>NC_141928.1:29331459-34331459 GCF_057802395.1 Ceratotherium simum simum | reverse complement strand
TCTCTATTCTGTTCCACAACTCTATGTACCTGTTTTTCCACCAATACTACACTGTCTTAATAGTATGTCTTAAAATTGGGTAATATGAGTCCTCCAACTTTCTTTCTTTCTTAATGTTGCTTTGGTTATTCCAGTTTTACCTTTCCACATAAACTTTAGAATCAACTTGTCTATATCTACAGTAAATCTAGCTAAGATTTTGATTGAGATTGCATTAAATCTATAGATCAATTTGGGGAGAAGTGACATCTTAACAGTATTGAGGCTGCCAATCCATGAACACAGTATATTTCTTCATTTATTTTTCATTCGTTTCTTTCATCAGCATTTTACAGTTTTCAGCATACAGATCCTGCACATATTTTGTTAGTTCTTTTTTTTGTTTCCTTTGGAGCTATTATAAATGGCACTTCAAAAGTTTTTTGGTTTCTAATCATTCATTATTAGTGTATAGAAATAAAAGTGATTTTTAAAACGTTTATCTTGTATCCTACTAAAAACACTTATTAGTTCTAGGGGGTTTTTTTGTAAATTCATTGGGAATTTCTACATACATAGTCATGGCATCTATAAAGAAAGATAGTTTCTTCCCAGTCTGAACACCTTTTATTTATTTTCTTGTCTTAGAACTTGCAAGGACTTCCAGTATGATACTAAATAGAACTGATGAGAGTGGACATTATTATGAAAAACAGTAAAATACTTAGGAATAAATTTAGCCTAAGAGGTGAAAGATCTGTACACTGAAAACTATAAAACATTGATGGAAGAAGACACAAATAAATGGAAAGATATATGCTTCTATGAGTTCTGCTTTTTTAGATTCCATATATAAGTGAGACCATGCAGTATTTGTCTTTCCGTTTTTGGCTTATTTCACTTAGCATAATGTCCTCCAGGTTCATCCATGTTGTCACAAATGAAAGGATTTCCTTCTTTGTTAAGGCTGAATACTATTCCTGTGTGTGTGTGTGTACCACATTTTCCTTATCCACTCATCTATTGATGGACACTTGGGTCGTTTCTCTATCTTGCTATTGTGAATAATGCTGCAATGAACCTGAGAGTGCAGATATCTCTTCAAGATACTGATTTCATTTCCTTTGGGTCAAAAGTGGGATTGTTGGGTCACATGGTACCTATGGTAACCATCAGTTAGCAAGGACTAGAGGGAGCAGGGGGAAAATGTTGGTCAAACAATGAATAAATTCTGGAGATCTAATGTACAACAAGGTGAGTCTAGTTATTAATACTATATTGTATACTTGAAATTTGCTAAGAGTGCGGATGTTAATTGTTCTTCCCCCGCAAAAAAGTATGTGAGGTAATGGACATGTTAACTAGCTTGATTGTGGTCATTTCACAATGTATACATATATCAAAATGTGATGTTGTACACCTTAAATATATGCAATTTTTGTCAATTTTACCTCAATAAAGTTGGAAAAAAGGGGAGGAGGACATATAACTTAGGGTGGAGAGGGAACCAATCTATGTGGGTTAAGCCAATCAGATGTCTGGAGAATCTGAACTAAGAGATATAAAGAACATAATCCGATGACTTGATTAGAGTTGCAAAGTCATACAGAGTTCAGGTTATGTCCTGTCATGGTAAATCAGAACCACATCTATAGAGAAGTTATGGCAGGCAGAGGAACAGGCTGGTATCCAGAGAGGACGATGGAGCAGATGTGAAGTGAGAAGTCAAGAGAAGATCTGTTGGGCCCCAGAGGAAGGGAAAAAGAGAGTAGCTGCCCTAACACTTCCCAGTGGTGTAGTCCAGCTTGAAATGGGGTTAGAGTGCCTGAGAAACTGATTTTTAAATTTTACATCATTTTAATGAATTTAAACATATGTAACCATATATGGCTACCAGCTATCATACTGGACAGCACAGCACTATGATTGTTACTATAGGGGTTAAAGACGAGAAGCACAATCAGTAAAAGACAATGAAAGAGCCAAAAACAAAGGGAAACCGTGATGGAACTCAAGTAGAGAGTGTTCTACAGCACCAAAAACTACAAGAATGTTGAGGAGGAGGACTCTGGTAAAGTCCCATTAGTAGCAGTGTTACTGATTTTTTTCATGGGAAAAACCTGGATTCAAACAACGGGTTAGTTAAATCATGAAACAATACATTCAAAGGCAAACTAGCCATTAAAAATAATGGAAAAAATATTAATGACAAGGGAAGATGTTTATAATGTGTGGATAAGTTAAAAAGAAAATTCATAAACTAGCATGGCCCCAATTTTATAACACACACATATGTCTAGATCTCTGGGATTTGTGGATGATTTTTAATTTATTCTTTGGCATTTTATTAACTTTCAGAATTATTCAAGAATTTCTTTTTCCTGAGGAAGATTCACCCTGAGGTAACACCTGTTGCCCATCTTCCTCTTTTTGCTTGAGGAAGATCTGCCCTGAGCTAACATCTGTGCCAGTCTTCCTCTATTTTGTATGTGGGTCACCACCACAGCATGGCTGACAAGTGGTGTAAGTCTGTGCCCAGGATCCGAACCTGGGCTGCCAAAGCGGAACGTGCCGAACTTAACCACTAGGCCACAGAGCCAGCCCCAAGAACAAATGTTTTATAATCAGAAATAAAGGAACAAATGATATGCTTAATACACACACACACACACACACACACACACACAAGGAGTAGACATCTTTGCCTGGTTCCTGAACTTAAGGAGAAAGTATTCAGTCTTTCACCATTAAATATGATATTGGCTGTAGGTTCTTTATAAATGTCCTTTCTCAGATTGAGGAAGTTTCCATGTATTCCAAGTTTAAGCATTTTTATCATGAATCAATGTTGAATTTTGTCAAATGCTTTGCGTGTATTAAAGTGACTGGTAGTTTTTCTCGTTTATTCATTAATATGCTGAATTTCATTGATTTTTGAATGCTGAACCAGCCTTGCCCACTTGGTTGTGATATATTATTCTTTTTTTATATATTGCTGGATTCAATTTCCTAATACTGTTTACTACTTTTTAACTCAACTTGTACAACAATGTAGTACAAACTCAATGTATTACAGTGTGAAAAAACAACCTCTTTGAGCTTCAGCTTTCTGATATGTAGCATAAGAACAACTGCTTTATTTAACTTAATGGTATTTATAGTCTAAATCAAATCAGACTTGGATTTGAATCTGAGTATATTATTGCCTACAATAATCATAAGTGCCTTACAATAGCACTTACCAGGTATCAGACACTGTTCTAAGAGCTATAGATATACACATTCATTTAATGCTTACAACAACCCTATGAAGTAGACCCTATTATTATTCCCATTTTACAGATGAGGAAACTGAAGTACAAAGGTGGTAACAGACTGCCCAGGGTGATACAACTAGTAGGTAACAGAATGGGATTTGAACCTAAGCAGTCTGGATCTAGAGTCTGAGCATCTAACCACTACACTATACTGCCTCTTTAGTGACTTGACTTTAGTCTCGGAGCTTAACTTCTTTATTGTAAAAGTGGAAATAATACTTATAAGCTTGTTATAGATTAACTGAACACATATAAAGTATAAAGTAGGGCTGGTACAGTGCCCAGCTCTGTTAGCACTTGATGTCTATTTTGCTGGCAGCACCAAATAAGGTAAAATATACTGGAATGATTTATAAAATATAAAGTACTTATAAGTAGGTAATTGATGTCAAGTGTATGATAAGTACATGACATGAGAATAAAAATGGCATTTAGGGACCTGGACCGTTGCATATATTGTCCAGTGGCTGACAGAAGAGACACATTCAGAGAATCAAAACTACAGAGATGAATAGGAGAGGTGGGGAACAACAGGGTAGTTGATAAATATTAGGATATATTCCAGACGTGCAGATATATACATTCAAAGTAGTCAAACTCTTAAACAGATTAAAAGCAAATTAATCAAAACATTTACTGAACATCTATTAATGCTTGTCACAAAGCAGTTGGTATAGCAAGAGTTAATAATAAAAACTAAATAAATTTGCCTTTTAAGAAGATTTCTTAGTACCAATATTTTTTTCCACTTAAGAAAAGCCTCCTTTGGGTAAAAAAAGGACTCCCTAGATAATGATGGAAAAAACCAGATTCTCAGAGTTAAAAGGGACCTTAATGGTGACCTGATTGAAAATTTTTCTTCTACCTATCCCTCCAAGTTCTTTATCATTCCATCCAATTCTGGGTTTGCTCCCTCCAAGCTCAAGGAGGCAGGCTAATTGTCGTAGCAGATGACCAAATTGCTAAATTAGTGTGATACCACCCCCCCTCGCTTTAGTTTTGCCCTGCCTCTCTCACCTCCTCACCACAACCACCCCTACTCTCACCCTGCCACCAATGCAGCCAGGCAGCTGCAGCCTGAGTCGTTTAAGGAATTATGATCATAATTTTCAGTGACTTAGTGATCTGGGATAAATGACCTAGAGCCCAGAGTTGGGGCACTCATTAGCATTGGAGTAGCCCCCTCCATTTTCCCAGCAGTGACGGAGGCCTGTCCTGCTGCTGCTTCCCTGTCGCTAGGGTGGCAGCTGTCTGAGAACTCTTTAGGTACAGAGGGTAGGGTGTTCACTGGCCACAATTTTTTAGAAGGTAAGTTTCTCGTGAAGGTCCTTCAGCAGTCTTATACCATAACCCCATCATTTATTCTCTTCTCTCGGGGCTATTGGACATTTCCTAGACCTGCCCTTAGATGCTCTTAGGTTCCGAAATTACCCCACATTCTTTTCCTATCTCTCTGTAAAATTTATTCCTTTATGTATGGCAAGAAACCAGTCTGGTCAAACTACAGAAAAAATCTAAGGATTCATAGCTCTGTGATTCAGTTTCAGGTACTAGTAACTAGTCTCTTCACATATCTCTCACATTCACACTTCCACTGCTTGTTCTATGCTCTGCAAGTACCTGCTTTGGTATCAAGGTTATGAGCTTGGGGTTCAGTACACTCTGCATGAATCCTTGCCCTGCCACTAATTAGTTGTATGGCCTTGCTGGTTATGTTAGCTCCCTAAGTCACAGTTTCTCTGAAATAAGGAAGAGGCAAATAGAACACCTCCCCCCACCATGCCCGCCTCTGGCACTGGAGGAGACTGTGCACCATAAATCTGCTTTCTCTCTCCTTACCACAACCATGTTTCCTCTAGTTGACCCCAGAAATGCTGAGTTACTAAGTAAAAGTAATAATAATTACAGTAATTTATGGAAACTGCTTATCATTTAAGCCTTAATTACCATGCAGCACAATAACAATTAGGCAAGCCATTAAATGTGTCAGATTCACTTTGCTGCACGTTTTATTTGATTTTTAACACTAACATCTATTCACACAGGCTCAGTTTGTAGCTCACACAGCATGTGCCTCCTTACAATTAAAAAAATATTAGAAAGAACAGTGCCTAGGAGGGGCAATCAGGCACCTAAGGGAGAAATTAAAAAAGTAATTTGTTTCAGAGAGCTTCAAATAGTCACTTTTCTTATCTCCCTCCCTACTCACAGGACTAAGTTAAACACGCCTAGGGTGTGAGAGGACCATTTCCCACTTCCAGATTTCTCTGGAGAATTGCACTGGCTGTTTTCTTTTTGCACCAGGGCATAAGGAGAATGCTGCCAGCTGATGGATTAACTTTTCTTGGTCAAGTGCCCATCTCTTGGTCCAGTGAACTAAGAGTAGGGGGACGGGGTCATGTGATAATATGACCGCTTGTGTCAGTTTGGGTTCTCTGACAAATAGACACCAAGATGGGATCAGAAGTGCTGGAGTGTTTTAAATCTGACTTCAGAAGGAGAGGAGAAGACTTAAAGACAGCCAAGATGGAATTCCTCACAGGTTTCCTTTGATGTGCAACACCACATTCCTAGGAATAAAAGCCAAAGTTGGGTATAGTTTGGTGGCTGATTGGTAAACCTAACCTGAGTCAGCATCCTGGTGACTTCTACTAATTTGAGACTTTATAATTAGGGCTGTAAGTTTCTAGTGAAAGGGAAGAGGTAAATGAACAACCCAAGATTTATCCACTACTAGAGGTAGGGAAATGTGCTGATAAAACTTCATATAAACGACCCATGAGTAAGGTAGCAGTTTAACGCCAAGCACAGTCACCGCCTGGAAGCTCCTGCAGCGAGCCCAGCCACGAGAACAACTTCCCTCTCTCCTAAAAACCTTGTTCTTGGGCCGGCCCCGTGGCTTAGCAGTTAAGTGCTCGCGCTCCGCTGCTGGCAGCCCGGGTTCGATCCCGGGCTCGCACTGACGCACCGCTTCTCCGGCCATGCTGAGGCCGCGTCCCACATACAGCAACTAGAAGGATGTGCAGCTATGACCTACAGCTATCTACTGGGGCTTTGGGGGGAAATAAACAAATAAAATTAAAAAAAAAAAAGCTCAGCGGCTTCCCAAAATTTGTAAAAAAAAAAACAACAAAAAACCTTGTTCTTTTAGCGTGAGCTTGCGGCATCCAGAAGCAAGGCTGTGAAGAAGTAGGAAGAGGACACGTGACCAGCACGACCTTTCTGTCTAGCCCACAGTCAGCGCTCACACACTTGCTAAGGGGACTACATGAGTTCCAATTTTTAAATAAATGCCGGGATGTGAGGGAGACCTAGATCTTTAAGGTAGATTTCTGGGTACAACTACTCTTCCCTTTTTTGTGAGGAAGACTGCCTCTGAGCTAACACCCATTGCCAAGCCTCCTCTTTTTGCTGAGGAAGGTTGGCCCTGAGCTAACATCTGTGGCCGTCTTCCTCTATTTTCTATGTGGGACGCCACCACAGCGTGGCTTGACAAGCGGTGCATAGGTCTGCACCCGGGGTTCCAAACTTGCGAACTGTGGGGCGCTGAAGCGGAGTGCACAGATTTAACCACTACACCACCAGGCCGGCTCCTAGGCTTCCTTTTTAAATCCAGCATGGCCATGCCCCCTCAGTTATCCCCCACCTCCTCACTCTTAGCACATGATCGTGCTTCCTTAGCCATAGTTGAACGCAAGAACCAGACAGGAACCTCAGCAGTCTGCTGCTGTCCCTAACACCGCAATCCACAAACATCCCCACGGAAACGCTGCACTTTCCTCTCTCCCTCACTACAGCGGAAGAAGGCATTTCCTCTCCTTTGCTTCTCATTCCCCCCGTGCTCCTTACGGCTTTGTTTTATCAATCAGCCCTGCTTTCCTATCTCCTCAACAACTCCTCACTCCATGTGATTCTGTCCCACAAGCATTTAATCATGCTTAGTTTCTTGTACCCTAAGGGGGCGGGGGGGGAGCTAAAACTTTACTTCATCCTGTGCCTCTCTGGAGCTACTCTTCTATTTTTCTTCCCCTTTAGAGGCTAGCTTCTTGCAAGAATTTTTATGTCAAATCTTCATTTCCTCACCAGTCATCTTCAATTCATTGCAATACAGCCTCTTCTCCGTCAAATCTAACATGCTTCATCCTTATCTTCCGGTTGAGCGTTCTTTCCTGCTGGACGTGCTCCTCCCTCAGCTACCACATTACTGTCTTCTGGCTTCTCTCTCACTTCTTGGATTCCTCCTCCTCCTCCGTCTGTTGCACATGTTCCTTCTGTCCTCCCCTTAAATGCTGGTATTCAGCAGAGTTCCATTCTCAACGCTGTTCTAGGTCCCCTCATCTGT
The DNA here is from genome assembly GCF_057802395.1 of Ceratotherium simum simum. Taxonomy (NCBI): domain Eukaryota; kingdom Metazoa; phylum Chordata; class Mammalia; order Perissodactyla; family Rhinocerotidae; genus Ceratotherium; species Ceratotherium simum. Next base: position 34,323,821 of record NC_141928.1, on the reverse strand, counting down.
TTGAAGAACTGCAGCTACATCCTCATGTGTTCGCGACCCAGCCCTTATCTCACTGTTGAATCCCAGAGCCACGGAAACACCCTCCTGGACGCCCCTCCCTTGCGGCCCACAGGCACCTCCAGTTCAATATGCCAAGACAGGGAATTCATCATCTTGACCTCAAGGCTGCTCCTCCACTGAGTCCCCAGCTCAGTTAATGCCCTCACAACCCAGTCAGCTGTCCAGCTCAGACCCCTCGCCATCACTGCTGGCCTCTCCCTCCCCTATGTGCTAGGATGCCTTCTGTTCCACCTGCAAAACGTCTCAAGTATCCTGCTTCTCTCTAGCTTTAGTGCTACTGCCAGAATTTATTTAACCAATTCATTCATTCAAGAATCATCTACTGGTTATCTATCATCAGCTCTTGCCTAGATTACTGAGTCTCCTAGATTCTATTTGGACCCCCTCTAATCTGGTCTCCAGTTTGCAGCCAGAATGATCTTTAAAAAACAATCCCCTGATTAAAACTCTTCATTGGCTCTTCACAGTTTTTAGGATAATGCCACACTTCCCTAACACAGCATATAAGGGCTTGCATGAGCTAGCCCTTGCTTACTTCTCTTGACCTCCTCCCTCAGGATTCCCCTCCCGTCCACTTGTATTCAGCCGACAGTCTTATACTTGTTTCTGCCAACGTCCCCTTTCTCCAAGCCCGGTCTCCTTCTCACCTCCACAAGAAACCTGTACACAACTTTAGGACCTGCCTTAAGCATCAACATCTCCAGAAACCTTGGATCAGGCACCTGTCTGTTGAACTCTGTCAGGGCACTTATCACATCAGGAAACACAATGCCTGCTACCTTCTTGTCTCCTGTCTCTACTCTGTTGTGAGTTCTTAATAAACTTTTTTTAAGTAAACTTACTAAACTTTTTTCCAAATAAACTTCTTGGTTGTGAGTTCTTAGTAAACTTTAAACCGTTGGTTTATATGACTTGGTTTATATTATACAATGACTGTCATATAGAAGATCTGGATAAATATTTAACGAGTTAATAGGCTAAATGGTATTCTTTTGAGTGTAGGTAAACTAAAAACAACTAATATTCATTAGTACTTTATGGTTTATAACACCACTACCATCTCTCATTAATTTTCTTACAATCTCATTAGGTAGGTTGTACCATCAACCATATTTTAAATGTAAAGAAACAAGAACAGAGAAGTTAAGTGACCTGCCCAAGGCAGGACTCAAATCTAGGCCTACATGTTAGGACTGAGAATCTGCTCTTAAACAACCACATCTCTACTGAAATATTTAAAAGTGAGTGAGGTAATTCATTCTGTAATAAGACTTCAAATCATCCTATAACTTGCAGTTTAATCTTTGGACATAAAAAAGGGTATTTAAACAAATTTTAAAAAGAAAAGGTCTAACATGAATTAATAGCTGTACTGCTTAAATTTTTCATATATGAAGAAACCTCTCCATTTTTAACCATTGTATTTAACATCTCAGCTGATAAAAATTTAATTATCTGTGGTACTTATAGAGTTTATATGTTTATTAATACTATGAATAGCTGAGAATAGAATCAGAAAGCTTATCTGTTCTTGGAAAGGTTCATAGCTGTAGGCCCTTAGAAATGCCTGGTCACAGCCATCTTCTGGATCTTAAATAATGTACCACTAATGCTCTTGCTAGACACAGTCACGAATGAGCAGCAATATTACCAATTTCCTTTAACCTGACCTAGCATTGTAATCTACTTTCCTTGATGTGCTGACAAAGACCAAACTCAATTAAGAACTAATTTCTCATAGGTCAAAAATTTTCTTTCAGAGATTAGTTCCCGAGGATTAGGGTCATCCAATGCTGGAATTTCTATAGGGATATATCATAATTCTCATAGTCAACTACACCATACTCTAGAGTGGGGGAAAAAAACCCTCTTCCATCCAAATAACAAAGTATTACTGTTCCAACACAGAATTATTTAAATATTCAAGTGATTGTTTTAAGTTCATTTTTGAGACACATGTCAATAATTAAATAAACCAAAATGAATACTTACAATACATCCCTGAAGTCTCCAAACACATACATATGTCTGAAGCTGTCAATAGCTATTACAGGGCAATCTGCTGGAGTTTTCTGTATGTGCAGAAGAGGATGTCTAAATTTGTCACAGTCAGCATGTAAGAAGTTTATTGTACCTTTAAAAGAAATAGAATTTGTAGAGGTAGATTAGAATTTTCTTGATTGCATTCTCATAAGATTGCAAGTTCATAAAAAGTGACATACTAAAACAACCAACATGTTTTAGAGTGATATAGGTCACAAAAACTGAAACCTAAATATTACAACACACAAAGAGGTAGGATTTTAGCTCTTAGGGCAGAGAGTATAATTTCTTAGAAATTATATGAACTCAACCTGAATTCAAATGCTGTAGTGAATTTTGTATTTACCTTAAATGGGCTATCATCTGCTCTGCAGTGGGAGGAGCAAGTTCCTGAAACTAACATATGAGCTGTTCTCACGGGACCATCTTCACTTCATCAAGGATTCCCTTCCAGTCCCTACTGGTTGATTTTTAATCTAATTCAACCCCAAAAATATTTACTAAGGGACTAACATGGGCATGGCACTATACAATGCCTTCAGTTTGTTTGATTTTCTTCTCTAATTACAGAAGGAAAGCTGGTGATACCTCAAATTCTTTTTTAATACTTTGGAGAAGTCCACAGAGAACTACTCAACTTTCATTCATTTAGAAATAAATGTTAATCAGACTGTGTAAATTCTCTCAACAATATCTCTGAGACTATCTATTACAAAGGGACAAGAAAAGTATCAAGGTGCTGGAACAAAGTGCCTAAAGTTAACATCGTCCATCCATGACCCCACTTTTCACGCTGCTTGATTTTAGGGACTGTTTGGTTTTAGGGAGCTAAAACAGTCATGGTTTAAAAAAAAGAAGCCACTGCTTCATATTCTCTCTCTACTAATGCCTCCCACCCCCATGTTTACTTGTAATTTCCAGGGCTGAGTAGAGTTAAAAGAACTCAATAAATTTTTAACCCAAATATGTTTATGTCAGTATGAATGTAATGGGGGCGGGGGGAGAAAGAAAGAAACAAAGAGAAAGAAAGGATGAAAATAAACACCTTAATCCATCTACCTTTTTCACTTATTAATTGTCGAGCTACTTCATTCTGGAATATCTCTAAACTTTCTGTATCTTCTTTCATGTGGAAGAGTATGAGAAAAGGCAGTCCTTCTTCTGTCAATTCCTGTATAGAGAAGTATTCAATGAGAATTATCAGGCCTTTCCATTCAGTTCTAGCTATTTTCTGGGTAGGAACAATTTTGAACCCCACCCACATAACATGCAACAGTTGGAACATTCCAGGAAAAAACGGTTCAGTGGGGTAAACAGACATTAGCTTGAGTGGAAGAGGGAACTCATTCCCTCCCCCAGCACTCGAGGACCCACATGTCCTCCCGCTCTACTGCACAAACTGATCTGCCTTAAAGTTACCACTGGGCTGGGCTGGTAGCTAGTACTGGATGAAGCTACGATATTTAAAAAATGAGTTAACCAAAGGAGGAACTATGCTGGTTCTTTATCAAGATGTTGATTTAGGGTGGGGTAAACATGATTAGTATTTTCAGTCTTCACAGATAACACTGAAAAACTGAGTGTACCAGTAGCAAATAAATCTGATTTGCAAACTTACGTTTTTCTAAGGTTTATTGCAAAAACCACTCCACTTACATGAGGCCTACCCAAAGCTGAAAAGTGTCTGATTCAGAGCAAAAGACAAAAACCCCGTAACATAGCCAGTTTTCAACCAATACACAATTTATCAACATTATTACAAATACCTGCCACTATATATGTGCATGTTTACATAGCTTGTAATAAATACATACACAAAAGTACCTCAAGAATTATAAAGTGCATTAAAAATTTGTATTATTGTTATTAGAGAATAATACAGGAGAAATGTGATAAGTAGACAGCAGATTTTAATCATTTATTCTCTCTGACAAATGCTAAGTTCTGACTTATAAAAAAAAGTCCAGAAAGGGCCTGATGATAAAATTATTTCCATCAACTATCCTTTTGCATGTATCTCTGTAATTTAGGAACTGCCTCAGCAGAAAGCACAAATGTCCTTTTTCCAAAAATAACTGAAACAAACCTATCTTATAGGATAGGAATTTTCTTCCAATTCCTATCTCCATGTTTAAGCCTGTTACACTCATATACAGGATAAATTATTAAGCTTTTCATCACATTTACCTTTTTTTTAATTAAGATATAATTCACATACCATAAAATTCACCATTTTTAAGTGTGCAATTTAGTGGGCTTTATTATATTCACAAGGTTTGCAAACATCAATATTATCTAATTCCAGAACATTTTCATTACTCCAGAAAGAAACCCCATACTCATTAGCAGTCACTCCCCATCTCTACTGCCCCAGCCCCTGGCATCACACTGACCTTTTAGCTACCTGATCTAAAGTTTCTTCTTCCTCACTTTTTACCCCTTGGGCTCACATTTTTTCTCTCCCACATACAATAACTGCTACTACTCCCCACGGCTCTGTCTGTGGACTTCTCTCCTCTAGCCTGGCAACTTCCACTAGCTCAACAACCTCACCACCACCTCTAACTGAGCTGTTATCTGCATCTCCAAGCCCAGCTCCAGTCCAGCATCCAGGTCTAGATTTCGACTTCCTGCTTAATATCTCCATTTCCAAGTCTAATGTTGAGTCTTCAACACTCCACATTAATGCATGGCCCCTCCTCTTAACTTCTCTATTTCCATTAGTAGTTCTTTCTCTTGTAGCCCTTCTGTTTCAGGACTGAAATGCCTCTCCTAGAAATCCATTCCTGATTCTACCCCATTTCTGCCAAAGGTGGAAATGAATTCTCTCCTGTGAGCTCCCAGAACACTCTCAGTGCCCTCACGTGGCACACCTGTATATTCGTTATCTGTACACGTGAACTGCTGAACTGCAAACCCCTTGAAGACAGAGGCTTATTTCACTTGTCCTTTGCTCGCAAATGTTTGTACACAATAATGTGTAATCAACCTATGACTGAAAAACTGAAGACACAAGTATTGCTGAATACTAATTGGGAAAGAAGATTCAGCAGTCACCTTTTAGAAAACTTAAGAGCCAGGAAGATAAAAGTAAAAACAATATAACATATTACTTTATTAGACTAAGCAAAAATATGGATGAACTGGGAGAGAAGTAATAAACAGATTATAGTAGTTTGAAAATATCTATGTCGATTAGCTTGCTAAGCTAATTTACATACATTAACGTAGCAGCTGGCAGTTTATGCTGGTTGGGCTTCCTAGCTTACCTGTGCCCATACCAACAGATTCTTTTTTTTTTTTTTTTTTTGTGAGGAAGATCAGCCCTGAGCTAACATCAGATGCAAACCCTCCTCTCTTTCTTGCTGAGGAAGATCAGCCCTGGGCTAACATCCGTGCCCACCTTCCTCTACTTTACATGGGACACCACCACAAGCATGGCTTGACAAGCAGTGCGTTGGTGCGCTCCCGGGATACGAACCTGCGAACCCTGGGCTGCCAAAGCGGAGCGCGCAAACTTAACTGCTACGCCACCTGGCCGGCCCCCCAACAGATTCTTTACTAAGCAGGTATTAAAAGATTCAGGGAGGGACAGCAAGACAATCAGATTTAGAGGTTAACAAATCTCTCTCCATAGTTTAAATGATTTATGGGTAGCTGGTTATAATATAATAAATCTAAAGAATAATTAAATGTGCCAACTACTATGGGGGGGACCCCTGTTTAATTGTTTAAGATTTTCCAGGTCTATAGCTTTAAACTCTGTCTTTGAAACTATTCCTGCAAGAACTGCCACAGCAGGTGATTAATCGCCACAAGTTACAAAATCTCTTTGAGCCTCTGAGGACTAAATGAGCTAATGCAATAAAAATGTAAGTAATTCAGCTGAACATCCCTGAAGCCTAGACAACTGAGGAAAGTAGCGGGAATGTTCATTTGAAAAACTAAGCAAGCAAGCCAGCTTTACCGGAACACAACCACACTCACTTATGTATTGTCTAAGGCTGCTTTTGTGCCACTGCTGCAAAGTTTCGTAGTTGCGACAGAGACAGTATGAACTGCAAACCCTAAAATATTTACTATCTGACCCTTTACAGAATTGCCAGCCTCTGACTAGGTAGTGATTATACGGGTGTGTTTACTCTGTGATAACTTCCTGAGTTGTATATTTAAAATCTGAGCTATGCACATATAATTCTTTGTAGTGTATATGCATATAAAAAGTTTAATTGTACTTAAAATGTTTTTTTTAAATTGCATTCTTAGACTGTGGGTTTTAAAAATGAAGGAGTGAAATGTAATGAAAGATACGTTTTGAATATAGTAAAGAACAGAAGAGGTACCTCACAGACATAGCCCTTTGTACTTTTCCAACCTCTTAAGTTTTTGTGGGAGTTGTAAGTCTGCACTGTATTTTAAGTGCATGGGATCACTGAAGTCAGTTACATGATAACTAGTAACTGTTTTCTTATTTACGATGGAAAAAGAGAACACAATTTCATTTTTTCAGGATAGAAAGGAATCAGAAAAACCTCTCTATGGCATAGCATTATCCACTGTATACAATTAATTGTAACTAAAATCTGCAGAGTGTTGCTTCTAAAGGACATCCACTTACACAGGAATCTTTGTGGGTATCAGAATCACCAGAGAGGTGTTTTCAAACTCATTTTCAAGGCTGTAGTGAACCACTGCAATTGCAGGAAATGCAACAGAGAGGTTCTGGGACAGCAAAGGTGGAGAAGCACTGGCCCGTATTACGGAAATAGCTATGATGTAGTTATGTTCACTGTGTGATTTTTACAACAAGTCTGTGATAAGTCTGTAGTAAGATGGGTGGAGGAAGCTTGCTCTCTCAGAAATCTGAGTTAAAAATAACACCACACATTAGAAATGTGCCCATACCTCTCCATTTTCAAATGTTATTTCCCGGACAAGAGGAACGCATTTATCTTGAATCCAATTGTAAGTCCCGTCAAAATTGGTCATGGATCCCAAATATACCATATCTGGAGCAGAATGCTGTTACAAAAACAGAAAAAAAAATAAAACAAATCCAACCTGTGCTAGCAAAAATGCATTCTTAAAGCCATCTATGAGCCCAGAAAATCTACAGAGGATACAAAAGAAGCAAAAAACATGGAACTGCTGAGAAAGAGGGTTGTAGATGGTAAAAAGCTAATAATTTCATGATTATCAGGGACCTTATTATCCAACCTGTGATGTCTAAGCCTTCTGCTTTTCCTTCGATTTGTGTCAACTAACTATCAGTATCTTAAATGGCAGGCAGGCATTGTGAAAAGAAGAATTATCCAAGTGAACTAATTTAGCTATCCCTTAAAGTTGAAAATGTTTGAAGAAAATTTAGGGACTTCCAGTGAAAAAGTCTTGAAAAATACAAGATACTATATAAATCTAAGGCATGGCTCTCTCTAATATTAATTACCTCCAGTATCTGTTTCCATATTCACTCAAAATCAATATTTATGAAGTGCCTAAAATGATGATAAAAATACTAGCTAACAGGAACTGAGTAAACTGTGTCCAAGCACTGCTGTAAGAACTTGGGTGTGCCGACTCACTTAACCCTCAGAACATCTCCATAAGGCAGGTGCTGTTATTATCATGGCTGTTTTTACTAATGAACAAACTGATGCACGGAGAAGCTAATACACTTTCCCAGAGTTAGACACCTAGGAAGGTGGCAGACTGGACATTAAAACTCAGTCTCATTCCAGAGCCTATGCTTTTAACAACCAAACTACGTCGCGAGACACTGTAGTGGATTCTGATAATCGAGAGACCGTCCCACTATGTTAGCTACTATTAAAGAAATGCCCTTGCAGAAAATACAGGCAAATACCTATCTGAATTCAGAATAGGAAATGAGCTTTCTAAGCAAAAACTTCGTTCACATAACTACATAAAAATTAAAAACTTCAGTGTGTCAAAATACTACAAACAACATTAAAATGAAAACTATGAATTGAAAAATTATCTATAGATTTCTATTTGTGTGTGTGTGAACAACTGCAATGACAGACCATTAGGTCAATTCAGGATAACAAATACTGTGTTTTTGTGCCTCTTAGCTGTGGCTACCATTGTCTGGGCCTAAGCACTACTAAGTTTAGACACACACAACTTCTCGGCCAAGGGTTAAAATCAACCTAGCACTCCTTACTATCTGACAAGTAGTAGGTTAATTTATACCCCAGAAGATTTGGGAGCTTGGCTAGTCTGATTCAGGTAGGAGTGATGATCACAGACCCCTGGAGCATTTTTCTGAATTTGGGTCCCAGGCTGAACACAAAACAGAGAGGTGGATAAGGCCTGGGGACCAGAGGATCCTGCCACTAAATGCTTCTGTGACTTCAGGGCTCTGTGTCCCCATCTTTGAAAGGTTTGCCATTAGCCCAAGACGATGCCTTGAGGTTCCTTTCTATATGAAAATTCTATGACTCTGTGAATACTAACATGTATAAAACTATAGATTATACTATACATGTATTTAAATTATATTTATACACACTAAGAAATAACAACTTACCCCTGGTGGTTTGTAGATTATGTTGTCTCCGCTATATCTTTCTGGTTTTGAAACAGCCCTAATAGGAAGAGAGAAGTATGAATAATACTTTTTAAGAAAAATAATAGCAGTAATATACCTGAATGAAGCAGAATCGGTTAGTTGTTTTGCAATGTATGAATTATAACAACTTGAAATATATACTTGTCCATCATCTTTCCTACTTATAAAATTATGCAATACCAACAAGAGGATATATTCAAAGGAAAAATTTAATCCGAGGCAGATTTTTTTAAAGGAAAATTTTAGTTAGCTGTTTTTGTGACTCGGTATTTTATAAGTTTGGATTGGCAGTTTTAGCACTAAAAAGCTGGTTTTGACCCCAAACTGTTTCCAGTAACTGGGGATCAAGGTCATTGATGTGGTCAATGACCAATCACAAAAACACATTATTTGCTTTTAAGTCAGACTCAACCGTAAATTCTCTACTTTTTACTTTTTAAAACTAAAACTTCTAAAAAACAGACAAATTGAAATGACCTACATCATCAGAATACAGTTCATAAATAAGCCATGGTTTTTTTTATTGTTCACTGTTGTTTTCTGTGCTAGTACAGTAGCTGTCACATAGCAGGTGTTCAGTAAATATCTGGTGAGTGAATTCTAGAACAAATTCTAAGTCAAATGGGTTACTTTTTCTCTTTCTAAATTATATTTGGATTAATTGAACACTGATTTATCTCCAGTTTCTGACTAGAGTAGTACAGGAGATGGAGCAAGGGATGCTAACCTAGACTGACGACAGTGGAACAGAAAGGAAGAACGTGCTTCATTCATTCATTCATCCATTCATTCACTATTTACCATGTGCTTCCTTTATACCAGGTATGGTCCTGGCACTGGGTATACAGCAGTGAACAAAACTGACAATGCCTGTGCTCTCATGGAGCTTCCATTTTGGTGGGGAAAGACAGACAAACAATTAGATACATTTATCTTGAGAGGTGCTATAAAGAAAAATAACTGGATAAAGAATGACAAGTTGAATGATAATATTGCTATTTATACAAAGTTATCAAGAAAGATCTTTCTGATGAGACGATATCTGGGAGAAGCACTTCAGATACAGAGAACAGTGAGGGCAAGGACCGTCCTGCAGAAGTGGCCTGCAGTGTGAGGACCAGCAAAGTAGCCTGTGTGGTAAGAAGGCAGTAATACGAAAAGCCTGGGAGAGAAGTCCCTTCATTATTGACTCTGTATGTTGATCTTCAAAAAACACTGATAATGTTTACAATAAAACACACACACAACATCTACGGAAGCATTAAAACAAGGACAAAGGTCACAAAATGGAGAGGACGTACTGCACCAGAGATCGGGGCTCTATTCCAGATAGGTACTACAGCTGAGTCCAACAGTTATGGGCCAAGGAGAAGAGAGAAATGATATTGCATAAAGTCAAAGGATGGTGGAGACAACCTCCCATGAGAAGCAAGGGTCAAGAACAGAACCATAAGAATGATTCCATTTTGAGAGAGAAAGAAAAAAGTAGGAGATAACGTCAGAGAAGTCAGAAAGGTAAGGAGCAAACCAAGGGGATCCGACATGCAGCAAGCATAGACACTGCAGAAAAACGACAGGGTAGCTGAGGGTCACATCCTTCAGGGAAACTAAAGAGGATTAAGACTGCAAAAAGCCCAGTGGATTTGGTGATTAAGAAGTCATTCTGTGACTGTGCAGAGAGCAGTTTCATTAGACTAACAGAGGTGAAAGCCAGCTTCAGAGAGGTTAAGGTTTTTTTTTTTTACTGGTTAAAGTTGAGAAATTCAACATAGCCAAGCATAAACTAGTCTTTGAAAAACATTTTGGAATGAAAAGAAAGAGATGAGATTTAGCTCAAGAGATAGAAGAGAAAGGTCAGGAAAGAGAATCATGTGTTTGTAAAAGGAAAATAGTTCATGAAAAGGATCAGGCTGAAAGCAGGAGAAAGAAAACAAGGACAACTGATGCTCGAAGCCCCGGAGGATTCTGAAGGGACAGTCACAAGGACACAAGTCAAGAGCTTAGCCTTGGAAAGGAGCGTTGCTCCTCTGAGACAGGAGAGAGAGAAGAAAAGGGGGTGGAGAGCCTGAGAGGAACAAAGATGAGGAAGCTCACACTTCTTAACGAGCAAGACGATGTGTTGTTTCAGTGTGGAAACCCCACAGGTTAGCATTCTGCACGACACAGGATAGTGTCAGTAAATGAGCTGAAGAAAAGCATGCGAGTTAGTTGTTAGCTTATTCATTCTTTTCCTCTTAACCATATTCTGAAATAGAATATAGAAAGAAAAATAAGCAGACTTTTTATCTCTTGCAAGTTCAGAGATATCTGGTTGGTGACTCTAAGAAGACTGAGACAAGGGCCAGCCTAGTAGGTAGGGGCCTAGTAGTTAAGTTCAGCACCCTCTGCTTCAGTGGCCCGGGTGCAGATGCCGCGAGTGGACCTACACCACTCGTCAGTGGCCACGCTGTGGCAGCCGCCTACATACAAAATTGAGGAAGACTGGCCACAGATGTTAGCTCAGGGTGAATCTTCCTCAGCAAAGAAGAGGAAGATTGGCAACAGATGTTAGCTTGGGGTGAATCTTCCTCAGCACATAAAAAGGACTGAGACAATTTCTGGAAAGGCCATCCTCAGAAAATGACACAACAAGAATTGAACATGGCAGCCAAGCTGTCCCACTTACACACTCGCAATTAAGATACTTACCCAAATGCAGAAAGGAAGGCACAATCATCGTGCAAAATATTTGCTACTCTTTCAAAAACTCTATAGTTTTCTGAATCCTTTTGCTCAAAATATCCAATGATATTTCTTTTGCTGCGCTGCAAGATAAGGTATGTAATTGTTTTACAAACACACCGAGTTCTATAAACATGTTATTTCATTTACCCAGCTGTTGTTCAGTTATCTCCAAATGAAGTATGACTATCTATAAATGCATATTTGGCTTTTAACATCTAGTCCAAAACTATTAAAGATTACATTGGGTTGAAAACAATCTCAACTACAATCTAATGTAATTCTGAACATTTCCTTCTAGCATTTTATTTTAAAATTTCCAGAAATAGATAACTATTTAATCAGTGACAGTCTTTTCCTAACTAAGGTGACTAAATCTAAAAGGTGTTAAAATAGTACATCAATTCATCACGTGTGACTGTAGGTAGCGACTCCTCCATGGCTCCCTCACACTCCTACACACCTAGGTATACTCGAATGCAAGACCCTGCCGGCTCCTTACCCAGGCCATTTCTCAGGGTTGTGCTTACAGCAAGCAATACGGAGGACTGGGGTAATGCCTCCCTCCAGGACAAACAGCAGGCTTACTGCCGGCTCTGGAACCAGAGTTCCCCAAGCCTGGAGTTCTTCTCCTGTAACTCAACTCACTGTATGTGCAGGCATCCATCTGGGCCCTCTGTGTCACCTCTATAGGACTTGGAGGGCAAGGAAACAAATGCAAACATGCTCATGCTGTTTGCTGTGACGTGAGCAATAAAAGTCCTTTGTCTCTGACCCAGGAGCTTTGTGCCTTCTGACAGCATCCATGAAACAGTAACTGGCTAACTTACTAGCTTGTAAGTAAATATCAAATCTCAAACCTGACAATGACAATCTAAAGCCCAAACTCAACTGTTTTGTTTTTTTAAACACTACTTCGCGTACAAAGAAAAGCGTTTGCTAAGCTTATTATTAAGGGGGACTATTTTAGAGGACACTAAAACCTATACAAAGAGCTCACATAGGAGTAATTAGAGCAGATACCTGAGGGTCTCCACCAAGGAAAATATGGAAACTTTAGTTGTGAATGCCTGATGTTAACTTCTATTTCTTCATAATTTAGGCTACCCTTTGCCCTCAATTAAGCCAAATTAGTACAACTTTACTGTATGCTATGTATTTTATCCAAAGGTTCAGTAAAACATTAGCATTTCCCTTGAGAATTCAAGAAAAATTCAACTGGCTAAGCATGCATATGTCAAATCCATTGCAATGAACTATAAGAAAATGTCCAGATTCTTTGATTGCATAAGAATTTATTTACATTAATTAAACAGGCAATGTTCATTTGATCTAGCAAAAGTTAACAACTTACATCAAGAGTGGTGACTTCTGCTAAGTCATGAAGCTCCTGAACGGGGTCACTTTTCTGTTGCCTGATGTAATCTGCGAGGGCCTTCACTGATCGCTGACCCCTGTACTCTCTCTTCATCATCATCCCATTACGGAACAGTTTGAGGGTCGGGTATTTGCTTATCCTATATCTCTGGGCTATATCAGCTAAAAGAATGAAAAAGAAATTAACTTCACCCTCGCACTTGGTCTGGGTGAGCCCATTAGCCCAATAGTCAAAAATCTTACAATTATTTAGTGTGAACATCTGGTTCATATAATTCTTTTTCAGTGTTAGAGAAAAAAAATTAATCGTGACAAGTTTATATTGGTTAAGAGGCCAGACTCTGCCTCTTAAATATATTGCCTGATTTAAATCCCAAATTTGTTATTTACCGGTGGTGTGAATTTGTAAGTTCCATCAACTCTCTATGCCTTAGTTTCTCATCTGTTATGCAAGGATAATAATTTCTACTACATAGGGTTGTTTTAAGGACTAAATGAGATAATACAAATGGCAGGACACAGTAAACTCTCAATAAGTGTTAGTAAATATTATTATAGATATATTCCAGAATAGAATTAGAATGCACAAAATTCCAATTTTGAAAACAGTCATTCAAGTCACTTTATACTGTAAGGTTGTCTTACAGCATTTAATAAAAGAAAATTAAATTTAAATTAAAACTACTCTCAAAGGCTAAAAACTAATATTAGGTTCTTTGCTAGAAGAATAATATATAATCCCAAATATGCAAATTTTGTGTAAGCTAATACAATAAAACCCAAAACTCAGCAGTATACACTAAAAAAACCCCTTTATTATGACCTATGGGTATATTCTCAGGTAGTGGAGACACACACACACACACACACACACACAAATCATTAAAATTAGTGTTTATAGTCTCAAAATAAGAACCTAAATCAAAATGTATGCTGATCTCATTTTTAGGAATCACCATTACTAAGACATAGACTCAATTAGAACGGAAGAGCCTTTAAATTTTTCTGCTGTTATTTCTAAGAGGTGGCACATAGGAGAAATCAATGTTTTCTAGACACTGGAAAAGCTCAAATGTCATGCTAGTCAGGTGTATGAGATTGATAAAAGATGCACTGAAATTTCAGAATGAAAGGGACCTGAGAGAGCACTGAAGTGGCCTAAAACAGGTGAAAATTTTTTTTCTTAACTGAGTTCTAAAATGAGAGCAGTGGGCCGACCCCGTGGCTTAGCGGTTAAGTGCGCGCGCTCCGCTATTGGCGGCCCGGGTTCGGATCCTGGGCGCGCACCGACGCACTGCTTCTCCGGCCATGCTGAGGCAGTGTCCCACATACAGCAACTAGAAGGATGTGCAGCTATGACATACGACTATCTACTAGGGCTTTAGGGGGAAAAAAAATAAATAAATAAAATGAGGGCAGAATTCTAAAAGGATGGCACAAAAAACTCTGAAAATTCTCCTACCCTGCGTCCATTTCTAGCAGTTACAAAACAAAACAGAACTACAATAGGCTCTGTTGACCACCTAAATTTTCTAGGAAATTCGATGGTAGAAACAACTGTACTGGAGGGTATTTACATCTATGTGTGCTGACAGTTGCATGGGTGTATTCATAGGTCAAAACTTATCAATTTGTACATTTTAAACATGTACAGTTTGTTTTATGTCAGTTATACCTCAGTAAAGCTGTTTAAAAAATCTAAATGAGGGCCGGCCCTGTGGCGTAGCGGTTAAGTGGTCATGCTCCACTGCTGGTGGCCTGGGTTCGGATCCCGGGCGCGCACCGAGGCACCGCTTGTCAGGCCATGTTATGGCAACGTCCCACATAAAGTGGAGGAAGATCGGCATGGATGTTAGCTCAGGGCTGATCTTCCTCACACACACAAAAAAATCTAAATGAACGTTGACTATACAAAGCAACAACAATAGTTATGCCTTGCGGGGTCTAACACAAATTAAAATACATGATGACAACAACAGCAGGGGAGAAGAAGTAAGCAGGAGGCTAATGATTCCAAGTGTTCTAAGGTCTTAACACTGCCCAGAAAGAGGTAAAAGTACTTATAATATTTTGATAAGTCAAGGGTGCATCCTGTTCTCTCTTGGATAAGCAATCAAAGAATACTAAAATGGTGTAGTAGAAGTTAAGGATGGAATAGGGGTTCTCAGAGCGGGGTTTGGAGAAAAGGCTATGTAATTAAGATCACATAACACTTTGGTAAACTCCAAGGAGGATTTATAAAGGGGGATATCACTCTTAAGTACTAAAATTCTTTAAACAGAAGACCAATATGAGTAAACAAAAGGAACTACTGGTCATATATGAGATCAAGGAGAATATTTTATTTACCAAATCACAAAAATCTGAAATAATATTAAGATATCTTAATATACACATATTTAATATAGACACTAATCTGTTTGGTTTAGGAGTTAGTACTTCTTGAAGCAGAAGACTAGGAGACACATTAGCCATAAGCCCTTTTGCAGCCTGATAGATTATAACGAGAGAACAAGTTTTTGAGGTGTTATAAAAATGGTGGGTTCTATTACATGAGCAAGGAATTAATGAGATTAAATTGGTACTACAAATTGAGGGGTCTGAGAGGTTTCACAAGCAAGTAGAAGTCTTTTAAGATAAACAGAGGGGCCGGCCCCATGGCGTAGCGGTTACGTGCGCGGGTTCCGCTGTTGGTGGCCCGGGTTCGGATCCCGGGCGCGCACCCACGCACCGCTTGTCAGGCCATGCTGAGGGGGTGTCCCACATAAAGTGGAGGAAGATGGGTACGGATGTTAGCCCAGGGCCAGTCTTCCTCAGCAAAAAGAGGAGGATTGGCATGGATGTTAGCTCAGGGCTGATCTTTCTCACTCACACAAAAAAGATAAACAGAGGCACTTGTTACAAGGCAAAAGCCACAAAGGCTTAGAAGACGATCAGCTCAGAGAAATAATAAAAAGTAAGGAACTTTACCTTCCTAGTTCAAAAATACATTCAGTCTCTAGCACACTACACACTGAAACCTAGCATATTATAAAATGAATTTTTGCAGTAATGTATAAATGAAAAAGTTTTCAATAAAAATGATTAAAATTAGGTTAAATAGTTCTACTGGCCAATGCTACAATGTTGTGGTCTGGAATATGGAAAATATCTTTTGAAAAAGTTACTATTTCTCCCAAATATCCATCATTAGACTGGTTAAATAATATGGTACACCCATACATGGTTAAATAATATGGTACACCCATACAATGAAGTACTACGCTGTTATATAAAGGAATTAAAAAGATCTTTCTGGGCCGGCCAGGTGGCTTAGCGGTTGACTGCGTGCGCTCTGCTGCTGGGGGCCCGGGTTCAGATCCCGGGTGCGCACCGACCACTGCTTCTCCAGCCATGCTGAGGCCGCATCCCACATACAGCAACTAGAAGGATGTGCAACTATGACCTATAACTATCTACTGGGGCTTTGGGGAAAAAAAAAAAGGAGGAGGATTGGCAGTAGATGTTAGCTCAGAGCCAGTCTTCCTCAGCAAAAAGAGGAGGATTAGCATGGATGTTAGCTCAGGGCTGATCTTCCTCAGAGAAAAAAAAAAAAAAGATCTTTCTATGCTGCTAAGGAGCAATCTCCAAGATACATTGTAAGTGAAAAAGTCAGGTGCAGAAGAGGGCGTATAGGTATGATATTTTGTGTAAAAAATATGGAGAAGAAACTTGGGAAAGAAGTATGAATATATATGTATATATACCTACATACATATATTCTGTGTGTGTGTGTGTGTGTGTGTGTGTGTGTGTGTGTAAGCAAGCATATATATCTTTGCCCCCTCCTCCCTCTAAAAAACACCACCAATGGGAGAAAATGCAAGGAGAGGTCACAGATGAAATTTAAACTTGGTTTTATAGTTTTGACTTTAGAACCATGGAAATGTTTAACAGTAAAACAAAATTAGATTTAAAAAAATTTTAACAATGGCGTTGCTACTTTGAAATAAATACACACCCATCTTACAGATAAAGCACCTGAGTAGTTATGCTAATACCATTAAGAGTCAAGATTTCCAGCATAAGAGAAAAAAAGATACAAATATAAAATTGAGAAAATTAAGTAAAAACCCTGTAATATTTAATTTGAATTGGAACTACCAGCAAAAACTCATGATGTATTTTTCTTTTTCAAAAATATATCTTTCTAAATGCTTTCCATGGAAAGTTTTATTGGCCAGTTCTACCAAATAAATATTTAAGGAAGAAATAATACCATTTGCACACAAACTTTTCCCGAAAATTGAAGAGAAGGGATTACTTCCCAGCTCATTTTCTGAGGCCAGCATTACCCTCACACCAAAACCAGACAAAGACATTATAAGAAAAGAAAATTACAGACGAATACACCCAATAAACAAAATTAGAGAACTTACACTAGTGGACTTCAACACTTACTGTAAACCTACAGGAATCTGGACAGTGTGACACTGGCATATAGATAGACAAACAGATCAATGGAAGAGAACAGAGTCTAGAAATAGACCCACATATACACGGAGGAGTGATCTTTGACAAAGGTACAAAAGTAAAATCTTACTATATACCACTTATAAAGCACACAGCTACACACAAGGATGCAGAAAGCTTGAAAGTAAAAAGATGGGGAAAAATACGCCATGCAAAAACTAATAAAAAGAAATCTTATATAGCTATATTAATAGAAATAAGTAGACATTAAGGCAAAAAGCATTACTAGAGATCATAATAATAAAAAGTTCAATTCCCCAGGCAGATATAACAATTCTAAATTTGTATGCATGAAATAAGAGCCTAAAAATATATAAAGTAAAAAACGACAGAACTACAAAGACAAATCTACAATTATGGTGGGAGATTATTAACACACTTCTGGTAACTGATAACACAAAATCAATAAAATATAGAAAACTTGAACAACAACTAAGAAACTTGACTGAATTGACACATAAAGGATATACTACCCCAAAGCTGCAGTATACACATTCTTTGCAGGTATATATACCATATAAAAAACAAACTTATGATGAATCACAAAAAAAGTCTCAACAACTTGCAAATGACTCAACTCAGAGAAAATAAAGAAACTTCTCTATACCCATAGATCAAAGATGAAATCACAAGGGAAACTGGAAAATATTTTGAACTGAATGATAATGAAAATACATATCAAAACTTATAGCTTGCAGGCAAAGTGATACTTAGAATGAAATTTACATTAAAATGGATATGTTGGGGGGCAGGGGAAGCTGAAAAACAAAGAGCTCAGCACTAATCCTATAAAATTACAAAAAGAACAAATTAAAAACAAAGAAGAAAGAAGTGAACGAGAAAGATAAAAGCAGAAATCAATGAAGTGGAAAACAAATATATAATAGAGAAGATCAAAAAAGCCAAAATCTGGCTCTTTGCAAACGCTAATACCCTTGGAGAAACTAATTCAAGAAAAAAACAGAGAGAGAAAACACAATTAATTTCAGAAACCTAGCATGAGTCTTTAACTCAGATAAAAAGAGAATATCATCAAGAGCTTAATGATAATAAATTTGGAGAGTTAGATAAAATGGAAAAATTCCCATGAAAAGCACAACTTACCAAACTGACGCTGGAATAGAAAATATAAGCGGTCCTAAAATTATTAAGGAAATTGAATCTGTAATCCAAAGCCCTCCCACAAAGAAAACTCCATTCCTAGAAAGCTTCCCCAGCAAGTTCTACAAAACATTTAAAGAGTGAGTAATGCTGCTTACACAACCATTCCAGAGAATACAAAAAGAGGTAACATTTCCCAACTAATTTTATGAGGTCAACATAATCTTTCTGCCAAATCTGACAAGGAAATGATGAGAAAAGAAAAGTATATGTTAGCCTCACTCAAGAACATAGATGCAAAACTTGAAAAGAAAATGTTAACCAGAATTTAGCACTACGTAGAAAGGACGATACATCACAATGAAGCTGGATTCAGTCTAGCACTTCAGTTTAATGTCTGAAAATCAATGTAATTCATGATATTAACAGAATAAGAGAAACAAATTCTACTACCTCTCAAAAGAAGCAGAAAAACATATGATAAAATTCAACACTCACTCACACTTAAAAATTTTTGGCAAACTAGGAAAGAAGAGAACTTCCTTAATCTGATAAAGGATATCTAAATAAACAAATACCAAACAACTTGATAGTAAAATAGGAAAAGCTGTCCTGCTGAGATCAAGAAAGAAAGAAGGAAAGATGCCTATGATTACTTCTGTTAACACTGTACTGGATGGAGTTCTTAGTGTAATAAGATAAGAAAAAGAGGGCTGGCCCCGTGGCTTAGCGGTTAAGTGCACGCGCTCCGCTACTGGCGGCCCGGGTTCAGATCCCGGGCTCGCACCGACGCACCGCTTCTCCGGCCATGCTGAGGCCGTGTCCCACATGCAGCAACTAGAAGGATGTGCAACTATGACATACAACTATCTACTGGGGCTTTGGGGAAAAAAAAGGAGGAGGATTGGCAATAGATGTTAGCTCAGAGCTGGTCTTCCTCAGCAAAAAAAAGAGGAGGATTAGCATGGACGTTAGCTCAGAGCTGATCTTCCTCAAAAAAAAAAAGATAAGAAAAAGAAATGGAGTATATAAACACTGGAAAAGAAGAAATAAAAATGTCATTATTTGCAGATGATCTTATTGAGTTCACAGAAAACCCAAAGGGAATCTACAAAAGGATTCCCACTTCCAAGTACGATGTAGTAGGTAGCAGAAATCTATTGCTCCTGCTGTGACAACTAGGAAAAACTGGATTTTTTAAAAAAATCACATTTTTAAAGATACCAGAGACCATGAAACCAATGAAGACTAAATGAATTGAAATTCCAGAAAGGAAAGGATCATTCTTAAGTCAGCAAAGATCACTCACTGGCCATTTTCTTTCCTACAAGTTTCCTATGTAATTCCTCTTAGAAATTAAATCTGCAATTCGTGCAGATTTAGGGCTAAGGATTACACCTGCACAGGCAGAAAGAAAGAGAACTCAGTGAAGCTTTTCATAGTCACCTGGGCTGGAACAGTGGACTGAAAGGGCCCTGAAACACACAGCAAGTTTTCCCCAGAGGACACCTACTGAGTACAGGGGTGGCAAAGGAAGCTGTGGGCTGGGCCAGAAAGACAGAGTGAAATCTCCTCTGCCCTTGTGGTGCTTAGGTGACAACGCCTATTTGTGGAAAGGGCCTGCACCAGCATGAAACACACAACCAAAAAGACCTTTGCCAGATTTTGAAGCTGCATAGGCAAGGAAGCATCTAGATGTTGAAAACACCAAGAATTTTTAAGACAAACTGAAAGAAAGATATTTGTGACATATATTAGAGACAAATTATTAATATTCAGAATATATAAAGAACAATAACCAAACGACCACCAAAAAGATAAATGGGCTAAAGATATCAGTCAATTTATGAAAGAAACACAGATGGCCAATAAACATGTGAAAACATGCTGTGTTGTAATCAAGAAGTTACAAATTAAAACTACCAGAAAACATTTTGCCCATCCTATTCAGCAAAATAATAATTAAAATAATTTTTTAATTCAATAATATCAAGCCCTGTGAAGGGAAAATATTCCTACTAGGTCCAATGGAGGCACACATTCAATGTTAATAAGGCTACACTAGCCTAGCTGGTGCCTAATTTGCCAGCTGGAAGCCAAGGAACTTTTTTCAATCCTCAAAGGATTGGCAGAAAGGATATGAGATGGACCCAAAAAGAAAGGAACTAGTCTAATAGGAAAAATCTATTTTCAATTTGTGGCCTAAGGATCGGCATGAAAACAGACAGCAAGAGGCACTGCTAGAGACAATATAATTTAGCTTTTAACTTTCTTAACTTGGTGAATTAGTGGGCATAATGGGAAAACAGTGTCCTGACAGCAAATATGCATAAACTAGAAGTAAAATAAATCAGGCTAGAGATAGACGCCACAGAGTCTTAAATGCTAAGTTAAAAGAGTTTGAATTTTATCCTATACTATGTGATAAGCAACCACTGAGCAGTAGAGCTGGGCTTTAGAAATATTCACCCGGCCGTGGTGGAGAACCAGGGAGACTAGCGAGGAAGCTACCGCAATAGGCCTGGCAGAAATAACAAGAGTCTGTTTACAAACTTAAACATCACAGCCTTTAGGTTGCCTTAAAATTCTAGCTATGGATAGACAAAGATTAAATAATACTTGAAGACTTTTAGGGTAATAGAGACTTGCTTAATTCTCAAACAACATCATGGCAGCAGGTATGCTGCATAATGAGGTGGCTTTTAATTACTAAGAGACAAAAACCTTAAAATTACATCAATCAATAATATCAGACATAAAGGTGACTTTTTACAAGCTTTGGTCAAAAGTGATTTTAAGATAATTACAATGTGACATTTTGACAATATAACAAAGAATTAATTTAGGGGTATAATAAATGGGTTTTTTTTTATTATTAACTGGATGGATCAAATGTTAAAATGGATGTCACAGGAATTATAAATTTCAGAAGGTTAACAGCTTCCTGATTGGAAAATTAGCATGTACTTTTGCTTCAATGGTCACTTACTTTTCCTTGATGAGTTCTGCCTACCTGCCTCACTAATGCCCAGCAGGGCTCCAAATGGGGTAAGTGCCTCATGCTCCTGTCTCACAGTGTCCCTCCCGGCTATGATTATCCATGGCAGTCAGTACAAAGGGGCAAATGATTTCAACAGGATGGTCTTACTCTTTTTCTGGTTCCGGAATAAGGACCACTACTGCCTATGTACCTTTTTCCATTCCCGAACCATGCCCTCTCCCCAATAAGGCAAAAGAACCCAAAATAAAACAAAAACACAGCAAAATAAAACCCTAAAGAGGACTCAGGCTAAAACTGCTCATCCAAGTTCTGTTTCATGCATATGAATTCTCCACTGTATATTTTCTTTTCTTTTTAAACTTTTTTTATTGAAATATATTTGACATAACATTGTGTAAGTTTAAGACGTATAACATGGTGATATGATACATTTATATATTGCAATATGACTCTCATTGTAGCGTTAGCTAGCACCTCTATCACTTCAAATAATTATCATTCCTTTTTGTGATGAGAATAATTAAAAGCTAGTCTCTTAGCAAGTTTGATGTTTCTAATAAAATATTGTTGTCTATAATTATTTTCTTAATGCCTCATTTATGTATAGCTCTTATAAAAGCTTCTCAATTTCCAATGTGGAAGGTTCAAGTTGCACTGAAAGGCAGACAGGTAAGGGTAACTCTGGTATTTGGGACAATGTGCTACCTAATTCCAGGACAATTATAAATTACTTTCCTAAAAATACTAGCGGGAGTCTGAATGTGTGCACTGACCAGCAAATAATGTATGAATGTCTCCTGCTGAGTGCCATACAGCCTACAGCCACTGGAGGTCAGCAGAGAACCTGGTCCCACCAGGGGCAGATTGGTGGGATTTTCTACATCCAAGGCAGCATGACCCCCAGGGAGAGTGATAAATTCTACTCCCAACCTCCCCAAAGGAGGAGGCTGCAGTAGACAAGATAAAGGGAGATCATGATCCACGGTTGAAGCAAGGGCAAGTTTTAATTGTGTGTGTGTGCAAAAATTTTGGAAAACAAAGACAATTACAAAGAACCACCTGTAATCCAACCACCACTGGAGAAAACCATTATTAACATTTGCTTATATTTGGCTGACTTTGAGTAAAAGTTGCCTAACTAGCAGTGACATGTTTCAATCAAGAAAAAATAAAACTCTGAGGTTAGTCATATAGCAAAGCACCAGCATCAAGACCTGAAGAATGGGTATCAGCAGCATGGAAGAAGATCCTAGAAAGAGTAGAGTAATACACTTTAAACAAGAGCATTACCAACACTCCTAATAGCACAGAAGTCCATATTGTGTGGAAAAACACAAAAATCAATGACTCAAAATTGGAAAGTGATGCACAAGAGTCAGACTCAGAATGTGAAACTGTTTTAGGATTACTTGAACAAATTTATTTTCCTTTTTAGGTACACACATTAATGATATGACAAAAAAACTATATCTAAGTCTAAAATAGTTCCTACGACATAAAAATTCTAAGTGATAAGAAAACACTGTGTTGTTCAATTTTTCTCAGTTTTTTTCAATTATAGATAGCAATGTGCCTTATAATCAATGACAAGTTAGATTTGACAAAATAGTGCAGAAAATACTTCATTGTATTGTTGGGAGATAATGAAATAACCTATTTAAAGTACTTAACATAGTACCTACAAAATTAACATTTCATAAATGCTGGTCACTATTCACTATTTATTACTCACTTATCCATCCACCTCTTCAACAGCTATAATCAAACACTCACTATGTGCTGGGCACCATTCCAGTGCTAGGGACAGAGGGGTAAAAAGACAAGGTCTTTGCCCTTACAGAGCTTACATTTTATCATTATTATTAACATTAATATTACTACATCTGCTGCTACGACTTCTGTTTCCACAGGCTAGAATCTTAAACGAAAATCTTAAACGCTTAAAAATATAATACATATACCAAAAAGATGGATTTCCTAAGCACAGTATAAGAGAAACCCTCTATAATAAGCCAACAATAAATATATCTTCACCAGAGAGGTAGAGATTCCTTTTGGGCCCTCCAGATGGGAGAAGCCAAATGGGCAACTGTCAGATCTGTGAGGAATATGAACCCGGGCATCCCCAGTCCCTGCAGGATGAGTGAGGATACCTGCCCTGCTATCATCACGGGCCATAAACGCCCTCTGGGCAGGGGGAAGAGGCTTTTCCTCAACATTGTCTTTTTTTTTTTTTTTGGCCGAGGCAGACTGGCCCTGGGCTAACATCTGTGCCCATCTTCCTCCACTTTATATGGGATGCTGCCACAGCATGGCCTGACAAGCGGTGTGTCGGTGTGCTGCCGGGATCCGAACCCGGCAAACCCCACGCCACCACAGCAGAGCACGCGCACCTAACCACTTGCGCCACCAGGCCAGCCCCAACATTCTGTCTTTTTAATTGCGCTGACTTCTTTTCCTTTTTTCCTTCCTTCTACTCTCCTTCTACTTTGTTCCCTACGTTAAATATAACAAATGGAGAATTTACGGGCTTAGGAGGTGAACTAAATTTTGCCACTAGATGAGGATTATTCAAGCTACAAGCTTTACACTGGGATTTCAAAAAATATTCCTAAGTCTAAATAGTTGGAAGCTTCCTGATGACACTCCAGCGTCAGTTTGAGTTCAAAATTCTCTTTCTACAGTTCCAAACTTTTTTGGGGGGTGGGGGGAGGGGGAGGATGAGGCAGGGAGAACAAAAGGGCTGACTAGGTGAAATCAGCCTGTTATATTCACTCTTGCCTTCTTTCCTTCTCCAGTTCCAAGTTCTCAGCCTATTTACCTGAACTTTTCAGGAAAGAAAGTCCTAGGAAGGGCTATGCAGAAGTGAGGTCGAGATGGAGCAGAAAGCACTCCACAGGATGCTGCTCCGTGGGAGAGAGGGAGATGGAAGGAGTGCAGGCAGCAAACCAAAGAACGGCCTCCTGTAAGTACGTATTGAGATGGGTTTTCCTGATCAACGAGTAAACTGGCATAGAGCACAACTCCAAAAGAATTCCCAGAACATTCTAAGGAATAAGTACATGCATTGCCTCCCACAGGGACTATGTTGAAAATACTCACTTGGAATGTTTTATGAAAATTAGTGCCATTACATTTTCATATTGTTATATAATTGTGTTGTTTGTTTCTTGACTTTATGGTCTCACCTCAGCCTCAATTCTTAAACAGGGATGACAAAGGAAAAAACTGTAACACAGCATTGGCAGAAATTCCCAAATGCAAGACAATATACAAGATTTGTGGCCAAGATACACATATTCACAACTAAATTAAGACGTGTCACACCTCAATTTGAGCTTGCAACACGTTATGAAGCAATAAATAAAGATTTTTAAATTAAATTTTTAAAATAAAGATTTTAAAAATTCAATGCAAGCAAAGGTTGATTCATACATTTTGCCACATTAAGTTCTTCCAAGAACCTGTGTTGGGTTTTATCAAGTCTTTCAGCATTTACTGATAGGATAAGCTGATTTTCCTCATTTTAGCTACTGACGGGATTTATTCTATTTCCTAATATTAAGCCATCTTTATACTACTGGCATAAATTCTCCTTGGTAATGGGAGAATATTTACAAAAGGCACATCTATCTTCCATAACACCTGGTGGTAACACAGAGATGCTCATGTCCAGGAGACGGCAACTTATCAAAGAAGGTAGTTTCATGACCAAGAAAATGGCCTCAACTGCCGTACCTGCTCATGGGAGGTTTTCACTGAAAAACTGAGTCAGCCACAGAGAGACGTGTGGGCCAGTTTTCAAAAGCCATCAAGTGGCTCTAAGTATTCCTCAAAATGCCAGTAAAAGTCTATTCGAGGAAATTCTTTTTAAATTCAATAACTGTGTTGGAGGTCATTTGTCACAGTGAAAATAAACAGAAATTACAATTAACAATATCACAGTAAACCTGTACAGTGCAGATTAAGCTTCTCCCACACACTTTTTCTCAAAAACCCTAAAGCAATAAGGCCCTGCTCCCTGCTCTTTTCTTAACCAAAGACAAATTGCAGGTTCAGTGACTTTTTATGCCAACTTTCTATTTTGGAAATTTTCAAACTTACAGAAAAGATGGAAAAGTAATATAATGAGCACCTGTACACTAGATTTAATATTTCACCACATTTGGTTACCACATTTCCCTTTCTCGCTATACACATACACACACTTCTGCTGGTGAGTGCTCAATCAAGCTCAGTGATTTTTTTTTTTAAGTAACTTGCCCGGCTGTATATGACTGAGTGAGTAGGGGGCTTCTGGTACTGGAACAAAGCATTCTACTTTAGTAGAGGGCTGGGACGTAGAGTATAGAAACAGTAATAACAGAAACGATACCATATACAGAAGAGGAGGGGAAGCTTCCTAACTCATTCTATGAAGCCAACATTACCTTGATACCAAAACCAGAGAAGGACAACACAAAAAAACAAAATTACAGGCCAATACCACTGATGAACATCGAAGCAAAAAACCTCAACAAAATATTAGCAAATAGAATACAACATTACATTAAAAAGATCATACACCATGATCAAGTGGGATTTATTCCAGGGATGCAGGGATGGTTCAGCATCCACAAATCAATCAACGTGATACATCACATTAGCAAAATGAAGAATAAAAATCCCAGGATCATCTCAATAGATGCAGAGAAAGCATTTGACAAGATACAGCATCCATTTATGATAAAATCTCTGAATAAAATGGGTAGAGAAGGAAAGAACCTCAACATAATAAAGGCCATATATGACAAACTCATAGCTAATATCATACTCAACGGAGAAAAACTGAAAGCTATCCCTCTAAGAACATAAAGCAGACAAGGATGCGCACTTTAGCCACTCTTATTTACCATAGTAGTAGAAGTTCCAGCCAGAGCAATCAGGCAAGAAAAAGAAAGAAAAGAGATCCAAATTGCAAAGGAAGAAGTGAAACTGTCACTACTTGCAGATGATATGATTTTACATATAGAAAACCCAAAACACTTTTAGAAATAATAAATGAATATGGTAAAGTTGCAGGATACAAAATCAACATACAAAAATCAGTTGCATTTCTATACACTAACAACAAAGTAGCAGAAAGAGAAATTAAGAATACAATCCCATTTACAATTGCAACAAAAAAATAGAATACCTAGGAATAAATTTAACCAAAGAGGTGAAAGACACGTACACTGATAACTATAAAACATTGTTGAAAGAAACTGAAAAAGATGGAAAAATATTCCATGCTCATGGATTGGAAGAATTAACATAGTTAAAATGTTAAAGCAATCTACAGATTCAATGCAATCCCTATCAAAGTTCCAACAACATTTTTCACAGAAATAGAACAAAGAATCCTAAAATTTATATGGAACAACAGAAGTCCCTGAATAGCCAAAGGAATCCTGAGAAAAAAGAACAAAGCTGGAGGTATCATACTCCCTGACTTCAAAATATGCTACAAAGCTACAGTAATCAAAACAGCATGGTACTGGCACAAAAAGAGACACACAGATCAATGGAACAGAATCGAGAGCCCAGAAATAAACCCACACATCTATGGACAACCAATTTGACAAGGGAGCCAAGAACATACAATCGAGAAAGGAAAGTCTCTTCAACAAATGGTGCTGGGAAAACTGGACAGCCACATGCAAAAGAATGAAAGTAGACCATTATCTTACACCAGACACAAAAATTAACTCAAAATGGATTAAAGACTTAAATGTAAGACCTGAAACCATGAAACTTCTAGAAGAAGACATAGGCAGTACGCTCTTCCACACTGGTCTTTGCAGCATATTTTCAAGTACCACGTCTGACCAGGCAAGGGAAACAACAGAAGAAATAAACAAATGGGACTACATCAAACTAAAAAGCTTCTGCACAGCAAAGGAAACCATTAACAAAATGAAAAGACAACTTAACAATTAGGAGAAGATATCTTCAAACCATATATCTAATAAGGGGTTAATATCCAAAATATATACAGAACTCATACATCTCAACAACGAAAAAACTAACAACCCAATTTAAAAAAGGGCAAAAGACCTGAAGAGACATTTTTCCAAAGAAGATATACAGATGGCCAACAGGCACATGAAAAGATGTTCAACATCACTGATTATTAGGGAAATGCAAATCAAAACTACAATGAGATATCTCCTTATACCTGTCAGAATGGCTGTAATTAACAAGGTAAGAAATAAAAAGTGTTGGAGAGGGTGTGAAGAAAAGGGATCACTGCTAGTGGGAGTGCAAACTGGTGCAGCAACTATGGAAAACAGTATGGAGACTCTTCCAAAAATTAAGAATGTAACTACCATACAATCCAGCTATTCCACTACTGAGTATTTACCCAAACACCATGAAAACACGAATGCATAAAGATACACGCACCTCTATGTTCATTGCAGCATTATTCACAATAGCCAAGACTTGGAAGCAACCTAGGTGCCCAAGGGACGAATGGATAAGGAAGATGTGGTATATATACACAATGGAATACTACTCAGCCATAAGAAACGATGAAATCCAGCCATTTGTGACAACATGGATGGACATTGAGGGTATTATGCAAAGTGAAATAAGTCAGAGGGAGAAGGTCAAATAACATATGATCTCACTCATAAATAGAAGATAAAAATGACAACAAACAAACACAGAGAGACAGAGACTGGATTGGTGATTACCAGAGGGGAAGGAGGGAGGGAGGAGAGCGAAAGGGATAATTTGGCACGTGTGTGGTGATGGATTGTAATTAGTATTTGGGTGGTGAACATGATGTAATTTATGCAGAAAAAGAAGTATAATGATGTACACCTGAAATTTATACAATGTTATAAACCAATGTTACTGCAATAAACAAAAAATTTTAAATAATTATAACACCACTTACAAAGATTGCATTTTTGTCTATGCACTGACCCATCAGAGATCATTTAAACAGACTATTATATAATTCGTATAGACATTTTTAGTCATTTTTACACAGAAATTGGATGAATTCTCAGTTTTTATGAGAAATCCAATTTAAATTACTTTATTTTGACCTTCAAAATAGCATAGTTACCCAGTAAAAGCTGCATACTCCTGGGTTACAGTCTGGCTCCCTCTATTTACTATGTAACCTTGGTAAATCATTCAGCCTCTCTAAGTCTTTCAGTGTCTTCATCTGTAATACAATGATATACTCCAGCTGTCTGAAAGTCCAATGTTCGTTCCCACCTCAGAAACTTCACACCTACTCCTCCTTCTGTCTGAAATACTCTTCTTCCTCTATTTCCCTTAAAAATCCCTACTCTTCCTTCAGGTCTTGTATCATCGTCTCAGAGAGGACTTCTCTATCCCCCCAGACTAAGTTACACTCATATTATCTCGTAGCACCCAAAACCCTCCCTTCAGAACAATCATCATGATGAGCAATTGTGTATTCATTGCTCTTGCCTTTGTGGGTGTGTTTGGTTCATTGCTGTATCTCTAGAACCTACCACACTGCATTACAAAGGGTAGGCATATAAAAAAAATGTTAAATGAATGAATAATACTATCTAACTCAAGGGGTTGTGGTGAAGATAACTGAAATAACACACGTAAAATCATGCCTAAATGCACAGTAGTTTTTCCCAGCAATCTGACTAGACACTTTTTACAGGAACTTTTCCAAGAAACAACACTATTACTTTGAATGGAAGGTCCGCGTGACACAGTGAGTCAGAAGCAAGGCAGACAGACTAAAGTATAAGAGGGCAAGACAGACAGGGTGCCACAATGCCAGACAGGTGATTAATAAGAATGAGACATATGTGGGCAGGATGATATCCTGATTCTGGGGTCACCTTCTGCCTTTGCTAGGAAGCTTCATATAGATTTTCTGCCTGACAGAAACTAATCTTGGAGCAGCAAGGAGGTACACTTGGTTGGAAAGAATACTGTAAGGAAATACAGACCACAAGAAGTAAAACTGTTTCTATTTGCATACAACATAATTGCCTAAGTAGAAAATTCTATGGGATCTACATAAAACTTATTAGAACTAAATAAGTACCAGTATAAAAGATCAACATATAAAAATCAAGTTTTTTTATATACTAGCAATGAACAATCAGAAATTAAAATTAAAAAATCAATTAGCATCAAAAAATAAGAAATACTTAGGAATAGTACATCTCACAAAAGACATGTGAGACCTAAGAAAAAACAGCAGACAAATCCAAAATGAGGGACATTCTACAAAATACCTGACCAATTGACTCCTCAAAACTGTCAAGGTTGTAGGAAAAAAGGGAAAGCATGAGAAATGGACAGATGAGAGGTAACCTTATAAGAAGACCTGATGACTAAATGCAATGTCTTGGATCTTGAAACAGAAAAAGGACATGAGTGGAACAACTGATAAATCTGAATAAACTCTATACTATAGCTAATAGTGATGTACCAGTGTTAGTCTCTTAGTTTTGACAAAAGTACCATGGTAATGTAAGATGTCAACATTACAGTAAACTGGGTAAGGAGTATAAGGGAATGCTCTGTATTATTTTTGCAACTTTTCTATATCTCTACAATTGTTCCAAAAATAAAAAGTTTATTTGAAAAATATCATTTGCAATAGCTTCAAAAAAAATACTTAGGGATAAATCTGACAAAGATGTGAAAGACTTATAGACTGAAACATTGCTGAAAACTGTAAAACACTCCTGAGAAAAATTGAAAAGATCTAAGTAAATAGGGAAATATACAATGTTCATGGATTGGAAGATTCAAATTGCTAAAGTGACAATTCTCCATAAATTGGTCCAAGAATTCAAAGTAATCCCAATTAAAATCCCAGCAGTGTTTTTTTCCCCACTTTGACTATAAATTAACAAGCTGATTCTAAACATCATACAGAAATCCAAAGTAACTACAATAGCCAAACCACTCTGAAAAAAAAAAATACAAAGTTGGAAGATTTACACTACTAACGCCAAGACTTATTATAAAGCTACAGTAATCTAGAAAGTGTGGTATTGGTGTAAACATAAACAAATAGACAAATCACAGACAAATAGATCAACAGTACAGAATAGAGAGACTAGAAATAGATTCACACGTGTGGTTAGTTGATTTTGACAAAGATGCAAAGTCCGTTAGTAAAGAAAGGATAGTCTTTTCAACAAATAATGTCAGAACAGCTTGATAACGATATGTAAAAAATGAACTCCAATTCACACACTGTGCCACATGTAAAAACTAACTCCAAAGGGATCACAGACCTAAATGTAAAACTTCATACTATAAAATTTATGAAAGAAAACATAGTAGAAAATCTTTGTGATCTTGGATGAGGCAAAGATTTCTCAGACACAGCATCAAAAGCATAATTCATTTAAAAAGGATAAATTGGATTTCATCAAAATTAAGAATATACACCCTTCAAAAGACGCTCTCAAACAAAATTAGAGGACTCACACTTCCCGATTTCAAAACTTGTTACAAAGCTACAGTAATCAAAACAGTGTGGTACTGGTAAAAAGACAGGCATATAGACCAATGGAATGGAACAGAGAGCTCAGAAATAAATCCTCATATATGGTCAAATGATTTTTGACAAGGGTGCCAAGACCATTCAATAGAGAAAAGATAGTCTCACCAACAAATAGTGTTGGAAAGCTGGATGCCCACATGCAAAAGAATGAAATTGGATCCTTACCCTGCACAATATAAAAAAATTAACTCAAAATGGATAAAGACTGAGGGGCCGGCCCGGTGGCGTAGCGGTTAAGTTTGTGCATTCTGCTTTGGCAGCCTGGGGTTCACCAGTTTGGATCCTGGGCACGGGCCAACTCACGGCTCATCAGGCATGCTGAGGCAGCGTCCCACATAGCAGAGCTGCAACTCAACAACTATGATACACAACTATGTATTGGGGCTTTGGGGAAAGAAAAGAAAAAGAGGAAGACTGGCAACAGATGTTAGCGCCAGGCCAATCTTCCTCAAACAAAAAGAAAAAATGATAAAGACCAAAACATATGATCTAAATTATAATACTCTAAGAAGAAAACATAGGAGTAAAGTCTCATGACATTGGATTAGCAATGATTACTTGGATATGACAAAAAAGAACAAGTAACAAATGTAAAAACAGATAAATTGGACATCAAAATTTAAAACTTCTGTGAAAACACAATCAACAGAGTGAAAAGGCAACCTACAGAATGGGAGAAAATATCTGCAAATCATATATCTGATAAGGGGTTAATATCCAGGATATATAAAGAACTCCTATGACTCAACAATAAAAAAAAATAACCTGATTTAAAAATGGGCAAACGACTTGCACAGGTATTTCTTCAAAGAAGATATACAAACAGCCAACAAACACATGAAAAGATGCTCAACATTACTAATCATTAGGGAAACGCAAATGAAAACCATGAAGAGGTAGCACTTCACACCCTTTATGACAGTTATTATCACAAAAGCAGAAAATAACAAGGGTTGGCAAGGATGTGAAAAAATTGAAACCCTTGTGCACTGCTGGCAGGAATGTAAAACTGATGCAGCTGCTATGGACAACAGTATGACAGTTCCTCAAAAATTAAAAAATAGAATTATCATGTGACCCAGCAATTCTACTTCTCGGTATGTATCCAAAAAAAAATTGAAAGCCAGGTCTCGAAGAGATAATTTGTATGACCATGTTCACAGCAGCATTATTCACAATAGCCAAGAGGTGGAAGTAACCCAAGTGTCCATCAACAAATGAATGTATAAACAAAATGTGGTCTATACATACAATGGAATATTATTTAGCCTTAAAATGGAAGGAAATTCTGACACACACTACAACATAGAGGAACCTTGAGGACACCATGCTAAGCGAAATAAGCCCATCACAAAAAGACAAACACTATCTGATTCCACTTATAAGAGGTATCTAGAGCAGTCAAATTCATAGAAACAGAAAGCAGAATGGTGGTTGCCAGGGGCCGGGGGGAGGAGAAATAGGGAGTTGTTGTTTAAAGAGTATAGCATTTCAGTTTTGCAAGATAAAGTTCTGGAGACAGGTTGTACAACAATGTCAATATACTTAATGCTATTGTACTGTACAATGAAAAATGGTAAAGATGGTATATTTTATGTTCTGTGCATTTTACCACAATTAAAGACACCCTTAAGAGAGTGGAATGAGGGCCGGCCCCATGGCTTAGCGGTTAAGTGCACACACTCCGCTGCTGGCGGCCCGGGTTCGGATCCCAGGCGCGCACCCACGCACCACTTCTCCGGCCATGCTGAGGCCATGTCCCACATGCAGCAACTAGAAGGATATGCAGCTATGACATG
Source organism: Ceratotherium simum simum (assembly GCF_057802395.1). NCBI lineage: Eukaryota > Metazoa > Chordata > Mammalia > Perissodactyla > Rhinocerotidae > Ceratotherium > Ceratotherium simum. The sequence goes on along the minus strand of NC_141928.1, from coordinate 34,291,062 downwards.
CAACTATCTACTGGGGCTTTAGGGGTGAAAAAATAAATAAATAAAATCTTAAAAAAAAAAAAAAAAGAGAGTGGAATGGGAGAAAATATTTGCGAATTACACAAATGAAAAAGAACTTGTATTCATAATATATAAAGAGATCTCAAAACCCAGTAAGAAATTTTTTTTTTTTGAGGAAGATTGGCCCTGAGCTAACATCTGTTGCCAATCTTCCTCTTCTTTTTTCCTCCCAAAGCCCCAGTACATAGTTCTATATCATAGTTGTAGAGTTGTAGCTCTTCTATATGAGATGCTGCCTCAGCATGGCTTGATGAGCAGGGAGCAGGTCCACACCCAGGATCTGAACCAAAGAACCTCGGGCTGTCGAAGCGGAACGTGAACCCAACCACAGTGCCACTGGGCTGGCCCCAAGAAATTATTATAAAAAAGAAATTATTATACCTGTTAATAATTTAACAAATATGTTAAATTAAATACAATGACCATACCAAGTGTTGGCAAGAACATGGAACAACTGGAACCCTCATACACTGCTAGTAGACATGTAAAATAGTACAAATACTTTGGAAAACAGTCTGTCAGTTTCTCAAAAAGTTAAATGTACACCTACCATATGACTCAGGTCTTTCACACCTAGGTATATGACCAGGGAAAATGTAAGCATATGTACAAAGAGTTGTACCTGAATGTCCACAGCAGCTTTATTTGTAATAGCCCTAAACTGGAAACAAACCAAATGTCTTGTCTGTCAATAGGTGAACAGTTACACACATTGTAGTATAAGCCATAGAATGGAATGCCACTCAATAAGAAAACTGAATGATACACATAACAATCTCAAAGAACCACGTTGAGTCATAAACAACAACATGCACACAAACACACAATCTACGATTCCACTTACATAACATCCTAGAAAATGCAAACTAATCTATAGCAACAGAAAGCAGTTCCATGGTCACCTGAGGATTGATGAGGGGAGAGAGGGACCACAAAAAAGCACAAGGAAAATTTTGGGGATGACAGATATGTTGATATTTTGATTGTGGTGATGGTTTCATGGGTATATACATATGTCAAAACATTTAATTGTATAATTTAAACTTGTGCAGTTGATTATACCTCAATAAATCTCTTTTTTAAAAATCAAATCCCACCAAAGAACAATCTGCCTAACAGGCACTTCTCTGCAGACCTCAGGATTCTTAAGGTCCTTCCAGTTCAAAACCTCTACAATCCATTTGGCACATAAGGGGTTACCCAAAATATAGTCTGTCTTATAATCTTTAAAGAGAGAGTGGAAAATGTGAATAAACCATCAATAAGGATTTCATAATGTCACTTTTAAAAACTGAAGAATTACACAGCAGGGAAAACATTTAAAGAGAATGCACAATGTCTCAGATATAACTTTTATTAGTAAAAAAACTAATTTTGTAGATCTCTTTGGTGGATCAAAAAGCATCTGAACTATGGCTATTTACTCCCATAAAAAGAGAACTTGAGGGCCGGCCCTGTGGCTTGGTGGTTAAGTGCGCGCGCTGCAATGCTGGTGGCCGGGGTTCGGATCCCGGGTGCGCATTGAGGCACCACTTCTCTGTCCATCCTGAGGCCGAGTCCCACATACAGCAACTAGAAGGATATGCAGCTATGACATACAACTATCTACTGGGGCTTTGGGGGGAAAAAATAAATAAAATCTTAAAAAAAAAGAGAACTTGAGGGCCGGCCCCATGGCTTAGCAGTTAAGTGTACGTGCTCCGCTGCTGGCAGCCGGGGTTTGGATCCCGGGCGCGCACCGAGGCACCGCTTCTCCAGCCGTGCTGAAGCCGAGTCCCACATACAGCAACTAGAAGGATGTGCAGCTATGACATACAACTATCCACTGGGGCTTTGCGGGGGGAAAAAATAAATAAATAAAATCTTTAAAAAAAAAAAAGAGAGAGAACTTCATTACTAGCAATGACGTCAGATTACCTCAAAGGTAAGTTAATCTGTTTAAAAGATAGAATAAATGATATTTAGGTTTCAACAATAGTTAATTTATCTCCCCAATGACTGTAAGCTTGAGAGCATAATTTCAGATTTTATGGTCCAAATTCAGTGAAAGTAGGGACTGTTGTCTGCACTGTAATGTCTAATTAAATACATAAAGAATAGAAAGATTTGAAATGAGAGCCCACATGAAAACCATCATGTTTCCCCATTAGTCAAGGTGGGAGGAAAGATCCAGAAACAGTGTGGAAACGCAGTCCATGCTTGCACTGACCTTTTATTGGTCCCTTCATCCAATCTAGCTATGAACCTCAGCAGACAGAAGGGTAGGGTATGGCTTGTAAGATTTGAAATGCTTTGCTGTTAGCCTTTTCTCCCTAGCACAGAGTTTTACCAGTAAATCCCTAAAATGTTTGTTGAAAAGAAAAGAAGCAAATAGATCTATGAAGGAATTTGGTCAGGAGATCTGGATTCTAAATCTGGCTTGACTAGCATTAAGCTGTATGACATTGGTTAAGCCACTTGATTTCCATTTCCTCATAAGTAAAATGAAAAGTCAGTGTACACACACTAATTGTAATTGTCAGGTTGAGTGTAAAGGAAAAGAAATTTGCACAATGGGAGAGTTCTGTATTCATTCAAACTTACCAATAACTCAATGCAACAAGCTTTTAATGAGCAAGCTCTGTCTCCCAGAAACTGTCAGATGCCTGAGATTCAGAGATTAATGAGTAGTTTGGTCTCCACTTAAAAGGGAGCATTAAAAACAAAGAAAAAAAAAAGTTCCTGCCTTTGAAGAACTGACATCACAACTGGTGAGACAACTAACACACAATGAACCAGAACCAGAAAACGCGTTTGGTACTATGAGAGAGGAAAGTTCAAGAATAATGATGGGAGCACCCAGGAGGAAACACCGCTGCAAGCTCACTAGCTCAAGTTAGAGAAATCTGTCATGTATACAGAAAACCGGGGCGATTTTATAGAGAATGCTCCACTGGGACAGGTGAAATCCAAGAGGTTGGATTTTAAATGAGTCTAACCTAAGTTTCTCAACACTCTGAATAATTAATCAGTAATTACACCTCAAAGATAGTCCTAGCCAATCTTGGTAGAATCTTTTATATAACAGAAACACACAAAAATCTGAGACTGTTTTATTTGAAATGACTACAAATGGTATTTCTGCATGATTCTAAAACTAAGAGAAATCCATTTTTTTCCCTAAAACTATATTTCAATTTTATTTATTGATTTTGGTATTTGCTTTGGTAGAAAACATTGCTAGTTAAGATTTACTGCCTATAAGCTTGCCCTACTATATTTTAATGAAAAAAAAAAATTTTTTTAAAGCCTTTGCACAGGCAAAATGGAAAGTAGTATTATAAGTACATAAAGATCGAAGGTCACTAGACTCTTTTTGGTTTGTTCTCCACTTAAAGCAGAGCACTTAAAAAAAGAAAAGAAAAATATGTGTGTACGTGTTTTTGTTTGTGTGTGTGTATGTAGGAGAGATGGGGATGGGACAGTTTCTTCCTACTAAAGTACTTACAGTGCTGATCACAATCAACTCTGGCAAACACTACTTGATTTTCATTTGGATATTCTTCCTTAATGACATTGGAAGCTTCCTCAAAAATTGGATGCAACATCTGGCTGAAACGACACCTATGCACAGAGAAGGATATCAATTAAAACTGAAAAGCAGAAAAGCAATAAAATCTTATTTCAGTTATTATTATTCATTGATATTTAGAATACGTACAATAAACAGATTTTGAGACAATCACGTACTAGTTAATTTAGTCATGGATCTTAATGTCATTCATTGGAGATGAAGACCATTTTGACTTCAAAGATTATACAAATAATTAAAAGATTTTGGCTTTTTCCCCCTAAGAAAAAGGCCAATATTATGGAGCGCACAGCTAAGGATTTCTCACAGGCGCCATGAAACAAGTCTGAAATAAGCCCTCTAAGATGTATCTACTTGGACTTGTAACTACTGAGACTTGGCCATTTATGAAAGAAATTAGCTTTCTCTAAATAATGAACTAATTTTTAGATTATTGTACAAAATCTTTAAAGTGGTAAATTTATTGCAAATATTAGACCGATTCACCTGACTAGCTCAATCAAATCTCAGGGGCAAGTTAGTCTACTATAGTATATCATGAACTGCTTCTCCTCAAAATCTACCCCAGGTTAAAATGGACTTTTGCACCTAGAAACATATTAAATATACCAAATCCAGGAGCAAAATTTTAAATTCTTAAACAAGACTTTCTGTCCATGTTTCCTCTGACGTTTTTGTTTGTTTTGTTTTTACTTTTAAAAGGAGGCACAAACCCCACAATATTCCAGAAACTTGAAACTTCTAATTCTGACTGTCCCTTAATCAGGCCAACCACTTCACAAATATATGATGTTGTGAGTCATGAAAGGGCCCTAACAAGAAAGAGAAGAAGAATCAGAATCAGCACGCAACCAGCGGGGTTAGAACAGTCATTCTCGTATGAAAAAGGTACTGAGTATCTGTTAACAAAAACAAACCATAATTGCTACTATTGCTTCCAGAGCCCTTTTCTGCTAAGAAATTTACTTAAATGAAGCCTGTGAACTCTTTAATCCACATACGATTTGGTCATACATGTTAACTATAATTGAACACAAATATTGTAAAGCCTGTGAAAGGATGCAAACTTGACACCTCCTCCCTATTTCTTTTTCTATCTATCTCTTCTAGCCCACTCACCTGACTTCCTAAGGAGATGTCCTAGAACATATCAAGGAGACACAATCTGTATCTTCAATCTCTTGCTTTCAAGTGGCTCTTTCCTCTTTTAGCATTCTTAACTCTCTCCCATCTGGGATAGGTGGGTGGGGTCTGTGGACATCAGGGACTGTGCCTTATTTGACTACATATTCTAACAAGCATTTCAATAGATGTCTGTTAAATGAATAAACTGATAAACTGGAGGAACTGGAGAGGCTAGGAGCACAGGTTTGGAGGTTCTTAGAGTTGCTGAAAATAGGGTGCTGGAGGACAGGGGAGAAAAGGGGTAGGGACCGGTCAATGGTTTCTTGAAGAATTAGGATATGGCCTAGTAAAGAACCAGTGTATAGGCTCCTGGTTTAAGGGCAAGGTAAAGACATACAGTAAGGGCTCCTTCTTTCTGGATTGTCCAGTTTGCTACCCAGTAAGCACATTTCACGTTTAAAATAGGATCAGTTTTAATACCAAAAGGTGAAAGGAGAAGATCAAATAAAAGTTCAATTGCAATATTACTGTAACTTCATACACATGTATCCATACATATGGAAACTTACATTTATAAAAGTTAACATAACAAAAGCAATAGAGCTATTAAAAGGCCTTAAGAGTCATCTGAATCCAATCTCCAATCTAGTGCTTGAACCCTTTACAAATCAAAAAATGGGTAAAAGGCTTTGCAGGAACAATTTGAGGGCACTTACTAGTATGACCTAATGGGCGGAAAAATAAGCTTTGGAGTCAGACATACCTGAATTTAAATCTCAGTTCCACCACTTACTAGCCGTATCACCTTTCTGAGCCTCAACTTCCTCAACCTAAAATGGAAATTATAATACCTACCTGTGGGGTAGTTCTGAGCGTTAAAAACAATGTATGTGAAGAGCCTGACACATAACAGCATTATTAAGTACCTACTATGGTTTATTACCCTCTGAGGCATATCAGTATTTTTAGGCAGTTCTACCAGAGAATTCTTCCTTAAACCACGCCACATCCATAACTCAGAATCTAGGGAGTTATGGGAACTCAGAATCTAGCCTTTCAGGCCACACAGGGTAGGTCTATGTCCTGTGGCCAATTACCTGAGTTTTTTCAGTTGAACAAAAGAGTACTAATTCATGAACAACTTCAAGGTATTCTTTGGGTAATATGTTTTCCCAAATAACTGAAATTAGTCCACAGTTCCAATCCAGTTTTTGCAAAAACGTCGACGGCAGGTTCTATTTTTCTTACAGCAAAATCCCTTAATCAAGAGAACTGTGTTCTAGTTTTAACTCTGCCACAATCTACTCATGTAACCTTGGGAAAACACTTTACTCCTCTGGATCTCAGTTTTATTTTTAAAGCGGATTGGACTCGATAATCTGCCAAATTTTGTGACTGGACACAGCCAGATCTGAACAATGCTAATTTACCCTGGAAAATGCTACCTTTGTTATACATTTTATAAATGGTATTTTCTCTGTGTATCTTCAACATTTTACTGAAGTTCTTTAAATACCTATCATTCATTCAATAAGTATTTATTATGTACTTATCTGCCAAGTATTATGCAAAGTGCTTGGGGATTAATATTGAAAAAAGACAGATATGGTAACTTTTCACAAAGCTAACGATGTAGTGGAGAGCCATCATCTAAACTATAGCATACAAGTGTTACGACTGGGTGAATATGGGATGTTATGGGAAGATACGGAAAGGTTCCTAAGCTGACTTGAAAGTAAGGGAGGGAACACTGATCTAGGAAGGTGACCTGGAGAAAGCTGCACCTAATCTAAGACTTCAAAGATGATTAAGACTTAACTAGGTAAATAAGTGGGTGAGAGAAGAGTGATCCATTTGGGCAGAGAAAACACTACAACTAAAGGTCCAGTGATGAAAGAGAAGAGAATATTACAGAAACTGAAAGACGTTCAGCATAACTGGAAAAGAATGTGGGAGTGGAGGGAGGTAAGATATATAGCTGTAGAGGGAGGAAGGGACGAGGTCATCAGGGGCCTTCTTAGGCCAAGGTAAGGGACTTACCTAAAGATAACAGAAAACCATTTAAGAGTTTTAAGATGAGGTATAAACTAATCCAGCTTGCACTTTAGGAAAAACCACTTTGGCTTACTTTGTAGAGAACAGAATGGAGACATATAAGACTAGAAGCACAGAAAATAAATTAGGAGACTGATGCAGGAACCTAGGTGAACTGTGGGACCCTGGCCTGAAGTAGCGTAGTGGCAACTAGTAGGCAGTAAGCCTAAAAGGGTCAAATAAGATACGGATTGCCTAGGAATAAGGATTGTGTGTTTCAAACCTCTCTCCAGCTGAAGTGCCCTTCTTCCTATCCCCATGCCACATTCATTAACATCTACTACATATTATGCCCTCGTTCTAGATGCTAGGAATACTGAGTAAGACAGTATTTCTGCCCTCAAAGTTTGTTTGGTAGGGCACAAACAATGATAAAAGACAAAACAATGCAGTAAGAAAAAGAAAGTGGTACATAGGGTACTATATGAACACAGAGGACAAATTCTGATTTGGAAGGGGAAGGAATAAAGGCTTCCTGGAAGCAGCAGTAGATGGTATATGTTAAAAAATGTCAACATTATTTTTCCTTCTAAACTTGCCAGACACACATCCTCACCTTCAAATACTGCCCTACTTCCTCAGTCAGGAAAAATACAGAATTGCAATATGTACTCTTTTGTGTGTGTGTGTATGTGTGAGATATTTTGAGTTTTTATGTTACCTGCTTTTATTTTAAGATGTGGGATAATGCAATCAGGTGTATTTCTCTCTTAAAACACAAATGCTCACCAAATTAAGCTGCTTTATTTGTGAATGAATCTTAATGGATTTTGTGTATGGAATATGGTTTCACCAAAGAAAAAGGCTTCCCCACTCATCCCTTTCTAGCAAAGAAAAATTCACCTTTAGCAAGTTAAAAAAAAAAATGAAAAACAACAACTAAACGATGTAACCCTCCCCTAAAAAATACAAAAAATAAGATTATTACTTACCAGTCAGCATAAAAATTTACTAAAGCAACATCAGCATTATCTGAAATTGAAAAAGAAAACCAAACAACCTAAGTTATTTGCATCTACATACTTTTGACATAAAGATTTGGTTTTCATCACGGTCTTCTTTCCATTGGAAAAGGCCCACTAAAAATACAGAGTAACAATCAAGTCACCTCTCGCTCACAAACCCATACACAGAGTCATGGATGGCTTACATAATTTGTGGGAGTCCGTGTTCCTTTTCTCTATATCCTCCATCTTTATACCTTCATCAAATGAATATAAAACAGAAGGGGAATCAAACCCAGATCAGGCAAGTAAGCTACTAAATAGCCCAGTCTCACAAAAAGCAAAGTGGAATGATCTGGATTTTAATAATCAATTTTTTGACCTTCCATATTCATGAGTAACTGAGAATTAGCTCTGCAAGTAAAATTCTATTTCACAGAAGAGACCTGTATAACCAAGCTATTTCTAAATCTCAGATGTCTCACCTAGTGGCAACAAGTAATCTACAACCAAGGGTGAAGCACAAGATGTACTTTTTCTGGTTCCTAACCATTTAACAGTCATTCTCTGTTGCAAAAATAACTTAGTATCATTTGCATATCCAAATGTGAAGAAGTGAGAAAGATACATTTGTTCCTTTCGCCTAAACCTAATACAGAGAAACAGATAAACTCCTAAGTACTCACAAAAACAAAACAAAAAGATAATCTAGAATTTGGAAGACAAAAAGAGTGAGAATGATATGTGAGTCTCAACTTTCTTCTTCCTTTTTTCTCTTCAAAGCACTTTTTATCCACTTGCTTATCCACTCTAAAGCAGTGGTTCACAAACTGTGGTCCCTGGACCAGAAGCACCAGCATCACATGGCAACTTGTAGAAATGCAAATTCTTAGGTGCAGTCTAGCAGTTTCTGTCAGAAACTGGGGCCAAGGCTAGCAGAACAGATTTTAATAAATACTCCAGGTGATTCTGATACACGATAAAGTTTATAGAACCATTGCTCTAAAGAGATCTTATAACATAGGAATACACTTTCTAGCACTTAAAACCAGTTCCAAAAACACAAAACAATATATGATGCTCAGTGAATGACTCCTTCCTCTATTATTTTTGGTTTTGTAATGCTCAAACCAGTTGGTGAAATGGAGTGCTTCAAAAAAAAAAAAGAAATCATTTATGCACTTTGTACATTTTCTTAACTCTAATTTTCTATCAACCACGTCTTCAATACTTCTTTCCAGTACTTTCAAAAACAAGAAATGTTTTTCCCCCAAGTTAACTGTATCTACAAATTGTTAGCAAACAGCATTCAGTGAAACACTTATTGAACTTAATTGGACCAATGACAATAAAAGAGATCAGGTGATTTAGGTAAAAATTTAAAAAGACAAATTTCTAGGCTGTGTCCTAAGATCATTAACATTTAGTACTGCACAGTGGAAACTGCTGGCCTTTAAGTTGGCTTTAGCAAAATACTTTATGAATTGTTAAGAGTGGCATTTATGACAAGGCAAAGAAATAAAATAAGACTAAAAGTTTACTTCACTTGTAACACAAGAAAGTAGGCTTACATTTATACTAAAAAATTAAAACCAAAAGTGCTTTGTTAATTCAGTACACCACGGAATTAGTCACAAGGCCAGCTCCTCAATTGTTCTAGATAGTTGAGATTTTATTTTGTTTCTGTATATAAACTAACTATAGAGAAGGAAGTGTACTTTAAAAATGTCCAGGTACTTACTTAAAATGTCATCTATATTCTCTGTATCAAGACTTGTTATTTCAGTTGTTACAGGAGTAAAAACCCAAGTTACCTGGAAATTTAAAAAATGTAAAATCAATAAATGTTCCCACAAAAGGCAAATAATGCACAAAGTCAAAAAAGAACAAGAAAATTTACGAATAAAGTTGGTTCCACTTGTTATTTACAAAATCATCCATCAACTGGTTTTAATCTTTATTATCTATTCTAATCCTTCACTAGATCAGTGAAATAGGAGAAGTACAACTTTTCTCAAGCCTGCAAACTAGTCAAATAAGACTTTCCATACTTTCAAACATATAAAAAAGATTAATTCTAAACAATTGAGAAAACTGAGAATTTACTCACTCTTTTAAACTAATACTTTCAACAACTTTATCTTTATAGTGCCACAACACAAAATTTGCCAGATTATTATTAGTTTTGAAAGAATATAAAACCAAAGCTCAGTTTGCTGATTCTATCCCATCTTGTTTCTAAGACAGTACACAACAATGAAGAGAAGAGTTCAAGACAGACTTTCCAAGTTGTGAACCCAAAGCCCTTCTTGCCTCACCTTCACTTACTGGTGTAACAACGTGCTAAGTGAAAGGCTTATTTTACAAAGAGAAGAAGAATGTTTTGCTTCCACTTTAATGTGTCTGAACCACAAATTTCAAGTTTATCCAAGAAAATCTCAGCTTGCCATTTGCAAAACAAAGATACAATTTTAAACTATCAACTGTTTACTTACTTTAAATGAGTATATTTTATTTTTAGGCTCCATCTTTAATAGGCTATGTGTTTTGATGCCTGGACAGTTTTTTGTTCAAACCAGAGTTTTTGTATGGAAATTCAGTGAACCACTGCTCTTTACAGAGTGACAACTAATGGCAGGCCCTAATCAAGGTACTGAAGACTACTCCTTCGCCCACCCACTTCATGGACACTTTAGTGCTCACTACAGTTACAACTCAAAAATTTTATAATTCACCAACAATTCAATTTCTAATGGTATAAAGAGACGTGTTGATGCTGGTATGTAAATAAACCCTGCTAATTATTCAAGATATTTCTATAAATTTATTCTTTTCTTAGAAAAGCCTAAGAATAACACGTTTTACTTTCAAGTTACCACAACAGTGTAGCGAATAGCTGACTGCTATTTCTGCTAGCAACCAATAAATTATACTCTTTTGAAAGTAAGCTGGATAATTTAAAATTCCTGAATATTTGACTTACATAACTAATTTCACTATTTTCAACACCTCAAAACTTAACTTGAAAGATCAGACTTCCCTCACTAATCATTACTTACTGTCCATGTCTCAATTAACAGATTTTTCCCTCATCAGAGTATGATCAGTTCTAGATAACTGTGTAACCTGTTAAAAGATAAACTGAGGCATATTAAAATTTTTAAGTGTGTATCTGAGCAAAACTCAATTTGAATCAGGCAGCATCCAATCTAGTAGACAGAAAGGAGCTCCAAGGAGCTGTACAAAATGAAAAACTTTCACAGGCAGAAAGAAGGGAGTGGGAACAAAGAAGTAATACTAAGTAAAAAAATGGGCTGGTTACTGCAAAATTACTTTCCTGTAAGGGATGGCAGGGGTCCATCAGGCAGGTTACCTAACTAGTGCTGATTAGGCAATTCCTGATTGACTGGTTTAAGATTCCATTTCTGGGAGAACTGAAACTAATTAAGTGAGGTCTCGGTTGGTGATGTGGGGCTTAGCATAAGTGACTCCATTTTGGGCCTACTGTCTTGTTTTTAACAAACCGAATTATATTGGTACAGCAAGATTTTAGAGTGGATTGTGTGAAGAAAAATTCAAGGCAATGACGCAAAAATATTATCATAAAGCAACAAAGTTGATCATTATCAAAGTCATTAAATAACTTGACAGTCACTTAACAGAGTGTCTACTAGGTACTGAGGGCACAAATGCATAAACCATGGTATGCTCTGCCTCAAGGAGCTCTCACACGAGTGGTAGTGGTAAAGAGGGGAGAAAAATGATAAATACAGATACGATAATGGTCTTCAGATTTATAATCCAAGAAAGCCCATTTCTGAAGAACTAGTTATCGCCTATCAAAATATACATTTACAGAGAAGTATATTCTAAATTTAATTGCTTTTTACTTTGAAACATTTACATGGCAAAAATATTCACATGCTAGGTAATGACAAAAATGAGGCATCAATCAAGTTGGCTACATTAATAGATAATTATTACTTAAGAAACATTGTGATAATAAGCATGCAACTGATAAGACGATTCACCTAACAGTTGTGTTTAAGAGGGCGCAAAGAAAACTCTCACTGACCAATAATCTCTCCTCCCTGGAGAGTATAAAGGAGGTGGTTTACCATTAACATTTCTATTAATATGCAGTATGAAGGGAAAGACAGGTTGTTTATTCGAATTGTTAGCAAGCTCCACTAGTCTGACAAATTGTTTCTTTTCATGTCAGCCCTAGGCGGAAACAAGCTTCTCCTGGGGAAACATCTTTATGTGTCAAATGCTATAGTGCTTAAGTAAAATAAAGACAAGTAGCTCTAAACCAGGACAGGAGAAGGATAATTGTTCATTTTTTTAAATTTAGACTTGAAGTAAACTTATTTTTTTAAAAGAAACAACAAAAACCTACACAGAAATTTTGAATAGAATATCTTAGTCATGGAGAATATAGCCTCTAATGATGGGATATTTAGACAACATATGTAAATATAATTAGAGACATAAACTTATGAAATATTTTACAAATTGGTCATTCTCTTCAGTTCATTAGCTCATTTTCTTGCCAAGAAAACTGAGAGGCATCTCCAATCATCTTCTATAATTCATTAGATAATTCCCTCCACATGCATTTATTGCACCAAATAGTAAACGTTTCAGTCTGAGATACGTCTAGTGAAATGATCTTATATAAAAGGCACATCAGTGAAATGGTAAACAATGCACCCAAATTCATTTAAAAAAAAAATAAGTGACAGGCTAGCTTTAAATAGGAGCTTCTTCAGCAAGTAAAGAATATTTTCTTCCATTAGACGGTTTTTCAAAATTGAGATATCTTTGGAACTAAAAAGCCTTTCTCTCCTTAAATTTCCCTGTATCCTCCATGACCACCTAACTGGCTAGTGACGCCAGTGTACTGGCTGTACTTCCACAGCACTTTAGAAGCCACCCAGCAACCAGTCACTTTCCCCAAAATATGCCCCACAATTTCTCTGCTTCCATCTCTTTGTCTATGTGGTTTTCTCTACCTGGAGTGTTCTCCTCTCCACTACTGCATAATCAATCCTTCAAGGACTGATTCCCTCCTCCACAAAGCTTTATCTGGTTCTCCTGGTAGAAAATGACTATCCTTTCTCAAAAGCCTGACCTACTCCATGGGGATCAAAAAAGGGAAAATGTAGGCTAGGGAAATGGGAGTTACTGCGAAATTAAAATTCTCTCTAGATTAGACAACAAGTTGTAACAAGATACAATGAAAAGCTGATTACATGATAAAAGAAAGTATTTTAGAAATAAACTTTGGAAAGATTTTTTAATAATCACTCTAATGTTAGGCCAAACTTTGTTACAATATTAACATATATACAAGCTCTAATACTAGCACACATGCAATGCTTTGGCACTTGCTGCAAAGGCCCAGGGCTATTCCTCTTTCAAAAAAACACTAAGTGAACAAGACAATAACCTAACAGGATCTTTTTCAGAAGTTATGAACTCACAGCAATAATAACACATACTGGAAGTGAATTATTAAAGCTTCTCTGTTCATAATTTTTTAAATAAATAAACAAATTTTCCTAGAACATTAAGACCATTCGAATATACCCTTAATGGGAGCCACTAGGACACTCCCTGAACTGAGTACCTCCCTTCAATCCAACCTGCCCACAGAGGCCAGACTAATCTTTTCAAATGCTGCTTTGCATATATCAATTCCCCTGCCCAAAAAAACCTCCAAAGATTTTTCATCGTCTACAGTATAAAAGCCTAACTCCATGGCCTGGCATTTAGGATCATTCACAAACTAGTCCACACTTGCTTTCCCAAATCACATCCTACTGCTCCCCATCCCTATCCTATACTCCAACTAACGTGAACTATAGTTAGAGTAACCACAGATTCGAATTGGCCATATACTCTAGCTCGCTTGAGACAAACCCAGTTTATGCCTGTTGCTCTGGAATATTAATAGCACCACCTCCTTTCAAAAGAGTCCAGGTTTGGGCAATAAATTATATGGTCAACCTATTTGCAGTAGACTCTTGGCAACTGAGAGGAACTGTAACAAGCTCTTCATAAATCCTAAATTATTAATAAGCACATAATGTCTTTCTATATCATATACAGCAAAATGAAAAATGGAATGAGAGTGAATCTATACGAACAAAGATGGACTAAGATATGACTGCTAAACCAATCACTAGCCTCACTCATTGACTTGAAACACTAGGCTCTTAGCAAGGGAACAGAATCAGTAACTCAGAAGAATTACTACATGACCCTTCAAGGGTCATTCACAAACGGTCCAAATCCTGTAAGCTACAAATCCAAGAATGCAAAAGGTCTACAGTAGTTGTAATTCCTAAGATGTGTCTCTTTATTCTCTTGCCTCCATACTTTGCTCACTCAGTTTCCTCTGCTTGGAGCTGCTAGGAAAGCCTACCTAGTTTTCAGAACCTGATTCAAAAGCTATCCTTTCTATGAAGCCTTTCCAGATGGTCCCAGACAACAGTGATTCATTTCTCTCTCCTCTGAACTCCCAGAGCACTTTTGTAGGGTGTTAACACATTACTTTTAGGTTATTTGTGCTATCTTACTTCCTGTAGGAGACTCTGAGTACCTTGAAAGGAGAGACTGTACCATCACTTACTACAGTACCCTATTTGTTTACAATAAGCACTCAACTATGTACTAAGTAAACGAATGGACAGATTATGTTAATACACTAACAATTTAGAGGGAGAGTGTTGGAGAGGAGAAATGGGGGAAAGAGGTTCAGAAATGGGAACAGCTAACAAACATTTTTAACATGTTTGAGGAAAATAAGGTTATCAAATAGGAATGAAGTCTATATTAATATTTGTTTTTAATTATGTAACGGTGAAAAGCACACCACTAGGTGATGATTCCTGACTCAGATTTAGAGGGAATCTCAGAAGTGATCTTCGCACCCACTGCAGAAACCCCTCTACCTCACCGCCTAAGAGCTGTCATGAGCCCCTAGCTACACCTTCTTCTCGTTCCCCAAGCTGTTCTCTGACATGACTTCCAGACGCTTCAGCATACATAACACCCTCATTTAAGGATAGCTATGTTACATTAGTGGATAAAAATCCAATACTTCTTGTATTGTCCTATTTTAAGGTTGTTAAATTAGTCATGAAAATAATTTGAGACTTTCAGGACCAGAAGTTAATAAAGTATCAGGCAGAAGCAGTTATTAAATATGATTTCTATTAGCAAGATTTAGAGTCACAAAAGCATTTGCTGGGCTTTGCTTTAAGTGTTTCATTAGAATATCTCAGCAAATGAGTTTAGAAAACAAACTATTTCCAATGAGTTTGTTTGTTTGTTTTAAAGCTCAATTCCTTAAAACCCTGCTATTCAAACAGTGGTCCCTGAACCAGCAGCATTGGCATTCCCTGGGAGCTTGTGAGAAATGCAGAATATCAGGCCCCTCCCCAGACCTACTGAACCAGAATCTCCATATTGGTAAGATCCCCAAGGGATTCCTACGCACATTCAAGTTTAAGAAGCACTGATTTAGAGAAGAAAGCTTTTGACTCTACAAACAAGCATGTAAATTCATTTTAAAGTTTATACGATGTTTTTGGTCCTAAGATATGAACACAAGAACAAGTAAGACTCATTTGTGAGAATTCTGTTTTGACATGCAAATTACTGCAATTTTAGAAAAATGTGGAATCTGTAATCTTATTAGAAATTTACATAGATGTTAATTTTTAAAAGTACAATGCCTTCTGCCTGAATAGAAAATTCTGTCTGAAAATTATTAGCATAAAATAGAAGCTTCAACAGAGGATGTTTCCTTCCGTGGCATTACTTTCTCAATTGGCATTATACCTGCTAGGCATTCTGCAGTAACAGCTTAGGGTATTTTTGCTAAATCGTTCATTTACCTGCCTTTCTGTTGGGAGATTCTCAAAGCCCTTTACAAACGATGTCTCTCCTACAGCAAGAAATAAGCAATGTACCAAGCAACAGTTCCCTTCCACTTCTAATCCAGATTGACAAATCAGCCTCCCACCTGCAGTCCCAACACCAGGGGCCTCAGGCCACTTCTCCTCCCTGGGGCCACTTCTCTCACGTGCAGTTTTGCATTAAGCTGGCAAGCAACGGTAGGTTTGCAGTTGGCTGCAAGGAGCTAAGAGATATGAAAGGTCCCAGGAGAAAAGAAGCTGAGGCTGACAGGCACTGTACAAGCCAAGCCTTGAAGCTGATATCAGTCAAGGCACATCTCACTGTTAGTATTCCCAGAAGCATTGTAATGAACTAGAAGTTCAAAGGGAGGGGAAAAATAGGACCAAGTATAGAATAACACTGGGAAGCTATTTAACCCTTAAATTGCTCAGTGATACAACATTCCTATAATATCAATGCAACCCATTTTGGACGAGTCAGAACCAATCTGCTTTTATAAAGAAACATTAGAACAATTACAACATTCTTCATTAAATAACTCAAAATATGATGGGGCAGACATGTTTGGGAAAAACAAATTCTACGCAAAAAAAATAATTCACATATAGATAATATAATCCCTAAACTCAAATTCTGCCAGTAAAAACAAACATAGAAAATAAAAAGAAAAAAATGGTTGCACTTCATACTTTTTCTTGCATATTAGTTATTTGATCATGCACGGATTTCCATTAAAAATTGATGTCATCTGTGTTTTGTTCTTCACTGTATTCTAAAAATGGGATGAACTAATTTACCTAGAATAGACAATGTAATTCTCTGACCTTCAGAGAAGAATGCTCTTGTTATAAAATGCTTTTCAGAACTGGAAATGAGCTTCTCAATGCATAGAAAGAATTTTTCTCTTAAAATCACTATATACTGCTCCCCTAAAACCCAAACTTCTAGCAATGGCAATACTAACAAAGCATGGGAATTGGGAGAAAATTCAAGATGAGAATCGTTTTCTTCTTTTTCTGTACACACTCTGGAACCCAGAGGGAGTGCGTGGGGGGGGATATGTGAGACAGTGTCCCATTCATCACTGTCTCCCAATTAGTACCTAGCACTGGATCTTGCAAGTAATAGTCCAGAACAAATACTTGCAAATATACACCAAGAGAAAATTATGACTGCTCTCCTTGTGCTACACTGTAATTCTTGCCCACGATGCCTGATGAAAGCAAGTTTCCTTGAGAGAGTCTACATACAAGCTGGTACATACATTCTTTTGTTAGGTCACTCATTCATTCCACAAATTTTTCACTGAGTCATCTATAACATGCTAGGCACTGTACTGGGTACTGGGGAAAGAGGTAAGAATAACATTATATAGACGTTTATATTACATCTAGCAAGATCATCAATTTCATTTTCATATTAAGAGAGAGAGAGAGAGAGAAGATTCTCTCTCTCAAGTATTTTCATTTAAGAGTCATCCATAATTCCTGCAAAGTCATTATCTATTCTCACAAGAAGATAACTGCTGGGCACTGAACTATGAGAATTACATGGTATGTCATAATCCCTTTTTGCCTAGGCTTTCAAGAAGCTTTGAGCTAATCTTCACGTGGAACAACTGCACTGACACTGTTAGTGAACAATCTTAACATCACTATAAGTGGAACAATCAGATATTAATGTTTCTTGATAGGATGCAATAGGAAATAGAAAGCACAACTTGTGAAGTATTCTTAACCCCCCAAAACCAGAACCTGACCTTAATCTAATCAAACCCAAGAACTAGTGTATAGGAAACACTGGATATAGAGGAACACGTAAAATGACATGAGGATGCAAGCAGCCATGTCAAAATATAGGTGTATCCTGACAATGGAATATTATTCAGCGCTAAAGATAAATAGCTATTAAGCCATGAAAAGATATAGAGGAAACCTAAATATTACTAAGTGAAAGAAACCAATCCAAAAAGGCTACATACTGTTTGTTTCCAACTATATGATATTATACGAGGAATAAGGTCAGAAAAGTTAAAACTATGGAGACAGTAAAAACAAATCAGCGGCCAGAGTTTAGAGGAGAGAGATGGATGAATCAGTAGAGCACAGAGGATTTTTAGGGCAGTGAAACTACTTTGTATGCCTCTACAATGGTAGATACATATCATTATACATTTGTCCAAACCCATAGAATGTACAACACCAAGAGTGATTCCTGATGTAAACTATGGACTCTGTGTCATAATGATGTGTCACTGCAGGTTCATCAACTGTAACAAATATACCACTCAGGTGGGGGATGTTGATAACGGGGGAAGGCTACCTATGCAAGTGGTGGGGCTCAGGAAGCAAATGTAACTTCTGCTCAATACTGCTATGAAACTAAAATTGCTCTAAAAAACAAAGTCTATTTTTTTTTTTTTTTTTTTTTGGTGAGGAAGATCAGCCCTGAGCTAACATCCAATGCCAATCTTCCTCTTTTTGCCAAGGAAGATTGGCCCTGGGCTAACATCTGTGCCCATCTTCCTCTACTTTATACGGGACACCGCCACAGCATGGCTTGAAAAGTGGTACGTCAGTGTGCACGCAGTATTCGAACCTGCGAACCTTTGCGCCGCCGAAGCGGAGCGTGCGCAGTTAACCGCTACACCACCGGGCCAGCCCGCAAAGTCTATTTTAAAAAAGTAATTATTCCTTATTCCACTACCAGTGCAAATAAAATAAAATAAAGTTATTTTCCTAAATACCTTTAATGCAACAAAAGTATTTAATTCACTACTTTTATTATTTTCTAGTCTAAGGAATAACTTTGAGATATACACATATACACACAAATAGCTTAGGTCTTTCTGCCTACAGATCTATGTAAATATAGATTTGGAGTCAAAAAGGACAATAGAGGGCCGGCTCTGTGGCTTAGCGGTTAAGTGCGCGCGCTCTGATGCTGGCGGCCTGGGTTCGGATCCCGGGCGCGCCCCAAGGCACCACTTCTCCGTCCAGTGCGAGGCCGAGTCCCATGTACAGCAACTAGAAGGATGTGAACCTATGACATACAACTATCTGCTGGGGCTTTGGGGGGGAAAAAATGAATAAATAAAAATCTTTAAAAAGGACAATAGAGGCTGTAGTGGACTGAACAGAGTCCCCCCAAAATTCATGCAGAACTTCAGAGTGTGAACTTATTTGGAAATAGGGTTCTTGCAGATGTAATCAGTTAATGATCTCAAGAGGAGATCATCCTGGATTTACAGTGGGCCCTAAATCCAACAACTGGTGTCCTTACAAGAAGAGAAGACACAGAGACACACAGAGGAGAAGATGACATAAAGATGGAGGTAGAGATTGGAGTGATGCATCTATAAGCCAAGGAACACCAGGAGCCACTAGACACTGGAAGAGGCAAAGAAGGATTCTCCCCTAGAGCTTTCAGAGGGACAGTGGCCCTGCCAGCACCTTGATTTCAAACTTCTGGTTTCCAGAACTGTGAGCGAATGAATTTGTTTTAAGCCATCAAGTTTGTGTTAATTTGTTGCGGCAACCCTAGGAAACTAACACAGAGGCAAAATCACATTAGTTCACATTTAAGAACTACATGCATACACCTGAAAAGTCATGACCATTTGTATGTGTATTTGGCAAAGCAAATATACCACTGGCAAGAAGTCCTGATTATTATAGCCCTTTTGTGTGATAAGGACCTTGCATCTGAAAAACCAAGACTGTTATAAAATAATGAAAAAGTTATTTCCCTGTGGGAACGCCTTTCTCCTTGCTTTAATTTATTTTACTTTTGCCAAGGAGATGTAGATTTTATACTGTTTTATTCATTTGTTTCCTTAATACCTAGTATGGCACTTGACATACAGTAGAGACTCCACAACGTTTGCTAAATAAACAAATGGATTGAACCAAATAACTTCAAAGTTCTGCCATTTTTAGACAATCTACAATTCTGTGAGACCACAAAAGAAGTCCATCTACTTAAAGGTGGGAGAGGCCATGAATGACATTTATTTTGCAGTTAGAATAGAAGGCATTTTCTGAAATCTTTGCTTGGGGACTAGAACTCAAATTATGACAGTGAAAGAATCACTTTTAAATACAAAAACCATATAATTCATCATACAGCAAGAATTCTAGGGGTCAGCCCCATGGTGTAGTGATTAAGTTCGGCACGTTCCGCTTTGGTGGCCCGGGTTCATTGGTTTGCTTCCCGGGCACGGACCCACACTACTCGTCAGCCACGCTGTGGCAGCAACCCACATATAAAGTACAGGAAGACTGGCACAGATGTTAGCTCAGGGCTAATCTTCTTCAAGCAAAAAAAAAAAAACCGAGGAAGACTGGCAACAGATGTTAGCTCAGGGCTAATCTTCCTCAGGGAAAAAAAAAGGAATTCTAGAGATCTTACAATTCCAAAAAGACTTAAGAAAAACACTTAGCCTGCCTTAGGACAAACTAGCAAGTAAAAGACTGAAAAATCAATTCATAATCAAATTAAACGAGTGAATACAAAACACACTGTACTCACTATGGGATTTGATTTAAAAAGGAAGAAAGCAAGTCTCAATCAGCTGAAGTTTACGCCCTCTATTGTTGTGGGGATGAGCATAAGTTTTTTATTTATCAGTAAGTGAAATGAATGGTGTAGTTCCAATGAACATTTTGTTTTTAGTAATTCAAAACAAAGTTTTCAGATAAAAAGTCTGTGTAGGCTGGACAGTCTTCTAAAAGGAACTTTCTCAGTAGTCAAATAAATGATCAAATGTGAAGGCCACAAAAATATGTTTTATAATTTCAAATTTTGTTTTCAACATCATGAGATGTAAAGAGAGCATTGAAAAATTGGACCATAAAAGATTACTCAGCTACAAATTATCAGTATTACTGTTTTACTTCTTATCATTACCCTAGTCAATCCCTCAATTCCCATCAGCCTCTCTGGTCTCTACTTTATTAAGTCAAAATAGTAGTTATTTAGAATTACAGAGTTGAAGGGGGCCCTAGTTTATCTAACTGTATAATAACACCCTCCCCTCCCACCTCATACAGGACTCTCCTTGACAGCATCCCTGGCAGAATGGCCAGTTCCCCTCCAATTGAACACTTGCTATGATAAAGAGCTTACAGGACAAATAATGCACTGTGAACGAGCACCACCAGAAAGTTTTACATCACCAGGCTGAACATCTGCTCACCTCTCCCTTCTACACGTTCATCACAATTCTATCACGTACAGCTCACCAAGAACATATCCAGCTACTCTTCTACAAACTCCTGGCAGTCCTCGGATGAGAACCTATGAGGACGGAGGCACTGAACCAGGTAAGGCCTGCAGGGAATTAACAAGCACATTCCGTCCTCTAAGAGCTTCATGACCATGCATGAAAAGTTAGCACACAAGATACACGATGCAAGTGCTGTAAGGCTTACAGAAAGTATACTAGGAAAATTGAGAGAGAGGGCAGAAAAGAGGCAGAGAGCACTGTTTGGGTTAAATGAGCAGAATAGTTTCTACAGATGAAGTGAGTGAGTAGCAAAGCCTGGCTATGCAAGTTCATGTAGTGCAGTACTGGAAGATAAAGTTGCAAGGTTAGGGCCGGCCCCGTGGCTTGGTGGTTAAGTGAGCGTGCTCCACTGCTGGCGACCCGGGTTCGGATCCCGGGCTCGCACCGACGCGCTGCTTCTCCGGCCATGCTGAGGCCGCGTCCCACATGCAGCAACTAGAAGGATGTGCAGCTATGACACACAACTATCTACTGAGGCTTTGGGGGGAGAAAATAAATAAATAAAATCTTTAAAAAAAAAAAAAAAAGTTGCAAGGTTAGGTTGGGGCCAGATTGTTAAGAAAAAAAACAAGGTGTTAGGAGAGTGAGTATAATACCCCTGAAAGCCAAACAGAGGGACTGATATTTGCTGTAGCAGAAAAGCAGCAGCCAGGGCGACTTCTCAGTGGGGGAGGAACACAACGTTTTCAAGACTTCCAGAAGATGAATGGTCCATACGTTACGATAGGGACTGGGGAGAGGTAAGACTATACAGCTATCAGAGTGAAACAGTAATAAGGGAAGAAAAACAAGGTCCTGGAATGGGTGGGGGATATTTGGGGAAACTTTCAAAAGAAAGACAAATAGGTCATGATGACAAACTAAAGGGCTGAAAGGTGACTGGTGGAACTGAAAGGGGAGTAAGAGTATTTTAGAGAAAGACTTTCTGTGCAGTCATCGCTCTATTTCAGTTTCACTAGCTATATGCCACGCCCAGTCAATGAGAAAACAGCTGACAGAAGAGGAGGTGCCTTCTACCAACTAGCAGGAAGACTTTGGAAATTGTATTTGACTACTTTTCATACCCAGGACTAAAGCACCAAGAAAGTAACTGAGCCCAAGGCACTAACCAAAGCACTAACAGACTCCCAAGCTACTCCCACCTTTAGAGGGGCAATAGTTAAAGCTGTGAGTTCAAATGACTGGATGAGCAGACGTGACGGGAAAGCAGAAAAGCAGCTCTTAGATAGCTCATCAGAAAATATTCACGTTTACCTCCTTATTCTCTTCTGTCACTTAAATGTACGCCTTTTCCCTTACCCCAAACAGTGGGGGGGGGGGGGACAGAGAGAGGAACAGAAAGAGAAACAGAGAGAACAAACCAGTGAAGCATAAAAGAAGCAGGAAGAACAGTTATTTCAAGAAGAAATGGGGTCGTTAACAGCACGAAATGCCATAAGGATTATGAGCCGAAGACTTCCCAAAGGCTAGTATAATTCACAATTAAGAGGCTACTGGGACCTAGGGAACACAGCCCAGTCATCATTTTTAAAAAGTTAAATCACGTTTGGTAGCTATCAGTAAGGCTGACACCAGCTCCTCTATTTACAAACTCTCAATCAACAAACTTAAGTTTTCATGGATGCAAATCAATCAAAACCACATAGACTTTGCCCACCACCAAGAGATGAAATTAGCCATCCCTTGTATGATGTGTCACTCTCGACTTACGAACTAGGGCATTAACAAATATCAGTTCAGAACCTAAACATAAAGAGACATGCTTCTTTATATTTTTTAATGCTTTCCAGCAAAAAAAAAAAAAAAAGGTTAAACTCACACACACATTTTGCTTGTGAACAATATTGGCTTTAATTATCTAAAAAACTTACTGATATGAATTACTCCAGTCATGACAATGGGTTAATAAACTTTGATAATAATACAAGTGTCCTGTATTTCTCTTAGAAGAAAATGTGTCCTGAAGACACCTTTGCTCCTTCCTTAAACTAAAAACCATTTAAACAACCTAAAGAAAAGTATATTTTAAGCCATTAGGAAAAAATCTTCTATCCCATCTTTACAATATTCAGGAATATTTATTAACTTAGTACTTCAAAGTAATATTCCAAATAAGTGATAGACTCTTGGAAAATCACCTCATGTGGAAATACAGACAAGCTCTCTGCTAATTGCCTCAAATATCACAATCCATCTTGCATTAGAAGTAACAGCTAAAGATGCTGGAGAAGTTAGCATTACTGTACAAACCAGTATTCCCCAAATCAAGGAAGCTCCGAAAGACTTTCATTAAGGCCTCAAACACAAGAGCCCTATGTACAATTAACTACTTCAGTCATGTCTAGCCAGGTGGTTTCTCTTGCCTCATGGGTCAAAGGAGAAAGAAGACTAAAAATCGAATTCTTTTCCTACAGAATATTGGATACTTCTGAGAATTAAAAGCTATTTCCTGAAGGCTCATCTTATTATATACCTTTAACCACTCTTTTGGTCAAGATAATAATCAGCGTATATCAAGCAGGTCTTTATAAATTAAGTGTTGCGGACCGGAAAACACAATTTACCCCCTTATCCTCACCAAGTATCCATCTTCCCAATGGGAGGGATTTGCAGATGTATAAATGAGATGAGAAAAGCAAGACCATGTGGTGAGCTTTTCTTGATCCAAGCTGAAATACCATAATAAAGTATCTTAATGCCAATAGGTTCTCACCCAATACCTTCATCATAGTATCTAAATTCAAAAAGATCTGTTATATCCTCAGTTTTCATCAAATCTATAAACATATTTAGCTTAATGGCCAAAACTTACTAAATGTAGGAGATACTATACATGCTTATGTGTAAATAACTTTACACCCTACTGGAAGCAATACTTAAGGGATGGATATCTATGGTATATGTAAGTTAGGCATATAGGCACAAATGAAACTATAACTAGCAATTTGAAATCTTCCACACCTGCACAAATAGGATTTTTATTTTTGAATCTTTTCTGTGACCAAAAATCTGCTGTAATAATCTTCTCTTCCCTTACTACATTCAACTAGAGAAAGATTATATATTTCTAAAGAATCATCATCATTTTCCAAATATCTAGTCAATTACAACTGGCAGAGATGTATTTTTTGAATGATTTTGAGTGTACAAAGTAATAGAAATGATGCTTTTCTATGTGAACCAAATGATACCTTTCATAAAGCATGTTTCCCCACTTTCATTTATACCACTTATAGGAAGTTATTTGCTTTTGTATTAAAAGTAGAAATGCATATCAAGATAGATTTTTATTTCTATCAATCATAGTACATTTGTCACTATACTGATAAGACTATGTTGTAACTTACCAAGGAAAAGAGACAAGTTGATAAGCAGTTTAAGAAACCACTAATATTTAGAATCAGACTTTTAAAAGAAAAAGCCCCGTCCATTTACTCATTTCAGAGGGTCACAAAGGTAGTATAAGCAGAGAAAGATGGTCAGCACAAGCACCATCCTCCTCCAGGGTACTTGCTCCATTTCATATGATGAGTCCATCCATCTGACACGCTTTCCTTCTCTATTCATCACCCTACAGAACGAAAATATCTCCTATATGCCAGACATGATGCAAAGTACTTTATACATATTATATCTTAATCTTACAACTTTATGAAATAATTATCCCCACTTTTAAAATAGAAAATTTGAGGGTCATAAGGATAAGGAAATTTGTTTAGTATCACACAGGTACAAAGAGGTAGAGCTGGGAACGAACTAGGACTCTTCCGCTTCCAAGTCACTCTACCTTCTAATATTGTCAGTTATCCTGGAAGTCCAGACCCCAGAACTATTTCCATAATGCATCCACTCTTCCTGAAAGGGACGTACACTGCATACCCAGGCTTCTGGCGAATGAACCCAAGTAACAAACATATGTTTAAAGCACACAAAAATATTCCAATGTAACAACTTACCTTTACTGTTTACAAACACATATATTCTCTCTTTTACATCATCACAGTAACTCTAAAGCTGAAGTAGGAAATATCCCTATTTTATAAATGAGGAAAATGAAACTTTGCAGTATCTGACATATAGTAAACGTAAATATTTGTTAAATGATTAAGACTCAAATAGGCTAAGTGACTTGTCCAAACTAGTGGCAGAACAGGGTTCAACCCAGGTCTGTTTTAATTGTAAAACCAATGGCCTGCACAACAAAATACAGCAGTTTCCATAAACTAATTTCATCGTTATATACTGAATTTAAGTACAAAACTAAGTACAGTTATAAAACAGAGCTAGGCAGATAATTTATTCACTTAGTCACATTTTTAAGCTGTTTTTATTAGTATAATAATGACAGTGCGATTATCAGCATCAGAAGACCAGTGGGCTGGAAGCTAGTCATGCCAGCTCATTACTTTAGTGCATACAATTTTAATACCACTGGATGAACAATTTGAAAGTTACAAAAAAAAGGAAATGTATTCAATTGTTCATTCATTCACTGATTCTCTCATCTAAACAACATTTGGTGAGCACCTACAACTTGGCAGAAACCAGAAAAGTTTAAGTGCCTGCAGTGTACCATGGACACACGAACAGTCTCATTTTGTCTTCCCAGAAGTCTGCAGAAGAGGTCTTTATCCCCATTTGACAGGTGAGAAAATGAAAGCTCAGAAAGGTTAATATAACTTTTTAAAGTTAAGTGGTCAAGCTATGTGTCATATCTAAGTTATGTGAGTACAAGTACATGTACACATGTGGGCTTCTTTGCCTTCTGTCTACCACTCTGCACCAAGACCAAACAAAAACAAGAGCCCAATCCCACCTTGTTCAAAATATACATGTCACTGTTACAAGTCCTTTCAAACATGCACAGCAAAAAACTGGAAGGAGATACATGAAAATGTTATCAGTGGTTGGGGTATGCACCTTTTCTTCATTATGCTTTTCTGTACCATGAAAGTATATTGGTTTCAGAAATCAAAAAATGTGTCAGGAAATCTTTTAACATTTTTAGTCATTACAACTGCAAGTTGTGACCCACTCTGTCACACGTGGAGTGGAGAATATTTTTAATTTAGCGTACTGGGGGACACCGGGGTAAACAGTCAAGGCTAGCTACTCCCAGCAGAGGCAACTGGGTCCGGGCTGAGGAGATTAATATTACCAGCAACCCTGTTAGGAAGTTCTATCTTATTGGGTCAGATCAGCAATTTTTTTAAATAAAATAAAGCACAGAACAGACAATAGCAAGTGAAGTACATAGTAAGGACAGTTTTGCAAAATGTGTTTTAGCTACACAACAATCTGCTAATACGCTGCACCTTATTCACAGTGTAACAACCACACTGCCCTCCTTGCTGCTCCTTGAATATGCTTGGGACAGTCCCACATTAGGGACTTGGCACTGGCTAACGCCCCTGTGTGGAAGGCTCTTCCCCCAAGAAACTCAACTGACTAACTCCCTCATCCACTTCAAGGCTCACCTTCTCAGTGACACTTACAAACTACAAGTCCCCTATGCATTCCTGATCCTCCCTCCCCTAGCTCTTTTTCTTTTTTCCATACACAACAAAATTATTATTGAGCACTTAACCTGTATAAGGTGTTGTACTAGAAACTAAGATCTAAGAATAAGATAATGTGATACCTTTTTACCACTTTTTGTTCCACAAAATCATAGTAGAAGCATGCAAATAACACCACCTCCAATGAGTCAGACATAATACCTGTATTATTCCTCAGAAGTTGATAGGCAAGATAACAAAGGTGAAAAGCAGCAGATACAAGATTTGAGCCCAAATCTCTGACTTCTAAACTAAATATTCTTCTAAAAGTTTTCTCTTTAGTCGATATAGTTTCAAGTTATCAGTAAGGGAAAAATAATTCACATTACTTCTGGAAGATACTTGAAGACCAGAGTACAGACACAATTAAATAATAAACAAACTGGACAACTTCTGAAACAAATAAAGTAGAACATGCTTTATAATGTAGCACAGTTTTTATAGTTCTAAAGCAAAATTAGGGTGTCTGAAACTGTTCATTCAAAGATTAAACAAAGAACCAAGTATTCTGCAACACTGTGGTACTTTTGTTAATTGTAAGCAGATTACAAAACTTCCTATGAGAATTAGTATCCATTCTTATAGTCAAAACTGATGCTATCTAGAAAGCCTGAGGAATGAGTCAATTTGAGTAGCTGTTTTCTAAGAAATTATTTTGACTACAAAAAAAAAAAAATGAAGCTCTTTATTCTTAGCTCTTTCAGAATGTGAAGTCATTACAGGAGCGTGAGCTTATCACCAGCTAGCTGAGATTTTACTGCAATTGGCCCAGAACCATAGTAATAAAAGTCAAAGGAATGTCCAAACTTCTTCTCTCAGGATAACTCTAAATCACACCCTTGAAACTGTTCTTTACTCAAAGAGAGACTTCAATGCTGTCAGTAATTTTTTAAAAGTTGGCATTTCCCCCTACATTTTCCAAAACTTCAAATACAACAAAACAGCTAAACAGCAAGCATGTAAACATGAGAGTATCTTGTACAAAGGCCAAGAAATATTAACTCTGTTTAACATTTTTTATAGACTTATTCATGATCTCTGCTCCATCACTAAGTCATATTTTCTACATATTTTAGAGTTGGCTCGATTTCTTAGAAAACTGCTTTAAATATTAAATATTAGTCTGCATGAGCTCATATAACTTCTAGCCATTTTAAAGTAGGCAGAAAGAGATGCACGTTAATTTATGGGTTTATCAAATTAGAAGATTAAGTTACTGGCAAGGGTATCCTTCTGATACCTGAGGCAAACAAAACATACGAACAGGCCATCTTTTTACAGGTAATTTTACTAACTAAAATGTAGGTATGTTCTTATTCAATAAAATTTCTTCTAAAGTATCATTTCTAAAGATGTAGCCCTCAAAAGGGATTTTACCACAGAGACAAATTGCAGGCCCTCAAATCCCAAAGCCACAGCCACATTCCATTAGAATGTCCATTAGACTCCCCAAACAGTCTATTCAATCCTACCCAACTTTCAGTTGAAAAACTAAGGCCTCAGGAAGGAAAGTGACTTGCCCTAAGTGACCTTGTGAACTAATGGAAGAATCAATACTAACACACAAACTCTTATTTTCTAATTTTAACTAATTCGCTATAAGGCAACCAAAAGCCAAATCTGTGCTCACTGATAAGATTACTGACATTTTCCAGGTTACTGCGGTCCTTTGGATGGGCAAGATATATGTTCCTCACAAGCTTTGAAACACTATTTGAGGCATTTTACTCATTCTTTACCTCGCCTCTGTCCTGGTTTCTGAGACAGACAGCAAGGGTGAAGCTCTAGACCAGCACTATCCAATGGCACTTGCTGCAACAACGGAAATGTTCCATAATCTGCGTTCAACACAGTAGCCACTGGCACATGTGACTTCTGAGCTCTTGAAATGTGGCTACTGTGACTGAGGAATGGAATTTTATATTTTATTTAATTTTAATGAATTTAAATTTACAGCAGAACTCTAGACAACTATAACTTTAGTCATTATAACTACATGTGATCCCCTCATGGTTCTTATATCCATTCCCACCTACTGAACTGAGCAAAACACTAATGGTAGAATCCCATAGAAATAAAAAGAGCTCTAATTCCTTTTTCCCAAGGTCAAAAATTCTTCTGATTACGGAAGACCTTTTTCTAAAATCTCTTAAATCCGATTACCAAAGGTCCCACTACTAGACTGTGACAATCTTGAGAAAGAAATGAAAAAAGCACTGGCACTCTACTATTCACCCAACAGTTTTCTGTAGCTCAAACACTACTAGAGTGGTTTTCTGAGATGATTTCTTCTTTCTTTCTCATTGCTTTTCTCTATTATATTAGTAATGTTCATGTATACAAACTCAGATGACTAAAAATTAGATACATTAAAATAGAATGCTCGGGCTGGCCCTGTGGTGTAGTGGTTAAGTGCGCGCGCTCCGCTGCTGGCGGCCCGGGTTCGGATCCCGGGCACGCACCGACACACCGCTTGTCAGGCCATGCTGTGGCGGCGTCCCACATAAAGTGGAGGAAGATGGGCACGGATGTTAGCTCAGGGCCAGTCTTCCTTACCAAAAAGAGGAGGACTGGCATGGATGTTAGCTCAGGGCTGCTCTTCCTCACACACACACACACACACACACACACACACACACACAAATATATATATATATATAATGCTCAAGGTTCCACATACTGAGAAAATCACAGGGCTGGAAGAATCATAGAGATCTGTACCACAATATCACCAAGGGAATCAAAGCAGTTAGAATTTGATTTCAATCTTTACAAGGACAGAAGCAAGACCTGAAATCCCTGGCGTTATAGAAGGGACTTCTCCAAAGTGGAACTGTTTCCCTACCCTCCTGAATGGAGTCATTGGAATACTGGTAAGAATCCACTACAGACCATGACTTTTATTTTGGCTAAGGTAATAATGAGCTGTTCTAATGGAAACTGGCCAAAGGGTTTGCCAGCTTCGTTAGGGCCAATTCTGACATCTGGCCAAGTCAACAAGCCAGAGAGCAAGACTTCTTAAAAAACAAAACCAAAAAACAGGTATGTGATTCATGTAAAAGATTTATTAAGTTATTGAAAGGCACAACCCTTTTTACTCATTCCATTCAGGACTGAAAATCAACCTATTAATTTAAATCTTCAAGGCCCTACTCTCATCTTTCTTCGAGAAGACTTCTCTGATTCTCCCGCTGAGAATTTGTTTCTTTCAAACATCTACAGCTGTACTCCTCATGCTTTAACGGGCACATATGAATCATCTGGGGACACTGTTCAAGTGCAGATTCCGATTCAGTAGGCCTGGGGTGAGGACGCTGGAAGCAGCTCCCAGGTGATGCAGATGCCTAGGCTCACAAGCACACTTCTGTGTAGCAAGATCTATAATGCACTTTTACAAACACCATAAGGGCACCTATCACTTTCGTTTTGAGATTCTCATTATTTACATACACATCTTCTCTCCCCAAAGCTGAATTATAAATTTCTTGGAAGCATGATATACATCTCAATTATCTTTTTTTTCTCTTCCATAGCAGATAGCAAACAGGCATTCAAAAGGCAGGAGGAAAGGAAAAAATAATACCAATGAAATAAAGTTCCTGCAGCCTAGGCCATAGGTAGTGCCTCTCTATGGACTCAAAAGTGGACTAAAGATCGATAAATGCTGTGAAAAGTCAAACTGTTCTTTTTTCTTTCTTTCTTTCTTTTTTTTTTTTTTTTTTGGTGAGGAAGATTGGCCCTGAGCTAACATCTGTGCCGATCTTCCTCTCTTATCTGTATGTGGGACACCTCCACGGCATGGCTTGATGAGCAGTGTGTAGGTCCGTGCCAGGGACCTGAACCCACAAACCCCGGGCCACCCAAGTGGAATGCATGGACTTAACCACTATGCCACCAGGCTGGTCCCAAGTCAAACTGTTTTTCATCATTTACTTGGTTAGATGAAACAGAGCACAGCAACGGTCAATATCAGAAAAGCAGTGACCAAAGCATGCTGTTCCTTACACTGGATAACAGGGTAAGGGGGCACAGACCTGCAACTTGTTGAAAAGCTAGCAGATTTTCTGAGGAAATACCCAATCAAATAATAAGCTTATTAATTAGGGGAGTTAGAGGAATACTCTTTTTGAAAAACAAGATATATTTACACAAAGAATCACTGAATCGTCGACTCGAATGAGCTTTCCTTATAGACTAAAAAATTTAGTTAGGTGATTTATCCAAGGTTACAGTGTTAAGTATATGGAAGAAATGGAACCAGTACATGGATGTCCTGACATCTGGTCTAGTATTCTTTGCACTATGCTACCTCTTGGATGGATACTAAATAAACAGACAAAAGAATAACACTTTCCAGTGTTCTTAAACTGTATCTTCTGAGTACATCTATTCTAAATTACTGGAGGAAGCAAGAGTAAACAATTTTTTGAAAAGGGGACAAATAACATTAACACATACATAGATATACACACAAAGAAATATAAATGGCCAAAAAATATGAAAAAATATTCAAATTTGGTTGTAATCAGACATGTAAATTTAAATCAGATACTATTTTTGGTCTACTAAATTGGCACAGATCACAAAAACATCCATTGTTGACCAGAGTGTGAGGAAGTGGGCATACTCATACACTGTTGGTAGGAACACACATTGGTACAACTTTTCACTAGGGCGATTTGGTACAACGTATCAGAAATCCTAAACAATGGACATACCATATGATCCAAGAAATATAATTCTAGAAAAGTAACTGGAGGATACACTTGGAGATTTGCAGTGAACATCATTGTATGTGTATCTTTTGTACATGTTTTTAATAATTGTGAAAACCTGGAAATAACCAATAACCTAAATGTCTTAACAGAAGATGAAGTAAATTATAGTGCATCTAATGGCTGAGCTACTATAAAGCTATTAAAAATCATGATCTACAGTATACAAAAGGTTTTCAACAACTGTGGCAATTAGACATCTTCTCCAAGGCGTTTACAAATTTTAACCCATCAGAGATATTACTGAATTCAGACAGGGTAGTATATTCCAGTGCCTCTCAATCTGGCTGCATGGTAGAATCAACTAAGGAGATAAAGGGTTAAGAACTCTGTATAAAAGAATGCAAACAGGGGTGAGCCTGGTGGGCAAGCGGTTAAGTGCGAGTGCAGCTGCGGCTTCAGATCCCAGGCTTCAGATCCCAGGCGGGCGCAGACTGATGCACCACTTGTCAAGCCATGCTGTGGCGGCGTCCCATGTAAAGTGGAGGAAGATGGGCACGGATGTTAGCCCAGGGCCAGTCTTCCTCAGCAAAAAGAGGAGGACTGGCAGATGTTAGCTCAGGGCCGATCTTCCTCACAAAAACAAAAAGAAGAATGCAAATGGCCTCTACACATAAAAAAGCTCAATCACACTCATATTAAAAGAGTATCAAATGAAAATGCACTGAGATACCATTTTTCACCTATCAGGTTGACAAATACCCAACCATCTGACATCGTATCTTGTTAGCAAGCATACAGGGAAACTTGGCTACACTGTCGGTGAGAACTCAAAAGGGCCAACTCCTGTGGAGAGGAATTTCGCACTATCTAGCAAAATCAACAAAGTTACAAATACATCTACCCTTTGCCTTTGCAACTTCAATTACAGGAATGTATCTCAAAGATACACTAGCAAAAATATGTATGCATAAGCTAATTTTGCAGAACTATTTGTTACAGCAAAAGAACACAAACAATAGTGGATGGGTACATCTGCCCAGTGGAGCAATAAGCAGTTTAAAAGAAATAAGGAATATTTCTATCCTGATCTTTAGGATATACTTTTAAGTTAAAAAAAAAAAAAAAGGCAGAGAAAAGTATAAATAATAAGCTACAGTTTATCAAAGAGGAAGGAGAAACAAATATACACATACATAAATACAAGTAATTGCTCACATTTTTTTAATAAACGATTAAAAACTGAAAATATTAAAAAAAGTTTCTTACATTTGGAGGAAGATAAGAGAGTAGAAGAGACAGGGATAGACGCTGGACTTATCCAAATATAGTCTGCTTCATAGATTGGCTTTGGAAGTAGTAAATTTTGCATAACTATAAACTAGAAGATGAATTTAAAAACTAAAATTTGAAAGCTAAATGAAACAAATGATCCTAACTATACATGGAGCTGGTGGTTAAGACCACATAAATTTAATTACAAATTTACAGGAAACACAGGAACAGAGAAACACAAAACCACACCACCAGGATACAATCAGCGATATCCAGAACGTGGGAAATTCTACAAGACAGAAGACCCAGTTTCCTCAACAATAAATTACAAAAAAAAGAATGAAGAGATAGAGAGAGAACCTACAGATTTAAAGTTTTATATGAGACATATGAACCGATTGGGATGTATGGACCTTATACAGCTCCAGCTTTGAACATTCAATTTGTTTAAAGAAAACTTTTTTTCAAACAGGAAAATCTGAACATCAACTAGATTATTTGATGATATAAAGGAATTTCTGTTAATTTTTCTAGATGTGATAATGGTATTCTGATTTTTATTTTGTTCTTTAATTTTTATCTCTTAGAGAGACATACTAAAGAAAAAACAAATCACCTGGGAATTTTTTTAAACCAATGTTCAGATCCCAGATATAACTAGTGTGGTATGCCCAGCCATCATTTTACTAAAACTGCCCCAGTTGATTCTAATGAGCAACGAGGTTTTATAAACCACTGATCTGGAGCAAGTCATATCAATAGGATAATAATTCACCTAGTTATGAATGGAACTACGTCTTCAAAAGTACTATTCTTGAAGAGTGCAATCTGTATTTACTATTGGCATTAATGGCTAAAACTGACATCTCTGAATTCTACTGTACTTATTTTTAAGGTGCTTATAAAGATTGTAATTAAATAAATGTTTACTTAGCTCTCTGATTTACTTAAGCTTCCTAACCTAAGCAAACTTTTCTTGGCTTCCTATACAAATTGAACGAACCAGGAGCAACAATGGCAAAGCCTTAATGTCCAGGCACAAGGAAATTAGGGCCAGTAACAACTTATGACCTATAAACATAATCACCAAGAGATTCACAAGAAACATCTTCAGTAAAGCAGCTGGAATGGAGTGTTACAAATCTCTGAACCACAGAAAAAGTTACTTAGGATTATATCAGACAATTTCATTCCAATTTAGTCTTATTTCTCCTATCTCACCCTTTCAAAGCCCTTGTATACAACCAGTGCAGGAAGAACAACTGCTAAGAAATAATTAATTTAAGGGGAAAATGATCACTTTCAATCCTGAATAAACCCATCTCAGAAAGATAAGCAGAAAAAGGCTAATTAATGAGTAACTGATTCTTTGATTAGAGTGATAAATGAACTTATCCCATGAGCTGCCAGGTAATGACTGTCACATGGCGAAATAAAGAGATGATGCCAGGATACATCTGGCCAGGTGATTTTCTCTGATTCAAGTGACTGTCCTTAAAAACACACACAACTGGGAAGCAATTTCCCAAGCCAGATATTATATACATGGGGCTTTACCAGAAAAACATTGCTGTCTCCAACATTCAAATCATCCACAAAATATGATAAACAGTTATGGGGGCACAGTATATAAAGTTCAGAACTAAAGCCATAATCACACATCTAATGGATCAACCCAAACCATAACAGAAACAATATATATAGTGAGGGATATGAACGGTATCACGAGGATTAAGGCCTCATTGCATTTGCCAGGTGACTCAAATTTCTCTTCTGATTTATCCAAAATCAGTGCATCTAGACTACCTCACTTTGTCCAAGACAAGTTGCAAATTCAGCGGAGTTTAAAAATAATCTAAAGGCAATGGGAGTGTTTCCTAAAGCAAGCCTGAAATAAAAGAATTCGTCTCTAAGACCTTCACTTTAAATAAATACATATGAAAACCCAGGAAAAAAGTTATCACATTCAGCTTTTGTGTTTACCCATCCCAGAAAGGCTTTTTAGGCATAACGGGACATGTTCCAAAATGCTTTTGAGATCAGAGAAAAGAAAGATACCTACCAACAGAAGTTTAGGATTATATGTTTCAGCTATTATCCTAACGAACACCACTAAGTCTGAACAGATCTAGCTCTATAGGGCTGAGGTATAGTTTGCCTGAAAAAAATTACTGTAGTAAGAGAATATATGGCTTTTTAGAGCAGGCTGTTTAAGGAAAAAAATGATGACCTCAGCTAGGTGGGAACTTGGCTATTCAATGCTGTAGGTGGGAGAGAATAAACCTGAAGTCTGAGAGGGGAAGCTGGAGGCAGGAGGAAGAAAGTACATCGGGGAAGATAAAGGATGTATTTTTAGACAGGTAGGATACTGAGTAAGCAGGTTCCATCACTAAGACAGAATTATCAGTTAGATAAGTAACTCAAATTGTGATTAGACAGACGTTTTATAAATATTTGCTAACTAGTATATGATTATTAAAACTACTTTGATAAACACTGTGTTCAAATTGAAACTAGCTTGACTTGTAATTCTGGTTTATTAAACCTTTTCTTGGGCTTTATTTTCCAGCCCATTAATCTTTACAGGTATTCTCTAAAAGGTCTGCTATGTTTCTACTCCTCTATATTTACTGAGAGAGATAAATATACAAAACGTTAACTAAATTTTAGAATTATTAGAAAAAAATTCCTTTTTTTATTCTTAACAAGATTTGTAGGCTTTCTATTAAAAAAAGCATGCATTATTTCAAAAGAAATTCTTTCTCCTTCTGAAACTTAGGTCTACAACCAAACATACCATTCCAGGAAAGTGCATCTGATGCAGTCTTCCTATTTAGTATTTCAACTTTTCTTTCCAACGTCTTAAGACTTTTGGCCTTTGTATTTTTTGGTAACCTAAAAGTAATTTCTGGCGGACAACTCACAACTTAGGCTATTTTATGGGTAAGGAAAAGATGAGTATCTAGTATCCTTAAAGAGAGTGGTCTTTAACAACAAAGAGCATTATTCCAGTACTTCTTAGAAAGGAAAGAGAACTACAGCATGTAATGAAATCACCAAGAAACAGCTCTATACAAAATATTTTCCTCTACACAGAAGTCACTGATTGCTGTAGAGGTGGCAATAAGACAGTTTAACATTTAATATTACCATGTTTATATACAACTTTTAGTTCTCAAAAGTACTTCGACATCCCCTTTAGTTTTTTCTGGTGCTTTTCCTCTGAAAAAGTCCAAGTACTGTATATGGTTTTTGAATATGACTTGCAAATCACAAAGAGAGAGGAGAGAAGGGAAGAGGGAGAGGAAGAAAGAAAAACTATTTCAAACACAAATATTAAAAATTTAACGTGACGTGGTGGAATAAACACTGCAAGTCAAGAGACCTGCCTCAAGTCCCAGGTCTGCCAGTAACCAGCTGTATGACTTCCTGTGAGTCACTTAAGTTTAAGTTGTAAAGAAAGTGATTTTGAGTTAATGTTCATCTTAAATTGGCTTTTAAAAAATCTATTACAATTAAAGTATTTTCAAATATTGTATTACAATAACAGCTCAATTAAAGGTTGGTCATTTTGCCATACGGAGCTAGTCCTTCACTTTTGTCTCAATTTGATCTGCAGCCTGGATTACTTAGGTTGCAAACTCAAGATGTACTTGGGAGGAAGAGGGACTGAGGAAAGATTCCTTTACAAGATAGGACAGAGCCGAGCAGGTGAGGAGTTAAGGAATGGGCGCATATGTATGCAGAAAACCTGCTTATTCTCAAATTAGGAACACTGAAAAACAATTCTGCCTAAATTTCGAGGGTCAGGGGGTCATAACATTTGAAGGAGGCCTTGAGCTGAGGCTTTCAGGTAATCACCGCCTCCACCCTTCAAACCTTTATTCCCCCAGTGGACACCAAACCAGTCTCCAGTTCCGGGTTCCCAACCAATCGCATCAAGCCACAACACAGGGCTCTGGCAGCCCGGGCACCGTTTCAGGGCTCTGGAGTGCTTCACACGACCCCAGCACCTGTCGGCCTCACACGCTTCCCAGAAGGAGGCGGCGGGAGGTAACAAGTCTATCCCCCGTCTTTTTCGATTCAGGCCACCCCCAGGTCCATGAGCCCTCGAGACTGAAGCCACCTCCGTACTCCGGGGGAAGGGGAAGCTCCTCGCCGAGACCCTCCCACGCAGCCTTCCCCCAGGGCTAGTTCTCCCGTTTGCAGGTCCCAACCTCCGACCGTGGGGCCTCGGCCCTGGGAAGGGCACAGACGGAGGCCGGGAGTGAAGGCAGCGGGAGAGGGTGCACTCCTCGCCACTGGAGGAAAAGATAAGAAAGCAGGGGTAGGGTCAGCTGTGTTCCACCTCGGCGAGGGCGGGAGGCCGTCCGTGCGTGTGTCGAAGGGTCTGTCATTCCTTCACTCACTTACCAGGAGCAGCAGGGAACATCTGAGGTCGGGTAAGGATAGGAAGACGGCAGGATGCATGGTAACGCTGGGGTCCGCGGCAGGGACAGGCGTTGGCGGCTGGGACTGGGCTGGGCTGGGTTAGGAAAGGGCTGGGCTCCGGGAGCCGGCGGCAGCGGAGGATCCTCCCAGCAGCGGCACCTCGTCCTCTCGACCCGGAGCTCCAGCGGCGAACACCCAGGACAACTTCCAGAGAGGCCTCGCAACCCTCACTTCCGGGTCCTGCCCACCTCGGAGCACAG
Organism: Ceratotherium simum simum; assembly: GCF_057802395.1. Taxonomy (NCBI): domain Eukaryota; kingdom Metazoa; phylum Chordata; class Mammalia; order Perissodactyla; family Rhinocerotidae; genus Ceratotherium; species Ceratotherium simum. The sequence continues at coordinate 34,253,813 of NC_141928.1, read as the reverse complement.
CGGGAAATGTAGTCCTGCACCACTTTCGCCGAGCACATCATCGGGCATCCAGAACTCCTTTCCCATCAGGCTCTCGGCCTAGGTCCACCGAGTCCTCTGCGCGCGGGGCCCTGCGGGATCGAAAGGGCGGAGGGCGGGTGTACCTCAGTGTTTCAGAGGAGGGGAACTACAATTCCCAGAAGGCTGTGCGGTAGAGAGGCGCGGGCGGCCTTCGGAGGGGCTCCACTAGTTTCGGCTCCGTTGGGTTTGTCCCAGTCGGATGTAGTGTCCTGGCCTGCCGGGAGGGGCGGCCCAGTGGGGGTCGTGCCTCCTGGAGCCGCCCCCGGGACGTGAGTCCTGGAGGAGGCGAGGGTGAGTAGGAGGGGGCCTGGCTGGGGTGGCTCTGATCTATCTGCACTGCCTTGGCCCCAGCCTCAGACTCACGGCCCTCCTGGCCTGGGCTGTGGCCTGACCTCCATCAGTGGCCTCCTCGCCTGCTGCCTCTTCCTTCTGCGCTAGTTCCTGCATTATAAAGTTGGAGCCGCCTCTCAGGGCCTCAGTCGAATGAGTCAATGACTTATCCCTGCTTGTGTCTGTGGGCTCATTGTAAGGAGTAGATGTGGGAGACGATGGGAAAGCACGTCGTAAACTGAAAAGCTCAGTGCGAGAGTGGTTGTACTGATGCATGGATGGCTCCTATAGGATAATTCCGAAATTCGTTAGCCAAGAGTTGAAGATCTTAACCTGGCCCGAGTTAACTCTCCAGCCTCATCTACAAACACTCAGCCAAATCCACGTGCCCCAAATGGTAGCCACACAATCACTGCTAAGTACGCGGGAGGCATTCCGCTTTTTTGTGGTTCTCCCTACTCCTTGCCTTTGCTCCAGCTTTCCTGCTGCCTGGAATGGCCTTAACTCCTCTCTATCTGGAATGTCATCTCAAATGTCACCATCTCTGAGAACTTAGCAAACAACTAACCCTTTGATCCTAATCGGAATTACTCTTCCTTTGCTTGTAACTATAGCACCACTAGTTTGTACAGTTATAATTATTAGAGCATTTATTGCACTGGCTTGTTTTATAATTAATGTTGATGATACCTGTGCGTTTTATCGCACTTTATAATTAACAAAGTGGTTTTGATTTTCGTCTATAAAAATTATTTACAAATAATATTAGCGCTAAAAAAATTACATTTGAGCTAAAAAAAGGCCCTAGAGAATCACTTTCCCTGGGTGACAAAATCAGATAGTGGCAGAGCCAAGACTTTTAGTTAGGTCTCCTGTCTCCTACTCCAATGTCTGTGTCTCTATACCACCCATCTACCTCGCTGACAAAAGAGACAGAAACGGAGAATTAAAAAAGAGCAGAGACTCAAGAGTGTGAACTAGTTACTCCAAGAAATTAAACTTTGATTCTGCTCACCCTCTGGACTTGGCACTCAGTCTATGACTTTTCATTCAACAAACATTTACTGAACACCAACTATGTACCTGTTACCAAGAATTATGCTAAGAATGCTAAAAATTATGAGATGAAGTATATAGAAATATATGTAACTGAGATATAATTTTGAGAGTGTTTTTCAAAGGGTATGAAGAGTTTTTTTGTGATTCTGATGTGCCTAAAACTCTGATCACAGAATCTAAAATGACAAGTATTAGAGTTCAGAACAATGCCTAGCACATAATTGGTACTCAACTTGTTGAATGAATCAACATAGTTGACCTTTTTCATTTTTCACATTTTACAGAAAATCAGAGAGCTGAGGTAGCCTAAGGACATGCTGCTTGTTATTAACAGAACCTGGCCTAGAGCCCAAGTGCAATTATTCCTCTACTGTGTTTCCACTTCCACCCCAGTTTTGTAGCTTCTTTTGTCACTTTAATATAATCCTGCATATGACGGTGGTTTTTCTGACATGACAGACATGCTCAGACATGACAGAAGTGCCTCACAATGCTCATATTTTCTGCCAGCATGTTAACTCAAATTGTCAGCAAAATAAAGACATGAAGAGTTGACCTTTACCAAAATTAAGAAAATACTTTCACTCTAAGGCAGAACTTGAACCAATAATCCTTGTCAATGACAACAAAAGTATTAGCTCATCAGTAGTGATAAATTTATCTTACAAAACTCCCAGATCCTTGGGAGTCATCGAGATCAGAGTGACACTTTTTGGTGAAATTGGAAGAGGGCTTGCCTAACCATTTGGCAGCTCTTAACTGTAGCTGATTAACAGCTGCTCCCTCCAGATAGGTATGTATGCTGCAATTTGCAGTGATTCCCGTGACTCCCTGTGTTTGTTACACTTGTTACCTCCCTGGTCCTGATAGGCATTCAATTTTGGAACTTGGATGCAGCATGTTAGGTTTAGGAAGGAAATTTGAGGTCATTCATACAACTACCCCTCTTTCCTTGCCATCACATGGTTGAATTCTTCCTGCTACACTTCTGACATAATCCAGCCTCTGCTTAAACACTCTTATAATAGGGAACTCACTATTTCCCTATGCAGGTAATGCATTTCTAGAAGGTTCTAGCAAACCATATCAGAGTACCAGTCAGAACAAAATTTTTCTTAATGAAATATGGCTGATCCTACTGATGTGGGTTTTCTCAGTAAGATCCTAAGGTCAAGAGCTCAAGCTAGGTGTATTTTCCTGGTGACTGTAAGGAGAAAACAAATAAAAACTCCTTTTGTGGGCATGAGAGGAAGAAGTAGGTATCTTTTAATTTAGTGCTTAAATCTAGTTAATTATGACCTGACAATTAAGTTCAAATCATACTCATTTTGTGACTTGGTCATTACTTTTATTCCTAGTTCTAATGTTTAGTATTATGTAGGATCAAATTACCTGTATCAGAAATCACTGTGGCTTTTTTTTTTTTTTTTTTTGTGAGGAGATCAGCCCTGTGCTAACATCTGCCAATCCTCCTCTTTTTTTTGCTGAGGAAGACTGGCCCTGGGCTAACATCCGTGCCCATCTTCCTCCACTTTATGGGACGCGGCCACAGCATGGCTTGCCAAGCAGTGCGTTGGTGCACGCCTGGGATCCGAACCGGCGAACCCCGGGCCGCCGCAGCGGAGTGTGTGCACCTAACTGCTTGCGCCACCAGGCCAGCCCTCACTGTGGCTTTTGAGCCCTGTGCCAAATATTAAATACTGAGCTCTCTTTTTTCCTCAGATAGCCCCTGAGAAGGGTCTTAGAAGCACCTAACCCTCTTATTTTACGGATAAGCTGCTTATACAAGGGGTCACCAAGTTTGCCATATTATGGCAATTCTAGAACTAGGACTGTAGATGTTTTTAATCCTAGTCAAATATTTCTAGTAGACCATATTTATAGTATACCCACGTAGAGCTGATGAGGCAGGTTTTAGAAATGTTTCCTGGGCCGGCGCCGTGGCTTAGCGATTGGGTGCGCGCGCTCCGCTACTGGCGGCCCAGGTTCGGATCCTGGGCGTGCACCTACACGCCACTTCTCCAGCCATGCTGAGGCCGCATCCCACATACAGCAACTAGAAGGATGTGCAACTATGACATACAACTATCTACTGGGGCTTTGGGCGGGGGGAAGGAGGATTGGCAACAGATGTTAGCTCAGAGCGGGTCTTCCTCAGCAAAAAGAGGAGGATTATCACAGATGTTAGCTCAGGGCTGATCTTCCTCACAAAAAAAAAGAAATGTTTCCTGCATCTGCTCACGGTTTAAATCACTGTTTCAGGTTGCTCCAGTTGTTGAGAAGAGTATGAACAGGTCAGAGAACTTGCTCGTTACTGGTTCCTCGTTAGCGTCCCAAGTTCATGCTGCCGCTATTAATGGAGATAAGGGTGCTCTTCACAGGCTCATCATAGGTAAGCAGTCCCCTTCATTATAGAAACTTTAAAGATAACTCTTTGTCCTAAGGAAGTTTGTTAATCTTAGTTTTAATTTGCAATATACTTAGACATTTTAATGGAAATATATTCTTATTTACGTTTTGTTCCAAGACTTGCACAAAAAAGAAATTAAGTCCTGAAACTTAAAAATATGGATTAGGATCAGGTGAAAAGTATCTGAGAAATGTCTGTGTATTTGGCATTGAATCTGGTTGTATACTCTAAAGTGCTAAGAGAATTACTTCATCTTTGTAATAACAGAGATCTAGAATGAGATAGTAGATAATGATCTTTAACATTTAATATATACCCAAATTACTAAAGTTTACAAATAATTTAAATTTTAATGATTTAAAATTAATGCAGTGTTCTCCCTATCATTGATTCAATTGTTTGAAAGTGATTTAATGTTCTCCCTATGACTTATATATGGAGAAAGAGGTCTGATATAGAAGTTCTAGAAGGAGAGAATAAAGTGAATAGAGGAGAGGCAGTATTCAAGGACAAAATGGGTAAGAATTTTCCAGAATTGTAAAAACCACAAAGCCACATATTTGCAAGTCATTAATCCTTAAGAAAATAAATAAAATAAAAATTCACATTATTTATAATATTTATATATACTAGTATCTAGTGACATCATGATTGATGACTTGGGCTGCAAAATAAAGTCCACCCTACTTGAACTTCAATAATTGTTCTTTCAGAATTTATTTTCACCCTACATTTACAGTTTCTCTGGGAACTTCTGCCCATGCACCCTAACTTCTGGCTAGGCTTTCTATTCCCCTATATGCCAAGAATTTTGTCTTACTTTTCTCTATATATCTCTTCCCTCTCCTCTTTTCTATCTTCTACTGCTTACCCCTTCTCTACTAAACAAACTCCTACTCGTGTCCAAAGACAAAATTCTTTTGCCACACACTCTTTGAAGATTTCCCTTGTCTAGCAGAGACATTATTACTTAACACCTCAGCTTCACCTCAGCTACCTGCATTCAGTTACTCCCTGGAACTTGACATCTTCCAGCACCTCTGAAGCACTCATTCAAATATTCCACCATTCAACTAAAACTCTTTTACTTGCAGCTCACCTACTAATGAGAACAATAGTTTTTCAACCTCACTGAGACCTCCAACCCATTCTCTTCTCCAGTTTTGACCATCAGTCTCCTTCTGTCTTTACTTTCCTCCCTATTCAGCTCTGATTCCACGGTCTATTATTAAAATCTTTCTCTTGGAAAAATCCCCTTTTCTCCTCACCTATTGTACCTGGCTGTCTCAATCCAACTCTGGATGAACCTGATCCATCTACCTCTGCCAAGCCCTGAACAATTTCACCTGGCTGGAAGATTGGTAACACCCTAATTCATGATTACCCACTTCAAATAGGCACTCAGCACTTTCTGCTCATCATACCACATTTCTCCATATGAGTGTTTCATACCGTCTCACTCTACCGAAACCTCTGACTGCCCATTCTCCCTCCCTCCCTTCTCAGCTAACGCTTTAGCTTCCTACAGAAAATGAAGACATTAAACAGGAACTAGCTCATTTTTCAGCATGACATCTACAGATCACCCAACATCTGCACCCATCTTCTTCTCTCTTCCTGCTAAACCAGAGCAAATATCCCTTTTTGTTAGAGGTCAGTTCTTCCACACATGCTCTGTGTCCGTCCCTTTTTAAATTCTTAGGGACCTTGCTCCATTTTTTTTTTACCTCTGATTACTACATCTTCAGTCTTTTCTTCTATTCTGTATTCTTCCCATTAACAGTTAAACATGCTCTATTATCTCCATTATTTAAAAATCCCTTCCCTTTTCCTTCATCCCCATCTAGGTATTGCCCTGTCTCTTAACTTTCCTTCATAACTGTGTCAGTGCACAGGCTAAACTGCTGTAACAGCGACTTCAGTAAGATAGAAGTGTATTTCATTCTCACAATGGTACAAAGGGAAGCGGGCAGTCTAGGGTGGATAGACATCTCTGCTTCACAAAATCCTCCAGGGATGCAGCGAGGGCTTGGCTTTGCCCTTCTCAGCATGTGGCTTCCACCTCTGCGTCAAAGGCGGGTACTTTCATTGCAGTCATAGCCCAGCCAGCAGGAAGGGAGAAAGAGAGAGTGCAGGAAAGCAATTCGTCATTCAGGAGGTGAGCTGGACCTAGTCACCGAGCCATACCTAGGACAAAAGAGGCTAAAAAAAAAGTCTCTCCTTGGATGGTGTCATGACCAGCTAAAACTCAGGCTGCTCGGTTCCTAAAGAGAAGAATGAAGAGTGGATATTGGGGCAATTATCACTCTCTGTCACCAAAACCAAGCTTCTGGAGCCATCTGCACCCATTTCCCCACTTCTTTACCTCAATCTATGTTTTATTAAAAGAAAACAAAACATACTATCTTATTTTGAAATGTACGTATAGAGAAGTACATACAACTTGTATGTGCAGTTTAACAAATAAATCTAAAGCAAACATCCATGTAACCATCGCTAGGTCAAGGAACAGAACATTGTTCCCCTAGGAGCCCCTAATGCATCCTTCCCTCCCCCTTGGAGTAATTTGCTGTCTTGACTTTTATGGTAATACTTATATAGTATTTTTACCACCTAGATGTATATCTTAAACACTATAGATTAGTTTTGCCTTTTTTGGACTTTTTCTGCTAAATGTTCCTGTTTACTTCTACTGAAAATTGTGTATTCAGTTATGTCATTTTCCTGCTCAAAACTCTGTAATTGCTTCCCATTGTGCTTGGAATAAAATATAAAAGTGTACCTGTACCTCTTTCCCTCTCCAACCTCACCTTTCATCACTCTCTTACTAGAAAAACTTGCTTTCTTTCAGGTTCTCAAACCTGCCAAGCCCTTTTGCATCTCAGGGCTTCTGTCTGAAATACTACTCTCCCCATTCTCTGTCTGACTGACTCTTAATCATCCTTCAGATCTCAGCATTAAGGTCGCTTCTTCAAAGAGGCCTGCTCTAACCATCCAATCTCAGTGAAATTTATTCTTTGTGTTCTCTCTGGGAATTCTGCAGTTTTCCTTTGTAGAACTTGTCTCGGATTGTAACTGTATGTTTATACGTATGACTGTTTTAATGTCTCTCTCCTCTATAAGCTAGTAGCCTCTATGAGTGTAGACTAGGTCTGTTTAATTCATCACTATATCCACAAAATCCAGCATAGTACTGACACATGGTAGGCACATGAGCAATATTTGTTGAAGGAATGAGTAAACATTATAATCATTCTTTTAAATATCTTTCCTCCCAAGAAGTCAATAATCATTTTCAGGGCCGGGATTAAATGTGAATTGAGTTTAATTGAATTGGGAGGCAAGTTAGGACTAAATTCCATTGGAAAAATTCTTTTTAAAGGCAGAATACCTCAAGAAAACGTACCTTATAAATGAATTCTTTATTATTTTACTGAAAAATGTAACCTTCAAAGGAAACAAAACATGCAGTATATTGTAAATTAAAAACACTTATACAGGCTCATACAAATTAACTAATGTGTTACATAATAAAACTTGAAATATTCCTATAATTTTATATCCCCAAAGAAAAAAATCCTTAAAAGCAAAAAAGCAACCATGATGTGAAACCAGTATAGAGCTGATCAATTTATTTATAAATTGGTTCCTTATGTTTTCTATCATCTTGTTTAAGGAACCCCTTACTCATTACTGACTGAGCTGTAACACTGCTCATCTTTTAAGAATTCTGCCATTTTTGTCTTCTGCACAAAGACAATAATACCTTTGTTCTGTAGTATTTTCCAACATTTGTATATTCCTACTAAAATAATACTGTTTCATCTTAAATTTCAATGTATCTTGTACATTCTTTTGTATAGCATATGTGTGATGATCTCTAAATATACGCTACTTCTCTTTTCTAAACTAGTAACATAGTACTACAAATGAATTATTTTTTTTCTTCAATCTTTGCCCACCAACTGCTCAGTGAATTCATTCATTTTAGCATTTTCTGTTTTCCTTTCTCTGTTTCCATGGAGAAGTATGTCAGTGATGTGTTTGACTCCATGGAAACAGATGAGCATCTCTTTCTACATACACAGCTAATTAAATCGAACACTTTCTGTGCTACCCATTGTCCTAGAGGAGGAGTGAAGAGGCTTTCCCTGAATGAGACATCATCTTAGCAGCAATTCTTAGTGTTTAACCTAATACAATGGATTAATGTTTTAACATAACTCATTACATCCTAGATTCCGATGTATTAGGGCTCAGTCCTGGGCCCTAAAAACGTAAACATATATAGTAAAATCATTATATGCTATGGTTACCATTTATAGATATGTAGCTTTTTCTCTTAACATCCAAGTCAAATAATTTGATTGAATACCAGAGGCATAGTTGATAGAGTTTAGTAGATTCATTTTAATACTATACAATGTAGTGTAGTACAAAGGATGTGGATTTTAGAATCAGATAAACCTGAATTTTGAGTTCTGGCTTTGTCATTTATTGGCTGTATTACCTTGGCCAAGCCGCTTAATCTTTTTGAGCCTCAGTTTCCTCATCTGTAAACTATAGATTATAATACTCAGCTTGTGTGAGAGTTAAATGAGACAATGGCTGTAAAACACATAACATCGCACTTGACACATAGTAGACAATAAATAGAACCTTATTACTGTTATTGTTATATCAGGTTGGACTTACAGTAAGGTAATCCAGTCTCACATAGTTTCAGAAATGTCTCAAAATGAAAAAGCACTAAATGCTACAAAGAAGGATACTGTTTTCTTTGTGAAAACCAAACAAAATAATTTGTAAATATTCACAGTGTGTAGCGATTGATGTTGTCATTTCTGCTAACAGTGTTTGGGGTTGTTTGCAGTGGTAAAGTGACCATTCTGATCCTATTACACTTTTGTTGCCCTGTTCATGTTCTGAGCCAGTATAAATCTCTCTGAATCATTTTCTCTCTCTGTTTATAATGTCTCCTAACACAGTAGTTAGGTGTGGCAAGGAGCCTCATAAGTTGAGAGTAGTGGCTTATTTCAGGTTACTTCTCCCTTTGCCTCAACTCTGACCTTAAATGTTAGGGTCAATAAATGTTTTATAAATGCTTTCTTATTTACATATGTGTTTATAAATATACTTACATGTATATGCATCCATACTAATAACAGTAATAAAATCAGCCAACATTCATAAAGCTATGTTATATGTGCCACGCACTGTATTAAGTGTTTTGCAACTCATGAACTCATTTAATATCAGAACACTGCAAAGAGTTTTAGGTACTCTTATTACCCTCAATTCATAGGTGAGGAAACTGATGCACAGTGAGATTAAATAACTTGTCTAATGCATAGCAGAACTGAGATTGAAGCTTGGAAGTCTGATTTCAAAGCCCATGCTTTTAACTACTAAACTCTGGGGCCTCCATGTATGGGTAGATATTTCTGCATACACGTGCACATTCATATGTATGAATACCGAGAGAATGAGCAAGACAAGAAAGAAAGAACTGATTAGATCTAAACCTTGACTGATGAACTTAATGGTTATCTGGCTTGGATTTTTCTTAACTTTTTTTGTGCTACAGGCCCTTTTGGCAATCTGGTGACATTTATGGACTCCTCAGAAATATATTGTTAAGAGCTTAAATGTAATATATAGGAATCCAAAGTAAATCAGCTATATTGAAATATAGTTATCAAAGTATTTTAAAATTATGATATAGCAATATACCTGCAATCATTTTTTATTAACAAATAGCAAGATCCAGTGGCAGATCTAACACTTATGATAATTTCAAAATAGCAATGAGTGTAAATGATATTTTAGAATACCTCAACAATTATAATGAGATAATATGTAAAAATATTTTGTAAAATCTCAAGTGCCCTCAAAATATAATATGTCCCATGTTATTATTATTATTCTCACCTTATATGTTAGGACACTGAGACTCGGAAGTTAAGCAGTTTAGTTGCATAGCTAATAAATGCAAAGTTGAGACTCAAACCAGGTCATTTGATTATGAATCCTATATTCTTTCCATTGTTCCCATGTTGCCTCTAGAACAATAAGCAAATATTTTTTTAAATGACCACCATGCCTTCCCAAGATTGTGACAATACGAAAGGTGTGAAGTAAGAAGTGGGTGAAAGCAAATGAATACATCTTTGATGTAACACAAAGGTAACGTTTTAGAACAAGCAAATAAGATAGCAGTAGAGAATGCTGGATTTACTTGTGTTGGACAGTATGGCACTATAGCTACTGTATAGGCTGGCGCAACTGTCACTACAAGTGACAGTCATTTTCTCTACCTGCTAGAGTTGGAGCTCTGGTTTCTGCACATACTGTCCATTAACCGTACAGACTCTTCTGCTTCAACTAGCCTTAAAATAACTGAATGAAGTAGAGCAGTGGCTTTCCAGTCGTGGTTCCAGCTCAGCTTTCTGAGCTAGGTTCGGACTGAGCACATGCAGAATGCCAGTCCCAGTGAAGCAAGCACCAATTTGTCATGGATTAGAGGCTATCTTCACAGTTGCCAGAATAATTAAAACAACACAGCACACCAGCCAGCTGCATCCTATATTAGCTGTTCCTGATAGCAATGCAAATTTAAGTGCCTTGCCATCCAGTGAATGTTAGTTTACATCATAAGCCCTACATTTGTACAACGTGTTGCAGTTACACGTCCAGACAATAAGTCATTTCACTTGATCATCAAAATAAGCTGTTGTGTAGATGGACAGGTGTTGGCTCAATGTTATAACTGAGGCAACTAAAGAGGGGAGTAAGTAGGTGGGTAGATAAAGACACAGACCTCTCTCAGTTGCTCTCTTAAAGCCAGGAAGCCCAGAACCTGATGAGACCCTCACTACTTAGCAACAGCCATAAAGCCACTATCCTCCTAAAGCTACTCAAAAGAGGACCCGAGTAAGGCTGGATGCAGCTTTTTCGAATCATGAATAGGAGATGCATGCTTTCAATTTCCTCACATACACAAATTTTGGCTTATAGGCACAACATATTGGGTGGGGGTGACATAACCCAATTAAATCTTCTCTGTCGGGAAGTATAAATACTAGTCACACAAAAACACAAGTATGTCAGGGATTAAAGAGAAGGCTTGAAGTTTCCCCATATTTTACAGCACGCTTGGGAAGAGCATAGCAATTGGTCTAATGTTCTGTGTTCTAGGAGGTAGAGGTACCTGTTAACCCCGTGGTGCTGACTTTATTTGGCTCTGAGAAGCCTAATCAGTTAGGATTATCCCAATATGTGATGACTGCCTCCATTTCTCAACGTTAGTTCTTATGACCACAGTTCCTAAATCCTGTCCCTTACTAAAGCTTCCAAGGAGGAATCCCACTCTAGGGGGAAACTATAATAGGAATTACCATTATCTTGCTAGGTACTACTATCTTTGCTTAACACTAACAAATAAGATGCTGGTAGAGAATGCCCTTTAATCATGAAAGACACCTTGAGACTAGCCCTGTTACAGCATGTTCTCTGTAAGTATCACTTTGACTCTCGAAGGGCTCAAACGATAAAAGGAACAGGCTACCTGTAATATGTTTTAGTTCTGTTGATGAGTTTGAGTTTAAATGAGTCCTTATCTATAAATGCAGTAATAGAATCTCTGGAATCTTCTGGATTATATATTGGTGGCCCTTGTTGAGAGAGTAATACCTAGCACTGTTTTACCACTGAGAAGACTTGTGCACAGGGGCTTCTAGTGTCAGATATGTTGAATCAAATGCAAAACTTGCCTCCATCTTCAAAACCAAGAATCTGAAAAAGAACACCTGTCTCCTCTAGGAGTTACACACAATCTGAATATATTTGTAAGGATCTTTCAAATTTCAAGAGCAGAGACCTTTCTTGCTCTATTACCAGGATACATGGAAACGTGGATTAGCGAAGTGCCTTATTTGAGAAGCTCTAAAGTACTTCTGGGTCCCAATTTAAATATATTTAAGTATATTTTGAAATATTTAGAACTAAAACAGTAGCTTAGTTTCAGGCACGAAACAACTCAGACAAAAATGTGACACCTTCTCTTTCTTCAGCTAGCATTTATATTTCCCCAAAGAAAATATTTCATTTGGTCAGCTTTCTTTTCCATTAGCAGAGTTCATGCCAAAACACCTTAAAAGTAACTGGCTTCCCTCATGCTCAACTCGTATATGATTACCCTCAGCTAGTTTATTAATACCTAGTCACTGTCTGTGATGAAAGGAGCAAAATTTTTTCACTTAAAGTGCATGGCAGGTGCCATGGTATCTTTTGTTGTTTTTTTGAGGTAAAGTTTATTGAGGTATAATATTAGTAAATCAGTAAGTTTCACCTCTTTTAGTATGCAGTTATTTAATTATGACAAATATATAGTCATGTAATCACCACCACAATCAAGATATAGAACAATTCTATCACATCCCAAAATTCCCCTGTGTCCCTTTATAGTCAGTCCCTCCCCACATCCCAGCCCCTGGTAACCACCCTCTGTTTTCTTTTTTCTGTATAGTTTTCCCTGTTCTGGAATGCTATGTAAATGAATCAGACAGTTTGTACCCCTTGTAACTGAGTTCTTTACTTAGCATAATGCATTTGAAATTTTTCCATGTTGTTGAGTGAATCAGTAGTTCATTCCTTTTTGTTGCTGAGTAGTATTCCATATGGATGTACTACAGTTTCTTTATCATTCTCCAGTTGAAGGACAGTGAGATGTTTCCGGTTTTCAGCAATTATGAATGAAGCTTCCATAAACGTCCAAATACAGGTTTTTATGTGAAGATAAGCTTTCATGCTTTTATTTCTCCTGAGTGCACACCTAGGAGAGAGATTATTGGGACATGTAGTAAGTGTATATTTACCTTTATAAGAAACCGACAGTTTTCTATAGCGGCTATACAGTGACGTCTGAGAGTTCTAGTTGTTCTGCATCCTCACCAGCGTTTACTATTGTCAGGTGTGGTTTTGGTTTTGTTTTAGCCATTCTAATAGATGTGTAATGGCGTCACATTGTGGTTTGAATTTGCACTTCCCTGTGTGTTAATGATGTTGAGCATCTTTTCATATGCTTATTTGATGAAATGTCTATTCAAACCTTTTAATTTCATTATCTTTTAACTATTTACTTGTAAGAATTCCTTTTTCTGGATAGAAAGCTTTCTCAGATATGTGTTTTGCAAATTAAAACTACCATACGATCCAGCTATTCCACTACTTGATATTTATCCAAAGAACATGAAAATACCAATGCATAAAGATACATGCACCCCTGTGTTCATTGCAGCATTATTCACAATAGCCAAGACTTGGAGGCAACCTAAGTGCCCATCAAGGGACGAATGGATAAAGAAGATGTGGTGTATATGCACGATGGAATACTACTCAGCCATAAGAAACGATGAAATCCAGCCATTCGTGACAACATGGATGGACATTGAGGGTATTATGCAAAGTGAAATAAGTCAGAGAGAGAAGGTCAAATACCGTATGATCTCACTCATAAGTAGAAGATAAAAACAACAACAAACAAACACATAGAGACAGAGATTGGGTTGGTGGTTACCAGAGGGGACAAGGGGAGGGAGGAGGGCGAAAGGGATGATAAGGCACATGCGTGTGGTGATAGATTGTAATTAGTATTTGGGTGGTGAACATGAGAACATGATGTAATCTATGCAGAAATAGAAGTACAATGATGTACACCTGAAATTTATACAATGTTATAAACCAGTGTTACCGCAATAAAAAATATATATAATAAAAAATATATATATATATAAAATTAAAAAAAGATATGTGTTTTGCAAATATTTTCTCTCATTTTGTGGCTTGTCTTTTTATTTTCTTAGTGTCTTTCAAATAGAGTTTTTAATTTGGATGAAATCCAATTTATCAATTTTTTTATGGATTGTTCTCTGGTATCATATTTAAGAAATCTTTGCCTAAAGCAATGTTACAGAGATTTTCATGTTTGTTTGCTTTAAAAGTTTTATATAGTTATAGAGGTTTTCACATTTAAGTTTTTGATTGACTTTTGTGTATGGTGAAAAGTATAGGTTGTAAATTTTTGGTTTATTTGGTTTTTGGTTTTGCATATAGATGTCCAAGTTTTCCAGCACCATTTGTTTGAGAGATTATCTGTTGGTTTGCCTTTGCACTTGTGTCAAAAATCAACTGATCATATATATGGGTCTATTTCTGTACTCTCGATTCTGTTCTGTTGAACTATGTGTCTATTTTTTGCCATTTAACTTAAATTGTGAATTTATGGGCATAAAATTATTTATAATATTCCCTTCTTTTTCTTCTTCTTTTTTTTATAATTTTATTTATTTATTTATTTTTCCCCCAAAGCCCCCGTAGATAGTTGTATTTCATAGCTGCACAGCCTTCTAGTTGCTGTATGTGGGACACGGGCTCAGCATGGCTGGAGAAGCGGTGCGTCGGTGCGCGCCTGGGATCCGAACCCAGGCCGCCAGCAGCAGAGCGGGCGCACTTAAGTGCTAAGCCACGGGGCTGGCCCCTTTATTTTTCTTTTAATGTCTGCAGGCTCTGTAGTGATGTCCCCATTTGCATTCCTGATACTGGAAATTTCTATCTGCTCTGTTTTTAATGATCAATCTGATCAGAGACTTATCAATTTTATTGATATTTTCCAAGAACCAACTTTTAGCTTTATTGATTTTTCCCTAGTGTTTTTCTGATTTTAATTTCATTGATCTCTGCTCTTATCTTTGTTATGTACTTCCTCTGCTTGTTTTGGGTTAAATTTGCTCTTCTTTTTTTAGTGTCCTAAGGTTGAAAGTATAGATCATTGATTTGAAACTATTCTTCTATTCTAATACACGTATTCAATGCTGTATATTTTCTTCTAAGTCCCCCTCATGTGTAGGGTAGGAACCTTAGAACAGTATTTTTATTTTCATTCATTTAATTATGATTTTTAATTTCCCTTGAGATTTTCTCTTTAAACCATGGATTATTTATGTATTGTTTAATTCCCAAATATTTAGTGATTTTCCAATATCTTTCTGTTACTGATTTCCAGTTTAATTACATATTGTCAGAGAACATACTGTGTATGACTTCACTTCTGTAAATCCATTAACGTTTGTATTATGACTCAATGTATGGTCTATTTTGGTGAATATCCCATGGCTGTTTTAAAAGACTATGTATCTGACTGTCATTGGGTGACGTAGTCAATAAATGTCATCTATATCCTGCTGCTTTATGGTTGTATTCAGTTCTTCTCTATCCTTGCTGATTTTTATTCTAGTAGTTCAAGCAATTATTGAGAGAGGGGTGTTTAAGTTACCAGCTATAATTGTGAAATTTTCAAGTGTTTCTTTTAATTCTATCAGTTTTTGCTACATGTATTTTTAAGTTCTGTGGTTTGGTACATACACATTTAGGATTGTCATGTATTCTTGGTGAACTGACCTGTTTATCATTATGTAATGTTTCTATTTGTCCCCAGTAATTGTCTTTGCTCTGAAGTCTAGTTTATCAGATATTAATATAGTCACTCTAGCTTTCTTTTGATTAGCGTTTACCAATCAAAAGTATATGGTATATTTGTGCTCATTCTTTTACTGTTAATCTACTTATATCATTATATTCCAAGTGAGTTTTTAATAAACAGCATATAGTTGGGTCCTCTTTTTTTAATCCATCTTTGTCTTTTTATTGGTGTGTTTATAACATTTACCTTTAATGTAACTATTGATGTTAGGATTTAAGATTTCCAATTTATTATGTGTTTACTCTTTGTTCCCTCTGTTTTTCATTCCTCTTTTTTCCCTTTCCTATCTTTCTCTGCATTTCCTGAATGTTTTTAGTGTTTCATTTTAATTTATATGTAGTGGGACTTTTGGTAACAGTTTTGTTAAGATTCACCATATGTATACCATATAATTCACCAATTTAAAGTGTACAAGTCAATGGTTTTTGTGTATTCACGAGAGTTGTGTAAACATCACCACAGTTGATTTTAGAATAATTGCATTACCCCACAAAGAAACCCTATTCCTTTTAGCTATGTCCCCTCAAACACTCCCCAGCCCTAGGCAAGCATTGGATATAGAATTTTAGGTTGACAGTTCTCCTCCCCCCAACCCCAACACTTGAAAAATGTGTCATTACCTTCTGCCATCCATAGTTTCTTATGTGAAATACACTGTCATTTGAATTGTTTTATATATATATATATAAAATAGATAATGTGTTGTTTCTCTCTGGCAGCTTTCATGATTTTTTTCTTTTTCTTTAGTTTTCAGAAATTTGATTGTGATTGACTCAGCATGGATTTCTTTGGGTTTATTCTGCTTGAGCTTTGGTCAGCTTCTTAAATCTGTAGGTTTGTGTTTTTCACCAAATTTGGGCCATTTCCAGCCATTATTCCTTCAAATATGTTTTCAGCCCTTCATTCTTTTTCCTCTCTTTCTGGGACTCTGGTGATGTGAGTGGTAGATCCTTTGTTATTGTCCCACAGAGCCATGAGACTGTGTTGATTCTTTTTGTTTCTCTCTTTTCTCTCAGTTCAGAATGAATGATTTCTATTGGTCTGTCATCAAGTTCCATGATTCTTTCCTTTGTCATCTCCATTCTGCTTTTGAGCTTATTCAGTGAGGTTTTAATTTTGGTTATTTTATTCAGTTGTTTACTTATTTATTAAGTGTTTATTATTCTAAAATTTTCATTTGGTTCATCTTTATATTTTCTCTTTCTTTACTTAAGACTTTGTATTTTTCCATTTGTTTTGAGAGTGTTCATAATTACTTGTCAGAGCATTTTTATAATAATTGATTTAAAATCCTTGTCAGATAATTCTGATGTCTGTATTATCACAGTGTTTGTGCCTGTTGATGGTCTTTTCTTGTTTAATACTTTACTGACTCTTGGTTTGTCTAGTAATTTTGGATTATCTCTTGGACATTTTGTATATTATGTTATAAGACTCTGGATTCTATTTAAATCTCTTATTTTAGTAGACTGACAATCTAAGTTTAGAATGAACATTTTTTCCAGTTTTGTGGACAATGATTCAAATGTCAAGTTAGTTTTCAGAGCTCGTGCAGGGCTCCTCTGGTCTGCCCCATTTCTGTGCTACCCAGGCCAATTTAGAACCTGGGTAGTATTCTACCCATAGTTCAATTCTCAAACCTTTTGCTATTTTGATTCTGGTCAATTTCACACATGGACTGCCCAGAGTTGTCCATGATTTCATGCACCAATTTAAAGAATTGCTTTCTCTAGCTTCCTCCTCTCCATAATCCTCCCCCACTGTCTAGTTAGGAATGGGTAAGATGTTGCAATCCTTTGCTTAATTCAGGGCATGATGGTTCATAGGGCTCCTCCCCTACAGTCTCTGCAGTGCCCAATGGTGAGGAAGAGAAGTGCAGTTTCTTTTGTTGTGTGTGCTTGGAGTAGAGCAGGTGTAGTCAAAAGGGTTAACTCCTGCAGGGCTACCCTCTTCCCAGTCTTTTGACTGGAGAGAGCAGGCCTCTTTGGGGAATTTTGTGTCTGTGCCCATTGGTGTCTCTGGTTGCAGGCTACTTTAGCATCCAGGCTAGCTCTATATACAAGGCAAAAAAAATTTTTTTTTTTTTCAGAAAACTTACCATCAGGTTGTTCCCTGAGTTGCATAGCCCTTATCCAGTCTGCCTTCTTTTCTCCACTTTTCATGTATTTTGCCTGGATTTTTAGTTGTAATTAGCAGGAGGATCAGGGTAGTATGCATATTGTCTAAAATAGGAAGCCAACCATGATTCATTTTTGTATCTCTCATAAAAACATACCCCAATGCCTAGTGTATGGTCTGTACTAATTAAGTATTTGTTGACAAAAGAAAGGAGTGAGGGAGGAAAATCAGCAGCTCCATATCTCAAAATGTTAATTCAGCATAACGTATAGTTAAGAATATGGCCTTTAGAGTCAACAATCAGTTTGAATTCTAGCTCCACCATCTACTTTCAGTGTGAATGTAAACTGGTTACTTAACTTCTCTGAATCTCAGTTTCATATAATATGGGGGTGGTAAATATCTACCTCATTGTGTAAGTAAAAATGAGATAATATATTTAATGCATTTAGCACTGTACTTGGTAATAAACACTAAGTAAACGTAGCTCCTAGTTATATTAGTAATAACAACAATAATTGTCAAATGTTGCTATCTGTTTCTTATACACATAGGAAACTCTTCCCTTAAAGACAAAGAAGATCAATTTGGAAGAACACCACTTATGTATTGTGTGTTGGCTGACAGACTGGATTGTGCAGATGCACTCTTGAAGGCAGGAGCAGATGTTAATAAAACTGACCATAGCCAGAGAACAGCCCTCCATCTTGCAGCTCAAAAGGTGAGAAGTAAAATTACTTTGAAGAGTAAACCTTTTGTGTGGTATTTGTTAGTTGATTAACGGAACTGTGCAATGGACAAATGATAAAGAAATCACAAGTATATGACTCTTAGTTTCATATGTTTTCTCTAAAAACAGTCTTTAAACTGTAGAGCGTAAAGCACAGATAACTATCAGTGGCTACATTAACTTATCCAAGTTCCTCGAACAGTGGAATTTATTTTATGATCTAAGGTTAA
This sequence comes from Ceratotherium simum simum, assembly GCF_057802395.1. Classification (NCBI taxonomy): domain Eukaryota; kingdom Metazoa; phylum Chordata; class Mammalia; order Perissodactyla; family Rhinocerotidae; genus Ceratotherium; species Ceratotherium simum. The sequence goes on along the minus strand of NC_141928.1, from coordinate 34,235,337 downwards.
GTCAAGGAAAAGGAATCAAAATTATATGTGCAATATGATTAAACTATATTACAAATAAGTTTATGCATAGGGAAAAAGCAAAGATCAAAAAGAAAAACACTAAGATGTTAATAATAGTGGTTGGGTTTAAATATTGGGAATATATATAAATTTTTGTACTTTCACTGCTTAAAATTTTTTCCTTATGACTATTACTTTTGCAATAAAAGTTGTAGTCTCTCTTAAAATGTATGGCGTTAGGGGGCATAAAAGAACTTTTATTTTCTGAATGTATTTTCAACTTTTAAAAAATCTGAAACTATATTGCCAGTATCAATGGTTTCAGGTTTTTAAAGGCATTGTCAAGAGCTCAGATTTTTAAGATTAAACATATCACAAAAAATAAATTGGGAAGATTCTTTGTTTAAAGACTTATTTACCTGAAAATGATTTTTCCCACCATATTATTTTGGTCTATAAAATATATTTCCAGTGCCTGGTATTTTTCTTTTTGTTGTTTTAGACGTGTATTTTTGGAATAAACAGCAATGAAAATTAGTGAGATCCAGCAGAAACTATTAGAGTTATTTCCCGTGAAGAATGTGAACCAGATATAGCTGATTAATTGAGGGGTTAGAAAAATACCTTTTCATTAGTTGAATGAGTGAAAAGAGACTGACATTAAGATATACTACTGAATATGCTGGTTCTGTGCTCTTATCAGTTAGGTCTGTCAGGTTATTTCCAAAGTTATTGCTCTTGAATTTGCTTTTTATTAGAGAAATTTTTAAAAAATCTCCCTCATTTTCAATCTCAGTTTTAACTACTGCTCAGGTATTTATAGCCTTTCACCTAGGCTTGTCAGCTGTTAAAATTATTCACTCAGGAAGGCTAACTCCATTTAACTTGTCGTCGTAAAAAAGTAAACATTTCAGATTGGGAATAGGCTCAATATTAAGAATTTGATCCACTTTAGATTTTTCATTGTGATTCATTTAGGTTTAAAACTCAACTTCAAAAATGTAGGTTGGAGGGACCTAACTTAACATCAAGTGGATCATGTGGAAAAAAAATGAGGCTGTAAGTTGATGATCCAACAGTATGACATTTTTGTCGAGGTATCATATGAAAAGGGTGAGAGAAGGGGTGTGCACAACCAGACGTGTTAGCTGTAAGTCTCTTCACCAGATGCAGAGCATTGTTCTTTTGCTTTTTGTATCTCCTTTATTTTTTAATTGTGCTCTTTTTTACAGTGTCAAAGAATAAATAGAATTAAATAGAACTATGATTTACATGTCGTAATTTACATAGCCGATAACATAGTTATCAAATTTCATGTTCTTTCATCTATGATAATTATGCATTTCCTCCATCTTTATATTGCAGTTTGCTTTTGCATGTTTGCCAAAGGCAGTAATATATCTTTAGGCTGTGCTAGCACTCATAGAATTTCCAGAGCAAGGGTGGCAATAATTCTTTAGTAGGCTGCTCTGTCGAAATCAAACCTGGATATTGCGTTTGGTTTGTGCTTCATACAAAACATCATATTAAGAAATCAGAGATAATATAGATCAGGCAAGAATAAAATGAGGAAGAGTTGGAGATATGTCCCACATCTCTAGCACACCCTGCCTCTGCACAGACACAAACACAAATTGTCTTTAGAAAAAACATCTTCGCCTTAAACTTCCAGGATTCTCCCATGTTAAAATAGACCAAACGTGATCTCACAATGAAAGATCACCAAACATGTAAGGAAGCATCCACCATGAATGAGAGTCAGCAGGAATGATAAACAGATTTATTCCATCAAAAACATCAGATCTTGGCTTCGTTAGAAACACGATTTGAAATAACTATTGATAGAATGTTTAAAGATATAAAAAAAGAAATCAGAAAATGAGCAACGAACAAGAGACTTTCATGACTAGGCATAAGTTCTGGCCATAACCATTTATTTTAGAATAACCCACCTGCCAAAAGCATCTATAAAAACTGAACGAAATAGATAGGCAGTGAGAACAATCAGTATAGACAGGCTCTAAGACACTGCGATCACTTCTGAGAAGAGAAGCACGTGAAATGAGCTCCACATTCATCCCGGCTATTTCCGTTAGGCATTTTCCAAAGTGGAATGCGAAAGAATACAACCCTAGCAGGAAGCTGTAGTCTCAGCAGGCTGAGAAACCCAGGTAGAGTTTGGAGTTAGCAGTGCCTGGAACTTGAAGGACAAAGTCCTGGAGAGAAAGGAACTGTGGAGAAGGAACCCAAAAATCTGGGTGCAAATTCCTTGCAAATCGTTAGCAGACTCCTGAACTGTGCTTGTATAGGGCGAGGCTCTAAGAAACTCAGCAGTAAACAACGGCTGGGGGACTAAAGAGCTAAGCAGAGATTGTTTTAAAATTATCCTATATTTTCTTTCCAATTTATGTCTTTTAATACGTAACAAATTGGTTTTTGTGTAGGGATCCATTTTCATTTTAAAACATATGAGTAATTTTCCCAGGACAACCTAGCTCGTTAATTTTTAGCCATTTAGTGTCTGCTGTGTGCCAGCACCAGGCTTTTGTATTATGCACTTAGTATGCTTTTTTTTTTTTAATTATTTTTTTAAATGAAGCATCTTGAATACTAAAGAGCTACTTAGGAAATTTGAAAATGAAAGTTACACAATCAAATTACTTTAGGGGGACTAATATGGCTACTAAACTTACTTTGGAAGAGGAAGCGAGTGGAGGTACACAGAAAGCTGCTATAGTTCAGTCCAATATAGAGGAGTTGGATCCAAGAAATACATTGTGGAAGTAGAACTGTTCATTCAATAAGTAGTTGCGAAATGTCTACTATGTAGTCGTGATTATATACCTAAAGAGAATATAAAAAAAATGAGTTGCTTATGTCTGGAATAAATAAGTACTCTCAGTACTGATCCCCATTAAACTTCATTTCCCTTTGTTAGTGAACCTCTCTGATATATCGGATATCAAATATTCTTTTCAAGTATAGTCTGTCTCACTTAATTCTGTTATCTGTGTACTCAGAAGTGTGCTATTTATGTAATCATCAATATTCATTTATATGTGCACGTGTGCATTCATTCTATGTATGTTAAAACTGTTAGTGTGTAACAGGTACTGTGCTAGATGAAAGATGGAATACAAAGATGAAAGACATGATTCCTGTTCTTAAGTTGCTTACAAAGATCATGGATAAAGATGTTAAGTGATAGTTAAATAAAGTTGGCCTATCTACCTTACAATACCTAAGTGTTTTGTAAAATATCAACAGCCATGACATGTAAATGGTCGTTATTATTGACCTGAAAATCAACCATTCTCATATGTTATTTGTTATGATTTTGATTTTTTTTGTGATAGCGAACTATACTATGGTATCTTTCCTTAGACTGATTAGTAGGAAAAATTCATGTTCCCATAGCATTTTGTTCATGTCTCTATTAGAGACCCATTGTCTTGTATTGTAATTATTGCTTACTTGTCTCTTTCCCACTGGAGTGGAGCTCCAGGCAAGAACCTTGTTTTATTTATTTTTGAATCCCCTAGAATCTAGCACAGTGACATGTCTGGGTTGAATGAATGAATACATTTTATATTGCTTATATAGAAAGTCATTATTAATATAAATGCTAGACATTTTGTTTATTAGAGACATTTATCCAGTTTCAAAATACATATATGGGAAAAACTTATTGAACTGTGCTGATTGGCTTAGTTATTTTGACACATATTCACGTCTCTGGAAACAAATTGTTCTTTGTCCAAGCAGCTAAGGAAATGATACCCATGAGAATAACATTAATCTCAATATAGTGAACATTTGTACCTAGTTTGTTTTTCGTTTAGTATCTTCAGTTTAATCCAAGAAAGCAATCAGTCATACCTTTTCTGGGTTTCTCACAAAAGATACCTAATTGTTAGAAATGTTTTGCTCCAGGGAAGCTACTATTTCTCTGACTTCCACTGATACATTTATTTGTTAATAAGGATAAAAACGCTTTAGCAATCTTACTATGTGTTAATAGTCATGCATTTTTAATCTTCCAGAAGGTTATTAATTTGGCTTCAAGAAGATTAAGACTACCCCGTTTGAAAAATTATATCATGTTAAAACACAAACTAAAAAAGCTGCAGGTTGTGGTTGTGTTGTGTCTTTTGTTTTAATTCATAACAGAATTCTCAATTCATCTACAAAAATTGAATATTAATTTTCCATTTTCAAAATATGCTATTTCCATATTAATGATTTACCAAAATTAAACAAGAGTAGAATACCTCTGAAACTTTTCAGGAAAACTTAATACCAGGTAACAGTAGTAGGTTTCCTTATTTTACACACACAAACAAACCAAACAATCCACTCCCCAGTTCCCTTCGACTCTGTATTCCCGTATTCCCCCTCATACATATGTACTACCTCTACCATAACTCCCTACCTACCACCGTTAATCGTAGATTTCACTTTTCTATATTTCACCCAACTAATGCTATTTGAAGGCAGAGGCCATGTCTTATTTGATTTTTTAGTTCCAGTCTTAGCACAGCTCCTGCCATTTAATAAACACTCAATTAATGTTTAATGAATACATGAATGAAGGAAAAAATCAATCAATAAATGTGAGTATCACATAAGTTTATTTTGAATGACATGGTCTTCAAAACTGTTAAAGTTTAAATTAATGCTCATATTTATTTCTTTTCATTATCCACCTCACCCCCTTATAATTTTGTTAAGTAGGATTTTACAAGACTCTATAAACTTAATTTCTCAACAAATATCACTCTTGAATGCCTCAATTTCTTCATCTATAAAGTGGGATAATACTTCCCCCTATCTGCTGTATAGGAATGATGAGTGCTTAGACATAAAGCATTTTGCTTGCTGGAGAAATATACTCTCTAACAGTGTAAGTTGTCAATGTTATTGCTGTTAGTCATACTGCAATACAGGTGTAAACATCAAATTACTCTTTAGGAATCAGTAGATGTCAGAGATAGAAAGGCCCTTCAGGATCTTCTATTTCAGTTCGTCATTGGATGAGGAAATTGAGTCAATTCTCCTTTCAAGTCTCTTCTCTTAATAAATTATTCATCATTTTCTTTGCCTTTGCATAAACCTGAATGTTTTTTGTCTTACTTTTTAAATTAATTATTTAAACTTATAGATTAAGAATAGCGAATAATATTAAAAAACTCAAATACCTAACACCCAGAAGAGACAAAACTGAATATTTTTTATTTTTGCTTCAGATTTTTTTTAATGAAATGAAACACTATAGACGTACTTTGAAGTTTTCTATCTTCCAAAATCCCATTCCCCTTTTTTTTGCCTCCTCAGTCTATCTTAATTTTGGTGGTTTCAGTTCCCATGCATAGTTTTCCAGCTTTACCTTATGTGTATACCTCGATAAACAATATTATTTTCAGAGTTTAAAATCTTTATATAAATGATATTATACTTTGTTGTAGTTCCCCAACTTGCTTTTTTAACTTAATATTATGTTTTTGATATTTATTCATGTTGAAACGTGTAGCCCTAGTTCACAAAAGATTACATACAGATGCCCAAAAGACACAAGAAACAGTGCTCAACATCATTACTAATTAGGGAAATGCAAATTAAAGCTACAGTGAGATACTACACAACCATTTGATTGTCTAAAATGGAAAAGTCTGATAACATCAATTGATGGTGAGGATATGGAACAACTGAAACTCTCAAACATTTTTGGTGAGAAAGTAAATTGATACATCTACTCTGGACAACTGTTTGACTCTACGAAAGATAAACACACACACACACACACACTATATCACCACAGTTCACACTCCAACCCTGGTAATACCTAAGGGAAATAAGTGCCTCATTCCACCAAAAGGCATGTGTGAGAATGTACATGATAGCTTTATTTATAATAGCAAACATTAATAGCACAAACAACCCAAATGCCTATCAGCAGGCGAATGGGTCGATAAATTGTGGTGTATTCCTAAGATGGAATACTACACAATAAAAAAGAATGAACTACTGATACATTCAACCACATGAATGAATTTCATAGACATCATATTGAGTGAAAGAAGTCAGATACATATGCTATTTATATCAATTTCAAGAACAGGGAAAATTATATGGTGATTCAAATCAGATTTGTGGTTACTCAAGATAGTGACTAAAAAGGGGCATGAAGAAGCTTTCAGGGATGCTAGAAATGTTCTATATCTTGATCTGTGTCTTGATTACATAAAAATTTATCAATCTGTATACTTAATATTTATATACTTTATTGTGTATATGTTATACCTCAATAAAAAATTATCATAAAAAATGATAAAATGTCCAGAAGATGATGACCATTATTTGTAGGTAGGATAAGGGAGAATGGAATCAAGAATGGTTCCTGGCATAGGCTCTTAAGCACTCAGGTCACATTTCCTCAGCCTTAGCCTCAGGAGCTATGTGAAAGCCCTGCATCTACGTTCTACTCGAGTGGTTCTCAAATGTGAGCATGCATCAGAATCACCTGGAGGTGTTTAGTGGGTACTTCTAGACTTCTCTGTGGCTGTATTCACTCATTAGTCCATTTAAAAATAAGGTGATAAGTGCCCACTCTTCCACAAACTGTGTAGCCAGTGGCTATCTGAAGAGTCAGCAAATGAGGTTTTGGCTGTTGGTATGCTTCTAAAAGAAGACACCAAAAGACATTTGTGATGCCCACATTACTTAGAAATGTAGGGAAGTCTAGGCATATGAAACCCTTATGTTTTGGAATCTTCATGATCTCTCAGGAAATCCCTGGACTGAGATGTTAGACGTGGCCATGTTAGACAACCCTTGCCGTTTACCGCATTTGACTTCAACCCTAGCTAGGCTGCCTTTTCCAGGCAGGCAACAAGTCCTAGTCTAAAGAATCTTTGCTTCATTACATTCCAACTTCTGAGGTTTCCAAACTCACTTCAAGTTTGTCCTCTACTGAGTATTTAGAAACTATCTCTAAACCTGCCCTCTGGTTTTCCAATTTAGAAACTGGTTTCAAATCTTTAGGATCTTACATTCAAAAGAGTGTTCCGACCAGAACCAGAATTGGTCTGCTTTTAAACAAATCTGAGAATTGAAATCAAAACCCTCCTGTCCTTTAACACTTTGGTTATAGTTAGTGTCCTTCTACTTGCATGGATGAAATTCGTAGTCACAAGGAAAACATGTTAACAAATCTTGATTGAAATCACTGCTTTGAATTTTTCTAACATAGTTCTAGTAAGAAAAAAATTTTCATTTAGTTTCATAGTAGCTTCATAGCAGTTAGAATAGTTGAATATCACCTATTTTTTTTTTACTCTTTTTTTTTTTTTGTGAGGAAGATCAGCCCTGAGCTAACATCTGATGCCAATCCTCCTCTTTTTTTCTGAGGAAGACTGGCCCTGAGCTAACATCCGTGCCCATCTTCCTCTACTTTATATGGGACACCGCCACAACATGGCCTCACAAGCAGTGCGTCGGTACGCGCCCGGGATTCGAACCGGGGAACCCTGGGCCGCCACAGCGGAACGCGCACACTTAACTGCTTGCGCCACCTGGCCGGCCCCTTACCTATTTTCTATATAAGCAAACTGAGGTATAGTTTCTGTTCTTTTGATATATCTGTCTATCCTTATGCCAACCACACTATTAATTACTGTAGCTTTATAGTAAAAAAATCAAAATCTTGAAATCAAGTTTTCTAAGAATTTTGTTCTCTTTCAAAATTGATTTGGTTGAGTTCTTCAAGGTCACTTTTATGCTTGTAGATTCAGGAAATATCATGTTTTTCTGATTCCCAGCTTAAGGTTCCTGCTAGTTCTGCACTGAAAGAAAACTTACATACTTGGTTAAAGCTTACCTCCTCAGACTTCTGGTTCTTCTATTCTGGAGTAATTCCCAAATCCAGTTTCTCAGTCAAGCATCCCAAGAGGTACCTAGGGGTTACTTTCTCATAGGCCAGATTCAGAATTTGAACCCAGAGTTTCTACCTTTAAGACTAGTGTTCTTCCATTATGTTATAATACCTCTCAAACACAGCAGAGCAGTTTGGCAGATTGTATTTTAGAATCTACGTGGCTTGCAGAATTTTGTTTTGAACATGATCATGTTTCCTACAACCATAGTCATTTTCTAATCATCTGTATCTCTTCACTGACCCCCACTTTTACTAAGTCATGAAAATACAAGCATCTGCTTTCCATGAATAGATTAGAGATCTCCACAAGCCTAGATTCCCATGGAAACCAATCAAAAACTGAAAGGAAAAGAAAGAGTATATATTGAATTTCCCTGAGACCTACAGCTTGTTTTTCATTAAACTCATGCTGATTTCTTTTAAACTCTGGGCACAGGGCCAGCGAATATTTTTGCAGGTGATAAAAAAGAACTTCAGATCCATTTACTTTCATTTAAACTTTTAAAAATTAATTTTGTGTATAACGTCAATTCCAAAGAAAATTTGAGCATTAATTTGCTAATTACCTTTTTATGTCATAGGACCATATTTGTTCATATAATTTCCTCTTCTTGTTTCTTTCCTACCCATATTTTACTGTTCAAAAGTGAGTGAGAGGGAATCAGGGAGCCTGTTATTCCTGTAGTACGAATATTGTCAGCCCCTGGGCACAACATTTTCCCTGTGACCAATCGTAAGGCTCTTTATACCTCCTTTGACTCTTAAGCTTTTACAAAGTCCAAATAATCATTTACTAATATGATAACAGAAAGGTAACCAAAATACCGGAGTAAGGGGGAATCAGGAAAGCCAGGGATGAAGCAAGTGGAGAGAGCAGGTCATAAATTTAAATAAGGCAATCAAAATAGTCTTCATTGAGATGGTGACATTTGAAGCAAGACTTGAAGGGAGTCGGGAAGTTAGCCATGTGAATGACTGAGGGAAGTACTTTCTTTCATTCCAGGCAGAAGAAACAGTCAGAACAAAGGCCTTAAAATGGGAGCATGCCTGGAATATTTGAGGAATAACAAGGAGGCTAGTGTGGTTATAATGAGTGAGCAAGGGGAGGGCAGTAGGTGATGAAGATATGGAAGAAATGGTGACCAGAGCCCGTAGGGCCTTTTGACCATTGTCAGTAAAAATATGTTTTTACTGTTAATGAGACAAGGAGGCATTGGAGGGTTTTAAGGAAAAGAGTGGCATGATCTGACATATGTCTTAATAAAATAATCATTCTGGTCAAGTGAAGAAATTTTTCTCCAGTTTTTTAATTATCTGTTCCTTCATTCCTTCTTCATATAATACATTTTCAAGTCTCCTTCCCAACCTGATCCCTTTCACCATATACGCACACAGTTGCCTAAATCCTCCTAAAAATAAAACACCTAGAATAGAATACAATGCCAGTCTGATGAGCAGAGTATAGCATGACTTTCACCATTGACATCTTGGCAACCAAATATGGTTGATTCATGTTGAACGTTTTTCAAATAAAATCTCTAAGTCTGCTTTATACTTCCTACTGCTTAAACTAATCCTGTATTCGTGTCATTTTGGTTTTGGACCCAAGTGCAGCGTCTAATTGCATTCATATTTAATCATTTCTTTGAACTTCCCAGACTGACTTAGGTAGAGTTTACCATTTCCTTCTTTGTTCCTCCAGTACCTTGTGTACTCAACCACTGTTATATCCCCTGTCACACTGAAAGATATTTATTTGTTTACACATTTGATTTCCGTACAGACAGTGAGCATCTTAATATCAGGAAGAGTGTCATAGTCATCTTTTTTGTTTCCAGTGCCTAGTACTTAACAAACACTCGATTCATGCTTGGTGAATTGAATTGGGTTCATCACGCAGCCTGTCAAGGTCCTCTTGCTTCTGAGTCTGTCATCAGTATAGTTGTCATCTCTCCCACATATGAGTCACCAGAATTCTCATCCTAATCTTTGATATCAAAATATATCCTGCTTGCAGAAAAGCATAATCATTGAAACACTACTGCTAAAATTAACTTCACCAATTTAAAAGATTGTTTTATTCTTCCCTTATACTTGTCTAAACTGTGTCATCAGTGGTAACTAGGCCTTTTGAAAAATTTTATGTAATCTGTTAACAGTCTGCTTATTCGCCATTCCAATTCTGATGAGTATGTAATTCATTCATTCATTTGTTCAACAAATAAATTTTTAGTATTAGTAAATATCAGGCATTGTAGTATATATCTTGAAGTATTTAAATTCAACCTATGTCTAAATATTTAGTCTTTCAGATTCTAAATCCTCAATTTCACCAATAAAACTACTTATTTTCAATAAATTTATTGAGTATACTTAGTACAATCAAACAATTTTATATTTCAGAAGACATGGTTTGTATCCTTTTAAATTTTTTATTTAAGTTTATTCTATCTCTTTATCATTCATCAGACTGACTCTTTGTAAACCATTTGTTAGGAATTTGAGCTAAAATATCAGACTATACTTTGAAGTAGTGACTATAAACTTCTAACCATGTATGTAACTGGTCATTTCAGTGTTGTGCAGATTGTAAACTAGTACAATCTGTGTGTGTTTGTGTGTGTGTGTATAGCATGTGTACACAGGTGCATGCCTTAAATTGTTATTTAATCGAATGGTAATGTGTATACATAATATAAAATGTTAAATATACCATGAAGGTTTTCAGTGCATAATCTGGGAGTAGGGAAAACCTTCTATCTGTGAATCAAAATACAGAAGCTATGGAAAAAGACAAATACATATGGCTACATAGAAATAAGAAAGACTTTTCCCTCCCAGAAAACATCATAAGCAAAGAGAAAGAAGAAAGACAAACTGGGGAACAATATTTGCAAGTTATGTCTTTAACAAAGGGTTAATATCCCTAATATATATAATGGAGAAGAAAAAGACCTATGACTATAAAAAATGAGCAAGAGATATGAATAGATAGTTCATAGAAAAGGAAATGTAGGCCGGCCCCGTGGCTTAGCGGTTGAGTGCGCGTGCTCCGCTGCTGGCGGCCCGGGTTCCCGGGGTTCGGATCCCGGGCATGCACCGAAGCACCACTTCTCTGGCCATGCTGAGGCCGCATCCCACATACAGCAACTAGAAGGATGTGCAACTATGACACACAACTATCTACTGGGGCTTTGGGAGAAAATAAAAAAAATAAAAATAAATAAAAAAAAAAAAAGAAAAGGAAATGCAAGTGGCCCTTAAATATATGAAAATATGGTCAACATTGTTCATCATAAGATAAATGCAAATTAAAATTACAACAAGATAAAATGTTTTTCATGTGTCAGGTTGACAAAAGTCAAAAAAGATGGACAGCAAAACTGTTGCCAGAAAGAATGAAAAATAGTACAACCCCTATGGAGGGAAACTTAACAATATCCAGCAAAATTAACTAGAATATGCATTTACCTTTGACCCAACGTTTCCACTCCCGGGAATCTATCCCAAACATGCACTTGTAAAAATAAGAAATGATGTGTGCACAGGGCTATTTAATTGCACCACTGTTTGTAATAGAAAAAGCATGAAGGGAAATGTCCTGTTAGAGGACTGATTGAATAAACAAGAGTATGTCCATGTGATGGAATGCTGTGTAGCTGTAAAAAGTAATGAGAAATATTTTTATATAATATTTTTAAATGATCTCCTGCAGTGAAAAAAAAACAAGTGTGGAATATTATGTATGGTCCATCAGAGGTGGAATTTATAATTCAGTTGACAGTGGACGAGCTAGACTTGGAGGGTCTGGGACTGAGGACATCACTGGGATGGGCAGTGGAGCTAAAGTCAACCTATAATACAAAACATGCTGAGATGTGGAGATGAGGAAAGTAGGTGATCTGTCAACAAGCCCTCAGCCACAAAGTTGAAAGAGTGGGTGAGGCATGACAGGACACCCTTCCCTGGGAGAACTCACAAAGGATAAGGCTTAAAGAAATTTGGGTACCAGGCATGTTTTTAAGTTTGTGTATAAAGAACAAAGTTGGAGCCCCAATGCCTAAGACAATAATACTGTTGAGTGGATGGATGGATAGATAGGCATCAGTTTGCTAGATCCTGAGGTACAAGATTAGAACCAGATTACAGGAGAAAGATGGAAAACTGAGTTACACTATCTGGGTCACAACATTAAAGCACCCAGGCTGACTTAACTCTCACTGATCTCACTAATGAGCTAGACTTAAATCTTTCCTTAATTAGGGTCAAAGTGAATCCCAAAGCTGTGGGAAGGGTAGCATGCAGACCACACTAAGGAGAAGCAGAAAAATTGAATATCCTTATCTTGTTCACCTTTGAACAGCAAGAAAAACCTTCCCAGAAGCCCTGTGGCAGACTTTCCTTTCATCTCTTTGACTCCCAGACCTAATCCACTCTCTTGGCAAGGAGAATGAACCACCATGATTGTCTGTATGAATCAAAGCCACTGTCTGGATTTGGTGAGGGCCCAGCCCCCTCACCAAGTGGCTATGAAGGACATAGCCACTTAAAGGAGGATCAACAAAAATCAGGGTTCTGTTGGCCTGGATGAAGATGGGCATAGATGGGCACTCTATAGTGCCAGCCACAGTGTCCTTTGGACACTTACAGAGCTTTGTAGACTCACAACTATCTAAAGCAAAGACCATAGGCCTTCTGTGGAGTTCCCTCCTGTGGCACTGCCCTTCGGCTCTCGGCCACACAAAAGCCAGCTGCACTGATTCTACTTACAATGGGAGTGGCTTAACACTCACCCTACCTTGGTGTCCTTCCTACTTTTTAGCAACTATGAGTATCTCCTCCTGAATGCTCCCAAATAAGGGAATAGTCAAATCACTGAGCTTTGTCAGTAACCCATATGGGCACCACCTAGTGTGTTACCCTACCCTTTACCCCACAAGCTTAATTGAGAGTATAGGTGTTAAGAGCACTGGGCTGAGAATCAAAGGATTCATTTAGTCAACAGATATTTATTTATTTAGCACCTAACTAATCATAAGGTTCTGTTCTGTATGTTTGGGATATAGTAGTGAACAAAACAAAAGAAAATCCCTGCCTTCAAGGAGTTTACATTTAGTTGGTGGAAAACAAACAAGCAAGTGAATAAGTGTTACAAAACATGCACAGTATTATGTCAGGTGGGGATACATGCTATGGAAAAAAATAAGGTGGGTGAAGGAGATAGGGAGCCTAGGGGTTGCAAATATAAATAGAGTGATCAGGATAAACCTCACTTAAAAAAGTAACACTAGGGGCTGGCCCAGTGGCATAGTGGTTACGTTCACATGCTCCACGTCAGTGGCCTGGGATTTGTAGGTTCGAATCCTGGGTGCAGACCTACACACTGCTCATTAAGCCGTGCTGTGGCAGCGTCACACATACAAAACAGAGGAAGATTGGCACAGATGTTAGTTCAGGGCTAATCTTCCTCAAGCAAAAAGAGGAAGATTGGCAACAGATGTTAGCTCAGGGCCAATCTTCCTCACTAAATAAATAAATAAATAACATTAAGATTCATAATATTCAAGATTTAAGTGACCTAAAGGCGATGAGAGAACAAACCTTGCAGAGAGAGAGAATGCCAAGGGCAAAGACCCTGAGATGGGAGCATGGTGTTTACCTTGGTGTTTATTTTTTTTTTTTTAAAGATTTTATTTATTTTATTTTTTCCCCCCAAAGCCCCAGTAGATAGTTGTATGTCATAGCTGCACATCCTTCTAATTGCTGTATGTGGGACTCGGCCTCAGGATGGACGGAGAAGTGGTGCCTCGATGCGCACCCGGGATCCGAACCCGGGCCACCAGCATTGCAGCGCGCGCACTTAACCACCAAGCCACAGGGCCGGCCCTACCTTGGTGTTTACAAGGAACAATCAGCAAGAAGGCCACTGTGGCTCTGGTGGAGTAGGATGAGGTCAGAGATCATGTAGGGCCTGGAGGATATTTAAGGATTCTGCTTTTACTCTGCATGAGTGAGGAAGGTTATTGAAGGGTTTGAGCACAGAAAATATGATCTAGCTTACATTTTGAAAGGCTCATTCTAACTGCTGTGCTGAGGGTAGACTGTCAAAAGGATGAGGGCAGAAAAAGGAGGACTAATTAGGAAGCTGGGAGATGATGTTGGCTTGGACCAGAGTGGTAGTGGTGAAGGTGGTAAGAAGTGGTCCAATTTTAAATATATTTTGAATTTATTCGTGGATTATAGATATGAGAGTAGGAGTCAATGAATTTGACATTAATGTTTTTTTAAGCCTCATATATTTTTAAACATTTTATTAGGGAGAACTTCTCCCCTTCTCATGTTGAAGCAATTCCTAGATGTTATATCATTATATCAATATTTATTTCTAAAAGAAAATGACTTTTTAAATAAAATCATTGTAATATTTATTAAAAATGTAACACAAGTTATTTAATATCGTAGTATCATAAAATAGTCCATCAGTGTTCAAATTATAAATTGTCTCATAAAAGGTTTTATTTACATTTGTTTGAATCAGGATCCAAATAGGGGGTTTATATATTGTGATTGATTTATGCCTTTTAAGTCTTTTTTAATCTATAGATTCTTCCTCCATCTCTCTCTTTTTTTTCTTACAGTTCTTTGTAATTGTGGCTTAACTCCTACCCTAACTTGATGTCTCAGTCTAGACTGATTGTCTCAGTCTAGATTATGTTGATTCTTTCTCTGGTTGTAGATATCTGTTCCTTTGTCTTCTGTATTCCCTGTAAATTAGTTATTAGATCTATAGGCTTGATCTGATTCAGTTTCAATTTTTTTGGCTAAACTGCTTCAATGTTATGATAGATTTCTCCTCAGGAGACATATAATGTTTCATTGTTGTCTCTGGTTTTGTGATGTTAGTAGTTATTGATGTTTGGTGCCTAAAGCCAGTTGTTTATTAGGAGTTGCAAATGATGATATTCTAATTCTACCATCCTTTCTACAATTATTAGCTGGAATAATTCATTAAAGAGAAACTTCCCCTTATCTACTATTAGATTACTCAATGACACAGTTGATATAGAAAAGGAAGAATAAATCCTTGATTCTTTCTCTTTGTTTACCAGTTTTGAAACTGAGTTGGTTTCTAGTGTCCTCCCATGATGACCAATTAATTTTTTTCTTTTTTCCTTTTTAGTATCGTTACGAACAGGGCATAGGATTTTTTAGTATCATTTTCGCATATTTGCTGTATCAATCCATTAATGTTATTGTCCTTAATTAATATTCAAATTACTCCATCTTTGCTTGTCAGAGGTCTTTCAAGTTGGTTCCTTGCGTGTCCAGTATGTTCACCATAAGCCTCTTGGCTGCAGGCATTTTCACCACACAACTAACTGGCCATAAAGGCAATTTTGCCATAAAAAATATAATAACTGGTTGATTGACAATTTTGGTTTCCTTATGGTTTTCATCTGGGTTACAAATATGCATCCTAGTATTTGGATGAAACTGATACCTCTCTTAATGAAGGAAGGCATTTTAGCAAAAAAAGTGTGATACCAAATGAGGAGTCAATCAACAAGCAAAAAAAAAACAAAAGCGTATAAACTATGAATGGAAGACTTGGAAGACAAAGCGCTTAGGTAACAATCCACAAAATAAAATCAGTTCTTTGCACAGTATTGCCATGAATCTACACATATTCAAATATTCAAATATTTTTCACTTTTTGTAGTCAAGATTTTTAAATTTTGTTATGCATTGTTCATGTTTCATTTAAAAAAACATGTGTAACCAAATGAAACCAAACTTATCTTTTATGGCAAAATTGCCTTATGGCCAATTAGTTGTGCGGGGAAAATATTTGTGGCTAAACTGCTTGCGACAAAGATGCTTGCAGCAAGAATACCTAGAACCGGTTCCTGGATCCTTTTGACATGATCCTTTTATTGGAGAGCTTCCTTGCTATGTGCTGTGACCAAATACTCCAGGTTCATTTCTGTAATTTTTGCTCCAGCCCTGGAAGCAGCCGTTTCTCATAGCAGGAAAAAGTATTTGGAGACCACAATCTAGAGTCTAGGGGTGCTAGTTGTTACTGGGTTAATGATTGTTTCTAAGCCTTTTCAGTGGACACTGCTTGAAAATGTATTTTTTAATAAAAATGTGATTTCATCACTTTTCTAATTCAAGACTAAGGGTTTTTTTGTTTTTTTTTTTTGGTTTGGTGTTTTTGTTTTTTAACTTAACCTCTTCTATCTTACATTGCTACTCCATTTCTCACCCAGCTGAGAATGATCGTATATCGCATTGTATAGATAAAGAAACTGAGATTCCAAGAGCTGGAGTAATTTTTCATTAAGTGGCAGAGCCAAGATGCAGACATAGTCAGACAAAGTCTGACTCCAAAGTCTTTGCTTATATTCGTCTTTAAAAGTTTTGGCTTGACATAGTTCCCTTGTTTCAAAGCATAGCATTTTTAATAGAACTGCCAGGTAGAGAATTCAATTCAACTAATGTGTATCGAGCACCCATTTTTATGCAAAGTCCTGTTCTCTTGTGAAAGACTGATGTCCATCAGCAAATCTTGTCAGCTCTGCATTCCAAAATTTATCCAGAACTCAACCACATCTCAACACCGCCTTTGCCACTACCCTCATCGTAACCACCAGCGTCTTGGATTGAATTAACGTAGTAGCCTTGCTTGGATTATTGTAGTGGCCTTCTAACTGGCCTCCTGACTTCTGCTCTTGCCCCTGCAGTCTGTGCCCAGCACATCAGCCAGAATCCTTTAAACCCAAGTCAAATCATGTCACTCCTCTGCTCCAGACCCTCCAGGGGTTTTCCATCTCAGAGTAAAAGCCCAAGCACTTCCTATAACTTATAAAGCCCAATATGTTTTGAATCTCCTGTTACCTCTATGACCTCATTTGTAATCTTCCCCTTGGTTTCTCTGCATAAGCCGCTCTGGCCTCAGTGCTGTTCCTCTAGGAGGCAAAGAATGCTCTTGCCTCAAGGTTTTTGCATTTGCTCTTCCCTCTGCTAGGAATGCTGTTCCAATAGCTGTCTTTGTGTTTAACTCTCTGGCTTCATCAGTTCTTTCCTCAAAAGTCACTGTTTCAGTGAAGCCTTCCCTGGCTTTCCTATCTAATACCCCCTCACTTCACACATTTCATTCCCCTACTCTGCTTTATTTTTTTCCTTAGCACTTAACACTATCGAAAATACTATATGTTTTACTTATTTATCTTGCTTATTGTCTTTTACCCCACTAGAATGTAAACTCCATAAAGTCAGGGATTTTTTTGTCCTTTTTTTTTTTGCTACTTCTCCCATTGCCTAGAACAGTGCCTGGTACATGGTTGGTGCTCAAAAAATATTTGTTGAATGAAAGAGTCTACTTCTAAAGTTGTAGCTTTATTAATTCTCCCAGGTGGTCCAGCATTAAGAAATGCTGTGTTTAGTAGGGAACACGTGCATAATGTGTTCCCTACTAAAAACGTATAATGACACTCCAGTTGTCTAATATTAGAATATTTTTTAAGGAAGAAAGATCTGCTTTGCTATCTCTTTCTCATACAACCCTCTACCCCCACCCCAATGACTCCTGCTTGTTCTTCACAGACTACTTTCTCTCTTGGGACCATATATTTCTTTTTCTTTTCTTTCTTTTTTTTTTTCCTTCTGGTTAAATAGCCACAGACTGTCCTTTTGAGCTGACTCTTGTTGGAAGGCGAGTCACTGCAGCCTAGTGGAGAGCAGAGGCCTGAGCATTTGCATCTCCAGAATGTTTGTATTGACAAATGGCAGTCAGCTATTGACATTTATGTCCCTTGGTGATACTTCAATTGGCTTATCTTTGCTGGTCAAATGCTTTAATTGTTCTGGCCTTTAATTCAGTCAAAGTTGGAGCTGGAGCAGAGGGGAAAGAGAAGGAGCAAGTCTAACAGAACATCAAACTTGAGCTGGGAGGCTGCTGGCAACGATCAGCCTGTCATAATGTTATGATTTGTTCATTTTTATACCATTTATTAGCCTTTACTTGTTGTGCCATTTGGCCTCCAGGGCAGATAAAGTGCTGTCTAATTTGGTAGGTTTGCTTCTGTCAGAGCAGCCTCGACAGGGAAGGTGTTAGCTGCAGTGACAAATAATCAATAGCTGTCGTTGTCATGAGGAACGTGAGCAGTTGGGCCTTTCATCTGGAGGATTAGAGGTCTAATTGGATTGAGAATAGGGAGGGTGGGCTGTTGGGTAGCCCTGTCAGCCTTGTGAAGCTGTCAAATGTCAGCCTTATTCATGGTGAAGGGAGTAAGGAACCATGTGCTTTCAGAATTGAGGAGGAAGGCATGTGAAAGCCCTTTATACAAAGGAACAGATTCTGAAGTCAACTCAGCTAACATATGCTCCCTTTTTTATTTAATTAGATATCCCTTTGGATAATAAATCTATGTAACTTTAAATGATATGCAAAGCCTAGATGTGCAAAACACACACACACACGCACACACTACTATTGGTTCTTTTTGTCTTTGGTCATGCTAGAAGGTAAACCACTTAAATGGAGATTAAAAATGAAACTTTAGGGGAGAGATTGCTAAATTGTCATCTCATTGTCAGAATTAATGAGTGATAAGCATTTTTAACACTATTATTAGAAGAAAGTGAGACTAAATTAAAAGGATAGATGAGTTCATGATAAAGTGTGGATGTTTGAAAGTATTTTTCTCCCATACTCCTCTAGCAATGTGGTTCATTATAAAATAAAATCTTTCATTTATTCCTACATGGACTAACCCAGAAATTATGCATTGGCTAAATTGTTTCTTTGAAGGAATGCCTAATTCTTCCTTCTTTAGCAAATTAGAAGAAGTGACAGGATTGGGTTTAAATGATACCAATGCTGTCATATCCAATTCAATCTCAGAATTTCTTCTCCTATACCCCTACCTTCTTATACTATTCTCCTGTACTCCTAGATATTTATGCCATAATGCTATCATTTGAAGTATGAATAGAGAAACTATTTGGAAAAAAGGAGTTGACTTATTATCTTAATACCACCTTTTCAAGGCCAAGTGAATGACTTCAAATTCCACTAAATTCTGTGGAACAAATTTAATAATGATAAATGTTAAACACAATGTTATAAACAAAATTTATAATTTTCCTTGTATGTACATTCCCTATATGGGGAATGTTGCTGCCATTCAAAAGCATATATAATTTTTTAAAATGTTTTTATAATATACTAGGTACCAAGAGCATTTGTAAGCATCACCTATACAGTACATCTTCATGAAAGCTTTGAATAAAGGTGAATTGACAGTAATGCCAAGAGTTGTGTGAATAGGAATTCCTAGGTTATGGATTATGCACTCAGCCCATCTCTATAACTCCATGATCTCTTTTCTGTAGTAATTCAAAGCCCTGCCAACCAATTTGAAATGACTCGAAAAAGTACTCCAAAAGAACAGAATGAATATACAAACTAAATGCTGGATGAATGAACCCAGTGACCTCATTGGACCCTTCAAACTCTGAGATTCATTACCGTTACAAATATTTTATTAAGTTCTTCCTGTGTCAGTGCTCGCTTGAAGATTCCGTTATTTTACTCACTTTGTAGTCCACAATGAAGATTAGCACAATTCTCAATACTGCTAACTAAGCATTTAGAAATGTGGTGATCTAAAATACATGTTTTGCTTGGTCTAAGGTAGAAAAATTTAAAGTTTCAAAACAAATATCCAAGCTTGTAGAAATCTTCTCTCAGATTTCCTGCAATTCTTCTAGAGCTATATCTGCAGAAGTATGATTGTGACCACATTTTCTTAAGCAAAATTTCTCTTGGGAAAGAGAAGAGGCAAACTTGATATCCTGGCAAAAGAAGTTCAAAGTTTAAATAGCTAGATTCACATCAGGGTTTTTGATCAAGACATGCTATCTGTGACCTATAAGCAAAGTCTTTGCTCTTGAGGTCAGATTAGAATATTTTGCTGCTTTGTAATGCCTCGTAATCTTCATCATTTATTCATTTAACAAATATCTGTGCCAAAGCCACTGTGATAAGTTTTGGAAATACAGTCATGTGCCTCATAACCAACGTTTCTGTCAACAATGGACTGCATATATGACTGATGGTGGTCCCATAAGATCAGTACCATGTAGCGTAGGTGTGTAGTAGGCTATACCATCTAGGTTTGTGTAAGTACTGTAAGGGAGGAAGAAATTTTCTTCTACCCTTCTAGGTTCTTCTGGCTGGTCTAAGAATTAAATTGACATGAGACAGATTAACAGGAGAAAAACAAACAAAAGTTTAATAACATGTATACATGGGAGAAACCCAGAAAAATGGAGTGACTCGCCAAAATGGCCAAAGCCCTCACTTTAAATACCATCCTCAGCTAAAGACGAAAGAAGATATTGGGGATGAGGAGAGTGAGGGGCTTAACAGGGGAGGAAGGGAATTCACAGGTAGGAAGAAAGGAGCAAACATTTGGAAAACAAGTGTTTGGCCACACGGAAACAGAAGAACACAGAGGGGAGCCCAGCAGACAGGCTTTTCTAGGTTCCTCCCTGTCTGCCTCCTAGTTCATGTTATGCTAAGGTGACAGCTCACTTATTGAGATGGGTTTTTTAATCTGAATTCTTTTAGGCAGTTAAGGGGGAGGTAACAAGGAAAACTTGCTGATTCTTTTGTTTCTTAAAAATAATCAGCCTAAAATAATTCTCATGTTAAAGAGATACATTTTGGGGTGGCAAATTTTATTTCTTTTTAGTACACTCTATGATGTTCAAAAAATGATGAAATCGTCTAATGATGCGTTTCTCAGAATATATCCCCATTGTTAAGTGACAGATGACTGTACAACCATGAACAGGGCATCATCTTGCCCTCAAGGAGTTCATAGTTTAATGGGGAAAACATACAAGGTAAATGGTAATAGTATTCTTGTGTTAAATCCTAGAAAAAGAATAAGCCTAGGGATATCATGGGAAAATGTAGGAGGGGCACCTAAACTCGCCTGGGGGTGTTGTGGTCTGGAATGGCTTCCTTAAACAGATAGCATCTATGCTAAATGGAGAGGGGGAAAGAGGAGGGAAGCCCACTCCAAGAATATCTTGGAATATTCTTGTAGTAGTCTAAGGATGGAAAGAATATGTAATTTAATATGTATTGGCATTGAATATGAGGTACAAAATATGGAGAGATGATATTGGACAAGTAAAATAGGGTCCAACTGTAAAGGGTCCTACATGGAGAACAGTGAATGGATTTGAAATTTTATTGAAGGATTAAATTTAAAACTTGAAAACGATTATATTGGACTGAAGGAAAGGGATTTGCAGCTAAGTCACCAACGCCTTTCTGATCACCAAATTCAAATACCTTTTCTAAGTCCGCATTCTGATTGCATTGGTACATTTGACCTTCTTTATAACTTTCTCCATGAATCTCTTTCTTTTCCCTGATGTATACTACCTGTAACAGTGGCAAAAGCATTGGACTAGACTTGGAAGCCAGAAGATCTGGATTCATGACTTAGGTTCTGCTTCTTTCTAACTGAGTGATTTGGGGCAGTTTTAAGCATAAATGCCCTGGGTTTCTGTTTCCTATTGAAATTTGTGACAATACTTATCCCCAAATGTTCTTATGGAGGTTACATACATTCATGGATTTGAAAGGACTCTATTTGAAAAGAACCTTTGATTCTGTTAAGGGACACATAGTCTAAAAAGCCCTGACTTGGATCCCAAAATGATAAGCCCTTTGAGTAAGGAAAAAAAGAGTATTCAGGCAGATTATACGAGTCATTATGAAGCTAAAATTAAGAAGCGATGACCAAGAAATCAGGTAACGGTTCTGAAAATACCATTAGACCCTCTGTTATGGATCTTAGCACTTTTTATCCAACATTATGACTATTCATGAACAAATCCACTCCTAGTGTTCTGTGAGGTCCTAGAGTACAGAGTCCCATCAAATTTATCTTTGTACCCCCTTGCAATTCATTGCAAAAATAGATGCTAAATAGGGGCCGGCCTGGTGGCGTAGCGGTTAAGTGCGTGCGCTCGGCTGTGGCGGCCTGGGGTTCGGATCCCGGGCGTGCATGACACATCACTTGTCAAGCCATGCTGTGACGTGTCCCATATAAAGTAGAGGAAGATGGGCACGGATGTTAGCCCAGGGCCAGTCTTCTTCAGCAAAAAGAAGTGGATTGGCAACAGATGTTAGCTCAGGGTTGATTTTCCTCACACACACACACACACACACACACACAAAAAGATGCTAAATAAATATTTGTGTGTTTGGAGGAATGAAACAATGAATTCTTGTGCTAATGTTGTCAGAATTAGTTCTGGATTCAGTTTTATATCCAACATCCTTGAATCAGTTTGTTCTCTTGTTTCCAGTTTTGCAGAGATGTTAAAAAATACCACTCATTCTATAAAACCTTTTATTATCCTAACTGTGGGATTTATTAATGAAGTATAGGATCTGACTCACAGTGAGAAAGGACAGAAGCTTGATACTGGTCCCACCTGCTTAGACAAGGAAAACTCTGAAAGTGTGTTACCCAGCTTGTTATAGGGGTTCAGCAGGAGGAGATGTTGAATTACGTAAAGATTATAGTTGATCTCTAATCAAGGACAGCTATTGTGAGCCTGAGACCCAAAATAAAGTAGCTAGATAGTCAAGTGGTACTTATGAGGACGGCTGAGACTGCCTAAATACTTCTTCCATCATCAGGATTGGTACAGTGGTTCTTAACCATCCAGAGAGCTTTTTAAAAATAACAATGCCTTCTAATGGTGGAGTAGCTCATTTTGGATCAACCCTCCAGCAGATAACATTTTAAAATTCTGGACAAAATATAAAAACAACTATCTGGAGGAACTGAAGGGTGACTAGAAGTAGGCAGAAATTGGGGAGGACTCAACTCTTGGAAGAAGAGAAGAGAATGGCATTGGATGAGTTTCCACATTTATGGCAAGACCTTGTCAATTCTTCAAGGAGGAGGAAAATTGAATAGAAATATACACTCTCACTTGTTAAGGAATCAGAGGACGGCATTTGGGGCAATGTCTCAAAGTCAGGGAAGATATTACAGAGGGACCCACAGAAGGGATGTCCCAAATTCTACATATAAACTGCCAAAATTTCTGGCTGATACCTTACCAGAATATACATGGGGAAAACTTCAGGCAGCCAAGCTAAGGCTAAAATAGCTCATCCGAGATTTTAGCTGCTGCCTGCCTATGTAGGAAAAACAGAGTTTGGAGTTTAGTTCAGCCAAGTTAACTGCCTGCTAAAATAAAAAAAAAATCAGTACTCTTCAACGTAACATA
This sequence comes from Ceratotherium simum simum, assembly GCF_057802395.1. Taxonomy (NCBI): domain Eukaryota; kingdom Metazoa; phylum Chordata; class Mammalia; order Perissodactyla; family Rhinocerotidae; genus Ceratotherium; species Ceratotherium simum. The sequence goes on along the minus strand of NC_141928.1, from coordinate 34,212,071 downwards.
CAGAATCCAAAGTCTTATTTACAACGTTTGAAATATTTCCCAAGTTACTAGACATGTGGACCAACAGGGAACTGTGCTCCATACTCAAGAGAAAAGGAAATCTTGGAGAACAACCCCAAGATGATCCAGATGTTGTAATGAGCAGACAAGGATTTTGAAGCAGCTATTTTAACTCTGCTCAAGGATGCAAATAAAAATATGCTCATAATGAATAAATAGAAAGTCTCACAGAAAAATAGAAACTACAAAAAAAGAACTATGGGGCCAGCCCAGTGGCGAAATGGTTAAGTTTGTGCACTCTGCTTTGGCGGCCCAGGGTTCGTCAGTTCGGATCCCAGTCGCAGACCTACACACCACTCATCAAGCCATGCTGTGGCATTGTCCCGTATACAAAATAGAGGAAGATGGGCACAGATGTTAGCTCAGGGTGTTAGCACAGATGTTAGCTCAGCAAAAAGAGGAAGACTGGCACGGGATGTTAGCTCATGGCCAATCTCCCTCACCAAAAAAAAAAAAAAAAAAAGAACTAAGTGGAAATTCTAAGACTAAAAAATACAATATATAAGTAAAAATTTCACTGGAAGGGCTTATAAAAAGATTGGAGATGACAAAAGCATCAGTGAACTTGAATATCATTAGAAATTATCCAACCAAAAAAAAAAAGAGAAATGTATTAAGAAAAAAAAAAGAACTATCTCACTGACTTGTACAACACTATTGAAAGATCTAACATACTTGTAATGAGATTCCCAGAAAGAAAGGAGAGAGGGAGTGGGGCAGAAAAATAATTGAGAAAAGGATGACCCCAAATTGCCCAAACTTGGTGAAAGACATAAATTTAAAGATTCGAGAGGCTTGGTGAACCCTGAAAAGAAAAATACACAGAAACTCCCAGCTAAAAATACTATAGGCAAACTACTGAAAACCAAAGATAAAGAGAAAAATCTTGAAAACAGCCAGAGCAAAAGACACAATCTAATATGATAAACCATGAATATAAATGACAGCATACTTCTCCTCAGAAGCAATCAACACGAGAGACATAGAATGATAGCTTTAAATTGCTGAAAGAAGAAAAAAACTATCAACCTAGAATTCTATATGTCATAAAACTACTTTTCCATAATAAAGTTAAAATAAGGACAAACAAGGGGCTGGCCTGGTGGCATAGTGGTTAAGTACGCATGCTCTGCTTCTGCAGCCTGGGGTTTGTGGGTTCGGATCCCGGGTACGGACCTATGCGCGACTTATCAAGCCTTGCTGTGGCAGGCATCCCAGGTATAAAGTAGAAGAAGATGGGCACGGATGTTAGCCCAGGGCCAATCTTCCTCAGCAAAAAGAGGAGGATTGGCAACAGATGTTAGCTCAGGGCTAATCTTCCTCACCAAAAAAAAATAATAATAAGGACAAACAAGACTAATAGAATTTATGTCCAACAAATCTACATTATAAGAAATGCTAAAGGACATTCTTAAGGTTGAAAGGAAATGATACCAGATGGAAACTTGCAGTGTTCCTGCTGAACCTTCTACTGATAAAGGCAAATTTTGTGACAGCTGGCAAAGGAGAAATGGTTATAAAGTCTAGCTCCAGTAACACAAAACAGGGTAAAGAAGAGCTGAAAGGCAAATAATTGATAACTGGTACATTGATTGAGTCAAATATTTTTTTATTCTAGTTTGCTGAGAATGTGTACCATGAGTGGGTGTTGAATATTGTCAAATGCCTTTTATTCATCTATTGGAATGATCACATGATTCTTTTATTTAATTAATTTTGCTTATTATATCAATTTATATTTAAGTGTGAAACCAACCTTGCATTCCTGGGGTTAAGTCCTACTTGGTCATGGAGTATTATGCTATTTATTTTGATTAATTTAATTTGCTAATATTTTGAGGATTTTTGCAACAGTGTTAATAAGGAATATTGATCTATAGTTTAGTTTTCTTTTTTTGTAATGTCTTTGTCAGGTTTTAATATCAGGATTATACAGACTTCATAAAATAGGTTGGAAGCTGTTTCATCCTCCTTTATTATTGAAAGACTTGAGTAAGATTGGTATTATTTCTTTCTTAAATTTTTGATAGAATTCACCAGTGAAGCCACTTAGACCTGAAGGGGTTTTTTTTCCTTCTTTTTTCCTTCTTTTTTTGATAACAAATATAATTTCTTTAATAGATTTAGGCTATTCAGATTTTATATTTCTTCTTGTATCCATTTTGGTGTGTTGTTTTTTTCAATGATTTGTCCATTTCATCTTAATGGTCAGATAAATTTATTGGAATGCAGTTCTCCATTTTTCCCTTTTAATATTTTGTCCTTTTAATATTTGTAGGACCTGTAGTGATATCCCCTCTTTCATTCCCAATATGATAAACAGAATATTGGCTCCCCAAAGATATCCATTTCCTAATCCTCAGAACCTGTGAATATGTTACCTTATGTGACAGAAGGGACTTGGCAGATGTAATAAGTTAAGATTCTTGTTATTGAGAGATTATCCTGGGTTATTTAGGTGGGGCCAGAATAATCCAAAGGGTCCGTATAAGGGAAAGAGGAAGGCAGGAGAGCAGCAAAGAGGATGTGATGATAGAAACTGAGGTTGGAATGATGAGATTGCTGGCTAGAAGAGGACCACATGCCAAGGAATATGGGCAGCCTCTAGAAGCCGCAAAAGGCAGGAAAACAGTCTCTCCCCCAGAGCCCCAGAAGGAGCGCAGCCCTGCCTACATTTTAATTTTAGTCCAGTGAGATCCTTGTTAGACTTCTGACCTACACAAGTATAATATAATAGATTTGTGTCATTTTAAGTCCCTAAGTTTGTTATAATTTGTTACAGCAGCAATAGAAAACTAATACACCTGATATTAGTCATTTGTGGGTTTTTCTCCTTTTTCTTGACCAGTCTTGCTAGACATTAATTAATTTTATTAATCTTTCCAAAGAACCAACTTTGGCTTTGTTCATTTTCTCTATTATTTGTCAGTTTCCTATTTCATTGAATTCTCTTCTTATTTTTATTCCCTTTTTCTTTTACTTACTAACTTTTTATCCTGGAATCTTAGGTCAATGATTGTATATAATAATAATTATTATTAAATTATCATAAAATATTATTATAGATGTATACATAATATTAGATAAATATTATTTATTATATAATGTTTTTATATAATTATTTAATATTTATATAATTTAGTTAAATATAAACATAATTATTGAAGGCTTTGAAATTTCCCTGAGCACTGCTTTAGCTGCAGCTCACGGTTTTCATATGTTTTATTTTTGTTATCTTTAAGTTTGAAATAGTTTCTAATTTCCCCGATGACTTCTTCTCTGAACCGTGGATTATTTTTAAAAGTATTATTTAATTTCCAAATATCTGGGGCTTTTCTATAGATATTGTATTACTATTAATATCTAATTTTAGTCTGTTGTGTTGAATATGTTGTAAAATTTCAATCTTTTTAAATTTGTTGAGACTTATTTTTCAGCCCACAATATGTTTTATTCTGTGAACATTTTATGTGCAATTGTACTCGGTAGTGTTCTATAAAATGTAGTTTTCTATAGAATATCAGTTAGGCAGATGTGGTTGATAGTGGTGTTCAAACCTTTTATGTACAAATTGACTTTAATAAGTTTTTTTTTTTTAAACATCTCACACTTATAGAAAAATTGCAAGTAGAGTACGACAAACTTCTTTTCCTGAACCGTTTAAGAGTGAATTGCTGACCTGATGCCTCACCACTTCCAAATTTTGGGGGGGTATTTTCTAGAAACAAGGACATTCCTCAACATTACCATAATACAAACAGCAAAATCAGATAATTAACATTGATACAACTCTACCATCTAATTCTCAGACTCCATTATTATTCCAATTATATCCTTAAGAATTAAGTTCAGAATCTCACACTGTATTTAGTTGTTAAGTCTCTTTTTTTTTTTAATTTTTTTTTATTTTATTTTCCCCCCAAAGCCCCAGTAGATAGTTGTATGTCATAGGTGCACATCCTTCCAGCTGCTGCATGTGGTACGCAGCCTCAGCATGGCCGGAGAAGCGGTGTGTCGGTGCGCGCCCGGGATCCGAACCTGGGCCGCCAGCAGCGGAGCGCGCACGCTTAACCGCTAAGCCATGGGGCCGGCCCGTTAAGTCTCTTTAGTCTCCTTCAATCTGGAAAAATTCCTAATCTTTCCTCAACTTTAACAGTGTTGACATATTTGAAAATTCCAGGCTAGACTTTTATGTAATGTCCCTCAATTTGTTTGTTAGATATTTTCTCATAATTAGATTTATGTTATTCATATTGCCAAAGATATCATAGAAGTGATGCTGTGTTCTTCACGTTGAATCCTATCAGATGTCACAACATTTTGATTTTTTTCCATTCCTCATAGTATTCACTTGCTCAATTAAGGTAGTGTTTACTTTTCTCCACAGTAAAGGTTCTCTTTCTTCTTTATGATTAATAAATATTTTATGGGGAGGTACTTTGAAGCTATGTAAATATCTTATTGTCTACTATCTGATATTAATGTAGCCACTCCAACTTTCTTAGGATTATTGTTTCAGGCACATGTTTTTCCATCCTATTACTTTCAACTTATCTATGTCTTTAGGTTTAAAATGCCTCTCTTGTAGACAGCATAAATTGAGTCTTCTTTTTTTATCTAGTCTGACAATATCTGCATTTTAGTTGGAATATTAGTCCATTTACATTTAATGAATTATTGATATGGTTGAGCTTTGGCCTTCTGTTTTATTATTTTTATTTTCTGTTTAAGATGTCTGTTTTTGTTTCTCTCAACCTACTTTCTTGCTCTTTTTTGGATTAATCAAATATTTTTTAATATTTTAGTTGCTCTGTTGGATTTTTAGCTATATCTGTGTATTATTTTTAAGAGGTTGCTCTAGGGTTTATGATATATGTCCTTTATACATTGGAATATTATACTACTTCTCATAAAACATCGGTTAAGTATGTCATTCCATTGTCTTCTGGCCTCCATTGTTTCTGATCCACCATTATTCCTATTGTTTCCATGTGTGTAATGGTTGTTGTTGTTGTTGTTTTTCTGGTTTCTTTCAATATTTTTTTTTAGCTTAGGTTTTCAGCAGTTTGCCTATTATGTGCCTAGAGGTAGTTTTATTTATATTAACCATGCTTGGGGTTCACTGCATTTCTTGGATCTAAAAGTTGATAGTTTTTACAAAATTCTAGTCATTATTTCTCAAATACTTTATCTGTCCCATTCTCTCTTCTCCTTCTGGGACTACAGTTACACATATGTTAGATTTTTCTACATTGTCCTATAGGTCATTAAAGCTCTGTTGATTTTTTAAAATCTTTTGCTTTTGTTCTTCAAATTAGACAATTTCTATTGATCTATGTTGAAATTAACTGTCCCTTTCTTTGGCTAGGTAGTCTACTATTAAGTCCACGCAGTGATTTTTACATTTCAGATATTGTACTTTCCAGTTCTAGAATTTCAGGTTGTTCTTTTTATAGTTTCATTTTCTCTACTGAGATTCCCTCATCTGTTTGGTCATTATGACCATCTTTTCTGTTAAACTGTTATAATAGCTGCTCTAAAGTCTTTGTGTGCCAATTCTAACATCTGGGTCTTCTTGAGGTCTGTTTATATTGTTTTTTCTCTTAACACTGAGTCCTATTTTTCTGTTTCTTTGCATGTATAGTAACTTATTGTATACTCAGAATTTTGCATGATACATTGTAGGGACTCTTCATTCTGTTATCTTCCTCTAAAAAGTGTTGATTTTTTGTTTTATCAGGAAGTTGAGTGTTTCAGTTTTTCCCATAGTCTTTAGTTAAATCTCTTAGACCTGGTCCATAGTCTATACTTTTAAGGCATGGCTCTTCTGAGATTTCAGTGAAAAGCCTGAGATGTGTACCACGCCCTCTAACTAGGTGGAATTCCAAATTATATCTCCTCTGTGTTGGATAGTAGCTGAAATCTCTGATCAGCTTTTTCAACCTTCCATTTGTTTGTTTCTGCAGACTTCTTGAAGTCTCACCATGCATTTGCAATTCAGGGGTCAGCCAAGGATTTTAGAGAACTCTGTATGCATATTTGAGGTCTCCCCCTCTTTGGCTCTTTTTTCTATCTGTTATTCCATCATTCTAACCCAGTTCACCATAATCTATTATATAAACAACTGAAATAGCCTATCAGTCTTCCTGATTCAAGTCTTCCTCTTCAAGCCATTCTCCATGCTGCAGCCAGATTTCATTCACTCGTTTACTCATTTGTCAAATAGTTGATGAGCACTTGGCCAAAAGACAATACTCTCAAGCAGTCAAGCTGTTGCAGCTGTTAAGTTGGCTTGCCACATGGATTCAGCTGGTGAAGAGACCACAGGATCAAATTTATTTAGATAGTTTATTACTCGCGGTACAGCAGGCAGCATGAGCTTCTTGTTTGCATTGGTTCTCCTTGCCCCCAGGTCGTGTAAGGGTGATGTAAAGACAGGTCCAGGTAGATGCTGCAAGGCAGTGGATGTGTGTCACGCTTGAGGAAACTCGAGCTTAGAAAACCCTCAATCTAAAATCAAGACTGCAAGCCAACCAGCCCAACTTTTGCCCCCAAGCAAGACATTTGCCCTTTTTTATCCTGGTCAGCAAACAAATCTATCCTCTAACCTGGAGGAAGTTACTATCTCTAGCTTCCAAGGCCATTCATTGTGCAGACATCCTTGAAAAGATAGTCCAAGTTACTAGACATGTAAAAACACTATGGAGAATCACCTCCAAAGAAGTACAAGGACAAAGCAAACTTACCTTAGGTCAGGCTTTGAGAGTGATTTCACAGATAACAGAAAGAAGTCCATCTATTCCCCAAAGTCCTTTTATCTTTTTCCATTTTGTCTGCAAAGGAAAAAGGAAATCTCAAGAACGTGCTAATTGTAGGCTTAAATTTCCACAAAAGATTTTAAATCTTTCATCCCATAAGAAGATATAGGCTGAAAATCAGAATTACCTTAGAAGTCCTGGACTTACACTCCTTTATACTAAACTGGAAAGGTGTGGTCTGCAAAGGCATTATCTGTTTGTAATTAGCAATTTATTAATACTTTGAACAACTTTCCAAAGAAATTGAATTAGGTTTGATCAGAGGAGAAAGTGCTAGAGTTATATATACACCATGATTCTAGCTGCATGGGCCTTATACCCAAGATAAGGAGAACGGGCCTAAACTTGAAGAGGGTATTAATCTTAGAAGACAGTATTAGTATGCTGTGTCCCTTATGAGAAAGTCTGGCCATAAGCGCTTCTCAGGTGGGAGCAATCATCAAGGAAAGCTTTTATGGAGCATTCCAGTTTCTATCATTCTCCCTCCCAGGTGTGGAGAAGCAGTCATTACAGCAGCTTTCTTATTCTGACTGCCTGATGCAGCTACAGACGTGTGTTGAACTTAATTCTGTAGTCACAATGGTGGCTTTGCATTGTTCAGGGAGTCATTCATCCAAGCCTAGCTAGGGTCCTTCCAATTATTTTATAAGCACATATTTCCCTGTATTAAAATTCTTCCTGGCTAAAATACCTAAAATTGCTACTGTTTCCTATACTGAACTAGCCTAACACACGGAAGAATTGAAATTTCAGGTGGGCGTTAATGAAATGGCCAAACTTAAGCAAGGAATGGGAATCAGGGATAGAATTCCAGGCAGAGGGAATAGAATGAGAAAAATTGAAAGGCAGAAATGGCCGTGGCATTTTTTAGAAACATTGAGGAAATTGATTACAAAGAGAATGAGAGATGGATTAGAGTTTCCTTCATACACATTTCTTTTTTTCCTATCTAATCCTAATTCTTTTCATTTCTCTTTTCCTATTTCACTTTCTTTCTTTCTCTCTTTCTCCCTCGTCCTTTCTTTCCCCATATCACTTGTCTATAGCTTAAACCTCCCAGTAGCATCCGTAGACATTGTTTACATATTTTGGTGGCCTTTGGAATTAAAGACGTTGCTACATCTCCAAAGTTTTGTCCTTTCCATTGAATATTCCACTATTAGGTCCACAGAGTTGTTCTCGAACTTGACTCTATCACTGAGCAGACTCATTCATAAATTTAGTCTCCTTGGACTAACTGGATTTATTGTGGGCTACTAGAAATCCTCCTGAGATGTGCATGACTGCGCCTGGAAGCTCTGAGCTTTACAGCCCTGTTTACTGCCACCTGGTTCTAACCAGAGCAATATCTCTTGTCCATTGGCAGAGGAGGGGTAAGGATGTGATTGGGAGTTGGAGCATGAAAGTAATGTGATGGGCTCGAAGAGGGTGAATGCAAGGCATGTTGGAGGTAATAAGATAGATATTTCACCGTAGCTATAGGCAAATTATATCTCCCAAGGTACAAAATATAAAGTCCAACATACATTTGATATTTAGCATCTATAGCATTTGATGAGCCATTGCAAAGTACATACCAGTTACTTTTGATAAAGTAGGTTTGAAAGGAGGCTTTATTGGAAAGAATCAGGTATAACCTGTAATTTTGTTTTCCCTCCACATTTTCTGGCATTTATTCTCAGTTTTATGTTGCCTATTACCAAGTAGTTTGAGTTGTTGATAACTGTTGTCTCAAGTAACTTGCTCCTTGGCTTTGTGAGAGTTTTCTTTCAAGCATACGTTCCCAGGTTTATTCTATTCAAGAAAAATGAGGTATTGAACAGCTCTATGTTTCTTATCAAAATTATAAAAGCTTAAAATGGGACCTTGAAAATGATTTTGTGCAGTATTTCCCAAAGCTTCTTCCTTAGAACAATATTCTCATGACATGGTGTGTAAAAATTAGGTCCCATGGTCAATTAAGTTTGGTCAAATACTGCATGCTCCTTCTTGGAAATTCACAATGCATATTAGCATCTTACAGGCTCTGAGAAGTCATACGATAAAGAAACCTTTTTTTTTTATCCAGGATTTCTCATAATCATTTAATCTCAGTACTTTTTTTTTAAGCATAATCTAATAGCATCTTAAGGAACTGGTGATCTGTGAAATGCTTTGGTAAATACCAGTTTATAACTTAATTGAATTCCTTTATTTCACAGTTAAGGAAACTGAGGCTCAGAAAGTTGTCTTACTCATCACATCTAAAAACAATGCCTTACATAACACAAAGTAGGTTTTCAATAATTATTTGTTAGATTGAATGATATGCTCATGTTTAGATAACTGATTAGAGCCAGGACCAAAACTCAGACATCCTGACTTATAGTTATATCTATAGCATTTTTAATGATAATGCAGTTAAACTTATATTCACTACTATGTAAGCTGGTGATAAATAAAAACAGATTTTATTATTGTATAAAAAGTGTTACATGCTAGCTAAAAAAGCAAACTAAAAAGTTGAGTTTTAGACCACAACTCTCTATCTCTTTAGTCTATAACAATGTCAGATGTTGGTCTCTTGAAATTGGTTAGAGCACTCTGGGTTTTGAAAAACCAGTTCAAGTCTGTCTAAAGCCATCTGAAAGGGGAATTTTCTGAAGCTTTTTCTATTCCCATGATTCTCACAAAATTCTTCAATTAATTCTGGTCTAGAAAGTAATGGATCTCCTTTAAAGAAGTGCTAATCCCAAGGTGATCACAAAAGACAGATTTTCCCACCTCTGATCAGGTTTCTTTTTTGTTTTGCTACTTTTTTTCTTTTTTTTTTTTTTAGCATGCTTGATGTTTTATCCCCAAGACGTTTCTTTTTTCACAAAATATTGTACTATATATAAAAAAACACTCGGAATTTTTATTTTTCAGGACTCCATTTTGGCATGATATTTTTTGATCATTGCCCTACTTAGGGATATTTCACTATCACCAAAGAAGATATCTTAGAATTAAATTCTTGGATTGCACTTGACCTTTCTGTCTGGCAGTCAGTTTAAATTAGATAGTATTGCCCATCATCTTAAAACAGATACCATGTCTTAGGAATGGTACCATTTGTCGAGAAAGAAACTGACAATAGGAAAGGGATGTGGGGTGAAGAAAAAGCGCTGCATCTTTTGTTTTGTCCGCAAAAATCTGTGCATAGTTTTTATTGCTAGAAATAAATCTGTATCGTGATTTGTGTATGGGGGTTCACATTAGTATCAGAAGATTTTATGGGCACTCTGCTGGTTACTTGACACAGCCCAGTATAGTATGCTGTGTTTTCTCAACTGCCTTTGTAAACACCGTAGCCTTAATAGATCATTTTGAAACAAGCTACCATCCTGCTGCATCCGTTGGTAGCCTTCTTTCAGGTTTCTGACATATCCTTAATCTGATGCTCAGCCCTGTCATTTGGATCAATAGTAAACCAGATAAGATGTCTTCTACTTGCAAGGCTATGGCTATAAAAGGTATTTGAAAAATAAATTCACTTTTTATGTCCATGCCACAAACCTGGGGAGTACTAATTTGTCATTTGTCTCTCCATCTGTCTGTAAACAGTCAGTTAAATTGGTTATTGATGAGAATAAGGTGAATTATACTTGAAACAAGAGTAATATAGAAATAAACTTCATAGTAAATTTCTTTGATTCCTACAAAAATGTGACATCTCTTTTTTAAAAGAGGTGGCATATCTTAACTTTAATCTGTATTTTAGAATGAGCAATTAGTTTTATATTGATTCCAAATCATCACTAATAATAATTATAATTGTCATACTCTACAAACCACTTTTATATATATTATTTAATCTTCATAACTTCTATAACATAACTAGCCATTTTATAATTTGTAATGCATTTGATGTTTATTCATTCAAAAAATATTTAACTAGTGCCTACTATTTATAAGGCACTGGGCTAGGCACTACAGATTCTGTGTACAAAAAAAAAAATGTCAATAATAGAAGAGAATTGTAGCATTTTAGTGTTAGAAGGAATCCCAGAAGTCATCCCCAAACTTGTCATTTTACAGGAAACTAAATTGCAGACGGTTTGTGAATCATGGTCAACCAGCTATTTAGTGGCATTTTTTTCCTGTGATATAAACTGATAACCTTTTTAAAGTAAACCCAGAGTTTAATCTGTTTGAATTTGTATTTCTGGCTTTCACAACAGGGGTATTGTGAATAGTAACTAAGGCATGATTATGGAGCATTTCAAAATTTAAGTGCGATCAGAGGATGAGAAGGTTCCTTGTAGGGCCGGCCCCGTGGCTTAGCAGTTAAGTGCGCGCGCTCTGCTGCTGGCGGCTTGGGTTCGGATCCCCGGCGTGCACCGACGCACCGCTTCTCCGGCCGTGCTGAGGCCGCGTCCCACATACAGCAACTAGAAGGATGTGCAGCTATGACATACAACTATCTACTGGGGCTTTGGGGGGAAAAATAAATAAATAAAATCTTTAAAAAAAAAAAAAGAAGAAGTTTCCTTGTAGTTAAGAGACAGGAAGAGAGTATATCAAATTGTAAACCATGCTTACCTCAGGTTTATGAGATGCAGGCTGGTCGTTGTTTTCTTCTTTATATTTTTGTTTATTTTTGAAATTTCTTTAATGAATATGTTGTTACTTTTATAATAAAAATTAAGGCTTTTTTTCTTTTTTCTTCTAACTTTATATTTTGGCATAATTTCAGGTTTACAGAAAAGTTGCAAGAATAGTGCAAAGAATTCTCATATACCCTTCACCCAAATTCCCCAAATGTGCACATTTAAGCACATGTGCTCTGTCCCTCTCTCTCAAGTATATGTGAGTGTGTAGATGTTGTCTTCTGAACCATCTGGAGGAAGTTGCAGACGTGATACTCCTTTGCCCCTAAATCTTTAGTGCATATATACTAAAAACAAGGACATTCTCTTATATAACCACAATTCAATTATCAAAATCAGGCAATTAACATAAATACTATTATCTAATCCATGAGCCTTGTTTAGATTTCACCAGTTGTCTCAATAATATTGTCCATATAAAAGAAAATCCAGGATCAGGCATTGCATTCAACTGTTATGTCTTTTTAGTCTTCATTAATCTGCAGCAGTTCCTCAGACGTGTGTGTGTGTGTGTGTGTGTGTTTTAGTATGTGCACACGTGTACTGCATGACATTGACATTTTCTAAGAGTACAGGCCAGTTATATTGTCTCTCATTTTGGATTTATCTGATGTTTCCTCATAGTTTGATGCAGGTTATGCACTCTTGGTAAGAATACCACAGTAGTGATGTTGTTCTCAGTGCGTCATATCAGAAACCACATGATGTTGATTTGCTCCATTACTGGTGATGTTAATTCTGATCACTTGGATGAAGTGGCATCTGCTAGGTTGCTCCACTGTAACGTTACTTTTTCTTTCCTTTGTAGTTAATAAGTATTTTGTAGAGAGCTAATTGAAACTATGTAAATATCCTATTCCTCCTCAACCTTTCACCTGCTAGTGTTAGCATCCTTTGACCACTCCCACCTGAGTCAATTATTATTATGATGGTTGCTGAGTGGTAAAAGTTATTTTTAAAATCACTGCTTATTCCAGATATAAAATTAGATGATTTTTTAATGGAAACTGTAAAAATCGCCTCTCATGTTAAACATAAAAGCTAAAAAGGAATGGAAGAGATTGCACCAAAATGCTAACAGAGCTTATATAAGGCTTAGGGTAATAGAATTATAAGTGATCTTTTTTCTTACTTTATTTTCCCAATTTTCAATACTTTTATAAATTTTTCAATACATATAAAATATATAATTCATAATATTTGAATGGCTCTCTAAAATGTATGTTTATTTCCCATTACAAAGAGCTTGAAGCAGATACTAAAATGTTGATTTAAGAATTGTGATGTGCTTGAACATAGAAGAACTGTTAGATTAGAATTAAAACCTAGCTCTGGCAAACAGGACATCTACCCTGGGATAAGTTATAAAATAGTACATCTAAAATGGCCTTTGATCTGCAAATCTTTCTTCCCCACTCCAACCACTAAACTGTGGCATTACTCTTTACCAACTCAGTTGCCTCTCTCTTAATTTCAAAGACAAAAGGTCTAGAATGGTAGCAGAATGGTGAGGAGCAGTCCAAAGTTCAGAGGTTGATTTATAGGTTGACGGTAGGTTGTGATACAAGTTTTAAAAGATGGCTAGATTTGAAACTAGAAGATACAGGTTTGAATTCAAGCATCACCACTGTGAGGACCTTGGCTACCATTTTGAAAATTGCTAATAGTTACCAAATCAGACTACTAGTTAGTGCTCAGCATTTAATTAAAACCATTAATGCATAGCTTGAATGAGGTTCATTCAAGATTTCTGAGTTTAATTGTATTTATTTATACATTTATCTGTACATTTGTCTTTTCCATTGTTTTAAGAAATCTTATTCATAGTGTAGAACTGAAGGAGAGAAGGCAACAGATGGATTCAATCAGTTGTTTGAAACAGTTCCCCCAAAGACACATATCGTAGCTGAGTAGATGAATTGATTTTTTTTAAACTGCATGTTAGGATCAATAAAACTAAGGTACATTGTTGGAAAACTAAAGATGGAGACTACCACAAGACTTGGGGTACTTCACAGGGACCAGGAGATAAACAAGATTTGTTGCATTTAGCTTTTGAATTTAATATTAAAACACGATTTTTTAAATAGCTGCTTGCAGTGTAACTCAGAAGGCTGGTTGGGGTCCATGAGGATTATAAGGGACATCAAACAATGAGGACACAGGAGCAAATATGTGCTTATTTTTCTCTATCTGAAACAAACATGGTCAAATAAAAGACGTTTTGTTTACAAAGACTACTTTTATGATGAGAGGAAACCCATAATGGTGTCTGAGAAAGAAACCAATATTTATTGAGCACTTTCTGTGAAGTGGTCACTATTTTTTTTTTCTTTTTTACCAGTGGGAAATCTCAGGCTTTGAGAAGTAACGTGCTCACAGATAATACAGTCAGTGAAGTACTCAAATCTGACTGCTTCCAAAATACATTCTCACTCAATTAAGCCATGCTGCCTCCCCACAGGGTAGCATTTCTGGATGCCCTAAAGCTTGAACTTCAATATGCTAGGAAAATGAATTTTTGTATCAAGAAAAAGGAAATAAATTCAAAAACTATTACCCTGTGGTTAAGAAAAATAAAAATTATTAGAAATTAAGTTATTGTTAGGGCAGCTAGAATAAAAAAACCTTCAGTTTTGAAGTAGCTATAAAGAGTGGGTCTTCGGCTTCTTAGAATCATAGAGTCAAAGAACATTAACCTGGATGAGGCTTTAGACCTTAATCCAACCTCCTCATTTTTCACGTGGGAGGAAACTGAGGCTAGCAGAACTGCAGGGATTTGCCTTCAGATGTAACAGTGATCTGGCTGAGACCTGTCTTGTGTCACTGCCTTGCTTAAATCCCTCAGTACTGCTTCAGAAGCCCAAAGGAGGGAGTCCAGACCCCTGCGTCTGCACTTTTCATCATCTAGGCCTTGTTTGCCCTTTTGGCTTGTGCTTCGTGTGTCCGCCTTTCTACTCTGTCCTCAGGCATATACCGTTGAAAGCTTTCACTCCGGTCACCTCTTCACTCGCCCGCATTCTCTGCACACAATGCCCTTGCGCATTCAACTTCCTTCCCACTCAAGCTGACTTAATTGTATATAGCTTTAAGATGCAACTGTTTTCTCCAAGAAGCCTCTACTGGCCCCTCAAGGCTGGGTTAGGTGCCCCTCTTCAGAGTCTTACCATTGTCTGTCCTTACGTAGAGCTGATCTCATTCACTGTATTTCAGTAGTAAATAACATTTGCAAATGGCTTCACTATCTCTTATGGCCAAAGTGAGGGATAGTGTGGGAATTATTGCACCATGTAATAAGTGGATACAAGAGCCCTGATAGACACGACTTAACTAATGTTGGCTTCAGAATTTCTGTATAGGTGGAGCTTATGGGGACAAATTCATTGGAAGGGGTAGGAATAAGACCCAAAGCTGTCTTTGTATAGCACTTTACATAAAATTCAGAAAATATCTTTGTCCATATCAAAGAAACAGGGAAGGGGATCAAGATGGAGACATGAAGCGGTGCTAAAATATAGGTGATCCCAAGTCAGGATCTAGCTCAACTTCTATCTCCTTCATGGGTTCTTTCCTCTGCCCACAAAAGGCTGAAAGTACATTCTCTACCCTGCCTGTCTCTCTGGGCTGTTTTTTACTTCTTATGCACCTACCCCTCCTTGCTTGTACAATATTGTATTGTACATGAGTGTACGTCTGTATTCTGATTTTTTTAAAGCTTCCAAAACCCTTACTATAGTGTCTGATACAGAATAATTACATAGTAAATAACTATTGAATATTGAATGAATGATTGAATTAGGTCAGTACTTCTCAGTCTTGATATTATTTTAAAATCACCTGCAGAACATTTAGGAAATACTAATTCTGAAATCTCAGAAATTCTGATTTCATTGATCTGGGAGGGAAGAGACATTCCCTTTTCCCTGTTTTTTGTTGTAGTTTTAAGCTTCTCAGGGTTGAGAACTCTGTTATTACGTTCTTTGTTTAAACAATGATTCTCAAAGTAAGGACTCCTGGACCCAGCAGCACCAGCATCTCCCAGCAACTTGTTTGAAATGTGAATTCTTGGACTCCACCCCAAAGCTAAGGAATGAAAAACTCTGAGGGAAGGCCTCAGCAGTCTGGGTTTTCAAGCTCTCCAGATGATCCTGATGCATGCTAGAGTTTGAGAACTACTGATCTAAGATGAAAGAAATGTTTTCCTATAAATAAAATACCAACTATGAGAAACAAAATTCATTTTATAATCATCCCAAAAGGTTGTGCCAATTTAAAGCACCACTCTAAATAAATGAGAGTACGTCACGAGCACAACGGAATTGTACTTGTGGAACTAAGTATTACAGCATTTTATAACTTTTTTAGTATTTATTTTTGTATGAAATGCTCTCCACTGAAGGAACTAATTTTCATAATAATCTTAAAAAATAGGCTAATCTAGGCAGGAAAAGCACATGAAAAATCCGACATTGGGTAAGGAAGCCTCAGATCAAGGATATGTTTCCATAATTTCTTCTCTTAGAGAAAAGCCTGTCTACTTTTTTTTTTTTTTTTTTACAGTGACATTTTCTCGTTCTGTTGTGCTGTTTGACTATGTGCCACTTGATAGCTGTGTCTATTCCTATGGAAACTAAGTTAGTGGATGGAGCCAAGGCTTGGAGCAGGCATTGGGGAGAAATATTAAAAGAGTTCAGCCACAGAGCAAGTAAAGATGTTGCCTTGCCTTCAGTCAAATCCTCTCTGAGAGCCAGAATCTGTTGCAAGCCAGAGAGATGTTCTTGGCTGATGTATTGTCTAGCTGCTCTGCCAGATGGATGAACATCTTAAACTTGAAAAACAACAAATAGAGCTCCTATTCTGTCTTTGAAGTGCCATTCTTAGCCTTTGCAAGTCAAATAGCTTTAGAAAAAAAGTTTTTGAAGATTTGCTTAAGATGGCAGGTTAGTGATGTGGTTACCATCATAGTTGTTGAGTAATTAGAAATTTTAGCTATAAAACTCAGTATTTAGGCTTGACAATCTGAAATTTAAGGAAAGAGGGAGAATGTCTGTGGAAAGCAGTGCAGATTTAATTTCATTTCCATAGGTCAGCAAATTCATGTCATTCAAAACTTAGTTTTTGTAACTGTTTGCTTTCCTATAAAGATTCATGTTAAATAAAAGACCAAGAAACCAAAGTACAATGAGATGCCTAAATCAGTTGAGACAAGAAAATGATCTAAGCAGACAAGGATAGTGGGGAAAGGCCCCTCTCCTTCCGGTCCACCTGTCATCTATATTTGATATGGTTGTGGTAGCTCACGGTCTGGGTAAAGGAACAATACTAGATTGCATCGTACTGAGCTATTTATGTGGATATTGAAATTGTGTTTATATTTCAGTTAGGATGTAGAGTTTCATTTTTCCAGTTTTATGTACTTTAATTTATGCCAGAAATTGCTGTCTTTGGACAAAACAGTTGAAGCAGCTGTTAATATAGATGATTCATAAACGTATATCTTGAATCCGGCCATCTCCTCCAATCTTCAGATCCATATATATTCCTTTTTTTTTGGCTAGACATCTCTATATAGATTACCCTCAGATGCCCCAAACTTCACATGTTAAAAAAACAAAACTCACAATCTTCATCCCTAACCCTATTTTTCCTTCCATCTTTTCAGTTGTTGACACCACTGTCCATCTAGTACTCATTCAGGAGTCCTCTTATATGTTTCACTAATGTGTCCTCTTATTTCTGTATAGCTCTCAATATTTCTATTCTGGATTGCTATAGTAACCCCTTAACTGGTCTCACTGCCAAAGATTTGTTCCCCTCAAATCAATGCTTCACACAGCCTCCAGGGTATTTTCTAGAAACACAAATCCACTCATGTTATTTGCTTCCTCAAGTCTCTGTTGACTCCCCATTGCCTATATGATAAATTTTAGATTTTTTATCATGCTATATTAGACTTTTCATTTTCTAGTCCCTGCCCACCTCTCTACTCATATGTTTCACTTCTTACACTTCATTTCGTATCATAATACTGTAGAATTATTTTCAGAGCCTGAGATTTTATTTTACCCTACATACCAGCTAAGAAGTTAGTCTGTTACTGTTTCATGGGTGCCGACAACAGACACAAGACTCCAGGGTCTGAGACAAAGAAGTTTCTTATTCACTGCATAGCAAAAGCATCAGTACCTATATGTTTACATTGGTTTCCCTCGCCTCCAAGAGCCATGGGGGAGCTGCAGAAGGCCCAGATGGATGGTGTACACACAGTAGGTTTCCATCACAACTGAGGAACATTGAACTTCAGGAATCCATCGTTTTTATAGTAAGCAGTAAGTAAGCCCTGAGGAAGACATGACCTCATCCCTCAAGTTGATTGCTGCAAACATAACCCTGAGAAGTTCTCCAAGTCAAGAGTGGTCAAGACTGCATTTTTGGCATAAGAACATGCAGGGATGTTTAGGGCCCATGGTAAATTGCCTCTCCCAACAATCCATCACTTAGCCCTACCTGTTCTTGACATGAGCATGCCATTCTATCAGCAGCTTTGATTAATCTGATCAACAGAGGCTGGGAACAAATCTGTTTAATGTGTGTCGTACAACATGTAATTAATAGGACTCCCAGCAGCAGGATGAGAACAACCTGCAGTATTGACTCATGCAAGGGAATTTGACTGACTTGCTGGTCTTTGAAGTCATTGTCAATAATTAAAGAGGCACTAGATGGGCTAAAAAGCAACCCCCACACCCAATGGAGGAATATTTCATGTCCCACTCTCCTCCACATACAAACATATAACCTGAAAAGGTATGAGTCACTTTAGCTCAGATTTGTTGTTAAACTTGGATCACCAGTACACTGATTTGGCTAAGCCACATGGGCAGTATCATCAAGTAGTTACAGCTTCGATCGTCACACATGGCATAACCCAAGGCTTCTCATGCATCAGGAGAAGCATCTGAATTTGTATCCATTTGGTTAAAATAAGGTTGTGCCAGTCCCTATGTTTCTACGTGTATGAGGAGATCCCCATTCAGGAGCTGCCCTTGGTGGCATCAAGCCCAGCAGGAGTTCAGGACCATCCATGTCCACATGAATTTTTCTGCTTCGTAGCACATGGATGAGGATGTGCTCCAAACACAGAAGCAGATCAGACTGCTAGCCTCAGCTGCTGTTTGGTTCAGGCAGCAAACAATATCTTTGTTTTTCCAGGATGCAGTACTGGATCCAGAGGACAAAGAGAGTATTAATTTCCTCTCCCATCCTGTACTTCCTAAGGTCTCAGGTGTTCCATTCCCAGGTTCTGAAGTCGATGCTTTCCCTCCTCGGCCACAAAATCAGCATGTCCCATCCCAATAACTATAACTCTTCACCTTTTCTCCAATCAGCCCCTACTTGCACCCATTCCTCTTATCTAGAAAGTAGGTGCATATGGGACAAATTTGTAGACACCCATTATATCCCCCACCTTGGCCCACATGGGCCGCTGTAGGAGGACTTGGTGAGCAGTATACTCAATCAGGTGGTCATTCTGGGAATTTATAATCTAGGACTATGTCAATCAAGCAAACAAGTCCAAGTGGCTGAACCAGAATGGAATTTGAATCTCTAAGCCCTCTTTTGGCTGGGCTGCCAGCCAGGGGGTGTACCAACCAGGCCAGCCTGGGGTTGTTCTTAGGGGAAAGAAAGAAGCATCATAACCAGGAATGGGCAGGACAGAATCCCAAATTTTCAAAATAGTGATATATAATCCTCTACTCCTTTTTTCCTCATTGTTTCCCAGGAGGCTTCCAAGAGGAGATGAATTTTTTCTGGGGGTAGCCACGTTCAGCAACCAAACTGCCTCTTTTAGGTGTGTAGACAGGAAGAGGTAACTGAGATCAGAAATCTTTTTGAGTTTATTTTTGAGGAGGCCAGGCCAGCTCTCGACAATTTCAAATTCCTGAGGATGATAGGGAGCATAGAATGTCCATAGAATACCTTAACTATTGGCCCATTGTTGGATGGTCTTTGTGACAAAAGGCACATCATAGTCAGACTATGACAGTTAGATGGTCTGGAAACCCCAAAATATGAAACAGTTTACTTTCAAGGGCCTCAGTGCTGTGGCTGGTATAGGCTAATCAAACCGTAACAGCAACACTGTAACCTGGAAAATGTCTGCAGTGGGGAGGCATGAGGTGGTCCTGAGAAAGGGTGGTCAGGAGTCCCTGCCAGGGATGAGCAGGGGCAATGCCCTGTTAATGTGGCTCCTATGTCACAAGAAAAACAAGCCAACTTAGAATAATACACAAGTCTGGTATGCAGTGGTAGCTTCTACATCAAACACCTTTTGTTTTGTGCCCAGTCTATGATGATGGTTTCATTGCCATGTTTAGTGAAGTGATGGATCCAGGTGGCAAATGGCCAATGAGCTGGGCAGTGCAGGCTTATTCAGCAACCTGACTCCAGTCGGTCTTATAAGAGAACAGGCCACAACTGTGGGCATCTACATGAGTGACCCAGACTGTTCAATTGGCAACCACAAATTGTTTCCATGATTTGTAGCCCCAAAGAGGGGTGGTTTTAATCTTCCATTTATAGTCTTCCAAGTGGCAGACTGGATGACTAGAGCATTGGCAACAGCCTAAGAGTTAGTAAAAACATGCTGCATCCTCAGGAGTATTGTCTAAGGTAAGGATGATGGCTTTCATTTCAGCTGGGCTGACTTGCCCTTTCCATAGTCAGTCTCCCAGAGTTGTCATTGAGGTTGGACTGCCTCCTCAATGTGGTTGGACCACCTCCCAGCAGACACCATCAGGTTTTAACTTAGCCATATCATCAGTAAACCAGGCCGAGGCATTCAGGGGAACCTCGGTGCATCAAGTGCACTATTAAGCCAGCAGCTTTGCTTCAGACAGTGGCCATCTCTATATGCAGTGCTTTGTCCTCATTGCCAGACAAACCAGGCTACAGCCAGGATCAGGCATATAGCACAGTTGGCTCTGTGCTATTAGGCAAGGCTTTAAATTCACTTTCACTTTTAAGCAGCTGCTCACTCATCAACCAACTAAACTTCTAATGTTTTCAGTCCACCCAAAGTTCTGTGTCAAATATCAAGGTCCTCATTGCTCTCACAATTTATTTCCACTTGGGAGATTCCTTGCCTCAGCAGCCACAACACACTGCCTTTCAGCTTGCTGCCCCATTGTCATGCTAACATTCTTTCCTCTGCCTGCCCAGAGGAAGGAAGCAAAGACCAAGACACCATTTGGGCAGCTTGTTTTAATCCTCCTCCTCACTATTCAGACTCGCTACAGGTAGGACAGTGGGGTCCGTTACCTCCCCTACCTTGCCCACCACTTGGAGGTGATCTCAGGAAATCGTCTCATCTCTGAACCTGACCTGAAGGGCCTTTGTCCTTACTCTTCAAGACAACTATGTCTCTGGCAGCATCCCGCCACATTGCCTCTACTGTCAGGTCTTGGATTTAGTTTTACCCTTCTTTTTTCTTTTTTATGTTCTATCTTAAATCGACCATGGGTACTGGCAGAAGACATAAGACTATCATCAGAGACAAAAAAAGCTTTATTACTAATGGCATAACAGATAGCATGAGCACTTGCATGTTTGCATCAGTTTCCCTTGCCCCCAAGACCCGTGGGGGCAGTGCAGAGGACCCAGATGGACACTGAACACTCAGTGGGTTTACATGACATCTGAGGAATGCTGAATTTGGGGAATCGCCAGACTTTAGTATGCAGTAAGCAAGCCTACTCTTTGTCTGATATCCTGGAGGACATTAATGTCCCTCAAGATTGCTCGCTGCAAACCCAACTCTGAGAAGTGGCCCCGTTAAAGAGGAGTCAAGGCTTTGCATTGTTGGCATACTCAGTAAGTACATGCAGGGACACTCAGGGCCAATGCAGAGTGCCTCTCCCAACACTATTGTGGCATTTCCAAGACTCATTTGTGTCTGCAACCATTACAGAAAAGTGTGAGATTACTGATATTTGTGACCTATATACTTCCTAGGGATAGTGATTTCTTTTTAAAAAATTAATATAGCAAATGTCTTGAGAGTTTATAAATATATAGTTATATATATATCATTAGAATTAATAACAAATCATTTTTCTATTATTTCCATTTCAATTTGAAATAATGTATCT
Organism: Ceratotherium simum simum; assembly: GCF_057802395.1. NCBI lineage: Eukaryota > Metazoa > Chordata > Mammalia > Perissodactyla > Rhinocerotidae > Ceratotherium > Ceratotherium simum. Next base: position 34,190,411 of record NC_141928.1, on the reverse strand, counting down.
TTTGGTATATAATATGATTAGGATTTAGAATGAAATATGGCAGAATGCCTGCCTTACATTTGTTTGTGCTATTGTATATATAGTTGTAACATTTCCAGGACAAAATTATACACAAACCTATAAATGAACAAAAAATGTAGTGAACATTTGTATATAAAGTGAAAAATTGTTTTCTCTCCAAATACAATGAGAGTAAATAGAGTGCTGAGAACAAGAATGCAAAGAGGTTAATCAGGAAACATGTTAGTTCCAAGGTATTGGTTTTGGGAAAGTATCTGGGCTCTTCGGTGTTGCAGTGGGGAAAAGGGCTGCTACAGGCACTGTTAGCCAAGTCTTGAGCACTGGAGTCTGTTAAAGTAATTGTTTCAACTGAGGAGGAGGCAAATAGCAAAGGCTTCCAGAAACCAGATATAGAAAATATGGTAGCCATTTGGGAAGAAACGCAGAGGCAGGGATCCAAGATATTTTGCAGATTAGATTAGTTGCCAGTTGTCTAGAATTTAATGATTAAGGCACTTACCGGTGACAGACAGCAGTCTTATAGAATATGATTTCAGATACTTCTGGTTCAGGAAGATGCTCCCTTTTTTCCCGCTAAGTGAGTGAAAAGTGGTCATATTCACACTAAAGCCAAGAAAATGCTTAGAATTTGGGGCTATTCTTTGCCTTAATATGAGGCTATAGCTTTAGAGGAAGCTGTTTGCCTAGAGAAGTGACGGGAGCAGGACAAAGATCAAGTCTCAGGACCAGGAAGCTGCCCACTAGCTCAGTGACAATAACTTTGATATCTCTAATATCACTGGAGATAGGGCTCCAAAAGATCATTGTAAGAACAGATTCTTATAATGAACTAGGAGCTGGGTGTTAGGAGCTATAAGGGAGAGCAAAGAGAAAAAAAGAAAAACAAAACAAATGAAAAACAACAGCAAACAGTCTTCTTTTTAAAATGAGCCTGCAAACAAAAATTCCAAAATATATGAAGAAACCTAATGCTAAGAAAGCTAACAATATCATCATTCAGATCATGAATTCATTCTTAGCAGAAGAGCATAAACAAAGCAAAAAGACAAGCCACACAAAGAGAGAAGATATGTGCAAAACCAGCCAAGAATTAGTATCTAGAATATGTAAATAACTCCTACAGATTAGTAAGAAAAAGACAAATAGCTAAATTGGGAAATGAGTAAACAACACAAAAAGGCTATTCACTGAAGAAGAAACAAATAACCAATAAACATATAAAAACATTCTCCCTCATTCAGGAAAATAAAAATTAAATCTATGGTGAAACACAATGGTATATCCATTATATTGGCAAGTCTGACAGAACCAAGTGTGGCAAGGTTGTGGGGAAACAAGAATTCCCATATATTACTGGTGGGAATATAAATTGGAGTAGCTACTTGAGAGAGCAATTTCAACCCAGCAGTTTTAGAAATTCTTACAGATTCACTAGGAGATATGTACAAGACAATTCATTACAATATTGTTTATAATAGTGAAAAATGAGAAACATGCTAAATATTCCTCTAGAGAAGAATAAATAAATACAATATATTATTTTTGTATCACAAAATACTCCAGTGAAAATGTATGAGCCAAAGCAACTTGGATAAATCTCAAAAATATTGCTTTACTATGTAGCTTATGGATACATTTATTTGTAAAAAATAAAAGTATTAAAACATTCATTGGAATGATAAACGCCAAATTCAGGATAGTGGGCTCTAAAGCGGGAGAGAAGGTAGTGGATTTGGGCAAGGGCACAAGGGAGCATTAACCATATCTGTTATGTTTTGTTTCTTAAAAGTAGAAAATCTAAAGCAAAATATCAAGGTATTTCACTCAGAATTTCTGTATCATTATTATTAAGATTAAATGACTATATCCTTTTTCTAAAAAGAAGTTCATCTTAGAGAACTGGACAGACAAAAATATAAGGTTAAAAGTGACATTTGGGGCTGATTTTGTTTCCCAGATTCATTGCAAGTGCTATTCTCCGGATCAGAGAACTTTTCCAATCTCTTTTATCCTTTTAGATATTATATTTCTTTTCATGCATTTGGGGAAAATCGAAATCATAATCATTTATGTTATAGACAAAAGAAGCTCTTGGTGTTACTAATTACAAGAAGATTAAGATAAGGATTATGACTACCTAGCAGAAAAAAGAAAACAAAACAGCACCTTATTCAATGTTTTGAGACATTAGGAAATGTGTTCACATTTCAGTGGTACAATAGACCTGATCTTGTCAGAGTAATGTCCTTTTAGTGACTAAATCAGCACCTTTCTGTAACTTCAGCTCACCTACCGTCAGAGTTTTCTTAAGAATATATGCTCTATTGATCTATTGTTTCCTTCTCTCTTATACTATTTCCTACCCAGTCAGAAATTATAAAAGCAGCTCCCAAAACAGTCTTCACCTCAGGATCAAGTTTTGTGGGGCCCTATGATATGGTACTAAATGATTAACTTCCAAATCTTCCCAAAAGTATTTGTGTTATAAGAATGAACCTGAACACGTAAGTCCTAATTTCAAACAATATTGAGGAAATGTTTGAACACTTTGTTTTTTTATTGAGGGGACTTTACGGGAAGCAAAGTAACCTTTAACCTGGGTCCCCAGGGTCATACAACCTTCAGAGGGTTAAAATTAGCTTGCTGCCTCAAACTAGTGTCTGCCCCTTTTCCACAGACACTATAAATATTCTCCTGATTTTAGCTCTTAGAGTTCTCTGTTCCCTCTGCTCATTCCCAGAATTGAGTTTACATACACTGGGCATTTAATAAATGCTTGTTCATGAGACTAAGGAAGTTGACCTTGGTCCAAATGGATTGTATTGCTTCTAGTCCCAGCACTTGTGCATAATATCTGATGTATCTCTGTCCTTTGGAATAGGAGAAGCTGGCCTGATGATATAGCTGACCTTTCCCCGGGGTAAATTCCTATTGGATATGCTCTTGTTGGTCTTATATCATCATTATCTGTAGGTAGAGTATAGATGTCTTTCTAAATCTAAAAAAAAATCAGAAAAACCATTATTTTTAACATTTCAACTATTTTTACTTTTATCTGTCCCTAACCTTGGTTCTCTTCTTAATCACTATCTGAACTATGTACAGTACGTACAGTCAAATCTTTCTATCTACTTGCCCTCTATCATGGGCCGTTCTTGGTTCCACCCCACCATCTATGTTTTGTTGCCTCCTCCACACTGGAAAACTGCTCATAATAAGATTAGCAAACATTTACTGAGAGTTTGCTTTGTGCTCTAAGTACCTTACAAAGATTATCTTCATCATTTCATATGGACAATAATCTCAAGGACTACCATTATCCCTATTTACAGATGAGGAAATAGAGGCACAGGCAGATACTTTATTTAATCTGTAAAAATTTTCCATGATACTTCTGTGAGGAGCAAAGATGAAATCTACATCAGAGAGCTTTGTAATAAGTAAAGCTTAGTGCACACATTTTACTACTGCCTGCTTCGTAACAAGGCTAAATGAATGCTTGTGGAATGAATGAATGAATATCGTTACTGAGATGTACCACGTTTTGTGTAGGTAGAATCCCCAGAATAATGTAAAATGTAAGTATGCCAAGCACTGTGTCGGTAAGTCAGTAGTCACCGTTCCCCCAAGATAGTCTAGTTTCCTTCTTCTCCTTCCCTTTTCCTCTAAATTTCGCAATCAAAATCATCGTCTGATTGAATATCTTTAAAAGGTCATGATGAATTATTCTGTAATATTTGAAATGTTATGCTCAGAAAGGTAAAATTTTATTTTTTGATATGAAGTACCACATAGATTTGTTTTTCCTAGGCACTTTTTCTTTTTTTTCAAAGAAAAAATGGCAAGAGATTTAGAGCAGGGTGCCCTCTTGAGGAAATTTTAGCACCTTCCTTCTCGAAAGCTGGCATTGGGTGAAATAAGTCCGGATATATGATGTATACTATGAATGAAGCTCAGAGAATTGAAACATTAAAAATAAGAGTAACAAAATAACACATATTTGAGAATTAAGAGTCTTAACTGTTGTGATCTAATATAGCACCTGTAAATAAGAATTTTAAAATAAGAACAAAACCTCTAGAAGATATTTCATTTCCTCTTATTCACTCAGTCCTTCAAGTAATATTTATTAAGCACCTATTTTGTGCCAGAAACTATGCTGAGCACAATGGTCAATAAAACATAGTCTCTGCCTTCACGATGCTTACAGCTTGCGAGGGAGATCACAGTGAAGGGAAATAAGCGAATATATATGTGACTGCAAACTGAGAAAAGTGCTATGAAGGAAATGAAAGGGCGCTAGAATAAAGAATAACCAAGTAAGTTCCACTTAGGGTGGTCAAGGAAAGCCTCTCTGAGAGGAACTAGTTGAGCTGCATCAGTTAGTTTTTTAGTCCATTCCAAGTGGGCCCATCTAATATAGACAGCCATATGGACTGTTTTCCTAGCCTCTTCTTTCTTATCTCTGCCCCAACCCTTGAGCTGAGTTGAATCCTGTCCGTGCCCCTGCGGGCAAGCAGGCAAGTCTTATTCATCCCTCTGCACCTCTTTATTGATCTAGCTAGTCCCCTTTGCCTTAGAACCTCACATTCTTCACAGTGAGGGGCCTGCTTGAGTTAACAAATGTCTTCCTTACTAATAGCGTTAGCCCCTCATGTTAGAACAGCAATGCATTATGATGCTAAAAGACCACATTTCCAGCAAGGTTAAGGATGTAGACGATCTCAGAAGATGAAAAGGCTAGATAACTCTGTCTCTAAGCTTTGAATAGAGACAGTAAATAAGCATGAATTAGGCAGAGAACTTGATCATGCAGTTTGGTCGTATTGACTTTGAAATATCTGTGATACCAAGCATCTTGAAGGCTCCAACTAGAATTGGAAATATGGAACTAGATCTCAAGAAAGAGCTCCAAAGACCTATTTTTCGAGAGTTTTGTTTGGTTTCAAAGCTCCCATATTACACAACCATACTATAGCGTTGGCCTGTATTGCTCTAGCCCCTGTTGCTAAACTTCTTTCTCCAGATGGGTTGATTCTACCAGATGGGAGGGTTTAACTGATGTGGAGAGCATTGCCTGCCACTGGATGGCCTACAGTGACTTCTGGGTTGGTGTTTAGGTGACCATATGAGTCTAGGACTCAAACTTTGAACAAGCTGCATCTATCTTAGTTGTGTCTGTAAATAGCTCTCTTCAAGAAGACTAAGCACCTCCTCTTCGTGAACCAGATGACTATGAACAAAAGTTTGAATCTCACTTCTCTCACCTGTAAATTGGGGTCAAAAATCTCTGCTTATTTCACAGAGTTATTATATTTTGAATATAAATAATATGTGCTATATTGGTCAGAATGTACTGAAACTAATATACTCATTGCTGCTACTAGATAGCAATTTGGAAAATACACCAAAAACCTTAAAATGTACAAACTCCTTTGACCCAGTAAATTGGTTCCTGATAATTTATTCTTATGAAAAAATTAAGAAAAAAAAACTATGTGAAAAATGATGTGGGGCCAGCCCCGTGGCTTAGCGGTTAAGTACGCGCGCTCCACTACTGACGGCCCGGGTTTGGATCCTGGGCGTGCACCAACGCACCGCTTGTCAGGCCATGCTGAGGCAGCGTCCCACATACAGCAGCTAGAAGGATGTGCAACTATGACATACAACTATCTACTGGGGCTTTGGGGAGAAAAAGGGAAAAAAAAAAGGAGGAGGATTGGCAATAGATGTTAGCTCAGGGCCGGTCTTCCTCGGCAAACAAAAAAAAAGAAAAAAGAAAAATGATGTACACTGTAGCATTTTCTATAAAAGAAAATATTGGAAACAATAATAAAATTGTTAAATGAAATACATTGCTTTAACACAACGAAATACTGACCAATCACTGTGTAAACTATATGCATATAGAAAGGGATTGGAAGGAAACATGAAAAAATACAATTGATAGAGTAGTGGAATTATAAGTATTTTTCCTTTTATTAATTTAGCTGCATGTTATTACTCTGGCAGAATAATTAAAATACTTAAAACATTTTAAAATTAAAAAAATTCTTTTGCCCCATACTAAATTTCTTCTTACTGTCTCTTGTTTTTTATTTAGGGAAATTATCGTTTCATGAAACTCTTACTGACACGCAGAGCAAACTGGATGCAGAAGGATCTGGAAGAGATGACTCCTCTGCACTTGACCACCCGGCACAAGAGCCCGAAGTGTTTGGCGCTTCTGCTGAAGTTTATGGCACCAGGAGAAGTGGACACACAGGATAGAAACAAGGTAATGGACTGTCAAAATTGAAGGCAAATAAGAGCAGAAAGAAAATGCTTCCTTTTAGGATGTGAAACCTCAAAGAAGAAGACCTAAATTGCCACTCATATGCATGGTAGAACAAGTTCAACTCTCCATACACCCTAGTAGAGTCTTTCACTTAGATTCCACCATTTTATCCTCCTAGCAACCAGGTGTGGTAGGTAGTATCATCTCCTTTTTACAGATGGGGAAACTGAAGCTCAGGAAGATTAAAATTCTGCCCAAGATCCAAGTGGCAGGACTAGAATTCAATGCAGACCTAACTCCAAAACCCAGTATTTGACCACTGGTCCTGATACAAGTGGTTACTGTAAGTTGCTATAGGTGGTTAGACTTGTGGTGGCCAGATGCCCGGGGTAATGTACGAAGCACATAGTGGTTTAATGGCTTGGGGTTTAGCATCAGACTTCTTCAATTTTAATCTAGAAGTCAACACTTACTTGTTCTGTGTCCTTGGGCAAATTTCTTAACTCCTCTATGCCTCAATTTTCTCTTATATGAAAAGGGGATAATAGGGCTGTTGAAGATAAAATGAGATAAAGCATATAAATAGTGTTTAGCACAATGCCCAGCGCATAGGATGCTCTCAATCAATCTTAGCTCTAAAATTGTTAGTAGTAGTTTCATTTGGGCTCTAACATTTCGTCTGGCATTTGTTGCTAGGATCTGTGATCTTCCCTGCTCTTGATTTTAGCATATTATATACACACTCGTCATTGTTTTGATGGACACTCTGATCATTCTTTACAGGAAAAAAATATAGTGTTTAGTTAGACAAGTGCAATAATCCTCTTCCTTTCCGCCAGGCACTTAATCATAGAGTATTGCTAACTCCAGCACTCCCACATAATTAAAACTCTTATGATTAAATCCACTGGGTTTATATCCCGTAATCCTTTCACTCTCCTAGTGTTCTTCATGTAGTTTTCAGATTTTGTTTAATAGTCACTCACATAACCCAGAGTTCTGAAATCACCTTTAACTTTATTTTACAACTATTGTGAACTAATATTATTCCTAACTCACAGCATTTATAGTGCTAATATTTCACTGAAAAAAGTACTTTGATCAATCCACAAAGACCTATTAACAATTTAAGAAGCTACAAATGTCTTTGGGCTTTATAATGTCTTCCCCAGTACATTCTATGAACTTCCTGCTGTCTTCCAGGATCTATATATTCTTCTATATAGATCCCAAACCACAATGAGATAGCACTTCACACCCATTAGGATGGCTATTATCACAAAAACAAAAAATAACAAGTGTTGGTGAGGATGTGGAGAAATTTGAACCCTTGCACACAGCTGATGGTAGTGTAAAATTGTGCAGCCAGTGTGGAAAACAGTATGGTGATTCCTCAAAAAATTAAACATAGAACTGCTATATGATCCAGTAATTCTACTTCTGGTTATACACCCAGAAGAATTGAAATCAGGAACATGAAGAGATATTTGTACATCCATGTTCATAGCATCATTATTCACAGTAGCCAAAAGATGGAAACAACCCAGATGTCCATTAATGGACAGCTGGATAAACAGAATGCAGTGTATACATACAATGGAATATTATTCAGCCTTAAAAAGGAATGAAATGCTGACACATGCTACAACAAGGATAAACTCTGAAGAAATTATGCTAAGTGAAATACGTCAGACAGAAAAGGACAAATATTGTGTGATTCCACTTATGAGGAACAGAGTAATCAGATTCATAGAGACAGAAAGCAGAATGGTGGTTGCCAAGGGGCTGGGAGGAGATGGGAATTGGGAGTTATTAAATGGGTCTGGAGTTTCAGTTTGAGAAGAAGAAAAAGTTCTGGGGATGAATGATAGTGATGGTTGCACAGTAATGTGAATGTACTTAATGCTGCTAAGCTGTACACTTAAAAACAGTTAAAATGGTAAATTTTATATGTACATTTTACCACAGTATTAAAAAAAAGAATTACTAGAAAAGTGAAAAACAAAGATGTAGAAAATACAACCCTAAACTTTTTACTGTTAGATTCAACAGACATGACATTACATTTCAGTAAATATATTCAGAACAAACAAAACATATGGGAAAAAAAGAATTATAGAAACTGTACATGTTGTTTATTGAAAATGTAGTTATAGGCAATTAATTGCTATTATATTTGTAACTTTTTTGAGGTTGTTCTGCAGTTATTACTAAACAAAAAGTAATGAGTTAAATAGTGACTCTTCGTATTAAATGCCCGTAGGTACACTTTAAATGAATACCACGTATGTCAATGTTTAAAATTTTTAATGTGACAAATGAGCTTGGTTCCTGCTGTTAGATGATCTAATTCTAGATTGTATTGCTGACAGTGCTACTTGCAAGGGATAATGTATATCTAAACAGTTTCTATGTGTTTCCCTAATAACTCTCCTAATAGGGAAATCAGTCTTACTGATTGATAAGAATAGCAGAGAAAGATTTTAAAGCAACATCAACAACTTCAGAATGTTCATTTTTAACTTTTATCTAGAATAAAGCAAGTGTTGCTATATTTTCAAAATGTAGCTTAACATCAGTAACTAAGTCTAACAATTTATCCTGTAAAATTATAGTTAAATTTAAATTTATCCTCTGATGTAAGAAATGGGTTCAGATCCATGATTTCCTATGCATGGATCTTCTTTTTGATAGATATTAAAATTCAAAACATTCTATCAAATTCGTAAAGTACTTGTTGCAATATCAAGATCATCACTTACTTGCTGATAATTATTCATAAATTATTGGGCTGCTTTTCTCTTTCTCAGCATTATCATTTATTAGTACTTGATGACCTAAATGCCTGCCATGGTTAAGAGGTCAGGTTCTGGAGTCATGCTGCCTGGGTTAAAATCTCAATTTGGCCACTTACTACCTATGTGTCATTGAGCAGATTACGTATCCTCCTTGTACTCAGTTTCCTCATCAATCACGTGCAAATTCAAGAGAACATATCTCTCAGAGTTGTCATGACAACTACATGAGATAAAATATATAAAACTCTTACAACAGTGCCTGTCACACCCTAAAAGCTTGGGAAAAGTATGCTGTTGTGTTGTTACTGTTACTGTTGTTATTGTTGTTGTTGTTTTGAGAATCTCTCAATCTTGCAGCAAACAGCTCTGCATTGGAGTGCCTACTACAATAACCCCGAGCACGTGAAGCTGCTTATCAAGCATGATTCCAACATCGGGATTCCTGATGTCGAAGGCAAGATCCCACTTCACTGGGCAGCCAACCACAAAGATCCGAGCGCCGTTCATACAGTGCGATGCATTCTGGTGAGTACAATGTGCTGCTGGACCTGGATGGCCTTTCCAAAAAAAAATGTTCCTTATGAAATATTCAGTATTTTTGAAAGCATATATATGAAACACAAGCAAATTATGAAGCAAAAGAATACAACAGACATGTGAACCCATCTCCAAGAAATGGAACATTTTAATACTGCTATTTAAGACCACATAGAAGTTTCCAATGTGCCAATTTCCAAATGCATTCTCGCCCCCTGCCGCGCTCATTCCTGTTCTCCATCAACTACTTTCCTGAATTTATATTTATCGTTCCTTGACTTTGTTTTATACTTGTTTTTATTAAATATTGAATAGATGTAAGTGGATATTTGTAAATTACATGTACGATACAAAGAATAAGGAAACGACAAATACTCACGTGCTCATCACTGAGTTTAAGAAAAAGTACTTTACCATTACCTTTGAAGTCCTCTGGGTACCTCCCACTACCATTGTATTCTCCTCTTTTTCAGAGGCAACCACTGTCCTCAATTTGGGGTTTATCATTCCATTGATTTTCATTATAGTTTTGCCATATATATTCATATCCCTATATAATATATTGTTTAGTTTTTAATGTTTTTAAATTTTATATACCTGGAATCATGTTGTATGTATTCTTTTGCAACATGCTTTTCTTGCTCCACATTATGCTGGTAATTTCATCTATATTGCTGTGTGTAGCCGTAAATATATTAATTTTTACTGCTATATAGTATTCCATTTTATTAATAAACCAGACATTGTTCATTCTGTTATTGACAGACATTTGGAACTGCTTCTAGTTTTTTGCTATTTACAAATAGTGCTGCTTTGAATTTTTTTTTACCATATCTAGGGTATATATTTACCTAGTTTTTGCAGGTATGTAGAAATGCAATTGATATTTTTGTTCATTGATTATATATCTAACCAACTTACTATCCTTTCTTATTAATTTTGAGTATTTATCAGTAGATTCTTTGAGGCTTTCTAATCATTCCTTTCCAAATTCCAACTTACATGCTATGGTGGTCTAATATTTAGTCCTATTTGCTTGTAGCACACAAATTAGACTTCAAAAGATATTATTTTGTATATACAATGATTTTTTCCATTTGCATGTTAACTAATTTCTTTGCTCTGTGCTTCTTGAATCTCAAATTTTCCTTCTAGAGTTACCTTACTTCCTGAAATATAATTCTTAGAACTTCCTATAGTGTACATCTATTGATGGTAAACTCTGTTTTTAATTAAGAATGTCTGCATTTCTGCCTTACTCTTGAATATATAGTTTTCCTGTGTACACAACTCTGGGTAGTTACTTTTCTCAGCTCTTTCAGACTATTATTTTGCTGCTTTCTGCCTTTGTTCCTCTTGAGGATTCTGTTATTGGTCTAATTGTCATTCCTTTATAGATGATTTATGTTTTCTCTCTGGCTGCTTTTTAATTCTTCTCTGAGTGGCATTCTGCACTTTTACTCCAGTGTGTCTAGCTGTGGATTTTTTTTTCCTATTTGGTGTACATTCTGATTATTGCATCTCAGTTCTGGAAAATGTATAGCCGTTATCTCTTTAAGTATTGCCTCTCTTTCATTCTTTCTACTCTTGCCTTTAGGGTCTGCAATTACACGTATTTTAGACCTTTTCACTCCATTTTCCATGTCTCTTCACTTCCATTTTATGTTTCCACCATCTTATCTCTCTCTGCCACATTCTGGGTGATTACATCAAATCTGTCTTCCAGTTTACAGTGTTTCTTCAGCTGGGTCCAATCTCTTGTTTGCCCTCTTCACTGAACCTTTTTTTTTTTTTTTAATTATTTTTTCCCCCAAAGCCCCATTAGATAGTCGTATGTCATAGTTGCACAGCCTTCTAGTTGCTGTATGTGGGACGCGGCCTCAGCATGGCCGGAGAAGCGGTGCCTCAGTGCGCACCTGGGGTCCGAACCTGGGCCGCCAGCAGTGGAGCACGTGCTCTTAACTGCTAAGCCATGGCGCCGGCCCTGAACCTTTAACCTTAGTGACTCTATTTTCACTTCTGAAAGTTCTATTTGTTTGTTTTTCAGATCTGCCTGGTCATTTTGATAGTTTTTGTTCCTTCCTTACTTTTTATTTTTTTACATGTTTCATAGATAGCTATTTTATATTTTTTATGTGTTAATTTGAATATCAAAGTCCTGGAGGGTAATTCTCACTCGTAATATCTTATTTCCTCACAAATTTTGCTTTTTTTCCCTTGTAAACACAACTTGGTCCTTGGGAGACTCCAGGGCCTAAAATACCATTGTGGTAATATTCTACTTCTTTTTTGAAGTGTTTATAATAACTTTCATGCTCTTTTTTGTAAAATAGGCTGGCGGTACAGGCAGCTCTAAATCTGGGATGGCCCTTCAGAGAGTTCTCAAATTGGGGCAGGAGGGCTTGGCTTTGGATATGACCTAATCTAAGAAGGGACATGACCTTGGGTGAGGTAACTCTCTTTCACTGAAGCAATTCCAGAAGACAGCCAACAAGCAGGGTCATCTGCTGGCAGCAGTCCCAGCAGTTGGGGAAATAAGTTCTTTAGTCTTGAAGGGGGGACCTAAGCAGTGCATCATAATATCTGCTACAAAGATCCAGTAATTGTGAACTGTCAATTTATAGAGAAATAAAACCAAATAGCCGATAAACACATGATAAAAAAGTCTCAACCTCAGGCCAACGCCAGTGGCCTAGTAGTTAAGTTCAGTGTGCTCCGTTTCCATGGCCCAGGTTCAGTTCCTGGGCGCAGACCTACATCACATGTCTGTCAGTGGCCCTGCTGTGACAGCAGCTCATGTACAAAATAGAGGAAGATTGGCAACCGATGTTAGCTCAAGGTGAATGTTCCTCAGCAAAAAAGAAAAAAAAACAAAACTCAACCTCATTTATAAAAGAAATACAAATTAAAATATCAATGAAATGCCTTTCATACCTATAATGGAAAAAATGTAGTAAGCTTGACAATACCAAGTGGTTAATTTGTGCCACCATTTGGGGAAATAAAAACTTTTACACATTGTCGTGGATGTGTTAATTGGTACAACCATTTGGAGAACAGCTTGAAAATACCTAGTTGAAGATACAGATATCCTTCAACCCAGCAATTCCCCTTCTAGGTGTCTAGGCTGGAGAAAAATCTCACACGTGTGCTACAAGAGGACATGTAAAGGAAGCATGTTCATTGCAGCATTATTGTTAATAGTGAGAAAAAAATGTAAATAACCTAAATATCCCTCATTAGGAGAATGGATAACTAAACTGTGGTTTAACAAATGAACTAGTATCAACATAAATACCCAAAAGCATAGCGCTGAAAGAAAAAAACTGCCAAAGAGTATACATAGTATAATGCATAAGTGTAAATATTGAAAACACACATACAAAATTTATGTATTGTTTATGGATGCATACATATGTAGCAAAAGAACAAAACATACAACTTTAGCTAAATCCATAACAGATATAAAAGTACATTAGGCAAAATCTGATACCTATTTAACCTAAATAGTCAGCACGTGGTATTTATTATATCTTTTCTGTACCTTTTATAGTTAAATATGAAAATAAATTTTTAAATATTCAGACTGTATACGTTTTTCTCAATTTTATCACTTTAACTGTGCTGAGAGAGAATATAGAGGTTTGGAAAGTTGCTCAGTTAATACTTATGTCAAATGTGATTTATTGAGGATTCTGTGTATGTCTGAAATTCATGTCTGAAGTCTACGGTTCCTTAAAAATAGGATGCTGCTCCAACGGAGTCTCTACTGAACTGGCAAGACTACGAGGGTCGGACACCTCTTCACTTTGCAGTCGCTGATGGGAATGTGACCGTGGTTGATGTCTTGACCTCATACGAGAGCTGCAACATAACGTCTTACGATAACTTGTTTCGAACCCCACTTCACTGGGCAGCTCTACTAGGTGAGTGGAGTGTGACTCAGAAGATCAACAGTAGAGGAACTGCATGAATGTAGGAAACTTTCTCCTTCTCCTCCCGTCAACTCCTACCTCTGATTTAATTATTTTAATTCTTAATTGATATGTGGCCCTTTATACCTAAATCTCTCTATTGTATGTGTAAATTTTAGTCATATAAATGTATTCTTTGTTATATATTAGGTTTTTTTGTTTTGTTTTTTGTGAGGAAGATTAGCCCTGAGCTAAAATCTGTTGCCAGTCCTCCTCTTTTTGCTGAGGAAGATTGGCCCTGAGCTAACATCCGTGCCCATCTTCCTCTACTTTATCTGGGACGCCAGCCACAACGTGGCTTGATGAGCGGTGCGTAGGTCCGCACCAGGGATCCGAACCTGCGAACCCCGGGCTACCAGAAGCAGAGCATGTGAACTTAACCACTGTGCTACTGGGCTGGCCCCTGTTATATATTAGTTTTAATTTCAACATCATGTCTTAACTTTTAATTTTTATTATAAAAGTAATGCACATTCATTGACAAATGTAAATGTAAAATAATCTTCTTTTCATATTCAATGCCTTTATTTTTGGGGAGGAGGACTTTAACTTTATGTTTGTGCCAGTACCATGAGATTTGATATTTTTCCCTCATATTTTCCTGATATGCTTTTTACTTAGCCTTTTTGGGGATCACCTTTTTAGATGAGAGAGGGTACGTATGTGTATGTGTCTGATTTTGAGGGGAGCAATCTGAGAGTCTCTTGTAGTGAAGGAGTTTTACTCATTAATAGTCATGGTATATAATTCGGTCTTTCTTCTGCTCTTTGAATATTATTAGTGTTTGGGGTTTTTCTTTTTTTTTTTTTTTTTTTTCCTGTTTCCTTTATTTTCTACCTTTTAGTGTATGGACTAGATTTGTTGTTATTTGGTTTTGAATTGCCTAATATTTTAGGGGAGTGTTAGGTTCTATTAGTGGTTACTTTTAAATTGATCAAAAGCTTCTTTTAAGCCTGAGTCAGAGTCAAGAGCAAAACTGCATCTGTTGATTCTCATGTATTTAAAATGAGGCATTTAGCACACTTTTATTTAGCACTCTTTTAGTATTTGTTAATGTAATCTGAGGTTTTTCCCCACTTATTATTGTGGTCTTAGTTTTTAAATTACATATTGTCTCTTTTGAAAATGACTTTTATATTTGCATTCAGTTCTATTGTTAGATTTATAGTTATCATTTCACTGTACAGTTTCATCCTTCTTTTTTTGTCCTCTGCATTCTGGGAGGACTTTGCAAATTTGTCTCCACATCACTAAACTGACTTTTGTTCCATAAGTTCTGCTTTCTGTCTGCCTGTTACAGACTGTATTTTAGTTTGCATGTTGATTTCCCTCTCTTATCCGTATTTATTTTTATCTCAGCTTATTTCCTTGTCACTGCCTTCCATTCCCTTTTCATTTCAGTCTGTCCTCTTCTGAGGATGTTCTTTCTGTCTCATAGAGGCCATCTCTTTGTACTAAGTTGCGGATGCCAAACAGTTTCCTGAAATTTTCCTCTGGATCCTTCTCTAGATCATTTTCCAAGGTATGCTCTTCATCTCTCTGATGGTGTTCCTTTTCCCCCCTCCTATAGTGTGTTTCATACAGCCTTTACTGAATTTTTCTCTTTATCCTTCAAACAAGATGAAATGTGTCTGGACTGACGATATGGCATAGATTGCCTTTGATCCTACTTTTGTCCCTTTGCGTTATGGAGAATCCATCTCAACCACAATTGGAGAGCAGGTAGAAGAGCACAAGTCCCACTCAAATTCCTTTTTTCTGCCTGACTTTCATGCAGTGTATCCTTGCTCTGCTCATGTGGCCTCTGCATTGCCTGGTTCCGCGATATGCTGATGCAATAGAATGTATGAAATCCAGGTTTCCTAAATATACTATTACCAGGTTTGTTCATTCTTTGATTCTTTCTACAGTTCCTCACTTATGCAGACCACATCCTCCAGAATGCACCACAGAGTATTTTCTCCACCACCTCCTCATCATTTCTGCCTATTTATTTTCTGCGACTTGAAATCACTGCCTAGATGTTAAAAATAGGGGAGGGAGGTTAGAGGAATGGATAGGAGGCTCCAGAGATTACAAGAGATTATATTATAGTTTGTCCTCGTGAATAGCAGAAGAGAACAGCTGTGCAGTTCTGATTGGTGGAACCTGGAGACTAGGGACACTGATGTCTGAAAGGGGCTGGCTTCTAACGTGCCTTCCCTCCATTTTTACAGGCAGTTTTATAAAGTGAAGCCAGGGAATGCAATGAGCTGATACCAATATAGTTTTTTCTCAATCTGGCAATTATAGTTAATGCCATTTCCTTCCTGATTGAAGCTTTAAGTTCCCAGTGTTGTAAGTTTTTGCCTTTGTTCTACATTATCATTGTGTTTTAGTGAGAAGTTAGAAGAGGCTGCACTGGGGGCTGCTACTCAGAAACCATTCTCAACGCTGTATTAGGTGCTAGTGATGTTTCTTACTCCTTTCCTTTAAATAGATTATAATTTAATTAACATCCTTTGTATGTGATAACTACCTTGTCTGCTTTCAGGCCATGCGCAGATTGTCCATCTCCTTTTAGAAAGAAATAAGTCTGGAACCATCCCATCTGACAGCCAAGGAGCAACACCCTTGCACTATGCAGCTCAGAGTAACTTTGCTGTAAGTAAAACATGATGATTATCTTTTTTGTTAATTAAATTCTTATTTTGATATAATTGTAAATTCATATGCAGTTGTAAGAAGTAAAACAGCAAGATCCCATGTATGCTTCACCCAATTTACCCCAATGGTAACATCTTGCAAAAGTGTAACACAATATCATAAACAGGAAATTGACATTGATACAATCCACTGGTCTTACTCCAATTTCATCACTTTTACATGTACTCGTTTGTGGGTGTTTGTGCAGCAATTATCTTTTAACAATTGTTCATACTGTTAGCTTTGTGATGCAAGTAGTAGTCTGAGTTTCTGTAAAGTTGTTAGTCATATGTGAGGTTTTATGCAGTTTTTATTTTAACTGTTCAGTATAACATTTTGCTTTACTATAAGTGTACTTCATATTTTTGTTACTTTTATAGCACTAAGGACAACTTAGTGTTCAGCAGTCTTTAATTGTCCTGAAGGCACTGTGGTGAGGCTTTCCGACTAAACAAACCTTGGCTGGAATCCTGACTATGTTATTTGCTAGCTATGTGACCTTGCACAAGTCTCTGAGTCTTAGTTTCTTCATATGCAAAATGAAGATAATTATACCTTTTCTTTCAGGATTGTTGTGAGGATTAGAGAAAATTTATGACAAGTGCCTAGCGTAGTCCTTGGCATAGAGCCAGGTACTCAAGAAATAGAATGCATTCTTATTATTGCTAGTGCTAATAATTATGTATATTATGCATCTGAGAAAGAAAAATTATGAATTTTTGATATTTCTAAAGATATTGAATATTATTAATAGTTTTTCCCTTACTGCCCTTTATAGTTTACTGCCCTATATAGTTTTCTCATCCATTATGTCATTCAATCCAGCCAGCAACATGCCAGTGTCTAGGCTGTGTCAGCTTCCTGAGTTATGAGTGGCCACCAAAAGCCAGAGACTCGTCCAAAGAGGCCCTCATGAAAGCAGCCAGTTGGTTTTGCTGCCTTCTCCATGGGGTGCATAGTGAACCCCTTGGTTTCATTAAATTATAAGAATGCTATCATCAGCATAGTATAATTCCATCTTCCTTACCTCCCCAAGTGCACCATTGAATACACTGAATACTCAGATGGCTAAAATACCTTATTTTCTCACTCTTCTTTCTCTCTGGTACCCAGACCAACTATAACTATAGTCCTTCCTTCCTGACATTGCTAAAAATTTATTCTATTTATCACCTAGAGTTTTGGCAAATCATTATCTTCTATGATCTCCCAAGATCTCAGAAAAATACAAAGTAGTATTTTGAGGAGGAGCTCTTTCTTATTACAAATAGATAAGAAATTCAGTTGGCCTGGTCTAGTCAGTCTATGGAAATCAGAACTCAATCCATAGTTCGATGCAAGCCTATGAGAGGACATGCTATTCTATTTACAGACGAAGAAACCAAGGTTCCAAGAGATTAAATGACTTGCCCAAAATCTTGAACCCAAGTCTTAGACTCCAAATTTAACATATGCACAGATACCAGTAATTAAGTAACTGTGCTAACAGGAGTAAGAAAGAATGGTAGAACATTATGGATGTTTATTCAAAAAAATACTTGCTTTGGATAATCGGCCAATTCCAGAGGTGATTTTTTAAATAATTATGTAAAATTTCTAAGCTCAATTTCAAGTCCCTTGATCTCCTTGGACTCTGTTAACTCACAAAAGGTTGCCATTTTCTCTTTTAAAAACATCAACAACAAAAAAACCTCATGAAATGCCTGCAAACATTCATCATTAAGAAAACATACTAAATAAAGAAATGTTTGCAAGTTAGTAAAAGAAAGCAAACCAAATAACCACCAACATTTATTTTTTTATTCATTTCTTTATTCAAATCTACTTAATAAACATACACACTAGGTCCTAGGAGTGTTAAGCTATAATACTTCAGTAGCTCAACTAGTTTTAAGACTAGGAAGCAGTGTATGATGCAGTGGAAAGATGGCTGGGATTCAGCCCTGGGTTCTATTCTTTTGTCTGCCACCAATGTTTGTACGACCTTGAACCTAAATTTCTTCATCTGTAAAATAAGGGGCTGGATTAGATGAGCCCTTGAATTTCCTCTTGCTCTAAAATATTGAGCATCAACATTTTATACATTTTTGGCCAACTCACAGCCTCCAGAAATTTTTTTCCTCAAACTATTTACTTCCATTCAAGCAAAAGTTTCTATGATCTTCCTAAAAGTTTGTAAGCATGTGCATTTTGAGGAAAGAGGCAATTTTAAATGCTGTGAATATTAACGCCCATTAAAATTGTCAAGCACTGTTATAATTATCAAAGGTCCTAATTTTTGTATAATTCCATAGAGGAAGAACCTTGAATATAGGAATTGCTGAATAAATATTTGTTTAAATGAATTGAACACTGCATTTCTCAGTAACGACCCATCATTCTTCAATAAATGCATTAACTATTTTTTAAAATTATAGTAACAAAACACACAGTGAGAGAATGCATTAATCTTCTCTGTAGGCATGCCTGAATATATGGGTCTCTCCATGTAAAATGTCCAAGAAAACCTGTATTTTAATATTGGTCATAGCACTGAATACTTCTGAGTCTTTTAACTATCACTTTATCTCCCTAACAGTGACCTATAAAGTTTTCAAACTTGATTGAAGATGATTGTTCTCAATTATGAGGATGTCAAATGAGAGAGTTGGGTTATTTTCCTGACGTGCTATGGAAACCAAAACTAACATATAAGGACAGAGGATTGTTGCTTTCGATGGAAATTGTAGTTTTCTTATTCATAAAAAGATAATTTCACTTGATTCAAAGGCAGAGAAAAAATACTTTGCTTCGTAGGAAGTCACATATAACAGTGACTTTGTTATAAAAAAAATGCTACTCTTGTCTCAAATTTTTAAATGAACTTTCTTACAGGAAACAGTTAAGGTGTTTTTAAAACATCCTTCAGTGAAAGATGATTCAGACCTCGAAGGAAGAACATCCTTTATGTGGGCTTCTGGGAAAGGCAGTGATGATGTCCTTAGGACTATGCTGAGTTTAAAATCTGACATTGATATTAACATGGCAGACAAATATGGAGGCACAGGTGAGAACTGGTAGACATCTTCCGTTTGCTTTCATTCAGGCTCCAAGGTGTAGATGGTCCTAAAAAACTTGTAAAATAGTACCTTGAAATCATTGTTCCTAATCTAATATCGTTTGACTTTCATCTTTACTTTTTAAATTTAGGTTGTCAGGCTGTCACTCCAAAGGCTTTATTTCCTCCAGGTATTATGGCTAAAATTAGCATATGTTTCTACCAGGTGAATGGTAGCTTTTGGTTTAAAACCCTGGTTGCTCCTTAGACATGATTATGGGAGCTCTTCTGATCGTTTATATAGAAAAACATAAACCTGTATCTTAAAACTATGCCTATTTAGTAGTAGTTAATTATATTTTCAAAAATTTAGAATTATATTTTAAGGAATGCACACATCTAAGTATGTTCTCACCAGTCTCATTTAATATATTCTTTTCTCAGATTTGAATAGCTTTACCTCATCCTGAATTGCCCATTTTAGAGATAACCTCCCATGACTTCAGAAGCTTCAAAGCTTCCAGTCAGCTTTGCATCAAAAGCTCTTCCTAGATGCTTCTTTTCATCTCTTTCTCATATAAGACAGCCCTTTGTCTATGTGTTGGTTAACAAGAGAGGTACAAGGTCTTTAGCACTCACTGTCAACTTGGAGGGCTCTTCCTTGTGTACTGTATCCTTACTGCAAGTCAGAAAGAGAAAGAAAATCACGCAACAGCACAGTACACTGAACAATAAAAACTCAGCTATGGGCTTCTCAACGTTATGTTTTCTTATTTGTGGAAACATACCAGAACCATTTGCACCTACCTGTTGTCCTGGATAAGATCTTTCTGGGCCACCAAACTATTGATGCAGCACTGGGCGGGGGAGAGGGGGAGGGGAGCTGCTACACCTAATAATTCTCCCCCATACCTGGACCCCCACGCCTTCTAAATTACTTTTTTGAAAGAGTTTTTAGATAATACCAATTTTGGTAAAGGCTTTAACTCTCAAAAGTATTGCTTTGTCAAAGCCTCACAGTAGAACTTCAGTTTCTTAAGGGGTAGAGTGTAGACACACAGGACACTTAGTTTTTAAACGGTCTGAACATTTAATTTTTTGCCAGATCTCCATTAGTAAGCAGTCTTTCACTTTATCGCTAGCCTTGCTTTTAGTTTAACTTTTTCGTGTATTTTAATAAAGTGTGCATGAAAATATTTACATCCTTTGACCAAAAGTGTCTTTCTAATGTGCACAATGGTTGGAGTTCAGACATAAATTCTCTTCAGATTCATTAATTCTCTGGGCTCTTTCCCCTAAGAGGATTTTATTATATATTAGAGATGCCTTCCTGACATTCTCTTCTATGACAGTGAGTTCCTGTCCGTCATCTCTCTACAGGGTAGTTTTTTTCTTCCCTTTAAAAAAGAGTTCTTATCAACAGCAATATGTGGACATTATTTGGATCTTGATTCAAATAAATCAACTATAAGAAAATTATAAAGCCATCATGAAAATATGAATACTATCTGGATACTTGATATTATAGAATTTTTGTTAATATTTTTTAGGTATGATAATGGAACTACCCTTCCTTCACAGTGCTGGAGCTGGGGCTCTGCAGACCACACCTCCCTTTGCCAACAGGTGCCATGTTAGAATCAGCCCTTAGGGGGCAGTAGAGGGCCACTGGAAAGCTGGAAGAGGAACAAGGGATTACATCTTTCTATTTGCTTATTACTTTTCTTGCTTTTGTTTCCTGTTGCTGTCAGCATCACCCTAGTAAATCTTCAACACAGCAGTGATGGTTCGTTCCAGTGGCAACAGTTAACTTCACTTTGCAGTTGTTCCGGCACTCGCAGAACCAGCCTCAGAGCACCCTCCTCAGAGAGAGCACCAGCCAAGAGAGTCCCTGCTCAGAGGTGGCAGCCCCACAGGGCTCTTCTTCTAAGCTTTAACTTGTAATAATGCCATCCTCTTCTTTTTGTTACTTCAGTCCTGGCTTTTACTACCTCTGTGATTCTTAGTGTTCCCTTTTTGTTTTTCAGTTCTTCAATACATAGCTGATAATTCCTTACATTGAATTCGCTCTGTTAAAGTATCTGGCTGGTTTCTGTCTCCTGACTGGACCCTGACTCACAGATACAGTGCTTGTATTTTAAAAAAGAATCCTTGTCTTGCAGACATTCTTACTAAAATATTTACAGACGAAAGAATATGACTCTAGAATTTTCTTCAAAACAATCAGAAGTGGGGGGACTGGATGGTGGTTAGATGAAACAAGATTAGCCATGTATTGATAATTATGGAAGCTGGGTGATGGCTATATTGAGTTCACTGGACTATTGTCTTTACTTTTGACTATGTTTGAAATTTTCTGTAACAAAATTAAATTGAAAAACATTCTTTTTTAGAGCTCCTATGTAAACTTGTGGCACTTTTTTCAAAGAGGGAGCAACAATAGTTGAGTTTAAGGTTATTTTATAGTAAATGCAAATAGTCACAAATGGGATTTCCTTTAATAAGATCATTAATTCTACCTTTTGCTTCAGTGAAATTTTGCCTTTTTTTTTTGTTTGACATTGATATTTATCTGAAGAGTATGTATTGCCTGCTGATGCCACATCACAGAACTGTAAAATTTCAGAATTAGAAAGTACCTTGAGGGCCAGCCCCGTGGCTTAGCGGTTAAGTGCGCGCGCTCCGCTGCTGGCGGCCCGGGTTTGGATCCGGGCGCGCACCGATGCACCGGCTCTCCGGCCGTGCTGAGGCCGCGTCCCACATACAGCAACTAGAAGGCTGTGCAACTATGACATACAACTACCTACTGGGGCTTTGGGGGAAAAAAAAAAATTAAAAAATTAAAAAATTAAAAAAAAAAAGAAAAGAAAGTACCTTGAAATTAAATCTAGTCCAAGGTTTTTTAAACCACGTCCTTCAGAACAACAGGTTCTCGACCTGCAGATACCCCAGGTGTTGCTGAGGGGGTGGATACTTCAGTGGGAAACGCTCCACCCCTGCTTTAGTCAGAACCACTCAGCTCTTACCTGTTATGTGTTGGGTGTTTTATAAAATTTCATCTGGGAGGAAAAAAGCATTCTTATGCTTTTAAAATGTGAAAATCCCTGAACTATCACAGATATATGTGCTTTAATCCGCCTTATAACATTCTCGCCAGTGGTCCTTCAACCTCTGGTTGAACAGCTCCAATACAGGGAATGCGCTGCTTCCATCTTCACCTAACTGCTGGAATGTTCTTCCTTGTATTGAGCCAAAATCTGTCAAGCTGAATATTCCGCTCTATGCTTTCTTCCACATGGCAGCCCTTCTGATATTTGAAGTCTCTCACACCTGTCTGAATCTTGTCTAGGCCAGACTAACATTTAGCCATTTAGGTCAGGGCTCTCACACTCACGTATACATAAGAATTACTAGGGGTGTTTGTTTAAATGCAGATTCCCAGACTATACAGGCAGAGATTCTATTTCAAATCCTGTCAGCAAGTCCTGTTGACTCCACCTCCAGAACATATTCTAAACCTTTCTGCTTCTCCATCTCCAATCCTGCCACCTTAGTTCAACCACCATCATTTTTCACCCAGTCTACTGCAAGGGTGTTAACTCGTCTCGCTGCTTGCATTCCCATCTACTATAGTGCATTCTCCTCGGAACAGCTAGCGAGATCTGTTTATAGCATAAATCAGATCCTATCACTCACCTACTTAAAGCCCTTCAGTGTCTGCCATCACTCTGACCTGGATGACCCTACATGATCTGGCCTTTTCTGCCTTTGTGACTTACCTCTCTCTCACTCATGTGCTGCAGCTTCCTTGCCTTCCTTAAACACACAGATTCATGCCTGTCCTTGTATGAACTGTTCCCTTTGCCCAAACGACTGTCTCTCCAGATCTCTACGTTGCTGTCTCTTTTTTATGATTCAGGTCTCAATTCAAATGTCAGCTTCTTAGCAAAGCTTTCCCTAACCTCCAATCAAAAGGAGTCCCCCAGTCACTTTACATGTCAAAATACCTTTTATTGCTTTAATTATACTGTCCACCACTGCCTAATAGTTTCTTATTTATTGATTCGGTTGTTCTGTTTGTTTGTTTCCCCTACTAGAATATAACCGTATCTATTTTGTTTCCTGCTGAATTCTCTGTATTACATTAGAACCTAGCCCATGCTAGGTTCTCAACAAATCCCCAGTAATCTGCATTTTTCTAGGCATCCCAGGCTTGGTCCATGGAGCACACTTGATGAAACACTGTTCTAGGCATTATAGATCCGTAATACTTAGAAAGAACTGGCCCAGGCCTCGGCTGTTATCCTGGCAAAGTCAAACCTACGAATGATGACATAAGTCAAGCACTAGAATGGAGTAACATAGGCAGGGTCAGCATAACATGAAACACACATATAGTCAGAATTACTCTTTCAAACCCCTGAGGACAGCACCACAGAGGAGACCACATTCCATCTCAGGTTTTTCTCCAATGTTCAAACGAATTGCTGTTTCTTAAATTGGGCCCTGAGGAAACAGCTGGCTTGCATTTGGAGCCATGTTGTATGAAAAATGCACTCAGTGTAATAAGATATGTGTACTCTCGGTACCACGTGGGTACACAGACCAACCACAGGAATAGCACGTGTAACCCACTGAAGGAACAGTAGATTGACGGATCACAGCATACGACCCCTCAGGGGCTTATGCTTGTTGAGTGGGTTGGTGGGCAGAATTGCCTGCATCATTTAAATCATTTCTCTTTGTTATTATTTATTCTCTTGCTCTCTGAGAAAGAGGAAAATTAGCTGGTAAGTGAGAAGAGGAGGCCATTTCAGACCAACAGGATGGAAAGGAAGAAAACAATGAGATGAGAAAGGTAGAAAGAAAGGGAAAAAGTGTGAATAATACATATAAATAGAAAGGAAGATAGAAATCTATAAAAGTCAAAAATAAAATAGAGAATCCTTAAGATTAAATTGCATTTCGCCAAAATGATGAGGAAATCAAAAGAGGAAAAGATACGTAGTTAGAATAATAATAAGATAAAGTTGCTGTTAAAGAGTTCTTCACTTTCTTTCACTGCCTTTTTAGCTTTACATGCTGCTGCCCTTTCTGGCCATGTCAGCACCGTGAAGTTATTGTTGGAAAATAATGCTCAAGTGGATGCTACTGATGTCATGAAACATACTCCACTTTTCCGAGCCTGTGAGATGGGACACAAAGATGTGATTCAGACACTTATTAAAGGTTAGTTACCAAGAGTGCTCCTAATAAGTCACTCTCAAAAGGTAGGAATTCTTGCATTCACCATTGAAATACAGCTTTATGTCTCAGAGAGCCACCCAGGTGGAAGGATGGTGGGAAGAGCGCCCCACTTGACATCAGGAGACTTGAGGGCCACTCAAGATCTACCTGTTGGTAGTTGTTTGATTTTGGAAAAGTCACTTCACTTGTCTGATCCTCAGTTTCATTTTATGTAAAAGGGAAATGATTCCTATCCTGATCAACCTACAGGCTTATTGTAAAAATTTGAAGTAGATAATATATGTGGAAGCCTTTTGCTAAGAGTAAAGCATATAAGGGACTGGTGTTATATTTTTTAAACTTCTATTCTTTGATGAATGCTCACTATACAGTATTAGACATTTTCATTATATTTTTGCTTTTTCAGGTGGAGCAAGGGTAGATCTAGTTGACCAAGATGGACATTCTCTTCTACATTGGGCAGCACTGGGAGGAAATGCTGATGTTTGCCAGATATTGATAGAAAATAAGATCAATCCAAATGTGCAAGATTATGCAGGAAGGACACCTTTGCAGTGTGCTGCGTATGGGGGCTATATCAACTGCATGGCAGTGCTCATGGAAAACAATGCAGACCCGAACATCCAAGACAAGGAGGTAGAAATCCTGGGTCTTTTCTGTGTTGTTTGCTCCAAAGTGCTTAGAGTATTTCTTCTTTGTAGCTAAAATTAAGTAAAACAACAATTTACCAAAAGAAGAGTTCACTCACAAATCTGTTAATTAAAATGATTTTTATTTGTCTATGTTCTCTTCTAGTCCTTGTCTTTATATCCATATATAATTTGTCATAATAAAATGGGAATAATTTTATAACTTTTATAAAATATATATACGTCATATATATGTATGTATATGAATATATGTGTATATATATGATATGATTTCACAAACCACATTTTGTTTTGTTCACTTAAAATTATTACCAATATTTTCTCATTTGGTATATAATCTTTTTCATAATCATGGATGCTTAATATTCCAAAGTTCTAAGAGCTCTATGCCTAATAACTCATTCAGTCCTCACTTCAACTCTATAAAGTAGTTACTATTATTGTTTCCACTTTACAGAAGAGGAAATTGAAGCTCATGGAGCTTAAATAATTACTCTAAGGTGACAACAGAGGCAGGGGTGGTGGGGGGAGTTAGAGTCCAAACTATGCCTGTAACCCAAATTTTAGAATTAAATAAGTAACTTCCTATTGCTGGACACTTTTTCATTATTATAGATCATGTTGCACTAATCATCTTTGTGCATTTGACTTTTATTTTCTTTTGGGTTATTCCTTTAAAATAATTTTCCCTAAGTGAGATTACTAAATCAAAGTAATGAATAGTATGGTTAGGCTCTGATATATACTGTCGAACTGATTTCTAAAACATGTGGGTTAATCTGTGCTTCCCTTGGCTATGTGGTAATGTATTGATTTCTCTCCATTTAGCCATTATTAACTTTTTTTGCTGGTTTAGTTACTTTATCTCTTTAAAAATACTAGCATATTAATTGTGTTTTACAAGTCAGAAAATATATTCCCTGTTAATTCATTCAATAAACATTTATCAAGGTTTTTACTATATGTAAAAGTAACATAATGAAAAATATGTAAAATGTGGTCTTCGTAACTATATTATTATATTATTATGTAACTATCAGAAATGCATCTTTTATAATTTGTAGTACCTTTTACATTTTTTTTACAAGTTGCCAGTCTCTTACATAAGTATTATATTAAGCTACTTTCTAGCTCTATTAGTTTTCATGTGTATTGTTTTTGGATTATCCCCATAAACAATCATACTATCTGTGAATAATAACATTTTTATTTTTTTCTTTTCCAATCCTTATGCCTTTTAATTTTTTGTCTTGCCTGACTGAACTGGCTAGGACCTCCAATACAATGCTGAATAGAATTGGTAATAGTTGACATCCTTAACTCATTCTGGCTTCTCAAGGGGAAAGCTTTAAATATTTCAGCGTTGAATATGTTTGCTCTAGGTTCCTGTATATTTCTAGTTACTAAAAGTTTTTTAAAATCACAAGTAGCTGTTTAATTTTTGTCACATACTATTTCTGCACCTATCAACAAGACCATATTATTATTCTCCTCTTTTCCGTTAATATGGCAAATTCCAGTGATTGATGACATTGTTTTTTCAGATGTTAAACCAGCCTTTTATTCCTGAAGTAAGCCCCACTTATGATATATATAGAGATGGATTTTATTTGATTTTGAGATTTTTGCATCTATGTTCATGAGAGAGATTGACCTATAATTTTCCTTTCTTGCATTGTACTTGTCAGGTTTTGGTAGCAAGGTTACACTCTCCTTATAAAAGGAGTTAGGGAGTAATCCCTCCTTTCTTATTCTCCTAAAGAATTTGTGTAAGATTGGTATTACTTCTTCCTTAAATGTTTGGAAGAATTCCCTGGTGAAGTCATCTGGTCTAGGGGCTTTGTTTGTGCCCAAGTTGTTTAATAACTAATTCAGTTCCATTAATAATTACAAAACTATTCAGGTTTTCTAATTATTTGCCTTTCAGCTTTGGTAAGTTGCATTTTTTGAGAAATTTATCCATTTTATTAAAAATGTCAAATGTATTTGCATAAAGTTGGTCATATATTCTCTTATCTTTTTTATGTCTGTAGGACCTGTAGTGATTTCCTCCTATTTATTCCATATATTGGTCATGTGTGTTGTCCCTTTTCTTTTTTAAAAATTTTCCATCTTGCTTATTCATCTTTTCAAAGGACTTACTTCTGTCTTTGTTGATTTTCTATATTTTAAGGTTTATTTTTTACTATTTCATTGATGTTTACTGTTATCCTTATTATTTCCAGCCATCCACTTTCATCAGGTTTGATTTACACTTTTTTAAAAGATTCTTTTGATGAAAGTTTAAATCATTTATTTTTTAAATATTCTTTATCAATATATGTATTTAAGCATGCTTCTTCTAATCACTGCTTTAGCTGTATCCTACAAATTTGGATAAATCGTACCATCACTATCGTTCAGCTCAAACATTTTCTAATTTCTATTTTGATTTATTATTTGACCCATAGATTATTTAGAAATGTGTTGTTTAATTTCCAGGCAGTTGGGCATTTTCTTATTATCTTTTTGTTATTGATTGTATTCATTTCCCATGGCTGCTGTAACAAATTACCACAAACTTAGTGGCTTAGACCAACACAGATTTATTATCTTAGTGTTCCGGATGTCAGAAGTCTAAAATGGGTCTCACTGGACTAAAAATCAAGGTGTTAGCAGGACTGCCTTCCTTTTAGAGGCTCTAGAGGAGAATCTGTTTCCTTGACTTTTCTGGCTTCCAGATGCTGCCGCATTCCTCCATCTTCAAAGCTAGCAATGACTGATTGAGTCTTTCTCACACTCCATCACTCTGACACTCACCCTCCTGCCTCCCTTTTTTGCTTACAAGGACACTGGTGATTACTTTGGGCCTACTCAGATAATCCAGGATAATCTCCCCATCTCAAGGTCAGCTGATTAGCAACCTTAATTCCATCTACAACCTTAATTCCCCCTTTCCATACAAGATAACCCAGTTACAGATTCCAGAGATTAGGATGTAGACATCTTTGCAGGGAGTGCCTTATTATGTTTACCACGCTGATTTGTAGCTTAAATTTTACTGTGTTCAGAAAACATACTCTGAATTATTTTAATCTTTCAAAATCTTTTGAGGCTTTCTTGATGGTCCAGAATATGGTTGATTTTGATAAATATTCTATGTACACTTGAAAAGAGTGCTGGGCCGGCCCCGTGGCTTAGCGGTTAAGTGCGCGCGCTCCGCTGCTGGCGGCCTGGGTTCGGATCCCGGGCGCGCACCGACGCACTGCTTCTCCGGCCATGCTGAGGCCGCGTCCCACATACAGCAACTAGAAGGATGTGCAACTATGACGTACAACAATCTACTGGGGCTTTGGAGGGAAAAAAATAAATAAATAAAATCTTTAAAAAACAAAAAAAAAAAGAAAAGAGTGCTAATTTTGTCATTGTTGGATGCAATGTTTTATAAATATCACTTAGGTCAAATTTTTACATTGTATTGTTCGTGTCTTCTATATCTTTACTGCTCTCTCATCTGTTTGTTCTATCAACTATGGTAAAAGATAAGTTAAAAATCTTCCACTGTGATTATGGATTTGACTATCTCCCTTTTTAATCTTGTCAATTTTTGCCCGTTATATTTAGAAACTGTGTTATCAGGTGCATACAGATTTAAGATTGTGATATCTTCCTCTTTGACTCCTTCAACACTATGAAATATCCCTCTTTATCTCTAGCAATGCTTCATACCTTCCTTATCTTTCATGACATTGAAATTTTTTAAGAATACAGACCATTTATTTTATAGAATTTCACTCAATTTGGATTTGTCTTATCATTTCCCATAATAAGATTCCAGTTTTACATTTTTGGTTGGACTATTATACAAGTGATATTTAATTCTTCTCAGGGTGTCACCTCTGGAGATATATGATGCCCCTTAACATAGTATTAATTTTGATCATTTGGTTAAGTTACCATCCACTTTCTCTACCGTATACTTAATATTTTCCCTTTTTGTAATTAAGTAATTTGGGAGAATTGTTTATATTTTTGAGTTAGCATAAATAACTATGTGTCCCAAAATACCTACTCCATTAATTTTTGTTCATGCTTGTAGGGAAGAACAGCTTTGCACTGGTCCTGTAACAATGGATATCTTGATGCCATTAAATTACTACTAGACTTTGCTGCTTTCCCAAATCAGATGGAAAACAATGAAGAGAGGTAAGCTATTGATGAAAAGAGTGTATTATTATTCATCTCACATCCTTTCTGCTATATTAAAAACCTCAAGTTTGTTTACTGGTTCAGAAATAATAAATATAAGGAAATACTACACTAAGAAATCCTGAACCAGAAGAAAAGAGCAAAAATTCCATGCAATGTTGATTTAGGATCATGGGATGTTAAAGCTATTCAGAACTTGTGATGTCACCTGGGGCAAGCTCACATTTTATAGATGAGAAAATTTAGGCCTTCTTCTGGCTTGTGGCTAGCATAAGGTCAGGAGAGTCTTGATTGACCAGAACTAGGAATTCAGTTAGGTCAGTAGATGTGTTATATATTCAAGAAGTTTCTCTTGATGAAGAGGATATTATCAGTTACTGGATAGAGGTGCCACCATGTAGCATGAAAAAATAAGGAGAAGCTAAGATGAAAGTTTGCGATTTTAGTCTAAATACAGATTTCTTGAATAATAGGAGATCCTTACAGTTAGGCTGGGGTTATTGCCCAAGGACCCAGGCCCACTAAAAAGGAGTTCACACAGTGTGAACTCTAAGGAGGAGAGATTCTTGGTGGTCTTGGATCTAGGAAGATTCTAGTAATTTGTAGGTAACTTTAAGTTTGTGATCAGACTTCCACTCCTGAGCTCCCTCCAGCCCAGGTCTACGCTCAGGTTTTCATTGTTCATGGATGTTCTAACTAAAATTTCCCCTGCTGTGACACCATCCCCACCCTCTTAGCCACTACCAGGTCTTTCTTTCTGTCAGGAGATGGGAAACTTTGTAGAGAAGGAGGGACTTTCTCTAGGCCAACTGTTTCAGAGGAAACGTGCTCCTCCTTTCTGCGGCCAACCCCTTCATCTCTCCCACTTCTTTCAGAACCTTTCCCCATTAGTTATATCCTCCATCTATTATTTGCCAATTCTCTTTTTTCTGAAGTTTGTCTTCTCTGCCTGTAAAGTCTTCCTTCTCTCAGACTGTCTTCACTGCCTCCATTTCCTCATGCTCACCATGCAAGCCTTTGCAGTCTGGCTACCATTCTCATGTTACACTGAAATCTGTGTCTGAATGGTCACTGACAAGTTCCTAACTGATAAATCATATGTTGTCCTCTGTGTCCACTCTCATTGGCCTTTCTGCATCAACTGGTTCTGTTGACTCCTCTTCTTTACCTTATTCAGACTCTTCTCTAAGCTTCTGTGACAGCATATTTTCCTGGTTCTCTTCCAGCTGTGTCTGCTCCTTCGCCATTTCTTTTGTCTCTTCTTCCATTTTTTTTTTATTTTTTAAGTATAAACATTCTTCAAGGACTGGACCTCTTCCCTCAGCCTATCCCCTTTGTCCATCTGACCTCCACTGGGACTTCAGCAGTCAGTGAGTTCCAAATCTGTATTTTAGACTCAGTATCTCTCCTTGGTTCACAATGTCGTCTCCTCCTCATTACCAGCACCATTGTCTAAATCTGGCCCTCTGTGACTCTTTCTGGGACTATCACAATGCTTCCTCACTGTTTTCCTTCCTTTGATCTTCCTTCATTCAATTCATCTGCTTCCAAAGTAGCCTTACTAAATCATATTTGTAATATAATTGTTAATCATATCGTTCTTCCATTCAAATGCAATCTCATATAAGAGGATTGTTCTGATCCCACAGTCATGTATCCCAAACTATCTCCCTTGTACTGTGAATTTTTATAGCACTTAGCACATTTCACGTTCTCTTATAATGTTATGTAATCTGTCTTTTCTGTTCTTTTCTGTTCGTAATCCTGAAGATTACAGTCATCTCTGTATGACTCACAGTGCTTTTCATGAAGTAGATGCTCAGTAAATGATTGTTGCATTGTTGAGTCACTGTTTTCAGGCTCCCAGTAGCATTGCCCTGCTTATACCTGCATTAGAAACTCTGGAATTCTTAGAGCACATGCAGAATTAGACCATGCAGACTACTGTCTTACTTTGAAAGTGATTATTATAAAGAACTCACTCTCTCTATTATAGTCAAATGACAACTGCAAAACAGAAAAGACTTGAAGATTTAAGAGTTTGGACATTTAAGGAAGCTGAAAAGCCAAGGGGAATCCTCAAGGCTGAGGTTTTGACATTAAAGCAGATATGTGAGAGAGCTGAAGATTTCTCCCTTTGAAGCCCTAAAAAGACAAAAGGGAAAAGATTAAGAATTCTAAGATTTATTGATGATTTATTTGTATAAAGAATTTATTCTATAACAGTATTTGCTGCCTGACTGCTATTTTTTAAGGAAATACTAAAAAAAATTTTTTTTGGTATTCAATTCCCATTTATATGCTAAGCCTTGAATTTCAGATGTAAGTAACCACATGAATTAAGGTGCTTACTGCCTCCTGGAGTAAACATATGTTAATTACAGACCGAAAGACCAAAGGAAAAATCCTCCTCACTGGACCTGCCAGTCTATAGATGAAAAGAGACAGTGACGATATCCCAGGCTCCTTTAATGTTTCATCAGCAATGCACTTTGATGTACGAGTGTCAGAACCTGGCACTGCCGTTTATGTTTATTGACATGCCAGGTCAGGCATTCTCCTCATCCCGTCAGACCATTCCCGCGTGGCAAGTCCAATTGTAGCTTATCTCTTGGCTTTATCTACATTGTTTCTCGACTGGTTACCATCAATGTAGCACTAATTTTTACTTCTCATGCACTGACACTAACCACTTGATGTGCACTGTAGAGACATAATTTTTGCCAACTACTGCTGGCTTTCAGTCAATAACTATCTGACAGCCACACTCGGACATTGATGGGAATATGCACAGCACTTGAATGTTTCTAAATTGAATTTGGGGTGAAGAAAGATTCCGTAGTAATAATCACAATATGGTCAGTGGCTTGACCACTAGATATAGACTTCAGTCTTAAAACCTTGCTATCTATTTGGATTGTATCTCCCTGAGTCAAAAATTGACTGAGAATCCTAATTTGAATAAACCAATTGTAAAAAGTACATTTTTGAGAAAACTGGGGAAATTTGTGTTTACAGTAGGCGCTAGATCTTACTAATAAATTCCTGTTTGTTATTGTTAGTACAATAATAACATTGTGGTTATGTCTATATTATTTACAGATGAATACTGAAATGCAGAGAGATCAAATGATAGGAATTCTGGGATTTGCTTTAAAATTCTTTAGCAAAAATAAAAAGGAAGGGGTTGGATGAAGCAAATGTGGCAAAAATCTTGCTAAATATTAAATTTGAGTAATGAGTGTATTAAGGATTATTATGCTATTCTCTTTACTTTTGTTTATGCTTGACGTTTGTCATAATAAAAATACAATTTTTTCGTAATAAAAATAGTTAAAATATTTGAATGTAATTTTCCATTGACAAAGGCCTGAGAAATCTAGTTTTTCCCTCCTTCCTTTCACCTTTTACAGACGAGGAAAGAGAAGCTCAGAGAAGTGAAAAGATCGCCCAGGGTCACACAGACCTGCTGACCCCAGTTCAGCATTCTTTAGGGTACATTATACTACGTGTTATTTTATTTTGTCATATTTGTAAGTAAAGGCATAGTTAGGGCTTTACTTTCATAAGCCAGATTTTGATAATCCTGCTTGTATACTATATGAAAGACACTACATATTAATAATTACAGAAAAAGTGATCAAGCTTACGAAATACATAGGTTATTTGCATGTTGATTTTAGAAGCGGTTTCATTCTTAAGAGACTTATATTCAATAATCGATAGATGTGTTGTGGAAGGATTACTGAACAGGGAGTCATGCAGTCTTAGTTCTAGTCTAGATTCTGCAGGTAACTAGTTACATAACCTTCAGCAAGTTGCTTAATCTTTCTGGGTCTTTTTATTCACTTATAAAATGAAGGTGTTGAACTAAATGACCTCTCAAGTTCAATTTAGTTCTACTATTATGGGGTTCTATGACTGATAATTTTTTCCATGGGGGAAAGTACAGTCATGAAAGGCATTTTAGGATATGTAGTGAAATTTTTTAAAGTTCTTCTGAATTTACAAAATGCTATCCGCTTATAAATAATGTGGGGTCTTTTCGGTTTTTTTGTTGTTGTTGCTGAGGAAGATTTGCCCTGAGCTAACATCCATGCCAATCTTCCTCTATTGTTTAGTATGTGGGCCGCCAGCACAGCATGGCTGCTAACAGAGCGGTGTAGGTCTGCGCCTGGGAACTGAACCTGGGCCGCTGCAGCGGAGTGTGCTGAACTTAACCACTAGGCAACCGGGGCTGGCCCTAAATAATGTTTTAAAGTGTATATAGGCACCTCTACTTTATGGCCTTCTGGTCCCTGAACAGTAGTGGCAAATCAAGCTGTCTTAATGGGGGTTTCTTAATTTTAGCATTTTTGGGCTTCCTTCTGAACTCAGAGTTTCCTCACTGAAGTGACCAAACCACCCTTTGCTTATACTGAAAATCTCTTCCTTCTATATATTATTGTGATTGTTAGGTAAGTTTTGAAGAGACATAATTTCTTTTCTATAATCATTGGATGATTTTCTGTGTCTAATCATGCATCCATATAATCATCATTTTTTGCACCTCATAGATCAGCTGATTATTTCTGCTAACACCTCTGCTTGCAATGGATTGTAACAGTCACCCTGAGAGGAAGTGGATCAGAGGAGGTCATCGGGTACTCATAAATACTGGTTTGGGTCCTTGGAAGTCATATTTATGATAACCCGCTGTGGTATCCCAACCGTGCTGCCATGCATGTCCTGTCATAACAACCGCAACAGCTGATGTTTACTAACTGCTCCCTATGTGCCAGGCACAGTGCTCTCTTTTTTACATTTATTGTTTCATTTTCTCCTCTTGTCAAGGCTGTAATGAGGAAAGCTGTGGCTTAGAAACATCGAGTAAGGTGTTTAAGAAGTTATAGTCATCATTATCATTGTTGGATGGGAGAATTTGGGGGTTTTTTACTTCAATTTTTGTACCTTTTGCATTGTTTGAATTCTTAAAATATATGTCATTTTTACAAAGTAATTATTTTTCTTTAAAAAAGGAAAGCATATCTGCCAAGATATTAACAGTGGTTAATTCTGAGGGTGGGAGTATAGATGACTGTTACTTTCTTTTGTGTGTTTATTGATTTGGAATTTGCCTAATATCACACATCTAGGAAGTAGCCAGTTGAGATTCAAATATATAGCTATATGACTATAATACCCATCCTTTCGAAATAATATATTTGTCAAAAAGGTGCTGTATGTACACAGTACATAAAGGGCAGGAAAGGGCATTCACTGAAACAGAATGTCCCTCCTACCCCTGCCTCTGAGACAACCAGTTTCCTCCCAGAGTCATCACAGTTACCAGTTTCTTGGGAAATTTCTGGAGATATATTTTACATAGTCAAGCATACAGGGATATATTCTTTTTCATACAAATGGAGCACTCCATAATACTGTTCTGTTTCTTAATTTTTTCTTTTCCTCATTTAACAAGACATCCTGGAGATTGTTCCTTATTTATTCATACACCGTAGCAATGGCTGCATTATACAGATGACTTCGTTGCATGGATGGCCTGTGCTTTATTTAACCAGGCTTCTGTTGATGGATATTGAGGTTGTTTCCATTCTTTTACTATTTCAAACTAGTCTTGTACATAAAGCATTTCACACGTGAGAGCAGATCTGTAGGATAAATGCCTATTCATGAAATGGCTATGTCAGTGGAAAGATGCATGAATAATTTTGATAGATATTGGTAAATTGTTCTCCCTAAAGGTTAAAGTAGTGTATGAGAGAGCCTGTCTTCCTCCATCCTTGCCAGCACAGTGTGTTATTAAACTTTCTGATTTTTGCTAATCTGATCATTAGATTGAAGTGCTCTCATGTTAATCTTAATTTATATTTCTCTTAAGTGAGTGAGGTTGAACATATTTTTATATGTTTAGGAGCCATTAGTGTTACCGCCCAAAAAGGGGTTTGTCTGCCCGCCGCAAGACATGCCAATAGTTAAGAGGCAAGGTGGTAGGAAAGAAAGGACTTTTTATTACAGCTTGCTAGCAAGGGGGAAGATGGCCGACTTATGTCTGAAAGAACCATCTTAAGGGGTACAAAATCTTACAGTAGTTATATAGGCCAATGGGTTATAGGGGAGGGGGTTAGAGATGTTGACCTTCTGGTGTTACAGACTGGGAGTGCCACACCAGATCTCTCAGTTTTCATTGATGATGCTATCAGCGTAGACTCTCTGTTTGGGGGTCATCACGTTTCTGAGGAACTCAAAAGAACAAAGTTATCATCTTATCGCAGCTGGGAGGTACATGCACAAGCAGGGGTCGTAAAATCTACAGAGCAGTTAGATCTCCTGGGGGGTGCATATCCAGCTGGGTTAGTTAGTCAGAGGTCATTCAAAGTTACAATAGGGTTTCTTTTCTACAACATGGCTTCCCTTATGTCAACCTTGTCTTAAGCCGGTATCATCAGTATTTCCTGTTTTGGGAACTATCTTTGTTTTTTGCCCTGCAAAATTTTGTTATTTTCATGTAGTTGGATTTATCAATCTCGTGGTTTCTGAGTTTTGTATCATTTTTCTTAGAAAAGACTTCCCACTCTAATATTTTTTTAATCTTCCAGGGTTTCTTCTAGTACTTTCATAGTTTCTTGTTTTATACTTAGATCTTTGCTTCATTCAGAATTCATTTTGGTGTAAAATGTGATGTAAGGATCTTTTTTTCCCAGATGGCAACCAAGTTGTCCCAACACTATTTAATAATTCATCCTTTCTGCAGTGACTTAAAGGGCCATCGTTATCATATACTAAATCTCTCCATTTGGAGGTATATTTGTTATTTCACAAGCATTAACTATCACTAATCATGGGCTCAAACTTACGAATCTCACAGAATATTATTTGTAATACTTTTTCAGATAGAAGCAGGGAATTTTTTGGCACATGGGAAAGAAGAAAAGTGATCATGTATCCTTATAGCCCCCAGTTTGTGAGCCAGCGAACAAAACTCAGGAATTGGCACGGTCAGCAACACAAAGCTTCTGATTCCAGCTTCACCCTTGTTTTGTGCCCTTCAGAGAATAAAGGAACAGCCCTGGAGTAGAGAAGATAGCTTCACATGAGGAATATTCCACATCTTAGAATGAAGTTTCCTCCTGCTGCATATTATTGTCAGTTTAACTGTGCCTTGAATTACATTCCAACACTTAAAAAAAAAATCTTCCTGCTTCAGGTACACTCCCCTGGACTACGCTTTGCTTGGTGAGCGCCATGAAGTGATCCAGTTCATGCTGGAGCACGGTGCCCTGTCCATCGCTGCTATACAAGACATCGCTGCCTTCAAGATCCAGGCCGTCTACAAAGGGTACAAGGTCAGAAAAGCTTTCCGAGACCGGAAGAATCTCCTCATGAAGCATGAACAGTTGAGAAAAGATGCTGCTGCCAAGTAAGTTTGATCTATAGAGACTGTGTTCTCACAACTCAGAATCAGGGTGGAGGGGGCGGGGTGGTGGGAGTGGCGGGAGAGGGAACCAGGAGAGAATCTGAAATAATTTTGATCCCTGTACCCACATCACCTTCCTGCTTCTGCTCACCACTCCTTCGGAGGACTGGGGCCGCCATGAAGGGTGAAGACCTAATCTCTACTTGGTGGCTCTTCTTCTAGGTTGGTCCCTGGGGTTCCAGCTCAGGGATAAACCACTCCCCACCCACCTACAGCTAGGAGTTGGGGGTGGAGTGCTGCCTACAGTGAGGTACAAAGAGATAGCTAGTCTCCTCACCTTTCCTGCCTTTCCAAAGGAAACACGCCAATATCTAGCCTACTTCCACTAGACTAATCTATGTCTAGTTTCAGTTTGATTAAAGCAACCAACTTATAAATAACTTGCTCTCCCCCACCTATTCCTTAACAAATCTGTGCTGAATAAAATAATTTATTCAAGAAATATTGATTGAATTCTTGCTATACATACAAAACCCTGTGCTAGAACCTATGGAGAAAATGGTGACTCAAAGCAAAGTCCTTGCTTCAAGGACCTCACACTTTTTTGGATAATGATACAAAATGTGCAAAATAGTCATTTGTGCCTATTATTAATTATACATTGATTATTTTACCATAAATGATTGATTTTAGATTATGCTTTGGTTTCCCTTTTCTTTGATACCTGTGTTGGGTATTTTAAATAGCAGGAAAGTATTGCATTAGCAGGTATAGATACCAAAACCTCTGATGATAAAGATGCAGATGGCAGGCAGATTCTTGAGGGATAACTTCCTGGCTGTATCTTGAATGTTTGAAAATCTTCAAATTGTTCCGACTCTTGAATCCTTGCATATCTTGCCCACAAGGGGGAAGCATAAGTGTAATAAATAACTATTAAAAATAATAGTAAAAGCCAGGATAAACGATTTTAGTGAGAAGTTAACTACCACTATGAATTGGAATGCCAACCATAATGTCAGCCTTTGGTAGACAAGACTGACAGAAACACGTCATTTTCTGTAACTCTAAAGCTGCCAAAACAGGTGGCATCCTAGGAAATATTATCTTGCACTGTTTTCTTAGTGATGCTCTCTTCTCTTCGCTTTTGCCAAGGAATCCAGTATTAACCTAAATCCTCTACATGTCTCTTTTTCTAGCCTTCTTATAAAAGTTCTCTGCATGTGAGTGACAACTGTAAGTAGGTAATACTTGTGACAAACTATCCTGAGTTGCAAGTAAATATTCTCTGCAAGGGATGGAATATTGTATTTCCTTCTACTGATGTTTCTATAAAGTCTAGTTTAATGTATGAGACTCTATTTTCAGAATTTGAAGTCATAACTACCTGAATATGAGGGGGCACTCTGCAGAGGCAACATGACTGACTTTGTATGTCCCCCAAAAGGAGTGTATTAATCCAAACACATTCCACTTTGTTATTGAGAGAGGGGACCCAGGAGTCCTCCTGGCCCCCAAACTCCCTTCCCAGTGGAATAGGAGCATTATGGTTGAGTGGAAAGAAGACCTGGGTTCAAATCCAGCCTCTGATGTTTACTTACGATGAATTGAACACAGCATTTCTCTCTCTGGACCTCAGTTTCTCCATCTGTAAAACATGACAAATTAGACCAATTGATTCTAGGCACTCTCCAGTTCTGCAGAAA
The DNA here is from genome assembly GCF_057802395.1 of Ceratotherium simum simum. Lineage (NCBI taxonomy): Eukaryota > Metazoa > Chordata > Mammalia > Perissodactyla > Rhinocerotidae > Ceratotherium > Ceratotherium simum. The sequence goes on along the minus strand of NC_141928.1, from coordinate 34,151,874 downwards.
CCCCCTTCTTCACTGTAAGTGATCTCAGCCTCTTCCTCCTCTCCTCTGCCTGTGGTCCTGCCCAGAGGCCATGTGCCTGGGGCAAGAGTTTGGACTGGCCCGCTGTTGAGTCGGTGTAGAGCTGGGAACTAAGAATCTATTTATCAGAAGATCTCCTATATGGAGGAAGGGGGTTTCAAATAATGACATGCTTAAATCAAGTAGTGGTTTACATTTTTTCACCTGACATGGCCTTTTGTAACTCCCAGGCCAGAGGGTTTGAAAGGACAAGGGGATTTAGGGAACATCTAGCTCAACCCCCCTTTTCGTTGTTATCCTAATTAATTTCACTGTCGAGGAAGATAGATCCTCTTTGTTCTTGGTTATTAGTTTCTGAAGTTAAGTTTTAAAAACGCTTTTAAATGGGAGCTGTGCTTGCAGTGATTATATTTGAAATTGCCCAAAGTGAAAAATTATCATCTCCTTTACTTTTTCTCAATCACAGTCTTTCCTTTATTGGTGTCATTATCGGAAGTCAACAGTTTCTTACAGTTTAACCATCACCTCCTATCGCCATTGTAGCATAGATCTCCAAGAGAAACATTTAAATGGAGAAGGAACTGATTTAATTTGTTTTAATTTTATATCTCAAATGTTATTTCCTAAAATCTGAGTCAGTGTTTAATTGTGTTTGGTTTTTGCTTTAAGGAGCAGAAATCAGAATGTTAAATTCAGTCCTTGCTGCTGCTGCCTCATTGACTAAGGTGACGCAGGCACATCATTTGACCTCAGCGCACCCTTCCCAGTTATCACGTTAGGATGGCAGAAATCACCTGCCTTAAAGCGACGATGTGGAAGGTAGTTATTAAACTTAAAGTGATTTCAAATTTACTGATAGAGAAATTGAGAGAGAGAGAAGTTTTAGTCATATTTTCTAAGGCATGTTTTTAGAAAATTCTATTCAAGAAATACCTATAATCCATCTAAAAGCACTTTATAACTCATTCTGCACCACCTATGTTGTTGCCAAAATGAACATTACTGTAATTTACCTGCCAAAGCACACGTGAATGCACACCAAAATAAGACTGTATTTATGTTGATCACCCTTCTTCCTTGAAGCTTCCTTTCTGCCAGGTTTTTATCTCTCTCTCTAATCTCAGGTCTCATCTAACTCTCTGACTCCTCCTTCTCACATCTTTTCAATTACACCATCTCCACATGGAGGTCAGCCCTGCGGGCTGGCTCCTTAGACTGCTCCTCACGCTGTCCTTTTTTCCACTGAAATGTAGCCACTCTTAAAACTTGAGTACTTCGTCTCTGTAGATAGCCCCTTCCTCTGTCTCACAGGCTGACCTCCTGGAACTCTAATCCCGTAGCATCGTTGCCTGCTGGGCATTTCCATTTTGCGGTCCTTTTGTCATTGCCAACACTCAGGTCATTGGACATTTCCATTTGCATGTCCTGTTGTCACTGCCACTGCAGACTCACTGTGGGAAACCTACAGCTCATCGCCACAACCCATCTCTTCTCACCTCTGTATTTCTCTGCTAGTACTGCCACCACTGATTCTGTTCATTCCTCTCTTGAAATGTCCTTTTATGTCCTTTTGCTCTCATCCTTCTGTCCCACCCCTCTGTAGTGGCCATTATTCTTGAATACCAGCATGGTGCTACGTAAGGCCTTCAACATTTTCCCTCCACTTATATCTCCAAGTCTCGTTTCTCTCCACTGCTACCTCCCTCCCACACCCTCGCACTTGAGGTCTCAGCCATCCTGAACTTTCTTCACTTCCTTACTTACCGTGCTTTCTGGAAGACTTGAGCTTCATTCTGGCTAGCTATGAGACTGAATGTGTCTCTTAGAATTATCTAATCAAGTCCAGTTTGTGTCACCCAGTTCAAACGCTTGTGATGCTTAAGTCCTTTCTACAGGATGTTGTTCTGTGTTCTCAAAAAGTCAAGTGACAGGGAATTCTGTACCCCTCAAGGCAGCACGTTGCATTAGTGGACAGTTCTGTCTGGCAGTTCTTTTCTACCTTTTGGTCTTACAGCTACCCCTTGAAGTGAAGGAGAAAAATCTAAATCCTTTTCCATAAACCGACTTCCAGATAATTAAATTGCTGAAGACGCTCCCACTCCTACCCCAGGTCTCCTTTCCCTTATAATTGACCCTGTTGCCACTTGCTCCCCTGAACATCTTCAGTCTATCAACACCTCTCTCCGGGATTGACCCATAGGGCTGACTCTTCTGTTCATACTGAGGTCTGGCCTGTGGAGAATTGTTTCCATGATTCTACTTCATGCTGTTCCACTTCTCTGAGCCTCAGTGTCCCCTCAGTAAAATGAAAAGATTTCTTAACCCAGGATGGGCTTTGGGGCTCCATGAATGCCCTGAAACTGTATGCACCGTTTCATGTGTCATGAGCATTTGTGCATTTTAGGGGAGAGGATCTATTTTGGGGGAGAGGATAGATTTTTATCACATTCTCAAAGAAAGTCCATGAGTCACAGAGGGATAAAAAAACTGTTAAACTAAATGATATCTGAGGTCCTTTCCAGCTCTAACATTCTGTAAGTCAAAGGTCCTAAAACACATGACATTTGCTTATTCCCTTGATTCCCTTGAGAGGAAGTCAAAGACCAAATATTCCTAGGCCTGTTACTCAGCGACAATAAAGAGATAGAATCTGACAGACCCGCTACATACAATGCGATACCAACTGAAAAGGTTACAGCTAAGCCTTTTCTGTCTTGTGAGGTAATCACTTTCTTCTCACTGGAAATGTTCCAGCAGAAATTGAATTATCATCTCTCTAAGATAATATATAAGTAATTTTAAAAATCATATAAAAAGCTAGTCTCTAAAATCTCTTCTGAGTTAGAGTCTGTGAGAGCTAGGTGGCAAGTTTTTGCTCATGCTGTTCCCTCAACCTGAAATAACCTTCTCTCCCTCCTTTCTCATTTTGACATTCTTTCTTGTAGCCTTTTTCCTCTTCCAGTTTATTTAGTGACTGCATCCCATGTCCTCCCATAGCTCTGTGTAGATACCTCTGTATTAGCACTCATCGCATCTAGAACTCACTGTTGCAGAAATGTATGGGTCTGATTCCCCACTAGACTGTCAGTTCCTTGAGAGCAGGGCTTGTGTGATATATCTCCGTATCTCCAGTGCCTTAGAGTGCTTGATATATAGTAAGCATTTAGTAATAAATGTTCAATAATTGCCCCTGCCATGGATCTAAGGCCTTAGAGAAGTTCATCATTCTAGGCCTTAGTCTTCTCCTCTGTCAAATGAAGTGCGGAACCAGATACTCTGTTAGGTCTCCTTCAGTTCCAATCCTGTGAGTCTCTATAAGTGTTCCACTTTAACTTGTTTGCCTCACGCAGGCAGCAAACACATTTACACACCATTTATCCTAACAACGCACACTGGCGCTTATATATTTGTGCATTAGGTTTTCCAACTCCCTCCATATGAGCAAGTTACCATTTGACAGGTTTATGATTTTAAAAAGAAATGTTAGAGCAAAGTGGTTCACCACTGCATATGCTTGAACATGAGACCCCACTGTGTGCTTCCACAGAGAGTTGGATTTGCCCAGTTTTGACAGGGAGAAATTGATTCTATCAGACACTACAGAAATAAGCAGGCTCTTTCCCATTCCATGAGTATTCAAGTTTCCATTGCCATGAATATAGGACCTAAGAGAGGTTTGAGAGATGTAATTGGCTTCCACAGCTTTATCTGAACAGCTTTACCTCTATATAAAAGTAATGATTACTTCTACTTATATAGTACTTTCCACCTTACCAAGTTCTTATACATAATGCTTTTAATCCGTACAATAACCCAATAAAGTAGACAGGGCAACTATCCTTAATCTCATTTCATAGATAGGGAGAATAACACACAGAGGTTAACTTGGCTGAAATCACACAGCCGGGAAGGGAGAAAGTTGGCACAGGAATCTCAGTCCTACCCTAAGCCGGGGTTCCTACCATTGCTGGGTTCAGGGGAATCATCCCACCAGCCACACCTATGCTAGCGGCTGTCTGCAGACACTAGCCCCATCTGAGAGGCCAGCATGGCTATCTATTTTCTGGTTTATACATATAAGTGTAACTGTTGGTGGCAGAACCAGGCCCCAAGTCAGCTTTTCTCCTAACCCACTGCTTATTCAATTGTGCCAGTGTTGCTTCCAGTGATTGTTAAGAGTGGTGCCAAGCCACCATCATCAATTCTACAACAGAGTTCAATACAATCTTCCCCTTACTCTCAAAGCTAACAGAGCAGAGCATACCAATATCCTCCTAAGTACCAGAGAAAGTTAAGAAAATGAGTTGGCCCCCAGCCTGCACCAGGCCTATGAATAAGAATGGCATTAGGGCAAAGCCCAGTTAAATCAGTGCAAGCTAACTAGGCCTCCCTCTTCTGTGGAAACCATTTTAATCAAATCTCTCAAGTCTCTCTTAGGTCCTGTATTCAGGCAATGGAAACTTGAATACTCGTGGGATGAGAAAGAGCCCACTTGTTTCTGCAGTGTCTGATAGAATTAATTTCTTCTTGTTAAAACTGGGCAAATACAACTCTTTGTGGAAGCCACATAGTGGGGTAGAAAAAAAATCAACTTCCACAACTCAAACTTTCCAGGCCCAGAGGTGGATCTGTGCCATATTGTGCAAACGGACATATCCAGTCCTGAGATGCTGAAGCCATTGGACGTTCAAGTCATTTAAGTTATTGCCCTTGATCTGGTTCTCTGCACATCAAGCAATCTTTTGATCCCTTAGTTTCTCAGTGGCCCTTTTTTGCAAAGTCATCTAGGCTAGTAATTTGTAGAAATCTCCCATCCTTGGGTCTTAGATCTGGTTTTGAAACAGATTTGCAGCAACAACATGTCCCTTAAATCTTTTCTTCCATGGGTGAAACAGCCTCAGTTCCTTCAGCCCATCACCTGGAGACCCCCTTCACCCTGTGGAGCACAGGACCGGAAGCAGATGTTGTCAAGGATCTGATCCTCAGTTGACTTTCTCACCCTCTTATACTCTGAGCCTCTGGGGAACCGCAAAAATTGCTCTAGAAAAGACAGTGCAAACCAGACTAATTGGCAGCCCATCAAAAGCTGTTGCTGGGCCAATTTCCCTTAAGATAATAAAAAAAGTAGAGGAAAATGTGGGACTATTTTATACATTACGGTTCTGCTGTGTTAATAAATGTCATGCTAAAATGTTACTTGCTGTGTCATGAATGGGATTTTTTTTTCTCTTTAATTTTTCATATAAACTAGAATAACATTGGTTCTTTTTCTGGTATTTATTTCTTAAGCTTTACAAAAATAGGTCAAGTTATAACATAGCCTACCATGAAGATTAAAGGTCTTTGACATCCTGTATGAATTAGTTGGAGGAAAAAAAAAACCCATAAATTTCAGGACAATTATTGAGTCTGAGAATTTAGGACTGAAAGCTACACTAGAAACTAGTTTGAAGTGCTGTTAATGGTTACTTTGATGTGACATTACCATTTTCTTCATATGACCCAATTCAGTTTTTAAATGATGGAAGAAGATTAAGTGAAATTTTAAAAAACGACTCTGTCATCGATATGAATTTTACAGGGAGTGGTACAGCAGCTGAGTTCTACCTCAGCAGCCTTGGGTAAGTCACTTATCTCTCTGCCTCAGTTTCTTCAGCTACCAAACAAGAGTGTCACCCTCAGTAAACTGAGGTTCCTTCAAGCTCTTAGACTATGAGTTGTGGTTCTGGACCTTTTTCCCCGGGGAGACACATGCACGTGGCATCATGTTCTACTCTCAGGGGATATATCCTCTGTGTGTGTGGTGGTGTTGTTTTAAGGCAGCAATATAGATAAAATAGGATGCAGGTTATGCATAACTCCTAATCATAATCCCACCCTTCTCCCCGGGGATCACTGCTTGTATGTCAAGAACCACAGCTCTGGAGAACTTCACAATTGTGGGCTGCGTGCCACCTGGAAGATTTATGTTAAGTGCAAACTGCATCATTTTTTTAAAAACATTAATTTACTTCTATTCATAAGCTGAGGGTCTAATTATGTATTCTGATGATTACATTCTTTCTCCTGAATCTGCATACTTAGCTCTACCAAAATGACAAAACATCGCCCTGCAAAACTCCCCATCCAAAGAAGTCTCCAGAAGGCAGAGCCTCCCTGCTTTCTGGACATCCTGATTACTCTGAAATGCTGGAGCCCCTGTTTGTCCTGTGGCTGCCTTGGTTGGAGGCCAGGAAAGGTCTGCAGTGACAGGGTTCACCCAGGGGCTGATCGTACAGTGGCTTCTTGGAATTGAAAAGGAAAGCTGTTTGGTTTCCTGAAAGAAAGAGAAATGACTACTCAAATAACGAAGTCTAATTTATCACCTCAACACCCCTCTTAAGGGCAGTGAGATCCATGTAGATGCCAAGCCAGACAACCACGTGTGTGTCTGTCTAAAGGACCAATATTCTCTTAAAGCAGTGCTAGTAAAAAGAGCAGCACTCCCTCTGCCTGCCAGGAGCAAGGCTATTACATCAATTAGCAGCACTTCACCCACCCAGATGCTTCCACCTTCTTCTGAAAAGCAGCCTTCTCCCAGACAGGTCACACTGAAGTGGCCCCTGCTAGCATCCATATAAACCTCATGTGTGGTCCAGCTGGCCTGTCGATTGCCATGCAGCATGCTTGAGTGTCGGCAGTTGGCAAAGTAACAAAACCAGAGTCAAAAACATGAGAGCTGTGCAGGAGTCAGCACCACCCATCTGGCCACTTGCTCTGGGGTGGGGCTCAGTGGGAAACTGCTAGATAAGCAAGCTTGGACCCAGATCAGGGGCTTCACACAAGAAGAAAGACCTTCAGAAGGGGGAGTTAAGTTGACAAGGTTTTATATCTATCACCTGGGTCTTCCCTGTCCCTTCAGATCTAAATAACCTTTGCTTTAAATTCCACAGGCTGTGGAAATCTGAATTCTATGACTTTTGGGGGGCTTAGGTTTCTGCCTCAGCTCTTGCTTCCATGTCTGGTATCTTAGCTCTGTGACTTGTCAGGTTGCCTATAAAAGAGCATGTCTGAGCATGGCAGATCCTACAAAAAGTTGGTGTTCTTGAGGAGAATCACATTTCCTATCCCGTAATGGTATAGTTAACAGTCCATATGAGACTTTCCGTCTTCTCTTAAGTCTTGCTCCTCAAGGTGTGGTCCGAGGACCAGCAGCACCTGTATAACCTGGGTTCTTGTTAGAAATGCAGAATGCTGAGCCCCACCCCGGGGTTGCTAGATCAGAATCTCGATTTTAGCAAGACCTCAGGAGATTCAGTTCATTTAAGTGTGAGGAGCACAGATCTGAAGTCCTTTTCTCTCGCCTCTCAGGGGGAGGATCCTCTCTGCCCTGGCCCTTGTCTGCACAGTACCCGTCTTTCATCTTCCCTGTCTTCGCCCTCCCTGCTCTCTCTCGTTCTTTCATCTCCTCCCTCCCTGTCAGGAGCTACAAACAAATTCTTTGTGTCATGACAGAGCAGCCCTCTTCTCTGGAGCCTCAGAGCCCGTCACCACCTAGGCCCTGAAGGTCTCACCTTCTGCCAGCCCTCAGTCCTGTCCCCAAGCTTATTAGAGTCTTTGTCTAACAAGGTCTCCCTCAAGAGGCACTCTGATACCAGCTGCTGCGATAAAAGACATCTCTCCCTCTCATTACAAAAGATATCCCAGATTTTATAAAGACGTCTGGTTTCCAAACAGACCCCTAAATCAATTCTGTATTATAAGCCATCATGTAAGTGGTAGGCCTGGGGAAACTGAGTCTCTGAGAGAAGAGTGACTCACTTGAGGTCATTTTGTGGTTATTGGCACAGGCAGGACCAGAAAAATCCCTATACTTCCAGTACAGCGTTCTCTCCACTGCACCCCTGATCATTCTACTTTAAACTGAACCTCTCAGTGGCTCCCCAGTTCTCTTCCTGAGCAGTAGCCGTGAATCACTGGGGCAGCAAATGTGGATTGGGTGCTGCAGTGTAAAGCATGCACCGTTCAAAGATCAGAGGCTATTTTTCCATACTATTTGCCTTTGCCCAGACTGCTCCCTCAGACTGAAATCCTCATTCCCACCTATCTGCCTGGCACACTCCTTCACATCTTTGAGAATCAACAGCTGGGACCTTCTGGATTCCTACAGACAAAATCACTACTTCCTCTGTGCAAGCACACTATTATAACATTTCTTCCATTATATGTTAGGTCTTTGTTTTCCTAAGCTGGCCCCCTCTGGGCAGAAGCTTCCTCAAGGGAGAGCTAACCTCTGTGGTCCTCAGTGCCCAGCACAGGAGAGGCTCCGAAAATGTCCTCCTTTCTTCCTCCTTTCTTTCCTTTGGAAATCCCTACAAATTAATGGCATCAGTCAAACAAATCCTGTCCTTAACTCAACCCTTTGTCCTCAAGCCTCTCACCCCCTTCTGGACCTGCCTCACACTGCCACTCATTTCTAGACCTGGCCTCTCCTCGCCAGCCCTTCTCTTCTGTTGTACCCAAAAGTTCCAGCTTAGCCACCAGCTACTTGCGTGTGACTTTTTGAAACCCATCCTACCTTCTGGACCACATCTGTACAATAAGTGGTTTTGACCCCTTAGCTGGAGCTCCCGATGGTAGTATTACAAGTCACAGGTGTATTAAAATCAGTTGCGAGGTACTTTATGAGTAATTTTTTCATATAATAATTAAGGTTTGCCATTGGTCTTTTTTAATAAATAGAGAAAATTAAAGGTTATCCCTGTGACTGTCATGCTCAGTTGCATTCTGATGGACTTTCTGAAATAGAAGAAGAGGCTTGGGGCACAGACACCTTGGGATTGTGTTATGTCTCACAAAAAAGTTCCCTGGTTATCTGTCATGTGTGTCTCAACACTGCAAAGGTCGAGCTATAAGATTCTTTTCAGCTCCATCATCTTTTGAGCTATGAGGCCTGGAGAAAAGACTGCTTCCAGAAAATGTGAATTTCCAAATCCTTCCGGTGATGTGTTACCTCCTCTTAAAATTTAAGTCTCACTCAGGAACACTTGAGTGAGTGACCCTCTTTTAATTTTCTCCTCTTCCTCCTTGGCTTTGCTTCCAGGAAGCGGGAGGAGGAAAACAAGCGAAGAGAGGCAGAACAGCAGAAGGGAAGGCTGAGCCCAGATTCCTGCAGACCCCAAGCCCCTCCCTGTCCGCCCAACACCCAGGCTGAACCCCGCGAGCAGAGCGGGGCCCCCAGCAAACAGCCTCCCACCAGCGACGTGGCCCAGGGCCCTGAGCAGAGAGCCTGCAGAGAGTCTCCAGGCAGAGGGTCTCCAAGCAGAGCCCACCGAAAGGAGCAGCATCTTTCCCCAGACGTGCAGGGAACAGACCCCAGAAAGCCAAATGGTAGGTGAATTGCCTTTGTTATCTGATGCCAACCTATGGACTGTGGGCTCTTTTGACTGGTGTATTCAGACCATTTACATTTAAGGCAATTATGTCAGCACCTAAGCCTGCCATTTTATTATTTATTTTCTATGTATTTCTCTTTCCTGTTCTCATTCCTGTTTCTCTTTTCCTCCCTTCCTGTGGTTACTTGAACATCTTTTAGCATTCCATCTTGATGGATTTATAGTGTTTTTGAGAATATCTCTTTCTATAGTTTTCGTGGTGGTTGCTCTGAGTATAACAATGGTAGTCTACTAGTATCAACATTTTGCTGCTTTGAGTGAAATGTGGAAACTTTGCTTCCATTTAGGTACCTATACTTTCCCCACTTTTAACTATCATTGCTTGCTTATCAGATAGTGTTATAATTTTTGTTTCAATCATCAAATATAATTTATAAAACTCAAGAGGAAAAGGATAGTCTATTTTGCGTACCCTTATTTCTGTTTTTCTGTTGTTTCATCTTCCTGGTCCTCTGGATTCCTTCTTTTATCATTTCCTTTCTGTTTGAAGAACTGTCTTTAGCCAATGTTTAAGGGTAGCTCTGCTAGCAACAACTTCTTTGTTTTCCTTTGTCTAAGAATGTTTTTATTTCATTCCTGAAGAATTGTTAAATCAGATCTAGAATTCACGGTTGGCAGTTCTTTTCTTTTAGCCCTTGAAAAAGACTGTGCCACTTCCTTCTGCCCTCCCTGGTGTCAGATGAGAAATCCACTGTCATTCAAATTGGTGTTCCTTGGTAATGTTCCTAGGTAACATGTCATTTCTCTCTGGCTGCTTTCAAGATTTTTTCTTTACCTTTAGTGTTTTAGTAGTTTAATATGATGTGTCTGGGCGTGGATTTTTGGAGTTTATCTTGTTTGGATATTGCTTAGTGTGTTGAAGATGCCCAAGATCACCCCTATGTTCAGTAACTGGCTGGGAGTTCTCACAAGACTCAGCATATAGTTGTACTCATAGCTATGATTTATTATAACAAAAGGAGACCAAGCAAAATCAGCAAAGGGAAAAGGCACGTGGAGCGAAGTCTGGAGGAAACCAGATGTGAGCTTCTAAGAGCCTCTTCTAGTGGAGTCACACAGGATGTGCTTAATTCCTCCAGCAATGAATTGTAACAACCAGCTAGACAACATTTTGTGTACCAGGAAGCAACCTAGACCTAGGACTCCAGGATTTTTATTAGGGTCAATCACGTAGGTACCCTCTGCCTAGCATGGACCAAAATTCCAGACTCCCACAAGCAAAGCAGGTATTCAGCATAAGCTGTATTATTTGCACAAAGCAATTTGGGTACATTGAGCCATTCTTATCGGTTAGGGAATGGTAAGAACCCTCCAGAAATTCCAACACAGTGCAAAAGGCAAATAATGTCTTAGTGTTATTATGAAAATAGTTTTGACCTTGTGGACCCCAGAAAGGGTCTCTAGAATCTGATGGTCACCTAATTCAGGGCTTAGACAATTCAATCTATCTCTGAACCTCAATTTCCTTAGCTATAAATTACACTCTCTACCCTGTAAGGCAGTTATGAATAGAAATAAAATAATTAATATAGAATACTTGTTATAGCCCATGACCCATAGTAGGTCTTCAATAACTACTATTTTTAAACCACACTGCTGATCTTGTTAAGAACAACTACACAAAAGTATACATGAGTGACCACAAACATTTCCAGACTATAATTCCATAACCCACTTTACAGTGACAGTGCATCAGCAGAGTATACCTTAAGGATGGTGTGATGCTTTGTTATGTATTCATTTATTCATTCAACCAGCATTAACTAGACTCCCATGATATGACAGCCATGTTGAATTTCCTCAAGTTCTTTCTTAGCTTGGGGCCTTTGCATATAACATTCCCTCTATCCATATGGATAAAAAGTGCCAGTCATTGTGCCACCAAATAACACGGTTCACCTTTCTCCAGACTCCAGAAGCAATCTCTTCTCTGCTCTTCCAGCCTGCACTAACAGTCTCTTCATTGCCTTTCTAGCTTGTGTTCACCAGCCAGTCCCAAAGTCAATTCCATGGGGTTTAGGTTTTTGTTAGGCCAGCACCTCTCTTTTTTAGGTATCAGTTTCTGCGTTGGTTAGCTCTTGTGGCATAAAAAACCACCCCCAAAACTATGTGGCTTAAAACAACAACAATCTGTGATTTCTCACAATTCTGTGGGTTGGCTGGGCAGTTCCTCTGCTGGATCACCTGGCCTTACTCATGTGGCTGCTAGAAGGTTGGCTGGGCTGGAAAGTCCAAGACGGCTCCCTTCACATGTCTGGCAATTGGTGCTGGCTGTTGGCTAAGGTGTCTCAGTTCTCTTCTACGTGACCTTTCATCCTCCAGTAGGTTAGACCATCTTCCTTGCGTATCGTTCTCAGGGCAGCACTCTGAGGTAGAGAAGCCAGAAGCTACAAACCCTTTTGAGCCTAGGCTCCAGAATTGTCACATCACTTCTACCACATTCTGTTGATCAGAGCAAGTCACAAGGCCAGCCCAGATTCAAGGGCATGGAGGCATAGATTCTACCTCTGGATGGAAGATGTTGCAAAATCACATTTCAAAGGTGAGTGCATACTTGGATGAAAAGAATCTGGCCATTAAACAATCTGTCATAAGGAGCAATATGTCTCTTACTTCTGTATCCCTAGCACCTAGCAGGGTATCTGGCACATAAGAGATATAATAAATATTTGTTGAATGTATAGCTGTGTGGTACTAGCTAGGTGCTTGAGATTCAGAGATGAAAGACAGATTGTTAACCATGACATGAAAGAGTATTCTTGGATATACTCATGTTTTCTGTAACAGAGGCCCTTTTTTATGGCAAAACTTTGCTTCTTCTCAGTTCACTAAATCACTTATGCACACATTTCATTCAGATATGTTTTTGAGCCCACACTATGTGCCAGCCATACTGAATTGTAATTAATGCTAAGGACCATACCATCAGCATCTTTCTTCTAGCAGTGAGCACAATATTGGTTACATAGGTAAATACTTCTTGACGTGACTTCTCTTAGAAGAAGTTTGATTGGCTTGGGGTTTACTCTGTACCCCAGGAATTATACTTAATCCGTGCGACTTCAAATGGACAATGTCTTTTCCCCTAATCCAGTGCTCTTCAGAGCAGAGAGAAGGGGGAGCACAGTTATTTCAGACTTCTTGCAACTACACAGGGTAATTGTGGCTTGTGTTTGCCTTATTATAAGACACTTGAGACAGTTATGCCTCAGGACCAATCAGATCTACTGTAGACCTGATCACATTCAGAGAGAGTCACCTCACATCCTGAAAAATCCATGAAGTTTCAGTTTTTAATAACCAATCCTTTTGTCTTTTAATTACATTGATACTAGTTAGGCTTCCTCTCCTCACTTTTGGTTGAAAGGTGATCTAGTACATGGTTTTATAATGATTCTCAAGCCCCGTAGGGTTCATGAAATGAATTTAGTAGATTGGACCAGGATAATGTTCATGAAATAGACTACAATAGAAAATATCAAAGTATATCGCACATTATGAAGGTATAAGTTGTTTCAGTTGTATGTTTATGTACATAGATATGTGTGTTTGTGTGTATGTGTGTGTACACGTACGTGTGTATGAGACCACAAATGTAAGATTTATTCATTGGTATGAGTTATTGTCAAAAAAATTTGAAAGTTACTGTTCCAGAACAATTCTGAAGCAGGGGAGCTCCTCATTCATTTGAGATGAGGAATGAGGGAAGTAGTGCCCTGAATAAGGGACCTTTGGGAAGAGCCAGATTCAAATATGCAAACGGAGCCCCAGGAAAGCCTGGCATCCAGACTTTGGGGAGAGTTGAAGGAAGGGAGGCCAATGAGCCTGATTCATATGTAAGGAGAGGGAGCTCTAGTTCATGGGCAGCTTTTGCCCTCATTGACCTGCCTAAGAGGCCAGAGTACAAAGGAAAATAGGGAGATGTTTCCAGGAATCAAGACCAGCCATTGACTAGAACTTCTCTAGCATAGCATTCCTGGGAAACCCCAGCATAACTGGGCAAAAGACACCCCAAGCCACTTTATGTTTGGCCACATAAAGAAGGGTCATGGCTGCTTCAACTAATCAGTGCTCAGGCAGTGTAGACTTTTGGGCCGGCGGGGGGTAGGGGTGGGGACGACATCCCAGCAGGAACACGGAGATGGGAAATATTGACCCGTTCTTTTTCTCCTTTATCCTTTCTCATAGGAGTAGAGAATGTAGAGAATGTTAGAGCTGGAGGATCATTAGAGAGCATCTATTACAGCCTCAACGCAAGTCAGGAAACTGAGGCCCTGAAAGAGGGTTTTGCCCAGGGTCTCTCAGCAGTGATTTCTTTCTTCTCTCTCATAGTAATTCTTTTCTTCTTGTGGTTTATGATGAGTGCAGAGCATGATGTCTAAGTGCATAAGCTTTAGAATCAAATAACCTGGGTTCACAGTGGGACCGTACCACTTACTGGCTGTGTAATCTTGAGCAAGTCACTTACCCTCTCCAAGCCTCCATTTCTTTATTTGTAAAAAAGAGACAATAATGCCTGTCTTAGAAAATTGTGAACATTAATGAGATAACCCATGTAAAGATTTAAACGTAGTGCCTCAAGCACTCTATAAATATGAGCTGTTATTATAATTAACCTCATTATTATTTCAAAAGAGGGGGAGGAAGGAAACATAGTGTTTAGAAAGATCCCTGTGGCTGAGTAGAGGATGGATTTGGAGGACCAGAGAGGGCCTATACTAGACATGGTAGCAGCAGAGTGATGAGTAGGGGATGGACTGGGGGGGTAGAATTGAGATGACTTGGTAGCAGATTGCTTGTGGGAGGTGGTGAGATAAAGTTGTCTTTGAGTCGGTGTGGTTTTCAGGAGAGTCTGGTGGAGGAGAAACTCACTGTTTTAAGGGCCGTCCTGGTGTTTTCTTATTCTCAGCATATGGGCTGCCAGAGCGAGTGGGGGTGACGGGTGGGAGTATAAGTGGGCCCTTACGTTTGGTGCATGTACAGTGGCTAAGGCGACAAATTCAGTTACCACCTGTATGCCAAAGACTGCCTGCCCTCTTGTCCTTGCTTCAATTGTGTATACTCAGTTATTTACTTATGTCCTCACTTGGATGGCCCAAAGGCGTCTCCAACTCAACCTATCCAAGACAGGACAGACTATGATTTCATGGAAACTTTCTCCCTATATTTGTTAATGACATACTCATCCATCTGTATGCTCAATTCCAGAGTAAAATCTAATTATTATCTTCTTTTTCTTTACCATCATATCCAATCTATCACCAGGTCTTGTCACCTTTACCTCCTAAATATATATATATATATATATATATATATATATATATATATATATATATATATATATATATCTCCATTCTCTCTATCTCATCCACCATCACCACCATGTAGTCTTCCTAGCATCTTCTTGCCTTTATCTCTGACTCAGGCTATTACAGTAGCTTCCTAACTGTTCTTACTTATCTACTCTGACTCCTCTAATCCATGTTCCTCTCTGTGAACAGATTGGTCTTTTCAAAATGAAATCTCCATATCACTCCCCATTCAGGGCCCTGGAATCAGCCACCTCTCCAAAGAACCCAGATTCCTTTTGTTGATGAATGATATTAGAAACCAAGATCTGAGTGCTAGGTGGGTATATTACTATTGGAGTGTCATTGCTCCTAAGCCGTATCAACAGAGCTAAGAAATACTTATATCTATTTCTGCATCTGTCTGTGTATATGTGTATTACACACACACACACACAGCCACACATACACACCATGAGTTTATACTGATACTTCCAATTCCATTCAACACTACAGGGTTTATTCTAGCTTCTCTCTTTCTTTATTTGAAATGTTTTCTCCAACAGTGAAAGATCTGGCTCTATGATCTTATATCATATATCTATGATATATATGCTTATTTGTTCAATCCTAGTATACACATGAAGTAGTTTCAGAATTGCTAACCCATACTCTTGTGAGAAACAAACTTACTAACTAGAGTACAGTATTTATATACATTTCTTTTTGTCCTTAATCATATTCAGCTGAAATATAGTTTTACCAGGTTACTTAGATCAGTTCTTTCCTTCCTCACTTTTTAGTGTGGTTACCTTATGTATTTGTAACACAGTTAGGTTTATTTGTTATTGTTTATATTCCATTTTGGGTTCTCTCCCACATCTTAGTTGATTTTAATTGTTGTGCTTTTTTTCTTGTGGTTGGGTACTTTTTATTTAAACAGAAAATGACATTTTTTCTTAATGATAAAATTAATGTACATTACAAAAAATTTTAAAAACAGAGAAAAGAACAAAGAAGAAAGTAAAAATTCTCCTTAATCTTAAGATAAACAACTTTTTTCACTTTGGTGCAAATCCTTCTAGTAGAACTTTTTTTTTTCTGTAGGTCAGAAGATTGTGGGCATACTGTTTTGAGATCTCCTTACATTATCTCTTTGTTTTCAACAAAAATGTTAGTATTGTGTTAAATGCTTAGTATTATATCAGATTATGAATACAACCTGTTTTGTTTAATCATGTCTGTGTTGTGGGACATATAAACTAAATAGTCTTTCATATAAATTTTTGTGTACATTTCTAATTTTTATGGCTCTTTAAACATGCTGCCAAATTTTATTCCAGGAAGGTTGCAGAATGTTGTCTCACTTTTTCAAAAGCAAAAAACAAAAAACTCTCTCCAAACATTTAGACAAATAATGGTTTTACTGAATCCTAGTTAGCAGGATGGAATTTTGCCATATTTTTATTAGCTTTGTGTATTTATTTTCTGGATTGTTCACTGATGACCTCTGTCAATTTTTATATTGGCTTTTCATTTTCTTAATGTTTCTGAAAGCTCTTTATATAATAAGGATAGTAACCTTTGTCTATTATATATAATGAATGTTTTATTTTAGTTTACCTTTTAATTCTGTTTAATTTTTTCTCTTGAGATTTTTCTCCTTGTGGTTTTATGCTAAGAAAAGGTTTTTCCCAATTTAGGATCTAATAAACACATGTATTTTCCAGTTTTTACTATCTCATATTTAATTTTATATAGAGACGTTGGAATCTAGTGATTTCTATTTAGAGAATAAGCAGTTTTTCTAGCCATATATGTGGAATAATCCAGAGCTGCAACACTGGCAGCGGGCTCTGTGAACAACGACTTCTGGAGGAGCGCAGCATCCCCCACTGGGTTCCTGGCCAGGGGCTCCGAGCAACTCGTCTCCTCCCCATTCAAAATTCTCTCTTTATTATGTATTTTTATATATGGGGTATATTGTTAGCTTTCTATTCTTTCTCACTGATCTATCTATATTAATACCCAATCACATTATTTTTATCACTACTAGTTAATAGTATCTAATAATATCTAGCAGTCTCTTTATTATTGTTCTCTTTTTTTCCTTTTAATAGAATTTACTTCTTAGAGCAGTTTTAGGTTCACAGCAAAATTGAGCAGAAAGTCCAGAGAGTTCCCATATACCCCTGCCCCCATACACACATACTCCCCCACTATTAACATCCTGCACCGGAGTGGTACATTTGTTGCACCTGATGAACCTACACTGATACAACATCATCACCCAAAGTCCATAGTTTACATGAGGGTTCATGCCTGGTGTTGTACATTCTGTGGGTTTGACAAATGTATAATGGCTTGTATCCATCATTTTAGTAGCATATAGAATTAGTCAGCGTTCTCCAGAAAAACAGAACCAACAGGCTATATATATATAACAGAGGAGATTTTTTGTAGAAATTGGCTCACTTGATTATGGAGGCTTAGTCCCATGATCTGCATCTGCAAGCTGGAGGACCAGGGAAGCTGGTGGTGTGGTTCAGTGAGTCCAAAGGCTGAGAACCAGCAGAGCAGATGGTGTGAGTCTGAGTCCAAAGTCCTGAGAATCAGGGGGCTGATGGTGTAAGTCCTGGTCCAGGTCTGAAAGCCTGAGAAGCAAGAGCACCTGTGTCTGAGGGCAGGCGAAGATGGATGTCCCCGCTCAAGCCGAGACAGCAAATTCGCTGTTCCTCCACCGTTTGGTTCTATTTAGGCCTTCAACGGGCTGGATGATGCCCACCTGCATGGGTGAGGGCAGTCCGCTCTACTCTGTCTACCAATTTAAATGTTAACCTCTTCTGGAGACACCCTCACAGACACACCCAGAGATAGTTTTACCAGCTATCTGGGCATCCCTTATCCCAGTCAAGTTGACACATAAAATTAACCATCACACTGCCCTAAAAATCCTCTGTGCTCTGCCTATGCATCCCTCCCTCCCCACACCCTTGGCAACCACTGATCCATTTACTGTCTCTATAGTTTTGCCTTTTTCCAGAATGTCATATAGTTGGAATCATGCAGTATGTAGACTTTGCAGATTGACTTCTTTCACTTAGTAATATGCATTAGTAATATACAAGTGAAGTCATATTTCACTGAGGACTATCCTCCATGGTGTGATAGCTCATTTCTTTTTAGCACTCATTTCATTTTTAGTTCATTTCTTTTTGGTGCTGAATAATATTCCATTGTCTGGATGTACACAATTTATTTATCTATTCACCTACTGAAGGATATCTTAGTTGCTTCCATATTTTTGCAATTATGAATAAAGCTACTATAAACATTCATGTGCAGGTTTTGGGCTGGACATAAGTTTTTAATTCATTTGGGGAAATACCAGAGAGCACAATTACTGGATCATATAGTGAGAATGTTTAGTTTCGTGAGAAACCGCCAAACTGTCTTCCACAGTGGCCATACTGTTTTTGCATTCCACCAGCAGGGAATGGAGTTCCTGTTGCTCCACATCCTCATCAGCATTTGGTGTTGTCAGTGTTTTTGATTTTTGCCATTCTAATAGGTGTGTAGTGGTATCTCATTATTGTTTTAATTAATTGTGTGGGGTTTTTCTTTTTGGTTTGTGTGAAACATTATAATGGTTCTAAGAGTCACTATACAAAAATGTATGCTCAGAGAGGTGTTGCTCCCTCCTCATCCGACTACCCGCTTCCCATTTCCCTCTTCATTCTGTCCCTTTCCCACCCCATCCCCTTAGGTACCCAATCTCTTCAGTTTCTGGTTTATCCTTTCTATGTTTCTTTTGTACAAATGAGCAGATACACATATGTTTTCTTATATCCCCTTCTTTCTTACATACAGAGTACCGTAGTTTAGATACTCTTTTGCACTTAATAACAGTTATTTTGAAGTCTGTTTCTGAGAACACATTATCTGGATAACCTGTGTGACTGTTTTGTCTGTTCTCTCTCTCTCTCTCTAAATTTTGTCTCCTCATCTCCCTGTATATTTTTGATTGAGTGCTGGACATTGAATATAAAAAATTATAGAAATAACTTGAGGCCTAGGATGATGTTCCTCCAGAGGGGATTTACATTGGCTTCTGTCAGGCATTTAGGAACATGAGCAATCCAAGATCACTTTAATCCAGTTTCCAGAACTGAGATGATGCAAAGCTGGGCTTCACTCCCTGCAAGAGTCAATCTACTACCAGTTCACTTTTTCTCCTAAAACATAGCCTTCCAGGGCCCCAGTCCAAAAGAATGCTTCGTGGCAGGATCTCGTCTCCAAGTTTTGTTCTTGAAACCTCAGGGGGCCAATTCCCCTAGGGATATGTAGCCCCAAATGCCTTGCTCATCTCTGTTGGTTACTTGATTCTCCTGGATCTTGGCCCCATATTTTTTTCTGACTTGTTAGCTCTTCGATGTCTTCAATCAGGTGGTTTGTAATATTGTGTTCGACTTTTCTGTTGTCCTGAGTGGTGAGTATGCCTCAATTCTGCCATTACAGAAGCAGAAGTTCCTTCATTGCTTTTTACATTGAGACTAAATTTTTCATTTTAAATGTTGTATTTAGTTCTTTTTCAAATATATCTCTTCTTTTCTCATATATATATAATTTTTTGCTGAGGAAGATTCACCCTGAGCTAACATCTGCCAATCTTCCTCTGTTTTGTATGTGGGTCACCACCATAGCATGGCTGCTAAAGCACAGCGTGCCGAACTTAACCACCAGGCCATGGGACCAGCCCCCTTTTCTCATATTTTAAATTTCCTTTGTGTTTAATCAGTTTGTGTGTGTCTGTGTGTGCGCACACACTGTTCTATTAGCTGAAGTTCTTGCTGATCCGATCTTACTATTGTGTCTGTTAACTGTCACTCATAGTAGATTGTTTCCTCGTGCATTTTACAATTTTGGATTGTGAAGTCATTTTCAAGAGGATGCCTCTGTGCACCCTGAGTTGAGGGCCTGCCACACTAAAGCAAGATTGTGTTTGTCCTATGGGGCATACTGCAATACCACCATCCTGAGACCAGTTTTTATATTAATTTTTCCTATGAGTTGAGAATAAATGAATACCAAACTCATGTAAGATACAGAATTTTGGCCTCAAATTCTCATGCGAGACTCTTTCTGCCTTCCAGAACCTAGGCTGAAACAAACTTCCTTGTCAAGCAGATTTTTTATCTGGGCCATCATTTCCCAACTGTATACCACCTCCAAGTCCTGGCTTCATGCAGGGTCTTGGTTCTAGTTAACTTCCTGCCTGCAAGGCCTCATTTTCTTTTCTTATCTGGACATTAAAGCACAACCAGATATTTAATAAGACCAACCACGCCCGCTCCGCCACTGCCACCTGCCTGGGCAGTCGGTAGATCAGCTCACACACTTACTGCTCCTGATTTTCAGTTTTCTCTTTGTTTTTGGCCCCCAGGGATTTCCCTTATTTTTCTCGAAGGCACTGTGGTGCTTTTAAAAGGATGTCTATTATATTTAGTCAGCATTTCTAGGGACTTGTAGTGGGAAGTCTTTCAGGTTATCTAACCTACCATTGCTAGAAGTAGACATTAAACAGTTTTTTTCTAATGAGAATTACCACTATCATGGTGATGCTGTAGGACAAGTCTGAATATTTTATGTGACAAAATGAGCAGAAATGCCCTACTGTGCAAGTTTTGGACAATAAATATTCTTCCCCCCTTTCCTTGTCTCCCCAAGAAACATCCAGAGAACATTCTAAAGGCCGATCAGCCAGTGTCCACTTCAGCCCCAATGAAGGCAACAATGGAAACAGACATCCAGGAGTGTCCTCTGTTGAGAAATCCAGAGGTGAGACAGTTGGCGAGCAGCGGTGTGACAAAGGGAAAGGCTTCTGGAAGCAGCCCTCCTGCATCAGGGGGGCTGGGCCTGAGGAGAAAGGAGAGGACCTCAGTGGGGCAGCTGCAAGCCTTCTACAGCAGGATGGCCACAGGAAGCCTGGTCAGCGGCACAACACGGCACCCAAGGCCAAAGGTACCTCCCAGAAAAGGCGCATGCAAGAGCTCAGAGGAGGAAGGTGCTCCCCGGCTGGTTCTAGCCGGCCTGGCAGTGCCAAGGGGGAGGTGGTCCATGCCGGGCAGAATCCTCTCCACCATCGGACACCAAGAAACAAAGTGACACAGGACAAGCTCACAGGAGGGATCTACTCAGATTCGCCACAGACCACAGAGGTGTTGAGGTCAGGAGTCAGGAAGCTGGGGACATCCACCCTGTCTGAGGACGCTCAGATATCTAAGGAGACTGATCCAGCACCTGGTCCCCTCTCTGCACAGAGCGTGAATATTGACCTTCTCCCCCTAGAGCTGCGGCTGCAGATAATCCAGAGAGAAAGAAGCAGGAAAGAGCTGTTTCGCAGAAAGAACAAGGCAGCAGCAGTCATCCAGCGGGCCTGGAGAAGGTAGGAAGACGGGGTGCCACAGCATCTCTGGTCCCGTGGTTGTCCCAATACCCTGTGCTCTATGATATTTTCTAGTGAATTCCATGTGCTGCCATGACAAGGCCAATTTTATTGAGCCTACCCATGAAATTCACACATGTACAGACCCTAGCAATTTACATTGGATTAGCTATTTGGAAGGTGTTTTTGCCAAGAAAGACAGGAAAACACCCAGGGTCGCCTGGTGTAAGGAAAAAGCCCTCAGTTTGTAACCAGGAATGCTGAGTGTCGGGTGAACTCTAACAGGTTGTCTAACCTTGGGCAGATCACTTGGCCTCCCTGACCCTCAGTTTCCTCATCTGTGAAAGGGGATTTAACAATTGCTGCACCTGTCCTGTTTGTATGACAGGTTGTTAGAATGAGATAAGGTGTGCTTCGTAAATTCTGAAGCACTCCACATGTAAGTTGTGTTTATGTCTCTACTACCCAGGAATTAGTCGTACGCCAAATACCTAAACCAGGGCGTAGATATAGTGGATTGAGTGACTGAAATTTATTACAAAAACCCGTCTGAGCATCTGCCAAGCTCCGAATGTCGAGTAGGTGCTGGGAGGAGGCGTGGAGGCTTCCTGAAATACTGAGACAAGTACCTCCAGGGAGTAATTATGGGAGGACTCGAGGAGTCTTTTCCTGCAGGTTTTCACTTCTCTCATAACCTCCTTCACGCTGCAGGCCCCACCAGGGCCTGAATCTAGATTAGGCCTTACACTGATGACCAGTGCCCAGGGGAGGGCTGGACCCGTCGCTGACAGGTGGGCGTCATGTGGCCTCCGTCTCCGGAGAGAGGAAGGTTGATGGGGAACAAAGCAAGCAAATCTCTGGGAGCACAGGTGTGCCACACATCAACGCCCCCGTCAGGAGATAAAAGGGCTGGAGGGACCCTAATGCTGGCAGAGGAGAGGAGAGCGAGAGAGGTCCCCCTGAGGTCCAGGGGGAGCCCTCAGGGCCTGTCGTGCCGAAGCCCACCTCACCCGGAGCCCGGCGCTCTGCTTCCTGCTTGCGCAGCCTTTGCTGTAGTGCGTCCTCGTGTCTGTTCAAGCTCTTGGTCGTTTACAAGTCATCTCGTGCCTGCTCCCCTTGGCTGTCCCAACCACACCAGGAAGCTGTCATGACAGGGATTAGTGTCCCCATGTTTCAGACAAGGAGATGGTCTCAGAGAGGACAAATGACTTGTCCTAGGGGTGCAGATCCAGCACTTGAAGCTCTGACTCAAGCCCCAGGGCCTTTCCCCTACGTTCCCGGTGGTGGTTGCTGTGGTCAGGGTAAGGGAGGCGGGGCAGACCTCGCACTCTTCACCTCAGAACAGGTGGAGAAGAAAGGCCGCCCGGAGGGTGCTCACACTCATCGAGGTGACGTTGTTATGATTGTCAACGCTAGTAGTTGGCATGTATTGGGCTCTTGTGCCAGACACTGTTCTAAGTAGTGTTACATGTATTAACTCATGTAATCCTCACAGTAACCCTGTAAAGTAGATACTGTTCTTATCCCCATTCCACAGACGACGAAACTGAAGCACAGAGAGGTTGATCAATTACCAAGGTTACAGAGCTAGTAAGTGGCAGCGCTGGCTTTGAGCTGAGACCGTCTGAAGCCACAGGTGGGAATGGTCCCTGCTCCCCCTCTTTGGGGACTTCTGCCAGGATGTGCATTGGCTACCATCCCAGAGGAACTGTTAGGTATTTCAGCTGAAACCTGGGATCTAAACAAGCCAGCGAGGTTTACCACGTCAGGCCCCACAGCTGCTCCCTAGCTGCAATGCCTTCCTGTCAGACTGTGCTTTGACTCCTTTGAAGAGTCAGAAGCTGACAGGTCCTGTCAGTAACTGTCCATAGCAGCAAATGAGCCTTCAGTCATTCCCCAGAAACAGTGGGCTCATAGTCTGTGTGCCCATCTGGGGAGCAATTACACAGCCCCCTCTGGCTGCACCATTGTGTGGTTCTGAGACCTAGAACATCAACTCCCAAAGGGCTTCTGGGAAGCCACACATTGTGGGAAGTTGCATGTCTGGTGACAGTAAAAACACATTTATTTGATTCTGTTATAGCCTTATACATCTTCCATTTTAAGTACAGGAGCCCAAAGTCCTGGGACGGTGTGTGGTGTCTGACACCGAACCTAAGGAGCACTGAGGGGTGGGGTGGGGGACAGGGCTTGGCACATAAGTGCCCTGTAAATGCAGGCTATCATTCCAGGATACATGTCGAGGGGGAAGAAAGGCAGACTGGAAAGTGCGCAGGGATGGGGTGAGCAGGTTGAACCTTGGGCCCAGAGAAAATGAAGCTTAGTCTTAAAGTGTGAGTTTTATTACCAGTCCAGACTTGACTCTTTTAAAGACCAAAACCAGATACTGGCCGAGCTAAGCTGGGCTGGAAAGTTGCTGTGGCTACAAGCAGTTGCTGTGGGAAACACTTCCTTTTTACCTCAGCACTTGTAAGCCACCTCCCTGTCGGCTCTTCTCCAGCGTGTCCTGAGATGAATAGGCAAGGACAGGCTGCGCCACAGAGAGCCCTGAGCCCAGGGCTGAGAGGGACGATTGGACAGGTGAGGTCTCTCAACAAACCAGGAATGCAAGTCCTCCTGAGAATGGGAGACTAGAGGCTGCTCCTCTGACTACCAGGGCCATCAGACACAGACTCATGGTCTCCGTGCCAGAGTCGATTTGGTGGAAGTCGTGCCCACTCAGAGCCGGAGTTATTACAGCTTCAGCCCACACCTGGGCTTCCCAGCAAGTCTTCTGCCTGCAGAGCAGAGGGTGTGGAAGACACTTGGCGTCTCAAACAGAAGAAACTGAACCATGCAGCAGTATTGCCCCATAACTCCAGCTGTTCTGCACAGTTGGCTTTTTGGGAAGGTGGTACATATTCTAGTAGAGGGATGCCTTGGTTCGTCAATCTCCAGGAAAAGAAAGGAAGACTTGTGTAGTTTGACTGAAATCAGCCTTCAGGGCAGGGGGTGGGGGGGCTGCCCCCAAAACTGCAAGAGCTTTTAGGAGACTGCGGACGATGGTTATTTCCCATTTGGTGTATGGTAAATCAGGCGTGGATGGGCCTGCTGCTCGCTGCAGCGCCCTCTAGGCTCACCAGGAGTGGTTAATCAGTCAAGGTAATGAATCCTGGATGCAGCTTTCCTTAGGAGACTCCCAAACAGTGTGTTTAATCAGAAGTTTGGGAGTGCACGGGGGATGGACACCATCATGTCAAAGCTAGATGTAATAGAGCCAACGTCCACGTGCCCCTCGCCTCTCCCACCCCAGGCTCCACCCTCCAGCAGAATGATCTCAGTAAAATACAGCTCTTATCTCTGCCACCATTCTTAAAAACCTCTGTGGGTCCGCACCAAGAACAGAGTACAGACCCAAGTCCTTAGCAGTGTTTGGCTGTGGGACCAGACAGCTCTGAGTTTGAGTGTTGGTCTCTCCTGGCTCTAGCTGTGTGACCTTCTGCAAGTTACTCAGCCATTTTTTCCCCCAAGTTTTATTGAGATATACTTGACATACAGCACTGTATAAGTTTAAGGTGTACAGCATAATGATTTGACTTACATATGTTGTGAAATGATTACCACAATAAGTTAGGTTAGCCATCATCTCACGTAGATTAGAAAACAGAAATAAGGAAAAAAGGTTTTTTTTCTCTTGCGATCAGAACTCTTAGGATTTACTCTAACAACGTTCACATGTACCATACAGCAGTGTTAGCCGTAGTCGTCGTGTTGTACATTACATCCTCAGCACTTATGCATCTTCTCACTGGAAGTTTGTATCTTTTGACCACCTTCACCCACTTCCCCTCCCCCACCCCCTGCCTCTGGTAACCACACATCTGATCTCTTTTTCTATGAGTTTGTTTTTCTGTTTTTGAAAATTTCACATATAAGTGAGATAATACAGTATTTGTCTTTCTCTGTCTGATTTTTTTTCCTTAGCATAGTGCCCTCAAGTTCCTTCCATGTTGTCGCAAATGGCAGGATTTCCTTCTTTCTCGTGGCTCAATAATATTCCATTGTGTGTGTATATATCCTACAACTTCTTCATCCATTCATCCATCGCTGGACACTTAGGTTATTTCCATGTCCCAGCTATTGTAAATAATGCTGTTATGAACATGGGGATGCAGATGTCTCTTTGAGATACTGTTTTCATTTCCTTCAGTAAATACCCAGAAGTAGAAATGCTGGATCATATGGTAGTTCTATTTTTAATTCTCTGAGGAACCTCTATACTGTTTCCATAGAGGCTGCACCAATTTACATTCCCACCAACAGTGCACAAGGGTTCCCTTTTCTCCACATCCACACCATCATTTGTTATTTCTTGTCTTTTTGATGACAGCCATTCTGACAGGTGTGAGGTGATATTTCATTGTGGTTTTGATGTGCATTGCCCTGATGATTAGTGATTTAGAGCATCTTTTCATGTACTCATTGGCCATTCATATATCTTCTTTGGAAAAATGTCTGTTTAGGTCCTTTGCCGGTTTTTTATTAGATTATTTGTTTTTTTGCTATCTAGTTGTATGAGTTCTTTATATATTTTTAGATATTAACCCCTTATGAGATATATGATTTGAAAATATTTTTTCCCATTCCGTAGATTGTCTTTTTATTTTGTTGATTATATTTTTTGCTTTGCAGAAGTTTTTTAGTCTGATGTAGTCTCACTTGTTTTTTATTTTGTTGCTTGTGCTTTGGGTGTCATATCCAAAAAATCGTTGCCCAGACTCAAGTCAAGGAGATTTGTTCCTATGTTTTCTTCTAGGAGTTTTATAATTTCTGGTCTTACATTTAAGTCTTTAATCCATTTTGAGTTAATTTTTGTGAGTGGTGTAATATAGGGGTTTTAGTTTCATTCCTTTACATGTGAATATCCAATGTTTCCAGCACTTTTATTGAGTTTATTGAAGAGACTGTCTTTTCTATTCTTGGCTCCTTTGTCAAATATTAGTTGACCGTATAATGCATGAGTTTATTTCTGGGCTCTCAATTCTGTTCCATTGGTCTATGTGTCTGTTTATATGCCAGTACCATACTGTTTGATTACTGTAGCTTTATGATATATCTTGAAACCAAGAAGTGTGATGCCTCCCACTTTGTTCTTTCTCAGGATTGCTTTGGCTATTTGGGGTCTTTTGTGGTTCCATATAATTTTAGTATTATTTGTACTACTTCTGTAAAAAAAGAAAAATGCCATTGGAATCTTGACAGGGATTGCATTGAATCTATAGATGGCTTTGGGTAGTATAGACATCTTAACAATATTGATTCTTCCAGTCCATAAGCATGCGATACCTTTCCTTTTTTTTTTTTCCTTCAATTTCTTTCATCACTGTCTTATAGTTTTCAGTGTAGAGATTTTTTACCTTCATGGTTAAATTTATTTCTAACTATTTTATTGTTTTTGATGCTATTGTAAATGGGATCATTTTCTTTATTTTTTTTCAGATAATTT
Organism: Ceratotherium simum simum; assembly: GCF_057802395.1. Lineage (NCBI taxonomy): Eukaryota > Metazoa > Chordata > Mammalia > Perissodactyla > Rhinocerotidae > Ceratotherium > Ceratotherium simum. The sequence continues at coordinate 34,125,204 of NC_141928.1, read as the reverse complement.
CTTAGTGTATAGGAACACTACTGATTTTTGTAAGTTAATTTTGTATCCTGCAACTTTATTGAATTTGTTGATTAGATCTAACAGATTGTTTGTGGAGTCTTTAGGATTTTCTTTATATAAAATCATGTCATCTGCAAATGGAGACAATTTTACTTCTTCCTTTCCAATTCTGATGCCTTATATTTCTTTTTCTTGCCTGACTGCTCTGGCTAGGACTTCCAGTACTATGTTGAGTAGGAGTTGTGAGAGGAAGCAATCTTGTCTTGTTCCTGATCTTAGAGGAAAAGTTTTCAACCTTTCACAATTGAGTATGATGTTAGCTGTGGGCTTATCATATATGGTCTTTATTATGTTGAGATACATTCCTTCCATACCTAATTTGTTAAGAGTTTTTAATCATGAATGGATGTTTAATTTTGTCAAATGGTTTATCTGTGTCTTTTGAGATGATCATATATGATTTTTTTCTTTCATTCTATTAATGTGATATATCACATTGATTGATTTGGATATGTTGAACCATCCTTGCATCCCAGGGATAAATCCCACTTGATCATTGGGAATGATCCTTTTAAAAATGTGCTGCTAAATTTGGTTTTCTAGTATCTTATTGAGAATTTTTGCATCTATATTCATCAGGGATATTGGCCTGTAGTTTTCTTGTAGTGTCCTTTTCTGGCTTTGATGTCAGGATAATCCTGGCCTTGTGAACTGAGTTTGGGAGTGTTACCTCCTCTTCAAGTTTTTGGAAGAGTTTGAGAAAAATTGGCATTAATTCTTTTTTAAATGTTTGGTAAAATTTATCAGCGAAGCCATCTGGACCTAGGCTTTTCTTCATTGAAAGATTTTTGATTACTGATTCAATTTCCTTACTCATTTTTTTGTCTTTTCAGATTTCCTATTTCTTCCTGATTCAGTCTTGGTAGGTTGTATGTTTCTAAGAATTTATCCATTTCTTATAGGTTGTCCAGTTTGTTGGCATATGGGTGTTCATAGTAGCCTCTTATGATCCTTTGTATTTCTGTGGTATCAGTTGTAATGTCTCCTTTTTCATTTATAATTTTGTTGATTTGGATCTTCTCTCTTTTTTCCTTGGTTAGTCTAGCTAATGGTTTGCCAATTTTGTTTATCTTTTTAAAGAACCAACTCTTAGTTTTGTTCATCTTTTCTATTGTTTTCCTGTTCTCAATTTCATTTATTTCTGCTCTAATCTTTACTATTTCCTTCCTTCTGCTAACTTTGGGCTCAGTTTGTTCTTCTTTTCCTGGTTCCTTAAGGCATACAGTTAGGTTGTTTATTTGAGATCTTTCTTGTTTCTTAATGTAAGCATTTATTGCTATGAACATCCCTCTTAGAATTGCTTTTGCTGCATCCCATAAGTTTTGGTATTATGTGTTGCCATTTTCATTTGTCTCAAAAAATTTTTTTATTTCCTCTTTAATTTCTTCTTTGATCCATTGGTTATTCAGGAGGGTGTTGTTGAATTTCCATATATTCATGAATTGTACAGTTTTCCTTCTGTTATTGATTTCTAGTTTCGTACCACTATTTTCAAAGAAGATACTTGGTATTATTTCAGTCTTCTTGAATTTGCTAAGACTTGTTTTGTGGCCTAACATATGCTCTATCCTAGAAAATGTTCCATGTGCCCTTGAGAAGAATGTATCTTTTGCTGTTGTCTGATAGAATGTTCTGTATGTGTCTGTTAGGTCCATTTGGTCTATAGTGTTGTTCAAATCCACTGTTTCCTTATTTATTCTCTGTCTGGATGATCTATCCATTGTTGAGTTTAGGGTATTAAAGTCTCCAGCTATTTTTGTGTTGCTGTTTATTTCTTCTGTTAGCTCTGTTTTTGCTTTATATATTTAGGTCCTCTGATTTTGGGTACATGAATATTTACAATTGCTATATCTTCTTGATGGATTGACCTTTTTTCATTATATAATGACCTTTGTATCTTTTGCCATTTTTTTTTTTTTGGTATTTTATTTTTTCAGTTTCTTTTTTTTTTAATTTGTTTTTTTATTGATGTTTTAATAGTTTTTAACATTGTGAAATTTTGGATTGTACATTTTTGTTTGTCCATCACCATATATATGTCTCCCTTCACCCCTTGTGTCCACCCCCACCCCCATTGCCCCTGGTAACCACAATACAGTTTTCTCTGTCCATGTGTTGATTTATATTCCACATATGAGTGAGATCATACAGTGTTTGTCTTTCTCTTTCTGGCTTACTTCACTTAACATAATACCCTCCAGGCCCATCCATGTTGTTGCAAATGGGACGATTTTGTCTTTTTTTTATGGCTGAATAGTATTCCATTGTATATATTTACCACATTTTCTTGATCCAGTCATCAGTTGAGGGACACTTAGTTTGCTTCCACTTCTTGGCTATAGTGAATAATGCTGCAATGAACATAGGGGTGCGTAAGCCTCTTTGGATTGTTGATTTCAGGTTCGTTGGATAGATTCCCAGTAGTGGGATAGCTGGATCATAGGGCATCTCTATTTTTAATTCTCTGAGGAATCTCCATACCGTTTTCCATAGAGGCTGCACCAGTTTGCATTCCCACCAGCTGTGTATGAGGGTTCCTGTTTCTCCACATCCTCTCCAACATTTGTTGTTTTTTGTCTTGGTGATTATAGCCATTGTAATGGGCGTGAGGTGATATCTTAGTGTTGTTTTGATTTGCATTTCCCTGATGATTAATGATGTTGAACATCTTTTCATGTGTCTATTGGCCATCTGTATATCTTCTTTGGAAAAGTGTCTGTTCATTTCCTCTGCCCATTTTTTGATCAGGTTGTTTGTTTTTTTGTTGTTCAGTTGTGTGAGTTCTTTATATATTATGGAAATCAACCCCTTGTCAGATGTATGTTTTGCAAATATTCTCTCCCAGCTGGTTGGTTGTCTGTTCATCTTGATTCTGGTTTCGTTTGTCTTTTACCATTTTTAAAGTCTGTTTTATCTGATATAAGTACAGCAACCCCTGCTTTTTTGGAAGGGTGGGGTACCATTTGCTTGAAATATCTTTTTCCATCCCTCCACTCTCAGTCTATGTGTGTCTTTAAGGCTAACGTGAGTCTCTTGTAGGAAGCATATTGTTGGGTCTTGTTTTTTTTAATCCATTTGGCGATTCTGTGTCTTTTGATTGGAGAATTTAATCCATTTATGTTTAAAGTAATTGTTGATAGGTAAAAACTTACTATTGCCATTTTATTAATTGTTTCATGGTTGTTTTGTAGATCCATTGTTTCTTGTTTCTTATCCTGCTGTCTTTCCTTGTGTTTTGATGACTTCTGGTTTGATGTTTTGACTTCTTCATCATGGTTTTTTTTGTGTAATTAGTACAGGTTTTTCCCTTTTGGTTACCATGAGGCTTACATAAAATATCTTAAAATTATAACACCCAATGTTAAACAGATAACAGTTTAACTTTGATAGCATTCCTAAACTTTACACTTTTACTTGTGTCTCTCTCGCATTTTAGGTTATTAATGTTACAGTTTATATATTTTTATATTGTGTATTCAATAACAGATTATTGTAGTTACGGTTATTTTTACATTTGTTTTTTAGCTCTTAAACTAGAATTGTAAGTGAATTACACACCACCATTACCATATTACAGAATCTAATTTTAAATATATGTTTACCATTACCAGTAAGTTTTATGCTACCTTCTTATGTTTTTATGATGTTAAACAGCGTCCTTTTACTTCCACTCAAAGAACTCGCTTTAGCATTTCTTGCAAGGCAGGTCTAGTGGTGATGAACTCCCTCAGCTCTTGTTCATTTGGGAAAGTCTTTATCTCTTCTTAATTTCTGAAGGACAACCTTTGCTAGGTATAGAATTCTTGGTTGACAGTTCTTTCTTACAGTATTTTGAACATATCATCCCATTTTCTCCTGTCCTGAAAAGTTTCTATTGAGAAATCTACTGATAGTCTTAAGGGAGTTCCCGTGTATGTTACTTGTCTTTTTTCTCTTGCTGCTTTCAAAATTCTTTTTTTGTCTTTGACTTTTGACAATTTAATTATAATGTGTCTCAGTGTAGCCGTATTTGAGTTCAACCTATTTGGGGTCCTTTGGGCCTTATGGATCTGAATATCCATTTCTTTTCCCAGGTTTGGGAAGTTTGCAGCCATTATTGCTTTAAATATACTTTCTATCCCTTTCTCTTTCTCTTCTTCTGGAATTCCCATAATGCAAATATTGTTTCTTTTGATTGTGTCCCATAAATCCTGTAGGCTTTTTTCACTCTTTTTAATTCTTTTTCTTTTTGCTCCTCTGGCTAGATAATTTCAAATGTCCTGTCTTCTAGGTCACTGAATCTTCTGCATGGTTAAGTCTGTTTTTGAAGCTCTCTATTGAATTCTTCAGTAATTACATTTTTCAGCTCTAGGATTTGTTTGTTTGTTTGTTTTAATGGTTTCTATTTCTTTGTTGAACTTCTCATTTTGTTCATGTATTGTTTTCCTAATTTCATTTAGTTGTCTTTCTGTGTGTTCTTGTAGTTCACTAAACTTCTTTAAGAGGATTATTCTGAACTCTTGGACAGTTCATAGATCTCCATTTCTTGAGGATCAATTATCAGAGCTTTTTCGGTTTCCTTTGGTGGTATCATGTTTACCTGATTCTTTGTGATCCTTGATTCCTTACATTGGTATCTGTGCATTTGAGTAAGCAGTCTCCTCTTCCAGGTTCACTTTGGCAGAGACAGTTCTTCATCAGTTAGCTCACTTTGGGTTTCTGGACATGTCTGCTGGTAATGTTCTTGGGCAGATGGGGCCTACTTTCTATTTTTGGGCAAGGCCACTGCCCAAGTTCTGAGGTCAGGGTAGGGGGGTTTGCTGTTGGCTGAGAATAGCTCATTCTTTGGGGACCCAAATCAGGCAAGACTGTGCACTCAATTCCCTGGCCAGATGTAGCCACGGGTTTTGCTCTGCAGACGAGGAAAGCCATGGGCTGTGCTCTCTGTTCAAGCACCACTGTAAAAAGGACTATTGGATGGGCTACGCAGCTTCCTGTATGCTCTGGTAAGGTTCCCTGGTCAGATGGGCTGAAGGCTGTATTCAGCAATGGCCAGGGCTCCAATTACTTTCCCTGCCCAGGCAGAGTAGGAGAATTGGCTCCAAGGGCAGCAAGGCTGTTTGTTTGTGATCTTGATTCAAGACTACCTACTCCCCAAGTTCCCTGGCTGAATGGTGCTACTGGGTTGGCATTGTGAATAATCAGCTCTGCCTGCCATACTCTCTGCTCAAGTGTTGTTGGGTTATGCAGTTTCCAGGTGGCCTGGCCAGCCTTTTTGGTCAGGCAGGGGTGAGGAGCTACACTCAGCAGTGGGCTGGACTATGACTCAGCTCACCTGCCTGGGTGGGGTAAGACTAGGCTCCAGGGCTGGCAAGGCTCTTCATTTAAGGACCCAAATTAGACAGACCTGCATGCTGCTGAGTTCCCTGGTCAGACTGTACCACTGTCTTGGCTCTGTCTGCAGGTGAGCAGAGCCACTGGTTGGGACTACTACTTGGACGCTGCAGGTAGGAACTCGGTCTGCCAAGATCTGCTTGCTGGTTGTTGCAAGCCCCTCCCACCTTCTCCATCACAGTTTCCTAGTGGTTAATTCCCACAGATTTCCCTGAAATCCCTGAGGGGCGAGACTGCAGTTGGGGTTCCCAAGAAGCAACCTACGATGCTGGGGGAGCTGGATGTCTACTCTGGGCCCTTTTCCCACTGGAGAAGCTGTACGCTCAGGGTAGACCTCTTGCTGTGGTGCTGCACTGGCCTGGGGGAGGGGCAATGCTGTCAGCACACAGCTGCTCCTCTTTCCCTTCTAATGAGGGCTGTCTTGGTCTCTGTGGTGCAGGAGCGGTGCTTCAGCCTGACCCCCATGTTCTAGGATTTTCTCAGTGGTGTCTTGTGCATTATTAGTTGTTAGTTGTTCTTGTGAGGAGGAGCGAAGTCAGAAATGACCTACGTTGCCATCTTGGTGACATCACCTCTACTCAGCCTTTTTCTCAGTTATCTTTATCATAACATTTGCCTCACAGATTTATTTTCAGGCTTAATCATAGGGAAAGTGCCTGGTGTACAAGACGCCCTAAATAAATGTTGGCTCCTTCCAGTGTAGCTCAGGCTTCCATCCTCCTTCCCTCACCAAATATACAGTGCTTCATACGCACCTTGTTATTGATTTTCCTGCACAAATGCCCACCCCTCTGCTCATGCCAATTCTGCCTAGAATGCCTTTCTCTGCCTGGTAAGCTCCTACTCATCCTTTAAAACCCAGCACAAGTAACAGCCTTGTAAAAGCCTTTCCAAACCACCACAAATTATCAGTCCCACATCTGTCTCATGCTGTCTAGCTCCTTGCTCTCACATAGTACTTCTCACACTGCGTTTATTTGTTTACATATTGGCGTGTCCCACCTTGAGGGCAAGGACTCATCTGATTGACTCAGGAAGTGTTTTATGGAAAAAGAATTCAACATACTGCCACTGAAATTAGGAATGGGAGCTTGAATGGATCTCTCAAGAGTTCAGCAAATACTGTTCCTATAGCTTCTAAGAACCTTAAGGAAATTTGGTTTTCTTAGTACTATGATCTTAAAGCCTCTCCCCTCCTCTGACCCCACCAGTTACCAGCTCAGGAAGCACCTGTCCCACCTTCTGCATATGAAGCAGCTTGGAGCCAGAAATATGGACAGATGGAACCAAGAGTGCATGGCATTGCTCCTCCAGGTTTGGAGGAAGGAACTGCAGCTAAAACCCCCCAAGACCATCGCAGTAAGCAGGACCACCAAGAATCCATCCAAGGGCATCTTGGGCACAAAGTCCACCAGGCACTCAGTGCTCAAGCAGATCTATGGTAACTATCCTTCTGGGCACTTTGTAGTTTACAACAAGGACCCCCAGAGAGTGTCATATCATAATCTGAAATGGGATTTAATTACATTGGGCAAACCTCCACTCAGGTAGGAGCTTTATTATACCTCCAGGCACCAAGAGAATTCTCAGCACCGCATTTAGTGCCTCCCTCCCCGCAATTCTGGGTCAGAATTGGTTTCGTAAGGCATTCTGGCATCAGAAGCAGCTTCTCTGCTGGGCTTCACGACCGAAAGCCTCACCATTGTAATCTCTCCAGGCCGCTGCTTGGGTCTTCCCCTTCCATGATCCATTTGGAGTAATCCAGGCACAGACTGACCCTGCCTGCCTCACTTTGACCTTTCCTATGCTAACACAGTACAGGGCTGCCTATCAGTGGGAATGCCCCAGACCCCAGCACCACGTAAATACATGTTTAGCAGATTGAAACATTTTCAGCTCTGGAAAGAGCCCATCCAAATAAACTGAGCAAGGAACAAGCCTGGCTGGCTCCCCAACAGAAAAAAGTTGAGCCAAGGCACCTTTAGAAACAGATCTGTGATCCAGGCAGGAAAATCTCAGGACTTGACCCTGGGTCTACGTAGTATTTCCACACCATACCTAATTCATCTTGGCAAACACCTGCAGGCTCAAGCCTTCACCTCAATACAGAATTCAGAACTTGGTCAGGCCACAGCTGTCATGGTCAGAGATACATGATCACTGTTGGTTGATTTCAGGTTGTTCTCAAGAAGGGAAAGTACATCATCCCACAAGATCTTCAAAAGCCCATTCTGTGCTGCGTCTCAACTCAGGTAAGGCAGCCATGGCGCTGGCAAAAAACATTAGAACAGAGATGGCCAGGGGTTTCCTCTGGTCATTTGATTTCAGGTGGCCATGTGTTTCATCTCCCTTTCATGGAGTTATTACCGCAGTCAATGTCTGTCTCCGTAAGAGGCAAGTTATTTTCACAACCAAAAGCTATCATTAACATTACCTCCAGTAGAAACAATAAATGGTACCTATTATTGTTCACTTTTACATACCTGTTCACATAAAGGAAGGGGGAAATGGAAATACTGTCATTCTTCGAAGTTATACCTTGGGAGTTCCTGTTCCATTTTGATTTCACATTAAGATCCTCCAGTTCCTTCCTAAAGATGGCAAGTCCCTTAGCCACAAATTCTGGCTTTTGCCTTTTAGGGCCCACTCCATAAAGATGTATATTTAATAGCATGTTCAGCTCAGGCTCAGCTGTGCACACTTTCACTCATACCAAAGCAGCTCAGGGAACTTTCTTTTCAGCCACAAGACAAGTTTTTTATTCATGGCCCCTTCATACACGCCAACATTAAATTTGGGTGATAAGTTCAGTGCTGTCAGCAGTTAATGCCAGGTCCAGTGTTTCTCATGAGTGGCTATGGCAATGTGCTCCCCCACCCTCCCTGATCCAGTCATCCTACAGGAACAGAGTACAGCTGAGAAGGTGAACAATGACTGTCAGCATGAACTTTAACATTCATTTCGTTTTTGATGGGGGGGAAACCTGGAGGTGGCGAGACACAGTAATTACTGCCAAATGTTTGATAAGAGTGGGGTACTTCACGTAATACAGGCAGGCTGATCAGGGAGTGGTGGGTGCGGTAGTTGGAACCTTTCAACGGAATCAGGGCCCATAGTTCTATGTAAAAAAAAAAAAAAAAATTCTCATTATACCTGAGTGAATTGAAGAATAGTTTCAAAAACAGAACTGTCAGATATAACTACAAGAGAAGTAGTATTTAGATAAATAATCAGAGCATTTTTCACTTAGTCCTGGATTTTTCTCTTGTGCAATCAGAAATCTTTAAAAATGAAGGTGTTTAGCAGCATAAAATGTTTTGAGTTCAAGAACCCAGTTAAAGAACAGAATAAACAAATTCAAAGAAATACTTAATGGTTTCTCAGGACTTCATATGAACAGCGTTTTTGTCCTACATGTATACTTCTGACTGGTTTGAAAATGGGCAAGGACTGAAGAGAATCTTTTCCTAAGCCTCAACTTGGGGGAACACAGTGTTTTATTAGGCCCACCCACCCACATTAACCATTATTAAGTGAATAAGGCTGATGGTCAGACAGAGCTGCTAAATGGTTAGCCTGTATGTGTTTTATACAGAAAACTATAAATTTCTATGAAATGGGCACAACTTGGACATACATAGAATTTTCTGCAATGTGGAATCACAGGTGCCAAATTTAACCAAAAAGGAGAAATCATTAATTTTGGTCTTTACCTTGAATAGATATGTTAGTTCATTTTTTGCTTTGAGAATTCCATGGGGTTAAGGATCATCTCATTTTGCTCGCTGTTCTATTTAGCTTTAGGAAATTGTTTGGCACAATGGAGGTGCTCAAATATTCGATGAGTGAAGATTGTTGCTGCCAACCTCCACCTCGGGAAGAGGCTTTAGCAGTGCCTTTACCTCTTAACAGGAGGAGCAGGGAGCCAGCTGGATGTAGCAAAGGAACAGCCTCCTTGGACTGTTTCTCTACACGCATCCGGGAGAAAGTTCAACTATCCCTGCTCTCTTCAGTCCTCTACAGCCCACCCCTGTAAACCACCCACAAAGATGAGCAGCACAGGAACGATCAGAGAGCGTGTAGGTATATATGCTGGAAATATATATATATGCTAGACATATATAAATTTGGGAGCCTATCTCTTTAAAAACAACTCCCTTAAAAAAGTCCATTCCAAGCCATCTCTGATGGCCTAGTGGTTTGAGTTCAGCCCTCTGCTCTCACTGCTTTGGCAGCCTGGGTTCGTTTCCCAGTCACAGAACCACACCCGCCTGTTGGTAGCCATACTGTGGCTGTGGCTCACACAGAAGCACTAGAAAGACTTCCAACTAGAATATACAACCATGCACTGGGGCTTTGGGGAGGGGGGGAAAAAAAAAAGATTGGCCACAGATGTTAGCTCAGGGTGAATCTTTCCCTGCAAAAAGCAAAAAACAAAAAATCCATTCCAATGGAATAACCATAGCTTAAGTGATTACTAGCAATGGTACCCCCTTGTATGAATGCAGAATATTCCTGCCCACCTACAGGATGTGCAGATGACAACTCAGGACTTGATACAGTAAAGGCAGCCAAAAAACATGCCAGAGTTCCAAACAATAGTTCACTTTAAAATAACTTTATTGAAGTAATAGTAATAAAACCAGGAGAGAAAAAGTAAGACATACGTTTGCAACTTTTTAAAACTACTCACCTTTCATGTTTGTGTCTTTGCTACACAATTAGCAACAACATATAGCAAGATGGCCTCAGCAAGGTCTCGCAACCATTCAGGGCCTCAGTGTCCTCATTTGTGAAGTGAGAGGATTGGGTATACCACTAATGTTTTCCAACTGTGGCATCCTATAAGTAAGTTTGTAATTTCAAAGTCATAAAAAGGCCTAAAAAATCCACTTTAAGTTTGATATACCTATCAGTCTATCAATCATCTGAATAGTCTTCAAAGGAATCTATTTTCTAGAATGGACTATATAGCCATGTGTGTGGCACATGGAAAATTAAAAGTTATGTATGTGTATATGTAAGTTTGTGTTGTATTATATCAGAGAGATGCACAGAGAGAAAGATACCATACTAGTTATTCTAGGCAGACTGAAGGCCTAGGTCCCAATTCCAGCTCCACAAGCACCTGCCCCCTCCCAGTTAAGGTTCTTCCTTGATGAGATGTCATGTATCTTTGAGAAGATGGAATATCCAAGGCTGATGAGTCATCCCGTCGCTACAATAAACTGGCCATCACTTTATTTAGCCCCATGCATAGTCCAAACCTAAACCCTTTTTCCTCACCACCAATGAACTCATCCCTTCAGTTTAAAATTAATAACCTGAATATCTATCTGGTATTTGTTTTTAACAGTGAGCAACTTGCAGTGTATACACCTGTTTGAGAACAGTGGAAGATCAAAGAATTTTTCTTATAACCTGCGATCAGCTACTCAGTCAAAAAACAAAACAAAGCTTCGCCTGCCTACGGAGGAAGCCTGTGTCCAGGGGAGCTGGAACAGCTAGTGCAGAGTTCTAATCCTCTGCTGACTATCTTTCTATCTTTTACATCTTGGGAAAACTTTAATATCCACGCCTGCAGCCTTATTAGCCTGAAAACGTGGTAACAACTGAAAGAAAATGTCAGAATGTTTTCTTTCTGCTCTTACACGGTACTGTTTTATAAATTACCTTAGCCTGCGCTGAAGGACCAGGGGTGACTATGCCTGTGCAGAACTGCCCAGTTGTCTGCCTTCACTTCAGTAACTGTGGCTGGAAAGAACTTATAAATTATAACAGTCAAGTCTAAGTAACATGAAGAACTGAGTGCTGAAGGGGCTGCTGGGTTGGGATTTCTGCCAGCCAGCTGGTGCAGGCCTGGTTTTTTGGTTCCAGTGAAGAAGCAGAACGAGAAGGGGAGGAGCCTGTCCTATAGTAGCTGCCTTCTTTCACCACTTTTCCGGAATCTAGGGCAACAAACTTCATTACAGATACCAAATCCTGTTATTCCAACATTATTAGTTTTAAATTTTAGACCAGAATCATGATCCAGCATTTGCTTTTAGAAACTGGAAGACCATAACAGGCATACTGTTGATTCCTTACGTTTACAGTTCCCGTGTTAGCCTCTGAAGGCCACAGGCTGCTGCCACGTGCTCTCTGTGAACGGCGCTCTCAGCACCAGCAGCAGCATCGGGCACAAAGGAGTCAGTCGGGCAGGTTTACAGACCAGACCATTCATGCACAAGCTACCAGTTCAGGCCTTAACATTCCACTTGTATTTTCTGCCTGACCTGCAGAGGTGAGCAATCTTGTCAAAATGCCATTCCCCTATTGGCAGGAGAAACTGTGCTAACTGTACACATTCTAGCTCTCTAGGAAGACCTGGTTTAAATAAAATCCAGTGGTTGCCGGCTTTTTCACATTTTTAAGGGCAAAGCTACAGTAGGAAGGAATGTAGACAGGAGGCATAAACAGTGATATATTTGCTCAGAAATATTTCTAGGACTGCTTCCATTTTTTTAAGATTACTGCCACCCCCATCCTGACAGAAATAGGAAAGAAACAGCAATAACGTGTTAACTTAATTACCTTGATTTTCAGTTTGCTAATTAAATTATTTCATAATTATGAAAATATCATATAAATCACTACATATAGTTGGCAATTTTTCAAGAACTATAACAGATCATTGGCAGAAAATCATTTGAAAGCAGAGTTACCTAGAGCAGACAAGCACTGTTAGGTCAAGGAAAGTCCACAACAACCGCAGCACTAAGATCCTGCCACTGCCTGGAGGCTGGGAAACCTCTGTAAACAACAGAGTGCCATCCACAGGGAGCCGCTGAATGTCATGATGGAGAAGGGCAACGACTCCAAACAAAACAAAAGGAAAAACTAGTTCTGTTGCTGTCTGAATGAACTGAAGCTGAGAACAAAGAATGAGGTTTGCCTAGATGGGATCACAAAGATTCAGTTAATTTCTTAGTAAATAATAGAAGATAACATATTATCAATCTGTATTTTGTAAATATTTAGTTCCTGTGAAATGCAAAATACACTACCACCTATAACCACGTCCCACATGCGAGTCCAGGAGCCGGCCTGCATTATTACCTTAGTGCAAAGGAAGGTTCACAAACAACTTCTTTAAAAGTTCAGCTTTAATGACAAACATTTATTACATCAGTCTCTCTTCAAAATTAGATAGATGTGAATAAACAGTTTCAAACGGGAGGTGCTATGGTGCTACTTCAATACACCGCATTCAACGTGCTGGGCCCCTGGGGGTGCCCAGTAATGTACACGTTGAAGCAATAATGTAAGTCTGTGAGCCACTGCTCCTGAATGCCTCCACTCTTCAACGTCTGCAGAGAAAAACAAAAGTAATTTGAATTTGTACCACAACTGCTGTGCTATCTGACAGTATTATTCATACCCAAACAAGATCTCAGAGCCACTGCAACAGTATCCTCATCTGTAAATCACCACAGGAAATCTTATTGGAAAAGGGGACCTATTAATTGGGCATTACCACAGGCAGTGAAAATTCCCGGTTACAACCTCAAGTACAAGTGCTGCTGGTTTCTTGTTTGGTCTGTTCCCTCCCACATATGCTCGAGACTAAACAGAGTCCACCATCAACCATCCTACACTCCAGACTTCCTCCCCTTGGCATTCTGGTCTCAAGCTCGATCTACTCAGCACTCACATCAACTGAGAATAATTCTACAGGGCGCACTGACCATTTCTGTCATTCTCTTCGTTATGGAGGTGAACTGCTTCTCTAACCTCAGAATAACCCAAATTCTTGACTTTTCTTCCTTTCTACTGTTTCTGAATTATTATTACATATACCAATTAATAAACTCCCCAATCAAATACCTATACAAAAAAACCTAACTTTCCCAAACCAAAAACACTAAAAGGAGTCCAACAGAGCTACCCCCCACAAAACAGACATAGCTGAACACAGAGAACCAAACTCTAGACAAAGCTGAAGCCTGCGACTTCCTTCTTCCAACTTCCTCTTATTCTCCAGTGAATTAAGTGACTAGAAATTGGCCTGAAATTTATTCCTGCCAAATAATTTCCTTAATGACAGCTAGCATTTGTTGAGCACTTAATAAATGTCAGCTATACTAAAAACTTTACTTGGTTTATCTCATTTAATGGTCACCAAAACCCAAGGAAGTTGCTATTATTCCCATTTCTACAGCTAAAAAAAGAAGCTGAGGTTTTAAAGAGGTTTTAAACAAACCTTGCCAAACTATCACAGTTAATCAAGTCTGTACCAGAATCAGGTAGTAGTGACTCTGGTGCCTGTACCTTTTCCAACTAAGCTGTCTGCCACCTTAATTTAGTTTGAGTATTTTAAGGCTTTTATTACTGATTCTGGGATCAAAGACATCACCCTGGTTAACTGACAGTCAGGTACTAGACTGTAGGGGAAGCCCTGGGAAATCACCACACTGAGCTTAATTCCAGGAGTCAGTCAATGCACAGAAACCCTGGCCTCCCAAGAGCACCCTGCATGCCCTGCCCATGAATCCTTTCTAGTACTAATAGTACAAAACCCTTGTTCCATGCTCCTTACCATGATATTCTTGATGATCTGCTGCACCAAGATGGCATTGGTCAGCATATGAGTCCTGAGGGGTGCGTGCTGAAGCAGCAGGCGAAGGAGCTGGCCCACAACAGGCAGCTCCTCAGGCCCAGCTCTGTTCACGCGCAGGCTGTGCAGCAGCAGCCTGAGGACTCGAGGCAGGAGAGCCAGGACGGAGACACAGACCCCCCACAGCTTGTCCCTATAATAACGGAGACAGAAATGAGTCAGTGGGCCAACACATACAGGAAAAGTGCCCTTTCCATATTTCCCAAAACGGAAAATGTCCTTTTAATAAACATGGTGTTTCCTGATAAAACCCCATAACCCAAAACTAATAAGAACTGGGTTTCATCAGAGCTAAATAAGCAAATCCAATGAAGAATTAGCTGCTCTTCCCTACTTAATGGGTTCCAGGAAGCCCAGCAACCAGCATTTTCCCCAGCTTAACATTCAAGACATTCTTTTTTTTTTTTGTGAGGAAGATCAGCCCTGTGCTAACATCTGCCAATCCTTCTCTTTTTTTGCTGAGGAAGACTGGCCCTGGGCTAACATCCGTGCCTCATCTTCCTCCACTTTACATGGGATGCCGCCACAGCATGGCTGCCAAGCGGTGCGTCGGTGCACGCCCGGGATCCGAACCAGCGAACCCCAGGCTGCCGCAGCGGAGCGCGTGCACTTAACCGCTTGCACCACCGGGCCGGCCCCCATTCAAGACATTCTTGAAGCCCTAGTGATCATATATAACAGAATTAGCCAGAGAACAGAATGATCTACACATGCATACTGTTACCTACCACTGAACCTTATTCAACTGTCTATTATATAACACCAAATATCAAAAGAAATAGAATATCCCACTAATAAAAAGGGAAGGAAAGAACTTCACAAAACTCTAAAGTAGTTTCACCTATGACCTGGATTCTAAGCCTCTTCAATGTTTTAGAACACGGCAGATTTGCAGAGAAGTAGTACTGTAAAGGAACTAAAAAGGATTTCAGAAAGTAGCCACTAAGGGGACTACTGCTGCACTACTAGGTCATAGAAGGCCAGAGATGATAAATCCAAATTTCAGTAAACATCATTCTCTTGGTATCTTTATAGAGCAGGAACAAAAATGTTTTATGATAGAGATAAGTGGAGTGGCAGATACCATAACCACATTCCAGAAGAGTGTCAATGAAATGGAGCAATATCCTTTTGGAGGAAGAGTGCACTGGCTGCTAACAGCTCTGATCTTAGTCTGTTACAGTTCATGTACCAGGAGTGCATAATCCTCCCAATCCCCAAATCTTCCTAAGAAAACCTGACTACCTCCAGCTGTAGAAAGAGCAGCCCCTTCACCAGCTGATGAGCCTCCTCAACTTCACATACAGCAAGTGCATCAAAGGTGGACACTGAATTCATTCTAAGCCAACTAGATCCTCTTGTTTGAAGAGACTTTATTCAGCCTGACTCACACACAGTCAGGCTAGGACAGCCATGGGCAAGGAGAAAAGAGAAAGCCAAGACTATAGACATAGCTAATAAGGCAAAGGCACAGAGATAAAGACTACACAATCCAGAAGAAAAAGAAAAAAATAGAGAAAGCTACTTTGGTTCCGGCTGGCTTTCAAACTCCTACTTCCACCATTCCTATTCCTTGGGTTTTATGAGTTACTCCTGTAATGGTCCAATATATTCATTTTCTACTTTAACTTGACTGGATTTCAAATAATCGCTGATTGAAACTGTGCTCAAAGGACTTAGGGATTCTATATCATGCCAAATATAAGTATAGTGAATAGATGAATAAAGTTTAGGATTCCACGTTCACACACCACAATTAAAGAAAACTGTCAAGCCAAAGAAAAATACAAGAGACCTGGGGTACCACAAGTGATGGGAGAAATACCATATGAACAGCCATTCTCAGGGTTTTCTAAGAGTTGTCATGTACAAGAATAATTTTACTTATTCTATAAAGTGTTCAAAGGACAGAACTGGGAGCAATGAAGCTTAGGTTTCAGCTCAAGATAAAGCAATGGTTCTAAACCACTGTACAAAAACTGAAGAAAGTTCAACATCTTGCATAAAACTTGCAGTTCAGCTAACTCTGTAAACTTCTGATATGTTCTGGTCAGATAATAGCAACCTCCTCTTTTACTCCAAACAGAGGAATACAGATAAAATACTTTTTAAAATAATACACGGGGCCAGCCTGGTGGTGTAGTGGTTAAGTTTGCAGGCTCTGCTTCAGGGGTTCATGGGTTCAGATCCTGGGCGTGGACCTACACACTGCTCATCGAGCCATGCTGTGGCAGTGTCCCCCATACAAAACAGGAAGATGGGCACAGATGTTAGCTCAGCAACAATCTTCCTCAAGCAAAAAGAGGAAGATTGGAAACAGATGGTAGCTCAGGGCCAGTCTTCCTCACCAAAAATAATTAATTAATTAAAAAATACACAGCTAAGCTCAAAAGCCAGAAGAATGGCTGAAATCTCTAGGTGCCAGAAATTATGACAGAACTCATATAAAGATTCCCAACAGGGGTAGAGAACTGGTTGTGGGATTTTAGGGCTGGGTTTTCAACAGCTAACAGTGTTGGAAGCTGAGGCTTCAGGCCCCAGGTGTGGGAGGCAGGAAGCTAGAACTCAGCTCCCTACCTACAGCTGGAAGCCAGGAAAATGCAAATGTGAAACTGTCCCATAATGAGGTCTCCACAACCTCCACAGAACTCTTATAAATAAAAGATGAGAGGCACCCAGAGTACAGATACACAGCCCAAAACACGAGTTTATTCCACTCCATGAAAGACGATCTCCAGAGCCCACCTGCTCCCCCAAAATAAGAGAGAATTCCCACCAGAGAAAAAACAAACATACAGAACAAACTGACAGGAACTTTAAAGTAACACCAATAAATCGAGCACCAGCAAGAATGACAAAGAGCCAAATAAAACCCCAAAATAGATCAAAAGAAACAAAACAATAACTGATAAAATAAAAACTCAATAGGAGGGTTAAATAAAAGAATTAGCAAAGTGGAAGACGTTAAGAGAGGACAGAATGAGAAGCTCCCTATGTTTAAAAAGAGTTTTTAAAATAAGGAAAGAATAGAAACAATGGTGGAGATAATAGAAATAATAACAGTACTTCCCAGGCCTGAAGAAAAAAGTGAGTCTTCAGATTAAAGGAGCACACTAAGTCTCAAGCAGGATAAAGAACAACAAACCTACACTAGGACACATCTGATTTGCAACACAACAAAAATAAAGAGAAAACAGTAAAACCATAGAAAAGAATAGATTACTCCCTACAAACCAAGAGGGGTCAAACGGTAGATTTTTCATCACTAACAATGAGTTCGAAAGACAACAGAAGTTTCTCCAAAGTACAGAGGCCACAGTTTTGAACGACTCAAACTGGTCAAGCCTGACTTTTTTGGCCAGCACTTGTGAAATCAGAGGCTCCCAGCAATTTGACTGGCACTCTTATTATCTGTAATCTCACAAACACCTTCTCTAAAGGGGTAGGAGTACCCAAAAGGGAAATTTAAGTACCTAAAACTCTGGCTGCCAACACTTCCTTGTGACTAATGTCACCCCAAGAGATGCATAGGGTCTTGGTAATATCAACGTTTCCAATACCCAGTTTAAACAGGCAAAAAGTATTACATACACCAAATTTTGTTCAGTCCACCCAGATAAAGCAAGATGTTCCTAAGAAACTACAAAGTTCTTTGAAACTTCTCATCAAAGCATTTAATAAAAGGGCTATATTTCAAGTGACAGGAAATGACAAAAAGCAATATACACATTTCATAAATGGGAATTGCTTATTATAAAATTTTTAGAACCCTGAGAAGTTTGTTGCTATTTTATAAAGCCTTTTCTTGATCTATCAGACCTAAAGTTTGATGATGTACAAGAAAAATACCATCAAATCTGTTTATGCGTAAATTTTATAGCATTTTTACAGTGAAATCTACAAAGTTTTAAATATACACACACACCAACACACTTAGCAGAAAAAATCCAAATGTCTGTTGACAGTAAAATGGATATATTATGGTACGTTCATATAACAGAACACTACAGAGCAAGGGTACTATACCACAGCCAATCCAGCTCACAGCCTGTATTTGTAAAGTTTTACTGGAACACAGCCACACCGATTCATTTATGTGTTATCTGTTGCTGCTTTCACACCAAGGCAATGTTGAGTAGTTCTGACAAGAGACTTTATGGCCCTAAAAACCTCAAATATTTACTATCTGACTCTTAACACAAGGCAGTTTGCTGACCCCTGGTATAGAGAAACAAAAATGAATGTAATATATTTTTGAATCAACATGAATTACTCTCACAATGACGAGAATCAAATCACAAAAAATGCACACAGTATGATTCCTTTTATATAAAATTCTTAAAATATGCAAAGCAAAAACGATACTGTTTACAAATGCACATAAAATTTTTTAATAAAAAGGCAAGGAAGTGATTAACACAAAAGTGATCTCCGGGGGCGGGTATAGAAGAGACATGTAACTGTGGATGGTACATGGAGCATGTGTGCTGACGATGTTCTATTTATTTCTGAACCTGGAGGTGGAGTAAATGGATGTTCAGTTTATACTTACTCTTTAAACTATATAAATGTTTTATACAATCATATGTATGATAAATTTTTATGACATTTAAACAAGTTCAGAAAAGACTAGAAAGGCAAACATCAAAATGTTCACAACAGGTAATAGAATGATTTTTATTTTCTATTTGCTCATCTGTTAAATTTTTAAAAACCTTCTGCAATGAATTTTAACACGCGTACCAATCAGAACATAAGCATAAGAACACGTTTTTTTAAAATTAAAGTGAAATCTCCCAAACTATCTAGAAGCTTTAGTCTGTATATTACATAGGAGCAAAAGTAATGACTAATTTAAAAACGCGAGCATCTTAGAACAATTTCCTTAAATCCAAGAGTATAAAATCCCACTCTGGCTAGTTCTAATGAAGCCCAAAACAAAATACAAAGGCTTGTACTAATAAGCCCATCCTTCTAAAGGCAGAATTTTTTTCTTGCTAGACCTAGAGCATTATTAATAAGGAAAGCTCTCAAGAAACTTTATAATGCCATCTAACTTTTCAAATTTGTAGCTTAAAGGAAAACACAAGAACTAAGAATTCTCACAATACAAAGGGGATTCATGAAAGAACAAAGAAAAAGCTAGCTAGGTTTACACAAACTCTGAAAGAGAATTTAAGATATTTCCAAAATCTAATTCTCTTTCACTCTCTTTTTTCTAATTGATTGATTCATTGATTGGGGGAGGGGGGAGTGGTACAGGTGGGAAAAAAATTGAAGTTGAAGAATACAAATACTATTACCTCTTTCTTAGATGTTCTGCTTCTCCTTTCTCTAAAGTGAGCAAAAAATAAAGAAGACTGTAGCAACACGAAGCCAGAAACGGCAGTAGAGTCTCACTCAGTACACATGTATGATCCAGGAGCTTACAGATAACACCCAGAACACAGCCAGCCGTGCTGTCAGGAATCACAGTCAGCCCAACCTAGGCAGAGAAAAACAAGACTGATGACCTCTTCACAGCAGTTGCTCTCCCCACGATAAAACCAAACACCACTACCTGGAGAGCTAACCTTACATCACTCCTACTGAAAACTAGTTGATACATAATACATGCCGCCTGCCACACCTTAAGGTCCTGTTTTCCTTTGAGAATTTAATCTCTACGTTAAATGACTGAAAACATGCAAACTCAAGTAATACTAATAACCCAATCCACTGCCTCCCCTTCATGACAAAGTCTTCTAAAATTTTCTAGACGTTACAATTTCTACTGAGGGTTAGAAACACCATTATTTTAAAAGATTATTTCATGCAGCCAAAGAAAATCTTGATACCAACATCCACACTTATATGATCTTTAGATTGTTCAGACTAGAAAACTCCAATACCTGGCACACCTCCCCATCCCAGGTAATTAAATGTACAAACCAGAGTTCATTTTACAATTAGCCTTCCCCTGCCCTTTGACTTAGCTAGTCATTCAGACATGACTAAGGAAAATACCTGTACTGGAGTCAGTAAGATAGTACTATACTTAACACTTGACTGCTTCACTGTCCCAAAACCCAGCTAAGGGACATCATGGCATGCTATTTCATCTGGACTATACTATATAAACTGTCATTAAGGTGGACTCTAACCTGTAACTGTACAAATGCATGGTTTGAATCTCTTGGAAACTACTGTAGAATAATCCTAAAAAAGCCTGCAGGTGCTGAGGTCTTAACCTTTCCATCAGGCTGTCTGAAAATAGTGGCCAAGACTGACTGGCCTATTGGTCTTCTATTAGAATAATGAATATAGTCAAAGGAGGGCATAAATTTCTGGAGTGGAGGTTACAAAAAAAAAAAAAAAAGTGGGGATCTTTGGAGGCACAAGTCATAAGGATTGGAAGTTTGAGAGCAGGGAGAAAAAAGCACTGGGAATTCAAAGCGGTACTCTTCCAACTTAAGGGAAATAACATTTTGAAAAAGAAAAGGGGGTATAGATATGCCTATAAAATTATCCAAACAGATGAGAGTCCCTGGAAGATAAAGTTTGGGATCCCTTCCTTGCACTATAATAAATTATTATAATAAAAAGCCAAAGGTCAAAGTGTAAATGTTGGAAGAAGTTAAAAGCAAAACCCCAGGCATACCTAATGTGAATTTAATACCAAAGGAACGAGAGACTGGCCAGAAGACAAGTCAGACTCACGGCTGAGCTCACCACTTCCAGTGATCAGGCCTTGAGTCTGCTGGTGACATCCCAACTTTAGACCCCAAATCTCTAGGTGGAAATGAGACCCCAGTCTGGATGCTGGATTCCTAATACTCTGACACCAGACACATGTTAATTAAAGCATTACAAAACAGAAGGACCTGAGGTATAATTGTAAGGTCCTTATTGCACAAATGTAGAAAGTAAGGTCCTGGGGAAAGAGGGGATCTTCCCAAGGTCACAGAATTAAATAGTAATGGCCAGGAAAATCACTAAGATTTCTCGGTTCTTGCCACAGCATCAAGCTGTGAGAAGCATGGAATTTATTAAGCTTAGAATTCTGGACACTCACTCTCTCCTTGGCTATGGCAAACCGAATCTTAACCAATGAATCTCTATGCTTTTTTGTGTAACAGAAAAAAAATTTTAAGTTTATTTACCAAATGCTTACTGATGGCACTTTGCAGGATGTCAAAGCTCTGGCTTCGGGCAGGGATAACCAATAAGCTGTGACAAACTGTCTGTCAGAAAAGGAGAAAACCAGTAACCAAATTGGGACATTTTAAGTCAGAAACAAGTTCAGTATTTTTTTTAACCTACTTGCGCTACATACTAACAGGAAACTTAACAAAAAATGACTTTAAAGATGCAAATGTCAAAGGTCAAAACAATCAAGCCTCATCTGTGGGCTAATTTTCCAAATAATTCATTTATAAAACATTTCCTGAGCACTGAGCTAGTCCTATTAGGTGCCATGCCCAGGAATGAAATAATGAGAAACTCTTCCTTCTCACAGCCCTCAAGTAGCTTAGAATCTACCAAGGCAGAGACTGTATTTCTATTAAGTGAGTGCTACAACAGAAAGATCTGAATGATGTGAACAAAGGGCTGACAAAAGCCTTTTTCCATTTGGTGGAAAAACATAGAAAAATACTTATGATCCAGAAAATACTAATCCCTCCCTGTTCGAATTGATTGTAACACTGTCTCCTATTCCCCAAAGGTAAAAGGAAGAGTACAGTTTATGGGAAAAGAAGAAAAATATGAGGGAGGTGGGAATCAAATCCCTAATATTTTTAATTTTCTAAGTTCTCAAGAAAACAAGAAGAGGGAAGGACAGCATCAAGTCCTTCAGAGACATCATAACATAATTCCAGAAGCTGATGGAGTATGGTGCCAATAATGAAATATGCAGAAAAATCACGTGGAGAGACAAAGATGAGACTGGTGGAAAGAAGAGTATCACTCTAGGAAGAGGACAGGCAAGCTAAATTCAAGAGAACTGTCAATCAACCCTCAAAAATCAACAGCTCTATGCATAATTTCTCTATAAAACCTCTTGCAGACTGATACCACCCAGAGTTTTCACATGGCAATTTTTCTTTTATACCTGTAAGAAACAATGTAAACAACATATTTCCAATGCCATCTTCCTACTTCAAAATGAGCAGTGCGTATTTTCATTAATAAAAGGTAAATCACATCTGAAAACGCCTATTCAATAATAAATGACCACTTAATCCCTTCCTTTTTCTCTCCCCTTCCTTTCCTGGACAATTCAGTTGTAAAGCCAATGGGTGGGGCCGAGCTAGGTAAACATCAGGACTGGAGTGGAGAGCTGCAGTGGCCGAGAGCAGGCTATCCATGAGTAAACAGAGGCAGACTGTCCCCAAGAGTTGGAGTTCAAATGGAGTGAGGAAGATGCCTGCGTAGGCAAGGGACGGCACCAGAAGGAGATTGATTATAGACAGAGTAAATATATTAAGTATAATGGAAGCAAAATTTCTCACCATCAGAAAAAGCAGGAACAAGAGAAAAGGAGACAACTAGAATGAACCCTGTGGTGTTGAATTCTTGATTTCTGTCCACAGAGAGAGTCTGGGAGCAGCAACTTGAATAGCAATGACCACACCCAGGGTCCAGAAGTTGGTTTCTAAATACCATTCTCCACTTAAACAAAAACTGGGCTTCTTAAAGAAATACCTGATTGCAGGGCTGGGACAGGGAAAATAAAATATGAATCTGGAACAATCTGTGCTACAACAAAGTAAGGAAGTACTCAGAGAAAAATGAGGACATGTTAAAAGAACAAAGAAGCCTGCTTCAAGGGAGTGTCAATGACAAATATGAGAGCATCAAAATTAATGGCATTTTAACCCACTGAATAAAACATGAAACCGTACTAACACAAATAAATAAATGAAAAAATTGGAAGACTAAAAAAGGAATGGGATATTTACATTGTTTCCAAGTATCTCCTCATAAAATATTATTAATTACAAAGGGGAAAAAGTAAACAGTGGAGAAGGTGGGCAGACACCACTTAAGTGATCAAAGTAAACATCTCATGGGACAAATCAGAACCATGCACCTGACAGGATGCAATCAGAAACCACAGCATCACTTGTGACATATTCCTGCAAAATTTGTGTAACGTGAATCTAACCATGAAGAAACATAAATCAAACTCAAATTAAGGAAAATCTAACAAAATAACTGTCCTGTGTTCTTCAAAAGTGTCAAGATCAACGAAAGACAAGGAAAGACTGAGGAATGATTCCAAACTGAAGGAGACTAAACAGACATTACAAGTAAATGCAATGAATGATTTCAGTTGGATCTTTTTGCTATAAAGGACATTACTGGGACAACTATTAGATGACAGTAATATACTAATAATAATTCCCTGATTTTGATGACTATATTGTGTTTATGTAATAGAATATCTTGTTTGTAATACATATACACTAAAGTATGGGCTACGGGCATTATGTCAAATAGTCTAAGAAAACAAACGTTCTTTGTACTGTAGCTGTAATTTTTCTCTAAGTTTGACATTGTTTCAAGATAAAAGTAAACAAATATTAATATAAATACACGTATATGTAACACACAAACATACACATATATACCAGGCGTCCTCACTTTTGCACATTACTACGTTAACAGAAACTTGCACATATCAGAACCCTGGCCTCGCACTGCACAGTTCCAGAACAGGCATGCTAATTTGGTCCAATGTGGAAATTAAGGTGTTTTTTTTTGTGAAGAAGATCAGCCCTGTGCCAACCTCGGTGCCCATCTTCCTCTATTTTATATGGGACGCCACCACAGCATGGCTTGCCAAGCAGTGCATCGGTGCGCGCCCGGGATCCAAACCGGCGAACCCTGGGCCGCCGCAGCAGACTGCACGCACTTAACCGCTTGCGCCACCGGGCGGGCCCCAAGGTTTTTTTTTTAAATAAACAACGACTTCTTTATTTTTCTTAAGAAGGTTTTGTACATTTAATTTCTAGGTTGAAGTATTTTCTATTTAATTTTATCAGAATATATACAGAAATGTCATGCACCTAACACTTTTTATGGTCATTTTATTGCTGTATTGAAAGGTTAAAAAGAACAGGTAAAAGAAAGAAATTTTTTTATTATTAAAACACTAAAATTCAGATTTAGAGATGCTTTCATTTACCAATAAAATTACAACAAAGAATGTATTTACAGAATGAAAATTTCCATATACTCACACTACAAAACAGAGCTAAATGTTCTAAGAAAATGTCAGCAAATGTACCTTTGGCAGATTACATTTTACCCTTCCCCTGTTGGCACTCTCTCAACTATTATCAAGCAATAATAAAAAAGGTAAGAAAGACACAGACAGACAGCCTGCTTCTCTTTTAGGACTCTTTCCTTACCCTACTAGTCCTTTGAGTACATTGGGGGGCGGGGTGGTGACGTGACACAATCCACTTGACCAAAGCTGCCTTCACAATCCACCCAAGGGTCCCCTAGTCCTAGAAAGCACGTTTCTTCAGGGTCCTTTTGTGCCCCACTTGCTTCTTCCTATCATCCCAACTGCATGATTACCACAGCTTTATAATAGATACCTGGTAGTGTAAATCCTCTAGCTTCATTTTTACTCAACACTGTCTTGTTACTCTTGGTCCTCTACATTTCAATATAAATTTTAGAATCACCTTTTCAATTTCCACAAAAACATCTACTCTGATTTTGATTACACTGAATCTATGCTATAGTTTAACTGAAGGAGAGCTATCATTTTTGCAATATTGGAGTCTCCCAATCCATGAACATTATGTATCTCTGCATGTATTTAGGTCATCTTTAATATCTCTCAGTAATGTTTCATAGTTTTCAGTGTCTTCAGAGGTCCTCAACAATTCTCTGGTGAAATTCTCCTTTAATTTATATTCATGGTTTGTGTGTGTGTGTCCCTATTACTCTCATATATAGCCCTCAAAGATCTGCAATGAGAGTCTCCAATTTTCTCAGTTCAGGCCTATAAGATAGTCAAAAGGTTGGCAGGATTCTCTGTGCTCTGATAGAAGCCATTTGACAAATGCTTAACCTCTTGCCTGAGAGACAGCTCCAGTCTCCTCAGGTATGTTGGTATGTTGCTGAATACAAGGCTGTGCATGCACGAGGTGAAAGTCCATGAGGCCAAAGAACAAGCAGGAGCTGTGAGCAAAACAATTTCCAAAGCTCAAACAGGGCAGAGAGATGTCCGAGTTCTAAGCAGCTAGAATGGAGAGTCTTCACAGAACACCCAGGTCATCCAGATGATACTCAGAAAGAGTACATATTAATAGCAAGGATAAATTAGCACTGGGGCAGGAGTCGGCTAACTTTTTCTGCGAAGGACCAAACAGTAAATATTTTGGACTTTGCAGGCCACATACAGATTCTGTTACATATTCTTGTTTGTTTTGTTTTGTTTTGGTTTAACAACTGTTAAAAAAAAATGTAAACACTACTCTTAGCTCAAGAGTGGTACAAAAACAGGGCCAACCTGGATTTGGCCTACAGGCTGTCATTTGCTGACCCTTGACTTAGCAAACGCTACTTGCTCTAATAACCCACCCCAACAAAACTTAAAAACAAGTCTCAAAAGGATAAAGCTGATACTCAAGTAACTTGACTGAAGAACCTGACTGCCTGCCAGAACAAAGCAAAACACTCTTTAAAGGAAGACGACAAAATCTACCACCTAAAATTTCCATTGTCTAATATCCACTCAAAAATACTCGACATGGCAAGAAGCATGAAAATGTGCCACATGACCAGGAGAAAAATCAATCAACATATCTTACAGAGAAGACAGAATTGGCAGACAAGAACTCTAAAACAACTGCTATAAATATGTTCAAGTAGTTAAAGACAAGTGAATACAAGCAGAGACATAGAAGATATACAAAAAAAAGTTCCTGAGATAAAAAATACATTATCTAAAATTTAAAATTCATTGGTTGGTCTTTGTTCACAGATGACATGATCACCTATGTAAAAAATCTGAAACAACTGACAAAAAACCCACCTGGAACTACTAAGCATTTATAGCAAGGTTGCAGGATACAATGTTACTATACAAAAGTCAATCACTTTCCTATATACCAGCAATGAACAAATGAAATTTGAGATACCATTTACACTAGCACCCTCAAAAAAGAAATACATGGGTATAAATATAATAAAATATGTACAAGATCTGTATGATGAAAACTACAAAACTGATGAATGAAATCAAAGAACTAAATAAATGGAGGATATTCCATGTTTATGGATAGGAAGACAATGTTGTCAAGATGTCAGTTCTTCCCAACTTGATCTATAGATTCAATGCGAAACCAATCAAAATCCAAGCAAGTCATTTTGTGGATATCGACAAATTGATTCTAATATAGAGACGGAAAAGACTCAGAATAACTAACACAATATTGAAGAAGAACAAAGTTGGAGGAATGACACTACCTGACTTCAAGACTTACTATAAAGCTACAGTAATCAAGACAATGTGGTATTGGTGAAAGAAGAGACAAACAGATCAATGGGACAGAACAGACAGCCCAGAAATAACAACTTAGACAATGGAGCAAAGATCACCTTTTCAACAAATGGTGCTTTAACAACTGGACACTCATGTGCAAAAAAATGAAATCTAGACACAAAAATTACATCCTTTACAAAAATTAACTCAAAATGGATCACAACAGACCTAAATGTAAAACTATAAAACTATTAGAAGATAATATAGGAGGAAAAACCTAGATGACCCTGAGTATGATGACATAATGCATGAAGGAAATAATTGATAAGACAGATTTCATTAAAATTAAAAATTTCTGCTCTGCAAAAGATAATGGCAAGAGTATAAGACAAGCCACAGACTGGGAGAAAACCTTTGCAAAAGGCATATTTGATAAAGGACTGTTAAAACTAAACAATAAGAAAACAACCCAACTAAAAAAATGAGCCAAAGACCGTAAAAGACACCTTATCAAAGAAGACATATAGCAAATAAGCATATAAAAAGATGCTCCACATCATATGTTACCAGGGAAACGCAAAATAAAACAATAATGAGATACCACTACACACCTACTAGAATGGCCAAAATCTAGAACACTGACAACACCAAATGCTGGCAAGGATGTGGAGCAACAGAAACTCTCATTCACTGCTGGTGGGAATGCGAAACGGTACAGCCACTTTGAAGACAGTTTGGTTTCTTACAAAATTAAACACACTCTTACCATACGATCCAGCAATCACTCTCCCTGGTATTACCCAAAGGAGTTGAAAACTTAGTTCCACACAAAAACCTACACATGGATGTTTATGGTAGCTTTATTCATAATTGCCAAAATGTGGAAGCAACGAAGATGTCTTTCAGTAGGTGAATGGATAAATAAACTGGTACATCCAGACAATGGAATATTATTCAGTGCTAAGAAGAAATGAGCTACAAAGCCATGCATTTATATAGAGGAATCTTAAATAATTACTAAGTGAAAGAAGCTAATCTGAAAAGGCTATATACTGCACAGTTCCAAATATAAGATACACTGGAAAAAGCAAAACTATAGAGACAGTAGACTAAGATCACTGGTTGCCAGAGGTTTTATTGAGGGGCAGAGGGGGGGCGGAGGGGAGGGGTGAATAGGCAAAGCACAGAGGATTTTAGGGCAGTGAAAATACTCTGTATGATACCATAATGATGGATACATGTCATTATACATTTGTTCAAACCCCATAAAATGTACAACACCAAGAGTGAACCACAATGTAAACTATGGACTTTGGGTAATTATATCAATGTAGATTCATTAATTATAACAAATGTACCACTCTGGTGGGGGATGTTGATAATGGAGGAGGCTATGCATGTGTGGAGGGAGGGATTATATAGTACACTGCAGAAAAGATCAGTGAACTTGAAGATACAGCAAACTTTCTGAAGCAGGAAAAAAAGGTAAAAAAAAAAAAAAAAAAAACCAGTCTCACAGGCCTGTGGGACAATATGAAGTGGTTTAACACACATGTGACTGGAGTCTCAAAGAACAGGACCAAAATATTTTTTGAAGGAATAATGGCTGACATTTTTCCCAACACAATAAACTATAAACCTAATAAAACACTTAGCAAATATCAAGCTAAGAAAAACGCAGAGAAAATAATACCAAGCCATACACATAAACTGCTGAAAAAAAGTGATAAAAGGAAAATCTTAAAAACATGTAGAAAAAAAGCATGTAGAGGAAAAAAAAAAGCACATACAGAAAAACAAAAATAAGAATAACCTCACAGGGCCAGCCCCGTGGCTTAGCAGTTAAGCGCATGAGCTCTGCTGCTGGCGGCCCGCGTTCGGATCCTGGGTGCGCACGACGCACCACTTCTCCAGCCATGCTGAGGCTGCGTCCCACATACAGCAACTAGAGGGATGTGCAACTATGACATACAACTATCTACTGGGGCTTTGGGGGAAAAAAAATAAAATTATTAAAAAAAAAAAGAATAACCTCACATTATCATTACACATTACATTATGGTATGAAGTGGTACAGTACAATTTGAGGGCAGGCTATGTTAAAGAGCAAACCCTTAAAAACATAAAATAAAGAGGCAAAGCTAATATGCCAAGAGCGGGGATAAAATGGAAAGCTAAAAATACACAAACTATTAAAAAAATGAATCAATCATGGTATCTTATTACAACGGAATAGTACAAAGCTATGAAAAAGAACATCTTACATCTTGCACATTAATGTAGATGTCTTAGAGTACACTGAATGAATAAAAAGCAAATTATTGAAAAATATTAGTTTATTTTTAAAAAGCTCAATAACATGTAAAACTACACAATATACTTTGGGGTTACATGCCAATATGGTAAAACTATAAAGAAGCAAGAATATGATAAAATTTAAGATAAGTGTTACTCTAAAGGGAGAGGGGAAAGACATATAGAGGTTTCAAAACTAATGAAAAATGGCCTCTTTCGTAAACTGGATGTTTTATTATTATTCTTCAGAGCTTATCCATATTAAAAAATATTCTTTTACAACCATTCAAATTTTAAATGACAATTAACATTTACCTTAAGACCTTTCATTGGCTCTGGCACAGAAATCTCCACTTGGGAAAGGTATGTGTCCAGAGATTCCTTTTCCCTTTGTGATCTTTCCCTGTTAACTACTGTTGCCATTGGTCATACAATTCTTCCTTCAGTGCCCAGAAGGAATGATCACAGAGATAATAAGGGAAAACGGCAAGGTCTAGATCAGTGTATAGAGTATGTTATTTCCACAAAAGTAGCAAAACAAAAGAATATGTGTAGTTGTTTGTGAAGCCACAGAAGATATCTGAAAGAATACATTTAGAAACTGGGGAGGGAAAATACATGGCTGAGAGACAGGGACTGGAAAAAGACTTTTTACTATTATTCTGTTCTTCTGAATTGTACTTTGTGAATAATTTCTACTCAAAAACAAGTCTGATTTTTAAAAAAATCACTCAGCCTAGGAAGATAAAACCATAACAAAACAACTAAACAATCCTACTCTACTAATAATTTGTTCAAAGGAAATAAGAAAAATAAATTTTTACGCTTAAAGATGTCAAAAACTATGTATATTTCAAATACTTTCACGTGAAAAGGCCAACTTAAATATAGCAGAGTTTACCCAAAAGAAAACCGAAATCTTTGCTTAAGAACTTCAAAAACTTTTAAAAATAGATTTTCAGATTTTTCCTAATTTATGTCAACATTTCAAAGACAGCAGCCTTGAAGTTTAACACATGTCCTTGCCAAATATTCACTTCAGAAATATAGCTGATCACATTTTCATGACAATTGTATTTTGGCTTTACACAAATGATGTGCTTATGAAAAATTCAAATTATCAGATAAAGGTTATATGAGTTGTCCAAATTACCAAACTAAACACTGCCAAATCTATGCCTGGAAGCCAGGGCCCACTAATCCCCATACAACACTTTCTCCAATATATCATGATAGTTTAAATACATTAGAAACAGTCTGTCTTTTAAAACAGCTACTCTTACTACTGCTGGCAAACCCAAACCTCTCAGTCTAGTACTCAAGGCCTTAACCTCAGTCTACCTTTCTTAACTCTCTTCATTTACTATGGAATAAGATAAAATTTTAGATAGTAAATAATTAGGTTGGTTACCAAACCCATTATTTCTTTTCACTTTTTAAAATCCAATATTTCTGGAGAACCTACATATAAACACAGTACCAGGCACAAAGGTAATAAAGAAAAGATAAATGTCATTGGTATGACCTAAGTATTGGGATCAGAGTGTTTCTCTCAAAGCCATGAGAGAAATGTGTTGAATATCTACAAAGGGCACAGTCCCCTTAAGAGATATGAAGAACATGAAGAGTATTCAGAACAGAAGGAAAGAAGAAGTAGATAGATCAATTGAATAAAATTAATTGATATGGCAACAAAACAGAAGTTGTAATGAGTCTAGAAACTACCCTGTTGAGAACACTGACAAAGAGATAAAAAAAAACAAAAAAGAGACTTTGGCCTTGAAAATAGGAGTTATGAGGAAAGAATACAGTCAGTGTCCTAGCCAGAGGCCTTCTGAATCATTAAAAGAAAATCAGCCAGCAGAGAATATAACCTCAGAATTTGCAAGAAAGGTTCAAAGTAAAATTATTTAGGATGACACAAATGCATTCTTACTGGGCAAGTACCTTTCAATGCAAGGAAAGAAACTGAAGAAATAAGTTAATACACAGCAGAACTGGGCAGAGTAAGTTAGGCTGTGATACATTCACAAGAGCTGAGTTACCTTATCAGCATTCTCCTGAATTGTGGTACAGGGGCCAAACCTTTATAGCCAAATCAACCAGTTCTTGGATGAGGGCTGCCCCTGGGAAGGAGCTTGATGGATGAGTGCTGTTTGCCACCAACCCCCCCAGCACATGGAAACTTAATTCTCATTCCTGAGGGACAGAGCTTGAAAGGTGGTGGCGTAAGAAGACTCTGAACTCACCTCCTCCCAAGAACACAACAAATCTACAACTACTTATGGAACAATTTCCTCTGACAGAGATCTGGAAACTGGATAAAAAAAACCGCCACAACAAGGAACAACATTGACAGGCGTGGAAGAGGCAGAAATACAGCTCCGCTGAGGAAAAAAACACCCAAGCAACAGCGCTTCACGGCCAGGGTGATCTCAAAGGAAAGGAGCTTTTCCCATAAGAAAAGGAGATCTGAGCTCCACAGCGGGCATCCCAGCCCTTGGATTCAGCATAACCGAGGTGAGACTCCATAAAACCAGGCATTGCAAACCAACGGGGAATATGCCCAGGAAAGCTACATAACTTCAGAGAAAGAAAACCTGCTCTTACAGGGCCCATGCACAGATTCACCTGATTCAGAAACCAGCACAAAAACACCAGACAGAGAAGGGCATTGTCCGTTGGTAAAAAAGACTCACTTACTAAGCTCAGAGCACATCTTAGAGGGGCAGGAGGCAGCTGGGCCCACTCCCCCAGGGACTGAGACACTGGCGGAAGCCATTATTGTGACCTAGTTAAGTGGTGGTGACACAGACACTGGCAGCCACCCCACCATTGGATTCATTCCTCTAGCCTGTTAGCACAGGGGTCTCCTCTGCCCACTAGAGCGCCTGAGGCAATCTAGCAAGGATAGTCAGGGCAGGCAACCTACCCCAAGGACTGGCCCCGCCCACCAGCAAGCCAACTTGTCAGCCTCTGTAGGCGGGGGGCACATGGGACCTCCGCAGCAAGGCAAGTGGGTCTACACAGGCCAGGTGTGTGGGCCCAAGGGTGGCAGGGCATGTGGGCCCATAGCAGACTTGTGCCACTGGCCATCACAAACACCCACACAGGGGATCTGCTCCACCTTCTAATGCCTGAAGCAATTGTGCCCTGCTACCTGGGGCCAGCTCCACCCATCTGCACTCCTGAGGCAGCTGTATACCACAGGGCAGCATAGCCAGACCTGGCCAGAGGCCTGCTCTGCCCAAAAGAAAGGTACAACAGCTGCATGGCGCAGCAACTGTGTGCCTCTGAGCGTAGCAACTAGCCACACTGCAGACCTGACTCACTTAAGAGCAAAACAGCAGCAGTTGTGTGCAATCCAGACCTTGCAGCCAGCCGGGCCAGGGCTTGCCCTGCCCAATAAAGTAACTAAAGTGACCACAGCAGCAGCTGCACCTTACAACCAGCAGGTCCAGGGGCCAACCTAGCCATGTGCCTGCAGCAACAGCAACTACATCACAACAGAAAGGCACATGCAGCCCCCATGGGACAATTTCTGGAGCATTCGACATGGCTGATGAGAGGGGAGCACGCTGCTGGGCCTGATAAGGACTCTCTTACATAAGGCCACATTTCCAAGATCAGGAGATGTAGCTGATCTACCTAATACATAGATATAGGCACAGAGAAGGAGGCAAATGAGGAGACGAAGGAGTATCTTCCAAATAAAGGAACAGGAAAAATCCTCAGAAAAAGAACTAAATGATAAACAGTAAAAACTACTACTCATAAGGATGCTCAATGATCCTGGGAGAACAGATGAACACAGTGAGAACTTCAACAAAGAAGTGGAAAATATAAAAAAGAACCAATCAGAACTGAAGAATACAATAATAGAAATTAAAAATTAAAGAGGGAATCAACAGTAGAGTACAGGACACAGAACAGATCAGCAATCTGGATGAAAGAGTGGAAGATATCACTCAAGCTGGACAGAAAAAAAGAATTACAAAGAATGAGGACAGCCTAAGAACCTCTGGGACAACAGCAAGTGCACTAACATCTATGTTATACATGTCCCAGAAGGAGAAGAGAGAGAGAAAGGGGCAGAGAACTTATTTGAAGACATAATAGCTGAAAGCTTCCCTAACCTAGGAAAGGAAAGAGACATCCAGGTACAGGAAGCACAGAGAGAACCAAACAAGATGAATCCAAAGAGGCCCACACCAAGACACATTAAATTAAAATGTCAGGAAAGAATGCTAAAAGCTTCAAGAGAAAATCAACAAGTTACATATAAAGGAACCCCATAAGGCTATCAGCTGACTTCTCAGCAGAAACCTTACAGGCTGGAAGGGAGTGGCACATATATTCAAAAGTGCTGAAAGGAAAAAAACCTACAGCCAAGAATACTCTACCCAGCAAGGCTATCATTCAGAATGGAAGGGGAGATAAAGAGTTTTCCAGACAAGCAAAAACTAAAGAAGTTTTTTTTAAACTAGCCTTAAAAGAAATGTTAAACAGAGTTCTTTAAGTGGAAAAGACCACAAATAGGAATAATAATGTTATCAAAGTAAAAATATCACTGGTAAAGGCAAATGTACAGTAAAGGTAGTGGATCAACCGCCTATAAAGCTAGCTAGTATGAAGGTCAAAAAACAAAAGTACTAAAATTATCTAGTTCCATGACAAGAGGTTAAGGGATACACAAAAATAAAAGAGGTAAAATATGATATCAAAAACATAAAATGTGGTTGGGGAAGTAAAAGGGTGGGGCTTTTAGTAAGAGGTCAAATTTAAGAAACCATCAACTTAATACAGACTGCTATTTACATAGGTTATTATATATGAACCTCATGGTAATCACAAACCAAAAACCTATAATAAATACTCAAAAAAATAAAGAAAAAGGAACCCAAACATAACACTAAAGAAAGCCATCAAATCACAAGGGAAGAAAGCAAGAGAAGAGAAAGGAACCAAGGAGAACTACAAAAACATCCAGAAAAAAAACTAACAAAATGGTGAAAAGCACGTATTTATCACCAGCTACTTGAAATGTCAATGGACTAAATGCTCCAATCAAAAACACAGGGTAACTGAATGGATAAAAAAACAAGACCCATATATGCTGCATACAGGAGACACACTTCAGACCTAAAGACACTCATAAACTGCAAGTGAAGGGATGGAAAAAGCACTCTACGCAAATGGAAACAAAAAGAAAGCTGGGGTAGCAATATTTATATCAGACAAAAAAGACTTTAAAACAAAAACTGTACCAAGAGACAAAGAAGGGTGTTACATAATGATAAAGAGAACAATTCAACAAGAAAATATAACACTTGTAAATATCTATGCACTCAACATAGGAGCATCTAAATATATAAAGCAATTATTAACAGACATAAAAGCAGAAACTGACGGTAACACAATAATAGCAGGGGACTCGAACACTCCACTTACATTGATGGATACATCATCCAAACAGAAATCAACAAGAAACACTGGCCTTAAATGACACATTAGACTAGATGGACTTAGTATATATATACAGAACATTCCACCCAAAACCGCAGAATACACACTCTTTTCGAATGCACATGGAACATTCTCCAGGACAGATCACATATTGGGCCACAAAACAAGTCTCAATAAATTTAAGAAAACTGAAATAATACCAAGCATCTTTTCTGACCACAACAGTATGAAACTAGAAATCAACTACAAGAAGAAAAATGGAAAAGCCACAAATATGTGGAGATTAAACAAAATGCTACTGAACAACTACTGGGTCAAAGGAGAAATCAAAAAATACCTGGAGATAAATGAAAATATGACATACCAAAATTTATGGGATGCAGCAAAAGTGGTACTAAGAGGAAAGTTTATACCAATACAGGCCTACCTCAAAAAACAACAAAAATCTCAAACAATCCAACAATATACATAAAGGAACTAGGAAAAGAAGAACAAACAGCCCAAAATCAGCAGAAGGAAGGAAATAATAAAAATCAGAGCAGAAATAAATGAAAGAGACAAAAAAAAAACAAAACAGAAAAAAAACACACAAAGAAATCAAAAACTGGTTCTTTGAAAAGATAAACAAAATTGACAAACTTTTAGCTAGACTCACCAAGAAAAAAGAGAGAAAGTTCAAATAAAATCAGAAACAAAAAAGGAGAAATTACAACAGACATCACAGAAATACAAAGGATTATAAGAGAAACTATGAAAAGCTATATGCCAAAAAACTGGATAATCTAGAAGAAATGGATAAATTCTTAGAATCATACAACCTTCCAGAACTCAATCAAGAAGAAACAGAGAATCTGAACAGACTGATCACTAGACAGGTCAAAACAGTAATCAAAAACCTCCCAAAAAACAAAAGTCCAGGACCAGACAGCCTCCCCAGTGAATTCTACCAAACATTCAAAGAAGACTTAATACCTATCCTCAAACTCTTCCAAAAAAATTGAAGAGGAGGGGAAGGTTCCTAACTCACTCTACAAGGCCAACATTATCCTGATACCAAAATGAGACAAGGACAACACAAAAAAAGAAAATTTCAGGCCATTATCACTGATAAACGTAGATGCAAAACTCCTCAACAAAATACTAGCAAATCAAATACAACAATACATTAAAAAGATCATACACCATGATTAAGTGGGATTTATTCCAGGGATGGTTCAACATCTGCAAATCAATGTGATACTCTACATTAACAAAATGAAGAATAAAAATGACATGATCGGGGCCGGCCCCATGGCTTAGTGGTTAAGTGTGCGCACTCCGCTACTGGCGGCCTGGGTTCAGATCCCGGGTGTGCACCGACGCACCGCTTCTCCAGCCATGCTGAGGCCATGTCCCACATACAGCAACTAGAAGGATGTGCAACTGTGACATACAACTATCTACTGGGGCTTTGGGGGAAAAAAAAAAGGAGGAGGATTTGCAATAGATGTTAGCTCAGAGCCGGTCTTCCTCAGGAAAAAAAGAGGAGGATTAGCATGGATGTTAGCTCAGGGCTGATCTTCCTCACACACAAAAAAAATGATATGATCATCTCAATAGATGTAGAGAAAGCATTTGACAAGATACAGCATCCTTTTATGTTAAAAACTCTGAATAAAATGAGTATGGAAGGAAAAGTACTTCGACATAATAAAGGCCATGTATGATAAGCCCATAGCTAACATCATACTCAATGGTGAAAAACTGAAAGCTATTCCTCTAAGAAGAGGAACAAGACAAGGATGCCTACTTTTGCCACTCTTACTTAACATAGTATTGGAAGTCCTAGCCAAAGCAATCAGGCAAGAAAAAGAAATAAAAGGGATCCAAATTGAAGGCCGGCCTGGTGGGGTAGCAGTTAAGTTCACAGGCTCTGCTTCGGCAGCCTGGGGTTCGCTGGTTTGGATCCTGGGCACGGACCTATGCACCACTCATCAAGCCATGCTGAGGCGGTGTACCACATAGAGCAACGAGAAGGATGTAAAACTATGACATACAACAACTATCTACTGGGGCTCTGGGTAGGAAAAAGGAAAAAAAAAAAAGAGGAGGAAGATTGGCAACAGATATTAGCTCACAGCCAATCTTCCTCAAAAATAAAAAAGAAAAGGGATCCAAATTGAAAGGAGGAAGTAAAACTGTCACTATTTGCAAATGACATGATTTTATACATAGAAAACCATAAAGAATCCACAAAAAAACTAATTGAAATAATAAACAGAGTAAAGTTTAGGGTACAAAATCAACAAACAAATATCAGTTGTGTTTCTAGATACTAATAACAAAATAGCAAAAAGAGAAACTAAGAATAGAATCCTATTTACCATCGCAACAAAAAGAATAAAATACCTAGGAATAAATGTAATCAAAGAGGTGAAAGATCTGTACATTGAAGACTATAAAATATTGTTGAAAGAAATCAAAGACGATACAAAGAAATGGAAAGATATTCCATGCTCATAGTTTGGAAGAATAAACATAGTTAAAATGTCCACACTTCCTGAAGCAATCTACAGATTCAATGCAATCCCTATCAAAGTCCCAACAACATCTTTCACGGAAATAGAACAAAGAATCCTAAAATTTATATGGAACAACAAAACACCCCAAGCAGCCAAAGGAATCCTAAGGAAAAAAAAACAAAGCTGGAGGTATCACACTCTCTGATCTCAAAATATACTACAAAGCTACAGTAATGAAAACAGCATGGTACTGGCACAAAAACAGACACACAGATCAATGAAACAGAACTGAGACCCCAGGAATAAACCCACACATCTTTGGTCAGCTAATTTTTGACAAATGAGGCAAGAACGTACAACGGAGAAAGGAAAGTCTCTTCAATAAATGGTGCTGGGAAAACTGGACAGTCACATGCAAAAGAATGAGAGTAGACCATTATCTTTCGCCATACACAAAAAATAACTCAGACTGAATTAAAGACTTAAATGTAAGACCTGAAACCATAAAACTCTTACAAGAAAACATAGGCAGTACACTCTTCAACATCGATCTTAGCAGTATCTTTTTGAAACCATGGCTCCCCAGGCAAGGGAAACAAAAGAAAAAATAAACAAATGGGACTACATGAAATTAAAAAGCTTCTCAATGGCAAAGGAAACCATCAACAAAATGAAAAGACAACCTAACAATTGGGAGAAGATATCTGGAAACCATATATCTGATAAGGGGTTAATATACAAAATATATAAAGAACTCATACATCTCAACAACAAAAAATCAGACAACCTTAATTAAAAAATGGGCAAAGGAGGGGCCAGCCCAGTGGCGTAGCAGTTAAGTGCATGCACTCCGCTGCTGGCAGCCCGGGTTCGGGTCCCGGGCGCACACCAGCGCACTGCTTGTCAAGCAATGCTGTGACGGCATCCCATATAAAGTAGAGGAAGATAGGCGTGGATGTTAGTCCAGGGCCAGTCTTCCTCAGCAAAAAAAGAGGAGGATTGGCAGATGTTAGCTCAGGGCTGATCTTACACACACACACACACACACAATGGGCAAAGGATCTGAGCAGACATTTTTCCAAAGAAGATATACAGATGTCCAATAGGCACATGAAAAGATGTTCAACATCACTAATTATTAGGGAAATGCAAATCAAAACTACAATGAGGTGTCACCTCACGCCAATCAGAATGGCTATAATTAACAAGACAAGAAATACCAAGTGTTGGAGAGGATGTGGAGAGAAGGGAACTCTCATACCCTGCTGGTGGGAGTGCAAACTGGTACAGCCACCATAGAAAACAGGATGGAGATTCCTCACAAAATTAAGATCAGAATTACCTTATGATCCAGCTATTCCACTGCTGGGTATTTATCCAAAGAACACGAAAACATGAATGTGTAAAGATAGTTGCACCCCAATGTTCACTGCAGCATTATTCACAATAGCCAAGACTTGTAATCAATCTAAGTGTCCATTAATGGATGAATGAATAAAGAAGATGTGGTACATATATATACAGTGGAATACTACTCAACCATAAAAAAAAGATGAAATCTTGCCATGTGCGACAACATGGATGGACCTTGAAGGTATTATGCTATATGAAATAAGCCAGACAGAGAAAGCCAAATACCATATGATTTCACTCATATGAGGAAGATAAAAACTACAACAACAAACAAACACACACATATATAGAGATTAGATTGGTGGTTACTAGAGGGGAAGGGGTGAGGGCAAAAGGCATAAAAGGGCACATGTGTATGGAAATGGATGATAATTAGTCTCTGGGTGGTGACCATGATTTCTGTCTACTATAAATCGAACTATAATGATGTACACCTGAAATGTTATAAACCAATGTTACCTCAAAAAAAAATAAAAAATAAAAGAAATAAATTAATATAGAAATGTTTTAGAGAGTCAAATCCTTAGTATTAATGTGTATGATGTTTTTGCTTATTTAGTTTACATATTTGTAACATATAAGACAATTTTTCCTATTAGGGCAAAAGATCACCTTATAATTCCAATTTAGGGCAAAAGATCAGCCTTATAATTCCAATTTAAAACTTGTCAGTAATTAATTTAGACTTGTGATTTTAGACTTTCAGTATAAACAGTACCAAAGCTTCAGATATTAAGATTTATCATAATTATAAGTTTAATTTATTAGATATTTAAGATTTACTTTAACATTTATAAAGGTTTGTCAGAAAAGTGAACTACCTGACAAATAGTGAATATATTAAAAGCTATAAACAGTTTAAAATTTTAATTAAGGTGTAAAAGGAATAAAATACAAAGTCCCCTTTTAAAATAACTGCTTAAATTTACTATATTTATCTAAAAAATAAGATTTTAAATTGAACTTTAAAATTTAAGGAAGAATTTGGGTTTTAAGTTTAACTTTAATAAAGTATGTATTAATCCTTAAAATCAAAGAACTGATAAATAATCTTTTCTGTTTAAAAGGAAAAAGCCACCTTCAAGGATACCAAATCCTACTTAAGTCTTATTCATCTTTCAACACCCAAGTCAAATTCTTCCTTTTCCACAAAGCCTTTCCTCTTTTCCACAGATGAATCTACCCCATAATTATCTATCCCATGCTACATAAAAGAAATTTGTTTCTATCATTCAAATTACTAATTTATTCTATATAGTAGCATAACTTAGAATGAAAAACACTCCTCTTTAAGAAAAAAAACATCTCCAATCCAAGACCCTAAGTACTTTCAGAACATGGATCCTGTCTTATACTACTCGGTATCACTAAGAATATCTCATACAAGGCAATCCCAATATATAGTAACTATTGGTGGTTGATGAGCTGAATTTTAATAATCGTGAGTTTCTTTTTAAATGCACTATTACCTCTGTTACATCCCAATGGTGTAAAAATTGATCCAAGTCCGTAAGATAAAGAAGCACAGGGGAAAGCTGTGTCTGGATGACATGAGGAACTCCTCGAAGGCTCTGAAGCCAAGTCAACTCCTCTTTTGAAAACCCTAATTTGGGTACAAAGAAAGCCAATTTAAAAAAAATAAATCACAAAGAAGTGACATTCTTCATAATTTTTTTAAAAGAAATGACATGTACCTTCAAGTTTAATTCTTCTTTAAGCTACTTTGTTTTCTCTGAATTTCTGCATTTCACGTAGTGTTAAAAAAAATGAATTGCTAGCAATGGAGGCAGTAAAATTCATATAATTATGTACACAAAGGATGTGATGTGATCCCATCTATAATACAGCAAGAAATATGTTTTACCCCTTATATTGGGGGCACTACCATTTTTACTCAAAAAAATATGAAAGACATAATATCTTTCCAATTAATGGTAGATTTAAAAAAGCAAATGAACAAATATACTCCTTCATACATATACCAAACTCTTTATTCTCTTACATAATAGCCCTTCAAATATTTTAAAACTACTCTATCTCTCGTAAGTCTTTTTTTTTGATAATACATGTGTAGTTCTTTCCACTACACCTTATACAGCAAAATTTCTGATTCTCTTACCACCCCGATTACAAAGGACATGAATTACATACACAACTTGCCAAATTCCCTCCTAAAAGATAGCTCTCAAAATGATCAGAATACCAGCAATGTGGTCAGACTTGAGCTAACTGCTTGGATGTTCAGATCACTATATTTCCATGACCACAGCCTGAAGAGTCATGATCTAGTTTGACTAGCACAACACACTGACTCCTAATGAGCTTTCTAAAACCACTAAACCTTCTGACAGGTACTACTATTCAAACACGAAGCTCCTGCCTTCATCTCAAATGTGTACACTCAAAACTATCAAGTACACATGTAGAAGTCTACATTTATCTTTTATATAATATTTATCTTGCTATATTCAGCTCATTATGAGAACCTGTCAAGTTCTTTTTGGATTCTAACTTAACTAAGTCTCCTAATTTCAGGTCTTCAGAAAATTTCTAAGAATCTCATCTTCATCATCCAGGTATAAAACAGAAATGTTGAAATAGTACAAACATTTAAAACAATAGTAACAATACTTATACATCTAACTTTCAGCACTTTTAGACTCATTTTATTAACTGTGCTTTGAGGGCAAATGGAATGTAGAAAATGGCTAATCAAAATCTGATGTTCTTCTTATCAAGTTAAACATTTTGAATGTTTAAAATGAATATTCCGTTCATCAGTTTTTTGTTTGTTTTTTGTGAGGAAGATCAGCCCTGAGCTAACATCTGCCAATCTTCCTCTTTTTGCTGAGGAAGACTGGTCTTGGGCTAACATCCGTGCCCATCTTCCTCCACTTTATATGGGACACTGCCACAGCATGGCTTGCCAAATGGTGGGTCGGTGCACGCCCAGAATCCGAACCGGTGAACCCCGGGCCGCCACAGCGGAGCATGCGCACTTAACCGGTTGCGCCACCAGGCCGGCCCCTCATCAGTTTTTTTAAGTATGCAGTTTTTTAAAATATTTCTCTATTTGAAAAAGAGTCAAGTATGTCCAGTTCACTGCAAACAAAGATAAGAATAAAGCTGAGAAATAACAGTAAGAAAGGAATGAAAATAATAATCATGTGACATTCAAATAATCCCCAAGTTTCTGATACTTGTACCATGAGAGATTTAAAGATGAATCTTGCATCTCCCTGCCTCAAGACCCTGACAATGTAGGGTACAAATATTCCTTCAAAGATTTCCACTTATTACTCAATAAAAATCATTCCAAGGTAGACAGATTATTTATCATCTTCAAAATTGGAGCCAAGCAGACAAGACAGTAAATCTTAGGAGACTCTTCATACTAGGTTTGAAGAAAGGAAACTTTCTTCAACTTGGCAGGTGAATGTGGTTACCTGTAAGTGTTGAAAATAAGAAGCTGAAATAGTCCACATCACTCATCAACCAGTCTTTAACTGAATACTTCCATCCAGAAAATGATGATCTATAATAAACAACGGGAGAACTATTACCAGAAGTGACCAACTTGAAGACTCAAGAATAACAGCACAGAATATAACCATTTTTCTTTATTGAAAACAAGTCTGATTTAATAGCTTAAACAAAACCCATAGTATGTACTAACTTTATATATAAGGGCCCAAGTACCATAATATGGAAAATTGAACTTCTAACATATTTTTATTTATGTAAAGTTTCATTAAAAAGTTTAATTGGTCCACATATATGGTATGACTTAGAAAATTTCCATGCCATTTGAAAATCAGTCTCCAAGGAGCCAGGATGAAGTTTTGCTTTTCAGTAGTAGGTTCAGCTGCTATGTATTTACTACTTGATTTTTATAAAGTCTTACCTTGCTTACTTAAATGAGTTAAGTTTAAATAAGCTCCAGCTTCCTAACTAAGCAAAAGTATCTTAATTAGGCAAAGAATACTTCCATTTAAAGCCACTCTAAGATAACTATGTGTTCCTGTACTTTGCAAAGCTGCAACTAGGTCTACTTCACAATAGTACAGCTAAAGTACTCGTAGAGGACTCAAGGGAATAGCTAAATGTAAAGCAGCTTCTCATTAAATGAGGATTATCTGGTTCCTGCCATGAGATCAGCTTCCAGTGAGTCCTTTAAAAACTGTCTTCAAGGTACAGCTAAGAAGAGAGCAAATATCAACCATAGATACAGCAAAAAAAGGCTGAGAATCATCAGATCCAACAAGCTGAGACTGCAATCTTATCACAGAGATCTGAATAAATGTCAGACAAAATTAGGAGTTTCTAATTCAACTAGAAGCACTTAAATAAACTTTTTTACCATTAAAATAATTGTAGTTCTATTCATTAATATTCTTAAAATTTGAGGAGTTAAAATAATGGAAACACCCTTCTGAGTATCATTCCCACAATAAGCAAAGGGCTATCAAAGGAATATCACAAGCTAAGAGGTTATAAAAAGCTAGAGGAGCTCAATGGAAAGGAGTATAAAATGGTGGTTAGAAAACAAATGAATATCCTCCTGAACCCAGTGAAAACAGGAATCAACTATGCCATCCAGTGGCTACAAGGGGTAGCAAATCTATTTTGGACAAATGACAAGCAATATATCACACTGTCCTTAAAACTATGATGACCATATATGCTGTCCAAGCCAGAACACTTCTGAGAGGAAAAGGGGATGCTATTACTAATAATGCTGGGACAAAAGTAAACTGGAACTGTCCCTGACAGACCAGGTCATAATTCATCCTACTGAAAACCCACAGCAAATTCCTTAGTTCAAGAATTTCTCCCTTCTCAGAGATTTTTATCTAACAGATTACCTTTCCACATTTATATCCTATGTTCCCCAAACCAGTGTAAATAGGGGCAGAGAGGATAAGGTCTGAGCAAAGGCCAGTGGAACAACACAAGTAGAATGGTATAGGGAAAAAGTCCAACTCTAAAAACCTCTCAGTGAGTGGTAAAAAAGGTAGGGGCAGCAACTCTAAGTACACTTTTTTTTTAATTTTTGTGAGGAAGACCAGCCCTGAGCTAACATCCGATGCCAATCCTCCTCTTTTTTGCTGAAGAAGACTGGCCCTGGGCCAACATCCGTGACCATCTTCCTCTACTTTATATGGGATGCTGCCACAGCATGGCTTAACAAGCAGTGTGTCGGTGCACGCCCGGGATCCGAACTGGCGAATCCTGGGCCGCCGCAGCGGAGCGTGCACACTTAACTCCTTGCACCACCAGGCCAGCCCCATTAAGTACACTTTTTAAAGGATAAAATGAATACCAACAGTTTTTAGCTGATGGGTTTTTCACACACAGAACAAACTGATATCTTTTGGTAGTATCCTGCTCTTAGATATGAACTCTCTCCGATAGAGACAGCAGGGCATCAAAACCAAAAAATCTGAACTGAACTTGATATCACAGACCAATTAGTGTAACAGACAAAAATCAGAGATGATTAAATGAATATTTCAGGAAAATTAATCTTGTGCAACAGTGCACAAGACAGATGAGACTAAGAAGCAAGACTACTATAATAGTACAGGTGGGAGATAATGAAAAAATTGGCTAGTTTATATTCATGTCAAGGAGAGAAGGATATTTTGAAGAGAAAACAAAAGATATGAAATAATTCAGCATACGTCTGAAGGAATCAAATGTGATCCTTAAATTCTGAATCTAGGAAAAGTGGTACAATGATGCCATTGGCCTGAGAAAGTTGAGAAGTCCTAATTTTGTATTTTTTAAGAGAGATTAGTTTGAATGGGAACAATACGTCTCCAGAGAAGTCTACTAATAGACTCTGCAAATACTAAAAGGCAAAATTTAACTTGGTGAACTTTTAACCGCAACGAAAACCTGCTTTTACTTTAATTATTAGGAACCCCTATTATCATTATTTGTAAATTAATATACTTTCTCAATGCTCACCACAAATCTCCACAAAAAGAAAAAACGCAGACTTTTGAAAACATCCTTGACAAAGTTACTAACCATAAGCGAATTATAACTGATGTTGATAAAGATATTAAATATAGCTTCCAAAGAGAATCAATTTCAGGTGTTCAAAAGGTGATTTTAATTGAATGTTAAAACAGATCCTCTACTAGAATTGTATCAAAGGAACAGAGTGCCCTCTACTGGAAGTTAATAAACACAAAACCACTTAAGTTATAGAAAAAGAAATAACATTTAATTTTATTAAAGGCCTAGCATTAAATAATTGATTACACTAGACAAAGAGAAGGTTTTTTTTTTTTAATTTCTAAGAAAGAAAAACACAGGAAACTAATAAATGTTTAAAATACTTAATAAGACCAAGTCTCTCTCTAACGTACATGCACACAGAAGAAATAAACTTTGAATTTTCACATATAAACAACACGCTGACATAGCCCTCTTCTGCTGAAAGGAAAGGTTATCATCAGTTAC
Source organism: Ceratotherium simum simum (assembly GCF_057802395.1). Classification (NCBI taxonomy): domain Eukaryota; kingdom Metazoa; phylum Chordata; class Mammalia; order Perissodactyla; family Rhinocerotidae; genus Ceratotherium; species Ceratotherium simum. The sequence goes on along the minus strand of NC_141928.1, from coordinate 34,080,479 downwards.
GAAGCATACTTTAGGTGACTAAACTCAAACATACATCCTATACTGGTATGAAGAGACTGGCAAACAAAGCTAAAGAAAGTCTACTAATAGAGTGAACTATTTAACTGGGATAGGGGATCTGTACAAGAAGCCACAAAGAAGCTAGTGTTTAAATTTTCAGCTACAGCCCAGATTTCCATTTCTGCCTAAAACCATCAGACCCTGTCCATGAGCCACAATCAGTAATAAATATTGCTGAATACTAAAATACTATGCCTGATGATAACAGACATAAGATGTTTAAGGATACTCTGAACACTTGCAATATTGAAACACTATTAGTTATAAAACCTTTCAGAGTAAAATGGTGTAGCCACTGTAGGGCAGTTCCTCAAAAAATTAAACAGATAATTACCTATGATCCAGCAATTCCACTTCTGGGCATACAGCCAAAAGAATTAAAAGCAAGGACTCAAACAGATATTTGTACACCACGTCAATGTTCATAGCAGCATTATTCACAATAGCCAAGAGGTGGGAACAACCAAGTGTCCATCAACAAATGAACAGATAAACAAAATGCAGTATATACATACAATGGAATATTATTCCACCTTAAAAAGGAAGGAAATTCTGACACATGCTACAACATGGATGAACCTTGAACATCCTTGAAGAGTTATGCTGAGTGAAATAAGCAAGACACAAAAGGACAAATACATGATTCCACTTATATGAGGTACCTAGAATAGTCAAAATCATGAAGATAGAATAATGGTTAGCAGGGACTGGGGGAAGGGGAATGACGAGTTATTGTTTAATGATTACAGAGTTTCAGTTTGGGATGATGAACAGTTCTGGAGATAGTGGTACTGGTTGCACAACAATGTGAATGTACTTAACGCCACTGTGCAGTTTTAACAGTACACTTAAAACTGGGTGAAATGGTAAGTTTTATGTTACGTATGCATATTTTACCACACACAAAAAAGATTTCAAGTGATTCCTTGTCTGAGTCCACAAACTTATTTATTTCACCAGCTACAGTAAATTCTGAGCTCCCTGAAAATCTGAATCGCAACTCCGTAACATTAAAGGTTTTAAGCACAAACCTTTGTGTTAAAAAGGTTAATAGCTACAGCCAGTTAACCTTTGCTGTTTCTATTTTCACCTACCACTGAACCCTTACTATATGCTTTTGATAATTTCAACCCTTATTGCAATCTATACAAATCACTAAACAAGTAACGTGAAACAGTCTTACTCTAGTGAGCTTACGCTATCTAGCAATAACATCATCAGTTTTATTTGTTGCATTAAGAGCAAATGAAGGCAGCAGCAGTATACGACTTGAAAGCCTTCTGTACTTGACAAACTGCTAGTAAGACAGGTAGGGGGAAAAGATTATACACTTAAAATACAGCTCACTTGAGCATGCTACCTCATGTGCAGTATCCCGATAAGCATGGCAGCCAAACTTGAACTGAGTCTTCCCATAATACAGCAACGACTTAACCGAGAAAGCAATTCAGCAGGCAGACTGGGTAGAAAATATACAAGCTGGACCAAACGCTGCTGAGACTCTGCTGGGAGAACCACCACAGTGCCTTCTTGTGGATCTAGTGGGGTGGGCAGACATAGTAAATTCAACTATAAAAGATATACAAACCAGAGATTAAATCAATAAAGCAGATTGAGTGATTATTTTCACTGTGTTGTGAATTCCAATATATCAATTACATGAAAAAATTTTCATCATAAAGCATATGTGTGGCTTAAGCTCTTTTCTAAAGTAAATCACTGACCATAATCATTATTTAAAGATATATTTATTTAACACTGTAATAATTTCATAATATCCAAGTGTCTTGTTTGAAATAAGAACTTGGATGGGGGTAAAGGGATTGGACACAAAGCAAAACATTAAAAAACAAGCACTTTTGCTAAACAGTGACAATTACAATATCAACCTAATTTAAAGCAAAAGACCTGTCTGTACACGTACACACACACATCCCTACATATAAGCAATACAGAAAAATACAGATTTAAAAATATAACCCACAAAAGGTAGAAACAAACCATATGTCCATCACCCAATGAATGGATAAATATAAATGGTATGTCCATATAATGGAATACTACTCAGCAATAATAAGTAAAGTACTGATATATGCTACAAAACGGATGAATCCTAAAAGTAGTATGCTAAGTGAAAGAAGCCAGACTCAAAAGGCCCTGTATTATAATAATCCCATTTATAAGAAATGTCCAGAAGGCAAATATATAGAGACAGACAAGTAGATTAGTGGTTGCCAGAAGCTGGGGAAGGAAGGAGTCGGGAAGGACTAAAAATGGGTAGTTTCTTTTTGGGGTGATAAAAATATTCTGGTATTAGTGGTGACAACTGCAAAACCTTGGGAATATGTTAAAAATCACTGAATTGTACGCTGTAAAATGGCAAATTTTATGGTATGTGAATTATATCTTAATAATAAATATAAATTATATATATGTATATATCCCAGTATGCTTTTATTGGTATTTTTGCTTAAAATATGAAATAGTTCAAGGGATGAAGAAGTATTAATATATGGAAGTCTACAAGATATCCATTATGATTAAATAAGTAATTTGCTGACAAAGCTTCAAAGGAATTTTTAAAAAATACCTGATCAGTTTTGAATTTGGGAATACCAGGTAGTTTAAAAGAAAATTTAAGAATGCAAAAAGCATCTATTAACTTTCTGAAACTATTCAAATAATATACCTATTATTAAAAGTAAATTTACTGTTTGATGTTTTGTTTTGTTTTGGAATTTTAACTGTGGTATAACTAATTTATAATAATTGAAAGGAAAGGCAAACCTAGAGCTTCCCTTAGAAACGTCTTTCCTAAATTGAGGTAGACCAATGTATATGTACACAGTTAAACAAACTCTTACCATAGATTCGGAGAGCAGTCACTTGTAAACTTTTTAGTAATTCTTTATTTGCTCGTGCTGCAGCAGTATGGATGATATCAATAAGCTGTGTTGAGAGCTCAGGGTTTCGGGAGCCCAGATGAGCGAGTTGCAATGGTAAACCAGCCAGCCAACGGGATATCACTTTACTACGGTATCTAAGAATGGCCAAGGAACAGTAAAATAAAGTATAATTTTCAAAGACAAGAGAAATAAAACAATTTTTTTAACTTAAGTACACCAAAAAGTGACAAATCATCTAACAATAACACCACATTTACTCATTTAAACATTTGAGAGCCTACAAGATTGCCAGCATCACTTATTCAGCTATAGCATTTTCCAAGTTTTTACCTACTAAATTAAAAAGTTCATGTAATCTGGGGCACTACCTAAACTGTATTTTTATCTTAAAGGACACAGACACTACTTAACTCTTTGTGTACTACTTATCTTAATTAGTGTTAATTATTATACTATATTAATGCATTGATGCATTTACTGTAAGGTGCCGCCACACTAAATGGCTTCAAACTTGTGTTATTTTAGCTCCTTAGTATATTTGCTTTAGTCTTCTTACTCAGGTAACAGCAATCATTTTTGCTGTCCCCTCAGAGCTTAGTGATTTAGGCATGACCTTTGTTAGACAGAACTGAAGTCTCAACTCCATTACCCATTAATTGCATGACACTCACCAACTTATTTAACCTAAACTTTAGTTTTCTTCTGTAAAATGGAAGTAATAGTACCTCCTAGTAGTAGTATGAGAATTGAGGTAAATTATGAAAAGCACCTGGCTTACACTGAAGACTCAAAAATGTTGCAACTACCTATGTATGCTGAGGTATCCCAAATCTCTATCTTCTGCTCAAACATCTCTTCCTGACTCAAATAAACCTCCAACTCATCATATCAAAAAGTTATTCTGGGCCGGCTCCGTGGCTTAGCGGTTAAGTGCGCGCGCTCTGATGCTGGCGGCCCGGGTTCGGATCCCGGGCGCGCCCCAGGGCACCGCTTCTCCGTCCAACGCGAGGCCGAGTCCCACGTGCAGCAACTAGAAGGATGTGAACCTATGACATACAGCTATCTACTGGGGCTTTGGGGGGAAAAAAATGAATAAATAAAATCTTTAAAAAAAAAAAAAAAAAGTTATTCTTTTTGTTGTCCATCTCACCCGATAGCACCGAACCAGAAGCTTTCTCATCTTCTATTGCCCTCCTTCTTAGACCATATGCCTCAGTGTGTAACTAAGGGCACAGGGGTTCAACCTCCATAATTTTTATAGGAAGCAAAAGAAAAGACTGAGGCTGCTATAGGTTGTTCCAACTGTCCTTTAGCTGTAAGAGGCCAAGTGGAAATACACGCGCAAAGAGACTTTAATCTCTTCAGTTATGCGTATAGTCACACATTGCTTAACGATGGGGATATTATGAGAAATGCATCATTAGGTGATTTCGTCATGGTGCAAACATTATAGAGTGTACTTATCCAAACCTAGATGGGATAGCCTACTACACACCTAGGCTATACGGTACTAATCTTATGGGACCACTATCGCATACATATGACTGAAACGCTGACTGAAATGTTGTTATGCGGCATGTGACTGTATAAAGATTACTGGCACTATTCTGTATGCTTCTTCATAAAATTTTATATCTTTTCTTAAATGCAACCAAATTGGATAAAAAGAGTAAACTTCTCCCAAGATTTAATCACCTCACCCTAATAAACAGACAACAAAAAAACTTGGCAAGAAAAAGGCAAAATAATAAATGAAACTTTACCTGACTCTGTAAGATCGCAGTTCTTCTTTTTGATAGATTTTACTGAAAAACTTCAGTAACAAAGTCCGAACTGGAAGGAGAAGGCCCCTTTGCTGATACAATGTATAAACTGCCTTTATGAGAGACTCTGTAGCTTCTAAAAACAGAGAGAAAACAACTGCATATGAATCAAAAATGTTTCTTCACCAGCCCCCAAATTCCTCTAAAAGCACAGAAGTATTTTACTTTGTTCCTATGACAAATTACATCTTAGCCACAAACTGATGACGACCATCAAAGTCCTATAGCAATGGCCTGACTAAAATAAAAGTCAAACCAACCAGAGATTACAGTATAGATTTTCCTAAGGGCCAACAAACCTAAGTAGGGATGACAAAAACTAGGATAGCAGAAAGGCGAATAAGATGGGAACCAAACAGGAAAGCTTTGTTTCTGAATGAAAAGAATTAGTAAGAACGCTAAAATCTGACTTAATGTGACATAACTTCAAGCTAGAAGAAACGCAAAGAAAATAGGCAGGATTCATTCTATATGGATCAAAGGAAAAAGCTCTCAATTTCTAGTCAAACTAGATCAGAAGAAGGTATTTCTTCATCAGTAGGCTTGATAGCATTTCTTCTTAATACCTACCTCCTTTTACTCCAATTCTATAATCTGCTATTAATTTGATCAATTTTTGCTTCAGAGTGGACCTACCCACTGAGAAATGGATGCTCTGAGCCATAAACAATTTCAGTGTTCAAGGAAGATAGTCCTTCATAATTATGCTAGCTTTTACGGCTTGAATGTAACTAACCTGACTACATGGAATGTTTGAAAGTCATCAATTCAAAGCTAGACCCTAAATGGCATGCATAAGAGCTCCTCTCTTAAATAAGGACAAAGCAGCATCACCTACCTCTGTTTGGTTGTATCTGCATTAACCTCCACGATACCCCAAGCAATCTGTTCAGCTGCTTACTATTTAGCCTAGAGCCATCTTCAAGGGTCTCTGTCACAAATTTCCTTATCATTTCTATCCAATTGGAATCCTTTTGCAAAGTTGAGGCATTTGCCAAGGAGACCATGATATCAGACAGTGTTAAATTCAGTAAGAGATGATCTACATTATTGGAGAGAATCATGCAATGCTTGTTGCTAAAAACAAATAAAAACAGACGTCAATAAAGTGTTATATCTACCATGCCTGCTTCACTCAGAATACTTAAAATAATCAATGGGTCAAAAAATATTTCCTTCTGGAATAAAGTGCCAAAGAAGAAAGGTACGTAGACCATTGTTTTGTAAATAAAACATTCATTATGGAATCCAGGTTGTTAAGACATGAATTAAGAGTATATACTGCTTAATTCACTACCCTAGTTGCTATTCACACAAAAAGCAAAGGCCCTTGTAGCACTGCTTGGTAATCTTAGAAGTAATTTAAGTAATTACCTAGAAGTAATCTAAGAAGTAAAAACCTCAACACACTTGAAGATTTTATTTTATTATTTTTTTAATAATTTTATTTATTTATTTACTTTTCCCCCAAAGCCCCAGTGGATAGTTGTAGGTCATAGCCGCACATCCTTCTAGTTGCTGTATGTGGGACACGGCCTCAGCATGGCCAGAGCAGCGGTGCGTCGGTGCGCACCCGGGATCTGAACCCGGGCCGCCAGCAGCGGAGCGCGTGCACTTAACCACTAAGCCACGGGGCCGGCCCTTGAAGATTTTTTTTAAAGCAGATACTTATACTCGGATGGAGGTCACAGTATATCTTGACTCTTCTTCTAACTAATCACAACTTAAGAGGCTCACTAATTTCTCCTGGCCACAATTTCCCTTCCAAGTGAAATAAAGAGACTGGTCCAGATAAGCACTGTTCTGAAATGACTTAATTTTATGACTCACATATTAAAATCAGTTTTTTTCCAGCCAAATAAAACACATTTCTTTCAAAGCTTGAAAGAAATTTCAATAAACCTCAAATACAATACCTTAATAAAAACAAAATTTGCAACTTAGAATATAAATACTCATTTCAGACTATGGTATGTATAGTCAACAGCAGAGCTTACTTATTTCATGCTTAGGAAAATGTAAAGTTGATCAAAATAAAAAATATCTCTAACTAACCAATTTTAAAGGAAAAGGTTAATCCTGGATTAGGCCATGAGCAAGGACATAGTAGTGAGGAACCACAAATACATGGGAAAGGAAATAAAAGAAATCTGGTGCCATCAGAGCATCAAATGTAGTGCTAGAAATGACAAATGAACCTAGAAAGGTAAAAGGGGACCCAATTACAAACAGTTGGAGGAAAAGGAGTAACATGGTTGAAAATGTTTTTCAGATGGATGATTCTGTGGATGGAAAAAGAAAAATGAGAGTTACAAAACTATAAACAAAAAAGCAGTTGTCTGGCTATGACAGCAATCTAGGCAAAAGATGACAAGCACAAGAACCAGGATCAGTGTTGGTATGGACTGGGAGAAGAAGGGACATTTTCCTAGGAAGAATAAAAATTAGCTGGATTTGAAGTTTGCTTACTTGTCCACATGTACGTGAGTTTTGGGATGGCAGAGACTGAAGGAATCAAGTGTTCTAGCACTGGTGACTGGGTAAATGGAGATGATGTAGCAGACACAAGAGGAGCAGAGATCCAGAAAATATATTCCACTTTAGATATGTTGATCTTGAAGTGTCTGGTATAAATCCAGGAAGACATGGCCAATAGACAGCTCAATGTGCAAGTGTGACACTGGAGAGAGGAAGTCTGAGCTATTTAATAGAAATTACCCTCATGACGACAACTAGCTGCAAAAGAAGCTGGGAAATCTAGTTTTTATTTCATGCAGTCCTACACCCAGCTAAAAACTGGGAATTCTATCATTAAGAAAGGAAAGAATGGGGGCTGGCCCCATGGCGTAGCAGTTAAGTTCGCACCCTCTGCTTCGGCGGCCCGGGGTTCGCAGGTTTGGATCCTGGGCGTGCACCGACGTACCACATGTCAGGCCATGCTGTGGCAGCATCTCATATAAAGTAGAGGAAGATGGGCACGGATGTTAGTCCAGGGCCAATCTTCCTCAGCACAAGGAGGAGGATTGGCATCGGATGTTAACTCAGGGCTAATCTTCCTCACAAAAAAAAAACAAAAAGAAAGAAGGAAGGAAAGAATGAAAACTGCGACAGATGACTAACAGTCTATACCACAAGCCCAAAATTACTACTAGGTTCTTTGCCAAACTGCTCAGTGCCCAAAACCAAGGCACGTTTTACACTAACTAGACCACAAAAAAACTTAATTGCAACATTTCTTTACCACAGGTAGAGCTTTCCAAGATCTACTCTAAGTTTATCTCAAGCAGCATAATCTATTACTGTCTGGAAGATCTCAATGGACACTGCAAACCTCAGAGAATTCATTCTGCTCCTCTAATAATTTATACAAAATTTTAAAGACTAAATATACCAACCATCGAGTCTATGAGGGAGACACACTGCGGGGGAAACTCCAATTTAAACATTTATTGGGGCCCAAAATCTAGGAAAAAGCAAGATCTCAGCACTCAAGTCTTAGTCCTGAGGACAAATGCCTATTTCAAAGAAAAAGCTGCAAAACTGAAGTAACCTTTTAGTGGCCTCACAGTTGGAAAAGTCAAAGCCCAGGGCCTGGCAAACGTGGGGACTTCATATTACCCTACTTCAAAGCTGGACCCTTAAAGGTTTCTCTTCCAGGATAAAGGTGAACTAGAAGTAAAAACAGCTCTTAGATAAAGCTTAATCCCAGTTTTGCATCATCCCAGCAGTTTAAATAACAATTCTTCCCAGCTAGATCTATAGATTCAACACAATTCCAATCAAAATCCCAACAAGCTATTTTGTAGTTATCGACAAACTGATTCTCAAGTTTACACGGAAAGGGGAAAGACCTAGAATACCCAACACAAGACTGAAGTGGAAGAAAGTTGGAGGACTCATACTATTTGATTTCAAGACTTACTGTTCAACTATAGTAATCAAGACAGCATGGTATTGGTGAAAGAATACACACACATAAGTTAATGGAACAAAGAGCTCCAAAATAGACCCCCAAAAATACAGTCAACTGATGATCTTTGACAAAGGAGCAGAAGCAATTCAGTGGAGAAAGGACGGTCTTTTCCACAAATGGTGCTGGAATAACTGGACAGAAATTCTAGCACCAAAAAATAAAAATAGAAAAAATATTCAGAGGATTTGTGTTTGACCACGATTGAACAAAACTAAAGAATTAAAACCTGGAAGATATGAGATAAAGAAAAGACAAGAGAAATGGGTAGAAGATTCAGTGAGTAGGTCAAACATACATTTAATTAGTCTTTAAAGGAAAGGAGAGAAATGGGACTGCAGCAATTTTTTAAAAGAGGAGAATTTTTCAGATCTATTTAAAGACACTTCACTCAAGACTGAAGATCTCAGATTTAAGAAGTCCACTGAATCCCAAGGAGAATAAATAAAAAAGAAAACCACACCCGGATACATCATTGTGAAACTGTGAAAACAAAAGACAAGGAGAAAAATCTCAGGGGGAAAAAAAACAGGTAACTTTCAAAGTAGCAACAGCTAAACTCATAGCTGTTCTTAACACAGCAATGGAAACCGGGAGAGAGTCCAGTGTTACTGTCAGTGTGCTCAAAGAAGAAAACTGTCAACCTAGAGCACTATGCTCTGCTAAAACATTCTTTAGAAATGAAGGACAAACAGTATTTTTATACATAAAAAAACCTCCAGTAGATTCTAATGGTCCCAGATGGATGGACAGAAATATATGAAAAAAATGAAGAGAGAAAAAGCAGGAAATACATGGATAGAACTTAGGTGGATACAAGTTCTCTAAAATATTAATTTTTGCTTGAAAGCTCAAATTTTATCAGTGGCACAAATATTATCAATTGTTTTCCTGGAATTGATAGGCTCACTTCGTTCATTTTTCAGAAAATATCTGCCAAATACCTAAGCCTGAATGGTTTGTCTGTTAGTCATTCTTTCAAGGTAAAATCGTATCCATCAGAGGAAAATACTCACAAGCAAGATAATCATACAAGTGTATTTCCTTGAGATAACCATCATTCTGTGGTATGCAGCTAAAATACTTTATGCAAACTTCCCATTTCATCAGACAGAAAATTAGAAATCTGTCTTCCCAAGGGTTGTGACTTAATAAAATTAGTAATTTTTACTGCTTCATTAAGGACATTTTTAAGTGAAACTGGCTTGTTCTTTTAAACTGTGAACACATGATGGTGAAGAATACAATGTCTACAAGTACAGTTTAGTGCCACTGCCTTAATCCATGCTAAGATACCAACAGCTTTACTCACTATTGCTTTTGTACCACCAGTGCAAATGTCAGAACAATGAAAAAGGTAAATAATGTCTTAATATAATTGTGAAAATAGTTGTGACCTTGTGGATCCCAGGGGTCACAGCTCACACTTTGAGAAACAGTCTTAGATAAATGGCGTAAGAGTAAGCTAGTTAACTGTAATCCACTGTCTTACAATAGCAAAAATGATCTACCGTTTACAGGAAATCCCCGTAAGCTTTCCTCCCACCCCTAACCTAATTTGTTCTGTTCCTTTATCATACGGTTCTCGCAAAGTAATACCTGTCCTTAAGAATTTCAGATTCTGGATCTTCAATGGAGTCTTTTAAACTAGTTAGGAAAACTTTCTATATACATTCAACAAATCTCTTTTTACCAAGTAACCTTTTGTACTGTTCCAGGTGATATTTTCTTTTAGCCTTAACAGACATTTCTGTTCAATTTAACTATAGGAAGCCCAGATTTCTCCTATAGGTGAAGCTGCGAGTCAATTTCTTTCTGCTTCCTTAAATACTCAATTCCTATTGCACTGTCTCTGGGGTTTATTCCATCCTCAGGTTCCCACAAAGAAATCTATTTGTTAGTACATTTTTCTAAAATGTAATAATTCACATGCTGTCTGAACTATTATTTACTCACTGTTTCTTTAATATAGCTCACTTTCAAAAAACAAGTATTTCTAAAAGAAACTTTCTATCACTACCATAAATGGAAAACCAGCCCTTCCTAATATACTTTGCAATAAATTCCCAACCACCGCTTAATCAATCTCAACTTGCTAAATCAAAGTTCTCCATTCCCTCCGAAAAAATAAACTAATTTTCCCAGTATACTGGAAAATCTTTTGAACTAGTAGACTACTCTAGTCAGCAGTGAACTTCTGCTCTCACAAGTTGATTTGCAGGCCAAAGGCAAGATTTAACTGTATCTGTTCCTACTACATACTAGAATTACTTCGTTAGAATAATCACAAACTAGTAAATTACGAGTGCAAAAAGAAAGTTTTCTTAGAAACAACTACACTGAATCTTTAAAATGTGAATATTTTCAATAAAGCCAAAATTATATCCTTTGATAGACACAAAAGAATTGAAAAGTGGGGACTTAAACAGCTATCTGGAGACCAATGTTCATTACAGCATTATTCACAATAGCCAAAGGGTGGAAACCACCCAAATGTCCATTGACAGATGAATGGATAAACAAAATACAGTATTTACATACAATGGAATATTATTTAGCCTTAAAAAGAAATGGAAATGTGGAAGCAACCAAGAGCTGGTTCAGTAGGTGAAAAGATAAACTGTGACATACCCATACAATGGAATATTATTTAATACTAAAAAGAAATGAGCTATCATGCCATGAAAAAAACATCAGGGAGGGAAGGATGAATAGGCAAAGCACAGAGAATTTTTAGGACAGTGAAACTATCCTGTATGATACTATAAAGATGGATGTCATTATACATTTGTCAAAACTCATAGAGCACATAACACCAAGAGTGAACCCTAATGTAAACTATGGACTTTGTGTGATACTAATGTGTCAGTGGAGGTTCCTACAACCTACAACCTACAACAATAGGTTGTAACAAATGTCTAAGTCTGGCGTGGGATGCTGAGAGTGAGGGAGGCTATGGCGGCAGTTTATGGGAACTCCGTACTTTCTGCCCAATTTTACTATGAACCTAAAACTGCTCTAAAAGGTAGTCTATTAAAAAAAAAAAAAAAGAATAAAATGCTGGTACATGCTATAACGTGGATGAACCTTGAAGACATTATGCTAAGTGAAATTAAGCCAGACACAAAAGAACAAATACTGTATGATCCTACTTATATGAAGTACCTAGAACAGTCAAATTAATAGAGACAGAAAGTAGAACAGTGGTTCCAGTGGTTCCCAGGAGCTAGCTGGGGGAAAGAAAGCATGGGGAATTACTGTTTAATGTGTACAGAGTTTCAGTTTGGGAAGATCAAAAAGTTCTGCAGATGGATGGTAGAGATGGTCCCTATCTAACAATGTGACTGTACTTAATGTCACTGAACTGTATGGTAAAATGGTAAATTTTATATTATGTATATTTTACCAGAATAAAAATAAATAATATCCTTTGCAACTGTATTTCAACCCAAGATGAAAAAATTTAGACAACAGGTCAAAAATTAACTGGGGTTACATGAATAAGTAAAAGTGTAAAGACCACCGGCCTAGACTATTGTTGGCTCCCTAACTTTAATTTTGTTGCCCTCTACAGGCTACCTGCTAAGAAGTCAATGCACTTCCTTAAGGAAGTACAAGAGCAGCCTGTAGTCCCTAAGAACAAATCACTGGGGAACTTTGTGAAGAATAAGTTGATTATACTGCCAATCCATTTTTGCTAAAAATTCCACAATTGCACCATCTCAGCCTCCACATCGAGTTAACTCCTTTTTCACCTTTAGTATCTTGGCACAAATCAATTCATCAGGGCTACCTTCCCTAGGACTCTATTCCCTCCATGAAACATCAGGACCAGCTCCTTACTATTTACTTTTGTATTACCCTAAACTCTTCCTTCATTAACTTTATCACACTTGGTCACTGATTAAAGAATCACAGAACTAAATATAAATATGTCTCCCTCATTAGACTGCACTCCACAAGAACTGGTACCCGATATCTACTTTACCACTAAAGGCTCAGCACCTAGTATAGTAAGTGCCTTGCATGTTATTAAGTGTCCGATAAATTTGTCAAATAACGACGGTACACCCATACACTCTTGGATACTGTACTTACATTTAACGGTCTGCTGAATTCCAAAATCCTAACCATTATTTAATTTCATTATGATGAAATTATATATGGAACCTCTTACCAGAAAAAATACACACACACACAATTCTATTCAAGAGTTCAAGGACTTTCTAAACCTTACCCATGGACCTAATTAAAAACTTTTGCTCTAGTAAGAAAACTGTATGGGGGGGTACCTAAGCTTACTCAAGAAACTATCTCCCTATTTGACTCTCTGTTCCCTCCAACTCCAGAAACTCCTTAAATTAATATTCTAAAACATAGTTTTGATCCAACCAAAAGTCTTCAATGCCAAAAAGATCAAAACTGAAAGATAAATGAACTCCAGAGACAAGAAACGATTTTCAGCATCAAGGCTAGTGAATAGCAGAAACCAGATTGGACTCAGATCTGCCTCATGCTCTCCATTACCTAATCCTATAGCTTTCCTGTATGCTATCTCCTCCAGTTAGTATAACCTCTCATCCCTTGCTTCATTTCTGCCTGCAAAAGTCATATCCATGCTTAAATATTACTCTTCAATATAGCTTTGTCCGTTTAGCCTAACAATGATCTTTCTCTTCCTATGAATTCCTATAGCACTTCTTAATTGTACAGTTCAAATGACACTTTTATACTGCCTTGTGTTACATATGTAAATTCACTTTTCCTCCTGCCAGTTACTGAGCGATTGTTTCTCAGCTTCAAACCCACCCTTCTACACTCTGCTTTGTGATCCTGGGGCTGGGACTCTGTGAGCCACATTTTTTCTTTTGCAGCTGGCTTCCTGTTAGGCTCTGCCAATCAAGGGGTACTAGAAAGAGACTGCAAAGCTGTAAAAGGAAGATGAGACACTCTCCTTTCTGTTTGCTTCCTACTCCTGTTTTGGCTTCCTTTTGCTGCCAGTGCAACCCAACAACTCTTCTTCAGGCCAGCAGCAATTCAGTCCAGTAACCACAGTTGATTCCAGTTCGCAGTTTTTCTGACACAGAACCAGCATCATTATACTCCTAAGAAACATTGGCACCAGCCAGCCAGAACCCCCTTTGCAGAGTTCCGGGCCCCAACTCCATAGGGCCCCTCTTCTGATCTCAAAGACATTCGCCATCAACTGAGCACCAACCCCTTCCCAGAGGTCTGAGTTTTGGCTCCACATAACCTTTCTTCCCCTCTTCTCTTTGTCCTCCCAGTCCTAGAGACAGTGGCCACTTCCTGCACCTGCTACCTCCATAATACCTTACTGTTCCCTTTTGTCTTTTAGTTCTGTCTCCTGAAGTTGGACCCTGACACACACTTTTACCAATTTTTTCATTTTTTACCGATTTTAGCAATTTTATGATATCACTTAGGAGAACAAGGAGTATACCTTAAGACACCTGGTTATCTCTATCATGATACTTTGTTTATAATAAGCAACCAAGATAAATATTTAGTGAATGAATGAAAAGCTCATCTGCCTCAATTGCCTTAGCACTGCTGAGCATATCCTTTGAACCCTGCTCAAAGATCCTCCAGGCAGTTTCTTCCCTTTGATAAGTTTAAGAACCTTCTGATAGACTTTAAGATCCTTTCAAGGGTTTGCTCATTTGGGGGAACTGCACTTTTAGTGTTCTAGCTTGTACCTGCTTGTCAAATTTTATTAGAGAACTTATTTTTGCAATTATCTGCTCTCACCTGAGGTGAACATTTTAAATAGTTTCAACGTTTACATTTTTTTAAAACTCCATCTCCTAATCCATAACCCTTTCTGTTTATTTTAGAAAACTATTTTTCTCCAATTATCCCTCTTCCTTCAGGATACTGATATTAGTTTCATTACCATCTCCACATGTGTAAATGAGAGAACTAGATGACCTTTAAGATACTCTCACTTAGAGATTCAACAATTACATAGTGATTCTCCCACTTCAGCAAATTTTATTAAATTCATATTTATGTAATTTTATATTTCACACTCATTTAGCACAAAACACTCACTTCACAGATTTAAAAAAAATTTCAGGGCCGGCCCTGTGGCTTGGTGGTTAAGTGCGCGCGCTGCGATGCTGGTGGCCCGGGTTCGGATCCCGGGTGCGCATTGGGGCACCACTTCTCCGTTCATCCTGAGGCCGAGTCCCGCATGCAGCAACTAGAAGGATGTGCAGCTACGACATACAACTATCCACTGGGGCTTTGGGGGGAAAAAAAATAAAATAAATAAAAAAAATTTCAAAAAACTGGAAGTCCCAGGACTTAAAGTGACTTGTTCAAGATCAGCCATACTACTGCTACTTTTATTTTTATTTCACAATACCTAGATATAAATACCTCACAGTGTAAAAAGTTCTAGTTTAAGGCTCATTATTTTCTGATAATTTCAGGTAAAACAGCTTTTCAAGACTATACAGTGGAAAAGAATCACAATACCTTTTATTTGTTTCTTTCTTTCTGTTCTTGGTTATTTCTTTTAAGGCATATGGAAAATGACTCATAAAATGGTGTTTGAAATCAATAAGATAATTCTTTCGAAGCCACGACTCCTATTAAAATAAGCAAAGATCAGAAAATCTATAATAAACAATAATTTAAAATAGCTAATAAAACTTTAAGAGAAATTTGTTAACTTGCCAATATTCAACTATAAATTTACCATTATAATATACCTTCTGCTCATGATATAATATGTAAATAAATTTTAAAATCAGAATAAACTGTTATATCATCCAATTTTTACCAAGAGATCTTTTTGGTGCTTAATAATTACTTTTACTTGCCTTTTTATCTACTGTTTAAGAGGAGAAAAAGGGAGAGAGTAAGATTTAAGAAAATTCTGAATTTGAACCACTAACGCAATATTTATAAAATATACAAGAAAGTCTTCTACCTAGTGTTCTACTTACACCATAACTCTATTCCCCAGCAATTCCATTAGTTCCCATTAAAGGTATTTAACATTTTCACAAAGCAGTGCACTTCCCTAAATGTCTTCAGCAGTATTCATGAATCTATCATTCTCTCTCACTTGAAACACTATCTAATTCCAAATTACAACACTCATTTCCTCCTATCCAAAAGACCAACGATTCCATTTTGCCAGGGACTGAGGGATTTCTTGGCATGTGGGACTCGAGGTGCTAAAATAGCTGGTCACCCTACAGCTCCTTAGTATCCTTTACTGGATTCTTCTCTTCTTCCTGACCTATAAATGTATACTCGACATCTCCTCTTGGACTTCTAGCAGGCAACTTCAATTTAACATGAACAGACCGAACTCTCCCCACCAGCAGTCACACTGTCATTTGGAGCCTAACACAGGTATCATCCTTGCTCCTCCTTCCTTCACTATGCACACCAGCAGTCCTGCTAGCTTTACCAGAATCCAGCTGCTTCTCATCACTTCAACACCAGCTACCATTCTACTCCAAGCCACCATTATCTCTCACCTAGATTACTGCAATAGCCTCCTAACGGGTCTCCCTGCTTTTCCTTTTGCCCCCTTAAAAGTCAATTCTCTACAGAGCAGCCAAGATGATCTTTTAAAACATAAATCACACTTTAAAACAATACAAGAAGAGAGAAAGGGAATAGGTGTGTATGTAGGGCAAGACTGGTCATCCATGGGATGGATGGTCTGAGCTTGGGCTCCACAGTTTTGCTAGAGCTGGATGGAGAGCACAGGGGAGTTCATTAGTGTTCTATTTGTAAATTTGATATATTAAAGTTAAATAAACATAATTTAGATCACACCACTCCTCTGCTCAAAATCCTCCGATGTCTTTTCACCATACTCAGGTTAAAATCCAAACTCCTTACCATGGACCACAGGCTCCCACATCATCTGGCCACTGTCACTTTTTCTCCCTCATCTTCTACCTTCCCTCCAGTACCTCACCTGCACAGGCCTGCCTGCCATTCCTCAAATATGTCAAACTTGTTCTCACTTGAGGGCCTGTGCACTTTTACCCTATGCCTAGAAGGTTCTTTCCACAGGTCTTCACAAGACTGGCTCCTTCACTTCATTGGGTGACGTTCAAATGTCATGAAAGCATTTCCCGACCACCTATTATAGCTCCTCCTCACTCTGTTCCAGCACACGGTCTCTTTTTACCCTGCTTTACTTTCATCTTTCCTCCTAGTACAATCATGTGCCACAAAACGACGTATCAGTCAACAATGGACCGCATATATACATACATGACAGTGGTCCCATAAGATTAGTACCACATAGCCTAGGTGTGTAATAGGCTCTACCATCTAGGTTTGTGTAAGTACACTCTATGATGTTCGCACAATGACGAAATCACCTAACGACGCACTTCTCAGAAGGTATCCCCATCGTTAAGCGATGTATGACTGTACTGACATTATATATTTGTTTACCATCTATCAATCCCACCAAGAGGTAAGTACTATTAGGGCAAGCACCACGTCAGTCATGCTTTTCATCTGGCACATTGTACAGCAGTGCTATTCAACAGACCTCTCTGCAATGATGGAATTGTTCTATATCTGTGTTGTCCAATACAGTAGCCACTAGCCACATGTAGCTACTGAGCACTTGAAATGTGGCTAGTGCGACCGAGGAACTGTATTTTAATTAATTTAAATAGCCACATTTATAGATGCTCAATAAATCTTTTGATGCATGACTGTTCCTCAAATTCTAATCCTCATGGGAAAAAGACAAGCGCAATGAGACATATAGACAAAAAGTAGCAAGTATTAAAATACAAAGCTAAGACACAAAATGTCTACAGTGTATAATTATACTGACCCTGAGGCTATAGGGCTATTAATACAGGACTCCAAAAACCAAAGTAAATTAAAAATTTAATGTTAAATTGTATTTAATTTTTTTGTGTGTGTGTGAGGAAGACTGGCCCTGGGCTAACGTCCGTGCCCATCTTCCTCTACTTTATATGGGATGCCCCCACTGCATGGCTTAACAAGTGGTGCGTCGGTGCGTGCCCGGGATCCGAACCAGCAAACCCTGGGCCACTGCAGCGGAGTGCGCACACTTAACTGCTTGCGCCACTGGGCCGGCCCCAAATTGTATTTAATTTTTAAAACTAGCTATCTATTAAGGATATACACAGTATTATCAGAAATAAGCAACCTCAGTAAGGATCTGATTACTTAACCACTGCAAGTAAGATTCAACGTACCTTAAGATTTCTTTTCAAAGCAAAGATCAAAGATTTCAAATTTCTAAAAAGTTTTTAAAAAAATACTACTTGGATAAAAATGAAATTTCTCAACTGTGCAGCAAAATACTAACAAACTAAGTGCATTTAGCAAAACCTAAAAGTAAGCAGTGATCCTAAGATTGTGCCTAACCTGGATGCCAATTTATCAACAGAAAACCTTCACATTTTATGAGAGAAAAGAGCTACACTTCAGCCTGTGGTGCGTGATATGAGTTTAAGGCCAAGGAATGCCATTTCATTCCTCCAAAAGTTTCAGCTGTTGCAGGTTACTCAATACCTTAACTACTAAGCTATAAATGAAGGTGAATGAGGGGAACTAACAGTGGGAATGGTAACAAAAAATAAACTAAAATGCATTTTAATGTCACCTTGTACAGGTAACATACACATTTATACTTTGTCTCTGAGATAATAGATCTTACATTATCCAGTTATTACAGTTCAACACAACAAATCTGCCAAAGTAAATTAGAGAATTCTACCAGAGGGTGCTTTTAAATACTATTCCTATTTGAATTAAACCCTTCTCAGTTTATTTCAATTTTATACAGTATCCCAATTTAGCATTCCATATAACCATTAACAGTCTATGCAAAATACAGTCTTCTGAACTTAATATCCTATGTAAATGAACTGCTAATAAATATAGTCATGTTATAACAGCACAGAATAGTTCTAAAGTATACCACCTTATTCATAAAATTAAGGTAGTACTTAGATTCTTTGTCAGTGTTATCTGAATGACAGTAGATAATCCAAAACTAGCATAATTAATACATTTGCATTTGACCCTACCAGTCTATCTAATTACAAATACCATTACTAAAACAACAACAAAAATTAATCAGCGCCCATATGTAACCTAACACCAAAATGCTTGGAATTTTTATTTCTCAGCTTTCTAAAAATGAAGGAAAGACTAGTACTCAAGGTCCATGTTGAATATTATTACTTTGACTTTCGGTCTTAGCCCTTCACATGAAAACAGATCCATTCAAGACTGCAAATAATATATACTTATCTAAGCTGTATGCATTATTACTGTCACTAGTCTAAAATCATACATTATACCCCTAACCATGATCAATTTCTTGCCAATGTATGCAATGAATCACAAGACATGCTCAAAATTGTAATCAATAAAATGCTATCTTATTTGAAAAAGCGATTCATAAACCATCCCTAAGACATGATGAGTAATGGGTTAATAGTGAAAGAGCAAGCTCTTAAAAGAAACACACACCTCAGTATAATTCCATAATGCTTTTCAAGATTATCAAATACTATTTTTAATTTATCCCTAGTCTTATTTATCTGGCATACTAACTCATTCTAAACTTCAGCTTGAAATAAAAAGAACTAAATAAAACCAAAACACTGCCTTGTCAGTTTTGTACTTACTTAAGCAACTTCAAGGATTCATACCTCCCTAGTCAAAAGTCCTTGCAAGAATTTTTCTATAAACCAGATGCTTCAAGCTTTCAAGTACTGTTCCTGCAGCCCTTTTTAAGTGTGCTACCACATTAACTTAGCACCAATTAATCCTAGAGCTTGTTCTTCCCTACTTGCACCATGCGCTATATATCATATTCCCTCTAACACTTAAAAAAAAAAAAAGCTGCCAAAACTCCATTCTCCCCAAATAGTAGGTAAATTTATTCATCAAGAAACATGCCTTTACTATCAGCTTTCTAGCAAGAAACTGCTATATTACTTGGAATTCATTTAAGTTAACTTCACTCACACTGTACCTACAATTACAGCTTACCTACAGTAAACGTAACTTTTAGCAATGTTTTCTGACCTTATATCCCTTATCAAAACAAGAAGTGTACATTAAGCAAGTTTGTGTATAGCTTCCTCTCTAAAACACAGTAGTTTCAAAACAACTCGGGGCTGGTTATGAGATCTTCTGTTTGGTCCATTTCTGCTAAACTTGGTGACGTGGCACAAACTGGAAGGGAATACTTAATAAGCAACTTTTTTAATCCTATAAGAGGCCTCCAGAAACTAGAATGTTCCTACATAATAAATCTGCCATAAACAATGCATTGTAACACTACTATGAATTATATCTAAGCAAAACAAATGAAATCAAGCACCTTAAGCTATGCTTTTCACTTAAAAAATAAAAAATATTCAGATAATAATCTCACAAAACTATTTAATTTGTTTTGGGCAAAAGAAAGAAACAAGTTTACAGTTAAACCCCAGGAATTTTTTGAAAATACATAACCAATTAGTAGCTGATTTCTAATCTGCCCACTTACTGAGAAATAAAAAAACCCATTAGTTCTCACCAATTTATGGGTTTCATCATGTTGTTTAGAGAGTTTCCACAGAAGGGAAATAATATTAAGAACTTGCTGCATAACCTGCAGAGGTTCTCGTTCTATACCATTTCCAACAGAAGAAGCTAGTTGTGGAGGCATAGCTTCAATCCAGCACTCAATTAGCAACGGAATTATTATCTCAATAAATCCTTTCAAGTTTTCAGTAGATGACAGGCCTTCATCCACACTGCCTAGTCCTCCAACCAGGTACCTAATAAGGAAGGGTAAGAAGGAAAAAATATTTAATAATTAAAAAATATTATTCCTTGCTTAATTTAAATCTTAAATATAAAGTACCAATAAAATGAAGCACCATGAATTGATAATTACACTGATCAAGACAGGCAAGTAAAATAAAATTCTAAGATGACAAAGCCAAGAGACTACTTAAAGTTTTACTTCTCATTAGGCTTTGCTAGAAATGAATAAATTAATATACTTTCAAAAGACTCCTCCCATCAGTAAACAAAATCAAATCATGAATAACTATACGAAAACTATGAAAGACAACAGCATGTCTTCCCATCATTAGCCATCAATGGTCAGCAGTTATAATTCAATACAGGAAAACTGAGTGTGGACATAACTGAAATCCTTCTTACCGTAGCCTGAACTGTGAACTGACATTTGGCTGTGAACCCCCATTTTCATAAACCTGGATGTGTTGCTGGTCGTTGGCATGTTCCTTCCAGTTGATAAAAATGGAGTTGCTAGTGGCATGGGGATTTTCTTTTTGTTCCTGAAGTCCTTCACTTTCTCTCAACCTACTGGATCCATCTGCCAAGGCCTGAAGGAATTTACTGAGTCTCACTAAGACTTTCAGCCTCCACTGCTGAGAAGTGAGTCTCCGATTAGGATTTACAGAAAGTATCCAGGACTGGGATCTGTCTCTATTTACCAGTCCTTTGGACAGCTGCTGATGAGAAATAAGTTCTACAAAATTCTTAAGCAATATACTGCTACGGCCAGTAATTAGAGCTGGGTAGTGTTCCAGCAGAATGTCCAAAACTTTTAAGGAGTCCTCCTGAATTCCTTCAGTAATGTGAGTCATGGCACTAGAGAGATGGGCACTTACCAAAGGAAAAAATGGAGAAATTTGTTCAGCTCGTATTTTGGGGGCCAGGAATTGAAGAAGTTGAACTGCTGCTAATCGTACATTAGCATCTTTATCTGTAAACACAGCAGTCACTTCACTTAATATGTTTGAAAGGTGTGCATCAATTATAAATGGGTATTGAGACAAAAGGTCTTTAAGTCCAAGAAGAGCACTTTGTTTAACCCCAGCATTGTAGTGATGCATCTGTGACAGCAAATCCTAGAGACAAAAATAAAGATACAGGTTTTAGGTATATACCTATATATACACATGATATTCTCCAATCAACATGCTAACTAAAACTATGTTAATAAATGGACACTTCTTGGGGAAACTGCTTCAACAAGTATATTCTAAATGTTACTTAGGTTTTATTAAGATCAGAAACATAGTTTTAGCTTAATAAAAACATTACATAATTTTCAGTTAGAATTTTCTCTTTTTGAAATTAACCTGCATGCAAGCTTAGGCATGCTATCATTTAAAGTGACAGCAATCACCACCACTATTTAAAGACCTGCTATGTACCAAACATATGGTAGGTGCATTTACATACTTTTAATTTAACAGGTCCTTTCAGCCTATTTTAAATGGTCTTTCAGGGTGTGTGTGTATATTTTATTCACAGTATAACATCTGACAATTATATTTATGGAATAATTTACATAATCTGTGAAAAAACCATAACTTCAAATACTTTTTTGATATTATTTAACCTTTGGAGCTTAAAAAGCAAAACTAGAAAACACATATTCTCACAGAGACTTGTCCACAAATGTTCATAACAGCACTATTCATAGAAGTCAAAAAGTGGGAACAACCCGATGTCCACCAACTGACGAGTGATAAAATATGACATAAGCATGTACTGGAATACTATTCGACAGTACCAAGGAATGAAGTACTGTTCTGACACATGCTATGACATGGATGAACCTCAAAAACATGCTAAGTGCAAGACCAGTAACAAAAGACCACGTATCGTATGATTCCATTTATATGAAATGTCCAGAATACACAAATCTATACAGATAGAAAGTAGATTAGTGGCTGCCTAGGGCTGGGAGGAAGAAATGGTGAGTCATTTCTCATAGTTATAGGGTTTCCTTCTGAAGTGATAAAAATGTTCTAAAATTAGATTATGATGATAGCAGCGTAACTGTAAATATATTAAAACGCACTGAATTGTACACTTTAAATAGGTGAATTTTATTATGTGTAAACTACATTTCAATAAAGCTGTTAAATTTCTAAACAAAACTATTGTTCAAACTTCAATGAACTTCACACATTTACTATGAACCTGTAATAAGCTATGTGCTATAAGGGTTCAAAAATGAGCAAAACAAGAGCTTATCTTAATGAGCTATAAAACTATGAGTGGAAAACTATCACATCAAAAACGTGACATATCAGGGGACTGCCCCATAGCGTAACGGTTAAGTGCACGAGCTCCGCTACTGGCAGCCTGGGTTCGGATCCCGGGTGCGCACTGACGCACCGCTTGTCAGGCCATGCTGTGGCGGTGTCCCACATAAAGTGGAAGATCGGTACGGATGTTAGCTCAGAGCCAGTCTTTCTTAGCAAAAAGAGGAGTATTGGCATGGATGTTAGCTCAGGGCTGATCTTCCTAACAAAAAAAACAAAAAAAAAACTCTGACACATCAAAAAGTTAAACAAAAGAATTATTTCCAGATAATATATTAAATCATCAAATAAGTACAGAGGGGAGAAATCACTGTGGGTTTAGTAGAGCCAATCTTTCTGGAGGAGGCGGGAAAGCTGCAGTGGCAACGTCAGACATGGATAACAAATGAACTCTACACTTCAGCCATTAATTAACCCTAAGAGTTAAAACAACTTTTCACAAAAGCATAGCATCCTAGATGATTTCAAAAAAATCTTATTTTATCAAAACAATACTTATTATTTACCTTTATGTTAAGTTTTCTATTGTTTGTTGGAAGTGTTCCATCCTCTTTGAGCTGCTCAGGCAGATGTATAGTCTTCGTTTTAAAGTTTGTAACAGTAGCATTTTCTAACTTGGGCTTCTTTTTACCAACTTTTAGTTTTACTTTTTGAAAATCATCTTGGCGTTTTCTCTTTTTGGTCATTCTTGAGTGCTATAATGAAAACAATTTAAAAACGACAGATAAAGATAAAGATAAATTATAAAAGAATAAAGAAGGTATTTTCCAACATTTACATTACTCTAACATTTATTTCAAAGATAATCAAGAATCAAGGCCAACAGCGACTATGCCAAAGGATCAAAATATTAAAAGGAAAATACCTTTACAAAGTACAAAAAAAAATCAGTTTAGTCAAGAGATACTGTAAAGCAGAGTTGTTAACAATAAGTCTTATCATTGGTCTGTCAAGGTTTTTAAGCCATGGAACCTTGTCAAGCAATGTGCTAAATGGAAACCTCTTGAAATTCTTTTCCTGTGTGTGTTTCTGTCTCTCTGTCTGTCTGGGGGGCCGGGGGTGGGGGCGGTGAGAAGGAAGGCAGCACAGTTGCTAGAGATATACTTTGTATCTGCTGGGAAGGTCCTGGCCACTAGAAGCTCTGAGGAACCTCTAGCATAACAAAGCCAAGTCTGAAAACCAATGTTATTATTTAATGCAGCCTGTAATAGTTAGGAAAGGTTTCATGAACCTAAGCTGGGTGCTTGAAAGTTAGGTAAGATCTAGATATGCAGCAAGGAGAGTTAATGAGCATTTCATGAGCAAGGAAAACAGTAGAGATCAGGAGCAGGCAATAAGCCTGGAATAGGCAAAAACGAAGATATCAGCATCTTGAACATCAGGAAAAGTTCAGACTAGACATAAACAGGAAATAGTATCCAAAAAACAGGATAAAAAGGAATATAAAAGGAAATATAGTGTGACAGAGGGATAAGGCACAAAAACTAGCTAGGCCACTATTATAATAAATAACTCAGGCATAATCATGTCATCTTGCATTTCCCCCTCTTCACATTCTTGCAACTTACATCCAAATCTTCCCACTTACACACAAAATCTTTGATCTGTTCCTCCTACCCATTCCCAGGCCACTTCTGAAATCCTTTATTTCTACCCTAGGCTGTTCAATTGTTTCCGCACTGGTATTCTTGCCTTGTCTCTACTGTCTACTCCACAGCCCATTTGCTAGAGAGTCAGCAGAGAGCTCTTTCTAAACACAGGTCTGAACAAGGCTCAGGAGCTTTCAGCTGCCCCTTTCCTCCCTTACAGTAAAATCTCCTTAGGTTGACATATCAGGTCCTTCCTAACTTCCTCTCCGGCTTTATCTTCCCACAAGCTAACTTCTATCTAAAAACTAGCCTCCTATACCTGGAACCAGCTCAGCTCTTCTTGAAGCCTTTTCCACATGCTGCAAAAATAATGAATTCTGCCTTCCACTGTACACCCACTGGAGTAGATAAGTACCTCCAGAATAAATAAAACTTCTCCTGGTCTATCATAATTATCCTATGCCCAGTTATTTAAAAAAAAATTCACAATGCCTACATATAGAAGTTCAAAAATTTGAGTAAAATGAAGGTTTGCTTTATTGTGAGATTAATAAAATGGATGCTGTAAGACCAGACAGCTCAAGTTCCAGGAATCCAGAAGCCAATCACCTAAGACATTATATCCAAATTCACCACTGCAAGATATTACTACTTTAGAGCCCCATCAGCTAGGATTTGGCTACATGGCTTAAGAACAGATTCTAGATCCAGACTGATTAGGTTCTTATCCAGACTCGGCCACTTTCTAGCTGTAGTTAACCACTGTGCCTCAGTTTTTATCTATAAAACAGGATAATAATACTCCATACAGTTGTTATGAAGTAAGATAAATGAGGAGCAAATGAGTTCATATTCGTAAAACACTCACAACTTGCCTAGCACAGTTAAACATACATGCTATAAGCACAAACAAGTACATCTTCCTAAAGTCTCAGAACCAGTACGGACCAAGCACTATATTAAATGCATTATGTCCATTAGCATTCAATTCTCACAAAACCATGTGAGGAAGGTGGTACTAAACCCATTTTAAAGATGTGGCTCGTGGGCCCGCCCCGTGGCTTAGCGGTTAAGCGCACGCACTCCGCTACTGGCAGCCTGGGTTCGGATCCCGGGCGCGCACTGACACACCGCTTCTCTGGCCATGCTGAGGCCACGTCCCACGTACAGCACCTAGAAGGATGTGCAGCTATGACATACAACTATCTACTGGGGCTTTGGGGGAAAAAAAAAGAGGAGGAGGATTGGCAATAGATGTTAGCTCAGCGCCGGTCTCCCTTAACAAAAAGAGGAGGATCAGCACGGCTGTTAGCTCAGGGCTGATCTTCCTCACAAAAAAAATAAATAAATTGTTAAAAAAGATGTGGCTCAGACAGGTTTGTCAGTCCTTTATCAAGGAGTTGAAGAGCAATTCATACACAAGACTGAGCTCTGCATGCTGGAATTAAGGTGAGGATTGGAAAACTGAGTCGCAAAACAGCTTGCTTTATTATCCCAATTCCAAATTTTCATCTCACACCTCTAGTTATTCTAGTCTAAAAAAATGGTTAAAACCTAAAAAGAACTCACCTGGCCTCTTTTAATACAAAAATTGTTTTCATCACTTAAGCAAGCACACTTTGTGAGCTTTTCCTATAATTTTACTACTAGCTGGTACCAGAGATGAAACTAAATAGTACAAGACGTTCAGAAAAATCGAATGAATTAACCCTCCACTCCCAATCCTCTGTGCTACCTGTAGCCACTAACTTGTCCAGCATACAGTCCACCGACAAGCTTACACCATACTATCCATCACTTTGTAACGTTTTCCTTCCGTTGGGAAAATTAAGAGGGCTGATGGCCCTTCTTTGACTTTTAAAGCTGGTAAAATTATTTAATGATACACAGAGAACATTTTTATACTAGGAACTCCACGTTCTATTAGCAATTCCTAAAAATCTAAAATAAAGGTTTTCACAGCGCAGCAAATCAAACAGTCCGACTAAGCCACTTTTACAGTAGCCAGAACTGAAGAGGAGGTAGGAACTCCAGCCTACGGGGCTGAACGCTCACAGCCCTGGACTTCCTACATAGGCGAGCCCCAAAAGTTTTAAAACTGAATTTCATACATTCCAACTGCAGGTCTTCTAATTTCAACCAAAGGGAGATCCTAGCCTATCAGGATTTCGAGTGAACCGAATTCAAGATAGTCTGCCACCTCATTACCCTAATTTCCAAGCTCTTTGCCCCAGAAAAGTCAAGGAGAAAGCACACTGCACTCAGCCTTTGATAATTTCCTCTCCAGTCCCTTAGGCTGAGTTCCTCCAAACACAGTCCTGAAGGGGCCAGTCGGAGACACCAGCCTCCCCAGAAAGCAAATGCCGCGGGTAGGGGCGACTCGCGGGAGCGGACGGGCCCGTTCCGCCCCGGACAGAGCGCTGAGCTCTCACACCTGGACGGCGAGAGGGCCGACTCGGATGCGGCTGCCCCCACCCCCGGGCCTCGGTCCTGCCCGACCCCGTGCGTTTTACGAAACCATCGCTTCTCTGCTCCCGCCGACGGCGGTCAGGACCACAGCCGGGACGTGGGCCCGCTCTACGCACACTGGCCTGGACCCCTCAGCCCCGAAACCGCGCGAACGCGCCCAGTCACTTGAGGCGCTCGGACGCCCGCGGGCGCCCCGCCCCGCTCCGCACCCGGGCCCGCTCCGAGGGGCGCCGACCCGCCCCAGCCGGCCCTGCCCGCCTGGGCCGCGCACAGGGGGCGACGGCCCCGCGCGCCGTCCCGCGCCCCGGGAGGGCCGGGCCCAACGGGCGGCGGCCGCTCACCTGAGGGCCCGGCCGAGGCCGGGGCGCGGGACGGAGGGGAAGAGCGTCCGAGCAGAAGCCCACGGGGCGACAGCGTGCGCCTGCGGCCTCAGCCTCCCGCTCCCGGAGCGTGTTTTCAAATCGCCTGTCCCTCACGCGGCCGCGTCTCCTTCCGCCGCCCGGAAATCAGGGCCCCTCCCCCGCCGCGCCGCGCTCACGTGACCGCGGCCCGCAGCCGCGCGCAGCCGGGGAGGCGGGAGCGGTGGGCCCCGCCCCCGGGGGGAGGGGGCCGGCCGGAAGCCCCCCGCGCTCCGGGAGGCGGAGGGAGGAGAGCGCAGGAGCCAAGGACAAAGCTCGGCCCGACGTCCAGCCCCCAGCTTCTCGGGTCTGCAGCTCTGGGGGTGTCGCCCTGGTTACAGCTAGCTGGCAGCATGCTTTTTCTCCGCACGCTACACCGCGGTTCTTCAGACCTGGAGCCACATTCAAAGAAGAGTATGAGTTGAACTGAATTGAGAAAGAGAAAAGTTTGGGACTGCAAGGACCGTAGAATTCCTGGGGACGTTTACCTGGATGGAGCAGTTGAGTTACTTGACAGAGGGCAAAATACACCTAGTAACCGGAGCTTGAAAGTCGTAGTCGAAGATTTTCCCTAATATTTCAGTTTCTCAGCACTGCTACTGAAATTAAGTGGGCCCCGGGGAAATTAAGGGAGAAATTAAAATGCCTGGAGAGGGGATGAGAAGGCGAGGAGAATGGGTCTTTGAGAGATAGACTTCCAAAGACTGGCAGGGGGCGTGGAGAAAAGAGCCCCAGAAGTGGATTTTAGACCTTGATTCAGATTTGTCTCTACGGCTTACCAGATGTAAGACTAAAGCTGACAGCAGTGTGAGCCTCAGGTTACAGGGTAGGGATTCAGAGAAATGACGTCTGAGGTCGGGGGAGAACCAAGCACTGAGACTAAGACCGTGCCTAGTCTACGATCAGAAATACAGAGACAGACCCAAATACCCGCCTCTCCCTTCCCTGGCAACACAGCCATGCTGCCACAATCTGCCTTCAATCCGCCATAAACGTAAACATTTGGGACAGGGTTATATGGTCTTAAAACTTAGGACACTGGATCAGAAAAGGAAAGATTTATTGCCAGCCAGACATATCTCCCGAACTTTAGACTCCTATCTAACAGCGTATTCACCATTTCCTTTGGACATCCGTTCTATGTCTCAAGGTCAGCATGTCCAAAATGGAACTCCTGATTTCCCCCTGAAACCTACTGTTCCCACAGCCTCTTCATCTCAAATAGCAATTCCATCCTTCCATTCACTCAAGTCGAAACCTTTGGGATTTTGACCTGGCTTCTTTCTTTCACATCTCACATCTACTCCATCAGGAGATTCTGCTGACTCGACCCTCAAACACATCCTGGCTTTCACCACTTAACACCACCTCTTTTGCTACCATCATGGTCCAGGCCATCTCAGGATCACTGTAAAAGGCCTCTGAACGGGTCTTCCTGCTTCCACCACCGCAGTGTAGTGTCTTCCCCTTACAGTCTAATAACCAGGAGAGCAGCTGTGTGCTTCTTTCAAAATCTAAGTCAGATTGAGTCACTCCTTTGCTCAGAACCTCTCGAGCTCCCCATTTCATTTGGAGTAAAAGCCAGAGTCCTTATGACGGCCTCAAGGTCTGCCATATTCTGACACATCGCTTAACGTCTGGACACTTTTCCCACCACTTTCTCCTTCTCCACTCTTGCTCCAGCCACGCTTGCAGTCTTTGCCTGTGGGGTGGTGGTGTAGCTGACAGGAGTGCTGGAGGCCTGGCTAAAGGAAGCAGCGGGGTCTTTAGCAACAGCCAACTGTTGCCACAAGGGAATGCAAATCTCATTTTCAAGAGAAAAACAGGAATCCAGAAATGTTTATAAGATAACTGATCTTTAAATATTGGTTAGCAAGTACATTTTTTTCCTGTGTTAAAACACTGTGTGAGCCAAAAAAAAAAACTTACAAGCAGATTGCCAGTTTACAACCTCTGGTTTGAGAGATGAAAAGTATGTACATAAAGATAGGCTTTTTCCAACTTAAAGTGATGGACTCCATAATTACAAGGCCTGTCTGCTTAGCTGAGCCAGAATAGACTTTTGATAAATAACAAGCATATAGTTAATCAAGGTCCTTGACCCATGCCAGAAAAACATGTACAGTGAACGTGCGTTCTAGAATCTATAGGATATTCCACCTCCAAAACTCTGTTCAATTGGCCACAGAAACCACTGTATCAGCCCCAGTTTCCTGGGGCTGCTGTAACAACATGCCACAAACTAGGTGGCTTCAACAACAGAAACTTATTGGCTCTCAGTTCTGGAGACTAAAGTCTGAAATCAACGTGTTGGCGGGGCTGTTTCCTCCTGAGAGCTCTGAGGGAGATTTTGCTCCATGCCTCTCTCCTGACTTCTGGTAGCCTTAGACATTGCTTGGCTTGTAGATGGCATTCTCCCTGTGTCTTCACGTGGTCTTCCTGCTGTGTGTGCCTGGACCTTTGTCCAAATGTCCTCTTTGTATAAGGCCACCAGTCATGTTAGAGCCTACCCTCGTTACCTCATTCTAACTTGATTACCTCTGTAAAGACCTTGTTTCCAAGTAAAATCACCTTCTGAGGTACTAGAGGTTAGGACTTCAACATATCTTTTCAGAGGGACACAATTCAACCCATAACAGCCACCAAGATCTGTCCAGAAATGTCTATATTTCACCACCTGAACATCCTCTCTTTTTTGTTTTATGCTCACAAGCATCACAAAATTCTTAAGTAACTTACTACCTCCCTGTCTGTCTAACTTTTGCAGCTTCTCTGTTTTTATACTGCACTTCCAGTTAATGTTTGCTTTGGAAATGGGGTACCACCGCTACAAAAACTTGAAATCCTATTAATCTAATAAACTGGATTTTACAATGTCAAGGCAAATAATAAAAGTATTAACATATTAAACTGGCTCTTACATTTTAGAGCTGCTACTACAAACACAAAAAGCAGAAACTCTCTGGAAAAAGCTGAAAAGCATGAGTTCAAATTTGGTACTATAGCCAAGGACAAAAATTCAAAGCTCGTTCTCTAGGAATTGATTGATATGATATATGCAAATTACTTGGCACACTGCCTGGCACACTGTAAGCCCTCAATAAATGGCGACAGATATCACTATTGATGATATATTATTGAGCCCTATTTGTGCAAAATGAAACTCTTAGTCTTCTTTCTTAAATAAAGTAAAGGAAACCAGTACTGACTTTAAATTAAAAGGAATTTATTGGGAGAATATTGAGTAACACAGGATGACCAGGAAAGCTGCTGATCCAGTCTTGGAAAAAAGACAAGAAGAAGGGAAACCAGCCAGGAGCCAGGAGCACAACCAGCATTACACCAAAAATCAGTCCAAGACATAAGAATTGGAGTTGAGGAAGTAAAATGATCACCATTTGCAGATATGATTGCATACCTGAAAACATACCAACTGAAAAGCTACTACAAACAATAAGAGACTTCAGAAAGGGGGAGGCAATATAAAACTAACATCCAGAAATCAACAGACTTCACATACACAAATAATAGTCCGATGACAGGATGGAAAAGGAGGTCCCATTTACAGTAGCAATCAAAACAGATCAAATTCCTAGGACTGAATAAGAAATTGGGTTAGAATACTCAACACCCTAAAGATGTCAATTCTCCCTAAATTAATTGGTAAACTGAATGAGATGCCAATAAATATGTCAACAGGGTTTTTTTCTAGACCTACACAAGCTGATTGAAATTTGTATATGAAAAATTAAGCAAGCAAGAATAGCCAAGAAAATTTTGAAAAAGAAAAGCAATGAGGGAAACCAGCCCTATTAGATATGGAAACGTATTATAAAACCTCAATAATTCAAAATATGCTTTTGGCATATGAATAGACAAACCGATGGAACAAAATACAAAGTCTAGAAAGAGAACCAAGTAAATGTAAGAATTTAGTACATTATAGAGAAAACATCTCATATCAACGGTATAAAGATAAGTGGTTTGCACAAATAGAGAGCTGTTTGGAAAAAGATAAAATTGGTTTCATACTTCATGTATTACATTCAAAGATATACATTTAAAAAACAAATCCATAAAAGTCCCCAAAAACAAAATGGGTGAATTATTTCATGACTTTGGACTTCTAGTAGGACTTAAAATTTAAATGCCTGAAAAAAAGTTTTGAAAATTTGATTACAAGCTTTTCCCAAAACTTTTAGAAATCTTCTGCCTGACTAAAAAAAAAAAGAGAAAAAAAAAGTCAAAAGACAAGACAAATTCTTGGGTTTTTTTTATTTTTATTTTTTTGCTGACAAAGATTCGCCCTGAGCTAACATCTGCTGCCAATCTTCCTCTTTTTGTATGTGAGCCACCATCACAGCATGGCCACTGACAGACGAGTGGTGTAGGTCCATGCCCAGGAACTGAGCCCGGTGCGCCAAAGTGGAGCTCGCTGAACTTAACCACTAGGCCACCAGGGCTGGCCCAAGATAAATTTTGAAAAAGTATTTGCAACTTATATCATAGGTAAAGGATTAACTTTCCTAAGATACAAAGAACTCCTAGAAATAAACAAAAAAAGATCCCAATACTTGATAGAAAAATATTTATTTCCAGATAGTTTATGGAAAAAGAAGTATAAATCACCCTTACATAAAAGTAAGATCATTTTTCCCACTTTTAAGATTATCAAAATCCAAAAGGTTGACAACATACCTGTTGGTGACACTGTAGAGAAGCAGCGCTCTCCTACTTTGTTGGTGGAACTATAAATTGGCATAAGCTCTACAGAAGATGGATTTGTAAGAATTAAGTTTGGCTGGGAGTAACAGTAAAACACAAAATAACAATTTACTTTCTCACGTTAATGTCAAGATGTTAATTCCTCCCATTAAAGTCAAGATGTAGGCAGTCGAGGCATCAGGTGGCTGTGCCCCAAGAAGTCTGCAAACATGGGCTGCTTTTTCTCTATTGTTGCTCTGGTCCAGGGTCACCTCATGGTTCAAGATGGCTGCTCTAGCTCCAGCCATCAGGCCCACATTTCACTCAGCAAGTAAAAGGAAGGGAAGGAGAAGGACATGGTCCCTCCATTTGAGGACACTTCTTGGAAGTTGCAAACAACACTTCTGTTTACATTCCTCTGGCCCGAACTCAGATTGTATCTAACTATATGGAGCTGAGAAATGCAAGGAATTTTCTGTAAGTAGCAAAAATCTCTGCCACAAATCTGGCTTTGTGAATTTTGTTTGGATTTTATATAAACGTGTATATGTATACTCATTGACAAAGCAAAATACATTCTTACAGTGGGTCTCAATTTTTTATAAGTTTGAAAACTGTCCTAAGTGAGGCAATATAGTGTAGTATAAGAACAAAGAAGGAAAATATAAACGATTGTTCTCGGACTTCCAGGTGGAAAGGGCTTCTCAAAGCATAAGAGCAAAGGAAAATATCATGAGGAAAAAAATTATTGATGAGTTTGACTATATAAAAATTTTAAAGTTCTACACATCAAAAAGTATTTTAAACAAAATCAGTAGGGAAAGATGGATTTGATAATAAATGCTGTTAGGACAATTGATGAGCCATTTAAAGGGAGAAAACTGGCCTCTGTGAAATTCCTAACATCAAAACCATGTCATTGGGCCGGCCCTGTGGCTTAGCAGTTAAGTGTGCGCGCTCTGCTACTGGCGGCCCGGGTTCGGATCCCAGGCGCGCACTGACACACCGCTTCTCCGGCCATGCTGAGGCCGCATCCCACATACACCAACTAGAAGGATGTGCAGCTATGACATACAACTATCTACTGGGGCTTTGGGGGAAAAAAAATAAATAAATAAAATTATATATATATTAAAAAAAACCATGTCATAACATGCAAACGATCTAAAAGAAGTAATTGAAAAATTCAGCAGTAACATTCAGGGTCCAGTCAGGAAACAGAAACCATGTCAGCTATTTTAGTAGAGAGAATATAATGTAAAGAATTGCTAACCAAGTGCTCAAGAAATAAAAAGGCAGAAAGAAGATCTGAGATCTCACAGTGGAATAACTGCTGGAAGCAGCTACCACCCCAAGGGCTTGGAGAACAAAGGAAAGGAGTGGAGATTGTTAAAATTTAGAAGGTTGGAGGGGACGGCCCCGTGGCTTAGCGGTTGAGTGCAGGTGCTCTGCTGCTGGCGGCCCGGGTTCGGATCCCGGGCGCACACCGACACACCGCTTCTCCGGCCATGTTGAGGCCACATCCCACATACAGCAACTAGAAGGATGTGCAACTATGACATACAACTATCTGCTGGGGCTTTGGGGAAAAAAAGGAGGAGGATTGGCAATAGATGTTAGCTCAGAGCCGGTCTTCCTCAGCAAAAAGAGGAGGATTAGCATGGATGTTAGCTCAGGGCTGATTGCCCTCACAAAAAAAAATAAACAAACAAAAAAAACTGGACAGCCACATGCAAAAGAATGAAAGTGGACCATGTGCTATCGCCATTCACAAAAATTAACTCAAAATGGATCAAAAACCTGAAGATGAGACCTGAAACTATAAAACTCATAGAAGAAAATATAGGCAACACACTATTTGACATTGGTTTTAAAGGAATCTTTTTGGATGACATGCCTACCCAGCCTAGGGAAACTAAAGAAAAAATAAACAAGTGGGAATTTATCAGATTAAAGAGCTTCTATAAGACAAATGAAACCAGAATCAAGATGAACAGACAACCAACCAGCTGGGAGAGAATATTTGCAAAACATACATCTGACAAGGGGTTGGTCTCCATAATATATAAAGAACTCACACAACTGAACAACAAAAAAACAAACAACCCAATCAAAAAATGGGCAGAGGAAATGAACAGACACTTTTCCAAAGAAGATATACAGATGGCCAATAGGCACATGAAAAGATGTTCAACATCACTAATCATCAGGGAAATGCAAATCAAAACAACACTAAGATACCACCTCACGCCCGTTAGAATGGCTATAATCACCAAGACAAAAAACAAGTGTTGGAGAGGATGTGGAGAAACAGGAACCCTCATACACAGCTGGTGGGAATGCAAACTGGTGCAGCCTCTATGGAAAACGGTATGGAGATTCCTCAAAGAATTAAAAATAGAGATGCCCTATGACCCAGCCATCCCACTACTGGGAATCTATCCAACGAACCTGAAATCAACAATCCAAAGAGGCTTATGCACCCCTATGTTCACTGCAGCATTATTCACCATAGCCAAGAAGTGGAAGCAACCTAAGTGTCCCTCGACTGACGATTGGATTAAGAAAATGTGGTATATATATACAATGGAATACTACTCAGCCATAAAAAAAGACAAAATTGTCCCATTTGCAACAACATGGATGGGCCTGGAGCATATTATGTTAAGTGAAATAAGCCAGAAAGAGAAAGACAAACACTGTATGATCTCACTCATATGTGGAATATAAACCAACACATGGACAGAGAAAACTGTACTGTGGTTACCAGGGGCAGTGGGGGTGGGGGGTGGGCACAAGGGGTGAAGGGAGTCATATATATGGTGATGGACAAACAAAAATGCACAACCCAAAATTTCACAATGTTAAAAACCATTAAAACATCAATTAAAAAAAAAACCAACAAGCATTTAAAAAAAAAGAAAAGATAGGAAACCTAGAAGCCATCGAATAAAAACACAGACATATTTCACATTTAAAAAATTAAATGTGTTGGGGCCAGCCCTGTGGCGTAGAGGTTAAGCGTGCCTGCTCTGCTGCTGGCGCCCGGGGTTCGGATCCCGGGAGCGCACCGATGCACTGCTTGTCAGGCCACGCTGTGGCGGCATCCCGTATAAAGTGGAGGAAGATGGGCACAGATGTTAGCCCAGGGCCAGTCTTCTCAGCAAAAAAAAGAGGAGGATTGGCATGGATGTTAGCTCAGGGCTGATCTTCCTCACAAAAAACAAAGAAAAAAATTAAATGTGTAATGGCAAATGATACCATAAACAGACAAAAGGCAAAAAATAGCTTAAGGGAAAGATTTGCAACACAAATGAAAGATAAATGATTAATATCTGCAATATTCAAGGAACTGTGACAAATTGTCAAGAAAAGGACGAAAACAATCCAACAGAAAAAAAGGCAAAAGCTATGAATAACAATTCACAAAAAAATCCAAATGATCAATAAACTTGGCAAGTCTGTTCAATCTCACTGATTGTCAGGGAAACGTAAATTAATATAACAGCAGGATGTAACTTCTCACTTACAAAATTCACAACAATTATAAAACAATATAACACCTATTGCTGGTAGGGATGCAGGGAAAAGTGTATTCTCATACTTTGAGGTTGAAATGTAAAGTATTGCAGCCATTTTGGAAAGAAGTCTGGATATACATAAAAAATTTTTTTAAATTTATATTCTTTCAATCTAGTAATCCCATCCCCTGAGAATTTATCCCATGGATATAAAAGCATCAGTCCAAAGTATATATTTACAAGATATTTATCACAACAATATTTGAGTAGCAAAACATTAGGAAGAAATTGGATATCAATTAGTAGGGGAACAGTGGACTAAATTGTGATATATTGACTATTATGGAACCATTAATAGGACTGAGCTCCAACTATACCAGTTAGTTTAAAAAGATTTTTCCTATTGTATTTTCAAGTAAGAAAAACAACGTGCATGGAAGTATATATAATCAAATCACATTGTTAAGAAATAAACCAAAAATGTAAACATCGATATATGTGTATATTTGTATGTGGTCATGTAAACATGGAGAAAGGTGTGAAAAATAACATGTTGGAAAGTTATTAGTTACCTGGGAGGACCAGAAGGAAAGAGGGATGTGTAAATAGCATAAAGAGATGATTGAAAGAATGGTTATCAAAAAGTAAAATAAAATAATATTTAACACCATAATGTTAAACATTGGTTTTTTATTTTAACACAGTACATTGTCAAAACCAGGAAATTGAAGTTGGTACAATACTGTTAACTCAAGCACAGATCATATTTGGATTTCACCAGTTTTCACAAGCATTGATTTTTTTTTTACACCTTTATTAAGGTATAGTTGATATACAAAAAACTTCACATATTTAATGTATACAACTTGATGAGGTTGAACATATGCATGCACCCACGATGCCAGCACCACAATAAAAGTAATAAACATATCCATCACCTCCCAAAGTTTCCTTGTGTCCCTTTTCTTCTTAAAATTTTTTTTCTTTTGTGGTAAGAACACTTAACATAAGATCTACCCTCTTAACAAGTTTTTAAGTGCACAACACCACGTTCTAACGATAGGCACTACTATGTTGTACAGCAGATCTCTAGAACTCACTCATCTTGTGTAACTATAATTTTATATCCGTTGAACATCAACTCCCCATATCTCTATTCTAGAATCCCCTAGCAACCACCATTATGTTTTCTGCTTCTATAAGTTTGACTATTTCAGATACTTCAAATAAGTGGAATCATGCGTTATTTGTCCAAGCATTGATTTTTAAATGCATACTTGACCGTTTCCCAAAACTTGAGACATTAACACACCCTGTACTAGCACACTTAGAAGTTCCATGACAAAGTTCTGAAGAAGACTTGTCTTAAGCAGTAAACTTGCCAATTTTTTTCCTAAGAAGCTGAAAAAGCAAACAGACCACTAACATAAGGAAGTACATTCCCTGGACAAATTTTTTTGTGAAAGTCACATTATCATTGCACAGGTTAAATCGCTACCTTGCAGATCCTACACATATTCATAGTCTCTGCAAATATTTTCCCACACCTGGGTGTCACTTTGCCTCTCTCACCAATTCTGCTAAGCAGGAAAAGCTTGACAAGTTCCACAGCTAGAGAGTGAATAAAGGGCTCTGTTGGGATGCAGATAGGCATCCTTGAACCCACAGTGAAAGTCAGAAGGTGCAACTAGCAAGTTGATATTCGTATCCCCAAGGATGATGCTCAAAAGGTTTAACAAATGATACAGCTCAGCACCAAACTATTAGCACAGAGGCCAGCTTTAAACTACCAAAATAGCCATCCTAGCACCTCCCAGTTGAATATCAGCCTTGAAGAGACTAAGGCACAAGGATGTCCATATCTAATAAACTGCAAAGTTGAACTCTGAATCCAGATCTCAAATCCCCTGAATTTATAGGGAAAGCAAAAAGAGAACCTTCCTTATTATAGTCAACTAAAGAAAACTTTAGAATTACAAAACGGCAGTTGCAGAGCCTGGGGGATTATTTCTAAAACACAATCCCTTAGAGCAGCATTTTGCAATTAGCGTATAACATTTATAACCAGAAATTTACTTTTTAAAATATTACTTCAAAAAATTTAGAGGGGCCGGCCCCATGGCAAAGCGGTTAAGTGCACACGCTCTGCTGCTGGCGGCCTGGGTTCGGATCCCGGGCGCGCACCGATGCACACCACTTGTCAGGCCATGCTGTGGTGGCATCCCATATAAAGTAGAGGAAGATGGGCACAGATGTTAGCTCAGAGCCAGTCTTCCTCAGCAAAAAGAGAAGGATTGGCATGGATCTTAGGTCAGGGCTGATCTTCCTCACCAAAAAATAAATAAATAAACTGCTTTAAAAAAAAAAAAACTTAGAACAATAAATTACCACACACACACAAAGCTACTCCATAATTATCATTAGCTCCTGAAAACAATAGGTGAATAAACATGAGGCCCACCAAGTAGTTCAATAGTTCTCCACAGTTTTGAAATTCTAAGATTAATTTTTTATGTTCTATGAGAAATTGCTTTTTCTTACTTCTATACATCCTGTAAAATAAAATAACAAGGCTTGAAATTTCTTACTGTATTTATAGTAGATGCATTCCTAATTCAGTTGTTACTATTTACATTTAATATAAAACATGGAATACAAACACGTTAAATATGTGTGAATGGTAAGAATATATAGGGAAACAGGCAGTCTCATTTGTGGAGGGAATAAACTAGTGCTTTTCAGGAAGACACATTTCAATATGCAGTAAGAAGCTATTTATGCCTTGGACTTCCACTGCTAGAAATCTATTCTAAAGGAGTAACCAAATATGTAAATAAAGATTTATGTAAAAGAAATGTACAAGAATGTCGATCCCATCAACATTTACAGAGTGAAAAATCAGACACAGTCTAAATGTCCAACAGTTAGGGAATGGGTATATCAAGTATGGCAACTCCTTAAGAAAAAATACACCAAAACCTTTAAAAACAGTATTTTTTAAGAATATTTAAGAATATGAGGAAATCCTCAGGGGAAAAATTGGACCAAAAAGTTGATCAGAAAAATTTTCTTTTTGTAGGAATATTCCAGCTAATAAATGAAGAAGGAATGATAGAATGAAGAGAACACCATTTTGCAACCCTTAGTAAACAAATGGATCTAGGCAATGATCATCGACAGCTGCTTAAATCACAAACAGAGAGTGAAACAGAAATTACGTACCTTACTATTAAAGTACACAACACTACTCTTTAAAAAGTCTTGCGAGGGGCTGGCCCCATGGCGTAGTGGTTAAGTGCACGGGCTCTGCGGCTGGCGGCCCAGGTTTGGATCCCGGGTGCGCACTGAGGCACGGCTTGTCAGGCCATGCTGTGGCGGCTTCCCACATAAAGTGGAGGAAGATCAGCACGGATGTTAGCTTAGGGCCAGTCTTCCTCAGCAAGAAGAGGAGGATTGGCATGGATGTTAGCTCAGGGCCGATCTTCCTCACACAAAAAAAGCAATAATAAAAATAAAAAGTCTTGCCAAAAAATTCAAAACTGAATCTGATCAAGCCTAGATCTAACTACCGATTTATGGAAATTAAGGGCAGAGGAGCATATTAACTACACCGTGGCAGTGCAATCAGTACAATCCAGATTAGGAAACTCAACAAGACAACTTGATTTCTTTAAAAAAAAATTGTTTTGAAGAAGTAAAAAGAGACTGAGTAGGAAGTTATAGATAAAGAGAATCTTAAACCATGTACCAACCAATTCTAATGTATGGACTTTCCAAGGATCCTGATTCAAACAAAGAATCTGTAAATTATATATATATGGTAATTAGGGAAATATGAACACTAAATATTTGATAAATTAAGGAGCCATGGATAATGATAAAGGAATTGTAATTATTTTTAAAAAGAGTTCCTATCTTTTAGAGAAGTATACTGAAATATTTATGGAAGAAATGCTGATCTGAAGTGATGGTTTGAGATTTGTTTCAAATATCCCTGCAGGGAGGGGGAATGGGTGGGGCAGAGATAAAACAAGTTTGTCCACAAGCTGATAACTATTGCAGCTGGAGGATAGGAACATGGGGATCCATTCTCCTCTGTTGTATGTGAAGTTTTCTAAAATATAATAGTCTAAAAAAAAAAACCTAGTAGATTCACTAGTTAAAAAAAAGTTAGTAGACTCACAAGAGAGTAAGGAGATTTCCTGGACCATATTTTTTATACCTTGTAAGGAATAAACCTATAAATAGCTCTATATAGTTATCAGGCCATTGTCAATTTTAATATGAATAACCTCTCTTTTCAGATTATACATCCTAAATCTGGATTTGGAAAATGTAGCAATCATGCCCACGGACAAGTGAAGAGACTCATCTGGGTCTTCCTTGCCAAGGCCTGTGAACCTTTGCCATTCTCGGAATATGGGACAAATCTTCCCTAGATCACTAGCACTGACCCCGGATGCTCCTAGTACAGACTCTTAAACAAGGTCTTCCTCCAGAAATTAGATAACGATTCTCATTTAGTTCAGCCCTCTAGAGTCTTTCTCCCAAGTAACATAAATCCAAGAGGAAAAATGCAGAGACTTTCTGGATTAGTTTAGAATTGCCTGGGTAGATACACTTGTTTATTCGTTTGTTCAGTGCACATTTACAAAGCCCCTAATATGTGACAGGTGTCTGTGTTAGGTCTTGGTGACACAGTTCCTGCCCACTAATTATCTGCTGGGGGAGGTAGAAAAGTAGAGGGAAGTAGTGAATAACTTCTTAATCTGGATCAGGTCAATTAAATTTGAAAGAGAAAACTGGTTTACAGTAATCCCTTTTCTAGGCATTGCCAGATTGCCTAATTGCTTTAAAAGACAATTAACTCTTCCTCCTCAAGTGTTCAGCAAACAACAGTGAGCAGATTTGTGAAAAAAAGTATACATTCACAGCCAGTTAGGGAAATCCTTATAAATTCCTACTTTGGGAGTGACCAGATTTTTTTTTCAGTAGAAAAATCCCTACAGTAAATAGTAGACAGAATGGGAGCTGGGGGTGAGGAGCAGTTAGCCTGGAAGTGGATGTCAATCCTGAAACCAACTAAGTTTAGAAGGAAGATTTTTGAGGCATAAAATTAACTCAAATAATGGAGATTAGATTTTCTTACTATTGGCCTAGGTGTCAATAGATTCAGAAAATACCCAGAAGTCAAGAGCACTGTGGAACCCTTTTTCTTGTTATGAAGATCTTACTATGTTTCATAAGGAAGTTTAACCATTTGTATTAGGGGTGTGCGGGGGCGGGGAAGATAATGTTTTATACTTTTGCTTCTATGTGCATAAAATATCTCTGGAGAGATACACACGAAGCTAGAAATATTGCTTTCAGAGCAGGGGAATGGGAGGCTGGGAGGTGGGTGGAAAGAAAATTTTTCCCTATGAATGCTTTGGGCCTTTTACATTTTGAACCACATGAATGTGTTACCTTGTATAATTAATTAGTTAATTTATTAAAAATAAAGACTAAAATGGGGATCATAATGTCTAAAAAGGGGTGAAGAGATTAGCATCACAAGGCCTTTCGCCTCTAATACAAAATAAAAACTAAGGCAAATCGCTGTGTTAAGAATCTAAAGGGCCGTTATAACTGACTATCACGTG
Organism: Ceratotherium simum simum; assembly: GCF_057802395.1. Lineage (NCBI taxonomy): Eukaryota > Metazoa > Chordata > Mammalia > Perissodactyla > Rhinocerotidae > Ceratotherium > Ceratotherium simum. Next base: position 34,039,259 of record NC_141928.1, on the reverse strand, counting down.
ATCCCAGATTTTCTTTTGCTATAAGGGATGTTATGGGCAAAGTTGGTGAATTCTGAATGAGAGCCATAGGTTAGATAATAGTATTGTATCGATGTTAATTTCGATTTAAAAAATTGCACTGTGGGGGCCGGCCTGGTGGCGCAAGCGGTTAAGTGCACGCGCTCCGCTGCAGCGGCCAGGGGTTCACCAGTTTGGATCCCGGGCACGGACCGAGGCACCGCATGTCAAGCCAAGCTGTGGCGGCGTCCCATATAAAGTGGAGGAAGATGGGCATGGATGTTAGCCCAGGGCCAGTCTTCCTCAGCAAAAAGAGGAGGATTGGCAGATGTTAGCTCAGGGCCGATCTTCCTCACACACACACACACACAAAATTAAATAAATAAAAAATTGCACTGTGGTTATATTTGAGAAAAGTCTGTTTTTAAGAAACACACACTGGGGCCAGCCCGGTGGCGCAAGTGGTTAAGTGCGTGCTCCACTGTGGCGGCCTGGGGTTCACCGGTTCAGATTACGGACACACACTGACACACCACTTGTTTAGCCACGCTGTGGCGGCGTCCCATATAAAGTAGAGGAAGATGGGCACGGATGTTAGCCCAGGGCCAATCTTCCTCACAAAAAAAAAAAAGAAGAAAAAGAAAAAAGAAACACACACTGAAATATTTAGGGGTAAAGGGGTCTCATGTCTGCAACTTACTATAAGAGTTTGGGGTGGATATAGAAAGAAACAGAAAGAGAAATAAATCATAATGATAATAATAGTAACGCATGGTAAAATGTTAACATTTGCTGGAAGGAGGAAGAGCACTTGGAACTCGCACACATTAGTGGTAGGAATAAAAATGTTATGACTATTTTTGAAAATAGGCAATTTTGTGTATGTGTGAGGAAGATCAGCCCAGAGCTAACATCCGATGCCAATCCTCCTCTTTTTTTGCTGAGGAAGATTGGCCCTGGGCTAACATCTGTGCCCATCTTCCTCTACTTTATATGGGACAACGCACCACATGGCGTCGGTGTGCACCCAGGATCCGAACCTGGGAACCCTGGGCTGCCGAAGCTGAGCATGCACACTTAACCACTGCACCACCGGGCCGGCCCTGAAAATAGGCAATTTTTTAATAATGTTAAAAATATACTTACCATATGACCTAGCAATTACACTCCTAGGTATTTGCTCAAGAGAAGTGAAAGCATATAAAAAGATTTGTACATGAATATTCATATCTGCTTTATTTGTAATAGCTAAAAGTGCAAAAAGCCCACATGTCCGTCAATAGGAGAGGTAAACAAATGTCTTTGTACAACAGATATTGGCAAATGATTCTCCATGGGTCCCTTGCATTTCTGCATGTCTTGTGAACAGAGGCACTGACAGCTTTGCTCCAGACAATGCTTTCAAGAATGCTTGTTTAGCAGAGACCCTTGGAAGATAGAGAGAGTTTCTCCATCTGGAGCAGAGGGCAAGTTTGTTTTCTGTCCAGTATCATAAAGGTAATGTCTCCCTCCCGGACAAAGGTTGGGCAGAGTTCTTCGCAGCCTCTTATGAAAGATTGGGGTTTCCTAAGCTTGGGGTTCCTCAGCTCTGGCTCAAATTTACTGTGTGTGTAGCATCCATCTAGACCTATCTGAATCACCTCCGTGGGACTTGGGGGCATTGGGGACCTGGCGAGGCATAAAGACCATGCTGCCTGCTGTGCCATGGGCAATAAAGACCTGTTTCTGACCCAGAAGTCTCTGTCCTCTGCATGAACCTACAGCAGGCTAACTTGTTAGCTTGCATGTAGGATAAAATCTCGGATTTTTCACAGTTCTTAACAATGGAATGCTGCTCAGCAATAAAAAGGAATGACTCACTGATGCAAACAACAACCTAGAGCAATCTCAAAAACAATATTCTGAATAAAAAAGCCAGGCCAAAAACAAATACAGTACAGTATGATTCTATTTATATGAAGTTCTAGATTAGGCGAAACTAAGCTATATTGATAGACATCAGATCAGTAGTTGACTGAGACGGGGGATTTGAGGCATGTTGACTGTAAAGGTGAAGGAGGAAATTTTCCAGAGTGATGGGGCTATTCCATATCTTGGTTGTGGTGGTGGTTGCACAGGTATATACATTTTTCAAAGAGTATCAAACTGTACACCTAAAAATGGATAATTTTGTTGAATGTAAATTGTGTCTTAATAAAGTTGTACAAGTAGAAACAACCCAAATGCCCATCAATGTATGAATAGATAAACAAAATGTGGTATATATATAAATGGAATATTATTTGGCCCTGAAACGTGCTACAACATGGATGAACCTTGAAAACGTTATGCTAAGTGAAAGAAGTCAGACATAAGAGCACAAATATTGTATGATTCCACTTGTAGAGGTACCTAGAATAGGCGAATTCATGGAGACAGAAAGTAGTACTAACAGTGGTTACCACGGGCTGGGGAATTATTGTTTAAAGAGTACAGAGTTTCAGTTTGGGATGATGAAAAAGTTCTGGAGATGAAAAGGGATGATGGTTGTACAACAATGTGAATGTTCTTAATGCCGCTAAACAGTACACTTAAAAATGGTTAAAATGATAAATCTTATGTTATATCTAGTTATATATATGTATTTTCTTCACCATCCCCACAAAATATATATTTAAATCTATGTATAAGTATATATATATTATGTGGTGGTGGTGAAAAAAATAATAATCTCTCTCCAATAGTGTGCTGTTAAATGTTTAACAACCAGCTCTGGGAAGGAGGCTAATTTGTAGTATTTACCATCATATAAGCATTCCCACAATGATTGATTTCAAGCAACAATGTAATATCACCGAATGTAGAGTTAGGAAAAGATGCTAACAACAAGCTTTCCAGAGCCAATAAGAGCTGGCTCAAGCATGCAATTGTCGCTATCCAACCAACCAACCGTCAGTACACTGCAAGTCTAATAAAGACAACAGAGCATGAAAGTAAAAAGAAGAGGAAAAAACACCACATCCTACGTCTGTTTATTATGCAAAAATCTGTATACCAGCCACGGAGATTGTCATTTGTGGGCTGATGTGTACAGGCCCAAGAAAGTGCCAGTTCACTGGTGCTGCAAGCTGGAGGTATCAGTTCTGGTTCGCTGGTGCCCATTGGCATATCAGTTATTAAATCTTGTGGATATCACCTCTGGCGCCAGCGATGAGGAAGGGACAACTGTGGTGCCTTCTTCAATCACACTAGTTTAGCTACCAATAGGTATCCTTTAAAATTTTTTAAGATCTTCACTTTAATTATATTGTCATTGTTTTAGCACAGGGAGATTTTCAGAGACAAAACACTTTCAAAAGCAGAGCAGGAAAAAAAAATTCTGAAACCGTTTCCAGAGTATTTATACTGTGTTCTCAATGCCAATGACTCTCAGATTTCAGTGTGCATGAAAATCATTTGAAGTACCGTTAAAAATGCAAACTCCAGGGGCTGGCCCTGGAGGTTAAGGTTAAGCAGAGGTTAAGTTCCCATGCTCCAATTCGGTGGCCCAGGGTTTGAAGGTTCGACCCTGGGTGCAGACTGACGTTCTGCTTGTCAAGCCATGTTGTGGTGGCGTCCCATATAAAGTAGAGGAAGATGGGCATGGATGTTAGCCCAGGGCCAATCTTCCTCAGCAAAAAGAGGAGGATTGGCAATGGATGTTAGCTCCGGACTAATCTTCCTCACAAAAAAAAAAAAAAAAGCAAACTCCAATTCAGCAGGTCTGAGGTAAGGCCCAAGAATCTTCATGTTGAACGAGAACTTCAGGTGATTCTGATGAATGGTTCATGGACCACATTTTGGCAACATTATTTTATGATGTAGATATTTCCCCTCCCCCTTCCATAATTTCACACCACTTACCACATTGCTCTAAGACACAAATTAGGGTAACTAATGTTATCTGTTCCTCCAACATTTCCCAATGTATGTATAATGATGGCTAAAATGTCTTTAAGATAATTCAGTATAGACAAGTTGATATAAATGCATGCTAGTTGATTTTACTCTCATTGGTGAAATTAGTATTATTCAAGCTTTTTGGTTTGGAGGAAATATTTTAAGACAATCCCTACTATTCTTTAAACAAGGAATAAATATCTAGCAAGCCCTGTAGCCAGTAAGCTCAATGATGGTACTTGAGACTTGGTCTCTAAAAGATCTTGAGACCAGTCATTGGCACTATCTCTGATTGCCTGATGCTGACCACAAGTTTAACTAAATCTGCCTGGATTGTTAGTTCTGTCTTGAGTGAATCTTTCTTCCGGGCTGTGACCAAAGCACTTAAAAGGGCAGAGATCTGGATTTTATTGAGATCGTATTAATTGTTTTATACTTTATTAATAATAAATTTCTCAAGCACACGAAAAGATGTTCAACATCACTAATTATTAGGTAAATGCAAATCAAAACTACAATGAAATCTCGCTTCATGCCCATCAGAATGGCTATAATTAACAAGAGAAGAAATAACAAGTGTTGGAGAGGATGTGGAGAAAAGGGAACCCTCGTGTGCTGCTGGTGGGAGTGTAAACTGATGCAGACACTATGTAAAACAGTATGGATAGCCCTCGAAAAATTAAGAATAGAAATACCATATGATCCATCTATTCCACTGCTGGGTATTTATCCAAAGAACTTGAAAACACCAACGTGTAAAGATACATGTACCCCTGTGTTCATTGCGGCGTTATTCACAATAACCAAGACTTGGAAGCAACCTAAGTGCCCATCAAGGGACGAATGGATAAAGAAGATGTGGTATATATACACGATGGAATACTACTCAGCCATAAGAAATGATGAAATCCAGCCATTTGTGACAACATGGATGGACATTGAGGGTATTATGCTAAGTGAAATAAGTCAGAGGGAGAAGGTCAAATACCGTATGATTTCCTTCATTAAGTAGTAGATAATAACAACAATAAACAAACACATAGAGACACAGATTGGATTGGTGATTACCAGAGGGGAAGGGGGGAGGGAGGAGGTCGAAAGGGATAATTCGGCACGTGTGTGTGGTGATGGGTTGTAATTAGTATTTGGGTGGTGAACATGATGTAATCTATGCAGAAATAGAAGTATAATGATGTACACCTGAAATTTATACAATGTTATAAACCAATGTTACTGCAATAAACAAAAAATTAAAAAAAAAAGAATAGAAATACCATATGATCCAACTATTCCACATCTGGGTATTTATTCAAAGAATACAAAAACACAAACGTGTAAAGATATTTGCACCCCTACATTCATTGCAGCATTATTCACAATAGCCAAGACTTGGAAACAATCTAAGTGCCCATCAGTGGATGAATGGATAAAGAAGATGTGGTATATATACACAACGGAATACTACTCAGCCGTAAAAAAGATGAAATCTTGCCATTTGTGACAACATGGATGGACCTTGAGGGTATTGTGCTAAGTAAAATAAATCAGACAGAGAAACCCAAATACTGTATAATTTCACTCATAAGTAGAAGATAAAAACAACAACAACAACCACATAGATATAGAGAATAGATCTGTGGTTACCAGAGGGGAACGGGGGAGGGAGGAGGGAGAAGGGATAATGTAATAGGGCACATGTGTATGGTGATGGGTGGTAATCAGTCTTTGGGTGGTGAACATGATGTAGTCTACACAGAAATCAAGATATAATGATGTACACCTGAAATTTATATAATGTTATAAACCAATGTTACCTCAATACAAAAATAAATAAATAAATTTCTGTTTAGCAAATGTCTCATAATTGTGTCCCATACTTGCTTTCCTTATAACCCAGTAGCAAGGTTGAGGAGAAAGAATTAGTTGTCAGCCAGTCTAACTACTAGAGGCTACACTAATCTACCAAAAAGAACCTCATAGCTGTGCCTGAAAAATTGGCTTAGGGTAGCTCTCAACACGGTGTTTGGGGGAACACTAAACCCCAAGATGCTCATTTGAAGCATGTACAGTTATATGGTTAAATAAACTTAGGAAATGCTGCATAGTTCATTCTTCTCTTGGAAAGGGTGTATTACCAATTTAAAGGCTCTGAGAAATTTTGAATAAAGAAATACATTTTATTATCATTTGGCCCAACATTTCCAAAACTTATTTGATTAAAGATTTTAGCACTCCATGGAATTAATATCTTGTGGAACACATATTTAGAATAGAATTTCCCAATGCCCTGGTGAAGCTGTGAAGGGGAAAATAAGGACAGGTAGGCAAGTGTGTTTGGGATTTCTGACTTCAGACTTACTTTAGAAATATTTGTACTATTCAAAGTAAAGAATGGAACTGATTTACCAACAGTCATCAACATTTGTCAGAGAATATTCAAGTTCTCTTGAAATTTTAGCTGCATTTGACAGCTCAGTCAACAATTCTTTACCTAGGATTCTCCTCTTATATAATACTAATGAAACAGGTTCAAATGGCTGCATTTTAAAGTAAATATCAATTCTTCAGGGACATACAGTAGCGACTGAGAGAGGAAGCTCTGGAGTTACGCTGTCTGGGTGGGAATCCTGTTTCGCTACTTTTTGGCATTGTGACTCTGGGAACCTTACTTAACCTCTCTAGGCCTTAGGCGTCTCATCTATAAAGAAGGGCTATTGGAAAGATCAAATTTTTGAGACACGAGGGGAGCATTAAATTTTAAATGTTAGTTAACATTATCATCACTTCTTCTATTTTACCTAAAATTACCATTGCACTTCAAGTAGCTTCTGACAAATTCAGTTTTTCTCCAATGAACAAACGTATTGTAGGTTCTCACTCAGAGTATGATTTATTATACAAGACTCAGTTTTTTATATTATCCTTAGGAATATTTATAATCTATATTTTTAAATAAAATTTATACATAGAAATTGCAAAATAGTTTGATTTTGATATTCCTCGTCTGTTCATTTCAAAACATTTAAATGGTTTTCAAAAACTTGCCTCCCAAATAATTGATTTCATTATAGTTTTTTGTGTGTGTGTGTGAGGAAGATCAGCCCTGAGCTAACATCCCATGCCAATCCCCCTCTTTTTGCTGAGAAAGACTGGTGCTGGGCTAACATCCTGCCCATCTTGCTCTACTTTATATGGGACGCCACCACAGCATGGCTTGACAAGTGGTGCGTCGGTGCACGCCGGGCGTCCAAACCCCAGGCTGCCGCAGCAGAGCTCGGCACACTTAACCGCTATGCCACCAGGCCAGCCCCTCATTGTGGTTTTTTAAAAAAGTAGTTTAGGAGTTTGAATGTTTCATCAATTTTATCTTTATCTAATTTTTAAAACCATTTTAGCGATATGATTTTCCTTTTCATCACGAGAGGTCATTCCATCTGCAAGGTAGAAAGATATTTTATAAGACAAGAACAAAATTATTTGTATTCCTATTCATTTGATTCTATAAATTAACAAATGTCAATCTTTTTTCTTTTCTAGGAGAGACAAGCTCTCTATAAATATTATTTCACATTACCTCAATGGATTCTTGAAATAAGTAGCAACTGTGTTGTTGACGTTTTGCAAGAAAACTGTGCTCAATGATGCAGAGGTCTTTTGGGGAAAAAATCCTAGTAATTTGTGCCATTACTAGCTTGATAACTTTACCAAAGTGCCTGCAGGGTCTGACTCGTACCCCCTGAAGGCTTAAAGGTTAGCTTGGGCAGGCTCTCTGTAAGCTCACAGTAACAAGTTCAAATGCATAAAGGCCAGTGCATAAAGGCTGTGTCAGTATTTGGATTTATGATAAAAATACACCTGCTACAAAGACCAGAATACTCAAGTTAATAAGCCTAGCACATTCTCTCCCTATGGGCACACCTCCATGGGAAGAAAGAAAAATTATGACCCCAAAGTTGAAGAGTGGACATGGAAATGGAGCAAAGAGAATAAGTTAAACAACCTGAATGATTACTGGTGACAGACCTGATGCACCCACTTTCAAAACTGGGTTAGATTTGCCACTGGGAAAGTGATTTCTGAAGTTTTCCAAGGAAGTTTCTTCCCCTGAGCAGTGTTGAATGAGCACAGCCAAGATTTTCTTCAGGGATTTCCCTTTTCCTTTGTTGAAAAGGCCAATCAATTCCTCTTCTGTTCAATACATTCTTTCTTTAGCTATAAAAATAAATGCAGGTTAGTTTCAGTCTTGCAATCCTAGAAGCCCGTCTTTCTTTTTGAATGACATATCCCTACTTGAAATCAGTATATGTTGTTTTTGTACTTAAACTCTAAAAAATGGAATTTCATTTCTCTTTTTTGTAGTTTCTATTCAGGCCTCCCCATGACCACCACCTCCTACAAACACATAAATTTAACCCTGTAATATGATCATCACTATTAATTACAGCATTGTACAAAACCAGAATCAGGAATTAAAAAGTTTCCTTTTGAATACTCAGGCAAAACAAATTGACTTTATTTATTTGTTTATTTATTTTTGTGAGGAAGATCAGCCCTGAGCTAACATCCATGCTAATCCTACTCTCTTTTTTGCTGAGGAAGACTGGCTCTGAGCTAACATCTATTGCCAATCCTACTCCTTTTTTTCCCCCAAAGCCCCAGTAGATAGTTGTATGTCACAGTTGCACATCCTTCTAGTTGTTGTATGTGGGACGAGGCCTCAGCATGGCCCGAGAAGCGGTGCGTCGGTGCACCCCGGGATCTGAACCCGGGCCGCCAGTAGCGGAGCGCGTGCACTTAACTGCTAAGCCACGGGGCTGGCCCAACAAATTGACTTTATTGTGAAATACAAAATTTTCTCAGAACTGCTGAGGCCTTGTAAGAATATTGTCTTTATAATTTATGAATCTTAATGGATTTTTTAATGTTACTGTCACTAAATATAAATTTCAAATTTTGATTTTGTTTTCAGTGTGGACCTCAGATAATAGAAAACACAAATGTGCTCATTTGTCTTCACAGAGTATGGGAAAGGATAGAGAAAATCTTTGAACAAAATATATTTAAGTAAAGAAATACATACACACACATTTATATACTCACAAATATATGCACATTTATATCAGTTGCAACCTAAACTAGAAAAATTTCAAATTCATGTTTTTCCTCTTCCACACCACTTATTCTTTTTGTATGAAATATGATTGCAGGGACTAATTACAAAATAAGAAAGCTAACTTGTCTGTAGCAAATGGTTCACAGATACTTCCTATTTATACAGAAGCTACTTTCTTTGTAAAGCAGTAAGTCAGATGTTTGGAGTTGAGAGAGGACCTAAGAGTATTGTCACCTTGCCGTAATGCGACAGCTGTTCTTCAGTCCTCCTTCCTCCTTTGGGATCAGCTCCATGACCCAGAATGGAAAAATACACCTAAGTGTTCAAGGCTTTGAAAAATAACCAGGAAGTTTAGGAGGAACAAAGGGCACAAGTGCCAAATTCATAAAATCATCTATTTAGGTCAACTCTTTTCATTTGTACATAAGAATGAAGTAACTGGATTGCGTAAAATATATTATATATAAAATATCATAACAATATATATTATAGCCCTCTCTATATATCAGCTATACCTGGAAAGGCAGTAAATGATGAGTGAGAGCAATGCTGGAGGCAGGCTACCAGACCAAATTCCCTGCACCACGATTTGAAAATTGTGTGACCTTGGGCAAATTAGTTTATATTTCTGTACTTTAGCTTCCTGGTCTATAAAATTTGGGTGGTATTAGTACCTATTTTATTGGGTCATTGTGAGGATAAAATGGAGAGAGAGAGAGAGTTGAGAACTGGACACAGTCTCTGTTGTAAAGGAGGCAAAACTTTACCTCTACCCACATTAGGGTTTCAGCTGGGACTCTACAACCAAAAGACAGATGAACAAGAGAAAACCAGTTTATTGACGTGTGGGTGCCCATCACAGGAGAGAAACCTAAACAAAAAGTAACTAAAAATGGCGGCTTAGCATTCCAGCTTGTATAGTATCTTCAACAAAGAGCAACAAATTTGTAAAGAAACGAAAGGACAAAGTAAAGCAGTTTCAGGCTTCTGAGGTCAGCAAGCTGTGGGAAGGGAACTATGTGGAAGGAAACCAAAGGAGTAAGGTTTGTTTGCAGATTCCTCGGGTGCCCTCTCTGAGCTGATAAGAATGTCTTCTTTCATCCTGGTACAGGAAGGGTAGCTTTCACGTGGGAGTTTTATCTCCTGCTTTCAGGAAGAAAAAGGAGGGTCAGACTGTCCTTCTTGCACTTGCTGTTTCTTAAGTGCCTTTAATTCAAAATAATCAATATGCCAGAGTGGCATATTTAGAGTGACATATTCTGGTTTCCTTCACTGTTGTATATTATGACAGCATTAAATAGTGGCAAAGAAATGATGTAACAGGAATTCTTATATTTTGCTGGTAGGGCTATAAAACGGTATGCCCACTTTTGAAAACTGTTCTTCAGTTTCTTATCAAGTTTAACATATATTTACCATGTGACCCAGAAATTCCACCCCTAGGTATTTACACAGGAGAAATGAAAACTTATATTCATGACAACTTTGTTCAAGAATGCTCATAGCAGCTTAGTCATAACTGGAAATAACCCAGATGTCCATCTACAGGAGAATGAATAAACATATTGTGACATGTTCATACTACTTGGCAAGATAAACAAATGAACAACTGAAACACAGAAAAACACAGGTGAATCTCACAGACATTATTTTGATCAAAAGAAGCCAGATACTAAAGATACATACTGTATTGTTCCACTTATATGAATTTCAAGAATAGGCAAAACTACTTTCTAGAGACTGAACAGTGACTTCCTCTTGTAGGGTAGGAAGGAAGGGGCGACTTGAAAGGGGCACAAAGAAACTTCTGTTACCAAACCAGGCTCATTTTGCACATCACACAAAAAGCCAATCGCCGAGAGGATGAGTTTGCAGCAGAGAAAGAGTTTATTCACAAGGTATCCAAGCGAGGAGATGGGAGAACAAATCTCAAATCCACCTCTACAAAAATGCAGACTAGGGATATTTATGGGGCAGAGGGTCAGGGTAGTCTGAAATGTGGGGATAGATGACTGGCGGTACGGAGAAGCGAGGTAATTGATGATCTGTGCAAGTGTAGTCAAGCTTCATGGCTCTTCATGGGACACATGTTCACTAAAGGGTGGCATTAACATGATCTGAGGGTGGAGTTTTTGGCTCCCTGGTGTCAGGAGTTCACCTATTGGACAGCTGCACAGGCCCAGTGGGTGGATTGGTGGTCTCAACCGGTCTGAACACAAGAGGGGTCAACTTTTAATTCCTGAAAGACAACACAAGCATCTGTTACCATGGTGACCCAAGTGTCAGGGATGTTATCTATGAGGAAGCTAGTGGGAGTCAGATAATATATTGCCTAAGTAGCACGGCTAACAATGGGTGGGTGAACAACTAAAAGCTATAACTGCCTAGGATAACTGCCTAAAAAAACTGTAGTTACTAGCTACCTAAACATTAATGGCTAACTGTCCACTGGTTTCACTTCTAGGGTGACAGAAAAGGTCTATAACTTGATTGGGATGTGAGTTACACAGGGACATATATTTGTCAAAGTTCATCAAACCATATTCTTAAGACCTGTACATTTCACTGTTTTAAAAGTTAAAAAGAGTTATATCTTTATGGAACAAGCAGCTACTTCATCTCTTTTATTTAAAAAATATATTTATTTATTTATTTAACATTTATTGATCATTTACTTTATGAGAAGCAGTTTTACATACACTTTGTTACAAGCACTCTCATGTAATCTCATAAAGAGTCTATGACCTAGGTATTACTATTATTATATGGAAATATATTACATATTGCTAGGAGAGGTTAAGCAACTTAACCAAGCTCACACAACTAGTAAGAGATATTGCTGGGTTCAGGGGTCTTATCACTTACTTTTTCTGTAAGCTTACCTACTTACGTGTCATCCTATCTTCCTTACTTCACACTGAGTTTATGATTCAGTTGCACAACTAGAACAAATCATGTTAATTGTAATTCACGGTTACATGTACTTTTAAAAATTATTTTTAAAGATTTTGACAATTTCAGACTCTGACATACAGCGCTGTGAGATATAAATGGGTATTGTTTTAAGCCACTACGTTGGTGGTAATTTGTCACAGCAGCAATAGAAAAATAATACAGATGTCTTGCTCTTCTTCAGACTGGGCAGCAGCCTCTGCCAAAGCACTTTCCATGCAAGATGATATGGTAAACCCCAAACACCTAGTACCCTGCAATATCCACATTAAATGTTAAATATGCTTTTCAAAAATAAGAAAATTTTAACTGGAGAATCTTTTGGTAGCTGGGAGCAGAAAGCCATTCAAGCAACTCAAATTAAAGGAAGTTTATTGTAAGAACATGAGAGGAAATCTCATGGACCGCCAGCACAGATAATGAACCTAGTCATTCCACAAAGGAGAAGGGATCCGATAGCATTACTGGAAAAGGCTTCCCCTCACACTTTCAAGCAAGAGTAGAGTGAGCATAAACATAGAAATAGATAATGTCAACAAATTAGTTAAAATTAAATGCTTCATTTCCTTCCACACTGCACACTCATGGCTCATTTGATAAAGCCCTCTATAAACCCGGGAGCTATGTAATTTAGGATTTTTAAAAACATCTAGAGCAACGACACTAGTGGGAAGCAGGGGAGGAGGAGGGCAGAACAGTACTTTGGATGCAAGTGGAATTCACAGGTCTTCATGATGGATTGGGTGTAGGAGGGAGAAAGAAGGAAGAACTATACATGATTCCTAGGATTTTAGCTCCTCTATAGGCTCCCAGAGGACAAATACAGAATCTTTATTTTCCTTATCATCGTATCAACAGTATTCAGCACATAGTAGGCACTCAATAAAGATATTTGTTGTTCAATAATAGAAAACCACTGCATATTTTTTTAGCAGGGGAATGACTTGATCAGAATTGGGGTTCAGATAGCTAGCAATGACAGCAGTGTGGACACCAGCACGGCTGAGAGGGTGTGGCCGAGACTGAGAGCTATCTGTCAAGATCCAGTCTCCTTTTCTCTCTGAGCTTACAGCTAGACTACATTTCCAGCCTCTCTGAAGTTAGGTGTGGCCGTGTCAGTATGTTCTCTCCAAAGGAACGTGAGATGGACGTGATGTGTGCCGCTCCCACACCAGCACCTTCAGACCAGGCTGAACCTTTTTCTACTTTCTCTTTTCATCAGCTGAAATATGGACATGGTGACCCTGCCTCAATTGCACAAATGAGGAAAAATGTCCTAGCAGATGGCAGAGACACAAGATGTAAGGAGTTTGGATCCCTGAATCGGTATATGGAGGAGAGTCACCTGCTGGCTTGGAAACCTGTCACGGACTAATTGTCCCGAGGAGGTTTCAGAGCATTTAACTGTTTCTCTAAATTGTTTTTTTCTTTTTTTTGTTATGTTAAGAGATGCAATCGACAACCACCCTGAACCAGACTGAGCTCCACAAGAGCAGCGCCTGCACAGATGAGACAACTGAGCCTGCGCTAGCGAATACCCATCTCTCCCTTTTGAATATCCATTCCCCATCTGAAATAAAAGGCTCCTGCTGTCCCCTGCTGTAGAGGACAGCCACCACTTGGAAATGATTCCGCATGGTCTCCTATTTGCTGCAAATAAGCTCTACTTTGTGTGGCAACTACTTCTGGTGGAGAGTCTGATTTTAACTCACCAGGAAGAAAACCCACTTTGGTTCGGTAACAAACCTACTCTGGAATGAGATGAGAAATGAACTTATTTTTCTTTAAGTCACTGAACTTTGAAGGTCTGTTTTTCTTTTCTATCAACATAACCAATCTTATTAAGGCAGGGTGGGAGTTAGAGAGTGGCACTAGAAGCAGGGCTATTTTAATAACCCATGTAAAAAATGATGAATCCCTGTGATGGCATTGTGGGGTAGGTGAAGAAAAGATATGGAGATATTTATAAAGTACACCCAACATGATTGCATCACCTTCAAATTTCATAAAATGCTAACACTTCTTTAGTCTACTGCTGGGCTTCCTGCAAGGAGACTTTCATTCCCACCAGTCGACTAAAACTTTTCTTTCAAAAATTATTAGAGACCTAACCACACACATTCAACTTCTAGGTGAGGAAAAAAAGAGAAGGAATCCAAATCTAGAGGCATTTGGGAAATATGAGACTAAAACAAACCATAGATATTAGTGACAAGGAATAGACCCAATTGTTGAAACAACAATAATAAAAGACAAAATAACACAAATCCTATGTAATGATTTAAAATGGAGAAAGGTGTGGAAGGCTCTTAATATTTTTTTGAGGGGGAGACAGTGGACATTTGTTAATATTTTTAAAGATTATTTCCTGCCCCCCCGAAATAGAAAAGAATTATGGGCGATTAATAATGCCCCCAATTTTAAAACAACCTAAATGCTCAGCAATAGGGATTTGGTTAAATGGAGTACAGTAAATTCATATAAAAAGTACTCTGCAGTCATTTCAAATTGTACTGTACATAAATACTCATTAAAATGAAAATGTTAAGATTGATATTTATTAAAAAAAAAGGTTAAAACACAGTAAGTATAGTATGTTCCCATTCATTTGCATTTTTATGAGTATGTAGGAAATAGTCTTGATGAAACCTCACCGAAATGTTAGAGGTAGTTATCTATGCTTGTGTAATTAAAGGTGGTTTTCTTTTCTCCATTTTTATTTAGATGAAAATTTTTTATTTTTTCTAAATTAATAGATATTAATAGATTAGTTAAAATTGAAAATAAAAAGATACTCAATATCACTAATCATTAGGGAAATGCAAATCAAAACCACAATGAGACACCACCTCATACCCATTAGAATGGCTACTATTAAAAAAAAAACACAGACTATAACAAGTGTTGGTGAGGTTCTGGAGAAATTGGAACCCTTGTGCACTGTACATGGGAATGTAAAATGGTGCAGCCAGTATGAAAAAACAGTATGGCAGTTCCTCAAAAAACTAAATATAGAACTACCATATGATCCAGCAATTCTATTTTTAGGTATATACCCAAAAGAACTGAAAGCAGGGTCTTGAAGAGGTATTTGTACACCCATGTTCATAACAGCATTATTCACGATAGCCAAAAGGTAGAAGCAACCCAAGCCTTCATCCATGGATGAATGAATAAACAAAATGAGGTATATACATAGAATTAAATTTTATTCAGCCTTAGAAAGGAAGGAAATTCTGACACATGCTGCAACATGGATAAATCTTGGGGACATTGTTAATTGAAATAAGACAGTCACAATAAGACAAATATTGTATGATTCTACAACCGCGGACCCTCCAGAACCAGTTCAACTGACCCTTGTCAACAGAGTGATTAAGAATTGCCTTTCAGAAAATCTGCAAAGTCACATAGCCAGGGCATACTCAAAAGTAGAAATCGTGACCTGAAATGACCTCGGAACCAAAGATCCTCCTCCGCATGGAACCGAACGACCGGAATCCAACTAGCGCTTGAAAGCTGAACTCTTAGAAGTGAGCGGTCCCTCACTCAGGAAGATCTGGTGTTAAAATTCCTTCCCCACCTCATCAAAAATGTTTAGAACCTCATCATAAGTGTTTAGAATGCTGTCATAAATGTTTAAAACCTTACCATAAGTGCTTAAATCCCACCAATCAAAACCTGTCCAGCCAGTGTTTCTGCATCCCAGCCTGTTCTCCCTAACTCCCTAAATTTCACCCCAAATCTTGAATTGGGGAGACAGATCTGAGGACACACATCCACTGTTTCCCTGGAGATCAATCTCACAGAATAAAAGCTGATTCCTCCCCCAAAGGCAATGCCATAATTAATTGTCTTATTTATGTGCATGGGGCAGAGAAGCCCAATTTTGTGCAGTAACAATTCCACTTATATGAGGTACCTACAGTAGTCAAATTCATAAAGACAAAAGTGGAATGGTGGTTGCCATAGGTGGGGGGTAGGGGGAATGAGGAGTTGTTTAATGGGTATAGAGTTTCACTTTTCCAAGATGAAAATCATTCTGGAGATGGTTGTATAACAATGTGAATGTACTTAACACTAATGAACTGTACACTTAAAAATGGTTAAGATGGAAAAATTTATGTTTTGTATATTTTACTAAATTAAAAAAATTTTACTGAAAAGAAACACACATGGAGGAGTTCTTTAAAGGAGAATGAGGGCCAGCCCTGTGGCTTAGCAGTTAAGTGCACGCGCTCCGCCACTGGAGGCCCAGGTTTGGATCCCGGGTGCGCACTGACGCACTGCTTCTCCGGCCATGCTGAGGCCGCGTCCCACATACAGCAACTAAAAGGATGTGCAACTATGACATACAACTATCTACTGGGGCTTTGGGGGAGGAAAAAAAAAAAGGCGGAGGATTGGCAATAGATGTTAGCTCAGAGCCGGTCTTCCTCAGCAAAAAGAGGAGGATTAGCATGGATGTTAGCTCAGGGCTGATCTTCCTCACAAAATAAATAAATAAATAAATAAAAGAGAGTGAGTGTACGAGAAAATGGTTCACAATTACCATTTCATCACTGACCAAGCCAGCTCTGCTGTGATCACTATTTCATGTGCCTTATTTATTTTATATTTAATCACTTCGATCTTTTGGATAAATGATAGATTTTTTCATGTTTTTTTGCATGAATTTAGATATAAACCCCTTCTGACTAGAAATTCTTTTCTAGTTTCTTCTCTGTAAATAGTAACTGTTTAATTACACTTTGGAACTAAGCAAATTGTGGAAACTCAAAGCTTTCATTGTGAATTACTAATAAAAATGATTAAAAAGAAAAACCAATGGGTACACCAACTGCAAGTTCTGGATTTTTACATTCTCCAGTCTAAGGTATTCTTTTTTTTTTTTTTAATTTTATCTTTTTATTGTGAAATTTTTGTTGTACATTATTGTTTATCAGTCACCATATAAGTGCAACCCTCCACCCTTTATGCCTACCCCCCACCCCCCTAGCCCCTGGTAACCACCAAACTGTTCTATCTGTCCGTGTGTTGGTTTATCTTCCACATATGAGTGAAATCATTCCCTGTTTGTCTTTCTCTTTCTGGTTTATTTCACTTAACATAATATCCTCCAGGTCCATCCATGTTGTGGCAAATGGGACGATTTTGTCCTTCTTTATGACTGAGTAGTAGTCCATGGTATATATATACCACATCTTCTTTATCCATTCATCTGTGGAGGGATACTCGGGTTGCTTCCATGTCTTGGCCTATAGCCAAGAATAATGAATGAATAATGCTGCGATGAATGTAGGGGTGCATAAGCCTCTTTGGATTGTTGATTTCAGGTTCATTGGGTAGATACTCAGTAGTGGGATAGCTGGATCATAAGGTATTTCTATTTTCACTTTTTTGAGGAACCTCCATACTGTTTTCCATAGAGGCTGCACCAGTTTGCATTCCCACCAGCAGTGGATTAGGGTTCCCATTTCTCCACAGCCTCTCCAGCATTTGTTGCTTTTTGTCTTGGTGATTATAGCCATTCTAATGGGTGTAAGGTATCTTAGTGTGGTTTTGATTTGCATTTCCCTGATGACTAGTGATGTTGAGCATCTTTTCATGTGCCTCTTGGCCATCTGTATATCTTCTTTGGAGAAGTGTCTGTTCATTTCCTCTACCCACTTTTTGATTGGGTTGTTTGTTTTTTTTGTTATTCAGTTGTGTGAGTTCTTTATATATTATGGAGATTAATCCCTTGTCAGATATACGGTTTGCAAATATTTTTTCCCAGCTGGTGGGTTCTCTATTCATTTTGATCCTTGTTTCATTGGTAAGGCATTCTTTTAAAGTTTGCTCAGTTGTTATTCAGGATCACAGTAAACAACACAAAAGATATAATTCAAAAAGAAAATCTTCTGGGCCAGCCTGCTGGCATAGTGGTTAAGTTCGCACGCTCCGCTTCAGTGGCCCAGGGTTTGCTGGTTCGGATCCTGGGAGTGAACCTATGCACCGCTTGACAAGCCATGCTGAGGCAGCATCCCCCATAGAGCAACTAGAAGGATGTATAACTATGACATATAACTATCAACTGGGGCTTTGGGGAGAAAAAAAGGTAAAAAGAAGGAAGATTGGCAACAGACCTTAGCTCAGGGCCACTTTTCCTCAAAAAAATAAAGGATAAAGTGAAATAAAAAAAAGGAAATCTTAGCTCTCTCTTCCTTGAACAATTAACGAATGTGAATAATAAAATTATATTAAAATAGAGCTGGAGAAATGGTTTAAATTTCTTGTCTTTTGCCTGCCATTTGCCTGAGGTTTGGTGGAAACTACCTGCACCTCTTACTCTATAGTTCACTTTCCCTCCTTTCCCAGGCATTAAACTGTGTTCCCTTCAGCCCAGGTCCTCCAGGAGGGTTGGAAGACTTGGTATAATCATATGTGTGTCAGTGCTTGCTAAAATTTTACTTCTTTAGGTAAACCAAAAATACACCATATTTAATCAGAAAAAATCAGTATAATATAGAGGAGAGGAGAAGAAAGTAAGGAAATTGACATTTGCCAGGGGTCAAACTCCATATGAGAGTCTACTTTAATATCAAGTTATTTGTTATGTAACTCTTCACATTAAAACTAAAATGCTTGTTTCTTTGTTTGGTGTAGGAAATTTTGTCTATTCATTGTATATATATTAAGAGAAATTAAACTTAAATTCACTCATCAATCTTGAAATATTTAACTAACTACTATGACTTTACAGATCTTGTTATAATTAACTCAATCAAAATAAAAGACTATTTAGACTATCTCCAGTTAAGAAAAAGGCACTTATATTCCTTTTTGGATCAGTTAAGGTACACATAAAAATAAATGGTGGTTATAACAGAAATATTTTTTAAAAACATTACAGAATTAGACTTTTTCATGACTGTTTCCTGAACCCACAATCCTCCCCAGCACAATAAAGTTATCTATTAACTCTTATCTGAAACTTGTTCATTTCATGACAGAATTCTTGTAGCAGGTGTATTAATGAAGTAGGAGTATTGCCTTTCAACGAAATTTATGTGCCAATGAGATGTTATTTGGGGTAAGCTAAGGCAAATGTAGCCTATTTTTTGTTACAATTAAATATTCACCATAATGGAATTTAAAATGTAGCTTGAAAAAAAAAAAAAACACTGTTAAACGTAAACTATTCACGCAAAAATTTTCCAGTATCTCCCTCCTCAGACTGATAATAGCCAGCAGCAGCCGGGAATTCTTTCTGGTTTCTCTTGGGAATTACAGCTTCATTTTTCACTTAGAAATCCCATTAACCCAACTATATTATAGTATTTTTACATCATCACCATTATTTCAAGTCCCTTGCACATTGTACAAACATGTTCACAAAACGAACAGAGTAAATCTATCTTAAACCATATGCTTTTGATCTTCACAAAGCAATCATATCTGAGTATATTTATCAATACCTGATACTAAGGCATTTAGAAAATATTTTTTGATGAATAGATATTGCTCAAATGGCAGCCAAAAATAGTGAATTAAATAAATCAACATTTGAAATAATTCCAAAGGTGGAAAAAGAATCTTTAACAAGTTCTTTCTTCTAATCAGTATTCCTAAGAGCTTCAGGTTCTGAAGATTAAATCTGTTTCGGTTTGACTTGCTCCTTCACTGCCTTCCCTAAGGCAATTAGCATTTGTCACTGGCAGAAAGAGTCAACTTCCCCAACCTTAACCTGACCAATCATAGGTAATAAGGTCAATCACCCGCCTTATTCAACAGTTTATTCATTTAAAAGTTTAAGTAGTTGTATTTCATTGCCTAGAAATTATAATTCTAGAGTACAAAAGATTTTTTCTTAAATTAGCATGAATAACCAGCAATGCAATTTAAAAAAAAACAGATTGTAAGTAAAGACTAATCACTCACTAATGACAACTTTACTACACTGAAGTCATTAAATGAAAATAATAAAAGCTTACAGTTGTCAAGTACTTAACATACCAGGCATGGTTCTAAGAACTTTACCTGAATTTATTTAATTCTCATAAAAATTCTATGAGAAAGCTACTATTATTGTAGTTTCACAGACTCAGAAACAGAGGTTTAAATAACTTGTTCAAAGTTATGTAGTTTATAAGTGAGGAAGACAGAATTCCATCCCAGGCCATTTGTCTTTGAGTCTGTGTTCTTAACCACTACAGTATGCACATTTCAACGATCACATACACTCTTGTTTTGAAATTGAATTACTGAGGAATTTACCACATTGTGTTTTGCACCAAAAATATGACTGAAAATGTAATAATGTTAAGAAAAGAGAAGAATCTGTTTTAACAGCAAAACTACACCATAATTATCCTTCACCATCTCCCTCTGTACACCTCTATCTCTTGCCTAAAGCAAAATCACATATCAATCAGCCCTCTTTCACACTAAGCCCAGCTTAGGCCTCAGAATCCTTTTCAACACAACACACTTGACAGTTGGCATACAGGAGGAAACCTGTACACCATGTCTAGCAATACACTAATTTACGCAGTTTCATATAGCATATGTGCAGTCTTTTTTCATTTCTTTTCACAATGTGTTTTTGTAAGAGAAAATTTACTAGGCCATAGCAAGTTGAGAGGTCACTGCTTCCATTTCTGACAACCCCATTTCATTGGATGACTGTTTGGGGTCAAATTTTCTGGAAGCAGAACCTGAAACAGGAAATGGTGTGCCTGTGGCTTATTGAAGGAGTGCTTGCAGGAGAAAGGAAGTGAGGAAAGCAGGATAAAGCAGAAGTAGCCAAGCAAGGATGTTGTCTCTACCTAAGCAGGAACACAAGTTGCTACAAAAAATTGATTTCACCTTGAGACAAAGGAGCTGGCTTTTTTTACCCCTGCATTGTGTCAATCATTGGCTGCAGGTTGCCCCTTGGGGTGGGAGCTAATCCCCCAGGTGAAGCAGCTCCCATTTGGCCAGAAGCAATCCTCTGGAACAGGGTCCAGCTGTGAGACTTAGCAGCCAACTCTCAGCAGCTGGGAACGGGTGTGCTGGCCCAGCAGAGAGGACCTGGGTGGGCACTGTGGGAGATCAAAATTGGCCACCCTGAAATATATGTCTTTACCTTGATTATTTTCTCTGATGGACATTTGACCTCCCACTAACTGCCTAAATAATTTAACATAGAAGGCCTGTTTCAGGAAGGACTCACTGTCATATGATTGCTGTAATATAATGTAAAATAGATGTTACAATAGGAAAGGCACCAACAAGCCCATCTTATAAAAAATTCTTTCTCTCCCTGGAACATTCTCTAGGTGGCCCTGAAAAGAGTTGCCAGACAAATATTTACATTTATAAGGGAAATCTCCATTTGTAAAGATATCTGCCTCTCTATGCTGGGAAGAGGGGGGATGACCTCATCTCTAGAAACTTGTCAACGTGGAAGAAGAGGACTTAAATCTGCATAGCCTTGATTACTGTAATTTCTGTCTCCCTTCTCTCTCCCTCCCACCCCCAACATCCTCCTTTGTCTTTAGCTGAAGATGGTATTTGAGATGAGAATCTCTGCCATTTTGTTGAGAAGCTCGGTTTCCCTGGTTTCTCCCATGTATACATGTTATTAAACTTGGTACTATTTTCTCCTGCTAACCTGTCTTTTAATTATTTGGCCAGCCATAAGAATCTTAAGGGAAAGGGTGGAGGGGGATTCTGCCTCTTCCCCAACGGCACCAACAGTATTGACTACAATGTCTCTTAGCATTCTTTGAAATTTTGTCCACGTGCATATATAACCTATTTGAAACAGCAAGTATTCTATACACTAGCAACAAATAACTGGAAAAGCCATATAAAATATGGCATCTGAGCTCCTCTGTATCAAGATGGTAGAAGGAGAAAACATATAGAGAATCACTCATGGGACATTTTTACAGGCCGGGCCCGGAGGAGATGCACATCACTTCTGCTCGTGTAAGGGTAAATACAAATCTGAGGGGAAAAGAATATTTTTATTTAAAAATTTCCCTGATGCCAAAAGGGAAAAAGAATTTTTCCCATCTCCCTTCTCTTTAGCGTTTCCTTTAGAAAACTTGACACTGTAAATGCTTTCTCTTTCTCCTGCAGATGTACGTGAATCTTCTTTAAAGCTAAAGGAGCCTCTTGCCAGTCTGGCATCTCAGGAACCTCCTTCTTAGAGCCACCTTTTTGAAATGTGAACCTCAAGGAGCAAAACTTCCTGTCTACCTGTTCTAGCCTCAGCCTTTGGCTCCAAGACATGACTTCCTGCTTGTTGAAAAAATGAGAAGGTTCATTTTCTTCTTGGATAAGGACAATTAACATGTATATATAAAAGGGTGAGATTTCTTTCTGATTTTGCAATCTTTCCAGCCATTACCTGTGATGTACAATTTGCAGCCTCTCAAAGCAACACTGAATTAAGTTCATATTAAGCACCACTTTGTAGAAGCCAGTGTTTTCTTAAAAAATGTTTTTTAATCTTTAATTGCTCTCAGCTGTCTACAAAATAATATAAATTGGTTTCAATCCACCTATTCAACTAACTTATCTCTTACTAATTCTTTCTTTGGTGTCATAACGTGATTTCCCACTTTGCTAACTCCCTTGCCTAGAATGCCTCTCACCCTCTGTTCCTCACTCAAGACCTACCCATCCTTCAAGATTGGGTTCAAACTTTTATTCTTCAAGAACACCTCCCTCAGCTACCCCAGCTCATAGTGTTCTCTTTCTCCTTTGAACTTTGTAGCATTTATTTTCTTCTAATTTTCCCTTTACATCATATTTACCTCTAACTTGTCCTGTCACCCCAAAAAAGAATGCAAATATTCTGAAACTTGGATCTGAATCTTATGCACATAACAGATGCCTAATAAGTGTTTGCTAGTGGTTATGATCGTGAAGATTTGTCCATAGATGTCTGTGATGCATGGTGACAGTGGAAGTGAAGCTCACTCTGTTCTTTAATGGTTCTCTGCTAACCAGAGAATAAGGTCCAACCTACATAGCATAGCATCAAGGCCTTGCTCCAGCCTACCTTTCTAGCACTTTCCGTTGCCACTTCTCCAACACATCTCATGATTTTTTCCTGCATTTTCTTTGTCATGAACAAAGCTGAATCTCCTCCAATAGTGTCAAGTGGCACTACCCCTCACCTGTGACCCAGGCCAGAAATCCAAAGTGATTTCTAACTTTCACTCCTTCTTCACATCCAGTCAGGAACTACAAGTAGATTCTTAATCTCTCTCATATCTATTCCACTACTTTCCATTATTGCTACCATTTCTTTAGTTCAGGCCTTCTATACTTCTTGCCTGGCTCACTGAATTCGCATCCTGCCTCTGTTCTGATCTGCCTTCAACCCTCCTTAATAGAGCTGCCAGAGTAAGTGTTTTGCGTGCAAATGTAAAGTCAATCCCTTACAATGAATTTCCCATGGCTTTCAGGATACAGTGTCATAGCTGTAACTTAGTATGTCTTAGCCTGGGGTCCACAAACTATGGCTGTGCCAAATCCAGCCCACTTCTGCCTGTTTTGGTAAATAAAGTTGTATTGGAACACAGCCACACTCATTTGTTATATTGTTTATGGTTGCTTTCACCCTACAATGGCAGAGTTGAGTAGTTGTGACAGTGACTCTACTGCCCACAAAATCTAAAATATCTACTTTCTGGCCTTTTCTTAAAAAAGCTTGTCACCCTCTTGAGTTAGCCCTTCATAAACAAGTCTCTACATATTTCCTAGTTTCCTATCTTGCCAGCTCTCCCCATCTCTCCTCGCCATGCAAAGCGACCTGCAGTTTCTCAAAGCAAAATATTTTCTCAGTTTTCTGTGACCTTTCAAAACTCTTTTCCTGGAATGTCCCTCCGCCCCCTTCTTCTAACTCTTTCAAATCTCCCGATTACCCTGTCCAGTAATCTCGGATTTTGTCTATCTTCCTGAGTGACTATTGTTTTTCTAGGCCTTGTATCCTTTGCTCTCATTTCATCATAAAAGATTCTACTCAGCAAAACAAAATGCCTTCAGTAAACTAGAGCATTCTCCTCAGAAAGGAGCTCAAGACCTTATTAAATATCTGTTCCAACCATCTATACTATAGTATTCTTCTCCAGAGGAGTTTTGATAAATACAATTGTTTTTCCCTCAAAACTCACACCCTTTATAGATTTCTGCCCTAGGCAACTGTCCTGGCCCTCCTGTTACTCTGGCTCTGGTTATCAAATAGTTCAAAACAAGTAAAAGTTCCCAGAGAAATTAAAATTTAAGTTCACACAAAAACCCATATAAGGATGTTCATAGCAGCTTTATTTGAAATAGCCCCAAATTAGAAACGCAAATGTCTTTCAATGGGTAAATGGTCAAACAAAGTGTGGTACATCCATACCATGGAATACTACTTAACAATAAAAAGAAATGGACTATTGCTACACGCAACAACTTGAATGGACCTCAAGGGAATTATGAGGAGCAAAAAAAAAAACCTCAAAAGGTAGATATTATATGATCCATTCATACAACATTCTCAATATTTACAAAATTATAAAGATGCACAACAGATTAGTGTTTGCAAGGAGGGGGATAGAAGGGAGGGGACTGCAGCTACAGAGTGTAGCAAGAGGGATCCTTGTGATAGAATTCTTCATATCTTGACTGTTATAGTAGTCACACAAATTGACACATGTAATAAAATTACATAGAACTAAATATATACACATGAGTGCATATTAAATTGGTGAAATGTGAATGAGATAGGTGGATTATCAATGTCAATTTCCTGGTTGTGATATTGAACTATGGTTCCATCAGATGTTAACCATTGTGGGAAACTGGATGAAGGGTATACGGAATCTCTGTACTATTTCTTATAATTGCATGTGGATCTACAATTATATCCAAATAAAAAGTTAAACAAATAAACAAAAATACAAATAAACAAGTAGAAGATGGCTTCAGCCTAAAGGTGTGTTCACAAGCTTTATTCTTGAACCTGAGAGATTCTTGTCTAAAGAGGGCAATTATTTTTATTTCTTTTACAAAGCACTAGGCAGTTGAGAATATAACATTCAGGATCTTCACAGTTTTATACATTCTTTCATCCTATTCATCCCCTTTCTTTAGGCATTGCGATAACATAGTTCTTCCTATAACAACTATTTGCCAAGTGTTTCCTCCATGCCCAATCCGTCTCAGGGGAAGGCACTGAAAGTAGGGGGATAGAGATGGAGACCTTCCTAGGCCCTGCCCCAATGACTCCCACCCAGATGTAAACTTCTTATGCAGACAAGGGCTGATAAAACATTTTGGGTGAATGCCTCAACATCTGAGAAGCAAGGCGAAAATCAGACCCCCCAAAAGGTAGGACCTCCATCTGGTACAGTCTCGAGCAGCAGCATTCTCAAGAGCCACCATGCCAGGTGACCAGGCCAGCCTCTTGCCAAAACCCCTGTCCTCTCCTATCCCAAACTTTTTAGCCTCATTTACTCTAATCTTCCAGGATAAGCGCCCTCCACTGGGGAGCCAGAGAGTTGCAGCTCATTTAAGTAAAAGCTAGAGGATTATCCCTAGGTAGAACCTGGAGAGATTGTCTACATTCTAAGGTCCAGATAGACCGTGGATACAAGAGTACTCATTTATGCTGGAGGCTACTGAACCCAATTGAATATAGAGCTATGGAATTCTACATTGTCAGAATTCAAAAGGAACTGAGGAAACTTCTAGTCCACTACCATCATCCTACAGATTGTCAGAAAGGGCAAATGTCATGCCTAGAGTTACAGGACAGGTTGGTGACAAAACATGAGCTAGAACCAGGTCTCTTGGCTTCCAGTCTGCTTCCACTGTT
Organism: Ceratotherium simum simum; assembly: GCF_057802395.1. Taxonomy (NCBI): domain Eukaryota; kingdom Metazoa; phylum Chordata; class Mammalia; order Perissodactyla; family Rhinocerotidae; genus Ceratotherium; species Ceratotherium simum. The sequence goes on along the minus strand of NC_141928.1, from coordinate 34,013,436 downwards.
CTTCATTTCCTCTTTAAAGACCTAGGGCAGCAATCTGCTCTTCCATTATAACCTTGTTCACTCTCCATCCCATATAACTTCCCTATCTTCAAAAATTTTCTCTTCTTTCCTGGCTCACCACCTCCTCCCATCACCCAAAAAGCAAAACCACTACCAACGTCTTACTTGCTCCTGCCTCTACCACCAACGTCAACAAAATGTCATTATCATACAATCGTGTTCCATCACTGCTTTGCTCCTGCTGGTCCCAGTCTTCCTAGTTCAGTCTTCCTGAACTTTTTTCAATTTTGCAATCAAACGATGCTCTCTTTCTCCTCCTGGTCCTTACATATGCTGTTCTCTCTATCTAGAATGCTATTAACCTAAGATGATCAACTGAAAAACTAAGAGAACTAAGCAAGATTAGTAAGGAGACTGGATACAGGAATTGCATATGAAAATCAAGAGTTTCATGAAAATCAGTAAAAAATGATAAGAATAGTAATATAAAAAAAGGTTCCCATTTATAATATCAACAAAAAGCAAAACAAACAAACAAAACCAAGAACAAAATATCTCTTAGGAATAAATCTAAACAAAGTGCAAAACCTGTGATTTAAAAAAGTATAAAACTTGGCCAAAGGATGTAAATGTTTGTCCTTCTAACTAAATGGAAAGAAAGACATTCTGTGTGGCCTGGTTGGGAAGATTCAAATATAGTGATGTTTCTTTTGCCTAAATTAAATCTATAAATTTCAAGGGAACTTCATCTAAAATCTCAATGGGATTTTAAAAAAATACAACTTGACAAGATGATTCTAAAGTTTCTTTGATTCACTATGGCATTGTTTGTTATAGCAAAGAACTGGGAACCACTTAAATGTGCATTGGGAGGGAACAATACAATGCTAGGTAGCTATTAAAAAGAATGAGGCGGAACTATAAATATTGACATTGAAAGCTCTCCAAGATCTATTGTTAAGTGAAAAAAGCAAAGTACAGAACAGGGTGCACAACATGCTGCAATCTGGGCCAAGAAGGAAGGGATGTGTGTATCTCTATAAATAGGTGTAGATACACACACACATACACACACACACACACACACACACACACCCTTGTATATATCTAGAATGTTTCTGGAATGATACATAAGAATCTAGTAAAGATGGTTTCCCCTGAGAAGGGAACCACTGGAACTGAGGGTCAGAGGTGGGAGGGAAACTTATTTTTCACGTATCCTTTTGTCATGATGTGCGTGCATTAATTAAAAAAAAACTTTTTATGAAAAAAGTTCAGCTGGAAGTATATGCACAAGAATAGCCAAAAATATTCTGACAATGAGGATGTGGAAATTAACAAAAGAAACCTTAGCTAACGTGGAGTCGGGAAGGCCTGCAGGGGGAGTGCTCCCGCTCTATCACACATCGTCATTTACAGCAAACAGGGAAAGAAGTATGCCTGCATCTTCCACAGGGAGCGAACCACTTGACCACTGAAGGAAGGCTTCTCTCCACCTGGCAACAGTGCAGCCAATGACTGCAGCAGCTCGCCCAACGTGAAGCAGCCGTTGCCCCCTGAACTGTTACTTTCCAGCAATGGACTTTCATTTGGAACAGCCCCTCCCTACTTCCCCTTTTTCTCTGTAAAACCAAGCTCCCGTCCTTTGTTTGCCAGATTTTCCTATGATTCGCCATAGCATGTACAGCCTGAATTGCAATTCTTTTGGCAATTCCTGAATAAACTCATTTTGAGGATAAAATAACAAATAATGATAAAAAAAAAAAAGCTAATTTGCTTTTTAAGTTGACAAAGACAATGTGGGGGACTTAACTAAATTTCAAAACATACCATAAAGCTATAGTAATTAAAACTTGGTGGTATCAGACCTAGAATAGACAAATAGATCAACGAAACAAAAGAGACACATGTGTATTGTGTTAGTCTGGATCCTCTGAGAACTAAGATGGAACAAGATGCCTCTCATCTGTTGAGGGAAATATCTGTGAGGAAAAATGGGGAACCAGTGGAGGGGGTTGGGAATTCAGTCAGACACCAAGGCAGGTCTCCCTGGGAATGAGAGAAGGAAAGCAGGAAGGTCTCAGGCTGCAGTGCAGTTCTAAGAACTTTTCAGAGAGTAAAATGATGATTGACAAGGGCTGGGGGTGGCGAAAATAGAGACATGTTGGTCAAAGGGTACAAACTTTCAGTTATAAGATGAATAAGGTCTGAGGATCTAATATATAACATGGTATCTATAGTTAATAATACTATACTGTATCACTGAATTTTGCTAAGAGAGTAGAACTTAAGTGTTCTCACCCAAAAAATAAGAAAAGGTAAAGATGTGAAGTGATGGATGCATTAATTAACTCAATGGTGGGAATCCTTTCACAATGCGTACGTATATCAAACCATCACGTTGTACACTTTAAATATATTACAATTTCATTTTCCAATTAAATCACAAGAAGCCTGGGAAAAAAAAGAAAGTTTCGACAAGGCCGACAGGGAGACTTCGAGTCAAAGTCACTTATGAGAGGAATCCCTTGTCTCCCCAGAAGCGGACCTGCTTTAGCATTCTTGCTGCACTCAGTCACTAACTGGAAGCCACCCATGAGAAGCAAGGCCTCAGAGCAAAAATGATGATGGATTGCAGAGTGTAAGAGCTGGAGCCTCTGGTAATTACTCTCCTGCACTGCAGTAGGGATCTGAGATCTCTGCATATGGCGTGCGTGCAAACACACACACACACACACATCAGAATTGAGTACATGATGAATGTGACATTTCAAGGCACTGAAGGAAAAGATGATTCAATAAATGATGTTGAGATGATTGGCTATGAATTTGGAAATCAAAATTTTATTTATATCCCAATCTAACATCTAAATGTTAAAAAAAAGAAACAGCTTAAAAAGAAAATATAAAACAGTATTTTCTTGGACATGTAGAAGGCTTTTATAAGCGAATCGCTAACCCTGAAATCCATAAGGAAAAGATTGAACATTAGATTTTATAAATATTTCAAGCTTTGATATGGCAAAAAGATACATAGATAAAAGACAAGCGCTAGATTATTTAAACACACACAGACACAGACATACACACAGCCCCTAAAACTAACCAAAAAATGGGTGTGAAAAAAAATGCAAATGATCACAAAGCCTATGAAATGTTGTCCTTTTACTAGTAATTAGGAAAATGCAATTTAAAATAATGAGATATCATTTTTAGTTATCAGTGCAAACAGTTTTTGTGTATGTGTGAGGAAGATTAGCCCTGAGCTAACATCCATTGCCAATCCTCCTCTTTTTGCTGAGGAAGACTGGCCCTGGGCTAACATCCGTGCCCATCTTCCTCTACTTTATATGGGACGCCACCACAGCATGGCTTGGCAAGCGGTGCATCAGTCTGCGCCCGGAATCCGAACCTGCTAACCCTGGGCCGCCAAAGTGGAGTGTGCACACTTAATTACTACGCCACCAGGCTGGCACCCAGACAAACATTTTTAAAATTAATAACACTCAGTATTGATGAGAAGTGGAGAAAAAAGCACTCAGATGTTTTGTTAAAGGAAGTGTAAACTGGTACAGTTTTTGGGAGGGAAATTGGACAGTGGTCATCAAAATTTTAAGTGCCCATATGCCTTAACTCAGAATTCCAAATGTAGAAATCTGTCCAACAAATATACTCACATATATGCACAGCTGTATAGGATATTTACATGTTTATAGCTGAACAAGGATGTTTAGTGTGGGCAATGCTTGTGGAAGCAAACATTTGAAAAACCTACCTAAATGATTGTCATTAGAAGAATGCTAAAGGAATATTAGAGGATGTAAATGATTGTGGTTATCTACAATGTACTCCATATATAGTAAATGGTTGTACTTATGTACAATATATTACATTTTATGGAATTTTATGAATCCATTAAAAAGCAAAGAACACTATGGCTTTATCTATACTAATATGGAAAGATCTGCAAGGTATATTATTAAATGAAAAATCAATGTGTGGAACAATGCTATAATGATTTGTTTTGTGTTAACTTTTAAAACAAAAGAAAAATCGATATAGATAATATATAACAAATATTTTTTTCTTGAAGAATCACATGCTATCACTTTTGATTTTGTTCTTTTCTGAACTGTTTTTGTTTTCTAGCCATGAATGTTTATTACTTTTATTATTTAAAAAATATCAATAGATGGGCAGCGGGATTCTGGGATCCTCTTTATTTTTCTCTGAACTTGAAAAAAATTAACAAATGTTGTTTTAAAATAACTCTTAAAAGAAAGAGAACTTTATAATAAAAAACAAAACTGAATCTGACAGTTACATGTAAAGATCCCTATGATTCACTGTTACATGAAAAGAGAAAGTTGTACAGCAAATGTATTGTAAGATCCCTTTATTAATTAAAAACAAAACAAAAATGCACACACACTGAACTACATAATATAAACAATATATTTATATTGTATAATTATATCAAGTTATTTTATTATCAATAAATTGCATTAATTATTCATATTTTATAAATTATATTAACTTAGTATTTTAATTAATCAATTTTATTAAATTATTGTATAAATTAATTATATTTATATTGTATAAATAAATAGATCGATATACGTATAGATGTACACCCATGCACCAATCTGTTAATAGGGATGATTTGTGGAGAGGGAAGTAATATTGAGGGGATGGATGAAGGAGGACTTTGACTGCATACACTTTATACTTCTGTATTGTAGTTTTTAAGTTTTTCTTATTCTTTATGGTTTTACAGACTCACTAGAGGGTATCTGGGACTTCCTCTCTGAGAACTTAAGACTTTACTCAACACTAGGAAGTGATCAGCTGCTGTCTTCGCAGGAACGCTTCGCCAGCCTTCCTTCTCCACTCTTCGGGAACACCTGTAGATCTAATCTAGAATCTTAAACGTTTTTTGCCCTATCTTCCGTTTTCTCAGGAGTGCATCTTCCCTTTGTACTTTGAACTTTAGTGTGCAGGCTCATCTTGTGGGGTGTTTCTTGTTGCTGTTTTCCATTGTTTGGTCCCACCCCTCCATGGTTGGTCATTTGCAGTGTCCTCTCCACAGCTGACCAGGATACCCTGTCAACAGACAGCACCCCGTCCTTAGTTTATTCCACTTCGGATCCTGCTTCAGAAACAGCAGCCAGTTCAGAACTGATCCCCACTTCCCTTTGACTGTCCTTGGAACCTTCAGTGGGAACTACAACCTTACAAAAACGTTGCCCTCCTCCTTGTTGAATGCCTTCAGGTTCCTCTAGGGTGTGTCTGCCCTCCGCCTTCCCCCCACCCCCCACCCTTGCCCTGCTTTGCTGCAAAGATCAATAATCTGCATAGTCTTTAGTTAATTAGGCTATAACAACATAGCACAGCCTTCTGTAGCACAGTCTTGGTTTTTTTTAGATGATGGGCTTCCTAGGCAGAGCCCTCCACTTTTTTACATGTCCTGTATATCTTGGGCCATTAGGCCCAAGATAGTTCGGGATCACAGTGATAATCCTCAGGACTAATAGGAGAATTAATGGTCTTTTTTTTTTAATTTATTTTTGTTTTTTATTTTATTTTATTTTTTTTGGTGAGGAAGACTGGCCCTGAGCTAACATCTGTTGCCAATCTTCCTATTTTTTTGCTTGAGGAAGATTAGCCCTGAGCTAACATCTGTGCCAATCTTCCTCCACTTTGTATGTGAGTCACTTCCACAGCATGGTTGAGGAGTGGTGTAAGTCCGTGCCTAGGATCTGAACCCAGGAACCTGGGCCACCAAAGCTGAGCATGCCAAACTTAACCACTACACTACTGGGCAGCCCCTTAATGGTCTTATCTTTTACAGACATATCCCTGGTTGTTTGCCCCTCATTTAGTGCTCCTTTCCTCAACTTATATTATTGTGGGAAGTCTGTGTTCCACTCTCACTAAAATGTAAACTCCAAGAAGATAGGACTGAAGTCTCATTCATCTTTATACACTACACATTACACAACCCTTTGCTCAGAGGATATGACCATTCATCCTATTTTTAAGGAGGTGGGCCTCACTCTTTGCCAGGAATTGTGTTAGAGCTGGGATTTAATTATCGGCAAGACCAATTTCTGCCCTCAAACTGCTGCAGCCTAGTGGAGATTACTGACAACCAAACTGGTAGTTACGAAACATTATAAGAGCTGATGGGTTTAGTACAGAACACAGTGGAGGGGATCCAATAAAGATTTGTGGGATCTTCCAGGTTGGTGAACACGTGGCGATTTGGGGAGAGTGGCTCGCCCAGAAAGCATGGAAACTCCATGCCCTTTCCTAGTACCTTGCCCTATGCATCTCTTCCATCTGGCTGTTCCTGAGTTATATCCTTTTATAGTACATGAATAATTGAATATCGAAGCAGAAAAACATAATAAAAAGCAAAAAGAAAGTAATGTCACCACACAGGAATCAGTCAAACAATTTTTATCACATATATTGGGACAAAGAAAATTGATTAAAGCAATCAATAAAAGAGAAAATATCTTAGAAGAAAAGAAGAATCATAAAGATCTCTCAAAAAAAAGAAAGATTTGTGGACTCAAAGGACATTGCTTAGAGGCTGCCCTGAGTGCCATTTCCCCAGCATGTGCATGTTTGGATCTACACCAGCGTATTCTGTAAAGCCCCTTCCCCACCTCCCACCCTCACCCTGACCCCACCCAAGTTTTTGCTCTGTTGTTATACTCCTTGAACTGCGCTATGATGCTGTGTCTTCTACACCTACAAACAGGGAGGCACAAGGAATGCAGCCTTCTTGCCTGGTGGGAGCCTGCATCTCATAGATGCTGATGCATGTTTCCTGAATGATGAAAGGAAAGGAAATGTTTGGAACTGAAGCTTTATGCCATTCCTTCAACACAGAAACTGCTCCCCACCATCCATGGTCCCCCCATGCCTCCCAGGGTGCTCCCTTGAACACCAGTGGGCATGGACACTAGTGTTTTTAAACTGGATTGTGGTGATGGTTGCACAGCAGTATAAAGTTACCAAAATTCATCGCACTCTACACTTACAATGGATGGATTGCATGGTATGTAAATTACATCTCAATTAAGCTGTTAGAATTTAAAAAGAGGAGAGGATTATGAATAGCTCTGGGAGCCAATCTATAGTGTCTGCCACAGAAACACATTTTTTTCCATAAATGGAATGATATTTTATATATTTTTGCAAATTGCCATTTTCATTTAATATGTACTAGAGAAAATCTTGCTGCATAACACATATTTCATCAATTTGAAACATACATTTTTTCACACTTTAAAGTGAACACCTCTTACAACTGACTTTACGTGTGCATCAAAACCTGAGGATGGGTGTCAGTCGCTTGGTAGAAAATCCTAGGAACTATAATAGAGAAACTTTTTAAAGAAATACTGTATCACTCATGTTTTGGACGGCACCCAGGACAACTTGATGATGAAAAGCTCATCACTCGTGGCTCTGAATCAAAAGTGATGCAGAAGAGTCAGACTCTCGATGTGCAGTTGTTTTAAGAATTCCTTAATCTATTTATTTCCTTTATATTTTCCTTTTTATGAATGCAAAAAAGTGATATATGATTTACAAATCAAGAGTCAATTAAAAGTAAAAGAGATCTTTCGCCAAATATAAGATACAAATTATACTTATTTATAAGAGTAGGAAAGCATTCTGTCATGGTTTGATTGGCAGCATCATTTGTTTTTCTTATTGATATGCAAAATAATGATGAGTCTTACAATTGATGTCATATTAGACTCAGTGTAATACATTATTACACAGTATGGTTACTTTATAGCTTTTTAAACACCATTTGTCAATATTAATGCTCTAGTGAACCCCCTCATACATGCCGTTTTGTGCATATGTGTAAATATTTCTCTAGAATAGATACACAGGAGTGAAATTTCTAGATTTAAAGGGTTGCACATTTAAAATTCTAACCGATAGATACTGTCCTCCAAAAAAGTTATTTAAATGTGCAATAACAATGTATCAGGGTATCCATTTTGTCACACAATGGGTGTTTTTTTATTAATACATTTTTGCTAATTTGATCCTAAAAAATGGTATCTCATTGTTTTAGTTAGCTTGTCTTTTAATTTTGCTTATGAGCTCATGCAGAAGACAATTTTTACATAGTTAATTGTCATTCTTTTGTATTTGCATAAGGTATTAATATTACAAACAAATTTCTTATATTTGCTTTTAATACTTGTAAAATTCTTTATTGTTAAGCTCCATAATCCATCTGGAATTTTTTTTTGTCTTAGTGTATGGTAAGGATTTTATTTCCTTTCCATATGGATAGATAGCTGTTTCAATACCGTTTATGGACTTGTATATCCTTTCTCCTGTGCCTAATATTTCTATTTATACTTGAACTCTATTTTGTTAAAATTGTCTATTTCTCCATAGTAATGTACATTTTACACTGCATATCTTTGAAGAATGTTTTAATATCTGACATAGCAAACCCCATAAATTGATTCTTTGCAAAAGTCTCTGGACGACTCGAGCAATTCTTTCAGACAAATATTAGAATCAGCTAGTCAAATTCTATGGAAAATGCTATTGGAAATTTGACTGGCATATATTGGTCCCTCCTCTCCTCTCTCTCTACACTCTCTGGGTGATCTCATCCTTTCCCATGGCTTTAAATACTATCTGAAGATTATTATTATGTGTACCAGAATTCTAGGGAAAAAGTTTAGTAGGGGCATAAATGTGAAAGGTAAACTTATAAAGTTTCTAGAAGAAACAGGAGAATGCTTCCTCATGACCTCGGTGTAGGCAAATATTTCTTATAACCCAATGCACTAACTGGACAAAAAACAATTGATGAATTGGACTTCATAAAGATTAAAAACATCTGCTTGTTAAATAATGCTTTATGGGCCAGCCCCGTGGCTTAGCGGTTAAGTGCTCGCACTCCGCTGCTGGCGGCCCAGGTTCAGATCCCGGGCGCGCACAGACGCGCCGCTTCTCCGGCCATGCTGAGGCCGCGTCCCACATACAGCAACTAGAAGGATGTGCAGCTATGACACACAACTATCTACTGGGGCTTTGGGGGAAAAAATAAGTAAATAATAAAAAATAAATAAATAAACAAATAAATAATGCTTTAAAGAAGTGAAACAGCAAGCTACAGACTGGGAGAAAATGTTCACAATAAATAAACCTGACAAAGGACAGGTAAGTAGAACATCCAAAGACCTCCTATAAATCAATAACAAAAAGACAACCTAATGGTTTTTTTTTCATTTCAATAGCTACTTTTGTGTGTGTGTGTGTGTGAGGAAGATCAGCCCTGAGCTAACCTCCATGCTAATCCTCCTCTTTTATTTTGCTGAGGAAGACTGGCCCTGAGCTAACATCTATTGCCAATCCTCCTCCTTTATTTTTTCCCCCAAAGCCCCAGTAGATAGCTGTGTGTCATAGTTGCACATCCTTCTAGTTGCTGTATGTGGGACGAGGCCTCAGCATGGCCGGAGAAGCGGTGCGTCGGTGCGTGCCCGGGATCCGAACCCCGGCCGCCAGTAGCGGAGCGCGCGCACTTAACCGCTAAGCCACAGGGTCGGCCCTGAATAGCTACTTTTTATTGTGAAGTTTTTGTTGTACATTATTGGTTGTCAGCCACCATATAAATGCATCCCTTCACCCCTTGTGCCCACCTTCTACCACTCTTTCCCCTGGTAACCAACAGACAGTTCTGTCTATCTGTGTTTTGGTTTATCATCCACATATGAGTGAAATCATGCAGTGTTTGTCTGTCTCTTTCTGGCTTATTTCACTTAACATAATACCCTGCAGGTCCATCCATGTTGTTGTAAATGGGACGATTTTGACTTTTTTTATGGCTGAGTCGTATTCCATTGTATATATACACCACATCTTCTTTATCCAATCATCAGTCGAGGGACACTTGGGTTGCTTCCATGTCTTGGCTATAGTGAATAATGCTGCAATGAACATAGAGGTGCATAAGCCTCTTTAGATTATTGATTTCAAGTTCATTGGGTAGATACCCAGAAGTGGGATAGGTGGATCATAAGGTATTTCTATTTTCAATTTTTTGAGGAATCTCCACACTGTTTTCCATAGAGGCTGCACCAGTTTGTGTTCCCACCAGCAGTGGATTAGGGTTCCCATTTCTCCACAGTGTCTCCAGCATTTGTTGTTTTTTGTCTTGGTGATTATAGCCATTCTAACAGGTGAAAGATGATATCTTAGTGTTGTTTTGATTTGCATTTCCCTGATGATTAGTGATGTTGAGCATCTTTTCATGTGCCTATTTGGCCATCTGCATATCTTCTTTGGAGAAGTGTCTGTTCATTTCCTCTGCCCATTTTTTGATCAGCTTGTTTGTTTTTTTGTTGTTCAGTTGCATGAGTTCTTTATATATTATGAAGATTAATCCCTTGTTGGATATATGGTTTGCAAACATTTTATCCCAGCTGGTGGGTTCCTGTTCATTTTGATCCTGGTTTCCTTTGCCTTGTAGAAGCTTTTTAATCTGAAGTCCCACTTGTTTATTTTTTCTTTTGTTTCCCTTGTCTGAGTAGACATGAAATTCAAAAAGATCCCTTTATGGCCGATGACGGATAGTGTACTGCCTATATTTTCGTCCAGGAGTTTGTTTTGTGTGTGTGTGTGTGCGTGAGGAAGATTAGCCCTAAGCTAACATCTGTTGCCAATCCTCCTCTTTTTGCTGAGGAAGATTGGCCTCGGGCTAACATCCGTGCCCATCTTCCTCTACTTTATACGGGACGCTGCCACAGCATGGCTTGACAAGCGGTGAGTCCCGCCGCGCCCAGGATGCGAACTTGCGAACCCCTGACCGGGGAAGCAGAGCGCACGCACTTAACCACTGCGCCATTGGGCTGGCCCCAACCTCCAGGAGTTTTATAGTTTCAGGTCTCACCTTCAGGTCTTTGATCCATTTTGAGTTAATTTTTGGTATGGTGAAAGAAGACGGTCTACATTCAATCGTTTGCAAGTGGCTGTCCAGTTTTCCCAGCACCATTTATTGAAGAGACTTTCCTTTCTCCATTGTGTGTTCTTCGCTCCTTGAGACAACCTAATTTTTTATTTATTTATTTATTTATTTATTTATTTTTATTTTTTTAAAATTTTTTGTTCATTGCAGTAACATTGGTTTATAACATTGTATAAATTTCAGGTGTACATCATTATACTTCTATTTCTGCATAGATTACATCATGTTCACCACCCAAATACTAAATACAAGCCATCACCACACACATGTGCTGAATTATCCCTTTCGACCTCCTCCATCCCCCCTTCCCCTCTGGTAACCACCAATCCAATCTCTGTCTCTGTGTGTTTGTTTATTGTTGTTATTATCTACTACTTCATGAAGGAAATCATACATATTTGACCTTCTCCCTCTGACTTATTTCACTTTGCATAATGCCCTCAATGTCCATCCATTCTGTCACAAATGGCTGGATTTCATCATTTCTTGTGGCTGAGTAGTATTCCATTGTGTATATATACCACAGCTTCTTTATCCATTCGTCCCTTGATGGGCACTTAGGTTGCTTCCAAGTCTTGGCTATTGTGAATAACGCTGCAATGAACACAGGGGTGCATGTATCTTTACACAGTGGTGTTTTCAAGTTCTTTGGATAAATACCCAGCAGTGGAATAGCTGGATCATATGGTAGTTCTATCCTTGATTTTTTGAGGAATCTCCCCACTGTTTTCCATAGTGGCTGCACCAGTTTGCACTCCCGCCAGCAGTGTATGAGAGTTCCCTTCTCTCCACATCCTCTCCAACACATGTTGTTTCCTGTCTTGTTAATTATAGCCATTCTGACGGGCGTGAGGTGATATCTCATTGTAGTTTTCATTTGCATTTCCCTGATAGTTAATGATTTTAAACATCTTTTCATGTGTCTGTTGGCCATCTGTATATCTTCTTTGGAGAAATGTCTGTTCAGGTCTTTTGCCCATTTTTTAATTGGGTTGGTAGTTTTTTTATTGTTGAGATGCATCAGTTCTTTGTATATTTTGGAGATTAAGCCATTGTCAGATGTATGGTTTGCAAATATCTTCTCCCAATTGTTAGGTTGTCTTTTCGTTTTGTTGATGGTTTCCTTTGCTGTGCAGAAGCTTTTTAGTTTGATGTAGTCCCATTTGTTTATTTTTTCTATTGTTTCTCTTGCCCGGTCAGACATGGTGCTTGAAAATATGTTGCTAAGACTGATGTCGAAGAGCGTACTGCCTATGTTTTCTTCTAGAAGTTTCACAGTTTCAGGTCTTACATTCAAGTCGTTAATCCATTTGGAGTTAATTTTTGTGTATGGTGTAAGGTAAGGGTCTACTTTCATTTTTTTGCATGTGGCTGTCCAGTTTTCCCAACACCATTAGGTGAAGAGACTTTCTTTTCTCCATTGTATGTTCTTGGCTCCTTTGTGAAAGATTAGCTGTCCATAGATGTGTGGGTTTATTTCTGGGCTTTCGATTCTATTCCATTGATCTGTGTGTCTGTTTTTGTGCCAGTACCATGATGTTTTGGTTACTATAGCTTTGTAGTATATTTTGAAATCAGGGAGTGTGATACCTCCAGCTTTGTTCTTTTTTCTCAGGATTCCTTTAGCTATTCGGGGTCTTTTGTTGTTCCAAATAAATTTTAGGATTCTTTGTCCTATTTCTGTGAAAAGTGTTGTTGGAACTTTGATACGGATTGCATTAAATCTCTAGATGGCTTTAGGAAGTAGGGACATCTTAACTATGTTAATTCTTCCAATCCACGAGCACGGAATATCTTTCCATTTCTTTGTGTCTTCTTCAGTTTCTTTCAGCAATGTTTTATAGTTTTCCGTGTACAGCTCTTTCACCTCTTTGGTTAAGTTTATTCCTAGGTATTTTATTCTTTTTGTTGCAGTTGTAAATGGGATGGTATTCTTAATTTCTCTTTCTGCTACTTCGTTGTTAGTGTACAGAAATGCAACTGATTTTTGTATGTTGATTTTGTATCCTGCAACTTTACCATATTCGTTTATTACTTCTAAAAATTTTCTGGTGGATTCTTTAGGGTTTCTTATATATATAATCATGTCATCTGCAAATAGTGACAGTTTCACTTCTTCCTTTCCAATTTGGATCCCTTTTATTTCTTTCTCTTTCCTGATTGCTCTGGCTAGGACTTCCAGTACTATGTTAAATAGGAGTGGTGACAGTGGGCATCCTTGTCTGGTTCCTGTTCTTAGAGGGATAGCTTTCAGTTTTTCACCATTGAGGATCATATTAGCTATGGGTTTCTCATATATGGTCTTTATTATGTTGAGGTACTTTCCTTCTATACCCATTTTATTCAGAGTTTTTATCATAAATGGATGCTGTATCTTGTCAAATGCTTTCTCTGCATCTATTGAGATGATCATGTGATTTTTATTCTTCATTTTATTAATGTGGTGTATCATGTTGATTGATTTGCAAATGTTAAAGCATTCCTGCATACCTGGAATAAATCCCACTTGATCATGGTGTATAATCTTTCTAACGTATTGTTGTATGCGATTTGCTAGTATTTTGTTGAGGATTTTTGCATCGATGTTCATCAGTGATATTGGCCTGTAGTTTTCTTTTTTTGTGTTGTCCTTGTCTGGTTTTGGTATCAGGGTAATGTCGGCTTCATAGAATGAGTTAGGGAGCTTCCCCCCCTCCTCAATTTTTTGGAAGAGTTTGAGAAGGATAGGTATTAAGTCTTTGAATGTTTGGTAGAATTCCCCAGGGAAGCCGTCTGGTCCTGGACTTTTATTTTTGGGGAGGTTTTTGATTACTGTTTCGATCTCCTTACTGGTGATTGGTCTATTCAAGTTCTCTACTTCTTGATCCAGTTTTGGAAGGTTGTATGATTCTAAGAATTTATCCATTTCTTCCAGATTGTCGAATTGGTTGGCATATAGCTTTTCATAGTATTCTCTTATAATCTTTTGTATTTCTGAGGTGTCTGTTGTAATTTCTCCTCTTTCATTTCTGATTTTACTTAGTGGTGCCTTCTCTCTTTTTTTCTTGGTGAGTCTAGCTAAAGGTTTGTCAATTTTGTTGAGCTTTTCAAAGAACCAGCTCTTGGTTTTATTAATTTTTTCTATTTTTTTTTGGTCTCTATTTCATTTATTTCTGCTCTGATTTTTATTATTTCCCTTCTTCTACTGATTTTGGGCTTGGTTTGTTCTTCTTTTTCCAGTTCCTTTAGGTGCATTGTTAGATTGTTTATTTGAGATTTTTCTTATTTGTTGAGATAGGCCTGTATCGCTATAAACTTCCCTCTTAGAACCGCTTTTGCTGTATCCCATAAATTCCAGCATATCATATTTTCATTTTCATTTGTCTCCAGGTATTTTTTTATTTTTTCTTTGATTTCTTCATTGACCCAGTCGTTGTTCAGTAGCATTTTGTTTAATCTCCACGTATTTATGGCTTTTCTGATTTTCTTCCTATAGTTGATTTCTAGTTTCATACCGTTGTGGTCAGAAAAGATGCTTGGTATTATTTCAATCTTCTTAAATTTATGGAGACTTGTTTTGTGGCCTAATATGTGATCAATCCTGGAGAATGTTCCCTGTGCATTTGAAAAGAACGTGTATTCTTCGGTTTTTGGATGGAATGTTCTGTATATATCTACTAGGTCCATCTGTTACTAGTGCATCATTTAAGACCAATGTTTCCTTATTGATCTTCTGTTTGGACGATCTATCCGTTGGTGTAAGTGGAGTGTTAAAGTCCCCTACTATTATTGTGTTACTGTCTATTTCTGTTTTTATGTCTGTTAATAATTGCTTTATATATTTAGGTGCACCTACATTGGGTGCGTAGATATTTACAAGTGTTATATGCTCTTGTTGGATTGTTCCCTTCATCATTATGTAATGCCCTTCTTTGTCTCTTTTTACAGTTTTTGTTTTAAAGTCTATTTTGTCTGATATGAGTACTGCTACCCCAGCTTTCTTTTCATTGCCATTTGCGTGGAGTATCTTTTTCCATCCCTTCACTTTCAGTTTGCGAGTGTCTTTAGGTCTAAAGTGTCTCTTGTATGCAGCATATATATGGGTCTTGTTTTTTCATCCAATCAGCCACTCTATGCCTTTTAATTGGAGCATTTAGTCCATTGACGTTTAAAGTAGCTATTGATAAGTATGTACTTACTGCCATTTTTTAACTTTTTTTTCCTCAGTGTTTTAGTAGTCCTTCTCTGTTCCTTCCTTCTTCTATATAGAATTGATGTTCTCTTTAGTTTGACCTCTGTCTGAAAGCTCTACTCTTTAACACCCCTCCTCCCTTTTATGTTTTTGATATCATATCTAACGTCTTTTTTGTGCATTTGTATCCATTACCCTCTTATCATGGAAATAGATAATTTTTCCTATTTGTGGTCTTCTCTTTTCCCCTTAAATCAGTCCCTTTAACATTTCTTGTAGCACTGGTTTCTTGGTGACAAACTCCTTTAATTTTTGCTTGTCTGGGAAATTTTTGATCTCTCCTTCCATTTTGAATGATGACCTTGCTGGGTAGAGTATTCTTGGCTGTAAGTTTTTTCCTTTTAGCACTTTAAATATATCATGCCATTCTCTTCTAGCCTGTAAGGTTTCTGCTGAGAAGTCAGCTGATAGCCTTATGGGGTTTCCTTTGTATGTAACTTCACTTTCTCTTGTGGCTTTTAGGATTCTCTCTTTAATTCTGGACATTTTGATTATGATGTGTCTTGGTGTGGGCCTCTTTGGGTTTATCTTGTTTGGGGCTCTCTGTGCTTCCTGCACCTGGATGACTGTTTCCTTCCTTAGGTTAGGGAAGTTTTCATCTATTATTTCTTGAAATATATTCTCTGCCCCTTTGTCTCACTCTTCTCCTTCTGGGACACCTATAACAAGGATGTTAGTGCACTTGATGTTGTCCCAGAGGTCCCTTAGACTGTCCTCACTCTTTTTAATTCTTTTCTCTTTTACCTGTTCAGCTTGGGTAATTTCTTCTAGTCTTTTGTCCAGCTCACAGATCCGTTCTTCGTTATCCTCTACTCTGCTTTTGAGTCCCTCTAGTGAATTTTTCATTTCCATTATTGTATTCTTCTTTTCTGATTGGTTCTTTTTTATATCTTCCATTTCTTTGTTGACATTCTCGCTGAGTTCATCTATTCTTCTCCTCACATCAGTGAGCATCCTTAACCCTCTTAGTTTGAACTCTCTGTCAGGTAGGTTGCTCATTTCTGTTTCACTTAGTTCCTTTTCTGGGGTTTTGCCCTGTTCCCTTACTTGGAATGTATTCTTTTGCATCCTCATTTTGCCTCTTTCCCTGTGCTTGTGACTACGTATTAGGTAGGTCAGCTACGTCTCCTGCTCTTGGATAGGTGACCTTATGTAAGTGATGGCTTAGGAGGCCTGCTGTGTGCTTCCCTCAGTTCTCAATGTTCCAGGGGTGACCCCTATGTGGGCTACGTGTGTCCTTCTGTTGTGGCCTGTTTGCTCTCCCTGTAGGCGCCCAGAGAGGCCGAGTTATGCTCCTAGCCAGCTGTTGTAATGCTCAGCTGCTTGTAGTTGTTGTATGCCCTTCAGTCTCTTTATCAGGTGTGGGGAGCCCCAGCACAGTTGGCTGCAAGTTCTAATACCACATTTGTGTTGCAATATTTCTTTTAAGTGAGTAGGCCCCCAGCGTGGCAGGTTGTTAGGCTCAGGGCCTTACAATTGCTATGAGCCTCCAGCCTTTAGGTCTCTTGTCAGCTCTCTGAGGATTGCAGCTGGGTGGGGCTGGCCTCAGGCATGGGAACACCCGATTTTTTCAGGCTTTGGAAGGTGGGGCAAACCCCCTATGTGGGTCTTTGAGAAGCACAAGTCTTCTGCAGCTGACAAGCCCTGCCGCCCACAGGTCCACACACACAGTCAACACAGTCCTGCCCCGTGTGCATGCCCTGACCTCCCAAAGCGGACCCAGTCTCTCCATGGCGGGAGCCTCACACACTCCACCACCGCCCCACACTCTCCACCTGCTCCTTGTGCACGCCCTGCCCCACTGAAGTCGGCTCAGTTGCCAGGCTGCAGAGAATCCAGTCACCAATCTATGCAGGCCCACAAGTTGCCTGAGGGCTTGTTTTTGGGTGGGGCCAGTCTCTAGGGTGCCCTGCCTGCCCTGGCTGAGCTGGATTAAATCGGAGCTCTAGCGGGTGGGGCAGACCCTGCGCTAGCAGGCCCCAGGGAGAACTCCAATGGCGTCTGTGTCAGCACGCCCACACCAGGCCATAACAATGGCCGCCACCAATGTCCCAGTCCCTGGAGAGGTCTCACCTCTCACCGAGATGCACACAGGGCCTATTAGGTGAGTCTCTTCACCAAAGCACTGTGCACCTTTCTTTCTCGTGATTTTAGGTTGCTTTCTGAAATGGGTGAGTTTGCGCACGGGCCCTTTAAGAGCCGGTTTTAATGTCTTTGTGAACCAGCTTTTCTGGGGGTGCTCCCCAATGTTTTAGTAGCAGGCAAAGTCAGATATTCTGCCACTCACCTCGATTGTGCTGGGTCCACAAAATGCCCCCAGCGGGGACACTCCCCGGCTCAGGGCGCCACTCCTCCAGGGAGGCTGCGTACCTGTGAGCTGCTCCAGGCGGCCGTGAAGCTGGCGGCTTGTGAAGGCAGCGTTTTTCCTCTCCAGAAGGGAGTTTCTGCCTCTTCTACCTCAGTTAGGATTGTCCGTTGTTGCAGGAGTTCCTCTTATCCAGTTTTCAGTTCTGTCTCAGGGGTAATTTTTCCACGAGTAGTTGTAAATTGGCTGTGTCCGTGGGAGGAGGTGAGTTCAGAGTCTGCCTACGCCGCCATCTTGACTTCCTCGCCCTGAGACAACCTAATCTTTTAAATAGGCAAAATATTTGAATAGAGGCTTCACAAAAGAAGATATCTGAATGACTACTAAACTTATGAAAAGGTGCTCAACAAATTAAAATCATAATGAGATACCACCACATACTTACCAAAATGGCTAAAATTTAAAAGACTGGTAAATCTAAGTGTTGGTGAGGGTGTGGGATAATGGGAGAGAGTATAAAATAGAACAACTTTGGACGACTGTTTGGTAGTTTCTTATAAAGTGAAATGTGCACTGTGATAGAGAAATTCCCATGATAGAGGAATTCCACTCCCACACGTATACTCAAAAGAAGTGAGTGTCCAAAGAAGTCCAAAAAAAGACTTGTACTGGAATGTTCATAGCAGCTTTATTCATAATAGTCCAAACTGGAAACAACCCAGTTGTCTGTCAACAGAAGAACAGATAGGGCTCCAGTGCAGGATAGCATGGTGGTGAAGAACAGAAGAACAGAAAAGGAAATTGTGGTGTATTCATACAGTGGAATACTATACAGCAGTATAAAGGAATGAACAATCGATATACACAATAATAGTACACACTGTATGATTCCATTTACAAGAAGTTTAAGAACAGACAAAACCAAGCTATGAAATCAGAAAGTGGTTGTGTTGTGCCATGTGCAGGGGGTTGGGAGTACAGGGCACGGGGTGACAGGAAGGAGACATGAGGGGATTTGCTGAGGTGAAGGACATTTCTTTATCTTGATCTACATGATGGTTGCACAAGCGTGTATGTTTGTCAAAATTCATTAAGCTTTACACTTAAACTTGCTCATATTTAACTACATAAATTGTACCTCACTAAAGTACTGTTAGGATAAAGAGTTGGAGAAAGGTGACAATGGACATATGTGTGATTTCTGAAGGGGAGCACAAGACATGTTAGTGGGCTTTAAAAGTTAACATTTATTCTTTGTTAAATTTAATTTTAATTGAAACTTTTTGATTTCCTTTCACTGCGTCTATCAGTAACACTCATTTTACCTGAAAAGTTCCATTTCCAGAATCAAAATAGAACTGCGACAAGGAGAGAGAAGAAAAGTTGTACACGATGTACTATGATAAAAATAGAAATAGACTTAATTACTTAATGACAAAGCCTGTAATAGAATTAACTACGTTGTAGGTAGTAACAAATACAGGAAAAGAAGTATTTCTCCAGTGGGAAAGAAGTATGTCTCGGAAGAAGTCTTTAGAGAGAAAAGGTGAGCTGAGAGCACTAATTAGCTGCTTATGACCTCAGGGAAGTCACTTAATCTTTCTGGGGATGATTCATTTTACAGATTTTCTTGTATGTTAAATGGTAGGCTTGAACTAACTGAGCTCATGAGCTATCAAGCTATTAAAATACAATATAATAACAAATATTCCCACATCATCCAGAAAGGGCTTATTTCTTTTCTCTGTATTTTGTTTTGTAAGGTAGAGAAGTATGTAAAACATTGATTTGTAACAATAAATTATTATTTACATATTGAATGCCTACTCTGTGCCAAGTAATGTCCTAGGCAATATACTTCCATTGTCTTATTTAACTTATACTTTAATTAATTAATGATTTTTATAATTTGTATAATTGGACCAACATCAAAAATATTTTAAAATAACACATATATATACATTTTCATTATAATAATGTAGCATTATTGCAGAAAACTAGGAAAATATAGAAAATCATAACAAAAAAAATAATGCTGTCACTCTGAAATTGACTATTACCATCTCAAACATTATCTGTTGAATCTTTTATACACACATTTGTTTTGTCGTTTTGTTTTGTTTGGTTTGGTGAGGAGGATTAGCCCTGAGCTAACATCTGTTGCTAATCCTCCTCTTTCTGCTGAGGAAGATTGGCCCTGGGCTAACATCTGTGCCCATCTTCCTCTACTTTATATGTGGGACACCTGCCACAGCATGTCTTGATAAGTGGTGCATCTGTCCGTGCCCAGGATCTGAACCTGCGAACCCTGGGCCGCCGATGTGGAGCACGCGAACTTACCCGCCGCGCCACCTGGCCGGCCCCTGTTTTAATTTGCTTTGTTTTATAAAATTGAGATCAAATTCAACATATTTTTTGTATCCTGTCTCTATTTTTTAAAAATATGATCTTTCAATTACCAGGTAGCATTCAATTTTGTAAATGAAAAGGATTAGAAAATCCAGTATTGTCGGCCATAAAGAAAAGTTTTGACACCAGTAATGTAAATTTTAGTTACATGAAAGATTCTCTGGGGCACTGTCTCAATCAAGGTCCCTGGGGGAAACAGATGGCACACTTCAAGAGGGTAATTTGAGGAGTGTTTAACACAAGATCTTTTCAAAAAGGAGTGGGCAGGAATTAGGAAACCACAAGTGATAAAGCAGTATGTGACTGCACTGTTGATGGCACCCCTTAGCCAAAAGGGGCACGAGGAGGGAGGGGAGGGCAGTTACTGGAACCTGGAAACAAACAAAGCTCCGTGGAGACCCCTGACTGATAGAAGCTGTAGTAAGCACTTGGTTGTGGGAGCAGCCAGCCTGCAGCAACATCGCAGGAGGGAGCAGGGGGATAAACGCCAAGACATCCCACCTGGCTCTGAATTCTTGCTATGCTCCCCACTCAGGTTGTTCTCCCTAATCGGAAGCCAGAGGGCTAGGGAGACTTTGGTGTAGTTCACACAGGTTGGCCTCCTTGAGCACAAAGCATGGTAGAGAAAAGTGAAGAATGTACCTGGAGGAGCAAATCGGATTCCAAACACACGCACTTTCTGGCTTTAATCATGCTTATTGGCCAGAATTTATCTTTGTACTGACCTGGTCTTCGAGTCAGAGAAGTCTCTGTTAAAGAAGTGATGTCGAATCTGAGATCTAAAGGACGTGTAGGTGTTAAGAATGTGATGAGTCCAAAGAAGACATACAGATGGCCAATAGGCACATGAAAAGATGTTCAACATCACTAATCATCAGGGAAATGCAAAGCAAAACCACGATGAGATATCACCTCACACCTGTTAGGATGGCTATTATCAAAAAGACAAGCGATAACAAATGTTGGCCAGGATGTGGAGAACGGGAACCTGGGTACACTGTTGGTGGGAATGTAAATTGGTACAGCCATTATAGAAAACAGTATGGAGGTTCCTCAAAAACTTAAAAATAGAACTACCATATGATCCCCCTTCTGGATATGCATCCAAAGGAAATAAAATCTGTATCTCAAAGAGATATATGCATATCCATGTTCATTGCAGCATTATCCACTGTAGCCAAGAAACAGAAACAACCTAAATGTCTGTTGATGGATGAATGAATAAACAAAACGTGGTATACAATGAAATAGTATTCAGCCGTAAAAAAGAAGGAAATCCTTTCATTTGCAACAACGTGGATGAATCTGGAGGGCATTATGCTAAGTAAAATAAGCTAGACAAAGAAGAACAAATGCTGTATGGTATCACTCATATGTGGAATCTAAAAAATAAAAAGCCAATTTCATAGACTCAGAGAATAGAATGGTGGTTGCCAATGGCTTGGGGGAGGGTGAAATGGGGAAATGTAGGTCAAAGGGTACAAATTTGCAGCTATAAGAAGAATAAGTTCTGAGGATCTAATGTACAGCATGGTGACTATAGTTAATAATACGGTATTTTATACTTGAAAGTTGCTGAGAGTAGTCTGAAGCATTCTTACCACACACAAAAAAAGAGTTAACTATGGGAGGTGATGGATGTGTTGATTATCTTGATCTTAGTAATCATTCCACAATGTATGTGTATATCAAATCATCACGTCATACATTTAAATAGATACAACTGTATTTGTCAGTTATTCCACAATAAAGTTGGAAAAATTTTAAAAAGAATGTAATGAGCAAGGAAAAGAACACACTAAGCAGAAGGAATAGCATGTGCAAAGTCCCTGAGGTGGGAAGCCATGTTCAAGGAACTGAAAGGACAGTGGGTGAACCAGAAAGACAAAAAGGGAGAACAGAGTCAAAGAGAGTGAAGATTTTGGCAGGGCCACATTATAATCCTATCCTAATCCTATTAAGGATTTTGGTTTTTATCCTTAAGACAAAGGCAAACCATTGATACGTATTAGGCATCCAATGACAGATTAGATTTGTGTATTAAGGAAATCACTCTACTCTGGGGAGAATGGATTGGCAGGGAGGCGAAAATGAAATGGAAGTAGGTATAGCAGTAATCCAGGTGAGAGCTTGGACTAAGTTGGTGGATGGGGATGAGGAGAAAAAGAAAGGTTTGAGAAATTTTGGGGACATAAAATTGACAAGACTTAGTAATATGTTGGATATGGTGGTGTGGGGGTGGGGACAGTGTCAAGGAATCTACTAGACTACTTACTTGTAAGACTGGATGAATGGAAAGCTTTTTGGAACTGGGAAATTATAAAACAGTCAATAAAGTAAAAAAAGAAGGTTTGGCTGTTTTTCAATGAGTTAAAGACTATTCCAGAAATAAAGGAAGATGGGCAGAACGGGAGCACAAACCATTTCTACAATTTAGGATTTGTTCAACAATTATTAGGGGAAGGTGGTAGGTATGGGGAGGAAGAACTGTGAGTGGAGGGGGACATTAAGTAGACATTGCGGGAAGAGGAATTTATGCAAAAATGGACCAGGTTGCTGCAGATTCGAGAAACGACTCGACTTTGGAGAAAACAGAATTGCAATAAAAATAGTTTGTCACAAAAATACAAATAAGCAAGCAAAACAAAATTATTACTTTTCTATTTATTCTTCATTTATTTTGCTTTCCCCTAGTTAACAGCACAGCCTACTGTTTCCACTTTTTAATTTAATTTTATTTATTTATTTATTTTTTGATCGTGAGCTTCCTGAGCGGGGACCTTCACTTTGTCAAGTACTCTGCATATGTTGGGTCTGTCACTACCTACTTACTTTGAACCACAGTGATAATCCAGGAGACCAGCGTGAAGACTGTCTGCCTTCCACAGACCCGTCCCTAGCCATCTGCCCCTCTAAGTGCCCCCTTTCCTCATCTTACATTATGGTGGGAGTGTTCTAACCCCACTAGAGTGTAAGCTTCTAGAAAGCAGGATGGACACGACCCTGACACAAGTGCGGGTGGGGTCAGCACAAGTGCCCTGGAGAACAGAAGAGAAAGGAAGGGCAAGCCTAGAGACAATCTGGGTGCCATTTCCCTAGTGGGAACAGACACGAACCCTGACTTAGGCCGTTTTCCCGCCTGCCGTATTACGTCTTCTCCTGTATGGGATGTTGGGAGATACACGGGTTTCAAGAAACACCTCTCACATCTCCCGGTCCGTGGCTCTCACATTATCTGTTGTATCTATCAAGCGCGGGAGCCCAGGGAGGGCAGTCTCCGTGCCAGGTGGGTGCCCGGACACAGTAGTCACCAATACATATTTCTGGAATAAATGGGTGAGTGACGAAACACTTGTGCAATGGAAACTTCTTGCGGCTCCTCCCCCGCGAGACGTTTAATCCGCGCCATTCATTCCGAAAGCCCAAAGCCCGGGCCGCTCCGCCTCCAACACCGAGGCCCCGCCCACCTCCGGCGCGGCCCCGCTTGGCGCGCTCCCTCGGCACCGGCGCCCCTGCCCTCGGGGCTTCGCGGAACCTGGGTCAGGTTCCGGGCCGCAGTGCGCTTGCGCAGGAGGCGCTTGCGGCTACAGTAGGGGAGGAGCCTGCGGAACGTGGACCACGGTGATAAGGAAAATACGCAAAGGATCAGAAAGGGAGTCGGCTCTGGCTCTGCTGGCTTAGCGCGGGTGGGGCCGTTTAGTGGGTGTATGGAAGGTACCCAAAGACAACCTGTTGGGGACTGACCTGAGTTGACACACGATGAGCCTTTTACTGCTTACGTGACAAGTCTATTGATTTTGCTTTTTTTTAAGTTAAGCTTAGAGATCAAGAGCTGGGCTTTGCAGATTCCAACCTGTTATGACTGTGACTCTCTGTGACCCTGAGCAAGCTACCTGCTCAAGCTTCAGTGTCTAACTCTACAAAATGGAGCTGGTAATAGTTATGGACCTCACTGGGCTTTTGTGAAGTTTAAATGAGACAGGGTGTGTAAACGGCTTAGCACAGTGCCTGGCCACAGAAAATGCCCGATAAGTGGTAGGTGCTATTATTATCATTGTCATTATTAATAGCATAATAATCGTCATAATGTGTTTTTTTGTGCCAGGATCTTTTGTATGCAACTGTTGTGCTGGTAATACTTGGAAAATATCAAAGTACGTGAGAAGTAACAGGAAATTCAAGACTGGAACATGTTCTGATTTTAAAAAGGAGAAAAAAGTAGATGTTGAAAAATGCAGTCTGATAATCTGGACTTTTACTGAGCACCAAGCCAAACCCAGGATGGATCATACCAAAGGTAATTTGTGAGCTTTTAGAAAAGGAACTGGTGTCCACTATGAGGCAGTCTGCACTCTCCAAGACAAGTAAATCAAACCAGATTAACCTTTCTGAATGGAAAGTGGAAAAATTTTGTCTTTTCCGGACTTAAGTCATTTGAAGAAATATCTTAGCCTGAGATGCTGCTCCATTGTAAGCTCTGTTCTTATCAGCAAGTCTGTTTCCATTTCTGACATCAATCTGATAAAAACAGTTATGTTTTTAGTTACATAGGTAATATGTGAATACATTTATGTTGTAAAGAATTCAAAAAGTAAAAATAAAGCTGAAGTCCCCCAACATCCCCTCCTCCTCTCGCCTCCAGTTATCCTCTCTCATCAGGTTAGTGTGCATTTTGTTCAGATTTTTTTGTGTGTGTGAGGAAGATCAGCACTGAGCTAATATCCATGCCAATCCTTCTCTTTTTGCTGAGGAAGACTGGTCCTGGGCTAAGACCTGTGCCCATCTTCCTCTACTTTATATGGGACACTGCCACAGTGTGGCCTGACAAGTCGGGCATCGGTTTGTGTCAGGGATCCAAACCCCGGCCGCCAGCAGTGGAGAGTGTGCACTTAATGCTATGCCACGGGGCCGGCCCCTTCAGATATTTTTTAATCTATCTCTACACATGTATGACTTGTGGCAGTTAGGACTTTATTCAGGCAACTGGATACCCAAGAAAAGAAAGCAGTTTATTAGTCTCAGTCCAAAGGCAGCACAGGGGCAGCAGTGCGTAGCCAGCAGTGCGGGGCTCTGTGAGGTCATCAGGAGCCCAGGCCCTTTCTGTCTTTCGGTTTCACCATCCACAGCATTTGGCTTTTGTCCTCACGGTCACAAGTTGATTGCTGCTCCTCTAAGAATGTGTCCACATACTAGACAGGAAAGGACAAAAGTCATCTTCTTGTGAAGTTTTATATTTTTATTCAGGGAAGGAAGCCTGCCGCTACATCTGCCTACAACTCATTGGCCAGAACAGTATCACATGACCCCTCTATCAACAAGGGAGTCTGGGAAAGTAATTTACCTTTCAAGTGTCTGAAGTGTGGAATGGCATAGCAAAAGCGAGTTGTGAATATCTTTTGGGTAACCAGATTTTCAGTGTCTGCCACAGAAATATAGAGGTTAGTTTTATTCCATAAATGAACTCATACTGTATACATTTTTTGCAACTTGCTATTTTTCCTTAGCAATATGAGTTAGAATTTTCGATGGTGGCATGTATGAAACTTCCTTGGTTCCTTTAGCTGCTGCATGATACCCTTGTTTCATTGTTCTAAGGCACATTTTTTCATTTACATTTTATGATCTCTAAAATTGGCATGCATCTTACAGTTGCTGTCAGCTAGGCAGCAGTCGTGATGTAGTTGTCACTGCCTGCTGGATATGCTTCAAAACTTGCAGAATGGATGTGAACAGCCTGAAATATTGATGATTCTGAGTCTAAACACGATTCAGAAGCTTCAGACTCTCATAAGATTTAGATATGCCTGAATCAATTTATTTCATGAATTTCATTTTAATGTATGTACAAGGATAATATGGAATTAAAAATCCATGTCTTGTCTCAACTGGTTTTTTGAATAGTATAAAACAAAAATTATAAGTGATAAGAAGGCTCTGTGTTATAGCTTAATTAGGAGCATTTTTCTTTCTTAACGATACATAAACTAATGATATCTAGAATAGATGACATCCTGAAGTCAATGGAATATGGTGTCTACACTCTGGCTATTCTATAGTTTATTTAATCGTTTCCCAATAGATAGATGTTAAATTTTTACTTTTTTTTTTCAAATAATGCTTCATAAACTCTTGTTCATGCCTTTTTTTCCATATGTGTAAGTAGTATTTCTCTAGAATTCAATACCTAGAATTGCACACTTAAAAATTCTAATAATTACTGCCCTCCCCAAAATCCATAACCCCAGTCCAATATTGAGAAAAGTTGAGGGACATCCTATAAAATACCTAATACTTCTCAAAACTGTCAAGGTCACACTGAACTAAAGATAGTACAGTGTTGGCCTATACCCCCACACCCAGTTTCTCCTATTTTTAACCTCTTATATTAGTATGGAACCCCTGTCACAATTAATGAACCAATATTGACACAGTAATATTATTGTTTTACTCAATCTGTTCTCCATCCTGTAGTCAGCATATCTTTCTTTTTTTTTTTTTATGTCCAGCGTGGGGTTGGGAAGAGGAACACTGATACATAACTATTAAATAAAGCTCATAGTGTATTCAGATTTCCTTAGTTTTTGCCTAATGTCCTTTTTCTGTTCCAGGGTCCTACCCATAATAGCACATTATATTTAGTCATCATGTCCCTTTATGCTCCTCTTGGCTGTTAAAGTTTCTCAGACTTCCTTGTTTTTGATGACCTTGTCGTTTTGAGGAGTACTAGTTAGGTATCTTGTCCCTCGGTTGGGATTTGTCTGATATTTTTCTTGTGATTAGACTGGAGTTTTGGGTTTTGGGGAGGAAAACCACATAGGTAATGTGTCGTTGTCATCACATCACTTCGAGGGTACAGGCCATCAACATGACCTACCTAACCTTTGATGTTAACCTTGATCACCTGGCTGAGGTCATGTTTGTCCAGTTTTTTCACTATGAAGTTACTCTTCCTTTCCCCCCTTTCCATAATGTTCTCTTTGGAAGGAAGTCACTATGCAGAGCCCACCCTTAAGGAGTGGAGAGTTAAGCTCCACCTCCTTGAGGGTGGAGTATCTTCATAAATTATTTGGAATTGTTCTGCATGGCAAATTTGTCTGTTCTCCCCCACTTATTTGTTTGTTCAATCATTTCTTTATATCAGTATCGACTCATGGTTATTTATTTTATACTTTGGGTTATAATTCAATACTACTTTATTTTACTGCTCAAATTGTTCCAGCTTTAGCCATTGGGAGCTCTTCAATTGGCTCCTATGTCCCTTTGACACATCCCCATAATTGTGTGTGTGTGTGTATGTGTGTATTTAGCTCTTCCTTACTTTCTGGCACTACAGAATGCTCCAGGCTTATCTGGTATATTTCCTACCCCAATTCTCGAACCAACCATTTTTCCAAGGAACCCTAGTTCCTTTTATTGGAGAAGGGTATTAGAATCCAAGATTTGGGACTATATCCGTAGAAGTCAGTTTTTACATAGTTAAATTTATCCATCTTGTCCTGTATCACTTTGCTTTTTGTATCTCACAGGAGAAAGTACTTCCTTTTCTGATAATACAAACAGGTTCTGTATAATATTTTAATACTTGTATAATTTTCTTGTACATGTAGTTTTAAAATCCATCTGGAATTTTTTCATAGGATGTAGAGTAGAAATGTTATTTTTTTTTAAATGGAGAGCTAATTATCTCAACCCCATTTGTGCACTAATCAGTCCTTTCCTTATGGTTTAAACATATGATATTCTCGCATGTCTGTTTGGGCTCTATTTTATTGCTTGGATTTGTCTATTCCTGTATAGAAACATGCAGATTTAATTTCTGTAAGTTTATAGAATATTTTGTTATCTGATAGGGCAAGTCCTATGTCTGATCTTTTGCAAAAATTTCTTCACTATTCTTGAACGTTTTCTCTTGCAGATGAATTTTAGAATCAACTTGTCAAATTCCATGACAAATACTTTGGGGATTTTCATTGGTATACACTGGACCCTCCTTTCTTATCTCTCTACAGAAGTGGTTCTCAAACCACTGGCTGTAAGAATTAACTCTAAGAATTTTTAACACTAGGATTTCGACCTTGCTATTTTTACCCTATTCTTTTGACTCAATGACATGTAGAATCTAGGTTTACAAACATAAGAATATCAATCAGGATTACACCATCATTCACGAATTTTTGGTAAGAGTATATTTTCTGGAGTCCACTCTTTTACACTCATTTAATTCCTTGGGCAGTTAACACAGTTAATCAATTTCCAAATTTTTACATTTTTGTTTTACTGAAATTATAATTAATAGAATTAATAAGATCAATGCTTTTCTATTTTAAATTTAATTGATAGCTTTTCTAGCATTTTGAGTTCTAGTCTGGGATTGGTATTTCTAACAAGTCCTGTTTTCCCAAGTTAAAGTTAGCAGATCTGACATTTGCCATGTGCAGTTTTAGCCATTGTCAGTTTTTTATTTTATTTTATTTTATTTTTGTGAGGAAGATTAGCCCCAAGCTAACATCCGTTGCCAATCCTCCTCTTTTTGCTGAGCAAGATTGGCCCTGGGCTAACATCCATGCCCATCTTCCTCTACTTTATATGGGATGCCGCCACAGCATGGCTTGATAAGTGGTGCACAGGTCCACGCCCGGGATCTGAGCCCGTGAACTCCAAGCCGCCAAAGCGGAGTGCGCGAACCCAACCACCACGCCACCAGGCCAGCCCTGCAGTTTTATTTTGTATTAATTATTTCTACCAGAAATATTTATTATGAATATCAGGATGAAATACTGATAATTTATACTTAATTCTTAGTTAATTTATGAGAACATTGTAAGCAAATCCTTCCAGATGCTCCAGAGGAATAACATTTCCTTGTCATCTTCTGTTGGTCTGTTGCTTTTTTAGCTTTGCCTATAGTACTAACTACTCATATTTGCTGTAGAGTTAAGAGCAAGCTAACTCTTAGTTGGATCAAAATGGATCAAAATGTTCGGGAGTAGGGGGGTGGGGAGAACATGCCCAAGACTAAAATGTTCACCTGGTTTAAAATTGTGGAGTTGTTACAGAGTCAAAATGGCCGGGCAAAACAAAACTAAACCAACAATAAGCAAACAAAAAACTATGTCGATAGAATGCTTTGTCAGCCCTATGAAAAACAGTAGTTTATGGAATGATTCCCCTACTGAGGGACCTTTAGGTTGTTTCCAGTGTTCCTCTCCTTCCATCCTTTTCCTCTTCCTCCTTCTTCTCTTCCTTCTTCCTCTTCTTCCTCCTCTCCTCCTCATCCCCCTCCTCCTCCTTCTCCATCTTCTTCCTCTTCTTCTCCTTCCCTCCCTCCCTCCTGCCTGCCTTTACTTTCCATTATCAAAGCTGCAATGAACATGTCTGTTTGTAATCACAGGCAAATAGTTTTCTGGGAGAGACACCTGCAAGTGGGATTACTGAGTTAGAAATTTGATAGTGAAAGGAAGAGAGTAGTAGCAACTAACATTGAAATAGCCATTAGGGATCTAAACCAAACTCTTCATTTTTCAGACACCAAACCTTTTCCCCAAGGTGTCACAGCCTATTGGTGGCAGAGCAGGTCTAGAAATACAGAACAGGTTCAAGCAGTTTTATGAAAAGTAACCCAGGCTTGCAGCAGTGTCTGTAGACATTTTAAAGAGGTTAGATCTCATGCAATTGCGGCAGCTGGTGGAACAGCCTGTGCAGGCTGCTGAGCCTGAAGTCGCTGTAGGTCAGCCAGGTTGGCAGTTGAGAAGGAAAGTTGGATGTGGATGAAATCAAGGACAAGCTAGAACCTGTGAGGACAGACTTGGGCCCACAAAGAACACTGGAACCCAGGAGGACAAACTGGAACCTGCCTCTTGCCCCAGCTGACACCGTGACTGCAACCTTATAAGAGACCCCAAGGCAGAACTGTTTAGGTAAGCTGCTTTCTGACCCACAGCAACTGTGAGATAATAAATGTTTGTGGGTTTAAGCCTCTAAATTTTGGAGGAATTTATCACACAGCAATGAGTAACTAATACAGCTAGGTATCAATAATATGTTCATCAAAACCACCTCAGTGTCACATTGCTGTGGCACCAGCAATTCCAGTGGCCAGTAGCTTGCAAATCCAGCCACCTTGAAATATATGAGGTGGGTCTCAGGGAAAGGAGCCTCTGGTTCAGCACTCCAACCTTCTTGCCCCTCATTCTGTCCCTGGACAGCTGGATCCTGTAGGTTGAGGCATTTTAGTGTTTCTCAATGCCCATGTCTTAGAAAAGATATTTGGATATATCTGGCCATCTGAAGAATAGCCCACCCTTCTCCAGCTCTGAGAAGGAGATGTTCAGATAGAAAATCAACTCTGCACTCAGTGGTAAGATCCTGGGAGGCATCACCGCCATTCCCTGAAGCTTCTTAAAAACCATCCTCCTGCTTGTCTGGTGTTTGATATTGCATTTAAAGAGAAATGTGCAAAGAGATAGATTGACCAGCAGTCAGAGATTGCCTAATAGGACAGCTGTATCCTGGTGGGGTCACCACAGATCAAGGACTATCCAGTCTTCCACTATGTGATAATAATAGTTAATACTTACAGAGGAACTACTAAAGTGATTTATATATATAAATAGTGATTTTAATGATAAAGATGATTTCCATGCATCTACCCACCGTGCCTGCTTCTGGTGAATACTTTCACTCCCAGTCCCTGCTGTGCTGGGGATTATTTTTGTACCAGATGATACCTCCCTTCCATCCCATAACAGCTGATTGAGTCAGAAGAGGACTTCTGGTTAAAAGCAGTCAATTCATAGGCTGCCAGCTTGTGTCTGGGTTAAAATGATGAGTTGGGCCAATCACATTTTTTGTGTGGGTGAGTATGAAACAAGTGACAAGGAGGAGGTTTGTACCATAGGCTGGGGTGTCCACGATGTCCAAGTGCAGGTGAGTAAGTGGAGGGAGCAGGCTGGGAGGTCGGGGAGAGGAGCACGTATACAGAGAGAGATAACCGTGTAACCAGACGAGGAGCCTGAGAGACAAAGTGAGAGAGCAGAGACATAGAAAGACACACTGACCTCAACTGAGAGAGATAAAGATTGGTTCCTAGTGGCTTTTAGGTTCCTGCAAGGCCCTGCTCAACTTGGGTTCTTTCAATTCACCTAAAATTCAATAACCATCTTTTCCCTTAGCAGGTTTGAATGGGTCTCTGTTCCTTGCCACCAAAAGAGCCTGATGAAAGTAATCTCTAATGTCCATAGTTCATTAGATTTTAGGGAGACTGGATCTGGCCAGTCAAAATCATAACAGACAGATGGGTAAACTAAACACCAATGTATTAACTTACAAAGAGAACTGTACTTTCTCAGAATTCTGGAGTATTCAGGTTGGATGATCAGTGCATTTTCCCTCCCTTAGGAAAACTTCTGTAGAAACCAAGTCCTATGTCAAGACTGCTTGGTGAGACTGGATGCGAGCAAAGGAGAGACCATTTTCAGAGTTATTCTCGACAAGCTGTTGGAGTGCAATTCATCACTCATCTCTACCGTGGGGATGGACCTCCTGGGGAGACCCTCATGCTCCGGGGGAAGGGACAAGTCACATGGATGGGTTCTTTCTCTGTGGCTTCCTTTTACTAGACTCTGTGTAGACTCCACCTTTCTCTAAACCCTTGCTACAGAGAAGTTATAATACCTTTATTATTAATAATAAAATAATAGCTAACGTTTATTGAGTATTTTCTATGTAACTTGCGCTGTGCTAAGCCCTTTACAAATACAATATCTTACTGAATCCTCAAACAACCTTATTCTGCAGGTATTGTTATTCCACTTTACAGATACGACTCAGACAGGTTAAGAAGCTTGTCCAAGGACGAGGGACAAGGAGAGAGCTAAGTTAGGGAACAAGGAGAGAGCTGGGAGGGCAGCAACCACATCACACGTCTAGGTAGATACCCTGGTCACGTTAGTTTTGGAGCTAGCTCTTGATTTGAGGAGAACACACACGATTAAATATGTTTTCTATGTTTACTTAGCATTTCTGCATGCGGCTCCTGTTAATCATTATTTTAAATAATCACAACAACAATAATAATGATACTGATCATTTATGGAAGTCAAGACTAGAAGCTTTCATCTACCCTGTGAGGTAGGTATCATTATTCCCACCTTAGAAATGAGAAAACTGAGATTCGAGGAGGTTAACTTAGTTCACAAAGATATAAGCAGTAGAGTCAAGGTTCAGACCCAGGTCTGTATGTTAAATCCAGTGCTTTTCCCACACTGTACAACCTGTCAATCAAATTTCCAATCTGAATTGACTTTCTATTTTCACACCCCAGTAGTTTTCCCTTGACTGTATCCTCATTTAAGAAGGAAACCTTCATGGACGTCTAATGTGGCACTAGGGAGGAAAACTGTAAGTGGAGATGGTGTACTGCCTTGGGTTCTAGTGAGTTGAGGGTCATAAAGTTTGTTTGCCAATAGCAACTCCTTCCGGATGGTCTTAGTTTCCAGGTTCTCTGGACAATTTCAAAACCACCTGGACACTAGACTAATTATTGTTAAAATAACAAACAAGGAGCAGTATAACTTAGTTATAGTAAGGGTCTTCATTTTTATTGGTGCTTCTGACTCCCGAGAGTGTTTGGTTGTTTCTTTGTGGTCAGAAGACCCGGCCCAATCTGTTCTAGGGCTGTGGGTGATGGGAGCTGGGAGGGCAGCAATAGCCTCAAGTATATACAGGGAATCAAACAAATGAAAAAGCACGAGTGTTGGTGAGGTTGTGGAGAATATGGGACCCTCATACGTTGCTGGTGGGAATGTAAAATCATTCATTTAGCCACCATGGAAAGACTTTTTGGTAGTTTCTCACAAAGTTAAACAATCACCATATGACCCAGCGATCCCTCTCCTAGGTATATACTCCAAAGAATTGAAAACAGGTCCTCAGACAAATACACTTACAGGCATGTTCAGAGCAGCACTATTCACAATAGCAGAAGAGTGGAAATAATGCAGCAACGCATGATGGACATGTCCAACAGTGGATGAATGTATAAACAAATTGTGGTATTCCTACAATGGAATATTATTCAGCCATAAAAAGGAGTCAAGTACTGACACAGGCTACATCATGGATGAAACTTGAAAACATCATGCTAAGTGAAAGAAGCCAGACATAAAGGCCACAGATTGTATGATTCCGTTTATATGAAATGTCCAGAAGACTCAAATCCAGAGAGACAGAAAATAGACTAGCGTTTGCCAGGAGTTGGGAGGACGAGGGAATGGGGAATGACTGCTTAACGGGTGTGGGCTAACAGATAGAGAGAGAGATGGTAGTTGCTCAACATTGTAAATGTAATAAATGCCACTGGATTGCTCACTTTAAAGTGGTTAATTTTACGTTGTGTGAATTTCACCTTAATTAAAACAAAAAGCTCAACAGCCCTCTCCGCCCTCTGAGCTTGGCATCTTCGCACTGGATACAGGGCAAGAGGCGCACTAAAAGGTGCCTTGTCCTGCAGTTTGATCTGTTGTGCATTCACTCATCCGAGCCTTAATTCCCATTTACTCAGCACACAGCGTCCGAGCCAGATCCTGGGGTCCAGAGGGCACAGCCCCTGCCCTGGGAGCGCACAGCCTAGGGGGAGACACATCCCGCAATTAAAAAGCAGAACAAAACTCTGTGATGAACCCAGCATAGGGGAGCTGGCTGGTCCAAGTGGCAGAGAGTCCCCTCTTTCAGACAGGGGGTTTGGACCGAGCTAACTCGTGTCCCTGGCCGCCAAATCCCGTGCGACGGATGCGTCCTTTTGTTGTTGTTCATGGACGGGAAACAGTTTTTCCGGCCCTTCAGGAGCTCCTCCGCAAAGGTGGGAAAAGGACCTCAGGCAGCACAAGGATGTCAGCCTGGAGGCAGCGGGTTGGGTGGGTGAGGGCACCCCGCGCCCCGCCCCGAGCCCCCGGGAGGCCGGCCGCCGCGCTCGAGAGGTGGGGACTGCGCGGGCCGCGCTCCCGCCCTCCTCGGCGCCGACGGCCCCGCAGGCGGCGGGCGGCCCGCGGGGGGGCGGCGGCTCCCGGGCTTTGTGGCCGCGGCGCGCGCGGCGGGGCCTGGCCGGCCGGGCGCGCGCCGCCGCCGCCGCCCGGCGCTCCGGAGCCCGCGGCCCTGCCGGCCGCCCAGCCTGCGAGAGGAGCCGAGGCCGCCCGCGCTCGCGCCTCGCCGGCCCCTCCCCGGTCGCCGCGGCTGCCGCGCCGCCGCTGCAGGTAGGAGGCTCCCGGGCGGGCGGGGCGGGGGCGCGGTCGGGGGGCGCGGGCCGGGCGTGCGGGAGCCGCGGGCCGGCATGGCGGGCTTCCCGGCCGAGCCTCCGCGCCCCCTGCCCTGCAGGCCGGGCTGCCGCCCCCGCGCGCCGCAGAGGGACTCGGTGAGTGGGGCCGGCCTGCGGCGTACAAAGCCGCGGGGCGCGGACCTGGGGGAGACTCAGCGGCGCCCCCGGGGTCTGGGGACTCTGGACCCCGGGCCGCGGGAGCCGCTTGAGAGGAAGCCAGGTGACCCGCAGTGGCGCGGTCCCCATCCCAGGGTCCCCACTGGATGCCGGGCACTGTGCTCGGCGCCTTTCCATGCTTGGCTCCTTTAAGACCCCTTGTGCCCGGTTCCAGGGGGTAATGGGAGGGGTCCCTCACGCGGGGAAGCCGAGGGCAGAGCATCACGTCCGTGCCCGCCTGACCTTGGGAAGGCTCCTTTCCGGGAGCCTGGGCTGCTGCTTGTGTAAATGGGTTGAGGTGGGGGGTGGGGTGCGAGAGTGCGTGGTGTAATCGCTACCCCAGGAACAGTTGTGAGAGCCAGCGTACATAAATGATCATAGCTAAATTTTGAGCACTTTCTATGTACCAGGCCCGAGGTACTAAACAGTTGGCATGAGTTATCTAATTAAATCGTCACACTGGCGCTATGAGGAAGCTACTGTAAATTGCACGAATAATCTTTATTTAGGAGTAGGAAACAGTGAAGAATTTACTCTCCCTGTTCCGATTCAGAAGATTGGGCGTTTCTAGGTGTGGTAACATTTAAGATTACAGATATTCCTGCCGTATCAGGACAGTGGATATAGGATGCCGGGATATACGGATAATATCGGGGCCAGGGGCTTCCATTTCAGCACTGCCAAGTAAGACGGTTGTGTTATCAAGGAAAGTGTTGAACATTAATTCTAAAACACAGTTCCTGAGTTAGGACTGAAGATTGCTATGGGAGTTTGGGGCCAGGGGGAGACAAGGGTGGATTGAGGGGAGAGGCAAGGATTTTGGAGTTCTGGAAGAAGATGGTTGAGGAAGGGACCAGGGTCCACCACCTCAGCAGCATTCTGGACCAGGATTCCATCCTGCCCTTAGAGACCAGGCATCCTGTCTGGGGGAGGGGGAGGGATGCTGGGAGGAGATCACAGGTTGTCTCTTCTTACTCCCACACCAGCCCAAAAGTATTCAGATGGGTTGAGAACCTGGTGATTGGGCCTCCTAAAATGTCATTGTCCTTTCTTGTGATTCCTGAAATTCTTTTAATGTGTTTGAGAAGACTGGGATACTCACCAACCCTGAAGGTTGATAAGGTACTTAAAATACAAAGGCCTGACTGATGTCATGAAGGGGTGTGTTTTGAGCACAGTTCGCCTGGTTAGAGAAGTGGTAGGCATGAGGAGATTATTTTGGGGTTCAGTTTGGAATGGGGAGAACTGGAAGGCTTTGGACCCTGAGGAAGGAAGAGAAAGGCTGGAAGGCCTGGGGACTGCCCCATGGGGAAAGGGAGTGGGAGCAGGAGCTGAGGACAGGGCACACCACAGTCTGCAGAGCACGTGAACAGACGGCTCAGTTCTCAGCTGCCACGGAGGCACCCTCTCCTCTGCCCACTTGTGACCATTTCTTCCTTGAATGTTGTGGAAGGTCAGGGCTGGACTCAGGCTTACTTTTCTCTTGAGTGAGCAGGAAAGGCTTCCTGGAGAAGGGTTATTTTAAAACCAGGCCTTGAAGGAGGGGGTATTTGGGCACATAGAGATGGTGAAGGTTGGGAGCAGTGTGCATCGTGGAAAGACCAGTTGCTTTGGGGACATAGATAGTTTGGAGTTCAAATCCTAGCTCTGCCATTTCTTAGCCATGTAATTTTTTGTGACGATAAAAGAATGTTTTTTCAAATGCCTGCTAGGGAGCTCGAGCAGCACCAGTGCCCTTTTCCCTGTCCATGGTGACATTCACTCAGCAACTGTCTGCTGAGCACCAATTGTGTGCTGAGTCATATGCTTCATTCGGGGATAGAGATGAGTCAGAAATTATGTCTTCCCTTGGGAATTTCCCAGTCCAGTGGGGGAGACGGACACAAAGAGCAAATTACACAAAATATGGGAAGTGCTACAGTACAGTCATGTACAACTGGCCGTGAGCTCACAGAGGAATAACTAACTCATTCTGGATGGAGAATGACTATCTCAGGCATTCTCACTCAGGGCCAGTCTACCTCCAGTGAGATGAGGTTGAGACCGTATGAGAGAGATGTTGAATGCTACCTCACCTCCTAGCTTCTCTGTTTACCCTTGTCTTGTCTTTGCCCTGATAGTCTCTTTCTTAAAAAAAAATCTAATTGCAGTGTGTGCATAGTTTGTAAGCTGCCTCAAACTCATTTTTGAAGGAAGCTGTTACAATAAAATAGACATAGCCTGGGGGTTAGTTGAGGAAAGTGTCACAAAAATGTCACCGGAGTTGGACCTTGAGGGATGGAAATGAGCCCTTAGTGGACCTTGGGGTAAAGGATTCCAGCCAGAGGAAGCCACCTGTACAGAGGCAGGAGAACACAGCAGGTTCAAGAGCATGAAGGTGAGTTTGGTCTGGCTGGGTTGAAGAATACATGGAGAGTGTGGGGTGGAGTGGGGAGGGGCACTGTAATGGGGGCAAGATCTGGACAGGCCTTGAATGCCACGTGAGGAGCTTGGACTTGATCAGTTAGGTGGTGGGGGAGATGTCAGAGGTTTACACTGTGACATGATCACTGTGTTTTAGGAAGATCCCTCTGGTTGCTGTGTGGGAGAGGGGCTGGAAGTCTGGGAGATTGTTTGGGAGACTAGGGCCTGACCTCAGACATAGACGATGAGGATGGGAGAGGAGAGACTAGATAATGTGGTAAGGCATACAGTAGGTCTTGATTACCTGTGATGGAAGACCATGCTGTGGTTTCTGCTTTGGGCCAAGTTAATGTGCTGGAAATCATTAGAAATCAGGAGTTTAGGGGTAGGGGAATAATTAGTTTGCTTTTGGCTATGGAGAATTGGAGATTTCTGAGATGCCCATAATGGACAGCTAGATAGAGGCAGCTGGTAGACGCTGTAACTCTGTGTGGTGCTGAGAAGAGAGGATAGAGCTGAAGAGAAGGGTTCCCCTGACACCCCTACTTTCTTTTGAACAAACACAGAGAATCTACTGTGTGCTAAAGATACGAACAAAAGGTAGTTCCAAGCCCCAGGAGCTCACCCTCGGATAGGGGAGACCCCTGAGGATGTGCATAGATTGCAGAGTAATTCTGAGTGCTGCAGTAAGAGGTAAACACTGGGACCCTTGGCCCCAAGACTTGAGAGCGATGGTTGCTGAAGTGGTGGGAGTCGAGGAGAGTGCTCACAGGCGAGAAGCAGGCTGAGTGGGAACCCCTGCAGCAGGGGACTTGGTGTATTGTGAAAGCACTTTCTGTGGAGGATACTTTAATAACGGTTCCAAGGGAATTTCAGGAAGACTAGGGTGGGAACATGGTTTACGGTGGAGCCGTGGGGGAGGGGAAGGAAGGGTGGGACTCTTAGGAACCTTCATGTGGTTTATAGAGGGGACTGTGAGGGGTGGAAGGACAGGAGGTGGGAGCTCTTGCCTTAAACACAAGACTGGTTCTGCTCGCAGATACACTCAGGCACAGATGGTGAAAATAAACACTTTCAAGTTTCGTGGCTGCCTGGAGTGGGTAGTGAAGGGGAGGAGGAGGGAGAGCATTAGAGGAAGCAAGTTCAGTGCTAGGTTTAAGACTGGAAAGCCCTTTAAAGGAAGGAAAGAAGACGGAGAGGGCACAGGTGAGTGGCTATCCTGGGTAGACAGATCTGAACATGCGAGAAGGTGGGCACGGGAAGAAGAATATCCGATGACTCTTGCCTCTGGATAAAACGAAATCATGAAGACATCATAGTCATAGTGAGGCTTTTAAAAATTTGGCACACAATACAATAGTATTTACAAGAAGAAGCCAGGAAATGATTTTTGTTATGATAAATCCTTTAAAAGAGGAGAAATTTTACATAGTAGAACATATAGATATAATTAGTAAAAAACGCAAATGGCGAGCAGGTTAGTTTCAACGTATATTCCACTAATATTTGTCGAGTGCCTACTGTGTACCAGGCACTTTTCAAGGAGCGGGGGCTACAGTAGCGAACAGATGGCTCACCTGCTTTAGATATTTCAGCTGGAACTACTTAACCTACAGAGTTAAACCTAGGTATGGGCTTTAAATCATCTCAAGTGCTGAGGTCTCTATTCTGTTGCCATGTTCTCTTTCATTGGCTGGTAGCTCTGCTAGCCTCATAAATAATCAGAAAATACCATCTAGGCATATTTGGCAGAGAACTGTGGAAATTAGGTTGCAGGAAAACCATTGTAGTGGCGATGCTAACATAGGCTGCCAGCACTGGGTGGGACTAAAGAGAAAACCCGCTTTAGCTTATGATTTAGAGATGAAAAATCGACAGTCGGGGAGGAAAGGGGACTTGCCTAATGTTACAAAACAAGTTTTCAGATGGGATATCAGGGGAAGGCTTAAGGTATTAGCAAAATGCATCTTGATGGTGAGAGGGTCCCAAGAGGAGATGTGGGAGGAGGGGTTGAAAACGAAGGATGACACTTTGCTTTAGTCCCCCCTCTCTTACTAGGGCCCCAGGAAGTCCCCTGTTTTGCGCTGGGCCTCAGGTGCCTCATCTGTCAAGTGAGAGGATTAGCCTGAGGTCCCCTTTTAGTTTTAACATGTTAGGATCTATGTTGCTTCCAAAAAAGGTTGTTTGGGGATGCTGAGTCAGGAGAGGGAGTCAGCGGGCCAGGATAGGAAATAGCCTTTCATCTCTCTAGAGCACTCCTCACCCATGACTTGTTGCCAGGCCTCCTTCAGGGATGGGTGCCACATTTCCTTCAGCTCACCCAGCCTTTCTGTACACGTTCCTTCCTTCAGTTTTTTCCCCAGTCATGGCCCTGTATTGTTCTAATCCTAATTCTAATTCCAATCAATGCTAGTAGGAATTACATTCTTATTCTAGATCCCTCCAATCCTGGAGTAGTGTCCCTGGGCACATCTCTGTCTCGGTGCTTATCACAATGGCTCGTCACCAGCCCGTCCCATAATATGCTATGTTGTGTTATGTCTTCATTGGACTATGATTTCCCCAATCTTAAGGAGTCCCCCTCTCTCTGGTGCCTGCACAGAGTGGCTGCTCGGTTAATCCTCGTGTCCCCTCCTGGCCTCTGCTTTCCCTTCATCCCCCGCCCTAGTGTGGACACACACGTCCTGGTCATTTCTCGCTTTGAAACACTCTCTGGTGTGCACATCCTCCTTTCTGTTAACATCATCACCGCTCAGAGCCCAGGCCCTTTCTCATCAATTATTTATCTGAATGATCTCCTTCAGCTCTCTCTGTTCATATCCTCTACATTCTTAAAGATCTAGCTCAGATGTCCTCGTGTTCATGAAGAGTGCAAATTAACCTCTTCCCTGCTCTGAACGCCCACGGCCCTTTGTCCTCTATTACAGCGTCCGTGTCGGTGTGCTTCTTGTTTTAGTTATCCGTGTCTGCACGCCAGTGCTCCTTTCAGGCTCTAGGGTTCAGCTCCTCTGTATCTCCCACATATTCTGGGACAGTACTGAGCCTCTGGCAGGAGTTCATTACATATTTGTTGAATTGTGTGTCTATGAAATTAAAGAGCAAATAAGTATTTGAGTATCTGTTGTATACAGACCACTGTTCTGTGTTTGGAAGCAGTTTAATATGGTGGGAGGGGTGGAAAGAACTCAGATTTATTGAAGCTGTAGTCTGTGCTGCTGCTTTACTCCCACTGCAGGACAGGAGTAAGGCAGAGTAGCAGGTATAAACCCCATTTTCCAGATGAAGCATTGGAGGTTAATTGACTTGCCCAGAGTCACGCGGCTATGTGAGTGCTGAAGTCAGGATTTGAGCCCAGGTTTTCTGCATTCCGTGTCTTGGTTTATTTCACTTCACTTTAAGAGCAGTAGTTCATTAATATGCGGACATCTGACTGAGCCCTCAGGGCCACAGATTTTCAGTCATGGTTCCTATTCTGAATTTTGGCTTCAAAGAACTCTCTTTTCCACAAAGGGCAGTAGAAGTAAAATCTGGCCAAGATTCTCTAGTCTTTGCTCAAATTTTAGGACTTATTTTGACCCTTGGTGGACTTACAATATTATTAAATGGTATTAAATTAGTATTAGTTGGCTTGGGCTGTCATAACAAAATACGACAGACTGGGTGGCTTAAACAACAGAAATTATTTCTCACAGTTCTGGAGGCTGGAAGTGCAAAGATCAAGGTGCCAGCAAGGTAGGTTTCATTCTGAGGCCTCTTCTTTTGGCTTGTAGGTGGCCAACTCTGTGCCCTCACATGGCCTCTTGGTGAGGGAGAATGAGAGAGATTGAACCAGGGCCCCACTCTTATGGCCCCATCTCCAAATACAGCCACCCTGGGATTTAGGGTTTTGGGAATTGTGCTGATTGTTTCTTCTTTGT
This sequence comes from Ceratotherium simum simum, assembly GCF_057802395.1. Lineage (NCBI taxonomy): Eukaryota > Metazoa > Chordata > Mammalia > Perissodactyla > Rhinocerotidae > Ceratotherium > Ceratotherium simum. The sequence continues at coordinate 33,972,684 of NC_141928.1, read as the reverse complement.
TCTTTTATGGTGTTGGAATTGCAGTCTTTTATGTAGTGCTGTCTTTGAGTCTTTGCCTAGCCCAAGGATAACTTCCATTGCATTTGGCTTTTGCTATTTTATTTGACCGTTTTTACTTGTATGCAGCGTTTAGTGTACTGTTTTATCATGCATGATACTCATTCTGTACATGGTAGGCAGTTGTACGCCTATAGCAAAATGTATTCATTCATAAATGTTTGCCAAGGGTCCACTGTGTGAGGGTCCCTGGGCTGCTGCTTGCACCACAATGATGCATAAGAACAGTTGGCACTGTGTCTAGCAGAACGGCAGACAAAAAAGATGATCTACGGATGAGCAGAGTTGGGGGCAGGGAAGGCCAGCCTACGTCTAACAGCTAATGCAGCATGGAAGGCTTGTTATGTTGTCATCTCTAACCAATTACGGACATTGCTGAGTAGTTTTAAGCTAGAATGTGCTTTCTAGCCTCGAAGTTTCTATTAATGAGCTTCACCGGGAGATCTCTTACTTCAGGAGGTATTTGTTTACTTAGGACTGTCAGTCAGGTGCTCAAGCAGAATGTCAGGTTCCCCTGAGCGTGGGTCATTTTAAAGCTCCATGTTATCGCTACAGTTACTTTTCAAACATACGTTCTTATCAGGTCAACAGCGGAAATTATTTCAGAGCTCTGGTTAGACTGAGAGAGGTACACCTGGGAGGGGATGGGGGAAGTGGGGGTCCTGGGCTGTAGGTTTGAGACATAGAGGGCAGGGGTGATCGAGGCGGGGAGGGGAGGGGAGGGCAGGGCAAGAGCCGCCAAATGGAGAGGACAGAGCAGGCACAGCTCCCCGGAAGCTGCTCTACCCTAGGACCTTTCCCTGCTGACAGTTAGATGGCTAATTGACATGTAATATGAGCAGAGATGCTAAAGGCTGTCATCAGGTCTGAAAGAAGAGCGCTGAGCAGAGGAGAGAGCAGCATGGGCATTGGTGTCAGGCCTGGGTTTGAATCCTGGTTCTGCCATTTACCATTTGTGTGACCATAGGCAAGTTACTGAGCCTCACTCTTCCTATCTGGGAAACAGGAATAATGACTGGTTAGTGGGGATAACAGCCTACTTCATGAGGCTGTTGGGAATCCGCAGGGCACCTTTGGGGTACACTGTCTCATACCAGACTCCCTGCAGAAGGGAACCACATGGCCCAGGGAGGCCTGCTGTTCTACAAAATTAAGCAAAGTAAATTGGTAGCTCTGGATTTACGTAGGGAGTGATTAAATAACAGTTGAGTTAATAGGCTATTAATGGTCCCCAGGTGTTGGTAATTCTGAGTATTTGCTTTTGAGAGCAGTTGTGTAATTTTTTCTGGTGCTTTAATAAAGCTTTTTTTTTAAACAGAAAATATTGTAGTGTAACAAATGATGTTCTCAGGGTCTGTTTTTTGGAGGGTTAAATGATATAGTGCATATTAAGCACTTAGTATAGCATCTAACCCACAGTAAAGGCTCAATAAAAGTTATCTGCTGCAGCTATGACAGACAACTATGTACTGGGGCTTTGGGGGAAAAATAAATAAATAAAATCTTAAAAAAAAAAAAAAGTTATCTGCTATTGTTATTACTGCTATTATTAGACTCAACTGGCCGTACTTAGGGCAATATCCTTTGTGAATGGAGACTCCCCACGAGCCCGCCACCACCTGATGGCAGCTAGCGGTACTGCACACGTTGTGACAAAGAATTATTAAATTGATTGGAATTAATTCCATGTAATTTTAATTCCAAGTATCACAGGGACTTTGTTCAGTCAGAGTGTGGCTTATTTGCTTGAGAGCTGCAGTTCGTATATAATTAAACAATGAAATGACCTTTTTCACCTCCATAGTTGGCATAGATTTAAAAAAATGTTAACAGCAAGAGTAAATGCGTGGGGAAACAGTCATTCTCTTGTGCTGTTAGTAGGAATGTAAATTGGTACACCATTTCTGGAGGACAGATGGCGATGTAACAAAAGTGTTAAGTGTTTTCATCTATTGTGGCAGCCATTACCTTGAAGAAATAAAGATAAAAAAAGATTTATTTAGAAAGAAAAAATATATATATTAATTTATGTATATATTTAAATAAAACAGCATTATCTATAATAGAATAAAATAGGGAACAATCCCTTTTTCATTTGTGAATCAGATTTCTCAATCGTTATAGCAGTGATTCTTAAGTATAGTGGGGGCCTGAGGGAAGGTAGGCGTATTGACATCTCCTGGGGCAGGGGGGTTGGGGTGGAATATTGGATCAGAATCTGCTCTGGGAGCTGTGTAGTTTAAGAACATTCAGTACACCTATTGATTTTATAATAAAAACTACAGAAGGTAAAGTTGGACACAGACATCTTGGCAGATATAGATATGGTAGGAGTGTGTGTTAATACATTTCAGTTTGGGGAACATCGATTTTGTAGGGAATAGGAGAGTGTTGAAGGGGAAAAATTAATTTTAGATCTTTGGGGAAGAAAGGGCCTGGATTGGGTGTCCTTGTAGGGACATTAGAGCAACATGATTGAAGCACAGGCCTTGGAATTTAGGGATGCAGGGACACATCCCCAAACATAAATTTCCCCTCATTTAGCTTTGCTCAAGATCTGAGAATCAAACCACCTTTGACCTGTGTCTAAATCTCTCCATCTGTGATACTCTGTGCCCACGATGAGTATGAGACAGGGTACCTGGTGTGTGGAGACACTGATCACACTAGTGCTTCATTAACTTTAACTTTTGGGAGGAGGTGGTGCATAGTGGGAGACCCTGATCAGGTTCTGTAAAGCCCACACTCCTTGGCCTCAATTTTAAGGCTCTCTGATCTGGCTCAGTCCCCTCCAGCCTCAGGTGTAACAAATGTCAGCTATTCACAACTACAGTAACGCCTCCCCAGGCATAATATACGAATAGCTGGCTTGTAATAGTGTGATTTTATATCAGTATACTGTAAATTGAAAAGCCATAGCCTTTTTTCCCTAACTTTTTATTATGGAACATTTCAAACATGCACAAAGATCGAGAGAATAATTTAATGAATCTGTGTACCTCTCACCCTTGTCTATGTTCATATGTCCTGTTTTTGGCCAGTGGGACTCCTTTCAAGTTAGTTTCTAATTATTTTGATACGGGTTGGTCAGTTTAAACGGACTACGTCATCAGTATCTTGATGCTTGCCTGTTATTCTGAAAAATCAGAGGCTTGGAGAACATAAGAAGTACTGGGGCGTGTTGGTCCCTTCCACAAAGGGAACCGTGCAACGCTCACTTTATTGCTGAATTCAGTGTTGCTTAGTGATATTCTTGCCACAACATATTTGAGAGGCTAATTTTGTTGAAAGCTTCCTGTGATTGAAAGATGTGGGAAAAGTATGGGGTCACAAAATGCACGTAAGTTCAATGGAATGAGACATTTACTAACACCTATTGTGTGAAAGATGCTGGCTCAGCAGTGGGGAGGATGGCAAGATGACCTAAGGGAGTCATGGTTGAGTAATTTGGAGTCACCCAAGGTGAGAGCCCAAGAGATGGTTGTGAAATAATGCTAAGAATACCAGACTGTTCGAACTCATAGAAGCAGAGAGTGTAACAGTGGTTACCAGGGACTGGGCGTAGGGGTGGGGGAAATGAGGAGATGTTGGTCAAAGGTACAAAGTTGCAGTTATGTGATGAATAAGTCTAGAGATGAATAAGTCTAGAGAGCTAATGGACAGGCACAGTGACTGTAGTTCATACTACTGTCTAAACACTGGAATTACGCTGAGAGGAGATTTCAGGTGCTCTCATCATAAAAAAGAGGTAACTACGTGAGGAGATGATACGTTAATTAGCTTGACTGTAGTAATGATTTCACCATGTATATGTGTATGAAATCAAATTTATGTATATTAAATATAATTTTTATTTAAAAATATAAAAAGGTATTATATAGACTAAAGTAATGATACAAATGGAGAAAAGGTTATTTCAAAAATTGTAAATATAAAATTGATAACATTATAATATGTGAACAAAGACTTTAAAGGAATATGCATAATAAAAATGGCTATTATTTGATGTGTTAAAAAAAAAAAGAATACCAGACTATTAGGACAGTCCAGGTTCTTGACTTTCTAAGTCGCCATCTTTGTGATCTTGGGCAGTCCACTTCATCTTACTGGCCCTTAGTTCCCTCAGTTGAAAAGAGGGGCGTTGGACTCGATCTTTAAGCACCCAGGCCTTTTTATCGGAAATTGTATAAATTATTTACGTAGGGCTGTACACTTTTAAAAGTGGTCCTTGTACCTTAGCGATCACAGACTCCAAGCCTTCATTTTAAAGATGAAGAAACTGAGGTTCCTCTAGGAACATGGACCTATCCAAGGTCACAGACATAGTGATGGAAATGTCAGATCTTTTGGGGTGATTTCTTGATGATTCTGAAATCTTGATAGTGTTTACATTATCTGTTATATTTGGTTACACAGTGCTTCTCTGTGTTCAGCTGTGACAGAACTTTGAAAAAGCTGTTTAGTTTAAGAGCTGCCTTACGTTATGAATTTGGGGAATAATCAGTTCCCTAACATTAAGCAGAAATAAATTAACAAATTAGAGTTCCACATAGATGTTCAACTTTTGTTTTTTTGCTGTTACCTACCGGGTATTCACGGAATGGCCAAGACCTACAACAAAGGAGCTACTTGAAAATCTACTTTGAAGTAAAACCCCATTCCTAGTACACTTCTGAATGTTTTCCTGAGAATATCATAATTCAACATTAATGGAGAAGAAAGTGCTGTATTTCAGACAAAGGGAATCAAGGCAGGGATTAAGCTTAAGTAATTTGCTGACATTTTTATTGCTGGAGTTAGTGATTATTGTTTCAAACTTCCTTTTCCAGGATAGCTAACGGCCAGGAGAAATATAGTGGAAAATGCAAAACAACGAAATTATAAAACCTGCGAAATACTTCTCGGAATTGGAAAAGAGCATCCTGCTTGCTTTAGTAGAAAAGTACAAGTATGTGCTGGAATGTAAGAAAAGTGATGCCCGGACGATCGCCCTCAAGCAGCGTACCTGGCAGGCGCTGGCCCACGAGTACAACTCGCAGCCCAGCGTGTCTCTGCGGGACTTCAAACAGCTGAAGAAGTGCTGGGAGAACATCAAGGCTCGGACCAAAAAAATTATGGCCCACGAGAGGAGAGAGAAAGTGAAACGCAGTGTCAGTCCTCTGCTGAGCACCCATGTCCTGGGGAAGGAGAAGATCGCCACCATGCTGCCTGAGCAGCTCTACTTCCTGCAGAGCCCCCCGGAGGAGGAGCCTGAATACCCCGCTGATGCCGCCGCCCAAGGTATCGGTCCCTGAGGCCAGCTTGCCTGTTCTCACTGGGTACCTGTTTGACCTTCTAATTTTAAAATCCTTAATTTTGAGGGACTTTATAAAGAAGAAACTTTGATATCAAACTTGACTTTCCCAGTTCAAAATCTCCAGATTATACAGGACATTCAAGTCACATGGTCCATAAAAACAGAAGTTCTTGCTTATATCCTCGTGTTAGCTCTCTTAAAGAGATCTCTCTTATCTCTTATTACTTAAGAATAAGGAAAAATAAGGCGCTACATTAATACAGTTGTTATTAATGAAGTTCATCAGTTGCTTATCTCAACTTATCTCAAATATATTAAATTAGAGAATTGTTTAAGGAGTTATATTCATTCACTCAATCTTAGTTTTTCAAAAAGATATTTTTGAGGACCTATTATGTGCAAAACACTGCTTAAGTCACTCAAAAGGCCCCATTAAAATAGCGAATTTTTTCAAACTTAAGAATTTAGTACAGAGACTAATATAGCAAACACCTATTCAGCATTCACCCAGATTAAAAACTAGCATTTCCACCCGTTATAATATTGTGATCCACACTTTTGGTTTGTGGCACTCTGGCGAACTTGAGACATTCTGGGAAAAAATTCATTTTAGTTTTTATATACTTCCACTGAGAAAAGAAAAATATGCCATACATAATTTTTAGGGAAGGAAAGACTGTCATGTAATCAAGGATGTATTGACAGTGTATCATAGCTTTAAAAGGTTGGAATGAAGGGGCTATTGAAATGCCTCCAGGCAAGGGGAGGGTGGGAATGCATATAGATAAATTGCCAATAATTCCTGCCTCTTTTAAGATGGGAATGGCCAGTTGATATAGATGCGTTGCAGTTTGCAGAAGACACGCCTTAAAGCAGAGGAACAAGATTCCTGGGGAGGCCAGCGGGCTGCTCATAAGGTGCTCCAAGGACCCAGCAAGCACTTGCTAGGAAAATCTGATTCTTAGCTTGCAGGATGAGAAATTCACTCATTAGTGTCCCCAGAGTAGATTGAGCTCTGAGGGACTGGTTAATTAAAAGTCTCAAGAAACTGTCTAAAACCAAGAATGTTACCCATGTAGAGTGAAAAAGATAAGAACCAAGTGAACTGAGTACACGTTTTTAATTAGCACGTTTTTTTTTCCCTAGGGCAGATCATCCTGGGAACCTAAATTATGATCAGAACTTTGTTTGCCTGCTGATCCTTTGACTAAGGTTAAGTCCAGGGAACCAGTGGGGCAACCATAGTCGTTAATGTCATGAACCTCGCGCACCATTTTCCAGTGTAGGAACTCTGTGTCTGAATTTTGTTTCTTGAGTTCCCAAGCCAGGGTACTTCCCAGCAGACCCAGTGTTTCTATGGACACTGCCAACTCTCTTACCCCTCCTCCCCGTTGCTGCTTCTGTGGCGGATGGGGCCCATTGCTAATTGACAGTGTCCTTGCTTTGGAGATGTTTATAGCGTCAGCCGGTTCCTCTCCATCTTGCTGGCCTTGGAGTCATTCATTCTCTGTGAGGCAGCAAAGGGAGTGGTGCCGGGGGCGGGAGGGAGGTGAATCAGCAGGGATGCTTTTCTTTTTTTTTTTTTTTTTTTTTTTTTTTAAAGATTTTATTTATTCATTTTTCTGCCCCCCAAAGCCACAGTAGACAGTTGTATGTCATAGGTTCACATCCTTCTAGTTGCTGTACGTGGGACTTGGCCTCGCGTTGGACGGAGAAGTGGTGCCTCGGGGCGCGCCCGGGATCCGAACCCGGGCCGCCAGCATCAGAGCGCGTGCACTTAACCGCTAAGCCACGGAGCCGGCCCAGGGATGCTTTTCAAATTGCTTATGCTCCCTGGGAGACGTTGCCAAGGAAGATGCTGGTGTAGACTGCTTCCAGTTAGCTTTGCAAATCTTTGATCTGGGTTATTGTGTATTGATTTCATAGGGTTATTCTAAGGAGACAGTCTTATTTCCCCATTTTGGAATTCTAGGGTAGGATCTAGAAAGTTCATTCCACAAATTTTTTTCTCTTTTTTTTTGGAGGAAATGATGTACTTCATTTATGCATAAACACAATTTATAAATTTCCAGCAAGAAGGGAATACATATGGATTCTCAGTGTCCTTCCTGTAGTGACATTTGCTAGAGACCCACTTGTAAAAGAGATTTATTCTAAATTGGATGTTTGTACGTATACGACACATGAGACTCCTCTTTTTGCTGGTGATTAGTAAGCACAGCCAGATGCTGCCTGTTCCTGTTTCCAGGTCAAATCTGGAGGGTCGTGGAGAACCTTGCTGCTTTATCAGTTGGGAGGTGTGTCCAAAATAATCTGTTAACACTAGTAGTTAAGGTACTGGAACTCTTTCTACACATTAAGACAGCTTTGAGGTTACTGCCCTCGTTGTGTATTTCAGTTTACCTTCAAGAAAGAAGAAGACAGGTGAAAGTGTCAGTCATCCCTTCTGGGTCTTGGTGGGAAAAAGGTTGAAAACTTGCTGTAGGGTTATGGCTCTTATTCCATTGTGTGTATTTTGACACAGGGACTGTGTGTGTGTGTTTTGCTTCAGTTAGCATCTCTAACTCTGTGCTGTCCAATACAGTAGCCACAAGCCACGTGAGGCTAGTAAGCACTTGAAATGTGCGTAGACCGAATTGAGATGTGCTGTAAGTACACACACCATATCTTGAAGACTTAGTACCAAAAAAGAATGTAAAATATCTTACTAATAATTTTTATATTGATTACACATTGAAATGACACAACTTTAGATATATTGGATTAAAAAATATATTACTAAAATTAATTTCACCTCTCTTTACTTCTTTGATGTGGCTATGAGAAAATTTAAAATTATATGTAGCTTGTATTATATTTCTATTGGACAGCACTGTTCTAACACCTTACAGAGTGCCTGTTACAGAATTAGGTGCTCAGAGATTTGTTGGAATTTGTTAACCAGGATGGAGCCTAGGAGCATTCCACTAGAGGCCTCCCTCCAACTATTTTTTGTGAGAGATGATTTCAACTTCGTCATCTTGATTATTGTCCCCTAGATATTGTTAGCTTTGTCAATGACTTTCTTGAAATGTAAATCTGTATTTGAGCACAGTAGTCTTAAAATTTGTGTTTAACAGTTAGGAAAGTATTTGCAAAAAAACCAGTATTTTCCCCTTAAATATATTAAAACAATTTATACCCTGCAGATTTATGATACATGATAATTTGCCTTTGATACTTATCTTCCATTATCTTTGGGGAACAGATTTGCAGAACAAACTAGGGGAACCAACAAAATTTTCTAGGAGTGGTCGGAAGTGTAGGATGACTTAATGTCAAATATATTTACGAAAACTAAGCTTTCAAGTAGTACTCCAAAATCTTAAGAGAACTTATATTTAATTTCATATGCTATTATTTACTATAAAGCTATACTTGAATAACGTAAACCCGGATACACAAAGCTGTAATTAACTAACACAAACATTTCTTAATAAATTCCATTATTATCACTATTTAATTCCATCCTGTTGTTTTGGGGTGGGGACTCCAGTACAGGGGACTGAGTTATATTTCCAGTCGTGGCACACTAGCACCATTGGTCATGAAAAACCCCCTTTTGTGTTAACTTACATATTTATTCCCTGTTTATCCCCATTCACCACTTTCATTCTTTTCTCCTGTACCCTAATAATTCCAGTGTGCTTGTGTAGTCTCTCAATGTTCCTGAAAGCATGCATTGGTGTTTTATGTGCATGTATTTTAAATTTACATAGATTAAAAATTGTGCTATAGATACCATTCCTTTTTTTTTCCTTTTGGCCTTTTTTCACTTAGAATTTTTTTTTAAGATCTATTCCCAAATCTAATTTGTTTCTTTTACTTGATGAATAATATTCCGTAGTATGCATGCACCACATCTTATTTAACCATTTTCCCAGTCACCCCTATTTCTTCTGTTGAGAAGAGCTGGGGTTTGGCTTGTACACAGTTTCTTTCCCATCTTTTATTGCCATGGTAGGTTTTTCCTGCTGATATTAAACTTACTCAAATTGTCCAAGTGGAAAAATACCCCCTTGACTGTGTTCTCCATTCCCAGGAAGGCCCTTGGGCCTTCCTATCCATTTTGCACAAGATTGAGTTGTTTTCTACTTCGGGTGGCTTTGTTTTACCTGGGGGAGAGATTATGTAGCGTTTGTTTGCAGCAGGTTACGTTCCCAGGATAGTCTTTTTCCAATTAGAGAAGACTCTCCCCATCTGAACACTGACTTCCATTCATCAGAGCTAATATTTGTGTGAAAGTTAATTAGCTACTCCGTTGGGCTTCTCTAGTTTTAAGCCCCAGCTTCTACCAGAGTCTTCTTAAGAGGCCTGGCTTGCTTTCTTTAAAATGTATGTGTTGGCATATGTTTAAACTAAAAAAAATAGTTTTTAAGTAGAGTAATTTCTCCGCTCCTGGGCATGAACATACTGTCTTCATGTTCATAGCTCTAGAGAGAAATTTGGAGATCAAAATTTGGAATATACACCCATATTCTTAATAATAGATGGTTTTGTAGTGGATACAACTTGGAGGCTGCATTTTAAGATACATAAGTGATCAGCTGAGCAAGTGAAGTAGTGAGAGGCTGGGTGTTGTAGTCGTTGAGCTTGGAGTTGGGAGTCATGCAGACCTGGACTAGAGTCCTGATTCTTTAAGCTAGCCAAATGACTTTGGATATTATTTGGTTTTCTAGAATAATACCTCCCTCAGAGGGTTATTGTGAGAATTAAATGAGGTAATGTAGTAAAGCACCAGCCTAGTGCCTGGTTAGCTACTCAGAAAATGGTAGCTGCTGTCATCACCACTATCATCATCACCACCATCACCACCATCATCATCATCATCATCATCATCATCATTGTTATCATCATTGGACCCCTAAAGCCTAGAATTGTTGAGATAAAAATGAGCATTTAGAAATTGGGAGACATAAGTGGCATTGTGAGGGCATGAACTTTAAAGACTCAGAGGAGTACAGAACTATCTTTTGAAATGAAATCAAAGAGAAAAGAGGCTAAAGGTACCAAAAAATGTCTGCTGTGTTCAGTCTTCAAAGAAGACACTTTCAGATCTAAGACTAGAAAGGAAACAGATGAGGTAATCCTCTTTGCAGTTGGTCACATCTGAGGGACCCTATTCTCAATGTTAAGCCTGTCCCATTTCTTTGTCCTGTGCCTCGGCTCTCCACTCAGAACACTGTTCTTTCCACATAGTTGTGCTCTGTTGGGAGGGATGTGACCCACTGCAGCCAGTTCATCCCACACACGTTTCTCACCTGCCCGGCAGTCTACCAGGCCCTCTGCTGGGTTCTCCATGAGGATGAACAAGAGGCGGTCTCTGTCTGCAAAGTATTCAGAGACTTGCAGCGGAGGTAGTTAAACCACCAGTTTTATCAAGTGCTCTGCCAGAGTGGGCTCAGGAGGCAGTGGGAGCATGAAGGAAGGACATTTAATCAAGGCCAGAGCCGTTGGAGTTGGGGAAGTTTCCTAGGGAGACATTTTCATTATCTCTGGATGACACAGAAGTACTTTTAACCTTCTCTTTCAAAAGTAAGATTTTTACCTTTCTTTAATCTTAATTAGGGACTAGTTATGGTTGTTACCTAACCCCTTGGAGTGAAATAAGCTAAACAGTAGCCCTTTTCCTTTTATTAACAGTATTACGAGCTAAGTTTCCCCCAGTAGCCATTAACATTCCCAGCATCCCATCTTCTGGAATAACGGAGTGAACCTAATAATGTAATCAACTCTGTTAATAAATTGATATTATTTTTCTCCAAGGAGACGATTCTCATTATTGGAAATGTAAAGCTTCCCAAGAAAGCCTTGGAGTCACAGCTAGAAGACTCGGTAGGTTAGTGAAGTTAGTGGTTTCCTTGTTGGAAATCTTGAATTGATACTAATGTTATTGCCCTAGAAAAATACGAGTGCAAACATGGCACTACCAAAAGTGGCATCCTTTTGTATCCATAAGCTCTTTTCCCCTTGTGTTCAAAGCTTCAGCCAATAAATATTTAGTAGGTATCCACTGTGTACCAAGCAAAGTAATGGTCTCACAGATAAAAGAAATGAATAAGACGTGGTCCCAAAATAATACTAGTGTGTGTTCAGTGCTGTAACAGAAGAGTCGGGATAGAGAAAGGAGAGAGCTGAGGTTTCGCAGAGCAAGTGGCATTGGTGCTGAATGAAGGGGAGAGGTTGAAAAAGGGAGATGGGAGGAGGAGTGTGTGTTTGGGTGAGTGGGGGGAGGACGAATAGTGAGCCCAACTTCAGGCTGAAGAATTATGAAGAAAAGCATGGCCTTTAAGAATGTGAGTAGTTTGTGGTAGGATCGATGGGCACACAGAGTATTTTGAAGAGTAAGGGAAGAAAGATAAAGGAAGTTTGGAACCAGATTATGAGGGTTACTTAGGGTGGACTGAAAACAGAGCCAAAGACAGGAACCCGAGGGGAATATTAAAAGGTGAGAGGTGGGTGGAGCACGAGTCTGAGTCCTTTAAGGAGACTTGAGAAGGAGCAGTCAGAGAGGAGGCTGTGGAAAACTTAGGAGAGAGCAATGGTTCAGAAGCTAATAGAGGAAAGAAATTTCAAGAAGGATTGTCAAGTTACATAAGGAGAGGGACATTGTTAATAAATTGTTGTTTATTAACAAGGGAGAGGTTACATAAGAGGGACATTGAAAAGTGTCTTTGAGATCTGAATGTTGACCCCCAGATGGCAGTGCTGGAGATAACAGCCAGATGTAGGAGACTGAAGAGAAATGGTGTGCCGAGGAAGTTAAGCCAGGGAGACTCGTCTTTCAAGGGAGGACATTTGTAAGATGGCTTTCCAGGGTTAGGGCTAAGACCTGGGAGTAGGAAACAACAATGGCGCTCTTGTGGAGATTGAACAAGTGTTCATGGCTGAGTGAGAAACTGAGAAAGGGTGATGAGACCAAGGGAGAACTTAATGTGAAAACCTACTGTTGGCCTCATACTGTGGTCTGCTCATTTGGAGTTGTGCACACTTCATTTTGGAACTTACATCAACATAACAAGGTTTCCGATTCTTGATAAGCGCAGTCTCTGACTACTCTTCCCGTAGTTCACAGTTCTAGAGAATACATGACGAAACCCTTTACCATGACTTCTTAAGGGAAAATTGCTTTGATTTATTGGTTTTTAAAAAGTCAGGTGTGGCAAGGGTACCTGTAGGCATGCAGACCAGAGCAGATGCTATTTCAGATACATCCTGTAACGGGGGACCCTGTCATTTGAAATAGGATTGATTTACTCTCTGCCTGTAAAATCTTTGAACATATGTTTTCTGCTACTGTTTTTCAGAATCTTTTGCTGTTTCAAATAGAGAACTGTGCGATGATGAGAAAGAGTTCATACATTTTCCAGTATGTGAGGGGACCTCTCAACCTGAACCCTCGTGTTCAGCTGTCAGAATAACAGCCAATAAAAACTACAGGAGCAAAACCTCTCAGGAAGGTGCTTTAAAAAAGATGCATGAGGAAGAACACCATCAACAAATGTCCATCTTACAGCTGCAGCTGATACAAATGAATGAGGTGCATGTGGCCAAAATCCAGCAGATAGAGCGAGAGTGTGAGATGGCAGAGGAGGAACACAGGATAAAAATGGAAGTTCTCAATAAAAAGAAGATGTATTGGGAAAGAAAACTACAAACTTTTACCAAGGAGTGGCCTGTTTCCTCATTTAACCGGCCCTTTCCCAATTCACCCTAAGACTGTGGGGGCAGCTCCCTTGTAATTAATCTGTGTTGGCAAAGAAAGTCTGGAACACGAACTTGCCGTCAGTAACCTGTAACAGCTACAACTAGGAAAATTAGAGTGGTAGTAGTCACTTATTTAAGAAAACATTCAGGTAAACAGCTGCACCCTATGTACCCCTTAAGTGGCAAAGAAGCTGTTAGAGTCTTCTGAAAATGATCACGACGCGTGCTATAATTCTGAATGTAATGTCTCTTACTTAGAATTCCTACAAGAACCATGTGTGAGTGTTGTTGTTGTATTTTTTTAACCAAATGCAAGTGTGACTATAAAGGAGTGTGGCTGATTTTTTTTTTAATAGACATTAGAACTTTTCTATCCAAGTGAATGCCCTCCCATTGAAAGTGGTCATCCTGGGAGGCCACCCATGTCTCCGGTGGGGATGCTGTTGCTCAGAACTTGCTAGAGGTCTTTAGGGAACCACCATGAGAGCTGCAGCACCTTTTTCATTTTTTCAGTGTCCTTTGAGTGTGGATTTTCTGTTTTTAAACAGCCCAGTGTATGGAAGGATATTTTCTAATGCGGCTCAAAACTGCGTTGTAAGGCCTTCCTTTCCCCAAAGAGGAGTTCCAAATAATGTCTCCAACAGTGGTGGCTTTGTTGGAACTAAGGATGTAACTACTTTGAGGGAGAAATGTTCATTTAGATTTCTGTGTCCTGTCCTGTTGTGCTTGTTTTATTAAAAGAAAAGACTTGCAATTTTATAGTCACACTGTGTATGTTTTTCAAAGGTGCTACCTCCCCCACTGTGTTCCGGTTTTTGCCTTTTCCCTCTGTAGTTTCCTCCCAACTTCGTACTACTGAGTTCATCATTTGCCCTTGTTTTTCATCTTTAGCCACCGAAGGTCCTTCCCTCACCATGCTCGTGGTGCTGGCTCAGAGTAATGCTGTGTAGTTTGCATTACACAGTTAGCATTGATCTTTTTAAGAATCCATTACCAATATATTTGGAAACATGCGTTGATAAGTGGGTATTCTGATTGAGCTGTGAGATGTCTTCTCCTGTAGCTTGGTGTTAGAAACAGCCCTGGGAGTTGGGCCCAGCAGTAGCTAGAAGCAGCAAAGTGACATTTCAGTGCCAAAGCAGGCCAGCAATTCTGAGAATGAGATTTCAAGGCCACATTGGGGGAAGGAGGAGTGCGTGTGGCAGAGGCAACATACAGAGTGTAGGACTAGGAGTCAGGGCCTGAATACTGAGCTTGGTTCTGCCTCAAGTGCTGTGTGACTTTGGGTAATTCCTTTTAGTCCTTGGCCGTGGCGTTTCCTGTCCATAAAACAAGGGAGATGGTCTAGATAATGTTCAGAATCTGCTACAAGTCCTTGACTATGGTGTGGTCTGCAGAGTCCTGGATGGGTACTGCTAACATCATAATTGCCCACAGGGCATGGGTCAACAGGGAGCAATTGTTTACTGCATTGGCTAAGCTTCTCTACTTCATAATTTTGGAATTTGGGTCCTGGGGACTGTAAGTTCAGTGAAGTACATGTATACTCATTATTTGTGCACTGCATAAAACTTAAATGGATCTCAATTTATTTTATACACTGATATTTTAAATGTCTTAGAGGAACTGGTTATTTAGAGGAACCCTGTGAAGACTAGTCTTCTTTGAAAGGAAGGATCCTTTTGTAAGGATTTGTATTCTTAACTTAGTGTTTACCAAATGGACCCTTTAGAGAAGCAGCTTCTGGATAAAGTCCCAAGCTTAAATGGTTTCTGGGAGACAAAACTTGACTCTCCATGCCCTCCAACCCGCTAGGGGTTAGTCTGGGGACCAGCAGGCCCTCAACACCGATGTGAACTGAGAAAAGTTAGTCTTTGCTTCCCCTATTGATCCATCTGCAAATCTTGTTAATATGCAGATTCTGGAGTGGGGCCTGAGATTTTGCATTTCTTACAAGTTCCCAGGTTTTGCCAATGCTGTTTGGTCACCATGCTTCTGTGTAGCAAGGCTTTAGAGGACCCTCTGAAGTTTTTACTTTTTCTCAAAAAAAAAAAAAAAGAGAAAATTGGGTTAGGTACATTTTTGTGTACGGCAGTGCGCCGGATATTATTCTCTCTCTCAGAATTTACCACTTAAGCACACAAACAACAATGTAGAACAACACAAAAAATGCTCATACACATAATGGAACTATAAAAGCATCAAACTAATTCCTAACTGAACAAATAAAGGATAATTAAACCAGCAGCCTAAAGCATCTTGTTCTATTGTTAATGGTATTTATGAGTTTATAACAGTAGTTTTCAACCATGGCTATGCATTAGAAAGAGTGCTTTATAAATAAGTAGTCCCACTGGGTCCCATTCCCAGAGGATTCTGATTCAGTTGACCTAGGTTGAGGCCTGGTCCTCTACATTTTACGAAGCTTTATAGGGGATTGATACATGACTAAGGTTGAGAACCACTGGTGTAGAGTTCACAAATGTGTCTCATTTGATCTTGAATCCTGTGAGGTCATGCAGAAGTGAGGAAATGATGCTCAGAGAAGAACCACGTGGCACCATGCCCATAGCTAGTGAATGGCAAAGCAGAACCTCAGTCTCAGGTTTCTTGACTCAAAAATGGATAGCCCCACCTGCCTGCCCTGCCCCATCCCTCAAAGCTATATCATGGGTTTGTTTTACCCTGAGAGCCAGCTCACATCTACAGGGACTTGTAGTGTGTCCATTCATGAACAGGTACATCCCAATTCATTTCACTTTTGAGCAGTTCCTTACCTGAGGTGGAAATGCAATAACTATTTCTTGGTAGGTGCTGTAGAGAATTGACAGATAGATATTAAGACACAGTTCACCATCCCCCACCCTGCCAAATCATGGACACAGCCCAGTAGGGGAGGTAAGGCTTGTACACAGCTGTCACGTACTTGCTCAGTGCATGTCTTCAAGTGCATTTATACCTCAGAACAGAGAACTAAGAAGCTTGAAGGAAGGCCTCCCTGAGGAGGTGGCATTTCAGCTGAGTCTTTAGAGTTGGCATTTTGGCAGGTGGAGATTTGGAAAGGAGAGGAGCTTCGCTAGGTGCAAAGTCCTGTTGAAGATTCCAGATGCTGAGACACGTAATTGGGAGGTAGTGAGAACACAGGAATTTCTAAATTGGACAGTAATGTGATCGAAACTGTGCTCCAGGAGGAAGATTAGAAGATGGAAGTGAGTTTAGAGAAGACTGAAATCCAGGAGTTGAGGTAGGAGGGTTGGCCCTGGTTAGGATGAGATGAGAGGAGGACCTAGAGGAGGCTGTAGTGAAAACGGGGGAGACCAATGCATTGCAGAAGTGGAATCAGGGAGGCATGGCAGCTGATTGCTTTTGTTGGAGAGGAGGGGTAAATTTGTAAATTTGCCTGAAAGAATGATGCTGCCGGTTCAAATAAAGGAAGGATGCACTTCTGTCTCTGACCTGTCCTCAGAGAGGCCTACACACAAACTCGTGCAATTGCCTCCCACTCAGCCTCAAACTCCAGCATCTCCCCCCATCTCCTCTTTGGCTGTCACCTCTTTGCTCTGACTTCTGCCTCGTCAGCTGCCTGTGCTGCCTCCTCCACCTTTTCATCTGACACTTTAACCCCTCCCTGCTGGGTCCTTGTCACCCACTCATTTGGTGCTGCCTCTGCCATCAGTATCTCCATCGCAGCTGGTGGTGCGTCAGTCGTCATCTCCTATAATGGCTTCGCACTAGAAAGATCGGAAAAGATTATTTCTTTACCTCGAGCTTCAATCCTTTTCTAGACAGTTGGCATCCACAAATTTCAGGTTTTTTTTAAATGTCTCATGTTATATAAAGGAGCATTGGCTGACAGGGGCTGTTAATCCCCATGTATGCCTATTACAGCCTCTTTACAAAACGCAAACATGGAATCCTACATTATTATGCATCAAATATGTAGGAAATATTTTAGGAATTTTTCAGGGAGAATCTGAAAATGCATTGGCTTTTTTTTGTTTGTTTTAAAGAAGAAAGAGAACAGAGAAAGAGAGATGGCATGGTGGAAGAGTGCATTTGAGTTGTCAACAGCCTCTGCAGTGTCAGGTCAATTACATCAGCACTTGGTCTGGACCAGGGGAAAGGAATGGTTCTGCCTCCTGGGAATGTCGGAAGGGCCTGATAATTATATTTGGCAAAGCCATGAAGAGTGGCTCTGTAATGTCATTGCTAAGAATTACCTTTTTAATAACATTTCTGGATGTCTGAGCTTTTCAAATGGAATGACACTTCTTTTCTGCTGTGGTTTTCCTTTCTGTTGGGCTGCTTCCCAGCTTGTCCTCCTCTTCTCCCTTGCCCTTGCTTTGATATCAGTTGGTATTTTCTCTTCTGTCTTCCTCCTTCCCAGCCCTGATTCTCCAACCTTTCCTTCTGCACCCACAACAGCTCCCACTCTCCTCTGTTTTAGAGGTGGAGTCGTGTGAGAATGTGTGTGAGGGAAATACTTGCCAAAGGGCTGCATATTCAACATCTGGTCTCAACAGGTGAAGTGTAGCCTTTGACTTGCTTCCATGCTGCACCCGTGACTTGTGTTGGTGGGACTCAGAAGTCACGGGAAAGGTCGCCAGTGATCCATGACTGCAACAAATTCTTTTCCTAATTGTGCCATATATTATGCCCTTCAACACAATTTACTAATCTCTTCCTCAGTTTCTCCATCTGTGAAAGTGGTGTAATACTTATCTACCTCCCTTGAATGTTGTGAAGATTAGTCTCTGTTAGTAAAGCACTTTTGAAATAAAGAGTGATGTAAAGCATTTTAACATGACTGTTGTCATTATGATATGGATGTCCTTCTGCAGAGATGCTACTCTGTAGGGGAAGTACCCCAGGTATATCATGGTTTAGGAACACCCAGTATAGAAAAATTCCATAACAAATTCAAGAGTGTGATTATTTTCCCTGTGAAAAATTTCAACGTGGCATTTCCTTAAACAGCCCTTTGGTACATTTAGAATGAGATTCAATTTATAGAAGGATGATTTACATAAGATTTTTAAAGAACACATCTATTGAACCTCTATTACCCGATATAATTGTTGGATTTGCAAGCCAAGTATTAAGCTAACAGTGCATTTATCATCGTTAGGTGGAAAACTGTTTCTACATTATCCGGATGCCCAGATTGGGCGTGAAGGTTCTCTCACTGTTGCCACAGATTGGAATGGACAAAATGGTGACCCGCTGCTTCTGAATGAGAGGATCAGAAGCTCTTGTTCCACTTGGAAAATGTCCTTACAGCACTGCCAGTGTGGGGGGAAAAGACTAACCATGTATGTTCATTAAAGGGCTCAGAGTGGAGGGGTCTCTATCGTCAACATGGGCTCCCTTTCTTAACTCCTGGAGACTTCCAAGAGATTTAATTAAGTCTGATCTGAGATTTCTCTTTTATGGGTGTGTTGGGGAAAAAATTCCAAACATTGTTTATAAGAAATTGGTGATTTTTAATCAAAAAGATACTTGTTATAGTGGAAATACTTAAGTAGCAATAGAAGGTAAGATACCAGTTCCTTTTCTGCCCTATCATCTGGTTCAGCTTCCAGAGTAACCAAAAAGGAAACTCAGAGGCTGGTGCTCTGCTGGTGAGGTGCATTGGATCTAGATCCTTATCCTTGAGTCTCGAAGAGTGCTTTTGGATGGGCTGATATTCAACTTTCTGCAGGACTAGAGGGCAGTCACTCAGCCATTGGGAAATCTGGGGGGTAGCTGGGGCCTATCTGCTCTTAGTGGTCACTCTGAGACCCAGGCTGAAGGGGCAGGAACTACCCAGGGGAAGCTCTCCTCACTGTGACAGCAGATGTACAAGAGGGCAAGCCAAACTGAAGAAGCACATTTCAAGTTTCAGGGTTATATCTGCTAATATCTCCTTGACCAAGGCAAGTCACATGGCTGAGCCCAAAGTCAAGGGTAAGAAAGTAGATGCCTCCTAAGAAGGTGAGGGGGGGAGGTGAATATTTTTGCACAATAATCTAATCTACCAGGGTATCACAAGTGGAAAGAGAACTAATAGTGTGCTACCAAGGAGTTGAGATTATATTATAAATCAAGGAACAGGGAATCTGGGGAAATGCATCCCTGTTCCTCATCTTCAACTGAGGCACCCCTTTCTTCTTTCCTTTCTCTCTCTCTTTTTTGAGGGGGGGAGGGAGGCTTCAAAATAGTGATAATAATAGAATAAATGTCAATAGATGGGGGCTGGCCAGGTGGCATAGTGGTTAAGTTCTGAGCTCTGCTTCGGTGGCCCAGGGTTTGCAGGTTTGGATCCTGGGCATGGACCTACACACTGCTCATCAAGCCATGCTGTGGCAGGCGTCCCACATAAAATAGAGGAAGATGGGCACAGATGTTAGCTCACGGCCAATCTTCGTCAGCAAAAAGAGGAGGATTTGCAACAGATGTTGGCTCAGAGCTAATCTTCCTCACCAGAAAAAAAAAAAATCAATGGATATTGGATTAAATAAGTAATATATATTTAGTTCAATGTATTTAGAACAGAGCCTGGCACATAAACCCTATAAGTTTCAGCCATTATTTTTTTCTCTTATATGGCTTCTAAATGGGGCCAGACAGATTTGAACCCAAGGGGCCTGGCTCCGGAGCTCATGCTTTTAAGAATCAGAATACACAGCCTTTCTATTCAGAGCCTGAGTTCAAATCTTTGCTTTGCAAAGAACGTGACCTCCTGAATATTAGACTATCGTCTGTAAAATACCTGCTTCCCGAGTTAGCTATAATGACTACATGAGAATACAAATATGGAAGAGCCATATAAACTACAAAATCAAAGCCCCCAAAAATCCTTAAGCCTTTCTTTCGATATTATGTCTTGGACTCTCTTCTCCCATCACAAAACTTCATCTTAATCTCTCCTTCCAGCTTCTCCACTCCAGAACACTCCCTGAACACACGTATCAGTCTCTCGGTTTCAGAGCCAGGCTCTGTGAAATTACTTCCGTTGATCCCTCTACCTCGAGGCTTGTCTACAGCCCCTTCCCGTCACCTACACTGCTGAAGTGTCACACATTCTTCAAGGTGAAGTGACACCAGGATGCGCTCCTGGAACCTGGGCTCTGGTCCCAGCTTCGCTAGTAACTCATCATATGATTGAGTGCAAGTTACTAGGTCTCTCTGGATATTAACTTAATTTCCTTTTTTTTATAAAGTAAGGGTGCTGGAGGAGAGGATCTCTAAATTCCTTTTCCCTGTTCTAATTAGTCTAATTCTGAAGTTAAACTAATCTTTTCAATTCACTGCATATAACCCAAGTTTTCAATTTAGCATTCTCCTAAAGATAGTGTGTACATAAATGGAATTCAAGTGCTACATCAAGTGGATCAGCACCGAGGTTGAAAGCAGCATTTGTGAAAGTTATTGATATTAGCATAACGATTGTACTTAAGCTGCTTATGAAACAATCTAAATATAGTCAATACAAGACTTTCTATATAATGGGCACAAAAGGGTTGTTGCTTCCCAATATGTAATTTTCCCAACAAAATGTAATTGGCTGCTGTTTACTTTAGCTGTTTCAAATTGTCCAATTCTATAGATTACAGAATACTTCTGTTTTACAAATTGCCCTGTTCTAAGGCAATAATGTGCCCAGAATATGTAGATTTTTTGTATATGCTTTTTAAATTATCAGTTGATTTCAGTAAATGATATCTGTTGTAAACATTCAGGGCTGTCTAAAAACCTACTTCAAATGGAAGGAAGGAAGGAATTAACATTTATTGAATATCTTCTATGGGTCCTAGGCACATTTCATATATTATTCCATTTAATTCTTAAAATACTCTGCAAGAGTAGGGAATATTATCCATATTTTAAAGATACTGAGATGAAGCTTGGAGACATTAAGTGACATTCAAAATCACATACCAAAAGTTCTGGAGATGGTTGCACAACCATATGAATGTACTTAACGTCACTGAACCATACACTTTAAAATGGTTAAAATGGTAAATTTTATGTTATTTCACCATAATAAAAAGAAAAAATAAATCACATACCTAGATTAACTAGATTTGGATCCCAAGTCACTATGCTTTGGTTAGTCTGTTTATGGCATGGGAGAAAAGAAGCACTTTGATTGGCTGGTTGTGTTTATCAAGATCTGCTAGGACTGAGGAGCCAGAAACAAAGAGAAGCAGAGAGAAGAGCTAAGTGAGGTTACAGGTGTCAACAACACAAAGGTGGCACCCCAATTCTGTCCGATAGCAAGCTGAGAATCAGTGACCAGGGCAAAAAAGAGAGGTCACCACTCAGTCTTGCCATTTAGATTAGTGTTTCTCAAACGTTAATGTGCAGAGGAATCACCTGGGCATCTTGTTGCAAATGCAGATTCTGATTTAGTAAGTCTGGAGTGGGAGCAGATTTTGCATTCCTAGCAACATCCTGGGTACTAGTGATGTTGCTGGTCCAGCGACCAAACATTGAGTAGCAAGGATTTTAGATCACAGTACCTCCAAAGGCAGGTACTCTCTAAGTGTACACTCTCTAAGTGTAGTTTTGCAATCCCTTGCACCAGAGAATCTGGGTTGCTTTCACAAAGCAAATTCTGGGCCCCAACCCAGACCCACTGAATCAGAATCTCTGAGGGCAGGACTGGGAATCTATACTTTTAACAAGCTTCCCGGTTGCTTGTTAGGGAAAATAAAGTTCAAGAACTTACTGCTCATAGGACATCATTATGGCATCCCTTCACTTGCATATCTGTTTCCAGTTTGTAAAGACTTTTTACATCCTGTTTCTCCTGTACCTGTATAGTAGGATGATGAAGGTGATACCATTAGCCCCACTTGACTGGAGGAAACTGACATCTGCTGTGCTTAGGTGCTGGGCCCAAAGGTCTTCTGACTCCCAGGAAAGTGTTCTTTTTACAATTTCGTGGCTCTCTCTCTCACTTGACCATTATCTTCACCTATACTCCTACACAAATTAGAAGTTCTTTTATGTCTAAAAGGCTTTGCAGAGCAATTTTCTTGCTATGATGCTTTTAAAGATTTCAATCTAATTTAGCACATTAAGAAGCACAGTTTATGCTTATAAGCATAAAGCTATCCAGGGTCATGGCAAAAAAAAAGTTTGATGAAGTAATGAAGAAATAGACTGCACTGAGGTTTTCTTAAATCTTTTTTTTCACCCTTCACCTAGATTTACCAATTGTTAACGGCTTGCTTTTCTCTCTCTTTCAACCACTTAAAAGAAAATTGCAGACATTATAACACTTCATCCCTAAATTCTTCAGCACACAAGTACTGAGAATAAGAACATTCTCCTACATTACCACAATCCCATTATCACACCTAAGAAAATTAATATTAACTCAATAATATCATCTATATGTAGTCTACATTCAAATTTCTCCAGTTGTCTTAAGAATGTCTTTTATTGCTTTTTATTTTCTTGGATCCAATCAAGGTTTATTGCATTTGGTTGTTTTGTCTCTTTAGTCTAATGTAATCTAGATCAAACCTCTCTCCTTTTTTGTTTTTCATGACATTAAATTTCTTGTCAAGTCCAGGCCTCGTCAATGTGCCCCACATTCTGGATTTGATTACTTCCTCGTGATTAGATTCAGGTCAAACTTCTTTGGCAAGACTATCATATAGATAACATCGAGTACCACTCATTACATCATTTCAGGAGCCACGTGGTCAAAAGCTGCCCTACCAATGGTGAGGCTAAATTTGATCACCTGGTGAAGGCAGTATCTGTTAGATCTCTCCATCATAAAGTTATTTTATTTCACTCATAGTTAATGTTATCTGTGGGGTGACACTAAGACTCTGAATATCCTGTCCCCACCAACCTTTCACCCAATGGTTTTAACATTCATTGATGATCATTACTTGAATCAGTTATTTCATGGGGATTGCAAAATGGTGATTAAATCAGTCTTAACCATTTGCCAGCATTCATATGGAAAGAAGGTATGGCAGATTTGAGAAAATCTGAATTTAGGTCGGCAGATTTGAGAAAATCTGAATTTAGGTCACTGCAAGTCACACTGGCTACTCAGAAAGCAAAGGCTCCACTTTGCCCCAACTTTCTTAAGCGGCCATCTCTCTTAGGACTCCTTTGCAGGAGGTGAGTAGCAGGAAGGTTAGTTTTTTTTTCCCCAATGCTAATGAATGCCCACCTGGGAGAAAAGGCTTCTACCTTCCTTCTCTTAAGCACCCCTGCTCCAGCTGTCCTCTCTGGTGTCTGCGCCTAGTGCTATCCATCTCTCCTAAACTCTGCTGGGGAAAATCACATGCTTTCTCTCCCCTTATCATCAATGACCAAAGTTTTTCCACCAGTCTCAAATCTGACCCCAAATTTCTGCATAGTAGGCACCTGGGGCAGTAATCTGGTTGACAGGGAGGGGCCAGGGTACTTGATTTGAAGTGGTATCTGTTACATACATTGCATGTTACAGATCAGTGAAAAAAAAAGGAACTTTTTATATAAGACGGAGAGAATGCAATTGCCCACATCATAGAGGAAGATGTGCTGAAGACTGGGTGGAAAGGCTAAGAGGGAGCTGATGGAGATTATAGTGGGGCCAAAGCTGCGTTAAGGTACCTGTTGATGCAGCCACTCCCCCTATCTATTGTCCCCACTCCACCCCACCTCTCTCTCTCTTCAGAGAACACAGAAGCCAGGCTCTGGGAGTTTCCTCAGTATCTCAATACCATATCTACCAACTACCTGCATCAGCCTCCATTCTCTCTCCCTTCCCTCTTGTTACAAAGAAGAAAGTGTCTTCTCTCAAAAGTCAATCTGTGCTTGAATTCCACCCCTTCCTGTCTTCTCAAGAATCTTATACTACTCATTATCCTTTTTCCTGTGTTGTGTATTCAACTCTCCCCACCCCACTGGATCTTTATCATCATTGTTTAAATATTTTACAGTCTCATCTTAAAAAGTCCCTCCTCCACACACAGTCACCTCTAGCTTTGTTTCTCTTCTTCTCTTCACAGCCAAGCTGTCTAAACATTCTGTCTCCACTTCCTACTTCCTACTCATGTCTCACTAAGCTCTAACCTGGATTCTGCCCCTACCACTTTACTAAATGGCTCTTGCTAAGATCACTGATGACTCCAAGTGACTATATCCATTGGACACTATTCAGTACTCATCTTGCTTGGCCTCTCAGCAGCATTTGACCAGTTGAAACACTTTCGTTCTTTGGTCACTGTGACTCTGTTCTTTCCTGGCTTTGCTCCTGTTTTCTGGCAGTTCTTTCACAGTTCCCTCCATTGTAGGTTGTCAGGGCTTCAGCCTAGGCCCTTTTCTAATTTTATAGTATCTCATTAAATCATCACACCCACTTCCATGACTTCAATTAATTTGTACTCTGATGACTCCCTCACTTATATGTCCAGCATAAATCTCTTATGAGCACCAGACTTATAAATCCAACTGCTACCAGACAGCTCGGTACAGATCCTACTGGCGCCTCAAACTCCACGTGCCTACAACCGAACTCATCATCCTCTTTCCAGACCTGCTTTTTCTCCAGAGATGGTATTTTAGTAAATGCCACTGAACCTGGGGATAACTTTTGCTTGACACTTTCTCTCCCTCACCTCCCACATCTAGTCAGTCACCAAATTCTGTTGATCTTACCTCCTTAATTGAATTCATTTACTTATCCTCGTCTTCCCTAGTCCAAGCCACCATCATCACTCACCTAGACCACTGCAATATCTCTCGCTGGTTTTCTTGGGTACATTTTGCCTTTTCAATCCATTCTGAACCCCAGCCCAAGTGATTTTTTTTAACAGTTTCATTGAGATATAATTAGTATACCTTACAGTTCACATATTTAACCAAGTGATCTTTTAAAAACACAAACACAAAAATTATTCCCTGTTTATAATCTTAGGATCAAGTCTGAATCCTTAGTCTGGCTTAAAAGGCCCTGTATGATCTCGCCCTTGCTTCCTGAAGTCTCCAACTTCATTCTTTGTGTCATTCACCTCCTCACTCTTCAGGCTTCAGCCACAGCTGCCTGTTCTCTGTTTCTTAAACTTGCCATATTCTTTATTTCATTTTTACGTGTTGAACTTTCTTCACAGGCTACTGTTCCCTGTCCACTCCCTTCTAACTCTTCATCAGTCTTCCAGCCTTAGCTTAAATATCAATTCTTTGGGGAAGCTTTCATTGATACCCCCAGCCCCTGCTATGTTAGGGGTCTCTGTCTGATGCTTTCATATATCCTTTGCAAAACCCTTCATAATTGTAACTGATTGTTTAAAGCCTGACTCCCGGTTAGTCTATAGGACAGGGACTGTGTATATCTTGTTCACTTCTGCATCCTTGCTGCCTGTCATGGCTGCCTGGCACATAACAGGCAATCTCTAAATACTGTTGGATGAATGTGGGATGATGGCGCTGCCGTCACCTCTCGCATGCCCTGCCCTGACCCCTGCTCCCATTGTTGTTGAAGCCACCACTACCAGAGCTGCCCTAAGTCTTACCACTACTGTTCCGCGTTGAGAGAAACAGCTTCAGAACATGTTTTTTCCGTTTCACCTTTACAACTTCTTAATCAGGAATCCAGACTAAGTGCCAAGTCTAACAGTATTGACCCTGCTGCTGACTCCGAGACCATCAGACTATAGGGAATAATTTTCAACTCGGAGCCAAGGGAGAAGAATTAGAAAACTGCTGAGTCAATTCAAGCTCACATGTACATGTGCAGATGAATTGCTATATACAGTAATGTGTGCATGGATACACACATATAAATGTGCATGTACCAAACAGAGGGCCCAGCTGTCACACTCAAATGTGCATACATACACACTCACAGAGGCAACTTGATATATACTCATTCCCTACATATGTACACAGAGAGTAAAATGACATATGCTTGGCACTTACGCATATGTACAGAGGCAAGCTGATACACTCTTTACATATGTACACACACAGGCAAATGGCATATGCTCAGTACATATGTATACATACAGAAGCAAGCTGACATACTTAAACACACACAGTGGTAAAATAGAATTATTTAGCTCCATTTGACTCACTCTAATTCTTCCATGTAGTTAACTCCTTGCTTTATCTCTCTTTCATGATTCTTAGCTTAACGTATGCCATTCTCACGTTCCCAGGCTCTTGGCTGTAACCTTGTGTCCTTCCCTTTGACCCATCTGGCTAATTGTCACAACTTTTCCTCCCAGTAGCTTGGCTGCTCCTGCAGGTCTCTCCAGTAGCCAGCCAGCTCAGATGAGCTCTTTGACTGCTGACTTGAACTCTTTGGATTTTGATTTAGACCATAGGCTTTGGCGTCAGACAGATGTCGATTTGAGTCCCAGTCCTGCTGCCCACTAGCTGTGTAACCTTGGGCAAATTACTTAACCTCTCCAAACCTCAGTTTTCTCATCTATAGAATGAGGATAATAATAACACCTTCCCTATTAGGTTTTTGGGAGCATTACATTAGATAATACATGTGGAGCTCTTAGCCTAGTATATAAATGCAGTTCATGGCTATTGCCCCTAAAAATAGCTAACATTTATTTGCTTACTATGCCACTACTACTTCTAACTAATTATTTATTGAATACTTACAATGTACTGAGCATGGTTCTAAGCACTTTACCTATACAAACCAATTTTATCCTTACAACAACCCTATGAAGTAAATAAAAATTTTATCTCCACGTTATGGATTATGAAACTGTGGCATAGAGAAGTTAAGTAACTTGCCCAAGGTCGTTAAGCTAGCAAGTGGCAGAATTAAGATGCAAAACCAGATGGTTTGGTTCCAGAGCTGACACTCTTAGTTGCTATGCTATACCTCTTACTATCATTTATGTGTGATTGTCTTGGTCAGAGAAGCTATTTCTTTGGTACAATCCTCTACGAGTTAAACCCTGGGAGAAATTTTTGAATTACAGCTGAAAATTTCCATTTGCTGAAAGATGGAGAAAAAAATCTTAATTCTGTATTCAGAGCAATATTGAACAATTGAATGAGAAGAAGACCTGCAGAAAAACCCAGGGGTGCCTCTTCAGTCTCTCTACCCACTCACAGGGACTGTTTGGGTGAGAAGCCTTTCAAATTGACAGAATTATAGTGGTGAAGTCTGTTTTCCTCCAGGCAGAGGGAGGCTACCTCTCTGGATTCCCACTGCACTTTTTGTTCAGATATCTGTAACCCTTGCCTCCTTGGCTTATGCCCATCTACGTAATTGAGGACTGTTAAGGGGAGGGGGTAACAATAATAGTGCTTCAACCAGAATGGTAATTACAAACAATGTAATCACAATAATCCCTGCAGGTAATCCCAAGAAGTCCCAACAAAAGTCTCTTGAGAGGCTGGCAGGGGTCTCAGGATGGCTTGTGCACACTCCTTGGTGGCTGCAGTCTTAGTGGTGCCAATATTTGCTCCATCTTGTATCAGGTGATGATGCTTCTCCACCTGCTCATGCTAGTGATGTGGTGGGGCTTTGAAGTCAGATGGAGCCAGGTGACTAATTTCCTAGCTTTGTGGTTTGGGTAGGTCACAACCTCATGAGCCTCAGTTTCCTCATCTATAAAATGGAAATAATACCTACCAACAGGGTGGGTGGGAAGATTAGAGACAACAAATAGGAAGTGCCTGGCAGTACCTGGGATGTAGCAGGTCGTCAGTGAATTATAGTTACTATAGGTATGGCTCCATCCAACAATGATTCTCTCCCACCAATATTATCGTGGTGGGGTCTCCCCTACTAGACTATAAGTTGTATGAGAAGTAGGGACTTTGTTTTGTTCACTGCTGTTTCTCTGCATCTAGAACAGAGCAAAGATCATAGTATGTGCTCAGGAAGTATTTGTTGAATCAATGAAGGAAGTTTAAAACAAGCTGACCTTGCTCTGTCTTTCTACACTGGCCAGCATTCAGACCCTTGTACTCACAGGGCCTGTGCTCATGATGTTCCCTCTGCCTGGAACACTCCCTCTTCGCTTGGTTGTCTACTCACTCTTCTGATCTTAGCACAAGTGTCACTCTAAGAGGTAAACCTCTGACCTTCCCCTTCATAGCATTTATCAACACTGTTGTAATTTTACTCTATTTGTATAATTGTTTAATATTTGACTGTAAACTTCCTAAGGATGAGGACCAAGTCTGTTGTACTCACCATTGCATTTTCAGGGACTAGGAGTAGGCCTTCAGTACAAACTTAATGAATGAATGAATGACTTTGTGCACTCTTTCCACTTTTTTTAAAGACCCATTCTCTCAAGGAAGCAGGGTCCAATTTCTCAAATTGGGCCGGAGGTCAATCCCAGGCTTGCACCAGTGCTGCACCATAAATCATTCCAGTGTGTCTGGACTGAGCTCAAGCGCTGTGACTCTCTCCTACCAGGGCCAATTTGTCAGCCCCAAATTGTCTCATTACCGTTTATCAGGGCTTCATTATGCAGCTAGACCCTCCAGCAGGAGGTCCAGAAAAGCCAGAATTTTGGCTGGGCTGGGAGTGTGGAGGAGGATTTGCCATTTATTCCTATGCCCCCCCCCCCCAAACACACACATGCTTCATTTCTATTTAGTGTTTATCACACTGAGTTGTAACTGTTAATTTTCAGATGTCTCCCCCTCTAGACAGCGGGGCACGATTATCTCCTGCCCCTACAGGCTACTGTGGTGCCTAGCACTCAGTGGATGCTCATAAAGATTTCTTGAAGGGATGCAATGTTTTCCATGAGTGAGGCTTCATTGAGGACAAAAACCAACTCATAGGAGAGGCCTCTACCTCTGGCTCTTTTTTTTTAAAACCTGATCCAATAAATCTCTCTCTCTTTCTCTCTCTTTTTTTTTTTTGAGGAAGATTAGCCCCAAACTAATATCTGTTGCCAATCCTCCTCTGTTTGCTGAGGAAGATTGGCCCTGGGCTAACATATGTGCCCATCTTCCTCCACTTTATATGTGGGATGCCTGCCACAGCATGGCTTGATAGTGCATAGGTCCACGCCTGGGATCCGAACCCACGAACCCTGGGCCGCCGAAGCAGAGGGTGCGAACTTAACCACTATGCAACCTGGCCAGCCCCAATAAATCTCTTTCTAAGTGAATTTGGGTTGGGTTTTCTGTTACTTGGAACTGAAAATCTTCTGACAGCATAAATAATAATGTTCAACTATAGGATTTCTGATAGATTATTGTTCAAAAATAGTCATTCCATAGTTGCTTTCTCTCACTCTATAAGGATAGACTTCCCTACCCCTTCTCTTTGGGCTCAGCTATGAGACTTGCTTTAGCCAGTGGGATGCTAGCAGACATACAAGCAGGGGTGTGAAAAGTGCTTGCGCAGTTGGGCATGCCCCTTGCACCACTGTCATCCTCGTAAGAAGAGATACCCCTGGGGAGCTGCTGCCCTTTCAGCCAGGGCCCCCAAATGAATAATACTGGAGAAGATCAGAGCTCAGCCTGCACACAGGAGCCAAGCCCAGCTGGACCTGCAGCTTGAAGCAGTGCCATTCAGCCAAGCCTAGCCTAGATTAGTCAACTCCCAGACCTATGAGGGTTATTGTGGCACGCTGCTGAGATTTTGTGACTGTTTGTTACAGAGCAATAACTAACTGATCAAGCTTAGGCCAGGGGTTTCCAAACTGGCAGTGCATCTGAGTTACTTAGAGAACTTTAACATAAATAAGGCACACTTGAGTTTCTCCCAGAATGTCTGGAGTGGTGTTCAGAAATCTACATTCTTTTAAAACTCTCTGGGTGGTTTTATGTAGTGAGTCCCATACTTTTTTGCTATTTTGTGATGGGGGTTGTATTAGAGGACTACTAAGATCTTTTTTCCTCTCTGAAATTAGATGATTGAAGTCAGGGAAATCTCGTTTCTGAAGTAGAAACCTTTTCAATTTGAAAACTTTTGAGAAATCTGTGTTGAATTTTTCTTACCTCATTTGGAAAAGATGCAGATATAAATTAATTTGTGATTTATGGCCACAGGGTTTTTGCTTTTTATTTAAGAGTTGTCTCCTGTTAGTATTTCTGCCTGGGCTGTGGTTAGCAGTCAAATGAAAATGAAAGGCAGAATACTGGGGCTGGGAGAGCGAAGATGTAGGGCAGGAAAGAAGCACGTGGGAGGTCAAGCTTAGCAGAGATGCTGTTGAAGGAGTGGTCTGAGAAGGAGCCTTCTGCTGTGGCTTGGCAGTCAGGAAACTTGGTTCACACCTGATTCAACAAAAGTTTGAATTTTACTTGTAATAATTGCCACGCCACTGCTAACAGTTTAGAGGTTGAGGCAAATCTTAATAAAATGTTAAAAATGTGAATTTATATAAAAAGCATGATGAAAGTATAATTTAAAAGAAAATAGCTCTTTAAATTATAACAATAAAAATTTTCATTGGAAAAATTCAGACAATACAGAAAAATATAAAAGACAAGTACTTATTACTCATAAGCCCACCTTTCAGAGATAATCACCGTTAATATATTGTTGTATATTCTTCTTGACTTTTTTTCCTATGGATGTGTACACACACATATATTTTAGAAAAATAAGATTTTCTTATACATACTCATGAGTATCCTGTTTTTTTTCCATGTCAGTAAAAACTAACCTAATCATCATTAAAGCTACATAATACTCCATTGTTCAAGAGGCACCATACTTTTTATTTCTCATGGATAGACATTTAGATTATATTTACTATTATAAAAACGCTATGATGAACATCCATATATACATTTTTTGTGTGCTTGTCCAATTATTTCTTTAGGATAAATTCCAATATGTGGAATTGCTGGATTAAAGGGTAAACATATTTTAAAGGCTTTTGATACATAGACTAATTGCCCTCCCCAAATGTGTAAATTAATAGTGCTAGGTTTTGTCAATTCTTTTAACTATTGTTAACCATCAACAAGAAAAAAAATCTTATGGTTTTAATCTGCATTTTAGTACTAGTGGGTTTAAATATCTTTCCATGTATTTATGGTCTGTATTTTATGCGAATCAGACGTAAGCTTCCTATTTTTCTATTATGTCAACTTTTTCTTCTTGATTTATATTACTTCTTTATATTAAATATATTGTCTCTTATTTACATTGAAAATATTTTCCCTAATATGACTTTGCTTGTGGTGGCTTTTCCAACATTTAAAAAACTTTGCGAGTCAACTCGATCAGTTTTTCAGTAAGATTTAAAAATTCTTTCAGAGGTGAGAGGCAGCATAACAGAATGAAAAAGGCAGAGGACTTTCAAACAATTCAGTCCATAATCTTACTGCCCATGGCTGGGTCTCACTTAGCGTAATGTGACAGGAAGTGCACTGGACTGGGAGTCAGATCGCTCTACCTCTCTGGGTCCCAACTTTCTCATCTGTGGAATGGGGATGAGAATGAAAACTCCTTTGTAGGGCTGTAAAAAATAATTGGAGAAAATGCACGTAAAGAGCTTCATCCAGGTCTTGTACATAGCAAGCCCTCTCTAAATATTAGCTATTATTAGTGGGAGAGCGCAATATAGAATTTTTCAAACACTATTTTAAATTCAGTTGGTGTATGTGGGAATGGGGTGGGAGTAAGGATCCTAGATATTTAGCCATTTAACCCCATCTCTAAAACTGCATAGATGGAGTCAGAACTTGGGTTCCACTTCTGGTCCTGCACATTTCTTCATATGTGACCTTGGACAAGTCACCTTCACCTCTCGGCGGTTCAGTTTCTTCACCTAGAAGATAGATATGTAATAGACCACCTGCCCTTCTTTTTCAGCCCGGCTGCTGGGCGAATGAAATGCTTGAGAAACGCTTACAAAGGCCGGCAGATGTGTCTGTTAGGGTAAGGTCTACGGAGCATCCTCGGCGCCCGCCAGCCCACCGCGGCTGGACCGAGGGGCGGCCGCGACCCCCAGCCTCCGCGCTCCCGCCCCGCCGCAGGAACAATAGCTCCCCTGGAGGCGGCGCCGGCCGCGGGCGGGGGCGGGGCTGGCGGCGCGGGCGCCGGGGGTGTGCGCGGGGCGGGGTCGCGGCCACCCCTCCCGCCGGCGGCTCTGTCACGCGCCCCTCACCGGGCGGGCCGGGGTCTTTGTGACGCGGTGGCGACGGCCGCGGACACAAAGGGAAGGCGAGGAAGAGAGTGAGGGGCCGGGCCTGCCCGCGCCCGCCCCGCGACCCCCGCCCGCCGCGCGCGCGCCCGCTCACTCCCCCAGCCTCGGTCTCCCCCACGCGGGCTCGCCCCTCACGCGCACCCCGCGCGCCCGCGACCCTCAGCCTCCGTCCCGAGCGCGGCGGGCCCGGGCCTGGCGGGCGCTGCGGGGGCCGGGGATGCGGCGCGGCTACTAGGAGGCGCCGAGCAGCGGCGGGGCTCCGGCGCGCGGCTGGATGCCCGGGGCCTGCGGCTCCCTGCGCTTCCCGCCGTCCAGGGGCGCCAGCCATGGGCGCCGCGGCCGCTGAGGCGCCGCTCCGGCTGCCGGCCGCGCCCCCGCTCGCCTGCTGCTGCTACACGTCGGTGCTTCTGCTCTTCGCCTTCTCCCTGCCCGGGAGCCGCGCGTCCAGCCAGCCCCCTGGGGGCGGCGGCGGGGACTGTCCCGGCGGCAAAGGCAAGAGCATCAACTGCTCAGGTAAGACCGGCCGGAGCCCGCCCTGCGGCCCCTCCTTCCGCCGCCGCCCTCTCCCGGGCCGCGCGGCCGGGCTGGGAGAGGCCCCGGCGTGGAGTCCCGGGGAGCGGGGCCCGGGGTGAGCAGGGGCGGAGGGCAGGGCGCGAGCGGCCGTGCGGGCTGGCGGACCGGCGGTGGGGACGGGGAGTGGCCGTGCCTGCGTCCGTGTGAGTCGAGTGCCGGGCGACAGCGGCCCGGCGTGCGGGGAGGCGGGGAGGCCGGCTCCGGCGAGGCGGAGGCAGCCGGCCGGGGCTCCCGGTGTGGTCGTGGGTGTGCTCGCGGAACCGCGTGTTTGTGTTGTGAAGGCTCAGGGGAGGGAGGGCGGCCCCAGGCAGGGATTTTCTGTGTGTGTGTGTGTGCGCCCCAGGCAGGGATTTTCTGTGTGTGTGTGTGTGTGTGTGTGTGCGCCCCAGGCAGGGATTTTCTGTGTGTGTGTGTGTGTGTGTGTGTGTGTGTGTGTGATGGTGAGGGGCTTGAGGGCCAGGGGAATGACCATGTGCTGGGGAGGTTCTTTCTTAGGGCACTGGGGTCTCGGAGGGGTCGTGTGGGTAAAGGGAACGGGTGGCCCGGAGGACGGGGTTTGCCGATGTAGTGTGACTCTGTGTGTGTGTGTGTGTGTGTGTGTTTGTATGTCCTTTGGGTTCAGAGGTGGGCACTAGGGGCTTGAAGTGACCCCGGATCTGTGGGTACGAGCAGGGAAAAGTCTTGGGGCCCAGGAAGTGACTCTGTGTTTTTGTGTGTTGTGCATGAGGCTCAGGCATGTGTCCTGGGGTATATGCATTGAGGAGGAAGGAGGGAGGGTCGGGGAGAGCCCCTTGGTGTCTGTTCAGAGGGAGGGTGCGAGGGAGTCATCTTGTATAGGGTTTGGGTAATAGGAGGAGGTAATTGGGTCTCAGGGAGTGCCTCCGGGTAGTCAAGTGTGCCCCTGGGTTATTAAGGTGGTGTGGAAAGTGGGAACCGGTTCCGAGGGAATGATCCTGTGCGTGTGTTTGTATGTTTTGCGGGAGAGCCTGGAGGTTGGCAGCAACGGGAGCAGGAGAGTGACCTCTCCCCTCTCTAAGGCCGTCTGCCCCCCCACAGCTGTTGGAAACAAAGAGCTTGCTGGGGCTCTAATGGATGAGACTGGGGAGGAGGGTCTCTGGGCAGTAAAGTTCTCTCTTCCTTTCAAAAGGGGTCCCAGAGGAGCCCTGGGGCAAGGAGGGCATCCAGGTCTCATTTAGGGGTGGATGGGTCCTCCTGGAGCTGGCCTAGCCGATGCTAGTGATCATAAGCCACAGCCTTGCTAACTTGCCCTTTATCAATTCTCCACTTGTCTTCTTGAAACCCAGAGGGTGGGAGAAGAGGCGTGGGGTGGTAGGGAGAGGGGGAGGGGAAGGGAGGATGGACATCAGGCCACAGGGGATCCACTGGCCTGCCTGCCAGACAACCCTTGTACCTTTGGGCTGTTGAAGGGGGGCATTGTTTCTGGGGGAGTGAGGAGGGAACAAGAGGGCCTCAGCACAGATGCTTATAGTACTCTAAATGTAGACAACCTTTGGCCTGCCGTTTAGGTTAGAAGGTCTAAAATCTTTTAATAATTTTCATAATGATATGTTCTATGATGGGGGAGGGATTTTGAGCACAGTAAACAATGGCATGTCCATTAAAAGCTTTTCATCCATGTAATAACTTTTACTTTATTTTTTCTAATGTTAAGTGGAATATGGGATAATGCTTTAATAAATAATCACACACTAATGGTTAAGAATAAAAACCACTTATATATTAGAGTGCCTTTTTGTAACAAATATTGGTTATCAAACTTGTAAGTGATCAGACCATGTCCAAATATTTTATGGGCTAATGTGCTGTGGTTATTTGTTCTTGCTAAGCTGATTTGTCATTAGCAAAATATAGTGTGTTTTGATGGATGTTTTTGTGTATTTCTTCTAACTCTTTAGTGCATAGTACAAGTTTTAAGAAAGGATATAGAGGACTGGGAAACCACATGGTGTGGGAAAAGGGGCTGAGTGGGGATCGTAGCCCTTGCTAAGCAGCTGTGTTATTGGGAGCAGGTTACTTAATTTTTCTTAGTTTCCTCTTTATTAAAAGAGAGACTTGGGTTTAATAATATGTGAACCTTCTTTCAAGGATATATTGATATATCAATATAAATGTCAATAAATTAGGCTCATCAAATAAAATGTTTTATAATGCTAAGAATACACTTGAATAATTCTGGGTCTAAAGCTGGAATTTTAGCTAAATGAAGTTTGTAGGTTCTTGTTATAACTAGGATGAAGATCTGGGAATGATTCATATGGGGAAAAATACTTTTTTAAGTTGATTAATTAGAGAACTAAAGTAATCCAGCCTGGACGTATTTGTCTATTAATGCATCTTGAGATTGTGTGTAGATTTTTGAGTAGCTTTTATTACCCAGCTATTTCCCACAGAAACTGAAGTTTACTCCTTCGTATATTTGAGTTTTAAAGTCTAAATGCTGGCCTTAACTCCCTGTTGATTTTCATTTTGGGTTTTGGACCATCATTTCAGCCTACTCTGACCTTTCTGGAGTTTGATTCTGTCAGGCTGTGCGTTGGGTCACTCACAGCTTTATGGCCCTTGCAAATGTGAAGAGCAGGTCTATGGCTTTATTAAATTAATAGAAGTTGTCTATATCGTAGAAGAGGATGGAACTCTGATATTTTACTGGAGACTTCCTTCCAAATTGGTTAATGCTGATACATTAATCAACTAGATGTTCAACCAGCTATGCATCCTCTTAGTAAAGTTTAACAGATTTTCGAGCTTTTGCTGTTCAGTTTTCCTGTTTTGTTCACCAGCCTATCATTAAAAGATTCTGTCACATTGTCTCATTAGAATCAGTTATGTATATGTTTGTACCATCCTCCCTTTTTCCATTTTAGTAATCCTATCAAAAAGCAAGTGCTGTATATCCTGCCTTAATAAGAAACCTATGGTGGCTTTTTCTTTTTATCATGTTCAACAACTTATTTACCCATTCTAGAATTTTTCGGGGGATACGTAGCAAGTTTACCCATAGATGTTTTTCTGGATTTGCGTTTCCCTTTTTTTGAAAATTGAGAATGCTTTCTTTCATTTCTGGTTTCTGGCACCTTGTCAAGATAGCTTAGATAATCAGCAGTCAGATCTAAAAGTTTTTTCAGTATCATGGAATATGATATGTTTGGATCAGAAAGCAAATTCTTTTGAATCACTTCTGTATTCTGTTACTGTCCACTCTCCATGCCACATACCTTCGATGTTAGCTCCCTTTTATCAGAGTTCCCAGTTTAAAGATCATGCTCCTTGATGAAGATTACAAAAGCCAAGAAGAAGCTGAATGGGTCTGC
Source organism: Ceratotherium simum simum (assembly GCF_057802395.1). Classification (NCBI taxonomy): domain Eukaryota; kingdom Metazoa; phylum Chordata; class Mammalia; order Perissodactyla; family Rhinocerotidae; genus Ceratotherium; species Ceratotherium simum. The sequence continues at coordinate 33,936,583 of NC_141928.1, read as the reverse complement.
ATTTGTCACTGTCATCTCTTGATATTACATCTTTCCTAAGTAGTGGATCCTTTGTTTATCTCTCTCCTTTTTTTTTCTTGCTGAGGAAGATTTGCCCTGAGCTAACATCTGTTGCCAGTCTTCCTCTTTTTTTGTATGTGACCCACTGTGACAGCATGGCCACTGACTGACGAGTGGTGTAGGTCCATGCCTGGGAACCAAACCTGCGCCACGGAAGTGGAAAGAGCCGAACTTAACCATTAGGCCACCAGGGTTGGCCCTGTTTACTTTATCTCTTCTTGTTCTAGGCAAGCCTTTTTTTATTGTCCTCTTGCCTCAGCTCTCATTCTAGACTTTATACTTATTGCTTTGATTTTATATCTTTTTATTTGTACTTATTCTTTTAAAATCTAATGTATCAGAAAGTTCCCTATTCATCCAAAGAGAAAAAAGTTTGGATATACATGATTTATGTGAAGAAAGATGAACTTTGAACCCAAGAAACCAAATGACCTTAGACATGGCATTTTTTCTCGTTTGTAACATGAAGATAATGATGATAGTTCTTTTTGGCTCTGGGGTGTTTGAGAAGAACAAATGAGGCTAAATGTGTGAGACATTTCTGTCTTAGGGAATGTGGTTAAAGTGGTAGAAAAACAGAGAAAGTGACATTTGGTGATATACATAAGGTGGAGAATTTGAACTAGGTTTTAAAAATGTCACGGAAGTTAGAAGTGGATTCTCTGGTTTGTAATTTGGTGGTAAGTATGGTGAATGGATGATATAAACTTCAGATTAAGAGAAATGACTTGTTAGTGGCAGTTGAGGATTTTGGGGAATAAAAAGTTTTCCTTAATTTGTGGTATCTTGATCAGGACACTTCTAGATCCCTGGTATGGAATATGTGGGTATTTATTAATTTATTTAGTGAACCTTGATTGAATACCTGCTTAGTGTAATCTAATATCCTAGATATTAAGGGAGATATATGAGAGGCCATCGCTGCCTTCAAGGACCTTATATTCTAACAGAGGTGGTTGGTTAGCCTCATATAAGTATATATAAGGAAACATCTATTTAATGCATCTCGGCTCCCTGCCACCATTAATAAGCACTTATTGAACACTGACAGCACTGGAATTTTTTTAAGGTATACACTTAAGTGATGTTTAATATAGTCACAAAGTTGTACAAGTATCACCACTATCTAATCTGGAACATTTTCATCACTCCAAAAAGAAACTCTATACCTATTAAGAGTCATTATATGTTCCTCTCCCCCCCCACCCCCAATCTGTGGCCACTATTAATCTACTTTCTGTCTCTATGGATTTGCCTATTTTGGACATTGCATATAATTGGAATCATGTAACATGTAGCCTTTTATGATTGGCTTGTTTAACTTAGCACAGTGTTTTCAAGGTTCTTCCATGTTGTGGCATGTGTCAGAACTTCATTCCTTTTTATGGTTGAGTAATATTCCACTGTGTGTGTGTGTGTGTGTGTGTGTATACACACCACATTTTGTTTATCCATTCATCACTTAAGGGACATTTGGATTGTTCTGCTTTTTGGCTATTATGAATAATGCTCTATGAACATTCATGTACAAGTTTTTGTGTGGTCTTATGTTTTCAGTTCCCTTGGGTTTATACCCAGGAGTAGAATTGCTGGGTCACATGGTAACTCTATGTTTAACATTTTAAGGAACTGCCAAACTGTTTTCCAAAGCAGCTGCACCATTTTATATTTTCACCGGTAATGTATGAGAGTTCCAATTTCTCCACATCCTCTCCAACATTTGGTATTGTCTTTTTGATTATAGTCATCCTAGTGGATGTGAAGTTGTGTATCACTGTGGTTTTGATTTGCATTTCCCTAATGACTAATGATATTGAGCACATTTTCGTGTACTTATTGGCTATTTGTATAGCTTGTTTGGAGAAATGTCTATTCAGATCTTTTGCTGAGCTTGATTTTAACATTCTGGATTAAATATTCCCTTAGTCAACCATACTAACCAATTCTCACAGCACACAGATGCTCAAACTGATAGGTTAGCTCTAGTTTGCCTGTGTATCATTTGATTTCTCTGCTTAGCAAGAGTCAGTTGTGTTTGTTCTCAAACTTACTTATACTAGTGTCCTTGTGAGTATAAAATAATAAATATTACTCAAATTGATGAAATATGACTGCAGAAAGAATTGTTTTTATAAAATACTTTGGGAAGACTTGATAAAGTCAAGAGGCTGAAAAAATTATCTTGCAATGAATTAGATTATGGCCAAGACAACTGAAATAGATTGGGGAAACCTTATAATTCTCTAGAGGATTCTGCTCCTAGAAAACTCTGCAAGTGTTTTTAAGTCCTCATTCTACTTTATAGGAAAGGAAAATGGACACTGTAGATAATGGATTATGGTGGTTTATCCAAGAAAGTGGAGAACTGCATTTGGCAGACCCATACTCAAAGAAAAGGTCTTGGAGCTACATCGGAAAAGAATGTACATTTATATGTTTGGAAGTTAAAAATGTGTAAAATATGTGTGTATCATTTTTAAACGATTTCCTGGCTTTTTGGATTAATTGATCAGCGATCACTTTTACATGTTTGAAAAAGAGGGTTTGCACTGTACAAGATGCCCTAAGGAAGATATAGGAATAGTGTTGAGGGAATGAATAATTCTGATTTGTAGGAATCAAAGACGGTTTCCTTGAGTAAGTGGCACTCGGCTGGGCTCTGCAGGCAGAGGAGAATGTCAGCTGAAAACACCAGGCACGCTTTTGCCTGAGGCCTTTGCTGTTGATGTTCCTTTTGCCTGAAACCTTCTTGTCCCAGTTATTGATCTCCAGCTCCTTTAGGTCTTCCGGCACTTTCAAAATGATGCCTTAAAATTGCAGCCTTGTCTGCTTTCAGTCCCTTCTAGCCCCCTCCCACCCTAATCTTCCTTTATGCTTTTTTCCTGCTCCATAGCACCTTTTCCTGCGTGACCTACTGCACTTGTTACTTATTATCTGTTTCCTCTTTGTAGCTCCCCCGGGGGGCAGAGATTTTTGTCATTTTGTTCACTGCTCTGTTGACTGTGCCTAGAACAGTGTCTGGAACAAAATTAGGGGCTCCTTACAAATTTATTTGTGGAATTAATTCATGACTGAATGAACAGAGAAACTGAGGAGAGTTGGGAAGGGTGGTCTAGGCCGAAGGAATGGCATTAGAAAAGGCACAAAGATGGGGCAGTGAAGGGAGTATTTTGGGATACTGGGATGTGGGTATTACGGCAGATGAGTCACGCGTTGCCACCACATTAGTGGCAGGCCTTGGAGGTTGAGCTGGAGGTTTGGCACTTGCTCTGAAGACAAAGGGAAACTTTTTTTTTTTTTAGTGAGGAAGATTAGCCCTGAGCTAATTTCTGTTGCCAGTCCTCCTCTTTCTGCTGAGGAAGACTGGCCCTGGGCTAATATCTGTGCCCATCTTCCTCTGCTTTGTATGTGGGATGCCACCACAGCATGGCTTGACAAGCGGTCTGTAGGTCTGCACCCGGGATCCGGGCCTGAGAACCCTGGGCTGCTGAAGCAGAGCACACAAACTTAACTGCTACACCACTGGGCTGGCCCCAACAAAGGGAAACTTCAAGGATTTGAGTGACATTGTGGTTTTAGAAAGCAAAGTCTGGAATTGGTGAAGGTTAAAGGGAGAAGGGAAGACTGGGAGCATGGTGATAGAGAACTGAGAGGACTGGTTTGGTCTGCACAGTGTTTTAAAAAATTGCATTGGTTATTAACCATTAAAAATCTGGAGGTTTCACTTAAAATCTGGATTGTGGTCTTCACTTCTAAACTGGGAAGTATTGGCAACATTGGGTTCTCCTTTCTACAAGGCAGGAATCAGCCCGAGCTGTCCAGTGGGCCGTGAGCTCTTTACTCTGCCAGTCCCCACCCAGCTAGCCTTTCATTGATGTGTTTCTCCCTTAGCTTCTGAATCTCCTGCTGTGGGAGGTGGGTGAATTGTGGTGCTTTTAATTTGGGATGGAGAGCCTGTCTGGAGGAGAGTCAAATTGGTGTATATTGCTTCCCTCATTCCTGTTATAATCACCAAGTTGGATGCAAATCCTTATTTCTTTGGTGTCCCACCCTTCCTGCCTGAGCACCCCTCCTGCCTGTACGCCTTGCAGTTTCCACTGTATTCAGTTCTTTCCTTCTCAACCCTTTCCTTGAATCCACCTCCTACCTCTTCGTATTGAAGGCTACCCTGCTGTCTCTGATTATACCATTTTCCTTGACATGCTCGCTAATGATGTTTTTATCATATCTATTTTTCCTTTACTGTATTAATTTTATATCTTAGTTTTAGTACTTCTCCTTTTTCAACTTTCTCTTTTTTTCTCTAAGTTCCTTAGGTGGAAACAGATCATTTGTTTCTTTTTCCTCACCACTACAGGCATTTCTGATAAAATTCCTCTTGTCATTCTTATAAAACCTATGAATTTAGATATGTTACAGATAGTTTGTTTTGTGGTTTTGCATGATGATCTAAGAATTCGTCTTAGAATTTCTAGCTTTTTGTGTTAAAACTAAGTGCATCTCCGTGTCGTAGTATGAGAACAAATTTTGTGAAAGATCCTCATACCCCAGAAAAGACAGTATCATTTCCTTGGCTTCTCAGTCCCCTATTACATAACTATTAATTTTACTTAAAATTTTTAAAAATTTTGTATTAATTTCAAACTTAGGGAAAAGTTATAGTAGTATACCCAGATTTCCCAGTTGTTAAGATTTTACCACATTTGTCTTATCATAGTCTTTTTCTATATCTATCTACCTACCTAGCTATTTATCTATCTGTATCTTTTTTTTCTGAACCTGACTTTGTCAGGTTGGCCTCTCCCAAGGGGAATGGTTTAATTAATGCTTTATGTCAGTTCTCTACTTTTAATTCTTTGTTTTGTCATCTCCTGTCAGTGAAATATTGAAGCCTCCAATTACATTCCACAGTTTTTCAGTTTTTCTTATATTTTTGTTATTCTATTTGGGACATATACTTTGAATTTTGTTTTGCTTTTTGTTGTACTTTTATTTTTGTGTGGGGTGGGTTTAAAGTATCTCCTGCAGTCGCAGTGATTCTCTTCCTTTCCTGGATTTGTGTTTGTCTTTTAGGTTTTAAGTGTTGGGGTGTGTTTCCTAACACAGATTTAGACCATTCTGCTTTATAGGTGTTCATTCATTTACATTAAATGAAGTGATTAGATATTTGTGCTACCCTCCATCAGCATCATTTTTTAAAGTGTACAATCCACTATTTTTTAATAGAACCACAAGGTTGTGCAACCATCACAATCAATTTTAGAACATTTTCGTCCTCCCAAAAAGAAACTTCATATTCTTTAGTAGTCGCTCTCCAAACCCCACTCTCCCGGCCCTAGGCAACCACTAATCCACTGTCTTTTCCTGTATATTTTCTTATTCTGGACATTTCATATAAATGGAATCTAGCCTTTTGTGATTGGCTTCTTTTACTTAGCATAATGTTTTCAAGATTCGTCCATGTTGTAGCATGTATCAGAATTTCTTTCCTTTTTATGGTTGAGTAATATTCCATTGCGTGGGGACCACATTTTGTTTATCCATTCCTCAGCTGATGGGCATTTGGGATGTTTCCACTTTTTGGTTGTTATGAATAATGCTCCTGTGAACATTCATGTACAAGTTTTTGTGTGGACATATGTTTTCACTTCTCTTGGGTTGACACCTAGGAGTAGAATTGCTGGGTCACATGGTAACTCTATATTGAACATTTTAAGGAACTGCCAAACTGTTTTCCAAAGTGGCTGTACCATTTCACATTTTCACCAGCAGTGTATGAAGTTCCACTTTCTCCACATCCTGGCCGATACTTGTTATTGTCCTTTTTTATTATAACCAACCGTCTTCTTTTAAGTTCATGTTTTTGCCCTCGTTTTCCCTATATATGTGGTTTCTTTCATGGAATTTAAATTCTCAATTTCTTTTAAGCTGGATTGGAAGGTAATGTCAAGTCCCTTACCCCCTTCCTCCTTCGCCCTCCTTTTTTTCACTGTTAGAAACACTGTTTTAACAGCACTATTTTCATTGTTCCTACTATTCCCCTGTTAGCTTCTCTCATGGGAGAATCGAGGCATTTAGGAGTTGGGATAACTCTCTTCTCATGTGCTTTGAAATTCTATGTTTAAATCTTAAAATTCCCTCAGTGTTTTCTTTTAGTTTATTAGATGATTTGCTGTTAATCTTTTGTTACTGTTTGAGTATATTTCTTTTTTACAAGTGTCATATATTTTTCATGGCTCAGTTGTTTCATCATGTTTTGAAGTCATTTCAGGTTCTAAAGTTCTTAACAGATTCTTCTGCTTTCAGAAACTTTGGCAGATATATTATGTTTTCAGCCATAACTCCATTTCTCCCATTTTTGTGCATGTATTCTGAGTCTTTCTTTTCTGTGGTTTAAAAAAAAAAGGACCCCCCCACCTTTTTTCTTTGTTATAAAAGCAGTATTGTTTCGATGTAAAAAATTTGAGGAATATGGGAAAGCATAAAGAAGAAATCTGTGACCATTTCCATTCTCCTCTGTAATATTTTAATATTTATGCTTGAAATTATTTCATTTTATACCAGAAAAATTTTGAACTTTTTTCTTGATATTAGTGTTTGCTTTGGCAATTTCTGTTTAACCTGCAGCCACTATTGTTCACAGATTAGGTCTCCTTTTGGGATTTTTAAATTCAGTTTATTTTGCCTTGTCAGCTTTCATCTAATATTGTTTTGCCAGTGAATCTAAACTGCTGATATTTCTGTATCAGTTCTGTTGTTTATAACCTAATTGATATATTTAGATTCTGTATTCACAATTCAGCTCAGTCTTTGTTTAGTGTCCTGTGTTCATTTTTCACAGTTTTTTTCTCTTAAAGTCGTTTGAGATATTTTTAGGTGGTGCATTTGTGTTTGTTATTATTGTTTCCTTCAAGTTCAGACCATAAGTGCTTCCAAATTACCATTTAATTAGACCTAGCTTTTTTTTTTTTTTTTAATTCTTAACTATTTTACAACAGTTTGCTGGGGTTTAAAGTTGTGGTTGTGTCTTTTTAAAAAAAGCTTTGGTTTTGGTGTTTCACCCAAAGATGAGAAGTATCTTTTATCCATTGCTCTTTTGTAAAGATCTCTTTTCAATCCTTGCAATCCTATGAGGGATTATTATACCCATTTTTACGCCAGGGGACCGGGACTTCTCAAGAGATTTAGTGCTTGGCCAAGATCATATAGTTACTTAATCAAATAATTAGAACTTTAAGTCGGGACCTCTTTCTTTCTTTTTTTTTTTTTAAGATTTTATTTATTTATTTTTTTCCCCCCAAAGCCCCAGTAGATAGTTGTATGTCATAGCTGCACATCCCTCTAGTTGCTGTATGTGGGACGTGGCCGGAGAAGCGGTGCGTCTGTGCGCGCCCGGGATCCGAACCCGGGCCGCTAGCAGCGGAGCGCGCGCACTTAACCGCTGAGCCACGGGGCCGGCCCGTGGACCTCTTTCTAATACACCAGAGTTTTGTGAAGTCCTTTTTTATTCTCTTTTAAAATAGTTAATATCAAGTTCTCCAGTGCCAACTTGCAGGTTATTTTGTACGTTTTTGTCTTTGTGGATGGCTTCCCTGGATTCTGGCTGCCTCCCATCCTCTTAGCTTTGCAGACACTAAGGAGTAGTGGTGAGAAGTAGAGCTAACGGGTGATATTCTTGTGTTTAGATTTATTTATTGATATTTTAAAAATTTTGATGGAGGAAGTGTGCTGAATGTACTTGCAAAATCTTAAAATACATACGTAAACATGTGTATCTTGTAAAATATAAACTGGAGTATAACTCTCTATTTCACTTCACAGTGGATCTTGGTCTTCCTGTATCAATATATATGTTTCTACCATACACTTTAATGGCTGCATAGTATTTCATCAGTGATTTATTTAATTCCCAACAGATGGACGCTTAGGTTGTTTTCCACTTTGCTGTTTTTATAACAGCATTTTTTATAAATGCTGATTTAACAATCTTGTATATACATTTTTGTATTTTTTAAATTCTATCCCTATCATAAGTTCCTAGAAATAGAATTGTTGGATTAAAGGATAAAGACAATTAAAATTTCAGTATGTACTACCACATTATTCCATGAGAGGTTCTGCCAGTTTATACTCTCACAGTTGGTTTGAGTGCTCATTTTTCCACACCTTCTCCAGCGGGGCTGTTAATAACAAAAATAATAGTTAACACTTCCTATAGCACTTCTGATGTGTCATGCACTGCTCTGAGTGCTTTCCATGTCTTTATTTAATCCTCTGTCAACGTTATGAGGTGGGTACTGTTATCGTCCCCATTTTACAGATGAGGGAATGGAGACACAGAGTGGGAAATTACTAAGGTCACGTAGCTGATAAGTGACAGAGCCAGGCTGCTGATCTAGGCAGTCTGGTTCTAGGGTCTCCCTCTTAAACACCAAATTAAACACCAAACCCCTGTTCATTTTTTTGTTCCTTTTTTTTACTCAAAATTTAGTGATTGTTTTATCTGATTTTTTAAATTATTTTTATTGTTTATTGAGATATAATGCACATAACATAAAATTCACAGTTTTAAAGTATACAATTCATTTGTTATTTATCTATTTATTTATTTAATTAATTTATTTTTGTGAGGAAGATCAGCCCTGAGCTAACATCTGTTGCCAATCCTCCTCTTTTTGCTGAGGAAGATTGGCCCTGGGCTAACATCTGTGCCCATCTTCCTCTACTTTTTATGTATGTGGGACGCCTGCCAAAGCATGACTTGATAAGTGATGCGTAGGTCTGCGCCCGGGATCCGAACCTGTGAACTCCAGGCCTCGAAGCGGAGCATGCGAACTTAACCACTATGCCACTGGGTCGGCCCCTCATTTGTTTTTAATATATTTAGTGTGTTGTGCAACCATCACCAGTATCTACTATCTAATTACAGAACGTTTTTATCACCCAAAAAGAATTTCCATACCTATTAACAGTCAGTCCCAATATGCATCTGCCCTATCCCCTGGCAACCACAGAGAGACTTTGTGTCTTTATGGATTTACTTCTTCTGGACATTTCGTATATATGGAGTCATAACAATATGTGGCCTTTTGTGCCTGGCTTCTTTCACTTAACATAATGTTTTCAAGATTCTTAACATGTTGTAGCATGTAATTGTTTTATCTGATTTTAAAAGTAATACAAGTTCATTGTAAAACTCAATTCAGAAAATTACAGAATGAAGAAGAAAGTTCAAATTCCACTAAGAAATAACTCTGGTTCATATTTTGGTGTATACACTTTTCATACTTTTTTATAGGCATTAAATATAGTTTGTGTCATACATTTTTAAAGTCTGCCTTTTAAAAAAACTTAGTGTATCATGTCAGGAAATGTGGAGATTCTTCATTCTTTTTAATAGCTGCCATATAACAGATTCAGTTTATGGAACTATGAGAGGGAAACACGGGTTTGCCAAGCTAGTCATAAATAGGAAGGGAGAGAGAATTGCTGTTCAAGATCTTTGGTTAGGACTGGACTAGAAGGACCCTGGGTACTTTTCTTTCTTTCTTTCTTTTTTTTTTTGGTGAGGAAGATTGGCCCTGAGCTAACACCTGTTGCGAGTCCTTCCCTTTTTGCTTGAGGAAGAGTGGCCCTGAGCTAACATCCCTGCCCATCTTCCTCCATTTTGTTTGTGGGTTGCCGACACAGCGTGGCTTGATGAGTGGTGTAGGTCTGCGCCCGGGATCCAAACCTGTGAACCCCGGGCTGCCAAAGTGGAGCATGCTGAACTTAACCACTGCACCACCAGGCCGGCCCTACCCTGGGTACTTTTAATACTTGGGAACTAGGTCTTTTTTTCTTTGTGATCCTGCAGTAGATTGTCCTCCCCATCACCTTGCCTGAAGCTCCTGACACAGAAGCATTTAGAACTGAAGGAGACAGCAGGGAAGGATTGTAGGTGTTGGGTGGAGGATTGACACACTTAAAGTGGTGTTTAACAAAGGATAGTTTGGCAGGAGTATGTAGAATGGGATGAAAAATACTGGAGTCAGATAATTGTGTGGCATATGTGAAATTTCTTTTGTTAAATATAGCTTAGAGAAGTTTTAGTCATCTCTTCTGTTAATGCTTTTTTAATATTAATGTAAACTGCTTTTGGTTTTGTATCATGAAGTGTTGAGTACAGTTTATCTTCCCCCTTGTATCTTTATAGTTGAAGATAACTAATGTAATATGGTTAATTTAGTAAACAAGTTGAAGAGAATTTATCTCATTTTCTGGGACTAAAGTTCATCTCATTTTCTGGGATTAAAGTCACCACTTAACTAAATCTATCATTTGATTTCACGCTGCAACGTATTTTCAGTGATTGGTGTCATAAAAGGTGTCCCTCAGATTGGTCTGGGGAAGGAAAGGACGTGCATCTTTGTTGTATACCTACTTGTTCTAGGCACTGTTGAGTTTAGTACATATCTTACCTGATCATTACAATATCTAGAGAAGGTGTTATTTTTCTAAAAGGTGAAGAACTAGCATGTGAACCTGGCCCTTGATGCTAATGCTTTGTTCATTATATAGCATATGGGGTTGTGTTTGAAATCACATTCGGTTTTTTTCCCCATGAAATATAACCAGTATAGAAGCTTCAACAGAGGAAAAATCATGCAGTGTTCCACTGGTATAAACACAGTCCTTGTTTCCATTTTTGTTTATGCCTGGCTGGATTTTCCTATGCTTTGTGTTTTTTATACATAATCATAGTGCATGTGTATAGTTTTGTCTTCTGCTTTTTCAGTTGACATTCATCAGCATATTTCCATATTGCCACATAATACATACAACCTTTAAAATAGCTGTATAGTATTCCATGGCTGTACCACACCATTTCCTGGTGTGGGATATTTTAAATGTTTAAATATTTTAAGTATTTCCACTGTGTTCAGTTTGGTGATTGTGGAACTGTCTCATAGACAGTTGGGTATGGGGTCAGGAACAAGCTGGGCTTGTTTTGGGAGTGAAACCATCCAGCAGGGGTCCTGTCAGGTTGGATTGGTGTGCTTTTCTCAAAAAGGGAAGATTTTCCCAAATACTATTAACATCTAGGCAATGCATATAAACCCATTGAAATTTTCTTCTTAAGAACAAGGTAAAAAGTTTGAACATGTCCCTATGGGGATTTCTACATGTTGGTAAGTACTTAGAAAGCATTAATTTATAGGACTTTCCCCAGCAGTGCTCGGAAGACTGAAAATAGCATGGGCAAAAGCAGGAGAGATGGCTTTAACAAGGTTGGGGAAGACCAGGTTTGAGGACTGAAGTGGTGAGAGTGGATGAGAATGCTGAGAGAGAAGAAACAACGTGAGGTGACAGAATGGATGGCTGAGGACAGAACATTTTTATGTATAGTAGGAGTCCTCTTGTTTTTGTGCCTTCAGATTTTGGTAGTTAGTTGGTTAATCAATTATTTAAAGTGAGGAGTCACAAAACGATTCATAAATGCATGTAGAATTTTAACTTAAAAACATAAATATGTATTCATGAAACAGTATTTTGAAAGAGGGCCCAGCATTTTTCTCTGAGAGTAGTTGGAGTTTCCCCTTTCTTGAATAAACACATTCGTTATGCATTGATTACAAATTCCAGTTTCAATCTCTTTAAAAAGGAACTTAGAGACTTGTGGCTGCAGAGTTCTAGGTTTTCATCTTGCCTACGCCTAATGCAACAGTGATTTTTTAAAAGCAACTCGCCTTTCTTAAGTCTTTCCATAACACTCAATTTTGTTTTCATAGAAACAAAATTTATTTTCACTCTTATGAAATGTTGAAACCACATAATTACAATAAAAATACAGTTGGTGTACATAGGCTGGATTACATATGTAACTGACTCTTGAAGCACAAAAGCAGCTCCCGTGGTTGGAGCTAAAATACTCGTGAGTGTCCTGGAGACTGATCTACTAGCCTTGAGGATTCATTGTGCCGTGGGCATCGGTTGGTATGTTTTACAGAGAATAGCACACTTTGGTTAATCTGGAGAGTTGATTAAGTTGGAGATAAGTTCTGAGAGTGCTGTGGACATTGACTGGGCAGTAGGAGAAGGAAAAAGGAATGAGTCAGTGAGAAGATGTCAGAGAGCTGGGGAGATAATCAAGATTATTAGGTTGGAAGGGGAAGCCAGGAGTATCAACTGGTGTAGAAAGGTCAAGAAAAGAGTTGGAAGACTGAGAAAAAAGCTATGGGATCTTTAGAATAGAGATCACATTGACCTTGAAGAAAAGAGTTTTGATAGGAAGTGGGAGGAAGCCAGGCTTCCGGGAGGTTAAGGCATTCTTGCATTATTAAAGGAGGGACACCCACTCTGAGCCAGGACTTGACGTAAACTTGGAGGCAATATATTTAGCTCCCTCTATTGAGATGAAAAATAGCCATGGTGATGTGCAGAGATCTTGGAGACTGCTGCTTATTTGACTCGTTTTCATTATAGTGATTGTGTTGGAGAACTAAACATAAGGCCTTTGGTTTCATCTTTTATAGTGGGTCTCAACTGGAGGTGGGCTGGCTTTGCTCCCCAGGGGACATTTGATAATGTCTGAAGACATATTTGGTTGTTACTGCTGGGGTGGTGCTTCTGGCATCTAGTGGGTAGAGGCCAGAGATGTGCTAAACATCCTGCAGTGCACAGGAGAGCCCCCACAGCAAAGAATTATCTAACCCAAAATGTCAATAGTGCCCAGATTGAGAAGCCCTGAATTCTCGTGTAACATCTTGCAAAATTTATTCACTTTTGGCTCTCTGTGTTAGCTAACTCATAAGATTCCAAGAACTACCTTTTGTTTAATGGAAGGGTGGTAGAAAAGTCATATCATTCTAGAGGGCTAGTGGGTCTCGTTTTGAACTGCAGCCTGAACCTAGTTAGTGCTGCCAAAAGTTGGGGATTTTGGCAGCTCAGGTTCATAGTAAGTAGAGTTTTTTCCCCTAGTGTGTATTGTTTCCCAGCTTTGAAATGTTAATGAAAATTTGAGACATGTTTTACATTTAGAGAATTGTGTGATGGACAGATTTGCAACCAGAGCAAAAATATTTTTGTTTTGAGGCATTCTTCTGAATGCTTCTTTGTGTAAAATATTTGTGTTTGAAGCATTGATTTTTGAGGACCTTAGTAATGGCTCATCCATTTTGCTGAATTTCCATTTTGGGCTCAGGAAGGCAGGTGTGTAATCATCAACATCTACAGGTAGTAGGATACCCTCTTGATGCTTGGTACTATACAGAATACTTGAAAAAAAAAAATAACATTCAGAAGATGATCCCAAAATAGAATTCCTTCTGTCCTGAGTTGGAGCTAAGGCAGTGGTTCTCAAATTTGTGAGGAGTCAAAGCATCAAGAAGTCATGATGCTCTTGATAAATTAATTTTATCATGTGTACTATGGTGTAGGACAAAATTATTTATCCATTAAGTTTACATGCAGTCATTATATCAGGATTGTGTTTAACCACATGTATCAATGACCTGACCAATAGTGGCTTAAATGATAAGGACTTTATTTATTTATGTGTTTATTTCTTATAACAGTAAGTCTGGAGGGATGAAATCCAGGGTAGGTGTGGTAATTCCATAATTCTCCTCTCTTTGTGCACTCTTGCTCCTATCTTTCTGGTCTACCACCTTTAGCTTGTCACTTTCATCTTCATGCATGTAAGGTAGCTGCTACAACCTTAGGCAAGGGGTTTACTCTCCAGGCAGGAAAAAGAATGGAAGAATGCAAGAGGAAGGGACAGTGCTTGTATATGAACAGAGCGAGGGAGTCTGGGAAATAGAGATTATTGAGCTGAGTACCTTGTTTCCGTGAACAAAATTGAAGTTCCTTTACTGAGGAAGAAGGGGAGAGTAGATCCACAGTAGGCAATTAGCAGTGACTGCCACAGGAACAAAGCAATTTAAAATGTGCATTCATGAGCTTGTGACATTTGTGATCTTTTGTTCTCATAAAACACTGTTGGAATTTTTCTATTAATGTTCTCCGCTTATTGTTGAACATTAGTTTTGTGGATAGCAAGGGAGTGGTATCAGATATTGAAAGTTTAAGAAATATAAGTGAAAAAACTCTTAAAATGAGAAAATTCTTTCTACTGACTTTTTTCCCTTGAAAATGAGAAAATGAAATTCTTAATTTGATTTCAATGAAGGGACAGTCTAGTTCAGGACACCAGTTTTCCTAAGGAACATAGTTTGGGAACCACTGATATTAATGTTTATGTGTATTATCAAATTATTTGTGTCTCTACTTTCACTTATATTGTTTTCCTAGGTAAGAACATTCTCTTTTCTCTCTCTTTTGCTATGACTCACATGTTGTGGGCAGTTAAAGCAGTCTTTATTTTTAAATGTTTTTTCTGAATTCTGTATAATGATCCTATTAGTTTTATAATCAGAAGAGAACATCTTATTAATTTTTCAAGGTCAGTGCAAGTCTTGCCACCTTTGACACTGCACCCTAGGCTTCAAATCCATTTTTATCTCCTACTTCTTGACACTCCTGGAGCAGTCATACCCTGTATAATACGATTTTTCCCTTAATTATAGACGATACTGAATTCGTCACTAATTGTTCCATATGCTAGCAAGATCAGAAGCTCCCTGTTATGTTTTTCTGTGTGTCCCACAGCAAATTCTTAGCATAGTATTAGGTACACAGTAGATACTTAATTGCTTCCTGATCAACTAAGTCATCTTAACACATTAACACACATGAAATAGCATGGATTTGATAGCAGGATAGGCATAAAATAAAACCTGACTGATGACCAGTGTAATCAACATTTCATGACTTTTACCCTTACCTATTAATGTAGGACCTCTGGCTCCCCAGAATGCCTCCCCCTAAGTTCATTCTTGGAGTCACCAAAGGGGTATTTCATGTGGGCTCACTCATGTATTCTGGCCACTGCCAGGTGGCTCGTCTTTTTCTTCCTGTGATGTTTGCTGTCCCTGCAGTCTCCCCTAGATATCAGAGGTGTACCTGCATGCCTGACGCTATGATCTCCTTGGCCATGCTATCCTGCCAGGTGTGATCTTGATATCCTGGGGCTGTTGACATGTCCTAGTCCCCCCCCCATTATTATATCTTGTTGCTTCAGAGCTTTTAGTGCAAACTATTCTTTAGTCTCAGTGTAGCCTCTGTCTCTGTCATGATGACCCTTTGGGGCTGGGTTGGGGGAGTAGTCCAAGTGATAGGACCCCCCCCCCCGCGCCACCCCCCCCCCCACTTGGGATCACTCCTGTCCAAGGCCTTGTTTATTGGGCCAAGCTTTTCTGCCTCACTTCAGTAAGGATGATGATTCTCCCCACATGTCTCTTAGTCTCTTGTGCAAACAGATACCTGAACAACCCTAGGTCTCCGGACATGTGTGAATCTTAAGTGGCAGGGATGGTTTAGGTTCTGGATTGAATCTGACTGTACTTTTGAAATACAGCAGGTAAAACATTACAGTAAACTCAAAAAATCTGAAGCCAAGGTAGCAAGTCATAGCTCAGAGCATGATCTTGACCCGTGGACAAAATAGAGATTTTACTCATTATTGTTTTATATGTCTGATTGTATTGGAGCCCAGTGTGGACTTTAAGGCTAGAAAGAAAAGAAAAAAGGGAAATGCATTAAATTTTATTTCTGAAGTTGTCCAATGATTATTATTATTATTATTATTATTTTTTAATTTTTTGTTTATTGCAGTAACATTGGTTTATAACATTGTAAAAATTTCAGGTGTACATCATTGTACTTCTATTTCTGCATAGATTACATCATGTTCACCACCCAAATACTAATTACAACCCATCACCACACACATGTACCGAATTATCCCTTTCACCCTCCTCCCTCCCCCCTTCCCCTCTGGTAACCACCAATCTAATCTCTGTCCCTATGTGTTTGTTTATTGTTGTTATTATCTACTACTTAATGAAGGAAATCATACGGTATTTGACCTTCTCCCTCTGACTTATTTCACTTTGTATTATACCCTCAATGTCCATCCATGTTGTCACAAATGGCTGGATTTCATCGTTTCTTATGGCTGAGTAGTATTCCATTGTGTATATATACCACAGCTTCTTTATCCATTCGTCCTTTGATGGGCACTTAGGTTGCTTCCAAGTCTTGGCTATTGTTTTTTTATTTTATTTTATTTTATTTATTTTATTTTTTTTTAAAAGATTTTATTTATTTATTTTTTCCCCCCCAAAGCCCCAGTAGATAGTTTTATGTCATAGCTGCACATCCTTCTAGTTGCTGTATGTGGGACGCGGCCTCAGCATGGCCGGAGAAGCGGTGCACGCCCGGGATCCGAACCCGGGCCGCCAGCATCGGAGGGCGCGCACTTAACCGCTAGGCCACAGGGCTGGCCCATTGGCTATTGTGAATAACGCTGCAATGAACACAGGGGTGCATGTACCTTTACAAATTGGTGTTTTCAACTTCTTTGGATAAATACCCAACAGTGGAATAGTTGGATCATATGGTAGTTCTATCCTTGATTTTTTGAGGAATCTCCCCACTGTTTTCCATAGTGGCTGCACCAGTTTGCACTCCCACCAGCAGTGTATGAGAGTTCCCTTCTCTCCACATCCTCTCCAACACATGTTGTTTCCTGTCTTGTTAATTATAGCCATTCTGACGGGCGTGAGGTGATATCTCATTGTAGTTTTGATTTGCATTTCCCTGATAGTTAGTGATTTTGAACATCTTTTCATGTGTCTGTTGGCCATCTGTATATCTTCTTTGGAGAAATGTCTGTTCAGGTCTTTTGCCCATTTTTAATTGGGTTGGTAGTTTTTTTGTTGTTGACATGCATGAGTTCTTTATATAATTTGGAGATTAAGCCCTTATCAGAAGTATGGTTTGCAAATATCTTCTCCCAATTGTTAGGTTGTCTTTTCGTTTTGTTGATGGTTTCCTTTGTTGTGCAGAAGCTTTTTAGTTTGATGTAGTCCCATTTGTTTATTTTTTCTATTGTTTCTCTTGCCTGGTCAGACGTGGTGTTTGAAAAGATGTTGCTAAGACCGATGTGGAAGAGCGAACTGCCTATGTTTTCTTCTAGAAGTTTCACAGTTTCAGGTCTTACATTCAAGTCTTTAATCCATTTGGAGTTAATTTTTGTGTATGGTGTAAGGTAAGGGTCTACTTTCATTTTTTTGCATATGGCTATCCAGTTTTCCCAACACCATTTGTTGAAGAGACTCTCTTTTCCCCATTGTATGTTCTTGGCTCCTTTGTGAAAGATTAGCTGTCCATAGATGTGTGGGTTTATTTCTGGGCTTTCGATTCTATTCCATTGATCTGTGTGTCTGTTTTTGTGCCAGTACCATGCTGTTTTGGTTACTATAGCTTTGTAGTATATTTTGAAATCAGGGAGTGTGATACCTCCAGCTTTGTTCTTTTTTCTCAGGATTCCTTTAGCTATTCGGGGTCTTTTGTTGTTCCATATAAATTTTAGGATTCTTTGTTCTATTTCTGTGAAAAATGTTGTTGGAACTTTGACAGGGATTGCATTGAATCTCTAGATGGCTTTAGGAAGTATGGACATCTTAACTATGTTAATTCTTCCAATCCAAGAGCACGGAATATCTTTCCATTTCTTTGTGTCTTCTTCAATTTCTTTCAGAAATGTTTTATAGTTTTCGGTGTACAGATCTTTCACCTCTTTGGTTAAGTTTATTCCTAGGTATTTTATTCTTTTTGTTGCAATTGAAAATGGGATAGTATTCTTAATTTCTCTTTCTGCTACTTCGTTGTTAGTGTACAGAAATGCAACTGATTTTTGTATGTTGATTTTGTATCCTGCAACTTTACCATATTCGCTTATTACTTCTAAAAGTTTTCTGGTGGATTCTTTAGGGTTTTCTATATATAAAATCATGTCATCTTCAAATAGTGACAGTTTCACTTCTTCCTTTCCAATTTGGATCCCTTTTATTTCTTTCTCTTGCCTGATTGCTCTGGCTAGGACTGCCAGTACTATGTTAAATAGGAGTGGTGACAGTGGGCATCCTTGTCTGGTTCCTGTTCTTAGAGGGATGGCTTTCAGTTTTTCACCATTGAGGATGATATTAGCTATGGGTTTCTCATATATGGTCTTTAGTATGTTGAGATACTTTCCTTCTATACCCATTTTATTCAGCGTTTTTATCATAAATGGATGCTGTATGTTGTCAAATGCTTTCTCTGCATCTATTGAGATGATCATGTGATTTTTATTCTTCATTTTATTAATGTGGTGTATTACGTTGATTGATTTGCAAATGTTAAACCATCCCTGCATCCTTGGAATAAATCCCACTTGATCATGGTGTATAATCTTTTTAACATATTGTTGTATGCGATTTGCTAATATTTTGTTGAGGATTTTTGCATCGATGTTCATCAGTGATGTTGGCCTGTAATTTTCTTTTTTTGTGTTGTCCTTGTCTGGTTTTGAAATCAGGGTAATGTCAGCTTTGTAGAATGAGTTAGGGAGCTTCCCCCCCTCCTCAATTTTTTGGAAGAGTTTGAGAAGGATAGGTATTAAGTCTTCTTTGAATGTTTGGTAGAATTCCCCAGGGAAGCCGTCTGGTCCTGGACTTTTATTTTTGGGGAGGTTTGTGATTACTGTTTCGATCTCCTTACTGGTGATTGATCTATTCCAATTCTCTACTTTTTCTTGATCCAGTTTTGGAAGGTTGTATGATTCTAAGAATTTATCCATTTCTTCCAGATTATCGAATTGGTTGGCATATAGCTTTTCATAGTATTCTCTTGTAATCTTTTGTATTTCCGAGGTGTCTGTTGTAACCTCTCCTCTTTCATTTCTGATTTTACTTATTTGTGCCTTCTCTCTTTTTTTCTTGGTGAGTCTAGCTAAAGATTTGTGAATTTTGTTGATCTTTTCAAAGAACCAGCTCTTGGTTTTATTAATTTTTTCTATTTTTTTTTGGTCTCTATTTCATTTATTTCTGCTCTGATTTTTATTATTGCCCTTCTTCTACTGATTTTGGGCTTGGTTTGTTCTTCTTTTTCCAGTTCCTTTAGGTGCATTGTTAGATTGTTTATTTGAGATTTTTCTTGTTTGTTGAGATAGGCCTGTATCGCTATAAACTTCCCTGTTAGAACTGCTTTTGCTGTATCCCATAAAATCTGGCATGTCGTATTTTCATTTTCATTTGTCTCCAGGTATTTTTTGATTTCTTCTTTGATTTCTTCGTTAACCCAGTCGTTGTTCAGTAGCATTTTGTTTAATCTCCACGTATTTGTGGCTTTTCTGATTTTCTTCCTATAGTTGATTTCTAGTTTCATACTGTTGTGGTCAGAAAAGATGCTTGGTATTATTTCAATCTTCTTAAATTTATGGAGACTTGTTTTGTGGCCTAATATGTGATCAATCCTGGAGAATGTTCCATGTGCATTTGAAAAGAACATGTATTCTTCGGTTTTTGGATGGAATGCTCTGTATATATCTACTAGGTCCATCTGTTCTAGTGTGTCGTTTAAGGCCAATGTTTCCATATTGATCTTCTGTTTGGATGATCTATCCGTTGGTGTAAGTGGAGTGTTAAAGTTCCCTACTATTATTGTGTTACTGTCTATTTCTGTTTTTATGTCTGTTAATAATTGCTTTATATATTTAGGTGCACCTACATTGGGTGTCTAGATATTTACAAGTGTTATATGCTCTTGTTGGATTGTTCCCTTCATCATTATGTAATGCCCTTCTTTGTCTCTTTTTACAGTTTTTGTTTTAAAGTCTATTTTGTCTGATATGAGTACTGCTACCCCAGCTTTCTTTTCATTGCCATTTGCGTGGAGTATCTTTTTCCATCCCTTCACTTTCAGTTTGTGAGTGTCTTTAGGTCTGAAGTGTGTCTCTTGTATGCAGCATATATATGGGTCTTGTTTTTTTATCCAGTCAGCCACCCTATGCCTTTTAATTGGAACATTTAGTGCATTGATGTTTAAAGTAGCTATTGATAAGTATGTACTTACTGCCATTTTTTAACTTTTTTTTTTTCTCAGTGTTTTGGTAGTCCTTCTCTGTTCCTTTCTTCTTCTATACAGAATTGATGGTCACTTTAGTTTGACCTCTGTCTGAAAGCTGTACTCTTAACTCCCCTCCTCCCTCCTTTTATGTTTTTGACCTGAATTAAATCGGTGCTCTAGCGGGTGGGGCAGACCCTGGGCTAGCAGGCCTCAGGGAGAACGCCAATGGCGTCTGTGTCAGCACGCCCACACCAGGCCATAACAATGGCCGCCGCCAATGTCCCAGTCCCTGGAGAAGTCTCACTCCTCACCGAGATGCACTCAGGGCCTATTAGGTGAGTCTCTTTTCACCACAGCACTGTGCACCTTTCTTTCTGGTGATTTTAGGATGCTTTCTGAAATGGGTGAGTTTGCGCGCGGGCCCTTTAAGAGCCAGTTTTAGTTTCTTTGTGAACCGGGTTTTCTGGGTGTGCTCCCCAGTGTTTTAGTAGCAGGCACAGTCAGATATTATGCCGCTGGTCTCAATTGTGCTGGGTCCACAAAATGCCCACAGCGGGGGCGCTCCCCGGCTCAGGACCCCGCGTCTCCAGGGAGGCTGCGTACCTGTGAGCTGCTCCCGGCAGCCGTGACGCTGGCGGCTTGTGAAGACGGCGTTTCTCCTCTCCAGAAGGGAGTCTCTGCCTCTTCCACCTCAGTTAGGATTGTCCGTTGTTGCAGGAGTTCCTCTTATGCAGTTTTCAGTTCTGTCTCAGGGGTAATTTTTCCACGAGTAGTTGTAAATTGGCTGTGTCCACGGGAGGAGGTGAGTTCCGAGTCTGCCTACGCCGCCATCTTGACTCCGCCTCCCAATTATTATTATTTCTATGGCCCCTAAAATTGGTTAAGCTCATGGGTGAGCAAAGATATTATACATTCTTATCCTCTTTTCCACAGCAGTTCTTTTTAAATATTTAGTTATCTTCCTTGGGTTTCAAAATGTACATTAGACAGTAATTGGAACTGGACCTTGTGCAAGTTCCCAGTAGGAATTAGATAGAAAAAAAGCAAACCCCACACTTAGGATTGAGCCTCAAGAGCTAATGCAAATGGTTAAGGGGGAAAAGGAAGAAAGAGCGAAAATTGGGAGATGAGGAGAACCAAGAACATAAAGCCTCCATAGCTAAGGTGAAAGAAATTAAACGATGTTCATCTGTGCCTGGAATAGTTTGTGAAACAGAACAAGATAGCTCTATTAGTTTCCTGTTGTTTTACGTTTCTGCTCATGTGTTTTTTAAAAAAAATTTACATGCATCCTTGAACTTTATAGAAATCCAGTTCTGTGCAACTGAGATCCACATAAGGAAAGCAAAAAAATTTTTTTTGGTAAGCCATAGTTACGTAGATGTATGCTTACTCTGGTGCAGTGCTTAATTCTGATTGGTTACTCATATAAGCACTGTTGACTATCAACTCTTTGGGTATTTAGGTATTTGACTGCCAGCTCCTCTGAGGGTCAGCTAGGAGTAGGAGACCCAAAACACCATTGCAGAGCAGTGAGAACAAATGGGGCAGAGAGAGGCAATGAAATGTCACCAGGACAGATGTCACTGGATGTAGAATCTGCTTGACTGAGTCCACCGAGTCCTGCTTTGAAATCTAGAAATGGAAAACAACCAGGGATGGAGGATGCTGGAGAAGTATTCTCCAAGATCTGTTTGCAAGACCTCATCTTGATCTAGAGTTGCAGGAGACCTTGTGCTCTTCCCAGAGTCTCTCAGCTATTGAGCGACTGAGTCAGAAGCTAACTTAGGCCTCTCTGTTCCCAGACTCATGTGTTCACCACTACACTGGGATGGGTTTTTTAAACAGTCATTTGTTTATTGTTTGCGTTAGTGCATTTGTTGTTGTATTTCTCATTCCCAATAGGGAGGGTATAAAAATTGCTATGTAGTGGTTTTCACCCAATTCCACATTATTGGCAGCTTTACATAGCACTAACCTTGAAGCAATTTATTAGGTTTTCTAGAAAGCTTAATTTGATAGTTCCAGAGCAAGACTGGCAGTCTTGGAGCAGGAGCAGAATGACCACAGAATGCTAGTATTGTTGATTGGTTTTGCATCCTATGGTAGAATAAAATCAAATAGTCATTTAAAAATTTTAAGTCTAGTAGGATTTTGAATCTCTTTAATTTTGTGCACATAAATGCTCCATATATATCTATTGTATGAAATTCAAGTTTTCTTTATAATTCTTTTTAATTGTAATTACAGTTAAAGTAGTTTGTCTAGAGTGAATAATTATCACCCAAAATTTA
This sequence comes from Ceratotherium simum simum, assembly GCF_057802395.1. Classification (NCBI taxonomy): domain Eukaryota; kingdom Metazoa; phylum Chordata; class Mammalia; order Perissodactyla; family Rhinocerotidae; genus Ceratotherium; species Ceratotherium simum. The sequence goes on along the minus strand of NC_141928.1, from coordinate 33,914,237 downwards.
TTTTGGGTATCTTAAAGAATTAAGATTCCTTTTAGTTATTTTTATTTTTTATCTGTAAAAGTCACTTCATCTAAACTAGAAAAATAATCTAAAATATTAGGACAATAGTAAGAAGACTGTCTTAAGCTCTTGGCAGGCCAGACAGGAAAATTCTTTAGATTTACTTTTAGAAATTATGTGAAACCCTAAAATTTTGAGTTTAATTTTGGTTTGGGTTACTTTTAGGCACATTATTATGCAAGATTCTCTTTGGGTAATCCTGAACATTTTGTGTCCTGTAGAACTTGATTTTTGTATGTTATTATTATACTTGTGAATGAGGTGATCAACACACTTTAAGGATTTTTTTATTTATATGTGTACATTTGGATACAAAAAGACGTATATGAATGAAACAACTTTTCCTCTTTTACAGAATTAAATGTGAGAGAGTCTGATGTAAGAGTTTGTGATGAATCATCATGTAAATATGGAGGCGTCTGTAAAGAAGATGGAGATGGTTTGAAATGTGCATGTCAATTTCAGGTGAGGAAACCAAACCTATTTTGGAAAATTTTACATTTTTCATATTTTATAATTCTACATTCTTCAATTAAAAAGCTTAAAACACCTTGAACCCCATAAGGAAGTTGGGTTCACAGCCCACTGACATTTTTGTCTGATGAGGCGCTATTATTTGTACCTTCCATGCTTCTTTCCTTGAATTAAGAGGACAGACTGGAAATAATAGATGTGAAAATGCTTTGAAAAAAATATTAAAGTTCTATTCAAATGTAAGGTGTAATTGTCACTGACAGGAGATAAGGTACAGGTTGCAGTAGAGTCTCTTACTTAAAATGTTGGCTTTTTTTTCCCTTTCCTTCTCTTTCTAGTCTGTCTCTTTTCGTTTCATTCTTATTTGCTGCTCTCCCATCTTTTTTGGGCCAAAGAACATGACCGACTTGGTGCCTCAGGGTAGGTCAAAGTTAGAGATGGACTAGGAAGGGGAACCTTAAATTAAGAGTGTGGATACCTTTGCTTTTCAGATACTGTTTTAGTTGTGATTCTGTTGTCTAAAGAAACAAGTTAAAGAAGGAAAGTGAAAAGACTTACATTCAGTTCTTCCTTTTTGTTTGTTTTCTCTGCTTAAATTATAATTTGCCTTCAGAATGTTTCTCACAAGATGGTGCATGATTCGAGATTTGAGATGAGATAGAGAAGAAACTAGAATTTTTTTCACTCAAGATCTTCTTCTAGTGGTACGCACGATTTTGGATTTTAAGGGGAGGAAAAGGTACAGAGATCAAGGATAAAAGCATAGGAGAGTCAGTTTTTCCAGTAACACTATAACCTCAGGCAACTTTCTGTATGATCCATCTGAAAAGAGAAGGCATATTCTTACTCTTTCTGATGATATTATAATGAGAATCAAAACCAGCAGGAGAGCTTACATGTGAAATCTGTTTGAAAACTATAAACTATCATGTTGTTTATTTTCTTTAAAAGAAGTGGAGAGTTTAAGTAAAGGAGGAGGGGTAGAGGGGCATACTATTATGCAGCTAGAGAGGTTCTTCGTGGTCAAAAAGGACTTTACAATCCACTATTTGTTCACAATAGCCACCTTCCACATGGCTTGGCTAGCCTTGCACCCACACGTACATGGTTACTCTTGCAGTGGTCTGGCCAGTGTGTTGTGTCTGGTTGCCCTGTCTGCTCCCCAGACCTTCTTAAAGGAGATAACCACCAAAGTGAGCTTCTTTCCTTAAAAGAGGGTGCTGCTGTACATAGTGTAACCAAGTCCTCGTTAACTTTTACTTTGTGTTCTTCACATTGGATAATTTTTATTGATCTATCTTCAGGTTCACTAATCCTTTCTTCTATCATCTTCATTCTGCCCATCTGATGAGTTTTTACTTTCGGTTATTTTATTTCTAGAATTTGTAGTTTCTATTTGTCTGCTGAAATTTCCTGACTTTTCATTCATTACAAGCATATTTTTCTTTAAACTATTTGTCTGCTAATTTCAACATCTCAGGGATCATCTCTGTTGATTGTCTTTTCATTTGAGAGTGGATCGAGTTTCCCTGTTTCTTTGTATTACAGTAATTTTGAATTTATCCTACACATTGTGAATTTTATGTTTTGTTATGTTGTGTTCCTCTGAAGAGTATTGACTGAACTCAAACTGCAGGCTCCGTCTTCTGTGTTGTGGGCAGCAACACCAATATCAGTCCATTTCTTTTAGCCTTAGCTGGGCTACTTGGAGTCTGCCCCATGAGTGGTCCTGGAGTCAGCCAGAGATTTGGTCTGAGTTTATACACAGAATCTGGGACTCCCTTCTGATTCTCTCCTGTCTGAGTTTTTCTCTCTCTTTCTGGTGGCTCTAGTTGCCCTGAACTCTGTTCTTTGGTTCTTCAAGCCAGAAATATTGCAGATTTTTATTGGTGTTTTAGTCACCCTGTATCAGGAAGACTGGGGCTGTTCCCTCTTCCAGCTGTCTTCCAGTATTTCCTTAGGTTAAACTCCTTGATGTGAATTTTTGGGCCAGTGGTATGCTCATGTGCAGATTAACATTCTCACCAATGGCAGTGTGTCAGACTGCTTGTTTCCCCTCAGCCTCTTGGTAGTGGATTTTGTCATTTCCTTTAAATTTTGTAAGTGTGAAAGGCAAAAAAAATTTTTTAGTTTTCATTTGATTACTAGAGAGATTGAAAATGTGCCATATATTTATTGATCTTTTTTGTGAATTAATATTTCATATTCTTTGCCCATTTTTTGGAGTATTTTCTTTTTCCCTTGTGTTGATTTGCAAAGACATATGTATGTATATGTGTATGTATGTGTATACACTATGTATAATACACTATTTGAGTACTTACATATTGCTTACTATGCTGAGCATTTTATATTAATGGTTCTAAACATTTTATATATATATATACATATATAAAAGTTTATATAACTCATAAACTCTCATGAGAACCTATGATGTAGGTACTGCTTTTATGTTTTTTAAGAGTACCAAATACCCACAGTAAACAACTTGAGCGATATATGAGAAGATAGATAACATAATGAAAAAATGTCTTCCTTCCACTCCAAGCTACCAATTGCTGTTCTCAGTGTCTGTTATTTTAAAGGAGTTATCCTAGTGTGATTTTCATTTTCATTTTGTTTATATTTTTTGATATAAAGAAGTTTTAAATTTTCATAGCATTTTTATCTATCTTTGTCTTTACAATTCTGCTTCTCATTAATTGAAAGTCTTTCCCTACAACTCTAAGATTGTAAATAAATAGCTCTTTTGACCATTTTAACGTCCTTGAACAGCTAGAAAATCCTCTCATGATCTGTCTGAATCCCTTGCCTTCTTACCTTGTGGCAGCAGGAAAGGGAAATAAGTTAGGAGTTGAGATCAGGAGATGTTTATCTTGTGCTTTGTGCTAGGTGCTGGCTGGATGCCGGGGGGTATAAAGATGTTTAAAGGCAAGTTGCTTGCCTCCTAGGAGCAAACTGCCTAAGGGCTTACAGCCTGATTTGATCCTGCTGCTGAGTGAAACTTCCTTTGACTACTCTGCCTTCTTGTAAGCTTATCTATCTATTCAAGTTAGTTCTTGCCAGTTGAAGAACAGTGATCTCACATGCCCATTAAACACCTCTCTGCTGAATGCTTTAGCAATATCTTTCAATTCATTTAAAAAACTTGCTTATGACTCTGCATGCTTTCAGTGTTAATATAAGCTTTCTGGGGTATAATTTAAACACATTTTAACAGATAATAACAGGATTTTTTGTTTTTTTCAGTCTGCTAATAAGAGCTGTTATATCTTGCCATATTATCTAAACAAAGCTACTTTTATTAATTTTTTACAAAGAAAAATGATCAATATTACATCTTTCCATTAAAACTTAGGTAGTATACAAAGAGGAGTGCCTATGACTTTTCCCTGTTTTCTTTCTTCTGTTCTCTTCCTCTCTCTGGAGTTCTCTGGACTATGTGTCTTTCTTCCTGAATTTTTCAGTGTCTACTCTCGTTCGGTGTCATGCCCTCTTCTTAGACCTTTGTATAAAAGTCAGAGAAGCAAAACCAATAGGTTGTGTATGTGTGTATGTGTGTATATGTGTGTGTGTGTATGTATATATATATGTATATATGTATGTATATACATATACAGAGGGAGAGGAGAGATTTATTATAAGGAATTGATTCACTTGATTATGGAGCCTGAGAAGTCCCATGATCTGCTGTCTGCAAGCTGGAGGCCTGGGAAAGCCCATGGCATAGTTCCAGTCCAAGTCTGAAGGCCTGAGAACCAGGGGAAGACCAACATCCCAGCTCCACAGTCAGGCGGAGAAAGCGAATTCTGACTTCATCCACCTTTTTGTTTTATTCAGCCCCTCAGTGGATTGGATGGTCCCACCCACGTTGGGGAGGGCACTTACTCAGTCTACTGATTCAAATGCTGATCTCATCCAGAAACACCCTCACAGACACATCCAGAAATAATGTTTAATCTGGGGTCCCTGGCACCCGGTCAGGTTGACACATAAAATTAACTATCACAACCTTGTTATTATTTTTCTTATTTATTGTTTCCAGCACAGTTCCTGACACACAGTAGGTACATAATAAATGCTTGAATGGATGTGGCTCCAGAGTTGTACACTGCCGCACCTTTCTAAACTACTTCAAATCACATTCATCCAGCCCAAGAGAAGGTATAGGGGAGAGTTCTTTCCCCCAGCAAGGGTGGTAATAGAGGAGGCAGACCTTAGGTTAGAGTCAGTGTCTAAGTCAGAAGTTGCATGTTGTTAAAATCGCCCAAATCCCTTAATTTGCCCATAGCATAATGAGAGGCCCCCAAGAGAGACCCCTGGAAGCAGACTGGTCTACTTTTCCGGTCTCATGCTCACTCCTAGTTATGTGCTTGTTAGGTTGAATTTCAGGGACATTGCATGCACTGGTTTAGCCCCCTACTTACTACCACCAAGTGACCTAGAGTGAGACCCTGCTGAATAATTTGAGTGTGGAGTGGTTAGAGTACATCACTTGTGAGGAATCATGGGTCTTCCACTTATTAGTTATGACCTGGGTCAACTACTTAAGACTCAGAAATGATAATAGCAAGAGTAAAACCAGCTAATATTTATTGAGAATTTATCATGGCCAGATATAGATGCTAAGGATGGATTTCTCCTATTTAATCCTCATAATAACTTTATTAGGTAGATATTATTATAATTACCATTTTATAGCTGGGTCTGGTGCTAGCCCATAGTCACGTGGATGGTGGACCCAGGATTTGAACTCTACATTTGAATTCAGAGCCCTGGCTCTAAGCACTCAGTCATGTGCTTCGCAGGATTGTTATGATATTTACGTTAGACAGGACATTTAAAATTGTAGCCGGTGTTTACTAGATAGAAACTCTTCAATAAAGTTTGCTATTACCCTAGAGATTCTCATCTTTATCAGACTTAATGACCCTTTTTTATAACCAATAATTTATATTCCATTTCTTCACTATTCTTAAATGAAATTCATAGATGATGTAACTTACATAAACACATAGTTAAAGAAGTCAATATGATGTATAATTGCAATGTAAAGGAGAAATAAAAGTAATTTATAGTAAAATAAGTATTTCAAAATGTAAATGCTTTGGCTTGATTACATTAGAAGACAGTACAGTAGTCAGATGCTTCTGCCTACTTATAATGAACCTTTGGATTTAAAAAAAAGATCAGCAGCAATTTCATACCAGAGGTACTTGAAAATAAAAAAGCAGAGGTATGGTGGATGCTAGAATAAAAACTAATATTAGGATAAGTTATAACAGAGCAGCCTTGTTTGTGTATGGTAAGTCTTACCATAGTTCCTAGGTGAATGGCTAGAGAAGCATTCAGAAATTGTATGGTATGTTTGTCTTTGTTGTGTGGACTGCCCTTTCTTTTGCAGGACATCTAACATCATCCATCTGTTAAATGACAGTAATGTCCTTTTATCATTGTGACAACCAAAAATGCCTCCATAGGGGCACACATCCCTAGGGGGCGATATGAGCACCTTTGAGAGCACTACCTTAGAAATTCATTAAGTGTGTGTGAGGGAAGAGTTGAGTTGAAAAGCCTGTAAACTTAGCACTTGACATCTTGGAGTTTAGGGCTCCTTTGCTAATTATGCAGTGTATAACTGCAAAGAAACATATTGACTCGTGCAGAGATTATACAAGTTATTGTATACATTTTAGAGAAAGAGAATAAAAGAATGTGATCCATGAAAAATTGGAGGAATATAGGAAAGCTTCCTAAGGTAAAATTTTAATTTTAATTACAGTTGATGTAGGAGTCTGCTGATAATGTATAGCAATTCAAGTTGGTTATAAAATATTTTATGACAGATTTTTTTTACCAGTGCTTGACATGTGGTAGCATGCCATATTTACGGTTCATGAAGTAAATCGACCACTTTTTGAAAGTAAATAAATGATAAAAGTAAATCTTGTTCATTGCAGAAAAATTGAGAAATAAAGAAAATCATAAACATGGAAATAAAAAACCATGATGACAAGGAACGTGAAAAATTTATTGATGTTTTCTTCCAGGATTTACTTTATGAGTATTTATTTTTTCTAAATAATTGAGATAGATTTATGTAATTTACTTTCTTGTTGTATTTTTATTTTGTATTATATTTTAAAATTTTTCATTCAATTTTGTGGACTAGATAATATATTTTAAAATGGCACAAAATTCTCAGAAGTTATGTATGTGGTATTATTGCCTGCTTTTCACCTAATGTTATATCTTTTCCTGTCACCTAGTATTCTTTTAAAAGATATTCTCAATGACTGCAATATTAATTCCTTGAACAGATAAAACACGCTTTAGTTAAACATTGCCTTGTTGGATTTTTAGGTTGCTTCTACATTTTTAGTATTATTAAATTTCTGTTTGAAATGGCTGTAATAGTTTTTGTCTACAAGTTTCCTTCAGATAGATCCCTAAATGTGTAATTCTGGATCAAAAACTGCATTCCTTTTTCAGGACGCTTGAAATGTATAGCCGTCCCTTGGTATCCCCAGGGCTGAGTTCCAGGACCCCCTTGGATATGAAAATCCACGGATGCTCAATGTAAAATGGCGTAGCATTTGCATATAATGGACACACATCCTCCTATGTACTTGAAAGCATCTCTAGATTACTTATAATACCTAATACAATGTAAATAGTTGTTGTACTATATTGTTTAGGGAATAACGACAAGAAAAAAAGTGTCTGCATGTTCAGTACAGATGCAACTATCATAGGTCTTTAGATCTGCTGTTGGTTGAACCTGAGGACGTGGAAGCCGAGGACGTGGAAGCCTTGGACGCGGAACCCGTGGTAGTGGAGAGCCGACTGTATTGTTAAATTATGTTCTCAAAAGGTTGAACCAGTTTAGATTACCATAACAGGTATATTGGTATGCTCACCACATTTTGGTCAACAGAGCGAATATACCATGGTGGTCCCGTAAGATTAGTACCATAGAGCCTAGGTGTGTAATAGGTTATACCATCTAGGTTCGTGTAAGTACACGCTATGGTGTTCAGACTAGGACAAAATTGCCTAGCAACACATTTCTCAGAATGTATCCCCATTGTTAAGTGATGCATGACTGTAATTGGCCATTTGTATTTTGTCTGTAAATTTGTCTTTTGTCCATTTTTCATTAATTTATATTATCTCTTTTTTAGTAATGATGATAACTTGTGCGTCATATTGTTATAATATTTTCTCCAGATTTTAAAACTTTAGTCCTTTATGATATTTTTGACATACAGAAGTTTAAAAGTTTTTTAAACGTACAAGTTCAGTGTCATTTCTCAAACTTGTATCACTTTTTTTCTTCTTCATCTGTCTTATTTCTACTCATCGTTCAAGGTCCAGTTCACATTCCACTTTCTCTGAGGAGGCTTTTCTTGAATACTACAGCTTACTGTAATAGGTATTATATATTATGCTTATTGTCTTTAGTACATGGTCTAGCTTTACTATGTGTATATATTTTTTTCTAGTTTCCTCTCTAACAAGGTCTCTGAGAACAGATACCATGTATTTCTTTGTGTCTATAGTTCTATAGCATTTACCTTGGGACTCTGCATACTAGATGTATTGAATAAACAAATTTTGATAATAATAAAATGATATTACAGCATTAGTGCTTGTTACAAACATAGCCAAGACTTTCTTTTTATATTCTCTCACTGGATCTTGATAGCAAGCAGGTGAAGTAGATAGGATAGGGATTTTCATTCTCATTTTTATTGATAATTGATAGTTATTTTCATTATGAATGTGCAAAAAGGTATGAGAAAGTAGCATAACTCTTCCTTTTTTAAACCAGATAAAAGACCAACCTCTTTTGTAGTAGAAGTGTGTCATAATACTGTGGTGTTGCATTCTTGAATATGAAATAAACTATTAATATTCATGCCTAGTTCTGAATTTATTTTTGTTTTTTTCACAGTGCCATACGAATTACATTCCCGTCTGTGGATCAAATGGGGACACTTATCAAAATGAATGCTTTCTCAGAAGGGCTGCTTGTAAGCACCAGAAAGAGATAACAGTAGTAGCAAGAGGAGCGTGCTACTCCGGTATGTGTGATGTTCTTCTGAATAAATGTTAGAAATGGTTCTGCCATATTTTCTCAAAGGAAGTGTCCAGTCGGAGGTGTATTTGCCAAACTGCTGTATGGATCAGTGGTGATTGTGTGGGGAGTGGGGAGGTCTTTTATGCCCCTGTTTCAGGTTGTTGCTTTTTAACGCCAGGTGGTCTTGTATTGACTATGTTACTTCTCAGTACATTTTTAATGCTTAGTGCCTTTTTTGTCAGGACTTTGCATATCTTTGGCCTTATGGTTTGAATATTAGACAGAGTAACATTTGGGGTGGGAAATGATATGGGATCCATTTTGTTGATTTTTGTTTTTTGGGGGGAAGAGGTGGGGAGTATCCATAGAAAGCCATTAGTGGCCTCCTAGGATGTGTCTCTTTCCAAGCTCTTTTCTTTTTCTATCTTCTCTTTTCTGTCTGCTGACCCTTGTCACCCACCTCCCTCCAGTTATTTGTATTTCCTTCCTTCTCTTTTCCTTCCTGAATTGGTGGTGGTGAATTTTGGAAGGCATTAATATTAATTTCTTGCTTGTGTTTATATTTGGGGGCAGGGATGCAGGTGAGTATTGTAATTAGAATTATTGTATGAAGGTTAGTGGTAAAGGTGGAGACTATTATTATATGATGTTCTCCATTTCCTTTCTTTATGTATTACAGTACCTGTGTTGAGAGTTTTTACTGGGGCTCTATTACATAAGCATAATTGATTGATTGTCTATGTGGTTGATCTCAAACTCCAGGTCCATTAACACCACATGACTCAAAGCCCCCACTCTGAATTACATGGTTGGTATTTCTGGTGTGGCCAGCCCCCACCCTGAGACTGTTGAGTGTAGCCGGCCCCACCCTAAGATCTGATGTGGTGAGTACCTTCCCTAAACAAGACACTTCTATCAGGTATGACGCAGATTACCTTCCAGAAGCTGAGGGCAAAGGTCAGACCTCTCTTTGGGCAAGGCCACATTCTTTTCCATACGCTAGATAATTAGGTGCTTGGTGATATTATTATGTTCTTAGGCAAATAGACTGTCATTTGGTGTGGTTCTTATATAGTTCTTTAAGTACATTGCGTTTCACAGACTTGATTTAGAAACTAAAAAGGAATATGGATTTCTTTACGATCCCAAATTTATTATGCATCATTTATGGGGAGTTTGTGTTTAAGACACCAACTGCTTGGGTAGGCAGTGCGTGTTAAACATTGGAAGGCAGAGTGGTAGGTTGGAAAGAGCACTGTACTAGAGTTAGAAGACCTGGCTTGTAAAGTCGCTCCGGCTCTTCTTTACAGTGTGACCTCGGACAAGTCCCTTAGTGGCTCTGAGCTCCAGCTACCTAAGTGGATATAATAAGTGGATGATAATCTCCTGGGTTTGTTAAATAAGGTTTGAATGAGCTGAACTATAAGGTGCTGTACTGATCGTGCTATTTGCTGGGTGGGCCAGTGTTGTTCATATCATTTGGTCTTTTATTGGTCCTATTCCCTGTGCTAGAAATAACATTCTCTTTTGCTTATTTGAAAACTCTTTTATTATGCTTTAAGATTGAGCTTAAGCCTTTTCTCCTCTGTGAAATCTTTCTTCTGTGGCATCTCCTGGCAGAGTTTGTTCATGCTTTGTGCATATCTCTATGTATATATCTTGCTTTATTTCTTTTATCTGACACATCTGTCTCCAGCCAGATCAGTCATTCCTCAACAGGAAGGCAGTATGCCCTGCCTAGGGAGGTATATCATAATCCCAGGGTTAGGGTGGAGTTGTGTGGGTGGGTGAAGGTGTGTGTACGGTGAAAATATAATCTACAAGAAGAACTCAGCCTCATTATCAGAGTAGTTACAATATTTATTTTGGAATTCTAAATGATACTAAAGGAAGGCATGAGATATAATGTTTATTAAAATTGGACATGGGTTGAATAAAGATTGGGAGTAAGTATCTCATGCACTGGGACTGTCTCATTTATCAGTTTATTCCTAGCACTTACCATGTTGCCTAGCACACAGTAAGTACTCAGTCAATGTATGTGGACTAGGAGGAAAAAGGGAGTGTTTTCCTAAGAAAATTTTGGTCGTAATAACAATTTTAAATTAAGTTCCCTTCTTCCTTCTCTTTTTTCCACTCTTTCTTTTCCTCCTTACTTGCTCAGAGAAGATGTAATTTACATGGTTGATTAATCAAAAATGAATGCAATTTAAGACTTGCTATAAAATCCCATGAAGATTTTGCAATGCGTACTGCATAAAATATGTATTTTTCCAGTTGCTCCTGTTTCTGCCGTATCTGGGAATTTGGTTATTGTCTGAAGGAGTTTGAAGGGAAGGGAGCAATATTGTTAAGGGCATTGTCTCCCCCTCTAGAGAACTATTTGAAGAACCGGAGTGGCTTTTCTAGGACATCCTCTCGCTTAGAAAGTGCTGGATGAAGTGTCACGTTCTTCACTTGCCATCTCTGCTTTTTTCCTGCTCCACGCTGATGACATGACATGTTCCTGCTCCTTTCATCATGCTCTGCACCATATGTTGGTTCTTTCAGGGTGATAAAATAAATATTTTACATTAATTACATTGTAGGCTGTCTTCTTGCTGATAACTTCGAGGGAGACTCTTTAATGTCACTAGTAACAAGTGTCCACGTACACCTTGGTGAGATTCCTTCAGATTAGGTTTCCTAGGGGAATTTAATTTCATCAGTAATATGAAAACCTCAACCTGAGCTTCTTTCCTTCTAAACCTTGGGGCTTTTTTTACCTTTTGGCTTTTGGCCTTTATCCACAGATTTCATTAAGAAGATTTTTGGAGCAAGACCCAAAGCTCTTTTCATCTCTTTCTAATAAAAGCAGCTTATTCATTATTCCTCTCAAGCTTTAACAAAATTAAAATTTTCTTCTACCTTTTAAGTGAGTTAATAAAATTATTTCTGTGTAGCTATTTACAGTGTTTGTTGGTCTTTACTCTGTGCAAGGCACCTGGATATTTCCTGAATGGGCTACAAAGATGCATGATGTGTCAAGGTATTTATATTTGGAGAAAGGCACAAAATAGGTATATAAGAATAAACTGTTAGGCATAGAAAAATGAGAGAAGGGCTACATGAGAATTGATATCACAATTAGATTTTTGATAAGAAATTTTACTGTTTGATAAGATGAAATTTCCTGGAAAAGTGTTCATATTATTTTGTTCTTTGCTTTTCTTCTCAGATAATGGCTCTGGATCTGGAGAAGGAGGTGAGTTTCAAGTATCCCTTAAAAGACATTTGTTTTCTTTCACTTTTTTTAACAGCTTTATTGAGATAAAATTCACGTACCATACAATTTGCTCATTTAAAATGCACAATTCAGTGGCTTTTAGTGTATTACAGAGTTGTGCATTCATCACCACAGTCAATTTTAGAACATTTTCATTATCCCAGAAAGAAACCCTGCACCCCTTAGCCATCACTCCCAACCCCTCTATCCCCTTTCGCCCTAGGCTTCCTTTGTTTCATGCAGTTATTTTTCACTAAAGGTTTGTTGTCAGACAAAGGGGAAATGTAGCTCCTCTTAAATTGAGGTTGCACCAAAGTGCCTTCTCCTTAGGATCATCCCCACAAGTGATTTTGGCTTGGACCAGAGTATTTGTAACTCTCTCCCACCCCTTGCTCACAAATTTTTGCTCATAAGGAATTTTTAAAGTACAGAGTTTAAAAACTCTGCTGTGTGGGGCCGCCCGGTGGTGCAAGCGGTTACGTGCGCGTGCTCTGCTGCAGCGGCCCTGGGTTCGCCAGTTTGGATCCTGGGTGCACACGGACGCACCACTTGGCAGGCCGTGCTGTGGCGGCGTCATATAAAGTGGAGAAAGATGGGCATGGATGTTAGCCCAGGGCCAGCCTTCCTCAGCAAAAAAAAAGAGGAGGATTGGCAGATGTTAGCACAGGGCTGATCTTCCTCACAAAAAAAAAAAACAAAACTCTGCTGTGAGTTGTGCACAGCAAAGAGAAGGCTTGCAGAACAACTCGACTGGAATCTAGGCTTTAATGTAAGCCATTGTAATTTTCCTGTTTATGTTTTGATTTTATTTTACAAATCTATTAATTATTTCTGCTCTTTAAAACCTAATATTTGGTAATAGCATATAACAGTTTCCTCTAAATTATCAGAATTGAGAATGACTCATCTATTTCATGGTCTAATGAGGCTGTAATCCTTGGTGAGTATCCACTGTTTGCAAAATAATGTTTGAGGTGTGATGGGGATTCACTAAAAGAAAACTCACTGGTAGAATTCTTACTTACACACTTACACAAATGAAGACCATAGTTATGATCCTGTCAACACGGTCTGAAACCTTACTCCAGACTTCCACATTTGTTAGAATCCTAAAATTTCAGAGTTGGAAGGGACTTTAAAGGTGGCCTGGAGAATAGAACTGTCCTGAGGAAGAAGTTCAGGGATGACAGTTTCAGCAGGGACAGGAGGTGAGGGCTGGAGATATTAAAGCTGCCCAACAATAGAATTTGATTTAAATGGACATGTGCAGGAAGAAGCTTCATGATCGTGTGTGAAGGATCAGATCATAAATTCTAGATCTTAAAGCTGGAAAGGATTTTAAGAGATCATGTGGTCCAGCCCCTGTGGTCAGATATTCAGTTAGGAAACTGTCATTGTTCCTATATGAAAGAAGTGGAAGTTGATCTCAAGACTTGCTTATGTAACATACTGGATGTCTTGCTCTGAGGCTGTAGGTTGACAGTTTTGTAAGGAGTATGAGTTAGAAAGGCTAAGTGGTTTTCTCAGATTAATACACAGACTTGAGTGAGCTCATGGTAGTTGTGTGATTTCTAGATCTCATGGTGTTTCTGAGGGCTCAGAAATACTTAGGATTATTATCCTGGAATCTGGGAGTATTCATGAGAGTTTGGGGAGAATTTCTACTTAAAGTGCAGGCAGACACCAAGAATTGAAAGTTTGCAAGTATTACCAAACAGGCATATTAGGTCTGCGTACTTTTCTTTTAACACCCTCTTTGCTGATTGCCATCCCCTGCGTGAGGTGTTCCTTCCCAAACCAGCATGAGAAATCCCTTGAGTAAACTGTAATCCCTAAATTGGCCTCAGAACCGATCTCCCTGCCCAGGTTGAGACTATCAGGATAGGATCCACTCTAGTTGAGACCCAGAAATGTAGGGTCCCCTCACATATGGGCTGTGAGCTGAGTTGGGGCTGGTGGTGTGCACTGCTTTTTGTCCTGGATCATAGGAGAGCCACACACTTCTGCATTCTGGGTATTTTGGCAAAGTAGAAAAAGGGGCAAGTACTTCGTAAAGAGACCTCTTCCTTTTTAAAAGTTGGAGATAAATATTGTTTTTTAACTCTGGAATTCGTTGTTATGTGGTTAGAAAGGCAGGTGTGAACTGACATGAGGAAAAGGTGATGGTTATACTTGACTGTATTTAATCACTTTTTTGCTAACCAGCCTTGCACAGGCTATTTCAGCAAGGTAATCACTGGACTAAATTTATTGCTCATTTTTTTTCCCTCTTATTTAGTGTTATATGGTAATTCTTTTAAAGGCAATTAATTATCAAATGTACTATATTGTTCCTTTGTGTATAGGTTAAGGGATTATTTTGCTAGCACCAATGCTTGTTTTTCGTCACAGAATGTTTTGTACTCAGTATTTGCAACATTTTTGGGCTCAAGCATTGATAGATTTTGGAAGAGATTGTTTTCAAGAGCTTGGGTACGTTTTCCCCAGAAATAGGATAATGACTGCTGAAAACATGAAGCAAATCTGGAAAGGATTCCAACGTTTGGTTGAAAATTTAACTTTTCTTTTTAAACAGAAGAGGAAGGGTCAGGGGCAGAAGTTCACAGAAAACACTCCAAGTGTGGACCTTGCAAATACAAAGCTGAGTGTGATGAAGACGCAGAAAATGTTGGGTGAGTTGATTGATGGAAAGAGGTAAACTGACTTGGAGGTTAGTCATCAGCATTATTATTTTGTAGAAGGGTTTCATTTCAGCTCCTTCTGTATATTTTGTGTGTGCCTTCTGTATTTTTTGTTTAATGCTAGTGTATTGACTTTTCTCTTAAGTTGACATAATACTGTAGCTATTTAAGTCAGTTTATGTTAAATTTTAGAATGAAAACCCATTTATAGTTATTTTGGTTTTACCTCTGCTTTTTTTTTCATTGATGGTTTTATATGTTTTATACCAAGTGCTAATTTTATTCATCAGAAGTACTCTTATTCTGAGTTATCTTACTGTTATCCTTTCAACTAGGATCAATAATAAAGTTTCTCTTTTTCTTAACTTGTATTTTTACACAAAAACTTTTCATATGTTTTGATGTATTAAGAAAAATCTGAAACGATTTCAAAATTTTAGCGTATAGTAAGTAAAAATTATTTCTAGAAATCCCAGTTGCACAGACTGACATTATATTGTTTTATTTTCTCACTCATGTTCAGCCTTCACTAAGGTGGGTTGTAGGGGGGCCAGCCCGCTGGCATAGTGGTTAACTTCACGTACTCCGCTTCGGTGGCCCAGGGTTTGCAGGTTCGGATCCCGGGCACGGACCTACACGCTCATCAAGCCATGCTGTGGTGGCATCCCACATACAAAATAGAGGAAGATTGGTACAGATGTTAGCTCAGGGCCAATCTTCCTCACCAGGGAAAAAAAAAGTGTCACACCGAGGTGGGTTGTAGTTGGACAGCATTGTCTGTCCAATTTTCCGTTCACTCCCTGTAAGAAACGGTGTTGTTTGGTGGAATAGTAACAATACAGACATCATCAACACAGTCGTGTTTGTTTCTTCCTTTCATGAGGTTCCTGTTTGTTTATTCTCAGTCTCAACCTTCTTGCATTTCCCTGTGGTGCTCGCTTTTTGCTTAGTTGATTCTAAAAGCTTTAGTGCTGACTTCAGGACCTTATACCACAAATGGATCTTCACTTCCTCAATTTCCCCTTAATACATATTTTAAAACATTTATTTTATAGAGATTTGTGCTTTCTTCCTTACTTGTGTGTATTTTCCAGTCCCACGTTTTATTCGGCCCTTAAATGCATATTTCACTGCCTTTCACAGAACAGGGTTTAATTAGCATTAATGCCCAAAGTGAGTTTTAGAAATCAGAATCACACCATTTTCAGTATTATGGTTCAAAATCAGCTATTTGGATGGCACTTTGTAAAAGTTATGTCTGATAATTTACTTGGTATATATTTAAATTAGGTGAGAATTGGCAAAAGACAAGTAAGTTCAGTAAGAAGTGAATTCAGCAAAACCTGAATTTGCTCTGTCCCTGCACATTGGTTACTTGGGTTGACATGTGTCCGTCCATTTCAGTGAGAGTGGTTTGATTTGGAAGAACGTGTTTTCCAAAGTAGCTGTGGACTGAGAGAAATGATGAGCAATATGGACTTGCAGAGAGAACAGATAATAGACGTTATGCTCTCTTCTCTTGCTTTGTATTAATGATATGGCGTGATAGAACAACTGTGTGTGTGTGGGTGTGTGTGTGTGTATTTTTGTAGCGATTTAGTTATTTTCAGTGTTTTTTCTATAATAGTATTGAGTGTCACAATAGTATTGAGTGTCACAATAGCTATCAATGATTGATTGGCTTGGTCTGTTGATCTGTTTTTATTCCTTTGACAGTACCTCTATTCAGTCCTATTTTATACATTTTTCTGCTGTCATTTGTCATCCCTTAATTGAAAGAGATGGAGATCTTTTGCTTGGAAGTAGGACAGATTCCATCTAGTCCCAGAAGCAGCCTGAAATAGGACATCTATATGGTAAAATACACGTCTTTCTCTAAGCACCTCCTCATGATATTATATGTAGCCTCTGCCCAATCAGAGCAACTCTGTTGTGTGTACTAAATTGATTTTGTGTGCATCTCTTTTATCTGAGAGCTTGTACCACTGTTCTTGCAGATACAGGCTCTAAGCATAAGGAAGTGGGCAGAGACCAGGGAAAGGCTTACCAGTGTAAGGAGCAGGCACGCTGAGGAGCTGGCTAAGGAGCACATAGACTGGGACAGGCAGCCAGGTCCAGGCCAGGAAAGTGATGCAGTGATAGGAAAACATTAAGGAAGCAATTGGCACCTTTACCCAGAAAATAAGTGATCAAGCTAAAATGGTCGATCCTACTACGAAAGGAGACGAGGAAATTTTAGGAACATCTAATCTTTTAGTCTATAAAACACTTATTACTCATGGCAGTTGAATTTAACAATTTAAACATATCTCAATGGTTATTGTAATTTTTTTTTAACTTTTAAATGGGCCATGGTACCAAGAAAGCTATGTGGAGGTTACTTAACTCCTCCAAGGCACGTTCTATATGCTTTTCATGGTTGCCACCAGGTGAATAGTAACATGTTTGTCTAAGGGTAATTTTGATCCAGCCAACTAGACCTTCTCGATAATGGAAAACTGAGAGATGCTGAAATATGACATTAGCCATTAAGCCTTGATTTTTATATAAAAACCTATTATTTTTTAAGGTGTTATATAATTTTCTTATTAAAAGATAAAATTTTAGTTATTAAAAACAAAAGGTCTTAGTTACAAACCAAATACTCATGTCTTGACTTAATTATAAACTTGACCAGAATCAGAGAATGTTAAAGTTGAGTAGGATCTTAAAATTTATCTTCTGGTCTAATCCTTTGACTTTACAGATGAGAAAATTGAGGACTAAAGTCAGAGGGTTTTATGGGATGGATTCTCCTAGGTTCCAGTACAGCATTTTTGTTACCATCTGCCTTCCTGTATTTGCCTTTTTTATTCCTAGAAGGAATGCTGTCTTTTTCCTACTTTAAGGACTGCTGGTTGATGACTTGTTAAAAAACAGTGCCCTCACACCTGAAATTTTTACAATGTTATAAACCAATGTTACTGCAATAAACAAAATAATTAAAAAAAAAAAAAAAAAAAAAAAAAAAAACAGTGCCCTCTTCTTCAGCCTGGACCCGGCTATGATTTCTTTACTTCCTTGTCTCCTGGTCATTCTGAGAACTAGCTGCTTTTAAATTCTTTGTTTACTCCTTAGCTGCCATCTAGAGCATCTAGAGCCTATTTATTGGTTTTCATATCAGTGACTTTCAGGCGTTTTTGACTACAACTCCATGTAAGAAATACATTTATGCTGTGACCCAGCACTCGTGTACGTATACACGTGGTGATAATACATATTAAGTAAAACAAAATTCTACGAAATAATACTTACCTTTATTAAATGCAATATACTCTAATATTTTCTATCTTATTTTCTTAAAAAATGCTGGTGCTAACCCACTAAATTGACTTTATAATTCACTAGTGATAATGACCTACAGTTTGAAAAACATTGCTCTTAATATAATAGATATTATATTTCATGTTATTTTTAGGTATAGATGTTCATTTAAAAAATATTTCGTCTTTTCTCATTTTGAAATGTCTTTCCCATTAGAAGAAATGCTGTATAACCTCTCTAGTTTACAAAGGGCAGCTAAAATCTTTCCCTGGCTTTAAAGCTCTTTCTTATTTTTTTGCTGATAGTTAAAAAAAAAACCTGGCATTTTGGGGAGATAAGTTGGTATCATGTAAGTTAATTTTCTGCTATTAAGAGAAGTGTTAATTTTTTATTTAGCCATTTAAATGGAAACTGATTTAAATATATTGTCTTCTTAAACAGAGTATGCAGAACATATTTTAACGTATTCTTAGTGTTATATTGTATGGTGTATTGCAGCTTTCACACATTGTTACATAATTTTTTTCAGCTCTTTATGGCAGTTCTGTCTGGTGGCTAAGTTAAGGAAGTATTATCCTGATTTTACAGGTGAAACAGAGCTCAGAAAGCTCTGAATAGCTTACGATTAAGCAGCAGATCCAGAACACAGGTCTTATGATAAGGGATTTATCCATTGTGTTGTACACACATGTATGTAATACCATGATGTCCTCAGAGGCCACTGATGTTCACTGGCAATTGTTTCACCTCTTACACTTAAGGCTCTGTTCTGCTTTGAGATTTGGGTTCTTATATCTGTTGTTTAAAAATAATTTTTCTTCTCCCGTGTCTGGCTCCTAGCTGCTGCTTCTGGGTGCTGTCAGTCTGCCTTGTCAATGAGCCCGACTGTAGATGACCCCAACTTTTAATTTGCTTCTCTGCTTCCCTGAAATAGGAAACAATATGCTTGTAGGAACTGTACCTAATATAGGAATAAATTCTAAATGTAAAATCAAAGTAAATAGGTTCTTCTGAGTGAAGTGCATGAACTTTTATTTATTGCATGTATTTTATCTTTTCTGCTTAGTGGCTGTTTTAATTTTTTACAATTTGAATTATTTTTGTCTCTGAGAGGGTTTTTCCTTCCTTCTTGAAGTACACTGTCTCTCTCCAGTGACACTGTGGACTTTGCATGGGTTTGTGATGGCTGTCTTCTTTAACGCTTACCTTTTGAATTTACACCTGGGTCTAAGGTAGTAGAGCTTCTAAGAAATTTGACTCCCACATAGGTGAGTTTTCAGTTTCATAGTGACCGTTATGAAGTACAGTGGATAGACTGAAGTCTTAAAACTTGGAAACAGTACCTGCTTTACAGGAAATTATATTTCTTAAACCATGTTCTTAGCAACCACACCCGCTTTTTTTCTGGACAGTGTTTCTAATCTGTTCAAGGCTGAAGTTATTGCTATAAGATAGCCATCAGCTGTTTGTCTGGACGGGGGGCCAAATAATCATTGAACTCCTTCACATTAGTGCCTTTTGAATACTTCACCTAAATCCCCCCCCGTGAATGGTTTGAGGAGTCTGTAGAATCATCAGGCATAATGGCAATACAGATGAGTTATGAAAATCCTCAAATTGTTCCTTTGAACTTTGTCTGCCATATGCTTTATGGAAATCGTCCTTGCTCTTCTGCCTCTTTGATGTCAGTCTCTTTGGAGATGCTGTTTCCATTTTTTCCCTGAGTGATGTAAGATCTCCGAGTTGCTCAGAGGATCGTGTAGGTGTGCAGTATGACAGACAGCATCGATAAGCAGTTAGTCCACCTGCTGAGCATCTTTGTCATTTGTGGCATCATTTTGTTCTGACACAGATTGCTGGCCGGCATCACAGTCTGATGAGTCCCTCCCTCAGAACGTGCAATGAAATCTGTTTCCTTGTTTTTGAGAAAGTAATGCTATACATCTGTGTCCTCCATTATGTCCTCCTTTCTGGAAGCCGCGTATACTTTTAAAAAAAAGAACCAAAGAAGTACTTTTCTACCATTATCTACCCTTCTCTTCTTATTTCCTCGTAATTGGAGATGACAATAATTTTCGTCATTTAACATTGCCTTACTCTGGATATGTAGAATACTAGATTTTTAAAACTAGTTAGGTTTAATAAATTCCTTCCATGGCCCCTTAGATTATCATGGGAAAATAATTGTATGCTGTCCTTTTTCTTCTGTTAACGGGAAATAAACTCTATTAAAACATTATTTTATACAAATAAAAGTATAACAATGTTATATAATAAATAATAAAGAATAAATAATAAACAGTGTTAGCAATGACAGGCTCCTTTGTCTAGAAATACCTTCCAGTAGATCTTCACAGCTGCCAGTAAAGGTGTCTTTTGAGAGGTTTGTTGTTAAAATGCAGAACTCCACATCCCCATGACCTCGGGCAGTTTTCTGAATGCTCTGTTACCCTCTGCTGCTTTGCCTCTATTATTCTCTCACCTGGAGTCCCCTCCCTGCTTGTCTGCTGGTTTAGCTCCTACTCTTCCTCTAGACTTAGGTGAAGTGGGAATTAGGTGACAAGTGGGCACCTCTTCCTGGAAGCCTCCCTCTGTCTTCCACAGTCCCTGTGAGCTAGGTGACCTTATTCTGTTTCTCCGTGGTCTTGAGCACCAGCCTCTGCAGAGCACTTGGTATACTGTTGGGATTGCTAGCAGGCGGTGGGCTCCCTGAGGACAGGGCTTTGTCTTGCTGGTTTCTGTATTGGCTAAACTGGCCTGGCTGGGTCCCTTAGGGTCCCTCTATAGGTCCTTGTTGAACTTGTGGCAGTTCACACTAGGGCTTTATTATTCACTCAGAACTGCACACAGGGTCGTTGTGAGGATTTATATGTGTGAAAAAGACTAGAATTGTCTGAACTCGTTGCAGGCTTCGTTAGGTGTTTGTTAAATCTAAATAACTTCACATGAATTAGTTTAAGCCAGTGTTTTCCTGACTGCTAAATAAACTTACCGTATGGAGAAGGAATGACGCTTTCTGTGTAGAATAAGGAGAAAGGAAGGGAAAGGATAGATATTTTTCAAAAATAGTGATCATAATACCTTTCAGATGTACATAGTATTTGATGGTTTCAAAGGGCTTTTTACAAAAGCTTATTTGATTCTGTCACCAGTGTTATGAGATATTATCCCTACTTTAAAGACTCAGTTGCAATTTGCCAAAATCATAGCGCTAAATCATGGAAGTCATTGGATTTATTCATTTATTTATTTATGTATGTATGCATTCATGCCTTTGAAATTCACAGTGTTAGAAATTCAAAAGCTTTAAAAGGCTTTACAGTAAAAGGTCTGTTTCCCAACCCTCTTCCCCAGCTACCCAGCCATCTTCACTAGAGGCAGTCACTGTGATGTTTCTTATTTAATCTCCCAGAGATATTTTATGCATGTTCAAGAAGTATGTACATATATTCTTTCTTTCCTTTTTTTAAACTGGTAGCAGCACACTGTAATACTGTTTTATGCTTATTTAAAACTTTTATCATAAAATGTACATTACATACAGAAGTGTTTAAAACATACACATGTGACTTAAAGAATACTACACCTAGGTACCTGACACCTAGGGTGAAAATAGAATATGGCCATATTACCAGTACTGAGCATTAACCCAGCTGGGCAGGAAGGGGCAGTAGTGCCGCTGTTAGATGAAGGCACAGTGAACAGTGTCTGGGTCGAAGTCTGGCTTTTGGCTTCCCAGGGAGTTTACAAGATTCTCTTCTGGGGGAGTCAGTGGGCAAGCCCATGAGTGAGTCATGGGGAACACAGGGCTCACTGCAGTTGAGACATCTGGCAGGGTTCTAGTGTCACCAGATACGGATGACTGGCAGAAATGTTGTCAGAGAGTGGATCTACTTCTGATCTCACCATAGCTGACCTCCAGCTCTCGGGAGTATGTCAGTTAAGTGAGTGTGGGCGTTTGGTCCAGGCAGTAAGACATGGAAGGGAGAGCAGGAACTTCATCACCATATGGTCAAGACAAGCCCTGTACAGATCAGAATCTGGACCAGGCTCACTTGGGCATTCTCTCCTCTGGCTGAAAAGAAGGCACAGTAGCAGTAGGCATCTTGGTAATGGCAGCCAGTGACATGACTGTCTACAGAGTGAAACTATTTCAGTGTGGACTGGTTGCCCTTTGCATCTTGTATACAGCTGTTTTCCTGGGATCTTCCTTCAATCACTTATCTGATCCAACAACAGTCAATTCTCCAATTCTCCTGTATCAGCTGGGTGTCCTACAGTTCAGTACAATTCTGACACTCTCTATTTGGAGTTAGCATAGACCCCACAGGTAAAAGGCTCAGACCCAAAACACTGCTCTCACTTTAGACACCAGCTGCAAATGAGGTTGCCCGCACGTCTGCCCAGCATACTACTAATTTGGAGGTTCCCATGACCTCCCCTCTAGTTTGGTAATTTGCTACAGTGACTCACAGAACTCAGAAAAGTGCTTTGAGTCATCTCATTAGCATACAAAAGACTCTTTTATCACTCAGTTCCAAGCGTTTTAGGAGCTCTGTGCCAGGAATAGGGGACAAAGACCAAATACGACCATGTGTCACTTAACGATGAGGATGCTTGAGGATGCCTCTGTAGGCAATGTCCTCGTTGTGCAAACATCACAGAGTGTACTTACACAAACCTAGATGGTATAGTCTACTACACACCTAGGCTGTATGGTACTGGTCTTATGGAGCCACTGTCGTATGTGTGGTCCTGTAGGATCCCAAAAAAGGAAATCCCAACTCCAGTCTTGGGAAGGCGCGGACCCACAGACACAGAAGACCGAGCTTGATGCAAACGCAAGAGGTTTATTAAGCGGAGCTCCGGGTCGACACGTATCTCTCGCAGGAGACAGAGGAGTCGACCCCGGACCTTAAAGGGCAAATTCTTATATAGGGTTTGGGAGCACAAAGCGGGAAAAGGTTGGCGCAGTCTTACATGATTGGCTAATTTAAAACATTTAAACAGTTACATTTTATGGCGCGAATTGCTATGGCGCGAAGCGATTATCAGGTTACACACACACGTCCCCATCTGGACCCCCTCCACCCCGACCCTCCCAAACTTATCTCTCTGGAGCACTCTCTTGTTCTCAATTTTTCCCCGAACAGTTTAGGGCAAGTCTTCCATGAATAGAGTCAGTCAGGATCGATAAACGTTCCCCCTTATACCAGGAATCCTTAGGGTGTGGAGGTGCCCGTCTCTAAGGTAGTAACTTTTTAATTTTTAATATAATTTTTACTTCCTTCAGTCCATTGTTGACCGAAACGTCCTTATGTGACACGTGGCTGTATGTTTTTTGTTATACCACATGTATCATCCTAGAAATTCCTTTACTTCTCTCCTGTATAGGATACTCTGTTTCTTGTATTTCTTGCGTTTAACTTCTTGGTTTTATTGTCCCATTAGTGTGTCTTTCAGTAGCTTCTTGAGAAAGGGTACAAGATGTAAAAAACTTTTGAGACCTTATGTTTGAAAGTGTTTGTATCCTACATCTACTGCTTGATTTATAACTTGGCAAGTGCGTAATTCTAGGTGGGAGATCATTTTCCCTCAGGATTGTGAAAGCCTTTCTCTGTTGTCTCCTACCTTCCGGTGCTGTTGAAGTCTGAAGCCATTCTGATTCCTGACTCTTTATGTGCTTTTTCTCTCCTTGAAGCACGTAGAATCTTCTTTTGGTCCCTAGGGCAATGACATTTCAGTGTTATGCCCTCTCCTAGAAACTTAGTGACTTCTAATTAGAGAAATTTTCTTCAATTAGTTTTTTGATGATTTCTTTTTTCTCTTTGCTATTTCTGGTACTTCTGTTATTTGGATGTTGGACATCCTGGACTAGTCCTTTAATTTTCTTTTCTTTCCTATTTTCTATTTAAAAAAAAAAGTTTGCTGTACTTTCTGAGAGATTTCTCCAACTTTGTCTTCCAGGCCATTTTTGAATTTCTCATTTCTGCTGTAACTCTTAATTTCAAAGGACTCATTTTTGTTCTCATACTGCTCCTTTTTTACAGCATCCTATTGTTTTATGATTACAGTATCTTTTTGTGCTGTGCGTTGTTGATATTCTATCTGCTGTAAGGATGAGATTTTCTTCTATTCATTTTATTTAATGAGTTATTATCTGTTACTTTTTTTTTTTAAGGTTACGTGGCCTTATAACATGAATTAGGGAGTGTTCTTTCTGTTATCTGGATGACTTTGTATAAAAATAGAATTATCTGTTTATTGAATGATTAGCATTAATATGTTTGTGAATTTTCTTTTTAAAAAACACCTTGGTCTCATGCTTTCTTTGAGGGATTTTTTTTTTTAAACAACTGATTTAATTTCTTTAATGATTGTAGTACCACTCAGCTGCTATTTCCTTTTTGGTCAGATTTGATAGTTAGTATGTTTTTAATTATTCATTTCACCTGAGTTTTCAAACTTGCTGCGTAAAGTTGTTTATAATAACCTTTTATTATCTTTTAAACCATAATCCTCATTGATCTATAGTCTTTTTTCATTTCTGGTATTGTTTTTTTCTCTCTCATTCTTTTTCTGTTTCTCTATTCATCTTGCCTTGTTGATTTGAAAGTCTTCAAAGGACCAACTTTTGGCTTTATTGATCTTCTCTATTGTAACTTCGTTTTCTATTTTGGCTGAGATATATCTCTATATCTACATACATAGATATATCTCTATGTATGTATACATATATATCTGTATGTCTATATCTGTATATATCTATATATCTCTATATATTTATATATAGATTTATATATCTATATCTTTATATCTATCTATATATCTATCTCTATATATCTATGTCTTTATATATCTCTATCTCTGTCTATATATCTATATCTATATGTTGCTATCTATATCTCTATATCTATATCTCCATATCTCTATCTCTACCTCTATATATCTATATATCTCTGTGTATCTCTATATCAATCTATATCTATATTTCTCTATCTCTGTATCTCTCTATCTCTATATATCTGTATATCTGTATCTATGTCACCTCTGTATATCTATACCCATATCCATGTCTATATCATCTACCTTTTTCCCTTCTTTTTTATTTTCATTGGATTTATTCCATTGTTCTTTTTCTAACTTCTTAAATTGATGCTTTGTGATTTAATTTTTGGCCATTCTTTTAAGATTTGAGAAAAGAATTTGAAGGAAATGAGGGATCCAGCTAGGTGATGTCTGAGGGAAAAGTGCTCCAGGAAGAGGGAAAGCCCTGAGGCAGAGTCTTCCTGGCGTGTTTGAGAGAAGAGTGAGGCCAGTTTAGTGAAAAGATTTTTCATGACATAATGTGGAAAATAACTACTTACCTCCTTTCGTTTGTCACTCTCCATGCTAAGGTATCTATCTTATGTAGCAGCTATAATGAGTGGAGAGGACACTGTCCCAGCCACTCATTAGTTTTGTGATCTTGGGCTTTTTAACTTCCTTCATATTTAGTTTTCTGATTCATAATTTGTTGTTGTCAGGATTAAATGAGGCAAATGTGACTAACACCTGCACAGTAGGTGCAGAGTGAATGGTTGTTAAATGTTTTTGAGTTTGGCGTACTGAAGTGATTTCCTTCCACTTCAGTGCTGCCTGTTGCCAGTCTGCAAACACATGTAGTCGCTGTCATCAGTGCTCTGGAGTCTAATGTTTTCCTCCTCTGCTCTTTGTTTTCACTGAGCTGGACTTTCCTTGAGATGGTAATTTGGTTTTCTTTCCTCACGTGCCATTGAAAACAGTAGCAATGTTTGTTTTCAGTGTGCTCAGTCTTATTTGTGGTCAGCACCATCCTGCTGAGGAACGCTGACTTGATCATGCACTTGATCAGGGTGGTTCCTGGTCGAGCTGCAGCGCCCGCTGCTGAATCACTTGTCTCTGCTTCCTGGACTGGTACGGTATCTTGCCTTGCTTGCTGAGCCTTGTCTTATTTCTGAAACAGTTCTGTAATAATTTCTTCCCTTAGCCACCATTTCTATTTTATTGCCATCCCAGTTTTGCCCACTTTTATCCCTTAAACCTGAGATTGGCAAAGTTTTTCTGTAAGGGACCAGATGGTAAATATTTTGTGCTTTGCAGGCCACATATGGTGTCTGTCACATATTCTTTTTTACCCCCTCCCATCCCTTAAAAAATATAAAAGCCATTTTTGACCTAATAAATATTCTTCTTATGCATTTGTAATTTTTTTCTGGTTCCTTCATTTTTATTTTTTTACTTTAAATTTTTTTTGTGTGAGGAAGATCAGCCCTGAGCTAACGTCCAATGCCAATCCTCCTCTTTTTTGCTGAGGAAGACTGGCCCTGGGCTAACATCCGTGCCCATCTTCCTCTACTTGATATGGGGAGCCGCCACAGTGTGGCTTAACAAGTGGTGTGTCGATGCACACCCGGGATCCGAACCGGTGAACCCTGGGCTGCCGCAGCGGAGCACACGCACTTAACCGCTTGTGCCACCGGGCCAGCCCCGCCTTCATTTTTAAATTGTGAAATAGAGCATATATTCAAAAGTGTATGAAAACTTACACATTTGGTTTCATGCACGAAAATGAAACAAATTGTGAATCCTACCTGCCAAGCCAAGAAACAGGATGTTGTTGAGACTTCAGAGCCTCTCCCCCATTGCATCTTTCTCTCGCCCACCTGCCATACTGCATTGTGTGGAAATCATTCCTTGCTTTCTTTATAGTTTTACCACATATGATAAATCCCTTGATAATATATTATTTGGCTTTTGGTTGATTTTGAATTTTGTATAAATGGAATCATACTATGTGTACCTTCTTTTGCTCAGCATTATGTGTTTGAGATTTCATTCATGTTAATGAACATAGCTGTAGTGCATTCAGTGTCACTGCTTGTTGAACTCAGTTGTTTGACTATACCACGTCCTCTTACAGTCCGTTTTGCTGTTGATGGACATTTGGGTTGTTTCCAGTCTTTTGTTCTCATGAGTAATGCTGCTGTGAACATTCTTACTCAGGTCTCCTGGTGTACAGGTATAAGAGATTTTCAAGGGCTTTATTTAGTAGTGAAATTGTTGGGCATGTACAAGTCTAGCTTTTCCTGGTAGGGCCTGATTTCCAAAGTGGTTGTACCAGTAAGTTCTCCCCTGAGCAGAGGGTGAGAATTCCCTTTGCTCCTCATGCTTGCCAACATGTGGTATTGTACTTACTGTCAATTTTTGACTATTTAATGAATGTGATGGTGTCTCAGTGTGGTTTAAATTTGCATTTTCCTGATTATTGAACAGGTTGAACATCTTTTCACATATATTGTTCTTATATGCTTCCAAATTATGTTTTTTTTTTCAGGTTGATTTTTATTTATGTATTCTGGAAACTATTTGTTGGCTATATGGGCTATGTTATTTTTTTGTTTGTAGCTTGTCTTTTTATTCTCTTTATGGGACATTCTTTATTTCAGAGTTAAATTTATCAGTCTCTTATGTTTGATTGTCTAAGTCTTGTAGTTTTGCCTTTCACATTAAGGTATTTAATTCACTAGGAATTAAGGAAGTCTTCAAACATATAGAAAAGGAGAAAAAAATAAAGTCAACCTATCCCCATATACCCATCACTCAGCTTCAGTTAGTATAAAAAGTCTAATTTTGTTTTGTCTGTTCTTCCCTCCCCACCTTTTTTGGGGAAGTATTTGAAAGCAAATCCCAGCATCATGTCATTTCACTTGTAAATATCTTCAGTTTTACTGATATTTTGTCTGCTTGATATATGAGTTACAGAGAGGGGCATGTTAAAATCTACTATGGTAGATTTGGCTGTTTCTCATTGTGGTTTTATCAACTTTTGCTTTATAGATTTTGAGCCTATCTTAAAATGCTTAGAATTATTATATCTTCCTGGTGAATAAAATTTTTTATTATTATAAAGGGACCTTCTTTCCTTCTCATAATCCTTTTTGCCCTAAAGTCTCTCTTATGTCTGATATTAGATATAGCCATACCAGGTTTCTTCCATTCCAGGTATGGTATATCTCTCACTATCCTTTTTATTTATTTATTTATTTATTTATTTATTTTTCCCCCAAAGCCCCAGTAGATAGTTGTATGTCATAGCTGCACATCCTTCTAGTTGCTGTATGTGGGACGCAGCCTCAGCATGGCCGGAGAAGCGGTGCATCGGTGCGCGCCCGGGATCCGAACCCGGGCCGCCAGCAGTGGAGCGCGCGCACTTAACCACGAAGCCACGGTTAAGTGGCTACTGATACAACTTTTTGTATCATTAAATTTTTTTCCAATTTCTTTTATTGTGGTAAAATACACATAACATAATTTACTACCTTAACTGTTTTTAAGTATACTGTTCAGTGGTGTTAAATACATTCATAATGTTGTACTACCATCATCACTATCCATCTCCAAAAACTCTTCATCTTGTAGAACTGAAACTCTATATGTATTAAACAATAACTTGCCATTCCCCCTTCCCCCTAGCCCCTGTGACTACCTGTATCATTACATCTTAACATGTATCTCATAAGCAGCATATAGCCAGCTTTTGTATTTTTATCCAACCTATCTTTGTTTTTTGACTGGAAAATTTACTTCATGTAAATGTATTATAAATACTGATGTATTTTGATTTTTTTTCTGTTATCTTATTTTGTACTTTTATCTGCCTTCCCTTTGTTTTTTTTCCTTTCTTGCCTTCTTTTGGATTTTTTTCCTCCATTAATTTCAGTGTTATAGATGCTCGTTCTTTCATTGGTAACCTTAGCAGTTTTAACATGCATATTCAGCTTATCACTTATCAACATTTTAATGT
Organism: Ceratotherium simum simum; assembly: GCF_057802395.1. Taxonomy (NCBI): domain Eukaryota; kingdom Metazoa; phylum Chordata; class Mammalia; order Perissodactyla; family Rhinocerotidae; genus Ceratotherium; species Ceratotherium simum. The sequence continues at coordinate 33,885,546 of NC_141928.1, read as the reverse complement.
TCATCAATATCTCTGTTCTTCTTAGAACATTGTAATTTCAGTCCCTCCCAATTTGTATGCTATCATTATAATACATTTTAATGTCCTGTCTTAAAAAAATTTAACTGTACAGAGCATTGTTGTTGTCTTATATAGTCAGTATTTTGTCAATATTATCTACAGATTTACACTTTTGTTCTTCATTTGTGTTTTCGTCTCAGATCTTCCTTATAGGATCATTTTCCTACTGCCTTTATAATTTCCTTCACTGACAGTCAGCAGGTGATACACTCACTAAGTTTTTTACTTCTTCCAAATTACTTTTATTTTACCTTCATGAAAGATACTCCTGTTTATATAGAATTCTATTTTATCTCAGTACGTTGCAGGTATTATTTCACTGTCTTTTGGCTATAAATAAGCAATTTGGCTTCAGTATTGCTTTTGATGACAGTCGTCCCTCTTATTCTTGCTTCTTTGAAGGTAATCTTTCTCTTCTTTCTGTCTGCTTTTAAAATATTTTGTTGTTGTTGTTATAGAATCCCACTGTGATATTTCAGTGTCTAGATTCCTTTTTAATAATCCTGTGTGGAATTTATTAGGCTTCTTGGATTTTTAGATCAGTATCTTTTTTTAGTTTTAGAAAGTTTGACCAGAAATTGCTGAGAATATTGTCCTTGCCATTTAACTCCTTCTGGAACTCCAGTCAGATTATTAGATCGTGTGACTGTCTTCCATGTCTCTTAACCTTTTTTTTCGTATGTTCTGTCTCTTTGACTCTCTACTGTGTCTGGGTCATTTCCTCTGACCTGTCTTCCAATTCGCTAATTTACCTTTAGTTTATCTAATCTGACATTAAATCTGCCCATTGAATTTTTCATTTCTAATAATACAGTCTTTATTTACTAGAAGTTCTGTTTGGTTCTTTTTCCAATAGGCTTGCTCTGCTCATGGTGTTGTATTTCCTTGTTTGTTGTGGGTGTGTGTGTGTCTGTGTGTGTGATCTACTTATTTTTCTCAGAACTGTTTCTTGGAAAACGTTTGAGGTCTAGGATAACAAAGTTGGGTTTCTCCAGAGGAGATTGCATTTGCTTCTGTCAGTTGCTCAGGGCCTCTTCCAATCCTTGACTCTTAAAATAAATTCTGGGCTTAAAGTTTTTCAGAACACACAAGTAGTATTTTAAGTTGTAATTACCCATGTGAGGGCTGGCTTGTGGTTTTGATTCTCAGGGGAGGTGTTTTTCTTCCCTTTCTTCAATGCCATGGCTCAGGGCAGCATTTTTCTTTTCTCTTTAAGCAGTCCTCTTGGAATATGGCAGCTCATCTGTAGTTTATTCTCATGTTGAGGGCTGTAGCTTTTTGAGGTGCCAACTTTCTGGGGTCTCTAGACTCTTCATCTTAGGTAGATCAGTATTCTTTCTCTCCTGTTACCAGAGGCCTGCAAAGCCAAAAAAGTTGATAATTGAATTTACCCAGTTTGGCTAATGCCTTTAAGGTCAGAATCAGCTTTAGCAAGCTCAATTGACCTTTCTCTGTTCCTGACTTCATTTAATTTTTGTTCTGAATATTCCTTGCTTTTTTGCCAACTTATGAATGCATTTAAGAAAATGTTTTAAAGTACTTTATCCAGTTATTTTGTTGTTTTCAGCAGGAGGATTAGTATAGGTTCTGAGTCTACCATGTTGGTAGAAATAGGAGAGTCTCTGTTTTTTATATTTTTATATTTCTAATTAGATTTTACTGTTCTTGAGGAATGACTATGCCTTGGCCTTCCTTGCCCTTTTCTATAATGCAGTCTCAGCGTTCATTGTTGTTTTCAGCAGGAGGATTAGTATAGGTTCTGAGTCTACCATGTTGGTAGAAATAGGAGAGTCTCTGTTTTTTGTATTTTTATATTTCTAATTAGATTTTACTGTTCTTGAGGAATGACTATGCCTTGGCCTTCCTTGCCCTTTTCTATAATGCAGTCTCAGCGTTCATTGGACACTCAGTTATGCAAGTAGGCGTGTAGCTAGAAAACACTTTTGAGGGTTTCCATTTTATGTGTTTTATGCCTATTATGTTTTTTAATCTTCCCAATTATTTGGTGAGGTAGGTATATTATTACCTCTGTTTTATAGATGAGTAAACAGAGACTTAGAGGAAGAATTTGGGCATACATCTGGTAATAAGTTGGGCTAGGATTTAGACTCATGACTTTCGACTCAATAATTCTGTGTCCTTTCCACTATCCCATGTTGATTTGTAATTAATGTTATTGACATTTGACATCTCTTGATTATTGTATCTAGATATGAAAATTCTAGAGAAACCATCATATTAATAATATCTGGTTGAAATTATCTCTGAATTCTCACTGAAGGAAATTGTTAGCTGAGTGTTCACTTTGCTTAAACTTTTATCAGTGACTTAAAACAATGTATTGACTTCTGTTACAGAAAGCAGAAAAACAGAAAGGATTGCTCTTTTTTGCTATTGCAGCATTGTGAAATACTTCTGTTGTAAAATTTAGATAATTTTTGTCTTTTCCAACAGATGTGTATGTAATATAGATTGCAGTGGATACAGTTTTAATCCTGTGTGTGCTTCTGATGGGAGTTCCTATAACAATCCCTGTTTTGTTCGAGAAGCATCTTGTATAAAGCAAGAACAAATTGATATAAGGCATCTTGGTCATTGCACAGGTAAATTCCATTCTACTCATCCAGAGACATATCTTTAATATTATATGTACATTTGGGTAGTGTTCCAAATTTGTAAAATGAGAAATTTTTGATGCTTTATTGTTTTTTTATTACTATATATTTTAGAATTTCTTTGTTCTGTTACTAATGTAGACTTTTTTTTTCATTTTCATCACAAACCCTGCTTCTTGGTTGTTTATTTAGTTACTAAGCTGATCCTAATGTGGACTCGTAGATAAATTTATAGTTCTTAAAGGTTGTCTCAAATTTGTAATGGTTATAGCTGTTTAAGAATTAGTCAACTTATTTTAATTATAGTAAAACTATAAGTATTGCCATATATTTCTTAATCTTTTTTTCTAGAGCATAATAGTTTACTTTGTCTTCACATTCTCCCTGTAGTTTTTGCCCCTACATTTTATGTACGTTAGAGATTGTGGTGTGAAGTTATAGAATGTAAGGAAAAATTATTACCTGCAGTTTAAAAATTCTTTTGCCCTTCTTGCTTTTTGTCATAGTTTAGAAGCCATGATACCAATTAAGAATGAGTTTTTGTTTTCCATCCTTACTAGAACTCCCGGTTACTAAAGGCAGAGGTTCTCAACCTTCTTCTTCAGTGATGCACACATGGGCTAGGATAGTGTATTATTTCCTAGTAACACAGAAGGGCCAGGCGCATTCTCATGGACTGGGATTGTGCATCTTTCCTGCTTACTAGGTCTCACCACCGTCACTCCATCCCCTCTCCTTTTTTTGGACTTTTTAAAGGGATATGTTTTTATCTGAGTTAAGGGAAAAAGTTGTAAGCCAAAGTTTGGTACTTTATATTGGTAACAAATTATTTATGAAGTACTCTGCAACTGATTGCAGTACCTCTGGTCTAAGCTACCAAAGAATACTCAAGAAGCTCATCAGAGGATTCCCAGGTGGGGTCAGGTTTGGGCATGGTAGAGGAAACCGTTTGCTATAGGGACCCCTTGTAGGTAGATAGTCCACTTAGCTTTAATCTTGAAGAAGTAATATGGTTTGTTTATCTTTCATGGGGTGGCATTTAGAGCTTAGATTGAAAGAGTAGCTTAGAGAACTAGTGTCTTTTCTGAAGGACTGGTGCGTGGTTGAATGCTACTACATGGGATTTCAAATTCAGAGCAGTTGGTCAAGCTTGAGAATTTTGTTAATTGAAATTCATGCAGATTTAGAATCTTTGGAGTAGTTGTCCTTCACTTTTATCTTGGTGTTTCCCCTTAGTATTTCCATTCATGCCCAGCTATACCTTCTCTTTCCTCCCCGACTATGTATTAGGAAGCCAAAGCTTGTGCTTCCCAGCAGGTACTTATGGTTCATTTACAGTCTTCCCAGCCCAAATACAATTCATCAGTCGGGTCATTTTTATGGCAAATTTTGTCTGATAACACAGCTGAGATTCCACATTTATCTTAATCTGATACGTTTCCAGGGAAACAGTGGTAGGAGAAGGTAAATCTTGAGACCATTTTCCCTTGGAGAAAGGATTAATCCCTTCTCTTCAGGGTATGTGCTGTTTTAGTAAGCACAGGGAAGCCTTTGTAAGGAGATGACATTTGCACTGAAGTCTAAATTAAATTAGACTGTTCATCATGCAAAGCGCATGTATATCTGGGATGCCTTGAGGCCTGAGATAGAAATGGCACAATAGATCGAGAGAATGGTGGAAAATATGAGCAGGATAAGTGGACAGAGAGTTGGGAAGCTTTGGATTGGGAGGTTCATGGTGTGACTTAAACATCAAATGTATCTTGATTTGAAAACTGTTTTCTCTTTATAGACACAGATGACACTAGTTTGTTGGGAAAGAAAGATGATGGACTGCAATATCGACCAGATGTGAAAGGTACTGAATCATGATTTTCCAAATTTTGGCCAACTACTGAAATATGGTAACTGGCTGTTCTATTTCTGTTATAACAACCCTTCCAGCTTTGCTCTCTGTAGCAATGTACATCAGTTTATAGACTACTCTCACATAGGTTGTTTTTTTTTTTTTTTTTTGTGAGGAAGATCAGCCCTGAGCTAACATCCGATACCAATCCTCCTCTTTTTGCTGAGGAAGATTGGCCCTGGGCTAACATCCTTGCCCATCTTCCTCTACTTTATATGAGATGCCGCCACAGCATGGCCTGACAAGTGGTGCGTCGGTGTGCGCCAGGATCCGAACCTGTGAACCCTTGGGCTGCTGAAGTGGAGCGCGCGCACTTAACTGCTGTGCCACCGGGCTGCCCCCTCACATAGGCTTTTTTTAAATTGAGATTTTTATTGAGACAATTGTAGATTCACATGCAGTTGTAAGAAATTATACAGAAAGATCCCTCATATATGCTTTTAAAATCCGCTTTACTTCTCTAGAATCTACTATTAACAGTTGCCCTCTGTGCATAGGTCTTTGAACCTTATTCCCTCTGCCTGGAACTCTTCTTTGCCTAATATTCATCCTGTCAGTCTCAGCTTAGAAGTTATTTCCTTTTGGGAAGCATTCCTTGACCCTTAAATCTAGGTTAGGAGCCTCTCTTATGAACCCCCCCATCCCATAACCTACTGTAATTGTAATTGTCTTTTTTTTCATCTGTATCCCTGTCTAGACTATGAGTTCTGTGAGGACAGGAGACTGTATCTGTCATGTTCCCTTTTCTGTTCGTAACACTTTGCAGGATGTCTGCACATACTTAGGTGCTCCATATTTGTCAAAAGAATGGATGCAGCTCAAAGAAGCTGTAGGATTCATTTGTACAAGTCTTACCTGTAGTAAAGGCTGGAGCAGAGATTGGATTCCAGGTCTCTTGACCTCAAGTCCCATGCTCTTTCACTTCTCATCTTCATATCTGTTGTTTCATTACTCTGAGGGGCGAGGACCAGTGGGAACATTGAGGCTCAATGAGGTTATATCTAGTGAACTGAAGCAGGTCTACATCTTGGGACTCCTAGAACAGGACTTCTATATAATTGCTCTTTCAGCCATGCATCATCGACCCATTTGTTTGGTTATACTAATGGACAATTTTTTTAGATATGTGATCTACCTTTTATGCCTAATTTCTAAAAAACATGTAAAATGAGAATAATAATGGTACCTATCTCATAGGGTTTCATAAAAATTAAATGAGATACATGTCAAGTGCTTAGAACAGTATCTGATATACTCATATGTGCTCAATAAGGGGTAGCTATATTATCATTGAATAATTTATTTCCCTCACTTGAATTATGTCAAACCTGAATCCATTATAATCTATTAGCCCTTGAAATATTAGTTGCCTATGTTGATTAAAGTGCTGTATTTAAAATAGGAAATCTCCTGTATTCCCATAGGAGATATAATAGATCAGCCCCAGTTTTGTTCTCTGTACTGACAGTACCTGACCAAAATAGGAAGGATATTTTTCAGTAGGTATAAGCTCATACTTACAGCAATTTGGGGAATTGTGTATGCCCAAAATACTTGTCTGCCTTTGATAAAATCTCAGGGATAATTTAGTGACTAGGCCACTTTTGACATACTGAAAATTCTTTACACGTAAGAATTGATCTGTAACGCAAGCTATCATAATCAGTAAATATAATTTATTATGTGCCTACTTTATACTGGTTATTTTACCAGACACTGTTGGTGGAAAGAAAGATATAATATGTGACATCCATCTTTAAAGAGCCTGTGATATAATTTCTACTTCTAACAAAGTAGAAATTGGTTATTGTCATAAATGTATTGTGGTGAAGAAGTGCAGTGGGAATTAAGAAAAGAAGAGATTACTATCTGGTGGGAGATAGTGAGGATCTGAGAAACTTCCTGGAAGAGGTGGAATTTGAGCTGAACCTTGAAGGACAGTTAAGATTTGAACAGAGGTCAAAAGGATATTTAAGGAGGATGAGAGAGCATGAGCAGAAGTGTGAATGCAAACATTACAGTAGGATGTGTTGGAGAATGGTAAGGAATCCTTTTTTGGCTGGGGAGTAGGGGCCTTAACAGGTAGAAGTGGAAGGCAAGACTAGAAAGATAGTCTTGGGGCCAGATCGTGTAGTGTCTTGATTGCTCTGTTATCCTGGAGAATTTAAACTTTATTTGCAGGTAGTGGGGAGTCATTAATATATTTGAAAAAGGCTATGTAGTTAACCAGTTGAATGAATGATACCTGGCAGGAACATTGTGCTTATTATATATGTTGGACTGGAGGCAGGGAGATCAGTTAGGTAGACTCAAAAGGAATAGACTTCTGTTTAGATATGAGGGATAGAGAGTTCAAGCTCAGATGACTTGGATGATGGATTCTATTTATAGAACTAAGGATATTGGGAGGGGAAAGGTGTAAGGTAAGGGAGGAGTTGATGGTGGAGGTGATTAATTTTATTTTGGAGTTCGTGTTGCTTGTGGAACTCATGCAGGTGGCTTTGTTTAGCATAAATTTGTGAGCCAGTCCTTGGATAGAGAGGTGATAGCTGAAGTCAGGGAATGAGTGAGCGAGACTATAGAAGCTGCATTGTCTAGTACAGTATACACTGGCTACATGTGGCTATTTAAATTTAAATTCATTAAAATTAAATAAAATTAAAGATTTTGTTTCACAATCATACTATCCCTATTTCAAGGGTTTGATAGCCACATATGACCAGTGGCTACCATAATGAACAGCACAGATATAGAGCATATCCAGAGGTGCATAAGGTTCCAGTGGACAGCACTGTTATTTAGAAAGGACAGGAGGCCCAGTTTAGGATGAAGCAGAAGGAGGATCCAGAGGAAAAAACTAAGAAGAGTACAGTAGCACAGAAGCCAAAAGGGAAAGGTTGGCTAGTAGTTTAAAATACTGCATAAAGGTATTAGAGGATGAGCATTGAATTTGAAGACAAGGGGATCATTGGTAGTCTTGAATTACGGAGTTTCTGTAGAGTTATATAGATGAAATCCAAATTGTGAAGGAGTTAAGAAGTTCCTCTAATAGTGAGGAATAGAGGTCAAAGGTAACTCTATTTTGTATTTTTACCCCATTTGCTTTCATTTTTTGTTCTCACAAGCATTTATAGGAGGCCCTTAGTAAATAGTTGTGTCCCCAGTACACAACCAAGACTAGGTAGGTCGGCAGGGAGCTAGGGATGGAGGCTACAAAGTGAAAAGCAGGAACACGGCATCAGCAGGAAGCTAGAAAAACTGGAAGATGGTGCTCAGTAAGAAGATCTTTTGAAGTTGAGCTCTTGGAGAAGAGTGCTTGTGTTTGAATGTCCAGCACGGTGGCTGAATTAGTGCTTTCCTTGGGCTGTTGGAAAACTTTTGGTAAATAGTGAAATTGCAGTGTTAGAAGCTTTGTTTTAGATGTTGAAGTCATAAAGGATATGATGGTTGAGCGTGAGTGTGTGGGAGATGGGTATGTGACATTTAAAAAACTTGATCGTAGAACATTTTAAACATGTAAGCAGAATAGTATAATGAACCCTCATGTACCTAATACTCACCTTCAGTGGTTGTCAGCATTCTGTCATTCTTGTTTTGTCTGTATACCTCCACCCACTTGATTGTCATTATTCTTATTTTACAGATGTCTTTTTGAGCTGTAATTTACATGCACTGAAATGCACAAATGTTAGCTATCAATTTTGACAGATGGATACACCCCATGTACACTACACCATATCACAATCTAGAACATTTCCCTCTACCCAGGAAGTTCCTTTGTGGTGTATGACATTTTAATGTGGCCGTTTTTATTTTCAGCCTGAAGTCTAACCATAACACCTTTTTATTACCAGGACATTCTCGCTTCGTTCCTGAGCTTCACCCCAGGCAGCCTTCACCCCTCTTTGACCTCATTCTCTCTGTAGTCTCTACTCCTGCTGCCCAGGGATACCAGAGACACCGAGGTGTCAGTATTGTTGTTTCCATTACTTGGTGGCTGCTGTTTATATATTTTAATACAGCTCTTTTGATGTGCCCTTTTTAAAATGATCTTGATAAATTTGCTTCATCAAAAGGTAAGACTGTGAGCCAGGTGCTAAAATCATTGAAGGAAGTCTGAGAGTAGGTGTTGTGGAGCGTGGTAGAGTCGTGATGAGGATGGTTAGAAGGCCGTGTAGGTGGATGGCACAGACCCCTAAGAGAGGAGGGTTGTTGGGAGACGAGAGTGGAACGCTGATCTGGAGGTGACAGTGGTAAGCACGGCAGGGGAGGGTGGAAGGAAAGGGGATGTAGGAGGTGATGTGGTCTTGGTACATCCAGGAGATGAAAGGAGTACTTTCTAAGGGAATAGCTTAGGTAGTGGGTGAGTTTATTCACATTAGAAAAGGTGTCTCGCTGGGCAGAGTGGAGCAGTTAGGAAAAGAAGGGTTGGTGTGGAGAACAGTGGGGTTAGAATGACAGAGTGGGAGGTGTTGGAGGGTAGGTAGGCGTTTATACCTAGATAGATACTTCTTTGATGGGGTCCAAGGAGACGGGGGTTAGGGAAGGATGCGTGGAGGGATACGTTAGTGATGAAGCTTGGGGTGCAGGGTGGTATAGGGGAAGCAAGAAAGAGTATATTGAGTTTTTTAACTGTAAATAATGAACCCTAGAGTTACTGATGTGGTATTGATGTCGTTGTTGTGGCCTCAGCAGTTGACCTTCTTGGTTGTTAATAGCAACTCCTCGTGCTTTATTTCGGTTGTACATTGATGGAGCAGGACAGATAGCCAGTGGAACATGCCTTTGCAGATGAGCCATCTGGCACTGGGTTTTCTTATAACGTCATCACTTAGAACCATACTCCTTTGTGTTTGAAAACACTGCTGCTGGTGGTGGATTTATTTCTGAATGCTTCTGTGGGGGAGGGAGCGACTGGGTGACCAAGTATACTCTTTATATTGCACACACACAAACATTGTTCAGACACTGGCACTGCAGCTGTTGTTCCTGGAGCCTGTCACCACTTGCCTGAGGGCATTGTTTAGACAGGACCATTCTGTGCCCAGTTCTTGCTGTGCGGAGGCTACATCTCTGCTGTGGTTTCTGAAAACATGCTTTATTACATCTTTAAAGCCTTTTTATCTTTCCTTTTTGAAGTGATGTAATTTACTTTGCCTACAGAGCGAGTGCTTGGACATTCCATTTTTATCCATTCCCTGCACATCTCCCAGGGAGCTTGGTGGCATGATACTGTGTGGAGTCAGGCTTGCTCTACACTTAAAGGCTGTGTGGCCTGATTTCTCTGAGCCTCAATGATCACATCTATAAAGTGGGGGCAGTAATATCTACTGCCTGGGATTACTCTGAATATTAAATGCTTTATCACTGAGTTCATTATTGATGTTATTATGGTGATTGTTATTACTTTTCTTTTCTAGTGTCATTGTTGGTAGCCTGGGTGTGCTCAGAGGTCCACTTCTCGACAACATGTATAATATGATTCATGAGTAACATCAGTAGGATAGTCATCCGTTCAACAATGATTAATTGAGTGCCGTCTTATGTGGCAGGTGCTTTCACAGATTTGTGTTGTTATTTAATCCTCATCACAACCGTGTTGTTCTCATTTGGCAGATGAAGAAGCTGAAATGGTGAGATCTTGTGGCTCATGTAGAATGGCAGAGAAGGACTAGAATTCAGACTTTCTTACCTAGACTCTGGTGCTCTTTCTCTGTATCACAATTATTCCAGAATTCTCTTCTGCCCCCTTGCTTGCTTGCTTTACTTAATTTCCTGGCTTATTTCAATTAACATAATGTCCTCAAGCTTCATCCATGTTGTAGCAAATGTCAGAATTTCCTTTCTTTTTAAGGCTGAATAATATTCCATTGTATGTATATACCACATTTTATTTATCCGTTCATCCTTTGATGAACGGGTTGTTTTCATGTTTTAGTTATTGTGAATAATGCTGCTATGAACATGGATGTATAGCTGTCTCGTTGAGATTCTGCTTTCAGTTCTTTTGGGAATATACCCAGAAGTGGAATTACTAGATCATATGGTAATTTTATTTTTAATTTTTTGAGGAACCACCATACTGTTTTTCACAGCACCCGTATCATTATACATTCATATCAGCAGTGCACAAGGGTTCCAGTTTCTCCAGATCCTCACCAACACTTGTTATTTTCTGGTTTTTGGATAGTAGTCATCCTAATAGGGATGAGGTGTGCTATCTTGTAGTTTTGATTTGCATTTCCCTAATGCTTAGCGATATTGAGCACCTTTTCTTGTGTTTGTTGACCATTTGTATATCTCTTTTGGAATAGAGCCATTTTACGTAATTCTGTATGAAGAGCATCTTCAATAAAGAGAACACTTCTGTCTACTAAATGCTTAAATGTACTGGGCTTAGTTCTGGGTGCCACTCTTAAAGAGGGTTGTTTCGAACTTTCTAAAGGATGGGGACTGGGGAAGTTTGACCTTAAAAAGTTGGTGGGCAGTGGGTTAGGGGTGAACAGACTTGGGGAAATCTATACAAAGTTAAAGAAAGATGTCATTCAACATAAGGAAAATTTGATAATATTGGAATTAACTATACTATCTTGAGTTCTTTACCTCTGGAAGTGTTAGAGTAGAAACAAGATCTTGGTGTTATAACTAAAGGGATTCCTTCATCAGACCAGTGGCCTCCAGGGAGTTTGTGAGCTCATTTACTGTCTAAGCACCTTCAAGCCCTATTTAGTTTTTGTGTATCTCCAGTGTCTGTTCGTACTGCTGAGCTCCAGCTTGGCTGTTTGTTGCCACAAGTTTGGATTGTGTAGTCACCTGGTCCTCCTGGTTCCCCTGCCCCTGTATCTTGCATACTGGTATCCAATTAATTTTTTAAATAGCTTTTTGATTTATAGTTTACATACCATTAAGTTCACCTGTTTAAAGTGTGCAAGTCAATGTTTTTTTAGTATATTTACAGAGTTGTGCAAGCATCACATTATAATCTAATTTTAAACCATTTTCATTACCCGAAAAGAAACCTCACACCCCTTAGCAGTCATTTCCTATTCCTCATAACCATCTGCCCTGGGCAACCACTGTCAATTAATTTTTTATGTAAAACATGGCTCTCATTGTGTTGCTCTCTGACTAGGAGGTCTTCAGTGTCTTCCTAGTCTGTATTATTAAGAAAACGTTTCTCACCTGGAGTTAAAATTTTTCCGTAATCTGATTTCAGCTTTTATTTCCAACTTTGACTTAGACCCTTCCCCAGTCTGAATATAACAGCTCTTGGTAGGTTCATCTACTCCTTGTTCTTGAGAATGATATGTGTGTCATACCTTCCTTTTGGTTTCCACCATTCGTCTATCTAAATCTATCTATGCTTTGAGACCTAACTTGAGTTCTACCCTTTCTATGAAACCTTCCCCGAGTAGTTTTGCCTACAGTGATTTCTCCTTTGAACTTGAACTTCTGTAGCACCTAGTATTGTAAGACCTTCTTTTGGCATTTAATTGTAAACTGTCATGGGGGACCCCTTCCCTTGTATTGTTCAGCTTTTTGTGTATATATGTTGATTCTCTAAATTGATTATAAGCATCTGAAGGGCAGGAACCGTGTATACTTTTTCTTTGTATCTTCTTAGCTTAGCTGAGCATATGGCTATACACAGAAATGGTGTATAAGTGTAATGGAATGAATAGTGTTGGCATTGAGCAGAATGCTGAATTTGGACTCTGTGACAGCCACAGACTTCAGTCTTGTTAGACATGTCCATGTTTTATATGGCTTTGCTCTGTCTGGAGCTTGATACCATATTCTTTCATTAATTCACTCAGTAAACACTGTTGGTGCCATATTTTGTCTATTAATTTCTCAAAACTCTGTTCTTAATTTAGTTAACTTTTTCTTATTGCTGTCATGTAGCTGAATTCTCTGAGAGCTTTCAGCTCTGCATTATTCTTGCAATTTCCTGTTGTTTATAGGCCTTTTCACATGGAAGAGTAGTATATTACCACCAGGTCTCTAGACCTAGGCAGTCTTGTTGTTGTGCACATTATAGAACTTTATTATTATAGGTTGTCACATAACCTCAGTCTCCATAATCCCGTTATTATACTCTCATGGTGTATCATTACCACAAAAGTGTCATGTTTGGAGAAGTCGCGGGGCAATGAGTGCTGTGGGAGACAGTTGCATTCCTCAAGTCACTTATGGCTTGATTGTGAATGTAGAATAGCATTTTTAGTTTGAAACCATAGCAAGGAAAGTGCTACATTCTAAATGTTAGAATTATGAAGAAATGAATAATACAAACAGATTCTCAAGGAGCTCACAGTTTCATTGTAGAGATGAGGGTTAAATAAAATATATTATTAAAATTATATGATTAAATTTATAATTATATGATTAAATTTTAAATATGATTAAAGTTAATTTCCCGATTTCTTTTTACTTTTATAAAAATATAGCTACTAGAGGGGCTGGCCTGGTGGCGTAGCGGTTAAGTGCACACGCTCCGCTTCGGCAGCCTGGGGTTCACAGGGTCGGGTCCTGGCACAGACCAACGCACCACTTGTCAAGCAATGCTGTGGCGGCGTCCCATATAAAGTAGAGGAAGATGGGCATGGATGTTTGCCCAGGGCCAATCTTCCTCAGCAAAAAGAGGAAGATTGGCAACGGACATTAGCTCAGGGCTAATCTTCCTCACACACACACATAAAATATAGCTACTAGAAAAAGAAATTACATATATGTCTCATATTATACTTCTCTTGGACAGTGCTGATCTCCTTCACCTCCCTTAGAGAGAAGAAGTGATGTGACCAAGGTCGCAAAATAGCAAAAATCTCCTTAAAATTGAGGACTTATATGTTGGATTTCTTGACTTCTTGTTCACTTCTCTTTCTAGGCATAAATTAGTACAATGTAAATACATAAATTTTGAGGTAAAATGGCATCAGTTTGGTCTTTGAGAGATGACATGATCTCTCTGCTTTAGTTATCCTATCATTGAGCTTAGTAATCATTAAAATTTTTTCCTTTTATATGTAAATTTTGATCTCCAGATAATCTACGTTTTTAGTTCTCAGTTTTTTCACACTGGGTGCCTCTATTCCCACTTCCCCCACGCTCTTCCCCTTCCCATACACGTGTGTATATATATATATACACACACACAGCCTCCTATTTCGTTCCTTCTTAATGTATTTCCATTAACATTCTTCAAATTTGTTAACACCTTTCTTTATATTTTGGGGAGGTAAGCCTTTGCTGTTACGTGATGTGCTATATAGATAGCTGGTTGTTTTAGTCTCTTACATGCATTAATTATCTCGCATAATCCTCTCAAAACTGCATGAAGTGTAGGTCCTATTATGATCCTGATTTCACAGTTAGGAAATCTCAGTCTTAGAGAGGGTAGTATGCTCAAGGTCACACAGCTAAATAATGCACAGAATCTGCAAGCTGGAACTGTAAGATAGAAACGGCAGGAAGCCTGGGAATTTTTCCTATGCGTGGACAGGCCTGTAGACATTGGGGAACTCTGGGTCCATAGAGCTGAGGATTAATGTATTAGTGTATATGCCAGGAAAAAAAGTACGAAAATCCATTACAAAATGTGTGGGTATGTGAATGAGTATGTGCGTATGTAAGTATATGAGAGAGAGAGAAATAGGGATGGAGAGAGAATGAATGAATGTATTTGATTTTGAAGACTGGGTCCCCATGTCTTCATCTTTCCTGCTCTTTCTATCTTTCCTTCCTGACTTCCTATTTCTGACAGTGGAGTTACTCACTACACTTCCATTTTCTTTACTTCAACTCGGTTCGGTTCAAATCAGTATACCTAAGTCTGAACAGATGTTCATCAACATGTTTACAATGGTTCTCTTTGGATAGAGGGATCTCAGGGGATTTTACATTTATTTTTTATTTGTTTTCTGTGTTATTTGAATTTTTTACAATAGCATTTACTAAGAAAAACTAGAGAAAGAACAGCCAAAGCTATTTTCATTTGGAAAAAAATCAATAGTTTTCATTCCAAAAATAAACCTTTCACCCTAAAATTTCAGAATCCCATAACTTGCTCTCTGCCATTCCAGTGTTCTTTGGCCTCAATTTCATAGCCCTCAGGTGAGTGATTAGAGTAAATTAATTCTCCAAAAGCCAATGCTATATATACCATCTCTCTGTCACAGAGGTGAGCTTTCTTCTAGAAATAGCATTTATTTCTTTAGCAAAGATAATTAGTTTCTTTGAGCAGATTGTTTTTAAACAAAGTAGCTTGTAGTGGTCACATCCTGCAGATATTTTCAAATACTTTGAATCTAAACAAACAGGTTGTTTGTGGCATAATGGGACCTTGGTTCTTATCCACCCACCATCTGATAAATTTCCTTTCCAAATTAACCCAGTAAGGGGTGAATTTATTTGTTGTCACAGAACCTCTGAAAAGTCCATGTTTTTCAGTTTGCTTTTCACTGTTTATTCACCTGGTTTATGTTCTTTTAAGATGCTAGTGATCAAAGAGAAGATGTTTATATTGGAAACCACATGCCTTGCCCTGAAAACCTCAATGGTTATTGCATCCATGGAAAATGTGAATTCATCTATTCTACTCAGAAGGCTTCCTGTAGGTAAGTCAGTACCTCCAGATCAGAGGTGAGAAATTTTTCCATCGGTGGTCACTGCTCTATAGAGGGCAATGAAATGTGTGTACTAAATATTATCAGAAAGTAATATTTATTTGCTGTAGAGAGGTAAAAAAACAAATTAGCGGCATCATTTGGAAAAAAATTGGCAAGTAATATGCAAAAACAAAATCAAATGTTGTATTAGGGGTTTGAGATTATGGGCTGACCATTTTTAATATAATGTTATGTATTTTTTAATATAAAAAATAAATGTGCTATATTCCAACACTATTTTGGTTTTTAGGCGATCTGTCACAAGGTGGTTGAAGGACTAAAGAATGTGTTAAGAACAGAGAACATGTAACTCAAAATATATACTAAAGTGGATTTCTAAAAATAAGGGGATGGGGATGTTAGAACCAGGTGTGATGTGAGAGATGGAAATGGAAAGGGTGTAAATCTTCCCTCTCTGAGTCCAGAGAGGCTGTGTGACTTGTTCAGGATCAGCAGCAAGTTAGAAATAGAGCTGGGACAAAACTAAAGCTCAGATTTCCTGATACTCAACCTAATTTCCTGATACTCAACACTAATACGTTAATCCTCAGCTCTGTGGACCCAGAGTTCCCCAATGTCACAGACGTTGGTCTGTGTCTGTCTACTGATAACGCTTGTGCTGCTGCTGCTGGGACCTCATCCTCTACCTCAGATTGGTCTAGGTAGCCAGGTAATGTTTCTGTAGACAAGGGGAGATGGCTCTCATTCTGCTCATTCCTGCCTCCCACAGGTTGCCAGAATCCTTTTTTCCCTTTGTTAGTCAAAACATCAAAACATGGACAAATATTATACTTTTCTTTTGTGCTATCAACCTAGAAGCCAGTGAATCTTTCTCTCTAAGAAGTAAAAGAAAGCTATTGGAAATCAGGTCTCCTGGTCCCTCTACTCCTTTAGCTTCCCTCTCGGACTCTTTCTTTTTCCTCCTCTCTTCCTATTAAAAAACAAAACAAAGCACTATAAACTGTTAATGGTTAAGTAATTCTTTATTAAATTTAAGCTTTTGGCTTTTTCCTGATTGAAAGTTCTCCTTGTCTTTGAAGGAGCTAGCTACCCCTCACCCCTCTTTTTCCCGAACATTTAAAAAATACAGCTGTACAAAAGAGAACAAGCCAGTAAAATTAATCGACATGTAACATTATATTAGGCCAGTTTTAAAACAAAATCATACAGTGAATTGCTCATTTGTCTCACAGTGGCATACATATCTTGATACAAGTTCAGATCGTGTTGTTCTCTTAGGATGGGGCATCTTTCAAGATACCTACATGAGGGGTGAGAGAGGATGATGTCCTGATAATGAAGTGATATCAGGTCACTTTGTAGTATTTTCGTAATTGACAGTAAGAGGATTGAATTGTGCAGTGGTTAAAGGCTTTGGAATCAGATACACCAGATTGGCCAGTGATCAGCTATGGTCTTTGGAAGTTACTTAAAATTTTTAGACCTCATTTTTCTCATTTCTAAAATTGTAATAATAATAGTGCCTACCTCTGAGTGTTGTTAAAATTAGAGGAGATAATATATGTAGAGCGCTTAGTGCACCTGGTGCACAGTATGTATTTAATAAATAGCAATTGATATTTTTAGGTGGGGACTCAGTTTTGTTCACCGCTGTCTTCCTAGTACCTCGCATAGGACCTAGCCCAGTATCTACTCAGTAAATGTGTTTTGAATGACATGATGATTATCAACTTTTCCCTCTTCTCTAGACCAGAGGTGTTTCTTAAATGCTAAAGAATCTCTTTTCTGTACACTTATAAACCCTGAAAAGCAGTTGATGTTTTTTCTTCTGTCTGTGTATTTCAGTGTCATATCATTAGGCCATAACGTCACATGCACCTCCGTAGTAGGTGAGTGTGTTTGGGTGGCAGTAAACAGGCAAGGGTGAACAACCTTTAGCCATAGTCCTACTATTAGGTTAAAATCTTCTAGCATTATCTCACAATTAATTTGTTTGTTTACTTAATTATTTCTTACTTTGTACCAAATTTTATCTGGCACTGGGATCTCAAATTGGAATATTCCAGGGATCCATGGATCTTGCCTTTAAAAAAACATACAATCTGATGGAAAAGACTGACAAATAATAAGCAGTTATAATTTGAAAAATGCTGTCATACATGGATACACACAAGATGATTTGGGACTTCAGACAAGGCACTTCAATGTGAAGGGGGGGGCGTAGGGGACATTATGGGAGGAGGGACAGGTCTTACAGGAACATTTCTGCCATCCCAGAGCTTGTCCTTTATTTTTAAGGCAGCAAGAAGCCATTTAAGGATTTAAGTAACAAAGATGTGATCAGAACTGAAAGCCACTCTGGTGGCTTTGTGGGAAATGGATTAGGAGACTGTATATTAGTAAGAAGTGGGAGTCTGAACTTAAGTAGAGGAGTTGTAGTGAGACTGAGATAAGTAGCTGAATTGCAGAGAAAAAATAACGTGGTTGAGTCCATAGGTTTTGGTGACCAGCTGCGTATGAGGATAGGAACGTGGGGGTTGGTGGAGGGTGGTGGGAAGGACGAGTCAAGAGTCTCCTGGGTTTTTGGCTAAGGCAGAATTGAGTGGAGAAATACAATGGGAAGAGGGAAGAGATTTAGAGGGAAATGAGGTATTCAGTTTAATATTCTTGGTCTCAGGTGCCTGTGGGGTATCCACTTATGGATGTCTAGTAGGCTACTGGATATATTTTGGTTTTAGAACTCATGAGACAGATGGCAGGTTGAAGACGTACATTTGGGAATCATTCCATTTCTAGCATATCCCTTCTGCTTCCTACCCAGCAGTCCTTCCACCCCATTAGGCCTCCTATTGACCCTGTCTCCTTTTCAGTGTCCCTCACCCCCTGCACGTCCTCATCAGCTCCTTACTCAGCTTAAATTCCATGGACAATCACTGTAGTCCTTTTGCTTCATCATACTCACGTGACAAAACTGTCATACTGGTTCGTTCTGACTCCCCACCTACTGCATGCCTACACCCATGCAGCTGAACATGGCTGTTGTTGAAAGGCACACCACCAAGTTAATTAGTCTCACTGATGTTTATACTCTGCATGGGCCTTTCACACTGCCAGGCAGTCATTCTGTAACTGTAGTCCATTCATTCTCCTCTTTCCCAGATGACTGCTCTATGCCTTCACCTCTCGCTTCAGATTGTCAGTACCTCCTCTTGTCCTCACTCTCGGCTGATGATCTTGTTTCCAAGTTCACTGAGAAAATTGAAGCAATGTGAAGAGAACTTATATAGACTTTCACTCTCTACCAGCAATTCTCTCTTTTTCTCCATGTCATATATCTTTGTATAAGTATATTTTATATATATTCATACATACATTTTTATTTCTTCTATTTTGGAAAAAAACCCCTGGTTCTCACTTGCACCAGCTACTGTCCTTGGTAGGAGAACTTGAAAGAGTTGTCTGTGGTCTGTCACCAGTTCCTCACTTCCTGTCTCTCTTGAACCCACTCCAGTAAGCCTTTGCCCCCAACACTCCACTGAGACGGTTCTTGTGGTTAAATTCAGTGGTCAATTCTTAGTCTTAAATTACTTTTGAACGATCAATAGCATTTGACATGGTTGGTTCATCACTCCTTTTGTGGGATAAGCATTCCTCACCTGGCTTCGGGATTACACTCTCTCTTGGTTTTCTCCTACTTCACTGGCCATTCCTTTCAGTCCTCTTGGCTGGTTCCTCTTTTGCTCCCTGACGTGTCCATGTGGGCATGCACCAGGGTCCAGTCCTGGTCCTCTGTGTTAGTGATCCCATCCCGTCTCAGGGCTTTATCTGACATACGCTGATAACTCCTAAGTTACGTAAATCCCAGACCTCTCTCCTCAGCCTGAAACTCAGATCCCTCTCCCTCGTTGATATCTTCACGTGGATTCTGACGCCTCAACTCAGTAGGACCTAAGCTGATCTCCTGATCTGCCTCCCCTCTCCTAAACTTGCCCCACCTGCAGCCTTCTCTCTCTCAGTTGATGCCAGCTCCATCTTTTCATTTGCTCAGACAGAACACCTCGGATGCGTCCTTGACTTCTCTCTCTCTCTGATGCTCTTATCCAGTCAGTTGGGAAATCCTATTAGCTCTGTTTCAGAATATATTCAGAATTTGATTACTTCTCACTATTGCCACGGCTGTTCCTGGTCCAGGCCACTATTTTTTCTCTCTGGCGTTGCAGCAGCCTCCCTGATTGTATCTTACAGTCCATATTCAGCACAGCAGCCAGAGTGAACCTTTTAAAATAAACATCAGTTCATATCATTCCTCTGCTAAAACCCTTCCAGCGGCTCCTCCTCCTGACTGAGTGCAGATCGCCCTGCACTGTTTGGCCCCTTCACCTCTCTGTCTTGGTCCCTTGCTTTCCTTGCGCTTGCCCACCCCACTCCAGACACACTTCTGTTCCTTGGACGCACCACGTGCTGAGAGCATGGAGCTGATATGCTCTCCCAGTTGTCCACGTGGCAAACTCCTTCACTTACTTCACATCTTTACTCACATGTCACTTTCTTAATGAAACCAACCCTGATTGCCTTATTTAAAATTGCAGTCCTCCCTTCCTCGCCTGTACCTGGCACTCGTAATTTCCCTTAATTCTCTCTGTCTCTTTTTATGTAGTACATGTCACCTTCTAACATAACCATTTGATTTACTTATGTTTGTTGACCCTCCCTCCCTTGACTAGGGGGCAAACAGGCCAGGGATCTTCATCTGTTTTGCCCACTGACGTACCCCAAATGCCACTAGCACCTGGCACATGTCAGGTGTTCCATAAACGTGTCAGTAAACGTGGATGAGCGTGAGAGTCAGCACATGAGGACACGGGAGGAAGTGACATTACTATGGGGGGTGCATGGGATGAAAGAATAGAAGGTAGGGGACAAAATGCCTGGATCTGCCTTTAATCAATAACAGAAGAAGTAATAACCTAGAAGTTAATACTCCAGATATTTGGAGAGTATAACCCAAAACTCAGTTGCAGAAAATCATATCCAGGGAGGACTGCCTGAACCATATATGGCATATACATTCTTTTTGATATTCTGATATTACTCTTTGGATTAAGCTTCACTGTCAGAGAGCTGCATATCTAGGACATTTTTATAGCTCCCTATGGAAGTGTTTTCATTTTACTAAGCTTTGACTTTTGGCCATTAGCCTACAATGAAAGATATCATTTAAAAAATCCTGTGATAATTCATTATATTGTTGAATTTATTGCAGCTGTATTGTTGAGGAGGATGATCTCTATATCAGAAGGTGCCCTCTTCAAATGAGGACCAATGAGATAAAGTTCCTTGAATTTAATAACAATAGTAACTGTGGTTCTTTTGAATAACTGGTTTGATTTTATTTTATGGAGACTGTATTTTGTGTCTATGATCTTACTACTTTCTTTTCTTTCATTCTTTTTTTCACAATCCAGTGGATTTTAGTCTATTCACAGAGTTGTGCAATCACCACAATCAATATTAAAACATTTTATCACCCCCAGAAGAAGCTGCAGGCCCTTTAGCTATTACTCTCAAATCTCTCCATCCTTCTAGGCCCTAGACAACCACTAATCTATTTTCTGCTTCTAAAGATTTACCTATTTTGGACATTTCATTTAAGTGGACTCATATAATATGTGGTCTTTTGGGTCTGGCTTCTTTAGCTTAGCATAAGGTTTTCAAGGTTTATCCACATGTAGTGTGTATCAGTACTTTGTTCCGTTTTATAGCTGAATAATATTCCATCAAATGGATAATACCACATTTTTTAATCCACTTATCAGTTGATGGATATTTGGACTGTTTCCACTTTTTGGCTACTATGAATAATGCTTCTGTGAACAATCATTTGCAAGTTTTTGTGTGGACATATGTTTTAATTTCACATAGGTAATTGTCTAGGAGTGAAATTGCTGAGCCAAATGGTAACTCTATGTTTAATGTTTTGGGGAACTGCCAGACTGTTTTCCAAAGTGGCTGCACCATTTTTACATTCCCTACTGTACCGTTGCTGTCACTTGGCATTATCTGACTTGTTGATTCTGGCCATCCTCTTGGGTATGAAGTGGTATCTTATTGTGGTTTTGCTTTGCGTTTTCCTGATGACTAATGACGTTGAGCATCTTTTCATGTGCTAATGGCCATCTGTATATCTTATTTAGAGAAATGTCTGTTCAGATCTTTTGCCCATTTTGTTATTTTTTTTGCCTTTTGTTAATAAGTTGTAATAATTCTTTATATATTTTAGATACACGTCTCTTATCAGATATGTAATTTGCAAAAATTTTCTCCTGTTCTGTGGGTTTATCTTTTCCTTCTCTTGATAGTGTCTTTAAGTACAAAAGATTTTAGTTTTGATGTAGTCCAGTTTATCTCGCTTGTTGTTGTTCCTTGTGCTTTTGGTGTCATATCTAAGAAATCATTGCCTAATCTAAGGTCATGAACATTTACTCCTTTTCTTTCCCTTGCGAGTTTTATAATTGTAGTGCTTTCATTTAGGTCTGTGATCCATTTTGAGTTAATTTTTGTGTATGTTGTGTGGAAGAGGTCCAGCTTCCTTCTTTTGCATGTAGATATCCAGTTGTCCCAGCACCATTTGTTGAAGAGACTGTTCTTTTCCCGTTGAATTGTCTCAGCACCCTTGTTGAAAATCAGTTGACCAGAGATGTGTGGGTTTATATCTGGGCTCTCAGTTCTGTTCCATGACCTATAGATCTACCTCACTACTCTTTTTTTTTGTCTGCTAGGAAGCTTAGAGCCCAATGTGAAACCTACTGGCAGGTGTGTAGGAACCTCAGGGACGGGATTGGTGGACTCACATCAACCCCGGCTTCCCCTGTTTCATTCTCCCAGGTTTCTTTGTTGTTGTTGTTATATGTGCTTTATTAAAAAAAATCCTTTTTTTTTTGTAATGAAGTGTGGGACATTAATAAATACACGATCTTTACACTTCAGATGTTTTATTAATCAGTTCCAACTGGAGGCTGGCTAATTTATACATTTCACTTCTGTCAGCTAAAAAATGTGAATTTTCTGTTAAATATCTTAAATGTTTTCCCCTGTCAAATTATTATCATCAGATGATGTTGTGACTTTTTATTTACTTTTAATTGGAATTAGATAATTTCTAAGATTAGCACCTACTTGACTGCTTGGCTCTGTTTCTGTCATTAATAACTTATTTTCATCTCCCGCCTGCGTCTTAAATGATTATATTATGTGCACTGAAAAGTGTCTTGAATATGGTTGGGTGCTATGTTAAAGAACTATAAATGTTTATACCTATTTATTCAAAAATCTTATTTCCAAGTGTCTAGCCTAAGGAATAACACTAAATATAGAAAAGTGCACATTCACAAAGATGTTCACCACACCTAATTTATAATTGTGAAAACTGGAAAATAGCTGATATGTCTTAGAACAAGGAATAGATAAGTTAGCTATATTATAGCTACTGAACGGAATATTAGATATCTATTTTTGAATGAAGGTAATAAAGACTATTTAGCAACTTTAAAATTAATGTGATATAAGGGTAGGTGAAAGAAGCGCTATGTAAAATAGGCGTATTGAAAAGCATGTAAGGACATAGACAAATGGCAGTTTTTTTCCAAATGGTGGGAGAGTACCTGATTTTCTACTGTTATTTAAATTTATCATTCTCTGTATCTTTTAATTTTAAAACCTGGAGTTATTGAGATTTGTAATTCTCATAGTAATCCTTTTTTTTCCCTTTTCAGATGTGAATCTGGTTACACTGGACAGCACTGTGAAAAGACAGACTTTAGTATTCTCTATGTAGTGCCAAGTAGGCAAAAGCTCACCCACGTTCTTATTGCAGCCATTATCGGAGCTGTGCAGATCGCCATCATAGTAGCAATTGTCATGTGCATAACAAGGTGGGTCGTGACCTAAGCAATACCAACTTTAAATTAGAGGTGGGTAGCTGTTAAATTAAAGAAGAACCTTGGGGCTGGCCCAGTGGTGCAGCGGCTGGGTTCACCTCGTTCTGCTTCAGCGGCCTGGGGTTCACCGGTTTGGATCGTGGGCGTGGACCTACTCACTACTCATCAAGCCATGCTGGGGCAGTGTCCCACATAGAAGAACTAGAAGGACCTACAACTAGGATATACAACTGTGTACTGGGGGCTTTGGGGAGAAAAACGGAAAAAAGAAAGAGGAAGATTGGCTACAGATGTTAGCTCAGGGCAGTCTTCCTCAAGAAAAAAAAAAGAAGAAGAACTTTGAAGCACACTCAAAATGATAGGGGCTTTAAGTTCACTGGTCTGTTAGGAAAAAAATCCTAGGATCAATTCACTGATGTTTCATGTGGGTCTGACCTCTCCCTATCTTGCTTCTTTAGAATATGGGCAAGAACTCATCCCCAGGATTACAAGGATATCTGGGCTGCAGGCAGAGGGAGCATGAGAATATTCAATGGCATAAAGGAATTTAGGGACTCCTGGAACTGTGTGCTAGTTCTAACACTGCATTCAGGGACGATAATGGTAGTAGCAGAATTTTTAGAATGGTCTGCATATGCATGGAAGACCCATGCAGAAATTTTTTAAGCCTTGCAGAACTATAAGGTGTTTTTTCCCCTAAGAATATACTTTATCCATAGTAAATATAATAAGAAAGGAATAAATCAGAGGTTAAAGAAAACTGCTTTTCTTATTATATTGTCTTAATGTTAGATCATTTTCTGGAATATGGTCATAAATACTAGGCTTTAAAATTCTCTATCATAACTAAAACCATTGGACTTTACCATAAATAAACTCCAAATTAAAGGACATATTTGGAGTGCAGTTGGCATAAAATGGGTGTTTTCCAAGCTGAGTGGAAATATATGTCACAACTGGACCTGAGAAAAGTCAAAGCAAATCAAGTTCATATTGTCTTGATGCTTCCTAGTCTTATGTCTTTTCTTCTTGCTTCCCTCTTCCTACCTCCTTTAAGGTTTGGTTCAGAAGTCCCATAAGCATCATCGCTATACTTTTCTGCATTATTCTGGGCAGAGGATTGGAGCATATCAAGTACAGATATTGGCAGGCTATAATGGATTTATGGCTCTTCTATACAAGGTCTGGCTAGAAGCCAGACTTTCAGTAGTCTCAGCCATCTGGAGCTTAAATGATAAATCTAGCAATGATAAAAAACGTTCTCTGAGTAACAGATATTTTTCATAAAATTCAGTCACTAAAGTCAGTGGACTTTATTCCATAGAACAGATGATCTGCCCTTAGGCAAGACTACTGAGTATAAAATTGGGCAGTAGATTAAAGAAGGGACATATGACATAAAAAATAACGATAGTAGAAAGAAAAGATAGAAAAAAAGTGTAACAACAAGGCTGCCTGTGGCCATTTAATATAGGCTCAGAGGTTAAGTAATTTGCCTGTGGTCATCAACCAGTAAGTGGAAGTGCCTGGATTTGCTTTCAGTGCCGCTGGATTCCCAAACCAAGAGAAGAGTCATCCTAGGAAATATATTTGCCAAGTGTGGTCATTGCATGGGAGCAAGGTTCAAACTTGATTTTGTAGCAGTTCAGGGTTTTGAGCAGGAGAGGAACTTGGTATGAACCATTTTTTCAGAGCATTAATCTGAGTGTCATCTGCAAACTTCATTGGAGGAGAGAAAGTGTGAGGTGGGAGGAGACCATTTAGGGCATTATTAGAGGAAAGCAGGAGTGGAGTAATAAATGATTTGGAAGGTGAAAGAAGTAAGGTCAAGATAAGGGAAGATTTTGAGGCCCGGTGACAGTTCCATCTTTAAGAAGATCAGAGAGTGTTAGAGTCAATGGAAAGCAAGTTGGATTTCAACCCCTTCATTCTAGAGAAATGACGAAACTGAAGCCCTGGGATGGGAACTGCCTCGCCCAGGGTCATGCTGATAGTTAAACCCTTTTATAAATCCCAGTCCAGCCTTTTCTCCAGCTCTGTGCTTCTGTTCTCAGTATGCTATGATCCTCAACTACTAAATTAAAATGACCTGGCAGGTAGTTTTCAAGTTTGTACCTTCCCGTTTATACCCCAAATCTGTTTGCTACCTTCACAGTTTTTAACTGTGTTATGGTGTCTTCACTGCCCACTGTCTCCATGACTGAAGGGTCATCTCGTTGAATTTATCATAGATCTTTCCTTGAGGCCTGTCTTTTTATTGTGGTATTTTCTGCCCTAGATGTCTTGCTCTCGGATTTAGAATATTATAATTATGTGCTTGGTCTTATCTCCACTGAATTTTTAAGGAGTGCCTCTCCCACACAGTTCATTATGGGACAGCTGTTCACTTGTCTCATGGTGGCCATTATAAAATCCCACTTGATCATGGTGTATGATCTTTTCAAGGTATTGCTGTAATAGGTCTGCCAATATTTTGTTGAGGGTTTTTGCGTCTGTGTTCATCAGGGATATTGGCCTGTAATTTTCCTTCTTTGTACTCTCCTTGTCTGGCTGTGGTATCAGGGTGATGTTGGCCTTGTAGAATGTGTTAGGAAGTGTTCCATCTTCCTCTATTTTTTGGAATAGTTTGACAAGGATAGGTATTAAATCTTCTTTGAATGTTTGGTAAAATTCTCCAGAGAAGCCATCTGGTCCTGGACTTTTAATTTTTAGAGGTTTTTGATTACTATTTCAATTTGTTTACTTGTCTTCTTGATTCAGTTTTGGGAGGTTGTATGAGTCTAAGAATTTATCTATTTCTTCTAGATTGTCTAATTTGTTGGCATGTAGTTTTTCATAGTATTCTCTTATAATCCTTTGTATTTCTGTGGTATCTGTTGTGATTTCTTTCATTTCTAATTTTATTTATTTGAGCTTTCTCTCTTTTTTTCTTAGTGAGTCTGGCTAAGGGTTTGTCAATTCTGTTTACCTTCTCAGAGAACCAGCTCTTTGTTTCATTGATCCTTTTTACTGTTTTTTTGATTTTAATTTCATTTATTTCTGCTCTGATTTTTATTATTTCCCTCCTTGTGCTGACTTCGGGCTTTGTTTGTTCTTCTTTTTTTAATTCTGTTAGGTGTAGATCGCTTATTTAGAATTTTTCTTGTTTGTTAAGGTGGGCCTGCATTGCTGTGAATTTCCCTCTCAGGACTGCTTTTGCTGTATCCCATATGAGTTGGTATGGTGTATTTTCATTTTCATTTGTCTCCAGATATTTTTTGATTTCTCCTCTAATTTCTTCAATGATCCATTGGTTGTTCAGTAGCATATTGTTTAGTCTCCACATTTTTGTCACTTTCCCAGTTTTTTTCTTATAGTTGATTTCTAGTTTCATAGCATTGTGGTCAGAAAAGATGCTTGTTATGATTTCAATCTTCTTAAATTTATAAAGGCTTGCCTTGTTTCCCAACATATAGTCTATCCTTGAGAATGTTCCATGTGTGCTTGAGAAGAATGTGTATTCTGCTGATTTTGGATGGAGTGTTCTATATTTATCTATTAAGTCCATCTGGTCTAGTTTTTCACTTAAGTCCACTGTTTCCTTATTGACTTTCTGTCTGGATGATCTATCCATTGATGTAAGTGGGGTGTTAAGCTTCCCTGTTATTGTGTTGTTGTTAATATCTCCTTTTAGGTTTGTTAATAGTTGCTTTATGTACCTTGGTGCTCCTGTGTTGGATGCATATATATTTATAAGTGATACGTCTTTTCGGTGGAGTGTCCTGTTTATCATTATATATTGCCCCAATTTGTCTCTCATTATCTGTTTTATCTTGAAGTCTACTTTATCTATATAAGTATGGCAACACCTGCTTTGTTTTGTTTGCCATTAGCTTGGATTATTGTCTTCCATCCTTTCACTCTGAGCCTGTGTTTGTCTTTAGAGCTGAGATGTGTTTCCTGGAGGCATCATATTCTTGGGTCTTGCTTTTTAATCCATTCTGCCACTCTGTGTCTTTTGATTGGAGAATTCAATCCATTTACATTTAGAGTGATTCTTGATATATGAGGGCTTAATGCTACTATTTTATTGCTCATTATCCATTTCTTCTGCATTTCCTTTGTTTCTCATCCCATGTATTTTGGACTACCAATTCAGTTTAGTAGTTCTCTATGATGGTTTTCTTAGTTACCTCTTTTATCATATGTATCTCTATTCTGATTATTTGTTTAGTGGTTACCATAAGGTTTGTATAAAAAATCTCATAGATGAGATGGTCCATTTTCTGATGGGCTCTTATTTCCTTAGACTAAGTCGATTCCATCCCTTTCCTCTTCCCCTTCTACGTTACTATTGTCACAACTTATTCCATCTTGTGTTGTGAGTTTGTGGTTTAAAGTGACAAGGGTTATATTTGTTTTTGGTGTTTTCCTTCTCTTTATCTTTGATGTTATGATTAAGTGTTTGCTAACCAGTTCTGATAGAAAGCTGCAATTTTTCTGATTTTGCCTACCTATTTTTTTCCTTGCTCAAGGCTTTGTATCCCCTTTCTCTTTTTTTTTTCAGGTATGAGGGCTTTCTTGAGCATTTCTAGTAGTGGGGGTCATATTGCGACGAATTCCCTTAGCTTTTGTTTGTCTGGGAAAGTTTTTTTTCTCCATCATATCTGAAGGATATTTTCGCTGGATAGAGTATTCTTGGATGAAAGTTTTTGTCTTTCAGAATTTTAAATATATCATTCCAGTCTCTCCTAGCCTGTACGAGTTCTGCTGAGAAATCCACTGAGAGCCTGATAGGAGTTCCTTTGTGTGTTATGTTGTTTTGTCTTGCTGCCCTTAGTATTTTTTCTTTGTTGTTGACTTTTGCCAGCTTTACTACTATATGCCTTGGAGAGGGTCTTTTTATGTTTATATGGTTAGGAGATCTATTGACTTCATTCACTTGTATTTCCAACTCCTTCCCCAGGTTTGGGAAGTTCTCAGCTATTATTTCTTTGAATAAGCTCTGTGCTCCTTTTCCCCTGTCTTCTCCCTCTGGAATACCTATAATCCTTATGTTGCATTTCCTAATTGAGTGGGATATTTCTCAGAGAATATCTTCATTTCTTTTTAGTCTTAGTTCTCTCTCCTCCTCCATCTGGAGCATTTCTGCATTGCTGTCCTCTAGCTTGCTAATTATTTCCTCCATATTGTCAGCTCTGTTCTTTAAAGATCCCAGATTTTGCTTTATCTCTTCCATTGTGTTTTACATCTCCAATATTTCTGATTGTTTTTTCTTTATTGTTTCAATTCTTTTGTGAAGAAATTCTTGATTTCAGTGAACTGTCTATCTGTGTTTTGTTGTAATTCGTTGAGCTTTTTTATGATAGCTATTTTGAATTCTGTCGTTTAGGTTATAAATTTCTGTGCCTTCAGGATTGATTCTGGGTGCTTGTCATTTTCCTTCTGGTCTGGAGATTTAATATATTTTTGCATACTGTTTGAGGGTGTGGATTAATTTTTCCTCATAGTGATAATATCTGGTCACAGCTTCCACCTGCTGTCAGTCGGTGGGGGTCAAGAGCTGTGTATTCTGAGCCCACTGTGATCCACGGGCACTCTTGCCCATCGGCTGTGCTGGAGCACAGGGCGGGGGGAGGGGCGCTTTATTCCACCCGCCCAATCCTGGGGGCTTCTCGCTCTTCCCGGCTGTCTGCTCTCCTGGGGTGCCAGGGCACCCTTGCAACAGTTCGGTCACCTCTGTATGGGAGTTTCCCACTGGCTGTGAGGAAACTTGGAGAGCAACGGCTTTCCCTCGGAGGGCTGCCCCTCCCCCTCTCTCTGAGAGCCACACGGACCTGGAGTTGCTGCCATTGGGGATAGAGAGGAGTTCTCTTTACCTCCTTCCACTTCCTCCAGAGGGTCCAGCACCTCCACCTTCAGAGGTTTGGCTGTGTGGGTCTCTCAGATGTCTTTTGTGTTGTCTGAACATCCTCTGTTGGTATATGAATGTCCTTTTTGTTGTATCTTAGGGTGGAGCGTTTAAGGTGAGAGCTCACTCCGCCATGATGCTGACGTCACTCCCCTATGGTGGCTGTTACATGGGAGGAATCTTCCTTTAAAAGGATGTTCCCACTGACCTGCTTATCAAGACTGCATGAGGAAAAATTTTCTTTTTTTACGCTTGGAATCTTCTTTCATGCTTTTAGACTCATAGAGTAACAGATTGGCAGGGACCTTGAACATCATCCTAGCCAAACACCCTTATTTTTATAAATGAAAAAACCCATGGCCCCAGGAAGTTGGAACTTTTCCAAGGTCATAGTGACTTAGTGACATGTTAAAGAGGGTTGCTTGACCTGTCAACTGTTTTCCCCGTTTATGAAATTGAGATGATTCCAGCACTGTCTACCTCAACGTGTTTTTATGAGGATTAGTGAGATAAAATTTGTAAAAAGCAATATGTAAAACAGAAGTGTTTTGAAATTGAATGAAAATATGGAAATTTAGAGTAGGAATACCCATTGTTGCAAGACTTTCTTTCCACTAGGTTATAAATTCTTTGCTGGCAGAGATCTTTAGAAGTTAGTCCAACTCTTAATTTAATATTTTGTATATAGGAAAAGGAGGTTGCACAGCCGATTATCAACAGAGCCCAAACTCAAAATTACTGGAATTCATCCCAGTCCCTTTATTCTGTGTCGCATAGCACAGCACCTTGTGCATAGGAAGAGCTCATACATTTGCACTCTGGGGGCAGGGAAGAGCAGTTACGACACAGTGAGATTCATACCACCATGGAG
Organism: Ceratotherium simum simum; assembly: GCF_057802395.1. Taxonomy (NCBI): domain Eukaryota; kingdom Metazoa; phylum Chordata; class Mammalia; order Perissodactyla; family Rhinocerotidae; genus Ceratotherium; species Ceratotherium simum. The sequence goes on along the minus strand of NC_141928.1, from coordinate 33,855,636 downwards.
AAACATGCACAATAGAATGAGAGCAGAATCTATGAATATCCCTTATACCCAGCATGGCTATTCTTTACTGGGTTTTGTGGTTTGCCCAAGGAGGGTGTAGAATGACTTCTTTTGAGTCGTCTAAAATCACTAGGCATTTCCTGTGTATTCATATCTGAGGTTAATAGGCTCACGTCTTCCTGATTTCTCCTTCACCTAAGCTTTCTTGTCATTTTGGGGGTGTCAGTAATGCTCAGGTAAAGTACATAGGGCAGGATCCTTTCTCCTATCACTGTGGCTGGGGAGTCACCAGGCCAGAGGAAGAGCAGGCATTGCTCTTGGGGGGATGCACATGCAGCAGGAGAGACCCCAGGAATGAGTTTTGCTGTGTTCATACCTGCATCGTATATCTAACCCTGTCACCTCTCAGCTTTGTAGGGAAGAGAGCAGTTTGACATGTTGATCCTCACCTTGTCTTGCGTCAAATAGCATCCTGTTTCCCCATCGTATGGTTGCATGCAATATGGCCATATGTGTGAAATGTGTATTACTTTGGAAACGTTTGAAGTATTCCAAACAAAATGACATTTTTCTTCTCTCTCTCTTTTTTTTTAACTCAACAGAAAATGCCCTAAAAACAACAGAGGACGACGACAGAAGCAAAACCTAGGTCATTTTACTTCAGATACGTCATCCAGAATGGTTTAAGATGATGACTTTTATATGTACACTGACCATGTGATGTACATTTATTATGTCTTTTTTTAAAGAATGGAAATATTTATTTCAGAGGCCTTATTTTTGGACATTTTTAGTGTAGTACTGTTGGCTCGTATTTAGAATATTAGCTACAACAGTTTTGGACTGTTTAGTAGTCTGTGTTTTATGTTTTTAAATACAGAAATTGATTTCACAAATTTGTACCACATGGTAATTCTAAGACTTGCTCTTTACCCATGGAATGTAATATTTTTGCAAAGATGGACCACTTCACAAATGGTTATAAAGTCATACCTACTTCTTCCACAATGACCACAGCAAATGACCAAGCATGAACTAAAGGTAAAGATGTTTACAGATTACTTTTCTTACAAAAAGGAAAAAATCTAGGAGACACTGTGTTTAAATAGACATTTAAATGTTTTTGAGATTTAGTAACTGATTTTTTAGACACTGCCTATCGCATGAACTGTAAAGCTGTGTGTGTTAGATGTAAAATATTTACAAGATGTATGGACTGGAATTTGGTTATTCCTCTCTTTGAAAAAATAATTCTGATAATTTGGAAAAGTATCTGGTAGCAATGATGGAACTGATCACTGAAAAGTAGATTTAGATATTGTGAGAATAGTCTGTTTAACAAACATTGGAATAAAGCCTACTCTATCAGTTAAACTACTTTAATACACATTCATTTTTAAAGAAAATATGTGTTTTAACATAAATAAACAAATTGTATTAGTGTTTGTGAATAAAATGCAAAAATGATTGTTAATGATTGGTGCTCTTAAAGTGAGCTTAAAAATTATCTAAGACCTCTATCCAAATTTGTCCTGTAGAATAGCTGTATTAATAGATTGTTGGTGTTTAAGGATCTGAAGTGTGAGTAGAATGTATTCAGCTGTTTAACGTGTAGTTTAGATATCCAGAAGTATGCATGTAGAATTCAAGAATATGTTCAAAATTAAATATTAATTTTAATATTTGGTTTGGAAAAGCATGTTATAATATAATGTTTTCACTATATGGCCTCTGTTTTGGTGTGTTTATTTACTATATTCTTTGATATTGATATATCAGTACATTTAATATGTGAAATTAATAGCAAAAGCACATTTCAGTTCAAAATGCCGCTTTGTTTTTACAAATACTACTTGAAATGATCTAAAGGCAAAAGCTTCACCCAGCATTTGGAGTTTGCTTTTTTGGTCATTCGGCTTCTAGGCTTAATATTAGTAACATGGTGGCTTCAGTGAAGCTTTTTTTAAGAAGCTCTCCTCTTGTGTCCACCCGGTCTTATTTGAGTCCCTTAGTCAGTCAGCAAGCATGCTTGGAACAGTCCCCGGTGCTTTGCAAGGGCTCATATTGCAGAACGGTCACGTATGGGTATTTGTAGTTACAAATACTTGACCAGTCTCCAGGGGTGGGGTTTCCAATACTTTCAACAACCCTGTTGCCTGTTTTGCTCTAAGTGCCAGAACTGACTTTGGTAGGACATCTTTCACTGAGAAATAAATAAAATGGAACATAATGGGTCTGCTTCAAATGCTGATAAAATCCACCGGAATCGCCTGTCGAGCGTTACAGAGGATGAAGACCAAGACGCTGCTTTTACCATCGTGACTGTGCTGGACAAAGTTGCCACCATCGTGGACAGCGTGCAGGCAAGCCAGAAGAGGATAGAAGAGAGACACAGGGAGATGGAAAATGCCATAAAATCCGTCCAGATTGACCTACTGAAGCTTTCACAGTCACACAGCAATACAAGCTATCTTATTAACAAGTTGTTTGAGAAAACCCGAAAAGTCAGTGCTCACATTAAAGATGTGAAGGCCCGGGTGGAGAGGCAACAAACTCACGTTAAAAAGGTTGAATCTAGGCAAGAGGAAATAATGAAGAAAAACAAATTTCGCGTGGTAATATTCCAGGTAAGCTTGCACTCATGTTTAGCTCGATTACTGCGATCTCTCACATCCTTTAATGGCCAACAGGTCCTATCAGAGGTTTCCAGTGTTGCCTCATAACTGTTGTACATATTCACCTAATGGAATTCTGTATCAGCAGAGATCTCAGGATAAGACCATTTCTATGTTAACTAATGTACTAACAGTATTTTGAGCTTCTCAACCATTTTGTGTAATATGAACTGTGGAGCATAGCTGAGGCTATTTCTTGCCTTTGAAACTTAATATAGGTAAGGCTCTTTCGGCGTATTAGACATATTAGCATGATGCCCTTAGACCTTAGAATGTTAGAACTGGAAGAAACCTAAGGAGCCTCTAATTTAAAACACCTCTTTGTTGTATGAGAAAGGAAGCAGGACCAGTAGCCCCACAATGTGTTTTTTTTCCTTATAATAGAGAGCCAGGAAAGCCCTAAACTGTAAAATGTAAACTTTTTGGAATGTAATCTGTCTATTGGAATATTTACATGTGAGTCATAATAATAAGAAAAACGCTATTTCTTAATGAATCAGGCAATTGTTCTTATTTTTTTATTATTATAGTTATACAAATGTAGGAGTCACATAAGTGATTTGTTATATTTGATTACAAAGTCTTTTTACTTAGTGATTTAATATAATAGGTTTTGTGTGGCATTGTGTATCGGGCTAAGTTCCTATATTAATCTGTGCTTGACGCTCATATTTTTTGAAATAGGAACATACCCATGGCAAAAGCATAATATCTATATAGTATATTTTAAAACTCTTCCAAATGGAAAGGAAAATGTTGAACTCTCCTCTATTGGTGGAAAAACAGGAAAGTCATTAGCAGACAGTTCACAAAAGACAGAATAAATGAGCAGAATTCCACTTTCACCTATTTAAGTATTTGCAGTTACTAAAACATACTCAGAGTTTAAGGGTAGAAAAAAACAAGTACTTCAGTATTCTGCTGGTGGAATTATAAGTTGGTATAATTAATTTTATGGAAGGCAGGTTTTGTTGGTATGTATTTAAGAACCTTAAAAATTCACAAACCTTTTGGCCCAAAAATTTCATGTCAGAGATTTGTTCTAAGTATCAAATCAGTAATGTATGCAGGGATGTTCACTGGTGCATATATACAGTGTTATCGCACTGTATTTTTAAAGTGGATGAATGCCCATATGCATAGGGAAAAAACCTAGAAGAATAAAAACAAAATGAAATAGGAACGCACTTGGATTAGGTGGGCAGATATGTGTAAGATACTAGGGCTGTGGGCCATAACTGCCCATAGCATTCTCTACACGTTAGTCAGTTCTCCGCAGCCCTCTGTTAACTGATAAAGTTACACTGGGATGGCACAGTGGTATTTTGGATCTGTTTTTAAGCGCCTGTTGGTTATTTAGGAATAGGGAGGAGAGAGAAGAGTTGCTTATTTCCAAGGTAGACAGATTGTACTAGGCCATTTGAAGTCCTTTACCATTTCCCTTTCCTTCCAGGTTCTTGGAAGTCCTATTCTAGACTTAAAAAGGTGGAAAAAAAAAAATCACTCACATTCCTCTCAGAGGCCAGTCCCAGTGTTAGTGTATGTAATGGGATCTAGATTGGGTATTGGAGAGTGTAGTATCCATTCTTGAATTCACTTTCCAAGGGCATTGGCAGTGATGGGTATATCTCACCCTCCACTTGCATGGGACATGCCAGGAAACAGTCTTGGTATCCAGCATTCCTCCTGAGAACCTTGTGCAAAGAGTGGACCAGGTGCCAGTCAGGATTTATGAAGGCTAGCACAAAGAAGTTTCTGAAAAGTTCTAATTGACTCTGGTTTGTCTATTGACATAATTCTTTTGTTTAAAGTTAAGATGTTTCTATATTCACTTGTTTATTCCCTGAAACTTGCTATTTTTTTTCTTTGAGCCCCTATTATTACTTAAACGAATAGAAGATAGTATGAAAAAGCAACTGAGAGGCACTAGTTTAGGTCAGATCTCTTTCCTTGTAAGACAGAATGCGATGAAGATTCTGTGAATTTCAGTTGTTCAGAGTAAGCAGCAGTTTGTAAATAAGCGGTGGTTATCTTTTATAAAAATAGGAGAACTTGTAGAGAAAAGACAAAGGCAGATAACAATGGACGTAGAACTTGGCTTTGATGATTCATTAGATGTCAGAACACCATATACGATATTCACATGGTTATCCTCAGCAGTTAAAATTAGTTCTTACAATTCATTCTCGGAGTTAATATGTGTAAGTGGTTATATTGAGATTCTCCCTTCCACTAAAATTAACTTGAAGCTGAGTAATTCAGCTTTAGTATACTTTCATTTCCATTTGGGTTTTTCCTCAAAAAGTTTTCGCTGGATGCGTCTTTTGGTAACAAGTGTGTGTTGCTGTTTTGTCACCCGCAGTTGTGTATGGCTGAGCTTTCAGCTAATCCTGGACACTGACATTAAAAAAAATCATCTGCTATTTCTCATACAGTTATGATTTTTCTTTGAACATACCTTCACCTTGATGACCTTCTCACCGTGCAAGCCAGGAGTCTTACCATATCTTCTGACCATTTTGCTTACTAAACGCATGCCTGTGGTTAACAAATGAGATACTCGGCCATTCCCTAATGATAAGTCCCAGACTTCAATATATTCCAAATTCCACTAGTTATATTACTCTGATAATCAAAGCCGCTTTACTCTGACCCAAAGTACTCATTTTGTTATAAAAATCATCTTTTTACCTGGACTTTTACATAGAAAGATATATAATAATTGTATTTGGAAATCACCTATGGTTCAATCCTATAATCTTCAATTATTATAACAGTATATTCACCAGTAACTCATGGTATCTCTGACTCATAGGAGTTGCAATAAATAGATCCACATAATGAGTACTTTCTCTGACTCTACCTTTGTTTTGTTTTGTTTTTCAGCTTGGTTTTGTATAATTTGTTGTGCAATTGAAAGTGGGTTTGTGATTGCTGAGTTAGGCTATATCTGATTTCTTCACAGCAGGATTGTGAGGAGTTTTCCCCCCTACCAAGCAGTAATTATTCTTTGGCTCCTTCCTTTTCTAATTATACCTTCTCAGGCCATACCAGCCCACTCAAGCGTTGATGAAGCTACTCCCTGTAGCAGGTGTCAGGAAAGGAGAGGAATAACTTTGCTGCTTCTGACTGATTCATCAGAGAGCTATGAGACACCCACCCTGCCTTTTTTTAGCTCCTAGACTCTCCACTCCTGTAGCCAAAGAATTTAATTTTAAATAAGTATCCAAAGAAATAAGGTTCCAGGGATATCTTCTTGACTGTCAGGCTGATAGGTTTTAGAATATGTGTAAATGTATTTCTTACATATTTATTAAATTTTTTTGATTGAACAGGTTTAATCTGGATCTCAAGTAGGAGCACAGTTTCTTTTAGAAATTTTAACTTAGAGATTCAGTTAAAAAAATCTCATGATCTTTTAAGTGTTGCCTGTTTAGTTTTAGAAATAATCCCTAAATAGTGAGTTGAGTTCCTTTAGTTCCTGTGTTTCAGGTTCTCAAGGTCACTAGTGTCCGCCGTGTTCCCCAATCCAGTTCTCATCCTCATCCTTTTGACACATTTGACGTAGTTGATCCCTCTCTCCTTTTTTTTTTTTGTGAGGAAGATCGGCCCTGAGCTAACATCTGCCAATCCTCCTCTTTTTGCTGAGGAAGACTGGCCCTGGGCTAACATCCCTGCCCATCTTCCTCCACTCTATATGGGACGCCGTCACAGCATGGCCGGACAAGTGGTGCATTGGTGCGCGCCCGGGATCTGAACCGGCAAACCCCTGGCTGCCACAGTGGTGTGCGCGCACTTAACGGCTTGCGCCACTGGGCCGGCGCCGCTCTCTCTTTTCTTGAAACTTCTTTCCCCTTGGCTTCTAGGGGTGCTGCTGTTTCTTGGATTTCTTCTTGCCTCACTGGCTGACATTTCTCCTTTTTGGTTCTTTCTCCACTCTTCCTTATCCACAGGTCCGAAATCCATTTATCTATTTATAACACCAAAATCCAAAAGTTTCTAAAAATAAATTTTTTATTTTATCATTTTTATTGAGGTCATAATAGTTTATAACTTTGTGAAATCTCTGGTGTACATTATTGTCAGTCACCATATATATGTGCCCCGTTATGCCTTATGCCCACTCCCCCATCCCCTTCCCCTCTGGTGACCACTAATCTGTTCTCTTTGTCCGGGTGTTTGTTTATCTTCCACACATGAGTGAAATCATGCAGTGTTTGTCTTTCTCTGGCTTATTTCGCTTACCGTAATACTCTCAAGGTCCATCTATGTTGTTGCAAATGGGACGATTTTGTCTTTTTTTATGGCTGAATAGTATTCCATTGTATAAATATACCACCTCTTCTTTATCCATTCATCAGTTGTTGGGCACTTGGGCTGTTTCCACATCTTGGCTATTGTGAATAATGCAGTGAACGTAGGGATGCATAAGTCTCTTTCAGTTGTTGATTTCAAGTTATTTGGATAAATACCCAGGAGTGGGATAGCTCTATTGTATGGTATGTCTATTTTTAATTTTTTGAGACATCTCCAGGATACTGTTTTCCATAGTGGCTGCACCAGTTTGCATTCTCATCAGCAGTGTATGAGGGTTCCCTTTTCTCCACATCCTCTCCAACATTTCTTATTTTTTGTCTTGGTAATTATAGCCATTCTAACAGGTGTAAGGTGATATCTCATTGTAGTTTTGATTTGCATTTCCATAATTATTAGTGATGTTGAACATCTTTTCATGTGTCTAAAAATAAAATTTTTGTTTGTAACTTATTTGACAGCAAGACCTAGCCTGACCTGAACTCATTTGATTGCAAAACCTGACTTGAAATAGCATGAGGCTGTTTATACTCTTTATCCCACCTTAGGGTGAATATTCATGTTTTTTGCCACAAAGATGTTTCTTCCCAAGATCTCACTGGGAATCTTATGTAATATATCATATTTTCCCCAAATATGAAATATTCTGAATTCTGAAACACACCTTGGCCCCAAGGAGTTTTGAATAATGGAGTATAGACCCATTCACTCAATTTCTTGGTGATCTCTCTCATCTGGTCTCATGATATTTAATTTCATCTTGAAATTAATGATTCCTAAATTTATATCTCTAGTCCAGACCTCTCTTCTAAATTCCAGACTTATATACTCAGCTGCCTACTCGACATCTCTGCTTCTTTGGATGTCCAGTGGGTATCTCAAAGTCAACATGTTCAGATCCCATCCTTCCCCTCCAGTCTCTTCCTCCTTCTCTCTTCTCCATCTCAGTTAATGGCAAATGTATCCTTCATTTGCTTAGGCCATGTACTTGAGAATTATCCTGGATACTCTGTCACACTCCACATCCAAATCTAGCATCTAATCCTATCTTCAGAGTGGATCGGGAATCAGACCACTTCCCACCACCACCTCTGCCAACACCCTGATCCATCTCTCACCTGACTAATCTCAGTGGTCTCCAGCTCTTCTCCCTGCTTCTTATCTTGCCCCCATAGCCTATTTTCAGCAGGCTGGTCCTTTTACAACATGGGTCAAATCATGTCACTATTCTCCTCAAAACTTTTTTAAAGGCTTCCTCTCACAGTGAGAATAAGAGCCACTGTCCTTATTACTGGACACAGAGCCCTACATGATCTGGCCTTCCTGCTACCTCTCTTACCCTCTCTCCCCCTCTTCTTGCCCCTTGATCACTCTGCTCCAGCCACACTGCCCTCTTTGCTATTTCTCCTTTCCTCCCAAATACACGCATTACCTTCAGGTCTAGGCTGGGATGCCACCTTACTGGTGAGGCCTTTGCAAGCATCCTTCCCAGTCACTGTATGTCCCTCTTTACTGCTGTATTTTTGGCTCTTGTACTTATCACCATCCAACAGACTACATATTTAACTTGTTTATTTCTCTCTCTCTCCAAGAAAATAAGCTCTTTTACTCTGTTTTCTTCACAGGAGGTTCTCAGTTCCTAGAACATTGATGGTGCATGGTAGATGCTTAGTAACTGTTTGTTGGGCGAAGGCATGAGCCTCTTATTTGATCCAGCAGTTGTTTATTGAGTATACCTGCTATGTACAAGGCACTCTGATAGATGCTGGGCACAAAACATAAATAAGACACATCTCTGCTTTCTTGGAACCTATCATTCAGTGAAGGCCTCAGGGAGACATTTATAAATAAGTAGAGTTCCAATTCAGTTCAAACTGTGGTAAATGCTATAAATAGAGGTCTGTCATTTTGGTGTATATTGGAGACAGATTTAGCCTCTTGGGGAAGCTGGGGACATTTGAATCAATTCTTGAAGAAAGATTTTGTTCACAAAGCTGAAGAGAGGTGAAGGGGCATATAAGGTAGCAAGAATCACATATACAAAGATGATGTGGAAGGATGAGAACATCACATGTTTGAGGAATTGAGAGAGTGGTTGTGTGTTGCTGGGCTGGAGGAGTGGGAAAGTAGGTTTAGCTCAAACTGAGGAACCTTCTAATCATACTCAAGAATTTGAACTCTAGGGGCTGGCCTGGTGGTGTAGTAGTTAGGTTTGCACACTCCTCTTCAGCAGCCCGGGGTTTGTGGGTTCGGATCCTTGGCATGGACCTACGCACCACTCATCAAGCCATGCTGTGGCGGCATCCCATATACAAAATAGAGGAAGATGGGCAGAGGTGTTAGCTCAGTGACAATCTCCCTCAAGCAAAAAGAGGAAGATTGGCAACAGATGTTAGCTCAGGGCCAGTCTTCCTCAAAAAAAAAGAGTTTGAACTCTATCCTTTGAGTATTGGTCAGCACCCCAAAGTGTTAAAGTAGAGAAAGGATCAGAGCTATTTAGAAGTATTTCTCAGGAAATACTTAGGTGATGTTTTGGAGGTGGAGATATTGCACAAGTTCAGGCCTCAGATGACAAGGACCTGAATTATGACATTGGTAGAGGCAAGGAGGAAGAGGAGGGAACTGAGGAGTCTCTTAAGCAGTGTTATCGACAGCACTTGGTGACTGGTTAGACGTGGGATCAGAAGGAGAGGAAATATTTGGGACGATGATTCTGAGGTCTCCAGCTGGGTGGCACCTGGATGGGTGTCAGTGCTGAGGGGGACAGGGAGAGCAGCAGCTGTGGAGAGGGTGATGGATGCGCCCTGACATCAGGACATTTGGACATGTTAAGTTTGAGGTGCCTGTGTTACATTTAGGTGGAGAAGTCTGTCTATTATTTAAAAGTGTGTCTTCATCTTAGGAGAAGGGAGGAGGTAAAGAGAAAATATTTGTGAGTTTATTACAGGCGGATCTGAAAGCGTAGGAGTGGATCCGGCTGCTCAGGATGGGCTTTGGAGATGAAGATGAAAAGGCCAAGGAGAGAGAAACATGAAAAAGTACCCACATTTAAGGAGTGGGGAGAGGATATGCAGCCTGTGGAGGAGATTCAAAAGGCGTGGCCAGAAGGTCAAAGAGCTGATCTCTAACACGCTTCCTTTATCTCTCCTTCAGGAGAAGCTTCGGTGTCCGACATCCCTGTCTATTGTTAAAGACAGAAACCTGACCGAGAATCAAGAGGAGGAGGACGATGTCTTTGATCCCCCAGTCGAGCTGTCTTCGGATGAAGAATATTATATTGAAGAAAGCAGATCTGCTAGGCTTAGAAAGTCAGGCAAGGAGCGCATCGATAATATCAAAAAGGCATTTTCCAAAGAAAACATGCAGAAGACACGGCAGAATTTTGACAAGAAAGTGAACAGAATTAGAACTAGAATAGTGACCCCGGAGAGGAGAGAGAGGCTAAGGCAGTCAGGAGAGAGGCTGAGGCAGTCAGGAGAGAGACTGAAACAGTCAGGGGAAAGATTTAAGAAATCGATTTCTAGTGCAGCTCCCTCAAGGGAAGCTTTTAAGATGCGTGGCCTTCGGAAAGCTAAAGACCAAACTGTGGCCGAAGGCCCCGCAGAGGTCAGGGAGATGGGTGTGGACATCATCGCCAGGAGCGAGGCTCTGGGTCCCATCAGTGAGCTCTACACTGACGAGCTCAGTGAAACAGACCGCGAGGAGGCCAGGGCGGGGTGTCCTCCCCGCGAAGGAGGGGAGATCCCGACCCCTGAGCCTTTAAAAGTCACTTTTAAACCCCAGGTGAAAGTAGAGGATGACGAATCTCTTTTGCTGGATTTAAAGCAGTCATCATAAAGAGGAATTAAGTGTATTTTAAATATAAATCTCCTTAATCACACAGTTCTAGTTTAAATAGTATAGTCATTTCGTTTATAGGCCATATAGGAAAATGTAATGGTATGGCTGTTTCATTTCTTATGTTTAAAATCTTAATACAAATATTATATATATTTCCTTGTAACATCTTTGGGAATTCTTTTTCCCACCCCGGACTTATAAGATCCTAGCAGCGTTTTCTCTGTCACTCTCATGGCAGCTGTGGATTTTTAAGTTCCTTTCTCTTGCCCCAGAAAAATAGTTTCCTAGCAAGGGTCAGTTAGGTGTTTGGAGGTCTAAAACAAATGAAGAGCAAATTTGTGGCCGTCATTTGCAAGTGAACTCTCACTTTTGGTCTAGATTAATGTGGTGGCCAACCTCCTAGGGGAATAACTCGTGGATTATATCATCCTTATGTTCAAATCAATAGACTTGTTAGTAATTAGCAATCACACCCTTTTTTGATGCTTTTGCATTAAAAAATTGAAGTTCTGGACTTGAACATTTGGTCCTGGCATCACAGGTTTACTTATAACAAGCCACTTGGCAAGCTGTCTGCTAGTAAACTCATCCATAAAATGGAGAGGGTTTGCCTGTCCTGCCTATCTCAGAGGACTGTTGTGAAGATCAAAGGAAACATTATACTTTCTGGGGGAACACAAATCATATTGGGGTAAAATAAGCCCCCCTGATTCCTCAAAAACAGAATCGAAATAACTACACCTTCTGAAAAAGCCCTGAGTGCCAAGCGGTGAGGACCTAGGTTGAACAGAAACTGAAGTTGGTCTTCAGAAACTTCTTCACAGAATCGGGAGTGAAAAATAAATGTTTGGGTGACCTCTTTTCCATCAAAAACTAAAACCAGACCTTGGGTTTGAGCTGGGTCTTAACATGTTTCTTGGAAAATCCATTTCTAGTTTTCTTTGATTAGATCTATGGTGGACTAGAGCAACGTTTGACCAGTGTGAAGCATAAAACTGTGGCCATGTCTTCAAGAGGCCTCTCTGAAGTCAGCCCTGGTGCAGTGGGTTATGAAATGACCTCAGATATTTCGGTTTTCCCCTCAGGGCGTGTCTGTCCAAAACTGTTCATAGGAGTTCATCATAGCTGCTTTCAGAAGAAGCCAGGTTCCGCTTACCTGTTAGCTTTAGATCCAGCCAATCCAGAAGTAGGTATTATTGCTAAAGAAAGAGAGAGATGTTCATACTGGCTCTGCACTTCGGGTGTGTTTGAATCTTCTCAGTTTGTAAATAGGGCAGAAATGATGGGATCGTTGAATTGGAAGAGTTTGGACAACAGTCAGCTTTCAGATCAGTTTTGGATGTTCATGTAGTAGTTGTAATAAATACACACACAGACACACACACACACACCAACTTTAAAATATTTGACTTGTTACCCGGATGTTTGGATTTGGGAATTTGATTCAGCATCATTTCCTGTTCATCTGAATGAATGTATAAAGTCATCAATATGCTCATCTCATTATCTTTTTATATTGAAAACTAAACTGTATACAACATTGAACAATACTTAAAAAAATAACTTGAAAAATGTTATTATAGTTTAGAAAGAGCTTGGATGCCTAATCATGTATTTGCTTAAAGCCACAATAAATTTGAATTTAAGGAAGACATTATTATAAAGTTTGATGGCAGTGTCCTATTTGTAAGTATTTTTACTAATAATGAATGCAAACACCATGGCATGAATTTGATGTAAGCCTTCTTATAATAGATATGTTTCTAGGTTAAGAAGAATGTAAAGAACTTATAAGCTTTTTCTTTTTTTCTAGCCCTATATAGAGTAACTATCAATTGGGCTAAAATATTTTCCTGCAAGTATTACTGTCAAGGAATTTTTGTAATGACTGTTTGCTTACTGACCCATTATATAACAAGACTTGACATATTATAGAACATTTCCCATATAGATATATTTGAATTTTGATGAGGAAGGAGTTATAACCTGGCTCTTCATCATGGTGGATTTTGTGCAAACCCAGAAACACTAAGACAATTTCACGTCCTTCGAGGTTCATTGTTACCTTGTATGCTTTCTTGGTACTAGGATTTTTCTCTCCATGTTGTTTCTGTCTCTTGACATTTCTCCCATATTTAGGACATTCCTCAATTCTGCATTCATAATTTTTTCTTCTTTCATCCTGTTTTCTTGATGCAAAGAATGTATTTGTAATGGGCTGCAAAATCACACATCCCCACTTAATGCAAGGAATATTTTAGTCAACATTCCTTATTTTAAAAGTTGAAGACAACACAGACTAGATTTTCTGCTTACTTTACTCTTTTATGTTTTTGGAATTATACATGTTAGATTTTAAACAATTTATTCAAATAAAACCATTAGCAGGATTTATCCCCTTTTCTTTCTATGAGGCAGAACAATGCAACATCCATAGACACCGAGGGCATGGAGCCCATTCAAGCTCTTCTACAGAGTGGACAGGGTAGAGTAGGGAAGTGCACTTCTGCCTCCTGCACATGGTGATCCAGGGCTTTCCTTTGAGAGTTGACAATGGCATGGTTCTGGCTCATATGTTAGAGAAACAGGCCAAGTGTGAAATAGTGACAAGAAGCACATGAAAATTCAGCTTGCTGAGATTGTACTTGTGGTGTGTATGAACCCCCTTGAGCAAGATTTCATAAATTAAAAATACAAAGCAAAATACAGTATTTTCATTTTGACTTCATTCTTTGCCTTCCACGCACTTGTAAGGGTTTCGTTTAGAACAAGGCCTGAAGTTCGTTGTGATTCTGTCAGCTGAAAGCATGGGTCATGTTACGTAAAATATTCCACAGGATCACTGTTAACTGTGCAGTTCCCGTACATGAAATTCCTGGGCCTTTTTTTCTTCTGAGACATGTTTTCTATAGCTTCTTTTATTGAAACCTGCTAAAAAGATGACAGGTTACGATCCCCAAATAAATTGCTCTGACATATTTGAGTCAAGATTAGGGGGAATGACCCCTATGGTCTCGTCCTCAATTCTATTTGAATTTGGGGCATGCTGGTACCTGGTCTGTAGTGAATGAAAAATGAAGAAGCCCCCGTGTTGAATTTTGTGTGTCATTCTTGTGAGCACCTCTGAGTTATGTGATGTCTGAAGATTTATAGCTGTCCTTATCAGGTGAGAATCCCTCAGTATATTTAAGTGGACAGGAGATCTAGGATAACTACCTCTTTACTGTAAGTCTCAGGACATCCTACCATCCCTGATAGAAGGGAGTGGCAGAATATTCTCAGGCTTTGAATGTACTGGGGCATCTTCCTAAGATCAGCTGTGCCTGTCAAGGGCCCTCCCAGACTGCCCTGCCACTGGATGCCTTTGCTCGTGTGGTTTGTCTCCCTGGAATACCACCTTTCCCTTTCATTCTGGGAGATGACTTTTAAGTTTAGTGATAATGTCAATTTCCTTGTTTTAGCTATTCTTGGTCACCTCCCACCCCCTAGGAAGGGCATGATTATAATTACTCCATATGTTCAATATACATCGCATTTTTATATGCCAGATTCTGTGTGAGGCACTGAGGATTCAAAGATGAATAGAACACAGTTCTTTTTTTTTTTTTTTTTAAATTTATTTATTTATTTTTTCCCCCAAAGCCCCAGCAGATAGTTGTATGTCACAGCTGCACATCCCTCTTAGTTGCTGTATGTGGGACACGGCCCCAGCATGGCCGGAGAAGCGGTACGTCGGTGCACGCCCGGGATCCGAACCCGGGCCGCCAGCAGCGGAGCGCGCGCACTCAACCACTAAGCCACGGGCCAGCCCAGAACACAGTTCTTGACCCCTCCTCCCCTCCCCTTTCCCAGTCCTTATCTGGGGCTCACAGTGTTGTGGGAGACAGTCAAGCAAAAATGCAGCAATGTGACTAGTGCTGTGTATAAGATGATGAAACTGTAGAGACGGAAGATGTTTATATAGAATTTTGATCATACATCATAGCACTTGCCTTGTATTCTAGTTTATTTGTATAACTGTCTTCTAGACTAGACTGTGCTTCTGAAGGGCAGGAACTATATTTTACTCATCTTTGAGTCACCAGCACTTGGAGAGCCATCGTTAGGTATCGTGAATCCAGTGATGAAAGACACGGTCCCTGCACGTAAGACACTTTTCCCCTGGTGGAGGAGATAGACACGGAACTCAGCATCCTTGCACAATGTGATGGGAGCCTCAGGTTTAAGAAAGGATGATGGGAGCATAGAGGAAGAGCATCTAACAAGCTGGAGAGGGGCTGTCAGGAAAAGTTAGAGAAAATGAGATCAAGTTGGCATTTGAAGACCAGTCGAGAGTCAGCTAAATTATATAGAAAGAACTCAAGGCAAGATCCAGCTAGAGAGGTTTTGTGAAGGTGTTTTGGGTTTTATGTCAAAGGCCATGAAGAGCCATTGAGGGATTTTAAGCCGGAGAGTACCATGATTGACATTTTCAAAAGGATGCTCTGTTAACACACCAGAGGCAAGAGAGATCAGTTAGTAGGCCCTTGCCTTTTTCCAGGTGAGAGGACAGTACCTGACCTAAAGCCTTAACAGAGCTGTGAGCGGGGTAAACTTGGACGTGGGTTGTGATGGGGAGCAAATGATAGCGAAGTGTCTGGCTTGGGCAAGAGGTTATGCCATTCACCGAGATGGGAAATATGGTATTCTGTCCAGGATTCTAAGACAGCACTCTAATGATGCCCCTCTTACTCTGCTCTGACGGCCTTGGTTGCTAGTGCCCCGGCACAGCCTGAGAAACAGGGGAGCCACGCCTGTACTCCAGAAGCTCCCACACTAGAGGTCTGCCTGGTCTAGCTGCTGTGGCCATCACCTAGGCTTAAAGAAAACCCTGATTTGAAGTGATCCTTTCCTGGCCCTAGCAAGCACCTTGCCCTCTCCACCAGGACTCCAAGTCCTTGAGAAGCAGAATTGCCTTTCAGGTCTAAGGCCGTTTTGAGAGCTTCTCTTCCATCTACATCTTTACTCAAGGCCAGGTTTCTGCTTGCTTATTGTGTAGTCCAAAGAAAAGCTACTCCTGATTCCCAGAATTTTTTTTTTTTCCTGTGAGGAAGATTAGCCCTGACCTAACATCTGTCACCAATCCTCCTCTTTTTGCTGAGGAATATTGGCTCTGGGCTCACATCCATGCCCATCTTCCTCCACTTTATATGGGACGCCGCCACAGCATGGCCTGACAAGCAGTGCATGGGTGCACGCCCAGGATCCGAACCTGTGAACGCCGGGCCGCCACAGCGGAGCGCGCGCATTTAACCGCTGCGCCACCGGCTGGCCCCCAGAATGGATTTTTAAAAAAATCTCGGTTGTTGTTTGGCACCTGAGGATTCCAGCCAAAGCTGTGCTTTTATTCCAGCTGACAGCACAGTGAAAGCTGCTGTAACCTGTTGTGTTGGCCAGGGCCAGTTGCCAGGCTTCATGTAGCTGCTCACATCAGCTGCCATGTTTGCAGCAAGAGCCTTGATCTCATCATGGGCACTTTGGTTTCAAATTTCATCCATTGGTGTCTGTCGCATTAGATGTGAGTCATGGCGTCACAAATATATTAGAGGTTCAAGGTGGGGTTTGATGTAACCCATTCCTCTTCTCCAAGGTTCTGGCTGATGGAAGAGTTCATATAAGGATTGCCAGCAAAATGGAGACCAAAGCATCATCTTTATTACAGGTGGGGCGAATGTCCAATAAATCCCCCAAATGTAGAGCATCTGGTAAATTCTGTTGGAGAATGGGGCTTAGACCTAAGACAGGAGCTAGACCCTCCTGTCTCCCTGGGGACCTGCGTGCTCTGGTGCGACAGTAGAAAGAGCAAGGTCTGTGGAGCAGAAGCAGAGTCCATTTTATCAGCCAGCAGTGAAGCCCACACACCTGCCTCAGGTACTCAGCAAGGGGGAGCAGCGGGAATGGAGGCTCCCCTCTGAGTAACCCAGCTCAGGTGGGCAGGTAGCAAGCCGACAGGAGGCAGAGAGGCTGGAGCCCCTGGGCCAGAAAACCTACTACACCTGCACGCAGGGTCCAATTTGAAGCCACAGCCTGGTTTGTGCCATTGAGGCCTAATGTGCAGACTTAAATGTAGCCCAGTGAGGGTAGCTGCTACTCCTCTGAGACCTGTTTGGGACTCATTGAATTGAGGTGCTAATTGAGAGCACCAAGTGGAGGGTAGGCAAGTTGAGTGTTATAGATCATAGCCCAGAGGAGAGGGCTGGAGAAACACACTTGTTAGATGAAGTATAGATAAGTGAAATTGTGGGCTTTCATGAGAAAATGCAGGCAGTGTGACTTTGAAGGAAGGAGTGGATAATGATCTCCTTGGAAGGAGCGAGTGGGTAAAGAAGTTGGCTAACTTCTAAATTAAGCTATTCTTCTGAACAATTCTCGGGCTCTCATTTCAAGAAGAATGTTCTCCTGATTGGTCTGTGACTGTCCTTACCTTTGAAAGAGCAAGAATTCTCTATCCTCAAACACTGTCTGGTTTCCATATCTCCCTGCTGTCATTCATTTTATGGTAAGAGATACACTAAATATTGTTCTAAGCTTAAATTTATAACTAAGGTGAACACCACAGTCTGGAGGGTTTGGTTGAATTTCTTGCTGTGAGTCCGTTAAGGTTATTACTCCTGGCTGAAGTTAGCTCACGGCATAATACTGTAAAGCAGCCAAGCTATCCTGATCATCTAGCTCATGGGCTAACACTCATAACTTATCAGAGTCTCATTAGGCCTTTTATCTGAATAAGCTTGAAATTCTCAACAAGCCGTGGTTCTGTAGATATGTTGTTTTAGGGTAAAATAAAATGCATTGAAATGAGTTTGTCACTATAATTGTATTAGCACCTTTCAAGTGGCCACATGTATCTGGAATATTTCCATAAGGAGAAGAAATAAATTAACAGGCTTATGCATGGGATGTGCTTGGCTCTAGTTCAAAGCAATGGAAAAGATTTCAGAGGGAAACATTCATATGCTTGCCAACTGTAACGAAATAGGACTCAATTTTCTTCCACAGGAGAGAAAATATCCAAAGAAACCACAGGTTGTAGATCCATGAGGAAAGGCACCAAAATATTCTCTGGTTGAAACCCACACATCTTTCTCACGTAAAAAGAAACTACCAGCATTACAGGCAAACTGTTGGAGAAAAAAAAATCACTCAAGATTTACTAGTTATTCTCCCCTATTCTTAAAAAATAATCACCTTCCGGTGATAATCTGCTTAAGCATTTCTCTTTTCTCTCTTTTTTTTTTCGCTCTGCAGAATGACAGCATCTGTGAGGGTAGAGGGGCTGGAAAGAGGGGAAGTAATTGATTAGAGTCCAAAGGAGCCTGTAATTTATTCCTATGGTTCGATGGAAGCCAGGCCATATGCATATGGTGGATTATTTTTCTTGCTCTCAAATTTTGTGCTGAAAAGACAATAATTATTACATTTTGCCCCCAGGGGCATGAGGTGTAGGAACAGGGAGAACATGGAAATCATGAAATTTAATCATGAGTCTTCTAGGCAAAAAACCAACTCTCTTAATTGCGAAATTAGAGATCAAAACCAGGAACCCCTTTAAATAGTGCATGAGGAGGATCTGGGGAAGGGTAACTGGGTGGGCTCTGTTGTCAGGAGAAAGCAAAAGAAAACAGATTTCAAGCATAGGGGCAGGGAACTGGGTTATCCACAAGGAAAGGCTCCCACTCTGCAGAGACATCTCCTTCTGGAAAAGTTTGAAGAATTGAACAATTTTCTATTTGAAGGCACGGTAGTAAATGAAGTTGCCTAGAGATGAATGTGTGCATCGTCTTTTTATTGTTCTATAGTTTTTCACAACAGGCAGCCATGATTGTCATTCATTCATATAGTTCTTTTTCTAAAACCTTTTATAATATTGTGCTGGCGTCCTGAGATTCTATGAGTTAAGGGCAAGAGACTTAACTGTGTTTCTCCTCAATAAGATAATGTCTCTTGTACCTCCCATAATTCAATGTCTACTTTATATTAGGTATTTAATAAGTATCTACCGAATGAAAACAAACGACTCTTTGAACTATGACGTCTTCTCTGAAGATCTTTGAATTGGGGTCATTTATTTATTTGGTATATATTGAGCACTTCCTATAAGCCTGGTGCTGTTCTAGGCTCTGGGAATGAGGCAGTGAACAAGACAAAGTCCCTGCTTTCAGAGAGCTGACATTCCAGAGAGAGACTAAGAATAAGTAAGAAAATAGATAGAATATGTCAGGTGGTGATTACTGTTAGGAAGAAGACTGTAAGTCAGGGTAAGGGAGTGGGGCATTATGGGTGTGTTGGTGCAGGCTGGGTGCCATTTTAGAAAGGGTGTCCAGGAAGGCCTCTCTGAGGAGGCCACAACGTCCTGAATCTAATGGGAGTCAACTAGGCAGGTATTTCTGGGAAAGAAGCTTCAGGTGTGTTTCAGTGTGGCTGACGTGGGCGATGGAAGAGGAGGGGGAGGAGCGGGGTGTTACAGACTGGGGTAAGGTCTTTGATTTTTACTCTGAGGACACATTGGATCTTGTTGAGCAGAGCAACATGATCTAATTTACTGATCTAGTTATCCATACTTGCTGAAAAATCCAACCACTGTGTTCATACGGAAAGCTAACTACAGTGCCTGTCTTAGTTCACACTGCCAAGGAAATCCCCCAAACTCCAAACGTTTTCCATTCCATGCTCGCTCCTTACTAGCTTACTCCTCCATGTCCCAGGAAACCCCACTGCAGCTTAAGACTGACATCTAGTGGATATTTTCATAATTGTTTATAAACCTGCAGTTTGGAACACACCAGCTCTTGATTAGGAATAGCAGGGCGAGCTTTAACATCACAAATGGGGTAGATAGAACAATCCTAATGTTATTAGGAGAAGATTACAGTAGATTTGCCTCCGTTTTTTTTTTTTTTTGGATTATATTCAGGTAAGTTTGCATTTCTCTAGCAAATACCATTGAAACTGGTGGGTTTAGCTGCCAGCAGATTGGAGCATCAAAATCATGGTCTGGTAAGAGGAGAATAAGTCAGGACCAGGTGGGATCAACCAGGAGAACTTGCTTGGTTCTAAGGGTGGCCCACAAAAGGCAGCCTGTTGTTTGTTGTGTCGTGTCTTGGGGGGTGTGTGTTCCAAACCTGGCTTTGAGCTGGGTTGGCACTGATTTACAAAAGGCATCTGATCTGATGAGTAGGGCATGATGGGAGGAAGTTCAAGGCAGTGTGGAAATGCTCAAAGTCAGGCGAGGTTGGGTGTTTCCCAAAGCCGAGGTGGGGTATTTCAGTGTAGCAGTCAGGAGCGTTAGCTTTATCATTAGACATGTGGCTTCACATCTTACTCTGTCATTTACCGACTGCAAGAACTTGGGCAAGTTGCACTCTCTGTATATCAATTTCTAAATAGTACCCTCTTGGTAAAGAGGTTTTATTAAGACAAGTAATTTATGCAAAACACCTAACATGCTAGCATTTAATAAGCAGTCAGTAACAGCTAGGTATTATTGTTTAGAGGAACCACAAGTAGCCATTAGAGATAAAGAAGCAGGCTATTGTAGTACTAATAATATCTGCATTAAAAAAGTTTTTTCCCCCAGCACTTAACGTTAGCAGAATTTAGCTTTTAAACATTTTGTATATCTATATGATCCATTTTATCTGCATTGATTCAGGGTGGTTGAATTTTCTGCTTAACTAAGTTATATCATTTATGCTACATAGAGACTTAAACTGTTCATTGGCTTTCATTACTTTTAGGGAAAAAGGCCCAAATATTTAGCTCTGCAGGATCTGGCTCCTGCCTGCCTCATCTCTTACTCCTCTTCCCCCTCAGTTTCTGCATTCCAAACACGCTAGCCTTCTTTCAGGTCCTCCAATGTCCTGTCCCACCTGTCTCAGGACCTTTGCACAGGCAGTTCCCTCAGCCTGTCCACACCTCCCACCCCACCCCACCCCACCATCCAAGCACACACCTGATTAAAGCCCACTCATTTTCAGATTCTGACTCAAATGACACTTCTTCAGGGAAGCTTTCCCTGCCTCCACTCCACTGCCCACTGGGCAAGCCTCCCTTGTTATATGATCTCATCGCATTCTGCAGTTTTAATTGTTCCTCACAACATTTATAGTTTTAAAGTGTACATTTGGATGATTATTCGCCCTCCAACTAGACTGTAAGCATCTTGAAAGCTGGTGCTGTGTGTGCGACCCATGGCTCTGTCCCTGCCACAGTGCCTGGTGCATACAGACTCTCATTTTTTGAATAGTAAAGAGAGTTGTCTGAAGAGGGGAGGGATTTCATTTGAAAATTAAAATGTAGAAATCGGTAAAACACTTGGTGACTGACTGAGTATAAAAATGTCGTGGGGACTGTGGAGTGATGCCCAGGTTCTTCTTTAAGACCAGGCACCACTCCTCCAGACGCTGGGAGTTTAGACAGCTGATGCCTGTCAGCTGAGTCCCTCTCCAGAAACAGCCCTCAGCAAAGAAAGTCACCTCACCCAAGGTCATGCCCCCTCCTGGGAGCAGCCCACAACCAGTGACAGGTTAATTGAGAGCTATGTGTTCCACCCCTTGCCTCAGTGTGGAACAGTTCTGAAGGGTCATCCCACGTCCAGAGCTCGCCATAGGATTGGCTGAGGCCACTGCTGCATCTGCATCAGCTGTTCAATCATCCCTCTCCCCCCATCCTCCCTCCCTCCGCCCTCACAGTGCGGGTCCTGAGAGCACTCTCCCCCCAACAAACCTCCTGCACACAAGTCTCAGCGTCTGTTTCCTAGGGGTGTCGACCCGCAACGGGGCGTGAGGGAGACGGAGGAGTCGAAGGTGGCTCCCCGATTTGTGGCTTGAGACGGCACACGATGCCATCCACGGAGATGAGGAGCACAGGAGAAAGACAATGCAGAGAAGTTGAAGCGGGTTTGCTGGAAAAGATAAGTTTTGGAGGTGCTAAGTCTTGAGTTTCTTGTGGTCTAAAGAGTCTGAAGCTCAGAAGACAGATCTGGGCTAGAGGTACGGGCTTGGGAGTCACTGGCCCACCAGGACAATACATGAAAGCTGACCCATGGACGTGTGGAGAGTGAAAGGACAGAGGACTAGTGTGACCTGGGAACCAGCAGCGGGAGGCAGGGCTGGGAAGACGAGCTCGCGGGAGACAGAGTAATCAGCGGTAGGAAAACGAGGAGCGTGAGCAGATACCAGGGGCAGCGGCGGAGGGGTTAGAGAGACTGCAGGGAGATGTGCCAGGTGCCGTAGAGAACGCAGTACGGAAACGTGTCCACTGGATTGAATGACACGGCCACTGAAAACCTTGCTGGGAGCAGTTTTAGTGGGGGTGGGGGGAAGAAGCCAGATTCCAGTGAAGTAGATGGGGTGGGAGGGATGAAGAAGAGAGGGACGTCAAGAGAACAGGAGCACATTTGTGTATAAATGATGGCGGAGACGGGCAGAGGAGAAGTTCCAGTTAGAAAGGGATCAAATGATGGCCACAGAAGCGGCAACTGCTTAGAAGTTCTTGACAAGGTGGAACACCGAAAGCACAAGATTAATCTTGGAGAGGTAGAGCCACACTATTACTCCCACCCCAAACTACTACTGCCACCGGAAGGAAGATGACTAGACATGGAGGCGGGTAACAATAGCCACACTTTATCCTCTTGAAGCATCTGGAACTTTAAGTACTTTCTTTAACCCTCACAACAAATCTTCAAGTAGAATACCACGCCACCAGTCCGCAGCAGGCGGTGCGGGGGGGCGGGGCCTCGGCTCTGATAGGCTCCCTCTCTCCCCGGAGCCCCGCCCAGTCCCCAGGTAGGCGGGTGAGAGCACGCTTCCGGGAGGGCTGGTCGTGGAGGGGCGTGCTACCCAGGGCTCGGCGGTTCTAGAAGCCACCTCTAACCATCTTGAAACAGGTTCCGCAAGGAAGGAGGAGGAGTGAAGACCGCATTTCCTGAAGGATGTGTACTGGAGCGGGGAAGATGGACGTGAAGAGTGCTGACTAGGTGACGCATGCGCACTGCAGGCGCGACGGTGCACGAGCCGGCTCCAGTGCGCAGGCGCCGAGGCCTGCGGGGCCTGGCGTTTCCCTCCTGCGTCCGTTAGAATCCCAGTTTTGCACGTGAGTGGAGTCTTATGTGACTCTGCAATTTGATTTCTAAGAATTTGTGTTAGTAAAAAAAAAAGTTGGTCGCAATCTGTCTACCAATAGGGAATTTGCTAATTAAAATATTGTTGTGTACATATGATGGAATATTTTGCAGCCCCACTAAAGCACACCGGAAGTTAAAAATATATTTTGTCTTTACAGTCGAAGTACCAATACTCCCTCTTTGAACTGTGCTGTTATTTATGGCTGGCGGCCAAGCTGTTAATTCAAAGCTGTGGGTGAGACAAGCGCAGTTTTTTTCCCAAGGGTTGAATTCGATTTAGGAACAAGTCGTAGGTATAATGACAGAAGGGTAGTGATGAGTGAGTTTTGCTTGGCCAAGTGGGTCTGTGATAGCTGGCGTGGTGGGCACTTGGCAGAAGAACTCGCCTTAAGACGGCCTTCTCCCAGAGGTGAGGAGACCTCAGCAGAAGGGGGCTAGGGCTGTACCTTTAAGGTGCAGAAGTTGAGGGGGTGTTGTTAGAGGCTTGCTAGAGGAGAGCCACTCTGAGAGTGCTCCACAAGAAAAAGATTCAGCCCCAAGAACTTGCCACACCTGGAAGGCACCACTGTTCTCCAGATTTCCCAGGTGGGAGTCAGACGGCAATCCACTGCTGCTCGGGAACTGCAAGCTCTCTGGTCGTGCACAGACCCCCTTTCCTAAGCTTGAAGCTAGAGGCAGGCCTCGCACACCCACCACCTTTGGTTGGAGGATCAGCAGGGCTCTCCAAGGGAATCCTCCATCCAACCCTCTTCCCGTCTCTATGCTTACTGTTTCATATCTTCTTTATGGGCAGGATGATGGATTCAAGATGTTTTTAGCCATATCCTGCTTTGCAAATACACCAGGATGGTCTGGTTCACTACTCATTTTGAAACATCAGTTCGTGCCTCCCAAACAGGAAGAATTCTGGTTTGACACTGCAGGGTTATCAAAATCCACTTAGAGAAGCAAGCAAAACCTTCATGGAACAAAAGAGCTTGCTCAACTCCATTGCGGAAACCAAGGCTACCCCTAGATTCAGGCTTGTCCAAATCCTGGTTCCACCCAACAAGCAGAGAGTTCTAAGCAGTTCTTTCTCAGCGTACTTCCTATGGGTGCCATTATATTGAGAGAGCTGAATTCAAAGGGGTGCCAGCAGAGGGAGCCTGTGGTCTTTCCCCACTGACTCGCTCAGGCATATCCTGTAACTTCTTTAGTCAGCTCAGATAATAAAAAGTCCTCGAGTCACTTTCAGACCCAAGAGTAATCTTTGAGTAATTAAAATTCCAGTTCAGTGTCATAATGATATAACAGCTTTCTCTTATGCATTTGAAAGCTTCTTTGCACCTTCACTTCAAGCCTGATTAAAAAAATATCAAACCACATAGAAGAGTTTATTAAAAAAGCGATAGTCACCTGCCCTACTTCTCTGCCCATCTTCAGTCCCACCACCCAGAAGGAGCCATTGGTAAACTCTTGTTCGTTTTTGTGTTTAAGTTGTGAATTTTAGTTGTTGACAAATTTACTTTAACCTTGGCTTCTCGGTTGGTACTCAAGTTCTACCACCGGGCAATGTTAATGTTTTGGAGATATGAGGGGTGGCTCCTTACAGACAAGCTGCGGCTCTTTATCCCCCTCACCTGAACCTTGCCCCCTGATGATCTTGAGACAGTGGGTAAATTGAAGGCCTCTATGAAGCACCAGAAGTCCAGGCTTGCTGGCTGTGTCTTATTTTTATTTTAAAGGCTGTTCATTTAAAAGCTTTTTAAAAATAGGAGTGATGGGACCTGCCCACGGCGTAATGGTTAAAGTCGGCAAGCTCCGTTTCAGTGGGCCAGCTTTGTGGGTTTGGATCCCAGCGTGGACATATACCACTTGTCAGCCATGCTGTGGTGGCAACCCATATACAAAATAGAGGAAGATTGGCACAGATGTTAGCTCAGGGTGAATCTTCCTCAGCAAAAAAAAAATAAAAAAAGAGTGATGGTTTGTCACAGGTGATGCTCACTTTCCTCTAGCAACTTTTTAGACCCAAAGTCCTGCTCTTGCAAGCCTGGCTGTGGTCGTATTTGCATGGATTGCTGTGACTTTGACTACACCTGAGGTACTTGTTGTCTGTCTTTTGGGAGCAATACTACTCCTGTGCCTTTTGTATAGAAAGAATTGACTCAGCACAGCTGGTGCTGCCAATCCCTTATCTTAAGACCCGTGACAGCTGACCCTCCTTGCTCTCGTAGCCATGCCTTCCATGGCAGCTCTTCTGCAAGTCCAGTGAACAAAGGAACATAAACTATGCCATTTGGTGTCTTTCCCATAGGGAACTTGCTAGTATATTTTGTCCAGCACCTTATAAGTTATTACCACTTTCTCCTCTCTCTCCTAGACCACTTAAGGACCTCCTAACTGGTCTATTCTTGACCTAATTGTGTCCGCTCTTGCCCCTCTTCTGGAAGGCTCTCCATGTAGAGGCCAATGTGTGCTGGTTATCAATTTAGGGCCTCTCAGCTTCAAATCCATTGTGCATTGCTGGGTCCTTTAAATATTTTTCCTTTGCTAGCTGCATGATGCTAAACTTGTCAGTAGAGGGCGCTGGAGAGACACCGGAGGAGAAACTCGGTCGTTCCCAGTTGGGGCGCACTTCTCCGCAGGCTCCTGCAGAGTGAACGGCTTTCCCGGTTCCCGGCCTCTCCAGCACCGGGTTCCTGAGCCCAGCTCTTGTAGTGTACCGCAGCCAGCAGCACCCAGCGCCAGATGCTTCTCGTGGTGTCCCTTTTCGGTGGTTTCGTAGCAGAGTGCCTCCAGAGAGTTCCCTGCCTTTGAATGGCTTCCCCAGCGCCCTAGAGGGGGGATTTTCAGCAAGTCCCACCACTGCAACTCCTCTGCTATCCAGGGAGCCATGGCTGGTTCCCTCTCCAGCAAGGTCTGGGTCTCAGCCCTGGAGCGGGAGGCTCTTCCGTAAGGAGTGGCTGCTCCTTATATCTGCTATGCCTATATTTTAGAGTTCTCTTTATTTCTTACAGGCCAGTCCCCTGTTACTCCAATCTCCTGTTAAATAGTTAATAATTCTTGATATTAAACTTTCCCAAATTGCTGTGTAGTTTCTGTCTCCTGATTGGACCATGACTGATACACAGTGTGCTCTTTTTGACATGTAAATCTGATTTTGTCACATCTTAAAACCATTTTATGGTTTCACTCTGCTTGTAGGATAAAGACCACCCCCCTCCCCCCATCTATTTTCATGGTTTCTGAGGCCCTGCACCACCTGGCCCCTCTGTACCTTCCTGGCCTTATCTCATACCAGATTTCCCCTTGCCTTCCTCCTGCGGCAGCGTTTTTATGGACGCTATTCCCTTTCTCTGAAATCATCTTCCCTCACTTTTTCACCTGGTAAGTTCCTACTCACATTCAGGCCTCAGTTTAATCATGTCATCCACAGGGAAGCTTTCTCCACCTTCCCTGCCTAGGTCGAATCCCTTTTATTCACTTTCAGAGCACCGTAAAGCTCCTTCAGACCGTTTTTCATGGTTGTGATTTTACTTATCTTTGTGCAAGTTTTTGGATTAATATCTATCTTCTCTCCTACAGGTTGTAAGCTCCTTGAGGACAAGGGCCTGACTTTTTGATTCCTTGTATAGCCCCAGTATGTTGCACATGTTACAAAGCAGGCATTCCCGCTTGTTCCAGTTGTGTAGGTCCAACGATTTCCGTTCCCATACTCCAATTAGCCACAAGATGGCAGACTAAGCCACTCTGGTACTTAATTTCCTTGGAGAAGGAAGTGGTGCTTCAGGTTAAAATGCCCTTCTCTGAGCCAGAAGAGGATCCCTTTGGAGTGAGATTGAGTCACACGTTACAGAAGGTTTCTCTGAAAATGTCCTCTGTGTCTTCACTTCTTCATTGTCTCTGAGGAACAATCTAGAATACTAACAAGCAAGACAAAGGAGAGATTTTCTTCTTGCCCAAGGGGCTATTGTGCTGTTTAGAAAACAGTCTTAGGGAGAGCACAGAACTCTGAGCTCTGGGAAATAGGGACATAGTGGGTGGGGGTAGTATTTACTGCCCGTCTCCTCACACTTTGTTTTGCATTAACTGTGAGTTCTAGAGGAGAGGTCTAGAGCAAGGGGGCAGCAAACTACGTCCCTCCAGCCAAATCTGGCTCTCCACCTGTTTTTGTAAATAAATGTAATTGGGACACAGCCATGACTATTTGTTGATGTTGTCAATCTTTTGCACAACTATGAATCGTTGTGACAGAGACCATTTGGTCTGCAAAGCCAACAATATTTACTATCCAGGACTTGAAGACAAAACTTGGGGACATGTGGTCTAGAGGGATGTAAACCTTTTAGAAGCCATAATATTGGGTTAGCATATTTTGGGGAAATAATATCTGGTTACCTTTTGGGGAAAAGACCTGTCTTTCTTTCCAAGAAGCAAACATTCTGAGTGGAAATGATACGGATTCCTTGACATTTCTTAGAGTTGTACCTGTATAAGGCAGAATTATATTTATTGATTCATTTCAGGAATTATACAATTAAGTGTGCTATATCTTTTCTTTTTGGGTGGAAAATATGGGCATACATGATGTAAATTCCTTGTAGTTTCTTAGCATGCTTTCCCACAGCAGGACTAATAAGTCGCTCTTATACTAATTACTTGATTTGTCAAGATACTCACCAATGGCCCTATAGCTACTTGCCTTTCATTCAAGAAATATTCTTGGTGTGGATGGTGTGGCTTATTTATGAGTTTGTAAGTGCTCAGATATTGCTGAGTCAGAATCACGTTAATTCATTTTGCAAGTTTTTATTTTTTTAATTTTTAAAAAATTTTATTTATTTATTTTCCCCCCAAAGCCCCAGTAGATAGTTGTATGTCATAGTTGCACATCCTTCTAGTTGCTGTATGTGGGACGCGGCCTCAGCATGGCCAGAGAAGCGGTGCATCGGTGCGCACCCGGGATCCGAACCCGGGCCGCCAGCAGCGGAGCGCGTGCACCTAACTGCTAAGCCACGGGGCCGGCCCATTTTGCAAGTTTTAAACAAATACATTTTCTGCAGATTCTCTTCCTGAGAAAGCATTTTGGGTAAAGATAGTGTATATTCCTTACAGATTCTTAATGTTCTTGTACTTTCAGAAACAGGCAAATCAGAACCAAACTAATTATTTTTGTGCACACACAGATAAGAGATTAACCGGCCCCTGTTAGATCCCCTTAGTTTAAGCGGATGGTTGCTGTGGCCTGGTGGGAAGGTCTGTTTTTGGCAACACCTGCAGAAAGGAGCTGCCAGCAGGGAAAATGCTCAGCATATGAATGTTGGTGGAGAACAGAGCAGGTAGGCTGTGCACCCTCCTCTCAACTGTACTTTTTCTGCAGAGAGTTTTTCAGGCATGTAGGGGAAATCCTTCTTTATATTCCAATGTAATTACGGAATAGGATTTCCCATCCACCTAAGAAGGCAGTTGGGCATGGGAGGCTGTCAGAGTCGTTTACTTGCATCACATCTTCTCAGAATCCTCTCCAGGTTATTGTAGTTATATTTATGTTAAAAATATTTTATGTTACTTTCAAAACATTCTTTTTTTCCTATTTGCAGCCTCTAGCCATGATTATTTATATGATTTATATTTACAGAGTTTCAGTTTAACTTCAGTTCTTTGCTGCTCTAGAGTTCTTTTTTTTTTTTTTTTGTGAGGAAGATCAGCCCTGAGCTAACATCCATGCTAATCCCTTTTTGCTCAGGAAGACCGGCTTTGAGCTAACCTCTATTGCCAACCCTCCTCCTTTTTTTTTTTTCCCCCCAAAGCCCCAGTAGATAGTTGTATGTCATAGTTGCACATCCTCCTAGTTGCTGTATGTGGGACGCGGCCTCAGCATGGCCGGAGAAGCAGTGCGTTGGAGAAGCGGTGCGTTGGTGCACGCCCGGGATCCGAACCCGGGCCGCCAGTAGCGGAGCGCATGCACTTAACTGCTAAGCCACAGGGCCGGCCCTGCTCTAGAGTTCTTAATGTTGATTTATGCTTCAGTGTGCTGGTTTCTTCAAGCACTTTTAACAATGAAGTTATGTGTGTTCTTTATTTTATGTATATATCTGCGCCCTTGTGTGTGTGAGAATATCTTGATGTTTGACTCAATTTTTCTTGAAAAAATACTATAATTATAGTGTTGAAGGATACTTAAAAAAATATGGAATCTTGACTCATACAAATATAAAATGAACACGTGTCAAAGATTTTATTTAACTTATTAGTTAATGAGAGAACCGGTAAGATGTTACAATTGGCTCAAAGGGAAATGTGCAGAACCACACATTGTATAGGCAAATTAGGAAGGCTGGAATGAATTTACAAATAGATGCAAAACTATATGCAACACATGAGGCAGTGATCAATTATATTCCACTAGACACAAAGAATGTGCATTTTTATGGACAAGAATAATTTATATGATTCCCCATCTTCTAAAACTTACAGAGTTATAAAATAGCTCAGTGACAATGAAAAGGTGATAGAACCTGGAATCTCGTTGGTCCATCACAATGTCTAGCAATTTTCCCCTATAATTATAACATTTACTAGTGTTTAGTATGCCTCGTATAGTTATAAACACACTATATACTTAACTCAATAAACTCTCACAAAATTATCTTTATTTTACAGATGAGAAAGCTGAGGCATTGAGGTTTTAATTTGCTCACGGTAAAACGAAAGAGCCAGAATTTGAAAAAATAACACATATGCTATCCTATGTAAAATTATACATATATATACACACACACACACAAATATTAAAACAAAGGAATTTGATCTTCGTCACTGACTAATGAGATCTCCATGCTTTGTGTTGGGAGAAAAAGGGAGGGTGTGGGGTAATGCGTATAGAATTATTTTCTATAAAAACAAACTATCCTGGAGGAACAGGAACTCTCATTCATTCTTGGTGGAAAAGCAAAATGGGACAGCCACTTTGGAAGACACTTTGGCAGTTTCTAACAAAACTAAACATACTCTTATCATGTGATCCAAAAATTGCTCTCCTTGTTATTGACTCAAAGGAACTGAAAACACGTCCACACAAAAACCTGAGCACAATGTTTATAGCAGCTTTATTCATAATTGCCAAAACTTGGAAGCAACCAAGATGTCCTTTAGTAGGTGAATGGGTAAATAAACTGGTACATACAGACAGTGAATGTTGTTAGCACTAAAAAGAAATCAGCTGTCAAGCCATGAAAAGACACAGAGGGACCTTAAATGCATATTACTAAGTGAGAGAAGCCAATCTGAAAGGCTACAGACTATATGATTCTGATTATATGACATTCTGTAGAAAGGAAAACTATGGAGACAGTAAAAAGAGCAATGGTTGTGAGGGGTTGGGGGAAGGGAGGGATAAATAGGTGGTGCACAGAGGTTTTTAGGGCAGTGAAACTATTTTGTATGATAATACAATAATGAATACATGTCATTATACATTTGTTAAACCCATAGAGTGTACAATATATGTTACATTACATTACAGCTGTAATGTAAACTGTGGACTCTGGGTGATAATAATGTGTCAATGTAGGTTCATCGATGGTAAAAAAAAAAAAAAGTACCACCCTGGTAGGGCATGATGATAGTGGGAGAGATTGTACATGTGTGAGGATAAGGGGGTTTATGAGAACTCTCTATAATTTCTACTCATTTTTGCTGTGAACCTAAAACTGCTATGAAAAAATAAGATATATTAAAAAAAACTAGGGCCGGCCCCGTGGCCTAGTGGTTAAGTTCAGCATACTCTGCTTCGGCAACCTGGGTTTGGTTCCTGGGTGCGGACCTGCACCACCACAGCCTG
The DNA here is from genome assembly GCF_057802395.1 of Ceratotherium simum simum. Lineage (NCBI taxonomy): Eukaryota > Metazoa > Chordata > Mammalia > Perissodactyla > Rhinocerotidae > Ceratotherium > Ceratotherium simum. The sequence goes on along the minus strand of NC_141928.1, from coordinate 33,824,816 downwards.
CTGTGGCGGCAACCCACATAAAAAATAGAGGAAGATTGGCACAGATGTTAGCTCAGGGCAAATCTTCCTCAAGCAAAAAGAGGGAGATTGGCAACAGATGTTAGCTCAGGGCAAATCTTCTTCAGCAAATAACTTCACCAAAAAACTAAACCAAACCAAAACAATTTTTCTGAGGCTTACTTTAGCAAGCTTTATGTATTACAAAATTTCTTTAATCTATTTTTAAAATTTAACTTTGCTAAATTTTTGTCATTAGTATCCATAAATGTGATTGCAAACTATTTTTTGTTAGATTTTTATCTAAGGTGACAGTTTCTATAATTTCTATACATTACAGTTTTGTCTAAGGGAAAATGACAATCATGGCGAGGTGATCAATTTAACCTTCTTCTGGAGATTTTCCTGGGTGCCCATTTCCCCTGGATTTTGCGACATGGTGATCGTAGTTGATCTTAGTGATACCATTTCAGGTAGGGGTATAATCCAGATTGTAATGTGTGAGTAGCGAGGAACAGAAATAGTTATGTATGTAACTCTCTGGAGAACTCTCTGTGAAGGTGAGAAAAGAGAATGGGATAGATGGAGCAGGAGTGGAGAGAGAAGACGACTTTTTTTCTTTTTGGTAAGATGGCAGAGAAAGACTTGGACATTAAAACAATGCTGACCTGCAGGAATGAGCAGGGAAGAGTGAGAAGGGAAGTGGAGTTGGAGATGGGAAGTAATTCACTTTCCATCTGTGAATTACTAGGTAGAAGGCCCCGTAGAAGGGTCTGTGAATTACTAGGTAGAAGGCCCTAAGATGATGGGGGATGGGATCCAGAACACAGGTGGGAGGGATCGTTTTTAGACAGGAGAGAGTCCTAATTATAATAGGAGGGAAGGAGGAAAGCATTGTTGAGGGACTTCCCACCTGAAGGTGTCTTTTCTCTGTGTGTTTGGAGGTGAGATTATCTGGGGAGTGAGGAGGTTAGAAGGGAGATTGGAGGTTTGAAGAGAGTGGGAAAATGTCTAAGGTGTAAGTAGTGATAGCTCAGAGTGGGAGAGCAAGCTGTCCAGAGAAACCTTGTGGGATTTTTCTCTAGTATGGTCAGAAGCTGAGGAATATGCGGGGAGAAGGTGGCTGGTTGGATGTATCCAGAACTAGAATTTAGTCAGGGAAATGTGAGGAATGAACAAAATATAGAACCAATAGTTTTGAAATGTGATGGGCTGGGAGGAGAGGGAGGGGCCAATGGACTGGTCAGAAGACTGATGTGGTCTGATGTGGTCAGAAGACTAGGAAGTTATGGTCTAAATTAGTGACTACTGTTTCAGGACAAGACAAGGTCCACCGTGTGACCATAGGGGAGATCAAGGAAGGAGAAGATCTGAAGAATGTAATTCATAAGGGCTATTCTGTTTTGACAGGACTGTGTATATTTTCCATAACTTATTCTATTTATATCCTTCTAAAAAACCCTATGTGCTTCATATTTTTAAACAGGTAACATTTAAAAATTGCATAGTTCAGAAATATCCTCAGAGGGAGTGACACTAAAGAAGAGATAAAAATGTTATCTTTATCCAATGGCCATGCTCGTTTCCCTATTGCAGTATGAACAGAGGGAAAATGAAATGGAGTAGAGTGGCATTTGACTTGTGAGAAAGTCTTATTGACCATGAAAAAGAAGAGAAATGTCCATGGATAATGGTCATTGGTTGTCACACTAGGAGTTTTGCAGCTATCTGCAGAATGAGTGGTTCCCATATCTTTTATTTCCCACAGCAAATCTGCCCTTCTAATACTATGTTGTTATTTGTCTGGCTCAGTGCTGGTTCAAGGTAAAATAGAGATGTAACAAGTATTTTGGATGGCTTTCATTTCTCTTTCAGTGTTTCTTCCCTTCTTGTTACCTGCTCTGGTGATGGTCTGTGGTCAAGTTCCATAACTCTCCTGACATCAGGGTGGGCAGACATCCTTAGAACATCCTACATGTGATCACTTCCATGCTTCTTCCTAAGGCCAGGTGTCTGGTTCTGCTGAACTTGGGGTTGCCTTTCCACTCTGGACCAAACCATACTTTTAAGTCTTCTTGTTTGCCTCGAAATGGATATTTCAGGACACGAAGCATCAGAGTCCTTTATTTTCTGTTAAATGCAATGCTGAGTGATACCCACATATTACTCGCACTGCTTCCTGCTTTCTGTCAAGAAGCAAGGTCTTCTGTTGCCCCACTGGACCTAAGCCCCTGAAGGTAGAATTGCTCCTTTGGTGATTAGGGGCAGATGACCCAGGGGTTTGCCTACAGCCTCCTGCCAAGCTCTTGGAGGGGACTACCATGGGGCTGTTCCGACTAAGGAAGGTGGTAGTCTCTCCCCTTTCTTTATGTTCTTTGGGTCTATAATTGTGGGTCATATCTAAACATAATGATTCCTTATTTGAAGCTGAGGGGGTAGTTTTTCCCTATTCTTAAAAGGCAAACAAACAATTTCTAAAGAAAAAATGAATTTTTAAGAAAGAGACTTCATTTGTTCTGCTTCTTTAATGTAGATATGTAGTTCTTGGAAGCGACATATATATACACCTTAGCATACTTTGCTTAAATGTAAATCTGTAGCAGTTAGCTTTTGATATGTAACAAACCACTCCAAAATTAATGGCTTAAAACAACAACTGTTTTATTGGCTCACAATTCTTTGGGTCAGTGGTACAGTTCTTCTGGTCCAGGCCAGCTCTCTCATGCAGCTTTTGTCAGCTGGTGGGCCTCATTCACATGTTTGGTGGTTGGAAGGCTGGGAGCTAGAGAGCCATGGTTTTTTCTGCTTGGCTTCTCGTCTTCTAGCAGGCTAGCTTGGGTTCATTTACATGGTATCTCCAGCTTTTAAGGGCGGCAAGAAGGCAAGCCCCAGGGAACAAGTGTTTTTCAGGTCTCTGCTTGTGTCGTATTTGCCGATGTATCATCGGCCAAATCAAGGTCTATGGCCAACCCGAATTCAAGGTGATGGACAAATTGACTTCACTCTTTTTTTGCCTCCGAGCTTTTTTGAGATGTAATTGATATATAGCATGGTGTAAGTTTAAGGTGTATGCCAACATGATGATTTCATATATATATATATTGAGGAAAGATGACCACAATAAGGTTAGTTAACACATCGATCACCTCACATAGTTATTTTTTTTATGGTGAGAACTTTTTTTTTTTTTTTGGTGTGTGAGGAAGATCAGCCCTGAGCTAACATCCGTGCTAATCCTCCTCTGTTTTTGTTGAGGAAGACCGGCTCTGAGCTAACCTCTATTGCCAACCCTCCTCCTTTTTTTTTTTTCCCCCAAAGCCCCAGTAGATAGTTGTATGTCATAGTTGCACATCCTTCTAGTTGCTGTATGTGGGATGCGGCCTCAGCATGTCCGGAGAAGTGGTGCATCAGTGGGCGCCCGGGATCTGAAGCCGGTCCACCAGTAGCGGAGCGCGCGCACTTAACCGCTAAGCCACGGGGCCGGCCCTGGTGAGAACTTTTAAGATCTACTCTCTTAGCAACTTTCAAGTACACAATACAGTACTATTAACTATAGTCACCATGCTGTACATTAGATCCCCAGAATAGACTCCATGTCTTGATGGGAAGAGCTACAAAGTCCCACTGCAAAAGGAGTGTGGCTAATGGTGTAGAAAAATTTGTGGCCATTTTTGCAATTCACCACACTCTGTTCATTCTGTCTCTCTACTGTAGTGGCAAGAGGTCTCCGACCCCATGTGAGGGTTTTCCTGATGTTTTCGCACGTTAACCATCATGTTTTCTACCTCATAGGCCTTTTCTATTCTTTGGAAACACACTTTCATGAGCATGAATCAAAAATGCTTCCAGAAGGGACTTTTTCTGTCACTTGATCTAGGCAAAATCTCACATAATATTTTGAGGACTTTTTAAGAAGGAAGGGCCTCTCTTAAAAAATATATTTATTTATGGATTAAAAAAATAAAGATGTAAGTAATATGTATTAAACTCTTAAAACCTAAAAAAGGTGCAAAGGAAAAAAACTCACCCACAAACTTACTAGTGAATGTCCATCTGGTTGTTTTCCCTGAGAGAGAGAGAGATTGTGTTGTGTGTGTTGGTGTGTGGTGTTGTGAGGGGCAGTATAGAATAAAGGTTAAGATCGTGGATTTTGGAGTTAGATCACCTGGGTTAGCATTCCAGCTCTTCTACTCACTAGCTGGATTGGGAAAATTACAGAATTTCTTTGTCCTTCAGTTCCTGCATTTGTAAATAATAATATCTGCTGACAGTAGTTTAAATGCAGATGAAATGAGTGTGTGTAAAGAGCTTAGAACAATGCGCGGCTCAAGGTAAGCGCTTTGTAAGTGTTGCTGTTTCTTTGTATGTGTGTATGTGTGTGCACGTGTTCTTTGCTCCCCAGTTGTCCAGCCTCAAGGCATAACCTTTCCCTTTGAAGCCCAAATATAGAGTCTGCGCACTCACCCTGCTAACACTGGAACTGCATACATCTACCAAATTCACTTCCCCATGTCATTTCTGGGGCTTCAAAGGAGTCATTACAAGTTCACAAATCCATCTTGGTTGTTGCTTATCACTTTTGTCTAGCCCTTCGGGATTGCAGGGCTCCTGGCTAGTGCTTGATGCTTCCCCAGGGACCTCTGTGGGCTGTGCTATGGCTGCCCCCTGTGGTTCCTGGACCATCGTCTCATGAGAAATGAGGCTGCATTATATCTCCTCCCAACTACGAACGCAATTCACGCTCGTGATTTCCCGAATCCAAGTTAAAACAAGGCCCGGTATTTAATAAAAATGTAGTGAAGACTTTGAGATAGCAAAAACACAAAGTTTCTGCCTGTCACTCCTTGGCCCACTGCAAATTGGCTTCTGTCTCCTTTGCTTCAGCTTTCAAGAACATACCAAAATTAAGAAAAAAGTAGAATGAATCCCTGCGTCCTGTCACCCAGCCTCAACAATTATTAACATTCTGTCAATCACATTTCATTTATCTTATCTCTTTTCTGGAGTATTATAAAGCAAATCCTGGACATCATATCATTTTACCCATAACTGCTTTAGTACACATCTCTAATTGGGATAAGGACTGTTAGATATATATATCCTTTCATACCACCATGGCATTATCGCACCTAACAAAATGTCCCCATATCATCTAACACACAGTCTACATTCCGATTTCCCTGCGTGTCTTGCAAGTGTCTGTTTGCAATCGTTGGTCGAATGAGGACCAGATGAGGTCATCTGGGTAGGAGATGCCTTCTCCTCTTTTCCTTTCTTCTTCTGTTCCAGCTTCTCCCCGTCTTCCCCTTTCCTCCCTCACGTCCTCTTTTGAAATACAACTTTTACCATTTATTTAAAAGTCTTGAAACAGGAAAAAGTGAGGGGGCCATCCACAGCCAAAAGCTAGATGTCTTAAATCATGAGTTTCCAGGTTACCTTTAATTCGTGGGGATAACTCGAGATTCCTTGACACCTCCATCCTTTCCAGAAATGGCTTTGGGATCCATAGAGGAGGGAAGTCTTTGTATTCCTAAGAATACTGATAGTGTACATTCAAAGAGTGACCTAAGCAGACTTTGTGACAATGGGGGATAGTGACAAACAAGATAAGGTATACATTTGAATGGAGACACAAATACCTGCTCCTTTTGAAAGATGAGGGAAGTCAGAGTAAAGAAGATGAGGTATGCATCTGAAAGGAAATTCAGATACATATTTGAAAAGAAAAGAAGTCACAGTATTCCCATAATTTATAAATTTTAGAAGAAGAGATATCAAACTCTTTTGATGATGGCCATGCTGATTTTTCTCATCATTCTTGCCTCTGTGTAAGGTCCGATCTGCACGTTGATAGCTATGTATTTGTTGATTATAAATTACAAACTGTAATTATACTGTAAGGGACACTTGAGGGAGGTTATGATAGTTTCCTCTCCCCACGTTGACTCTGACCACCCTCTCTGCCTTCTCTACACTGTAGCCAGACTGATCATTTTAAGGTAAATAATGTAATTACCCCTCATTAGTGGTTTCCCCTTGCAGTCAGAATAAAACCAACATTTTTTAGCTTGGCTTGTAAGGCACTGGGTGATTCACCCCCTGCCTGACTCTCCAGGTTTATTTTGGACCATGTTTCCTTTCTTTATTTTGCTTCAGGCACAATGTTCTTCTCTCAGTTTCTACAGAATGTCACACTCCTTCCTGCTACAAGCCTTTGCCAGGCCGTGTTTTCTGATTGGAATATCTTCCCCACTCCTCACTTTCCATCTAAGTTGGGCAGCTTCTTTGTTAGAGAGTGATGTTCTTTTCCTACAGAGCACTTATCCAAGTTTGTGATTATTAATTCATTAATGTGATTATTTGGCTATGTCTGTGTTCCCCACTCAGGTTGTGCGTTATACAACATATGCAAATGGTGGCCCTTCCCTGCTAGACTACAAACTTCCAGAAACTTGGGACAGTGTCTGTGTTTGCTACCACTTTATACCCAACACATAGAACTCGACATATGGTCATTGATTGAAGAAATGAATGGCTACCAGAGATGGCTCTTATCTGAATAAGGTAGGAATAAGGCTCATTTCTCCAGCTTAAAAAATTAAAATCCCTAAACTTTCTCTGACTCATTTATATATATAATCCATTCTTGTTATTTGCTGGTAGTTATATTCTATAAAGTTGCCTCGAACACTGTATTAGCGAATACTGTGTCATTGCTCCTAGGGGAAATATTGGGTTATGTTCCTGTGAGCTTCTGGTCACAACATTTTTGTCAACTGATCAATATATAACCTTGTTTTATGTGTGTTTCTATTTAAAGACACTTTATTTAATATCATTGTTGATTTATTAATGTTGAACTCATGGCTAGCAGCACTATCACTCATGTCTGAACAAAGCTTATCTAACACTTGTCTTTTGTCCGTCAGGCACATCACAGCCTTCATGCACTGAGGAACACGAGATGACAGTTGAGCACTGCACTGGGGGGCCCTGTGAAAGCACCACAAAAAGCACAAAAATGTGAAAAACATGGCACTAAATAAACCACAAAGAGGACATTCGTTTACAATATGAGAGCTGAAACAAGAAGGCAGAATGTTGCCTTATTCAACCTCAGCTGAGAACGTGAGCGTTGGGCAACTCCAAATTGTCCCCACTTTTTGAATGTCAGTAAATGAACACAAAAGTGCCCTGCAAATTGATTTTGGGGTTACAAATAAATTTTAGCAAATAGACAAATTTACAAATATGGAATGCAAGAATAATGAAGATCAACTATATATGTATATATAATAACAAAATATATACTATATAAATATACTTAACATATTTATAAATATAAATTATATATAATAAATATTTATGTAAATATATAGAATAAATATGTTATTTCTATATAAAATAATAGAATAATAAAGAATATTTATTGGCATGCATGCAATATACTGACAAGTAGTGCCACACTATGTATAAGATGGTAATACTTATGTTATTGTATAATTTTATATGTAATATATAAAATTATACAATAACATAAATAGTGTGGCACTACTTGGCAGTGTATTGTATGCATGCCAATTAATATTCTTTTACAAAATATATTCCAAAAAGTGCTTCCCAGACCAATGTTAAATGTATGCTGAGCTATAAGGATTCTATGGGAAGTCAGTCTGGGAAATGCTGATGTCAAGAAATCCTCTATGTCTGTGGAATCTGAGAAAAGCCAGTGCCTCAGATTCTTATAGTTGTATCTTGATGGGAACAGGGTCACTTGTGCCAAAATGGAGGCTAGAATCAATGTCCCTTTTGCAGTTGTATATTTTGTCTTTTGTTACTTTGCGTTTCCAAGCTCTCATAGCCCATTTTACTGCATCTCGTTAGATGGGGCACAATTTAATCTTTTTGACAAACACTGACAAATATGATTAAGCAAAATTAAGGTTGCCTGTCTTTCTCATATATTGCACAGATTTTACAAGTAGCTTACACCTGAAAAGGTGCAGTGTAAAAGTTTAGTAAATACCTTGGTTCAGTCAGCACCTTGGCGTCAGTTCATTAAATTTCACATTCCTATGGGCCCTGTTCTGGGCTTCCTCATGCCCTATCTCTCTAGACATTTAATAGGATCTTAATTTGACAAGAGGCTATGGGCTGTTCTCAATTCAAATAATTTCAAAATCTCTTATCAGATGGCTCTTTCAGAAACATCAACAATTTCTAAACTGTCACTGCTACAGTATAAACAATGCTGCATACATTGTTAATCATGGAAGTAATTTTTAGTTCAATAAAACAGACCCCAGAGAAGTTTGTTGTGGTGACATGTTTTTCACTTGAGGTCACTAAAGACTCAACTACAGCTGGTGTCTGTCCACAGCCTGGCATTGGAATTGTCTCATTTTCTGAGAGCTATGCATTATAGGTTACATCTGATATGTTAAAACATTTGATAATGGGTGCAATATCATTTCAACTACAGACAACTTCCGACAGTGAATATGTATAATTTTTGCCTTTCAGAATTTATCTTCTCTTCCTGCTCCCATATTTTTTTTTAACCTTTGAATTCTAAAAAACCCAACTACTCTAGTTGAGAATATCTTCATGGTATGGTTTTATGTGCTTTGTTTAATATTCTATAATTATTAAAGAATCAAAACCTAACAGGGCTGGCCCATGGCCTAGTTGTTAAGTTTGGCATACTCCACTTTGGCAGCCTGGGTTCAGATCCCAGGCGCGGACCTACACCACTCGTCGGCGGCCATGCTGTGGCTGTGACCTACATACAAAATAGAGGAAGATTGGCAACAGATATTAGCTCAGGGCAAATCTTTCTCAGCAAAAAAACCCCAAAACAACAACAATAAAAACCTAACAGATAATATGAGTTGGTAATTGTGCCATCCCAATTTTGTTTTCTCTTATGTATTTATGTCCTAAATCCAGATACTCCGAAAATAAATTTCAGATGCAAAAACTGAGAAGACAATAATGAGAAAACTCCCTGTAAGAACCCGTAGGATATGACCAAAACTTCAGAGACAAATCCATGGCCTAATACTTTCTTTATTAAATGAGAATGAAAGTAAATAAACCTAAGCAGAATTAAAAGGTAAACCATAAACTCTATAAAGAGCTCTTACAAATCAGTAGGAACAAATACAAATATCCCAGAAGAAAAATGGATGAAAGAAGGGCTGTCAAGAAGGCTCATGTGCAAATAATTCTTGGGTTCCCGGGAAGGGAAGTCTAGCTAGAAATTTTTCAGATAGTGTTGTTGGAAAAGGTAATGGAGAGGACATGACTGCTGGTTGATCCTGGAGCTGGACCCAGACAATCGGAGGCTCCTCCCTGCCTGGTCCTTGTATGTGCTTTCTGCCCACCACTCAAACACTAGGAGCTGCTTCAAGGATGCCGCCTTGAGAGAGTAAGGCGTTGTTGAGATCGTCTGGACTGAGTATGTGACTGAACCCAGTTAAGGCCTCTATATAAACTCTTGAGATACTGGTGGGCAGGTGCAGAGATCTATTTGTCTAGTGGCCACCCAAGACAAGCCTTGTAAGTTCTCTTGCTTGTTACTACACCTGCCACCTACCGATCTGGAGAGGTCTGCCCCTTTCTTCAGTCTCTCCTTGCCCTTCGTGGATGGGGACCGGTTTGGGAACCAATAGATATTTGCTTCGGGACACTTGACCACCAGGGTTTTGTGATTTGCACCAGTTCTCCTCACTCTCTTCTGCTCTGGTACAAGATATGAAAAGGCGATGTATGAACAGACAATTACCGAAGCCAGTAGATCTAATAAATGTTCATATTTACTACATAATAAATAAAATGCAAAATCAATATAATGCTGTCCTGCCACTGTGTCCTACCAAGTTGGCAAAAATATAAAAGGACAATATCCAGATGGACGAGGATATAGGAAAATGAGCATTTTTATACTGTTTGTGGAGGCGTAAGCTGATCTGGCTTTTCTGAAGGACATTCGGGCCCCAGGCATCGTGAATCTCTTTTAATCCATCAATGTCACTTCCAGGATTTTATCCTGAGGAAATTAGGGATATGTGTAAAGGTAGATAAATAAGGAGTTTCTTGTAGCATTTATAAGATGGGAAAATAGGCTACTATGCAGTCATTAAACATCCTTGTTGCTATCCTCATCAAACATTTACTAGATCCAAGACATTGTACTAAGTTACTGTAATATCCCACCTATGAGGTCAGTATTTAAAAAAAATTATGACATAAAGAGGTTATATAATTTATCAAAGATCACATGGTTAAGAATTAGTAAAGCTTAAATGAAACCCCAATCTTAATTAACTACTATAGTAAATATCCTCTATCACAGAACAAGTATATTTAACGACATAAAGAAATGTTTACAATATATCGCTATATAAAAAAGCATCATTCAATTTCTCTAATAGATATAAGACTACTCAGATTTCTGATACTTTTGCTAAGGTATGTTTTTCTAGGAATTAGTCTATTTAATTTATCATTTTACATTTATTGACATACAGTTGTTAATAATATACAATTACTATATTTTAATATCTGTAGACATATTTGATGTCTCTATTTCTGTTGTTGGCCTTTTTTCTTTGTCTTGAGTGTTTGTTAATATTATTAGGCCTTTCAAGGAACCAAATTTTTGCTTTGTTGATTCTCTCACATGGTTGTTTTTTATTTAATTAATTTCTGATCTGATCTTTATTTTTTCCTCTCTTCAGTTTCTATGGGTTTAATTTTATGTTCTTTTCTTTTTCTAACTTCTTAAGATGAGAGTTGAGAGAACAGATTTTTAGACTATCTCATTTTTCTAATGTGCGCATTTAAGGCCATAAATGTCCTTCTAAGTGTGGCTTTAGTTCTTCATATGCAAAAAATGGATATTTAGTTTTCAAAAAATTGTTGTCATTCACTTCAAATATTTCTCACTTTCATGATCTTCTTTAACTGATAAGCTATTTAGAAGGGTATTGGTTAATTTCTAAACATAAGGGGATTTTTTAGTTATCTTTTTGGTATTAATTATTAGCCTAATTCCACTGTGGTTAGTCAGGATATAACCTGTATTATTTAAATCTTCTGAAATTTCTTGAACCTTGATTTTTGTCTCAGATTTTGGACAATTTGGTAAATATTCTGTGGTATTTGAAAAGAATGTGTATTTGATACTAGTTGGGCGCACTGTTCTATATCTGTCAGTTAGGTCATTTGTTAATCTTGTTCAAATCTTTATCCTTGCTGATGGTATATTTGCTTTTCCTATCCGTTAGAAGATTGTGTTAAAGTCTCTAACCATGATGTGGATTTTTCTATTTCTTCTTTTATTTCTGCCCGCTTTTTGCTTTATATATTTTGAGGTAATGTTCTTAGATTCATAATACAAATTTAGACATTGTATATTCCCTTTAGATCTAGTTTTTTATCATCATAAAATGTCCCTCTTTATGTCTCGCTAGGAATGATTCTTTGCCTTAAAGTCTGCTTTGTCTTATAGGAGTGAAGATATGCCAGCTTGATTTTGATTGGTGTTTGCATGGCATATATAATTTTCCATCCTTTTACTTTCAACCTCACTTATTTATGGTGTATCTTTTCTATGTGATTGAGTTGTTTTTAATCTGACAGTCTGACAACCTTTTCTTTTAATTATGTATTTCATCTACTCACAGTCAACGTATTATTGATGTATTTCATCTTTTTTTTAAATTTTATTTATTTATTTATTTTCCCCCCAAAGCCCCAGTAGATAGTTGTATGTCATAGCTGCGTATCCTTCTAGTTGCTGTATGTGGGACACGGCCTCAGCATGGCTGGAGAAGCAGTGCGTCGGGGCGCGCCCGGGATCCGAACCTGGGCCGCCAGCAGCGGAGTGCACGTGCTTAACCGCCAAGCAACGGGGCCGGCCCTGATGTATTTCATCTTAATACTTATTTGTCCTCCTTGTCTATGTTCTGTCTTGTCTTCTTTTTGATTAATCAAATACTTATTAAAGTATTATATATATTACTACTTTTACTAGTTCTGGATAATGCAAAGATGGTAGAGTACCACCGCCCCCCTGCCTTATGTGCTAAATGTCAAGGATAATAACGATATGTTTTAAACTCCATGTGACATTATTAGTATTATTTTGTAGTCAGTATTCACTTAGATACACTGACATACTTTACCTTTTCCATTGGTCTGCATTCCGTCCTGCATTTAGGTGCTTCTTTCTTGGATTAGTCTCCTTCTCTTGATGAACTGCTGTTTGTATTTCCATTAGTGTATTTGTGCTGATCACAAGTCCTCTCAGTTTTTGTATTAAACGTATTTCATTTTAAACTTTGAAGGATATTTTTGGTGGATATAGAATTCTGTGTTGGGAGGTGTTTTCTTTTAGAACTTTGAGATATCATTCCATTGTCCACTTGCTTTTCTTCTTTCCTGTTGAGAAATCAGCTGATGGTTTTAGTGTTGTTCTTTTAAAGTAAATATATCTCTTTTCCTCTGGTTGACTTTTTTTTTCCCCTGAGGAAGATTCGCCCTAAGCTAACATCCGTTACCAATCTTCCTCTTTTTGTATGTGAGCCGCCACCACAGTATGGCCACTGACAGACAAGTGGTGTAGGTCTGTGCCCGGGACACAAACCTGGGCCTCTTAACGTAAGAAGATTAAGCACGCCCACCTTAACCACTAGGCTACCGGGGCTGGCCCTCCTCTGGTCGACTTTAAGATTTTCTCTTTGTCTTTATTTTTCAACAGTTTGACCATGCTGCGCTTAGGTGTGGTTTTCTTTGTATTTACTCTTTTTGGAGTTTGTAGCACTTCTTGGTGTTTTTGTAATTTTGGGGAAAAATTTTGCCAGTATTTCTTCAAATATTGTTTCTCCTATCTTATTCTTGGACACTTTCATCATATCCCATGTGTCTTTTATGTTCATTTCTCTATTTTTTCATTTTGATTCCTCATGCCCAGCCCATAAATTTTCTTCTGATGTTTTACTTCACTAATTGTCTCTTCAGTTGTACATAATTGCCTATTAAGTCCATCTATTGTCAATTTACATTGTTTTATTTTTCACTTCTAGGTTTTCCCATTTGATTTCTTTTCTGCTTTCCAGTTCTTTTCTGAAATTCTCCATCTTCTCGTTTAGTTGATTGAACATAATCAACTATCTATCTATCTTTGACACCCCAATATTTGTATCACTTATGAGTTTGTTTCTGTTATGTTTTTTTCTTGATTTTCAGATAATTCTTCTTATATGCCTGTTTTTTTTTTTGTTTGTTTGTTTTTGATTGAGCGCCAGGTATTGTTTATGAAAAATGTTAGAGCTAATTTGAGACTCTGGATGATGTTTTCTTCCTCCAGGGAAGATTTCCTTTGGCTCTTGTAGACAGCTCATCTGGACAGATGAACTTACTCCCGTCAGAAACTGGGACCAGATTCAGATCTGAGCTTCTGTTCTCATGAGGGCTATTCTGTTTCTAGTCCACCGAACTCTCTTTCAGAGCTCACTGAAGCGCAGGGTGTTTACCAGAGCCCCTCCTCCTTGTGGTGCCTTGAACTAAATTTTTATTCCCTTAGTCCTTCAAGAATAAAAAAAATTGTGCTCACCTTCTCAGCCTCTCATGTCATTTTCATTTTCAGAATTGGCAATTTGCCTTGAGAAGAAAAGTGCCCTAAATTCTGGAATTACCTCTTTTGCTTTCCCTCCTCTCTGAAATCTTGGTCCCACAACTTGTCACTGCCTTGGTAGTTCTTTGAGGCCAATGTATATTCCAAACATATATTTTAAAACATTGTGCCCATCTTATAGTTGTTCTCAATAGGAGGGTTATTCTAAAACTATGCATCATCCATTGCTGGAAGTGGAACTCCATTTTTTTTCTCTATTTATATAAATATGCAGAGACAAAAGACTCAGAGAATTTAGAATTTTTGTAGGGTCATGGATGCTTTTGTTTTCTTTTTTTACTCTCTTGCGATATATATGTTTTCTGAAAAGAGCATGAATTGCTTAGATTTATTAAAATTAACATATCTAAATAGGACATTAAAAGTAGTATATGTAATAAGATACTAGTAGCAGAATTTATTTGTAATTGTTTAAAAATATTATTATGGGGCTGGCCTGGTGGCACAGGCAGTTAAGTGTGCGCGCTCCGCTGCGGCGGCCCGGGGTTCACTGGTTCGGATCCTGGGCGTGCACTGACGCACTGCTTGGCAAGCCATGCTGTGGCAGCGTCCCATATAAAGTGGAAGAAGATGGGCATGGATGTTAGCCCACGGCCAGTCTTCCTCAGTAAAAAGAGGAGGATTGGCAGATGTTAGCTCAGGGCTGATCTTCCTCACACACACAAAAAATATTATTATAACAATAATAAAAGATATGTAAACCAAGCCATCACCCATAATCCCCTCATCTAAACTTACCTTTTTTATTTTCCAGACTGTGCCTTTATTTCATATAGAGATATAACAGTGCACATGTGAGTATTTATAGCATTGAATTGTAATGATGCACTTTGAAAACAAAATAGCCTCTATATTTTTTCTAATACCATGTTTCTAATTCTGGTCCAACACCTTATTATTCTTTGCCTAGAATTAAAAAGATTGGCACACTTATAGATTTCTTGTTCTATCCAATAAGTATATAGTTAAAATGTTGAATAGAATGGTTAAAAATATTAACATCACTAGAAGATGTATATGGTATCTTTCTACAGATCAAATGAGGCACAGGAGAATTTTGCTTCAGAATATTACATTTGACTTTGCCTACCTTTAAAAGCTTTCTTTCAGCCCGGAAAGATTATTTCTGCTCTTCTTTATTTAAAATCCATTTATCAAATTCCAGTTGTATTTCCCTTACCAGAACAATGCCTATTTGTCATTAATGGTGACGGTATTGATCTTTAATAATACTAGACTCTGATGACTTGAAATTTTTTCATGATATCGCTATTATCACTTATAAACTTTTGGAAAAGACAAATTATTAGATTCACATTAATATTGTTACATTTATAGGCATCTTAATGAAATGCATGCCAATAGAAGAGGAAGCTAAATTTTAATTGAAGATTGCCCTTAAAAATGGAAGAATTCCAAGATTTTTGGTAGTTGGGTAATATTAAGTAGGAGAAAATAGGAAATGAAAATGAATTTATTCTCTGAAATAAAAAGTTTCAAACATTAGTGAACTGAAAGACAGTCTTCTCTGGAAATGGTACTCATAATTCTTGGTATATTTAAACCATCAGTCATATTATGAAAAAAACATAGAGATTAACCTGGGTCAGATATCCACTTCCTTAAAAATGTGGTGACTGTAGGTTAGGTAGTGAATCTTATTTTTATGAAAGGCTCCAGTAAAGAATGCATACGGACTGCCAGCTCTGGAAACTTACTTAGAGGTCATAGAACCTTAGCTTCTCTTTTTCTAGATGAGACTTGAGAGGTTATTTCAGGCATCAGTTGGTGGGAAATTTCATTAAAACTCCTAGAACAGTAGTTGGCCTACAGCATATGTTCTATAAATGTTAATTTCTTTTCCCATTTTCCTAGGACCTAGTTTCCCCATTCTTGAGATGAGTGCATCATGATTTGTCTGTTGCATTAATCATCTAATCTGTGATAAAAAGCAACCCCCAAATCTCAGTGGCAAATAACAGCAAAGATTTATTTCTTCATCTCATCACATGTCCCCTGTGGCTGGGCTGACGCTCTCCCCCATTGCTGGAGGTTGCCTGTGGTTGCAGCTGGGGCTGGGGCTCTGTTCCATATGACTCTTTTCCGTGAGTCTTCATTTTGGAATCCAGGCTAATGGAGCATCCCATCTAGGATATGCTGTTCTTCAGGCAGAGATTGAAAAGCAGGAGCAGGCCTCTTAAATTAGCTCCTGCTTGGAGGGAGCACACTATCATTTCTGCTGACAGTCATTGACCAATGAAGTCCATGGCCAAGTCTGACAATGGGCAGGGAGATGCACTCTACCTGCGGGAGTCATGGCAAACCACGAAGGTGTGTGATTCTCTTGCAGGGTAGGGAGCAAATAGTTGTTAACGGTAATATGGGTTACCACACAGTTGACAAATATTTTAATGTGGTACCTTTATTTGGTCTACTATTCTTTTTTCAATTCCAGCTCTGCAGAAATGGAAGATATTAGGCTCTTGCTACATTCTTCATGGCAGAGCTGAGTTCTAATTTTTCCTATTAGACTAACAATGCAGAGCACTTTTTGCTTATTCAGGCTGCAACAAAACTTGAGGACCAATTGATTTTCCTTGGAATCAAATTGTTCTTACTAAACTTGAGGATGTTGTTTTCTTTTGAAAAATGCTTGATGGAAGGAGGACATTACGTGCAGGAGACTGTTGTCTTTTATCCTGTGAAAGAAGACTTGCAAGGCCTTCAACTGAATCCTCAGAGAAAGTTTAAACTTTAGGTAACTGGTTAAGTATTACTGGTGGGACTCATAGAAAGATGAAAAGCCATGAGAATAAAGGATGTGTTTCCACAAAGTCTCTTAAAAATGTTTTAAAGCTAAACTTAACAATCAACAGGGTATTAACCATCCCTCAAGAGCCTTCTTTGAAATTTATTTTTAGGAAGAGGAAGGCTCTGTGTGAAGTGGGGGTAGGGTGGGAGGAAGGAATGGGGAAGAGAAGAGAAGTAGTTACTTAGAGTCTACTGTATTTTTCTTATACTTCAAAAATGTATTTAAACTTCAGAACAATCTTTTAATGGATGGTTGGGTGAAGACGGGTGACAGTGAGAGAAAGGGAGAAGGGCCATCTTTTTCACGCCGGAAAAGTGGATGATCTCTGCAGATTCTCAACTTTAAAATCTGCCTTTCTATCCTGTATCTATCTATGTCTTGTGAGTGGTGAGTACATTCACTTGTAAATTCTTTCCTGAGAGAAGAAAGAATAGAACTTCAAGAGATATCAAAGGGACTATAGAGAGAAGTCTTCTTGCCAAGGGTCCCCCAGCCCCCCAAGTTCCTTCCATGGAGGCAATCTGTGTTATGTGTTTCTAACATAGCATTTTAGGGGTATTTTAGTCATTTACAAGTAAATACACTTATCTACATATTTCTCTCTCTCTTTTTTTTTTTATACAAAATGTATCTGTTCTACACTTAGCTTTCATTTAATATATCTTGGAGATCATTTCATATAAATATACAACCGGGCCCCTCCCCACACCCTCACCTCCTCTGTTTCTTAAGGCAGCTTGGGTTTTACATTGTAAAAATATACCGTAAGCTACTAAATGGTAGTGCGTTTCTTCTTTCTGGAAACATATGTTGAGTCTTCTCTATCCCCAGAACTGTGCCACCCAGAAGACAATTACTAGGGGCCCTCAGGAGGCTTATCAGTTTGTAACTTACATGTATTTGTTACTGTGGCTAACTAACTGCCGTTTGTTTCCCCAGTGATAAAGCAACACCCTCAAGAATGCTGCTTGTGCTCACTTTGGGAGATCACACCCAAGGAAAGGGGACAGCCAGGGAAACTGAGTCCTCTACCACAGCACAAAGGGAGAGGTTCCCTGAGGAATAGTCCAGGTGATGGTAGCTCTACAATGGAAAGGAAAACAAGCAAAGACCGACGTGGGGGTGAAATGGGCTCATAGAGGTGAAAAGGGCAGGTGCAGGCAGAGTGATGACAGGACAGGCAGCTAAGGCCAGAGGTCTGTGTGGTTCCCTAGATGCTCACCTTCTCATTCCTCAACCTTCAGAAGAGCTGTACTGCTGGAGACAATTTGCTGTGATTTTTGAATGTAAGAGGGAAATGTGCATCTGTTCAGAGTGCTATTAAAAGGAGAATCCCATCAAATTACAGGGTATGAAATGATAAGTCATTTGAGTGAATTACCTATTAAATGTCAGCCAGGACCTAATAATATGTTTTCCTTTACACGTTAAGGCAGTGCCACTCGTCTGCTATCAGTAGGGCTATTTCCTTCCTCTGTCTTGCTTTGTCCCCTTTGCCACCAACTGGGGTGAGCGATCAGATGGAAGTCATGAAACACAGTGACCCTGAATAGCCTTCATAAGAACTGACCCCAGGCCATGGCTTCATTAACACCTTGTCCAGTGTTCTCCTGAGATTAATCAGCCTCAGTCAAGAATCCAATAGTTTAATAATTCCATAATGCATATTTCCATAATACTTCAGAGCATGGGTTATTATTAAAGAAAATTTGCAGTTTTTTTTTCTAATTGTTCTAGGTAGAATTTTTATAGATGGCAGTGGTATAAACAGTTAAAATGAGATTTTCAAGGCTGTATAACATATTCTATTCAGATGTAAGAATTTTACTGTATCCCATTTAGTCTGAGTTGTTGAAAATATCTTTTCTTTAGAAGAAGTTGCATCTGCTAATAAGTGGGCACAAGCATCCTTGATGTTTGTTGGTGCTGATCATCTACCTACTTAACGACTAAAAGTACCATTCAGGAGCTCTTTGCCCTTAGCTTCTCATGCTTTCAACTCGACAAATCTTCTGAACTTGTCTCCTGCTTAAAATCCAGAAAACATAAATTTTACAGATCTGTGTCCTCCAGACAAATGTGGTGGCATTTGCAAATACCACAGCACGTTGTGAAAATCCTGATTTCTTCATGCTAACAAAGAGCGTGTACTAGATGGGGGGCTTCAGCGCGTCAGTAAACTTGGGAGTAACCATGCTGGCGTCTGTGCTTTCACGTCTCTCCCTACCCCAGATTCCCCAACTTTATTTTCTCCCTCACGTCCCTGCAGCTGGACTCCTGGAGGCCCGGGACTGTTCCAGCTCCTGAGCCTGTGCCGATGGGGGCATGGGAAGCAGCAGCCTCAGCCTCCCTATTTTGTGAAACTTGGAATTAAACCTGGCATCAGACCAGACCCTGGACGTGTCTTCCCTGAGGTCGATTTCTGCAGCGGGTTATTTACTCTCAGCCCATATTTTATGTCCAAATGAATGAGGAACCTCTGGATCTCAGTCTAGTCCCTCTCTTGGTTGGCCTGATGTTGTTACCTTTGCTTTGACCTGAGTGCTTTGAAATTTCCGTGTAACTAATATAGCCTGGTGGGTAAGAGTTTGGGTGCTGGAGTCAGGATGGCATGATTTTAAATTCTGGTTCACAACGTACTAGTGAAGTGACTGTGGGAAAGTTATCAACCTCTCTACAAACCTCAGCTTTTCTCATCTATAAATGGGGATAATAATAGTATTTCTCTTAGAGGGTTGTTGAGGATTAAGTGAAGTGATGCATGTCAAATGCTTGGCACCCAATGATTGCTCAATAAATGTTAGCTATTATTCTTATGACTGGGATTGACTATTTGCCCCAATCAGCACAGGCAGACATAACTCTAAAGCTCCTTACGGGTAGAAACTATCATAGGTCCACCTGGCATATTAGTTAATGTTTGTTGAATGGGTAAATGGTGGGAACACCCTCATTATACAGTTCGTTTTCAAATTAGAGGCACCACTAAACATGAGCTCATAATCAAAAAGAACACAACACACATGGAAACAATCTACTTTGAGTAAGAGTCACCAGAAACAAGTAGCAGAATTAGAATGTCAAGAATTTGAATGATACAGTTATAGGGTACAAAATCAAAAAGTATGTTAAGATGCTTTTTAAAAAAAGGATGGAATAGAGAACATGAGAAAGAAATAAGATATTATCATACTATAGTAAAATTTTCTACAACCTCCTTTTGTTCCCCTTAAGATTTCTTGAGAATCATTTTATCGTCCTGAGAGTGCATGGCCAGGAGATGGGTCAGCTCATCACTTCAGCATCACATAAGCAAGAGGGAGAAGAGAGGAAGCACACTCACATGCTGACCCTGTTACGCCTGGTGCTCCCCTAGCAGATGTGGTATGGGCTGTGCCCTGGAATACAGCTTAGAATTAGAATTCTTTCTCTTTGCAGAGGAGAACGGCATGGGAGTGGGGTTCAGAGCAGATGTGTGAGGAGGATAGAGGAGGAAAGAGAGAGACCTAAAAATGTGTGCCTTCTCATAGAAAATTGCCACATCAGAGAATATGTTTAGGGGAAAAAATGATTCCATTGCATTGTTTAATTCAATTGTTTAGTTCAACGAAATTACTCTTGCTGTTTGTATTGTGATTATGTTAAATAAAAAACACTTTCAAAGTACATTTCAGTCATGAAGACCCTGACCTGTTTACGTAATGATTAAAAATGGAATGACCTATAAGTCCCCATTTTCAGCAGTCCTCAGGATTGCCCAGTTTGAGAACCACTAATGAATGTTTGCCATGTTGAGGCAACACAAGAAAACTCCACATGTGAACGTTTTACAGCATTGGCTGCTGCATGTTTTTTTCCCACCTGGGGCTTCTGTTCCTCCTTCTTTATGTTGCTGACTTCTTTTTTGATCCCTCAGAAGAGAACAGGCACCATTCCCTTGCCGTGGGCATTTGTATTCTGAATAGCGGCTTGAGAAAGCTCCCTCATCTCTTAAGAACTCAACAGTATCCAGGCTTCTTCCTGCTGAGGGCTTTCTTCTCCTCCAGGACTCTCTTGGACAAGATCTGAGAAGACCCCTGCTAGCTCTCCTGTGCATGGTCCCATCTGGTCCACAGGACATAATCACATCCCTTTGGTCCACAAACTCCGGGAATGTAGGCTGCCCCAAGCAGCTGCCTCTCATTTGCTTTTCTTTCAAAGCCACTAGCTAGCTGGTTTCTTGCCCTTCAGATTTTTCAGGTGACAGTTGGTCTGTATGTCCCCATGACTAGAGGCCAAATATGAAACTCTCCAAGTGGCCTTCTTAAAGCGCCTCTAAGTTGATTTGCAGGGATGGGGGAAACACCCCGTAGTTTGCTACTCCGGGAGGGAGATGGCACCTCTTGGAACACCAACAGCTTTCTCCAAAATCTCCTAATCTCTGACTTCGGACCCTTTTATATCCTGATATAGCTGAAGGAGCAGGAGACATGTAATTGTTTTATTAAATTTTTTATTTTGACATAGTTTTAAGTTCACATGCAGTGGTAAGGAATAATTGAGAGAGAGCCCGTGTACCCTTTACCCAGTTTCCCCCAATGGAAACATCTTACAAAACTCTAGTGCAGTGTCACAGCCAGGACACTGACATCAGTGCAGTCAAGACGCAGCACAGTTCCGTCCTCCCAAGGTCCTTCAGCTGGAGAGTGCAGGCTCTGGGGGCCTTTTTAGTCCGCGCCCATTGGTATTTCTGCATTGCGGGTCCTTTAGCTTCTATTCTGAGACTTATGAGGCAAAACGATAAACCAGGAAACTCACCACTGTGACTCCCTAGCTGGTCTGTCTTCTTTGCTCCATCTTTCAGAGTCTTCTTTTGTTGTTTTATATATAATGTGCAGGGGTTTTAGTTGTACTTAGTGGGAACGATAGAAAAAGTATGTCAACTCCACCTCCCCAGAAGTGGAAGTCTGTGTACCTGTTTTTGGATCACCTCTTTTGTGCGTTCTCAGCATAGCTTTGCACATCACTTGGACCGTGGTATTTATTGTCTTGGTGCCTCAGCCAACATTTCCTATAAGCGTTTAGTTACATACACGTGAAGAAGAAAGGGTTACAAAATACATCCTCAACAATCATGCTTATGAAAAATTCCTAGGTTTTCATTGTTTTAGTAACAACATAAACATATTCCTGGATTATTCTTCATTCTGGCTTCAGGGAGATCATTCTGGAAAGGTAGTCTTGGGAAAATTATTTAAAAAGTGACCAAATTCCATCGTTGAAAAAATGAATATTGTTAATATGCATTCTATTTCACCTATTATAACTACAAGGCTATTTATTTATTTAAAGATTTTATTTATTTATTTCCACCCCCCCAAAGCCCCAGTAGATAGTTGTATGTCATAGCTGCACATCCTTCTAGTTGCTGTATGTGGGACGCGGACCCAGCATGGCCGGAGAAGCGGCACGTCGGTGCGTGCCCGGGATCCGAACCCCGGGCTGCCAGCAGCGGAGCGCGCGCACTTAACCGCTAAGCCACGGGGCTGGCCCTACAAGGCTATTTATTACTTCTAGTAACAGGGCAATTGGAGTATAGTATAGTTAGTGGTGGGCTGGAGTCAGCTTGTACTGGCTTGTAAGAGATAATTTTTTTTTTTTGAAGAGGAGGATTGGCCCTGCGCTAACATCTGTTGCCAATCTTCCTCTTTTTTTCTTTTTTCTCCCCAAAGCCCCAGTACATAGTTGTGTATCACAGTTGTAGAGTTGTAGCTCTTCTATATGGGACGCTGCCTTAGCATGGTTTGATGGGCGGAGCATAGGTCCACGCCCAGGATCCGAACCTGCGAACCTGGGCCGCCGAAGCAGAATGCTTGAACTTCACCGCTACGCCACCGGGCCAGCCCCAGAGGTGATTGTTTTTAGGAATTCCACAAGGCAATAAACATAGTTGTTATTAAAAATTATATAAAATTTCAATAAATTACATTAAAAACAAATACTAAAAATTCACCACTTCCTAGTTATTTTACTACATTTTACTACTATGTTCTTGAGATTATTTACATCTATCGTAAATATCTGTGTGGTGGAAATACTGTATAAAGGCACCCTACTGTGCATCTCTTCTCAACTCTGTGTTCAATGATGTCGCATTGGTAGCTTGATGTCAGCCATGGTGGGAGTATTTACTCCACAGAAATTGGAAAATGTTACAAATCAGGGCTTTCCCCCTGGAAAGCCTGTTGTTAAACATTTTCCAGAACACCACTGAGTATAAACCATTTTCCCAGAGTCTCTCTATCGCTGAAAATAATTTTTCTTATTCTCCAGAAACTTGCCCTATCTCAGGAGCTTTTGAATTTCCAGACCTAGATTACTTGTATTTTATATGGTGTAATAGCAAGATAAGAGCAAGTATTTCTTCAGCCTTCACAATCCACAGTGGAAAACAGATATATGTTTCTTATTATGCTGCCTTTTGAAGAAGACTTGACGACAGAGCTGATGCTGTGTTCAGATTAACTACGTGAGCAGAAGGGGTGGGGGAAGGGGAAGACAAATGGCTTGTTTTTTCAATACAGCTGCTCTGGCTATTGTCTTTAATTACACTCGTGCTGGACTGATAAGGAAGCTGGCTTCTGACAGCCATGAGGAGCTTCCGTGCCACAAAGCCCTAATATTTCTTTGTGGGTATAAGTGATGTCTTGTGCACTAAGCAAGATAGACATGAATTATTTTTGATAATTGTGATTGGCTCTGTTTCTACAATGCTTAGGGACTTAATTTTCTTAAAGCTATATGGCCCCCATTTGGAAGTTTACCTATTGCCTTTAGTGAGGCAGGAGATTTTTGCGGTTGAATGTGGATGCATTTCTCGAACTTTTCAACATACTCCTTATTCATATGCCTTTTTATTTGGCATTGAAAAAATATGCTGACATCTTCTTGAAAACATGACTGATAACTGACTATCTTGGTGCCTCTTCCTTTCCAGTCTGGCCAGAATTCTCCCAGTCTCTTCCGAATATTCCCATAATGTGAACCTAAAGCTAAGACATATCATGTAGAGAGCCCATGTGCCTTTTAATTTTATTTTCTTGGTAGGAATAACAAGTGCCAGAACTACATGTTTCCATCTTTTGTCCCTGTTGTCCTTACTTTCTTGGTGGCAAGTGGCCAAATGCCAAAGCAAAAAAGCATTATGGAATGATGTATTACTGTGTAACCCAAGTGCCAACGGAGTATTTTCTGGAGAAAAGGCGATGCTTTTGTTGTGAGCTGCAGGGTGGAAAGCCTGAAGAAATGAACGTACCTGGTGATTTCATTTATTAAAATGTTTTCAGTTTAGAATCTACCAAATGTGATTGAAAAGCCCTGCTCCCTATTAGAATATTCTAGAATAACCTAAACAAAATTGGGCGTGAAGTAATTAAACATTTTGTGTGGGGTTGTTAAATAGTGTTTTGTAGGGAATGTCATCCTTCCAGGTTTCTGTCCAGTGGAGGAGTCATTTTAACTTTTCACTTCAGGCAAATATATACTCTTCATGTCAAAGAGACTTTGAAATATGTTATTTCTGCTGCCAGAGCACAGCTACAGAGTGGAGAACATCAGGGCCAAGAGAGCCAGCTGCAGAGCACTCAGGCTAGAGAGTTAGGGAGCTCTAGCACCAAGCAGCCATGTACAACATTACCCAGAATCTGTGGGGGGGAAGCCAAGCCAGATGTGTAGGGATATAGGATATGATAAAATCAGTTCTTTGAATAAGTACGTAAGCAGAGACTCAGGTCTTTGTAATAAGAGCACTGAAATAAACATAAGACATCCAGACATCCCAGCAGAGGACAGGCTTGGTGGGATGGGAGCCACATGGACCAAGCCATTCAGAAGAGGGTCCAGAGGGAATCATCTGAGAAAGTCTGGCCAGTCCCTGGCCCTGCTGGTTAATTCAGGCTAGTGCGGTGGTTAGTGTGTGGGCCCAGGAGTCAGGTTACCACGTTTATGTCCTGGATCTGCCATATCACAACTGTGTGGCCTTGTGTTTCTGAAACTCAGTTATGCTATCTGTAAAATAAGAAGAATGATAGCCCACCTCATCCAAAGCTCTTAGCAAAATTTCCGGAGCCTAGTAAATTCTCCGTAAATGTTAGCTGTACAAATACTAATGCAATTATCTTATTATTAGTTCCATGGTGAAATGAGACTGATATCAGAATCCACTCAACATTTCTTATGGCTTTTAGTATATTAGTATAGTTAGTGAACCGTATCTCGTTCTCATTACAAAATGAAGATTTAGGAATTACCCTCAAATCCGGTTATACTCTTCATAGCGTTGCTAAGCAGAGAATCCTTAAGGTGTTATTCTCTATTGATACCTAGTTCAGGTGGACCCTACCTGACTGTTGGACTGACCAGGGTGAAAACTACAGTCACAGAAGCAGCCCCTTACAGAATGCAGGCTTTAGTAAGTCTATTTTTGTCTGAATTTGCTACCAGTTAATTTAATTTGTATCTTTATGTGCCCCTCACATGTGGTGAAGCAACATCGGAAGATACAATGAGGCTGCAGTGACAGAGCAAGCTACTGTCTTCTTTTACTCATTCATTAATTCATTCATTGATTCATGGATTCATTAATTGATTGATTGATTCATTTATTCATTCAAATATGGTGATTGACTGCCTGGACTATATCCTTTACTGCACCAATTTCATAATCCTTACTTTCAAGGACTTTCACCTTCAGTAGAGGAGACAGAAAAAGTAACCAGGGAAACCAAATATAGTGCTACTTGTTAAGAATAATGATAGTGAAGACATCTTGTGATAATGACTAGGTGAGAGCAGCCCACAACTGTCATGACAGGTCTTGGGGAAAAGTTTCACTCCAACAACAAATATTTGTTGAACAATGTGCCAGGCCATCTTCAAAGATCTGGGCCCACAGCAGTGAAAAGACCAGGCCCCTGCTGTCATAACATTTACATTCTCCTGGGTGGGGAAGAGAATAAACTAATAGGGAAAATAGATAGGGATATACATTAAATAAGGAATTGATATAGAGAGATGTTTTGGGGAATAACTGGATGGCTATTTTATGTAGGGTGGTTAGGAAAGACTAGCTGAGGAGGAGACATTTGAGCTGAGACCTAAAGACTTAGAAAGAAAGAAGAAAAGTTGAGGGGGAGAGCATTTTAGGCAAGGAGAAAAGCTAGTGGAAAAGCCCTAATGCAAAATGGAGACCAGCATTTTCAAAAGAAGGCAGATGGCAAGCCAGGTATGAGACGAGGAGGGGGAGTTAGGAAGAGGCAAGAAAGTCTCTGAAAGCCAGCATAAGGAGATTGACTTTCATTCTAAGCGCTAGGAGAAGTCAATGATGGATTTTAAGTAGGGAGTGACATGTTCTAATTTACATTTAAAAAATGTACTTCTGGCTGCGGTGTGGGGAATAGATGGTTGGAGGCAGTTGCAGTATTCCACGTAAGACGTGGCAGTGGCTTGGATTGTAGAGGAAGCAGTGGAGAGGGGAGAAAATGTGTTGGGGTGTGTTTTCAAGATAGACTTGATAGGATTTGCTTATAGGCTGCATGTGTGGAGTGAGGAAAAGAGGAACGAATGCAAGGTAAGCTCTTAGGTTTTTGGCATGAGCAGCTGGGTGGATGATGGTGCTGTTTGCTGAGATGAGGAAGCCTGGGTAGGAACAGAGTGTTTTTTGGAGGGAAGGGGGAGATGCTGGTGTGTGGGGTAAGGTAGGGAAATTAGGGGTTCCCAAGTGGTTGTGTGGAATTTGAGATATCTTAGATGCACAAGATAGAACATGCCTTATCTGCCTTTGGGACAGGCATGGCAACAGGCGCATTCAAGGTTGGGTCAATAACCATATTCGAGTGAAACAATGAATGAATGAGGTGGATGGTGGTCTGCTCTGTCACTACTTCTTCACTGTTGTCAGATGCTGCCCCATCACACATGGGGAACACAGAAAGATACAGACTAATTCAACAGGTAACACATTCAGACAATAATAGGCTTAGATAAGTCTGCATTTTGTAAAGGTGCTGCTACTTGTTATTTTCCTCCCACAAGTAGTAATTTGGATAAACAAACCTGGAACCCTGGAGAGAGGTCAGATTGGCCGAGAAAGATTTGGTACTCTTGGAATACAGATGGTTTCTTAAGCCACGGTGTGCCTTGAGGTCCCTGAGGAAGAACAGACAAATAGAGGAAGGAATGGGGTCTGTATTAGTGTCCTATTGAGGCTATAACAAATTACTACAAACTTAGTAGCTTAAAACAACACAAATTTAATATTTTATAGTTCTGGAGGTCAGAAGTCCAAAACGAGTCTCACTGGGCTGAAATCAAGGTGTTGGCAGCATTGAGCTCTCTCTGGAGACTCTAGGGCAGAATCTGTTTTCTCACCTTTTCTAGCTTCTAGAGGGAACCTGCTTTCATTGGCTGTGGCCACTTCCTCCATATTTAAAGTGCATCACTACAACCTCTCTTTCCATCGTCACAGCTTTTTCTGACTCTGACTCTCCTGCCTCCCTCTTTCCCTTATAAAGATCTTTGTGATTTCATTGGGCCCATTTGGATAACCCAGGATAATCTCCCCAAGTCAAGATCCTTAATCACATCTGTGAAGTCCCTTTAGCCATGTAAGGTAAAATATTCACATGTTCCGGGGCTTAGGATGTGAACAACTTTGGGAGCTATTATTTTGCCTACCACAGGGCCCAGGACTAATCCCTGGAGTGCTCCTAGGAGGCTGAACAGAGAAGATCCAGCAAAGGATTAGAAGGAGGAAAGTCCAGTGAGAGAGGTGGAGAACCAGGAGAATGTGGTGTCACAGAAGCCAAAGGTAGACAGTTTGAAGAAAGAGGGAGTGTAATGGTATCAGTTAGCTTTGGGTTTAGCTGTCAATAATGGAAAACCCTATTACAGTGGTTTAACCAAAGAAGGGGTTTATTTTTGTCCTATAACAATAAGTCTAGAAGAGGCCATCCCTGGCTAGAGTACTAGCAAGGTGCCTCTGTCTTCCTTCTCTGCTGTGTTCTGTGTGTGGCTTCCTTTATCATATTTCCAAGATGGTGGCTGCATCTCTAGGCTTTGAGTTTGCCTTTCAGTCAGAAGAATGAGAAAGGGGAAAGAGCAAAGGGCAAAGGGTAAAAGGGGCCAGCTGAGTCTGGTTCCATTTTGAAAAACTTCCTCAGAAGCTCCTCCCACTCACTTCTGCTTACATTTCTTTGGCCAGGTTCTGAGGCCGTCTCTAGCAGCAGGAGAGGAGTCTATTTGCCAGGAATAGGGAAGAATGGATATTGGGTAGGCAGTTAGCAGCATCTGCTGCTGTAATATTTGTTAATCATAGAATTTTTGTGAAGGAAAAGGCATCAAGAGGTCTTTCATTCAAGATTTCTTCTTCCAAGGAGGTTGGGGATTTAAAAATAGACTTAACTCCTTTTTGGGGCCGGCCTGGTGGCGTAGTGGTTAAGTTTGCGTGATTCGCTTTGTTGGCCCGGGGTTCGCAGGTTCGGATACTGGGCACGGACCTACGCACTGCTTATCAAGCCATGCTGTGGCAGGCATCTCACATATAAGTAGAGGAAGATGAGCACAGATGTTAGCCCAGGGCCAATCTTCCTCAGCAAAAAGAGGAGGATTGGCAACAGATGTCAGCTCAGGGCTAATCTTGCTCACCAAAAAAAAAAAAGGCTTAACTCCTTTTCAAAGGTCTTTGATGATGGGTGTTCTATAACCTTCATAGAAACTCTTGATTTGTTTGATTTATACACTCAAGAAGCTTTTTCCTTCTGTCTCAGAATTTCCTTTCAGATGTGATTTACTCTCATTTCTTTTTGTTCAATCTTCTGGAGAGATGGAGTAACACCAGGCAGCATCAATCACTTATCTGGACCCTTGAAATGGTTTGAACTAGCAACCCTCCAATGAATTAGTGGAAAAAGGCATTGGGAGATGAAATATAGGTGTTAGAGCTTATTGAGGGAATTAGTGAAATACGTGGTGAGGAAAAGTGCACTCTGCTTTTATTGGGAAAGAACTGCTTGAGTGAATTTTCATACAGATTGGAGCAGGGTGTGTTATGTATGGGCTTTACTGATGAGGAGGGAAATTTGAACACATAAAAAATGGAAATATAATAAATACTCTAAGAGACTGCAGAAAGATGATTGCAAGGTGAGAGAAAATGGTTTGGCTGTGAGGTGTCAGTCACGGGAGGAGGGGGGAAGAGAGCACGGCGCTTCAGTGGAGGCATTTCTGTGCCTGAATTAACTGAGGTTGCCATGTGTCACTCTCTTCTGACAGTTGGTATTTTTCTGGGTTGGTGGTTTTATCTCCTGTGTGTGCTCATTGGCAGGGTGAAGGCAAGTATTGGGCAACTATTATAAAAGAGAAACATTTTAAAATGTCATCTTTTGGTGAATTTTCCAAGTATGCCTTAAAAGGTGGAAATAAATGTCCTTTGAAATTCATATTTTTCCTTCACGTGCTATTCTTGGCCCGTCTACCAGGCTAGAAAATTGCTACGCTCTCTTTCTTCCCTCACCACCAGTGAACCAAGCTTTAATTTTGGAACTCTATTAAAAAATGTTATCAAATGGTTCTACAATCCCAGAAATTTCTTTTAGTCAGTGTGTACTACTCTCTCTCATCTACCAACACACACATACACACATGCTGCAGAGTGCTGCGACATTAATCCTGACCTAAACTCTCATGCTACACACACACACACACACACACACACACACACACACACACACACACACACACACACACACACACACACACACAGAGTTCCCTGTCAGGATGGAGTTGAATGAACCTCTGCTGGGTAAAAGGGCTGTCTCTCGTTAATGAGACTTGTTCACAGTAGATCCTAAGTAGAAGGCCAATGAATATTAGATGTTTTGATTTTTTATTGATTTGATATCAGAAACTAAAATGCCTGAATATTTGGAAATGTAAAAGGGCTTTAAATCTTAAGCATTCTACAGAAGAATTTTCATCACTGATCATATCCTCATGGCCCAGAGAATGTGGAGTTTGAATTGGTGTTGAAAGATTTTGACAAGAGGGAAGGGAAAAAGAGCATTTCAAGCTAATGCATAATTTGACTCATGCTTTAGGAAGAGAATTTATAAAATAATAAAAGTCATTTTAGTGTGCAGAATTCTCCTATGTGTACAGAGTTCTAGACTTTACATAGCTTTCCCATCTACTTTAAAAACATTTAAAAACAGAGATAAAGCCCTATGTGGAGTTGGAAATTCGTGTCATACCAAGTCTACTTAAAAACACTGGAACTGACTCCCAACTGTTTGAAGGGTTCTATATAGAATGGGTGTAGATTTGTTCTGTATTGTCTCCACAGGAAATGCACAAGCTTCGGAAGATTAATTCAACTCCTCCAAAAAAGTCTTTCAAGTTTTAATAAGATGGAAAACACAATTAAGTACAGAACAACTTAGAACAAAATTATCTCCCCAAAACAACTATTCTTAAAAATTTGGTGTATTACTTTCCATTCTTTTTGCTACATATATTCATCTGTCCATCCATTCATTTACTTATACAACAAATATTTATAGACATCATGGTAGATTATATAGATACAAGATAGATAAGACAAACCTGATTCTTGTTTTTGTGGGGCTTATGGTTTAGTTCATTCTTACAAAGTTATAGCCACATTATATTCACATCCTGTTTTTTAAAATTAACATTTTAAATTACCATTACATCATAAGCACTTGTTATGCTATTATAGATGTCCATTTGCACAATATTTTACCTTGTGCATACCGCAAAGAGAAACAGAAGCACCTACAAAAGCAGAAAGGAAGGAAACCAAGTGCTCAGCAGTTCCAAGAGACGGAACAGATCACCAGGGCTTCGGATACAGATATGGCACAAGTATCAATTGCTTTGTTAGAAGAGAAACGGCCTAAAAATATGTGAGGCTGGGCCCTAGAGGTACTAATGGCAGTGGAAATGGTTGCCATGACAACGGCAAGGAAAAGTCAACCAAAGGAATTACTAATACATATGAGTGTAAATGTGCCTGACATTGAATAATGTGAGCTGATTCCTTGGCAGATTCCAACACTATTTCTGAACCTGAAAAAAAAAATGTTTCAGCGTTTATCACATGCAAGTTGAATTTTATGGATTTTATGGTAAGAAGTAACTAACTTTGTCATAAGGGGTGGGCTTTGATTTTAAAAATAACTTTTATTATAAGAATACCATGGGAACATTAAAGGGTATTTTCAAAAGAAAAAGAAATTGCTTATCATCCTCTCTGTCAATACAACAGCTTGCCTTTTCCTTCTCCTCTACATCCAACTGCATTTTTACATATCGGTAATCTGACAGTTTTGCATTCTGCTTTTCATTTAATCTCATTGTCTAAAGCATTTTCCAGGGCCGGCCCCGTGGCTTAGCGGTTAAGTGCATGCGCTCCGCTGCTGGCGGCCCGGGTTCGGATCCCGGGCGTGCACCGACGCACCGCTTCTCCGGCCATGCTGAGGCCGCGCCCCACATACAGCAACTAGAGGGATGTGCAGCTATGACGTACAACTATCTACTGGGGCTTTGGGGAAAAATAAATAAATAAATAAAATCTTAAAAAAAAAAAAAAATAAATAAAGCATTTTCCATGTTTTAAAATCATATTCATAATTAACAACTAAAATTCCTACACAATAGCTCATCAATTGCGTTGTATCATTTACTCAACCATTCACCTATTGGAAGGAATTTATGTATTATTCACAAGTTGTGTTATAGGCAACGCAGAGGGATTAGGTAGAGTTCAGAGCAATGTTACTGAAGCACTGGCTCTCAACATTGCACGAGTGGAGCTTGTATTCCCGCCACGATGCATTACAATTCACAAATATCTACTAGCTGGAGGGTGGGAGGGGTCAATAATTCTTGATTATCAGGTAGTGCCAACAATTAATAGGATAGGGAAGAATGCTTTTCTCATTATGCCACATATTGCTTTATAATGCACATCTGCTCCCATAGCCGGGGCTCTGCTGCAATCCCCCAGTGTTTTTTTGAAAGACCATTTCTTACCCTAAATGAATCTGTCAATAATAATTATTATGGTAAAAGTAAAAAACCCAGCTAACATGATTGAACCATTCCCTCATAGTCTGCAGTGAAGAAAAATGACTGTATATCACAGGATGACAATTGTCTCTGCATTCATGGTAAATCAGGTGTCTCTTCCATCCTGTATTGGAAGGGATTCTGCTTCGCCTCATGTACTGTACCATTCATCTTGTTTTGTGTACATAATGGTGCTACTGGCTCAGAATGACTGTGTCACTGTTTCAGGTTGTTAATAGAGCTGTTTGCTTCCATGAGGATGCCTTCTGAACGTACGGCTATTCTACTATGAGCCTGCATGATTAGCAAATCAAAGGGCAGCCCCATAAGTCACTATGTCGGGGTGCTTCTTGAACTTGGGAAATGCAAGCTTAACACCTTTGATGATTGATTAGTAGCAGATGGAAAGTGGGAGCAACTGTTATCAAAACCACTGTTTTGATGACCAATTACTGAAGAGTTGTGCTAATTCAAATCGACTGAAGAATGTTGCTTTTGTGTAATTGTCGTTAAAAATACATGATAAAGAGTTATAAATTAGCATTTTTGCATTCCAATAAGTTATCTGGCTAAAAGGAAGAATAGAAAGATTTGAGAAGGTAAAAGAATAGATAAGAAGGGGTTGAGACAATAGGATAAACACAGGAAATCCAAGAAAGAAATAGGATGAGGTAATTGATCCCAATCAC
Source organism: Ceratotherium simum simum (assembly GCF_057802395.1). Classification (NCBI taxonomy): domain Eukaryota; kingdom Metazoa; phylum Chordata; class Mammalia; order Perissodactyla; family Rhinocerotidae; genus Ceratotherium; species Ceratotherium simum. The sequence continues at coordinate 33,792,490 of NC_141928.1, read as the reverse complement.
CAGACAAACTCACTTGGGGCAGTTTTTGGATACTTAGAGTTGTTAGCAAGCCACCTGGTCAGAGAACTGTGCTGGGCTTTCTTCTCTGTCCAGAGATGACTGTGGGGCAGCATTTGAGAATCAGAATTAAATTTCCGCCACTTAGCTTAGGACACTTTGAAGTAAACAAGTTCTTCGTTTCTTTCCCCCAAATCAGAAAGGGCCAGTAAAGAAGAGTTTATGTTCTTGTGATAAGTATATTCGTAATATCTCTGCCAGAAAGCTCAAATCCTGAGGAAAAGGAGATTCCACTTCTCATTGCAAGAGGAGCAAAAAAGGGTGGAAAGGTTCCCCAGAGGTCTCAGAGGAAAGGGTTAGGAGGGAGGAGGGTTTAGAGCAGCGTCTTTCAAACATTGGCCCCAACTCACAGTGACAAACACGTTTTACGTGGTGACCCAGTAGCGTGTGCATAAACACACAGCACCTGACAAACATTTTGTGAAACAATGCCTGTACTCACTATGTAAGGCTGACATCTTTTCATCAAACACCTCACTGCTAGTCTACTGACAAGACAACATACATGAATTCATAAATTTTGTCCTCACAATAACCCTAAGCAGGTATTATGTTGCTGTTTTCTAGATGAGGAAACAGGGCTCAGAGAGGTGAAATCACTGTCCTATGTTCACATGGCGGTGAAGTGGAGGAGCTGAGATCCGGGCCTGTATCTGACTGATCAGAACTGAGCCATTCCTTTTCCACTGTGCTAAATGGCCTTTCTCCAGGAAGCACTGAAAACTTGTCCTGACTTCCTTAGCAACTAAAGAAAAGAGAGAAAGATGATCAGTGAAAAGAACTGTGATATCCCAGGACCTGCTCAGAAACCCAGGCTTTCAGAGTCAATATGGTGGCAGCAGAGCCCTGTGATTCAAAGCATGGGCTCCATGGGTCAGATTGATCCGCCTGACTGTTGCTGCCCCACACGGACCAAGTTGCACCTCGGGCAAGTTAAAACTCTCTCTAAAACTCACTTTCCTCATTTATAAAGTGCTAACGTTAATAGTAGCCTCCTTGTAGGTTTGCTGCAAAAATTAAAAGAGAGGGTCCATAAAAGTATCCAACATGGTATCGAGAACAGATTTGGCATTCTGTGTTAGTTGTTACCGCTGACATAGAGAAGGTGCATAGGCGTGTTAGAAACCCCTTCATTCAAAGCCAGGCCCCTTCAGCTACAATTAACTAACTTTTTTGTTTATGGCAATCCAGATCCTACTGAGAAGCCAATGTGTTATTTGAGCCAATTAGGGCTAGATGGGAATTCATAATAAACATTTGCTAATCACGCAAAGACCCCTAAGTAGTTACTGAGGAATGATGGGGACAAAATTGCCTCCAGGTCATCACTTTCATTACGGCTCCTATAACTCTGACTAAAAACAATCATGAGTTCTCTTGTTGATAGCCCCATTTATATGAATTAGTGGCTTCAGTTCAGTTTCCATTACCTAGGTCTCCCAATTGCAGAATCACCGATTCCAAAGTTTGAAACATACATTCTAAAATGAATGGAGTAAACTTAGAAAGTTTGGGAGAAACTTAGAATCCCCACTGTGGCTAATTGCTATGACGATTTGCTCCTAAAATATGCTGTCAGAACAGCATAGGAGTGATGTTCTTTGATTTTGATTGTGCTGTAAACATCTTATCAAACTAGGCACCCACGCCAAGTGTTAGAGGAACTTAGAACATAGAAGTGAGAAAAATATCCTTCTCTCTTGTTGAAGCACCTCCGGTTTTGTGAGCTAGTGACAACTCAGCCCACAAGTTGTGGGAGTTATCATCAAAAACTGATGAGCAATACTGTCATTGGTCAAAAGAAAGCTAAGCTGTTGAGATAATTCCATACATGAAGTTTCATCTTGTGAGCTAGATCTTATCAGATAATATTCCCACCTCTGTCTTCATCTCAACAGCTGGGATTTTTGGGTAAGTTGTATAAAGCTTAGGGTAAGCTCTGCCCATGATCTTCTCAAATTCTTGGAACAAGTTTTTTGGGACTTGGGTAACTTCACCAATGAGGACCTCCATGGACCTACTATTTGGAATGTATAGGAGGGGCACAAGTACAAAGAATTAATTGATATAAGCAGTTTGAATTGTCATGCTCTCATGATTTCCAAAACATGTTCTGTCCCATATAGATACTTTCTCTCCAAATACATACTGTGTGGCCTTGATAGGCTCTTAAAATATCAAGAATTGCAATATTGGTGATAATAATGATTACATTTTTTGAGTGCTTACTATGTGCCAAGCTGTGCTAAGTACTCTACATTCAAAATCTCATTTCCTAGTCACTGCAGTTCTATAAGGTAAGTACTATTACTACCCCCATTTTAGAAATAAGAAAACTGAGGCACAGAGAGGTTACCCATTACCCAAGTCCATTCAACCGGCACTGACTCATATTGAAAAGCTGTTAATAGTGCTTTACTTCCTGTTTCTCAGCCTTGATTGCCCGTTAATAAATCTCCTGAAAAATAACCATACATTGCAGTGGTTCCTAGTCACCCAAGAGGTCTTCCAAAATATATTTTATCTTTGCTTTCTTACTGTCATATGGGGATCACTAACAATTGTTCATGGATGAAAGCCATAGCCTGAAAGGAGCCTTTGGTGCCAAGCCTCCTGTTCCACAAACTGGAATATCTGTTGACATGAGCTTGTGCCCTTGAAGGAGCATCTCTGATTCTAGAACCCAGAAGTCACTGGGTCGTAAACAATAGATAGGCCTATGTGCACAGCCATGCCTCAATGACCTCTGTACCCACCAGGAATATACCTGGAGTGGCTCCCATCTTTTAAGACCCAGACAAGGAATTCTGCCCCTGTGAAACCTTTCTTGACCTCTCGGAGTCTTCCCCAGCTGAGGTGGCACTTTGACGGGCACATCCAGCATGGCTGTCTGGTATCCCTGGATCCTAGGGATGTGGTGGGCAGGTATCAACAGAGGGGAGGAAACTTATTGATTAGGGAGGGCTTTGCATGCTGTTGTAAGAAGTTGGGATTTTATGTAGAACGCAAGAGGGAACCACTGATGGGTTGTAAGTAGGGGAATTGACATAAGCATGTTTGCATTTAGGAAGGTCATTAAAGGAATATACATTAATAGGGAAGGAGGCAAGATAGGAGGCAGGGAGATAAGTTAGGATGCTTTTGGAATAAAGTAGTACTCAAACCAGTAGGCATCAGAACCTCCCAGAGAGCTGTTAAGCACAGGCTGCTGGTCTGATGCAGTGGGTCTGGGGGGGGTGCCCAAGAATTTGCATTTCCAAAAAGTTCTCAGGTGATGCTGGTGTTACTGTTTTGGGAGCCCTGCTTTGAGAACCAGGAGAACTACTGTTGTAGAGAAATAATGATGTTTTGAATCAACGCTGTGACACGGGCTTAGGGACAAGGGGATACATTTAGGAAAAATTTAAGAGGTAGAAGTTGACCGTGTTGGTGATGGGGTGGAGGGAAGAACAAAGAGGAAGGTTGTGAGCTGCTGACCGGGTGGGCAAAGGGGCCATGCGTGAGGACTCGGGAGAAGCAGATGCTCAAGAGTGCAATACTCGCAAGATTAACACATTTGCTTTACCTCACATTGGGGGTTTTCTTATAAAGATGACTCCATTTTTCCACTTCAGCGACTTCTACTTTTCTAAGCATTACGGAAGTATTCTATGAAGGGCTTGCAATAAATTAAGGGGCTTCCGTGGGTGGTTTTATGTTACGAAGTAGGAATGTGTAGGGGAGAGGAATTCCAGGAGAGATGAATGAGGCTGTCAGTGGGGATGTCTTTGGGGCTACACTATGTCGTTTTCTCCTTGGGCCCCTCCATGCTGTGGTTACAGCTGCAATAGGAAATTCTCACCAACAGATTCTCCTGATGGGCAACAATTATGAATATTATCACTCAGCAACCACAGAAGTTGTTCACCATTTTAAAAAAGGATTGACAATAATTTATTGTTCAAATATGGCATAACAGAAATAGTGCTTGAAAGGGGAATCGTAAGTGGGAGAAGTCAGCAGCAGCAGGATTTCCCTATGTCTGCAACCAAGCAGGAAGGAAAAAAACCCCATTCATCTTGGCTTTGAGAAAACAACATAAATAAATTGCCTGGTAAACTCTGAGCAAGGGGTTGGTCCGCAGACGCAGACGCTGCTGGTGTTTTCTGATGCCGAGCTCTTTTCACCCAGTCAATTCCACTGGAGGTGCCACCGTGCCCGCAAGTGAGAAAGGATGTGCCCACAGAAAGATGCTTGCCAGCCAAGCTGGTCATAATTCGTGGTCCAGCGATGCTGTGCCTGGAGGGGGAGAATGAAACATTTATGAAAATGGCTCTTTCCAAGCCTCACATCGTGTTTGTCAAAGGGAAGAAGGCAAAGAAGCAGGAATCATCCCCCAAGAGAGGCCAGGCTGGTTTTGATTCTGTTTGTATCTTCAGGACTAGACTGCATGTGTGAGGTTTTGAACGTGAATGCACTGAGTGGTTCATAGCCTTGACTTCACTGTTTCACTGCATCTCAAGACGTCCTACTGCAGTACCCGTGAAGGCAGAAGAGACTGAACTTGATCTCCAGAGGGTGGAGGTGTAGCCTGAAGCATCCTCCACAGAAGTGAGAAATGTCTCTGCAATGTCACTTTTAACTTTAAAAAATAAAAAAGGGATGTGCATTTGCAGTCTATTCCATGATATCCGCACGTTTGTTGTAACAGTAACAATCATCTGTACCTTCCCATTGGAGGCATAAAATAGAAGAAATTCTCCCCAGATGACACGAAGGCAATTTAACATTCTGTAATTCTTCCACTCGTTAAGGAATTAGAGGCATTTCTGCAATTCACAGTAATTTTGTCCAAGGAGAAGGGCACAGTGGTTCACTAGAAGGAGTAGAATTCAACTTTGGTCAGAAAATAATGAGGTCTGTTTTGAATAAGAACAGCGGCTTCATCAGCATCGGCTCTGCGCTCACACAAGTTTTGCTGATTTTTTTCTGAATGATTTTAAGAACGCTCAAGCTTTCTGGTGTTATCTGCGAGTGTGTGGAAAGAGCACAGGGCTGGCAAATGAAGCTCCGCCATGAACGAGCCTCATGCCCTCGGAAAGCCAATTCGCCTTGGTTTCTTGGCCCATAAAATGAGAAGCTTAAACTCAGTCATCTCTAAAATCAATTCCAGCCACCAAATGCCTGTTTTCAGTATAGGGAACAATATTAACTGTCCATATGCACTGACTGTACAAATATTGAGTGAAAACAATTGGAGGGAAAAAAGCAGGCTCGAGAGTCCAAATTTGAGCTGTGTTTCTTCTCTCTTGAATGATGTGACACAGGTACAGGGCTTGACGAACATTTATTTTTCAAACAAATATTTTTAAACAAACATTTAGTGCCAGTACTCCTAAGTTCTTTGCCAATACTGCCTCATTAAATCCTCATGATCCTGCTACGAGGTGGGTGCTAGTATTAGCCCCATTTTACAGATGAGAAAACTGAAGCATGGGGAGGTGAATTAACTTGTCCAAAGTTACAACTAGGAAGAGCAGAGCTAGGTTTTGAACCCAGGCAGTCTGGCTCCAGGGTCCCTGCTCCTAACTGCCATATTATACTGTCATCCTATAGAATAATAGAGATGATATATATTTCCCTGCTGCCAGGTTATGCCGCAAATTGTGCCATGGCAGTTACGCTCTCGGCATAAAGATGAATAGATTTGGTCCCCATCCTCATGGAGCTCACAATTCAGCGGAGGAGAGAGACACATACAACAAATTACAGATGGAATGCTTTCAGAGGTGTAGGCGAAGATCTACAGGAGGTGGAGAAAGGAGTGCTTCTGTCTGGCTAGGGGAAGACGAGGGGCAAGGCGAAGAAAGCAAGGAAGTCTTTGAAGGAAATTTGGACTAAGAATTGTAGGATGCTTATGAACTTACCAGAGAGAGAAGGGAGCATGGACGGGTCTGAATGGGGATTCCAGCAGAGAAGTGTAGTAAGACTTTAGGTGAATCCGAAGCTTGAGCATTGCCAGGAAGTTGGTGTGAACATTTCTGTATTATTTAAACTTTTTACTTTAAGCATGTAGTTCTTTTTAAGGCACAATTATTTGCTTTTTAAAACATCAACTTGTCTCGTTCTTTTAGAGAAATCAAAGCTGTATTATGTACTTGGCTTCCTTAAAATATGAACTTTGAAAATAAATCTGGGCCCTGCCACTCATTGGCTGTATGTCCCTGCCTTTTCTGGGCTGCAGTTTACTTTTCTATAAATTGGGGATGGTCGTAAGTACCCTCTGGCTTGATGGAAGAGATAAATGAGACAGTGAATATAAAATATAAAAAAAAAAACTACCAAAGGTGACACAGAAGAGATCAATAATAATATTTCCCATCCCCTCACCATTGTAAAATAGTTTCCCTACATATATTGGATCAAATCTTGGGTAGTTAACTTAGGTGGCTGAAGAATGTTGAGAGCACAGCTTCATGGCTACAGATGAACTTGAACTTGTCCTTGTAGATGCTCAGCTCCTGTGGTTTCAGGATGGACGGTAAGCTGATGCTTGAGATGAAAATCTCAGGTAGACTCTAATTAGCCTTCTCAGCTTGGTATAGCTCAGGGAGAAATCTTGACATACAGCCCGGAGCACTTCTTGATAACATTTCCCAGTACATGTGGAACGCTCCTGAACCCCATGCAAGGCAGTGACATAAGACCAACATCAGGGTACAGCAGGACAATCTTACCTGCCTTGTTAGATCCGTATGCACATCTCTCAGCTTTCTTACCCATAAGCAATCCAGGAATGCCCCAGGTTTCTGTGCTTGTTGAGGCAACTTGTATTGTCTTTTCCCAAGGCTGTATTACAAAAAGATGCATTTGATTTCCTGTTTGTAATTATCTACCTATTTTTCTTTACAGTTATTTTCCAATATGCTCTTAGGAAAGACTGTTATGGCTCAAGCCCTCCTCATGGGGATGACTCTGTAGCCTTTTCCTGCGACCCTTCTCTTCCCCTCCAAGCTCATCTCCACGCTACAGCCTGAGTGATCCTGCTTAAGAAAGCCCCTCTCCAGTGGCTTCCCATGCACTAGAAGAAAATCTGGGCACTCTACCCTGCCTCACAAAGCTCTTCCTGAGTTCTTTTAGCATCATCATTTGAGAACTTGGAGCAGGACTGTGGTTGATTTTTTACTCTGTACAATAATAAAATACAAAGGTTTATTTTGCTCGCAGGGTAAAGATGGTTTTATGAAGCTACACCTTTCCCTTGAAGAGTCTATTGTTATGTTAGACAGGCAGAAGGAAGCTGTAGACGTAGAAAGAAAAACATGTAGACATTTCTTTGACGTGAAATTACTTGTGAGTTCCTGAAAGGACGGCTTTATAGAAGATCGGCATTTAGACTAGATCACCCAAGTATAGCTCGTGACCAAAGAGAACGTGTGTTTATGAAGGGCCAGAGGTAAGGGCTGAGGATGGGAGGGCTGTATAGGTTGCTCAAAGAACTGCTAAGAACAAAACACTGCTTTGAGCTTGAGGTGATACATTGTGAAGAGTGATCTCTGGACAGAGAAGCAGTCATTGAGTTCTTACTGTATATGACATAGGGAAATTGAACCTACGGGAGAGTGGAAGGGAATGTGTCCAAAAGACGGATCAGGTGCTTTCCTGAAGGCATTCATAATTAAGGAGAGATAAAACATATGTGCACCATAAGCAGTATGACAACAACTATAGAGAAGGGAGACTAGAAATACAGGACACCTGGCGTGTGTGTGCTGAGGGGTGAAGACAGATGGAGAGGGATGACAGGCTCCTGGGGAAAGATCCTCAGGAGAGGTGAATTCCGAGCTGGGATGTAAGTGATTTAGATCGTTGTCAACGAAAATGAGGTCATCTGAGGAGGAGGCAATGGCTTGAGCAAAGATGGTGAGAAGGATCCTAATGAGGTGCATAAGGAGAAAGCTCAGAAGGACAGAAGCTGAGGGGCTATGGAAGGAAAGTTGGCAAGGAAAGCTATGCTTCCTTAAACTACTGTCGAATATCTAGATAAGGATGAGCATTCTGAAAACACATAGAAATGTACAAGAAATGTACTGGTGCTTAGAAATAAACAAGCCAATTTCTTTGGGCTTTGAGTGTTTTGTGATATTAACTCCTGGGAAAGAGATTCTGAGTTGCTCTGCTGAATCATTCATTCCTTCAGCATCTGTTGAGTACTATGTTCCAGGCATTGGGTTGGGTCCACTGTCCTAAAATATAAGATAAACACAAATAATTTTTTGGAACAAGGAATAGTACAGAAGATAAACGAATACGTACACACCCTATTATTGGTAGTAGTGCATTCATTCCCAGAATCATATGGTGCCCATGTGAATAAAGAAGAAAGATATTTTTAGAGAGCTTCTTTCCTTACTTTGGAATATGAGGACAACACCTGCCAAATTTGGCACAAAATGATCATTGCTCCCCAGCAGACATGCACGCGAACAACTGACTCAGCGATGATGGGTGATTTCAAAAACAACAGTGGTTTCTGGGCGTAGGATTTCAGCTCTGAGCGCCTGTTGTAACCCTGTGCTAATTCCCTCAATATTTTTAGTAACTTGTAGTTGCAAGTACAAAACTGTTAATAGCAAGAGCATAAAGGACAGATTTTACGACTCCTGGAAACGAAATAGTGTGCTTCAGTTATTGAAGATCAAGTCAAAAATTTTTGAGAATATTCTTTCTCAGGCTACACTTAACTAAGCTCTGATATTTCATCAAATGATTTGGAAGAAATAAAATGCATTTTTTCCCCATTGTGTTTAGCTCATTAATGAATGATCCTCATCATTTAATAGTGTGAGCTGGTAATTTACGACCTGGATCATATTTTGCTCTCTCAGCATTCTTTTTTATTGAATTAATGTTTTCTCTAGGAAAAATATCTAGGGAACATATTCACACGTGAAAAAGAATGCTGAACATGGGTACTAGTTATTTTATTTTTCTTCAATTTCCTTGACTCAAGTAGAAAATTATAAAAAGCCCATATAAATAAGGATAATTAGTGAACATGAGAAAAAATAAGGATAATTACAACCAGCAACTATGAAAAGAACCGCGTGACACTAGGTCTTCTCTGTCACCTTGAATGATATGCTCTGAATGATCATTCCTTCAGGTTAGAAGAAGTGTTTGGCCTTATGACAAAACTCATCCTCCTAATTAACCTCAAACTAATGCATGGGGTGTTTTTAAAATTGTGGCTGAGTGCCTGTAGCAAACTTCTCCCATTTGACCTCTGTGATTTCCCAGGTTAGCGTTTCTGTAATCTGTGTGGAATAGGCTCACGTGTAGAAGATGGGTGGGAAGGTCAATGTGCACCATATATTTCAGTGGCTCTCATAGCCCCCCTAATTGGGCCTAATGATAGAAAATTGCAATGTTTAAAATAGTTAAAATAGGTTAGCAGTCTCTGACACAGCCTTCCCCAACTTTGCATTAAAATGCCTATGAAGCCGCAAAGAAAATCCTAAAACTATATTATACCACCCAAGAAGATTAAAGAAAAAAGGCTTATTGACAGAGGGTAGTTAAGAAATATCTCCTCATCTTCCCTTTCTGGCACACCCATACTTTATCTTCTGAAACAGAGCCTATTTGAAAAAAAAAAGATAGAAAAATACCGTGATTCCTCCTATTCACTATCAGACCCATCTTAGGGACTCAGGGTCTGGTCTTACTTTCCTCACAATCAATGATTTTTAAGATAACAAAAGTACAAAATTCCACCTCCCTATCTTTTTATTTTCCTTTACACAAAAGGGTACTAGAAAACAACAGAGTTAGAAGAAGGGGGTGGGTGCTGGCAGGGCACACTGCCTGGTATAGAGGAACGAATGAACAGATGGACCTGGGTTAGAATCTTACCTCTTCCACTTAATAGCTGAGAGGCTTTGGGAAAGTGACTTATTCTTCCTGAGCCTCAGTTTCCTCATCTGTAATACGAAGACAATAATACTTATCTTGCTGAGTTATAGTACGGATCTGAGATATAAAGTATCTTACACAGTATTGGCACATGGTAGGTGTTCAAGACATGTAGATAATAACAATAATGATGACGATGATGTTGTGTTGTTTCCAATAGGTAAAGCATTATGGTTAGGGGGGGAGACTAGAAGATAGATGCTTGTTGCAGTGCATGCTGGGGGAAGTGGTTTTCAATTCATTGGATTGGTTCAGTATGCCAGAGACCCAGGCATGGGGGAAAGGTAAACCCCTCACCTCGGAATAGTAGAGCTGACCGTTAGAAGCAAAGATTGAGTCGGTGTAACCTACTGCTGGCCTACAATATAACCTACTGTCCATCTGGAGATCTGAGTAAGAAAGATCCAGTGTCCAAGTAACAAATGGGCAAGAAAAATCCACTTACCTGATTTTTGACAAATACTTCATTTAATAAATCTCACTGCATTTAAAGATAAAAGTTCAAAACTCAACATGGCACACTTGGAAAAAGATTATAAAACAAGGAAGAGTAAATATGATCCTGAAAACTCAGAAGAAGAGCACATCTCTGAAAATGAAATACTGCAGGATTAAGAAGATTTCAGGTAGTTATTTTATATCCTCCACAGAATTTAAGAAGACTTGTGAATGGAGAAAGGAAATCATAATTAGAGAGCAGACTGAGGTGAAAAGATAGGAGGATAAAATAAAGAGGAAAATAGATATGATTAAAATAGAATTGTAAAAAACGAAAATGCAATAGCAGAATTGATAACAATAGCTAACAGTTTTTGAGTGTCAACTATGGGCTTTACATGTATTAACTCATTGTATTCAGCTCTATGAGATGGTGACTATTATCATCTCTGTTTTACAAATGAGAAAATCAAAGTACAGAGAAGATCAGAAATTCATCTAAGGTCATGGAGTTGATTAAGAGAAAAGCCCAGATTTTGAATCCAGGTGTCCAGAGGGCGTGCTCTTAGGTGGTGTGCCACACTGCCTTGGAGGCAGTCAGAGCAGAATTAACACTACTAAAAAGTGAAATAGTTATGAGGAGACAAACCCAGGAACACTCACAGAATATAGAGAAAAAGGGGAAGAGATGAAAGAAACATTAGAAAGAGGAAAGATGTAGAAAACAGAGATAGAGGAGCAAACCCAGGAATTACAGGTATTCCTGAGGAGAAACATAAATAGGACAGAAACAATGATCCAAGTTATAACTGACATAAATGTTCCTGGGTTGAAAAGATGTCTTTTTATATAGATAAAATGGGGCTCTGGTATTTCAGACAAGATCTAAAAAAGAAATCCACACTTAAATATAGACCAACAAAGTTTTTGAATGAAAGGAAAATAAATACTCAAGTATTCAGGCCAAAAAAAGAAAGAAAAAAGAAAAACCACTGACAGAGCTTTTTCTATATCATTAAATGTCAGAAAACGATGGAACAATATGTACAGAGTTTTGAGGGAAAGGGGTTGTGACCAAGAAATTTGTACCCCAATAAGCTGTCTTACATGTGGTGGAGTCGACAGAAAAAAACAAAACAAAATTCATGTATTCAAGGACTCAGAAAATATTCTACTTCTTAAATAATATTTGAAGGCATATTCTACACAACAAATAGATGAAGCAAAAACAGGGAATTTGCAGTGACAAATGAAACAGAAAAACATGTTGGCTGGTAAGACAGATAAACTATATGAAACCATGGAGTGCAAGACTGAGCCCAAATCGTTTGAACGTTAGCTCATTCAGACCCACAGACAAACTGATAAGACCACAGAGAGACTATTTTCACAGTAACTCCGCGCAGACTTATGTTCCAAAGATAAGATTACTGATTATTCCAGCAATGTGTCCAGTTATAAATTCTGACCAATTCCTGCCTGGCTCACTCTTACTTCCACCCTGAAACTTGGTGACTAACACCAGCCTCTAAAACCCTGCAAGTTGGCTCCCTAACCTCCTCCCTTTGGGAGATCCTGCTGGGACTTCCTCAAGGTGGCGCTCTTTTCCGCTCAGCAAGTTTAATAAACCCCAGCTTTGTATGAGCCCCAGGCTTCCTGGGTGTCTTTGCGCAGCGTGGAAAGTCTGGTAGTGAGACTGGAGTATACTAAGCACGGCAAATCAGATTACAAAACTGAATGCAAATGTCAAAATAGTTTTCATGAAAACAAACGTAATTAAGGTAAAAATAGTAACCGATGAAAAATAAAAGGAATAGAAAGTTAGATGATTAGAAAAGTAAGCAGCATGTAAAATTATGCTATTTTATTTTAAATATGGTGGGCTCTAAATATAGTTATTTATTTTGATTTTTTATTTTGTGAGGAAGATCAGCCCTGAGCTAACATCTGATGCCAATCCTCCTCTTTTTTTTGCTGAGGAAGACTGGCCCTGGGCTAACATTCCTGCCTATCTTCCTCTGCTTTATATGGGATGCCGCCACAGCATGGCTTGACAAGCGGTGTGTCGGTGTGCGCCAGGGATAGGAACCTGCGAACCCCCGGCCACCGGAGCGGAGCATGCACACTTAACTGCTGCGCCACCAGGCAGGCCCCTTTATTTTGATTCTTATAGCTAGAGAAATGTCAGTTTAAAATATTTTTGAAATGTAAATGTAACTAATGGACTATGAGTAGAGCAACACTTCCAAAACACTAGTGAAAATCTAGTAAAGCCACATGCCAGTTACAATAGTAAATAAAAATGGGTGAAATCTCCCTGTTAAAAGACTAAGACTCTCAGATTGCATACAAAAATATAATCTAGGAGTCAGCCTGGTGGCGTAGTGGTTAAGTTCGCTGCGCTCCGCTTCAGCGGCCCAGGGTTCGCAGGTTTGGATCCCGGGCCCCAACCGAGGCACCGCTTATCAAGCCATGTTGTGGCAGGCATCCCACATAGAATAGAGGAAGATGAGCACAGATGTTAGCCCAGGGTCAATCTTCCACAGCAAAAAGAGGAAGATTGGCATCAGATGTTAGCTCAGGGCTAATTTTCCTCACACACACATAATATATATATATATAATCTAATTACTTATGTCTGTCTATAACAGATACACACAATTAAAAATTGACATTAAAGTTGAAATGAGAAAAATAGGCAAAAATATACTTTGTACATAAAAATAAAAATAATTTCTAATATTATCAGGCAATTTAAATATTTGATCAAAAAAGGTTAATTTTATTGATAAAGAGTATTTCTACAATAAAGCTTTAACTATCATGACATTTTATGTGCTGGATAGAAATGATTAAGGTGAAATTTGCTTTTCCCTATTAGATTGGCAAAGATTTAAAAGACACTTAATACCCAGTGTTAATATCCTGTGATGTGAGTGTGAATAGACAGGAACTTTCAATATTTATCTGGGAGTAGAACTTGGAATCAACTTTCACAAGATTGTCCAGCAATATCTATAAAGAGCCTGAACAGTATGTATACACGTTGACCCATCGATTCTACATCTAACAAATTTCTTCAAAGCAAATAATTGGAGAACTTTGCAAAGATGAATATAAAGGATATGTATTGCAAAGTTATATATGGCTGCAAAAAGTGGGTAGCCATCTCAGTCTCCAACATAGGGGATTGGTTAAATAAAGTGTAGAACATTCATATATGGAATATAATGAAGGCATTTACAACAATGATATGGAATACATACCTTAGATGAACACTGGGTACTAGAACCAGGACTTAATTTCTTAGAAACTGGGCCTAGATAAATGTAGCTTTTAAAAAATTTTCATGGAAAGAAACACACAATATATTATTAAATGAAAATAAATTTCACACAGTATAAAATAGGTAGTTCAGCTGTGTGTGTGTGTGCATAGAAAAGAGGCATGGAAGGATATACACCCAAGTGAAAGCAGTGGTTGTGTCTGGACAGTGAGACTAGGGTGACTTTCACTTTCTTCTATATGCTTTTTATATTATACGATTTTTAACCTAATGAGAATGGTTTACTTTAATAATCCATAAAACACCATAAAATATTTCCTTTAAGGAAGCCCTTTCCAAAGGTCATAAAAGGGAGACTTGAAAACACTTACAAACATGCCAAATACTTGAATAAGAAGTTATATCAAATGATATCAATTATTTTCCAAATATTGAGGAAATCTTTAAAAAGAGTGATAATTTCAAAGAGTGTTCCCCAATAAAATATTAAAATGTTTTAAAAATCAGAACATGGAAAAAAACAGTGCTAATGAGAGACATATTGATGGAAGAGGAGGAAGAGTCCTGAATAGACTCATGCGATAAAGGTTATATTTAAAGTCAGGAGAAAAAGGATGAATGTATCACACATCCTGCTAGACAGCAGACTAAACAATTTGGGAAAAAGTTATAACACATCAAAATAAATTCCACCCACATTAGAGATATATATGTTTAAAAAGAACTGAAGTAAATAGGGTATAGGATAAGTAAATAAATGTAGAAGAGCTGAAGTAAATATAAGTGACTACATCTATGTCTATGTATCATGTGGAGGTGTGAAATCTAAGTATACCACCACAGAAGCCATACAACATAGGAGGGAAGGATTTGGTACATAAGAGCAAAATGTTCTCTATGTCAGAAATACTGTAAATAAAAATAAGACAGATGCATAAATGATGTATTGCTTTTGTAATCTTTGTTTTCTAATTTTTCTACAGTGAGAATGGTGCTTGGTGGTCTCTAAGAGGACCGGATGTACAGATGATGACCCAGAGACAGAGCATGGAGGTTAAGGGGACTTTGGTGCCAGACAACCTCCATTCCAATCCTGCAATAATTCTTGTGTGACATTGGACAATTTAACCAAACCTCTCTGTGCCTCAGTTCCTTGATCTTTGTAATGAGGATAGAACCTACCTCAGAGTTGTAAGGATTCAATGTTAATATATATGCCTGGCTCTCAGTGCCTTTTATATAGTGAGCACTCTAAGAGATAGCTATTATTCTCTAAGACCTTTCCTAGTTCCAATGTGCTACAATCCTATGGAGGACTAAAGAGTGAACGGGAGCTAGGAGCAAACTACTCTTTTCCCAGCAGAATAATTGACTTCAGAAGAGGGCAACAGATCCTAATGAATTGTGCTTTTAGCTGAAGGTTTGAAAGAAGTCTGTGGTTCTAGGCACTGGTCAAATGGGGTCAGCAGATGGGACTAAAATTACATTGCTGACACAGAAGAGAAAACAGAAGAAGAAACAGCACGTCCCTTTTATTATCTGCATAAGCAAAGCAAATATATAAAATGATAGCACAAATTGTTTGGGAGTGGGAGGGAGTAGGTGAGGAGACAAGTTCTCTTTGTTCCAACACACAGACGGTAAATGCAATTACAATTTCCCCCTAATTTTCCTCTCTACATGAAAGCTGAAATTCTGGATATACCTGCTACAAATGATTTTTTTTCCAGCTTAGTCTTTTATTTCCTGTTTGACTCTGTGACAATGTTGATGAGTTGATTCATTGTTTCTCCACGGCTGCCCACGTGACACACACCTACCAGAGCTGTGATGAAAATAATAGATGTGCTGAGGCGAAGAGGAGTAATTGTAAATCTGCCATGAATCCACATGGTATCTGCACTAGGGAAAAGAGAAGAGAAGGAGCAATTAACTGAAATACAGCTGTTTTGAAATTGATTGGAAAGAAACATATGACCAAAATATATATTGAGTTTGGCAGCTCCCCCTTTTTTCTTTTAAAATTATTCTGTTGTTTAATTAGTACAAAAGCAACATATGCTAGTTGAAGAGAAAAAAGGAAATAAAGACAAGAAAAATAGCATTACCTACAATCCCAGCCCCCCGTCTTGTAGAAAATTATAAAGAATGAATGGATACAAGGAGTAAACCACTCTTTTAAGAGTAGGATGGTTTGGTGTATCTCTCTCTAATCTTTTACTATATCTTTTTGCAAAAATGTAGTCAAAAGATATTTGATGTTTTATACTTCTTTTTTACTTAATGTATTACATATATATCAATAGAATTGTAAAACATTTATGAACCAAATTTTAATAGCTGTGTAAAATTCTATGATAAAAATCATAATTTATTTTATCTATCTCCTGATTTTGGACATTTAGATTATCTCTATCTTGTGACTATTGTTGTACAGAGATCTTTGGGTCTGTGAGTTATTCCCTTAGGATAAATTATTAGAAATTAAATTGCTAGGTCAAAGTTTATACATATTTTAAGAAACTTGATACTTTGCCAAATTGCTCTGAAGAAAAGTGTTATCAATTTATGATTTACATTTATATACCAGCTTGTATAAGAATGCCTTAATTCTCTTTATCTTTGACAATTCTAGGCATTGCAATTATTTTTCATCTTTTCGTTCTGATTGCGCTAGTCTTGCCCTCACAAAGATTTCAGTCTAGTGGTGTTGGAACAATTGGTTAAACCATATGAAAAGAAATGACCAAAACTTAATTGAAAAGAAATCATTGACCTATATTTAAATTGTAAAATTATAAAGTTTCTAGAAGGAAACTTAGGAGACTATCTTAGTAAACTTGGATAAGGCATAGATTTCTTATGAGAAGCACTAACTATAAATGGAAAATTTGATGAATTAGACTATTAAAATTAAATATGCCTTCTCATTAAAAGACATTGGTAAGAAAATAAAAAGAAAAGCCACAAGGGAAAGAATATTTACAGTACATATATCTGATAAAAGGGTTCTATCCAGAACATATAAAGAACTTCTACAACTCAACAATAAAAGACAACCCAATTTAAATGGTACTAAGGACATGAAAAGGGGCTCAATATTATTAATTATTAAGGAAATGTAAATTTAAATCACAATCAGAAACCCCTTCAAACCTGCTAACATGGCTAAAATTAAAAAGACTGTACCGAATGTTGGTGAAGATGTGAGGCAACAGGAACTCCATATTTTGCTTGTGGGTTTTCAACTGGTAAAGGCATTCTGGGAAAACAGTTTGGCAGTTTCCTAAAAAGTTTAATCTTCATCTACCAAGACATATCAATTTCACTCCTAGGTGTTTCCCTGGGGAGAAATGGAAACATGTATCCAATCTGTCCACAAAAAGCCGTGTATGTGAATGTTCATGGAAGCTTTATTCATAAGAGTCCCAAACTGGAAACAACCCAAATGTCCATTAACAACAAACTCTTGTATATTCATACAAGGGAATACAGTTTAACAATAACACAGAAAAAAATCTCAAAATCATTATGCTGATGATTGAAAGAAGACAGACACAAAAGAGTTCCCACTGTATGATTCCATTAATACAACGTTCAATAATAGGCAAAACTAATGTATGTGATAGAAATCAGAACTGTGGTTGTCAATGAGGTCTGCCAATTGATGGCAAGGAGCCACATGAAAACTCTTTGGAGTGACAGGAATGTTCTAGGAATGTTCTAGATCTCAATGAGGTTTTTTTTTTTATATAGGTGTATATGTTTGTCAAAGCTCACCAAATTGTACCCTTAAGATCTGAGCTTTTCTCTATATGAGAACTTTACCTCAACAAAAAATATACCTTTCTGATACATTAAAGATTTCAATGTAGAAATATAAAGTAATGAAATTTAGGAGCGTGTTTTCATAAACTTGGGTGAGGAGAACTTCCTAAGCAAGACAAGAAACCCAATTGCAATAGGAGGCTGATATATTAAACCTCGAAAAACTTAAAAATATGTACATTTAAACATAACATAAATGAAAGCAAAAGATAGAAGACAAAAAGGAAAAAATATTCCAACACCTATGATGGACAAATTTAACAAATCTAATAAACAATGACTTCCTATAAATGGATAATAATAAGGCAAATGACCTAATAAAAAAAAAGGGCAAAGTATATGCACAGAAAATTCCTAAAAAGAAGAATGCAAATTGCCAGTAAATATATGAAAAGATACTCACGGAAATAAAAATTAAACCCTTAGTGTGGTAAAAATGGGGAACACTAAGTGTTGGTGAAAATGGAAAATGGGTAGTCATCCATTGCTGGTCGGAATTTGAATTGCTAGAACTTTTTGGGAAAGCATCTGGCAATATCTATCAAGGTTTAAAATACATCATATCATTTGATCTTGTAATCCCTTTTGGTAATCTATACTATGGAACAAAAGCACGAGTACTAAAGGATATATAAATAAGGATGTTTATTTAATGTTGTTTATAGTGGCAAAACACCAAGCTGGAAACAATCCGAATGAACATTAATAGGAGAATAGTAGGATAAATTATAATAATCTTTACTGCAAACTTTTATACCAAAATTAAAAAGAGTGAATCAGATTTACATATATTGACCTAGAGGGATTCCAGTGATACATTATTATGTGAAAAAAGCAAGTGGAGACTAATGTAGAATATATTATCAAATTTCAGATTAACAAGAAGGAGAAATGCAAACACAAATATGCACTTTATTGGAGCATAAACAAGTAATGCTTCTGTTTTCTTCAATAATTGTCACTTTCATATCTTTTTCAAATTCCCTCCCTGCTGAGTAACAGGAATGCATAGTAATATTCAGCCCAATTTTGTAACTTTTCAGTTTTTAGAATCTCATTTGGTTCTCAAGACTCAGCCAAAGATGTGTTTGAGCTGTGCATTTTACCGCAATTTTAACAATCAGATAAGTTGCTCCTCTCTTCTCGAAGAGCGAGAGGGTAGAATTGTTGACGGAAGTTCCTCGAGAGGGTGGTTGCCTTGGTGAAAGTTTCTATTTTATGAATCCAGGCAGGACTTCAAGGGAAGAAAAAGACTGGCTCACCCTATACAGATTCGCATCCATTCCTGGTAAAAAATGGATTTACTAGACTGCTGCTAGTGGTCATTCCACTTGCTTTTTCACTGTATCAATTTCATTAATTCATGGTTAAACTGAGATTAGAGTAGTAAAAGATAAATACATAACTAGAAAACTAGCCCCCATGGGAGCATAAGAAAAAGACTAGTCCGTAGAAAGAACATCTAGTGAAGTAACATTTTTTTTTAACAAAAATGTCTTCCTTATAAGCCCATCCAGAAATTATGACTCCTAGCGTCCGAAGTCTGTCTGCCCAGTGACAGGGACCCCTTTGTTCACAGGGGGCTCCCAAAGAATCAGAATTGATCATATTACTGTAAATGTATTGGTCTTTCTAAGGGCATTTGGACTATTTTCAAGTGAGTTAGGCCTGAAATATAGATGAATGAAGTCAATTATATATGCATACCTCTTTTCCTTCTAATCTATTTTTTTCTGGTTCACATGAGTGTCCCTGCTCTCTCCCCTGTTGTATACAGCAACTGTCATGTCCCGTTTGACATATATTCTCCTACCAATGCTGAGTTAACTCTGTTGACTTCTCTTGGGTCTGTTCTATTCTTCCTTAGTCCAAGGATAAAGCCTCCTGTATCCTATGAGTTCGTTTTTATTCTCTTTGTCCATGGTTAAGATTATTCACTCCCCACCTCTTCTCATGCCCCAATATCACTATTCAAAGTGGCTGAGAACTTGGCACAGTAGCTGAATCTCCACCTGATATTGGCTCTGCCAATGATTCTGACTTCTGAGGGTGATCCACAAAGCTGGCAAGCTACATGGTGCTGAGG
Source organism: Ceratotherium simum simum (assembly GCF_057802395.1). Classification (NCBI taxonomy): domain Eukaryota; kingdom Metazoa; phylum Chordata; class Mammalia; order Perissodactyla; family Rhinocerotidae; genus Ceratotherium; species Ceratotherium simum. The sequence continues at coordinate 33,772,841 of NC_141928.1, read as the reverse complement.
ATTTGCTACCATATAACAAAAATCACACGCGAGCCATCTCTGTATAAGCAGTGTCCTTCACTCTTGGCCTGATCCTATTGACACAGTTCCCACTGCTGCTGCCAAAAAGAAAAATCTTGAAATGTTTGTAAGAATTCATCGTTCATAAAATGCAAATCAGAAAGCAAAGACACTTAGAGCTGGAAGGGACAGAAGCCAAACCCTCCTTATTTTATAGTCAAGGAAGCACAGGCTCAAGTGACTTATCCAAGGTCACACAGCTGGTTTATCAGCAAGGTCAGAACTAGGAGTCAGGTCCTGGTACTTGCTGTTGCTGAGTTGTTTACTTGTGAAACTGAAAATAGTGTAGGAAAGCAAACCCTGAGGGCCTATGTTTCTTCCTGTTCACTTAAAAGTTTCGAAATTGTGCTTAGTCACACTGTCTGTTCCACCAATTTGAGAGCCATAAGAAGAAATCCCTCTGTAAAATACTTAGGTCTTTTGTGTGTTAATGTGCTGTAGGTCTTTCACAGATATTGTAAATAATCATTAACATTTCTGTCTTCCTAACACCTTGCCATCGTCATTTAGGGAATAGCAGGTAATTTTGTAATGTACAGGTACTGAGTTGCACATGAGAACCACCTAGGGAGCTTTTAAAAAAATATCAACGTCACCAGGCCCCACCCTTAGAGATTGTGATTCGATTGGTCTGGAGTGAGACCCAGGCATGGGTGTTTTTTAAAAGACCCCTAGATGATTCTAACATACAGCCAGAGTTGAAAATCATAACTCTAGAGCCATGGTCCTCAAACTGTGGTCTCTGGTCCAGCAGCATTGGCATCACCTGAAAACTTGTCTGAAATGCAAATTCTCAGACTCTTCCCTAAACCTACTGAATCAGAAACTCTGAGGGTGGGGTGGTGGTTTAACAGGCTCCCCAGGTGATGCTCATTAATGCTAACCTTTGAGAAACCACTGGTCTAGCCTCGGGATGGGCAAACTATGTGGCCTGTTTTTGGAAATAAAGTTTCACTGGAACATGGCCACACTGATTCATTTATATACTGTAGTACAATGACACAGTTCAGTAGTTGTGACCAAGGCTATGTGACCCACAAAGCCTGAAATAGTTACTATCTGGCCTTTTAAAGAAAAAGTTTGCTGACACTTGAACTGTGCTTTTCAAATTTTAATGTACAGATGAATCACCTGTGGATCTTGTTAAATCGCAGACTCTAATGTAGTGGGCCTGTGATGGGGCCTGAGCTTCTGCATTCTAACAGCTTCCGGGTGATATGCAAGTCGCTGCTCTGTGGACACTTGATAGCAAGGGTCTAGAGCAATGCTATCCAACAGAAACATAATGCGAGCCACAAATGTGAGCCATGTATATAATTTTAAATTTTCTAGTAGCCACATTAAAAAAGAAAAAAAAAGTGAAGTTAATTTTAATAATGTATTTTATTTAACCTAATGGTCCCAAACATTATCATTTAAACGTCTACTTAATGTACAAAGTATTAATGAAATATTTTACATTCTTTTTTTGTATCAAGTCTTTGAAATTCAAGTGCTTATTTGCTACATGTGACTAGTGGCTACCAAATTAGATAGTGTAGTCTACAGTTCAACTGGTGGTTGGGGTGGTGGGGGATTTGAGATTTAGTTAAGTAAGATGGCAGTAGAGAGAGGGGACTAAGGAAATAGGACTAAACTCACTTCAGAATTTTACCCGCAGCTGGCTTGGAGTATAGCAACCTCTTCCTCTTCACTCTGTGGCCCAGAACGCAGGGGAATTCTACAGCTTACTTATATTATAGGTAAGTGATGTGTTTAATGGACTCAGCTGGTACACTGTTACTGATAATGTTATTATTACAGGAAAATGTCATATTAATTTGAATTCTCAAATACTTCTGTTAACAAAGAGGATATATTCCAACAATGCACTTCATTTTCATGACCTTTGAGAACCTGAATTCTTTTAGAGCTGAGCTGAGCTCCAGGGCAGTGGAGTAAGGGCAGTTTCCATGAAATGGGGAGAGGTTCTAGGGCTGGACCAAAGGCAGTTTTAATTCTGAGTTACTAGGCCATGGATACAGTATGGCAGTAATGAGCATGCTAGATGGAGTTCAGCAAACTAAGCCAGAAGATCAAGAGCCAAGAGACCGGATTGGTGAGTTAGTTGGGCTGGAAAGGCAAAGTAGGAGGGGAGATGGAGAATGAAAATTGGGTTGGCAAAAAGGAAAGAGTTGGAAATGGGAAAGCCAGAGGCAGGACGAAGTACTGACAGATTGGGGGGAAGTTTGGGTTTATTTTAATGACCTACTCTAATTATCCCACCACTTCAAGTGAGAACAGAGTATGGTGAACAGTACCAGATGTAACAATAAGATGGAGGGATGGGAGTCTTCCAAAATGTGGATTTCCTGCTTGCTCTGCCTTGATCCTCCATTCATCACAGAACTGAAGTCAAGGTCTTAAGTGAAAACACAGTCTTTGATTTAAAGAGCCTGGTTACAAAACTTTAGGCAGAGATGTGGCTGGTTGGAAAGAGCGAGGAAAATTTGACCAGAGGGAGGGTATGTGTTATTGAAGGGAATTGGGAGGTATGCTAGTTGCTTGTTGCTGCTGTAACAAATTACCACAAACTTGCTGGCTTAAAACAACACAAATTTATTATCTTACAGTTCTGGAGGTCAGAAATCTGAAATGAGGCTATGGGGCTAAAATCCAAGTGTCAGGGGGGCTGTGTTCCTTCTGGAGGCTCCAGAGGAGAATCTGTTTCCCTGCCTTTTTCCAGCTTCTAGATGCCAACTGCATTCCTTGGCTCATGGCACCTTCCTCCATCTTCAAAGCACATCATTGCAACCACTGCTCTATCCTCACATCTCCTTCTGACTCTGATCCTCTTGCTTCCCTCTGATAAAGACCATTGTAATTACATTGAGCCCACACAGATAATCTAGGCTAATCTCCCCATCTCAAGATCCTTGACTTAATCACAACTGCAAACCCCTTTAACCACATAAGGTAACAGATTCACAGGTTCTGGGGATTAGGATGTGGACATCTTTGGGGGCCATCAGTCAGCCTACCACAGGAGGTCAGTACTGTATTTTTCAGTTATTAGTTCTCTGGTCAGCATTATGGACTTATGTCTGAGTCTCCAGGAGAGGGCCTCCAACAGGGGGCTTAAATTCAGAAGCCTGCAGGAGCCAGGCAGGTAATGAAAATGTGAGGAGCAGAGCGTAAGACCATAGGAACTGGTGAGGACTGTGCATGAGCTGGAGACTGTGTCTGTCTAAAGGAGGATAAGACATTACCGCAACTCCAGCCAACTCCAGTTACTAGGTGGGTGCATGTGTACAATCTTACCAGATTTGATTTTTCAAGAGAAGCCTGAAAATGGGGGTATTATACAATGTTGTGCTGGTGTTTAACAACAAAAAGTATGTGTGTGTGTGTATTTACATATATATATGTGTATATATATATAATATGTATCATAAATTTTAGTGATACAAAGGATACAGTAGCATACAATTTGCAAATACTCATAAAATTTAACCTACTCTGTGACTTGCTATTTTTTACCAAATCCACTCTCAGTTTTTATAATTCCATCACCAACAATAGGGTTACAAAATCAGACTATGAATATAAGCTTGATTATGAGTGTAATTCTGACATACATCTTTGTTTCACTTTCCTCTTGTTATAGTAAATGAAAATATTAACCAACACTCATATTATAAGTGCACTTGTTCATCATGACGTGAGTGAATTCTTTTCTGAATTGGATGATAGTTTTCAAATACTGGAAGAATATTTCCTCAATTTTTGGTGCAATTCACCACGTAAAGACTATAGGCACAACACACTTTTACATTTAATCTGCATTATGAACATTTTCTCCATTACTTTCTTAAGTCTAGATAATCAACAAACCAAGTCTTGATTTGAAACATTTGCCTATTTCCATGGTGTCAACAATCTCATCATGGCTTATTTCAAGTCATCAAGGAATGTTACAGAGTGTGGATCTGGGAAGAGATGTACAATAGCATTCTATTAGACGGTATTTCCACCCTACAGATACCATAGATGTAAATGACCTTAAGAGCATAGATCATAGTAAATTGTAATAAAAAAATTAAGAAGTCATGACTTTTGAGTATTTATTACCTTTAAAGTTTTGATTTTTTCACAGCGTTATTGAGATATAATTTACATATAAAAAATTCTCCCTTCATATATTTAAGTGTACAGTTCAGTGAATTTTTAGTTTGTTTTCTGAACTGTACCATCCCCACAATCTAATTACTGCCTTTCTTTTTAATAGAATTCATTTAATAGAATTTATTTATTTACTTAATAGGATTTAGTTATTTTTAATAGAATGTTTATAATTTAAGTTTTAATAGTCGCTGTTTAACAATTGTTTACAAAATTGTTGAAAATTTAGCATTCAGCTCTCGCAAGTGATTTTTTAGCACATCAATGATTTTCTATGAAATCTTGTAATTTTGGAATGTTGGCTCAACATAAAAAACAAACTAACAAAAAGTGTGGAGGGTCCAGAGAAACACACCTGTAACCTAGGTTGGCTGGTAGCCATCATTCTGTGGTCTCTGTACCAGGAGCAGTGGGCAGTAAGAATTGGCGTTATATGGCGCCGGCCGGTGGCTCAAGTGGTTAAGTGCGCGAGCTCTGCTTTGGCGGCGCCGGGGTTCACAGGTTCTGACCCCGTGTGCACTGACACACTGCTTGTGAGGCCATGCTGTGGTGGCGTCCCGTGTAATAAGTAGAGGGAGATGGACACAGATGTCAGCCCAGGGCCAATCTTCCTCGGCAAAAAGTGGAGGATTGGCATCAGATGTTAGCTCAGGGCTGATCTTCCTCGCTAAAAAAAAAAAAAAAAAAGAATAGGTGTTATGCAGGAAACCCCTCTGGGAGTTGTTGGGAGCCCGGGGTTCTCGTTGCTTCCTAGGCCTTCTGCCTGAGTGCAGCACCACATGGGATCCTCCTCTCCATTATGCAGAACTGGGGCAGTGCCGGGGGGCAGTGCGGGTTGCTGCTGTGCCAGGGCCATTGTGGCGGCATTCACTAGCAGCACCCTTCGTGGTGGGAAGCATGGGGACCATGGCAACAGGTCTTCACACAGCTTCTCACTGGACACCCTCAGGGAGGCAGAGCAAGGGAAGAGGAAAAATGGAAGCTGCTGTGTGAAGGCGGAGACACTTATGAGATATCCCAGTTGGGAATCTCAAAATAGTTGGAGAGATTTTTGTAGGGAAGATTCTAGAAGCCTTGAAATCTTTGGTGAGGGTGTGTTAAAGTCACATTAAATCTAGAGGGGACCTTATACAAAGTGACCATAGAACTTACATTCCCAAACTGGGACACTTTTGAGAGTGAAAGGGGATGTTGTTAATAAAATAGCAGGATAGGGGCTGGCCCCATGGCTTAGCAGTTAAGTGCGCGCGCTCCGCTACTGGCGGCCCGGGTTCGGATCCTGGGCGCGCACGGATGCACCGCTTCTCCAGCCATGCTGAGGTGGTGTCCCACATACAGCACCTAGAAGGATGTGCAGCTATGACATACAACTATCTACTGGGGCTTTGGGGAGAAAAAGGGAAAAAGAAAGGAGGAGGATTGGCAATAGATGTTAGCTCAGGGCCAGTCTTCCTCAGCAAAAACAGGAGGATTGGCATGGATGTTAGCTCAGGGCTGATCTTCCTCACAAAAAACAAACAGCAGGATAACAGGTGTAAATTGGGCCTGTCCTGGACAAACTGGGCGTATGGTCACTCTGCTTATAAAAGATCTAATCCAGTAGCTCTTGAAGAGGACGGGCTATATTCTGTAAGGAACTTTTTCCAAAATAAACATGCAGTTGGGATTGGGGTCAGAGTGGGATGGGAAGGGCAGTTGTTTACCAGAATTTGGTGATAGGAAAGGTGTGTAGTTTACAACAGCTTTCCTAGTGGCTGTCTTGTCCCCATCCTGAAACCCTCACTGAGGATCACAGAGGTATTAGGGTCACAAGGTAGCAGAGGCAGGACTAGAAGCCAGAGCCTAGCGCTGCTCCTGGCACAGAGAAGGTGTGGATTGTGCATTTATTGACTGCTTGCCTGGCAGAACTCATGTGTCTTGACTTCTAGCCTGTTACCCTTTCCCGGGGATTCTGTCAGTTTCTGGAGCAGCGGAGCCTGGAGCGTGCGCATGCGCAGAGTCCAGGCAGGGAGGGGGCGTTCTCTAGGTCCTGAAGGCGATTCCCTCCTTGGGCTGTGACCTGGCCCCTGTGACACACCTACGTGAGTTCCTGAGGAGAGGGACACAACCCCACCCCCAGAGGACCAGGGGAGCCTTTGTTAGAAATTGCTTTGCTTGCAGAGACTCTGAGCACAAATAGTCTTAAGCTTGTCCTGGTAGCCCCACGACTACGAGGTGCTAGGGAGAGAGACTGCGTGAGGAAGGGGGTGCTGGAGGCAAAGGACCGTAACACAGCGCCTTCCAGCCACCATCTAACGGCCCACGTGATGCGGGGCAGCCTGCGGTACAGGCGCCATATTTTCTGGCTCTAGTCTGTCAGTAAATAATATAGCACAGATGTTGCTGAATATTTTATGATGCACTTGCCCCAGGGGTCCCTAAATGTTTTATAATTTCTGGGTAAAGAAAGAAAGAATCCAGGGCTGTGTGCTCTCAGCAGCAGGTTCAGCATGATTATAATTAATGCATAAGAGAAGAGACATTGCTTCTTCTCACAGACTTTTAAGACAATAGCCATAAAGGTTAGAGCTTCAGTTCAACGTGAACAGTGCGAACATCGGAAAAGAACAACGTCTAACTGGAGGGGTGGAGACTAATTTCAGGACCATTATAATGATTCTGTGGCTTGAATTTGGACAAAATCTTGAAAACTGAGATTGATGTCTCTTGCTTTTTTGGGTTAAAGCCTTTTTTGGATTGACCTATGGAGCAAGAGTGTTTTCTTTATGATTGGGAGGTACAGTAGTTTGTTAAGAAGGGACTAATTGGTCTCAAGATTAGGCCTCCTCAGTGTAAGGAGGCCCCCTGCATCTTCCGGGCCCTCTGTTCTTAATCCATGTCTACATCACCTTAAACAGCAGAGGGCGCCCTACTGACAGCATGTGAGGGATGGAAGCGAGGGCGGACCGGGTGTTCTGAGGTTGTGTGTGTGTGTATGTGTTTGCTGTTAATGTACCTCCTCACATCCCTTCCGTGAACTCAAAGTGGAATCCTGCTCCACAGGTGAGGGTAGGGGGTGTGGAGGTGTGGGTGGGAGACAAGGTGTAATTAGAGAGTAGAGAGGAATGGGGTACAGTGTAGGGTGATGGTGATGCTCATGAACTTGGATTCAAATTCCAGCGCTGCTTCTTACTAGCTGTGTCCTTCAGCGAGTTATTTTCCTCTCTGCGGCTTCCTCATTAATAAAATGATGATCAATACCAACTTATTTGGAAAGTCTTTGGCACAATGCCTGGCTCGTAGGAAGTGCTCAAGAAATATTAGCTTTAAAACCAAGCAAGCAAACAAACCAATGTCCTCAGGTTCAGGCTAGGGGAAGAGACAGGCAGAAAACGAGTAGGGAGCCTGCTCACCTACCATGCAGGAATGACTCGTTTTGGAAAATATTACACAGACTACGGTTTTATATATATGCTCATTAGCTGATTGATTTAAAACAATCCTTTATAAGATATGACTAGGTTTTGCTTATTTCATATGGCTTTCCATTTATTTGGGAGGTACTGGTATTCTTTCACATCTAAATGATTTGACAGTGTGAAATTCTAAAATAGAAGTCTGAAATCATTCTCTGAAATAATCTTAGGCACTTTCGGGGAGAAACTTGATACTCCCGAGAAGAAAACCAGTTTCAAGAAGAGTGATATAAACTGTTTGGAGGTGCTTTCCAAACCTTGTTCCAGATTCGGGGTCTGAAGATACAAAGGAAGTGGCTTTTTACCACGCTTCGCTTCAGTGGGTGGAACCTTCTTTGACACCGTTGATAGAATTGCAGAGCAAGAAGAGTCTTTAAGGTTCTCACACTTTAAAAAATACCTTACCTGTTCCTCAGCACCCCCCCCGCCCCGCCCCGCCGCGCCTCAAATAAAAATCTTTCGCATGGCTCAGTTAGCAGCACTTTTACGAGCTTCTAATATGCAGCACTGTGGCCGTCCCCCCCTTGGTCTACACCAACTCATTTTACTGATGGAAAAGTACTTTTTGCTAGTGGGGAAAGTAGTTGTCCATCTTCCACGCAGCCTCCAGAGCAGAGAGGCTTAAAATAGAAATCCAACAGGTTAAAAACCTTTAATGACCCCCTGCCCCCTTTTTCTGCCATCTCCCTTTGGTTTTCAGGACAAAGTTTAAGTTCTTCAGCGTAGCTCACAACTCCTTTCAATATTTGCCTCTTGCTACGCATCTCACCTCAATTTGTCTATTCCCCTTACTTCCTCCCCATGCCCATCTGTCTAGTCACGCCCAACTGCTTGCATTTCTAGAACGTGGCATGACACTTCACAGTGCCAGCCATTAACATATGCTTCTCCTCCCTCCTGCTGGGCTACCTTTATCTCTTTCTTCAGTTTCAAAATGCTGCTCAAGCTGAGATATACAAGTAGAGAGGCAACGGGAGGACATTGGCTGTGGCTGCCTGGGTCAAAACACTAGATTTTTTTAAGGACTGGGAAAGACTCTTTGAGATTCTTTAACTTCAAGCTCAAATGCTTTCAGGGCTAGGTAGGTATTATAAATGTGTGAAGGAGGACCAGGTGTGAGACAAAGGTGACATGGGGCTCTGGCTGCCTGGAAAGCATGTGCCCCATTTAAAGATGATTCCTTGTGTTCATTGCAGCATTATTCACAATAGCCAAGACTTGGAAGCAACCTAAGTGCCCATCAAGGGACGAATGGATAAAGAAGACGTGGTATATATACACAATGGAATACTACTCAGCCACAAGAAACGATGAAATCCAGCCATCTGTGACAACATGGATGGACACTGAGGGTATTATGCAAAGTGAAATAAGTCAGAGGGAGAAGATCAAATACCGTATGATCTCACTCATAAGTAGAAGATAAAAACAACAACAAACAAACACATAGAGACAGAGATTGGATTGGTGGTTACCAGAGGGGACGTGGGGAGGGAGGAGGGCAAAGGGATGATTTGGCACATGTGTGTGGTGATGGGTTGTAATTAGTATTTGGGTGGTGAACATGATGTAATCTATGCAGAAATAGAAGTATAATATGTACACCTGAAATTTATACAATGTTATAAACCAGTGTTATCACAATAAAAAAAAAAAGATGATTAAATTCAACTTTTTTGGAAACGTGGAACAGTCAGCCCCAGGGCTGCCAGTTCACAGTTCTTACAATCACCTTGTTTTACAGATGAGGAAACAAAGCCAGAGAGAGCCTGGGAAGTTGGTAGTATATGGCAGTGTTAGAGCCGAGGTCTTCTGAATACAGGTCCAATCTTCTTCCCAGGACACCATAAAACTTTGGCACATTTCCCTTTTAAGTTCTACTGCATTTGTTTCAGATAATAAAAATACTCATTAACATTTGTACAATGTTATATAATTAGGAAAAAAAGCACTGACTCCATTTTATAAACTACAGATCAGTAAGGTGCCATCGAAAGATGTCTCTTGCTTCCTGGGTTAGACTTCCCGCCTGCGGAGGCAGAAGACGGTCTTCTCAGGTCTGCCTGGAGTGTCCTGCCGTGGAATGCAGTCTCGGCTCCAGTGATGTTCCAGTCTGAGACCTTGTAGGGGGCGAGTGAATCACTGCCATGCCTCTCCCCCCTTTCACAGTAACTATACTATGAAAGCTTAGCTCTGGTGTCTGATTTATTGGTTTCCCTTTCTAGGCTGCCTGGGTTGATTTTTCCTCTTAAGAATTGCTGAAAATAAAAACATCTTTCCCAGCTGTCTTTTCTAGAAGAAAGGAGTTTATTCACCCAGAGTAAAGTATACACTGAAACGTCTAGTTATCCTCACACGTGGTGAAGATTGAGGCCGGACATTTCCTCTGGCCCAGTGGACAGCTGCTGTACTAGCTGGGTTCTGAAACCTTCCATGCTAGGAGAAAGGTAAGGCTTTGTCCTGACATGTAGACACCCTGGGCCCATTCACCTGCTTCAGGGGTCATGGTCCAACCTAAGGTGTGGAGAGCACCTGCTCTGCTTTGGCTCTTCTAAAAGGAGCCCTCCTAACTCCCAGTTTCTGTACATCTCAAGCGACAACAACAAAAATAGCTATGTTTGCTTCTTTGCTGAGAGACTGACCGTTGGAGATAGAGGGAAGTCTTACACACATCATGTGCTCTACAGGAATGGGAAAGAGATAGCAGAGATAATAAGCTGTGAAGGGAGCATGGTGTGTAGGATAAAATCATGCCTCTCAGTTGGTCAGGAGATAGCACAGGTTTGGAGATGAGAGGCTGGGAGTTTGCAATGACTCCCCCTCATCCCCTACAGTGAAGGCATCTCACAATAGATGGGACATTTCCTTCTGAGCTCCTGGACACTTGCCACCTCTCTGTCTTGTCCTGTTGTGGTGACCCAGAGTGGTTTACGAGATGAGGCAACTTCCTGGCCCAGCGTTGCTGAATGTCCAGTGTATCTTCCTTCATGCTGTGGTCACAGAAAGGGTGACTCTCCTTGCAGAGCAGGAAAGTCTGTGTTTAAGGCAAACTTTCCTCAATTAATATACTTTCTCACCTTGAAAGTCTTGGTTGAAAAAATATAAATATTTACAGTAAAAGGAAAAATATAAATTTAAAACAAAAATAAAACAGTAGGAACTCAGGACCAGTAAATTATCTTTCACTTTATAAAGGGAAAGGACGAGCCATAGGTTTATTTTAAATTGCAAGATATCCAATAATTTAAAAAATGTTTCCCTTTATATATAACTTTTGACAAATACAATGTTATTTTATTTGTATTTGTATATTATTTACACTCTTCTCACTGTTGATTTTAAATACAAAGCAGATCTTGAGATATATAGAAACCTAAGCCATCTTTAAAGATGAGAAAGTTCATATTTATAAAGGTCTTCCTTTCCATTCTGATTTTGTGATTTTCATAATTATAACTAAACTCAGATTTATTATTGAGAGATTATAGTTAGGTATTCTAGTCCCTGTGTTGCAGCGTCCTTACATATCTGACACTATGACAATGACATTTTCTGGATTTACTGCTGGAGAAACCTGTCCTCACAATCCAGTTCTGAGAAAATCCTTAATATTCAAAAGGAGCTAATGAGTGGGAGATATCACATTGGTTCTTTAAAAGATTTTAAATAAGAAATGAATCCATTAAACAATCTGCATGGAAAGCCATCTCTCTTAGTGGTTTCCATGTTCATAAAATTCCCCAAATGTGCAGTTTTTCTTTGGTAATTAATTTCTGCTGCAGATGTCTGTCTAATTTATTTGTGATTTATCATAGATTTTAATTTATAGTGAAAGTGCTGCACGAGATTTGCAAAGAGATAATATTTTTTTCCTTCCTTCCTTCCAGTTTCAATGAATAATTGGTTTTTCCCATTATTATTCATTTACCTTTGGAGGTGAATGCTTTTGGACAATGACTAGTTTCACAAAGTTCTTTTCCAGCTGTCCCACCTGCAACCTTCTTGTGCCAATGTTGCTTTATATTTATCTTAATAAAATTCTAGTCTTAGGACTTTGAGTCCCTCTACATTAAAAATGGAGTTATAGAATCAGAGGTTTGAAAAATTAGAGGCAAATAAAACATGTAATTTATTTGATTCATAAGTGTTATACTTGGAAAGTGATCATCTTACCTCACTATGACCTTCTGCAGAGACGAGGAACCTACTCCTGACTGCAGGAGTCACTATTCAGGCTTAATTTTCCCAACTACAACTTGTGAGTCCTTGAGCAAGTTGCTTACCATTATATGAGTCAGAATGTCCTCACATATATAGTGAAAATGTAGCCCTTTGACCTGCCTACTTCAGAAAAAGGCAGCATAGCCTGGTGGTTGAGAGAAATGAGCTCTGTGGTCACATGGGCCAGTGCTCAAGTCTTAGTTTTGCTGCTTTGCACACTGTGATTCTGGGAAAGTTACTTAACCTTTCTGAGCCCCAGTTTCCTCATCTAGACAATGGGGAAAATAATAATACCAACCTATGGGGTTGTTATGAAGATGAAATTCAACCCTGTATTTTTTTTTATTTTTTTAAAGATTTTATTTATTCATTTTTTCCCCCCCAAAGCCCCAGCAGACAGTTGTATGTCATAGGTTCACATCCTTCTAGTTGCTGTACGTGGGACTCGGCCTCGCGTTGGACGGAGAAGTGGTGCCTTGGGGCGTGCCCGGGATCCGAACCCGGGCCGCCAGCATCAGAGCGCGCGCACTTAACCGCTAAGCCACGGAGCCGGCCCTCAACCCTGTATTTTTGGTGCTTAGTGTAACGCTGGGTATATTGTGAGTTTCCTCAATTAATTGTGGCATATTCATGCATCTATAGGTACATATTTGTGAAGATCAAATAAAATATGAAGAAAAGTGGTTTATAAGTGTTAAGGAGCTATTCAGATGTGTTGGCATCATTATCTGAGCATTCTAGTGTTTTTTTGAGCCTGGACTGTGAGTTACAAACCTGTTGGGAACCTGACAGCAGCAACCACTGACCAGACGAAGGCCGATCCTCATCCACCTTCTGTCTCTGGCCCTAAAGAGCACCCGCCGTGTGTTGGACAGCCACTGTATTCTCCGTCCTGTGCTTTGTCTACTTTATTATTAACTCTCTGACAGCCTTCCAAAGTAGGGATGGTGATTCATATTCTACTGATGAAGAAACCAAGCTTGGCGAATTTAAATAAATTTAATAACTTGTTTAAGGTTTACCTTAAACAGCTCTTAAGTTGGGGAATTAGAAACCCGAGTTTGTCTGGTTTTAAAGTACATGTACTTTTCATGTGTCTCCCAGTGGGAGTGTAGCAACAGTTGTGTCAGACAGATTCATACCTCGTCCTGGATCTGCCACTCACGTGCCCTCTATCCTTAGGCAACTTGGCTTCCTGCTCGAGGCTCGTTTTCTTCATCTGTAAAATGGCAGCGACAAGTCCTACCCCACAGGAATGTTGTAAATGTTTAATTAGCCTATAGTAAGTGATAGTAAATAATAGCTGTTTATATTTTATCTTGACTTCCGGAGCTTTCCATCTCCCAAGGGGGTGCTGGAGCTCTGCTCCTCCCGCTCCAGGCCAGCAGGGGGCAGTAGAGACCATACAGGAGATGGCCAAGCCAGGGCTATATCCTTAAACACCCGCCCGCTGGTGTCCTCCCGGCAAGCTGGGAATCTCTGAATCAGATCAGGTCCTTAGTGGTCTTCGATTCCGGCCTGTAGAAGAAAAAAAGAACCCTGATGTTATACACAGTAATAGACAAAACCACTACAACAATAGTAATCCCTAGTGTTTGCATAAGACTCAGAATAGACGGTTTTGTATTATACACGAAGCCATTCACAGTTGGCCTGTGTTAGCGGTTTCATTAACCTCATGAAGACATTAATATCATTAGGAAAACATAAGGAGAATACCTCCATTAGACCCAATTAGCCGAGCGCCGCAGCACGACGGCGGTCCGCGCCGCGCGTGTCTGTGCTCAGCTTGCGGTGTGAGATTGCCACTCGTCAGAGTCATTACATCAGCCTCATTAGTGGTACGGAGCCATCATTCCCAAAATAGGTTGCTTTTAGGAAATGAATGTTGGTAAGGGATAATGATGACAAATTAACACAAGATGATAAAGTAAACAGAAATGCAGATTGGACCAAACATTGATAGGCAGAGTTGGGGTGCTATATCCCAGTTGCTGTGAAATATTATTGTTCTTTCTTCATTTCTTAGGACAACCCTAAGAGATCCTTATTATTTTTATTTTTACTCTGGTTTCCCTGGCTTGCTTCCCCTTGCTGTCATGAGCCGCTGCAAAGTCCTCCCTGTTTTTCTGGTAGTTCTCAGAGGCGGCGATGGTGTGGGGTGTCTCGCATGTGTCATGAACAAATACAACTGATTTCCACGTGGCATGTGCAGTTTTATTCTCCTTCTGCTCTCATGTGTCCATATGCTGGGGTTGGTTGTTCCCACTGGCTGTGGTTCCTCTGCTCTGTAATGTGGCTACTGCTTCTGCTGGTTATTCCTGTGGGTGCTCTCAAGCTCTAGGGGTGCCACACTCGTGGTGTTTTATGTTCAAGTGTGTGTGTGAAGGTTATGCCTCTTTCCTTTTTTTACTTTAAAAATTACATTCTATTAGACACGCTCAACACAGTAACAAGAGGCACCCAGATTCTTTGTTAAAATAGACATCTTTTGGTCCATCCTGTCAATTTCTGATCCTTTAAGATTGAGCTTAGGTATCCTATTCTCCAGGAAGTCTTTCCCAAATCCCAGGTTGCTCTGTGAGCATCTCCCACCTCTTTGATCCCAAAGCACCCTGCTTACTGCTATCTTGGCATGCTATGTTACAAAAGTCTAGTCGGGGAGATGACCCATAACTCGCCATTCACTTTTGTATCCCTAGTGCCTAGGACAGCTCCTGGCCTATAGCGGGTGCTAAATCCATGTTCATGAAGTGAACCTAGTCTCCTCTTGGGTTTTGAGATTGCTCCTAGTCCTGTTCCCTCCATCCCTTTAACTTGCTCTAACAGCTCTGTCTGGTGCCTGCCTTCTTTGACATTACACCTTAAATGCTTCTTTTTAACTAGGCCTCAAGGTTAGTGGTATGATTTTGAATGGTCCACCAGGTTTTAAACCAATACTTTCTTTTGATGCTGTATTTGTTTCCTGGGGCTGTTATAACAAAGTACAACAAACTTGGTGGCTTAAACACCAGAAATTTATTGTTTCACAGTTCTGGAGGCTAGAAGTGAGAAATCAAGGTGTCAGCAGGGCTGGTGCCTTCTGAGGGCTGTGAGGGAGAGTCTCTTCTATGCCTCTCTCCCAGCTTTCGGTAGCCTCGGGTGGTCCTTAGCTTGTAGAGATGTTCTCCCTGTGTCTTCGCATTGTCTTCCCTCTGTAAATGTCTGTTTCTGTGTCCAAATTTCCCCTTTTTATAAGGACACCAGTCATATGGGAATAGGGCCCACCCTAATGACCTTGTCTGAACTTGATCATCTGCAAAGACCCTATTTCCAAATAAGGTCACATTCATAGGTATTGGGGGTTAGGACTTGAACATCATTTTGGGAGACACATTCAACCCATAACAGATGCCTCATCCGGGAACACCTCACGGGTAGATAGAGCCACACAGCTGGCCTAGGTCTGGCCAGACTTCCCATCGCAGCTTCTCTTGTCCAGGAGGGAGTTCGCACAGTATCTAGTAGTCGCTTGTTCACTTTCCTGTTCCACCTTCTCAAGGAGACCACGGAGCTCACACCAGGACCTGTTTCTTTTGCTTCACCCTTCCAGTGAACTGAGCTGTATATTTATTTTGAGAAGTGAAAAAAAATTGCCCAGGCTAATCAGCGTTGGCACCCAGCTGAACTCAAGTTCAGTCATCTCCGGGGCTGTTCAGGGCTTCTGTCCTTATAGTCCGTTTGTGGGAAGACAGTGTATTGTTAACTGTAATGTTACAGTAGCCTCCTGATGATATATTCCAACATTTTATTGGTTTGCTACCTCTGAATGGATGGGGAATCCTCTGAATAATTTCACCGAGGCTGGGTAATCTTAGAACGTGTCTAACGGCAGTGAACCAATCAGAATAAGCTTGTTTGGCACAATCCACAGGGATCATCTCTAGAGAGAAAACAAAGTCAAAAACAGCAGAAAGAACTGAGTGGAAGAAATGAAACCAGTGGAGGATTTAGCCAATTTCCATGTTAGACGTGAATCACCACTTTCATCTTGGGTGAAGTGGTGCTCTTGGCGTTGCCTGCAGGCTTTCTTTTTCTTTTTGATGCTCAGTTTATGAACCGTCCATGTGTCTTTCCATTTCCTGTTCATTCCCTCTCTGGCCTTTTACTCCCTGGAATGATGGTCACAAGAAGGGTTACAGTACAGGTGGGAGCCCCTTCATATCTGATGCACCTGCGTGCAAGTTTGTGGTCCCTCGCTGCAAGTTGTGGCTTTACTCTAGTGGCCCTCAGTCCTGGCTGCGTTCCCAGAGCGTCTGCTGCAATTGGCCTGGGTGGGCCTGGGTGTCAGTGCTTTTTAAGTGCTGATCTGGTGATTCAATGCCAAGAACCACTGTCTTGTACCTTTCTGGTTTGTTTGATTTGAAAGACAAAAGGGCAAAGTTAGGGGACTCCTTGGAGTGTAAGGGCTGCCTGAATCCCTTGAGAATCTTCCCCTCTACATCCCCTATCCCTAGCCAGGTACATTCAGGAGGCAAAATCCCACCCCAGCTCCTGATTAAGGCCAGGGAAACCCTGAAGCTCCGTAGTTGCTTACTGCCCACAGCTTTGAGTCCATCTGGTGGTCTGATTCCCTAGACGCTGGGTGTTCACTTCCTGGGGAAATTGCCTTCCACTTCATGCCCTTTTGGCTGGATTGGTAAGTCACTCGACCACTTTAAGCCTTTTTCCTTATCTGGAAAGCAGAAACAATTGCTCTCTTCTCTTGTACTGCTGTGAAATGAGATGATATCCTGAGCTTGTAGAAATTGCTTGGAAGTCTCTTCTTTCGTAAACTTACCTCTGTGATCCTGGTTTCTCTACTGTGAGAACAAAGAAACAGTTTAGATATCATACCCCCTTGATTGTTGTCAATCCAACCTAGGCTAGATAAGTTAATGAAGAAGCCAGTTCGTTTGTATCATTAAAAAGTTTAAATACTGATGTACACTGTGTTGGTTCAAAGAGTGCATATAGGATTTTAATGCGGAGCATCTCTATTTCATGTGGATTAGTGAGACGATGCACGTGACTGTACGAAGCACAGGGCCTGGTGTTGAACAGGTGCTCAGTGCAGGTTTGCTCATTCATTTATCAACTCCTGTACCCAGACTCTCAGTGGGGGATGGCTTCCGGCACAGCATGCTGGGATCCTTGGATATGTCAAGTGAGGGAGTATGACCCATTTCACTGACAGTGGGTTATGATACATTCTTAGCTTTTATTTTCCAAGTAACTGCTTAGGAATACACATGCCATATTAGCAGGAAGTCCAGAGTTTCTACTGATCTTTATTATAGAAACACATTTTTTTCTATTTATCAACAAGTTTTAAAAAGTATGTACTTCCATCAGTGGATGAATGGATAAGAAAAGTGATACATATATATAATGAAATGTTTTTCAGCCTTAAAAATAAGGAAATTCTGGCACAGGCTATAACATGGATGAACCTTGAAAACATTACGCAAAGTGAAATAAACCAGATGCAAAAGAACAAATATTGTATAATTCCACTTACATGAGGTTTTAGAAGAGACAGAAAGTAGAATAGTGGTTACGGGGGTTTGGGGGAAGGGGGAATGGAGGTTATTGTATGGTGGGTACAGAGACGCAGTTTGGGATGGTGAAAAAGTTCTGGAGATGGATGATGGTGATGATGGTTGCGTTAACATTGTGAATGTACTTAATGCCACTGAATTGCATGCTTAAAAATGGTTAAAATGGTAAATTTTATGTTATGTATGTTTTACTACAATACAAAAACGCAAAAAAAAAAAAAGGAGTGCTACTGACTATACCCTGGACAATAGTGGCTCTCTGGGGAAAAAAACATTATTTGTAGCATTTGCTGATTTCTGTGGTGTAAATGCTTCCCCCATGGCTAACTTCAAGGCACTGACATGATAACTTTGAACTTGGAGTTGATAAGAGAGGAGCAACCTTGGCTCTTCTGAGCCCTCTCCTGTCTGTGGAAAACGAGAAACTTAGAGTGCCTTCACTTCCTCCCTCCTCTCCCCACTTGCCAATTTTTGTTGCAAATTGGGGGTTTTAAATTCAGATTATAGACAATTATCATTTTTACATTGGGCAACACATAGCCTCTTAATGGTAATTTTACATTTGCATTAATTTTTTTGTGTGTATGTTAACTATTTAGACTATATTTCACTAACCACTTTCTTTTATAATCACATTTTTCCCTTTCTTGAATTTTTGGTTTCATTTCATCTTTCAGTTGTATATACTTTTGACGTTTTTTTCATGAAGAGTACGTAAGTGTTTTAATTTCAGAATATTTAAATGTCTGAAATTTTTTTTCTTTTTTGTCTTTGGAGATAACTACTTGAGTAGATATAATATACTTTTTTCCTTCAAAATTCAGTTGATAAAGGCTATGACCAATCTGATATTTGCTCTTTTGCACATCACTTTATTTCTGATTGTATTCTTGCATATTTTTTTAGCTAATCTTTAAGTTCAACGTTTTATCTAGGTCATGTCTAAATAATTTTGCTTGGTACTCCTTAGGCTTTGGGATTTGCAAAATCAATTCTTCATCATAAGACGTTTGCTTCTAATTTTAAAAAGTTATTTCTTCTCTGTCTTCTCTGTTTTTATATCTGACATTACTTCTATAGATACAATCCTCATCTCTCCATATATCTTATCCTTTCTTTCATTGGATTATCCCATGAATTAATTTCTTCTGCATGCGTGGGAGAATATTTTGAGCTTGACTTCTATAATCCTGATTACATCTTTAGAAGGATCCAATCAGTGACTCATTCTGTCCATTCTAGTGTTTTCACTACATGTTTTCATTACTGTCTAGCTTCTTCTGATGTCAGCCTACTATGATCTCTTGATGGTCTGATGGTCTACTGAACTACAATGGTTTCACGTATGTGTGCTTTTCTCTCAATTCTTCTTTCGAGAACTGTCTAAAATTTTCTCCTATTTCTGGTGGTCACATATTTCAAAGGGGTGCACCTGTTCTGGTTCCTTCATTTGATTTGCTTTATTGCCTTACATGTTTGGTGATTTTTTTCCCCATTTGCTTATCTTACAGAAGAATGTCAGTTCCTGTCTTCTACTGGTAGTTGAAATGGGTTGATGAAGGGAATGTGGATCCTTGTTTGAATATTTCAGGCACAGATAAAGAAGAAAGAGAAAAGGAAAAGGTTAGGTTGTTTGGAGATTTGGGCTGCCAACTAGTTTGAAGATCTAGCATCCTAGTAGGAACAGAGTGGGAGCTAGGACCAGCGTTTATTTCCATGTTCATTGTGGCAGTCAGACCTCAACAAGGGCAGTGTCACTTCTTCTGGTGTGGCAGGGTTGCTGTCAAAATGAGCTGGCCATGGTGGTGCCCCTTTAGGTAATCAAGCATGGCAGTCTGCCTAGATAGGAGCCCGGAAGAGTAAGCCCCTCCTAGAGTCCTTGCTTGATGTGGTCTCTAGCACCAGGCTTTTTCCAAAGGCTCAGGTGGGAGTTAAATGTGACACACGATGGCCCCACACACCACCCTCGCCTCCCTTGATTGCTTGTCCCTTTCAGTAGGTTCTACTGAGCTCTCTTCCATTTACTTCTTAGGTAAATTTGTCCAAGACATGAGAGAAGTCATGGGGATGGTCAGCCCTTCCTTCCCTCTAGTTTGCTCTGCATAATAGTTTGAAATACCTCTATGTTTCTTGTGTGAAGATGTCATACACTTTTCCCTATTAAAAATTTTTTTTATAATTTACATTGGCACCAGGAATGGGACATGCCTGGATTTCCAGCTTATCTGGAAATCTAACACAGAAGATAATAAACTAAATGTTTGGGGCCGGAAGGTGGCAATTTCATGCTGCTGAGAGATTGATGCGTGTTTCTTGTCAGCACAGCTTCTTCAACAGGCCAATGCTTGCTCCTTTCTCAAGCTGGGCTGTGTGGATCCTGCCTTTGCATCAGCATAACCAATATAACTTACTTTATTAATTCAGAGTATAAATATGGTCATAGCACCTTAATTTTGTCAAATTAATTGTTTAAGACCCCAGGTATTCTAGTAGGAGGATGTCCAGTGTTTGCTTTGAGGCTTTTATCCCCACTTAAAAACTTCCGAGAACTCCAGAGGCTTCCTTTGTTCAGATTAAGGGAAGAGTTATTTCTCTTTCTAATGCCAGAATTAGAGGGAAATGGGAAGCCTGGTCATTGCTTCGTATTAACTCATGGCACTGCTGTTGCAGCTGGGTGCTGTAGTGTCCCATGGATGCTGATGTTTCCCTTTGCAATATGATAAAGGTCCAGGTTCCTGTACAAACCACTGTGGTGCCTCACACCTGGGCTCCAAGATCACACTTAAGTCTGTAAGTCCATACTCATGTGTTCCTTAGCATACTCAAATGTCCTCTAAACACAGCATTGTGCTAGGATAGTTGGGTCCTGAGAGACTTCCAGTATCAGTATGCGTTGTGCTATTACCAGGCCTCGTGACTTCCAAATCACAGGCTTTTTGAGCCCGTATCGCTAACCTAGACTCCCCTTTTCCACAGGTAATTTTATTCCAGAAGGCCTTTCTTTCTGCTGGGCCTTATTCTGAATTACCCGGGTCTACCCTCATGCGTCTTCCTGACTTTGAATCAGGGAGCAGGGTTTGAGGGTATCAGACCCATCTGTCTCAGAAAATGCAACGTACAAATTGGTCCACCTTCTTCCCCAGAAACCGGCCCCAGCTGCCAACGGGTATTATGAGGGGTGTGAGTTGGTAAGGCAGAAATGTTTC
This sequence comes from Ceratotherium simum simum, assembly GCF_057802395.1. NCBI lineage: Eukaryota > Metazoa > Chordata > Mammalia > Perissodactyla > Rhinocerotidae > Ceratotherium > Ceratotherium simum. The sequence continues at coordinate 33,752,159 of NC_141928.1, read as the reverse complement.
TATTGTGTTCTTCTGCCAGAGCAAAGGTGCATGCTTATCCTTCACAAGAGAGACTACTCAACTGATTCTTTGTAGAACAAGTGTCTGGTTCGAGGTGCCACTCTGCCCCTGCCTATGTTGAAAAGCAGTGACTTTCAAGGACAGCGCTTCAATGGCAGTGACTCTGAACACAAAAGCAAATGTAGCCCTGTCTTTCTTGGTATTCTGTCATCATTCTGTTTATTTTATAGGAGGGCAGGACTAATGAGGGTATCCAGAGTCACAGCATTAGGAAAGGCGGACTGGTAAGTGGCAGAGTCAGAATGTGATTCCATCTGCCTGACTGTAAAGCCAGTGTCTCTTTAGTCAGTCACCACGTGCCATGTGCCAGACACTGCTGGGCAGGTGCTAGGGATACAAGGATAAGTAAGACGTGGTTTTAGGAAGGGAGTTAAACTATAAGAAAGTGTTAAGTGCAACCGTAGAGGTATGAACAGGGCGCTGTAGGAGCACGTGAGGGAGCCCTCGAGGGATGGTTTCCTGGAGAAGGAGATGTCCAAGCAGAGTCAAGAAGGAAGAATTGGGTAAGGCAGGTAGAGGGAAAGGAAATAGTTTAGGGTAGAGAGCAGCTGCTGTGGTAAAGGCTTTCTAAGTGTTTCTATTTCCTTTTTAAAAATAGGTTTATTGAGGTATAATTGATATACAAAAAAACTGTACATATTTAATGTATACAATTTGATAAGTCTGAACATATGCATACACCCCTGAAACCATCACCACAATCAAGGTAATAAACATCCATCACTTCCAAAAGGTCCCTCATGTCCCTCCCCCCAACTTTTTTTTTTGTAGTAAAAACACTAAACATATTATCTGCCATCTTAAATTTTTTAAGTGCACAACAGTGTATTATTAACCATAGGCACTGATGTTTTACAGCAGATCTCTAAGACTTATTCATCTAGCATAACTGAAACTTTATACCCATTGAACATGTCCCCATTTCCCCCTCCCCCCAGCCCCTGACAACCACCAGTCTAGTCTCTGCGTCTATGAGCTTGGTTATTTTACAAACTCATATAAGGGCAGTATTTATACTTGATGGAAATCAATTTGTTGCAATTAATTACCATTTGACTTATGGGACAAATTAATTTGTGTGAAACTAAAACCCAACAATCCTAAACCCATTATTGTCTTGTTTTCATTTCCATTCTTTAAGTCCCCTATGATCAAAGTTATAGTTATTTTAACATAGTTTTGAGCAAAGTTTGTAAATGAACTAATGTTGGTTGAGTACATGCTGAGTATTAGATTCTTTATATCAATATTCTCAGGAGGTATTAGTATCTTTGTTTATAGATAGAGAAAATAATGCTCAGAGAGTTTGAATAATGTGTTGAAGGTCCCACCACTACCAAGTATATCAGCTGGCACACAGACCCCGGCCTAGCTTACTCCAAGGCAATAACCACAGCCCCCACCACCAAACTCTATGTTGCCGGAAGTTTGAGTTATTGGCATAGAGCACTTTTAACTACATGTGCATGAAAATAGACTGGGGGACATTAGGCAGGTGTTACCATAAAAACTGCTCTGTTTCAGTGGATTTAGTTGTCTCCCACTATTGGCTTGACCTGGCTGTGAACACACTGATAGAAGGTAATCAAAGAGCTGAATGAACCAGGCAGTTGTAAACAGAAGCACAGGGTCCCCATCAGGCCAGTACAGAAGTAAATGCATCCATTGTTTTTAATAGGCCAAATATTTCTCTCTTGTTCCCTAGGAGGCAATTGGAAGAGACACGCTGATAGCTCCCCTTGGGGCATTAACCGGAATCAAATTAGGGAAGTGAAGCTTAAGGTGGTCATTTTATTCCCAGTTCACAAAGACAACAAGTGAATGGTAGTGGGAGCAAAGACGTATTTTCTAGTTCATCAAAGATTACAAATTGTATTAGTGCGGTATTTTCATTGTAGTAATTACTTGGTGGGCATAGTAATATAAAAGTATCACTTCAGATAAATTCCCATTTTTCTGCTGTGGTTCTTTTAAGGCAAGTCTTTTTGACTGTAATGATTATCTTAATAACTGGCACGGACGTCTCCTCGTGCCTAGGTTCCTGATTCCTCAGTGACGTAGTCCCATGGTCTGCTTTTAGTTTGTGCCTCTGGGTGATAAGTAGCTCTGTGTGCAGGACATGGATCGCCTCTGTGACAGTGAAGTGTGTACACCTTCATGAACTTCCGGCCCATATGTTTTCAGTGCCTCATGGTCATAATTTTCAAGATAGCACACGAGGAGTTAAAGAAAAGAAAATGAACTATCCCATATGCTTTATTAACAGTGTTTTCTCAAGATAAAGAAAGAGAAGTTGAAATATCCTGTATCAGAAAAGAAATTCATGGGCAGTGGGAACCAGTTTGGGGATACTCCCCTTCCGGGGGTTTAGAGATGTTTGATGTGCATGTTTCCTGGAGGATCAAGATGCGACCGTGAGTAAACCTCTGAAGGATCCATGTCAACAGAGGCCTGAGAAGAGAAACAAACAGGCTCTTAGCACCTCAGTGCACTCTGCTTTTCTCATCACCCGCTAAATTATGAATTTAATGAAGTTACTCAGATACCTATGAAGTCAAATGAGAGTTCAGTGTATTTTCAATCGAATTATCCAGCTTGAGTATTGACATGTACAATATTTAATTTAATTTATTGCTGGTTACATAGTTATGGACACTCAGTATAAATGAAAGCAATGAATTTGGTTGCATTTTCAAAGCAGTAGCCTCAGCTGAAAATGTGAGCAATAAATGGATGTGGCAGCTCTCAAAAGAAAAGAGACTCTTTTCACTGATATCCTATTTCATATTGTAACAATATACATATGTAACTATTTAGTTGAGCAACCATTTGTTTTTAGAGCTATTATGTTCCTGGCTTTGTGTTAGAGTCTGAGGTTCCTGAAATGACTAAAATAGTCCCTTGCTTTCAAAAAAGCTCACAGTCGTTTATTGTAAAGTTGAATTATTTATCTTTAGTAAATTGAAGTGTGTCTTAAACTTGTGAAGGCAGCCAACGAATTAAGGTTATGTGTGTTAAATTATTTTGTAAATAAAGGATTATTTTTCTAAAAAGTAGAGTTACTGTAAATTGATCTTTTTATATCCTGTTTCTTGATGTGGGGGCCTCTCTCTAATGTAGCTGCCTCTTAAAACAGGTGTTTCAAATAAGAAGCTGGAGCTACTTCAGTCTTCCGGCTACTTATTTCCCACTTCTCCCCATCCTGACCCTTCACTCCACGGGTTACTTCTCACACAGCTCATTCCCACCTTCCTTGATAATTTGCTCAGTATGTCTCCTTCACCCAGAATTTCTTATTTTCTCTGATAATACAAACTTTTCATTGATTTTAAGGTTTAGTTCAACTTCCTCTTCCTCCTTAGAGCTTTCTCTACCCTTATCTAGAACTCTTTTTACTCATTGATTCTGGGAACAATGTCAGACCAATTAGCACTTGGTCAGTTTCTGGTATTATAATAATATTAATGATAAAAACAAGAACAACAACTTTTACTAAGTGCTTACTGGATACCAATGTTACAACCACCTCATATGGGTACTATTATTATCTTCATTTTATAGATGAGAGCATTAAAGCCCAGAGGACTTTAGTAACTTAATTAAGGTCACACAGCTGGAAAGTGGTCGAGCTGGGAGTCAAACCATATGACCCCCGAGCCTGAGCTCCCATCCACTGGTTTTTCTCAATGTGTGGTCCCCTGACCGTGTGCATGAGTTAGAATCACCTATGTGGGTGCTGTTAAAGATGCAGATTACTGAGCCCAGCCCAGATCTACTGTCTTAGAATCCATGGGTCTAGGCATGGAGCCTGGGACTCTGCATCCTTAGTAAGCTTCTCAATTGAGTCTTATAAACTATATTTTGAGAACCACTGCATACACTTTGCTGACTCTTCATTTCTATAGTCACCTCTCTAATCAGACTGTAAACTTTTGACATCAGGAGTTATCTACTACCTTCTGAATCCCAAAGTCTGCATAGACATGTAGACATTTTACTACATGCTTACTCAATAGTTGCATTTTTGATGTAGGCATCAAAATTAAATGTATTCGTATAATAGTGGGAAAGACTCGATACGATGGAACTTCCAATTAAAGCATCTGGTAATAATCAAAAGCCCCACAGAGTTAGGACCCAGTCTCCTGAGTACTTGTCTAGGTTCTGACACCGCCTCACCGCATCTTCATTTCCTGCTTCAGTTTGCCTGCCTGTAAAGTTGAGGGGATTTTAATAATAAAGGAAAAAGAACAGAGATATTGGTGGCAGTTAATAATTGTAACTAGAATATAGAATTTTAAAAGTGATGACTAAAATACCATTTAGAAATTTAAGACAATAAATGAAATTAGCTTATTATTGGAGTGAGATCACACAGGGGGCAGAAAAGTCCGCTTCCAATATATTGTGATGAAACTTCCACATCAGTTCAATTAGATACATATTAAGGGGCCACACAGAGCTTCCCTATACCCTCTGACTTCTCTTGACAATTGTCGGGCAAGCCGCTAGAGGCTTGTCACTGTTGTGTGATGACAGGGTGCTCTCCTTGCTGACACCACCCAGTCCACTATCTTAGACATCATCCAATCCAGCCTCCTAGTTTTAGAGATGAGCTATGTAATTTCCCAAGGTCGAGCCAGAATTTGAACCCAAATATTAATATTCCAAATAGAATTTTCTCCCACTACATCATGCTGCCTCCTTTGCAATACATATTATTGAACACGTGAGCCGAAGAGTAGCATAGGTAATATGCAAAGAAAGCCAATAGCACTGAAAAGAGGAGACTTTGTTCCCCATTTGTTTTTGCTAACCAATCTCTTATGTGGCATTAGCTCCTGAAGGACCATTGACAGTGTATTAGCCATTTAAATCTTATCCATTTACATGCAGTATTATGAGAATCCAAAACTATATTTTTAATCTGAATGCTAATTATATCACTAGGCACATGTTATCATTAAACCTGAGCAATTAGCTAATGTCCAATTAATAATTTAAACCTTGTGGAACCTTGTGGGTTACTATCCTGCCTAAGTGTGTTGCTAATTCTTATCAAAATTTTGTTTAAAGAATAATTTTGGAAACAATAACAAAAAATATAAACATCACCTGCCATACTCTATTGAGGATGAAAAACATCTAATATTTATTTAGAGACCAATGGACTAGGGATAGACTGTCAACAGAGTCAACAGCTACACATATGCCCTTTGTCTTTCTGAAAGTCATTTGTTTTGCCATGACATGTCTATCACCTGCCTGTAAATATGTTTTTGATTGCTCTTAAAGGAGCTGTTTAAACGTTGTAAAAATATGTAATTAAATAATTTCTTAAGGAAATACTCCAAAAAGCTTCTCTTATCCTGAGAGACATCTTGGGATGAGTTAGCCAGTGTACACGTGTTGTTGAAGCCCATCCAAATGAAAGATGAATTCGGCAGCTTCGTTCCTTTAATAGCCTCCAGCCCGAAATAAAACTGGCCAACAACCAATATTTATCTTAGTGACGCTGCTATTTCATATCACAAAGTGACCGTGTAGTCTCATAAACATAGTCCCAAAGTGCTGACTTTTAAAGGCAGTTGGTTTTTTAACTTGCTACTGTTTTATAGCTTTGCATAAAATGCTAATGCCATGACATTTGTGGAACTATTAAATCATTTTAATGAAAGAGTAGCAGTTATACAACTAATTCATTTGAGTGCATTTCCCTTGCAGAATCCTTTAGTAGTTGATTGTAATGAGAAGGAGCTATTTTTTTTTTTTTTTTAGCTCCATAATTTTGTTCTCACATGGAACCAAATCCCATTATTTTGATGTAGTTTGTACCCAAGTCTAGTGGAGCCAAATCCATCAACAGAATTTGTTGTCCCAAATCTGGGCTCATTTGCCTCATGGTCTCCACTTAATTTGATCTATAGTCTAGGCAAGCCAAGTCTGCTTTTCCTGAGAAATATGGCTTTTTGTTTCCTTTTTAAGTATTTAGGGGTAAATATATAGTCATGCATTTTCAGCTACTGAAAAATGAGCTTAATTGCCATAACACCAAATCAAGGAGAATATTTGGGCTTTGAAAATTATCATGTGATCACGTAAGAAGACAGCTGGGATTGATTCTTGTCCTGGGCCAACATTTCCTTGTTAATGGCCATCCCACTCAGCCTGTGTCACACCAGGGCCTCTGTAGAAGGAAGTGGCTGGAAATTCCTGGAGACAGTAAGCCCTGTGAGCAGTAGAATTAGGTCTGCATTCCCAAATAGACCACCACTGTACAAACCTGCAGCTTTGTTCTAGCGTAGAAATGATTCCTGTCTCTGTCTTTTCAGGCAAAGGCCCCATGTATAGATAATTCTTATTTCTTGAACAGAAAATTTCTTTCAAAAAATTACATTCCATGATGCCCTCAAATGCTTGGGATACATAGAAAGTTGATTACATTGTCAACATATTTTTTTCCCCTTACGAACACGTATATTCTTGTGAAATGTGGGAGCCTGCATTTACTTTACTCACCCTGGCTGTAAATTTTTCTTTACTTTTCGTAGTTCTGATTTTCTTCTGAACCATCTAATCTCCTCATCGTTCTTCTGTGAGTTAAAGGGTTTTGTTGTTAAAATGTTCAGTCATTCAGTCCTGTCTTTTTCTTCACCCCAGGGTTTTCTTGAGCATAGATGTAAAATATTGCAGAGACATGTGGAAACTAGAATGTATTCCCTCAGGATGAGCTGATTCTTTATTAAACCTCGGATCTGGGACAACAATGCTTTTCTGCATTTTATCTAGCTTTGATTGATCATTTTGGGACAGAATTTTATCCTAAAATAATGCCCATACAATATTACTTCAAGAATAGAACTATGAAATTGATGTCTTTTTGATTCACTGATGTTCAATAGTTTTGCCATTCACATGATGTTATTGATTAGATGAAACACATCTGTTTAAGCTCTTGTTGGCAGCCTAATTTACTATAGTCCATTATTCACAATGAAAGGGCTAGAGTTTCTCTTTGTATTTATGTAGGTGCTGAATTGAATGCATACAATTTTATGAATATTTTTCAGCTAGCTCATCAGAATACAAATTCTGTCTGTTAAAATGTTCCATATTTCTTTGGATTAATGTCTTAATCATTTACTATTTTTTATGAGCTGTAGTAAAAATGAAATGAAAGTCATTTTGCCATTTAATCCTATGTATCATTAAATAAACTCCAGGGGTCTGACACTACTAATAACAACTAACAATTATATAGTAATTGAAAGTTTATAAAACATTGCCACAAATATTTGACCCTCACAACAACCCTGTGAGGTACATTTGTAATCCCAGCTTTACTATTTACTGAGGTTTCTAAGCATGTAATAAACTGGATGTTTGTTTCTTTGTTCTTTTCCAGCTTTACTGAGGTATAACTGACAAATAAAGTTGGATATATTTAAAGTGTACAAAGTGATGATTTGATATACATATACTTTGTGAAATGATTACCACAATCAGGTTAATTAACATGGAAGTTTGTTTTTGATCAGTGTAACTTACAGAAGAGGTCATTTACTGTATGTCGCTGAATGACCTGAAAAATTACATCTAAATTGTTACCAGGAAATAAGGATGGATATAAACTTAATTTGCATGGGGTATTTTGGCCACAACAGGACTAGCGTGTTCCCAGAAAGTTGTCGTCCAGGTCTGCTGCATAATGCCAATGGTGGTCTTGCTTGCCGTGAACTCAGATGCATTTTAGATGGTGACCGTGCCATTCCAGTCCAGCATCACCCAGGAAAAGGCCAGGATTCTGTAGACAACATAGAAGTTAAGCAAGTGCTTCTAAGAGGAGAGCATTATAGGACTACAGATTCAAAGGCTAGAAAGGACCCCACAGACCATTATTGCTTTCTCATTCTTTCAAGGAGACTTGAATAGCGAGAGTGGCTGGCTGTCAATGTGGGTGTATTTGAGTACAGAAAAACGTTCCTGCTTCTCAGTACTTCTAGCTTAAGCATGCTCTGTCCCCCTCTCCCTCACCTACTTCAAGTATAAGAATCACCCGATTGGGAACACCCATTTGGCTGAAATGTCTGCACAGTTACTTTGTAGTCAGGACACATCCTTCTGTGTGTAGGTGAATTTAGTCTTCTCCAAGTTCTGTCTCTTCCTCCCTCCCTTCTCCTAGACATTTCCCTGGGTGATATTGTACATTCCCAAGTATTCAAACATTACTAATATACTGGATTCTCAATTCTAGAGCACAGCCTTACTCTGATGTTCCAGGTTTTTTTGTTTTCTATTTTTCAAATTTAAATCCAATTTATAGTCTTGTCCCCCAAATCTTCATTTATTTATTTGTCTTCATTAACGGCCTTCCCATCTCATCCATCCTCAGTTGCATAGTTAGGAATGTTTCAATGTTTCTCTTCCTCCACGTAAAATAGGTCATTAAGCTGTGTTGATTCTACCCCTCAAAGACTCCAGAAGCTGCCTTTTCCTCTCCATCCTGTGACCACTGCCCTGCTCTAGCCCAAGTCATCTCTCACATGGAGTGTCACAATTGACCTTTGATGGGTCTGGTCTCTGGGCTGTGGTTCTCTCTCCTTCCAATCCATCCTCTGCATTCTTACCACTGATTTTACAAAACTGGTTATGACTCTTTGCTTGATGAAAATCTTTGAATGGGTTCCCTTAAGGTCAAGTTCAATTCCCTAGGGGTTATAGTCAAAGACCTTCATAATCTGATTACAGTTTAACAACAACTACATATATTTGTGTATATACATGCATATTTATATATAAATATACATATATGACTGTATGTCTGTACACACATTATATATATACACACACATATATACACACACGCACATATATGCATAGTCTAGCTTAGTTTTTGCTATTTCCTATCATGTTGTGTATATGCTAATCACACTAGACAACCCACAAATCCTCAAGTACAATGCATATTTTCAGGCCTCCTTGCCTTTGCTCACACTGTACCCCCTAATTGCAATGTCCTTTTTCCTTTATGATAATGTTCTATTTATGCTCCATAATTAAGCTCAAATGTCATCTCCTTTGTGAAATCTCTCGACTGTTGCTTCTCAATTCCCTGTCCATCTTTCTACTCCCAGATAAAATTAATCTCTATGAGTTTTTCTCCCTTGCTGTAGAATGGATTCAGTCATTGCCATTCTCCTTATACTGTAAATCTTCCCTCTCCTGAAGGAGGTGGATAATCAAGGTTTTTTTTTTTTTTTTTTTTTTTTTTCCTGTGAGGCTCACAAGTTTTATTTGGAAGTGTCAATTTTAGATAATTTATGGTTCATTGTACTATTTTTTTTTTTACATTCTATTTTTTTTTATTTATTGCAGTAACATTGGTTTATAACATTGTAAAAATTTCAGGTGTACATCATTGTGCTTGTATTTCTGCATGGACTACATCATGTTCACCACCCAAATACTAATTACAACCCATCACCACACACATGTGCCAAATTATCCCTTTCACCCTCCTCCCTCCCCCCTTCCCCTCTGGTAACCACCAATCCACTCTCTGTCCCTATGTGTTTGTTTATTGTTGTTATTATCTACTACTTAATGAAGGAAATCATACGGTATTTGACCTTCTCCCTCTGACTTATTTCACTTTGCATTATACCCTCAATGTCCATCCATGTTGTCACAAATGGCTGGATTTCATCGTTTCTTATGGCTGAGTAGTATTCCATTGTGTATATACCACAGCTTCTTTATCCATTCGTCCCTTGATGGGCACTTAGGTTGCTTCCAAGTCTTGGCTATTGTGAATAACACTGCAATGAACACAGGGGTGCATGCACCTTTGCAAATTGGTGTTTTCAAGTTCTTTGGATAAATACCCAGCAGTGGAATAGCTGGATCATATGGTAGTTCTATCCTTGATTTTTTGAGGAATCTCCATACTGTTTTCCATAGTGGCTGCACCAGTTTGCACTCCCACCAGCAGTGTATGAGAGTTCCCGTCTCTCCACATCCTCTCCAACACATATTGTTTCCTGTCTTGTTAATTATAGCCATTCTGACGGGCGTGAGGTGATATCTCATTGTAGTTTTGATTTGCATTTCCCTGATGGTTAGTGATTTTGAACATCTTTTCATGTGTCTGTTGGCCATCTGTATATCTTCTTTGGAGAAATGTCTGTTCAGGTCTTTTGCCCATTTTTTAATTGGGTGGTTAGTTTTTTTGTTGTTGAGATGCATGAGTTCTTTATATATTTTGGAGATTAAGCCCTTATCAGATGTATGGTTTGCAAATATCTTCTCCCAATTGTTAGGTTGTCTTTTCGTTTTGTTGATGGTTTCCTTTGCTGTGCAGAAGCTTTTTAGTTTGATGTAGTCCCATTTGTTTATTTTTTCTATTGTTTCTCTTGCCCGGTCAGACGTGGTGTTTGAAAAGATGTTGCTAAGACCGATGTCGAAGAGCGAACTGCCTATGTTTTCTTCTAGAAGTTTCATAGTTTCAGGTCTTACATTCAAGTCTTTAATCCATTTGGAGTTAATTTTTGTGCATGGTGTAAGGTAAGGGTCTACTTTCAGTTTTTTGCATGTGGCTATCCAGTTTTCCCAACACCATTTGTTGAAGAGACTTTCCTTTCCCCATTGTATGTTCTTGGCTCCTTTGTCAAAGATTAGCTGTCCATAGATGTGTGGGATTATTTCTGGGCTTTTGATTCTATTCCATTGATCTGTATGTCTGTATTTGTGCCGGTACCATGCTGTTTTGGTTACTATAGCTTTGTAGTATATTTTGAAATCAGGGAGTGTGATACCTCCAGCTTTGTTCTTTTTTCTCAGGATTCCTTTAGCTATTCAGGGTCTTTTGTTGTTCCATATAAATTTTAGGATTCTTTGTTCTATTTCTGTGAAAAATGTTGTTGGAACTTTGATAGGGATTGCATTGAATCTATAGATGGCTTTAGGAAGTATGGACATCTTAACTATGTTAATTCTTCCAATCCAAGAGCACGGAATAGCTTTCCATTTCTTTGTGTCTTCTTCAATTTCTTTCAGAAATGTTTTATAGTTTTCTGTGTACAGCTCTTTCACCTCTTTGGTTAAGTTTATTCCTAGGTATTTAATTCTTTTTGTTGCAATTGTAAATGGGATGGTATTCTTAATTTCTCTTTCTGCTACTTCGTTGTTAGTTACAGAAATGCAACTGATTTTTGTATGTTGATTTTGTATCCTGCAACTTTACCATATTCGTTTATTACTTCTAAGATTTTTCTGGTGGATTCTTTAGGGTTTTCTATATGTAAAATCATGTCATCAGCAAATAGTGACAGTTTCACTTCTTCCTTTCCAATTTGAATCCCTTTTATTTTTTTCTCTTGCCTGATTGCTCTGGCTAGGACTTCCAGTACTATGTTAAATAGGAGTGGTGACAGTGGGCATCCTTGTCTGGTTCCTGTTCTTAGAGGGATAGCTTTCAGTTTTTCACCATTGAGGATGATATTAGCTGTGGGTTTCTCATATATGGTCTTTATTATGTTGAGGTACTTTCCTTCTATACCCATTTTATTCAGAGTTTTTATCATAAATGGATGCTGGATCTTGTCAAATGCTTTCTCTGCATCTATTGAGATGATCATGTGATTTTTGTTCTTCATTTTATTAATGTGGTGTATTACGTTGATTGATTTGCGAATGTTAAACCATCCCTGCATACCTGGAATAAATCCCACTTGATCATGGTGTATAATCTTTTTAACGTATTGTTGTATGCGATTTGCTAGTATTTTGTTGAGGATTTTCACATCGATGTTCATCAGTGATATTGGCCTGTAATTTTCTTTTTTTGTGTTGTCCTTGTCTGGTTTTGAAATCAGGGTAATGTCAGCTTTGTAGAATGAGTTAGGGAGCCTCCCCCCTCCTCAATTTTTTGGAAGAGTTTGAGAAGGATAGGTATTAAGTCTTCTTTGAATGTTTGGTAGAATTCACCAGGGAAGCCGTCTGGTCCTGGACTTTTATTTTTGGGGAGTTTTTTGATTACTGTTTCGATCTCGTTACTGGTGATTGGTCTATTCAAATTCTCTACTTCTTCTTGATCCAGTTTTGGAAGGTTGTATGATTCTAAGAATTTATCCATTTCTTCCAGATTGTCGAATTGGTTGGCATATAGCTTTTCATAGTATTCTCTTATAATCTTTTGTATTTCTGAGGTGTCTGTTGTAATGTCTCCTCTTTCATTTCTGATTTTACTTAGTGGTGCCTTCTCTCTTTTTTTCTTGGTGAGTCTAGCTAAAGGTTTGTCTATTTTGTTGATCTTGTCAAAGAACCAGCTCTTGGTTTTATTAATTTTTTATATTGTATTTTTGGTCTCTATTTCATTTATTTCTGCTCTGATTTTTATTATTTCCCTTCTTCTACTGATTTTGGGCTTTGTTTGTTCTTCTTTTTCTAGTTCCTTTAGGTGCATTGTTAGATTGTTTATTTGAGATTTTTCTTGTTTGTTGAGAGAGGCCTGTATCGCTATAAACTTCCCTCTTAGAACCGCTTTTGCTGTATCCCATAAAATCTGGCATGTCGTATTTTCATTTTCATTTGTCTCCAGGTATTTTTTGATTTCTTCTTTGATTTCTTCGTTAACCCAGTCGTTGTTCAGTAGCATTTTGTTTAATCTCCATGTATTTGTGGCTTTTCTGATTTTCTTCCTATAGTTGATTTCTAGTTTCATACCGTTGTGGTCAGAAAAGATGCTTGGTATTATTTCAATCTTCTTAAATTTATGGAGACTTGTTTTGTGGCCTAATATGTGATCAATCCTGGAGAATGTTCCCTGTGCATTTGAAAAGAACGTGTATTCTTCGGTTTTTGGATGGAATGCTCTGTATATATCTACTAGGTCCATCTGTTCTAGTGTGTCGTTTAAGGCCAATGTTTCCTTATTGATCTTCTGTTTGGATGATCTATCCGTTGGTGTAAGTGGAGTGTTAAAGTCCCCTACTATTATTGTGTTACTGTCTATTTCTGTTTTTATGTCTGTTAATAATTGCTTTATATATTTAGGTGAACCTACATTGGGTGCGTAGATATTTACAAGTGTTATATCCTCTTGTTGGATTGTTCCCTTGATCATTATGTAATGCCCTTCTTTGTCTCTTTTTACAGTTTTTGTTTTAAAGTCTATTTTGTCTGATATGAGTACTGCTACCCCAGCTTTCTTTTCATTGCCATTTGCGTGGAGTATCTTTTTCCATCCCTTCACTTTCAGTTTGTGAGTGTCTTTAGGTCTGAAGTGTGTCTTTTGTATGCAGCATATATATGGGTCTTTTTTTTTTATCCAGTCAGCCACCCTATGCCTTTTAATTGGAGCATTTAGTCCATTGATGTTTAAAGTAACTATTGATAAGTATGTACTTACTGCCATTTTTTAACTTTTTTTTTTTTTCCTCAGTGTATTAGTAGTCCTTCTCTGTTCCTTACTTCTTCTATACAGAATTGATGGTCACTTTAGTTTGACCTCTGTCTGAAAGCTCTACTCTTTCACTCCCCTCCTCCCTCCTTTTATGTTTTTGATATCATATCTAACCTCTTTTTTGTGCATTTGTATCCATTTCCCTCTTATCATGGAAATAGATAATTTTTCCTATTTGTGGTCTTCTCTTTTCCCCTTAAGTCAGTCCCTTTAACATTTCTTGTAGCACTGGTTTCTTGGTGACAAACTCCTTTAATTTTTGCTTATCTGGGAAAATTTTGATCTCTCCTTCCATTTTGAATGATAACCTTGCTGGGTAGAGTATTCTTGGTTGTAAGTTTTTTCCTTTTAGCACTTTAAATATATCGTGCCATTCTCTTCTAGCCTGTAAGTTTTCTGCTGAGAAGTCAGCTGATAGCCTTATGGGGTTTCCTTTGTATGTAACTTGACATTCTCTTGCGGCTTTTAGGATTCTCTCTTTATCTTTAATTCTGGACATTTTGATTATGATGTGTCTTGGTGTGGGCCTCTTTGGGTTTGTCTTGTTTGGGGCTCTCTGTGCTTCCTGTACCTGGATGTCTGTTTCCTTCCTTAGGTTAGGGAAGTTTTCATCTATTATTTCTTGAAATAGATTCTCTGCCCCCTTGTCTTGCTCTTCTCCTTCCGGGACACCTATAACACGGATGTTAGTGCACTTGATGTTGTCCCAGAGGTCCCTTAGACTGTCCTCACTCTTTTTAATTCTTTTCTCTTTTACCTGTTCACCTTGGGTAATTTCTTCTAGTCTTTCTTCCAGCTCACAGATCCGTTCTTCTGTATCCTCTACTCTGCTTTTGAGTCCCTCTAATGAATTTTTCATTTCCAGTATTGTATTCGTCATTTCTGATTGGTTCTTTTTTATATCTTCCATTTCTTTGTTGACATTCTCACGGAGTTCATCTATTCTTCTCCCCAGATCAGTGAGCATCCTTAACACTCTTAGTTTGAACTCTCTGTCGGGTAGGTTGCTCATTTCTGTTTCACTTAGTTCCTTTTCTGGGGTTTTGTCCTGTTCCCTTACTTGGAATGTATTCTTTTGCCTCCTCATTTTGCCTCTTTCCCTGTGGTTGTGTCTACGTATTACGTAGGTCAGCTATGTCTCCTGCTCTTGGATAGGTGACCTTATGTAAGTGATGCCTTAGGAGGCTTCCAGTGTGCTTCCCTCAGTTCTCAATGTTCCAGGGGTGGCCCCTATGTGGGCTCCGTGTGTCCTTCTATTGTGGCCTGTTAGCTCTCCCTATAGGCACCCAGGGAGGCTGAGTTATGCTCCTGGCCAGCTGTTGTAATGCTCAGCTGCTTGTAGTTGTTGTGGGCCCTTCAGTCTCTTTATCAGGTGTGGGAAGCCCCAGCACAGTTGGCTGTAAGCTCTAATACCACATTTATGTTGCAGTATTTCTTTTAACTGAGTAGGCCCCCAGCGTGGCAGGTTGTTAGGCTCAGGGCCTTACAATTGCTGTAAGCCTCTAGCCTATTAGGTCTCTTGTCAGCTCTCTGAGGATTGCAGCTGGGTGGGGCTGGCCTCAGGCACAGGAGCACCCAATTGTTTCAGGCTTTGGAAGATGGGGCAAACCTCCTATGTGGGTCTTTGAGAAGCACAAGTCTTCTGCAGCTGACAAGCCCTGTTGCCCACAGGTCCACACACACAGTCAACACAGTTCTGCCCCGTGTGAGCGCCCCGACCTCCCCAAGCAGACCCAGTCTCTCCACGGCGGGAGCCCCACACACTCTGCCACTGCCCCACACTCTCCACCTGCTCCTTGTGCACACCCTGCCCCGCTCAAGTCGGCTCAGTTGCCAGGCTGCAGAGAATCCAGTCACCAATCTATGCAGGCCCACAAGTTGCCTGAGGGCTTGTTGTTGGGTGGGGCCAGTCTCTAGGGTGGGCTGCCTGCCCTGGCTGAGCTGGATTAAATCGGTGCTCTAGCGGGTGGAGCAGACCCTGGGCTGGCAGGCCTCAGGGAGAACTCCAATGGCGTCTGTGTCAGCATGCTCACACCAGGCCACAACAATGGCCGCCGCCAATGTCCCAGTCCCTGGAGAGGTCTCACCCCTCACCGAGATGCACTCAGGGCCTATTAGGTGAGTCTCTTGTCACCGAAGCACTGTGTACCTTTCTTTCTGGTGATTTTAGGATGCTTTCTGGAACGGGTGAGTTTGTGTGCGGGCCCTTTAAGAGCCAGTTTTAGTTTCTTTGTGAACCGGGTTTTCTGGGGGTGCTCCCCAGTGTTTTAGTAGCAGGCAAAGTCAGATATTATGCCGCTGGTCTCGATTGTGCTGGGTCCACAAAATGCCCACAGCGGGGGCCCTCCCCGGCTCAGGACCCCGCGCCTCCAGGGAGGCTGCGTACCTGTGAGCTGCTCCCGGCGGCCGTGAAGCTGGCGGCTTGTGAAGACGGCGTTTCTCCTCTCCAGAAGGGAGTCTCTGCCTCTTCTACCCCAGTTAGGATTGTCCGTTGTTGCAGGAGTTCCTCTCATCCAGTTTTCAGTTCTGTCTCAGGGGTAATTTTTCCACGAGTAGTTGTAAATTGGCTGTGTCCACGGGAGGAGGTGAGTTCCGAGTCTGCCTGCGCTGCCATCTTGACTCCCTCTCGATAATCAAGGTTTGTTCATGAGGCTTGGTCAATGGTCTCGTTAACCTTAGCCCCTCA
Organism: Ceratotherium simum simum; assembly: GCF_057802395.1. Taxonomy (NCBI): domain Eukaryota; kingdom Metazoa; phylum Chordata; class Mammalia; order Perissodactyla; family Rhinocerotidae; genus Ceratotherium; species Ceratotherium simum. Next base: position 33,735,951 of record NC_141928.1, on the reverse strand, counting down.
GGTGCTGTTCAGTATCTCATCATCTGAGTCTATCACATCCCTTTCATTCTCAGACTCTTATGGTTAACCACACCTGGACAAAACTGTGCCAAAGCTGGGGAGGGAAACGATTCAGTAACCCAGGCTCTTCAGGTAAAACTTATTCAGTTTCTATGACTTCCTTATTTCTCAGACTTAATATTACTGGCTTTCTGACCCTGTGCCTGACCTAACTTTAGGTAGCTGGGCCTGTGCCGTTAGCCACCTGCCTGGTCATGTTTTCCTGTCAATTAGCTGCCATCTGAATCCCTGGGTACTGGACTGCTGCCATCTGTACCTGCCATATCCTTTGGCTGTTTTCCAAGCTGTCCAACCTTCTGTGCTTTTGTGCTCACCTGAAATCCTTTACCTTAACTCTCCTCCTTCTGACCAGTGTCCTCTAGCCTCCAATCCTGGGAGCCAAACTGATAATTTGTTACCTTTGAAGGGAGATATACTAAGGCACTTAGAATATATCGTGGATTTGTTTTTTTGGTTGGAAATAGAGAGTATGACTGAGAAAATGAGATCTCGGACAGATAATTTTGATAGGGACGAAAATGAGAATGGGAAAGGTCTGGAGTTTAAGGGGTTCTCATGGGCATATCTGGGTGACACATGACAGTAGTAGGGTCTAGGGAGAGGTACCACAGAAGGGGTGAAGAGACATCAAAGACACCTTCAACTATTTCAGCTATGACATAGGCCCGGACTGAGTTGCAGCTGATATGCCCTCATTATGCAACATAAAGCAAGACTCGCTTACAGTTGTGGCACGTATCAATTCACTAGCCAATTTATTCAAACTTTTGGAGTTGGGACTAGGTCTCATGATTTAAATACATAGCAAAAGCTCCATGTATCTCTTTGCACATACCATTATACCTTCCAGGACCTCGAACTCCAAAACTATTAATGAAAAAATAATAATTTCATTGGAATGTTCCATTTCATACAAAAATTTAACTGCATAAATTCGTATTATACAATTTATTATTGAAGTGTTTTTTAAGATGGGACAATGTCCTTCCTTTTCATTGGTAGGTTTAAACATTCAAAGATTTACAGTGAAAAAATGTGACCCGAGTAGACACGGTTTGGGTATACAAGGTATCCAGAAATACTGGGCTGTCAGGGAGGGCGTGAGATCTGTTTACCAGGGCGCAGGATAGGAGCTGGAGAGAAGTTGTCCGGTGATAGAGGCTTGGCCTGGAGCAAACACCTGGGCTGCTCAAACACAATACACATCGGTCCCCAACTTAGGATGATTTGACTTCATGATGGTTTGAAAGTCATGTGCCTTCAGTAGAAACTGTACTTCAGATTTTGAATTTTGATCTTTTCCTGGGCTAGCAATATGTAGTATATTACTCTCTTGTGATGCTGGGCAGCAGCAGCGAGCCACAGCGAGCCACAACTCCCAATCAGCCACACCATCATGAGGGTAATCAACCAATACCCTTACAACCATTCTGTACCCGTACAGCCATTCTGTTTTTCACTTGCAGTACAATATTCAATAAATTACATGAGATAGTCAACACTTTATTATAAAATAAATTTTGTGTTAGATGATTTTTCCTAACTGTACACTAATGTAAGTGTTCTGAGCACGTTTAAGGTAGGCTGGGCTAAGCTATCATTTTTGGTAGGTTAGATATGTTAAATGCATTTTTGACTCACGATATTTTCAATTTACAATGGGCTTATTGGGATGTAACCCCATCATTAGTCGAGGAAGATCTGTAGTCTCAAGTTCCTTCTGGAAAGAAAAGGTGGGCATAGCTCCAGGTAATCCAAAATCAATGTAGAGTATCCACTGCCAAGTGATCACTGTTTTCGGAAGTCCTCCCATATCCATCTGGAGAAACTGGAGATAAATTCAGATTCTAGGGGAAGAGGCTGGAAAGAAGCAGAATCCAGGAGGCAGTATGGTGCAATGGAAGGAGCACCACTTCTTACCAGCAGTGTGAACTTGAGTAAATCTCTTAAACTCCCTAAGCCTCAGTTTTCTTACCTATAAACTGATGATAATAGCACCCAATCTGGGGTACTGTTGAGAGGTTAAAGGAGTAATATGAGATAACGTATTAAATATATACAGAGCTTAGCAGAGTGCCTTACTAATAATATATTCTCTCAGTAAATCATTCTCTAGCCACACCGCCTTGCCATTCTCCAGTCTTTTTATTGAGCCTGGAAATCAAAGTCACCTTCATTTAATAGGATACTAGCCAAAAATAATGGAAATGTGGGCAGACCTCCAGTCCTGGAAGAAGGGCTGCAGCCCAAGGAAGGGTAATAAGTCAGAATGAATGAGACAAAGGTGGGTGGGCCGCAGCTGCCTGAGGCTCTCGTAATGTCCTGGTTTCTGTTTCTGGCTAGCAAAATGAAGGAATCAGAAGATATTTGATCATAAAAAGACAATTCATATGATTTATTGTTGCCAAATGTGCATAGGAGATAATCTTAATAAGAATAGCAATTGTCATCAATGGCCAAGTCATTCTTTGGAGTTTTGTTTCTGAGCCCTACAGTGACAAGAACCATCATTTTTTATACTCTATAAATAATGTTTTCTTGTCCTCTTTGCCGAGAATGATAAGCACTTTTTTCTATTTAATGCTATTATTGTTATTTTTTTGCAACCTCATGCCCCATTAACTTCCATATGAAAGAGGACCCTATGTAAATCTCTAGTGGTCAGACTAAACTCAAGGAAGACGCTTAAAATCAGGCAATCCAAAGAGTACCATCCTTTATTACCCTGCCAGGGTGCTTATGTGACATGAGAAAAACAGCCGTGATGGGTGGTCTCTGGGGGAAGATAACAGGGATGAGCACGGAGATGAATGGGGTACTCCCCTGTGCTATGGATGCGGCTTCCATGAGGATTATCAGTCGTCAGTGGAAATGTGATTTCAGATCATAATGCATTCATGGTAATGCTGCCTATTGCTATGCGACAAGGCTGATTTCCCCCAAATAAATAGAAGGAGGAATTAAGAAATCTAGAATCACTCATTGGTAAAGCAGTACACATTGGAGATTCTGTTTAACACTTTATTATAACTACACATGAAACATTAGTGAGGTTTTGAAAGTTTCCATTCGCTTATTCTGTAAGGCATAATCAGGTGACTGAAGCATTCAGGGCAAATCAACAGGTTTCCTTTAGTAGTGGCTTGTGGGCCAAATCTGGCTTGCTGCCTGTTTTCATGTCCCAAGAACCAAGAATGGTTTTTACATTTTTATATAGTTGAAAAAAAATTGGAAAGAAGATTTTGTAACACCTGAAAATTATATGAAATGCAAATTTCAGTGTCCATAAATAAAGTTTTATTGCAACACAGTCACATTAATTCATTTTCATGTTGTCTATGGCTGTTTTCATGCTACAAGGACAGAGCTGAGCAGTTGCAACAGAGACCATATAGATGTAAAGCCTAAACTATTTACTATCTGGCCTTTTACAGAACAAGTTTGCTGATCCCTGATCTAGATTTCAGTATAGCTAGCATAACATAACAAATCATAGCTATTTTATTCTCTCCTAAGTATAAAAAATGTGTATCCTTCGAGTTTGAAGCACGTTGAATGCCAAGGATTGGCAAGTACCTGCACTTACCAGTTGAGAAAATGTGAAATGACAGTATCTGATACATAGTGGGTCTTTTGACTATTTATTAAATGAATGAATGAAATGACTGTGACTGGAAACAAACTTTGGGACCCCTCTCTCTGGTCTAACAGGCGAATCTAGCAAGCTAGCTACATAGGTTCAAAGTCAGTATAATAAAAAGCCATGCAGCCGTGCAGGCCTCGTAAGCCTGTGTCTAAATGACCGTGCAGCCCCTTGTCTCATGACTGAAGATGCCAGCAGGATGAATCAGCAACAGGAAGAGACAACGGGTCCCTCACCTTCACATTTCCCAGCTGCACTTCTTAGAGATTGAGGGAAAAAAGTAATGATCCCGGCCCTTCTCTCCCGCCACACATTGATAACACTGACATTCCAAGCCTTGTTTGATGGATAACCAAAGGCTCTTGTTCATGTTGTCTTTGAAGTGTACGAATATCAGGTGTGTAAGCCCTTTCCTGCATGTACACTGCTTCATTAAAGGGAGTATAAACTGCATCAGATCTGTAGACCTCGGAGCAGTTCCTCAGAATACTCTGTTGGACTGTTTCGCAGGACTCCAGTTCCTCACTTTGATTATCCAATGAACTCCTTCATTTAACCTTTACCCAGACTCCTTATTTCAGTCACCATGACTTTTGAGGGAGATAACACGCTTATGCTAGATACTTAACTATGGTTTTTGGTAATAGGAAAGAGGCTATGACCATGATAGAAACTGGATCATGATATACATGTATGAGTAATATCTTATGCTGTTTATCAAAGATGGTGATATTTTGCTAATATTTCTTCCTTGGGATGTTGATGGAAATCAAGACTATGTGTAGCAGCCCTGTTAAATAATGGCGGTGTTCTTAACGTTAAGAAACAATCAAGGATCAAGTTCATTTGTTTTGCAAGTTACACGTATATTCTCAAACTAAAAGGCAATTAATCCTTTTCCCCAAACCTGCTTGTATCAATAGGGAATATGTTCTGCTGCAGCTACTGGACAGCCTGGCTAACAGAGGCTTAAACAAATAGGTTGTTTATTTATCTTTTTGACTCAACTATGTCATTAGAGACTTAAACCTTTTCTCTCTTCCCTCTACTGCCCTTGGCATGTCAACTAGTAATTTTATGGATGCACGATAGCTGTTGCAGGTCCAGGCATAGCTCCTGTGTTCAGAGAAGGAAAAACATGCTGTGGGGTTGGGATAGGTCATGGGGGATGTATAAACCTCATCAGAGTAAGCAAAAGTTCCTAGGAGCTGCTACCTGACTTCTGTTTATGTCCCAATGGCTAGAATTGTGTCATATGGCCACTCCTAGCTTCAAGAATGGGCTGGGAATGTGTTCAAACTTGAATGAAGGCAGGCAAGTGGTAAGGGACTGGCAGGCAGGAATGGCTATTGGGAGTATCTGCTACACCCACCAATAAATATAAGTAACCAACTGCAGAGACATTTTTGGGAACAATTGCTTCATCTTTTTGTTTAAATACACTTTAAAAAGATACAAATATTCTTAAGGGCCAAAGCCAAAAGGGGAAATGAGCATAGCAAGATTCAGCAAGCACCTGCTGACTTAGAAACAGTGATAGCTATTTCAGAGAATATTGTCCATGTTCATTTCCAAATTATCCCCAAACATCATGTTTTCTATATTGTACAAGCACAATTAATAGTTACATACATTTGGAGAAGAAAGAGGCATTGAATCATCTTTGTGACTTCTGCAAAGCAATTAAACATTTTTGTGCGGAAACATTTCTCATGAAACTGGGACTGGGTGTGAAAAGTGTTCATCTGTTTCCATTTTAATCTTCATTCTACAATAAAAATGCAAATCACAGAATGCTGGAGCAAGTAGGAGGGGCTTCACAGACCGTTTAGTCCAAAGTCCTCATTTGTGATTCAAAATGGGCCTCACTGTGCCAGCCCTATGGGTAGGTGTCTGTGTCTTTCCCAGGATGACAGGACGGAGCTGCCTGCTTTGTTATTGTTGCTTTAACAGCTTCCCTGAGTTGATATCCACTATACAGGTCAGGACTTTCCCTTTGCTGGGAACCTTCAAACATACAGCAGATGGAAACTTATGGAGTGCCAAATATTCTTTCTGCTTTCGTTGCTTCTCTGTATCCATCTGAATGGTAAGTGATTTAATTGTGCCCAGATGCAAATCCTACTGCTGCTGTGGAATCAGTTTTGAGGGGAGGAGTCTTTCTGTGTTACCTCTAATCTGATTCACAGGAAATCATAGATGCTGAAGAAATTTAAGAGATTATGCAGTGCAGCCTCCTCATTTTTTGGATGAAAAAACAGAGTCCAAGGTTTGAGTAATGTGCTCAGGGTCACACAGATATTCAGTGCCAAAACAAAAATTTGGTTCTGATTTCTAACCCCGTGTTCTTCTTGTTAGACCACGCTACCAAGAAGACTGTATTATTTGAGATTGTCCATAGAAGCAAAGGCAAAACAAACAAAATGAAAAGGGATCTTGAGATCTGAGACCAAGGTGAAAACCTATGCTTTTGTCTTTGACCTGCCTTTTAAAAACAGCAATATGGAGGTATCATTGCCATACAACAAACTGCACATATTTCAAGTGTACAATCTGATAAGTTTTGATGTACATACACAACACACACACACCCCCAGATATTTGTTGTTAGTGTTGTGGAGTTGATTCCAACTCCTAGCGACCGTATGTAGAGCAGAGCGGAACCCTGCCTTGTCTTTTTGTGCCATCCTCTCACCTTCTGGCGCTCTATCAGACAATGCTCCACTGGATTCACAGGGTTTCCATGGCCAATTTTTTCAGAAGTGGGTGGCCAGGTCCTTCTTCCTAGTCTGTCTTAGTCTGGAAGCTCCACTGAAACCTGTCCACCATGGGTGACCCCGTTTGTGTTTGAAATATTGGTGGCATAGCTTTCAGTATCACAGCAACACACAGCTGCCACAGTATGAGAACTGACAGTTGGGACACCCATTTATATGTGAATATAAATCCAGTTTGAAACAAAGCCAGAATCAAGATAATGAACATATCCATCACCCTCAAGGGTTTCCTAGTGCACCTTTGTAATCTCTCTCTCTCTCTCTCTTTTAAATATAATGTGTCTTTTTTTACTGGCTACTCTTAAAATTTATCTTTTTCACTTTTATTTACTTATTTTTACAATTTGATTATGATGTACCTTGGTGTAATTTTGTTCTCATTTCTTCTATTTGGAATTCATTGAGTCTCTTGGATCTGTGGGGTGATAGTTTTTATCAAACTTGAAAAATTTCAGTTGTAATTTTTTCAAATATTTTTTTGTCTTGTTTTTATTCCCCCTCTTTTTCAGGGCCCCTGAAAACACATATCTTAAGCCACTTGAATTTGTCCCACAGCTCACTGATGCTATGTTATTGAAAAATTTCTCTTTGTTTTTCCTTTTGGATATTGCTATTTCTTCAAGTTCACTAATCTTTTATTCTGCAATTTCTTTTCTTCCATTAATCCCATGAGTGTATTTTGATTTTACTCATTAGAGTTATCTTTAGAAATTCACTTTGGGTCTTTTAAATATACTGTGTGTCTCTACTTAACTTTTTGAATTTATAGATTACAGTTATAACTATACAAATGTCTTTGTCAACTAATGCTAACATTTGTGTCAGTTCCGATAGATTTTTCTCATCACTATAGATCATAGTTTCCTGTTTTTTTGTAGGCATGGTAATCCTTGATTGGATTCCAGACATTGTGAATTTTATTTTGCAGGTTCTAGATGTGCATAGATGTGCAGGTTCTAGATGTATATAATTTGTGGAAGTATAATGGCTAAAGAAGCAGTGAAACTATCAAAACTTAAATATAATTTACGTGCAGAATTTTGTAACATGCATTTATCAAGTAGATGTGTAATTTGCACGTGAAGGTGATGTGAAGGAAGAATTAGCATATTTTTTCAGCTTAGTTGCCATCAAACATAATGAACTCTAAAATGTATAAAACTATGCATAATTGCATTGTCAAAAAATGTGGTTTAGAGTTAAAGTTTTGCATAGGAGTATCTTCTTTTTTTTTTTTTTTTTTTTTTTGTATGTTGATTTTGTATCCTGCAACTTTCCCATATTCGTTTATTACTTCTAAAAGTTTTCTGGTGGATTCTTTAGGGTTTTCTATATATAAAATCATGTCATCTGCAAATAGTGACAGTTTCACTTCTTCCTTTCCAATTTGGATCCCTTTTATTTCTTTCTCTTGCCTGATTGCTCTGGCTAGGACTTCCAATACTATGTTAAATAGGAGTGGTGAGAGTGGGCATCCTTGTCTGGTTCCTGTTCTTAGAGGGATAGCTTTCAGTTTTTCACCATTGAGGATGATATTAGCTGTGGGTTTCTCATATATGGTCTTTATTATGTTGAGGTACTTTCCTTCTATACCCATTTTATTCAGAGTTTTTATCATAAATGGATGCTGGATCTTGTCAAATGCTTTCTCTGCATCTATTGAGATGATCATGTGATTTTTGTTCTTCATTTTATTAATGTGGTGTATTACGTTGATTGATTTGCGAATGTTAAACCATCCCTGCATACCTGGAATAAATCCCACTTGATCATGGTGTATAATCTTTTAACGTATTGTTGTATGCGATTTGCTAGTATTTTGTTGAGGATTTTCGCATCGATGTTCATCAGTGATATTGGCCTGTAATTTTCTTTTTTGTGTTGTCCTTGTCTGGTTTTGGTATCAGGGTAATGTCAGCTTCGTAGAATGAGTTAGGAGCTTCCCCCTCCTCAATTTTTTGGAAGAGTTTGAGAAGGATAGGTATTAAGTCTTCTTTGAATGTTTGGTAGAATTCACCAGGGAAGCCGTCTGGTCCTGGACTTTTATTTTTGGGGAGGTTTTTGATTACTGTTTCGATCTCCTTACTGGTGATTGGTCTATTCAAATTCTCTACTTCTTCTTGATCCAGTTTTGGAAGATTGTATGATTCTAAAATTTATCCATTTCTTCCAGATTGTCGAATTGGTTGGCATATAGTTTTTCATAGTATTCTCTTATAATCTTTTGTATTTCTGAGGTGTCTGTTGTAACCTCTCCTCTTTCATTTCTGATTTTACTTATTTGTGCCTTCTCTCTTTTTTCTTGGTGAGTCTAGCTAAAGGTTTGTCTATTTTGTTGATCTTTTCAAAGAACCAGCTCTTGGTTTTATTAATTTTTTCTATTGTTTTTTTGGTCTCTATTTCATTTATTTCTGCTCTGATTTTTATTATTTCCCTTCTTCTACTGATTTTGGGCTTTGTTTGTTCTTCTTTTTCCAGTTCCTTTAGGTGCATTGTTAGATTGTTTATTTGAGATTTTTCTTGTTTGTTGAGATAGGCCTGTATTGCTATAAACTTCCCTCTTAGAACCGCTTTTGCTGTATCCCATAAATTCTGGTATGTCGTATTTTCATTTTCATTTGTCTCCAGGTATTTTTTGATTTCTTCTTTGATTTCTTCATTAACCCAGTCGTTGTTCAGTAGCATTTTGTTTAATCTCCATGTATTTGTGACTTTTCTGATTTTCTTCCTATAGTTGATTTCTAGTTTCATGCCTTTGTGGTCAGAAAAGATGCTTGGTATTATTTCAATCTTCTTAAATTTATGGAGACTTGTTTTGTGGCCTAATATGTGATCAATCCTGGAGAACGTTCCATGTGCATTTGAAAAGAACGTGTATTCTTCGGTTTTTGGATGGAATGCTCTGTATATATCTACTAGGTCCATCTGTTCTAGTGTGTCGTTTAAGGCCAATGTTTCCTTATTGATCTTCTGTTTGGATGACCTATCCGTTGGTGTAAGTGGAGTGCTAAAGTCCCCTACTATTATTGTGTTACTGTCTATTTCTGTTTTTATGTCTGTTAATAATTGCTTTATATATTTAGGTGCACCTACATTGGGTGCGTAGATATTTACAAGTGTTATATCCTCTTGTTGGATTGTTCCCTTGATCATTATGTAATGCCCTTCTTTGTCTCGTTTTACAGTTTTTGTTTTAAAGTCTATTTTGTCTGATATGAGTACTGCTACCCCAGCTTTCTTTTCATTGCCATTTGCGTGGAGTATCTTTTTCCATCCCTTCACTTTCAGTTTGTGAGTGTCTTTAGGTCTGAAGTGTGTCTCTTGTATGCAGCATATATATGGGTCTTGTTTTTTTATCCAGTCAGCCACCCTATGCCTTTTAATTGGAGCATTTAGTCCATTGACATTTAAAGTAGCTATTGATAAGTATGTACTTACTGCCATTTTTTAACTTTTTCTTTTTTTTTTCCTCAGTGTTTTAGTAGTCCTTCTCTGTTCCTTTCTTCTTCTATACAGGATTGATGGTCACTTTAGTTTGACCTCTGTCTGAAAGCTGTACTCTTTAACTACCCTCCTCCCTCCTTTTATGTTTTTGATATCATATCCAACCTCTTTTTTGTGCATTTGTATCCATTACGTTCTAATCGTGGAAATAGATAATTTTTCCTATTTGTGGTCTTCTCTTTTCCCCTTAAATCAGTCCCTTTAACATTTCTTGTAACACTGGTTTCTTGGTGACAAACTCCTTTAATTTTTGCTTATCTGGGAAAATTTTGATCTCTCCTTCCATTTTGAACGATAACCTTGCTGGGTAGAGTATTCTTGGCTGTAAGTTTTTTCCTTTTAGCACTTTAAATATATCATGCCATTCTCTTCTAGCCTGTAAGGTTTCTGCTGAGAAGTCAGCTGATAGCCTTATGGGGTTTCCTTTGTATGTAACTTGACATTCTCTTGCAGCTTTTAGGATTCTCTCTTTATCTTTAATTCTGGACATTCTGATTATGATGTGTCTTGGTGTGGGCCTCTTTGGGTTTATCTTGTTTGGGGCTCTCTGTGCCTCCTGTACCTGGATGTCTGTTTCCTTCCTTAGGTTAGGGAAGTTTTCATCTATTATTTCTTGAAATAGATTCTCTGCCCCTTGTCTCGCTCTTCTCCTTCCGGGACACCTATAACACGGATGTTAGTGCGCTTGATGTTGTCCCAGAGGTCCCTTAGACTGTCCTCACTCTTTTTAATTCTTTTCTCTTTTACCTGTTCACCTTGGGTAATTTCTTCTAGTCTTTCTTCCAGCTCACAGATCCGTTCTTCTGTATCCTCTACTCTGCTTTTGAGTCCCTCTAATGAGTTTTTCATTTCCAGTATTGTATTCTTCATTTCTGCTTGGTTCTTTTTATATCTTCCATTTCTTTGTTGACATTCTCACTGAGTCCATCTATTCTTCTCCCCAGATCAGTGAGCATCCTTAACACTCTTAGTTTGAACTCTCTGTCGGGTAGGTTGCTCATTTCTGTTTCACTAAGTTCCTTTTCTGGGGTTTTGTCCTGTTCCCTTACTTGGAATGTATTCTTTTGCCTCTTCATTTTGCCTCTTTCCCTGTGCTTGTGTCTACGTATTAGGTAGGTCAGCTCGTCTCCTGCTCTTGGATAGGTGACCTTATGTAAGTGATGGCTTAGGAGGCTTCCAGTGTGCTTCCCTCAGTTCTCAATGTTCCAGGGTGACCCCTAAGTGGGCTACGTGTATCCTTCTGCTGTGGCCTGTTTGCTCTCCCTGTAGGCGCCCAGGGAGGCCGAGTTATGCTCCTGGCCAGCTGTTGTAATGCTCAGCTGCTTGTAGTTGTTGTGGGCCCTTCAGTCTCTTTATCAGCTGTGGGGAGCCCCAGCACAGTTGGCTGCAAGTTCTAATACCACATTTGTGTTGCAGTATTTCTTTTAAGTGAGTAGGCCCCCACCGTGGCAGGTTGTTAGGCTCAGGGCCTTACAATTGCTGTAAGCCTCTAGCCTATTAGGTGTCTTGTCAGCTCTCTGAGGATTGCAGCTGGGTGGGGCTGGCCTCAGGCACAGGAGCACCCAATTGTTTCAGGTTTTGGAAGGTGGAGCAAACCTCCTATGTGGGTCTTTGAGAAGTACAAGTCTTCTGTGGCTGAGAAGCCCTGCCGCCCACAGGTCCACACACACAGTCAACACAGTCCTGCCCCGTGTGAGCGCCCCGACCTCCCCAAGTAGACCCAGTCTCTCCACGGCGGGAGCCCCACACACTCTGCCACCGCCCCACACTCTCCACCCGCTCCTTGTGCACACCCTGCCCCGCTCAAGTCAGCTCAGTTGCCAGGCTGCAGAGAATCCAGTCACCAATCTCTGCAGGCCCACACGTTGCCTGAGGGCTTGTTGTTGGGTGGGGCTAGTCTCTAGGGTGGGCTGCCTGCCCTGGCTGAGCTGGATTAAATCGGTGCTCTAGCGGGTGGGGCAGACCCTGGGCTAGCAGGTCTCAGGGAGAACTCCAATGGCGTCTGTGTCAGCACACTCACACCAGGCCACAACAATGGCCGCCGCCAATGTCCCAGTCCCTGGAGAGGTCTCACCCCTCACCGAGATGCACTCAGGGCCTATTAGGTGAGTCTCTTGTCACCGAAGCACCGTGCACCTTTCTTTCTGGTGATTTTAGGATGCTTTCTGGAACGGGTGAGTTTGTGCGCGGGCCCTTTAAGAGCCAGTTTTAGTTTCTTTGTGAACCGGGTTTTCTGGGGGTGCTACCCAATGCTTTAGTAGCAGGCAAAGTCAGATATTATGCTGCTGGTCTCAATTGTGCTGGGTCCACAAAATGCCCACAGCGGGGGCGCTCCCCGGCTCAGGGCCCCGCGCCTCCAGGGAGGCTGCGTACCTGTGAGCTGCTCCCGGCGGCCGTGAAGCTGGCGGCTTGTGAAGGTGGCGTTTTTCCTCTCCAGAAGGGAGTCTCTGCCTCTTCTACCCCAGTTAGGATTGTCCGTTGTTGCAGGAGTTCCTCTCATCCAGTTTTCAGTTCTGTCTCAGGGGTAATTTTTCCACAAGTAGTTGTAAATTGGCTGTGTCCACGGGAGGAGGTGAGTTCAGAGTCTGCCTACGCCGCCATCTTGACTCCCAAGCCCAGGAGTATCTTCTGATGGTGCAGTTACAATGACAAAAATATTCTTCAGTAGTAATTCAGATTACATGAATTTATATGTTATATGTATTTTTATTTATTTTTCAAATAAACATGTTGACATCACACTATAACTACAGTTTTTTAGCCTGCTTTACCCACTTCCAAGATAATAGTAATTTACCAATATTATATTGGCATCTTTTTCTGTCATCACAATTTATTGGTGGAGGAGGTCATCAAAAGGACATGACCAGTGATTGACCTGTGAGCTAAATCCGAGCAATTGGAGGCTCCTCATCCCCTCCCCTGTCCTTGGAATATACATTCCACCCACCATTCCCATAGCCAGAGGTGTTTCAAGGATGTAGCCTTGAGAGAGTAAGGTGGTGTTGAGACCATCTGGACGGTAGACGTGACTGAACTCAGTTAAGGCCTCTATATAAACTTTTAAGATTCTGGCAGGCAGGTGTGGAGATTTACTCACCTTGCAATGGCCCAAGACAAGCCTCATAAGTTCCCTTGCTTATTAAATGTGCCACCTACCAATCTGGAGTGGTCTGCCTCTTTCTTTAGTTTCTCCTCGTCATCTGTGTACGGGGGCCAACTTATGAACCAACATTTATAAAGATTGTATAATATTCCACTGCAGGTTTTATCTTATTTATTTAACCAGTCTTGCACTCACAAACAAGTTGAGTGATTTTTAATTTTTTTACTCTTTTAAACAGCCCTATAATGAACATCCTTACGTAATATCATTATATTCTTGTCCAATTTATTACTTAGGCTAAATTCCCATAAATTGAGGAATGAAGCCAAAGGATATGACACATATTGTTAAATGTGGCTACACACCTTCGTAGACAATGGGAATTATTCAATTTGATCTTAATCGTGTCACAAGCAAAACTGATAGCTCCTAATGGTTGTAATATTCATGGCCTTCATTAATAAGGAAGTTTCTTGCTTTCTGTTTATTAAGCATTTGCTTTCACTCTTTTGTGAGATGCCTGATCATTTGCTTTGCTCATTTTTAAAATGGGGTCATTGTCCTTTTCATTTTCATTTGTATGAGTTCTTAAATTATCTCTTGATCATTTACATTGTAAATATTTTCTAAGTATCATTTTTACGTTGCCTTTCTTATATTTTGCCAGTTTTTAATTAACATTAAATCAGAATTTTCCTTTGTGATTTCTGCTTTGCTATCGTGTTATAAATACCTTTGCTAGTTAAAATTTTCAAAAATTTGCATACATTTTAATAGTTGTGTCATTTTAGTTTTATATTTAAGTTTTAATAATTCTGGAATTTTAAAAATGTAAGATGTAAGATATGAATCTACTTATTTTTAATTAGTATCTGGCCAATTTTCCTAATATCATTTATTGAATAATACATCATTTCTCCTCACTGATTTAAAATTACATTTTGTCATTTAATATGTATGTATTAGATTTTATATAGTAAATATTTGTTTAGGTGTAACCATATACTTACCAATATATTTTCTTGCTGTTTCTTCTCAGACTTTCTACTTGGGATTGTCTTCCTTCCAATGAAGTACATCCTTTAGAGTTTTTAAAAACTTTCATTCTTTGAAGGTAAACTACAAGTTTTGTTATATAAGAACTCCTTTGTTTTGGAAAGATAGTTCTACTGGTTTTATATCATTTGACATTGGCAGTTATTTTCTCTTGGCACATTGTAATTATTTTCTGTATCCCATTATTGTTATTGAAAAGTCAGTAGTCACTCTATCATTTCTTTGTTGGTGTTTTGTCCTTTCTGGCTGTATTTAATTTATTTTTCCCTCTTCATGGTCTGCAGCTTCACTGTAATGTGTCTGGCAGTATATTATTCTGGGAGTGTATGTGAACATGGAATACACTGGGGTTTTTGGATCTGAGAGGTGGAATCTTTTATCAATTCTAGAAAAATATCAGCCATTGCCTGTCCAAAATGGAACTCTGAATGGGCATATATTAGACCCTCTCACTCTATACTCCATGGCTCTTAACCTTTTTTATTTTTATTTTCTTAGAAAGATTCTTTGTTGTATTTTTTCCCCAACTTTATTGAGATATAATTGACAGATAACATTGTGTATGTTTGAGATGTACAACGTGATGATTTCATATATGTATATATTGAAAAATGATTACCACAATAAGGTTAGTTAACACATCTATTGCTTCACATAGTTACCTTTTTTTGTGTGGAGAAAACTTTTAAGATATACTCTCTTAGTAACTTTCAGGTATACAGTACAGTATTGTTAAGTATAGTCATCATGCGTACGTTAGATCTCCAGAACTTATTCATCTTATAACTGGAAGTTTGTACTCTGATTATCTTCACCTATGTCACCCACCCCACTGTCTCTGGCCACTACCAATCTACTCTCTGTTTATGTGAGTTCAGTTTTTATAGATTCCACGTGTAAGTGAGATCATACAGTATTTCTTTCTCTGTCTGACTTATTTCACTTAGCATAATGCCCTCAAGGTTCACCTTTGTTGTCCCAAATAGCAGGATTTCCTTCTTTTATATGGCTGAATAATCCATTCATCTATTGACAGAAATTTAGGTTGTTTCCATGTCTTGGCTTTCATAAATAATGTTGCAATGAACATGGGAGTGCAGATAATATCTTAGAGATAGTGATTTAATTTTCTTCAGATATATACTCAGAAGTGGGATTGCTGGATCATATGGTAGTTGTGTTTTTAATTTTTTGAGGAACCTCAATACTGTTTTCCACAGTGGCTATACCAGTTTGCATTCCGACCAGCAGTGTGTAAGTGTTCCCTTTTCTCCATATCCTCTCCAATACTTGTTTTCTCTTGTCTTTTTGATTTCTGTTTTGCTATCATGTCAGAAATATCTTCCTTAACTGACTTCCTGTCAGCAATTCTGACAGGTGTGAGGTGATATCTCATTGTGGTTTTGATTTGTCCTTCTGTGATGAGTAATGATGTTGAGCACCTTTTCATGTACCTCTTGGCCGTTTGTATATCTTCTTTGGAAAAATATCTATTCAAGTCTTTTGCCCATTTTTAAATCGGATTATTTGTTTTTTTGCTATTGAGTTTATGAGTTCCTTATATATTTTGGAAAATAACCTCTTATCAGATATATGGTTTGCAGATATTTTCTCCCATTCCATAGTTTGTCTTTTCATTTTGTTGATGGTTTCCTTTGCTGTGCAGAAGCTTTTTAGTTTGAAGTAGTCCCACTTGTTGATTTTTGGTTTTGTTGCTTGTGCTTTTGGGTTAATATCCAAAAAATCATTATGAAGATCAATGTCAAGGAGCTTTTTCTCTATGTTTTCTCTAGGAGCTTATGGTTTCAGGTCTTACATTTAAGTCTTTAATCCATTTTGAGTAAATCTTTTTGAGTGGTGTAATGTAGGGGCCAGTTTCATTCTTTCGCATGTGGCTATCCAGTTTTCCCAATACCATTTATTGAGGAGATTATCTCTTCCCCATTGAGTATTCTTGGCTCCCTTGTCAAATATTAGTTGGCAGTGTATGCATAGGTTTATTTCTGGGCTCCCAATTCTCTTCCATTGGTCTATGTGTTTGTTTTTATTCCAGTACCATATTGTTTTGATTACTATAGATTTGTAATGTGGTTTGAAATCAGAAAGTCTGATGCCTCCAGATTTGTTCTTCTTTCTCTAGGTTGCTTTAGCTATTCCAGGTCTTTTGAGGTTCCATAAGAGTTTTAGGACTGTTTTTTCTATTTCTGTGAAAAATGCTGTTGGAATTTTTTTTTTAACGATTTTTTTATCATGGTAACATTGGTTTATAACATTATATAAATTTCAGTTGTACTTCATTATATTTCGATTTCTATATAGATTACTTCATGTTCACCACCCAGAAACTAATTACAATCCATCACCACACAAGTGTGCCTAATCATCCCTTCCACCCTCCTCCCTCCCCTCTTCCTCTCTGGTAACTACCAATCCAATCTCTGTTTCTATGTGATTGTTTATTGTTGTTTTATCTTCTACTTATGAGTGAGATCATATGGTATTTGGCTTTGTCCCTCTGACTTATTTTGCCTAGCATAATACCCTCAAGAGTTAATTTTTGTGTATGGTGTAAGATAATGGTCTACTTTCATTTTTTTGCATGTGGCTGACCAGTTTTCCCAACATCGTTTATTGAAGAGACTTTCCTTTCTCCATGTATGTTCTTGGCTCCCTTGTCGAATAATAAATGAATACAGTCAAGTTGCAGGATACAAAATCAACATACAAAAATCAGTTGCATTTCTGTACACTAACAAAGATGTAGCAGAAAGAGAAATTAAGAATACAATCTCATTTACAATTGCAACAAAAAGAATAAAATACCTAGGAATAAACTTAACCAAAGAGGTGAAAGATCTGTACACCGAAAACTATAAAACATTGTTGAAAGAAATTGAAGACACAAAGAAATGGAAAGATATTCCGTGCTGTTGGATTGGAAGAATTAACATAGTTAAATAGTCCATACTTCCTAAAACAATCTACACATTCAATGCAATCCCTTTCAAAGTTCTAACAACATTTTTCACAGAAATAGAACAACTAATCCTAAAATTTATATGAAACAACAAAAGACCCCGAATAGCCAAAGGAATCCTGCGAAGAAAGAACAAAGCTGAAGGTATCACACTCCCTGATTTCAAAACATACTACAAAGCTATGGTAACCAAAACAACATGGTACTGGCACCAAAATAGACACACAGATCAATGGAACAGAATCCAGAGCCCAGAAAGAAACCCACACATCTATGGCCATTGGAATTTTGATAGGGATTGCATTGAATCTATAGATATCTTTGGGTAGTATGGACATTTTAACAATATTAATTCTTCTGATCCATGAGCATGGGATATCTTTCCATTTATTTCTGTCTTCAATTTTTTTCATCTATGTCTTATAGATTTCAGTGTAGAGATCTTTCACCTTCTTGGTTAAATTTATTCCTAAGTATTTTATTGTTTTTGATGCTACTGTAAATGGGATTGTTTTCTTTATTTTTTTCAGATAATTTGTTGTTAGTGTAAGAAACACAACTGATTTTTTTTTTTTTGTGAGGAAGATCAGCCCTGAGTTAATATCCGATGCCAATCCTCCTCTTTTTGCTGAAGAAGACTGGCCCTGGGCTAACACTGTGCCCATCTTCCTCTGCTTTATATGGGATACCACCACAGCATGGCCTGACAAGCAGTACATTTGTGCAAGCCTGGAATCCGAACCAGCGAACTCCAGGCAGCTGCAGTGGAGCAAGTGCACTTAACGGCTAGGCCACCTGGCTGGTCCCCACAACTGAATTTTGTATGTTGATTTTTGTATCCTACAACTTTACTGAATTCATTTATTATTTCTAAGAATGGTGGAGACTTAGTGGAATCTTTAGAGTTTTCTATATGTAAGATCATATCATCTGCAAATAGAGACAATTTTACTTCCTCCTTTCCAATTTGGATACATTTTATGTCTTTTTCTTGCCTGATTGCTCTGGCTAGAACTTCAAGTATTATGTTGAACAGGAGTGGTGAGAGTGGGCACCCTTGTCTTGTTCCTGATTTTAGAGGAAAAGCTTTCAACGTTTCACCATTGAGTATGATGTTAGCTGTGGGCTTGTCATACATCATCTTTATTATGTTGAGGTACATCCTTCTATAGTCAATTTGCTGAGAGTTTTTTTTTATCATGAAAAGATGTTGAATTGTGTGAAATGCTCTTTCCGCATCTATTGAAATAATCATTTGATTTTTATCTTTTATTCTGTTAATGAGATGTAGCACACTTGTTAATTTGTGTGTGTTGAATCATCCTTGCATCCCAGGGATGAGACCCACTTGATCATATTTTATAATCTTTTTAATGTGCTGCTGAGTTCAGTTTGCTAGTATTTTGTTGAGAATTTTTGCATCTATATCCATCAGGGGTATTGGCCTGTAGTTTTCTTTTCTTTCAGTGTCCTTATCTGGCTTTGCTCTCAGGGTAATGCTGGTCTCATAAAATGAATTTGGGAGTGTTCCCTCCTCTTACTATTTTTGGAAGAGTTTGAGAAGGATTGACATTTATTTTTCTTTGAATGGTTGGTAGAATTCACCAGTGAAACCTTCTGGTCTTAGGCTTTTCTTTGTTGGGAGATTTTTGATTACTAATTCAATCTCCTTACTCGTTATTGGTCTGTTCAGATTTTCTATTTCTTCATGATTCAGTCTTGGTAGGTTGTATGTTTCTAGGAATTTTTCCATTTCTTCTAGCTTGTCCAATTTGTTGGCATATAATTATTCACAGTAATGTCTTATGCTCCTTTGTATTTGTGTAGTATCAATCTGAGCGCTGGTTGCTATAAGCCTTGACCCCTTTTCTGTCTCTATCTAATCCTCAGTGGTTGGGCCCAGGACATTCCCCCAGTGATCCCTGTGGGGTGAGACCTGAGTGGGCCTCCTGGAAAGTGTCTCACAAAGCTGGGGAAGCTGGATGTCCACCTTGGGATCTCTTTTAACCACTGGAGAAAACATAGGCCTAGGGTGGCCCTCTCGCTGGCTTGGAGGAGGGGCAGTGCATTCAAAGTGTAACCTCTCCATCTTACCCTTTTCATGTGGTCCTTCTTGGTTCCTGAGGGTGTTTCATCCTTACCCTCAGTGCTCTGGGATTTTCCCAATTGTGTCTTATCTATGGATAGTTGCTAGCTGGTCCTGTGAGGGGGACTGAGGTCAAGAGCAACCTATGTTTCCATCTTGATGATGTTTTTAACCTGTGTTTCATTACTTTCATCTCATTATCTCTCTGGATTTCATTTAGGGTAATTTTTTAAATATCTATTTTGTAGTCCCGTAATTCTCTTTTTTAGCTGTGTCTTCTCTATTTTATCCCTCCATTGAGGTTTTAATTTCATTTATTTTAATATCTATTTCTAGAATTCTACTTGGTTCCAATTCCATATGCTTAATTATTCTTTATAAGCTCTTGTTTCATTTTCAAGCCTCATTTTTATTTCTTTGAGTCATATTAAACATGGTTATTTTATTTTTAGTGCCTGAGAATTTCATTGGCAGATCTTGTTTGGGATCTGTTACATGTTTTTCACTCTCATTGTCTTATTTTCCTTGTGTGTTTAGTAACTTCTTTTCACTGTGGACTCTTCATTTCCTTTGGAATTCTATCTCTAGGAAATATTTGAGCTCTGGGTTGAAGCTGAGTTCCTCCAGGCAGGATTAGCGTTGGCTTCTGCTAGTTGCTTAGTAGAATTACCAAATTGAGGCCCCTTTAAATTAAATTCTCTGCTTGAGGATTTTTGTCCTCACAGATGGTGTGAATTTGGACTATAAACTCATGTGCAAACTAGCTTGTTATTAATTAACAGGGGATCCCCTCCCCCACTCCACCTAGTGCCAAAGTAAAAACAGGCAAGATTTTGCCATCCCTTTTTGTGCAGTGGGGTTCATTTTTGCATCTGAGACAGGTATTCTAGCTTTATGTGTACTTTTTTATTGGTTTACTCATTTTGAGTATATCCTAGGAATGATCTTCTCTCCATTGAGACCCATGCAGCCATCAAAGTGGAAGCTTAAGGTCCCTAGGGTTCAGCAGAAACCTTAGGGTAGAAATCAGCTTTGGTGTTTGCTTACCTACATGGATTCCCGCTGTCACTTCATTTTGGGGCTCTGTGTGTATCTTACTATCTTTCCCGCTCAGTTTTGAATTGAATTGCATTTTTAAAAATATTTCATAATTTTATCCAACATGTTATTGTTTCAACTCTGAAGGCTGTTCATCCACTCTCATCCACCATGCTGCCATAAATGGAAATCCCCGTAATCTTTAATTCCTCTTTAATTTTTTTTCTGTATTTTTGGCATTCACTTTGATAATAAGAAACTTCAATGCAACTATAAAAGGAGACTTTCTAGTGTTTAAATGTTAAATGAGAATATTTGAATCTTATAGAAATAACTTTGTGTATGAACTATGATAATTTTCTTAGTATAGATGAGTTTCCAGCTCCTCTAGCACTCTTGGAAAACTTGGCACAACATTGGCTTCTAAATATTCATTTATTTCCATGTTAACCTTCCATGTTTTGTTTTGTAATATTAACAAATGATTTTCATTAGCGGTGGAGAGCCATCCATTCTCCACTAGCTCGGTCCTTGATGAACGTTTGTTTTCCTTGCCACGTGATCATACTTAAGGCTTTAACGCTAGTGATATTTATTATTTAGCCAGGAGCATTAAAATCACTAGTTCCTTTCAAAGGACCTCATTTAATCAGCTGTATTAGTAATCTACTTAACGTAATCATAGGCTAATTGAATAAAAAAAAGAAAACCAGTACATTATGCCAGATTAAGTACTGGAATCTGTAGAGTTTGCTTGGAAAACAATTAAATTATAAAATCTTTGTTATATATTCTACTTCATTCTTTCTTTCCCAGTGGGAGAGAATCTGTATTATGGCATCATTATGTATAATACTTGATGGTGCCTGTAAGTGTGTGAAACTGCATTTACAGTATTTTTATTCATGCCATTCTCTGGTATAAAGAACTATTTGCATTTAAAAACATATTAAAGATAGTTTAAGATGTGGAATTAGAAAGAAAACAAGCTGACGAGATTCTTTTTCTCAAGGAATTTTTTTCAGGTTGCAGTGGGAGAAGGTATATTTGATCTTTTCCCCCAAAACCATCAGGTTATTTTAAGCTTATGTTAGCTAAGTTTTCATAAGAATACATCTTTCTTAGATGGTCAAAAGCATCCTTATATCACTCAGTACATTACTATAACATGGAGAGCATTTTAAACTTTGGATATGTTACTGCTCTGATAAGTTTAGTTAGTTTAACACAAACTTCCAGGTAAGTATGAGAGGCTGGAGGAGGGTTTTCTCTACCTGCCTGTGGTTTTCACCCAAAGATGTTCAACATTGGCTTTGGCATTGCCTGAGAAGATATTTCAAATGCCACCCTCGCATTGGAGAGCCAACTGAAATGGCATGCAATAAGTGCCTATTAAGTGAATAAATATATGAATGTTTGGACTTTTTTAGAATGGGTTTCCTGTAGTCATCCCTTTGGCTCTCTCTTGCCCTTGTCTTAGAATGACTCCTAAAGAAAGCTAAATCTGGAGAAATCCTTTTTCATTTTCAGCATGGATTTGCTGGCCAAAAGGGTGTTTCAAACTCAGATTAGTGCCTATTTCTTGGAAACTGGCAGTTGACTCTGTACTCACATTCATATTTGGCTTTTGCAACATGTAAACCTAAAGCCACTTCCAAGTCTTCATTTACTTGCTGAAGAAGAAACTGTGCTCTCATGATGTAATTAAGGTCTTTTACTTTAGGTTTTATAAGTTTCTCTTATATGATAAATCTTGATTCTTGCTTTGACTTTTTTTAACCATCCCTTCGATTCTACACATATTTGTCATGCATGGAACCCTGAATATTCTACTCTGAGATGAATGAGACTCTTAGCATGTTTTAGAACTAATGGACAAGGAAGTGGTTGAAGTTAAAGAGAGCCAAGGTCGAGATGCTGTCAAGAAATGTGGGCATGTGTTTGTCATTAACCGGTTATACGTAAAGCACAAAGCAGGGGCAGACACTCTTTCTCTCCCACTGTGATCACCTTTTCCCCGGGAAAGGTGGGCTAGGAAATCCCTAGGTTTCTTGGGTTCATTTGTTCACCTATTCCACAAATGTTTATTGAGCATCTGCCATGTGCCAGGGACTGTGCTTGGGGCTTGGAATCGGTACATCTACAGCTGTTTTCTCACTGCTGGGGATGGGCAGACACTGTTAGTACTGTGTCTGGCATGTGGTAGAAACTCCACAGATATTAGCTGTTGTGATTGTCATTATTAAAGTGGTCTCACAGTGTGGGGGTGCACAGACCAACAATGGCAGTTACACTGTTATTACATCTCAGAGCATTGGACACAGGGAAACCAGATTTAGGAACTACATTTTATTTATTCATTTCAAATTATTTCTCTCAAAGAGAACCCCTCCATCAGGAAGATTGACAACCCTCATGTGCTGAGTCAGTGCAGCGACTTCAGGGGAAGTCCAGTAAAATTGGTGGCTCCTTGAGGCCAGTCCGCAGCAGGAAGTGTAGTAAGGAACTTGATGGACAGTATCATCTAGCCCTCCTCATTGTGGCTCAATTGTCCAGGGCCCCTGGTTCTTTCATTGTGGGTGACACCAGGATGTGCCCTGGCTCTCTGACTGTCTTTTTCCCTACTCCATGCTGCCTATCCATTATAGAACTTCATCCAGGGAGTTCACTATTCTTTCATACGTTTGTTATGTTCTTACTAGTTTCTCTCTCAGAAGGTACACTTTCTTACTCCTTATGGGAGATCTTTTATTTTACATCCTGACTGCAAATTGGAATTCCAAGGCCTAATTCAGGGTGTGATACTGGTGTTGCTACCTAGAATCTTAAATTATGAGCCTCCCATTTTAATAGTATTTTGATTCAATTTATGGGCCTGCTATTTTAATATGAATATTTTAGTTCTGAGATTTTGCCTTGAAAATCATACGAGTGTGCTAAATGGTTAGTGATGTTTTAGGCATGCTCAGCTTGATTTATGAATCAAAGTCACGGGAAAGAAGTGAGACAGAGTCCTGTCGCCACTTCTTCATGTCTGTAGTACCTCCTGTGTAGTATTCCCTCCAAAGGTTGCTTTTTAAATTTTTATTGTGAACTTTTGGAATAATGTCATATTCTGCTTCTTTTTTCTATTTGAAATAAACAAGAAAACCAATTTAGCAGTAGAGAAGAAACTTCATTAATCAAATAACAGCATATTTTTCAGAAGGCTCAAATTAAGCAAAACTCTGTAAGATAAACACCAACTATAGTGATGTTCTATCAAAAAACAGAATAAATTAGAATTATGATCATATTTTCAGCACATTATCAGATACGTCACCTGTAGGGATTCCCATGGGCAGTGGTGATATTGTCCAATATCATATGTCACATTAATATTATTTTAAGTGAAAATCTATTTAAGAGAAAAGATGCATGTAATCTCTCAGCATTTTCCTGCACATTTCCAGATTATCAAATTTTTGTGTCACTCCACCTGTTGTTATTTTCGATAGTAAATGCCTTGGTTCAATTTAACTCAATCAAACATCGATTGCACACTTACCATGTGTCAGTTATATCTTCTCCCTCTCCTAAGCTCCTATAAAACCTGCTGTCTGAACCACTTATATGGCACTGATTGATGTGTTGTTTTTTTGTGTTGAACTCTCATCTACTTGACTACATTTCAAAGTCTTGCAGTTTAGGGAATTATACTTTTCTGTTCTTTTTACACTGTCTAATACCTAGGTACACAGAAGGCAATCAGTAAATATTAGCTGATTGGATTAAATGAGTTAATCCATGTAACAGCACTTAGAACAATTCCAGACATAATAAGTAACATATGTAACCGGTAAATAAAAAGTAAGATGATTCAATTAAGTGAGTAAATTAAAAAAAATCCTGTGGCTGGTATATTTTGGCAAGTGTAGTTAGGGCCTACCATGGTGTTGGGCACACAGAAGGGGACAGTAAATTTTTGGTAAGTGATTCAACTGATGATTCATATAAATGTATATGGTGGTAATTTTACTGAAGTTAGATTTGTTTGG
The DNA here is from genome assembly GCF_057802395.1 of Ceratotherium simum simum. Lineage (NCBI taxonomy): Eukaryota > Metazoa > Chordata > Mammalia > Perissodactyla > Rhinocerotidae > Ceratotherium > Ceratotherium simum. The sequence continues at coordinate 33,711,667 of NC_141928.1, read as the reverse complement.
AGTCAACTAGACAGGGCTGCAGTAGAAATATTTGGGCCAAGGAAAAAGTAGAGTGGGAATTAATCAGAAGGTGATACGATAAAGGATAATTTATCCTTGGCTGAGCATGTGTTGATAACAGTGGAGGATGTTGGAATGAAGTAGAGACAAGGACTGGGTTTCCCTCTCGGGTAGGGCAGGTGGGTGGGTGGGTGGGTGGAGAATCGAGCGCTGGGAGAAAGCCCAGTTCTACCTACCAATGTTCAGTCTTAGAGTCTATCAAGTAAATGACTCTCAGCTGGCATTGTGGAAATGGGGGTAAGCAATCTAATGCAGAGCAGACTAGGACCAGATGCCTGAGAAGACCCCACAATATGGCCTCAGTAGGGAAGGTGGAGTCAGAGCTGAGCTGGGGTCATTTGAATTGGCATCTGCTGGCGAGGTTGGTCACTTGTGCTCACACCATAGTCTATTTTGGAAGAGCTCAATTCTTAACTTGTTATTTATCATAAGTTAACGTGTCTTGAAGCCTGAAGGCATCAACTGATGGACTCCACAGTTCTCCAAATGGACTGGAACTACCATATTCAGAGCAGTTGGTCACCAGCAAAAACAGAATCTGATACAAATTTTGATGTCTAACAAAATCCTCTTCTATTTCCTTGGTGTCAAGAGATGTGGATATATTGAAGGCTGATGTGATTCTGTGTCACACACACACCCATACACACACACATCCAACAAATTTAATTTGCATTTTTTTTTTTTTTAGCTTTTTTGTCTGAGCTTCAGCTGCAGCGTGTTTTTCTTTGCAATTGAATGCACTGCTTTTTTTTTTGGTTTTTTAAAAATCCAAACTAAAATTAAAGTTTCCTTTTATAATTTTAACTGGTTATGTGCCTCATCAGTTTGTGAGAACACATTTGCATGAATACCCTATATTACAACGTCTTTTTACTTCCACACTGGCTGCCAGCAATCAGTACAGTCTTCACCAGGTTCTTTGGAAATCCAGATGCTTACCTGTACTAAAAAAATCTGTCCTAGTGTCAAGCCATCTGGCTTTGGAGTTTTGGTTTCTGTGATTTTGATTTCCGTGAGCCTTTGCTCACTCTGCTTTATGCCACCGTAAAATTCCTAACTGGCAACTTTTCTTTTATTTCTTTGCGTGAGTATGGTCACAGCCCTTCCCAGAGTATGTCCTCAGATGGCTGAGACCAGAGCACAACGTTATCAAAACTCTAAGGAAGATTCAAGAACAGTGGAAGGGAAGTATACAACATGATGTGTAACCTAAAACCACTTCTACATGAAGACCTTCTTAGCTCTCATAGACCTGGATCCATGATGGTGAGTCCCTGATGGTGTCCTCAAGGCAGGTGACATTTTGGAGGACAGATCCAATTTCCAGAGAGAGAAAGGAATTTGTCTTTTCCTCTAGTCTATGCTTGTTTTCTCAATCCTCATTTTCTGCCCCAGAATCTACTCTTTCTCAGAACAATTGGCTGCAGGAATATTCACTCCTTTTAAAGAACTCCTACAAGTAAGCGATCTTGACCAATGGCTCCCACCAGGGCAATTATACCAAATTACAATAGTCCAACATCACCGCATTTAGGGATTTTCAGGTTTAAGTAATGTTGCATAACAGAGGAAGGTGGCAGTTTTCCTGTCCAGGTTGAGTTGTGCTGAGCCCAGTTGAATTGGCTTTTAAAGCAGTTGAAGATCATCCCTGCTTGTCTTTCTGCCATCCTGGGGGTTTCATATACCCTTATCTACATAAGCAACTCTCAATACACCTGCTTTTTCCTACCCCTGAACTCACCTATTTCCATGGGATGAACAATGGTGTTATTTAAATCCATGCATAGAAAAGAAATTGTACTCTAAAAACAAACAATAAGGCCTTAGAGACACAATCCTGGCAAAGACATTTTTACAATTATCTGTATTACCAATAGAAACTGTATCTTCTCAAACTAAACCTCTGTATTTGTGTTATTTTACCATTTTCCCCAAGAATGATGAGTGAGAACATTTGATTAACCAAAGGGCTCGTCTGAGATTATTTGTCCTTAAAAAAGGTAGAATCAATCAGAAAGGTGAATTCAAGTCTTCTCCTTTTTTTGCTGAGGAAGACTAGCCCTGAGCTAACATGCGTCACTAATCCTCCTCTTTTTGCTGAGGACAATTGGCCCTGGGCTAACATCCATGCCCATCTTCCTCTACTTTATATGTGGGACACCTGCCACAGCCTGGCTTGATAAGTGGTGTGTAGGTCTGCGCCTGGGATCTGAACCTGTGAACCCTGGGCTGCTGTAGCGGAGTGCATGAACCCAACCACTAGGCCACCAGGCCAGCCCCTCAAGTCTTCTCCTTTTGGGGAGACCAAAATGACCTGCAGCTGTGTGACCAGCTGTTGTGTTTTTCTTCCTCCTCCTTGCTTCTGTCTCCTCTCTTTTTGCACTCTCGCCTCTGTGAACTTCCTGTCCGTCCACGGGTTGTGTCAAGGGCGACTAAACAGAGGGAACATATTGCCACAACAATTCTTTTTCTCTCTTTTAAAAATCTTTTTATTATGGAATATTTCAAATATACACAATAGTAGAATAGTAAAATGCACCTTCATGTACCCACTAACCAGCTTCGACAATTATCAGATTTTGCCAAACTTATTTCATCTATTCCCTCCCCGCACCTTTATTTTTTGGTGACATATTTAAAGCAAATCCATGATATCATTTCACCCATAAATACTTGAGTATGTTTATAATAGATAAGGACTTAAAAACACCACTATACATTAACAAAGATTGCATAGTAAACAATCCCTTTGAAAATTTTCACATTTGTCCCCAAAATGCCTTTTGATAGTTGTTTTGTTTGAATTAGGAACCAAACAAGGCCCACACATTGCATTTGTTTGCTATCTTTCTGAAGTCTCTTTTGATCTCTAGCAGCCTCCCCACCCTGCTTTTTCATGCTATTTATTTCTAAAGAAACTGGGACATTTTTCCTGTAGAGCTTTTCTCATTTCTAAGTTGGCTGACTCCATCCTCACGGTGTTATTTAACATCATCCTCAATTTTATATGTTTCTCGTAGACTGGTAACCTGATCTAGAGGCTCAACTAGATTTAGATTCATTTATTTTGGCAGGAATAATTCACAAGTGGTGAAGCATAGAGTGGCTGGTTGTTCCACTTTTCATGGTATTTTAAGGTTGATTAGCGAATTTAGGTGGTTAAGCCAGATTGGGTGTTATAAAGTTCACCATCAACTTGTCTCAATGGTTTTAGCTTCCATTGGTAATTGAGGCACAGATCCTCTATTCATTAGGGTTTACATAAAAGGTGATTGTTCTAATTCTGTTATTTCTTTTGTGTTATTAGCAGCAATTCTTCCATGAAGAAGAACTTTGCTTCATCATCTATTTGGTTTATAAAAACATTTAATAATGTAGGTGGAGCATATTATGCTGTTGCTGTTGGCAGGCAACTTTTCCCAGAATCAGCTCTGAAGTCCCTTCCCAGCTCGTGAGCCGAGTGGAACACACCAGCTGCGTTATCATATCTCATCACTGTTGAGTGGCTTCCCTTGTACCACTACATTCTATTCCCGGTCAATCTATTTTTATAACCAACTGGTGCTCAAAGGGAAGCAGAGCCTTTTGACAAAAGAGGATTTCCTAGCCAAAACTATGGGGTAAGACTTATCAAAATACCCTCACACCTGTGAAGATTGCCTGCATCATTTAGTTGCCCCCAATTCTTGAAACGTGTTTCAAGAATACCAGCTCCCAGCATTTGGTATTTTTGTGATTCTTCAAGGTGTTATGGAGTAGACAGGCATGACATGAACTTTTTGTAGTTGTTTAATACTGTCTGGAAAGCTCCCTGCTCAGGAACAGTGGAGCCCAGTCTGTCAGCCTTCTGCTTTGTGATTTCTCTATGTGGGAGGATTTCTTTTGCTGTAAGCTTATAAAAGTGTCTTGATCTATAGTTAAAGAGAAAATTCATTGCTCTATTAACGAGTAAATGTGACTCATAAACTCATATTCTGTATTGATGCAAGTAAAAATGAGAACAAAGAATCTGTAGCTTCAAATTCAGCTGCTAATTTCATAAATTCCTTGAAACATATGTGTTTTTTCCCTCCAGAATGGAACAATTAACAAGAAACTCTCTCAAAAACTAAAGTTCTTATCCAAATTCTTCCCCAGTTTACTGGAAAGCCCCAGTACATTTCATCACAATTCCAGATATTCTGACATTAAACTCCTTTCTTAGAATTCTCCCTTTAACTGGAAGTAAGTTGCAAGAGTGGTTAAAGAGTTGTTCTACAGAGACAAAGTCCTCTCTCCTACCACTAAATCAGTTTTATAGAGTTTGCTCCATGGTCAAATTGAGGTCCATCTCTGCCTACTCTAAGACAGCTTTTATTTTATTTTTTTTATTTTTCATTTTTTGGTAACAGCTTTATTGAGATGTAATTCACATACCATTCAGTTCGTCCATTTCAAGTGTACAATTCACTTTAAAGTGGTTTTTAGTACACAGAGTTATGCAGCCATCACTATGATCTATTTTAGAACATTTTCATCACCCCCAAAAGCAACAGTCACCCCCACATTTTGGTCCCAACATCCATTCATAGGCAACCAGTAATCTATTTTCTGTCTCTATAGATTTGCCTATTCTGGACATTTCAAATAAGTGGAGTTATACAATATGTGTTCTTTTGCCTCTGGCTTCTTTCATGGAGCATAATGTTTTCAAGGTTTGTCCAGGTTGTAGCATATATCAGTACTTTATTTCTTTTTATTGTTGAATAGTACTCCATTGTGTGTATATCACATTTTGTTTACCCATTCATCCAGTTAATTGACATTTGTTTGTCTCCACTATGTGGCAATTATGAATAATGCTGCTATGAAAATTCATATACAAGTTTATGTGTGGACTTACATTTTCATTTCCGTTGTGTATATACCTAGGAGTGGAATTGCTGGAGTTGCTCTAAGTTTAATCTTTTGAGAGCTGCCAAACTGTTTTCCAAAGTGGTCTCACCATTTTACATTCCCCCCCACCAACAATATATGCAGTTTCCAATTTCTCCACATCCTTAATTTAGGACAGCTTTTAAAATGCGAGCCCTAAGGTTTTCAGTGCATTTATCCCTTGTATACTTGAATTAAATTGAAAAAAATGCCAAGAATTTTGACTTTTATGTCTGTTTTTATATTTTTCTATGAATTTCTTTAGGTTAAAATTCAGCATGGAGTTGAGAAGGGTTGACGGCTCTGCTACTGCTTGACCAATAACTATATACGTTGAAAGCCTCTGCGCAAGGTCAATATCTTCTAACCCAGTTGCTTTTTTCCAGAGTCTCCTCATCTGAGGAGGTAAGAAAAAGCATGACAAATGAATGTGACAGGAAGTGGTTTTAGCTCCCTGACATGCTGATATTCTAGAACTGCTTGGGATTTATTGAAGCAGAATCAGTGGCAAGAAGTACCCAGTGCTGCCAACATATCCAATGGGCTCAGAGCTTATAAATCTATGAAATAAATAGTTGCTTGGTGGTATTTTTTCACCTGTTTATTAACTAGTAGATAAGTCTCTTTGTTGCCATTAGCAATATGAGAGTGGAAAAAGGAAATAGTTGTCAGGTGGTTACAAAGTAGTAAATTTCTTTTACTCCTTTCTACATTTAAAAATTTTCTGTTTTGTGGGTTTGTAACCCTACTGGTGTCAGTGTATTTTGGAAAAAGACATTTTTTAAAGAATTCTTAATGTCATCTATGGTATCTGAGGAGCTCTACAGAATGCCCCTAACAACCAAAAATTCTTACCCTAGAGGAGCTCACATTGAAAGCTGTTGAGACCTGACATGTCACAAGACAGAGGGACCTGAAAGGATTATTTAGGGATAAAAGTAACTTTCCTTCGAAAATTGTCCTTTGATTGAGAAAAGAGAAATGGATTTTCTATAGCAGAGTCTTAATACCTAATTGAATTTTCCTGAATACACTAATATTAGGACTATAATATGTACTAAGAGTGTTCATGTGTCCTTTTTATTTTATTTATTTTTTTAATTTTTATTTATTTATTTATTTTTAATTTTATTTATTTATTTATTTTTTCCCCTAAAGCCCCAGTAGATAGTTGTATGTCATAGCTGCACATCCTTCTAGTTGCTGTATGTGGGACACCACCTCAGCATGGCTGGAGAAGCAGTGCATTGGTTCGCGCCCGGGATCCGAACCCCGGGCCGCCAGCGGCGGAGCGCGCGCACTTAACCACTAAGCCACGGGGCCGGCCCTCATGTATCCTTTTAAAGAACTTTCCCATCTCTTCCAAACTAAGCTTTCCTAATTCAACTATAATAAAGGTAACCCTTATCTCTACTTCCAGATGGAGATGCTGAAGCTCTAAGTGTAGATGACTTGAGCAGATACAGACAGAGTTACAACCATGATCAGTGTTTTCTGTATCTTGAACATGGGGCCATACCGGTAGGATTTTTCTTGTTCCCTTCTCCCTAACCAAGATACAGAGTATAAATATTCATTGATTATGCTGAATATATTTTGAAGAGTTTGTACAGAGTGTAACTTTTATTTGTCTTATATATCCAGTCACACTCTAGATTCATTTCCCTTTGACTCACTGTAAAAGATTGGATATACTTGTTACCTCATAGCTTTTTGTTTTGTTTTGTTTGTTTAAATTAAGGTTCAACAATTCAAATGCTTACAGGGCTGAGGCACTGTAATTGAGTGTAATGGATTTTGTGTAATACAATAAAGTGGTTGTGTGGCTTGTGGCTAATTAGAATGTCCACTTAATATTCAAATTAAAAAAAAATTAGAGCAGGGCTCAAATAAGACCTTTGTCTGGGTAGAATTCAGCCAGCATGTTCAGCCTGGAATCTCCAGAAATGTTTGAATGCTTGAAAAATTATTTGCTTAATAAAAAATATCATTCAACTATTTATATTATTTTCTTAATCTTTGAAAATTATATTGAATTGAAATTATTGAAATATTTGAAATATATCATCTTCTTAAATGTTGAGAGAACACAATTTTGATATAATAATTTAATAATAATTTCCAATGCTCTTTTGAGTAGAGAATAACATTTTTCTGTAGATCTGCTTATTTTGTCCAACACATTAGCTTACTCTTTGTGAGTAGTTCCCCTTTCCTGTATAGGATATCAACTCTATTGTAAGTCAGTAATATAGGTAGAGGCAACTTTAGAATTTTTTCTTTAAACATTGCCTACTTGAGTTTTAAAACTTTATCCAAATAGCCTAAAGTATTATTACAAATTTCTACTATATAAAATGCTAATGAGATATGATATGTGATATAACTTGTATTGGAAGGATAGTTTTCTGCCTATTTTAAACTAAAAATGGCTATTTATCCAACCTTTCTTGAAACAATCAGATAGTTAAGCTGAGCTTATTTTTCTTGAAATTAATATCTTTCTCCCTTTCTAAATAAATTTTAAAAACTCATGAAACAAACATAAAATTCTTTTTTTTTTTTTTTAAAGATTTTATTTATTTATTTTTCCCCCAAAGCCCCAGTAGATAGTTGTATGTCGTAGTTGCACATCCTTCTAGTTGCTGTATGTGGGACGCGGCCTCAGCATGGCCGGAGAAGCGGTGTGTCGGTGCTCGCCCGGGATCCGAACCCGGGCCGCCAGCAGCGGAGCGCGCGCACTTAACCGCTAAGCCACGGGGCCGGCCCCAAAACATAAAATTCTGTTCAATAACTGGTTCAAGACAACATGGGAGTTGATTTTTCTAAATATGGGCTTTGTAGATTTCAGAAAAGATTATAAATTTATTTTAATTAATGGTATTTACAACATGAAAATTTATTGACAATGTTGATTATTAGTGCTTTTACAACCATGAGCAAAAGCAATATGAATAAAATGGATCGTAAGATACAACTTTATACAAGACTTTGCAAAAAGATTTTCTTACTGCATTCATGACCAGGATTAATTTTTAATTTTAGCAATTACAAATTATTATAAATATGTGTTGATTTCTCTTATCTCTCTTAGGGGAGTATATAGGCATAAAAGAGTTATTTTTGAAACTAAAAATAAGAAATGAAATTTATCTAACTAATTTGAAACCTATGCTTCTTTCTTTCTGCACATATATTCAAGTCTAGGTCAGATTTGAGATAAGCACACATATATTTCATTTTCAACCAAAATGAGATGATCTCTTGATGATTGCTAAATAAGAAAAATTTGCTCAGACATGTTGAAAGTTGAAAACTATAGCAAAATATTCGTTGTCTTTCTGTGAATGGGGGGACTTTTTTTGGATCACCTGTTGCACTAGTGCAGTGAAATGACTCTTGAGGTTGTAATTCTTCATCCCTGATCTTATTGGAATTGCTCATTGGCTTAGGTTTAGAATTCTCCTTTTCCAACTCATACCTCATCTTCAAAAATAACCATCTGGGGCTTCAGACATGTTTGTAAAATATAATGCTAGTAAAATATAAAACAGAAAGACCTAATTAATAACTATGCAAAATATCACAAAAAAGCGAAAGCTTCATAATACAATTGATTTCTAACCTTTACAACCCACAATTTGCAATATTTAAAATAATAGCAAAATGGCTGGGAAGCAATTAAATCACAGCACATCAAAATTCATTCTTCAGAATGAAAATTTCCATCTAATTTTTTAATCATACAAGCAGAACTTATTTACTCATACAAGCAGCCCATGAATAGAGGTTGGGTAAAGTCATTTGGGAGGGAAAATGATGTCATCAGCCTACCATCGTCACCTCCAGGCATTGTAGCACTCACCAATTATCAGCAGCCTCTTCTGTGTCCTGTCAAAAACTGGGAATGGTCTTAATGCAATAAACATTACCTTACAGTGTGCTGCTGGAGGATCTCTTACTAAATTGCTAAGGAGGCTGTTGGGTCATTGTCCATCATTTTATCACAAGGCATGTGAAGTTCATAACTGATGTTTGTTATTATTTTTTGAATCATGATCTTTCACAGAGCCCCTAGTGACACCTTCAGAACCCTAGGGTTTCATAAGAAATACTATGTTAGAGGTATTTATTTACTTTTTGAGGTCAATGGTGTAGCAGATTTCTGTGAAGAATTACTGGTTGTTAGATTCCTTTTGTTGAGGATCCTCATATGTCAGTATCTATGCCTTTTCTTGGGGCTATTCAGGGCTCTGCGAACTTCTGCCTGGAGATTGTGGGTTATATGCTTGGTTTCCAGTGCTCTTGGATCTAAGCAATGCGGGGAGGTGGGACGAGAACCTCGCTATTCAGAATGTAGACTTTTCACTTACGCCCCTTGTTTTTAGCCTGGCACCTCTTCCCCACCTTCCACTTTGTCTAGTGTCTTCGGGTTTGAAGAATCTCTGGTATAATTTCTTCACAGATTTAATTTTCTGTCTGACTGCACCTGTACAGACATTCAGCCAATCCTCATATTTTCATTCCCGCACTTCATATGCAATTTTATATACTTGGTGCCACCAATTAGTAAGTTTTTATGGGGCTTGTTGTATGAAGTGGTTTGCTTCTCTTCTCCTTTCACCCTCCATTGCAGGTTCTGGTATTCAGCTTTCTCAGCTATGAGAAATCCTCCATTTATTTTCCATCTTTCCCAACTTCGTTGGCAACTCTCATCTGTGTTGTCTTCTTTCCTGTTATCTTGATTATTGTGGTTTTCTCCACTGTTCTCTTAGTCCTTGCAGAATTCTACTTCCTTATTTCCTTATTCTCATTAGTGGAGTTTCAGGAAGGAATAGAGATAAGCACGTGTGTCCAATATGCCATAACTAACCAGATGTCCTTCATCGAAAGTCTTAGTCCCTTTCTTGTTGAGGACAATTCACCACAGTGGGGGAGGCTCACGAGCAGTGTTGGAACTCAAGTGAAAGATGTTCAGGCTTAGGCTCAACCCAGAAGTAGAAACCTGGCAGCCTGCAGGTCCAAAACAGTCTCTAGATATGTTTTATTGGAATATCTAAAGTTTGTTCTGTATTTAATTAGTACTATTTTTAAAATGGGGAAGAGTTCACATTATAATCAAGAATTCAGACATCTTTAAAACAAATGAGAAGATCTGATGGTACATTATCACATGATAACAATTGACTAGCTATGAGGGATGATTGTGCGTTGCTCACTGGCTTGCCGCAGTCGTCCCCAAGTTGGCTCTATTCACAGCTCTGAAGCATTTGACTTTGCACTGCCCCTAGCCCAGAAGAGTGTTTCTTGGATTTAGGAAGTTCATGACAGGTGATATGTTTGTTGTGTTATCTTCTATCTACCTAAAGATGTCATCACTAATCCTTTTTAGTAAAATATATCATTTCCTCCCTCATTTATTTTATACAGATGCATTTTCATTCTTTGTTTTACCTCCTTTTGAAATAATTGATTGTATCTGTTTTCTTGTAGTAATAAGACAATGATAATATCATTTACACAAGACAAAATATAGATAGTAAACAAATTCATGGAAAATGCTTAACCATGTTAACAATCATTGATGTTTCATTTTGTGCCTTATTAAATTAGACACTTCCTCCCCCTAAAAACCCAAAGAATAACAAAACAAAAAGTCACGCAATACTGATAAGATTATGATAAAAGCAACACATTCATATATCTCTGAGGGAAATATAAAGTGATGCCTCTCTTTGGGCAAACAATTGGGTAACGTATTTTAAAAGAATGTAAAAGTTATGTGCATGAAGGTGGTTTTGAAAGTTAACTATACAACAAGAGGGGTAAAAAAAGGAGAGGGGAAAATGTAAACACCCAATGAAAGAGAATGATTAGCTAAATTGTGGTCCAGCAACACAATGGGAATATTGTGGGTTTATTAAAAAATATAACCAAAAATCTGTTATATGTTAGAAAGATTATAATACAATGCTTTGTGAAAAAATCAGAATATTCAATTGTATATTTGTACTGTTTACAAATTATGCAAAAATGAAAGCATACAGACCAAAACCAGTAAGTTATTTTTCTGATTTTAAATTCAATATAAAGTAGAAAAAGTTACTATTTTTTTTCTGATTTTAAATGTGATATGTTTATTTATAAGTCATGAAACAAAGTGAAGTATATAGAATAAAATAAAAATCAGTCTTAATTTTGCCACCCTAAAATAACCACTGTCAACACTTTGATATATATGTGTATGTATTTTCTTCTGTTACAGCTTTACTGAGTTATAATTAAATATAATAAACTGCACATATTTAAAGTGTACAATTTCATGGGTTTTGATATATATATCCACCAATGATATTTCTAGCAACACAATCAAGATAATGAACATATCCATCACTCCCAAAACTTTCCTCTTGTCCTCGTGTAATTCCTTTCTCCTAACTCATCTTTTAAAGGCAACCATTGATTTCTGTCGCTTTAGATTGGTTTGAATTTTCTAGAATTTTATGTAAATGAAATCATACAGGAACCCTTTTTTGTCTGGCTTATTTCAGTCAGCATAATTATTTTGGGATTCTTCCAGGTTGTGGTCTGCATCAATAGTTCATTCCTTTTTATTGCTGAGTAGTATTCCATTGTATGGATCTACAACAATTTATCTATTTACCTGTTGATGGACATTAGGAATATTTGTAGATACTACAAAAAAAGTTGCTATCAACGTTTGTGTACAAGTTCTCATGTGGACATATGCTTTCATTTTCTTAGATAAATATTTAGGAATGAAATAGCTGGATCATATAGTAGGTGTATGTTTAACTTTTTAAGAAATTGTCAAAGCATTTTCCAAAGTGGTGGTACCATTTCACATTCCCACCAGCAGTTTATCAGGGTTCTAATTCCACCATATCTTTGCCAAAACTTCATATGTTCAGTCTTTCCAATTTTAGTGATTCCAACAGGTGTATGGCACTTATCTCACTGCAGTTTAATTTTCATTTGCCAAGTGACTACTGAAATTGAACATCTTTTCATGTGTTTACTTGCCATCTGTCTATCTTTTTTGAGGATGTGCTTGTTCAAATCTTCTGCTGATTTATTATTATTTTCTTATTATTGAGTTTTGAGAGTTCTTTATGTATTCTGGAAACAAGTCCTTTATTGGATATGTAATATGCAAATATTTTCTCTCAGTCTGTGACTTGTTTTTTCTCTTAACAGTGTCTTTTGAAGAGCCAAAGCCTTAACTTTGATAAAGTCCAATTTTTCATCTTTTTCTTCTATGGATCACGCTTTTGGCCTTGTATCAAAATTATTTTCATTTAACCCAAAGATTTTCTTCTACAAATTTCATAGTATTAGGTTTACATTTAGGTTCATTTTGAGTTAATTTGCCTGTATTGTGAGTTCTGGATTGAAGTTCATTTTTTTCATATAGATATTTTTCCAGCACCATTTGTTAAGTCTATATGTTCTTTTCTGGATTGTATTTATATCTTTGTAAAAAATCAACTGACCATATATCTGTGCATTTATTACTGGACTCTCTATTCTGTTTCACCTGTTTGTTTATCTTGGTGACCATACCACACTGTCTTGATTACTGTAGCTTTATAATAAGTCTTCAAGTCAGGTAGGGTAAGTCCTCTAACTTTGTTCCTTTTAAAAAATTGTTTTGGCTATTCTAAGGCCATTTGCATTTTCAGGTGGATTACATAATTGGCCTGTCAAGTTCTGCAAACAAGTCTCCTGGAATTTTGACTTGGATTACATTAAATCTATAGATCAATTTGGGGAGAATTAGTATCTTAACAATATTGAATCTTTTGATCCATGGACACAGTTTATCTCTCTATTTACTTACATCTATTTTAGTTTCCTGTCGCAATGTTTTGTAGTTTTCGGTATTCAAGTCTTACACAGCTTTCATCAGATTTATCCTTCAGTATTTCATATACATACAAATGCAGTTGGTTTTTGCATATTGATCTTGATAAATTCACTTAATAGTAGCTCTCTCTCTTTCTTTCTTATTTGTAGATGCATTAGGATTTTCCACAGACAATCACGTTGTCTTTGGATAAAGACAACGTTACTTCTTCAGTTAGAAACTCTAGTACAATGTTAGTATGTGGGGGTAACAGCAGACATCCTCATTTTATTCCTGATTTTAGAGGGAAAGTAATTATGTTCTCCTTGTCATGGAATTTACAGAAATTGCTTATTCCTAGAGGTCGACAATTATGTCTCATTTTAAGCAATAAATATATTTTGTTTAAAAAAATTGGCTTTCAAACCAATTTTACCATAATTTATATGAGTGAATGTTGGAATTTGTTCTCTCTCAGGCTGAACAGAATGCATGTTCTCTCTCAGAATCAACAGAATGTATGTAAATATTTAAGGTTAGGAAGGCATCATAGTAACAACTTTCCAATAATAAACATGTTTTTCCTATTTAAAATTTAACCAATATTTGAAGGGGCTAGCAGCAATGTATTAATAAAGTGGTGTTTGTAGTAGCTGAGGGGCAGCTAGAGTTAGATAGAATTGTTGGTTCTTAGGAGATTAGCAAAAATTTTTGCTTTGTAACATTCTGATTCTCCTCGACAAAAGATAGTAAGATTTTCTAAATCTGTAAAGCTGCTTTCCTCTAGGCTACATATTTAAAACGCGGACCATGGTAGCAGACCCTGATGTGAGCCTTAAAAAACCTAGTTAGTCGTGAGCCTTGATGGGAAAAGCCTACATCATAAAATTTGTCTTTGTCCTTGGGGCTTTGCTGTCAGGCCCAGCAGAGTTCAAACATTTACTGATGACCGAAACAGTATTTTCTTCCTATGCCTTTCTCATCCTTGGTAACCATGGGGGTTGTCATCTAACAACCAGGATTGCTCCAGCAGCCCTTGAAAGGGGTTTCAGCCTCAGAGGAGAAAGAGGCTGTTAAAAACACTCTGCTCAGAATTCATTGTATCTACTTGAAACTTCTGTTAGTTCCACAAGGATTATTTAGAGCGCTGTCAGAGATCTCCAAGGAGCTATAAAACACTGCATGTAACATGGTATCTGTACCAGCTAAAACTGTTCCAACTCTTAGAAGCTCATCTATTGGGTCTGAGAATGTTAAGTGAAGGTATGGCTGTCTTTTGTGCCAGAAATGAGTAAAATGAGGCATGCTCTTTCCACTCCCCACCCCTACCTTATGCTTTGCCTTTCATCTCTTACTCATTCTTCAGGTCTCTCTGCACCTCCATACTCAACCTGGGTTGGATGACCCTACTTTCTACTGTATCAGCACCTTGTGCTTCCCCTAGCACATGTTTACTGAGTGTATCGTGATTGCCTCTCAATTTGTTTGAATCTCCCACTAGACTATAAACACTGTGAGGGCCTTTACTTTATCCAACTTATTCATCGTTATGCCACCAGCAACAGTGCCTAGCCAAGTTGGCACTGGATAGACATTTGTTGGATAAATGTATGAATGAATAAATGCACAGAGCAGACCGTGAGTGGGTAGCATATTTTAATTCCCAAGTAAAAGTAGTAAGACAAAATTTTCCTTGTTCATGAATTGATGAGGGACCAGGGTTTGAACAGTAAGTAAAAGAATAAACCTAGAGGTTTAGGAAGAGGAAGACAACCATTGCTATATAGGTTAGAGGAGCCTACCATTGAAACCTGTGAAGGGCTGGTAGTGAGGTGACCTATTTGTGACTGGGGGTCTGGAACAGACTTAGGAATGGCATCTATAAACTCAAGTTTAAATACAGTTGTGCTCTGATCAGCAGGTTGATGCATGGATGTGGGACACTATGGTAAAGACTCAATTTACTATGAAACTTGGGAATATTTTGACAAAAAGGGAGGGGGATGCTGTTTGTTTCCACTTGTATGTAACCATTTGTGTTGATCCTTGAGATGTTTCTTACCTTTCTCAACCCTGCCATCGTCATTTGGAAGTTATAAGATACAGAACTGGTGCTCTTTTGGTATCTTTACATTTCCTGAAATGTTCACGTGTCTAGTTTTCTTTTACCCTCACTTTTTGGGGGCTTTCTCAACATAAGTGGATTCTAGCTGGGGAGAAAATAAAGGTAACTGATATATACAAAATTTATTGTTTAAAATATACATATATATTTAAAATAGCCATATTACTGAGCTCTCATATTAGTTCCAATATTTATTTCAATTGATTGTCTTGGATTTTTTTTTTCAGATAGATATTGTATTATGTGCAAGTAAGGATAAAATTTCCTCCTCTTTCTTAATATTTATACTTCTTTTTAATTCTAATGGTCTTATTTAATTTCCTAGAACTAACAGAGGATTTTAAAATATTAATTGTGATGGTGGGTATTTTTGTCTCATTCTTTATGTTAATAAAAAAGTCCACAGGGTTTTGTATTTAAGTATTCTGTTGCCAATTAATTTAATTGTAGAATTCCATATTGTATTAAGGAACACTCTTCTAATTCTAGGTCATAAATTTAAAAGTTTATCAATTGCTTTTTAGAAAACGTTTATTGAGGCAATCAGATGGCTTTTCTCCTTTGACCTGTTAACATGACGAATTATAGATTTCCTAATATTGGCCCATAATTGCATTCATTGCTGGAATAAATCCTACTTTATCATGGTGTATTATTCTTTAAATATCCTGACAGATTTGATTTTCTAATGTTTTATTAATGATATCTGTATCTATAGTTATAATTGAGATTACCTAGGCGACTGTGAATTTGCCTCACAGTTACCACTCCATGGTTGGCTCTTGCTTCCCACCCCTGCAGCTCCGAGCTCAGGTGGGGAGGCAGTCTGTGACTTTTTCCTTGGGTTCTGGTCACTTTCTTTTTAGACAGATCATGCTCTTTTCCTTATTTTATTTTGTCTTCATCTATTGTCTATGTAGCAGAATTTTCTTGAATCTTCTCTCCTGGTTTCTTCTAATTCAGATTGCTGATTTTTCCCTTTCTTTTGTATTTTCCTTTGGATTTATTAATCAGCAATTGGGAAGGGGTGGAGTAGCCACCATTTTATTAATCCCAAGCCCCTGATCTTATGCTTCAAATCTAAGAGCAATAAGCAAAACAAAACTACATAGTGTTTTCATTGATTTCACATTTCAGACTGTAGGATTTCTAAAAATCAGGTAGTAGCTTTCAAAATTTCCCTAACGGTAAAGTGTCTTCCTCAGGGAGGGGACAATATCACTGAACTACTTCCCTAGGAGTTGAGAACAGCCCAATGGTTGGCTCAAGATCGTGGTTGAAGAAGCTAGCATCCCGAGACTCCAGTGCTAAGCCATGTGCCTTGAGGAGTATCTTTCATTGTGAAGACTTTTTTGGAGGTGCAGTAGAAAGCTTTTTTTTAACTCTGGTAATTGGAACAAGACTCACAGCTTTGTTTAAGACTGATAGAGTTCTATCTCCTTTTACGCTGTGTGGTATTGTGCTTTAGGAGACACGTTCTGAATCTTGCCTATCCTTGTTATTAATCCCTGAAATATCTGAAAGAATGTACAAATACAAGCGTCATAAAACCACAATCATACCAGTAGCCAATTGCAAACACCAAGGGTGTCCAGGGCTTGTGCTAAACAACGTTTTACCATCCACATGGTTCACCTTGGGGGTGGATGTCCCACTTGAGGGTCCTTTCTCCGCAGGGTCTCCCTCCCTTTCCTTTTCTCTCTCTTAGCCCTCCCCTGAGGTCTTACTTTCTTTGCTGCTCCTTGTAGTCAAGGCCAGAAATTCTAATTCTAGATTCCATCCTGGGAAAGGATTGAGGATCTTCCTGGATCCGGGATTTGAGGTTCTTGGGGTAGACCATCAATTTGGCCTTTCAATCAAACCTTTCTCTGGTTAAGACTGATTCTTCTTCAATAATGCAGATGTGCTGTTTAGCAAAAGAAAGATCCCCTCTCCACCAGAAGGGGTCTGGAGGGATGAAGGATACAGAGGCCCTTCCTGTCTCATGTTTCCAGTGGTATGGGCCACTTTGACAGGGATTTTACAGAGTACAGTAAGGCTGACTAAACGAATGTTTCATTAGGGTGTTGAATATGTTTTCCCATAGCCAATGGGTAAGCACTCTGGACAAGAATCCCAAGGCTACATCTCTCCAGGCCTCTCTGTCTCTGAATGACCTTGGACAAGTGTGTAAGCTTCTCCCTGTGTAAAAGGAAGGTGACTGTGCTGTCTCCTCTATTCCAGAGCTGTTGGGAAGACGAATGTGAATGTGTCTGTCAAGAGCCCTGAGCTTCCCCGAGAAGAACGCTGTGTAATTACAAGTTGTTACTATCACCACTCCCGTTAGGCAGGTTGAGACTGTGGTGGCTGGAAGTAAATCAGCTGCACCTGCCTGTCTTTTATCATCAGCTTTAATGCTTCCTGTTTCCCACACAGCCTATAAGCAAATAAATATTATTTTCCAAGTCAGGCTGCCTTCAAATGAGTCTGGGCTGGTTCCTACCTTACGCTCTTCACCCTGGCCTTTTTTGTCTGGTGTATGGTGAAGTGGATTCTTTCTGTGGCCAGACAACCCCAGTCTCACAGCTGTCCGGTAGGGTGACCTTGGACCTGTTAGTGCTTAACTTTTCTAAGGCTTTGTATCTTTACCAGTAGAATTGGGTTACCTATAGCTATGGTGTGGATTCAATGAGATTAGTTCTCCAAAACTCCTGGCAAACAGAAGATGCTCAATAATTGTTAGTGTTCTGAAATTTTATTTTCTCTTATTCTCTCACTTTTTGGCCCTGGCATTAACATGACATGTGCATTTCTATCCCAGCATCTTGTTTTGGGCGGCAAAACAAGTACCTAAAATTTTGGATACTTTGGGAGAAGGATCATTATTCTGGAAGATTTAATTTTAGATTATGTGTCTTCATTCTCAACGTGCTCAAAGCAATTTAAACAAACCAAATGTATAAAAGTATTTACTTTGTGACATTTATTTTCAATAGCTTGTGAGCCCTCACATGCTCTTAACAGAAAGTGAAAGCTACAAAAGCTGGCCCGGCTGTTAGGAGGTACTATTTAAAGCTTCAGTGGGCCAAAAATGACAATTTAGAAATTGACTTGGGAGTGTGACGATGCCAAGTACTAGCAGATGCCCAGGAAACCTGTCACATTTGCCATGTGTCACCAAAAATCTCAAGAGTCTACAGAGTTTTTAGAAGAGTTTTTCTCTTAGGAAGCTTTTGCCATCTTAATCTCTAGATTTCCCTTTTGCTGTGGATGGAACACACTACAGCAAAGGAATCTCAGACTGCAAACTGGAGCTCTCTGTAGATAGGGAGGGTTTCCCTCATGCAGAGATATTTGTGAGGCTTCCAGCTGAGCTTAGCTGCATGACAGCTTTAGGCCTGGGAGTAAATGATTTCATTGAAAAGTGTCTGTTTCTGCTGCATATGGTTGTTTTACAGTGGGTTAAGAACCTGCTGACTAGCTGGGTTACCTTGTAGAGTTACTTAGCCCATGAGTCTCAGTTTCACTGTCTGACAAATGGGGATAGTGATACCAACCTCGTGGTATTTTTATAAAAATTTGTGGTAATGTATATAAAGTTCCTACATTGGTATTTGACATATAGAAAGTACATCAATAGATTTTAGCTATTGTTATTTTTACTAAAACTAATGAAAAATAATAATTGTGGTAGGCAGAATAATGACCCTCCAAATACGTCTACATCCTAATCTTTGGAACCTTTGAATGTGTTACCTTTCATGGCAAAAGGAACTTTACAAATAAATTAAGGACCTTGAGATGGGACCGTTATCCTGGATCATGTGGGTGGGTCTAATCTAATCACATGGGTCCTTAAAAGCAGAGAACATTTTCCTGCTGTTGTCAGAGAAAAAGATGTGACAACAGAAGCAGGGTCACAGACATACTACAGTGCTGGATTTGAAGATGAACAGAGGGGGCCAGGAGCCAAGGAATGCAGGCAGCCTCTAGAAGCTAGAAAAGACAAGGAAATAGACTCTCCTCTAGAGACTCCAGAAGCAACCAGCCCTCCCAACACCTTGCTTTAGCCCAGTGAGACCCATGTCAGACTTCTGACCTATAGAACTGTAAGAGAATAAATTTGTGTTGTTAAGGCACTAAGTTTGTGATAATTTCTTATATAGCAATAATGGAAAACTAACACATGAGTAAAAAGAATGTCAAGGATTTGTGCAATTGTGGAAAGGATGAGGCCCCACCCACGATGCTCTGTATTTGGACAAGCTATTAGGGTATGTATTAAATTCTAGTCCCCTTGAGCTTGGTTAAGTGTATTTGAAATCCTTCCAATTTCTGTTCTGTGCAGGAGATGTTGTTTGCTTCACAAGAATTGAAATGCTTTGTTATACCCCAAAGTATTTGAATCTAATCTGAAAAAGTCGCATTAGTTATATTTGAAAGTTTTGAATTGCTGTAATTGCACAAATCCCTTGTTTCCTCTCTGAATAAATAGCAATAGAGCTTTGCTACATCTTATCATTCTGTGGGTAAAATAACTTAGAAGTTGGAGTTAGAAGATATAAGTCTAAGTACCGCCATCCTGGAAAAATAAATCATGTAATCTCCAAAATGGATTTGCAGAATGGAGATGATACCACCTGGTTTATCTACTTGCTGTGTGGGTGAAAGGAGATAATGTGAATAAAGAGTAATTAAGAACTGGCCCACTAAACAAATGTCAAGTGGAGTTATTATTATGTTTATTATCATTATTATCATGTTGTGATAAAACCATGGAACATTAGATCAAGAAAGGGCAGTAGAGGGCATTTAGTCCACTAGCCTTGAAACTCAGGCCAAAGAGAGGTTAAATAATTTGGAAATGTACTCTTGGCTTCTTAGACGTGGCCTGGATAATCACTGGGAGGTGGGCCAGGCCGGAAACTTGATCTCATTTGAATAGTACAGGCCAGGGTTAGGAGGGATACAGCTGTAAGAATTGAGAGGCAGAGGGACCCAGTCATAAGAATTGATGGTGAGCTGGGAGGGCTTGGCAGTGGGAGAGGAGATCCAGGTGGGATCCAGGAGTTTGGGGAAGTAACAGGGTGGAATGGGGTAAAGTGGCACCATGCTGAGCTGGTGGTCAGAGATGGCCTTGTAGTTAGTGAAACTAGGAATGTAACTTGGAACTGCTGCCTCAGGTCTCATGTTCTTCCCACCGTACATATTGATTTTTTAGGGAGAGGAGAGGAAATTGCCTTGTAAGTGGGTCTCCTAGTACTTCCTCCTCCGACTTTTGGAAGGCACCCAAGATGAACTTATTTTCAATTCTGCTCACAGATCAAGGCATTGCAATTATGTTTCAGTGAATGACCTGCTTCAGCATGTGATGGGCTCACACCCCTAGAACTTGAATCTGTAATCTTTGGTCCTGAAAGTTTCTGCTTTAATATCCAGACTCACCGTGGATAGTCAGGCAAAACAAAACAAAAGAAAATAAAACATATTCTTTGTAAGATGATAGCAATTCTAAATTCATCTCTGGCTCTCAAGGTCTCCTCAGTATACACATACTCACACAAACACACACTTACACACACCATCCATGTGCACACACAATTACACCACACCACACCCACACACACACACACACACACAGCATATGCACACACCCACAATCACATACAGGCACATACCACATGTGAATACACACTGTTAAAGAGAATTATGGTACCACTGGTTTTGGGACCTTTTGTATATTTTGTTTTCAACATAATATACTGAACTTGATGAATTTTATCCCAATATGTGCTATATAAAAATGTGACCCATATGCAATATATTTTCCTAGATAGTATTAAGTGGCCATTTGCAAAAGAAGAATGGATTGGAAGATGGAAGAACGAAGTGACCACTCCTAGATTCTAATCTAACAGTAGCAATCTTCTATAATTTTACAAGGATGTACAATGCAGAGGGCTTTCGTATTCACCAATTCATTGTATTATATGCCAACAATCCTGTGAAAGAGGCAGAGAGGTATCTTTATTCCTGTTCCACAGAAGGCACTCAGAAAGGTGACACAAACTGACCAAGGAATCAGAGCTGAATCTAAAAGAAAGGACAACTGACTACTTTTCTATAACCATGAAACTGCTTCCCTCATCTAGTTGCTAAAGAACTACGGCAATAAAGACGCTTTAAATGAGGTTTAAAATTGATGTTTAAAAATATATTATGTATGGGTTTCCCCATTCTAAGTGTTAAACATGTTTGCTATGTAAAATTTCAAAAAGTTGGGGGTTTTTGGAAGATGGCAGCATAGGAGGATCCTGAGCTCACCTCCTCCCATGGACACAACAAACCTACAACTACCTGTGGAACAATTTCCTCTGAGAGAGGTCTGGAAACTGGATAAAAAGAACCTTCACAACAAGGGACAACACTGAGAGGGGTGGAAGAGGCAGAGATTCAGTCCTGCTGAGAAAAAAACACACCCTAGCTGCAGCACTTCATGATTGAGAGTGATCTCAAAGACACAGAGCTTTTCCTGGAGAAGCGGGAGGTTTGAGCTCCATGTTAGGTACCTTGGCCCTTAGATCCAGCACAAGAGAGACAAGACTCCAAAATACCTGGCTTTGAAAACCAATGGGAATATGCCCAGTAAAACTATAGAATTCCAGGGAAGGGAAAATCTATTCTTAAAGGGCCCATATATAGACTCAGTAGATATGGAAATCAGCACAAAAACGCCAGATAGAAAAGTGCATAGTCCATTGGTAAAAGAGACTCGCTTACTAAGCTCGTAGCACATCCCAGAGAGGCAGGAGGTGGCTTGGACACCCCACCCTCCACCCCAGGGATTGAGACACTGGCAGCAGCCATGTTTGTGACCTAGTTCAGCTGTGTTGACACAAACGTTCACAGGCGCCATTTTGAATCTTCCCTCTAGCCTGCTAGTGCAGGGGCCTGCCCCACCCACTGATGTGCCTGAAACAGTTGTGTGCAGCCTGCCAGAAACCTGCCCCACCCACCAGCACACCTGAGGCAGTTGTGTGCCCTGGGCCACACAGCCAGCTTCCTCTGGGGGCCTTCCCTGCCCACTAGTGCACCTGAGGAAGTTGTGTACCACTTGGCCACATAGCCAGCCCACACCTGAGGCCTGTCTCACCCAAGAGCAAGCTAGCAACAGCCATGCCACCAGGCCCCAAAACCAGCCACACTGGGGGCCAGCCTAGCCTACCCATGCATCTGCAGTAATAGTGGCCCCTCTACAACAGAAGAGCACATGCAGACCACACAGGGGACACCCCTTGAGCATTTGGCATGGGTGACAAGAGGGGAGCATGCCACTGGGGCCCATAAAACATCTCTCACATAAGGCCACTTTTCCAAGATCGGGAGATGTAGCTGATCTACCTAATACATAGAAATAAGCACACAGAAGTAGGTAAAATGAAGAGACAAGGGAATATGTTCCAAACAAAAGAACAGGACAGATCCTCAGAAAAAGAGCTAAACAAAACAGAGATAAACAATCTTACCTGATGAAGAGTACAAACTAATGGTCATAAGAATGCTCACTAAACTCAAGAGAAGAATAGATGAACACAGAGAGAACTTCAACAATGAATTAGAAAATATGAAAAAGAATCAATCAGAGCTGAAGAATACAATAATGGAAATGAAAAATTCACTAGAGGGAATCAACAGCAGAGTAGATGACACAGAACAGATCAGCGACCTGGATGAAAGAGTAGAAGAAATCACTCAAGCTGAACAGAAAAAAGAATTAAAAAGAAGAAGGACAGTTTAAGGGACTTCTGGGACAACATTGAGTGCACTAACATCCATATTATAGGTGTCCCAGAAGGAGAAGAGAGAGACAAAGGGGCAGAGAACTTATTTGAAGAAATAATAGCTGAAAACTTCCTTAACCTGAGGAAGGAAACAGATATCTAGGTACAGAGAGCACAGAGAGTACCAAACAAGATGAACCCAAAGAGGCCTATGCCAAGACACATTATAATTAAAGTGTCAAGAATTAAAGATAAAAAGAGAAACTTAAAAGTTGCAAGAGAGGGGGCCGGCCCCATGGCTTAGCGGTTAAGTGCGTGTGCTCCGCTACTGGTGGTCTGGGTTCGGATCCCAGGCGCGCACTGACGTACTGCTTGTCTGGCCATGCTGTGGCAGCGTCCCACATACAGCAACTAGAAGGATATGCAACTATGACATACAACTATCTACTGGGGCTCTGGGGAGAAAAAGGGAAAAAAAGGAGGAGGATTGGCAATAGATGTTAGCTTAGGGCTGGTCTTCCTCAGCAAAAAGAGGAGGATTGGCATGGATGTTAGCTCAGGGCTGATCTTCCTCACACACACACACACACAAAAAGTTGCAAGAGAAAAGCAACAAGTTACATACAAGGAAAACCCCATAAGGCTATCAGCTGACTTCTCAGCAGAAACCTTACAGGCTAGAAGGGAGTGGCATAATAAATTCAAAGTGCTGAAAGGAAAAAACTTGTAACCAAGAATACTCTACCAGGCAAGGTTATCATTCAGAGTGGAAGGAGAGATAAAGAGTTTTCCAGACAAGCAAAAACTAAAGGAGTTCATCACCACTAAACTAGCCTTACAGGAAATATAAAAGGACTTCTTTAAGTGGAAAAGAAAAGGCCACAAATAGAAATAAGAAAATTATCAAAAAAATATCACTGGTAAAGGCAAATATTCAGTAAAGATAGTGAATCAATCACCTATAAAGCTAGTATGAAGGTCAAAAGACAGAAGTACTAAAATCATCTATACATACAATAAGAGGGTAAGGAATATACAAAAAAAAGAGGTAAAATATGACATCAAAAACATAAAATTTTGGGGGGTAGTAAAAGCGTAGGGCTTTTAGAATGAGATCAAACTTAAGAGACCATCAACCTAATGTAGATTGATATATACATAGGTTATTATATATGAACCTCATGGTAATCACAAAACAAAAACCTATAATAAATACATAAAAAATAAAGAAGGGGCCGGCCCGGTGGCACAGGCACTTAAGTGCGTGTGCTCCGCTGCAGCAGCCCAGGGTTTGCCAGTTCAGATCCCGGGCACACACCGATGCACTGCTTGTCAAGCCATACTGTGGCGGCGTCCCATATAAAGTGGAGGAAGATGGGCATGGATGTTAGCCCAGGGCCAGTCTTCCTCAGCAAAAAGAGGAGGATTGGCAGATGTTAGCTCAGGGCTGATCTTCCTCACACATACACACAAAAAACTAAAGAGAAAGGAACCCAAACATAACAGTAAAGAAAGTCATCAAATCACAAGAGAAGAGAAGAAGAAAGGAACAGAGGAGAACTACAAAAACATCCAGAAAAAAGTAACAAAGTGGCAATAAGTACATACCTATCAATAATTACCTTAAATGTAAGTGACCTAAATCCTCCAATCAGGGTGGCTGAGTGGATAAAAAAACAAGACCCGTATATGTGCTGGATACAAGAGACACATTTCAGATCTAAATATACTCAGACTGATAGTGAGGGGATAGAAAAAGATATTCCATGCAAATGGAAATTTAGAAAAATCTGGGTTAGCAGTACTTAAAACAGACAAAATAGATTGTAAAACAAAAACTGTGAGAAGAGACAAAGAAGGGCATTACATAATGATAAACAGAACAATCCAATAAGAGTACACAACACTTGTAAATATCTATGCAGCCAACATAGAAGCACCTAAATACATAAAGCAAATATGAACAGACATAAAAGGAGAAATTGACAGTGACACAATAATAGTAGGGGATTTTAACACCTCACTTACGTGAACATATAGATCATCCAGTCAGAAGATCAATAAGGAAACAGCCTTAAATGATACAGTAGACCAGATGAATTTAATAGACATATACAGAACACTCCATCCAAAAAGTGCAGAATGCACATTCTTTTTGAATGCACATGGAACATTCTCAAGAATAGATCACATGTTAGGCCACAAAACAAGTCTCAATAAATTAAAGAAGATTGAAATAACATCCAACAACTTTTCTGACCACAATAGTATAAAATTAGAAATCAACTACAAGGAGAAAACTGAAAAAGTTACAAATATGTAGAGATTAAACAAAATGCTACTGAGCAACTACTGGGTCAATAAAGAAATCAAAGGAGAAAGAAAAAAAATACCTGAAGACAAATGAAAATGAAAATATGACATACCAAAATCTATGGGATACAGCAAAAGCGGTACTAGGAGGGAAGTTCTAGCAATAAAAGCTTATCTTAAGAAACAAGAAAAATCTCAAATAAACAACCTAACATTACATCTAAAGGAACTAGAAAAAGAATAACAAAAGAAGCCAAAATCAGTAGAAGGAAGGAAATAGATAGTCTCTATTTTATTAAAATAGTCTCTATTTCATTTAATTAAATAGAGACTAAAACGACAACAGAAAAGATCAATAAAACTAAGAGCTGGTTCTTTGAAAAAGATAGACAAAATTGACAAACCTTTAGCTAGACTCACTAAGAAAAAAAGGGAGAAGGCTCAAGTAAATAAAATCAGAAACGAAAGAGGAGAAATTACAATGGATACCACAAAAATACAAAGAATTATGAGAATAGTATGAAAAGCTATACACTAACAAATTGGATAACTAGAAGAAATGGATAAAGTCTTAGAATTATACAAAATTTCTAAAACTAAATCAAGAAGAAATAGAGAATCTGAATAGACCAATTACTAGTAAGGAGATGGAAACGGTAATAAAAAACCTCTCAAAAAAAAACAGTCCAGGACTGGATGGCTTCCTGGGTAAATCTACCAAATATTGAAAGAAGATTTAATACCTATCCTTCTCAAAATCTTCCAAAAAATTGAACATTTCAATTCATTTTACCAGTCCACCATTACCCTGATACCAAAATCAGACAAGGACAACACAAAAAAAGAAAATTACAGGCCTTTAGATGCAGAATCCTTGAAAAAATATTAGGAAATCAAATACAACAATGCATTAAAAGCATCACACACCACAGTCAAGTGGGATTTATCCGAGATGCAAGGATAGTTCAACGTCGGCAAATCAATCAACGTGATATACCACAGTAACAAAATGAAGACAAAAACCCACATAATCATCTCAATAGATGCAGAGAAAGTATTCAACAAGATTCAGCATTCTGAATAAAATGGGTACAGAAGGAAAGTACTTCAACATAATAAAGGCCATATGTGACAAACCCACAGCTAACATCATACTCAACAATGAAAAACTGAAAACCATCCCTCTAAGGACAGGAAGAAGATGAGGATGCCCACTTTTGCCACTCTTATTCAACATAGTATCAGAAGTCCTAGCCAGAGCAATTAGGCAAGAAAAAGAAATAAAAGGAACTCAGATTGGAAAGGAAGAAGTAAAAGTGTCACCACTTGCAGATGACATGCTTTTATATATAGAAAACCCTAAAGAATCCACCAAAAAGTTATTAGAAATAATAAATGAATACAGTAAAGTTGCAGGGTACAAAATCAACATACAAAAATCAGTTGCATTTCTATATACTAAGAATGAAATAGTAGAAAGAGAAATCAAGAATACAATCCCATTTACAATCAAAACAAGAAGAATAAAATATCTAGAGTAAATTTAACCAAGGAGGTGAAAGACCTGTACATTGAAAACTATAAAACATTATTGAAAGAAAGAGAGGAAGATACAAAGAAATAGAAAGATATTCCACGCTTGTGGTTTGGAAGAATTAACATAGTTAAAAATGTCCATACTTCCTAAAACAATCTATAGATTCAATGCAATCCCTATTGAAATCCCAATGACATTTTTCATGGAAATAGAACAGAGAATCCTAAAATTTATATGAAACAAAAAAGACCCCAAATAGCCAAAGCAATCCTGAGAAAAAAGAACAAAGTTAGAGGCATCACAATCCTTGATTTTGAAGTATACTACAAAGCTATAACAACCAAAACAGCATGGTACTGACAGAAAAAGAGATGCATAGATCAATGGAACAGAATTGAGAGCCCAGAAATAAACTCACACATCTATGGACAGCTAATTTTTGACAAAGGAGCCGAGGACATACAATGGAGAAAGGAAAGTCTCTTTAATAAATGGTGTTGGGAAAACTGGACAGCCACATGCAAAAGAATGAAAGTAGGTCACTATCTTATACCATACACAAAAAGTAACTCAAAATGGATTAAAGACTTAAATGTAAGACCCGAAACCATAAAACTCCCAGAAGACAACATAGGCAGTATGCTCTTCAACATCAGTCTTAGCAGTAGCTTTTTGAATATGTCTTCTCAGGCAAGAGGAACAAAATTAAAAATAAACAAATGGGACTACATCAAACTAGAAAGCTTCTGCATGGCAAAAAGGAACCATCAACAAAATGAAAAGACAAACTACCAATTGGGAGAAAATACTTGTAAATCATATATCTGATAAGGGGTTAATATCCAAAATTTATAAAGAACTCATATAACTTGACAACAAAAGAACAAACAACCCAATTAAAAAATGGGCAAAGGATCTGAAGAGACATTTTTCCAAAAGATATACACATGGCCAAAAGGCACATGAAAAGATGTTCAACACCACTAATTATTAGAGAAATGCAAATCAAAACCACAATGAGATATCACCTCATGCCCATCAGAATGGCTATTGTTAAAAAGACGAGCAATAACCAGTGTTGGAGAGAATGTGGAGAAAAGGGAACCCTTGTACACTGCTGGTGGAATGTAAACAGGTGCAGCCACAATGGAAAACAATATGGAGATTTCTCAAAAATTAAGATTAGAACTATCACATGACCCAGCTATTCCACTTCTGGGTATTTATCCAAAGAACTCGAAAACACTAATTTGAAAAGATATATGCACCCCTATGTTCATTGCAGCATTATTCACAATAGCCAAGACTTGGAAACAACCTAAGTGCCCACCAATGGATGAATGGATAAAGAAGATTTGGTATATATGTATACAAGGGGATACTAAGCTATAAAAAAATGAAATCTTGGGGCCCGCCCAGTGGCGGAGCCGTTAAGTGCGCACGCTCCGCTGCAGCTGCCCAGGGTTCGCAGGTTCGGATCCTGGGCTGGCCTGACGCGCTGCTTGTCAAGCCATGCTGTGGGAGCATCCCATATAAAGCACAGGGAGATGGGCATAGATGTTAGCCCAGGGCCAATCTTCCTCAGCAAAAAGAGGAGGATTGGCATCGGATGTTAGCTCAGGTCTAATCTTCCTCACACACACAAAAAAAGAAAATGAAATCTTGCAATTTGTGACATCATGAATGGACCTTGAGGGTTTTATGCTAAGCGAAATAAGTCAGATGGAGAAAGCCAAATACTGTCCTATTTCACCCGTATGTGGAAGATAAAACAACAACAAACAAACACATAGATACAGAGAATAGATTAGTGGCTACCAGAGGGAAAGTGAAGTGCGGGGAGGGTGAAAGAGGTAAAGGGGCACACTTGTAAGGTGACAGATGCAAACTAGACTTTTGGTCGTGAACACGATGTAGTCTATACAGAAGTTCAAGTATAATGATGTACACCCAAAATTTATATAATGTTATAAACCAGTGTTACCTCGATTAAAAAAAATTCGAAAAAGGAAAAATAGGAGGAAATTGCCCTTACAGAAGACTATTATTAACATTTTTGGTGTATTTCTTCCAAATATTTCCTATGCGTAGAACTTTGTCATTTTATTTGTTTACTTAGTGGGCTATTGAATGATCATTTTTCTTATTTTTTCAAAAAATATTTTGTCATACATTTTCCTGTCATACAATTTCCGTAAATTACCTTTAACATCATATTTAATAGTTGCAAAGTACTCCATCAAGGGGCTCCACCATATTTATTTAACAATCCCAGTTTTAGGATCTAGGTTGTTTCCAACTTATTGCATTTCCACAGTTTGATTTAGTTGAATCTTCAGGATAGATGTCAAAAATTGGGATTATCAGGCTAAAGCAAATTGGATATATACTGCCAATTTATATATTGCTTTATAAAAGTGTTATACCAACCTATCTTTTGTATTGTAGAAATGAAATCAGCTTAAAATGGAATATAGTTCTTAAAAGACCTTCAGGCATAGGGAATTTCTAGCTGGCCGCCTTTGCCCCCCAGGACCCAGCGTCTGGATGTGTTCTGCTCCCTCTCTCCCTTCTCCAATCCCATTTCCAACCTTTCACTGCTCAACCTGCCTCCAAGTTCCACTAATTGTAAGGCACGACAGTTTGGTTTTGCTCTCTCTTTATATTATAAGCCCTTGGCACCTCATCTTTGTCACCCAAAATGGCTTCTCAGAGTATTTTTCTAAACAAAGTTAGTTCCCTCCCTAAGAAAGGCTCTGGAGCTAGCTGTAAAGATAACATTTTCAACACTCTATATCACTCATTGATGCTTGAAAAACATCTATTTACTTATTTGTTTATTTAGGCTGATGGATTTCAGGATCTTCATAAGGATGAACTTTCTGGTTATAACAGATGTCTTAAGGAGATAGTGGCCTGCAGGAAGTGACGAGCTCTCTGCTATTGGAGATGTCCAAGCAGAGGCTGAGGCTCACTTGTCAGGACAATTGTAAATGAGGTTCCAGCAATGGCTGACCATTGAGAGAGCAGATGATCTTGGAGACCTCTATAATCTCGGGAGTGTGTGCATCCATGATTTTCATCTTTCTTCTCTCAATATTAAGGCGCTTGTTTATTAATGATCCATTTTTGAGGCCTCTCCCTTTAATAACGGGCAGGCATAGAGTGTTGGGCTAATGAGTGGGATGGCCATGTCATGTTGCTTCCTCACCTGTGATTCAATGTGCTTAGCTCCCTCTGGCAAGGTTCCTCCCAGTGGAATCCTCTTAGGTAATTTTTCTGCCTCTGAGACATTTCAGCCCTTTCACTATTTTAAGAACACACTTCTAAATCATACAAGGTTTTGCTGACACAAGGGCCATAACACCTTGCCAAGAGGAATTCTCCATGAATGGAATAAATTTAGAGAGAAAGCCTGTGAAATGTGTGTCAGTGCAGCTGCTCTGACTTCCCTAAATTCAACACAGCTCAAGGCTGAGGATTCTGACCTGACACTCAGATCAGATGATGCCTTTTACATCTGGAGCTGGTTATGTCAGAAGAGTGCTGATACTTCAAGCAGCCTGGGCTTGCAGATGCTGGTGTGGTACCCAGCCCTTGTCCACCAGCAAGTCACCTTCATCGGATTCTTAGATCACCACATCTTTCATTTCAACATCATGTTGCTGTACAGAGTGGCTAAGGAGCACACTGCCCTAACTTGAGTTAATTATTCCACTCTGCTCAGAAACAGTCTCCTAGGCCCCTTTCATAATAAGCCAAATGTAAAATATTGCAAATGATATAAATCCTGGGACCTAAAAAGTACCAACAGGCTTAAAAGTGAATATACCTTTTATCCCAACAACATTACTTCTTCCGAAAGAAATAATGAGAGGCATGTTCAAGCATGCCCAATTGCAATACTTTATAATATCCAGAATGTGGAACTCTCCTAAATGTCCCCAAATAGGAGATTATGTTAAATGAGGTACATCCATATTATTTAGAATCATGTTGTAGAAAAAGATTTAGAGGTATGGAGATGTCCATGATACATTACTCAATAAAAGAACCAGGCTACCACATAATTAACATTTTTTTGGTTAAAAATATATACGTATTTTTAATGGATGTTTTTGATGTAGGTATAATAATAATAGTTAATATTTCTGGAGTGCATACTATATGTCTGGCACTGTCCACATTGCTTTACATGTATTAACTTATTTAATTCTTAACAAAACTCTTTGAGATACTATTATTGTCCCCATTGTACAGATGAGGAAACTGAGGCACAGAAAGCTTAGATAACTTGCTTAAGGGTACTAGGCAGAACAGGGATTCAAAGTTGGGGAAAAATTGCTCTGAAGCCTGAGCTAATAACCACAACTAACACTGCTTCTGACAGACTAAAAAGGCCACCTCTGAAAGCTAAATGTGATCACATATGGTTGTTAAGATTACAGGTGATATTTTTCTTCTGAGCATTTATAAAGAGAAGAATAATTCTTGTTGTAAAGTAATATTATAAAAAATAGAGAATCCTGGAACCATAAGTAGCAGCTCTCCAATTAATTTGTCTGCTCAACCAACATTAATTTGACTAGAAAAATAAATAAAGCACAGTTTTGCTGTGTGGATCAATCACCATTTGCGATTCAGTGCTTCGCTTTGGGCCAGTCAGCTCACTCTCTCCCGCAGAGAGGCTGGGAGAGCAGAACCGGAGCTCCTAATTTTCACTACAGGTTCAGTTCTTAATTGGTCTCAGACTAGTGTTGACCTAGGCTGTTTGTATTTAGCAACTGTGTTCCTTTCTTGTGTTGACTGTCTCAAAATTGCAGATGTTGACCCTAGAGTGGTATTTCTCGGCTGGGGGTGATCTTGTTCCCTAGTGAACAATTGACAGTGTCTGGGGACATTTTTGGTTGCGACAGCTGGGGTGGGGGTACTGCTACTGGCATCTAATGGGTAGTGGGAGGCAAAGGATGCTGATAAACATCCTGCAACTCACAGGATGGCACCTCACAACACAGAGTTATCTGGCCCAACATGTCGATAGTGCGGAGATGAAGAAACTTCCCCTTGGAGATATCAGAGGTCATTTGGTCCCACTTCCTGTCTTGGAGGTGCCAAGATGACTTCCAGATGCTTTGACTTCCCCGAACTCACTGCTGTCTTCTTTCTGGCAGAATTCAGGAAGATGAGTCTCTACCACACATCATGTGTCTATGAGGAGATGTGGGCAGTGAAAAGAGCATTGCAGTCAGGCAGACAAGACAGACCTGCGTCGGGAACACAGCTTGGCCACTTGCTAATCTGTGTGGCTGTGGGCAAGTTATTTAACCTCTCGGAACTTCAGTTTTTTCATCTAAAACCTGGGAACAAAACCAGCTTCCCAGTGGTGTTGTGAAGACTTTATGAAATACTGTTTGTAAAATATCTGGCATAGTACCACTTTATAGTAGGTACTTGATAAATGTTTATTTCTTTTACACTTTACCCTGAGGAAGAGCATCAGTGATTAAGTCAAATAGTCAAGGCATAAATAAAATATGAAGAAGTGGTCCATTGGGCACAAGTTAGGTTCTTGAAAGTTGATATTGTGCAACATCTGCTTTCAGGTGTCAGGCTGCATGAGGAATCAATGTCTTCCCTCTGTTTGCCTGGAAAATTACCAGCTGCACGTGCGACTCATTGCTGGAGGGGGCACGGCAATGGGTCTCGCCTGCTTGTTCCTAAGAGCAAATTCAACACTCATTGTAGCAGCTTGTTTTGGAACTATATTTGCCTCCTGCTTTCCCTCCTTCTACGTCTCTATTACCTACATCTCTATTAGACGAGACTGAACACTGATAATAGTAATAACAGTAATATGATAGTAATATCATATAGTATTAGATAACATCAGATAGTAATGATAATAGTAAGAATAATAATAATAAT
Source organism: Ceratotherium simum simum (assembly GCF_057802395.1). Lineage (NCBI taxonomy): Eukaryota > Metazoa > Chordata > Mammalia > Perissodactyla > Rhinocerotidae > Ceratotherium > Ceratotherium simum. The sequence goes on along the minus strand of NC_141928.1, from coordinate 33,679,163 downwards.
AGTCACAACAACGATAGCTAATAATATAATGTTTTCTATACGCCAGGCACTGTTCTAAATATTGACGTATGCTAACTCACCTCGTCTTTACTGTAACCCTACCAGGGAGGCTGTGGTAGGCTGAATAATGGCCCCCAAAGATGTTCTTGTCCTAATCTCTGGAACCTGTGAATATGCTACCTTACACGGTAAAAGAGACTTTGCAGAGGTGATGAGATTAATGACCTTGAGATGAGGAGATCATCCTGGATTATCTGGGCAGGCCCAATCGAATCACATAGGTCCTTAAATATGTAAAACCCTCCCCTGCAGTGGTCAGGAAAAGATATGTGAGGATATAAGCAGAGTTAGAGAGATATTGCTATTGGCTATGAAGATGAAGGGAAGGGGGCCACAAGCTAAAGAATGCAAGCAGCTTCTAGAAGCTGGAAAAGGCAAGGAAATGGATTCTCTTCTAGATCTCCAGAAGGATCTAAACCTGCCTACTTCTTGATTTTAGCTCAGTGAGACCCACTTTAGACTTCTGACCTCCAGAACTGTAAAATAATAAATTTGTGTTGTTTTAAGCCACTAAATTTGTAGTTTTTATTACAGAGGCAATAGGAAACTAATATAGAGGATGGTTCCCTTTTTATGGTTGAGGAGACTAAGCCTCAGCAAGGGAAGAATCTTGCCAAGGTTTGCAGAGTAACAGCTGGGAGCCAACCCCTGGTAACCTGACTCCAGAGTGCATGCTCCAACCGGTCTGCTGTCCTGCCTGTGAGAAAAGGATGCCTGGCAGTGACTGTCCCCACCTACCTGTGCTGATGTCACAAAAATGGAACTTCGTGAGCTACTGGTAGACAATGGCTCAAAAGGGAAACAAACACTCATTTAAGATCCTAGATCTCTGTCATACCAAACTTTTAAACCCTGCTGAGAGCTTCAAACCTGCTTTAAAAGTTGATCACCCTGCCACTTTTTTTTTTTTGGTGAGCAAGATTGGCCCTGAGCTAACATCTGTGGCCCATCTTCCTCCATTTTGCATATGGGATGCTGCCACAGCATGGCTTGATGAGCAGTGGGTAGGTCTGCGCCCGGGATCAAAACTTGCAAACCACGGGCCGCTGAAATGGAGCATGCGAACCTAACCACTATGCTACCAGGCTGGCCCCCATCCTGCCACTTTTGAACTTAAATACCTACTCACTTACCTTTGCCAATGGGCATTTTTTTCATTTCTTTAAATTTTATAATCACTTTCTGGTTTATAAGACACATTAGTTTTTGTTACTTATTTGATTCTCATAATAATCCTGTGTGATAGATAAAGGAGATGGTACTGAAGCTCACAGTTTGTTTTGCAGCCAAGGCTGTACAACTAATAAGGGTCAAAGCAGGACTTCTGGAATTTCACTCCAAATCTAGAACTATCTCCCATACATCTTGTTTTTGATATTGATAGATTTTGGTCAAAGCCGTAAATCTGCTGCGGTATTTGCATGTACACGGAGGCCAACCACCACCTCCTCCTTTTAGACAATTGTTACTCAGAGAGTCCGATAAGGATGCATGAGTGACTTTAAGACTATATCTATCACTTCCAGTTACAAACCCTACGAAATGAATCTCAATATCAGAGACAAATAAAATCCAGTTTCTCTCTTGGGTTTTGTCATTTTCCAGTGAGTTATTCCTTATCTTCAATCATTAGTCTGTGGCTGTTGCATAAAGTCACTGTATTTAGAATAACACTCGAACCATCTTATACGACTGGGTCAAAATCAGTTTGTGTCTATATGACAGGTAAATCCAGAGTACTGAGAAAAAGAGAATTCTGTGTCAGATGTAATGTTTTCTATTTGAAGATCTACCCTATGGATATCACCACTTCAATGGTGGGAGATTTTAGTAGTATCACAGCTTGCTCACACTCTGGGAAAAGTCATAGAAGCACTGATCATAAAACAACTCTGTACCTGCATCAGCTAATTAATTGATATTAAAAATCTTCTACAAGAGATTTACAATGTGCCAGGAACTATGATAGGTATGAGAGAGAATCCGAAAGTGAATTAGACGCACTTCCCAGCCTTAAAAAGCTCACAGAGTTCCGGTGGAATACAGACCCGTAAAACATAAACCTCAAGGCAATTGGGCCTTACAGGTACATAAGTCTTTTGTAGGTAGAAAGTAGGCTAAGAATAGTGGAGGAACAGGACAAGCAAAGGTACTGAAGCATGACAAGGCAGAGAATGTTCAGGAATTGCAAATGGAGGCTGAAAAGGTGTGTGTGATATGTTGTCATACGATAAGCAGGAACAGACAAAATCATTAAAAAAAAATTTAAATGCATCACTTTGGTTGCCATGTGGAGGCCTACCTGAGGATCGATCATCGGACTCACTGCTATAGTTAGAGTGAGTGAGGCTAAGGGCCTGAATGAAGATCACGGAAGTGAGAATGGACAGAAAGGAGTGGAATTGCAGGGTCTCTTAGAAATGAAAGCAATGGGCATTTGTGAATGATTGAATGGAGACAATGTTGAAGGAATTATTTTTAATTTTGTGTCATTAATTTTTGTGAAAAGATGCTCGATATAAATATAGTCTATTTAGTGTCCACATGGTTTAGATTTTCATTTATTCCTTCCTTCCACAAGCATTTATTGAGTAGCTGCCTTAAAAAACCCAATGTTTTAAGCATGGTGGGACTGTTAGTATATGTTATTTGGTCTTGACCCTTAAGGAGCTTATAGTGTAGTGGAACTTATTTAAGGATCTTGGAAATATTGTTTTATTCTTAAGTCATGTGTCTAAGCTTAGACAATTGGATGCTCTTTCCTGGGACTTTGCAACTTGAGCGAGTGGCACAGAACCAATAGGTAGTAGTCTCTGGTAGGCTGTGCCCTGGACCTCTTTTGTTCACAGGATGGATCAGGGATGGATCAGAGTTCTGTATCTTTACCCTCTGGAACTCACTTGGTTCCTATCTGTTTCCAGACCTGGTTTTCCAGCCTTTTCTTGATTCTTTGAACCCCTAGAAATCCTTTGAAATCATTCCCTTTTCCTTATACTAGTCAGAGTCAGTTTCTTTGGGTTGCCTTCCTCATGAGCTCATATTTTCAATTTTCTTATCTTTGTTTTTTCCCCTTTGCATTAGTGGAAAATTTTCAAGTTTGTCTCCTGCACCATTGATTCCATTTTCTAAAGTGTCAATTCTGCACTTAACTTCCTCCCAAGTTGATTTTAATTCCTCCATTGCACTTTGCTCCTTCCATATTCTTTTCCATTGCAATCTCATCCCTAATTGTTTTTAGTTTTAAAAAACTTCATATAAAGTTTTGCTTCATATAAATATCCCTCTTTCACAGGGAATTTGCCTTACTTTATACAATTAAGATTGCCAAAACATTTTATTCCCATCAAATACCAAATATTAAATATTTTCTGACCACAGAAATAATACCTTCTTTCCTTGAGTATAGAAAAGTTATTATTTAATTCCTTAAATCAACTGCATTATTAGGGAGAAAGCCCAGGGTCCAGAAATGCTGCTTTGAAGATTGTATCACAATAATACTCAAATACATTTCTTCCCACTTCCCACATCAAAATATCTTGGCTTCAGGTACAAAAAAAGAAAAACAAAACAAACTGTAGACACCACTGGATCTGTGGCTGTCAGTTTGGGGTGTTTGATCTTTTTCCTCCATTGTATGTGGTATCTACTTCCCTAGGATTCACAAAGGGCTTTTCTTCAAAGCAAGGCTCATCACAGCACATTTTTATCCCCACCTGGCCATGTGCAGATCTCACACACATCATAGTATTTTAATGGACTAGAAAGACTTCTTCACATTGTTACTAGCTGAAACTCTTCTCTCTCCTGAATCATCAGTTTACTAATGTTCTCAGGTTTTTTGCCTTCTAGATCCTACTCCATCCACTGAAGATGTTATGGCTCATATCCAATTCCAACTTTCCTTAGCATTTCTATCATTTTCTACAGAATGAGAAAACCTCTCCTTTGTCTCTTTTGTTAAACAAAGAATATCTTGACCTATTTTGTCTTGTCACTCTTACGACTATCATTTTAGAGGCTTGAGAATAGGCTGACTGTAGGAAATTATATAGACTTGCTCTTTTACATCTGTTTGAAGGAGAGTGAGAAACAGAGGCAGAAAAAACCTGTTATTTAGTACTATTTTATTACTCCTTTCTTATGTGTTTTGTATGTCCAACTGCCTCTTGACATTTGCACTTGGCTAGCTCCTAGGATCTTCAGACTCTATGTGTGCAAAACTATGCTTGTCTCCCCCACCCTGAACCCAACATGAAGCCTGCTCCCTCTTCATTGGTCCTGAATTCAGGAAATATCATCACTGTTTACCACCTAGAAACTTAGCAATCATCCTTGACACCTCTTTCTCTCTCAAACCTCTCGTCACCAATTCTGTTGAGTATATCTCTTAAATAAATCTCAAATTCATCACATTCATCTGTGTTGACTGCTACAGCCCTAACCCATGCTGATGGTATCTCTATCCTGGAATACAGCCTCTTGAGATATTGCCACAAGGAATCTTTTGGTGGCAAATAATAAAAAACAGCTTAAACAGCAAAGGACTCTTGTTGGCTTTTATTTAAATAATTGAAAAAGCCAGAGTTAGAGTTGGCTTCAGGCAAGACTTGATTGAGAATGTCACCAACATCACTAAAATCCTGGTATCTTTCAATTTCTCCTTTCTGCTCAAACTGGATCACCCTGTTAAATAAGGGAGCTGCCAGGAGGTCCTAGATCCTCATGCTTCTTTTTTCATGATCTTTGGGAAGAGAACACATTTCTCCCATCAGCTCTCACAGAATAGTGACAAAGCTTCTTTCTTTGTAGTCTTTAAAAAACAGCCCTCTCATCTCATGTACCCAATTTGGGTCACATGTCCTTCCTGGAACCAATCACTACATGTCGTCAGAGGGATGGATTTTGCTTATTGAAGGCTCACTCTTTTTTTTTGTGTGTGAGGAAGATTGTCCCTGAGCTGACATCTGTGCCAGTCTTCCTCTATTTTGTCTGTGGGTTGCTGCCACAGCATGGCTGACGAGTGGTGTAGATCCACACCCAGGATCCGAAACCGTGAACCTGGGCTGCCAAAGTGGAGTTTGCCAAACTTAACCACTAGGCCACAGGGCCAGCCCTGAGGAGGCTCACTCTTGGAGTTAAGGGAGAGAAATCCCATTCAAACTACAAGGTGAAGAATGTCACAGGGGAAATAACCTAAAGGAATTTTTGGGAATTGTTAACTGAGAGGGAAAGTGAAGTGAAGAACACACGGGTTATGCACCACACCACATTCACCTTTGCCTCCCTCCATTCTCTTCTCCACAGTGTAGGCAGTGGGTTCGTTTAAAAATAGAAATTCTGTTGTGTCGCTCTCTTATTTAAACCCACTCTTTGGCTTCACTTTGCTCCTTGGATAAAGATAAAAATAATCCTTAACATGCCTTACAAGATCCATCTGGCCCTGCCTACCCCTCCAGGCTCATCTGTTGCCACTATTTGCTCTTGGTCACTATTCACTCACACCACTTGCTCCCTTTCATTCTCTTGGATTATCATGGCTTTTTCCCACCTCAGAGCCTTCCAATATGCTGTGCCATCTGCCTGGAATAATCTCACCTACAGTCTTCACCTGGACAACACTTATTCACCTATGCTTCTCTGTTATAATCCTTTTCATTATTTTAAAATAAGACAATCTAATAAGATTGTCAACTTAATGCTTGTTTTTCCAACTAGGCCATAAGCACCATGAAGGAAAAAGCAGGGCTTGTACTTTGTGAAAAGCACTGTGGCCCTGGTGTCTAGTTCTTGGGTTTTGTTTAGCAAAGACACTCACCACTTCCATTCTAATACCAAATAAACCTCTCATCTGGCATCAGCAGCAGTTCCCCCAACCGCCTCTATTTGTTCATTTGTTAGATGGGACAGCATTACTCACTTTGTTCTTCACTTTGAGCAAGACCCTTTACTTTAAAGAGCCTAAGTGTCCTCGTATATAACCTGGGAAAAAGATATTTACCTCTTAGGATGTTATGAAATTAGATTAGCTTAAGTATGTATAAATGCTTAGAGCACTTGGTATAATCTGACAAATATTTGCTAACTTAAAGATGGAATCTGACATGCACCCCTATGTTCATTGCAGCGTTATTCACAATAGCCAAGACTTGGAAGCAACCTAAGTGCCCATCAAGGGACGAATGGATAAAGAAGATGTGGTATATATACACAATGGAATACTACTCAGCCATAAGAAACGATGAAATCCAGCCATTTGTGACAACATGGATGGACATTGAGGGTATTATGCAAAGTGCAATAAGTCAGAGGGAGAAGGTCAAATACCGTATGATTTCCTTCATTAAGTAGTAGATAATAACAACAATAAACGAACACATAGAGACAAAAAAAAAAAAAGATGGAATCTGTATGTGGAGAACTGTCCACCAAGTATCTTTCTTAGTATTAACTTCTGTCCTGGAAAATAGATGAATGACCCTTGGAAAGTCATTTTGCCGTTTATCTTTATAAACGTGTGTTGAACACTCAGGATGTGTGCATTTTCCCAGGCTATTCACGGACAAGTGAGAAACGGAATCTAGAAGACAGAAGAGAGAACTCTGCAGAGGTGCTGGTCTATTTGCGCTTCATCCCAACCTAACATTAATATACACATTTGGCATTGAAATTCTTTTCTATTATTAAAACCTGAATCTCATTATATACCAACCTACAAAGTCTTTGTGAAGGATTTTAGTTCTTTGCTGTTATTTTCATTTTTCAGGTTGTATTTATGTCTGGCTGGACTTATTCTTCAGAGGTGCTTTGTTAAAGGCCCTATTATAAAAAATAAATAATCATTTTCACATGAATTTTAATTTCAAGGATGGCTTCCTTAATGCATTCCTAAATATTCACTAAGGTGAGTCATAGGAAAGGAGCCACTAATATAGCAGGGCATGTTAGCATTCATTATGTCATTTCATCTATTTTAAAACTTGCCTTTTTGTTATAAAAACAAAGCATGTTCACATTAGAAAATTTGGAAAATACAGATAAGGAAAAAACAAGAATTTGTAATCTTACCACCCAAAGAGATAACCACTATTGACATTTTGATATTCTCATTCCATGCACTCGTGCACATGCACATGCACACACGTGCATGCACACACGTGCACACACGCACAGACACTATTTTAAATAGTCAAAAGAAAGTCAAACTATTCATCTGGTTTTTTGATGTGTTGCAGTCAACAACGAATTGTGATCTCAATGAACTCTTATCAATTCCTGTAGTTTTGCCATTGATTTTCTTGCATTTGTCAGGTTGACCTATCACATCCAAACCATATTTTGACCTCATTTTTGCAAATATTTATACCACTGGTTTTGTTTTCCTGCCTAATTGCATTGAATTTCCAGAACAATGATAATTAATTGTGATAATATTAGCTTTATCGTGTTCTTGACTTTAAGGAATTGTGTGTAACTGTGTGTATGTTATGAGTGTGTGTGTGTGTGCATGTGTGTGCTGTATGTGTGTGTCAGCTTTGATGGTATTACATGAGAGGGCTACTGTGAGTCTGTGATTTGTTGATGGGATGGGATAAGTAACCACCAATAAAGATTAGGGACTGAATAAATTTAGAACAAACGAATTGTTCCAGGTTTTGGGAGTTAAGAAAGGATTAAAGATGAGGGAAACCTAAAGGCTGACACCATTACTCTTTCTGAGACAGTAGCAGCTGGTAGAAATTCACTTGTATGCCACTTTTTGGAGAGGAAAGGATGAGCTGGGATATAGAAAGGGAACAAACCATTCAGAATCCCTTTAGCTGTCTTGGAGCAACAGCACTTGAAAGCAGCCCCAGGATCCGTGCAGTAGCTAAATCAAGCAAAAGGCTGGCAGCACAGCAGGGCATTTGCACCGATTAGAAAGTCTAGGAAGGAGGCCTCTGAGGGCCAAACCGTGTAACTGGTGCAGAGGCCAGGCAAAGCATAAAGCTCGCAAGAGAAAGCTGGCCTCTGTCACAGCTGTGTAACCAAACGCAAGGAAGGAGTGACACATGAAATATCCTTGCTATAGCTGCCATTGGTTCATAGAACTGTGATGTAAAGCTGTATAAAGCAGCATTCATGTATAAGATTGAAGAAATTCCAACAACAACCAGATGGGCAGTGAGTGAAAGCCTAGGCCTTGGTAGACTTCTTCTAATTCCAGTGTGAGCAGATAAAAGAAAACCAATATGTGATTCTTAAAAAAATAGGATGGCAAAACAAAGACATTAAAAATTCAGAAGTACAAACTTCTTGGTAAAGATTTTCTATAGGATTTACAAAGTATTTTGATAGCATCTGTTTATGGTATTAACTAAATTCTTAGCGTTTCATCAACTCTATGGTAAAAGGTCAAAGATAATATAATGAGACAGCCCACTGAGACGAACAAAAGAGCTTTTTGAAAGGCATTCAGAAATAAAGACCTGGATTAGAGTTTAACTGAATTAAAAACATAACTTCAGATTTAAAATCAGAATTAGGAGTACACAAGGCAAAAGAGATTTTAGGAAATTGTGTAAGATACACAGAAGTCAATTTTGAAATGCTTTCTTGGAATACAGAAAAAAAGGATATGGAGATGTAAAGATGATAGGAAAATGATAGGAATGGAAAACAGGGAGGGTATTAAAAATATGAATAAATGCCATATAATAAAGAGATCAGGACAAACGGAAAATAAGTTGCTTTAAAAATTTTTTACTCACTGGAGAAACACCTGAGTTTGCAGGCCAAAAAGACTCACTGTGTCTCAAGTGAAAATCCTGGTAAGATGAATAAATTTTGTGGATAAAGGAAGAATCGATAGTGAGGGCCATGCCATCTGGAGCTCCTTTTTTCACTAGAGATCAATAGCATTTGGAAGTGGCTCTGATAAGGCTCAAAGAGTAATATGGTCACACCAAAAAGGAAGCCAGCAGGTAGCAGGCTTTGCTTGGCATGACTTCTCACTAATAAGATGGGGTCATCCCAAAATGAGGGGCAGTAACGTCAGGAAGAAGGACTCTCTCAGTCATGCTGAGTTCAAGGAGCAGAGAATCAAATACAAGAGGGTGGCTATGGCTTCTCAACAAAGAAGTGGTTACCAGAAGACAACTGCTGGGATTGCCCACAGTCCCAGCTCCTTTCTTCAGACTGCTAGATTAGGGAACTTTCCTTCATGACAGGATTTAAGAGGAATTTAATAGTGTCCGGGGAAGGGACTCAGGGAGAAATTAACCAGATGGTTTTAGGGTAAATAACAATTCAGGTTAAAGCTATCCTCACTCGAGGATGGAAATAAAGTAAAACAAAACAGAATGGAATCTGACAGAAATTATGAAATGATTCTGAAAGATAAAATAAGGAAAATAAAACAGAAAGAGGCAGAGAAAAAAACATACTTTTGAGAACAGTTTTCAGCAGGAAACAGAAATGCACCTATACTGTACTATAGGTTAAATTAAAGAAAACATGAACTTTTCAAACAAGAGTTAATTAACGAGATATTAGAACTAGAAACTGAGTTAAAAATGGAGCCATCCCAGCAAAGCAAAGAATGTAGGAAAATGTCCCCAAAATACATGTTAAAATATCATTAGAGAAGTGCAAATTAAAACCACAGTGAGATGTCACTACATACCCACTAGAATGGCAATAATCCAAAAGACCAACAATATCAAGCACTGGCAAGAATGTGGAGAAAATGAAACCCTTATATATTACTAGCGGGAATGGAAAGTGGTATAGCCATTCTGGAAAACAGTTTTGCAGATTCTTAAAAATTTAAACATACATTTTCCGGATGTCCTGACAATTCCACTCTTATGTAGCAACCCAAGGAAAGGTTTGTATACAAATGTTTATAGTGGCATTATTTGTAATAGTCTGAAAGTGGAAACAATCCAAATGTCTGTTAACTGGTCAATGGATAAACAAAATATAGTATATACATACAAGCAAACACTACTCAGTAACAAAAAGAAGGAAGCTGCTCTTACCTGCCACAGATGAACCACAAACACATTATGCTCTGCTCTCCCTTGTCCTTACAATGTATCTGGCAAAACCCCGACTCTGTGTGAGCCTGAGTATTTGCCTGTGCCTTGCTTGTACTCACCTTTCTAGTCCTGTGAGCAGAAAACCACAATCTGATCCAATTGAAGTCAGTATAAATTTTTGGTTACCAACCTCAACTGGTCTATACTCACCAGTTTCCTCAGCAACTCAAGATCTAGCCATCCACACCTGTTTCATACTTTCTCCCTTCTCTCCTCAGACTTCTGACACCTCCTTTTTCCAATTCTTAAATTTCCAGCGATTAAGATACCTCCTACTTCACAGAGAAGGTAGATGTTTTCAAATAAGACTTCTTCTGTGAACCTCCCTTCACTAAATTTGTTAACCTGTAATTTTCCTTTTCCTTTTATCTTTCAGCTTTCCCATCTATTTGGAAAGTTGTCTGTCATCCAATATTTCCACCTGTGTCCTGGGAACTGCAGTGAACAGATCTCTGCCTGTATGGGCCTCACATGCTGGGGGAGCAGCAGGCATCAGTTCTTTGGGGAACTCTTTTCTAAATCTTAGACTATATAAATCTTTGATTGAATGCTCCCAAAGTATCTAGAACTACTACCAGGGAACTGTTGATCAAATTTATAATTACTTGTTAAGTGTCTTTGTTTCTCATCAGACTGTTAGCTCCGGGAGGGCAAGGGCTCACTGCTGTATTTATAGCATTTAGCATAGTATCTGTTATATGGTAAAGTCACAGTAAAAATTTATTGAATGACTAACCGGAATAAATGTCTATGTTAGCCATGATTATTTCTAAATTGTGAAAGTACTGCTGATAATTTCTTTATAATTTTTTATTTTCTAAATTTTCTTTAATTGACATTATTAAATTAATATTTTATATTAAACACAATAAGTAAAACATAATAAAAAATCAGCATATCTGAATCCAGGTGATTTTTGCCTATATCATCTTGGGGGGAATTTCTTTGAATTATTTTGTTTTTACTCAAACTAAAAAAGCATAAGCTAAATAATCTGCCAAGAATTGAGAAGCAAATTTTTGATAGGTTGTTAGGTGACTGAATCATGTACAAAAATCCACTTATCTTTCTATAATTAAAAGACAGAAACTTGCATTTAAACTTCTAAAGGGACTGTGAGGTCATGCTAATTGCCTTTTTAACAATTTGTTGCTTATTAAATATTTAGCAAGACTCTAGTGAGCAGGGCTATGGTATCATATGAGTGGCTTTCAGACTTTTCTCCATAAAGTTGAAGAGTTCAAGGTGATCCTATATGACAAAGATCCCCCAAAGAGTCAAGACTGTATATATGCATAACATAAAGGACTTGCCAGCGAAGGACCATAGAAGGCAGAGAGGAAATGTGCTGCAGTGCAATGCTTTTGTAAGTTACTAATATCATTATTCACAGGTGAGTTAATCTTTAATTTCATTATAAAATGCCACTATTAAGTATCAGCAAGTTCTAAAAGCTATTTATTCGTTTGCCTAGTCTGTTTGTTTTTATATAGTATCTAATCTCTGACTTTTCTTAATCACTGTTGACATTGCCGTAAACTGGATCACTTAATCAGTGGCCGGCATAAAATGCAAAATCACTCCTCGTGCTGCATTTCCTTTTACAATCACATAACTCTCCAGGCTCTTCTAGGGCAAATAAGAAAGCCAAAGCGAGGAGGATTGTCAAGCGTGTATTATGAATACGAAAGAAGTCCTTCAGTTTCTTGTGTAGGCTCTTTGGATTGCTCTTTACATAAGCTGCACTGAGCCCTCTGCTTACACCATCCTGGTAACGATATATTTTAGTATCTCATCTTTGGTTTTAGTGTTATTTTGAATCCTCCTCTGTTGTAGGATAGTAGTTAGAGAATAGACTGTCATTATGAATTATATATATTTATTTACGTATGCACACATGGAGACATACATTTGTAAATATCAGCGTCAGTGCTTCATCACATTGTCATATCTGTGTACATTCGACTCATCTTCTTAGAGCGTAGCATCGGGAAAAAGTATGGAGTCAAAAGAGCTGTGTGCTCGTCCCAAATCTACCATTCATCAGCCATGACTGAATACATCAACCTGCCCTTCACTTTAGATTCCAGAGAGGGGATTTGATCAGCATCCAAATATATAGTGAACAAAGTCAAAGAAATCCAAAAAAAACCTGTCTGTTGACAAACGTGATGTTTGGGCAGACTACATCTCATTTGATGGTGAAAACAACAGCAACAACTACCTCAGCAACATCCACACAACAACGTGAAGCCAATGGAAAAGTTGTGGCAGAGCCAGGGAAAGGAAGAAAGAACACAGCCTTACTCAGAGGCTGAGGCTAAAACTTACATGTATATGTATATTATCCATGTCCATATACGTATATAAACACACACACACATACATATGTATTTTTTAGGAAACTGTTTGTTAATAAGAGTTATAGCTGTTTTGAAAAAGAAAATCACATAAGGAAAGAATAGAGAGAAACAGAAGCAATAACAGAGACATAAAAGGAGATAAGTTTCCTGAAAGAAATCTATAAAAATTAAAAAGATAATTAAAAAATAAAAAGAGAGAATCACACCCAGATATTTACTGGCAAAATGTACTCAGATGAAGGGAAAAATCTCAATGCTTATAATGTTTACCTGAAAAGGAATAAAAATCTGGCTGGCTCCGAATTCTCCTTAGGAACGATAAATGCTGGAGAACAATGGGGCACTGATTTCACATTTCTATTTGAAATTTAATACCTATTTAAGTTAGATTTCATGTGTAAAGGCAGGAGAAACACAGTCTCCTATTTACAAGGCATGGAGAAACACTTAAAATCAGTGGATGTTTGGGGACCAGCCCGGTGGCATAGTGGTTAAGTTTGCGTGCTCCGCTTCAGCAGCCAGGGGTTCGAAGGTTCGGATCCTGGGCGCAGACAGACGCACCACTTGTCAAGCCACGTTGTGGTGGCGTCCCATATAAAGTAGAAGAAAATGGGCACAGATGCTAGCCCAGGGACAATCTTCCTCAGCAAAAAGAGGAGGATTGGCATCAGATGTTAGCTTAGGGCTAATCTTCGTCACCAAAAAAAAAAAATTGTTGGATGTTTTACTCCAATGTCCCAAGAATGAGCAAAACATGGTACAAAAGAACTTGTGGTTATTTGAAACCAGTCAAACATAGGATTGGACCAAATATTTATAGTAAAATGAGTTTTAAAATTAAATGCAAATTCCAAAATTTTTTCTTGGAAGAGAAAATTTATAATCTTACAATTTTCTTAGTAATAATTTGGACCTAAGATGTGGTGAAAAGCATTCCATATGTTTTTACACACACACACACACACACACACACACACATACACACGCACACTGTTCTTATGTAGTCAATTGCTAAATGCATGGATGGCAGGCCAGTGACACACAGGCACTGAGCACTCCACGTCGCTGTACCATTTGTTTACAGCTGGTATCTCTTCTGATTGGCCAAAGTATACCTTCTCATTGGTTGTACCAGACTAGGTGTTAACTATTTTGGATATCATCCAAGTTGAATGAATGAATGGATAAATGAATTATTAGAATTGATCTCTTCTTTTACCCTCACCCCTATGTTCTTTGGGGTATTTTCACCCTCACATTTAAAAATCTCTGAGCAGGTGTATATCTTATTTACACTCGATAAAATTCTACCTCTCCTTCCTTTACGTAAACCAATATGTTTAATTTCTTTACAGTTGCCTATCAAGTCTGAGGACAACAATAATGTTGCATTTGTCTTTTTTTTTTTAACAAAATCAAGATTTCTTTGTTCTCTACCCACACTGTACATGATGATGTATAATCATCTGAGACTATGACTATTATTTCTGAATCGATTCTTAACTATTGTCTTGTGGATACCACTGGGTACCTTGGGCGTTATTCCTTCCATGTCACGCCTGCCAGGTCTCCTCAGTAAGTGGATACATGCCTCACTTTTTTATTTTCTCCCTCCCTCTTTAGAGATACATTGAGTATTAACATTAGAAGGGCTTGGAGACATGGTGTTGTCATTTAAAAAGTGACTAGGATGTAGGCGGTTCAATGATTTGGTTTAATTATGCTTAATTGAGGCAAAGCTTCAACGAGTGTCCGAATCTCCTGTTCTGTTTTCAGGACCTTTTAATCAGGTTAGTTCATTTTTGGACAAACATATGCTTCCCGGTACTGCTAACAAGTGCTGTGTCTCTAGCCCAAAGCTTACCATTTTGGTATTTTAGATTGTAGTCCAGAAATCTAGGTTTCCTTCTTTGACACCATCTGCATAGCCAGCCTTTCACCTCCCATAGCCTCCGTTCTCTTTGAAACTCCCAACTGTTAGTTGGAAAAAGCAATGACACCACCACCTGTGCCCCCTCAGATTCCGAATGCAGGCTCTCCAGTCCCGAAAGATGTTTTCTGGAGATGACTTTATTGTCTAATTAATTTATTAATTAATATTTATTGGGCAGCTATTGTGTGCCAGGAACTGCGCTATTTGGATTGAATAGTAACTGAACTGATAATGAACTTGAGGGGTATTTCTATTGCAATATGCAAACAAATAAGTTGCCTTTCTCCCCACTAAGGGTATTTCTGTCTTGCTTTCCCCCTGAAATTCTAGAGATACACTTAAGATATCTTGGAATAAAATTTTCATTTCCTTTTTTTGAAGCTTCTATTTTTTCTTTTTTAGGTAAGCAATCAGTGTTCATTCAGACACATTAGAAAATTCAGGTAAGCAAAAAAAGGAAAATGTTTTATATGTAAATACATTAAAAAGATCTGGAAGAATGTACTCTGAATGGCACCTCTCTGCAATATGGGACTTGAGGCGGGGAGGGAAGGAGGCTGGAGAAGACATTTTGCTTTGTTCACTTCTGTATGGCTTGAATTTATATGATCATATATTGTTTCTATAATTAAAGAAAAGATCTAAATGTACAATATGAAACAAAAAAGATCTAGGTCATCTAGAGTTGGGAATCTTTTCACTTCAGTGACACATGGGAAGAAAATTTAAAGGACTAAACTATACTTGCATTTAATTGTTAGAATTTTATTAAATTCAGACTATGGCTGGTAATCCATTGGTGATGTCTAGATCTTGCCTTGGGGACACTATTGAGAGACAATTCTTTTTTTTTTTTTTTTTTTGGTGAGGAAGATCAGCCCTGAGCTAACATCTGTCACCAATCCTCCTCTTTTTGCTGAGGAAGATTGCCCTTGGGCTAACATCAGTGCCCATCTTCCTTTACTTTATGTGGGACGCTGCCACAGCATGGCTTGACAAGTGGTGCGTCGGTCTGCGCCCAGGATCCGAACCTGCCAACCCCTGGCAGCGTGGAACTTAACCGCTACGCCACCGGGCCGGCCCCTTGAGAGACAATTCTGAAGGATGCCAGTAAGGGTTGAATTGTGTCTGCCCAAAAATGTATGTTGGAGCCCTAACTCCCAGTACTTCAGAATGTGACCTTATTTGGAAATAGGATCTTTGCAGAGGTAATCAAGTTAAAATGAGGTAATTAAGGTGGCCCCTAATCCAGTATGACTGGTGTTCTTATAAAAAGGGGAAACTTGGGCACAGAGACACACAGGGCAAACACCATGGGAAGATGAAGGCAGAGATCGGGGTGACAATCTACAAGCCAAGTAACAACAAAGATTGCCAGCAAACCACCAAAAACTAGGAGAGAGGTTGGGAACAGATCTTTCTCTAGTGCTTCGATCCTCCCTTCAGAGGGACCAGGGCCCTGCTGACATCTTGATTTCAGACTTCTGTGAGACAACAAATTTCTGTTGTGTTAACCACGCAGTTTGTGGTACTTTGTTAGGGCAGCCCCAGCAAACTAATACAGATGCTAAATTGTAAGGCATATTTCAGATGTTCAGTAAATTGGCCTTTAGTAGAAATGTGACCTTTAAAGTTTAGCAAATTTAATTACCTGATCAGATGTTTAAAACACATAATTCCCAAAAAGGCCATCTTTCTCAGTGCTTGCACACACATATTTATGAACAGAAGTCCTACGTATTCTGAAAATTTTATGGCCACAATAATAGTGAAATGAAATGTAAATTCTTATGTTGGTGTTTGTTTTTTCTATAGTTCGAAGGATCTATTGGGCTCCCAATCAGCTTACTTAAAGGTTAGATGTTTTGGGGTTTCAATCTCCAGTTCAGGAATCCGGGTGGGGGAGTGTCTTCTCTTCTGTGTTTGAAGGCTATCAATCAAATTCATCATGATTTGAGGAATTAGACATCAAGAAAGAGGCAAAAGGAAGTGGAATGGGATGTTGTATTATTCAGGATTTAGTTTAGAAAACAGAAACCACTCTAGGTAATTCAAGAAAGAGTGAGATTCAGTACAGGTAAATAGGTGCTTTCAAAACCATTACAAGAGCCGAGGGTATATAAGGTCAAGAAAGGCCGTTGCTAGACCTCGGGTTCACCCCCAGCTTTCAGGGGATCAGATGGTGCAGAAACCTGGTAAACCTGCAGCACCGAGTTAGGAGATTCATGAGGAAACACGTAGAGGTGCTCGTAAAATCCCGCGTGTGCGGGGGCCCACGTCCACTGCAGCTGGGGAATATTTCACTTTCCTCCCTCCCACCTTCTAAGCACGCCTGACGCCTCTTTGGCATTCTCTAACCCAGAACTCTGTTGCAGGGATTTTGGGAGATCTAGTTCCCACGCTGTCATCCCCTGAGATGCAGGTGAGCACAAAGGGGGGATATGGGGGCTGGATTGTAAACGGGCAATCTGTGCAGAAGCCTTACGCAATATTAGATATGGGATCTTTTTTCTGTCTTGATTCCAACTTTGAGCTTTCCCAAACTGCAGTTTCTATGGCTATCCAAAGATGTAATAGGTTAATATTTTTATTGTAAATCCAAAGTGTAGCGTCTAAATTTGCCATTAAAGCGAGATGATTTTTCAAATAAGAATAAAGCTTATTTTTTTTGAGAAAAGTAAGGGCCTTGGTGTATTTATTAATATGATCAGGTATTCAAACATCAAACAAGATGGTGGGCTTCTGCCATATTTAGAGAAGTACTTAATTGAAGCAACTTGCTCTGTATGTTAGAAGAAGTGAGCATTTATAGCTCACTTGCGTCCTACATATTGCCCTATGCTAGCAGCTCTCCCTAGGATGAAATCATCAAGGCTAAACATATGTCATAGGTTAAATTTTCTGACAGCATCTGCAAAGATATCATTGCCGTAGCAGAACAGTCAGTGTCACATACCTGAGTTGGAAAAGCTAGGGGTCCCAGAATAGAGAAACAGGAGGAAGACAGATAAGAAGAAGGCATACTATGCATTTTACCCATTTATTGCATATTTTCTTTCTCCCCCATCAGGTAAACCACAAAATATCACAGATATTTTGTCTGTTTTATTTACTTATGTATCCTCAGGCCTAGAGCAGAACCTGGCATATAAAAGTTACTCAATAAATATTTAGGAAAAAATAAGGACTGTGAGTTAGCATTTTAAAAATACGTAGGTGATTTTGATTCAGGTGGTCCTAGGAATACTTATAGAATACTTTATAATACTTATAATAGAATACTTTAAAATAAATTAAATTATACTATTTGTAAGGACAAACATTTAATAGATCAGTGGAATAATTGCTTATGTATTTTGTTTCAGAGGTGAGTATGATTTCTTAAAACACAAAAAGAATTAACAATAAAAGACTGATAAATTCAATTACATTAAGATGAAGAACTTTTATTCAACATAAAGAGGATGAAAAGACAAGTCACAAACCGGGAGATGTAATTTGCAATACACATAACTTGCAAAGAATGAGTACCTGCAAATCACTGAGATTTTATTTATAAATAAATAGTACCTACACATCAATAAGATAAAGACAGACAAGCTGATATAAAATGAATAAAAGGCTTGGATAGATTTCAAAAGGAATCCAAATGGCCAGTAAACATATGATAATTTGCTCAATTTTATTGATACTCAAGGAAATATAAATTAAAAGCACAATGGTACAACATTATACATTCACTACATTGACAAAATTTAAAAGACAAATCTGCCAATATTAACTGTTGGAGAGGATATGGATCAATGGAAAATTATACCTTGCTGAGGGAAGTATAAATTGATATAGGCACTTTTGAAACGATTTTTAGGATTCGCTTGTAAACTTGAATATACTCCAGCATCCAGCATTTTTTCCTAGGTATATTCTAGAGAAACTCTTGCATATAAACTCCATATACATGCAAGGATGTTCATAGCAGTGTTATTTGTAATAGAAAATTATTGGAAACAGCCCAAATGTCCATCACCATGACAACAGACAAATAAAATGGAACATTATATGGTAGTGAAGATGAACAAATCATAGCTACACAGCTATAGCATGCATGAATCTTAAAAATGTAATATCGAGTGAACAAAAGCAGGGTCACAAAAGAGTCCGTACAGCTCAATAACATTTTTAAAAAGTTTATACACAAGAAAAACTTAATTTAGTATTTAAGAATACTTATATATGGAGTAAAACTATAAGAAAAGCAAAGGAATGGTAAATACAAATTTCAGGATAGTGGTTATTTTTGGTGGAGGTGTGGTAAGAGGCAAATGAAGGAATAAGAAGGGCATGCAAGTTAATACAGGGATGCTGGGAATGTTCTAGTTCTGAGGCTAGGTGATGAAATCATGGGGTATTTATTTTTATACTTCACAATTTATGTATATATGACTTTCTTTTGCAGGCCTCCAGTATTAGATAATTTAAAAATCCAATCATAAGAATGATTTCTAAACAGGGAACTTATAGTTTGTAGTTACCAGATTGTAAATTCCTTGAGGACAGCTGTGTGGCACAAACAAAATATCAACAATGATTTGATGAATGAAGAATTTTGTGATATGTGTATGCTGATACTTATAGAGTTCTTGAAAAAAAATGTAGTTAGAAGAGATTTAAGACTGATGTCTTTATGTTTTCCTCTTATCACTTTGTCTTGACATGCTTAGGAGAGCCATTTTTTCCACAGAATGTGGCTAAACTGCAGTCCTACTTCCTGAGAAGTATCCAATTAACGGGGTCCGAATGAATGTGCTTTTACTAATCTGTACAAAATTGATGACTATCTTGCGTAGAAACTCATCAGTTGGTCTATGCATACGTAATTCATGTCTTGGAAGGGGCTGATGGAAGGAATTATAAGATTTAATTTATGCTGTGCAAATATTCTTTCTGAGCCCCACTCACCTGTTCTAAATATAAAGTCAAAATTTTACCCCCATATACTAAATATGGTAAATGGATACTTTGAAAAGGGGAAAGAGGAGCTATAGAAAGAAGGATAGTTTTCCATAGAATAATCTCTCTCACTCTTTATCCCAAAGAGATTCTTTTGTACCCCAAACAATAGGACTGGGATAAATGGCATGATCTGCATGCTTAGAGATTTGAATACTGCCCAACCGACTTAAAAGAGACTGACAGGGAGACACATTCATCTTATACTATACAAGTTTTTGAGGTCAGAAATATTTAACAGTTAGCCTGAAGACATTGGCCCTGAGGCTAGACCAGTCAGTGGATTTGACAGTGAAACCAAAGTGGACAGCGAAACCAGAAGGGATCTAGAACTAGTGAAGTCTCAGATGTTGTGGCCAGTCGGCCAGGGATGGGCCCTCCTAGAGGACCTGAAGTGTAGTTAGTCAGGTCTTATCCTGGGACGATATTGCCAAAGGTGAGGTTGCTTAGGGCCTTAGAGAATCATGAGGTCTTTTTGGTGCTGCAGTTGAGGAGAAGGTAGGTAACAAATGAGGAAGAGGACCCTTTCCAGGGGGTAGAGAGAGCATGGTGCTAAGAAAGGGCACAAAGAAGACTGAGCTCAGAGTAGGATAACACAGCATGTGCAGCAAATTTGTAGAGGCTAGAAAAGCCTACAGCCAGGGCCACTGAAGTATCAGAGGAGCAAACTTGTACAATACAAGGAGATTTCTTAAAGAATATTGTTATTATTATCTCAACCTTGGGACAGAGTGTAAGGGGCGGGAGTCGAAACAGTTAATGATGTTTAAGATTGGAATGAAAGTAAGAAGAGAAAATATTCTACTCCTCAGCAAATGCATCCTTTTGTTTTTGTGTTCCGGGTTTTTCCTTCACTAAGCACTAGAAAACCATTGAACTGCTTCAGATGACTCTGTCTTAGGAAGGAATATGGTATTTAGGAAAAGGATCCTATTCATGCTATCTGTGTTGATGGAGATTTGACACCTCCACCTTGGACAGCTCCTAAAGTTGGGAACCTAATGGCAGTCAAGCTTTGTTCAAGAAGGGTCATCAACATTTGGATGCACCACAGCTACGTCCATTCCCAGGGAGGATGCTTGGCCCTAGGGAGTGTACTGCAGTGGGATTGGTGGAGATGGGTCCTTGAAGGCATTATTGCTCTTTTTTGACTAGTGTCTTCCAATGTATAGGCCTTTGCTTCAAGATCTTGGATGTTTTAGGTATTCAACTGGCTCATGCAGATGGATTTAAGAGGCTTTGTAGAAAATGCTCCCCATTCCCTGTAGGTAACTCAGTAACCAGCAGAATGACTCTAAGTATCAGATGCCAGGAAGGCCTCTGAGGCAGTCACTGATATCCCCAAATTAATTTGGGAGCAGAAGACAAAGATAAAGAAAAATAACTAGATCTATAAGAAAACTTAAGACCCTAGTTATAAGGTATTAATCTAATCTTATTTGAATTCTTTCTTAAAACAGAAAGGCAGTGATTGAAGATTGATTCCAGACATGGTATAAGATTTTATCTTAAATCCAAGATATGTAATTGCCAGAATGTAAGTTGTCACGTCAGGAAATTTCAATATTCCAGTCTTGGAGAAAATGATTATCTTTTCCTGGATTAATCTTTTCCACTCGAAGACTGCAATTACGTGCACAGTTCCCGGTCCTTAGGATACAATGGTGGTTTTATAATCTCATCCCACTTGGTCACGGTGCCTCTGCAGCGGCCCCGACAAAGCAATGAATAGACTTAAATAAAGTTCTGCTGACTGCACGGAAGAGATATGATTAATAGCAAAACAGCCAGATCCGCCCAGAGCGATTGCACCATAGCTCATCTTCTCAGTTTCTCACATTTTTTATTAAAATGGTAGATTGATTTTTCTGCTTTCACAGCTTCTTCAGTGTAAGGTGATGCGTTTCTTGCCCGGCATCATCAGCAGCCTGCAGTTGTAAAGTTGAGTTCCTGTTACTCTGTGTGCGCGTGCATGCATGTGTGTGTGTGTGTGTACGTTTGTATTTGTGTGTGCACGTGTGCACACTCATGCCTGTCTTATAGTGCAAAAGTTATGGACTGGGTGCTAGGAACCCAGGTTTTATTTTTGCTTCCTGCACTCACAATCCCCATGGCTTAGTGAAAACCACAGCCTCTTTGAACTTCTAACTTTTGCAACAGTAATGTTTCGTTTGTGGTCCTCACAGGTGTGCGAGAGCATCTTGTCAGCGTTGCTGGGTGAGCGGGGGTGGGCACTATGCTGGGATGGTTAGGATCTCTGGTGCTGAATGCAAATAGATCCTGCTTTGAAGCTGGTCTTGCCATTTACTCTGCGTGTGACTGTGGAGAAATTATTCTGCTTCTCAGACAGTGTTTCCTCATTTGCTTGAACATGGCTATTGTGAGCATCAGATGAGAATGTGTCTGCACCAGAAGACCAACATCTTCCAACAGGACGACGATGTGTCTTCTGACAATTATAAATCTTGATGCTCTTTCAACATGAGGTAACACCTGGTAATATAGCTGATGTTAATCTTTAATCACTACCTTTCGGGTTTAAGAGAGAATTCAGAAGAGATCAGTTAAACATTTTAAAGGTTTAAAGTATATGTATGTGGTTCTGGTCCTTTCTTTACACTTTTTTCTGCCTCCTTCTCCCAAAATTCTTGGGGTCCAGAGTGGGCCTTGGTGACTGACACTGGGGGCTTTCAGATGGACCCGCATTTGTTGAGTCAATAAACTCATTAATATTGCCACCATATTATCAGTCAACAATAAATCCTTGATATCTCATCTAATGTCCCACGTATATTCCAAATATCCATTTATTCAATCTTTGTATCAAACCAACCATGGAGACTTTTATTTAAAAATATTCTCTGCCATTGTAAGCAGCCTCTGTTTCATGTAAGGATGCCTCCCGCAAAAGCTGCATTGCTGCTTTGAGGAACTACTTATGTTCTCCCCAATTTGCCACAAAAATAAGAAGAATATACATCAGAATTGCCTATTATTTCTTTTTCTAAAATCTAGCAATTGTTTTTGCACTTTGGACAAAAAGGCATTGCTAAGCTTCTTTTTCCTTGTAATCACGGAAAGCAGTAAAAAACCTGACAGAGAGTAAGTGTGCTTTGTTTGCTCAGCAGTGGCTGCTACTCAGAGTTAAGGATATTTCTTCATTATCACTGCATTTGTAATGTGGTGCTTGACGGTTGGTGTTCAGTTAACAAAGGAAAATACCAGGGGTGAATAAAGTCAGGAAAAAGAAGATATTCACTATGAGGAAGCTAATTATCTAATAAAAATGCGTCTCAAGTCTAATAGGAATTCTTGGAGATCTCAATGCAAGGACCATTTTGGAGTTTATGCCAGGAAAAGAGACCACATTATGAGAGACAAAATAAGCAAACACTTTATCTCATCATGCTTTGATGTTCAGGTTATTTATATTCCGGCAGATTCTTAAAATGATTTAAGGTATCTTACAAAGATCCATATAGGGTAGCAAGATAAAATAAATTGAAAATAGGAATGAAAAATGAAGCAAAGGAAAAATAAAGATAGGAAAGTACAATGGAGCCTGGAACTACTTTAGTACGAAAAGACAAGCTGTGAAGTCCTACGCACTTGCCAGGGAAGGGCCAAAAGTGGGCTCAAACCTTCCTGTTGGCCAGCATTAAAGGGAACTATGGTCCATTGTGCAAGTCACAATATTGGTAATAAGATGTGACATTCTTCCCATGGATATTTATAGAGAGGGCATTTTGAAATCTAGTTAATGACACTCTCAATAACAAAATAAGCAAACACAATTTTTAAAGAAAATTGTGATAAAGTACACATAGCACAAAATTTACCATTTTAAAGTGTACAATTCAGTGGCATTAAGTACATTTACATTGTTGTGCACTCACCACCATTAACTAGTTCCAGAATTTTTCATAAAATGAAAACCCCATACCCACTCCTCTGGCAACCACCAGTTTCCTTTCTGTCTTAACAACATTCTTATAGTAAACATGATAAGCACTTTCATTATCCTATGTACTATAATGCCATAGATAGAAGTGGGTGGCAGCATACTGTTTTCATATTTATGTTCAAATCTTTTATAATTTCGACTGTCTAGAAAAACTGACTTGGCAGAAGAGAGGGTGGATGGCTTCCCACCTCTCTGAAACCACCAGGAGGAATACCTGGGAGAACTGTTCTACCTAAGTGATTGGGCTGGAGGAATTTCTACAGAGAGACATTCACCAGGGTACTATGGAGGTTAGTTTGGAGAATAAGAAAGGCTTGGACCAAGTTATTTGAAGAATACTTATAGCCAACAATTACTGAACCATCTTAGCATTTATCTCAACCCTAAGGGTCAATTGAATTCCTACTGTTGGTGAGGCTAAGGCATGTGAGGGAGAGAGGGAAGCCACATTAGTTGCCCTGAAGAAAAAGTAGCAGGGGTAAAGAATTGGAAAGCCGGAGAGGAAACAAGTATGAGTCAGCCCACTGAGGTAAATTCCAGATGAGCAAGGTTTGGGGTAGGGAGATGGGATATGGGATCAGTAACATTTAAAATCAGTGTAGGACTCAATTTATAGGTTGGGCTCCTTAATTTTTCTTCTACCGTGCTAAGAAGAAAGACTGGTTGATTTGCCTTGTTCTAATATTTAACCTGAGTTTTGAACAATGAGTAAGAGTGGGCATTTGAGTATGAAGAAGCAACATGAGTCAAGATATGGAGGCACCGCACTTTGGGTTACACTCAGAATCACCTTTGATTCTTCCTCCTTGTGTTTTTTAGCCACACATCCAGTCATTTGATGAGTTCTGCCTACTCTAGATCTTCGGTGTTTTCCTACGCACGACTTCTCTTCCATGCTTAGTGTCATGGCCCTAACTCAACCTCTTGGCATCTTTTGTCTGGTTGACTACTCTAGCTTTTCAATCGGTCTTCTGCCTTTCAAGCTCTTGACCATTTAATTCTCTCTTCACTATTGCCAGAATAAACGTCCTAAAAGACTGTTTAGATCACTCCACCCACGTCACTCGTCTCTTCATAAGCCTTCAATATAAGAAATAGGTATATGATTATAGTGCCATCAAAATTAGCAGAGAAACAAGGATTATTCAAAAAGGTGTGCTCGAGCGTGAGTTATTTACTTAGGGAAAAACATCACTTAAATCCTCGTCATGTATTGTAGTCAACTGTGGATGTATTAATGAAATAATAAATGTACTTGAAGAAAAGATACGTGAATATTTTTCTGATTGAAGGTTAGTTAAAAGACTTTCTAATGGGAGAAGCCACAAAGAACGAACTGGTGGATTTGGTAACATAAAAGTTTAAATTCTCTAGGTCAAAAACATCATAAACAAAATAGGTGTGTAGGATGCTGGTCAAATGCGTATGAATGTGAGAGATCCCTGCCTGTGTCTTTTTATTCTCTAGTCCCAGCCACACTTACCTGTGGCAGTTACCAGAAACAAGGAGACTCTCCCCTTGTGTGTGCTGTTCCCGCTGCCTGGGGGGCTCTCCCTGCACAGCCTCCTATGACTGGTGCTTCCTTTTTCTTTAGCTCTCAAGTCAAATATTTTCTTCTTAGAAAATATTCTTCCCTGTTAACCTTCTCTAAAGTTGCCAGCCCTCACTGCCTCACCCTTTATGACCTTCATTCTGTCACATTACTTGTTCTGCGTTCTTCATGGCTGTTGTCACTAATGGAAATCAGCTTATTTGTTAGTGTTGTCATCTGTACCCTAGAACGCAAGCCACACGAATGTATGGACCTCATCTGTCTTGTTCAGCAGCATCTAGACTTCTTTTTGAAACATGATAGGTCCTCAATAAGTGTTTGTTGAACGAATGAATGAATAAATGTGTATATGTGTAGATAAAAAGATTCGAAGGATACATAACGAAACACAATAATGGGGTTATTTGCAGGTGGAATTTGTAGATGATTAAATTTTCTTTTTAAAAACAATTTTCCTGCCTTTTGAAAATTTTCTAAAATGAGTATGTATTACTTTGATTGTCAGAATTATAACTAAATAGTATTTAATAGAAGCCATATTTTATTAAACAGTAGCATCTATAGTGTCAGGTCGTTAATCTCAATTAGCGTTGACAAAAGATGATAAACTATGCCGACTATAAAGAAGAAATTTCCTAGAAACAAGAGCGGCAGCTTGCATTCTCTTAAAGTCTTCACACATTTAACACATCCAGGTAGCTTAACTGAATAATGAAGAAATCAGGCCAAGAAGTACCATCCAAATTGGATCTTCTTTTGAGTCTAAAATAAAACTTCAAATAAAGAGAAAAATAATTTTGAAAAAATCAAGTACCACTGCCTAGTTTCAAGTAATGGTTGCCATTGATTTAGTCTCCTTGTATCTACTAGACATTAAAAAGGGCAGTTGAGGAAAAGGCCTGGATATAAAACAGTTTGGAAAATATCTCAGTGAAACTATCTACATTGCCATCTGCAATAGAAACACATGACCCCGGAAAGGTCTGTTAGAGTCTTGTACCCATTCTGAGCAGTTCTCTGGCATTTATTAACCTTGTTTAAACTGATCAGTTCAACATGGGAAAAAAAGTGTCAGTTTTTTCCCCCCAGAATGCAAATTTGTTTTTGGCCACGACTAAGATTTGCTTAGGTCTTTTATATAAAGTGATGATACTTTAAATGACGTCACATGGTCAAGTTGTTAGGAGCAAAAGGGAAACAAGATGTAGCAGGCCTGTGTCTCATTTATTCACTCACTCTTGAAATCTTTATTCAGCGCCTAATTGGGCACTGTTGGGTACTGGGGACGCAATGAGTGAAGAAGACGTATGATACTTGTCCTCAAGGAACTTACCTTTTAGTGTGGGGAACACAATAAACAAATAGGTACAAATTGTGATCAGTGCTGGAGAAGAAATATTTTTGTATATAATAAAGGAGCAGGGAGCAATAGATAGATAGAGTGATAAGGGAGGACTTCTTCAAGGAGATGATGTTTAGGCTGAGACCTAAGAGAATGAGAAGGAGCCAGCCAGTGAAGAGCCAGGATTAAAGGCGGCCCTTCCCAGTGCAGAGATGTCTAGGAAATGTCAGAATCCTGTGTGATCAAGCAAAATGAGCAGTGGAAATGCGGGATGATCTTAGGTAGACACAGGCCAGGTCACAAAGGACATTGTAGTATTTAATTTTAAATGCCATGAGAAGTGACTAAAGTATTTTAATCAGGGGAGTGACAGGATTTAAAATACCACAAGAAGCCAATAGAGTATTTTAATGGGGAAATGGCAGAGTCCAATTTTAAATGATCATTCTTGCTATTATGTGGAGATTGAATTTTAAGGGGACAGAAGTAGAAGCAGGAAGACTAGTCAGGAGATGATTATAGTCATGCAGATGAAAGACTAGAGTTGGACCATGGTGTCAGCAGTGGAGATGGAGAGATGTGGATAGATCCAGGATATATTTTGGAAGTGTACCCCACATAGAAGGCTGTGGGATTGGATACAGGAATTTAGAAAAAAATCAGATAGAGTCTGAAGCGCTGTCTTGACCATCCGGGGGCAAAGTATAGGATGGGGAGATTGCTGGAGGAACAGAGATTTTTGTGAATGTGGTGGAGAATTAAGTGTTCTAATTTTCGTACTTTAAAATTGAGATGGTTTAAAAAATATTCAAGTGAAGATACCAATTAAGCAGTTGGATAGATGAGGCTTAAGCTTGCCTGCTGGCTCCATCCTATTTTAAGCCTAGACCTCTTAACCAGACTTTCATAGTAGTCTTTGACCCAATTCTCCTTCATTCAGTCATTCCTCCTCCCTATCTCATGCTGGAGGTAGGACAGAGCTGAATATTATTGCTGAACTCACTTCCCAGGTTACACACCTTTACAAACTCCACACTGTTAGCAAAGTTACTTCCCAAACCAGTCAAAGCCCTGGTTCAACTTATGTATTGGCTGAGATGTTGGACCAGATGCACTCTAAGTTTCCTATCCCTGCTGTAACAAATTACCACAAACATGGTGGCTTAAAACAGCACAAATGAATTTTCTTGTAGTTCTGGAGGTCAGAAGTTTGAAATGGGTCTCGCTGGGCTAAAATCAAGGTGTTGGCAGGGCTGCATTTCTTTTGGACGTCCCAGGGGAGAATCCATTTTCTTGACATTTCTAGCTTTTAGAGGCCACCTGTATTCCTTGGATTGTGGCCGCCTTCCTCTATCTTCAAAGCCAGAAATATCAGACTGAATCCTTCTCATGCTGCCATCTCTCTAGTTTTCCAGGCTGACTCATACAATTAGGTCCAGTAATCTCTCTTGCTCTTTCCTCCTGGTTAGGTCAATGGGTGGCTCCAATGGGAGATGGAAGTGTGAGCTTTGGGTCTTTATTTTTCTGGCTTCCTTCCTGCTGGGCGTCCGTAGGTTGGGTGTCACCCCTCTTCCAAATGCCACAGCTCTTGTGAGGTGGCCATCTCCATACAGCTTTCCTCTCTGGGTTCTGGTAACCACTCCCTTCTCATGCCCCTTCGGGCCTAGGATGGCAATGGTTCCTGGTTATAACTGAGTGTAAACAAATCCTGGGTTTGCCTGGGACTTTCTGGGTTTTAGCACTGGAAGTCCTGAGTCCTGGGATACCCTCAGGCACAGTCACACTGGGGCAGTTGGCTATCCTACTGTTCCTAAATCCTGCCCATTCCTTTGAAAATAATTTTTTTCATTATATTCTCAATTTCCAAGTTTGATTGTGTCATGAGTTTCCTGTTGGGACGCTTATAATGGGTTTACATGTTTGTCATGTAAAGTATTTGGAATCTATCCTTAACTTCTGCACTTTAGAAAGACTACTCTGGTTGTAATATGAAGAACCAAATGAAGGGGGTGAGAATGGATGTGAGGAGATAGAAAGTTGTCAGAGTGGTCAGTAAGCCGTGCTCATGCCTGAACGAGGGCAATGGAAATGAAGATGAAGAGAAGGGGAGAGAACTGAGAAATATAAGTAAGGCAGGTATAACAGGATATGGCAATTAATTGGATGTGAGTGAACAGAGATAGGGAAGAGACAAGGACGACATCCAGCCTGTTGCGGGGACACTTGGGTGGACTGTGGTGCCGCTCACTGAGACGAGCAACCTGAGAGAAGGGTTTGGTTTGGTTGGGGAAATTGAGTGTAAACAGCTTCTCCCTCTGCAGCTTTTATTTTCAAGTTATTAAACAGGGCTCTGTTATGGATTATGTTCAACCAAAACCTTATGAATTTGTTAATGTCCTGAGTTTGTATGTGCTAGAAAGTGTGCACAGTTATTATTAATGCTATGCAGACCAGCAAAAGCTAGTCTTTTTGGAGAAGCTTTTATCACCTTCTGAGTTTCTGGAAGTCTATCTAGTAGATTAGCATGTGCTTTATGAGAGTAAAAGGGAAAGACCAAGGTTGGACTGGGCCCTCCCTTTGAGATCAAAAGGCTATAGACAGAATCTTATGAGGAAGGAAGATTCCATGAGAGAATGAATCTGACTGCTTTGCTGAAATTCTCCCTCCAGCACTCTGGCTAAGCAGGTAGTGAACAGAAACTTTTGAATTGGTGTGTGACCTATGAGCATGTGTGACAAATGACTTTGTGTATCTTGCGAACATTTGCAATGCTTGAGTGTCTGTGTGTGACATTTAAATGTGGGTAACACTTGAGTAAGTCCCAGAGTTAGCTGGAGTCAATAAATGCTTTAATCAATACACCATGGCATTTATAACTTGTCTTGCAGCTCCTCCTAAATCTCTAGGTGGTTACGTCCTGCAACACACCATTTCCATGCTTTTGTTCTCGTGATCCCAGCTGCTGCAAATCTCCTCATCTGGAAGCAATTTCTTTCTACTCAATAGTATTCAACTTGCATATTCCTCACAGTGTACATCATGCCTTGCCTCTTGTGATGGGGGGTGATTTGTATGCATGCCCTCTCTCCTAGAAGATGTAACAACTGTCAGACTGAGCCCACACCCAGGCGAATCCCTAGGAGCCTATCTCTGGGTGGCTCATAAATTCCCACTGGCTATTATTAAAGTCTTGTCTTGTAGCTCCTGGTGTCTGATCTCCATTCCACCACCTGGAAATCTTGATATCATTCATCTCTTGCTCTATATTAACCTAGCCACGCTTAGTAAGCCTATTGATTCCAAGGAGGGCCATTAGACTCTCTCAGCCTTTTATAGCCCTCTTTGGATGTCTGGAATGTAGGCTTGTTTCCCTGAGCCAACACCAGGAGGTATTCTATAGGCAACACACAGTATCCTACCTTTAGTAGTTCTCACTGAGTCTAGTGTCCCATGTCCTGCAAATGAGCTCTATAGCCTTACATTATCTTTTTTCCTTTTTTTTTTATTGTGATAAAATACACATAATGTAAAATTGACCATCATAACCATTTTTGAGTGTATAGTTCGGTGGTATTAAATACATTCATATTGTTGTGCAACCATCACTGCTATCCATCTCAAGAACTCTTTTCTTCTTGCAAAACTGAAACTCTGTACCACTTAAACAATAACTCCCCATTCCCCCAACCCCCACCCCAGCCCCTGGCAACCAACATTCTACTTTCTGTCTCTATGTATTTGACTACTCTAAGTACCTCATAGAAGTAGAATCATACACTATTTGCCTTTTTGTGTCTGGCTTATTTCACTCAGCATAACTCTTCAATGTTCATCCATGCTGTAGCATATGTCAGAATTTCCTTCCTTTTTAAGGCTAAATAATATTCCATTGCACGTGTATACCACATTTTATTTATCTGTTCATCTGTTGTAGACATGGGTTACTTCCAAGTTCCAGCTATTGTCATTAATGCTCCTATGAACATGGCGTATCCTTACATTCTCTTTTATTTTAGGTTTCCTTCCTTTTAATCCATGGCAGTTCCTAAGAGACTGGATTTATCCTATTTTGTTCTCTGTCAATAAGACTCTGAAAAGAGGATTTGTGTGTAAGTGACTGACTAAGGAAGTGCTTCCAGGAGAAACTAGAAAGGCATTGGGGGAAGTGGAGCTGGGAGGAGGACAAAGCCATCCATGTGTGCAATTTCAGGCAGGGCTGCAGAAGGGAGCGTCAGCTCAATACCGCAGGGGAACTTGGGAATGTAGATTGTGCTTCAATGCTATCTTTCCCCAAAGCGAGAGAGCTGAGCCTTCATACATCTGTACTCTCCAGTCATCCCCTGTGGGGTTGTAAACTCCCAGGCACACCTGGCTTTCTGTGTGCTTGGGCAAATGGCTCCAGCAGCCCCAGGACTCTCCTCCAAATTGGCATCACAAATGTGGGCTGTTGGAAGCAAAAGCACGCCGGAACTAGGGAAGGGACAAACAGAAAGAGTAGAAGGGATCCAAGGGGTCTAGGTAGAGGATCAGCAATGTCCACTCCAGCTTCTCACTGGGAGTTTACATTCCAGCGCCCTGGGCACAAACCGTCACCTACAATACCCCCTCCACTGCCTTTCCAGGATGCCCATTGAGAATTCATGGACATATGACTCCTGGTCACCTTCTCCAGTGTGCCAGCATTTCTGAGATGGATGCTGCTGTGAACATCACTACATAAGCCATCTGAGAATGACAATCCTGTATTTTTGGTTCTGAGGCTCTAACCTCTAGGAAGAAGCTTTGCAAATGATAGTGCATCCTGACTTCAGATGAATTTCTACTTTTCTGGACATAGAATCGATTATATTGACTAGCACGTGAGGGAAGCCCAAAACAAAGGCAGAATAAGGAAGAAAAACTAGCCCAGCTATGCTTACTGGACTGCAGGTCAGTGTCATCAGCTGTATTTCTTGCTTTGAAACAAGGTATTAAGGAAAACAACTTTTTGGGGGCTCTAAGCACCTTCTGCTTCACATGGGTGAGGTCTCCTTAAGCAGAGGATCTGGTCATACTTGGGACTTGATATCTAGAACTGTGAAACCTCAGGCCTGATTTCCTAAAGCACTCCTTAGATGTCCATTACTGTCTTTGCAAACCTCCCTGCTCCCATTGAAATTAGTTTTGAAGGTTATTCACAAAGTTACAAGAATGATTTTCCTCTCACCAACTGTGGAAGGAAAACACTTTGGAACAATATGGCAGACAAGGGACATTATTAATGTTATTTTACAAACTCATAAATATAATCTTGATTATATGAGTACACATGCATACCAGTGCTCAGGTCCTAGAGACTCCCTGTTGCTGGCAATGTTGCTTGGAGGGAAGATGTTATTAAAATCCACAAATCCTTATCTCCCACTGTGAACATAACTTTTAATTTGACAGTCATAAAAGTCATCAACTATAACCATAACCGCCATTTTAAAGATAGAGGAAGTGAGACAGAGAAAGTTAATGACATTTCACTGAAGTTATACCAATACAGAGATAGATCTCACCATTAACTACAACTTGTTCATCTTCTGTCAAAAATAAATTTCTTTCAGGGGAAATGATTACTATTAATTAGCAATATTGTTTAACTTTCTTCAAAAACTTATCTTCTTTCTAGCCTTCGTTCTTTCTATTTGCCATATAAATTTCAGTTAATCCAAATGAGTTTTGAAACTCAGTGGTGAGACTGTGCTTTGTGCTATTGGAGCCTAAGAATCGCTGACATTTGTAGTTCCGGATATTGAGAAAGAATTGTACTGAGTGAAGTTCAAGTCAGATTCAGAGTCAACCATTAAGTGCCTTCTATGTGCCTTGATCTCTGCAAGATTTTCTCTCAAGTATTTATCAGCTTAATCTATACAATACTTTTATGAGAAGAGATTATTGATCTCAATTTTACAACTGAAGGTGACAATTGATCTTGATAACAGATAGAATATATTATCATTTTGTCACAGTATCCAGCAACATCATTCTCATAAGTCCCATGATCATCTGGAACTTCTCACTTAAGAACCATGTAATTGGCACTCATTGATACTTTGTCAAAATGGGTAAAAGAGATTAAGAAAACTGATGATCTGATATTAAAAGCAGTCTTTAAATATTATGGATATTACAAGCAGTATCTATAGGGTTGGGGAATTTCTAAACATACATTTTGGAGAACAAGGGCAGGTAGGAAGAAGTAGAGATTGTGGGAAAAGATATCAGACTGTGTAGGGAATCCTAGTTAGCTTTTGCCTATGTAACTGAAATTACCAATGGAATATAAAAACAATGTGACCATGATACTGAATAAGCACAGTGCAAGCATATAATAATAAATCAACTTTATTTTAGAGTCCTAGTGTATCTTTAAGCTTAATATATAAAGTTAGTTCTCTCCCTCTCACTGGGTGAACACCCTAGCAGGACCCATCACTTTCCTAGTTACTCTTTGGTAATAATGTAATCCTGAAGTCAGTAAGCCATAACACACAGTTCAATAATTAAAATATCTAGTCCACTGTCATACTCAAAACTTCAATCTTGATTTAAAGTTGAGACTTTTTTCCTTCCCCAGCTGGACCTCTTTAAGGCAGCAAAACTGCAGTTGGGGAAGAGAGACATGTGCTGTTTCTCTCTTTCCCCACCTAGCACTCTACTCCTCTTCTATTTTGCTAAGCTTAGTTTTTGAGCACTGCAGAATGGACCACAAGGAGGAACATGAGCTAAGGGGAGCGATAAAGTTCTTATTAACTGGCGCTGTCCTGGTGACCTAGCATCAGAACTCTGAAGACATGGTATGTGTCTAAAGCTGACGCTTACTCTCGTGGGCACCTTCATGGATGCTTTGATGCTTCGTCTTCCCCCATTGCAAGGAATTTCTCGCCTATAATTCCCATGAGGAGGGCAAATGCATCTCTAGTATGGCTGAGAGCTTACTTCTTTGATACCTAGGCATCTGGCGATACCTAGATCTTATATCAGTCAGGTTTCAATAAAGAAAACCACATTAAGTATTTCGAGCAGAAAGGAGTTTAATATAGGGAATTATTGCTTTAAAAATTGGTGCAAGGACCAAGGGAGCAGGTTCTAGGCTGGACTTTTAGGAATGACTCTCAGAAAAATCTAGAACTGAACCACTAGGAGAGCTACCACCTCTGGGACCACTACTGGAGCTATGGCAGGATTAGGAACCTCCTGCTGCCGTTGATCACTGCAGCTGTCTTTGGAAGCACAGGGAGCTGGAACGTGGACATTGTAGCTTGGATTCATGGGTTAGCAAGCCAAAGCATAACATCAATGCTGCCACTTCAACCACCTCCACGACAACTCATCAACCAGGGAACCGGAGACTGGACATTGCTGCAGAGAAAACTCATATTCCCGTGGCCATGCTTGCCAGCTGAAATAGCCAAATAAGGCATAAGAACATAGATTCTGCTTTACTCTTGTCTTCAAAATCTCAAACAAATGTTTCTAATTATTAGAACTGAATTATATACAGAAATGTAGCTGCAAGGAGTGTGATTTTAGCTTTCTAATTTTTCTAACCTAAATAAGCAAATCCACAAGAACAAGCTCACTGGCAGCCTAATAACGACCACAAGGAAGAATCAGGTAAAAATGACATTGGAGAAAACAGAGTGGAGTGAGGAAAAGTATTTGGGTTTGTGAGGACATCATTGAACCAATGATTAAAACATGTGGAGCCAGTCCTATTTCTGAACTTGAAATTTTATAAAATAGTGAATACCTTATTGTTTAAGCATATTATCTGATATTCTATTATACCATTCGAAATTATTTGTTTACTTTTTATTGTCTGCCCCTACGACCCAACTATAAGTTCCAGCAGGGCAGGGATTTTTGTCATCTTATTCACCACTCCCTTCTCAGTGCCTGGGCCAATACCTAAAATAGGGCAGACCTCAAAAATATTCACTGAAATACTAAAGTGATAAAACAAAGACAGAGAACAAAGCACAATAATTGTGGTTTAAAAGGAGTAGTGATGACCAAGTGGTATTTATATTAGGAATGCAAAGTTAGTTTAACGTTCAAAATCAATGCAATATACCATATCAACATATTAAAAAAGAAAAATCATATGATCATCACAATAGATGCAGAAAAATTATTTGACTAAATTCAACATCCATTCTTAATAAAAACTCTCACCAAACTAGAACTTGAAGGGAAATTCCTCATCCTGGTAAAGACCATCAGTGGAAAATCTACAGCAAACATATATATATTTCCAAAATTATTTTCCCCCAGCTTTATTGAGGTATGATTGACAAAAAATTGTATGTATTTAAGGTATACAATGTGATGTTTTGATATACACATACAGTGTGAAATGATTACCACAATCAAGTTGATTAACATATCCATCACCTCACATAGTTACCATTTTTTTTTTTTGGTGTGATGAGAATACTTGAGATCTGCTCTCTTAGCAAATTTCAAGTATACAATACATTATTATTAACTATAGTCGCCATGTTGTACATTAGGTCTCCAAAACTTACTCATCTTATAACTGAAAGTTTGTATCCTTTGATCAATAGCTCTCCTTTTCCCCCACCCCAGCTTCTGGTAACCACCATTTTCTATTCACTGAAAACTGTAAAACATTGATGAAAGAAATTGAAGAAGACACCAATAAATGGAAAAATATTCTGTGCTCATGGATTGGAAGAATTAATATTGTTAAAATGTCCATTCTACCCAAAGTGATCTACAGATTCAATGCAATCCCTATCAAAATTCCAATGGCATTTTTCACAGAAATGGAAAAAACTGTCCTAAAATTTGTATGGAACTACAAAAGACTCCTAATAGCTAAAGCAGTCTTGAGAAAGAAGAACAAACCTAGAGGCATCACACTCCCTGATTTCAAATTATATTACAAAGCTATAGTAATCAAAACAGTATAGTACTGGCATAAATACAGCAAATATAATGATGAAAGAAAGACTCACTGTCCCCCTAAGAATGGAAACAAAGAAAGGATGTTTATTCTTACCACTCCTATTGTAATCTGGATTCTAGTCAGTTTAATAAAGCCAGACAAAGAAATAAAAGACATGCAGGTTGGAAAGAAAAAAATAAAAGTGTCTTTATTTGACAACCTGATTGTCAATGTAGACAATCCCTCAAAACGTAAAAAAAAAATGCTACTACAAGTATTAACTACATACCTTTAGCAAGGTTACAAGGAGGTTACAAGGTCAATATGTTAAAAAATCACCTGAATTTCTATAATAATAATGAGGAAAAATTAAATGCTGAAGTAAAAAGGTATCATTTGGAATAGCATCACAAAATATAAAATACTTAGGGATAAATCTAACAAAATATGTACAATATTGGAATGTTGAAAAGTGAAAACAGGGATGAGAGAAATTAAAGAAGACCTAAATAAATGGAGAGAGATACTGTTTTCATGGATTGGAAGACTCAGCTTTGTAAAAATGTCAATTCTCCTCAAATTCATGTATAAATTCAATACAATATCCATCAATATCCCAACAGACTTTTTTGCTAAAATTAACAAGTTGATTCTAAAATGTTATGAAAATACAAAGGAGTTTTGTAATTAAATAACAAAATTGGAGAACTACTCAAGATTTACTTTAAAAATGTGGTAATCAAGACGGGACAGTAACGGTGGAAGGATAGTCGTATAGATCAATAGATCTGAATAGAGAGTCTAGAAATAGACCCACACGAATATGACCAATTGATTTTCAACAAAAATGCCAAGGTAAATCAATAGAAGAAGAATAGTCTTTTCAACAGATAGTGCTAGAACAAATGTATGTCCATATGCAAAAAATGAAATGACCCATATCTCATATCATATTTAAAAATGAATGCAAATGGATCATAAGCATAAATGTAAAACCTGAAGCTATAAAACTTCTAGAAGAAAACTTAGGAGAAAATCTTTGAGACCTTGGTTAGGTAAAGATTTCTTACCTGGGACACACAAAACACAAAGGACACACATATCAAAGAAAAAAAAATTGATAGATTGCACTTTGTCAAAATTAAAACCTTCTGCTCATTGGAAGAGACTATTAAAAAAATGAAAGACAAGCCATAGACTGAAAGAAAATATTTGCAAAACACATATCAGGATTTGTATTCAGAATATATAAAGAACTTTCAAAACTGAATTGTAAAATAACAAAATCCAATTTAAAAAATGGGTAAAAGATTTGAACAGATACTTCACCAAAGAAGAGATACTGATTGCAAATAAGCACATGAAAATATATTTATGGAATATCTATGGAAATTTATGGAAATACAAATTAGAGCCATGAGATACCACTACACATTTACTAGAACAACAAAAAGAAAAAGGAAGAAAGAAAGAACCCTGTCCCTTCACTCTTCTCCCACCCCAACCACAATATGAAGTTCCAAGTGTTAGTGAGTTTATGAGAATATGGAACATCTGGAACTTTTATACATTGCTGGTGGGAATGTAAAGTTATACAGCCACCTTGGAAAACAGTTTGGCAATTTCCTATAAAGATAAACATATACTTACCATAGGGCCAGCAATCCCATTCCTGGGTACTTACCCAAGAGAAATGAAAACATATGTTCACACAAAGACCTGTATGTAAATATCAACCCAAATGCCCATCAACTGGTGAATGGATAAACAAATTTTGGCACACACAATGGAACACTACTCACCAATAAAAAGGAACAAACTGCTGATAGATGCAACAACATGACATCTTGGAAAAAGTAAAATTATAGGGACAGAAATTATATCAGTGATTGTTAGGCACTGGGAGTAGGGGAGGGAATTGATTACAAAAGGGCAAGAGGGAATATTTTGATGGAAATAATCTATATCTTGATTGTGATGGTAGTTACAAAACTATATATTTGTCAAAATGCATCACACTTTACACCTAAAAAAGGTAAGTCTTACTGTATGTAAATTAAAAAAAAGGAGTGGTGAGGAATAATGAAACAAACTGAACATAAAATTAAGTCCAAATATTAGTTGCAAATTTGGTTACAATATCATACTCAGAGTGATAAATAAGTCTTGTAAAAAGGATAAATATTTAAATAAATAATATTAATCATTTGAAATAAGAAGCTGGGTTCAAAATCAGAGTTTACACGTCATATTTTTTAAATTGCTAAATTAGAAAAAATAAAAATAAATGTACCTAAGCTTTCGATTCAAGCAGTTGTAAAGAGAGTGATAAAATATGTCAAAAGAGAACAGGAGGAAGAAATTAATAAAGATAAAAGCAGATTTTAGTGGATTAGAAAACAAGGATAAGAATATATAATTAATAAATCCCCAAAATAGTTATTGAGAAAACTATAAAATAAATTGTTGTCCTGCTACTGAAGAAATTAAGTGATACTAGGAATTAGAATATAATCTCAGATAAAGAGAAGATACAAAATATAAGAGAATAAGATGTCAAGTTTAATACCATGTTATCTTTTCAATTTAATTTATTTAAAATAGCATTTATTTTTCCTGAGGGGAAGAGAATACGTAAGATGAAAATCACTCGTGATCCTATCAGTAATAACTATTATTAATAATTTGGTGTATATTATTGTAAGTATAATTTGCTACCTGTCTGTCTCCTTATTCATATGTAAATGGTAGTTTTTATAAAAATAGGATAATTCTCCACACAGTAAATTTCTAGAAGCAGAATTCCTGGATAAAAGTATAATTTTTAAGAATTGTTTTTTCAAATTGCCCTCCAGAAATAACATAATCCTGTATTATTTTGTGAACAGAGTATAAGTGCCCACTTCCCTACCCATTTGCCAATACTATCATATTTTTTAAAAAATCTTTGTAATTTAATATGTGGAAAATTGTATTTAATTTTTGAAATAAATTTTATTCTTTTCAATACTCAGAATGTTACGTGTTCATTGAAGAAACCTTATAAAATTCAGATAAGAGATGAAATTAACTTAAAAAAAGCACCTGTAATCCTATACCTAGAGACAAGTTATGGAGTATATCTTTATCCTAACCTTGATGAGTATATATTTGGTCATATTATTTAAAATGATTTTCAGATCTCAGTAGCTCTCAGTCCTGCCCCTTATCTGCTTATATATGAAGTGGTCTTTCTCCCTAAATGTTTCTAAGACTCCCAAGATTTCTTACACACGTAAAACAGCTGTCACTCATCTGTGTCACTTTCCTTTGGGGATTCCCTGACAGAAGGAAAAATATTTTCTTATAGGTAATCAGGGCTTCTGACAGGATCTCTTTGCTTTCCTTTAACTACCACGTCCATTGGTCTCATTTGTCCCTAAGCTGAACCCAGAAACCTGCTGTTTCTCCACCGCCCCTGGATTATTTACCCCACTGCATGCCCGTGGCCAGGCCTCTGACCCTGACTGCCTTGCCACCTTGGGTTGTTAGCTCTGCTGCCACCTCCTCCAAACTAGTGACTCTGGGCTGCCATGGATTGCTGTCTTCATTGTTGTCCTTCTCCAGCTCTTACTAGTCTCTACAGCTCCGCCAAACCTGTTGCCCCCTGATTTCCATTGCTCACCTCTCTCACCAGCCAGGAGAGTGATGCCTTCACCTTCTTTTCTTGTGTTCAATTGTTTCAGAGTATTGTCTCCATAGCAGAGTTGTTTAGATCCCCGACACTACATGTCTCTTATTTCCACCATAGTCCTTTCCTTTCTAGAAGGTTTGGGTACTCTGGGGGTAGGGGAATGTTGGGGGAAGTGAATGGGAGTGAGGTGGAGTGGTTAAGACCACCTTCCTGCCTTTCCTTCTCCCATTGCCCCTTCTAATCCCTAGGATCTGCTGCTATTTCTGGTGCCATGTGTCAGATTTCTTCTTTCATGTTGATTTACTCTTTGGGCCTCCATGTTCTTCCTTATGTTGTGTCTTGTCTGGCTTTCTGCATTCCTCTGCTCACAGATCCTTTCATTTATGTTTGCATATCCAATACCTAGTTGTGGACAGGGTTCCAACTGTTGTCTCTGGACCCCAAGAAGAGCAGGGGACCTGTTTAAACATTCTGTGAAGGTTAAGCAGTTCCCCACCATTCTTTGATAGTCTTTCCCAACAAGTAGTTTGAGAAATTCTCAGATCTAGAGACAGTGTTCCAAGGAGTGTGTTGGTATCAAAAGCAACAATGGTGCCTGTTTAAATTTATATTAAAGATCAACAGATGAAGTAATTGTTTAAAAAATATCCCTTTAAAGAGGACGTATTAGTTCTTAAATGTGTAGTTAGTGCACAGTGTGGAGATCGAATGATTGTGCTTATGACTCTGTCACTCAGCCAGATACTGAGCTGAACATAAACCACCAGCCATGATGGACTTGGCCATCACACAGCTGTAAATTATTTTTATTCTTAGTCATAAGAATATAAGTATTCTTAATGCTGGAGAATTATTTAAGACCAGGACATAAGGAACACAGAAACTAACATATATCAAGTTAACAAGAAATACAAAATTTTAATAATTCTCAAATTTGCTTCAGTATGAACTTCACCAAATCTGTAAGCTGCATCCATTTGGTCAAAATTCTCATGTTTTAAATCAGGAGATTTAAGAATAATTAAAAAATGAATATTAAATGGATAATGTCAAAATGACTTTTCATGTGGGAATAAAGACTATTTTTAACCACATGTGTTACTATCAGAGGAGTGTGCACAACCAGACACATATGAAGCAAAATATGAAAAGACTAGTTGTATTTTTTTGCATGTAAAATACAAAAATTTCGAACATCCATAATAAAAGTTTTTAATCTATTTTGTGCTGTAATTCCTATTTAAATTTTATTATACTCTTGGCTCCCAAGTATCAATATAGTATGCTTTTAAAATTATGCTCTTTCTTACATAATTAATTTACATTAAATAGCATGTATCATTATTAACAGTAAAAAGTCACAATATGTTTTTACGCATGATGGGTATATATTATATGTAAATGTACAATTTGCTGAAGATTGCATTTAAATGTAATTTATAATACAGTATATTTTCAACCTAAAATCACATCATTATAGCATGCAGTGCAAAAAAATGGCAAGCTGATTAACAAATATCTAAGGGGTTGAAGACTTTCTATATCAGTACTGTTCAATATGGTAGCCACTAGCTGCATGTGGCTATTTAAATTTAAATTAATTAAAATGAAATAAAATTAAAAATTTCGTTCCCCAGTCACACTAGCCACATCTCAATTACTCAGCAGTGAGTGTGACTGGTGGCTATCAGATTGGACAGTGTGATATAGAACATTTGCATCATCGTAGAAAATTCTACTGGACAGTGCTATCTATGTTATTGTGAAAGGGATTTGTTAGTTAAAGCAGTAGGAAAGGCTGTTTTATGTGTTCAAGTTATTCTTCTTACTGTCTTCTCTATGATTAAGAGTATTTAGAGAGTAGGATTTATGTCTGACCAGGACCGGTCTGTGTTGGATGCTAAATTCATACAAATATACTTATTGCTTCCCAATGCCAATAATGAAGACAACAAGAGCAGAAGTAACAGCAATACCACCATATATTTTGATACACTTTACATTGTACGAAGTACTTTTTTGTAAATACTCTGATTTGAGTTTAAAAACAGTTTCAGGGAGTTGGCATGGATTATTACTCCTGTTTTACAGTTTAGAAGTCTGAAAGTCAGAGAAGAGTAAGGGCTTTTCTAGATGACAATAGTAATAATATTAATAGACAATGTTTATTTATCATTAATTTTTATTTATGAATAGCTGATGTCTATGGAAATTTAATATTATTAGCTATTAATATTAATAGCTAATGTTTATTCGCACCTCAAGGAGTTATAAAATTTAATTATCACATACCTCTGATTAGAAACTACTTTAAAATTTCCCTATTTTACAGATGGGGAAACTGAGGCTTAGAAGAGGTAGGCAATTTGCCCGAAAGGCTGGGATTTGAACTCAGGAAGTCCATTATGCTTGTATGTTGGCTTAGATGCATACTCTGGCTTTTCCTCCTGCCCTAGCTTTTGCCCTTGAAATCCAAAGCTTAACATGGGCCCACTTGGTAACTTGGTGGTCCCAATTTAACTATCTCATAAGGGAAGAAAATTTAATAACTAGCATACATGTCAAATAACCCCACAATGTATACGTTATACTGAATGTAGCCAACCTTAAGATGTTGTACGCTGATGACATTTTGACGGGACAAACTGAAGCTGTTGATCATAGGAACAAAAGACACGTACCTCTATAGAGTCAGCCTTGCATTTGTTTGCAGCTGAAAACAGTTATGAGTTTCTGCTTCAATTGAGCAAACTGACAACATGCTGTCAGCCAATGATCTAGAAATCACACAATTAAGCCAGTCTCAACTTGGCATTGACAAGGAATAAAGCTCCAGCCAAAACCAGATGCCTGTGTAGTCACGGGTAAGGACCTCCAGGTGTTTACATCATTTTAATCCCAACGTTTTGAAGGCTGGGTAATTCACGTGACTCCAACTCTGTGAAAAATGAGAGACTAAGTTTTCTGAGTCTCAGAGCAGGAGCAGAAATGATGCTACACAGATGGAGGGTTGATGCACAATTTGAAGTATTGTCACGTTTGTGTCAATGGCCAAAAACTTGCTGCAAGCAGTCAGAACGTGTTGTTGCACGTCAATCAGATAAAAAATAGCTGAGTTTCAGAAAATTCTGCTGGCCATGAAGATGAAAACCATATTGTCAGAGTTTTTTGTCATTACGTATAAGACAGATACTAGGCTTCCATAACGTGTGTGTGTGTGTGTGTGAGTGGGTGTGTGTGTTGTGTTAAGACCAAACCCTAGCCAATGTCCATCAGTGACATTAACGAGACCCAATTCAAATACCATTTATAACTTTGTTATAAATCTTATCTTTTCTTAGTTTCAAAAATGTGTACTTAACCACAATTTCCAATGTAAGAAATGAGTGACTGATCTTGGATTGCTGCTAAGTGCTAGTTATGAAATTCAAATACCTTTATGAATTCACAGATACCAGCAAATACTAAGTATTTTATCATTATCATAAAATTCAAAGTAAATTATCATTCATTTTTGTACATTAATGACTTAAAATATAATAAAATAATTATCTTTGGTAATATTAGCATAAGGCCTGGATGTTCAATAGATTTCAATAAATGTTTGTTGACTTCTGAGTGAATGTATAAGCAAAATCCTAATTAATTTTTCTTCATTATTTTATGTTCTTAAAATAATTTGATTTATTTTACTACAATATTCCAGATATTTGCCACTGTGAAATAAAACTAGACCAATGATCACTAGATAATAAATTTGACTTATTTTATTTGACTCCCATGGTCTCTCAGTTCGTGAGCTCATGAGAAGAAGTTAGACTATTTTTCCAAACAGGAAAGGAATTCTTGGTGGATATAATCAGGATTCACTTTAACAATAAAATATATGCAAAGATAACTGATGGTGATCTAAATGTCTAATTTTCTTGGAATCTCTGCAAAATAAGAAATTATTTTGCAGCATCCTTCCAACTAAATCCATAAAATGTCATGCTAATTATGCTTGTGATGTGAATTTTGATGTGATTGTGGGAGCTACTACAGCTTTATTCTGTATCATGCTTCTTTCAAATGGCAATCATAAATTCTTGAGAAATTTTCAATATACAATCTTATTTCAGAAATCAACAGCACCCAGGATTATGGCTCATTGGAAAAGAAAATTCATATCATGCAATGATTTAGATTGCTGAATTGGAGTGAAATAATCTTTACTTCCCTAAAATACACAATTTATTATTAAAGAAAATAGCTAGAGTTTCAGAGTGCACAGCCATAGAATTCTGTCTTTTAAAATTTCTTTATAACTCTCCCTACCTTACCACTGTGACTTTCAGCACCCTTTCTATTGCTTTTGAATGTTGTTCTCTCTAAATTATCCTATGATCTATAGTGAGATGAAGTCGCTAGTGTGTAAAATTTGGTATCCCAAATGGTAACTGAGCTGATAAAGCAGGGATGTCTTCCAGAAGGTGAGATCATATTTTTCCTCAAGGCAGCATTCCACAGGAATACCACATGACTACTTTATTTAGGTACCTCCAAAGGCTGACAGCAGCATCCTTTTCACCTTGACCCCAGCCTATCATCACACATTAATATAGAAAACTTCAAAAAAGCCTCAGGGCCTCCCATTTCCTTACATGAGGAATGTTCTGGCTGCCTCCTTGGTTCCTGCCTCTGCTCCTTTCCAGCTGCTCTGTTTATAAGCTGATCCAGCTGCTAGCCATTTGACCTGTTTTTCACTTTCAGCTCCATCCTTAGCCCTTGGGTCTAAAGTACAACTGCCTCTCTGGTTCTATTCTTTTCAATGCTCTGTGGCATGCCACTAGAACGGTCCTTCTTGGTAGACAGCAGCCTTTGAAATTATTAACAGCCTTTGGGTATTAACTATTTTCAGCTTAATGCTATTCCATGGCTAGTTGAAGGCAGAGAAATCAAGGGGCAGAATCTAGAGATACTACATAGAGATATTCAAAGTTTAGAGAAGAGGAATCAAGAGCTGATAAGAAATGAAGGGACAGTGGAGGGAGAGAAAGTTTACATCACAAACCAAGTTTACAGGTGGAGAAGTACCAATTTTATGGAGACTCTGTAGAGGCATGGGCAGAATCTGAAAGGACAATTCAGTTAGCAAGCTGTATTGAAAGCAGGGATTAGCAGAACAAATATGCTAGAGATCCCCCATTGGAGAGGTGCCACAGGACATCACAGCAGCGATGGGCTTGCTCAGAGAAACAGCCAGGATAGTGCTGGAACCAGGACTTCATCTCAGCTGTTTTTAAAATCTGCATTGCATCCATACATGGTGCAGCCCTTTCTGTCCTTGCTTCTCAAGAGGGTTCATAGGTGTTCTTGGACAATGTGATAACCCAACCAGCAACTAATGCATCCAATTGAGCTGGAAACCAACTAATATTTCTGTATCC
This sequence comes from Ceratotherium simum simum, assembly GCF_057802395.1. Classification (NCBI taxonomy): domain Eukaryota; kingdom Metazoa; phylum Chordata; class Mammalia; order Perissodactyla; family Rhinocerotidae; genus Ceratotherium; species Ceratotherium simum. Next base: position 33,634,814 of record NC_141928.1, on the reverse strand, counting down.
TCTTCTCAGGGATATTATGAGAGGCTTTATCAAATGCTGTGGTTACCCCCAGATAGACCAAGCCTCATATTTCCCTAATCTACTCAGTCTACATCAGGATGACTTTTTTCCTAGAGAACTGGTGTTTGTCCCTAGTGATCACAATGGTTGGTTTTATATTGTGGTGTTCTTCATTGAATACTGGGATTATGTTTGTTTTACCTCCTATGTCCTGGCATCCTTTTCACTTCTGAGACTGTTCAAAGATTATAGAAATTAGCTCATTATCTAATTCAGTATCCATGAATATAGTGTATCCAGCCTACGAGCAAGGGTAAAATAATGCAGCTGATGTTTTCTTATGATTTACTCATTCATTTAAATTTTATTCATGTTAACTGGACCAAGAAGACAAACTTCTCAGACAAGAGCTGAGAAGTTCTAATTTTATCTTGTCATCCAACATCATTGTACTATTGACTACAAATAGTGAGTCTATCACTTCTTTCATCTTTGTACTGAAGAAAAAAAAAGAGTAGAGGAGAGAACCAAACTTTTTGTTGAACTTGTCTTCTTTTCAGTTATTGAAAAGTCATTCGAGTCATTGGTCTTTAGTCCTCTTGGAACTAGTCTTGCATATCTGGGCTGCTGCCTTGAAGATGAGTAACATTGTATGGAATGACTGAAAGAGTGAGAATTGCCCTGGCATCAAAGATATTTTGCTGAACTATCACATGTAAGCTTCATTTCTGGAAGAAAGTGGTAATTTATAAATCCTACTAAATTAAAAACATAAGTGAATGAACACATCATTAATTTTTTGCTGTTTTGAACAATTAGGGGTTCCCTAGCCTCATCTATTTTCATTATAAAGTAACTAGAAAATCAAAACCCTTGGCTATATTGACAGCTACATTAAAATTTATTTTTTTGTAGAGGCACTGAGACTATGGTTGGTACTTCAAATATGTTATTAATGATTTTTCATTTCTTAACCACAAGTGGTTACTTGCCAAAAGTCAATAAAAACTAATTTTGTGAGTAAACCTCAAATAAGTCGGATATCTGTGTTGTATGATGGGTTTAAAAATATTCTGGGAAAACAGATAGTCCTATATAAAGCACATGATTGGGGTAGAAATGTTAAAGAGTAATCTGAAACAATTCTATACCAATTTTTTTTTTTAATTTTTTGTTTATTGCAGTAACATTGGTTTGTAACATTGTAAAAATTTCAGGTGTACATCATTGTACTTCTATTTCTGCATAGATTACATCATGTTCACCACCCAAATACTAATTACAACCCATCACCACACACATGTACCAAATTATCCCTTTCACCCTCCTCCCTCCTCCCTTCCCCTCTGGTAACCACCAATCCAATCTCTGTCCCTATGTGTTTGTTTATTGTTGTTATTATCTACTACTTAATGAAGGAAATCATACGGTATTTGACCTTCTCCCTCTGACTTATTTCACTTTGCATTATACCCTCAATGTCCATCCACGATGTCACAAATGGCTGGATTTCATCATTTCTTATGGCTGAGTAGTATTCCATTGTGTACATATACCACAGCTTCTTTATCCATTTGTCCCTTGATGGGCACTTAGGTTGCTTCCAAGTCTTGGCTATTGTGAATAACGCTGCAATGAACACAGGGGTGCATGTACCTTTACAAATTGGTGTTTTCAAGTTCTTTGGGTAAATACCCAGCAGTGGGATGGCTGGATCATATGGTAGTTCTATCCTTGATTTTTTGAGGAATCTCCATACTGTTTTCCATAGTGGCTGCACCGGTTTGCACTCCCACCAGCAGTGTATGAGAGTTCCCTTCTCTCCACATCCTCTCCAACACATGTTGTTTCCTGTCTTGTTAATTATAGCCATTCTGACGGGCGTGAGGTGATATCTCATTGTAGTTTTGATTTGCATTTCCCTGATAGTTAATGATTTTGAACATCTTTTCATGTGTCTGTTGGCCATCTGTATATCTTCTTTGGAGAAATGTCTGTTCAGGTCTTTTGCCCATTTTTTAATTGGGTTGGTAGTTTTTTTGTTGGTAAGATGCATGAGTTCTTTATATATTTTGGAGATTAAGCCCTTATCAGAAGTATGGTTTGCAAATATCTTCTCCCAATTGTTAGGTTGTCTTTTCGTTTTGTTGATGGTTTCCTTTGCTGTGCAGAAGCTTTTTAGTTTGATGTAGTCCCATTTGTTTATTTTTTCTATTGTTTCTCTTGCCCGGTCAGACGTGGTGTTTGAGAAGATGTTGCTAAATTTCTATACCAATTTAAAACACATACTTAAATGGTTTCAAAGTTCAGGGAGTCAGAACATTCTAGAAAATATGATGAAAAGGAACTCTTACTACTAGAGATACTAGGGTCTCTTTTCTGTTTCTAGGGTAAAATATATAGAAAATACAATATTACATGGAAAAGAAGATTTATTTCTTGTTTGCAGAGTACCAACTTCCCAGATCACCCCAGCACGCATTGTCCCAGCACGCATACACCCAGGGAATGTAGTGTGCTGATGGCTCATGGATGTCCCTCTCCAGGAGCTGCCTTCAGTCAAAAGGAGCTGTCTTTCTTAAGGTTATGGTTCCATAGGGGCAGCCCACATCCAGTAAAGCGTCAATGTGGAGTTATGAGGCCTGTCCCTGGCCTCAATTTCAGACAACTCTGAAGGTCCATCCATCTTCTCTCCAGAGTTCTCTGTGGGATTAGCAGAGGCCTGTGCTGCAATTGCATCATGCATCACAGTTCAGCTTCTCCTGCTGCCTTGTCCTCACAGGTGTCATTCATTAAATCCCTGTCCAATAACCTCCTACATGCAAATCTTCGCTCCAGAGTGTGTTTCCAGGTAATTAAATCTACGAAGGTACAAGAAATGGTTTTAGGGAGCAGATGCTATAATGCAATTTTGCAGCTGGATGACCTCATCACCTGTGGCAGGTAGAGTCCCAATAGCCTCTGTCATGCTGAAATTCTCCAATTACTAAAATTTTCACTAGTGGTAAAGCGGGATGAGATAATATTGAAAGGGAATGCATTGGCTGGTGCACTATATAAGGCATTTGCGAGTTACGGGAGAAGTAGTAATTATAAGAATTTTGGAACTAGATGTCTGTTGCTGGATAATACTGATGCACTGGGGAAGACAATGAAAGGCTGAAGGTTGATTAGTCAACAATTTAAGACAAAATAAGAAAATCAGAGGGCTTCCTTGGCAGTATATAAAAAGACTCTTTTCTCTTACAGCTGGAAGGGCAGAAAAATCTGAGAATCAGATCTAAGATTTAAGAGTAAGGCTAAAATTTTCTCTCTAGAGAAATTTGAATTGTTTACTCCAACAAATTGGCTACACCAAAGTCAGGGACGTAATTGGAAAGGTGTGAGACTCTGAGATTCGGAATGGGGACATTTGGGGGATCATTGCACTGTATAAATCTGAAACCTCAGATCCCACTGCTCCTTCTGGGTCTGCATAAGTGACCCACTCTTTTTCTGTTAATGTTGATGATTCTTCTTGCTTAAAGACAAGGTGGAGGTCTCTGCCTAGCAGATCAATACTTGTCCCTTTAAGGACATACCCTTCCCTCCCCCCTTGGCCACCAGACCCATTGTTAGGACCAAATCTCAGCATAACTCATCTGGGGGATCGCTGGGCCTGCTAAGGGAGAAAAGGGACCATAGGCTAAACAAAGGAGATGCAGACTCTAGACAAAATGTACCAGGGCATTTAGATAAATCCTATCAATTATAACATTCAGCTCCTCTATATCTGTGCTTGTTTTTTGTTTGCTTGATCTGTAGAAATCTTTCACAAGTGTCTTTGTCAATTTTTCAATACGTTTCCAACAGATTTTCCTTTAAAAATATTTTGAGGCAGCATTATTTGGCACATAAAGTTTTATTATGGATATATAATTTTCTCCTTATATCAGTAGCTTGGAGAGGTTGTACCTGACCAGCATAGCTCTTCCTTCTTTAGGTAAGCAATAAAATCAGCTTTGTGCTTTTTTATTTCAGGTATTGAGAAGCGATCTCACCCTTTAACAATACTTACCTCACCAGGTTGTTGTGAAGATTAAAGTGAAAGTAGTAAACAATAAATATTCGCTATTATTTTTTCCATGCTATGTTACTTAATGCATAAATGTTTAACATGGCTTGAATCTTTTTATCGATATAAAAAGGCCATCTTGGCCAACAGGCACATGAAAAGATGTTCGATGTCATTAACTATCAGGGAAATGCAAATCAAAATTACAATGAGCTATCACCTCACGTCCGTCAGAATGGCTATAATTAACAAGACAGGAAACAACAAGTGTTGGAGAGGATGTGGAGAGAAGGGAACTCTCATACACTGCCGGTGGGAGTGCAAACCGGTGCAGCCACTATGGAAAACAGTATGAAGAGTCCTCAAAAAATTAAGGATAGAACTACCATATGATCCAGCTATTCCACTGCTGGGTATTTAGCCAAAGAACTTGAAAACACCAATGTGTAAAGATACACGCATCCCTGTGTTCATTGCAGCGTTATTCACAATAGCCAAGACTTGGAAGCAACCTAAGTGCCCATCAAGGGACAAATGGATAAAGAAGATGTGGTATATATACACAATGGAATACTTCTCAGCCATAAGAAACGATGAAATCCAGCCATTTGTGACAACATGGATGGATATTGAGGGTATTATGCAAAGTGAAATAAGTCAGAGGGAGAAGGTCAAATACCATATGATCTCACTCATTAAGTAGTAGATAATAACAACAACAAACAAACACATAGAGACAGAGATTGGATTGGTAGTTACCAGAGGGGAAGGGGGGAGGGAGGAGGGCCAAAGGGATAATTCGGCACATGTGTGTGGTGATGGGTTGTAATTAGTATTTGGGTGGTGAACATGATGTAATCTATGCAGAAATAGAAGTATAATGATGTACAGCTGAAATCTATACAACGTTATAAACCAATGTTACTACAATAAACAAAAAATTAAAAAAAAAAGTCCATCTTTCCCCTTCAGGGCTTTGAATTTTATCTTGTCTTATATTAGTATTACAACTCTTCCTTCCTTCTTTCCTTTCTGAAATAGGCTGAAACATGTTTTGAGCTTTGCCAATTTGTTTGCCTTTAATCTTTTTAGTTTTGTTATTTTTAATCAGAAGAATCTTTGAGGCAGAGAGTCAATTAAATAATTAATATTTTATTTTAATAGAATATTTTGTTACCACTAGAAAGAGTTTCTTATTTTGTTCATGTCTAATTTCAGATACTTCTAGGGAATTAATTCAGTTCACATCATTATTAAAAATCTTCTAAATCTCCAAAGCCAGGACCTCAATATTTTGATTTTGATAATTAAAATAGGAGATGGAAATGGGAGGTGAGAAGTTGGCAGATAGTGGCTGCAATAGGAAGAGGGTGAGGGCTGGTGTGGACTCTATAGCTATACTCTAAGTACCTAGGACTTCACTGACCAGGTGTGGGGACTGCCTACATTTGGTTTAAGATCAAATGGGAATACTTTCTACCTGAAAGCCAAATAGACCACATCCCATTATTTTTGCTATTCAGCAAGTGGAGCTTTTTCTCCTTGAAATGATCTTACATATGAAATCAAACAGAGGTCTGAGAATTACTTGGTAAAATATACAGACTAAGAAATGAGTTAGATGTGCAGGTCAAGACCTGTCTAAGTCTATAATCACGGTCCAGTTGGATATGAACCTTTCATCCAAGTTGGTATTGGTGATATACCTTCCAAATTCTCTTTGTTTTCAGTATATGAAGATAAACTCTTTTTTTCTGAGTGACGTGAAATGAATTCCTAGTGCCTTATGTGACCCCCTATTTTATTTGAGGCAGAGAGGATAATCTTTATTCTGTAATATATATTCAATAGCTCTTTTCATCAAAAAAGATTGGCTAGATCAGGGTTTCTCAACCTCGGCATTCTTGACGTTTTGGGCCAGATAAGTCTTCGTTGTTGGGGTTCTGGCTCTGACACCTTTATGGCAGATGTGGTCTTTCTTTTTTCTGGCATCTCCCTCAGTTTAGGAGAAAAGACAGCATGTAGCAATTATGTCATACTGTGTAGTATCAGAGATGGCAGGAAGCTTCACAGTATTTTGAGCCCTTAGGAAAAGTGCAAGGGCCAAAGATACAGTTACCAACCCCTGTTTTTAACTCTAATTTCTCTGTGTCTTGGCATTTGTCTTGGACAAATGCTTAGGTTCCTGGTACTTTCAGCCTAGTCATCTGTCATATGATGACTCTCTAAAGTTGCTTCTAGCAATGGGAATCATTCACATCTATGTTCTTAGTATTTCCTATGCTGTCTGGTGCATAGTAGGCGCTCGATAAAGTTTGCTAAATGAATGAATATTCTTGAATATTCTGTGAGTCTAAAATCTCATTTTCACTAGCATTCAAAGTTATAATACATGCTATCTTATTCACCACTGTAACCCCAGAACCTACCACAATGAGAGGTACATTGCAGGTACTTAGTAAATATTTATTTAATAAAACATGAACAAATATTATAGGATTCTTAGATTATATGAACATTAACAACAAATATGAATCCTAAAGCTTTGCCATATTATTTTTATTCAAAGCCAGTCTTACTGAGGGACGTTTGCAATAAGACGCAAGTGTATTCCCACCCAAGTCATTGTATTATAATACACGTTTGTCTGAAAAGTGAGCAATTCTTGCACTGAATTAGAACTCGTCCAGGCAAATTCCACCTGTCATCCTCCTACATCAACAAGCTGTGGTTGTTCAAAGACAGTTGCTTCGGCCTTAAGGGAGCACCTCTGTTGGAAGGTAGCCAAATTTTGATTCCTTTTAAGTCAAGATGACACAGAAAGATATAAAGGGAACCTCCAGGCTTTCGCATTAGAAGGAGTTAGGTTTCAGGTCCAATTCTTCTGCCTTCCAGGGGTGTGAGTTTCAGGAAGTTCTTATTCAGTGTGAGCCTCAGTTTTTCATCTGTTAAGAGGGATCAATCATACTTGCCTCATTGACTTGTCAAGTAAATGAAGGAAAACACTCAGTAGCTGTCAATATCCATTCCTTTTCAAATAAGCCTACCGTTTTACTTTGTGGTACATAATGGATGTGTTCCCAAAATTTGCATGTGTGCACACAATCAATTTTATGTGAATTGTATTTAATTTGTTATAAAACAGAGGCATTTTCCTTATAAAAGAATCATGCTGCAGCTCTTTTTGAAATGGGAGTAGGATTCCCCTTGGTTTTTTGTTTGAGATTTCACGTTTGGGTACACATGGTTTTGCAGCATAAATTCTCACTGTTCTCCATTAGCAAATAATCATTTTAGATTTGTATTCACTTTAAATTGGAATAAATACAGCTTCTTGGTCTCCCAGTGAGTTCTGGTCCCCAGACCTTTTGTTGTACATATTACAACAAGGCAGTATATCATAGCGGTTAAGATCACTGGAAGCAGATTGCCTGGGCTCTTGCCCAGCTCTGGTCTTTACCAACTATGTGGCGTTGGGAACCTTTTAAACTTGTTGTACCCTGGTTTACCAACGTGCAAAATGGAGATAAAAATAGTCCCGACCTCGTGTCGTTATTGGAAAACTTACAACGTCTGTAGGTGTCTTGCATAGGATAGGTGGTAAAAATATTTAATTAATTTATTTCCAAAACCTATCCTGGAACCTAAGCTTGTAAATTGTAAAGGCAGGGCTGGCAGAGGGCATGCAAAAGCCTGAGTTTACTTTTTCAACTTACTCAGAACACTGTTCACAAAGCAGTTGTTTAAAATGGGGCTCTCCATAGTGCTTTTGAGATTCTCTGGTGTATATTTAATTCTATTGCTCTTCCTAAGGGCTTCCAAATACACTTAGCTGGCTTCACAGTTGAATTTTTCTCTCATCTGTTGTGGAATTCACTAAAGATAGTATATGGCTATAAATAAGCCTACCCATGCAATTGTAACCATGGCAACCACCAGCCTTCAAACAGGGAGAGTGGGGCTCACAAGGCTGGTCTCAACTTCGCAACAGCCTGATATGCCCCCTTTCAAATTAGACAGCTCAGAACTGTGCTTTGCACACAACACAGCCATTCTTTGCTCTCCACACAGTGTCTGTCATTTACTTCAATCTAACACAATTCATTTCTGATTTTTACACATTCTTTGAAAGCACTGTACTAGGTTCTGTGGGGGATTAAAAAAATGGCTTAAGCTAAGTCCTTCTACCAACATACAGTGGGATGTCCCTAACATTTATATTTCTTAGGTCACTCCCTCACTAAAAACTCTTCAATGCTCCCTGGTGCATATCGCATCTGGCTCTTGCCTGTCTTTCAGCTCATTTCTCACTCTCCATCCCATGGCACCTTAAACTCCAGGCTTTCAAAATTCGATGTTCTCCAATGCGGTTCTTTCTCTCTCTCAAATTCTCTCTCAACTCTCTTATTTTCCTTTCAACTTTTTACTTTTTCTTCCAGTCTCAGCTCAAGTGCTTCCTCTTTTGAAATTTTCTATTACGGTGTGGTTTTGAGATTTATTTAATTTACATAGAAGCCAATCACTTCTACCTGGCTCACGTGAATGATTCAATGGAAGTAAGCACTGACTAGCCAATGAAAAACAAAAACAAAACCACAATAAAAAATCCCAAACTTCATTTATCAAAAAGGATGGACGTGGAAAATGTTGCCTAGCCTCATGAAGGCTCATAATTTGATATTCTTCTTTGAATAAATGTGGCTGGTGAGAGTTGTGAATGCAGGTGTTTGGAGAAGGGTGTCGGGTGGGCCTTGGTGTGATAGACACTCAAAAAAAGAATTTATAGAAATTGACTGATTATAAAAGGGAGGTAACAAAAGAGAAAAGTAAGAGAACTGTAAGTTCCAGGTGACTGTGAGCATAATGATGCCATCAGTTGAGACAGGAAGCAGAGAAAGGATTTATTTGGGAGTGGAGTTATGCCTGATTTTTGACCCATTGCATTTGATGTGTCATTAATCCATACATGTCTACTCAAGGTTGGAAATTTCTGCTTAGACCTCAGGAACAAGTCAGACCTAGAGATGTAGATCAGACGGTCATTAAAATATAGATGGAAGTTTAAGGCAATGGTATGAATAAAATCGCTCAAGGAGGGTATAGATTGAGACGAGGCACCTACATTCAAGAAGGAGACATCAAAGAAGGAGATTCAGTAGGAGTCACTAAGAGAAGGGCATTTGAAGGGACAAGGGCCCAGGCCAGGTACAGAGACTGGCCTGGAGTAGGAGGAGGCCTTCTTCCTTGGAGCCAGGTGGGAAGGAGCAGAATTGCACTGTCCTCTCTTCTCTCTCAGTAAAGCAGCAGTCAGGGCATCTATGAGGAGTGAAGGCTGTGGGGGCAGGTTTGCCACCTTGATAAGAATAGAGTTGGAAGTTCTACTGTGGGAAATATTTAGGGAAGGGGGAAAATAACTAGGACCGGATGAAAACACCTGAGATTGTGTAATTTATCTCTAAGTGAAGTCCATCAATTTATGTGATTTCTTTAATTGGGATTTAATAGCTTGGGAATGGGAATGAAAATGGATAAGAATGAAGAGGTGACCTTCTCTCCTACTGCTTTACCTCTTGCTTGCTCCATTCCAGCCACCTTGGCCTCCTTCCTTCTCCTTGAACACGTCTTGTATACTAGCTGTTCCCTCTGCAGGAACGCTCTTCCTGCAGCTAAGTAAGCTAAGCACGTGGCTTCATTCCTGCCTGCCTTTCCTCATATGTGGCCTTCTCAGTGATGTCTACGCTGACCATCCTGTCTAATACTATAACTCCATCCCTCTGCATTTCTGATCTCCCAACCCCCTTACTCTTTCTTTTGGCAATAGCACTCCTAACATATTAAATAATGTACTCATTTATCATGTTTACTGTCTATTGTCTTATCTCCTTTCACTGGTATTGAGCTCCATGAGGACAGGGGTCTTTGTTGTCTTATGATGTATCCTAAAAGACCAGAACAATGCCTGGCACATAGTAGTAGCTCAATAAATATTTGTTGAATGAAATTAAGGCAACTTAAGAAATGTAAGTGTCATTGAAGACATATATTGGTTATTAGTTTTTAGCCAACCAGAAGCAGAAAACCCCGTATGAAAACTGCACTTTTTGGGGTTACTTTTGGATATAATTTGTAACAAATTTATTAGGTGATAAAATGAAATTATCCTGCTCCCTCTTCAGACACCCACTTCTCCATCTCTCTTCATATATAGTTGTAATTATAACCTACTCTGTTAGATCCCTCACTCACATCTAAGAAGAAAATCCTCTCAGTATAATTATATCTCACACAGGCATTTTGCATTCTCAATTTCTTTCTCTTTTATTTATTTAATTAAGAGAGCTTGGTTAGTTCCAGATGTCTAAAAGTCTTGGAAAGTGGGGGAAGTATCCTTTTTGGGGGAGGTGGAGGACCATGATTGTGGCATAACTAAGAGCTGCCCATTCTACCTCTAGGTGAAATGGCCCCTTTCTCTATGGAGTGCTGAGGCTTACCCTAGGGAAAGACCCTCAGTTTTGCCCAAAAAATTTTAGATAACCAAGGAACTCGACTCAATTGCAAGAATCAATGAACGACTTTTATGTTTCATGGAGTTATTCTACGCATTTGCCTAAAAAGTAGCCTTGATCTTGTTAGATACCATCATTTACTTTTCCCTATATTTGAGGATCTGGTGAAAGTGATAAAACAACTTTAGATCAAAGCAGGTTTCTTACAACTTAAAAAGAGCAGTGACCTTAAATCCGATGGAGAGACGGGGCCTCTGCTCTCACAGCACAGCGGCTTTCCTGCCCTCTCCCAGCAGCAGAGGACTCCGCCTCTTACTCATGCCGGGTCTGGAGCAAGGGCGATTTGCTCTCATTCTCCTCTCCATCCTCCCACTTAGGTAGGCCCTGCACGTCTTTACCAGGAGGCAATCTCTTTCAGCTCTCCTCTCCAGCCCCAAATCTTTTTCATAAATATTCAGTGGAGATCAGTGGAAAAGAGTTTGTGGGTGGGTGCAGACTCCCCTTGTGTCTGGGGCTCCCAGGTGTTCTACACTGTCTCGCCAGCCCCAACTTGTCCCTTAAAATTTTATTAGAATCTCAGATGTTTTCTTCTTGCCCACTTCTGTGGTGGCTACCTCCTATCTCCTCTGCTCTGCCAAACACAAAACAGTCGTGGGATCCATTTCTCCTTGGAGGGCATTGCCATCTTTTTGGATTTTGAGTTCAGTAGGTTGCCGTGTGACCTCAGCTCTTTGAGGGCTCATACATTCTGATTTATAGGCTATCTGGCGTGCTCTCATTGTTGGAGTAGGAGCTGCTTTCTCTGCTTACTTTCTACATCCTAGGTGGAAGGTATTTTTAATATCTGGAGGGATTATTTGGTTCCTTCCCCATTCTCTTTGGTTATTTCTAAACCTCTTGGTTTCATGCTCACATTTAAAGCTTTTCTTTTATTTATTTAAACATCTCAGACATAGTTATATTCTGTGTCTAGTAATAGCATTATCTGGAATTTTTGCAGATCTGATTCTGCTCTTTATTATTTTTGATGTCTCTCAGTGATTGTTCTTTGTGTTCTTTTATGTTTTGGGATTTTTGATTATGGGCTCATGGTCTTTTTGAACATTATCTGTGGGAATTCTTTGTAGCCTGGATTGCAGTTGGATTCCTTTGGAGAGGATTTGTGTTTACTTCTGCATGGAGCATAGCCAACAATTTTATATTAATTATCTGCCTGAGGTTTTTCAGACCACACTGGTAGCATGAGTGGTAGTTTGTAGTTATGAAGTCCTAGGGAGGGTATCTTTTTTTCCTTTACCCAGCACCAAGGCCTAGACAATTTGATTTCTGAATCATGCTATTTTGGAAGGTGGATTGACCTTTCATTCACTAATATACTTATGATATAGCTCTTAGGGGTCCCAGCTTTATTTGAGATGGAATGAGAAGGGAATTTGCCTCTCTTAGGCAGATCTGTGACTTTTTTCTCTCTCTTCCATGACCTGGGAAGCAGTCAACAGAGAAGATTAACATCTCCACAGAAACTTAAGAAAAGGTCAGCTTTTTTGCTTATTTTCCTTTTACTTCTTCATCTGACCTCTGTGGATTCCTTCTTTGTACGTGCTCTGCAATGATTTAACTAAAAAAAATAATGTGTCAGCATTTAGTTATGAGGGCCATTTGGGGTATCCAGTATCTCACACAACCACAAACAGAATTATCCTTTTAAAATATCTTTACTGGCATGTTAGCGAGGTCTCAGGAGAGAGAAGAAAGAATTTGTGTTTTCAGGTCATATTGTTTAACTTCAGAAACTAAAGACTTTTTTTAAAGAACATAGAGTTATTCAGATTGCTGCTTAAAGGTTTATTGAAGACCAGATAGTGTTATTTAGACTGAATCCCGAATTTCCTGTTCTTAGAGCATCTTTCCCCATAGGCTGATATTTTGTTACTGAGTATAAGTATACGGAATATTAGCATATTCCCAGGATTTTATCATCCAGGCTGACCATTTTCAGGAAGCATAGGATAATAAAGGAAGGAAAATAGTCTTGATGTGTGCATGTGCCTGAATTCCAATCTCATTGTTTACATGAACCTAGGATGGTTTATCCTTAAGGTAAAAGTAGCTTTGATAATCTTTCTCCCTCTTTTTTGGACAACCCACAATTCTTCCAGACCTCTGATTTAATTTTTGGGTTCTATCAGAGAATTAAGCCTTACAGACAATGCTTTTAATGGCTATTTTCTCAATTTTTCCAAGGATGGTAAACATTAGTACCATCTTAGCTGCACAGGAAATAAGCTAATTTATTACATACAATGGGTACCTTAGGCTGCCATTGTGGCTTGATTCTCTTTTGGAACCTAACATGAGAAAGACTGCTGAAGACTTCTCTTCCCCATGTCATTCCTCAGGGGACCCTTCAGCTGACTCCAGTTCCACAGGAAACAAGAAGCCTGGCTTTTTAGAGAAATTGCAGGAAAAAGAAAGAAAGGAGAAGAGAAGGCCTTTCACTGTAGTTCACTGTAGTGTTCCAATGCCTTCCACCTCCCATCTCTAAATGGTAGGGTGATTGGACATATGCAACAGTTCAGTAAAGAACGTGATTTTCTCAATAAGCCATGGTTTTAGAAATGTCATTTGTTTCCATGGCTCAAGGAGAGTTTTTCTTAATTGAAGAAAAAGAATTGAACCTATTAAAAAATGTGAGTTTTCCCTCCTACTGTCACCTTTTCCTGTCTTTACTCTGTATAGGGTGAAATCCTCCTGGCACCAAAGACTAGTGAACCACTTTGGGTTCTATTAATCTAGAATCAATTCTCAGTTCTATTAATACCTACATGGTTGTTAAATTTATTTTAAATCTCTCAAGTTCATGTACTTTGGGATAACAGCTGTGGCGTAAAAGTACCATAGAGAATTAACTTTGAATTAAATTATAAATAGCTAACAGTGTGATCTACATACCAGTAGAATGCCTCAGAACAAACCACTGGCCAATGTGAATTCTTCAGATTATTTTAATTAATCCTCAGCAATTTACTAATCTTTATTCTATCTGTTCCCCCCAGAGAGCCATTATTCTAAAAGAGATCAGATTCTCTTTCACTCTCACACTTAAAAACATTTAAAAGCTCTCTATTACATGATGAATAAAATAAGAGATTCTTATTAGGGAATTCAACGCCCTTCAAAATCTAGCTTGTGGTCTAGACACACTGCACATCCTTTGTATTAACATCCCATACTTTTCATCATTCTCCTCGTTCTACCTGAAATGTCCTTTTTTTCTCTCCCATATGCTAAACTTTTATTAATCCCTCAACTTTCAACTCAACATCACCTTTACTCTTCCTCAAGAGTAGAAAAATGGCGTGGTTCTCAAACTTGTTTGTGCACGAAATCACCTAGGTAACTAAAAACAAACAAAGAGAGCCCCCAAAATAATTTCTGAGCCCCATACCAAGAGATTCTGATTTGGTTGGTCTGGAGTGCAGCCTGAGCATCAGTATTTTTTTAAAGGTCCCAGGTGAATCTAACATACAGTCAAGTAGAACCCCTGGGAATATGATTAAGAGCCCAGATGCTATATCAGACTGTGGGGGAATCTTGATTTTATGTTACTTTGTTGCTTAATTTCTCTATGACTCAGTCTTCTCATCTGTAAAATTGAGAAAATAATCATATTTAATTCTTAGGGTTGTTGTGAACATTAGCTGAGACAATGCAAGTAAAAAGTTTAGCCTAAAACCTGCCATAATAAATATTAGCCACTATCAATAGGTAAATACATTGTTCCCTCTGGGTTCTGACATTTATTTTTTTTTAATTAAAAATTAACTCAGTTATAATCTTTATCATATGCAGTATGGTTCTGAAAGGTATTTGTTTCTTCGTCCATAGATTGTACCATCCTTGAGAGCAGCCTGGTCCTAGCAATCCCTGCTCCCAGCTTCCTATTCCATCAGAGTTAGGTCCTCTTGACTTTATCTCTTAGACAAAACATAGTTGAAGACCTCACTCTTTCTTCAGAGGAAAATTGCAGAAACCTCTTAACTGATCTCCTTTCACCCAGGCTCTTCCCTGTCAACTGTCTCAAACAACAATTTCTCACTTTTTTCTCTGTGCTCCTAGGGATATTATAAAAGTTGTTGCTGTGGAACTTATAATTCTTGATTTACAAGTTCAACTCTACTTTAGACTATAAGCTTTTTGGGGGCCAGGTCTACATGCTCCTCCATTTGCACATCTGGCTTCTTGCAGTGTCCAGGAACATGGTCAGTGCATAGTAGTCAGTAGGAAGAAACAAACAAACAAAAAAAAAAAAGGAAGAAAGGAAGAAAGAAATTTGGAGAGAAGTAGATAGTATTTCTGAGCCTACTTTAAAAGCGTGATTGAAAGTGGCCTCCAAAAATGTCTCTGTTTCAAGAATTTAGAAAGAAGGTAGATGTGAATATTGAGACGATCTCAGACATCAAAAATTCATAAATCATGGTGCAGCTGTCATAGACTGAACTGGAGGAGTTTTTGAAGATTCAATATTAATACTTGAATAATTTCTTAAGCTCTTCAATGAAATTTTCTAATTCTCTGACCATTCCTTCTCCTTCTCTACCCCTTCCATGTTTGCTATTAGCCTAAGCAACCATGATGTCATGTCTTAAGACTGGAACACCACAATTGGGTTAACTTCTTACACATAGACTATTGGATCACAATGTTCCCTGGAAAAGAGAAATTTGAGAAAATAAATAGAGATGTTAAATTCTCTGTGCCAGAGTGCTGATGAAGAATGCTTCAGGGGATATAATAATGCTGAAAAGAGATATGACTGTATAAAGACGCTAAAAAGAAACCTTAATTTAATCTGTGTATTCTTCATGATTAAATGGAAAATTAAAACCAGCTTAATAGCCATGCTGTTCAAGTGTTTTGTGGCATTTTAACAGCATATTTCAAATTTTAATACCAAACTCATTATACAATATTTCAAATATCTACATTTTGCCATAACCACAAGACCATTAAAATGTACATTGCTGTTCTCCTGTGGGAATTATATACCACTTCTTATTTGTTAGCCTTGGGGCAAAGTTTCAAAGTACTTAGTATTGCTGTTTATGATCCAAAGCAGACAAAATAAAAATGAACGACAGTCTCTGTTACTTGTAAAATTTAGACAATGTTATATTTTCTATTTCTGTTTCTTCTTTTGTTTTCTTTTAAAAGAAACAACGTATATCTTGTTTCTGTTTACAGAAGTGATGCAGGCTAATTATTTAACATTTTAAAAACAAATAAGAGCAAAAGAAAGTAAATAAAAAGTATCTCCATAATCTCATGACCCAGTGATAATGACTGACATTTTATTTTATATTTTATGTTATTTTATTTTAGTCTTTTTTTCTATGTGAAAGTACACTAATTTAAAGGGAATATCCTCCAGATATTGTTACATACCTGCAATTTCAAATATTAAAAATATTTCTGCAGCTTAATTTTTTTTTCATTCTTTTTTTTTCTTTTTTGTGAGGAAGATTAGCCCTGAGCTAACAACTGTTGCCAATCCTCCTCTTTTTGCTGAGGAAGATTGTCCCAGGGCTAACATCTGTGCGCATCTTCCTTTACTTTATATGTGGGATGCCACCACCGCATGGCTTGACAAGCCAAAGTGGAGCGTGAATTTAACCACCACACCACTAGGCCGGCCTCTCTGCAGCTTAATTTTTATGGTCATTGGTTGCTTCAATGGAGATTGGGGAAAAGGAATAAGACGTTTATGATCCTAGCACCATCTTCTCCAGAAATCTTCCACAACAAGTTTTGAACAAATGAGTTGAGAATGAGAAGGAACCAGAGTCCACTTGCCAAGTGAAAGCTGGGAATATAGGTGAGGGGGTCAAGTTTGCTAATCCAATGTCAGAAACAGCAGATCAGAAGCAGGAAGGAAGGGAGACACGAAGGTGAAGTCCATTGGCTGGAACAGGCAGGGCCAGAAAAGCAGATCCCCAACAGACAAGAGAGTCTGAGGGAGCTTACATCTTTTCCTTTATCCTATCCTATTTGACATTAACTGAAAAAGAGAGCACAAGAGATGAACTGTCACTTTCTTCTTTCACTGCACAAATGTACAGTGTACATTTTGTACTTCTGTACAAATTTCACAGTGCAAACATTCTAATCACTCACTCCTCATCTCTACAATGGCTTTATTGCTGAAGGCAAAGTTTCATTATTCTGACCCCCAGGGAAATAAGGGGGTTGGGCTTGGAAGGGTCAAACTTCAAGTCAGGATCAGGTGGAGGCGAGTGCACCACTGGGATAGCTGATACCTGATGCTCTTGCAACTCTCAGGCAAAACTGGTACCTATTTCTCCCTTTGTGTAATATCTCCTCTAATAAACTACAAATCCCATGATAGAGCTACTATGAGCTCCATTTTATATCCAAGGAAAAAGAGTTTCAGAGAAGTTAAATCATTTATTCAAGTTTATACATATAATGATGGAGCCCAGATTTAAATTCAGGTCTATTGACCACGAAGGACAGTGTCCTTCGATTTTAAGAAGTCTTTGAAATCATTGAGATGACTTCTGGAATATTAAAATCATAGGAACTCTGTAGGCTTTAAAGATATGAACAAAATCCTATAATGGGAAGAACAACTTCACATCATATCTGTGGAACTCATTTCCTCAAGATTTCGTATCATTTAAGAAGATCAATCTGTTCAAGGAAGATTTTCAGAAATTTGCCATAGGAAAATTATGGATTTTGAATACACTTTCAACTTCTAAGGCTTTGGGTTCTCAGGAAAAAAATGAAAAAGCTTTGTCTTCTCACAAAATGTCTCTGTGAGGCAGTAAGATAGACCTGAAAAAATGTGGAGACAAATGGATTGAGTTCCAAATTTCAGTGCACCATTAATTATCTGTAGGCACTAGGCACATTGAGTCTGTTTGAATTTTGACATCTGTACAAAAGGATAATAATTCCTTTCTCATAAACTTGCTATGCTGATTAAATGAGATTATGGATTATGAAAAGCTATCTAGAAATGTTGTCTGTTGTTAGACAACAACTATTACTATACAGTGAAAAAATCATTCTTCCAAACAATGCCAGATGTTATCCTTGGTTGTGTTTCAAAGAGCACTATATGTGTTTGCATCCTCAGGGTGATTGCTTTGTAAGCCAGGTGTGAAAAGGAGGCACTTTATTGGAGAGTTTCAACAGTCATATCGGCCAACTCACATAATTCTAGACCAACTCAAGATACCATGTGGACCTGGTATCCATCTGTTTGAGTAAATCATAATTTAATTCCTATATGCAGTCAAACAAAATAGACAAGAGCATCTACTATTGCTTCTTCACTGACAATTTGTCTGCTCCCTGTATAATTATAGCATCTCAGTTTATTGTCTCTACATCTAAAGTTGGAATAGCCCAAAGTGAATTTCTTTAACCTTGGCCAAATATTGAAACAATCAGTAGAAAATGCAGATACACTTTTACCTAAATACTCAACTAACCCTGTACTATATCTGGCTGACCTTCGTCTTCTTAAAAAATTCTTGACCCACAGAATAAAATCGAAGCTCTTCAAACGTGTACATAAAGGCCTTCACAAATTGATCTCTGCTGTTCCTGCCCCGTATTTCTTCCTTTTTCCACCATGCTTTCTACCTTCTAGTCACAATGGCTTCTCAGAGTGCCTAACCACTTCCTTCTTGCTCTTTCTTGGTTGTCACACCACCTGTACCAGGGTCATCCCTTTACTTTCAGACTTGGAAGTGTGGGATCTGGATTTTTGGTCAGCTGTCAAGGTGCCAGCTGACCCATTATGGGGAGAACCTTGACTGATGGGAAAACTGACACATATATTTTTTTCTTTCACTCTTTTGTGGACTACTCCCAGGTGTGGCTCATCTGGAGAGGTACTGAGCAAACAGGCTTGCTGAGCGACGTGCTCTGTGTCTTTGCTTGTGAAGCTGTAGCTATTGTAGCGCGTCACGTCACCTTATATCACATCTTCCCTCGTCTCCTTTCTCTTTTATGGTCTTGGGCTTGTACCTATCAAATGAAGTATTAGCTCCTTAAATCTTATTTCAGGTTCTGCTTTCTAGGGGACCTAGGCTAAAACGTTATCATTCCTCAATCCACCACACTCTTCCACACTTCCGTGTTTTGTGCATGTTCTGCTTGGAATGTTCCTCCACTCTTCATTCTTCTTAAAGATCCAGTTCAATTGTTGACGTCTCTGTGCTCCCAGGGTACCTGGTACCTCTACTAACACTAAAGCACATGTCATGCTACTGTGTATATATGTTATGGTAGGCCAATCTCCCTTAACAGACTGTAATATCCTTGAGGACAGGAAGCTTGTCTTATTTATCTCTGTATTTTTGGCACTTAGAACAGCGCCTGTCACCTATATGGTGCTGCATAGTTGTTTAAGGAATAAATTGGACCAATTCAGTTCTGTGCTTTCTTTGGTTTCTCTTGAGCATAATGGTCTAATGCTAAGGTATTTTAGAATTGTGTATCACTGAAATGTATTTATTATCTTTATTTATAACATAAAGAGGCTGGGAGCCTCTTTGACCAGGACAAAGATAAAAATGTAATCTAAATGCTTGTAATGTGGGAAACTTCTGACATGATCTCTTACTGATGTCTGTGTGACACATTTCCACTACTCCTATTTTAATCTAGTTTCTTTTGAACAAATTGGTACAAGTGTTCAAAACATCTCAAGATGGTGATTACCCTAAAATCCTTTGTGTTGTGTGTAGTCTTCAGGATGCCTGACTAACTAGGATTCCACAGCTAATCTAAGGACAAAACATGGCATTGTTAGAACAATGGCCACTTCAAATGGGTTTACGTGGTGGGTCTGGAGGATAGAAATTTAGGAAGGTTTCAATGGGGTTGGGGAAGTATTTTGTATTACTTAGATAAGCATTAGAGGTCTGGAATTATAGATGCTGTAGGATTGGATAAAGCTACCATCTTGAATTTCCTTATCTAGTATACAATGTCCTCCTGTGATGTCCTACTTCTCCATCTTTCCCTGTCTTGATACGTAGAATCTATGAAATCTGGGTATTTTCCTGTTGACCCAAAGATGCTGGATAAGAGAAAGGGACCCACAACCAGCATACTCTAGCAAATGTCTTTATGAATAGATGTGAAAGACCATGAAATACCAATAAATGACAGAAAAATATGGATGCCAACCTCTCAAGACAAAGGATAAGGGATGCATCCCCTCTTTCTCTATCATAGTCCCTCCATAGAGCCTCCTCTTTCCCTTGCTGCCACCTTCTGCCTGACCTTCATATTGTCTTGGGAGGGTTTGATTGCAAATGTCTTCTTCTTTGAGTTAAGCTAGTACAGGAGCATTCCTTAACTCGCCTAAGGTAAGGTACAGCAGGTGTCAAAAAAACTTCCTAAGATTTTCCCAACCAAATAGTGTTGACCATTTATAGTTTTATATAAGATCCTATGACCCCCAAAGGGGCACAGATGCAGAGAGAAGTGGATTGTAGTAGTTGTTGGGGCAGGGGTGGAGGATGAGCTCATGATTCAGAACAAGGAGTGAGATAGGTGCTAACTTTTATTGGATGCCTAAGCACTGTTCTAGGTGTTTTATACATGTAATTTTTCCAATAACAATATTGTGAAGTAGATATATGTTCATTTTATATATGAGGAATCTGAGAACCCACAAGGTTTTAGTAACTTGCCCAGTGCTACACAACCAGGAAAGGACTGAACAGTAAAGGTTGCCATTTGCACACCTGCTGGTGTTGATCCTTTCAGAAGTAGCGCAGTGAGGCCTCTCCAGGAAGAAGACAGTTTTGCACTTTAGATCACTTCTCACCCTTGTCTCCATCTGTTTCCATTTTTGTTGCAATACTCCTTATATATTAAACTGTTTCAGGCACAAGACCACTTCCTGAAAAGGGAGTCATTTCTCACATAACTCTTCCGTGTAGCTAAGGCAATGAAGATTTAACAGTGCTAGTTGAGATTGGCAGTTCAACAGTTAATGCCTGGTGGCATAGAGCATCCCGTGGAGACGAACAACTGAGTGAGAATTTCAGCATTTTGGACTTTGGCAGGCCTAGAGTGCAGCAAATGAGCCTAGTGACATACGAAGTCTTCTCATTTGAGTTGACATCAATTGAAAAGTCTAAAGAATGTTCTAAACCTTCCCAATCTCTTCTCCTGCAGAGATAATACCACATCATTTCTGAGGAGAGCAAAAAGTTTATTTTGTGCACTTTTAAAATTTAGGAACTGAGACACAAGTTCTTATAAATTGAACAGTTCAACAGAATGTTCAGATAAAAGGTTGTGAAAGCTTTTTCCCCCTGTTGTCTCTTTTAGTTATTACTGTGGAGAAGCCACTTTAGGAGAAAGACCCTTCTTTTCTCTATCACGATAAAGACTCAAGCCCCAAGAATCCACCAAAATAAATTATTTTCTGTAACAGTTTATTCAGAAAAGAAGCTCATGTGAAAATTTCTTAATCTTACACAAAGCTCTCCTATTCCCATAAAAAAGGAAGTATTAAAGTGTACTAATAAGGAGTTGGAGCCTAACAAATTTTGATTGTTGGGAGGAAAATATAAAAGCAGAGGTTGTCTCTAGATGGTCCCATTTCAGAGCTTCCTCTATAATAGCCCTGTTTTCCATGTTTACTCTCATGTATTCACATGAAGCCTTTTCTCCTCATCTACTGCCTGGCTGCCACGTCTTGCTTTCTTTTTAAATTTAACATGACTGAAAGGGACTGTATCTACTTTCTTTGAATGCCTGCTTTAACTCATGGCCCCCTACCAATTTTTAAATGAATGGTATATCCTCACCACTGTAATTCAAGAAGCCATCTTGAAATCTCTTCTCTGTTGGATTATCTCTCTAAATAGTCACCCTTTTCAATAGCCACCATTCTCTCATGTGCTTTTGCCTTCTCATTCTCCAAGCCATCATGCTCTTTTGGGCATTCTCACTTCACACGTAAATCACTGCTGTGGTCTCTTAATTGACTTCCACTCATCTGTTTCAACCATCATTGTTTCTTATGGCTTGTCCCAAACTCTCTAATATTCATTACCCAACCCCATTATCTACGGAACATCGTGATCCCTCGTTTCTGGCCAGGTAGTTCTATTCTTGGTTCTCCCAAAGCATGATGATATTCCAGGCACTATTTTAAGCACTTTTAACATGCCATCTAATTCAGTCCTCGCAATGGTATAAAGAACAAGAGTGCCGGCTGGTTGCATTGGACATTGAACTTGGGCAGGTAGTATAATACATCATATGAATTTGGGCAGGTAATGTAACTGCTCCATATGTATGTTTCCTCATCTATAAAATGAGGGTTATACTAGCATCCACCTCATTAAGCTATTGTAAGGAATTAGTGCAGGCACATATTAACAGTCCCTAACCCATAAGGGATACTCAGTAGATGTTGGCTGTTAGTGTCATATCATATAGAAGGAGACACTGAGGCAAAGACAGGTTAAGCAATTTTCAAGGTGCTGTAACCTGTTAGTGAAGTTGGAGTTCGAATCAAATCTGACTTCAGAATGCACCTAAACATTATGCTATGCGGCTTCTCTTCACACCATTTACACCTGCAGTCCCTCCTCAATCTCTTTCCTTTAAGGAATAGCTTAGAACTCCAGGATTATTAGCAGCTGCCCTCCCTCTGCTCTGAGATGCCATGGAAGCCATGGAGAGGGAGTAGGCGGCCACAGTTGTGCTTCAAGCCACTTCTTCTTGACTCCTGGCCACGAAGCTGTGACCACCATCTGCTGACCCTCCTGTAGTCTGAACACTTCAAGTGAAAATGCCTTGTTTGGGCAGAAAGTGTAAATCTCTCAGGAGTAGGATGCCTGGAGTGAGGCCCTCACTGAGGGAAGCTAATCAATGCATTTTCTTCATGTCACAAAAAGGCTTCTAAAGAGGTGCAACCTGTACTTTAGGATGTCAGAGCTGGCTGAGAGACCCAGTGTCCACCTAGGGATCACCCTCAGGGGAAGAGTCCATTTTCAGTGTATGGGTCATGTTCCTGGCCTGAAGGTCTCTATTATACCCCTGACTAGTCAAACTCTGAAACGGGAAAAGACTCTTGGGATTCATAATTATTAGTATAGGACCAGGTTAAAGGGTTTAGGCTGAGAAAGGTGCCTAGAATGCTAGAGGAAAGACAGGATGAAATTACAGTCATGTGCCGCATAATGACGTTTTGGTGAACGACGGACCGCCTATAGGATGGTGGTCCCACAAGATTAGCATCATAGATCCTAGGTGTGCAGTAGGCTATACCATCTAGCTGTGTGTAAGTACATGTTATGATGTTCCCACAACAACGAAATCACCTAATGACTCATTTCTCAGAATGCATCCCTGTCGTTGTGACACATGACTGTAATATTTTATTGTTCGAGGATCTCTTCTGTGCCAGATACTATTCCATACATTGTCATATGTTCATTAATTCGGTCCATAAAAATTTGATGAGCACTTATTCTGTGCTGGGACGGCACGTAATAGGTCCTGGGGCGCTGGGATTAATACAGCAGATATCCTCCTGCCCTCATGGAGATGAGAATCTAGCAGAGGAAAAAATGTAGTGCAAACATTTGTATATTCTTTTCCTCAATTCCTGAGGAGGAGGAATATATTTCCATTTACAAATGTGGAAACTGAGGCCCAGAGAAGTGAGCTACTTTGCTTAATATCGCAGGTCCATTAAGTTAAGAAGGAGAGTTTCACACCTAGTTCTTTCTAGACATCAATTTTGATATCCTTCCGTTTGTCACAGAATCTGCCATTAACTTTTGTAGCTAACATTAGGTTAAACAATAAATTTCAGAGGCAAGCTTGTGAGATTTGACTTATATTGGATTGTTCTTCCGGAAATAAGCCAAATGCTCTCATTTAGCTTAATAAAAATTCTCCACATCAGACTTTTGAGTATTGACTCTCTTGTTAATCACCAGGTATATTAGGCATAATTATTTCTGAATAACTCGATAACAAAGTTTTTTCTACCCAACCCCTTAAAAGGTATATATTGATTTAAAAGAAAATTAGTTCCAGGTTAAAAAGTGGCTCAGATGCTAGTATTTAATCCTCCTCCTCTCAGCTCCAGCAAACAGATTTCACTCAAACGCCTGAAAAGATATAAAAATAGAGAACATTTTATATCCATCCTGGAAAATAGGAAAGGATGTGTGTTAGTCAGAAGAGGCTTCAGAAAGCTTCTCCCAGGCTCGTCCGTGTGTCTGTCACAGCAGAGCTTTATTCCTCACCCCTCGCCTCCTTCAGGTCTTTGCTGGAATATTACCTTTCCAGTGAGATCTTATATTCAAAATTTCTTAGCCTTCTTCATCTGATGCTGCCATTTTTTCTTTCCTGTTTTTTCTCCATAGCTTTAAAAAAAAAGTTACCTGCCATACTATAAACTTAGCTTTATTATTTGTTTATTGTCTCTCTTTCTGTTTTGCACCACTGGAATATAACCTCCATGAAGGAAGAGGTTTGTTTTTCATTTTCCATTGCTATATCCTTATCGTCTAAAACAGGTCCTGGTACCTAGTAGGCACTCAATCAATCAATCTTAAATGAATGAATCCTGTTTTATTGATGAGGCAACAGGTTAGAGAATGCTGTACTCTCATTCTGCCTCATTTCATGTTCGTCATCATGTTCCCGAGATCTCTCCATGTGATACCCATGGATCTAATTAATTCCTCTTAGCACAGTATGATATAATTTGAATGCGTCAATTTTATTTTTCTATTCCCCCCTAGTTGGGCATTTGGGCTATTTACAATACTGTTATACAGCTTGGTGCTAGGTTTGAGTTGGGTTTTTCCTATTGGTCAGAAATCAGCAAAGGCCTAAATCTAAGAACAAAGGAACTAAGTCCTCCACATTCTATTTGGGCAGAACCATCAGCCACAGGTGCCACCTGCCTCGTTGCAGGGCTGGCCTCTCCCAACTGGATATAAGAAGAGGCGTGGGGGAGAGGGGGAGGCGGCCTCTTGGGAGTGCTGTTTTCACAAAGACAAGCTTTCTCTTCATCTACCCTTGTGTGTGTGTGTGTGTGTGTGTGTGTGTGTGTGTGTGTGTGTGTGTGAGACAGGGGATAGGTCGGTGTCCTATTCCTGAATCCAAGAGAAGGAGTCCACAAGGAAATCAGTTATAAATGTCAGGGGAGCACAAACTGTCCACCCTACACTCTATGTTGAGCTCAGGAACTTCTCTTCTGAAAGTTGCCAATGCCCTGGGATGTTGGAGAAAGGGGCAGAGAGAGATCCAAGAGAAGGAAAACTGGGAAAGCAATCTGAATCTCTCCTACTCATCGTGGCAAAATTATGCTTTTTTTCTGTCCTTTAGGTGAAGGGGACATTCCTTTGGCAGTCATATTTAAAGATTTGTCTTGAAATTTGGTACCTTCCGTGTTGGTCTTTCATCTTTCATCATTGACTTGAAAGTTGTTTTCTTTCTTCTTCTTTTAACCATATTCTCCTGAAGGCCCGAATTTTCAAACAAAAGCACTGATGTAAATGATTTCATGTGTGGTTGTGTAACTCTTACTAGGAGAACACAATGCCTTTAAAATATAAAACGAGGAAAATCATGCTGTATTCAGGAGCTCCAATGGGACAGAAATAATTTTTGATCATTTATAACAAAATAGTTCTACCTGAGGGCCTGAATAAATTAGAGTAGACATCTAAATAATTTTTAGATATATTAAGAACAGTATCCAAGCTACCTTTAAAATGTCCTAAGATTTATTTTTATAATTTAAAAAATCACACTTTAATATATATTTGACGTGATTAAAAGCATCAGATCACAATGCAATATCAAGATATCACTTATATATGATTTAGTTAATAAAGCATTTCCCATTAGACCCTATTACTTGCCTTCCATATATTGATGGTGCCATTTCTGATTTGATCATATTTCCTACCCAGAGTCGCTCCATCTAGAACGTCTTATCATCGTTATGTTTTCCTCTAGTGCTGGGACGGTTAATGTTTGTTAAAAGACTGATAGAGTTTTTATTAAAGTTATACTGAACTGAAATCCTGCATTTAAAGATTCTGCCTCTTCACCATGCGATTTCTCCTCACTCTTTTCCAAATCTGCTCCTTGCATATTGTGTTGGAATTGGGTTTCATTGCCAAAGTTTTGATTAAGTAAATGCCATAGCTAGAAATTAAATTAGAAGCACTTATCAAATTGCAGCCAAGTGATATCGATCTCTAAATGTAACCTATATATTCAACGCAGTAGGCAGGGCGTGGGTTTGCTACCTATGAAATGAGCTGTAGTAATAAATTGGGTAGGCTACATTCCTCACCATGCTTTTAGCATCCATTAAACAATTACTAAAAAGTGGGAGGGGGATGGGGGCAGCAAGAGGAGGTGAATGCTGCAGATTTTTAAATGTATAGTATTAGCAATGAGGAGAGGGAATTCTCCTGTTCACTTCTTTATAGTTCCTTCTTAGGAATTCTTTCTTAAAGGTGTTTCTCTACTGCTCATCATCATTATGTTGGGTGTCTCTAACTTACTGCATGCACCTCTAGTTGGTTCTTTGGAGAAATGCCACTGCAGACAGAATTTCTTTTACATTACAGCTCCTTTTGAGTTTTTGTCCAATCACGAGGCATTAGAGGAGCTGCAGCCAATATTCCCCCACCAGCCCCTTGCCCATCGCCTTCAATTAGGGAGAACAGGTGTCCCACTAGACAGCTGTAACTGCTGAGGAGGCATCTGCAGCTGCCAGGTTAGTGCCAAGACTCGGCAAATGAATGGCCAGATTGCTGCCTGAGGGCACCGAGGTCTAGAATTTCCCGTGCGGGGGCAATTACCTCCAACTCAGAAGGTGAAAAAGAACTTCTGTTGAGGCTTTCTCCCTTATGGGGAGGGACTGCCAGCACACAGTGAAGCCTCGAATTAATTGGATGTCAGCCCTGACTTTGCTGTCAGGAGGACTGTGATAACTGGGTCATTCTTATTTTAATTCCAGCTAAGAAAATCGGGGGATTAAAATAATTGCCTGGATATTTCTAGGGCAATGTAGAGTAGCAACTCTGATCTCTTGGCTAAATCTCATCTTATTCTCACTTCATTCTCCTTCTCCACCCCCACCCCTCCGCTCCTTCACTTACCTGAAATAATGGGTGGTAGTTGTAGGATCCCAAAAAGGGAACCCCAACTCCAGCCTCGGGAAGGCGCGGACCCACAGACACAGAAGACCGAGCTTGATGCAAACGCAAGAGGTAAGAGGTTTATTAAGCGGAGCTCCGGGTCAACACGTATCTCTCGCAGGAGACAGAGGAGTCGACCCCGAACCTTAAAGGGCAAGCTCTTTTATAGGATTCGGAAGCATAAAGCGGGAAAAGGTTGGCGCGGTCTTACATGATTGGCTAATTTAAAACATTTAAACAGTTACATTTTATGGCGCGAATTGCTATGGCGCGAAGCGATTATCAGGTTACACACACGCGTCCCCATCTGGACCCCCTCCACCCCGACCCTCCCAAACTTATCCCTCTGGAGCACTCTCTTGTTCTCAATTCTTCCCCGAACAGTTTAGGGTGGGTCTTTCACGAATAGAGTCAGTCAGGATTGATAAACGTTCCCTCCTATACCAGGAATCCTTAGGGCGTGGAGGTGCCTGTCTCTAAGGTAGTAACTTTTAAATTTTTAATATAACTTACTTCCTTCATAGTGAAAAAAGCTTTGCAGTTAGAAAGATTTGGCTCACCTCCCCAATTTTCTGCTTATTAGCTGCTGTGACTTTGGGCAAATTCCTTTATTTACTGATCCTCCATTTTCACATCTACCAAATGGGTTGCTATGAGAATTAAATAATGAATTAAATGATACAAACAGTCTTGTACCTGGTACATTGTTGCCACATCATTAAGGACTAACAGCTTTATCTTTCCCAATATCATTTCTCCATTTTATTTATATTAGGTATTCATAGCTCTAGTCTACAAAGCTTCAAATCTTGTCCTGACGCTCTGAGAATATCAGAATTGTTAAAATAATAAATCACATCAAGCACTGTTCACCTCCAGGCCAAATTAACTTTATAGCTATTGTGTCACTCATCGACTAATTGGTTGATTGATTCATTCATAGAAACATCTCATAAGCAGCACTGTATTCCGGTTGATGGCTGTATCAGCAGAGGGGGAAGAGGAAGTCTTTTCAAGGCGGTAAATGAGTTAAGTCTGGGAAGGTAGCACAATTTTTTAGGGAAAAAAAGAAAAATATGCTATACATACATGGTACTTTATATAAGACTAACTTTCTGTAAAATAACAATA
Source organism: Ceratotherium simum simum (assembly GCF_057802395.1). Lineage (NCBI taxonomy): Eukaryota > Metazoa > Chordata > Mammalia > Perissodactyla > Rhinocerotidae > Ceratotherium > Ceratotherium simum. The sequence continues at coordinate 33,606,876 of NC_141928.1, read as the reverse complement.
ATAAAATCCTACCCCAAATGATTTGTTTGATAGTTTTATATTTCTACCTGTTTGTCTTTCTCAAGGCAAGTACCTTCATGTTCTAGGCAGCAGGGTGCAGAAGTTATAAGCACAGACGCATAGACTGTAGTCTAGAACTAGACACTGGTTTTATAATTCAGGCTCAGTCACCTACTGGTTATATGGTCATGGGCAACTTAGCCTCTCTGTGCCTCAGTTTCCTCATTTGTATAAGAGGTAATCACTTGATAGGGTTGTTGTGAGGATTAAATGGACTGATATATGTAAACACTCAGAACAGTGCTGGGCACACAGCCCTAGAGTATTAATAGTCAGCCTAGAGTATTAATAGTTAGCCCTAGAGTAATAATAGTTAGCACTGTAAAGCAGTGTCTTTAACCCATGATGATACTGCATCTTTTCTGTATTCTCACTAGTCCAGAAAATTTTGTCCAGATTTGCTTTCTTTAATTTGTATTATAAAACAAGAGTATATGGAATACTCTCTTCTAAATTACACATCTGACCTTAAGATTCCTATATACTTTCTCTAGCCCTCTTGCTAGCTTTCTTCCATTAAAAGTTGCAGAGAAAAATAAGTCAATAGAAAATGAATGTTTGGTAGGCTGTGGAGGGTGGCTAGTGATATATCTAAAAGCTGAAATGATGGAATAAAACTGGCTCCGTAAGAACTTTCCGTAAGAACTTTCCCAGCACTAGTGAAATGCAGTGGACCCATTTCCCTCTACAGAACACATCTGGTGCAATTTCCCCCTTAGCCGTAAATTTCTGCAGCCACAGACAGCTGAGCAATAAATTCTTCGTTTAATTTCTCATAGTCCCCTGATGGGAGGGGGGACTATCTTCACATCATTATACTTGATGTGAAAAAAAATGACAATGTTCCAATTCAGTTTTAATCACTTTTTTTCTCTCTGTGTTATATATAATGCTTAGGTTATTTTTATACACTTAAGCATAATGGGATAATTAAATAGAGTTCTAATAGTTTTAATTCTCCCTGTCTTTATAAAATTGTGTTTCTTTTAATAGTACTGAGTTTGAGAAAATGAAGCCATATATTTTATGGAGTTATTTATTTTTACGGTTTGTACTTATGACGTTAGGTAGTCCTAACCCCTCCAGCCTCACACATACTCACTAATCGCATTTTCAGGTACAATATTGCTCAGGGTCAGGGGAAGGATTTAATTGCTGTGTCTTGGGCTATCACGGGCTCTCCCTGGAAGACGGTCCATAGTTGGAGCTGATGGAGTTAAATATTGTTCTCCTAGTTCTCTCTGTTTTATGTGGAATTAAAACTCCTGCTCTTATCATCCTTCATCAGTTTTATTTAGTTTTAGTAATTTGACTCTACAATGCCTTAATTTTCACAACTTCCAAGTTTCATTTAGAATGCTTTACAGTAAGCTCTGTACAGTGGTGCACCAGTAAATGGATCTCTGGGGTAAAAATGCCCTGGTTTGTAACATATGTGTCCGTGGTATAAATGCTCCCATCACGGCCAATTTCAAGAGGACTATGTGACATCACTGAATGTGAAGTTGGGAAGAGATGTGTCTATTTGGTGCTCAAGAGCCAATGAGGCAGCTCCAGTACGCCCTTGCCTCTAGAATTAACATCATATTTAACCAAGAAAATGAATCAGTATTCCAAAATTATTCTACACTAGTTGAAAGACATTATATATCTGTATGTATAAATGTGTGTGCATATGTATGTATATGTGTGTGCATATATATGTGTATAAATATATACATACCTATGGGATATATTTTATATCTATATATATCTGTATCGCCTTTTCCTTTGTAGCCAGAATTTTAGCCGTTTTGATTTCCTTGGCAACCCGGTATCATGTGATTGCAAGTGAAATCCAGTAGAACAGCTTTACTCCTTTGGAGAAAATCTAAATGCATAAGGAGATTAGGTATAAAAACTCCACAATTGGAGAGATGCCTTCTCAGGTTTGCTTTTCTAACAAGCCAGGTGTTCTTAGATTAAAAAGAAGAAAACAGAACATTGTTCTGTTAACCTGGTTTTTAGTTTAACTGTATTTAAATAAATAAAAGGTCCAATCAAAGAGGCATCTCCCTTTACACTTCCTGAAAACAGACCCAGATTGCTGTAAATTGTGATTTTTTTTTTTTTTTTGATATTCAACTACCACTCTCTAGAGAACTTCTCTTAGGCTGACCGAGGTTACACCTGGGGCTGGGCACAGCTTGGGAGCTCTCAGTGCCTTGACAATTCTGTCTTTTTATCTCGAATGCACTGGAGTTTGGCAAAGAAGTTGTGCATGGTGCCTAATGGCATTAGGCATTAGCTGGCTGTGGTTATGTGTCTGTCCATAATCTCCCAGTGTAATGGTGCCCTTGGTCTTTTCTGAAATTCGGTTTACCAGGTGTGCAGCCATAGGCATGATGGTAGGAGGAAACGAACTGGCTTTGCTCCACTGAAAAACGACCTGATGAAACACTGAGGCTCATTCTTGTTATCAAAAGGGATTATAATGTCAGCAGGACTGGCTACCTAATTTACGAGGCCCAATGCAAAATGGAAATGTAGGGCCCCTTGTTAAAAAATTATTAATAATTTCAAGGTGGTGACAGCAGAGCATTAAACCAAGTGTGGGGCTCTGAGCGGCTGCGTGGGCTGTATGCCCATGAAACCAGCTCTGGATTTCAGCGTGGGTCCTCTGCATCTTCTTCCCACTATCCCATAGAGTCGCCGTGATGATGGAGCTGGACAGCTTTAGTAGAGACAAGATGTACCTGGGTTATGGGAGGCCTCCATCAACAAGGACAAGAAAGTTCCCAGTCCTCAAATGAAAAATAGGAGTCAGCAATTCCTTCCAGAAGACACTCTGGGCAGAGAATTATAATATACAGCAGCAAAATGATCAGTCAGAAGAAATTCAATAAAAAAGAAATTGCCACGATGTAAAATCCAGAGGGTCAAGCTTGGGGCTTCCCAAGCCAAAAGGAGTCAGAAACCTTAAATCGAAAAGGTCCGGTGAGAACAATCTATCTTGTCTACCTTGTAAGCGAGAACGACTAAGCAAAAAAGACAGGCTCATTTTCTGCCAGGATTCCCACAAAGAGCACTGAAACAAAAGACTATAAAATCTGTGAACCCGGCAGCTAACTGATTGGTGGAAAACGCTTAATTAGCAACATCTAGAGGTTAAAATACAGTTTATAGACTCTTTTTAAAAAAATGTCAACATTCTCTTATGACCAATGTATTACACAGATCTATTGGGAATGATTATTTCCACTATAAAAGGATTCTCCAGTGCAGAATTGTGTCTAAAGCCCGCTGTCACTTAAATATGTAAAGAGTTGACAGTTCCTATTCTTCTACCTCGATGTGAATGACAACTGGGGACAGTGCTAGAAAATGTAAAGACAGAAAACGGTAACCGGCTGAGCCAGAGTCTGGATACCAGGGAGGACAAGTGGAGGGGCTCTGGCGCGGTGAAGCTTGTCTAGAGTTGAATAGGGTGTTAAGAAATAATCCGGTCCTTTGTGGGTCTTGGTCCTTAGACTTGTTAAAAGGTAAACTGAAGCATATTAAAAATTTTATGAATTTATTTGAGCAAAAATGGATAGGAATCAGGCAGCACCAAACCAGAAGTGGTTAGGAGAGCTCTGTTAACAGGAGCATGGGGAAAGGCTTATACAGTTAAAGTGTGGAAGCAAAGAAAGGCAATTATTGATTGGCTATGGGTTAAATCCTAGTTGGCTGTGATTGGTTGTCCTTAGCGTTTTGATTTTGTAACCTTGAGTATCTGCAGACTTAAGATTTTGGTTTGCTTATGTAGGCGCCACGGCATTAGAGCCACATCAGTCTAAAGTCCTCCTTGTTTAATTAATTTAACAGGCTGTATTTCTCACATTGCACACTGCAGGTGATATGGTTGCTTCCACAGCTTCAGCAAGATCCTTGAGCCTGAAGACTTGCAAGGCTCTGGCTCTTCCTCGCAGCTCTTTTTTGAGCTGCCGACTCAGACCTCATCTCCCACCACACTCCCAGTCACACTGATCTACCTGTGGGACCTAGAACACACCTGCCTTTCTCCTTACTGTTCCCTCTGCCTAGATTCCATCTTGCACACTAACCACCAACACCCCCACCTCACTGCCTTTCTAACTTGCTAACTCCTTCAGATCCTTCTAGACTCAGTTCAAATGTAGTTCTTCCTGTAAGCCTCCCTCACTTCTCTCTGATTTTTATGCCATTTCTCTAGCATCTTCCACTACTTCCTTTTTTCCTACAGTACTTATGACAAATTGTGGATTAATTTGTCTCCTTCCCCAAAACAAGCGCTCCTCAAAGGGCCAGGACCAATCAGGTCGTGTTCTTGTTGTATTTTCAGTTCCTTAGCCCAGTGCCTGAAGCGTAGTGTGTGCTCAATAATCACATGTTGGATGAATGAATAAATAAACAATTAAATGGACACTAAGAAGTCCAGAGGGGCAAGTGAAGAAGTGGTTTCCACATGCTGGGCCCTTCCTCTAGGAACAATTGTTTGGGAGTGGTTAGTGGAGAAGTAGAAGTGTAAGCATTATTTCCATGTAGCTTAAGGAGTTGGTTGCTAGTGAGAACACCATGCTCAGGTGGAGTAAACCCGGAGCTTGTTTCCTCACTGGCTCTGTGAGGGGTAAGGGGTAGAATTGTTTCACATTCCTATGCCAGTGGTATATCAGTATGGTCTTTAGTTAATGACTCTGCTCTGGCCAAGCATGCAGGGTGCTCATATCAGGGTCTTCTCATTCATTCACTCCCTTGCTCCTTCAACAGTGACTGCCTTCAGGAAATTGTTAGGAAGGCTGATGTGAGAAAGGGTTCCTGCTGTGTGCTTTCACTGCTCCCAGGGCCAGGACTGGGACTCTGGGAAGCAGTGTGGTCGGCGACTGGTTGGCTGCTGCCCACTCTTCTTTCTCCTTCCCTGCTTGACACTGACTTTGGCCAGTCAAGTTTCTTTGGGACAGCCAAGTCCTTGGTGCAATGTTTACTCCCTGTTGAAATAGCCCCAGAAAATGAGACCACCTGCCTCAACTGTGCAGTTGCCCTGTAAGGCTAGACCAAGAGGCCAAGTGGCCAAGGCTAGACCAAGAGGCCACTTTCTCATAGATAAGAAAGTGATGGAGTGAATTTATTTAAATGACCCATGATACCTGTCAAGGTCACTTCCAGTGGTAACTCCTGCTTCTTGATCTTAGCCCCTGCACAGGAATCCGGGCCGTGGACGTACAGGTGATTGGACAGCCAAGCATTTCTAATTTTCTTGTGTTCTGTCCACAGTGTGTTAGAAAGAAATATATTTAAAGGGAAATAAGATTTGTAAATCTCACAAGTTCGGAAAGAGGCAAATTACCAAAGTCCTACATTGTACACCCACCAACAACACCAAGGACTGTTAGGACGAGAAGGAAATTTGAAGAAAATCCAGCCCCTGATTTCTTAGATAATCATAATAATTAACACTCCTTGAGAATTTACTGTGTACCAGCATAAGTATCATCTTTCTATTATCTCATTTAATTCTCAAAATAACTCTGGGAGGTAGGTTTTGTTATTCTCATTTTAAAGACGAAAAATTGATGTTCAGAGAAATGAAATAAATTACCTGACATCATATAACTAGTAGGTGATGGAGCCAGAGTTAGGACCCACAGGACCCTTAATCTTACCTCTGTAATAATGTTAGCTTCTATTTTAGAGAGTACCAGACACCGGGATGTGCCTTTGCACGCACCAAATCATTAAATCTTCATGACTTTGACAGATAGATATTGTTATCTTCACTAGACAGATTAGGAAACTGCGATTCAGAGAGATTAAGGGGCCTATTCAAGGTCAAGCAGTAGAGTGGACTAGAAATCAGGACTTCTTTCAGGCAAGTATTCCTTTAATTCCTTCAGGTGATGTCAATGTCTGAAAGTCCTAGAAGGTATTTTTGGCAATATTGTTTTCAGATCCTAGAAGGGAAGGTGGGGGGAAGTTAATGTGCCAGGTTGCCTGTTGGTATCTAGCACTTCTCCTGTCCGCCCATGTCCTCTCCCAGGTATCAAAGGGGTTGAAAGCCTGGAACTACATTTCCCAGAATTCTTTGCCAACAGACTTCAACTTTAGATTCCACAGATGAAAGGAATTCACAGAAGATTTGGGAAAGGAAGAGAAGCAGAAATCATTATCCACTTTCATCCCATCTCCTACTACTGCCTCCTCATTTACTCCACTCCAGCCGTCTCCACCTCTTTGCTGTTTCTCAAACACTCAAAGAATACTACACTGTCAGGGATTTTGCACTTGGTCATCCCTTCGGTTGGATTGTTCATTCCTCAGATTTCCACATGGCTTTCTCCATCGCTTCTTTCAGGTCTCTGTTCAGACTTCCCCTACTTACTGAAGTCTTCTCTGAGCACATTATTTAAAATTGCACAACCTATCCTGGCACATGCCACCCCCAATTCCTTGCTTCAGTTTCTTTCATAGCATTTATCATCATCTGACATATATTTTTCTTTTTAGTTTATTTCAGTCTATTTCCATTAGAATATAAGCTCCACAAAGGCAATTATTTGTGTCTGTTAATGACTGATTCCTTCGTCCAGGAACATATCTGGCTCAGATTAGGCACTCAATAAATATTTCTTGAATGAATGAGAATAAATACTGCCCCTGACAGGTGACCATGGGTGGTGACTGTGTGCATGGGGCACTGGTGTGCTCCTGAAAATCAATCATAAGAGTCTCATTTGTTTTGATCCAGAGCCTGCCTTTATCTTTGCCTTTCCTCCTGCTCTTTCTTGCCACTCTGATCTGTGAGGGCATCTGTGTTGGGTAAGAGATCCAATTTTCCATGAAAAATGCAGATGGAGTTATCAGGAAGGCTATGCACAGCAGGGAGCCTCACTGTGCCAAGCATTTGTAAGATCTTTGTCGTGGCAGTCAGTGATGCACCAAAGGGAGGTGGGAAGGGCTGTCTGTCCTGATGGGGAGGAGTATTTCATCATTGACATTGTTTAGAATTGCCAGTGCATGGGGATAATAGAAAGCAGACTGACTTTTAGTTGGCTTTATTTATAGTCTTTTACAGAAAATGCACCTCCTTATTGCCTTCATAGGAAGTGGACCACTCCCACTGCTCTACCCCTGATATACTACAGATTAGTAGCACAAAGCTGTCTGAGAACCTGAAGCTGACCTCTAACTGGCGTGACCACAATGACTGGGAGCTTACAATGGTAACACCTCCACCACTGAGCACACTGGTCATTTGCAAGGAAGGTTAATGTGGGCACTGACACAGATCTTGAATTCATCTAATTTGTCCACTGCTTCCTGATGACTCACTCTTATTTCCAAGTCCTGCATTTCCATGTTTTGGGGGGCAGGGTGGGAGGTGGTTTCTGGATGTATTAACTATTGCTTTGTAACAAATTACTCTAAAACTTAATGGCTTAAAACAACATTTATTATCTCAGAGTTTCTGAGCGCTAGGAATCCAGGCAGCCTAACTGGGTCCTCTGCTTCAGGGTCTCTCACAGGCTGCAATCCAGGTGTAGGTAGGGGCTGCACTCTCATCTCAAGGTTTGACTGGGGAAGCATCCACTTCCAAGCTCACTCACATGGTTGTTGGCTGGCCTCCATTCCTCAAAGGTTGTTGGACTGAGGGCCTCAGTTCTCACCGGCTGTTGGCCAGAGGCAGCTCTCAGTTCCTTGCCAAGTGGGTCTCTTCATGAGACCAAAGACAGAAGTCACATTTTTTATACTTAATCCCAGAAGTGATATTGTCACTGACTAGGTGCTTCAAGAAACTCAAAAGTGGGTTTGGAAGCAATTAACTGTTTTTCCAAGTTGTTTCTTTTCCTTTTGTGTGTTAAGGAGATGTAACCACCAGCCATCCTGAAACTGACCACGCCTCACCACAGGAGCTACGGCCATGACTTTTGCCTTATTTTTAATGCAAAGATCTCTCCAGGAGGAGCTTAGGCCTCATTATGTGGAAGCATGTTCTCCAACTGAGCCTGTGCAAGTGAATACCCCCCTCTCCCTTTTGAACATTCATTCCCCAACCAAATAAAACTTCCTGCTTCCCTTTGTTCAGGGATGCCACGACTTTGGAAATGATTCCTCATGGCCTGCTATTTGCTGCAAAGACACTTTACTTTGTGAGACAGCTTCCACTGGTGTAGAGTCTTATTTAACTCACCAGGAGGCAAGCCCACTTGGTTTGGTGACAATATCTCATCATTTTATTGTATTCTATTAGTGAGAAGCAAGTCCTAGGTCCAGCACACACATATACGGGGGAGGGGATTACACAAGGGTATGAATACCAAAAGGCAGGGATTATTGGGAGTCATTTCAGATGCTGCCACCATATTGGGTTTCTTCTTCAGTAATTACTCCACACATTTTAAATATTCATGCATTGGACCTTGGGAGTTGTAGCAAAAATAGGATCTGGATTAGGAAAGTACATCTTGTAGAAGTTCCTCGAAATCTCTGGCTGATTAATGGATTTATTTTCTGGGTTACACTGGGGATGAAAATTTTTTCTGCTTTGAAATGTCAAAGGGAATTTGGGAGGAAGGGAGTTAAATATGTAGGATCAAATATTATTTTTATATGGAAATTTTTGACTAATTTTTTCAAAAGATACGTGCATGGGCAATACAGTTTTTAAGGTCTTGCATATGAAGACACCTTGCTGTTGCATTTACTCATAAAAGAGTTGCCTGGATATCAAATATTGATACACATTCATTTCTCCTTAAAACTTTGCTGACAGTAATTCACTACCTTCTCTCATTTTTGTTGTTGTTGGTGTTGTTGTGGAGGAGAAGTCTGAGGCTAATTAGGTTTTTGGTCACTGTTAGTAGATGCTTGCAGTGCCCTCCTCACATCACCTAAGTATTCACCATTTCAGCGTGTGCCAATAGTGTCCTACTACAATCACCTGTGACTGTCTGTCTGAGGACTTCTCTCAGCATATGGGCTGAAGATGGATGGCAGTTCAGAGGAAATATCCCAGCTTCCTGTCTCCTTGGGTGGATAATACTGAGGTGTGCACTATATTCTTAGACTTCTCCACTAGGATTGGGTCCTGTTGCCCATAGCTCTAACCAGCTCAATAAAGATCCCTGTGATGATTCCTTGTCTCATGTTCCCACACCCCTACAGGGGCTTCCTGGATCACTAGACCCCTGTCTCAGAATCTGCTTTTGGGGAAACCCACTGGAAGACAATTCTTTATAGGAAAGTTTGTTCAGTTATAAGTAACCTTGTTCAGATGTTTAAAAGATTTTTTAAAATTTATCTTGATTACTCAAAATTTTGACAGGTTTGCCTAGAGGTTGCATTTCTTTAACTCATTTTTCCCGGACTTTAAGAACCGTTTAAAAAATATATGTACTAGTCTTTCCTCAGCTCAAGGGTTTTATTAAACTATAGCTTTGATTATTTCTTCTTTTTCAATTTATTCTGATTTCTTCTTTGTGAAGTTCAATTTGTTCTGATCTCTCCTCTAATATCACTGAACATCACTAAATATCTGAATATTCTTTCTCCATTCTCTTCTTCCATATTTATAATCATCTCTCTCATTACTTACCTATATTTGTCCTTATTCCCTGCATTCTAAGAAGGCCTTTCAAGTTTGTTATGTGTCACATTACTCTTAGTTTTCTGCAGCATAAGTTCTGTTTTTCACTTCCTCAGTGTTGTCTTAAATTCTGTTATTGTGTTTTTCCCATTCGTCATTATTTCATCTATCTCCGCCTTTCATCTCATCTCAGCTTTTAAAATGACTTGTTTTGTTTCATATATGACATATCTTTTATACTTTACTGAAATTTTCTCTTAGACCCCACACTTGATATTATAGAGGTACGCTCCTCTCTGGGTCTTCTGAATGCTACTTTTCCCTCCTGTTCTGTAGTTTTTTATTTTGTTTTATTTGACACTGACATTTCTTCTCTACTCATCCTTGGTGAAGACAACATCTATCTAGACTTAGTGTTTATCAACAAACAGGGCAATTACTTTGCCTAAGTGCTTCTTTTTATTTGTGCAGAGATAGAATTCCTTTCTCAGATCTCTTGTTGGAAGAGGGAAGATTCAAGTACACAATTTATCTACGATAAATTTCCATTTTCAAGCAGTCATGAACCCAGTGAGGGCTTCTCCTTCATTGCCTAATTTTCGGAGACATTAAAAACCATAATTAGGGCTGGCCCGGTAGCGTAGCGGTTGAGTTCGCACACTCTGTTTTGGCCGCCTGGGATTTACGGATTTGAATCTGGGGGGTGGACCAATGCACTGCTCATCAAGCCATGCTGTGGCAGTGTCCCACATACAAAATGGAGGAAGATGGGCAGAGATGTTAGCTCAGGGCCAATCTTCCTCAGCAAAAAGAGGAGGATTGGCAATAGATGTTAGCTCAGGGCCAGTCTTCCTCACCAAAAAAGGAAAAACAAAACAAAAGAAAAAACCATAATTAAATTTCCTAGAATGCTCCATGCCATTTCTAACTGCCCACTCTTAATTCCTCCCCCTATTTCCTGCCCACTTATTTTCTAGGATTTACAGACTCGGCAAGGATGAAGGAGAATGTCAGTGGAGGTGGGAAGGAGTTCAGAGTTCAGAGATCTCCACACTCCACAGTATGGCTCTAAGCATTATAGAGGGATTGTTTCTCAGAGCAGGCCCTACATGTCTGTTCAAGAAACATGTTATATTGCTAGGGTTATAGATTTTTCCTACCTTATTTTACATGGTCCTGTTCTCATAAAGCAAAGCAGGTTAATGTCATCAGCTGATGCTGGTGTCAATACTATTCTAAATTCATGTCCATATTTCTTATAACTGTTACTAGTTTATCGCAGATTTTGACATTACTAGATTGTATGACAGCCTTAATTTCTTGTAATTGTCTTGTAAATTGTCTTCTTTTAATGTGTTATCATTAATATTTCTGTGAAAGATTGGGAGATACTAGGTAAGCAAATGTTAACGAGACACTCTTTTGAATGAGAAATCTCATTTTCATGTATATTATAATAAGTGCATAATAAATTAGTTGTACATGATGTATAGCAATAAAACTTTGTGATTTCTTGTGTTTTCAACTTTACTCATAAGTAACATTATTTTCTATGGTGGGATGAAAATATCATCTCTGACAAATAACTTTATAAGCCTGCTCTGTATGTGCTATAAATGTCTACTTTAAAATTATTTTTAAGGTAACCCCCTCAACCTCAATAATCTATCTGCTGATCTTGAGGAATATCGCTGTCAAAAATTATGACAGAACACTTCAGAGTGTACATATTCATGGCCTTTGCTGCATGTCTATCCTCAGAATTCATGATTACATCCAACATAGTGACAGGAACTCAGGGGAAGAGATCCAGGAAAGCAAAACATAAGCCACGCAGAGTGCTTCCTCATCGTTAACAAGTATTAAAAACATCAGCCCGAGAGTGATTGATGTGCAGGAGGATATCATAAAAGTTCAAGCCTTTGAAGGCCTTTTTTGATATGCCAACAATAAAAATATGGGGAGCCAGACTTCAAAATCCATGTGCTTGCTCATCTGATGTTTAAACTTTGGCTCTGGCCACCTTTGATTAACAGTAGACCCACAGTATAAATAGATACATCTGTGGACCAGAGATTAAATGTTGCTTAATCTATTGATGAGTGGAAAAATCTGCACATTTAGTTATTTGTAGGAAAGTGCTGGGGCAGCTTTTAGGGGTTCCTGAGAACCAATTGTGGGAGTCTCCTCTGACCTCTGTGTTCAATGACATCAAAATGATAGCTTGACACTGATTATGTTGGGAGCATTTATGTCATAAAAATTGTCAAATGCTACAGTTAGGGCTTTTTTCCCCCAGAGAGCCAGTTATACATTTATCAGAACACCTCTGTTATTAGGGCATTTTTTATAGTTTCTTTCCTGATGATTACATAATTATATTTAGTTTGTTTATATTAAATTCCCCAGCCTTCATTATAGTAATTGAGTCAGCAAATGATACTGGATTTGAATTTCATAAATTTGCTTTTAAACAAGAGCAGAAACCCATATTCAAGCAATAATTTTGTACCTTCTTTTTCATAAGGAATTGTTAGTTGTGGCTAATAACTACAAAAAGGTAACGACTATAAGCTAGGTACTCTTTGATTTCTTTAAATCACTAATCTTTCCAGACTAAAAGATGCACTTCTATTCCAGTTATTTTTTTTTAACCTTTCACATCAGAGACTGAACACCTCCAGTTATAATAATAATGCACTTAATATCACTTGCCCTGCAGAGTGTTTTATAAATGAGTGTCCCTGGCTTAGGTCCTGCCTCCAGCTCTGCTCCATCACCCTGAAGCACGGAGGCCCTGCCAGGGTCGGGTGGGGCAGGTTGTCCGAGAGGAGCACGTGAGGGATAAGGAAGCCGAGGGTCCAGGAAACTCCTGGCCTGGACTCCGCTGCCCCCTCCATTTCTCTCATCCTCCTCAATATTTCTTTCTCCCTCCATCTTTCGGATTCTTCTTTTATCATGATCTAGTTCCTTATTGTACTTATTAGGTTGCATTTATATCTCAGACTTTAATTTTAAAAAAGAAACAGTTGATGGGAAAGACAGCTAGAGTCACATAGGTGACCTGGGCAAGAAAGCAATTTGTCATCTCTTTAAACTGATATTTTAAAAATGCATGTTCAATATTTATTTGAAGAAGAGGGAAGGTTAAGAATCCTTTGTTGCTTCCACATGAAAGCACTATTCCTGTCTATTCTGCAGGACCGATTTACATGTAGTTAATTTTGAAAGGAACTGAGGAAGTAGGGCTGAGTTAACTAGCACTGTCTTTTCAAGTTAATTCAGTAATATTTTAATGTTCTTTAGAGAAGGACTTCTCAACTTATCATGTGCATATCTATCACCTGGGAATCTTGTTAAAAGCAGAATCCAGCGAATTCTGATTCAGTTGGCTTGAGGCAGGGCCTGAGATTCTGCATTCCTAGTAAGTTCCCACATGATGCTGATGTTGCTGGTCCGGGGACCACACTTTGCGGCGGGTCTCATATGCCCTTTACTCTGGCTGGATTGGAAGGGTCCATATTTCTCTATGAAAAGGAGGGGGAATGATAAGCTAGTTTTTTTTTTTTTTTTTTAACGTATGAATCCTTAAAACATCTTTTGGGGGGTGAGTGGTTTACTGGCTCCTGACCTTAAAGAAATTCCCTGCTTATTTTAGATACCTTGCCAAAAATGGAGGTTTATACTCTTAGGAGACAATTATATGATTCTGTGATTTTAGAATTTACATTTCAAAGTTGCTGCTTAGGACATGAGATATGAAAGCCCTGATAGGCCTATACTTGTGACTTTTTAAAAAATGATAAGATTTTGATTTACTCAGTAGAAATCTTTGTAAAAAAATTCTTTTAAAAGGAATAATAAAGGACATTGAAACTGGAAAACATGAAGCATAAAGCCCCCCTGTGATGATTTAAAGTGAACACACAGACAGAGGTTTCCATAAGAATTGTTGTTGTGATAATCATATAAATTTACATCTTCCTGTACTAGGCATTCTGGTTTATGAATACGGGGATACAAAGTTGCCATGCCTAAATCATATTCCCACCTCACATGAAGTTTTCAACCGTACAAGTCTGAGCAAACCACAAGCTGCCTATGAGGTATCTGCCAGGCACGTGTTAGATGCTCAATAAATACTTGTTGAACGAATTGAATCCAAAGGAAACTCATATGCGTAACTTGTATATCAGCCGCACAATTTAAACAATGCCTGCCACAATCATGTGCTTCTAGAAATGATTCCTCCCGTTCCAACCTCTTCAGACCTGGAAGATAAGCAATGTTCTTTTGTTGGGCTTTATGATCTGATGCCCATCTCTGTCCGTAAAGCCCCCCTGAACCATTTCCACCAATATTGAGCTCTTCTCTTCCAAACAATCATGGTATTCATCCTACTTCAGATTTCCGCCATTTGTATTTTGAAAAGATCGTGTCTCCAAAAACACTGTGAAATTCTTAAAAGCAGAGACAATATCATATTATTCTTGTGGGTTCCATTGCACTTAGCACAGAGCAGGTAGTCGATAAAAAAATATTAAATTGATTTTCTGCTTTAAGTGATTGTTGATGACCCTTTATTGATTAAATATCTCTGTGAGACATTTCAGATAAGGCCCAACCCTTCCAGACTCAACCAAACAAAATATGTCATTGCTTTAAGACATTTTCTTATGGCTTAGCCTTTGAAACACCCATAGAAGGATATCACTCCATGAAAAAGGTTTAGGTATGTTTCTCCAAGGCTCAGCTGGGCACGGTTGTCAGTGTATTCCCCCATAGTACAGTTGAGAATAGCTTCTGTCATATTTCCTTCAGGTATTACTGGTTGATATTTTCTCTGATATTTTCTTAAGTGTCAACTGAGCATGATTTTGGTGTGATTCCTTCAACCAATTAAGACTCCGAGAAAAGCAAACCCAGCTGAATCATCAGGAAACATAAGTATTTCTAAATGCATGTAATAGCTAATATTCCTGAAAGCTTACTCTAGATCATATCTTATTCTAGGTGCTTCAATTCAAGAGTTTATTTTACCTTTGCAACACACTAGAGGTAGGTATTATTACTCCCATATATAATGAGAGTGAGGCTCAGAGAATTAAAGTCACTTTCCCAACGTCATGAGGCCAGAAAATGCAGAGTTGGGACTTGGACTCAGGCTGTCCCTCAGGTTGAACTGCCAATAGAGTACCTACTAGCCACATGTGACTATTTAAATTGAAAGAATTAAATAAAATTAAAAATTCAGTTTCTCAGTCACACCAACCACAATTCAAATGTTCAATAGCCACATTTGGCTAATGGGTACCATATTGGACAGTACAGATATAGAACATTTCCATCATTGCAGAAAGTTCTATTGGACAGTGCCTGCACCTGCTGGTGGCCTGCTGGCTGTGCTGACTTTTGAAGACCTCACTACGAAAGGGCCTGGAAGTTGGAAAGGGCAACTACTGGGCAGATGTGTGTGTGTGTGTGTGTGTGTGTGTGTGTGAATGAAGAACTGAGAGGCAGGGTGGGTGAGGAAGGGAAGAGCTCTGCATCCTAGGTCACTTGGGACAGAGGTAGGGGGCTTCAGTAGAGACTAAGTTCCTCCTGGAGTACCCTGTGGAACAGCTGCAATGGAGGAGGACCTCCCCCTCTCCCCACAGGGAGTCAGGGAGTTTGGGGCAGCGACTTTAGAGGGTGAGTGGCAGGGCTGGAGAGAGGAAGGAAAATAGAGGGGGTCTGTATGTTAGTAGCCAGCAATAACCATCTGCCCCCATCGGGGCTCTGGCTACCCTTAGGGCCCACTACCCTTGGAGAAGCGAGATTTCGCCCAGGCCTAGGAGGGGGCACTGGAGAAGTGTGCAAGCACAGCACATACCTTGACAGCCTCTGACTGACTGATCCTCTTGGTCCACTGCGGCTCGGATAGCCCGACCACTCCAGAGCCACTCTCCGTTCCTGAATTCCTGACAGACTCGCAGGACTGGTACTCTGATTGCCTTACACACACAGCAGCATCTCAGTACAGACTGACCGTCTCAGACACACTGACCACTCCAGATACACTCTGAAATAAAAACAATCCCAACTACGGCTTACACTTAACACATTCCAAGTATTGCATCTAGGTACTGTGATGTAGAACACATAAGCTGTAGTTATTATTATTTTTATTTATTTATACACATATTATATTTTATTTATATATATTCTTTGAATTTTCACAACGATTCTATGAGGTATATATGTATATATATATATTATTACTACTATTATTATCATTCCTATTCTATACAGGAGGAAGCTTAGGCACGGTGACCTGATCACACAGCTACGAAGTGGCAGAGCAGCAGGTGAGCGCAGCCAGTCTGGGCCCTTAGTCCACATGCTTAACCTCTACGCTGCACTGCCTTGCTTGCCCAGCATGAATGTCACTCCCAGTTGCAAGTCTCTGTGTTCTTCATCTATATAAACACTCAGTTGGGTGTTCAGTTTGGTGTGGTTTTCACATGATTGCTCCAGCTACAGTCTGGATGAGCATTCACTGAGCTTCTAGAAACTGCTTATTTTGATTTATAAATACCAACAATGGTGACAAGCATGTAGTAACTAATTGGCAGGATTTTCATCTTTTTTGTATCAGACTTAGGATTTCTACTCTGTTCAGTGGTAAATACTTTTCACTTATTTTGCATCTTATACAGTGCTTTAAATAAGTATTTCTAAATGTATACACTTTTGAGTTTGTCTTGGGGACCAGAGTTTGATTTCAGTTGCTTATCCCTCCTGATAGCTGTTTTTAGTCACAAAGAACTGGGTGTTGCTCTCTCAAGAGCATGATCATTAAGTTCAGAAAGCACTATCTGAGAATAATAAAAGTGGTAATTTAAAAAATATAAATGCAACCATTAATATTTTGTTAATTGTTATTAAGGTATGCCATGCCAGTACTGCAAATATAAAACACAAAGGGGCTAATTTTTAAAAAGTTGGTAGAGTGTTATGAACATAAATAAACTGGATAAACAAAAACACACTGGGGGGCTGTGAACCAGCCTTCTTTCATTGGTTGAGACAGGTGAAAGCTATGACTTAATTCTACTACATAAGTAACACTTGTCAGCAATGTGTTGAAGACTAAAGAATTTGGAAAATGATTAAAAATTGAAGAATGTCCTCTGAGAGTATGGTAGATGTGGTATCAAACTCAATGCCAAACATAAATCTAACAAGTAGGGGCAATTTCTTCTCTCCTAGGTGACTGGGAAACTTAGGTCAACTCCAAGATACCACACTGGGGATTTCTGAGTTGTTTTATCAACCTAAATATGAGGCCAAAACTAAAGTGCAGTTTTGGTGAAGCCTATCAGGACTGTGATAAATATAAATGAAAAACAATAGGATATATTGGAGTATATGAGGAAGCCAGTTGGTTTAAAACTACTTGGGCCTGACCTTGTTTTTCCAGAAAGGTCTGATGTGGCCTGTTGAGCATACATTGTACATCTGCTTTAAACATTTACAATGTCCCAGAGACAATAATGATGCCCTTAAAGATAGGGATGTAGCTTCCCCCCATATCAGCATTTCTTTAAGGATAAGCATCTCTTCCTAGAAACTAAGGATTAATTACCAACCTACTGTATCTACCTTGTGACCACTGACTTGCTGTGCAAGCAAAGCAATGTCAGAACTGTTGTAAAATGGATATTCCTGTCATAGGCGATGTATGTCCTTTGTTCCAAGACGGTATATAACCACTCTGTACACCCCACTTCTTTGGAGTGCTTCCTTCCTTGGGGAAAGAAGCCTCCAGGCTATAGTGCTCAGACCTGGCTCATAATAAACTCACTACAATTTTGATTTACAGATTGATTATGGATTATTCGTGTCAACATCTCCAAGGAGGTAACACAATTGAAGGAGGCCATGCAACAGATGATAAGCCAGCTTGTACTGGATGAGCTAATGAGTGGGGCTATAACCCAAGAGCAAGGACAGGACACAAATTTATATGATTATTCTAAATTATAACTTCCAACAAGGCCACTTTGGGTAAATATGACTGGGAGAATTCAAAAGGCTGAGGGAAGGCTCTGCAAACTGCACTGGTGTTCACAAAACAAACACGGTCTTAAGCAGTGGTAATGAATCATGTGTGTCAGCCACACCCACATGTGTCCTCAGCATCATCTCTCAAAAGAGGGTGAAATGAGCTAAAGATATATAATGTCTCATTTCATCCTTAAGCATGTGTCACTTTTAATGAGGCTGATAGGGATTATACCTTCGGAACGTTCATCTTTAAACATGTCTTTTGAGCTAAAAGAAACCTAAGTATCTCATAGGTTGGTTTGTATAGTGTTTGTTTATTAAGGATCTGAAGAGGCTTAGAACAAGAATATAAATAAATAATGGTAAAATTTAAATAAAGAAGTTAGGAAGGCAAGAGCAGGATAAAAATGGCATGCTTGAAATGACAACAGTGAGATTTACGTAGGCTGATCTATTTGTGGTCCTCATACAGTGCCAGCCCACCCCCAGTAAAGCCTGTTTAACAGGTGACAAAGGGTAGTTGGAATGAGCAGGTCATATGGATTGCAGTATTTGACTTGAAAGCCCAGAAATTTAAACAACGCCACTCACAGTTGGCCGTAACCAATGTTGAGCTGCCACACATTCATTTCTTTATTTAATAAACATATTTGCTATATAGCATAGAACAGTCTAAAAAGTTACATGTTCTCATGTGACTGATTTTGTACACGATAGAAAAAAGCGCCCTTTGATCCAAAATTTTTATAGATATTAATTATATAGGAAGTACTGATTTTAACAGAAATGTCCACAATTAAAAATTAAATTGGGGGGCTTGCCCAGTGGCGTAGCAGTTAAGTGCACGCGTTCCACTTCTGTGGCCCAGGGTTCTCAGGTTTGGATCCCGGGGGTGCACCAATGCACTGCTTGTCAAGTCATGCTGTGGTGGCATCCCATATAAAGTAGAGGAAGATGGGCATGGATGTTAGCGCAGGGCCAATCTTCCTCGGCAGAAAAAAAAGAAGAGGATTGGCATCAGATGTTAGCTCAAGGCTGATCTTCCTCACACACACACACACACAAAATTAAATTGGGTTTTGCTGGTTTGTGATTCTGCATTTAAGAAGGCTGGAAGACACCACTTCATTCTAACTACAAGTAAAAAGCTGAACAGACTGAAAAATCAACAACTTCTCTTGAATTGGTAAAAGAGTGGTGAACACAGGGCTACCCCCTGCCCCCAAGACTGGAGAGATAGACAGGCGAAAGCAGATCAGTAGGGCTCACCCTAGCAGAGACCTCCAGTGGAAATGGCCCTGGGAACCAGCACCGGGATAGGAAAACCCTGAACTGTAACTGACAAATTGCTGGAGGCTCCGGGCACCAATACGCGCAACTTAAAAACTCCAGGGGGACCCAGTCACAATGGTGGGGGTGCCCACAATTTTGTGAGATTTACCTGTGGAGCTTGACCAGGTTCTCACAGTAAATATAGGAGAATAATCCCCTCATGCTTCCCAGCAGGGGGAGGGGAAAAGGGACTGTTTTGAAATACACAAGAGCACTCTGTTTTTCTTATCAAGGCCTGCCCTCAGGAGAAACTAGTTAAGCTAACTTGTTGGGGTATCATCAGAGAGTAACTGGCCTAGGGAAGGGAAATACCCAACTCCAGTCAGCTCTGGCCATCCTGTGCCATCTACGGGGGGAGACGTGCCATCTACCAAGAAACACTTATGTGAAGTTCACCGTCCGGAAACTCAGGCTCACCAGAAGACAGAACCTAAAACTGCTCTTAAAAAACATGAAGTGTGGGGCTGGCCCGGTGGCATAGTGGTTGAGTTCACACACTCTGCTTTGGTGGCCTGGGGTTTGGAGGTTCGGATCCCGGGGACGAACCCACACATCACTCATCAAGCCATGCTGTGGCAGTGTCCCACATATAAAGCAGAGGAAGATTGGCACAGATGTTAGCTCAGGGCCAATCTTCCTCACCAAAAAATAAAATAAAGTATTTAAAAAAATCATATAAGTTGCCCTTTTACTGCCCAAATTATGAATCCAATTTTTTTTTCCTTCAAAAGGTAATGAAAATCCCACAGGCAATAATCTCTTAAACCCAGGGAGTCGATGATTTTTTAAATGAAGTGTTTTGAATCCAACAATATTTGAATAAAGAAGAGGTGGAAAAATTCTCTTCTTTTTTGAAAAAATAATATAAATGCATTTATTCTACAGTTACTACTATTCTGAAAGAAAACATAAGGAAAGACTTTGTAAATTAGTCTACCTACTTCCTTGAAATCTCTTTGGGCAATCACGCTCTGGATTTCCCACCAGCAGATAAATTGGCTGATAGTGTTTTCACAAGGCTACAGCCCAGCCAGATAACGATTGTTATCAAGAAAGAGGGACTTTGGGGACATAAATGAGAGACATTAAAAAATGAAATTACATAAAAAAATAAACACAGTGAATTTGAGTTTTGTAAATAATTCAGCTCATGGATTTGATTTACTTTGAGAGATCTATTTATTTAGTTTTTAAGATATGAAGGTTCCTTCATTTCCAAATTATAGCTGTAGAAATTAAGGATTGGTTACATTACTCAGCCTTCTAGAAAGTGATGAATTGGTATCACCTATGATGTTTTTAAAATGGAAAAGAAAGTGAAAATTAAATTCTTTCCTCCCTCTCTCTTTCCCTCTCTTCCTTCTTTTCTTCTTTCCTTCTTCCTTCTTTCCTTCTATTAAATCAGTTTGTTTTGATGAATTTATAACTGAGCCCTATTAGAAAACTGACTTGTGAAATACACAGTTGATTTAATGCACTCCTTGGGAAAATGGTTTACTCTGATGGCCTACTTAATATTTTACTCATACTCTCCACTGTTGGTTCATCGTGTCTGTGGTGGCTGCAGGGCTAGAGTGCTGGTCTTAGGGGAGACGCCAGAGAGATCAGACTCTCAGAGTTGGGACAGCTGGATGCAGCCTGGGAGGTTGAAGGACATTGGACTTGTCTTTCTAATGAGGGGCTTACAATAGCAGACTGATGGAAGAGGTTGGATTAACAGAATAACAGAGAAGACTTCTCTGTTTGGTCTACTCAGAAGGACTTGTTTCCTCCTCACCATTTGTGGTTTTGCATTTGACTATCCTAGGTTGGAAAATCTAATGAAAACATTTGGAGAGAAATGCATGATGCATTTTTTCCCTCATCATTCCCATTTTTGCACTTACCTGCTCTCCCCAAAGAAACACTCCAGCTATTCTAAATTGATAAATGGTTTAGGATTGGTCTTGGTAGCATGTCTTTATGTGTATGTCTTTTCTAGGTAATGTGGGAGAAAAGATTGATTCTTTTAACATGTGACTCAGTGGGGATCTGTTTTCGTTTTGGGGTCTTTCCATATCTATCTGAAAATCTCTAATGTTGAAGGCCATTGCTTGGGTTGAAGGTGACTGGAGTGCCAGAACACACCAAAATCTGAAGGTAGCTCATTCATTAATTTATTTATTCATTCAGCACATACACATTAAATGCCCATTCTCTGCCAGCCACTGTTATAGGCAAACTAGTAAAGGAAGAAGCCTTGTTCAAAGGACTCTGCATAGAAGATGACTTGAGTCCAGTGTCAGGAATTGTTACCCACAGGGGTTGTCTACCTAGGTAATATTCAGTTATAATCCTGAACCCCAGACTGCCCATCTAGGATCTGGCAACTCCTAGGTATGGTTCACTACTTTCAAGGGTGCATGAGGACCACAGTTATGAACTACCAGATTATTTTTTCCTCAAAGTTTTATACATTTTCCCTAGGCTTATCATTTATTAAATTTCTTGAATAAAGTGTTTTCAGACAAGAGACGCACCTTAAAGTTTCAGCCAAATCCAACATTAGCACATATATAATACAACTTTAACAAGACAGAACAGCATTTAAAATAATCTAACAAACACAGATCTCCTTCTTGCAGCTGTACTGAAAAGCCCCATGTATCCAATTTCAGTTAGGGCTCTCCTGGAAACGCTTACCACCACCCACTGTGGCTGTGTCGAGAAACAGATTTGAAGGCCCAGACGAGGAGTTTAGGAAGAGTATACAGCTTTCTTCACACAATAATTGTAATAAGGAAAGATACCACGTATTGAGTATTTGCTAAGCATCATTTTGATAATTTTAAGTAAATTATGATGTCGCCAATCCTTCAAGTTTGGAGAGGAAAAAAGGAGCCATTCTAGAAGCCAGGAAGGTTTGCTTGTCTTCCTGTTTGCTGATTTGTTTGATGGTTACACATAGATCTATCGAAGCAATGTTGTGTTTGGACAAACAACAGCCAAAATATCTCAAGATATGCAGCTAAATACAGTTCAGGTTCCTCTGCTCAGGAATTTAAAAAGTTGAATTTCTTTTTTCTCAGCCATTTGTTGCTGTTGTTGATTTTCTTTTTAAACTACAAGAACAAAAGGAGAATCCCAAACAAAGATTGTTGGATTCAGCTATCAAATACCAAACAGCTGACAAAAACCAGAATACCTCAATTCAGTCATACTTGCTAATAAGAAGCCAAACGAAGAGTGAGTGGGGCTCCCACAAGGACTCCTTGGGGAGTACATCAAGATTTTGTGCATGCTCAAGTCCTTCTACCTGCAGGCTGGGGATTAGAAATGTCCCTATTTCTTTGTTCAATAGTATCAGCAAGGTAGTCCTTAGAGTTTATTGCTAATATACCAAGGTAGATGTAGAAAAATCACATCAAGATGAGAATGCTGATGATTATGGAAATAAGTATCATGTGTGTAGTGTATCTTGTCCCCACAGACAAATGGAAGTATTTGACTTAAATAACTGCAAGACTTTCTAACTCCTTTGATTCGAGGAAAGGAAAAATTAAGTATCAAGTGATCATTGTCACAGAGGAAGGATATGCGGGGGTAAAACACAGAAACAAAGAACTTTCTGGCTTTGGTTTCCAAAAACCTAAATTTTTAGGCATCTATAGAGAACTCTAGGCATGGATAAAATTAATATATTTTAGAGTTTGAGGAGAGAGGGATCCCTTCCTCCATCTCCCAAACCCAAGCTAGAAAGGTTTCCTTAGAAGGAGTGTTAGAGCTGTGGGGGAGAAATGGAGGGAAAATGAAAGCATAGAGATATTGAGGGTTTGCAAAGAGTGGTCTTGTATCCTGCTCCCAAGGCAGAGTCCTGAAGCCGAGCCAATCAGTGGATTCCATGTCCTTGGCCAATTGGTTTTGGAGTGAAAAATCAGAGTGAATCTCAAGATTCCTGCTAGTAATTCTGGAACAAATGCTCATTCTGTCCCTTTGGAGAGTGTGGTGAACCATTTTGTTAGCATGAAGAAGCTACCTTCAACACAAAGCTGACTCAAGGAGAGAAAAACCAAGGCAAGTTCAGTGAACAGAGTCCTGATCAACATCAGGAACTGCTGTGTTAAACTGCATGTGAAGCCCACTCTATCTTTTAACTTTTCATCTACGTAATACAAGATATCTCCCTTATTATTAATTAGGCCAATCTGAATTAGGTATTATGTTACTTGGAATCAATAACATCTTACCTGATAAGACAAGTACTATTTTTTATGTACCTTGTGTGTATGTCCAAAGCTTTAGACATAAACTCACTTAATCTCCATTCCATCCTGGGAAGTGAATATCATTATCTCCATTGTACAAATCAGAGAGCCAAGGCTCAGAATTGTTGCTCAAGGTGGCAGAGCAGGGATTTGGATCTGGGCCCATCAGGACCCAAAGCCTGGACTCCTCTCTTGTATCATTTTACATCCCAATTCTGGAGTCCTAGGTCACCTGCAGATGTTTCATTAAATTCTATGTTCAATGTGTCACATGCCTTTTGCTGACTTCTCTCTAGAACTACTTTCAAGCACCAATGTTTTTGAGGTACAGGCCACACGGTGTACAAAGCACAATTTTTACTACTGAATTCCCTGATGGGATTCAGGAAATCCAAATCAAAGTTATAATAAAGGATTAGAATCTAATTGGAATAGACAAGCATTTGAGGAGCAGAACTGAACGCACTACATTTAAGGCCTGCCTTAAATGGCAACATGAAGTAGCAGAAAGTGTAGGGGTTTGGAGTTAGATGGACATGGGTAAAAATTCCAGCTTTAGGTTATCTGGGTTTACAAGGTGGCAGATTAGATGTGCCTCATACATATGCCACCAAAATCCCATTGAAAATCCAAAAGAATATGAAAAAATAAAATTAACAATGGCAATGACAATTAAAGAAGAGACTCCAGTTCAAAATCTGGCCTGACTTTTCATAAACCGCACCATTGAAGGCAAAGTCTTGAGAAGCACTTTCCTAGGGAACATACCATGTGCTCCAACAAAATTAGTCTCTCTAGAAGATATTGAAAAACTCTAATCAATCCCCTCTCTATACACCTACTCCTGGATAATGAAGGGCCACACAGTCAGAAGAACTCAGCACCATTATACAGTTATGCATGAAATATCCTCTAAGCCAGACTAAGCCAGAATCATCTCTTCCTCCCTCTGTGACAGTTTCCCAGCCTGTCAACCCTCAAATGGTGAATTTCTTTCTCTAATCCATGTAGTAAATACAACTCCAAAGGCACAATATTGCAGGAGGGAGAGAAGCTTGGAAAAAAGTGCATCGTATGATGTCCTATGAGAGAAGTCTCTTGATGGATGTTTTGTAAGCCAAAGAAGTGAAAACAGAGGTGGAGCCAGGTGGAACCCTCAGAGTAACGAATACAGAGTGGGTGAGAGAAACGACCAGACTGAGGAAGGGAAGATCCCACCTCAGCCCAGTGGACCATCACTAGATGAATCTGCTGGGAATCATAAATGCAACTGTGGGCTATGCACAACCCCCCAAACTCTACATTTAGATCTACGGAGGAAAGTGACAACATCTGAAGGGGTAGTAAGGGGGAGCAGTGACAATCCAGCAAACCTGTCTCATGACAAACGTTGGACTTGGATTGAAAGATCCAAGAAAAAACAAAACAAAACACACAAACAAACCACAGGAGTCAATTCAAAAAATATTGACAAGGAAAAGACAATAAATGTGGTGAGTGGGGTGAGATAACATTTTGAGATACTAACCTATTTTTTTCTCCTGATGCTTCACTTTTTTCTGTACCTCCCACCCTTACCTACCCCATTCAAAGAGCTGGGCAGTTCTGTGTTCCTTGCTCAGGACAGGGATGGGACAGGATAGAAGACAGAAATAAAGGAGTATTATTGACTTTATTTCCAAAAGCCTGGATCCTTAGGTGACTGGAGAAGACTTTAGGCATGGCCAAAATGTTTACGTTTAATGAGAAAGAGGTTTACCTTTCCACCCCAACTGGAGGAAAGGGGATGGATTGTTCCAGGGAGATGGACACTGGTATCCTGCTTTCTGGAGGAAGCCTGGGTTTGAGAGAGGAAACAGATGTGGTAAGTTTAGAGAGAATGGGTCTTGGCCAGTTTGGCAGAGATTTTGGTGTCCTATCTTGAAATGGAAAGATTAGAAATGATGTCCTACAAGAGAAGTCTCATAAAATGAAAGGAAATTAGGAGAGCCATCAGACCTGAAGAAGGCAAGCAGAGAGAAGCTAGTGACATTTATTTCCATGGTGACCTCTGCAGATTAATGGCAGAGAACCAGAAGAAGTAACAGCTACCTCAAAAGAAATCTGCATGGGGGGCCAGTCCGATGGCGTAGTGGTTAAGTGCACATGCTCCGCTTTGGCGGCCTGGGGTTCACAGGTTTGGATCCTAGGTGCACACTGATGCACCACTTGTCAGGCCATGCTGTGGTGGCGTCCCATATAAAGTAGAGGAAGATGGGCACAGATGTTAGCCCAGGGCCAACGTTCCTTGGCAAAAAGAGGAGGATTGGCATTGGATGATCAGGGTTGATCTTGCTCACACACACACACACACACAAGAAATCTGCATGGATGTATGATATTGAAGACCAGATTAGAGTCCCACTTGTTGCATCAAATGCCATGGCACTGGATAAGTGATTCAGAACTTAGACGCAACTCTAAGGCAAGGAGAGGGAACCCCAAATTATCTAAGATTGTTTCTGCCATCTTGATGGAATGGGAAATAGACCTTAGGTCAAGTTATTAATAATTATTATAAAGTTATATTTATTTGCACATCTGAGATGTAAAATGAGATAAATATTAACTACATTGGCTAATATTAATTATTATTAGTTTCATATTACAACCTTCACCTGAATCCATTGTTTGCTCAATAAAGGGCTGTCTTTTAAAATAAATAAAAATAAATTTTATTGATAACTTTATGCTACTTTTTTGAGGTAGCTGGAGATTCCAATATAGGTTATAATTTGCTATAATAAAGACTTCAAGTTTAATCTAGAGACTTGATTCTGGTGGTTCAACAGTTTGGTAAAAAGGACCCAAGAGTCAGAAAAAAATGTAAGTGTAAACGTGACTTCATCCATTTCTCGCTCCTCCGAGTCAAGTATGCTCAATGATGTAAAATCGGAATTCTTCTTAATGAAATACACTTGCATGCTAGTTCCATGACTTGGGGCTATACAAGACCAGTACAAAGATCATCTATATTACTGAAAACCATCTCTAAAAGCAGGCAGCTTTTGAGCTACCTTTAGATCAAGAAAGGTATTTGGAGAGAAGCTGCTTACAGGTCCATAGAGCACTTTGATGTCAGTCGTTTTCTCCTTGAAGATTGGTGAGAGCCAGCGAACCTCTGGAAGCCCAGCCCAGCATCTCTACTGTTTAACTTGCAGGTAAATTTTTCAATGAAACTTGTGAGACAAATGATGACATGTGACATTTTATTACTGTGTTCCAAAGATAAAAGACAGTTTACTTGCTACCACAATTTCCAAATGACAAAAAAACAAAAAAAAGTCATGTTTCTGATTTTTATTCCATTGTGCTAAAAGCTTCAAAAGAACTATGTGCTGATCTTTTTAGTTGTCTGCATAAAATATCACCTTGTGAATTCTGGATAGCTGTTCCCATCCTACTTTTCTTTACAAATCCTCACAAATATTTCGCTTGGAAATATTTTATTCAATTTCTTTTTTCATTCTGTAATTCTAAGTGCTTCCTATGGGCTAAGCACGGTGCCTTATGCTGACTTTGTGGAGATGATTAAGACAGTCTTTTCCTCAAAGAGCTCAGAAGCCCTTGGGTGAAACAAATGGGTACACAGATCATTACAATTCCATGATATAAGTATTTTGATAAAGACCTCGAGTCGGCACACATTGCGTATGGCATGGGAAAATGGGAAAATCTCAAACCATCACCGATGGTGAGGATGTGTAGTGGAAGGCAGGCGTGGGAAGAGCTGTGCTCAGCTGTCGGCACCATGTGGCATCCATTTGTAGCTCTGATGTATCAGAAAGCTACCCTTCTCTCCAAATGGGGCCACTTTTCTTACCTCTCCCATCCCCACAGGGCTGGTAAAAATGTGTCCAGTATTCCCAGTGGCAGAATTCAGGACTTAGAGGCCCCAGGTTGGGAGAAGACAGGCAGAGCCCCAGACAGTGCCAGGCAGCAGAGTGAGAGAAGTCATTACAGAATCAGGGAAGTTCCTGAGAATTTAACATCAAAGGAGGACCCACTGGAAATTATTTTGTGCTTTCTTTTTCACTGCTAGGGCCTCATCAGCAAGAATTGAAAGGAATGTAGGTTACATGTAGATTTCATGTAGATTACATGCCTTTAAGAGGTTCATGAAGGCATAGCATATCTAAGGCCTTGGCTCTCCTTACTTCCAGAAAAGGCAGAAAAGCTTTTGGGTAGTCCTAGGTCCCGCTGGCAACATCAAGATGTTTCTGGGGATAGTCAGGGGCTGTTGTGGGAAAATGAGAGGTGAGGGCAAACCCCTTGTGTTTCAGACCAGTGGTACTATGTGGCCACAAGGAGCACCATCAAGCAACCACGGACTGAGAGGCAGAGCTCACCATCCCCAACAGGAAGTCCCGTGGACTCTTTTCAGGTTTACCGTAAGCCCAAAAAGGAAGGGAGGGAAGGAGAGAGTCCCAGGATGACTGATACAGGACTTCCCATGAATCTTGACAGATGGTTCTCTGAGTTGGTTATAAATCAGAGTTTCTCAGCCTTAGCACCATTGACATTTCGGATCAGATAATTATTTTTTGTGGGCACTGTCCTGTGCATTGTAGAATGTTTAGCAACATCTTGAACCTTTATCCACTGGATGCCAGTATCACCCCATCCTGCCAGTGTGACAATCAAAATCATCTCCAGACACTGCCAAATGTTTCTTGGGGTTTCCAAGTTGGGAACTACAATTATAAATAAATCTGACAAAATGAGAAAAAAGAAAAAAAGACATTATCTGCACCTGAACCTTGTAGAACAGGTCCTATACTAGCCTTGTCACTGTTACCCACTACACCTGGGTAACAAGTAATGCGCTGCAGGCATTTTGTAGACTTATTGGCACACGCAAACTCCCTTAGCAGTGATAGAAAATAGTATTAAGGGCCCCCAAATAAAAAGAGACAACCAGTGCAGGCAGGGTTGGATTTGGGGAACAGAGCAGAAGACTTCAGTCACATCAGGTGAAGGCTTTTTACCAGGTCCCTAACAAGGAGCAGCTGGACATTTTATCAACTCCCAGATGAATATTCTTTATAATTTTCGTGTATATGTGTGTAAACCATGTATGTAGAGTTTTCATTCCAGAACACTTGCATTATCAAGAAAGCCTCTTATTTTCCTTATAGCGTCCTTGATTAAAGAGAGTTTTAGCTAGTTTTAAATCCTGGGTGAGCCTGAATTGGACATTAGAGTCAGGTGTCTGGTGCTTGGGCTTCTTGGAGCAAAACCAGATGAGCAATGAGCAGCCTCTTAGAAAGTGTTTCTTCTCCATTGCTTTTCTCTGAGTCAAGGAGGAAGGAAAAGGAGTGAACGTATCCAATCCCTCGTCCAGGCACTTTTCAGACCTCCCTTTGGTGACTTATTTCCCCTTTTCAAGCTGCTTTTGCTGTTTATTAGAGAGTCTCAGTGGGGCCCAAAGTGGGTGGTAGCTCAGGGCTGCTGAGCCCCCCACTGTCAGGCCCTCCTGGGCCCTGTTCTGAGCTGTGGCACCCACTTCTCTCACGATGTCCTTCCTGAGATTCATTTTCCTGAGCCTGTCTTTTTCTCATTCAGGGTATGCAGCTCTCTATCTCCAATATCATTTATTCCTTCTGAATTATTATCACAGAATTTGAGGATGGGCTTAAACCTCAAAAACTATCTGGTCCACTATCTCATCCTCCCCCGCCCCCTGCCCACTTACGTGTAAACTGAGAACCAGAGAGGAGAAGCGACTTACCTGAGGAAACACAATGTAAGGAGAGTATACAGGGAAGAGGACTGAGGGGGAAACATCAGGAACACCAGCCTTTAAAGGACAAGATAGCCAGACAAGCTGAGAATGAGAATCAGACATGTTCAAGGAAAACCAGGCTTGAGAAGTGATGGGGAAGCCAAGGGAGGAGGGTGTGTCAGAAAGAAGGGAATGGCTAAGAGTCGTGTGCTGTGAGAGGGGAAAGCATGCTTTGGACAGGACCTTGGGACAGTAATGTCCTTTAGAGGAAAGCCAGGCTACAGGGGTTGAAGGAGGGTCAGAAGGAAACTCAGGCGTTTGGTGATGAAGCAGCTTTGTCTTAGAAAGGAGGGAGGACTTCATTCTCCACTTACCTGTCAGAATGTTCCTGAATACCTGGAGCATTCGGTGGGATTGCCGGCAAAGTAAACAACAGGAAACGCTGACTAGTGAGATCGTGAACAGCTGTCCTTGATTGCAAAGCCTCCTCGGGAACTGTAGGATTTCTATGGGGTAGAGGAGCAGACTGTGGAGCCCAGAGGGGCAAAGTGGAAGGAGGCAACTTGAATAATTGTAGGCCATTTCTTTTGGAGGAACACAATGGACTGTCAGCTTTGTTAGGGAAATATGTGCTTTTGCAATATAATTTAAAATGATTTTTCTCAGAATTCTGCGTCTTCTATTTGAGTCGCTCATGAAATAGACTACCTGCTCGTTACTTGTTGCAGGGTTATTTTTCTGCCTGGGGGGAAAGCAGAGGGTGATTTTATTCTCAGGGGAAAAGGATGCTATTTCTGTAAATCTCAAACATCACATGCGTCAGAGAACTCAAGGAAAAAGCTTTTATTCTCTTGAGACAAACACAAATAGCTCCAGTTTCTTCTAACTCTCGTTAAAAGCCACCACATAAAGTGCTATCACAAACAACTCCAAGGATGAATTGTCTAGTGCTATAAAGTTTATTTGTGTGCAAAGAGACACACTCACCTATTGCATTTACACTCCACGTGTAGTTATACTATACTCTCTAAGAGCACTTCAGAAGACTCAATATAGATTTTATTCAGGGGAAGAAAATAAATACAGACATAAGAAACCTACATGTTAAAAGGTAAATAAATGATGGATATAAAAATTTCAAAACTTTCTACTAAAAACTGCAATCTAGCCATTTGGTAATGGAATGCTGATTTCCTACTCATGTTATTTTCTCTTTAAACCAGATGGTAGTTCTCAAAATTCAGGTTATAAAGGCATAGCACAACTTGCATTTTTTTTCCCTTTTGTGTCAAATGGCAAACTTCACATTGGCAGAGTGGTGTCTTAGATGGCCTTCTTGTAGTAGAGACTTCTCAATCATTACATGTGACCTTCTGCATCGTATTCCCTTGCACAAGGGAATTATGTCGCCTAATTCCTTCTCCACTTCAAATATCTTTCATTAAAAGTCTTCCTCTCAAATAAGCCTCATTTTTTTCCTTTGTATTTTCTACATAGTCTTCCTTTTGAAAGTCCTTCAGCTGGGAGTCAGGATTCTATAAATAGCCTCTAAGTGGGTGGGGGTAGGAGGGAGCCTAGGAGCATGTGATAGGCCTACAGGACCCAAATTGATCAGGCAACTTCAAAACTAAGACCCTCTCTACTTTGCATATTTGGAATTGAAACTTGTATGGCTGCAGAAAATGGACTTTTAATTCTAGCCATTGTCTTATTTTTCCTGCTCTGTCTCCAGCCCCTGGCAAGAGTATCTGGCAGATAGTAGATTTTCACCAAGTAGTTGAATGAATAGATGGAGGATAATTCTACTGCCTCAAAGAAACACTTTCAAAGAAACAAACATATTCAGTATAGTCTAAGTGACTGATATTGTCAATTTCATTCACATTCCAAAGCAAAGCATGCCACTATTTGGCCAGATAAAAATGGGAGCAATATGCAGGCATTCAAAGCTAATAGCCATAATGCAGATGTGTGGATGATTTGGCAGCAATATCAGTCACTGTGCTGATGAGCAGAGTGGATCAAGCTGATGTTTAGAATTCAGGGTGCCAAAGTGAGTCCACTGATTCTTCTTGAGGGTTACAGGGTCTTCTGTTGTCCCAGATTTAGGTATACACAGTTAAGTTACAGCTGGGCAAAGCACACGCAACAGCAGAAAAATTGCTACATGTATGGGTAGATGCTTTGGGTCTCGGGCCCCTTTCAATTCTTAAATTCCCGCTACTATTTCCTCTGCCATGGGACAGGACTAAGGGAGAGTCTAATGTTTCACAATCGTAAAACCTCTTACAAGTTACAGATTCTCCATATTGGAAGGCATCTTTTGCAAAGACAAAATCATAACCACTGAATTGTAACAGATGTGAGGATATGCATAGTCAGTATAGAATTTCCAGCCTGGAATGCCTCTCACTGGCATGATCAGTAAAATAAATAAACCCCCCAAATCAATTCTTACATGAGCCAACGATTTAACATTCTTTCAGTCATTCTCAGAGCAATGGGATGAGTAGGATGAAGACCTCCTCCTTCAGTGGACTTGTTTAGTGTCCCTTATGTCAGGAGAAAAAGAATAGTCTAACAACAACAAAAGTATAATAACAATGTATTGTCCCCCGAGGTATCAAATAAATACTCCGATTACTTTATTTGTCAGTGGACATTTGAAATAACCTTACAAATGATTGGCAGTATTCCACGATGTGAAGAAACTACTGCCCAGCAAAAAATGTGTGGATTAAATTTTGATTCAACAATTAGTTCAAATGCCTGTTTTAAAGCAGCCTCTGTGCTCTAAAGTGCATCCAGACAGATCCTCTAATCCTCATCTGTTGTGGAGCTAGCCTGGGCGTGCAGCTACCTGGGGAGGCCCTCTGCTCGTCAAGCCCAGCTCAGCAGCAGCTCTGAGTTTGTCTGGAGATTCTTGAAGTCCCTTGTCAACTATGAGTAAAGTAAGGTCAGTGGTGGAACTGAGGCAATGGTGCCGACTGCATTGCATCAGGGTCCCTTGGGCTATGAGGAACCTGTGTGACTTGACAAGTTTCAGATGGTAATGAGTGTGGCTACTGAAGAGACATCTAGCTTACTCAGCATTTTATCCCGGAATCTAACACACTGCCTAGTTTATAGTTGCTGCATGTATTTGTAACACATATTTGTTGAGCAAATGAATTCAGAGCTAAGCAAATTGGTGGTAAGGAAGGTACGGAAAAGGAAAAAAAGATCATCCTCTTCCCAAAGAAGTTTGTCTGTTCAATATTAAATAAAGTTAGCAAGTTTCATTTACACTCTGGAGCACCTCAAATCTTTAGTATGTATTGTAAATCTTCAGAAGGATTTAGCAAAGCAATTTCCCAAGGTTTTTTTTGGGTGTAAAAAAATACTTTGTTCTCAAAGTACTGATTAGCATCTCTCTACAGTACTTGGACTAATGCACTCAAAAATCAGTATGATACACTCAGCAAAAAAAATGTGCTTGAACTGAATTTTGTTTGCTACTTTTAGAAGTACTGTGCATGTGTGTGCATGCACACGTGTGTGCATGTGCTGGGCCTCCATGACAACAGAGTACATAAAATTCTCTAAATATTTGAATGTATCTATAACATCTATAATCTATTCTGATAATGGAGTAATAAATTATTCTGTCAGCTCTGAAGTAACATAAGCCTTGATCCTTAATCTGTCAAACAGTTGCAAAACCAAATTATGTAATACTGAAGATTATATAAGCACAGGGCGAGTTCTGGTGTGCATCTACATCCGAAACACTAGGGGAGCTGGTTAATTGTCAAATGAAGATTACTGAGCCCCATCTCTCCTTCAGAGTTTCTGGAGACAGACATAGGGAGGCTTTGGAATCTGCATTTAAAAACTATCCCAAATGATTCTAAAGCAATGAGGTCAACGAATAACAATCTGAGAAATATTCATATAAACGACGTCACCATACATCATTACACTGGTCAAATGTATCCAGTTTTCCTAATCCAGGGTTTCCCTCTTTTGCCAATTCATACCTTTTAAGCACCTATATCTCCTCCAGCTTTGGGACAGATTGTTGCACCCCTAGACTATGATAAAGAGATTTATGTCCTTACAGGACATTGGCAGCCTCTGCACAGGAAGCAGAAGCGTGGTCTAACTCAGACTGCTTTGGGACCCATTTTTACTAGTTACACTTATTGGTAAGATCATCTTGCTTCAGCAAGGACTGATCTTATAGACTGAGTTGGAAACTACAGGAACTGTGAGGAGGGGAGGGATGTCATCTAAGCAAGGGATATTGGCAGCTCCCCTTTGAGATCACCTCACCCACATCTGTCAAACTGGCAAACAGGCAGAATGGGGAGGCATAGAAACTAGTGTCATAAGCTCTGGATTCAGAATATTTTAGCTCTGTTGTTAATAGTTGTGGGATCTCAGGAAGATACTTAACTTCTCCGCACCTTAGTTGTTTTCATTTGTAAAGTGAGAATAACAGTAATATGTATCCCATAGAGTTATTTTTGAGGTTTAAAATGAGATGGTTTCTGTAAAGGACACAGCCCCGTACCGGCATATAGTAAACAGTTAATATTAGCAATGATTTTCTTGAGTGGCAGTGGCCTCCAGCTCCTCCGTTATAGTATTTGCCATCTTAATTGAATCCAGTGATAGTGGTGGTACTGTCATTAAAAATAAAACAAAACTATATCATCTTACATGGAGTACAGCTTTGGAGCTCAGTAAACTTAGGACTGAATATTAGCTCTGTCCCTCACATTTACAAGTTGTGTGAGCTTGGGCAAGTTATTCAACTCACGTGAACCTGTTTCCTCACTTGTAAATATGGATAGAGTACCTAAGGATAAATGATGGCTGTCATCATTGCCATTAACTTTGAGTTGCTCAAGCACTTGGCAATTTAATGTCCTCATGGGATTGATTTAAGTGTTCCTGCATCTTTCTCATCCTCCTTTCATTACCTGAGTTCATTGAGAAGATTCCCTGACTTCCCAGCAGAAGTAAGAGGATGCCCAGAGCTCAGGGCCAGCTGGAGTCCCACGATCCACTCAAGTCAGGGAATTAGTGAGAAAAGCAGGTGACTAGGAGGTGTGCAGTGGAGAGGAACCTAGGCAAGGATGCGCTCAGGTAGCAAGAGAAGCTCTGGAGTGTCGAGATCAAGGTGGGAGTGAAGGGAGAAAGCAGTGCATCCAAGCAAAGGTTTGGAAACAGAGAAAAGGCAAGGCAGACTGAGTGTGTCCCAGAGGCAATATCTGGAGACATTCTCCGGGCAACTCTCCAGAATAGGATGAGCCTTCCAGGAAACTGCTGGATGGAGCCCTTGGTTGGTAAAGAAACTGTTAAGGGAACCAAGTCAGTTTGGACAATGCCAAGTAGGATAAAAGTTATCATTATTCTTACTTTCCATATTATACTGTGAGCTCCTTGAGACCAGAGCTTGCGACTAATCCCATTTTGAATTCGAATCTCTAGAAGTCAGAAAGTAAATGCTTAATCTGAGTTGGTTCAAAGAGATCAAGGGATCAGCCTATGTATCCCATTCCCCTCAATTTCTAGGTCATTTTTCGAACATCTAGGGCTCCTTAAGCTCAATTATACGTTTTGCTGAGAAATTTTTTCATATTTTAATCAACCTAATATTCTTTGTAATGAGAACTCAAATTTATTTTATGTATCTGGAATAGTTATTGGATCAGAATATATTTCCTACTTAGTAATAGTGCGTTATATTGTACAGCAAGGAAAATCTGCAGGCATTTTGGAAGCTTAAGGATTTCCCATACTTTTTTTGTTTTACAAAAGATTATAAAGATCTATGAAAATAAAAATGGAAAAAGTAATTTTTACTTTTCC
The DNA here is from genome assembly GCF_057802395.1 of Ceratotherium simum simum. Classification (NCBI taxonomy): domain Eukaryota; kingdom Metazoa; phylum Chordata; class Mammalia; order Perissodactyla; family Rhinocerotidae; genus Ceratotherium; species Ceratotherium simum. The sequence goes on along the minus strand of NC_141928.1, from coordinate 33,571,988 downwards.
ACATAAATTCTGTCCTATTCATTTGATATGAACTTGAGAAAAAACTTCGCCTAATAAGGCAGTCCAATTTTGGATTGCAATGACCATGTGTGAGGATTTCTTGTAAGTCAAACTGGTATGCCATGTGGAGACATGTACTTGTGATATCATTGGTGGAAAATGAGAAAATTTGTGTTACTTAAAAGGAAAGGAAATCAGGAGACATTTCATACAAACCTCATTATTGTCTCTTAATTTTCAAAGAAAGTAATCACAGGATAATTTAGGAATATTTACATAAAATTTTAAAGAACTGTATTGTATTACAATATCCTTTTCAAACATCAACATACTTCAAAACCTGCAATTTCCTTAATCAGAGAAGATTTCTTTTTCATTCTCTTAGTTGGAAGCGGCACTTGGACGCAGAGGTTTAACTCTTGATAAACCGGACCCTTGGAGACAAAGCCTGTGATTAGGAGCTGTCTGCTTCTAATTTTAAATCGGAGCTGTCTTTTTCTTGCTTCTGAAGGTGGGTGCCCTGGGGTCTCTAGATTGTGACTGATGATTGAGAATGTATGTGGCTTCCTGATGTGTCTTCAGAGTGGACAGACCTCTTACCGGGAAGAGTTGCTAGAATAGAGATGGTTAAAGTCACCTAATATTAAATTCTGATTTAGGAGGGATCTCATCTTTTTTTTTACTCTTTTTGCTTTATATATTTTTTTAGCTCTTCTCTATTTTAGAGTGACATCATCACCATTACTGGTAAACTCATTAAAAATAGAACCTGTCATTTGCTGAACTTCGACAGTAGTTTGCCCTCTGCTGCCTCACCTTTAGTTCTGCTTTTCTTTGCTGTTGACTATAACAATAAATTAAAACATAATGACGATGACCACTTATTGCATATTAACTCTGTTCCAGACATGGTGTTAAGTAGCATAGACATATTTTTCACCATTACAAGCACCTCTTTCAGAATCATTTTATATGTAAGTAATTACTAACTACATTGCAACTACAAAGAGACTTAGCCCTTATTTCTGATTTGGAAATTTTCTGTTTTGAATGCCTTCTCTCCCTTGTGACTACTGCATTTTCATGGTGATTGCTGAAGACTCCTGATGCTGCCGCAGTCCGTTCTAAAAGTCTTTGAGGGTCCCTAAAGTTTTACTTCTATTGGTTTTTCTCAAGGAGCAGAATATCTTTCTGGAGATTGTTCCACTTTGGCTTCTATTGTTTTTCATCCTTTAAATATTATTTATATATATAATTTTGTGTTTCTGGTTTAAAATTACAGTTGAAGGAAAAAAAATCATCATCATTTTCAGAATGGCCAGACTTCTTTATGCCTACAAGCAAATTATTTTGTCTTTACATAAAGGTTGACTTTTCATCTGTAGTTATTAGATAAGAATATTAATAGTTGTGGGTAAATATAAAACTATTTGAACTTCCAGGAACATGATTGAATTTAAAGTTTGACTTGAATTTTGGACGGGGAGTTAAACTTTGTGCCAGTGTCCCCATTGTCATCAGAGCCATGGCTGAGGACAGGGCTCCTGACCCTCGATTCCTTTTCTTCCTACCACTCCCAAAGTCTTAGCACTTAACGTTTATAATGTGCTTTAAAGCCACAAAATGCCACATAATGACCAAGATCTGATTAGGAGCCTTGCTTTACCAATGAAGGAGGGGGAGCTGAACCTCCGTGGAAGCTCTGATGTCTTCAGATTCAGAGGCAGCGGACGTGACACCAGGCCCAGTCGTTTGTCCAAGTCAGCACTGGCAGAGGGAGCAGGTGGCCAGAGACCTCTGTAAAGTGGCCTCCAAACACTGAGACACAGAAGTCACGACTCTGCCTTCAGATCTCAGCTGCCTTTGGAGTGCCTTGTGACTATTAACACAAATGAACCTGTTTCTCCGCAGGGCAGCAGCACCTGTGCAGCTGAGCTGCACAAACACAGGAGGTGACTGGCCTCAGGCTGGGAAGATTGCGTCTTCTGACCAACTCCATTGACCTTTGCTCCAATTTTAGACAGACTCCCCTGATCCCTGCTATCCCAGGACGGGCAGACAACTCTGGTTCCATTTCAGCAGGCAGTGTTCAAGACCCTAGAAAGGGAATCTCTATATTATTTTATAAGTGTATATATATGTATGTGTATATATATATATATATAAAAATATATATGTATAAACCCCTAAATATGTGGTTTATATGTAAACATATTGAAAAATGTCTGGAATTATATCCCACAAGATCTTAAAAGTGGTAGTATATATACATATAAAACCACACTCATATTATCTTTGTATAATTGAATCATCAAATGCACATTCCTCTGAATGCTCTGCAAGAGGTCCTGCATGGTTAACGAGCGCTCACTCTGGGAAGAGTGTAAGCCCTATAAATCCTATCAATCTTTTCATCCTCACACAACCCCAAACGCCCATTTCTACAACCTTCCAACACTCTTCCGTGCAACAAGGGAAGTAAAGGTGATAGGACTTAGAGCTAAGACCAGCAGGTTTAAGGTATCATTCTTTAAGAAATGGCCTTTGAGATTTAAAAAAATCTGAGAAAATGATTCATCCAGTTAGAAACTCCTAGGGCACAGGGAGGGTATAGTGGTGGTGGAGTTACTGGGAAAGTGTGTAAATGTGATGCAGGGTTGTTAGAAAAACCTGAGCCAGGACCCTGTTATCCATTGGGTGCTACAGGCCCAGGGCTTAGACGCAGAGCCTGTAGCATTCCAAAGGCCTGTAAGCACGGAAACACAGACCCACAAAAATACCAGAGTACAAGAAGTGAGCTAGAAACTCCAATGATTAATGTCAAAAACTAAAATTTTACAAATCATTTAAAGAGACACAATAAATTGATTGTGTCCTGGTAATGGAACCAAATAGCTTGGGGGCAAAAGTATAGGGACTCTTCATATATACATTTTCAAATCTTTTGAATTTTGAATCATGTGACTGTATTATCTACTTTAAATTACAATAAAAATTAAAGCTAAAAAAACTTTCTAAAATCTTTTCTGCAAACCATTTTATACTCCCCCATCAAAAAATTAATCTGTGATGCGATGTGGGGAGGGGCCTCCAAAATTGAAACTGTCAGTGTCAAAACAGAAGTTTTAAAACAGTCTTGTTATTCTCTACTGAACTTTTGAGAGAAGCTCCAGACAAATTTGGCTCAAGAAATAGGAAAGGTTAATGACTCAATGAAACGAAGGAAAATTATGAGAGAGTCCTAAGTTCAAGAGTTCTCCCCTAAAATAATACTGAGTCTAGATTTTTTTACAACTGAGTTTTACCCAACCTTTTACAAGGGTTATTCTTGTTCCTGTTCATGGAAAAAGGTGTTCTTCAATCCATTTTAAAGGATAACTCTGACATCAAAACCTGATGAAGACAGCATAAAAAAAAAAGAAAAATACCTGCCAATTTCCCCTTTTCTTCAAACAGCAGAAGTTTCTCATAGCTTCTGTGTCCTAATCTATGCTTGCTCACTATTGCAGAGGAAATTCATAAGGGTCTATCATAGATGTCGTGTGTTCCTGTCCAAATTTTTTATAGATGAAACTTTCCTTGCAGATAGGGAGGAAGAACAAAGAGAGGGGAAAGTAGATTATCAGCTCCAGCCAAAGATTAGACATCCTTTTATTTACTACTGTTACAAACTAGATCCCCATGGAAGTCTTCCCTGCAGTGCATACATGCAGGCACACATGCATGCACACACACATATCACACCACACACAAAACCCACTTCTCTATTTGTTTTGTACATTTCTACCTGTACACATCTCTGTAGTGGTCTTCAGTATTCGGCCCATTGCTGCCAGTCAACAAAATGTTTCAGGTGGTGCATTTCTCATCAACTCCTCAGCCTACTCTTGTTCTTAGACTCTTACCCTCCAGGCTAGGAGCTTTCTCTCATTTGCTTTCTTTCTCAGTAACACATCTCATGCCAGTTTTCCGTGGGTGCCAATAATCTGGTCCATTTAGGACTATTCTCTCAAGGACCCATTACCCATTTCTTATGTGTGGATCCTATTTGTACATGTTGTTGGTCATTTTCTTGGGAATTTGGGGAAGGGCAGCTGTTGCCACCATCTTGTCTGGAAGTATCTTTACAGCACTTAATATCCGTACATTTCACTAAAACTGATTCTTAGATTCTTTGTCTGAAGAGTCCCTCTTTCCACAAAGTGAGAAAATGAAGGCACACTTTTTATGTTTTCATGGTACTTTTTTTTGTGAAAGCAATTTGTTGATTTTACTTTCAGTAGAATTTCCTTGTTATACAATTAGAAATAAAGAAAAAGTACATTTCTTGTATTTCTCTCTCAGATGCCTTAAGTAATGCTGTTATTGTTTGTATTTGTCTTCCTCTTGTCTTCCACGCAGACCAGTTAACTGTCTCTGTACAATTATTCTTGCTCCTGGGTAAAAAATTAGCAACGGTTCCCAAGCATTTTTGAAATTCTATTTCTTATCTTTTATACCACACTACTCTCTCATAACCAGTTCTAGCTGCAAATCTATTATGAATTATTTCATGGGCAATTTATTCTTTTCTTTCCAAAGTCTAAGTACGATTTTTTTTTCCTTGTTACTGCTACGTGACAAGTGTTTCAATTTATAATTTTCCAGGAATTCCTTTAATGTCCAAAGCATCTGATAAAATACACATGGGATCACAAGCTTCCATTTGCTTCAGTACCTTTTCAATTATAGATAGTGGAGTGCTTAGACCTCCTGAGCTCTCAGAACATATATAATCCCCCAGAACTGCTGCAAAACTCCAGCTGCTTCTATCATCGTGCAAACTGGGGGTCTCAGGTGGATCAGTGTGTGAGATAGTCCACGTGGGATTTTCAACTGTGTTTGTTTAGAATTACAGATCGACACTTGCCACCACCGCCTCTCAGACACATCCAGAAAGAATAATAAAATGCTCTAGCAACCTAGTTTATTTTCCCTTCCACCCCAACATAACTATTAGAAAGGAAATATCATGGTGAAGGGGAAATATTACAAACTCAGAGTCAACAGATCTGGATTGAATACAGTTCTACCACTTACAACATGTGTGACTTTGGAACTTTGGTTTCATTTCATCAGGCAGTGCTCAAGATTCTAGAAAAGGAATCTATATATTATTATCATACATTCACATACCCCTAAATATGTAGTATATATTTAAGTGCATTGAAAATGTCTGGAATATATTCAACAAGATCTTAAAAGTGGCGGTAAATATACATACAAAACCACACTCATATTATCTTTGTATAATTGAATCATAAAATGCACACTTCCCCAATTCCCACTTCCATCAGCTGCTGTCAATTTCCTCCGCCAGTAATTCCCTGGCTCACATTTGAGGACAGGTTTCTCCTGAAACAAAAACCACAGCAGAGTGCCTAGGCTGAAGCCAGGGGCGGGCTCACCCTCAGTAGCAGCTCACCCTCTGCTTGGGGCATGTCAATTTTCAAGTGGAGGAGGCCAGTAGGCAATTAGATTCAGAAACAGGGCAGCTCAGTAAGGTTAAAAATCAACCGTGAGGACTTGAACCAAGGAAATAATCCCAAATAGAGAATGAGCCTTTTGCATTAGTATGCCTATAATAGTATTCCTTACAAAAGAAAAAAAAAATTACAGGCTACCCAAATATCCAGTAATAGAGGATTAGGTAAGTACACTGGAAGAAAACAAAAACACTTGGTGGAATACTATACAATTTTAATGGTTATATTTATAGATATTTTAGGTAATTTGGAAAATATCTAAGTTGTAATGCTTAATAAAGAAGCAAAATGAAAAACTGAATATACAATTTGATCTCAGTTATGTGAAAATTTTTTAAAAAAAAAGTTAAAATGAAATACAGCAACATGTTAACAGTCTCTGGATTGTGAGTTTAAGGTGATGTAGATTTTCTGAATAATTTTCTATAATTTTAGATCTCCAATCATGGCCATATTTTGTAGGCAGGAAGGGTGGCTTTTGCCAGAAGACTGGCTGGAGTTTTATAAGGGGCTTTGTAACACTGCATTATCTTGGAGAGTTTGCCATGGCCCAGGGTCAGCCCTGAGGCTGTCACCTTCCAGCGTTATCAGAAGGTCACTTGCCTAGCCTATAATCAGAGCAAATGAAGATGGCCAGTCTTTTTTTTTTTATTTATTTTTTATTTTTTATTTTTTTATTGCAGTAACATTGGTTTATAACATTGCAAAAATTTCAGGTGTACATCATTGTACTTCTATTTCTGCATGGACTACATCATGTTCACCACCAAAATACTAATTACAACCCATCACCACACACATGTACCGAATTATCCCTTTCACCCTCCACCCTCCCCTCTTCCCCTCTGGTAACCACCAATCCAATCTCTGTCCCTATGTGTTTGTTTATTGTTGTTATTATCTACTACTTAATGAAGGAAATCATACGGTATTTGGCCTTCTCCCTCTGACTTATTTCACTTTGCATTATACCCTCAATGTCCATCCATGTTGTCACAAATGGCTGGATTTCGTCGTTTCTTATGGCTGAGTAGTATTCCATTGTGTATATATACCACAGCTTCTTTATCCATTCGTCCCTTGATGGGCACTTAGGTTGCTTCCAGCAGACACATGAAAAGATGTTCAAAATCATTAACTATCAGGGAAATGCAAATCAAAACTACAATGAGATATCACCTCACGCCTGTCAGAATGGCTATAATTAACAAGACAGGAAACAACATGTGTTGGAGAGGATGTGGAGAGAAGGGAACTCTCATACACTGCTGGTGGGAGTGCAAACTGGTGCAGCCACTATGGAAAACAGTATGGAGATTCCTCAAAAAATCAAGGATAGAACTACCATATGATCCAGCTATTCCACTGTTGGGTATTTATCCAAAGAACTTGAAAACACCAATTTGCAAAGGTACATGCACCCCTGTGTTCATTGCAGCCTTATTCACAATAGTGAAGATGGCCAGTCTTGAAAGATATTTTATTGTGGCTAAGGGGAAACACAATAAATCACCCCTGCCCATGGCAGAAATCACCTCTCCAATGACGGGAAAGCTTGTGCTCATCCGCCCTGAACAGTGCTGAACGAAACAGAGTCAACTTCTGGCTCTTTAGAGTCCCTTTTCCTGACCCTCCCCTTCACATGTAATTAATTAGATTTCTGCTTACCAAATACTGTTACCATCCAGGTCTCCTTCCCTGAGTTTATTCTCAAGTCACATCAGTTTTCTCATGGGCATTCTTCTGGTTCACTTCCATCATTGACTAGTCATATCCATTGTGTGTGAGGTTTATTTCTAAATTCTGGAAAAACACTTTAATATCACCCTAATGCACTGACAATGGCATATGTTTATTTTCACAACTGGAAAATAACCTTTGAAAAGTGCAGAGACTGGTTGGTTTGTTTGTTTTGTAAAAACAGCCATGGATGCACCAACTTGCGTGTTTTTAAGATAATCATCCTGGGAGGCAATCCTATTGCTATTGCCAAAAACATTCTTGAGTTTGTCACTCCAGCTTGATCACCTGCCATATTGTTTGAATTCAAAATTACTTTTGGCTGTTTTCAAAATATGAATTGACTCTCAGAGGGCGTAGAAGCCATCCTGAAAAGTCTACAACAGGCTCTGGAGGCAAGATCCATAGAGAAGACCCAGAGATTTATGTATACTGGGTTATGACAGTTTCCCTAGAATGAGCGTCCACTTGGAAGAGTAAGACAAGCAGGATCCACAAGCCCCAGAATATCAGCTAAATATCAGCTAATATCAGTTGGTACCTGAAAGGCACATCTCATCATCACTCAGACTGACATTACTACAGCTTAGGGGAAACTAGAAGTCACTGACTCCTGGGTTGACTTCTAGCACACAGCCCAAGCTTGCTCTACTACTCTATAAAGTAGAACTCTCACAGATTCATTCTTGCTTTTTGGGATAGGGCTTTATATTTTCCATTTTGGGACTCTGGGAATTAGTGCATCACATAAAGGAAATTTTGTTGGAATAAAATTGGTCCCCTGATCCTGTGGGGAGTTTCAGGCCTATAGCACCAGGGCGATAGACCAGTGTTAAGAGGGTGACCTACAAGAGATGCTTGGGAAACCAAATCTGCAAATGCATATTTCTACTTGACACTTTAAGAAGAGTGCAAACAATAATAATAGCTTACATTTATTGAGGGTTTTCACTGCACCAGGCCCTGTGCACATGCAGCGGTGGTGAAGTGTGGGCTTTCCTTGGCCAGAAACACGCCTTCCCAAGGGACAGATTATTAAATGCCTCTCTTGAGGGGTGGACTAAGAGGTATATTTAATTATGGAATATAGCACTGTAGAGTAGATATTATATGTATATGTGTATTTTACATAAATATATTTATATATAATTGGGGACTGAGGGCCATGCATCTCTCAAGACAGTGTTAAGGAATCACTAACAGCTTCTCCAGGAACATCTGACTGCTCTTCTTAGCTAGTTATGTTCTGAGAATTGAATGAGAGCTGTTGGAAAGAGGGGGAAAACTGTACAGATTTCAGTCCACTTGTAGCAATAAGCATAATGGGTCTGGCAATAATATGTGCAAATTGCATGAAAATGTAAATTATTATGAATTAGAAATTGATGCTATGCTAATTAGAAATTAGGCTACGAAGATGAAGATTTCTCTTTGTTTTTGTGGGTTGTTTTCCTTTTGTGAGCTAAGGATAGTGTTTCCCAAAGCATCCTGGCTCACATCCATTCCTTTCTCATATTTGTAGTGTATAGCATTGATACATACGTACATATATATGTGGGCTATCTAAACAAGAGATGACCCTTTCTCAGATACCTAGTAATGGTTTCTCACTTTACAGTGAAGAATCTCCTCTAATTTTAACTAATGACATCACTCCCATAAAGGTTTCCTTGTGTTTTCTGGGCTGTAATTCTTCTGCATAGCCAACGACATTTCCTGTCCTCTGTGGACCTGATGCTGCATTCTTTCCTTAGGCAAATGTCTTATTCATTGATCGTCCTCAGAGTACAGCCTAAGGAGAGAAACCAAATAAAACCCTGGGAGTGTGAAATGGGTATATTCACAGCTCTTGTGGCTCACTGTGACTCTATTAGGCCACCCCTTTAGAGTCGGGATTTAAGTAAACCTGTGATTCTAGGTAAATAGTACTAGTGAGAAAAGAATTACTACATACATTGTCAAGAAACAAGGGCATGTTGGTTATAATAGTAAGAAAGCAGAGATTTTCCAAATTATTTTTATAACTTCAATGACTTATATTTTTATAGTTCCGTAGATTGTATAAGATACTTTGTGCGTACCTGATGTCATTTAATCTTTGCAACCATATGAGTTAGGTATTGTTATGCTCACTTTGCCAGTGAGAAAGTTAAACTTAGGAAGGTTATAATTTATTTGTGATCACAGAATCATTAAGATGCAGAGCCAGAAGTAGAACCTGGATCTTATGCTCCCAAATTCTGTGTTCTTCCCTAAAGGTCACTCTGGTTCTTCTGCAAAAAGGCTTTAAAGTCAAGTAGACCTGCTGATTTTCTACAGAACATTTTGAATTAGATAATAAAATAATAAATTAGTAACTGCAATATACATATTGCCAAAGAAAGAAAAAAGCTAGTTTGATTAATATTCTGTGGGATTAGTCAGTGTTACTTATAGGTCCCTGAGGGAACATCTATCAACAGGCTTTGGGAACAGAAAATAACTAGCCAAGAGCTTCAATAAAACACGCAAAGGTTTAACCTCATAGACTGTTTATTAGAGACTTCTGGTTGCCTTCTTTGAATGCAGCTGAATGGTGGCTATAGAGCCAACACATGTTTACCTTTGACCCCCACCCCACCCCATGTTTGTATTTGTTGAACATCTGTGCTGGCTCTTGGGCATGTAGCCATGAACAGATGTCTCTGCTTCTGGGCTTTCTTTCCCTTTTGCCCCAACCCAGCCCATTCTCCACAAGCTCCACAGAGATCTAGAGCGATCTTCCTAAAACGTAATTCTGACCATGTCCTTCCAGTGTGATCCCTCCCCTTCTTCTGATAACTTCTATCCATCCTTCTGCCTCAGTTTAGGCCTCACTCCCACTAGAAAACTTCTCAGAACTGCCCTTTGGAACTGCTCCAATGCTCTAATATTTCATTTGGCATTTACCCTATCATAGCACGTCGTTGTTGTTAGCGCTGTCCAGTCGATTCTGACTTGTACAGCAGAGCAGAACCCTGCCTTGTCTTTTTGCGCCATCCTTTTTACCCTCCAGAGCTATATCAGACAATACTCCGCTGCTATTCATAAGGTTTTCATGGCCAATTTTTTCGGAAGTGGGTGGCCAGGTCCTTCTTCCTAGTCTGTCTTAGTGGGGAAGCTCCGCTGAAACCTGTCCACCATGGGTGAACCTGCTGGTATTTGAAATATTGGTGACATGGCTTTCAGCATCACAGCAACATGCAGCCACCTCAGTATGACAATGACAGATGAGTGGTGTGGTTCCCTGACCGGGAAATGACCCCTAGGCTGCAGTGGTGAGAGTGTCAAATCTTAACGCTAGACCACCAGGGCTGGCGATCGTAGCATTTACCACAAAGTAATTATAATTGCCTGTTTACTTATCAGTATGCTTCCTGAAACAGTAACTAGCACATATCAGGCAACAGACATTTTAATTTTTTTTTTTTTTGGTGAGGAAGATCTGCCCTTAGCTAACACCCATTGCCAATCCTCCTCTTTTTGCTGAGGAAGATTAGCCCTGAGCTAACATCTGTGCCCATCTTCCTCTATTTTGTATATGGGAGGCCACCACAGCATGGCTTGATGAGCGGTGCATAGGTCCAGGACCAGATCCAAACCAGATATTTTTAAAAAGACCGTTGAATGAGCGAATAAATTAAGCAATACTGGACAATTTGTCAGGGATTTTGTTTTGTTTTCTCTGAATCCCCAGCATCTATCACAGTGCATGGCTCATAGTAAGTATACACTGAATATTTTCAAATGCATTAAATTATGAATGAGAGACTAGGCACGTGTGTGCACACGCACACATTCATGAAGAAATATCAGGACAATTATATGTTATATTAGGACAGTTCAACCCTCACATTGTTAATTGACACCATCTACTGAATGCTCACTGAGGAAACATAGCGTCTGTATGGTACTGGACGCTAAGGGAGTTACAACAACCGAGTGTTCTCATTCAAGGAGAGCAGCTACCACAGTAATATATTTAAAACAAATCTGTGATTTTCTTGGTTTATATCCTTACGTGGCCTCTTTTTTCCCCCAGGATGAAATACAACTCATTTAGCATGGTTTGAAATTCCAAACCCTGCACTCTCCCCCTAATGTGCCTTTGTGGATTCAACTGCTTCCATTTCCCAACCTCCATGCCCTCCATGACAGCCTTACAGAACCATCCGCAATTCTCCAAGCTCACTCTGCTCTGCCAGGCCTCAAATTTTCAGTAGGTCCTCCGTCTTTCTGAAATGCCTCTTCTCAGTTCTCCACTTAGAGAACTGTTTCTCATTCTTTAAATGCACATACAAAATATCATCTCTTCTGTGAACACTGCTCTGGCTGTTCCAAGCCATTTGCTACCCCATTTTCCTTGCACCCAGAGTAATTATTACAGACCTTTATAATAAAACCTCCCAAACAGAATAATAATTATTGACACATACGCCTTCATGACTGGATGGTGAGCATCTTGATGTCAAGAAATATTTCCTATTTGTCTTTGAGATGCTCAACCCTCTGCATACTGATAGGCACCCAATAAATCTTTATGCAATAATAAATGAATGAAAACTGATTTCTTAATTTCACACTGTCTTCGTCAGCTCAGGCCACTATAATTAAATATCATGGACTAGGTGGCTTAAGCAACAGACATTTATTTCTCACATTTCTGGAGTCTGGGTGGACCAAGATCAAGGTGTCAGCAGATTTGGTTCCTGGTGAGAACCCTCTTCTTGGCTTACAGATGGCCACCTTCTTGCTGGATCCTCACATGGTAGAGAGAGGAAGCTCTGAGTTCTCTTCCCTTTTTATAAGGGCACTATTCCCATCATGGGGGTTCTTCACTCATGATCTCATCTAAATCTCATTACCTCCCAAAGGCCCCAACTCCCAATACCATTACATGGGGAGTTAGAACTCCAACATATGAATTTTGGGGGACACAAACATATGGTCTGTAACATATACCATATATATTGTCACATTGTAATTGAATTTATCATATCTCAGTGGATAGGTCTTATTCTTTTTTTTTCAGTTCAAGCTTCAACACTACATCATAGAATTCTAATAATTTCCTCAGCAGTTTATATCATAACAATAATTCACTAATTATTGTTATGATATAAACTGGCATGTGCCTCACATGCTTTAGACCTCTGCAATTTTACAGTATGAAAAATTTGTTACCTAGGACATAATCTATAAAATTATATATCAGTACATTTAACAAAAATTGAAAAGTAGAGTGTAGTTTCTAAAGGAAGCGTTCTCCAAATGTGGAGGATTTCAGCTAGCATCCATGTTCTTTGATAAGTTCTAAGATCGTCAGCATATAGAGGACTATATTATTTCCAGAGTGTTAGCTGGAAACAATTCATAAACACAGTATTTGCATAAAAATCCTTATTTTAATATTGGTATTTCCATTATCCACATGAGTCTTTCCTTGATCAGAAGCCTACCCTACAGATGACTAATGTACTACAGGGGCAGAAAATGGAGACATTGAAAGAGCATGTGTACATTTTTTAGCCACAAAACTCTCACTGAAAGAGTCAAATGCTTGAAATAGAGCACAAATATAATCGAATGCTTAAAACTGAATACAAACATAATTAGTGCTAGAGTGGATTTGGTTTCCAATAAAAATATGAATGGTTTAGTTTAAAATGTTTTGGATAGAAAAATTAATTTTAGCTTGTGAATTTAAGAATGCATTTGATAACAAGGATTGAGCAGATAAAAGTATAGTTCAAATAAGCTGTAAATATGCTACATGTGAATTAAAAAAGCAAGTAGTTTAGTGTTTTGGTAGTGTTTAATATTATTCTATAATTCAAATTAAGAAATGTGTCATATTCATTTATAAACTACATTAAATTAATGTAGTTTAAAAACTAAGCAGAGTTTAAAGTAAAATGTAGTAACAATTGTAATTGTGAGAAGGACTTAGAATATGAAAAGGAACGTATTTACTGGATAAGAACCTATATTAATTTTGAGAATCACCTGGCCCTTGAGCATCTGCAGAGGTGGAGATGCTAGTGGCATTCAATGAAGATTTGATGAATGAATAAATAAATATATATTTTTTTATGTTTTCTTTTTTTTATTACTTCAGCACATCTGAAATGATCTTTAAATCTTCAAAGAACTCCAAACAAACCTAATTAAGATGTTCTCAACAAACAACTAGCAAATCAAATACAGCAATACATTAAAAAGATCATACACATGATCAAGTGGGATTTATTCCAGGGATGCAGGGATGGTTCAACATCCACAAATCAATGTGATACATCACATCAACAAAATGAAGAATAAAAATCACATGACCATCTCAATAGATGCAGAGAAAGCATTTGACAAGATACAGCATCCATTTATGATAAAAACTCTGAATAAAACGGGTAGAGAAGGAAAGCACCTCCACATAATAAACGCCATATATGACAAACCCACAGCTAATATCATCCTCAGTGGTGAAAAACTGAAAGCTATCCCTCTAAGAACAGGAACCAGACAAGGATGCCCACTTTTTCCTATTTAACATAGTATTGGAAGTCCTAGCCAGAGCAATCAGGCAAGAAAAAGAAATAAAATGGATCCAAATTAGAAAGGAAGAAGTGAAATTGTCACTATTTGCAGATGACATAATTTTATATATATTGAAACCCCTAAAGGATCCACCAAAAAACTTTTAGAAATAACAAATGAATACAGTAAAGTTGCAGGATACAAAATCAACATACAAAAATCAATTGCATTTCTACACACTAACAACAACGTAGAAGAGAGAGAAATTAAGAATACAATCCCATTTACAATTGCAACAAAAAGAATAAAATACCTAGGAATAAACTTAACCAAAGAGGTGCAAGATCTGTACAGTGAAAACTATAAAACATTGTTGAAAGAAATTGAAGAAGACACAAAGAAATGGAAAGATATTCTGTGCTCTTGGATTGGAAGAATTAACATAGTTAAAATGTCCATACTTCCTAAAGCAATCTATAGATTCAGTGCAATCCCTATCAAAGTTCCAACAACATTTTTCACAGAAATAGAACAAAGAATCCTAAAATTTATATGGAACACCAAAAGATCCTGAATAGCTAAACGAATCCTGAGAAAAAAGAACAAAGCTGGAGGTATCACACTCCCTGATTTCAAAATATACTCCAAAGCTATAGTAACCAAAACAGCATGGTACTGGCAAAAAAAGAAAGACACAGCAGATCAATGGAACGGAATCGAGAGCTCAGAAATAAACCCACACATCTACGGACAGCTAATTTTCGACAAGGGAGCCAAGAACCTAAAATGGAGAAAGGAAAGTCTCTTCAATAAATTGTGTTGGGAAAACGGGACAGTCACACACAAAGAAATGAAAGTAGATCATTATCTTACACCGTACACAAAAATTAACTCAAAATGGATTAAAGAATTGAATGTAAGACCTGAAACCATGAAACTTCTAGAAGAAAACATAGGCAGTACGCTCTTCGACATCGGTCTTAGCAACATATTTTCAAATACCATGTCTGACCGGGCAAGGGAAACAACAGAAAAAATAAACAAATGGGACTACATCAAACTAAAAAGCTTCTGCACAGCAAAGGAAATCATCAACAAAATTAAAAGACAATCTAACAATGGGGAGAAGATATTTGCAAACCATATATCTGATAAGGGGTTAATCTCCAAAATATATAAATAACTCATACATGTCAACAACAAAAAAACCCAATTAAAAAATGAGCAAAAACCTGAACAGACATTTCTCCAAAGAAGATATACAGATGGCCAACAGGCACATGAAAAGATGTTCAACATCATTCAGAGAAATGCAAATCAAAACTCCAACGAGTGGCTTAATTAACAAGACAGGAAACAAGTGTTGGAGAGGATGTGGAGAGAAGGGAACTCGCATACACTGCTGGTGGGAGTGCAAACTGGTGCAGCCACTACGGAAAACAGTATGGAGATTACTCAAAATTGAGAATAGAACTACCATACGATCCAGCTATTCCACTGCTGGGCATTTATCCAAAGACCATGAAAACACCAATGTGTAAAGATACATGCACCCCTTTGTTCATTGCAGCGTTAATTCACAATAGCCAAGACTTGGAAGCAACCTAAGTGCCCATCAAGGGACGAATGGATAAAGAAGACATGGTATATATACACAATGGAATACTACTCAGCCGTAAGAAACGATGAAATCCAGCCATTTGTGACAACATGGATGGACATTGAGGGTATTATGCTAAGCGAGATAAGTCAGAGAGAGAAGGTCAAATACTGTATGATCGCACTCATAAGTAGAAGATAAAAACAACAACAAACAAACACATAGAGACAGAGATTGGATTGGTGGTTACCAGAGGGGAAGGGGGGAGGGAAGAGGGCAAAAGGGATGATTAGGCACACTTGTGTGGTGATGGGTTGTAATTAGTATTTGGGTGGTGAACATGATGTAATCCATGCAGGAATAGAAGTATAATGATGTACACCTGAAATTTATACAATGTTATAAACCAATGTTACCACAATTAAAAAAAAAAGAGATGTTCTTTATTTTCACTTATAAATTTTTTCTAAATCACTATCAATTTATACATCACTATTCTGTACATTGACAGAAAAGAAGATGATGTGGGAATTCAGGACACAGGTGCTTCTACCTACCTAGAATGAAGAAATAGTTTGATAAAGGGGATAGAGCTTTGTGAACAAAATATATTTATTAAGCACAACTAGGATAGGTTGCTTTGTGCAAGAGACTACTCTTACCTGCCTGAGCTGTACTAATGTTTTCCCACATAACTAGCAGCCTGCATTCTAATTTTATAATTTGAAAAAAATCACTAGTCAGGCTTAAACATGTATGAGACTTAAAATTGAATAAATTATGATCATTATATTTGAAATATTACCTTATATCTCACAGTCGAGTAAAAAAATAGTTGTTCTAGATAAATAGATCAATGGAACAGAACAGAGAGCCCTGAAATAGACCCACATAAATATAGCCAACTGATCTTTGACAAAGGAGCAAAGGCAATACAATGGAGCAAAGATAGTCTTTTCAACAAATGGTGCTAGAACAACTGGACATCCACATGCAAAAAAAAAAAGAAAAAAAGAATCTAGACACAGACCTTACACCTTTCACAAAAGTTAACTCAAAATGAATCATAGACCCAAATGTACAATGCAAAACTATAAAACTCCTAGAAGATAACATAGGAGAAAACCGAGATGACCTTGGGTATGACAATGACTTTTTAGATACGACACCAAAAGCATGATTCATGAAAGAAATAACTGATAAGCTGACTTCATTAAAATTAAAAACTTCTGCTCTGTGAAAGACAATTCAAGAGAATGAAGAGACAGGCCATGGACTGGGAGAAAATATTGCAAAAGACACATCTGATAAAGGATTATTATCCAAAATATATAAAGAGCTCTTAAAACTCCACAATAAGAAAATAAAAATAACCCAACCAAAAAATGGACCAACAATCTGAACAGACATCTTACCAAAGAAGATATACAGATGGCAAATAAGTGTATGAAAAGATGCTCCACATTATATGTATCAGGGTAATGCAAATTAAAACAATGAGATACCACTACATACCTATTAGAATGGCCAAAATCTGGAACACTAACAATACCAAATGCTGGCAAAGATGTGGAGCAACAGAAACTCTCATTCATTGGTGGTGGGAATGGAAAATGGCACAGTCACTTGGAAGACAGTTTAGTTGTTTCCTACAAAACAAAACATACTCTTACCATATGATCCAGCAATCGTGTCCTTGGTATTTATTCAAAGGAGTTGAAAACATGTTCACACAAAAACCTGCACATGAATGTTTATAGGAATTTGATTCATAATTGCCAAAATTTGGAAGCAACAAAGATGTCCCTTAGTAGGCGAATGGATAAATAAACTGGTACATCCTGACAATGGAATATTATTCAGTGCTAAAAAGAATTGAACTATCACGGCATGAAAAGACACGGAGAAAACTTAAATACATATTACTAAGTGAAAGAATCCAATCTGTAAAGGCTACATATTGTATGATTCCAACTATATGACATTCTGGAAAAGGCAGCATTATGGAGACAGTAAAAAGATCATTGGTTTCCAGGGGTTGGGGGTTGGGGAGGGATGAATACTCAGAGCACAGAGGACTTTTATGGCAGTGAAAATACTCTGTATAACACTATAATGATGGATACATGTCATT
The DNA here is from genome assembly GCF_057802395.1 of Ceratotherium simum simum. Taxonomy (NCBI): domain Eukaryota; kingdom Metazoa; phylum Chordata; class Mammalia; order Perissodactyla; family Rhinocerotidae; genus Ceratotherium; species Ceratotherium simum. Next base: position 33,554,437 of record NC_141928.1, on the reverse strand, counting down.
ATACGATTGTCCAAGCCCACAGAATGTACAACAGCAGAATGAACACTAAAGTAAACGATGGACTTTTGGTGATTACGATGTGTCAATGTAGCTTCATCAATTGTAACAAATGCACCAGTCTGGTTGGGGATATTGATAATGGGGAAGGCTATGCAAGTGTGGAGGCAAGTGGTATACAGCAAATCTCTGTACCTTCTTCTCAATTTTGCTGTGAACCTAAAACTGCTCTAAAAAATAAAGTCTTAAAAAAAAACCCGTCATAATCTTATTACTACTCTCATCTCCATGTTCTGGTTTTCTGCTCCCCATAACCTCAGTTAATATCTTTACTATGACAATAAAATTTTTGCTTTTTCTTTAATGAAAGTAATTCTTTATAAGATGTTACTCTACATTATAGCACAGCTGAAAACATACTCTTCAGGTGTCTTATGGCTAGTTCATATCGTTTTTATATCAAATTTTAAGTGTAAAAAGGTGAGAATGTCCTGAAATTTTTATATGTGATTAGATGTTTACCCCATAGATTCTTCTGAAGTCAGAAGAAGAGCACAACAGTCATCCTCAAATCTAAAATGGTATCTCACAAAAATATCCTGCTCAATGTTGACACGTTGTGTAATAGAGGACCTGATCAATAGCACATCAGATCAACAATAATAATAACTGTATTTACCATGTGAAGATATCACCCTAAGTAGCTGGCAAATGCTGACTCAATTAGTCCTCAGAATGACCTTACCGGAAGACACTATTGAAGTTCTTTCCCTCTGTATTTTAAAAATGAGTACACTGAGGCGTAGAGAAGGTAAGTAAATGTCTCAGGATCACAAAACCACCAAGAGCAGTGCTCAGAATTTTAAACTGAGGTAGTCTAGAACCTGAATGGGGGTTTAACCTGCACCCCAGGACTTAGTCAACTGCAATCACTGGCGGTGGGTGGGCATCTGTATTGTCAACCAGCTCTGGAGATGATTTTTTTTGAGCTACGTTTTTGAGTCAGATAAACTTGGGTTGAATTGTGACTCCCGCATTTACCAACTGTATGAAATTGGGCAAGTCATTTGATCTTTCTGAATCTCAATTTCCTTGTAAGTAAAATGGGGGGATATATTTACCTTAGAGTTGTGGGTGAATTAAATGCATTATCATCTGTGACGCACTGGGACAGCATACGTGTTTAATAAAGAGAAGTTATTGTTGTTATTCTGGAGAGTTTACCACATCTCTTTATGCTCAAGTAACACTCTCCGAGAAGCATTTTTTGGGGGTGTGAGGTGGTCATCATATCTACAGCTTTTTGTTTTGGGCCTACTTTGGGGTTACGCTTTCTCATTAATTCAAGAAGAAAAGCATATATTGTCTATGTTTTATTATGACTTACAGTAAGCACTTTGACATGATTTCAGAAAAACTCTTAAAACAGTATCTCACAGAAATATATTGCTTAATGTGACACAGTGTGTAACAGAGGAATGGCTCCACGCCATTGAGTGTCCTAGCTCTCTCCCAGTCCCCGCATGAATGGGAAGCAGCTTAGTCTATGGGAAAGTCCTGGGGCAGAAGAGATGAAAATCAGAAGAATATCACCTCAGTTTGGGCCTCCTGCCTGTTAGAAAAGACTCCAGAGAGCCCTGACTAATGTAGGGATATGCCGGTGCACTTACATGCTATATATCACCTTTCCCCAGTTCAGCTAGAGACACTCATTACTTTAAGAATGGTCGGATTACTATAAAAGAGAATCCATTTAATATTTGTCTTCCAGATCTGGCTCCTGCAGCCCAATTCAGAAAAACAGCTGTGAAAAGTAAAGCTTTTTTTTTGATATGTAAGGGTTATTTGAGATGAAAAAAGCATTTCAGAAATCCAAAGAGAAAGCTCTAAGGAGCAGTGCATAAAGTCAATCCATACATGATAGAAAATAGAAAGAGGACAGATGACCAGTCAGAAGACCTCTTAGAGTTGGGGCGGGGGTCAATGGAGGGGAGGGATTGAGCAGGATGTGACTTAGAAAGTGAAGAGAGGAAAGAGACTGGGAAGGAGGCCAGTGGGCTCCACACTTGGAGAGTCCTCATGTAGGAGAGGGATCAGTCTGCCAGAATGCCAGATCTCTGCCAGAGTGAGCACTTTCCAAAGCCAGAACCATGAAGCTATGGGGCATGAGCCTCACTGGCAGACTGTCTGTCACAGTTTGAGTGACGGTTACTGCTGAGGTGCTGTGTTAGCTCTCTCATGTCTATGAGTGCTCCCTACAGACCTGGACTTTGACCCTCCGGCAGGATTGATGCTGTCTGTGCCTCGACACTTCACTTGGCCCATCTAAAGTAATGTGGGTGGCTAATATCCTCTACTCCGACAGCACAGGACACTCACAGCACCCCCTGAACAAAAGAATGGGATCGTTGATTTACCACTGGGAGTGTTGTGCAACGAAAGGCCCCCCAACACCTTGACCTAAACCGCTGAACAAAAATAGTTTTATTTTTCCTCAGTTGGGAGAATAGCCATATTGCCAATTTTTGACTGTACAAATTATAACCACCACCCCCTGTGAAGAGCAAACATTTTGTACTTTGCGAGAATGATTTATGTCCTGTTTTCCACAGTAAAGTTGGCCACCTTATAGTTTATGAGTGAATAGTCAGAAAGCTGTTGAACTGCAGAAACTACGTTTAATAAGAGGCAACCTCCACCCTTAAGTGGGAGGAAAAGCAAAGAAAACAAAAGGTGAGATATTTGATTTTCCACTGCAGAAATCATTTTGAGACAAATGCTGCTCTCAAGGAGATCATCCTTCCTATTTAACTTGTAGGAGATCCTTTAGACAGTTTGCTGGACTTGGCTGTATGGATCTTTCAGCTCCAAAGTATTTTCACAGGTATTGTTCCATTTGTTCCTTTTTATACCCTCATGAGGAAGGAAAGCAGGTATTTGTAAATCCTACTTTACAAAGGCCAAAATAGGGTTTGTAAGATGGGGAAAATGAGGAACAAAGGAACTAAGTGACCTTGGAAAAAGCTATTGCCATGGATCCCTTTTGACACAAAAAAGGTGGTACTTACAATCATTTGGTAAATGTATGTAGGAAGAAAACGTAGATTTTTCTTCATTCAAGAAAATGTATATGTTCTGAAATGAATGTTTTCAAAGTTCTCTGGAAACGTTGCCAAATCTGAATTTCTCCAGTAAATCAAATATACTATTCCCATGCAATTTAGGGAATTTGGAAAGAGAACAGCAGCTTTGATTTTATAATAATACTATTAGTTACTCATTTTTCTTGAAGGAGACTTCGGTTGGAATTTGAAGGGGCTCTTCTGCCCAAGTCAAAGCTATTATGATAAATAATTCTTACCTAATGCTTCCCAGCAATAGCACTGCTTCAATCTTTTATGTCTTAGAATATTTTATCATCACCTTTCCTGGCATAGACATGTAGAATTTAAGTAACTTTATATTTGTCTGATTTGCTGATGCTGAATGCTTGGAAGGGTCTTGGTGCCAAAAGGCAATGAAAACCAGGATCCATCTGGAGACCTTTACATGCTCTCTGTCACAAGAGGCTGGTGAATGACGAAGGTAGGACACTCACCTGGACAAACATCTCTGATTTGGGAGTGAAGGTTGCATTAGCAGACTTATTCCTCCAATATTAACCCTGATGTTTGTCAGAGGATGTGAGTAATTATGGTTGTGGGTGGAGGTGAATGGCAGCATTAAAACTAGACTGAAAAGGATTTTAATGGATGATGTGGTTTTTGTGAAATATAAGCTGAAGTAAAAAAGGTATCCACTGAGTCTCATACAACTCAAGGAAATAGTTAGGGAAGGTTTATTATCTCTATTTCATGGATGAAGAGACTGGCTCAGGAAGGTACAATGACTTGCCCAATGTCATACATTCAGCCATCCATATTTCTCCCTGTTAAAGAAAATATAACACTGGACTCGATGTGAGAATTCTCCAAGAGAGAGTAGAAGGTTCTGGTAATGCTTATCTATAACTCAATTTAGCACATGGTTGTGGGAGAGGCAACACTCGAGGTTACTTTAATTGCTGGGGCAGTGGGGTCTCCAATGATCTTTTAGATTAAGAATGTAAGTGGGAAGGAACCTAAAATTCAAGGCTAAAGACCAATGTCTAACTGGTCTAACATAATCTAACACAACTGTAAATAGCCTGAGTAGGAGGCATCAGCTGGTGCATTTTAATAGCAACACATACACTTGGAACAGAACCACTGAATCAGCTGAGGCCCAAGAGAAATGGGGTGCACTTACCTCTGCAATCTCTGCAAGTTGGAAGAAAAACAGACTCTGGGATTTCAGGTAGAATTGAGCAAAGGAAGTCCTCGGGTCTCAGGCCCATTTTTTCAGCCCTTACTCTGTCAAGCTGCCAAAAATACTTCTTTACAAACTCTCCTGAAATGATTTCAGCAGCATTTGCCATAATAGTGACTCCCCTTGATTTTAGGAGAGACTCTAGACCTAGAGTTGGCAAACTTTGGGCCATGGGCCAAATTCAGCCCACTGCCTATTATTGTAAACGCAGTTTTACTGGAACACAACCACTCCTATTTGTATAATTTCTGTGATCACTTTCTTACTACGAAAGCCGAGTTGAGTAGCTGCAACAGAGACCATATGGCACACAAAATAAAAAATATTTACTCTGGCTTTTTACAGAAAAAGTTTGCTGAGCTTTGTCCTAAACTATTAATGGCAAAATGCTTTAATCTTGATGCCAGATCTGATTAGCTAGGAGTGGCTGCCTGGACCATTGTGTTGAAAACTCAGAGACTATGCTTCTGGTCAATGAGAAAGAGTGCTGGGATCAATTAGCAATGCCTGCTGTGGACACAGAAGGTAAGATTGGTGGCACTCGTGCCAAGTATTTGTCATGAGACCACCCTTAGCCAAGAAACTCCCTGATGCGTTGAGGGCTGTCTTTAGTAGAAGGCAGAGTAGATGACTTCTAATGTAAGGCAAATTCAGCACTTCCCCAAATAAATTAATTAAGATAACTAGCCATAGATATGACTTGAATGCCATAAACTTTGCTCTCTGCTTTACAAATGCTGTCTTATTTGTCCCTACAAATTTGAAAGGTAGATATTTGTCTTGATTTTGGTGCCTGAGGTTAATTAAGATACAAGGAAGTTCGGCTACTTTTAGTGTTGAACCCAAATATGGTTCCAAAGACAGTAATTTCACACATCTGTTGGGTTGAGTTTAATTTGAGAGGAATCACAATGTCATTATTAGCCTTTTCTGCTGCATAAAATTCAACAATTAGAAATTAAAGCTGTAACTCTAAGAGAAATATCCCTGGGAGGCTTAAGCTATTGGGCATTCACACTTTAACACGCAATACCTTAATAAGACCATGTTACCTCTTAAAAAACAACTGAAATTTTGAACACTGTATAAATGTATTAAGAAGCTTTTTATTGGTGTTTTTTGCTTGTTTTTTTTTAGCAAAGAAAGTTAGAGAAGTAATGTTGGAGCGTGAAGTCTTCTTAGGGGAAATTAGGATATTCAGAGATCAAATGTTCGCAGAGGAGAATGTTTGAATCATAGCCGGGGTCCAGTAGGTAGACAGGAGATAAACTACGTCTGGCTAGTGTTTTAGTCAATGTTGTTTTGATTACAACCAGCAGAGACTTTTTCAGAGCTAATTTACGTTAAGGGGTATTTGTTTTAAAAAATGTGTTTTTTTCTCATGGAATTTAAAGGCAGAAAAGTATAGCTGGTCTTCAGAAGGAACTGGACCTAACTGGAAATTCCCTCTCTCTCTCAATCTCTCTGCTCCCCAACCCCCACCACTGCCTGCTTCCTTCTTCTGTTTCTCTGTTTCTTTGTGTTCCTGGTAGAAAATAACCGCCTCAGCGAGGAGCAGCACTACCTTTCAGACTTCATCACAGATCCAGCGCGGGGAATTAGAGGCCAGGTCAGACCCTTAATTCTCCAAAGACGACCAAAAATGAAAAGGACCAGCAACTTATTTAAAGCGAAGTTTCAAATAGTTCTATAACACCCAAAGAGGGGACAATTTCCTTGGAAGCTGGGGAGAGACTACAATTAAAAAGAAAAAAGACAACTCTCTGAAGCTCAACATTTGGAAATTGGATTCAGTGTCTTAGAGGGGTTGGTGAGGGAATGAGGATGAGTGTGGCAAGGTCCAACCTTTTCATCACAGATCTACCTCATCAAGTGCTGTCGGCCCCTTCTTGATTAGGAGGTGGACATTTCATGCATTACCCATCCCTACAGACACTAAGAACGAGGCTTCTTAGGATTAGTTACCCTGTTAGATCAAAGCTTCTTCAGGACTCAGGAATCCCGTTCCCGTTATTCTCCCTGCTTCACACAGTTCTAGGATTCAAGGACAATATCATAATAGCTATTATATCAGCCAGCAAGTCAAGTTTCCCAGGATGGACAATATTTTTTAAAAAAAGAGGCCAACTTGCCAATGTCTTGTTCATTCAAACATTTCAGAGGCAAAAATTCTTAATAAAATACTAGAAAGTTGAATTCAACAGTACATTTGAAGTCTGTCTATAGTTAGGTAGGATTTGTGGGATAATTTCAAGGATGATTCAGTATTAGGAAATCTATTTATATAATAATTTGCATAAATAGGTTCAGTTAGAATAAATAGATTTGAGACAATATATGTTATAGTTTTATGCAATCCAAAAATGTTTTTGATAATACACAGCATTCATTCCTCATAAAATAGTCCCAAAAGTTAGAATAGGAATACTTGTTTGCAACTCGTACAATAATACAAAAATCAAGATTAAAAATATGAGTGAAAAGGGAAGAACTTACTCTATGCATTATCAAAGTGTGTTACAAATTACAATATTGTGGGGTTTGTGTAAGAAAGGGCCAGCTCATCAATGGAACAGTAGAGTTAGTCCTGAAAGAAATCTTACTATGTATAAAAATGTAATGTATTATTATGGTAAATATTTTAAAAAATGAGGAACAAATTATTCAACAAAAGATATCAAAAATAGTTTGATTTTAACTTCATACTATATAGATTTAAGTATTTAAAAATAAAACCCAAAACAACTTGATGTTTTTATAGGTAAGTATTGAACTGATATCGAGATAGTAAACTACATATTATATACAAAAACAGAAATAGAAAATACTAACTGTGTAATAGTTATGGTCGTAAAGTAAACAAAAATAAAAGATCCTCGACAAATTGGGAAAAGACTTTTAGGAAACAATACAGATATATATTTAAGATCCCTCCATCTGTGAAGCTCAAGAAAAGAATAAGAAAAAGACAATAATAAACAGTAGGCAAAATGAGCAAGGAAGATGAACAGATGTTCTAAAAGATACTACATATCCAGAAAAAGCTTATCATTCTTAATAATTCAGGAATACATATTAAAATAATAACATGCCATTTTTACCTGTCAATTAATAAATAAATATTTTTAAAAGGTTTGAACTAAATGCAGTGGCAGATATAACTTACAAAGTACTCTAATACCCTGTTGTAGACATGAAAATTAGTATGACCTTTTAGCAAAATAACTTGGACATATGAGTCAAGATTTTTAAAGGAGTTCATATCTTTTGGTCTAATAATTACAGTTCTAGGAAACAATAGAATAAATTAATCAAAGATGCTGACAAAGATTTAGGTATATGGATGCTAGCGGTATCATTATTTACTATCTAGAAAAGCTTGAAAACGACTATAATGTGCAACAATAGAGAATTGGTTAAATATACTATATTTATATGACGACATGTTTCTCATAAATTAAATGTAGATTCGAAGAATACTTAATTACATGAATAATGTTCACAAAATTTGAAGTGAAAAGGACAGAATCATTAAATAAAACTGAATACACAATATGACCAAATTTTGCAAAACAGAGTGTATATATATATATATATATATATATATAGGTGGATGTGTGCATAGAAAAATTAAAAATATTAATTAAATGAATATTTCTACTAAGATTATGAATATTTTTTATTTGTTGTATTTTTCTGTACTTTCTAATTATTTTAAATCTTTATCATGTATTCTTTGATGTTCAGGAAAGTAACCCAATAATAAATAACATTAAAAGTAAGAATAGGGGGCTGGCCCGGTGGTGTAATGGTTAAGTTCGCGTGCTCCGGTTCGGTGGCCCTGGTTTCTCAGGTTAGGATCCTGGGCGTGAACCCACATACCGCTTATCAAGCCATGCTGTGGCAAGTGTCCCACATATAAAGTGGCGGAAGATGGGCATGGATGTTAGCCCAGCGCCAGTCTTCCTCAGCAAAAGAAGCACCATTAGCAACAGATGTTAGCTCAGTGCTAATCTTCCTCATCAAAAAAAAAAAAAAAAAAGTAAGAATGGATAACAATAAGGATTTTGCAACAGTAATTGTTTCATTTGTAGGCTCAAATGAATATTCCATGGGTTCATAATGAAATTTAAGAGGAAATATAGGATTCAGTAGCTTTTATTGCTAATTTTCATAACTATAACACTCCAGCTAACCAAGTCTCTAACTGCGAATGCTAGTAAAAACTGAATCAAGATTTACAAATCTTTTTCTAATTAAAGACAATTTCTCACATTTTTTGACAGAATGGGGTTACACTACATTTTCAAAAACCATACGATAAATGAATTCATATTTAAAAATAATAATCTACTTACTGTGAATTTCACAATGTTATTAGAAGAAATAATGGCTATGCCCTTCAGTTTTGATGCTATCAGCACAAGAGCAGCTCTCTCAGGAACATCCTCCCCTGTTTTCTGTGTATGCAAATTATCTAGATCTTGCTCCTGGGTCAGTGATATTTCCTTCTGAGAGACGTACAGAAAAAATCCTTAATTCTAGTGAGCTAATCCTCCACTGTAGTCTGCTTTTCTGCTGTTTTAACTAGGAACTGTATTCTCAGGGTTGAGCCTTTTTCATAGGTGCTAAGAATGCATGTTTCCAACTCTCCTGTAGGGGAAAAATGTCCCTAACAAACCATGATGCCTAGCAAGAAATCCTTTGAATACAATTGAAAGTGAAAATTTGAAGTTGATTTCTTATGGTTTCAGCTCTTAGTGTTTTGTGTGTGTGTGTGTTTGGTTTTGGTTTTTGGTTTTAACCTTAATGTCTTGGCGGGAGCTTCCTCCAAGCTGCCTGAATATTCAGGGAATGGATCTCAGGCACTTGAAGCTGAGAAATGTGCTAGTAGTTGATGTCTGTCTGACATGTCACTAGGAGAAGGGAGGATGCGTTTACCTTTAAAGTTTAAACTAGCTTCATTGCCCATAGGCTGTTCTGTTAACCCTAGAACACACTTATCATATAGAAAAGAAATATTACAGATTTTCTATGTCAGTTCCGGAATGAATGAATAATTAGAGATTAACAGGAATATTTTTCATTCAAATTTAACCTTGGAAAAGAGTAGTCCTCGGTTTTCATTCTGAAATAGTTTAAAAAATGAGTATAACTTAAACAGGGCTTAATGAGTTACAGAGTTCTTCCACATCTTATATAAATTCATTTTGTCAATGAACAAGTAAAGTAGGTGAGTGGTATCATTCTCATCATTCCCATTTTATGGAAGAGGAAAGAGATTCAGAGCTAAGTGCATTGCTCAAGGTCACATAGTTGAATCCCACAAGAAAGGATTCAAATCCAGGCCTTCTGACTCTTTCCACTGTATGACATAGTTTATCTACTAGACACCAAAACATACAAATGCAATTGCACAAAGTAGAAAATGCCTAGTGTGGCTTTTTTTGTAACTCACTAATACCTCATGTAAAAAAAGAAGAAATCCTCGACTGTACCAAATCCCTGGATACCAAATCACAAATTAGTAATTTTTAAGAAAAAGTTTAATTTATGCCAAGTACTTACATTGATATAAATTTGCATTTTTATGACTCATTTCATAAACCATGTCATCCCTTTGAATCTGGAAAACCTAAGAAGAATATGAAAAGCGTTTAACAGCATGGAATGAAGGAATCAAGGAATAACCCAGTCCCTGGATAACTGCAGGATTCAATTCTGGAGAACTGTTACTGCTAATAGATGCTGACCTTGAACACACAGTTCCTAAACAGAGTCCCAAAATAGGAACATAAATATAAACAATACGTTTCAAGGCAACACAAAAATCTAAGATTGATGAGGAATACAGTACAAGAATATGAGAGAAATTTCCACTAAGACAGCAGGATTGAGGACAAACCTATTCAGTCTTCATCTCTTGAAACAGACCCAACCTCAGAAGTTAAGAAGAAACTTTGTTCTTCTCTTTCCATCTGTCTCCTGAACTAGAGAACCAGCGACTATACCAATGAATCAGAAAACATATCAGTTGTCCCTGATTATAGGTGTTTCTTTATGAGATGGCTCAAAACACTGTACTTCACTTTTGTACATTTATTCACAAAACGTAACCAGATAAATGTAAGAAATGAGAGACAGAAGAAGTTTAATTGTAGTAAACGCTCTAAACGAATTTCTAAAGAACTCTTTCAGTTTAGAATCAGAAAGAATGAAGCAGCGGGGATAGGATATTTCATAGGAATAGAGCAAAGATGCACTAGAAGATGGAAGAAACTGTTGGAAAATGTGACTTGGAATGCAAATTATGTATCAGTGTGTTTTCTCGTTGAGGAAAAATCTGATAAGCAGATTTGTCGTTTATCTGAGAATCAGGGCTAAGAGCAACCAATTTATTGTCAAGTCTGGATAGACTTTACCTGGTTGGAAGATAGATAAGGAGATAGAAACAAGACTATATAAACAAGGGCTGTAGTAAATTAGTACAAAACAAGGGGGAAGAAATGTTATTCTGAGGGTCAAGGATAAGTTAGTCTAAGAAAATACTTAACTGTAGGATTCAGAAGAATATTTCATAAAACCTGACTTCTTCATTAGAAAGCAAGAAAGCATAGTCCCTAAGAGATAAAGTACTATAAAGAAAGCAACAAAGAAACTATGAGCTATAAAGAAATCACAAGCTAAACAGAAAAGAAAAAAGAACAAGACATAAAAAAATATGGATAATATAACAAGGATTTGGAGGCAACAAAAACGCAATAACAGCACTAAAAATACTCTTCTGGTGATGGTGGACCAGATTGCTTGGATCAATCATCTTGCTGAGAACAACTAGAAAAGCTAGACGAAATATAAACAGTACTTGTTTGAAGGCATTGGAGAGCTACGAAAATAGATAGGATTTACAGGAAACAAGATGTGGAAAAGAAGCAAACTTTGCATTTGGCCCTGCTTAACTCTTCAAGAAGGGTGCTGCTTCTCTAAGCGTCAGCCTAGAGCTTGAGAAATTGATTAGAGTTTATAGCAGATTAACAGGGCTGGTGGTATGAAAAATGAAGTTCTGAGTCCACCAAAGAGGGCAGGCCTGGCCCACACACTCGGCTTTCGCTAGGGACCGCGAAAGACTACAGTCTATGAGCAAGAATAAGTCAGAGAGACAAAGAGAGCAGCCCTCTATATCAGGGGCCAGCACACTGTTCAGGGCCAGACGATAAATATCTTAGATTCTGCAGGGCATACAGTCTCTGCTGCAGCAGCATGAAGGCAGACAGAGGGGACATGTAAACAAATGGGCACGACTGTGTGTGCCGATAAAATTGTATCAACAACACAGGCCTAGAATCTTCTTCTTCATTAGAACCTGGCATTATTGAATAGATATTGGCCATGATGCCAGGGTCAAAACAAGCAGCTGGAGTGATAGACACCTGCTTCCTGAGCGGGAGGGGAAGACAAGGAGAGATTCAGGTAACTTCTGCTGCAGTTTGGGATTACTCCTTGCATGGTAGGCAGAATAACACCACGCCCAAAGAGGTCCAGTTCTAATCCCCAGAACCTATCAGTACATTTTGTTACATGGCAAAGGAATTAAGGTTGCAGATGGAGTTAAATTTGCTAATCAGCTGACCTGAAGATAAGGAGAATGTCTTGAATTACCCAGGTGGGTCTAATGTGATCACAAGGATCTTTAGAAGTGGAAGAGGGAGGCAGAAGAGTCAGTCACAGTCAGCGAAGGAGATTTGATTATTGAAGCAGAAATTGGAATTATGTGATGTGAGAAAGATTTGATGGGCCATTGTGGCTTTCAAGATGGAAGTGGGCCATGAGACAAGGAATGCAGGCAGCCTCTAGAAGTTGAAGACGCAGGAAAATGGACTCTCCCCTAGAGCCTCCACAAAGAAAGACAGCCTGGATTTTACCCAGTGAGACCCATTTCAGACTTCCAACCTCCAGATTTGTAAGAGAACAATTTTGTGTTGTTTTAAGCAACTAAATTTGCAGCAATTTATTACAGCAACAATGGGAAACTAATACACTCGTCATATCTGGGGGTGGGGCTGACAATGCAAGTGGGGTGAGAGGAGCCCTACGTGTCAGGAGAAGGAGGAACGCAGCGATGAAGAATGAGGCTGCAGCCAGCACTACTCTCTTCCTTTGCAGCTGAATTATGCAAACTGACAAAGTATCAGTTCTCTAAATCCTATATTCTAAGAATTAAGATCAGAAACAATTACCCAGCTATTCATAATCCTCCATGATTTAATGTTTCTTTAAAATGAGCAAGTCCATAATTAACTCATTTATTTATTTTTATCTCTGCTGTTTGTTTGATTAGAACACAACTGAGATTGTCACCTATAGAATTCACAAATGAATATTGCTTCTTATGGAAAAAGAAATCTATCTGAATGACCTGAAGCTGAATAAATCTCATTACATATAAAGTCAGAAAGGGGCAATAGAGGCAGGATTTTACCTTTGCAGGCACAAGACGGTGACATGCAGGACAAGAGGGAGAAACATGAAGGTTATCTTGTAAAACTCCTTCAAGTAAAAGAATAGGATGTTAACATGGAACACATCCTCTCTAGCTTTTGACCAAGTCATAAGGACAGTAGATAGTATGTTCCAAAGTGAGTGGTTTTATAGAACTAAACAACTCACATATATTGAGACCATAAGAGGGTAAGTCTATTGGAGACTGGAGAGGATGTTGTGAAAATTTCTCTGTATGCAACTTTACCTTGATACCTAACCCACCCAAGGAGGGTGGGGAGCATAGCAGAATTGTGTTTCTGCCACCTCAGGTCTAATGAAGGAGAAGATTCTTTCCTTCATTTGGCAGACGCTGTGGACTGGCAGACACCTGAACCATGCCTGAAAATGCCAGAGAGAGAGATGCCATCTGAAGCTGCTCGTGAAAGCAGAGTAGAAGCTGATCTGGAGAGCAATGCATTTCCCTCCAATAGAAGGCCAAAAGGAATGGAGATCCTGAGGAATAGGCATGGAAGTCATGTCCATCATAAAATGTTGGCATGGGTCATTTAAAAAGCCATTCTGGGGGCCGGCCAGGTGGTGCAAAAGCGGTTAAGTGCGCGCGCTCCGCTGCGGCGGCCCGGGGTTCGCTGGTTCGGATCCCGGGCGTGTACCAAGGACCGGCTTGGCAAGCCATGCTGTGTGGCGGTGTCCCATATAAAGTGGAGGAAGTTGCGCACAGATGTTAGCCCAGGGCCAGTCTTCCTCAGCAAATAAGAGGAGGACTGGCAGATGTTAGCACAGGGCCGATCTTCCTCACACACAAAAAATAAATAAATAAAAAGCCATTCTGCCCAAAAGGGTGTCTGCCAGAACAAAAGGGGATCTAAGCTGAGGGTGAACCACTGGGTACAGAAACTGAAGGATATCTGTGACAGCCAGCTGAAGGAGATCCTGCCAGGTCAGGAGAATTGTGGTCAGGGAGATCCAGCAGGAAGTCACCAACGGATCAGAAAAGCACCCCCAGAGCTGGAGTCATTTTTAAACATCTGCCAGGTCCAAGAGGGGGTTTGTGTCAGCAGTCAAGTGAGAGCTCTCCTACCTCTCCCACACCCCACCCCCTGGCTACTTCTCTTGCCTCTCCCTGCTCTGAACACAGAGGGCCAGGAAAAAAAGTAGTGGCTGCCCCTTCAATCTGGTGAAACAGTCTTCAGAGGGACACTCAGAGAGCCCCATACGGTTCCTCACCTGAGTAATCTAAAGGCTAGAGGCTATGGCTACTTGCCTGAAGCAGGAGAGAGGGAGAGGCAGAGGACAAAAGGCTGGGCTGCAGTTGGAGTTACATATTCGAAGGTCATGGGACATAGCTGAATGCATGGGACTCTGCAAGATTCCCCAGGGAACCCTCTCCCTCCTGCCCAAAAGAGGAATACAGAGAATGAATCCATGGGAAACAGCACCAATTAAATGGTGGGAAATAGAGTAGGACATTGTTTTAAATACTAAGAACAGCTCCTCAGTAGGCCCTCCTTTTGGTCAAAGATCCCATTTATGAGACCTCTTCCTGGCATCAGGGCTTCAGTCTGTGATCACGCAAGAGGTCAAGCGTAAAAGGTCACCTAGGAATTAAATCCATAAGCTTGATTTTACCAGGCTGTAAACTAATGAATGGAGCTATTTAGGCAGAATCAAACTACTATGGAATGAACTTAGGGTTATTTATTAGTCCTTTGAATCACAATCTCATTTGCTCCAACATATGAATAGTAATACTGCCAGTAGTATCTTCTGGAATGCAAGTAATGATAACTTTAGTAGTAATAACTACGATTTACCAGGCTACACTCTTCCAGGCCCTGACTAGGCCTTTTTTACACAATATTGTTAATCTTCTTGGAACAAAGAAAGGAAAATGTATTGACCAAGGACACGAATTAGGTCACGGCAGAGAATTCTTATTTCCCATGCATAGCATCCGTGAATGGTTTGTTCCAGCCTATTAATTATTTAAATAGTTATTATCTATGTTTGTCCTTCTTGCTTGAAATGAAAACTGCTGATCTAAGCTAATCTGCATAACATCTTGTAGTAAAACAGAGAGTGTATTCAGGACCATTTTTAGCAGAGAAGAAAGAGGAGGATGAATCTTACTCTGAGCCAGGCAGCATGCCAGTCATTTTTACATGCAATATCTCATTTAATTATGACAACAAACTTGTAAAATAGGTGTCTTGCTTTCCCTTTATAAAAGAAAAGACCAAGGTCACTAAGTTAATAAGTGGCAAGGCTCAAGATGTAATCCCAGTGTCTGATTCCAGAACTTAGAATGTAGAATTAGGCCCTATATTCTTTCCCTGATACCATTCAGAAAGTATCTCATTTTATTTCTCCAGATGCCCATGAAGTAGGCAAGAATTAAATGATATGATGCCGATTTCACGGACTGAGCATTTATAGAACTGAGCATAAGAGCCAACCTAGATAATCCAATGACTCAATGGTTTCTAACTCAAAAATAGGTATGTGTAATCTGGAAAGCATGCCATTTTCAACTATGATTGCTTTGGTGTGGTTGGCTGAAAAAATGCCTTCTCCCCCCCAAAATAAATTCACTTCCTAATACCTGGAACCTGTGAATATTACCTTATTGGGCAAAAGATTGAATATTACCGTATGTGGCAAAAGATATGATTAAGTTAAGGGTACTGACTGGCAGGAGTTTATCCTGGGTTACCTGGGTGGACCCTAAATGCAATCACATGTATTCTTATAGGAGAGGCAGAGGGAGATTTGAGACAGACTGTTGAAGACACATACGCAAAGAGAAGGTGATATGAAGGTGGAGCAGAGAAAGATGCTGCCGCAAGCTAAGGAATGCTGACAGCCACCAGAAACTGGAAGACGCAAGGGATGTGTTCTACCCTAGAGCCTCCAGAGGGAGCGCAGCCCTGCTCACACTCAAAGGACTGGATTATGGCCAGCCACATGGGGGGCACAATTTACTTCACTGAGTCCACTGACTCAAATGCTAATCTTATCCAGAAACACTCTCACAGACACACTCAGAAATAATAATTAATCTGGGCACACCATAGCCAGTCAAGTTGACATATAAAATTAACCATCATATATGTAATATGGTCATATACGTAATTTGAATCCCAGAAAATGTTGGAAACAACAAATATTTGAAGAAAACATCGTACAAAAATTTCTGACTTCTGGCCTACAGAACTGTGAGAGAATAAAGTTCTGTTGTTTTAATCCACCAAATTTGTGGTAATTTGATACAGCAGCCATAGGAAACAAATACAACTGTTATTCATTCTTAATTGGGAGGTAGTATATTCAATAGATACTCTTCCTAAATCCCTGGATGACACTGGGAGGCAAAATAGTGTAGCGATTATATGTTTCTGAAATCATAAAAATATTGGTTTAAATCCAAACTCTACCACTTATGATCTTGGGTAATATATTTAATGCTTCTAAGTATCATTTTCCTCATTTGTAAAATTGTGAGGTTGATAATATCTACCAAATAGAATTGTTTGAAGAATTAAATGAGATAATGCAATAATAATGTAAAGTATTTAGCACAACACTTGGCACATGGTAAACATTCAGTAAATGCTAACAATCAGAAAAAGAATAAAAACCTAAGGCGCATGCTGAAAAATAAAAAAAGTGATAAAATTATCTTGCTATAAGTTATAGCCATAAGAAAAAAGTTATAGAAAAAGGCAGAAAAAGAAAAATAATGGGGAATGACTTTTCTGAAACCTTCTTATTCTTATTTAGATGATTGAGTTTGCTAAAATATTTACTATGAATATAGATGAAAAAATCCTAAACAAAATACTAGCAAATTCAATCCAGAAATATTCTTAAAAAGATAACATGCCATGAGAAAAGTGTGCTTTTTCCACTAATGCAAAGTTGGATTATTATTCAAAATTCAACAAATGTGGTATACCACATTAAAAGAATAAAAGATAAATAAAAGAGGTAAAGATAAATAAAAGGAAGCCTTAAAATTATCTCAGTAGATACAGTAGGACAACTATTTTTAAAAAATTCAGTACCCTTCGTGACAAAATTCTTAGCAGACTAGGAATAGAAGAAATTCTCAAGCTGATAAAGAATATCTTTGAACATCTACAGATAACATTGTAGTTAATTGTGAAACATTAAATCCTTGTTTCTTCTAAAATTTGAAACAAGAAAAGGATGACTGCTCCAATCACATTAATTTGGCATTGTACTAGAGGTCCTAGCCAAAGTAATAAGGCAATTAAAAGAAATGAATGACATAAATATACAAAAAGAAGAAATAAAACCACTGTTTACAGAGAAACCACTAATTAGAACTAATAAATTTAGCAAGGTGGCAGAATAACAATGTCAATATGAAAAGAGTATATTTCTATGCAATAGTGGTGAAAAATTGGCGAACTTATACTGCTTGACTTTAAGACTTAACGTAAAGGTAGAGTAATTAAGACTGTGATATTAGTGTAAGGAGAGTTAGAGTCTAAAAATTACCTTACACATAGATAGTTCATTGATTTTTGACCAAGGTGCCAAGTCTACTCAATGGAGATAGAAAATTCTTTTAACAATGTTGCTGGGATATTTGGATATCCATACAAAAGAAGGAGTCTCAATCCCTTTCTCAAACCATATCAAAAATTAATTTGCAGTGGATAATAGACCTAAATATAAAACCCAAACTCCTAAAGCTTCTAAAAGAAAGCCCAAGAGAATAAATTTATAATCTTGGGGTAGGTAAAAATATTTTGGAAAAACACAAAAGCAGTGATATAAAAGAAAAAAATTGATAAATTTGATTTTGCCTAATCAAAAATTTCTGCTCATGAAAAGATATCATTAAGGAAATAAGTATACAAATCACTAACCGGGAAAACAATACAGCATATATATCTAACAAAGGGCTGTATCTAGTATATGTAAAGAGCCCCTATATATTAACAACAATTAGATGAACAACCCAATTAAAAAATGGGCAAAAGCCTTGAGCACATACTTCACAAAAGAAGGTATATGAATGGCCAATACTCATATGAAAAAAGGCCCTCAATATCATTAGCCACCAGGGAAATGCAAATTAAAATTACAAGAAGATATCATTCACACCAACTAGAATGGCTAAAATAAGAAAGACTGACAACATTAAATGTTGGTGACAATATGGAGCAACTGGAATATTTGCTGGTAAGAATGTAAAATGTTACAACAATTTTGGAGAATTGTTTGGCAATTTCTAACGAAGTGAAACATACGTATATCCCAGGATTCAGCAACTTCATGCCTAGGCATTTACTCAAGAGAAATGAAAACATATGTCCACAAAAGACTTGCACAAGATTGGGCCACTAGACTAGAGATAATGAAATAATAAGAAAATATGGATCTGAATTGATGGGAAAAACTGCAATTCAAAACACACAAGAGAAGGAAGACTCTTGTGCTTCTGGGGGTACTCTTAGCTTAGAAACAACGGGAAAAAGAAATTGAAGAGGTCTGGGTGTTTGGGGAACAGCATTCAGAGCTACCTAACAGGTTGGTTCCTGTCCCACCACCAACTTATGTCGAGCAAGGGAAGCAGATTTGTTTATCCACAGGCTCAAGGAGGAAATGTGGATAGTTGGGCTAGAGAGTCAGAGCACCACTCCAGTAGCTAGAAAAACCTAGAAGAAACGCTGCTGACACACCGCACTCTAAGTATACCCTTCTCCTTCAACATTATCACAAGAGGCAGGCACTCTACGCCGAGTATTCATAGATGAGTGAATCAAGATGATCAGTCACACAGAAAGCAGACAACCAAGAATCACCATACATCTGGGGAAAAAAATTTACTGCCTATCTAGATAAAAGATAGGCAGTAAATTCAACCAAAAGAAGAACTAACACCAAAGAAACAAGAACAATGGAAAAAATAGTTTTATCTATGTATAATGAATATTTTCGTAGAGATATTTACGAGAACAGGTAATCAGAAAAAAGACCCAATTAAAGATCTGAAAAATCAGTAACATGGTCAAAATCTAAAAAGTAAAATCAATAGACTGACTAGTAGAATGGATTTAGCTAGAGTGAATTACAGAACTGAAAGAGCTGAGAAATTCTCTTAGAATTCATTATCAAAAGACAAAAAAATAGAAAGCATGAGAAAGTTAAGTAAAAGGGAAGATTAAATAGAATATCTAATATGTACCTAACAGAATTTCAGAATGAGACAATGTTGTTGAAACTGAACAGGCAACTTACATACCCAACCAAGTAGGCTATGGATTTTAAAGTGTACTGAGAAATAGCTAAGTGGGCCAAAAGTCATCATGGGGTATACATAATGCACACTGGGATTTCTTTACTAAAGGATGGCATGAGCAATACTTCCTACAGTAAGTAGAAACTACTGTGTTTGGCCCTTTATTTTAGTGCTCATTTAATCATTAGAGTAGTAGAAGTAATAGTAATAAATTACAAAATAATAAAATATCAACCAAAGCTTTGTATCTCTGAGAAACAGGTAAGCTTCCTCTCTTTTCTGTGGTGTGTTCTTTCCATGTTTTGCTTTCTGCTCAGGCAATCAGGAAGCATTGGGAAAAGTTCCAGAAATTTTATTAATCCTTGTAGCTAATGTATGTCCTTCCTTCTATCTTCTATGATATTGGTATTTTCTTTCTATTTGTATTTTATTAACATTTTTTTTTACAATAACTTTTACAATTGAAAGGTGCCTCAACATGAATGTATCATATATAAATGTGTAACAAAATAATACAAGTTGTGGCATTATGGGAGAAACTTTACAGTAAGATTCAAGTAATTCCTTTAAATTTATCCAGATTCCCCATTATATTCCATTGGCTCAAATCCAATTTATTGGTTTATAGGTGCATCAGTTTGCTAGGGCTTCCATAACAAAGTACCACAAACTGAATTGCTTAGAACAACAGAAATTTATTTTCTCACAGTTCTAAGGCCAGAGCCTGAAATCAAGGTGTCAGCAAGGCCATACTCCCTCTGAAGGTACTAGGGAAGGACCTGTTCCAGACTTCTCTCCTAGCTTCTGGAAGTCCCTTGGCTTGTGGCAGCATAACTCCAATCTTCACATGGCATTCTCCCTGTGAGTACAAATTTCCCCTTTGTATAAGGACATCAGTCATATTGGATTAGGGGCCCACTCTACACCAATATGACCATATCTTAACTAATTACATCTGCGTTGACCCTACTTCCAAATAAAGTCACATTCTAAGGTACTGGGGGTTAGGACTTCCACATATAAGTTTTGGGGGGGACACAATTCAACCCATAAAATAGGTTTTTACCTATTCTCCAAAAGAAGCCTTCCATTAATATGTTAAATTGGAACTTGTAGTTCCTAGAATGGAAAGCATAAATTTCAATATTTATCAAATCACAGGCAAGAAGAAATCTATTATTTCTCCCAAAATAATAACCCTGCCTTCTCATTGACAAATCCTATAGTTCTTACCACAATCATCCAAGAGTCTGAAGATAGGCAATAAGAAATGTGCACCTCAACAAATGTTGCCTTTTGGGCTAGTTTGTTCCCCTTGATGAATACACACGGCTGGTGGCCAGTAAAAAATTGTCTGTCGTTTTAATTTTTTATTTGCAGACATTTACATGTGTTGCCCATTTTACGATAGCTCATCTGCACACCAGTCATTCAAATAGACCAGCGTTGAAGACTGACAGGGAGTATGAGTAAAAGCACAGGGAAATTGACAGGTGGACAGGCTGACAAATTCAGAATTGCTCCTACACAGCCTCCATCTATTCAATTGGAGCCTATCAGACTTCAGATACACATCAGATTCCTTTGGAAAATGCCACGAAGTGTTGGGTTCTCCATTTTTACAAAGATCTTGCTCAGGCAGTGGTGAAGTGCAATATGTCAACTACAACAAAAAATGGTGATAGCCTCATTTTTTGCTGAATTTCCCACTATGGAAAGGACTTCATTATTGGCAAAGAACACAGCTGCTGAGGAGCTGCCCTGCTGCTCCTCGCTCCCAGCCCAGTGGAGAATTATAATATGAGAAGCCATGGGAGGCAGCAGTGCTACCGAATTTTCCACACCAGCCTTCTCAGGCTAATCCCAGTCACCGTTTCCTCATTAGCAATGTGCAAAACCACGGGACAAACCCACCATAGATGACATTTGTGAGGATCCAACACACTCTGAGTCTGTTAGGTGCTGTGAAATGTGTGTTAAAAGGAAAGCCTATGCCTGCATGGGGCTTAACTTCAATAATAATAATAATGATGATAATGGAATTACTATTTGCTAGACACTGTGCTAGGTGCCAACATATCTCATTGAATCCTCTAAACTATCTTACAAAGAAAGCGTTATTTTCAACACCATTTTACAGATGAGGAAACCAAGCTAGGTGAATTGCAGTTATGAAGGAGTCTGTTTCCTAGAGCAGTGCTCTTTCCACTCATCTACAGTATTCCTCTACTGAGTTCACTGCATATGTTTCTACCTATGCAATGTCATCCAGATCTAGCCTGGAGCATGTGCGTGTGTGTGCACATCTGCACGTGTGCTTCTGTGCTCTTTGACCTGCACAGGAAAGCCTTCACCCCCCCACTCACTTCACTGCCTCTTCTGCATAAGCAATTGTAGCCTACGATATCACTGCTCCTTTCTTACAGGTCCTAAGGCATCTCAGAATTTGCTGGGGATTGTAGCATAATCCAGTCATCCACATGCTCTAGGATGTGCCTTTGTGTGGCCTCTGACCTCTGTGAAAGTGAGAAATCTCTGAAGAGAGACAGAGAAGCTCTGTGTTAGAAGATGCACACCGGCTGGCCAGGGTTGAATCCTGCTCACAGATATGATTTCTTGGCCGACACAGGGTTTCTTTGCTTGCATTTCCAAAAAAGTTTTATTCAATTTTAAAAAATCAAAGATTCCATGTAAAACCTGATTTGCAGCTTCTCTTGAAAAGCAAAGAACTGATAACACTCTGCCCCTTTCCTACATGTCAACTACCAGCTGCCTCCTTTAGAAGGGCACACACTCTGGTCTACCCCAGACACTTCCACTTAGGAGTCTGTATCTGCATCTATCCCCAGCCTTCCTCAATGATTCTCATTACTACCTGACAGCCTTATTGAGTTTTCTACTTCCTGCTTTACTTGAATCATGACACCATCATCTGAGGCACCGCTAGCAAGGTATCTGTTGGGAGCTAAACTAGCCAAGACTGCCCTTTTCCATTCATAGTGGGTGGGCAAGCTGTGTGTGGCTTATGTTTGGTAGTCTTTGATGGTGTTGACTGCTTCCATCACCCACAACCAGCAAAACTCTATGCTGCTAAGTGGTCAAGGGAGAATCCAGCTAACCACTCTCTACAGCTTCCTTACCGCTCAGCTTCCTCAGGGTACATAAGGTAGAACTTGGTAGGACTGTGGGAATCTCTAAGGATACGCAGGAAGTGTGATTGCTGCTTCAGAACCTTGAGGACATCTTTTTCACTGAAATGAAAACTCAGGTCCTGTATATTTTTTTCACCCAGCTACAAACCATCCCGTGAAGGTCAATCCTTTCCCCAAACTGAGGAGAATGAGTAAGGATTTATCCATTTATCCTGGCAACATTTCAGTGCTGTGTTCAGAGCTGGAGATAGCTCTCTTGTATTTCAAGTCAACAAATGTTTACTGAGCACCTTCTATATATAAAGCACCACGCTGTGCAGAGTGGCTGCTGATCACACTCCATGTTTGTAGAGCACTGATGTACACGATCTTAGCCAATCCATATATTAATCCAATGAGGTGGGTCTTGATTGTGCCTGTTTTACAGATGATGACCCTGAGGCTAAGAAGGACCTTACCCAACATAAATAAAGAGCACAACTAAATTTGAACATAAGGTTGGGGGCTCTATTTTGATGCAGTGCCTAGAATTTGTAATGTTATCTTAGGCCATGCCAATTTACAGGAAATGGTCTCACTGAAAACAAACAAACAAACAGTATACCTCTGGCTTCTTCCAGTTTGTTATGATGTATCAAATGGGGTCACAAGTACAGATGAAAAGATCCTCTCCTCTACCACACAGAAACAACCATTTTCCTATTCTTTAACTTCCCTTGCTGCTAGCAAGGGAAAACCATTACACTGGAAGAGGGGGCCTCAACATCACACTGGCTGCTGATGTCCACCATTATTGGCGCAGATGCTGATCTTTGTGAAAAAACCAATACCCTGAGCCAACATTGCAGGTGCTGCTGACGTCCCACTGCCCTCAGTACTGCTGACACTTATTAATGTAGGCACGAGGTGGCACAGCAGCCACCGGCCATGTGAGGGTCCTGGCACCACTGATGGGCCAAAGCCGGGCTATGTTCCCTGGTGCTCTGTGCACACCCATGATATGCTTCTGTTTGGGGAGTGGGCACGGAGTTAAAAGTGACTTAGTTCAATGGAAATGGCGAAGGGATGCTCCTGAGCCAAGAGTTCTTTTCTATTAGACCTAGTAACAAGTAGAGGGAAACAGCGGCGAGAGTCCTCCCGCTTCTTCTATGTCCGGGCCAGCACAATCCACATTCACTTTGAATCAGGTACTCCAATGGATGAGCAGAAGAAAACAATAACATTTTTCCTGAGATGAGACACTCCCTAAGAATTAGGCATTCACCTCATCATTTTATGCCCCAATTAAAATAGGGAAGCACAGCTATTTATATGCCATGTATTCATTCAACAAACATAAGCTAAGCACCTTTTACATATCAGATAAAAGACATAACTCCTATCTTCAATTTGCTTACAGATTATAAAGTGAGTCACAAATATAAATGTGTAATTACAGCATAGTATGAGAAGTGCTAGGCTAGGGGTAAATTCAGGGTGCTATGAGAGCACAGAGGAGGGGGTACTTCACTTCCTCCCTCCTCCCTTGGGGGATTCAGAGAAGGCTTTCTGGGTGAGGTGGTGTCTGAGCTGACACTTGAAGGACAAACAAGAGGCAGACATGGTGGGGAAAGTGAGAACAGCATGTAAGGGGGACTGGGGGTTCTCACATGACATAAATTTAAGAAAATGACATAGTTGGAATGGTTGGAGGCCACAAGATTTGGGTGGGTTGTGAGTGGTGATATTTGGTGCTGATATGTAGCCGTGGTCAAGATCAGGAAGGACCGTGAGCATCAGTCTGGAAAAAGCCATTGAAGGGTTAAACCAATGAGTGACATGGTCAGATTACATTTTTTTAGGCCACTTCTGGATGGAGAATAAAAGATGGACCTGGGGAAGGAGACAGATAAAGACAGTTCCTCTTCATCTGGGCAGCGATGCTTGTGAGCTGAACAACTTCGGGAGCTGTGGGGAAAGAGGGAACACCCACCAAGCCAGTCAGATCAGCCTGGCAGTCAGAGGGGTGACAGCTGTTCCAGCACTTTCCCTGACTACCCTTGTGGTGCAGGGGCCTCTGGGATGGGAGGCAGCTTCAGCCTGCCTTAGTGCCAAGGGACACCTGTCTGACCACACAAAGCTGTGACTGGCACGTGGGCCCACCAGGCCTGGCAGGAACAAGGAGTATCCAATACCACTGTCATCTTCAGGAGCTTAGAGAAGCTGACAGTAAGGATTCAGACCAGCCTTAGCTGGATATTGACAGCAGTGGTGGTTATAGAGTAGGGCTGGGCCTGAGGCCAAATGAGTTGGCAGGGTCTGCCTGGCCTCTGCCTTGCCCCCACTCAGCTCCATCTGTCTAACGGTGGGTGTCAGCCTTGAAGAGTGCCAGCCTCTGAATCTGGCAATTCAGAAAGGGGGAAGAGGACACATAAGATGTATGCTCATGGCTGGAAGACCGCCTAAAATGTTCAGGGCTGGAACTCAGTCACAGGGTGACCAGAGAGATCCTTTAAACCCTGCTCCCCTCCTTTGCTTGCTTTCCCTTTTGTTCGCCATTATTATTCTTAAGGAGAGGCCAAAATTAATGTATCCATAAATATTTTCAGTGGAGTCAGGCAAAGTAAACCTAATTCAAAATGCCTTAAGCAAAAATGAATTAATTGCTCAAGTAAGTGAAAAGTTCGGTGATACTCTAAGGCATGGCTAGGTCCAGGGGTTCAAAATAGCATGAAGGCCTCTCTCCTGGCATTCGTAGGCTTAGAGCATTTTAAATGCTTAGAATCCCAGTGAAAGGAGACATTTCCTTTCCTACTAGCAAAAGTTCTGGATTTCAATCTAATTTTCCTGGTTTGGATCGTTTCCCTCTGTACATGTACAGACATGTACAGAGGGAAGACAACGTGAAGACACAAGGAGAAGATGGCCGTCTACAAGCCCAGGAGAAAGACCTGAAAAGAAACCAACCCTACCAGCACCTTGATCTCCAGAACTGTGAGAAAATAAATTTCTGTTGTTTAAGCCACCCAGTCTGTGGCCCCAGCAAACTAATACAGATAAGGATTGCATTGACTCTGTAGATTGCTTTGCGGGAGTGAAAATTTTATTTAGGCTGAGTTTCATAACTTTGGGCTGAATGTATAAAAATGCTCAGCCATCAGCCAAATTTGTGTGAGTTCAACTCAGTAGAGGTGTTGCTCCTATACTGGGACCTACGTAAGAATGTATTATTTTTATTGGGGTTGAGTTTATTTATCTTTAGAGAGGCAGTTTTCTTAAGGTGCTGGTCATAATTAGAATATATTTACCTGCCCTATTTTAACAGGCAGGAAGATGGTGCTCACACTATCATCTTTTTTTCCATTTCCCTTTAAAATATTCCTCTCATTAAACTTCTAAGGCTGCACAAGTCGGTTTTAGGCTAAAAATAGTATAGTTGCTGTTGCTGCCACTTGTTCCATGTGGAAAACATAGCCAATTGCTTTACAGAAAAGGAAAAAAATAATTTTCTGAGTGTATTCTTAAGATAGTACGAAAGCCATGCTGACAAGGAGCCCCTAAACTGACAATGGACTAAGATTTCCTACACCAGTTTCATCATTTTTATTATTTTCCTACAGGTAGGACAGAAAGCAGGATTCTTCTGCTTCCTTCTACCCAACACATTGCTGCTGAGAAACGTGAAGGGCAGAAAACAGAGGATTAGATTTGAGGTTGGCAAACTATAGCTTGTGGGCCAAGTCCAATGCACCACCTGTTTTCGTAAAAAAAAAGAAAAAAACTGGAACACTGCCATTCTCATTCTTTTATGCACTGTCTGTGGCTGCAGAGTTGAGTAGTTGTGACAGAGACCTCATGGCCCACAAAGCCTAAAATGTATACTATCTGGTTCTTTACAGAATAAGTTTGTTGACTCCTGGGCTAGACTACTAATAAATGATGATTAATTTATTTAGACCTCTCATTTTAAAAATGAGAAAAATGAAGACACTAATATTGGGAGTGAAGGGTTCCACACTGGCAGCATGGGACAGACTGACGAAGGGAGATAGATGGGCTCTGGCAGACGAGCCTCTCCTGGACTGGGGCACGGTCAGCAGACAGGCATTGCTAGCAGTGGAATGTCTACAACACGTGAAGTCCAAGGGAGGTTGAGTCACGATTCTAACAATTTCTGGTGAGGTTTCCAAGGGGAGATAACAAAGGTGACATCAGGAGTTGAACCCAACAGTGGGGGAATCAATGAGAGGTGTCTGGGTCCCACTTGTGGGGACACGGAGAACTAGGTAGGATTTCCAGCAACAGATGTGCATGGAACGTGGGGGCTGGGCCATGTGAAGTAATAACCTAGAGTACAAATCATGGTATATGGGGGAACCCAGGAATCAGAGCAGATGAAGCAGCAACAAGCGTTAGTTCCAAAGTAGGGGAGATGAGTCCATAAATGAGAAAAGGATTCTTAAAATCTGTATCAGCCAGGGTCCCAGCAAGAAACAAAGGACACCCTCAGATGAAGATAATCTGAGGAGAGTACCAGGGCTAATCTGTGATTGATAGAATGTGGCAGAAGCGATGGCATGTTACTTCTGAGACTAGGTTATAAAAGATGCAGCTTCTATCCTGGGATCTCTTTCTCCCTCTCTGATGTCATTCTCAAGAAAGTCTCTTACTGGGTGCATGAATGAAAGAGCAAAGATAAATATGGCACCAATCACCTGGTCCTCCCATTCTCCTACCCCTGGATCAGAGTGGTTGTGATCAGAGCTGAGACCTTTTATAGTTTAGTCTCCCCCCCCCCCTACCCCGCCACTTCCCATCCCCAAATTCCCATCTATGAAAACAGAACCAACTTCTTACTGATGCTTTTCACTCAAGACAGTACTAATAGAAATGCTGGGGTGGGATCCTGAGGGTGGTCCTTTTCACTTTTTGGATTATCTCTTTCTAAGAAAAACAGAGTTCTAACCACTATGGACTCAACTATTTCATCCTACTTAGGGGGCAAGTTAAATAAATTAGAACATTATTCTGGCTGAATTAGGTTGGCCCGCATGAAGCTATCCTTTGAATAAAAAGTCACTTTGAGCCAAAAATGGATTCACTTTCTGAACCAGAAAAATTAGAATGGGCTAGAGTTATATGTTTCCAAGGGGATAAAAACTATCTGCAGAAACCTGCTTTGTCCTTCTCATCCAACTTCCATTTTTAGATAATCCCACACAAAAAACCTTAAAAAACAGTGTCTATTGACTTCATCATCTATGAAGAGTGCCAAGTGTCATGGTACTTGGGAGTCTTTTTCAAAGTCAACATGTCACCAGTAGAAATTTATTTTTGGTTATATATTCCATTTACTCTTTAAACATTTATTGAACATATACCACTTGCTTACTTTCATGAGGCACCAGGAGCATGAAAAAGAAATAACCCTCTGCCCTTGAATGGCTCACAACCAACCGAGGTGGGGGCAAGTCAGACACAAAGAAAGGACTTGATACGTTAAGAGTGACAACAAAAACCCATGGAGAGGGTTATGGGGATAGTTTTGTAATAGTTTTTAATACTCAGGGAAACATTTTTATTCTTATAATAATAAATCACTAGTTTAGCCCTTATAGTCATGGCTTGACATATTTACTGGTTGAACCAGAAAAGATGACTAGAGAAATGAAATTTCCACAAGAAAAAAAATTTATAAATCTATTTGTCTCATTAGGGTGGTATTTAAAACAACCAAAATTATGGGTGGAACACAATTCAAATGCAAATAGAGTGTTTCATAATTATTAGAAAATATTCAGAGCAGAACTTATATATTGCATCACCAGGGAGCTGTTATATTATTTTAGCATTACATAACCTAAGGAAATTATTTTCATATAATTTTCTAAGAACTGAGACATCTCTATAGCAGCCATAACTTTGGAGAGTTTTATGTTCAAAAACTGTATCTATTGCTGGTTTTTATTAATTCTAGATTCTTTTTTTGGATTAATACTATGTTTTGAACAGCCACAAGACTGGGTTATTTTGCTGATAACCCAGAGGAGGTGAGGCCATTAGATATGTTTGTTTGTTGGTGGAGAGAGGTGCAAAGTTTAGAGATTGCCCATGAGGTAGGGGGATGAACGCTAAGCCTGAAATTTGAATTTAAGGAGCATGGAAAATACCTGCAGCCACTGAAATCTTCACCATTAATTTCTCTCAAAGCTGCCTGCAGATGTGTGCATACTAATTGGCTTCGGGCATTCTGTTACCTAGGAGGAGAAACACATTAGATAGATAAAATTAGAAGGAAGGGGAAAAAAAAAAAGTAAAAATACAAAGCCCGGGGGGCCATTACATCAAGAGACCCTGACTGCCAGGCGGGAAGGGTCCTTAATCTCCGTGAGGCATGAGTGGCAAAAAGTGCTTGAGGCGTATCAGTGAAAGATGGTACTATCTCACACTTATGTCTAGATCCGAGCGTGTTGAGGTGACAGTTCAGGTTATTCACCATTCACACTGCCACACAGTTTTACAGCATGTTTTTCATTTCAAGGATTTGAATACATCAGTGATCAGGGTGATGCGTGAGGGGGCGACGGAGGAAGCCAGAAGGAAAATTGGAAGGCATTTGGCTTTCATCTGTTTTATTTGTTTAAGCTTAGGGGAAAAAAAACCTCTTCAGCCTTTTTTTAAAAATCATCATAATAAAAATGTTAATAACCAAAATAATAATAGCTACAAGTTATGGAGAGCTTGCTATGCGCTAGGCTGTGTTAAGTGTTTTTATGTACATCATCTCATTTAATGTCCCCTGGGCTTCCCTTACTCTCCCCAAACACTAAAAATCTCTTCCAGAACTGCTAGTTCTCTCATAGCAGCACCATAAAGGGATTTCACTTTCTTTACAATTCCCAATTTATAGTCTCATTCACCCTTGACCTTGTTGGAGCTTTGAGATGAACAGGGTGTCCCTTTCCTCCTCACCCAAGGCCAGGCTCAGACAAAGGAGAGTGTGCTTCTTGGCCAGGCAGCCCGGAACGAACATTGGCCATTGTGAGAGGAAGTGCCTCAGTACCATCTCTACTGAGAGAGCTGCAGAGCTGAGACCTGCACCTCCCCCGCCCCACCTCTCTCTTCCAGGTCCCACCCACTTCTTGGATTCAGAGCCCTCACTCACCTCATGTTTATAACAGTGCCAGGGCGTTAGAACAGCTTCCCTGCCTCAAGGCGCTGCCAATGCTAACACCCTGAAATTCCAGGGAACGCTATTCACTGTTCTGAGGAGAATGTAGTAGCAAAGCAGATCTGTCTTGGATGTCTTCCAAGAAGCCTGGTGCCAAGGGAAGGCCTGAGAAAAGAAAAACAGGCGTGGAAGTGGGAGCCCCAAATACTGTAAGTGATTCACTAAAGAGGTTTCGCTGCTTTTCGAGAGAACCTGATCTCCCCTACCTGGTGGTTTGAGACTCAGACTCATCGTCCTTTATGCAAGGAGACGCTGCCATTCTCCTTCCAAGGAGCTACCGAGAGAAGGAACCAGCCACTACACTCCAGGCACTTCTGCTTCTTAACAACTTTCTCTTTCTCTATGTTTTTTCCTTCCTTTCTTCCTCTATGTCTTTCTCCTAAACTTTGCTTTTGTTGATGGTATTTAGACATGCTGTTTTCTCTCCTCTGGGTGTGCGCTAGGGCTTAATCTAATAGTCCTGCTGTCCAGTGTCACTCGGCATTATTATTGGGAAGATGAATGGGACAGGGGTCAGAGTTCAGCAAGCAGGCATCTGCTCACTTGCACTGCATAGTAGAAGTGCTCAGAGGTGGTCTTGACTGAAAGCTTGGAAAGATTTGCACAGAGTAGGCTGTCTTCTATCCCTCTAAAGCTGGGGTGACCAAAAGGTAGTCCTTTTCTGGAGGGACCATAAATGAAGAAACAAGAGGTAAGAGTATCTTGACAGGGACTTCCCTGCTAGGATGTCCTGTCTTCTGTAGGAGAGAAAATGGGGGAAAAGACAGGGTGATGAAACAGGGAGGCCGTTGAAAACGGAAGCTCTTGAATGGGTCCTGACCGCTGGCCTAGTTTGCTCATAGAATAATCTCACCAAAGAAGAGTTTCCACTCCACTCGCAAAGCCGCTCACCCATCGTCTCCCCGGCCTCAGGTTACCGCGCCACCGCTACACCGGGCTCAAGTTCTCTTACCGGACTCTCTTCCAGTGGACAGTTCTTCCTCTTTACCAAGTAGCCAGAATCCCCACTTACGAAGAATTGCTTTGGCATTCGAGGCAAGGGGGACAATGGATCTATTGTTCTTTTGGCCTTATTGAATAGGACAAATGTCTCCTCCATCTAACCCTGTCACCAAAGGAGGCTGGGTATGGAGCCCTAGGAGACTCACCGTCCTTCCACTCGCGTTTTGTTCTTTGGAAGACGGTTTTTGTGTGCCCCTCCCCGCCCTCGCCCCATCAAGCCTGTTTTGGGACCCGAGTGGACAGTCGCCTTTTGCTGCTCTTCACCCAGTGGAAGTTGGGAGGGAAAGAAAGAAGCAGAGATCAGGAAACTCAGTTGAGTTCAGGCGCGACCCGTTGCCTATGGCTCCTCTTGGCCCTCTGGGGAGACGCACCACGGTTCCCCCCACAGCGCACAGGCAAGAGAGCGGTCCACGGGAACCCTGCCCCAAGCGCTAAAGATACACGGAGGGGAGAGCCCGGCGTTACGAGGACTCGCCGCTGACGCGGTCTCCTAAGATGTGTCGGGATCCCGCCACGGGCTTCCCGCACCGCGGGCGCCAGGGAGTCCCCGCGGAGCGCGCACCTTTGCTGTTGGGTTTCCCAGCTGCCTTCCGGGAACCCCGCCGAGACCCCGCTGCTCGGGTGGGCGCAGTCTCGCTCGCCTCAACCCCCCGCTCGCTCTCCTCCCTCTGCCTGGCTCCGGAGAGAACGCTCGGTATCCTTCTCTGAGCATGCGCGGCCGGGCGCCCTCCCCGCCTCTCCGGCGCCCCTCCGCCCCCTCCCGCCAGCCTTTTGCTCCTTCCTTTCATTAACCAAACAGGAGAGCCCGAAACCTGGACCCTGTGCAAGCGGCAGGGCGACCAGCAGGCGGAGGCGGAGGCGGAGGCAGAGCGCGGGATGGGCGCTGAGGGGGCTCTGTGATCCCCGCACCCCCGCCCCACGCGCGCGCGCGCACACACACACACGCTGGCACACACGCACTCGCGCGCACACACACATACACACTCGCACAAGCACACTCTCGTCCACGCCCGCGCCGCGCGCTCGCCGGCTCGCTCTCCCACGCAGGCGGAATGCAGCAGAGCCCGGGGAGCGCGTCTCCGGCCGCTGCCTGAATGCACCTCGCTCCCGGGAGCCGGTTGGCCCAGTAGGGCGCACGGGAGGACGCTCCGCCTCGAGAGGTGAGTGGGGCGCCGGCAGCCGCGGGCTGCTCGGGGACGCCAGGGCGACAGCGGGCAGGTCCTCGGCCGGACGCGGTGCAGGTGGCCCAAACCGGCTTGCGGGCTTCAAGGTGTGGATGAAGGCGGCGCCGGGGCTGTGCAGGGGGAGAGGGCGATCTCAGGGAGGGTCGCCTCGTGCGAGGTGTCTGATTGACCCAGCAGAAAGCTACACCCTCCCTGCTCGTAAACTTTCCTCCCCTGTCATTTGGGAAACG
Organism: Ceratotherium simum simum; assembly: GCF_057802395.1. Lineage (NCBI taxonomy): Eukaryota > Metazoa > Chordata > Mammalia > Perissodactyla > Rhinocerotidae > Ceratotherium > Ceratotherium simum. The sequence continues at coordinate 33,522,542 of NC_141928.1, read as the reverse complement.
TGGAGACAAAGGGGGCGTGGAGGCTCCCTCAGTCCGGTTCCACCCTCCTGGCTGCATTCCGGGCTGCGACGGGAGCCGGCGTGCGGGCGGGGGCGCCCTGCAGGTAGCTGGTTCCAAGTCCTACCGCCCGGGAGGGGGTTGGGATTTCTCACCTCTCGCTGGAAGCGTTGCCTTTGATTTTTCCCTCAGGCGTGGGCACCTGTCGTCCTTTCCTCCCCGCACCCTAGGCGCATCATAGTGTGTGTATGGGGGTGTCACCTGGACAATTGGAGGGGCAGCCTTTTGGCTTTCTCATTCAGCGCCAGTGCCAGAGGCGCCGGGGTGAGGCTCGGGTCAGTGCGGGGATGAATGATGAGTTACTGAAAGGCTTGCCGTAATCACCTCCTGGTGAACGCCGGGCGCCAGGATCTCTCCTCCCCCAGGAAGGTGCTGTCTTCACGCACTCCAAGGCGGCAGCGCTGGGAGCTGGGCTGGGGCTGCTGTGGCTGCGGCTGCAGCTGCGGGAAGCTGGGGCTTTATTTTTGCCCTGGGGTTTTATGACACACACACATGTGGAGTATGTGGAGGATTCTGGGTTATTTTTCTTTGTGGGGATATCGTTTTCCCTTTTAACCTCTTTCGTGAGAGAGATTCTCTGCAGCCTGATATCTAGCTAGTGGGCAGGCATCGTTCTGAATATCTCTTCGGTCCCAGGGAAGAGGTCCCGGGAAAGGGATTCCCTCGAATGCCAGCCCCGTCGGGGCGGGGTCTCAGAGTGCAGAGCGCCTGCGGACACCTGGGAATAGCCTCACATCTAATGGTCCTTTGAAACGGCAGAGACCGGGTCAGCGTGTGAGGAGTCCAGGACTGGGACAAAGGGGGCTGGAAGAGGGATAGATGATGGCCATTTAGGAGAGTGACTAGGGGCCAAATAAGGCAGGAAGAGGTTGAGTGTGAAGCAAGGTACCCTGCAGCCTTCGCTGATTTCATATACCCATTCTCCTACTTCTCCTGTGGTTGGTGGCTTTTATTCGTAGGGTGGGACTCTAATTTGGAGATTTCTGGAATGTCACATCTGGAATATAAAAGACTTGATTATTCCTGGGCTAACCTGTAGCACAGTCAAAATTAGTTACTTTAAGTCTAGAAAGTGCCATATGTGAATGTTTCTCCATCTTGATGTTTTGTTTATACCTGGAAGGGGGGTTGGGCAGACAGGTGTGTTTTTGACTCTTCTATACCTCAGGAGCCTTGGATTTGTAAGAGAAGTGTGTGGGGGAACCTGGAAGCCAAGCTGATGCTGACAGAAGAAATCACTAGAAGTTCAGGTCTAGTACTTCTGACTATGGGTTATCCAGAGGGTATTCTCTTCACCTTAAGACCACAGGCAGAGGCCATCTCTATGCTGCTCTGGGGACCTTTTTTAATTTTAATTTTTAAGATTTTGTAACTTCTTCGAAGTGGGAGAAAGCATGATATACAGGAAGTTAATTGAGAAAGTTCACATATGAAAAAGACCTTGACTCATAAGTCAACATAGCCAAAGGTGAAGAAGTTTCTAAGAAATAAAAAAAAAAGAAGAGAATTGGGAAAGAGATGCATAGTATTATTAAAACAGCTTTGCTTTTATGTTTTTTAAAAAGCATTTGGTAAGATAGAAATCTGGAAGTTTTTTTTTTCTTTTCTCAAACTACTAGTGAAGTAAAGACCTTTCCAGAAATATTTTCAAGTGGAAATTGGCATAGAGGGGTTTAAATATAATTGTCAGCATATGTCCTTTTTATTTCATGGTGAACATTCTTATCCTTTTCTTTGCAAAGCTTGGCAAGAAAAGATTGATTATTTTTTGCTTTTTACTAGAGCTCTATTTTCTCTACATTTCCTCTTCCTACATCTGCAAGTTCAATTTGTTTTGATTATATTCAGATTCTATTTACAAGTATTTATTGGCCACCTATCCCATATTTAGCATTAGAGATCATAAAAAATATATAACCTAGTTTTGGCTCTCAAAGTGTTTATGATCTAGTTGTAAATACAAGATTGACACGTGAAATAATAAGAGAGTGGGATGGGTCTGTACTGTCCTGTGAGCTCTTAACATGTGTGCTATACACTCCATCTTCCCTTCTGAATTTTCTCAACATTTGGAAAACACACATCAGCATTTATTATGTGCCAGAGGCTGGAGGAAAAAAACACAAAGAAGTAAAAAAGTAGTCTCAGCGTTCAAGGAGGGAGAAACAGGTATTTAACTAACTATGATGCAATCTGATTAACTATTATAATTGTGAGGTAAATCAAGTGCCAGTAGTATAGACATGTAAGTGATTTTTTTCTCCCTTCAGGGGATTTGAAGATGTTTTTGAAACATGTCCTTTCTATCCTTCCCTATCTTTACAAGATAGGGAAGGATAGAAAGGACATTCCCGGCAGAGGAAATGTGTGAGAGTGCCCGATGAGTTAGGGTAACTGTAAGCCATCCCATGTGGCTGGAGCACAGGATGCTGGAGTGTGGATACAGGGATGCGTGGCAACTGGGCGACACTAATTAACATCTAATGCTGTAGAACAAGTGTTTGGTTAGAGATATCCCCAGGATGCTATGGAAGCACAAAAGGAAGACATCTAACTAAAGGAAGGTAAGATCAAGATTTCTTAGGGATTGACGTGAGCTGAGTCTTGAAGGACAAGGAGAAGAGAAGAGCTTTCCAGGCAGAAAAAACATATATGAGAACTGGAAGTAATTCTGTGTGGCTGCAGCGAGAGATGTGGGTTCTCAGCTCCGTGGAGTCTCAAACCATCAGGCCAGAGTGATAAGCAGAGATCAGTGTGAATGGAAATATCCCAAGCAAAAGAGCTTCAGTTTTATCCGAAAGGCTAAGAAAGAGTTGAAGGTTGGGAAAGTTTGAGGCATGATCAGATTTGCACTGGAGAAAAATGGCTGTGGCCACAGTGCGGAGGATGGACTGGAGGTGGTGAGACCGGAGGCAGGGAGCTTATTGTGGAAGTATAGTGTGAAATGATGTGGATCGTGGCAGTGGGGGTGGAGAGGAGACATATCTGGGAGACAAGTGAGAAAAGTAAACCCTGCTAATCTAAAGAGGGACTTCTTCTGTGTGCTCCCATACTACCTTCTACCTCCCCAACATTCACTCTCTTTCCTATATTTTGAGGGATCTCTGGCCTTCATCACAGGCTTGGTACAGAGGAGAGACTCAATAAATATTTGTTGAATGAATGATTAAATCAATGAATGAGAAATCCAATGATGAAGTGACGATTCCTGCCTTAGAATAGTAGACGCTAAATCATAACTTCCATTTCTCCAAGGTGATCAACCTTTGGCAGATCAGTGACAGAATGATCCAGGGAGACTACCTCTATGAAGAACGGTCCTATGAAGTGCCAGTGATAAAGCAGCATTGTGATATCACATTTTTTATATTTAAAAAATTGTATCATCCGCCTATCTTGGAAACAACAGCATTTAACATAGTTCCTGTTTCATAGTAGGCTGGCAGTAAATGTGAATGCCCTTGTCCTTCCTCCTTAAGAATTTTCTGATTTCATATACTTTGCTCAAACTTTTAATATAATCTGGGAGCAGGGAATTTGTAAGCCACAGGGTCTCATTTAAAGAGCTCAAAGCACGTTGGCATCCTGGGATGAGGGCCAGACCACCCATGTTGTAGTCATCAACCATGCAGCCCTAGGAACTGGGTCCCTTACTGAACCAAACCCAAGTATATTGGGTTCCAATCTTAAAATCCCAATAAGAGATGTCAGAATGGATAAAAACATGAGAATTTGTCAAAGATAGATTTGATAGATTTATCAAAGATAGCACTTTGGGGTTGACCTTTGGTAGCTGGATGAATGGTGTCAGAGGAATGGGGAGGAAGGTTAGCTCAGAAAAGTGAAAAGCTCAATGCTATTTTGTGGCAATTGATTTTGAGATGACACTAGAACATCCTGGAAAGCACATAGTGCAGATCCCAGCGTGCAGTGATTTCACAGTAAATGCCAACTATAGTTTTTATTCAGGGAGAGGATGGAGAAAGCAGGAGACCATAGAGCCAAAGACTAAGTCTCAGTATTTACCAAAATTTAGGGATTAATGAGAAACGAGTAGTACAGGATACTTAAAATAGGCGAGAACTGGCATGAAAGCAAAAGCCTAAGAGAGTCATGAGAAGGGGTGATGCGACTCCACAGAAGCAGTCCCACCTGTGTGAGCGCCTACAGGTGGAATCTCGTTGAATCCCCACACCACCCACGATTCCCTTCTCCATTTGACAGCTGAGGCGGCTCAGACAGAGATTCCAGTAGTTTGTCTAAAGTTACCAAGCCAGTAAGTGGCAGAACTAGGTCTCAAAGCCCATTTTAATAATCCTACTAACTATCTCCCCTCATCAAAGGTGCAGAGAGGTTGACAAAATTGAAAATAGGGAACTGAAAAGAGACAGTGAAAAGGAGTTCCTTGGTGACTGGGGAGAAAGCAATTTTAGTACAGCAGTGTGCTCAGAAGCCATATTTCAGGGAGTTCAGTGGAGAATGGGAGGAAAGAAAATCCAGGCCAGGCATACCTATCGGTCATTGATGAAGTGTGGTAGGGGAAAGAGTTATGGGGCCATTGGGAGATGGTGCAGTGAGCCTCAAACACCATGTGTATCAAGGGGAAGCAGACGGGGAGAGCTGGTGTCTGAGGAGAACAAAAGGTGTGGGAAGTGGGAGGAGAGGAGAGAGATGATGGAGGATGCCTGTTTCCAAGAGTGTGGAAAGATGGATTCGAGGACAGATATGGGGCGTGCCCTTCTCCCCCATGACTAAATGACTGAGGCGCTTCCTAAAGCCCAGAGAATTCAGATCCTGAGTGTCCTGGAAACTTAAGGAGCCTGTGAGTGCCATGCTCTAAGCGTGTCACTTGGGCCTGCAGGGTGATGACCCTTGTTTATGTAGCACAGTGGCTGAAAGCACAGACTCTGGGGTTAGACAGGGCATATTTGAATTTTGGCTCTGCCACTTATCAAATGTGCGACTTTGGACACGCAGTTTACTTTGCTGCACTTCACATTACCCCTGCCCTTAAGATGGAGAAAACCATCTTAACCCATTGCATAGAACTGTGAGGATTAGACGGGTTAATATTTGCAAAGTTTGGCACAGAGTAAGTGCTCAATAAATGGTTGATATTATGTGTGACAGCAGTGAGGTTAAAACATAAAGCTTTGACTTTATGCTCAGGACTCTAGAGATTGTGTGCTTTGGTGTTCATTTAAAAATTTTTATTTTGACTGCTTATACATAGCTGGCTCTAATCCTGTCTTCTGAAGTGCAGGAATTAAATCAGCAGACACAAAGATGGCAGGAGCTGACCAGCTCCACTGTCACAAGCCTAGGTGGAGTGGACATGTGCTGGGTGTGTCTGCCCATAGCATTTGCCTAGTTGGCTCGTCACCCTGCCTGGGGAAGATGGTTTGCCTGCCTTTAGACTGGCCCTCACGTTCTGCAGGCTCATGGGCACCGCACAACACTACTTAGCTGTTTAGCAAATTGTTTTCAGGGAAGTGACTACAGGTAGTAATTAAAGCTCCTCTTTGGTACTCAGGATGTAAACTGTAAATATCTCTGATGTGAGGTTTGCAACATTCTTTGGGAATTAAAAGCCTCCCTTCTTTGTAGAAAAGTTTGTAGTGTGTTCTCAAATAGAATTCCAGTGGACATGGAAGCCCCATTATCTAGCTAGCTGGCAACAGGGCAGTGGCTAGAACCCAGGTCAGACCATAATCCAGTGCTCTTTGTGTTGTACTCTGCCAACTACTTTTATTATTGCTCTATAATCAAAGAAAGATATTTTTTGTTTCATCCATCCTATTTATATTTTAGCCATGGTAAACTTATTACAGTTCCCCAACTGAGATTTTCCTTTTTTACCTTCAGGTCTTTGGCCATGCTCTTCTCTGTCTGGAATTCCATCCTTGCCTTCCTCTGCCTAATGCCTTTAGTCCTTTAGGTCCAAATCACTTCCTAGAGAAGGTTGTCCTGCCCTGTTAGCACTGGGGTTGGCTTCTCTTTCTATCTGTTTCTGTAGTCCTCAACTTTGTATTTTCAGCACCTAACATAGTGCTTATCACATAGTAATTGCTCAGTAAACGTTTTGGATTGAATGACTGAGTGAATGAATCTTATCCTTTTGAGTCATTGGTGATGCCCCAATTATGCAGCTTCATGTGATAGAAAATCATAGACTTTTCAAGTTCAAAGCTTCACTGGAAGTTTTCTAGCTCAGACTTCCAAATGAAACCAGATGAGGAGACTGAGAATCAGAGAGGTTCAGTGACTCACCTGAGGCTGTGTAGCTAAGTAGTGTGAGAACTGGGACCAAAGTCCCAGTTCCTGATTGCAGATGCAGGGTCTACCCAGGGCCTGGACCAGGATGAGCTGAGGGAGGCAGGGGGCTTGCAAGTGCAGGGTTGGTTCCTGTCTTTATTTACAATTTTGATGTTTTGTTCATCACGGATTTTTTGCATTAGTTTTGATTTTTTTAAATATTGCATTAAAATGTCACTTATCTTGATAACTGAGTTTTTTGGCACCCCTTTAAATTTTGTGCTGGATGCAAATGCCTCACTTGCCGTACCCTAGTCCCAGCTCTGCTCTTTCCAGAGTAGCGGGGGGCATACTTCCTAGCCTTCCAACACTGGGGTGAGAATGCAGTTACACTGTGTATGGCATGGGTCCTAATGCAAAATATCAAAGGAAACACCATTGGACATAGTGGTATCAGCTGTTAATAAACATTTCATGACCTGGCTAATCTGCTAGTTAGTAAGCATTATATTCACAGTATAAAAGCAAGGCTAAAAGGAAAAAATAGAAGTTGAATAAAAGCTCTACTACCTACCATCTATCTATCTGTTTGTTTATTTCAGAACTAAAGGACAATGTAGAGGTCATCTTCATTTATGTTTATGTATGTGGTTGTTCACATATGTCTATATTTTTGAGTTTTTGAAGGCCTGAGATGGAAAAAGGAGAAAATTATTCTACCCATCAATGTGGCTGGTCTTGGCTTATGGCACTGCTGGCCTGTTTTGAAAATTTGAGATCAGAAGGTAAAAAAAACCCCAAAACTTGGCCATTTCTGCCAAAAAAATAGGAAAGGAAGGAAAAGAAGCATTAGTGGAAAGGAGAAAAAGAAATAAAGAGAGGAAATTTTGAGGGAGTATCTACTAAGTACCATCCAAGGCACTGCTGTCGAGTATAGAAGGGGCTTTACATATATTATTTCATTAATTTCTACAGCATGCTGGAATAGGTATTAATATCTCCATTTGACAGCTGAGCAAACCAAGAGTCAGAAAGGTGAGTTAGCTCACCCAGGCTCTCAAAGCTAGAGCTGGATTTAAAGCCAGGTCTGAGTTCAAAGCCTGTGTTCATCCTGCCTCATCCTCCTGATTCTTAAAGGCTTGGGGTGATAGATCACCCCATCACCTCCCGCCATCATCAAAGTCTCAGGTGCAGGGCTTCAGCAGCTCGTCTGGGTTCACTGGATGGGAAGTCAGCAGTCAGCTCCCCTCCCTGCTGTTATTTCCTCCTTCTGTGGTACATTTATCTTTTCCCATTCATCAATAACAACAGAAAGCAGAGATGCATACACACAGGAAAGAAATACCTCTCTTTGTGTGAATGTCATAAATTTTTATATGACACGAAAGCACATATTATATATTGCTTCCCTTACGTTAGAAAGGGCTTTTTCTTTGGGTAGTATGGCATCAAGTGTTCTAGAAATGCTCCGAGACGCAGCCTGAAGAAAAGGTGATTATAATTACTGGAGCAAATCCGTCATGATGAGGGGTGATGTATTTGCATGGGTGGTGGTCAAGGGTTTCTGGGGTGCTCTTTCTGTTGACGTTTCTGAAGAGTAGCATGGAGCAGTGACCCCCATCCCCAACATTTTAAAGTCAATGAAATCCGTAATCAAGTGGAATCAGATAAAATTAACAAGAAATAAAATCTGGTTGAGAGTAATGCTGTTCCGCTCAGACCTCTACAAGCTGAGTGTGCTTTATCATTATTCCCATCTTCAACCTTTGCTGGCTGTCGCTTCCAGGCAAACGCACATACACAAATGTGCTAATAATCAGTCCCACAGCCTTCTCTCCTGGGGGGTCACAGGAACTGAAAAAAAAAAAAAACAAGTAACACCTTTTCATTCACACTTGTGTTAACTGGAAAGAACATTATCTCTCTGTATTTTTTTCACAGTTTAAAAACAAGGCAATATCTCTAGGTTTGAGAAAATCTTTTGGGTTTAGTTTTTTACATGGGCTGACATGTAACATGTGACAAACAGTTCCTGGTCAGGCTAATTTGGAACAATTAGAGTATTTTAGCAATCAAAAAACTAAACCAGCGGGGCCGGCCCGGTGGCGCAAGCGGTAAGTGCGCACGCTGCGCTTTGGTGGCCCGGGGTTCGCCGGTTGGGATCCCAGGCGCGCACAGACGCACCGCTTGTTAAGCCATGCTGTGGCGGCGTCCCATATAAAGTGGAGGAAGATGGGCATGGATGTTAGCCCAGGGCAAGTCTTCCTCAGCAAAAAAAAAAGAGGAGGATTGGCATCGGATGTTAGCTCAGGGCTGGTCTTCCTCACAAAAAAAAAACAAAAAAACTAAACCAATTATATGTGTACTACAGTGTTATTCAAAATGCAGATGTAATGAAGTGTATGGTGTAGAAAGTAAAAATTCGTCATATTTCTGCCCCAACTTCTTTCCCAGAAAACTACTGTCAACTGTGTATAGTGTGTGTTCCTCCAGCATTTTTGGTCGATTAACATTTACTACAGTTATTATTTTTTATTTTTTCTTTAAAGGTGGGGTTATACTTTACATATTATTTTGCCATTTACTTTTAGTAACAATTTCAAAGGAAAGCAATTTCTTGAGATTAATAAGCATTTGGCAAATATTACTGTTGCAAGAGTAGGATGAATGCTGCTTTCCATCCTAAAATAGAGCTAAACTGACATCTCCTAGGGCCCTTTGGCCATCTGTCCTCATCTGTATTTTGTAGATGCAGTCAATGAGCAGGTGCTTTCTGAGCTCCTTCTAGGAGCCACCTACTATACTGTGTGTTTTTCAGGAGCTCACATTCTATCTAGCAAGAGATAAAATAATGAAGAGACTTAATTTGAACTTAATGAATGGAACATCTGTAAATTCTCCTTGATTCACAGAATTGCTGGAAGGGATAGTCTATTCCAATTGTCTTATTTTTATAGAAGAGAAAATTGAGGTCCATCGAGGTTAAGTGACTTGTCCAGGGTCCCACAGCTGGTGATTGGAGAGGCTGAGATGACAGGCTGGTTTCCAGCCTAATAAGCCAGTGCTGATTCCATTGTATCTGACTGCAAAACAACCCTCACATCTGGAAGAGGGAACAAGGGAACTCACTTCACAATCACTAGCTTGAGCAATGAATCCCTAGCAAACTGAAGCTCATGCCTTATGTAAATATTGTCACCCACAAGCTGCTGCAGAAACTGCCTCGCCATCCTCACACCCCTCCCCGCCTGTCCACCCTCTGCTCAGGCTCCGTCTTCTCCTCCTCCGTGACCTGATATTCTCCCATTTTAGTAACACTTTGAAGTTAGGCAACAATCTGACCATCACGCTGAGATGAGATGGTGCCCACGTTACCTAGGGAGGGTGTTTTTCTCTAAACATATTAGCACAGATTTATTTTTCGGTTTCGCTTCTTGCCATCTTGAACCTTAAGGAATGAATTCCAAAATAAATACATTTTACCTGCCAACTTGAATCAAGGCATGAACTCTTCCTTATATTAACTGATGATTTTTCTCCATGGTGGGAGCATAAGTAAAACTCTGATTCTTAAATAGTCTGGTTATCCTTCACTGCCAAGGAGCCAGGATCGCGTGGTGGATTAACAGCTTGGACTGTGGAGGCAGATGGAGCTGGGTTCTAGTCCCAGCTCTGCCGTTCACTGGCATTGTGATGTCAGGCCAATGCCTTAGTCTTTCTAAGTCTCAATTCTCTCATATGTGAGATGGAGATGATAAAAGTACCACTTCCCCCAGTAGAGACTTTGTAAGGAATAAATAACTTGCCTTAACATGGAGTTTAGAACATAATAAGGACTAAGGAAATTGTAGCTACTATTATTCATTATTATGACATACACATGACGTACAGCTGATACGGCCCTCAGAACCACTTAGATGTCAACCTTTAAAATACTAAATTGTCACATTTTCTTCTCTTCACTTTAGCCTCCCATTTTTAGAAATTAATACTTAAACCAAGAAGCTGAAAATATGACTCATTATGCTGGTAACCTCAAAACTTTGTCAGACTGTCACCTTCAGTCACGGCTGACCCATGAACCACGGAATTCAGAAGCATAGCAAGAGGTGGGGGAATAGAGGGATTTGATCAATACATGGAAGCTCTGCTTTAGAAAATAAGTCTCAGGCCTCTTTCTCTGCATTATTCTGATTTCACGGAAATACTTGGGAATTGATGAAAATGTATGCCTTTCTCAAACACGAAGACAACATTGTTAATCACTATTGGTTAAAGATATGCTTTAAGTCTCATTTTCCTTAGTTGTACTGGTAGGTTACCTAGATGTAGACATATCTATATGCTTGCATAGAATCATAGAACCTGAGGTGCAGATGGCAAGAATCCCAGTCACCCACTCAGAGCTGGGGTCTCGCCTTTCACACCACATAACAAGAAGCTGTCCAGCCTTTCCTTTTCAGCACCAGGGCTCCGTTTTTTCCCTTTGTTGGTGACCATAGTGGATATACCCAAGATAGAAGCCAATTGGATCTGAGCTGTGGTTGGCCAGGATCCTGAGAACTGGGGCAGAGAAGGTAACTTTGATGTGCATCAAACATGCTTTCACCTCAGGACCTTTGCAATTGCTGTTAGCTCAGTCTGGAATGACTGCTTTGCAAAAATCTGCGTATCTCCCTTTCTCACCACTTTATACATTTGCTCAAGTGTGATCAGATAGGCCTTCCCTGGTCACTCTGTCTAAAATACCCAGCCATTCATCTTTAACTCTTTACTCTGCTTTACATTTCTTCATTAGTATTGATCACCACCCTACTTTTCATATGTATGTTTATTTGTTTATCTATTTGTGGTCTGTCTCCTCCTACTAGAATGTAAGCATCGCAAGATGAGAAACTCGATATGTTTTGTTCATTTTTACATCCCCAAGACCTAGAAGAGTGCCTGTCACACTCTATAAATTTAATTGAAATTTATTGAATAAATGAATTAAAATGTGAAAAATAATTAGTGTCTTGAGAGTGGATCTGGGAAACCAGTAGAAATCCCTTAGTCCAAAAGGCAAAAGAGCAAGAAAATGTCTGAAACTGTGAGATAGCTCCAGAGATCCAGAGCTGGGCAGATCTGGGAACGCATGGTGGGGACTGAGGCCCATGGTAGGGGGGTGGTCACAGAGGATGCCCTGAATGAGGCAGAAGTGTCTAACTTGCAACCACTGGCTCTCAGACACGTGGGGCTCTGGTGGGTGGGGCACATGCCAGCGAGCTTACTTCTGCATAAAAGAGTCCATTTCACTGTGGACAACTTGAAATATTAAAATGTTCTTCCAGATTGAGCCAAATTCGGCCTCCTGCTAGCTACATAAGGCCAGATGGCCAGGTTAAGGGGTGCAACTTATGTGGAAAAAGATGACATTAAATGATGCCCAAAGAAATCAAACTTCATTTTATGTAAAGACTCATTTGTATAGTATTCCAACGAAATGGGCAAATTGGACACAGACTAAGTACTCACAAGGAAAATACCTTTGGAAAACTAAAAGTATTTAGCATGTGTACCTTTTTACCTCTATATGTGACCCACTATTGGAAAAATGTATATTTGTATAGAAAATGTAGCTTCTTTGGCATCTTTAAATCATAGGTTACCCCTGGTTACTAGGTTTGGTTCTGGGTGAAATGCTGACAGGTGTTCTGTGTGGTTTGTTGCATTTGTATGATCTGGGTACAGCAGCCAGAGGCAGCTCTGTGGAGGACTGAATGCCCTGAAGTTGTCCCAGAGTTTCTCCTGGAGAAGCTATATAAGGTGTGGCAATATTGCCTGAACAGGAGCCCAGGTCTTATCTCTGTGGATTTCCATGGAGAACAGTTGTTGGATTTTTTATGGTTCTTTTGCTTTGAGCAGAAGTTTTTACTCACTTAAATACCAACTACATAGAAGAAACTTACCAAAACTAATTGGTAAGTTAAAGGGAAATGTAAAATTGTTGGAAAATTTAACTATATTAAGAGAATATGCTACAGTTACTCTTAAAAGATGTCAGCCTTGGGGCTGGCCTCTTGGTGTAGTGGTTAAGTTTGTGTGCTCCACTTTGGTGGCCCGGGGTTCACAGGTTCAGATCCTGGGTGTGGACCTACACACTGCTCATCAAGCTACGCTGTGGCGGCCTCCCATATACAAAATAGAGGAAGATGGGCATGGATGTTAGCGCAGGGCCAATCTTCCTCAGCAAAAAGAGGAGGATTGGCAACAGATGTTAGCACAGGGCCGGTCTTCCTCATAAAAAAAAAAAAAAGATGTCAGCCTTTATAAGAGTCATCAGGAAAAGCCAGTCTGGAGGCAAGTAATGAAAAAAACAAAAACTCTATACCTTTATACATGGAGAAAATAGAATTTATAGGAAAAGAACTGAAGGAAGAGAAATCTAAACATTCAGAACTGGGTGAATTGACTGCCTGGTATTACAAGAAGGTTAAAGACACTAGAGAATAAATCAGAATTTATCAGATCACTAGTACCTTTTCTAATAGGGCATCTGGCAGAGAGAATTCCCCATAGTCTTTCACCAAAGGGAGAATCTTCATCCAAGAGGGGCTCTTCCCCCTGTCCTCCTCCCAGACGTCACTCTTGCTGTAAATCTTTGTTCCTCTACCTCTTCCTCCAATTCAAGGTTCTGTGTTGTTAGTGGACCCAAGGGACAGTTCATGAGACAGGGCTTCTTTTTCCTTTTGTTCGTCCAGAAAGCATGGAGGGACCACCCCAAGGATACTTTCTGTCAAGGAATTTTTCTGGCCTACCACATCCTTTAGTAGCAAAGAGAAATATCTACCCACCAAGAGTTTTCCTCATTTTTCTCTCCCAGGTGCTAGATCCCCACCCCCATCCTAAAAATAATGGTAAGTTGCCTTTAAGGTAGATTCAGCTTTCAAGAAAACCGGCTTGTGAACATCCAGAACCACAGGAAGAAACTTAAGAACTTTTCTTTTTCTTCGAAAGTAATTCTGAATTATTTCTTGATTTGAGTTTAGGAATTGGTATACTTTTGGCCAAAAGGAAGTTTTATTGAATTATAACTCCCTGGGTAATATTTTATAAATGAAGGTGATTTAAATATTGTTAAAATGTAAATTAAACAGAATAATTGTTCCATTACTATAGGAGACGAAACCCAAACTTCACCTTCACAATTGTTCCATGTGGACTTCACCCAGGAGAGTTTCTCCTCTGACATTCTCCCATCTTCTGTCCGTTTTCTCCAGGGCTGCCTTCCCCTTTCATCTGTCTTTGTCTACACTCCTGCCCATTTTAGACAGCCCTTGCCGCTGATCCTTAATGCATGACTCCCACCGCTCCTCCAGACAACTTTGCAGTCCATACCCACCCCCACCCCCTGAAAGAGAACATAAAGATCCTTTGGAAATGGTGGAATGTAATGTAAAGTGTGAGATTTCAATTCAAAGATCTGAGTTTGAGGACTCACTGTGTGACCTGAGAGTTTTCTTAACCTCTCTAGATTTAGTTACTTCATTTGTAAAATGAGGGCAAGGGTAACTCACAAAGAGTTGTTTTGAGATAATGTACGAGAGGGTAAACTCTAAAATTCTGCAAAAATGCTCATTTATTAATACATTATTACTAATTCAGCACCATCATTTTACAGAAAATGAAGTGAAATGAGTAACTCTTCCAGGAATGCGAGGTTCAAACTTTTACTGTTCATTTGGCAATTGAAAACCAAAGCATGTAGCATGAATCAGATGGAAATGTATGTGCTGGCTGAGGATATGAATCACCCTAGGACCTGATGTGTTTCTCTTTTATATGACTTGGAGGTGTTCTATGGTAAACAGAGTACATGTCTGGCATTCATACAAGGAAGCACTTTCCTAGGTTGCCCCAAATCACTTACCTAAAGCTATTAAGTTTTATGCTTACTGAGTTCCAGTTTTAATATTAAGTGTGTCTGAGATTACCAAGAGGTGTTGAGAAGGTTCTCAATCTTGATTTTAAAACTGTAGGTTGGGCCGGCCCCGTGGCTTGGTGGTTAAGTGAGCGCGCTCCACTGCTGGCGACCCGGGTTCGGATCCCGGGCTCGCACCAACGCGCTGCTTCTCCGGCCATGCTGAGGCTGCGTCCCACATACAGCAACTAGAAGGATGTGCAGCTGTGACACACAACTATCTACTGGGGCTTTGGGGGGAAAAATAAATAAATAAAAAATCTTTAAAAAAAAAAAAAAAAAAACTGTAGGTGGATGGAGATGGGGGGCTGCTTGCAGAAGAGGAAAATCGAGAGGACAAAGGGAGGAGGGGTCTGAGTTGATCCAGAAGGAACTAGCTATTTCACATGAATGTAAAAGAGAAGCAGAAGCCTTGCCAGGTAGCGTCAAGTGGTTTGAAAGCATCAAACTCAATAACCAAGTAAAGGTCCCATGCCCTTTACCTCTGTAGAGTTGGAGAAACCAAAACCGTTTTGATGAAAATCACCAGGAAAATTCAGCCGAATGAATAGGCAAGACATGGACAGGCTGATTGAGGTCTTAATGATAGTTAGGCAACAGTACAGACTGGACACATTCCTTTACTTTGATTATTAGACATATCTGAATATGCAGTAAATCTTTGTTGAATGGGTGAAGAGTAAGTGAACCAAAAGAGTCATGAATAAATGGAATTACCCTGAGCTGCTGAAAATTGGAAGCTAGATGTCTAAAGGAGTAATTTAGTTGGGCAATGGGTAGGGAGAGGGTGGGCCAAAAATGTGCTGGGTTAGAGATTCCAAATGATTGCTCTTAAGAAGCGTATTTTAGGAAGACAGGGTCAGATAAGAGGCTTGTCCCAAAGCTGTGTAGGTGTTAAGTGAAATGCCACATGGTATGTAAAGAGTCTATGGTATCCTTCTACTGCCCCAGAGACATAGTATAGAATAATGAGACGAGCGTGGGCTCTGGAGTCCAACAAATGATTTTCAGGTCTGCTTTACTAGCTTTGACGTGGGCAAGATATTTAACCTCTGTGTTCTTCAATTTCCTCGTCCAAAAACGGGCCAATAACACCTACCTCATATGATTATTGTAAGGAGAATCTGAGTTGTCTATAATATAACCTCCTGACATGTTGTTCATTCTCAATGTCAGTTACCTTCTCCTTTATTTTTGGACAAAATATCAGCAACACCCTTTAGATACAGACATATGAAAAGTGAACAAACGATCATAGCTTCTTCCAACGTTCAGAAATCCATGTTCACTAGCCAACACTGGTTTACTCCTACAAAGTCCAACATATACGTTCTTGAGCATGTTTGTGTTTATGAGCGCACTACACTGAGGGCCTGCTAAACCCAAACTTCACCTTATCGTTTGCTCCATATGGACTTCATTTAAAAGAGTTTCTCCTCTGACATTTTCTTAGTCTTCTGCCCCTTTTCGCTGAGCTACCTTCCCCTTGTATTTCTTTTTATCTACTCTCTTGTCCATTTTATGCAGCCCTTGCTGCTGATCCCTGACACATGACTCCCATCTCTCCCCCAGACAACTTTGCAGACCATACACCCACCCAGGGCAGCAGGAGAATTATCAAGTTCTATTTTTTTCCCCTTTATTTGCCCCCATTCATCATCTCTCTTATTCTTACCAAAACCGAAGAAACTCCCCTTTTCTCTCCTAATTTTTTCTCAACCCTTAATTCCTGTAGTTTGTCCGTACTGTTACTGTTCTTGCAAATCCTTGTAATTATTTTATTTTAATATATTTGTGTTGTTCATGTGTCCCTTTTAGTATATGGTCTCTAAAGTGGAGCTTATTGAAACCCAGCCTTGTGTAGTCACCCTGGTCTCTCTAGATAATCCACCTTTCCTTCTTCAGCAGAGTCATTTATTGTTTTTGAGTTGTGATTTTACTCTTGAGACTCTCCTCCTCCCATATACACACACTGAGTCCTTTTAACCATTTCCAAAGCTTTAGATTAAGGGATTTTTCCCCTTTCTTCTCTGGAGTCCTTGAAATATTCTTGCTTGGCTATCATTAAGCCTCATGTTCCTATTTTGAGGATATTTCCATCACTCCAGGATCAGAATAAGTTACAGAGTAGTAATTCACCTACTGACTTCATCTACTCTTTGAGAAATGAAATCCTGAAGGGAATGTTGTGTGTGTGCCTGAGTACTGGGTCAACCAAGTTGTCTTCCAGCCAGCATGTGGATATTTGTCTTCCACCCCTGCTCTGCCTAGCCACGGTGCCCATTCTGTGGTTCATATCAGGGTCACACCATTCCCCTCCTTCCTCAGCCCAAGCAGTCTCTATTATACTCCTTCAATGGTGTCACTTCCATTTCTCTCGCCTTTCGTTTTTCACCCCCATTGGAGATTGTAGCCAGCATGAATCCACTCTCAGGTCTTCACCATGTCATTTCCTCGCCATTTGATACTCAGTATCAATGAGGTTTATAATGTATATATGTTTAAAAAATATCTGTTTATAATGGTCATGCTGCAGGTTAATTCTATTTCCAAATACTTCCGTGACTGTGGTTTGTCTTGAATGCTGCCCTATCTTTGAGCAGCCCTTCCATTTCTTTTTCTTTTTGCCCCTCTGGATTACTGTCATGAGTTTCTTTTTCTGAGGCTACTGATTTTGCGAAGATGTTACTGAGACCTTTAGGAATTGAATCTTTATTGTTGAGGGAGATGTTTTAGCTTAGGTAAGTCTTGTGATTTTCCTTAAATTGTATTATGTTGGTAGGTATGCACCCAGACTATTCCATTGAAGAGACTCAATTAATATTTGTTGTTGATTGACTGACTGAGTGAATCACCTTCTCCTTCATCTCATTTGCCATGCTGAGGAGCCATTTGGCTCAACTTCATTCTTTCTTTCTCTGTGTCTTGAAAACTATGTCAGGAGAAATGTGCCAGAGGAACAGGTCCACAAATAGATCATTACTCACAGGGAAAACTGCCAAATAACCTTGTTCTGTGTCCAAGAAAACATCGGGACTCCTGAAAAGCAAAGTGAAAAATGACAACTGAGCTTACCATTTCATTGGGAAGACAAAAAACACAGACGCAAGACAGCATGATCTTTGATCTAGTGAGTGTTTGAGGTAAGATGCACCAGGCCTGCCCTGAGCTAATTGAAAACCACAGGGATCCTAGAGATCTTGGTGTAAACTTTTTATTGAGCCTCATGTATTCCCATAATGTACTCGAGAACAACACAATGCTTTGGGATGCAAGACTGTCCTGGAGAAATGGGGCTCACAATGAGGTAGTGAATGAGGCAGACATCCCTTGTCAGAAAAATGTTTATTTTTCTTAAGGTAAAGTGTGAAGATTGATATGATGCTATCTCATTTCAAGGAAATTCTTAGAAGCATTGATTTTATAATAGGAAACACGCACATCTCCTAATGCATTTGCATTGAATGCTCATACTTCAATAGCACAAATCCTCAGAGGCCAGGAAAGATTTTGATTCAAAGCCATTGTCTAAAGAGTGGCCATTCACTAGTGCATGGATGATGAAGCCTTGAGAGATAGGAAAATGCTAACAGTACATATGGCATCCAATGGGTTAATGTACGTGCTATCAAAAAACACTACAGAATGATGAGAAATAGACAAGAGTAAAATGAGCAAAGGGTACAAACAAGAAACTCATAAAAGGTAAAATGCAAATGGCCAATGACTGTATCAAGGGATGTCCAGTTTCAGTAGTAGATGGAGAAAAGCAAATAAAAGCTCAAGAGACCTTTTTGCAGCCATCAGATTGATAAAAATATTTTAAATATTTTTATTCAGTGGTGGCAAGTGTGTGTGTATGTGTGTGTATGAATGTGTGTGTGAAAACAGACACTGCACACTGCTGGTGGTTGTGTGAATTACTACAACAGTTTCAGAACTTAATTGGCAAATATTTTCAAGACTGAAAATGCACACACCTTTTTACTCAGTAATCTGACTTTGGGGAAGATATCCTAAGGAAATAAGGGCGTGAGTTTTTAAGGAAATTTATATCCAATAATATAGCAATTTAGTAGTTAAAATATGGAAAAATTTCTGAATAGTTATCAATAGGGCATTGAATAAATTGTGGAATACTAAATAAATTGGAATATTATGCCACTTTGAAAAAGGTGGCTTTATGTTTATTCACCCGGAGGGATGTCCGTTATCCTTTGGCAAGTGGAAAAATAAAATTAAGAATAGTAGCTAAAGTATATATATTGCTCACCATGTGCCAGGCACTATTCTAAGTTGCATATATTACTTCATTCAAATATCACAGTATCAATTTACACTTGAGAAAATAAAGCAGAGAAAGGGTAATGACTACCAAGGCCACACAATGCTTAGTGGTAGAACTAGGATTTAAACCCTTGTAGGTTGGCTCCCAAGTTGGCATTCTTAATGACCGTGGTATACTTTTTCTCAAGGGATGGGTATTGTAAAATCCCATTTTTTATTAAAAAAAAAATAATAACCATATGTATATGTACATATCTTTACATATATATGTTAAAAAGTGATGCTTCTAATAAGAACCTTGATTATTTTTAAAAACGAGATAGAAGTGTTTGCCTTTGAGTTTATCACACCCAAACAACCGAAATAAGAGCCTCCTTAAAGATTCCAGGAACTTCCAAGATCTGTGATTCTGTGATCTCCAAATTGATTTGAATCCTCCTCAATGTCTTTTTTGGCAAAAGACTTATGACTGAGAACATTTACTGTCCACCTGAGAGTGGAGGGGAGTCACAGAGCAGGTTGTGTTTGAAACATGAAGCCATGAATGTAGAAGACAGAAAGGAGTGAGAACTAAGTATATCTGAGCTCTCCAAGTAGGGCCTCATTGGGTCTAATTTTGATGTCCAGATATATAGGAGGAAGATATCCCAAATGAGTAGATTCTGTGTCTTCTGCTATTTTAGTTGTACCTGGAAGAACAAGTATGAGGGGATAGCATCTGGGATGGGGGATATTGTAAGAATACTTTGAAGTACAGTGGAGTAGGATAGAAGAAGGATCCCAGAAGAGGGAGGATCCCAGAAGATGATGAGAGGGTACTCAATGGATCTTGTCTCTCTATTGGTGGTGAGAAATAGATAAAAACATAATATTTGTGAGCTAAACTTGGTCCAAGTTGATGCCTATTAATGGTGATATTGATTGATCCTAGACAAACTAGAACTATTCCACTTCTAAAACCTGAAATTCTGAAACAGTTGTGTGACCACAACCTCTTAGCCGTTCATCTCACTGTCTCTGCACTTGTCCTTCCATCCATCACCTCTTACCTGGACTCCTTAGCCTTCTCTTGTCGATAGAATGTTTCACTCAAACTCTACTGTCACTCTAGATTCACTTTTTCTCCTCTCATGGCTTCCTTTACACAGTCCTTTCCTAGTTTTGCTTTTGCCTTTATGGCTTCTTGTTTTCAGTCTACTTTATTAGCTTCTCTTACTCTGTCTGCCCTTCAATGCTGATCTTGGTGAGCCTCCATTCTCTGCTTTCCACAATGCTCCTAGTATTATTTCTGTTTTTGATGCTGTCCTAGTTAAGGCAGTCATCATTTTTGCCTATTTTTTTTGCTCATATCTTAATTTTCCCTCTCATCTACTCCTTCCAATTCATTGTAACTACTGTTATTTGCTCTCTCTCTATAAAATACATCTCTAATCATGTCACCCCATTCCTCAACAATTTTCTGTAACTCACCATGAAATCCAAGCTCTTCATTCTGGCACTCAATATCCTGCAATATTAAGCCCCCAACCATCTTCCCCATCTTATCTCCTACTGGCTCAAGCTGCATAAGACTTCTTGTGTTTCCACAAGTGTGCCCTGCGTATTCCTTCTCCCATGTCTTAAACGTTCTTGTCCATGTGCACTTGTGCACCTCTCAAAATTTTAACTATCCTTCAGAACCTACTAAAATCTTCCCCCACCTTCTCAGATGCTCCTAGTCAGAAATAATCACGCTCTACTTTATTTTCATGTTGTATTCTGTTCTTCTATTCATGCTCATTTCATTTCTGTTCTTAACTATTTTGTACATGTGTTAGTCCCTCCACTCACTATACACCTCCTTGAAGATAGGTAGATGTTTAGTTTTTTATTTAGAGATACAGGAAGAGTATAAGTAATTCCAACGCCCAGATGGTGATAACCATGGTTAATATTTTGATGTGTATCTTTGCAGGCTTTTTTTATGCCTGCATACAGTGCTCCTCATTTTAAAAAATAAAACGATATCACAGTATGCATATCACAGTATGCATATTCTTTTATAACCTGTTTTAGTACCTAATGAGAAGTCAGGATTGAGTGAGTTGGCTCCAAATGGTAGTTAAGGAGTTGTACTAGGAACAGAATATCTGAGTTCAAATCTCGACTTCACTACTTACCAGCTAGGTAAACTTGAGCATAATATTTAACCTTTCTTTACTTCAATTCTCTAATCTGTAAAATATAGATATTAATAATATCTACTTCTTATGCTTGTGGTAGGGATTAAATGACATAATCCACGTAAAATATTTACCATAGTGTATGTGACATAATAAGCATATAATAACTGTTGCTTGCTGTTATTATAAAAACTATATCTTGAATATCTCCATGTGACAATAAATACGATCTAGACCAGTGGTTCTCAAATGGTGATGATTTTGCCACCCAGGGGACATTTGGCAATGTCTGGAGGGCATTTTTGATGAACACAATGGGGGAGGGAGGGGTTCCACTGGCATTTGGTGGGTAAAGGCTAGAGCTTTGGCTAAACATCTTGTGATGCACAGGACAGCCCTCCATAACAAAGGATTATCTGACCCCAGATGTCAGTTGTGGCAAGGTTGAGAAACCATGATGTCAGGTATCCTGGGCCTCAGTTGGCACAGCTGAGATGGCTGAGATCCTGGGTAGCTGGGGCTTCTCTCTACGGTGTCTTTCTTCCTGTAGGAAGCCAGCCTGGGCTTGTTCACATGGTGGTGAAAAGTTTCCCAGCAGTAAGAGTGGGCAAACCCCAATGTGTAAATACTTTTCAAACCTCTGCTTGTGTCGCGTTTTCTAATGTCCCATTGGCCAAAGCAAGTTCTATGGCCAAGCCCAGATCAAGGGGTAGAGACATAAGCTCTACCTTTTGATGGGAGGAGTTGCAAATGATTGTGGCTTTTTTTTTCAATCTCCCACTTAGGGTGGACACACTTTTAATTGAGATCCATTCCACTAAACTGCCCTCCAGGAAGACTGTACCAATTTACTCATCTAACAGTAGCCTGTATTTTATTATCTCACAAATACTTCTAAGTTGGTGTTAAAAAGATATTAGCACTTAGAGTTTTTGATCAGCAAGTAAAAGGGCAGGATAGAAACAGAACAAAATAGAAACTGTATTAATTCATTTTTGATATTTCCACTCAAAAGAGCCCAGATTCACGTGTTCAGCAGCCTGATGGCATATCAACTTGGGTGTCACACAGTATCTAAACCAGAAGACATAAAAGGATTTATTTTCTCCCACAAATCTTCTTTTCCCATACTTCCCATTTCAGTTAATGGCACCACCATTATCTAATCACTTGAGCTAGAAACCTGGGTCTCCTCGTGGCACCTCCCTCTCCCTCACTTCCTTTTTCAATCAGTCACTTAGCCCTCCATTTCTTTACCTCCTGAATGTCTCTTATATTGATTCCATGTTTCCCCATTCCCATCACCATCTGACTAATTTGTACTCTTATTATTCCTTGCTTGGATCATTACAGTACCCTCTGTGTCCACCATCAGTTCCCTCCCCCCACGCCTCACCTACTCTACTGCCTCCAGAGTTATCTTTCCAAAGTAAAAATCAGACCAAGTCAATTCCATGACAAAAATCTCATGAATTTTCGTGTACTTTTGTGGAATCTCCACGCCCTTTAGGAATTAAGTTCAAATGCCTTAGCAGAGCATTCACTTGCTTGCTCTAGGAGAAATGATAATGCTCTACCCATCTTACAAGATTGTTTAGATAAATAAATCAGATGCTGTGTGTATGTTGAATAAGTGAATGAATGTATGAATCAGTGAATACGAAAGAAGTACTTCTGTGTGGCTGGAGTAAAGGATTTGGAAGCCATAGGGAAAAGATGTAGCCTGAAGGGTAGTCTAGGACTTGATTATAAATGGCCTTGTGTATCAGGCTGAGAGCACAGAATTTTATTCTAGAAGAAACCAGGAACATATGATAGCCTCTGCTACTTCAAATAATGTCTAGAATGGGAAATATCAAACCCTATTTACAGTATATTTTAATGTCAAAAAATGATTAGCTTGAATATTCTTGTCCGTGTTGAATCACAATTTCCCGATGAAACTTAATTTTCCTAATAGCCTGAATTCTATGACCTGACTTTCACAAGGTCTTCAAATTCACACCATCATTTCCAGAGCCCCTCTCATGCATTCATTTCTTTGGACACAACATTTGACCTGTATCAGAAAATGGTCCCAACAGCATTTCTGAAGCGTGTTGATGACATAGTCAATTGGAACAGAATCCAAAATGGTTTTGGTGCACTGGAGTCAAGGTGTAATATTTCTATTAGGCCTTCCCACCTGTCTTCAGCTGTGCTTTGCACAAACCCACTAGCCCTCTTTTAGACAGGATTTGTTCTTCACAAAGACTTATTGCTTATTATCCAGTGCACTGTGGTCTCTGAGGTTATTGAAAATTGATTTCTTCTAGTGCCTTTCCCTGGTGCCAGCCATAGAAACCCTTGACCATCGACAGATGGAGAAAATTGCAAACAAATAAATAAATAAAAGGAGCCTTCTTTGTTTCAAGTCTCTGACTCCTGCTATGCTGCAAACCTCTTCCGTGTGCATTTGCTGTGTCAGCCCAAAGTACAGCAGACAGGATGGGAATTGAGGAAGGCCATTATGAGCTGAACCAGCAGGAACCCGATAAGGAGAGCCCCTGGCCCTGCTGTGAGTATGAAGACTGGGATGGCTGTGGCAGGAGTGGAGTGAAGGCACTTTTTCCTTTGCTCCTCAGTAACAGCATGGGCATTTCATAAACAAAAGACTCCATGTGGATGGCTTAACCTGAGCTCAGCAGTTCGGTGTCTAGGATTGGGAGTCCCTTTTAGTCGAAACCAATGATTAGATAAAGAGGTTGTTGCTGGAATGGGGCTTTTCACACTTTGAATAAGATCAAGTTCTATTTTCCTTGAAAGATCTGTATTCTGTACAGGATCATATATAACATTATGTAATTTGTTTTTAGTTTTTATGCTAACAATGGAAATCTAAATTTATTAGTCCTTCCTCTCCTATGCTAATCCAGGAAGCATCCTTTTGATATCCATCTAATAAAGACAAACTCTAAAGCCAAATAATACACTGAAATGTGTTATGAGTTCTTATTTCATTCAAGACAGGGCTTACCTTTAATTCTTCAGCTGAGGCGCATGTATTTGACTTTCTGGAAGCAGTTTGGTCAAGTGTCTCAAGTAAATCAAAAGATCAGCTGATTAATTCCTTATAGAATTGGATTAGACGATCTCATTTCAAATGGCAGCTTTATGCTTACTCATTGTCTTGAAGAACCTTAAATATTGTTGCTGTCTTCCTGCTCCATTATTTTTGTAATCACTAGCCCTTGGTATTCTGCTTCAGGTCATATAAAATCACTTACAGATATTTTCAACATGAGCACAGAGGCCCTTTATGTCATAATCCAGTTTGATGGGGTTTTTTCTCCTGCATTACCTCATGTGGGAATTATTGTTTAAACTTCATTGATCTGTCTGGTTTATTGTGCTGGGCTATACGGTTACACGTCACATGGGTAGGAGGGAGAGGTGCAGTGAACAGACTTAGACATTTGAGTCTCCTCTTGCCGGTGGACACAATTAACTTCATCTCTTTTAAGCTGTTATTGTAAAGTCATTGTTTGCTTAGAATGTATTTTCTTAGAAGTAAACATTGTTTACATGATGTAAATTCCCCAAAGCTAACTATCTCCTCTATCTGTAGTTGGCAACTTCTCCTTTATGCCAGTTATTAACACAAAAGCAGTAATAATAACAACTTGCATTTACTGAGTCTTCTTAAGTGCCAGATTTTGTATAAATGTGCTGCATAACGATGTTTCGGTCAATGACAGACCACATATAGAACAGTGATCCCATAAGATTAGTACCATATAGGCTAGGTGTGTAGTAGGCTAAACCATCTAGGTTTGTGTAAGTACCCTCTATGAGGTTTGCAAAATGATGAAATTGCCTAATGATGCATTTCTCAGAATGTATCCCCCTCGTTAAGCCATGTGTGACTGTACATTGTCTCATTAATCCTTCAATATCCAGGGAAGTATGCACTATTATTATCCATAGCCTTCAGATGAAAAAAGAAAGGCCCAAAGAAGTTGAGTAACACAACTAGTACAGTTTAACATCAGGATTCAAATCCATGGTTTTCTGACTCTCAAACCTGTACTCATTTTATTATATAGGCTCCAAAGGTAACCTGTTCCATCTTTCAGTTGTTTAAACATTTTATCTTAAATGTCTTTGAAATCTGGCTTCCTGTGGCTTTTACTCATTGGCCTGATTTTGACAGTTTTGGCCAGGTGAAGTGACTTTCAGTTCTCTCTGGATTATTTTTTATAGGCTAAATATACCTAATTATTTCTGGAAGTGTGTATTGGGCACTTGACCCATAGGGTTCTATATTCCCATGAAAGTGTTATTCATTCCTCAGAACCACATATAACTTTTACAGAGACTGTGTTTCAATGTCTCTTCTTCATCCTTGTGTTTAAATAACACTGTCTTGGGTTATTTCTGTCCCCTAGTTCTTTTTTCTGGTCACCTGTCTCTGTCAGATCTGGACCAGGCTGCACCCACAGCATCCTTTCTGTCTAAGACAAGGGCACCTTCAAGTTTCAGCCATTCCCAGGTCATCTGCAGATTCTGAGGTCATCTTATGGAGTCAGAAAACTCAGTGGATGGCCAAGGGACCCAGTCTGATTTGGGAAATCATGTCCCCTCATTGCCAAGAAGAGCTAAGATATTATACCTACCCAGATATACCTGAATTTCCCAACTAGGATTAAATTTACATCAAGTCAGAATTTCAGTCCTTGGCCATGCGGACTACCTGAATGTAAACCATGATACTATCTCTATATATCTACATCCATATTTATAGATCTATATCTATATCTATATCTATATCATCTATATCTATATCTATATCTATACCTCTAGTATTCTGTGACAGATCCTTCTATGTCCCCAGTCTTCTTTTGATTTTGAAGATTTCTAAGGCTGGTAAAACTTTATTTTGAAAGATGCCCCAGGGTCATTTAAGATCTCAAAATCCAGTCTCTGAGCAGTCACTCAGCTCTTGGCTATATGACTCAGTACCCAGCTGCAGATGTCACTGACGCTGATGGTGGCCCCTATTACTTTCGGGGCTCAGTTACCCCTAGGATTTGGTTGTCAGTTAAGAAGCAGCAGCCTCTGGTAAATGTTATTGGGTCACAGGCCTTTTTGTACTCAGGCTGTTGTGCTCAAATTTTCCCAGACAGGAATGTCCAGTTTAATCCCTCTTCCTTTTCCTCCTTGGTGACTTGTCAGGGTATTTAGAAAGCAATTTGAAGGTCCCAGATCTGAAGTTCCCTCTTTCTTTTGCTTTGGGCCACACACACCCTTGCCCATTTAACTGAGGAAGCAAAGAAAGAGAAGAAGCAGAATTTCCTCTCAGCCAGAATAAGAAAAAGAAGAAAGATTGCAGATATATTAAAAAGACACTGCAGAGCAATAATGACCCCACCTATTACAGTACAAAAGCCTGACCCACTTTACTTCTCCAAGGTTATAACCCTCCCTCCATCTAGCCTGGATCCCCAGGCCCTGGAGTGAGAGAAGCAGTGGATATTTCTTACCTTCTCAGCACCATTCTTTTTTTTTTGTCAGTGAGGAAGATTGGCCCTGAGCTAACATCTGTTGCCAATCTTCCTCTTGTTGCTGCCACAGCATGGCTTGATGAGCAGTGTGTAGGTCTGCGCCCGGGATCTGAACCCACGAACCCCTGGCCGCTGAAGTAGAGCACATGAACTTAACCACTACGCCACTGGGCCGGCCCCCTATTTTTGTTTTATAGTCCACAAATGTCTTGTGATGGAGAAAGCAGGAGGGAAGCAAGAAGAGCTTAGCCCTGTGGGAGGGCTCTACACCTTACTGTCCAAGCAGAGACTGGGTGGGGATGATAAAGAAAAGATAGGTTTGGGGATACAAGAGCAGAGAGGCCCCACCTCTCTTTTCTTATTTAGAACCTGGGAAAGAGCTTGATTTCAGAATCCCTCCATGGTGCACAGGGCTGCCAAGAGTGGGTTGAGGCCTTGGTGAAAACTTTGTGGGGTTCCCCTCAGCAGGGGTGGATTTATTTTGACATCCAGCACAGTCAGACCCTGGACCCCCTTCTGGACCACTAGCCCTGGTAATTTGTATTGACTTCCTTCATCCCATCAACTCCATCGCCTGATTGTTACAGGAGCTGGAGTAGGAGAGGAAGAACCTAAGAGGTGCCACATGATGACAGGAGCTAAAGGGGATGCTTGTGAGCACACATGAGATACCTGATGGGGACCACCAGACATACTCGAGTGAGACTCTGGGGAGGTGGCGGGTGGGTTGCCTGCAGGTCCCGCCTGAGTAGATGGGGCAGGAGCCAGGGCAATCTGATTTATTATACATACCATGATCCTACCTGTTGGTGAAGCCTGGAGAAAGTCAACCACCTCAGACTGAAATTACCAAACCCCTATGGCTAACAGGAGATGCCAGCACTTAAGCCTGTGTGGTCAGTCTGAAATGGCATGGGGATTAAGGCGTTTTATTGTTCTTTGTCATGCAGGCAAAAGAGCATTTTGTATCATAACACAATCCAGCGTTGCATAGCATTTAAATTTTCTATGTCATCTCATTGATTTCTCGCTGCTCTATTAGGTAACAGTCCCATTTTATAGGAGAGAAAACTGAAGCACAGAAAAGACAGAGTAGCTCAACTTAATAATCATATTAACAGCAACAACAACTAATGAAGTCCCAGGTACTGTGCTAAGAAAGTTACATGCACACTTTTGTTTAATTCTTAAAATTTGTGAAATGAATATTATTATTTCTGTATTATTGATGAATAAATTTAAGCTCAAAAAAGTGAATTAACTTGCTCAAGGTCACACAGCTAACCAATAGCTGAGTCAAGGTTTAAATCCGTATCACCCTGCCCTCCAAGTCCACGCTTCTAGCCATTTGCTATTCTGGGGGAGGCAGAACTAGAACTCAGATTTTGTGACTAACTGTAAAATAACCTTTCTGTCTGTTTTACCTGCAAAGGAGTTTTTCATTGCACATAAGGTAGATACTCTCTCAAATAACTTTTTTGTGTGTGAGCTTCTCATTAATATGCATCAAATGGAAGCATATGATTTTCAGATGGATTCATTTCTCATTTCAACTGCTTTCATTAATTTGAATATCAAAACATTTGCTTGTTTATACACACTGAAGAATGAGCACTCTAAAAAGAGACAAAAGCAACTCTGTGAAAAGGTTTCCACATGTTTTTATGAGTAAAAAATAGTTTGTGTGAATCATTCAGGATTTGTGTGTATTACACACAATAAAGCAAATGAGTGTAACAAGTTAAATTTATGAATTAAAGATCTGGTTACTCATCAGCCACCTGTCTGCAAAAGACTTTGAATTCAGTGTATGTAAAGTGCTTCCTATAATCACATGGAGGGAATATGCAGTATGGCCATGAAGTAACGAGATTTAAAATATACAAGAATTTAGAGAATCCTTATCATATTTTCTTTAAAATGCATTAAAAATAATATATTGAGTATAAGCTCTCCACTCTATAGCAAGCTTGGAGGGACTTTTTATATCTCAATGTGTATTTTCCTCTCTAAAGCAGTCATTTTAGACTTTATCTGTATTTATTCCGATAATACTGCCATTTCTTAAAACACTTTCACAACTTCCCTAGGTGATTTTCCCCAGGTCCAGTTTATAAGGGGTAGGAAAGTAATTTTCACCAATTTATAACCACCCTTCCTTCTTTAACAAAAAGTGGCGATTCTCCATCGTATAATCTATCTGATTTACCAAACTAAGCTCTGAACTGCTTTTGACTATTTCCCAAAACCAAGCCCCGTGTGTCGGTATCACCACTGAAGAGATCCAAAGGACTATGGAAGAAAGTCCCCAAAATGTTGGGAATAGTTTAGTAACCTCCCAAGGTGGATAACACCCTGATTGGGTGTACGAGCCTTTGAATGGACAGATTCAGGTCTGCCTTAAAAAAAAAAAAATAGCATTACTCTGTATCCTCACATTTATAGCTCAGTGATCTCGTTTTGGCAAACTAGATCTTGATTCTTCAATGAAACCAGAAGCAAATTTCTAGCCAACGTGAGGTGTTCTTTAGAGCTCTTCATCCTAATAACTTTCATTTATGATATCTTTTTAAAAATAACATGTTAATTAAGATATAACTTGCAACACACTTTACAATTTTTTCTGAGGGAGGCTTTCAGTAATTGAAGATTTTGGCTGCAGGATATGCTTCTGATACCTGATTAAAAGACAGCTCAGCCAGACATCTTGATTATGAAGCACAAGTCACATTTTAAGCAGTTGACACTATTTCGCATTCCTCTTTTGGATTTGCAATAATTTACACAGACTGGTATGAAGTTTCTTTTTGCATTCTCTGAAGTTTACTTAAAAAAGGGGGGGAGTGTGTGTGTGTGTGTGTGTGTGTGTGTGTTTGTGTTTGCAGGAGACATAATAACTCATGTAAAGAAGCAGTTTGTTTTATGGGTTTTAAAAAGAGGGATTATCCTAAATAAAAATAATGAAGTATTTTATCTTTGATGTCTTTCTCTTTAGACTTTCAGAAACCCTCTCCTACCTCCTGGAGTCCCTCACATTTCTAGTATCTAATTTCCACAGTTCATTGTTCTCATCTAATCTTCACAACCACGTTAGAGGTTATTGTCCCAGAAGCACTTGTAAACGGGTTAATTTCAAAGCAACAGATTTGTATTGGTGGTATTTCAGGCACTGGTAATATGTAGTAATTGGGGACAGACTGGCTTCCCAGGAAACCACAAATCCAAACACATTGATGACTGTAATCTCCAGGGCTAGCTAGAAAATGGAGGCTAAATTTACACAAAGCTTTAAATCAGTAAAGGTGGGACCTTTACTTGGAAATGAGAAGCCCCCACCTACTGATCCTCTTTTATCCCATTCCCCTGAATTCACTGGAACCTCTTTTCAGTTACCAAGAAGTATTTCTTTTCTAGCTTTTCCCAAAAATACTTGTACCTTCTTGCCGGAGAAATCTTGACATATGCCCCTAGCCCTGCATGAAAATTGCAACCCTGGCCTCTCTCAGTTGGAGGCTCCCAGGCCCTCTGATTTCCTGTACTCTGGATTTCCCCCTGGGTTCCTACTATGACTTCAGACCATTGTTTAATCATCTTTATTTTACTAACCTATCCTTATTTGAAACCCACTGTCTCTTCTGGACTCCATCCCTCCTTTAATACTGATGTTATGGTAATGCCTGATGGCTGGATTCAGAGCTCCTGCTTCGTCTTAGGCTATTTGACCTTTCTGCATTGTTGAACATCATTAGTCAATCTTTCCTTCTTGAAAGTCTCTCTTCTCCAAATTCTCTTACCTCCTGACCTGTCTTTCTCAATCTTCTCAATGCCTCTTCTTTCTCCAGTCTTTACACCTGTTGTTACCCATGCTTTGCCCTGTCCTTATCTACGTTCTCCACATGAATGATTTAATCAACACTTAATTCCCTAAACTCTCTTCAATACAATTCTTCTTTATCTCCACTATCGTTACCTTAACTCTGGCACCTGCCTCAGTGGAATAAACTCCTAAAAACATGTCTCCTTAGTCTCCTTAAACTCCTTAGTCTCCTTTCTTAGTCTCTCCCTAATTCCTACTCAGTTTCCATTATGTCTCCAGAGTCATCTTTCTAAACATAGACTCAATCTAAGCGTTACATTCCTCAGAGATTGTTAATGAATCCTCTAACCTCCCCTTAAAAGTACAATCTGCTACAGGCTTGTGAGGGACAAGGGAGGTGAGGAAGGGAGGGAGGGGAGCAATGCAAGATGATGTGTTACACTCTGGCCACTGCTTTGCAAAAAGCCAAGAAGAGATAGTCAGTTGAATGGTATATCTGTCTACTTGGCTGCGTGGGTTATCTTCAGAACAGGTTGTTCATAGATATTATAACTCAGAGCAGGCCGTGGAAGGGAGGGTGGGGATGAAATTTATCTTCCTGGATCCCTGTCATCTCCTAACTCTCCACTGTTCAAAGTTAGTCTGATGGAGCTTAACTCCTCTGTGTGGTGACATTCAGCTTTTTTGATAGTCACTCAGAAGAAGGACCCTGTGCCTGTGGTGTGGTGTTTCACTCCCTGCAAGTGTCAAGAGGAGTCAGAGAGCTAGTTGGCCTGACTCCATGTTGACGGCCAAGATGGAGTGCTGTATTCCCAAGCAAGTAACTGCTTGGCTCCGGGCAGTCGAATCACAGGTGTGTGTGAGGTCCCTTGGTTGCTGCCACAGCAGAAGCAAAGTAAGCAATGGAAAGCCTGGGAAGCAAATGAGGCCAAGTGATATAAGGAAGCAGATAAGATGTGTCCAATGTAATGCTCACTCTTACTACTCATCGGGGAATAAATAGTGAGATTCCATTTTTCACTTATCAGATTGGTAGAAGGCAAATTGTTAATATCTAGGGTTGGCAAGGTTGTGGGAAAACTGGTACTCTCACAGCAGCTGGGCACCTGCTTTGGAGAGTAAGAAGTGTACTCATACAGTGGAATGCCAAGAGCATTGAAGGGCATGACCTAGTGTTTATGTGTCAAAAGACTATATTTAAAAAATACTAGTAATGGAAAAAAGCAGGTTTCAGAAGCATACATATAATATGATATCATTTGAATATGGATAAAACATAAGGAAGTGGACAGAACATAATGGAAATGGGTGCCAATTCTTGTCCCCACCACTAAGTATGTGCCCTATGGAGAAAGAGATTATAGGCAGAGGCTTGAAGCTGCTTAGATGACTAGAAAGCAAAGTATGACACTGAATGTGAGAGAGGAACCTCCTCCACTCAATATCACACCAACAGTGAAGTGCCCTTGCCCATCAATGACAGAGCATAAGGGAGGCTGTGATGACCAGTGGACATAGAGCACCTGGGAGAATGGAAAGATTATATGAGATGCTTCTTAGAGAGTTTTTGAAATATTAAGGGAATGTTTTCTCCGAGACTGAGGTCTTGGAGGGAACGTACTGAGGAAGGAAAACATGCAAATTCTTGTTCAGATGAATTCATTTGACTACTGAGGCCCAGGTCATTCAGGCAGAGTTAATTGTCCTATGTTTATGTTCCCAAAACATGTATTGCATTATATTAGAGATTGTTCTGTCCTCAAGGGTTAGGATGATGTCATATTTATGTAGGGTCCTCAATATATAGTATCATAACTGGTACATCGTGAAGACTCGTTACTGTTTGTGGAACAGATAAACAAATGATTGGTCGGGGTCTCTGGAAATCAGTGTGAACTACTTCAGGATGATAACCCTCTACAGCTCCTCTCAAATCTGAACAAAATCTTCAGGCTGAGAAAATCAAGGAATACTATCTGGTTGGCTTGAGTCTAGAATCTTCAAGAGAGACAAGAACTATCATGCCATTTGGGAATCACTTTGAATATTTGTGAACAGCTGCATATTTGTCCTTCAAGTCATGTAATTTCATGGGTCAAAGCTAAAGAGTGGGTCAAAGCTAAAAATTGTTTATGTATACAGTTTCTAGCTGTCAATCAAACTCTGCCTCTTGCAAGTATTTCTGAGGCACTCACAGTTATGACAAGGTTTGACGTGTTTGCATGTGTGTGATTTCCTTCATAAAACCTGAGGATTTCATGCAGATGTCAAAGATCACATTAAAACAACATTAACCACCACAATACAACAAAGTCCTTTCAAACTGACAGATGTTCTCTGAAAGAAGATAATAAAAAAAATATATATATATATATTTTCAAGAATAAATGTGTAAATAGGGCTTGCTGATGCCTGGATTTATTTCAGTTTAGCACTCCTGAGGCCACATACAGGCTTATATTCCTTTGATACTGGTAGCTCTGAGTTTTGAAGGATGAGAAGCCTTTTAATAGACTTTACATTTAAACATGGATAACAACAAACGCTTTGCTAGATTATAGGCATAGTATATTTTACATACTTTAGATTCTATTGTTTCAGACTCTGATTTAATCCATTACATTTTGGGGAACGTGTTTAGAATATCTTTTGACAAATTATAACAGTGCATTCAGAGTACTAACTCATGAAAGATAGCTAAAATCACCTGAACTTTGTATTTGGCTAAAGATTCTTTCTCAGAACACCCTCTCTAGTGAAAGTGAGATCCAGTAGACAGCAATTGTAAGATAAAGCAAAGAAATAATAGACCCTATATTATCATATGATATAATGCCTCTTTGCCTGGATAAACTTGTACTCGAACTCTTTGTCCTCTGACTCTGCCCACCCCACTCCCACCCTCCAATTGCACACCCTCTCGGCCAACTAAGGTGTTCTGTCTCCTGTGTTCCCACTGGGCTTGTGTTTGGAAGTACGGTTTCCTTTGGCTAATTTATTCATCATTGTGTCCACCAGATTTTTCCAATCCTCATAGTGATGGTATCTTACTTTGCTGTAGAGACTTAGGTCATGCTCAGAGTTTGGTTTTAGGAGTAGCGCGATGGGGCTTAGCTTGATACAGATCAAAGCATCTTTGTGCGGTTTCACACATCTCAAGTGGTCAGAAGCCTGATAAAAACTTTCCTTAACATAACCAGGGTGAGATGATATATGAGTAGATTATATTTTCTAAAACATATGAAGTGTTTATTAAGAGTTCCAGAAAATCTAAAAGCTGCTAGGTAATATACAAATCACTCTTTTGAACCAGATGATTATTCCTTTTCATTTAAAAGAAATTCTTATTCTGTGAACTTTGCTCTCTGGACCAAGCTGAGACTTCCCAGTTGACAGAACGTGGGACTTCCATTTCTTTACTTCATGTCGACCCTGTGTAATAACCCAACACAACACGTTTATTCTTTTGCCTTCCAAGCCAGTCTTTACAGAAACCAGAGTAATCTTAAAATATAAATCAGATCATCTCACTTCCCTGCATACCATAATGGGTTCTCAATGCTCTTAGAGTAAAACTCAAATTGCTTACCATTTGATCCAGCCCCTCACTGTGAATTCCACATGAAACTTGTATCACTCTCACTTGTTTCAGTTAAGGTAATACTAACTGCTGTAACAGCTCAAGTTTGAAATCGCATGGCATAACACCAGTAAAGGATTACTTCTTGCTCACGGAAGTCCAGTTAGTAGAAAGAGGGAGAAACGATGGACCTTTACTCCATGCAGTCATTCAGGGGCTCAGATTGATAGCAATATGGCATCTTCACACGTGGTTTTCAAGGACACTCTAGCTCATAATGTCCAGCTGGCACTTAAGCAAAGAGAGCGTAGAGTTTGTATGGACCAGGTCTAGTAGTGGCATTTCCACCCATGTTCTCTTGACCAGGATTCAGTCACATGACTATGCTTGCATGCAAGGGGGTAGGGTTGAGAAATAAAATCTCTTATTGAAAAGCCACCTCCCCCAAACAACTCTACAAGAGA
Organism: Ceratotherium simum simum; assembly: GCF_057802395.1. Classification (NCBI taxonomy): domain Eukaryota; kingdom Metazoa; phylum Chordata; class Mammalia; order Perissodactyla; family Rhinocerotidae; genus Ceratotherium; species Ceratotherium simum. The sequence goes on along the minus strand of NC_141928.1, from coordinate 33,488,417 downwards.
GAATGAGCATTCTTTAGTGGAACACTAGCTGTCCCTTCCACGTTCCTCTTACACATTAAGTTCCAGCCACACTGACTTTACTTTGGTCCTGGCATATTTCTACCTCAGAGCCTTTGCCCATGTTGTTCCTCTTCTAGGAACATTTCTGCTGCTCTTAACATGGCTGGTTATTTCTTCACCTTTTGATCTTGTCGTATATGCCATCTCCACAGAGAGACCTTTCTTAAGCACTTGTCAGAAGTAGGATTTTCCCAAGCACCTTGGTGGTTTCCTTTATAGCACTTATTCTTATAATTGGTAATAATTTGATTTGTTTATTTACTTGTTTTTGTCTGTTTCTTCCACTGGAGTGTAAGCTCCATGAAATTAGGTATATGTTTATCTTTTACACCATCGATTTCCTAATGCCTGTCATAGTGTCTGACACATAGTAGATGCTTAAATATTTTCTAAATTAAAGAAGAGTCTCTGGGTAATGAGTAAATAATTATAGTACTAAACTAAAACACCATTACTATACATGTTTATATTTATGATTCTATGGCTAGGTTTGGCACAACACAGTCAATGAATCAAGATTACTCAGTACTGACACTTTATATTAACCCACCACTTTCTTGAACAATCATAAACTGACTATTCCAGTCAACTATTGCTGCATAATACATTGCCTCAAAACTTAGTGAATTAAAACGGCAACAGTAATTTTATCATCTCTTACCAATTTCGTGGGCCAAGAGTACAGGAAGTATTTGGCTAATTTATCCTGGCTCAGAGTTTCTCATGTGGTTGTGGTCGAACGGTGGCTGGAGCTAGGACAACAGTGAGGCCAGAGCAGACACAGAGGCTGAAGCTGTCAGGAGCCAGTGTTCCTGTGAGCAAAGCAAAGCATATTGATTTTTATGACCTACCTTTGGAAGCGTTGCTTCACTGCCACGGCATGCTGTTGGTTGAAGCATACAGTTTCAAGCACAGAAGACATAGACCTGGATAGAAGTGTCAAAGAATTTTTTAACATATTTTTAAACTGTCACACTGACGAGGAGGGATTGAATCTTTGAATTTTTCAGAGTATTTGAAGGAATTGTTATTACCAGGCTTTCTCTCTCACCCTAATTTCTACACAGGCCACCAAGGAATTCCGTGGCATTTCACTTTCTCCCTGCACAGACCTCTTTAAGTAGCCAAGATATGTATGTATTTAGGACTTCCTATTTGAAAAGTGCTTCCACTTCAGGGTATTGTAGATATCATATTATGAGCACACTGACATTGAATTGAGGACTCACTTCTTTTCATACCATGGGAATTAGGCAGCATTGATCCTTAATGTTGCTTTGGCACATTTGTGGAAAAGAGCTTTTCTCAGCATAATTGATCTTGGATTCCCAGCCTTAATATTCTGCATAACACATTCTCTGTTTTCATTAAAGCAGTTTTTTTTTTTTTTTAAACAATGGATCAAATATTCTTTACTCCGGTTAGAATTCCAGAGGAAAGAATTACCGTGAATTCTAGGATCTTGCTTTATAATCATTTCACTAAACTTATTTAATGGAATGTTTTAGAAGGTGGGTAATTTGGATTAGAAAACTCACAAACTGCTATGTTGCTCCAAAATATGCATTAATCAATGTAATCTTCCAATTTTTTTACTGAGACTTTATTTATAGTTAGAAATATTATACTGTTCCAAGCATGACCTTGAGCAAGGATTCATTGACTTTTAAAAAGTAAACTTTTTATTTAAGAAGTTTATATTTACAGAAAAGTTGCAAGAATATTACAGAGAGTTCTGTAATACCCAATTTCCCATATTGTTAACATTACTATGGTACATTTGTCAAAGTTGATGAACCAATACTGATACATTATTATTAACTAAAGTCCATACTTTATTTAGATTTCTTTAGTTTTTACCTAATGTCTGTTTTCTGTTCCAGGGTCCCACCAGGATTCCACATTACATTTACTTGTCATGTCTTCTTAGGCTCTTCTAGACTGTTAGAGTTTTTCAGACTTTTCTTGTTCTTGATGACCTTGCCAGTTTTGAGTTGAGAATAGCAAAAATGCACAGGGAAGACCACGCGTTGTTCTATTAGGAAGTTGAACATCGTGACTAAGAGAACAGACTTAAGGATAGAATAGCCATGTGTTTGAATCCTAGTTCTGGCACTTACTAGCTGTATGACTTTGACTAAGTTCCTTAACCTACCAGAGCTTCAGTTTCTTTATTAAGTGAGGAATAATAGTACCCTCCTTATAGGACTCTTGTGAGAATTAACTGAGGTAAAGCATATAATGCACTTAGCATAATGCTTAGAAGATATTCAATTATTATTAAAAGGTGTTTAAAATATAGGTCAGCCCCAAAAAACATGTTTAAAGTATAATAAAGCTGACCTTCTACTATAATGGCAATAATAATAATTATATTAATGTCAAACATTTATTGAGCACATATCATGTACAAGTCACTGTTGTAAACACTTTACATGTATTAACTGAATTAATTGTACTAATAAAATTACTAAATCCAACCAGTCTTTATAATATTATTTCTAAGGAAAATATTCCCCAAATTTTAGCTGTAAGAGAGAAGAAAAAGAACATTCCAGTGTGAGTAAAGTCATGGGAGTAGAGTAGATACGTAAGTCAGTATTTTGATGGAAGGCTGAGGGAAGCAGAGTAGACAGGTCTGCGTGTGGATTTCAAACAGGGTAATCTTGGAGCAGGATTTCAACAATCATTGAAGGGCTTTGACAGACCTGAATTTGTGATAAAATTTTCCATATCTTCTTTCTCAAGCCTTGCTAGCCAGGCCTGGTAGGGTGGGGAGAGGCAGGATTTGAGGACTGCCCTGATACTCAAACGTTTGGTAAGGGTGAAAATTCATCAACAAAGAGTAGGGAAAATGCTCGCACTTCTCAGGGTTCCCATGGCTTAGAAGAAATGGAAACCTGGCCTCATTGGCTCCATGATCCCTTCCGCAAACACCAAGAGACTAATGTGCTCATGACTTACTAATTAGGTGGAAACACCTTAATGATTTCATTGCTGTTGCAGCTTCCACCAAGAGAGGGTTTGATTCATGTAAGGCAATCAGAACTATAATCCACACTAGCAAATGAAGGCAGAAAAGAGCATTATTCCTAGCGAGTATATCAACTTTGCTTACTATGCACAAGGGTAACAGGGGATAGGAAAAAGGTTTGTCAAATTACTGTCTATTATCATGGGCAAATGTTTCATAAAGTAAAGCAGTGTCTTCATCCCAGGATAGCTTTGGGAGCTGAGGACAGAGGAGGAAATTAACTGTTGGAAAGAGTTCCCCTGATGGCGCTTAAGCTGATCCAGGCTTCCCTAGTGGCTATTGTTATTTTCCATGTGGATGCTCTTCAGGAGGAAAGCAAGAGAACAAACTGGCATCCTTTTTTTTTAAAGCTGCAATGCTGCAAAATCTCATATTTAACATCAACAGCAGCCTCAAATTACTGGCTACCTGCAAAGGGCTGTGCATAATCACCTTTTTAAATCCTTAAATAGACCGACATGTTAGATATAATGACTTTCACTTTCGAGATGAAGAAATTGAGGCTGAGAGAGGTAAAGCAACTTGCCCAAGGTCAAGCAACAGAGCTGGGATATGAACCCACACCTGTCCTGTCTGGAGCCCCTGATGAGAACCACTGTGCTACAGACCTGTGTCTAGAATGGCAACGTCCGTGTCAGGCCCAGGCGGTATCAGTGATGCCTTGTCTGGAAAGGCCTGGCCATCTCAGTGATCGGTTTCTGAGTTAGAAGAGACTTGAGAGACTCCACAGCTTGTCAGCCTGCCTGCACATTGGGATCACCTGGAGACTTGAAACTGTACTGATACTTGCACCCTAGTCTGGTTTGATTCATCTGATGTGGCATTGTTGTGGTGTGGGGAGGTATTTAGGTTTCCCCAGGTGGTTCCACTATGATCCAAGGCTGAGAACCACTGACCTAGGCCAATCCTCCATGACTGGTTACTTCTGTGGCCCAGGGACTGGCAGCATCAGCATCTCCTGGGAGTTTGTTTGAAATGCAGCTGCCAGGTTCCACCTCAGGCAATTAGTGTGCACACTAAGGTTTAAGAGAGCAGCAGTGCCCAGCTAACCCCTAAAGGATAAGGAGGAGTTACATAGAGAAAGGAAGGGAAGGGAAGGGCATTCTAGACAGATGGATTAATATGTAAACGCCCAGAAGAGAAATAATGGCACATTCAGGAATTAGAAGTAGGTCTTTGTGGCTGAAGCAAAGATTATCAAGGGTTGTAAGATCAATCTTTTCGTATAGGCTAGACATGCTTCTGCCCCAGGACTTAGCACTGGCCACTTCCTCTGTCTGCATGGTTCATACTCTTTCACCCCAAATGATGCCGTCTCAGTAAGGGCTTACCCTGACCACCTCGTTTATTTATCCACCAGCGCATCCTCCAGCACCAAGAACTGTATCTGGCACTTAGAAGAAGTGCTTTCTGTATATTTGTTGGGTTAAAGAATTAATCAAGTTCTGAAGAGCTGAGTAGGTCATGCTTACTTTACCTAGAACTTGATTGTGAAATCCGTCAAGAGCCTTTTCAGGACTTTAAGTGGGTAAAGAACAAGATCAGATTTGCATTTGACTAGAAAGACCATCTGGCCGCCGTTTAGCTAGTGGACTTTGGGTGTGGGGAGGTTAAGGGCTAGACTAAAGGCAGGAAGTCCAGTTTGGTGACGATGGCAGGCTGCACCAAGGGAATAGGGACTGGAGAAGGTGGGATGCATTCAAGGCCTTCTTAGGAAGTAGCATCAGCAGGGGGTGAAGGGGAGAGAAGAGTCATCCTAGGCTTCTGGTTTAGGCAGCTAGAGGGATGAAAAGCCATCACTGAACTCGAGAGTGCTGAGGAAGAGCAGATATTTGGAGGGAAAAAGTAAAGCAACTGCAAAGTATTAAACTCCAGACTGATATAAGCTGGAGGAAATTTGAATTTCACATTCATTAAACAATGATTTATATTTAACTGCTGTCACTCTGCTAAGCCCCAATGAGTAAGTGCTATTCATTCATAAAAGTACCTACTATGTGCCAGGCATGGTGCTAGCTCCAAAGGATAGAATGATGAACAAAGCAGAGGTGGACCCATCTTCCTGCACTTGCAGAATTTATAAAGGGAAACAAAGTGCTGTGGGAGTTAGAGGAAGAATGAGAGAGAGAGAGAGAGAGACAGTAAAAGAGAGACACCAAAAGAGATTGCTTTCAGCTGGGAGTTCAGGACAAGGCAACTTTCCGGTAATGGTAGCATTTACACCGGAACTTACAGGAAACATAAGGTTTAGAAACAAAGAGAGGACAAAGGAATCAAAGGTGCGGAGGAAAAAAAAAGTCCAAACCATATGTCATGAATAGCAAATAATTAGATTGTCAGGAATTTAGAGACGTGGGGGCGATGTGTAATGAGAGGCAAACTTGCAAACGCAAATGGAGACCCCTGAAAGCCAGGTGAAGCCATTTTCAACTGTAAGCTTCTATAAGAAATCAGACTGAAATGTAATAGGTGTTCAGCATGTGTCTATTCAGTACATCGATAATTCGTTTTTTCGTGGGGGTGATGGTTACAAAGTGCTGTTTTGGGAAGGTAAATATGATTTTAGTACAGATGATGGATTATAAAGGGGAGAAGCTGAGAAAGGAAGCTATTTTAGTAGTGTTTTAGTCAGATAGGCTATCTACTCAAATAATCCCTATATTTTAGTGTCAACACCATGAAAGTTTGTGTCTGGTTTTTGCAAGAGTCCACTGCAAGTGTTCCTGGTTAGGTGGCTCATATAGACAGATAGCTCTCCTCCAAATTGTAACTCAAGCCCCCAGCCTCCTTAGATGTTGTGGCTCAGCCATCCTCTAGGTCTTTGGAGTCTCCTCCATTCAGCTCATGGATTGCAAAAGAGAAAGGAGGATAGATACTCTTGAGAGGGTTCTGTGGACCATCTGGAAGGAGCAGACACCACTTCCACATGCATTCCTTTAGCCAGAATGCAGTCACATGGCTTCAGCTAGCTGTAAGGGAGGCTGGGAATATAGTCTAGCTGTGTGCCCAAAGAAAACGGGAGCTGGTTTGGTGTATAGCTAGTCAGGCTCTGCCATAGTAATGAAGGTGAGAGATATAAAGATAGACCGAGGGAACAGAGAGGACGATAGGCATTCAACAGATATTGGGAAATTGACAGTAAATTGCTACTGATTGGGCACAGCATGGGGGTGTGTGGACAAAGGATACATTTTCCAAATGTAATTGCCACCAATAAAAAGATATTTATATCACAGGCCATTGAAATTGTATGTTAATATTTCCCAGATGCTTTCTATTTGAGGAGACAAAGAATATTATAGCTACTCACGAGATCACAGAGTTTAGAAGCTCTTGCATCAATGTGAACGCTTTTTATTCTTATGTTTTATTAAAGAAAGTAACTTCACCATTCATGTGTACTATTAGTTCAAAGTTTAAGAAAGCTTGCATCCAAATTTATGAGGTTTAGGAATACTCATTGGTTAACTAAGGGATAAACAATGCATTATTACCAGGGCCTGGCCAGCCATGGCCCAGGTTTGTTTCCCAGTCAGGAAAACACACCACCCATCTCTCGGTTGTCATACTGTGGTGCTGTGTGTTGCTGTGATGCTGAAAGCTATGCCACTGGGATTTCGAATACCAGCAGGGTCACCCATGGTCGACAGGTTTCAGTGGAGCTTCCAGACTAGGAAGAAAGACCTGGCCACCCACTTCCGAAAAAGTTGGCCATGAAAACCCTGTGAATAGCAGCGGAGCATTGTCTGATATAGCGCCGGAAGATGAGAGGCCGGAAGGTGAGAGGATGGTGCAAAAAGATGGGGCAGGGTTCCCCTCTGCTGTACACAGGGTGGCTAGGAGTCAGAATTGACTCGGCACTCACAACAACAAAACGATGCCTGAAGACAATGGGAAAAACCTGGTTCTTTGCTTATTTGTATCTACCTTGGCAGATTGTTCTGAAGATTGAGGGAGAAAATATAGGTAACACACCTAACATAATGTTTAGCTCCTAGAAAATAAAAGGTAGCTACTATAATCAAGTGGATATAACAAAGACAATTGTAGAGGAATAGGTCTAGGTCAGATGAAATAGGCACAAAGTAATAAATCATGGCGTGTTTGTATAGCATGGCGATACTTTAAAAGTCTAATTTTCTGAGTTATTTCTCAAAGGAACTTCCAATTCAGTAGTAGCTCACCAATACAGGATTCTCAGCTGAAATTTCTTTTGCGGCAGATCTATTGCACAAATTGAGGCAGCTGTGCACAGCATGCGTTTCATTTCAATGACTGTCGTGAAGGGTGTTATGCAAAGAGCCACTAATCAGGGAAAAGTCTCTCTTCAATTGGCAACTTCTCAGGGCCACATGCAAAGGAAAATTTGCATGTTTCATTAAGAATGAACCAACCTATTGGTTTGTGTACAACCTGGATCATTTATATTTTCCATTAGAAAAATGCTTAGATGTTATTTCCAATCCTGTCTTCCCTCAGTTCATTAGCCTGAATAAACTAAGTTCCCTTGATGGAGAAATTGATTGTAGAACCGTGGGTTTCTTGGGGCTGGTTGTTGCCGCGTACCCAGATAACCTTAATGAGATTAGCCTTGTCTTTTCCTCTGGGCTTTGATGATGGCAATCTACCATATTCTCCAATTAAAATCCTTGTCACACTTGACTTTTGTTTTGCTTAATTTTTACAATGTGTTCAGCTTGAAGAATGAAAGTAGATTGATCTGTTTCACTCCCTCTGAGTTAAGTTGTTCCTTACACGGATTTCCATGCCCTGCCTCGAGTTTGTGTATCTGCACTGAAGCAGACGGTGCTAATCTTTGTGAATCTGTTTTATGGAGAAAGAAGATGAAACCATGAATATTAATATCCTATTATCATGTGATGAGATTCTAAACACATACACCGTAAAAATCTTAAATTATGAAAGGAAAGGATCTTGGGGTCACCTTTATAATTTCTGTCCCAAAGAAATGAAGCTGGAAAAGAGCATGAAAATGAAGTACGATTTCAGGCCTTGCCCTAGAAACAAACTGTGGCTCTGAGGCTTCAACTCTTTGTTGAATTGTAAAGTCCTAGATGGTGTATTGATGCATCAGGAAAAGTGAATGTGGCATCCAATGTCTTTGTGGATCAATAAAATGCAAGACATTAGCTTGATGGTTTGTGAATGCTCACTTATATTTCAGTTTAGGTGATTAGCTATTCTAGAAATCGAGTATGATACTGGGATGTTGGATTTCTCCTTTTTCCTGGAAGGAGTTATTAGAAATGGAGCTAATATTTGAGCATGGAATTTTGGATCTCATTAACTGTCTTAACTGCCTCACCTTCCCCCAAAAGAAAAGTGAGGTCCAGAGAGATGAAGCAGCTTGCCCAAGATAACTCAGCTAATTAATGACTATTTTGACACATCACAGGATAGCCCATTTGTAGTAACAGGTCCACAAATGTTCCTTTGAATAAACATCAAGGCTCTGTCTATTCTTAAAGAAAATATTTTCTCTGAGATTATGGGACAGTACAGGCTGTGGTAAAAACAGGTTTCCTTTCTCTCAATCTGACTTTATGCTTCTGTTCTCTTTGATTGCTATGTTGGTCATCCATTCATTAAGTACCCGCTGAATATCACTATGTGATAGGTATTCTGCACAGTGTAGCAGAACAGCAAGAGAAGGGTGAGTATGTTTGTATACTGAGTAGAGCCAGTATTGGGCTAATTATCAAGTGATTACCCATTAAAAAGTCCACATGATAGAAGTGCATGCAGTACAATGACTAGAAGGGTGAAGGATTACAGATACAACTTTATGAAGTGCCATTAAAAACCCCAGCAGTGATCTGATTCTAAAGTGCAGTGTTTTGCTTCCCTTCCCAACCAAAAGAAATTAAGGGAGATCACTTACTGTGAGCCAGAGAATCTGAACCAAACATTAAGCGTCTCCTGAAAATAAACTTTCATGGCCAACAGTTGTGAGAAACCACTCAAATGAGTGCTATAAAAATTAAGATTTTTGTAAGAGCTGGAGAACAGACAATTGTTAAATAATCCACTGTCTAAGAGAAGTTCTTTTTAAATGTTTTTGTTTAATTTGAAATCTGCGTTATTCAAATGGCTCTAGTAACATTAAAAAAAATCTTGAAAATCAGTATTTCCTTCTACAGATTTGCAGTTTTGGTGGTTTGTCAGAGTCATATGCCTGGGATCACAGATATAGCTTCCCATCAAAATAAATTTTAATTCTGTTTCATTTTAAAATATGTTTAATTTGCTTACATCATTCCCCTTTTTATAAAACAGCTTGATTATCTTTGTTAGAATAAGGGTAATATTACTATATCCCTGCTTAGCAGAACTCACATTCCACCAGCTTTGTACTAAATTATACCTTCTGGTCTAATTTTCTAATTACAAATGATGGGTGGAATAAATTTTCTAATTACGGATGACGTGGGGAACAAAAGTTTCTTGGACGAGAGTAATGGAAAGAGACCAGTGGCTGTAGTGGTTAGGTGCTTATCTAGCTAGTAATGCAAGTCCTCTTGTGACTAAAAGACTCAACCAGCAGATCTGGTCTCCTCCAGATCTCATTTATTTGTTCCCACATTTATTTGTTCATCCAAAAATTATTTATTATTTGCCTCCAAGTGCTATGGATAAACAGAGAGCCAGAGGAAGTCCCTGCCCCCATGAAACTTACTCTCTGTAGAGGAGACAGATAATGAGCAAATAATTATAGCATACCTTCAGAGAGAGCTAAGTGCTGGTGAGAAGAAAATGAAATCAGACAATGGTATAGATTGAAAGTGGTCAGGTGGAGAGTTCTTTTAGCTGGAGTGGTTAAGAAAGCCCCTCTGGGAAGATGAAGATCAAGAAGAGAACTAATTTAGGCAGAGGGAACAGTAAGTGCAAAGATCCTGAACTGGAACAAGCGTGAGGTATTGAAGGTCAGAAAGAAGGCCAGTGTGGCTGGAACATAATGGGCTAGAAGGAGAGTATTAGAAGGTGAAGCTAGAGAATTGACAGGGGCCTGAGCAGGTAGAGTAGTGGTTCTCAAAGTGTGGTCCCCGGACTAGCAGCATCAGCATCACCAGGGAATCTGTGAGTAATGCAAATTCTCAGGCCCCATCCAAGACCTACTGAATCAGAGTCTCTTGGGTGTGCACTGGCGATCTGAGTTTCAACTGGCCCTCCTGGCGATGCATGCTCAAGCTGAGACCCACTGATCTAGAGCCTTGTTTGCCATTATGAGGAACTTGAGGGTGTTTTTGTTTTTTTGGTGAGGTAGATTGGCCCTGAGCTAACATCTGTTGCCAATCTTCCTCTTTTTGCTTGAGGAAGATTAGCCTTGAGCTAACATCTGTGCCAGTCTTCCTCTATTTTGTATGTGGGATGCCACCAAAGTATGGCTTGATGAGTGGTGTGTAGGTCCGTGCCTGGGATCTGAACCTGTGAGCCCCGGGCTGCCAAAGCCGAACATGCGAACTAAACTACTACACCACTGGGCCGGCCCCAGGAATTTGAGTTTTATTCTCCATTGGAAGGTTTTAAGCAGAAGAGGGAAATAATGTGATTTAGGCTTTGAGAAGATAACTTTGGCCTTTGTGAGAATGGAGAGATTGGTACTTACTCTTTTATGTATCTATTATGACTAAAGATTGTAGCTCAGCAGGAAAGAACAATTAGCAGATTCATGCCGAGCTCTGTTTACTTTTATTGTGAAGGATAATTGTATTCAATCTCATGCCTGAATTCCAGATGTCTACCTGAAAATGCAAATAGTAATTCCCTACTGTGAGATGTCAGATAACGGAAATTCAAACACACTTGTGGAAATGCAAACCCATTATCAATTGTCTTTGGATACTAATGTCTTAAGTAGGGCATATTTTCTGGTTGAAACAAACAATTGGCTTTAGAATGAAATATAATTAGGACAGTTATAAATTAATATATTATTTTATTCTGGATATCAGCCTAGATTTGGTAGGGTGTGTGCGTGTGTGTGTGTGTGTGTACAACATGCTTCCTAGAATGGAAACTTAACCTTCCTACCATAAAATCCCTCTGGATATTTATGGAATTTCTAAGTGATGATCCAAGAGTGTTCTAGAACAAATCTTCTCAGCCACCACTTACATCTGCCATTTTCCCTTTGCTTCTTCTCTATTTCCCTTTCTTCCTGTGATATGCCTAGTAAAGTTACATGAGGGTCTGTTATTTGTGCCCCAGCTACTGCAGGTATACTTATGCCACCTCCCAGTACTGGAGGTATTACCTTTTGTAATATGCTTTCTGGCTCTGTGCCAGCATTCCTGTATGGCTAAGGTTGCTGCACTGAAGGGGCAAATCCCATACACCCTGTTGGTGCCGCAGTCGGATAGACTAAGCCCCAAGAAGTGCTGCCTCTACTTCTCCAAATCTCACAGATGTTGTGAGAGAAAGACGCTCTTTCCATTCCTGCTTATATCCCCTCTCTCCTTGGGACTCATACAGGAACCCAGCCACTTCTACCTCCCCAAAGGCATCCACTTTCTTTGCTTTGGAGTAAATTTCCTCTTGGTGCTTTCTTTCTCATTAGGCAAGCTTTCCATCTTATGTTCTTGTAGAAATCTCTCCTAGAGTCTGCTGCCCTACCCGAGTCTGGTCTGGTGACTCTCTAGGCAGGCTGCACACATTTCATCCTGCCACCCCTCTTCACTGGCATCCCGAGGATCCTTTTCTCTGCTTTCCTTTGTAGGACCCTCTGTTTCCTGAATCTTGTGATTTCCTCTTTCTTACTTTACTCCTTTGTTTTGCTGGAGCACATCCTTTACTTCCTAAGAAAGAGTGCATCAGAAGTAAGGTTTTTGGGTCTTGTTTTTTAGGATTTTCATGTCTGAAATTGTCTCTCTTTTATCTTCACACTAAATAGTGATAGTTGGACATATAAAGATTTCCAGATTAAAAATCATGTTTTCCTTGAGCCAGCCCTGATGGCCTAGCAGTTGAAATTCAGTGCACTCCACTTTGGCAGCCCAGGTTCACTTCCTGAGCATGGAACCACACCACTTGTCTGTCAGTGGCCATACTGTGGTGGCGGCTCATGTGGAGGAACCAGAAGAACTTTTTATGATAAAAACTCTGAATAAAATGGGTATAGAAGGAAAGTACCTCAACATAATAAAGACCATATATGAGAAACCCACAGCTAATATCATCCTCAATGGTGAAAAACTGAAAGCTATCCCTCTAAGAACAGGAACCAGACAAGGATGCCCACTGTCACCACTCCTATTTAACATAGTATTGGAAGTCCTAGCCAGAGCAATCAGGCAAGAGAAAAAAATAAAAGGGATCCAAATTGGAAAGGAAGAAGTGAAACTGTCACTATTTGCAGATGACATGATTTTTTATATATAGAAAACCCTAAAGAATCCACCAGAAAACTTTTAGAAGTAATAAACGAATATGGTAAAGTTGCAGGATACAAAATTAACATACAAAAATCAGTTGCATTTCTGTACACTAACAACGAAGTAGAAGAAAGAGAAATTAAGAATACCATCCCATTTACAATCGCAACAAAAAGAATAAAATACCTAGGAATAAACTTAACCAAAGAGGTGAAAGATCTGTACACCGAAAACTATAAAACATTTCTGAAAGAAATTGAAGAAGACACAAAGAAATGGAAAGATATTCCGTGCTCTTGGATTGGAAGAATTAACATAGTTAAGATGTCCATACTTCCTAAAGCCATCTATAGATTCAATGCAATCCCTATCAAAGTTCCAACAACATTTTTCACAGAAATAGAACAAATAATCCTAAAATTTATATGGAACAACAAAAGACCCCGAATAGCTAAAGGAATCCTGAGAAAAAAGAACAAAGCTGGAGGTATCACACTCCCTGATTTCAAAATGTACTACAAAGCTATAGTAACCAAAACAGCATGGTACTGGCACAAAAACAGACACACAGATCAATGGAATAGAATCGAAAGCCCAGAAATAAACCCACACATCTATGGACAGCTAATCTTTGACAAAAGAGCCAAGAACATACAATGGGGAAAAGAAAGTCTCTTCAACAAATGGTGTTGGGAAAACTGGATAGCCACATGCAAAAAAATGAAAGTAGACCCTTACCTTACACCATACACAAAAATTAACTCCAAATGGATTAAAGACTTGAATGTAAGACCTGAAACTATGAAACTTCTAGAAGAAAACATAGGCAGTACGCTCTTCGACATCGGTCTTAGCAACATCTTTTCAAACACCATGTCTGACCAGGCAAGAGAAACAATAGAAAAAATAAACAAATGGAACTACATCAAACTAAAAAGCTTCTGCACAGCAAAGGAAACCATCAACAAAACGAAAAGACAACCTAACAATTGGGAGAAGATATTTGCAAACCATACTTCTGATAAGGGCTTAATCTCCAAAATATATAAAGAACTCATGCATCTCAACAACAAAAAAACTACCAACCCAATTAAAAAATGGGCAAAGGACCTGAACAGACATTTCTCCAAAGAAGATATACAGATGGCCAACAGACACATGAAAAGATGTTCAAAATCACTAACTATCAGGGAAATGCAAATCAAAACTACAATGAGATATCACCTCATACCCGTCAGAATGGCTATAATTAACAAGACAGGAAACAACATGTGTTGGAGAGAAGGGAACTCTCATACACTGCTGTTGGGAGTGCAAACTGGTGCAGCCACTATGGAAAACAGTATGGAGATTCCTCAAAAAATCAAGGATAGAACTACCATATGATCCAGCCATCCCACTGCTGGGTATTTATCCAAAGAACTTGAAAACACCAATTTGTAAAGGTACATGCACCCATGTGTTCATTGCAGCGTTATTCACAATAGCCAAGACTTGGAAGCAACCTAAGTGCCCATCAAGGGACGAATGGATAAAGAAGCTGTGGTATATATACACAATGGAATACTACTCAGCCATAAGAAACGATGAAATCCAGCCATTTGTGACAACGTGGATGGACATTGAGGATATAATGCAAAGTGAAATAAGACAGAGGGAGAAGGTCAAATACCGTATGATTTCCTTCATTAAGTAGTAGATAATAACAACAATAAACAAACACATAGGGACAGAGATTGGATTGGTGGTTACCAGAGGGGAAGGGGGGAGGGAGGAGGGTGAAAGGGATAATTCGGTACATGTGTGTGGTGATGGGTTGTAATTAGTATTTTGGTGGTGAACATGATGTAATCTATGCAGAAATAGAAGTACAATGATGTACACCTGAAATTTTTACAATGTTATAAACCAATGTTACTGCAATAAACAAAAAATTAAAAAATAAATAAAATAAATAAAAAAAACAACTATACACAGCTATGTACTGGGGCTCTGGGGGGAAAAGGAAGAAAAAGAGGAGGAAGATTGGCAACAGTTCTTAGCATAGGGGGAATCCTCCCCTGCAAAAAAAAAAATAAAAATCACGTTTTCCTTAGCATGTGAAGGCACTGCTCTATTGTCTTCCCATTTCCAGTGCCATTCAGAATCTTCATTCTTTTTTTTGTGTGTGTGTGAGGAGATCAGCCCTGTGCTAACATCTGCCAATCCTCTTCGTTTTTTGCCGAGGAAGACTGGCCCTCGGCTAACATCTGTGCCCATCTTCCTGCACTTTATATGGGATGCCGCCACGGCATGGCCTGCCAAGCAGTGTGTTGGTGCGCGACCGGAATCCAAACCGGCGAACCCCGGGCCACCGCAGCAGAGCGTGTGCACTTAACTGCTTGCGCCACTGGGCCGGCCCCCAGATTCTTCATTCCTTATTTGAAAATGTATATATTTTTTCTCTCTGGGAGTCTCTAGCATCTTTTCCTTCTCCCTAGAATTCTGAAATTTCACTGTGATATGCCTTGCTGTAGGTTTATTTTCACCAGTTATGCCAAACCATTATGTTGGTCAGAATTTTAAATCAGAGATTCATATCTTTCATGTGTAGGAAATTTTCTTGAATTATTTCACTGATAATTTCTTCTCCTTCATTTTCTCTGCTTTGTCTGGTGGTTCGATTTTATTTTTTAATGTGAAGCTGTTTGGAAGCTCTGGGCACTAGAGGAGGCTTGTTGACTCTGGTCTTCACTATAGGGTGATTGGGGAACTTCTGATGTCAATATTTTTAGAATTTTCTTTTTGGTTACAATCCTCAGAGAAGACCCTTCCAATCCCTTGTCAGGCTTCCAACCTCTGGGAGCTGAGTGGATGTGAAAAAGGGCTGAGGTCTGAACATTCGGTATGTAAATGCTCTATAATTCCATTGTTTTTGGTATGGGGCTCAACTCTCAACTGGTGTCCCCCAGTTCAGAGACCCTCTGTTCCCTTTCCTGAGAATAAAACTCCAGGTTTCTGCCAAGATGGAGGAAGAACAAAGGGAAAAGACTTTGGGGAGCCAACTGCTTCTTAAACAGTCTTTGAACAAATCTTCCCGTTAGTCTCATCTTCTCTGCCTCTTCCAGAAGTATTTGGTGCCATTGATTCCTGAGCCTACTGGGAGTTCTGCAATGTAAAGCAGATTGCTTTTTGCCTTTCTCTGCTGCTGATTTAGAATTTTGCTTTTTTTGATTCTCCTGAGTCAGCTACCACCCACCTATCCTTCTAGCCCCCAACATTTTTACTTCTTGTCTCCTCTCCCCTTTTCCTTTGTGAGTTCATGCATTAAAAAATACTTTACTTGAGATTTAATGGGATTTGAGAGGATCAGAACTAAATGCATGTGTTTAATTCACAATTTTAAATCAGAAGTGCTTTCAAACTTATTTCCTCCCCTCTAGTCTCTGAATTGGGTTGGAAGGAGTAGAGAGTTACATGAATTACAGCATCTCTGTCCTTACGCTTCCCCATTAGAAAGCAGAAATAGCTACAGTACGTTTAGATTTAATTTTTTTCCCTCTGTATTACATATCAACATGGTCCAATTCTGTTTCTGCTTAAGATAAGATGAGTAGGTATATATTTAAATTTCAGAAAGAGGAATGGAGATTAGTTAATAGCAGAAATCTCCTGACTGTGTGGGATGTTGAAATGTGTTATCAGGGGAATCCACTGAAGCTTGTGAGTAGCTGAATTGACAAAGAGCTAGAAGCATAAGCACGGATCTGAACTTGGCTGGCAGTGCCTTTGTAAGGCACTCCAATTAGTGCAGGAGCAAGCACACTCTTCCCTTTGTCTAGATTAAGAAATATCTGAAATTTTAAGCAAATGTGATACTCTCATTGATACATATTTGAATGTTGCAGAGTTGTCCCTGAGATCAAATCGCATCCAAATATTGCCTGGGCATCATTTTTGAGAGTGGTGGTAGTAGCTGCTGCCAGATCGGCAGTGACTCAGTGAGGATTGTGGAGGGAGGAGGGAGCTCTAGCAAATGCTATGAAAAATACTGACCACACACAACCTACCCATTAATAACATATCTTCCCATTTCTTGTTGGAAAAGTCGTGGCAGATTGCCCCTCTACTTTCACAGATTCTTTAGCTTTACCTGTTCTGCCTTTTACTTTTCTTCTCTGTTATCCTTCTTGTTAGTTACAACACAATTTCATCTGGATGTTTTCTGTAATTTTTTTTTATGTTGAGGGTTGGAATGTTGGGGTGAGCTGGAAGGCTTTTGTTTCTTTCAAGGAGGGGATTATGATTTTTAGCATGGTTCACCCATGCGAAGTTCCCCTGAGGTGCGTGTGTTACTGCGTGTTGTGAATCCAGTGCTGCAGGGAAAAAGCCCTTCTTGCCCTGCCATGAAATTGGATTGCATTTATGTTTAACTGCCAAGTCAAACTCAAGAAAATAAAGTTGTCGTTTACTACTTTGCACTGGAAGGGTGGCCTCTCCTTGCCTTTTCTGGGTTTTGAATTTGGAAGATTCCAAATCTTCCAAAATATATTTATATTTTGGATATATTTATTTATTTGGACAGGTTTTTCTAATCCCATGTTTGTAGAGACAGTGTTGCATGGGAGTAAAGAGTATGGGTTTTGGAGGGAGACAGCCCTGGGTCCAAATGTGTGAGTGACTTTGACGAAATGAGTTAATCTCTCTAAATCTCAGCCTCCTTATTTGTAAAATGAGGATGATGCTAGTGCTCCACTATGAACTGCTGTGAGGATTAAATGAGCAAATATAAGTCAACTGCCTAGCTCATACCAATGAGGGGCAGCTACTGTCATCACCATGATTATTATCACTGTTACTACTATTCGAAGAAAGAGTGGGATTGTCAGAAGGGAGTAAAGGGGGGAAGAGGCATTTCAGAAGTGGCTTGGAAGTGAACAAAGATGAGTGAGCTCAGCCGCTTCTCCTGCAGAATCGGCTGGAAGACCTGTATCAACTTGGTTCCACAGCACAGACTAGGAAATGAATCCTGCTTTATGGAATGTCCGCTAGTTCTCCCTAGAATTTACCTTATCACATGCCAGACATCCTTGTCAGGGCCCAGGAAGCGGCTCAGTAAAGACTGGCTATTCCAAAGTCCCATTCACAAGAGCCCTTCTTCCTTGCCTGTGTCCAACCTCAACAGGCAGTGAACATTGATAATATTGGGAGAATCCCAACAGAGCACTGAAAACCACTAGATATTTCGTTTTAAACTAAAATGTTTAAAAATGTCCAAATAGTCACATGAGTAGTTGTACAAAGTAATAAGGACATGGAAAATTATCAGAGTTTTCAAACCTTCTAGCTGGTACATCTTCAGATCTGGGGAGAGTATTAAAAAAAAAAAAGAGTTGAGCTAGGAAAATAAACAGGATTCAAATAATCATGATTCAGAACCGGGTTTCCAGTATTAAAAAAAAAAGGTAATGCAAAATTGACTGTGAAAGGAATAGCACTTAGTAAATGAAGCCTTTTTTCATCTTCACGTGTACCAAATCAAATCCATTTCATAAAGGAGCAGGAACCTCTTAAAATAAATGTGATGAACCCTCTTTTAGACATTTACTCCAGGGACTAACAAGAATCAATTGCCTACTCAAGGTAGGTCTATAATAAAAGATTGAATCAAATGGTATTGAAAACTGCATCCACACTATAAAGAAGCGGCCCCTTAAGACGAGTAATTGCCCACCAAGCAGCATCCTTAGTACTGGTTCCATTATCTGTTTTAAAGAAGAAGGTTTGATTAAGAAATGCCACGTTGAATACAAAGGGCTGTTCCTTCCTCTGTTTACTTATTAATGATCAGATTCATTATCTTAAATAATAGAAAGAAAGAATATTTCCAAGCCTCATAATAACAAGAGTGAGTATATTTCTATGTAAATCTCAAGAGAACTCCACTTGGCTGATATCGCCTAATTAATCTTTACAGTTTGTCCATAAGGAGGATGCAGTTTTAATGCCCTCCCAATCTGCAGATCTAATAACTGAGGAACATAGAAGATAAATTTTGTTTGCCCTGAATAACTGGTTTTAAAGGAGTTCTCCACAGTCACAATAATGATGCCTCTTCTAAGCTTATTACACAAGGGGACTTTGACTCAGAGCTTCCTGTATGGGACGCCTGGAGGCTGTTAAATAGAGAAGATCTGTTAGAAGTGCTCAGGTGGTCCCAGTTCGCAGGAGCAATACAGTCTGTGCTATGCCTTTGAGACTTACTAGGGCCTATTCTCCTTTCTGAATTCCAGGATCTAGATGAGTTGGGGATGCTGTCCCCAGCAAGGGACATGGTGACAATCCCTGTCAATGGGAGAAAAGGACTAGAACTTTGTTGTTCATCACTAAATCCATACGGACAGGGGGAAAGCAGAGTGGCGATGATGATGATGACTTATTTTATTGAATGCGACTCTATACAGGCCCAGAACCAAGTGTTTTATTTGCTTTATTTTCTTTAATCAACACAATATCCTATGAGGTTGGTGCTATTATTATACTCAGTTTACAGGGGAGAAAGTAAAGTATCCAACTTTTGTTAGTAAAGAAAAAAGTGGAAAATCAGAGCTTCACAGAGGGAGTCATTTTTTCTGATGCAGAATATAGCTATTCACTTTGCAGTGCCCCATTGGCCTTGTTACAGTTCAGTTCAATTTTTGATTCAAGGATTTCTTTGGGACACTGTTTTGCAGGTATTGGACTGGGTACTGAGCGTAGGGAAATGAAAATAGTCTAGTGCCTATCCTTAAGAAATTCAGTCCAGATTGGTCTACAAACTCAAATTCTTTCAGGGACAGCCATGCAGCATGACACTGATGAGTATGACAGGGCCTGAGGCCAACTGGACGGCCATACCCTATCAAAAGATATTCCAATTAAATAGCGTTAACGATAAAAATCCTTGCTATATGAACAGAACCCCTCTCTGGGTTGAATTGGGTCTGGCATTACTTTGCAACTCATGGGCTAGATATTTTCTAATTTCTTGGCCAATAAGGTGTTTTCTCTATAATTTTTAATATTAGAATTAAAACATAGAGTCTTTACCTCTGTGATATGGAAACTTTGATATGGAGGCTTAGGAACTACTGATGGCCGTGGTCTTCTGCTGTGAAGGATGCCACCTTAGTGAGAATGGAGTAGGCTCACAGAGGGAAGCAGAGACAAGAGGGGGGAGCGCAAAAGTCCAGATGGCATTCATGTCCCCAGTTCCGATGGTCCCTGAGGCCCAGTGGTACCTTCCTGCAATTTCATTGTTCAATTATTTCTTCAGTTACAGAAAATGATACTCTAGAATATCCTTCCAAGATATTTCTCTTTTAGCTAGAGCTACTTAATTTGGGTTTCTGCCACTTGTAACTAAAAGTGATTTGACTAATTCACAGGGCTGCCTGTGAGGCCAGTAAGGGAGATGAAGGAGGTAGAAGACAGTCAAGAATGACAGGATGAGATCCATCCATAGAGCACAGGGCCACATAGTGCCATCTCTACTCATAAGCCTAAACATAGAGACATAGGGACTCAAAACCAAACAACTGAGGTCAAAATTAGAAAAGAAAAGGAGACTATGGGAATTGGGGAAAAAATTGACAAGAAAAAATATTCAGATCCTGTTTAGAACTGAAGACAAAGCCATAATTAATGAACTTTTGCCAGAAAGCTTCTGGAAAATAGATTCTGGTATTCCTTAGTAGGTCAAAGACAGGTCCCTTAAAGGAGGGGAAGCTGGGACTAGTTTTCAGAAGGAGGAGGTGGTGCTTGTGGCAATGGGGCAGTCTATAGAGTGGACTCGCTTCTATAGATTGTCCCCAGAACTTACTCTGGCTTCTTAGGGGTTCTCCTTTCTCTTTGGAGGTGGACCAGGATGGTTCTACTGACTTCCTCTTAATCTGGATCTGAACTCTTAGAGTATTGCTACCTTCTTGGTGTCAGGGGACATGTAACACATCCTCAGGCTCACAGAAGCAGAGACAAGAGAAGGGGTGAGCAAAAGTCCAGATGGCATTCACGTCCCCAGTATCCAGTGGTCCCTGAGGCCCAGTGGTACCTTTCTGCAATTTGGTGGACATTTTCCATGCTTTATGTGGCCAACTCTGTTTTTTAAAGAAACAGGTTTATTGAGATATAATTCACGTACAGTTCACCCATTTAAAGTATATAATTCAGTGGCTTTTAGTCTATTCACAGAGTTGTGCAGCCATCACCACAATATATTGTAGAACATTATTACCACTCCCAATAAAACCCTGTACCCATTAGAATTACTCTTCATTTCTCCCCTAACTGTCCCACTCTTTCAGCCCTGGAAACTACTAATCCAGTTCCTGTCTCTTTAGATTTGCCTATTGTGGACATTTCACATAAATGGAATCATACAATACGTGCCCTTTGTGACTAGCTTCTTTCACTTAGCATGATGTTTTCAAGGTTCATCTATGTTGTAGATATATGAATACTTCATTTCTTTTTATTGCCAAATAGCCCATTGTATGGATATACCACATTTTATTTATCCATTCCTCAGGTGACAGACATTTGGATTGTTGCCACTGTTTGGCTGTTATGAATAACGGTGCTGTGAACATTCATGTACAAGTTTTTGTGTGGATATATGTTTTAATTTCTCTTGCATATATACCTAGGAATGGAATTATTGGGTCATATGGAAACTTTATATTTAACCTTTTGAGGAATTGCCAAACTGTTTTCCAAAGTGGCCATACCATTTTACATTCCCAGAAGCAAAATATGAAGTTTCCAATTTCTCCACATCCTCGCCTTATCTGTTTTTTGATTATAGCCATCCTAATGGTTGTGAAGAGGTGTGTCTCATTGTGGTTTCGATTTGCATTTCCCTCATGACTAATAATGTTGAGCATCTCTTCATGTGCTTATGGGCCATTTATATATCTTCTTTGTAGAGATAGCTATTCAGATCCTTTGTCATTTTTAAATTGGGTTGTCTTTTTATTGAGTTATTTAGATATTCTAGATACAAGTACCTTATCAGCTATATGATTAGCAAATATTTTTCTCCCATTCTGTGGGTTGTCTTTTCATTTTCTCATTCTTTAGGGCACAAAAGCTTTTAATTTTGATGCTGCCCAGTTTATTTTTTCTTTTGCGGATTGTGCTTTTGGTGTTATATCTAAGAAAATGTTGCCTAACTGAAGCTCATAAGGATTTACTCCTAAATTTTCTTCTAAGAGTTTTATAAATTTAGTTCTTACATTTAGGTCTATGATTCATCTTTAGTTAATTTTTTTGGTATTGTGTGAGGAAGGGGTCCAACTTCATTCTTCTGCATGTGGGTATTGAGTTGTTCAGCACCATTTGTTGAAAATACTCTTCTTTTTCCATTGAATAATCTTAGCACCCTTGTTGAAAAGCAATTGACTATAACTGTGAGGGTTTATGTCTGGACTTTTAATTCTATCCTATTGATCTGTATGTCCATCCTTATGCTGGTACCACACTGTCTTGATTTCTGTAGCTTTGTAGTAAGTTTTGAAATCAGGAAATGTGTGTCCTCCAACTTTTTCTGCTTTTTCAAGATTGTTTTGGATATTCTGGGCCCCTTACATTTCCATATGAATTTTAGGATCGGCTTATAAATTTCTGCAAAGAAGCCACCTAGGATTTTGGTAGTGATTGCATTGAATTATTTTGCTTAATGAGTGATGATAGTGTTTGATAGTGATTGCGTTGAATCAGTTTGGGGAGGATTGTCATCTTAATATTAAGTTTTCTGATCAGTAAATAAGGATGTCTTTCCATTTACCTAGATCTTCTTTAATTCCTTTCAATGATATTTCATTTTCAGAGAATACGTTTTGCACTTCTTTTGTTAAATTTATTCTTAAATATTGCATTCTTTTTGAAGCTATTGAAAATTGATTTATTTTCTTAATTCTAATTTTGGATAGTTCATTGCTAGTGTATAGAAACAATTTATTTTTATATATTGGTCTTGGACTCTGCAAACTTTCTGAATTTGTTGATTAGTTATTATAGTATTTTTGTTGATTCTCTAGAATCTCTATATACCAGATCATGTCATCTGCAAATTGAGATAGTCTTACTTATTCCTTTCCAATCTCAGTACCTTTTGTTTCATTTTCTTGCCTAATTGTCCTGGCTAGAACCTCCAGTATAATGTTGGATAGAAGTAGTGAGAGTGGACATCTTTGTGTTGTTCCTGATCTTAGGAGGAAACTTTTGGTCTGTCACCATTGAGTATGATGTTAGCTATGGGTGTTTTGTAGATGCCTTTTATTAGTTTGAGAAAGTTCACTACTTCTGTTTTGTTGAGTGTTTTTATTATGAAGAGGTGTTAGATTTTTTGAAAAGCTGAACATGTGACATTTGTCTTTTAATTTATTAATATAGTGTATTATATTAATTTCTCTACTATTTTTATTTTTATTTATTTATTTTTGTGAGAAAGGTCAGCCCTGAGCTAACATCCATGCTAATCCTCCTCCTTTCGCTGAGGAAGACTGGCCCTGGGCTAACATCCGTGCCCATCTTCCTCCGCTTTATATGGGACGCCGCCACGGCATGGCTTGACAAGCGGTGCCTCGTGCACGCCCGAGATCTGAAACCAGGCCACCAGTAGTGGAGCGTGTGCACTTAACCACTATGCCACGGGGCCGGCCCCAATTTCTCTACTATTTTTAGTGTGGCTTCTTAAACACCTAAGAACATCTACTTTGGTATACTCAACCTGTGTCATCACTTAGGTTCTCTGGAAGCAGTCATTAAGATAGAATTTGGGGTGCAAAAGATTTATTAGGATCAACACTGCGGAAGCAAGATTGGGCAGAGGAAGAAGTCGAACTGCCATATACGTCTGATAAAGTTTAGCCAATCCCACAGGGAGCTCTGGAACAAAAGATATTTCCCATCAAGTTCTCCTGTGGTGGGTTAACGTGGTTGGGCCTTTTTGCCACATCTTGCTCAGTAACCAGATGGGAGCTACTCCATGAAAGGTGTGCCCCAAGGCCAGGTAGCTCTGTGCAGCTGAAGGGACCCTGAAGGTTGATATCTGGAGGCTGTCTGCAGACCACTTGGGCAATAAATCCTCCCTTGAAGAATGATCTGGGCCGTGTGCATCAACATGTCAACCACGCCATCACTCATAGAAATCTTGGACTTTGACCCAAGGTTTGTTGCTGTTATCAGAGGTTTGAGTCACAGACTAGAATGGAAGTGTGTGGATAGCCCTCATATTCTTTGGTCAGAGTCATGCATAATAGTCCAACAGCCACAAACCCACAGGAAGGTCCCCACACTGCTTCTTGGACTATGTAGCACACAGAAAAGTCTATAGCCATACTGTTCAGAGGGTGTAATGACCAATCTAAATATTATCTCATGAGAAACAAGGCTTCCCCAAATCAAAAAACATTCAAGAATATATTTCTATTATTTATGATGACACATATTACTTATAAAATCTAGGAAGTGAAGTTTCAATGACACTCCCTTCATTCGAGAAAGAGAATTTTTAATTGAAAATGCACTTTAATATGCCTATTTTCTTTTCTGTTTCCTCATTCTGCTAGTCTTTTCTCATTCTTGTCTTCATTTTCCTACTAAAAGTCTCCACATGTGTAACTCAAGAGACCCAGTAATCACAGAAATAATGAGAAAAAAGCAAAAGAGATTAAAAAGTCACATCTGTTTCTATCCAAAGAAGTGCTGCTTTTAAATCTAGGGTAAATATTTGTTTTACTCAAGGTTTCACTTTTTATTTACTTTGGCTTTGTTACTCTAGATCTCACTTCAGTGCCTCTCTAAAATTAACTTAGACTAGGTTGAATTTACTTGTTCTTTGTTCTCAGAAAATGTGATATAGTGAACAAGAAAGTACATTTGCACTAATGTAGAGTGTCAATACATTTTATGTAAATAATTCTCTAAGGTTTTACATACTAGATTATCTGGGAAGTGGGGAGGGAAAAATTAACCCATGCAATGTTCCTAAGCATTGACTCTAATCTATTCTCGACGTGAGAGGAACTCTTTGGTACTATTTTCATCGGAATTGTCTAGTTATTGTTCTCTGGGGCACATGGTTCTTCTACAAATGAAATAACTCATCACTCCTTCAATCTGAAATTTGCCTCATCAATAACAATCAGATGTCTGATTCATCTCTGCCTCTCTGAAATGCCAGCACTAAGCAGAGAGAGCAGCTCATGGCAGAGGCTTTGTCAACACTGCCTGAATAAACATGCCTGGGGTTTTTCCGGTAAGAATTATAAGAGGACCCTTACTGACAAAGTTTGGAATGTCAGCAGAAGCATCTGACTTTCCCCTGCCTTCCATCCTACCATCCAATCCTCATGGAAATGACTAATAGAATTTAGAGATAGCAGGGAACTTCAAGGAACTGCTGGTAGAATACTGCAGCTGCAGCCAGTTCAAGAAGGTGACTTTCAGGACCAACAAAGAATTTATTTGCTTGTGAAATTACTGTCTGCTCTCCACTTGTAGGAGTTAGGCCATATGGTAGGCAAATGCAGTGACCAGGAGGACAGAGTGAAAAGTGAAAATAACTCAAATATCCATATCTTGTGTTTCATTCCCTTTTTTCTATAAAACAGCATTTTGTTCTATGATGTGAACAGCTGCTAATTTTCACGATGATTATATCAGACCATCTGAAGTAATCAGCAGTACCATTTTTCATTGTTGAGCTCTATGTGAGCAGAAAGACATTTTGCATTGCTCTCACCCTGTGAAGTGCTTTGAGGAAATTACAGCAAGGATTACGATGGGAAATGGTTGCAATGATATTTTGCTGTCATTTATCTTACAGTAACGAAACACCTTAGCCTGCTTAGCCTTTTATTATTCCTTCTCTAGAGATTTCTTTATACTGAAATTATAACTTTTATAGGAGGGTCATAGTATGAACACAAAAGAGCTGCTCGAATTTGCCATGCTGGATTACTGATCCCTGAATATTAGTACTCA
Organism: Ceratotherium simum simum; assembly: GCF_057802395.1. Lineage (NCBI taxonomy): Eukaryota > Metazoa > Chordata > Mammalia > Perissodactyla > Rhinocerotidae > Ceratotherium > Ceratotherium simum. The sequence continues at coordinate 33,462,926 of NC_141928.1, read as the reverse complement.
GCTAGTGAAACAAGTATTATGACACCTTACGGTGATTCCAAGTGGTGAACATTTAAATCCCACAGGGGTGTGCCTTTCCTGGTGAGCTGGTACGGATCTCTGATTCCTAATAAACTAATCCTGAGAGACAGGCATGTAACATTTATTGACTAGTTAGTATTTGCCAGGCATTGTGCTATTATGCATTATATCCATTATTTCTTTAATCCTCACAACAAGCAAATGAGAAAATTTTTATTCGTATTTTACAGATAATTAAACTGAGGCTTAAAAAGTCAAGGGACTTGCCCAAGAACACATAGTAAGTGATGGAGCTGGAAGACAGATAGATCGACAGAGATAGATGGATAGAAAAAATTATTGTTAATTATTTCTGTTGATCAAATTATTATTAACTAAATTAGGTTAATTGTATATGTTTTGAAAGATATTATTAGTATCTTGATGATTATGTTTATGGTGGAATAATCATGTTACCACACAAAATTGGGGTTCTCTGCCCGATGTGCATAAACAAGCCAGTTAATTATGGCACCAGTCTTTGAGGGGAGAAATCAGCTTTATTCTGCAAGGTTGATCTCCAGGGAGACAGGGGGTGTGTGCCCTCAGATCTGTCTCCCTGATTCAGGATTTGGGACAAAATTTAAGAGGTTAGGGAGGGAAACGCTGGTGGGACAGGTTTTGATTGGTGGGCTTCCAGTATTTACGGTAAGGTTTTAAACATTTATGATGAGGTTTTAAAGATTTTTCCATGAGGTGGGGAAGGAATTTTAACACTGGACTTCCTGAATGAGGGACCCCTAGCTTCTGATAAGAGTCAGAAAGCTGAATAAGAGTCCGGCTTTCAAGTTTCACTCACGTCCGGGTCCTTGGGTTCCGTAGAAGGAGGATCTTTGGTTCTGAGGTCGTTTCAGATCACGATTTCTTCTTTTGCACATGCCCTGGCTACATGACTTTGCAGTTTTTCTGAAAGACAATCCTTAATTGCTTGGTTGATAAGAGATGGGGTCTGTTTGAACTGGCTTTAAATGGGCCCATGGCTACAATTAGAAAAACAGAAAAGTGTTAAGGTGAAAATAAAAATGACCAATACTCATGTAGGGGAGGAAAAATAATTTTCCCTCTACCTTTCTAGGTTCCTGGCTGAGATCCCCCTATAATAAAAGACAGATTAACAGGAGAAAAAACAAAAAATTTACTAACATGTATATCTCCTGTACACGTCGGAGATACGCAGGAGAATTGAGTAACTCCCCAAAATGCCCCAAGCCATCACCTTAAATACCATCTTTAGCTAATGACAAAAGAAAGATGTTGGGTGTGGAGGAAGACCTGTTAATGAGAAGAAAGTGCAGTAACAAGTAACAAGGGTAACGTTATGCAGATTTAAGTCTCTGCCTTCTCCATAGATAGGAGTTTCTAGAGATTTAGTCATAGTTGTCTTCTCTTCCTGGTAGAGAGAGGGAGATGCCCTTACAAATGGAGATTCCCTTTTAAATGTAAATATCTCTTACAAAACGGTAACTTCTACTGGATTTTCAGAGCTTTCCCTGTGTGTGCTGTTTCTTGAAAACAATCAGCCTAAAATAATCCTTATGCCAAGAGGCATACTTTGGGAAGGCAATTCTGCTCCACCATGACTCTCCTCTAATGCTCACCATTATCATTTCTATACACACATGAAGTACAAAGTTGGAATAATATTGGACCGAATGTAACCTCCTTTTTCACATAAAAATGTAGTGTGAACATTTTTTCCATATCAATAGTTTTCTTCTAAAACAGTATTTGAATAGTGTTTAACACATGGTATCATATTCTGGGTTATAAACCTATGATTTAGTCAGCCAATTTCTTATTTTTTATTTAAGTTGTTCCTAATTTTCCATCATTATAAGTCTATTGCAATGAACCTTCTTGTTAAACAGTCTCTTGTTAATTTATTAGTAAAATTACTAGAAATTGAGTCAAAATTAATATTTTAAAACTATTTGATACATATTTCTAAACTGCCCTCAGGGAAGGTTGTTGCAAGATATATTACTTTGCTAGGGATGCTATAACAAAGTACCACAAACCGGGTGGTTTAAAACAAGAGAAATGTATAGTCATGCACCAGATAAGGACATTTCAGTCAATGATGGACAGCATATATAATGGTAGTCCCACAAGATTAGTGCTGTAGAGCCTAGATGTGTAGTAGGCTATACCATCTAAGTTTGTGTAAGTACACTATATGATGTTCACACAATGAAATAGCCTAATGATACATTTCTCAGAATGTATCCCCACTGTTAAGTGATGCACAACTTATTGTCTCACAGTTCTGGAGGCTAGAAGTCCTAAATTAAGGCGTTGGCAGGACCAGGCTTCCTCTGGAACCTATAGAGGAAGGATCCTTCCTTGAGTCTTCCAGCTTCTGGAAACCCCAGACATTCATAATGGTTTGTGGCTTCATAATTCCAATCTTTACCTGGTATTCTCCCTATGTCTCTTCACATAGTCTTTCTTCTGTGCATGTCTATGTCCAAATTCCCTCTTTTTATAATGGCACCAGTCATTGAATTAGGACCCACCCTAATGACCTCATCTTAATTTGGTTAAATCTGTAAAGACCCTGTTTCCCAATAAGGTCACATTCTAAGGAACTGAGGGTCTAAGGAATTCAACTTATTTTTTAGGGGGGGGAATACAATTCAACCCGTAACACTGTTACTGAGCAAAGGCTTGCCACCTGATGAGCATAATGAACCAATTTATTATGTCATCAGCCTTTGGGAAAGGAAAAGTAGCTTTATTTGAGAGATCAATTTGCAAGGAGACAGGGGGCATGTGCCCTCAGATCTGTCTCCTCCAATTCAGGATTTGGGGCAAAATTTAAGAAGTTAGGGAGAACAGGCTGGCATGCGGAAACACTAGCGGAACAGGTTTTGATTGGTGGGCGTTAAGCATTTATGGTAAGGTTCTAAACATTTATGGAAAGGTTTTAAACATTTATGGCAAGGTTGGGAAGGGATTTTAACACAGGATCTTTCTGGATGACTGACCCCTCGCTTCTGATAAGAGTCCAACTTTCAAGTTCTGGTCATGTCCCAGTCCTTTGGTTCCATGGAGAGGAGAATCTTTGGTTCCACGGTCATTTCAGATCAAGATTTCTTCTTTTGCACATGCTCTGGCTATGTGACTTTGCAAATTTTCTGAAAAACAATTCTTAATCACTGATAAGAGATGGGGTCTGTTTGAGCTGGCTCTAGTGGGCTTGTGGTTACAACACAAGCTCTACAATCTTTATCAGTGATAAGAGTCCTTATTTCCCTGCATCTTCACCAGGACTGGGCAAAATTTATTTAAAAAGATTTAATGTTTGCCAATTTAAAAGATGAAAAATGGTGTGTCTGTGTGTGCATGTACTCGTGCTGTGTTTGATTTCTGTTGAGATTGTGCTTTTTCTTATGGGTTGTTACACTTTTCTTCAACCACTCTCAACTGACCATAGTCTGGTTTCCATTTCCACACTCCTCTACATCTGCTCTTTCCAGAGTGCCAGTGTCCTCTTTCCCACTAAGTTCAGTGTTCACGTCCCAGTTTTTACCTTTCTTGACCTCTTCAATAGTAATGCATACTTATGACCCAATTTTCCTTCTTGAAACATGTTCTAAATTTGCTTTGTGTGGCTGTGCCTTTCTCGTTTTCTTCCTTTCTTGTTGGCTGCTCCTTCTTAACTTTGCATGCTTCTTTTTCTCTCTCATCCTCTAAATTCTAGAGCTTTTTATGATTATATACTAGGTCCATTTCTTCTCCTCCTTCTCCTTCTCACTTTTTAAAAATTTTACCCTCTCTCTAGATGATCACCTCTACTTGATAGCCTAAATTACCACATATGTTAATGAATCTCAGAGCTACGTCTCCAATCCAGAGCTCTTTTCTGATGCCCCAGACCCATATATTTACCTGACACTAATATTGCAGAAATCCCAAAATCAGTTTATTCAAAAACAAATCACCACCTATCTCCTTAACCTGTTCCTTCTCTTCCTATGTTCCCTGATGGAAGCACCATCCCACATAGTTGCCCAGGACAAAATCTTGGCATCATCCTTGACCCCTCCTGTCTCTCACTGTGTTTGTTTCATATTGCTGCTGTAACAAATTACCACAAATTTAGTGACTTATGCAATACAAATTTAGTATCTGACTGTTCTGAAGGTCAGAAGTCCAAGATGAGTCTTACTGGGTTAAAATCAAGATGTTGGCAGGGCTGCATTTTCCTGAAGGCTCTAGGGGAGAATCTGTTTCTTTGCTTTTTCCAGCTTCCAGAGGCCACCAATATTCCTTGGCTCATGGCCTCCTTCCTCCATCTTCAAAGCCAGCAAGGTCAGGCCGAGACCTCTCACACTGCCATCTTTGGTTCTTTCTCTTCTGTATCCCTCTTCTACTTTTAAGGACCATTGTGATTCCACTGGGCCTATCCAGATAGTCTAGGATAGTCTCCATATTTAAGGTCATCTGATTAGCAACCTAATTCTATCTGCAACCTTAATTCTCCTTTGCCACATAGCCTAACATATTCATAGGTTCCAGGGATGTCTTTTGGTGGGTATTATTGTGCCTACGACACCTTACTGAGCTAATCTGACACCAGTGTAATGGCTTTTGCCTCCTAAATATGTCTCAACCCTGTCCAATTCCCTTTTCCTCTATTGTCTAGAATATAATTCAGATCTCATCAACTGTCACATGAATTGTGCTAATAGTCTCCTAATTGGCTTCCCAGTCTTTGGCTTTCTCCTTCCTAGTCCATTCTACACGAACGCTTTCCTCAGGATGAGGGCTATACTTCATAACATGGAGTATGATTCCTTCATGATGTATGGGTTGCTTACAACCCCAGCTTCATCTCTTGCCACTATCTCCTTGCACCCTTTATTTTAGCTACTCTGAACTTTCATATTCCTTCAACACAATGTACTGTCTCTTACCTCTGCGCCTGCATACCTGCTCCTTAAAAGTAGAATACCTTTTGTTTCAATGTTTACTTTGCTAACATCTACTTCTCTTTCAGGTCTCACTAAAAATGTCACTTCCTTTAGGAAGACTTTGCTGATCTTCATCCTCCAGAATATGATAGGTGTCCCTACTTCCCTATATCAGCATCTACTATTTTTGCATTGTGATTTTTCACTTGTTTGTTTAACTGTTTCTCTGACCTTCTTGACTCTAAGTTCCATGAAGACCAGGAGTCATATCTGTCTTGCTTACCATCTTCAGTGTATTTTTAGTGCCTCACTGGTGCTTGACATATAGTAAAGTCTCCATATATTTTTTTTTGTTGAGTTAGAAAAAGAATCGGTATAGTCCTTTATCAAATAAAGTGGCCCTGCTTGGTCCAGCCCTACCTACCTCTTGAAATTCATCCTGCCTCTCTCTCAGCTTTGTTCTCTGTGATCCATGCACACTGGCGTCTCAGTGCTGCCAAGAGCCTCTGCTCCCTCATGCTGCAGGAACTTTGCCCATGCCGCACCCTCTTTCTGGAATGAACTCCTGTGCCCATACCTATCCTCCTTAGCCCAGGGCTCACTTCTTCAGGAAAATTTTCCTTGACTCTTCCCCTCTCTCCATTATGGACTGAATGTTTGTGCCCCCCTACCCCACAATGCATATGTTGAAGCCCTAAACTCCAATGTAATGGTATGTGGAGATTGGGCCTTTGGGAGGTAATTAGGTTTTGATGAGGGCGTGAGGGTGGGACTCCCATGATGGGATTAGTGTCCTTATAAGAAGAGGAAGAGACCAGAGCTCTCTCTCTTTCTCTCTCTCTCCTTCATGTGAAGACACAGTGAGAAGGCAGCCATCTGCAACCAGGAAGACGGTCCTCACCAGACACTGAATTGGCTGGTACTTTGATCTTGGACTTCCCAGCCCCCAGAACTGTGAGAAGTAAATGTCTGTTGTTTAAGTCACCTAGTCAATGATGTTTTGTTATGGCAGTCCAAGCTGACTAAGATATATCCCATCTCCTTTCCCAATCAAGGGAATATTGTCTTGTTATATATTCTTCAAAAACACTTATATTTGAGCCATTATCTCAGTTAGTATTTATGCATTCATTCGAGGAGATATTTAATTAATGTTTATCTCACTAATAGACTAAGTTCCATGAGAACAGGAATTATCTATTTTGACTCATCATTGTATCCCCGTTCAGCCACAAATAAATATTTGTTGGATGAATAAACAAGAAATGAATGAATGAATGAATGAATTTCTCTCCTTTTATCCTCCGAGTTTCTCCCTCTTTCTGTCCCTTTCTCCTTTCCTTTACTCTTCACTGTGCTAACTAGGGCAATTTATCTTAAAGACGTGAGCACAGTAAGTGTTTCTTTGTCTACATTAGAATAGCTGTGGATCATGAGATCATCTGGACCACTCTCCTCACCAGGCAGAAGATCATTCACCAACTCTGAGGTTTGGGCGGATAACTTCTTATGAAGTTTTTCAGTCACTGGTAGCTCATGACATGTCAACTCGTTACATTTTCCAATAGTTCTGATTGTTTAAAAATTCCTTCCGTTTATCTCATCTCAGCCTTCTGCAGCAAAACAAGATAAAGTTATTCTCTCTTCTACACGACTGCCTTCAAGTATTGAAAGGCAGTTACTAGGGATCCTTCTCTCTTGCCCAAGACTCTTCTAGGTTCCGTTCCTATAATCATTTCAACAGTCATCATCCTGTTTGTTTTGTGGCTCTTCTCTTGCTTCTCTCCCTATCTCTTCCCTTCTTTTCCCCCCCTTCTTTCCTTCATGCATTTTTCGTTTCTTCTTTCCTTCCTTCCTCCCTCTCTCCTTTCATTTTCTATTTTCTTTCTTTCCTTTCTTTCTCCTGCTTCCTGTTCCCCTCGTCCTTCTGTTTCCCTCTGCCCTTTCCTTCCTCTCCTCTTCTCTTTCCCTGCTTATGTGAAGCAGCTACATGATCTCTAGTTCTCATTTTCCTCTTGACGATCAGACTTGCCCCGATGAGCACAGAGGACAGGGAAGGAAGGAGAGAAGGAAGTCACCAGCTTTGAGTCCTTTTGATGAATGACAGTTGTGCTTTCATCCAAATTATAGACAAAAATGGTGAACAGGATTGAGCTATGTACAGAAACCTGGGAATGTTACTAAAACTTCCCTTCAAGTTAATACTGATGCATTAATCAACACTCTCAATTATTAATATGCTATAACCAAGCACATGTGGAAAATGTGAACAATGATGTAATCACTGGGGAATCTTGAAAGCTAGATTTAATATTTTAGAGAAATCCATTCATTCGTTTATTCATTTAATTGAGTGCCCACTTAATATGTAGCCCTGACATTTTTGACTGAATATTTTGGTTGTGGCAGTTGTAATAGCACTCTGAAATTTCAGAATGTCAACCTTCTGTCCACTGAGAAGTCATGTAATTAGTTTCCCGTCTGTTTTGATGCATCCAGCAAATGTACCTTAGCCACTGACCAATTTTGCATTTGCCCCTCAGTCCTTCTGCTTTAATTTTAGAATTTCCACTCACCAACTCAGCTGACATGTAAGTGCGTCACTGTGGCAGCTGCCGTCTTCTTTGCTAAATGACATGGAGACTGTGACTCTCTCTTTTCCTTAGGTCAGCTGTGCTGCTTTATCGTCCCAGAAGAAGCAGTCAAGGCCCCAGGACGCATGACTGATCAGGAATCTGTGAGCCAGTGTTCCTGGGTCCTTCACCAAGGGGGTGGCCCTGAGCAAGTGCCACATATCAGAGCAGATCACTGCTCCCAGCCGCACTGGAATACTTGACTTAAAACTTGCAGTTTTTCTGAAAGTGCGAAGGACGTACTTCTCTCTCTTCCCAACCCCTTGTTCAAGTGGTCACCAAATCCTATCCTTTCTGCCTCTTAATTCTCTCTGGAATTGATCCTCCCTTCTTCGTCCTTTCTGTTACTGCTTTATCCAGACCATCATCATCTTCCATCTGAATTGCAGCCAGAATATTCTAGCAGGGCTCCCTTCTTCCTGCCTTGCCTTCCTCCAGATATTGTACACACTGTAGCCAGAGTGATGCTCCTAAAAGATAAATCAACTCAAATCATTCTCCTGCTCACAAACCTTCAGTGGCTCCCTATTGCCTACAGATTTAGGCCTAATCTCCTATCAAGACATTGAAGGCTATTTGTGATCTGGTTCTTTTTTTTTTTTTTTTGTGAGGAAGATCAGCCCTGAGCTAACATCCATGCTAATCCTCCTCTTTTTGCTGAGGAAGACCAGCCCTGCGGTAACGTCTATTGCCAATCCTCTTCCTTTTTCTCCTCAAAGCCCCAGTAGATAGTTGTATATCATAGTTGTACATCCTTCTAGTTGCTGTATGTGGGATGCAGCCTCAGCATGGCCGGACAAGCGGTGTTGGTGCGCGCCCGGGATCCGAACCCGGGCGGCCAGTAGCGGAGCGTGCGCACTTAACTGCTAAGCCACGGGGCCGGCTCCCCATGTGAGCTCGTTCTAACCGTCCTGTATAGCCTGAGCTTTCCCCATTCCCTGTATAGTACCCTTCGCTGCTTCCATTTCCCTGAATGTGTTACGACCTTGTTGTCCCTTTGCACTTGCTAGTGTTCTGTCTGAATGCTATACTTTCTCCATCTTCTTGCCGAATACCCAAGAGGCCACTCAAACACATCAGAGAAGCTCTCTGGGACACCGTCGCCTCACCAAATGCAGGCAGAATTAGACATTCTTTCCGTTATGTTTTTGTGTTTGTTTAAATTAGACTATATGGATAGATTATTGATCCCTTGAGATTAGGGGTTGTGATTTCACTTTCGTATACCCCTAGCAACTAAAACATAGCAGGTGCACCTTACAGAGTTGTTGAATTAATTCATAAATACCATCACACCATAAAACATTTACATGGACCTTATTCTGTGTCAGCACTGTTCTACGCACTTCACCTGTGTTACCTATTTAAGGAATGAATGTGTACAGCCAGGTGGCCTTTTTGGTCAATAGGCACTGCCTTGCGACTTAAATGTCACAGAAATGTGAGACCCACTCTGTCACCAACCCGAACCCCCGTTTCCTTGTTTCTATCTTGTCCAGCTTGCTAATGACATCCCCAAAGGCTTCAGTCTATCTCAGTTCTACAAACAATCTGCTCTTAAGGCAGGAAGTTTCAAGAAACCCCTGCCCCCCTCCCCAGTGACTGGTGGTGAAGTCCAGTGCTGAGCACAGGTTCCAGTCCATGTTGTCAGTGGCTTTGCAGCTCATCTGACCCAGAGTGTGCTGTCTGAACAGTGACCCTATAGTCTGTGTTTATAGAGCTCTCCATCCCTTTCTCAGACCTTGAAATTGTCCATCCTAGAATGTCCACTTGTGCCCAGTTTTCTGAGCTCAGTATCCTCTCTTCCTTTATCCTCATGTACCTCAGTTGATAGGACTGGACTTCTGACTTAGTCCCTAATCCAAGATTTTATTTCAGTAACACCTGAGATAATTGGGGCTCCTGTGCATCTCCCACTGCCCCTCTGCTCCTGCTCGGGGTGGGTGGGGGTTCCCTAATACCTATGGATGGACTTATGGTAGCTGATAGTTGGCTTAACTGCTGGACTTCTGAGAATTATCCCGACTGCTGCCTTGGGGGTCCCTTGTCTGGATATTTCCTGAGATTGTGACGGGTTTGCCTGTATAAGTGGAGCTTGCCTCTTAATCCCAACCTTACCTGCATGTGTCATGGTAGCTTCAACGTGGGAAAGTATAATTTTTGCCTTAGTTGGCTTACAACACCATCTTTTTTAAAAGCTAACTTTTCTTGATCCCATACTATGTGCCAGACATAAAACCTTCACATAAAAGCTGCAGGGTGCACATCATTATCCCCATTATACAGATGGGGAAACTATGCCTCTGAAATATTAAATGATTTTCTCGAGATCACATAGCCAGTAAGTGGTGGAACCAAGATCCAAATTAGTATCAGACTCCAAACACCAACCTCTTGCTCTGCAAATTGGAGGAGGAAGCCCTTGGGACAAGCACAGAAGCGTTTCTGGGCCTCTGAAGGAGTCGAATTCATAATAAGTGCTCAATCAATACTTCTCCTTTTGGATGTTGAGCCAGTATCGCTGCCCAAGCCTCTCTTGTTGATTGCGGCCAAGGCAATCATAAAATTATGAAGTAGAACCGATCGAAAGCTTTCCTGAAATGAGTGAACATGGAATGCCTTGTAGGTATATAACCGTGGGTTGCCAAAGATGACAGAAGATGTGGTTAAAAGCGCATGTAAACCCAGTGAGAAGCTTACAGTTGCTGGAACAATTTTCCCTAAGTAGATGAGTGTGGCAAACTGAGTGTGGCAAACTGATATAAATTCTGTGTAAATAAATGGAGTGCTTGGGCTACCCTGAAGGTCACAAAAAGCAGTGAGGCAGCTGGTGGGCCAGCACATTCTGCAAAGGGAGTGACACGCAGACAGCACCAAGAGAGGGGCCAGGTGCCACAAAAGACCAAGTAAAGAGGAACCTTCCTAAAGAAGAATACCATAGTCAAGATGGGAAGTGGCCAGAGCAGTAGTAGATGCTCCTTCTTCTCTAGCATGGGCTGGTTAGCAGTACCTACAGGCTATGGAAGGCAGTTTCTGAATGAGTGAGCATACAACTGAATGATCCCATGGACATCTAATTGAACATGTGTGATCTGAATAGGCACATTTAACATCAGAATGGGTTTGTGAAACATCTATGTGCGCTGTGTATGTATGAACCTATGTAAGATCCGAGTGAACATGTGTATTATCTGAAGAAGGATAGGTTACATCTAAATAAACACACAAGTGTGGAAGATCAAAGTGGATAGTTTAACATATGTAAGATTTAAGTAAACATTTTTAACAACACAGTGAACATGTGTATCATCTCAGTGTGCAGGTGTGCTGTCTGATGAGGGTTTGTGATGTCTCAGGTATGACTTTCTGAACAAGCACATACACGATCTGAACATCGTGTGTAATCTTTGAGCTATTTATTATCTAAGTGAATATGTTTTTTACAAAAGATAACATATGTAACATTTTAGTGGACACGTGTATCACCTGCGTTAGTAAGGATATGGTCTGAGCAGGCAGGTAGAACATCTGAATGAGGATGTGTAACATCGTCTCAAACTTGAGCATGCACCAGAATCACCTGCGGGACTTGTTACAACAGATTGCTGGGAACTCTTCCCCAGAGTTTGTGAATCAGAAAATCTGGGGTCGGGCCCAAGAATATGCGTTCAGGTGATACTGATGCTGCTGGTCCAGGACCCACATTTTAAGAAGCACTGTTTTAAGTATGTGTAACACCTATTTGTAACATTTAAGTGTGCTGATTAACATCTACATGAACACATGTCAGACCTAAGTGAACACCTGTAACGTTTAAGGGACATATGTATCACCTGAACAAGCATTGTGACATTTACACAAGTACGTGTAACATTTGAAGGATGTGTGTAGAATTGAAGTGAATCTCAGTATGTTTGCAAAAACATCTGAACAAGCATGTCATCTAGAAGGTGTGTATGTGTTTTACATCTGAAGGCACTCATTGTCTGTAGGACAAGACAGACATCTATACAAATACAAATAATGACCATGCATTGTGGGCAATGCAGCAATGGGTGTCCAAGGAACAAAGATGCACAAGAAACAGTAGCTACATTTGAAGCAGAAGCTACCAGAGGAGGACGTGTGGGCGGAAGAGATGACATGCCAGGTCTGTTTTAAAAGCTGATTAGAAATTCTCTAGAATGACAGGAAGAGGTAGGTGGGGGAGGTATTTCTGCAAGAGGGCCCAAACTTAAAGGCATAAAACATAAAATAACTTGGCGTGTTGGGAAACCACAAGTAGTTTGGGATTTCCAGAATAAAAAATGAAGTGGGAGCAGGGGCTGAGGCTTGAGTGTTCCAGAGGGATCAGATCATGGAGATCCTTGGGGGCCATGATACAGAACATGGTAGGCATTTTTTTTCCTCCCAGTAAGTAATACAGAATCAGTGAATGGTTTTAAGCAGGGGAGTGATGTGTTTGATTTATGTTCGGAAATATCACTCTGGAAGTGGAAGATAGATTGGAAATGGAGCAGGAGTCTACTGCAACATCTGTTTAGGACAGGTGATGAGGTCTTAAACTTTAACAAAAGCAGTGAAAAGTAAGGGACAAAGTTAGGAGCTATTTTAGGGGATAAAAATCAACAGGACTGGGGCTGGCCCGGTGGCGCAAGTGGTTAAGTGCGTGCGCTCTGCTGCGGCAACCCAGGGTTTGCCGGTTCAGATCCTGGGCGCGCACCGATGCACCGCTTGTCAAGCCATGCTGTGGCGGCATCCCATATAAAGTAGAGGAAGATGGGCATGGATGTTAGCCCAGGGCCAGTCTTCCTCAGCAAAAAAAAAAAAAAGAGGAGGATTGGCAGATGTTAGCTCAGGGCTGGTCTTCCTCAAAAAAAAAAAAAAATCAACAGGACTTGTGGACCTGCGCGCGGGTGGGTCAGAGTATCAGGTGAGATGAATGGGAGAGACGGGTTATGGGGAGAATGGATTGGAAGGGGTGATGTATTTGGTATTAGACATCATCAATTTAGATGCTTCTCTGACATTCAGAAAGGGATGTTGTATACTTGGGTCTGGAGCTCAGGGGAGAGTTCAAGCCAAACACAGAAATTTGGAAATGATTTGTCAGTAATAACTAGACTCATAGGAATGGGGCAGACTTTGGTGAAAAGAGTGAAGAGCAAAGAAGCCAAAGATGGGGAACCCCAGCGATCGTGAATATTTGAGGGGTGGGCAAAAGAACAGACTCAAGGAAAAGGAAATTAAGTGGAATCATTAGAAAGGTAGTGGGGTACAGAAGCATGTGACCTCATGAAACAGTGAGTCCCTTTAAAAGTAGGGGGAAATCCATTTCATTTAAATGATTTGCAGCTGCAGGGTAAAGTGGGTGGTTCACGAGGGAGTCGGCACTTCATCCTGGCTGTCCTCCTGGGTACTTCTGTGGCCTTACTTCATTGATTTGAGTCTCTGGGCCTCGGTTTTACAATATGAAAAATGAGAAGGCAGTCTCAACTAGACTATGAGAGAACAAGAGTGTGGTAGTTCCTGTTTTGCCTGTGGATGAGGGTGGAAAGGTTGTCCTTGACATGCTTGTCACAAGGGGGCCTCTGAAGTTGTTCGGTCCTGGGTTAAAATCCTGAAGGCATCATTTACTAGCCCTTGGATCCTGGGCAAGTGACTTAATCTCTCTAAGCCTCAGTTTCCTATAAAACGAGTCTAACAGTAGTAGACTGATGGGATTTTTTGTGAGTATTGAGACAGCCATGTAGAGTGCTTCACACAATGCCTGGTACAGAGTAAGTGTTCAGACAGACAAACAAAAACTCCATCAACAGCAACAACAAAACCCTATGAAAATTATGATGAAGGAGGAAGTCAATTAGATTTAGTCCCTTCCAGCCCAGCACCCTCTGTACTTGTTTCTCTTTTTGTCTGTGATCCTGTGACGAGCCGCTCACTAGATATTTATGTCCTAAATATTGACAAGGAAGAAAGATTTGGTTTTTGATTTCTGATACATATTACACAGTCAAGGAAACATGATTCTGATTGAAAAACAAGCATAAAATGCAAATACACTAAAACAATATGGCTCGCCAGAAAGCACCCCTTCTCTTTTCCTTTTGAGGAGCTGAGGAGCCTGTGCTGCACAGAATCGAAAGAGCATCTTGCACTAATGACCCGTAATAAATTCTCTCCTAGATCTAGTCACTGGGACTGGTGATTATTTGTTTCTCAAAATATTGCAGTAAAATGAGAAAGAGTTATGGACTTGGGGAAAATGTGCTGGCTGAGTATTCCTCTCCCTTTCATCACACCTGGTCAAAGGGGCTCATTGTTTCCTTTACAAGAGTCACATTGTAGGCATTTTTTCATATGTGCAATATCTAGAAAAATGCAAGATTTTATTATTAATATGAATCCGTGACTAAATTTAGGACCCAGCAAGGTGGAAAGATAAAGAAGTCGGACTTAAAGTATGTCACACATGGGAAGTGAGAAGATGAGATCTCACCTTTGTGGTGACAGTGACTATTTTGCAATGCAAAACCATCCTCATCTCCATGCAAAGGCAGGCTAATGAGACCAAGTGGATTAAAGGCTGGACCTGGGAAAGGAATAAGAGTTAGGTTTTACCTTCTAATCACTTATTTTTTCTTATTTGTGAAAAAACCTAGGATTGCATTTTCTAGGTATTATTTGAGCTGCACACCTCTGTGTAAGTCTTCCACACCAACTCCTCAGACTTCACCCAGCTCACCTGCTTGAAATACCACATCTTTGCTCTCAACCACTGAAAATACTATAATTATATGGAAATGTATTTTTGGAACACACATTTTTTATATGTTAGCATTTAAGAAATTTTAAGGAATTATATTTGATAATATAAGGGATGAACTTAAAGACAGTTTGTCAGAAATAATTTACTCTTTGTTCTCTGTGTGTGTGTGTGTGTGTGTGTGTGTATGTTTAGTTGTGATCCTAGCTCACATTTACTGAGCACTTTGAATAGCCAGGTGCTTTTCCAAGTTCTTTATCGCTTAATCCTCACAGTTAGGACTCCACCGTTAGGACTACAAGGGCACTGTTAGAGCCCACAGTTAAGACTATCATTCCCCCATTCTATAGCTGAGAGAACTGTGGTTAGTGATGCAAAGTCATTCACCCAAAGTCGCATAGCTAAATAGTGGTGGAGTAGGATTTCAACACAGATCTGCCTGATCCCCAAACCCACTCTTTGAGCCACTGTGCGATACTTGTGTGTACAAAAAAGTATATGCAAGTAAATTAAACCTTAAGAAATGCACATTTTTTACCCATTGCTGCTTGTGTTTTGCTTAGCTTGCTGCGGGAACTTTGTGCATTCCTTTATTATAATGCTTATTGCTTTGTATAATAATTAGTTTATATTTCTGTTATTCTTTACCAGTGCTTCTTGACATTTTTGTGTGGTGGGGGATGGTGGTGGCACTCATGAATTCCTTTGAGGATTTATCAAAGTTAGGACCTCTCTCAGGAAAACTGTGCGTGCATGTGGACTGGGTTAATGCTCCAGTGATTGCTTGTATAACAGTATATATTTCCCCCATCAAAATATAATTTGAGTATTCTTAGATTTTCCACACCTATGAGATCACTCTTATTTAGTATCTTAATATTAAATACTTAGTAAAGGAAACCCAGTCCCATTCTGAAAACATCTAAGTGTTTGCTGTAAACGCTTACGAGTCTTTGTTGCCATTTGTCACCTCTTCGTTCAGCAGCAGCTCCAGAACCAGCTCTGGACAGTGGTTGACACACTTAGCAAGCACCTGAGGAAAACTTGAGGTAATTTAAGAAGGAAAAACTAACAATTGGGAATCAGACATAACTCTCCTCCAAATTTCTTATTGGACACTTTACTCAATGTTTGGCCATCTTGTTGAATAAATGGAATAAATGATGGATGAAAGAGTAATTATATAGACCCTTTATGTATTAATAAGCCAAGTAGTTCAAACCCTTGCACACGACGGTAAAGTCCGTAAGGGCAAAGGTTTTTTCCACGTTCTTCACCATTCTATACCTGGAGGCTGAGGCTCAGAACTATTTGTTGAATATACTTAAAGAATAAATCCATGAACCCAAGAAAGACAACTCTTGTACACTGGTACGCCACAGAGAAGGTTAGCTCCTCTTTTTTAACTTCTTCATTTAAAAGAAGGCTGGAAGCCCCATAAAGAGTGTTTCCAAATACGAGAGCCATATTCCACCTAAAAGAGAATCTGTCATCACCTCTTCAATGCTGTTTATAGAATACCACCTATTCCCATTTTTCACCTTTCTAGTTATTTTTATGTAATTATCTATCTTTTCCATTAGACTATAAGCTTATAAATTCCATGAGGGTAGGAACCACTTTTATCTGTTTCCCAATGTATTCCCAGGTTTTAGATGGAGATAATAAATATTTGTTGAAGGAGACCTATTGCATCAGTGAATGGGTGATTAAATCAATCAATTGATCCATCCATGGGCTAGGGGTTGTCTTAGATTGTAAACATCTTACAAAGACTTATTCCGTTTTGTCTTCCTGACCTTTAGCATAGAATCTGGCACAGAGTAGATGTCTGTTGAATAAAATAAATACATACATAAATATAATCTTGGATAAGTAGTTTGATTAGATAATTTATTGTCCAACTTGGGACTCATTATTTGTGAAGGTAGGTACCATTAGTATTTATGCCAGGATAACAGGCATAGACCAGAACTGCCCAGACACAATGGAAAATTTAGTCACCCTATGGATAAAGATGATACCGGACAAAGCATATTTTTGTTTAGGGAAAATAAAATCCATTCATTGTAATGCAGTTCCCTGAACATTTTTTTTAAAATCTCACTGTATGCCATAAATTAACCTAAACAATAAAGCTAGACCTATTATTTACTTTGGCAGTCCCAAGATCCTTCCTGTCTCCAAGAGGTCCTGAAGACTGGAAGGCAGGCTCAAAATATCCCAGAGAGCAATTGGGCGTTTGTCTGGTGACCCAAGGGGTAAATTATTGTAACAATTCGCATTTTTTGTTTCTTTGATATAGGGAAAGGGAATAAACACCACTTGGGAATGCTGCTGCCCTGACACTCTTGCTTACTGGAAATGTTCCCACATATTTCTTAGGGCTTCTCTGGATCAGAGTACAGCCTTCACCTCTGTCCACCATGGGATTAGATCCACTTACGTAGCTCAGACTAGAACTAGCTGGCCTCCAGAGCCAGTGGCGTTGGGAGTGAACTGGGACTCCCAGTGTGTTTGGTTTATGGGCCCCATCTCCTGTTTGTGGATTGCAAGATTATTTGGTCAAGCTGACTTTCAGGCAGCATGGAAGAGTGGATGTTAGAGGTAGAAGACAGAGTCTGAAGTCATACTCTGCCACCCAGATGGCTGTGTGAACCTGAGAAATTCGTGTAACCTTTCTGAGCCTCTTTTTACTCATCTATAAAGAAGTATGTTGTGAAGATCACATGAGGAAACTCAATGTGAAGGTGCTTTATAAACCGTAGGGGACAATACAGAAACTGTAAAGGCCTAAACAGATAGGCATCTCATAGCTCCTCTGGACATCATTGCTGATGGATAAGATAGAATGCTGCCGGGTTCTAGGCTACTGTGTCTCCTTCTCTTTAGAAAAGGGTTAATAATGCCAATGACGTCCAATAACCATAAGTTAATTTTGCCTTTTTTTCTTTTTTCCCGCTGGGAAAGATTCACCCTGAGCTAATATCTGTTGTCGATCTTCCTCTCTTTTTATTTTCCCCTCCCCAAAGCCCCAGTACACAGTTGTGTATTCTAGTTGTTAAGTCCTTCTAGTTCTTCTATGTGAGCCACCACCACAGCATGGCTACTGACAGACGAGTAGTGTGGTTCCACGCCCAGGAACTGAACCCAAGCCACCAAAGAGAAGCATGCTGAACTTGAACCACCAGGCCATCAGGGCTGGCTCACCTGTTTTTGAACTTGGTGTAAATGGAATTATATTGTACATATTCTTGGATTTTATTTCTTCTCACTGTAACGTTCCTGCAATTTTGTTATGTTCCATATTGCTCTGTATATCCAAAATTCACCCATTTTCAATGTTGTTTAGTATCCCATTGCCTTCTTTCCATTTTTTTTTTGTTATTTCAAACAATATTCCTATGAACATTCTTGTACATGTGTCCTTGTGCAGGAGTTTAAGGGAAAATTTTGAGTTATAAATAATTCACATCTTCAGTTTTACTAGGTTAGGTCTACTTACTTTCTTCAATGGGTGAAATGAATTTATATACCCACCAGGGGCATGTGAGCTTTTGATAGCCAATACTTGATATTGTTAAACTTTTTAATATTTGCCTGTTTGGTGGTTGTAAATGGTATTGTATTATGTTTTTAATTTGTATTTTCCTAATTACAAAAGAAGATAATTATTATTTAAAACACTATTTCGATTCCTCCCTGCTGAAGTGCCTAGTCACATCTCTTGCCTATTTTTCTACTTGATTTATTGTCTTTTTCTTATTGATTTGTTGGTATTCTTTGGGATACTAATGAATTTTTAGTTATATGTGTGGCAAATATTTTCTCCCAACTCACGGTTTAAGTTTCTGTTTTTTGTTTGTTTATGTTAGAAAAATTTTTATTTTACTGTGATAAAATTTAATGATTTCTTTTAGTGGTTAACCCTTTTTGTGTCTTATTTAAGAAAACATTTACTGCCTTGGGCTCATAAAATATCCTCTCAGATTGTCTTCTAAAAACTGTAGATTGTTGCCTTTTGCATTTAAGTCTTTAATCTACTTAGAATTAATTTTGGTGTATGATATGAGATAGGGAAAATTTTATTTTATTTTTTTCTATGGATAACCAGTTGTCTCAATGCCAGTTTTTGGAAAGGCCATCTTTTCCTATTGATTTGCAGTGCCAGCTCAGTCACACAGCAGATTTCCATGTGTCTGTGAGTCTGTATTTCCAAGCAGCATGTTAGAAAAAGAAACATCATCATTGTCATTGCAGCTCTTATTTATTGAGAGCTCAGTTTGGGCTAGGAACTATACTAGTAGCTTTTTATGCATTGTTTTATTTAACTCTCAAATAATCCTGTTGAGATTAGTGGGTACTATTCATTTTATCCCCATTTTACTGATGAGTAAACTGAGTCACATATATGAATTACATCAATTAAGTAACCAACTTTTCCTAGTAAGGAGTGGAGAGTGGCGATGAACTCTATATTGAAGATATGTTTATCTTGCAAGGCATCGTTTTGGCTTGAGAAACCAGAATGTGTCCTTAAAACCCTTAGCTTTTTAAATGCTTTTTTAGAGCTTTAAAGTTTATTTCAAATGTACTCTCAGTTAGGAAAATGGATATAAGCACACTTCCCGCTCCCCTCTGCTCCTGCCGTGCCATGTACGAAAGCTTTTCATGGAGTATTTTTGCCAGAAGCCACTCTTTTAATAAGAATTAATGAATTCATCCAACTGCGTAAACAGAGACAGTTGTCTGATGTACATTCATGTGGGAATGAAGCAAACCTATTTATTCATCACAGATACATTCAATGAACGTGCTTCTTAACACCTGCATTTGGGTTATCCAGTCAACTTTATAGGGCTTTCCTATTATTTTTAACCTAGGGAAAGATTAAAAATGTATTTAATATATTCATTTCAACCTATGGCTAATATATTCAATTTAACATGTCTAACAACAGCACCGGACACCAGAATTCCTTTATTATAGAAATTCCATTCCTTTATTATAGAGGAAATGGCTGATGACTAGGATTGTTTTCCAGTTAGAGAGATCTCACCTGTTTATGAAATACTAAAGTGTGCACTATATATAAAATCTGAATATTCGTATACTTTAGTAAACACACACATGTACAATTCCTGCCTCTGGTTTAGTTATTAGGGCTAATTAAAATTTTCTTTTACATACCCTTCCCTACCCACAAAAACATGTAGAGTAAAATAAAATCTTAATTGGCCATTAAATTGGAGATTTGTCACATATGTAAAAATAAATAAAATAATATCTAGCTGATAAATTGAAAATAAGTAAAGAATTTTCTGACAAAGTCATGAGTTAAAACTCCCAAAGTGAAGTTTTCTATGCAACTAATGATAGAAATTAATTTCTGCTTAGAAATTCTCTTAAATTCTTAAAAATTTTGTTTCTTTTCTGGAAAGCCAATCTGACTTTTGTGAGAGAGCAAATTCCAGAAGACCAAAGCTTAGGGAAAATTTTCCTATCTTTGCCGTGTTTTCCCGGTTAGACCTTAGTGTGCTGTCTTCTTTTGTGTTTTCCATTCTGGCATTTTTTAAATGGGGAGAATCATATGTTCATAACATGTCAGAACTGAATGAGACCTTAGAAATCATCTAGCTCAGAGATCTTCAAAGTATAGTTCATGGATCCACAAGACCTTTGCAAGGGGTCCACAAGGTCAAAATTATTTTCATAATAATACTAAGATGCTGCCTGCCTCTTCATTCTTACTCTCTCACTAGTATGGGATGAGTTTCCCAGAGGCTACACGGCATGTATTATCACAACAGATTGAACGAAGTAGACAAGAGAATCCAGCTGTCTTCTGTTTACTTGACATGAAAAAGTTTTGCAAAAATGTAAGAGTGCTGCTCTTCTTATATTTCTCTTCTGTTTTGGAAAATATAGTTATTTTTCATAAAATATATATATATATTTTTTTTGCTGAGGAAGATTTGCCCTGAGCTAACATCTATTGCCAGTCTTCCTCTATTTTGTATGTGGGTCACCACCACAGCATGGCCACTGATTAGTGGTATAGGTCCATGCCTGGGAACTGAACCTGGACCGCTGAAGTGGAGAGCGCCAAACTTAACGACTGGGCCACGGGGCTGGCCCCATAAGATATGTTTTTTTACGTTAACCTGCAATGGGTTTATTAATGTTATCTTTGAATTAATAAATATTTTTTTAACTTCTCAGTTTTAATTACTAATATGGTAAATAAAGATTGATTGATAAACCCACATAAACAAAAGCTCTTTTGGATCCTCAATAATTTTTAAGAATGTAATGGCATCCTGAGAGAAGAAAGTTTGAGAACTCATCTACTTTAGTTTAACTCCATCATTTTACAGTAAAGAAACTGAGACTTAGACTTCCCCAGGGGTATAATTGATGCATTTGAATCAGCGTTTTATTCTCTTCTCTCTTTTGACATTGCTAACCATTTCTTGTGTACATTTAATACTGTGGGCTCTTAGAGAACCAGGGCTATGCCATATACTTCTGGCCTGGAGCACAATCATAGCTACACAGAAAGTATTCAAATATACTCACTGAATGAATTGTTATTATTATGAATTTTAAAAAATTCTTCTAGTATGTTCTTTAAGGACTATAAGTAGCAGATTCCTGCACAAAGCACTTGGTGTTGATATTTTAGCATTCCCACAGAAAGATCAAGAGTAATTTAGTAATCTGCAATTCTACTATCCAGGGATAATCCCTGTTAACATTTTTGAGTATATTCTTATTTTTTTAAAATAAGGTTTTAAGTATTTGAATACTACCCTATATTTTAATGAATTTTGTTCATAATTAACTAACTGTATGTAATATCTGCCACTAGGTGATTTATTCATAACTCAGAACTTTTAAAGTTACTGTGACTTCATGGCAAACACAAATGGCCCCTCACGTGGCTCTGAGTGACTCTGCTTTGGGATGGGAAGGTGGAAAGACATTATGTTCAATAATTCTCCCAGCAAAGTATCTCAAACATGTAAACTGGCCATTGTTAACAGTGCCAAAACAGAATAGCTCTTGTTATTGTTTTAATTATCATCTCTGAAAGCAACAGAATATGATGGGAAGTGAAGGATATAAATCACAAAACAATTTTTTAGCTAATAAATTACAGTCATGCACTGCATAATGATGTTTCCATCAATGATAGCTGCATATATGGCAGTGGTCCCACAAGATTAGTGCCATATAGTCTAGGTATGTAGTAGGCTGTACTATCTAGGTTTCTGTAAGTACACTCTATGATGTTCGCACAATGACAAAATTGCCTAACGATGCATTTCTCAGACTGTATCCCCGTTGTCAAGTGATGCATGGCTGTAGTTAGTTGGAGAATAGCAGTGGCAAGATTTTCCAGTCTTCAGAATCCATATGATGTTTCACTTAGAGTTTTGAATTTGAAGTCCAAATTAAGTGATACATCTCACTCATAATTAAAGACATTTAAAATAACAAAAATAATACAATGTCTTAGCTTTCAGAGTGGCCTGGATTAAAAAGTTGCATAATTCTCAGTGTTGTTAAGAAATGTAAATGAATGTAACCATTTAGAAGGCAATATGGTAATGTCTAGCAAAATTAAAAGCATACACCATTTACTTAGCAAATTCCCTTTATACTGATACCTTTATGCTAGTTGCAAAATATATGTTCAAGAATGTTATATCATTGTAATAGCAAAAATTGGATGAAACCTAGTATCTATCAATAGTGGAGCATTTTTATAAGCTCTGATATATCTAGGCAACTAAATCTAATGAAATCATTAAAAAGATTGAGGTGGAAATATATGCACTGATACTGAATACTCTGAAATATATTGCTAAGATATAGCATGCATCCATTTGTGTAAAGGTGCAGGATATATGTATAAATTGCATATGTGCCTGTGTATGTATAGAAAATTTCTGGAAGGGTAAATAAGAAATTATTAACAGTGGTTACATCTGAAGAGTGGTCTGTAGGTTGGGGTGGGGCAAGAAGGTAAAAGAGACTTTTGCTTTTTGATAGATTATGTTCACGAGTTACTTCTATAATTTAAAATGTTTTAATAAAAAGCCTTAAAACTTGTATACTTTTTGATCCAGCAATACAACTTTAAGGAATTAATCTTATGGAAATGATTATGTATGCTGCAAAGCCCTGGTCCTAGGATATTCTTTCGACATTGCTAATAAATAATGAGAAGCGTTGTAAGTGATCAACTACAGAGAATGGGTTAAACGAATTATAGTGTGTTACTAAAAATAATATTGTGAGAGAATATTTATGTTATATTTTTAGATGATGCCCCTCAGGAAAATATGTGCAATATAACTCAAATATCTGGAATGAGATATACCGAAACATGAATAGTGGTGGGATAATGGGAGATTTTTCTTTTCTTTTTTTTTAAAAAAAAAATCTGTTTCCTAAGTGCTCACTAAAGAACAGGCATTACTGTTGTTTAAAAAAAAAATCCAAGTCATTTTAAGAAAATAAAAATAAAACCTAAGACATTTAGATATTCTTGCTAAAAGTAAGTCAATCTCTTCTTAGCATTATTAGAACATTCTGATTTCATATTTTCGTAACCCAATTCTATTTTCGTAGTTCAGTGATGCTTCTACCTGCTTGGTTTACATGCAACAGAATTCCTGTATAACTGATGCATTCACAAGACCCTGCCTAATTAGCAGCCAATTCCTTTAATAAAAATATTTTGGAGCTTGTGTGGTGAGATATTTGGGGGACAATATTTTTCTGTTGTCCCTGTATTTGCATACCTAAACAATATTAAATGATCAGTGCCATTTGATATGGTCTGTCCATATTCTGATGGTGCTACTCTGGCATTTTATAAAGGGTTTTTTAAAAAAAATTTTGGTAAAATACACAAATTATGAAGTAGTCACTTGGTGAAAATTTCAGATGCCAGGTGGTAAAACCTTAATCACACAGTTATAAAAACTGTACTTTAGACTTTCTGAGTTCCTGCGTGAGCTTCTCTTTGCTTGACCTAATTGAACCATATCATTTTAAGGCATCCACCAACCCAACCCACCACTGGTAATGAGACATTTAGAAGAGCACCCAAATGTTAGAAAGTCTTCACAGTAGAAGAACTGGATAGAATTTATTCTCTCAAATACCAATGCTTTAAAATGAATACAACTTTGCTTCAACCTTACCTCTTCCCTTCCCAACTCCATAATGTGCTTTATTGAAACAAATTTAAGCTTAGGGGATCATTTGGCATTTCCCTGCCCCCATATACATCCTGAATCAACAGGCATACACGTCAATTGATAATCATACTTAAAGACAACATGGTTTTACGAACCCATTTAAGCATCCTACTTGCATATTAGCTTAACACCTACTTCATCACTCCTACCACAAAATCATTCAGGATGTAAAGACAACTTTTCAGATACTGTCATTCCTATATTGTATTATAAGGCATATGCATATATGTCTTTATTTATATTTAAACACGCAGTCAGCAGGTACTCCACACATGGAATTAAAAAGTGAGTACAGACAGAAATAAAAGCCTACCTTCATGAATGACATTTATCTGAGATTGCCATTTATGCTGTCCTTATCCATTTAGTATTGGGTTCATATTCCCATGGGATGTAATTTTGGATTTTGGGAGTTTGGCTACTGTTCCCATCTAAAAATATCCTGGATTAGCAGCTTCAAATGCAAACGGTGTTAGCAGTAATTTGAGTTCTTTAGTACAGAAGCTCTCTCTTCCTGCATTTAATCCCTGTTTCCCCCTGGCATGCAGCACTGCCCCTGGCATGCAGGACCCCATGCACTGTGCATCGTTACTTGGTTACCCCAAGCAGTGCGGAGCTAAGCTTGACAGTTTCCATATGGTGCTTCACACCTTGGGGGAAATGTGGCAGTGAGGAATGCTGACAGTGCCCTTTTATTCCTCCGGATGGAGACAGGAAGTGGTGCAGGCAGCTGTCTAGCTGTGGAACATCTGAGCAGGTGTGTTAAGACTTCATCCTCACGCTGTCAAATGCCAGGTGGTGGCGCTTGCTTATTTGTCAGTTTATCATTTATGTTGAAATAAACCCAGCAGGAACCAGTCCGTGTCAATTCACATGGGGTGAAGCAGAAAACTGACCTCACCATTCAGATGTCAGCCTCAAATATTTGGATATTTGCAATGAACGTGGTTTGGGGCCAAAAGATGGATCCTTTTCTCCAGTTTTTTTACTTCTTTGGGGAGCTGACAGATCCTGAGAGATGTGCCTCTTGGTTGGTACAATTGTACATGCCTGGGAACCTCAAGCTTCTTTGTTCTTTTAGATATAGACATTCAGGTTTAGGAGGTGCTAGAATGGTAGTCAGAAATGGGAGAGGAAGTGATAAGAGTTTTATTCTTTTGTTTTCTTACCCTGGAGGATGTTTTAGTGGCCTCCAGTGAGAACTCTAAGCATTGGTTCTGATTTACTCAAACCCAACCCAACCCAACCCAAACCAAACACAAAGAAACCAGGTCAGTTTTATGTACATTTTTGCCTTCATACTCTATCAGTGATGTTTGTTTTTTAGAGAAGCAACAAGAAAGTCGTATGAGTAAGGGATCTATGACTATTATTTATGTTTTAGATTTTTCTGCAGGAAGTGAATCACTCACTTTCCTATAAGGTGAACTAGAAAATTTATCATCCCAAGATCTGTACAAATCAGAATTCAGATGTACCCATGGGACCCCAATTTGCATTCCTAATGGGAAATTTTTACAACTTCTCGAATATGCCGGTATTCAGTATGCTTGGGAGGAAATGTGGTGATGTTAAGAAAGAACAACTAAGACTCAGACTCTATTTTATGCTGTCACTGAAGCTTTTTCACATTCAAAAACCCCAAAACCAAACCAAACCAAAACACTAATCAAACCTCTGCACTGTTGATAGACAAATGCAATTTTTTTCACAGGAAATTTAAGACATAACTTGCATATTTCTGAAGAAACTTGAGCCTCTATGGCTCTTCGGTTCCATGGCAGAATTGTGGAGAGGTCCCGCTCCAGCAGTAAGTGGAGGCAGGCTCTGAAGGGTTAGCTGCAGAGGCTGTGGCGGAGAGGGGAACCTAGAACCTGGAAGCAGACCTCTTAGTAGAAGGTGGGAGGAGGCACAGCTAGAGGAGAGAGAGGCAGCAACAGGGGAGGGCTGTGACATAAGGGATGATAGGAGCAGTTTAGGTGGCCCCACAGGAGATCAGGTCAGGAGCAATGGAGATGTCCTGAAAAGTGGAAAGCAGTCTGAAAATAGGTAATATTCACAAAATCAGCAAGGCAAACAGCAGCATCAAGACCTAGGATTCAGAGTCTGACAATGGCTTTCCGTTGCACAGAGGATAAAATCCAAAATCCTTACCAAGGCCTGCAAAGTCCTACAAAATCTGGCTCTAGCTTTCCCCTTGAGCCCCATCTCTTTCTCTGTACTCCCCATTGCTTGCTGTGCTTCAGCAAGTTTGCCTGCCTATGGTTTTTCCAGCATTTCAAGCTTTTTCCTGACTCATGGCCTCTCCACATACTGTTTCCTCTGCCTGGAATCCTATTTCCTCCCCTTACTTCTCATCCCCTGTCCCCAAATTTGTCTGACTCCTACTTCTCCTTCAAGTCTCAGCTTCACTGTAACCTTCTTCAGAGGCTTTTCCTGACCTTCTAATTTATAGGTATATAATCTCTGCCCAGTTACACCCTGTCACAGATCTTCTTGAACTCTCTACCCTGTCACCTCTGTGACCTAGGTCCTACCATCTTCCTCAACATAAACGGCAGCCTGAGACCTAAAGAGCTCAAGTAACTCGCCAGAATCACACACTAGTAATGGATGTGTCGACTGGGATCCCAGCAAGGGACGGACAGCAGACCGCTCTCTCCTTTCTCCCTCAATGTCTTGCTAGTGCTCCCCTTTGGGAAGCAGGAAGGTAAGGGAACCAGCTGCTGTGATCCACACAGGTCAGCCCCTAAGGACACAGAACAGGATGAAAAAAGTAGATCTGGAGGCAAGCAGTGGTGGAACAGAAATTTGAACTTAATCTGGTTTCAGAACAGATGCTCTTAACAATGGCACATGTTGGCGTCTCTGGTACAAAGTGCTTACCTAGGGCTGGCCCCAGTGTAATGAAGACCTGAATGGTCAGCGAGGGGTTTATGTTTTTTCCTGCACTGGTTGAAAAGTATAATAGGTGGATGCTGCTAAACATCTTCTCTATAGAGGAGCCTAAGGACCATTTATTAATTAACTTAACTGAGTACTTTTAAGAGGTGGAGGAGAGGTCTCCTTTTTATTTTGTTACCTCTTGTAGCTAATTATGTTTCTTAGAATAGTCTGAGCCTGGCAGCTGCTGCACACGACTCTCCGACTCTCCGGGTAACTTCAGCATCACACTCTGAGGCCAGCCTGCATTTGATTCTGCTGCCTTGTCACCTTCTGTCCAATCTCCACAGTAGAGGAAGGACATTCCTTTAGGACACCTCATTCCATTCCCACAGCAGAGCGCCAGTGAAACAAAGTGCGCTGCTCACTCCTGGAAGGTGGCTTTCTTTGCAGATGGAGCTTCAGGAACATATGGGAAAAGAGGCAACCTAAACATTTACATATATCTGTGCTCTGATTCACACAGAGGATCAGCAGCCTGCATAAATTTAGCCTCCGAGGGCGGTTGTGATAGTTGTGGGAATGGTGACTGCTTTCAATTATGCAATTATTTATCGAGTGCTTCCCATGGGCCAAACACTTGGGGCTACGATGATGAACAAAACAGGTGTGCTCTCATCACAGTTTCAGAATTTTACTTTCAAAAATACAAATTGCCAGTTGAGATTGAAATATGTATCTTTTCATCCTTTAGGGAATATATGAGAGGGCAAGAAATCGAGTTTAAAAAAATTATAGATGTGAGAGACATAAAAAACCATATTGCATAATAGCCTTTTTAACAACCATTACTTAAAACCTGACAGTGAAATATGCATAGATTCCATATGGCATGTGTGCATTGTACTTTTTATCATATAACTTGGATGTACACTTAGCTGCAACCCATCTCAACGAGAGAAATTTCTTGCTTTCTTTGTACTCATAGAATTACCTCAGATTTAGCCAGGAGAGATAATGATAGCAACAGTAATAGTACGTCACTCCATTGAGGACTGTCACTTTTTCTGAGTTCCAGATCCCTCTCACCACCTACCGTGGCTCTTGGACTTTATTCAAGTCCTTTCAGTTTTCTAGAGAATGAAAAGGAAGCTTCTGTAGAAGCACAAAACTTTGAAGATTCTCTGGGAAAGGCCACAAATCCCACCGTGGCTTTGTGGCCAAATGTTAGTATCGTCTAGACCATCCAGTAAATAGCTAAGGAGCATTTACTATCTGTAAGGCAGGCACCAAGGAAAAACATGTTGTTAAGAGTGCAGACTCTGAAATCAGATGTGTGAAAACCTTAGGCAGGTTATTTAATCTCCAAAGGCTCAGCTTCTTTCTCTTTAAATGCAGATAATAAGAACACTGCCTTCAAAAGTTAGTTGTGAGGATCAAATGACATAACGTACCTGGCACCGGAGCCTGGCACACCATGAGCCCTGATAAACATCACCTAATCCTATCGGTATTCTCATCATCTCTTTAGTTGTGTCTGACTCCCTCTTCTTAAATAAGTGGGACCCTGGGATATTGGGGGTTTTTGCCCAAGAGCTGCTTTGGGAGATGCTGTCAACAGAGACAAAATTTATGTCAACAGTAGTTTCAAGGAGAAAGCATAAAGAACAATCCAGATGGCAGCCAATGGGCAACAGAAGATCAGATTAAATATTCAAAGTAGAAGGTAGAGGTATAGTCCAGAGAAATTACTTGAGACACGGTGTAGCTGTAACAGTTTTGATTTATTACTAACGTCCTTGGACATGGATGGGCAAGACGCTGATAAAGGCAAGCTTGACCTGCCCTGGGCAAGAATATTCAAGAATCTTAAATGCCCTTCACAGCTGGGAAATAGGCGCTGCCTGCTTGGGTTCTGGGGATCCGGGTTCAGTGGGGCTGATACAAGGGAGCTAAAGAGAAAGCACATAACTGTCCGAGAGAGAATGTGTCTGGAGTCACACCTTAAAGACCAAATTTGCTTTCCTGGAAACAGGATCTAAAAGAGAGAGTTTAGTAAATGGAACAAGAGACGAAGAGAAGTTAAGGAGGAGTGAAGCCCAGAAGATCTAGGATTTTCCATGAACTGAGAAGGGATGCCTGGAACTCTCTCTCTGTGTTCTGGCTACATATTCTTTGAGATAAAGATGTGCCTTCAGCTGGACCAGCAGATGTTAGACAGCAATGAGAGAGGCTCTTAAGGAAGGTAGGGAAAAATTATGAAACCTACTCTAGATGTGCTAAGGGGGTTCTATTTGAGCCTATAGACGATGGCGAGCCATAAAATTCTTTTCTTATTTTCTTTTTAAATAAGCAAGTGGCATGATGAGATTTCTGTTTTAGGAAGACCATCCTTAAATGCTGCTTCTTATCCCCACAGTCCTAATTAATTGCGTCTTCCTCCTCATTCCCAGACAGCTTGCCTCATGCCACATCACAGTTTATGTGATGGTTACTTTTTTTCCCTGATTGTCTTCCTCCTTCCAATTGTGAAATTTCTTGAAGGAAGACCCTATGTTGTAGACTTTGATGCCTTCAAAAATAAAAATAAAAAAAAGAGACAAGGACACAAAGATAAAGTGAAGATTTGGATGACATCCCATGAGAAGTTTGTTTCCAGAAACTCTGGAAGGGCTCAGGCTTAGGGCTCAGGTAGTGAGTTACCTCCCTCCTACACTAGAATTGGGCCCCTGGGAATGGGTCAGCTATAATTGGGCACGCAGCACTGGGAGCTTCCTGAGTGTCCTTTTTCTCTGTTCTTTTCATCTCTGTCTTCCCAGCCTTACCACATGCCTGGTACATAGCACTCAATGTATGTTTAGTAAACGAAAGGCTGGTACCTCTTCTTTGAAGGATGATCCTGGATGGGGCCTTCAGAGTGGTGCTTTCCTCTATGTATGGTGTCCTTGGTGGTATGCTACTTTGACAATGTGGAAGCCCACCTGGTCTCCTGGGAGATGCCTGGTGTAAAACCATTTCGCATTGCGCTGCCCAGAGCTGAAGAGCAAACCCTGGCCATCAGATGTGGCCAGTGGAGGGCAGCAGAGGGCTAGAACGCAAGGTCCAGCTTCTCATAAAGGAACTTCTCTCTGGAGGCCATTGAACTACCAGGAGATGTCTTTGGAAGGAGGAACTGAGAGTGCAGGGTTGACAGGCAAATGCTCATAGGCAGCCGAGAAGAAGAGCCAATAGCCCTGTGGGAGAAAGTTTGGGCTGGAGAGAAATTGAGGAGCTGGTCCCTTGAAAACCCTGAAATAGATTGAGGACTACCAATGGGAAACTAGAAACTTTGGCTGAGCATGTGGAGAAAGGACCAGCCTAGCACCATTACACAATCCCTTTGCCTTTTGAAGACCACCAGAGTCCTTGGTGAGCTGGATGAGACAGTTTCCAGGGGACCTCAAAGGGAACCTCAATTAGTCTTTGGGCCTTTAACTTGCTTAGAGAGTGGCTCTGCGCTCTGGAAAAATCCCCTTCCCTTTCTCTTCCTCATATCTCTCTCCACCTAAACCACTCATTTCTGTCCCATCTATTTTTCTATAGCCAGCTGTGGAGGCTAGCCCTACACTTAAGTAAAAACTCAGGTTTTTGTTGGCAACTCAACAGTCTCACTAGTGGTCATCTACTCTAAGTTTACTGCCATGACTAGCAGAATTTAGAAGATGTTCCTCCCTACTTTTAGCCTGTGCTTTGAG
Source organism: Ceratotherium simum simum (assembly GCF_057802395.1). NCBI lineage: Eukaryota > Metazoa > Chordata > Mammalia > Perissodactyla > Rhinocerotidae > Ceratotherium > Ceratotherium simum. The sequence goes on along the minus strand of NC_141928.1, from coordinate 33,432,659 downwards.
TTTTTCCTTACTGGCTAAAAGAGATCTCTGGCTTCTTCCTGGTGGCTAATTTAAGTCCCACATCTTCACACCTAAAGTAGTATTCCAGCCCCCTCTTATTATGGCTTTCCAGGAGAAAAAAAAATCTTTAGGCCTACAATAATAAACATCATCTACAAAGTGTGAGAAGGAGATGTGGGAATGAGATGTACTGAGTCTCTCATAATTTCTTTTTCTTTTTCTTTTTTTTTTTTTCACCTTACCTGCAACAGCCAATGGAATCGATTGCTGTGAATTCCTGTTGTTGGCCTAGGTGGGTAAGATTACTGACCTTAGGATTTGTGACTTATTTAAAAGAGAGATAATGTTTGAATGTTCTGTTTATTTTTTTCCAAATTCATTGGCCAATATATCTTATTGATGCCTTTGTGTTTTTATCGTCTTAAGTTTATTATTACTCAAAGAAGCATCATGAATATCCTTATTGACTAGAGCCTCATTGCTTAGTAAGGTATCTTTCTAAATGACTTATCCTTGCCCTTCTTTCCATAGTCGGTTAGCAACAGGTGCTATTGAATGAATGAATGGATGAGTCTCTATTATATAATAAGTACCATCCCCTTCTTTCATCCTAGGAGTACTCCATTTCTTCAACTGAACAAAGCAAATGGTTGCCATCATATTCTTCTCTCTTTCAATAGATGTAAGTGTCGGGTCATCACTTAAGGAAAGGTTTGAGGATCAGTTATCTCAGCTGCCATCCCACCTGGCTTCAGAGTCTCTGTACCCTCGGAGAGAATATGACCCAATGAGGCCCTTCCCATTCTGTATATCCAGGATTTAGTGGCTGTTTCATCTCATCACCACAATCACATCCTTTGCATTGGACATACTGGAATTATTCTTGGTAGCTTGAAGGACAGAATCAGATCCATCAGTGGGTGGTTATTAAGGGAGTCAAATTTGGGCTCAATTTAAAAAGGCATTTTCTAACAGTTGAACCTGTGCAAAGACAGCTGAGGCTGATTCACAAGGGGGTGAACTCCCATCACCGGGGGTTTAGGCAGAGGCTGGAAGGCGGCTTATCAACACTGGTTCTCTCTCTGACACTAAGATTGTTTTTAAAGTCTTTTATAGCATTCAGGACACGTAATAATTATGGCCTTCTAGAATGGGTTTCTTACAAGTTCTGATTGATGCTTGAGTCTTAGCCAGTGGAATGGTGCGATGCATCTAGAAACAGGATCTAGCTTCTTTTTACCTGATGGAGAATAAATTTGCATTCATTGAACTCCTATATACCAGGTATTGTGCCAAGCATTTTATATCTTTTAATCCTCCCAACAACCCTGCTAGGCAAGGTTTATTCTTTTCATTCCACAGGTAAGGAAACAGACACAGAGGGTTTAAGTCACTTGTCTAAGCTCACATCATAGCAGAGCCAAAATTTGGAGCCAGATCTGATTGAAAGTCTGTCTTTTCAACACACCAGGCCACCTTTAATAACGAATTGAAAGCTACACTTGCCAAAGCTTTGTCCTTCTGAGTATACCATGCATTTTAGTCACAAGTAACAACATTTACAATAATAATTTATGATCAAGGAGCAGTTTGTAATTTTTTATAAATGACTGTAGGGTAGGCATAACTCAGCGGCATTGCACATTCACCTCAGGACATGTGTGCAGTCAGTCAGTTCTCACACTCCAGGTCAGCAAGTGGCGTGGATGTGGTGCTCAAGGAAGGTGAAAAATAATTGACTACTTTAGATTTATAGGAGTCGCAAGGTTGTTATAACGGGTTATGTGGTGAGAATTGTGAGTGCAGGCAAGTGGGAACAATGAATTCTTCCAGTTTCCACCCTTGCTGATACTAGCTGTGTCTGTCTTCTCTTCTTTAGATATAGAATATGCACTAGGCAAGCTATTTGAGGCCTGATCACAAATGTGGCCGTAACAGTATGGTTAAGTAAATCCACTAATTTGTGGTTTTAAGAGCTAAGAGGCCAGAGTCATCCCAAGGAGCACGGACTTGGCATTTCCCAGTGCTATCTGGAAAGCTGGAGCACGTCCAGACAGCCTTTTGGTATTTATTTCTTTTCTATGAAAACAGACACTGAAACTTGCTTTGTATTCATTTGTTTTCCGGGTTAGCTCTTGCAATTTGCTTTGAATGTGCATAGAGGGATTTTTCAGAAGGAGCATCTGAGCCGTAACAAGGAATCTTCTCTGGCAGTCTTCCCTGATCTGTCACTGAAGGCTAATCTCACCGCAGGAACATTGTCATACATCATAAAGATATATACCCTTTCCAGGCATCTTAAAACCTGTTTGTCTTCCCTTTTTTGTACAAATACTAACATTGTCTACAACTGTTGGTTTTCATAATATTACTAGCAAACAGTTAATTGTACTTGCTACGTGCCCAGCACTGTTCTAAGAGCTTTTTATGTCACGACTCTGTGATGATTCTCATTTTACAGATAGAAACTACATCAAGCTTAATTTTTGTTTCCTTAACAGACTAGGAGGAAAAAAGTTGAAATAAAAATCCCTACAAGCTTTAAAGTGGATATTTAATTTACAACAAAACAAAAAGTTTCAAAGAAGTGTATTCTAGAAGTTATTTGTAGACTCATATTTACTGTTCACTTTAGTTTTCAATTTTATTTAACAATTTATGTAGCTAATCAGAATCAATAGATCCACTTAATTGAATGTATTGTGACACAATTGATATTCCTAGGAAAAAATAGCCCGTTCGAAAACTGACCCAGGGTAAACTCTGAATTGGAGGTGTCGCCTTTTGTATACCACTTCTGTCTCCATCAACCCCTAACCCGTCTTCCTTCTAGCACCTAGTTAGCACCTGGTTACTCTCCAAGACTGCTGGCTTTCAGGTCTGTCTGTAGAAGCTAGATTAGTGTTTTTCTATATGTGTTTCCAGAATTGCAAAGTGACATTTAATATAAATGGCTTTGTCTTAAGTGCAATGTTTTAGGGCCTCATAATAGCATTCTTTCCCCTAGACCTGAATTTAGTTTCAATACAGTAGATTCACCTAGTTTTCTGCCAAGGAATTGGTGTTCCTGAAGCCCCTCAAAGACTTTGTTGTGGATAGTTCCCTCTATAAGCCAAACCAATGTATCTGTATATTTCCGAAACGCTAAATAGGGTTCCATGTTCTAAAATTGAGACCAAATATTATAAATCTGAAAGTCCCCCCAAATTAGGAATGTTGAATAGCTCTATCTATAAGTCAATCCCAAGGCTTTTAAGACACTAGGAAGTAGAACTTCTTCACGGTGAGGTCTCCAAGCTTTGAGATCAGACAGCCTGGGTCTGGTCCTTCCAGTACAGGCAAGTGTGGGTTACCATAAATGTAATATGCCCAGTGATGGCTAGGTGCTCTTAGGATAGTAGGGAATCCATGGGGAGGGGTGGGGTATGAGTGGAGCGAGAGCAAGTAGGTAGTTGGAGGATCATTTCAAGAGGGACAGTGAGAAGTAGCCAGGGAGAGGAGGAAGAATGAAACCACATCAGACATGATGTAGGGGATATTGGGCTGGGTACAAGTGGGGATTACAGCTGACAGAATGTCTTGAAAGAGTAATGCAGGGATTTTTGTGGGGATCTAGAAAAGAATAAGTACTTTGGGATAGTGGGATGTTTCTTGGTAAACCTGGGTGCTATGCCTTGAGAAGCATTTAAAGAAAAAATAGGATCTCTAGTATTGAGGAACCAAGAGGTCTGTGGCTTACATGGGACAACCACCAGAACATCCATTTGTTGAGACATTCCAAGAAAAACCTCACTGGAATCATTATTCTTCCCAACCTATCCTTATAGCTTTTTGTTTAAATTCAGAGAAGTTCTTTTCTTAAAAGGATGAATGCTTTTTTAAAAAAGTGAATAGACATCATTTTTCCTTTGGGATGTAATGATGATCGTATCTACTCTTGCCAAATCTTTGTATCACTTGAGTCCATCTGTGGCAGACAGTTTACTGAGCGCCAAACTCAGTTTCCAATTGCTGCTTTGAAGGCATGGTCTCCTGTGCTCCCTTACAAGCAGCGATTGGATATTGTGTTTGGCATTCAGCAGAGTTCAAGTTGAACATGACAGAAGGGTGGCATTTGTTCTGTTGATGGACCCAAGTCAATCAGTGCCATCTCTTAAAATATGTAGGTAATTATTCATTTTTTTGCCTAAGTCCATGTAATCTGTGAGGTTGATACACTTCTCCGATGAGAAATTGGGAAGAAGATGATTTCGTAGTACTGTCTCCTGGTGTGATTCACATTATAACTCCCTGTTATGAGGAACAGAGGGGTTAAATAACTGACCCAACTTAACCCAGTCAGTAGAGGATTCTGAAACACCATTTTCGCTTCTAACAATACAAATCCTATTGCTCTCTCAAGGTTGGTACAAAACTTATCTGTTCCCAGGAGCTAAACCTGACCAACTATACTTAATAATGCTAAGCTCTTATTTTATATTCCCTCTTTAAATCGTTTTTATCATGTTTAGGTATCCTATCCTGTCCTATCATATTAATCCTTCTTATCATACATATCATATTTGATAGATATAGATATACATCTGTACTAAAGGTGCTCTATTTCATTGTTTCCCCAAGTAGGCTTTGAGCTCCATGGGGTGGAGTCCTTTGTCCTAGAATTCTTTACTGTCCCCCTGCCCTCTTGCAGAGTGCAGAGCATGGTGTAGGGGCCCAAGAAATCCTTGTTGAAAATTAAAAAGACCAACTATACCAGATGTTGGCAAAGATATGGAGCAACTGAACTCTCATTAATGCTGGTGAGAATGTAAAATGGTACAACCACTTTAGAAAACAGTTTGGAGGTTGTTTTTTTTAAAAAATTAAACATGCATCTACCATATGATCCAACCATTCCATTCTTAGTTATTTATCCAAGAGAACTGGATGGATGTATCCACACAAGGACTTGTACACAAATATTCCTAGCAGCTTTATTTGTAATAGCCCCAAACTTGAAACAACCAAAATATCTACAGGTAATGGAAAAAGCAAACTGTGGTATATTCATACAATGGAGTATTACTTACCCATAAAAAGGAACAAATTATTGATACACACAACATGGGTAAGTTTTGCAATAATTATACTGAATGCCAAAAGCCAGACAAAAAAGAGTACATACTGTATGATTCCATTTACTTAAAATTTTAGGAAATGCAAACTAATGTATAGTGACAAAATATAATGTGGTTGCCTGGGGATAGGAGGGCAGGAGGGGTAGATTATAAAGGCAATGAGGAAACTCTTTGGGGTGATGGGTATGCTCATTATCTTGATTATGGTGATGGTTAATGGATATATACATATAACGATTTCATCAAATTTGCATTTTAAATATATTCAGTTTATTGTCACTTATAGCTCATGAAGCTGAAAAAAAAAAATACTGAAACTATTCTACAAGCGTTGTTTTCCCTTCAGTATTCCACTGCCTTCGTATTTCCATGGCAAGAAATTTCCCCTTTGAGACCAGCATGCAGGATGACATTGAGCAGATGGGAGCATTTAGGCCAGGCAGAGCTGGTGCGATCCAAGATTTGCCTCTTACCAACTGCATAACCCTGGGCAAGTTACTCAGTGTCCTTAGGCCTTTGTTTCCTCTTCTATAAAATTGAACTAATAATATACCAACCTCAGAGAAATGTTATAAAAATTAAATTAGATTTTAAAAGGCCTGGCACTTCATAAATGATAGCTATTATATATTACGTGTTGCTAAGAACCTTTCTTTTTTAATGAGACTGGCACACATTTATTGAGAACTTTCTTGGCTGGATTTAATTCTTGCTGATCTCCAACCAATTACTAAGAATAAAGCAACTAACAAAGAGCAGAATATGCTCAAAAATATAAGTAATACAAAATCACTTCTGGGCACCTATCCACTTAATTCTCCATCATTTGTGTTTGGCTGAATTAGCAGCATATGTGTAAGTGTGTTCAGATGTTCTAAGTGGAGGATAGGATAATATAGAGAATGTGTATGAGGGGCAAAGTGGGAACTGATAAACTGAGCAGCATCGAGAGGTACTTGAAAGAGCATGCGTTTTGGTTTACACAAGTCTGGGTTTAACTGTGAGCTCAGCCACTTACTATTCATATGTGAAGCCCTGGACAGATTATTAAACTTCTATGATCCTCAGTTTACTCATTTGTAAAATGTAAATAACAGTTCACACATCACAAATTTATTGTGACAAGAAATATTTTTATTAATATTAGAAATAATTTCAAGGATAAATATGTGTAATGGCCCCTGTGCCCCTTCTTATTCTGCATACATTAAACTGTGTATCTACGAATGATAAACACGTGAAATGACCTGACTTTAATGTTACTCTTTTTTAAATATTTATTTATTCATTTTTTTTGTGTGTGTGAGGAAGATAAGCTCTGAGCTAACATCCGTTGCCAATCTTCCTCTTTTTGCTGAGGAAGATTAGCCCTGAGCTAACATTTGTGCCCATCTTCTTCCATTTTGTATATGGGACGCCGCCACAGCATAGCTTGGTGCCTAGGTCCGCGCCCGGGATCCGAACCTGCAAAACCCGGGCCGCTGAGGCGGAGCACGCGAACTTAACCATCACGCCACTGGGCCAGCCCCCAACTTTAATGGTATTCTTTTCAAATTACCTATTAAAATGGCTTTGTAAACTCATTCTGGAATAATAGTGTGTGTGTGTGTGTGTGTGTGTGTAAATGAGATTACCTGATATCTTGAATCTTCCCATGAATATTTCTTTTAAGGAGACAATTCTTGCCACATTAAAAACTTCTAAGTGCCGGAAGGCAGTATTTTTGTTTCAAAGCAGCGAAGGCAGGTGCGTAAACCAAGCCTCTGATTCCTGAGGCAAGCCCAAGTTCCTTGGCCCAGTTGTGTCTGGGGCCATCAGCTTAAAGGGACCGCCTGAGGAGGAGCGGACTCAGAAGCTCTGTTAGGGAGGTGGAGGCAGGGAGCAGGCCAGAGGGAGCAAGGATGTGGCCTCTTCTCCAGGCGGGAAGCCTCTTGACCAGCTCTGTTGAGTGCTACTCTCAGACACCAGCGTCTGCTCACGGGTATGGAAGGTTTGCCTCCACTTGCTTTCTTTTTCTTAGTTCACTTTCCGCGGAGTCTTGAAAGTTTGAAAAAGGTACACGTTTTAACCTAATTTGGCAAATGCACAACTGAGTCCTAGAGAAACAGGTAGGGAAGAACTTTGCTTTGAAAGAAATTTTTAGGAAAAGGATTAAAACGATAGATTCTATCCTCAGATTACCTGGGCTCAACTTTTAACTCTGCCACTTACTAGCTGTGTGATCTGGCACAAGTTACCTAACCTCACTTTGTCTTGGTTTCCCCATCTGTAACATGGTGCTAATAATAGTACCCACTTCATAGGGCTGTTGATAGAATGATATGAGTTAAAGGAAAGTGCCCCGAACAGTACCTGACTTGTAGGAAGAGCTATGTCCATGTTAGTTATTGTTTTTTGAACCTTTGTTTAGAAGGTTTCACAAGAAAAGTTTTGGTGTATTAGGATTATTTTGGCTTTCTATAACTATATTCTTTCTAGATTATTTGGCTCGTAGCGTCTTGTAACATTGTAGTGGCTTTTAAAACAGAGGTGGTTTGGAAACTGAGGAGGCTGTACACCTAGAACTCCTGAAAGGCTCACGAAGAGATTGAGATCAGTTAACGCCGCTAAATCCCTAGATGTGAGCAGGGCACAAGGCCCTAAAGAATGCACTAGGGAATTCTAGTTCATAATTGGGGTTTTTTCACCCTTTCTTCCTCAGTCTCCGGAACTGTCTTATGTCTTGAATGATTAACCAAGGATTATGGTTCATGTTATTTCATGTTGAAGTTTGGCCAGCAGTAAGATTCAATCATGCTAAAAACTGTGCTACTAAACTAGTGTTTAGCTGTAATACAAATCCCTTGGGATCAGGTTCCAGTTAGGAAACTCTCTTATAGAAAAATAAGTTGAGTAGCAGTCTTAGGAATAGCATGAGTTTCTCTTTCTTTTCCTATATATAGAATTTTCCCCATCAGTACATGCGCTGATCTACTCTAAACCCCCTTTACTGCTGCACATGGTATCTGTCTTATATAACACATGCTTTTGATATCAATTTTTTACTTTAATACCATTTTGCTTTTAATAAATGTAGTGTTCAATTGCTGGGTAGGACATAGATTTGATTATTTCCCCTTGATTTTATGTCCATTATAAAAGAACATTTGCTTTAATTTTATAAGCCCTATAATAGATACTAATAGGAGAAAACAGGATAGGATACAAATTGAATTCAGCCTCCAATATCAGATGGAACTGAATTTGAATTCTAGCTTTACCATCTAGACACTTTTGATATTGGATAAATTGTTTGACTTAAGCTCCAATTACTTTATCTGTAAAAAAGGAAATAGTATTTGTATCTACTAGACATGATATTCATATGACGAGTTTTAGATGATCATAAGGATTAAACGATACGTATGTAAATGCTTAGAGTAGTGCCTGGCATAGAGTGAACACCAAATAAAGAGTAAATATCACTGTTATTCAACATTTTCAGCTTAAAGATTATGAGTTTCACACTAGAAGAAGGATGACTGTTGGATGCCTACCATTCTTGAGTTTATCCCTGTAGAGAAGTGCAGGAAACTAGAGCAAAATAAAGTCATAGTTAAGCCATGTAGTGGGATTGTATGGTGGTTATAAACCCAGGCTCTGCATTTAGACAACCTGTGTTCAAGCCCCAGCTATCCTACTTTGGGCAAGCTGTTTAACCTTGCTGTGCCTCCTTGTCTCCGTCTACAAAATTCCATCAATAATACCATATACTTTACTGGGTATCTCTGAGAATTAAGTGAGCTGATACATATAAGGCACTTGGAACGTAGAACTGGCACATTGAAAGCATTCAAATATTTGAATTGCTAATATTCAAGAATAGTCAAGGAAATCGCAGATTGTAAACAACGTAACTAAACAGAGTTTTTGGGTTTGGAATTCTAGGAAATGTGCAGTTTTGTTCTACTGTACGAAAATGAGGTTGGCATCCATTAATAGTTTCTACTTGTCCTCAAGCCAAAAAGACTATATTTCTGTGTATTAAGCCTTCATTCACTGCTTATGCACCATAGAGAATATAGAAGTTTAAGAATTAAGGAATTTGCTATTTAAAGAGACAAACCTAAGTCTTAGAAAATAACTTGAGGACAGCATCAGACACTATAGTCAGTACTGAGAGGTATGTTGTGGTCTGTAAAAACAGGAAAATTGGAAAGAATGATGAGTATCAGAGCAGCTGGGAATGACTTATGGATAGTGTGTTAAATGACTAAGAGTTTGGAAAGGAGTCGGAGTGGGTGCAAGTTCTAGTTCAGGAGAACAGCAAAAGCAGATGAGAGGTGGTGGGATGGGGCATGGTGTTTGTGGAGGGGAGAAGCAGAGGAATGATAAACCCCCAGGGTTAATCAGAGGGTATCGATGAGCACACAGCGAGAATTGAGGCTGAGTATGGCATACCAGATAACAGAAGACCTCTAAAGGGTCACGTTTGTGGCTTAACTCACACCCTCCTCATTTAATAGATGAGGTGACTGAGGCATCAAGAACTGCTTCACCAAGTCACGCTTACTGATTAGAGTTAGCTGGTGTAAGGCCCCATCAGCCCTGACTCCTTGGCTAGTGAGCATGCAACTGCTCACTCTGGGGTCAGATTACAGCGAACCTAAAAGGACTGGAAAATTCCCTTGATGCTTCCGCTATGGTCATGATTCTAATTTTGTAGATTAATTGATGCCCTTTTTTCTGCCCAGATTTCCTAAAGTGAAAGTAGCAAATATTAATTCATAGACTACCCAAGCAAGGGCCTCGTCAATCCCCACTTGGGGACACCCAGCCCTAAATAGATCATTTGATTATTGGAGCACTGGCTTAGAAGCCAGCTCTGATCCCCAGGGCAAAGTGCTTTCCCCTGTATCAAACCACTTGTACTTACAATGATTTCAAACTCTTCTCTTAAGGCTCTCCTTAATTCTATACCTGCCAGGCTCAATGACTCAGGTTTTCTTCCCTACAGAGTGTGTTTCTTTTTGTCTCTTGCTTTTGCCAGCTCGCTCCAGATCAATGAAACATTATCATCTACTTAAACGGAGCTCCAGCATTGCTCTCCCTGTCGCTCCCCGCGATCTGCTGATCTGGAGTTTGTATTCTGTTGGATTGTGTTCTCGAATCATGTAGGGCATTAGATGAGAAAGATGTTTCCCTCCTACGCTGGCTTTAAGGTTGCTGCAGGAGTCCTTTCTTGAGAAAAGCCGACACTCACGTCCCTTGGAGATCCCTGTTGCCATTACCTTCTGGTGTAGTTGCTCTCACATTCACATTTCAGTTTCCCCCTCCTGCCACTGTGTGCCTGGCGGGTTCTCTGTGAGGAAAGGAGCAGCAGGAGAGTCCAGTCAACCCTGTACCTTAACACAGCCATGGTGAATTTCAGATGGCTGTGCAGGGAGAGGAGCATTTTATCTGCAAACGTCTGCAGTGTGTGCTGTGATTGAGGTTACGGGGATTTGGAGAAGTTTCTCTGCTAATTTTTTCATCAGCTGTAGTTCCTCTCCTTCACCTCTGAGTGGGTGTAAATTACTTCAGAGTTCTCTTCCCACTCTCACCTCCTCCTCCTCTTCCCTTTCCCTCCATTTCCCTTCGCAGCCCTTAGTGGCAGGTGAATCAGTTAGTGGGGGGCATAATTACCCCATCTTCTCTTTCACCATTTATCATCAGCCCACTTCCCTCTAAAACCTGAGATACTGCTTGCATGTTGCGCAGTGCCCAGAGTGCCCTGAAGAAGCATGTCGTGTTCATAGGAACAGCTTATGCCGTCAGCATTCGAGTTGAGACAGTAGTGCAGGTACGTGCATCAAATCAGAGACCTATTTCACTGGATATAATATGGGATCAAAATAGACTTTGCTGAGCTTCTCTGGTGCCATTCAACACATGGTTCTCATGCCAAAGTTCTCTTTTTCTCTGACTTTAAGCTGATTTATCACTCTGGTGAAGCTTCCAATTTCTCTATCTTTACTTGTTACTGGTGAATCTTTCACTCATAAATCCCTTCCTCCCTATTCAATTTTGGTCAACTAGGTTTAGATGCCTTTCTTTATGAATTGCATTTATTCTGTTATGTTTGCTTTTAAGAGCTTTATGTACTTTTATGTGTGAAAATATGTTATGTGGTTAATATAGACAATAACTGCATGGTGAGGACTTGAAGGTGGTCATCTGGTTTCTTAGCAGCAGCATCCAGCTCTTTTGACCTACAGTCTAGATCCTTTCCTCGCAGTACCTGTTCCTTTGGGCCTTAAGGCCTGTCCAAGAGGTGACATTCTTTGGCAGATTGGGTGGAGATCTGGATGGAGGGATGTTCTGCACATTGGGCTTGGGAAATGCATACAGGCAAGAAAAGAAGCAACTGTCAGGGAGAGGCACCATGTTGGTTTGAACAAGCTGTTGGAAGGACTGCCAGGCGAGAAAAGAAGTTGGGAAGAAGAGAGAAGAACACAGGCCAGAAGGAATGGAAGTTGGAGGGATAAGAAGTAAGAATTAATTGGACAGAAGTAGATGGAAGAAGACTAAAAGAGAACACAAAGTATAATCGAGAACACTGCTAGCCCATATTTTGTCTTTGGGCAAATTAGAACAAGGTGCCAGTTCCTCTGGGTGGAGGTCGTTCAGTGTTTGGGTGCATAGCTTGGTGAGCAGAGAGTGGGCTGTATTTTAGCTACTGTTTGTCTCCTTGGTTTGGTGGCCTGGTGCAAGGCATAGCCTGCCTACTGTATGTGGCAGCTCTGCGTGTACTGATCAAGAATATGCTCTGGGGCCAGCCCGGTGACATAGTGGTTCAGTTTGCATGCTCTGCTTTGCCAGCCCGGGGTTTGCGGGTTTGGATCCTGGGCCTGGACATACATACCGCTCATCAAGCCATGATGTGGTGGCATCCCACATACAAAGTAGAGGAAGATTGGCACAGATGTTAGCCCAGGGACCATCTTCCTCAAGCAAAAAGAGAAAGATTGGCGACAGATGTTAGTTCAGGGCCAATCTTCCTCACCAAAAAAAAAAAAAAAAAAGAATATGCTCTAATGAGGAGTGGTACCACTTTTAGTGTGTGTTACCTCTGGAGAGAACAGTCTGCCTCTGAAATGGTCATATTATAACATTCTTTTCGATAATGTAGTAGGATTTACAAAGTTCCTGAACATCTGTGCCTCATTTGATCCCCTAAATAGCTCTGTGAGTGTACTATTATCCCCACCATGCGGATGAAGAGATGGGTTCAAGAGATCAGGTTGCTCCCAGAGGATACATGACATCCAGTCAGTGGCAGAGTCATGATTTAAATCTAGATCCTCTGACTGTAAATCCTTAGCTTTTCTGCTGTATCAGGCTATCCACATTGACAGCACACAGATAGAATAAATGAGGCTGTATCTGTGAATTATCATTACCACTCCTCATGCATATGCATAATTAAGTTATGAATATGCAATAATTGAGACAACTCTGTCATCTTGTCTATACCGATATAACTGGTGGGTTCCTGCCCCTGAGGTAATTAGGAGAGAAGAATTCCTGTGCCTCAGTTTCCTCATACGTAAACCGAGGCCAGTAATATCTACCTCATAACTCACTGGGTTGTTAATCCTGATTATATTTCTGAAGATTAAGCTCCACAGGGCAGGACTTCTGTCTGTTTCGTATACCACTGTATCTCTAAAGACAAGAACAATACCTGGCACAAATAGGTGCTCAATATATATTTGTTGAAAGGATTAATGAATTTGAATGTTTACTGCTTGCTGGGTGCTGGGCTAAATGCTCTACAAATGTTATTTCATTTATTTCTCACAACAGGGCTGCAGGCTGGGTATGATAACCTCCATTTTACAGATGAAGAAGTCAAGAAACAGAGGGTGAAGTAACTCACCAGAGGTCACACAGCTAGTGAGAGGCAGGGCTGGGTTTCAAAAACAAGGGTGTCTGATCCTAAAGCTTATGCTCTTAGCTATTAGAATTGTTGTAAGCATTAAATAAAATTAGATATTGGACCTAGCACAGTGTGTAACACAGAGATGCTTGATTAATGAGAATTTCTTTTTTCTTCCCATTCTAAATCCAAAATTCATGATCACTTTTAAAATGTCTTAAGAATAAACAAATCTAAAGGTTTTAGTTGATAAAGAACTGGAAGCCTAATTTCTGAAGACCGACTAGCCAGATTCTTTCTCCCCATCAGGCTTTCTGTGATGACAATGTCTTGGGGGTACCAACTGATGACTTTTTCTCCTTTAAACACATACCCCTCATTAGCCCTGGCAATGCATGTTCTCACAGGTCTCACAGCACAGGAGACAATGATACTGGCTTCTTTCCCAGGATGTAAAGGAGCAGCCAAAAGTGACTAACGTTCCATATGGTGGTGAACACAGTGCTGTCTTTGTAATGTATTCATCCCAAGAGGCCTCATGGTAAAGCAATTAATATTGCAATTGGTAGGGTTTTTTCATCTATTTGATATGAAATAAATAATCTATATTTCTTCACCTTTCAGAAACAGGAAAAAATGATACTTAGAAAACATTAATTAAACAGTTATAATGAATTCTATAAAGATAAAAACAGAGTTACCAGAGCCCCTCACCCCCTCAATATGAAAAGCAGACAACTGTGTACCAGCAATAGAATTGGCACACAGAAGTGACCACTGTTCATAGAAAGAGGGAGCTCCAATCCTGCCAAACTCCATCTACAGAGATAGCCTGGAAAACACGAGCTTTGAAATGAAAATAAAGCCATGGGTTCAGATCCTAGCTCTACCTCTTCCTAGTTTTGTCATCCTGGATGAGATACTATCCTCTCTGAGCCTGAGCCATCCTCCCTTATGTGAGGGCAGTTCCTGCGTCGCAGGTACTCTGTGAGGACTAAAGCAGGCTGCAGATATAGCAGACTTAACCAAGTGCCTGGCCTAACGAGCTCTGTGAAGATGGGTCCTTTCTTCCTCTGGGTCCTCAGTGTGGCGAGTGGTAGATAATATGCAAGAGGTGATTGCAAAGAGAGTGAAGAGTCAATATGTTGCACTCACAGTAGGAGTGGCATCATTATATTAATTTTTGCAGGTGTGGAAATGTCAAACAAAAGTTATATATAATTGGTCAGTAGAATGAACATTTCGAAGTAAAAGATGCAAGTGGGTATTGGGCCAGAGTTGAGAGCTGAGGGCCTGGAATCTAGATCCAGATCTGAATCCGCTGGAGAGCTTTTCCCTACTCAGTCTCAACTGCCACCTAACAAGTGAAATAAACATCTACCACATATTTGTCCCTTGATAGAATTAGTGAGGCGAAACTTGTGAATCTGTAGTATCTTCAAATGAGAGGGATGATGTGAAAACAAAAGGAGCTGGAAAGATGTCATTCCCTTCCACTCCCCTCCTTTGGTCACCTGAAGGGCTAAGGCTGTAAATGTTCTCATAAAAATTGCTTTTTTTTTTTTATTGGTGAGGAAGATTAGCCCTGAGATAACATCTGTTGCTGATCCTCCTGTTTTTGCTGAGGAAGATTGGCCCTGGGCTAACATCTGTGCCCATCTTCCTCTACTATATATGTGGGATGACTGCCACAGTATGGCTAGATAAGTGATGCATGAGTCTGCACCCGGGATCCGAACCAGCGAACCCTGGGCCACTGAAGTGGAGCACATGAACTTAACCACTACACCACTGGGCCAGCCCCTCATAAAAATTGCTTTTTTTGTGTGTGTGTGTGTGAGGAAGATCAGCTCTGAGCTAACATCTATGCCAATCCTCCTCTTTTTGTTGAGGAAGACTGGCCCTGAGCTAACATCCATGCCCATCTTCCTCCACTTTATATGGGACACCGCCACAGCATGGCCTGATGAGCGGTGCCTCGGTGCACGCCCAGGATCGGAACCCGGGCTGCCAGCAGTGGAACGCGTGTACTTAGCCGCTACGCCATGGGGCCGGCCCTTAAAAATTGCTTTTGATGAATGGGTTTGGCTTTTCCTAGAGACACAGAAAACAAGATTAATAAGTAGAAAAAAAATAGATTCTCTATATGGACTGAAACTAAGTTTCTTTTTTTCCATTCGACAAGTGTTGGTTGAGGTCTACTGTATACCAGAATCTCTGCTTAGTACTGCACATAAATAATACAGGTATTTGAAACACCAGCAAGAATGAAACAGCATTGAAATCGTTAGGGTGGAAATCTTTAGGTGTGTAAAATGTTCTTTGCATTTTACATGCATTGCCAAGTGGTTAAAAGGCAGCAGAGGGTACCTTATGTATTTACAGAACAACCTCTTTCTCCAGAGACTTCCCCCCGTTTAAATAGCTCCCCATCATCTCATCTGTTGTAGAAGGATAAATGGCCTCTTCTAGAGGGCATGATATGGCAGCTGTTTAATGACACATAATAATATGACATCACAGAGAAGAAGCCAACAAGACTATTATACCCGTTAGAAACAGGGAGAGAGAATGGGATAAGAAGGCGGCAGCCGATTACCTACAGTAGAATTTGGCCAGTGTGTTGTGGGGCAGATTATTTTGGTGCAATGTGTAATAAGACCGCAATTTGATAAGTATGTACTCTGTCTAGCCAAACAGGAAGAATAACAACCCAGTGAGGATGAGTGACTAAAATAAGCAGCAATAACAAGACACAGGCAAACGTGAGGAAGAGGTGGAGACTGTGCTCCACAGATGAGTGACCTCAAGGTCTGTCAGTAGGTAACACTCTCTGCTTAGAGGTGTCACAGTGATGACACCTGGCAGGAATCCTATGAGAAAAGGATCCAAATATGGAAGCTTCTGTCTGGAAGAATATGACACCCTTGTATCCCTGTGTAGGAGTGTCATAAGGAATAAAAATTCTTTGAATAGAAAATAAGCATTAATTACCAACTACGAGGGACATTGTAGTAGATATTGTGAGGAGAGATAGGTCTCCTAAGAGCACCTATGGGAATCTCTGCAGGAAACAGAGAAGATTCCAGTCTGTGAAAGTATTAGCTGTTCTGTCTCATGTAATTTAATCATTCGCATCATAAACTCTTAGGCACTATGGGAGTTGATGTAACAAATGTAGCCATAATTTATTGAGCATCTACTCTGTGCCAATCACTGGGGTAAGCCTTTTGTATGAATTACCTCATTTAATTCTCATGATGATTTATGAAGTAGATAGTATCATTGCCAGTTTTCAGATTAGGAAATTGAGGATTAGAGAGATTTAAGTCCCTTGCCAAAAATCACACTGTTAAGTGGCAAATCTCACTACTCCTTTTAGATGGACTTGAACTCACGTCAAAGCCCAAATTCTTAACAATAACAGTGGATTTTTCCCAGGACAGGATGAGCCCGAGGATTCTAGGTTGTATATGGATGACCATTTTAAAACTTACATATTTATTGAATGAGGATTAAAAAAGAATCTAACTGATGATTTCATCATTGTTCTTCTTAGAATGAGACTAAGTAAAAATAGTCTATTTAAAGATAATTTTCTAGCAATAAGATGGGCATGGGAAAGCCCTGAATAAGTTTGTAAGTCACTGAGACTGGGAAAGTGCATTAGGACACAGATTCTTATTGGATTCCTGAACTTCTGTCACCAGCACCCTCTCTTCCTACGCTCTCTGGAATTTCAGTCCCTGTACCCACTCCGTGATTCCCCACACCAGATCAGTTCCATTGTTGACTTTCTCTATTCCTGTTCCTTTGATGCCTAACAGTATGGGGAAGAAAAAGCACAACCCTGCTAATTGGCCACATCATTGTGTATTTATCATTCCCACCCCCCATTTGGTTCTCACTATTGGTTAGCAATTCTGTTCTCTATCCCAAAGTGGCTATTCCAAACTTTTACCACGTTTCTCAATCCAACTCCGTCTGAACATCCCTCTCTCTAGATGATCCAAGCTTCTTCCTTCACCAAGAAGTTACCTCATGAGAGTTTATCTTACATATAAATAAACTGAGGCACAGAAAGTTTAAGTAACTTGCCCAAAGTCTCACTGCTAATAATGGTAGAGCTGGGATTCAAACCTTGTCAATCTGGCTATAGACTGCCCTCTTAACCGCTATGCCATATTGCCTCTCTGGTCATAAATGTTGAATGAGTTAATTAATCAATGAATGGATAGGATAAAGAAAGGCTAAAACTTGAAACTTGAGTCGCTCCTGACCCGTAGTGGCCAGGTTAGCTCTGCCTGCACTTCTGAAGCTAATGATAAAGTTAACTCATATATTGGGACCCACAAAATGGGGGCAGCTCCAGCGGCCCGGCCCACGTCACAAAAGTAAACCAAAGTCAGCCTGCACGTACAGGAAACACTTGTCAAGGAAACCTAACATACACCGATCACAATCCTCCAGATTTAGCTGGCTTACCTTACCCTAGAATATAGGACACATTAGCCTTATGAGGAAATCCCCAACCTCCTAGCCAATCGTTCCCTGTTTCCACATTGCCTCTTCTAATGCTCTATAAAACTCTTGCCCAAAATCCCTGAGGAGGAGCGCTTCACTGCTTCTGAGGCGCTGCAGTCTCCCAATCCAAGGATTGTTTTCCCTTGACTAAAGGGCATCAAACTCGTTACTAAATCATTTGTTTTGTCATTTGACACTAGGCTTGTACTTAAATGTGGCCTGACTCCACATGCCTTTTTTTTCTTTTTCCACTGGGTTGGTCCCTTCCCCCGGGACCACAGGGACTTCCTCTGTGACATGGTTTTCCCTTTGCCCAGGCATCCTCTGTGGCCAGAGTGGCTCCTCCACTCGCCTGTCCCCAGCCTCCACTAGCTCTTCTCCTATATTTCATATTGCACTTAAGGACAATCTCCCAGATAAGAATCCAGGAATAGTCTAGAATCCTTCCCATACTCTCCCAAAACTTTATCTCTTGAATATGTCTCCTCTCGTTTGCTTTTTTGCTCCCTTATTTCCTTTGTGTAGCACATCTTTTGGCATTAAGAATTCAGTGAGGAACAATATAGACGAGGTCCCTCTCCTCTGAGATCCAGATTGTGATCAATGAAGAGCATCAAGTATGAGTGGGAAAAGCAACCCCGAGGTGGGGGGCGTAGTGGGCTGGCGGGATGGTATGGAAGACTGTGAAGTAGGTACTCATGAATTTATTGTGAAACCAGAGATCCCAGTTGGGTGACTTTTTTTTTCTCTCTCCTGTAACTTTTGCTTGCTTGGACAAAGGATGGAAAAGATAGATGGATGACTTTCTTCATTTTTTCATCATCTCTTATGCAGGTCACTGCAAAAGCCTGCTAAGTGGTCCCCTTACTTCCAGTTCCCACCTATCTACAACTCCATATTGATGCAGCATGGTCTCTGTAAAGTGCAGGTGTGTTATACTGTTGCTCTGACTAGAAATCTCTAATGCCCCTTTACCTACAGTAATGGTTCTCAAACCTTAGTACATCAGAATCACCTGGAGAGCTTACCAAACTGACTGCTATTCTCTCCCCCGCTCTTGTCATCTCCCTACCTCCAGTTTCTGGTGCATTAGGTCTGGGGTAGGGTCTGAGAATTTGCACTTCTAACAAGTTTTCAGTTGATGCTGATGGTCTGGAGACCACACTTTGAAAACCACTGGCCGGAAGAACGCTTTGCTAACTCCTTCATAAACAGCCTATTTCTAATTTCACCTCCCTGTCCTCTCATTCACTTATCTAAATAGTGTACTACCCAATCAGACTACTTGGAGTATTTCAACATGCTAAGAACTTTCTCATCTGTTCCCCCTGCTCATGCTTTTTCTCTTGCCTTGAAGTCTCTCTTTTCTTCCTCTCCATGGTGAAATCCTTATCCTTCGAGTCCCTGCCTAAACACAACCGCCTCTGCAATCCTTCCCTCATCCTACCGTTCGGGGAAAATTAATTACTGCTTCCTCTGGGCTCCCATAGCACTTTCTTTATATCTCTTGATATTTCTCATAGCATAACGTTATTCTTTATATGTCTCTTGCTTTGAAGAACTACACTCTATTCATCTCTGTACCCCCAGTGACCAGCACAGGGCCTGGCACATAGCAGATGCTCAATAAATGTTGATGGACAAGTGACTGGGTGGGTAGGTAGATGCTTATCATTGTCAGAGAAGGTCCCTCTGAGCTGAGTCTGGAATAAAGGAGTAGGGAGGATACCTGATAATGTGCCAGTGTAAAGCCTCGCTGGACGGGAGCCCGTGGGGCAGAAAAGGAAAGTCCCTCAGAAGATCCCACCACCGACCCCATTCATCAAACCAGGCCAATTTAGGAGAAGAGACCTATTAACTATGCAGGAAGAAAGGGAGAATGTTTGAAAATCTGGGTGTTCCATGTAATGTCCTTCTCTTGAATTACCTGGGAATTTTAGAAACCGGGACCGCATTGCCAGTGAGAGTACAGCTGAATAATCTGGCAAAACAGTTTCCAAGCCTGAGGCTCAGAAGGAATGAGTTCCCTTCTTCCCCAGCAGGGGCCTGAAGAGCATTAACAAAATGGTCCCTCCCTAATCTTCCTGTCCCCTAAACCAGGGCAGAGCATGTTGTGAGTTCTGCGCTTCCAGTGATGACAGACTCTTGTCCTAGGGTCAGCAGGAAAGGTCCCTGCCTCCAAGAAACTTAAAATGCTGCCCCAAACACATGACATTAGCCTGTGGAGGAGACAGAGATGCTTTGTTCGTTGAAACTGATATTTTGTGATTTTTAAGCCTTTTTCAGTTCCACATGGCATTAAGAATTTTAAGAGACTTCTGTTTCTGATTTATATTGCTTCAGAAGAAAGGACTAGGATGTTAAGATCATTTTGTTGGGCAGAACGTCACTTCAGCAGTTCTGACATAGTGTAGTCACTGCCCAGCCACCTGATAACTTGAGAAGTAAACAGGAGCTACGTGTGTGGCTGAGAGTGGCTTCCATCCTCACCCCACAAGAGAGGCTCTGTGCTTGGAATTGCCTATTGGTTGGTTCAATGGCCTCAAGTGAACCTCACTTAAAAGTTGCTCTCTGTGGCTCAGAGCAGAGTCCTACCCAGTGCCTAGTGGTCTAGTATATTTCCAATGTCTGTATATTTATAATTTGTGAGGAATGTCTTGTATTCATCTACAGTAAGGGCTTTCTGTGGGAATTACCACAGTTTTCTGTCTCTGGGTGGGCTTTAGAAAACTAGTCACTTTCAGTCCCATGAAGGCACCCATTTCTTCAAAATACTAAGGTAAGATATTTGGAACTGCTCTGCCAAATCAAGGAGGAGATGAGTTTTTGTACTAAGTGCCTTTTTGGCTCCTCCTGAGTCTTTTTAGTCATAACTTCTTAGGAGGGAGGAGCAGAATAGCAAAAAACATGAAGAGAGGGACACTCGATAATTGAGAAGAATGAAGAGCAAAATTTAGGAGGAGGAAAAGAGACTGAAAGCCCAGGAAACAGGACAAGGAGAAAGGAGTTCCAGGGAAGCAGAGGCAGAGAGGAGGACATCCCAGGAGGAGACAGAAGCTTTGGGGACTGGAGGTGACTTTGCAGGAAACCAGCAGCTGGTGCAGCAGGTATACTGGGAGTGTGGGGTGAGGGGGACTGGGCGCCCATTTGTTGAGTGTTTATGAGTCTCAGGCCCTTTGCCATCCACTTTACTCTTACCTTGTGAAATCCCCACAAGACCCCTGAGAGACATTAATCTCCAAGGCTAGCTCAGTGAAGTCAAGTCACTTGCCTAATGTCACTCAGTAAGCAGCAGAAATGGAATTTAGGCCCAGGTGTGTTTTGACCCCAAAGCCCATTCTTAAGATGGCCAGATCTGAGGCACCATCTTTTCCCTGGTTCAGGCGTTCTCCAACCATGGTCATAAATGTAGTCAGGTTTGGGTACCCGTTCACCTGAGAGTGGATGTTCGGAGAGAATCCTACACATGTGCAGTTAGGCTGGCACCAACCCACCTTGCAGTCTCCCAGTGCCCTCAGGGGCCTCCCTCGGGCCCTCATACAGTAAATGCCCCTGATCTTGTCTCCACTCCCATATCTCACTGCCCGCGGACCCTGCTCTAGATTAGAAGAACCTCGCTATCGGACGTTAAGCCCTGCCCTGGGCTCATTTGCCTCGTCAATGAAACTATTGCTAGCAGTTCCCAAGTAACCACCTGAGATTTGGATTCCACTCCTCCACCCCCACTTTCTCTCATCCATCATTTTCATTTTTAGCTATTTGCCAAGCTCAGTTCTCTGTTACTTCTACCCCTGGTATGAATCTCTAACATTCCCTCCAGCTCCCCTTTCATGCTTCCATTATGTCAGGCCAAGCCCTCCCAGTGTTTTGCTAAACCCTCCGTTAGCTTTGTAAATGGCCCCCTGCCTGTGGCCTCTCGGTTATTCATCTTAAAAGATTTTCTGCCAGATTAATCTTCCCTAAGCGCAGTGTTGGTTTTGCTATATGTTGACTCAATGGCACCTCACTGATCGCAGAAGGAAACTCCGACTCCCTAGTCTGGCCTTCAAGGCCCTCCATCAGGTCCACAGAGACTCATCTCACCTACTTTCTAGGATCTCCTACCCGACATGCTGTATTCCAGGACATATCCAGAGCTTTTCCCACTTCTGTGCCTTCATCCCCACAATTCCCCCTGCTTGAAGTCATTCTCCCTTCATCCCCAAATGTCCGAATCTACCTGTAACTCGAAGCCTGGCTCAAGTGTCAGTTACCACAAAAACCTTCCATGAGAGTCCTCCTCCCCATCCTTCTGTCTGAAGTGATTATCTCCCACCACTGAACTCCTGTCACATTTTATTAAACTCTTTTAAGGACCTTTACACCTTAAAATTTGTATTAGATATATTTAGGTAATAATTACTACTTGTGTTACGGATTCTTCCAGGAATTTGCTTCACAGGATTATGACCAGTTGATGTGTGCTTCCCATGTTTCCTCCATACTTCTGAGATGATGGAAAAGCACTCATCAGAGTTCTGGTCAAAAGAAGTAATGACTATGAAATACTATGGATCATATATCCAGAATTAAGTGTGTAAAGCATAGACTCTGGAATATAACAGATTCAGCAAATATTTGGTGAATAAATGAATGGATAAATTAGCAAATTAAAATTTCTTGAGAGCTCAGCCTTTAAAAAATCTCTGACCTTACTCATAACCATTCCCACTTCATATACTTCCTGTGTTAATCTATGAGAACTCCAGAATTCTGAGAGGCCTCACAGTCTTCAGGTTATCTGGGGTTACGTCTTTGTGTATTCCATCTGAGACCCATGATGGCCTTGCCTTCCCCACAATGAGTCCCCTGCCTGGCTTGCACTAGAGGCAGCTAGGAAAACAAGAACAGGTTGGCTGGTTATGAAATTCTTAGGTCATGTTTTCTTTTCTTTAGAATTTTGTCCAAATTGTTTTCCTATATTCCATATTTAATGTTGCTAGAAAAAAGTCAGAGGCCGACATAATTTTTTTATTCTCTTTGTTTTTCATAACTGGATATCTATAGAATTTTTTTTTTTTTTATCTTTAGAGTTCAACAACTTCACCAGTACTTTATCTGGTTTTCTCAGGAAAGGATGTCTTTTTTATCTGCAGTTTCAAATCTTTAATCCAGGATTGTTTTCTTCTTTTATATCATTGACTGTTTTTTTTTTTTTTTTTGGTGAAGAAGATCAGCCCTGAGCTAACATCTGTTGCCAATCCTCCTCTTTTTGCTGAGGAAGATTGGCCCTGGGCTAACATCTGTGCCCATCTGCCTCTACTTTTACATGTGGGACGCCTGCCACAGCATGGCTTGATAAGCCCCATGAACCCTGGGCTGCTGAAGCGGAGCACATGAACTTAACCACTACACCACCAGACCAGCCTCTATCTTTGACTATTTTTATTCCATTTTTTTCTGCTTTTTCAGGAACACCAATTATAGGTATGTCAGATTTCGTTTGCTTTCCACATATATCATCTTCCTTATGTTAATATCTTTGTTCTTTCTTATGTCATTTCAAACCTCTTAACTGTATCACTGGCTCCATTTTCAGTTGTGTTCATTTTATATTTGTGCTTTTAACAAGGCTTTCATTTGTCATGCTTTTGTTTTTCTTTTTGATTTCTTTCTTGAGTGCTGCCAACTCACTCTCTTTATCTCCTTCTATAATCTTAATAATAATTACCTATTTGAAATTCTGTATCTATTCTTTGAGCTCTGTCTATACGTCTCTCTAATATTTTTGTGTCTATTGAGATTTGTCTGAACATTTTCTATATTGGGTTGTTTGTTTTCTGTGAAATCATTTTAATCTAATTATTTCCTGTAGTGAGGTTTTAGTTTTGTTTGTTTAATTTGCTTGCTTTAGTTTTGTAGCTTTTATGCATAGGTCTCAAGTTAGTGCCTCTCTGATTATTGGTTATCCTTGATTTGGGCCACAAATTTTGGAAGAACATTTCAGAGTGGGGTGAAAGAGAGCAATTAAGTTGGAGCATTCCACAGTTTTGGTTGAGCCTTGTTGTCTCAAACACCTTTTCACAAAATCGTGTTTATTGATCTTAGGCACCTGACTTCAATTTTTGTCATTCAGAAAGCTGATGTGGTTCTCAGCCATACCTCTAAGTCGGAGGTTGTCAGTGTCATGATCCGAGGACTGCTGCCTCTTATCCACCCATCACGCTGTTATTCTGACAGTCTCTATCAACTGGGTGGTTATGCTGGGGACCACAGAAAGAGCCACTCAGCTTTGGTTCCTCCTCAGATCCCCCTCCCTACAGATTGTAGGGATATAACCTGCTTCTTTTATGACCTGCCTGTGCCCCTAGATCTTGTTGCTTCGAACAAAATGACTTTTCAACAGGACTTTAGGACAGTGGCTCTTGCTCTTGGTGGAATGTGCTTCCTGTTTGAGTTCTGGGAAGGTTATGTGTTCACGCTCATGCATACAGATTTCACATTATTGGTCAGCTGGGCTTCACAGTTGGGGCAGTGTTGCTATCTCCAATTAAATGAAATTTTTTTCCTTAACAGCTTCTTTTATGTGTAGTATTTGAGAGAATAGAGTAAAATGGAAACAACTTTACCTCTTTAAGAAAAGGTCCAAAATTGTATGTTTTGAAAGGTAAAATCACATGAAAAGGAAACCATGTGTGGCTAATGGAAAATATTCTATAACTTAGATAACACCAAAGTAATGGGTATTATGTAGGGGAGGCAGAAGTATTCCTCTACCCTTCTAGGTTCTTCTGGCTGGTCTAAGAATTAAATTGACATGAGACAGAATAATAGGAGAAAATCAAACAAATTTAATAACATGTACACATGGGAGAGACCCGGGAAAGCTGAGTGACCTCTAAAATGGCTGAAGCCACTACCTTAAATACCATCTTCAGCTAAAGACAGAGGGGGATGTTGGGGGTAGTGGTCTGGGACTTCAAAGGGGAGGAAGGCAATTCACATGGAGATGGAAAAGCAGATCTTTGGTAAACAAATGTTTGCCATCCTTGCAAAAACAACGGGACATGGGGAGGACTTAGATCATATGGGCCTTGCTAGATTCCTTCCTGTCCACTACACATAGTTCATAGTATACTATGGTTATATATAGCGATAGCTGCTTTGTGGAACAGGCCTTCTATCTTAAATTATTTTAGGCACTTAGGGGAGAGCTCAAAGTTTCTTCTGAGTCTTTTGTTCTTAAAAATAATCAAGCCAAAGAAACACATTTTGGTGTAACAAATTCTGTTCCCCTACAGTTACCATTATGAGTTGGCCATTTAGTTCTTTGGAACCCTTCTCAGATAGAGTAATGGATTGGAAACAACTTTAAAAATATAAGACAGTCTCCAAGTATAAGGTGGTAATATTCACTGTAGAAGAGAATTTACATAAATCTGGGTCATCCTGAGAAACTTGCTGGAATACCCAAAGGCCTTTTTGTTTATTTGGTTTCAAATATTTGTACTTATTTTAAAAGGAAAAAATGTTAGTATTCTTTAAACAGGGGAAAGTATCAGCTATTGCAGAAATAAAAGTTAAGGTCTTGTTGCTTTAAAATATTGTACAGTCAGACCTACCCGAGTAACATCCTAATAAGTAATCAGCTAATTGTCAGTTTCTCGGACATTCTGGATGAATGCTTGAGCATGTACCAGTGAAGCCTTTTGTGTGGCTATATTATTTGTCATCCCCCCTTTGGTTTACAACTTTGGTTTGCAACTATGTAGCACATATGCCACTGCTCCCCTCTTGCTGAGTCCATGACTGAGTACTAATTCATCATTGTACACTTGACACTGGTATCAAACATGGCCTCAGAATCTTTCCCAGCACAAAACTTAAAGCATCTACTATAAAAATGGTGTGACAAAAGCAATCTGCTTGCCACTCACCACTGGACTTCTTGATTTGATGATATTCCCAAAATACTGATGAGCAGGCAGAAACATGAAATTATGCAAAGAAAATGAGATTTCTTAACTGTCAGAAAACACTCCGTTCGTTTGTTTCCCATGCTGTTTGGATAAGGTGACTGACATTCAGTTCAAACATTTATTGATGCCTACTCTGGGTGCTCTTATGAATTGGGGTAAGGAAATGAATGAAATATAGGCCCTGTCTTCAAGGGGTAAGCCAATTAGTCCACAGATATTTATTAAACACTTCCTCTGGCAGACACAATGCTTGGTACTGGGGTTACAGCAGTGAACAAAACAGACTCTGACCTTGCCCTCATGGGATGTATAGTCTAGAAGGGGAGATGGGAATTCAAAACATATAATGGTTAGCTAATTACGAGTACATAGAGTGCTTCAAAGTCATAGAGGGCACTAGTAACAGCATTTGATAGGGGGCTCTGAGTTTGTTGTGGGTGGAGCAGTTTGTCATCTAGTAATAGAAACAGCTACAGAAGCAAGCGAATAGAACTTGGTATGACACACACAATAGGGGAGTTATGTACAAAGAGCAGAAGTAGTGCCCAAGACATAATGATTGATTCTGTCGAGTAGAGTCAGGGAGGCACACGTAGGGAACACCCAAGGGAGGTTTAAATGAATGAATAGGTGTCAATGGGCAGATAAGGAGAGAGAAAGGCTTTCCAGACAGAGGGAATAGCTGGAGTTCAAAAGCAAAGGAGAGCCACTGCCTCGTATTTGCAGACAACTATAAGAGATTCTGAATGGCGAGCGATAGCCTTTAAGGTAATAAAGATCCTATAGACAGATAAAGAAGCTTAAACTTAATTTTTTTTGTACTGATGGGCCTGACTTGTCATGGTTTCACTTATTACAGAAAGATCATTTGGTGGGAGTATTGAGGATGGATTGGTGGGTGAAATAAAGCCTGGAGATAAGGAACCCAAATAGGAGGTTATGACACCATATGAGGGAGCAACTGAGGAATACTTGATTTTTCTGTGATAATGGAGAAGGAAAGGAGAGAACACATTTGAGAAATATTTAGAAGGACTTGCTGATTGCTAGGTCATGATCCCTGAGAGAGAGGATGGGTGATTGAGCATATGGAGGCTTCATTAAGTAAGATGCAGATTATAGGAGATTTGGGCTAAAAAGCAATGAGTTCTCTCTTGGATGTATGAAATCTAGATGTCTGAAGATTCAGTAAATATGTCCAATGGGGTGGTGGATATATGTGTCTAGATTCACAAGAGTGGTCAGTCCTGAAGATATGGGTTCTGGTATTGTTAGCATATTATGATGGTTAAAATCATGAGGATAAATGAAATTACCCAGGAAGAGTGTGTATAGTGAAAAGAGAATCTGAGAAGAGAATGCTGGAGAACATCAACATTTAAATTGTGTGCAGAAGAACAGAATCCAGCAAAGCAAGAATAGTCAGAAATATAAGAGGAAAATCAAGAGAGTGATGTCACAAATCAAGGTAAATGAAATTTAAAGTGGTTTCTGTAATGTAGTGAAATCAGCTAAAGTAGGGGCAGAAAATTGTTAGATTTGGCATTTAGAAGGTTATTGTTGACATTTGGGGAAAAGATCTTCAATACAGAGATGGATAAAGAAGCCAGATTGCAATTAGTGAAGATGAGGAAATTACAACATAGAGCACTCTTTAGATTGGATGAAAAAGAAAGGGGAGGGGGAGTTAGGAAAATAGCTAGCAAGTGGTGCAAGAGCGTTTCTTCATAGAGTGGAAGAAGATTGGCTCCTGGGAAGAAAAGGAAGTCAATGGAGGAAAGAATGAGACGGGAGACCAGAATTCAAGTGAAGGAACTGGCCTTTGCCTTAGTTTGGATCTCTCTAGAAACATGCTGTGAGACAAGGCAAATACAAGTAGTTTCTTTGGAAAGCGCAGGAAATACCAGTAGGGGAGTGGGAAAGTGGGACAGGGAAGGAAGACAGCCAATAAAGGATAAACTCTCAAGCCAGCTACCACTGGATAACTAGAGCTTAACTCCCTGGGGAAAGTCTAGGAAACAATGTAAAATGCATGCCTCTGAGTTTCCTCATCCAAAGGGTTGGAGAGCTAGGACATTTTTGTTCCAACTACCATCAGATATTGGTTGAGGGCTGCTTCCAGGAGTTTTAATTCCTTGGCACTTCCAGCCTGCACTGCAGGCGGCTAAGCAATTATCCTCTGCTTCAGGTAAAATGTCCCCAGGTAAAGCGATGTTGTAGATGCTGCCGAGTTGGGAGTTGGGCCAGATAACTGAAGCAGTAGGGCTCAAGACATAGGTGCTAGGCACCGCCAGCTTTTCCTGCAGCTTTGTAAGATTGACTCTTCTGCTGGGTGAATGGAGGCATGGGATTGAATGGACTCTCCATTACCTTTCATGTAATAGGTGTGTCTAGGCTAAACTTTGTTCATATCTTTGTCATATATCCTCAATTTTGAGAGTTAAAAATGTGTCTAAATGGGAATCTAAGATAAAAACCTCCTTTTTCCCCATCTTACATATGTAACTGATAATCTTGATGATGCCTGACTCCATTTTCAATAGAAGTAGAAATTCGTGTTTGATTTCTCATAATTGATCTTGCAATAACACCTGGAAATGGAATTTCACTGTGAGAAGTCAAGTTTATGTGACTCAGGACATAGGAATTCAAAATCATCAATGAGGTAGTCTAGGTATTTAAGGAGTAAAATTGAAGCAAAAAAACCCTTTTTTTTCTGAAAAAACCTCTACAAAATTTGTATCCTTGAGATGTCATACAATTTTTGAGCTCTTTTATTATAGAGACTTAAATATAGGCTTTGATCTCAAATCTGTCCTATTTTGAGTTGTCTTGGTGTGAAAGATTTGCATGGTAGTTTATGCTATGGTAATATAAGTTTTTTCTGGACTTTCTTCTCTGGAGTTTTGATCAAACTGAAAATGATTTTTCCCCTCCATAATGATACCAATCACTTTATTTTTTCTTTAATTTGTGCGTCTGGTTAATAAATATCAGAAGAAATAATTAAAATATCTCAAAGTGATTGCCTCTGATGAGTGGACTATGGGGATGAGGAGAGGTGATATAGGAGACTGTTATTGGGGTCAGAGGCTTATAGTCTTATTTGACCTTTTAAACTCAGCACATATATTACTTTATATATTTTTTAAGTTTCTATGAAGAAATAATGGTTTGTGGAACAAAAGAGAGGGGCTAAAAGAGAGAGACAAATGGAAAGAGATGGTGAGAACTGTAGTACAAAAGAACGAAGAGTTCAGGGAGGTAAGGATGATAAAGTGGCCACTTCCACAAATAAGCATAAAGGAATATCATGCGGAATACATCCATGATGGAAAGAGGGAGTTGGTAGAGACTGAGCTGGTTAAAATGAATACCCATCACGTCCCAACATTACCTTAAGGGATAAAAAGTTGGAGTGAGGGTGCTGAGTATAAACGAAAAGGACTCCTGGGTACCTATTGGGGTTCCTAAAGCACATACCTGGGGAGAGCTTGAGCCTTCTAGAAATAAGCCTGATGAAGGACAGAGTGGTTTATTTCCCTCTGGGTAATTGTGAGCTGGTCTTCCTCTGTAACTAGAGAAGTGAGGCTGTATCTGAGGCCTGAGAACTGTGTTTGCTTAGTTGCTACGTGATACTAAACAGCAGGAACTTAGCCTTTCTGCTCCTTAGTTTCTCTCACAGTAAAATAGGACAGTAATCTCCACTTTCAGGGGCTGTAGTGGGGGGTCACTTGAAGACATCTATGTAAAAGGCTGCCAGGCTGATGATACAAAGTGCTGATTTGTACTTTTTGCTCTTTGTTTTGGGAGCATTTAGTGCTTTATTAATCCTTGATCAAAATGAAAGCTTTCAAAATGGAGAAATCCATTTTATCCTGGGATTTGAGTCTTCAAACTTTTGTCTAAAAATAAGGATTATAAATTCTATGATGTAGTATGCATAACAAATGTGAGAATTTAAAATGTAGCCTTTAAGGCTGTTAAAACAATTGCTTATTTAACACGGACCAAACCAAGATCAGTAAAGAGCGCAGGCTTTATGGAGGGTGTGAAATTGGACAAATTCCTAGATAAAAGGCTTGTAATCTAATTAGCCATCAGGATTCCATAAATATTTATGCAAAATTCATAGGACTGGAAAGAATTTCAAGCTAAATGCAAATGTCATTTCTAAAAAAAGTCCATAACTTCCTTGTTCACTAACCTCTCATGTGCATTCAAGATGTCATTGAAATATTAAAAAAAATTTTTTAACCACTTTAGTGTGACAAGTTGTCTGTAGCTGAATGGTTGACTGGATATAAAACATTATTCCCCTTCAGCTATTAAAGCTGTCCTTGAAAAAGAATCTCTCTCAATTTCCTTCAAGATCACTTGTGCTTCGATGAATAACATGAAACCTCTTTGCTTTTGGTAATGTCTCTTCATCAGCATGATTTTTTGCCCTTGACCTACAAGAGATACAAGTGGGAGGTCCCTAACTGAATTGCATTGTCAGCTGAATATAAGTATGATGTTCTGATCATCAGAGCTGCCCACAAATGGAATAAGCTGTAAGAGTGTTTTCCTTCATTGCAGATATTCAAATACAGGCTCAATACATGGGTAGTTAGCATGTTCCCTCAGTGACCAAGATGTTCTGACTCTAGCAAACCGAAGAGAAGTATTCGGACATGCCTTAGATTGAAGCAAGTATTGGGTTATTGGATACCTCGCCACAAACTTGCAAATAAGCACAACTGTCCACTGATGTCAAGCTAGAGAATAGTAGGAACCCATTAGGTTTACTTCCTTTTATATTTCACTGTGTGTCTCCATACACCGTGAAGACCACATTAAAAAACTGGGTTTGTATCCTTCCATTAAAGCTGACTTGTGTGACCTTGGATAAGTTATGCAGCCTACCTAGACCTCAGTTTGCTTATCTATAAAATGGGGATATTAACAACAGTGCCTGCCTTATAAGATGATTGTGGGGATTCTTAAGGCAATGCTGGAGAGCTTAGCACCACCTAGCACATGGGAAGCACTTAAAATATAAGCTGTTTATTGAAAGGAAGAGAAAAGAGTGTCTGCTAAGGGGATTTTCCCAGACCCCAAGACTATTTGCCTTTCTGGAAAATTATTACCTTATTTCAAACTGTGTAAAAGTCCTTTATTGAAACTCTAAGCATAGGATGCGTCCTTGGACTAGATAACTTGTGGGATAGCTTCCTACCCTGGGACTCCATTATTTTGAGTGTTCAATGCATTGTGTTCATTTAGGGTAAATATTTCAATATTTATTGTCCCCAAATATCATTAGCCTAGATATTCTGGGTAAGTATTGTGTAGGATAAGAAGCTAGCTTGGTGGAGTGGAGCCCAGTGGACCTACTTTATGCTTTTGCTTCAATACCTCTTAGCCTGGTAACCATCCGAGGCAAGTACTTAACCTCTCTGAGCCTCAGTATCCACAACTGTAAAATGAGTATAAAAGAATATTTTCCTTAGAGAACTGGAATGAAGATGTAATAAGTTACTCCATGTTCTCTCATATGGTACTGGGCATCCAGCAAACAATCTTTCTGTAGGTTGCAATCTTCACTTTTCAGTCAAGTGTGTCTGCATGATTAAACCCAGCCTGACAGTGTGTTTTCCCCGCCCCAAACAGCAGGAATGTCTTCTGCTTTGCCTTTGTCCTAACACATGATTGATGTGAGAATTTGGATTACACTCAGACTGTGTTAATATAAACGCCTTAAATAAAATGCTTCGGTTGGAAACAGTTTTGGCTCATCCACAAATCAGTGACAAAACTGCCTGGATTCCCAAGGGCAAAGCAAATGACTTTGTGACTGGCTTTATTTACTTAGGGAAGAACTTGTGAGTTTTGTGCCAACAGTGAACATGCACGTTTCTGCAGCTGTCTCTTCCCCGTTTTTAGAGCTGTTGCGGCGAAGCCGTCTTAGCATGATGTGCTAGACTCAAGGGAATTGGATTCATTCATTTATTATTAAGTTCAGAGAATTCTAGCTTCAACCTCACCACTGCTTTTGATTTGTGTTTTTGGGGGCTTCTAAAATCTCCAGGCCTTGACCTACCACTTTGCTAGCATTGACCCATCACTGAACTGTATAGGCTGTGTTTTAATGGTTGCCCAGAAGGGTTTGCTCTGTGTTGTGGAAAATGTGGTTAATTAAAGGCTTTCGGCAGAACTCGCAAGAGCTTTTTAATTTTTCTTGCTGCTTAGGTCATCACTCCCCTTATCTTATTACCCACATTTCTCCATTCTCAAGAATGAATTTCCTCCTTATAAAGCCCCACTGGCTGAAATGTAGTCTGCATACTGCTACCTGCTTGACTGCCTTGTGGTTTCTCTGTGAGGGGAAAAAAGATTGTGAAATTAACTCATATTTAAATCTGAAGCTTTTCTGAAAATAGATATGAACAAATTAGATGTCCTGGGAATTAGCCAAAGCTCAGTAATTAATAATCTTTTTATCTGGGTGAATAAGGAGAATGTTTAATAAGTACTACTAATGTGCTCTGCAAACAGTTCCTGCTTATTATGCAGAATAGTACAGTAGGATTTCCTTAGTCGGTGGTGTCTGGACACTTGCAGGCAGAAGTAGAAAATTGAACAGCAAGTGCCGAGCCTAAAGAGCTTGCATTCAACAGAATGTTTGCGGAGCACCTGGCGTATGCTAACCACTGCACACGTCATGTAATTTACCCCTCACAACAATTGCCCCCATACAACCACAACTATACAGAGAAATAGACAGAAACACAACAAGTCACAGGGACTTAATCTAATTTGCTTACTTGGTTCCAGTTGTGACCTGGATCCAGATCCACCTGTAAGATTCTAAAACTAGTGCTCAAGTTCGTGGAGCTGGGGCTTTTTCATCTAGGTGCAAAGTTCCATTAACTCATGTGATGAGGGTGGATGCTGACCCAGGAAGGTAATTCTGCCATTCTGATGGTGTTCTAGTGACATCAGGCTGCTGCATAGGTCATTAGTGAACCTGTCCAGGTTTTACTCTGTAGGCTACAAGCTAGCAAAGTACAGAGTGAAAGAAGGGAGGACATGTTGATGAGAACAATGGAACAGGTGTTAACTGCATCTCCAAGTTTATTTATAGATAGCAGCATGGTCAGTCAGTAACCACGTGCTTTTTGGGGGGCTAATTTACATCCTTAATCAATTCCAGGTTGTGCCACAAAATAACATCAAATCCCTGGAATAATTTTTACCATCCTATGAAGTGTGGAGTTTTAGTGAGATAGAGAAAAGAATGAGAGGTCTTCTAAATACAGTCATTGAATGTATCTTGGTCCATGACTTGTGGAAGTTCCTTTACAATTAGGAAAAACTCAAGGCTTGTATCAGTGAATCACTAGCTCTGGATGCTTATTGGACTCTAAAAAGAACCAGTGTATTAGAGAGTGAACTGACCATTAGCCAGAAGACTGATGACCAGGGATGTGGATTAAGCCTTTTGCTCCCTTTTTTATTTTTTGGAGAATAAACTGATGTGGTGACTAAGTACACAGACTTTGGGTTCAGGTACCTAGATTATAAATCCCAGCTCTGACATTTACCAGTTGTGTGATCCTGGGCACTCTGCTTAACCTCCCTGTAACTGTTTTCTCATCAAAATGCAGTTCATAATTGGCTCTATTTCATAGGGTTGTTGTGAGTGTTAAATGAGTAAGTAAATGCTATATAAATTTTGCTATTGCCTTCATCCCTTTGGTCCTGGCCTTTTGACACCTTTATGTTGCCGCTAAAGACGAAAAGGGAAAAACGAAGGAAAACTCAAAGTACTTAGTGGTTTGTTTTTTTTTTCAGTAACTTTAGCAAAAGGACAGGTGAAACTATTGCTCCACAGTGGTGTTGCTAGTTGTTTGATTTCATTCATTTTTCTTCTATTATGAATATTCATGAATTGACTGTAATCACAGGGTCTTCTACAGATATGGCAATTTTAATACAGCCAGCATTTGCTGACTGCCTGCTCGATGCCCAGCGGGGCATTATTGTAGAGGTTGGTGAAGTGAGAGGAAGAGTTGGAGATAAGCAACCTTTTAGTCACCTCTTCCACAGTTCTCTTCAGAACCACCACAAAGATTCACCATGTGTTGTCATTTAGCTCTGTGCTGGATGCTGTGAGAGACACACGGACTTATAAGTGAGGTCAGTCTTGTAGTTTATAATCTGGAAGGAAAGATAACCCATGTGCCCATAGAAAGATAACTCAGAACTTTGGAGTTTCACTGAAAGACAAAATGAGAATACAAGAGGCAAGTCATGTACAAAGCAAGAGATTGCCTTACCCACTCCTGTGATTGATGTCCTAGTGTTGCCTGTGATTAAACACCAAATCAGTGGCTCAGATAGTAAGTGTGCATGGCTTATTTGTGGGTCAAAGCATGATTGTTGTGAGTGAATGAATGACTGGCCTAAGAAGGCTTCCTGGCAGATTCAGACATTGAATTGCCTTTTAAAAATTTTTTAATTTATTTTATTGAGGTCACATTGGTTTATAACATTATATAAATTTCAGGTGTATATCATTATATTTCAACTTCTGTATAGACTGCATTGTGTTCACCCCCAAAAGTCTAGTTTCCAACTGTCACCATATATATATGCCCCTTTACCCCTTTTGCCCTCCCCCCTCTGGTAACAACCAATCTGTTCTCCCTATCTCTGTATCTATGTGTTTGTTTGCTTATCTTCCACGTATGAGTGGAATCATACAGTAGTTGTCTTTCTCCGTCTGAGTTATTTCGCTTAGCATAATACCCTCAAGGTCCATCCATGTTGTCGCAAATGACAGGATTTTGTCTTTTTTTATGGCTGAGTAGTTGAATTGTGTCTTGAAGGATATGTAGGAGTTAGAAAGGCAAAAAGAAAACAAGGAAGGGCATTCCTATATATTTAGGGACCCTAACTTATTTGGGGAATAAATTTGCAATAAGGCATTGGCTTTGTTCTTTTTCTTTAAGAAGGGTATTTTAAAAGGAGACATTGTGAGGTGATTCTGAAGAATAGTCTCTTCCAAGCTGCGCCTGATTCTGGGCCAGATGAAGGCTGAGAGGACACAACTGAGATTCATGAGGAAAGACGGAAGAGGAGGCTGCAGATGACTTAACAGAGGAGTAAACAGAAGCTGTTCATCACTACTGGAGACAGTACAGGAAAGACGTATGTTTTAGTTAAGGGATTTAAATAAATAAGGAAAAGCATTTTGACATTCCCACCACTCCCAGTTTCATCAGTTACTAAATCTTATTTGCTCTTCTAATTCTCTTTTGACCCCATTCACCTGTCTGTCTGTCTCTATTGCCTTAGCCTTAACCCAACCCACCTTGTCCTCTTGTCTAGATGACAGCAGGAGCCTTCAACTGGCCACCTCACCATGTGCATTCTTCTCCCACTCTCCCAAACCACTTTCTCTATCCTGAACAATTGTTAGTAAGAGCAGATCAGGGCATGGCAGTTTTCTTCCTTAAAACCTTTCAATAGTTTACTGTTGTTCTTAGAATTACAGTCATGCACTGCATAATGATGTTTCCGTCAAAGGTGAACCACATATACGACGGTGGCCTCATAAGATTAGTACCATAGAGCCTAGGTGTGTAGTAGGCTATGCCGTCCAGGTGTGTGTAAGTACACTCTATGATGTTCACAGGATGATGAAATCGCCTAACAACACATTTCTCAGAATGTGTCCCCCTCGTTAAGCAATGCATGACTGTAATTCCAAACTTTTTAACACGGCCTGCCTGGCCCTGTATCATCTGGGCCCTCTCTTCGCTAGCCTCATTACATGTCCATTGCTTGTGTTCTTTGTTTCAGCCATATGGCCCTGCTTTCTCTCATTTCAGGAGCTCCCGCTATGCTATTCCCTCTGACAGCAATACAGTTCCCACTCATCCTCTTAACTCCTATGCATCCAAAGACTGCTTCTTCAGGGGAGGCTTTACTGGCCCCCTAGACTATGTTCAGTCCCCCATTACAGATCCTAGAGAGACATTGTTTTTATCTCACTTGTAATTACTTAATGTCATCTTTCCAAGAGACAACTGGGGTGCAACTGGTGCACAAAATAGGCAAGGAGTTGTGAAACTTACATTCTGGCAGGTTGAGAAAGATAATAAATATAATAAATTATATATGTTAGACGACAAGTGGTATAGATAAAAGAGAAAGTAGATAATAGGTAAGGAGGGTCAGGAAGGCTAGATGAGGGAAGCAGGTTGCAATAGTAAAAAGAATGGTCAGCACGTCTGCATACCATATGCCAGTTAACTCAAGAAGCATTGTAGTGTTAAATGTAAAAACTAAAACTGTAAAAACTAAAACTGTATATAACCTTGTAAAAAGCCTGGCAAGGAATAGTAAGTCCCTAGTATATTTTTATCAAGGAGGCTAGTGGGCAATATTATCATCATTATTATACTCATTCAAAATTCTAAGGTTGGTTCAGTCACAGAATACATGCAATCGTCCCCTGATTGTGCAGCAGTGCAAACTAAGGCTTAGGCCAGTGTTGTCTAATTCTTCTCTGAAATCTCCCGGGGTGAAAGGGAATTCCTCTTGCTGCTTTTTCCTGTCTCCTGTGAGACCCTAACAGGGTCCAACAGAGCTCATTAATTACTCTGTCATGAGGACATAGGGACTTCCTGGCAGTGAATTCTGAGGGTGCCCGAGGATCGAGGATTTGATGACAAGAACAAAACCACTCTGATCCAGAGAGTTGACGTGAGGATAAATTTGGTATCTCAACTCATGGATCTCTCTCTCTCTCTCCCTCTCCACTCTCTCCCTCTCTCTCCACTCTCTCCCTCCCTCCTTCTCTCCCCCTCTCCCCCTTTCCCTCCCTCTCTTCCTCTCCCTCTGGCTCTCTTTCTCTCTCTCTTCCTCTCCCTGTCTTTGCTTCTGAAAAACAAACAGCTTGGCTCCAGGGCAGCTTAGCTTTAAATTGGAAAATGCAGCCTTGCTTGGCAGAACAACAGTATCACAGCCTCCCCGCTTCTCAGAACAGCTTGTGACATACATCCCTGCGGGCAAGAGCATAACGGCGCTGTCTAATATCCTGGAACCACCACCCTCAAAAGAACTTTACAATTCTAGGCTACGGGGCATTTCCTGTCTTCTACAGCAATTTCTCATCCTGGGCTTGATCTTTTGCTACTTTTCTCTCCACTTAATTAGTGACCACATCTCTTGGATCATTAGAAACCACTGTGGGCCTGGAGATGAGAACCAGAACAGAATTCAAAGGGAAATGTAGAAGAACCAAAGGCTAGGACATTTGAAAGGGAACTCTGGTCCCTCTGACCTTAATAACATAACAAATTCCCTTCTAGGCCACTTCAGAAAGGCCCAGATTCAAGCAGGGGCTCCCATCTACCTCTCCTGCCTGTTCATCTCAAAAGTGCAAAAACTAGATTGAAGCCAGCTCCTGTGTGGTTCTAATTATGTCTCACATAGATGATAGTGACCCCTAATAAGTCTTCCTAACTCCGGTGTTGACCCACCACCATCCATCTTACATACTGTAAGCCAAAGGAAATGAAAAGAATCTAAAATCCTTAGCCTGGCCTTCAACAACGCAGCCCCAATCTTCTAGCTGTACCCAAAGCTATTTACTTGGTGTCTCCTGTGTGTTGGCCAAACTTCCTAACCATAATTCCATTCCATAGATGTGGTCTGGGCTGTTCTGCTCCATACTTGACTCACTCCAGTCCTAATGCCTAGAAATCCATCTCCTACCTCCTTACCTGTCCTCACAGGCCCACCTCAAATATCATCCATGGAAATAATTTCTTATTCTAATGAATTCACATCATCTACATTATTTTTTAAATAGACTGCCTTTGTGCTGTTACTAGGTTGTAAGTTCCCTGGTGTCAGTGACTGTGTGACTCATATTTGCATCACTCAAAGCCTAAGGCCTTGCACCTAGAAGGTACTTGCTAAAGCCTTATTGATGGGTGGATGGACAAACTGGCACCTTCTTCTCACTGCCTGTCTTCAAAATAGTTTAGTAAAAGGTGTTGTGATACTAGGAACACCAGAGCCTTTCTAAAATAGGGCTCATTTTAGAATAGACTTTAACATAGTTCATCTTAAACCTTATCAATGGGCATTTTTCACTGGAAGGATGTGAGAGACCACAATTAAACATTCTTTACCTTTAATATAGTCAGTCCTACAACATAGATCCTGATGACAACAACATCATGTTGATGACAACATTGTTGTTCATAACTGCAGTTACCTTTGAAATTATATTTGAAACTTTATAACCAGAGCCAGGTGCAAGAGCGTACAAATACTTAAGTATGTTTAAGAATCACATTCACTACTTTTCAATTGAGAGCAATTGCAACATATTCTCTGCCTATCTTCTTCCCAGATTTCAAGCTGAGCACAACTTTCCCTGGAACTTTCCTGATCTCTGAGCCCTTCTCGGTGTGTGTGTGTGTGTGTGTGTGTGTGTGCGCGTGTGCATACTTCTGGTTCTTGCTCCCATGCTTCAAGGTTTCAGGTTAACTGAGCATCAAACCTCATTTCCTTCCAGTCTTTGATTTTATTGAAGGAAACATTAACTCGTTTATAATTAAGAAAAGCCCTTTGTGCCCTGCTACTTTTTCCAGCTCTGTTTTCTTTCCTGGTGGAAAATTAGGGGTAAACAATATCAACAACTTAAAAAGGAATTAGGGCAACACTCTGCTTGTCTGGGCATTGTTCTCCTACTAAGCAGTTCTCCCGGTGGAGGTCGTGAGAGGATGCAGGGCACCCCTTCCCGTCAGCCGGTCACATATTAGCGTGCTCTTGGCTCTTGGCTCCCGTCCCAGCTGCTTCAGGTTGCTGCTGAGGTTTCTGGCTGGCATCATCCTTGTGCTCCTGGTTTTTGTTTGTTTGTTTGTTTGGTGAGGAAGATCAGCCCTGAGCTAACATCTGTTGCCGATCCTCCTCTTTTTGCTGAGGAAGACTGGCCCTGGGCTAACATCCGTGCGCATCTTCCTCTACTTTCTATGTGGGATGCCTGCCACGGTGTGGCTTCATAAGTGGTACGTGGGTCTGTGCCTGGGATCTGAACCCACGAACCCCGGGCCGCCAAAACGGAGCGCGTGAACTTACCCGCTACACTACTAGGCTGGCCCTCCTTGTTGTTTTTAAAAGACTAGTCCCTAACAGAGATGGCTTACTTTTAGGGAGACTTGGACTCGTTTTTTGTTTCCCAATTTAATTTTTAACTTTTATATTTAATTAAGGCATACACCTTTAAAGCACCAATCTAGAGTGATTTTTTTTTTTACAATAAAAAAAACCCAGAGCAGAATTCAGGGGGATAATTTCCCCTTTCAATTTTCCATGTTGAAATGTGTTCTGGTTTACATTGTTATTTCTAGGACTTTCAAACCCTATTTTCCATTGTTCTTGGGGTCCAAGGTATAACCTCATTGGAGTGGGCAGAAGGGATTGACCACAGACCTACATCAGTACCATATTGTTGAGTTCAAGCAAGACCTAGAAAGGATTGACCCAAGACCTAGATTAGGACTGAGTGAGGAGCTAAGGAACTGACCCAGGGCAAATGTGAAATCA
Source organism: Ceratotherium simum simum (assembly GCF_057802395.1). Lineage (NCBI taxonomy): Eukaryota > Metazoa > Chordata > Mammalia > Perissodactyla > Rhinocerotidae > Ceratotherium > Ceratotherium simum. The sequence goes on along the minus strand of NC_141928.1, from coordinate 33,393,546 downwards.
AACAATGGAGCTGAGCAGCTTAGAAACATTGCTAATGTTAGCGTTTACTGTGTACCCACTATGTGCCAGGTACTGTGCAAGGTGCCAAGGTTACAGTGCTGAGCAGGACAAACATGGCCCTGCCCACATGGAGCCAAGCTGACTGACAGTCTAGAAAGGAATAGATATTAAACAGTTACACAATAAATACTATGAAGGAGTGTGATAAATTGTGTAATAGAACTGAACCAGTCAGGGCAGTTAAGGAAACTTTCCCATTGAAAAGGGCGTTGAACTGCAAACCTGAAGGAGGAGGAGACACTGGCTAGGCAAATATGGAGGAGGGAAGAGCACTCTCTGAGGCAGTATGTGAGAAGGCCCAGAGGTGAGGAAGAGCTTGGCATGTTGCAGAAACTGAGTGGCTGGAAGGCAGAAAGGCTGGGGGTGGCCATGGGGTGGAGACGCTTGCAAAATGGGACCAGAGACGTTTAACTGAGTCAAAAAGTTATTCAAGCTCCGATGTTAGCCAGGCAAACTTCTGCCTCAGTTGTGAGAGGCCCAGCAGAATAGACCCTAGATGTCAAGTAATCATCTGGTGGCAAGGAGCAATGGCTGTCTTGCAGACCATCCGTCCAGGCTTAGGGCTGAAGTGTGAGCCAGGCATACTTGTAGGTTCAAAGGACTCACGTAGTTAAGTGGGGCGGCTGAGTCCTACTCACTGAGTGAGGTCCTGACAGGAATACAGGCCCAGGGAGAGACTGAGGTACTATGAGAGTGATTCATCAGATTTAAGCAGTAGGGACAAAGCTAAAAATACTGATCATATGGACGTGGAATGATCCCTGGGTCTGAAAAGCTACTCAAGAATAATGTGGGGGCCCAGGTATCTTCATAGGGCCCCTGAGTCCTGTGTATTTTGTAAACATTTGACTCAATTCCAGATTTCCCTGGATTGTGGGTTTTACGCTCTGTGTATGTCTCTGCCTTAGTCTGGGCTAGCTCACCGTCTGGACCATGGATCTGGCTGTGAGACACTGGAGAAAAAAGGGAGTGCCAACGCCACCCTCCTATTATGTATAGGTCTTCACATTGTCATTCTTACAAGCTTTGAGAAGCATCTCTAAAATTGAACAAAGTATTTCTCTTAAAAGCCTAAGTACAATCCCATTCGATTTGTTCCTATCCCTTAATGTCTTTGTTGCTTTAAAAAAGAGAAATAGTTCAGTTTTCCAGCTTTGGGAAATTAAATGCAAACTGTGCTCCTGGTTGGAGATAACGTGCTGAATAGAAATCATCCAGAACAGTGAGGAGTAGCTCAGTGCAACTGAGGAAGTTAATGCCTATTTAACATGTGTTAAAGATGAGCTGGCTTTGGAGATTATGGCTCAGCCTGAGGACTGGGGAATAAGATGAAATGTAACCCTCACAGCTCCTTTTTTCATTGTAATTTTCCCTTTTCTACTCTAACCCACCCTTACCTCCAATCAGGATTTGGATCACATAGAAATAAGCCCTATTTTTCCCCTTTCTAGACACAATCTCATTTCATTCTTACACCAACCTAATTCTGAGGAACTTCTAGAAAGTTTCAACACATCAAATTTTGTAAAACTCATGTCAGAGATGCCCTTGACATGACCTGGGTCGTGGATTGTGCTGTCACATTCTTGCTTCTGGGGCCCCCTGACACCAGGGGAAAGCTCATCACTCAGTGGCCCAGAATCTCAATAAATATTCAGTATTCTGTAACAGACAAATTAAAGGAAAACAACAATACTCTACAAGGAACACTTCTCAGTGCCACTAGTGGTCCCTGGATGAGAAATGTTTTCATACTGGAGTTATTAATTAACCAAAACTGATGTCCTCTACCTCCTGTCTGTCGAGTTAGGAGTCTTTTCATTTTGGTTGGTGGGAACAGAAAGTATTCTTGGCCTTGTGTAAGCACCAATGATTATTGGCTTTAATTCTTCTGGATGGTTTCTCTCCCAGGCCCTGGGTAGTTTCCTCCCATGCTCATCAGCGCTCTGCTGAAGACTCGAGGGGGACCCTCTGCAGAGCAACCTAGCTCTCTCTCGCTCTGTGCAGCATCCTCCTCTCTGGTACTCCATTTGCTTCGGGCTGCCCACATTCCCAGCTCTATCTACTCAACTCAGGGAGACCGCTGGCCACTTTTCTGGTTCCCCTCTCTCTACCATGGCCTGGAAACTCTCTCCAGGCAGTAAACTAGTGCAATCGCAGGGCTCACCTCTGTTTGTTCTCATTTTTAAGGCATTACTGCTCTTCATTGCCTCACGTCTGATGCCTTGAATACCATTGTCTCATTTATTTTCTCTGTGTTTTTTAGTTGTGTCAAGTGTGAAATCCAGTCCCAGTTACTTTCTCTTGGCTGGAAGCAAAATCCCTCCAGGGCTATTTTAAAGTTGTTTAAGCTTGTTTTTGACACTCACTTTTTGAGGCTTCTCTCCATATGATAATAAACACATAAATAATAATCTACATCTGACAGTAAATTTTTATTTTGTGCCAAAATGAAAAGACTTTTATAACTTCTCTTGAAATTGTTTTTCTGAGTCACTAATTTAATTTAAAATTATCTGTAATTTCTCTGCAAAGGAATTTTTAGAATTAAGAATATCACCTACAAATCATTTTCAAATGAATTGTTATGAGTACAAAATTGAGTAATTAATGAAGTTGTAAGAATTTTACAGTTTTAGGCATATACTTACATACTAATTTAGTTTTGCATAGTTTTGGTTCCTTTTTGGTTCATTTCTTATGTGTTTTCATGGGCTCTTAAAAAGCTCACAGGCCTTAGGACTTGGGCCTATAGTACCTAATGGATAAAACAGCCCTGCCTTCTTTTGGGATTCAGAGTGGTAGTAACTACCTCTTATAGTGGCTTTACTATCACCCCAATCATGATCTCTGAGCTTGACATGCCCTTTGTTTCCCCAAATGCCAAGAAGGCACCTCAACAATATCCAGATTTCCCTCTCTTAGGTACTAAGCAGGCATAAGCTTGTCCTGTTGTGCAAAACTGTGGCTTTGATCCCAGTGAAGCAAGTTCTTTACCAGCTCAAAAATTCTCATGTCCTGGGGGCTCTGCTTTCAATCCTCCTAAATTAGTGGTCATCTCCTCCCCCTGTTCCTCCACTCCCTTGAAGGGTATGGATATCTGGCTATGTCTGGAGACATTTTTAGTTGTCAGCACTTGGGGAAGGGGAGTTGCTACTATTGGCATCTCGTGGGTAGAGCCAGGGATGTACCTAAACATTCAATAATGCTCAGGATAGCCCCTCACAGCAAAGATTTATTTGCCCACAATATTAACAGTGATGGGGTTGAGAAACACTGTCCTAAATCAGTGTGGGCTCAGACTGCAGAATTCTGGGCTTACTAGGAAGGGTACAATTTTTGATAGCCTTGTTTATTTGTTTGTTAGATTTTTGTTTTAGTGAACTCTATTAATTCATATCCTCCTAACTTTAAAGGGAACTACCGTGACATTTTTAGCAAAATTAGCTCAAAATATTCTCTATACAAAGTGCAAGCTCTAGTTTCCCTAAAATCACAGACTATGGGCTCCTGAGAGTGACCACAGGCTGTGACTTTGACCACTGGCACTTTTAGATCCGTATCAAGCCTGGGCAGAAAGGCCCACTGAGTCATGGTGGCTCTTTCTCAAGGGCAGTTCTGTTCTTTGCAGCCTCCTTGACTGGTCAGCTGGAGCCACCTTTGCACAACTTAGAAATGAAAGAGGTTTACCCCATCCAGCTGTGACCATGCTCCAGCACCAGCCGTTTTCACTAAAACAGACATTGTGTAATCAGTAATAATTGTTGTATTTGTCCTGGGTTGATTAGAGATTGTTATACTTCTCATAAACAAGAAGAAATTATGTGGAAAATTCAGTGGAAACACATTCAGGAGATGGCATTGAGTCCATTGGACAAGTCTGATGCGTAATATACGTACCTGCCTAGAAATGAAGAGCCCTGACTTAATTACCAGGAAAGAAAAAAGCACTCTCAATATTCTTTTTTTTCCTATGTTCCTATCTGGTGTGGAAATGGACAAATCTTCGATTTCTTATCCTTGAGGTATTCTACTTGTGAGAGTTTGTGTGTAAAGAGCACTTGTACATAAACACATTTTGGTAGCATCTATAGCTCATCCTTGGTTTTCATATATTCAGCTTGCTCATGTTATTTTCCCAAACATGTTAGGCTGACTCATATCTTTGGAACCTTTGTTCCTGCTGCTCCCTTTAGCTGAAATGCTTCTCTCATCCTCCTCTAATAGGGGAGCAGCTACCTTTATTTTAATCAACTTAAATAGCCATCTTCTCTATGAAACATTTCTTTAATTTTCTCCCAGCTAGGGCTATATTATGACTTAAGACATGAACATTAATTAAGACATGAACATTAATTCATGACCTTTAAGAAAAGTGCAGTTGGCCATTCACATGGACTAGCAGTCCCCGTGTCACTCTTCATACCTTAATCCACAAGAACTCTTGGGAAGAATGACACAGAAACAGAAAAATGAAAAATGATAACTATCAAGAGCAGATACCTAAAACATATGTGCAATATTGCTTTGGATAGAGAATAAAATGTCTAGTGGAAAAATTCTTTTTATTTGGCCTGGAAGTTTCATAAAAGTCTAAAATCTCCATTTTGTTGCATTTTTTAGAAGAACCACAATTAATCGATCTCCTAATATGGGAATATTTTTGGTTCCAAGTAGAACAGAGATGTTCTAATAAAATAATCTGCTGTTCCCCAGCTCCTCCATTCTTCCACGTTAAGAGAACGCATTATCACGTCAACCTTTTGTGTTTGGGGTCACACACACACATGGGGCTGAGGGAACCCAGTGAGAGAGATCAGTGATGTGTTAATCCAAAGTAGTTAATAGCCATGTAGCCAAGGGAGCAAGGGCAGAGAGTAGTCAAGGAAGGAAGTCAGGATTAGTGCCTCAGTACCAAATGTCAGCTCCAAAGGGAGAGGCAAGGGCAGAAACATGCAAGTCCCTAGGTTGCAAACCAGGAGGATCAGGCAAAGGTAGAGGAGATCCAGGCAGGATGGACAGTAACACATGTTTTGTAGCAGAAACTGTGTCATGGCATGAAGGCAATCTACTGGGTTAGGGCTCCGTGCAGCACCAGGCAATTAGAATTCTGTTGACTATAGCTATGTACACAGGGGCTCCCTAGCTGGTCATTTTGGCTCTAAGGCTGTTCATGGCTAGTATATATTATTTTCTTTTTCCTGGAATGATTATTAATTGGACTTGACTGTGTTGGAGATCACTATTTTGCATTGTTTGTACCCAGCCTGCTTATCTACAGGGCAGCTGATATTTTTATGCAAACACCTAAGGGACTGTTAAACATATGGTTCTTACACCATGCTACCTATTTCTGTTTCAGCCTGGACAGCTGTAGACGGTGCAGCCTTGCTACATGGTGTAAGAAATGGCTGTAGGAAACAACACTCAACGAAGTTATTCCATCATCCCATGTTTTATATTTGTTGAGGTATGTGTATTTTTTTACCTTTATGGACAAATTGAAATAATAGTACCAGTTTTTATGCTGACAACTTGGATTATTTTGTAAAATTATTTAATCTCATGATTGACAATTAAATTTTGATAGCATAAATATTGGTAAAGAATTAATAAATTATGCAAAGTATTTCTTGAATAGGAAGCTGTAGAATAAGACAGTTTATAAACTTCATCTATGGGGTACAAAATAATAGTGTTTTATTATATTTTTTCTACTTTCAGTGATGGCTTCAATATATTGTTAATTATGAGTGCAGCATTTTAATTAAGTTGTTTTTTTAAAAATCAATATCATGTTTCAGGAATTCAGTAAGCAGGTGATTTACAGATGATGTTAGTTGATGGTCTTTTGCCTTGGAGCCCAAATAAAGAAAAACAATCTTAGAGTTGACAATCTCTACTGGGCATTTTTCTTTAGTGGGGTATTAAGAGCTTGTGTAATGTACAGTTTTTTTTGGTCATGAATTATTTTGTTGAGTTACTCCAAGGTTGTACCAGCAAACAGTTTCTCCAGCATCTTTTTGGTTAAAATTTTTTGCACCCCTTCCCCACTGTACCTCGCTCTCTATAATGTTTGCTATAGAGGAGACAAAGACATGGAGATTTTAGGAAATTTGGAATCATGTGATGCAAAATTATATGTATAAAAACTACTACAGGTTATCTCAAAGTGTTGATTTGCCATAGATATTAGTTTCTGCCTTCTCAAGAGGCAGAGTATCTAATGGATTGTTTTTTATCCTAAACGTCAGGTTTAAAACATGACAGCTCAGCTGAAAAGTACCTGAGTTTTCTTTCTGGGTAACTGCCTGGCTAGTTTCTACATCCCAAGGGTCAGCTATAGCGTGTTCTAGTGTCATGGAATCTTTTTGGCTGAGTGTGACAGGAGCATGGATATTGATCCATTTTATTACCCATGTGAAAACAGATACTTGGGTTAAACCACTACTTATATTAGCAAAAATGTACTTTTCGTATATATGTTGCTTAAACACATCCTATGAGTCAATGCAACAGATATTTTTATCTTCTACCTCTTGAAATAATGTTAGCTGTCTCTATAGTCTACTGGATAATTTTGAGCATTCTGATTTTTGGCCCGACATATATGTGTTTGGCTGATCCTTGAGTTTCATATTATAGGCATCCCTTGGTAGTTTAGATGAACAAATATTACTTGATGATTTATTTTCTGGTGATATTTGTGAACCTGTTTGTATTGCAGAATCAGGTGGAAATAGGAGATTAGGTTGGAACAGAGGTGCTAATATAAGTCAAGATACACGTAGACTCCAGCTGAGATAAATCTCTGAAAGGGTAACAAAGAACTCATCTCTCAACGTAAACACGTGTTCTTAATACTCTTCCTGTAACTCGCTATACAAGACCAAGGATAACTCCGTTCAGACAGTACTATACATTATGGATATTGTGGGTTCCAATTACTGTTGTTCATATTGAAATTGTAAAGAAGTAAAAGGAGTCCTTTCTCCTGTTGCTCATGTGGAAAGGCTAGAAGGCTATAGCACTGGTTTTCAATGTTAAAACTCTTTCTCTTTGTTATAAGAAAAATAAATTTTTAAAGTAAGCTGGGAGAAATTGGGGAATAAGTCATCTGTCATTATCTTTATCCTCCCGGTAGCAATTTTATGTCAAATTTTCTTAAAAATCAAACGGGAACCAAACCTCAAAGTAAGACGTTTAATTTATGGCTGGAAGCTACATGTCTGAAGATTTTCACCCCTCTAATGTGTGGATGATGAGCTTGACTGGTGGAGAGGCAAGAAGAGACATCAATCAGTCTTTCTGTGGCTTAACTTGACACGAACGTAAATTATAAGTGTAAAATTCTAGGAAAGGAAAGATAGTTTATTCTTTTTCTTGCTATATTGTCATTCTTACTTTCTTGGAAGTTTAAGATATATCAGTGACTTCCCGCAGAAACAGGTGGGAGAAAGGAAAAAAGAAAGTGAAATAGAATATAGTAGAAATTGAGACGGGAGGAGGTGAAGCTCAGAGTGCTCTCGTGATTCTCGTGAATTTCGTTCATCCAACACTTAGTGTTTACCTACATTCTTTCAGGCATGATAACAGGGATATCAGAAAACTTGGTCAAAAATAACTTGGTTAAAATGTCAATTTGATCAATGAATATATTTTCACTGTTTTTTTTTAATTATGAAAGAATTCAAACAGAAAATAATATAACAGACGTCCCTGCACCCACCATCAAGACCAAATCTTAAAATTTTGCCATGTGAGCTTCAAATATTTTTTTCAAGGAAAATAAAATATTATAGATATATGACTAAAGTCCTACTGTCCTGGACCCAGAAGTAACTATATATGTTAAGTTAGAGGCTTCATTCCCCTGCATGATTCTCATGCATATTTTCATTCTTTTCCTACGTGTGTATAGATTCGTAAATAATATGTTAGGGAGATTTTACATAAATGATACCATATTGAATTTCCTTTTGCAATTTGCCTTTTCATTCAATGTTATGTTTCTGAGATTTATCCAGATTGGCAAGGCATTCTTTTTAACTGTTGCATTTTGTCCTATTGTGTGAATATATCTACTGAGGGACAGTTTGGTTGATTTTTTTTGTTTTCGTAATGTTTTTTTACTCTTTACAAATTTTTTGCAGAAAAGATTCGTATTTCTGTCTCCCTGTGCATGTGTGCAAGAGCTTCCCTTGGATTGATACCCAGCAGTGGAATTGATGAGAGATAATTACATTTTCCGGTTATTTGTTGTTGCGTTATAGGAACAATTTTTATATCAGTTTCCTTGAAGAAACTTTGTTAAACTCTATTCTTAGTTTTATGAGCGTGTCTGTATATTTCTTAGACTTTTTTTTCAGACGGTTACCTCATCTGCAAGTGGTAGCAGAGTAGTTTCTTTTCCTGTTGTTATGACTTTAATTTGTGTTTCTAGTCTTATGGCTTTGGTTAAACCTCCCGTGTAATGTTGGATAGAGGCAGTGGTAGAAAACATCTTTGCCTTGTTGCTGACTTTAAAGGGAAGACTTAGATGTTTAGCATTAAATTATAAGTAAGTGTGGACTTTCATTTCTTCTTTTTTTTCTGTTCTCTGCCGCCTAGATTAGATTACTTAATTTATTTTAATCCCCCTTTGTGTTGTAAATTATAGGTTATATTTCTATTCTTTTAAAGCTTACTCTTAAATTTTAACCTCAGTTTTTGTTAAGTTTATATATTTAATCAATAGCTCTGTGCTTCTCTTAAAGAATCAATGATATTCTTAGGTCACTTTGAGATCGTGGGTGTCTCTTGATTTTTATATTTTCCTTAAGTTTTTCACTAATTTTTTAGGTCAGGGCTTCTTTGAATTTATCCATATACAGTCATGTGCCACATAATGACGTTTTAGTCAATGATGGACCACGTATATGACAGTGGTCCCATAAGATTAGTACCATGTAGCCTCAGTGTATAGGAGGCTATACCACCTATGTTTGTGTAAGTACACACTATGCTGTTTGCACAAGGACAAAGTTGCCTAACGATGCATTTCTCAGAATATCCCCATCGTTAAGTGAGACACGACTGTATTCATCAGTTTCTTTGCTCACTATTGTTCCTTTTATTCCTCTCCTTCCTTTAGGGTTTAATTTCCTCATGAAATTTATCTTTTAGTAGTTCTTTCAGCAAGGGTCTAGTGAATTGCAAACATTCTTAATATTTTTCTGAAGTTGTCTTTATAATACAATTAACCTGGAATGGTGATCTAGCTTGGCACTAAATTCTAGATTGAATAGTTTATTTCCACCTTCAGAATTTTCCCAGTGTTATTCCTTTCCCCTCCCTACCCCACTGGCCTTTATTGTCACTTTGAAAATTCTTCTTTCTTGTTACTGTTCTTAGTAGGTAATCTACTTTTTCTCTCCGGTTGGTTTTAAACTTTCCTCTCATTCTTTGGTGTCCTTCAGTTTCAGTATAGTGTGTCTCAGTGTGAATTTATAATGGCTAGGACTTGTGCATCTTGAATATAAAGTTATGTTTGCACCAATTCTGTACAACTCTCAGCCATCACCTCTTCAAATACTCTCTCTATTTGATTCTCTCTCTTCTCTTTTTCTGCAACATCTATTTCATATGTTAGATCTTCTCATTCTTTCTATATTCAGTGTCTCTTAACCCATCTGTTTTTTGAATTTCTAGAAGTTCTATGTGCAGTTTTAAAAATCTGCCTGTTTTTATAGTGTTCCTATGCTCATGGTTTTTCTTTTATATTCTCTCAGATTATTCTGTTATCTGCAATTATTGGTATTCTAATCCTCCTGTATGTTGTATCTGCTGTCTCTAGCTCATGGTGGATTGTTTCCTTATTTATTTTTATAATTTGTTTTTAGCTCATTTTTAGCAGAGCTTGCTTCTTCTGTAGGATTCTTGTGGGTCTTAGGTTTTAACAGTATCTCTTTGAAGGGATTTTGCATTTGGGCTAAGGCTTCTAGGTTCAGAGCCCAATATGTTCAGAACCCGAACTTGTACAGTCTCAAAGTATAGTCAAAGTTCACCTTCCTTGTAGTCTTCCTATGCCAGCAGGTGGATTTATACAGAACACTCTTTCTCTGAAGTAAAAAGGAATTCTGGCTTTTACACAGGAGTCTCAGTCCCAAGTCAAGTCCTCGTGTTACTAACATTGGCATGTAGCCCTTCTTTACTCCCATCTAGGTCCACTGTATCATCAGTTTATGCAGTTACCACTCTAATTTTCAGTACCCTTTTTGATTCAACTCCCCTGAACTAAAAAAAAAAAAAAGGCTAACCAACCATTGTTTTTAAATGTTTGCAGTAGAATGTTTTTATGCCATCTTTGTTCCATGAATGCATTCATTCACTCAATACATACTTAATCAGTATCTATTTTGTCCCCTCAAGGCGTTATGTGTGTTACCCTCTTGCACACTTAACATATTAACCAGACTTCTGTAACTTGGATCTCACCAAGGTTTTTGTAGAGCCAGAATTGTTGGGCCGTGATTGACATGTGTGTGGGGCATGGAAGGTGGGAATGAAAGGCACATAGTGCCCACAGTGGAGCACTGATATGCGTTTTCTTGGTGATTTTAACTACATGTGCACAGAATTTTGACTGGGGGATGTTTTATTTGTAGAAGTTGCTGAAAAGACTAGATGCCAACCAGCCTCTAAAATTCAAATGTGCAGAGGGCCGAAACAGTGGTAGAGAAGCTGTCTGACAAAGCAGCATGCAGCACAAAAGGTCTCACGGTGGTAACAAGTCAGGAAAACATTGCTCCGGGTAATCCTTGAATGTTACAAACCAGAATGAGAAGTTAAGATGTCACTGGGAGAGAGCAAAATTTGTAGATTAAGAGAGTGCATATAGAAGGTGATGGGCTGAAAGGGAGGAGATTAACAGTGGGAGGACAAAAGAAAGGATTGAGAAGTATATGTAATGGGCAATGCGGATGGTTCTAGAAACCAAGCCCTTGAATGTTAGACATTGAGAAAACGTCTCTTTTATACACCTTCCAGGGTCAGCTCATCCTTAAATGTACCTTTCCATGCGGCCAGAGCCTCTTAAACGGAAAGCCCCTGATGAGAATAATGGTTTTAAGAGCCAGAATATAAACTTTCCTATCCCTAATGAGAAGGAAATCCAGAACCACTAAAGTTCCAAGATGGTCCACAATAATGCTTCTGACCAACAGCTTTCGTCTGGTTACTGAGCTGGTTCTATTAGAGCAAGTGAAAAATAGCAAATGCTGAAGTGGACAGAAGCTGGAGAGTCAGAGGGAGTAGGAAATTAACTTTTAAATGAACACAAGGGCATCTACTTTCTCACTTCTGCTCCTTGAACTCAACAATATTAATTTTTGGTGAGGATAAAGGTACTTACAACAAAATAGTTAAAAAATTAAAATAGTGATCAAAATAATCGAATGTTCTATGTGTTTTTCATGCTTAATCCTCCTTTCTCTCTTTCCTTCCTTCCCTCCCTCCCTCTCCTTTATCCTCACAATATATTTCCGATTCCCTCTCCCTCTCTCTGTGCTCTCATCCTTTCTGCTTTTCTCTCTCTGTCATTTCAGCAAGACCTCTCATGTTTGAGGATCTACAAAAGGAGGATTTCTCTGAGGAAGAACACACTCAAATTCATGATTGAAAAAATCATTCTTTTCCCTAAAAATAAGAATGTGAGCTGTCAGAGATCTCTCATGCCCCCTCAATCAACACCAGTGTAATTTTCCAAAATGCTTAGGACTGAAATACCCCTTTTGACAAATCTTCCCAGATACCAGTCGATTCCTCTCAAGACAATTTCACTGCATTCTCTGTAAAATCATGAATAAATCAAACAGTCAAGTCTCTTTCAAATATATTTGTGCTAACAGCAAAGCTGTAAATGGAATTTAGCTTCTTTGGCAGACAGTATTAAGTACTAGAAGTTTGCACATAATGAATGTAATTGTGGGTTGATGTGTATGGATGCGACAGTTTTATCATTTTGATGGTTGCTTGTACTTGCAATTTTTATTGCCTGTTTTTGACAACTCATTTTTTTCAGCTTGAACCTACAGGTGATTGTTAGAAAGCCCAGCCTGAAGATAAATAATCTCATGAGGTTCTGCAAGAACTTGATGATTCCAAGTGTCTTTCTGGGGCCAGAAGTTAAAGAATTCCACATCATCATTTGCGGACAATAAGCGCCACTTCAATGCTTCTTTCATTTTATGTGTCTCAAATTTTAAAAGAAGAGTGAGGGGCCGGCCCAGTGGTGTAGTGGTTAAGTGGTTAAGTGCGCGCGCTCCGCTTCAGTGGCCCGGGGTTCGCAGGTTCGGATCCTAGGTGTGGACCTATACACCACTCATCAAGCCATGCTGTGGCGGCGTCCCACATACAAAATAGAGGAAGATGGGCACAGATGTTAGCTCAGGGACAATCTTCCTCACCACAAAAACAAAAAAAAAGTGAGACTTGGCTTTGCTTTCTGCTCTTTGCTTCCAAGTGCTAAGATTTAGCAGCTCTACCTGCCTTGCTTCTGAGACTTAGATTGCAGCTATCTCAGATTTTTAAGTCACTTTGAGAACTTTTTCTCCTTTATTTTTTTTAAACTCTGCTGGTTCTTGCCAAGGAGAAAGTATTAAAACTTATCCTCATATATGGGGAGTAGAACAAGAAAATAACTTGATGACAAAAGCACTGGGTTTGAGTCCTGGCTCTGCCGTTGACTGCTGGTATAAACTTGGGCAATTTCTTTGGACCTCAGTTGCTTCATCTGTGAAATGGAAATAAAAACTTTCCTCATGGGCACTTTTGAGAAATAAATGAGGTAATGCTCCTGAAAGTGCTTGCCAAGTAATAAGGGGTTAATAAATGTTAACATAAAAATAATTAAAAATAACAGCTCCTACCCAATATAAAACAGATAACAAAAACAACAAAGATGAAAAATAAAACCAACAAAACACAAACACTGCCCCCCCTACACACACACACACCCCAAAACCCTTATAGAGAGGGAAGCTGGCAGTTTAATTCCCAGATATGCAACATTGCTGGGCTTAGAGGGGCAATGTGTTTAAAATACGTATTGAGGTGTTATTGGATAAGACTTCAAACAAAGCCATGAAAAATTTGTGGGTTTTTTAAATTGCAATGACAAATGCAAATTATAAAGCATTTCCCCATGCGTTTTCTTACTTAATCATCATTTTGACCAGTGGTTGCAATATTGGAACAAAAGGACAATGCCAATATTAGGTATCTATTTTTCATAGTATCAAAATACCGGTGTTTCTTTTAAAAGTGAGATTGCCTGGGGGTAGGGGGTGGGCACAGGGGTCAAGGGAGACATGTATATGGTGATGGACAAACAAACATGTACAACCAAAAATTTCACAATGTTATAAACTATTAAAACATCAATTAAAAAAAAATGAGATTGCCATCATGCTTTATCCTTGTCTTCAGATGGTCTTCCAGTTGCGTGAGGGCTCTTCTGTTCTTCAGCACTGAGTCTCTCCAAGTTGGATGTTTGGGATCAAGTTCCCAGTTAAATTATCATGAAGGGAAGAGAAGTTAGGACTAAGAAAATGAGTCTGCCCCTGGAGGACAAAAGATCAAGAGAGGAGGAAATACAGCTCCCGGGGAAATCAGGTGGTTGGATTCCAAGGGAAAAACTGGGAGTTGGGCCTGGGAACCTCCAGGTCCCCTTTCTGTAATCCCCCTACCACACCCTCCTCCTGTTTTCCTTAATGGCCTACCCTCCTCCCCCCAGCCGCCCTTTCAAAGACCAATCTGATTCTGGGGGAAAATACAAATCCTAGTAAGTATAAGAAAAGATATACAACTTCACTAGTATTCTAAAAATGGTAATGATAGTAACTATAAAATACCCTGGAAAGATTTTGAACAGGGCGGGGATGAGGTCAGAATGAGAGCACCCTTGCTCTTGTCAACATTTTAATGAAATACATAGCTCTCTGCACACATCTCAAGATGTAAGTTATTCAGATTTCAGATTTTTTAAATCCCCAAATAGTGGTATTTTACCATTAAATGTACCGTGTTTTATATTTGCATTTGATATTTTACTATAAAACTGGAGTACTGAAAAACATCAGTAGGATAGTATTGACCTATTGATCAATAGGAATTTGTCTTCACTTTTTAAATTTCAAATGAAGAAACTGAGGTACAGAGAAGCTAACTGACTTGCTCAAGGCCACACAGCCAATAAGTGTTAAGGTTTGGATTTTAATTTAACATAAATTCAAATCTTTTCCTTCCACTGCATATATGTGGGCATAATGATTGGTCTTATAGTCACATTCAAAAAGTGAACTTTCTCTGGTAGAGAACAGACATAGGGTAAGGAAGTCCTTTCTGATATGTTCAGAGGCCAGAATTCAAACATACAGAAATGTTGAAATGTGAATTTCCCTTTCTACAATCTGCCATCTTTTAAGAGCTTGAAGAGTATTATTATGTTTTAATCCAGGTAAATCTCAACTATGTGGAACTCTTTGAGAAGAGGGTATTTTGTTTATTGGAAATTTAGCTTAGCTGATTATAATCAGAAAACTCTTTTGACCTCAATAATTGTTCAATAACTTTCACTTAAAAATGTATTTTGAATAATCTCAAGCATAGTCTACATAATAGAAAATGATATAAAAATCATTCAAGTACTTACAACCTAGCTATATAAAATCCTAAAATTTTGACATTATTAGGTTCAGACTTAAAATAAGTAATAGTAAAACAACTGATAAACTTGAAGCTCCCATGTACTCTTCCTTATAGGATCCCATTTTCCTCTTTGCCTCTCCAGAGGTAACCACTAAGCTTAATTTGGTGCACACAGTCTTTTAATATTTGAAATTTTCTAATATGTGTTGATTTTGTGCCTTAGTTAAGTTCAAAATGCTGAAAGCAATTAAATTCCTTTTTTTAATGTATCTGAACATGGGTTGTGTCCATGCCACTGTAGCTATACATATATAGGAGATTGAAACAAACACATATATTTACCAAGGCTGTATCTGGTAAGTTGACATTTTTAAACAATTCCAGCTAAAACTGACTCTAACAGTCAGTACAGGATAGGTTTTGCCACGATAACAAACAGTGTCTAGAGCTCGGTGGCTTAATACAACATAAGCTGATTTCTTACACTGCAAGTCCTGTGTAGGTTGGTGGGAAGGCTCTGCCCATCACAGTCATTCAGGGACCCATCCTGTTGGAGGTTCCATCTCAACACGTTTCTGTGATCACTTTGGTAAAGAAGAGCAAACATGGAAATTCACAGTACAGACTTTTAAAGGTTCATATGTAATTGACATAGGTCACTTCCATTCACATTTCCTTAGCCAAAGCAACAAAAATGTGGCCGAGCCCAACTTCAAAGGGGGTGATAGGGAAGTATATCCTACAAAAGCATCTAGGGGAGAAAGACTTTATAGCCTAAATGACTATCACAGTGCCCTCATGATTTATCTCTTCCCACTAAAAATTGTCTCAAATCATCCAGATGATAAAAGGTTTTACTTAGCCATGTTCTAATTAATAGTGACATTGCACGTGTTTGCTGAGTGTTTTATTTGTTAAATTATATATGTAGTGAATGGCCCTGATAGGAAGAGCTCCCTGTCACTGGAGGGTTCAGGTAGCGACCAGTTTGCCGAGTGGTAGGAGGCTAAAGAGGAGACTCGAGAACTACATGACTGACTAGACTAGGGGAGATTAACATTCCCCTAAGACCCTAAGTCCCTGTCCTAGTGAGACCATGTGAAGAGGACAATCCTAGTGAGAACCATCCACACCCAGGTGACATTTCCCAGATTCTGCCCTAGAATGCTTTCCTCAATCCACCATCTGTTTTGTGTCATTTTCCAGACCACCTTGTTCCCATGCTGTATGCGTATGGTAACATGCTCCCTATCAGTTGCCCCAAGAATTAATATTATACTGCTGTAAACCAAGCATTCTTCATAATGTTGAATGGATGCACCAGTACGCTGATCCTCAATAGAATTTTACATTATTCCTCTACGGGGCATGAGCCCAGAAAACTGTACCAAAATAATGACAGACTCTGGACTGAACATGTTATATTTTTAAAGAATTATAAAAGCATCTTGTCCTGCCTCAGTCTATTATTTTGCGCAGGCTGCAGGTGAATCCATTCTTTGCTTTGTGATGCATTTTTCTTTCATAAAATTTGTCCTTTAAATGTAATATGAACTAGTCTAAGTTGTTGTTGACATGTGGCTGGCCAAGCTCTTTGTATTCCTCTTGAATCTTAATTCCAAGATTACCTTAAGCCTCATTTCTAAGCTAAGGCAATGTTATGATCATTTATTCTAAAAAGAAACACTCGCATTTTAATCTATCACAGCATATAAAAATATAATTTATAAGAATGCACACTTATAAGAGGAGGAAGTATAAAAAAGCAATCTGTAGGGAAAGCAGCTTGGCACTGTGTACCAAAATCTTCAAGACTTTGAATTCCGCTTTTACCCCACAAGTACACAGTTAATCTATCCTACAGAAATAATCATGAACGTGACAGATTTTGCTGCAAAGTGATGTATTGTAAAATTGTTAATAATGATGAAAAAGAAAAGTCCCTAATATTAATTACAGGAGATTAAAAAATTCTTGTCCCAGGCTAGCCTGGTGGCATAGTGGTTAAGTTCACGCGCTCCACTTTGGCAGCCTGGGGTTCGTGGGTTCGGATCCTGGGCATGGACTTGCACACCGCTCATCAAGCCATGCTGTGGCGGCATCCCACATACAAAAAATAGAGGAAGATTGGCACAGATGTTAGCCCAGGGACAATCTTCCTCAAGCAAAAAGAGGAAGATTGGCAGTGCATGTCAGCTCAGGGCCAATCGTCCTCACCAAAAAAAAAAAAAAAAATTCTTATCCTTTCAAAAAGTGGAACACTATGCATCCATAAAAACGATATTGTAGAAAAATCTTTAATCCCATGAAGAAATATTCAAATTAGATAGTTTAGGGGATTAGGGAGAGGAAATGGGTTCAAAACAGTATATAATCTGAGTTCTCCTGGGCTTTACCAGGCTGTAAATATAGATGAGAGTGACATTATCAGTAAGAACCAAAATTTCACTGTCTATTGCTCACACCTGCTCACAGAGGATTCCAGCAGCCCCACAGTTCCCTGGTTAAGCCTGGGATTGCTACCCATGTTTGTGAAGCAGTCTCTTGGCTCTTGTTCTCTCTAAGCCAAAGAATTAGAGAATTTTCTTCATCAACTCCAGCCGTGCTCATCCATTTCCTCAAGCAAAGAAGCCACATAAAGGTGTCTCACCCCGGCCATTGCTGGCATTGCTTATATTAGAGAGGCTGAGATCTGAACCACTGGTACTTGCTCTATACAGAGGGTAGAAGAAGCCCCGCCCCCCAACTCCATGTCTCACGTCATCACCTGAGCATCAGTGGGGTGCTGCTGTGTCTTATGTTTCTGTCTACAGCCCTTTGGTTCACAGGACTCAGGCATGAATCCATGTCCTTGTGGAAGGACCATACCTAAGGCAGACACACTTGTCTCCTCCACCCTCATTTTTCCATCCACTTTCTCCATGCAGATTAATTCACAGAAAATTTTTTTTGTGGACCTTCAGCCTCTCTCACTTCTCAGATATGCCGGGTGTGTTAAGGTCACAGCAGTAGATATTGCAGCCTCCAGGCCAGATAACCTCTCCATTCAAATTCTGCAGCACAAGTGTAAAATGTGCTGTCTTTATGGAAATATGTATTTGTGCCTATACAACTGTATGCCTATGAAGAAAAGGTATGCACAGAAATCAGTATTAATCTCTGAATGTTGAGGTTAAATGCATATATATATTTTTGTGTGTGTGTGAGGAAGACCAGCCCTGAGCTAACATCTGATACCAATCCTCCTATTTTTTACTAAAGAAGACTGGCCCTGGGCGAACATCCATTCCCATCTTCCCCTACTTTATATGGGACGCCGCCACAGCATGGCTTAACAAGCAGTGTGTCGGTGCACACCTGGGATCTGAACCGGCAAACCCCAGGCCGCCACAGCGGAGCGCATGCACTTAACCGCTTGCACAACCAGGCCAGCCCCTAAATGTATATTTTTTACATGGAACTTGATTACTTTTTCCAACAGAAAAAATTAAATAACTACTTTTTAAAAAAATTTTAAATGTATCATAGATTTGTGTGTATTCTTCTAGGCCTTTGCTGAGTTTTGTTTTGTTTTGTTTTTGAGGAGGAGGATTGGCCCTGCGCTAACCTCTGTTGCCAATCTTCCTCTTTTTCTTTTTTTATCCCCAAAGCCCCAGTACATAGTTGTGTATCATAGTTGTAGCTCTTCTATGTGGGATGCTGCCTCAGTATGGCTTGATGAGCAATGAGTAGGTCCACCCCCAGGATCCAATCCAGTGAACCCCTGCCCACTGAAGTGGAATGCGCAAACTTAACCGCTATGCTGGCTCCCTAAATAACTGCTTTTTAAGATTGCACTAAGTTATTGATGTGTATAGTATGAAATACAAAATTCTTTATACAAAGGCAGAGACTGGTTACTTCTCGTATTTGAAAACTCATTATATTCCCCAAATCCCAAATTCTCACATCATTTTTCAGAGTAGAATTAATTGAAACAGTAGTGAGAGTTGCTCTTTCTAACACTTGATTATCTTTACAACACATACTACATGGTTGTCTTGAACACCAAGCCTTTGGGGGATTACTATAAATAATTATAATTATGCTTCGATTGTCAGTCTTGTTTAGGAAAATATATGTGAGTGCTCTGAATTTCTTTTCTCTGGTTATAGCTTGATATATTACATTGTTCATTATATAAAATGAATGATTGTTTTTATTTTCAGTTTTAGAACTGTCTTTTCTACACATATTTGTGGAACTGTCTTTTTCTACTCAACTGGCAACTCTAGCCAGAGTTCCCATCGGTGGTTCTGTCTCCTTGGTGCATTTATATCAGTAAAGAATTCTTGCCCTGCTCCTACCTCCATGCGCTTACCACCAAAAACATCTTTCCCCACAGTTAATGATAAAGACATAGACACTTAGTGCTAAACAGAGCAGGAGAGTCTTAGGTCACTTATGCAAACCTCTCGTTTCAGATAAGATAACTGAGATTCAGAGAGGTTAAGTGACTTATCTAAGATCACACAGCTGGTTATTAACTGAGTTGGCAACCAAACCTATAAGTCTTAACCCTGTTCTATCAATAGCAAATTAAGTTAGTTACTCATAGCCAAATAATTTCAAAAGCAGAACTATAAAAATTATTTCCAAATGTCTGCAGCAAGAACAATCACATAATGTACAATATGATATGTCTTAATATATGTAACATAATGTGAGGAGGAGCCTTCAAGAGTAAGAGATCGCTAGGCCCACAAAGATTCTCTATCAACTCTGACTCATCTTTCTGAAGGGGTCAGAGAATTATCCCAGAGGAAGTTACGTTTAGACCAAAACCTGAAGACAGGTGAGATGCTACTCAAATGAAGGAGGAGGCTCGTGGGAGGAAGTGACAGCGTGGACCTAAGAAGGTACCAAGAATTTGAAAAGCTGGAAGAGTTTTAACAAGGCCGGAGCTCAGAGCATACGCTAGGGAGTAGTGACAGAGGAGACGGGCGAGGCAGACAGAGGCCATATTAAGCAATTTATTTATCCTAAGGGCTTTGGGAAACCAGAACACTCCTGGATATTTTACGTTTATACTTTACCTGGTGATATGAAATGGCAGAAGTGGTGATGAGAACCTGGGCCAAGGAGAGGTGATATGAGCTGAGATTTTCACTATTTACAATGGATACCATCTGTCCCCAGACTGCGGAATATCCTTCTTAGAGAGGAACACACGCCGTGGCCCTAGGGCCCTCGTTGCCCACTCTCCCTAATACGTAGTAGACAAACAAGAAAAACCTGAGAGGGATGCTGTATTATCAAAAAACTGAGCCTAGCGAATGGCTTTTAGAACTACCATGTCACCCTTTATCATAACCCAGGAAACTTGGAAAAAGACAGCCTCAACTGTTGGTCTCGCTTTGATGCTTCCCAAAGCTGCTCTGGTTTATATTCTGGTTTCCTGTAGCAGATGCTTGAAGATAGTTTTTTCCTAAGATTCTTGACCAGCATATATAGCTACAATGACTTCATTTTCTATCCTAATGTCAACTCTTCTGTCCTGTTTTCCCCATAAGTTTGCTCCTACTCATCACACCATGTGTTGGAAAAGTATGGTCACTCTAGCATAAGGGTATCTGATAATTTTGCTCCTGATCCATGATCAGTTGGAATCTCATATTTCAGGTGATTTTCTAGAATTTAAGACCTGCAATCTCATATTTCAGGTGATTTTCTAGAATTAGACCTGCAAAGTGCTAGCCCATCATTATATTACTCTCATTATGTTCTCTCTATGAACAACAGCTTATATTTGAAAAAAAATGGGACATAGGAAAGTAAGGTCCATCTACAGCCAAGTTAGAGATTGTTCTGTCCGAGATACTGGTTAGCCCACAGGGGGATGAATTCATGGTCTTTGGCTCCACCAACACAGTGTTTCACACTGTGGCCCGGGGACCACCTGCTTTGGAATGATTGGGGTGCTTGTTAAAGCTCAAATTCCTGAACCCAACCACTGATCTTAATCAGAATGGGGGGGAGGGGCTAGAGGTATGCATTTCTCCAAGTTTTTCAGGTTCTTCCTATGTCCAGTAAAGTTTGAGAACTAAATCAGTCAACAGAGTAGCTCGTTGTGGAAAGGTACACCAGTAGAGCCAGTTTAGCAGATGCTGGCAGTACCCTGTCCATCTCCCTTGACCCATCCCAAGAGCACTTGCAAACAGTCCTGAGCAAACACACAAGTTTCTCTGTCCTCTGTCTGAGGCCGTTCTCTAGCTGTAGAAACATGCTGGGCCTCACAAGTTGAGTAGGCCGTGATTGCTGGGGAGTCACCCCAGTGAAGGAGTGATGGTGGGTAAACAGTCTCGCTTCCTCACTCCTCAGTGGGACCATTCTGAAGGGAGTTTGATCCAGTCTCTGAGAAGTCCCAGCAAGGCAAGATGCCAGCTGCCCATAGTGATAACCTACTCATCACTGCACCTTTATTGGCTTGTCTCCCTTCCCTATTCCCTCATGTGCTTCCTGGGGTCGCTTCACAAATAAACTTCCTGCCCCCACATCATGTCTCAAGGTCCACTTTGCGAGGAGCCCAAACTAAGGCAGAGAATAGATATGGAGTAAAAAAAACTTTATACCAGGGGCCGGCCTGGTGGCGTAGCGGTTAAGTGCACGCCCTCCGCTGCGGCGGCCCGGGGTTCACAGGTTCAGATCCCGGGAGTGCACCGACGCACCACTTGTTAAGCCATGCTGTGGCGGCGTCCCATATAAGGCAGAGGAAGCGGGGCACGGATGTTAGCCCAGGGCCAATCTTCCTCTAGAAAAAAGGGGAGGATTGTCATTGGATGTTAGCTTAGGGCTAGTCCTCCTCACAAAAAAAAAAAAAACAACTTTATTCCAACCAAATTAGGGGATAGGATTTGAAAAATGGAGGGCTAAAAAAAATTTTAAAGAGATTTGATGAAGGAAATTTTATTAAATCTGCCTAATGGGGCCGGCCCCGTGGCTTAGCGGTTAAGTGCACGCACTCCGCTGCTGGTGGCCCAGGTTCGGATCTCGGGCGCGCACCGACGCACCGCTTCTCTGGTGATGCTGAGGCCGCGTCCCACATACAGCAACTAGAAGGATGTGCAACTGTGACATACAACTATCTACTGGGGCTTTGGGGGAAAAAAAGGAGGAGGATTGGCAATAGATGTTAGCTCAGAGCCGGTCTTCCTCAGCAAAAAGAGGAGGATTAGCATGGATGTTAGCTCAGGGCTGATCTTCCTCACAAAAAAAATTAAAAAAATAAAATAAAATAAATCTGCCTAATGAAAATTAAGTCACTTCAGGCAATTTTGTTTTTCACGTTGTCTGCTATCCTTTCTATGTGGGTATTCATCCTTCTCTGAAATGTAATATGTTCAACATCCTTCCCAAAGTGTCCTCATCACTTGATATTAAATCCTGCAGCTATGCCTTGAGAAAAATCTTCAGATTTTCAGGAGATTAATAATAATTTTTTGTCTATTACATGGAATTTAGATAACTTAGGAATTAATTTTCTTTTGATATTAGACAAAAGAATGCTTAGCTGAAAAATAAAGAGGCATTTAAAGATTCCTTTTCCCTGAAACTACAGGTTATTTGACAGAATAAGAATTTCAACTTTATGTTACAAAAATCTAAGTTCCTCTCAGCTGACAATTGTTCAAATTCAACTTTGGCATCTCCTAAGCAAAGCACTTTGAAGCTGAAATTTAGTGTGTTTTCTTTTCAGCTCTAAAGGAAGAGAGCGTGATATTTTTGGAAAAGTTTGGATTTGAGGGTCTAACACAGTAGCTGTATGACCTTCAGCAAGTTAGTTACTGAGCATCCCCAAGTTTGTTTTCTCGTCTGTCAAAGGGTAATAAGGGGCCAGCCCCGAGGCGTAGTGGTTAAGTTTGGCACACTCCGCTTCGGTGGCCCAGGCTCGTGGGTTTAGATTCCAGGCGCAGACCTACACCACTCATCAGCCATGCTGTGTCGGCAACCCACATATAAAATAGAGGAAGATTGGCCCAGATGTTAGCTCAGGGCGAATCTTCCTCAGCAAAATAAATAAATAAAGGGTAATAATAATAATACCTGCTTCACTAGGTTGCACTGAGGATTAAATAGAGTTTTTAAGCTACCTAGCACATGGCAGGTGGATGCTCACTGCTCATTCATTCACAAGACAACCTGGCTAGAACCACACACCATGAAAAAGCCAGCCTTTTATCAGCTCAGGAATGCCCTTGAGGTGTCCTATCGTATACTTTTATTCAAGTTCCTCTGTTCTGTTATTTTTACACAGTAACCGTCTCAGGCTGAAGGAGAGTTATTTATAAGATTCTGTGTCACCCATGTCCACGACCCGCAAACATTTGGCTGACTGTGGCACAGCCGCCAGCTCAAGTGAAAACTCAATTGGCTGACTTGTCAACCTAATGACATACACAAAATTTAACTGTTTAACTTGTTTGCTTTCCACAGAAATTAGTCTATTTTGACAAAACTGAATGAAAAGACAGATAGTTTTGACATTCTTCAAACACAGGATGCAAAATAGCCCATTAATCTGGTCCAACCAGTTTGGGGGATTGTGTGCCTGCCCTTGCCACTGGAAAACAAGCCTGGGTTGTGTGAAATTTTCCTTTTGGATTGACATGCAAGTTTGCAGTGTAGAAGCAGTGACAAATTCTCTGACACGTATTTCCAAGTGAAATCCGGACCCTGGTTGTTTATTTGATGTGTGTAATGCTACTACTTAGTGTCGTTGACTCCTTCCTGCTGTAGAGAATTTCAGGCTGAGTTCTTAATGGCAACTTCCACTTTTCCTTGTGAGACTCTTTCATTAGTGAACAGATGTTTATTGTCCATATCCCTAGTCCCCTTCCAAAGTGCTGTGTCTTGTCTTGTCTTACCTATGTGGCTACATATGTAGAAGTTTTACCATCCCTCCCTAGCCTCAACCTTTTGAAGCCTAGGACAATATCTTTTTCATCTTCATCTCTCTTGGTACCTATTATAGAAAAGTGATTTGTACAGAGTATATGCTTGTCTTAGGTTGGATTCCTCCGGAAACAGACCCAAAACCAAAGATTTGAGTGCAAGTAGTTTGAAAGTACCCGTGGAGAGCAAGGAAATGGAAAGGAATGAAGCCGATACAAGGTGCATTAAAGAGCCAGTTCCCATTGTGCAGAACTGGGGCTCAGTGCATGCTAGATACTTTTGGGAGGCTGCCTAGAATGTGCCTCAGAGTTATCCCCACTGAGGGGCGAGGAAGCTGGAGTACTTATCATATGGTAGCGGCATCGTTGTTTGAGGTTTACTCCAAAGGTCATTGATTCCCGGGCACTTTGTCCGGTCCTGCGTGCAGCCAGTACTCCTGCACCTCAGAAAGCCCTCAGGCAGAGAGTTGCTTTGTAAGAAAACAGTGAGTGCCAAGGGACTATGGACAGGCACTGGCCGCCTCCACTGTAATGCTTAATAAACTCTTGTTGCACAGAATCGAATGGAATTTGCCAAGAGCCATAAGAAATGTCAAAGGACCCTAAGACCTGAAATCATTGATTTTTACTCACCTCCTGCCGATACATGTTTTCAATAGTATCAACGTTGTCAGGACTGAATGACTTGGGGGCAATGCCATCTCTAAAAGCAGCAGCAGGCCACTTGTTCTTCTAACTCCATCACACTACTGGTATGTCTTCCATACCCAGGCTAGGTTACAGATGCAACAATAAAAGTACTTTTTATGCTTTTTTAACAAAGCTATATGGGATCTCAGTAGACACCCTAGGAAAAAAAACTTTATGGTCCTTTGGAAACAGTACCAGGCCAGGAGTTAGAGAATTTAGATTTTCATCTTCCTTCTTGTGTGACCTATGTGGCCTTGCAAAAACCACTCTGAACCTTCTAGGTCTCATTTTGCTGATCTGTAAAATGTACAGATTGAACACTAAGGTTTCTTCTAGCTTCAAACATGATTATCCTATGAAATAAGGCAATGGGATTTATATCTGTTATGTGGATCAAGCAGGGATTGAGAGAAAAAATACAGACTTAAACATATGTGCAAATACATATGTTTATTTCCATACCATGTGTATGTATCTATTTATTCCAGTTATTTTTACTCCAAAAATGAGAAAACAAATTTGTATGGCATTCAGAATATGTCCTTTTCAAATGACTTTTTTTTCCCTCTGAAAACAAATGGTTTCTTCTCCCACTTACAAATGAGAACATATTTTCCATGTAGGATGAGAACAGGGAAAAGAATTGAGAAAGAATTATATCTTCGTTGTTCTTGTGCCTGACATGATTAAGTGGTCTGTAGAGATGAATGTTGGTTGAAAATTTATGTGAAAATAACCTAAGGTTGCTTCCCCATGTGACGTAAGTTTCTCTTAATTTCCCATCTGTCTTCATAAACTCAGCAGGATTATACTAGTATAAAAAGATTCCCCGTCTCTTAATACTTAAAAAAAACCACCTTGAAGTTTTTCACTGATTTAGCCTCATACCCTAATAAAGGTAAGGTTTTATCCTATTTGTTCCCAAGAGGTAGAGTGGGATGTGAGGGGTAGTAGCAACCAGCTCAAGCCCATTGGGGATTTGTAGGGCTCACTTGCCTCCACCCCTGTCTCTTTGAGGACTTTATATCACACTATAAATAAGGGAAATCAAGTATTTCAGGATAAAAATAACAATCGTATTGTGATGAAGATGTCAAAGAGAAGGAAGATTCACATTCTATGCTAGCACTCATCATCCCTGGCTCTGACCTTCTCACTTGGGTCTTTTAACGGAGTGCCTAGGCTTGGCTGATGCTCAGCTGAGGATGCAGAGTGTTATTAGCTCTGGTTTTGAGTTCCCGCCAAGTTTATGGTCAGGTGCCCCGCCCCCCCAACCCATATTGAGAAGGCAAAGCCACAACCAGACCCTTCTGTTAGTGCTTTGCTATTGTGTGTACCTTTTCATCTCCCTGGAGACCAACCCTTTCTCCAGACTGGATCTTCATGGCCCTGGAAGTACAGTCCTCCTTCTGTATCCACAAGGGATTGGATCCAGGACCCTCCACAGATACGCAAATCCGTGGATGCTCAAGTCCCTTAGTCAGTCTTTTGCCGGCTTCCGCATCGCGGTCGTAAACACAGCAGTACGTGATCCGTGGGTGGGGAACTAGCGGATACAGAGGCCCGACTGTATTCAATGGGTGTCTGAGCTTCTTTAGCTTCTCTAGAGGCGTTGATATGTTCTTATTGGGCTAATCGGAATGAGTGAGATCCCAACAGACTTTTGAGTCAAATTCAACTTGGAAACTTTTTCATAACTGGGGACATCTAGGTGTAGGAGTCTGTACTCACCCCAGTTCAGTCTAGTCTGGCGTAGATCCTAACGTGGGTAATGTTCAGTTTTACGAGGCTCTCTGAAAGAATTTTAGGTTCTACCTTTGGAGAGGTTTGTGTGTATGTATGTGTTGGGGGTGGGAAGAAGTGTGGTAACCAGCTTGTCCCAGTTTCTTGTGGATTTTATTTTAATAATTACAATGCTACTTTTGTAACTTTTAAGGTACTCATGTTTCTCATAGTTTTATTACCCACACAGTGTGGTTATTATATATTTAAGTCCCCGTTGGAAGAAAGAATAGAGTCATTAAAGCTTGCAAAATCCTATGTATCTACAAGGGGGCTTCATAAGTTCAATGCATTTTTTTTTTCTTTTTGGAAATTATCTTTCCCTATCCTCAAGGTCTTGGTGCAGTGGTTCTAAAACTTCAGTATGCATGAGACTCACTAGAAGAGTTAGCAGTGTAGATTCCTAACTCCTCAGATTGGATTCAGAGAAGATGGTTGATTAGGAACCTACATTTTAAACAATTACCCCACGTGATGCTAATGCAGTTGGCAGGTGGATCTTATTTTGAGAAAAACTATTTTAGAGAAGCTCATCTGATAAATGTTTTTGAAAATCTCTTTTCCAAGAAGAGGTCTCGTCAATGCCAGAAATTGGGTGTTTCTAAACGGAAGTCAATCATGGATAAGTAATACTTTGTCATCTACAGGAAGGTAGCCAATTGGCATGAGATGTGCATCTGAAAGTCATTGTTATTTGTGTCAAAATGCATTTAAGCATTTTGTTTTATATTTTCACCTATTTTTTGATGTTTATTAGGTTCACATGGATAATGCCCTTTGGACATGACAAATATAGCCACTTAAAAGTTCTATCATATAATGGACTAGCCTTTGACCCCAAAAATGTTCATTGGATATTTTACTTAACTAACATTTATTAAATATGTATTTATTGACATTTTTCTTTGTGCCGGGGCCTATGCCGGCACTGAAATGATGTCACATTTGAACTCTCCCATAAATGCTATATGAGTGTCCTGTACTTCTGGGCTTGTGTAAAATACACAGGCTCAGACAAAAATAAGTTTTGCTTAAGCAAAGAGGTGCTGCTTACTCAGTTGAGGAATCATAATCTTTCTTGTAATTGAAAGAGAGAGATGCTCTATATCTCCTCATAGAGAATCTTAACTGATGGTAGGAGGAGGGTAAGATAGTCCTGGGGGCCGGGGAGAGTGTGCCCACAAATTACACCAATATATTTCCTCAGGGATTTGGCAAATGTGAGAAGTCAAGTCACAGTGACCAAATGATTTATAGGAGCTAGACTATTTCTCAAAAGTGATAAGGGTAAAAAAGATTTAAGAACTACTGACCTACAATGATTACCTGGAGGCCTATTGAACTTAGGACTTGTCAATACAACAAAAGATTCTCTGTGAATGTCTGAATCCATGCTCTGGAAAGGAAGATAGTGGACTGGACTTGGCCACACACACAACAAATGCGTACAGTTTCAAGGCCCACACGCTTAGCCTTCTGATTTACTTTCTGGAAGTTCACTGTGAGTACAGTCTTCCGAGGAAGTCTATCTGAGGGTGTTTAGTAAGACACCTGCTGCTTTGACACATTAACCTGAAACTCCACTTGCTCCATTCTATAGCCTGATCTTTCTCCCAGAGTCTGCAGTCTCTGCTCAGGTACCTTTTTTGTTCTGTACTTTTGTGTTGCAAGCAGATTGTCCAAGATTCTCTTGCTCTACAACAAAGGGGCAAAAGTAGGGATGGGAAAAGGTTAGGTTTAAACTTGGACCCTTTGCCAGCAGATTATCTTCTTGAAAGAGGTTGGAAATGAGCATTGATTCAGCTCCCAGCTATGACACTCAGATTTTCCTACTAAACTGTCACATGTCTAACGGTACATAGGCTAGTTATATTTTCCCTATAACTACCACCAATACCTGGAGTTACTTCAGGAACTCAGAGCTGCTCCAGGAACCTACTAGGATAGAAGAGGGACCTGGCATCACTAGCTGTACAGGACCTTGGAATTGGACATCCCCTGTAAGGACATAAAGTGGGCCACCAGAGCAACCCCTCCATTGCCTACCCAGAACTTAGAGTGAACATAGCCCCTCTGCATGGGAATCCCTCCCAAAAGGGACATCACCTTCCCCCTTCTATTCCAAGTCAGGAGTATGAACACACAACAAATACGTGTGTGCTAAGTTTTCCTCTGTGATTATTTGCATTATCTTATTTGCCAGATTACACTTTTTATTATCTGTAATTTTTTTGTTTACTTTTTTATTGTCTCACTCATAGTCTGTAAGCTCCATGTATAAGAAAGGTAAAATAATGAATATTGGTTCAGTGAAATGAATAAATAAACCTCAAGAAAAATCTAAATATACAACCTCCATCCCTTCCTCTCACTTGTTCTTCTTACAAGAAATGAAGAAGAATGAGATAGAGAAGGAACTAGAAGCATTAGACCACACTGACCTGCAGAATTATTACAAGGGCTGTGCTCTATCCTTTTATTGTACCTGGACTGGGAGAATTAAGCAGAGTTGTCTTCAAACCCTCTAATTCTTTGATTCAGTTTTTTTCAATGCTGTGGTTTTCTCTAGCTGTGGTTTGACAGTCTTCGAGCTGTGAGCAACTGGGCAGAGTGCTCTCTTTCTTGGAGCCCGCGTGCATTTTCAGAACATTGTACCAGGGGCCTGAGAGGTGGGGGGTGAGGAGAAAGTGAAGGTAAGCATGGGGAATAGAACCCAAGCTTCTGCCCCTTAAGTCAGCTCCAGGCTATGTGACAGCAGGCCACCCCCACTCACCACCAATGGCAAAGTCATCACTAAAGGACTGTGGCTTAGCATATGAGGTGATCTAGGAATTCCTGATGGACCCATGATCCACCTGGCTTATCCTTCAGGAATTAGAAGAAGAATTCTGAGCCTGTGAGAGAGTTTGAAAACAGGAGTGCTCTTCAAGGGAGGAACAGAATACATCTCCAGAGGGAAGTAGTGTGATAACTAGGAAAATAGTGAGGACCTGAGGAGGACTTCCTGGAGTCTGTGGAGAGGTCCTAAATGAAGGCTAGTGACCCCATCCTGCCTACAAACATATTTTGTTTGGGTCACACACTATTTTAACCCTCAGAAAACTTTACATGAAAATCCAAGTTCTGATACCTCTTGACAAATGGATGGATCTGGTAACACTGGGATCACATCCCATGATGCAGCAATCTCCTGGAGCTGGGAAACAGCTTCCCCTTTAAACGGAGTGTAGAGTATTTTGTTAACCAAGTCCCATTACTACCTATAACCTTATGTTCTCCCAATTTCACTCGCTTATATTGGTCCCTGTGAAGCCGGGTATCTTAGGAGTACTGTAGATATTAAACCTATTTGCTATTTTCCTGTTTAACTTGAGGGGTGACTCAGGGGTCTCGAGGATTTGTGAGCCTGTTTTGCCGGAAAAAGAGAATGCCTTAGGGGAGGTTGCAATCACCGGATGGCCGGATGGCTGATCACCGGACAGATGGCCGCCCTCAGCAGCTGTTGAAGCTTAGAAGTCAGATTGCCCAGAGGCTTATCGGGAGTGACCCCTTTGTTTCCCTGAAGCCCCTCCTGCGAAGCCCCTTAGCTCTATAAAACTCCCCTGCTTTCTGTTCTAGGGGAGGTGGATTTGAGTGAACCCAGGCTCCCACCTACTTGTTTTGGCCCATGCAAATAAACCTTTCTCATCTCCAAGCACCGATGTCTCAGTTTGGCTTACTGGGCATTGGGCACACAAATTTGAGATTAAGAGGTTTGGTATCACCTGTCGGCTGAGAGATTTCCGGTGTGGTCTGTGGAAGAGATTTAGAATTTTTAAAGGGACAGTAGGCACTGGATATTTCATTGGCAGCATGGAAGTGAATGGGCAGTCACTGTTTGCCTGACTTCACTAGAGAGAACCAAGTGCTCTGAGAAGGTGTAGATCTAGCTTATGCATCCTTAGGCGACACATGTATGGAGAACGTCTCTTGAACCTGAGCATCTGTTAGTGGTTGACAATTTCTTGGTAGTGGTGCTGGTGGGCTTTCCACCCCCTTATGATAGTTTCCTTTGTCAGCACGCATTTTAGCTCTGCATTTTAGTTGATTTGTGCTTCTCTCTGTAAACACTGGTACCTCTTTTGGACATTACAGCTCTTCTTTAATCTCTATACCTCAACTTTCATTTGTTCCAAATGGCTAAGTATCTCTCCACTGGAAAATTTGCTTAGTTTCTGTAAATGTGTGTCTATTAGTTCAGATTAGTTTTGCCAAATCACTGAATATAATATCCTTGGGGTAGAATAAATTACTACATTTTTAAAGGTAATTCTATTAAGTACTTGTTCCACAGCAGTCAGAAAAAGGATATAGAAAAAATCTAATGCATCTTTTGGAGTGGTTTTCTAAAAGACACCAATTCTAATTCATTTAGTACCTTTCACATTTACAATGATAGGTCTCTCTGGCCACCACCACCCCCTCTATCTGTTCCCCATTTGGCCAGGCTAAAAAGAGAAACATCCAGCTTGGGCAGGCCATTCAGTCTCTCTGTGCCGTGGTTTCCTCATTCGCTCATTAACAATCATTTATTGAGAGCCTTGGGCGAGGAGAGAGGGCTGCCCTCAGAGAGCTCGGGAACTAATAAAGTAAAGAGTTACATCTGCAGGTCCCAAGGGCAGTCTCCAACCTGTAGCATCAGCATCACGTTGGAACTTGTTAGAAATGCAAATCCACAGCTCCCACTGCAGACATAATGAATCGGAAAGTCTAGGGGTAAGCCCTGTCCTCAGTGGTATAACAAGCCCTCCAGGTGATTCTGACACACAGAAAAGTTTGAGAGCCCAAGTGTTCTGTGTTCCATTTACAGCGACTGCACTTCGAGTTTCTTCACAAAGCTTCCTCTGAAACAAATCAAATAAGCTAGGGCATGAGGTCCATGGTATTCAAAGAGGCAGACTTTTTTCCTCTGTGAGTTTTTCTTGTCTAGTGAAGATGTCTGCTTTGTGGGTATTTCAGCATGGATATGTTATGGACAGAACCAACCTTTAATGTAATTGGGGAGTGGATGAAACATCTGCTGCTTGTCTGTCTCTCTGTTTAGGGTCCTGTCTCAGATTTCTTGGGCATGTTCAGTCCACTTCCAAAGCCCAATAATGTGTGCTTCTTCCCTTTACACAATCTCCTTTCCATTGTCTACTGATTAGGAATATAGGATCAACCAGTTCACAATGGAAAGACTTATGTTTGGTCCAAACCATGAAGATGCTTAGGGTAAAATCGACAACAGACCGTGAGCAGTTGGCAGTACAATTTTCTTGCTAGCCAAAGTATTTGATTTCCACATCAAATGAATGTGAAGGAATCTGACTATTCCAGATTTGTCCAATTTTCAGCTACTGAGATAGTCCCTCTAAGAAGTTTCTGCAAATGTGGATTATTTTACCGGTGAAAAGTTCTAAAAATAGCATGTCAGCTATCTTCTGGATCACAGCCTTGCCGATCTAATCATTCGCTCTGTCTTCAAGTTCAACACTGATTCCTGCAGACAGTTTGATCAGGCACTGATTGTTAACCCACATGTGAACCCTGGAATGATGGAGCCTTAGATGTGAAGAAAGAGTGGTACTTCCTGGAAGTATATAGATTAGTTTCATAACCACTTAAGTTTCCTTCAGATGTAGAATTACTTTTAGAATTATAAAACCAAACACTACGTATATTTGCTATGTCCTGACAATTGCTTTAAGCTGTGATCATCGAGCACGCTTTGCTAACACCACAAACAACGGTTAGTGCTGCAATCAAATATACAGTGGCATTCTGCCATAGGCAAAAGTACCACTGGCTTTGGGGTAGTGAAATATGAATTGTACGCACCTCACAGAAGTTAATGTAACCCATGCTACTTCTTCAGAGCACCAAAGGGGTCATCTGGGAGAAGATAAGGACATGTAAATAATGACACAAACAGCTCGGAGGCCCCCGAATCCTTAATCCAGGGGGCACAGGAGATCCCTGGACTCTATGGCGTTTGTGTGGGAAGTAACCAGTGGCTAGGAACAGAAGAGAAAATGAGTCTGTGCTCTCCATTCCCACTCCACTCTCTGGGACCCTCTGCAGGGTGTACTTGACCCTCATTCTTTCTTCCTCTCGTTCTTTATAATGGATTTGATTATAAGAGAATTCATAGTCTCCCATCAATTTTTTTCCC
The DNA here is from genome assembly GCF_057802395.1 of Ceratotherium simum simum. NCBI lineage: Eukaryota > Metazoa > Chordata > Mammalia > Perissodactyla > Rhinocerotidae > Ceratotherium > Ceratotherium simum. The sequence continues at coordinate 33,361,203 of NC_141928.1, read as the reverse complement.
AGATTTGACCTTGTGTCATATGAATATAATGAAATTTACATATTTCTGTTGGTCAATTTTGTTTGTAAAAATATAGAGGCCTTTAAAACCTAGAATTTGGAAGAAGAATGCAATTTTCTTCCTTTATCTTCACAATGGAAGTTGAGTATCCTTCCATTTTTAATCTTAATTAAATTTAATTTTATATTCATGTTATAATTATAATTATGGTTTTATGAGCCCCTGGTTAATTTTGGAATTCAGATGTTGCTGCTGAAAGTATAATTGAAAAGATAGGACTAGAGATTTCACAAGGGGTCACCCGCTCAGTAGGAAATGAGCTTCATTAAGATGATGAGAAAGAGAAATGCAGCCCTGGTACCCTGGAGATGGCCCAATGCTGTCAGCTAGGCCTTGGTGTTCTCTTGTTGAACATAGACAATCTCACAGGACATCAACATCAGACAAGGCCATTCTGTGACCGTGATGGATCAAGACAAAAACAAGACCACTCTGAATTCACATCTGAACACAGACAAAACATGAACATCATCCAAGCCACAAAATACCAAACATCCCCCTCTCTCAGCTTATAGGAGTGACTGCTGTTTCTTTACCAATTACAGCTTTAGTCTCTCTAGTCTGCCTGCCTTTAGATAAGATTTACTGAGATAATCATAAAATTATCCCTGCTTTCTGAAAGTACCCAATCTAGAGAGAAGGCTGCTTCCTTGGACCCTCCTCAAGTCACTCAAAGCCCCAATCCTATAAGTCCTTGCTAATACCCCCTTCCTGAGATACCCCACAGTTACTCATGGTGTGTATTCTCCCTCACTGAAATGGGTAACAAACCCAACTCGTTCACCTACAGGTGTGTTCCATAGTCTTTGGCTAGAGAATATTCTATAAGTGGTTGATTCTTTGGTTATGTCTATTCTGGACAACAAATCTGAACTGTACTTGTTATGCCCACCTCCTTAACCCTGGGCGTGGCTTGCTGATGCAGCAGCTCTGTCCCTCTCTGACTTCAATTCTTCTGCTAGATTTGTTCTTAATGGGTTCATATGCTGAAAAGATTTTAGTTCTTTGGACAGAAAGAATCACCTTAGAATCCAAACTAAAAATGTGTATTAGTCAGGGTTCTGTAGAGAAACAGAACCAATAGGGTAGATGGAGGATGGACGGACCGATGGACAGACAGACAGACGAGGTAGATGTTATGATAGTAAATATATAATATTTACTGCATGTCAGGAACTGTGCTAAGTGCTTTACATAAATTAACTTGTTTTAATCCTTGTGACAATCCTATGAGGTAGATATTATTACCCCCATTTTACACATGAGGAAATGGAAACACAGAGAGGTGAATTAACTTGCCCAAGTTTACACAGCTAGGGTTCAAATGCAAGTTGCCTAACTCCACATCCTATGCTCTTAACTTTTACATTCTACAGCCTTTGCGATACCTCCTCTATTCCCTAGAATCTAGATGGTAGTAATTCAGAATGCCAACTTTACCCAGAGTAACATATATAATTCTAGGAGAGCATAATAATAGTTATTAAAATGTTGGTGTATTTTATTTTAGGATAAATATGATTACCAACTTCATTCTTCTTAGTTACAATAGTTAATGTGTCCAATGACCAAACTCTAGGAGAGTGATATATGATTATCAGTATATAATTACAGGTTTCAGATTGTATAGCAAATATTGTCAGAAGTATACTCCTCTGAGTCTTCAAGGATCATTGTCAAGTACAAATAGGTAGGAAAGTCTTCTTTTGACTGCGATAGACATATCTGTAGCAGAAGGAATGAGAGATGTGTAACATGAGGACTGAGTACAAGTGTATTATGGTGTTGTAAGTTGTAACACACGTTTGCCAGGTAATTCCCTTCCTCACTGATAACAGCTTGTTGGGTATTTATACCTGGGGGGGAGCTATTCTATTTGTCCTAAGGTGTTTCACTCTTCTTTTATCCAATCATTATTCTCAACCTTCTGAAGTCTCTGTCCATCTTAGTCACAGTGGATTTTATTATTCTCATAATCTAGTTGATTACTCCTTAATGTCAAATTACCATTTCTTCTACAGTTTGTCAGAAATTTTTTAATAGTGTAGCCATTTTACACCTCTTTAAACCTTTAAGCCTTATAATGTTAATAAATCGAGTGCTTCTTTGAATATCCAAAAATGCATAAAATATTTTGAGTAAGCACTCAGAAAAAGATATGATCCATGCAAATACTTTTAATAAGCACTGTATTAAATTTAAAATAAGGCATGTGTTTAACATTATATATACACTGTAGAAATTCTAAGGTTAATATTAAAATAGTAAATGAGCAGAAACTTAAACTTCGTAAACAGATATTACCTTCCTGTCACTTATCAATGTCAAGTTTATAAATTACAAGTCATGGTTTCGACATGATTATGGTATGCTTTGCTGTCCATTATCTGGAGCAATCATGGGAAAACCTATGACCTCCTGAGCCCTGGGGAAATATTTCTTCACATTTTGTATGTAGAATGTTCTTTATCAATTTCTACCTTGTATCATTTGGGTTGCAATTCATTTTCACAATCCTTCCATTGCTCCTCATTGCCAATCAGATTCTAAATCTAATGCTTTGTACCTAAGAAGGGAAACACTGTGAAAAAGTTTAGTCATAAGCACCTCAAATGCAAAGTACCATTGTTTTCATGGTATTCACAGAAGGTTAAATGTGGACAGAAAAAAGTGTGTATGATCATTTGATTAAATAATTTATTTCATCAGTATTGTATCTCTTACTCCAAACTTCTATAACTCCATATATTCATAGAGAGAGCCAGAAATGTGCATCAGTTTGGAGAGAAGTGTTTGTCTACAGTTTTGATCTGTGAGGAGAATGTGCAGCTCAGTCACTCTTGACTGCCCTCTGAGGCCTCCAGAAAAATCTGTAACGAGATGGATGAGGTGACAAAACAGAACTTGGTAAAGAGGGGTTTCGGGATTGCTATCACTGAAGGACTAAAGATTAGGTCAGACATATTTTTGTTTGAGTCCATTCAAGAATCAGTCATGTTATTCTGCAGGGATGCTGGGGGAAATTACAATCTGACCTGCTACAGCGGTACCTTTTACCCTTGATGGCTTCTAAATAACTCCTGTGCTTCAAGGAGCTTCAGCACATCATTGCGCTGCCAACATATCCTAACCTAGCTAGCACATCCAGCACTTTGCCATGTCACGTTAATTTTTTTAGAGATCTGTCATATGTAGGTATATGTGCATATGTATGTGTGTGTCTATATGTACACATACTCAAACATATACACACCCGTATTTACTGTGTAATAATATCAAAAGACCAGTAATAACTACTTTAAAACAAAGATCTGTAGCTTATATTTTTCATAGGGAGGGTTATTTCAAGTTGCTTGTTATTTTTAACTTAAAATGGTAAATGATCCATATTCAGTGTCAAGAACATTTTACTTAATTGAGAAATATTTTACATTTTTAATTCTATCAATATTATTTATTAAAATTAGTTTGGAAGTCCAAGCTTATGCTGTAGCAACTAAACAAAAAAAGATAAACATTGGAAAGAACCTACAAATTTATATTATTTTATGGCTTAAAAAGCTAAAGAAACCAGCCAAATTCTACTCAAATTATGAGTTTTAGTAAAGTTGTTTGAAATAAAAAGTAGTATCCAGAAATAGCTATTTAATAATAAAGAGATCCCGTTTTAGAGCAAATGTGAGAAATTTTACAAAAAACTTGTAAAATACTCAGGAATAAACCTGACAGATGTTTATGACAAAGTAACAAAACTAGAAAATTTGTCTGGAAATTTTACTTGGTTATAGACTTACTACTTACAAACTAGAGCTGTAATAGAAGGTTGATTGGGAATATAAGTTAATTTGTAACACTAGTTCATTTCTGGTCAAAATCTGAAAAGAATTTTCTTTTTTCTTGACAGAAGCTATTCTAAAATTCGTTTGTAAAAATCAACATTCGGGAAGACCAATTGATGTTTTGAAAAGAAGCAGAAATGGGGGAGGTGGCTGGCCTTAAATGACACTTAATGTACTTAAACATATTATAAAGCATCAGTAAAGAAAATACAAAGTTAAAGGATGGTTTCTCAACTCTGGCACTATTGACATTTTGGACCAGATAATTCTTTGTTGTGGTGGCTCTCCTGTAATTATAATATGGTTAGCGGCATCCCTGGCCTCCACTCACTAGATGCCAGTAACAACTCCTCCTTCAGTTATGATAACCAAAAATGCCTCGAAGACCAGCCCTGGTGGCCTAGTGATTAAGTTCAGTGGGCTCCACTTCAGCGGCCCGGGTTCGGTTCCCAGGCGTGGACCTACACCACTTGTCTGTCAGAAGTCATGCTTTTTGTATGTGAGCTGTCAGGGCAGCTCACATACAAAAAGAGGAAGATTGGCAGCAGATATTAGCTCAGGGTGAATCTTTGTCAGCAAAAAAAAAAAAAAAAAAGAAGTCTCTGGACACTGACAAGTGTCCCATGGGGGGCAAAATCACCCCTGGTTGAGAATCACTGAGCTAAAAAACAAAAAATAGAATCAGAAATTAATGAAACAGATTAAAAAGCTGAAAAATTTGCCAATTACATATAAGAAGGTCATTTATGATAAGGTAGGCATCACTAGGCAATGAACAAGGAAAATGTTTACAATTGGACTGATGACTCAATTTTTAAATAAATTAGCTTATAACCAGATTTCATACTACACGTTAAAATTACCATTATGAATAAAAGTAAATTTAAGAAATCATATCATTAAAAGGAACTTGTAGAAAATAGTTTTAACTATCTGATCTTTGGGGCAGTGATTGTTGAAGGAAACTAAAGAATCTATCACATATAAGAACAAACATCAGTGTTTTGATATAAATGACATAATTTTTTTAAAAAAGAGGAAAATTAGAGACAAGGAAAAGTATTTGAACCTATTATAACAGATATAGGCAGGAATCAGCACTTTTTCAGTAAAGGGCTGGATAATGTTTTAAGCTCTGTGGACGGTCAGCTCTGGGCATGTGACCTTCACTTGGTTTAAGGCTCTGTTGTTGCCATCTTGAAATTCTTAATAATCTGTTAACAAAGGGCTCCACATTGTCATTTTTTTACTGGACCCTGCAAATCACATAGCCGGTTCTATTTGTGAACCACGTGATCTCTATTGAAACTGCCCAACTCCACAGTTGTAGCATAAAAGCAGCCATAGACTATGCATAAATGAATGAGTGTGGCTATGTTCCAATGAAACTTGATTTATAAAATCAGGCAGTGGGCCAGATTTGGCCCATGAGCCATAGTTTGCCCTTGTCTATACTATACAGAGAGTTTATAGAAATTGATAAAAAGAACCATATTTAAGTGAATGTCCTACTTCAATAGTTTTCAAAGAAATGCCTCTTAACAGAAGATAACTATTGAATTAATGCAAACTTAAAATAATGATGAATTTCCATTCTGATAATATCCTGGTAAGCTGAGAGGCCTTAAGAAGCACTCAAAGGAGCATAACTTGGAAAAGTTTTTGAAGAAAATGTTTGAAGAATTATAGAAAGACACCTACCCTTGACTCAGTGTCCTTACTCCTAGGAATTTATCCCAAGAAATAGGTCAAAATTAGAAAATACTACATGTATGAAGATGTTCTCTAGAGATTTATAGTTAAAAGATGAAAAACTGAAAACTATAAAAATATGCTACAGTGGAAGCATGCTCAAGTCAAGTGTGATCTATTGATTTTATGAAAGAATATACTATCAATAAAAATAACCCACCTTGTGAATATATTATAGCAACTTGGAAAGTATTTTTAGTATTCTGCTGAGTGAAAAGAGCAGACAAAGTCTGTCAATGCTATGTTTGCAGAAATGTAAAAATTATGCATGCATAATGATGAATACTGGAAAGAACCAAAGAAGAAGCAACCAGAACACAATCTTTGAGTTCCAACTCTGGCATCAGTCTAGTCCTGAGCTGGAGTCCTGGCCCTGTCCAGTTTGGCAGGGCACCGTTTGGCATGACCACGGGCAAGTCACTTGACCTAAGACTCAATTTCCTCTTCTGCAAAATCGATGTAAATAACATTATCCTTCCTATTTCATAAGAATGTTGTGAAACTTACATGAAAAAATATATATGGTATAGCACAGTGCTTTACACATGGTAAGCTTTCAAATGTTAGCTATTATTATTATTAGCAAAGCATGGGAAATTAATAGTTTATTTCATTTTTAGTTCAGTTGTTATGATGTTATTTGTGCAGTTAAAGAAACTTGTAACAGCTGTCTTTTAAAATGTAATGATTAAAGCTACAGCCATCTCAGCAGGTAGCAAACTAAAACTATTAAAGCAAGGATAATAAAAAGACTATTTTAAAGATTTCACCAAGAGAAAAGAAAAAAGAATTGCTGAGATGTCTTAACATAAGTTGCTAAACAAAGTCACGAAGACAATTAGAAGGAGCATAGGGAAGGGTAATGGGTGACGATAATTACAGCTGCCACCAGATACACACACATGCAAACATCTATGTGTCCTTTAGGAAGTTGATTAAGTCAGCAGAGGAGCAGAGAAAAGAGTAATTATTAAACCAGTCATGTTGCACTCCCCTCCACCCAGCTTCTCCCCCACGGTGAAAGGGGTAGTGCAGCCACATCATCACATTCCTGCCAGGGAGCTTTGCCATTCGTGCTGGGTCCTTGTCTTTGACCTCACCTCTCACTGTGGGTGAATGGGGCTTCCAGACACCACGTAACTGCATGGTCTGGGGGGGGTTCCCATTTGGGTTACTCTCAGCAGCTCTGTCCAGGTCTGGGGGGCTGGGTACACGATACTGAATTCACTCTAGCCATTTGGTGCCTGAAGCTTCGTGAGAAAAGAAGCATTTTATGCAGAAATCTGGACATATTCTGCAACCTTATGATGATTTTCATCGCCACAAAGGGCCAGATTATGATTTATAGGACTATTCCACGTTCTGTCTCTGTGTTACAAGTGGGAGTATCTATTAGACTGAACTAGGCAGTGTTCTGTTTCCCCACCATGCCAGAATTTGCAAACACCCTCAGCGTGTGCACACACGTAATATCATATCATATATCATATCATACCATACCATGTTTAAGGAGTATAAAACAATATATAACCTGGTCAATGAAATTATGATGTCCTATTTTCTCCTGACTTCAAGTTCTCCACATTTCGACTGTGCTTCACCTCACAATTCTTACAGATGCTGGGAGCACTCCAGTCCAGAGCTGTGTCACTCCCCAGACCCAGCGGGAGGGACAGTCATCCTCTGACTGTAGCACTGTCAGGAGCCCTAGCTGGGCTCTCAGGTTTGCACTCTCCAGTGCTCCGTGCCCTCTGCATTTCCTCAGGTGGGCTCTCATCTCCCTGCCTTGGCACAGGGGCAGGGAATCCCTCCACTTTCCCTCGTGGTGCTACCATCTCATGTGCTTGCTCGTGGGCCATTTTTCCTCCTTCATTTCCACATAGTGTCTTGGCAGAAATAATGCAACTCCAGGCCCAGTTTGAGCACTCCACCAACTTCAGTAGACATGACTTGTAGATCCGAGTTTTCTAACCTTGGCAGTCCTGACATTCCGGACTGGATGATTCTTTGTTTTGGGGGCTGTGCTGTGAATTGTAGGATGTTTAGCAGCATCTCTGGCCTCTAACCCCAAATGCCAGCTGCAGGTCCCCTTCAGTTGTGACAACAAAAATGTTCCCAGACGTTGCCAAATGTCCACTGGGAGACAAATAGCTCCTATTTAAGAACTTCTTTTCTATATGGTACTTCTGTATGACTTCCTGATCGCTTTTATGCAAAAAAAAAAAATGCCATTTAAATGAGCACAGTGATTTAAATATCATTATTCATCACCTGTAATTTAAAAGGGAGTTACTATTAAACCCATTTTTCAGGTGAGGAAATTAAGGTTCTATTTGCCAAATGTTACACAGTTAATAAGTGGTAATATCTGGATTTGAACATAGATTTCTCTAACTACAACTCTCATCTTTTTTTCTACTACTTGACAGTGCAAACCAGAGTTTTTTTTAACTATAAATGTCTTTGTCAGTTCGGGCTGCTATGACAAAAATACCACAGACTGGGTGGCTTAAACAATAAACATTCATTTTTCGCAGTTCTGGTGGCTGGGAAGTCCAAGATCAAGGTGCTGGCAGATTTGGTGTCTTCTGGGGGCCCACTTCCTCCTTCATAGATGGCCTGTCTTCTCCCTGTGTTCTCACATGATGGAAGGAGCAAGAGAGTTCTGTGGGAGTCTCTTTTATAGGGGCACTAATCCCATTCATGAGGGCTCCATCCTCGTGAACCTAATCACCTCCCAAAGGCCCCACCTCCTAATACTATCACATTGAGGGTTAGGATTTCAACATATGAATTTAGGAGGGACACAAATCTTCAGTTCATAAGAGTATACATATTGCACATGGAGCAGTAAAGTAGCAAAGAAAAACATCAAAGAGCTATATCAGTTCAGCTGACATTACATTATTATTATTATTATTTTTTGGTGAGGAAGATTACCCCTGAGCTGACATCTGTTGCCAGTCCTCCTCTTTTTTCTGAGAAAGATTGGCCCTGGGCCAACACCCATGCCCATCTTCCTCCACTTTATATGTGGGAAGCCTGCCACAGCATGGCCTGATAAGTGTGCGTAGGTCCACACCTGGGATCCGAACCTGTGAACCCCAGGCCGCTGAAGCAGAGCGTGTGAACTTAACCACTATGCCACCGGGCCAGCCTCTGTCACTGCATTATTAAGGTGTGAAATATGTTTTAGAACAAATAATTTTCTTACAATTTTGCCTTCTAGTTAAATGGTAAGTAACTTATCTTTGAGGGTAATTAGATTCACAAGGTTTTCCTTTCCCCAAGCATATTGGGTCTCTCAGTTGAAGCTTTATAAAACAGATTTCAAACTGATCGGTTCACATAACTGAAAAGTCCAGATATAGTTCTGGCTTCAGTTAAGGCTTCATGCAGTGGTTCAAAAACTTTCGCCAAGGACTTTTTCCTCTCCATCTTTCAATTGCCTTTCTTAACGCCAACTTCATCCTCAGGTTTCACACTATGGGCCAGCAGATCTAGGCTCTCCCTTTATAGTAGTTCAGGCCTCATAGCTTCACATTATACCATCCAAAAAGAAGAGAGATTCTTCTGTGGTAGCCCCACAAAAGAGAGAGAGTCAACTCCTTTTTCTCTTAAGCCCCAGAAAATATGTCATTTGCCTCTCCTTGAGTCATATGCCCATCCCCGAACCAATCATTGCAGCCAGAGGCTTGGATTTGTGATTTGCTTTGGCTAATCAAGGCTCAACTCTGGAGTATGGATAGAGTCAGTTGCCTTCAAATCATAGAGCAAAATTGAAGAGAAGTGGTACCTGAAGGTAAGTTGGGAATATGATCCAAGAAGATGGGGGAATGGATGCTAGGGAGGGCCAAATAATATGCTTCTATGCCAATTCTGTTAACCTGCCTCCTACAGTTGGTAGTTTTCATTATTTAACAGCCCCTGTCATTCAGTCAGAAGCTCTCTCAATCGTGGGGACTCCAGAGCCAGACTGTCCTCACTGCAAGTACGATAGCGCTTCATTCTTCAAGTGCAAAGGAAAGGGACTTGCTGTTTTTGATCACCTACTGTATACCAAGCAAGTCACATACACTGTACCATATCTTCCTACAGCCACCCTGGGAGGTAGCTATTGTTATTCCACTTTAAAGAGGAGGAAATGGAAGCTCAGAGGGGTGAAGTGGCTTGCCTAAAGTCATACCACCTATAAGAAGCAGAACATGGATTCAAACTGTTGTGTTTTTCATTCTGAAGCCTGTGCTTTTTATCACCAAAAGTGAACCCTCCAGAAGAAGATCCATCAATGAATATATATCTACTGAGAATCTATTATTTATCAAGAAATATGCTCGACATTATTTGTGTAAGAATGAATATAAAGCATTTTCCCTTTTCCCCAGGAGTAAATAAATGGAAGATGGAAAGAAAATAGGAAAAATAAAAGCCTTGTATAATGAGAGGATCCTTAGCCATCCTTAGCCGTCTAGACAGTGCCTAGAAAATCAGCATCAACATGTAATATCAAGAGCATCTACAGCAATGGGGAAGCAATTTCTTCAGCGGAAGTGCAGTGCACAACTTCTTTAGGCAGCAACACCGAGTCCCCAGAGAAATTAGCGGCAGCTGGAGCAGCCCTGCAATGATGTGAGAATCAAAGCAGCACTTGAGAAAGAGGGCAGGCCCGCAGTATATGGGACAGTCCCATTATCAAGTACTTCAGCTGTGCCCCCAGGTTGGGGATCCCTCAGGGAATTCCTGTTAGAGAAAGATGGTACACCAATACACATGAGCATGAGTTCTGCTAACATTCAAACTCCTCAGTCTGGAATAGAACAAACAAGAAGAGCTTTGCTCATTTCTGGGTTACCTTGAGAAGCCAATGTAGCTGTAAAATTTGTTTGTGCTCTTCATCTGATAGGGTATTATGTGAATTTTGTTCAGCTCTGGCAAGGATATGGCTTTTAGCTATACCAAAATGCAACAAATGACCCCTTACCCAACTCTGTCTCCATATACCTCATACCTGCCACCCTAAACCCATGTAAAACTTTGAAGGATTGTGAGTGAAACTCAGTCCTTTGCCTGTGAGCCATAATACACAGTCAGATGGCACAAACATAAATAGCAGTTTCTCTATTATATGTCTCAGAGAACATGGGCAGTTGTCTGTGATTTGGCTTGTTCTGCAGGTAGCCTAGAGCAAGAGCCCTCAAATTAGGTGCTGCAGAGAACCAGGCTTCAGAGAGAGTCTCAAGATGGCAAGGGGCGGGGGCAGGCGGAAGCCTGTGTGTTTCCTCCCTCTTCCCCTTCTCCCAGGCACCTCCACTGCAGTGCTTCTAATACTGGAGCCCTATGTTAGCCTGTGTCTGCAAACAACACTTCACTAGTATCAAAGGTTTAAAAGCCATCGTCCTGGAAGGAAACACCATATTTCTGCCTCTGAAACATCTGAGATATTCTCAGAATGATGGGTCCTAAAACAATATGGAAGCCAACAGCTATGGAGGACACTAGCTATGGGGGGCCAGTCTCTCCTGATTTTGCGTGGAAACATGTTACTTGGTATATAATAGTGCTGGTCATGACATCCAGAAAATAGAATTTCCAGAACTTTTGTGAGACCATTCATCATATTCTGAGACCCCCCCCACCCCCCAATGAGAATTAAATCCTTTCACTAATTCACCCACAGCCAACAAGGCCCTGTGATGATAAGTTCTAAGTAAGCGCCAGGGCCTTCAGCCTTTGGATTGTCCATCCTGACTAGTGGCAGCGTAAGGAGGCTACAGACTATTTTCCACCTGACCTGCCACCTAAGAGTATTAGGAAATGCATTTAAGACATGGACTAGGTAAATTATGCTATATTTTGAGGTAAATTTGAGCTCCTCTGGGAAATGATGAAATGACAATTCTAATGTAAAATGAAAGACCCAATTAGTTCCATCAATTTAAAGAAAATTATGTATGAATATATATATGTGAAACATATAATATCTAAATGTATATAGCCAAACCAGTACTTCATCATTGTAGAAACCAAGTAGTCAGTTTTTAGATTGTATTTTTAAAAAATTTTAACAAGTTATGTAACAAGATGAAACCCCTGTCTGAATTCCTCTCCTGGTCCTGTTAATATGTTAGAACCTATGGCTTGATAGCTGGGTCTAAATCTCTCCCATCTTATAAAGATGGAATAACAAATTCTCTCATCTCCCTAGAGGGCTTTTATGAGGACTAATAAAAAGATTCCATTGTGCATTAGCCTCTGACAGTTGACAATGTAACAAGCTGAATAAAATGGAAAGATTCTGCAAAGAGAATTTTGTCTACAAATCAGGTGGTGAGTGTCTTTGCTGTTGTTGATGGTTACACATTAACAATCGTTAAAAATGTTCTGCCAGGAAAATAGTAAAGATTCCATGGCCATATCCAAAAAGATACAATTCACTATTGAATATGGAACATTCATTTCAGTTCATAATAGGGAACATAATTAAAAGCTTCCATTTTGATGACTGATTTTTTTTTCTCTTCTTAATTGAACCCAAAGTTACTGATGTTCCGGCCTCTGTCGTTGAGTCTTTGAGGGAGTGTGTTTTATTTCTTCCTTATAAAGAGGGCGTTCTGGTGGTGGTCTTACTTGGGAGAGAAAATGCACTGTAGGCTCTTTCCAAGTGCCTGTAGCTGGCCTAGGGTTGGTGTTTATAGACGCTGTGGAGGAGATTGGTAGGTGTAAGGACTGTGTTAGCGTGTTGGGCCTGAATTTGTGCCTGTTCAGGAATCTGTCATTTGGAGTCATTTGAGGAATGAATTTTACCAGCAGTTCCTCCTTAAGTGAAAAGAATCATTAAGCCAATTCTTTTTGAGCTCATGACATCTTTAATGTTTCTTATGGGCCATTTGTGGAATGAAATATTGTCACTGCTCACACCGCAGCTTCCTGAAAATAGAAGGCACTACAGACCGATTTAACAAGGGCCATGCCTCACCTGGCTGTGCAAGGCTGACAGGCTCATTCGGGTCCCACAGAGCTCACCCAAGGCAAGAGCCAGACCACTACCACACAAGGAGTCACTCATAAACTCCCAGATTTCCAGAACTTCTCATCCCAACTGCAAAATTTGCCTGTGCAGCTAAACATGAAGTAGGAGCATATAGTAAAGACAGCTGGAAATGAGCCATAATAGAAAGGCTCAGAGCAGTCAGCCGGAGTGAGATGCTTCTGACACAACCTGTCACGCCCCATGCTTACTTCTGTGCCGCATTCGCCTTTGGAGGGTTCATACACCCCTACTTAGCGTTACTCCCCCATTGTGCCCCGTACCTGTCTAGCCAAACAATATAACTTAAAAATGTCAAATATTAGAGACAATGATTTGGTGGTTATGAAGACGCTTTTGTAAAAATGATAGATCCACTCCTGTTACGTCAAACCAAATATAAATATTGGGGCTTAGAGGGCCTTTAGGATCAACCCGTCAATACCACTTATTTTGCAGCTGGGGAAACTGAGGCACAAAGAGATTAGAGTCACTTGTCCAGGGTCACACAGTAAATTTAATGAGAACACTAAGACCCAACCCCATGTCTCCTGACTCTCAGTTCACCGTTCTTTCGATAGGACCAAAGAAGCCAGGCTTCTTTTCATCTGTTGCCATCTCAGCTCCTGTATTTCCTCTCTGTCCTGATGGTTCAACTGCTTGCACTCTGGACGGGTGTCATGGCAGCTTTGTCTAAAGGTGCGTTTCCCGGGCAACATGTTGCTTATGTGGCAGGACAATATTTTGAGATATTAATGTGTGCGTACATGCGTGTGTGTTTATTTCCTCCCCCACCCACCCCATTCCGTTTCAACACCAAGCATATAGCCAGGGGCTCAGTGTGCTTTTTTAATCACAGGGATGTATGCCAGGGAGAACAGCTGAAGCTGCTTAAGCTTCCTAGCTTTTCTTGTGTTTTATCAAAGTTTATACTCCTTAAAGTGGTTATGCTAGGAGACCTGGAGGGACAGGGGAAGAAGTAGGGTGCTCTTAGGGCCAGGAGAGAGAAAGAAGGAGAATATTCCCCAAGACTAGAAAAGAGGAACGAAATGGGTGGGTCTTTCAATTAATGGGACATATGTCCTGCTGGGTGGCAGAACTTCTGTGAGGTGGCAAGACCTCAAGGTGATGACCACATGGGGCCCCCAAGGAGGCTGGACCTTGGGCCCTGGGGCTCTGAGCCCCAGCAAAGATGCCTGTGCTATAACTGTGGCACAGAAGCAGCCAAGCCACGGGAACTTGAGGGAACTGCATGAGCTGGATACTGAGGGCTTCAGGGCTACCCAGTGTAGACCAACACCCCGAGGGCCTGTTAGATGCACTGTTAAGATCCTGTGGGGGAGTTCCAATAATTATGACAGAATAAATTTCCTGTAGCCCAGTGTGATGGTGGCTCAAACTCAGATATAAATTGACTTAAAAAAATAAAGAAATGGGATTTTTTAACACCCTAGTTTATAGGCAAGATTTTTACCTGCTACATTTGTATTAAAAATTTTATCAAAGCATGGGTATTACATTTGCCTCAACAACTGGAATCCTAGCAACATTTTTTAAGTGTCTAAAAAGACCCAACTTCAAAACTAATGATTTGCTCCAGAAAGGTTTATGGTATGGTGCAGGCTTTGTCTGCTCTGTAAAGTCTGTCCAGACCAGACACACCCCGCCCTGGGCTCTACTCCATCTTGTAAATGCATCTATAGTTGCACTTGACCCTCTGCATTGTAACTATTGGTGTATAGGACTGTCTCCTCTGCTAGACTGCGAGCTCTTTAAATGTAGGGTCTGTGCCATATTCTTCAGTGTATCCCCAGGAACCAGCACAAACACAGGCATGTAGGAGACCATCAGTAAATCTGTATATGCTGCAGTCTGAGCTGTGGCTTTCCCGTAGCATTTTCCCTCTAAAGGGTTTCAGGGCAAATTGTGGGTCAGCAGCTCAGGCTACGCCTAATTTCATTGTGAGGTTAAAAAAAAACAAACCCCAAACCTATGCATTCTTCATTTGACATAATGAAAACAGAAGGGCCCAAAGTTATTTAGAAGCTGTGAGGTTTCTAGCTTGTCAATTTTGTTGCTGCTTTTGCTTTCAACTTAGGTCAATTCAGCAAACTCAAGGAGAGTATCTAGGATGTTGGGGGCACTTGGCTCTGTGCTAGGAGGAAGTGTGCGTGGGCACATGCGCCCACGTGCGTTCTCCACCAAGGAGCTCCCAGCGTATTAGGGAGTGCAGGCAAAACCAATCTAGATGGTGGAAAAGATCATGTTGCAAATTATCTCACTGAGGAGGCCCCCTTCCAGGCTAACGTAAACCCACCTGACTGAGCCTTGGTGCAAATGCCGACCCACACCAGGCACACACGGTATGGGTGTGGGGGTACAAACGCGGGATTTAGAAAGCAAGGAGTTAGGTTCAAATCCTTTATTTGGATCTTAGTTTCTTCAATTTCCTCATCTGTAAGTAGATGTAATATTTGCCTCAGAGGTTTGGTGAGAATATATCATACTTAAAAGTGCAGTGTAAAAAAAAAGTTAAAAGGAGACACTGTCAAAGAAAGAATAAGTATATAAAACATGTCAGGTAATTGAGTGGAGAGAATAGAAAATAAAGAAGTAGAAAGGGCAAATAAAGTCTATTTAATAAATTTAAACACCACAGAAGAAAAGAAACTGGACAGAGTTGATGTTGACAGTAAATTCCAGTGGGACTATGGGGATATGATATACTGGGGGAGATGAGATTATTTAAAAGCAGAACCAATTAAGTTCGCCATAAATGCTACACAGGAACCAAGAAGTCATAATTTAAAAGAGTGAAATAGTCAATTCAGTGTAGAGGTAGAAGGTGACTGGATGGCGTAGCAGCTAAATTTGGGGGATAGGGAGTTGGCAGGTGAGGAACAAGAGGAAGTTAATGGAAATTTGCAGGGAAGAAATACAAAATACGTGAGTTGAAAGAATCATGAGGAAAGATCCCTCTCCCCAAGTCACTATATTATTTACCTAGGAATCAAAATAAAGTGTTTTGAGCTGCAGCCACCAAGGAGATTCATATGACCAAACTGGCCATTTCCGTGACCTACCCTGTCCAAAATCAGCCAATTCTTAACTTAGAATGAAAAAATGAGTAGGTCTGCTCCCAGAAGTTTGTGTTGTTTGTTATTGGATCAAAGCCACAATCACACATTAATTCTTAAGCATAATTTTATATTGAAATGAAGATAAAGTGTTATCTACAATCTACATTTGAGAGCTCATTTCCCGGTTTCTGCAATAAGATCTTACCAAAATCTTTAACAGGAAGTAAAATTCAGAATCAAAACTGACCATAATTTAGAGAACCCATTTGGAGGGTCGCAGTCAGCAGATTCTAGAGCCTCTCCAAGTTCTGTGCCTTGCCAAGTGACTGAAGTGGAGAGGTAATTTGACTATTGCCTTCTGACTTTAATTAATGTTTAATACGCAGAGGCAAAAGTGCACTTCCTCTTGTAAGTTCTCATTAGTCCCTTTTGAATCAGTTAACACTCTGTTTATAAAGATGTGGATATTTTCTCTAATTACTGTAATTTTGGCTGCTGCTATAAAAATCAGTTTACTATGTCACACTGTCAGAGATCATTTCAGATGCCTACCTACTTCTCCCCTCCCTCCCCTGGAAACCATCCAGTGATCTCTGGAAATTAAACGCAGTAAAAGGTTTAATAAAAGAAAGGAAAATCTAGACATATCATGTCTCATGTCAAGCCCTTCCAGAATAAAACCAGAATGTACTCATCAGGGTGATGAAATGTAGTCTGTTTAAACATTAAGGATGTGGATGCAGAGTTCTGTTACTTATAATAAATTTCATTATTGTAAGATCCAATTCATTCTGCAGAACAAGAATGAATTGAGATGATTTATGCTCTTCGAAGCACATTTCCCACTCCTGGTATTTCCTTCCATGTGGAGAGATATCAGTGAGGGTGTAAACCCTGGCCTCTCTCCACCCCTTCAGTTCTGCCCTCCCTGGGGTGGAATAAGTGTCATCACTGGCAAGTTTGGAAGAGGAACTGAGCATGTGTGGCTCAGCTTCTTCCTCCTTCCTTGCTCTTGGGAACCAGATACCACAGGAAACGTGTTCTAGTCTGTTCCTGCTCTGTGGGGAGGGGCCGTGGTTTTTTAGCGTTGTCTATGACTGAGTAGGTAAGTCCACTTAATTCTGTAATATTAGGAGATCCATCTCAGCCACATGCTGTAACCCAGCCTTTAGAATGCTGTAACCCAGCCTTTAGAAGTAATGAGGGACTATCTTCATCTCTCTCACATCTTCTCTTGCTCTCTCTTATTTGATTCAAAACACTTGGTGGGCAAAATTGGGTGCTATTTACCAGCTCCCTTAAAAGTCAGCACCACCAAACACGAAGGCTGGTAATTCAAAAACAAAACAAAACAAAACAAAAACACCACTCTTTTTTAGGCATGTTTTTAAGGAGTTGTTTTTTTTTTAATTAGTCACTCTCTTTTCTGAGTTTTCAGTGTAAATTCTTCTGTACTCTCTGCCTTTTAGTGTTTAACTAATTCTGAATCTATTTAATAAAAAGGAGGGTAGGGAACAGACCTAGCTGTCAATGGCCGCAATTTTCCTTGGCAGGAAGCTGTAGCTCTTCATGCATTGATATTTTTCCTCTGTTGTGTTAGGAATTATGTTCCCCATTTTACTGAGACTAGGTGAGGTTGAGTAACTTGCCCAAGTTCACACAGCTGGTTAGCAGCAGAGTGGGGAATGGAACTCTCCAGCTCCAAGGCCAGAGCGTTTTTTTCAGGAAAACTTTCACTACATCTCTCCCCGCAACCCCTACCCCGGTGTCCTATCCTTGCACTGTCATGGCCAGTAGGAGAGGAGGAGAGGGGAATAAGGGAACAGAAAATGGCGTCCCGATAAAGAACATTTGTTGAAAGAGGGCAGCGATCTGCTTGGAAGCCATCTTTAGCCTATAGTCACCTGGCTATAAATTGAGCCTTTTTTAAAAGTTTTGGTTTCTTTCTGCCCCCAAACAGGTTAAGCCATATGTATATATAAACATATATTATATATATATATATATATATATATATATATATATATATATATATATATGTAAAACAGGGACTTAGCAAACTTTCTCCTATTGCAAGAGTTTCATTTTCCCAGGTACTTTTGAAAAAGACCTTGTGGGAGATTCCACATTGTTTTTAAAAATGTCTTATTTGGTCATATTTTTGATTTTTTGGTCTAACCAAGATTCTTTGCAATTGCAAAATGATTCTGGTGACTTTTTTCTTCCAAATGTGTTCAATTGGTTTGAAAATGTGACTACAAAAGTCAAAATTTCTTGAGTTTATTACTCAGAGAATTCTCGCCTCTGAGAAAGTTGTTTATTTATGTCACCACAAAAATAAAACCCATATTTTAGAGAAACAGCCAAGCGTACCCTGTTTTTTAAAGTGAACTTTTCTCACTGTTGATTTACATATTGTAATAGAGTAGTGCTATTTTCCTTCCTTTTACTGTCAGCAGCATCAGGGAGAAATACTATAAGGGTTTATTAAGTTGAGAAAAATATAACCTAACTAGAAACTCATGTTCCAGGGGTTCAGAGTACAGCCCCAGGGGGCAAGGCAAGTTTTATAGAGGAGCACCTAGCCCATGTCTGCCACTTACCTAGAAGGGGCTTCAGGGATATGTGTTAGATGAATAAAGGTAAAAGTCTGGATGAGCATTAAGGATGGGTGGGAATTAGGCAGCCTTCTCATGCTTCAAATGGAATCGAATCAGAGAAATCTACAGGTGTGTGTATGTGTTTTGATGTATCTTTCCTTTGTGTTGTTCCTTAAGATCTCAAATTTTAAGTCCCAGAATTCTAACTTCTAAGATATAAAGCTAAAAGTATTTTTGAGGATAGAGGGCAAGAAAGCTGGGATATAAAAATCTTCTATAAAGAGTACTAATTCATAAGTAATTATATCTACCATCTAGCATTTGTGTCATGGTAGATTTGGAAAAACTTGCATTTATTTTTATTGGTGTTTAATAATCTTTCTCTCCATGACAAATGGCAGGGCTTGTATGTGTTTTAGAGTGAAGAAATGCAGCTTTTTATCTCATATACTGTGCATTCCAAATCTACATGTTTTCTTTTTTTTCCCCAGTTCCTTTCATGATTGTGTGCTTTGCCTGTACCAGTGGAAAGGGAAGAGAAAAAGAGACCAGTGTTTGTTGTATTAGGTGAAGTTTCTAACACAGAGAGAACTGTTTGATTTCACTCTCATTGCAGCTAAATGGGAGCTCTAAGCATTAGTGATGCTGCTTCACCATGATGCAGATTCAGCTGTCTTCTCAATTCCTAGGACTTGGAAATGCTGAATTTGCAGCTGCTGCGATATTTTTTCTCTCAAAAAAAATTTGTGAAGGCCTCCAGCACCTTCCATTTATCTTGGAAGAAACAAATATGTACATGCTGTACTTTTACTTCCTTAGGTTTCATTTTGAACAGATGACATTTCTGTGCAGATTTTTTAAGAAAAAATAGTTTCCTGTCTGCTTTGATTTGTTGATCATTTTAAAGTGCTCAGAATTACCAAGAGCACTTATTCTCTGAGTCAAGTTCTCCTGCTGATAGAACACCAATGCCCGCTACTGATAAATTTCCCAAAACCTTTCTTTAGAAAATGAGAACATAACTCCTCACTTCCAACAGGCACAGTATTCACCAGCCTTGTGTGAAAGGACATGTGCTTCTAGGGTCGTCTTACTCTGCTGTATTAGCTTCTCATTAGTGTAATTTCCTCTATTAATCTTTACCAAAGCAGCTAGAAGTTATTTCATGCTTGGCTGGCTTTATCAGAAAAACAATTTTAAAGGTATCAGCAGAGATTTATACCTGACAAAATGAGAACCAGAACTAACATTTGATTATGGTAATGTAATTCCTGTTATATTTATATTTAATGGGAAATGTCCCTCAAAATACCTTCATATTTGTCTTCCTGTTTCTTCAGTATTTATAGAATTTCTGGCATAAAGAGACTTTGAAACCTAATGCTCCAGATTTTACTTGAATCCCATCTAATGTCATCTCCATAAAGTAATTGCTTGGTTTCCCCTAGCAGTAGAGGACACACCTATCAGAGCAACCCATTGCATCATTGAACAGTTCTGACAAAAAGTTGGTACAAAATTTTTTCTGTTCAGCTTTCAAATATTGGGCCCATTTTTACCCTTTGGTTGCTATAACAACTTTTGCTATAACAAATCTAATTCCTCTTAATTCTTCAAATATTTGAACAGAAATATCATGTCCTTCTCCTGGCATTCTTCTCTTTTCCAGGAAGAATAATGTCAACTGTCAGAGAAAAGGCAAATATTTCTATAAATGTGAGACCAAAGAGACAAAAACTGAGGACAGAATGCCAGTAGGATATAAAATTCCTATTTTCGAATGATGTACTAATTGTTTCTCTTTCTCTCTATGCGTGTCTCTCTCTCTCACACACACACACACACACACACGCGACACTCTTCATGGTTACCACAATACACTTTAAAAATGGCTGTCGTCGAACTCAGTAAACAAAACGGGAGACAAATTCAGTTTCTGTAATGGTGTGATTTGAATGTTCCCAAGAAGATCCAATCTTAGGGCTCCTTCATAAATGCCTGGGAATTGTTAGACCTCCCTGCTCAGCCCATATTCTTAAGCAAGCAGTGTCAGATAAGGATTTCTGATAAGGTTGAGGAGTTAGAGAACTTGGACTGAGGTCTTTTAATCAGTGCCAATTAATCACAAGGCCAATTGGATCTTTGTGCGATGCTTATCATTCCATTGAGTTCTACCACGTCTCTTCAGGCTGATGCAAAAGCAAGATTCCTGGTGCTTTCTGTGTAACCTGCTCCTCCCCTCCTTTTATTTGCAGTCTTAATTTTGCTCTCTGGGTAGCCAATAAGCAAGGCTATTGCCGTGATTTACTTAAACAATAGTAAAGCAAGCAATGACCTCAAGCCAAGAACCAATATTACATTAGTATGGCTAGGTTTGTTCTGCCACTAAGTCCTAAAAGTTGCTCTCTGCTATTATAATTTCTTAAGATAAAGCAAGATGGTTGTGTATGTTGTATTCTCTAGGAAGCAGACACTGAGAAGGAATAGGAGCACAAAAAGTTCATTGGGGAGCAACACTTGTGAAAAGAGATGGGGAGGTGG
The DNA here is from genome assembly GCF_057802395.1 of Ceratotherium simum simum. Classification (NCBI taxonomy): domain Eukaryota; kingdom Metazoa; phylum Chordata; class Mammalia; order Perissodactyla; family Rhinocerotidae; genus Ceratotherium; species Ceratotherium simum. The sequence goes on along the minus strand of NC_141928.1, from coordinate 33,340,304 downwards.
AGACATCAGCCCATGAGGCAGACCAGAGGAGGTCTTTGCCAGCACAATGGGGAGCTCTAGAGCAAACGTTGCTCATTTAAGGAGTCCCCAGCTGGACAGAAATGGTATAAAGATGTGGCCTTTATACCACATCTTGTTTAGCTATTGACTAGGGACTCTCCAAGAACATGGCCTTGGCTACCACTGCCTTGCTCAGTCATTGGCTGGGGCTTGCCCTGAAAAGAACAAGACCACAACTCAGAATATGAGGTAGACCATGAAGAGCTAATGGCTTAGCTTATTAAAGATAAATAGAACCTGGTCACTTCCTTGAGGAGCTCACAGATTGGTAGTGAAGCTTGTTGTGAAAAACAAGTAATTGCTGCTCTGTGGTATGCATTGTAATAGGAAAATGAGGCTCTATGTGGATAGAGAAGAGAAAGTTTCAAATGCTGCCTAGAGAAAACAAGAAATTATGCCTTAAAGAAATTCATCAGGCAAAAAAATGGAAGAAAGAATAATTGAAGCAAAAGGGAAAACATATGAATAGACACAAAAGTATTAAAAAAATCAAGACATACGTAGGTATCCTTATTTTTAGTGGAAATGTATGGTTAGTCCTTGGATACTTGCAGGGAAGAGCTATGAGATGAGATTGGAAAGGTAGGGAGGACTCAGCTCATAGGATCCTGGGTGGCATGCTAAGGAGTTGGGATTTTTATCCTCTAGAAAAAAGAAATCAATAGACTTCTGTTTTAGAAAAAGTGCTTGAGTGACAGTGTGATACTAAGGAGAAAGAATCAATCAGACTTGGAGTCTTCCTGAATGTGGAGTGGAAAAAAGAAAGAAGGAAGAATCAGGGACCACTCTTCATTTTCTGGCTTGAATAATTGTATGGAGGGTGGTGCAATTTTCAGAGAAGGAAATACTGCAAGAGAGTTTCAGGAAGTGGAGAGAGGGGGCGTTACGATTCAAATTGGAAATTCTCGAGTATGAGATGCCTAAGAAACATCTCAGGGAAGATGTTGAGTATGGATTTAGAAATAAGAGTCTGAAGTTCAAGAGAGAGGGCTGGACTAGGATTAGACATCTGTGAGTAATCAAAGTCTAGATGATAATTGAAGCCATTGGAGAAGTTCAGTGGAAAGTAAAGTCTAGAGCTCAAGAAAGGGGTTTATGTAAGAAACAAAGATTCCAACATATAAGAGGCAGTGGAAACCCTGGGAGTACATGAAATCCCCCAGCATAAACAGTGAGAAGAAAGAACAAAGCTAATGGTAGAAGGAGGTGTGCACATGAGGAGAGTTGACAAAAGGTACTCGAGATGGAATTCTGAGACCAGGAAAATAACCACAAAAGTAGGCAAACCAAGGGAAGAGAAAAATTCAAAAAGAAAAAAGTGACCAGGCATGTCAAATGCTGCAGAGGCATCAAATAAGCTTAGGACTGACAAGTGTTTAATGAATTTTTCAATTATGAGGTCGTTGATGACTTAAATGAGACCAATTTGAGAAGAGCACATGAAGTTAACTCCTGAGTAGCTTTGCAGGGCAGGAAAGTAAACAGTTGGGCAGTAGCTAACAGCAGTAATAAAATCAAGGGAGGGTTTTATTTTTTGTTGTGTTTTATTTTATTGTGTTTATTTTCAATGTTTAAGATGTGCTCAGAAGCAGTGAAGATGGAGAAGTTCAAGACTCAGGAAGAGGAAAAATAACGGAGCGCAGTGTTTCCAAGAAAGACAAGTTAACAGCTGAGAGTGAACAGACTTGTTCCTTTAGGTCTTGTTCTTTAAGTTTTGCTGTTCTGTTACTTTTATGCCCCTCTCATCAGCACCACCCGGTATTTGAGCCATAGATTATTTTAGACCCAAGTGTTAGGGCTTCTGTTTGTTATCTCTATGAAAGTTCTTTAAGTTAAATTCAGTCTTCATTCCAGACTATTGAGAACTTTCTAGATTCTGATTTTCAATATATATGCTATCCCTTTAAAGTTCACATCATTCACATATTTGATAAGGCTGACTTCTAACTCGTGGATATAAGACAGAGAAATGCACACACCTACATTTCCCCATTAATATTACTACTGATTCATTAATAAACTCATTTTGAGTTCGTCCAATATTCAATATACCTATCCCTCAGTCCACAATTCTATCTTGTCCACCAAGTTCTCAAGGTCATCTTTTGCCAGATTCCTGGATGCAGTCTAAATAGACCACAAATAACCCATTTCCTGCTATGCCAGTCTAGTAACTCCACTAAGGAATGAAGTCAGATCAGTCTGAGATGACCTGACTCATGCTTAGGAGCCCATCCCAGCTCAGAGTGATCAATGCTTCCTCTTCTAAGAGCAAAGAAAGTTGCCCTGTAACATTCATTCTATAATTATGCCCAGGATAAATATAAAATTCAATCTTCATTGTTAGTAATGCATTTAATTCTGTATACTTCGCTTCTTGAAATTTGGAAATCTGTTTGCCCATTTCCAACCTTCCTGCTTCTCTTTTATTCTCAGTAATTTCTTAAAACTCTCATTTGGAAGTTTCTCAGTGTCCTGGATGTGATTTCTCTTGTAAAGCATATTTAAACTTATTTAAAGCAACTTTCTTCTTTCTTCGATCACTCCCTACATCTGGGACCAATGCCACTCTAACTTTTAAAATCTAAATATCTTTTCTCTAGACAGGGAAGATAGACTTCAAATAAATATTGAAGAATTCTGCTTTCTCAGTATCATCCATCAATATTACATTATCAGTCTATCTTGTTGCCTCAAATTTAATTGCAGCTGTTTTGTTAGCTACCATTTACTTTGGATTTTAGACGTCTGAGCACACTATAAAAGAGATCCGCTGTCTTACGTTGGTCTTGGTTAGCTCTCTTTCCTTTCGACTTTTATATATCCAGTTGCCTGATTTGGCTTCATCGTAGAGATCCCCATGCGGCCTAAAGAGTTTCTTCCAGTTGTTCCTCCTCTTCTTGCTCGTTAGAACTTCATTTTTGAGAAGTTTAACCATTCAGAATGATTTCTCTTTGAGGTTCTCATGCCTTAGACCCGTGTCTGCTGAATCTGGAGGTCTTTTGAATTCTGCTTTCATGAGTTCTGGAGTTCATGGCTGACCAAACTCAACCTTTCCTTTCTTAGCTGTACTGAACTCCTGAACTACGTGGCAGATTTTTCCTACTACGTCCACCTCACTAGCCCTTGACTACACTGAGAGCTTCATGAACTTAGGCAATTTATTTCTGATTTAATTATTTTTGAGATGATTTTATCATATGGATCTGATAGGTTACCTATAAATAATTCAATGCCTTATTTCATAATAATGTTAAAACGCTGCAAATTTGATAAATATTGAATCTGAATTATGGGACAAAATGGAAGCTATGTGATATAATAGGTACACAAAATTATATTTTTAACTACCAGTGTGGCTTGAATTAATCACCATTAAAGAGGTTATAACTGATGAAGTAATTGTTTTAGAATATTTTAGATATATGATTGACTAGGCCAGTAGATTATATATACATATAAAATCCCCATAATTTGGATATAATCTCCTTTCTCTGTTGACATACATTAAAATACACCTTTGACTTAGTGAAAATCATACCAAAGAAAATGTTAAAACCAAAAAGTTATAGTCATCAAAAGGTGCCATAAAGAACGTAAAAAGATAAATCAATACCTGGGAAAATCTATTTGCCACTTATGTATCTGACAAAAGATTAGTGTCCAGAATTTATTAAAATCTACTTCAAGTCAGTTAAAAGAAAAGACAATACAAAAAAAGTAGAAAAATGCAAAAAAAAAAACATAAATAGGCATTTCATAGAAGAGTAAACAAAATAGGTAAATAAATCTATGAAAATGTGCTCAACTTTATAAGTGATTAGGAAGTATAAGTTAGACTACAGTATACCTGCCTACTAATAGTGTATTTACTAGACTGAAAGGCTAACTACAGCAGCCATTGCTGATATTGTGAAGAGTGAGTATTCTCAAACCATGCTGATGAGCATGGAAAATGGAAACCACTTTGAAAAACAATTTGGTATTATCTTACGAAGTTGAATATGTATATTACACTGTGATCCAGAAACTCCACTCTTAAGCCTTTACCCTAGAGAAACTTTATAAACTTTATACATGCCACAGTATGTTCATAGACATGATCAAGATTGTTCATAACATTTTCCTAATAGCAAAAAACAACACTCAATTTAATTAGTGAAAATGAATGAACTTCAGTTACGAACAAAAATGTGGATGAATATTAGGATATAATGTTGAGTGAGAATATTAGGATATAATGTTTATCCTACCACGACTGTGGTATGATAAAATTTTTATTAAATATTTATTTATGGGAAACATACAAATGTGCAAGGAATTGAAAAATATAAAATTCAGGAAAATGCTGACCTCCTTGGGGGATGCATTTGATTGGGGATGCACCAGATTACAGTAGGTGGAGATCAGAGCTACATATATAGGAGCCTCTATGGCATCAATGATGTCCTTCTAAAATTGGGTGATGTGTCCAGGTATTTATTCTATTATTATGTGTTAACCTATACATACACTATATATATATTATTTTAACATATCAAATACTAAACAATAAAAAACAATAAAAACCCACTGGACTTGGGAGAGCATTATATTCTTATCCAGGGTCTTTTGCTAACTTGTTCTAGAACCTTAAAAAAATCACTTAGCTTGTCTGAGCCTCGGTTCCCTCATCTGTAAAAAGAGAGACTGTGTGATCTTTAAAGTGCCTTCCGGTTCCAAGAGTCTGTAATCTCATGATCCAGAAAAATAACAGAGTATGTAAACCAAGGAATGTCACCAGTTAGCTTTCAATGTACAGATGTTGCCATAGACTCAAAATATGAGGAAAGGGCCAAGGAATATTAATCTGCCAAGTCATTCTAAATAAATGGAACATTCAAATAAGGGAAGACTAAATAAACAATGTTGTATTAGATTATTTAAAACCATACTGTCTTACCTCTGGGTCAAATAGCTACTTGACCACAAGCCTCCTACTCACCCCTCCCATATCGCTTTCAAAATTTTTCAAATAATATAAAAGTAAGAAAAAGTTTGCATAAACACTGAAATCTAGGGAAAAATGACATTCAAATGACAAAAATCTCAATAACTGTCCACAGATCTGGTGCATATTCACTCTGAAGAAGGGAGAGGACACTGAGGCCTACTTAAAAAACCTTTGCCCACCCAGATAAAGCAGCATATCATATGAACTAAAAAAGAAATCCTTAGAAAAACCCCGCTGACATTCCCTAATTAGGACAGGGGCAGACGGTGGGACATGTTGGCCCTCTTTTCACCAATGCAAATCAACATAACAGCAAATGGTAATAGCACATTTATAATGCTTACTTATATGCTAGAGACTGTTCTAAGCTCTTCATATATAGTTAGTTCATTTAATCTTCACATCAGCCCTCCGTTGATAGATACTGTTGTCTTCATTTTATAGATGAAGAAACTGAGGTAGAGAGTTAAGTGACTCCCCCCAGGTCAGTGAGTGACAGAAGCGGGATTTGAACCTGAGCTCCAGCTTCCAGAGTCTGGTCCCTCGATCACTAAACTACACTGCCCCTCAACAGCAAAAGAAAGTAACTGTGTCTGGTGTCTATGGCCGCAATAATGATACACTCCAAAGCTCAGCAGTGTGTGACAGTGAGCCTTTGTTTAGCTTATGAGTTTGTGGGCTGTTTAGACCTTCCTGGGCAGTACTCTTGGTCTTGGCCGGGCTCACTTATAGGTCTGAGAGTTGACCAGCAATTGTCTGGGGCTCACACGTCTGTGGGTTAGTTGGCTGTCAGCTGGGGTGACTTGGCTCTCCTCCGTGTATCTTATACATCCCTCCAGCAGGCTAACCCAGGCATGTTCTCCTGACAAAGGCAGAGGTGCAAGAGCAAACGGGAACACAACGTGCTTTTGATGCCTCTGTTTGTGGCCACATCTGCACACGTCCCATTGGCCAAAGTAAGTCACTGCTCTTCAGTGAGAGGAACTACAAGGTGGAGAGCCTGGGTGCCGGGAGGGGAGAGGAATTGGGCCTTTAACGCCATTAATTTACCACAGTAGCTGTGCTGAGAGGTGCCCAGTGAAGCCTTGCTGCAGCGACAAGGACTCTCCAAGATGCTTCAGGGCTCTTCTCTGAAGCCATGGTGGCAGCTTCCAGCAGGAAGAAGAGCCCAGAAATACGTCATCTGCAGCCAAGCCCTTCAGATAACTGGATTCAGAATCTGGCCTCCGGAGAAGATTCTCCAACAAGAGAGAGAAAAAAGAAGCAGCAACACCAGGGCAACTCCAGCCCCCTCTCGCTCCTCCCCTCTCAGGCTTCCAGGTGACCTGCCTGGGTACCTACATCCACCCCTTCTTCACCTGTAGCATCTGAGAAGAGGATTTTTACAGCCATCATAAGGAAAGGCAGGAAACCTAAAGAGATATATATGAGGAAAAGTGTTTTCGGTTTCTAATGGTGTTTAGATTTACTACATGGCAATTTACAGAGCATTCCTTGGTGTTAATGGTTGCTTTGAGGCCCTTGAGAGAACATGGCTATAGGGGCAGTAGTCTCTGTATCGACACCCAGCTGGCTGGCGTCTGGACCTTGCAGTTCTACTCTGGCTTTCATCCATTTACTGAACAAGCGCTCGTGGAGCACCTATCACATACCGGGCTCTGCGAACACAGTAGCTGTGCTGTGTTTGCAGTCTCTGGGGACTTCTTAGTCTGGTGCACTGATTTTTCATGGGCTCCCAGGTGGAAGAAAGGGTCTTCCAGACCCAGGGTGCTCATTGGAATATCTTTAGGAATTAAAGTGGCATGATTATTACTAGTCTATCTCCCACACCTCTCAGTCTTTAAACATGCTGAGTGAGTATAACCTCCATGTAAATATATCCAGCTAAAAATATTTTTCCTGATTCCCAGGGAATAGAGTTCCTATCCTCCTTCATAGAAAACAAAGGAGCAGGCCTGCCCGGTGGCTTGGCGGTTGGGTGCGCGCGCTCCGCTGCTGGCGGCCCAGGTTCGGATCCCGGGCGCGCACAGACGCACCGCTTCTCCGGCCATGCTGAGGCTGCGTCCCACATACAGCAACTAGAAGGATGTGCAGCTGTGGCGTAGGGCTATCTGCTGGGGCTTTGGGGGGAAAAAAAGGGAGGAGGATTGGCAGTGGATGTTGGCTCGGGGCAGTCTTCCTCAGCAAGGGGAGGAGGATTGGCATTGATGTTGGCTCGGGGCTGATCTCCCTCACAAAAAAAAAAAAAAAGAAAGAAAGAAAACAAAGGAGCTTATGCCTAGGAAGTGGTTGAGCTAAGCCCGGGTTAGTTCATGCAGCAATACTCACAGTTTTCAGATTCTAGTTTGGAGACTGTAAGAGGATGATGATGCCAGGTATAAGGTGTCAGTTGATGGGGCTCAGACCAGCACCCTGACTGCACACTCTGGTTATGACACTTCTGACATCAAAGATGTCATGAAAATGTGAAGACACCATTGATCTTTCACATACTGTATTCCCTACCCTCTAGTGGCTATTGTGGGAGGTCAAAAGGCAGAGGCAGCAGTCAAGAATGAAAAGGTACCCTGTGATGAACAATTATTGACTACTTAAGAATATAACTAATTTCCTGAACCTTTTCAACTCAACATGCTCGGCTTAAAATCAAATGTCTAAATGTGTCTTCTACAGTAATTTCACATTTCATTAAATAAATTTCCATTGACAAGGCATGCTCAGTCATAAGGACCCTATTATAATGGCAGAGTATTTAGAGTGCTAAATGATACAGATTATGCATTGTGCCGTGTTCAGAAAGTTTTAAAACGGAACAACCGGTTTCAAAAGGAACAAAAATCAATCCTGGAGGATAAAAGTGAGACAAGGAGGCTTAGATTATTTTCAGAACCTTCAGTCAAGCATGGATATCCAGAGAGTGACAGTTTTTCATAAAAATCAGGAGATTATGGGCTCTGAGAGCCTCTCCCCTATCATGTGTATTAGAATAATTGTTCCTCTAATTCAGATCTCTAAGCAGCTTAATGCCTGTTCTTATCTTAGTTCGTAGAGAGAGAACGTAAGAACCAAAATGCTGTATCTGTTCAGTGTCTGCTTCTCTAAATGAAACTGTTCGAATGACTCCAAGCTCTGAGCTTATGTAGTTGACGTAGCTGGACATTCCTTCCAAAGACAAGCTGAAGAAAGCCTCTCTCAGGCCAAGACTCAGACTGAGAAGTGGTCTTAGGATTGTTAAGGGGGTATAATAACATCTTCCTGATGAAATATGTTTGGGGACAACTTAACCTAAGGTTAGAGGGGGAAAAATAATCTTTGCTCTATTCAATGCTCTGATTTAGTAGAATCATCATGATTGCATCAGTTTCTATGCCAAACTCCATGATATGGCAACGCAATCAGCTGACAGGATTGGAGGCTTGCTATTGGCTTCCTCCAAAATTAAAATAAACCATTGATGAGCAAATGTCTAGCAATACCCCATGCTAGATTACCTCTTGTGTGCCTGTCCTCTGGAGAGAATACTTTGGAACCAGAATTTTCTTGTCTCAGGAATGTAAAGTACTTTGAAAGAGCAAAGGAATCATTCGAGCATGTACTAAAAACCTTGTGGTATTCTACCCTATTTCAGGACCCACTTCATATATCTGAAAAGGTGACACTCCTTATGTCGTCAGGGGTCAACTAATTTTAATCAATTGGTAATGACTGTCTGGAGTACCATATGGAAAATGATTTGAAGACCCAACTGTGTTCAACAGGAGAGAGACCCAAGAATTATTGGTGCTGTCTGTCATGATTATGGATGGGGGAGCATGGCACATTTGGCATGTTTTTGTCATTTCTAGCTCTGTCGACTTCAAACTACTATTTTTCCTCACATTTTCTCATTTCTTTAAAAACACAGGGGAAAAGGAAGCCTGGTGGAGTGTGGGGGGTGGGTTTAGATCCTTCACATTTTAAACAGTGAAGATGTTCATCCTCTGTTATTCTCTGATAGTTTATTAGGATATGTGGCATAAAGATGTGTCATTCTCTGATAGTTTATTAGGTGCTTGTTATAAAATGGTACAGGCATTTCTGAGCCACAAATATTCAACATGGAATACTTGGAGAAATAGACCACTGGCCCTTTCTGCTCTGGAGACAAAGGAGAAGATGTACCTCCAGAAATCCCAAAGAGCAAGAAAAGATTTTGAAACTTCCGGGTCTCTTCTGATCGCCTGCTAGACAGCAGACACAGCCACATTTAAGGACTTCATTTCCTTTCTCGCCATCCTTTTCCATGCCTAGTATAATAATAGGCATTCGACACATACCTGTTATGATAAGGATTGAATCCATGCTGTCCAGAGATGCTAGTGCTAAACTGCCACAACTTAGGAAACATTTCACCATAAAAACATTTTTTAAGTGGTCACATTCCTACATTAGCACCCAAAGGCTTATTATTTTTTTAATTCACAACACAACACAGAAGAGCACTCTTTCTGTCTCTTTCTTCTCAACAGAGCCCCACTAATCTGCCTCAAAGAATATTGGGGCTAATTCTGTCATGCCCTTTCTCCTTGTCTATGTTAACCACAATTAGAAAACAAGGACTCTAGGTCGTCTCACACCTTGTGGTCTCTTGTCATGCCCACACAGCTTCATGCATCTCTAATTGAGCTCATCTCCCAGCCTCCTCAACCCTGAATTGCTGCCCTACAAACTCCAAAACTCGCAAGTCTGTCATCAGTCAAGTCCCGTGTCTTCTTAACCTTGTCTGAACAGTTCCTTCCCTTTCTTACTATGAACTTGGCTTTCTTAATTATGTTGCTTCCCTAGAGCCCTTACAAATGGCCATGTTTTATTTCCCACATGCCTTGTGCTACTGGACTTGGAGACAGGGTAGGGGTTGTCCTTGCTCCTCACTGCCTTTTCTAGACTATTGTCCTACTCTCCTTAAAAATCACTCTGCTTGGAAACTCATGCCCTCTGTCAATACCACTCACTCTGCCTCCTTGGTGCAGTAATACAAAGTTCTGGACCACCCCTCCCCCATTCTTTGGAGATTCTAGTTTCTTGATTCACTGTTACTTCCTCTCCGGTGCTGTTCTTGTCACTACCTTCTTCAGTCTCCTTTGCTCATCTGTCTCAACTCCCGGACTCTTCTTTTCACTATGCTCATTCACTAGGTGAACACATACTTTGATGTATCTCCAACTCGTGTCTGACTGCCTTCTTGACATTTCACTTGGATGTCTAATAGACATCTCAAAATGTGTATATTCAAAATTAAGCTTCTTATTTTTCCCAGCCCCTAAATCTGCTCCTTTTACAGCCTCCGCCTTGTGGATAGAGACTTCATCTTATGCACTAGTTCCCTAATGCCTGGCATATAGTAGTTTATCAATAAAAGTTTAATGAATGAGTTACTTTATCTTCACAATAGTGGTTGAAAACTAAACTTACACAATATTTTACTTCGACTCTACTGTGAGTGAGAGAACTGAATAGGATTTTGTAAGCTTGCTCTGGAAATGCGATGGCACAGCAGTGTTAGTGGGATTCTGAGTATCTGGTAACTGACCTGTAAACAGACCTTTGTACCAACTCTGATTTCTCTGTCAAGGATCTCTGCTCCAATCTAGTACAGATTACTGCCAAGGTCTCTTCAATGACAGGTTTGATGGTGCCACTTCCCTGCTCAAAATCTTTTCCTTGTTTCCTTTTGAGCATATGATAAAATGTTAACTTCCTCTGTCTGCCATGCAAAGCTTTCCTCTTTGAGGTTTGTACCTACTTCTCTTCTTTGCTTCTGAGATAGGGCCCTTGATACACCCAAAATGATAAAGGTGACGCTGGTCCCTCAACACACCTGTGTCGATCAGAACTCCTTGGCTGGAAATGACAGAAATGAGACTGGCTTAGCAAAGAAGGGAGCGTATTGGCTCAAGTAACTGTAAAGATCTCTATGTACTAACATAGAAAAATGGTCAAAATATGTTAAGAGAAATGCAAGCTGTGGAGCAGCACGTATAGTGTGATTTTACTTTATATATTTTAGAATCTACCTATGATTGTGTATGTTTATATGGCTGGGGAGAAAAAAAAAGTCTAGAAGAATAAACGCACCCCACATGTTAATAATAATTCATCTCTAATGAGTAAAATTCTGATGATATATTTTTCGGTGTATACCCTTATGTATTAGAGCATCTTATAATTTTTGAAGAGGTTCAAATTTATGCTTGGTTCATGCTACCACCCTGCTAATGCAAAGCCATTGTGCACCGTCCAATATGTAGTCACTAGCCTTGTGTGGCTGTTTAAATTTAAATAAATTAAGATGACATAAAATTTAAAATTCATCCTTCAGTTGCTGTAGCCAAATTTCAAGGGTTTGACGGCCACATGTCGCTAGTGGCTACCATGTTGAGAGTACGGATTTAGAACCTTTCCATCAATGCAAAAAGTTACTCCCACAACGGGAAACACCTGGTAAGCTACGTGTCCCTAGATGCTCACCTGATTGCTTTCACTAGGATAATTGGCTTCGTTTACATGCAGCCAGAGTGAAGCAGCTGCAGACCTGAGCACCTGTGATCTGACAGCCACGGGGAGTTGGAGTGAGATTCAGGCCTGTGTTATTTATGCCGCATCTTCTAATGTGTTTGGGAGAGGCAAGATCTTTAACTTATTCAGTAATTTTAAGGGAAATAAGGAGAATCCCTACCCAGTGATTTTTAAACGAAAATGAGAACATCTAAATCTGTTGCAATGTTGAGATTTACCTGTTTTAATTAGAAAGAAAAACAAACTGGTTGACTTAAAAGAATGTTATTCCTTTTCTTCTCATTTGCCTAATTCCCGAGTAGCTTAGCAATGCATATGGAGATAGAAGAATCATGTTCCTTTCTGGGGGGAAATTAAAATGGTATCTTAAGTACTTCTGTTTAAAATTATTTGAAAGCACAGATAGGAAGCCTGTTTCCTTAGTTTTCTTTTTCACTTGGAATCTTGAATATTTGTTCTACACACCATGCAGAAAATTCAGTATTAATTTTATATTTTCATTCTAATTTAGAGTCATCAAATCATTTTCCAATGCCTTTTTTCCCAAATACATCTGTAATTTAAAAGCTCATGATGAGAAAAGGATTCTTGTCATAAATAACAAACAGGAACTCTCAATAATTTTTTGATTTAAGAGATAACAGTGTGATTTTAATATTTAAATAGTGACCTATTATATCTCTAATATCTGTTAAAACCTTGAAACAGTAGGTCCATGAAAATATCCCTTATTTTTGAGAGCAAAATAATTACAACTTTTTTTTTTTACCACAGATCTCCCTCTCTCTCTCTTTCCAAAGCACCTATTAACATCTTGGATACCAGAGATCATTGTTCAGAATATACTGGTTTATATTAGAAACTTTAGTTTTAACCAGTATGTTAATAAGACATCCCAAACGGTTTCAGGTCATACATTCCTAGAACAGATGGCAGAGTTGCTATGAGTAAAACAAACTATGGAATCTCATCCATTCATTCAACCGATGTCTTTTAAATATCTATTGTGTATCTGTGCTAAGCTGGGGGTGCAAATATGAAGGATCTTTTCCCTCAGGACCTCGCAGCTTGGTAGAGGGAGACTCAGGAAAATCAGGGATGGCCATGCAATATCATAAGGTCTGGGATCAGGTTAGGTTTGCACAGGGAGCCATCACATCACACTGCAAAGGTGGTCGAGAAGGACTTCCAGAGCAATTTTGAGAGCTTTAGTGTTTAATGTCCACTCACTTCTGGGTTCTTCTTTATGACATCTATACCTAGTGTCTATACCAAAGTATTCCTAATGATGGAAAATGCATTCCATGCCCGCCCCAAAATAAAGAAAAGTACAGAATCCAATATACTATAAGCCCCATAAAACTTAATCCTACTACAAAAGGATACATAATGACTAGGCAAATTTCTTTTGTTGGGCTGAAATCCTGTTGTATCCTATTTTCCTTAGATTAAGTGGATTAGATTGTTGACTTCTTTAAGTAAGTTACCTTTACTTGGAATATCATGCATTAGGATTATAACGTGGGTATTATTATAGCGTGGATAGGCCAAAGGAAGTAAGAACAAAGTTCTTTCTTTCTTCAGACTAGGCACAAGTCTCAAAATGATTTCTTAGGACAAATTAGAAAGCCATTCTTGAGGCAGAAAGTCAAACCCGTCTCTCCAAAGCTGGGTCAGTGCTCAGTCGGAAAGCAAAGATTGCGATGACGATGAGCCCAGTCCTGGGCTCACACGGTCACTTGTGGTGTCAGGTTTTGCTCACGCAGCGGCTGTGCCTGCTGATTAAGTCCATATCTCTTTTACTGAAAACCTTTTTCGATTATTAATGAAGGAAATTTTAAAGATGGCAAGAAAATTACATTTCCTTTTGAAATTACAGTGTAAGTGTAGTTTCTTCAACTGGCTCTTTAAAAATTGAGAAGGCCTCATCCTCATAGATTAATGAGATTTTCCTTCTCTGTTCCTACTCAAACCCCCTTGGACCTACTTATTCACTTAATAAGTCTGCTGCATATGTCTCAACTGTCAGAAATGACACAAGTCTTCATTCCTCTGAGTAGGGCTAACTATTCTGGATACTTCGACAATCATATTTCCAAAGATCTTCTTCAGTGTTTTTGACTGGAGTGAATGGCATATCAAAGGCTGTGTTCACATATCTACACCCTCCTCCCCTTCCTCCACGAGAAGAAAGTGATGTCTTTGGTTTTAGTGTCTAGAAGACTGGCATTCAAATAGCCTACTTGTTATTCTTGTAGCTTATCCAATGGTGCTCATTCCTACAAAGAAGTCAGGCACTGGGACAGTTGAACCCAAGAGTCCCTGTGGGTTTGGAGCAGAGGTCCCCTTCCAGAGCCCTAAAGGACTAACCCCTTTAAGGACAGGGTAGGTTGTTTTGGCCCTGGCTCTTTGGATTCATATTAGAGAAAGCCAATTGCACTATGTGAAGCCAAAAAGGAATTTTTTGATAAGGATAAAAGTGAATCCTATGAATCCCAAGAAGCATAGACTGACCTCGGCATAAACTAAAATGAGAAATGGAAAAGCATCAGAACCAAAATTATTCTTTCTCTCCAGGCCTTCTGGCTTCTTGACTTTGCATGTCCACTTCATTCTTCTCTCTATATATCTGTCCATTAGCTTTCACAGCTTTTCCAGGTTCAGATGGCCACGCAAGGCAGCTCTGTAGCTCCTGGATTTATATGTCCTGAGTTCAAGTGGTCAACAAAGACACATGAAGGTCTGTGAATCTCACTTCACATTCTTGAGAGGGAAGCTTATGGGCCTTCCTTGAGCCAGGTGTCTACCCTTAGTCAAGTCAGCTCCAGCCAAGGAATCAGTCTTGCAGTAGAAGCATGAGTGTGGGTTAGAGTGTGTAATTCTCAAAGAAGGGCAATCAGGGTCTGGATGAACCTCTCAAGTGATGTCAACTCCTAGGGTCAGTGAGCTATTTTCTGTCTTTCAAAAAGCTTGAGTAGAAGTAAGGTGTACGTTTATCCATGTTAAGCCTATAAAGAATAACCAAAATATCTGGTTTCTTTCATTGGGGTAAAAATCACAAGTTGGTTCAGTTACCCTGCTCATCTCATGCCAGTCAGAAGCTCTGCATTTATATTTAAAGGGCAATTACTTAATTAAAATTAGAAATCAAATTAATTATTCCAAAGTAAATACAATTTGTTAAGTAAACAACATGTTTCAGGTTTGGGAACCATTGGAGGAAAATGATGATAGAGAACCTTGGTGTTGAGAAGCTCGGGAACTTCAGTCTTAGCAGAGGAAAGCCAACTCCAGGTTCTGCTGCATATGAAGGAGTTAAAGCATAAAAGCTGCAATTCTGCTGCCCTACTAAAGCAGCCCTGTGGGGCTGTCCTGTTCATTGGGATCACTGGAGATCTTCTCATCTTATTGTAGTTATCTATGCTATGTAACACATAGCCACTTAAAACCACACAAGCTTATTATCTCCCAGTTTCTGAAGGTCAGGAGTCTGTGTGTGAGTTAGCTGGGTCCTCTGCCCAGTGTTTTAGTAGGTAGAAGTATAGGTGTCAGCTGGGACTGCGATCTTGTCTCAGGCTCAGGGTCTTCCAAGCTCACCAATTATTGGCAAAATTCAGTTCCTTGCAGCTGTAGGACTGAGATCCTTAGCTCCTAGAGTCAGCCCACCATTCCTGGCTATGTAGTCCTCTCCACAGTATGGCAGTTTGCTTCTTCAAAGCCAACAGAGAATGTCTACTTTTGAATCTCTCGAATGCATTTAAAGGTCTCAGCTGATTAGGTCAGGTCCGCCTAGGATAATCTCTTTTTCTTAAATTAAAGTTATCTGATTGGGGATCTTAATTACATCATCACAATTCCTACATCTTTGCCATATAATGTAACATAATCAAGAGTGATATCCCATTATAGGTTTTCATGGGTCTTGCCTACACCCAAAGAGCAGGATCATACTGTGCATGAGCACTAGGGGGCAGAAATCTTGGGGACCAGCTCAGAATTCTGCCCATTACAATAAAATGAAGAGAAGGAAGAGTGAGGCTTGATCTTGGGTCAACCTCTCCTAGGCTTAAAGTCACCCTCCTTTGGCATGAAGGAGAATTAGACTGTGGGCCTAAATATGTTCATAAATTAAAGGAAATCCCAGTAATATAAGCATTTATTCCTCCTAAGCCTATTTCTGGCTGTTTATCTCTTATATTGGCCTGATTTATTTTCACTAATTTACTAATTTAGTATACATATTTGTATAATATGTATAATATCATATGGTACTTTATATAGTGTATAATGCTTTACCATCTTCAAAGAGTTTCTCCAATCTTCTCATTTAATTCCATTTCCCATGTTACCTCATACCCATTAGGGTATTTCCCCCCATATGGGTCAGAGAATCAGAGAAGCTAAAGCCATGTGTCTAGGATTACAAAGCCAGTCAGTGACAGAACAAAACCCAAAAGTTAGGCCTTCATCTCCAAATTATGCAGGTTTTTCCCCCTTTCTTGATCCTCCTTTGTATCATCTGAGTCTGGCTAAATGTGGAACATCCTGACTAAGGAAACAGTTGCCTGCCCTTAGAAATGGCTTCCAGTGCCACCTCTTTTTGGTACTCAACTGAGAAGAGGTTGGCATAGTTTCTGTCTCCTTCCTTCAATCCTCAGTGTCATCTTTGAGAGCTGAGCAGACCAAGACCTTGTTTGCCTACACTTCTCCCACAGGGCAGCGGGCCCCTGCATGTTGACATGCTGGGTAACGCCTTACATTTTGTAGAGTTTCTGATTGGTGAGTTGATTTTATGTAACTCATTTTATAGTAGGTTTTCCAGAAAGGTTCTGCTATTTATTGTGTTGTGGGGAGGCTAAAGATGGCAAAGAACTCCCCTTTATCAGCAAGTAGTATAAGCCATGAGCTAAACTGTACTTTTTGCATATTTTAATTTTCACAAGTGTGTTATATATATTATTATATCCATCTTGTATATGAGGAAACTGAGATTCAGAGAGATTTTGTACTTCTCTCTGAGACGGAAGCCACACAGATAGTAAATGGTGCGTCTAGTACTGCTTCTGTTCTTTAAGCTCTAAAGGCCATATGCTTCCATTATACCATGTAACCAGCTCAGATGTCACTGCTGACACAAGCCTTCCATCTCATCATGTGTCTCTCACAGTTAATATTGTCTTCTTGGTGTCATCATAACATCCATCCATCTTTCCACACATCTATCCTTCCTTCCATCCATCCATCCAACCATCCATCCATCCATCCATCCATCCACATATCTATCCTTCCTTCCATCCGTCCATCCAACCATCCATACATTTATCACCCAGTTATAACAACTAATCAATTGTATTATAAAACTGATCACTTGGTCACTTGCTCATATCCTTGAAAAACTAAGAACTCCCTCATCTTTATGTTCATACCAACTAGTTGAGGGGCTTGGCACATAATTGGAGTTCAGTAGTAGTTTGCTGACTTCTGATGCTTCTGCTGAGAAACCTTAAATTAGTGCCGAAATCAACTTAGTTTGTTTTAACAAAGGAGGTTGTAGGACTGTGCAGTTTTAGGCCATAGGAATCATTTATGTGTTGCTTCCATCCACCTCTTACTTCCTTCCTTCCTTCTAATCTCTTACTTGGAGATTACTTACTTCATACTTACTCCTAACAAGTAAGTAAATAAAATGCACATCAAAGTCATCCAGGACTTTCTTTACAAATACTTCTTTTGACTCATCATCTCGTCACTCTCACTGTCCCACACATTTCACATCTATTGAGCTCTGACCTTCTCCACCTCTGAGGCCTGAGGCACCCCTGCTATGGACAGGGCCAGTGAAGGGCAAGGCCGATGAGCCTCTCAGGCCGTAGTTCTAGGCCTTCTACTCTACCAGCCCCTGAAGGTGTTGAATAGCAGAGACTTGCTGTAGGACTTTACATGTATCCCTAAGGAATGTTCTCAAATGTCAAAATCATTTTGCATTTTTATTCTGCTTTCTCCATTATTAGTTATGCCTGCCAATCTCCCTGAAAATATTATCATACCCTCTACATTTCTCCGTATTATTCACCGATAGATAACCAATAAGATGCTGGAGGACGGAAATGCCAAAAAAAAAAAGGACAAGGATGTGGTATTTGTATTTGTTCTTTAAGAAGCAGCCAAGTAGGAAGGTGTAGGCAGCCCAGACTGAGAGGTAGACCTGGGTATTTTCTGCTGAGGAGAGATGCCTGATGGGGTTTTCAGGCTTAGTCTCTGTTCAGATGGTGGGCTTCTTCTCTCCATTACCAAAACCATGGGTAGGACAAAGCCCAGTGTGTTCCATACAGAGAAAATTGCTTGGTTTACCTAAAATAGCTATCACTGACAATTTTGGAGAAGTAGAAGGACATAATCAGAGCTGTGCCTTAGGATGGTAATTCTTTAGCAGCATGGTAAGTGATGGCACAAACAGGTCCAAAGGCAGCAAGAGCAGGTAAGATTTCAATAGTATAGATGAGAGAATATGGAGACCTGAATAAGAACATCGCAGTTGGCATGAGAAAAATGAGATACATAGGAACGGCACTACAGAAAGAAAGACTCGGCAACTGACCAGGAATGGCACGAGGAGTGCAAAAGCTGGAGGAAAAAGGAAGAGTCTGAGGTGATGCTGAGATTTCCAGCCTGTGTGATCGAGGGGATGGTGGTTGGATTTGCCAGGATCGGGAACTCAACAGAAGTTGCTGGTTGGGGGGAGAAGAAAGGTTGAATTCCATTTCAGACTTGAGGCATTTGGAGTACATGTGGAGCACCAGGTTGGTGGTCAGGAGAGTGTGCAGGGTCAAGAATGGTGATAGGAGGGTCAATGGAATCAATGTAAGAATGGAAGCCATAGAGGGAGATGAGATCTCTCTCCCAAGAAGAGAGATAGAAAGAAAATGAAAAGAGGGGTAAGGATAGATCCTAGGAGCGCACTACCATTTACAGACCAGGCAGAGGAAAAGGAAAAATGAAAGGAGTTGGGGAAAGAATGGTCAGAGGCAGGAGAAAGCAGTGTTTTTAAATACTAAGAAAGAATAGTGGTGGCAAGGGACCCTCATTCAACCCCTACTCTAACCCCAAAGCCATGTAAGAAAGCATTGAAAAGGAGGAGAAAATGGAAATCAAAGAGCAAGAGACAGGACTGAGCACTTACTACGTGCTAGGCATTATGCTAAGCAATTTACAAACATCATCTCATTATGCTTATTGCAGGTTTTAAGAGTGGCTAAAAGAGTGGTTAAGTGGCACCCAAGATTCAGATCCTGGCTCCACGTTCACTAGTTCTGTGAGCTTGGATAAATTTTCTCTTCTTTAAATGGGCATAACTCATTATCTCACAGGGTGGCATGAGTATCATGACAGATAATGCATTTCAAGTTACATTTCAAGTCAATGAGAGTCATTATTATTATTTCTTTGGGCTTGCTTTTATAATATCTCTCCCCCCCAGAAAGCCCTATTAGTCCAAAGATCATATATGTTTTGTTAAGAGTTTTGTTATTTGTTATTCAGATTTGTTAACAACTGAATACCCTCAATATCTGCATGTAGGAGGCACTCAATAAATATAAATTGAATGACTATACAATCTCGTTTCATCTACATATCCTTGCCTATGGGTACACCTTTGTTTTTCCTTAAGGAAGAGGGGATGAATTCTCATACACACACTGTTCCATTGTAAGTTTTTCAGTTTTCACAAGAGGATGTCATTCTTAACCACAGCTTAATTGCCTGTTAATTAAAAGACACAGGTCTGAAGGGGAAATGGAGAGTTGTTAATCAACGGGCATAAAGTTTCAGTTAAGCAAGATGAGTAAATCCTAGAAATCTGCTGTACATTGTACCTATACTCAACAATGACATATGGTACACTCAAATATTTGTTGAGAGAGTAGATCTCACCTTAAGTGTTCTTACCACAATAAATAAAAGTATTTTAAAAAGTCAGAAAATACAAAAATATAATCGGTAATTAAGGATTGAATATTCTGACAAAGGAGGACTAATTGATTGCTTAATATTTTATTTTTATTCTTATGTATCTGGAGAGAGAATATTGTTTGCAAATAGCAAAACTAAGAATAGTTATATGACTCTTGAAAATTCATATTTGTGGAAATAAGATGCTTATCAACAAGCATCATTTTGTAGATGGAAAAACTAGCTGATCATTCAGTTGTGCCTAATGTGATGACTTTATATTCTCTTATGTACTTTAGTGCATGTGGTATTGTTTGCTTATTCAGAAAAAAAATGTATATTCTACTCAAGTTTTAGTAAAATAACAGCTCACAGTTAGTGAGCACCTGCTGAGTGGTTTTGATATATTAAATCATACAGTTTTCATACCACTCCCATGAGAACCCATTTCACAGGCGAGGAAACTAAGGCATAGACAGGTTATGCAATTGGCTCAAAGACACACACTAGTAATTAGTGGATCTGGGATTTGAACCTATGTGTCTTAGTCACTATAGTATAAGGAACTTACACACTATGAGACAAGTATCTAATAAAATCACGTTTTATTGAAGGATTTTTTTTTTACTACAACCTATAGTAAGAAATACATTTCACATTATATTATACCCACATATTAAACCCACATGTTTCACATAGAAACACTTGCTCTTACCATGTGTGAAATTCTCCGATATATAAGAAGGAAAAATTCTAAGAATGTACAACTCTGTACTAGGGCTTTGGGGAGGGAAAAAAATGAGAGGAAGATTGGCAATAGATGTTAGCTCAGGGTGAATCTTTACCAGCAAAAAAAAAAAAGAAATACTTAAAAAAAATTCTAATTGAACCCCAAAATTGTGTACATTTGTTTCACAATCCACTAATGGTTTGAGACCTGCAGTTTGGAAAACCATCATAATAAGGGGTATAGTAAGACACAATAACACTAAAGGAGGCTAATAGGGATGCCGTTTATTAAGCATCTACTATGTGCTGAAATACTGTCATCAATATTTATGTATAATGTCTTCAATTCTCATTACAACCCTGAAAAGTAACTCCATCTTTTTTCACAGAAGAAAGTGGGATGTGGAGAGGTTCAGAGATTTGTCCGAAGAAGATAAATCCTGATCAAAGGTTCCTTCCACTAATCTACTCTAATAATAACGTTTAAGTATTATTAAACAATTGAATCAATATAGAAAAAGACACACGTCTGTATTTTACTAGCAGAGTACTCACTAGAAGACAATATCAAATTCACTGCTACTCAATAGTTTTTAAAACCTAAGCTGAAAGAAACTATACCCAGGAAGGAGTGCTTGAAGAAAATGTGATCTATCCATTCTTCCAGCAAGTGCTTACTGTTATGAGTCAGACATTGCTCTAAATACTTAATACACAATCCTCGTTTAATCCTCATGATAACCTGAAGAGATAGGTGCTACAGTACTATTAGCCCTATTTAACAAATGAAGAAACTGAGGCACAATAATTTAAGTCACACACCTAGTAAGCAGCAGAGTGGGTTTCCAACCAGGGCGATCTGGCCTACACTCTTAACCTTCTATTGTGCTGTCTCTCTCAAGTTCAGCCTAGACTGAATCATAACGCCCGCCTCCTCCATTCTATCCCACAATATTGTTTTTGTGCATTTCACTCTGATGTGGTGTCATCAGCCTGTGCTGAGTTAATATAAGATCCCATATAAAGAACAGCACCATCATACTCAGCATTGAGTCATTGTTTATCATGCCACACGCTTTATGAGAACTCAGGGAGAATGTCTGTCCAGTCACTGTATCAGAAATATTCTACTTATCTTCAACCATTGGTTGGGTTTTATCTTATAGACACTGTGAGATGTGTCACTGACCAGCATTTCTTTATTGTGTTGACTGTTAGACAACTTATCCTCAGGAATGTAATTCCTGTCTCCATACTTATTTCCTTCCTCTGTTCCAACTTCTCCCTGATGCTTGCTTACTTTATTTGATGGAAGTTGATATAACTCCTTTTTGGAACAAAATGAGAATGCTTAAGCATGCCTCGTTACATCTTTATGAGTTATTATTAACCTTCATACAGATGCGGAAACTGACACGAGGAGACAATTGAATAAAGCACTCAAGTCTGGAGCACATAGCCTAGCCCTTAATGGTATGCTGACTTATATCTGTAACCTGATCTTCCCCAGGCCACCTATGAGAAATACATCATATTTAGAGTGATCATCCTAGGTTCACCTCTATGAGTTGAGTGACCTTATGCAATTCATGTAATCTCTCTGTGCCTCTGTTTCCTCATCTGTAAAATGGAAATAGCAATATACCTGCCACACAGAGTGGTGGGGCAGAGGAAGAATTAATTTATGTGAAGTGCTTACAACAGTTCCTGGGACATATGTGTATGCGTAGTATACATCATCGCCCTTAGATCACCGTCTCCTCCTCCTCCCCCTCCTCCTCCTCCCCCTCCCTCTTCCCCTCCTCCTTCTCCTCTTCCTTCTCCTCCTTCTCTCTCTCCTTCTCCTTCCTCTTCTCCTCCTTCTCCTTCTTCTTGGCTCTTGCTTCTGTTGTTTATGGAGAACTTCCAGCCCTCTCAAAGGGTCACACTTATTCCAAAGGGTCCCCAATGAGGCACCGCAAGGGCTCACTATCAGGTTTCCCACGTTTCCCCTCCAGCCTTCTCCCTTGGTTCCCACTTCCATCCGTGTCACTTGAGGGTTTCCCACCCCAGCCCTTGTGTGCAGCTACCGACACTTGTGCCTAGCATGGTCTTTCTCAATACTGACAAACACGCAGATCCTTCAAGTGTGCTCTTCCCTGGAGTCCTCACTAAGTCAGTGTTTCTGTGTCATGTCACACCAAATCTTATCATCTGAGCTCTGATGCAGTGTCCTTCTGCCCTGAGTTTCCTTTATACCCACTCTCTATGGAATTGAACATGTGTCCATGGGGCTTAGTCAAAACCAAAATCCTAAACAGACACCATGCTGCTCTCTCATCCCTTGCACTCCCTTCTCCTCCATGAAACAGCCCATCCCTTGTTCTCCTTCTGTAACCTCCCTCCCTACCAGTTCACCAGACACACACAGCCACATATGAACCCCAACTTGGGATCAGCTGACACCCTCCTACAAATCATTGTCTGTTTCCTGTGTTGGTGAGTACTCCCCAAATGGATCACAAACTGCTTGAGGTTAGAGAGTGTGTCTGAGAATCCTCACCTTCACAGCACTTAGTTCAGGACTGAACACAGAGGCAGCTCCCACAAACAGTTGTTGGTTGATTGAATAATTTGCACTGGTCTTGATAGCTCCTGGCTAAACCAGGATAAGAAATCCCTTTGGGGAGGGAAACATTCATTGTCTCAGATAGAGTGACCCAGCACCCCAGTTTGTCCAAGACTATCTTGGTTTTAGCACTGAAAGGTCCCATGGCCCAGGAAACCCCTCAGTCCTGGGCAAACTGAGATGGTTGGTCACCTAGCACTAGGATTTTCCTGTTTGGAATATACCCCTTACACTCCAGACCAGATACCAGTCTTCTCACCCCAACCTCATGTGTCTGCCTTTATCCACCTGGACACACCACACACACACACACTCTCACAAGAGTCATATCACCATTACCTGTCCCCTGCTCTCCCAGCTTGTATCAGCTCATATAATTCAATGGTCCACAAATGCTCCACACTTGACAGACCAGAGGAAAGTGTTCTTGTCATCTCAGCTTCTTCTCTCAGCTTTGTGACCTTCCCAGTTATCACGGTTTGTGACGTTCACTTTTCTTTAATCAGCAGAGGGCCTGGGTAGAAACACAGGGCTCTCAACCCTGACAGGCTGGATTTCAGATATTGCTGGCTTCTGCCTTCTGAATCCTTGTGGAATGATCAGGGTTTAACGCATTTTCATATGTCAGATTGTCGTTCTTGGGAAGCGACCGCTGAGGAAAATCCCTGGTATGTGAGCTCCCTACACCTTGTTATCCTCCACGGCCATAATTGCTCCTTTCACACTGATATCTTCAACCCTTCCACCAGCACTTGGGTCCGGCACAGCATCACCATCTGTTCATATGACACCAACATTATGCTCTCCTTTCATGCATCCCTAAATGGGGCTGGAGAAGGCAATGGAGATGGCAAATGTGCCAGCTGGCACCAGTGACACAAACCTAGACAGTGATGAATCATGGCCCAGGACCGGGAGGAAGAGGGGAGGACGCTGATGGCTAGCTGTGTGCTGTCATCCGTGCTGCAGGGCGGACCTCTCCGCTCATGGAAGCAGAATTAACGTGGTCTTTCTGTTCCTGCAGCAAATGCATAAGCTTCTTATTAATATATGGTCACAAGAGAACGTTCAATAGAAAAGAAACATTCTTGCTTCTGTGCCTCTCTAACTGGCATTACTTGGGACTCTCCAGAGAGTTTGAGGATTGCTTGAAAACAAGAGGGCGGGGTTTCTGGCTGTCCAGGGGAGGAGCCCAGACACGATGATCATGCCGATGGGCCAGTTCTGTCCCGCAGGCTGCTGAAGTTCCCACTACCTCTTCCACCCTGGGTCTCCAAGGTCCTCTCTTCTTACTTTATGCCCTACAATCGATTTACTCATTCAGTTTTCTCTGAATGCTGCTTCCAGGATTAAATTGGCCAGGCAGCTATTCAAGGTTGGTTCTATAGATTTCAAATTTAGGCATGTTGACCTTGGCCTTTTCGTTGTTGTTATTGTTGATTTTGATGTATTTGATGTTAAGACAGTTCTATGTTTTAAAACTTTCTATTCTTTGCTTTTTTATTGAGTCCTTTTCCCTATATTTATGTGTTTGCCTTCATTTACTTCACTTTCACCTTTCCCTTTTTTATTTTTATTTTATTTATTGTTTTTTGTTTTTTTGTGAGGAAGATCAGCCCTGAACTAACATCCATGCTAATCCTCCTCTTTTTGCTGAGGAAGACCGGCTCTGAGCTAACATCTGTTGCCAATCTTCCTCCTTTTTTTTTCCCCCCAAAGCCCCCGTAGATAGTTGTATGTCATAGTTGCACAACCTTCTAGTTGTTGTATGTGGGATGCGGCCTCAGCATGGCTGGAGAAGCGGTGCGTCGGTGCGCGCCCGGGATCCGAACCCGGGCCGCCAGTAGCGGAGTGCGTGCACTTAACCACTAAGCCACGGGGCAGGCCCCACCTTTCCCTTTTTTAAATGGAAATGGTAGCACAAAGGCACCCAATAAAATATGAAACTCTTTCTCAATAGAGGAAGCTAGATGCTGTTTTTGTTTTATACAAAAAGCCCCCATAGATCCTGCCTGTTCTCTAAACAGATATCTCCCAAAGGCTGATGCAGCCGAGAGAGAGAAATGTGTTTCCAGCTACATGCATGAAATACAAGAAATCCCAGATCAGCCCTGTGCAGGAGACTGAGACAGCCCCAGAGGTGGAGCCCCCAAATGGTTGGAATCCTAGTGTTATCACAGCTCCAAAACATCCAGGTTGACTTGCGAGGTTCCTTCCCATCAGGTCGACTCAGCTGACCAGTGAAGATGGAAGAAATAGAAACCTGACGCCCTTGACTTTATAAGGTAGCTGACACAAAAGCACCCATTAGCGGGGGCAGCTTTGGAGCACCTATCTCTCATTCTTATAGGAAACATACTTGTCCAAGTCTCTTCTCTGTTGCTAAAAACAAAAGAAATAAACAAAATGCTTAAAACAGCAGAGATGGCTGGCATGAGCGTTGGTGATTATATGTGGTGTCAATAAACAACTTCAGGCACAGAGAAACACGCAGGAGTGTCCAGAGATTACTGGCTGGTCAGAAGTTGTGACAGAAGGTCCACTGGGGAGGAGGGGTAAAAAATGCCAGATAATAGAAAATGATCCTTGTAGAGCCAGAAACAAGTCATGTATGAGGGACAGTGAATGGGAAATATGATTCAGAGCCCGCCTGGAGATAAAGGGAGTGATGGATGCTGCCAAAAGGTAAAGATCTGTGTAGCAGGGTGGTTAGAGTTTGTGCTTGAGACTGTACAACTGGGAGATTCTTAAGCCTTCTGAGTCATAGAGGAAAGGCATTGACATAGGGGCAGTGGAAGAATAGGGGAGGATTCTTAATCAAAATGATTCCTAAAGAAAATGATGCCTTCGCCTATGATGAGGAGGAATTGCAGAAATAATATCCCAGAAGTAGAGGCTGTGCCTGGTTCCAGAGAGAGGGGTAGAGTGGAGACAGTTTAAGGCTCTGCTTCAATGTCGTGGCTAAAGAAGTGGATATAAACGTGAATGAAAATGCCAAACAGTGCCTCTCTGCATTAAAGTTTAGCTGTTTGGCCTCTCCCCATAGCTTTTAGTTTCATTTTTTTGTTTTTGGTTTTTTTGCTGAGGAAGATTTGCCCTGAGCTAACATCTGTGGCCAGTCTTCCTCTATTTTGTATATGAGCTGTCATCACAGCATGGCCACTGATGAGTGGTATAGGTCCACACCTGGGAACCAAACCCAGGCCACCAAAGTGGAGTGCACCGAACTTAACCACTAGGCCACTGGGGCTAGTCCCTGGATGCAGTTTTGATGCCAATGATAGTGGTGTTTATTTTCTCCCCTGAGGGTCAGAAAATGTGATTTCTAGTCCTGGCTTTGACACTAACTATGGCAAGCCCTCTCTCTCCCTCACTTTGGGGATACTGAGCTGGCCCAAATGTGACTTCAGCCTTGGGGATATAGTGTCGGGGGGAGGGGACATAGGAAGCCAATGGAGCCACCCCTACCTCCTCCTTCAAAGCCACCAGCAGCCGCTGGATCTTTAACAAGAAACATAAGTGGGAGAAGTAGGTCGCCCCTGCAGCTGCTCGGCCTCTATTCTCGAGTGTCAGGAAGCCAGCTCTGGCCTGAGAAAGTCTTGAAATTCGGGCGCGGTGTGATGAGATGCTCAGGCAAGGAGGCTGTTGTAAACAGAAAGGTGTTTGTCTCCCGTCTCAGATTCACAGTTGGGCATCAGCTCCTTGAGTTTCCTTTTTTGCACCGAGCGCTTCTAGTTGCATCAAAGTAAGTTTGCCGTGCACGAGGCTGTTGTGACTAATCCTGGGGTTAGTCATTCCAGGGCTGGAGTAAGAACTTCAGACTTCCTAAACCCTGAAAGGAATATGGTTTCCCCTCACTGCCCCATATGTACTTCCAAATAAAAACATTTTTAAGTCATAAAATATGTACAATGACATCCTACCAAGTTCTGATTTTTTCCCACAATGATTACACAGATACTTTTAAACAAATCAACATTTCATATATTTTTTCTCTGTTTTAGTTTCCCTGCTTTGCTGATGCTCAGTCTAAGCACACGTTTAGTTGACTTGTCGGTGATCCAGCAGTGGTCACTTCCCCTTGCTGGGCCTCAGTTTTCTCATCTATGAAATAAAGGTTTTAGGTGGAAGATCTCTAAGATCTCTTCCAGCTAAATTTTCTATAATTTCATAACCTCAAAGGCCAGTTTTCTAACTACCTTTATCATCATCTTATCTTGACATTTTGTGTCTTCCAAATATGAATGAGAAAAATAATATTGGCATTTCCATATTCCCTCGACTCCTCATACCTATTCAAGGCCACAGCTAAACCTCGGTGAGTATCTGGGACATTTCTAAGTCAAAATTAAAGGATGATTGTGTCCCTTTTTATGTCCAAACCTTGTGAAGAATATATGTCTATAATAAGATGTGATCATTAGCAAAGTCCTTGATATACTGATGGAAAGCATTTTGGAATAAAGGCAACACTATTTTGGAAAAGGATAACAGTTATGACTCATATAGGATACTTGTACTATGTTTTCATCTCTGCAAATAATTTAGGGTGTGGTTCTGAAAATTTCTCTTAATCTTTCTAGGCTTTAGCTTTCCTGTTCATTCATTCATTCATTCATTCATGATTTACCTACCTCCAATATTTTATAATAAGGTAAGTCTGTCTCTAATATTTTGTGAAATTTGCCATGAACACATCTCCCATCTACATCTTGGCAATTCTTATGCCACTGCCCTTTGACTTTTCACCTCTGTCCTGAGTGGAGATATTGCCTTGGTTCCCAGGCATCCTGGGAGAGGGTGGCAGCAGAAACTGGGTCTCTCTACAAGCCTTGCTGTGGTCTGCCTCTCAGATGGGCACTGTTCATTATTTGCTGGAAGGTTTATATAACAGATGTTACAAGGCAGACAAGCAAGCACACACGCCCCGAGCCCAGAGCACGCCGAGCCAGACACGCACACACTCGCCAATACCAATACAAGGAGAGCTGCCGGGGTGATGGAGGGAGTGTGCTCTGGGGGCGAGCGCTGCTCCAAAGCCCTGCTAATGTCTCTGTGTGGCCATGCTGTATTTTCAGCTTGTCATCATGGCTGGGACAGTGCTGCTTGCCTACTACTTCGAATGCACTGACACTTTTCAGGTGCATATCCAAGGATTCTTCTGTCAGGACGGAGACTTAATGAAGCCTTACCCGGGGACAGAGGAAGAAAGCTTCATCACCCCTCTGGTGCTCTATTGTGTGCTGGCTGCCACCCCAACTGCTATTGTAAGTACAGAGTTAGACTTCCTTCTTTATTGTCAGATATTAAATGTTTCCTGTCTGCCTTTTCTGCTCTCTTCTCTCTTCCTGGGCATTCACCGGCAGCCTTATCAGGGGTGTCCTGTTTCAACCAAAACAGAGTCAGTAGAGCTCTGCATAAAACTTCGTTGAAATAGGTCTTGTCTTTTATAGGTGGCTTTTGCTTTTGGGTATCTGAATTTAAATATGTATATATATATTTTTTTTCTTTTTAAAGCATGTTTGAATGTCATAAATCAAGAGGCATGATTGGCTAACGTGTTAAGAACAGCTCTTGTGCTCTTGAAAATATATGCCGTGGGTTGTGTGTATTCAGAAGAGGTCTTGAACATAAATGCTGACATTGATATGAAGACTCAGATCGGAGTGAAATAAAATCCCCCCAGCCTGGGCCTGTATCTCCTGCTGTTCTGATTGAACTTCCAGAGAGGTGGAGATGAGAGAAATCATTTGACCTGAAGTTTGCTGTGATTCATTCTTGGTGGCTCTGGCTCTGTTCACATTACATCACATTCAATTAAGTTGCAATGTTACCATTGTTTATTTCATTATTCTCTCTCCTGAGGCAAAAAAATTGGCCAGAAAATCCTCTAGGGAGACCTGTTGCAAAAGCATAAAGCTCACAGATCTGTATTATCTGGAAAAGGGATTTAACACTTAGACGTTTTAATTTTAATTTTTAAAATGACTTTGTGAGTGTTTTAAATAAACATTTCTGTGTCTAAACATGCTACAGCATCAGATTATTTGGGATGTAATCTCAGTTATAATTTCCCCCCTTTCTCTTCCAATAGCTGCCTCCCCCCAACTCTCCGTCCTCCCCCACCTGCCCTTTCCCTCTCCCCTCTCTTTTGGGCAGTAAGAAAAATACTGACTGGCATGCTGAGGAATATACTGATTGCTCAGACATTTGGTTCAAGTATTGTTTTCTATGCAAATGTTTTGCTTGCTTTAAGATGAGAAATGGAATAGAATTTTGAGGAGGAATAATGTGGATGTAATGACTCATACTACTTTAAGTTCATTTTGATCATTGATCCTCAGCTTGACAAGCTCCCCCTTAAATGATAAGACTGTGCTGTAGGAATTAAGGTCAGCAATGATAAAACATGATGTATCAGCGTGGTTAAAAACACAAGCTTTGCAGTCACATATACCTGGATTCGAAGCTTGTGTATGTGACTTTAGACAAGTCCCTCCCCCCATAAAAGTGGGGATAATGTGACTGCCTATTTCATAGAGTTGTCATGAGACTTAAATAAGATGATTCATACAAATGACTTAGCACCGTGTCTGGCAGGTACTAAGTGGTTAGAAACAGGGGAACAAAGAACCCGGCTGGAAACTGTTCTTCACCCTCTTCAGGCTCACAGACCTACTTCCTCTGCCTGAAGAGAATGAGGTTCCACTGAGGACCCTGGGAACACCTCCTCTTTAGAGTGATGGGAGATGTGCCCTCTCCCAGAGCAAGGCTGATCTCTGTATCCCTCTAACCTTTCCCTTATTCTTTCTCACCAGCCTGGGGAATAAGAGAAGGCATGAAAGACACCCTTCCATGGGCCTCAAAAGGTGACACTTAACTTCCCAGATAAATCCTGGAGGCCACATTGGGTTCTGTCTGGACTGGTTTAATGGTGGCTCTACCTGGAGGCAGAAGGCTTAGCCTGGAGTCAGATCCTGGTTTCTCCCTGTCTCATAAGCGTATCATTTTCCTGTGTATTCATACGTGAATCTCTGAGTGGTCCTTTGACTTACTAACATGTTTTCCTCTCTTATTCCCAGTCCCGGGAAGTATCATTGCCTAGATTCTCCTATAACTAATTCTTGTAATTATAGAGATATTTTTCCATTAAAAAATACTGAGGAAAGCAAGGGAAACAGATTAATAAAAATTATGAACAAAAGTTAGTGAATCAGAAAATAGAAGTCATAAATAAAATCAGGAGCTAATTATTTGAAAAGTCAAATGTACAAGCCTCTGGCTAGTCAGTCTAATATAAGAAAGCCAGAAGGAAAAAAATATATAAGCAAAAATACATAAATCTTGAAAAGTCTACACTGTATTTTTATTTAAATTGTATATATAATTCTGTGCCAATAAATGCTTACATCTCAATAAAATTGAAAATATTCTATGAAGAGATAATTTAATAACAATGCCATAAAAAGATGTAGAAAAGATGAATAGATGAATAACAGTAGAATAAATTTTTAAACGTGTCTAAAATTTATCTCGCAAAATAGTACTGAAGACAGAGACATAGCTATAGTACAAATTCCTTCAAACTTTCAAGGAATAGAAAATCCATAATATATAAAATGTTCCAGAGGGCCGACCCAGTGGCATAGCAGTGAAGTGTGCATGCTCTGCTTCAGCGGCCCGGGGTTCACAGGTTCAGATCCCAGGCACCCACCACTGCACTGCTTGTCAAGCCATGCTGTGGTGGCGTCCCATATAAAGTAGAGGATGATGGGCATAGATGTTAGCTCAGGGCCAATCTTCCTCACACACACACAAAAAAGGTCCAGAGCTTAAAAATAAATGGAAAGCTTTTCAATGCTCATTACAAAGCAAGTTAAATATGGATTTTAAACACTTAGAAGGTCTACTTACATACCCACAAAAGCACCCTCAATAGCAACAATCTCACTTAAGAATGTTGATGTAAGCATATTGAAAGGATTGATGGATTTGTCTACCTAAAAATAAGCATTTCTATCAAAAGAAAAAGTAAAGACTGCAAAAATGTTTGCAGCATATGAGACTCAAATGTAAATATCCTTAACACTTAAAAAGATGAGCTTCCCAAAATAAAAATGGGAGAGGACAGGAATATACAATTAACAAAACAATAAATTGTGTGAATATAAACATTTCTAAACTCATCAATTATCAAAGAAAAGTAATTTTTAAAAACACGACATTTTCCCCATATAAGATTGGCAGATGTTTTAGAGAAATATAGCCCATGTTGTTGAAGGTACAGATACTTTCATACAATTCTAGTCAAAGATATTTTCTTTCTGAAGAGCAGCTTGTCAAAGACGTATTAAGAGTTTTATGAACTTCAGACCCAGTCATTACTTCCATTCTCTGAATTTATGTTAAGGAGATAATCAGAATTTTATATAAATACAAAGTTTTGTGTATAGGAATGTTCATCTCAGCAATAGTTTTAATGGTGAAAAACTTGGAACTATCTAAATACGTAATACTAGTGGATTGTGTAAATACATTATGGGGCAGTCATGTTCTTGAAACACCTTTAATAACAATGAAACATGCTTGTGATTTAATGTTAAGATTTTTTTAAAGGCTAAAATATTGCATATAGTATTGTGGGTAAAATCTTTTTCCCTTCCACAAGAGACTCTGACCGTCTCTTAATTTTCTGGCTCTGTTTCCCTAGAAAAAGAAAAAGATGATGTGTATCAACTATGTTACTAGGCAAAATTAACCCCTGATTGGTGAAGTGCATGTGGACCCAGAGAACCATAATTACCTGAGAAGGTAGCATGTTATGACTTCCAAGTGCAGTGACTCTGGAAACTTGTCATGTCCATTGTGGGACCTTGGAAGCTATGCCTATGGAGTTGCCACACCATATATTGACTCCTATAGGGCGTGAGGCTTTTAAGCCAGGGTGGCTCCTGCGTTTGCTGATATGTCTGTGGTCTCCTTGCGCCTGAGCTGTGCTGTGCTGCTGGACCACTGTGAGGACATGTGCTGAAGAGGAGCATGTGATGCTGCCCTGTTGGCAAGCTATGGTTCCTTCCAAGTGGACTAGTGCCAAATGTAGCACATGGTTGTCTGTGGGTCTGAATATTTAATAGACCCTAAGAAGACACCTTCTGTGTGTTGCAAGTATAATCCCAAATTTATAATTATATATCAAAAGACTAGTAAGAAATAAACTAAAAATTTAGAGCTATTGTCTCTGAGTACTAATGGTACAGTTAATTTTTTCTTTTTTTTATACTTTTATATATTTCTTTCCAAATTCTATGTGAATGTTTATTATTTTCAAATTGAAAGATATATTTTAAAAATAAATTGTATACTCCAGTTCTTCTGGCAATAATTATGAAAGGACTAATCTTTAATAAGACTTGAAAATGGCAATTCTAATAAACAGAAGCACACATGGCCAAAAAACAAAAATAGTAAAACAGAACTTTGTGAAGAATTTTCTCTTCTCTCGGGGCAAAAATCATAGACTATTTTTTTTCTTTCTAAAATGTTCAGCAGAAACTCTTCTCCAGGCTAGGAATTTTGATCAGATCTGTTCCATCAATTCCTTTTCCTCAAATGACACAAATTGACATGGAGATCAGATGCTCCAATGGGAGCCAGGAGGATATGGTCAATGGACACTGAACTGAGTATTAAGAACCTACAGCTTGGGGCCGGCCCAGTGGTGTAGTGGTTAAGTTTGGTGCACTCTGCTTCGGTGGCCTGGGTTCACAGGTTCAGATCCTGGGCGCACACCTACACCATTTATCGGCCATGCTGTGGCGGGCGACCCACATACAAAAGAGAGGAAGATTGGTCAGAGATGTTAGCTCAGGGCGAATCTTCCTCAGAAAAAAAAAAGAAAGAAAAAACAAACCTATAGCTCTACTCT
This sequence comes from Ceratotherium simum simum, assembly GCF_057802395.1. NCBI lineage: Eukaryota > Metazoa > Chordata > Mammalia > Perissodactyla > Rhinocerotidae > Ceratotherium > Ceratotherium simum. Next base: position 33,307,484 of record NC_141928.1, on the reverse strand, counting down.
AGCTCTCTAGTATAGAACCCTGATTCAGCCTTTCCATTCCTTTGCTTCTCTGGATGAAAAATGTGACCAATAATGCTGGCAGACCCCCAAGATATGTGCTGAGGAATATTCCATAAACGATGATGGTAAGAATAACATCTTTTAATTTATTTACATTCTGCAATCCTTGCCTAATTGATCCTCACAACATCCCAGTGAAACCAGAAAAGAGACATCCTAAAGAACATAGAGAAAGTGTGTAGTCCAATTCCCTTTAAGTTGAGAACATTGAGACTTAACGAGGTTAAATGATTTGCTGAAGGTCCCAGCTAGTTCTGTATGTGATTAGACAGGTAGGCATCCATTGGGTTCCACTTTTATTTTCCTCCTGAATGAGGGGCATTGCTAGGAACCAGGGCTGCTTACAGCTGATAAGTTAATGGCAGAGAGCTGTGTGGCCTTGGAACTCTGCTGATGGTGCTCAATCTTCCCCCAAAACCTGAAAAGAAGTGAGCAGCAGCAAGGCAGAAAGCAGAGGAATTCTTCTGCTGCCCAGGGACATCTCCTTGGAGCAAGGAGCTATGTCGTTTCTTCTGTTCCATCCTAGGGAGGTATGGCTTGTCCAAGAGCAGCCTTTGTTGGGCCACGGGGACTCAGACCCCAAGGGCCTAACTCAGCACACCCCCTGCTTCTGAGTGTGCATCCTTCATTCTCTTCACGTTGCAGAGTTTGCTGTTTCAAGAAAGGCAGGGATCCCAATCATGGCTTTGCCCCCAGTAAGTCATGTTCCCTCTATGGGTTCAATTTCTCATCTCTAAATAAAAGGAGGGGTTGGGCTAAATGGTCTCCAAGATCTTTCCAGTTCTCATATTCCATGAGAACTGAAAAAAGAACATTCTGATTGGAGGACTCCAAATGTCAGATTCCCAACTTCCAAGTCTTGGCTTTCTTTCTGGAGTTTGATTTTGCACCTCTGTGCCTGGTCAAGTGTTTCACAGAACTGCAGTTTTTGTATTATTCTTCCTTAAACCCATTTCCTATTTTCCCAGGAGTAGAAAGAAGGCAAGACTGTGGGGTGACTTTTGTGACACTAACTAATGGCAATTTTTTAAAAAGTAGCTCGACCTGGACTTGTCCTTGGTTTCCTGTGCCTTCTCAAGCACATTAACCATAGACAAACCCAGCACGCTGCACTGCTGTGTGTCTCTGTGGATGGGCATTACCAGCCCTACTCACAACTGCGGGGAAGGAACAAGGAAGACGTGAGGGAAAAGACTCGGCCACGTGTTTGCCTTGTCATTTCCTATTTCTCCTTTGGTGCTTTGCTGTCAGAAAAGATCAGCATCATGTTGAGGCAAGGCCACGTGGGATAAACTGCACAGGGACAGGCCACTGCTGTCCCAGATCTTTAGGAACGGTTAGAGCTTGGGAGATTTATTGTGTCTGGAACCGTTAGCCAAAAGTGGTGGCCCACATTTCCAAGAAATCTGCAGAGTGCTTCTGACCAACGTGGGGCTGACTACTGCCTCAGGCCTCCCGAATAAACTCATACACTCAGAGTAAAGGCAGAGAGCCTGTTTGGAGAAGAGGATTTAACTCAGTGGAGAATCTGATTTACCCTTATTTTGTCTCAGCCCCAGTGCCGCAAGGCATGAGAAAATGGCTATTAAACCTTTTTCTTGGCCTCACAACAAAGTGGAAAGGGAGTATTTAGTACTGAAGCAGCAGAACATTTGACACCCAGCCTGAGAGAATTGAAACGGCTCTCAGTTTGCGTGCAAGTGTGCACGCACGCATATCCAAGACTCATCTAGAATTTCCTAGGAAAGGAAGAGACAAACCAATTTGACAGAAAGACATGGTTTGGAGGAAATTGTGAATCTTCATTTGGGGGGTTTCTGGGCTGTAAGCTCTTACAGTGAATGTAAAAGCCCACAGCACAGTGTGATCACAGAGGGGGCTCTCAGTAAATGCAAGTCTGTTGGCTGGCTGACCAGGGACGCAGCTGCTGAAGCAAAGGGGACATTGTAGGACCCTGTACTGCCTCATAAGCTGCCGCTCCCAGGCTCTGAACAATCTCATCTGTTGAAACCCCTTTTAACACTTTGTAATTCACATGTTTTTCTCTTTTGTACATTATCACGTGACTTCCTTTTTTCTTTCCCATGAGCACATTTTCTTTGTTGCTAATGTACTTAGTCTTTAAATTTACATTTTTTTCTGGGAAAGATTTATAGATATCCCCATTAATTATTGTGGATTTTTCTAAAAACTTGAAGAAAAGAATCCATTTCCACATTTTTGTCCATCCTAAAGATGAATGCTCCAAATTCCTTTACAGATTGTTTTTCCCCTGACATCATCCCACAGAGAGATTTGCTTACCACCTTTAAGATGCCCATTCTAAGGACTGGTGACTAGATGATTATGTTAAGGAGCTTAGATAATTTGTTTCTTGAAAAGACTATTATTTGCCTAAAATTATGTGATGGTCAACTTACTTGGTGATCACGATACATTTTACTTTTATATTGAGAGCAATATTTTAACTAACTCATTTTAAATTCCCATTTCTCTTATATCCACTGTCCAGAAAAAAAGTCATAAGAGACTACTATGCTTTGGAATGTAGCGTAACACTTTGGTGCTACATTTTATATCAAGTGCCATCTTAAGACAGCCTTCTGAATGGGTAGATACGGCCCCTGGATTAAGACCAGTAGGGAGGCTCCAATCCACAAAACACTTATTATCCCAGTTGCTGAACGATTTTCAAAATGCTGTCATCCAAATGGCTTTGATTCTGTTGCAGCCTTGAGCTTTGAAAGGCATAGGAAGTGTCTAGAGCTGAATTCCTTTATTTACACTGAGGTGTGATAAAGCAGAAGTCAAGAGCCCTTGAACCAACCAAAGCTCAGCAAGTGAGAGGACCAGAACCTCTCTGCAGATCTGGGTTGTCAGTGGCCCTCGTCAGGAAAGATTAAAGGAGAGCATGAAGACATTGCCAGTCGAGACTGGCAGCATAGTCTGTACATTAAAAATCTCCTGGGTCACTTTTAAGCAAAATCTACAACAAAAACCATGTCTGTCTTTCTTGGAAATGCTCATGACTGTAGAAACCTCCCAGGGAGAATATTGGAAGCATCAAAGGATCCCTGGAACTGAAAGCTCTGAAGGTACTTAGACACCAATATTGGAAAATATGCAAAGAACCTTCTCCTCTTCCTCCGAGCATGACACACAGACAGCTCAGAGAGGGGGCTAGCTCTCCTTTAGGAACCCCAGTGACAGAGATATCAGGTGATGTAATGACTCTGGAATAGGGTGCATTCACTTTGCTTTAAGGGAAGATTACTTGGCGAGGGCAAAGTCCCATGGGATTTTAAAAGTGCATGAAGGCTGAAGGAAGAAGCGCCACAAGAAACCACACTGGCCCTGCAGAGCTTAACCAACAGAAGTGAGATCGAAGCCTAATCATGTGATTTCAGTTTTCCTTAATCAGCCCTCTCTCATCAGCTCCTATTGTAAAGGCAAAAATGTGGGACCTGAAAAAACACTTTAGAGGTCTTCTAGTCCAACAAATGAGAAACTGACAGATTGACAGATGAGAAACTGAGGCCCAGAGAAGTCAAGCGACTGGTCAAAGATCAGACGCCTGCTTAGGGGCAGAGCAAAGCTAAAGTCACACGGTGTTTCCTTACATGGTGTTTCCTTACTCTGTCAGTTTCAACACACATTCTTGCCTAAATAGACCAGGAAGTGAAGGCAACAGACATCCCTTGAGCACCGATAGATGCTTTGACATACTTTTTTTTTAATACTGTCAACAATTTTCTGATATACTTATTCCCCTCATGTTCAAAATTATGGAAAAAAGGAAAACTGAGGCTCAAAAAGTTTCAATTACTTGCCCAAAGTCACACATCAAGAAAAGAGAGAGCTGCAAAAAATTAAAAATAGAAATACCTTATGATCCAGCTATCCCACTACTGGGTATCTACCCAACGAACCTGAAATCAACAATCCAAAGAGGCTTATGCACCCCTGTGTTCATCACAGCATTATTCACTATAGCCAAGTCATGGAAGCAACCCAGGTGTCCCTCGATTGATGATTAGATAAAGAAGATGTGGTATATATATACCATAGAATACTACTAAGCCATAAAAAAAGACAAAATCATCCCATTTGCAACAACATGGATGGACCTGGAGGGTATTATGTTAAGTGAAATAAGCCAGAAAGAGAAAGACAAACAGTGCATGATTTCACTCATCTGTGGAAGATAAACCAACACACAAACAGATAGAACTGTTTGGTGGCTACCAGGGGCTAGGAGGGTGGGGGGTAGGTACAAGGGGTGGAGGGATGAACTTATATGGTGACTGACAAACAATAATGTACAGCAAAAATTTCACAATAAAAAAAATAAAAAAGAAGAGAGCTGGGATTTCAACTCCACAACCCACATTCAAGAAACAGCAACGACTTTGATATTGCCAAGTACCAGAGCCACAAATAGCATATGTGTGAACCCAAAACATATATTCCAGGAATTCTAGATGCCCTTTTTAATGATAACCACATATAACATGCAGTGAATCCCCCTAGAATATGAAATTATAATACGTCTTCCAGTGACTATGTGTTTCTGCAGACTGTTTATATTTTGAGATGTAAAAACTGTCCCCTAAATATTTTACATGTATATCACTTATTTATTGCTTACCAGATCTCCTGTAAAACATTGTAAAGAAATGAAGTCTAAAAGATAACACACCAAACTGATTCACTGTAGTCCAGGGTCATTTGTTTATTTGCCATTTGGGTTTCCATATTTGGAAGACAACTTTATCAAGATAGAACAGTTATCCTCATTACTTAACGTATATTTACTTTTATCTAAATGTCTTATGTCACTTGGGATTGTAGCCGGCATAGCTGAGGGATGAGAAATGCACCAGTGGAATTCATTTGCAATTCACTTATTGTCAGATCTAGAGTTTGGCCTTGATCATTTCTCACTGGAGGGTACTCTCATTTGCTATGAGTGATATGGTATTCGTTAGCCAACAATCAAAAGGTCCTAATAGACAGGGCAGCCAGGGCTGAACACATGGAGAGTCCCACATGTCCCAGCTGCTCTTCAAACAGAGTGGTAGATAGAGGTAGAGTGTGTGTGGCAAAGATACAGATGGAAGAATCCAGCCATTGCCAAAACCAGAGTCATAAATCTGCCACAGTGTGCAACATGGCATCCAGTGTGAGCTGAAGGCCCAGCAGGAAAGAAGAGAGACCCCTTCCTTTATCAAGCAGAATCTTCTCTCTCCTTCTCTCTCTCTCTCACTCTAAGCAAAATCAGGACCTATATGAGACTATAGGATCCAGTGGTTGGGGAAGTAGCACCCTATGTGTGGTCAGTAAAATGCAGGAAAATGAACATTGCTGAAGCCCACTCACTGTGATCTAGAGAGCTGGATTGTTTCATCAACAACCTTTATGTCCATCACAGTCCTAACTAAAAACCAGGAATATCTTCCTACCTGTTAGTCATAAAATGACCCCCTTCCTCTCTCTCCCCTTCCTTCCTTCCTTCCTTTCTTCTTTATGTAAATATTCATTATCACTTAATATATTCCAAACATTATGTCAGTAACTAGATATATAGGTTAGTATATTTCCTTGCTCTGATTTTTCTTTTATGCTTCATACCTCGATTGTGATTTGAATATTGTTGGCCGATAGTAACAATTCTTGTGCTGCTTATCACCTTTGACATGAGAGTCATAGTACATTTTACTTACAGATTTATTTGAGCCCCACACCCTTTTGCATGATAAGTCCTGTTTGGTCTGGTATGCCTGGGAATGGTTTTGTTTAGATTCTTGTGTGTGTACCTGTGTGTGCACATGTGTATTTTTAATAAGGATAGGTTATATGTAGATTTTCTCACACATTTTCTTGCTTTTGTGCCCTCTTGTGTGAGTGGTGGAAAGCTTCACTGAATGGAGAACTTCTAGAATTTGCATATTTCTTTCCTATGGAGTATGTTTTTGGCTTCTGAAACATTGCCTTTGGGCTGAGGCAAGCAATGCTTATTTCTTTTTTCTTCTTATGTTTATCACTCTCCATCCCATTTCCCTGATTTACTTTTTAATCATATGTCATTTCACACCATTACATGATATATTTATTAGTTTGTGTCTCACCCCCCGCCTCCCCAGCCCTATGCATCTGTTCACAGCTGTGCCTCCAGTGCTAGGACAATTCCTGGCAGAGTGGGAGCTCCCTCTCCAAAACTGTTGGATGCAAAATGAGTATATGAGTGAATTTAGTTCAAAAGAGATAGTTCACTTTGTATTATTTAGTTCTTGGTTTTTATTTATTCTTAAGCAATACACTAAGAACTGCATGCTTCCTGGTCCATATTGGGAATTTCCTGCAGTGCTCATCTTTAGGGAAATGAAGGTCAGAGGGTTTTATCCGTGAGTAGATCCTCTAAAGATTTAATCTTTTATTTATTCAACACATATTGATTGAGTCTGCTAAATACCAGTTCCTGTACTAGTCCCAATACAAAGAAGGGCATAAGTCCTTCCCATAAGGACATCATAGTCCAATGAACAGGGACATACAAATAATCATTGAATTAATTGCATAGATGTGAGGATAGAGATCTGTATAATGTGTTGTGGGAGCAATGACAAGAGGGAGTCTCCCTTTTCCTGAGGGGACCTGGCAAAGGTTTTGGGAGGGGAGTGACATTTTCACAGAGTCTAGAAGGATAAATAATAGAAATCATTTTTCCTTCTTTATAGCCTATCTCATTAAACCTATGTCCCAAAAGACCTTCATTAATCTAATATGCTTAATTCATTCAACACTGAATAACTACTATGTACCTTACACTGGGCTGGGTCCTGGGGGTATAAGAGAATAAGACAGGCAGGTAATCCCATAACCAAGAATAACGCTAATAATATGTAATCACTTGTGATAAGAACCAGAAAGGAGGAGCACAAGGTAAGAGGTTCGTGTACGACAAGAACACCTAAGCTAGTCTGTGGGATCAGAGAAAGGTCCCTCAGGAGAATACTATTTCATGTGTCCGAGGATGCATGAATTTATCCCCATCTGTTCACTAAGATAAAGCACAGCAATGCAGTTCCATCCTGTATGGTAGGGACAAACAAAGCCCCTTGGCACCTTATTTTGGCAGAAGGAGCCTTATGAACAAAGAGGGATGGCTGAGTTTTTGAAGCTATTCAAATATTTTTACAAGGCAGAGCATTACCTCATTGTTAATTCCAAGGGATGTTAGGCACAAAATATTTCTAACTCTGTACAGCCATACCTAGCTAGCACCTGCCAAGGGGATCCATGCTCGCCCATTGTTTGCCTATCTGACCCTGAATTCTGTCTGTCCCTGCTGACTTCCTACCCCACCCGAATATGACTTGCTCATAGTTCTATTTCCACTACACCATTCTATCTTGTACTTGAATATCACGAGTTTTTCAGTGCTTAAAGCATATTGCATTTAACTTGTTTTGTTTTCTATGTTCTCAATATTAAACACAAATTCAACAAATATTTTATTGAGTCACTACTAAGTGAAAATGTAGTAGTTAAGAGGAAGGACTCTGGAGCCAGGTTTTCCTGGCTTCAGGGCTGGGGTCTGTGACTTACTAGCTCTGACGACCTTGGACAAATTATTTAAGCCCTCTATGCCTCAGATGTCTTATCTACACAATCAGGATAACTATCTATTTGTAGGCCACATTCTAGAGCTGCTTCCGACTATGTCGGAAGACGCTGTCCGACTATGTGTGGCCGTGTCCCTGAGACCTTCAGTTTCCTTACTCATAAAAGGACGGGAAAAACATCTATAAATGATTCTAGTTTTAAAATTCTATAGTTTACTTTCCATCACCCATGTGCCATTCATGATGTTGTCATCTTTATCCATCTAAACAGATATTTCATGATGACAGGAGGAATATAAGCATGGGAATTCCTAAAACATTAATCAAGTTTATCTAAACTCACAAGCATATGCATAGCAAAGACGAGCATCTATCGGATTGCATTCTTCTGGAGAAATGTTGAAGTTATGATTAGGAAAAATAAAAATGGCATATGATGTGGTAGCAGGCTTGAACTTTGGCACCCAGTTGCCCTGGGTACCAATCTCAGTTCAGCCACATGCCCGTTGTATGCTCTGGAGGGTAAGTGACAACCTTGTTGAACTTTCATTCTTCACCAGTAAAGCAAGGGTAATAAAACCTACACTAGGGATCTTATGAGCATGAAAAATACTATGATAAAGTGCCTGACACCCAGTTTTCAATAGATAATGGTAATTACTAACTTTTTATTCTTCGTTGATCGTTCTCAGTCTTCAATTGTGTCAGTGTCAGAGTTAGTGACAACTTGCCTCATGCCACTCCTTATTTTAAATGAGAATACACTGTTCTGGGTGGTTAAGCATAATGAAGAAATATAAGATGTGGTCCCTGCCATCAGGGAGCTTACAATTTATGCAAAGGCATTATGATTTAAATTGGTAATATACATGTATTAGTTCAAGATAACAGGAGACGTGCCAATCATTAAGAAGGGATAGTCAACCAGTTCAGAGTAGAAGAAATATAGCTCAGGCAAACATGTTCAAAAATAAGTATTTATCATGTAAATAATGGTAGTATTGCCACATAATGAACTGATAATTTATTATGATGTGTACATATAATGCCTTATTGGGCACATTGGCTGTCCTAGTCATTCCTCATCATTGCAGCTCACACATTCAGTTAAAAAATTCAATCCCAGCATGAGTGAGCCTTATCATAAATTCTATTACAATTTATTATTTCAACTTGTTTTTATATGACCTTAGACTTTAATATTATAGCCTAAAATCTATCTGAAATTATCAATTATTGCTTTCTCTAATTCTTTTGAAAAGTTAAACGTAAACTACTAGTTAACTCTCCATCTCTCCAACATGATAACTTTTAAAAGGATTGTGGAGCCTCAAAAAAAAAATTTTTTTAAACCACTGGTCTCTTTTATCAGACAGCTCTCCAACTTGACATTTCTTAAACATTCCTTCCCCAGATTTTTATTGGTGAGATATCCATGTATTTCATAAAGTCAACCAGAGAATCTCTGATTGCCCAGGAGAAAACAATTGTAACCGGAGAATGCTGTTACCTGAACCCCTTACTCCGAAGGATCATAAGATTCATAGGTGAGTACGAGAGCATGCTGAGCCCAGCCCCCACTTATGGGTAAAATTTACCAAAGCTGAACACGCTTGATAAAATAAACTACGCTATGGCAGTATCAGCGTTAATAGCAAGGGTTGCTCTGGGGATTTTCCAGGAAGTGTGGAATTTGAGCCTAATCCTAGTACCAAATCAAATTTTTTTCCTTGAGGTGAACCGATACTTATTAAATTGTCTTAAGAATGATTTCAACTTAGATTTTTTTTCCCTTTGCCATATTTATCTGATATTCTCTCTGGTCATATATTTTAATATTGAGTGGATATTGCCATATACCCTTTAGCTGAGTCAGGCAGGGATGGGGGTTGGGGGGAGCAGCAGGGACAACAATAAAATGAATTTAGAAATAATCAAATTTCCTGACAAAGGTTTCCCATCCAGTTATTTTGTTATGCAGGGAACTTAACAAATATGAGAAATCTAATCCATCAGGTTCTTGAAAATAATGCCTTTCCAAAGTTGGAAAACAAATAGCTTTATTAGTGTTTATGACATGGAATAATGAAGGCATGTTCTATAGCCCTCCTTCTAAGACTTTTATAAAAACTCCTGAGGTGATATGGATGATGATTACAGATATGGGAGTGAATGTGTATATGGGCATAGGTAGGAATATAGATCTTGCAAAGTCACTACAACAGTAAGTACTCAATGAATAACTATTACAGCATTCTAATGAGATCCTGCAAATACCTACTTCATGGCAGCTAGGATAAAACTCCCCAAGTGTGAACATGGCTGTATTAAAACAACCCATGATGTCATTTAGAACATATAGAACTGAGAACGTGAGGGCCAGAATACAACATGCTCTCAACTCTTTTGCTTATCCTTAATCTTTTTTTTTCCCTATTATAGAAAAAGGTTGAATTTCCTCAAATTACGAGCAAATGACCACATCAAAATCAAATATGCAATAACTTCTATGATTGGAGTGGGAATGAGGGAACTAGTAGAATGGGAAGCCTAAGAAAATCTAATTTAAAAGAAGCAATGCTCAATATTAAAATAGTCTTCGGCATTTGCTGATGGTATTTGCAGAATGACCTGTGGAAATCTGTAATTGGCTCATTGGGTATACCCTGATCAATATGACGTCACCACTGTCTGGTTCACTCATTCCTAACAATGGTGCCTTTCCAAGATGTCGAGAGTTTGGTCACTTCCCACCAGAGTGGCTAGATAACAAATCATCAAGGAAAAAAGAGAAGGAGAGAATAGAATATTTATTATACAGGACGCTGGACTAGATGCTTTATATACATTATTTCAGTTAATCCACCCAACACCTTGTAAGGTAGGTTACAGTCCTAATTGTGCAGATGAAAAATCTGGTTCAAAATGGGATAAAGTAATTTTTCCCAAGGGGAAGGAGGGAGAGAGGGAAAGAAGGAAAGAGAGAAAAAGAGAAAGAATGTTTACACACACGTACATAATTTGATTCAGGGAAGAAGATTTTATGCCCACTGTCTGATCTGTTTCCTGCTCATGTAATTAAAGCAAGTTATTCAAAGCAGAGGGTTATTAGATTACAATCAAATGGAAATATCTTTAAAAGTCACTATTTTTCTTTTTTATCTTTTTTTAAATTTTGAGATCATATTGGCTTATAATATTGTGTAATTTCAGGTGTACATTATTATATGTCAGTTTCCGTATAGACAGCGTTGTGCTCACTACCAAAAGTCTGGTTTTTACCCGTCACCATACATATGTGCCCCTTTACCCCTTTCGCCCTCCCCTCCACCTCCATCGCCCCTGGTAACCACTAGTCTGTTCTCCTTATCGATGTGTTTGTTTATCTTCCACATATGAGTGAAATCGTACGGTGTTTGTCTTTCTCTGTCTGGCTTATCTCACTTAACATAATACCCTCAAGGTCCATCCATGTTGTTGCAAATGGCACGATTCTTTCCTTTCTATGGCTGAGTAGCATTCCATTGTGTATATATACCACATCTTCTTTATCCATTCATCTGTTGGTGGGCACTTGGGTTGCTTCCATGTCTTGCAGATTGTGAATAATACTGCAATGAACATAGGGATGCATAAATCTCTTTGAATTGTTGATTTCACGTTCTTTGGATAAATACCCAGTAGTGGGATAGCTGGATCATGTGATATTTCTATTTTTAATTTTTTGAGACATCTGCATACTGTTTTCTGTAGAAAAGTCAATGTTATTTTTCTTTGGCAAAGATAAGTCATACCTGTTTGTGACCCGCTACAGCTGGGGCAGAGTCTAAAGAATGGAAATTTTAACTGGCATCTGTCAGTTATATAGGTCTGCCTATATGCATTGGTAGGGCAAGTGTCTGTTCATCAGGGAATGTCAGAAGACCCCCCACCACCCAGAAATGAATCCTGCAGTTTGCCTATTGTGGTACATGAAATTCCCAATTGGGTCTCTGCATTGGGCTGAGGCATGGTTCCAGGAAGACTAATATTAAAGTAGAAATTTCTCATCCTGGAGGAGCATCAAATTCCTGTTTTCATAATCAATGACACATTGGTCCATTTGGGTCCATCATAAGCTAACAGAGACCTGGGTCCTGGGAGCATAAGCCAGGGACATTCAAATGAGGTCAGTCGGAGTTCAGCAGCCTGAGGTGCTGCTCATGAAGAAGGGGTGCTGGAGTAGGGAGGCAGCCAGCAGGCAGCATGTAAGTCTTGGAGAATTGGTGGAAACAGCATTGAAAGGGAAGGAGGATGGCTGGGTAAAGAAGAACTTGCTGCGTGCTTTCCCTCTTTCATTTTATGGCACCAGGATCTGGCCAGTTGCTTAAATCAAAAACCTGGAAGTCACCATAAGCCATCTGGGAACATGTTAGAAATGTAGATTCTTAGGCCTCATCCCATCCCTAGGGAATCAGAAAATCTGGGGATGGAGCCTGATAATCTGTTTCACGGCAAGTTATCCAGGTGATTCTGATGCATGCTCAAGTTTCAGAGCCACTGGTTTGGGCCATTTAAATTTCTTACCCCGTTAAGTGGTCTCTCTACATCTTGTCTTGCAACTTGCCTCCATTCACCCCAACCTCGCAAAAATGCCGTTGACAATTTTGAGATCTTTCAGGAGCAAAAAGTATGATCAAGTCATTTCCCTGCTTATAATCTTTCACTGCATCCCTAGTGTTCTCAACATAACCTACAAGGCCCTTTGTGATCTGAGGTCTTCTCATGTCTCCAGCCTCACCTTGTGCCACTCCGTCAGAAGGACCTCTTCTCTCACCAGGCTATGCTGAGGGCTTCACAGGCCCTCAGAAGGACAATGCGATACCTGGTCACAGTTCCTGTTCATGTGCTGCTCCTTTTGCCCAGAATATCCCATTGCTAACCTCTCACCATTAAAGCTGACAAATCCTACTCATCCCTCCGAATGCTGCTTCACAGTACCTCTTTACCCGTCCAGACAGCAAGCCACCTCTTCTTCCAGGCCCCCACTGAGCCTTCCACCCATGTCTTTTCTAGGCATTACCATATTACCATAATTACTCAAGTCTGTTCTTCCCATCAGTTTGTGATCCCTTGGAGAGCAGAGACAGTATCTTTTTCACTTTATATCAACAGCATATTGCAAAGTGCCTGGCACATAATAGGTTTTTAATAAATGTTTTGTTTTGCGGAAGAGCAAAGATCAAAGATAAACTTTGTTAAATCATAGATTTGCCTAAAATTGCTTCCGTAAATGCTGATTCTTAAATATTCATTTGCCTCCTGTTTCATTAACTTTATTACCACTCTTCAGCTTAGTTCTAGGAAATTAAAGTGCATAAATAAGGCAATTTCTAAGGGCGAGTCAGAGAAGTCTATAATGACTTTTCCTAGAGGAGAGTTGGAGGTCGGGGAGGAGTCTAGTTATCTTAAGAAACGTAATGTACTATTTCTGAGTATGTGTGAATTAATTTTTTTTCATAAGAAGAAAAAAGTACTACTTGAAACAAAGGTCTTTTAAATGGAGATGTTTCCTTTGAAAAAAATTAAAATAAAATAAAGTAGTAATAAAAATGTATTAGAAACATTATTGTTAAGAGTTTAATAGTCCTTTTTCCTAGCCCAGTAGCCACCAAAATACAGGCTATGCAATCGGCATTAGGAAATGACAATTGTAGGGGCCGGCCCTGTGGCTTAGCGGTTAAGTACGCACGCTCCGCTACTGGCGGCCGGGGTTCTGATCCCGGGCGCGCACTGACGCACTGCTTGTCAGGCCATGCTGAGGCCACGTCCCACATAAAGTGGAGGAAGACAGGCACAGATGTTAGCCCAGGGCTAGTCTTCCTCAGCAAAAAGAGGAGGATTGGCATGGATGTTAGCTCAGGGCTGATCTTCCTCACAAAAAAAAAAAAGAAAATGACAATTGTTTTCAGCGAACTATTCTAATTAAGCTGAAATGGCATGACTTTTCTCTTGCAGTTAATGTGATTATTCTAGAATTCATTACAAATAATATTTCTTAACACATACAATCAGCATTGCAAAAATGGCCAATGAAATAATAAAGCTAAAAAAAATAATGCCTTATGCTGTCAAGGATGAGAAAAAACTTGGGATTCTAACACATTTCTGGTGAGACTAAGTTGATATACCCCTTTTGTATAGCAATTTAACAGTATATGTAAATAGCCTTAAAAATGACTATCCTTTTGAACCCAAAATTCCACTTCAAATAATCTATCCTAAGGAAATGATCAGAGATGCAGATTAATTTTTATGGACTAAAATTATTTAATCAAAATATAAATTAGAGGGGCCAGCCCGGTGGCGTAGTGGTTAAGTTCGCGCACTCTGCTTCGGTGGCCCAGAGTTCGAAGGTTCAGATCCTGGGTGTGGACCTATGCACCGCTTATCAAACCATGCTGTGGCAGGCATCCCACATATAAAGTAGAGGAAGATGGGCAGGGATGTTAACCCAGGGCCCATCTTCCTCAGCAAAAAGAGGAGGATTGGCAACAGATGTTAGCTCAGGGCTAATCTTCCTCACTAAAAAAACAAAACAAACAAAAATATATAAATTAGAAATATCTAATAATGTAGTTTAAAAAAATAATGCTACCACCATAAGTTGCAACCTTAGAAAATGGTATTCTGAAAAATATTTAATGAAAGGGGAAATATTCAAGATATAATGTTACGTGAAAAAGTCAAGACACTATAAATCTATAATTATTTCAAAATAAAAAGGATACATTATATAAATGTGTATGTATTTGTGTGTGTTCGGGGTTGTATATATGTGTGTGTTTCCCATAGAAAAGAGATTGAAGGGAAATACACTAAAAGGTAACTATTGTCACTTTTGAGTTGTAGGATAATGGATAAATAATTTTTATTTTTTGCTTTCTATTGTACTGTAATTTCCAATTTTTTATCATGACTATGTATAATTTTAGAATTAGAAAAAGAGCTGAACATCCTTTTACAAAAAAAAAAGGGAGGGGTGTCAAAATAGAGGCTATCCAGAAGGATGGCCCAGTTCTTTAACATAGTCTTCAATGTAAAAAGCAGAGCTCAAAGTGGAACCCTGGCTCCCCAGTTCTTTGTCTTCTCTAGTCTGTGTGGCATAGACTTGAACAGAGAGCCCACTGCCCCATCTTAGAGATCCAAATTAAATTTTAAGTGAGAAAATGGCAAGAATAGTGAAGTCAAAGGGAAAATATTCTAATTAAACCATCTCCTCCTGTAGATAAATGCTAATTGTGTTGACCTTGACAGAGAAGACTGAATTCCTCTGATTCACAAATCCAACACTAAATTTTTTTCCCAAGCTTCTCATTATAAGGGAGATTCCTGGCCTCCCCTTTACGTATAAAACCCTCATAGCTAAACTCCTCTACTCATTTCTAGACTGTTGTATAAATTCTTCAGTTGTGTTTACACGATGTGGCAAGGGAGGAAAGGAATTGGCTGAACCAGCAAATTTGGCCAACATTTTATAAAAACAAATGTAGTCAAATTAGTGACACATATTTAGATTTCTCCCTTCCCTCATTTTTTGCCTCTCCATCCTTTCCCTTCTTGTATCATTTCCTTTGGTATTGCATGAAATTGATAGCAACTTCAATAGCAACAACAATACACAGATTTATGTTATCAAGAGATAAACCCCTTCATTCCTTTTCAGCAACAAAGACAAAAGAAGGAAGTCACATTTTTCCCCAAAATTCATGAAGATAAGTTCAGTTAAATTCTTTTCATTCACAAATATGCTTGAGTAAACATATTCTTGTAAATATCAATTATTAAATAGTAACTTTTTAATTTAATATTGAAAAGTAACGAATAAAAAGCATTAGAATTTGATGAGAGTTTTTGGTTTGTTTGCCATATAGAAGGAAAATTAAATTAACTTTCCCTTCCTGAATAAGTACTTTCTTTTAGGTTAAAGAAAAAAACTGATCCAAATATGGCAAGACTAGCCTGCATATTAGCACCTAAAATAGCCTGTCTTCTAGAAGCTATTTATTATGGGCTTTTCATTTGACATTGCATAGTTGCTCCATTATTACTTCTCATAAAAATGTAATTAAATTCCAGGCAAGTCTTACGCCATTTAGGTCGGGTCTAAGGATTAGGTAGCACCAGACAGACTAGAAAGTGCCAGGCTAAACAGTTAATTCATGTAACACGATTTAATTGCCATAAATTAAGTGTGATCTAAATGAAGCATGAATATTTTAAATGCAGTTTCAAAGGTCACAATGTTTTATGGTTGTAAGAATTGATACCCTGAGACAAGCTTAATGTCAGCCTTTTCGAGAACTAGAAAATCCTTCTTAATTTTGAAAGTCATTTAAATGTACTTTATCTGAAAAGAGACTTTATTTGATTCAGTCAATCCATTTCTACTTGCATTTGGTATTTGTAATTAAATTTAAACTGGGGGACTGATTGTATTCATTCAACCTTCGACGAATAAGTTATTAGCCATCTACCATACACTAGACACTGATGAAGGTATTGAGGACATCTTAATGAACCAAATAGAACGAGGTTTGCCCTCACTGAGTTTATATTCTAGTGGGGGTAGCCAGGCATTAAACAAAATAAGTAAGTAAATTATAGTGTTTGTTAGAAGATAAGCGCTATGGAGGAAGAATAAAGTAGGGAAAGGATATAGGGGGTTTGTGGAGGAAGACATGCAATTTGCAATGGGGAGGGCGAGGCTGTCCTACAATGAAAATTATTTAGAGTTGCCAGTGACTTCACAGCAGGGCAGAGCAATCAGGACAGTGACCATCCCAGGAGACCAGGTGCCCAGTGAACTAGGCCAGCTCCATGTGCTGATCGAGGAAGGTGAGTCTAAAAATAAGTTGCAGCAGCACCCAGGCACCCAACTTTAGTTCTGAGACAAGAGGCTAGACCATAAAAGAAAAATATCAAGAGCAGGGAAGGGGATGGAGATTTCTAAGCAGATGGAGATATTTCTAGAACTCAGAAACAGGAACCAGAGTTGAAGCTCAAGTACATAGATCAGGAGGAGAAAACCAGGATGGATCTTGGGGAAAAAATGGCACCTCAGTTTCTGGACCCCATGAGCAGCCAAGCCACCAGACTTTGAGACTAAGATGTTTGGTACTTCCTACTAGGGGCCAGGATTAGAGATCCTGGGCGGAGTGGGTGGAGATCAAGGATGCAGGGAGAGGAGGGATGCTGAAGCTGGGAGTCTCGGTTGACCTGAAAGGCACAGCCAGGGATCAACTCTGCTCAGGTCTCAAAAAGTTGTGATGAGGCTGCTTTTGGTTGCCCTGCTCAGTGCAGAGAGCAAATCTGCTCCCCTCTGAGTGTCATCCTCAGTGAACCAGAGCATTACAGATCCAGACAAGACTCCTGGCCCATGACTCTATAGGTTGCTCTAATTATCAAGAGGAAAGTTATTTAGTCAAAGGAGACTCTAGTGATCCTTTTCCAAGGACCCTCCCCAGCACCAGTGTTGAGCGGCTACACTCAAATAAAAGGACTAACTGAGCAGATTGCTGTTTTCTCCAGCACTTCGTGGGTTAGCCAATGCCAATTCACGGCACTTTAGTGAACTTAGTTGCTGTGAAGCAGTTTCTCAACCTCAGCATTATTGACATTTTGGCCCAGATCATTCTTTTCTGTATAGGGGTAGGGGACTGTCCTGTGCATTGTAGGATGTTTAGTAGCATCCCTGGCCTCTACCTGCCAGGTGCCAGTGGCACCCCGTCCCCCACTAGTGACAATCAAAACTGTCTCCGTACATTGCAAAATGTTCTCTAGGGGCAGGATCACCCTCAGCTGAGATCCACAGCTATAAAAATTTAAGAAAATGAGTATAAGTCAAAGACTTATTTTAAAAAGTTTTTGAGTATTTTTGCTATGCAAGATATTACACACACAAAATTAGACACAATAAGGTGCAAAAATACTATCTGAATATCAGAAATGACTCCCAACAATTGGTTGAGGACAAAGTTTTCTATACTGAAAAATAAAAGCAGTGTGGGTTTTGGAAACAATTTAAGTTATTACATCAGAACATAATAAAAGTGGTTAGGAAATGCATCGAGCAGAGGAAGCACCGCGGGTCACTATCCGTTAGTCACGAGCTGGGCTGGCAGCTGCCCTTTGGGACTTGATGCTACTCTGGTGGTGGGAATAGGGGTAGATTCAGATCATCAGCTTTGGATTTAGAAACTTAGAAACGTGAATCAGAAAGGGCAGAATTTGAGGTCTGTTATTTGGAAGTCCTCCAGGCTTTGATATGCCTGTGTTTAGAAACCTTGGTAGGTAAGGGCTCTAAAATCTTCCCTCTCCACATCTAATTTCTATCTAGGGTGTACTTCCTAGACTTCTCTGCATCCACGTCCTCCATACCTTTTACTGTAAAATTATCATTGCCACTGGCAGACTTTTAGGATTCTTGTCACTATCAATCAGCATTTGGATCCACGCTGCCTAGAGGAACTGAGAAGCAGATATTTAAAAACTAGCAGGGATGAAAGAGGAGTCAGAGATTTGAGAGAGGAAGCATGGAGGAGCTATCCTGAGAAAGGAGTAAAGAAGACACTCCTGTTGAGATAAAACCATGTCATCAAGAAGTCATGTGATTTATGCTTTGGAGAAATAAAAATGTACTTGTTTATTCTTTCACTTGTAAAAATATTTGGGGGTTTTCTAGCTGATCACCCATCATCCCTATTAAGTAATTATCCTTTATTTTCACTTATCATGATGAGCAGTTATAATAATGATAAATATAGTGTATTTTTAAGAACCACCAGCTCATCAGATTGTAAAAGGTGTTTTATTAATACAGAGGATGAATAATATACAGAGTTGAATATTTGTTTGAGGTTGATAGAATTATGGGGTTCTTATCTCTTTCCTCTGTTTTAAAAATGAATTTATAATCAACTTATTTAAAATACTGAGAACATCTACATCCTTTAGTTATAAAAATAAGAGTAACTAATATCTACATAGATCTCACAATTTACAAAATATTTTTATAACTACTTCCTATGATTTGCATAATAACCCTGTGATGTAAGGATTATTTGAAACTCATTTTGCAGGTAAAGTAACTGAAGTTGAGATTAGTTGATTTAAATATAGTCTATTCTTAGGATGAAAACCATGCCATCAAGACAAGTAGACTGCTGTCAGACGTCAGTGTTTTCACCATGTCTGTAGGAGAAAGAAACCACAAGAATCTTGTTCTGTGAAGCCCTGAAATTAACTATCCAAGAAAATGATATATTCAATTTTGTCAGAAACTTCTTTTTGAAGCATTAGATAATATTTGATGTATGTAGATCAATTTGCACCAATTGTGTTTGTATTGTACTAGAAAAAAAGTCAGATTCATTGCCAAAGTGATGAGAAAAGTGCCTCATTTAATGATGACATATCATAGGTATTCTATCATATTCTTGTTGGAAAATTGTTGGCTAAAAAATTCAGGAATTCTTGTTCTGTTGTGACAAGTGCGATACATTTAATCAGGGGCGTGCTCTAAATCCTTGCCCCTTCTTAGTGCCTCTGTGTGTGTGTGTGTGTGCACGCGCACGCACGTGCTACCAAACATAAGGAGCTAAAGTGCTTTCTTTGTGGCCTGATGCCTACACGTATTTTTTTAAGTACATGAAAATATAAGCTTAGAGGGTTATGATTAGGAGCATGGATTTAGAGCCATAGTTTTTAGTTTCTAATCCCAGCTGTTCTACTTATTAGCTGTATGAACTTGGTCAAGTTAATTGACGTCTCTGTGCCTCAGTTTCCTCATCTGTGAAATGTGGAGGTAATAATAGAGTCTACCTCATAGAGTTGTAGTGAGGAGGAATTGAACTAATATTTCAAAGCATTTAGAACAATACCTAGTATATACTAAGCACAGTGTATTGGCTATCATTATTATTATCTTATTATTATTACCTAGGATCCATGGCAGTCTTAATCAAACATCTCATCAGCTCGGTACATCCTTGCAAGGAAATGGGATGAACATGGTAACTGCAGATAAATATCTTCATTAGGAAACTTCCAGTTTGAATAAAGCATGTTGAGAAAACATTTCACTCACTTTTCCTAAAGAAACGGTTGTTTCTGGAAGGAATGGTCTTCACATTTGAATTGAGAACACATTTGCAACAGCTAAATGACTTTCTCCAGTGAGATTTTCCACTGGGGATCTTAATGTGGCAAAAGAAAGCAAAAATGAACTATATTCATTTCTTTCTATCTTGTATTTTATTTACAATGGTGATTTGATGAGAGATGCGCTCTAGAATTAAGAGTTGGTGATTGAATCAGAACGTACTTTGAGGAAACTGAACATAAGAATTCCTTCAGTGTTCCCCTTCCACTGTCGTAAATGACGTGGTGAACCTATGCCACTTGCTTGTACTTGATTGTGCAGAATAAAATTTTCATCAGTTTTCCAACTAAAACAAAGGGCCAGGAACTGATTTGAGGGCAAGTTTCCTTGTTTCTTGAAGATCATAGGAGAAAAGCTACCACAAAAGATTCACAAAGCTGGTTAAATTTTGAAAACAAGAAAATGTTCAAGTATTCTCAATATCACACAACACAATAGTTCTTTAATTCTCTCTTTCATTGCATTGTTTTGCTCTACATAGACAAGAGAGCAGTCCTCTTGTAGAAATCTTTGATAAGAGGCTGGGAACATATGTTAAGGAAGGAGTAGAATTCCTCCCCCTTTTCAGAGAGTACTATTACCAACCTAACCCAGATAACTGGCTTTTGTGTCTTTTTCACTATCCTTTCTTTTTTAAAGTTCTATGTGTTAGTTTCTCCACATGAAAATGTGTAGAAGCCATGCTTTCATGTCCCCATGTATTAATACTCAAACTGACAACCATTGCAACTTCTCAGAACCAGAAGTGGGAGCATTTCTTTCAAAGATGTGCATGTCTAAGTAAAACTGTACCCATCAGGATTTCCCAAGTTCATTATGACTTCCAGATTCATCGTGTGTCACGAATGTCCCCGGTAAAAAGTCTTTCTCGTGTATAGCATGAATCTTCATACTCTAATTTAAAGGGTTTTTTTTCACTCTTGCTGCCTTGAAAATGAAGAAAGCTTTGATTTCCAAATTTTGATTTAAAATTTTCCCGCCTCATGAGTCACTTATGAAGTCTCAGTTTTCAGTTACTCTCTTTATTTGCTAGGTGCCTAGCACTATGCTGGATTTGTGAAGTTTATAAAAAAGGGACATGAGTCCTACAACTCACATGCTAAATGTTTTGATGTCAACCCTGTGTTCAATAGAATCGGGGATGTGAGACACCAACATGCATAAGAAAATTTGCACAAGTTCTTTTGTTCTTTTTTCCTCTTCTCCTGTTAACCTTCTCTGAAGTTTCTTCAGCAATTCATTCATTGATTCCACAAATATCTATTAAATGTTTACTGTGTGCCAGGTTTGACACTAGGTGCTTAGAAGACAATGTTAAGCAAAAATAGATGTGTTCTCTGCTGTTATAGAGCTTATGTGTTCTACTATTCTAATGGGAGAGATGGACATTATTGAATAATCACACAAATGTAAAATTCCTACTGGGACAAGGGTTACAAAAAAGAGGTATAATGGTACCATACTAGTCTAAAATAGGAGTATTTTTTCCAAGAGCCTATGTAATATGTGATTATTTGTTTCTCCCTATTCACTATTTTTAATTGAGGTTTAAGTAACATATAGCATTATATTAGTTTCAAATGTACAACATAATGATTTGATATTTGTATATATTGCAAAATGGTCACCACAGTAAGTCTAGTTAACATCCATCAACATACATACTTACAAAAGTTTTTTTTCTTGCGATGAAAGCTTTTAAGATCTACTCTCTTAGCAACTTTCAAATATGCAATACAATGTTATTAAATATAGTCACCATGCTATACATCACATCCCCATGACTTATTTATTTTATAACTGGAAGTTGGTACCTTTTGACCCCCTTCACCCATTTTGTCCAGCCCCCTGCCTTTGGCACCCCCTACCTGTGGAAGTCACCCCTATTCACTCTTAAGTGGGCAAGATCTATACACATTTGGTGTTCGTCAGCAGATAGAAGTGTATCTGCTCTTCAGAGCTTAAGCTCGAGAGCAGGTTGGTGTGCAGAGCATTGAGTCCAAACCCAGGTTAGCAGGCTTTCTACTAGTACTCCTCAGCTCCAGTAACCCAGCATCTCCCCGTACCTCCACTGCTAAAAAGATGGAGGGCACACAAAGCGACAGGGCACACATGCACTGCTCTCTAGACCTTGCAAGTCTGTTCCTCTCAGAAGCAAGATGCCAATGCCTATACCCCTGCCACTTCCGGCCTAGTGTGTCTCTAAATGCGTTTAGAAGAATGAGGGAGGAGAGGAGGCAGCTCCAGGCAAATTCAAAGAGCAGAACTCATCCAGTGGAGTGACAGCAGCCCTTTTTTCTAAGCCGTCCAAATCCTGGATCTCTGAGTCAGGGGCCAGACTGTAGGAGAGAGAGAAAATCACTCCCCAGATTTTCCCCGGTGATCTCTGTCTTCTGAGGAGAAGCATGAGTTTTCCACAAGGTAAAACTGTGTGCGTGAGAGAGAGAAAGAAACCTCTCACTGGTTCTTCCTTGGGCTGGCATTTTGAGTTGCCATCTTTTTTCACTGTCTTCATGTATATTTTAGTGGACAATTGGGAGATGCTCTATCAGAAGCTCTCAGCAAGGTGCCATTTTAAACTGGAAAATTACACGGTTATAATTTAATATAGAACAATTGGCCTTCAGTTCAGAGGCTTCACCTAATGTCACAGGTTCTTTGTGCCTAAAAGGAAGTCAGTCTTTCCTTTGCTCACCCCACCAGTCCCTGCTAATTGTGACTCTACTGTGTGGGTCTAGGCTTCCTAACGATGGTCTCCAGTGAGGAAAGGGACACAGTCCTCTTCAGCAATGAGCAGTTTAGTTATGTGTTTTGACAAGTTCTTTGTTCAGGAGGCCTAAAGATATCCTGGTATGAGCCCTATCATCCTTTGCCAGTGCACCAATTGTCTGTGGCTTCAAAGATCCTCGTCATGCACATTTGCTGGTTATGTCACCACTTCTCCTACCACATTCTTGGTTGAGTAAAAGGGTGGAACCCTGCACTGATTCCATAGCAGGGCCCAGGTCACAGTTTCACCCCCACGTCCTAAATTACTAGTGATCAAAGACCCTAACTTGTCCGAAGACATCCTATCTGAGGTCAGATGGATCCAGGTAAAACCCTGAGGAAAAAAATAAGGACTTTTTAACACCTTCATGTTCCTCTTTCTTCATCCTTTGGCTTGCCTGATGGGTGTCAGATTCTTTTAGGCCACAAAGGTTTCCTTAGCTGATCTGTGTCATCATGACAGGGACCACAGACATCAACAGAGGCCAGTCCTTTTGTCCTAATTCCAGGCTTCTTCTAGCCGCCTGGTCTTCTTAGCATTCTAATGCCCCTCACCCCTGAGGGATGTGGGAATTCACAACCACTTACCCCATTCCATGCCGGAACATACGGGTCTTATGTGGTGGCCCTTGGGCTAATCAGTTTGACCCTCCCTCTGTCATTGTTAATGCAGGTGCCCTGTTGCCCTGATACCATGCTGGGTGTGAAACTTCTCTAAAAGGCTTGCAGGGCTCCTGAGCTACACTCTAAGAAGCACAGGACACACTTCAACTGGGTTTCCAAAAATCGTTCTGGAGATTTCTATCGCCTGCCCCTGGAGTTTGACAGCCAGCATGAGGCAGAGAGCATGTCCCCTTCATCCCTTCAGCAGGACCAGGCAGGGTTCTGTCAGCCGCGTCCTCCCCTGCCTGCTTTAGGGCTGATTTTAGAACCTCAGCGGTCTCGTCCTCCAGACCACAGCTCTTGTTCTTCCCGTCCAAGCCTTTTTGGAATTCCAAACAAACAAAGCAACACAATAACAGCAAGTGTCTGAAATACAGAGCTGTGGCAAATCAAGAGCACTTTACTTTTAGACTTTTGTGTCTGCTGTAAATCCACTCAGAAATTTAACCAGCTCCCCTGAAGCCACTGGGAGCACAGCCATGAGATAAACAGAACCCGCTAGTGAGGGTTACAGGACTGAAAAATGTATTTGCTAAAATGTCAAAAATATAATCTCACTTAAAGAATTTTAGTCACCAATTTTGGGGCATATAGACATTTTTAAAAACATCTTCAAATCATACCTTGCAATACAAGAGACCGTAAATGGCGTTCCTCCTGACTCTCAGGACAAAAGCAGCTATTTCTAGCTTCTGAGGCTTGTAAAGTACACACAAGGAGCTCAGGATTAAGTGACAGAGGAATGGCTGGAGTTCCTGACAAAATCCCCACGTGATCCGACGTCTGTGAGTCACCGATGCAGGTTCCAGTGCCTTTTGTTGGCACGGCCTGTGCCAGGCAGGTGGGTTCCTCGGGCTGCCGCAGTGCCCTTCTGAAGCGAGATCCAATGCACCAGGACGAAGTGTTTAGGAAGGAGATGCTTGTTAAGCCGCCAGGAGAAGCAGACATGATCAAGAAGAGGCAGAGAGAAGAGAGGAGAGCAACTTGCAGCAACGATATCACATGACAGCAAAGACGAAAGCTGCCCATCACAGAATCATGGTGACCATGGAGCTGGCACTGCAGACACCACTCTGAGGAACCCAGAATTCCTCTGTCTCAGAAAAAACAAACTCGCCCTAATTGGAAGCACTTCTGACAAATAAAATGCCAGAGGAAAATGCTGTCACTTTTCCCTTTTCAATCATAAATTACCCTAGTTTCCTGGAAAAGTGTGTCTAGATAGACTTATTGCCCCTTGAAAATGCCAGAGACCTGGTCTTTGCTTGAAGATGCAAAAAAATTCCTAACCATTCAGACTTCCAGAACCTGGGGGTGAACATTGCCACAAGTGATCAATGAGTGCCTACTCTCTGAGGCATGAGGGTGAGCCGGCTGGAGCCATTACAGGAGCCAG
The DNA here is from genome assembly GCF_057802395.1 of Ceratotherium simum simum. Classification (NCBI taxonomy): domain Eukaryota; kingdom Metazoa; phylum Chordata; class Mammalia; order Perissodactyla; family Rhinocerotidae; genus Ceratotherium; species Ceratotherium simum. Next base: position 33,282,769 of record NC_141928.1, on the reverse strand, counting down.
TTCTTGTTGTGACAAAGCGCATCCTGGCAAAGCCACAAAAAAGAAAATTATAGCAATCGATACAGATCAAAATGAAAACCGGATGAAGGTTTCAACCAAACCTGTCTTCACCTTTGTAATGGATTAACTTCTGGGTACTAACATCAGCACAATTTGTAGATTCAGGACATTGAATGTGGGAGTCAAAATTGGGTAGAAACTTAATTGAAACTATACTAGACCCTTGACATTTACAAGGGTTAACACTGCCTCCCACACTTGCCAACTTCCCCCATAATTGAGCTGCATTTGAAGTCCTCTTTATCCCTTTAAGCGACTTGTACATACCTTGGCTCTGCACAGCCCCTCTGGATATATTTAACAAACGACAGTCCACAGATAATCTATAGATGTACTGTAGGCCTTGAAAGAATTCACAGTGAAGCCTCCTATAAGGAATCTTGCTTATCCATGCTCAAGCTTATTGGGGCTAATCCTATGGAATTTACCAGAGAACAGATAAAATCTAGGAAATATAGCCTACCCACAAGATTCTCAGCCAAATAGCAAAGCCAGTGTGGTAGGAAGAATAATGTCTCCCTCTCCCAAAATGTCCATACCCTAATCCCTGGAAACTGTGGCTATGTTACCTTACATGACAAGAGGGAATTTACGGTGTGATTAAATTAAGGACTTTGAGACGAGGGGATTATCCTGGATTATCCAAGTGGACCCAATGTAATCAAAGGGTCCTTATAAGAGGGAGCAGGAGAGTCAGAGTCAGAGAAGATGTGACCATGGAAGCAGAGATTGTAATGACATTGCTGAAAGGGGGGTCACAAGAAAAGGAATGAAGGCAGCTTCTAGAAGCTGGAAAAGGCAAGGAATGAATTCTACCCTGGAGCTTCCAGAAAAACCTATTTTGGACTTCTGACCTTCAGAACTGTAAGAGGATCAGTTTGTGTTGTTTTAAGCTACTGAGTTTGCGGTAATTTGTTACAGAAGTAATAGGAAGTTAATACAGTCAACGGGGTTCATCTTTAACACTCTGCCTTTCTTCTCATTTTCTCTTTCCAACATCGAATGAAACATCTAATTCAATCAAAGTTTCTGGAACAATGTTCTTTCTTTCAGGAACAACTCTCTAACAATCTCATTCACTCTCACCTGCTGTGACGTTATAAATAACTCCTCCGAGGAGAATTTGCCTTTCCAAACAGGACCAGGGAGAATATATTTTCTATAGAAGGAAAGAGAACTGATGCTGAATAACTACTTAATGCTGGGACCATAGAGGGTATTTTGCACGTATCTTATTTCATCTTTCCAACTCCTCTCTGAGGTATCGCTTCCCCCACCATTTTGTAACTGAGGGTTCCAAAGTTGAGAGAGGGTAAATAACTTATACTGTGAATGAGTCACCAGAGGTGAGACTAGTAGAGCCCAGGTCTAGATGACTCCAAAATTCAAGTTCTTTCTTGCCTGTAATTTACTGATACAAAACAGTGAAATGCTATCAGCAGACTGTCAGCCTCAATCTGGAAGAAATGGCGATCTGGGAAGCAGGCACCACTCGCTGGAAAGATCAGGTGAGGGGACAGTTAGACTCTGGGAGGACCTTTCTGATAGGTCGTCGTGGACACTCACGCTGTGTCTCCTCTCAGGGACAAAACCAGTCGACGGTGCATGTTGCCGTTTCTAATGATTGTTTTAAATCTGCTTATAGGGGTATTTGCGTTTGGACTTTTTGCTACTGACATTTTTGTCAACGCCGGACAAGTGGTCACCGGACACCTAACGCCGTACTTCCTGACGGTGTGCAAGCCGAACTACACCAGCGCGGACTGCCGCGCGCACCACCAGTTCATCAACAACGGGAACATCTGCACCGGCGACCTGGACGTGATCGAGAAGGCTCGGAGATCCTTCCCCTCCAAACACGCTGCTCTGAGCATCTACTCCGCCTTATACGCCACAGTGAGTGTGCGAGCTGGGCGTCTCTCCCAAGTCCAGTTTTGGCTGAGATGTGTGTCTCTTTCCCCTGCTCACTCTCCTTCTTTCATCGCTGTCATTTATAGTGATTTTTTGTGTGTGTGAGGAAGAGTAGCCCTGAGCTAACATCTGCCAATCCTCCTTTTTTTGCTGAGGAAGACTGGCCCTGGGCTCACATCCATGCCCATCTTCCTCTACTTTATAGGGGACTCCGCCACAGCATGGCTTGACAAGCAATGCGTTGGTCCCAGCCCGGATCCGAACCCGCGAAGCCGGGCCACGGAAGCGGAGCGCGTGCACTTAACCACTGCGCCACCAGGCCTGTGCCTATAGTGATTTTTAAAGTCTCCTTACAATATGTTTTTCCTGTATTATATCATGTTGTTGCCCCCAGCCCCAACATCCCAGTGTAATATTCTGACCTGCCAGATGATATTAGTTCTGGAAAGAATGTTGATAATCACTTAGTCAAATCTTCCCATTTTAGAGATGCAGAAACTGAGGCCCAGAGACTGGCTGAGAAACACAAAGTCAGAGCTGGGACCCAGGCTTCTGGCACCGCGTCTGAGATTCTCTCACTGTCCCAGAACTCTTTGCCAAAGTTTTGGTTGGTTCCAGAATGGCACACATTTCTCACACCTGCCTACAAATCTGCAGGTTTGGCCCTATGTGAATGGCTGCCTGGCGATGCAGCAGACGCAGGATAGACACAGCTCTCCTCAGCTCCTCCTCACGCTCTGCCCCATCACTCTGCCAGGAGAGATGCGTGATCCCGCAAGACCCCCAACACCCGGAAGTTCACTTCTCACGGCTCCCCAAATCCCACAGGCTTTGACTGTCCCCACTGGGTATAATGGTCTCTTTAAATTTTTTACTTTCATCGGGAAAACCTAAAGCGTGTCCCACGTCTTAAAATACAAGAAGAAACAATGGTGTCCCTCCTATTTTTCCACTCTTAGATTGTATCCGTTTTGGAAGTGATTTCACCTTTCTCTGGCCTGTGCTTCCTTCCGGAGAGTGTAGAAGTATAGGGATCAGCGCAAAGGCTGGGTATCATGTGTATTTACCTGGGGAAGAGGAACTGTTGGTTGCAAACACCCATTTTCCCTACTTAACTTATTTTATGTTCAGGATAGTCTAGTGATTCTCAGTGAAAGCTGAGGGAAGGAGAAGGCAGAGGAAAGACCCCTTTCAAACCATCCATTCTTCCCAGAGATTCTGAGCGCTCCCTCGCCCCACCCCAAGGGGAGCTCGTTCCCACCCCTTCCAGTGGGAGTCACTGTGCTCCCTACCGAGAGTCGGCCTCTGATGGAAGAGTGTCCGGGCCATCGCCCCCAATACTTAGATTCAGGGTGGAAAAAAGGTGACCTTCTACAGGTCTGGTCTATTTAGCAGAGTTTTAAATAAATTGCTGAATGTTCTCTTTAAGAGAATGGTTCCTTTGTGTGTCATTTACAGGATCACATCTATAGGATCAATTTGTCAACCACCAAGTAGCCCAAATAAGTCTTCCTAGTTATTCCTTTTAGATCTACTTTTTAATGAATACATGATAAAAGTTATTTCAGCTGCCCCACACTAAGGAAACATGAATGTAAATGATATAAATGCCTCAATTTGCAAAACAGATCAATTGTAGCTTGGTGAGGCTTCTTTGCTTCACCAAAAAAAGAAAAAAATTTATGCCGGGTATTTTTTACATGAAGGAAGTCCTCTAAGGCATTTAGCATATTTGCCATTTTTCAAAGTATTGATTTGTCCTAAGTTGTCTAGAACCTAAGTTATATGAAGCAATGTACTCTCGTACCTTTCTCTGTATTTTTATCTTAAAGTCATTGCTGTGTGAAATTAATTTTTACAACATTGTTATAAAAATAAATCCGTTACTCATAATAAACTACTATCTCATCAAATGAGATATAAATTTCTTTTGGGGAACAAAGAAGTGAGTATAGTCAGCTCACTCAGAATAGATGCTGCTATAGCACATGTTTTCAAGGATTCAGATATAATCCAATTCAGATCATGCCCCACAGACAGACTATAATCAGATAAACCCTGAAACAAGATTCCAATTGTGTGAACATTCTCTGAGCCCCTATTATGTGTGAAGTGCTTTCAGAAATTACTCAACAAGGATCTCCTAAGTATTAGTTGATACTGTGAAGAATACTAACCATAGGCCCACACTTCTAATAGTTTGTAATCTTATACAAAAGATTTATAAAGGATATAATTAAAAAACAATATAGAAGCATAAAAAATAAACTTAAATATATCTAGTATAGATGTTAAGTAACATTTCCTACACAGCCTCAGAATGGTGTAATGATATGCTCTCATTTATGTAACAGATCTAACCAGTTTTGTAGGGCATCTGTTATGTAGTCAAGAGAACCCCATCTTTTTGTATTCACACGTGTTGAAACATCATCCTAGGAAATTAACAGTTTCCATTGTAACATTGTAAAATGCATCTATTTGAACTTATATGTTCAGGCCATACAACCACATTGTAGACTATAATTTAAGTATCGACATACTATTTCTCAGGGTTGTAAACTCATTTAGCACATTTGTTAAGAAATGATGGATCGATAGTGCCCTCTAGTGGTTTCTTGTAATCATTATCAAAGGTGATCTAACAAAGTACTTATTTGTGAGAGGTACATCTTCCTGCTCTAGGCCACCAAGGATACGTTTGATAACTGAGCATATGAAACTTAAGAGTCTTGCTCAGCTCCTCACAATGACATAAGAACAGTCTGCATCTTAGGTGCCATAAATTACCTCATCCTTTACTTAGTTCAGGTCTTCCCAACCTTTTGGATGTGGTGGCACACGTAGAAAAGTTTACTATTTTAAAACACACTGGAGTAAATGAATGGATAGAGCTGATCACAGTTGTCCCAAGGAATGTGGGAAATCAATTTTCCAGCACAGCTGAAACCCATTTGTGTGACACACTTGTTTGGAAGTTCTAATTCAGTCAATCAGCTACTCAGTCAATACTTTTGTATTTATTAACCGAAGGTGTGAAGAATCAGCTGGAACTATGAGGGACGCAAAAAGAAAACCGTGCAGCCGCTCACCTACCTGGTCTTCTCTGTAAAATTCATTCTCATAGAGGGTTTATTTGGTATCTGAGAATCTTACATGGGTTTCCTAATACCCCAAATGGTTCTTTAATTTATTGCATAAAAACTGCGTGTTCTAAATCTGATCATTATCATGCAGTCATTCTTTGTGTCACTGTAATTTCTGTTCACATGCCCACTAGAATACAAAACACCATGATTTGTGTATATTTATTCCTTGTTCTTGCTGTGCTAGTTTCCTACCCACGTTCTTAACGAGGTAGCTTAGTGGAGTTGTTCAACCAGTTGGTATGGCTGCTTCGGCACGCCCCTGTTTGCATGTGCTGGTGTGTGTACGTGCACGCGTGTATATGCACCATGTGCAGAGGCTGCCCGGTCACTCCCCAGTCTCTGTCCTCTTCCAGATGTACATCACAAGCACAATCAAGACAAAGAGCAGTCGACTGGCCAAGCCGGTGCTGTGCCTCGGGACCCTCTGCACAGCCTTCCTGACAGGCCTCAACCGGGTGTCTGAGTACCGAAACCACTGCTCCGACGTGATTGCGGGCTTCATCCTGGGCACTGCTGTAGCTCTGTTTCTGGTAGGTCAGCTTCCCTCCTGTGCCCTCTGAAGGCTTCCCAGGATCAGGGCGAGTCAGCTTTCCCAGAATTCACAGTCTAAGTCCATGTTCCTCTGACCCTGACCTCGTGAGTTGCAGTTATTCTCCAAGTATTATGCATCCTTTTGCTGCAAAAATGATTTCTAAAGCTCCTTTTCTTTCAGAAATATGATTGCATCTTCCCTCTAGGAGTGAGGGAGAGGAGTGCCCATAAAGGACAGCTTTCTCCACTCCCTTCAACAGTGGACTTGGGCCAGGGGCCGGGCAGACTAGTAATTTGGCATACCTTCAAACCAGTGTTCTTTAAATATTTGTGTAGAATGTATTGGGAGCAGAAGCTAAGTGTTGCTTGAGGGAAGAGCAAAAGCCCTGTTGGAAGCAGACAGCCCCTTCTCTAGCATCCCAAGCAATTCAGCTCTGGCCCAGACTTGCATGTCCCACTCAGAAACATGAAAACCCTCAGCTGAGCATACCCAGACCTTTTAGAAGGCCTCTCTTATTATCTGGACAGGGCTTTTAGGCATCTTATTTACACTATATGAATATATATATATGGTTTCTCAACCATGTATAAAATCTTGCTGGAGAAGAGTTTTTGTTAATACAGTTTTCTCCATGTCTTTACATTTCTGATGATGTTTTAGTTCCTCAAATAGATAGGGGCCTGGCCACCCACTCCACTAGGAAATCCCTTAATCTGAGTTGAATTGGAAGAGAAGAGGTTAACTTTTATTGCTTTTTGTCTTGTTTTTATTCTTTTTACAGTTTTATTGAGGTATGAGAGGCATACAATAAATGGCACATAAGGTGTACAGTTTGATCAATTTTGACCTACAGATACATCCTTCTCTCCACTCTTCTCTTCCCCTCATTCCCAAACAACCACTGATCTTCTTTCCATCACTCTATATTAGTTTGCCTTTTCTAGGATTTTATATAAATGGATTCATATAGTATGTATTCTTTTTTTTCCTGACATCTTTCACCCAGCAAAATTATTTTGAGATTCATCCATGTTGTAGCATGTTTCCATAATTAATTCCTTTTTCTTGCTGTGTAGTATTCCGTTGAATGTGCATACCATCAAGGTGCAGGTTTTTAATTATCTTCAAGGATTTAAAATACGCCCAGAAGGATTTACAGTAAATCACCAGGACTGGAGCTTCACATATTGTATATGAAAGGAATCCCCTAATAATATTCAGCAACTCTCCCCCAGGAGATAGAAGCCATCACAGTCTGGGTGTCCCTCTTCCCACTCTGCCCTTTCTGGCCCAAAGCACCCATTAAGACTGGCATCTGTGAAGTCAGATGGATTTCACAGTCCTGTGACCTAATTCCTCCTTGTCCTATCCCTCCTCCTTGCCCTCCCCAACATACAAAATACGCATATGCCTCTTCCTACCTCTAACTCAGAGTTTCCCAGCTTTTTTATCTGCTAAGATACTCACAGAAAAATGCTCACATTTACTCAGAACACTAATTGGCAGGCTCCATTGTAATTCAAAATTATTTTTAATGGATCCAGGCTTTCTTTCTATAGTGAAAGATGAAGAACTTAAATGCCAATTCTCTGGGTGAAGCTGCAGGAAAAGTGGTGCTAAGATGATCCTAAGATTTGATGTCTCATAAGGAATATTTTCCTAAAACTGCTTTTTAAAAGAAGGAAAGAATACAGGTGACTTGAGGAGAAGAGAGGGTTTTCAAAGAGAGATCAATGGTACATAAATGAAGGCTTGGGCTCAGAGAAGAGCCAAACAATTTTGCTGTCCATCCGTCTGGAGCCAGCCACCCCTGGCCAGAGAGAAAGAGCAGTGCTGACTGTCCCAAGCAATTTCATGGGATCTTTATGGGATGGAATCTGTGAAGTCCTCAGTTTGCTGAGGCCCTATCTACAAATTCTGCTTTAACATTAAACTTGTTTTCTCTCAGTAACTTGCAGCCCTGTTTCCTACCACTCAGTTACTATTTGGTCTCTTATTGCCTTCCCAATGGATGGCAAATGTCAAAATTTGTTTTCCACAAATGATCTTTATGTAAGACCCAGACCTGCTGTTGAATTGCTCTGGCAGGAGACAGACCCCACTGTCTCCCTCTGTGTCTATGTGTGCACATGTACACACCTCACATATGCACACACTATGCTGGGAAATGGGAGGGGAAGGATGTCGTGGAAGAGACTGGAGGCATTCCAAAGCAGAGACTTGGAGGGGAGACAGAGAGCAGAGCAATGTCTGAGAATGGGTGTATACTTACAGTACACGTTCGTTATTGTTTTGTGTTTCCTATGAAGATGAAAGTGGGAGGAAATTATTAGTTGAGCAATTTCTACATGCCCTACACTATATATACATCAAATCATGTGCTCCTAGGACAACCCTAACAATATTCCTATCCTCATTTTATAGAAGAGGAAAGTGGGGCTCAAAGATAAGTAACTTGCCCAATGGCCATCCAACCAATAAGCCGTGAATCTGACCTGGGTCTCCAACTCCAGAGCTCCTAGGCCCTCCTCTTCTCCCATTCCCTGAATGGAGGAAGTTTCAGAGAGCTGGAGAGTGAAGTGGAGGAAAGCCAGGGAGAGAATATTTATGTAAATGTTCTGCAGGGTTTGAAGAGTGACAGGAAAGATTCAAAGCCCCTGGATCTAGAAACAAAGATACAGAACAGTGGAGGAGAGAGTACAGACGGGGACAGATAAACTCTACATGGGCAAAAGAAGCAGAGAAGATGGTAAAAACAGACTCAGTTATGAAGAGGCCTCAGTCGGAAATAAAGAAAAACGGGTTATAATTTATAGGGATTTTTTGGGGTTTTTTTGTGAGGAAGATTAGCCCTGAGCTAACACCTGTTGCTAATACTCCTCTTTTTGCTGGGGAAAATTGGCCCTGGGCTAACATCTGTGCGTATCTTCCTCTACTTTATAGGGGACGCTGCCACAGCATGGCTTGACAAGCGGTGCATTGGTCCGTGCCTGGAATCTAAAACCACGAACCCTGGGCCGCCGAAGCGGAGCACACCAACTTAACCACTACGCCACTGGGCCAGCCCTGGGAAAGTTTTTTAATGAAAGCGATAAAAGAAAAGTGCCAGGCCGGCCCCGTGGCTTAGCGGTTAAGTGCGCGCGCTCCGCTGCTGGCGGCCCGGGTTTGGATCCCGGGCACGCACCAACGCACTGCTTCTCCAGCCATGCTGAGGCAGTGTCCCACATACAGCAACTAGAAGGATGTGCAACTATGACATACAACTATCTACTGGGGTTTTTGGGGGGAAAAAAAAGGAGGAGGACTGGCAATAGATGTTAGCTCAGAGCCGGTCTTCCTCAGCAAAAAGAGGAGGATTAGCATGGATGTTAGCTCAGGGCTGATCTTCCTCACAATAAATAAAGAAAGAAAGAAAGAAAGAAAGAAAAGAAAAGTGCCACCAATGAGTTATTTAATCTCAAGAAAATAGTAATCACGTAATTTAAGGATGATCATCTTAGGTAGGAGTTAAGACTAGCTAAGATTGACTGAGTATCTGCTGTATGTTTGGCACTTGTTAAGAGGCAGAATATTATAGCCATGTGATTTAGGGGCTGTGGCGTTTAAATCTCTGTGTGACCTTGGGCAAGTTATCTAACCTGGCTGTGCCTCCTTATCTAAGCTGGAGATGACCACAGCACCTCCCTTGTAAGGTTGTTGGGTGGATTAAATGAAATAAGGTAAAACTCTCAGGACAGTGCCAGATACGTGGTGGCCCTCAGGAAGCATGAGCTGTTATTATGAGGTGGTTTACATTCATTGTGTCCTTTAATCATTACAAATGCAAGGTAGGTATTATTATTCCCATTTTACAGGTGAGGAAACAGACTCAATGGGTGGATTGATTGTCACTGGCCATCTGGTGATCCAACAGATGCTTCCTCGCACTTAGAATGTGCTCAGCAGACACCCTGGGCCGTGTTCCAGGTCTTTCCATGGTCCCTACCTGCTGGCTCAAAGGAACAAAGTCAGTATGGTGATGATGTTGTAGGGGGAAGGCCTGCCAGCCTCAGAGGTGGCCAGGCATTGATGGCTGCAGTCTGACCTCAATCTTTTCCCCTCATCCTGCAGGGAATGTGTGTGGTCCATAACTTTAAAGGAACACAAGGATCTCCTTCCAAACCCAAACCCGAGGACCCCCGTGGAGTGCCCCTAATGGCTTTCCCAAGGATAGAAAGCCCTCTGGAAACCTTAAGTGCACAGGTATAGTAAAGTGGTTTTAGCCAGTCAACCCACAGGCTCAGGCCTGTTATCTTGGGAGGTCCACTAATCCGTTCCTCTACAGGAAGCGGGAAACCACCGAATCCTGCCAGCATCAATACAAATCTGATGTAAAGGCCCTCAAGAACTTCACAGCTTCTGTCAGTTAGTCCTGCATTCATTCTGGGGCTTGGCAATCATGAATCCTGAGGAAGTTCTTAGTAGTGTCTAACTTAAACCCCAGCTGCTTCAAGATACCTGGACATCCAATGTAATACCACATTTATGAAATTTGGACCAATCATGCGGGAGGCCAATTGATTTAGTAACTAGCACAATATTTGGAAAGAAAAAGGTTTTGTTGCATCCAGTGATAGATGTAAAGTGGAAGCACATTAAAAAGGTTATTATCTAAGTGTCCTTTTGGAGCTATTTTGATGACAACAATCAAAAAATCAATGTAACAATACTTCCTGATCACCTATTTACACGGGGACCTTGCTTCGTGCCAGGGATACAGAAAATAATTAGCCTCATGGTCCTTGCCCTCAAAGAACTCACAGATGATCAGGAACCGTGGATATCGATGAGTAATCATAATATGACATGCAGAATCAGAGGCCCACAAAGTGCTGTGTGAATACGAATGAAGAAAAAATCAATTCTGTCTGGGAACACAGGAAAGCCATGGAGAAGACTTGCCAGCAGAAAGGAGGCTCGCAAGATGTTATTAAGCACTTACTTTGCCTGGGACAGTTGCTAGGTGCTTTACAAATATATTCTTATTTGAACAAAAACCTTATTGAATTGATAGTGTAATTCCCATCTCACAGATAAAGATAGGAATATGAAGATAGTGTTGTTAAATTACTTGCCCAGGGCCACACATAGCTAGCGCATGTGGGAGCTGGGATGAGTAGTTCTTTAAGCGGACAGAGAAAGGGAAAACTAATAATAAAACAAGGTTTTATTATCATGCCACTTTTTTCAGGTAGCTGAGTCCTGCTAAAATGTTTATTTTCTGTAATAGTCTGTTTATCTTGAAATCTTGTTTGTATTTGGCATTTCCTTACTACACCATAGTGCAAGGAGAAAGCAAATCACCTCCCACTGGACTTATCATGTACTTCATATCAGTATAGTAGAAAATATTTTTCACTATTTAAAGATTATTAACTATCAGACATCTCTCTGAGATAAACTATTTCTTTTCACATTTAATGAAGTCTTTCTAGTTTCATTAATGAACCAGAAAAAAAATAAAGCTATTTTCATCTTGGGAAAAATATTTCAGGCTCTCCATTCAACCCAATGCCAAGTACATTTTTGTTTGTTTTCCCTTAACCTGTATTAAGGTAAAAATTTTGACTTGGTCTAATTAGAAATAACGTACTGAAAAATTTATTACTGGTTTATTTATATACAGCCTGTTGATGCAGGTTGAATGATGAAATAAGCTAAATAATGATAACCTTGTAATGAAATAGTGAAATGGCCTCTCCTTGGTTTTTCTTTCCTAATTATGTTTCTGTACCCAGTGAAGTCAGCGTGGTTCTCTCTATTTTTGAGGTGAAGCAACTGAAGACAAAGGTGAATTTAAAAAGCAAACTGAAATATTTGCTGAGTTCCACAAATGGGTCAGTCTCTGTGTCCTTGTAAATGCTTCCACTTTGCCCTGAACATTTTGGTCTAAAAACACCCCCTTTCCACCCCATCCTTCTGCCCAACACTGTTTAAGGACTACCCTCAGTCTGAAGCCTTCTCCATACTTCTCTCTCTCTTTTCCCTTAGGACTATTAATAGTTGACCAGGTCAAAAGATGTCCAGACCATATTTGGGGGGATTTCACTTGATAAATGAAGTGCCAAACAGGGTTTCAAACATTGCTATTCACAAGGCAAAGAATTCTTTAAAAATATATATTAATTCATTGTTCACTACAGGCAGTAGTTGAACTTCTTTCAAATCTGTTGATGTGTCTTTGTTTCCCTGTGTGTCACCTCATCTAGATACAATTTGAGGCCTTTCTTGAATACCAGGCTTGGGCCACTCATGTGATTGCCCCTCAAAATTAGTGCCAATAGTGTCCCCTCATATCTGCCTCCCCCAAGGACTTGGAGATCTTTGAGGATCTTAACCTCGTGAACCACGTCTTACTTATGCTCCATATTTCCTGGCATTCACTAGGTGTGAAATAAATGTTTGATGGATGGATAGATGCAACCCAGAATCAAAACCTGAACTAGACCCTTTAATCAAAACCAAGAACTTAAAATCAAACCATAGTCACTATCTGAACCTCCATGGAAAATGGAAATTTATGAGAAACAATGAACAGGACTTCTGCAGGCTAGTCAAAATGAAGCTACAGGAAGGTGGATGGCAAGTGTTGCCTCTCAGGTGAGCTTTCCATACCAACTGTGGAAGATTCAAGTAACCAAATGTCTGCTTTTAGTATCAAATGTTTCCACTTGGATAGTTAGGAAGACATACCCTTATTTGTTGGTCAATAAAAGAAAATGAGCATTTATTTTGAGTCATCACATTCAGTCCTCACAATAATCCTGCAATGGGCATTATTATCCTATTTTACAGATGAAGTAAGTGAGGCACAAAGAGTTTAAGTAACATGCCCAAGGTCACCCCATCAAAATTAAAACACAGGCCCATCTAATTCCAAAGGCTCTGCTTGTTCCTACTGCACCACACGGCCTGAGATTTCATTCAAGGAAAAGTCCTTTTTGAAATCTGCAACTCTCAGCACTGAGTGTGGACTATAGGGGACAGTGTGTTTGAACTGAGCTGCACAGAACTGGTGAGTTTGAACTGAGCTACAGCTCTTCCAAAGTAAATATGCCCTGTGTCTTCCTCTGTGGGCAAGAGCGGCCTGAGCAACTCCAGCAGCCATGGTTTCTGTTAGAAGCTGCTCCTTTGTACTTTCTAGGATAGAACCATCTTCCCAGGAAGAGGACCTTTTGGGATCTGAGAGAAGATATGAAGCCCTCTTCAGAGCACACATTCACACACATGAGATCCATCCCGCTGTTCAAAATACCTCAGGGAGAAGATGGATGGGGAGGGTCCCCAGTCATTCTCCTTTCCTTCCTCCTGAGACATTCTTTTGCCTTCGCCACATGGAGCCCCCAGAGCTACAGTGCTCTTTCTTCCTCTCTAAAACTCAAATTTGAGCATTTGCCTTCTATGATTCCCATTAGCACAGTTGATTGAGACAGAGTGCATCTTCTAAGATCTTTCCCAAGTACTGAGAGAAACCAAAAAGTAAATAATTATAGAATCCAAAAAAACAAAAATGGTCAAGTTTCCAAAGCATTTTGTGATCCTATAGTGTTATTGTGATCTCACAGAGACCCCCTTCTAGATTCCATAGAGTTATTATGATCCTTAAGAGACCAGCTTCAAGTTCTCCACGTTCTGCAGCCCCACCTCACGTTCACCTGAGCCATTGAGCGTTGAGCAATGGTGTCCTTGTTGAACAGAGTTTATGTTAACAAAAAATTAAATTAGGGATGAAACAATTGTGTTAACTCACTCTAGGTGTAGTATAAAGTCTCCCTATGCCCCAGATGGGGGAAAGAAGACATTTTTTTCTTTAACACAAAGAAAGAAGAATCCAATCTGTGCGAGACCCGGATGCCTGGGACCTGACTCCAGGAGATTCTGATTCAGTGATTCTGTGGTTAAAAAAGTTATATTTAAGAAAACATTTGCAGAGGAATTCTAATGGACCCCTTGATTCAAAACTAGTGATATTATAGTCTTCATATTATAAATAGAAAAAAAAGACTTGGAGAGTTAAAGAAATCTGCCCCAAATCACCAACTTAGTTAACGATAGGATGTTGACTTACCTTATCTTTACCACTTACTCTTAAGTGGAATGTTATAAACATATAAATGGCCAAAGTATTGGCCAAAAAGTTTTTTCAAAAAGAAAGCATAGGGCCGGCCCGTGGCTTAACGGTTGAGTGCGCGCGCTCCGCTGCTGGGGGCCCGGGTTCGGATCCCGGGCGCGCACCAACGCACCGCTTGTCCGGCCATGCTGAGGCCGCGTCCCACATACAGCAACTAGAAGGATGTGCAGCTATGACATACAACTATCTACGGGGGCTTTGGGGGAAAAATAAATAAATAAATAAAATTATAAAAAAAAAAAAAGAAAGCGTATTATAAAAGTAAAAACATAAAAGGAAAAGTTATTTTTCACATTAGGGCAAGCAATGCATCAAACCTTAGTTTTCACAAATATGATAGATAAAAGTATCTTGAAAAATACTGTATACTCAGTTTCTAAAATGTGTGGTTGAGCGCTCAAAAAATAATGTAAATCTGTGGTGTCCTAAAAACAAACAGGAATCAGGAAACCCATACTAATCAATGAAATCTAAAGCCACGGTTTCTTCAGGTATTTGCCAGTCCCATGGACTGGGGGTTTTAAGTTCAAACAAAAGAGAAAGCCTTGGTCCTGTAAAAGGTGGGGCTTATATATACAAGTTATGTAAACAAAAGAGTGACAGGTTATGTAAACAAGCCATATAAACAACAATTGATAGAATTACAAGGAAAAATGGACAAAGCTGCAATCATAGTAGGAGGTTTTAACACATTTCTCTCAGTAATTAATAAGGAAAGAAAATATGGTAAAGATATAGATGATTAATAAGGTTGATCTGATGTGCATTGTATATAATCCTCCTCAAAACACATGAAGCATTATGAAAATAGCCATGCCACAAGACTATAAAAGCAAGTCTCAAGAAATTTTAAGGAACCTACATCACCCACACCGCTTTCTGTAGAAGAAAAATTTAAAGATACCTAGAAATAAAAAAAACCTATCTATTTGAAAATATTAAACCCACTTCTATGTAACTCATGACTCAAAGAATAAATCATATGGAAAATTTCCAACAATTAAAACTGTTCAATATTAAAGATACTACATTAAAAAAATTGTAGGATGCAGCTCAAGTTACTTTGAGATCCTTAGAAGTTCATATTAGAAAATAGTTGAGTAAGTATAATATAACACAGAATTATATAGAGAACAAGTTTAGATGAAGAGAGGATCTGATTTGGGTTGAAAAATCAGGGAAGATTTAATGGAACAGGTAACAATTACAATTGGAGGGGCCTTGAAGAGCAGACCAGGGAAAGGGAACAGCCTGTGCAAACTCGAGGAGACAAGTATACAGGGGATATTCAGGGAAGAATGAGGATGTGCGTGAGTTAATCAACTAAGATTTTATCTGCTTGTGTTTGCAGAATCACTCTGCCTCCATGACCGAAGTTACCTGAGACGGCTGATGTGTTACAAGCTGTTTTTTTTTTAATCACCTTCCAATTCAATACTTCAAGACACACAGTTACTGGATGTCAAACTGTGAAGACAAGTATTATGTTTATCTAGTTAGAGGCTAATGTTTTGTACATTTTTGTATGAGGAAGTGATGTAGCTTGCTCTGATTTTTTTTTTTTTGATCAGCTTTAATATATTTATGCCAGAATTTTAAACCAACAAAGTTTTCTTCTTGTTCAAGTGTGCATTGAAGAACCACATTTATTCAATGGTTGGCGTTGTTTTGTGATATTTGTACACAAACCTTCTTTTCTCAGTTTTATAGACACAGAAGTAAAATTAATATAACTCATTTTAACCTTTTATTACCACAGTTGCTGCCTCCTCCAGAATTTTTGAATTTTAATGAAAGTTAACTTTTGAGTTGCAGGGAGGATCTTGTTGGTTAATGGTAAATCTCAAAATCAATCGTGCAGAAAGAAATATTACTTTCAAAAAGAACTTTGTGTTCTGATCTCTTAACATGTTATTGTATTGCGAGTTAAAGTAATTTATTAATGAGGTCATCTGGTTACACAAACAATTGGCAGAATATCCTGGATTTGAGTGGTGTTGGGATTATATGATTCTTTCTGAGATAATGGCCTTTCCCTTCTAAGAAACTCAAGATCTTTCTGGAATTACATCCTTGGCCAGGCAGGTGACACTACAGCCTTCTTTCCAAAAAGCAGCCAGCACCAGCCTCCTGTGTCAACTCAAAAGTTTTGTATATCATATTGTATGGACTTTATATGAAAATGAATATTTTACAGTTTGCACAGTATTATTTTACAGAAAAGGGTATCAGAGCATCTACAACCTAGAGCCCCAGAGCAACAGCTTGACTTTGTGGCTTTTAATTGTTCTAGAATTTTAACTGCATCTCATTTTTCTAGCATGGTAATAACTAATGTGTAACTCCTCAGAGAGAAGGAGCTCCCTTGTCTGTACCTATCAGAATGTTTTCTTGACACTTCCATGTTGGCTCTTCTTAGCTTTTTTTGTACATATTTTTTTTCTAAAGAGAAGAAAAAAGTTATCACAAAATGTATTCTGGCTCGTGTCCTTTGTTTAAATTTCATCCACTGGGCAAAGGTCTTAGCAGAGTCACAATGAAGTGACCTCAATAAATGTTTATTCTTTTCAGTTGCATGCCTGCTGAGATAAATCCTAGAGGCATGACTGATAGGTGATTTCATGAGTGTGTGTGTGTGTGTGTGTCAGAGAGAGAGAGTGTGTGTGTGCATGTGTGTAAGCAAAAGAATTCTTGAAATTATTAAGACACCCAGAAGCACATTCTGGATGCCTAGCAAGCTCCGTTTGTCTTCAGCCTGCCTGTAGACACATCTGCGTTGTCAATAAAAAGTCAGATAGTCGTTTTTAGGAACAAAAGTTACCTCTGCTAAAACTTTCCCTATCCCCCATCTCATTCTGACCTAAACGTATTCACACGTACAGACACACACTCTCACGCACATCTGAGTGATGTCTGACTCACGTTGGGGAAGCAAAGGAGAGTATTGAAAGCTTGACTCCTCCCAGATGCTCAAGCTCTGCCACGTACGTACTTTCATCTACATAATCTGCTTGTTCTCAAAACAGTGAGCCCAGGGAAGCTGTGATGATCCTAACTAAGGTAGTGCTGTCTGCGTGTCATCGTCAGTATTAGAATCCAGGGCTGCCTGCCTCCAAATTCCACTCTTTCCAGTCCATCAAGATGCTTTTGGACCAAGTTCACATCTTTCCAAAGGATTCTCAATTACTCAGATGGTTCAGAGGATGGTGTAGGTGAAAGGAGCACCTCATGAGAAGGATGCGCTCTGCTGATGAGAAGGAATGATTTGCCAGCCCTGGGCACTTCAGTCTTGTATAAGCTACCTAAATGCGATGTCACCCAATTTCAGAGTGATTCGTTTTCTTTTTCTAAACATATTTTATGTTTTTTTTTTTATAAAAGCAATGAGAGCTCAATTTTATTTCCTTGTTCATGATAAGACATTCTGAAAAGTGCTGGCAGGCTATATTGATTTTACATTACCCATTTCCCATCGCAATGAAAGGCCATTTAAATGTCTGACTACCAGACGGTATTTCCAAGAACACAAGTTAAGTTGACAACATGTTATCCTTCTACGCTTCTTTCTACTTGCGATCTGGAAGGACCTATCAGAAGTGTTCCAAGAGCTCTAGGAGGCCACACACCCCAATTTCCTGGCCTTGGGCTTGGGGAGTGTGGGTACATGACCGAGTCATGTTCCACAGGACACCATACTGGGGCACTGGGAACTAAGGGGCATCTCTGGGCTCACATCCCTGGGATCATTGAGCCAGTCTGATTCCCCCATTATGCCATGGCAACCTTAGTGTTGCCCCTATTTAGCCCCAAGTCACTTCACAGGCCTCACATTGATCTTTCCAGCCTGCCATTTGAGATTCATTTCTCAGGGCTTGGGACCCCTCCATGTCGGCCTCTTACCAAGGACAGCGCCCTCTGTCTACATGGGACAAGTGGTCACTGTAGCCTCAGAGAGAATGAATTCTGCAATGAGATTTTCTCCTTCTTTTTAAGGAAAACCCAGACCTGAGAAGTCTGACTCACTGTGAGAGGAAGTGGGGGGAAACAAAGGAATGGCTCATAAAGTGTACTGACATAAGCAACCTCATGAGTCCATTAGCCCCAAGGATACCTATGACATCTTTCATTTCTTTGATTCTGCGCCCAGAACAGGGCCTGACACAGAGCAAACAATTAGTTAAAGTTTGTCAAATAGATGGATTTCAGACTTTCTCCTGATTTGGCTGAAAGAGGCTACAATTCATTTGGAAATAAGGAGAATTTGAATGGGGCCCAAAGGTAGCTGAAAGATAAGTACATTTAGATACAGGGATGGTGAGAAGGAGGAAGCTGCCCTCAGTAGTTATGAACATGTGGGGGCCTCTCTTGGTAAGTTCTAGAGATCTCCCTATCAGGCTGCGGTAGACAGAAGGGCTGTGTGTAGCTTGTCTGAATCAGAGAATGCAAACAGGCATAATCCCATAGCAGAAGGAAAGGGAGTGGGTATCATTGGGATGATTTAAAGAGCAGAAAAGCCAGGAGTACCATTTTTGTTTCAAAAAATTGGCTTGCTTTCCCTGTTATATGCAACTCCCAGAACCTCTCGAGAGTGTTAAATATCTTGCAGGCAGACACATCCACTACCAGATTGCCCTCGTTTGTCTTAAGGAGTAGGTAACATTAAGGCTGTTGCGCTATTCCTGCCCTGCTGAATTCAAGATGAGCACTAGAACTAGCCTCTCGTTTACTGTCACCCGCTGTGCAACCAGGGGAACTGTGTAATGAACACCCTGCCTCTTGCTTACATCCCAGTTCTTGATCCAGATGTCCTAGGACAGGTTGATTGATTCATTTGTTCAATAAGTATTTAATGAGCTCTCTTATGTGTCAGGAATCACGCTAAGAACTGGGAATAGGCAACAAAATAAATTGACCTACTTCTTACCCTCAAGGAAATTAGAGTCAAGTGGAAGACAAGGAAAACAACCACAAAGCAATTAATATATAATTAGTGCTTTGAAGGGAGACCTGATTTAGATAGGGCAAGATAGAGTATTATCAGAAAAGGCTTCTTCAAAGAAGTGACATGTATGTTAGAATGATTGGTAGATGACTAGACAGAGAAAGCAGAGAAAAGCGTATGAGGCCAAGGGAATAGCATGTGCAAAGGTCCTGGGGCAGGAAAGAGCTTTACACATGTGAAGAACTGAAAGAAGGCCAGAGTGGCTGAAGTCCAGTGAGAGATATCTGATGATTCTGGAGAGCACGTTGGAGACTTTGGAGGCCTCATTATGGATTTTGGAATTTATCCTAAAGTGACAGGTAGCCCTTAGCAGACAAAGAGCCCTCAGTAAGCAGGAGAATGGCCTAATCAGATTTGTATTTTTAAGGGGTTCTTCTGGGCTGCTTCCGTGTGTAGAATGGGTCTAAATCAAGAATCAAGAAGTGCGGTAACAGCAGTAATGAGAGAGACAGAGTGGATCGGAAGGATATGAAAAATAGCTGGGAGGTAGACGCAACAGGGTTTGAAGCTGGATTGGATGTGGTGGCATGCTAGCTTTCAGCAACACTTTCTTCCTAGAGAAACTTTTCCAAATCTAACTCCCCTGCTCAAGGAGCCTGGTGATGGACGAAAATCTGGAAAGAAAAAGAAATTGAGTTTGACTCTCCTCTCCAGCCCATTGACCCTGTGGAGCTCAGGTAACTGCACACACTCTTCTAACATTAGAAAGACTCTTCCAGGAAAAGCAATGTTGACACTACGCAAGGCTGGTGCCTTTGTCAGCCTGGCTTGTTCATTTTGGTACCCTGCGTGTTGGCATCTATTAAAGGTTACAATCTATGGCCTTCTCATGAACCAAGTAAACCTGTGTGAAGAGTGGAGAGGAGGGTGAGTCTCAACCTCTTTTCCTCAGTGACAGTCTCTTTAAAGGAAAAATGTGCTTGCTTTGCTCTATTAACTTCAATGGAACGCCCAGCTATCAATTTATCTCAAATACTTTGGAACAGAGAACAGCTCTTCTTTTGGGATAATGATGTTTAATGTTCTTACATAAAGTCATAGCTCCACTGAATCATCCTGTAAAGCAATTCTTCTTTTCAATTTCAAGTGAAGTTTGCAGTATTTCAGAATTGAGTAAATCCAGGCTCACTAGAGTCACGTAGACTCGTCATATGTAATTCTGTACAAAATATTTATGTCCCCTTCTCGTTCCCCCTCTTTATAGCCAGCAGAGTTTCTGCCTTTGTGGGGACCATGTGGTCAGGTATTTTCTCATTTGGGCATTTCTTCTATCCTGCTCCTCAGCGGCCGCAGGGGTACCTCCACCCCAGCTGCCTGTTGTCTGGTGGAGCTCTCTCTGGTTTGAGGTCTTGGGCCCAATGAGGGCCACATCTAGGGCTAATCAACTAAACTGTCACCAGCTGTGAATTAACTCACCACTGGACAGGTTTTGAGTTATTTGACCACCTTAAAAAGAGATTTTTGTACATTTGGTAAAATCAATCATACCAAGATCCACTGGATATGTATTAATTAATCTACCACTGCCTGCTGAAATCACTGATTTGGGTGAACGTGTACTAGCTCTACCAGCATAACTTTCGCCTCACTGGCATAAAGTTGGAATCTAACTCTGTTTGAAAAACTCCCTTATCAAATGATAAAGCCAAATGGCCCTGATACGTGTTCTTATAGGATTTTTAGCAATGTGTCCCTTCACCAGACTTTTATTCCTTCTCATTATCATAGCATCTTTGTTCTAGGAACTTCAAAAGAAAAAAAAAATACTTGCTTTGAGATGCAGTTCCAATGCCATCTCCTCTGTGATGCTTTTCCTGGATACTGAGGATAGAATTATTACCATCACCATCTCCTCCACCGGTATTTCCATAGCTTTTCTAGTAACTTGACCACAACTAGTGGGGAGGGAGATGTCAGGGCAGGGAGGATGGAGTCTCTGATTCTACCTGATTCCTCAGGCAGGATTCTCAGGATGGAAGTCACCACTAGGTCTGGACCTCAGCCTTGCTGGCCTGAAGCCAGGCTCTGAGTTCCTCAAAGGTGACCCGTTCCTGTGGACTCTTGCTTATTGAATGTAGCAGGATAAAAAATTTAACCCATTTCTTTGCCTAAATATTTTATAAAACCAATCTAAACTTCCTAGTGAGCATCTCTATCTCACTGAGTAGAGAGAAAAAAATAAATCTTAACTTGCCGATTAAGTGTAATTTCATCTTTGTGTTAAACCAGTCTCTTTTGGGTAAAATCAATCCCTTTTGGAGACATTAACTCTTTCCTTCTCTTGAAATTGTTTTTGTGACAATCCTAAACCTCTCCTAAGGCAAGTAGGTATAACTGGGAGGGAAAATGAAGCAAGAAAATGCAAAGAGAAAAGCATGTAAATACATTATGCATTTTAAAATATTTCTCTATCACACCGTGAATAAACTAAAAAACAATTTATCAATTGATGGTGGAATCATCACTCTCTAGTATCCAGAATTTGACATCCCTTACCCATATCCCATCTTGTAATCTGGATGTCTAGAAAACCATTTCATTGGTTAAAATGTTCCTTGATGAGCATGAAATCCCAATAGAAAAAGTCAAATCGTGTAAATGGATATTTCAATAAGCCTGGGAAAAGCCTGCTACACAGCCCTGGTCCCATGGCCAAGATGACTTTTCTGTGGTTGACTCCACCAGATTTCCCCCACTGGCGGGTTTTCTTCTTCTTCTGTCCCAGTTTTTCTCATTCGGGGCAATGCTGGACATTCACTAAGCCTTTCTTTCTCAGTGAGGCCAGAACATGCCTCTGCTTGGTCTGCTCTTTCTTTCTTGTGGATAGTAATATCAGTTAAAGTATTTGCAAGGTCCTGTGTCTTTGGACTAGGAGAAAGTCTATATTTTGCTATTATGTGTTGAGCTAATCAAATTAAAAAATTATAAGGACACTTGCCACTTCCAACCTCAATTATAGTGGAAGCCATAATATAACAGACAAGAGAGGACCGAATTATTTCATCCCTTGCTACTGCAACCTGGGTGGATACTGCTGTCAGGTGGGTGAAATAATTATTACATGAGTTTTGGGGGAAGACTGTAAATTCAATCCTATTGTAAATTAATCTATACTTGTGTGAGCTTAGGTAAGTTAAGCTCTCCAAGGCTTAGTTTACTCATCTATAAAATGAAAATCATTTAGCGACTACCTATGCTGTGACGGTGAATTTTATGTGTCAACTTGACTGAGCCACAGGATGCCCAGACATTTGGCCAAACATTACTCTGGGTATGTCTGTGAGGGTGTTTTTTTAGTGTAGACCAATCATGGTAGTCTTTTTTCTTCATCCAGTGATTAGTGTAGGCATGGACATGTGACATAATTCTGGCCATTGAAATGTCAGAGATGTCTGAAGAGAATGGAGATTGTCTGAAAGAGACATTTTGGGAATTTGGGGGGATGTTTTCCTTGTCTTAAAAAGCAAAGAAATGACAACTTTTCCCTTTGGATGTTGTTTTATCTTAAGGCTGAGGATATATGAGGCCAGGAGGGGAGCTAGTCTGAGGACAAAGTCAACACACAAGATCGCAGCCAAACGAGTTGCAGAGAAATGGAACTGGGACTCTAATTATGTTGTTTCCATAGTTACTCAACCTTTGGATTTCTTGTTATTGCATTCAATAAATTTCCTTATTTGTTTAAGCCATTTACATCAAGATTCTCCATTCTTTGTTACTGAAAACTATCATGATTGTGAATACTTCTCCCATCGTGGCAGCCCACTCTCTTTTGGATCTGGACCAAGGCAGTGTAGAAGGACAAATTTCACAACATAATTTTTTAAAAGAAAATTGAACAAGATGGGTTAAAAATTAATAACCATCTTGAATTTCATGACACATTCATTAGACTTTTTAGGTTGCGCAAGCTCACATAATATGCATAACCTGAGGACCACGTACTGTTGCTAGAGGTGATTGTATTCTAGTTTCATTGTGATGATGGGATAGTGGCAAGAAGTGCCTCCTTTGGTGAGTAGAGTCACTTCATGATTGGAGATGAGCTGAAAATAAGCCACTTATTTTGCAGAAACACAGACACAGAAATGCTTATTGAGAGTATACTAGACACTCTGCTGAAAGCTTTTCATGAGTTATCTAATTTAGTTCTCATATCAACTTAATGGCACACGTTCCCAATCCGTGCCCTCACTTGAACAGTAAATACCCCCATGAGGCTGGGAGTTAGCTTGCATTGTAACTCAGCCAGTCACAGGATAAGATTCTGGGTTTGATTTTTAGCAATCTCAGCCCTGTGGCTAAGGAGATAAGGATCTTCTTCAGAGCACTCTTAGAAGCTTTCAGATCACTTACGGGGCACATAAACTGGGAATTTAAATCCCTGAGTTCATCCTTTTCTTTTCTTTCCCCACTTTGTCCAGGGACATTAGGAGCAACTAGCCAATCTCATTATATTCATTAGTTTGCCAAAAATATTCAAAAGTATCATATACAAAGTCACCCAGCCCCTTGTTTCTTATAAGTGGTTGGTTAGGAGTATCAAATAGAGATATTTGGATATACAAATAGAGATATTTGTATATCTCTATTGCCAGATCATGCCTGAACTATCTGTGTTGTCTTTACTACTCAAAATAGAGTCATTGGCACCTTTGAATCTAATCAGATTAAAGAGCCAATTCCAGAAACCCCAGAACCAATGCAGAAAACTCATCCTTAAAATTCTGTTTCTTTAGAACCACTCTCAGCACCAACATCTGTATTAGCCAGGGTTCCCAGAGAAACAGAACCAACATGATGTATAGATAGAGAAAGAAATTTATTATAAGGAACTGGCTCATGCAGTTATGGAGGCTGAGAAGTCCCAAGATCTGCAATCAGCAAGCTGGAAACCTGGGAGAGCTGATAGTGTGATTCTAGCCTGAGTCTGAAGGCCTGAGAACCACGAGAGCAAATAATGTAAGTTCCAGTCTGAAGGCCGTCAGGCTTGAGATCAAGAAGAGCTGATTTTTCAGTATGAGTCTGAAGGCAAGAAAAGACCAATGTCTTAGCTCAGTCAGGCAGGAGGAGTTCCCTCTAACTTGAGTAGTAATCTTTGTTCACAAGTTACAGAAAACATTTAGAATGCGAGAGAAACCACAAGAGCACCTCTCCCGCTGCAATTTTCATTTGTTATGAAAATAGGGGAAACAGGAAAAGCAAGTGGGGTAAACTGTGCTAATTGGCAATTCAATAGCCCTTACTAATAACAGATCTCATTTTTGTTCACCGTCCACCAAATGGACTTCAATGGATGCTGGGCCCATCTCTATACCCGTGGGTAAATCTTGATTCTCTAAGTTGTTAATGGTGATCTCATTTCCCCTGCCTGTGAGTGCTTTGGGCATGAACATGTGACATGGTTTTGGCCACTGAGACATGGGGAAATCTAAAGGAGATCTTCTTCATGAGCTACTGGGGCCCGCAATAGACATCTTAGAATAATAGAGGGAGCTAGCCTAAGAGAATAAGTTAATATGTGAAGGATGGCAGAGCAGAAAGATGGAAGGAATTTCATTTTTAATGACACTGCTGAGCTGCTGAATAAACTAATGCTGAATAAGCCAAACCATCCTTCCTTTGGATTTCTTTTCATGAGAGACAATAATTATCCAATTGTGTAAGCCACTTTTAGTGACTTTTAGATTTTTCTAACCAAGCAACAGGGCAAAACTAAATGGTGGAGCTGGGAGCTGAGATCCCAGTAAAGCCTTGCAGAGGCGGCCATGAATAAGATACGTTTCATTTGGCTGAAATCAGAGCCCTAAAAAGTAAGATCTGGGTAGTGCTGGGATAAGTGGATTTCTTAATCTCAATAAGAGGACCCTGGTTTATTTTGTTTGTTAAGTACAATGACATTGTCTTGCACAGAACTTGGGTGTGTTCATGAAAGCCACATGTGAAAGGAAGATTGATCTATCTATAGATCTACCTATAAAATGAGAACAGGATAATGTACAGCATGGTGACTACAATTAACAATACTGTATTGTATACCAGAAATTTGCTAAGAGAGTAGATCTTAAGTATTCTTACCACACACACACACACACACACACACACAAATTGGTAGCTATGTGAGGTGATGGATATGTTAGCTAACCTTATTGTGGTCATCATTTCACAACATATACATATACCAAATCATCACGTTGTACACCTAAATTTACACAATGTTATTTGTCAATTATACCTCAATAAAGCTGAAGAAAACAATGAGAACAGGCTTTAAGGAGACAGATCCAATTAGAGATCATGAAAATTAAAAATAATGATCATCAAAATAATATGCAAGAAATGAGCTAAATAGCAAGTCAGTCACAGCTGAAGGAAAAATTAGTGAGTTGAACAATTAAACTGTGAAGTTCTCCAAGAATGCAGAGGGAAAAAGCACAAAGACATAAAAGTATGAGAAAAATTTAATATTCATGGAGGATACAACCAGAACCTCCAAAATGCTCTTAATTGGGGTTCCAGAAGAAGAGAACAGAAAAAATGAAAAGGGTGACGTGACCAGACAGTTAATAGAAGCAAACATCCTAAGGCTGAAGATAGCTACGTCTTTAGTTTGAAACGGCCCATATAGCACCAAGCAAAATAAATTAAAATGACAACAATAAACCCACCCCTACTCATATCTTGATGAAATTTCAGAACACTAAGAACAAAGAGAAAATCGCAAAAAGCTTTCAGAGAAAAAGAATTCCACAAAGTAACAAAAATAAGACTTCTCATTGGCAACAATGGATGCCAAAATAAAAAGACCACAGTGCGGAAGGAAAATAATTGTTAACATCAAATTTTATATGTATAAAAATTATAACTGAAGAGTGAGAGCAAAATACAGACATTTTCAGATGTGCTAAGATTCAGAAGAATATGAATCTTTTTGAATAATTACTCAGGTTTGTACTTTGAAGAAACGGCCAAATGGAAGATAAAGCCAAGAATTAACAAGACAGATTGTAAGAAACAGTGAGGAGCAAAGAAACTATTAAAACATAGTTATGTTAAATAATTATTGATTGTAAAAAAAATCAATAATCTGAAATTAATGGGAGAACAAGATGCAGTGTATGCTAAAGTTCTTCCCTTTGGGGGCAGAAAGGTAAATATATTGATTGTATTTTTTATTTTTTTAACTTTTTATTATGAAAAATTGCAAGCACACATAAAAGAAAACGTTATCACAAACCTCACTATACCCATCACCTAGATGTAATAATTGTTCACATTCTGCCATATTCCTGCAGTATTTTAAAATAATTCCCAGGTATTGTGGCCCGTCACCTTTAAATATGTCAGTATGCATCTCTAAGTAGTGACTTTTTTATATAACCACAATACCATTATGACACCTAACAAGATAATAATAATTCCTTAATATCATTTACTATCTAGTCTGTATTCAGATTTCTCTAATTGTCCCAAAAGTGTCTTTTTATAGTTACGTCCTTCAAACCTGGTCCACACACAGCATTTGGCTGATGTCTGGTAAGTCTCTTTTAATTCTGAACAGTCCCCCAGCTCATGCCCATGCAAGAAAAAGAAAAAAAATCCCAAGTTTTTTCATGCAATTAACTTGTAAAGAGACCAAGTCAGTTGGTAATTAACTTGTGAAGAGACCAGGTCGTAGAATGACCCACAATCTAGATTTGTTCGTCTCCTTGTAGTGCCTTTTCCCTTGTTCTCTAGTTACTACATCAATAAGATGTTTGCTCTAAAGGCTTGATTAGGTTCAAGTTAAATAGCGTTGTTATAAGTAGTCTAAGTAGTGCTGGGCACTCCATGTTAAATCTTATCATGAAGCAAATTACATCAAATTGATCATTTTTAGAGATGCTAAGTTTGATCAGTGGGTTCTGGTGGTAACTTTCTGACCCCTCCATTGCAAAGCGACGTTCTTTCTCCCTCCCCCTTACAACCAGCAAGTTATCTACAAGCTGAAACTTTGGTAAAATTACTTCTGGGTTTAAGAGGGTGAAAAAAAGTAAATCAGAAACTATTTAGAAATTCATAAAATGAGAACACTGCATGTCAAGAAGCCAGAAAAATAAACACAAAAATGGCAGAAGGAATGAATTTATTTTCAAGAAACAGAACTCGATGAATCAGGAAAAAAGAGATTTGACGAATAAACAAACTGAAAGTTGTTCTTGGAAAAAATCGGTAAAATAGAAAAATATTTGGCAATTCAGACTGAGAGAAAAGAGAAAGCATGCAAATAAACAACAGGGGATATGTGAAAAATTATAAGAGAAAAATGTGTTCTAGAAAATATGGGTGAAATTCTGAGAAAATATAAATGACCAGGTTGGCTCCAAAAGAATTTTTAATAAGAGAAATTCATCTGTGCAAGTTAGGTGAATAAGCAAAATTAGTGCATTAATAAATTTAACATCTCTTAATGGATTGAAGGAGGAAAGCGTTATGAAAATAATAATATCTAACTCTGTCCTAGTAATTGCTATGTGCCAGGCACTGTTCTAACAGCTTTAAATATGTTAACTCATTGAATTTCAATAAATGTTACAAAGGTACTTGATTAAATTCAATCCCGTTCCTGATTAAAATTGTAAAAAGAAATATATTTTAGGAATAAAAAGAAGCATTACTATTCTAAAAAAATACAGTATCTACTGGAAATCTATAGCAAGTGGTACACTTGGTGGTATTAGACGTTTTCATATCAAATGCCAGAAACTAAATTCACAATAGTTTAAACAGAAAATGTGTTTCCACAAGGAACTTGGAAGTTCCAGGGAATTCATCTAGATTGGCAATAGCTGGATCCAAGGTATCCCTAACTGGGATGCAAAAGATTATTTAATTTGCAAGGGTATCACAACTTTGAAACAGCAACATACCCTGATGCATATAAACTAAGATTCAATATACAAAAATTCAAAGCACATACAAATTTGTCAGAAATACTTCAGATGCACCTGTGCCCGGGTCCTTTGATTTTTGTCCCATTTCCTTCCGGTTGATTCGATATGACTGTGAATCTAGAGAATCAGGAGAGCCTCCTCTCCCCATCACATCCCTGCCTTATCCTCGTTTTTTTCTCCCTACTCCATCATCAGCCTTAGCCCTTGCTTAGATTTTGCCTCTGGTCGGAAGCAGGTGTTGCCTGAAGAATTTCTGGATCTCTGCCCAGGAGCGCTCCTGGGCTGCACCATGAGCAATACGGTCCCCTCCCCAGAGTACGGGGGCGGAAAGGCTCTGGTTCCAAGAAGCATAGCACGAGGGCGCGTGGGGCGTCTCTAAGAGGTGGCCCGCCCGCTGGTAGACCAGCATTCTTCCGCTGCGTCTCCCGTGGCTCCGCAGCTGGTCCAGGGCCTGCTCCGCATATGCTCTGCTATTGAAGCATTCGTCATCCCCTGATACAATGAAGAGGATAGGACCCCGGGCCTTTTCAACAGGAAGCACGCTCTGCTGATTCAGTTTATCCCGGGGGTCCCCCTTGTAGTGGCGGAGTCGCACAGCCCCCGAGACGTCCATCTGCACGCGCTCCGGAAACGAAGGGATGGGTGTCATAACCATATCCCTGTACTTGAGCGGAGACTCAAAGATGGCGTTGGTCCCATTGATCCAGACAGTGGCTGCCACCTGCTTCAGGTAGCAGGCCATGGCCAGCCCTACCTCCGCACCTTTGCTTATGGAGAGCACTCCGATTCCTTGCTTTTGGATCTAAAGCACAAAATAAAGGGAACTGATTACAGGCCGTACTCGGAGAAAAAGCCATCCTACCGGCCAGTAAACGAGTGGGATGGAAAGAGTCAGAAAACGCGGCGGGGTGGCGGGGGGAGACACAGTCCTGGGGTTCTGGTTTACCAGCTTCCTTGACTGGGAACATTACCTACTTACCCTCTCTAAGCCTTGTTGTCTTACCGGGCAGATAATATTACCTACCTTGCAGGATTATTATGAAGATCAAGTGAAACAGTAGAAATGAAACTCTTCCTCCAAGGCAGAGTTTTATAAAAGCAAAGAGTCTAAAGCACCGGCAACATTGAACGTCCCAAGAGCAGAGGCAGGTGAGCTTTCCAAAGAATCAAATTCTTCTCTACACCTGGGAAAAGAGGTTTCCCAGGTTCCTTCAAACATTTTGTAAGTGTAATTCATATTTAAATAGTATTGTGCAGCTACAAAGGTTTTGCACATCTATTAATCCAAAGGCTAATCCTGAAAGCATTGGGAGTGTAAACATGAAAGACTTGAATTCTATACACAATTGATTTTCTGTACCCAGTCCAGTAGGAAAAGTAGTAGGTAAGTCATAGGAGGGAGTCTTAATTCTGTGGTAGGCTGAGGGAGCAGACGGAGGGGAGAAGTCTGAGAGATGAGCGAGGAAAGGAAGGGCGTTCTGGACAGACAGCAGCAAATACATAGCGACCTGGTATGTTTGTCTTGCTCACAGGTGATTCTGATCACAGAAAGGTGAAAACGATAAGTTAATATCGTTCAACTTAGTAGAATGTCATCCCAGACACCTGACAATGTGATACCTATTCCTACGTTTCTTTTTTTAGTCATTAACACATATATCAGTACTTTGGGACCCCCTCAAGAGAACTAAGTCATAATTCATCTGATATTTAACTCCTAGAAAAAAGCTGGGTTATGAGATGTGCTATTCCAATCCTTCTCAAATTCAAAAGTGCGCACGAATCACCTGGGATCTTGTTAAAACGCAGCTGCTGATTCAGGGATGGGGCCTGGGAGTCTGCAGTCAAACGGCTCCCAGGTGCCATGGCCTCTGGTCCCTGGACCACACTTTGGATAGTATAATGATACTTGACAGAGAGTTCTAAAATGACCCTTCCTCTCCAGATTCCCTTCCTAGCCTGGCTCTGGGCATTAGACGCTTACTTTAGGCTTAGTTCTGTCTCTAGATCTGAAACTTGAACTAAAGCGCTAACTGCTCATAAGATGACGCAGCCACGTCAGTTTAGCTGACAATTCTGCTCTGATCTCCTGGCCCAGCTCTAACACTGAACTTCTGTATCATGCTTAGTCTCAGAACTCTTTCGTGTGACTTACTCTAGCATAACCCCATGCAGAGATAAACACTGAAATTTGAAAACATGTCAAGATAGAGAATTCAAGATTGGAGATCAGTGGCTGATAAAAAATTGAAAAGCCACTGATGAATAAGTCACAAGCATTACAAATGTAAAGAGTTTTGGCTTTTTTCCATTGAAAATAATCATAATATGGCCACCATTTATTGTCTTCTTTGTGCCAGTAAACACTAAGCTGATCACTAACTAACCCAAGGACCCTACAAGGTAGATGTTATCATCCCCATGTTAACTGTAAACTGTGTATGCCCAAGTCTAAACAGATTGGTAAAACAGGCAGAACAGATATTCGTGATTTTTTTTTTCCTTTGCTGTAATGTTGCAAGGTAAAATGAAAAGTATTTTAAATACCTTGGGATGAGCTAGTAGCAAGTTGGCAGCTTCCTCAAAATAATCCAGGTCTACCTCCTGCAGTTGGCTGGGCAGGTCTTCATAGGCAAAATATGCCAATGCCAGCATCGCAAAGCCACGGGCAGCCAAAAGACTGGCCCGAAATTCAACTAGACCCCCAATGCCCCCAAACAAATCAATGATTCCTGGGAAAGGGCCTTCCCCTGAGAGCAACAAACAGAGAAGAGAATGGGATCAGAAACAGTGAAAGAGGGTCAAGCAGCTACAAAGCGATGAAAGTACAGGCTGAGCAAAATGAATTCCACCTTCACACAAACACACACACACACAAACAAATGACATTAGTTTTAAAATATTGTGGGAAATACTAGTTCTCCAGTAAAATGAGACCATTTGTTTTTATTTCCATCAACAGTGTTTTCTCTACCACCGCAGATTAGTCTCACCTGGCGGGAGGAAAAGGGCTCCTCGCACGCGACCTTCTCGGATCTGCACCCGCTGCACCTCAGGGACCGAGAACCAGCGCTGCAGCGTCTGGCGGGCCCTGGGCTGAAGCGTGACTGAACCTTGGAAGCAAACTGAGTCATACAGGTCCAGGGTGACCCAAACGGGGCTGTTCATTACATCCCGCTTAACCAGCCTACAGAAAGGCCTCTCAGACTTCATAGACCAGAAGAGGCCCATCGGATGGACCCCCACGTAGTCACCTCCACATGCAGGATCCTGCTCCAGGTCCAGCTCACCGGCCTCGTTAGCCTTAAAGAAGGCTTTGGACCGGTACACATTTCCCATCTCGTCCTTCAGAGATGCCATGAGGGTCACTATCTGCAACGGGGGCAGGCCTGTCACGCGGATGTGCACTGGCTCATCCATGAGGGCACTTGCTGGGGTGGCTGTCAGCTGGATCATTGGCAACTGGTGAAGGGACCAAGCAGTATTTCGTGCCCTGCAGTGAGAGAAAGACTTGAGTTGGAAACTTAAGTTCCAAGGAAAGGGTCCAGACAAGGCTTATGTGAGTTCTGGCCAAGTTAGACTTAGTGCAAAGTACACAGAATATTTGGTGGGGGGAGAAGAAGATGTGCAAAGAGAACTGGTTATTCTCATTTTACAAATGACAAAACAGGTTAAATGACATGCTTAAAGTCTCATAAATAATTAATAGTAGAACTGGAAATTCAAGCTAGGTCTGACACCACAGCCGCCTGTCTTATCCACTATAACACTGCAGTAAATCTTAGTTTTGTGGTTTGAGTTTTAATTCTTCAGTTGAGATAATACCCATGTGACCTATTTCACAGGGTGTTTGTTAGGATCCAAGGGGATAATGTGTGATAAAGGACTTATAGGAAGGATTGGTGCTGTTTTTCAACTCCCATACCTACCTGGGGTAGAGTTATATAAACAAGAAATATATTATGGTGTTGTTTACTTTTTTTTAGTCTCTAATCCCTCCCTGCCATTGTAAGACCAAACTCCAGCTCTTTTCAGAGTTCTCATTCTTTGTTCTTTTTAGGGGAAAACAAAAGTTCATGATCTTGTCTCTTCTTTTATGCCTTTCCAATGGAGTAATAAATGTCGAAATGTGTTTTTAGTAAATAGACTATAATATATGTTTGATCAGCTATTTCGTACTATGCTCCATTATGAGCAAAATTTGGGGCCTGCCTTCCTTCCTTCCTTTCTTCCTCCTGTCCCTCCCTCCCTCTCTCCCTTTTTCCTTCTTTCCTTTCTTCTATATCTCATTCCAGAAGAGATTTGAACCTGTTTACAGATAACAGATTCAAAGTAAAATCAAAATAAAATAAGATTCAGGAAAATATGAACTAGAATCAGAGGCAGTGGTCAAAGAAAACCCGGAGCATGAAAAGTAGAGCCTTTTTGTGGGCTGTCGGTTTGGCACTGAATTAGTGATAGAAAAGGAGGAAAGGCTACCTGGTCAGTTGCATTGTTCTAGTTATTCTCACAAAAGCAGTCACCAGTTCCTCAGGGGAAAGGAAAAAGGGAGGCTGTTCCAAAATTTAGCTCCAAAAGAAATTTCTCATATGAGACTTTGACATAGGTGTGCACCATTTTTTCAGTAATGTCTTCACACAAATTGTAGTAATAGGTGTCTCCTCAAAAAGCTTTATTCTCCAAGCGATCCTTAATTTTATTTTATGGAGGAATGCCAAATAAAGGCTATGAGGTCTAGATCTGTGAGTACAAAAACTTGTGGAGAAATAAACTGGCTCTGGCAGAGCAAGGGCAGAAAAGGGGCCCTTGCTGCCCAATTCTTCACTGTAGAAAGGGGGTTGGTGGAGGTAAGAGAGAGGCAAAGGGAAAATACCTTTTGTGCTTACTTTAAAAATGTGATTTTCTGCGAAGGACGCACTCCCTCCCTATTGATCCCCCATCAACACATATTACTAACCATTTTAAAGAAACCTAAACTCATGGTCAATGGAATCATTTAGAGTAAAGAGAATGATTGTGAATGTTTTTCCTCAATACTGGGGAAGTCCTTGACAGAAGAAGGTGGCATCAATTCAAACTTCAGGAGTCTTTCATTCATGTTCAGGAGATGGGACATGGAACATAAAAAAGAACATTCCATGTCCCATGCAACATTTCAGTGCTCTCTGAGTATTTTGTGGTCTAATCCTTCCTGTAAGCCTCTGTATCTGCTATTTCCTTTGTCCTCAAAGCAGAGATCATGAAGAAGGGATAATTGATTCCCCTATGTCACAATCCTTTCCCAACTCTTCTTGCTATTATTCTCCTTCTCAAAACTTCTATGCGATGTACTGACTCAATACAGATTGTATTTTCATATTGAATTAATTTGAATTGCTTACCATATCGACTCTGCAGCCTGCACCCTGCATCTGGTCTCATCCTCCCAAGGGCACTGCAAACTCCTCAAGGGCAGCAACTATGTGCTAAAACTTTAGAGGTCCTATTGATACTCATATAGTAAACTATGCAATGTACATACTTAGGAGTTAGGAGATTCATAACAGGGGCAGAAGAAAGATAGCACCAAAAATGTAGTAAAAATTCTCTACTTATATAGTGCTTTTGTAATATCAAATACTGGGCTTTCTTACCAAGTCATGGTTCCTTTTTATCTGAGAACTGCCACCAAAAGCCCGGAGATGAACACTCAGCAGCTATGTTTATAGCAAGTGACCTCAACCCTGGGGCCATTGCTCTTTGGATCAGCCAGATACCTGATTCAAGATGTGCCAGGGACGTTCTCCCTTTGCCAATTTAGAAGAGGGACCCAAGATCACCAGTCACTCTAGCAGGGTCAGGACTAAAGCTGAGGCAAGAGGGCACCTAGGTTGCAGAATTGACTTGCATAACCAAGCCCCTGAAGTCCTCCTGAAATTTTGCACCCTAGGAGCCTCTCTTGCCTCACACTAGTCCCAGCCCTGGGCTCTTCACATGCGGCCGAATCCATAAAATTCAGAAGCTGTCACTAGATAATCACAGACAGCCAGTCTTGGGGTAGACTGTGGGAGTTTGAAGAAAGAAAGACAGAGACAGAGAGAAATGTGGTGACTCTTATCCTGAGAAACCCCTGAAGATAGGGTAACTCACTTAGAAGGTCAGGAGTTACGTAAAGGAAAGAGATGCAAAAAGATAGTTTTTGGAAGACTTCAGTCTTTGAGAGAATCTATCTTAGAGCTAGAATTTTGTTTTGGGGTCTCAGCACTCGGCTGACTATTGAATGCTTGATGTTTTGTCTCCTAATTTTTCTGGAGCTCCTGTTAAATGTGTTAATTTGTTGATTCTGATTTGTCAGAAATTCCCCGTGATGATCATTATTATTCTATATCTAAATTTTTGCCCTTTACACCAACATATACGCAAGAGATTAGATTGTAGTGAAACTTCCTATTAGAAATAGGAGTTCTCCCAAGAGGATGATGTGGTTTTGACATAAACAAACCCATGAAACAAATAAGCAAAAAAAAAAAAAAGAGAGAGAGAGAGAGGGAGGGAGGGAGGCCACCTGACCAGGCAACAGTGTGTGCTTGTGAATGGTGTTTCAGGTTTTCCCACCAAACAAAGACTAGGAAAGGGCATATGGTCAGTAACCCTATAGTCATTGCCCTTGGAATATAGGCTCAATAAAGTCACCTTCCTTCACAAGTTGGCAAGGCAGGGTGAACCCTCATGTAGATTTGGTAAGTATCTAAGGCAAAGTTTGACAGATTGCCTTTTCAAAAGTTGGTTGTAAGTCTAACAGAGCTCAGACTTATCAGGCCTATGTAGCATCTGTTCCTTATAGAACACTTCCTTATGTACTCAAGAAATGAGAGAAGCCCAGGATTAAAATATAACACACAACACACATGTCTGTGCATGCATGCACACACATGAAAAAAGACTTTGTACCTTTATACCAGGGATTCTCAACTGGGGTTCTAAGGAACCCTAAGATTCTGCATAATGTCTCTAGGGTTTCCACAAGAGCTTCTTAATTGGGGAAAAAAACAGTTTTTGAATTTCAAGTGTCATGTGATGCTAGCGTGCACAATGATGGATAAGGACTAAGTAACCCTATTAGTGATTTCTTTACAGGTCTTTCATCCCCATAAGGCGGTGTGCAAAAGGACCATGTTCAATTGGTTGTGTCCATTCTCAGTTTTGGATGCAATATAGAGGAGGCTGTTGATGCTTAGTGAACACTATATCACGTGAAGAGGTGGATACTAGGCTGATAATGTTTGCCTTTCCTTTCTGAATTACCTACTCCACACCCCCCTAATGCTCCATGGAATGAGTTAAGGGAGTAAACAAACTCTACTGGGTAATAGAAAGTCAGAAGGAAATTTGCATTCTAAAAGATGAATTTTTACCCACTGCAACTCAGCTCCCTCTGACACTTTGCTATATTTGTAAACATTGCAAAGTGTGGACAGTGTAAGAAGAGCATTGTAACAAGAAATTATTGTTTTTTAGGGGATTTTTCCCATTTTGTTATTTATTATGCCACTCTTTCATATTTTAGTAAGCATTTGCATTTTACAAGTATGTCTGATGGTCCAATAGGGTGATTTTTAAAGATAAATTTAAAATGGAAGAAGAGGAATGAAGGACTAGGCACAAGCCTCATAAAATTAGTGATGGAGCATTGCCATCTTCTGCGCCATTTCACAAGAGAACACACACCAAAAAATCCATCTTTACAATGAAGCTACTTATCAGTGGGATTTACATTAGCTGGTAATGGAAAACAAGTTGTCCCATTCCACTGTGCATAGTCTTTAACAAACAATTTAAAAATGCAGCAGTGCCTCTAGGAAAGTTGAAAAGACAGTCGTATACCACCATCATTTGACAATCAGGGGACTGGTTATTTTAAATGGTTGTTAGAATTTTATTCCGCCCTCAATTCCCTTTTTTTCCTCTGATGGCAAACACTTATTGAGCACTTACTAAAAGCTAACCACTGGATGATATGAATTCCCATAGTAAAGCCTTTCCACTTTTCAAGGCCCTTTTGTGGTCATTATTCCATTTGACCCTTGAAATAACCCTGAGGGAATAAAAAATCGTTACTATCCTTACATTGTAAATTAGGAAACTGAGCTCATCAAGTTAAGTGATTCATCTAAGATTGCCTCTGTTGTTAAGTATGACACAAGAGTTTTTACCCATGCCATGTGACCTTTTATATAAACCTTATTTATTTTCCCCAAATGGGAGTAGAAGGCTGAAAGCTCATTCTTTTCCTAGCCTCGCACTCATTTTTTCCTTTCCCATTACTTTCTTGTTTTTAACTTCATTTTTTCCTTTCCCTGACTCTAAAGCCTTTAGTTAAATATATACGCTGGTGCATAGTTTGGCAAGACAGATAATAGAATGGCAGGAATAAATTTTAGTCCACAGACGTACATGTGCACAAAATGTAATGTTTTTTCTATTTTCTAGATTCAAAGTAATTTCTATTTTGAGTCCTTGTTCCTCCAGGTGGCAGAGATGTAATCACAGAATTCAGAGTACTCTGCTTTTCCTTGGGGTCCAACTAAGTTCCCTGTGACTATGACAGTGCTGAGAGGCTCGGGGTTGGGAAGCCCTGCTCATACATCACTATGCATTCTTCTAAAACTACTTTACAGTGTACACCAGTGGCTCCAAATTCAGATACCTATAGGGGCCAGGCAGGTAATAAGTTTATAGATAAAGGCCAGAGATGAATGAAATAAAAGACCATAGTGAACTAAAGACTACCTGGCCAGTCTAAAGGCATTCAAGTGTATTCTGTAAAAAACAAACCAACCAACCAACACACCCACACACACAAAACCAACAACAAAAACCCCCAGGGTATGTATCAAACAAAACACTCCGATTTGTGACTTCTAGAATTCACTTCATCCATTAGGCTTTTTTTAACTCAAAGACCAGAAAAAGACTTCGTTTTTCTCTTCCTGTTGTGCCATCCTTTCTTGAGGCAGTGAGTATCAACAGACCTCCCTCAGGTGGAAGAAGGACAAGGAGAAATGGAAATACCCAAATTCGGGGGTGGGAAGTGAGGGGTGAGGACTCATCCATTAATATTTCCAGTGGTATATAGCAAATTAACCCTGCCCCTGATATCCAGAGCCCTCAAACCTTCTCCTTATCACCTCTCACCATGCTTTAGCTTCATGATTTTTTCCTGCTTTCCCTATATTCCATTTCTATTGTTTTATTCTCAGTTGGGTCCCAACTGATCTACATATTGTGATGGGGATTAATACCTTTGTTAGTTGATAAGACTTATTGCCTCTCAGAGCCAGTCCTTCACAGATTTTCAGAATAAGTTGTAAGAAGCCTTAAAGCTTATCCTGTCCAGCACTGTGTTAACATCATCAATAAACACCTACTTTATACATCCAGCAAAAAGGGGCTCTCCCTCCTCTGGGCTTTCCAACATGCCACTCAAAGCACTTGATATATTATTGAACTTTATATTAGAGTCTTTTATGCTCTCCTGTTAGCCTGTAAATTTCTTGAGGGCAGGACCCTATCTGATTTGTCCTTGTCACTTTCACTGCATATGGGGCCCTTCACACTCCATATAGTCAATAAGTGATTATTGACTGTGGGTTTTCCTCTCCATTCCTGTAAACTCTCCTCCTTTTACCCAGTTCTTTCTCCCTCTTTACAGTTTTTTTTGCTCCCCAGTCTAATCTCTACAATGTTCTCAAACAGATCTCTACAAAACATAAAAATAATCAAATTGCTCTCCTGCTTTAAACTTCCAACGGCTGCCAGATTCATTTAAGAGGAAAGTCTGAATACTTTGGCCTAGCATTTAAGACCCTTTGTAGGGGAATGGCTCTGCCATAGCATCTGGAGACCTTCCATGTGTCCACAGGCAAAGCTTGAACCACCACATGACCTAAATCTGGGTGGAATGCCTTGTGATCCTCCCAGAAACATGGCAAGATAGGCAATCTTCGGAGGAGGCTTCACAAGGTTGTTTTCTCATCTGTCTCTCTCTATCTTGTGGGAGGCTGCCATGAGGCAGTTTTCCCATCCACCTCCCTGGTTCCAGAGAGGCGTAGGACTTTCCATCTCACACCTACACCTCTGTAGGCAGAGCTGCAGGCTCTATGACCATTTTGCTGCAGTCTAGAGGTGACTTCTCAGCAACAGGGTGTCTCACAACTGTGTTGAAGTCATCTGGCTCCTTTTGTTTCAGTGCCATCCTTTTGGTGTGTGAGACA
This sequence comes from Ceratotherium simum simum, assembly GCF_057802395.1. NCBI lineage: Eukaryota > Metazoa > Chordata > Mammalia > Perissodactyla > Rhinocerotidae > Ceratotherium > Ceratotherium simum. The sequence continues at coordinate 33,244,759 of NC_141928.1, read as the reverse complement.
GGGACCCAGACAGCTGGCACCTTTGGCTTCTCTTGCCTTCACTCTCTATGTAAGTCATAAACTGTCTGAATCTGAAAGGGGCTCATTAATTTCTTACCAGCTGACTCTGTCAGTTTTGGACTTGGACGTCCCTTTGTCTTTGACATGCTTCATAATCTGATCCAATCAAAGCCTTTTACAACCAACCCCAATTTATTTACTATTCTAACCAACCAAGTCATTACAAAACTTAGCATATGATACTGTAAAAATCTGCTTCTTTATCTGTCTCTTCCTTTTCTGCGCTATCCAATATAGTAGCCACTAGCCACATGTAACTAATTAAATTTCAATTCATTAAAAATAAATAAAATTAAAAATTTAGTTGGTCATACTAACCACATTGTAATTGCTCAATAGCCACATGTAACTAGAGGCTCCTGCACTGGACAATGTAGATATAGACTATTTCCATCATCATAGAATATTCTATTGTACAGAACTACTCTAGATAATAAATTATTCCTAAAGGGCAGGAATTACACCTTGTTCAACACTCTATTCCTCAGTTCCTATAATAGTGCCTGACACAGTGATTGGTCAGTGTTTGAGGAATTAAATGAAAGAATAAGTGATAGATGGAAAAGCCAAAAAAAAAAAAAAAAGACTGAGTGACATTTCTTAGAGTATGAAGAAGAAAGAACAGAAGCCCAATTGAATTGTTATAGGTGACTTCTGAAGATGGAGACTCTTCAAAATCCAATGGACTAAAACCTCCGGGCTTCCTCAGTTCTTTGCAGCAGAAGGCGGGATTCTTCACACTGCAAAGTGTCCATGAAACCAAGGATACAAAGCAGCCAGCGGCAAGAGACAAGCCCTCAGCTCCCTCACATGGCTTTAGCTTGTAGCGGTTGGAGAAGGAGCCCTCAGCAATATGGAGGCAATCTGATAGGAGCTGAAAGCTGGAAGCTGCATTGTTGAGCAGGTTCCAGAACTCCAGACACCCGGGGTGAAGGGGATCAAGCCTACACCACTGGGAGGCCTTGACCTGTTAGGACACCAAAACAGCAGCAGGCAGGAAACAAAGGCTAGAAGAGGGTAAAAGGTCACTGTAGGAGTTAAAATTACTAATCCAGAAGCAAAAATTCCATTCCCTTGAGGAGCCTTTTGCTTTTCTTTCTTCCTCACAAGACTACCTCCCTCTCCTCTCAAGCAATAAATCCCGAAGAAAAATTTCTTGAGTCAAGAAAGAATCTCTTCATAAGTTCACATTAGTGGGACCCTGACTTTTGCAGCCAAGTGTGCATTTTGCCTCCAAAGTAGTCTCTCAACAATCTCGTGGTTAGATTGATGCATCTGACATAAATCTGTGTTTCTGAGCAATAAGCCACCCGGGATGATAATTGCTGGTCCCTCAGAGAACTGTGCTACCCACTGAGATGAGAGAAACACACACAGCACAATAAAAGTAGCCTTCCCAGGTGCCCTGCCAGCTGAAATCAGAAAACAACCTTTTCTGCTAGGCAGTGACAGCCCTGACTCCCCGGACACTCACCTGAATTCAGCTGCAAGAGGTAGCCTGGAGCGGGAGGGCTTGCAGAGCCAACCTAGAAGCACTGGGCTCTTGCCTGTTGCTCGCTAATTTATATCATTCAAAACACTCCAGCCTGTTGTTCAAAGCTGAAATTGTCTCCAAAGAAACTGTCAGCTGCTTTTTAAGTCCCCAGTGAAGGGGCTACCAGCAAAGGCTGCCGCAGGGTCTGGGCAGAGGCACGGTCTAGCTGGTGTGACTTTCCGTCCAAGTGTTTCATAATGGAACGTTGTATTTCATCACATAGCTCTGGTTTAAACTTTTCCCTTTGATCCCTCCTCTCAACTCCTGGCTCTAGTCTCCTTTGCTTCAATTCCTTCTCTATCTCCTCCTCTAAGTCAGTGGTCTCTTAGGCGGCTGCCTTTTTGCTGGTTTCTAAGAAAGTGAGTCCCAAATAGCCATCTTCAGAGCAGTGTGGGTTTAAGACTCACTGGAGGAGTCTGTTAAAGTTTCCTTGGCCCAGCACCTGGAGATTCTGACTTGATAGTGCTCGCGTAAGGTTCTGGACTCTGTATTTTTAACAGGGGATTCTAATGCCTAGCCCAGTTTGGAACCACTCTTCCAAGGGACAGCAGAAGCCCTCCCAATGCCAAAATGCCTCCTCAGGACCAGAACCTCCGAAATCTGCCCCATTGTTATTCCCGTCAGTCAATGTGAGACCACTGGTCTGTGGAATCAGAGAGACCTAGATTAGAACACTGACTCCTTTACTATGTATCAGTGTGACTGACCTCAGGCAAATTACTTAACGTTCCTTGTGCTTCAGCTTTCTAATTTGTGAAATGGGAGTGATATGATAAAATGCATTGAAAGGGAAATATAAGCCTTGAGGAGAAAGGGCTGGTCTTGGAAGTCATGGGCAGATTGGAATGTCTGGGAGAAGAGAGGGGTGTTTTGGCACACAGCTCTTACCCTGGAGGAGAGGTACCTTGGCAGGATAGCAAGGCTCCCAGCTTAGTGACTAATTCCCAGGATCAGATCCAAGGATGGGAGGTGGGGTGGGGGAGGAGGGCAGCAGAAATAGTGTTGTTTTTCTAAGACTCTAAGAGGAGCACAGGAAAAGATGGGCAAGTCATGATGCATCAGTGCCCGGGTAATAAAGTGAAGTGCAGGTTAGACAGGAACAGGGCCAGACCTTCTCCACTCTGCAGCCCAGAACAGAAAACATCCGGGAATCTGGCACTCCATAGGCCCTTAAGGGATGTAGGAAATGAGGAGTCAGGACATTGGTGGGAACAATGGACAGGAAGGTGACAACGATGTACAAAGGAGGCATTAGCACTTTTCAATAATAGGTGTGAACCATGCAGAAAAGACTGAGGTCCTCTGAGGAAGAAGGAATTCTACCTCCAGCCTGCCTACAGACTCAAGACTGCAATGTCAACTCTTTCCTGGGTCCCCAGCCTGCTGGCCTGCCCTGCAGATTTCCAGCCCCACAGTCACATGAGCCAATTCCTTAAAATAAATGTATCGCTCTAGATAGACAGATAGATAGACCCTCTTGGGGTATATTGGCTGGGCCTGAGAATTTAACTCACATAAGACAGATAACAGGAGAAAAGTACTCAAATTTTTTTAATGTCAGTTTTACATGACCAAGAAACCCACATAAGGAATGAAGATCCAAAGAAACAGTGAAACCTGCTTGCTTTTGTATTAGGTGGAGCAAACAGAAGCAATTGTGGAAAGGTAAATTATGTAGGAAGGCCAGAGGAAGATAAGAGCTACTTTAACAAGCTGCGACTGTATAGAATTCTCTCCAACTCAACTTCTTGTCCTTGATGATAAGAATGTTACCTTCCTTCCGGTGTAGGGAGGACATCTTCCATCTGGGAGTTTTGTCTCCTGCTTTCAGGAAGAAAAAGGAGAGGGTCAGCGGGCCTTTCTTGCATCTGCTATTTTTTTTAAGTGCTAATAATTTTTATGTCAAAGAGGCATATTTTGGGGTGACACATTCTGATTTCCTTCAAAGGAGAGGGAAGAGAAGTAGCAAAAATAAGTGATTATGGATGAAGACGCTCCAATGGGTTAAAGTCACCCAATGTACTTGAGGGATTTCATTGAGCTTCCGCATAACTGCAACACAGTCAGTGGAAAACTGTGACTCCCTTTCAATGACAGACCCAGCAATGTTCCTGATCATGCTTGGAACCTAAAAAGAAGTTTCCCATAATAAGAGTCAATATAGAAATTGAAGTGTTTCTAGCTCTCCTAAGACAAAAACAGTCTTAGTACATAGACCAAAATTTATTTCAAATTTCCAGAGAATAGAGTTTAACAGCCTAGGGGGAAAAAATCTCAACAGTGTAACAGAGAGAATTTTGGGCTAAGTCCCTAGGTTCTGATCCTAGCCCTACTATTGATTGATTGTAAAAATTTCTCTGAGGCTCTACTATTCAGCTGTAAAATGAGACGCCTGCCTAGAAAGAAAGTTTAGGCCTTGACAAAGGTGGAGGTGGACTATGAGAAACTGAAAGACCCAGAGGAAGCTTATATCCTGCTTCCTGCTTGGAGTTCTGGAAGACAGAGTAAAGGGGGACATTGTGCATTCAGGCAGAGAGAGATGCAGAGATAGCACACACAAGTCTCTCTTGCACTCCTGCTGTGTGAAGGCATTCTGGAAGTTCCCATAGTCTCACAGTGATGAGCATGGAAGGCAGTTGAGAGTCGAAGGCCAGCAAGTCTCCCCTGGGATCATTATGGCCACAAGTGAGCTGACCCTTTGGCAGAGGATATGGGATATACGGGTCTACCAGGGACCTGATAAAAGACACAACTGACACTCAGAGAATTTGCAAGGATGATGAATGTCACGTGGGGCAAACTCAGAGTGTTTGCATGGGTTTGCCGCCTGGCCCAGAGAGTGGGAATGGGTTTGCCACCCAGCCTTGACTTTGCCGTGAGGACAAACCATGAGTAATACCAGGTGCAGATACTTCATCGTTGTACACAAGAGGTCGATGGCTGGAGACCAGACAAGTTACACTTCCACCAGGTTAGGCAAGCCGGCCAAGAATAGTTATTCATTCTAGAGTTCCTGCCCCTCACCCTTGCCCTGAGAAATGCAAGTCATCTTGCACCCGGATTGGGAGAAGGAGGTAGAGAATATCCTTTGAAGGAGATAAACGTTCCTGCTAGTATCTGAACTTCAAACTGACTGAATATTTACCTGAACATGGGCTATATTAAACAGAAAAAGATTAAGATACCTTTAATGAGCTGGTTCCTGTTGTTTTCCCCTCCACCAACATTGGAAAGAGGTGTTTGACAAAAAGCCTGGTTCTATTATAGGAAATTCTAAAAAATTATGTTTTTTGTATATCTGAGTTGTAGTCAGTAAATGCAGAGTCTGCTTTGTTGAGTTAATTTTTTAAATATATTCCCTTTTTATCTTAATCTTAACCTTAATCCTAAATAATAATATTCACGAAATCATGAGTTTGATAAGATAGTAATTTTTTCTGGTGCGCATTATCATGAATGCCTAATCATTAAAGTAAAAATGTTTCAAAACCACCTGAAATCATCTTGTATGTCAATAATAAAACTTACATAAAATTTTAAAACACTGCACTAGATCATCGAGTATTCCGAAAGCTGACACCTGAGGGTTTAAGGCAAATAATGTGCATAACCGCTGACACCAAGTAGGTGAAAGAATGTGGTGCTTTGATAGTTATTAAGGTTTCTTTTATAATGAGATTGTGTGGTAGAGACCATGGTGTTTTCAACAAATACCATTCATTTTCTTTCCTCCTGGGCTAGAGTACATTTCCCAGCCTTCCTTACAACTCTCCAGAGCCATCTTACCGAGAACTCTTCTACAGAAGATGGGCATTTGCAATGTACAAGCCCATCCTCTACATTTGCAGGACCTGTGGAGCAAGAGGAAAAATTAAGACCTACATGGAGGATTATAAATATTTAAAATTACAAGCCAAAGGAACAAACTGTTTAATAAAACATGCTCCTTCCTCCTACCTTGAAATATACCTTCATAATGACAAAATAAAAAAACATTTGTAAACTGTATTTTTCTATGACTAGAAGTTGGCAAATATTAAAGACAACTGAATTTAATTATTATAGTACATACTAAGTGTTCTTTCTATGGGCCAGCAATGTTTTAAATGAGTAATAAAATAGAGACATTCATAATTCATAAAATGTTATATGTTTATTCAGTGCCCTCATTTTAACAAAATAGCTGATTACATTTTTAGAACTAAAATTTTTTACAAAATTTCGGTTCTATTGACAGTAATTTCTAAATAGCATCTGTCTTTGAGTCATAATAGTTCTTAGAGAGTTTTTTGTTCATTTCAATTTAGAGAAATTTTTCTTTGCAGAGGCAATAGGAACTGGAATGGTCAATATATTTCTTAATGTAATACTTAGATTCAGAAATAAAGCATGAATTTATGTATAAAGATTAAATATTGAAATTGTTTATGAGCTGGCCTGGTGGTGTAGTGGTTAAGTTCGCGCACTCTGCTTCGGAGGCCCAGGGTTCGCAGGTTCGGATCCTGGGCATGGACCTAGGCACTGCTTATCAAGCCATGCTGTGGCAGGTGTCCCACATATAAAGTATAGGAAGATGGGCACAGATGTGAGCCCAGGGCCAATCTTCCTCAGCAAAAAGAGGAGGATAGGCAACAGATGTTAGCTCAGGGCCAATCTTCCTCACCAAAAAATAAATAAATAAATAATAAAATAGTTTAAACAATATATTGAAATAGTTTATAAATGATAAATTGTCAGAATTGCAGAAAATATTACAAAATATTTTAATTTCATCATGTGAATTGCCATCACTTACATTGTGATTGTCACTCTCTCTTAAAGTTATATCGAGATAAATACACTAAAGAATTACCATCACACTTCACACCTATGGTATCTAAACATACAAATGCACATACTTAAGATTAATATAAATATTTATTATGCAAAATGTTCTTCAGCTGCCAAGTGCAACTGTTGCTAATATCACACTCATCCTGCATATCTCCAGAATTACAAATTTGAACAAAAAGAGAAAAGAAAAACATACACTCCACACTATTGGGAACAACATTCTGTTATCCAAGAGTCTGCTATATTCGTGCAGTCTGAGAGGAAGGAATTGCCATGTTAATTATTTTGACTTTTCTATTATAGAGGAAGTCCAAAGTTAAATCCTCCCTACACTTGGAAATGGTATCTGTCCACTACATCAACACTGACACAGCACAAACCTTCCCAGCACTGGAGAGCCATTCCCCTTTGTTTCACAAACAGAGGACAAGAGATGTGGGACCTGAAATAGAGTTAGGCGTGACAGTGGATGTTTCAGGTTTGAAGAGGCATTCCACTAAGGCTAAGATTTGGATGCTGAGTGACAGAGACATCCCTGTACTTTTTAATAAACTTGTAAGTGTGTGTGTGTGTGTGTGTGTGTGTGTGTTTGAGAGAGAGAGAGAGAGATGAGGAGTGGGGGGTCGGTCTAAACACAGGACAGCAGCTCTTCCCAATCTTTATGTAAATTTTATTTATCCAAGTTTTCACTATTCTAAAATAAAAAGTTTATTTAAAAAACATTGTTCTTTTTTTTTTTTGGTGAGGAAGACCAGCCCTGAGCTAACATCTGTGCCAATCTTCATCTATTTTGTCTGTGGGATGCTGCCACAGCATAGCTTGATAAGTGGTGTGTAGGTCCACTCCCGTGATTCAAACCCGTGAACCCTGGGCTGCTGAAGCGGAGTGCGCAAACTTAAACACTACATCCCTGGGCTGGCCCCCTGTTCTGCTTTTTGTAACACGTATTTCTGTTTAAATAGTCCTACTGTTAAATACTATTAATTGCCACCATTAACAACTTCTATTGCTTAAATAATAGCATTTATGTCACAGAAAAGTAAATAATATGGAATATTATATACTTTCAAACAAATGGGTTTTTTGTGTATTTTCATGTTAAAGTAAGAACACCTGTATAATTATTCTATATTCTACTATTATGGAGTTTTTGGTCTTTTATGGCTGTTTCCTGAATGGATCTCTAATAAGTTAATCATAAAGTGTCCCTGTCAAGAAAAGTCTAAGGAGACATGACAACTAAATGTACTGTGGTGTCCTGGAACACAAAAGAAAATTAGAGAAAGACTAAAGAAATCTTAATAAGGTATGGACTTTAGTTAATAATAATGTATCAATTTTGTGACAATGTGCCATACTAACATAAGATATTAGCAATGGGGAAATTGAAGGTGGGATATGTGAGATAAGTCTCTGTATTATCTTTGCAACTGTTCTGTAAATCTAAAACTAAAAATGTTTTAACAAAAACCTCTGTTACTATCCATTATATTTGGAGCCCTATTTGGAATCAGTAAAGAGTCCTGAATTAAAAATCAGACACCTGGGTTCAGCTCCTGGCAATGGCTGGATAGCTCCTATGGGACCATCCCTCTACTATAAATTCTGGACAAAACACAGCTATCAGAGAGCTAGAACAACAAGGAGATGATGATGAGGAGTCAACACCCAGAAGTAGGAAAGACACTAGGTAAGTTTCCAATCTTTTATGAATCTTTACCAGAGGGCAGGTGCCAATAGACTGTGATCAATGACTCAAATGTGTCTAGACATCTTCAGTCTTACTGGCTTCAAGAATCAGAGGACAGAGTTTGGAGAAACCACAACAGTTTGAAAGTTAGGAAGATAATCTCAAAAATTGGAGACAGAGAGGAAGAGCTGTCGATTTTCTCGGCCCATATTTCTGGCTGATCCCTCTGTGGTGTTTAGTAGCCAAACTAAGACTTAAGGAACTAACTGAGACTTCAGAGTTAGGAGTTAGAGTTCAGTCAGGTTAACCACCTGCATAAAAGAAAAATTAATACTCTTTGGAGGAATATAGCAGAATCCAAAGTTTCCACAAAGTATCTTCCATAATGTCCAGGATACAATTCAAAATTACTAGATATATGAATAACATGAAAATTTACCCATAGTTTTTTAAAAAAAGCAATCAATGGAGGCCAATCCCAATATGACCCAGATGTTAGGATTAGGCAGACATGGATTTTAAAGCAGGTTTTGTAATTAGACTCAGGTTTGTAAAGAAAAATATGCTCATGAGGAATGAAAAAATAGGAAATGTCAGCAAATAAATAAAAACTATACAAAAAAAAGAGAAAATAGTAGAACGAAAAAAATAGAATATTTAGAGGGAAAAACACAGGATAAGTTTAATAAATGATTCGAGTTAGAAAAAAAAGAGCCAAAGACTTGAGAACTCATCAATAGAAATTATCCAATCTTAAGGACAGAAAGAAAAAAAATGAAAATAAAAGGGAAAAATAGAGTCTTAGGAGCTTCTGGGAAAATATCCAAAGCAATATCTAAAAATACATATGTTTGCATCCCTAGAAAATGAAAAGAGACAGAACGGAGCAGAGAGATTGAAGAAATAATAGTTGAAAATCTCCAAAATTTCAGTAAAGATCTAAATTTACAGATTCAAGAAGTAAATGCCAAGCAAGATAAATTCAAAGAAACTCACACCTAGGAAGATTATATTCCAATTGCTGAAAACCAAAGATAAACAGAAGATTTTGACAGCAGCCTCAGAAAAATGGCACCTTACATATGGTGTACAACACTTTGATTGACGGCTAACTTCTAATCAGAAACAAAGGTGACAAGACAGTGGAATTACATCTTTAAAGGTAATGTCAACCCAGAATTCTATATTCAGTGAAAATATCATTCAAGAATAAAGACATTTCCAGGTGAAAGTAAACTAAGAATTTATTCCCAGCGGAATAGTTAAGTGAAGTTCTCCATGCTGAAGGAAAATGATACCAATAAAAACTCAAATATTCAGCAAGTAATAAAGAGCACCAGAACTGATAAATATATGGGTAAATGTAAAAAAAAATTCTCTTTAATTTTCTTTAAAATACATCCAATTCCTTAAAGCAAAAATTAAAATATTGCATTGTGGGATTTAAGAAAAAATATTTAGTAAGCATCTGCTCAATATGATTTTATGTACACACAATCCTCGCATTGCTGAAAGCTGACGGGAGGTATGTTTTGTTCTTGGCATTATAACTCTTTGACTCTTGATTCTAGAAATAAAATGTAAGTCTCTAGTAAATATAGAGCAGCCAATATGGCAAGGATCACTTGAAATAACATACAAATCTTGATCCCAAATCATTAGAAAAAATTTGGATCAAAGTTTTTTCCATGATGTCACTTACATACATGGGAAATTGAAATCTAAGTGACAAATTACAATTTAGTTAATTTGTTTTTTTATGACAAAGCTTGATGATTAGACTTGGGTCAAAAATCAAGGATTAGGGGATAGAACTTTGAGGTAGTACATACGCACTTTGACTGGAGAAATCTATAGATTTCTTCCTAACAGTATCTCAAGGCTAGTGCCAATCTCTGTAGCAGTGAGAAACCTTTATAAATTGATTTAAATAAATCAAGCTTATATCCGTTAACACATCACCTCTTCTTTATTAATTTGGAATTCAATAACCATTCTGAGATAGCTCAGAGCCAACAATATTAACGTAGAATTAATAATAAAGACAAAACATGCACCATAAAACAAGACATAAACCACAAACCAGTTTGTTTTGCCTCGGGTTTTTGCAACACACAATCTCTACTTCCTCTTTTCGTATTCACCCATTAGCCAATTGCACTCTATTTTCTTCCCTCTAGTCCAATAAAATAGCTCACCAAGAATTGCCTAATTTTCAAATCTCATGGAAGCTTTTCAGTCTTCATCTTAAATTTCGTTTCTTACACTGTAGTGTAATCATGTCTGGCGTGATATAAATTTCTATCCTCAGTTTTAGTGAAGTGATTCTTATCTGGTTTGCCTTTACCCTCTCTGGTTAACCCTCTTCGGCCCTCTTTGTAGGTTCTTTTTTTTGTTTGTTTGTTTATTGCAGTAACATTCGTTTATAACATTGTATAAATTTCAGGTGTACATCATTATACTTCTATTTCTGCATAGATTACATCATGTTCACCACCCAAATACTAATTACAACCCATCACCACACACATGTGCCAAATTATCCCTTTTGCCCTCCTCCCTCCCCCCTTCTCCTCTGGTAACCACCAATCCAATCTCCGTCTCTATGTGTTTGTTTATTGTTGGTATTATCTACTAGTTAATGAAGGAAATCATACGGTATTTGACCTTCTCCCTCTGACTTATTTCACTTTGCATAATACCCTCAATGTCCATCCATGTTGTCACAAATGGCTGGATTTCATCGTTTCTTATGGCTGAGTAGTATTCCATTGTGTATATATACCACATCTTCTTTATCCATTCGTCCCTTGATGGGCATTTAGGTTGCTTCCAAGTCTTGGCTATTGTGAATAACGCTGCAATGAACACAGGGGTGAACGTATCTTTACGCATTGGTGTTTTCAAGTTCTTTGGGTAAATACCCAGCAGTGGAATAGCTGGATCATATGGTAGTTCTATCCTTGATTTTTTGAGGAATCTCCATACTGTTTTCCATAGTGGCTGCACCAGTTTGCACTCCCACCAGCAGTGTATGAGAGTTCCCTTCTCTCCACATCCTCTCCAACACATGTTGTTTCCTGTCTTGTTAATTATAGCCATTCTGATGGGCGTGGGGTGGTATCTCATTGTAGTTTTGATTTGCATTTCCATGGAAGTTAATGATTTTGAACATCTTTTCATGTGTCTGTTGGCCATCTGTATATCTTCTTTGGAGAAATGTCTGTTCAGGTCTTTTGCCCATTTTTTAATTGGGTTGTTAGTTTTTTTGTTGTTGAGATGCATGAGTTCTTTATATATTTTGGAGATTAAGCCCTTATCAGATGTATGGTTTGCAAATATCTTTTCCCAATTGTTAGGCTGTCTTTTCGTTTTGTTGATGGTTTCCTTTGCTGTGCAGAAGCTTTTTAGTTTGATGTAGTCCCATTTGTTTATTTTTTCTATTGTTTCTCTTGTCCGGTCAGACATGGTGCTTGAAAATATGTGGCTAAGACCGATGTCAAAGAGTGTACTGCCTATGTTTTCTTCTAGAAGTTTCATAGTTTCAGGTCTTACATTCAAGTCTTTAATCCAGTTGGAGTTACTTTTTATGTATGGTGTAAGGTAAGGGTCTACTTTCATTTTTTTGCATATGGCTGTCCAGTTTTCCCAACACCATTTGTTGAAGAGACTTTCTTTTCTCCATTGTATGTTCTTGGCTCCTTTGTCGAAGATTAGCTGTCCATAGATGTGTGGGTTTATTTCTGGGCTTTCGATTCTATTCCATTGATCTGTGTGTCTGTTTTTGTGCCGGTACCATGCTGTTTTGGTTACTATAGCTTTGTAGTATATTTTGAAATCAGGGAGTGTGTTACCTCCAGCTTTGTTCTTTTTTCTCAAGATTCCTTTATCTATTCGAGGTCTTTTGTTGTTCCATATAAATTTTAGGATTCTTTGTTCTATTTCTGTGAAAAGTGTTGTTGGAACTTTGATAGGGATTGCATTGAATCTATAGATTGCTTTAGGAAGTATGGACATCTTAACTATGTTAATTCTTCCAGTCCAAGGGCATGGAATATCTTTCCATTTCTCTGTGTCTTCTTCAATTTCTTTCAGCAATATTTTATAGTTTTCCGTGTACAGCTCTTTCACCTCTTCGGTTAAGTTTATTCCTAGGTATTTTATTCTTTTTGTTGCAATTGTAAATGGGATGGTATTCTTAATTTCTCTTTCTGCTACTTTGTTGTTAGTGCATAGAAATGCAACTGATTTTTGTATGTTGATTTTGCATCCTGCAACTTTACTGTATTCGTTTATTACTTCTAAAAGTTCTCTGGTGGATTCTTTAGGGTTTTCTATATATAAAATCATGTCATCTGCAAAGAGTGAGAGTTTCACTTCTTCCTTTCCAATTTGGATCCCTTTTATTTCTTTCTCTTGCCTGATTGCTCTGGCTAGGACTTCCAGTACTATGTTAAATAGGAGTGGTGACAGTGGGCATCCTTGTCTGGTTCCTGTTCTTAGAGGGATAGCTTTCAGTTTTTCACCATTGAGGATGATATTAGCTGTGGGTTTCTCATATATGGTCTTTATTATGTTGAGGTACTTTCCTTCTATACCCATTTTATTCAGAGTTTTTATCATAAATGGATGCTGTATCTTGTCAAATGCTTTCTCTGCATCTATTGAGATTATCATGTGATTTTTATTCTTCATTTTATTAATGTGGTGTATTACGTTGATTGATTTGCGAATGTTGAACCATCCCTGCATACCTGGAATAAATCCCACTTGATCATGGTGTGTAACCTTTTTAACGGATTGTTGTATGCGATTTGCTAGTATTTTGTTGAAGATTTTTGCATCGATGTTCATCAGTGATATTGGCCTGTAATTTTCATTTTTGTTGTTGTCCTTGTCTGGTTTTGGTATCAGGGTAATGTTGGCTTCGTAGAATGAGTTAGGGAGCTTCCCCTCCTCCTCAATTTTTTGGAAGAATTTGAGAAGGATAGGTATTAAGTCTTCTTTGAATGTTTGGTAGAATTCACCAGGAAAGCCGTCTGGTCCTGGACTTTTATTTTTGGGGAGGTTTGTGATTACTGTTTCGATCTCCTTACTGGTGATTGGTCTATTCAAATTCTCTACTTCTTCTTGATCCAGTTTTGGAAGGTTGTACGATTCTAAGAATTTATCCATTTCTTCCAGATTGTCGAATTGGTTGGCATATAGCTTTTCATAGTATTCTCTTATAATCTTTTGTATTTCTGAGGTGTCTGTTGTAGTTTCTCCTCTTTCATTTCTGATTTTACTTATTTGAGCCTTCTCTCTTTTTTTCTTGGTGAGTCTAGCTAAAGGTTTGTCAATTTTGTTGATCTTGTCAAAGAATCAGCTCTTGGTTTTATTAATTTTTTCTATTGTTTTTTTGGTCTCTATTTCATTTATTTCTGCTCTGATTTCTATTATTTCCCTTCTTCTACTGATTTTGGGCTTTGTTTGTTCTTCTTTTTCCAGTTCCTTTAGGTGCATTGTTAGATTGTTTATTTGAGATTTTTCTTGTTTGTTCAGATAGGCCTGTATTGCTGTAAACTTCCCTCTTAGAACCGCTTTTGCCATATCCCATAAATTCTGGCATGTCGTATTTTCATTTTCATTTGTCTCCAGGTATTTTTTGATTTCTTTGTTGACCCAGTCGTTGTTCAGTAGCATTTTGTTTAATCTCCACATATTTGTGGATTTTCTGATTTTCTTCCTATAGTTGATTTGTAGTTTCATACGGTTGTGGTCAGAAAAGATGCTTGGTATTATTTCAATCTTCTTAAATTTAAGGAGACTTGTTTTGTGGCCTAATATGTGATCAATCCTGGAGAATGTTCCATGTGCATTTGAAAAGAATGTGTATTCTTCGGTTTTTGGATGGAATGCTCTGTATATATCTACTAGGTCCATCTGTTCTAGTGTGTCATTTAAGGCCAATGTTTCCTTATTGATCTTCTGTTTGGATGATCTGCCCATTGGTGTAAGTGGAGTGTTAAAGTCCCCTACTATTATTGTGTTACTGTCTATTTCTGTTTTTATGTCTGTTAACAATTGCTTTATATATTTAGGTGCACCTACATTGGGTGCGTAGATATTTACAAGTGTTATATCCTCTTGTTGGATTGTTCCCTTGATCATTATGTAATGCCCTTCTTTGTCTCTTTTTACAGTTTTTGTTTTAAAGTCTATTTTGTCTGATATGAGAACTGCTACCCCAGCTTTCTTTTCATTGCCATTTGCATGGAGTATCTTTTTCCATCCCTTCACTTTCAGTTTGTGAGTGTCTTTAGGTCTGAAGTGTGTCTCTTGTATGCAGCATATATATGGGTCTTGTTTTTTTATCCAATCAGCCACCCTATGCCTTTTAATTGGAGCATTTAGTCCATTGACATTTAAAGTAGCTATTGATAAGTATGTACTTATTGCCATTTTTTAACTTTTTTTTCCTCAGTGTTTTAGTAGTCCTTCTCTGTTCCTTTCTCCTTCTATACAGAATTGATGGTCTCTTTAGTTTGACCTCTGTCTGAAAGCTCTACTCTTTAACTCCCCTCCTCCCTCATTTTATGTTTTTGATATCATATCTAACCTCTTTTTTGTGCATTTGTATCCACTACACTCTTATCATGGAAATAGATAATTTTTCCTATTTGTGGTCTTCTCTTTTCCCCTTAAATCAGTCCCTTTAACATTTCTTGTAGCACTGGTTTCTTGGTGACAAACTCCTTTAATTTTTGCTTATCTGGGAAAATTTTGATCTCTCCTTCCATTTTGAATGATAATCTTGCTGGGTAGAGTATTCTTGGCTGTAAGTTTTTTCCTTTTAGCACTTTAAATATATCATGCCACTCTCTTCTAGCCTGTAAGGTTTCTGCTGAGAAGTCAGCTGATAGCCTTATGGGGTTTCTTTTGTATGTAACTTGACTTTCTCTTGCGGCTTTTAGCATTCTCTCTTCATCTTTAATTCTGGGCATTTTGATTATGATGTGTCTTGGTGTGGGCCTCTTTGGGTTTATCTTGTTTGGGGCTCTCTGTGCTTCCTGTACCTGGATGTCTGTTTCCTTCCTTAAGTTAGGGAAGTTTTCATCTATTATTTCTTGAAATAGATTCTCTGCCCCTTTGTCTCACTCTTTTCCTTCTGGGACACCTATAACATGGATGTTAGTGTGCTTGATGTTGTCCCAGAGGTCCCTTAGACTGTCTTCACTCTTTTTAATCTTTTCTCTTTTACCTGTTCAGCTTGGGTAATTTCTTCTAGTCTTTCATCCAGCTCACAGATCCGTTCTTCTGTATCCTCTACTCTGCTTTTGAGTCCCTCTAGTGAATTTTTCATTTCCAGTATTGTATTCTTCATTTCTGATTGGTTCTTTTTTATATCTTCCATTTCTTTGTTGACATTCTCACTGAGTTCATCTATTCTTCTCCCCAGATCAGTGAGCATCCTTAACACTCTTAGTTTGAACTCTCTGTTGGGCAGGTTGCTCATTTCTGTTTCACTTAGTTCCTTTTCTGGGTTTTTGTCCTGTTCCCTTACTTGGAATGTATTCCTTTGCCTCCTCATTTTGCTTCTTTCCTTGTGCTTGTGTCTACATATTAGGTAGGTCAGCTACGTCTCCTGCTCTTGGATAGGTGACCTTATACAAGTGATGCCTTAGGAGGCCTACAGTGTGCTTCCCTCAGTTCTCAATGTTGCAGGGGTGACCCCTATGTGGGCTACGTGTGTCCTTCTGTTGTAGCCTGTTTGCGCTCCCTGTAGGCGCCCAGGGAGGCCGAGTTATGCTCCTGGCCAGCTGTTGTAATGCTCAGCTGCTTGTGGTTGTTGTGGGCCCTTCAGTCTCTTTATCAGGTGTGGGGAGCCCCAGCACAGTTGGTTGCAAGTTCTAATACCACATTTGTGTTGCAGTATTTCTTTTAAGTGAGTAGGCCCCCAATGTGGCAGGTTGTTAGGCTCAGGGGCTTACAATTGCTATAAGCCTCCAGCCTTTAGGTCTCTGGTCAGCTCTCTGAGGATTGCAACTGGGTGGGGCTGGCCTCAGGCACAGGAGCACCCGATTGTTTCAGGCTTTGGAAGGTGGGGCAAACCACCTATGTGGGTCTTTGAGAAGCACAAGTCTTCTGCAGCTGACAAGCCCTGCTGCCCACAGGTCCACACACACAGTCAACACAGTCCTGCCCCATGTGCACGCCCTGACCTCCCAAAGCGGACCCAGTCTCTCCCTGGCAGGAACCCCACACACTCCACCACTGTCCCACATCCTCCACCCATTCCTTGTGCATGCCCTGCCCCACTGAATTTGGCTCAGTTGCCAGGCTGCAGAGAATCCAGTCACCAATCTATGCAGGCCCACAAGTTGCCTGAGGGCTTGTTGTTGGGTGGGGCCAGTCTCTAGGGTGGGCTGCCTGCCCTGGCTGAGCTGGATTAAATTGGTACTCTAGTGGGTGGGGCAGACCCTGGGCTAGCCGGCCCCAGGGAGAACTTCAATGGCGTCTGTGTCAGCACACCCAAACTAGGTCACAACAATGGCCGCCGCCAATGTCCAAGTCCCTGGAGAGGTCTCACCTCTCACCGAGATGCACTCAGGGCCTATCAGGTGAGTCTCTTTTCACCAAAGCACTGTGCACCTTTCTTTCTGGTGATTTTAGGTTGCTTTCTGATTCGGGTGAGTTTGTGCGCGGGCCCTTTAAGAGACGGTTTTAATTTCTTTGTGAACCAGGTTTTCTGGGGGTGCTCCCCAATGTTTTAGTAGCAGGCAAAGTCAGATATTATGCCACTGTCTCGATTGTGCTGGGTCCACAAAATGCCCACAGCAGGGGTGCTCCCGTCTCAGGGCCCCGCGCCTCCAGTGAGGCTGCAGACCTGTGGGCTACTCCCGGGCAGCCGTGAGGTGCTGTGGCTCGTGAAGGCAGCATTTTTCCTCTCCAGAAGGGAGTTTCTGCCTCTTCCACCTCAATTAGGGTTGTCCTTTTTTGCAGGAGTTCCTCTTATCCAGTTTTCAGTTCTGTCTCAGGGGTAATTTTTCCGTAAATTGGCTGTGTCCGCGGGAGGAGATGAGTTCAGAGTCTGCTTACGCCGCCATCTTGACTTCGCCCCCCTCTGTAGGTTCTTGTTTCTTATCCTGTCCATTAAATTTTATTGTTTTCCCAGCAATCGCTCCTTGACACTCATCTTTCCTCATACTACATCCTCCCCCTTGGTGATTTCCTACTTCGCTGCTGAGAACTTCCAGATCAATATCTCTAATCAAGATATATTTCCTGAGGCCAGATTCTATTTCTCCCCCTGAACATCAGACAAGTATCTCAAACTTATATCCAAAATCAAATTCTTCGCTTTCCAAGACATTCTCTTTCACACACACTCCTTATCTCAATGAATGATATCCGTACAGCAAATTTCCTGAATCAAAAACCTGGGGATCACCTCAGATTCCTCCTTCTTCCTCCAACTACTTCCAAATAATTACAAGGTCCTGTAGATTCCACCTCCAAATGTCCTTCTGATTTTTCCCCTCCTCTCCATCCCCAAAGATTCTCTGGTCTGATTTTTTTTGCAACCTCCAGGCTAATCTCCTCTAATCTATTCCCCATATTAGAAGGAGAAAAGGTGATATATATAATACACTGTGTTAGCAGTCTTGCCTACATGACAGAAACCCAACTGCAAACAGCTTATACCAATGTCTTAATTCAAGTCTCCCCCAAATCAGATCCTAAGACAAAGATTTGAGTGCAAGTAATTTGTCAGGTAATCCCAGAAACCAAAAACAGGGGAGAGGGGAAGTGAGATGGGAAGGGAAGGAAGCCAAAAAGGGTGCATAATCAAGTTGGCTCCCATTGTGGGTCGCTAGAACTTAAGTCACTGGGGAACTCTGGGAATCAGTACAGAACATGTGTCTCCAAGTCATTCCATCTTGAGAACAAGAGAGCTGGGATGTTAATTTACCAACTTTTGCCATTCATTGTGTAAGGACTGCTCCTGGGGTGGAGTTTGGAAAGGTGTTAATTCTCAGGCATGTTCATCCCGTCGTACCTACAGGTAGCGTTAGCTCTGGCTAACAGAAGAATCCTTCAGGCAGTGTACTGTAGTTAGGCAGTTGTGTCCTAAAACAGTAGGGTCTGAGGGGACATGAGCAGGTCACCAACAATGTCTGCCACACTTTAGGAAACACTGCACGTGATGTGATTTTTTATGGTACCAAGTGTTTTATTATAATTGACATTCATGTAGTATGTACTAGGGAAAAAAAATTGAACTATCACACACAACCCTGATTTCATTGATATGCTAGGATGAGACTAAAATAAGTAGCAAAGTACCTGCATGATATATAGGCATGGTGCTCAGGTGAGCTCTGAATATTTTAAACCTTTGGAACTAACGCTTTTAAAATTATTGTTTTGATGTTCAGATTATACACAAAATACAGGTGATAGGAAAAGTAGTATAGATTCTTATGTGTAGAGTTTCCATATGAATTGAGTATTCTTTCAGTAATACATCCAAATGTTACTTCCAGGAGCTGACATTTATTGAGTATATGAAAGAATGTTTGTTCTACACATTCAGGCTATTGCAATGGAAGTGAAATATATTTATGAAAGAAAGCCCCAGCTGCTGGAGAGATGCATGAAGATTTTAGAGAAGTTCTTAATTAGGTTGTTAAAATTGTCAATCCGGTTAAAGGCATGGTACTGAAATTTTTACCGTTTTTTCCTCAGCTTTGTGAAGAGAAGGGAGTGATAGCAAACGTTTGCACTTTTATGCTGAAGCTCATTTGTTTCCATGTAGAAAAGTCCTCATTCCCCTAATTCAAGTTGCTGGGAGAACTTCAGTATTAAACTGCCTATTTCATTAGTCTACTGCGAGGATTGAGAGAGAGGGAACATGCAAATCACCTTCCAGTTACACAGAGTAAATGGTGGCTGGTGTTATTTTGTTCACTCATTCAACAAATATAGAGTAAGCAATGAGGATACAGCAGTAAACAAAACAACGTCTGCCTTCATGGTGCTTACATTCTGGTAATGGGAGACAGACAATAAACAATGATCGTACTAAGTAAGTTATAGGATATTGTATAAGGTGATGATAATGGAGCTAGGAAGGGAAGGTGGCAGAGATGGGAGGATGTTCAAGCAATATTAATTAGGAGGTCAGAGTAGCCTTCATTAAGAATGTGAGATTTGAAGGGAGACTTGAGAGACGTGAGGAATCATCTCCATGATGGTATGCATGATTCGGACTGGACATACAAGTTAGTATATCCTGCAGACTGATGTGCTTACTTGAGCAACCTTAATTTATCCTTACAAATCAAATTTACAGCACTCAGTATTCTCCACGCAAGACAACACAAATATGGCAATTGCAAAACTGGAACTGTGAACTAACCCCTTGATCATGATATAGCAGATTCTTCTCATCTCTTGAACTACCAGGTTATGAACCGACCAGAAGTTTCTGAAAACAATCTGACTATTGTGAAGATTCATTCGAAAGATTTGAAAAAAATCAAAGATAATTATAAGAATTTTCTTAACTTTTAGTTTCAATAGGAATATGGTGGCAGTTTAGTTCTAAATCTTTCCTTCTCCCAAAAATCAATGAGTTACAAACAGAATGGGGAGCAACAACAAAAAAAGCACTACACTTGCAGTGAAACTACAAGCCAGCTAAATCTAACAAACCAAATATTCACTCCCAGAAAGAGTCAGCCTCACTGGGAGAGGAATGGCTTTGAGGAGGTCAATCTCCACGTGAGGCAGAGGGAGAAATTTCCAGAATAGAGAGGGGCACCCATAAGAGGCAGAACACAGAAAGCCATTGTGGTGACACAGTGATGCTGCATGCAGATCCTCCTTCTGGAACAAAGGATTTGTGATCCAGCCACTGGGAGTACTGTGCTCAGCAGTCAGTCGGCCCTCTACAGGGATTGCCTCCACTGAATAAAGCCCTCTCACTTGCCATATTTGTGTTGTCTTGCGTAGAGAATACTGACTGCTGTGAATATGATTTGTAAGGATGAATTAAGGTTGCTCAGGTAAGCATATCAATCTTAAGGTATGCCCCACCACAATGGTTACTATCAAAAGAACTGAAACTAATAAGTGTTGGTGAGGATGTGGAGATGTTGGAACAACTGTGCATTGATGGTGGGAATGTAAAATGATGTAGCCACTGTGGAAAACAATATCACAGTTCCTCAAAAAATTACACGGAAGCTCCACTTCTAGGTACACATCCAAAATAATTGAAAACAGGGACTCAAACAAACATTTATACACCAGTATTCATAGCAGTATTATTCACAATTGCCAACCCAGATGTCCATCGATGGATGAATGGATAAACAAAATGCTAAGTATTTCTACATACGGTGGAATATTATTCAGTCTTAGGAAGGAAATTCTGACACATGCTACAACGTGGATGAACCTTGAAGACACTATGCTAAGTGAAATAAGCCAGGCACAAAAGGACAAATATTGTATGACTCCACTTATATGAGGTCCCTAGAGTAATTAAATTCATAGAAACAGAAAATAGAAAGGTGGTTGTCAGGGACTGGGGTAAGGAGGAAATGGAGAGTTATTGTTTAAACAATATGGAGTTTCACTTTGGGAAGATGAAAAAGTTCTGGAGATGGATGGTGGTGATGGTAGCACAATGTGAAAGTATTTAATGCCACCATATTGTTCAGCATAAATTCACCTAAAAATAGTTAAAATGGTAAATTTTATGTTTTGTCTGTTTTACCACAATAAAAAGATATGCCAGACCTCTACAAAATTTTGTTCATATAATTTTAAAAATTAAATAAAAGTAGTATGGAATTCATTTCTGTTTTAACTCTAGCAACATAACGTGCCAGAATTGGAGGGTAGTTTTTTTAGATTTTGTCATATAGTTTAACTTAATTTTAAATATTTCTGATTTTTCTGCTATATAAAATGTTAAAAAATATAAAGAACTGTTTTGGATTGAAAGTATCCACTATAATATAGACAAGATATAATATATTAAACATCAATAAAAATCTAGGTTATCTTTAAAAAAAAATTACCAGGAACAATAGAATACCCAGGACAGAGCTACTAGCTTTTAAAGAGGAGATAGTTTTTGTCCTAAGTAAGCTACTATAGGAAAGAAGGAAAACTTTTGAATTCTTTTTATGAAACAAGTACAACACTGATACAATACTTGGCCAAAAAAGAAAACCCACACACAAAAGTCGTTCAATCTTATTTATTAATGTTAATTAAGAATACATCATGAACAAGTGAGTTTTATTCTATAAATACAAAGATGATTCAATACTAGAAAAATAATTCATCACATAAATCGATCTACAGAGAAAAACCATACAACCCTTTCTAGTGATGCTGACACACTTGAAAAAAATGCAAAACCTTCTTGGTTTAAAAGAAAGATCCATAAAATATAAATTGAGGGATATATATCAGGCCTAACACCAACATCACACCTCATAGATAGAGGCATTCTTCCTAAAGTCCAGAACACGAAACAAGAAAAATTATACCCATTACACCTATTATGATAACTATTATATAGCATATTGCATATAGCATATAACATATATAACTATTATATAGAATATAGCATAGGAAATATTAGCCATTGCAATTACATGATTATTATAGTCAAAGGAGTGAGGTATTCTGATTGGCCAGGTCTGGGAAATGTGAAAACTTATAAGTGAGAGACAAGAGTGGCTAACAGCTCCACTCACACTGAGTGGAATGATTTCACTCTAAACAAAGAATATCGGAAGGCAGATAAAAGAAAAAGTTTAGGCAAATACAACTGAAGTGTCCTCATATTACTTCTATTAATCTAACTCCTCATCGCCTCCCCATCATACCTACAAAATGATTCAAAATACTTTCCTACTGGTTCATCTTCACCTTGATTATCCAGCAGTCACCTACCACTTCCATCCATCACAATTCAGTTGCTCAGGACTATTTGGGCTGTGACTTGCCCCTTAGAGAAGAAGTCTCAAATTTGAACTTGGACAAGGTAATTTGGGTTGCTCTACACCTAAGATCATCAAACTATGTCTTGCAAGGCAAATCCAGCCTACAGCCTGTTTTTTTTGCTGCCCATGGGCTAAGAATGGTTTTTACATTTGTAAATGCTTGGAAAAAAATGAAAAGAGGGGCCAGTTAAGTTTGCACGTTCCACTTTGGCAGCCCAGGGTTCACCAGTTCAGATCCTGGGCGTGGACCTATTCATTGCTCACCAAGCCCTACTCAGGTGGCACCCCACATAAAAGGACTAGAAGGACCTACAACTAGGATACACAACTATGTACTTTTGGGCTTTGGGGAGAAAAAAGTAAAAAAAAGAGGAAGATTGGCAAAAGATGTTAGCTCAGGGCCAATCTTCCTCAACAACAACAAATAAATAAAAAATAAAAAGAAAATTACTATTTTTTCACACGTAAAAATTATATTAAATGCAAATTTCAGTGTCCTTAAATAAAGTTTAATTATTTATTCAGCCACAGTTATTCATTACATCCTATCTATGGCTCCTTTGCGCTATAATGGCAGAGCTGAATAATAGTGACAGAGACCTTACGGCCCACAAAGCCAAAAACATTTACTATCTGGTACTTTACAGAAAGAGTTTGCCAGTCCCTAATCTAGAGGTGTACAATCCACACCATCATGGCTGCTTTCCCAAATTGCAATTCTTTAATTTCAGATTGCTCCTCTCTCAAAATGGTGTACATTTAGACACAAAAATTACTTTATTTTATTAGTATTTGTGGAATTATTGACTGCAGACTGATTCAATGTTGTTATCGCCATATCAGCTTCCATATTACCTTACAATAATATTTTTTTACCCAGCTCTAGTTTTCCAATAACAATGAACTAACCATGAACCATGAGCATATTTTCAAATATGAGAGATCTAAGCATATTTAATTTGAGTTTTAAGAAATCAAAGAATATCAGCACCTGGTTCTATTCATGCCTGTTTTACAAACCACGGGAGTCTGTGGTTCATTTTTGGTCATTTTTTTCCCTAGAGAATTGCTATAATTGTAGACTGGAATATTTTCAGGAAAGTAGAGCTCTAAGTTTATTTCTAAAAATGCGAACCCTCAGTGTATGATATCGGATTAAATGGAAACCATTTTTCCCTTTCCAAAGTCAAGACATGACCATTCTCAGTCCTCCTGCCTTCTCTTGCTATAACTTCTTCTTACAATAAGAGCTCAAAGACATTGTTCCGTGAAGATCAGGTGAAGGTCTGGTAAAGCACCCTATTGCTTTTCTATTTTCCAGGAATGTTGACTTTTCTCAGAGTCGACTGGTCACAACTGGAATGAGGTGCTTCCTGAGAAACTTCTGGATCTCCTTCCAAGAATGTTCCTGTGCAGCTGCATGTGGGATCACCTCTCCTCCCCAGAGCACCAAGAGGTGAAGACTGGAGATCTGTGAGGCACAGCACAGTGGGGAATAGGGAGGTTCTATCAGGTGGCCTGCCCCAGGATAAGATAACAGGGTCCAATTCTTCTTCCCATTTCTCCTCAGCTGTTCTGTGGCTTGCTTAGCACATGCTTTAGTGTTGATATTCTTATCATCTTCTCCCACAATGAAGAGGAAATGTCCCTGGGCTTTTTCAATGGGGAGAAAAAATGTCTGATTGGCCTTAGCTCTAGTTGCCTCAAAAATGTGCTGAAACTCTGATAACCCTAAGGCACTGATGGATAGTAATTGTGGAGAGATGGGCAAGGGCTGATGTATCTGACCACGATATACCTGTGGAATTTCAAGAATGAAGTTGGGCCCATTAATAAGCACCGTGGCTGTGACTTGTTTTAGGTGAATAGCCATGGAGAGTCCAATCTCTGCTCCTTTGCATATGGAGACTATCCCAATGCCTGGACCAAGGACCTGAAAATAGTGGAAATGAGATGTTGATTCTATGCATTATTTAACAAAACTCTACAATCTCAAACAACCAAAGAACTTCAATGGCAAGTGGGGACAAAGTAAGTGCTAATCCCACCCACATACCCAGGTCTAGAGTTCTGAAATACACAATGTATGTTCAAAGGAAATACTCCTTCAAGAATACGTCAGGCTTTACTCACTGAGTACTATGGATTCAGCATTGTGTTAGGCGCTGAGTTTAAAATGCCCAAAAGAAACACCAATGTAGTAGGGAAAATAAGAAAAAGGCATGTAACTATTGTGAATAATATGAATCAGGGTACAATCGATTGGTTAACTTTGTTGCACCAATTCTGAGATCTCTAGAAGTTCAGGAAAAAGGGCATTCTGTAGGAAAACATTGAGAAAAAGGTGAGATTAATAGGATAGAGCATGGAAACTTGAACAGAGGATTCTAGACTTCCTTTGGTTTCTCCAAAAGCTTTCTCCTTAAGAGAAAGGTTTCGTAAAGGAGGCTTGGCTCAGCTTCTTCCATCACTGTCCATCATCAAACAAGCATTTTTAAATCATCCATCCTGTCCTAAGCACTGGGAGACAGAGAGGAAAGGCATAATCTCTTATCATCAAGGACCTCCCTGCCAGATGAAGAGAAGGAGGGAAAAAACAGGCGATTGGAGGATCTTATAAATTCTATGACATAAGAATGCAATAGGCCAGACGGCAAACCCAGATTGGCAGAGAATAAAGGCAAGATCAAAGAAAGATTCTCACAGGAAATGGGCTACGAGTTGACTTTTTACATTAAAAAATGAGAGCAAACTAGAAGGAATGGTATTCTATGCTGAGTGAAGCAGACATGGTCAACTGCCTATACAGGAACCATGCTCCACAATTTCAAAGCTAACATGACCTTCATTTTGTGGGGCATAGCAGTGAATCCAGTCCCAAGGGATAAATTCTGGTGGATCTGAACCTATCCCCTTTTGCTACATACTTTTTCAGCCTCTCTTGTAAGGCCAGTACCTTCAACCTAGGGTCTTAGATTTCCCCCACATAAAATGGCATAGAATCATGAGGAGAAAGCCTAGATTCCTGACCATTCTTTCCTGCTTATGACACTGGCATATTGGCTTAATGCCTGAGACTGCCACAGCTATCTTGCGACCCTCAGGAGAAGGCCCGGAAGTTTCAGAAACGTCAAACCAGTCTCCTCCACTGAAAACTCCACTAAGTTTCTGAACTAAAGCTGGAACCATCTATCTCCAGATCTGTTACATGAGAGAATAAAATGCCTTATGTTGATGTCGTTTAAGCCACCATCAGCCATTTCTCTGGGAAACATAGTCAAAACATTCCTAATGAATTCACCATAGGAGGAGCATGTGCAAAAACCCAGAAGCAATGCGTTTAGGGAACCACAGATAGTTCTTCATTACTTGAGTTTAGAGTATAAGATGAGAGGTAGCAAAAAAAGGCTGGAAAAGAAAACAGCAAACTGATAGTGAATAACTTTGAAGGACATGCTAAGTGGCCTTGACTCTTTTCCCAACTACAGAGGAGAATTAGGACAGGTTTTAAGGATAGGCATAAGATAAGGTTGAAGAAGTATGCAGAGATTAGATCATGGAAAGTTTTATCTTACATGCTAGGAAACCTGACTTTTATCCTGTAGTAAATTGGGAGACTCTTAAGCAAGTGAGTAAAAAGGCTCTGCTCTAGAAAGACCGATCTTACAACTCTGACTTGCAAAATGGAGGCAGAAAGGCCAGAGCCTATTGCAATGGTGCGGGGAAGAAATGAGGATGCCCTGATAAAAAGAAAACAACATGTTTATGAGTTATTTATGAGTGTTCAGTTCCCAATCACCAGTTGGGTATGGGAGAGCAAGCGAGAAGAAGGAGTTAAACACGATTAGTTTTTATGGCACAAAATAAAGCCTTGATTCTCCGTGAGCACCAGATTCAGGCGAGGATAGAGTTTCAGAGAGCCACGTTTCTTCTAAAGTCTTAATTGATCCCTGATATTTTCTTAGGAAAACAGGCATTTTATTAACTAATGTTTGGGGTTTTGTTCTTACTATTTGGAAAAATATGAATGAATGTACCACTTGTATCCAGCTAACAGAAATGTGAGAAATTCTTAGGGTAAGAGGAAAACTATTTAATAATTCAAGGACAATTCCATAATATGCATCAAAAATAGCAATTTAAAAATTCAATGCACCAGTAGCTTGTCAGCAATTGTTGTTCATCTTACTATTGCAATTCTGACCATATTTTGGTGACATTTATATGAAAAAGGATGTAGTATAGACCCTTAATTTTACTTAGATCAATTCTTACTAAGAAAAAAATATTAGCGATTAAAGAGGAATAACACGCATCAATCCTATTATAGCAGCAAAGCACACTTTAAAATTTAAAAAGGGTATGTGAGTTGGAATAGCACAGCATTATGTTTAAGGCCTCCCAAGTAACTAAAAACTTAGACCCACTCTTCAAAGAAATACAGATTATCTGTCTGGTTAAGTGTGGTGATTTAATAATTATCAGAGAAGATGATAGTAACAACAATTGCTCATGTTTATTGAGCGTTTAGTATTGCCAGTTACTCTAGTAAGCACTTTGCTGGTACTACCCCCTTTAATTCTCACAATAACCTTACGAAGTAGTATCACTACACTATTACTTAATAGATGAAGAAACTGAGCATTAGAGGGTCTTAGTAACTTGCCCAAATTCTCACAACCTGATGAGCTGGAGCCAGAAATGCAACCCTTTTCTGTCTGAATCCAAAGCCAATGACTTTTGATTCCATGATGGACACAGGCTAACTTTCTATGCATTTTGTCTTTCTGAGCCAAAGACACTGGATGCAAAATAAATTGTGCATAATATAGATATGTAATAGACTTTTCAGGTTCACTGAGGGAGACTCATACTTGGAAGTTAAGGGAAGTCACAGAATATTATGATTATTAAAAAACAGGAAATGAAATCTAATGAAAGGGCAAAAATTACCTTAGGATGTCTCAGGAGAAAGTTGGCAGCTTCCTCAAAATATTCCAAATCTACTTTCTCTAGTTTGGAAGGCAGGTCTTCATAGTCACGGTAAGCCAAGGCCAAGGCAGCAAAGCCATGACTGGCCAGGAGACTGGCCCGGAATTCAGTAAGTCCACCAAAACCACCAAACAAATCAATTACTCCGGGGAAACAGCCATCTCCTGAAAAACATAAATAATGTAAAAATAAAACAGAATTGAGTACAAAGGGGAGGTGAGGAAAAGAGAAGAAAAATATGACAACACAGAGAAGAAATGTGTCACAAATTTTGGAATTAATGTATACATTTTCAATAGAATCCCCAAATTTTCAGCCTTGTATCTGGGGCAGAATTAAAACTGATTGAATATATAATGGAACACAGTATCCAAAAGTTTGATTGGGAACCACGTTCACTGATGTGTTTAATCTCTGCAGCCAAGGAGAAGTGGGGACTCATAGTGGTTCATTGCTATAGTCTTGGAGTAAAGAAAGACATAGAAGTTAGGCCAGGGCTTCTTAACCTGTAGAGAGGTACACAAATAGGCTCCAGAAAATCAATGAAGGTCCTGAAATTATATGTAAAAAATGTACGTTTATATGTGCATTTTACTGATGAGAGGATCAACAGATTTAATCGGGTTCTCAAAGAGGTATATGGCTCAAAAAAAAGGCTTCAAAAGTATAAGGCTTCAAAGAAAAAGGTATTAAAATGATTATTGTTGGCTCACAAACTAGCCCCCATACTCATGCAGGGCAAGGAGAGACCGAAGAAAGAGGCAGACCACTCCAGATTGGTAGGTGGCAGGTTTAATAAGTAAGGGAACTTATTTACAAGGCTTGTCTTGGGAGGCTGCAAGACGAGTAGGTCTCGGCATCTGCCCGTCAGAATCTTAAAAGTTTATATAGTGGCTTTAACTGTGTTCAGTTACATCTACCATCCAGATGGTCTCATCAACACCTTACTCTCTTAAGGCTGTGTCCTTAGAACAGCTCCTACTATGGGAATGGTAGGCAGAGCATACATTCTAAGGACAGAGACGGGAGTGAGGAGCCTCTAATTGCTGGGGTCCGGCTCACAGGTTAACCAGAAGTCACGTCCTTTTGATGACCTCCTCCAACACTCCACCACTCACAACCAGCTCTTACAATCTTACATGTCTCCCTCTCCTGCAATGTGCCCTGAGTGGTCAACAAGGGGTTTCACTAGCATGGAGGTGGCTAGTTTGGCAGCTATCTGGCTGTACTGGAGGCAGATACCACAGCAACAGTATAGGCACATGCAAGAGAAAACGCAGATTAAGACAATGATCCCCAAAACAAGTAACAATTTTTTCCACCCAGAGCCCCATCATGCAAACCACTGATTTATTAAGTCCCCTAGGGTGGGGGTCAGATCACTCAAGGCATTCACTTGTGTCTTCATATGATTTAATAAAGATAATACATTAGCAGACTCATCAGATATTCTGTTTGGATAATGGCACAGGTGCCTCCTTGCAAAGCAGTGATACTGTCCAAGGCCATCCTATTTTGGAAGACAGCTTTTCTCATTAGAGGCATTTCAGTGTTCAGTAAGGACATACTTTGTTGGCTATCATTTAAGGCTTGCTGGGTGAGTTTAGTAAGGGCTTCTGTGTGTGCTATAACATCTCCCAGGCCAATGAAGGGGATAAAGATGGTGGTCAAATGATCATCCCAGTGGAAAACAGAATGTGCCCATTCGGCCTTGAGGAGAGGGAGGTTGGCAGCTTTCGGAACTTGACCGGGTTGTGCATACTATACATGTTGGCTGAGGGAGGCAGTACTGTCAGGCATGAGGAGATGGACTGGGGGCAGGATATGCCAGACTGGGACCGCCCCCACCTTCTCCCTTCTCTCAATGGTGCATGTTCCATTCCAGGGATAGTGCATTTCAACAGGTCCAGCTTGCAGCAGGACAATGGAATCCCAGTGGCGTTTGAGTAGTTCCCCCTCACCCAGGGGCGTGAAGTAACTCACCCATCCAGGTGGGACATCCTATTGCAAATTCGAGTAGATAATGCCTCTCCAGGTGTGATATTGCTTGGTGTTCTCAGCAGCATAGCACTTTGATCCATGGTGAGAGTCAGGGCAATGACTATTTCCTGTAACTTCCATACCTTATGGTATTGGGTGCCTCAGCAGGGGTCCCCAGTCTGGCAAATAGGACAGCAGGCCCTACTGGTTGATCATTCAAATCTATTAAAGACTAGGACAGTACTTTAGTCCACCCAGTCAAGGTGGTTTTTCCTGTTGGTAATTTAGTAATATACTGCTTTTTCCATTTTTCCTCGCCACTAGCCCTGCTGCTTGCGAATTATAGGGGAGATGGAATCTCCATTCGATGTTCTTTTGCCTAATCTTGTATATCATGATATTTGAAATTTGCCCTCTATTCACTGTCTAGTCAATGAGGGTATCTATATATGCTACTCAGCTTCTCTAATCTCCTAATGGTGGCAGCCTGGTTTGCATGGCAACAGGGGAAAGCTTGGGTTAGGTCAGGCACAGTGTCCACACAAACCAAGGCATATTTAGAATCCTCACTTGGAGGCAGGGGGCCAATATAATCAATTTGTCTGTCCCTCACCAGTTAGGAACTCTAGTGAAAGGCCCGAGACTCCTTTGGCAGTTGCCTTGGGCATTGTTTAGAATACACATGACATGCTGTCACTACATTAACCAAATCAGTGTATTTCAAGGTCAGTCCAGCATCCTTGGCAATACATGATCCCACCTGGTTGCTACAGAGGCTGCTCTTTCTATGCACCCAATCTGCTATATCTACTGAAGTGTCATTTGCTAGGGCTCATAGCCAGACTAGGGCATCAGCTTCTTGACTGCCAGGGAGTGTCAGCACCTTATGCACTGGGGTATGGAAGATGGTGAGAGCTGCCTCAGCTTTTGTAGGCGAACCCAAATGTCTTTCTACATACCTGATCCCACAAAGGCTTATTTATGATCATCTACTCCTCAGCTTTACATTGTCCAAGCCATAGCGTTAGTCTCTTTAGAACAGCCCAACGGTCAATGCAAAGGGCTAACAGCCAGGGCTCACCAGCCAAACTGCTCTGCGTTCAGCCCACTGGCTGCTGTGGTTTGTTTCGGTTTCCAGGCATCAGTGGGAATTACCCCCATTCTCTCTCTGCAGGCCGCAGGGGCCATCACAGGAATAGGGGTGGGGACATTTGGAGGATTCATATGCTCTACAGGGCCTAGGAGCATCCGCATTTCTAGAGACAGTGGGCTGGCCGATACACTGCTCCTCTGCTGCAAATAGGCATGCCACTTAAGCAAAGTAGCTGTTTGAGCCATGGCAGCGGTGGGTCAATGGAACATATTCTCAACCTACCCTTGAAAAATATACTTAACCTACCCCTTGATAGGACAGGAAGTTCTTACCATGATGTGCTATTCCTTCATGAGAGGCTCTACCTGGAGGAGCACTGTGTACACTGCTAGGAGCTGTTGCTCTGTGGAGGTATTTCAGATTTCTGTCGCCTCCCAGAGCTGGGACCAAAATCCTAGGGGTACTCTCTGCTTCTGTTGTCTCTGCCACAGTGCCCAACCCATAACTTCCAGAGTCACAGATAATCTAACTCAAATGGGGCAATGCCCACAGCTTTAATCTGCTACATTAGTATTTTTCCCTCCTCGGAGACAGCTTACTGTGCTGATCCCCAGTCCTACACATGCCCTTTCTTTACCAGGCAATACAAGAGATCTGACTCAACCTCTTTTTGTCTCACACAACTCAACCCGTCTTTTGTACCCCCACAGAACAAGCACCTTAAGCAGGAGACCCGGCATGTGCAAAGTCCGAAAGGGTTCACAGACAGTACACCCTGAATGAGCACATCACCCAAGGTGGAGAGCCTGCACTAGTATTCAGGTTTTTAACTGAGTTGGGATCATAAGGCACAGAAGTTTGTGCCACCTACTTCCTGATCCCTACACAAAATACAGTGGTTTATATGCTAATTACTAGGTGTAAAAAAATTCAAATTTATCTAAACAAGTGCATGGGTCATGGTGAATTCGGAAAGGGAAGCTTTTATTCCTTCTACACCATCTAGAACTCTATGCTGTCAGAAACCACCTCTAACAATTCAGGTTTCCTCAACCCATCTCAGTTCTAGAAAGTGACTATTTAAAAAAAAAAACAAACAGAGAGAGGCAATGCATCCTGATGATGTGATGGCTGTGTCCCAGACCAAAGCACATATCAGAAGAAGGGGATCTCAGAAATACCTGAAACCTGGACCTGCCAAGGGCTACTTCTGGGAAATTAACCTTGCTTCGTTCACAATAAACTCCGAGAAATGTAGCAATAGATGTTTTGAATCACTTATTGATATGTGGAGATCACTGTGGGAAACTATGAGTGTTCTGGTAAGTTTTATAGCCATTAGGGAGTATGTTGTATTATCTGCTGATTTTTGGAATATTTTATAAATATGAAATATTTCTGGAACTAGAGAGTATAAATTTTCTTTGCATACTCTATATTTCTTGCAATATTTAAGTCCGTTATATCATCAGTTTATTGTGGCAATTGTGCAATGATCTGTGCCTAAATTGAGACTCAGATATGACAGAACCCCCAAAATAAGCTGAGACACAGTTTCATGATATCAGGATGTAGGTCTCCAGATAGCCAGGCTTCAATACAGATAGATTTCACATAAATCCAAAACTATGGAAATCCCATAATGCAAGGACTCTATAAGCTATATGTCATATCCTTAGATAAGCTCCAGGATTGTTGAGATGAAACTTGAGTTGGAATGGAGTATCACCACATTCTTGTTCTGACCCAAAGTGAATCATGATTCTAAGACAAGAAAGAACTGCTCTAGGTATTATCCATGTCCGGGTTAAACTTCTAGAAGGATAAGGCAATTAAAAGAGAAAAAAGGATGACAATAACCAGGGTAATTCTACTCACCTGGAGGGAGAAAGAGGACTCCCCGAAGGCGGCCTTCTCGGACTTGGATTCGTGTGACACCAGGTGCTGCGTACCACCTCTCCAAAGTCAGGCTGACATTTGGAGCAGGGGAGGCATTGTCGATTAAGATTACATTTGAATTATAGAGTTTTAATTGAATCTGGAAGGGGCTATTCATCACATCTCTTTTCAACAGTCTAGTTAATATCTTTTCAGGTTTCAGGGACCAGAAGAGACCCATGGGGTGGACTCCTACATAATCACCTCCAAGTGAAGAAGCATGCTCCAGGTCCACCTCACCAACTTCATTGGCCCTATAGTAGGCTTGGGAATGAAACAAGTTCCCCATTTCATCTTCTAGCGAGGCCTGCAGAAGCACTATCTGAAAGGGAGTCAGGCCTGTAGCTCGGATATGCACTGGCTCATCGACAAGTGCACTTGCAGGGGTAGCCGTCAGCTGAATCATTGTCGCAGTGTGGCACTTTGAACGATTCTTCAGTAATGTCTTCAGTACAACCTTGAAATAGAAAGAAATATGGGAGAATGAAATAAGGCAGTGATAAGGTTAATGAAAGGTGAACTGGACCAGGAATGCTTGGGATCTGGCTCTAATGCTCCAGTTATTTAGCAAATATCCTGCTATAATCTTTGACTGCAAGACGCTTGAGAGCTTTCAACAAATTTCTGGAAGATATACAGTAAGTTGATAAGTTTTATAATAAAAATGAACCAGGGTTGAGGAAGCAGCAGCCAAAATATGCATGAATGGTATCAACACACCCAAGGAGGATATCACAATCTGCCACCCAGAACCCTTGAAAACTCAGGTGCAGTGGAGGATAGGTGTGAGATGGGAGGGTGAAAATACGAGGATTTGTTCAATGTGTGTACATGTATGTGTGTATATATATATATGCAACAGGTGACTCCATTATTAATCCCCTCCCCAAGTCCTTCAAGCAGAATTTCTAGCATCTAAAAATTTACCTCCAATAGAGCATAAAAAATAAATAGATGGATCTTCTCAAAAGAATGAGAATAAAATCTTGAGGAGAGCAAGGAGGTTGACACATGTATTACTCCCTATAGAAAAAGTACTCACAGCTTCATAGTTAGGATTTACCCAGTCCTAAGCAAAACTAGAATCTGACAAGCCCTTCAGGTACACAGAAGTCTTGCTTAGCTTTTTTTTTTTTTTTTTTTTTTTGTGAGGAGATCAGCCCTGTGCTAACATCTGCCAATCCTCCTCTTTTTTTGCCAAGGAAGACTGGCCCTGGGCTAACATCCATGCCCATCTTCCTCCACTTTATATGGGACGCTGCCGCAGCATGGCTTGCCAAGCTTTGCAGCAGTGCGCACCCAGGATCTGAACCGGTGAACTCCGGGCTGCCGCAGTGGAGCACGCGCACTTAACCGCTTGCGCCACCAGGCCAGCCCCTTGCTTAGCTTTTTATAACCTTCTTCTTAAAAATTAAGGACTATCCTTCTCCTTTTGGTTAGTGTGGAGAAAACCACAAAACTGACCATCGTTCTCATTCTAATAACTAAAATTATCCGGATAAACTACAAAATCAATTGTGCTTTTGTCTTTATAAATTCGTTAGATTGCCAAGAATGCAAAGAATCTAAATGAATTAAACCAGTGAGTGACAAGCTCCTCATAGTAGAAAGGAAATTTTCTCTCCTATGCAGTGACTTGCAGTTATGATAAAGCAGCAAAAAAGAAACCCCCGGGGGCCTGCCCAGTGGCATAGCGGTTAAATTCGCGTTCTCTGCCGCAGCTGCCTGGGGTTCGCAGGTTCGGATCCCAGGTGTGGACCTACGCACCACCCATCAAGCTGTGCTGTGGCGGCATCTCACATACAAAACAGAGGAAGACGGGCACAGGTGTTAGCTCAGGGCCGCTCTTCCTCAAGCAAAAAAAGAGGAAGATTGGCAATGGATGTTAGCTCATGGCCAATCTTCCTCACCAAAAAAAAAAAAAAAAAGAAACCCCCATAGAGAAAAATGAGAAATCAACAGAAATTTTAATGCATTTTTAATGGATGTGTGTGGGCTGGTTTGATAGATTAGAATTCTGAGAAACTGTGGCCTCAGAGTAAGTCTTTCTCCAACTGCCAACTCTTTCTATAGGACTTGACCATGTGGTCAGGGACAACACATCAGAGACTGAGAGCAGAGATGGGAGCGGAGAGAAGGCATCTGAGGCATTGCAGGCCTTTATATAAAGCAGAGCAGGTGCCTAACTTTACACACCTGCAGCAGAGCACAGAAGGAAGCTGGGGCCTACAGACAAGCAGATAATTAGAATTCAGCTAAATTTCCGGTGAATTCCTAAAGGCTGAGTGTGAGCTAGAATAAACATAAAAATACCTGGAAGCTGCAGACACAAGAGAAGTTTGCATCCAATAGCAGGCTCTTTTCCATGGACATTACTAGCTGATTATAAGAAAGATTTGAGCAGAGAAGAGACTGGAAATAGTTTTCCTTACTTGTGCAGGCCTGGAGGAAGGTAGCAGTCACCACTGTAAGAAAGGCACAATGCCCCACCTAGTCCTTTTTTTCCTGAGAAATAAATGCTTTAAACGATTAGAGGAGAGGATGATGAACTGAGCCGTTCCCTGGAACTGAGGTATTTCCTAAGATGTAAGACTTTCAGTGCTAAAACCAGGACAGTCCCAGGAAAACCAAGAGGGGTTGGTCACCCTACTAAAGTAAGAACACCAAACTCCGTCACTCCCAAGGTATAGGAGAAGACCCCTTGCTACTGGGTATAGGAAAAATGAATGAAAAAGAAAAACTCTATTCCTGGAGGACAGGAAACCAACCTGGACCCAAACAATTAGAGGTCTCCTATCACTGGGAAAGGGCAGGATCACTGAGAAATCTCCATCTCCAGACCTAAGGGCACAGGGCCTGCCAAAGACTGAGTCTCAACCAGGACAATGGAAACCATCACGGCCTCCCCATGACCAGGCTAGGGAGCAAGAAGTAATAAGTAACAGCATTCTACCACTTAGGGTGGGCAAAAGCATGGAAAGAGACACTTTCTGATGTGCAGGCACACAGGGAAGGCCTAAAGCTGAGGGTGGAAAGTGAACATTGAGAAAAACTCTCTAGCAAACTAACCTCCCTTCTAAACACCAAAAGATTTTGAAGTTAGTGATATAGTGAATGTAACCATAGCAACAACAACAAAAAATGAGCTGGCTCTTCACTAGATTGGCCCCAGTAATGGACCAGCAGCAGAAGAGGAATTTCTATTTCCAGACATAAATATTTACATCAGTTTTTACCGTTCTATATACTGTCTGACAATCGATTAAAAAATTATGAGACATAACAATAGCAAAAACACAAAGAATCTGATTAAAGAATGGGCAGAGGATCTGAATAGACATTTCCCCAAGGAAGGCATATAGATGGCCATCAGATATGTGAAAAGGTGCTCAACATCACTAACCATCAGGGAAATGCAAATCAAAACCATCATGAGATATCACCTCACACCTGTTAGAATGGCTATTATCAAAAAGACAGGAGATAACAAGTATTGGCAAGGATGTGGAGAAAAGGGAACCCTTGCGTGCTGTTGGGGGGGAATGTAAATTGGTGCAGCCACTATGGAAAACAGTATGGAGGTTCCTCAAAAAATTAAAAATAGAATCATCTTATGATCCAGCAATTCCACTTCTGGGTATTTATCTGAAGAAAATGAAAACACTAACTCAAAAAGACATCTATACCCCCATGTTCATTGTAGCATTATTTACAACAGCCAAGACATGGAAACAACCTAAGTGTTTAAATCAACAGATGAATGGATTAAGAAAATATAGTACATGTACACAGTGGAATATTATTCAGCCATAAAAAAGGAGGGAAATTTCTATCATTTGCAACAACATGAATGGACCTTGAGGGCATTATGCTAAGTGAAATAATTCAGACAGAGAAAGACAAATACCTTATGAACTCACTTATATGTGGGATCTAAAAAAAAGAAAAAAAAGAACTCATAGATACAGTGAACGGATTGGTGGTTGCCATAAGCAAGGGGTGGGGGGTGTGGGAGGTGGGCAAAATGGGTGAAGGTGGTAAAAGATACAAATTTCCAGCTATAAAATAAATAAGTCCTGGGGATGTAACATACAGCATGGTGACTATAATTAGTAATTTTATTGTATATTTGAACATTGCTAAGATGAGTAGATCTTAAGTTTTCATCATAAGAAAAAAAATTTATAACTGTGTGTGGTAATGAATATTGGCTAAACTTATTGTGGTAATCATTTCCCAATATATATGTGTATCAAATCATTGTGTTGTACACATATAACAAATGTAATGTTGTGTGTTGATTACATCTCAATAAAAAAGAAAAAGCTGAAGTTCAAGCAGAGGATTTGATGATAAAAGTAGCTCACTGCCAACAAATATCCAACCAAGCCAGGTCTGTTATGTCAAGGTCGGGACCAAACCTTGAACCTGAGACAGGGACATCTGGCGGATGCCCCCAACAATTTTGACTCCCTAGAAGTTTCTGAAATTCTAGGCCTGCTGAAGAGGCCCACCCTTCTCCCGCTAAGAACTAGAACTACCCTCTCTCTTTTCCCCCACATTAACAGGAAAGATGGGAAAGATGGAAGTGATATAGAGATCTTTCCCCCATAAGGCAACAGGTGCCCCTAAGAGCTGTCCCCATCCTGGCTACCAGGCCGATAGCCAAGGTTGAGTCACAGCATAACCCAGCTGGGGCCATGCTGGGCCTGATGAAGGAAGAAATGGACTATATGTTAGAGTTGCTGCATAACCTAGCCAAAAAAAAAAAAAATTATGAGACACACAAAAAAACAAGAAAAAATGGCAAGACAAAGCAATCAACAGAACTAGACTTGGAGATGACACAGATGGAACTATTGAACAGTGAATTTAAAATAACTGTGATCAATATATTAAAGCTTGCTGTAGACTGAATGTGTGTGTGCCCCCAAAATCCACATGTTGAAGCTCTAATTCATATTGTGATGTAATTGGTAGTGGGGCTTTGGGAGGTAATTAAATTTATACGAGGCAGGTGGAGCCCCTGTGATGGGATTGGTGCCCTTATAAGAGGATGAAAAGGCCGGAGTTCACTCTCTCTGCCATGTGAGGATACAGCAAGGAGGAGGCTTTCTGAAAACAAGAAAGAGGGCCCTCACCAGAGCTCAACCATGCCAGCACCCTGATCTCAGACTTCCAGCCTCCATCTGCGAGAAATAGATTTCTGTTGTTTAAGCCGCTTGGTCCATGATAGTTTTGTATAACAGCTCAAACTGTTAAAGACAAAGCTAAGACAAAGCTCTAGTGAAAAGGGTGGGCAACAGGCATGAACAAATAGGGAATTTCAACGACAGAATAAATGGAAACCAAAAGAAAGAATCAAATCAGAATGCTACAAATAATAGTAGAAATAATAATAAACAGCTACAGAGATGAAGAATGATTCCAACAAGCTCATCGATTGCACATAGCTTGGATAAAATCATTGACCTTGAAGATAGGGCAATAGAAATTACCCAAATTGCATAACAAAGAGGAAAAAAAAAGAGTGGAAAAACTGAACAGAGCACCCAAAAGTTGTGGGACAAAAACAAATTGCCTAATATACATGTACTTGGAAATCCAGAAGAGAGACATAATGGAACAGAAGAAATATTTGAAGGGATAAAGGCCAAGAATTTTCTAAAAATAATAAAATGTATCAATTACAGACACAGGAATCTCAGAGCACGCCAAGCAGGATAAATTAAAACAAAACAAACAAACAAGCAAAAAACCTAGACACATCATATTCAAAGTGATAAAAACCAAAGATTAAAAAAAATTAAGGTTATTAGAGAAAAAAAGCCACATTACGTACAGAGGAACAAAGAAAAGGACTTTATCAGACTTCTCATCAGAAACTGTACAAGCCAGAGGAAAATAGAATGACAAACCTTGCTGAAGGAAAGAAAAAATCTATAAACCCAGAATTTTATACGCAGCAAAAATCTCTCTTAAAAATGGAGGAGAATGGGGTCAGCCCGGTGGCACAAGCAGTTAAGTGTGCACGCTCCACTGCGGCGGCCCGGGGTTCGCAGGTTCGGATCCTGGGAGCGCACAGACGCACTGCTTGTGAAGCCATGCTGTGGCGGCATCCCATATAAAGTAGAGGAAGATGGGCACGGATGTTAGCCCAGGGCCAATCTCCCTCAAGAAAAAAGGGGAGGATTGGCATCAGATGTTAGCTCAGGGCTAGTCCTCCTCAAAAAAAAAAAAAAAAAAATGGAGGAGAATGTACACAACTTTTGTAACTTCCTAAGTCTCTAATTATTTCAAAACAAAAAGATTTTTGAAATAAGGGAGAAAAAAAAGTTTTTCAAACAAAAACTGGTAGAATTCATTACTAGGAGAACTGTACTACAAAAAAATGTTACGGAAAATTATTCAGGCAGAAATAACAGGACATGATGCCACTAGAAAGAAAATTGGATATACCTTGAAAAAAAAGAACATTCCCAGAAACGGTTAAAATGAAGGTTTCCTACATTTAATCTTCTAAGTGGTAACTGACTCTTTAAAACTGACCTGGCCAGTAAGGTATGCACTAGCCACAAGGGGCTATTAAGCATTTGAAAAGGCTGCCCTAAATAATCTGTGGGTCAAAGTACTAATCATAAAGGAAATGGGAAAATATTTTTAATTGGATGATACTGAAAGCAAATAGATCAAAATTTGTGTAAATTTAGATTTTTGAGAAAGGGTACCAGACTTTCCTGCAAACACTCACACTACCAAGGTCGGGGGCAGCAAAAACTGCAAGTTCATGCTTTGTGGGTTCTAGCCTGTCCTTTCTCTCCTCTACATCCATCTTCTCTTCCCATCTGCCTGCCCTGTAGACTTCAAGCTCCAACGTGCAAAGACAACAACCTTCCGGAGACTGCTAAACCAGCTCCCACAATTGTGTAAGGTCAAATCCTTAAGAATTATCTATCAGTGGGGTTGAGGAAGGATTATTTATCATTGATTGATATTTCAAGCAAGTTAAGTTCTGAAACTGCTATTGGATATACCACATGTTAATCCTCGTATATTTTTAGAGACGGAAGACTTGGTGACACGGTAAAGGCAGACCCTGGTAGGATTGAGGAGTGAATATGACAGCTTAATTATCAAGAAGGAGGAGAAAAATAGGGTGGTGGTTGAAGGAAGAGTGAGGGAGGAGTTTGCTTTGTGTCCTATTTTGGGTTTCTCCAGAAGCCTGCCTTGAGATAAGAAGTCAAGAGCAAGTAAAATCATGAGTCTCTTAACGATGGGGATACATTCTGAAATGTATTGTTACGCAATTTCATCGTTGTTCGAGCATTGTAGCATGTACTTACACAAACCTAGCTGGTGTAGCCTACCACACACCTAGGCGATATGATCTAGCCTATGGCTCCTAGGCTACAAGGCTGCACAGCATATTGCTGTACTAAACACTGCAGGCAATTATAACACAACGCTAAGTGTTTGTGTATTTAAGCATATCTACATGTAGAAAAGCTACAGGAAAAATGTGGTATAAAAGATAATAAAAACTGTACACCTGTATAGGGCAGGGCACTTACTCTGAATGGAGCTCGCAGGGCTGAATGGAGCTCACTCAGTGAGTGAGCGGCGAGTGAATGTGAAGGCCTGGGACGTTACTGTACACTACTTTATAGACTTTATAAACACTGCACACTTAGGCTACATTAAATTTGTAAAAAAATGTTTTTCTTTCATCGGTAATAAATTAACCTTAGCTTACCATAAGTTTTTTACTTTATAAACTTTTAATTTTTTTAAACTTTTTGACTCTTTTGTAATAACATTTAGCTTAAAACACGGACACATTGTACAGCTGTACAAAAATATTTTCTTTCTTTATATTCTTTTATTCTTAACCTATATGCTTTTTTCTATTTTTAAATTTTTTTTTTTTTTACTTTACAAACTTTTTTGTTAAAAACTAAGACACAAACACACACATTAGCCTAGGCCTCACAGGGTCGGAATCATCAATATCACTGTTTTCCACCTCCACATCTTGTCCCACTGGAAGGTCTTCAGTGGCAATAACATGCATGGAGCTGTCATTGCCTGTAATAACTGTGCCCTCTTCTGGAACACCTGCTGAAGGACCTGCCTGCCGCTCTTCTTGAGGGGGTGTCACTCTTTTCAGAAATGTCTCTGCGGTGGTTTGCTTGGTTTCTTCTTTTTAATTTTCATCATAGATTTGCTTGTAAGCCGATAATGCACCATGAATATTCCTCTCTGGTGTTGGGGTCCATGTTTTCAAACTTTTTAAGGAGTTTGCTGAGGTCTGCAAAAGGTGTTGCTAAATCCTTTGCTGTGAATTTTCTTGGGGGTTCTTTTCTCTCTCCTACAGTTCCTTTTCTCTTGGCTCTTTTTGAGCTGTGCGTTCCTGTTCCAGTTCCAACAACTCCTTATTAGTCAATTCCTCAGGAACCACCTCAACGTCATCCTCAGCCACGCCCAGGTTACAGTTATCTGCCATTTCAACCACAGCCTTGTTGATGTTTGCAACCTCCTTATCCTTGGCAAATTCTTTGAAGTCAAGGACAAACCTCTTGAGTATCTTCTTCCAGATGCCATTCATACACTCCTTGGTGACATCACCCCAAGTCCAAGCAAAGCTCTTGATGCAGTGATAGATGTTGTAATCAGTTCTTCCACAGTTTCAGCAACAGCCTGGGCAAAGGTCCTCTTTAGGTAGTATGTATTAAAAGCTTCCATAACTCCTTGATCCATTGGTTGAGTCAAAGAGGTGGTGTTTGGAGGGAGAAACATTGCTTTGATATTGGGATGAAGGTCACCAATAAAAGGAGGATGTCCAGGAATGTTATCAACAATAAGCAAAACCTTGAAATGTATGTTATTCTCAAATAGTACTTCTTCATTTCACTGGCATAGCAATTTAAGAGGGAATCTTGGAAGAGGAGCTGGGTCATCCATGACTTCTCATTGCTCCTGTGCTACACTGGCAGTGTGTGCTTATTGATACGCTTGAAGGCCTGGGGTTCTCACTGTGCCAGATCACAGAGGGTTTCAATTTGCAGCCTGCAACATTGCCCCCAAGCAAGAATGTTATCTTGTCCTTAAAAGCCTTGAAATCGGGCATTGACTTGCCCTCCTTATGTAAGAAAGTACTTTCAGGCATCCATTTCCAGAATAGGGAGGTTTTATCCATATTAAATATTTGCTCTCGCAAGTAATTTTCCTCCACAATCAGCTTATCTAGAGTTCCAAAAATTCTTCAGCTGCCTTCGCAATGGCATTCACCTACTCACCACTCACTTTCACATTATGCAATGAACAATGATTCTAGAATCTTTTAAACCACCTAGAGCTATCAGTAAATTCAACATTATAGTTGGGTCCAGACTTTTCTTTTAACATCTCATATAAATTTCTTGCTTTGGCCGTGATCATCAGGGTGCTGAGAGGGATACGCTTCTGTGTCTGGTCTTCAATCCAGGTCATTAGAAGTCTCTCCATGTCTGATATAGGCCCTTCTTGAACTTTTGTTAGTCTCATTGCCTTCAATGAAGCAGATCCTTTAACAGCTTCCATCACTTTGTTCTTGTGGTTCAAGATCGTAGCTATGGTGGAATGGGGCATGTCTAACTGATGAGCAATAACCATCACTGATTTTCCACCTCGTAGTCTTTAATCACTTCTAATTTTGTTTCCAGGTCAATCACTCTACATGGCTTCTTACCAGAAACATTAGCAGTGGATTTTGTACCCTTAGGGGCCATGATGAACAAAACAGCATGAGATTAAATCAAGCACAAGAGGAATGACACAATCTAGAGACATGGTAAACAGAGGTGTATGAGGCTGCTGCTGTGGAACATGGCATGCTGTTTTACAGTAAACTTTTTTTTATAAGTAGAAAGAGTACACTCTAAAATAATGATAAAAAGTATAGTATAGTAAATACATAAACCAGTAGCAGTCATTTATTATCATTACCGAGTATAATGTACTGTACATAATTGTATGTGCTATACTTTTTATATGACTGGCAGTGCGGTAGGTTTGTTAACACCAGCATCACCACACACACATGAGTAGTGTGTTATACTATGACATTACAATGGCTACAAAGTCACTAGGCAATAAGAATTTTTCAGCTCCATTGTAATCTTATGGGACCACTGTCGTACATGAAGTCCATCATTGATTGAAAAGTCATTATGCAGCACATGACTGTGGTTTATTTTGAGGGTTCCTGGAACATATGTGGAGAAGAGCAATGAGAAGTATCCAATAAATGGTTGATTGAGGGCTGCTCCTGGTAGTGGTGTGGGGAGGGGTCATTAATTTCCCACCACTTCTAGCCTGCCAGGCTGAAAGGTAAAGCTGACTCTGGAGGCCCAAAAAGCTATCAGGCAGAGAAATCCAAAGTCAGGCTGTTGTGAGTCAGGCCTGCACACTAATGCCACTAGGGGAAGTGTATACGAGCAAGGCGATGACAGTATCTGCTAATGCTGCATTTTGTTCTTAATGAGTGTGTGTGTGTGTGTGTGTGTGTGCGTTTTCCAAGAGAGATGAGATAGACACAGGCATAAATACACGCTGGTGAGAATGGGACTACAGAGAGAGCAGTGCTGAGAAGAATTTGATGGTGAGTAAGACATTGTTCCCTAAGAATCTTAAAAACAAGTGATTTTATAGCCCAAAACACCATATTTCACTTGTAAAAATATTCAAGAAATTGAGTACTTAAGGTCACACAGAAATACATGGCAGAGTCAGAAATGGAATTCCTATTTCCAACTCCTAGTCAAATTGATTAGTAGTTTGACAAGAATTTATCAAGGGTCTACATTTAATAATCGCTAGGAAATTAGAAACAGTCCCTGCTCTAATTAAGCCTAAAGGTGTAGTATTCCTTCCACACATTATCCATTAAGCTTCTATCTAAGTATCACATGTATCGACCAGTGTACCCAACTAGTTTACAGAAAGAAATTAGTTGAAAAGTTACTAACTTTAGTTCAACTTTGATTTGTTCTTTTCTGTTTGTCCATCCTCATTTTAATCTACGTTCTTTTCTCTCTCTTCAGATCTCTTATCACCCAGCTTCTAACCTGCTTTCTCTCTCCACAGCCTCCAGCTCAGCTTTTAATGTGTGAAATGTCCAGGGAAGTTGCAGAGGAGGGAACTGTTGGGGCTCAGGGCAGGCTGCCCCAAAATATCCCATAATGGCATATTGATTATTTTGAATTAAAGTTACTTGAGAAGTAGCTGATGCAAAAAGGGCATTTTGACCCTCCTCTCTCGGCTCCTCCTAAAAGCAGAAAATAAATCTCCCATGTGAAAGGTACCCTCCCTACACCAGGAGATAGATAGAGATCCTTATCACCAGAGCTAGGGAATTAAGGGCTAAGAAGCCTGTATAAAGAAACCTTGTTACTTTTTTACTAATTTACTACCCCAAAACCAAACTCTGCTTAAATTCCTTACTAATCAAGCAACCAAACCTAATTCTCTTTGTCCTGTCAATCCTCACAAATGTATTGTCTCTTTGTGCAAAACGATATATAAACTGCCTGCTTTGTTCACTCTCCGAGCATCACTTTTTATGATCTCCCATGTGCGTGTATTAAATTGGTTTTTCTC
Organism: Ceratotherium simum simum; assembly: GCF_057802395.1. NCBI lineage: Eukaryota > Metazoa > Chordata > Mammalia > Perissodactyla > Rhinocerotidae > Ceratotherium > Ceratotherium simum. Next base: position 33,200,990 of record NC_141928.1, on the reverse strand, counting down.
CCGTTAATCTGGTCTTATGTCAATTTTATTATTAGTCCAGCGAGGGAGAATTTCCCTCACCTTGGCAGTTTTGGTGAGCCAAGCAGGAGACTTCACCAACTGGAAAACCACTTTCTCCCTGGGACTGCTGCAGCTGAGAGATGCTGGGACATCTGACAATGGCCAGCAACAGGTAGGCTTTCTTACTGTGTCAGCCTCCCAGATCTTTGTTTGCAGGGTCCAGTGAAAATCTTTTTTTCCCTCTTTCTAAATTTAGATTAGCAGGAGAAAATATGTGGCATTAGTTCCTTGGGGCCTAGTGACTCTAGTAAATTTGGATGAGTACTCTTGATTTTTATTGATCCTTTCCTCCCTGAGATGGTCATTGTTTTCCTTTGTCTCTGTCTTTTGTATTGTTTTTCTAAGGAGGAAGAACCATAGGGCAGGACAGCAGGTATAGGCCCTCTATAGCCTGCTATTGGAGCCAGCCTCACAGACCAATGAGTTCATTGTTCTCATCAGACCAGCATCTCTTCACACAAACTTTGCTGTGGGTTCCTTCAGCGAAGGAACCTCATTCATAGAAACTGAATGAGTTTTTCCCTTCCATCTTGTTCTGTGTCCTATGGGCATGGCTTTGTGACCAGTGAAAATAGTTACTCTGGTCTCTGCCATCTGGAAGGTGCGTTTATTGGGGTGAAACTGGTGGCCAGTCAAATAGACTGGGATTCCAATACATGCAGTCACAAGCAGCACTCTCCTTGTCCAACTGTGCCAGCTCTCAGGGGAGTTTGTCATGAGGAGTCCCAGTCCATAAAGGGCCTTTGTCATCTCAACATTTGTTGCTTGTTTGTGCTGGAAAAAGTCCCATTCCAGTAACGCCTGCCCAGTGTCACAGATTAGCAGGTGTGTGACTAGAGGTGTCCCATGTTCTCATGGGAGACTAGAGACACTGTTTTCACCACACCATCCTTACTGCCTGTGCAGCAAAGGTCTTTGCTTCCTAGGCTATTTTGGGGAGTGAACTTTTGGATCATGGGGGCAGCATCATTCATGCCCACTCCAGGGACAACTCTTGCATTTGTCAAAATTGGCTATAGTGGAGCCATTTTAAATGGAGTCAGAGCTTCCTTTCGAGAGAAACTGTTTGCTGTCTTGAACCTTGGACTGGGCAAAATCTTTGGACTGCGCCAAAATGACAATTGTTTTACAAGCAATTGTTTGAGACGTGAGCAGGAGGCCGGACACCCTGATCACAAAGACTGAGGATTGTGGACTTTCTGCAGATAGCATCAATAGCCAGTCAATATTTAGCCAAGACTAGCTCTCTGCCTCCAACTCCAATTATAATTCTTTGTAATACAACCTCCATTCTTTGCCTTAAAAATCTCCTGATTTTTACTCCCTGGTGGAACACCTTTTGGGTTTCTACCTGGATCTATGTCTCCTGAATTTGCAATTCTAATTACCCAAATAAATATCTGCTGTTTGAATCTGCAGTGAATTTTTTCTCGGTCAATATTTCTTTGCATAGCCAGCAGGATCCAAAGCAACTGACACCAGACCTCCCAATGCCGCAGCAGACACGTGGAAGGTACCTCCAAGAGACCCTTGTTCTTTAGTGTTTCCACGAGGGAGCCTCAGAGTTCTGGTGGTAAGTTCTCCTGGATCAGAACCTCCTGTTTTCAATTGAGATTCAGATCAGATTTTATTTGCGAAGATTAACCAGTTCTGTCCTCACTCCTTTGGAGGAGAGGATTCCATCCTTGCCTTAACAGGCAGAGGATTTGGGTTTAAGGACATTTCCTGGTGAGTGTTATTATAGTTTTCACTTTATTGAAGTAGCCACATTCTCTTACAATTTGAAATTCAGTTGTTCTTGATAACCAATGCAGTCCTCTTAATTTCTCTTATTATCCAAATAAGGGTCCTCTGACTAAGAAAATGAGAGACACTGTGCTTTCTGACCATTTTGGGTTGTTTCTAGATGACTAGAAACCTAGCGGCAGTGTCAGGACTCTGTCCATGGTGTGCAGCGGTCTCACAGAGCCTCCCGACAGAACATACTCCATTCAAGGGTCAGAAAGAACTTCGTGAAGATGGCGTGCAAGATGGCGGCGTAAGCAGACTCGGAACTCACCTCCTCCCGTGGACACAGCCAATTTACAACTACTCGTGGAAAAATTACCCGTGAGACAGAACTGAAAACTGGATGAGAGGAACTCCTGCAACAACGGACAATCCTAACTGAGGTGGAAGAGGCAGAGACTCCCTTCTGGAGAGGAAAAACGCCGCCTGCACAAGCCGCCAGCTTCACGGCCGCCGGGAGCAGCTCACAGGTACACAGCCTCCCTGGAGACGCGGGGTCCTGAGCCGGGGAGGGCCCCCGCTGTGGGCATTTTGTGGACCCAGCACAATCGAGACCAGCGGCATAATATCTGACTGTGCCTGCTACTAAAACACTGGGGAGTACCCCCAGAAAACCCGGTTCACAAAGAAACTAAAACTGGCTCTTAAAGGGCCCACGCGCAAACTCACCCGTTTCAGGAAGCACCCTAAAATCACCAGAAAGAAAGGTGTACAGTGCTTTGGTGACAAGAGACTCACCTAATAGGCCCTGAGTGCATCTCGGTGAGGGGTGAGACCTCTCCAGGGACTGGGACATTGGCGGCGGCCATTGTTGTGGCCTGGTGTGGGCGTGCTGACACAGACGCCATTGGAGTTCTCCCTGAGGCCTGCTAGCCCAGGGTCTGCCCCACCCGCTAGAGCACCGATTTAATCCAGCTCAGCCAGGGCAGGCAGCCCACCCTAGAGACTGGCCCCACCCAACAACAAGCCCTCAGGCAACTTGTGGGCCTGCATAGATTGGTGACTGGATTCTCTGCAACCTGGCAACTGAGCCGACTTGAGCGGGGCAGGGTGTGCACAAGGAGCAGGTGGAGAGTGTGGGGCAGTGGCGGAGTGTGTGGGGCTCCTGCCGTGGAGAGACTGGGTCCGCTTGGGGAGGTCGGGGCGCTCACACGGGGCAGGACCGTGTTGACTGTGTGTGTGGACCTGTGGGCGGCAGGGCTTCTCAGCCGCAGAAGACTTGTGCTTCTCAAAGACCCACATAGGAGGTTTGCTCCACCTTCCAAAACCTGAAACAATTGGGTGCTCCTGTGCCTGAAGCCAGCCCCACCCAGCTGCAATCCTCAGAGAGCTGACAAGAGACCTAATAGGCTAGAGGCTTACAGCAATTGTAAGGCCCTGAGCCTAACAACCTGCCACGGTGGGGGCCTACTCACTTAAAAGAAATACTACAACACAAATGTGGTATTAGAACTTGCAGCCAACTGTGCTGGGGCTTCCCACACCTGATAAAGAGACTGAAGGGCCCACAACAACTACAAGCAGCTGAGCACTACAACAGCTGGCCAGGAGCATAACTCAGCCTCCCTGGGCGCTTACAGGGAGAGCAAACAGGCCACAGCAGAAGGATACACGTAGCCCACATAGGGGTCACCCCTGGAACATTGAGAACTGAGGGAAGCACACTGGAAGCCTCCTAAGCCATCACTTACATAAGGTCATCTATCCAAGAGCAGGAAACGTAGCTGACCTACCTAATACGTAGACACAAGCACAGGGAAAGAGGCAAAATGAAGAGGCAAAAGAATACATTCCAAGTAAGGGAACAGGATAAAACCCCAGAAAAGGAACTAAGTGAAACAGAAATGAGCAACCTACCCAACAGAGAGTTCAAACTAAGAGTGTTAAGGATGCTCACTGATCTGGGGAGAAGAATAGATGAACTCAGTGAGAATGTCAACAAAGAAATGGAAGATATAAAAAAGAACCAATCAGAAATGAAGAATACAATACTGGAAATGAAAAATTCATTAGAGGGACTCAAAAGCAGAGTAGAGGATACAGAAGAACGGATCTGTGAGCTGGATGAAAGACTAGAAGAAATTACCCAAGCTGAACAGGTAAAAGAGAAAAGAATTAAAAAGACTGAGGACAGTCTAAGGGACCTCAGGGACAACATCAAGCGCACTAACATCCGTGTTATAGGTGTCCTGGAAGGAGAAGAGTGAGACAAGGGGTCAGAGAATCTATTTCAAGAAATAATAGATGAAAACTTCCCTAACCTAAGGAAGGAAACAGACATCCAGGTACAGGAAGCACAGAGAGCCCCAAACAAGATAAACCCAAAGAGGCCCACACCAAGACACATCATAATCAAAATGTCCAGAATTAAAGATAAAGAGAGAATCCTAAAAGCCGCAAGAGAATGTCAAGTTACGTACAAAGGAAACCCCATAAGGCTATCAGCTGACTTCTCTGCAGAAACCTTACAGGCTAGAAGAGAATGGCACGATATATTTAAAGTGCTAAAAGGAAAAAACTTACAGCCAAGAATACTCTACCCAGCAAGGTTATCGTTCAAAATGGAAGGAGAGATCAAAATTTTCCCAGATAAGCAAAAATTAAAGGAGTTTGTCACCAAGAAACCAGTGCTACAAGAAATGTTAAAGGGACTGATTTAAGGGGAAAAGAGAAGACCACAAATAGGAAAAATTATCTATTTCCATGATTAGAACGTAATGGATACAAATGCACAACAAAGAGGTTAGATATGATATCAAAAACATGAGGGAGGAGGGGAGTTAAAGAGTAGAGCTTTCAGACAGAGGTCAAACTAAAGTGACCATCAATTCTGTATAGAAGAAGAACGGAACAGAGAAGGACTACCAAAACACTGAGAAAAAAAAAAAAGTTAAAAAATGGCAGTAAGTACATACTTATCAATAGCTACTTTAAACGTCAATGGACTAAATGCTCCAATTAAAAGGCATAGGGTGGCTGATTGGATAAAAAAACAAGACCCATATATATGCTGCATACAAGAGACACACTTCAGACCTAAAGACACTCACAAACTGAAAGTGAAGGGATGGAAAAAGATACTCCACACAAATGGCAATGAAAAGAAAGCTGGGGTAGCAGTACTCAGATCAGACAAAATAGACTTTAAAACAAAAACTGTAAAAAGAGACAAAGAAGGACATTACATAATGATCAAGGGAACAATCCAACAAGAGGATATAACACTTGTAAATATCTACGCACCCAATGTAGGTGCACCTAAATATATAAAGCAATTATTAACAGACATAAAAACAGAAATAGACAGTAACACAATAATAGTAGGGGACTTTAACACTCCACTTACACCAACGGGTAGATCATCCAAACAGAAGATCAATAAGGAAACATTGGCCTTAAATGACACACTAGAACAGATGGACCTAGTAGATATATACAGAGCATTCCATCCAAAAACCGAAGCATACACGTTCTTTTCAAAGGCACATGGAACATTCTCCAGGATTGATCACATATTAGGCCAGAAAACAAATCTCCATAAATTTAAGAAGACTGAAATAATACCAAGCATCTTTTCTGACCACAACCGTATGAAACTACAAATCAACTATAGGAGGAAAATCAGAAAAGCCACAAATACGTGGAGATTAAACAAAATGCTACTGAACAACGACTGGGTTAACAAAGAAATCAAAAAATACCTGGAGACAAATGAAAATGAAAATACGACATGCCAGAATTTATGGGATACAGCAAAAGCGGTTCTAAGAGGGAAGTTTATAGCGATACAGGCCTATCTGAACAAACAAGAAAAATCTCAAATAAACAATCTAACAATGCACCTGAAGGAACTAGAAAAAGAAGAACAAACCAAGCCCAAAATCAGTAGAAGAAGGGAAATAATAAAAATCAGAGCAGAAATAAATGAAATAGAGACCAAAAAAACAATAGAAAAAATTAATAAAACCAAGAGCTGGTTCTTTGAAAAGATCAACAAAATTGACAAACCTTTAGCTAGACTCACCAAGAAAAAAAGAGAGAAGGCACAAATAAGTAAAATCAGAAATGAAAGAGGAGAGGTTACAACAGACACCTCAGAAATACAAAAGATTATAAGAGAATACTATGAAAAGCTATATGCCAACCAATTCGACAATCTGGAAGAAATGGATAAATTCTTAGAATCATACAACCTTCCAAAACTGGATCAAGAAGAAGTAGAGAATTTGAATAGACCAATCACCAGTAAGGAGATCGAAACAGTAATCACAAACCTCCCCAAAAATAAAAGTCCAGGACCAGACGGCTTCCCTGGTGAATTCTACCAAACATTCAAAGAAGACTTAATACCTATCCTTCTCAAACTCTTCCAAAAAATTGAGGAGGGGGGGAAGCTCCCTAACTCATTCTACGAAGCTGACATTACCCTGATACCAAAACCAGACAAGGACAACACAAAAAAAGAAAATTACAGGCCAATATCACTGATGAACATCGATGCAAAAATCCTCAATAAAATACTAGCAAATCGCATACAACAATACGTTAAAAAGATTATACACCATGATCAAGTGGGATTTATTCCAGGGATGCAGGGATGGTTTAACATTCGCAAATCAATCAACATAATACACCACATTAATAAAATGAAGAATAAAAATCACATGATCATCTCAATAGATGCAGAGAAAGCATTTGACAAGATACAGCATCCATTTATGATAAAAACTCTGAATAAAATGGGTATAGAAGGAAAGTACCTCAACATAATAAAGACCATATATGAGAAACCCACAGCTAGGCCGGCCCTGTGGCTTGGTGGTTAAGTGCGCGCGCTGCGATGCTGGTGGCCCGGGTTCGGATCCCGGGTGCGCATCGAGGCACCACTTCTCCGTTCATCCTGAGGCCGAGTCCCACATACAGCAACTAGAAGGATGTGCAGCTACGACACACAACTATCCACTGGGGCTTTGGGGGGAAAAATAAAAAAAAAAAATCAAAAAAAAAAAAAAACTTTAGAAACCCACAGCTAATATCATCCTCAATGGTGAAAAACTGAAAGCCATCCCTCTAAGAACAGGAACCAGACAAGGATGCCCACTGTCACCACTCCTATTTAACATAGTACTGGAAGTCCTAGCCAGAGCAATCAGGCAAGAGAAAGAAATAAATGGGATCCAAATTGGAAAGGAAGAAGTGAAACTGTCACTATTTGCAGATGACATGATTTTATATATAGAAACCACAAAGAATCCACCAGAAAACTTTTAGAAGTAATAAACGAATATGGTAAAGTTGCAGGATACAAAATCAACATACAAAAATCAGTTGCATTTCTGTACACTAACAACGAAGTAGCAGAAAGAGAAATTAAGAATACCATCCCATTTACAATTGCAACAAAAAGAATAAAATACCTAGGAATAAACTTAACCAAAGAGGTGAAAGAGCTGTACACCGAAAACTATAAAACATTTCTGAAAGAAATTGAAGAAGACACAAAGAAATGGAAAGATATTCCGTGCTCTTGGATTGGAAGAATTAACATAGTTAAGATGTCCATACTTCCTAAAGCCATCTATAGATTCAATGCAATCCCTATCAAAGTTCCAACAACATTTTTCACAGAAATAGAACAAAGAATCCTAAAATTTATATGGAACAACAAAAGACCCGAATAGCTAAAGGAATCCTGAGAAAAAGAACAAAGCTGGAGGGATCACACTCCTGATTTCAAAATATACTACAAAGCTGTAGTAACCAAAACAGCATGGTACTGGCACAAAAACAGACACACAGATCAATGGAATAGAATCGAAAGCCCAGAAATAAACCCACACATCTATGGACAGCTAATCTTTGACAAAGGAGCCAAGAACATACAATGGGGAAAAGAAAGTCTCTTCAACAAATGGTGTTGGGAAAACTGGATAGCCATATGCAAAAAAATGAAAGTAGACCCTTACCTTACACCATACACAAAAATTAACTCCAAATGGATTAAAGACTTGAATGTAAGACCTGAAACTGTGAAACTTCTAGAAGAAAACATAGGCAGTACGCTCTTCAACATCAGTCTTAGCAACATCTTCTCAAACACCACCTCTGACCGGGCAAGAGAAACAATAGAAAAAATAAACAAATGGGACTACATCAAACTAAAAAGCTTCTGCACAACAAAGGAAACCATCAACAAAACGAAAAGACAACCTAACAATTGGGAGAAGATATTTGCAAACCATACTTCTGATAAGGGCTTAATCTCCAAAATATATAAAGAACTCATGCATCTTACCAACAAAAAAACTACCAACCCAATTAAAAAATGGGCAAAGGACCTCAACAGACATTTCTCCAAAGAAGATATACAGATGGCTAACAGACACATGAAAAGATGTTCAAAATCATTAACTATCAGGGAAATGCAAATCAAAACTACAATGAGATATCACCTCACGCCCGTCAGAATGGCTATAATTAACAAGACAGGAAACAACATGTGTTGGAGAGGATGTGGAGAGAAGGGAACTCTCATCCACTGCTGGTGGGAGTGCAAACTGGTGCAGCCACTATGGAAAACAGTATGGAGATTCCTCAAAAAATCAAGGATAGAACTACCATATGATCCAGCCATCCCACTGCTGGGTATTTATCCAAAGAACTTGAAAACACCAATTTGTACAGGTACATGCACCCATGTGTTCATTGCAGCCTTATTCACGATAGCCAAGACTTGGAAGCAACCTAAGTGCCCATCAAGGGACGAATGGATAAAGAAGCTGTGGTATATATACACAATGGAATACTACTCAGCCATAAGAAACGATGAAATCCAGCCATTTGTGACAACATGGATGGACATGGAGGGTATAATGCAAAGTGAAATAAGTCAGAGGGAGAAGGTCAAATACTGTATGATTTCCTTCATTAAGTAGTAGATAATAACAACAATAAACAAACACATAGAGACAGAGATTGGATTGGTGGTTACCAGAGGGGAAGGGGGGAGGGAGGAGGGCGAAAGGGATAATTTGGCACATGTGTGTGGTGATGGGTTGTAATTAGTATTTTGGTGGTGAACATGATGTAATCTATGCAGAAATAGAAGTACAATGATGTACACCTGAAATTTTTACAATGTTATAAACCAATGTTACTGCAATAAACAAAAAATTAAAAAAAAAAAAAAGAAAGAACTTCGTAAGGTCATCCAGAAGGTACACATAAAGCATTGGTCACCCTAGTACCTTGAGCAACCCAACACCGTTTGGTGCTCAGGAATCTCCGAGACATGTAAAAGAGAAACCAAAGGCCCATTGGTGATGCTTTGGGTGGTGGTCCTCACAAGCAGCACATACTCGTCCTAAAACACATATCCTCCTGCCTTGGTCTGCCAAGAACAACCCTCTCTAAGTTATGGGAAACAGTTGTCCTAGAACAACCATAAACAATCAACCTCCCTCAGGAACTCCGGCTGTGTTTATATTTAAGAACTATGGTCCTTCCTTTTATAAATTTTTGTCCTGGTGGACTGATAATACTAAAGATGACCTAAAATTACAGTGGCCACTTGGGCCTCTTTTGAGACTCCAAAACTGGTCTTTTTGTGCACTAGATTTGAGAACCATGGATCAGACAAATTGAATTTCCAAAGAATCAAACGTGCCACCTTCTGACACACCTGCATAAAAACTATGGTCTCAGAAGCCGTAAATATTTACAAAGAAAATCAAATCTTACTAAGCTTGTTTTGTGTCCTGAGAGCTTGGCTTGGTAACCATCAGGTTGGGTCCCCAAAATATGGTTGGACAGAAATGTGGGTTGTACCCCATTTTAAGCCAGATATAGCTGGGCAGAAATGGGGGTTAAACTCCACTAGTGGCTAGGGTTCTACCAAACTGCCACCAGCCTAAGGGGAATTACATTGGCCCTTAGAAGGAACATTCCAGTTAGATAAGATCATTTAAGAAGTGTACTTAAAAGCAAAGCCTTCAAAATTCCAAAATAGCCTTATTGAATGTTCCATTGCAACAACCTATGCAGCAAAGGTCTTTGCTTAACAAAAATTTAAGATATAAGAGGTAATTAAAACAAAAGACTATACAGAAGCTCATTAAGTTAATAGCTTTACAAACACCCCCGTATCTATCTTCGGAGGAGGGCCCTATGTGGGACCCTGCCAGAGTTAATGAGACTCTCATAGATTTTCTTGTTAATTGCTACATTATCCCCTTACACAGCCAAAGGAAAACCAAAAATAAAAATTAATGGAGTTGTTTAATACTGCCAGAAATATTTACTATTTGTCCTGGCTGAAACCTGACAAGATATTTGAAAGGATTAGTAACTTACGATCAGAAATTTGGCCAAATTGGAAGCTGATAGTCAGAAACTGATAGAAATATTTTTCTAGGCTTCCTCCCTACTAAGCTAAAATAAAATTTCATACCCAGTGGGAAAGAAACAAATTCAGGATAATGTAATTGGATGGATATGTCAGTCCTTGATAAGCAACTAACCTCCTCTGTTTATCTCAAAAAGCTTGTAACCTTTCTGGGAGCTGTTATCTAGTCCATCTGCAATTCCTAAGACTGAAGGGAAATAAAAGATAAAAGAAGCTTTTGGAGATGCAGACTGATATGGAAGCACCCTTGCTCAAAAATCTAAGGAAAATTTTTAAAAACAGAGGCTATAAGATCTTTGGTTGCATCTGTCTGTGGTGTTTATGTGTGTGTTTCTATATATGTGTTATAAATATGTGACATTTTTCTACCTCCAGATGTTATTATCAAGATTAGTTTAAAAGAGAGCTCTATTTAATTGGCTTAAAAACAAACAAGTGCTATATAAATTGAGTATACTCTTAAAAAAGAAAAATCCAGAAACTAACCCAAATGAATTTCAGGATCCTGTGATCTAGGAAAGTATTCAGTATTAAAGTTAATTTAAGTTTGTTGAGTTAATTAAAATAGGCATGTCTTTAGAGTTATCAGTATTAAATATAAAACTGTTGTTCTACCTAGGTTTGCCAAAAGTTAAACAAATCCATGTTATCTCTGTTACAAAAGTTGGCAGCAAACAAAACAAAAAGATTGATGGCTGGTTTTGTCTAATGTCTCAAGAAGTTTTTGTAGGTAATCTAAACATAATTATTAAGACTATGTAAACTAAATAGATGTAAGTAAGATAAAAAGGTTTTGGGTGAACTTTTTAACAATAATTATGTGTTATGGTATATGTACCTAAAAACAGCTTTCAAAATCTTTTTGGTAACATGAAACCTTAGAGTTTTGCTAAATTAAGTTAAATGATAGAAATGTATTGAGTATCTAGATAATTTCCAAATAAGATAAAATATTAGACATTAATTACTAAACATAGGTTTATCTAATTTTGGCTTCTTATTATAGAAAAAGTTAAAAGTATTTGAGTTTATTAATAAACATGTTTTGTGCCATGCTGAGAAATTTTCTATGAGAAAGTATATATTTCTAGAAAGTATTTATAAGTCTGCTAATCCGCAGAATGTTAAGGTAAAAGTCCATAATTGCTTACTTTTTAGTTTTCACTAAAAATTAAGGTTTCTAAGGGTTGAGAATTCTAATTAATATATGTGATTAAAGCTACTAAAAATTAACAAAGGAAACATCTCTGTATACATGGAAAGTAAGATATATGTATTCAGTTTAAAACAAAAAAGGCATAAGGAATGGAGATATTTTTGTTTTGTTAAGAAAGTAAATTTGTCCTAGAGTAAAACTGGTTATGCGAAAGACGAAAGGAATTTTTGTCCTAAGGAAAGGCTAAGAATGGGAGAAGACATGGGACAAATTCTGAATATAAAAGGAAATTTATAGAAGGTTTGTGGAAGAGGAACCTTGAGAAAAGAGTTTTGTGCTTGGTCAAGTTGGCTAAGATTGAAATGAATTTAATTAAGTAAATGAGTTTTAATATCAAAAGAAACCTGGTGCAAATTTGAATTTGGTTTTCTCTCTACTAAAAGGACAGTTTTCTTGGACTTTTAGTTGGCTCTTAATAAAGAGATTATGAAATATTTTTCTTTACCTTTGAGTAAGTCTACCTAAAAGGCAGGGATTTTAGTTCTTTCAAAATAATTTCCTATGTGCAGAAAGCTCAGGTTTCTCTATTAAGAGATCTAAGTGTTTTTTTTAACTCTTTAACTCTTTGTGTTACCTTTAACATTTTCTGTTGTCACTTTGGTTAAATGGATAACCAAGCATTGTTTCATAGTGACCTATGATCCTATTTGACCAAGTCTTTTAAAACCTTTTGATATTTTTGACAAACTTCTCAAAATTCAAATCCTAAATAAAGTCTTTCTTTTTGACCTGAAAGTAACTGAGAATTTCCAGCATATCCCTGGGACTTCCCAAAGAATTTGTTCTCTCTTCCTATAAAAAGGGAGATATTAAACTAATTGGGCTTATTTGGGATGTTAAATTGCATGAGAAGCATTGTGAAATAAATGATGATAAACCTTCTTAGGTTATATTGTATAAATATTATTAATATAAGTGTTCTAAAAAATTATATAAAAGTCCTAAAATTCTGATATATCCTGGTATAATGCCATAATTCTAGTCACTATCTTAAAATGTGTCACAGAAATAAGCAAATTTCCTTGTCAATTCCATTGTAATCAGATCCCAACCATGCCATTTTAAGTCTTTTGTTATTTGCAGACAGTTACAGTTTTACTCTGATGTCTTTGCAAATATGTTTCTTCTTCAGAGAGATTCCTGGAAAAGACTCTGACACTTACTCTAGAATGCAGGTTTCTGATAAACTTTCAGGTCATGATACTGAACTGGGTAAGAAATTACAGACCTCTAACAGAGAGACTGATAGCTTCATAAAACTGCTAACAAAAGATCAAGAACGAATATTAATTACATGGGGCTACATGAACTGAGGAGGATGCTCTAATGTTTTGTCTTTCCAGATTTAAAAAAATCTCATCTCTTAAGCTATCAACAATTTGGTAAATTATACCTTTCTGAACAAAGATGAAACATTTCCTTTTTCTTCCTACCTGATCCTTCCAGAATTCAGAAACTCTCAGTGAGTATTTTTATTTTCATTTAATCAGGCCAAGTTTTTAATATAAACAAGTTAGTTTTACTGCAATTATCTTCTAGAAAAAAATTAGGGTAATTATAGAGATAAAAATTATGTTTGCACCTTTGAAGATGTTAGATTCTAGTCTTATGCTGGTATGACTAGCTTCTGTAAGTCTCTAATATCTTATATTCAAGCCTATCATTGACAGGTTAAGAAAACTTTCTTGGATTCCAATTTAAAAGATCCTGTTGGTCACAGTCTAGAGCCTGGTGATTGGGTATTCTGGAAGTGTCATCAGAGGAAGATAGCCCTCAAGGTCAGTTGGAAAGAGCCTTACCAAGTGCTCCTGACCACTGACACTGCTGTGAAACTAGAAGGCATTTAACCTTGGAGATACGTCTCACAGCCAAAGAAGTCTCCACCTGACATCTGATCCTGTACAAATGCTGGAGGCCTCCAAATCAAATTGACTAGGAAGAGAAGCAATTGCCCATCTGAGGCAGTCAGCTTTTCCCCCGATGGCCAGACCAGGGCTTTATACCTTTTACTCACTGTTGCTTCTTACCTCATTTTCTCCCTCTCTTTCTTGGAAAGACAATACTCTTATCTACATCTCTCAATCTATTACAAAATGGAGAAATCTTTATGACTGTTGTGTTTCTCATCAGAAGCCTTGTTCTGTATATGAATCTAGTTAGTACATTTAATTACCAATCTCTCTGCCATCCCTCCTCCCCCCCAATTCCTTGTGCTAAGTGTCTAGAACTCCTTGCCTAAAAATCAAATCCTTGGTTTAGTCGATTTCATTATAATGACTAGATAATTTGTGCTCCCCTAGGGTATGTTTCCCTTGTACTTGGCAGAAAGACCTATAGGGAATACACTGTTTAAATCCCTATCAAACTAGAGGCTATTATGCAATTGGATTATTGGTTTCACCTATTTTGTTATATGATCAATCAGAAACTCATCATTGGGCATCAGCTTTGAATTTACGTCACAGACTAAAATGTGAAACTACTTGCACGCAAAGTCAAGGGTGTTTAATGCCTGGTGGTATCAACCCCAGTGAAGCTATCAGTTTTAGAAAAATGCTTTTCTTTTGGTAGGCACTGCGGTGAATTAATATTTGATCAGAAATTCATTTAAAACCTGAAGAATATTGCTATATCTGCCACTAAGGCAATAGCTGCCCAAGATCAATCTTTGGATTCCCTTGCATGAGTTGTATTAGATAATAGAATTGCTCTTGACTACCTTCTAGCTGAACAAGATGAGTTTTGTCTGTGATAAATACCTCTTGTTGTAGCTGGGTAAATAACTCTAGTGAAATAAAAACTGAACTAGACAAAATCTGAGCACAGGCCAAATGGTGAAATGCTGTGACCACTGACACCGCATAGTTCTCTGATCTCTTTAGCTGGCTACCCTCAGGAATTGCCTCCTGGGTCAGATCTGTTCTCCAATATGAACTTAGCATTTTATTATTGTAGGAATTCTCCCTGTTGTAAAACTTTGTCTTTTCTGCATAGCTCAATGTTATAAAAACACCACCCAGATAATGGTCACTCAGTGCTTTAAAATGATTGCTAGGGCTTATGAGCCTTCACCTGAGAAACCTTGGGAGAACCACAATGTTTGCCCTTAAAGGAATTTGATGGTAAGGCTTTTCTCTGCTCTGGCACTCCTGTTGCTCAAACGTGGGCTAAGACTCCTAAGGAAATTACTTTTTCTCCTATGTGGGACACTACATATTGGGAATGAGCCTTCCTTGCGATGAGGGGCCAACAATTCTCTGATGGCTGATTAGTAATGCTTTCCAATAGTCGATCAGCCATGCTTTCAAGTGGTTGACCAGAGATGCTTTCAAAGAAAGACTTCAATCAGAAGGGGAATATGTCAAAATTGACTATAGAGGAGCCATTTTAAATGGAGTCAGAGCCACCTTTCCAGAGAAATTGTTTGCTATTTTGAACCCTTGACTGGGCCTAAATCGCAATTGTTTTATAAGCAATTGTTTGAGAAGTCAGAAGGACAACAGACATCCTGGTCACCAACACTGAGGACTGTAGACTTTCTGAAGATAGAATCAATAGCCAATCAATGTTTGGCGAAGACTAGCTCTTTGCCTCCAACTCCAATTAAAATTCTTTGTAACACAACCTCCCTTCTTTGCCTTTAAAAGCCCCTGACTTTTACTCCCTAGTGGGACACATTTTGGGTTTCTACCTAAATCTATGTCTCTTGAATTTGCAATTCTAATTGCCCAAATAAATATCTGCTGTTTGAATTGTAGTCAATATTTCCTTGGTTGACACGTTCATGGGAAAGATTTACTCTAATCCTGGAAACCTACTTCTGGGTCTTTCCATAAAAAGGCTTATTGGATTGAGTCACTATTGGAATAAATATACTAAGGGAGATCCTATTTGTCAATGGCCAGACGACAGATCTTTTGAATTGAAAAAAACTTCTACATTTGGAAAAATTTTAAAGAGCTCTCATCATAAGCAGCTGCCTTACTGATATTAAAGAGAGGGTCTAATTGAATGGAGGACAAAAAATGTCTAATAACAGCTAGCCTTAGAGATTCCCTTGATAAAATAAAAAAGGAGAAATCAGAACAACAATTAAAAACCAAATCTGATGTACATCCCCCTATTCCTCCCTCTTTTACTCCCCTTCATCCACAACTTCCTGGCCGTGGCCCTCCAGAAGGTCTTTTGGACCTCTGTGCCCCTGGTATAAACACCCTCCCTCAAAACCCAGTTCAAAACCCAGCTCCAGCTCCTCAACCAATTCTCTTAACTCCTAAAAATTCTCCAACTTCCCCAGAAAACCCCTTAACCTCCCAGCTACCTAATTTAACTTCCCTCTCTTTACAAGACTTACAGAGGGCACTGCCGTTTGACCTCCAAGCTAGAAGAATCCAGGTCGCTTATGTAAATGCTGCAAGCTGTGAAGGGAATTTAGCAGAGCACAGGAGAAGGGCAGTAAGTCCCTTTGCTGTCCCTTATGACTCCTCCTACTTTCCAGGGCTCGATAAACAGGCCCTGACAACTTCATACATTCCTATGAAATACCTCCCGCAATGTCCCTTGCAGATGTATCCTGGGCCCCCACTGCAGAGAATTCATGCCCCTTGGACAGCAGCCAATCTTTTAAATTACAAAACCCTCTCACCTCCACTCTCAGAGAAGCCTACAGAATTCAGAGAGTTATTAGAAGGGTTAGTGGCTGTTCACAACCCCACTTACAGGAACCTGGACTGGCTGCTAGGGGGTGTGCTTCCCAACCACAATTATCCTGTAGTTATCAGACAGGCCAAATGACCCCCTGGAGAAAATCCGCCCCCCACACACACACACTGGAATCAGATGGCCAGAACCTCTCCCAGGCCCTCCCACAAATAGACCAGAAAGTGGCTCAGCTAGAGGCTGACATTCAAGGGTTAAGAGTAGTGACACAGGAGACCTTCCCTCTCAATGTAAATGGGTCAAAGGTTGAATTAGCACTCAAAAAGAAGGCAGAAGGTGAACATCCAAAAGCTTTTGTTGAACATTTTATACAAACTTTCCAAAGGCACACTGCATTAGACCCAGAAGCCCCAGAACATAGGAATCTCAATATCTGCTCTTGTGGGAAATTTGCTCCCTGATAGTAAAAAACAAAATCAGAATAGTGTGGTCAGTTGGCCTGAGCAACTGTTAAGTGTGACAACAGGGGCAGCAATGCATTCTTTGAAAAAATTTAGCAGGAATGCAGGGGAAAAAAAGGGTTAAAAGCTACAATTCTTGCTTTGCAACTTGAATCTTTAGGGAGACAGAAAAATGATTCTGAGAGTAAATTAAAGCCCACTCAAAGCCTTCCCTATTTGTCACCAGACAGTTGCAGATATTGCAAGAAATCAGGACATTGAAAGAGAAACTGTCCCACACTAAAGAAAATGGAAAATTTAAAAAGCAGTCCCTCTAAGCACTGACAGCCCCAGAAGTTTGGTTTTTCTCCTGAGCGGCAATCCCGCCTTCACTGACAGGGTCAGATGATCCTCAGTCATACCCCAAAGCCTATCGTGAAACTTAAAATAGAAGATTGGGAACTGGATTCCTTAATTGACACTGGTGCAACTTTCTCTACCATCCACTCAGAGGATTTATCTGCCTCTCACCTCTGATTCTATTGAAGCAGTCAGTTTCTGGGCAGCCTGCTTCATTGCCCAGATCTCAGCCCACTCCAATATCTTTAGGCCCTCTTAACTCCTATCTTGACTTTCTAGTTTCCAATTGCTCACCAGCAAACCTACATGGTAGAGATTTATTGTGTAAATTTAATGCCACCATAAATTGTAATGAGAAAGGCATTTTTATTTCCTTGCCCTCAGACGAAGTCCCAAATTTCCTACCTTCTTTACCAGAAATTCCTCTTGATTTAAGTTCAGCTGAAAAGGAGAAATTTTTTTTTTATTTTTGCATATCTGGTTTTCTGAAAAGTCTACAAAAAACATGTCTTACCTTCATAATCTAAAAAGGTATTAATTTTTTTGTGTGGTCTTACTTTTTCTACTTTTTGTTATTGATGTCACAATAGTTTATAACATTGTGAGATTCCAGTTGTACGTTATTATTTGTCAGTCACCATATAAATGCACCCCTTCACCCCTTGTGCCCATCCCTCAACTCTCTTCCCCATGGTAACCACCAAACTGTTCTCTCTGTCCGTGTGTTAGTTTATATTCCACATATGAGTGAAGTCATACAGTGTTTGTCTTTCTCTGTCTGGCTTATTTCGCTTAACATAATACCCTCCAGGTCCATCCATGTTGTTGCAGATGGGACGATTTTGTCTTTTTTATGGCTGAGTGGTATTCCATTGTATATATGTACCACATCTTCTTTATCCAATCATCTGTTGAGGGACACTTGGGTTGCCTCCATGCGTTGGCTATAGTGAATAATGCTGCAGTGAACATAGGGGTGCATAAGCCTCTTTGGATTGTTGATTTCAGGTTCTTCCTTGTCTTTACTGCCTCACCCTGTAACACTCTAATCTTGCCAGTAAAGAAAGAAGGTGAGTTTGACTCAGATGGGAACCAAATCTATTGATTTGTACAAGACCTAGGAACCATAAACTCTTTTGTAATCCCTAGGCACCACATAGTCCCAAATCCAGCTACCATTCTCATCTCAATTCCTGCTCATGCAGTCTGGTTCACAGTAATAGACCTCTGCTCAGCTCCCTTTTCAATCCCATTGCACCCTGACTCACAATTTCGTTCTGCATTTACATTTAAAGGGAGACAATTAACATGGACTAACAAACCTCAGGGGATATTGCTAGTCTTCCTCAATATTTTCCCAAGTCCTTAAAGCTGACTTGGATTCTGTAGCCTTTACCCAAGGCTCCACACTTGTTCAGTATGTTGCTGAACTTTTACTCTGTAAGCAAACTAAGCAGGGAGCTCTCATAGACTCCATCCTCCTACAGGCACTGGCTGAATGAGGCCATACAACCTCCAGATCTAAACTTCAATAGGTACAACTAACTCTTACCTATTTAGGACATGAGCGATCTCAGGGCATTCAAAAGCTCACCCCAAAACACCTTGAGTCAATTTTGTCCATCCCTCTCCCCAGTAGAAAAAAACAGTTATGTAAATTTTTAGGGTCAGCTGACTACCGCTGCCAATGGATTCCTAATTTTGCAGCCCTCGTTAAACCTCTGTATGCTCTTCTCCCAGAAATCAACCCAGAGACTGTTTCCTGGCCTTCAGGGCATTAACCTCCTTTGAAGCTTTAAAATTAGCTCTGTCCTCACCCCCGGCTCTTGGCTTACCTGATTTTGACAAATCTTTTCATTCACATGACCATGAAAATAATGAGATTGATGCAGGCATTCTAGGACAGTCTTTTGCCTCTCAGATACACCCTATAGCATATTTCTCATGCCAATTAGACCCTGTGACATCTGCCACTTGATTGACAGAGCCAGCACTCTAACATTAGGCTCCCCCATTCACCTCTATGTTCCCCATGCTGTCTGCTAATTTATAAGTTCATAAGTTCGTAGGATGCAGCACCTCTCTACATGGTGACAGACCACCTATAAACAGGCTTTTTTAATTAACCCTTCCATCCTCCTACATCATTGTAACACTTTAAATCCAGCTATGTTACTACCCCTTTCTGATGATAGAGAGCCCCACTCCATTCCACGTGATCATCTTGCAACTATAGAAATGGTCTCAAAAACACAAGAGTATCTTTCGGACCTCCCTTTAGATAACCTGGACTTCTATTTTGTGATGGATCCTGCAAGTGAAACTCCCACGGAAACATGATAACTAGTTATGCCATAGTCTCCCCACGTGAAATACTTGAAGGCATACTCTTTGCCCACTGTGAAATCAGCCCAAGCTGCTGGACTCACAGCCCTGACTGCAGCTGGCACATCAGCAAAAGGAAAAGCTGCCACTATTTACACAGACTCCAAATATGCTTTTGGAGTCTGCCTTGCTGTTGGCACAATTTGGAAATCCTCTGGATTCTTAACTTCTGTGGGTACTCCTATTGCTAATGGACATATGATTGCTGCCCTATTACAAGTGATTAACCTCCCTTCTAAAATTGTGATTGTTCACTGTTCAGCCCATACTAAGAAGACTAGTATTATATCTTTAAGAAACGACAGGTTTGACAGAGCTGCTAAATATACAGCTCAAAACAGACCCCCTTATCCTTTCTCTGCCTAATTTTGAAACCTGCCTTTATGCCTGACTGATATTACTATCAGGCAAATGCCCCACAATCTGAAAAAGACAAATGAGTAGAAAAAGGTACCAAACAGTGATCAGATGGATTACATAGTGAGCCAAACAGACTTCCTGTAGCTCCTTTCCTTTTGGCTCTTTGGCTTTGCACTTGTTTCCCAAAATGGGACATAGATGCAGGTGGCGGATACGTAGGGAACAAAAGACAGTTGGTTTTGCACTGGCATCCACAGAATTTCTGACCAAATTATTTCCCAGTGTACCACTTGCAAGTCTCACCAAACTTCTGAAAGAAATCAACATGCCCCAGGAAGTCCTCCTAGGCCCATGCTGTCCTTTGCGGCACTCCAGATGGACTTTATAGATTTGCCCCCAGCTTTAGGCTATTCTCATTCTTTGGTTATCGTCTGCATGTTTAGTGGATGGGCTGAATGTTATCCAGCTAGATGTGCTGATGCCACAACAGTGGAAAAGTTAATAACTGAGATTATCCCGCAATTTGGCATTCCTGTATGGATTGAGTCAGACCAAGGAACTCATTTTACAGCAGAGATAAACCAGCTACTTGCAAAAACACTTGGGTATTCATTAAAATTTCATATCCCATACCATCCTCAATCATCAGGGTGAGTGGAACATAAAAATCTAGACATAAAAAAGACTTTAGGAAAGATCTGTCAAGAAACCAGAGCTAAATGGCCAGAAGCTTTGCCTTTGGCCCTTTTAAAGATCCAGAATACTTCAAACTGGGGACATGGGTTGATCTCTTTTGAAATAGTGTTGGACACCCAGTGCCTACTGGCATCTCTAAACCTTCTATTCCTAGATTAAGTGAACATTATGGGAACTTAAGCAAACAATTTGATGGTATGAGTAGCTATGTAAAAAGAACTAACTAGTACACTTGAACCATTTTACCAACGGATAAAAGGGACATGGCCTCCACCAACTGACAAGCCTTGCCATCCTTTTCAGCCAGGAGACTGGGTGTACATCAAGGTCTTTAGAAGAAAATACACGCTGTCACCTCACTGGGAAGGACCTTAAGTATTGCTAACCACCCACACTGCCATCAAAATAAAAGAAAATCCTCGTGGATCCATGCAAGCCATGCCAAAATAGACTCAGGTCATTGCTCACAAGACAACTGGAAGATAGTCCCTAGAGGTGACCTTAAAATAAGGATATCCAGAGTCAATCCCCAGGCCCCAGTAGCAGATGGCACCATGACACAGACAGCTTTTCCCAACATCATGGATCAAGAAACTTCACTTTCATTTATTCTGGTTTTTTATGACTCCCAATACACTCATTAAAAAAAAAGCCTTCTCTTATTAATGAACATTTTCCCACATTTGTTAACCATTTATCAGAAGGCTGACTGCAGAGTGCTCTCTGTATCTGTCTCTCTAAGTCTCCACTATGGGCTCTTTTTTAACCCGTGTCTTGTTCTTATTAACCCTCTGTTTCAACAGGTCAGGCACAGAGCAAACACCTCCTCCTGCCAGCTTACCAAACTCTGGCCACATTAACTAATCAATCTGACCGTTGGTTACGTCAACATCTAAATAGTGCAAAAGAACCTGAACTAGTCTTCGTTTCTGCCCATGTGAACACCTGGTGGACTAAGTACCATCAACACAAATAATCCATAATCAATCTATATATCAAAATTGTGGTGCGTTTATTATGAGTCAATTTTGAGGACTATAGCCTGGGAGAACTTTTCCACCAAGGAAGGAAGCTGTCTGAAGAGGCGTGGTGCACAGAGTGGTTATATACCATCTTGGAACAAAGACCATACATCACATATGACAGGAATATCTCTTTTACTACTGTCACAAGATGCTTTGCTAGCACAGCAGGTCAGTGGTCACAAGGTGAGGACGGCAAGTTGGTGGTCAGGAAGTCAGTGGTCATGAGATGAGTTAAAACAGGTCAGTAATTAATCCTTAGTTTCTGGGAAGAAATGCTTACCCTTAAAGAAGTGCTGATATGGGGGAGGAAACATCCATGTCTTTAAAGCATCATTCTTGGCTTTGGGACATTGTAAATGTTTAAAGCAGACGACATTGCATGCTCAACAGGACATATCAGGTCTTTCTGGAAAAACAAGGTCAGGCTGGATTAGTTTTAAACCAAATGGCTTCCTCATATACTCCAATATATCCTATTGCTTTTCATTTATCTATCAGTATGGAAGATGGATGAGTGACAGGGTATGGTATCCACAACAAGACAAACAGCACTCTGCCTCTTCTTCTGGTGTGTCATTTGGGCCTGGAAAAATGCTATAGAAGCTCAAGGACTGTCCCTTGCCCAGATAAAGACAATAGGTGAAATTTTTTCCCTTTGCATTGAAAATAGAAATTACACTGGACTTTTCGGGTGACATTCCAGGACAATAGTACAATCAAACTCGGTGGTTTGACTCCATTGGTGGCATCTTCAAACCTTTCAAGGAGATTATAAGTGACTCTAGCACTACCGTTTTTGGCACAAACATCTGCCAAATCAACAAATGTTTTGGATGGCTCACAAGTCACCCTGTACAACATGGGATATCATAGCTGTTCCCCCGATTAAGCTGCCTAATACCACAAACTATATGAACCAAAAGTGTGGACTTACTTGGCCAGGTGACAGACCAAGCTTTCCAATTGCCAAAACCAGACTACAGGTCTCCTATACCAGCTATTTCACAATCTGTTTTGCTGGCACAGATCAACAGGAGCATGTGGGAAATGGAAGTGTACAAATACTAACAAAGGTCATGAAATAATTACAGGCTCCACTCTGACCTTATCATTGTTTTATTTAATTATTTTATTGAAGTCATATTGGTTTATAACATTGTGTAATGTCAGGTGTACATTATTATATATCAGTTTCTGTATAGACTGCATCGTGCTCACCCCCAATAGTCCAGTTTTTATCCATCACCACACATATGTGTCTCTTTACCACTTTTGCCCTCCTCCTCCACTCTGACTTTATCTTTGGATCACCCTGGTGGTCTTATTTTACATGGCAACTAAGTACATAGTGTTCCCACCTAAATGGTCAGGATGGTGTGGACTTGGATACCTGTCTCCCTCTGTCAACAAGTATGCCACCCTAAATGCCAGCCAAATTACACACTTGGGCTCCTTTGTTCATAAAGTTGTGCCACATAAATGTACCAGTTGAGAAATAGTAGAAAATCTGCTTGTACATCACAACTCCAAGTTCTTTTCAGCATTGAGGGTCTTATTCCCAAACTTTAGAGATTATGAATTGTAAAAAGCAATCTTAAATCACTCCGTGGTAATGGAACAAGAGTTCAATACGACTATGCAAACTTTGAAAATAAATACTCCAGGCAGAAGGAACAGCTTAGCCTCTGTGGTACTCCAAAATCATCATGTCCTGGACACACTGACTGCCCAGGAGGAGGAGCTTATGCAGTCATTGGTGAAAAATGTGGCTTCTATGTAAACCAAACAGGACAAATAGTATCTAACTTAAATCTATTAAAAGAGAGGATTAATATTTTTCATCAGATAAATGAAGCACAGACATTCTATTGGTTTGGTCTACTCCTGGGGTTGAGGGACTGGTATAAGAGGGTGTGGGGAAATGTGCTTCTATTTGTTCTTTTCTGTTTGTTCACCCTCATTCTAATCTATGTTCTTTTCTCTCTTTGCAGATCTTTTACCACTCAACTTCTAACTCATTTTCTCTCTCCACAGCTGTCAGCTCAGCTTTTAATGTGTAAAAGTTCCAGGGACGTTTCAAAGGAGGGAACTGTTGGGGTCCAGGAAGGGTGCCCTAAAATATCTCATAATGGCATATTGATTATTTTGAATTAAAGTTACATGAGAAACAGCTGACATAAAAAGAGCATTTTTGACCCTCCTCTCTCTGTCCCCACTAAAAGCAGAAAATAAATTTCCCATGTGAAAGATATCTTCCCTGCACCAGGAGATAAAGAGACATCCCTATCACCAAAGCTATGGAATTAAGGGCCAAGAAACCTGTATAAACAAACCTTGTTACTTTTTTTACTACCCCAAATCCAAAATATGCTTAAATTCCTTACTAATTAAGCACCCAAACCTGATTTTCTTTGTCCTCTCAAATCCTCACAAATGTATTTTTTCTTTGGGTAAAAAGATATGTAAAATGCCTACTTTGTTCACTCTCTGAGCATCATTTTTTTATGATCTCCCATGCACACATATTAAATTGGTTTTTCTTCTGTTAATCTGGTCTTGTGTCAATTTTATTATTAGTCCAGCTATAAGAACTCAATAGGGGTATATAGGGGGAATTTCCTACTCCCCAACACACTTTTACTTCTCTTCAAATGTCATCACTTCTTCCTTAATATTCCTGGTTTATTACATTTCACTACCAGAAAGCATTCCCGAATTGCATAAATATGTATGACATGTAGTCGACTTTCAAGAAATATTTTCACAGAATGTAATTCCAACGTGTAATTAGTCTTACATTAGAAGAAAATCATCCTTCAAACGAAATAAAAATAGGACTATAATTCAGCTTCCCAGACTAAGAGAGTTTCTTCTATAATGTTCTAGGAAATAGTCTTTAAAAAGAAGGAGAAATATTAATGGGGATGGGGGAAATAGAATAAAGAAAAGTTAACAAATAATTTAAGATAGTCTTTCATTTTCCCTCAGAAATATAAATTCTGTCTTGATATCCTCATAATTACAAGTCCCTGTTGATGTCCTTTCTAAACAGAATCCAACTGAAAAGACATACTGTTATCTGAGCACTCTTGGAACTTCACAGCTTTCCAAGATTATAAAATGAGCAGAAAGACTATTTGCCCTCATTGCCTGCTAAATTCCAAACACTGGAGTTAATAATCTGATTCATTTCTCATGCAACAGCTGAGATTTTAAACCATCTCCAATCTGCCCAGAAGAGAGAGCCCTGATAACAAGCCAAAGTACCTGACTTTTTCCTCTTGAGCCCTCTTTTCTAGCAGTAAAGGAAGAATGACACTACCAAGAGTTGTTCTGATGGTCAAAACCTCAAATATGTCTTTTGTTAAGTCTAACCGAGCTAATGTAAGAGAATTACCAGCTTACTGCCCACTTCTTGCACTAGTTTCCTATTAACTTTTAAAATTTATCGAGTCCTCTCCTATTTTCCTTCTTTTTGTTCTCTGTGTTCTCTAAATCTCGCACCCTTAGGGATAGCCCCTACCTTTTACTCATATATTTTATTAATTTCCATGACAAACAAGTTGTTTGACCTCTGTTGGTACCATTTGGGCATATCCTTCCTCTGCAAATAAAGAAGTCAAGGGCTTTGACTTACCACCAAAGGGTTCTGAACTAGCTGAGAACTACAAGTGTGGTCACAGTAACAAAATACTTTCCCTATGGCACAATTTCTACCTTTAGAATTTGAGTAACACCAAATCTCCCACTGATTCCCTCCCCCTCCTCAACTAATTCACAAGGGCTCTTGAGATAGCTATCGAATGGAGCATTAGTGGGATTTTACATGACAAGAAAATAAAAGCACTATCTCCATAAAATTATTGAGTCCTTATTTATTTGAGGTGATGGACAGAGCATTTAAAAAGTGAAAACTTAAGGAAACTATTAGTAAATTTAACTTCCTGAATTTTAAGAACTTCTGATCAGCCAAATACTCCAAAAACCTTGAAAACACAAGCCGCTATCTTGCAATAGACTTATGCTACACATAAAACTGATAAAGAATTATTAAGCAGAATACATAAACAATTCCTAAAAAATTAATTTATGAAACTCTCAGTTGAATATGAGAAAAAGACTTCAACAGGCACTCTATGGGAGAGGAAACACAAGTATAAGCATATGGAAAAAAGGCTTAATCTCATTAGTTATTAGAAAGATGCAAATTAAAATCATAGGGTATATTTATACTCACAAGATGGCAAAAAAGTAAAATTCTGAAAATAATAAGAGTTGGTTAGGAAGTGGATCACCAAGACTCAAACTCTGCTAGAGGAATGTAAATGGATGCAATCACTTTAGAAGGCAATTTGGCATCATCTACTAAATGTGACAATATGAATAACTTTTGACCCAGCAATTCCATTTCTAGAGACATACCCATCAGAAACGTGTGCACAAGCGTATCAGGAAATATGTACAAAAATATTCACAGCAGCATTTTTCAAGATGTTAAAACACTGGATACAACCAAATATCTATTAACAATAAAATGAATGAATAAATTTTGGCATATTCATACAGTGGAATACTATAAAGCAATAAAAATAAATGAATCACAACTACATGCAATAATCTGGATCAATCTCACAAACGTAACATTGAATGTTAGATGCCAGTCATAAATGAACTCACATAAATGAATCTTATAAATTTATATGTGCTAAACTAAAACTATAGGGCATACTTTTAGAGTAAATCTTTAAACAAAAACAAAGAAGGGATTACCAAGAGTCAGCATTGTGGTGAAAAATTATCAATGTAATTCACATTGATAGATTGCAAGTAAAATGGATGAAAAACAATACAGCGTGCAACAGTAAGCATCGGAAACCCGAAGTGGCTATATTAATGTCAGATAAAGTAGATTTCAAGACCCAGAGTACTATCAGAGATAAAAGATAATGATGACAAGATTATAAAAATCATAAATCCTAATAATGGATTTCAAAATATATGGAGCAAATTTGACAGGATTAAAGAGAGAAATAGACAATTCTATAATAGTGGTTGGAGATTTTAACATCCTACTCTCAGCAATTAATAGAACATTTTGACAAAAATCAGTACAGGCGTAGATTTAACACTATACATGACCTGGACCTAATTGCTGTTTGTAGAACCCAACAACTTCAAGTGCATGTGGTACATTCAACAAGATAGGCCATAAACTTCACTGTAAAATTAATCTTAATAAATGCAAAAATATTGAAATTATAGAGTATTTTATCTGACCACAGGGGAATTAAATTAGAAATTAATAACAATAAGAGCTAGAAAACCCCCAAATATATGAAAATCAAACACGCTTCTAATAATCCATGGGTCAAAGAAGAAATCAGATCAGAAATTAGAAAATATTTCAAACTGAATGATAATGGGAGTACAATATAAAAAAAATTGTAGGATGAAGCTAAAGCTCAAAAGGGAAGTTTATAATTTTAATGACTTACATTAGAAAAGCAGGACTAAAGTCAATGGCCTAAGGCTTTACCTGAAGAAGTTAGAAAAAAGAGGAAAGTAAACCCAAAGTAAATAGAAGAAAAGAAATAATAAAAGTACATATTAATGAAATAGAAACTAAACAGAAAAAAATTAACAAAGACAAAAGTTAGTTCTTTGAGAAAAGCAACAAAACTGGTAAACTTCAAGCTAGACTGAGCAAATCAAAACAAGGTAGAATACAAATAACAAACACCCAAAACGAAAGAGGGCTTATCATTGCAGATCCAATAGACATCAAAAGGAAAATAAGAGAATATCATCAACAACTTTATGACAACAAATTTGACAACTTAGATGAAATGAATAAGTTCAGTGTAAAATACAAATTACTGAAGAATTGTTTTGAGGTAAAGGAGATTAAGTAGACATGACAACAAAAGGCAAAGCATGAACCAGGACTGAACTCTGGATCAGGGGGTGAAATTGATATGAAGGTCATTCCTGGAACATTGGTGAAATTTGAATATGAACTGTGTATAAGTAAGTGTTGCATCAGTGTTACATATTTTGAATTTGATATTTCAGTGACGGAAAGAAGCAGAAATTTGATGGTAGCTGTAGTGTGCTACTATACAACTAAGAATAACATTGGAATTCTGTGGAATTAGAAGTTAACTTGAGATATTACTTTTGAATTCAGAAACCATTCAAGTAAAAACTTTAGGACTTTTGCACTGTGAAATAATCTAATGAAAATGAAAGAAAAGTAATTACAGATAAGATTAAGTTCATGCATGCAGATATAATTACGTTCAAGGTGCCTGTCACTTTCTACTTTAGGATACACAGAACACATGCTAATGGGATTACAAATCAAAGAGGCAGGACCAAGTTGTCCATTCCTAGGTTTAGAGTCAAGAAATTTACATTGGAATGACTTCCATCTCCGAGTAGAAGGGAGTTTTATGGCAAACCAATACTCAAAGAACTAGAAAAAACGGATAAGAAACAACATAAAAGCTAAAAACCGGCAACAATTTAAATATCCCATAACAGAATATAGATTGATTACATAACACCCAGTTACGAAATAATATGCTATTAATCAAATTTGTTATTAAGACTATATAAAGATAAGCAGAAATGATTGTAATGTGAAGGGGGTAAGGCGACATGATGTCACAGTAAACTTTAAAATACAGGAAAAAGGTTTTTTTTCATTTGGAAATATCCCAGAATGTTAGGTGATTATCTGAGCAGTGGGATAGAAATGATATTTTTGTTTTTCTCTTTCCCAATTTTCTTTAAAAAATGTGCTACCTTTATAATCAGAAAATTGACATGTTAAAAAACAGAAGCCTGTTTTATGCTGCTTGAAATACATACTGTTTATATAAGACCAATTTCTATTAACCCCAAATCTCTATTTTATTAGCAGGTTTTAGGTAAGTGTACTTACTGAGCTCAAAGGCCCAACTAAGTAAAAATAATTGGTAACTTTTTATATAGCAATCATTTAAGTTTTTTAAATGTAAACCTTTTATAATGACGTCACATGTTTGGTTACCTCTGTAAACAAGTTAGCAAATCTAATTTAATCTTCTCAGGAAAACTAGGTCATTATTCTGATATATTCATTGTACTGGACTGTAAACCAGTGACGCCCTCTAGAGTTACTGATGCGTGTGCAGTTTACCTTACCTGTTAGCTAAAATTTCCAGGACTATTGTTTCAGGGGGTGGATTGTCTCCCACCTCAGTACTAGCATCTAGGGTGTCAAAAGTTCAGAAATAGCCAAAATAAAACCAATGAACCACCAAAGTAATAATTAGTAAAAATTTATTGTGCATACACCAAAGAGTCTGTAAACCAGGAGCACCCAAACCAAAACATGGAATGAGGTTTAGGGGTATATCATTACAAAGCAGCTTATACAGTGAGAAGGCAGTGTCTTCACAGTGACTGGTAATTAAGCTCAATTCATGACTAAACTAGTTTTGTCTGCTCAGAGAAGCTTCAAGGCTGGTCTTCCTTTGGTTTTGATTTTAACAAGGGCCACGTTACTCAAAACATTATCAGCATTACCTACGAGCTTTTTGGACTTGCAGAAGCTCAGGACCCACTCTGGACCCAAGGAATCAGAATCTGCATTTTTGAAAGATCCCCAAGTGATTCACCAGCGTATTAAATTTTGAGAAACACTGCTCTAAGCTACAAAGGAGTAACTGCTTTTGATTTAACACTGACGTGAAGCCCGGTTTTGCAGTTCTCCAGCTGAAACCAAGTGTTTTTCCACACTACCCTTACCATCCCTTACTTCCATCTTGCCTGTTGCATTTTTCTGTGTCTCCAGATTGTAAGTAAAAGTTGTGTGGGAAATGGGAAAATCAAATCCTGATTATAAAATCCAAATGTTTCCATGCTGAACCCTTTTCACACAGCAGAAGGGATGTAACAGCTCTCATGTTTAAGCTCTAGGTCTCCAAACACTCTGACACTCCAGACTTCTGAAGTTCTTAAACATAGGTTATTGAAAACCTGATTGTCTGCTGATGACATTTATAGGGCATGACTGTAGTGTAACTAATTTTTCTAACAAACATGCCAGACTTTAAATACCCAACTGATTTTTGCCCTCTTCAAAGAAGTCACCCTGGGAAAAATAAATGAAATTTTCCTGTTTAAAACCTACCACTTTTTTTCACAATTATTAGAGTCAAGACATTCCCTCTCCCTGTCTCATTACTCTGTAGCCGTATCTAAAATCTGATAAAAAACAATCTCTAATTTAATCACTTCCTCATTTAATCATTTTGTCATTTAAAACCATCTGGTAACTTGATATTTGAGTAATTTCCACAAATTAAGTAGACCAAAGTCTGCAAAGACTTACCACCCTAGTGGATACTCATAGGTCCTCAAGGCCACTTTTAAAAATTACAGAAAAGATAAATGGTTTGAAATAAACACCATCTCCTTTGAAAAGAATATTCATTTAGATATAGAATCTGGTATATCTCTTATTTAAAATAAAAGTCAGCACTTAATAGTTGGCAAATATTCTAATTTTTTCATTTATAATATTTAAATTCAGGAAATGACAAGGCAGAAAAGCAGATTCCATCGTTAAAAAAATGAAAACACACAACACACATTCAAGAAATCTACTTTAATTCTGAAAGAGATTCATCCAGAATGAACAGTACCGTTTTCTACTATTTTTACTTGGGGGTAAAGCCAACAGTGAAACAACTTTCTATAACACACAATATAGATTTTTATGTTTCTTTTAAAATATCTCATCTAAGTTTCCTTATTTGTATACGTACTATATATAATACCATCTTAGATTTAAGAGTCCTAACAAGATTAAAACTTTTTCTTGCATCTACTCTTCTATGCCTATGAAGAATAGAGACCACGTCTGAACACGTAATGGCTTCATATCTTAAATCCAAGTTAACTACAATGTTTTCCAGAGAAGAAAATTTTCATAAAATATTAATGACCTGATTCCATTAAAAAAACAAAAAAGTTTCAGCAAATGTGAAAAAAGAAAATCCTATTGTCAATTCATGATATGAGGGAACAAAAAGAGACAATGCATTCTCCCAGAGAAATAGTGGGTTTTGAGAACAGTCTGATAGCATTTCACACAGTAAAGTATCAAAAGGTCTGACAAGCCTCCTTGCTCAGAGGGAAACAAATGGCTTCAACGTGCTCCTCTTCTGAATTGCTCAGTAACCCCAAGTGATTTTCAAATTGGGAGGCAAATTACTGGCCATAAGTTCATCAAATTTAGATCTATCCTGAACAGGCACATTATAGAAATCAAGAACATCCCTGACCCTGCACATCTGGTAAAGCCTGGAGTTAGGCACCGCATGGCCCAAGTCATCAGCTAAACGTGCCAAGAAACTGAACTTCAGACGACCATCATCCAGGGAGACGTCCAGCCAATTGCTTTTAACAGATGAGCCAAAAATTTCTTTGACGTGAGATTCCAAACGACTCTGGAGATCTTCAGGTGGTACGTATGTTCGGCTTCGTAAGGGTGGACACACCAGTATAGGTTCTTCCTTCACCTCTTCTATCTCAGCCACAACTGGCTTCTCTTTTCTGAAATGATCAAACAAATAGGTGAATCTTTAGTTCACCGCATTAATGAAGTTGACAAACACCAGACCCAATCTTGCCCATCAATCTAAATCAACAATTTGCACACTTACTACTCTTCCGGGCACTGTGAAGAGAAGAAAGAATAAGATAGGTCCCCGCCCTTGGAAGCTTATAGTTGAACTGAGCTGGCACAGGCAGAAAACAAAAGGTCGTTAGATTCTACACGCTCTAAGAATTCCCATGGATGGGTGAAGAAGGTAAGTTGTCTGTCCTCCAAGATCCAAACCCAATCTACCTCAGTAACCTCATCTCCCTATAATCTATATATACTCTATGCCCTACCCAAACTAAACTACATTCTGTTTCCCACTTTCCTGATGTTGTGTGTTAGCTCAGGTCATATCCTGTCTGAAATGCCTCTCATCTCCACCTACTTCTGACTTATCCTTTAAGTCCTAGGACAAAACTATTCTCTTCCAAGAAGCTTTACTTGATTTCCCCAATCAAATGTAACTGCAAGTTCCTCTGATCTCCTATAGCACTTTATATCGCTCTCAGGGCATGTCGCATCCTACCTGAGTTTTTATTTTATTTACACTCTACTTCTCTTACTAGATCAGGGTTTCTCAACCCAAACGTTATTGACATTTTGGACCAGATAATTCTTTGTTGTGAGGGGCTGTCCTGTTCTCAGCAGGATGCTTAGCAGCCTCCCGGGCCTCTACCCACTAAATGTCAGTAGCACTCCTGTCCTCCAGTCATGATAACCAAAACACATGGTCAAATGTCCCCTGGTGGGCAAAAATGTCCCCAGTGAAGAACCACTGTGCCAGATTATAAAGTCCTGAATACAGAGACCTCTTTTACTGATTTGGAGGTCTTTGGAAAACTGCTTGAATAACTACTGTTGAGTACATGGGCCAATGTGACGGAATCTGCCTGATACACTATTTCAGCGCTTAATGAAATATTTGTTTTCCAAGGAGCTGGCATCTGATCAGGATCGGGCATCCCTAAAATTGGAGGCACCAGAAATGAACGATGTCTGGCCAAGAATATGGTTTGTAATGCTGTTCCTCTTTGTCTACTCAAAGACTCTTCCAGAAATTTATCCCTCTTTCTGCACCAATTCTTTATCAATTTCTCCCCATCTACTAGAGCATTCCCAGGGCACACAATATACTGTAATGTCTCCCATCTTTAAAGAAAAAAATTCCCCATGACTCCATATTCCCTTTCAGCTTCCTTTACAAGAAAACTCTTCAAAAGAGTTGTCTATACTTATTGTCTCTACTTCCTCACCTTTCATTTTCTCCTAAACTACTCCAGTCACATCTCATCAGAATGAAGTATAATCCATTCCTTCCATCTCAGTCATCTCTTAAACTGCTCTAGTTTTCTTCGCAATTTACCACTTTCAGAAATTATACTCTACGTTTGTTCATTTTTTCCTCCACCAGAACCTAAGCTCTATGAGGACAAAGATTAGGTCTGTCTCATTAACAACTGTATCCCTAACACCTAGACACCTAGTTTATAGCAGACACTACAGATATTTGCTGAATGAGTGAATGGAACAAATTTGAAGGAGGTTCGAGAGATAATAACAAATACTAACCAAAAAAGACGGGAAGCTGAAAAATACCTGAGCCGATAACAAAAATCCTTCTGGACTAAAGGAGTTTTTGTCTGAAAGCTGAGGGCATACGTTGTTCCCTGAGGTTCCCACAGATTTTGATGTCCTAACACTATCTGAGGCAAACAGGTTTACCTTCAAAAGATTCCACATGGTGCTGTGGGATAAGCAGCGGATGGGGAGTCAAGAGACCTGGATTCTAGATCCAGCTGTGCCATAACTTGCTCTGTGACTTTTAGCAAAATACTTCTGTGGCGCCTCAGTTTCCTCACACGTCAGAGTGCTTAAGCTCTGAGAAGGGACTTTGCTTCCGCTGCGTCCTACTTAGGAAGATGCTGGGCCGCAGTAGGAGTGTAAGCACTATCTGTCGGGTGACTTAATGAATGAACAAACGAACAAAATGAGGAGGCTGCACTTCATCTCTGAATCTTAGAGATCTCTGCACTCAGAACCCTAACGCACTTTCTCACAACACTCCTTTATGAATTCGTCCCTTTATCCTGCTCAGTTTGTCTCCTTACTTTCCATGAACGTGACCCACCGTCTACCTTTCCGCTTTACCTGAATCGAGACCAAAATTCTCTGCGCGGCGCCCCTGAGACTATCCACGCGACGCCTCTTCGGGTAACGCCGGACACCCACAGCGCCGCCATCTCCGAGGGGAGTTACGGATCAGAGCTCCGCCCTCAGCCGGCAGTGACGCGCCAACACTAACCAATCGGGTGTAAGCTTAGTGGCAGGTGTTCCCTTTTTCCTGACTCACCAGCGGCTCCCTCTCCCTTTGCACGCCGGGAAATGTAGTCCGGTAGCCATTGCCGGCGGAGGCTGGACGGAGGCGCTCTCTCTCAGAGCATGACGGGAGTTGTAGTTTAGGGGCGTCCCGGGAAGGTTCCGGGTGACGCCTTCTGGTCCGGGGGCGGGCGGTCATAAAGCTCCTTGGCTGAAAGGAAGAGTAACTGGCAACGGGGAGGAGGTTCCAGCAAGGCCTAGGAGGCTGCGTAGCCAGGCAGGGGAGGGGGTTTGGAGTTGGGGGGCGGCCAAATAGTGCGTGTGGTATGCTGCTGGGGTCGTGACCGCTCGGGGACCGAGGCAGGACCTGGCCAGACCCATTCTGGAGGCCTCGCCTTCGTCGGGCCTTTTCTCCACCGGCCGGGTAGGCCTCACCGGAGGCTCCTTTGCGTGCGGCCGCCCCGGGTTCCTGCCCTGATTTTCTGTCCGGGAGATGGCTTCCCCGAGCCCCCCGCCGGAGCCAAAGGTAAGTCGCCCCTCCGGGTATCCCCGTTCTGTCGCCGCTACCGCGCTAGGCCGCGCCACCGCCCCCCGACCGTGGTCTCTAGGGCCAGCGCCGTGCAAGGAAGTACCCCCTAGTGTCCTGGGGTGCGGTTCGCCACCAGACTGCCCACTGGCTCCTTTTTTTCAAGAGCGACTTGATAAGTCAGCTGGAGAAAATTAGTAATGTTCCAAACTAGTGATCTCATTTGAGTTCTTGCAGGTAAGGCATCATTTTTGACCCTCCCCTGTGTCTTCTGTGCCTGTCACGATGCCTGGACCCAAGGTAGGCGCTTAGAGAACTTAATGGACTTGAATTGAATAGGGTCTCAAGCCAGTGTGAATAGAGAGTTGGAGCGGGGCACTGAGGTGTAGGAAGCTTGGGGAGGCCTTGGGGCAGCTTACTAAAATAAAGATATTAGGGCATGATTATTAAACCAGAAAAGCCTTAGCCTGAATCCCCTCATTACCGAGAACAAGGATCCAGCTCAGTTATCCTCTAGTTCGAGGTGCCTGGCTGTTACAGTCGGTTCCCTGAATTGGGCTCCATTTGGAACTCGTAGTTACCGTGTTCCTCCTAGCCTACCCGGCCCTGATGAGTGATTGCTTCTGCTACTTTCAGTGGTAGAATTGTCCTTGAGACAACAGGAACTGACTACAGAAATCATACTATTTCAGGGGTTGCTGACATTTGAGGATGTGGCTGTGTTTTTTACCCAGGAGGAGTGGGATTATCTGGATCCAGCTCAGAGAAGCCTGTATAAAGATGTCATGATGGAGAATTATGGAAACCTGGTCTCACTGGGTAAGAACCTGCTGTTTCTCTGATTGAAATACCTAAGAGGCTGTTAGAATTGAAACTCTGAGGACGCTTGGACCAGTACCAGTACCCAAACTGCTTTGTTCCAAAGTTCTGATTCAACCCTTTCAGCTGTTGTTTCCATAACTCTCATCCCTAGCATCCTTGCAATAACCAAAATACAAGCCTTTCTGGCTTCCTGTCTTCACAATCTCATTCCCATATTGCTCTGTTCTTTCCCTTCTAGCTCTTCCTCCCACGGCTTTCCTCCCACCCCTTTTCACTCTGCCTTCTGGAGCCCCTGTTCCTCTTCACATAATGTTCCTTACCCCTCCTGGCCTTAACTGAAACCTGGCAGTTTCCCAAGGACACCACTTCTCTGGCAGGGGCTGCTTATTCTCCCATATCCTCTTCCTTCCCCACCCTTTGTCTCAAGGCTGGAAGGCAGAAGTTATTGTTCTCCCAGCTTTTCAGTGCTATTCTCAAAGCGTTAGTTTTTCACCTTGAAACAAAATCTTTCTCCTTTGAGGCCTCAGCAGTCTTATTCTACTCATTCAATTCCTTGTCACTATCGTCTGTCAACTTTTTTTTGGTCCCTCACCTAGACTTTGTCGTGTGTTCCAGAGTCTTCTCTATGCTAACCCACACCATCGAGGATGCAGTCATTCCTTAAGCCTCACTGTACCTTAACTGTATTGTCTTCAGGGACCCTGCTTTTCATTTTTATTCAACAACTCACATCAATGAGCATACCCCTCAATTTTGTCATTTTGTTTAAGGCAAATCTTAAACGCCAATATTTTATTCTTTGATCAGTTATTCGTGCAATAGGTATGTATTTACTGTAACTAAACAAAGGTCACCAAAACAGACATGATCTCTGCTCACGTGGACCTTACTATAATTTCTTTCCTTTCCTCCTCTCCTACTCCTTTCCTACTTTCATTCTTAATGATGTTTCCTTTTCCTTGACTTCTCTAGTTTTTTTTCCAGGCTATCCATATCCATCTCTTCCTGACTTTGCCTCCTCATCTAATCCATGGAGCTATATATGAATTATCACCAGCATGCTCTCTTGCCACCTTGTTGTTAGGCTCTACCCATTCTGTAAACTTGAAATCCTGTATTGGTTATAAAATCTGCCTTTTCTTTTCTCCTACCTGAGTTGCTAAACACAGCAGGAGAAATGCGTTAACCGAGAGGATTGATGCCCTGTATATATGCCTGGCTTTTCTTCTAGTTTCCACTGGCTTTTTACATCTCAGCAAATTTCTTATCTTTGATTTGCTCAATCTTCTGTTCCTTTTGGTGACTATTCTAAAAACTTAAGGTTTTCCTTAGATCTGTCACTCAGTAGTGGACCTTACCTTCTGCTTCACAGAGAAGATAGAGGCCATTAGACATGAACTCTCCACTTTTCTGCCCCTCATCTGCCCACTTAAGGCTGCTCCTTTCTTCTCACATCTCCAAGAACTTGTTTATCAGTCGTCTTTTTTTTTTTTGCTTTATAGCTTCAGTCACTATTCCTTCCCCCCTGGTACCTTTATTCTGGTGATAGGCATGTTCATGGCTTTTCCACTTGGGGAAAGGAGGGGAGAAAGAAAAAACCTCTTCTTGGAGCCACAGTCTCCCTCTTGCTGCTCACTGTAGCCTGCTACTTGTTCTCTTCACAGCCCAAGTTTTTGTAAGAGTAGTTAATGTGTAGTCTGTACTTCTTTACCTCCCATTATCTCTAGATCCCTTTTCTTGCCTCTGCCACTCCCCTTAAATTGTTTAAAATTGGTCCGTAATAACCCAGTTGTCAAATGCAGTAGACTCTTCTTGGAACTTATTTTATCCCACCTCTCTATAGATATTTGAAACTCTTTATTGCTCCCTCCCCTTGTCTTGCATTCTCAGACTTCCTCTCAGTCTATATACTTCATTGGTGGACCTTATCTGCACTTGGGTCATCAGCTACCACTATATGATGTAAGTCCCAAATCTTTACCTCCACCTAAGAGAGACAGTATGGAGCCTGACTGCCTAAGTGAGAATCCTGGTTCCACCGCTTAGCCTTTGTGACCATGGGTGAATTACTTAACCCTTCTATGCCTGTTTCTTTTTTTATAAAGTGGGAATAGTAATAGCACTTAACCTCTTAGGGTTATTGTGAGCATTAACTGAGTTAATATATGTAAAGCACTTAGAACACTGACTAACATGTAGTAAGTGCAATATAAATGTTGATTGCTATCATCATCATTGTCGTTATCTTCTCTGTTGAGCTCTAAATTCCTGGTCATCTCCTTTTGAAGACCATATAAGCAACTCACACCTGGAAAATCTGACATAATCCATGAAAATCTCAAGGGCCTCCCCTTCAGAATTACACACTCCTTTCTCTGTGCTACCTGTATACACTTCCATTGTTGAATTTATCACACTGCTATAATCATTTATGTTACTTCTCTAACCAGACTGATCTCCATGAGAACAGTAACTATATCTTTTTCATTTGATTTCTCTAGCACTTAGTACAGAGCAGGCATATATTATATGCTTCTTAAATATTTGTGTGACTGAATGGCTATACTTAAGACTCAATACCTCTTGACTAGACTATTGCATTAGCCCATAAACTAGCCCCTTGCCACCAGTCTCCCTTTCTTTTAATATGTGCTCTTTACTGCCCCCAAAGTGATTTTGTGTTAGTTAACTACTTACAACTTCTGTTGATCCTTGATAGCTTAAAAGATAAAAATCTTAATTTCTTGTTCTACATACTAAGACCTCCCTATATAGTCCCTGCCTAGCTTTCTAGCTTCATCTATTATTTTCTGCACGTTACTTCAATCTTCAGCCATATCAGCTGCTGATTTTTTTTTTCAATATGCCATGGTATTTCTGAGTCACTGCCAGCTTTATCCACACATATGGTATCCTGGTTGATAGAACCGGGCAAATGCCCAGCCTTGCCTGTCCCCAGTACTGCAGAATGTGAGTTCCATATGGACAAAGGTGTGGCAGTGAGCCCATCTGTGAGCTACTTTCAGGCTCTTTTCTTTATTTTAGCTGAAATACAGCTTTTCATCAGTTATCATTTCTCCCTCTACAATCTTTTCATCCTTCTCTATAGACTGTGTCTCCATCCCCTTGATGAGAGATCATGATTACGCAACTGTTGCAACGTAATGTTTTCCTCCACTTCATCTTGTTGCTTTACTTGACACAACTCTCTTCTAGCTTTATAATTTTGGCTCTTTATTTATACCTTTCATTTTCATGCTGATTTTTCTTTAAAAACTTTAATAGCTACATTGATGATACAGCTTGTAGCTTGATCTCTCAGTTCTTGATTTTTCAGTTCTTTCAATTGAAACCAACTTCTTCAGTTTTAGTGACTTCTCTCCAGTCTGCCTGAGCCATATGGGACTTGGACAGGATTGAGAATTGTTGTACCTACAAAACTTTAAACTCATTATTTCTTTTCTTTGATTATAGTCTCTCGTTGCTTATTTGTTCAACTGCTCATTCATTCAATAAATTATCAAGCACTGTGCTAGCCCTAGAAATACAAGTTCTTCCCTATTCTCTCATTATTTTACCAAGAAAACTGTTCTTTGTATACTCTGTTGGATAGCAGGGTTGGCAGCTATGGTCCACAGGAAAGATCTGGCCCACTGCCTGTTTTTGTAAATAAAGTTTTATTGGAACATGGACATGCCCATTCCTTTCTGTATTATCTATGACTACTCTCATGCTACAGTGACAGAGTTGAGTAGTTACAGCAGAGACCATATGGCTCACAAAACCAAAAATATTTGTTGTCTGGCCCTTTTTAGGAAATAAGTGCGAATTCCTGTTCTGTCCTAAAGTTCAGCCACTTGTACTTTACCATTTTCTTGCCTTCTCTCTCTCCCTTCGGCTACCATATTATTAAAACTG
Organism: Ceratotherium simum simum; assembly: GCF_057802395.1. Lineage (NCBI taxonomy): Eukaryota > Metazoa > Chordata > Mammalia > Perissodactyla > Rhinocerotidae > Ceratotherium > Ceratotherium simum. The sequence goes on along the minus strand of NC_141928.1, from coordinate 33,162,360 downwards.
ATTAAAGATTATAGAAATCAACTCAAGTTAGCTTAAGCCAACAAGAGAAGTTATTTTAGGGACAGAGATGGCTCATGGAATATATGAGCAGGATTGCAACTGGACATCAGAAGAGGACTGAAACCAGAAATTGGATCACTCTCTGGAAGTCAGGAATTAACTCTTTTTACTCTGTTTGTTTCTCCTTTGCAGACTAGTCTTTCTCCCTTGTGTCCACATACATCTGTTCCTTTAGCTTCTGAGTTGATAGGTACAATTCTGGTCACATTCAGAATAACTAGAAATTTCAGTTTCAATTCCAAATTACTGGGAGAGATGCACTTTGAGTCAACTGTCTGTTCTAGACAAATTAGCTATGATCACAAGATGGGAACATATATGCATTGCAAAGATCTCAGGAAGTGATTATAGCTACCAAGCCCAGCTATAATGGATAGTCATTTCTAGGTTCCTCTGTGTGGAAGACTGGACTCACTTCTTTTCTTTACCTCTCTGTTTGACCTATTTATTTTCATGCCAGTTCCTCTCTGCTTTATTTACTTTAGCATTATATTACATCGTATGTCTGGTAAGAGAAGTCATTCTTCTATATTCTTTTTCAGGGTATACTTAACTAGTTTTCTGCATGTTTCCAATTGAAATTTAGATTCATTGGGGTTTATTGATTGGTTCCTAGGATTTTGATTGGAATACAGGGAGGTCAATAGATTGGTTTGGGAAGAATTAAAGTCCTTACAATAATGAATCCCTTTAGCAATTTGGTTGACTCTATTTAACTGCCTTATGTCCTTCAGAAAAAGATTATGATTATTTTAATGAATCTTGCACATTTCTTGTTAGATTTATTCCTTTATGATTTTTATTATCATGAAGAGCGTGTTTTATTTTTCAGTACTATTTATTAACTGGTTACTCTTGGTAGTAAGAACCAGTATTTATTTTATATATTAGTCTTGTTGTTGCTATTGTATTTCATTTAATTCTTTTAGGAATTTTTGATAGAAATTCATACTGTCTGCAAATAATGATAATTTTATCTTTGTCCTTTGAGTAAAACCCCTGGAACAATGTCTACTGAGTAAACATTGTGAACAGACTTCTCCTTCTCACAGGGAATTTATAATCCAATGGAAGAGACAAACACAAACAGTTAAAAGTGCAGTGTAATAATAGCTATAATGCAGTTATGGACAAGGGCTGATGATGAAAAACAGAACACCTAAATCTATCTAGTGGACTTAGTGAAGGCTTTGTAGAGGAACTGTTGCTTTGAATTGAGTCTTAAAGAGAAACCAAGAGTTTGCCAGGTAAACAATGTTAGGGGACATTTAGTAAGATATGCAGAGAAATGGCATAAAAGACTATAACACAGGCAATTTGCCCACTTAAAGTGTGAGGGAGTGGGTAGGAGCGTGAATTGAGGCTTAGAGACTGTCATGAAGTGCTAAGTATCATAGTGTAAAGAGCTTTGATTTGATCTTACAGGTGATGGAGTGCTAGTGAATCTACAGGTGGTGACACGACTAGAATTCCATTTTGGGAAGATCTCTCTGGATTCAGTGAAGTAGATGTAGTATGGGGACAGCCTTAAGATCTGAGCTAAGGATTATTAGATGGCTTTTGCAATAATCCAGGGAAAACATAGAAAGAAGGTAGATGTTAGAGAGTAGAATCATTGATTTTGCTGATAGATTTCTTCTAACAGTAAGAAAAAGGAAGAAATCTAGGATGATTTCCTGCTTTGGGACTTGAGGGTAATGGATGATGATGCCTCTCAAGAGAAGATGATTAGAGGTGGAGACAGACGTGACAGCAGATGACGATGATGATGTTAATTGTGAACCCTTTTTGAGACATCTCTCGGTGCTATTCAGAGAGTGTGTATATAGGGCAAGATAAGGATGTAAACATGGGTAACAATAACCTTAAACAGTTGACAAAGGAAGAGAAATACATGAGGGAAATGCAGTATAGAAAAGGCCAGAGAAGAAGTAGGGAGGGAGCTAGAAGAATATAATAGCATAGAAACCAAAAACTGTCAAGAAATGGGAGTAGTCAACAGTGTCAGATGCTGCTGAGTAAAATAAGGACTGAAAAATGTCCATTGTATTTGTTATTCGAAAGTCATTGGTGATATAATGAGAAGTTTCTCTAGATGCTAGAAACAGAAACTAGATTTCACAGTAGATTGTAGAATAGATTGAATGGGAAGAGGTTGGGCACGGAAAATATAGGAAATGGAGAGCTGCAGTGTTAAGATTTTTTTCAAAGCTTGGATTTCATCAAGAGAAGGATTTCAGGTTCAAGATAAAGTTGAGCATACTTGTATTTTGGTAGGACATGTCAATGGAGAATGCAGATTGAAGAAAGAGGAAAAAATGGTAATAATTGACGAAGTGTTCAGTGGCAAGTGGAATCGAGAGAGGGTAGATAGCATTAGCCTTGGATAGGAATGGGATATATCTTCATATACCACTACAGATAATTTTATAGGTAGGGGGCAGAAAGTTGAGAGAGTTCTCTCATCTTTTTTTATTGTGTGAAAGAAAATACAGTCCACTGAAAGTGGATTTAAGAGAGAACACTGTAAATACAGTCACGCTCCACATAATGACCTTTCGGTCAACAACAGACCTCATATATGATTGTAGTTCCATAAGATTGGTACCATATAGCCTAGCCGTGTAGTAGGCTGTACCATCTAGGTTTGTGTAAGTACACGTTATGATGTTCACACAATGGCGAAATTGCCTAATGACACATTTCTCAGAATGTATCCTCATTGTTAAGCGACGCGTGACTGTAACCTACGTAGAAATAAAGTTTCTACTAGTTTCTTTGGGGAATAAGAGAAGTGTTTTTTTTGGAGTAAAATAACTTAATGACTGGTTTGAAGTAAATAAAAAGAAATTTCAAAGATGACTCCACAGTTAGAAGACTAGAAAATTGAGAAAAAAGAGGAAATCTGAAAAAGGGAATTTTGTAGGGCCAAATATAAATTTGGTAGTGATAGAATTTTCTAGTGAAGTTATCGAACAGGCAGCAAGAGAGAGAAAATCAGGAAAGAAGTCAGAGGCATACTTAAGTGTTTTATATGCCACTCTGTTACGTCATAGACTGTTACGTTATCTTTCCTCCAACACATGCAGGATTTTCATTTTTCGGATGTCATACAGACTCTCAGTTGGAATTGGATGGTTCCAACTCGGGTCTTACATTTTTAGAGGAGTGAGAATCATGTATACTTGAAGAATGTGGTATGATTTGTGGTAGGTGAAGTGGTAAGCTACTGCAGACTTCTCTGTTCCTATGTTTCTTCCATTAGTTCTAACCATGTTCCTTTATATTTATTTTATTCTGTTTTTCTTTATCATAGACTCCATGTCATTCAACCCATTATTTTTTTTAAGCCATTTTGTCTCTTCATATAGGAGCTGCTTTACTTAATATTCTCTTTATCATATTATTTTCTTTGTCATATTATTTTCATTCTCCATTTGTATTTGTCATCCATTCCATTTGGTAGAAGGCTTCATGTCTTATCTCTGAATCCTGGATCATTACACGATGCCTGGAATACTTTTGATCACAATAAGTTCTTGTTAGTGAATGAATTGTTGCGTCCCCTGGTTTTCGTCTTCATGCTCCTCAGCATCATTTTATGTGTTCCTTTATGTCAATTATTTGGTGTACTCACATTCCGATAATGCTGTCTCATCCTAAATTTTCCTGTACCTATTGTTTTCTTCCCATGTTATTCTTTCCTCCTTGATAGATTGGTTCATCCTACCACTACTTGTCTTTATTTCTTTGTTTGCCCATTTTACCTTGCATAATTCACTGTTGATTTATCAGCCCTTCCTCCCAACTCTACTTTCTCCTACTGACTCCTTCTTTGCCTGGTAAACACTCTTTTCATACCCCTTCTCCAAGAAAAGCATTTCATCTCATCAGATAACTAATACTAAATATTTATATAGCTTGTACTCTTTGCCAGGTACTGTTCTAAATGCTTTTTGTATATGAACTAATTTAATCCTCACAACAATACTGTGAGGTAGTAAACTACATTTTATAGACATAATAGATTAATTTATCTTTTTTCTGAAAATTTATCCTTGCTAGCAAAGAGCTTGGCTGATGTTTCTGTTTTCTTTGTATTATTCCAGATGTTTTGAACAGAGATAAGGATGAGGAGCCAACTGTGAAACAAGAAATGGAGGAAATTGAGGAAGAAGTGGAACCACAGGGTGTAATAGTTACAAGAATCAAAAGTGAAATTGACCAGGATCCCATGGGTAGAGAAACCTTTGAACTTGTTGGTAGGTTAGATAAACAAAGAGGAATCTTCTTATGGGAAATTCCAAGGGAATCTTTGACCCAGGAACAGAGAACGTTCAGAGGAAACACTAACATTATCCATAAGAGACCAAACTCAGAAGAGAAATGCCATAAATGTGAAGAATGTGGAAAGGGTTTTGTCCGCAAGGCCCATTTCATTCAACATCAAAGGGTCCATACTGGTGAGAAACCTTTTCAATGCAATGAATGTGGGAAAAGTTTTAGTCGCAGTTCATTTGTTATTGAACATCAGAGAATTCACACTGGGGAAAGGCCCTATGAGTGTAATTACTGTGGAAAAACCTTTAGCGTGAGCTCAACCCTTATTAGACATCAGAGAATCCACACTGGAGAGAGACCGTATCAGTGTAATCAGTGTAAACAGAGCTTCAGCCAGAGAAGGAGCCTTGTTAAACATCAAAGGATTCACACAGGTGAGAAACCCCATAAATGTAGTGACTGTGGAAAAGCCTTCAGTTGGAAGTCACACCTCATTGAACATCAGAGAACTCACACTGGTGAGAAACCCTATCACTGTACCAAATGTAAGAAAAGCTTTAGTCGAAATTCATTGCTTGTTGAACATCAGAGAATTCACACTGGGGAAAGACCCCATAAATGTGGTGAATGTGGGAAAGCCTTTAGATTAAGTACATACCTTATACAACATCAAAAAATCCACACTGGTGAGAAGCCCTTTCTTTGTATTGAATGTGGAAAAAGCTTCAGTCGGAGCTCGTTCCTTATTGAACATCAGAGGATCCATACGGGAGAAAGACCTTATCAATGCAAAGAGTGTGGGAAAAGCTTCAGTCAGCTTTGCAACCTTACTCGTCATCAGAGAATTCACACAGGAGACAAACCCCATAAATGTGAGGAATGTGGAAAAGCCTTTAGTAGAAGCTCAGGTCTTATTCAGCATCAGCGAATCCACACCAGAGAGAAGACTTATTCATACAATGAAACTAAGGGAAGTTTTGATCCAAATTGTAGTCTTGTTATACAGCAGGAAGTCCATCCCAAGGAAAAATCTTATAAATGTGATGAATGTGGGAAAACTTTTAGTGTCAGTGCTCATCTTGTACAACATCAAAGAATCCACACTGGTGAAAAGCCCTACCTATGTACTGTATGTGGGAAAAGCTTCAGTCGGAGCTCATTTCTTATTGAACATCAGAGAATCCACACTGGTGAGAGACCCTATCTATGCAGACAGTGTGGCAAAAGCTTTAGTCAGCTTTGTAATCTGATTCGACATCAGGGTGTTCACACAGGTAATAAACCCCATAAATGTGATGAATGTGGGAAGGCCTTTAGCCGAAACTCAGGCCTTATTCAGCATCAGAGAATACACACAGGAGAGAAACCTTACAAGTGTGAGAAGTGTGACAAAAGTTTTAGTCAACAGCGCAGCCTTGTCAACCATCAGAAGATCCATGCAGAGGTGAAAATGCCAGAAGCCCATGAATGTGATGCTTGTGGCGAAGCCTTCAATTGCCGCATATCTCTTATTCAGCATCAAAAATTGCACACTATGTGGATGCAGTAAATGTAGAGAAGTTTTGAAGCTTAGTTTGACTTGAGACTGGCTACCCAAGTTTGGGTAGGCTCAACATGCCTCAGGTTTAGTGATAAAGCAAATTCTCCTCGGCCTCAGGCAAATGGTTTCTCAAGATTCTGTGAATAGTGATCAACTGTCCTCAGGCAATTGAAGACTTCCATTACTCTCTGTTTTGACGATCGTAGAGAAAGACTCAGTAATTTATCTAAGCATCTTTCTTTAACAGATCTTTCAAGAGAGGTTAAACCCAGGCTCAGAGCACTTGGTTATAATTAATAAAAGGAGAAGGACAAAGTTGCATTGGTACAAGGGAGCTGGAAGCAGCTGATGTTAGAAAACTAGAATAATTATTCGAAGAGTTCTCTGCCACCATCCTGTATGGTGGGTCTTTCAGTTCTGTGATATGTTTGGCTGTGCATGCCAAAGTCCAGTAATTAATCATATGATTAAGTTTTCAAGGAAACAAAGTCCAAATGTTTATTTTTTGGAAACTGGTGTCCACAGTTTTTGTTGTTGTTTAAGAAAGCCAATTGTTTGGCATGTGGGTGAAAGAAAGGCAGTTCCAATGCCTTGTGGTTGCCAGATCTGTAAAATGAGTGGACCATTAATTTTACATGTTAAGATTGAGTAATGAACAAACCTAGCAAAGGTGTTAGCAAGGAAGCTTTGGGAGTGCCTTTTTTTTTTCAAGATGGGCCCAAAAAGGTGGAAGAAGACACTGTTCTTTTGGTGCCCTGCCATCTGTGAAAGATATTTGTAGTCCTATACAAATAATCATTTTCCTCCACTACCAGTAGCATGTGAAAGTGTACATATTTTGATTACCAAGAATTGGGAATAAAAAGACCTGAAGTCTATGCTAGGAAGCTGAGATATTTTGGTATTGCTTTGGTTTTTATGGTAACTAGACTTTGCATGCAATTTTAAAATCCTTATTTCTGGCTCTAGGGCTTCCCTTAGTTAACGGTTATTATAAACTTATTAATTCATCTGTTTTAATAATTAAACCTGTTTTGTTTTTTGCTTTGTGTAAGAGTTCTTTGTTATTTTAGTATAAAATCTATCCTGTCAAATATGTTACTGCTTTTAAAAATTAGAATCAAGGATTTAAAGGAAGTTGCTCTCACTTCTTGTACCAATGACTAATTACGTTTTCTAGGATAGTTCAATTAAGGTTAAGTCCAGGTTCTTTAGTTTGTGAGTACACAATGCCAAGTCACCAGAACCCTGTAATTCTAACTTCCTAATTGAGCAAAAGATCTCCCTTTCTCCTGTGCCTTACACATTCTAAGCATCACCTCCAAATTTTCACCTTCCTGTCTCTGAGTATGTGTGTGTGTGCACGTGTAAATGTGGATGTTACGGTACATGTATAGAAATATACCTCTGTGTGCACTCCCTTATTCTAATTAGGTACTCCTAGTTACCATACAGCTAACTTCAAAACAGAGTTTGTAGCCCAATTAAAATTACAAAAAAAGAGAAGTAACTGAAAATGCACTTGATTCCTCAATAAAATTATCCTGCCCTAAATCTCCCCAGTTTTACTTATTTTACACCTATGGTTCCCAGGCCAAGGTCTCAGCTAAAAATAAGGTTCTTAGACCTCAGTATTTTGAAAAACCTAATGAAAGGTGTGTGTTTTCACTGCATGCACATTAAAACATTGCTTTGCTTTCTGCTGGAATTGCATCTGTTTCACGTATGGTTATCTTGCTTAGCAGAAGCTGGCTTTGTTGACCTCATTGTAATTTGGCGCCATGGTCATATGAGAGATTCCTATTAAAATTACATAGTTTTTAACATTCTTGGATGTGAATCTGGAGCAACAGCTGAAAACTAGCAGTGAAACAATTCTTGACTATATTTACAATTCCTTGCTTATAAAAAGCATAGCCAAAAAGGTGAGTTTTTTTTTTGTGTGTGTGAGGAAGATCAGCCCTGAGCTAACATCCATGCTAATCCTCCTCCTTTTGCTGAGGAAGACCAGCTCTGAGCTAACATCTATTGCCAATCCTCCTCCTTTTTTCCCCCCCAAAGCCCCAGTAGATAGTTGTACGTCATAGTTGCACATCCTTCTAGTTGCTGTATGTGGGACGCGGCCACAGCATGGCTGGAGAAGCGGCGTGTTGGTGCATGCCCAGGATCTGAACCCCAGGCTGCCAGTAGCGAAGCATGTGCACTTAACCACTAAGCCACGGGGTCGGCCCAGGGTGAATATTTTTAAAGCAAGTTCATTGCAGTATTCACTGTTGTTTGCCAAGGAAATGACAGAAGTACGGAGAGGGCTTTAGAGAGGGATATGAAGTGCCTAGAAGAGGAGGGAAGGAGAAAATTAAATATTAAAAGAGGAGATGATGCTTAAGAGGAGACTAAAAGATGAGTATCAGGAAAGATGATTAGTGTCTGAAGATGGGGAGTTGTGGGAGGACCTGGTAGCTACAGGGTGAACTCCCAGTTGCTCCGTGACAAGAACGTGGCAGGAGGTAAGGCTGCCAGCAAACAAGTGCAGAACAAGCGAGTTGTCATGCTCAAGAGAGAGGACTTGGCTCTTTTGCTTAAAATTCTGTGGTAATGTTTTCCTTATATTTAGGTATGTTGTATGTGTGTGGAAAGGGCACATATTTGAAGTGTGCAACTCTGAATTTTCCAAACTAAACACGAAACTGGCACGGCTTAAGAAACATCACTGGTACCCCAGAAACTCCCCTTGTGTACCTTTGCAAATACTGCACGGACAACACATCCTGTGGTGCCTCCATTTTAAATCAAGAGGCAATGTGGAAGTGAATAGGAGGGAAAAGATTGGTTCTTGACCCTTAGCTCTCTGGATCTTATCCTCAGAAAATTACACGAAGTACTGTTTCAAGAACTTGTGGTTTCCCTGTTAACTTCAAGAGGCTCTTAGAGTAGTACAGTTGAGAGATTATGGCATTTTCAAGTAAGGCAGTGGGAATGAGAAAAAGATGGATTTGAGCAATATAAATAGAGTAAGGGTTGGTTGGTAACTGAATGAGGAAAGTGAAGAGGAAAGAGTCAAGGTGGGTTTGGGTGGTTGGTGCTCTTATTCACTAAGATGGGGTGGGTGGCAAGCGGTGCACCTGGTGTGGAGTGAGGAGATTACTAAAGCTTTTGAACATGTAATGTTTGGTCTATCTGTGAGACAGTAGAGATGTCCAGAGGTAATTGAAGTCGTGGATATGGTACAAGGGAAGAGATCTGGACTAGAAATTGGCTTAGGAATTCACCAGTGTGTAGACACAGAAATGAATTAGGACTTGAGGAAAGAATAAAGAAAGAAAAGAAATCCAGAGATGGAATCCTGAGGCCCACTATTGTTTAGTGGGTGGGCAAGATGCAAAGGAGGCTGAGGGAGGAACACCGAGAAGTGTGGAAAACCCAATACGAAGTGAGAACTGCTATGGGAAAGTGACCTGGCAGAGTGCTGCAGAGACATCAAGGAAGGGTTGAAGGGTCCTTTAGATTTGATAATCAGAAAGTCATTAGGGCTGGACCCATGGCTTAGCGGTTAAGTGCGCACGCTCTGCTACTGGCGGCCCCGGTTCGGATCCCAGGTGTGCACCAACGCACTGCTTGTCCGGCCATGCTGAGGCCGTGTCCCACATACAGCAACTAGAAGGATGTGCAACTATGACATACAACTATCTACTGGGACTTTGGGGGGGAAAAAGGAGGAGAATTGGCAATAGATGTTAGCTCAGAGCCGGTCTTCCTCAACAAAAAGAGGAGGATTAGCATGGATGTTAGCTCAGGGCTGATCTTCCTCAAAAAAAAAAAAAAAAAGAAAACAAAGTCATTAAATTTGTTGTATAAGAGCAGCTTCTGAAATTGGGAAGAGCCAGTTTTCAGGGTGTTAAGTAGTGTCTGCAGAGTGCAGATCGTCAGGTCCCAAATGCTATCAATTCATGACAAGAAGTTTACTGTTCTACATTCAAATGGTAAAAATAAGCACAATATAGTATCTTTGTAAAAAAGCTAAATTGATTAAAGACCTTACTTTATTCTGAAGTTATGCACCCCTTTTAAATAAAAAAATCCTTTTATGAAATAATAGTAATTTTAGGGAATGGTCTGTTGAATCTGTGTCTTTAGTGAAAAAAAGAAAATTGACAACCCTTTTTTGATGATTCTTCTTACCCACTTAATTTTACTGGTCTGTAAAAGGGAATAGAAAGTAGATTACTTGTCTGTGAATATAAAGAGGGATGTAGATGGACTTTAAAGAAAAATTTGAGTATTTTGCCATTCTGAAAAGATAGCCAGTTTAGGGAGAGGTTGAAGATAAAGGAGAGCAGGTGGAAACTGATTAAGTTATTAGATAAGCAAAAATGAATTCTAGCACTAATGGAAGGATTTTCTTTGGAGGCTTTCTTCCTCCAATTTGGGAGAAAAGCGGGGTGGACACCGGTAGGGGTAGAGTTGGGAGCCTCATCAATAGTAAAGATTTGGAGTAGCAATTGGGGAGAATGGAAGAGAGAACCAAACAAAAACTTGTGGAGGGCTTATGGCGTTTTGTTTAGGGACCAGCTGAAGCAAAGGGCTATGAACTTGTAATGGGATTACTCAAATTGTAGGAATTAACACATGGAATGATTTTGAAAGAAGATTAGGGTTAAAGTAGATGAAGCAAATATAAATCAGTAGATGTTTTCAGGTTCTCCAGAGAAGCAACCAATAAACCAATAGGATGGATAAACAGACAGACAGTGGGAATTGACTCATGCCGTTATGAAGGCCAAGAAGTCCCACAATATGCCATCTGCAAGCTGGAGAACCATGAAAGCCAGTTGTGTAATTCAGTCAGAGTACAAAGGCCCAAGAACCAGGAGCGCTGATGTCCAAGGACAGGAGAAGACGGATGCCCCAGCTTAGGCAGAGAGCAAATTTGCCCTTTCTCCACCTTGTTGTTTGATTCAGGCCCTCAATGAATTGGATGATGCCTACCAACATTGGTGAAGGCAGTCTTCTTTACTCAGCCTACAGATTCAAACACAAGTCTCTTCCAGAAACACCCTCACAGACACACCCAGAAATAATGTTTTACCAGCATCCCTTAGCCTAGTCAAGTTGAAACAGACAATTAACCATCACAGTAGATAACATTTTAAAATGAGCAAGTAAAAGGAGTCTTTGGTGGCAAAACAAAAAAAAAAAGGAAATCACTATAATACTCCATTTCTATGTAATTTTGATGAGGAGGGTCTTTCTCCTTCATCTGTCTTCCTAAAGGAGGATGTCATCAGCAAATCTAGGGGGGGTCACAGCATACCCAGTTGAGCGTGATATTTGTTTACAGAATAAATTTCAACTCCTTTTTTAAATCTAGTCCGGATATTCCAATCATTTTTTTAAAGTTACTATTCCTAATCAGTATTTGATACCTTTCACCTTCCCTCTCTATCTCCTTCAAAAGTATTTTGTGGCCTTGGATGGTTGGTGGGGTGGGTTGGTTGGTTTCTTTTTAATTAAGGCCATCTCTACGATGCATGGACAAATGAAGAACACATTCACTTACTTTACCTCACAAATGGTACAAGTTCAATTAACATGTATTTTTCAAATACCTGCTAGGTGCTATGTTAATACTGTAAGTATTAATTGCATCAAGCAGTCTTTTATCCTCAAGGAGACTTTGGGGAGTGAGTAGTAAGCCGTGTGTATTCCATAGTGTAAAGGCTGGGGAAAAAAATCACCTAACTTTGCAAAACACTGAGTTTTGATACATTTTTCACAAATACAACATAGCATATATCTCTACCTTCACTATTTCCTGTCCAGGAGCCATGTTCTCAAGAATAGACTTATGTCAGTCCAATGGCTAAGGTAAACCTCCACATCACATGACAGTCATTGTGTCCCTAGAAACAAGAAGTACATTCTAACTTCTTTGGTCTGTATATTCCCTGAGGTAAAACCAGGGCAAGACAAGGAAGGAAAAGTTGGAAGTGGCTGCAGAAAGATGCCTTGACCTTGGATGTCTTAAGAGGCCAGGGTAGATTTGTCCGACACCTGAGACCTCAGGCTACAGCTTAGCCCTGGTTGTTAGGAACTACCAGAAGAATTAGCGCTATATTTAGAAGATGCTCTGTATTTCACTGTGCCACCATACTCAAAGGGCTGTGTCTGTGCGTGTATGTAAGCTCTTTTTGAGAACAAGATGTAGGAGAATTTTGAATTTTCATTTGTCCCGGTGCTTGCCTCTCAGGTTGCAATAAAACAGAGACGTTATTTGGGTGGTAAATAGCTATACTACATAAGGAGAGTTTGTTGTTGTTGTTTTCCCTAGTCTAAAGATGTCGTGTCCACTCACTGACTCCCACCAACAAGAGACTAGGCCCTGTGTTGGATTGCTACTATACACACTTAGCTGGCTCCCAGTTTCCTCCCAATCCTCTACGTTCTAACAAATAATTTTCAGCAGCACTCTTTTATCATGTTATTCCCTGCTCAAAAATTAGTCGCAAGTTCCTATTTTTCATTACTTCAAGGCCAGACTTTCCATATTATTCCTGCCCACTCTCCCCTTCCCCTCCACTATGCCACTCCACTTGATCTCACCATTCTGTTCCAATTTCCCACAATTTCCTCAACATACACAATCTGTACTGCAGTCAGGACCCAGTTAATTCATCTTCACTCCACTCAAGTGCCTTTACCAATCTTCAAGAGCCACCTGATGGGGAAAAAATATAACTAATATTTCTTCACGACTTATGTATCTGGCACGGTACATAAAATACTGTTAACCTCACAGCGACCATATTTTACAAATGAGGAAACTGAGGCTCAAGATCGCAAGATCATATAACTAGCAATAAACTGTCTGCAATTCATCCCACCTCCTTTGTAAAGCCCTTCTGATCTCAACACCTGCCCTTTGCTGCTGTAATGTAGCACATTGTTGTGTACCATTTTTCTTCCTAGTTGGATCCTTGTCTTCATCTCAACAAGGCCCGTGTAGTATCTTTACAGCACCAAGCATACAGTAGATGCTTGTTGACTGAATAATTGTTGACTGATTTTATATATGTTTACATATATTGATGCCCAGTACTGAGCGTTAGACTATTTCAGAAGGCTTAGGACAGTCTGTGCGACAGCCAGAAAACCGTGTTTATTTGAGTAATGAAAAAAGAGCCGTGAGTGGCTGTGTTGCGCTTTGCCATTATGACTCCTGTCTCTTAATTCATCCTCTCTAGAAAATGGGCTTAGGGAATTGGTAGCGTTACGTGAGCCTTCTGGGCTCTATTGAGCATGAGTAATTCATCTTCTACCCTAGAAGCGTGGCAGATGTTAAACTAAGGACAGGTTCACAATTCTTTATCTGAGAGCCTTGAGGGCATATGTGTTTTGGAAATCAATATGTTGGAGAGTAAGTATATTGCTTATGCTGTACCTTGTGTAACTCCCTCTGCAGGGTCCGAGTCAGCACCTACAATCAGACACATTAATATCTCTGCATCCCATCAAGTGGAATAAACACAACAGCCTCGAGTCAGGTTTGCCACCAAATAGTTTGCTCCAAACTTATGAGAAAACTTTTGGTTTTCAGAGCTTTTTGGATTTCGGGATTGTGAACCTATTATTGAGATGTATTGACTCCTTTAACCTCTCACTAATTTGCGATGCTATACTTGTCTTTATTTTGGAGACAAAGAAACTGAAACACAGAAAGGCCGTGTAATGTGTCCAAGCTCACACGGCTAGTAAGTGGCAGAGCCAGCAGTTGAACTGAGACTGTCCGACTCCAGAACCTGTGCTTTTCACCACCACGGGTACTGCCTCCCAAGAGGACTTGGCAAATCACACTGGCCTAAGTCTCACCCACGGGTTACGCGACCTTGGACAGCTGCCTTAGTGCACCGGCCGGTTTCCCCCGCCGTTGCTCTGAGTGAAATGCAGACGTCCGCTGGAGTCTTCCACCCCAGGAGAGCTAAATCAGATGGACTTGAAGTCCCAAAGCTGCCGTGTCTAAAGCCTGCTCCAAGATTTCTGCACGTCTCTAGACGCTTATATTCTCATTGTCACAGTCGGCTTCTGCTTCTGCTAAATTAATTCCCGTTATGAATCACTATGCATCATCTCGGCGTCTTGTTTTTGTAAGGCATAACATAGACGCATCCGTGAAACTCAGCTCTTCCGCTCAAGAAGACAAATATCTTTAGATTGCTTGATATTTCTCCCCCTTCCGAAAAGTCCTTTAGTCACCTCCCCACGATTCCATATTGCCCTAGCTTCTCCCTGCCTTCTGTCTTCCTCTCCTTTCTGTTTCTTCCTTTCTCGTCACTCATTTTCCTGCCCCTTCCCTCCTTCCTCTCCTTCTTCCTCTTCAGAGCAAAAACAAATTCCTCTTTTTATTCTTCCCAGCATTTAGTAATTTTTTTGTGGCGCTGGCTTTTGATACTTATGCCTTCATGGTATTACCTCCTAGTGACTTATCGAAGTGTTTTCTTACACAAAGGCAGTTCTAAGAGTTCCTTCCCCTTTGCCATCCCCTCATGTCCAACCTAAGTGCCCTCTCCTCCCTTTCTGCAGCCAGCTCTACTGAACGGCTCTCCTTCCCACTTCCCAACACTGTCAATGGCATTTTCGTTTCTTGCTTAGCTACTGAAGCTTACTTGTCTGGTATGCGAATGTTATGGCTATCCTCAAGCTGAAACCTCTTAATTACTTTCAGTGCCTAGTACCAGGTTTTATTTTTAGTAGGTGTTCAATAACTACTAGAATAAATCTGACAGTGTACCAAAACCTAGGATGCCACTAATATGTTCACTCAGTTAGTAGAAATGGAAGTCTGTAGCCTCATACAGTTAATAGAAACAGAAGTCTGTAGCCTCATAACACTCGTCTTGAAATTACCCTGAGTGGAGGAACTTACTGGGGTTGAGATTTCAGAGACACCTGTAGTGCTTTACTCAGGAAAATATATCAGATGATAGCCAGGGAAAATGCATTATATAAATCCTCACACCCAGTGAAATGTAATCGGCCCTGACCAAAAGACATAAATAACTCAGTCTTGATTAGAAATTCATGCTCAACCTGTAAATGAGAGTCTAAGAGGTTTCTTTACAACATAGGGTCAGTGATGCTGAGTAAGCTCGAGATAAAAATTTTCTGGCAGAAGAGCTTTGTCACACCAGGTGTTACCAGCTTTTAGGACAGCTTAGCACATGATAGGAGCTGAAGTGCTTGCTGATGGGATGAATGAACACAATACAACGTGTTGAGGACCTACAACACTGGTGGCAGAGGTGTGGAGCGCTGCCTGGTGCCCTGCCCTGCCCTTCCTCTCTGGCCTTGTGTCCGTTATAGGAGAAAGAGAGCTGAGTTTTAATCTCTTAACTCTACCCTAAACCCCTAAAGGTGTGGCCTGCAGCAAGTAATTCGACTGCTCTAGGCTTGGTTTTACCATCTGTAAATCGAAAGCCTTGGGCTGAATGACCTCTAAGGGGGGTTTGAATTGCTTGTATGAATATAGTTGTCTTTAGAAAAGTAATACAGGTACATGGAAATCAACACTCAAGTGTTGCAGAGGAACATAATAAGTAAAAATCTCCTTCCCTACGCCCTACTCCCAGGTCTTTTGGACTAATTCTGTCTTATTCCTCTAAATAATATGTTTATGCCTCTATTTCTCAATTTATCTACTCTAAACAATATTGTTTATCCTTGCACTCTTCCAGAGAGATAATTTAGTTTACTACCTTTTCCTATATTTGAATTATAGGTATGAATATTTTAATCATTTGTATCCATTTCCTTTGTTACTCTGATGGACTTACAACACTATTTCTTTTTTTAAAGCACCATTTCTTAATCCATCAATTGTAAGTAGAATCCTGACTCCCCCTAAGTGAATTAATGCTCCCTTTGCTTCCCTCCACTTCTCCTCCCCCTTTAATTTCTCAGCTTCTGTCAGTTAAATCATTACTTTTTTTTCACCAAAATCATTACTTTTATACTGTCCAAAGTTATAATGTTTAAATTCTCTATTGTAACTATGGTTGTCTTTAATGCTTTTTCTACAGGTTAATTCTGAAAATTGAAAGTCAGTAAAGTATAATTATGGGAATATTCTTTACTGCAAAACTAGGTAGTGTGCTCGGATGTGCAGAGGAAGACGTTGTCCTGTGTCACCAACCTGGGCCACTCGAGGAGGAATGCTCCAAGCATCAAAGTCACACTGAATCTCTTTTACACTCCACATGTTGCTCGAAATCTTTTTACATTTTACCTTGCTTCACGTTATGAATGGCTTTCATTTTTAAATATGCTCAAACTTGAACTCTAGCTTGGTAGTTCTCAAACTTGGCTGCACATTGGAATCATCAAGGGAGCTTTAAGAAACCCTGATACTTAGAGGATCCCACATCAAGAGCTTCTGATTTAATTGGGCAGGAGTGTGGCCTGAGCATCTGGGTTTTTTAAATTTTGCCAGGTGATTCCAATGAGTAGCCAACGTTGAGGACCCTGACCATTAATACCAATCATCTCTAGTAGGGTCAAAGATAATCAAACATACTGAGCCCTTTGAAGGCAAGAGCAGAAAGGGAAACCTGATACCAACTGAAGGTTTATAGAATATTTTATTTCCTTTTTGGTTGCAGCTGTCTCCTTCACAACCTACCACTGTTGAGATTGTTCAATGAGACGCACTTCTCTGCATTCAGCTTCTGAGGGGTTTCACTCGGTGGTCGTTATTTGGCTGGAGAGTTGATTTTGTCTTCAAGTCTATTCTTGTCTTAGGTGGATACTCAGGGGCATGGGGAGCTGGAAGTGTGGCAAGGAAACTGTTGGGTGAAATTTCGTTAGATCCTTAATATTCAGACTTATGTTTCAATAACTGATTTTTTTTCTTGTGTCCAAGAATTTAACATGCATTGTGTTTCCAGCAGTTTCAATCTAATTTTTCCTGATTTCCAGGGTTGGTCAAAAGTTGTTCCCTTTCAGCCCTCCTTCCCAGACCCCTGGAAGAGTGAGAGCCAGGCCGGCAGGCCTCGGGTTCTAGTAGGTGTAGCAGGCTGTGAAGAGCGACTGGGTAGAAGCAGCACTGGAGGCGCCTGTGTGAACATACTGGCCTTTGGCTGCCTGGCTGTTAGCCTGAAAAACAAGTGTGAGAGAGGAGGACGAGTTAGAGCCAACTCAGCGGTACCACGGCTTCAAGTCACTGCTGCTATTGTCTGCTCTCTCCAGGACTTATTTCTACACCTACAGTCATTTTCAAAGTGTGTTTCATGGACCTTGTTAGAAATGGAAATTCTCTAGCTTGACCCCAGACCTTCTGAATCACAAACTTGGTGGCTGATGCCCAGCAATCTTCGTTTTGACCCTCCCATCAGGTGGTTCGGACACACACCAAACCACCATACCCAGTTCTCCATCATCGCGTGGTAAAGCACTACCTCTAAAATCTCACACCTCACTTATGCCCCTGAGATGATTTTTTTTAGCTTCGCTGGGGCCTCCCTTTCTTTAGCGCCTCATCATCAAATTTCTGGCTGCACTGGGTTCCTTGCCCAGCCTCCTCTGTGATCAGCAAGCTGATTAAGGCTGTCACTCAAATTCAGCACTCTTCTGTCTTCCTGTTAAACTTTTATTCTTCTACCCTGCTATTTCCCATATAGGTTGATCTCAATCTTCCTGCATGCTTAAGAGAGCTGTTAGGAAAATTCAGGATCTAAGTTAATATACTACAAACTCATTCTCATTTCAGCTGCTCCTTGCCTGATGCTTGGACGGAACATCTGGTCAGTTTCCTAGTAGACCACTTCAACAGCGATTCCAGGCTTCCCCACTGGTAAGACTGAAATCTCCATTCCCTTATCACTCTAATAGATGGCCTCCAACTGCTACATCTCTTCACCTCTACAGACCTGATTCCAAACCCATTCTCTTTCTTCTTTGCTATCTCTTCCCTCCTTTCTAAGGCCAACTCTGCCACCTGTATTTAATATTTAGTTTCATACAATCCTGATTCCTCTAAGTCCTTGTCCTCTCAATGATCCCCGCTCTCCTGATCTCTGATCTTTCCTCTGGCTCCTTCTGCTTTACATTGAAACATGCCAAACTCTCTCCTATTTGGCCAGACTCTAAGCCTCCTGAAGGCAGTGGCTGTGTCTGCTTTGTTCACCCCAGTCCTTGGCTCACAGTAGGTATTCAAAAAGGAATGGTTACTGCTGGAATAAAACCCTTTGTTGTCCTCATTTCTCCTGGTAACTTTTCTGGGTTTTTTCCTAACAAACATTTTGAATGGTCATCTTTCCTCTTCTCTCTCTATTGATACTGTTTTGTTGAGGGTCACTGATATGCTCCTATGTGCCAGTCTCAGCCTTTTCAAAAAGTCCTTATTCTGAATCTCTCTATAGTGTGTTGTCATTGACCCCTTGAAACTTGTTTCTGTTTGTTCCCAGAAGCCTTGGTTCATTCTATCATATTATTGCTGCTTGGTTTGGTAGCTTGTCTTCTTCTTCTTCCCAAAATGAAAGGTGTGCTGGGTTCAGTCCTTGGCCTTCTTATCTTCCCTCTGAAGTATCTCTGTGGAAACAGTCCTTCAATCTACTGTCATCCAATAACCTCCCAGTGTGGATAATTCAAAACTCTCTCTAGCCCTAACCTTCCTACTGAGCTCGACTGCCACATTTTCAAATATCTAGTAGACACTATCTGGGGAAACCGTCATGGCCTGAGAAAGCAGTGCTTCTCCATGTGAGAGAGCCAGGCCCTGAGTATCCACTTGATCAAGGAGCTAAGAGGAGTGGCATCTTACCAGGGCCCGCTTCATAAATGCCTCCTGGGTGGCCTTCTTGTTTGCAGCCTTGCCACTCCAGGCAGCCAGGGCACTGGCCTGCAGGGCTCGTCCATAAGAGAAACTTAGTTTCCAGGGCTTTGGAAGAGGGCAAAGGTTGATCGCATTGAGGTTGAGAGTCGCATCCTCTTCACTCATGCCTCCAGACAAAAAGCAGATGCCTGGAAGGAGAGAAGCCATTACATTCTACTAGGCCCAGCTTATGTGCCCTGCTTGAGAAAGCAAGCAAGGAGCCTAAAAGAAATGTAACGTCTCAATCTTTTCTCTACTTAATTGTGTGGGACTGGGTCGGAGAAATTAATTTGCCTTTGCCGAAGCTAGTTGCGCTAAGGAGAGAAGGGCTTTAATAAATAAGGAGGGTGGTAAAATATTGAGGAAATCAATGGATTGTGTGCCTTTGGACAGACTCAGGATACGTGGTATCATGGAGTGCAGGGGGCAAGTGCTGGCTGCCTGTGAGACAGCAGAGGTCTGTTTCGTCGATAGAGGCAGACACCTGGACAAACACAGACCCTTGTGGCGCTCCTTCAAAGGATGAGGGCTGAGGCCTCGAGCTGGAGGAGAAAGAAAGCCTTACCAGGAACTGCAGCAGGAACAGTCCGGTGGAGAGCTGTGACAGTGGCCATAGCCACTTGCTCTGGAGTATACTTCTTGGTGCAGGCATGTCCAGCAGTCACCATGTTGGGCTTCAGCAAGGTGCCCTCCAGGTAAACATGATGGTCGTTCAGAGCCTTGTAGACAGCAGCCAAGACCTGAAGGACAAGAGGTCCCAACAGGTGAAACCCAGAGCCAGCCTTAGAGTCACCTGACCTTGGCCCTTTTACATTGTGGGGATGCAGGATGAAGGAATTCCCATATGTTGCTTAGCCGAAGCTTCCCAACCAGCCTCTAGGCCTCATCAGAGTAATGCATTGTAAACCACAGCCATCGAGCACAGCCAGCTGGCCTATCCCTGCCACCCCTACTCTGAATGCTCACTTCATGCACTATTGGCATGGCTCTGCCTCCTAGAGGCCCTTCACTCCTTCTTTCTCATTACTCCCCTTGGTCAATTGAGATGGCCTTGATTTAGTTAGCTGAGGACATCTAAATTGGCCTCCATTCTCCATCCCCATAGAAGCTGAGTGGTCATAAAAACATACATTTTAGAGACAGAAATGCTTTCAGATCTCATTTCAGTCCACCTAATTCTGCAAGTGGAGAAACTGAGGTCAGGTTACATTAGGACTTTCTTACTGTCTTACAGATATACTGTGGTTAATTTAGAAAGTCACATGGGAACAAATGACTTCTAATTACAGTTTCTCATGTGAGTCTCATATCTTATTTTAAAATTTCTTAGTTTACACATAATGGAACTGAGGTCCAAAAAGATATGACTTAACCCAAGGTCCCACAACTGGGAACATGGATTCTCGAGCCCTAGTCTTGATACTGCAAATCCTGTGCTTTTTCCATAAGGAGCATATCATGTGCCAAAACAGTAGAAGGTTTGAGAACACCTCGTTACCTTCTCAATGCTACAAAATGATTCCAACTAAAGAATATTTCATATATAACAGCTGATATATGTTAAGTAACAGCTATTACTTAAAAACAAGATTGTTCAACAGGAATTGGGTCCTTTATATTCAAGACTCACCTTCTCAGTAACGTACTGACAGTGTTCCAAGTCATGGTCTCCATCAGGAATTACCTCTGGTTCAACAATGGGTACCAGCCCATTCTAAAAAGGAAAAAGGAGGAGACAAAGTGAAGCTCTGCTCATCGGGAACTTTTCCTTAGGAGGATAGTCAACAGTTACAATTGGTGTAAAACGAAGCCCTTATGGAGAAATACCATATAGGTGACTTAAAGGCAGTGAAAGAAATTTAGTGGGATGTCTAGTGAGCATTTGTGGCTTAGCCAAAAAAGAACAGTGAGCTAAAAAAAAAACCAAAAAGTTTTTCTGGGAATGAAGTAAAATAAATGCAAACCCTTAATTTCTGTATCTTATTCTAGAGACTGTTCTGGCTACCTCAGCACCTAGCTGTCACCCTTTAACGTCAGTCAAGTTTAAATCACTAAGAAAGATGCCTCTTGTCTGGGTTAATTAAGGAATTAAGCAATGTTTACAGTTCTAATTGGGACTCTCCAGGTGCCCACAACTCAAGTAACCCCAACATAGCACCCACACAAGCAATCTGACTTAACTTGGATCCCAGAGAAACTTCAACTTAGATTGGAAACTTGAGCATCAAGTCACCATCCTTCAAGAAATTATGTGGATTGGAACTAGATCAGAACTATCACCTTCAAACTGAGGATCTAAGAGGATCATGCCTCAGACATGGTGGAGCATAGACAAGCAAGTGCCCTGGCCTTACGAGCCTGATCACTTTTAAGGCCCAGCTTCTAGAGCTCTGGCAGAGGGCAGCAGTTGATGGCATTGGTCTTTGGGGCTCATAGCTGATTTGTGGAATTAAATCTTTCCCTACCACGCTTGGCTATAGCAAAAGTAGTGATAAATGCTACCAGGATACATTGGTGAGAGAAGGCTCATGTGTAGTTATAGTAAAATTGGAAAGTTATAGTAAAATTGGCTCTGAAGAAAGCTCTTGCCTCCTGTTTTTTAGCCCAAGGGGAAGGCAGAGCACCTGCTGACAGATGCTGGCGTAGCGGGCCAGGGCGTTGGCATTTTCCTGGATGGCAAGGTTGGATGGACACTGGTTGTCAATCCTCAGCACAGCACGCCACTTCCCAAAGTCAGCACCATCTTTCTTATACTGAGCACAGCGTTCAGAAAGGCCATCAAGCCCTGCAAGTCACCAAAGAGAGAAAGGCTTCTTTGCACCCAGTCCCTGATCCATGGGGCCGCTGATAAAGTGAAGGAGTTCTCCCTTGGCTTAGCTTTTAGCCACAGAGTTTGAGGACCGAAAACATCCAGGCAAATATATATTAATCCCAGTACTGAGGCAAAAGACCTGGATTTAATAAATATGGTTTTAACATACCGTGGATACTCCAGAAGAAGACTAGAGGGAACTAATATTTGTCTAGTACTTACTATGGTCCAGGCATGGTTCTAGACGTTTTGTACACCTGATCTCATTTAATTATCATAACAACCGTGAGACAGTAGTCCCCCCTTATCCACTGGGGATGCTTTCAAGACCCTCAGTGGATGCCTGAAACCGAGGACGTTTTTTCCTATATACACATACCTATGATAAAGTGTAATTTATAAATTAGGCATGGTAAGAGATTAACAACAGTAACTAATAATAAAATAGAACAGTTATAACAATACACTGTAATAAAAGTTACCGTAGATCTTAACAACCTCAGCATGTGAGTTTTTTCTTCTTTCCTTATTAGTCAAGAACTTTTACCTTTTCACTTAAAGGAAGCACTTTACAGCTTCTCTTAGGCATATCCGAATGGCCAGCATCACTACTCTTGTGCTTTGGAGCCATTATTAAGTAAAATAAGGATTACTTGAACTCAAGCACTGCGATATCGTGACAGTCGATCTAACAACCAAGATGGCTACTAAGTGACTATACAGTGGGTGGTGTACACAGCGTGGATCCGCTGGACAAAGGGATGATTCACGTCCCAGGCGGGGTGAAGCAAGGCGGTGTGAGATTTCATCATGCTACTAAGAATGGCATGCAATTTAAAACTTATGAATTGTTTATTTCTGGAATTGTCCACTTAATATTTTTGGACCACAGTTGACCTTGGGTAACCAAAACTGAGGAAAGCAAAACCACAGATAACGAGGGACTACTGTTGTTGTTATACTATTACAACCCTATAGTCATATCATACAACTAATAGTTGTATACTCATTTTACAGATTTGGAAACTGAGGCTCTTAGAGGTTAAGTGACTTTGCCAAGTTTACATAACTAAAGAGTGACAGAGCTGGGCTTCAAATTCTGCTTAGCTAACCCAGAGCTGTGAATTATACTTGTCTCTTTGGGCAGTGAAGTACCTTGCAAAATTGTCTAAGTAGTAAGTGATGGAACCAGGCTTCAAACCTAGATATGTCTGATCCCAAAGCTTGCGATCTTTCCTCTCTACTGTTGCTGGATTTTTCTCTAAAAATAATATTCCCAGGTCCAGAGTATCTTGTCTGTGCAAGGCACTTGGTAAGCACTTTATGTATATTGTCTGATTTAATCCCACCACTATTCTGCAAAGTAGATATTGTTATCCCATTTTGACTGAGCCTCAGAGCCTTTAAGTGACTAGCCTGAGGTCACACAGTTATTAACTAGAGGAGCTGGGACTGAAAACCAGGTGTGTGGTTCTAGAACCAGTGTGATATCCACATTTTGTTTTCCCTTGCTCGCCTCTTGGCTTGCCTTCATTCCAGCATATAATGTGATTCACATCAATGGGTAATCGCCTTACCTTGAATGGTGGTTTCTTTGTTTGTTCCTGCAAGGGGAGCACCTCCTTGGTCTAACTGTGAATATAAATAATTAACAAGTAGTTAGCGGTGTCAAGTGTCCCAGTAGGACACAAGCAGAGCCCCTGATGCTAACAGTTCTCATCTTTCACAAACTAAGGAGATGAATTAGGAAGGTGTATTAGTCATGGGGGGAGGGGGACACAGTTCAGTCCATAGCAGAAGGGAAGTTACCTGGACGGAACATGTAAGGGGTCAGCCTAACAGGATGGAAAGCACAGGCCTGGAGCTTGGGAAGGAAGAAGTAATCCGACAGTTCCCGGGATGCAGAGGTGCCGTATAAGAGCAGCTTCCCTTAAACTGTTTATTCAAGAGACATTTATTAAGCACCTGCACATACCAGGCACTGCGTTATTACAGGAGACAAAGAGGATAAAGATGCAGCTTCTCCTCTCAGCAGAGCAGAGGCTAAGGTCATGAGCCGGAGAGGTAGACAGCCTGGGTTTGAACTGGCTCCAATTTTGCCTTGCCGGGGGCAAGTTATGTTACCCCTTGTCATTCCATTTTCTCACCTCCTTTCTAAAATAAGGATAATAATTGAGGCTACCTCCAGATGTTGCGAGGAGGACGCAATTAGTGCTTGGAGTTGTGAGCACTCAACAAATACTAATGTTCACTCCGGAGACGTTCGTGCAGATTTGGAAGACATAGTTACAACGGAACAGTAAATGCTTTAATCATAATAGCTATCATTAACTAAATAACAATTATGCAACAGGAACTGTTTTAAAAACTCATTCATCCTTATAAGAACATTTTAAGGTAGGTACTATTATTCCCATTTTAGAAATGAGGAAATTGAGACACTAAGAGATTAAGTACCTTGTAGAAAACTTGGTTAAAAGAAGAGAGCACTGGAAGAAAAGTCTAGAAGAGGATCTGGTTCTCAGTGGGAAGATGATGATGGAAAAGAGTGAGGACAGAAATAAGATGATACGAATGTTCAGAGTGTTGGCCCTCCCCCAGCCACCGGGCTGGGAGTTTGACTGGGGTGAGGCAAAGGCGAGATGGGAACAGAAGTATTCACCTTGATTCCCACCACGATCCCCTTTTCCTTGAGGATGTTTCTGAACAGCTTTCCCTCGCTGTCCTTCTGGTAGAGGGTCTCATGGAAAAGGATCACACCCCCGATGCTCTGGTTGATGGAGTTGTCCACAGTGAAGAGGATTTCTCGGAACTGCCGGCGGTTCTCTTCTGTGTTCTCCACCTTGATCCTCTGCAGGCGGTTTCCCATGGTGCCTATGGTGGGAGGGCCGAGGCAGTATAAGGAGCAAGCCTGGGCTTTCCTGATGCCCTCCTCCACACCAGCTCAGTGACTCTCACCAGGATGGGCAGCAAGACTCTCTTTTTCATTCAGATCTTCAAAGCTCCTGCCTCTTTTTTCTCTCCCCAGGAAAGGCCTTGGTTGCTATCAGGATGCTGGTTAGGAAGGTATGGGCTGGGTGTGTTGAGGTCAGGATGGAAGCCACCATTGGGTCCAAGTGGGTATGTAAGGCCCTGAGGCCTCTCCAGCCCTCCCCAGGTCCAGCCCTCAACCTGACTGGATGTACATACAGTGGAAGGAGGGGGTTGGGACAGACTCTTGACTTCCCTGGCTTCTATCATTTTATGGTGGGCCATGCAGGCCCCGCCACCACTCTCCCTCATGCCAACCTGGGCTTCTGTCTGCCACAAGCCCTTCCCTGTCCCAGGTGTGGACACTTCCCTACCCTCCCTGCCCTTCCTTGGCTGACTCTACACTGATTTCTTGTAAGCAGCAGAGGGTTGTATGTCTGACCATATTCCGGTTACTGAGTTCCTGGCCTTGCTACAGATGGATTCAAACGATCCCTGGCAAGGGGTCCTAAAATGGAGGGTTTGAGCCTCGTCCCTTTGTTTTCAGAAATCTGTCTACTGGAACAACAGGCCTCAAAAGGTCTATGCTTACTGAGTCTTCTGCTCCCACTCCCGTGTACAGAAAACTTTACTTCCTCTGAGAGGAAAGAAAATATGATTATCAAGTTGCCTTTGCTAAGTGGAGAAACAACAGTATGCCTGTTGTATCATGTTTCTTGAACTCACCTACAGACTCATCTGCAGCCAGGATCCCCTTGCCATTGGCAACAATGCGCTGGGCAATTTCTGAGAGCTCCTTCTTCTGTTCTGAGGTGAGGGCTGGAAATCGGTGGGCCATCGTGGCAGGTCTGGAAAAGAGTGCAGGAGAGGCATGAACAGAACTGTGAGTGGCTCGATGGAATCATGACCAAGACTCCAGTGTATTGAGCTAAGCCCTATAGGCCCCTCTGACATTTCTGGCCTATTTCCACAATTGGATAAACAAATTAAGTCTGTAGTTTTTTCCCCTTAGCCTAAGTAGTTGCAATTAGCCACAATAGATGAAGGTAGAATGCCAAATGGTGATCCTAAACAGAGTGCCTTCCAGGAAACCTTTGGGATCACTGATCCTGGTTCTGAACCAGCTAATTAGTGACCCACTGAAATCTGACAAACAGAGGGCACTGCAGTAACTGACAGTCCTTCTATTCTGTGGATTCCAGGTGCCATCGGGTGCCCTGGATGGCTTGAGGCCAAAACAGTGAGGCTTTTGGCCTCTGTGACCATTCTTCACTTTGCTCTGTTAGCCTGTAGTCCAGACTATTCTCCAGGCAACAGGCTTGAGAGGAGAAACCACCACTTGGCCTTGAAGTTAACCTCCCTTCACCTTTGGGACCTAGGGGGTGGGTGTAAGGCTCATTTTTCTTATATTCAACCACCTATGAGACCATTTGAAGCAGATGGGGGGTATTTTTCCTAAGTGCCTCTGGGCTGGAGGTTCCCACAGGCTCTAATGATGCTAAAGTCACAAAGTGATCCCTGCTCCAGTAATTCTCAGCTTCACTGCCTTATCAAGGAGACACTCTGGCTCAAAGAACCCCCTACCCAAACAACGTACTCAGCAGGGTCCTCTGAAGAGGTCCATTGCTTCTATTTGGCTGCCACTTTGGGCTAGTCTTGAAAAATGTAAGCCCATAGGCTCTCCTCTTGGATTTAGAAAGAGTGATTTTGTGTAGATTGAGCTATCAAACTAATCAAATCACAGTGAAGATTATCTGGAGTAGTTTCCTATCCAATCCTGTGGCCTCCTCCTTTCCCCAATTTCCTCTCCACTCATACACTCAGACACAGGGTGGTGTGGTCAGCAACGGAAAAAATAAAGATATTCCTTAAATAAAACAAAAGGAAAAAATAGCCCAATAATAATAGCAAATTATCATTTATTGCCAGCACTCTGCTAATTGCTTTACATACACTATATAATTTATTGCTCACAACAATCCCAGAAGGCAGCTGGGCTTCTCTCCCCTCCCATATAATAAATAAGGAAAGAATGTAAGAGAGTTTAATTATTTGTCCAAGGACAAATAGCTAATAAGGCACAAAGTTGGGATAAGGGGCAATAGTCCCCTCTTTCAAGGAAAGAGTGAATTTGGTGAAAGGAATCAGCATTTGGATGATTCTAATGTCCTTGATGACACCCCTCCAGTACTCAAAATCTTTGGGCTTGGATCATCATCCCACACCACTGACATGACCAATTCATAAACATCTGACACGTTCACACGGAGGTTTGCTGTAGTAGATCAGACAGACCCGGTGCAAAGACCAGCTCTGCCTCCCCTAGCTGGGCAAGTTGGTCATTTCTCTGAGTCTTAGGTTACTATGGATTAAATGGTGAAGATATTTGCTCTGGTTGTCTCATTGCCAAAAGGATCAAATGTGACCTGTGTACACCTTACTCATTGTAGTTGCTCAAAATATATTTGTTGAACTGCATGATAAATGTGAAGATGCTTTATAAAGCATTATGAAAATGTAAGGTATTATTATGTCTCTCTTTTTAAATTAAAAAAAATAATAATTACCAAAGGGACTTCCATGTTTCTATTTACTACCAAGCTATTTTCTTCAGACTGAGTGTGCTGACTTAATCAGAAAAACAGAGGACAGGTCAAATTGAACCAATACTGTTTATGGGAAGTTAAACTTCTACAGAGGGATTAAAGGTCTGTACCACATCAGCACAAATGTTGCCCCTTTGTTAATCATAAAACGGGGTCACAGGCCAATGTTCACCACTGGGAGACAGGAGGCCAGCAGGAGTGGGAAATGATAGAGAATGATTTCTGTGCCCCCAAACCTCTGCTCACTGAGGTGTCAAGTCAACTTTTCTTTTTAAGTGTGATTTTAAGTTCACACTATATTATTGAGTGAAAAAAGCAAGTTTCAAAGAAGTATGCAATATGTAATATTGTTCTTTAAATTAAAACACACACGTACCGGGCCGGCCCCGTGACTTAGCAGTTAAGTGCGCGCGCTCCGCTACTGGCGGACCGGGTTCAGATCCCGGGCGCGCACCGACGCACCGCTTCTCCGGCCATGCTGAGGCCACGTCCCACATACAGCAACTAGAAGGATGTGCAACTATGACATACAACTATGTACTGGGGCTTTGGGGAGAAAAAAATAAAGGAGGCGGATTGGCAATAGATGTTAGTTCAGAGCCAGTCTTCCTCAGCAAAAAGAGGAGGATTAGCATGGATGTTAGCTCAGGGCTGATCTTCCTCACAAAAAAAAAAAAACAAACCACACATACCGTTTGTGGGTCTGTATAAGCAGAGAATAACCACCCTGGGGTCATCTCTAGGGCATGGGATGGAGCGGAGTGACTCTCACATTTCACTTTATGGATTTTTTATAATGTTTGATTTCTTAGTGAACAGATTTATATATTACATGATTTATTATGCATAATCTATTAACAGGAAATATGTGTACAAATCTGGGGGAAGGTTGTGAGTATGAACATATACGAATAGAAGGTAACTACAGAAAAACAGAGCTACAAGTGACCTCAGACAGATCTGCATCAACCTGCCAACTTGAGAGATGAGAAAACTGAGGCCCACGAAGAATATGTCTGATGCCACTTCTAAGTTATGACATTCTAGGATTAAAAGTCATATCCTATTGATTTATGACTTGGAAGCCTATTTCCAATCCTTCTTCAGCATAATGACAGATGGAACCCTACAGTGTGGTTCTTTCTGCCTTCCTTGAAGAGGTTCTGTGAAAAGATAATAATTTGTAACATATGAACATTTAACTCCTGGAGAAATATACGGCAGTGGAGAGTCCACGTGCTTCTCCATGCGCGAGGCAGATGGATTTTCAAGAAGACAGACGTGAGGGGCTTGTTCATTGAAAGCCTCTGGTTGCCAGGCACTGTGCACAGCCCTTTTATATGTGGGTGCATGCATGAAGATGCCCTCAGCTTCATGACCTACCCCAATGCCTCAGTGACGAGTGCAGTGAGATGCTCTAGGACAGCCTGATCCCTGGTGCCTTTGAACATACGTGGAGCAGCCTAGAAAGAGACCTGAGTGTTGCTCTTTCCTCTGAACTGGCAAATAAGTGGAAGGAACTCCCAGGTTTATAGCAACTCCACTCCACCCCCTGCCCCAGCGCCTCCGGTCTAGCCTGGGCCTGGGTGGTCGCCAGATGTGCTTTAGCTCAAGTGATGATGGCAGCAGAGCTGGAGCCCCTGCTGGATCCAAATTGGCTAAGGGAGCCCAAGGTAACTATTTAAAGAGAAGTTTATTTTAAAAGGCAACCTACCCTCACAACACGCCTATTTTTCAGATAGTAGAACAAATGTACCAAAATACATCAGCAGCTTTTGATTTCAAATATCTTAAACCGTAGGATCTTCAGGGTGTTTGGTGCCAGTAGGAAATGTTATAGAAACTATCAAACAAGTGGACAGCTTGAGAATCCATAATCAAATGACAACTATGCTGTATGAGGTTTCCAAGCCTGTTTCATTTTCTCATTTGAGCTGTGGGTAAAGCTGAAGGGCAAATCATGCCAAGAGTTCATTTCTGTGACAAAGAAACTTCAGTGCTGGTACTAGTCAGTGTGGGAAGAGAATGAAGAAAATGACATAAGGTGATTGCTATGTAAATATATCATCGAAATAAGCAGGTTGTTATGGAGAGAGCAGAAATGAGCAGGAATCTCAAAAACTGAGTGCAACCTAAGCAAATAGTATTCAAGCTGTTTTTTCTAAGCCAAAGTCTCAGAAGAGCCCTCCTACAGGTAACAGTGGTAACTGGCAGCAAGGTTGAGCATTTTGCTGCCACTCAAAGAGCCAGGGAAGGTGTGAGTGAGCATTCACGCTGAGGGAGAAAAGCAATCATTTCAGCAGATCATCACATTTTTCCTGAAAACAGAGGCAAACAAACTTTCCCCTCTACACGCTTAGTGCTGTCGTTAACCCCTTACTCCTTGGTGAGTGCAGGTAGACAAAGGAGGTTCTTTTACTTACAGTTCGGGAGAGGAGAGTTCTCTTAGACGCCAGAAGCTGTGGACAAGGCAGCAGTTGCCACGTAGGACGAATCTTGGGGAATGCACAGTTTTTATAGACTTCTCATCGAAGTTTTTTTTTTTAAACTTTTGCCCTCCCCTTCCCACCTTGGCCTGGTAGGGAGGTGTTTATCCAATACCTCTGATTGGCTCGTAAACAGCCAATCCTTCTAATCATGCTCACACACTCATTGTACTCACAGAATGTTAAAGCTACAAGGGATATCTGGAAACCATGTAGTTCTTAATCCAGACTCTTCGTTTTACAGGTGAGGAGACTGAGGCACAGAGGATTCGGGGATTCCCCTAAGTCACGCAGCTAGTGAGTGACTGGGCTCTAGAGTCCACTGAGAGACAGTGGGGAGAGTGTTGGCTTAGCCCCAGCACTTACTGGACACTGGACCTTGGCCAAGGTGTTTTTTGTTATTTCTCTGAGCCTTAATTTCCTCTTCTGTAAATTGGGATCTCAACTTCATGAGAGCATTAAATGAGTTTGTAAAGTGCCTGCCTACAGTGGGCATTCAAAGATCTTCCCCAGTGCCCCCAAAACCGGGCTGGGCTCCCTGATGTCTTTAATTCCAGAACACATTGTCTTTTACTCTATCCTCATTCTCTCTCAATCTTTACATTTTTGTCATCAAAGTTGGTAAAAACCAGAATGAAACTCAAAGTGGTTGATATAAGCCATCAACTCCCCTAGACATGGCACTGACTGGCGATGGGCTCATTCCACAGGGCTTTCTCCTGAGCATTCAGCCAAACTCTAATTCAAGAGAAAGTAAATAAAAATATTGCATGCTTCCTGAGGCAAATAATGAATGAGGCAAATAAAAGTTATGGGGAAATCTAAAAATAATGAAGTGACCATGATCACAGGAAAGTATAAATTCTCAGGATCATATTCTTTTGGAATAACACATAAAATGGGGGTGACATATCAAAGTGCTCAGAGGTATAGAGTATAACACCAGAACCTATGGGTGAAAAGTGAAATGTCAATGAAATGAAGGAAAAAGAAGCAGAGAATTAGGTTGTCTACATAGAGTTTCAGCTCAGATCACTTCTAAAAGTGGGTAGTGTTAGACGTTGAATGTGATTATTGAAGGAAATTGAAATGCTTGAAACACAAAATTGAGGGAAATTTTGGCCAAAGCCTGTCCTAAGGATAGCAGAGGCTAGACCAGGTGAAGGTGCCATCAGCACTCTCGACTCCACTGGCCACCCAAAGGCACACTTTCTGGTTTCCCCATCTCCACCTGGTGCTTGATTCATCTGACCAAGATGACCTGATCGGGGGACATGTGAGTTTTCATCAGATTTGACTTTTGACAAAGGGGATTGGAGGAAGTAGAGGCGGATGGTGATGAAAGAATGGAGAACAGGGTTAGTGACAGTTGTTGGGAGTCGGGACTTGGGTGGTCAGAACTGTGACTAAAACACTCCACCTGCTGAGAGATGCATGGCAGAAATAATTTTACTTATGCTACTAGTACTAATTATTCTTGTTATAACAATGACAACAATAACAATAATAATTGCTATTTTTTGAGGTTCTGTGATGAATCGGTTCTTCTTATACATGATCTCCAATCTCAGCAGCTCTCTGAGGGAAGGTTTACTACCCCATTTTCTGGATAAGGAAACTGGTTCAGAGAGGGCAAGTAACTTGCCTAGAGTCACAGGACAGGTACACGGAGAGTCTGTCTCACTCCAAGTGAGTGGTCTAAAGCAGGGCTGCCTACATTTTGATGACCACAGACTGCATAGATTAGCTCTTTCGCTCCCCGCTCCCAGCAGTTTAGAACCTTGGACGTTAAACCTGCATTAATCAGGAAAGAACCACTTGCGTCGGCAGACGTAGGTGGCCCTGCTCCTGCTGGGCATCGTTCCACGTGAACAGTAGGCTGGCAAGGCATGTCAGAGGAGCATGAGCACTCCTGCCCCTGAGTGGTGTCCCCTGCTGCTGCTCCCCTGCCATCAGCATGCGGCCGCCTCCAGGGTTTGCAACTGAAACTCAAAGTTCAGGAAAGCGAGGCTGAGGCTTAGTGGACTAGAGAAACAGCACCTCCTGAGCAACACAGACTGCTTGCAAGTTTTTTTTTGTTAATCTCTTAACTCTATAAAATGTTCAAAACTGAGATGTCATGGGACCCGTCCCGTGGCATAGCAGTTAAGTGGCATAGCAGTTAAGTGCACGCGCTCCAATGCGGGCAGCTCGGGGTTCAGATCCCGGGCGTGCACCGACACACCGCTTGTCAGGTCATGTTGTGGCGGCGTCTCACATAAAGTGGAAGAAGATGGGCACAGATGTTAGCCCAGGGCCAATCTTCCTCAGCAAAAAGAGAAGGATTGGCGTGGATGTTAGCTCGGGGCTGATCTTCCTCACAAAAAAACAAAATAACACAAACAAACAACAAAAAAATTGAGATGTCATGATATGTGGAAAGACCATGGGACTTGGAGGCTGTGAAATATTGGGAAATCCTCCAACCTCTTTTGTCCTCAGTTTCACCATGTGTAACGTGGGCTAGTAAATTGGCTCCATCAGTAACTGATTATGGAGAATGAATGAAATAACACATGACGAGGGCTTAGCATACAGTAAGTTTGCGTTAAATAGCTGGATCTGAATGCATAATTCTCCTTTAGAGGCCTCCAATGGCAGACTCTTCTAATAGGCAACAACAAGATGATATCAGGCATGATCATTACTCTCAATACCCCAACAACTGCCTCATTCATTCTCCACTCCCTGCCTCACTCTAGATACTTCTGGTTTGAATATGATATCTACATAAGTCAGCAGACAGGCCATGAGTTAAATATATTCATGCACAGTATGCGATCTGAGTCCACAAACAAGTAAACTTGTACATGCAAGTAAATCTCATGTATAATAGTTACACTCAGTGTAGGATTAGTAATATTACAAAGAACTTTCATAAAAAGGAGCCACATCTACACAATGCGAGGAAGAACTATGATTGGGTTAATAATGGCATTTAAAAGTATCATTTCTAATCTGTGGTAGGGATATTTCCTCATTGTATTGCAATCTGCTTTGGGGGTTGAGATGGTTTCAGGACTCTGGAACTAGCAGTCATTATTTTGGTCATAGAGATAGGTCTAGTGTTATTTCACCATAGTTCACAAAATTTTTATGGAGATTCTGTGTGTGAGGCATTGCGTTACCTACAGAGATGTTTTATACAGGACACACTTTTGTAGAGACTACAAGATGAATAAGACTGGCTTGTTCTTAAGAAACTTATAATCTAAGAAGTGGGAGGAGAGGGTTGAGGTCAGGATCATATCAGATCAAACCAAATAAGAGAATGTATATGAGAATACCAAAAGATTGTGCAGCGGTGGTTGTGGTGGTCATTGTTACCGCAGTGTTCATGGAAGACTCTATGAAGTAACATGAAAGAAAAGTCTAGATAATCTGGATTTTTACGTGACCAGGTCATGCTCCATATCAATTGATTCAGCCCATCACACTGTAAGACCTATGCATGCAGGGGCAATGATGCCTCATCACTGTCTCCCCAGCACCTAACACAATTCCTAGAGCACAGTAGGCACCCAATTAATTTTTGTTGAATAAAGGAACCAATAAATATATGAATACATTTGTATCAACCTCAGAAAAGTTTGGAGTAACTGTCTTATAATAATTATCCCTGAAAACTTTGAAATAATTAAGAAGTATAACATGACCATTACTTTCTTCTAAAACTATGCTGGATTCTGAAAGCTCTTCTGTCATTGTCCATTTGGAATTTCATAGGAATCCAGGCTGTAGCTCTCCTGAAATGTGCACATGAACCACGGTCTCCTTAACTCCTTTAAAAAAAATTGTAGCAAAATACACATAACATAACATTTACCATCTTAACCATCTTTAAGTGTCCAGTTCAGTAGTGTTAATTACATTCACGTTGTTTTGCAATGGTCTCCAGAACTCTTTTCATCTTGCAAAACTGTCACTATATCCATTTAACCACTCCTCATTTCCCCCACTCCTCCTAGCTCCTGGCAACCATCATTCAACACTCTGCCTCTATGAATTTGACTATTCTAGGTCTCTAATCATTGAAATCACGCAGTATTAGTCTTTTTGTGGTTGGCTTATTTCACTTGGCATAATGTCTTCAAGGTTCATCCATGTTGTAGCATGTGTCAGAATTTCCTCCCTTTTAAAAGCTGAAGAATATTCCATTGTATGTATAAACCACATTTTGTTTATCCATTCATTGGTCTGTGGACACTTTGGTTGCTTCCACCTTTTTGCTATTGTGAATAATGCTGCTGTGAACATAAGTGTACACATATCTCTGTGAGACCTTTCTTTCCATTCTTTTGTGGTCCTTTTAATAATGTAATAGTTTTATTGAGAGAGAATTCACATACCATATGAGTCACCTATTTAAAGTGTACAATCCAACGGTGTTTGGTATATTCACAGAGTTAAGAGTATTAAGTGTCAGTTTGGGAGAGAGATGTGGTAGGTTTTTAAAAAGCCCAGAATCTGAGAGTGTCAATAGTTTTAAAGCACCAGAATGAAGCCCAGGGGCAAGAGCCTTTCGACCTCAGCAGACGTGGGAATGGAAGAGTCAGGGATCGCCTTCTATTTCCTCCTGGTGATTTTTTTAAACACTCTTCATTGCTAAGAAATCTGAACTGTGTGTATTCCAGGAAGGCTAGAGTGCCTGTGTATATTTAAGTACCCAGGGTAAGTAAATTTGAGAGTATCCAAATTCTAGGGCTGAGAAAAGCTACCCCCTTGAGACTAGAGAGTAAAACTCTAGGGCTTAGAAAATCCACCCCCTTGAGACCAGAGACAACTGAAGCTTGAAATGTGATAAAGAACTTGAGGTTTTCTTTGTCTAAGGAAATGTGTACGTGCAGTAGGAAGCTGCAGAGGCAGAGTGAATTAGAAAGAATGGGCCGCAGAATTTCAGAATTACTGAGTGACAGGAAAGAGTTACACTGTGGTCCGCGGTGACCACCAATCCTATTTCCCCACATTCCCTCATAGAGCGCTGTTTACTGCCTTGTCAGTGTTTTCTCTTTGCCTCTTGCTCAATCATCTCAAAGTCCAATTTTTCCCTCACTATCTAATCAGGAATGTTGGTTACTTATGTCATTTATGAGCCCCAGCATAATATTGCTTTCACTCTTCCTTATCTCTTTGCTAAAACTGTTTGGCCTTTAGAGGGGAAGCAATGTGCGTCAGTGGAAAGGGCCCTGGGTGAGCAGGCACGAGGTCTGGGTGATGGCCGAGTTCTGTCCCTAGCCAGCTGTGGAACAGGCGGAAATCACTTTCTCTCAGCCTCCCTCCCCTGGGGTGTCAAGTGGGCCTAGTAATACCCCTCCTGTCTAACTTGACCATGTTGGTGCACTGGTTGAACGTATCATCTAAACAAATGCTTTGAAAGCTGTAAAGACCTACACAATTACGAAGTGCTATAAACCACACTACTTCACAGAAACAGACGGTACCCTGCTCCTGTGGTACATGCACACTCACACACACACACATCTGAGAATCAGAAAACTAGCCCTAGATCTACCCTTAATAGCTGAATGACACTGTCCAAGGGAGGGCATTACCATTTCTTGAGCACTTACTGCTCACAGGGCCTTTTCTGGGAGCTTCACAGAATATTTCATTAATCCCCACTTCATCAGCAGGGTAGGCATCGTTTTGGAGAGGAGGGAGATGACCCCGTCTCTGGCTCAAGGTCACACCGTTAGTAAGCAGCAGAACAGGGACTGAAATACAGATCTGTGACTCTAAAGCCATTGTGGGACCTTGAACTCATCACGTATACAGCAAAGGAGGGGGTCCCTTCTAGCTGTGATAGTCTATGGTCTTTCCCCCCAAAATTGCCTGTTTTAACATACACGGTTTGCCCCAGAGCAAAGGAAATGGTTTTAAACAATAATATAAGAAACTTAGATTAGACCATAAACTGTTTTATTTGGGGAAGTATTGTTGAAATGGATCATTTATTGACTAGAGATCTTCAAAATACTGGCACAATGGAAGAAACTGGGTGGTTCTAACCCCTCGTCTCTTATTCCCCTTTTCTTTAGGTTTGCTTCATCTCATTTCAGCAGTCTTTAGGAATGAAGAGCACCAGGCTGACCAGATCCAGATTTACACTTTCCTGGAAGGCTGGATAAAAGGCCCAGATACTGAGGGGCAGGCAGCCAGCCAGCACATGCAGAGGGCAGACCAGTCAATCACTTAGTGACCACCTCAGTGCCACCTACTCTCCCACAAAATGAAGAACAGTGTCACTCAGCCTCCCAGGTAATTAATACAGTCACCGACAAACTCAACCTGCTGCCCTTCTGAAGGTCCAGCCATAAATTTTCTTGGCAAGTCAATATCATTCAATCATGTAGAATTTGGACTTTGAAGTCAGAGAGAACTTGCTCCAAATTCCAGCTCAGAGCTTCCTAGCTATGTTACTTTGGACAAGTTCTCTAACCGTTTTGAGCCTCAGTTTCCTCAGCAGCAAAAGGACAATAATAAAACTTAACTTAGTGGAAGTTCCACTTAGTGGAAGAGAGGTAGAAGCGGGTTTGAGGAGGATGAAGAAAATGGCCGCATCATTTGTGGAAAGTGTAAAGAGGAACGGAGGAGGAGAGATGAATAAAGAGATAAGGCCATGCATCCATGCTTCCGGACTCAGAAGCAGACTGAGTGGCGGGAAGGGTCACCCCACCAGGGAGGCAGACAAGCTGACTTCATTAGCACCCCTGGGCCGCACCATTCAAGGTGCACAACTGGCCTGTGCCACTGCCACCACCACGGCATTCCTGTCCTCTGCGGCACAGCTGACTCCCAGGCATGTTCAGCCTGGCTAGGCTGCCAGATGGAGGTGCAAACAAGAGGCTGGAATGAGTTATCTCTGGCAGGGTGTCAGGGATTTCCTCATCCAATCACTGGCACCCCAGCAGAGCAGGCTGCATGGTCGTGACCAGGCCCTGGCTCCCCCGGAGCGGGAAGAGAGGAGCAGTTACCCTCTTCTCATCTGTTTCCTGCCCCGGCCTGCCCTCTTCTGCTGCTCATTTTGGTGGCTCTCCTTTGGGCCATTTGCCAAGTGAGAATAGAGTCCCTCTGATCCCAGAGAGGAAGGTAAAAGCAGTCACTATAAAGAAAAAAAGGCAGTCACTTATTAAAAAATAATTATAATCTTGAATGTCATTGTCAGAGAATACAGACAGCTGCCTCTTGCTAGAGCTCTTGCTTACACCGTGTGCAGGTACATTTGCTGATCATTTTTCCAGTGCCCTCTTCTCCTCCCCAACACCACTGTCTCTGGGGTCTTTTCCCTCATACCTTCTCCCTCCTTCATCCTGGACCTCCAAGGTAGGCCGCCTATAGTGGTTCTGCAAAAGTGACGGTCCCTGTTGGGTCTAGGAGGAGAGAGAAGACAAGATCACAAATTGGTACATGTAACTCAGATCTCAGATCCCTCCTTGGCTTTTTAGATCCAGATAAGATTGGCTCAAACCTCCATCTATAACCTCCAGAAAGTCCAATGCCTTCCGCCAGTTTGGAAGATATTCCCAGGGAGGTTCTGTTATTAAGGTCGCTCTGCCTCAGAGCATCTCATTTCCCTGAATCAGTTCAGTCAAGCGCACGGGTCATTGTCCCAGCCCCAGTGTACCAGCCCTGTCCCTGCCTTGGTGACCTAGATGGGAAACTTGGCTCCTTCAGCAGATCTCCATGAAAAAGCAAAAATAAACATACGAACAATTTCACTTGCACAAAGGCTTTTTGCAGTGTTAAAAGATAGACTGAGACATTAAAATTATAAGAATTTATTTGAGCAATACCAAACGGTTAGAAGAGCTCTGTCAAAGGGAGCTGGGGAAAAACTTTGATAGAGAAAAAGCCGAAGTAAAGTAGGGAAATTATTGATAGGCTATAGCCTAAAGCTTAGTTGGCTGTATGTGACTGGTTGTACTTAGATTTGGATTTCATAACCTTGAGGCATATACAGGCTTAGATTTGCGTTTGCTAAGGTAGATGCCACTGCGTTAGAGCCACCTCACTCTAATGACCTCCTGTTTAATTAATCTAACAGTAGACATAGCTAAAGATTTGCAGAGAGGAAGGGGAATTACATGGTGGCCATAGAACAATTTGAAATTGAGCATTAGTCATCCCTATTCCTAAAAGTCCTTTGAAATACCCCACCAGATGGAATGTTCCATTGACTGCTGAAGACTCTACTTCTCTCCTCTCCTTTCCCATTTCTCCTCCTCATTTCTTCCCTCACAGATTGCTCATAGAAGTCTGAATTGTTTTTACTCCACTAGCTGAGGCAGCACTCCCGCACTCACCTCTAAACCTTTGTATCTCCAAACAAATCAGTTTCCTGGGCTACAGGACAGGGCCATCTACTCCGCTAGTGAGGAGCCACTCAGAAACCCAGAGACTTCCTCGAACACGTTCCATCTTCCTTAAAAGGCACTTTCCATATGACGTCACAATTTTGGTTTCTCTTTTAAGTATATTCCAAGGTTGTGTGGTGAGGGCCGTAAGAAAGTCAAGCCCCCCTGTACCTGAGTTCGAAGGAAGGTAGTCTCTTTCTCTGAGACTGTCAGGGAAGAATCCATATGCAGATGCGCTGAGCAGAGTTGGGAGTGTAGAGTGTTTCCTGCTCTGAGATAGAACGTCAGGTACGTGTTTTGTGTGGATAACGGAGGATGGAGTTGAGTGCTGAGCTGCGATGAGGATCAATCCTCCAGTGGGCCTGTTTTACTACCTGCCCTTCTGCTCTGTGACTGTGGGAGTGGAAGGGAACCAGAAAACACCAGAGAAGAATTAATAAAGGACAAGCATTCCTTTATACCCTGAGGATATAACTGCATTTTCTTGAGCTAGACATGACCAGGACAGACAGTGGCTCTGTTAGCTAATCCCTAAGGCAAGGGAAGATATGGACAATTCTAGACCTTAAGTTATTTTTTCATAC
This sequence comes from Ceratotherium simum simum, assembly GCF_057802395.1. Taxonomy (NCBI): domain Eukaryota; kingdom Metazoa; phylum Chordata; class Mammalia; order Perissodactyla; family Rhinocerotidae; genus Ceratotherium; species Ceratotherium simum. Next base: position 33,123,766 of record NC_141928.1, on the reverse strand, counting down.
ACATCCACCTCCTTTAAACTAAGTTGTAAAAATCAAGCCCACACAGGAGTGACCTTCTTACATGTTTACTTGTTAAAGCCAGGAAAAGCATTGTTTTGAATTAGGTATGTATCAGTGAGATTTTCATCATGGCCAAGGGGAGGATCTAGCTATGGCTATTAACTTGCAGACTGCAAGTTTTGGGCATTTCAGGCACCCATTTAAAACCAAGTAAAACAACTTTTTTTTTTTTTTTTAAAGATTTTATTTATTTATTTTTTCCCTCCAAAGCCCCAGTAGATAGTTGCATGTCATAGCTGCACATCCTTCCAGTTGCTGTATGTGGGATGCGGCCTCAGCATAGCTGGAGAAGCGGTGCGTCGGTGCGCGCCCGGGATCCGGGCCCAGGCCGCCAGCAGCTGAGCGCACGCACTTAACCGCTAAGCCACAGGGTCAGCCCGTAAAACAACTTTTGTATCGGCTACCACACCTCTGGTTCTCTGCTGAGTAAATCCTGAATGGTTTCTATTCAGGTCCATCCTGATAGATTCCTTAACTTCACCAGGACCGATGCCAGAGGCCAGGAGGGTCTAATCTTCACATTCAAGAAAGGCCTCAAATTCCGTTTAGATGTGATTGCCAAATGAGTTATACACACAGTTATTGCTTCATGTGTGTATTCAAAGCATTAATTTGCTAAATGTATGCATTCAAATTCTACCAGGGTTTTGGTAACTGTGGTTTTGCCAGAGTCTTCATTTTTAATATACTTACCGGAAGCTTAAAATTATGGAAGTAGCCTGGATCTCTCTTGGCCTCTGAGAGGCCCTGTCCCACACCTATCTTGATTGTTTATATATAGATAGATCTTTATTCCACAAGAAAGGAGTATAAACTTGGGCTCAAATCCCCCAATAATTTATCAAAAGATCACCTGAATGAAATATTGGGAGAGAATTCCTTGAATAATATGCAGTCCATCCAGTTTGACCATATCAGAGGTACAGAGAATGGGCACATTACATACCCAGGCCTACACCTTTCCTGCTGGAATCGTTTTGGGTGAATAGTTCTAGTGTGCTTTTGGTATGATGCCATCTGACTTGCCTGGAGGCCATCATCGAAAATAGGTCTGTGCAGGGCCGGCCCCGTGGCTTAGCGGTTAAGTGCGCGTGCTCTGCTGCTGGCGGCCTGGGTTTGGATCCCGGGCATGCACTGACACACTGCTACTCCGGCCATGCTGAGGCCGCGTCCCACATACAGCAACTGGAAGGATGTGCAGCTATGACATACAACTATCTACTGGGGCTTTGGGGGAAAAATAAATAAAATTAAAAAAAAAAAAAAAAAGAAAATAGGTCTGTGCAACTCACTCTCTGGCCATCGTCCAATAATCCCATCACAGGCTGTGCTCATTATGAAGTCCTCAGACAGAAATTCTTGTCTGATCTGAGAACTAAGAATGGTTGTACTTCTCCTGAGCAATCAGTTTAATATTATCTTATAATGTTGTGAAACTGTTTAACTGGCCAGGTTTCCATTTCTCATTGCCTGCTAGTTTATTGAGACACACATTTTTGATCTACCCCTACTGTGACCAGAAACCAGGCAAGGAAAGGGTTACTGAAAATATGACCCATAACTAAACACAGTCTGTCAAATGTTTTCCAGACAAGGAGAAAACAAAATGTGCTGTTTTTCAGAAGATGTCCTCATTTTTTGCAGATGTTGCCATCCTGCAGTGAAACTGACATGGTTGCAGCAGGACCCCTGCAAATTGCTGCAGCTCTAAATGGCACGTTGGACTGAACCTGTTACGTAGTGATACATTGAACTCTTTATGTAATAGCCTGTACCTGTGCCCTGATCAGGCCCAGTTGTTACACAGTTGTAACAGTTCCTCTGCACTCTGGTGTATAAAACTTCCACTTGCACTAAGCCCAAGGTGGGTGGGGGCTGGGGAGGGCACTGCTTTGGGAGCTATCCCTGGTGTTCTCCATCGCTTGTGCAAGCAATACACCTTTTTTCTTCACCCCCTTCAGCTTTGGTTGTGCTTTTTGGTTCCACCCTCACCAAGAGACAGACCCACTGAGTTCGGTTACAACATCAAGTGGTGGACCATAGTGGTCAGTTAGTTAATTGTAATTACTTTGGCTAGTTCTTTTTAGGTTTGTTTGTCTTTGGGTTCTTGCTTTTGGTGTTTTAGTGGATGGTTGCTTTTTATTTTAGTTTTTAACATTTTACTTATTAATCCAGATGTATTTTATTTTTGTGAATGGTTTGAGGCAGGAATTTAAATGTATTTTTTTCACCAAATAGTAAATTGTGTGAGTCATGCATGTTCATAATGTTCTCCATGCATGTTCTTAAATGCAAATAACAGGCTCTACTTGTCTTAGTCATTTTGGGCTGCTAGAACAAATACCATAGATTAGGTGGCTTAAACAACAGACATTTATTTTCTCACAGTTCTGGAGGCTGAGAAGTCCAAGATCAAAGTGCTGGCAGATCCAGGGTCTGGTGAGGTCCCACTTCCTGGTTTGCAGATGGCTGTCCTCCCACTGTATTCTTGTTACCGAACCTGAAGTGAGTTCAATCACCTGTCACACAGCAAGCCAATCTCTGACAGTGGGCGTAGTGGAAGAAAGTAGGAATTTTATTGCAAAGTGCTGAGCAAGGAGAATGGCAGCTAACACTGTAATCCTGAACTCCCTGAAAAGCTACAAGCAAGGGTTTTTATTTGAAGTTTTAGCCAAAGGAGGGAGGAGCATGTGGCCTTGGGGGCTGAAGTTTTAAGAGTCCTCCACACAGGCGCGACTGTCTTTCATATTTCTTTATGGGTCGCATGTGCAGATTCAGGTGGGTTCTCTGTGTTGCATGTGGTAGATTTTTAGTCTGTGAGGTCTAAAGTTTACAATCGGTCATTTTAGCTTCTCAAAGCTCCTGTGAGGTGTTTAGTCAGGCAGAGGGCTGTCAGCAAGCTCCTCTCTTATCCTGCTGTTCTGCAAAGCAAGCTCAGAAACTTTGGTTACTTTGTTTCCCATCAACCTTGTGGGTACAGGCAGGTTTCATCCTAATCCAGGGAAATTTTAACTCCTTCATCCTCGGTTTCATTCTTACGTGGCAGAGAGCAGAGAGAGGAGGCAAGGTCTCTCATGCCTCTTCTTATAAGGGCACTAATCCCATTCATGAGGGCTCCACCCTCCTGCCCTAATCACCTCCCAAATGCCCCACCTCCTAATATAATCACATTGGGGGTTAGGATTTCAACATATGAATTTTGAAAGAAACACAAACATTCAGTCCATAACTCTACTCTTAACTAGCTTAAGCAGAAAGGGATTTATTAAAGGATACTTGGTAATTCACAGACCTCTGGGAAGACCAGAGAACTAGGCTTGTGGGCTACACAGTCAAGAGCAAGACAGGCATGATCAGCAGATCCAGAAGAAATACCTGACCATACCACAGGATGGTTCTAGCAAAAACTCTTTAAAAACTGACTCAGTGGGGGCCAGCCCCTGTGGCCTAGTGGTTGGGTTCAACATGCTCTGCTTCAGTAGCCCAGATTCAGTTCCTGGGCACGGACCTACACTACTCATCTGTCAGTGGCCATGCTGTGGTGGCGGCTCACATACAAAAAAAAAAAGAGGAAGATTGGCAATAGATGTTAGCTCAGGGCAAATCTTCCTCAGGAAAACACACACACACACACACACACACACACACAAACTGACTCAGTGGGACACCTACAACTCTGACACTGTTACTGGGTGTGCTGGCTGGATTTTCTAGGCTCTTGTTTCAGCATCACAAAAGAATTTGTGAGCGAACACACACAGATGAGTTCAAAGAAAGAAGGGATTTATTTTCAAGGTGAAAGTACACTCCAAGAGAGGGAGTGGGCAGGCTCACGGTGAGTGTATGCACTGAGGTTTGGGTGGCTTGTAGATTATATAGGTTTATTTATTTATGAGGAGGGGAAAAGAAGGGGTCTGAAAGAATTTCACCCAATCAGCTTGCTGTCCCCTCCTCCATGTCGGGAGGGGGAGTTTTTCCCCTTAGATGGTCCTTGGCAGAACTGTCATGGCTTCTATCCCCCACGAGGGGGGGTCAAAACCACCATGTAAATTTATTATGATTTTAGTATAATAAGGGTGAGTTTGGGGCGCAGCAGGTGGAAGCTAACTATGTGCCTGAGCGAGCTGCAAAACAGGACAAACAGGACGTTGTGGGTGTTGAAGGGAGGCCATCCAAGGAGGGTTCTTCTATTGTAGTGTGTCAGCTTTTAGCCATTCCCCTGCTCATGTCTGACTTACTACCTGCCTACAACAACATGGCTGCTCCAAAGGAGCAAATGCTCTGGACACCACACTTACCAGAAGCTCTGTCTCCTTGAATATGCCCCCTCACATGGCTCCCTTCCACATAAGATGTCATGGGGGGTGAGAGTGAGGAGGGCGTAGAATCTAAGTCATATGCCTGATTTTTGGATTTTTTTGGGGAAATCAGGACTCGTTTACAAAGTGAGAAATGATCAGAATGTCAAGAGGTTGTTAGAAAGATGTTGGACAGCCATAATGCAGAGTTCTGCTACATTAATCAGTTAATTCAATACTGTTTCTAAAACAATTTAGCATTTTTTGAAATGCCACCCATAATATATTTGATTAATATGTAAATGTATATGCATGCATAGCATGCACACACACAAATGTATTATGCTATTTTTCCCTTGATGCATTTTTGTTTACCCTTGTACTACTCAACACTTTTAATTATTGGAGCTTTATGATACATTTAAATATCTAGGAGAATATGTCCCCTACAATCTTTTTCAACGATTTCTTGGCTCTTCTTACCTTTTAATTTTGCAAATGAACTTCAGAATGGTTTCATGAAATTCTCAATTTGGCATTTTTATTAAAATTATACTAAACTTGTAAACAAATTAGGAAATAATTGATGTGTTATTAAAATTTACCATCAAGAAAAATAATATGCCACTCTATTTACATCTTAATTTTTGTAATTCACCAAATTTTTGTAGTTCTTTTGATAATTGGCCCCGTGCATTTCTTGTTAAGTTTATTCTAGAAAATTTTTTGTTTTTGTTGCTATGTTAAGTGAGACTTTTTAAATTATATTTTTAACTTATTAACGCTGTTAGATAATCTATTTCTTTTATTATAGAAAAGATTTCTTTAGTAACTGTGGAAATTAATAAAAGAAACCTTAACTAAATTGGAGTCAGGAAGGCCTATAGGGGGAGCTCTCATGCCCTATCCTACAACTTCAATTACTCCAAACAGGACGAGATGGAAGCTTGCATCTTCAAGAGGAAGTAAAACTACTTTACTGCTGAAGGCAGATTTCTCTCCCCACCTGGCAACAGCCCAACCAATGAGAAATGCGGCAACTCAGCCAATGAGAAGCTGTTGCCACCTTGAACTGTTACTTTCCCCAATGGATTTTTGTTTAGAACATCCCCTCCCTATGCCCCCTTTTCTCTATAAAAGCAGCTCCCCTCCTTTGTTTTTTGAATTTTATGATTTACCACAGCATGTATGTCCTGAATTGCAATTCTTTTGGCTATTTCTGAACAAACTCACTTTGAGGGTAAAATAACAGGCAAATTTGTTTTTTAAGATGATGTAACTCATCACCTTTTTGACATCCATAACTAGTTTTAATAGTTTTTTTAGTTGATTTTCTTCCATTTTAAAAATTGTAATCTAAGAGAAATGATACCTTGTAAAAATAATGAAAGAATTTTATAGTCTTTTCAGTAGCCTCTTACCTATACAGTCATTAGAACTTACAGAAAACAGCTAAAATTTTGTGATGATAGTGTGCTTTTTCGATTATTTATGATTTATTATTTTTCATGGCAATGCTGCTAGTGTTTTATTGTTGTGTCATGTTGCTTTTTAGTTTGAGATATTTGTTCATTTAGAAAATTATCTATCTTAATTCACAATTTAAAAAAAAATCAAGAACAGACATTGAAGCAGATGCTTCAGCTGGCTGGCTAGAGGCAGCAGCACCAGGAGCCTGCAGGAGGTGCTGGCGGGGCTGGGTTTGTGAGGCACACTGCCCTGGCCAAGCAGAGGATGCAGGGCTGGGACTTGGGTTCCTGTGGGGCCGGGCGAGGCGTGCAGCCCGGGTGGGGAAGGCCGGGTGAGGTGGAGGTCTCTGTCCCAGGCGGGCATGGGGTGCAGGGCTGAGGCAGGGACCCTGTCTGGGCCAGGCTACGCTGTTGTGAGGAGAGGGGCTGTCGCTGTGCCAGGCAGAGTCGGGGGCGCACAGCAGAGAAGGAGGAGCAACACGTGCAGAGCCCAGGCATTCTACAGGGAGCGTGCTGACCTTTTGCACATCCCGGATGCCTGTGCTAAGCAGACCCATGCTAAGATGGCTACTAAGCGGCACACGAGGACACGGTGGCCCAGGAGGCAGCAGAATCCAAGGAGCTGGATTCCAGAGGTGGTGAGAGCCACCACTGGCCATCAGCAAGCAGAGCCACCTGATGATTTGGGCGTGGAATCAAACTCATGTGACCTTCTGAGAGCGGGCACTCTTCTTCTGAGCAAATCTCAGATGAGCTTGCGAGAAAAGAGGAAGAGCGACCATATAAACCGTGTGCCTCCAGGCAGCTTACTAAAAAGTATAGCTCGTGTGCAACCATAATCCCAGATGCCAGCATAGTCAGCTGAACTAACCTAAGAACCACAATAAAATGTGTGAGCATAGCAATATATTACCAGGTAAAGAACAGATGCTGGGACAGATCCCTGGAGATAGATATAGTTGTAGATAGAGATACAGATATATATCATCTTCTCACACTCCCAAAACAAATTGAAGATATGCAAGGACTTCAGAGTAATGGATGAATAAGGGAGTGCAGATACAGTCAATTATTTAATAAGGCATAATAGAGGAAATGGGAATGCTGTTTGTACAGGTTAGATATAGCTTTGATGTGACCCTCTCCCCCCAAACCCCCAAGCATCTGATAGAAGCAAATTAAAAATCTTTTCCAAGGGGCCAGCCCTGTGGCTTAGCGGTTAAGTGCATGCACTCCGCTACTGGTGGCCCGGGGTTCGGATCCCGGGTGCGCACCGATGCACTGCTTGTCCATCCATGCTGAGGCAGCATCCCACATACAGCAAGTAGAAGGATGTACAACTATGACATAGAACTATCCACTGGGGCTTTGGGGAGAAAAAGGGAAAAAAAAGAGGAGGATTGGCAATAGATGTTAGCTCAGGGCTGGTCTTCCTCAGTAAAAAGAGGAAGATTGGCATGGATGTTAGCTCAAGGGCTGATCTTCCTCACACACACACAAAAAAATCTTTTCCTGGAAGAAGAATATGTTATCTTAGGCCCCAAATTATTTCTACAAGTAAACTTCCAAATACAGTGTCTAGACACCTTAAAAGATAAGCAGACAAGTGAACTGAAAAACACAATTGAAATCAAGAACTTGATAGATAAATTTAATAGCAGATTAAGCACAGATAAAGAGAGAATTAATGAACTGAAAGGTAGATTAGTAGGAAATATACAGCACAAAGCAGAGTGAGAGGGAGGATAAAAATACAGAAGAGTGAGTTAGAAACATAGGGTAATCAGTGAGAGGTTCTAACCTACCTATACATAGATTAGCAGAAGAAGAGAAAAAACCAAGCAGAAGTAATATTTGAAAAGAGCATGGCTGCAAACTTTCCAAAGTGATGAAGCATCGATTCACAGATTCAAGAAATCCAGTGAATTCTAAACAGGACAAATATTTTAAGTACATCTAAATACTTTATAGTGAAACTGTAGAACAACGACAAAGTGAAAAATCTTAAAAGTAATCAGAGAAAGCATGACTTTTGAAGAGCCACAGTCAGACTTACAGCTGACATCTCAATAGCAACAATAGAAGACAGAAGGAATTGGGCTGTTATCAATGTGATAAAAGAAAATAACTGCTACACCCAGTGAAAATATGCTTCAAGAAGGAGGAGAAAAGAAGTATTCTGTCCAAAACAAGGTAAGAAAGGAGAGAAAGAGAAACAAGAAAAAAAGAAGAGAGAGTGCAAAATTAGATGGTAGAAATAAATACAAAAATCTCAATCGTGATACATGTAAATAGATTAAGATCTCCAATGAATATATCCCCATACTAGATTTTTTAAAAGTCAGAAAATTCTGTTTATTATTAGCAACACAGCTAAAATGTAAAGAGTCAAAAAATTTCAAAGTAAAAGAATGCGAAAAGTTATGCCAGGCAAATACTAACCAAAATAAACTTACATAGCTATACTAACTTCAAAGTAGATTTTAAGGCAAAAAGCGTTAATAGAGAGAAGCATTACTACATAATGATAAGAGAATTTATTCACCAAAAACAAGTAACTTTTACTTCATACTTAATGCAACTAATAATAGAACTGTAAACTACATTAAAAAAAAAACTGTAAGGACAAACACATGAACCCAGGATCATGGGAGATTTTATTTATACCTTTCTTAGTGATTTTTTAAGGATATAAAAGTTTGAACAGCATAATGAAGCTTGGCTTAATGCATCCAATAACTGCCGAATACACATTATTTTTAGTATACTTAGAACATTTACAAAAATTGACCACATATCAGGCCATAAAACACATCTTGGGAAATTCTGGAGGCTTGCTATATTATACAAGCCTCAATATGAGTAAATAAGAAATCAATAACAAAAATAACTAGAAAAACTCCAAGTATTTGGAAATAAAGAAACATACTTCTGATTAATTCATACACCAAAGAAAAAATCATAATGGAAATTGGAAAATATTTTGCATTGAATAATGGAAATAATTTGTATTGAATATTTGGGGATGCAGCCAAAATAGCACTCAAAGAATTTTTTTTGCCTTAAATACTTATATTAGAAGAGCAGAAAGACTGAAACTGAAAAACAGAATAAACCTAAAGAAAAGATATGAGTAGAAACAAATGAAACAATATAGAGGTAAAAGTTGATTCTTTGAAAAAACGAATAAAATGACAAGCCCTCTGCCAAGACTGTTTCTTTTGACTTTTTTTTCTTTATCAATGTTAAGAATAAAAAAAGATACTAAAAAGTTGACAAGGATATCAAGAAACCTGTTACCCACGTATTTGAAAACCTAACTAAAATGGACAATTACTGAAATAATATAACAACATTGACTCAAGAAGAAATAGAATAACCACTCAAGAAATAGAAACTGAAGTTGATGTTACCACAAGGAAAATTCTAGGGCCACACACATTTATTGGTTTGTTTTAATCATGAAGCAAATGCTTCTGATTTTACTTAATACTATTCCAGAGAACAGAAGGAGGGGACACTACCCAATATATTTATGAGACTAACATAAACCTGAAACCCAAACTTACACAATAGTATTGTCAACTTAAAAAGCAAATTTGTCTGTTATTTATCTCAAAATGAGTTTATTAGGGACTAGCCAAAAGAATTGCAATTCGGAATGTGCATGCTATGGCAAACCATAGGCAAATCCAGAAACCAAAGGAGGGGAGCTGCCTTTACAGAGGAAAAGGAGGAGTAGGGAGGGGCTGTTCTAAATGGAAGTCCACTGGGGGAAAGTAGCAGTTCAGGATGGCAAAGCTTTCTCATTGGCTGAGCTGCGGCATTTCTCATTTTCCAGGTGGGAGGAGAAATCTTCCTGCAGTAGTCCTGTAGTTTTACTTCCTGCAGAAGATACAAGCCTCCCTCTCATCATGGTTGGTGTAATTGACAATGTGTGATAGGGTGTGAGAGCTCCCCCTACAGGCTTTCCTCACTCCAATTTAGTTAAGGTTTCTTTTACTAATTTCCACAGTTTGAAAGAGGAAAATTACAGCCAATCCCTTCAGCGAACATAGATGGAAAAATTCTAAATGAAATCTTAGTTGAATACAATAACTTGTAAAAGTGACCATGAGATGGGTTTATCTCAGGAGTGCAAACTTAGTTTATCATGAGAAGATCAAATAATATAAGTGATTATATTGTCAGATTAAAGGAGGAAAATAATCATCTGTTAATGAAAAGGTGTTAGACAAAATTCATGATTCAAGACTTTTTATCAACAGAAGGAACTATCCTTAATCTAATAAAAGTGTCTATGAGGGCCGGCCCCATGGCTTAGCGGTTCGGATCCTGGGCATGCACAGATGCACCGCTTCTCCGGCCATGCTGAGGCTGCATCCCACATACAGCAACTAGAAGGATGCGCAACTGTGACATACAACTATCTACTGGGGCTTTGGGGGAAAAAAAAAATTAAAAAAAAAAAATTAAAAAAAAAAAAGTGTCTATGAAAAACCCATAGCAAGCATCATAGTTAATAGTAAAATATTGGAAGCATTTTGTTTGGGATAGAATAAGACAAGGGCCCCTGATATCAACACTTCTGTTCAATATTGTCCTAGCCAGTGAATTAAGACAAGAAAGTGAATAAAAAGTATAAAGTTTAGAAATGAAGAAACAAAATTGTTCATTATTTGTAGGTGATAAGATTGTCTACCTGGATGGAATAATTATGAGAACTAATCATAGTTTAACAAGATTGCTGGATATAAAATCAGTATACAAAAACTAATTGTCTTTTTAAATACCATCAACAAACAGAAAACGTATCTTTTAAAAAGAAATTTTCAAGAGCACCAAACCACATAAAATACTTAGAAATAAACCTAACAAATAGATCAAATCTTTAGGAGAAAATTGAAAAAACTGTTTAAATTTAAATTTTAAAACTAAAATATAATTAAAAATTTAGTTCCTTAGTTACTCTAGTCTCATTTCTAGCACTTGATAGCCACGTGTGGCTAGTGGCTGCAGTGCTGGGCAGTGTAGCCTTAGAGCCTTATGGTTCCAGAAAACTAAGAAAGGTTTTTTAGTTTGTTGCAGAGAAGTATGATATAGTGATCAATATATCTATCAAGACTAAAAATATATTATATATAATTCTATTTAGATAGAATCATGTGAGGGAAGTGGAAAAGAATAATGGAAATGTTTTGAACTTTTACATTTATTTTTCTCTAATGGATGATAGTGGGTATTTAATCACTTTAGTATTTAAGATTCCCTTGTTTATATTTAAAAGAGTGACCAATATCAGGGCATTGGATAGTACAGCCTTTGGAACTATTTACATTTATGATGACAAATTATATATGTTAATTTAAAGTACAAAGTTGTACATAGTTTCTCAAAACTATTTTTGGAGACACGTAGGCCCAGTTTGAAGACTACTATCTTAAGTGTACTTAAGAGTTTTTCTTCAATGGATATATATATATATTAAATCTTTTCATCTTTCAAAAAAAGAATGAATGGTGAATATTACCAAAATCTGGCCATTTTTTAAATGACTTTTTAAAACTGTTGATATAACGTAGATTTAAAAATCATTAATTACTTTTGTATCCCTGGACTATTTACTCCAGGGTCCCCTCAAGGTCACATAACCAAAAACAATTACCAAATAATTCAGATTTATTAATGTTTCTCAAGGAACATTAACAAAAGTCAGACTCATAACTACAGCAACGCTTCTTTAAATCTCCTTTTGTTTTTATCCTATACCTCATGAGTACTCCAGAGTCACAATCTCAAACTCCATCTCCACTCTCTTCCAAAGTTCTCCCAGACATCGCTTTAGAACAGAATCTTCTCCATCCTCCCTCCCTTGTGCCACTCCACATTTCTTCCCCACAGGAAATGGAAGTCAAAACTTCTGTTCCTGCTCACCAGCTGCAGGACTCTCGAACACGGCCAGAGGACGTAGGCTCTATGCCTTCATTTGTCCGTAACCCTTTACAGAGAGACATTTAGAACCCTCTGAAAAATGTAGTTGTTTTCACACTCTGGCTGCTTTTCTCAAAAAATCCTCGTGGAGAATCCCTTAAGAATAAAACCATCTACTTTGTTACTGGACTGAAATTGCCTTGGCCATGCTGTATTATCATCTAATGTAATACTATAATATACTATATATATATATACTATATATAATATATATATATATACTATATATATATATACTATATATAATATATATATATATACTATATATATATATACTATATATAATATATATATATATACTATATATATATATATATAGTATATATATATATATATATATATATGTGGTTCATGTCACTGTTATATCTCGTTGTAGATGAGTAAGCTTGCCTTCCTGATGTATGTATTTATCTTATGATTCTGATTAAAATGTCTCATTCCAAGAGGCAAATCTGTGCTGAGTCTATAAACGCAGTCCAGTTTCTGATCCTGCAGGGCTGTGGTCCAAACGTAAGCGATGAGAAATTTACCCTGTGAGGTCTACAGCCTTGTTCCCTTGATCCCTGTGATAAACCCAACATTACCCACGTAGCTGAAAAAGTGCATCGAAATTGTATCATATGTAGAGTTTTGCATTCTGCTTGTCTCATGTACCATTACATCTTAAGCATTTTCCTAGACCACTAAATATCCTTTGAGAACATAATTTTTAGTGGGTTTACAATTTTCCAGAATATAGACAGGCCTTTGTTTAGTCAACCAGTTTCTGTTTGAAAATCTGGGTTGTGTCTCATTTCTTTGCTGTAATTATAAAAAGAGATGCAGTGAATATCCTTATACTTAAAACTTTTTATATATTTCTGTTATTTCCTTAAGATAAGGTCCTAGGACTGGAAATATTAGGTCAAATTGAATGAATGCTGTGGGCACCCGCAAATTGTTGCCCAATATCCATTTTCTCCTTCTTCTAAAGTAACAGAGTTTTAGCTGGGTATATAGCTGCACAGCGACAGCTCTTTCCCAGCCAGCCTTGCAGCTCGATGTGGCTGTGTGACTAAGCTCTGGCAGATGGGATTTGAGTGTAGTGATGCGGGCCCATGAAGCATTGTGCTTCAATTCCCTGGTGTTTCTCCAGCTCTTCACTGGCTGGAAGATGACAAAAGCCGAAGCAGTCACGCTGAACCCACAAGTGGAAACCACATGTTGAAGACAGCAGCAGGGGCAGCTACAATTTGTGGGGCCCAGTGCAAAATGAAAATGTGGGGCCTCTTCTTCAAAAAGCAGGGGAAAAGTGCCATTAAAGATAGTAAAATTTAAAGTTTTCTCCTTCTTCCATGGTTGATTTTGATTTCTCTCTCTCTCTTTTGATTTCTCGTGGTATTTTTTGTTGCTATTTAATGTTGTTCTAAGTAAAGAAAATTTAAGATTTAGATCGTTAATATGAATTTTTACCATTTATCCTTATATTGTGCAATGCCAGTTTTAAATGCACAGGTAAGAGCATTTAACTCATGTGCAGATAACCAAAATTACACAGTTTGTGTTTTGTAGTTCATACATATATGTTCATATACATTTGGTATTTTATTCTTACCAGAAGAGTAGAAATTCTGCACAAAACTAACTCAACTGTTTTTGTTTCACTTCTTGATACACACATATTGTCTTAACACTCTCACAGCTTACTGATGAGTAAGGAAAGACTAAAAGGAAAAGGAAGTATAGGTTTCCCTTTCTTTCTGTGTCGTCATTTTCAGTGTAAGTGGCTGGCTAGTACAGGGAAGTAACACAAGTAAGAAAGGATGTGATGTTTCCTCGTTTGTTCATATTTCTTAGGAAGTCACTGTCTTCTTTCTGGATTAGAAGCAAGTTCTGGTTCAAATGGAAAGCTTGGCCTCCCAGGACTGTCAGTGCCCTCCCCCAGCCCATTACTTAGTCACAGACATAACACACTTAACATATACTCACTTCAAGTCTCCCTGAAATCCCGTGCACCGTGGGCCCCCTGGAATTCTGTGCTCAGACAGCATTGCCAACACTATATGCAAATAGAGTGCCAGGAATGGCAGACACACTTCCTGTGTATTCCTCTGCTTGTGTGCATGTTCCATTGTCCCATTGGACTTTACTTACAAAACACAAGTTCAAAGATAAAATTATGAAGAATTTCTAGATGGCAACAGTGGCACATTAAACCAAGCTTTGGCCCCTTCTGAGCATGGAGCTCTGTGTGGCTACACAGGTCAAACACCCATAAAGCCGGCTCTGGTCTGCCTGCCTGCTGGATATTAAGTGAGACTGAAATACCTTACTACCCAGTTTAAGTTGTTGTATTTTGGGATCTCTGTTACACTTTGTACTCTGACTAATGCAAACACTTTTAGTTCTCAAAACATAGTGCCAGTCATTTGATAATGTAATATGAATGTTTATTATTCTGTGTGAAGCACATTATTCGTGTGCTAGCCTGTAGTGTTCATTAGTCACTGCTGAAGATTAAGTACAATCATTGAGTAACTGCTAAAATAAAAAACCATATCTCCAATGTGGCCCACATGGTCAAAGGTGCCCACTAATCTAGAGCATTTTGATTAGAGAATTGTGTGTATTGATTCCTAACCAGTTGTTTTGGGGGAAAAAATGCAATGTGTTTGGGGAGGTGCTTCAAGTGTTTTCATTAGGAAGAAGAGTAAAAATATTTCACCTTCCTCCATGAAGCTTGGACCTTAAGTACACTAGCTGAATGGAATATTGTTAAGGGCAGCAGGCGTGTGATGAAGATGAAAAAGTGAATATGAAAGTCCTTTTAGAAATTGTGCCTGATGCCAAATGTCAGCCAGATAACCTACCAAATTTTTCATTTTTTCATTTAAATATTTTGGCATCTCATAGACACAACTTCATTTTACCCATGTACTTTTTCTTCATGTTTTCTCCTTGATCTGCATCTACAGTAGCCTTTTCTGAAAGTTCTCATAAAAATGCTTTTTTGTTTATAAAATAAAATCTGTCTGAAAAAAACCCAAAATATGTTGCCAGATTGCATAACCGAGAGAGTGTGGCTAGGAATACCCTCATAAGCTATGGATGACTGCAGATGCTTCACTCTGCTCTTGCTGTTGTCTTCATTTTGATGTTCCACCCCCTCTAACTTAAAATGTCCCAAACTGAACTCATCTCTCCTCCAATGTCAACTGTAGACACAAAAGCAGCTAGTATTTCTTTAGCCTTTAACATGAACCAAGCATTTTACATACCCGTTTCATTTGATAGATAGCGTCATCATCACTACCATTTTCCAGATGAGGAATGGAGGCTTGGAGAGCCTATGTAACTTGCTCAGGGTCACACTGAGCTATGATCCCAGTACATATGACTCCTAAGCCTATGTGCTTAACCACTCCTCTTTCCTCAAGTTTTCTATGACGGCGAGATAATTCCTAAAATAGTGGCTAGTGGTGTGATTAAGAAAAGAAGTGTTTTCCTTTACAACTTGCCGCAAATTAATGTCTATAGTAAATCCAGAATACTGGTATCCTATCACATCACTCTGTCCCTATGATTCCTGCCATCGCCAACAAACACCTTGAAAACTAATGGGTTCAGCCAAGACGAGTTTGCTCAGAGAAGCAGTGATTTTTTATCCCCTAGTGACCTCTTGTGGTTAATGGACTACCTGCTGAGAAACCTACCTCCGGAGAATCCCTGGTTTGTTGCCTCCTGAATGTTCATCCTTGGGCTACAGAAAAAGGGTCATAGGGGAACCAGGAAAAGGGACTTTGTCTTGTCTCACTCACTGACATGCTTGGAAGTCAGCATTGAGTAGGGCATCATTCCAATATGTGTCATCTCTAAAATTAGCCCAGGAAATATGTAAGAGAGCCAGGTTTTCTGTTTCTTGAACTTGCTTTTCATATCTTTCTTTCTTCTTTCTTCCCTTCCTTCCATCTTTCCTGTCTTAATTTAGGTGAGGAGAGAATACTGTAATGAAGCATAAATCAGACTGGAGAAATAAATAGTAGTGATAAAATAAGCCTAGTGGTATACAAGTGTGTACAAGGGTGCTTACTGCAGTGCTGATTTTAACAGAAAATTTTTAAAAATATATAAACTTCCATCAGTAGCAGATTTTTTTAAGCAATTGTATTACATTCATACAATGGAATACTAAAAAGACATTAAAATCTGTGTATGTGCCGACACACACAAGGTGTGGGGGGTGGGATGTGAGTAAAGAAACCAAGTTACACAACAACTTGTATGACACCCTGTTTTTGTAACACTGAGTGTGTGTTTCCATGAAAAGAGAAAGTCATCAAAAGGTTAACGGTGGTGGTTGTATGTGC
This sequence comes from Ceratotherium simum simum, assembly GCF_057802395.1. Lineage (NCBI taxonomy): Eukaryota > Metazoa > Chordata > Mammalia > Perissodactyla > Rhinocerotidae > Ceratotherium > Ceratotherium simum. The sequence continues at coordinate 33,107,602 of NC_141928.1, read as the reverse complement.
CTGGTGGTATTAGTTTTTTTCATTTTCTTTACATTTTTCGGTATTGCAGTGCTTCCCAACTTAGGCAGCACACTAAACATCTGAATACTGAGCCCCCTCTAGACCAATGAAGTCAGAATCATTGGGGTGAGGTCCAGGTGATTTCCAACATGCAATCAAGTTTGAGAACCAGTGTTATCTTGTTGGAATCTTTTTCAATCCGTGATCATAGTTACAAAACAGGAAGAAGGGGGAGCCAGAGAAAGCTGTCTTCGTTTTGCCAATTTATGTGCATGTGTATATGTGTGTGTGTGTGTCCACATGTGCTATTGCAGACAATTAAACTAAGACTAAAGCTCTCAAAAAATCCGAAGGAAAACAGTCAAGTGGCCTAAATTAGATCACCGAGTCTGAAGTCAGAAAAGCCTAGCTCGGGCCGGCCCTGTGGCTTAGCGGTTAAGTGCGCGCGCTCAGCTGCTGGCGCCCCGGGTTCGGATCCCGGGTGCGCACCGACGCACGGCTTCTCGGGCCATGCTGAGGCCGCGTCCCACATACAGCAACTAGAAGGATGTGCAGCTATGACATACAACTATCTACTGGGGCTTTGGGGGGAAAAAAAAATAAAATAAAAGTTTAAAAAAAAAAAAAGAAAAGCCTAGCTTAGTTTCCTCATTCTCCTACTTCCTGCCTATGTGACCTTGAACAACTCACTTCACCTGTTTCAATGTTAGTTTTCCCATCTATCAAAGGCAGGCAGATATCTGTTCCCAACAGAACTGTGAGAACTAAATGACATATTGCATGTGCAAGGACCATATAAATTGTTAATTATAATATGTGACGGAGGGGAAAAAAACAGAAAAGAAAGTAGGAGAAATAATTTAACATTACAAGATAAAATGTAGTCATCCCAGGAATGTTAACGTCTTTTGTTCCTCACTGATGGTTTCCTTCCTCCAACAAATACAGTTGCTGAGGGCCCCACTGGATTGCAGGCGCTGCTGCCACGGATGGAGAAAACCCAGCGACGTCGACAGTGTTTTCCCTCAAGGGGCTGTAGGAGGCAGAATTCTACCTCTGCCCTCTTAGGGTCTCCAGCTGGGCCTCAAAATTAAATCAATTTAAGGCAGATTAACAGGAGAAAACATTCAGATTTTTTTCATGTGCATGGGAGTCCCCACAGGAAAACGAAGACCCAAAGCAGCAGTTAGAGCCCAACGCTTATAGACTCAGTGGGACAAAAGTAGCAAATTATGAAAACGTGACAATTCAAAGGGACTGGCTTAGGGCAGTTAATGGTGGAGAAGAGACTGGGATGATAAGGGTTAGTTTCACAAGGTTTGTTTGCACAGATTTCTCTCAGCCTCATCTTCTGTCTCTGCTGATGAGAACTTTTCTTTCCTCCTGGTGTAGGGAGGACATCTTTCACATGGGAGCTTCGTCTCGGGCTTTCAGGAACAAAAAGGAAGGTCAGAGTGCCCTTTTTACATCTGTTGTTGTTTAGGTGCCTTTAACTTTAACTTTAATAAATAATCTTTACGCCAAAGTGGCACTTTTGGGGGTGACATACTCTGGTTTCCTTCAGGGCTCACACAGGCAAGGGAGAGACAGGCTGTAGCAAATAATACAATGCAATAAGTGCTAGAAGAGAAGTGTGTATGCTCAAGGCGGTAAGGGGGTCTCCAGATTCCAGCAAAGCCCACGAGGAGCACAAGAGTGGGGAAGTGCAGGCCGCACGCGCCATCTTCTAGGGGGCGCGCAAGGCTTTTTCCTCTGAGGTCTGAAAGAGTTAGGTCTATCCGAGGCCAAAGGATACAAAGACAGCTGAAGTAGAACTGGGTTAAGATAAATGCTCCCATGCCTCTCGGTCTTGGGGATCTCTGTTTTTAGATGTTTCCTGTTGAATTGCTTCTCTCTTTGCTCCCGTGCAGCTGGCACTGTAGGAGGAGGACTCTGGGTCCTCCTCTCACTTGAAAACTTTGCTTCCTCCACTTAGAAGGCTAAGCAGGAACCAGAGTGAAGTCCCCCGGGTGGGAAGATGCCTCATCTAGGCCAAGTCACACGGACAGATGACATCAGGACTTGGGGATGATTTTGCCATAAGTTCTTGCTTGTGCACATGCTCTGGGGGTGGGTGGCCTGTGCCAAGGTACTGACACCGGCCCTGATATCAGTTCCCGTACATTAAACCTGGAATGTATGGAGTTAAAACCAAAAGCACTCATCCTCTAGCCCTGTTTCTCTAAGTTACAGTCATATGTAACTATTGGGTTTTTTTTTTAACCTTTGTAACCCTGAACTTCACAAGGCAGATAGAAGTTACAAATTGTTAAAAGCCCAGGTGGCCTCAAGCTGGGCTCACACTGAAGTTTTGGCTAACTACAAGTTCTTGAGGTTTGTTACAAGGAAACTGATATCAAGAAGCCAAAGCTTCTCAGACCTCAACTCCTAGGCTTCCTGGCGCCGGATCCACCCTCCACCACGGAGACACCCACCTGTGATCCCCTTATCTCGCCCTCCTCCTCCCTGCAAGCAGCCTCAACGGGCCAAGCGCAGGCTGGTGGGAAAGCGCCAACCAGCAAGGCCACAGGCTCCCTCTCCCTACAAGCAGCTACACTCCTCACAACCTTTAAAACCCCTTGCCTCCCATCTTTCAGGGAAACGGGACAAATTTGAGAGCTTTCGTCTCCTGGCTGACGTCACCCAAAATAAAAACTCTTTCCTTGCCATAAGCCTGGCATTCCAGTTTTATTTGGCCCCTCTTGTGTGGCGGGTAAAGAACCTGGGTATGTATCCAGTAACAGTATTGAAAGGAGCTGGCAGGACAGGGTTCAGAAATTTGGAACCCAGACATACTTATCAAACTCACTATAACCAATAGATATACCTAGATCTTTTCATTTTATTTTTTTATTAATTGTTTCATTATTGTTCATGACTACATGATTTGTAGATTCAAGGTCCTCTTGAATCTTGTGAAAACTTTTTGGAAATTTTCTAAAATTTATTTGTGGCAGCAACTATATTTTATAGGAAGATATTTCCCTGATTCCTAGACTGATCCCTTCTTTTCATCTTGTATATTTTTATAGTGTAGTAAAGTTTCCATTTGCACACTCTTACATAAGGAGGCCTAAGATAGTCTCTTATCGTTTCACATGGAAAGTGAAGATAGAATCTCTCAAAATTTGTGTGACATCCAAATGAAGGGAAATATGGACAATTTTTTTCCATTTAATTTAGCTTCTATTTATTTATTTTTTGACATATAAAAGCTGTACATATTTGATGTATACCACTGGATGAATTTAGAGATAAGTATACCCCCATAAAACCATCACAATATATGACAAAAACATAGTCATCACCTAGAAAAGTTTCCTCCCACCCTCTTTCATTCTTATTACTTTTTGTGTGTGATAATAATATTTAACATAAGATCTTAGCAATGATTCCACATAAGATCTTAGCAAATTTTAAATTATACAATACAGTACTGTTAACTCTAGGCTCTATGCTGTACAATAGATCTCTAGGACTTGTTAATCTTATATAACTGAAACTTTGTACCGTGTCACTAATACCTTTCAGTTTCCTGCCCGCCCCACTCCCCGCAAACCACCATTCCACTCTCTCTTCTATGAGTTGGACTATTTTAGATTCCTCACGTAAGTGGTATCATGCAGTACATGTCTTTCTGTGTCTGGCTTATTTCACTTAGCATAACGTTCTCCAGGTTCATCCATGTTGTCACAAATGGCAAGATTTCCTTCTCTTTTAAGGCTGAATAATATTCAATTGTGTGTATACACCACACTTTCTTTGTCTATTCATCTGTTGATGGACATTTAGATTGCTTCCATGTCTTGGAAATCGTGAATAATTCTGCAATGAATATGGGAGTGCAAATATTTCTTTGAGATTCTGGTTTCAGTTCCTCTGGATGTATACCCAGAAGTGGGATTGCTGGATAATATGGCAGTTCTGTTTTTAATTTTTTAAGGAAGCTCCATACTGTTTTACATAGTGGCTGTACCAGTTCACATTCCCACCAGCAGTGTACAAGGGTTCTCTTTTCTCCACTTCTTCGCCAACACTTGTTACCTCTTGTCTTTTGATAACAGTCATTTAACAGGTGTGAGGTGATATTTCATTGTGGTTTTGATTTTCATTTCTTTGATGATTAGTGATGTTGAGTACTTTTTCATGTACTAGTTGGCCATTTGTTTGTCTTCTTTGGAAAGAAGTTTATTCAGGTTTTCTGCTTATTTTTAAAATTGGATTGTTCGTTTTTTGCTATTGTATTTTGCCATTGTATGTGTTCCTTATATATTTTGTATATTAACCTCTTAGCAACTATACAGTTTGTGAATATTTTCTCCCATTTCATAGGTTGACTTTTCATTTTGTTGATTGTTTCCTTTGCTGTGTAGAAGCTTTTTAGTTTGATGTAGTCCTACTTTTTTATTTTTGCTTTTGTTGCCTGTGCTTTGGTGTCATATCCAAAAAAATTCTTGGCAAGACCAATGTCAAGAAGCTTTTTCTCTATATTTTCTTCTAGGAGTTTTATGGTTTCATATTTTACATTTAAGTCTTTAAACCATTTCTAGTTAGTTTTTGTGAGCAGTGTAAGATAGGGTTACCTCCAGTACCAGGTAAACTGTCCCAGAGTGGTTGGGTGCATCCAGATATACCCGCAGACCAGCCCTTGCTCTGCCCTCACCTCCAGCCCAGGCCCCTGAGTATATGGATGAGTTCTGCAGGTGTCCAGGCCACTTCTTGGTGAGTTGTTCCTTCTTGTGGCTGAGTTGCAATAGGTAGGATTGCCCACTTTTTCAAACTAGTCCCTTCTGCACCATTTCTTGCAGAAACTCCCCTAAGTCTGTTGCATATGACTGTCCCTTTTCCTTGATTTCTAGCACAAAAACCGTTTTCTTTGTGCTTTTATATTCTGTAGTTGTGACAGAGGGAATCTAGGAGTTTGCAGTACAGAAGATTAGATAAGAATGCTGATACCAACATCATACCCAGAAGATAATTCAGTGAAGAGTTCAGACTTTCCAACTCTCCGAAGGCTTCTCATAATACTTGGAATAAAATGCCAGCTCCTTACTGTGGCCTAAAAGGGCCTCCTTCTCCGGCCTCATCTCTAACCACTCTCCTCCCTCACCCCCATTGCATTGCAGCCATATTGACATTATTGTTGTTCCTCAACCAGGCCAAGCTTATGTCCACCTCAGGAGCTTGTGCCATGTGCTGTTCTTTCTGCCTGGCATCCTATACTTTGAATATTTACATAGCTTACTCAGTTATATCATTTATGTCCCCACTTAACTGTTAGTTCTTCAGAGAAGCCTTCATGATACCTTATCAGAAATAGCCCTCACAGCTTCTACACTCTTGAACAGCTTTGCTTCTTCTTATAGCACTCGTTGTCCTCTGAAACCATAGTATTATTTTATTTGTATACTTTTAAAAAATCTGTTCCTTTTCTAGAATATAATCTCTACGAGGACAGGGACTCTCAGCTGTCTTGTTCCTTGCTCTATCCCCAGAGCCTAGAACAGTGTCAGGTTCTCAATAAATTTTTGTTGAATGAATGAATAAATGAGTGAAAACCAATTTACATTTTTAAAAGGTATAATGGATTCTGAGAACAACCCTACTATCGGGGCTTCTACAGATTCTGGGCAAAGAGAAAAACCTGGCTAAGTGTGAAGTCTGAGGGTTTAGTGTGTGGCTTGTTCTTTCAAGAGACTGTGCCTGAGACTAGCTGTGGTGCTGAGACCACAACTGGGCCCCTTGAGTTTGCAAAGGCAGGCCCTGCACATCCTTTTCACCAACCCTAGGACCACGTGCTACAGTGAGGATTCTAAATCATACTTCTTAATATTTTTGAAACTGGAGTGACTTTTACGATGTGTACTTTTAATATATTGCTTTTGCTTTTTTTCCTCCTAAAAAGCTGTTAAAACCTAGAGATAACCGTGTGTCTTTTATAATTGAGGGCATCTTCAAATCAAAGATACAGTATATTTACAAAACTCACTTACAGAACTTTAGATTCCTAAAATATTATAGCTGGTAGGCATTAGAGATCAGATGATCCAGCAGATTTTAAAGACTTTTTCCGTTTTTTTCTTTTTTTCCTCCCCTTAAACCTGGCCGTTTTTGAAAGAAATCTTTAGAGAAACTATAAACAAACCAACAGATAAAAGCACAGTGGTGTGGTAGGTAACCCAGCCACTCAGCCCTCCTCTCTTCTGCCCTACACTCTAAAGAGAGCTTTCAGAGAGCAGTTGGAAACTTAATGAAAAGACACAAGCCAGTTCTTTCATCTTTGGCTGGTACAAAAACTGCTATATAGGTCTTTTTAAAATAACAACTTTATTAAGATGTAATTGACATAATAAAGGGCACATTTGTAACGTATAATATTTGATGTTTTGACATATGTATACACCCATGAAACCATCACTGCAATCAAGATATTGAACATATCCATCACCCCTAAAAGTTTCTTTTTGTATCTTTATCAACTCTTTTTCCCTACCTTACCCCATCCCATCTCCAGGTAACACTGGTTTGCTTCCTGTCACCATAGGGATTAGTTTGCATTTTCTAGAGTTTTGCATAAATGGCATCATACAATACATACTCTTTTTTTTTTTTTTTTGTCTGGCTTCTTTCACTCAGCATAATTATTTTGAGATTCATCCATATTCATCCTTTTCATTGCTGAGTAGTATTCCATTATATGGATATTCCTCAGTGTGTTTATCCATTTGCTGTTGATGGACATTTCAGTGGTTTCCAGTTTTTAACTATTACAAATAAAGCTCTATAAATATTCATGTACAGGTCTTCATGTAGACATATGTTCTCATTTTTCTTGGGATAAATACCTAAGAGTGGAATGGCTAGATGTGATCAAATGATAGGTGTGTGTTTAATTTTTCAAGACACTGCCTACTTGTTTTTCAAAGTGGTTGTACCATTTTACATTCCCACCAGGAATGCATGAGAGTCTAGCTGCTCCATATCCTCACCAACACTTGGTATGGTCAGTTTAAAAAAAAAATTTAGCCATTCTAGCGGACGTGTGGTAGTATCCCATGCAGTTTTAATTTGCATTTCCCTGATGACTAAGAATGGGGAACATCTTTTCCTGTGCTTATTGGCTGTCTTCTGTGGTGGAGTGTCTGTACCACCACTTATAAGTCTTTTAACCATTTCAGTTTTTTTTCTTGTAGAGTTTCTGTAGGAATGAGAATGCTTTGAGGCATTTTGCACTCTATTTGTCTATTCCAAAATTTTGTTGACAGAACTATTAGATAAACAGCGCTATTAGTTGGACATGAAGAAGATCTGTGTTAACTAACAGAAAATTGTCTAAATAGGCTGATATTTATGGCATAGACAGAGACTATTCACACTTATTCAGGCTGGCAGAAGTGAAGGTGAATGGGTGAAATGATGGCATATAATTGGGAGACAGCAGGAGAGGTTGAGAGAAAGAAGCTAGCACGCGAATATTGATTTTGCTCCATCCAAAGTCTCTCCTCCTACATTGTCTATATCATGGCCAACCCTTCATAGTTTTTTGTTTTTCCAAATTTTTTTTCATTGTTCTAGATGAACTTTTTGTTATTTATAGCAAATATGTTAAGGAGATGGGGACGCTCATTCAGCCGTGGAATCTAGTTACAGGCCATTCCTTGTGGTCAGGTTGCCAAGAATTTTCAGTGGTGGGCCACTTGATCAGAAATCCATGTGTAGGCAAAAGGAAGTTTATTTATACAGCAATGTTAACAGATAGCAGGTTTTGTGTGAAAAGAAAAGGGAGGCTTTATACAAAAGTGCAGTAATAATCCTAGAGTTTGAACTTGTCTCTCTAGCAAGCAGGTGTAGTGGAGTGAGCATACTGGCCTAGATTGGAGTTCTAGAGACAGTTTGTCATGGAGTGGAGTGGGCGTGACCCCAGGGAAAAGACAGAAGGGCAAAGGGGGAAGTGAAGATGGCATTCAAGGTGAAGAGCGAAGAGCTGGTCATGTAAGAGGGGAGGAGGAGATGGAGAACGGTCAGCCAGCTCTGCTTCCATTTCCATCTTGGCCTGCAGGGGAGGCAGCATTTCCGCTGCTCCCACATCCTCTACCTTTCTTACAACTTCTTCCTGAGGGAGGAGGAATTAATTACTCAAGCACTCAAAGCACAGGGAAATTACCAAACACGTTTAACTAGAGGATGGTCTCTAAGCTGATGTTCTCTCTTTTGCAATTACAGTCCCCTTATTGTAGTACACCGGGTCAGGGCCAGGCTGTTCTCTCTTCTACATTTGTGCCTCTGCATAAATTGCGTCTGGTCTGTTCCAGATCTTTCCATCACTCCTGAGTGGTGGAAGCCTTCTTTAGGTTTCCAGGCCGAAACGGCATAATCTGATTTGGCTTAACAAAGATCTCTGCCCTGGGAGATAATTGGGTGCTTACTTATCAGTTAATAAAAAGGTATTTTATTTTCCATTTGGTTATTGTTCTCACGTGAACATTCCTCAATTAGGAATCTCTGAAGAGGTCTGAATGGTAGGATTTCAGCCCCTAAACTGAAACTCTGACACCCCCATAATTAATCCCAAACAATGTCCAAATCCAAAAGGAGCCCAAAAAAGAGGCAAAAATGGTATCCAAGACAGAAGGACTACAACTAGGATCAAGGTGACAGGAGAAGTTCAGAGGGTAAATAGAAAGTGGAAACAGGGTCCCTTTGAGCTTCATCTGTGGGTGGAGAGGAAACTGTCATTCATCCCTCCATCCACTCATCCATCCATCCATTCATCCATCTATCCACTCATTAACACATTTCTGAGTTCCAGGCACTGGGCTGTAACTTTATGATACAGCAGTAAGCAAGTCAGACAATCTGAACGAGGATTGGAAAAAAAATGGGTATATGTGAATTTATCATGAAAAAGGGGAAAAAAAGACTCAGAATGGGGAGATGGCACAGCATTCCCTCCTCACCCCTACTCTTGTACTATGTTGAAGCTCCTTTAGAAAGAGAAATTAGGACTGGTGCTTACTCATGAGAAAGTTTTTGGGACTCTGGGCATAAGAAGTACTGATTCAAAGATCAGGTGACAAAACAGAGCACAGAGCTAGAGGGAGGGTCATTGTTTCCAATTTTTCCTAGGACCCAGCGCTGACCTGTAAACCTATAAACCTGTGACCGTAAAGGAGATATTACTAGTATTCACCAAAATCTGTTCTCCTTCCCTTTCATGTATGTGAAAGACCTCTCTGCACTTTGGGCCCTCCTGCAGTCGAGGGGGCCATGGTTCTGGCCATTTGCAGTTGGGAGCAGAGAAGAGCTGGTGAGTAACCACTAAGCCCTCTATCTGTGAGTATCTCTTTAAGCCTCCTTGGTTGACCAGGGAGGTTTCCTGCTCCTGATGGACTGTCAAACATCGCTCAATGGCTAGAAATTTCAAGATCTTCCTAGGATTCATGTCAGACTCACTTCTAAATTTCCAGGGATACTGAGTTTTCTCAGTGAACATAATTTGATTTCAATTTCATAATTTTCTCTTGAAACTGAATACAGACGGGAAAATACTTTCTAATGCAGACATATTAAGATTTGCATGCCAAAGAGAGTTTCAGAAATTTATAGCACGGTTCATAGTGTACATCAAAATTCATGTGACGACTTTCCAAAATTGTGAATTTGGAGAGAAATAAAAAGCTCTTCATGTGCCCCAAATTAATAATTCAGGACTGTTCAATAATAGGTAGAAAGCATAACCTTCAGTTGTCAACTGGTTAATCCCCATGTCCAATTTGAGTTTAAATATCTGTATTTCCTTGAAACTAACAACAATATTGTTAGTTTTGTTTCCATGATGTTTCATGTTCAGTTGCTCAGACTTCCTATCAGATCAGAAAGAGAATGCAATCTTATGGGTCTCTAGGAATCTGACAAGCTAAGCCTCTCAAAAGCCCTTTGACACTTCCAAATAGTTAATCTTGTAGCAGTATGTTTCCAAAAGGCTCCTATGACCTACTTAACCATGTGACTATATGGTTAAATAAATCTAATCTAAATAAAATAAATCTCCATGTTGCTTCAATTTCTCAATATCATGTAAAGTGGGAAGAGCAGGAAGAATATTAAAAATCTTGATCACTTCCCCAGCAATAGGACAGTCATTGTTCACATTTTGCTCATGAGCTATCCTCATATATCTTCTTTGTGGCTAACAGAAGCCCCATCTTGGTGCTGGCCGGGTGGTGCAAGCAGTTAAGTGCGTGCGCTTCACTGCGGCGGCCTGGGGTTCGCCGGTTTGGATCCCGGGTGCGCACCGATGCACCGCTTGTCAAGCCATGCTGTGGCGGCATCCCATATAAAGTGGGGGAGGATGGGCACGGATGTGAGCCCAGGGCCAGTCTTCCTCCGCAAAAAGAGGAGGATTGGCAGATGTTAGCTCAGGGCCGATCTTTCTCACACACACACAAAAAGCCCCATCTTGGTTGGGTGGTGGGTAGAGAGCCCTTGAAGTCAAGAAAGATAGGCCCCCACCTAAGCCACAACGGAATGAATTGCGATTGGGTTTATCCCATTTCCCTTTGCCTGTGATTGTTCTAGGAGTGGGCCTGTGGCCCATATCTGGCCAATGAGACAAAAGGAGAGGTCTTCTGGGAGACTTCCTGAAATTGTTCTTCCTGGAGAAAAAACACAGAACTTCACAAGGGGAAAACTTTTCACCCCAGCCTCCACCTTCCTGCTTTGAATGCAGCCCTGTGAGGGCTTGTATTTGAATTACAGTAGCATTGAAGTGGCAAAAGATGGCAGAAAAGGATAGACAAGTGTCTGGGTCCTTGACGACATTATTGTGCTGCTAAGACTGCCTTCTCCAGACTTCTTATTAGGTGAGAATATTAAACGTCCTTATGGCTTAAGGCCCTGGGAGACTGGATTCTGTTATTTGCAGCCGAATGCATCTTAAAGCTACAATCATCTCATGTGCTGAAACTAACCTGCAAAATTTACAACATACTTCCCCAATACATGAGGAGAATGTACAAAAGCACTCCAAACATCTCTTTTAGAGAAATAGGCTGATAACACCATTTTTTCTTTCCAATTGAGCTATCCCATTTTGGCAAGGGAAATCGGAATTTTCATATATAAAGCAAGCTTACCATATCCTTATTGGCTGGTGGTTAGAACTACTAGCTCCTGAATGCTTTCTCATCAATGTTAAGAATTACATTTGCTAAAAACTCAGGCCTTTCTCTTATTGTTTTGGGTTATTGTGCTTGGTTCATTCCTATGGGGGAATCCTTGAAGGTAAGGATTAGAGTAGATGAAGAGTTTTGAACAATGGTTGTGGATTTTGAACATCCACTGTTTGTGGAGCAGCAGTTTGGCCAGCTGTCCTTAGAGCGAGACTAAGGACTTTGCCAACACTGTTTTAATGTGGATTAGTAAAAAGAAAAAAATTTAATTTTAAAAAGGGGTGGGGGCCAGCCCAGTGGTGTAGCAGTTAAGTTCACCCCTCTGCTTCAGTGGCCCGGGGTTCACAGGTTCGGATCCTGGGCATGGATTTACACACCATTTATCAAGCCGTGCTGTGGCGGTGTCCCACATACAAAATAGAGGAAGATGGGCACGGATGTTAGCCCAGGGCCAATCTTCCTCAGCAAAAAAGAGGAGGATTGGCATGGATGTTAGCTCAGGGCTGATCTTTCTCAAAAAAAAAAAGTAAGGGATGAGTCTCTTCTGGCTTGGGGATCCGTATGGAAATATTGATGAGAATAGGTAGAAGAAACAATGTGGCCCTCAGTTAAAAATTCTTCAGAGTTCAAAGGAGAGTGCTCGCTCACAACTTGTGCTGGGTGAGCTAGTTATCCTGTGAGAAGGACAGAAAGCTCCAGGAGACTGGATCCAACTGCAGTCAGCCGTGGAGATGAGCCATGGAAAGAACACACTTTACACAAGAAACCCAAATGCCACAAGAATGAGTAGGGTGATGAACTAGCAGGAAAGCTTTGGGGAAGGAGACTCACCTTGAGGGAGCAAGGACCAGGGTGACCCTCACAATCCTCTCTCCATTTGAGGATCAGCAAGCTCGTGTCAGCAAGATGAGATGGACAAGAATACAGATTGGGTGTGGCTTTTCTGGATTCTTTTTTGAGAAAAGTATGGCAAGTTGCTGCCAACAAGGTATGTCATCCTCGGGCAAGCAAAGTTCTTTGGGAGTCAATTTTTTTTTCAAAGTGAGTATTTTTAATTCATTTTCAGAAAAAAGATTTCAAATGAATTTGGATTACAAAACATGACATTAAGAGGTTTGTTTTTCTGGAAATGCAAGGAAAAAAAATAACCCAATTATTCGAGGATAATTTTCTGGATCTTCCTCTTGCATCAAAAGCTGTATACCTTCTCCCCAGAGCACCTGTGCTGAGAGCCAACTCACACTCTTTTATTTCCCTGTAGCAGGGACAGGCTAACTCCCCTCCACCCCTACTCCTCACTTATTTCTGTAAATAAATGTTCGTGTCAACCATTTTCTTTGTTAGTTCGAGGCTTCTTTGGTGGACCATGTTGTCTTCAGCAAGAGAGGTTGCAGAGGAGTTGAGGAAGTTGGGGTGCTCTGGGACAATTTATAGATGGCACCCCGTGACCCTGCAGTCCTAGGACTTACCACACTGTACTAACTCCCCCACCGGGTGCCAAGGTCCTGAAAGGAGGAAAGCACGTCTTATTCGCTGACCTTTGTGTCTCCAGCTCCCAGCACAGGGCAGTCACCCAGTAGGCACTCCATAAACGTACACTGATACGTGAGACGTGACACCTGGTGCCTTTTATACAACAAAAATGATCTGTCCTAAAGGGTTCCTGAGATGCAATTCTGAATTTTAATGTCTGTCTGCCTTAGTGTGAGGATTAATGTGTAACAATAATTTAAGTGTGACAATAAGGGGTTAATTTGGCCGAAACAGTTCTTTTCTTCCTTTGGTGTTAACTGGTAAAATGAAAGATAATGTGGTTCTAATCTCTTCAAAGCCTTTTCTGTTTCAAATATGGGAGTGTGTTTCTGCAGATTGGGGCATTTCAGCTAATAGTTTAGCTAGATTAAAACAGACAAAAGCGTGAGTCATCTGAATGAATATTGCTAATATGATTTAGGCATTCATGAAGATGGGGAAAAACTGCTAAATTTAGATTTACGTATGATTAATTTGTTTGATGTAGTTCCTTGCAGAAAAACATGCAAACTAAGAATTTGAATGTGACAAACACCATTCTTGTTTAATAACTTTAAAAATATAGATGCTTTTTCTTTTACTTGTTCAGAAGAGGGAGAATACTCCATGTGTACATTCCAGGAAGAAGATAGAATCCGGCCTCTTTTACCATTGACTTCATTGGATGGGGACCTGGATGGAAGCCAGGCTTCTTTTCCTGAACCCCGCTGGCTGTGGATTGCGGATGTATTGGGGCTGGAAAGGGATATGGTTGAGAAGGACAAGAGGAACTGCCCAAACATATTGCTAGAAAGAAATCTACACAGACTGGTTGACCTGTGTTTCAAAAGTGTGTGTTAACCGATTGTACAAGTAACCATGGTCTCAGGTCTCTGGGCCACGGCAATGCCAAGGTTTACATCTTTTTCTGGATAAAAACAAATTGAGGTGGGGTACATCCTTTGTCTGACGTGTTGCCAGTGCATAAGTTTTGTGGAGGACTCAACTTGCTCACATTCAAACAAAGCTACACTAACAAAATATAAGACACTAAAAGTCACTTACCAGAAAAATGATCGTTAAAGAGCTTCCTGTCCTCCCATCCCTTCCTGTCCCTCTGGGAATGGTTACCTCTCTATTCTTGGTTTGTGTTAAATCATATAATATTTTGCCAGAGGCCACCCCTACCACCCGGAGCTACACGGTCAGGCTTAAACCCTCACTACTCACTGAGATGACTTGAGAAAGTTCACTGGGACAGTGTGGGGATCATTCTTTCACTCTTTTTCTGGCCTCTTGGCCTCAAAGTCCTAGAATAGGCTGTGCAGCCTCCACGGGTGGTGCTCATGTCTAGATGATGCCCACTGGCAACACCACAAAGATGCAGTAGTTGCAGCCCGAAGGAGAAAACCCAGCCTTCCCCTGAGAGTAACACACAGGGACCCCGTCACACACACACTGAAAACAAAACCACCACCACAACAAAGAAAACAGTCGCTGTGTGGCAGTGCAAAAGGTTCTCTTTGCACTTGCCATTCGCTCTGCCTGCAATGCATGTACAACACTTCTTTTCACAGGGGTCAAAATTGTACATCATAACCAACCCTACTACCTGGAGCTCACTCTTTGTTCCCCTAGTCCCATTTCTCTTCTCCTATTGTAGGCAGCTACACCGTGGATTCCTTTATTCTTCCTTCCCTTCCCTTCTGTCTTTCCTTTCTTTCTTTCTCTTTTTCCTTCTTTCCTTCTCTTTTCTTTGTCTGTCTGTCTTCCTTCCTTTCTGTCTCTCTCTCATTTCCTATTATGTGTCAGGTACTGTTCTAGGTTCTGGGGACACAGCAGTGAATGAAACAGAAGACTTTTGATATTGTGGAGCTTATATTCTGTGGGGCGGAGATGGAGGAAAAAAACCCAAAATAAGAAATAAGGGAATTTCAGGTAACGACAAGAGCTTTGAAGGGAATCAAAGTGGGTAACGTGATAGAGGGGCTGGGGGTCGGGGAGGGGAAGACTGCTGTAGACAGGATGGAAGGTCTGTTGAGGGGATTAACAGAGTAGAGACTTGAATTATAGGGAAGATTCAGCCCAGCGAAAGGCATTCCAGACAGAGAGACCGGCAGTGCAAAGCCCTTGCAGTAAAAACCAGCCTAGCAAGTCCAAGGGACTGAGAGAAAACCAGTGTGGTTAGAGCACGAGGACGGAGGGGTAAGACATGAAGTCAGCGAGTTTGCAGGGGCCAGATCACATCTGCACTGGGAGGTAAGGGAGGGGTGTGAATTTTATTCTAAATGCAATAGAAAGCCAGGTCCCAGGAAAGTAATGAATTATTTATCCAGAACACGGACTATCCATCGTTTAGTTCCTTTGCATTCTTCACAGGGCTATAGAGACTTCATGACAGTGGGCCATACATAAAAGATTTATCACATCACGGAGTTTGGGACACACAACAGGTGACAAATGTGAGACCCTCTGCTTCACTGTACATCTTTGTCCTCTTTTCCATCTCTCTGACATCTTAAAGCTACCCCATTCCTAGATACCATTCTGTTCTTTGTTTAATAAAGTTATCATTTGCCTTTGGACTTTCATCTGTTTTTCCCCCCAAATTGTTAACATAGATGCTTTTTTTGAAATCAGTTCATTCTTCCATATTTCTGTGTAGGTCATTAGGAAAAGGATCAAGAAAATTTGTTAAATTCTAAAGCAAAAATTCGCATTTATTGCAGAGTGATGATTCACAACAATGTTGCAATCCAAGTCCTGGGGTGATCTGTGAGCTATAGCACATCTCCTTTGCAATTCTAACATATTAAGTACTTTTTTTGCCGCTTGGACTATTAGATTTCCAACCATCTTTGACACAGCCCCAAAGGTTTTCCAAATAAAATCCAACCTAAAAAAAACAGTGCCAGTTAACGAGCATTTCTCAGCAAACTCATTCCAGTTGGAATAAAAATATCCAAAGGGTTCATGTGACTTAAAATTACCCAATTTTACAATCATATGTTACTATAACTCACAACCCATCGTAGTGTATATAAAAATCCCACAGTAATCAACTCCAATTAGAATGCCTCTCCACCCAAATTGAGTTAACAGTTAAATAAACTCTCCCAAATGATGAGCGTATCCAAGGTAAATTAGATTAATTCTATCATTATGTTAATCCCATTGGTGTTCTCCAGTCGCACTGTAGTATTCTCAGCATTTTTCCTTTAAATAACAACAACAAAAAAGAATGTACAATTCAAATGTTTCCATTTAAAAAATACAACAAAATCAGTTATGAATTTTGAAGCAAACAGCCCATACTTTTGAATGGCGACCCTGGGACTCCACAATGGGGGCTGTGTGTGTGTGTTACTATTTGCCACGTCTGAAAAATCCATCCACAGAAACAAGAGAGAATGACAAGTCTTCTCAGGGTGCCTCACTGGAACGGGTGCTTTTATTTTAACTGATATGTCTATGCAAACACACTCAGTCAGAAACGGGAGCTTCTTAGGCCTGACTATAATTTAAACTCTGAAAGGCGAGCGGGACTGTTAGAGACCTTCACCCGCTGGTAACCCATGTCCCTTGATATGGGAAGGGGACTTCAGTTCTCCTCTAGCCCCCTTGTTTAGGATTAAACAAGAGACTTCAGTTTTGGTGTAAAGCTGCCAGCTGTCCTAATCAAAGACAATATACAAAAATTAGACTCTAAGGAATGAGAGACAGAGGAGAAGATCTAGAAGTGCGAGGGGATAAAAGGGCAAAACTGAGCCTGCATCTGCAGAAAATATCCAAGGACAGCAGACTAGTTAAGATCAATGGGGGAAGACGTCTTAGTGTGTAGGGAGAGAAATCAGACAAGGCAAAGATGGCCTTGGCCATCCAGAATGAAGGAGCCAGGGAGGGGATGTCTGCACGCAGTAGACAACTGAATTAGACAACCGAATTAGAAAGGGCAGAAATGGGAACCAGCAATGATTCCCTATCTTGGGCCTGGCTAGCTTAGATGTGGCTCTCCTGTCACTGGGCAAAAAATTTTCATGAGGAGACCCAATCATTAACGCAACAAACTCTAATGCGTTCTAGGTTGGGGTAGCACTGTTCTCAAACACGGGCGTGGACCAATTACTGGGAGAGAAGGAACAAAGGAGTGGAGTCTGAACTTACTAAGTCATCTAGTGGCTCTGATCACTTTGGACATTCCTGGAAGACACATACAGCTCACCATAACAACACAACACCGACCGATACCTGTTCGTTCCCCAAGACCAACATGACGATGAGTTTCTGCCCTCTTAGCTTAACAGAGACATTATTTAGTCCAGGTTACAATCAGATTTTACAAAAGAGAATTTGACTACATAGATATTTATAAAATTAATGTGGTTAGGAAATAAAGTGCAAGGGCTGGAAGTCAGAAGAGCTATGTCCCAGTCCCGGCTCTCCTGCTGAACCTGGAGAGGTCGTTTAACATCTCTGGGTCTCAGTTTGTTCATCTGTAAAATGTGGAGATGAACTCCCACATCCTCCTTTGGTGTTCTTGAGTAGATGGATCCCAAAACAGAAGCTCCCTGTGGAAATTTAAAAGCAAACCAACTGCTTGAACTCTAATGTGACCATCCATCCTCATCAAGGGACTTCTTGGCCCCGGTTTGATAAGTATCATCAAAGGACATTTATTTGTAACTTTTGAGAAAAGTAACTTTCCGATGCTAGTCTTGGAACAAGCTCAAGAGGAGTCTCAGATCACTTCCAGTTTGAACGAACAATTCTTATTTTTGGCTTGGTTGGAGGTGGCTTGGGGGAAAGCTGAGCTGCATATCCTTCAGAGGTCAAAATGAAAAGTCAGCCTTTATTCTAGCAGCGTTTGGTCTGGAACAGCTGTTCCACAGGTGTCAGCCCTACGCCCTACCTCATACTTTAAGCAATATCACTAACATCTTTATCCAAAATACACTCGAGTTTTATATACTTACTACAGGAGAGAAAAGAACAAATAGTTGCCAAGTGTCCTCTATGGGTGAGGCACTTGCTAGGCGTTTTATGTACATCCTGTCAATCAATCCACAAGGAACTTTAAAAGGTATCTATCACCATCCCCACTTCACAGGTGAAGAAACTGAGACTCAGAGTGGTTATGCCTTGCCCAAGTTCAACCACTAGGACATGGCAGAAACTGAAATAAAAATTCAGGTCTTCCGACCTCACAGGCCACGCTTTTTCTTCTATGACATCATGCTACCTAGAAGAAAAAGAAATGAGGATGAATGGTTAGCCAGCAAAGTTAGGGGAAAGGATCTGCTATTAGTAAAGAGCTCACTCATTCTATATCATTCTGCAATGTCCAATTTTCAAAGAATCAGAATGTGATAGAAATCTTCAATATTAAATCATTACAAAACATAAGCAATCTGACTTTGATGATCCAGAAGGCACTTCCAGATCTTGCTTAAAGTTCTCACGAACAATACTGATTATCAGTGCACTACAGATGTGTGGAAAAGAAAACGCCAGGTAACAGAAGCCAGATCTCCTGCCTCCAGGAAGTTGGGCATTGCACAGCTTTCATCACACCAGGTCAAGGAAACAAATGGAATCTATCCACATGGTCCCGTATTTTTGGACATATATTCTAAACATACATCCATTCTCATGCCCAAGGAGAAAGAAATCAATTCAAAAGGATCTCACCTTTCACCAAATTCTACCCTTAAAATCGTAAAACAGTGATATCACTGTGCACAATATTTTTGGCAGCCACAAGCTCTATCAGAAAGCAGAGCTGAAAACAACTAGAGAATACAGCTAGTATTTAAATGCCCCCTCGCTGGGCGGGTCAGACTGCATGAGGCAGTGTGGCTGTGTGGAGGGAGAGAGGTCCGGACCTGTGGTGAACTGCTGCTCCTGCCAGAGCGTTACCAAGCCCAAGGTTCTTGACTAGTATGTTCCTCAGCTGTCCCAGTGCCTATACCCCTAGCAACATTAAACAGTGAAATATCTGCAAGCAATCATGTCCAAATAAAGAGCTCAATATTTTGGTCCAAGAAGTGGCCAACTTCAGGAAGGCATTTCTTGGCACGCTAGAGCAGACTGGGATGGAAGTTGTATCGCAGACTGGAGAAGAGCCCGATGTGTTTCACAAGGTTGGGCTCCACCACGTAGGCTCGCTCCCCCTTGGCCCTCAACAGTGAGTACAGGGCCATGTCCTTGCCAAAGCCCTTGTGGCAGTACACCTGGGACAGGTAGGTGAGGGTCCGGCGGGCCGCAGGGGCAGGGAAGAGCATGGCTGGGGTGCAACACTGGGAAGCAGGGACCACGTTGTACAGGGAAGGACTCAGCCGCCGCAGTTCCAGGAAATAGTGCCGGCCCACCAGTTCCACCAGACCCATGCTGTACAGGGAGAAGAAGAGCATGACCGGCCAGCTGAACCCCGGACGGCTGGCAAACCGCATGTATATCCAGGTTAGTGAGGGCCCCAGCAACATGCCCACGCCGACCCACTCCAGGATCCGCATGGGCTCTGGGTTGATATAGTGCTGGAGCCTCTCGGGATGATAGAGCTTTAGATAGAGGGCATCTCTGAGATGCGGCTCGGAGAAGCGAGCCCGCAGAAGGTGCTCCAAGACCGGGAAGATCTGCTCCTCTGGAACGGCGTCGTCTTCCACCATCAGGACATAGTCTGGGTTGTAGGTCTGCAGGGAGGACTCCAGGCAATAGACATAGTCCTGCTTCTCTTTCTCGAATGAGTTGGTTGAAGGGTCGTCGCCATAATCATCCTCAGTGCCCTCATAGCGGTTGGCCACTGGGACGTACTTGGACAGCAGCTTGGCGTCGAAATGGCTCACGCTGCGCTCCACGTTGCACAGGAAGAGCTGGTGCCCCTCGCACTGGGGGCCGCACTGTTGAAGAAGCCGGTGGAACTGGGACACCACCTGCAAGACGTAGTGGAAGCCAGGCTGCCTGTCCACGGTGATGATGGTGATGACCAGCCAGGGGCGGGGGGTGGCCTGCCAGACGATGGGCACTGAGCCATTGGCGGAGGGCAGCTCCTCAAAGTAGTGGAGGGCAGCTTCACCCTCTTTCAAGCTTTGTTGCAGGAACTCTTGGCTCATTTGGTTCAGATGCCAGCGGCGCAGATAGAAGTAAGAGTGCAGAAGCCGGTGACAGGCCAGGGGGGCCAGCAGGCCAAACGTCACCACCGTTAGGATGAAGAGCTGCACAGCAGTGCTGCCCCAGGACAGCCGCCTCAGCCTCCGGAGGAGCATGGCAGCTGGAGAGGCTGATATGCTCATGAGGCCAACTTCCGGTCAGGTCTGGTCCCAAGAACAAACCATCCTGGAACACAGGCCAAAATCAGCACAAGTCAAACCTAAAGAGAGAGGAAGTAGAGAATGGTAAAGAAGCGTTAAAAAAAACCCAGGGATGGAACTTTGCACATATCAAACCAGAAATTCTAATTCTAGGCTGTGTAGCTACTAGAGACTTGCAAGTATTTTCTCCAGTAAACTGTTCTTTGGTGGTCTCTGTTAATGATTTCTGGGATTCTTTTATCATCTCTATGAGTAATAAAACCTTGGTGCAGCCAACCAAGTCTCCCCGCCTACGGATCCTCAGTCGGGTTTACAGTGTGCCAGGAAATCACCAGGTAGGCTAATAAAATCATTATATCAATTCAGCAGCAACATAGACACAGGTTCTTAAAATAAATGCAAAGCAAGTCTTGACACAAAGGAAATACACATGTAGAGTAAGTTTCAACGTAAGTGCATAGTAAGTACTTGTTGACCAACTGTGCATAGCAATTTCTGAAAACCCTGTCTTTCTGCACATCTCAAACAAGAAAAGGATATTTAGGATTTCCAAAAACGTCTTTGTCAAGATCTTCCATTCTTATTTCTCTAATCTCATGCAACTATATTTAACATTGTATATTAATTTAATTCTGATTGTTCTCCCATTTTATTTTTCACAGAACTACCATGGGAACCAGCGAGAGAAAGGATCTCCCATATGCCAGTGAACTCTGGAGCCCAGACTTTGGGAGGGAGGAACTATCTGAAGGAAGACCCAAGAGCAGCTTTTCAATGAGGGAGGGAAGGGGTAGGCAGAGATGAAGATGGAGGCGACAGCTGTCCCCAGCCTGGTCCAGAAAGGAATGTTGCGTGACACGATGTCTCAGAGTGCAGGCCTGAGGTCAGGCACAGAGTAAAAATGCCATTAAAATAAATCCATATGTACAAATTCAAGTAACGTGTTAGGAGTAAGTAGGCTTAATGATCTGAGGGAAAACAGACTCGCGCCAAAAAGTAGAATTAAAAGGACAAAGCCAGTATAACAGCAGTAACGTCAATGCAAAACAAAATGGTATCTACAGAAAAGAAGGTAAACCTCTTACCTCAGAAGCATGGTAAGGTTTGCACACATTTGGAGGAAAACTGCCTAGCGTGTCAGTTGAAGGAAGAACTGCCCAGGTACCATAAAGGTTGTTGGGGTGCAGTCTCCAGTGCCCTCATATCCGTGTTCTCCCTTCCTGGGCACACAGAAAGACCTGTCTTCTTCCAAGTGAGGTCATGTGACCAGGGTCATGTGTCAGTAACATGTGGGCAAAGTGATGGGTATGACTTCTGGGCCAAGGTGGTTGAGAGCAGATGTGCCTTCTCGACTTTCATTTTCTCCATCTACCAGCTGAATGGACAGTCTCGGTGATCTAGAGGAGGGTGGAGCCACCGGATGGCAGGAGTCTGCGTCCTTGAATGACTGTATGGAGCAGAGGTCCCTCCCACTGCTCACCTCCCAGGACCCTCCCAACCTAGAGTGGGTTGTGTTGTGAGAAATACATAAACTGCTGTGTCTGGTCACTAATGATTTTTAGATTTGTTTATTACAGCAGTCAGCCAACCCTGCCCACTAGAGTTGTGTAAAATACCAAACCTCTCTCTATAGAGTATGATGACACAGTAATTCAAGGAAGTTGAGAGACAAGTCTCATTTCAGCAACAGAAGCAGATTATACTGTGGGACCCCAGAGGTGAGACAGACTCTCCCAGCACTAGTAAAAGATCTGGGAGATACCTACAGAAGGAAAAAACAGGCAGAGGTTTGACTAGTAGGCAACCCCAGGCTTGCTAGTTTGTGAACTTCCAGAGTGCTACAGACTGGCTGCTTCTTCAAGTGCTCTGCTCAGGTCAATGGAGTTAATAAATCATGAGGTTGCACATCCAAGTGGCCTCGTCAGTTCCACATCACTATTAGTGGAAGCCAAGGACTGAAACTGGGTTGGGCTTGCACTCGTGGTAAGCTGGCCTTGGGAATGGGGTCATTCAGGTGGCTTCCTGCTCACCCTGTTCTCCCTGCCCTTGCTATCACGCAAGAGAAATATACCCACTTAGAAGAAGGAACAAAATAACAGTCAACAAGATAAGGCCTGCAGCTTGGAAAATGCCAGGCACACATTAAGTGCTAAGATGAGAATGTGATTATGATGACAATGCAGAGTTCTGGGTGTGGTGTAAAACGGCTAACCACCCTCCTTCAACAGCCTCTTCCTGTGACAGTTTTTGATAAAGCAAGAATGTGACGCTCTTTAGTCCAGATAAGCCCCAGGGGTGGGATGTTTAAGGAGTATGTATATGGGTGTGTGTGTATGTACGTGCACAGACAATTATCATCTAAAAATAGAAATCTGATGTCACTCTCCTGCTTAAAACTCTTCTTTAGCTTCCCATTGCTCTTATAATAAAATGCAAACTTTTTTTTTTTGTGAGGAAGATCAGCCCTGAGCTAACATCTATTGCCAATCCTCCTTCCCCCCACCCAAAGCCCCAGTAGATAGTTGTACGTCATAGCTGCACATCCTTCTAGTTGCTGTATGTGGGACGTGGCCTCAGCATGGCCGGAGAAGCGGTGCGTCGGTGCGTGCCCAGGATCTGAACCCGGGCCGCCAGCAGCGGAGCGTGTGCACTTAACCGCTAAGCCAGGGGGCCGGCCCCAAACTTCTTATGATGGTCCACAATGCCCTTTATGATCCGGACCCAGCCTTCCTCTGTTGTCTTGTTCTACCGCTCTGCTTTCTCAAGTTGCTCTAGACTCTATAGAGGTTGACAATATTTTTCTGTAAAGACTAGACAGTAAATATTTTAGACTTTTTCGGCCACATACTGTCTCTGTTGCATATTCTTCTTAGACTTTTTCTTTCTTAAAAACTCTTTAAGACTCCACGGGGTCTCCGTTGTGGAGTGGCCTCCTGCGGTCTCCTCTGCAAATGTGCTCCGTGGCCCAGGGCACCATTCCAGCCACCCTGCCGCCCATGATTGTGCACCGAGGTTTCCACCAGGCCACAAGCAAGGGCATGGCAGCCATCCCCTCCAGTGGCTCGCTCCTGGCGCCTCACAACCACTACCACACATGACTACTGCTGGGGCCGCCTGGGTTCCACTCCCAGGGACAGACAGTTCCTGCGGAAGTGCCGAGTACCCCGGGCAAGCCATCTCCCCAACCCCTGTCTCCCCAAGGCCGACCCGGGGCCCTGGTGGGCGAGTTTCTTTTTCAGGAAGTCCATGCTCCCGTTCATGGCCAAGGGGTTGGAGCCCCCAGAGCACTCGGAATCTCCCCACGCCTCCAGCAGCATGATCACTGGTTACCTGGCCAGGAAGCCACGAGGAAGCAGCCTGGCAGCCAGCCCAGCAAAACCAACATGGAACCTGGTCCCGAGTGGCCACCACCAGCCACGGGGCTTCCGGAGGTGACAGGTGCGTCAGAGCCCTTGACCCCTCCCCGCCTGGCCTGGAGACTAGGCAGGTTGCAGCAATCAGATGCAGTTGGGCAAAACACCAAAAAGGAAACTGACAGAACCCGGCTATTCACTATCCAAGCCACAGGGAGCCTTCCCGAAATCCTGTAACTGGGTGCTTTTTGCACAAGTACAAAATAAACTCCAAGCGGCCAGCAAGGGAGAAAAAAAAAAAAAACCAACTCTTTAAAAATGTAAAAGCTATTTTTAGTGCTTCAGCTACATAAACACAGACTGCAGGCCAAATGTGGCCTGCAGCCCACAGTTTACCAACCTATGCTCTAGACTAGCTCTGTCCAATAGAAATATAATGCAAGCCACAGATGTAAAATTTTCTAGCAGCCACAATAAAAAGTAAAAAGAAACAGATGAAATTGATTTTAATAACATATTTTTAATACAATACATCACAACTATTATTTCAATATGAAACAATATAAAAAATTATTAACGAGGTATTCTATGCTCTTTTTTTCATAGTAAGTCTTTGAAATCCATGGTGTATTTTACATTTACAGCATCTCTCAATTCAGACTAGCCACATTTCAAGTGCTCAACGGCTACATAGGAGGGCAGCTCTACAGGCTGATCTTCCTTCAGAACAATGACTATGCTAAGCTCTTGCCCATCTCCCGGCCTTTGCTCATGCAACTCCCTCAGTCTGAAACATTCTTATTCTCCTGCCTTCCCTGGCTCTTCACATAGATTTTTCTCATCCTTTAATACAACCTCCTAGAGGGGAAATTAGCTGAGTGACTCCTATACATCAGGCAAATAAGAAAACACCCACATCGAAACAAGTAGGAAAGGTTGAGACACGCTCTCACCCTAAAACCCACCCCTGGCCCAGCACCGTACAACTGGGAGAGAACTCACAACTCCCAGTTTCTCCCTCAAGAGTGAAGGGTCTGGATCGCATATCTAGCACCCCACCTCTTAAGACTCCCACCTGAGAGACGAGCCCCCAAGAACACTTAGCTCTGAAAGCCAATGGGGCTTGTATCCACAAGACCAACAGGACGATAGCAAAGAAAGCAGCAGTTCTTAACAGGGAGTGAGCAGTCACCACTGGTCCCCCCAGGGCTCAGTGCAGAGGGAACCCGCAAAAAACACCCATCCCCCAGTCTTTCCCTGGAAGAGGTTTGACTGCGTACCTTACAAGCTGCTGCCTGAGGGTCAGGCTTCTAATTTAGCACTCATCTCGGAGCTGGCTGTGATTCTCCCGGGCAGCCGGGGGGAAGCCAGTGGGCACTTGCCCCACCTTCTCCCACGGGCTTGCTCCACTGATAACACCAGGTGGCCAGCATCTCTCTGCAAGGAGCTTGTACACATCTGGCGCCCCAGCTTTTGCGGCAGCTGCCTGAGAGGACAGTCCCTGGGATCACCTGGCTCTGATAGCCAATGGCACACGACTCAAAAAACTATTAGAACCAATAAATGAGTTCAGTAAAGTTGTAGGATATAAGATCAATATACAAAAATCAGTTGCCTATCTATATACTAACACGGAACTATTGGAAAGAGAAATTAAGAAAACAATTGCGTTTATAATAGTATTAAAAGAATAAAATACTTAGGAACAAATTGAACCAAAGGGGTGAAAGATCTGTACACCAAAAGCTATAAGACATTGATGAAGGAAATTGAAGAAGTCACAAATAAATGGAAAGATATTCCATGTTCGTGGATTGGAAGAATTAACATTGTTAAAATGTCCATATTACCCAAAGTGATCTACAGATTCAATGCAATCTCTATGAAAATTCCAATGGCATTTTCCACAGAAACAGAAAAAAGAATCCTAAAATCTGTATGGAACCACAAAAGACCCTGAATAGCCAAAGTAATTCTGAGCAAGAGAAGAAAGCTGGAGGCATCATACTTCCTGGTTTCAAACTATATTACAAAGCTATGGTAATCAAAACAATATGGTACTGGTATAAAAACAGACATATAGACCCATGGAACAGAACAGACACTCCAGCAATAAACCCAAGCATATATAGTCAATTAATTTACGACAAAAGAGCCAAGAATATACAATGGGGAAATGATAGTCTCTTCAATAAATGGTACTGGGAAAACTGGAGAGCCACATGCAAAAGATATGAAACTGGATCCTGGTCTTATACCACTGTCAAAAATCAACTCAAAACGGATTAAAAATTTGAATGTAAGACCTGAAACCGTACAACTTCTAGAAGAAAACATAGGGGGTAAGCTCCTTCACATTGGTCTTGGCAATGATTTTTTGGATTTGACAACAAAAGCAAAAGCAACAAAATCAAAAATAACAGGTGGGACTACATCAAGCTAAAAAGCTCTGTACAGCAAAGGAAGCTATCAACAAAATGAAAAGGCAACCTATGGAATGGAGAAAATATTTGTAAACCACATATTAGACAAGGGGTTAATATCCAAAATATACAAAGAACTCATACAACTCAATAGCAAAAAAAAAACACCCAAATAACCCAATTATTAAAAAATGGGCAAAGGGCCTGTATAGACATTTTTCCAAAGAAGATACACAAATGGCCAACACATACATGAAAATGTGCTCAACATCACTAATTATCAGGGAAATGCAAATCAAAACCACAATAAAATATCACCTCACACCTGTTGAGATGTCTATTATCAAAGACAAGAGACAACAAATGCTAGCGAGGATGTGGAGAAAGGGCATCTTGTACGCTGTTGGTGGGAACATAAACTGGTACGGCCACTATGGAGAACAGTATGGAGGTTCCTCAAGAAATTAAAAATAGAACACATGGTCCAGCAATCCCTGCTGGGTATATATTCAAAGGAAACAAAAATCACTATTTTGAAGAGGTATCTGCACCCCCACGTTCACTGCAGCATTATTCACACAGCCAAGGTATGGAAACAACCTGAGTGTCCAATGATGGATGAATGGATAAAGAATACGTGGTATATATATGCAATGGAACATTATTTGGCCTTAAAAAAGAAGGAAATCCTACCATTTGTGACAACATGGATGAACACAGAGGGCATTATGCTAAGTGAAATCAGACAGAGAAAGACAAATACTGTACATCACTTACATGTGGACTCTAAAAAAAGATTGAACTCAGAAACAGAGAGTAGAATGGTAGTTGCCAGGGACTGAGGGGGGGATAGGGAGAGGTTGGTCGAAGGGTACAAACTTTTGGTTATAAGATGAATAACGTCTGAAGATCTAATGTATAACACGGTGACTATAGTTGCTAACACTGAATTGTATAATTGAAATTTGCTAAAAAAGTAGAACTTAAGTATTCTCACCAAAAGAAAAAAAAGGTAAAAAAAAAAAGTAAGCAAACTCTTTACGTACAGATACGGAAAGATTTTAAGATATATTTTCAGTTGAAGAAGACATAGAAAAGTATGTATGTATAGCACGCTACCATTTGTGTAAAAAAGGGTGAAAATATACACAAATGTACTTGCTTATATACGTATATACATAGGCTATCTCTGGAAGAATCTACAAGAGACTGGCAACTTTCCCTCCGAAGAGGGGAACTAGGTAGCTTAGGGACTGAGGTGGGATGGAAACTTTGTACTAAATACAATAGTCATCCCCCCTTATCTGTGCTTTTGCTTTCTATGGTTTTAGTTACCCGCAGTCAATTGTGGTCCAAAAATATTAAATGGAAAATTCCAGAAATAAACAATTCATAAGTTTTAATTGCACACCGTTCCGAGTACCGTGATGAAATCTTGAGCTGTCCTGCTTCCTCCTGCCTGGGATGTGAATCATCCCTTTGTCCAGCGGATCCACGCTGTATATACTACCTGCCCATTAGTCACTTAGTAGCCATCTCGGTTATCAGATCGACTGTCTTGGTATCACAGTGCTTGTGTTCAAGAAACCCTTGTTTTACTTAATAATGGCCCCAAAGCGCAAAAGTAGAGGTGCTGGCCATTCGGATATGCCAAAGAGAAGCCGTAAAGTGCTTCCTTTAAGTGAAAAGGTGAAAGTTCTTGACTAATAAGGAAAGAAAAAAAAAATCGTATGCTGAAGTTGCTAAGAACTATAGTAAGAACGAAACTTCTATCCATGAAATTGTGAAGAAGGAAAAAGAAATTTGTGCTAGTTTTGCTGTTGCACCTCAAATATGCACGTATAGGAAAGACCATAGTATATGCAGGGTTCAGTACTATTGGTGGTTTCAGGCATCCACTGGGGGTCTTGGAATGTATCCTCCGAAGTTAAGGGGGGGACTATTGTACCTGTTTGCACCTTTTGACTTAAAGGTACTGATTTATAGAAAATAAATTTTAAATTTCAATATATTTAACATAAATATCATCATCCTCCCACCAGTTTTAGCTGCAACGGTAGCTTGTTAGATTCCTTCCTAGCCCTTGGTTTGGTTGGCCTCCTCCATGGGAACATAACCCTCAGGGAGGACAATGAGCTTATCTGTCTTGATCACCATGGATACCCTGCACCCAGCTACCTGTCTGTCACATGGGTGGCAAGTCTACGAATATTTAGTGAATAAACAAACTGACTGAGGGCAATCCTTAAACCCAGATATGACTGGAGAAGCCCTGAAAGCACCAAGTCCTCCCAGGCCCCTGGCTTTTTGCTTTATTCTCCAGGATCTTGCTCAGGAGCCTGGTGCGCTTGCAGGCCTAGCTCCAGCATTTCTGAACAAGAGAGGCTTGTATGTTCCTAGTAGGTAAAGAGGAAGAGGACTTGCTTGAAGCCACGGTTATAAAGCAAGCATGATGATTCTCCTTAGACGTCAGTATTTATGCTGGGCAGTAGAAATTAGATGTCAGTGCTTTCCAAGCCACTCTGGGCTGCTGCTCTCAGGCCCTGCCCTTCCCCTTGACAGCCCAGGCTCTTGACTCCCTCTCCCCTCTGGCAGGTGGGACAGAAACTGAAGTACCGGGTGCTGATACAAAGCAGACCTTTACTCCAGGCAACCGCCCACCGGCAGCAATAAAATCATCAACATATCAGAAATCCCTAGCTTTAAAAATATGGTTGTGAGACTGTTGTTCTACTCATGATCAGGGAAGGACAGGGATGCAGTTTAGAGGACACAGGGTCCCTGCCTACACTGACCAGCTCTTGCTGGGGTGCTGAGCAGCCTCAGATCTTCACAGCTTACGATAAGATGCATTTCTTGCTCATGGGTCTGTGGATAGCTGTGGCTCAGCTGGGTTCAGCTCCAGCCCGCAGGTCAGAATCAGGTCGTTCCACATACGTCTCATTCTAGGTCAAGCTGCAGAAGAAACAGCCCCCTGAGGCATGCTCTTTTGGTGGATAGCAGCTACAGAAGAGTCAAAATACGCAGGTATATTACAGCCTCGCTTAAGCTTGCCATAGATCAAGTCCACTCACCATCCACCAGCCAAAGCAATGGGGCAGGGAAACTTACTTCTCCCGCAGAGCAGAGGAAGGGGAAAGTGAAGACTCAATAGAAAGGAAAAGCAGCAGGCCAATTTCTAAGCCCTCAGGAAAAGAGAAAGGATCTAGCAATCTGCTCAGAAAGTCTGGGAAATTTCTAGAATGCTCACAAGGCATCTGGCCCCCCATATTATAATACTTTGTATGAGTCAGAACGGGCTACTGTAACGACCCCAAAATCTCAAGGGTTTATAAAAACTGAGATTTTATTCTTACTCATGTTACTTGTCCATTAGGGGTCAACTGTGGCCCTGCTCCATGTCATCTGCACTCCAGGCCCCAGGCAGATGGAAGTGCCTCTTCCCTGAACATTGCTGGCTTTGTAGCAGAGGGGAGACAGACAGTGAACCACGAACTGGCTCTCAAAGCTACAGCTCAAAAATGTCACATATCATGTTCACCGACATTTCACTGACCAGAGCAAGTCACATAATAACTCGAGTTCCACAGAGCAGAGATATGTAATTTTCCAGCAAGAAGGGGGTACCAAAAGACATATAGCCAAGCCTGCAGTCAATGATTAGGGAAATATACATCTCTCCAGGGAGGGGCAGAAAATATCTTGAACCATAATGCAAGCTAGCACACCCACCTTGGGCTATGGGAGCTGGGATCAGATCCTTCATTCAATGATCAAATGACTGATTTGCCTAAAATCCAGCTACGTGGAGTGATGTAGGCATTCAAGACTGTTCTTGTTTGGTTTTTAAAACATTTTCTTAAAGCATTTAACCAACTGCTGCACGGTAGAGTGTGGTATCCAATGCCACCTATAGTTTATTTCACTTTACTGATCTGGTTTTAAGATAACTGGCACTGGGGGAACAGACCCGAAAACAAAGGATTTTCCATTGGTAGTTTGGGGGAAGGAGTTCTCTACTCCCAGCCCAATCATGGGGGTGGGACAGAAGAAGGGCTATGTCTACATTATCACTCTGATAGCCCTTTTCCAGAATTTCACAGTCACCCATGATGTCGCCGGCTCAGGCCCACACTTGAGCAATGTTGTGCACTGATTGGCATCTGTGAGTTGGCCTGGAAACCACACTGTTACAGCCCCAATTCTATGGAACAACCACACTGTTACAGCCCCAATTCTATGGAACAACCACAATGTTACAGCCTCAATTCTATGGAACAATGATTAACAAATTCTTCTTATCTATGCCTTGCAAGTGCATTTTGAAAGACACCCATGTCCTAAACTGGATTATGCCTGTTAGCATGTCTAGGATGGAGGGCTCAGGGAGGACTGTAAAGGACAAAGACACCAGGAAATGAACATGAAACAGGGCTAGGATGAAAAAATGGAGCAACAATGACAGTTACATTTTAGTGCAGCTTCTGAAAATTAAACTGAAGGGGCCCTAGGGGAATGGGAGGCAGAACACCAGGCTGAGTGAGCGTCAGGAGATAAGCACTGGAGAATGGCCCAAGTTTCTCAAGTCCGCCCTCCTACTTGAATGACACCACCACTGTCCCAGGCACCTGGGTCCAGCAGACCAGTCAGTTCTGACTTCTCACCTCTTCCAGTCACGTCCCAAGTCCTTGCAATTCTACCTCCATGGTCTCCCTTACGCCTCTCTCCTCCCCTCCCCATTGCCATGCCCTTCTTCATGGCCACGTCCTAGTCCTAGTTACTCCTATCAGCTTCAGGCCGGCTGACCGCAACAGGCTTCTAAGTAGGCTCTGACTTCCAGAATGAGCAACAGATTTGAAGACAAAAGATCTTGGTCCAGTTCTGGCCCCAACACCAAAATCATTAGATGTCTCTGAGACTATTTTGCCTCTCTGCAAAATAGGAAAATAAAAAATATCTCATTTTTGGAGGCATTGTGAGGATGAAATGAGACAATGGCTTTGAAAGCTCTTTGTCAGACACAAGACACTGCAAATGATGGTCAAGTTTTACATGATCAGCATCCATCGGATCCTCTGAAGCACAGGTCTGAACATGGCACTCCTCTCTGTAGAACTGTTCAATGATTCCAATGACTGTAGAATAAAGTCCAAGTTCTTTGCCAAGATTCTTCACGATCCAGTTCCAACTATTTTTCCAGACCTACTTCTCCTCACACAGGCTAAAGCAACCATCAAGAATCAGGGACCTCTTCCAAAAGCCAACCCTGATCTCCCCCAACCAGAAATAATCTCCTTTTTTCCCTCAAGTGCTGGGGCCCTTTATATGAACTTTCCCCCAGGATATTCATTTGTCACTTTCTACTTTAGACTGCATCTATTTATAGCTACCACTTATTAAGCTCCTACTACATATCCATGGGTCTGTACTAGACTCTTGCATCTATTTCTTCTAACCAAAATAGCAACTTCAAATAGCAATGGAACTAATCCCATTTAGATGAAAAAAACAGATGTTACCAAGTTGAAAGCAGGAAATTCAAACACAGGACAAAAGTCAAAGCCCATGTTTTTCCCTGCTGCCTGCTCCCTTCCACGGCTTTACTCATGGCCCTTGACTTATGCCCCAACTGGACTTATAAATCCCTTGTTAGTGCATTCAGTCTGATTTTTCTTTGCTTCCCCTCACAGACCCAGCACAGTACTCCATGCAGAGAAGAGGTTCAATGTCTGTGGAGCAAAGATATGACCATAGTCAAGTCGTTTGACCTCTATGGACCTCAACTCCTCAGCTATAAAATTGGGAGTATCAAACAGCCCGTCATACAACGTGCAGAGGTCAACTTATCTGTGAATGTTTACTGAGCACGGATTATGTGCCCGGCAGTGTTCTAAGCATCTCACTGAGAAACCCATTTTTTTTTTTTGAGGAAAATCATTTTTTTTATTAGTGTCATAATAGTTTATAACATTGTGAAATTTCAGCTGTACATTATTATTTGTCAGTCACCATATATATGTGCCCCTTTACCCCTTGTGCCCACCTCCCAACCCCCTTCCCCTCTGGTAACCACTAGTCTGGAGAAGCCCATTTTATACTGAAAAATCTAAGACACAGTTAACTTGTTCTTAAGGTTAACAAAGCTTTTAAGTGGGTGGCAAAACTTGAACCCAGGCAGACTGGTTCCAGAACTCGTGTTCTCAACCAATACACAATATTGTCTCTGCACAGATTGGGAAACCACGAAAGTCACCTGAAAAACCATTAGAAATGGTTATAGACTTTCAGAATGTGGCTGGTAACAGAATTAATATGTAAAAATAATTTATATTATATATACACAGGCACTATATATATATATATATATATATGTAAATTGCTTTCATCTAATCAGACAATCACTAAATTAATTAATGGGATAAAAGATCCTAGTCAAGATGAAAAAAAAAAAAACTAAAATACCTAGGAATAAACTTAAGAAGTATGCAGAATATACACACATATAAAATTCTACTGAAAGACATTTAAAAAGTCTTTAATAAATGGAGAAAAATAACATTTTCCTAGCTGGAAAGCCTCACTAATGAAAGAGGAGACAGAGGTCTCTTTCTCCAAAATTAATCTCTGTATTTAACATAACGACAATTCAATTTACTTCAAGAGGGAGTGGCCCAGTTCAGCAAATGGGCACTTTCATCTAAACTTGTGCAAGCTTTGGAGGGAAAGTTGAGATGGTATATATAAAAATTTGACATGTGCATCCCTTTTGGCTCAGAAATTCTACTTCTAGAAACCTACCCTGCAGAAATGTCAACACATGCTACCAAAGAGGGACAAGGAATGTTCATGGCAGTTTTATTTGTAATAGTTAAGAAACAGAGAGAGACAAAGGGGCAGGAAAGGAGAGGAAGAAGGAAGGATGAACTATTTCCAGTGATAGGGGACAGATTTTGAGGTAATTATACAAGGGGATGATATGGAGACGTTAAAAAGAAAGAGAAAGGTTTAAATACACTGACATTTAAAAAGTCTTAGCTAGATCTCTGCTATGGACTGAATGTTTGTGTTCCCCCAAAATACATATGTTAAAACCCTAACTCCCAATGTGATGCTATTTGGAGATGCGCTCTTTCGGAGGTAATTAGGTCATGCCAGTGGAACTCTCCTGCTGGGATTAGCACCCTTATAAGAAGAGACAGGAGAGAGCTTCCTTCCCTTCTGCTCTCTGCTCTGAGCACACAGCAAGAAAGTGGCTATCTGTAAACCAGGAAGACAGTCCTCTCCAGAACCCAACTATGCTGGCACCCTGATCTGAGACTTGCACCCTCCAGAAATGAGAGAAATAAATGATTCTGCTGTTTACCGGTCTATGGTAATTTGTTATAGCAAACCAAGCAGATTAAAATAGTCTCTAAGGGAAAAATGCAAACTATGTCAATGCAAACTGTAGAAAAATGTATATAGTATGATTATTTTATTTTTAATGTGGAGTATAATTTAGTGAAAGAGAGATGAAGGTACTAGGATTGGAGGTTTCCTGTTTTGCTGTCTACGCCTGTGCAAAGAGCATGTATTACTTTTATGATCATTATTAAACATTCAATTCAACAAATACCAAGTCTTGCCCCAGGCACTGGGATGTGAACACGACAGTCTCTACCCTCAGTTTCTCCTCTAAGGTCCCTACTCTCAAGACCCTTGTTACCAAAAATCGAATAGAAATCCAAACATGATTTTGTTTGTTTCTTTTGGTAGATGGGAAGAGGCTGGTTAACTTGACCAAAGTATTCTAAAGATCATCTAGAATTAGTACTAACAAAAACAGCTGGGAAATGCTTGCTTTGCTGGCACATATACTAAAACTGGAAGGATATATCAAAGATGAGCATGGCCCCCGTGCAATGATGACATCAAGTTTATGTAGTACTCCATAACTTTTTATTGTGATGGTGGTTACATTTGACAAAATTCATCAAAATATACATTTAAATGGTGCATTGCATTGCACGTAAACTATACCTCAAAAAAACTGATTTTTTAAAAAGCCAGGAAAATGGTGATACTGGGTAATAATAGAGAATCTGCCTAACTAGCTATTAAACCTATTATAAAACTTCAGTAATTAAAATAACATGGCAATGGCACCAAAATATACTGATAAGTAGACAGATGCAAAAATTCACAGACAAAAATATGTAATAATTCAATCTATCATGATTGTAGCAATTTAAATCAGGGGTACAAAATGAACTTAATAGCTTTGTAGCAATTGGCTAACCATTCAGGAAAAGTAAATTGGTTCTCCACTATTATAACTTAAACTAGAATAAAATTCCACATTAACATTTCTAAACAAAAGCTTAAAAGTACCTCAAGAAAATACAGGAGAATATTCATACAAACTTGGGTTAAGAAAGGCCTTTCTCAGGAATAAAAGGAATCCAAATAGGCAACGAAGAAGTGCAACTCTCACTATTTGCAGACGACATGATTTTATATATTAAAAACCCTAAAGAATCCATTGGAAAACTATTAGAAATAATCAACAACTACAGCAAAGTCACAGGGTACAAAATCAATCTACAAAAATCAGTTGCATTTCTGTATGCTAATAACGAACAGAAAGAGAGCTCAAAAAGATAATACCATTTACAATTATATCAAAAAGAATAAAATATCTAGGAATAAATCTTACCAAGCAGGTGAAAGACCTACACAATGAAAACTACAAGACATTATTGAAAGAAATCGATGATGACATAAAGAAAGGGAAAGACATCCCATGCACAGGGATTGGAAGAATAAACACAGTTAAAATGTCTATATTACCTAAAGCAATCTACAGATTCAGTGCAATCCCAATCAGAATCCCAATGACCTTCTTCACGGAAATAGAAAAAAGAATACTAAAATTCACATGGGGCAACAAAAGACCCCGAATAGCTAAAGCAATCCTAAGAAAAAAGAACAAAGCTGGAGGCATCACAATCCCTGACTTCAAAACATACTACAAAGCAATAGTAATCAAAACAGTATGGTACTGGTACAAAAACAGACACACAGATCAATGGAACAGAATTGAAAGCCCAGAAATAAAACGACACATATATGGACAGCTAATTTTCGACAAAGGAGCTAAGAACATACAATGGAGAAAGGAAAGTCTCTTCAACAAATGGTGCTGGGAAAACTGGACAGCCACGTGCAAAAGAATGAAAGTGGACCATCTGCTATCGCCATTCACAAAAATTAACTCAAAATGGATCAAAGACCTGAAGGTGAGACCTGAAACTATAAAACTCATAGAATAAAATATAGGCAACACACTATTTGACGTTGGTCATAAAGGAATCTTTTCAGATGACATGCCTACCCAGCCTAGGGAAACTAAAGAAAAAATAAACAAGTGGGACTTTATCAGATTAAAGAGCTTCTACAAGACAAACGAAACCAGAATCAAGATGAACAAACAACCCACCAGCTGGGAGAAAATATTTGCAAAACATACATCTGGCAAGGGGTTGATCTCCATAATATATAAAGAACTCACACAACTGAACAACAAAAAAACAAACAACCCGGTCAAAAAATGGGCAGAGGAAATGAACAGACACTTCTCCAAAGCAGATATACAGATGGCCAATAGGCACATGAAAAGATGTTCAACATCACTAATCATCAGGGAAATGCAAATCAAAACAACACTAAGATATCACCTCATGCTCGTTAGAATGGCTATAATCACCAAGACAAAAAACAACAAATGTTGGAGAGCATGTGGAGAAACAGGAACCCTCATACACAGCTGGTGGGAATGCAAACTGGTGCAGCCTCTATGGAAAACGGTATGGAGATTCCTCAAAGAATTAAAAATAGAGATGCCCTATGACCCAGCTATCCCACTACTGGGAATCTATCCAACGAACCTGAAATCAACAATCCAAAGAGGCTTATGCACCCCTATGTTCACTGCAGCATTATTCACCCTAGCCAAGAAGTGGAAACAACCCAAGTGTCCCCCGACTGATGATTGGATCAAGAAGATGTGGTATATATATACAATGGAATATTACTCAACCATAAAAAAAGACAAGATCGTCCCATTTGCAACAACATGGATGGGCCTGGAGGGTATTATGTTAAGTGAAATAAGCCAGAAAGAGAAAGACAAACACCATATGATCTCACTCATATGTGGAACATAAACCAACACATGGACAGAGAAAACTGTATTGTGGTTACCAGGGGCAATGGGGGTGGGGGGTGGGCACAAGGGGTGAAGGGAGACATGTATATGGTGATGGACAAACAAAAATGTACAACCCAAAATTTCACAATGTTATAAACTATTTAAACATCAATAAAAAAAAAAAGGCCTTTCTCAGCAAGATCCTCAAGCAGAAATCATAAAGAAAAACAATAATAGATTTGGCTAAATAAAAATGTTAAACTTGCTATGATCAAAGACGAAAACCTGACAAAAACATTAAGCAAACTGGGAAAGATCGTACAACACATATGACCAAATTACGACTTTAATGTGTAATATATAAAAAGTGCTTAAAAATCAGGAACAGAAAGACACTCCAATTGAACAAGGGGCAAAATAATTAACAGTCAATTCACCCACACAAACTCAAAAGGCCAATACACAGAGGAAAAGGGGTTGATTCCCCCTGGGTAATCAGACATGCAAATGAAAACAAGATACTATTTTTGCCCATGTTATTGATTTAAATGTGTGTACGCAGGGAAAATTTTAAGATAACCAGAAACTCTCAACAATCTAGACGATGAAGTTTTAAGTTATCTTTACTTTCTCCTTTACATTTTTGTTTCCTGAATATTTTGTAATAAGCTTATCTTTTAAAAAATTCTAATAATTTTAATAACGTTAGGTGTTAGACACACAGCTTTCTCCTCATCTTCTAAAGTAGCTGGTGCAGCGCCCTCTAGAAACGCCCTCCTGAAAACAGCTATTCCCCCCACAAGGTTTAGCTCTCTTGGGGAAACACGCGCGCACACACCTGCACGTTTTGCTAACGGTCCGCATCGTGACGTCATCACCGGAGTCGCCCTGCGGTCGCGCCCCCCGCGTCGGGGAGAGCACTAGAGGAGCAGGGGGCGCTCGGGCCCCGCCACACCGCGGGCCGGGCGCAGTGCGGCACCGGCAACGCCCGCGCCGAGAGGCCGGGAGGAGGGCGAGGCCAGCCCAGCTGGCTCCAACTAGCCCTGTGGAAAGAGCACGGGAGCGGAGGACCTGAGTCCCGGATGTACTGCCTGCCGCTGACCTTAGGCAGTCCCCGCCGCGCTCGGGCCTCAGTTTCCCCACCCGTAGGCCGAAGCTGAGGGTCTCGCTCGCCGCGCTGGTTCGCCTCGGCTGGTCTTTTCGGGAACTGGGAGGGACGCCTTTCTCTTCCGGGTCGCGCTTCCCCGGCCCCGGGGCTCCGCGGTCGCCCGCAGAAACCTGTCCCTGCTACAGCGGCGCGTCACCGCGCGCCGGGCTAGCCCGAGGGGCGGTCATTAGGCGATCGGCCCCGAGGCTGCTGGGCCCGGCCAGGCTGGGCAGGAGCCGGGCTCTCACCTGGGCTCGCACGCGCCCGGCTCGCGCCTTCCTGTCGGCCTCGCGGCGCAGCCGAGCCGCGCGACACTCTTTCATTTTCATCCCTGCGCTGGCGGCCGCGGCCGCGCGGGGAACGCCCTGCCGGGGTCCCCGCAGTCCTCCGCTGGAAGCGGCCGGCGCCGGGAAGGGGCCGCAGCGAAGCCCGCCTGCTCAGAGCGCACAGCCGGGGGCGCAGGCCCTCCCGGGCTGCGCCAGCCCCCGCCACCCCTAATCCCAGACCCCTCGCTCTGGTGCGTCTCCGGGGTGGGCGCTCGGACCACGATGCCAAAGGGGCTGGGCAGATCGTGCGCAGCGGAAACCTACCCGATGGGGGCGGTCAGCTCCGTCCCCTGCGCACGCCGAGGGCCGCCTCTGGTGTCGCTTACGCTGGCTGGCTCATCCCCACCGAGGAGCCGTGGCCGGACCCTGAGGCGCGGGAGGAGCGGGCGCAGCGCGGTTTGGGTGCGCGCCGAAGCATCGCCTCCTCCCGCGGCATAGCTCCAGCGCGGGGTCCCCGCGCCCAGGCAGGCCATGTGACCTGAGAGCTGCGGAGCAAGCGCAGCCCCTAAAGCCAGCTGGGGAAAAAAGGACGGCAAAAGGCGCCAACTGATGGGCAAAGAGGGAAAAGCAGGCTCAGGGTAAAGGAAGTTGAAATGCTGGAAGGATTAGGTCTCTGCGCTGTTCCCAGTCCCAGCTGTCCATCAAGCGTGTTCTCTGCTGGAGGGATTTGTTTTTGCCAATAATAAAAATAATAGCGGACGCCACTTCCACCCGCAATCCCCACTGTACCCAGCGTTTATACCGGGTGCCTTATGAACATTCCTCTAGCTCTCACTTCACTCCTGTACATTGGAGATTATCATCCCCAGTTTGCAAGTGACGAAAGAAGATTTGAGAAGATAATTTGCCAAGTGCAACCCTTATTCCAAAAGCCAGAAATGTAAACATTTACTAAAAAGCAGAACGGTTTGGTCTAACCAGATCGCCTAGTCAGGCATGGGATTTAGGTCTGTGGCTCTTTCCACTTACCTGTCAGTCTCTCCCAGGAGTGGCTTTGGTGGTTCATTTAAAAGTCTCGTCAAAACTGACTATAGTGGAGCTATTTAAAAATGGAATCAGCGCTGCCTTTCCAGAGAAACTGTCTTTTTGGCTTGAACCTTGGGTTGGGCCAAACCTTTGGACTGGTCCAAAAAGGCGATTGTTTCACAAGCAATTGTTTGAGAAGTCAGCAGGAGACCAGACATCCCCATCACAAAGACTGAGGATTGTGGACTTTCTGAAGATAGAATCAACAGTCAATCAATGTTTAGCCAAGACTAGCTTTCTGCCTCCCATTCCAATTAAAATTCTTTGTAATACAACCTCTCGTCTTTGCCTTTAAAAACCCCTGACTTTTACTTTGTAGTGGGACACTATTTGGGTTGCTACCCAAATTTGTGTACCCTAAAATGCAATTCTTTGATCCCCAAATAAACACCTCTCTGCCTCTCATTTTGGCTCTTTATTTTTAGGTTAACAGCCTGAAGCAGTACCCATCCCTAACCCTTAATTTTGGCAGATAGATAATATCATACCCATCTTACAGATGGAAAAATTGAGCTTTGGCCAAAGGAATGATCTTATCCAAGTGACAGGGCTGGTCAGTCTAGTCTACTAGTTAATAAGGGAGTGGTTATTTACTAGGAACTGTGCAAAACATATTATTCACATTATTTTAGTACTCAATATTCAGTACAACTCTAATTTGGGTACAACAATCTTATAAGGAAGCTACTATTATTATTCTAAGTCAAGAAAACTGAGGCTCAAAGGGATTATGAATTTGCATAAAGTTCCGAAGCTAGTAAGTGGTAGAGTTTGGATTCACATCTAGGTCTTTTTGTCTACAGAGGCTTCACCTGTCTCCAAAGCCGTGTGTTTTTTTCCCCCATGCTATGTGGCTTCTTACTCCTTTCTATAGCTTCTAGATTTTGCCAGAGACAAATGGAGTGTCTAACCTGTATCCAGAGGCTCAGGGCATTGTAACCGCATTGAGCTCATTCGCTGTGACATCTTCTGGATGATGTAAACAGCGCCTAATAAATTGAAGTCTTTATCAGCCAGTGGCTGGCTTTCTGTGTATAGAGCCCAGGCTGTACCATTTATGGATCCTGATGTTCTCCCGAAGAGCACCAGACATAATTTCTAAGGGCAGATCAGAGCTGGGTATATTTCACTCATAGCAAAAGCCGAAGTTCCTACAATCGCCAGAAAGGTCCTACAGGATGTGGCTGCTGGCTCCTGGTCTGGCTTCCTATCCAACCACCTTCTCCTTTGCCCTCTACCCTAGCCACACTGGCCCCATGCTATTCCTCAAATACACCAAACCCAGTCCCATCTTACGGCCTTTGCACCTGCTTTTCCCTATGCTTGGAACACTCTCCCTCTAGATTTCCATGGGGCTTGCTCCATTGCTGTCCCTGATCGTCCCCTATAATCTCCACTCCCATCCCAGCACTCCCATCCCCTGAGCTCCTGCCTTTGTTCTTCTCCACAGTGAATGACAAGTGAATGAGTATGAACTCCTGGTTCTACCCTGTAATTCTAACACTTTGCACAGAAGATCTAGAAGAGAGAAGGGGGCAAAGGGAGAAGAGAATCGTGAAGAAGATACCTGCAAAGTGGCTGTAATTACTAATGAAGGGCTTTCACGCATTGAGAGATCATTTCTGAACTTCACCTCTCAGAAACCACTTAGTTAATAGGCCACAGAGGTTTAATAAAAGATCCTATACATAATTAGGTGATACTGAACAAGGTAACTTAGTGTGTATTGTGAAAGTGCTAAGTAGTCACTAAGTATATAATAAGTGCTCATAATGGTATTTGAAGATGTGATCTGTCATAAGTTATAATTTATTTCATTCACATATTATGAATGAAACTACCTAAAATCTAGGGAGCTCTTAAAAGAGCAGTGAGATCTCAAGCCAACTCGGTGTCCAAATGAGAATTGCAGAATACTTTTTCCCCCTCAGATAGGTCTTCACTACTCATTCAAGCATATGTGTGTAAATCTGTTCCTGCCTTCAGGGTCACCCCCAAGTCATGCAAACAGGAAGCATGTTTCTTTTAAAAGATGAATAGAAGCCAGCATTATATTTCGTCAGGTAGGCACAGAGAGATTACTTGCATTAATGAAACGATATCTTTCAATGCACGAAGGCCCTTCATTGGAAAGCTATGATTTTGGGTCTCGAATGTTTTTCAGTCCTCCAGAAACCTATTTAAACACAAATGGTCCTGAGATAGAGAACACTGGAGGCATGAGAAAATTGCACATAGGTTGAAAACAATTAATGAGGAAGGGGAACACAGGAAAGAGATGTGGAATGACCCTGGGGAGGAAAAGGATGGGATCAAAAGAGAAGACATAGACAGCCACGTTCCACCCTGGTCTTTCCCTTCTTCCCAGAGTTCCCACCAGAGTTTTACTGCCTTTCTCAGGCCTTCTAATTCTAGGTCTGTTTGCCTGTGTAAGCCAGGGGTTAGCAAACTATAACTCACTGCCTGTTTTTGTGCAGCCCATGAGCTAAGAATGGTTTTTACAATATTAAATGGTTAAAAAATAAAAAGAACATTTAGAGACACGTGAAAATTATATAAAATTCAAATTTCAGTCTTATGGAGACCTAGTCATTCGTTTACATATTGTCTATGGCTGTTATCACGCAACAGCAGAAGTGTTGAATAGTTGTGACAGAGACCTCATGACCCACAAAACCTAAAATACTCATGATCTGGTTATCAGACACCCACTCTAAAAGGTCTATTCAGTGGTCACAAGGTAAGGCAGTAAAGCCAATGAGGGCTCACATGATTTCATCTCATGTATGTCAGCATAGTTGATGCTAGATATTAAGTTCCCTTAGAATCTTACATCCATCCATCTGGGCATCCCTCCATCCTCTATTCTTATGACTAATATTTATTGAAGAATTGTCCTGACGTAGTGCCAACACTATACATAGATGAGAATGAAATAAGATGAGATGGGTGTCCTACTCTCAAGTAATCATTAGCAATGTTGGGAAGTCTATATAAGACTGCTGAGACCTGGATCTGACACAGGAAAGGAGCTTGAGAAGGTACTCCCACTTTCTGGACCAGTCCCAGACCTCCTACTTCCAGACTTCTTTTACATGAGAAGGTTAAAAAAATTTTTTTAAGTTATTGTTATTTTGGGGTTTTTTTATTATGTTATTAAACTTAATCCAATATAAGTTATAAAGAGGAATACACAATTATTTGAAGTTGTTTCATACTCTGTTAAAATCATATGGTAAGATTCTAATTGCCATGTTGGGTGGTAGTTTCAAGGGTGTTTATTATTATTATTTTATATGATTATAGTTACACATAGATAATGAAAATAACTCCATTCTCTATGACAGGAGTAACAGAGAGCCAGTTTTTCAGATTAAAACTCAAAGTTGAACAGGCATCAAGGTCTTTTATGAAAGAAAATAAATAGAGGTTCCAGGAGAAGGTAAGAGGGGTGGTAACCTAGGAAAGCCTGGGAAATTCCTGGGAAGATAAGTTTGCAGCCTTCTGGTTCTCATCTGGTAAGCCCCTTTCTTTGTTCCTGCCTAGCTACCTCCTTTCCCTTGTGGTAGGGAGGGTTTTTTCTTTTCTTCTTTTTTGAAAAATTGGACTTTTGGGGCTTAGAAAGAGATCAATCATAATTCTTGGTTTATGATATGCTCTCATCAGGTGCCTATGTAGGGACTTCTGTCTATTAGTAACAATAACAATAATAATATAATAAATGCCCTTAAAATCA
Organism: Ceratotherium simum simum; assembly: GCF_057802395.1. Taxonomy (NCBI): domain Eukaryota; kingdom Metazoa; phylum Chordata; class Mammalia; order Perissodactyla; family Rhinocerotidae; genus Ceratotherium; species Ceratotherium simum. The sequence goes on along the minus strand of NC_141928.1, from coordinate 33,065,373 downwards.
CCAGCCAGCATGGAAACTAGAACCCTGAACAACAGCTTCCATCCAGCTATATGGTTCTTACTCATTCCATCCCCTTGGATATGTTAAAGAAAAAATTATTTGACAACACTTGTTGAAGACAGTGAGGCAGACCTTATTCAAGGGGGCCATGATGATAGGTATAGGGACCACTGCAACGGGGTCTTGTCGAAGGGGATTGGACTCAATTCGGAACATAGCAGGGGCAAATGGGAGTTTACAGCCAAGCGGCAGGATGGAGGTTGGTGGATGGCAAATTACTAAGAGGAAACATTTGGCGTAAAGAGAGATTCCGGCTAAAGGGACTTCACAGGTTTCTTGCTGAAGACAGGCCAGGGTGATCAGATATTGAGGGTGGGAGTTCTTGCTAAACTGACTTAGCAGGGTTCTCGCTAACACTAGATTTTACAAGTGCACAGATAGGCCTAGGAGAAGATACAGGAGCCTCACTAAAGTTTGGTCGAGCAAAGAATCTTTATTAGTCGTGAGGGGAGATATTTGTATTCCATTCTTTTAATGGAGCAAAGGAAAGAAAGTAAACACAGCTCAGTGGATTTCCATGTTCACAGAGATGGAGTGTTTTCCAGCAGCTCTCTAAGGTCTCACAAGCTGACTTCTGGAAGCTGCCCCTGACAATGTGGGAACTGAAATAAATTTGCAGTAGCATTAACCATACAATTTTCCCGCAAACTTCAATCTCGCTGTATAAGTGAGTCCTGTTGCTGCGTTTGTCACTAGCCAAAAACAGAAACATTTTCTTTTCATAAGCATGGGACATTTTTAACCCTTACTTTATTAAAATTGTGACTTCACCAAAACACCATAAATATTTCATCAAAGATGCATTGCAGACTGTGTCCTGAGAAGTGCCTACAACTTACCTGACACACTTGGTTTCCTTCTTTGTCTACAGTAAGACGTATCTCCCATTGCTCGTCCTCCCAGGTTGGAAATGGTGTTATGGTAACCTCTAACCATCACCTGATCACGTGATTCTTCCTATTTTACAAAAGAGAAAAAACCAAACAGCAGAGACTATCCTCAGTCAGTCCAAAAGTAAACATTCTAATCCATTTTTATTAGAGTAAATCTTTGATTAGCCAGAACTAACATTCTGAATCTATGAATAGTCAGACCCCTCACTCCACTCACCTGGCTTTTTGACAGCAGAGCTTAGATAGATCAAGACATCATCTCTCACCTGGTAATAGTCTCCTTTTCTGTCTCAGGCTCTTTAGTCTCTTTCTAAACAAACCTCCAAAGGGCTACCCACTGAACTTTCTAAAAACACAAACCAGATCAGGTTTCTCTCCAGTTTAAAACACTCCAGCTGGCCAAAGTTTCCAGCTAATTTGCATAACATTTAAGGCCGTTCATAACCCGGCCTCTGCCAGTAGCCCCTGCCCCAGTAGGATTACCTCTCTGGAAAAACGAGCTCCTTGTGGGTATGGAGCTGTCTTTCCTACACCAGTTACTTATAATGGATTTTTGAAATAACTGAAGGACTAAGCAAATGAAGAAACCCTTTATAAGGAGGACTGGATAGTATCCGTGTGTATTACCCTTTGAGGTAGTCTTGATTAGGTGGGGACTGAAATTGATCTTTGATATCTGTGAGCAGCAGTTGCCTACAGAAATACAATATGGTATTTTTGCTGCGTCTGATTTTAAATTGTACTTATTTTTACTGCCTGGTGTTCTTGTAGGTTCAATTTAATTTATTGTAGACCCAGAGTTCATGAGTGATAATTTATTCAAATTTCTAGAAGGGTGTCAAACTAAGCATTTATTTGATTGGCACGCATTTTTAAAAACTTCCTGAGCTGGCCCTGAGGGCTTAGTGGTTAAAGTTCAGCACCCTCTGGTGGCCCGGGTTTGCTTCCCGGGCGTGGAACCACACCATCCCTCTGTCAGTCACCCTGCTGTGGTGGCAGCTCACATAGAAGAACTAGAAGGATTTACAACTAGGATATACAACTATACTTGGGGCTTTGGGGAGAAGGAAAAAAAAAAAAGAGGAAAGATTGGCAACAGGTGTTAGCTCAGGATGAATCCTTCCCTGCAAAAAAGAAAAAAAAAGCCAAACAAAAACAAAAAATCCCTTCCTATGTAAATATAATATACATATCATCACATGTTTTAAACATGAGATTTTGTTTTCTTTTATTGTTGCTATAAGTATTTAGTTATGATGATAAGTGTTTTTTTTTTAATTTGGGGGAGGTGGCTTTTCTGCTTTGAAAGGACTACCTACAGTTACACGGATTGAAAATTAATAGTCTACATATTAATGTTGAAATTTTTAAAACCTACATTTTTTAAACCTATGTTTAATTTATAAATCTATTTTTATATTCATAAATCTAGTAGTTTTATATGCAAATAAGCAATTTTACTTTTTTAATTAATTTTAAAGTACATTTGTACATTTAAATATATTTGATTTTCTTACATGTTTTAAATACCTGAGAGTAAACTCAAAACTATTATAAGAAAAACTTTACTAAGCATTTAAACAACTTTCAAATATCTAATATGTTTCTGTATAGAATGCCTCTCAAAATCTTGTAACATTCAATGGAGTTTCCACATTCAGTCCAATTCTCCCACATCTGTCAACTTAAAATTAAAAGACTAACAGCCAGATTCTCTTAAACGTTGTAAACATACACAGGTTTTCCTGAATTAATGAAAGTATTAATACTATGTGCTTAATTTAGTTCATTTTCTCTATACTTAATTATAAATCTTCCCAGGGTTGGAAAGTCACTTCCCTAACTAAGGAGAGCTGGGTCAAGAACTCAGGAATAGGAATCAGATGCATGTCAGAGATTGAGGACTGGGACGTGCTCCCAGGAGGCTCCCTCCCAAGCCACTGACATTCGTGCCGTGTTACAGTCACGATGCCATTCTGTTTTCTGGGGACTCCAGGTCCGCGCCCCTCAGCCACAGTTCTGGTTGCTTAATTTGCACTGGTAATTGACTTCCATCACCCTGATTTCGTTAAGCCTCTGCTGCAGTGATTGGAATCCATATTCCTCTCACATTTCTGTCAAGCTCTTGACAACTCCACAGTCACTCTAAAAATAGGTTACACCTGACTGATATATTTCCTGTTTTAAAGTTTAATTTGTTTTGCAAATAATTTATACTCATTGTGAAAAAATTACAAATATGGTCAAAGAAAATCAAAATTTCCTAAAAGTAAAAATCAAAATCTGTCATATTAAACAGTTCTTAATCTTCATGTGCTCCCTTCTCTCTATCTCTCTCATTTCTGTGTATGTGTGTGTGTGTGTGTGTGTGTGTGTGTGTGTATAACAGGACACTTTTGGCTATTTGAGGCTGGCAAAGACCTTACTGAAATTTCCCACCAGTGTGTGTTTGCGTCCATTGAAATGCTGGCACTTTTATTCTGGAACTAGAAGAGAACAGAGGAGTTTGAGTTGGGGACAGGGAGAAGAAAGAGAAAAGAGGAAACTAAAGGGAATAGGATGGCGTGTGTCTCCTCCTACCCACTGAGCTGGGTTTGAGACACTGATTAGAGTCAGAAATGGAACAAACTGTAGTTAGGACAGGTCTGAACTGTTTTCATCTTCACTAATGTGGGTATAAATAACATCTTCTGTTGGGAACTCACTCCCCAAAATAACTAGGGGACACTTCAGTTGGGATTAAGTTTCTGCTTTCGGGAGGGGTGGGTGGCTCAGAGGTATTATATTTGGACATACACATAAGTGTGAGCTATTTCAAAATGATTCAACTTTCCAACCAATTCTTCGAGTGTTGTATTAGTTTCTTCTTGCTGTTGTAACAAATTACCACAAACTTGAAACAACACAAATTTATTCTCTTACAGTTCTGAAGGTCAGAAGTCTGAAATGAGTCTTATGGACTAAAATCAAGGTGTCAGCAGAGTTGATTCCTTCTGGGGGCTTTCAAGGAGAATCCGTTCCTTTATCTTTTCCAGGTTCTAGAGGCTGCCCACATTCCTGGGCTCATGGCCCTACATAACATCACCTTTTCTTCCCCTTCTTCTACCATCCCATCACATTCTTCCTCCTTTAACCTTTCTGCCTCCCTTTTATTAAGGACCCTTGTGATTACCTTTAGGGCTCACCTGGGTAATCCAGGCTAATCACCCCATCTTAGTCCATTCAGGCTGCTCTACCAAATACCATAGACAAGGTGGCTTATAAACAACAAGCATTTATTTATCACAGTTCTGGAGGCTGGAAAGTCCAAGATCATGGTGTCAGCAGATTCGGGGTCTGGTGAAAGCCCACCTTCTCATTGATGGCCGTATTCTCCCTGTAACCTCATAAGGTAGAAGGGGTGAGCTAGCTCTGTGAGGGTCTCTTTTATAAGGACACTATTGCCAATCATAGGGGCTCTGCCCTCATGGCCTAATCACCTCCCAAAGGCCCCACCTCCAAATATGATCACCTTGGGGGTTAGGATTTCAACATATGAATTTGGGAGGGATATAAACATTCAGACCACAGCACTCTCCGTCTCAAGGTCTTTAACTTAATTAATCACATCTGCAAAGTCTCTTTTGCCACATAAGGTAACATATTCACAGGTTCCAGGTGTTGGAACATAGACATCTTTGGGAACCATTATTCAGCCTACCACAGGTGCCTACTATTTGCCAGGCACTCCGTAAGTTCCGGAGATATAGCAGTGAATAAAATAGAAAGCTCTGAGGCTGGAAAGAGTTGGAGCTTAATGAACACGTGGGGAGAGTGATCAGACCATACAAGATCTTACAAGTGTGGACAGATTTTGGGACCCCTCTCCCTGGTCTAATAGGCGAATCTAGCAAGCAAACTGCATAGGCTTTAAGTCAGCACAATAAAATCCATGTTGTACTGTGAAGCAGCCATGCAGACCATCTTCAGCCTGTGTCAAAATGACCTTGCAACCCCTCGTCTCATAACTAAAGACGCCAGCTGGAGAAATCAGCAACAGGGAATGATAAAGGTACCTAACTCCTACACCCACAGCTGCATTTTTTGGAAATTGAGCGAATAAATAATGACCCTGGTCCTTGCCTCCCTTCACACCGAGATAACATCAGCATCTCTGAACTTGTTTGATGTATAACCAAGGAATTCTTGTTTATGTTACCTTCAATGTACAATCAAGAGAAAAAACAGATGCACCCTATCCCTTTTTTGACATATATGAAATCTAATGGTAAGTTTTTTTCCTCTTCCCTGCACGCACCCTGTTTTGTGAAAGAGATATTAGCTGTGCTTAAACTCACACACCTCAGAGCAGTTCCTCAGAATACTCTGTTGGACTGTTTCCCAGGATTTGAATTCCTCACCTTGATTGTCAGATAGACTCCTTTAATTAACCTTTACCCAGACTCTTTATTTCAGTTGAGGTAAGCCATAGCCACAAGATTAGGTTTTATTCTTAGTGTAATGGGAAGTCATTGAAGGATTTTAAACAAGAGGTAACACTATTCAATTTGTGTTTTTAAAAAATCACTCTAGTTGCTATAAAGTGAATGGATTGGAAGGGCTCCCTTCACTATCTACCCTCTGTGGCTGGCTGAGTGCTTAGGGCCCTTTAACATTTAGGGAGTGGGTGGTGGTAGAGGAAGCAAGCAAGTGAGCCTGAAAAGAATGAGTCTGTGAGGCAGGAAGAAAAGCAGGACAGTGCAATGGTGTCATAGAAGCCAAAAGAAAATTCTTCATGAGGGATCGATCAATTATGTCAAAGTGTTCAAGATGACAACACAAAATAGATTTAATAACGTGGCTGGAGTCTATTGTGACGCTGATTACAGCAGTTTCTCAGTAGAGTGTTGGGGGCCAAAGCCAAATTGGAGGAGGTTGAAGAGTGAATGAAATAAAGGCAGTGTGGGTAAAGGGATGAGTGGAGGAGGAGATAAGACACACAGAATTTTGGAGGACGGAAAGCAGCTGGAGAGAGGGGAGAGTGGAGATGGGCTGGCTGTAGGTTCTGCTCTGGTTCCAAGCATGATGCTGACCCAGCCCCTCTGCTGGCTCCCTCCACTGAGAACAATCCCAGAGGAAGAAAGAACCGGAGAAACCCCTGCAGTGGGAAGAGAGGCTGTTGGTTACTGGTGCGTGTGATTGGGGTGAGGACTTGGAGTGGGGGACAGGTGGTCAGGCACTGTGGTGGGAGAATAGAACAAGAAAAGAACTGTGGGAATTATGTCCTTGCTCCTCTCATTGTTTTGGGACAAAGCCGGCCTGTGTCTTTACCTGTGGTGACTCAGATCTTTGGCCCAGATGTCCCTAGATTACAATCTGGGTGGGGCCAAAGTCTGTATTTATAGGAGTTAAGGAAATAGATGGGACTGACTCACTTTGGGCAATTGATTTCCCACCCCTCCCTTCCGAACTCCAGGTCTGGTAAGTGGCAGTTTTGGAAGTGTCTCTCCCTAACACTCTTCTCCCAGGGAGGAAAAGTTGAAGCCCTGACCTGAGGAGTTATTTTGAAATGTAACTGTGGTTGACTTAAGATTTTTTTGGTGCCTGGGCTCTCCACTTAAGACCTCATTCGTTGTAAACTTTCCTGGCCTTCTCTGCTGATATGTACCGAGGGGAAAATAAGCCCACTGGCCAAAATAACATGATATTTGAGAAGAATAACTATTTCAAAAGAAAGATAATATACTGGACTATAAATTCTATCAGAAGGTAATAGAACAAACAGAGCAGTAATTTTAAAGTAGCTATAATGAACATACTCAAAGAGATAAGAGGACATATTAATAAAATGAAATAAGAATAAGAAAATGTAAAAAAGAATTAAGGAGAAATATGACATATGAGAAATAGGTGAAATAGCAGAATGGATAAAGTTGAGGAAAAAATTAGTGATAAGAAGGACTAGATTGAGGAATTTTTGCAGAAAGAAGTGGGAAAGGAGAATACAAAAAATATGGAGGAGAAAAATAGGAATTCCAGAGAGAAGAAAAAGAAAACAACAGAGGAGAAAATATTGAAAAAATAAAAGATATATGTTTGAAATTAAAAAAAGATGAAAAGGAAGGTCAAAGAGGAGAGGTAATTAAAAACCCATGATTAGACACATTTTAGTGACATTAAAGAATATGAAAGGCAGGGGGCTGGCCCTGTGGCGTAGTGGTTAAGTGCTCGAGCTCCACTGCTCGCAGCCCGGGTTCAGATCCCAGGTGCACACCGAGGCACCACTTGTCAGGCCATGCTGTGGAGGTGTCCTGTATAAAGTGGAGGAAGATAGGCACAGATGTTAGCCCAGGGCCAGTCTTCCTCAGCAAAAAGAGGAGGATTGGCATGGGTGTTGGCTCAGGGCTGATCTTCCTCACACACACAAAAAAGAGAATATGAAAGGCAAAAGAAAATTCTAAAAGCTTAGAGAAGAATAGATCAAATACAAAGGAACAAATATCAGATTGTCATTAGATTTTTCAACAGCAATCACAGATCCGATAAGACAATGGAATAGGGTTTTCAAATTATTAAAGGAAGAAAACTTAGAATCCAGAATTTTATGTCCAGCAAACTGTTATTCAGATATGTGGGCATGACAGAAATGTTCTCAAATGCACGCAGTCCTCGCATTGCATGGTAGTGCAGGCCTGTAAAAATGATTGTGTAAGGTGAAACCATATGAAGCCATTTTAATAGTTAAGCAGAAAGTTTATTATGATTGTTCCATGGCCTTAAAAATTTTTCCCAAAACTTTAAAAACTCTCTTATTGTTGGTTATAAATGTATAGGGAAATGAAAAAAAATAGCCAAACTAATATTTATTTAGTAAATTGTAATTTAAATCTTAGAAACATTGAGAATTAAATATTTTATTTCTTTGTAAAAAAAAAAAGTACCAAGAGGAGTTTGAATAGTGCTTGCCATCTTCATTTCTTCATATAAATTATGATGTATAAATTGCTTCTGGTGGTCTAGTGGTTGAAATTCAGTGCTCTCACCATCACAGCCTGGGTTCATTTCCCGGTCAGGGAACCACACCACTCATCTGTCGGTTGTCAGACTGTGGTGGCTGCGTGTCGCTGGGATGCTGAAAGCTATGCCACCAGGATTTCAAATACCAGCAGGGTCACCCATGGTGGACAGGTTTCAGTGGAGCTTCCTAACAAAGACAAGGAAGAAGGACCTGGCCACCCATTTCCGAAAAAACTGGCCATGAAAACCCTATGAATAGCAGTGGAACCTTGTCTAATACAGCACCGGAAGGTGAGAGGATGGCGCAAAAAGACCCAGCAGGGTTGCACCAGGCTGCACACAGGTTCACTAGGAGTCAGAATAGACTCGACAGTAGGCAGAACAATAAATTGCTTCATAATAGAAAAGTTAATCTATCTTCAACACTTTATTGGCCACTTTGAGATTCTATGTCTTTCTTTGCATAAATTCTTGATGGTGATGGCTTTGAAAAAGGCTTGTCTCATCAACATACAATATTTGGTGATCATCATAACCACCTGTGTGTCCTGATTTCCCAGAAATGCTGATGCTGACCTGAAACAAAACTTAAATTTTTTTCAAGTCCTTATATCATGGCCTTACAACTTGTTAGCAAGTCAGGTACAAACAAGGAAGCTTATGCAATGGAAAGGAATATAAGTTTCCAGTAACCAATCACAATAGAAAACAATATACTTGTTCCTGTTTTATAAACTGAGCTGTGACTACTTAGCTCTAAGCTTCTAACCACCTTAGGTTTGGAAGTCTCCCTGTTCTGTAACAGTTTGTTTCTGGCTCAATAAAATACTCACACCAAGTAAAGCTCTCTGAATTTTCTTTTGAGAGGGGCAATGGGGTGGGATGGGGGATATACACTATATGATTAGTGTAAATTATTGTTGACATCTTGGTTTTGTTTTGGGAGGTTTGGTATCCAGCCCAATGACTGCCATGAACAATGTGTTTCTCGGGACTCACCTCTGACTTCCCTTGAAGATAGTTAAATTAAACAAGGAGGCCATGGGCCGGCCCCGTGGCTTAGTGGTTAAGTGCTCGCGCTCGGCTACTGGTGGCCCGGGTTCTGATCCCAGGCGAACACCAATGCACCGCTTCTCAGGCCATGCTGAGGCCGCGTCCCACATACAGCAACTAGAAGGATGTGCAGCTATGACATACAACTATCTAGTGGGGCTTTGGGGAAAAAAAGGAGGAGGATTGGCAATAGATGTTAGCTCAGAGCCGGTCTTCCTCAGCAAAAAGAGGAGGATTAGCATGGATGTTAGCTCAGGGCTGATCTGCCTCACAAAAAAAAAAAATAAAAAATAACAAGGAGGCCATTGTACTGATGTGGCTCTAACGCCATGGGGCCTACCTAAGCAAACCAAAATCTAAGACTGTAAATGCTTCAAGGTTACGAAATCAGAATGCTAGGGACAACCAATCACACACAGCCAACTAGGCTTTAAGCTATAGCCAATCAATAATTTCCTTTCTTTGCTTCCATACTTTCTCTATATAAGCCCCGGCTCCCGTTAGCAGAGCGCTCCTAACCACTTTTGCTTGGGCGCTGCCTGATTCAATCGATTTTTGCTTAAATAAACTCTTAAAATTTTTAATGTGCCTCAATTTCTTTTAACAAAGCTTAAGCCAGACTCTATTCAGCTTCTCTTTTGTAAGGGGAGGGGATGTCTTTTAACAATGGCAATAATGCCCTCTCTTTAAATAGCTAGGTTTGTGCTTTCTACTCAATTTACATGTTAAACCCCTTCATATTCATTTATGTGTAAACAGTTGATAAATAAAATATTTGATTTAGAAAATGGAGTGAATGGGAGATGAGGAAGTGGAGATTGAAAGTGGAGACAACTCACGTAAATCCTAAACTGGTAGTATATTTAAACGTTTTTAATTTCTTATAAAAATGGATGCTACACATGTACCTGCTTACTCCATTCAGCAATACATTGTAAGCTTATTTCATGTTAAGAAACACAGCTCTATATCACAATTTTAATGGCTATGTAGAATTCTATATTATGGACATACCATAATGTATTTAAATTGATTCTAAAATTTTAAAATTATAAATAATTCTATGATAAACATTTTTGTATAGTTATATTTAAACAATTATTTGATTTTATTTTCTTTACAACAGACAATTAAAAGAGCTAACATCTGTTGCCAATTTTCCACTTTTTTCTTCTTCTTTTCCCTGAAGCCCCAGTACATGGTTGCACATATGATAGTTGTAGATTCTTCTAGTCCTTTGTGAGCTGCCGCCACAGCATGGCTACTGACAGACAAGTGGTGTGGTGCCGCGCCCGGAACCAAACCCCAGCCGCTGAAGCAGAGGGCGCCAAACTTTAACCACTAGGCCATCAGGCCCAGCTCTGACTTATATTTTAAACCTTTAGTACAAATTGACAGATTGATTGGCACTCATTTTGAAAGTAGGACAGTCTTCACAAGAATTAAAAAAAAATACAAAACAAGATGTTCAGTACTTCAGATATTTTAGCATTTAGCAGCTTGAAACCACACATCTTTTTGCTGTCACTCTAAATGTTAAGGTCACATTTCAAACAAGCTGATCTAATTAGGCGTGGTCATCGCTCAGTTGTAGGTGTTTGCAGACATAATTATTAGGTTAATAAAAATAAGCACAAACAAAAAAATGAGAATCTGTACGGTTTTAGAGGGAACTAGTCTTCAGGGTTAACTGAACATTTGAAATGTCAATGCAGTGTCAAAATGTGGTCCACGGCTTTGACATGTTCAAGTACAGTATCTTTATTGCTATACTTTCAAAAATGCCTATTACTGATATGCAATTACTTTTAAAGCCTTATTAATTACAAGCTGCAAATGAAGCCAGCTTCTAGGCTGGAGCATAAATTGTAATTTGAGGTTTTAGTTCAATAAATAAGGCCTAATGACTTAATCTTTATGAAGGGTAAATGTTACCAACCCAAACTATTCTTGGGACTGAAGGGGAGCAGAATACGTGACCTCTAAATATGCCACTTTGGCCTGTGGATTATTTTGAGCTGAAGGCAATCAGGGCCTAACAGACTTAGGAAATTTTTTTTTTTACCTCTCCCTTAACTGCCTTAAAGAATTTAGGTATGAAACCTGTACCAGGAAGAGAGCTATTATCAGAGATAACTTTTTATACCAGAAAGACTACATGCATGGCAAACATTTGTTTACCAAACATTTGCTCTTCCCACTTTCCTGTGAATTGTTTTCCTCCCCTTTGAAGTCCCCCTTCTCCTTAGCTCAGGATGGCATACAAGCTTCAATTGTCTGACTGTGTGGGAGGCTCACAATTTTGAGGTTCCTGTACATACAAAATTAAATTTTTTTCTCCCGTTAATCTATTTCTGTCAATTTAATTATTAGACAAGCCAAAGAACCTAGAAAGGAAAAAGGGGAAAGTTTTTCCCCCCCTTCAGGAGGAAGACTAGGGAAGGGATGTGACCTGAACTCCCTCCCACTTGTTCCAAATAAGATCATGTGTCTCCTGCTTTATAAATGTCTTCAAGAGGAACTAATACCATCATCCTGCAGTAAAGGTCACTCAAGCTTGAAATGCAAATGAGCTACTTGTGAGCGTAACTTAAATTTACAATAATCAGTACACGTATGTGTAAGGTCAGAGTGTTTCCTGAGGTTCTGAGAGTGAGAAGCGAGAGAAGAGCTGGCTGAGAGCCAGAAGTATCCTGAAGGTGATGCGGGTGGGGGCCTGGCTGGGAGGACTTTACAAGAGTGAGGATGCTGGAGGCAGTCCCTGCTGACTTCACAACTCTGTAAGGAACTGTAACCACAATAGCCATCAGTGTGTTCAGCCATATTCTTCCTCTGAGGTGGGGAAGGGGTGCTGATAAGGCAAGAGTCTAAACATTCATGGGTTCCTGGCTGTGTACTACTGCTACAAGACCTTTTAACTGGGTTTGGCCACATGCCTTCCTGCACCAGAAATTTATATCTGAGTGTATCAGAACGAATGTGAGTAACATCATAATACAGTTAGTTTGTTAGAGTCAATAAATGTTTACATTGGCATACTATGTCAGTTATATTGATATCAATTCTCCTTTGTCGATCTCAGAATAATTTAAAAGCTAGGAATGAAAAAGACTAGACATAAGTAATAATCATGAACCACACAAGACAGCATATATACAATTAAGTGATAAATAGTATTTTTCAAATTAAGTAATGTACAGACCTTTCTCTAAAAGAAAACAAATTTCTCATGGACCACCTAGTGCTTACTTAAGTTATTTTTCTTATAATGTTAGTTAAAAATGTATAAACATAATCTTGGTATAAATGCCTTATGCTTATATAACTATACAAACCAAAACATATTTACAAATTAAATATAAATACAGCCAAATAATCTTCACATGAACAATATTTGGTGTGACACCTGTGTTGTTTTGCTGGCATTATTTGCAGTATGGATACGGTGTGCTATAGATTCTTTGGAGTTCAGTGATCCATCTCATCACTCTTGACTGCCTGTTGGGGAAGATGCCTGACCTCTATCCACGCAGATTCTCTTAGGACACCTATAAATTCCAAGGGTGAGAGAGGGTGTGCCTGGAAACCTAATTGCCCCAAATTTGTGCTCAGAGAGATTGACCTGAATGAGCACAATTACCCTGGGCTGGGATAATGATTATTGCATTAAAAAAAAATTTTTTTTTTTTTTGGTGAGAAAATTTAAGTTCTACTCTCTTAGCAGATTTCAATTATATAATACAGTTTAATTTTTTAAAAAGGAAAATATCATAGTATTCCTACTGTCATGGTGTTTCATGCTAGCACTATAAATTTAGATACATTTTCCATTGTGAAGCTATACCATCATTGAGCCAGCCCTTCTTGATAGGTATCATTAATATTAAAATAATATATCTAATCCTGCTTGTTTTGCTTCCAGGTTCATCAAGTAGCCTTTTGATTATCTGTAAATGTGGCTTCATGCACAGACCAGCTACAAGGAGAAAAAAATTAATGACCAGAGAATGCACATGTCTGGTGTTTTTGCAATAATTAACAAATAGGCATTTTGGTTAGAACACTGCATGTAAGTTTGGATAAGGAGTGTTTTCTTTAGTCCCTGATCCCCTGTGGGGGTCCTAAAACTGTAATCAATTTTGTGTTTTTGCCTCAGAGTAGGAAATAAGGTGCCTTCACCTACATAATACCACCTGGGGAGGTATCTTTATGCTAACCAGTCAGCCTTCCCTAGAGGATGCCTCTTTCCTGCATTGCATTTCAAATGTTAACACTGCTTCATTGTCAGAGTTGATGGGTTTGAGCAACAAGAACTGGGACATTATCTGGAAAGTCTTAATCAAAGGAATGGAGACTTGAATTGGACCTTAAAAGACAGTCATGGTGTAGATGTGTGACCCAGATGGGGCATGGTGATTAAGAAATGGGGTTCATATCACACAAGCAAATTCAGCTGTTAACTGCGGAAAGACAACATGTAAGGTGGTTGGCATGGACTGCAAATATACGCAGTGGGAAAATACATGTGGTGGGGAAAGACTACATGAGTTAGGGAGTCTTCAGCGTCATCATTCTCTTCAAGACATAAGGAGATAAAAAAGTGAAAAGGGGTATAAAGAAAGGAAGCAAGAAAATCATCATTTGCAGATGATATGATTGTTCTCCACCCAAAAAAAGAACCTAAGAGAATCAACAAGAGAGTTTTGTAAGATAATAAGTCGAAGGCAGAAAAATACATAGCTATCCTATATAGCACTTATATCCAAGTGGAAAATATAATTCAAAAAGTCTTATTCTCAATAGCAACAAAACCTACGGACTATCTAGATATAAATTTGATAAGTAACATGAAAGACATAATAGAAGAAAACCGTGACACTTTACTGAAACATAAAGGAGCACTTGAGAAAATGGAGAGATATGATGTGTTCCTGGTTGGGAAGACTAAATATGAGAAAATTTTCATTTCTCCCTAAATTATTCTATAAACGTAATGCACTATATCAAAATCTCAACAGAATTTTGTTTATAAAGTTTACAGATCGCTTTGATTCCCCGCTCCTGCCATATGCCCCGTCTCCAAATACCATCATGCTGCGTGTCACAATACGTGTTTGGGGGGGGACACAATTGAGTCCACAGCACTGGGTTATTGAAAGTCTTGGGGGAATGGGCTCTTCTTCCATTCTCCTCTCTGCAGGAGTAAAAACAGTAATCTTTGGAGTAACTTTGGAGTAAAATACAATAATCGCTTTACAAACTACATTTGAAGGGATTAAAGGAGTGCCTGGGTACTAGAAGTGGGACCACCTGTCAGCAAGACTCCACACCTTCATTTGCAGGAGTCAGGTGGGAGCCCCTGGCCTCTGTGTCTCTGAGCAAGACTCCAAAGTGACATTTTTTCAACCTCAAAGCCTTAGGACCTCCAGCACTGGTTATCCCAATCCTTTGGTCATCCAGTGGATGCTGTGGTGTGCTGTCAACATCTTCCCCTGCCCCCCTTTATTTATTTTTTTTTTGTGAGGAAGATCAGCCCTGAGCTAACATCCATGCTAATCCTCCTCTTTTTGCTGAGGAAGACCGGCCCTGAGCTAACATCTATTGCCAATCCTCCTCCTTTTTTTCCTCCCTTTTCTCCCCAAAGCCCCAGTAGATAGTTGTATGTCATAGTTGCACATCCTTCTAGTTGCTGTATGTGGGACGCGGCCTCAGCATGGCCGGAGAAGTGGTGCGTCGGTGTGCGCCCGGGATCAAACCTGGGCTGCCAGCAGCGGAGCGCATGCACCTAACCGCTAAGCCACGGGCCGGCCCCCCGCCCCCCTTTAGAACTGAGGAGATCATTTTCCCCAGCTGCCGGGAATGTTGGATGTCAGCATTCAGCTGAGTTCCCATCCAGAGTTTGCCCTTGGCTGAAGAAAGCCACCTCAATCAAAGTCCTTCCCCCTTCCCCAGGTCACCTGGTATCCACATCCAATACTGATTGATGCAGGGATGTAAAAGCTTAGCCTCCATGCCTCAATTCAGGGCAACTCTGAAAGGCTTTCCCAGTTCTCGAGTTACCCACAACATCAGTGGAGGCCTTTGTGGTGACAGCAACACAGTCCAATTTCTCCTTCTGCCCAGTCCTGCTTCTTCCCCTCTCCTACAGGTGCTAAAGCTCTTGCATGCATATCTCCATGTCAGAGTCTATTTCCTGAAGATTCCAACAAGGGTCAGTCTCTTATTCCTATTTGACTCTGCCCCTGGCCTTTGTGGACCCTTCTCCACCTCTTCCATTCTTTGAAACTCTTTCTAAATGTCTTCTGGAATTCCAGATCAGTCAGCAAAAATCTTTACATGAAGGTTTGAGATAGACAATTTTCTTTCAGTCCCCTGGATGTTAGAATAGTTATTTCTAGTTTACTCTTATGCAGAGGGCTCTCTAATAGTGTCGACTGAGGAAAAATCACTGCAATTTAAACAGCAGATATTGGGCAATTAGAATTGCAGTTTGGGAGACACAGATTTAGGCAGAAACCCAAATGTGCTCTGGAGAAGACAAGGCAAGGGTTTATAAAGAGAAAAACGGATAAATCATACAGGCTATTTTGCAAGATGCATGATTGGTGCTAGCAACAACCGTTATTCCTTGGCTATGTGTGATTGGTTGCTAAGGCATCGCCAAGGCAAAAAAGTTCTTACCCATGGGAGGAAGCATTTTTCTATAGAAATAAGCATTTTTTCTTTTTTTAAGGGAAGGTCAAGATAACAGCGAGGCACAGCTCAAAAATTCACGCTGCATCATGCAGAGGTGTGGTGTACGTGCATAAGCCTCACTTCCTCAGCTCCATTTAGAAGCACCGGCACATGTGACTCCATTTTGTTATTGCTGTCCACAACAGGCACTCAACCTTGATAGGCCCTGGGCTTTGTCTCCTGTACCTCTTGCCTTTCAAGGCCATGAAAACCTAAGTTCACATTTACCCAGTTTGACAAATGCCCTTAAGCTGAAATCCAGTTTTAGTCCTCAGCTTGTTTTCTAAAGGATGGTCATTCTATGCTGCTGAAAATGAAAATTCAAAATCTTACCTTCGTAACTATGTTCCATACCCCTACACTAATGCCTGATGCAAACATTTCAGTAATATTTTTTCTCCTCCAAGGCTGGGTGGATTGCCAGTTACCCAGTAACAGCAGTATGAAATAGCGGACCTACCCGGTGAGAATTCACTAAGACAGAGTGGCTTTTGCTTTGCAAATTCTCATCCTCTAGAGGGAGTCGCGGCCAGCACAAATGCATAATGAAAATCAAAATTATAACAATATTAGTAACCTAAACACAGAATGTCACATGGCCTAAAAACACAAAAGACCAATTCTCTGTCACACAGTCACAACGCAGCTTTTTAGGAGAGCGTTACATGAAGTGGGGCTTCTCTGACAATTTGTGACTACAAATCAGCTCTCATGCTTCCATAAACCCTGCTGGGACTCCCTGTCCTCACTCTCTGAGGATGAGAAGCCTGGCTTTGGTCCCCTGGACTAAGCCATGACCATGGTTCCCAGAAATCACAAAGTGAGAGGGCCGGGCATGGCATAGCATAGTGGCCCAGGTGATCTGGGGAGAAGGAGGCAGGGCGCAGAGAAGGAGAGAGAGATGTGGCAATGGTGAATGGCTATAAGGTGGGAGAGGCTGAGGACAAGAGGAGGGGCTTGGTTTCTGTAGAACACTCTCAGGAAGAGCTGGATATCATCGCTTAGTACAGTGTTCCTCAAACGTGCCCAGATGGTGCGCATAATTTCAAAAGTAAGAACTTGCATTTCCAGAGCGCTTTCCCCTGGAGATTCTGATTCACTAAGTCTAGAGCAGGAGCCATGGAGTCTGTATGTTTCTGTTTAACAAGTGATGTCATGCTAGATAAAATACAACTTGACTAAAAATAGGGATAAATAAGGGACTTCTAGAATTATGCCTAGCACACAAATAATCCAATCCAGACTTCATGGAATATTGGAATGCATGGAGATATAACAACAATCTTACAGCAGTACATTTGCAGAGAACATAGACAAAATGGTAAATAAGAATCCAAAATGTCTTAATTTTGTCTTTTATGAGAGCATTGAGCCCATCCTAAGTAGTTGTCCAGGTTTCTAAGAGTTGAAGACATGACCGAAGGGTAAGTGCAGTACGCTGCAACGGAAGCTTTAGAAGAACTGGGATCAAAAGCGTGTTGCCTGCTGCCACCTTGTGGCAGAATTGTGTAGTTAACAAAAATGAGGGACAAGTCAAAAGAGTTGGGTCCTTTGACAAATATTCATTAAATAACTTGGAAAAATCACTTGAAATCTTCCTGTGTTTTCTCCTCTAAAAAAGCATTATTACTGTATTAGTTATGTTATACTGTTGTTGAGACAAGCAATGAGAGCTTTCAAAGACAAGTGATATAAAATATTAAGTATTCTTTTAGTATAGCAAATGCTGCTCTGCCATTTCTGGGTGAGGGCTAAACATTTTTCCAGGGCTAGTCTTTTTCTCTTGATTAAGATGGTGAACAGGTGGTGGCTGGTCAGAAATGGGGAATAAGGTCAATGAGCACAGTCTCTGCCATCCTCCCCTTCATCTATTCCATTTTCCCAATTCTCTAGGGTGACACTACCTCTTTGGATCAGGACAGGCTATCGGGAAGGTGTCAGATGGCTGACTGGGGCTTTCGGAAAAGATACATCTCACCAGTAGCTGGAGAATGTGGTTGTCTACATGATGAGAATTGAAAGGTCCTATAAAGATCTGTTCTCTTCTCATCATCTTCTCTAGCGCTTTGAAATGTGGGTTGAAGTTAGGGCTGTCCTGAGTTGATCTGGCTCTATTTCCCTGAGATTCTCTCAATTCTGCCCACCTCTGTGTTGGCTTCATTATCAAGCTGGGTAGCAAGAACTCCAACAGTTTCAGGCCTCACACAAAAAATTCAGAAGATAAGTATACTGCTTCAGTCCTAGTATTCGAAGCAATTCACCCTGAACTGTCCATTGTTAAGACTAGGACTTTGGCTTGAGGAATAGGACTTACTATTTATATTAAGGCAATCCTTGGAGATGGAAGTGAAGTCAGCTTCCCCCAAGACATACGGAATGAAGTAAGTGAAATGGCTATGTGAATAATATCCTAGTTGTGTTAAGAAGGTGAGGGAGGGAGAATGGATACTGGGTAGGCAACCAATAATGTTCACTTAATATCAGCAACTGATTTATGACAATACAACACACAGGTGATGATACACAACTGAAACTCGAAGAGTGGCAGGGAACTGATGATGAAGAGTGGGGATTACAGCAAACAGGAATAAAAGAGGAAGCACTGCTCAGCTCTAGGCAACGTGGCCATGCAAGAATACAAGCCTGGTGTTGCTAGATCCTCAACATTTCCAAGAGAAGTTGATAATCTGGATTTTTACTTAAAATATCTTATTTTAAATGTTGGCAACAAGTCAGTTTTTTTTTTTCCTCCTTAGCCGCAAAGCACAGCCAATACTGGCCAAAATAAAGCAAGCATATCTGTTGGCCAAATACAGCCTGTGAGCCTCTTGTTTACAAACTTTGGGCTAGAACAACCATTGCTTGCCATTCAGCGGTTCTGTGGATGCAAGACTTGCCAAGAGTAGAGCAGCCAAAGTAGGGAGATCAGAGAATGAATATCGTTTCTAGTACAATGCTTTTCAGCAGGTGGGTCCCCAAACACGGTTCTCAGGGTTCTGCTTTGCCTGAAAAAATCTGAAGTCCAAGTGGAGCCAGTTACTTCTTTCCAGGCTAGTTAAAGCGTTCCAGTACTGGAAACCACGAACACTTGTTTTCCCATTGTTTACTTTCTTACTTCACCCACAGGTAAGACCGAGGGACAAAAGTCTTCATGTGACCAGAAATCCAGTGTGGATTAGGGTTGATCTTTTTTCCAAAGATGCCTAAATTCCATTGGTTCTTCTTCTTCTTCTTTTTTTTTTTTTTTTTAAGATATAACAATCATTTTTCCATCTCTGGGCACCTATCTGATACCATGAGATACTTTTTCATAGTTCTATGACGCATACAGCCTTTTATTGATAAATTAGAATGATTACCTTACTATCATTAAAACATAGACATTTAGCTTAATTGAACAGGAAATAGCAGTTTGTTATTGACTAAAACCAATGCTTAATTAGCTTCAAATAGACTACTGTTGAGATCAGAAACAACTCATTGATTTGTGTTTCTTATCTTTTCCCTGGTCAATTTCTTGTTCCAAAGATGCACAACAGCAGTAGTTGTCAATGTTGTTTGCACACTAGAATCTCATGGGTGAGGGAGGGGTGGGGAAACGCTTTAAATAAAGTGTGGATGTCCAGGCCCTACCCTAGAGGGACCAAAACTCCCCAAGTGACTCTAATGTGTAGACAGGGCTGTACATAGTTCCCTGTAAAAGTCTCCAAGCCCCGAAACCCATCCAACCTCTTGGATTTTCTGCAGACCCCTTCATTTCAGCACCAATGGACTCCGCCGAGTAAAAGTTTCCGGAGGTATCGGAGGCTAGTTCTCACCTGCCGGAGATTGACGGGACCATCAGCCAATCGGCAGCCTGAAAGAGTCTCGGTAGAACTAATACCAAGCAACAGAACAAGGCACTTTATCTCAGTAGAAAAACCAGGTGGCGGGCGCAAAGGCCAACAAGCCGAAAAAGTCACTGGAGCTGAAGGCCCTGGTGCATCTGAAGTCTCAGCCGATCGCACCTGCAAGCGTTGCCACTGAGACCGCGCTTACTTCCGGGCGCTCGGCGCCCTCGCGGGACGTCACTTCCGCCCGGCTGTGTTGCGTAGTCCACCCGGCCGGGTTGAAGCGACTTCCTCTTTTCTTTCCCTTTTTCCTGTCCCTGGCCCCGCCTCCCGGAAGTTCGATGGGTCTGCGCCCGCGGGTCAGGGGTGAGAGGTGGGAGGGCTCTGCAGACGCTGGGGAACAACCTGCCCGAGTTCTGCTCCCGGGCGGCGCGAGCTGGAAGAACCCGGGTTAGGTCTCGGCCCAGGGCGCGACGGGTAAGGGCGGGCCCTCGGGAATCGCCACCCTCTCCGGCTCCCGGGCCTGCAGGTGGCCGCGCCGGAGGCTGGGGTCCTTGGCCCCTCGCGAGTCGGGTTGAGGCCCTTGTCCTGCTCCTCTGTCTCCCCTGTCCTCAGGCGAGGTCCCGCTCAGGCTGCCGCCCCCAATACCCCGCTCCGGGAGCTTGAATTGGAAGCAGAGTACTGTGACGGCAGGGCTGCTTCCTAAAGTAGCCAGGTGCCTTGGCATTCATTCCGCCTCATTTGAGCTCCGAAACCCTGGGAGGCTGGTAGGGCAGACACGGTATTTGTTCGCTTCCATTGTACGTCTGAGGAAACTGAAGCTTTTGGAGAACGAAGTCTTTCAAGGCAACTCAGCTTCCTAAGAGGTAGCACTGGGATTCACCCCCAAGCCTAGCTTCCGTAGGCTTGCACAAAATCATGGGGAGAGCGTTTGGAAATAGGGAAGAAACTGGAAATATAAAAAGGAGAGCTGGCATTTCTGAGCGCATACTTCATCTCAGGCATTGTGCTAAGTTCTTTCTGTACTTATTCATTCCTTATAAGGGGCATAGGAAGTACATACTGTTGTTATTTCTGGTTTAGGAACTTGAGGCTCAGATGATAAGTGACTTGTCCAATATTGATGACTTGGTAGACATCTCCCAGCTCTCTTTCAGCTCTGTGATTCTCCCAACCCTACGGAATTAACTTTCATCCTAATCAAACTGTACTTTTCAGATTTTGGCATTTCAGGAAGTGAGATTTCTGAAATTTTTCTCGATCTTTTCATCCTTTGCCCGTTGCTTTCTTTCTTATCAGTATTCCATTTAGAAATTTGTAGTCATGTAAATTCAGCCCTGACTCTTACTCCACAATTTACTTTTTTCTTTCTAAGAGGCATTTGGGTTGCATGGTGTGGAATTAATGGATCCAGGTTAAAGGGTTGGCTGGAAAAATTGTTATTTTTTACATCATAGGTGGTCTCTTTTTATTGTTGCTCTCATTGCATATCTTACCCCAGTTTCTGCCCTTTTTCCCTCTAGGAAAGCAGCTATTGTCTTGTGCCAAGATGTCAGGAATTGGAAATAAAAGAGCGGCCGGAGAGCCTGGCACATCCGTGCCTCCGGAGAAGAAGACAGCTGTTGAAGATTCAGGGACCACGGTGGAAACAATTAAGCTCGGGGGCGTCTCTTCAACGGTATGTGGCAACAGTGCTATTAGAGGGTGCTTTTCTTCTGTCAGTTGCAACCTGAAAGTAAGAGTTTATGGAAGCCTTCTTGATCTTTATTTTCAAAAGTGTGCTTATATTTTTTGGAGAGTCTGGTGCCTGAGATAGCGTTGATTATAGGTATTTAGCAGTGGGAAGGTATACATTCATTTTTCATTCACTGAAAAATTAGGTGCCAGATACTAAGAGGCAGTGTAGCAGAATCATTGAGAGAGTGATGGCGAGGGAGAGTCTGAGGCCAGACTGCCTGGAGTTGACTCTCCACTCCACCGCTTCCTAGCTGCCTGGCCTTGTGGTATCCTGCCTGTGCCTCTTGTTTCCTTGACTGTAAGATATAATTATAGTACCTTCCTCATTGGGTTGTTGAGAGGATAAAACGAAAGAGTCCATGTTCAGAGTTAAAACATTATCTCTAACATGGTAAGTATTCAATATATGTGAGCTATTCATAATTATTATTGGACTAGATGATATGGATATAATGGTGAATAAAACAGATACTATCCTTGCTCTTCTAACAGTTTCCTTAGACTGTTATACACCAAAAGCTCATAGTGATGTTATATGTTGATTAGACGTCAGCAGCTCACTATAATGGGTTTTGATCTAGATCAGGATTCCGTATTTTAAAACTCAGCTGTGGGAATATGGTGTTAAAATGCTTTACATCTGTATAGCTTACAAAACCATATCTGTTACTTATTTGTTTTGAGGCTGAGGATTAGAAAGAGTAATAGGAACATTCAGAGTAAACTATTGATGAAGTGTCATTTCTGAGACCATCTGGGGTTCAGCTACTCCATACTGCTGCCAGGAGGTGATTTTTTTCTCAGCACTGTCTCATTATGCATCCCAAGGACATTTATTCATTCAGTAAATATAAACATTTGTTGAGTATCTGTCATTTGCTGGATGCTGTGCTTTACACTGAGCCCCTGGACTCCAGTTTGTAGGGTGTCACTGACAAGGGAGCTGACTGTTATGATAGAGTGGGATATGTGCTCTTCATAGGGATAACCACGTGCTCTAAGGGAAGCGCGGAGCACACGTCCCAGTATTGATGTAATCCAGAAGGCAGTGAGGAGCCATTGGAAGGTCTTAAGCAGGGGAGTAACATGCTCTGATGTATGTTTGGAGAAAAGACTTAGAGGAGCAAGGGTTATAAGCCAGAGTTGAGTTGGCAAAATTGTTCCCTTGTTCCTTCTCTCCCTTCCCCCTCCCACTCCACCTCTCTAAGGGTGGGGAGCTGAGGCATATATCCACTGATTCCTGCCCCAATTGGTTGAAGGCAATAACTTTTCCTCTGCACTTCGAGGTTGCTGTAGTGAGCCAGCTGAGACTGGAACCAAAAACTGAGAGACTCCAAAGTGTGCTTAAGTGGGAACACTGGCATTGTGAATGGAGCTGTCCACCACAGCTGTGCTGAAATCTGGCAGGCTGACAGGACATGGCATGGGGCACAAATGTTGGCTACAGGAGGCTTTTGCAGTAATCTTGATGAGGATCGTAGTGGTTTGGACCACTGTGGAGGTAGCATTGACAAGATTTGCTGATGGACTGGATGAAGTATATGAGAAAAAGGAGGCTAGATGACCCCAGGATTTTGGAAGTATGGGGTTTCCACTTACTGAGCTGGGGAGGAGTAAGAGAGGAGCAGAGTTTTGGGAGCTGTGGAGAATGAATCATGAGTTTGCTTTTAGACATGTACGTTGGAGATATTTGTTAGACCTCTGTGTGGATGGGTAGTTGGATCTTGTAATCTCCAGTCTGGTGAGAGGTCTGGGCTACAGCTGTACTTTTGGGAGTCATCATTTTGTAGATGATTTTTAAATCCATGAGACTGGAGGCTCTCCCCTAAGAAGTAAGCGTAGATAAAGATGAGATCTGAGAACAGAGCACTGGAGCACTACAGCATTTTCATGTCAAGGAGATGAGAAGAGACTAACTAAAGAGATGGAAAAAGAAGCGCTGGTGTGGTAGGAGGAGAACAAGAGACAGTGGGGTCCCAGAAGCCAAATGAAGAAAGTGTTTCCAGAAGGAGTTGATCAGGTGCTGCTGATGGGTTGAGTAAGGGGAGAACTGAGATGTTCGAGTCAGCATGGAAAGTTTGCTGGAGACTTGACCAGAACTGTGTTGGTAGAGTGGTGGCGATGGAAGCCTGATTGCAGTGAGCTTAAGAGAATATGAGAGGAGAGGAACTGAGGAAAAGAGGGTCGAGACAGTGCTTTGGAGGAGTACTGATGTAAAGCAGAACAAAGAAAATGGGGCAGTAGCCAGAGGGAAACGAGGGGTCGAGGGAAGGTTTTGTTGTTGTTTTTTGAGGCAGGAGATATTATAGCACGTTTATTGGTTGAAATGATTTGGTAGCGAGGACAAACTTGATGATGTAGCAGAAAGAGGAGACAGTTACTGGTGTGATGTCCTTGAATAGGCGAGAGAATGTAATATAATGCGCAAGCGGGGGGATTGGCCTTAACTAGGAGCAGGGACAGTTTATCCACAGCATCCAGCAGGAGGGCAGGGGATATGGGTTCAGATGTAGTTGTGGTTGTGGGAGACAGATGTGGGCATCCTCTTCTGATTGCGTCTGTTTTTTTTTTCAGTGAAATCAGAAGCAAGACTCATCTGAGAGTGAGGATGGGGGAGGAAGTTTTGGAGGTTTGAAGAGACAGGAGAAGGTATGAAGTAGTCATCTTGAAGAGAGAATGGACTAGAGAGATGGAGTAGGCTTGCTGGGCAGCGCTGAGGACCTCCTTGAATTTGTGGTCACGAGTTTAAAGTGAGCCCAGTCAGCATGGTGCTTGATTGTTTTCTAGTCGTGTTCAGCTGTGTGTATGTAGGCCTGGAGTAGGTGGGGAGTTGGATGTTACCAGGATTGGGGTTTTACCAGGCTAGTATGAGGAAGGAGAAGGTTATAAAGGGACTCGATTTTAATGACTGATCATGGAATTTAATTTTGATAAAGAAGGAAGAGAGGAGTGAAGGACAGGGAAAGGTGTAGGAATGTTGGAATGTAGATTGTGGAGGAGTTGAAGAATTGTTGGAGTCAGAAAACTAGAGAGAGTGAGCTGGAAAAACAGGTGGTAATTGTGGAGAATGGAGTGTTTGAAACTGAGCTTATGGAGAGCATACAGGTACAGCCAGGGCTAAGACTACGAATACCTGTGGGAGTTTGGTGACTCAGGGAGGTAGAGGATGAGGTCATTGGAGGAAAGGAGGTCAATGACTTGATGAGCCAAGATATAGGAACGATCATCTATGTGGAAATTGAAATCAGTAAGAACTATGACAGGGGTAGAATTGGAGAGAGTGATAATAAGTGAGGTGCTAAATCTTCAGGAAATGTGGGAAAGTGACCTGGCCATTTATAGATGAGTGCAGCAAGGCAGAGTGCCAGGTGGCATAGACCAATGGCATGAGCTGCAAAGCTAGGAGGCTTTAGGGAGGAGGGAGGGAGAACGGCCTAGAAGTGGCAATGAAGAACAAGGAGGACACCCCTGCCTCCAGGCCCAGGGCTTTAAGGGGTGTGAGAGAGAAACCACCACCACTGGAGAAGCCTGCAGGGAAGCAGTATGCTCTTCCAGGTTTTAGTTAGAGCAAGAAGGTGAAGGCAGTGTTCAGAGAACAGGTTGAGGATGTAGTTCAGTAATAGTATTAATAAACTGGTACAGTTGGGAAACTATTGACTATTTTGGTGTATCAAGAATGTTTTAACCAAAATGGGAGAAAATAAAAGTGAAACAAGAAATTGGTGTTCTAATAAGTAGTTCTTATTTTAAAGTATTCATTAATTCCTAGGCAAAGTAAAAATGTAATCCGTTCCACGTGCTGTTCTTTTACCGAGATACTGCCTACCCCACTCCGGCACCCCAGCTTGTCCTAGGGAAGGAGCTAGAGAGAGAGAGGTGAAAAATACTGAGAGGGGTGCAGAATTCCTAGTGGAGTGATGATTTTGCAGAAACAGAAGAGAACGAGGTCCTGAGCACAAGTTGAGGTTTTAAGAATGTGGGCATAGGTTGGTAAGTGGTGTGAAGGGGTCAAGGAGATGGGGAGTTGAGGAGCTTTCCATCTGATGGCTTCTGTTTTCTTGTTAAAATAGGAAGCAAAGTCATCTGCTTAGTGTGATGTGAGAGGAGGCAGGGCTTGGTAGAGTTTGATATTGCCTCGATGGAGAGTAGGAGATAGCTCACTTGTTAAAGAAAGAAACATTTCTGGACAACTTATAAGATCTGTTCAGGTTAGGAGTTCATTTTATAAAGGCACCAGTCTCCCTGACTGATCATATCTAGAGGTCTCAGCATACTGGGTATAGGAATGGAATAGTCAGATATGTGGATTAACTCAGACTGGGGTTTGTTTGCAGAGGTGGAATAAAAGGATTAAGGGCAGAGAATTGAAGAGCCTGATAGGCGAGTGTTTGAAGGAATGTACTATAGGTATAGTCAAGATATAGAAGATAATGGAGACAGAGGGGACTGATAGAGAGAAAGGAGAGAATTCAAAATTTTGGAGATCTAGATGAGGACTGGTATTTTGGAATAAGGGCATGAGTTACCTAGAAAGATATGGTTTTATTCAGGGAAGGGGAAGTTGGAATTTAAGATTTCAGATGTGGCACAGTTTCAGATAATGAGAAAAATCCAAGATGTGGCTTTTGAAATGCATGGCTGAAGCCCAGTGGAGTGATGATTATCTAATGATTATCTAATGATGATTATCTAATCATTGGAGTTAAGGAGTTCAAAACACAGCCTACATGCCAGAGGATGTCCACGTGTATACTGAGGTCACTGACAAGCACTGGGATAGAGAAGGACCCAGGTGTCAAAGACTTGAATAAATGAAGGGCAGTGCTCAGGAGATAGGTGACAGTGTGGATCAGTGTAGAGGGTGATCTAGCTGGATGGTGGAGCCTCATGGTGTGGTACTTTTGTGGATGTACCTGTGATTGGAACTGTAAGATGGGTGAGAGAGTTCTAGTATATTTGTATGTGTCATTCTTTCCTTCTATCATCATAGACCCTTTCCTTTATTTCTTCTGCTCCTACTTCTTACCTATTTGTTGTAAGATTTTTTTGTAATGAATAGCTTTATTCATGGGAATTAACTAACTAATATGACCTTGTTGAGTTTAGCAGCTGATCTGTTTAATTTATTTGTGGAGACTAATAAGATTGGTTTCCTGAGGCAGGAGGAGTTAGACATTCGAACACTGCAAACCAAAAATCGCAAGCTGGCAGAAATGCTGGATCAACGGCAGGCCATTGAAGATGAACTCCGTGAGCACATTGAAAAACTGGAGCGAAGACAGGCCACTGACGATGCCTCACTGTTGATTGTCAACCGGTACTGGAGTCAGGTAGCTGGCTTGTTTATCTGCTCGGGTTTTTTTTTTGAGCAATATAGTTCTCCTTAGCACTGTCTTCATTTCCCAAGTTGTGTATTTTGTTTTTTCATAATTGTACCTACCCTTCTCCAGTTTGATGAAAACATCCGTATCATCCTTAAACGTTACGATCTGGAGCAGGGTTTGGGAGATCTCCTCACCGAAAGAAAGGCCCTTGTTGTGCCTGAACCAGAACCAGACTCGGACAGCAACCAGGAACGGAAAGATGACCGAGAGAGAGGCGAGTGTTTGTTGTGGATTCTACCACTGCTGCTATCTGGGTTTTTCAAGTGGAGCTTTGCTTTGAGGCTCTCCATTTGAGGGAAAAAAGTAGATTTTGATATTTCCAGTTTTATAATGTTGGGGGCTTCTTTTTTTCCCCCCTGTGTCCTCAGGGGAAGGGCAGGAGCCAGCTTTCTCTTTCCTTGCTACTTTGGCCAGCAGTTCTAGTGAAGAGATGGAATCCCAGCTGCAGGAGCGTGTGGAGTCCTCCCGCCGAGCTGTGTCCCAGATTGTGACCGTCTATGATAAACTGCAAGAAAAAGTGGAGCTCTTGTCCCGGAAGCTCAACAGTGGAGGTGAGGCAAGAACCAGGGGACGGGGAGCAGAGGGGGAGTAGTAAGAACTCACCTCTGCATGCTGATTTGTAGTTTGCAAACTTACATCTTTGTTTTTAATTAAATTCCTTGAAATCTAATGTCCAGTATTACAGTGATGTCATTACTGTGGCATGTTAGTATTTATGAATGCTTCACATTTTGAGCCACATGACAATACTTTAAGAAGCTGGGGAAAGATTTTATCAGCCCCATTCTGGTTCTCTGTTAACTAGACGCTTTTATGAGTAGCAGAATTAATTATATTATTTAAGAAATAGCTCTGTTTCTGGATATTTGTGTTTCTGGGTTTTGGCCATTGATTTATTACTGACAATAAATGCTTCATTTTAAATATTGGTAATTATATCTTTAAAAAAATTTACTTTGTTTATTAGATATTGAATTTTGACTTCAAAGGGTCAGTTTTTTTGTTTGTTTGTTTTTTTCTGAGGAAGATTCGCCCTGAGCTAACATCTGTGCCACTCTTCTTCTATTTTGTATGTGGCTTGCGGCCACAGCATGGCTGCCGACAAGTAGTGTAGGTCCACGCCTGGGAACCAAACCCAGGCCACCAAAGCAGAATGTGCCAAACTTAACCACTAGGACCTGGGGTCGGCCCCCAAGAGTGGTTTTAATATGTTTTTGTTTTTTCTGTTATCTCTAATATTTTCAAAAAGAGTTGGCTCAAGTTTTAGAGTTGTTAGATGATCTCTGTGTTTAAAAAGGTAAAATAGAAAATACGTGGAAGGGGCCAGCCTGGTGGCGTAGTGGTTAAGTTTGCGCATTCTGCTTTGGCTGCCTGGGGTTTGCAGGTTCAGATCCTGGGCGTAGACCTACTTACTGCTCCTCAAGCCATGCTGAGGCGGTGTCCCACATAGAAGAGCTACAACTGTTACAGCTATGATATACAACTATGTACTGGGGCTTTGGGGAGATAAAAAAGAATAAGAGGAAGATTGGCAACAAATGTTAGCTCAGGGCCAGTCTTCCTCAAAAAAAAAAAATATATGGATGGAAAGTATTTGAAATAAGAGAATTATTTGAAATAATTATGTTACTATTCAGTGTTAATGCAGAAATTATATTTGTACAGTACAGTAAAGTATTTGTGTAGCTAGGTTGCATCTTCTTAAATGTCTTGATTTCATGTTTTCAATAATAATTGTGGTCTAGTAATATCGTAATTTGCCTGATTATCATTAAGATGTTTAACTTTTCATTTCTGAAAGAAATAAGTTGAATGTAATGGACGTTGAACCATTGGGTAGGCAAAGAAGAATTTTGTTTTTAAGGATACTTGGGCTAAATTATCAACAGGATTAAAAGAAGAGGCATGTAAAAGACTTGTGAAAATTTGGTGGGCAATGGTTTCTTTTGCTTTTCCGTTAGTGTGTTTGTGTATTTCTGTATTTTATTATTTGAATAATAGATACTTGTTTTGAAATATATAAATCAGAAATACATAAAAGTAGATTATAAAAGTTCTCACATCTCACTTCCGGAAGATAACCATTGTAAACAGTGTGGTTGGGGTCCTCCCAGACTTTGTCTTCATGTATTGTATCTACCTGTGTGTTCCCCGCTAAGTTCTGTCTCTTGGTGCAGTGCCTTGGCTCTCTCTCTGTTTCTCCCGTGTCGAGCACTGTATCTGTATCTAGTGGGTGCCTAGTTAATGGTGAATGAATGGCTCTAAATCCTCTCTATCACCTAATGTAAACCGAGCTGTGTGTCACTTCTTTCTCCCTCGGCTCTACGTGAACAGTTAGATGGTATTGTTAAATCTTAGTAGTATGCCACACAGATATACCATATGCATTATGGTAAATACCGTATGCATATTATATGTGGATAATATGCCATGTGCAGAGGCTATGTCAATGTTAAGCTTGATTTTATAAATGAACATCAAATAAAAGAATAAAGAATTGCTATATTTAAAAAGGAACTAAAATGAGTAGTATATTGTACAGTACTTTAAAATTATTCTTTTCGATGGCATACATTGTAAAGTAGGGTTTAAGTTAAAAAATGAAAACATTTATTACGGATTACAAATAGCTATGCTTTTATTTACATCACAAAAGGCAATTGCCATTGAAAGTGAATTTTATAAGAGATAAAGATATTTAAAATATGAATTGTAGCATCAGCTATAAGCTTTTTTGCAATTCATTTTTTTCTCCGTGTTTATTTGATCCTTGATTCAAAAGAATTGGCATTTATCAGCTTGTTGATTAATTCACTAAATATTTATAGAGCTTTTTTTATAAGCGCTATTCTCAGTGCTTAGGGTATTAAGAGGACAAAAATTCAGTCCCTAGTTCTTAACTTGGGTATGAATCAGAATCACTTTGGGAGTTTTTGGAGTATACTCTTTTTTTGGCTCTGCCCATGGGGATTCTTATTTAGTAGGTGTGGAATGGGTCCTAGGTAAGTGTCTAATTTTAAAAATGCTGCAAGTGATTCTGATGGGCAGTCATGGTTGAAAACCAAGAAAAGCGTCGCATGGCCAACCTGTTCTGTATTCTGTTTCCAAGAGTATGCCAAGGGGTGGTGGTATGAGAGCACAGTTTTTCTTCCTGATAAGTGTCTCGAAAGGGCAGTATATGTCCTGAGAGTATCTAGTTTCATTTATTAGCATTTGGATTTGAGCTATAGTATTTCTGACTCTAATTTTAAACATAGTAGCTTGGTGTAATAAGTTCTGTAGATTTACCTACCTTCTTTGTAAATAGTAATGTACTTCTGGATTTTGAGCATCAGGAGTGCCTCTAGCATAGTATTCTAGAATACGATAAGAAATTCTATGCTCTTTATTCCTCATGATTTTATAGGTGCTCATTTGAACCAGGAAATTTCTGCTCCCTGCTCCCCTTCTCTCTCCCAATAGAGAGATGCTTCATGTTGGTTTTAGTGAATAATAGGAATTTGTGATAGCCTTATAAAATAGAATTTTTTTGCTATTGTCTGACACTGATTAGAGATACCTCTGTCTTGTCTACAATTCTACAATGCAGTTTTTTGAGTGATTGTGCCTTATCTGAATAAAGTTATAGAACCTACCCATTTCTTTCCTCAAGGCATTTTGACTTTATAGAAAGAGATTGGAGTTACGTGACCTTGGCCCTTTGTCTATGTTTACAGAAGCACAGGGGGGCTTATTTCCTTAAGCGAGTCATCTAACCTCTGGGTACTTAATCTGTCATGTGAAGATAATGAAAACCAGCCTACTCCTTGAAGTTTTCAGGAAAATAAAGTGAGAGAGCATGTTAATGCTTTGGGAGGATGCACAGTTTTAAAATTTGACGCTATAGATGCTAAACTAAAGTACAGTTCTTCTCCCTCAGATAATCTGATAGTGGAGGAAGCTGTGCAGGAGCTGAATTCCTTCCTCGCACAAGAGAATATGAGGCTGCAGGAATTGACAGACCTCCTGCAGGAGAAGCATCGCACCATGTCTCAGGAGGTACTTGATCAGAAAGGAGGGAGGATAGTTTCCAGTGGCCTGTGGCAGACATTGACTCAGAGTTCTGAGTGCTTCAAAGGTCATCTTACTCTAGAAAGCCTGTTTGTATATTGAAGAGCATGCAG
Source organism: Ceratotherium simum simum (assembly GCF_057802395.1). Lineage (NCBI taxonomy): Eukaryota > Metazoa > Chordata > Mammalia > Perissodactyla > Rhinocerotidae > Ceratotherium > Ceratotherium simum. Next base: position 33,034,522 of record NC_141928.1, on the reverse strand, counting down.
GGCAGGCTAAAGCAACCAACTCTGAGAAATCAAAATCTGAAGAAAGGTTAAGGGAAGAAAATGAGTGACTATTTGTCCTTGACTATACCTCTGTTTAAACAGACATTTTAGAATCTTAGTCTTTAAGAAGAAATACCATCATATGGAGTTTTGCAAAACAACACACCAAACCCTCAAATAATGAATTACCCCAAATATAAAAGATATGTACAATGTTATTTACATATAGGTTGGTAGAAATTCTTCTGAGAATGGGGCAGTAGGAACTACTGCATTGATGATGGCCTAGAAACTTGAGGAATGTGGGTTTTCAGTCCAAACTTGGACACAAATAGTGCCATGACCAAACCATGTCAAGATATGGGTATTTGTTTTATTTATTTGTATAAAATGATTGTGATAAAGTGATGATGGCCTTATAAGACTCTTCTGACACTGTGATTATCATTTTGGTTTAGTTCAAAGGATGTTCTGCTGAGATTTGACCTACCTTAGTTTGGCCACCCACTATTGTGCTTATTAGTAAGTTAATAGTTGCCATTTACTTAGTGCCTAGCACTTAGGCACTTTATGAATATTGTCTCTACTGGTCAAATAACTCCCATCTTACTGCTGAGGAAACAAATTCAGAGAGGTTGATGACTGGTTTGAGGGCACACAGCTAGAAAGTGATTGAACTGTGATTCGGATGTAGGTGTGTTTAACTTCAAAGCCTGTGTCCTTCATTATGCCCTGTTTCCTGAATTCCAGTGCCAAGGTCTGTGCTGGGCTGGTGGCTTGAGCATCATCTGGGGAGTTTATTAAGATATGTGGATTCTCATCGATCTTCAGAAGGGTTAGAGTACAGTGATGCCTATAAATCAGTTGGGGTGTACTAAAAAAAATAGGATGTTGTAAGACATACACTAAGTGCTGCCAAGATGAACAGGTCTTCCTCTTCCAGCCGTTTCCCAAATCTCACTTAGTGTTACTAAGGTGGAGTGACATATTGCTTTGCTCAGCTGGGCTAATGTCCAGGATGACTCTCGTGGCTGTTGACAGTACCCGTCAGCTGGGAGCTCACCTTAGTGTCCTTTGGAACGCTGGCACGTTGCCTCGCTAGCATGGCAGTTTCGGGGTAGTTGGACGTCCTTCATGGCAGCTGGCTTCCTCCAGAGCATAGGTGTCCCAAGAACATCAGGCAGAACCTGCATGGCCTTGGAGACATAGCTTTGAAGTTGTGTAGCATCATTTCCACTGATCACTAACGTTGACCCAGATTCAAGAGGAGGGGACAGTGACCCCGTCTCTTGAGGAGAAGACTGTCAAAGAATTTTGGGGCCATATTGTAAAACCACCACAAAGGATACGTATAGATTAATGTGAACATGTAACAGATTTGTGATTAAAGTATTACGTAGCATTAGCTGGTGTACAGCTCCTAAATAAACAAAACAGCAAAGATTTTTATATTTTTATAGTATCTGATTCTAGATTGCCTTGGGGTCACTTTAAAAAAGAGAATGGAAGTTTTCCTTTCATACTCTATGGATTGTCATTTGTGGGAATGTGGGAAGGGAAAGTTGGGGGTAGAGATAGCTGTCTTTTCTGAATATATATATTTGAATTTTGATCTCCTAAAATATTTGTCTGATAAAATCAAGGATGTTATGTTATCATTTGTCTTTTGAAAAATACACAGTTTCTGATGGGTTTGTGTTCTATCTAGGGAAATGGTGCTACTCAGAGGTAGAAAAATTATTGAATCTTAAGTGGTCTTTTCCTTGTGTGAGAGTTCTTATAGACTTCTGCAGTTCTCAGGATTGTAACTGACCCAGAAGCATTTAAAAAAACCTGTGATGTCATTTTTGTACTCATGCATTGGGAAGAGGATGAAGCATCTTCTTCTATTCTATTTAAATCTTCTATTTAAATCTTTTCTATAATGATACTTAAGCAAGGGTTAATTTTGTGAGATTTGGGTTGTAAAGTAGTGATGTAAGGCATTCCTTTTCTAACTTGGTGTTTTTTTTGCTATATTTTTATAAATGCCTGTCTTTGGGATATAGTTCTCCAAGTTGCAGAGTAAAGTGGAGACAGCTGAGTCACGAGTGTCTGTCCTCGAGTCCATGATTGATGACCTGCAGTGGGATATTGACAAAATTCGAAAGAGGGAACAGCGACTCAACCGACACTTAGCAGAAGTCCTGGAACGGGCAAGTGCTTTTTTATTCATATTTTGGAGACTAGCATCATTTCAAGGAGTCTACTCTGAAAGGATGGACTTGGGTAGTAGTACTGGGGCACAAAACGGACTCTTTGAAAGTCAGACTAAAATCTTGGGTCTCTTTATTTATCAGATTTATCAGACTAAAATCTTGGGTCTCTCCCTAAAGAATCTTTGTCTTCTCTACAGGTGAATTCGAAAGGTTATAAGGTATATGGCGCGGGGAGCAGTCTCTATGGCGGCACAATCACTATCAATGCCCGGAAGGTAAAATCAGCGACTCCCTCAGGACTCGTTTTTTTCACTTGATGTCAGATGCTGTGCTAGGTACTTAGGGGTGTTCACAAGAGGCAAAGTGGGGTTTTGCTGGAAAAGTGGATCAGGGAAGATGGAAGCTTAGGAAGAGAATGATTTAAAAATTCTTTTTCTTGATTCTCATTTCACTGTTTTCCTGCTTCCCTCGAGTTTGAGGAAATGAATGCAGAGCTTGAGGAGAACAAGGAATTGGCTCAGAACCGTCACTGTGAGCTGGAGAAACTTCGGCAAGACTTTGAGGAGGTCACTACACAAAATGAAAAGCTGAAGGTAGGAACACACTTCTAAGGGGAAGTAAAATGAAACTTATTGCTGATCAGCTCATATACATGCTTGTGAACTCTCATAATTTATAAGGGAAAAGAAAAATGTAAGTTTTATTGGTATATCTATTTAACTACTTACATGGTTGCTTATTATTTGTATCCTTCCTTGTTCTGAAAAGGATTTAAAGTAACCTACAAAGTTATATAGACTGAATCAGGGTGCTCTAACTTAGGAATTTTTGAGAAAAATGAGTAGGGTAACAAGGGTGTGGATCCAAAATGGATTTAAAAATTGGGGCTTGTGTACAAGATGTATGCGAAGAGCGTGTACCTGCTGTAGGAGGGTGGGCCACTCACGTGTCAGTAATTGCCGCATGTGGGCCACAGAATTTGGTTCTGCAGTTTCTAGCTGCCAAAAGAGAGGAAGAAACATGATCAGTGATCCTGTTGATTTTCAGACCTGCCCATTAGAATTTTCTCTCCCAGGTTCTTGAGGGGAAGAAAATGGATTCTGAAAGTCTTTCCACCCCACAGCCACCTGTCTTTTATAGTTTGATTTGTTTCTAGGTAAATATATGAATAAAGATGTTTGAACTGAAAAAACAAAAACAACCTGAGTTAAATCAGTTAAAGTGTTGGGATAATTAAAGCAAACAGTTGCTTAGGAGAAACATGAATTTCTGATACAATGTCAAAAATATTTTTTTCTGTGATTGTTAATAAAGAGAACAGGTTAGTGACTGGGGTCCTCAACTATGTTCTTAAAATAAGCATCCTGACAAATTCACAGCGTTCTTCTCTGTCTCTAGATTTGACAGATTTCATAGGGTCCTTCTAGTGTCCTGGGATCTAGATTGACACGTAGCGTAAAACACGTATCAATTAAAATAATTCTTGGGTTGGAAGAGTACAGGTAGCAGGTACCATCTCTAATTTAATTTGGGGTAGATTTTCTGTAATAGAGGAATGGGTAGATATACTTCATAATCTTCAGAAAGCTTGTCTCAATTGCACAGGATATTAATGGGTTTAGATTTTATTTCCTGTCTAGCATCTAGGGCACAGATGCTAGATTCTACTTCTGACTTTTCTTTGGGCCCTCCTAAGGTGGAATTGCGGAGTGCGGTGGAGGAGGTGGTTAAGGAGACTCCAGAATACCGCTGCATGCAGTCACAGTTCTCCGTCCTGTACAATGAGAGCCTGCAGCTGAAAGCTCACCTGGATGAGGCTCGGACTCTGCTTCATGGCACAAGGGGGACCCACCAGCGCCAGGTTGAGCTCATTGAGGTAATAGCCTAGCTTTATCTTCTGTATATAAGCTTTTCTGCATCATAATTTTATAATTGTATATAATTTAAGTATAATTATAATTTATTGTTATAAATTATGTATTTATGCGCAATTAATCTCATTCATTGAGTAACATTTATAGAGTGGCTGTAGGTCTTTACTCTGCTAGATGGTGGGCATCCTGCCATCAAGGATCATGTAGTCTAGTGGGGAGAATAGTAGCCATTAGAATACGGGGTGTTACAATAGAGGCATATCCAAAAGATACAGTGATAAAGGAGACATAACAACTGATTTGATGGTGGAACCTTCCTGATGCCATTTGCCGAAGTGAAGTGTGACTTTTAAGGATAAATACAAGTTTACTGGTAGATAAAAATAGAAGGGCATTCCCAGCAGTGAGAGGAGCAGATATAAAAACAGTTTAGTGTGGCTGGAGCCTTAAGTGCATGTGGGAGAATAGTGGGTAGAAGCTGAATCGCTGCTCGCAAGCCATTGTAGCATATATTGGCATATGTAAATAATTTTTCTTAAAAGCAGAAACTTTTCTTCTTGTGTTCACTTCTGTATCTTCCAGAGTCCTTAAAGTAATGTTTATAGTAGTTGGTCTTTTACTATGAGTCTGCCAAATGAATTGAATTTCATGTATCTTACTTTACATATGTTTATATACTGTTTTATTGTTTTCTTCTTCAACTAAATTGCAACCTTCTCAGAGTTGGGGGCCATTTCCTTTATTTCTTGAGTTTCCTGCCAGTTCTCAAATCAGTGTTTTGTAGCTGTCTGGTGCTCATTAAATATTGATTGAATTGGAACTTTTCAGAGTAATCCCTCTTTTCTTGGCATTTTCTTTTTTTTTTTCTTATATCCTTATCAAATTTAGGAGACATAATAATAGAATATGATGATATTTCCACATTTTGATAAGAGTTTTTGATTGGTTCCTTTTTCTGTGTGTAGCGAGATGAGGTTAGTCTTCATAAGAAGCTGAGGACTGAAGTGATCCAGCTAGAAGATACCCTGGCCCAGGTCCGCAAGGAGTATGAGATGCTGAGAATAGAATTTGAACAGACCCTTGCTGCCAATGAACAAGCAGGTATAATGATTCTCGCCCCACCCTGCTGTTTGTCTGCTGCAGATGCCTTCCTTGAAAGACACATCCTGGTCACCAGGATTTGTCAGTACTAAGTGGAGCTCAGAAGTCCTAAAGAACCTGAAATCGAATCTTGTAATTCATTTTGGTTCACAGCCTGGGTATTTGTTTTTTAACTCAAATTGGCCACTTTTGTTTTCATCTGCTCAGAAGGAATCTTTCTTTCAGTAATTCTCCCAATTCCTCAGAGGTTCCTGATATGTTCTGCACTTTCTCTCCTTGTGCCTCTGCCCTCATCACAGTTCTTCATAACCTTGCTGTTGCTGTATTTAAGGCCCCATAAACCGGGAGATGCGCCACCTCATCAGTAGCCTCCAGAATCACAATCACCAGCTGAAAGGGGAGGTCCTGAGGTACAAGCGGAAGTTGAGGGAAGCCCAGTCTGACCTCAACAAGGTAACCAAGGGGGGTAGGATAAGTATTTGCTATGAAGTTTGTAAGGCTGTTTTTGAGGGAGGAAAACAGTGTGGTTGCCATTAGTGATGTGCATCTTCCCTTTCTTTGTCCTCTCAGACACGTCTGCGCAGTGGCAGTGCCCTCCTGCAGTCTCAGTCTAGTACTGAGGACCCCAAGGACGAGCCAGCAGAGCTAAAGCAAGATCCTGAGGACTTATCCACCCAGTCCTCCGCTTCGAAGGCATCCCAGGAGGAAGCCAACGAAATTAAGTCCAAACGGGATGAGGAAGAGCGAGAACGAGAAAGGAGGGAGAAAGAGAGGGAGCGAGAAAGAGAGCGGGAGAAGGAGAAGGAGAGAGAACGAGAGAAGCAGAAACTGAAAGAGTCAGAAAAAGAGAGAGATTCTGCTAAGGATAAAGAGAAAGGGAAACATGACGATGGAAGGAAAAAGGAAGCAGAAATTATCAAACAATTGAAGATTGAGCTCAAGTAAGACCAGTGTTTAGAGTAACTGTTTCTGACTGAAAAGCTAAGGATATAACTAAATGTACAATTAACATGGTCTCATTTCTTGGTCAGATGTACAGCCAAAATGGCCTGCGTGGCTATCGCGTCATCTGCAGCAGGGGTCAGGTCTCAATAAACCCTGTCGTGTAGCCTTACTCTTCATGAATCCCGGTTAAGGAAAGGGGTGTCATGATTGAAGTAACACTCATGAGAATTATTGGAAATTAACTACTGCTATTTATTGGGTTTGGGCAGATTGCTGGCATTAATTGTAATTTAAATTATAGTAGGTAGCGTGTGTGTCACTGTAATTTGAACAATATTGATCTATTTGCCTGACAGTTAACTAGTTTGTGTATATATCAGATCATTTTAAAAGATTTCTTAGGAGGTTTACTCCTACAGGCATTGAAACAGTAAAACCTTTAAGTCAGTGAAACACCATCATAACCTCATATATTACCCCTTATCCTCCTGCATAACCAATAACTTCTGTGGTAGAACGGGTTACTTCTGGCTCCCCATTGTTCATGGTTGAGCCTTTATTGATGTTTGAATTTGAGGGACCATGTGCTCAAAGCGTTTGAACTTGTTTGGTATATAAAAATATAGTTAAGAGGTTTGATAATTTAGCAAGAGATGAATTTTGGTCTTCAGCTGATGGTTAATCACTCAACTATCAAAACTAGGATTAGCAGTATATTTTAGACTTTCAATTTTCTCCTTTTTTTCCTCCCTTCCTCTTGAAATCTTTAAGGCAAATGTTTTTTCAAGTATGGTATCAGAATTGTCTGGGTGACTTGTTTACAATACATTGCTGGACCCCATCCCAGACCTACTGAATCTCAGTTTCTAAGTGGGGCCCCAGAAATTTGCCTATTTAATAAGTGCCACGAGTGTTCATTTTATCACTTTCTGTTAGAGTACTGGTCTGAAGGGAGAAATGATTCCTTTATACAACTTAGCTTTTGTATACTTTCTGAGTATATCCAGAAGTCTGTTGATAGTCTGTGCAAAAGTGTTGTCTTTTAGATGTGTGATATAAAGCGTAAAATAGAACTGTTGTAAAATATTTTGCTCAGTTCAAAATTCCCTTGCTCTGATGCGCTTTGTTTTCTCATTACACCATTTCCCCTACCACCCTCATCATAGGAAGGCACAGGAGAGCCAAAAGGAGATGAAACTATTGCTAGACATGTACCGCTCTGCCCCAAAGGAACAGAGAGACAAGGTTCAACTAATGGCCGCTGAGAAGAAGTCTAAGGCAGAGGTAATGCAGTCTGCCAGTACCTGGCATTCTGGTTCAAGTTTTCATTTGTGGGATTTTCTTCACACTTCTGAAGGGTATTGTTTCTTTCTTTATCTTTAAAGTTAGCGTTTAAAAATCAGCAACGTTTTCTTCCCTTTCAAAGACCATCTGAAATAGGTGTTTCCAGATTCTCTACTAGGTGGTAAAGTATATCAGAATTACTGGGAATAGGAGGAGCCTTTTCAAATTTTTATTCCCTCTTTCCCCATATAAGTTACTGTTAAAGTGATTCTTTTTCTGATTACTTTTCGGAAGAACGTCTTATTCTTTTAAAATTTGGGGGCCTAGAAAAAAAGGGTGAGAAGTACTATTCTAAAGAAAGGTACATGTGTACTCCTCAAAAATGTTGCTTATAGAAGGTCGTAATGTTGAAATGGAGTGATGTTAAAATGGTGTTGTGATGTGGTGTTCTAGTATATCATTCTTCTCTTTTCATAATTCTGTAAAGGTTCTTTTGGTATTATGGGCCCTCCATCTGTGCACAGTATTAATTGATTTTTGAAATTGTTTTATAGTTTTTTCTTTGTTTTTGTGTGATTCCTTTCCTCTTGTAGTTGGAAGATCTAAGGCAAAGACTAAAAGATCTAGAGGATAAGGAGAAAAAAGAGAACAAGAAAATGGCGGATGAGGACGCCTTGCGGAAGATCCGGGCAGTGGAGGAGCAGATAGAATACCTGCAGAAGAAGCTGGCCATGGCCAAGCAGGTGGGCGTGCTTGCTTTCCTTAATTGGCTTTAGGTAAAGGTTATTGAGAAGTAAGTGAAATTTGCTCTTTCATTCCAATCTTTTTTGTTGTTAATATTTTTTTCTCTTATATATTTGCTTGTTTGTTTTTATATTGAAGTCTTTCATCCTTTGTTTTGTGTATTTGTGAGGCAAGAAATTTATTTTCAAATGAATAGCCAGTTTAAACATTGTTTATTGAGGGATCTGTCCTTTCTCTGCTGAGCTGGAATCAGGGGATATAATGAACATAAAATTTTTAAAAAGATATAAAATTTTATAACATTAGGATTACAAATATATGAAACAAAAACATGTTTCCCAAATAGGTTATAAATAAATAACCAATATGTTAACTGTGGTTATTTCTGGGTCATAGAACTATAGAGACTTTTTCCTTTCTCATAATGAACATGTATTTCTTTATTTTTAAGTCTCAGTGAATTTTGTTAACATTCAATAATAAAGATAACAAAAATGGTTGAAAAAACCATGTATGTTCTTTGTGAGGAACACCTTCACTATTTCTGAGAAATAGCAAAAGACAGTGAAATGAAGTAGTTTTAATGGTGACTTGATCATTAAATACCTCGAAAAGAAGAACTTTATCAGAACCTATATACATTCCTTTTGTAAAATGTGAAGTTTTCGCTTTTCTTAAATCCCTTGATTGCCACTTTTCTCTCTCTCTCTCTTTTTCCCTCTTTTTTTAAATAATTATCAGGAAATTGTGCTACTGTAGGTTCTAGCACAAGTGGAAAAACACACTGTATTCTTATATAGGATGACCTGCTATCTTAAAAATGTTAATTCTCCCTAAGTTAATGTATAAATTTAATGTGATCCCAATAAAAATATTAGGTTTTGTTTTTGTTTATTTTGATACCAGACAAACTGATTTTAAAGTACATATGGAAAAGTAAGCAAGAGTGGCCAGGAAAACTGAGAGAGAAGAGCAGTGGGGTAGAGGGGTGGCAGTTCCTCTCTCTATCAAGTGTTAAAACATAAAGTTTCAGTAGGTAAAATAGCTTGGGACTGACAGTCAGGCTGTTAGGACTGAATAGAAAATCCAGAATAGACCCGAGTACCCATGAGTATTTAATATGTGCTGAAAATATAGTTTTAAATCAGCAGGGAAAAGGAAGACTATTAAATGTGGTAGGGCAAAAATAAACAAAATAATATTGGGAAAAAAGTTGGATATATACTTGAACACTCTACACTAACGTAATTTCCAAATGGAACATAGATATGATGTTACAGAAATTAATCCATAAAAGAGCCAGAAGAAAACAGATGAATTCCTTTATAAATTTGGAGTAGAGAAGACCTTTCTAGCTATTAATAAAAGTCGAAAAAACATGAATGAAAAGATTGATAATTTTGACTTATGAAAAAAATCCCACAAAACTTCTACATAGCAACAAAGGCAAAAGACAAATGACAAACAGGAAGAAAATATTTCTAACTCTTATCACAAAAGGGCTTCTTTGTGATTGTAAAAGAACTCCCAAAAAATGATAGGGAAGAAAACCCAACAACCCAATGGAAGAATAGGCAAAAGATACAAATAGTTCACAGAAAGCACAAATGGCTCTTAAACCATCTAAGAAAAGATGCTCAGTCTCGTTTATAAGAAGACATGTAAGTTAAAACTATTTTTAGATACTGTTCTTCACCTATCAGATTGTTATGAACCTTGACATGTTTGCAAAACTGTCAGAAAGTCTGTAGATTAAATTCAGTATTATAATTGTGGTAAAGTATGAGAGAATGTGAGGTTTTATAATAGAAGTTCTCTTAACCAACTGCTCCTTGATCAGTTTACTGGATTACAGTATGTATAATTTTGTCTGCTTTAGCTGACTTCGAGTCCAGATCAGCCAGTGAGCGTCAGTCCGTGCCAGTGGCTTCAGATAATAGGGCTTCGTCTGTATTCCTAGGGCTAACCTAGTGACAGAACTAAGCTTCTTAAAACTAAGTCTCTCTCTGTGACGAGGTTAATTTATTTCTAACGAACCATGGGAAAGTTGAGTTTCCTGTGCTCATTTCTTTGGAGTTAGAAGATTCTATTAAAAGGAAGCTGCTGCTTCCTTATTTTAGGAGGAAGAAGCTCTGCTCTCGGAAATGGACGTCACAGGCCAGGCCTTTGAAGACATGCAGGAGCAAAATATCCGTTTGATGCAGCAGTTGCGGGAGAAGGATGATGCAAATTTCAAGCTCATGTCAGAACGTATCAAGTCCAATCAGATCCACAAGTTGCTTAAAGAAGAGAAGGAGGAGCTGGCAGACCAGGTTTTGACTCTGAAGACTCAGGTAATTAGAATGAATAGAGCTTTCCAGAATTCTGTTGAAGTAGGGTGTTTTCTACATGAAGATACATGTAGAAGAATGATTAATGTGGCATTTTTTGGTAATAGGAAAAAAACCCTGAAAACTAAATGTACATGATTAGTACATGATTAGGGTAAGTAACTTATACACCCCTACAAAGGAGTACAGTGTAGCTGTTAAGACAAATATGGATCTGCTAATATGGACAAGTGTCTAAAATATTTCATTAAGTAATTTGTTTTATTGTCCTTCTTGCGTTAAAAATGTGTATATCTTTGTGTGCTGTGTATTTTAAAAATTTCTGGAAAGCTGTATGAAAAACTATAAGAATGGTTACCTGACTCTTCTTGATGTTGGGATGAGAGTTTGTGGGTGTGAGACTGTTTTTTACCCTTTCATATTGTTTGATTCTACTTTATTCATGAATTTCAAGAAGGACTACTTTAGAACCTCTAGTTATTCTGAAAGAGGTACACTTGAACTTTTGTTTAAGCTAAGATTTACATGTTCTGAATTACTGGGCTTTGGGGATTAGTATGGACAGAGAAGATAAATATTTGTAAGTGAAATTTCCTCTATTCTTGGCAATTTGGAGAAGAATCTTTTCAGTGGTTCCCAGACTCTTATTGGAATCATCAGCAATATTTTTGATAGTAAAAGTGAAGCTTTTAATTATTATGGTTTTGCATGTATTTCGAAGGGTTCGTGGATAAAATCGGTATTAGTTTGAGATTTCTAACAGATTCTCTTTTGTGGGCCTGTGGATTAACAGAGCCTAGTCAGTTTTGTTTTGTGTTTGTCCCTCCTGTTCGTGTTAAAGTGTGATATTCTTTTTCAAAGGTTGATGCCCAGTTACAAGTAGTAAGGAAACTGGAAGAGAAGGAGCATCTGTTACAAAGCAACATTGGCACCGGGGAGAAGGAGCTGGGTCTTAGGACTCAAGCCTTAGAGATGAATAAACGCAAGGTATGATTGATTACTCTGTAATCTAATGTAACGATTAGTCTTTATAGGAACAAATAAGTATAACACTGATGAAATTGTAGGTTCAGTTTATTCCTTGGCCTTGGGTTCACATTTGCCTCACTGGAAATAAGGGGTGATAAGATAACGTTATTCCTATGTCCCTCGTAGGCAATGGAGGCAGCCCAGCTTGCAGATGACCTCAAAGCACAACTGGAGTTGGCTCAGAAGAAGCTCCATGATTTTCAGGATGAGATTGTGGAGAACAGTGTCACCAAAGAAAAGGACATGTTCAATTTCAAACGAGCGCAGGTAAGGTCGATTGTTTTTTCTTTGCATTTTGGCTTTTGCATGTTTTCTGAGCTCTGAAGTGACCCATGTGATAAAGTCATTGGTCCAATGTGTCATTTCCTACTTGACTGTAAGTTCCTTGAGTGAAGAGACTGAGTCTGTTTTCTTCACTGCCACATCCTCAAAGCCTGTCATGGTGCCAGCACCACGTGGGCCAGGATATAAACACTTATTAAATGAATGAATTCGTGAATTTGAAACAAGTAGCAACACCAACATTAGAGGATTTTAAAGTTCCTCTACAGTTTTTCTGTTTTTGGCACACCAGCTGTTTCTCATGATGCCTTTCTGTACTTATCTATACATCTGAAAATTATTCTAATCAAATCTACTTTCAGCTTCAAACTAACTATCTTAAAATAAAGTGACCTATCAGATTTTCGTCTTTTTTTAAAAAAATGCAATCCCTCTAAACTCTTAGACCATATTTGCAGAGAAGTGAATTGACAATACAGGCATACTTGGTTTTATTGCGCTTCTCTTCATTGCACTTTGCAGATATTGCATTTCTTACAAATTGAAAGTTTGTGGCAACCCTGCGTCTAGCAAGTCTATTGGTGCCATTTTGCCAACAGCATTTGCTCACCTCATGTCTGTGTCGCATTTTGTTAATTCTCACAATATTTCCAAGTTTTTCATTATTATTATATTTGTTATGGTGATCTGTGATCAGTGATCTTTGATGTTACTATTGTAATTGTTTTGGGGCACCACGAACTGCGACCATATAAGATGGTGAACTTAGTCAATAAATGTTGTGTGTGTTCTGACTGCTCCACCAACTGGCTATTCCTCTGACTTGGGCCTCCCTATTCTCTGAGACACACCAATATTGAAATTAGGCCAATTAATAACCCTACAATGGCCTCAAGTGTTCAAGTGAAAGGAAGAGTTGCATGTCTGTCACTTTAAATCAAAAGCTAAAAATGATTAAGGTTAATGAGGAAGGTGTGTCAAAAGCCCACATAGATCAAAAGCTAGGCCTCTTGCATCAAACAGTTAGCCAAGTTGTGAATGCAAAGGAGAAGTTCTTGAAGGAAATTAAAAGTGCTACCCCAGTGAACACATGAATGATAAAAAAGAGAAACAATTTTATTGCTGATATGGAGAAAGTTTTAGTGGTCTCGATAGAAGATCAAACCAGCCACAACGTTCCCTAAGCCAAAGCCTCATCCAGAGCAAGGCTCTAACTCTGTTCAATTCTGTGAAGGCTGAGAGAGGTGAGGAAGCTGCAGAAGAAAAGTTTGAAGCTAGCAGAGGTTGGTTTATGAGATTTAAGGAAAGAAGCCGTCTCCGTAACATAAGAGTGCAAGGTGAAGCAGCAAGTGCTGATGTAGAAGCTGCAGCAAGTCATCCAGAAGATCTAGCTAAGATGATTAATGAAGGTGGCTACACTTAACGGCAGATTTTCAATGTAGATGCAACAGCCTTGTATTGGAAGAAGATGCCATCTAGGACTTTCATAGCTAGAGAGAAGTCAATGCCTGGCTTCAAAGCTTCAAAGAACAGGCTGACTTTCTTGTTAGGGATAATGCAGCTGGTGACTTTAAGTTGAAGCCAGTTCTCATTTAACATTCTGAAAATCCTAGGACCCTTAAGAATTATGCTAAATCTACTCTGCCTGTGCTCTATAAATGGAACAACAAAGCCTGGATGACAGTACATCTATTTACAACATGGTTTACTGAATATTTTAAGCCCACTGTTGAGATCTACTGCTCAGAAAAAAGATTCCTTTCCAAATATTACTGCTCATTGACAATGTACGTGGTCACCCAAGAGCTCTGATGGAGATGTACAATGAGATTAATGTTGTTTTCATGCCTGCTAACACAACATCCATTCTGCGGCCCATGGATCAAGGAGTAATTTCAAGTTTCAAGTCTTATCATTTAAGAAATACATTTTGTAAGGCTATCGCTGCCATAGATAGTGATTCCTCTGATGGATATGGGCAAAGTAAATTGAAAGCCTTCTGGAAAGGATTCACCATTCTAGATGCCATTCAGAACATTTTTGATTCATGGGAAGAGGTCAAAATACCAACATTAACAGGAGTTGGAAGAAGTTGATTCCAACCCTCCTGGACTTTGACGGGTTCAAGACTTCAGTGGAGGAAGTGACTGCAGATGTGGTGGAAAGAGCAGCAGAACTGGAATTAGAAGTGGAGCCTGAAGATGTGACTGAATTGCTGCAATCTCATGGTAAAACTTTAATGGGTGAGGAGTTGCTTCTTACGGATGAGCAAAGAAAGTGGTTTCTTGAGATGGATCTACTCCTGGTGAAGATGCTGTGAAGACTGGTGAAATGGCAACAAAGGATTTAGACTATTACATAAACTTAGTTGATAAAGCAGAGACAGAGTTTGAGAGGATTGACTCCAATTTTGAAAGAAGTTCTACTGTGGATAAAATGCTGTCAAACAGCATCACATGCTACAGAGAAATCATTTGTGAAAGGATGAGTCAAATAATGCAGCAAACTTCATCATTGCCTTATTTTAAGAAATTGTCACAGCCACCCCAACCTTCAGCAACCACCACCGTGATCAGTCAGCAGCCATCACCATCGAGGCAGGACCCTCCACCAGCAAAAAGATTATGACTCGCTGAAGGCTCAGATGATGGTTAGCATTTTTTAGCAATAAAGTATTTTTTAGTTAAGGTATATACATTGTTTTTTTTGACATAATGCTATTGCACATTTAATAGACAACAATACAGTGTAAATGTAACTTTTATATGCACTGGGAAACCAAAAAATTCATGTGACTCTCGTTATTTCAATATTGAAATAGGTTTATTGTGGTGGTCTAGAACCAAACCTGCAATATCGCCAAGGTGTGCCGGTAGTTAGATGTAACTCAAGTTTGACTATATGATTGTGGCTGCCTGTTCTGAAACAGAAGAAAATATCTTGTGATTTGCAGCTCTGTATATTCCTGAAAGATAATTGGACATGAAGGACAGAAAGTCCTTTTTTCCCACAACAGAAAGTTCAAGTTGGAGCAATTATTTTTCTCAAAAATGGCAGGTTTGGGGGAGTGTGTCTAATTCATATGCTATCCACCACAGGAGGACATCTCTAGACTTCGAAGGAAGCTGGAGACCACAAAGAAACCAGACAATGTACCCAAATGTGATGAGATTCTGATGGAGGAGATTAAGGATTACAAGGTTAGAAAACCTGCCTCGGTGATCTGTTTGTGTTGTTTTGTCCAGGCCTGAAATGGCCTACTAATAGACTGGGAGAATAAATCTTGAACTTCCTTACATGAAGGTAACCAGAGACTGGTTTATTTTTTGGGGGAAAATATGGTACTCTTGTCTTAGTGCTTAGTGGGTTTTCTTGTTGTTTATTTGCTTATATATGAGAGCCATTTGGGTCTTAAACCCTTCTGGTTGCTCAGACTCTGACTTCTTCCTTTTTTAGGCACGCCTGACCTGTCCATGTTGCAACATGCGTAAAAAGGATGCTGTACTTACCAAGTGTTTCCATGTTTTCTGCTTTGAGTGTGTGAAGACGCGCTATGACACGCGCCAACGCAAATGTCCCAAGTGTAATGCTGCTTTTGGTGCCAATGATTTCCATCGCATCTATATTGGTTGATCCAAGTCAAGAGAAGAGGGGCTGGCTGACAGGCACTTATTCATTAACCACCAAACCTCTACCTCTTCTCTCCTTGACTGTCACCTACAGGGCAGTTGTCTGTCAACTGTCTTTCCTTCACAGACTTTATCCAGGTTCTCCTCTCTCTGATAGCTAGATGACTTCAGGGGAAAGGACTGGTAAATGCAAGTCTTGGGTTTTACAATGAATTAGAAACAAACAACTCTTGTCTTCCCTACCAACTTTGTTTATGTCCTGCTTTTAGACTTTTCAACATTTTCTTCTTCAGATTCACTGTATAATCTTGGATTGTCCATTCCTCCTGAAGAAGTCACATTGGTATTTTGGACATGGAGAAGGGAACAAAGAAGAGTGGAGACACATGGCTATTTTGAAGGGTTGATCTCTTAGAAATAAGCTATCTATGGGCACAAACTTTTCTTGATTTGAGTAGAAAACTTTTTGTAAACTTGGATTATAAAATGGTGTCATTGTGTTACTTTTTCTGGATGGTTTGAAGCCTTAATGAAATTATGTCCAGGATGATTCAATCTATTTCCTATTCACTAGCAAAGTAACTTGTTAAGATCAGCTGGCTTCCTTGTTAAAGTTATTTAACTTTTGAGTCTTCTACTCATTAAAGTCTTTACATTTCTTGAGGCCAGAATGATATCAAATACTATAGCCCCTTTTATCTTATAATGAAATCAAGATTGGAGAGGATGGGGAACAGGGCTGACATGGTGAACAGATCTTCTGGGAACTCAATACAGGGAGGCCTTGGTGAGCTATGAATTACTGTCATCCACCTTTCACAGGGGTTGTTGTGATCCCTGTTTTCCAGAAGATTCCCTATAATGTTTCTGTAGGACTTTATACTCCACCAGCTTCAATTAAAGAAGGATTCAGTTTGCTTTTGTGTTTGTGTTTTTCTTGGAAACTTTTGTATTTGTCATTATTAGTTGATTTTACACCTGCTGTTCTAGAATTGAATTCTCTTGAACAGAAATAATCAACTTAGATTAAGAGGCTAGCTGTGTTTAAAGTATTTATTTCTTTGATTAATTGGAGCACTTTTCTCCCAGTTGTTTTATTGAGTCTGTTCTGGGGAGAGATTATGCTTAAAAGATGACGGTTTTTTGACTACTCAGTTCCCTTCCATAGTTCGCTGTGGGGGTAAGAGATTGTGATTTGTTTTCCAGGGAGAATAAGGCTGCCTGGCACTTGAGGCTGAGAGTTCTTGAATTATAAGTTTTATAGTGACCAGCACACCAGAGGTGTTTTATATCTTTGCTAAGGGGTTGTATAAAGTGGGTCCCTTCTTGAGCACCACCTGTCCTAGAAGATAGGTAGGGACAAATTCTATGTCCTCTCGTGGTCACTGCCTACAATCAGCGTGACTTGTGATGAATTCCACAAAGTCACGCGGTGAGGGTTAAGAAATGAGTCTAATTGGAGAATCTTACAGCATTATCACAGAGGTCACTGGTCTCTTGATCCCCCGTCCCCCAACCCAACAGACATACATCGCCATGATGGGGTCAGGCTCTCCTCCTGGACACACACAGCATGTGCAGGCGATAAGAGGACACTTTCCCCTTGCTGCTGTCTTCTGACCGGCCCAGCTTGGGTGTAACTCTGCTGGTTTGGAGGGAAATAGACTACTTGGGCAGCAGGTGGTTTGGGTTTGGATGTTAACTGTTTATGACACTTGGCTGGGAAAGCCAGCTTCCCTACATCAGGTGACCGTGGATCCTGTGGAATGTTGTCGAGGAAACCACTAATCTCGTGGGAAGCTGGATTTAGGGGAAGTTGCTCTAGCTGGGAAGAGCAGGAAACCCCTAGTCCCAACTAGCTTGAGGTCCAGGCAACAGAAGGAGAACTCTTAAAGTCATTGTCAGATAATGACCAAAAACAGTCGTGATTTTTGGGTATTCTGGCTTCTCTCACTACAGAAGAGGCCAATGAATGGGCTTCAGGAATACCCACGAATTGTATACCAAATTTTGTGTTGTGTGTACATCATTCATAGCTTTTTTCAAATCCTTAAAGGAATTTTAAAACTTCACAAAGCCCAAAAAAATTAAGAATCACTGCCCTAGATCCGTGGAACTTTTTTTGTGTGTGTGTGAGGAAGATCAACCCTGAGCTAACATCTATGCCAATCCTCCTCTTTTTGCTGAGGAAGACTGGCCCTGGGCCAACATCTGTGCCCATCTTCCTCCACTTTACATGGGACGCCGCCACAGCATGGCCTGACAAGTGGTGCGTCGGTGCGCACCCGGGATCTGAACCTGGGCCGCCAGCAGCGGAGCGCGCGCACTTAATCGCTACACCACGGGGCTGGCCCCCGTGGAACTTTTTAAATAGAGAATTTCGTTAATGCCAATTTCATAAATAAACACCAATTTCAAAGAGTATTATAGAAGTACTGGAGTCTCCTCTTTTTTTTAAAAAACATTTTAGGTCTTGTAGGGATGGTCTCTTCTTTTTTTCTTTACTTTCTTTTGTTGTTACCTTCAAATAGTCTTGGAGATTTGGACCAAACTCAGAGTTGATGTGCCCTGAGGCATATGTCTTAACTACATGGCTTGGCTCTTCTTACCTGCTATAGAGATCTTTTGCAAAGGTATTCAGCTGTTTCTGCTAGCTGTTGCATTCCGGAAATCCAGAAGTTACCTGAATTTCCTTTGGGATTCCTTGTTTTTTTGTTACTCGCTGTCCAGATCCACCACATCTTTGTTCTTCGAGGGCAGGAGCTCCATGTGCATAGTACCGTGTGCGTGCTCCTTGAGTGATGAGTGTGATTTGATACTGTGGGGATTCATGGGAAGATCTGGACAATAAGGAAGTGATCACCTGTGTTCTTTTAGACCACCTACGCTCGTGATGCTCAGTTCTTGAAGGAAGCTCTATGCTTTTCTCATCTATTTCCATGGTTATTTGCTGGTGTGGAATGCCTTTAAATTTTGGTCCTTAAGGTTTTTCCTGAGGACTGTCAATTGACTGATAAACCCAAGTATCAGTGAGTCTGCAGAAAAGTTTTGGCCCGTTCTTTTCACAAAAGTGTACCTAACTGACATGACAGCTACACTGAGACAGTAAGTAGAAAATTGGTGGGTTGTGTGTATGTTGGATCAGGTTTACACAATAGGAAACTCTTGGCATGGAAACAGCTTAAAAATTTCCTAGATCTGTCGTTGTCCCACCCCAAAGAAAAATTGAGCTTTATCTTCTGGTGATTTCTGCCCAAGTTTGGTCACTTCCTAACATTAGATATTAAGTTCTTATTTATAGCATACTTCATAATTACTAGAATCAGGACATGTAAAGGACAATGTCTTAACAATCTAATCCCCAGCATCCTGCAGAGGGCCTGGCACACAATACGCAGTAAAGGTTTGCATGATTAAGTTAATTCAGCTCCATGCTTCTGCTGACAAATCTTTAGAAGTCTGCTTTATTGAACCAATGTGTGAATTCAAACCTTATTTCTTTATTTCACCCTCTAAGTGGAAACAACCTTTCTTCATATATTGAAGTACTCTTCAAAATTGGATTATCCTAAAATATGTGACTCCATGTTAAATTTCTTTTGTGGTGATAACAAAAGGAATTATGAATTCTGAAACTAATACCCTGTTAGAGGCAACCCATGATAGCTAGGGCTTCTCTTATTGTAGATTTAGCCTTTTTTTTGAGGGAAATTGTAGACAAAATTGGAACCATAGGATATTCACACTAACATAATGATATGCTCTGAGGATTTCCGGTTACTGAAATCTGTGGAGTGGAATGATTTAAAAGGTAGGACGTGAGAGCTAAAAGGGACCTCAAACCATGTCCTCATTTTAGAGACGGGGAAATAGGCTCCAGGGTCACTCGGTTGAGTAGCAGAATCAAAATGTGACAATCAGACCTCCACTGTTCTTTCTTTTACCATAAGGGGAGACCTGTACCAACAGAGGGCTTGTCATCAGGGAGATAAGAAGTGAAAATACTTTGTGAGTCTTTTTGAAGTCTTTCCAAAAACTTCTGTAAACCTAGTGTATTGAGTCTTGATAGTTCTAATGTAAGTAGGATCTTTGCCAGGCCTTAGATTAGGACTGCGTTGTGTCCCCCTATTCACTGAGAGTTCGCATAGCACTTTGGTCTACAATAGACTTGAACCAAAGGGATCTTAGGTGTCTCCTGCTCACCCACTCTGTTGATGCATTTGCTGAGTGCATACTGTGATCCCAGGAGCTGTTTTAAATGCATTTCTTATGAAGTCAGACTTGGATGAGAATGACCCTGCCACGTATTAGCAAGTTACTTCACCTCTCTTTCAGTTTCTTCATCTATAAAATAGAAATAACCACACTACAGGATTGTACTGAGAAAGAAATGAGTCAATAAATGCAAAACATTTAGCACAGTGCCTGGCAGCTAGTAAATGCTCAAAATATTTACTTTTATTGTCGTGAATAAAAAACTTGAGAGGTCAATTTTTCTTCTATATTTTCTTCCTATTTCTGGGAAAAAATAAGACTGACATCCTCTTTGGAGTCTAGGCAATGTGTGTTTCTGTCTGTCTCTAAGTCCATCTGTTCTGGTTAAATGATGTCATGGCCTAGTCATTCCGAAACATCAGAGTTAACTTTGCCCACTGGCCTACAAACTACATACGTGTCAATGACAGCCAGTTCCACTTAGTGCTGAGGATCCCGGTCTTTTAATTCATCCTTCTTCAGCTTAGAATCCTTGAATGGTCCCTGTAGTCTTTGGGATACGGATCTGCTTTAGCACAGTGATCTTGCCTTGGCGTTTCTCTTTCCAGTCCTTACAGCTTGCACTTGCCTTGTGCTTCTAAGTTCCTATCATGTTGAACTATTGATGTTCCTAAGTTTCATGACTGCCACAGTTTCCCAACTCTGGGACTTTGTACATGCTATTTCTTTTACCTGGGATCCCTGTTACTCTCCACTCAATTTCTCCACCACACATACACAAACACACACACACACACACACACACAAGTGTCTTTGCTCCCATAGTACTTGATGTGCATTTCTTTATCAGAGCACGTGCCACATTGTTTTGCCAGTTGTGTCTCCCCACTAGACTGAGCTCCATGGGATCAGAATCGGCTTTTTATCTTTCTGTCTCCAGCAGCTAGCCCAATGTGTGGCTCAAAATGTGTCCAAAAAATGAATGACTGAATGATGCAAAACATCCTTGGGTAAGTTGGCAGTTGAGTTAGGTTATACAGTAGGTTTATATTCTTATGAGATTTGACTTGAGTACGTTCCAGAAGAATGTGTGTGAAGAGTGCATTCAGCTAGCAGATTCCTGATGGCAAGTTTGCAGCTGCTAAAACTGCCTGGGTTGTCAGAAACTGCAAGATGCCTGAGACTGGAGGACTGCTGAGTGATTTGCAGCTGTGTTTGCACCAGTTCGTGGTTGGGCTAGAAAGCAAAAAGGAAGAGATGCCCGAATCTATTTCGGTGAGACTCAAGGGCTACAGTGTTGAGTTCAATGGACCAGTGCAGGTGCAGATACCACATCAGCTTCCCTCCCTGTTCCGTGGAGCTGGGGGCCAGGCAGAGGCATAGGTGGGAGGCAATATGGCAGAAAGGCTAAAGGTGGGTTAGAGGAAGAAGGGGAAGTTGTAAGGCATCGATCAGTACCTTGACAGTATAGTGTGGTTGTTCTGGAATTGCACTGCCTGCGTGTGAATCTGCTACTCTACTAGCGCGTGACCTTGAGCAACTTACATAATTCCCTGACCCTTAGTTTTTCCCTCTGTAAACTAGAGGTCTAGTTTACCTACTCCAGACTAGGGTTACAGTACCTACCTCATGGGGTTTTAATGAGGATTAAATGAGATCACAGTTTATAAAGTGCTCAATAAATGTTAGTTATTACAGTATTGTCTGTTCACAGGTTGTGAAAAGGATGGATTCTGAGAAGGTCCCTGAAGTTAGAGACCATGCCTATCTTATTCACTGTTGTGTCTCCAGCACTTGGCACATAAATACAAGCTGTTTAGCAAATGTTGGTTGAATTACTAAATGTGGTCAGGGTGGTTTTTCAGAGGTCTCTTAATATTGTAGCTTTTCCTAGAATGTCTCTTTCAGATGAAGCCATTTCAATTCTACTTCATGATGCCCGGCCCTTGAGTTTTCTCAACATATTTTGTGCCACTTTGGACTAGACCAAGGAAACAAGCCTAAATCATAGCATCAGTGGGGCTCCTGTTAGGAAGGGGCTGGTACCACATCAACGTTTGAATCACCAAAGACAATGCCAGCAGTACATCCGAAAGTGGAGTTTCTATCTGAACATTTATTCCACAGTCATAGAAACTGAAGATGGAAAAGACCTGAGGACATCTGGTCCATCCACGTGGTTGTACAAGAAAAGTGGCTGGAGCAAAACAGCCTGTTCACTTCATGCTCACAAGACAGCATTTCAGTTCTTCCTGGAGCGGAGTGATTGCAAACACAATAAAATGAGGACACAATGCAACCACTCTTTACAAACCTTAAGAAAATACTTATAAGTACGTTATCATCATAAAACAATTAGGAACTAAACTAAAAAACTGGATTAGATGGATGGTGTGGGTGGGTGAAGAAAAGAATAACTAAACATTGCAGATAGTGAAGTGGTTTTGATGACTAGAAAGCTATTTCTTCTGAAGACTGGTTGGATTTTCTGGTTTTCCCATCAAAAATATGAGTTGAGATGGGGGCCAGTCCAGTGGCGTAGCAGTTAAGTTCATGCGCTCCGCTTTGGCGGCCCAGGGTTTGCGGGTTCAGATCCCGGGTGTGCACCTACGCACCACGCATCAAGCCATATTGTGGTGGCGTCCCACATATAAAGTGGAGGAAGATAGGCACGAATGTTAGTTCAGGGCCAATCTTCCTCAGCAAAAAGAGGAGGATTGGCACTAGATGGTAGCTCAGGGCCAATCTTCCTCACAAAAAAAAAAGAGAGAGAGGAAGAGAGGGAAGAGAGGCTCTACAGTAGTTTCTTTCGCCTTCATGCTTCGTCCACACCAAGGAAGTGCTCACTGGCTCCAAGGTTCTACTGACCCAGCACCAACACTAGGAAGTCTATCGCCCAGATGACATAGCTCTCTTCTGCTTGGCAGCTGCTCCACATACCGCTTCTCTGGTTGGCACGGAAGAAGCAGCGCCAGCATAAGGTTTGTGCAACAGCAAGATCCATGAATAATGGAGTCACCTCCAGGCGTGTTAAAGACCTCAACTGATTGGGTCCCTGCCGCTGCCTCACTTGTCTGTCCCAGTCATTCTTCCAACTTAATTGTTGGAGCTATCCCCTCACCCCGCTACCTTGAGGTGTCCACACTCTGGGGCCCTTATTATTCTTTACATGAACCAAGCAGCCCTATTTGTTCCAACTCGCACAGTCATACTTGATTGTATGCTTCCTGTGTCAGGAATTCCCTCTTGGAAAATGGGGCTGGGGTGAGCAACACAATCAGGTGGTCACATTCCAGGATCCCAGCGCCAGAGCTTGAAAAAGAATGGAGGCCTTCCTGATCTCATGAAATAGGAGCCTGCAAGAGGGGGCAAGGCAGCACCCCTCATCTCTTTCTTCTTTACCAAAATACCACCCTCCACCTGAAGACTTCTGATCTTTGTGTTTTTTGAGCCTGAGGGGAATTGAGAGAACAGAAGTGAAGCAGAACAGAAAGGAGGGTTGTCAAAGGAGCCACCATTTCATGAAATCTTTTTACAAAACACAACACATTGTTTCACAAATTGCAAAACACGGTTCAATCACTACCAGTAAAAATAACCATTGCTACTTAACATGAATACTGCTTCATTTCACCATAAGCAATTATGCTTTGTTTTTCTTCATCCGGAACATGGAGGCATCAAGCAATACTGACGGCAGGAAGCCTGCTTTCAGCCCCTGCTGCGTCTTGCTGCATCCTGGCCGGAGTTTTGGCCACGTAGTTCCTCAGAAGATACTTGAGGAGCTGTGCACTGGTCACCTACTCCCTGGACAGGCAGCCCACTGCTCAGAATGCCTCAGTAGAGAAGGTAAACGCGATATACAAAAATCCAAACTTACAAAACAGATACATTAAGGGATAATTAATTGCATTACAAAAGGATTCTTTACAAAAGAATTCACCTCTGGGTTCCTTTAAATAGCCAGCTTCTCAAGTACAGTCGGAATATGAGTTGAGTTATAAAAACGTCCATGTACAACATTAGGAGCATGGCTGTTACGTGAGTTGAGGTACACCTGTACATCAGCCTTCGGGGCTGCACAGAGGTTCGGGGGGCACAGACTGTGATGGCAGAGTCTCTACAGCATCCTTAGCTGTTGCAGATGTGTGGGGATGACTAAGGGGCATGATCTTCCAAAGGCAGTTGCAAACCTACTTCGGGACCTGGGCTGAGAACATGAGAGAATAGGGCATTTCAAAGCAGAATCGTCCCTTCTGTTTCCAGGGCTCACCTGCTCCCTCGCTGCGAGGTTGATGAAGTCTAACTTTAAAACACTCCCACCTCCCTCATCAGTATCTGGGCACCTACATCCACCTCAGGGTTTTCTCAGACAATTAACTAATTGCTCAAGTGTTATCTAATTACAGCTTAAGGTGTTATCTTTCCCTGGGGGACTGGGTAGCTCTAGGTGGAAATGCAGGGATTGCATCCAAAAGTAGGGGGAGACGTTTTGGAATTGAGGAGCCTTTCCAATGATCTGCAGCTGTTATGGAGCACAGTGCTTGGCACAGTGCTGTGAGCTCACTGTAGGTCCTCAAATTGACTGGAGTGGAGCAAAGAGTACTGAGAAGATAGAGCAGGTAATCGATAAACAAGGGAGCCTAGTCCTAAATAGTGCCCTGGGGTGGCAGTGGCTGTATAAAAGGCAAATCAGCAGGTGTGTGCTGAGGTATAAAAAACTCTCAAAAAGCCTCTTCTCACTTCTCCCCATCCCTGGGGCAGCCAAACTTCTAGAACAGTGTTTCTCGAAGAGCAGTGACCACATGTGTCAGTCTTCTGGGGATGCTGGTTAACAGGAGGTTTCTGAGCCCACACCCAGATCCCCCCTCTCCGCGCCATCCTCTGGGGAAGAGTCCTGGCAATCAGCATCCTAATGAGTTCCTTGATGATTCCTAGCTACACTAACATTGGGAACTGAAGTTCTATAGTCCCATATTCCCTTCCCTTTCTGCATGTCCAAGCCACTGCACACCGGGAAAGGGATGCCTAGGTGGAGGGGAAACAGGTTACTTACCTCAATCCTTGGGGGCATTAGATGGGCCTGGGGGAGAATCGGAGGGACCAAAACCTGTTCATGGCTCCTCAGACATGAGTGGGTGTGAGGCGGAGAGGCTGACTTGGTAGTTATCAATACAAATATGGAGAGCACAGGACTCATTCCTGAAGGTCAATGCTTGCGATGTTCACAGGTTCACTTTTGGGATTCCTACGGTTAAGAGACTGGTGACTACTGATCTGAAAATGGCCTTGTATGTGGCCTGCAGAACGTTTTCACTTAACCCACAGCGCCAGCTCACACACCCTGGATAGGCAATGAGCAGGGACAGTCCAGCTCCCCCCAAGGCCACATCCTCGCTTTGTTTTTCTCTCTCGTTCTTCCTTTATTAAAGGAATCCCTACAGTGGAGATGCTTAGTCCTATTCATTCCTTAGCCAAACTGCTTTTCTGGCCCAGAGCTTTTGTTCTAATAGCATGGTGTACATTTTTAATGCCTCTTCTGCCCGTTCTCTGTTCCCGCTCACATATCCCTGTCCCCTTTCCTCATGGCAGATTGACATGTTCCTACTAAACGTGAGTCAGGATGGCGTCGGAGACCCAGGACCTCCCCAAAACATGGCCCTTGCCTGACCCAGTCAATCCTTGGCCTGCTGTGATGCTAAGGAGTTGAGTTAATGTTTTAAGTACCCAGCTTCCTAAGTTTCTCTCCTCTTCCCTGGCTCCCCAATATGAATGTAGGAACAAATCTAGACTGGGGAGTTGATCAAAAGCCACATCCTGGATAATCCTGCTCTATACTAAGATTAAACCAACCATGTAGTAAGACACAGGTATGGGTAACGATTTTGCTTCTTGTTGTCAATGGTGCAGAGAAAGGGCTAAAACCCAGAAATATTACTGTGGCCCCTGGTGAAAAGGTGAACAGGGGCTGGGGTTGTCTGGTTGTTCACAAATCCCTTCCTTACACAGAGTTTACTCCTGACTAATTTGAGGTTCCTGCTCTGAAGGAGGCGCCTACCCTGGAGACCTAGGGAGTGAGCTTGGAGGAGGTGCTCCTGACTAATTTGAGGTTCCTGCTCTGAAGGAGGCGCCTACCCTGGAGACCTAGGGAGTGAGCTTGGAGGAGGTGCTGCTGCTTTTTCGGCTGGGGAGAGCAGCCTCGACCTCTACGCAGACCCAGACCTCAGCTTCCCCACGCCTCGGTCAGCAGTTACAAAAGAGCATCACATAGTGTCTCAGCGGCTCAGAGGGGTGCCAGGAACCGAGAGCGGGGAGCAGCGCGGTCGCCTAGGACTCACGAGTCCGGTGTGTCCTGTAGTACTCTTCCAGCTCCGTTTTCCTGCTCACCGCCAGCTGCAGCTCCTGGCGGATCACCTGGATCTGCTTCTCGAGCTCCGAGAGCTCCTGCATCACTGAGTTCCGGGCTCCGTCCAGGGGGTCCGCTCTCCCGTTGGTGGTCAGCGAGGCCAGGAGCTCTCTTCTCCTTGCGGGCAGAGGGATGTCCTGGTGCATCCGGAGGCCCGGCTGGTTTTGTCCTCCCTCATCACTCAGGATGTACTTTCGTCGGTCGTCATGGCTCAGATTGGAAGTGTTCCACACGGTGAACTGACGGGGTCCCACAGTGGACCTAGGAAACCAAGAGACACTTCAGACTTGCCTTCCACTCTGCAGCCCTCAAAGTGCTGTTCCCCATCTGTTAGCCATTCCTGTGTGACTAACATGGAGCTGGTACGCATTCAGAGATGAAGTAACAGAGTCACGGACAGCCTGCCTGCTGCAGTGTCCCGGGGACAAAAGGAGCCGATACAATTCTTTTCAAGGGAACTTCAAGGTCTGATCAAGTCTTACACTGCCTGATGCTGGAATGGGTGTATCATCTGCAGGGCTGATGGTTCAGGGCATGGCACATTCTTTTATGAAGAACCTTAGCTTTTTTATTCCCTTCCTGCCAGTGTGGCTCTGAAAGCAGCACTGCCTTGAAACATTCTATGGCTAGAAAGATGGAGCTTTAGTAGAAGTGAGAATCTGTTTATCCAGCTCTTGGGCTCTAAGCATGAGCCTGCTGATAGATATTATAATATGGCCCATCCTCAGTCCCGCAGGACCACCCTGACGTTTACTAGTTGAGTTTGAGGAGAATTAAAGCATACAAGCTGCACGTTTCAGCAAAAAGTTTCCCATTATAGCGGTGTCTTTATGTGGGTTGAGAATGACAGCTCAGGTCTGAAACTTAAAAAAAAAAACCCACTAAGAAAGCCTCAGGTTCTTGCTGGGTTAATGAAAGTCAAATAGAAATACATTTGCAATCGTCTTTCAGGCTTGTGTCCAAACACCTGCCACCATCTCAGAGAGACGGCTGTAGACAGCAAGAGAGTTATTGCTGGCCAGGCCCAGGAAGAGGGGATCTGGTTTCTGAAATACGCTTCGACAGTTAGATGCAGTGAGAAGAGTTTCTTGCTACAAGAACAGATTAGAGCCCTAAGCAGCATAGCCAGTTTCTTCCAGCCTTGTCGAAGCAGAAGGAGGCAGAGGAGGATTATGAGTGCTTTCGCCATCCACCACAGGGCAAAACAAAATAGAAATCCTCTATTAAGTCCTTGGGTTTTGGTTCCCATCCATATAACTGAATCAAGACTTTATCCCTGGGCTCTTACTTGCCAGGAGGTGAAAGGGAGGACGTGCAGGAGGAGGGGAAATGGGAGGGATGCTCAAGTCCTGATTCAGTTACATGGCTGAGAACAGAAACACAAGGACTTAATAGGATGACGCTGTTTCATTTCACCTGTGGTAGATTGCAAAAGTGGTCATAGTCCTTTGTTCCTCCTTTCGTCTGTGCTCCTCAGTAATGTGACTTTGCAGGTCATCCTTTCAAGGGGGTTCTAGGGGCAAAGTCTGCTCCCCCCACCCCCTGTGCTAGATTTGCTCTGGCCTCATGACTTGTTTTGGCCAATAGAAAGTGGCAGAAGTGGCAGGTGGCAGTTCCAAGCCTAAACTTTTAAGAAGCTTTGCATCCTTCCACTGTCTCTCTCAGCTGCTGCAATGTGAGCAAGTCCAGACCAGTCTGCTGGATGGCAACAGACCATGTGGAGAGAGTCCCCAGTCTTCCCAGTTGACCCAGCCGAGGCCTTCATAGGTCAGCCAGCCCTTAGCTGCTACTCCCTCCCCATGAGCTGGCTGTGGACAGATGAGCAAATGTAGCTGAGATCAGCCAAGTCTGGCCCAGATCAGTAAACTGCACAGCTGACCCACAGATTCACAAGCAACTCACTGTTGTTTAAAACATTGTGTTGAGATAATTTCTCACACTGCAAAAACTGACTGATACATGCCCCAAGCCATCAAAACACACAAGCATTCCAAGCCGCCTGCAGTTCTTTAACATTTCTCATAGTTGAAGTCTCATATGAATGAGCAGGGGGCACCAGAGCTCAGCTTCCATGTGTCCTGGGCTGGGTGAAGTGCTATAATGAACCCACTGTAGCCCCACTGGCTTTACACCAGGATCAGAGGTACAGTTACAGACTTCCTTCTAACTTTACAGCTCCCTTTAATTTTTCCTTCAAATCTTTTCCTGTTGAGTTTGAATAATTTCAAAACAATCTTTTTGTGGTGTGTTATATGGTTTACAATTTTTGTGTGTCTTGGGTGAGAGGCAAGGGAAAAGGGGAGTGTAGTGGAAACCCACTGGGTTAGGATAGACCAAGGATAGACCAAAACTTATATGAAATCACATGTTGAGTAAACCAAGGGCTATATACAAATAGTCTTTGACAATATCTACTTTTTTCTTTGCTTTAAATAAGAAAGTAGCAACGTCTACTTTCGTACCATGGCACAAAATTTTTCCAAGCGTTTCCTCAAACCCCTCCACCATTAGTAATTCATTCATTTATCTATCATTTTATTCATTCAATAAATAGGGAGCACACAGGAGGGAGTCAAGCTGTAGCAGACATAGGCATTTGCATAGATATGCTTCCCAAAAAAAGGAGAGAGATTTTTCAAGCCAACAGACCTAACTCTAGTACCATAAAATGACTTGTAGTGGGGAGAACCTGGGAGCAGAGCATCTACACATTTTCCTGGAAGGTCCAGGCAACCACAGAAATCAGGCACGTAGAGATAGCCAATCTGGTTTCCTCCAGAGCTTTGCACATATATCTGGGAATACAATATAGAAGAATAAGCAAAGCTGGATTCCATGACAAACTCTAGTTACTAGTGTCACAAGTGCTCTGATAATCGACCTGCGGCTCTGGGCCACCTCTGGATGCAAGATGACAGATGCTGAATGTCAGCTCTGGTGTCTAATTGGAAGGAATAAGCATGTTATATGGTTGGCCTCTACATTGTCCAGGTTGTGTTTTGTATCAAGCCTTCCTAGCCTAAAAGTGTAATGTGACCAGTGAGTGAACTGTATTTAACACTAAAAATGAGCAAAATAAGTTTCCACACGGCAATTATATAACCTCGAGGTTCAATACTCCACTAGACCACTCAGAAGAAACATAACAGCTGTGGGACCTCAAACGCTCACTGTGCTGGAAAGGTTACAGGTGGGTGTTGGGCTGCAGGAAGGTGGCACAGGAAATGTGGGCCCAAGATAAGTCACGAGGGCATGTTCTGCCTTAGCTCTTTCTCAAAATAAGGGGTTCCAGAAGGGAATCTGCCAAGAAAAGTGGTAAGTTGAGTGAAAGACACATTTGGTTCTCTATTTAGGCGAGAGAGATGTGAATAGGAATCCCATCACAGTTAGAAATGGGATCACTGGACCTCCTGTTTCTATTACAGCCGGAAAACAAATGCTTTGTCATGAGATGATGCCTTTGCTGCTGTGTCTTCTCGTGTTCCTCTTGTTAAAAATTTATGTTAAAAATAATTATAGAAAAAATACGTGTAACATGACATAGAACAGCTGTCACCTGATTAGTCTACAGCTTGTCACTGACAAGGCTGCGATAATATGATACAGGAATGCCACAGACTGAGATGGAGAGGGAGTGTGCTCATTGACTGGAAAGAGGCTTTAAGAGCTAACAGAAGTGGTTCTGACAAGCTAGATGCAAACGGGAGAGAAGGAGAGCATGGCAGTCCCAGAGGAGGTACAACAGTGAAAGATAATCATGTTTTTCAGCTCTTTTTCCTTTTCCTCTGTTATGAATGAGAAGTGTGAGTGTCAGATTTCAAAATTACCCAGAAAGCCGAGCTTTGAGCTGAGGATCTGCTGTAGATGATGGAGTTGCTTGGAGGTAACGCCCTAAACTGAGGCCTCTGGGCATAGGAAAGCACCAGGAGGGCCGCCGTAGGCAACACGCAACAGAGGCCACCAGGAACCAGACCCAAATGCTTCTGACATTTTCAGCCACCACGAATGAGGCCACAGTCATCCACAGGCTCAATGTGGGGAAGGTGCGAAGTTTCCATTTTCAAATGTCTTCTACGCATTTAATGCTTGTTACTTCCTACTAATGAGATGCTCTTTTCTGGGGAGTTTGTAGCAAGAGGGCCAGGAAATGGACTAAGCAGGACATGTCTGTTGCATATTTCAAATATTCCTAGGAGTTCTGGAAAGGAGTGGGGGTGCAAACATGCCCAAAAGACAATATCGCATGAAATTAATTGCCTGCAGTCCAACGAATTAGGTCTTATGTGTGTTTTGTACACAATAATAACAGCTAAAAGTGCTTTGTTTTCACAGCCTTACATGTATTACCACATTTAATCCTTACAGCATCTCTAGGAAGTAGGTACTGTTTTTATCTCAGTTTCACAAATAAGGAAATTGAGGCACAAAGGCACATAACTTGTCCAAGGCCACACACGTTGCAAGTGTTGGAGACAGGATTTGGATCTAGATGCTTGCCTCTGGGGACCACAGTCCACACTTTTAACCACAACATATATTGCCTACACTGCATTTCAGTGTCCATATATGTACAGATATGTTTTTTATTTTGTCTGTTCTTTTCCTTTCTATTTGAAACCACGTATATTTTTACTGATTGTGTTTATCAACAACTTGGTCCTGATTTGATCTGAGTTATTTACACATAATTTCCCTTTTGAGCGCAGAGTCTCAGTTATATCTCTAAACTTCTCTTTTAACAAATATAAAGACCCCGGGCACTGGCCTTTTCTTACCTCTTTTCCACACGTTTAGTCTTGAAACGCTGCTGCCTTTCCTCTACAAACGACGTGTTTAGTGCTCGATGTAATCTCTGGCAGAAAGAACAGAGTCACACCCAGAGATCATCAGAAACACACAGGGGACAAAGGTACCGCCCGAGGTTTAACCCCGTATCTCGTTGCTACAAACCTCTGCCTCTTTAAACAAATTTCCAGGGATCCGAAAACAGATCAACATTCAGCCCCAAATCTCAAGAGAACAAGAATTCTAAATTATTACTCTACCTGGAGGAAAAAAAGTAATTTGATAGGAAGCTTAGAAATGCTCTGGGTTGTAAAAAGGTATGTGACATAAAGAAGACCTATCATAACTAACACGTGGCAAAGGGCCTTGTACAATTGTTAAAGGCAAGTCAAACACTTAAGTCTGAGCTTCTCAGCAGCCAAAACAAAGAAGGGATGAAGGACTCTTGAGAATTAAACTAATCACGTCAAAATACAATGGAGAAGATCAGTGGTCTGCAGAGTTCTCCTTAGGAGACCAAACACTTCCTAGGATGAAAGTAGGAAGAACAGGGTTCAAGCATAACCAAACTAATGATAGTAACCTATCTTGAAAAAAGTACTGTGTTAACAAAGCGGAGAGGTCAGCCTAACAATGAATGGTGCAGAAGTGGCAGAACTTGCAGCCTTGCTGCTGTGAGGCGAGCGATGGTGCCCTGGGTGGCAGGAGGGAGCCTGTCCCCGAGAGATCAGGGTGGCTGCTTGGCCTCAACCCTCACAGTGGTCAGGGGAAACTGCTGCCTTTGCTAGAGTCTCTTCATCATTAAGAGGCCTTCTGAGGATATTCTGGCCCTCCATGCCAATTTCCTTCAGGGAAAGATGTGCCAATGAGTGTGCTTGAGTGGTTGGTCCACCTGACAATTTCAGTTCTCCCTGTAAGTGAGTGTGTTGGTGTCTGGATTACACGAAATAACTTCCATCCTTTGAGGCTTGGCCTTGGCACCAGCGGACTTCAAACTTCCGCACCGTTGAAAATGCGGAGAACAATGGCTGGTGGGTTCATCTGAATGTAAATAGGGACTTCAAGCTCATTTAATGGGTTTCAATTTTGGCAAGAAAAGAATCTGTAGGAGACAGATCTTTCACACCATCTCTTCAGATTGTTACTATTAAGTGAAACCAGGTTAAAAACAATTCTATTGCTTCCATTCGGAGGAACAGTAGAGGGTTAGATGAAAGGAAGGGCATTGTGGGATACCTTAATTTAAGGGGAAAGTGAATTAATGGGATAGAAGGAACTCCATCTTCTACATCAAGAGTGTCTACACCACCCTAGTTGTCTTGGTAACCTGTCATTCTTCAGTCGGACTTGGGGCTCTGGATTCTCCCATTACTGGGAATTCTGACGGTTAAGAATATTGGAGCAAGACACCCATGGCACTCACCTGACTGGTGTGGAGCCAGTACTGCAGCCTAGACTTGTTCTTGATCCGTGGTAGCAGCAGCCTGTACACGATGTGCTCACCAATGGTTGTCAAGATGGACAGAGCAAACCCAATGCACAGCAGCATGAAGAGTCCAGAGAAGTGTTGGATGCCCATTTGCAAAGTCTGTGGCAGAACAGGAAAGGAAAGGCCATGAACGTGGTGCTCCACCTGGCCCGACGCTTGTTCACGCAGACACACGTTCTGTTTTTCTGGACCCAAGGAAAGCTGGAGACTATCCTTCCTTGTGTGCTCTGCAGACTTCACTACACTAAACTGTGAAAGGAATCCAGCCAGGACTGAGGATGCTGCAGAGCACAATTCCTGGGTGCCACTCACATATAGTCCTAGTGTATGAACTGGAGTTGTGCAGATGCCCTGCGTCCAGGCCACCCTACAGTCTCTAGAGAGACTGAGAGATAGAGATAGAAAGAGCGAGACCAAGAACCGAAACAATCTTAATACTGTCACGTGCCACATAATGACAGACCACACATATGACAGTGGTCCCATAAGATTAGTACCACAGAGCCTAGGTGTGTAGTAGGTCACACCATCTAGGTTTGTGTAAGTACACGCTATGATGTTTGCACAATGACGAAATCATCTAATGACACATTTCTCAGAATGTATTCCCGTTGCTAAGTGACACATGACTGTATATTAAAACACTGAATAATTATCAAGAAAAGAACTCTCTCTCAGGAAGACATATAATGAGTAGGTTTAAGGGGAAAAGATGATAAGTTCAATAATTTTGAAACTTAGATCTGGCAGGGAACATGGAGACCATCTATTTCAATGTCCTCATTTTACAGATGAGGAATCTGGGACCAGAGAAGTGAAGTAAATTGCACCAGGTCACAAAATTAGACAGCCATAGAGGAGAAAGGGAAGGGACCTAATATTTACTGATGGCTTACATTTTTGCACTAAGATAGGTATTATAACCACAATTCATAGTTGAGGAAACTGAAGTCCCTGCAGCTTTTAAGTGACAGAGCTGGTCTAAGACCATGTTTGTTTAGCTCCAAAGCTGGGCTCTTTCTGCGACACAACAAATCAGCAGCAGTCACGGTAACACTCGTTACAATAACTCTATGTGGCAGGCACTCTGCTAAGTGGTGTACATCTGATATCTAAGAGAACCCTCACAAGTTCTCAATGAAATGGGTATTATTCAGTCAACTGACATAGATGACAAGAGTCAGTCCTGCAGAAGGAAAGACATGTGATACACTGAGTGCCTACTACATGCCAGGCACTCTTTGAAGTACCACGGGATGGAGATAGGAGGGTTATGTCTCTGCCTTTAATCAGCTTGAGTCTAGTGAGGAAGCAAACATTTATAGCCCATGATACATTGATCCACGCCTCCTGGGTTTTGTGGGGAAGCTGGCTCATGAGAGAAGATTTAAAGCGAGGCAAAACGCAGAGGCTCAGGCAGGAAAGGAAGCACTCTAAGCTGAGGGTAGCAGAAACAAAGAAGGACCAACGTGACCTTCCAGCATGGTGATGTAGTGATGCTGTGGCTTAGGGGCAGAGCGCATGAGACACACGCCGTGAGGGAGAAACGGCCACACGAGGCAGGCCCTCGGAAGCCAATGCCAGGGAGTCTGGGTGTCATTGTTTGCTGGATGCTTTTGGTCATCATCATCATCATCAATAATTATTTAGCACTTAATATGTGGAAGGCACAGTTCTGAGCCCTTTATCAATGTAGCAACTTGCTTAATATTCCTAATGACCTATGAGGTAAGGAGTGTTACCGTCTCCATTTTATAGGTGAGGAAACTTAGGAACGAAGGAGTCCGGTAACTTGTCCAAGGTCACGTAAGGAGTAAAGGTTAGAGCCAGGGTTCAAAGCCAGGCAGCCTGGCTCCAGAGCCTACACAGTTAACCACCTTGTTTGACTGATGTGAGTGATCCTCCCATTTGCTGGAAGCGGCTTTCTTTTCTTTCCTTCTCCCCACCTCTACCCCCAATCCTGGAGAAACAGCCAGCCAGGCATGGTTCAGGATGGCTAGACCCGGGTACGCCAGGAAGTCTATCTGGTGGGCAGGGTTCAGAGGCAGATCCCAGCCCTAGGGAATGAGGAATGCTGGTCCGGGCAAGGTGAGAGCTGTAATGGGCCCCGAGGGCTACAGGTACTAGGGCTTTTCCTGGGACATCTCTGTACAAGTGGTGGCCAATTGTGTAACCCTCCAGAAGGCATATATAATTGCATCTGAAAATGGCCCTTGGCCTGGACCTGTTGTAATGTGTACAGAATATGGCTATTACAGAAGGATTTAGTGAGTTATTGCTGCTATGGATGAAGAACAAACTGAGGGAATTCATTCCGGACTTTAACACTAACATCCTCAAACATACAGCAAACAGACTGGCGCTGCTCTGTCACAAGGAACTGCCAAAGTGAGGAAGAAAAATGGAACTGACAGGGAACCATCTTGCCTTTAAACACACGGCCCCCGCCTCTGTTTTCTTCTGCATAACAATAATTAGTCTCATTCTCCTCTTATTACCTCGATAACAAATAGACTGTGTTCAGTTTATTTTATACATTTCTTTCTTTACATTTCTGATCTTCAGGCCCACTAATTGACTAATAGAAGTAGGTACTGTTTTTTTTTAAATTGGGCATCTAATGTGTGTGCCAGATACCATCTATGCAGATTATGATCTTATGCTAACCCCGTAAGTTAAGTATTATCATCCTCATTTCACATTTGAGGAAACGGAGGCTCATGGAGATTAACCACCTTACCCAAGATCATACAAGCTAATAAACGGGGGAGCCAGGCTGCGGATCCAGCACTGTCTGATGCCAAAGCCCGCACTGCCTTTCAAGCGAACACCAGTTACAGGTATCCCTGGCTTTCTGAATTCCTACTGTCTATTCTCTATGACAACTTGCAAAAATTTTTATTCAAAACTCACCATCTGAATTGAAAATCCACTATAATCTGCCTATGAGCATGAGTGAAAATGTTAAACCATATCTGAGCCCGAGTGATAAGATGTGCGGCTGCGGTGGTAACTCAGCTCTTCTTCCCCCAGGACCACAGTTTAAATGTGCTGTTTATGCATCAGCCGTGTGCACCTGCCCCACCTTATCAAGGGAAAGCTTTTTTCCTAATAAAGTGGAACTTGCTCAACTTGACATTTATCGTGGGTCAGAGGAAGAAGAGGAGCGATGAATATTCAGTGTCAAATCTTTAAGATAAATTTAAGTGATGCAGACAAAATAATGATTGCAGTTGCAAGTGACACGAGTAGAAACATCACATTCAGAAATGCAGTCACAGCCCAGTCTCACGTTGTCAAGAGCTGTATAAAGGAAAGCAAAGAAATACAAGCGGATGTTAAGTTTTTTGTTTTCTTCATCCCATTGCCTCCTTGCAGCTTCATTTGACAGCTCCCAGCCACGCACTTCTGGGGTCTCAAGTGCCCAGGAGAGAAGACTGTCCCAGGATTTAGCTGTGGGCGAATCTCAGGCATTTATGGCCTCACTTGGTCCTTCATGTGCTCTGTCTCGCCCACCCAGTCTCACTCAGCCAACTCTTTAATCAACAAGTAACCAATCAAAAAATTGCCTTGCTTGCTTATTGTATTTTACTGAATGTTATTTATATTTGTTATGTTTCTTTAACATGTTATTTGATTGTTCATGACATTAGTATATATTCATTGCACTGTGGAGGGAAAGCATACTCTGTATACTGCACTCCCAAATACCCACTAATTAAGAATTAAAGTGGTATTTTTTAATGCTTTATATTATGAGAAATCCTTGGTGGATTGTCATATATAACAATCCATGCATTGTGCATTAGATATTAAACACCTATAGGTGTCTAAGAGTGTTTTAGTGATATTTAGGGAAATTGATTGGGGTTTTTATTTTTTTTATTATTATTTTTTTTTGTGAGGAAGATCGGCCCTGAGCTAACATCTGCCAATCCTCTTCTTTTTGCTGAGGAAGACTGGCCCTGGGATAACATCCATGCCCATCCTCCCCCACTTTATATGGGATGCCGCCACAGCATGGCTTGACAAGCGGTGCCTCGGTGCGCACCCGGGATCCGAACCGGTGAACCCCGGGCCACCGCAGCGGAGCGCACGCACTTAAGCGCTTGCACCACGGACCGGCCCTGATTGGGGTTTTTAGATGGTGGGAATGCTTTATTGTTTTTCCCATTTAAAATAATGGAAAGGAGGGGGCGGCCTCGTGGGGTAGTGGTTAAGTTTGGTGTGCACCACTTTGGCAGCCTGGGTTTGTGGGTTCGGATCCTGGGTGTGGACCTACATCCCATGTCAAGCATGCAAAATAGAGGAAGATTGGCACAAATGTTAGCTCAGGGCGAATCCTCCTCAGCAAAAAAATAATAAATAAAATAAAATAATGGAAAGGACTCTCGAAATTAAATGCCAACACATTTCCAGGAACAGACTAGATTCAGATAAAGGGAGATGCCTGTACTATCAGATGTTCTGAGTGGTCTCGCCCAGATCATCAGTGCTTCTAGTGACAGGTAGGGGCCAAGACCATCAATTTTGTTGTTGCCAAATCCTGCTTTGCATCATGTTCAGATGTAGACTACATCTGACACCTGGTTAGATAACTGACTAGTTCTCAAACCTTCAGCAAGAAATGCAGTTAAAGTACTTCACTCACCATGTGCCTTCGGTGTTACTGGTTAAGTGCTATGAACTAAGCCTCCCTAGCCCCCCGTCCACATCTCCCAACACACAGCAACTACCCAGTTTCTCTGGTCCTCTAAAGGGTTGTCTATGCTCATTGCTTTCAATTCCTCTCTTCCCATTCTCTTCTGAACCCACTCCAACCAGGCTTTTCATCTCTACCTGTAACCTAGACAACTCCTGTCAAAGCCATCAGCGACCTCCACGTTGCCAAATCCAGTAGATAATTTTCACCCTATTCATGTATCAGCTTGTACACTGTTGATTATTTCATCCTCTTTGATATATTTTCTTCACTGTTTTTAGGATACATCTCTCTTTGTTCTACTTCAGTCTTGCTTGCTGGTTCCTCCCCACCTTTCTGACCATAAATATTGGCATGCCTTCAACTCTTTAGCTACACTCACCTTGTTACCCAAAGTCATGGCTTTAAATGCCACCTATACGCCAGTGACTTCCTTTATATCTTCCCCAACTCCTGACACAGCTCTTCCACTTGGATATCTAATAGACATCTCAAACTTAAATATCAAAACTAACTCCTAACTTTTCCCATGAAACCTGCTCCTCACATGGTCTTTCTCATCTTAATGAATCTCCATCCCAGCAATTGCTCAGGCCAACAACCGTAGAGCCATCTTGGACTCCTCTCTTTCTCCAGCATTCTGTACATAGTGTGTCTGCAAATACGATGGACCCTACCTTCAAAATATGTTCAGTATCTGATGACTTCCAACCACCTTCACCAACCACCCTGGCCCAAGCCACCATCATCTCTCACCTGGACTATTGAAATAACCCCCTCATTGGTTCCCTGACCTCTTCAGTCCGTCTTCTGCATAGCAGCCAGAATGACTCTCAAAATATGTCACTCCCGTGCTTAACGCCCAGTGATGGTTTCCTGTCTCATACAGAGGAAATGTCAGAGTCCTTACAATGGCCTGCAAGACCTGACATGATTTAGTCTCACACTTCCTAACTTCATATTCTTCTTCTCTCACTTGTTCACTCTGTCAGCCTTTTGGGCCCCCTCGCTATTCCTTAAATCTATCGAGCAAGTTCCTGCTTGAGGGTCTTCATTTTCTGTTTTCTCTGCCTGTAAACTCTTCTGCCAGGAATCAATATTGCTCCTTCCCTCATTTTCTTTGGGTCTCTGCTCAAATGTCACCTATCAGTGAAGTCCACCCTAACCACTGTGGTTAAAAGGCAAATCCTGCCTTCCTCCCCCTCCTCTCCTAGGCACAATCTATCCTCCATATCCTGTTTTATTTTTTTCCTAACACAATGTATACTTCTTTATTGCCTATTTCCCTCCTCAAGTAGAATGTAAGCTCCAAGAGGCCAGGGGTTTTGCCCATTTTGTTCAATGCACACTCTGATGGCTTAGAATAATGCCAAACACTCATTAGGTTTTCAATATTTTTTGAATGAATGGTTGAAAGCATATGGAAGCTAGAATCTTTTTTGTATAATATAAACTTACATATTTTCCCCCTAAAACACTTTTGTATATCTCAGAAGATTTTTAGAATAATTCTGTGAAGGAGAAAGATGGAACGATTGATGGATGAGAAACCTGAGGCTCGGAGAGCTCAGAAAACCTGCCATCCTGACTTCATAATGCCAGTGTTCGTCACTCTGGGGGCCTAATGAGGAAACTGGGAGGAAAAATATAGTTACAATTAACAAAGTAAAACACTGGAGATCGAATGCGGTTATTTCAGCTGACTTGTACTGGAAGTATACTGTATTGATTTTAGCTGCTTAGGATCCTTGCCTTGGGAAACTGCCCTCCCCCACTGCCTGTGGTTTTGGCGTGGCTGCCAATCACGGACTCCCCACTCTTGGTCCCACGAGGCCAAGCATGTGACCCAAGGTGAGCCAGTTTGCATTTGAAGGAGACAT
Organism: Ceratotherium simum simum; assembly: GCF_057802395.1. NCBI lineage: Eukaryota > Metazoa > Chordata > Mammalia > Perissodactyla > Rhinocerotidae > Ceratotherium > Ceratotherium simum. The sequence goes on along the minus strand of NC_141928.1, from coordinate 32,995,629 downwards.
TTGGCACTGAAAGTGGTTGGAGCTATGTCCGGTGTCAGTGCCTCAAAGACACAGTCCCCTACTTCCTGCCACTCACATCCCTGGAGTCCTGTGGCTCCTGAGGCATCACTTACTCTCCTCCCTACCTCAAAACATTGAGCTTCCCCATTATTCTTTTGATAAGCCTCTTTTTCTTGCTTAAATTAATCTGCTGTTTGCAACCTTTGACCTGATAGACTGCTTAAAGGATTAAGCTCTTCTAGCTGTGAGGTGTGCATATAACCTCTTTCGAGGTAGACTTTATTTGTAATGAAAGCACTGCGATGAACGGAGGAGCCTGTTCTAGGAAGGTTTCTCTGATGGAGTGAGGCTTTTCCTTTCTTTGTGCACTTCCAGAAGCCTGGTGTATAGTAGGTGCTCAATAAATGCTTATTAAATGAAGCACATACCTGAAAAAAACCCAGTTACAATCACTTTCAAGATTTCCAGTACCTATTAAGTACTTTTCCCCAGAGCAAAATGACTACGAGAACCAGGGGAAATCATTTCATTTTTCAGTATCTAGTGCGTTCAACTTTGCACGATCTCCTCTCTGAGTCTGTAAAGCCAAATCCCGGCGTTCAAAATAATTTTCTTTTTCTTTAATAAAAGAGCTGGAATGGGGGAGGAATAATGGGGTTAGTGAGTGGTAAAGAAAAGAAAGGCTATGGAGCTTCTGAAGTATCGATAACCCCTAGATACTTAGAAGCAGGATGAGGGGGAAGAAAATGCTCTTTCTAATTTTGAAGACCTGATTTCTATTTTTTTTTTGTCACTCCACTATTTTGCCCAGTAGAACCGTCGTTCAATAAAATTTGGCAGATTCACTGTTGTGTCTATACATATGGCCCTCTGTGGGGGAGAGACAGAGATGGAGACCTGCACCAGCTGTGGGCTCCGGCGGTACCAAGGACAGCTTTCTTTGCCTGGCTGGAGAGAGTGGGATAAGACTGTGCAATGTAAACTTTTGAGATTTCTAAAAAAAAATTAACAACAATCATGAGAAGGGAGAAAGAAGATGTTCACTCAGAGAGCGAAAATCTGGAATTTTCTCATCAATGAAGACAGATTGAAAGATCACATTTAACAAAAGAAACAAGAGAGATGATCTGCAAAGCCAGGGAGACATCGACCAGCGAAGCAAACATTGTTCACACATTTGGATAAGCAGAATGTTCTAGATGGAGAGCAATCGGGGTCTGTGAGATCTTCCCATCACTTCCCAGGCCCTGGGGATGGGGGCACCTCTGTCTTCTCTAACCTGGAATCTGCTCAGCGGCTCATCACCATGGCAGTGCCCATGTTGCTGCAGAGACGCCCCCCTCTCTGTTCCTTGTGCTTCCGGAGCCCTCGCCCCTTAGAGGCTTGGTAACCATCTTTCAGTCTGGATGTGGTGCTTCATTTGCCACATTAACTCCATTGTGCAGTCTTTTGAAAAATCTTAATTTGTTATTAAAACAACTCAGAAAAATATTTCTAAAAATTAGATTTGAGAGGATTAACCGTAATCCTTTTACTATCTAAACAATTACTGCCAATTCTTCATTTTCTCTTCAGAACTACAACCGTATGCACATATAATTTCCAGAGTTGTAAACATAACATGGAACAATTATGCTTTTTAAGAAACTTATTATTTTTCTAAAAATTTATAGTTACAGTCATTTTATTTATTAATTTTGATGGCTTCATATGATCACCTATTGTTTTACCATAATTGACTTAACTACTCCCAAATTGTCAGGTGTTTCATTTTTTTAACATTATTTAGACTATATATGTGATAAATATTGCTGCAATAAAAAAACCTTTTGTGTATAGCATTTTTTAAAACACAAATCTTTTTAAATTTTCTTTGAGATCTGTATTGCAATGGGTGGGACTACAACTCAGATGATATAACCGTTTTGATGCCTCGTGACACGTGAAATGACGCTTGAAAATTATGGAAACCATTCCCAATGCTGCCAAAGATGTCCCAGTGCACAGGATGCTCACATCCTCACCAACTCTGTTTTATAATTAATCATTCGTTCCTGTTTTAAATACTCTGATTTGTATTTTTTCAATTAGTGAGGCTATTTTTTGATGTTTCTCTGATCTCCTTTTGTGTGAATCACTTATTTATATTTTTTGCCCAATTATGCATTTCAGAAAAAGCGAGGCATTGTACTGAAAAAAGCTATTAACTCCTTTCCTAACATGTTACCTATGTTTCTCTGTTTTTTAAGTTTTCCTGTTAGCTTTATTTTGTCAGATTTCATTATACAGGAGTTTGAAATTTTATATGGCTGGATTTGTTTTATTGTAAACTCTTCTACTGTTTCAGTCATTAGAAAATATCAGTTGTGGGCTGGCCCCCTGGCTTAGCGGTTAAGTGCGCGTACTCTGCTACTGGAGACCCAGGTTTGGATCCCGGGCGCGCACTGATGCACCGCTTCTCTGGCCATGCTGAGGCCGCGTCCCACATACAGCAACTAGAAGGATGTGCAACTATGACATACAACTATCTACTGGGGCTTTGGGGAGCAAAAGGGGAAAAAAAAGGAGGAGGATTGGCAATAGATGTTAGCTCAGAGCCAGTCTTCCTCAGCAAAAAGAGGAGGATTGGTATGGATGTTAGCTCAGGGCTGATCTTCCACATACACAAAAAAAAAAAAAAGAAAGAAAAAAGAAAATGTCAGTTGTTGGGAAGTTTTATGACCAGTTGCTTTATTTTTGAAAAAAAACATGAACACTTCAATCCATCTTCAGCTTTTGTGCTAAAGAGTGGATCACATCACTTTCTCTTTATTAAGGCTGTCAATTTCAGCCACATGCTTCAAAGGGACCTTACCCAATAAAAGGCCACTCCCATCCTGGGGTGGCCTGCATTCCTTTATGCTAATTTTGATTTTTACTTAAAGTCTTTAGATTTTCTTTTAATATTTGCAAAAAAACCCCCACAAAAAACAAACAAAAAAAACATTCTGAGAACAAACACCGTATAAAACTAACAACAAAACAATTTATTTGTGGGTCAGATTTAGCCTAAGAGCTGTCAGATGGTATCCTTTGATCTACACAGCTTTATTGCTACTGGTGTCCCTTCGGTGATATGGATTTTCATGATGAATCAGCTAAAGCCTTTAAAGCTGACACATGATTTGCTGCTGTTCACACTGTCTCTAGCTGCTGGGAAAGCTCTGGAAGCCAATAGGGAAGGAGAGGGGACCAGTTCTGCTGCTCAGTCTAGCGACCTGAACCCTTTATCACGATGCCAACTTGTGTTAAAAAATATCCACACCTCTCCCTTTTCAAGGCATGCAAAATAGACAAAACACAGCAGCTGGATTCATGACCTACTCTACACCATAAGAGAGAGAATCAACAGCATAAGGGAAGAATGGAATTTGTAATTAAAAAAAAATTCCTGGAAGGTGTTTCTTTGAGAATGCCTCTAAAGCATGATAGACTTAGAGGATAAACCAATTGAGCTAAGGCCATATTTTTTCCTATGGTTCAAAAAAGAAGTGTCTAGTGGTTTGAGAATTGCAACATATGGTAGAGAGCAGACACAATCCATTAACACAGGATTCATAACAACATATTGTTACTGATCTCTACAACCTCAAAGCACATTGGTTGATGTTACCAGTTTAATCTAGATATTGTCACTTATTTTTCAAGATGAGATGAGGCTGAAGATTACTTAAGGCTGCCTTGCCTAACAAGTTTTGTGGGTTTTGTTTGCAATGCATAGAACCAAAGAGGTGGGGGCTGCTTGCTCCTTGACAAGCAATTCACCACTTTTGTGAAAATTTAGGCTTGATTTGATTACGTGAATAAGACCATCAGAAATAATTTGAGGTAGGTAAATATAGGAACCTATAAAAATAGGAGGCAGTGCAGTGAGGTGGAAAAAGCTCAGTGTTTGGGGCCAGAAAGCCTGGTTCAAGTCCTTGTTTTGCCACTTACCAGCTGGGAGACATTGGCAAAGATTCTAGATCTTTCTACAGCATCATCTGAAAAACTGAAATGATGGTACCCACCTCCCAGTGTTGTTATGATGATTAAATGATATAATAAATGTAACAGGACCTGGGATAGTTGTTCAATAAATGTTCAAAAAAACTTCTATTATCACCCCAAGTAGTTCGACAGAACTAGATTTGCTGGCAACCAGCAATTAACAGAACAATCAAAGCATTCTAGCTTGGAAGTAAATGTGATTTTTCTCCCCAAATATCCATACAGTCAGATCTTCCCAGTTGCTGAAGCTAGAAGCAGGCTCTCAGTTCCAGGTCACTGCCACAAAGCCTTGGGTAGCTACCCTAACTAGACTGAGCAATAAGCTTGTTAATTCCAGCCACTCCAGAAGCTGAAATATTTTTCCTCTTCTTGTTATATTTAACACGCACTCCAACATTTTTCAAGCCTTTGGTTATAATTTAAAAATGTCCATATTTTAATGTGCACATTGCAGAGTGTATAAATAATGTCTCTCTTTTAGAGGTCCTCTCAGCTACCATCACACGTGCTCACTTTCCTCAGGCAAAGTTTCCTCCACAAAGTCAAGGATACTGGGCTAGAATGAGAGTCTCTCTTTTAAATTTTCTCCAGTCAAGAACTCTGTTGTGCCCTCTGCAGATGAGGGGGAGGGGAGGACCTTGACATTGTTTCTGTTGTTTCCCTTCTGGATTAGGATTACACAAGTGTCCAGTTAACTTTAGAGTGGGTGCGGCTAAGTACTACTACGTAAGGGCTCAGAAGGAACCACTGGGCCCCCTGTCTCCCTTATACGTTGACCCAACAGAAGCAGAGGAAGGGGGAAGGGAAAGGAATTAAGAAAATGAACCCATTGTGCTGTAGGCGCTTTTCTCGTTTTATCTTTTTGAAACCTCAAAATAACCCTGGGATGGATCCTCATTTTAATTAGGAGGAATGACACAGAGAGGTTAAGTAACTTGCTCATGCTCACACAGCTAATGAGAAGTGACTGTGATAAAAGCTCAGTTGTAACTGAATCCAAACCCAGGTGTGTCTGAGTCTTTGAACTACATTACCCTGCAATGGGAGTATGATTCACAGCACTACTGGGTTGGGAGCATTTACTGATTATTAATACTTTTTTTAGGACTGTACGGGAATTAGAGAGACAGGGATTCCCATTCTTTATGGTTCCTATGTAGTCTATTAAATAAAAAGTGTGGCAGGGTGCCTTGGTAGATGGGTGCCCTGACAGTAATTAAATTTGTGGACTTATTTTTCCTTCACTTTTTTGGGTTGAGACTAGCTATCAGTTCTTCAAAATATAAGGATAATAATACTCCTTGAAATGGACCTTCCTTGTCTTGAGAAGAATCACCTGAGTTTTGTACCTGGGCTAAGTATGTGTAGGGAGAGTACATTTCATCGTCCTGGTGTTTTGAGAGCCTTAAGCACCTTCTATGGGGAGTGGTCCACCGGGAGAAACAGGGCTGGTGAGAAGTGGCAGATGCCAGGACCAGCCCTGACCCGGCTTTTTTGAAGACGGCTTGTTCTCTGAGAACTGACAGTAGTAAGAGGGACCTCAGAGGGCTGGTAACATCTAGGGTGCAGGCAGCAGTGTACTTATTGGTACACTGGCTCTCCCAAACAAACAAAACAAACACAACTCTAAGCTTTTGCCCTTTTGCATGATGTCCTAGTCCCTCCATCACCAATTTCAAGCTGGGGTGAAATCAACATGATGTCACTGAACACAGAGCTGGGGAGAGAGGCACACACATTGGCTCTCACCCTGTGTGAACAGGCTCCAACGTGCCCCCTGGCTGCAGGATTATTAGGGTGTGAGGGACTCCGGGCTGAACGTTACGTTAGAGAAAAGGCTTCCCCAGATGAGAGAGCTCTTAGCTTCCCTGCCAGGCCCCAGGTCTGATTTTCAAAACTAAGCTTAGCTGGTGCAGACAGCATTCACTTCTGCTGCAGAGAGGCGCTTGCCCATCTCTGCATCTTTTGAGTACCAGGAGCAATATCACTTCAGCATCCTGGGGAGAGTCCACTGCAGCCAGAATCTTCACTGCCTCTGCCTGTGGTAAGCATGACTCTGAACGTGTTCCATTCTCTCCAGCTGGGGTGGGGCTGAGTGTTGGAAGTGCGAGAGCTCTCTGGGAAGGTCCCTGCCCTGTTTGGCTGGAAGCCCCCTTCACGAACTTTATACTGAACTGGGCAGCCAGTCCTGCAAACCCACTGCCACTGAGGCTGAGAGTGGGGCTGGGCACCTAGTCCAGCCTTAGCATTTCTCACCGTGGGCCTGGGGCCAGTTTGTGTCCGGGAGCTGAAGCACGGAGACAGGAAGAGCCCGAATGGATTCCTAACCCTCAAGACACGCTCAGGGATTTCTGGGGAAGCATCACGGGGAGTGGACTGTGGCCTGGGAAAGGGAAAGATGGGCTTCTGTTGCCCAGAGAGAGGTGACTGAAAGTTGCTCAGCTATGAGAAATATATTCGTCCCTGTTGCTACAATAGGAAGTTGACAATCACCACAAGGAAATGAAGACAGTTCACCTAACACTTGATTTGAATTGTACAATTTTCTCCCACATATAAAACCATGAGAGGTAAAGGCAAAGATGTATATTTCCTTATTTTTGAACTTTTAAAGTTCTTCTTGACTCTTTATAGTTTGGTCTCTGAATCTAAACAAAGAAAAAGACATTTATAAAAGCCATTTTTTCCCCCTACCACACTCCTTCGCCTTGTTCTTCCCCTCTCAAGTGCTACCTTGAATCACCGAGAGAAGAATAATTAATAACACAGAGCTGGTCATGAGGTTTGTGTTAGAAAATGTGGTTTTCCAAAGAGAAATACTTACCCAAGTAAGTCAGAGAGACAGTTGCCGGGCGTCTTGAGCTGATCTCGACAGAGAGAGAGAAGAAAGAAAAAAGTCGTTGTTGGGTGATGCTTGTTAAAAAAGGCTCACACAATGACCACCAAGCTCTTGTGGACCTCCAGGCCTCGGACCACGGCGCTGAACTCCTCGAAGGATATTCTCCCGTCGCCGTCCGTGTCCAGGAAGATGATGGTTTCGTCGACGAGCTGCTGTAACTCCCAGTCCGTCAGGCTGTCCCCCACGATCACCTTCAGCACCCGAAAGACTCCCCGTTGGAAACGTAGCCGTCCTTATCCATGTCGTAGATGCTGAAGGCGAACCTCAGCTTCTGCTCCTCGTCGCCCTTCACGCTGAGCTGGGACGTCCCCACGATGAACTCCTTGAAGTCCACCTCGCCGTTGCCGTCGGTGTCGAGGACGTCAATCACTCGCCGCGCCAGCGGATCCCGCCGCAGCCCGGGCAGGGCCAGGAGCTCCTCCACGCTCAGAGCGCCCGAGCCGTCCAAGTCCAGCTGCTGGAGCCGCCTGCTCAGCCTTTTAATCTCATCGTGGTTCAAGTGGGAGCACATCGCCGCCGGGTAACCGGCCTCCTTTCCCATCGTGGACGCCGCGGGCGGAGGAGGGAGCAGGGGCGGTGGGCGCAGGCGGGGCTCGCGCGGGGACCCTTGCGCCGCGGGGGGGGCGGGGCGCCGGGCGGGGCGGGCTCGTGGGACCCCCACGACCAGACCAGAAAATAGGCGGCGCTGGAGCGAGGCGGGGGAGCAGGAGGGGAGACAGGCGGGAAAGGGGGCTCGCAGCAGGGAGAAGATGGGGAGATGGGGAGGAGAGAGCGGGGCTGGAGGGGTGCCCAGCAGAGCCAGAGGCTGAGAGCAGGGCTACCCCCTCTCTTCCTTCTGTCAGCCCCTTGTAGGTTTTCATTAGAACCCCTATCCCCGCTGCTGTTATTTAGGTTCTCACTTCCTCACCTTCCTTTTTCTCCTTAGACAGTAAACACAAGGGCGAAGGGGCCGCATCTATATTACTCACCAGAGTACCCAGCACAGGGCCTGACATATGGTATGTGCTTAATAAATGTATGTTGAATGACTGAGGGAAGGGCAATCAAGGGCTCTTTACGCCCACTGTGCGGGCCTAGTGTAAGGACGAAATGAGGTAATACACCAATGCCCCGCTGTTATGTCTATTTCCTAAATTCTCTGGGAGGGAAGCTAGGATTGACATCCTTCTGGTATGGTGGTCGCTGACCTTTTGCAGGACATGGGTCTCAGGGTCTTTGTAAGAGATCACACAGAATTTCTCACAGGGATCACCTACAGACAGTACCATATTCCTGAGGAATACACACAATGCTGAATTCGGGCATTTTTCAGGAAGACACAGGTCCCAAAAAGATAGCCTCTGTCACCCTATTACTTCGAGTCCATCATCTCATGCCCAGTGCATCTCTTTGTTGGACTGGACCCTGGTCGCTGACCTGCAGACCACTTTGGGGAGTGGCTGTGATGTGTCCAGAGAAGCCATTTGCCTGTTTTGAGAGCAGCGGTGGCCCCTAGGCTGTGTCACCCGTTCCCCCTCTGCTTCAGCTGGATTTGTCCTTTTGGTTGAAGGTTAATCTCAGGCGCCCCCTCACATGCCTTCTTCCTTTAGGAGCACGTCAGTTACTCCACACGCATAAGGAATAAATTTGCTTCAGAGCTATGTAGTTCAGGGGTCTTAGGGGACCCCAGGCCACCACATCAAACTGGAGGAGGCAAACACCCCCTCATTTAAAAAATGTCAGCACCTCCTCTGTGCTTTAGTTTGGCCAAACTATCAGTCTAAAGGTAACCAAGCTGAAACCGGCACAATGAAGCCACGGGATACCCTACCACTCATCGAGACAGTTTAAGGGAAAAGAAAAGATTTGGAGGTTAAAATATTTGATGACTGAATTATTAGCCCGACTGACCGAATTAACTATATCTGAAAGAAGCATTATAGGGTAGAAAGAGTTTAAAAAAGGACAACCCAGCATCAAATCTTAACTGTAAGGCCTTGAACAAGTGGTTTAACATCAGTTTTTCCATCTGTAAAATGGGGCTAATATTTTGTACAGTTGTATGAGAATTAAAGCTGATATTAGCCAATATGATAAATCATGATCATTATTGTCATTATTACTAATTTTATTACTATTTACCCTGCTTTAAGTATTCTTAAAGAAATAACAGTTGGCGGTCTGGGCCCCTAAGTGTATGCATGTCCCTTTAATGAACATTCCTCATACACCATTTCCAGGATGCTGCTCGCTGCTCAGAGCACTTTACCAGCATTGACTTCAGCTCCTCCAATTCAGCCCCCTTCGGGGACTGACTGCAGACTTTGCATTACAGGCTTGAGGAAGGCAGTGACCGACCTCACTGGCCCACCGGGCATTCTTATGGACTTTTTCACTGACTTTCTCCTGAGTAACGCCTTGATGGTCGTCATTTAGAAAGGAGTCAGCAGTGTAGAAACTCTTAGTAAGTGTATTCCCCTCTGTGGGTGTGTTATTAGGAGGTAGTGAGGGGTAGTGGAGAGACCAGGTTCTGGTCCCTGCTCTGGCCTTATCAGCTGTGAGACCTTAGAGGAGCCGCTACTGTCCCAGCCTCAGTGTCCACATCTGTAAAAGGTGATAATCATTACATCTGCTTTATCTACTGCACGTGGTTATTGTAAGAATGAGATGAGGGAGTGCATATAGAAAAGTTATGTAAGAGGAGAAATATTTTCCCAACAGTTAACCAATTTAATGGTTGAGCAGGCAGTACTGGGAAGATAGTATCACTTCATTGAAATAATTCAGTGTGCACCAGAATTGCTTTACTCCTGCCTCATAGAGGATGTACTGTTATGCTGCATCCGAAGTTTTAGTCAATGTGAAGGTGAGTTCCCCACTGTTCCACATGTCATAAACTTTATAGTTTTAGCATTAGGATGGGACTCAATGTCATTGTTGCGATTTTCTCCGGCCATTATTCTTAGTGAATTCCATGGAAAACGCTATTTGTTACTCTTTCCGTTTATCACTGTGGAGGGACCTGGACAGTTGAACATTCACTGCAGGAAGTAAATGACAAGGGCTGACTGATTGTTTTGGAAGAAATCAGGAGCCTGATGGCACTTCCATTTCAATAAGCCATCTTTTTGTCCTCAGGAGTTTTCATATGAAGACCTATGAGATGGTCACGTGCAAAAATAACTAACATTGGAAAATAAAACTGACAGAAATGGAGGTGATGAGACCCGAGGCTCATACAAAGCTTCATCTTCCACCTTGGTCAGGAGAACGGCTTTCTGAGTAATGTCACACAGTCATTCTGGGAGCTTCACTGGCAGCCTTGACCTTTGGCTGGAAGCCCTCACCTTTCTGTGATGTCACCAGTCACCATACTTAACTACTGTCTGTATTGAGATTAGCCTCTGTGTAGACTGTGGAACCACATAACCCTGGGATTAAACCCTTTTCTGATCATCAGATTCTCATCTACAAAGCAGGAATAATACAGCGGTGTCATATGTTATTGTGGGTTTAAGTGAGATAACACCTAAAATAATAATTTAAAAAAGCATCTAAAATAGCACGCCAGCACACAGTAGGTGCTCAATATGTGTTGTACCCTGTCTTCTTACTTTCCCCTTTTCTACTCCTTTACAGTCACTCGCCACATAACGACGTTTTGGTCAACAAGGGACCACATATACCGTGGTGGTCCCATAACATTAGTACCACAGAGCCTCGGTTTGTAGTAGGCTGTACCGTCTAGGTGTGTGTAAGTGCACTCTATGATGTTTGCATAGGGACAAAATTGTCTAAGGACGCATTTCTCAGAACATATCCCCGTCATTAAGTGATGCATGACTGTATCTGCTTTCTCTAAAGCAGAAATTTGACTCTGGCCATAAGTTGTTTTATTTTCCTTGGATGTGACAAACTTTGTTTCAAGTTTAAATCCATTTAACAAATTGAGCACCTACTATGTGCCAGGCCCTGCACCTGTGGTGAATAAGACACAGTCCCTTGAGAAATACACAGTTTTGCCCTCGAGAAATCTACAGTTTAATGAACAGTATGGCTTTAAGAGTGTAGCACTCTTCGGTCAGTCTTTCTTGTTTATCACGTGTATTCAGAAGGATCGAGAGTTATATGCTCCATTTCCTTTCATAATTCTGGGATGCTGTTTAATACGAGCTTTGGAGGGTATGGTTGTCGATCCTAGTTTTGCTTTTTAACAACTCTGAGATCTTGGGCAGAGTTACTTATCTGAGTCACTGCTCATCTGTAAAACAAGGACAATTGCTAACTCATGGCATCATTTTTCAAGATTAAATGAGATAGAACACATAAAGAATTAGACTCGATGCTTAGCACATAGTAGGTACAAAATGGTAGAAGTTATAATTATTGCCTGTTTCAGCCTTGCCTGGAAAATTCTAATAGACTGTTTGCACATACACACACGCAGATAATACTCAACTATTCGTTTGTTTTCTCCACAAGTATTCATCGAGCTTCCACTATATGAGAGGCATACAATAGTGACCTAAAGCAGATCCTTTCCCAGCTCTCTCTGTCCTCAGGGAGCTTAGTTTTGTGGGGAAGATGAACATTAACCAAATTATCGTGCCCATAAATGTAAAGGAGTACCTGTGGTGACTGTTACAGAGGAGAGGCAACACAACAGGAATTTGTGGTGCCAGGGAGCTCACATAATAGGAATAGTCAGAAAGGGGAACAAAACTGTTATTGGGGAAGTGATGATTGAGCTGAAATCTCAAGGAGGAGAAGTTAACTGGATGCTCTAGGCAGGGATGAGTGTTCCAGGAAGAAGGAACTCCATGTGCAAAGGCACTGGGGCCGGAGGAGCATATCAAGTAGGATGAACTTAAAGAAAGCCAGTGTGGCCGGAACAGGGAGGTTAAGAGAGAGCATGGGATTAGATGAAATGGAGACAGAGTCTGACCACGCCCTAGAAACTGAAGGAAGGTCAACGTTCATTCAATCATTTCTTACAGTGCATCGTTTATCCTATAAAAAAGCATTGAGGGCATTTGGAGATGGTCCCTACTCGGAAAGCTTACCAACTGCTGAGTGAATTGAGGCATTAGAGAGTTATAAATAATTATAACACAAGATGGAAAATGAAAGGTGTCATCAGAGAGATGTGGGCAAAGAGCTATAAGAATTCAGAGAATTGAGAAATTTGTTGAGAAAGTCCCAGAATTCTTGCTGGGAACAAATGGAGGAAGACTTTTTTGTGCAAGAAGTTTGATTCTGATGAAGACAAAGGAGACAAGTGCCATAATCACAGGAGTGGGAAAGGGAGGAGCTGTGGACATCAGCAACTAGTCTAATGTGGTTGAAGGCCTTGAGCAAAATATCAGGTGAGCTGGAAGGAACCAGATCAGGGAGAGTTTTGAATGTTTGGCTAAGGCATATTGTTTCTATATGACAGGGGAAGCACAGCAGAGTGACCGATCAGAATGTATTCTAAAGAGATTAATCTGGCAATGTGAAGGGTGAACTGAACAGGGGGTGAATGGAACTGGCAGCTGGGAGAGCAGCTAGCAAACAATGACAATGACACATGTTTGTGTGGAGAATGAGAGCCTGTGCTAGGGTGACAGAGGCACTAGAGGCAGAAGGCGAGGTGTATGAGTTGCTAGGGCTGCCACAACAAAGTACTACAAACTGGGTGGCTTAAACAGAAATGTATTGTCTCCCACTTCTGGAGACTTGCTGTTATGTGATGTCAAGTTGGCTGTGACTCCTAGAGACCCTATGAATGAGTGATGTCCACAATGTCCTGTCGTCAACAGCCCTACTCAGCTTCTGTGGACTCATAACTATGGCTTCCTTTATGGAGTCAATGCATCTCATATTTGGTCTTCCTCTTTTCCTGCTGCCTTCTACTTTTCCCAGCATTATTGTCTTTTCCAAATAATTCTGCCTTCTCATGATTTGCCCAAAGTAGGACAGCCTCAGCTTTATCATTTTTACCTCCAGTGATAAGTTCAGGCTTAATTTGCTCCAGGACCCACTTGTTCATCTTTCTGGCAGGGCAGGGTATCCACAGAGCTCTCCTCCAACACCATATTTCAAATGAATCCGTTTTTTCCTGTCAGCCTTCTTCACTGCCCAGCTGTCACACCTGTACACAGTGATTGGGAATATGAGGGTGTGGACAATCTTGGCCTTAGTCTCTAATGACACTTCCTTACACCTGATGATCTCTCCTAATTCTTTCATTGCTGCCCTTTCAAGTCTCAAGTCTGCTCTTGATTTCTTGGCTGCAGTCCAGGTAAGGGCTCTAGGGCTCCCCCACGATGCTGGCTTCTCATCCAACATGTGCTGAAATTCCACCAACTCCCACAGCTGCGTGGGGAGAAAGTGTCTTCAAAAGATTTGGATACGACAGAGGAAATGTGAGGGCAATTTCTCACTTTCTTAGACTCAGTTAATGCCGTTTGTGAGGAGGAAAGAAGATGGCTCTTCTGATATTTTGTGACACTTCACATCATAGCCACTAGATGGCAATCTTCACACATTTCCAAGCTGTGTCCGTTTTTTCAGCTGTCGTCTTTAGAGCCTGAAGGCAACTAACTACTTAGCACAGGGAATAATTAAAGAGGAGTCCCATTTCATACAATTCCCCCACAGATTTCAGTATATGGAAATCTAAAAAAGTAGAAGGAAGACTCTCTCTCACAATAGTCCTAATCAGTTTGAACACTGTTTACACCTTTTAGTTGCATAGTAAATATTTCATAAATATTCATGAGTTCATTGACTTTAACCAGATGAAAAGCAAGAGCTATTAACAGTATGTGGTCTTGGGTATAATTTATGCCCAAGCATCTCTGGTATATAAAAGAGGAGACCTTTATTCCATGAGATCTGTTTACTTGGTCATTAGCAAGGGTGAAGGGGACACTTTGCTGGAATTAGTTTTCACTGTATCAGAATTCAAACATCTGTCATGTGTGGTAACCACAGAACAGAGGAGCAGCCCCAGCTTTGTGATATGGGGTGAGGGGAAAACAAGACCCAAGAATTGTAGGTCTCAGCCTGCCCATGCAGCAACCCGACTTTGAAACACCACTGACCGCATTCAAAGAAAATAGTTACTGTTGTTTCTTTAAAGATCTGTTTTAAGTACAGCCTAATGGTTTCTATAAACTGTATTCATGTTTTCCCACTCAAACCTAGAAGCTAAATTGGAAGAAAGGAATAATAGGATACTATAAAAGCTGGTTAATCCAGCACGTTGCAAAGTAGAAAATTCCAGAATCATGTGTTTTTCAAATCTTCCAGTAAAAAAGTTTTCAGTGGTATAACATATGTAAGTAATAAATAAAAGAATGTTTATGTTGGACCTATAAGATGCCTGTAGTTGTAAGATGCTCCTGCTCTTTTGGAGACGGGTCCAAGAAGGAGGGTGCACCAACTGTAATTTCTTGCATGTACTTATTATTGACCAAATATTTTTCCTTCTGTGTGCATAGCTCTATATGCAGAGATGGAAGGAACATTTGTTAAGCTAGGTGTTCTCCATAAACTAGCTCATTAAATATATTTCACTACTTACGAGTAAAGACTCATTTTCCTCAGTTTTGCGGTGAGGATCTGAAGTTTTGGAAGCTGCATCGCTTGCACAGACACACGATGATGGAGACAGGAGTCAAACTCTAGTATGTCCACTTCCAGAGCTGAAATTCTTTCAGTCATTCCAGACTGCCTTCCATATGGAGACGAGAAAAGATGTCCCGCTCTTGCAGAGGTGACAGGGGGCTACGAGGCAGAGCTCAGGAAAAGTTAAGGCCTATAATTTACTCCTGGGTCTAGCTGTGGCTGCATAACAAGGGGGCCAGGGAAGGTGGCCATCTATCATTTTAGAATGCCTGGGGAGTGCACCACTAAAAGGGCCTAGGGTCCTGTCCAGCATGATTGGGTGCAGTGTCTCTGGAGGGCGGGGCCAAATTGCATTGCTTATAATTTCATGCCTCGGTGTCTTGCTCATGCCCTGACTGGAGGGTTCTTCCCCCTACAGGGGTTACCTCCTCCAGGAAGACTTCTCTGATTCCTTCTTGCTTTTCCATGAGTGAATCAGGGGCTGGCCTGTGTCACTGTTCTGCCTTGTATCTCCTTCCACTGCTGCCCCTGTGGTGATGTAGTATGGAGGGTTTGTTCGCAAGTCGGCCCCTCCCTGCCTGTGAGCTCTGTGTTCATCTTTGCATTAGCTGCACCTGGCACATAGGAGTTCCATAGGTTTGCTGATGGATGAATGCATGAATGAATGAATGAATTTGTTCTGGTAACAGAGTAAAAGAAGGTGAGGCCTTTCTGAGATTGCCTCCCTTTCTTCACGCACAATTCCACCCCACATCATAAAAGGACACACGAACAGCTTTGTACTTCTTCAGATTTCCAGAAAGTGCTACCTGGATAGGTTCCATCTGACCTTATGCTTGGCTTAGATATTAAACTTAATTACTTGGGCTATTCCAAGGGAAGCACTCAGCTGTCAAGGTGGCTCCCGACATACACGGGTTTTCAATTTAAAGCAATCTACAGTCATTAACTCTCCTTGCCTCGCCATAACTCTCATCAGGTGAATAGCAGACAGTGACGTTTTGAATTGAAAAAGGAAGGAGTGGGGATGAGAGAGGGGCAGGAGGCTGTTGGGAGATGACCTAGTTGTCAAGAGCAGAAAAGACTACATTTAGGCTCACCCCTCCCCCGCCATACCATTCCCTTTGGGATTTTAAAGATACACTGGACAGAATATTGACCACCATTGAAGCTTCTTGACTTGTGTGATCTCTTTGGCTTTCAATGTAGACTTGACTAACCCTGCTCACCCTCCCCCAAAAATTAACAGAGGGAAGAATGGATCTGTCGTGAGAAACCCCATTTTCTCAGCGAATAAATATTAATAGGTTTTGTACTAGATGCGCCTTTTGGTGGTGTGGGGCAGTGGTGAGGGATGGAGAGCCCAGATTGGAGGCCAGGCAGTCAGTTCACTGTTCTTCTCTGTGGTCAGGATCCACATCTTCAGCTAGCTAGGCCGGGATGCCTCTAAATGAACCTGAATCCAAAATATAGATTCAACTGAGGCTCAGAGAGAGTAGGTGATTTTCCCAAGGACCTACAGCTGCCTCCTCGCAGCAGTGGTAGAGCCAGGGTGGTCTGACTCCCAAGGCAGGGTGGTTCCAGTGGACTGGGTTGTGCTTGTCTCTCTTTCCCGGCCAGCACAAGGCACGCTCTCTCCCTGCAGGCTTCTGTCTGCGGATGCAGAAGTTGCCTGTTCTCAGATGATCAGGCTGTGGGCACTTTCCTCTAGCTGGCCCCATCCCCCACTTCACCTCCCATCAGGGGCTGTGCCGGACATTCTTGTGCCCTTCTAGATCCACTCTCCATCTGTCTCTATCCTGCTTTGTGCCCTGGGGAGGTCCTCTATGGACCACATTGACAGGCTTCCTTGACCTAAGGCAGCGGTAGAAGATGGGAAGGCAGGAGGAGACTGAGGTTGGGTATTTATTCCCTGGCTCTCTCTTGGCCAGGTCACTGTGGGTTGGCTATGTTCCTAACCAAAGCCCACAGCTCCTGTTAGAAAGCCCTCTGTTATGCCTCCCTGGGTTCCAGGAATGGCTGTCTCCACTTTTTCCCTTGAGCCTAGGTGGTAATGGCTCGCTTGCTTTACCTGCCCTGGGGGTGCCGAACCATTTCTGCAGGTTTCCTTAAACCATACCTTTGCAAATAGTTTCTCCTCAGACTGTTTGAGTGTGCTATCCATTCCCTGCCAGGACTACTGTTTCCTCTTCCTTCTTGACTATTCCCAGTTGGTTAAAAGGCACATTATTCAACCCATTATTTAAAGGAGACTTTCAAAAAGAGGTATCATCATACATCTTAATAATTTCTCAAAGAATTTTGAGAGTTTGCTAAACTGTGATCTGCTGCCTTCCTTTTCCTGGTTTGCAAAAAGCAGATTTCACGAAACTGTTGCTCTGGAACTCTTGAAAAAAAAAAATTACATTTTTTTGCCGAGTCAAAGGAAAATGAAGGAAATTTAAAGGCTGCCACATGTTTTCCTCAGTGGAATTGATTGACAATGAGTCTACTGTGGGCAGAGGGACAGTTGTGCCAGGAGGATCGTGAAGATACATCCGAGGTCAATTTAAAATTCCTCTTTGAAAATTGCCAGAGTTGGTCTGCAGAATTGATCCTGCAATTTCCTTGGTGACTCTGGGGAGCACATAAAGCCCTGGAATTCAAAAAAAATGAGTTTGTCCTCCAGAGAGACTGCAGTTTGACAGCTCTGGGGTTGCCAAGAGATGAGAGGTGAAGAGGTCAACGTTCTCATGGGGGACCAAGTATTAATGTCCAACTGCCAGAAATTGGGGTGAAAAGCATCTTTTATGTCATGTTACTAGGTGACCATATCATTCATTAGCCAAACTAGGATATTTTTTCAGAGTTAAGGGGTTTTAAGAGTAATTTCTGTGGCAATATACATAGACTAGGACTGTACCTGGAAAATGGGAGATCAGGTCAGAAATAAACAGAGGAATGTCTCCTCAAGAGCGCCTGTTGGAAGAGGTGTCCTCCAGAACACACCTGGTTTGCTGCATTGTGCCCTGCGCCCCTCCCCCTGGGGGGGGTGAAGGAAGAGGTGCATGTTCATTAAGCTACCATTTTATTACTCCTCACAAGAGCCACTGAGGCGAGGAAGGAGCTGAGACTGAGGTGAGTTAGTGATCTGCCCAAGGCAAGGGGATGGTAGAGGCAGGCTGCAAATACGGCTTGTCTCATTTCAAAGCCAGCCCTTGTTTCTCTGCACTAACACAGCCCAGCAGTGGATGACATTTGAGGCAAAAGGGATGGCAAGCAAAGCACTAACAGGTGTGCTTCCTTCTTCCAACTTTTTCTGAGAAAAAGCTAAAAGAAAAAAAGCAAGTGGAGACGCATGGATTGAGCAGAGGGAAATCCAGCAGGCAGAGGGCCTTCATAGAGGAGATCGAGCTCAGCCAGGGAGCTGAAGATTGGTTTTAGTTAATTACCTCCTACCTTTAGGTTCTAGGAGAGTGACATCCTGAAATTCTGTCTCAGGTTGTTCAAAACAAATATACCAGTCAGTATACAAGGGTATGTAGTGCTTTTAAATGCACACAGGTGAGCATCATTATCAAGCACTTTATTATTTATGCCCTAGTGCAGACCACCATCCCTGAGAAAGAATAGCTTCATGTGTGTTCATGACATTCCTTGAGGCTGGGAGTGGCCCTCCGATCTCTACACACGCACGGATGTTATCAGAATCTTTTCTGTCTCTGAAGTTCCAATTAAGGATACACCTCTCTTCTATTCTCCTCATCCCTACCCCATCTCCCTTCCAAATTCAGCTGACCTTGGAGGTGGGCCCAGGGTTGTCCTAGCAACCATAACTTGATC
Source organism: Ceratotherium simum simum (assembly GCF_057802395.1). Classification (NCBI taxonomy): domain Eukaryota; kingdom Metazoa; phylum Chordata; class Mammalia; order Perissodactyla; family Rhinocerotidae; genus Ceratotherium; species Ceratotherium simum. The sequence continues at coordinate 32,977,286 of NC_141928.1, read as the reverse complement.
TTGATGTCAGCCTCTTATCCAGCGGCTTCCAGCTCACTACATCCAGAATTTCCCAAATGCCTCTCCCCTGAATTTGGCCCATTCAGATCCACAGTTGAGGGGGCCAGCTCTGTGGCGCAAGCAGTTAAGTGCGTGTGCCCCGCTGTGGCAGCCAGGGGTTTGATGGCCCGCATCCTGGGGGCGCACTAACGCACTGCTTGTCGAGCCATGCTGTGGCGGCATCCCATATAAATTAGAGGAAGATGGGCACGGATGTTAGCTCAGGGCCAACCTTCCTCAGCAAAAAGAGGAGGATTGGCATCAGATCTTAGCTCAGGGCTGATCTTCCTCACACACACACACAAAAAAACAAAAACCCACAGTTGAAAAAAAATTGGTGTATTTTGTACGCATCATTGGAACAGTATGGCTCTTGCTGATTATTTGTTTGTTTTTCAAAAATCTGTTTCCTTTTTTGTCCACACTTAATTTGATTTTGTTTGAAATTACTGATAAATCCATACAGCCCTGAAACACTTATGTTGAAACCTCATAATCCTGAGGAACATAGGTGACCTTGTGGTTATCACATTTGGGTATAGGCTTAATATTTCACAAACATTATCTGACTTAATTTTCACAATAAGGTTGATATTATCATTCCCAACTTGCCAGAAGCTGAGGCTCAGAGTGGCCAAGTAACATGCCCTGTATCACATGGCTGGTAGAGTTCAAACCTGGAACTATCTCGAAAGCCCATGCTTTCAACCATTATGCTATACTGTAAAGAATATTAAATATTCTTATCTTGGATGATATAAAGGGAAACCATAATCACTGTATCAAAGCTGGGAGGGCTCTTGCAGAAATCCGAAGAATTCATTGTATAGATGACTGGAGGTGGATAGGAGGAGAGAGGAAGCAACTTTCTAATCTACAGAGTGGGTGTAGAAGAGGTGGTTGATTGCCTATTCAGCATCCATTCTCCTGTCTCTTCCTTCCTAAGGGAATCCTGTTTTTGTTTAGGTCTTCTCTATGTGACCATATATTTCAAGGGAAGACCATCAGTCCTAGGGGGTGAGTCATGATTGGCCTAATCCATCATGGTGATCTCACTCCCCTCACCATTGATTGGCTTAGACATGGGCAGATGATACAATTTTGGCCAATGAAATATGAGGAAATCTGGAGGGCTTCTGGGAAGGTTTCCTCACTTCTAAAAACAGCTGCAGGAAGACACATGAAGATATCTATGAACCCCTGGAAATTCTTTTGATGGAGGGAGGAGATGTGTTAATACTTCTATTATTTACTATTTACTGTGCCAGGTTTCTTACTAGGTCTTTCCATAAATGATCTCTTCTTAGAACAAAATGGCAAGGCAGGTTTTATCATATCTATTCATGGATGAGGAAACTCAGACTTAAGAGCAGTTAAGTCATTCAGTTAATTGATAGAGCCAGGATGCAAGTCCAGAAATGTATGGCCTCAAATTCATCATGCTTTGTGTTAGATACTTTCACATTGGAATAAATAGATTTATGTTAGTGGTTGTGTTAGTCTCCAAAAGTATATTCCCTTCTATGTGCCCAGGTGGATTTGGGTTCTGAGTCTGCAGAGCTCTGCGCCCTCAGAGGCTTGCCTTAGGAGTCCGATGGTCCTTCCTGCTGATATCTCTGTCTGATGGTCCTCTGAAATGGCAACAGCCTCGAGGTGTGCATGTGATCAGGGAGGTGCAAATCATTCCATATTGCTGGCTTTGGTGACATGACTGGGAGTCTCCTTTTGTCTCATCTAAGGTCTTGCTGTCGACTTTGAATCGCTTGGAGATTTTGGCTTGAATTAACTGTGGTCACAACAAATTTAAGCAACTGGTTTGTTTGCTTTCTTGGCTGAATTAATTCAGCTGACCAGCGTAAGCCTAATTTTATTTCTTTTAGGAAAAGTTATGCAAATCTCTCCAAATAAAGATTAAAATGCCTGGCTTACAGGGTTATAGTGAGAACCAGTGAGTTAATGTCCCTAATACGGTTTTTGTCACATGGTAAGAAACAGAACTTGCTAGTTCCCTAATTCCTCATTTTCCTCTTTGCTTCCTTTAAACCTTTGCTCTGTGAGATATAATATGAGATTATAAGGGAGATATGAGTCAGATTGTATCAGGGACCATGGGCAGGCTCTGAAGAAGACAGATCTCAGCTGGGAGTTTATCATGAGAAGGCACTAGCTGGGTCAATGTCAGGGGGAGACTATTTGAGGAGGAGGATGCAACAGCATGTGCCAAGACCCCAAGGCAGGGAAGCCACTGGGGTATCTTCATCTGAAATAACCATTGTGGAGGGGCTGTAAGGAGCCAGGAGGAAGGTGGCACGAGATGAGGCTGAAGTAGGCAGAGTCAAGTCCCACAGGGCATTGTAGGCCATGTTCAGCATTTCAGATTGTTCCTTAAATAACATGGGAGGCCACTGCAGGCTTCTAAGCAGAAGTGATCTGCCATGTGGAAAGACAAATTGGAGAAAGGCAGGCACGAAAACAGAGAGACCTGTTAGGAGACTTTTGCAGAGATCCAGGTGAGGGATGATGGCTTGGACTAGAGTGATGACAGTGGAGATGGCAATAAATGGGCATATTTGAGACATATTTTATAGAAGCAAAAGATATGGCTTGTTGATGAATGCAGAAGGTGAGATGTGGGAGGCATTAAGAATCCCTGCCAGTTTGTGGAATGTGTAACTGGATGGACAGAGGTGCCATTACCCCAGATGTGAAGCACAGGAGGGAAAGCAGATTTAGGAGAGAAGATCAAGGGTTTAGTTTTTGACAAGTTAAATGTGAGATGCCTGTAGGATATTCAAGTGGAGACGTCAAATAGGAAGGTAGATATATGGTTCTGGAGCTCAGAAGAAGAATATGTCTTGAAATACAAATTTGGAAGCTGTTGGCAAATAGAGGCTATCTGAAGCCATTATTGTTGGCTTTGGATTTGTTTTTAAATAGCAGGCTGAACTTGTACTAGGTTATTGGGCTTCTCTTTTAAATAATAGAGCCTGTGGCTCTTGTTACACCTTTAGCCTCTTATCTTAATCATCCAATTTCTGGCTCACTTTGCAGGTTTCTTTCTAATTACACTGTCAAGGCAGAGCATTGCAATAGAAAGATGTAGATTCTGACTATTTGCGTGCCTTGGGCAAATCACTTAGGATCTCTGGGTATTAGTTACCTATCTGTAAAAGAAGGGAATTGGTTTTTTTAAGTTTAAAAAATCTCTGATTCTGTAACCTAAGAATTACTGGTTAAGGTATGTCTATTTTTCTAAACCCACAAAGGATTCATCACTGGACCACTGGGAAGTTAGCTTTGATTAGATCTTGAAGGATATTGTGAAGTCCACATCCTGACTAGCAATTAGCAGTTAAACCAAACACCGTTCATGTCAATCTCAGATACTACTGCTGTAATTCAGAACATCCTTTCTTTTGCACTTGTGGATATAGCATATAAGGAAAAAGTAGAAATTCAGACATTTACTCATCAAAATAGCATCACATTTAGAGGTGTGGTGGTTAGGTTTGCGCGCTCCGCTATCACGGCCTGGGGTTCGCAGGTTTGGATCCCGGGCGCAGACCTATGCACCGCTTATCAAGCCATGCTGTGGTGGCATCCCACATATAAAGTAGAGGAAGATTGGCACAGGTGGTAGTTCAAGGCCAATCTTCCTCCCCGCCCCCCCCCCCCCCAAATAGCATCACGTTTATATCCAAGACAAACTTGTCTTACTGCAAATTCCTATAGGAATGGGCACTCTTCAGGTGAAGTTAGGAGTAATCCAAATATCATGGTGAGTCCTAGTAGGTGTAATAGTCTGGGTTATTGACCACAAGACACATATAACAGCATTTCCTTGTGTTCTTCCAGGTAAAGCTGTACAAATCGTCAACATGATCAGCACTTTTTCCTTACCTCAGTGACAGCAAAACTCCTCTTGGCACAGGGAACCATCTTGTACCACTTGTCATGCAGCACATCCATAAACCCATGTGACTTGTACTGACTGATTAGCTCGGATATATTGGAGGTCAGTGGAGAGCTGGGTGGGAGACCAATGCCATATCCTAGGAGAAAAAGGAATCTCAGATGAGTTTTTCACCTGAGAGCTTCCTAAGAGGTCGCCACCACACTTGTGTGATGTTGCCGCCAGACCTGCTAACAAGGGTATGGCGAACTTTCACCATCTTTCCTTCAAAGGACTCAAAGGTGTCCAAGGTATGATTATCCTGGATCTGCTGCCTCTCTTAGTAGAAGAGATGAGTCTAGAAAGGAGAGGAATGGGCTGTGTACTGTGTACCAGTGGCATATTATATTCCAAGGCCTTCTGCCCTTCCCTTCAAAATGTTCCTTAGAAGCCAGCTTTGAAGTCTTACCAGGGCTAGGATTCCCTATCCACTTTTCCTAGAACCCCTCCTTGGACCTTAAATACACAAAATTGGATTAATCATAATCTGTGGTTTATGGCATACTCTCATCATTGGTCATGCGTGACCCTCTTTTATTTTGTTTATTTTTTAATAATATAGTGAGACTATGTAAATATACAATATAGCACGAGAACTAAAACTTCAACAAAAACTTGTCAAAAAAAAGGAGTCTTGTAATACCAAGTGTTGGAGAAAATGTAGATCAATAAGATCACTTATACATTGCTTGTGGGAATGCAAATTGATATAACCACTTTGGAAAACAGTTTACTATCATTTTGCACAATTGAACATTTGCATCCTCTAAGACTAGCAATTCTAAGTACATTCCTAAAGAACTCCTCCACATCCATACCAGGAGGAATGTACGAGATTGTTCTTAGAGGCACTGTTCATAACAGCAAGAGCTGGAAACAACCCAAATGTTCTTTGACAAGAGAATGGGTAAATAAATTGTGGACTATTTACACAATTGGAATATTATATAACGTGAAACATATGAACTAGTACTACATGCAATAATATGGATGATTCTTAGCAATACTGAGTGAAAAAGATCAGTCCCAGAAGATGACAGCACAAATCCATTGTGTAAGTGTAAAATCATTCAAAACAAAACAATATATTTTTAGGAATTCATATGTAGGTGATGAAGGTATATTTAGAAAAAGTCAAGGAAATGATAAACCGAATACCCAGGATAGTGGTTATTCAAGGCAAGAGAGGCATCAGAAAGAATAAAGGAGGAGCACAAATGTGGATTTAATTTGTTGTCGGAGTTTTATTAATCAGCTTGGACTCTCTATCCTCACTCCCTGTGTCTTTACTTGCTTTCCAAACTGTTATAATATTGTTAATCTCTTTGCTGAGCCATGTGAAAGAGCTAATTAACTACATTTTGTCTTTATCTATTGGATAGCATGGTCAAAAAAAGATATTTTGCCCTTAAGATGATTGAGGAAGATAAATTAAAAATACAGCTAGTTCCTTTTTCACCAATAAAGACTAAAAGGCTGTCAAGAATCCAAAGATATGGGCCGGCCCCGTGGCTTAGCGGTTAAGTGCATGCGCTCCGCTGCTGGCGGCCCGTGTTCGGATCCCGGGCGCGCACCACTTCTCCGGCTATGCTGGGGCCGCGTCCCACATACAGCAACTGGAAGGATGTGCAGCTATGACATGCAACTATCTACTGGGGCTTTGGGGGGAAAAAATAAATAAATAAAATCTTAAAAAAAAAAAAAAAAAGAATCCAAAGATACTTCATGGAAACAAATACCTGCTGTAATTATTCTATCTTAAAATTTATTTCCAAGGACATTAGTTTTTGTTCCTTTTTTTATTGCAGATACACAAATACATTTTTTAAAAATATGAGGCTTGAGATGTGCATATAACCAATAAAAGAGAAGAAATAAATAATGCAGAAAAGTTTTTGAGTTTTAAAGAGCTGTATATTTTTTTCCCCTGATAATTTTGTTTGTTCCTTAACAATGGCAAGTCAAGGAAATGATGACAGCGTCAAGAGCATGATTAGAATTTTCCATTCAAAGAGCTATTTGGAGTGTCTGTTTTGTGCCTAGTAGTTTGGTTTGAAAGGCAAGACTGACAATAAAAGACTTTATAAGGGCAGCCTGTTCTGCTGATGTTATCATTAAATAACATTTTTTAATAATGAGTAACTATAAGGAAGTAACCACTTTTCTTCAGCAACTTTTATTATAATGAAGGCTATTGACAAGTCAGTTGCACAGACATTCACTCAGTACTTATTTACATGTCAGGCACAATAGTAGTCATGTATTTAATAATATTCACTGACTTACTGACTCATGCATTCATTCATTCACTCATTCATTCACTCAATGAATATTTACTGAGTGAATAGGCCCTGTGTTGAAGGGTCAAGATTTAGCAGTGAACAAGTGCTCACTTATATTTAGCAGATATGGTCCCTGCTGTTGTGGAGTGTACACTCTATCAGGGAGACAGATATTAAACAATGCACTACATAATGATTATTTCATCACAACTGAGATAGCTGCCATGAGGGAGAAGAACTGGAGCTATACGAATATATGGTGGGAGGATTTGGAATGATCTGGTGGGAGTGCGTTGATGGTCAGGATAATTAGGCCAGGTTTGCTGAATATTATTGTATTTGTCCCCCAAGGTAATAATTTTCAACAACAACAACAACTTCTAATATTTATTGAGGGATAACTATACACCAAATACTGCTCTATAACAAACTTTTTACCTACCTTAGCCCAGTTTTGTAGATCATGCACTAGACTAAGATTGTGTACTAGATTGTGGCGTACAGTTCAGTTAAATCACTCTGGGACTCTAACAATAAGAAGTAGAGCATACTGAGCCCTACTGTACACCAGATACTATTCCACAGGTGTCTAACCTCTATATGAACCAAGCAGAATACATATTACTTAGAGACTTAAAGATTGAATAAGTAAACTGCCCAAGTCAGAGAAAGACAGCTTGTAGTTGGCAAAGCTAGCATTTGAAAGTAGGTCTCTTTGAGTCTAAAACCAATGCTCTTCCTGCTGGATCCATTATAGCATGTGACCAAGGCAAGGGAATATTTGGCCTATTTCCTCCCCTTTCATACAGGCTCTATAACTATAATCATATTGATGTAATCTCCCCACACCGGGCAATTTGGTAAAAAACCCACAATCATCTAAACTGGTGGTTTGTTTTCAGCAGACACAAACCTATATCATTCATGGGCAGATTTTTTTGTTAAGCTTTTCAATAAGGTGTATAAATGTAGTGTAAGTACAGCCCTAACTGGTATATGATTATACATATATGAGGAAATTAACTAGCAAAGACCCTCCCTGACTATATTGTTTCTCCTAAAAAGCCTCTTAAAGCCAATAAGTCCAGCTCAGGTTAGCATAATAATGGCAGAATTGTTTTCATTTGATGAACACTTACTGCACACCTATACATCTATTCATTAATTCCACGAATGTGTTGAAAGCTTATTCTGTGCCAGACACTCCACCAAGTGCTACGGAAGTTACCAAGTTAAATTAGACACTGAGTGTATCCACATGAAGCTCATGGTGGCATGGGGGAGATGAGGCATACATAAATAACTACACCATATGGTAGGACGTTACAGGACTTCTCTTGGAAAAAAAGATAGGTGAGGCATAAATTCAAAAAAGGTAAAATATAATGACTAAGAGGCAATGAGGAGGATGGATAAAACTCTGTGGAGTTCAGAGGAATGAGATTACTACCAGATGAGAGGATGAGAGAAGCCATCTTACATTGATTCTTTTTTTTTTAAATAATATATATGTATATTTCTAAAATTATTTTATTGAGGTCATATTGGTTTACAACATTGTGTAAATTTCAGGTGTACATAATTATATTTCAGCTTCTGTATAGACTGCATTGTGTTCACCACCAAAAGTCTAGTTTCCATCTGTCACCATACATATGTGTCTCTTTATCCCTTTTGCCCTCCCCCACCCCCTCTGCCTCTGGTAACCACTAATCTATTCTCCTCATTTATGTGTTTGTTTATTTGTTTATCTTCCACATATAAGTGAAATCATATAGTATTTGTCTTTCTCTGACTTACTGCATTTAGCCTAATATCCTCAAGGCCCATCTATGTTGTTGCAAATGGCACAGTTTTGTCTTTTTATGGCTGAGTAGTATTCCATTGTATATATATACCACATCTTCTTTATCCATTCATCTGTTGATGGGCACTTGGGTTGCTTCTACATCTTGGCTATTGTGAATATTACTGCAATGAACATAGGGGTGCATGTATCTTTTTGAATTAGTGTATTCATGTTCTTTGGATAAATACCCAGAAGTGGAATAGCTGGATCATATGGTAGTTCTATTTTTAATTTTTTGCAAAATCTCCATACTGTTTTCCATAGTGTCTGCACCAGTTTGCATTCCCACCAGCCATGTATGAGTGTTAGATTGATCCTTGATACTGGTATTTTTGGTAGATGAGACAAAAATACATGATAAGAAAGTTTAAAAATCTTAAATTAATACTTATAGTAAGTCTACATATTCTAAGAATAGAATTTTGGCCCTACAACAAAAGTATTAAAATTGCCATAGGGCAAAAGCTATGTTGAAGTTGCAGAGACATTTATAAAAAATTGCCCCACAGGAAATAATAAATATTAAATAACTCCACTCCATCATGTCAAAGTTAATTTGCAACTGACTGCTAAAAATAGATAAAATGTCCTTTTTAATTTTCTATTTAATACATATATTGAGTATTGATATTTTAATTATTATTAGCATTAATAATTATTATTATTAGCTAATTAAAACAAACTATGCATACCGAACAAGGGGAGAAATAGGAAAAGAAGTTATGTGATAATTAGAAGAGGTATTTGTTAAAAGACGTAAAAATCCATTTTATTCAGAAACATAAAATAGTAAAAACCTTGAAGGTTTCATTTCTGTCCTTCTCTTTATCAGTTGCTTTTCAAATTTGATTGTGTTCATTGGTCAAAGAATTCTTATTTTTAAATTGCTGACTCAACTTAGCAGCCTGAGTTGCTTTCATTATCATTAGAAACGTGGCTTTGCAATAAAGATGAGGTTGACTATTTCGTGGTTGATGGATGAAGCAAAATGGAATCCTTCAACCCTAAAGATGAAGGCATCAGGCGCCCAGGAAATTGGATATGGCTTAATAGCCCAAGAGAATAATTTTGAGAATAGAATCCTGATCTTTTCCCCATGGATAAATCAGCTTTACTCAGTTAGGGGTGTTGGAAATATATTTTGGCTAGAAAATGTATAGAAATTTGGAGACTAAAAGAATCTTCCTGAAATGTGGTTGAAAATAGATATTTTGAAAACAAGATCTCAGATAGGGTTAAAAAGGCTTCAAGAAGAAAGATTAAGTCAGTTTTGCAGTCTGTCCTTGGGAATACCCTATTTATCTGGGGCAACGGTTGAGAACATATTGTAATAGTGCCAACTATAAAGAAGACTTTAAAAATGAGTGTCCCTTACCCCTAGCACATCAAAGCAGAGAGAGAAGTGTGTGGGAGAAGCTGAGATATATGAAGGCTGTCTATCCTGGGATACTTCTATAGTGAATTGGTCTCAATCTATTAATTCAATATACTGAGTAATAATAATTTATTGGACACTTACTATGTGTTTGTACATGCTTGCATGTATTATTTTACTTAATCTTCACAACAACTCTATCATAGATATACTATTCATGAACCCATTATGCAGGTGAGGAACCAGAAGAACAGATTAAGTGACTTGCCCAATCTAGCACCCTGAGTAACAGCAACTCTACTCTACTCCAGGCACTCAGACTCCAGAGATAGTGCTCCAAGCACTGTATTAAATAATTAGTGGAAAGCAGGTAAAAGAACAAACTCAAAAACAGGCAAAGGTCTTCAGCAGAAAGGTCACAAATCATTACTCTGTGGTTTCATTACTCTTTCCTCTCACTTGACCTTTATTGTCAGCTAACTCCAATGCATAAATTTAGGACACGTATTCATTTATCTCAGCACTTCCGTTTTTTCCAGAGCACAAAATATGTCTTTGTGCCCCTGGTGTGTATTATTTAATATGATTAAAGACTTGCCGCATGCTCTTGAATTCTTAATGGTTTGGGTTTGCTGTGCCGAGTACTCATGATAAGATTTCAAACTCTGTGTGGAGCCACTGTCTCTCATTTGCCTCACTCTTACCTTGTAAGCCTAAGTAAATGCAGAATGGTGTAGCTGGGAGGGGCATTTGGTAGTCACCATGAGTTGGTGTTGTATCAATACTATAGAGAGCCAATGTACCTTCAGCATGAGGAAATCAATGGACTCTGTTTTCCCTCCTAAATTCTCTAAGTCATTTAAGCGCCAGGGAAAGTATATACAGACTATCAGGGTGCTTTTGATTAACTACATTAGTAAGTGAATTAGGCACTTATTTCACGTCTAACCTAATGAGTTATATAACAGGTAATACATCACTTATTACATAACTGTTATATGCCTAGCATTGTACTAGATCCTGTGAAAGGATACAGATGGACACATGAAACATTCCTGTAAGATAAATGAGTAAGAATTGTTCATAAATTGCTTTGATGATATTTTTATGCCTGTAAAGTCTAAAAATTAATAATAAAGTCCACATTTTCATAAGTTCAAGAAATCTACATGTTGTGAAAGAAAAGCATATATTATTTTTAAAATTTTCATTAAGAGAGAAATAGTCTCTAAAAATCTATGAGATAGTTAACATTTTTTAATAAAAGCAGCAATCAAGACCTTTACTAGTATCTCTATCATATTGTTGTTTGTAACTTTATAAGTAGCCTCCCTTTGTGTTTTACCAAGTTCTGTTTTTAGGTTGTGAACTCATTGGTAGGGACAGTACAGAATTCAATTTTCTGATTTGCACCTCACCTGGAATAAACCAGGAATGTTTTTTTTAGAATAAACCAACAATGATGAGAATGCTCTCTCTGTTCAAATCAGTCTTTCTGCTCTCTTGTAGACAGAGTCTTTTCTGCTCTCTTCCACGCATCCCGTTTGAAAACAATGTGGCGTCTGGAGATGATGGGAACTGTAAGACCCTAAGTCTCATGAGCACAGATGGAAACGTAAACAGGAAACCAGTGGGGAGTTAATTGTGTGGCATCTGGCACTGGGGTCCAGCAGAGGCAAACAAGCCATTTCACCACTGCCTTTTGACAAGACAGGGTTGCCCCCTGAAGACAAAGGTGGAAAATGGAGTCCCTCATTCTTATGCCCGCTACCAATGATTCATTGTTAGTAGCTGCTAATGGCAGTAGGGACCTCAATTACCCAGTGTATCTAGGACAGAAAAAAAAAGTAACATCCCTTCCATATCCCCAGATGCCACAAAAATGGGAATTTTTCCATTATTACATAAAAACAGGGTTATATAATGAATGTTCTTTTGGTTCCAGCTTTTTCTTTTCTTTTTGTGCCTTTGCTATCTCAGACTGTAGTCTTAAGAGAAGACTACTACCATGAAATCTCTCTCTTCCTGAGTTCTATCCCTGGTTCAGATGGAGGTCACTTTGCCTGGAGAGGAGATTGATTTCTCTTAGGAGAAGGCTCGAAGAAACAGCATCAGCCGTTATGTTCTCATTCATCACAAAAACAAAGACTGAAGTAAAAAAATGTGTTGATGTGTTTCGGGGAGACAGCGACCCACTGTGGGTGGGAAATTGGAATCAGAATAGTCTTGATACACCAGTTAACATACAGGAAAGCAGAGTTTTCTGGAAATAGGACTTGGGCACCCCCATGGGATTGTTTCAAGTCAAAGTGTTTTCTGACAAGTGAGCATGGCTGTCTTGAGAGCAGCATGTACTGTCAGAGAAGGGAAGCTGGGAATTGGGAGATGTGAAATTTGCTGGTTCAAACTATCAGCCTCATAAATCAACTGTTGTCCAGAATGAAAGGAACGACTGACAAAGCAATCCTTCTTTGGTTCTGAAGTTTGATTGATTGGTTGATCAAGCTGGAAGCAAAAATTTGCTGCCAGTGGGGGGAAAGGCAAACCTGAGATCCCCATCAAGGATTTGTTTAGGACTCCTAAAGGTTACTGAGCTACAGAAGGAGATGTTTATTTCTACTTATTTTCCACTAGTGGAAAAACATTTATTTAAGAACCATGAGATTTGGATTCTAATTCCAGTCTTATCATCTAATTGTGCGATTATGAAAAAGTGATGTAATGTCCTTGGGCTTTCTTGTGGATAAAGTGAGTAGATTGGCTTAGATTAACATTGGGTCCTTCCAGTTGTAAAATGCAATCGTTCTAATTTTTGCATCAGATTCATTACAGGACTTGGCCATTAGAAATGCAGATTAAGTTAAAATTGGACTCCCCTTTTTATTACACTATGCCACCACTCCAGGAGATCTGAAGCAACATCATTTGGGTAACAACAATGTTTTTTTGGTTTTTGTTGTTTTTCTAACAATTGGGTAAATAAATGTTTGTGGAATAGGTCAAAAATAAATTCCTAACTTCAGCAACTTAATAGCTAAGTGCTTATGAGTTGAAAATGAAAACAAAGGATGATGAATAGCTCTTTGCCTCTGACTTTGGCATTTGTCACTTGCTAGGTTGACAAACTGAGCACATCCTGAATAGAAGGGAATCAAGAGTGACTGATTAATACCTTCTATGGCAAATGGCTTCCCCACAGTTAGAAGTTTGCAGTCAGCATCTACTGACACTTCATAATCCAGAAGGGCTTTGTCCATGATGAAGGCGTCTAGTTTCTCTGGATCATTCCTATATTTAAGACCAAGAGAAGAAAAGTGAAAAATGATTCATTAATGTACAGGAAGCACTAAGGCTGACAGCTGGCTTTGTTTAGGGGACAGAAACCTGGACACTGAGGGCAGCCGAAGCTAACTGGCTGCTGACTCAGCCTTGTTGACATCTCACTGACCTGTAGAGAACAGACCAGGGGAAACAGACACTCTTATAAGAGAGCATGATGTCTTTCCAATGGGTTTATCTACCAGGTTCTTTCATTACTTCTAAATCCAACAACAAAGCCAGAGTGACTCTTAATTGAACGGGAAGGTCCATTTCTCTTAGATTAACTGAGCGACTTGTTTGCACTAGGCATCGTATTTATTGCTCTCCATACATTTTATCACTCATAATGGTCGTGAGGTGGGTCGTATTATCCTATTTTAACAGGTGAGGAAATTGATGCTGAGAGAGTCGAAGTAACTTGATCCAGGTTACACAGCTAGTTGTTGGGGCCAGGTGGTTTCATTAATCAGTATGCAGAAATTCTTATTTCTTTCTGTCATGGTCACTATCATATTCTTTAGAGATCAGGCATTATTTCCTATTTAGGAGTACGTATTAAGGAAATGCAAAAAAGAGATCTAGTAGTCCTGGGGAAAAGGGAGGTAAGGTCTCTTTAAAGTCCATAGGCTAGCATTCAAGAAATGGAAGGGGAAGCATATGTAATAGACCTTACCGATCTGATTTATTAATATGTCTCCAAAGATTCATGTTTCACTCCCATCCCAGGAGGCAGTTCAGGCAAGAACCATTTAAGGTAGGTGTCCCTGGACTATATCAGTGAATTGGATGTGGTTTGGGCTCAAGATGCCAACAGATACCTTGTGCGTCCTTCGTGTGTTCTCCCCATTTTTTGAACATAGGCTCAGAGATGGTATGGAGGAAGGCTATGTCTCAGCACCAGCTGATCTCCCCCTTACAAAGGAGGCAAGGAAGGAGGAGTTTCAAAGAGAACTGTTTAAGCTGTATGCAATGACTCTTGTTTTCCATCACCTCAAATACTTTTTGGAAAACTGTAGGACATACATCCATTTAAAAAAGGCTTTCCGACCCTCAGGGGGTCCAAAGAGCTCAGCAAAGAGAACAATTCTTCTCTATTCCATCTGAGCTCAGTCATTTCTCTCTTAGAGCCAAAAATGAGGCTGTTGGACTTCAATACAGAGGAGTGGCCTGTAAACTCAGAGGAGAACATGGCTAGTGCCCATCAAAAATCTAAAAGAGAGACACCCCTACACACCTCTAAGATTCGTCGTTGGGCAGGAAGTACATCTTTACATGGGTGACTTTGTCTGGGCCACACAAGGACACAGAGCAAGTAGGTCAACTCCCCTTCTTGGTGCCAATGGCCAATGACCTGCTCTTCCAGGAAGTGAAATAGCCAACTCAAAGCACATCCTCTTTTCCAGGGGTATTGGATTTAAGTTACAACGAGGCCTATGTTTAACTTTAACCAAAATGAAAACCACCTCCCAGCTCCACAGCTATGGGAAGTTTCAGAAAGGGTTGGGAATGTGAATTGTCTTCTAGGAGCTGATGATGAGGAACCTCAATGGAATCCTGGCAATAAAATAAAAATCAAGCTGAAAGATCTTTCTCATCTTTCTCCAAAGTTTTACTGTCACAGTAGCAGAATGTACCTTGGGAGCTACATAGCAACAATTTACCATTTACCAATAACTTGCCAATATCTGTGGTGGTAATAATAATAAAAAGGTGGGGGTTCAGTTTTTCTAACCAGTAATTCCTCAGGTCCAGTCTCAGTGGTTTCCTTAAATAGCTACTCCTGATTTTGGGCTGCAAAGTGAAGTTAGCTACGACAGGTCTCTATTGTATAGGAACGCAAGAGGCAATTAGCTCACAGTCTTCGATGGGGCCCTGAGTCACTGGTGAGGAAGTGGCCACTCTGACCCAGGTGTGAGTAGTTTCTAGACCAGCTGAATCATCCTCATAGCTGGCAGGGCCTCCAGTTGTTTCTCCCATTTTAGAATCATGCTCTGTCTTTTTGAACATCCATTTAATAATACATATGCCACAAGAAACAGTCTATATAGACATACTAAAATTAATACTTTAATATGGATTGATTTACTGGAATACTGTCACCTCGGAAAGCAGGGCCCTGAGTGAGTAGAACAAAGCTCAGGGGAATTTTGGTGGGAGAAAGGAAGGACAAGTTTAAAACAGGAAGCTGTCTTGTACAGGTGACTTCAGGGGTTGTGCCCTGCAGGTCAGGGCTCTGGGGTGTCAGGGGGGCAACATGAGGACTGTGGCTGCTTGGAGTGATGGCTAAGAGCATAGGCGGGACTCGGTCAAAAGTGGAGAGAGAAGCCCAGAGACAATAAGCGAGGGGGCATTAATGATAAGCTTTGCTATATTCCAATTTCACCTCCATCAGTGAATCACCTGCGGAGCTTGTTAAAATGCAGATTCTGGGATGGGGCCTGAGAGTTTGCATTTCTCACAAGCTTCCATGCTAACTGGAACATAGACCAATCTTTGAACGTCAAGGACCTACTATTCTGCTATGGTTCCTAGACTAGCCTGCAGCAGTGGCTGGATTCTAGAGACCTGGTTCTAGTCCTGACTGTGCCGCTTGGGAGCTGTATCACCATGGACAAGTTGCTTGTTTGGGGTCTCAGCTTCTTCATCTGTGCCTGCTTTTCTAACGATTTCTTCTCTCTAGGCTAGAGTGGGGCCAGGTCTGAGCATAGGAGTGTTCTCAGCTGAAGCCTCCAGAATAAATACATACCCTGAGTGCTGAGGGGGAACTGCAGCAGTGGCTCATCTTACCCGTTTCACACTGCCTGAAGAGCCCGGTCTGTCAGCCATTACTATCTAGGTAGGAGCCACTGCCGTCTTCCTGACATCTTATTCTCTCTCTCAGCCATGAATTTGCCTGAAGGAGAGAATATTGAAGAGGAGCTGCGAGGCAAAGGAGCACTGAACTCTGTGTCAGAGAGGGACTCTAATGTTTTAATGTTCTTGCAAAACTGAAAGTGCCATTTCACAGTGCTTAAACACCAGGTATAACTTTGCAAAACCGAGAGCACAAGGCTTCCTCTCTAGATTCTAGTTAAAAGTCCATAAAATTGTTTTAGGGGCCTTTTACTAGTGCTCTCGAGAAATACAGACCCTGTATGTCCCATGAAATTATTTATTTCCCTTCTTTCTTAAAAAAGAATTTGAAATGGCAAGTCCTGTGGTCCACTGGGAAGATTATTGTGGTTGGCCATAGAGAAACCAGTTTCCTGATGCTGCACGATTCTAGGGATTGGAGGTTTGAATGTATGTCATTGTCCTAAGGTCATCAAGGAGGAGGGAGAGGATTGCTCACCCTCAGGCTATGGTGCTTACCAGGAGCCATTCATTCCCTTCTCCCAGGCAGACAAGATGAGCAGATCCATAACTACACCATCCTCCTTTGCATTCAGCTTCACTGAATTACAGGCTCTGATAATCTGCCATGGAGGTGTGATTGCTCTTGATTGCTTCTCATAAATTCTGATGAGAAGGATGCAGGCTTGGGAATCACTGTCTTTTATTTCCTTTCTACAGGAAATCTCTAAGATAAATTCCATATCCTTGTGGCAAGAGGAGACAGTCCATGGGCTTAGAGATTCACTGTGAAGGAAAGGGTTGCTTTGGGACACTTTATCCTCTGGCCACATTCCCTGAGTGTTTGATCATTTCAGCACCATTGTTTTCTCAAGTGATGTCAAGCCAACATTTCCTTCCCCCACCATCTGCTACACTAATGACCCCACCGGCACTTTGAGCAAAGCTACTGCCAACTTGGGACTATGCAGGTAACTAGTAATCAGGTCACATAATTAAATGCACACTGTTCCATATTGCCTTCTGGACCTCACACAGTGTGAGGTATTACTGAACACACAGTGGGTATATTTAGCTGTCATTTAAAAAAACCAAAACACTACACCAGTAACTAAGACTTCTCTTTCAGTGAGAACTTTTTGGACCCAAGAGGTTCACACTCACTTTAGATATTCCACTCCATTGGGGGTGGCTGGTACATTGTATCTTCTCATATACTCATGCATCTCTGGAAAGCTTTGCCTCACATAATCTTCAGCACTGCTTTCCCGGACAGTTCCAAAGCGGAAGCCTTGGGAGGGATGATGTAGCTAGGAGGGAGAAAAAGAAATGTCTTCAATATAAATTATTCTTAGAATTGTTTTCAAAATTTTCCTTTCCCATCATTCTTTGGAATCTAGTAACGATTTAGAATTTTTCAAACACATGCGGTCATAAATATGTACACAGAAATGCGCAGATATAGGTACATGCTCTTTCGTATCTCAACTTTCACATAAGTAATTGTTCAATCTTTGGAAGCAAATGGACAGAAACAACAGAAAATAAAAAACAATTTTCTGCTTTATATTGAAAACCTATCAGAATTCTTTAGAAACTGTATAAATTGGCATGCAGAATTGGCCTCATTGTTATAAATTTCACATCAAAGTATAAAGTTAAGATAATAAATTAAAGATTGTGCTCCTCCTTGGTTAGAACTACGCAAAAGCCAAGATAAAACCTTGCATCCTGAGATTGAAATATACCTGACCCAAAGCAGTGAATACATCTTTTATGTTTATCTGTCTTTATGCTATATTATATTTTAAGTGTGTTGAATTTATTTTTGGTGTTATTATGAAATGATCCCTTTCTTTTCAATAACTGCATTATCCAGTGCTGAATCATGCTGTATATTTGCTTAAATGGAATGAATGGAATGTAAGACAATTAGGAGCAACAGAGAAGGGTAACTGGAGTAAACCCAGTAATGTCATAGTTCTCCAGGATGCAAGACCTCACAGTGAGGAGAGGCAGTACGCTGGGATTTTACAGAGGCTCTCTATCACTGAGGATAATAAAGACACAGCATATAAAACATTAGTATTCATTAAAGTTGTAGAGAAGTGTTAATGTAGAATTGAGACTTAGATTATTTCAAATATAAGAATGAACTGAGATTGGACCATCTTATGAAAATAGTTGAATATCCTGTAGTCAGCCGTATTTTAGTGATTATACTTCTCCTCAATGGTTACGTTAAAGTTTTTGCATTTTTTTATTCTGCTTCACATTAACATACTTGATATCATTGGTTTTGACCTGAAGCCCTGGGGACAGAAATCCCTGGGTGGGGCTTCATGGAGTTTTTAAAGCTCATGAAATTGTAAGCAAAATTTTATGTAAATATGTGGTTGTAATTTCCTTCTGTGAGGGAGATAGTGCAGAGTTTCATTTTTTTAAAAATTAGGTTTTCAAGTTGTCTACAACCCCAAAAGGTTAAGAACTCCCTATTCACTTATTCAAGGTAACAAATAACTTATATTTGAAGATGAATTAGTTTTGCCACACACTAAAGGTCTAACAATATAACAATAGTTAAATAAATTATACGGCAATCTTTATAGAATGTTATGCAGTATAAATCATATTTGCAAAGCACATTTCATAAAACAAGGCAAAAGCCCATATGACAAATGGAGAAAAAGCTTTTGTATGGCACGATCAAAATTAAATATGTATATAGCTATTTTAAATACTATGATCCCCCGCATATATCATATATGTACACACACACACCTTGGAAAAAAACATATCAAGATATTAACAATGGTTGTTCTATTGGTGGTGAAATTATAAGTGTATTTATTTATTTATAGATTGTCTACAGAAACATGCCTCATGTTTATAAGTGGGAAAAACTTTATTTTTTTCTATTAATCAGCAAAATAAATCACTTATTAATTTATTCAACATTAATTGAGGGCCTGCTTTGTACAACTTCCAACGTTATTGGGGCCACAAAGGTAAATGCTTGCAATCATTGCCACCTAGGAACTCACCATCTGGTTGTTTATGAGATTTCTGTGGATGTCCCACTGTTGAGTAGGTGATATGGAATATCCTCTGTTTAATGTAATCACTCCTTACACTGAACACGTTCTAACGTTTTATGCCAGCATAACCTTAGTGAGGTATCAACAATAATAACAATAGCTAACATTTACTGAATATTTATTATGTGCCAAAAATGGTGTTTAGTCCTTTACATGCATTACCTTGTTTAATCTTCATAAGAGCTTCATGAAAAGGGCACTATTATTACTTCCTTTTTAAAGACTATTAAAATGAAGCTCAGAGAAGTGAAGTAACGGGCATAAGATCACGCAGCTGGAAGTAGCAGGGACTGGATTAGAACCCAAGTCTGTCTGATTTCAAAGCCTATCTCATAGATATTATTGACCTCAACATCCTGCCTTCCGGCTCATGGCAGCAACTGGAGTGAAGATGTTTATTGGAATGAACTCACTAGTCTTTTAAAATATTCCCCTTAAGCCTTAAACCCCCTCGCCATTCTCACAACAGCAAGTTGCAGCCCGAAGGCTTGAGCAGGGCAAATTTATCAGCATTCTGTCTCCCTAACATCTATTTATTTTTTAATGCCTAGATCAAGACTTTCTATATGAAGTCTTTGATCTTATCCAGCTTCACCCCATCCGGGACAGCAACAACAAAAATAATTCACTGCTTATTCATCTGTGCTGATACAGCACCTTGTACATACCCAATATGTCGCCTAGGTATTCATTAAACCAACTTTCACACTTCTCATGCATTATCTCCTCCGATGCTCCCAAGAAACTTATGAGGTATTTCTATTATCTGATTTTTATAGATGAAGAGACTAAAGATTAGAAAGTTTGTCATTTGCTCAAGGCCACAGAGCAAGTAAATGTTGGACCTGGGATTCGAACCCAGTCTGATCGAAAATAGTGAGTTTTTGACCATGTGGAACACTGCTTCTGACGCTACGTCATACTGACTCTCCATCTGGTCATTATAAAATTTTCTACTTATGTGCCGGGCAGTGAGCTAAGGGCTTTAAACATTTTTAATTCTCACAATAATCTTGCAAGATAGATGTCATTTTCTTATTTTGTAGATTAAGATGCTAAGGTTCGGGTAGTTAAAGTAACAATCAAATTCTCATACTAGCAATTAGTGAGATTTGGCCCATGCTCTTTTCCCTGACCTGCAGACCGAGCTCCGTTCATTTTTGTATCGCAGTTACCAGTTATGACGCTTGGCATCTGACAGGCACTCTATAAGAGTTTATAGAATTAATTCATTTCACCACTGTTCTTCCATCCTCTCTTCACTCGTTTAACTTAACTCATCCTTCTCCTCTCAGTTCAGTCATCACTTCCCTAACTTGCCATCCATGTCAGATCCTCCTCCCATAAGTGCTCATGTACACATACCTTCCTTCTGTAGAACATATCAAAGGTGCACTTTTCAAATTTAATTTGTAATAGTTTAATGTCCAGACTTTCAGCTTCTTCAGTGGACTGGAAGCTCTATGTAAAACATTTAATTAACCGTTGTATTCCAATGCCTCTCGTCATGTAGTTGCTCAATAAAATGCTTGACAAATGACTGATTGATAACTATTCTTTGAACCCAGAGGGAGATGAGAGCTTAGTCATCCCACTTAGCACAAGGGGGCTAACACTATAGCTTATAACTCAAGCTTTCGAAATGAACCCTCCTTTTCAGGTAAGAGGATCTTAGGTCAGTAATTAAAATATTTTTGTCTTATATATGAGAAGAATTCCTTTCAGAAGTCCATTTCCTCACACTATGCTGTGGCAATACTTTTATGGCCTATGAACTATTTCTAGGCAAACTCGGGGTGTCTTTTTCCTGCTGAGTGCATCAGTACATCATTCCTTCCCCAGACATGGGAAGGAGTTGGGAACCAGCAGATTTAGGTTCAGAATTCCAGTGGGGACTAGCCCTTTGGGGTTTTCCCTGTCCATGCCTTTCAGCTGCCTTTCATGCATGGGATCCAACCTCTCCTTCACATGGCCCTAATGCCTATGATGGGAATGGTTTTGGGGTTTTGAGAATGGAAAGATCCTTCAACATTAACATAAATATCCAGACTCCAGGGGAGGAAGTATTTTGTTAGCCCGACTGGGACCCCACTCTAACTTGGAGATGTTGTAAAACACTGCCATGTCTCTAGTCCAAGCCACCAGCATTTCTGCCCTCTGCAGGGTCCCTCTCTTCCCCTCCAATCCAGTCAGAGTAATCGTTTTAGAGCCCAAATCTGATCATGTCACTCACTCACTTAACACCTATCAGTGGCTCCCCATTGCCCTGGGGATAAAGTCGAAACTCCTCATGTGGCCTCTAAGGTTCAACATGATCTTGCTCCTGCCTTCTTCTCTCCAGCTTCATCTCCCCACTCTCCCCCTGGCCCTCTAACTTGTAGCCAGTTCTCTCAGTTCTTCCAACATATATTTTTTGCTGGATCAGAACTCTTGCCCACTGTCTTCACTGTGCCTGGAATGCTCCTTCTGCTCAACCCTACCTTTCCTTTGTATAGCTAACTCTTAAATGTCACTTCCTCAGAGAGGCCTTCACTGACCCCGCGACTAGATTAGACCACCTGTGACACCCTCCCATTGTGCCCTGCAATTTCACGTAGCTTTGATGACACTTGGAATTATTTGTTCAATGTCTGCTTTTCCTGCTAGCTTACAAGTTTCCACAAGGGCAGGCTCCACGCTTATCTCATTCTTGTGTGCAGTCCTAAGTTCTCAATAAATGTTAGCTGCTATTAGTATTGTCATCATCATCCTTACTATGCAACAAACACAGTGCTTGACACATAGTGGATGCTTGATAAATATTGGTATAATGAGTCATCATTACTAACACAAAATTCTCTTAGGTTAGACACATTACAAAGTTGATAATTTTGTCACGTTTCATGTTGTCTTTCCCCTTAAAAATGGATATTTTCCTTTAATTTTATGTTCATTCTTTCAAAACAATATACTCTGTTTTATTTCTGTGTGTGAGATTCTAATGGGAAAAAACAATGAGCTACTCAACAGTCACAGAACAAGAGAATCAGAAAAGGAATCTGAGAAGCAGTTGATGCAACCTGATGGACTGGCGTAGTCCATCCTGCGTGTCCATGTGGTGTGTAATTCAAGCATCCAGGGATGAGAGAAAGCCCGCATCAAGGAGGGAGGATGAAAGTGTACAAGGAGCTAAAGCCGTTGAGCTGCCTTACAACCAGCAGCAGGAAGTCCCAGAGAGACAAAAATTTCTTTCAAGTTTCAGCTAAATATTTCTTCCAATTCTGTTTATATTTGTGTCAACCTCTTCAGGCCTTGGGGAAATATCTAAGGTTAAACTATCCATTTGTATGTGAATTGTTCGGTATGAATGGAATACGGAACTCTACCCCGAGCACCTACATGGAGAATAATCAGATAGCCCTTTTGCAGAAAGCAGAGAAGTGGCTCAAGACAAAATGGAAGCAAACTCAAGAAATAATCAAGCTGCTATGTCCAAGGTAGATGTGATACTTTCGATCAAAAACAATCTCAATTTGAGTATTTTCATTTAAGGCCTACATTTGTATTTATCTGAGATTGGTACTTAAATAATAAATGGAATGGAGTCAACAGAGCCGGCATAGTGTCCTTTGGGGTTGGGTGGAAAGGGCCATTCTTAACTTGCCCAATGGAAAGGGATGTACTAGGTATTGAGACCATAGCTCCTCTCCGTGCCATTATTTTATCCAATTACAACCTATGGACTCTACAACGTGGGGTGATCTCAGAGTTTGGAGGGGCTTTAAAAGTCATCTGCTCTAATCGTCCACTGATGCCTGAATCCTTTATAGCGAAGGTAAATATACCACCTAGAGTTTCTTCAAAATGTAGATTCTGATTCATTAGGTCTAGGTTGGAGCCTGAGGGTCTGCATTTCTAACAAGCTCCCAGCATGTTAGATATTTGCTGGGATAATGTTGATATTTTGGTTCAGGGACCAGACTTTGAATAGTAAGACTTTATTTATAACATCTCATTAAGTGCCTGTTAAGTCTCTGCTTGAATGTCTCCAGTGACAAGGAAATCACTCCTCTTGAAACAAATCTTCTGTATAGGAAGGATGACTTCGTGTGTCACCCAACCAATCTATCTATTGAATATACAACAACAACAATAATAATAATAACAACAATAAAATAACGGCTAATATTTACTATATCCTAATACACTTAAATCTAATGAGATTGCTACTTTTATTATTACATATGAAGAATTGAGATTCAGCACATTGTCTAAGACCCACAGAGAGTGATAAATTAAGATTCGAATGTGACTGATTTGAAGCCCTTCCCCCTATCTAGCACTACATTCTGCCTTTATAGACTGTTATTGTCCAAGTTTTGGCAATAACTTTGAATAATACATACTTTATGCTATAATTTCAAAATCAATTTGGTTATAATAGGTGTGGCCGTATAATTTATATTGCAGACTAGGACACTTCTTTAAAAGAGAACACTATTGATTATGACAGAGGGACAATAAACACAAACTAGGACTGTCCCCAGCAAACAGGAATGTGTGTTCATCAAGTTATTATTCATACTCTGAACAGCAGAATACAGAAAAATGAGGCTGGAAACAATCTTTCTGAACCCTACCCTTGCATTTCTAATGTGAAGTACTGAGTACATTTTATGTTGCAATTCTTTTTTCCATGTCATTCCTATTTTCTTCTACAGAAGCTAGGTTATCCATTTAAGTTTAAGCATTTTACTGCCTTTCTCTTCATTTTCAGTCTGAAGCCCTCTATGTTACGTCAGCTAATCACGAGTTAACGGCATTCTTGGACATCGTGTTTGATTTATACGAGCATTAGCCCAGGTCCTTCTGACAACTTGAGTCACTGCATCACATGCCTTGGATAGACGAGGGGTCAGCAAACTATGTCCTGTGGGCCAGATGCAGCCTGCCACCTGTTTTTGTAAATCAAGTTTTACTGGAACACAGCCACGCCCATTCATTTCCATGTTGTCTATGGCTGCTTTTGCCCTACAATAGCAGAGCTGAGGAGGTGCAGAGAGACTACATGGTTTCACAAAGCCTAAAATATTTACTGCCTGGCCCAACAGAAAATGTTTGCCAGTCCCTGGTGTGGACAATATTGATCTAACTACCTCCTTGACTCCCAAATTTCAAATATTCCTCTCTAGTCTAAACTCCCATCGATCACTTAAGAGATGCCAACTCTGGACGTGAATGAACAGAGGTAGGTTTGATAAATCTCAGCAGGCTTCCTGGCATGGCCCAGATTTAGGCTTTAGTATGATGACACATCTCATTTCTAGCTGCGTTTTAGTATCAATCCCCCAAGGAGAGGTCTCGACTACTCCAGTCCTTTGTTTCTTTCTAGAACCCGTAATAGGAAGCTCTGGTTACAAAGGCTCAAATTGAAGCATTAGTACCATGCTTGGACTAATTGTAAATTTAATTTTAAATCCCAGGGGCAGATGCTGTTGCAGCGGCCTGCACAGGCCTGAGGTTATGAGAAGTGGCCAGTGACACTCCTCACTCTAGCTGAGTTATTCTCCATTCCGTCCTCCTCTTTGCCACTTTCCTCCATTCCTCATTTTTTTGATGCCGACTTTGTGTATCTGCCATCTCATCAAAGCTGGAGTTATTTATTATTTCTATGTTATTTCTTCCATTATTTTAATAATGGTAATAGCTAACCCTTAATGGATGTCTCCTTCATTCCAGGCACCATGTCAAGATCTTAAATGCATCACTTCATTTAATCCTCACAGCATCCTTTTGTGGTACATATAATCATTATCCCTGTTTTAAAGGCAGGGAACTGAAGCTTAAAGTGGTTAAGCAACTTGCCCAAGGCCACACAACCAGAAAATGGCAGATCAAGGAACTGAATCCAGAAAGCTGATGACTTGTATTATTAATCTCTAGTTTATACTGCCCTCAGGAAAGATTCTTCTGCTTTGAGAAGCTATAGATAAGATAGGCATTTCTCAAACCTAATGGTCAATTTAATCCAAACAACTAGTGCCAGTTTAAAGAAATAAGACAAAGAACCCATACCCTTTGGGTTTTAAACAAGGTGTCGATCACAGTTATAGCAACAGCAGCTGAAACAGCAACATTTGAACTGTGCTGTTTACAAAACTTATTCCTGCATACTATTCCATTCACAAGGCACAAGCAGTCAGATGGTTTCTATGTTCTGTTCATGAAAGGTAAAAAACAAGCTAGATGGATCAATCAAGCTCCTTAAAACAAGCACATTCACCCTGTATCCCATGGGGGTCAAATACTTGTGCTCCACATCCAGCAGTCTTAGGGTGGCTGGGGAGAGGACTGAGCCCTGCTCCTTCCCCTCTTGCCAGCATCACCACATCTTCACCCACATCTCTGCTGCCACCCTGGCCATCATTTTTTTTTTTTCTGCTGAAGAAGATTTGCCCTGAGCTAACATCTGTTGCCAATCTTCCTCTTTTTTTTTTTTTTCTGCTTGAGGAAGACTAACCCTGAGCTAACATCTGTGCCAATATTCCTCTATTTTGTATGTGGGACGTCGCCACAGCATGGCTGATGAGTGGTGCAGGTCCACGCCTGGGATCCGAACCTGTGAACCTGGGCCGCTAAAGCAGAACGCGTCAAACTTAACCACTATGCCACGGGGCCGGTACCCTACACTGGCCATCTTAGTACTTATTTTTTCCACTCTACTTGAGTTACAGGTGGGGGCTAGGGACTGAACCTGAAAAGAAATGTCAAGGTCAAGGAAGCTATAAAAATACAGAGTCCAGGCTAGAAAAAAGATGAGTAGCTGGAGGAGATGCTAGAGATCATTTAGTCCATTCATTTATTTTTATAGATAATAATACAGGTAGCTTCCACTTATCAAGCACTCCCCATGTGTCAAGCGATGTGCTAAAACCTTAACATGGATTATATAATTTAAGCCTCGTAACACCCGATGAGGTATTTATCATAATCTCCAACTTTCACACAATAAACTAAGGGTGTGTTTAAATAACGTGCCCAAGATCACTCAGCCAATAAGCATATAGGAGGGTTCTGAACTTAGTCGGACTCCAGAGTCTTTGTACCTGAACATACCATGTGCTACTTCCTGATCTATACCAAAAGGAGATTTAGCCCCATAATGAGAAAAGTAAAGAAGGGACTTGCTCCAGGTCACACAAATAATGCAAAAGTGAACTTGAAAAACCCTAACTCAGGCCCAAATACAATCCTGTTCGATGTATAATCCCCTCCGCAAATGAATAAGGCTGATACAAATAATTGTTCTTTATTTCTTCTTTTTAGTATGCTATGTTCAACAACACTTCCCCATCTATGATTTATGAAACCCTAAGTTTCCAGTCTTTATTTCCTTCTCTAAAAAGTAATTTCCTGAATTAAATTTGCTCAGCAACATCCATGAAATGGCACTGCAGTACTCATTTACCAGGCCTCTGGAAGTCCTGGATTCTTTCTTTCTCTTGTATAGTAATACAGGGCCCATCACCATGGTATTTATAGAGTCTGGTCTTTAGATACTATAGAGACCAAACCAAACAATTATAGGATTTCTAAAAGGGAATTATCACTATTCTGCCACAAATATTGTATATACTTCGTTGTTTTCTGTGCCCTTTCTTTCATGTAAGTCATTTTGTTTTGCTTCTTCTCTGACCCTAGCCTCAATGTCTTCTATTCATCTGAGCAGCGTATCCTTTTCAGTTCACTGAGATCCTTCCAATTGTCTTATTCAAAATCCCCTTCAAATCCCATTTTATATTGAGTGATCTCGTGGAGCTAAGTCCATTTCTCCCTTATATGTCAGGCTGTTTATTTCACTACTGGTATTACCAACACTACTGGTGTTTCCAAATAAAGAAGCATGGAATAATAATCACAATGATGGTGATGATGATGATATAGCTCACCATGTGCCAGGCATTGTTTAAATGCTTTAGACATATTAACTTTTTAAAAAACCTGTTGTAAAAAAACTTACAACAATCCTGTGATGCCGAGTCTGTCATTATATCCATTTTATAGATGAGACTCTTGAGGCACAGAGCAACTAACTAACTTGTCTGAGCTTAAGGAGCCAGAGAACGACAGAACTGGGCAGCCTGTGTGGCTCCATGGTCTATGCTTTTGACCACTATAGTACATAGTACAAAATTTCTTGGCTTTACCAGCTATTCCCTTAACTGCTGGGAGACAGTTTCCTTATCTGCAAAATGGCTAATTGAAAGAGTTCAGCCATCGTTCATGTTGCCCAACAGCCAACTGCGGAGCTTAATCAGCCCCTAACAATCTGTTAATACTGGCAGCTGTCATTTATCGTGCTGATTGGATGCCTGGCTTCCACATTCATCCTCTCATTTCAGCCCTTCAGTTCCCCTATGAGGTAGGTTCTGTTAATAACTCCGGTTCATGGACAGGGAAATGAAGCTCAGAGACATGAAATAGCTTTCCCCAGGCTCTCAGCCCATGCTGTTGGAGTCAGTCATTATACACACTAATCAGCTGACTCTAGAACCCAACGACATGTAAGATAATGTCTTAATGGGGTTTTCAAAGGTAATTATGGTCATAATGTAATTACTTTAGAACCATAATCCCTCTAAAGGCGTGCTTGCACTGTCAGTGGCAGAACTGGGGCTTGTACCAGGTCAGCCAAGGCCAGAACCGATGCCTCTTGTGGAAAAAGGGAGGATTCCTTTAAGCCCATGACATCAGAATAACACCGGCCTTTTGGTTATATAATTGACTTGCTATCCAGCCAAACTTCAAGGCGAAAAATGATCCGTGGACCGTGGAACTCAAACTTCTCACTTGAGTCATTGCCCATCACCAGCAGTACTGTACCCTGCAGAATGAGCGGGCAGTAAGGTCCTTGCCTAACCTAGAGTCAGATGATCAAATGCAAATGAACAAAAACAGCTATAAATCCAGTCTAGTGATGCAAGCTTTTTGGCACAAGTCTACCCAAATCCTGCCGGCATAGGAACTTGTTTTAATGCCAATTTTCATTTTTATTATATAATTCAGAAGAATTAAATATTAAAGCAAGTCCAATTTGGCCTTCATTCAGGGTGGGTTGGATGCAAAAGTACAGTAGGGTGTTTAGCCTAAAGGTTAATAATCCCACAGCATGGACCCCAGGAAACCAGCCTTTCACAGAGGCTGATAAGGCAAAACATCAAACAGACGGAAAGACAGATAAACTACTGAATAACAGTAAGAAGAGAACCCTTTCATCTTGCTTTATTTTTTTCTTAGGCTAGCCCTTGGGGGTGATTGGGCTGTATCTAATAATTTTATATGCCCCGTCGCTGAATAATCAGTCTGTCTTTGCCCTAGAGTGCTCAGGGAATCAGTGATTGAGTCATTGTGATGGACAGACCCTCAAAGATTCAAGCATCTATTCTGAATAAATGCATCCAGGAGGAGCAGACCCTTCCCTCTCCCCTCCCCCAGGGCAGCCTGCCTCTAGCGTCGCTTCCGGCTTTTCCACTTGAGCCGATCTCCCAGTTTATAATTGAGCTGGTGTTTGCTTATCTTTCTTTTCTCTTCAGCACATTTGCTCCTGTTAAATGAATCACAAGAACAGCACAACTACAGCAGCATTTTGCTTTGTGAGCCGAGCATCAGAGGGCAGCAGTCAGCTGAGTTAAAAAAGGCATTTTCTTTCTCCTTCTTTTGCAAATTTGAGAAAATTTTCATGAAGCAATAGAAAAACATGCAATGATTCATGAAGTTTGCAGTTGAGAAAAATGAGGATTAGCAAGATTAAGCAATTTGGCCAAGATTAGACAGCTAAGTGGAGCTATGTCATACACACATTTAACATATTGAACTTGTGTGCTGCCTCTGGAATTTAACCTGAATGTAAGTTCTCATCCCACTATCTTGAGTACATCAAACTAAAAAGCTTCTGCACAGCAAAGGAAACCATCAACAAAACGAAAAGACAACCTAACAATTGGGAGAAGATATTTGCAAACCATACATCTGATAAGGGCTTAATCTCCAAAATATATAAAGAACTCATGCATCTCAACAACAAAAAAACTACCAACCCAATTAAAAAATGGGCAAAAGACCTGAACAGACATTTCTCCAAAGAAGATATACAGATGGCCAACAGACACATGAAAAGATGTTCAAAATCACTAATTATCAGGGAAATGCAAATCAAAACTACAATGAGATATCACCTCACGCCCGTCAGAATGGCTATAATTAACAAGACAGGAAACAACATGTGTTGGAGAGGATGTGGAGAGAAGGGAACTCTCATCCACTGCTGGTGGGAGTGCAAACTGGTGCAGCCACTATGGAAAACAGTATGGAGATTCCTCAAAAAATCAAGGATAGAACTACCATATGATCCAGCTATTCCACTGTTGGGTATTTATCCAAAGAACTTGAAAACACCAATTTGCAAAGGTACATGCACCCCTGTGTTCATTGCAGCCTTATTCACGATAGCCAAGACTTGGAAGCAACCTAAGTGCCCATCAAGGGACGAATGGATAAAGAAGCTGTGGTATATATACACAATGGAATACTACTCAGCCATAAGAAACGACGAAATCCAGCCATTTGTGACAACATGGATGGACATTGAGGGTATAATGCAAAGTGAAATAAGTCAGAGGGAGAAGGTCAAATACCGTATGATTTCCTTCATTAAGTAGTAGATAGTGACAAAAATGGACGGATACATAGGGACAGAGATTGGATTGGTGGTTGCCAGAGGGGAGGGGGGGAGGGAGGAGGGTGAAAGGGATAATTCGGTGCATGTGTGTGGTGATGGGTTGTAATTAGTATTTTGGTGGTGAACATGACGTGGTCCATGCAGAAATAGAAGTACAATGATGTACACCTGAAATTTTTACAATGTTATAAACCAATGTTACTGCAATAAACAAAAAATTAAAAAAAAAAAAAAAAAAGAAAGATTTTCACAGCCTGAAAAGAGAAATTACAGTTTTCATATAAGTTGTATTCCAATTTTTTTAAAGGCATTCAGATGAGATTGCTATTTAATTTTTCAATGAAATAAAATACAGACTTTAATATCAAAAAAAAAAAAAAAAAAAACAACCTACGAGCATGAAATGACGAGTTTATAATTCATGTGCAGAAACTGGCTTGGTGCAAACTGGGAGAGCATCTCCATGAACTGTCTCTAGAGACTAGATAGTAGCAGCAAATGCTTGATGAATGAATATGCCCATAGTGTACAGAAAGAACAAACAAGGGTTGACTTAGAACCTAAAAATTCATAATGTTAATTAATGTACACTGACTTTAAGAAGCATGCATTCTAAAATCAGTATCTCATCATTTTAAAAAAGTAATTGTAAATCGAAGCTATTTGACTTTTAAAATCATCATCTATCAGTATACATTAAAAAATAATAAAGTATTTTTAACTAAAATAATTGATTTAAAAATTGTTTACTTATTAAACTCTGAATTAACTCTTCCTTCTTCTTCTTTTTTTGGTTCATATTCTGATTGATAATTTTCAGATAAGTGGGTTCATTTGCAAATGGACCATTTCTTCCCAGAATGATAGAATGTTAGACCTAAGATGATGTTAGAACCATTTAATTCATAATCCTTAATTTGCAGATGAAGAAACTAGAGTTGACCAAGGTTAAATGACTTTCTTTGCCAAGGCCAAAGACTTGATTAGGGCAAAGTTGGGACCAGAACCTAGTTTCCTGGACTCTTGAGATTACATGAGTCATGCAAATAAAAATAAAGAGTGAATACAGAGATATTTAGTGATGAAAGTTGAACAGAAACAATGCTGAATATCCAGATCAATGTGTAAGCTGTTAAAATGGAAATTATGAAAAAACTTAACTAGTTTCACTGTATGAAAAATTTTCTAAAACATATCCATTTATTTAATGCCACAAGTAATACATGAATCTGTTCTCACAGTAAAATGTAAACAGAAGTTTTATGCATAAAACATTATAATATCTCTTTTTCCTTCCTGATTCTACTGCCTCCTCTAGAAGTAGCCATTGCTGATTTTAATGGTTATCATGAGTATTCTTGAGCTCACCCTGCTCTCTAAGGGGCTGAATTTGGTATTTAGACGTCTTTTTTTGACTGCAGCCTGGAAAATGTACTAGCCTTGTTTGAGACTATTGTTTTGTCTAAGGAATATGAAATAGAAGTTTAAGTTTAAATATGTGGCTAGCTGGTGTGCAACCCACAAACAGAGTGACACTAATCTCTTAGATTTCCATAGTAACATAAGCCATATTATGTTATTTCCAAATAACATAATAACAAAGTTATTTGTTACTGTGTTATTTGTTACAAATAACAAAGTTATTTGTCAGTTTATTCTTAGTTAAAGAACTTCAACCTTCTATACATGTCCTCCCAACAACCCTGGGATGTCAGGAGGGAAGAAGTAATTGTGTTCTCCATTTATAGAACAGGACATCAAACTCTAGGGACATGAAGAGGGTGCAGCCTATTGATTGTATTAATGGCTCCAATTCATCTCCCTTCTTTGATTCATACCCTTTGCCATGTCACCATGAGTGCCCTCCCTCTTTGACTCTGGTCCTGACCAGGTGACTTAACTTTGGTCTCTGGAATGTTAGCAGATGTGATGGAAGCACAGTCTTGGAAAAGAGATTGTACCTTTCTGCTAGTGCTATAGCTCCCTGCTACCACCATGAGAAAGACATGCCTGGATTAGCCTGCTGGAGGATGAGACATGGGGAGCAGAGCCACGTCACTCCAGCGAATATTGAAGCCACCCCAGATCAGCCAACAGCCAGCTGCCCCCCAAACATGGAAGTGAGCCTAGACTAGGTCAGCTGAACCTGGCGAATTTGTGAGCTACATAAATGCTTTTTTTGTATGCCACTGATGATTTGTGGTTGTTTGTTATATGGTATTATTGTAGTAACAGGTAACTGATAGAGTGGTAACAACTATAAATGAAGATCCAGAAATTTAACAATGATCTTCTGTCTCTAAGCCTAGTGCTCATGTCATTTGGCCCAATTTTGCCTTTGCACATGCTATTACCTCTGCTGGAATTCCCATTTCCGTTCCTCCTATTCTTTCTTTAAAATTTAGATGAGGTACCATCTCTTTTTAGAAGCTTTCTGTGATCTTCCCAAGAAAGAGATAACATCCTCGTGGGAGCCTCCTCTCCCATTCACATACTCTTATTATTTCACTAATCACAGTGTAGTGCATTAGCTGTTCACCTGACTGTATTTCTGAAGGGAATATGAGTTTCTTTTAACTCTTTTAGAAACCATCACAGTGCCTTATTAATATTTTTGGAATTGTATTAACTGGTAGGAAAAAAAAAAACATTAGAAGAAGAAATGAATGATTTCTTGCTGAGTGATTTCCAGCATATTTCTGATTTGGTCTTACCTGCCACCTAAGTTAAGATCCCTGGGTCAGGCGACAGGTCCAACAACAAAGAACCCATTAATTCAGCACATATATATGATATATACTGTGTACCAGTTGATAATCCCTATGAATAACATAGAAAAGGTCTCTAATCTTATGGAGAAAAACAATTAGCAAAAGGCAAACCAGATAATCACAGATAGTAACAAATTCAAGAAATGAAGAGAAAAAATGGTATGATAAGAGAGAGTCTGGAGGGAAGGCCATTTTGGATAGGGTAGTCAGGGATCTGACATCCTCGCTGGGTACTTAATAGTGAACACACTTCCTTCCCTAGTTTTACTGCAGTGTTTTAACAGTAACTTGATTATACATTTTCTGAGGAGAAAAACTGTATACATTGTTCTTCATATCTTCCACTGACTCTAGGCACAGGGAATAACTTGCTGGCTGATTTATTAATTTGATAATGAGGGGCACAGTAAGTTCCTCGTGTGTGTGTGTGTGTGTGTGTGTGTGTGTGTGGTGTCTTTCTCATTTTAAAATTTATGCTACTTGCTTGGAGGGTTATTATAAGTCTGTAAATTCTACAAATAAATTTCATATTCCTTGGTAATACTTTTGGGCTTCTTCCGAGATTTCCCATTTAAAAATGGTCACAGGCTTTATTTCAAAGATGTATGTCAAAGCATAAATCCTGAATGCCATGAATGTTGGCGGTAATTCTTCCTGGAGAAGTCAAGGATGCATTTGGTCTTAGCCTATTGTTAGAGGTATGAGAAAATAACTAGAGTGGATCCTCAGCCCTTGTATTAGGTATAATCTGTCCTTCTTCATTCATCTAGTCACCCTACAACTCCAGGATTATGGTCGTCGATAGCTCTGGGGAATTTCAATTTAACAAATAATTACAGAGCCTTGATACAGGCCAGTCACTGTGCTCAGGGATTTTATATATATTATCTCATAATTGGCTAAGGACAGTGCTATGAGTAGGTATTATTTTCATTTCTATTTCTTGCCCAGGATCACAAAGTCCAGTTATATAGCACAGACAAAACTCAAACACAAGTTTTCTGACTTGAAACAGGATGTAGAGTTCTTTCATTTTTTTCCCAGCAAACGTTTATCAAGTGCCAGGCTCTGTACTAGGTTCTGGTAATAACTAAATGATTAAAATGTCATGGGGCAGTTTTCAAGATGAGCTTTCCATTACACCCCATGAACCTTAGAAGAAGAGAGGGAGAAGAGAAAATGCAAGAAATAAGTGGTTTGAGGTATTCGATGTAGCAATTTATGTATTTAGAAGAGCAACTTTTACATTAAATTCCCTGGAGAACCGGTAGTTCCCAACATCCTCCTCCCACGGAAAGCGCTGTCCCCTAGTGATGGAATTGACCACCAGTGGGCTGATCAGGGATCCCCAGCAGTAAGCCCTGTGCTATGCCCTGTGGCCGTAGTATTCATGCTTTTCCCAGTCTCCTTGGACCAGGGTCACCAGGGACTTGGGCAGGCTAGTTAGCTTTCGTATTTTCCTTCAGAACAAACTAGTCAAGTAAACTTGTCTTTTACAAGGCTTGGTTTTCTATCAGCATTTAGTTTTTATGTATTCAAACTTTTCTCTAATATACATAATTGCTGAAAGAAAAAGGCTGTAGAATAGCCGTGAATTATGGCTCTTAAGGGAATGAACATCCCAGTTAATGTTGCAAGACAGCTTCCATTATAATCCTGCTTTCACATCTGTGTGGTTTTTTAGGGGGGTACAGAGAGAGGAAGATCTTTCCTTTGAGCTAAGTTTTCCACCGTTTGACTCAGCCTGAGGTGATTTTCAAAAATGAAACATTTGCACAATGTCTCCACTTAGTTTTGAGTTATTGTGTTTGGAAAATGCTGTTCATTTTTACTACAAGTGTTATTAATGCATAAAAAATTCTAAGTAGGAATGGCTATTAAAACTTCAGTCGTTACATGCCACTTGTCTCAGGAATGACATCTGAGTAAGATTTTATAAGAATTATAATTCTCCAAAGATAGATTCTTTCTGTATATAACTTTTAGTGCAAAAATGGTTAAAATATTTCATTATTTTCAGAGTTTCATTATAATGTTTGGTTAGCACACCACTTTTCAGAGGGGAAATAAATATTTAGGTTACTTTTATTATTTTTGAATTTATGATGAACTCTAATGTGACAAAATACACTTAAAAATAATTTCTACACTTTTGAACTATATTAATCCATTAGCTTTTAATTTTTTAGTTTAGGTCTGTTTTACATGTGTGTCTTATTTATGGCACATTGTTGAGACTTTTTCTAAAAATATCGTTTTCTTAATGAAACCAACTAGCAGAATTACTAATAATTACCATAAAACCAAAGTCAATTCTCCCTATATCTAAGGATCTCTAGTTAGGACTTGGAGCACATACTTAAGTAAGTGTTTTGTTCTATTGGTTTGTCTCTTTAAATTGTTTTTTCCTTTCACCTATAATTGATATAGTTTGATGTTCTGAAACATAATCTTTCTTGTGTCTATTTTTCATTTTATGTGTATGACTTTAGATGGTTTATTTATATTTAACTATACTAAAACTCTACTATCAGTGTACCTACTCACTAAGATGAGAAAATGTTATGTATATTATAAAGTGTGATACAAATGAAAATTGTATTATCACTAAAAATAATGTACTTTATTTGTTTGAAATTATATTGAAATATTGTTGAGAGATGACTTTGTGTGGTCAGTAACTCGTTCTGGGCTTTTCCATTTCGTGGCAATCTTTATATTCTCCTCCAAAGTGAATGGTATCTTCATTAGGTAAATGTTTCATATTAAATAACCTCTTGGTCTCTTTTATAATCTGGGACCTATTGTTCCTTTTAACACAATATTTTATGATCTTATCAGATTTTGTCATCCTAATTAGTTACCCTTTGAATATGATCTCTATAGTCTTTGAATCTTAAAATTATTATTTTCCTTTGTGACTGGAAATGAGGCATTTTATTAAAAATGGCTTGGTGTTTTCTAATTGCAATTTCTGCTCTGGTACACACACATGTACATATATACATCCACACACATATATGTATAATAAATGTATATACTATACTATATATACTGTATTATTTCTCATTTTATATATATGCATATATCCTATATACATTTATTATATGCATATGAGAAATACCTATATACACATTTTTTATTAATGTCTATGCTGCATTATTTTCTGATCCTTACCACTTTTTCTTCTAGCATATCCACACAGCTGTTCCTACCATTTGGAGGGAGGTTAGATCTCTGCGTTTTCTTTCCAAGGTCTCTTTTTTCTCTCTCACTCTCTATCTGCTTGTTAAGAGTGGGCTTTGTCCTCCTCTCAGCCTTCATAGTTCTGACTCCTCATTCAGAGTTCAGCTCTGTGTTTACTTCCTCAATGAGGCCTTCTCTGATTGTGTCCCACCCTCCCCAGTTGGTCAGATTCCTGTTCATACATTGACGTAGCATTCTGTCCATCATCATAACACCAGCCTCATAGTTGTGGTCATTTAATGTCTCATTCCTCTGCTAAAATGAAAGTTCTCTGAGGGCAGACGTAGGGATCTGACTTGTCTGTTGTAACCCAGCCCTTGTCTTAGTGGCAGACATGAGGTGACATATATATTTATGGAATAGATGGATGGATGAATTGCCTGCCTGCCATTCTTATTTTAAAAAATAATTTCTGTATTTAAAGTCATTAGTCAATAAGACTAGGCATTTAATATAGTTTTTCCTATAATTGCTATAGAGGACAGGCTAGCGATGGTACCCAATGGCTGAAAGCATTTCAACAACTTTTGCCCATGGGGAGCTATAATTTTACCTTATGATATCATAAACCACTCAAGGATTTCATGTAGTTACCAGAACCCTGGGCTCAAATTATAACCCTGAAAGCCCTTGCTGCCTATTAGTCATTTGGTACATGGCACAAACCAAAATATATTCTGCATTCTTGGACTTCCATTTGGCTCCCAGCATATTGGCTGCTTGATTTTATATTTGACCTGCAAAATATTCCACTCTCTGAAAGTTTAAACCATCTAAAAACTGAAGGTAATTCACAAGTACTAGATGTACATGGAGCAGTAATTAAATGAACATATTATGAATTTCTTATTTGTTCTGATAATTATTTTTCTCAAATTACATTCTTGAAATGCTGAGTAAAGCTTTGGGAGCTGCGAGCATTCCTACCCTGTGTGCTTAATAGGTTTTTGAATATAGTTTAATGTGAGGCAGCACATTGTACTGAAAATTGTGATGGGATCTGAAATTAGGAAGCTTGGGTTCAAGGAGCATCTTGAACCTTGGAAAAATCATTTAGCTCCTCTGAGCCTCAGTCTTCTCTCCTATTAAATGCCTGTTCTGTCACAAAGATGTAGGGGATAAACTGAGACGCTGGAGTGGAAGCGTTTGGAAACAATGAAGTGCTTTACAAATGGCATGTGTCGCTATTATTTGTCATATTAGTGAAGCAAAAGAGTCATTTTCTAAAAGCATATAAAAATGAGAAGAAAATCACTGGATCTGGATAAAAGCTTGTATTTCCTATGTATAATACCTTTTCTGCTTTCAGCACTCAGTTGTAGATAAGAACCCGTGCCTGATGGTAACAGTATGTGAACACAGGGGCAGCACCTTTCATTCCTTCAGACAAGCTGGAAACAATGATTTGTCAAATGATTTGCAAGATGTGAAGAGCAGACTGAGAAATGGGTTAATAATGGCTCAACGAAGACGCTGATCAGCTGGTTACTATCTCCACAGAGGAAAGAGTAAGAGTACAAGGGCTTACAAAGCAACAGAAGGAAGTGAGGGTAGACCAGTGACAGAGAACAGGGATTCTTTTCTGAAGCTCTTAGAAGGTGGACTGCTTAGAAGGCGGGTGTTGCTGGTTTGGCTAGAAGGCACAGAAGTAGTATAGATCAGTTTTACAGTGGGGTACAGAGAATTCTGTGTGAACAATGTGGGAGATCAAGATTTGGCCATCCTAAAATATATCTCTTTACCTTGATTGTTTTCTCTGAGGGACATTTGACCTCCCCCACTAACTGCCTAAAGAATTTGACATAGAAACTCCTTCCTGGAACAGATCTATCATGATGGCTGTAAAGATAATGTAGGATAGAGGTTACAATAGAAAAGGCACCAACAAGCCCATCTTATCAGAAGTTCTGTCTCTCTGGCCACATTCTCTGGATGGCCCTGCGAGGAGTTGCCAGACAATCACTTACATTTATAAGGGAAATCTCCATTTGTAAAGGTATCTCCCTCTCTATTTTGGGAAGGTGGGGGGAGGACCTCATTTCTAGAGGTTTATCAATGTGGAAGGTGAGGCCTTAAATCTGCATAATAACCTTACTCTTGTTTACTGTGCTTTAGTGGTAATCTCCTGTAACTGACTCCCCCCATCCCCAACATCCTCCTTTTTCGTTGGCTGAACATGGTATTTAAGACGAGAATTTCTGCTATTGTGTTGAGAAACGCAGTGTCCCTGCTTTGTCTCATGTATACAT
Organism: Ceratotherium simum simum; assembly: GCF_057802395.1. Classification (NCBI taxonomy): domain Eukaryota; kingdom Metazoa; phylum Chordata; class Mammalia; order Perissodactyla; family Rhinocerotidae; genus Ceratotherium; species Ceratotherium simum. The sequence goes on along the minus strand of NC_141928.1, from coordinate 32,939,555 downwards.
GTTATTAAACTTGGTATTATTTTCTCCAGCTAACCCGTCTTGTTAATTATTTGGCCAGCCGTAAGAACCTAAAGGAAAAGGGCAGAGGGAGATTCTTCTTCTTCCCCCGACAACAACGAAGAACAAAATTGTATAGGTCTATTATCCAAGATGTCTACCAGTTGGGCTAAAATCCTAGCTGGCAAGCAAGGGCTCTGAGCTAAAGCATTTCCTGGATGCTGGGAGAGGATCAGAGCTAAGCAGAATCACAGTATGGAAGTCACTGGAACCTTGAACCTGTTAATAGGGCATAATGCCAATTATAAGACAGGTAAAATTTAGTCCTGGAACATGGCACTGATTCAAGGGTGAAGATAAGAGTGGGGCCAGCAGCAAAGTGACCTGAGCTGAGTCCTACAGGAATTGACCTACAGCAATGTTGCTCCAGTTGCATTGTGCATAGGAAACAGCAGGGATCTTATTAAAACGCGTATTCTGGTTCATTAGGTCTGGAGTCAGGTCTGAGATTTTGCATTTCTAACAAGCTCCTGGAGATGCTAAAATGGCTGGTCCTTGGACCACACTTCTGAGGAGAAAGAATCTAGACAGGGCATCTCAAATTCTCCCTCAAGGAGAATAGGATTGGTTCCTGAGCCTGGTGAGGGGAAAGGTAAGAAAGAGGGCTGTGCCTGAACACGAGGGAGAAGCGACCTCAGCTATGAGGAGATGGTGAGAGGGGCTGCATCTCCATAGGAAGCCACACTGACTACCTTCTCCTTTGGTCTCTTCTTCCACAATCTGATGGTTGGTGTCTTTGCCCTAAAATTCGTCCAACTGTCCAGTGGTACATACCTTGTTCTCTGTGTAAGCGGAGTCATCTAGTCATAATTCATAATCCATATAGGAAACTACCAGAATATCTCACCTCTTTCAGGCAACATTTGTCTTATCTCAAAATGTCACAGACCAGGTGCCCTGAGAAACTCAAGGGTGGGTTTGAAAGCATTTAACCGTTTTTCCAAGTTGTTTTTTTCCCTTTTGTTATGTTAAGGAGATGCAACAAACAACTGCCCTGAAACTGACCACGCCTCACCACAAAAGAGCTATGCCCGTGACCTTTGCCTTATTTTTAAAGCTAAGATCTCTCCAGGAGGAGCTTGGGCCTCATTACCATAACTTGCAGTGTATGTGGAAGCATGTTTTCCAGATGAACCTGTGCAAGCGAATACCCGCCTCTCCCTTTTGAATATTCGTTCCCCATCTGAAATAAAAGTCCCTGCTTCCCTTTGTTCCGGGACACCTTGACTTTGGAAATGATTCCTCGTGGCCTCCTATTTGCTGCAAATACACTTTACTTTGTGAGAGAACTTCCACTGGTGTAGAGTCTTATTTAACTCACCAGGAGGTGAGCCCACTTGGTTCCGTAACAAAAATACATGCAGTCTATATAGGGGCCTTCTGGAGGAAAATTTCTTAATACAAAGAAATGGCTGTTAGGAGAATTTCAGGACCTGTGGCAGGAAGAAAGATTTGACGTGCCTCTGATATCATTACCACCATGGGTCACTTAACAACAGGAACATGTTCTAAGAAATGCATCGATAGGTAATTTTGTCTTTGTGTGAGCATCGTAGAGTGTACTTACACAAACCTAGAAGGTATAGCCTACTACACATCTAGGCTATATGCTGCTAATCTTACGGGACCACCGTCATATATGAGGTCCGTTGTTGACAGAAACGTCATTATGCAGCACGTAACTGTATATCCTAGTGGTGAGCAACCCTTTACATGAGTGCCAGGTCAGTAAAACTAAAAATGTTAGTAGAATGCTTTTACAGACTATTTTATTTTGTATACATATTTTGTATTGAAGGAAGTAAATTATATTAAAAATTTAAAAGTTACTACCTTAGAGACAGGCACCTTCACACCCTAAGGATTCCTGGTATAGGAGGGAACGTTTATCAATCCTGACTGACTCTATTCATGAAAGACCCACCCTAAACTGTTCGGGGAAGAATTGAGAACAAGAGAGTGCTCCAGAGGGATAAGTTTGGGAGGGTCGGGGTGGAGGGGCTCCAGATGGGCACGCGTGTGTGTAACCTGATAATCGCTTCGCGCCATAGCAATTCGCGCCATAAAATGTAACTTTAAATTAGCCAATCATGTAAGATCGCGCCAACCTTTTCCCGCTTTATGCTTCCGAATCCTATAAAAGAGCTTGCCCTTTAAGGTTCGGGGTCGACTCCTCTGTCTCCTGCGAGAGATAGGTGTCGACCCGGAGCTCCGCTTAAGACCCGGAGCTCCGCTTAAGACCCGGAGCTCCGCTTAATAAACCTCTTACCTCTTGCGTTTGCATCAAGCTCGGTCTCCTGTGTCTGTGGGTCCGCGCCTTCCCGAGACTGGAGTTGGGGTCTCCTTTTTGGGATCCTACATTTGGGGGCTCGTCCGGGATCTGCGCGGTCACCCCAGACTCCGAAGAGCCCTTGGAGGTAAGCCTGAGTGACTGGGTGTGTGAGTGTGTGCGGCGCCGCGAAGCATTATTTTGGTCTCCGTATCTGGGCAGCCGCCGCCTCGGGCCTCAGCGCCGCTGAGGGCCGAGCGGCTGCAGTGGCAGACGTGCTGGGAACTGCAGGCTGCAACCCTGGGGGACGCCCCAAGGGACAAGGGGAGTCAGGAAAGCCTGACCACCCCCCTTCAGGTGGAAAAAGAAACGGCACTCTTTTTCCCAGGGAGGACACGAAAACCCCTCCCATCTGAAGCCGCCTTAGGTTGGCTTGTAGAGACGCCAACCGGGCGAGATTGTTTATGTTCTGGTGTGTCTTTGATGTTCGTTGTTCTGTTTTTGTTCGTCACGTGGACCTCATTTGACGGGATGAGATCCTACAGCTGGAGGACCTGCCTTCTCCCTGGACTACTGCAGATGATGAGATACCGGAACGCCTGACAAAAGCCGGCAAAAAGGTAAGATTTCTTACCACGCCAGCCTCCCGGAATCTCTATCTGCGGAGTCCGGCGGAAGGAAATGGTGAGAATTCTTTTCTCTTTCTAAATTTAGATTGGCAGGAGAAAATATTTGGGAAACTAGTTTCTTGGGCTTTTAGTGACTCTTGGTTTAAATTTGGTAGAGTACTCTTGGTTTTTGATCTTGATCCCTTTTCCTCCCAAAGGTAGTCTCTGTTTTTCTCTTTTGTCTGTGTCTTTTGTCATAAAAAAGAAATACCATAGGGTAGGACGCAGGCATAGGCCCTATTAGCCTGCTGTCCGGGCCGGCCCCACAGACTGGTGAGTTTGCGGGTCTCACCAGACCGGCGTCTACAAACTTTGCCGTGGGTTATTATGCACATGAAGTGAAGGTCATTGCCGAGGGCATCTTGGAAGCCAAAAAGGCCGCAAATTTAAGTGGGCGCGGGTAGAGCAGTTAAGAGCCATTAGGGCGCTCACCACTTTCAGAAGACTCCCGTGACAGGATAAGTTGGGTCACGGAACGGGGTAGGTGACACAGGTCCCCCGCCAACTGCAAGAAAATGTCCGTGCAACGACGAGGTACTCTGTAAAAGCACACAGTCCCCAACCCTGCGGCACCTCCCCCCCAGGTATTATTCTGGCTCCAAGAGACCTAAGGCGTGGCTAAAGCTGTCATTGTGCACATAAGAAAAAAAAAAAAAAAAAAACCGGATGAGGTTTTTCCTTCTGTCTTGTTCTGTGTCCTGAGAAAACTTGGCTTTATGACCAGTGAAAATATTCTCCTTGGTCTCCACCATACGGAAGGTGCATTTACCGGGGTGCACCTTGGTGGCCAGTCGAGTACACTGGGGTTCCGAACTGTCTCTGTCCGGCTGGGCCAAGCTCTCAGGGGAGTCTGAATATCTTTGGGAGTGAATTTTGTGGATCATGGGGGCTACATCATCTGCGCCCTCACCAGGGACGCCTCTTGCGTCCATGGGAAAGATTTATTCTAAGCGTAGAAAGTTACCTCCGGGTCTTTCCTTAAAAAGGCTTATTGGTTCGAGTCACTATTAGAATAAATATACAAGTGAAGATCCTACTCGTCAATGGCCAGACGACGGATCCTTTAAATTGGAAAAACTTCTAAATTGGGGGAAAAAAAGATGTTTTGAGAGCTCTCACATAATTGCTTAATTGGTACCTAAAAATTAAGGCTAGAAAAAGGAAGGGAAAAATTTGACTAGTCTTGAGACCTTGACTCAGGTTGCAGTTGAGTTGAGAACATGTAAAAGTGTAAGTGTTGATGAGATCATAAAGGTTGGAATGTTTGAGCTGATTTTGTATAGAGAGGTTGCATCAACCTTGCCTGAATATGTTTTAAAATGTCTGACTGGGAATGCTCCCCTGGTCCAAGATTATAAGACCAAGACCTATTGATAAAAATCTTAGTGATGACTGTGTTTAAAGGTATAAGAAGTGATAAAAACTGCATGAAATTTTGTAGGAAAAACTGATGTTATTTCTATTACAGAACTGGTTAACAAAAATAATAATTTAAATGATGGCTAATTTTATCTGAAGTCTTATAAAGTCTTGTAGGCAATCTAAATAATTATTGGAAATAAGTAACTAAATAGGTGTAAAAAAGATAAACGTTGGATGAACTTTACACAATAATTATGTGTTATGGTGGTTACAGCTTCCAAACTCTTTCTGGTAACTTAAAACTTTAGAGTTTTGCTAAATTTTATGATGGAAATTCTCTGAGTATCATCATTTCCAAATAAGATAAGATGTTGGACATTGATTGCTGAATGTACGTTTGTCTACTTTTGGCTTTTCATTGCAGGAGAACTAAAAGGTGTTTTAGGTCTATTGGTAAACATGTGTTTTATTAAAAGATTGTACTATAAAATAACATATTTCTAGAAGTTATGAAGTGTTCATAAATTTTCCAATCCACAAAATGCTAATGTAAAAAAGTTTATAACTGCTTACTTAGTTTTTACTTAGAAGTCAAAGTCTATAAGGGTTAAAATTTCTAATTAATATATGTGATTAAAGCTACAAAAAAATTAAAAAAATATGTCTGTGTACAAGAAAAGTAAGATGTATAAAAAAAAAACAAAAAATGGAAATGTTTTGTTTGGTCGATTAAGAAAGATAAATTTGTCCTCAAGTACTAGAAGGGAAAAGAAAGACATGGGACAAATTCTGAATGTAAAAAGAAAGTTATGAGTTTGTGAAAGAGGAATTCTGAAAAAAGAGTTTTTACATAGTCAAGTTGGCTAAGATTAAAATAAATTTAATTAAGTAAATGAGTTTTAATATCAAAAGTAAGCTGGTACAAAATTATAATTTGGTCTTATTTCTCTTAAAAGGATAATTTTCTTAAACTTGATAAAGAGGTTACAAAAGATTTTTCTTTACCTTTGAGTAAGTCTACCTAAAAGACAAAAAATCTATGTTTTGTTAAAATAATTTCCTGTGTTCAAAAGACTGAGGTCTCTCTATTAAGGCTTTTTGGACTGTTAATGCTATGTTTGCTTTGACTGTTTATATTTTTGACAAGCTCCCCCAAAATTCATATCTTAAAGTCTTTTTTACTTTTTTCTTTGGGAATTTTCAAAGGGCCCTGGAACTTCTCAAAGAAATTTGCTCTCTTCCTATAAGGGGAAAGATACTAAACTTATTAGGCTGATTCAGTATGTTAAATTACATGAAAAGGATTGTCAGACAAGTGATGATAAGTCTGCTTAGGTGCTATTATGTGGATAAATGTTATTGATATAGATGTTTTAAAATTGTACAACATTACTGAAATGCTGATCTGTCCTGGTTATCAGTCATAATTCTGGTTATTATTATTTTAAAGTGTTGTATGTCACAAAATTAACCAAATTTCTCTGTCAATTGCCATTTTGAGGTACAGACTTATTTCTTTGCTCTAATGCTTTTGCAAAATGTTTCAACTTCAGAAAAATTCATAGAAAAGACTCTGACATTTACACTGAAGTACAGACTTCTGATAAACTTTCTGATCATAAAACTGAACTTGATAAAAATTACAGAAATCTGTTGGAAAGACTGATAACTTCATGAAGCTGCTAACAAAAGATTGGGATCAAAAATGGATTACACAGGACTGAATGAACTGATTATAATTTTTATGATTTTTCATTTAAAGTATTGCTGAATTTTTAATGTTTTGTTTTTTCAGATTTAAGAAAAACTTTTTCTCTTTTCTCCTGAGCTAGCTATGACTTATAACAATTTGGTAAATAATACTTTTGTAAGTAAAATTGAAATATTTATCTTTTTCTCTCTATCTGATCCCTCGAATTTGGAAACTCTTAATGAGTATTATTGTTTTCATGGCAATATAGTTATTTGCATAAGTTCAATAAGAATCTGTTCTCCTTGTAACAGGACACAATTGGAAAAACTGGTTATATTACCAAGGTTATGACTGGAACATCATATTTGCGATATAACCATACAGCTTTTGAGGACTGAAGATTGGACTTTATGGAATAAAGCCACGTGGAAATATTGGCCTGGTACCTTGTGTTCCAAGCAGCACTTACCAGGATAAGTAAAGAATGTCACTTATCTGGCAGGTACAAGGAACCTTGAAATATTTTGGGGAAACCTCGGAATAGAGGAATTCACCCAAATTTATAGGTATTGCAGGCAAAGTCTGATGACAAAATCCTTGGCTTGGCTTTCCTGGCCTCGAGAGGCCTTTAAAGTTCAATGTGAGATTCCTTATAAAAAGTTCCAGCAAAGCAGATTTAAAAGAGCCTATGTGATCAATTGCTATTCTTGCTGTACTTATGTTAATAATTGGGCCAACTCTATCTTAATAAAAATGAGGGTGATTTTAGAGAAAAAAATTATATTTCAGTAAAAACTATAGTATACATCTGCAGATATTAGATCCTAGTTTTGTTAATTGTCTTTTGAGGTTTTTATTTTTTATATCTGTTGACTAGACTGGATCCTGATTTCTTCCAGTCTCCTGAAATATCTGGCTACAGATCTCCAAACTAACGTTTTTGATTTTTTCCATCATTTTCATTTGGAATCACTGAGAACTGAACCTGCCCTTTTTCCTGAAGCCTTACAAACTGAAGCTGATGGACTTGATACCATAATATAGGCGTAACCTTGAGAAAAGAAATGTGTTCAATGAGATGAAACAATCTACCAACTCAGCTTCTGGACTATGAAACTTCTTTAAGTTTCAAAAGGACTATGAAACTTTTAGTTTCAAAGGCGGGACTGTGAGAGATCAAGATTTGGCCACCCTGAAATATATCTCTTTACCTTGATTGTTTTCTCTGAAGGACATTTGACCTCCCGCAGTACCTACTGGGCAAAGATGGCACAGACTGTTTAACTTAGTACGGGGAGCTTACTACGCCTTAAATGGCTCCAACCCTGAATGACTGAAGCATGCTGGCTATGCCTAGCGGTCAGCCCCCCTTATTATAAAAGAATTGCCACCATGGGGGTCTATAATAACACCACGGACCACACAACTTGTCTTTGGGGCAAAGAAGAGCGGATAACCCTAACGGATGTATCGGGGACCGGTTCAGGACTAGGCTTAAGAAAAATTCCCCCGGGCTACCAGGCTCTATATAATAAGACTGAAGTCAGCCTTCCGACCACTCCTGGTTATTTTTTGATACCAGGGCCCAATAGGTGGTGGGCTTGCTCCACAGGCCTGACCCCCTGCATCTCAACTGGCGTATTCAATTCGTCACAAGAATTTGCGTGCTTGTGCAGTTGGTGCCTAGAATTTATTATCATACTGCCAATAGTTTCGAGGATGAATTTGACCAGAGATCCAGATTATAGAAAAGAGAACCAATATCCCTCACCCTGGCTGTACTCCTGGGACTGAGAATTGCCGCGGGCACTACGGCCTTAGTCACAGGAGAAAGGGGATTAACTGCCTTGAGCAATGCTATAGATAAAGACCTCAGGACCTTAGAACAGTCCATCTCTAAATTAGAAGAGTCCCTCACCTCCCTGTCTGAAATAGTGCTCCAGAATAAAAGAGGATTAGACCTGCTGTTTTTAAGAGAGGGAAGACTTTGCGCGGCCCTTAAAGAAGACTGCTGTTTCTATGCAGATCACACAGGGGTAATCCAAGATTCAATGCAAAGATTAAAGAAAAGATTAGACATGAGGCAGCAAAGCAGGGAGGCGCAACAAAGCTGGTTTGAATCCTGGTTCACTAAGTCCCCCTGGATGACAACCTTACTATCCTCCCTAGCAGGACCCTTGCTGATTCTTTGTCTACTCTTAGTTTTCGGACCGTGTGTTTTCAATAGAATTACTGCTTTCATAAGAAAAAGGGTCAATGCAGTGCATGCTATGATGCTCCAACGCCATTACCAAGCTCTCCCACGCAATGAGCCACTGATAGTAGACACCGAAAACTAAGTTCTAAGATTAGAACTAGAGACAAAAGAAGAAGTGGGAAATGAAGGAAGTAAATTATATTAAAAATTTAAAAGTTACTACCTTAGAGACAGGCACCTTCACACCCTAAGGATTCCTGGTATAGGAGGGAACGTTTATCAATCCTGACTGACTCTATTCATGAAAGACCCACCCTAAACTGTTCGGGGAAGAATTGAGAACAAGAGAGTGCTCCAGAGGGATAAGTTTGGGAGGGTCGGGGTGGAGGGGGTCCAGATGGGAACGCGTGTGTGTAACCTGATAATCGCTTCGCGCCATAGCAATTCGCGCCATAAAATGTAACTTTAAATTAGCCAATCATGTAAGATCGCGCCAACCTTTTCCCGCTTTATGCTTCCGAATCCTATAAAAGAGCTTGCCCTTTAAGGTTCGGGGTCGACTCCTCTGTCTCCTGCGAGAGATAGGTGTCGACCCGGAGCTCCGCTTAAGACCCGGAGCTCCGCTTAAGACCCGGAGCTCCGCTTAATAAACCTCTTACCTCTTGCGTTTGCATCAAGCTCGGTCTCCTGTGTCTGTGGGTCCGCGCCTTCCCGAGACTGGAGTTGGGGTCTCCTTTTTGGGATCCTACAGTATAATCTACTTTTTTTTTACTAGACAATATATATCTAGCTCAAGGTTTTTTTCTTAACAGCAACACTATATTTCAATGAAGGAATGTACCCTACTTTAACCAATCTCCCCTTAATGACTATAGATTATTTCTAGCCTTTCAACAGTATAATTTAGATTATATATCTAATATATCTCAGAGGAGATACAGACTGATGTAGTCTCTGTTCTCTTTGAACAAAATTTACGTGAGCTGAGTGGTGCCGAAGGTGGAGGGGAGTAACAGTTTGAGAGATTTAACAACGGGAAGATTAATTAGCACCGGAGTTCATACCCAGACGCTACAGCTTCATTTGGAGACTTCTAACTGCAGGTCAGGAGGAGAAAAGAAGCTGCCATTTCACAGGGAGCAGGGCCGAGGGGCAGGGCGGCATCTGCGACTGTGACAGTACGCCACAGTGGAGGTGGATGGAAGGCACTATGCAGATAAATAGCTCCTTCTTCTTAGCTTATGAAGTGCCCAGGAGGGCAGATTTTTGCGACAACACTTCTTTGGGTAGGACAGTAGTGATGATGATGGGGGGGTTGGGGTGGGACTTGATCTTTCCTGGATCTATGTCTCTCATTTCTTCATCCCATACCCAATCATATACGGTGTGTGCACAAATTCAAATGTCACAGCCTCAGCAGCAGCCTCTGCCCTTGAATCATCTTTGTGTGTGAGCAGACTAAGTCCAGGGGTGGGGAGAGGGCTGGTTGGAATAAATCAGGTTAAGGAGGACATTCTTACTGCATGTATAAATGAAACACTGAGTAGGAATAATTCAGAGTCAGATATTGTTGCGTATGAATCCTTCCTCTACCATTTATTAGCTATATGGCTTTAGACAAGTTACCTAATTTCTTTTAGCCTCGTTTCCTCATCTGTATAGATACAGTAAAGTTTAAACGAGAAAAATCCATGTAAAGCAGTTAGCAGAGTCCCTGGAACATAGCAGGTACCTAATAAATGTTATTGTTATCATTATTACTTATTGATGATATTTTCAGTTCCTGTTCCTGAAATTATATCTAGAATCTTGTTACGAAGCTAAGTAGTTCATATATGACCCTCAGGCTGCTGATTGATTATTTTAAACCACAGGAGATACACATATTTACATACTGACCTTCACTTACATTCTTATTTGACAATAGATTCACCTCCATTAATTCTATGTCTTCAAATCATGCATAAAAAAAAAAAAACCCTAGTTCGAATATAATTTAAGGAAATGTTGACAGGTCCTGTTTTGGTTGGCACTGTTAAAATTTTCTGTTTGGCATTTTTTTAGGCAGCAGCTTTCTGATCAAGTGTCACGGTGAGTGTACTTCTTGAGTTTGAAAAATATTAATGGATTCTGACAAATTCTTTCTGAACTTAAGCTATGAATAACATCATATACATTTTATATATGTCTGTGCAATTGGCTGGAGCAGGCTGGTACACAGTTGCAGTTGGGAAACTGAGCCCTAACTGGCTGAGTTTCCCAGACTGGGTTCACAATGAAGCTTCCTAACTTGCCGCTGGATACACCGGTGGCTAGATCACACTTGCTCCTGATCTGATTAAGCATCAAAATGTGGAGTTGAGGCTAAATCATACAAGTCCAACATTCACCTTAATTTGTAGTGTTTGTGGAGCTAAAATATGTATTTTAGACATTAAAGGAGCCCCTTTGGGGGTTGCCTACAATTTCTTCAGACACATAGATATCTACTAAGCATGAAAATGAGAGTCATCAAAGGGCAAACTATCAAACTTAAATCGTATCAAATTTCTCTATCCAACACCACAACTTTGCCCTTGGCATCATACTATATCGCCCCCTCCTGGGGCTCTCCTTCTGTTCATTCTGTGGCATCTAGCATGAGAATGGTTTTGAATGGTTTGAATGGTTGTGAGACCAAGCAGAGGTGGCCAAGAGGAGTCCAGTAGGATAGAGTCAGAGATGAGAGCACCTCCTACCTGCATTTGGAGGATATAGCCAGGAGATTTCCACATTATGTCCAAGAGTGACCTGGAGTAGCTTAGTTCTCCCTAATTACAAATGTGTGTGTCCATTTAACCCGCAATAACCTCTCAAATAATATAAATGTCTGTGTGTGAACACACAGTTGATAGACATGTATAAGGATAATTGTTTATAATTACATAAGATATATGTGAAACTATCAAACTTAAATCGTATCAAACTTTTAGTTATAGATATCCTATGACATATTCATTGGTATAGAAATTATCTGTGTATAAAGATAGTGCTTGCTAATGTGGGAGATCAAGATTTGGCCACCCTGAAATCTATCTCTTTACCTTGGTTGTTTTCTCTAGGGACATTTGACCTTCCCCCACTAACTGCCTAAAGAATTTGACATGGTGGCTCCTTCCTGGAACAGATCTATCATGATGGCTGTAAAGATAACATAGGGTAAATGTTACAATAGGAAAGGCACCAACAAGCCCCTCTTATCAGAAGTTCTGTCTCTCTGGCCACATTCTCTGGATGACCCTGCGAAGAGTTGCCAGACAATCATTTACATTTATAAGGGAAATCTCCATTTGTAAAGCTATCTCCCTCTCTCTCTGTTTTGAGAAGAGAGGTGGGAGGGCCTCATTTCTAGAGGCTTATCAATGTGGAAGGTGAGGCCTTAAGCTGCATAATAACCTTACTCTTGTTTACTGTGCTTTAGTGGTAATCTCCTGTAACTGACTCCCCCCACCCCCAAAATCCTCCTTTGTCATTGGCTGAAAATGATATTTAAGACGAGAATTTCTGCTATTGTGTTGAGAAACGCAGTGTCCCTGCTTTCTCCCATGTATACATGTTATTAAACTTGGTATTATTTTCTCCTGCTAACCTGTCTCGTTGATTATTTGGCCAGCCAGAAGAACCTTAAGGGAAAGGGCAGAGGGAGATTCTCCCTCCTCCCCCGACACTAAGCAGGTTAATAATGTCAAAAAAGTTGTAAGCAAATTTTCCTCTGATTTAAGAGAAGGGTTTGCAAAAATGTCGCACATTCTCTGTTTGTATTCAAATGAAGGAAGTGATCTTAGACATTCATTAAAGCAAATCCAGCAGGGTGTCTAATTGGAAACACTTTGCTGTAGTTAGTATGAATTATTGTATCTATTTGAAAGTAATAAAGCTGCAGTTATTTAAAAAATTCTGTAAAGACCCCACCTCAAAATTATTTTGGAAGTAGGTGAGGAAGTAAACAGATTACATGCTCATTTGTTCAGTTTTCCATTTATCAACCTGAATTAGCAAAGTCTTGATGGTTTTCCCAAAGTTCCCTGAATTGAAGAACATTCAGGAAGGAAAGGGAAATACTTTTTCAGCTCCTAATAAGTGACATGTACCGTGTGTCTGATCCTTACTGGACCACCAGATGTTCCTGACCTAACTCCACTATCTGCTACAGGGGACGCAGAACCACCCAGGCTGGGGCAGCACTATCTGTCTCATGTTCCCGTTCAAGGATCCTATGTCTTTGACCCCTGGCTCAGAGATGGGCATCATGGTCTTAGGTTTTCTTTGCTTTGATGATCTCATTATATCAATCTCATGGCTCAAACACTCCAGGTCACTCTTGGATATAATTTGGAACTTACTTGGGTACATTCTTCAATTACAAGTGAGCAGTGCTCCTGCCTTCTGCCTCTATCCTATTGGACACATGTTGGTCACCTCTGCTTGCCCTCAGGGCCAGGTCCATTATTTTCCCAACACTTATCTAAATGAGTGGTTGCCTTATGGTTAGGCTCTAGGGATACAAGTACATAAGATAGATCTGGTCTCCACTCTCATGGAGTTCATAATCTAGTGGTGGACAGTAGTGATGGATGGAATCAGAGCTTCAGCTAGACAGTTCACATCCATTATCTCCTGTAATCCTCTCAAATGAGGATGCAGAGGCCGTGGCAAGTAACTTGTCAAACTTCACACAACTAACCTATGATTGAGGCATACATCAAACTTAGATCTGTCCAACACAGACTTTGCCCTTGGTATCATTGTACATTGCCCCTTACTGGGGCTTTCCTTCTATTCGTTCCGCAGCATCTGGTATGAGAATGGTTTTGAACGATCTTATCAAAAGTATTGATTTCAAAGTAGTCTGCAGAAGACTATACCCTGTATCCAATGATGCTGACATTTTTCATTCATTTATTAATTGAACAACATTTACTGACTATTTACTGCTCACCCAGCACTGTGAGGATCTAGTGGTAAGCAAGACACAGTGGGACAACTAACAAGTAAACAAATAGGTAACATGACAATTTCAGATGATGTTAAGTCCTATGAAGGGAATGAACTGGGTGGGAATGGAAATTTGTTTCTGAAAGTCTCTTTGGAAAGAATAGCATCTTTATGATGCAGACACTTTACTACGGAAGTACTACTCACTGAGGAACTCGCCCTGCCTAGACTTGAAAGGCTGCAGACAGCAGCAGCACATGTGGAGCAAACATTGCTGCTGTGACTATTGTCTCATGTCTGAATTATTCTCGTTCTTCCTTGGCTATTCTGTACTTTCTCATTACATAAATAGTACATGAACACTGTAGGAAATACGGAGTGGAAATAATAAAATAAATATTTCCTGTAGTTACACTGCTCGGATATCAGTGCTGTTAATATTGTGTTCTATTTCCTTCTAGTCACTTCTCTTTATAGTATGTACACATGTATATTACAAAATTGGAAGGATAGTATATGGTGTCATATCCTGACTTTTCACTTAACATTATATTTTAATTTTTGACATTTTAAAAATTCTTCAAAATCGTCTCTACTGGCTAAATTTTTATAGCATGTAGGAATATTATAATGTATTAATTGTGCTAGTGTTGGACATTTACATGATTTCCAAGTTTTTGCTATTTTGAGTAAGACTGCAGTGAATCTTTGCAATAAATTGTTGTCCATATAGTAAGTTATTTCCTTTGGAGGGATTCCTAGAAGTGGAAGTGAAGGGTGAAAGGGCATGGACACTTTTAAGGCTCTTGACGCCAATGGCCAAACTGATTGATGAACATATTGTACGACTTATCCTCCCGATAGCAGGGTATCCTGGAGCCAGTCCTAATGTGCTCCCACCAAGATCAGGAACTCTCAGCAGAGAATTCCTAATTTGCTAGATACAAGTATCATGTCATTACTGTCTCAGTTAGCATTTCTTTGATTATAAGTAAGATTTTTTATATTTGTTGGTCAATTTTATCTCTTTTCTGGATTGCTGTTGATATTCTTCATCTATTATTTAATTTTAATGTTACTTAGTGTATACCTTGCTCTCTTCCTGAAAAGATTTAAGGCGGCTTAAAGGTCACATAAGACAAGAGGCGTACACTAAAATGGGACGAAGTAGGAGAAGAAACAACATGAAGCTGGGAATGATGTTTGAAATGCACACTGCAATGACAATAAATCTGCTATTAGTGGGCAAGACATTTGCCTCCAAGCTCTCTGGAAGTTAGCTGACAAAGACAGTCTTGCCATTTACCAGTTTGCATTGACAATGAGAAAGAGAGAGAGAGAGGAAAAGAGAAAGAGAAAGAGAGAAAGAGAACTAACTGTTCAAGATAAATATAATTAATATTGGTATTAAAATCTGATAAGACTTTTAATTATTTTTATTATTATTTTGTGCCCCCTAGGTGTCAGATACCATGCAAGTTGCTTTACTTGGATTATTTAATTTCCATGACTACTTAATAGGGAGAGGTTCTATATTAACATTGTTTACAACACTGCCTGGCATATGAGAGTAGTCAATGAGTATTAGCTTTTCTGTTATTATTATTAATATTAAATATTTCAATATCTAGAAGAACAAATCCCAAATCCCTTGAATCTTTTATTTTTTTATATTAACTTTAATATATATATTTTAGAAGATTCAGCAACAAACAACTAAAAAAAATGTCCTTTGGGATTTTGATTGAAATTGCTTTACACCTACAAACTAACCAAAGGAAAATTTGACGTCTTTAAATATTCAGTCTTTCAATTTGGTATTATGGCAGTTTGCGTGTGTGTGTGTTTATTTATTTGTTATCAAAACAGCTTTATTGAGATATAATTCGCATACCATACAGTCCACCCATTTAAAGTGTGTAATTCGATGGTTTTTAGTATATTCACAAGATATGTGCAACTTTCAGCACATTAAATTTTTTATCCAAACCATCCTTTATGTTTTGTACATTAAAAATTGTTTTTAACACAGTTCTTATAGAGGACACTTCCCTGATCTATTATGAATTTCTGTTGCCAAAGCAAATGGGGTGTTTCTTTTATTATGTTTTCTATCTGTAAGTACATGGAGCCCATGGGAAGTGCAGTGCTCCTCAGACTACAGCGTTTCTTGGATCTTTCTTCTTTTGAGAAATTTTCTCTCTAGAATATCTGGTGATCAAAATCCTCTACCTTATTACTTGTCCTGTTCTTGTTCCCCCTTCCTTGGCTTTCCAGTCTCATAGCTCATGACGGGGTGATCACGACTGCACCCCTCTCCCTCCAGTCTCAGGGCTTCTGCACACGCTGCCCCATCACTCTGAGATGCTCTTCTCCTGCCACCCTCCCAACTGCCTTTAGCTCATTTACATCCTTCACATCTCAGCCAGCCTTACTTTCCTCAAGGGGTGGGCGTGGGAGGGTGCTTCTCTGATTTTCCATTCAGATCAGGTCTCCTGTGAGGCTCTCAGATCCTGTTGTATTTTCCTTTACAGTAACTTACCACAGTTTAAATCATCAGCTGATTTATGTGCTCCCTTGAGTAATGTCTTTCTTTCCCACTAAACTCCGTGTTGCAAGGACAGTGTCTTGCTCACTACTAAATTCCCAGCTGCCTAGCTTGGTGCCTGGAGCAGAAGTTGCCGTTATTGGATGAATTAAAGAAAGAACGAATGAATGGTTTGGCGTAGTTCAGTTTTCTTTCCTCTCATCTCAAACCCCATTTTCAGTGTCTTGTTTGCTCTGGAGTTCTGGCACCCTTCCCTCCTTCAAGGCCAGCTTTTATTATATGAATTCATATGTTTTATTGGGCAGCCACATGCTGTTATATGAAGATCAATAAAGGTGGTTTTTATTATTTGGGGAAATGCTTATCATTTCCTACTAGGGCTATGTGAGTGGCCTTTACTTTAATATTTCTGGTTAAAGTTTGCTCTTGCCTTCACAGCAGGGCTATTTAATTTTTAATATTTACTTGAATGTTCACCAGGACTGTTTTTCTAAAGCAGCACCATCATTTGCCTGTACAAAAATGACACTAGCCTCCTATTCCCTCTAACGAGCTGACATTTTTTTCGATATTAGAGACACAGGGCTAAAACGGTATTTTATGTGAGAAGCTGGAAAAGAAGAACTAGAAAGTTCACTAAAATCAGCAAATAGCTCATTTCGAAAGCGCACGTAACCTCTCAGCTGGGCCAATTCAACTCTATGAGAGGAGGCAGGGCTTTATTTTTCCGTGTAATTTACGATTTATGAAGTGATTTTTTCATCTTGTCTTATATCTCAGCAGATTGGATGTCAGTGGCTGGAAGGTTCTAAGAATGCCCAGGTCTACGTCTTAGATCATAGACCCAGATGAAGACATTGCTGGATATAAATAATACTGCAGTTTCTATTCACCTGTCAATCACCCCAAAATGCTAAGAGGAAATGACTTTGGATGATGAGGCAATGGGTGCTTGCTCCCATCTGTCTACTTTCCTCTGTTTTCTGCATTGCCTATAATGCATAGTGCTAGCTTTATGTCAGAGAAATACTCATATAAGCTCTAGTAAAAATATTGCTCATAAATTCTTGCTTTCATGGTCTCATGCTTCAAGAGCCCACCCGCTCTGAAGCATGGAGCTTGCTTCCCAGAAGAGTCGGTGGGAGGCTGTGAGAAGCTACATATATTACTTTTAGTGTAAAATAAATTATTCGGGCAAAAATAGTTTTGTTAAGTGAGGATAGAACCAGTCTCTCGAATTTCACTTGCACAGCAGGCCAGTCCTCTCCTCTGGGTTATCTGTAGGAACAGCCAGCAACAAGATTATTTCTTCCCTCCAACCCTCTGTCAGAAAAAATCAAAGTATTCCAACCTGGCTTGGCTGCTGCAACATGGAGTGAATCATAAATTGGTCTGTCCTGCACAGCCTTTTGCTTTTAATTTTATTTCTGGTTCAGAGTAGTTGGTTGAAGCCAGTGAATCTCAACTCTGAAATGGTGATAAAATGTTTACATTTTAACTCTTAATATTTTATTAATTGTGTTAAATTTATAGCCAGCATGCTAATCAATTACGATCAAGAAGAAAAATGGAGCTATTACATTCATTGTAAGTTATCTGATATCATGGTTACAGCTACTATGCGGCCAGGACTCAATTTACTGATGGATTGTGTATTAATACCACAAATCTCTTTTTTTTTTTTTTTTTTTTTGCTGAGGAAGACTGGCCCTGGGCTAACATCCATGCCCATCTTCCTCCACTTTACATGGGACGCCGCCACAGCATGGCTTGCCAAGCAGTGCCTCGGTGCACACCCGGGATCTGAACCGGTGAACCCCAGGCCGCCGCAGAGGAGCACGCGCACTTAACCGCCTGCGCCACCGGGCCGGCCCCACAAATCTCACTTTTTAAGTCAATAGGTTTTCATCCAAACACATTTTCCCATAGGAATATTTTATAAGTGGTGTTTAGATTCCAAGACTGATATCAAAAAAACCATAGAAAAAATTTGGGGCTAGAAATACAAATTATTTACCCAAAAAATAAGAAAACACTATTATTATAACTTAAAATATTATATGCAACAGAAAAGTAGTTTTGAGGAAAGAGTAGATGGAACTTTTGGGATTTGGGGTGCTTGGATGGCCTCTAAGAGCTAAAGACATCAATTCCTAGGAGCACATTTCTTAAGAAAATGCTTCTAGGGAAGTCTGGGAGTTATTATTCTCAAAGTTTTCAGGCACACGATTAGAACATGGGGAGATTATCCCGAGATGACTAAAGAAGAGTCAGAGAAGGGAAGGAGGGAGGTGTTCAAAAGCATTAATGTGGAGGCACAGGGAAATGTGAATTAGCAGAGCCGTGAGTAGTGAAAATAGGATGAAAATGGCAGCATGGTGTAATGGAAGTGTCCTAATATCCGGTGGGTGAGGAGGATGAAAGGAGATGAAAAGAAACGGGACAGACTGTGAGTCAGGGGTGAAGAATCTTCAGAGTGTGACCAATATTCCACATATGTCACTTCTCATTCAGATTTAGGGGATTTTCATTTACAGCAGAAAAACAAACATCCCCAGAGGGCCACAGGAGATCTGTGACTTCTATGGTATGTTTTCACTTATCAGAACTAAAATGCTATCAAGTGAATTCGAAAAATCAAAATGGAACTTTGAAAAATACTGGAAAAAAGCAAACCAAATCAACTCAATTTCATCAGACTTTAAATCACACACACACACACACACACGCACACACACTTGCTAATTCTCATGGTTTGGACTGGGAAGTGATCAGCCTTTGGGAGGTCTGATAACTACTGGCAAGACGCTAGACATGGCAAGTGGGACAATATCAGTCTGCATCTCAAGAAGTCAAAATTCAATCAATAGAGGGGCGTTCAAGGGCCTGCATGACTTTGCTACGGGGCATCTTGATCTCCTTATCTTCCACCTCATCTCTCCACAAATCCTCTACTCCAATACCTTGCGAATTCTTTACTACGCCTGTTGCTTTCCTTCAAACAGCATTTTTTCTCCTGACCACCTTCTCCCTTGGGGATCTTATACTCCCCAAGGGCTTTAATACACAGCAGCACCTCTCTGTCTGGATTCCCACTAGTTTCTGTCTCACTCCTGAACTCTGGCTCCATGTTTTCACATGCCTGCTGGATTTCACCTGGATGTCCAAAACAGACTTTGAAATGCCATGTATGAAATTGAACTGATCACCATATTTTCTAGCCCATAAACTGCCTTTTCTGCTTCCTTGAATGACATTATCAGACACTCAGGTCTGCAACTCTGAAGATGTGAGTGTTTGTCGTCTCTCACACCCAATTAATTGCCAAGTCCTATTGATTTGATCACCATAATATTTCTCGCATCCTTTCTTCTTTCTATCAGTCACTATAGCTATAACTTCAACTCTACTCATTTTCTTTCTCTTCTAATCTTGTTTACGTGCTGCTGCCGAAGCAACCATCCCAAATGGATGCTCCTCTATGCTATTCCATTGTTCAAAAATCTCAATGGATCTTTACTGTCAAATGTCCACTCTTCTTAGCCTGATGTCAAAGATCCTCTTATCTTAACTGAACTTAATTTTCACACTTGGATCTCACCTCCTCCCTTCATGTAACATGTGCTGGGGCTAAGTTGAACTCCTCAAGATACCCTGACTGTACCTTATACTTTCCACCACCAAGTAGTTCATTCTGTTCCTTTGCTTGGAATGTCCATTCTTCCTGCCTTGATGCACATGTCCAATTTCCAAGTAGTCTTCAAGAATAAACACATTATTATCTTGTTAATTAAGCTTTTCCTTGATGCACTAAGTTTAAGGTGATAGTCCTTTCCTTGAACTTTGACAGTATTCCGTTTGTTTCTAAACTTTGGCATGTTTATAACTTTCTAAGTTATTTTCTCCCCTACTTGGCTTATTTACTTCTGAATTTCTCCATATCATTTAGTGTAAAGATACAGTCCCTCAAAGAATTTAGCACTGGTAGGAGAGAAAAATGCTAATGTGAGTAACTGCAATATATTTAAGAATGAATACTGGGGCTGGCCCTGTGTCATTATGGTTAAAGTTTGGCATGTTCTGCTTCGGTGGCCTGGGTTCATGGGTTCAGATCCCAGGCGCAGACTTACACCACTTGTCAGCTGTGCAGCAGCGGCCAACCACATACAAAATAGAAGAAGACTGGCACAGATGTTGGCTCAGGGCTAATCTTCCTCAAGCAAAAAAAGAGGAGGATTGGCCACAGATGTTAGCTCAGGGCCAGTTTTCCTCAGTGAAAAAAAAAAGAATGAATGCTGATTGACTGAAAGGGTATGAAATTATTTTGAGCTATCTCCTTGCAGAAGGGTGAAGACATTATGTAGTTTGCATAATTCTACATATCTGGATAAAAACTGAACAATTCTGTCACCAACATTATTTGCCAAAAGTCCAGATGTCGAGTATTGCTTAAACGAAAAACATAGGTTTCTTTATTAAAAAAAAACTTAAATGAGAGACTTTAATACAGAAACAACACTGGGAGAGACATATACATTTTTAGGAACCTTAGTGGAAATTCATTTATTATCTCACGTTTAAAATAGTTTAGATTTAGGCTTGTCTCACTTCATGAAGAACTTACCAGCTGTAACAGAAAGTTGGCTTTGTCTTGTTCAGCTCACTTTGTCTTGTGAACTGGGTTAGATTTATAAAAATTTCACCTTTTTATTGTGGTGGAGTTGGGGATAGAATAATTGTTTCTTTTTGCTTAAAAAATTGTTTTACTGCAGTGCATGCTTTATCTTTATAATTTTCTTTTTAATCCCCTAAAATAAGCATTGTTTCAGGTTTCTCATGCATAGCATCCATGACTTAATTTTGTCAATCTCTGGTTCTGATTAATGAAACTCTAGCAGTATTGTGTTCACCTTTTTACATAAGATAATGGTCTGGAATCTTCACAACAGGCACATACTAGATTGTTTTTGGTACTAGATTGAACTGAATGGTTTCCACTTTGAGTTTGTAATTTAAGCGTCACATTGGCAAGATTCTTGCAAAAAATTTGAGTAAGCCTCTGTTGTGATGGTGAACCTTTGAGAGAACTACAGGCCTACTGGGACAAAGAATAAACAGAGGCTGCTAATACTGGTGCAGAGTGTGCACGCTTAAGTATCACCAAAATCTCTCTTTAGGGTGACACATTTATTTACGCTACAGAACTCTTTTGTGTTCACTGAATTCCAGTTCATAACCTAAAGCCCTGAGTGTTCATTAAGAAGCAATGCAATTCCTTGCCTAGTTACTGAGCCATTGTTTGTTGAACCTTTTCATGAGGTTCATGTCACTTACCAGGAGTTTGCTGTGTATGGGTCAAATTTCTCATGCTCATTTGTTTGCAGAACAGATCTTATATCCTAATACAAACCATTTTATGAGAATTCTCTAAAGCTGCCACCAACTCTCTGGGACACTCTATCATTTGATAAAGACCGTTGTAAATGTCCTATTTGTTGATGCTCTATGAGATTGATTTTTAATGATTAATAGAAATTTATAGCGCATGGTTCAATACATTTAGACTTGGTGTGAAAAGGAGTATTTTAAAAGGCATGATGAGTGTTTCACAATTTGAGCTTAGCTCAAGTTGCTTTAAACATAGTGTGTCCTGGGTATGCCCATTGAATTGCAGCTTTCTTCAGTTTCTCGCTGGTGGGTCCTATGCATTGGAACACACTTGTGCTCTGGATCTGCATTCTGTTCCCCATCAGGACTGTAGGGCTCCCTTGAGCCCTATTCCAATTGCCTTGAGCTTTGACAGCCCCCTCCTCTCTACTGCCACCAGGTTAGAATAGAATAGGTTCTCCATAACCCCATTCACTGAAAGGGGTTCTGTTTCCATCCAGAGAGAACACAGACACGGCTGTCCCTACTTGAGTATCACCACTGCTTTACCTGTTTACCTAAACTCGACCTTCCACCTCCCTTCTACTCTTAGGATCAGATGTCTAGGATATTAAAGGTGGCCTAGAATAAACAAAATTTTCTTGAATGTCCTTGGACATGGTAATGTGACTGTTGGCACCCTCCCCCCAACCCAAAGGGGCCAGCTGTACAGCTTTCCTTACTCTACAAGCACACCCTGTTCTCAGCTAATCCTGCCAACTCAGTTAGCTTGATACTCCTTGTTCTATACCCATTGAGTTCTCTAGCATTTGACTTTGGGTGCTTATGATAAAATGTTAGTTCTTTCCTGTTTATTATCTTTTAGTGGTAAAAAAAGATTCTTTACTATTTAAAATATGGATCCCACTATTTATTTCCATTCATTCCCAAGAGAAGTAATTAATCAATTTTTGAAGTCTGCTTTAGGTGAAAATTCTTTGTAATACTATTCCCTGATAGCCATTTTGTCAGACAGCCAAACAACACAAGGAAAAACTGCACTAATAGCTGTTTCTACCAGAAAGACTTTCTCTAGAACAAACCCGTCAGTTTTTGTGTTTCATTTAATAAAACAATGAAATATTGAGTTCAACCAGGCAACAGACTTTTGGACTAGTCTCAATAGATGGCTGAGAGAATATTCTTGTGTTAGATGAACGAATATAGACATACTACAGACACAATACATGGAGTTATAATGGACAATAAAGAAAACTATAGTAAAAAGAAGTATTACCTTGGGGTCATGTATTCCAGAAAGCTCTTCATAGATCTTCTCACCTACCATGACAGCAGCCAAGTTTGCCGTGTATGTAGAAAGGCAAAACATACAGAAAATGGCCCAAATGTTCATTAGAAACCTTCCAGTCCAACATTTTGGGGGTTTGATGGCTACTGTTCTACCAAATAAGAGGGCATAACAGACATTCAAGGCTGAAGAGAAGGAGAAGACTTTACTTCTATTCCGCCCCTTGGGAGTCATACCAAAAGGGCTCTTCCATTCATATAAAGTGAGGAAGATGGCAGTGATGTGCAGAGCCACAAAAATCCCCAGCCACATGGTCCAGTGGAGGGGCCACATGAAGGCTCCGATGGGAGCTGCTATGTCTCGAGTCCTCACTAAGATGCCCAAGCTGGTGGAGAAGAAAGGACTGGTGAAATCTATCACCTGGCTTCGTGCAGTATTGATGCTGAAGGAAGTAACTGCCATGTGGGCTGACCCACTCAGGAGATCACCCACCAGCCCAGTCCAGTGCCCATTTTTCCAGGCTCCATACTTGCCATCCCCAACAATATAGAGGTCAAAGTCAAAGTTCATGTCTTCTGCTAGCTTTTCCAGAAGATCAATGCAATATCCGTAGCAGCACTTCTTGAATTTGATGGGCACTGTATCATTACCACTATGGAGGCTGCTAAAAAGGCTGTCCAATATGGAAGAGTCATTAGTCATGGGGTCTAGACAGAGCTGGCCAGCAGGGCACAAGCCTTCATCATCTACCTTCCGTGTGAAGACAAACGGATGCTCGATCAGGGTAACCACTCTCAAGTGTAGCTTACTTGGATGTTGGAAGCGGGTTTTGTGCCTCTGGGCCTGCTCTGGCCATATTCCATAGTCCATGACAACATTTCCCCGCTGCCAGCTGCCCAAGCGGGTCCACATTGGCTTTCCCATGGGGTCGTGTTGCAGATTCCAGATGAAAAAGTTGTTTTCTGAGCTGATGATAGAGGAACCTTTTACTTTGATGGAACCACTGAGGCCTCTGAAGGTAGTGTTGGCGAGAAACCTGGCAAAGAGGAGCAAAGGCAAACAGTAAGGAAGAGGGGTAAGGCCAAAAACAGGAAGCAGTGCTCACCTTTGCTTCTCTGTCTTAGTAAAAAGAAACTCTAATCTTTTTTAAAAAAGGCATTGCCTATATTTTCTTCAGGAATTAATAAGCTGCAGTCTTTCTAGAAGAGTCTTATTTCATTGAGCGAATGAGATCTCACCCTCAGGTTCTAACACCCGGGCTAGGTGTTTGGCTCTTGGTCTTACTCCAAATCTCTTTATTCCTGGTTAAGGGATACGTTAATTGTTTTCTGTTGTAAACTGTTAATTATATATTCTCACAACTTTCCAAGCTAAGGACATGTCATATTTCTACGGTTCGCTACATACAATTGCAACTGAATCAGCTCAATAAACATTTTTTGGTGCGAGGAATGAGTTTTAATAAGTATGCATATACTTTTATAATTGTTTAAGAATTGCATTCATAATTCTAGAAAACAGGCAAAACATTGCTACCAATGTTTCTCTTTGTAGAATGGAAAAAATCAACATATCTGTCCCCAGGAGGCCAGTCAAAGCTGCCTGCTGGATATCATCCATGGAACAAACAGAAAGATGATAAATAGACTGGCAGTTCTCAGGATGGCCTCAGGCTACCCTCCCTCTAAGTCATTAGAGAAAAACAATTGGCTCTGACCTAGAGAGAGCTTCTGCTAGAAGTCAAAGAAAGGAAAATTACCAACTGAATGATATACTCATTCCTAACCCTGTGAACCAAGGCACTATCTGATATGGGTGAGACAGGAAAATGCTTGGTCGGAGCCTCTGTTTTTCTTGAGTCTGGGAGGATAAGACAATGAGAGGTAACATAAAAGTTTGTGACACCTCTGTACTCTTAATTATGGCCTTGTATCAGGATAAAAGTGCAGACTTGAATATCAGACACCTCTGTGTTTGAATTGGTCCAGCCACCTTCTGGCATTGTCTTTGGACAATTTACTGAACTCTAAGCTTCAGTTTTGTCATCAGCAAAATGGGGAAAATAATACTTCCTCCATCACAAGCATTGGAAATAAGGCATGTGAAGCACATACGACGTCTTCTGACACAGAACAAATCGTCCAGATACGGCAGCTACTCTTCAATGTCATTCAAGCTTTTTCAGTGAAGGCTACCCCAGGTCACCTTCCCAAGTCTTTTAATAGAAACTTTCTAGTTGGAGATGTGAAGTACTACATTATGATAAACTCATAAAGGGTACTCAAGACACATTTCAAATGAAAAAGAATTAGATTGAAATGTGGAATGTAACACAGATTTTTGTGTGTGTGTGTGAGGAAGATCAGCCCTGAGCTAACATCTGCCAATCCTCCTCTTTTTGCTGAGGAAGACCGGCCCTGAGCTAACATCTATTGCCAATCCTCCTCCTTTTTTTCCCCTTTTCCTCCCCAAAGCCCCAGTAGATAGTTATATGTCATAGTTGCACATCTTTCTAGTTGCTGTATGTGGGACGCCACCTCAGCATGGCCGGACAAGTGGTGCGTTGGTGCGTGCCTGGGATCCGAACCCGGGCCACCAGGAAAGGAGCGTGCGCACTTAACTGCTAAGCCACGGGGCCAGCCCCCGTAACACAGATTCTTTTGAGGAATCAGATGATGTGAGTCTAGGCTCTGTAGGGGATCAGAATTTGCCACCCCAAAATGTGTCTCTTTGACTTGATTATTTTAAGAACAAAAGACTCTGAAACAAACTTTGACCTTCCCCCAACTGCCTAAAAGAATTTGAGATAGAAGCCCTGTTCCAGGAAGAGCTAATACCATAGATAATTATAGTATAATATAAACTAGGTGCAATAAACAGGGAGGAACCTACAAGGCCCATTTGATCAAAGTCTTCTCCATCTATCATTGTCTTTGCAAGGCATAGTTAACATTTGTTTATCAAACATTTACTTTTCCATCTCCATGTAAATTGCCTTCCTCCCCTTTAAAGTCCCAAACCACTACCCCCAACATCCTTCTTTGTCCTTAGCTGAAGATGGTATTTAAGGTAATGGCTTCCGCCATTTTGGCGAGTTACTCAGATTTCCTGGGTTTCTCCCGTGTATAGATGTTATTAAACTTTCTTTGATTTTCTCCCATTATTCTATCTCATGTCAATTTAATTCTTAGACTAGCCAGAAGGACCAAGAAAGTAGAGGAATAGTTCTCGCCTACAGCTCTCAGCAAAACACATTCATCCACTGCCCGCCACAAACATTACTCAGTAATTTGCAAATGCAAATACAAGTAGTAAGAAGTTATGCTGCCACAGAAGGGACATAGAAAAATCTGAGAGTGTGAAGGATGTACTCATTTTCATTAGCAATATAAACATAAATCACATTTGAAGATGCTACTATCGCTAAATGCAATGAAACTACTCATTTTGGTAGATTGCGGGTAATGGTAATTATTCATGTTAGCACTCCCCAGTGGGACTCTACCACTTAAAATGAATCCAAATTTTGCAACAAGTAATGAAGTCTCAGTTATCTTAGGCTTTAAAACAGTTTTCTGCTTCTTTAGAGAAGTAGGGAGCCAAATCATTAAAATATACAGATTAATCAATTGATAATTACCTAGGTACTATAAAGGAAGGATGACTACAATTGTGTTTCTGATGAGCAACTTATGCTTAGATTTGTTAAGACACACATACATGCACCTCCCCTGTGTCCCCCTGTGCCCCCACTTGCACTTACTGACATAGCCTAGGCAATAAAATGGTTAGTAATAAATAGGTAATTTCATTTGGTTAATTTAGTGATCGGGAAAGTAAAGTTAAAGTTGTAGAAAGAGAAGCCCTTCATTATTTTAAGAATATTTGGGGCTTAATGACTATAAATTTTAACTGGATGGACCCTTGAAAGACTACTACTGAATAAACATATACTTAAAAAAATTTCTAGTACCTCAGAAAAGAAGGTACTAGAAGTCTTCAGAAATCTTTCAGAGATCATATAAGTCCTTCATTCCAGTAAAACCATTCCTCTTTATCAGTGTCAGATAACATTCAAGATGGCCATGACCGAAGGACAATGCTCAGTTGTCTTTGAGGCATTCATTTGTCACAGAAAGGCCAATCAATCAGGATCTAAATGTCTTCAATTTCCCCAGACAAGAAAATCCAGTGCTTGTTCCACTCTGCAATTGGCACCAAGAAATTGGGTCTCAGAGAATCCCCATTTATGACAGATTATTTCTTTCTCTTTTATTTTCAGTTTTGCAGTGAGCATAAATTAAAATAATCTCATTGATAGCTTTCAGTTATAGTCACACTTCACATTCTTGGTAATGTAATGACAATGAGTAGCATAGCTTCAATGCTTACTATGTTAATTAAAAGATTAAAAGGTTGTGAGCCAGCCCTGATGGCCCAGCAGTTAAAGTTCAGTGTGCTCTGCTTCGGCAGCCTGGGTTCCATTCCAGGGCACGGAACCACACCACTCATCTGTCAGTAGCCATGCTATGGCGGTGGCTCACATAGAAGAACTAGAAGGACTTACAACTATAATATACAATTATGTACTGGGGCTTTGGGGAGGAAAAAAAAAAGAGAGGAAGATTGGCAACAGATGTTAGCTCAGAGTGAATCTTTCCCAGCAAAAAAACAAAATTAAAAGAAAAAAGATTTAAAGGTTGAAATCATAGTTTCCCTTAAATCGAATTCCACCCTGTTGATTTTTATCTTGCCCTGGACTCTTCTCTGATGAACAAGAAAAAGAAAAATCAAGAATAACTTTATTGGCAAGATAAACTGATACGAATGCCAGGCATTGGTCTTAGGACTAGAGCTGTAGAGATGAAAGACACATTCACTGTTTGCAAGGAGCTCAAAGTCTAGTAATGAGAAGAAAGAAAATGAGCAGGCAATTCTAAACCAGGGTAATGAGTGTCATAATACAGGTAAACCTGGGTGTCATTGGAACAGAGAGCAGAGACATTTTACTCTAGGGGTGACAAGGAAGGCTTCTTAGAGGAAGAAGTGCCAGAGCTGAGACTTGAAGAAGGAATTATAGTTAGCCAGGCAGAGAAGCTGGGGACCGATGCATGTGCAAAAGCCAGAGACAGAGAGTGCAGCTGCCTGATGACAAGCAGTGAGACATAAGGCTGGAGATGAGGGTGGGAAATGAATTACAAAAGGTCTGAGGCCAAGATGAACGCAACGGAGAACCATGGAGGGTATTTATTTCATCTGGGGAGGGACAGGATCATCAGATTTGATTTTAGAAAAAAATTTTGTCCTGCTAGCTATACAGGAAATGGTTTGGAAGGAGGAGGGGCCTGAGCACAATTTCTTATATGAGGAATAATGCTCCTTCCCTCCTCTTGCTTCATCTCCTCCTGTCTCTCTGCTTGTTTCACAAGGGGCTTAAAGCGGCAAGGCTAGGGAAATAGTAGTAGAAGTGGAGAGAAGATGGTATAATCAAGAGATATGTAGTTTCAAAAAGAAAAATAGTGATTTTTAAGAGGGCCAAATGCACAGGGTTGGATTTAGTTCACAAACCATACTAAGAATGTGTAAAACTCGGCTCAATGGAATGTCATATACATAAGACCTGGAGTATTTAGTTGAATATCAGCTGAAAGTGAGCCCATAGAGCAGTGTGGGTATAAAAAAGGAGAAGAGTAATCTTAAATTCTTTTAATAGAAATTTAGAGCCTGGATCACAGGGACCAATAATACCACCACACTCTGTGCTCATCACACTGCTGCTCCAGCCTAGATAAGAATTCTAAATAAATCTCCCAGATTCAGGAATGTTATGAGGAAAGTAAGGAGGTGGAAAATGTAACAGGGGGTGGTAAGCATAACAATCTGATTGGAGAGCAGGGCAGAAAAATATGAGAAAATAATATAGGAAAAGCAGATTGCAACAAGTCTATAGAGGATTCACATGTCCATTTTCTATTTTTGGTGAGGAAGGTTAGCCCTGAGCTAACATCTGTTGCCAATCCTCCTCTTTTTGCTGAGGAAGATTGGCCCTGGGCTGACATCTGTGTCCATCTTCTTCTACTTTATATGTGGGACACCTGCCACAGCATGGCTTGATAAGTGGTGCGTAGGTCCATACCCGGGATCTTAACCTGCGAACACCAGGCCGCCAAAGTGAAGCACACGAACTTAACCACCATGCCACAGGGCCGACCCCCACATGTCCTTTTTTTGAGATTGGATTTTATTTAATTGGAAAAGGGGAGCTGTGCAGATTTCTGAGCAAACTAATGATATAACCAGAGGTCTGCATCTGCAATATTGATCTGGAAACAGGTAAAATGTGTATACAAGAAGGAAGAGATGGTGACCAGGAGACCACCCAGAAGAATATGACAATAGCTTTGTCATGGTACGATAAGGGCCTGGACCTCACTCTGTGATTGAGAACCTAGTTTAGCACTGGGCCTTGTGCATAGTGAGTGTTTAACAAAGCAGTTCAGGTATACATCTTCTTTATCAGCAAATCTCCCAAGATACCACTCTGCTCGAAAGAATGAAGCTCATTAGTTAATTTGCATGGAGATAACTTATTACTTTAAAGTAACAGCTCCCACTTATGTCACTAATGAAGAATATGTGTTGATTGGTATAGAAGCCAAGATAAAACTTGCACTTCTTTGCAAATTTATGTAAAAAATGTTTTTGAACCAGTTCACAGTATAAACAAGATCAGTGTTTAACATATTTTAGATATATATTTGAAGCCACATTTGCACACAAAACTTGACATACTAATTAAAGAATTTTCTTATTCATTAAGACAAATGAACAAAGATGTTTACAAAACAATACATATCCATTCAATCATTTATTCATTCAACAGGACTCACTAGGTGCCAGGCAATGTTCTAGGTGCTGGAGGATATGGTAGTGAACAAAACAAACAAAAATCTATGAAGCTTATATTCTACTGAAGGACACAGAATAAATATGATAAACAGGTAATTTACATGGGATGTTAGTGCTAAGTGCAAAGAGGAAACATAAAACAGAATATGGAGATAAGATGTGTCAGGGTTGGTAGTCAGTGGGGTGAAATTTCAGAGTAGGGAGGCCAGGAAAGGCCTCTCTGAGAAAGTGATATTTGAGGAAAAAGCTGAAGAAAGGAAAGGCGCTAACCAGGAAGATATCTGAGGAAAGAACATTCCGTGGTATAGGGAGCAACAAATCCAACATCCTTGAAGTGGGACTGTGTCTGGTATGTTTGAGGAATAGCTAAGGGAGTGAGGGGCAGGAGAGTTGAAAACGAGGGCAGAGAAGACTTAAGTGGAGTGGGAGGTGGGGAAAAGAGGATCTTGTAGGTCATTGTAAGGACTTGGTTTCTTCTCTACATGAGCTGGAAAGCCATTGGTGGGTTTTGAGCAGAGAAGTGATACAATATGATTTACATTTTAACAGGCTCATCACAGTGCTGTGTTGAGAATGGACTAAAGAGAAGCAAGAGCAGAAGCAGAAAGACCAGTTAGGAGGCTGTTTCAAACACCCAGAGTGAAAGGGATGGATGGGAGTTTGAACTGAGGTGGTGGCTGTAGAGGGGGGAAGAACTAGTCAGATCTTGATATATTTTGAAGGTGGAACTGACAGGATTTGCTGATGGCTCAGATATGGTTGCTAGGAAAAGGAGAGGCAAGGATGACACCGAAGTCTTTGCTCTGAGCAATTGGAAGGATGGGGTTGCCATTAATTGAGATAAAGACAACTGTAGAGAATCAGGTTTGAGGTAGGTGAGAACTACCAGGAGTTCAGTTTGCTAATGTTAAGTTAGAGATAACTGATAGACATCCAAATGGAAATGCCAAGTAGGTAGTGGGAGATTGTCTGGAGTTCAGGAATAAGGTCTGGACTGGAGATACAAATTTGGGAGCCACCACTCTACACATGGTATTTAAGGAGACAAAATGGGATCACAATGTCAGTAACTGCAGATGAGAAGAAGTCCAAGGAATAAGTCGGGGGCACTCCAACATTGGGAAGGTGAGGTGAGGAAGAACTAGCAAAGGAAACTGAAGTGACCAGAGATGTAGGGGAAAAGCAGGCTGTGTTGTGGTCTAGAAGCCAAGAAAAAAAGATGTTTTAAGGAGAGGACAGTGATCCACTGTGTCAAAAGCTTCTAACAGATCAAATACAAGGACTGAGAACTGACCATTGGCTTTAGAAATACATAGGCCACTGGTGACTTCAGTGAAGTGTTGGAGCCTAATGCTTCAAGGGAGAATGGGGAGAGAGAAGTTGGAGATAAGTCTTTAGTGGGTTATGCTGTAAAGAGAAGGAGAAAAATGGAATAGCGGTGGAGGGGAAAAATCAAGTAAATGTGTGTGTGTATAAATGTATACATGTGTATGTATAACGTGTATATATATATATAAAATAAGCACAAACTTTTATGCTGATGGGAATGATCCAGAAAAAATAGAAACATTGTTGATGTAGGAGAGAAAAGGGAGAGTTCCTGGGACAATGCCCTTGAGGACCAAAAGAGATTGTGCTCTAAAGTGCAAGTGGGGGTGTCACACTTTAGAGAGGTGCACGGACACGAGAGAGAAGGCAGAGAGAATATAGGACCCAGAGACAAGCAGATGGGGGGATGTGGGCGAGAGAGCTGGTGGAAGTTCTCCTCTGATTGCTTCACCTCTTTTTATAGCATTTAAAAAGTAAATTGTAGATCTCGTTATACTCTCCCACTATATAATTCACTTGAGAAAAGTTTTATTGTATTATTTTCAAAATGGGACCTAAGATATTCTTAAAATGACAGAAAGCAAAGGACTTTCGTGAGAAATGTTTCAGGTCAACTTCAACCAAAAAATATTTAGTGTTTTGTTTTACCACTTGAGTTTGCGAGAGTCAGTTGTAAAACTATCTGGGCACTTTTTTCAGAATTGTAATTCTTTAATCACTTTTTCAATCTCTTCTAATAAGCTTTCCATTTCTCTGGATCAATTTTACAAATGATATTTTTCTAGGAATTTGTTGCTACAGAACCTCATATAATATCATTTATACTAATTTAAGGGTTTCTCCTCAATTAATTTTGGTTTTTATTTTGTTAATTCCTTCTTTCTAGGTCTCCTCCCACCTCTCTCTCCTCTTGTTTTTTTCTTTTCGGATGAGGACATATTTGTGTTCCTATCTTCTTTAAAAATAAAATATTAATTGCAGTTTATCTTAATTTATCTGACTAATTACATTATTCATGTACTATTTTCACTTTTTAAAAACTTGCTCTAAAATTTACTAAAGTTAAATAAAAATCTCCAACTACAAATAATGTTGTCATGTTCCTAACGATGTCAAGACTTGTTGTCCCCTGATTTTTCTTCCACCTTATTCTGCGTGTAAAGTTTTACTAACATTATGTTTTTTGTATTTATTATAAATCTGTATCTTTTCTTGCTTTGGAACTAGTTCTGTAATAATCTCAATGTTGGCAACATTTGAATTTACCTTTTTGTTGTTTAAATGCATCATCATCCTTATGTGTCTTCTTCCATGCCCAGTTGTTTATAGGTCACATTTATTTCTACTTCGATCTTTTTTCACTCACCAACTTGTCTCTGTATATCTACTTCTCTCGTTTGTTTTTTATTTCTTTTTAAATTGCCCTCTTTATCTTTTCTTTGTTCCCCTATTGTTGCCTTCCATTAATCATATTTATGGGAATATTTATTTTGCTCTGTAAAGCCTTAACATTTATTTTTCCCTTTGGGAACTTTCTTTGTACCATTAAAAAAATCTGTATCCTCATTCTCTTATGTCTTGAAAAATGAGCTGAATTTCTTTTCCCATGATCATCTCATCACATTAAATGTTTCCCCCCTGAGGAATAAGAGACTTGTTCATCCTCCATAAAGCTCTATAAAATTTTTTAGCCTGTGAGAACTTAATTTTGATTTTTTGCCTTTGCCTGATTAGAAATCTTTGGCTATGTTATTGCTAGTGACATTCTCCCCGATTCCCCTCCACCAGCGCCACCTAATTCTTATCAGATTTATTTACTCTCATGCACTGAATCTAAATATTTATTTCTTTGTCACTTTTAATTTAGCTCCAGATCTATTGACTGTAGCATAAAAGCTAAGTAAATCCCTTTTAGTATGAGACAAAGAAATAGTTTTAAAGTTTCCCATTCTTCTTTTTCTGAGAGGAGAGAAGGAGAGATGGGAAGAGATCCATCGATGTTCAGAAATCTCATCTTTTCTTCACACAATTCATATCTACAATCATGTAACGAATCTTCCATTCAAAAACATCCTCCAAAGTTCTACACTTGCATTTGCCACAAGCTTACACTTACACAGTGTTTTCCTGCGCTTTATCATTGAAGAGCGCCAAACCATCCTCTCTCTGGAAAATCTTACATCTTTTAGAAAACTTATAGCCAATTCTGATCGTTTACAACCTCCATAGATCTCCAGTTGTCTGAATTATTAATTATTTATATTTTATGTTTGTATTTTAATACATGTGTGTGATTTTTCTTAACTCTTCAAGACTTTCCCTTAATCGTTCTTATTCCCAACATGATTCTCATTTTGTGTCTCTTCCTCAGGCTCCAGATTATTTCCCCTTCCTCCAGCATTCTTACAGTTTCGGGCATGTGGGTTAACCTATAGTTATCTCATTATTCCTTTAACGTTCTTTCATTTATTTTATTTTTCTGAATTTTCTCCTCTTTTCCTTTTGGTGGACTTTGTACAGAGGGATTGCCAATATTCTATCCTATTAAGAAGAGATTGCATCTTCAATCAACTCTTGACCATCCCTAGTTATTTTAACTATTTGTTGTTGTTGTTATTGCCACTTTAGGCCACCTACCACTACCCTCTGAAATCCATCTATTTACTTCCCTTTATATTTTTCAATGTCTCTTTTACCATCTCTCCGGTTTTTTTTTTTATCACCCTGGAGACTATTTGTATGGCCAGTTGTTACTGAGTTTGGCCTCTTTCGCTGAAGCCGACCCCTGTGGTATCTGCCTCCCTTTCATGATAACATGAGTTTGCCATCTTAGCCACGGAGCTTACCCACAGTCCAATTCTGTCAGAGGACATTACTTTGATTTTGTTTTCCATACATGGGACAGCTCTCTAAATTAAACATTAAACATACATGATTTCTTGAGATACATGTAAAATGACTCCTTAACTGTCTTCTTTAATCTTCCTTAGTAACCCTAGAGTATAAGTATTCAACAGCTGATTAACTCATCTTTGACTTTTTAGACTGTAAGTCTTAGAAAGTATGGATTTTGACATTCTCCACATTCCGAGAGCAGTCTCTTCTGCAGAGTTGCTGTTAGGAATGAACAAATCTTCCCTTTCTCACTTCTCTGCTTCATAACACTGCAGGCTGTCAAGCTGAAAGAGACTTCAGTGTTCATCTAAGCATCTATAGCACTGAGTCATCTTTGAATCTTAGGCACAATATGGTGCCTGGTCGGAGTAACTGCTCAGTAATGTTTGGTAAATGCAATTAAACATGTCTTCTGCTCAAATCAGATATATATCTCTTAAAGAGCTCTTCATCACTTTGCCAGAAGAATGGGCTCAGTCAGCCAGGAGGTATTTGCATTTGCAATCTATAGACAGTTCAAAGCATTAAAATTCCAATACATTTTCCCCTGAACAATGGATAGTATCAAAAATAGAAATTAGTTTAATGGGAAAACTCTCTGATGATAAGGAATTTAATAGGAATTGGAAATTGCTAAATTTCAATCTTCAGAGCAGAGGGCCCCACACATTTTAATCATTGATTGCATCATCTTTTAAAACAACTCACAAAGCTCATCTTTTAAAATAGATTTCTATCAGTGAATGTACAACAACAATTTAATCGCATATTAAATGTACATATGTATATGAATCATTTGGTCTATGTTTTACCAATATCTACAAAATTCAGTTACTTACAAGTGAAACTGTATTGTGATACAGTTACTGTATTGTGATACAGATACTTGACTCTTTTCCCAAGAGGAGAAAAAATACTAATCTATGGGATTGAGTCATATTTTAATATACATTTTGGGCTGTGTTACAATTGGTGTGTGTGAGGGGGTCACTATGTCAAGAAATTGGACACATGACTACAGTGCTCTCTTTTTCTTGCTTTCATGTGGCACAAGTGGCAAGCTGACACTTTTTTCTCTGAGTGTTTTTTTCCCACATGGTAGTTAGATCTACCCCATACCCTCAGATTGTTTTCGTTTCCCTTTGCTTTTTGGTATGACCCTTGACTCTTCTCCACAGTTATGGTCTGTGCTCACCCCTTGGA
The DNA here is from genome assembly GCF_057802395.1 of Ceratotherium simum simum. NCBI lineage: Eukaryota > Metazoa > Chordata > Mammalia > Perissodactyla > Rhinocerotidae > Ceratotherium > Ceratotherium simum. Next base: position 32,904,775 of record NC_141928.1, on the reverse strand, counting down.
CTGCTCCTGGTTGCTTTGTGTAATACCCCAACTTAATTCATTCTAGCTCTCTAGATCTGGCTCCAGCACTGGACCAGGTGCTGATATCCCTTCCCTTATCATAGCCCTGGCGATGGGACATTATGCGGTATTTACCAGTCAAACTTCCATCCGAAGGGTTACAGGGTCTGGAGATTGAAGTGGCCCCAAGAGATAGATCCAGAATTCAGAAGAGAGCTGCAGTATTGCCCTCTCTATCTTCATACCTCTTTTTGATATGTTTCCAAATTTTATAGTAGATGCATACAAAGTAAAAAAGTCAACAAAGAACACAATTTCCTCTCAGGCAAATAAAAGCTTGGAAGCTCTCCTAATTTGGAAAAATTCCACAGTTTAAAATCTGCTAGATTAAGCAAATTTAAACTGCATTTATCAAAATAGCATCCTGAGGGAATACATATTTTTCAGTGTTCCTTATTTGAAGCCCTCATGACTTAGAGAAAATTTCAGACTAAGCTCTTCACATGACTTAAGTGACATAGAAGGAGGGGCAAATTCAAAGCATTTCAGCCAAATTAGTCCAGTTATGGGGGTTCCTATTGGAAACATCTGGAAATATAGACCTTAAGTGTTCGTCCCAAAGATTCTTGACACCAAGGCATATGTTTTCTAGAAGTACTAACGCTTTGGTAGCCCTAGCAGAGAAAGTTAACCCAGGAGTAACAGCTGGACACACTAGGTCATCCCACAGTAATGGGTTCTCCTTGAGGATCCAAAGAACCAGTGTTACCAGCATCCAACCCCTGGCTTCCATGTTCAATGCAACTGCATTTCTTTTAAGTACATGTTGAAACATACAGGCTAACTAGTTTGGCTCCACAGAAGTCCTTTAGGACAAGAAAGCTTATGCATGGGTAATCATGCCTCTTGATTTATAGCTTTTGGCAGAAAGAATATGAATTACAAAGTAATGGGATCCCAATTAAGGAAAGTTTATTTTAATTCTGAAAGAGCCTGGAACTTGGATTTAGATGAACTGATTTAAATCTTCCCATATAAAGTACTAGCTGAATGACCTTAGGCATACCACTTAACTTTCCAAGTAGGAATCCTTACAGTTAAGGAAATTAGAGTTTCCAGAGATTAAATAACTTTTCCAGGGTCACAATGCCAGTAAATTATTGCAAAGGTAGATGAGAATACCCAAAATTAGAATTATATCATGCAGCCTCAAGTTCTGCTGGAACTCTTCTAATATTCAGGAATGAAATGGGGACCATCATCAATTTATACCTTGGGATTTTTGAATGGATATTTGTTTTAGTCTTTTTTTCTGAAGCTTCCTAGTACCTCACAATACTTGGCACATAATAGGTTGTGAATAATATGTTCAGAATCAATAAATAAAGCAATATTTACTATTAGTGAAAGACCAGTGAATCTTGGTATTGCTTGACCATGTAAGCATAAAGATGAACATAGCTTGAAGGGGAAAGAGTCTCTAGCATGGTGGACCATTCTTCAGGGACAATGGAGGAAGGAGCCTAACAACGCCAGCTAATACCAGAGGATAATCACCAGTAGAGTGGGTGTTGTTCCAGTGAAGAATGATAACCAAACAGTTAGGTCAAAGAAAATGGATAGAAAATAATCCAAAAGGATTTAGTTAGAGGATCATACCCTCTCTTGGTGAGAGAACAGAAGAAGGGGGTCATAAGTTTCCTGAGAGCAGGGCCCCAGTCTTTTATTCTTTGTGTCCCCAGCATTAGCCAAGGGCCTAGCCTAATATTAGTAAGCTTCAACAAATGTTTGGGAATAAATAAATGTTTGGGATGAATTAATCACTGCCTACTTGATACAGAACTGAACTGCAGAAGCTGTTCAAAGAAGAAAGGCAAGACTCCACAACCTGCTTAGAAGCTAGAATATATAATCATCAGGACTATGATTAATTAGCCAAAGGGTCAGGGATTTCTTAGGCCAAGGAGAACAAGGTATCTCTCAGTGTCTAAACTCTTGGAATTCTGAAAGAAAGGTTAACTGCCTTTGACCAGGCTCTGAGTAACTCAGAGAGCTCTTTCTCCAGGAACAACAGATTCATTAGCACCCAGGGCCTTCAGATAAGCATGGGCAAATCCTAACCCTACGAACAGAAGCAGGTAAGTCCTAAAACTCTTATTCACTTTCACCAGAGTCTGGTGTTTAGAATGCAATAAGGGAGTAAATGTGGGCAAGGCTAAATCCAATTTTGAGAAATAAAAACAACTTTTATATCCTAATGGTTTTAAAAAATCACTTGCAAGACTTTTACACTGTATTACTTTATTTGGTTAATTAGTTAAGGATCATGATTTTATAAATGTGTCATGGCTAACGTGCTGCCATTCAAGTACATTCAGTGTGCATATAAAACGCAAACTCCTTAGTTTGGTATAAAAGCCCTGTGTGGCATGCTATCAAATTAACTACTTTTCCAGAATCATGTCAAATCCTCTTCATAAGCAATGAATGCTCCAACGGTACTGACTTTCTCTTTCAGGTCTGGGTGAATTTGCATATGCCATTTCCTGTGCCTGTGAATTTGCTCCAACCCAGAAAACTCCTATTTATTTATCAAGATCCAATTCCAGTGTTTCTCCATCATCACCAAGTCTCTGAGAAGAGTTAATTTTTTCCTCCGCTGTGTATCTGAACATTATCGCTATTTTTAAGAATCATATATTCATTTGTTTTTCAAGCATTTACTTACTTGTCAACTCCATGCGCTAGGCTGTCAGCTACACAAGGGCAAGATGCAAGTCTTCACTTTGTCTACCTCACCCTCGTTCACCAAATAGTCACTGGCTGCACAAAAGGACCCGTACATATGTATTTAGGGAGTTATTACCAAATAATGTATCAGATACCATTGCTTCAAATAATTAACATTTAATAAAACTACTTGTAAATAAATTGTTAAAGATCATGCCAAGAACTTGGCGCCCAAGTGGTTTTGTCTACATTTAATTATGATGGATGTTTGCTGTGGTACGTGGGGACCTGGAAAGAATAAAATCCCTTATACCTGTAATTACGTCTGTGTAGTCTGCCATGAGAAATGATTTTTCTAGTCTAAAAGCCTATGCTGAAAAGCCATGTTTTTGGTGATTTCATTAACATTTTAAAATGTTAACGATTCTGTCAGCCCAAACCAAAAATGATTGTGTGAGAAATGAAAGCTTGCAAAACTCTGACACTCGCTATTCATGGCTCATTATCTTCATGACTTTCATTTTGCAGTGAGGAAGTGGGGTCAGCCTCACAAAATTTAGAAACGATTAAGAAAATTACTGTATGCAGATGTGACTTATGGACTGAGAATAATGCACTTTCTAAAAGAGTGTATTCAACAAAATAAATAAGGATGATTAAAAATCCACAGATGTTTTATGGCTTAAGGCGGCTTTTCAGTTATTCATTATAAAGATTCCTTCCAGGGATGTGCCCACTTCCTTGACCCTTTCCTGAACACTTTGAAACTTTCTCTTTGACTGTATTCCTCAGGGAGTTTATGAAGTCCTAGGCATATTTCCTCAAGTTCTTTGAGCTCATTCTCAAACACATCCACCGACCCTTATACATTGTGAATTGCTGCTGGGCTCCAAACCTCACATTCTTCTTCTACAACTTTCAAAGTTTTTGGAATAAACAAGTGGAAACAACCACAAGGGCAGAGGTCATCCACTAACCTAACACTCCATCAAAAAAAAAAAAAAAAAGGAAAAGAAGAAAACCAGATGGTATCTAGGTAAGTAAAAAAAAAACTGTTTTTAATTTAGACAAAATTTTATTTATCTGTCAGCCACTCATTTTTCTTCTACAGTAACAGATGATGTAGGATGTAAATGTAATATAAAATTTCCTTTCCTTCTGTGTATGTCAATTTCAATAAATGTCTACTAAGTGGCTGCTATATACTAGGCATTAAACTAGGCTGAATAATAGTGTCTCCACTTAATAGAATTTATATTTTAGCTTAGAAGTCAGACACATAGACAAATAATGATGATGGAATGGGCTAAATATCATCGTATAATTTCATGTACAAAGTGCCATGGGATCCTTGTCAAAGGAGGCACATAACTTTAACATAAACTAAATTTTGAGGAGCCAGAAAGATCAGTTTGATTTTGATAAAATGAACCCTTAAGGTATATACAAGCCAAGTCAACAAATATTTCTCCCTGTAGTTTCTAAACATGTTTAGGATCCAAACAGAATCATTTTTCTTGTGCTTTCCACTGTACATGAGACAGAAAGATGCTAAATAATTTAATGTAATTTCCACAAATGGTTTTTTCTGTCTGCTGTTTACAATTGTCCTTCCAAAATAATGAATATAAATAAAGGCCTTGCTTATATTTTTGTTATAAAGGAGAATGTTGCTTATCTCAGATAAAATCCTGAGCCTCAATTATGTGCTAGTTCAAAAACAGTAGATTAAATCTGGATAGTGGCTGTAAATATACATAGACTTTAATCTTAAGGAAATTCAAATACAATATGAGAAAAATGGAAAGTTCAAATGATGATTGAACATCTAACTTTACCATTAATAGATTCTTAAATAAATTTTGAATTATTTTATTAACAACAATCTTTAAGGAGTGTATAGGCTGTTCTTAAACTTGGCCACATACATGGCATTTAGCAAGTTGTCTTACACGTAGTAGGTGCTCGATCCATATGTGTAAAATTGAATGTAAAATACTTAGGACCTCCTTAGCGTTCATCAGTACTCATGTCTTTCTAAAAGGCAAGACATTATGAGGTGGCCTTCTGTTCCTCAATACAGTCAGATGTACCTGCTCCAAGAGGACTGCCTAAAAATGGGGCCAGCCTATAGCTAAGCCTTCACCTCTGAAACAGCAATAATTCTCTGATTTGGCCTCTCTGACCATAGGTGGTCCTTTTCAGAAAAAAAATCTAGGCCCCTATATAATATATAAAATAAATACATAAAATATAAAATATCTTTTAAGGCTATTTCTAGGGATCATGAAAATCATTTTTATGTGATGGGCTGTTTTCTAATTTAAATGAGCTTTTTCATTCTATTCTGAACCAGACTGGGGAACTGGAGAAGAAAGGTACCTAATTAAAAAAAACATGTGTGTATATAAAATACTCTTGTGGACTTCTTGGTCCTATCTATCTATCTATCTATCTATCTATCTATCTATCTATCTATCTATCTATCTATCTATCTATCTATTGATCGATCGATCTATCTATCTGTCTGTCTATCTATCACAACAGCTACATGTATAGTAGGATCTACTGTTACATCCATTTTAAATGCATATAGGACATAGGAAACCAAGGCTCAGAGAAGTTAGGTAACTTAACCAAGTGACACAAGTAGTAAGTGGCAGACCTAAAATTTGAGCTCAGAGAGTCTGGATCCAGGGTCTATGTCTTTGACCACCACTCTATACTGCCTTAAGCATCAAGGCCTGGGAGGAGAGAGAAAAGTCCATTTCTTGCTTGACTAAATTTTTTTCTCTGTGTAGATTTAGAGAGGTTTGCCCAAGTCTGTTGATATGGAAAAGAGTGGGCAGGGATAGAAACATCTGTTGTGCATCTACTATGAGCTGAGCACAGTGTTATGTACTCTTCATATATAATTTCATGGTATCTTTATTATAATATATTAAGATATTCAATATTACCGTAGTTTACTAATTAGAAAACTGAGGCTCAGAGTTTTTAAATAACCTCCTAAGAACACACAGCTAGTATGGGACTAACCCAGAGTTTGAAAGCAGGATTGAGTGTTTCCCACTGTACACTTGTGCTTACAAGTCTATAGATCAAATTCCAAATGACAGGTCATGAAATACTAGCCTTATGTAACCAGAAAACCTTTCAGAAATATTATTAGAGTTTAAAGCTACTCAGAGTCAAGATTTCTGCAATGGGGATAGAGAGGGAAATTTTACTTCCTGTCACAGCCCTATGAATGGGGACACAGCCCTATGAATGGGGACGCAACCCAGGCCTTGCATCCTACCTTGATAAATATTGTCCTGAAGTGAGATTTGCAGGTTCCACATCCATGCAGTTCATCGTGCTGGGAATGAGAGCAAGTTCTGGCTGGATCATGGTGGCTGTGGCTACAGCTCTTGCGACCAGTTCCATGGCATCTTGCACGTAGTACTCAAAGACAGACTGTGTTGTTTTTCCATGAGCAATAAGCCCTAAGGGCAGACCTTCTGTCCTCAGTCCCTCAACATTCTGGGAGTCCCCCAGCACCCAACGAAGCTCAGGGAGCGTTAACCCAAACTGGGTGGTAATTTCGAAAATCCGCCGGATACTTCCCATGTCGCAGCCAAACATCACAATTGTGGGCGTACTGTTCTTAATGCTCTCCAGCTGGACCTGCAGGAAGCTCAAGAGGTCCTCGGTGGAGGAGAGGTTGGCGGTGATGTTGATGATAGACCCGAGGTGGAACTTGGAATTATTCTGAGTGAGGAGGAGAAAGTCGGTGATGTTCCAGTCTTCCTGGCACAGCAACAAGCTAAAATTGTACCAGTTGTTCATGGTCAGGACTGAGACAGTGACATCAGCATCAGAACTTAATGAATTTTCTAAACTCAGCTGTAGGTGAAGGGGATTCTGTATTTAAAGATATGAAAAAGAAGAATTAGAAAGCATTGGCCAAGATTATAACATAGGGTACTTTTGCTTTCTTATGAGGCTTAATCCTTTATTTTTCCCTGTGATATTCAAATGCCTCTGGCAGAAAACTGTCATAATTTGGAAAGCTATATTTCCTTTTTAATGGAATTATTGATTCCTTACAATTGATTTTCTTATAATTTTTGTTAAGAGTACCAGAGGGCAGATAGTTCTTGCTGTAAATGTTAGGGGTGACACAACCATATATTTTTTATCACACTTGTCTACTTCCTTACAGACAGTCCCCTTTATGCATCCAATTTATAGCTATTGCTGTTATTAATTCACTTATTAAATATTCCTCTCAGGGGAAATAATTGAAAGAAATTACTTTTGCTTTCCTTTAAAACTAGTAGCAGAGAAATCTTAAAACAGTGCAGGTATTTGTATAAGGATCATGTGGGAAATGGAAGCATAATAGATTCCTAGACATCTAGCCCCCGAGGAAGGCATTTCTTATAATATTTGTGGTGCTATGGACTGAATGTTTGTGTCCCCCAAAATTCATATGTTGAAATCCTAATGCCCAGTGTGATGGTATGAGGAGGTGGGCTTTTGGGAAGTGATTAGGTCGTGAGGGTGGAACCCTCATGAATGAGATTAAGGCCTAAGAGGCTCAATAGAACTCCTTTGCCCCTTCCTTCACGTGAGGACACAATGAGAAGATGGCAGTCTGTGACCCGCAAGAGGGCCCTCATCCAGTGATGCTGGCACTATGATCTTGGACTTCCAGCCTCCAGAACTGTGAGAAACAAACTTCTGTTGTTTACAAGCTCCCCAGTCTGTGTTATAGTAGCCTGAACAGGCTAATACATATGGAATAATTAACAATATACACATCAAGAGTAAGTGTATAGTCCAATATTGAAGGCTTGATTACATTTCTGTATTGAGACTGGATTCTTGCTGTGAAATGTGTGCCATTTAAACACATCTATGTAACTTCCATCACAATTTCATCTACTTATGGAACTCACCAACTCAATGAAGGAAGAGTATCTTATTAGAAAAGTCATAAATTATTAATCATATAAGTAAAGTGGAAATAGTCCTCTAATGAATAAATTGTTACTTGTTCTTCCCAAGAGCAGACATTTGACATATTCATCCTTTAACATTGACATCCTGACAATGTTTAGCATCATGCCTTACATACCTTAAGTGCACAATAAATATTGGCCAAGTTGAATTAAATATGTTCCCATTGGGAATTATTAGACTATTGGACTATTTTTGAGAACTTGCTAAACATTCAGGTCAACAATATAAGTAGAGAGATGAGGAGGGCTTTCTCAGTAAAGTTTCAAGCCCTTGTACAAAAGGAAAGAAGTGTGGCCTCCCCTTGCCCACCAAAAAATAGGATTTGAGCTGAACTTTGAATTCTTTGAAAGCATTCTGATATGTGTAGAATAAGGAGTGAGGATTCCAAAGGGATTTATGGGAGGGAAAACTATGACCAAAGGTGGTAAATGAGCACAATCATGGCGGTAGGTAGGATGGAGTCTTAAAATTTATTCTGAGAATTTGACTTTTATCCTTCCAAATTAAGCTATTGAGCAGGGCTTGGGATGATAAAAGCAGATCTTTTGGAGGATCCTCTATGGGAGGCATTCAACAAGGAGAAGGAAAATAAGCCTTCCAGGATCTTGATTAGGTGCTAAGGGTTTAAACTGGAAGTCAGTGTTGGTAATGGTAGGAAGGGAGATGAGAAAAGTTTTTTTTTAAATTAAAATTTAGTGACAAGATCAGATGTGAGAGGCAAAAGAGAGAAAGGGGTCAAAAACCAGGAGACAGTAACCAGGAAGTAGTTCTTGGTTTCCAGGCTTGAGATGCCATACAAGATTCTTGAGATGAGAGGAGAGGAGCTTCACCGCCTCATTCCTACCATTGATTAATGTAAATTGCTCCAGAGAGTTCTTTCTGTCTTCCTCCTCTTTTAGCTTTCTTCCTTTCCTTCTTCCTTTTTATTTCCTTCTCTGCCTTAATCCTCTTCCAGAATGGAAGGCAAGCTCTACGTTTAGCTGTCAGGAAGAAACTATTCCCAACTGCTTTCTTGGCCTCAGTTCCCTGTTGTTCTGTTGCCAGTTTTCCTTCTAAAACATAAATATGACCATATCATTCTTCTGCACCATAACTTCTGTATCACCTGTAGGACAAATTTCAAAATCAATAGTATGGCTTGAGAACCCATTCCTAGCCTCTAACTTCACCTCCAACACTCCAGACATGCCCACCAAGACAAGTCATACTGGACATTTTGTTTTTCTCTTATCAGAGCAAACATTTTCACACCTACACAAATTCAATATGCTCATCTCTCCACCTGGGAATGTATTTGCCTGTATGCATATTCATCCTTCAAAACTCAGCACTTCCATGCAGATTTCCAGAAACTAGTTTATGTAGTGTTTACTACTGTTTCTGCTGCTGCTGCTGACTTTTTTTTTCTCACAATATTTTTGCCCTGTTGATTTCCTGCAATGGTGAATTAGGTTTTTGTTTGTTTGAATGTTCCTCTGACTACAGACCAAGCATGATTAATTGTCTCATGTCTGTGTCATGGTGTCATTTTGTTCATCTCTCTGTTACAGAACTCTTCACACCATAGCGTAGCTATTTGGTTAAGTGTTTATCTCCCACACTAGACTGGAAGCTTCTTTAGGACAAGGACCATATCTCAACCACCTCTTCAGCACAGTTCTTACTTAACCAGAGATAGTATTTGTCAAATGGAATTTTCTTTTATTCACCTCAAGTCCTGGGCTCTGATTATAATCTCTTCACTGAAAAACTGAGAAGAAGACCATTTCCAGCAGAGCTTCAAGACCCAATATTTTGCCTCCAGTTGGAACAAAGGCTCATTCATACATTTCCTATAGAGGGACTCACTAAATTAGTGTGTGAAGAACAAGCTCTAATGGAGGTAGGGATGAAAATGTTCTCCTCTTGCTAAATAGGGAAGTGAAATTAGCTAATCATATTGAGCATACAGCACCAGAGAAACAAACATATTTGGTATGACATGGGAGTAAAATGAAGACCCTCGGCTCCAAGGATAATGATGAATCCATATAATTACATTCATCCCTACAAACAATTCTATTAAGAAATTCCAGATGTTGAAGTTAATTCTTTCACAGACTTAAGGAACACAATTCTTCAAACAAATATTTATGAAATAATAGTTTAGAAACATCTAGTGCTATATTTATCTAGCAGCCTCAATGCAGCATCTGCAATTTCTCTGCATATAATGATAAAGGCACACACATCCACACACACACACACACAAAGATATGACAACTTTTAACACTAAAATTCAAGTCTGATGATAAAACTTTCATCAAAATCTGGGACAAAAATTAAACAAGACCTATTAAACCAAATTGAGAGTCAAAATCTATGTCTTACATATTTTACTGTTTGCAAAGAGCAAACCCGTGGCCTGAAAGAAGGTAGTAATTTTTTCAATATAATTTCCACATTGTTTACCCCCTAAATCAGAGATCCAGTAATAGCACAATCCAAGAATTAGGAAGCCTCTCTTTCCCATTCAGATAGAATAAAACTGCCTCACAAATGCATTCAATTTATATAAATTAAAATAAACAGTCTCAGTGGAGGGAGGTAGGGGGAGAGAAAATACGAATTTCAATAGTACTGCTAATTCTCATTCCTTCCCCTAAATGAGTGTACTTTTTTATTATTCATGACATATTCTATATATATTATTATGTACTGTTACATATACATATTATTACACATAGTCGTATACACAAAACCATATATGCCAAACTAAATAGATAATTTAAGGGATTTTCAAATGTAATTTTCCTACACTTTGAGTTGAATCTTTATTTCTACCTAACATGACATGCCACTCCACTCCATTGATTTTTAGGGTTTTATTCCCATTAAAATCTGCTTCTACATTATTTTAGAGGCTGAAATTCCCAAAAGTATAGGCAAGAAGTGTGGAAGGGGTATGGTCATGCTGAAATGCACTCAGGGAATGAAATCGCAACAAGTGCAGAGCTGGAGGGAGGCAGGAGTTGCCAAGACGGCAACGTAGTTGCCAGTGTCAGAGAACTGCGAAAGGGTCAGAGAATCACCCGGTGGCATAAGGGAAGACTGCTTCACCTGTGATGGATCACAGTGGATTTATAACTAGTAAAATATTAAAATTCCACAGAAGGAAAAATCAGGCAAGAATGGTACAAAGTTCGGAAAAAAAAATGATAGAGGGGTCTTGCCTTAAAAGATATTAGAGGGCCGGCCCCGTGGCTTGGTGGTTAAGTGCGCGCGCTGCAATGCTGGCGGCCCGGGTTCGGATCCCGGGTGCGCATCGAGGCACCACTTCTCCGTCCATCCTGAGGCCGAGTCCCACATACAGCAACTAGAAGGATGTGCAGCTATGACATGCAACTATGTGCTGGGGCTTTGGGGGGAAAAAATAAAATAAATAAAATCTTTAAAAAAAAAAAAAAAAGATATTAGAACACATCAGGAAATCAGTTGTATTTATTTATTTATTTATTTTGTGAGGAAGATCAGCCCTGAGCTAACATCTGCCAATCCTCCTCTTTTTGCTGAGGAAGACTGGCCCTGGGCTAACATCCGTGCCCATCTTCCTCCACTTTATATGGGACGCCGCCACAGCACGGCTTGACAAGTGGTGCCTCGGTGCGCGCTTGGGATCCGAACCTGGGCCGCCAGCAGTGGAGCTCGAGCACTTAACCGCTACGCCACGGGGTCGGCCCCCATGGAAATGCAATTTTTATAAAACAATAATAATTAAAAAGAGGAAGCACTAACAAAAGGATTAACAGGTACATAAATAGAACAGATATTAATGTATATAAGGAAGTGCATTGATTTGATATATTATATGTTGAAAATTATAAAAGAGTTTGGAAGAAACATATATGAGATTAGGAGATGAGAAAATAGATTATTTGGACAAATGATATCATTTAAGTTTCTAATTCCACCATTTATTAAAAATAATTTCCAGATCATTGAGGCGTTAAAAGTATAGTGTCAAATCCTTAAAAGATAGACCAAATAGGTAAATGTCTCAGAAATCACAATGATGAAGAGAAATACATTAAACTAAATATTATAATATACCTTATTTCTAGCATTAAATATCTATCATAAACAAAATTAAAGGAACATGAGAAAGAAGAGAATATTTGCAATAAATCTGATAGACAAAGAGTTAATGTCCACAAGATGTAAAGAATACTTGCTAATCAATTAGGAAAAAGAATTGTTGACTGAGCACTCATTCAATCAAGAAAAGTAATTCTGACTTCCTACTGTGAGCCATGCTCTTTGCAAGAAATTTCCTGTTGCTCATATAGTGGGTGAGAGAGAGACAATACCTTTTTTTATTTCATATTTAAAACTTAAGTACTGAAAGTGATAGAAATTGTTATTTTTTCTTTTTTAATGAAAAGAAAAAGGTAACTTTGTAAAAGTCAGGAAACACCAGTGACCCTTTCATGCCATCCTAGATTTTTCTGCTGTCAGCTGACCCACTGTAAACAGCAAAGGATGCATTTCTGAACCCCACTGCAGGTATTTGAAACTAGAAGACATGATTGCAATAAGTAGACAAACACTTAATATAAATATAAATTACGGAAATTACTGGAAATATGATAGGATGTGGCAAGACTGGGAAAGGGGGAAGAGTATCCCAAGAAAAGTTTAATAATTATGATTAGTAGGGTAAGGGGATGCAAGTATTTGGATTATACAAGCACTCTCTAATAGAGACTTCAGAAAAAAAATAAGGGATGTATATAAAAATAATTAATCACTATATATAAGTAAATATATATAATGATTTATAAAAACATATACCTGTAACTAAAAATGTGATCTCATTTCGACCATCCATTCTTCTCCAACTAGGTACTATCTTTCTAGTCCCAGACAGACTACCGCCTGCTTCTATACTCCCTCTGACTCTGCATTCTCGTCTTTTGCAGTGTCTCCAACGTTCTTGCTTCAGTCCTAAGCTGTCCTTGCTGGCAAAAAGTAAGCAAGCTGAGTTTTTCTCTCCTTTTCTGAGAGGCAGTAAGTATAGTGGTTAGGGCTTAGTGGTCAGGACAACCTACGCTTAAATTCTGACTCCATCATTTATGAGCCACGTGGCCATCTACAAGTCACTTAGTGCTTCTGAATCGTAAATTCCTCATCTCTAAAATGAGGATAATGTTGCCTCCTACGTTACAGGTTCATTTTGAGAATTAAATGTGAGAGTGTGATAATGCGTGTTAAGTGCCTGGCACAGAGGGAGGGCCAGTAAGTGGCAGCTGTTACAATTTGCTTAGAGTTAAGTCATCATGTTGGAAATGCTTGCTAAAGTGATTGCAATACAGTATTTTCCTTTGCTATTGCTCTTTTTCCTTTCTCTTGCCTATTTTCACACAATGGTCTCTGCAACAGATACCTTTTACGAATGCCGATGACGCCAACTCCTCAGCAGGAAAACAGCAACTCTGTCTCAGGCTGGGAAAGGCTATTCATTTGAGAGAGATTATGTTTACAGCAGAGTACCTCCCCAACCCCCACCCCTAAAAAAACCCTTCTTTCTTTGGTAACTAGTTCCAGTGTCACTTCACAAGCTAAGGAATTTTGGGCGCCAACTGCTAGAGATTCCCCATCAGTCTTTGTTCTCCCCGAGAGCGTAGATTCGGGTATTTTCAGGATCAGTAAAAGTTTCAAAAACAGAACTGGCTGCAGCAAAGAGCTTGCCGGAGAGCTTTGAGATATTCTCTTGACAGAAGAAAAGAGGCAACGGAGCCGGGTTTACTTTAAGAGTGGAGAAAAGATGAAACTCGCTCCGCTCTTTCCTGGGCACGCGAGCCCATTTCATTTTACCTTCCAGGCCCAAGCTCCGAAAGCTCGAGTGAGCACAGTGTTCCCCCTACTTTGAAGAGAGATGAAACTCCTTTCGTTTCATAGGTGGCCTGATTACTGAAGGTGTTCAAGGGGTTCAGACCCGGCTTTCTACGCTGCTGCCGCTTCTCCCAGCCAAAGAGGCTGCAGGAGGTTTGCTGTTTCTCATCATCTCACACCTCATTTGACCTATATTATATAGATTCTGAAAATTAAAGCGTATTCCTTTAAAAGCCCAGGCTTTTAAATAAATTAACTGTTTTTACGGTTGTATTAGGGATTCAGGCAAACATAAGGCATAGTCCCTGCCCAGAAATTGCAATCTAATAATAATAATACAAATGAAGAGCTAATATGTACCGATGTCCCTAGTGCTTTATGCATATTGTCTTATTTTATCCTCACAAAGGCCTCATGAGGTGACTACAATAATTAGCCTCCTCTAACAGATGACAAATATGAGGCTCAGAAAGGTGAGTAATTTTCTCAAGGTTGCACAGCTACTCCAAAACAGAGCCTGGGTCCAAAACCCAAATTTGTAGGACTTGCAAGCCTGTGCTTTTGGCCGGTACTCTCTACTGCTCTTTCTAGTTGATAAGAACAACATGTGACGTAGAGCCTTGATATTTGTAGATTTAGTATTTATAGTTCCAATTATTTGCAAGTAATCCTAAAGACCCATGGAATCAAGTCACTTTTAAGACGTGTCATGATGGGTTAGAATGACATGCGCTGTGTGGCTGGCACAGGGGAGCAGAGAGGGGGCCAGGCGGCTGCGCAGTGCGCACACGGCTTCACTCATCCCCCAGTGTGTAGCAACTCTCGTGAAATGATAAGACTTGCCTTTCTTCATTAACAACAATTTAACAAAGAAAGCCAGTTGAATAATTAATGACATCAGTTTTGTGTTTGGTAGAATAAGAGAGTTTGGAAAAGCTCACTTAAATTTTTCATTTAGATTCTACTGAATTTCATAGTCAAAACTATAATCTACAATGATGTTCAACCATTACGTATGGGGGTGTCAACAAAGATTTTAGGACATGTCCCTCAGGATTTTTGAGTGATACAGGAAACAATACATAACAGGGTAGTAAAATACAATGGATGCTTCAGAAGGCAGGATGGATGCATGGTGCAGTTGGCATAATATTGCCAATCATGCTGGGTGCAGCCTATTTCACTGCAGCAGTATGGTCTCACCTTCTGGAATAGAGCAGACACTGGCAGACTGGTCAAGTCTAAGGAGGAAGTGTTGGTGTGCACAACACTGTCTTCAAAAGCAACTGGCTGATTTATTCATCCAACAAAACATGTGTTGAAAACCTATTGTATGCCAGGCTATGGATACAGAGATGCATGTCTTCAGGAGGAAGAAACAGCAGAAGCATGCATGTGGTACTCTTTGAACCAACTCAATCCTTCTTTGCCCCAGGCCAGTTTCCAAAACGGTAAGTCAGGGGCATAGCAGGTCAGTTTATGGCAATCACTCAAGCTTCCTGCACTGGGCTTCTGATCATGCATTTTTTCCCATTCTAGTTCTAGTTAATTATTGATATTCAACTCATTCCTCTATATTCCACCCCACTTCTGCCTTTTGTTCTGGATGGTTATACTTTGTTTCTCTCACCTGACCCCTGGTAATCTTGAAAGCCTTTGGCCGCCACTCGCACTCCGAGCCTTGTGCTCCCAGCCTAGTCATACAAGATATACCCTACCCAGGCGCAACCCCTGGGACTTAAAGCTGTCGTTGGTATACTTGGGGAAGGGAGGCCTTTGATCAAAAGGATGTGGCTACAGAAGATATATAGTCATATGGTGCTTAGGAGAGCAGTCAGCTCAAGCAAAATGTCCCAACCCAGGAAAGGCTGAAGCAGGGACAGGTAGTCGTTGGAAATACGGGCATTTGACGTCAGGAAAGGCTACTAATGAGCAACAAGGTCCAAAACCTTGGTCTGGGGTTCAGAAGGTCACTGCAATTCCCAGGAGAGTCCAGAGGAGAACGTGCTGGCTCTATTTGGAGTATCTCAGGTCTTTGTTTGAATTGTGGTTCTGCCATTTACCAGTTGCGTGTGACAGACTTTGTGAAAATCACTTAGCCTCCTGGAGCTTCATTTTCCATTTCTGTGCGATGAAAATGATACTACCTACCTTGCAAGGTTTGTGAGGATTAAATAACATGATGTATATAAAGCGTCAACACATAGTAAAGAGTAAGTGGTAGTTTATAACAATGATGAAGATGCTGACGAGATTAGGAATGTTACACTAAGAGAACTTACGTATATGGGCTAGACTGATAGTGCATTCAGTTTATTTAACAAACAGATGAATAGCTATTTTGAGGACCATTTTGTGCCAATCATTGGTTACTGACTACTGAGACTACAGTAGTGAGTAAGACCAACGTGGTCTTTTCTTTCATGGACTCTAAAGGTACTATTATCAGCACCAGGAAACAAACTGAGGAATAGTTTAGAAATAAAGCAGCAGACCAGTGACAAGAAATAAAGGCCAAAATTTGAGCCAGACTAAAAGGACTGGTGGTTTTGTTTTAGAGTTTTAGATTATGTGGCAAATATCTTCATAGCCATCTTGCCTGCATTTCGGACAAGCCCTGGGCACTGGAGCAAGACCAAGTCTACAGATGGAGGTCAAGGGACCATGGATGAAAGGGAAGGGAGGAAGAGGCTAGAAGAAGGCAGAATCTGACAATTAGGGAGGCTTCATCACGTGCCTGACATGTTACTAAGTACTGGGTATTATTATTATTACTAGAGTTGTTAATAAAATTAGCACACTTCCTTGGGCTGGCATCTTTGATCCTTCCCTGCTGACTCACAGCACTCTGATGTCAACAGCAGTCATTGTGCCTGGCTGCAGGACCATGATGTGCTCAGGGGCTATGGAGCCACCTGATTTCTGTGTTGACTGAACCAAGTGGAGCTGAGCTTATGGCGACGCTGGAGCACTTCAGCCTTTTCAGAAAGTGTATTTTCTCTCTTTCCTGCCACGGCATCAGATTATCTACCATCCCTTTTTATTGTGTCAGTGTGCATACCATCAACAACTCCTTGCAGTCAGTTTTAATATACTTTGAGCTAGAAAAACAGGATAACTCTCATGTCACAATTTTGACTAAAATAAGAGTAACATATATCAAGATCATCCTATAAGCAAATAGATCAGCCTTAGCAATATTGAGGAACTTGTGGACTGGATTTGAGATCAAGACTGTTCTGGGGAACTTGACTTCCATTTCTTCAACCAAGACAAGAGAATAACAATAATAATTGTTATTATATTTTATATAACTATTATTAGTTGTCAACCAACTACTCTGGGACGATGTGGGGACCACAGGATGTTATGCATGTCAAAGTGCTCTATCAAGTGAAGAGCAATATAACAACAGAAGACACAATGCATTTGCATATTTGTTTCCTGGACAGTAGGAGGTGGCAGGATCAATTACCTAGATAGAGGTAAAGGAGGCATTTCTGGAGTAGGATATTAAAGTTAGATATAATTGTCAAATTCTATGCCAACTTTTTCATCTTTATATTACAAAGGACAAGATTATTTGTTACATTTTAAGAACTTTTGGAATAAAGATGATGGTTTAAGACTGATTTTAGTTCCTATATCACCACCCAGGTTTTGGTCAAATTAAATAATATTCAAATGAACCTACACATTTATATGTGTCAGCAGGCAGATGATTTACAAGATAATTACATTTTATCGAAGTATTCAGACTATTGCTATAGACACTCTTGGTGACAAACTCTGGCATATTTTCTTATAATGGGAACTATTGAAATATGCACCAAATAATTAAACTGTCTAGCATGCAAGTTAAATTTCCTATGGAAATTTGATTACTTTATGTCAATGCAGCTTGAAACTATTATTAAGAGATGACTTATGTCACATGCTAATTTGCTTTATTACACTAAGAATGAAAACTCAGCTAAATGCTGATTATTTCTGTTTTTAAATACCCTCTAGAAATGACACCACAGTTGACAAACATTTTTCTCAATTCCATAAGCCATTTTTTTTATTGATACAAGTACATGTTTGGTACATTTAAACAATGGTTCAACTAATTGTGATGTAATATAGCTTTTATATATACTGGTTTAGCACCCCAGATTAATTTCATAGTTATAAAATCAGTTTAATTGCATAATGGCTTCTTAGTTTACTTGGAAATTTTTAAAAAATTTATTGACTCATATTCATTGCCTGCTACCTGACATTGACCAGTTTAACACTAGAAATGGTATTAGCATGCCATTAATCAGTATCTCAATAAATTTCCATTTTAGCACCTTATTTCAAAACTTGTAATCTGCTAATTATATTAAGCTTTGCTACAATGACATTTTATTTCACTTGCATTATTAGGCACATATTAGCATAATTAATTCTTCATACATTTTAAATCTTGGTTCAAAGTAAGAAGGCATTGGAAATGTTGGATTTAATTCTTAAAGTCACTGGCCACAGAGGTACTACTTTCTCATGAATTAGTGATCAAACTCAAAGACTCTTTAAGCAGCTCTGGTGACCTCAGGTCCAGGACAATGAATCCTGAATGAACAGGTCTATGTTGTTTCAGGATGGTCTACGTGAGCATTGTCACTGATTATGAAATGAAAAGAGATCTAGATAGTTTTCAAATTTAAGGTTTGGATTGTATCTGGCTCTGTTGTGAACTCACTTGTCAAATCATTGCCCATATACATTTAAGCCCAGTAATAATCAGATAGGGCAGAAATATTAAGTTTGAATGATCCACCAAAAGTCAATTAGCACACTTATAATTTTATCATTTGGTTTGGAAGGGACTTTAAAGCTCACCTAACCCAAAGTCCTGTACAGTTTATGGAATGCCATGAATTAAGGAGTAAAAGTGAGTTAAAGGCATTTCTCTTTCTATTAGGGAGGTCAATAAGTTGTTTAACTGAGGTGGTCTGTCTTCATTACGATCTTTAGTGAATATGATTAAATTTTAATATTTATGAATATCTACTTGTATTTAATTTTATCGCCTGAATTTTAAGGAAAAGATTCAGGCTCAGATGTTAGAGCGTTACATCTACATGTTACATCTCTAATATCTCTCCGTAGTCCTTACGCCACAAATAATTGCCCTTTGGAAGAGAGGTATAAAGAGTGCGCTGATTTATGAACTTACTAATTTTTCTTCTTCACTGTGACAAACATACAATCACATCATGTCTTGAGGGCACAGAAACATTAATTACTAATATATTTAGTGCTAAAAAAAATCACATCAAATCAAATAAATTTTCTGGGTTTCCATCTGATTTACTGTATGAGCCTTGGAATTATCTCTTTCTGGAATTATTTATTGTCCATATATATTCATTCTGTTAGCATTATTTAGCCTCCATTGGCATTATTTTCTTTCTTTTTTTTTTTGTGAGGAATACCAGCCCTGAGCTAACATCTGCCAATCCTCCTCTTTTTGCTGAGGAAGACTGGCCCTGGGCTAACACCCACACCCATCTTCCTCCACTTTATATGGGACACTGCCACAGAATGGCTTGCCAAGCGGTGCATTGGTGCGTGCCCGGGATCCGAACTGGCAAACCCCGGGCCACTGCAGTGGAGCACGCACACTTAACCTCTTGTGTCACTGGGCCGGCCCCGGCCTTATTTTCTTTGAAACTCTTGCATATCACATCAAAGGCTTTTAGGTTTTAAAATGGGAAGAACCTCCAAAAACCATCATTATGTTTTCTAAGTCAGTCCAGGGAGCACAGACCCACAAAGAAAGCAGGGACCTTGAGAGTTCTTTATTATTTCCAGAAGAAGAGATAATTGATAACACAGCCTTTATCACACAGTCCAGCAACTCAAAATGCTAATTCACAATGTTGATGATTTTCTCTCTCCTTCCTGTCTATGTCTTGGATGATCCTGGAGAGTTCTGATATCCTATCTCCTGCCTCCCTTTCCAGATTATGCAAGATCTATCAGAGCGGAGTGTTACATCTCTTTGTATTCTAGCCCTCATGCTTTTCTTCTTTGAAGCACAATAGTAGTGTCAACTTGTCCTGTTCATTCAACCCTCTAAATATATCTTAGTTTCCTTTTATCTTGGAAGCCATTCCAAAAACTTGGAGTTCTCCAAGTGCTCCAGCTCTCTTGCCTCCGTATCCAGGGGTAGGTCATTTTCTCTGCCCAGAATACTCTTTACCTCTCTTTTTGCAGCATCAACTTCCAGTCATCTTTCAAGGCTGTGCTCAGGCTTTGTTTTTCCAGTTAAACACTCCTGACTTGACTCACCCTCAAGTTATATTACTTGCCTCTCTTTGATCTGCTGTGCTCTGTACATCCCCCATTCACGTATTACATGGCATCATCATTATTAGTTTACTCATCTCTCTTCTCTGGACTATCTGGGGGCTAGAGATGTTGTCTTTCACAGTAAAATCCCGAGTAGCGATGCCCGGAAAATAAGAGACTCACAGCGAACATTTGTTGGTTGAATGAATAAGTGGTGATGTGTAGTTCAGATTTAGACAGAGAAGCCTGACCTTAGCCGAGATGTGTGTCTATTTTTTACGAGTCATTTTCCTTCCTATTTGACTAATATGGTTTCTCTCTAGAGACAAGAGTAATTATTATCTGCTTTCCTATAAAATCTTATCCTTCCATATGACAGACATCTTCTCTGATGTCAATCAGAAAAGTGGCACCTGAATGCTGAGATGATTGAGAGAACTGCTCAAGTGCATAGGTGCCTGAGGCACTGTTTAGAAATACAAGGAGATCATGATATGTGCAAACTCAATGTGTGTCAGTCATTTCCTTTACATTGAAGATGGTTGTGGGGAAAATATTTTTGCGCTTTTTAAATTATTTGTAATTAAATTTGTTGAAAAGCTCAACACTGATGCATTTAAAACATGATTCAGTATACAGAGGTATCAATATCGAGGCAACTTTTCAATGACTTAGTTATCCTTTAAAGTGAAGAACCATTACAGAACTGGAGAAACGACTTTGAAATCTCAGTGACCAACCTAGACTGGTTTTCTAACAAAGTAAATGGAAATGACAGTAAATAAAGAAGACTATGTTAAAGGAAAAGAAGTGGACAGATAAAGGAAGATGACAGAATTTTTATTAGGATTTTAAAACTTAAAATAACACACCTATTATTACTAGGCGTAACAGAAAGTATCTTAGCATTTTGCATAAAAAAGGAAGTAATCAGGCTTCTGACACAACTATATGTGGCATGGAGGGTGGGGAGAGGGAACATGGACAGCTAACCTACAGGATAAACCCTCCCCTCTTCTTGCTCTGAATTAGTCTAGTTTGCCACATAGCGTATATGGCAGAAGAGTGAAGATGGTTACTTTTTCTCAGAGAAAATAAAGTGCAGATTGCTATGAGTTGAAGTGAGGTGGGCCCAGAATTAGTTCCTGATGTGTCTGGAAACTTTCAATTATAGAAATGTTGGGGAGTTTTTTCATTCCTCTCTCACCTCCCTAATGACCTTGTTCTAGAATTTGCTTCAGCAGTTTCTCTCTCCTCCCTGGGATCTCCCATCTGCTTACAAATATCCTTAATATCATCCACTTTCCTCCTCCAGCTACTATTCCAGATTTTACTCCTTTTCTTCAGCATGTCTGAAGATTTATCGATGCTTAAAACTTCCACTTCCTCACTTTCCATTTTTCTCACCCAGTCAGGCTTTTGAATTCACCATAACAACTTTTATTTATTTATTTTTTTTGTGAGGAAGATCAGCCCTGAGCTAACATCCATGCCAATCCTCCTCTTTTTGCTGAGGAAGACCCGCTCTGAGTTAACATCTATTGCCAATCCTCCTCCTTTTTTTTTCCCCTTTTTCTCCCAAAGCCCCAGTAGATAGTTGTATGTCATAGTCGCACATCCTTCTAGTTGCTGTATGTGGGACGCGGTCTCAGCATGGCCGGACAAGTGGTGCGTTGGTGCGCGCCCGGGATCTGAACCCGGGCTGCCAGTAGTGGAGCGCACGCACTTAACCGCTAAGCCACGGGGCCGGCCCCCTATAACGACTTTTATTAAAGCAATCGGTGACCAGATATTGCTGAAACCAAAGGTCGATTTTCATTCTACATGTGACTCACCTCTAAATACTATTTGACTTAGTTGTTCGCTCCCTCTTGAAACACTTCATCCTCTAGGCTTCTCAATCCCATAGGCCTTGTTTTCTTCTTACCTCACCAGTTGATTCTTCTCAGTCTATCATTTTTCTAAATTCGATGTGCCTCCTTTTCTTATCTACACTCCAGCTTACTAAATTAAGTACCACCTATACCCTTTCTTCTCCAATCTGGACCTTGTATATTCGACTGCCTTCTTGATCTGTTTTTGGATTCCTGTTAGGCATCTGAAACTTAACAAGTCCAAAGAGATTCACTGCATTCTTTCTTCTTATCCTCACTCCAGATACCCCTACCTAATCCACATCCCTTCAGGCCCTCCCCAAGTCACCATGATTGCGCCATCATCCACACCAATTGCTCAGGCCAAAAACTAAGAAATTAGCCTTCAATTCCTTTTTTTCTTCGCCCCACTCATTAATCCCTCAGTAAATCCCATTCACTCCAAAATATATCCTGAATTCAACGACTTTCATCATCTCACTGCTTCTAGAGCAAGCCTCCATCTGTCACCTGCACTAATGTGACAGCTTCCTGACTAGTCCCCTTGCGTCCACCACTGCCTGTCCAGCAATCAGGTCTACACACAGTAAGCAGAGTGATGTTTTGAAAAATCTAAATCCACATCATTCCTTTGTTTAAAACACTTCAAAGCTTCCCACTGCTACTAAAGCAAAATGCAAGCTCTTTACCTTAGCCCTAAATGACCCGGCTCTGCCTACTCTCTAAGTTCACTCACTCCACCCCTGTGGTCTCAAAGGCATTGTGCTCAAACCTTGTACTTGCTCCCTTTTTATGCAAAGTGGGAACACTCTTCCCCTGAGATGTCTGATTCTTTCTTAACATTTACGCCTCAGCTCAAATTTCAGGGTTGCCTATCTAAAATTAGTAGCCTTCCCATTGCACCACCCACCATCAAATGCATCATTTTCTTTACAGAACATGATTTATCTTCTTCAGAGCGCTGGTCAATAAGGGAAATTATCTCACTTATTTGTGGATGAGTTTGTTGAATATTTTCTCACTACTAAAATGAAAGTTTCTAGCGGGCCCAGACACTTGATCCTCCCTATATGCTCAGGGCCTAGAGTAATGTTTAATGGCATTTGATGGCTGACTGACTCACAGACTCAGGATGTCTCTGTACCACATATTAAAATTTATCTTTCTACTGAAAACTTCAAAAGCTCATTTTTTGACTGATAAGACATTTCTCAGAAGCTGTCCCAGGGGAATTGTTTTGGAGTCTTTCTGTGCTACTTCTGTTTCCATCCAAGCCTGTTGGTGCTCCCTTCGCCTCTACTTCCACTTCTATCTCCATCTCCATCTCTGTCTTGATCTTGATCTATCTTGCTCTCTAAATTTCTTGAGCTAGACATTTACCTCCTTTGTGGCTCTATCTCTAGCTTTCTTCCTTGTTTAAACACAAGCCAAAGAGCTTCCTTTAAAAAGAGCATAATAATGTCAAGTAACTGTATTTAAGGAGCATTAGAAACCATTATCATCATATTCAAACAGCTTGCTGCTTTGGCTATTGTCTTAAAAAGATGAGACATTTTAGCTATTATTAAAAAAAACTCATTATGGCACAGTTCTTTACTGCAAAATTGGATATCTGAGGATCAAATCATGTTTCCTAAAATATTCTCATACAGTATTTCCTGATAGAATAGGACTAGTCCATTCAACACCTTAATGTAATGTTATAGAAAGGCTCAATTTAATCCCTTGATGTTTGAGGTCGGATTCACTTCCAAAGTTACTCACGTTCCTAGGCAATATATTTTAGATATATTTTTATTCATAAAATATTTGTTGAATTGCTACTATATACCAGGCACTGTGACATATATTGGAGATGCAAGAGGAATGAACAAAACAGACATGTCCTCTGTCTTCATGGAGCTTAGAGTCTTAAAGGAGGAGGCAGATATTAACAAAATAATACATTAATAAAATCAAAAAATAATAATGGGTAACACTTATCGGATGAATGTTTACTGTGTGCCAGGCAGTGTTCTAAGTGTTATACAACTATTAACTCATTTAATGCTTACAACAATTCTATGATGTAGAAACTACTAACATGCCCCTTTTACAGAGGAAGAAACTAAGGTCACACAACTGGTAAGAAGCCAAGATGGGATTCAAAATCAGTCTCTAGAAGCCATACTTTTAATCACTATATTTTACTGGCTGGTGAGACTTGTTTAAAAAAATGAAAGGCAAGATTCATTCCAAGTAAATTCATAATTATAACAATAAGTTCTATGAACCTAAAAAGTATAAAAAGAGTACATTCTAGAGTGACCTAGCCTGGGGAATCAGGAAAGATTTTCTTAGGGAAGAGGTGTTAGAGCTGAGATGGGAAGCATTTAATTAATTTATATTTCATTGCCTCCAATGATGTGTTGCCCTACCTAATACTACTAGAATCTTCTTTTCAAAGGAATACAGAAGCTGCTCATTGACAATTTGGTAGTCAATTTATTCTTCTGACTTTTCCAATTCCCACAATATAATCAATCTCTGCTGTTGCTTAATATAATGCGAAGTCAGAACAAATGAATATGGGTCAGATGCACGTAAAAACTCTCTGGGTGGCCATGGTCTTTCTCAGGACGAATTTGACACCTTCAATAATAATCCTAAGAACGAACAACATTAACTCCAATTCTTTTTGTGACTCATACTAATCACTTGTAGATAAAGCTATAGTTTGGAAAGGAATTATTTAAGAACATCATAATCAGATTATGCAATCAGGACACTGGAAGGACTGACATTACTGCATTTAATTTATGACACATTATATAGTAAACCATTTCAGGGAAATGACGCCTCTCCTTTTAATGCAGATCATTAGGAAAATACTCCTCACTATCCATGTGGCAGAACACTAGAATGTGCTGCCAGAGGAGGTCATCATACGTTCCTTTCAAACAACAGCTCATTTAATTCCCAGATAGGCCAAGAACCTTCAATTTGTTCCTTGGACACAGATTTCATTCTTCATCCCAGGACTTATCTAAAAATGTAGTATGTTGCGCATAAGAGAAATCAAGAGAAAGAATGAGAATGAATGTCTTGCCAAGTGATCAAGTTTTATAGTCTCTCAAATCCAAGAGGATTGATCTCCTGTTTTTTTCTCACTTGAGGATGAAATTCACAGATTTCAGAAAAGAAATCACAGACTTGAAATGAGTGGTGAGACTAAATCAGCAAATAAGAAGCCAAAAACATCCCAACAGCAATTATTCAACAGCCATTGAAATTTGCAAAAGATGCCAGCATCTCCCAGGAGAGTAAACAATCATGATGTGGAAATGTCAATTGTGGAAACAGTACGTTAAAAATGCAGTGCAAAATTTCCCAGCAGTATATTTTGTCTTATGGAGTGTAGCATTATGCACAATATTCCATAAGTAGCCCCAGGGTTGTAGCTACATCAGCAGAAATCTCTTTACTTCTCTGTCCATGGTAATCGTTAATGAACTGAACTAGAGACACACTGGCTAGCTTAATTTATTATCACCAATAATTGTTTATGTCTAACAGGTTCAATGATGGAATTCAAACCCAAATCCTATATACACCCATTTGCCTGCTCTTCTTTATGGCTAGTTCATTGTCCGAGATTGCATATCTTTGGCACAGTCAAGAAAGGCCACCCTTTTGGTTGCCCTGGTAATGCCTTCTTCATATGTCTTTTAAAATATCCCAGATTGGCAGCTCCTCAGAAATAAGAAATGGATATAAATGGGAGTCATCTTATTTAAGTAGTAAACTAATTGTTAATACACTTCTCTCTAGTTTAAGAAAACACTGTTTTTGTTGTTTTAGCTTTTTACAATTGCTCCCAGGACCAACAGAGATATTTCTAACACTACATAATAGGCCTGCAGTTTTA
The DNA here is from genome assembly GCF_057802395.1 of Ceratotherium simum simum. Taxonomy (NCBI): domain Eukaryota; kingdom Metazoa; phylum Chordata; class Mammalia; order Perissodactyla; family Rhinocerotidae; genus Ceratotherium; species Ceratotherium simum. The sequence continues at coordinate 32,879,059 of NC_141928.1, read as the reverse complement.
AGGTAATATCAAGGCAGTTGTTTTCATCCTCAACTGTGACAGATAACCCATCCTAAGGATTTCAGATTAGTAGATATTGAACTTTTGCTCCCCTCTTGGAATGCTAGGAGCCTCTGGGCAAGAGTAATGTTCTACTCTTTTTCATGCTTAATGTTTCTGCCAAGGCAGAGAGGGGAAAGAAGCATGAAGTCAGAAGTTGCTCACTTCTCTTTTGATAGTTCTTTGGCAAGGCTTTCTCTTTAATGTTAACCAGGAAAAGAGAGAGTTCCTCAGTGCAAAAGGTTGGGGTGGGGGCTGTGCTTAGAGGTACTGAATATGTGATAGACCTAGATAAAAAGAGACTGAGAACAATCCTACCATTTGGATGAAGAGTCTAAAATGAGTTAGCTGATGAGAGTAAAATGTTTTTCATTCTAAAGGGTCCTGAGGCCATGTCAGTGATTGAGTGCTACTAGTAGTCAATAGATCACTAAGTGACTAATGCAATCTCATTTTAGGACTTGAAAGGCTAATTGGATTTTATGATTTTCAGGGATTTAACATTATTTTTTATGGGCAATGGATTGTCCAAAGGTGGGGAGACTGGCATCATATGCCTTCTAAATATCTTTTCAAACAAGATATTGTGGTTTTTGTGATGGTGTTATAGATAGAGCCAATTAAAGCGTATTTTGCTGGACTATGTGATAGTACTGCTCAGCCAAAGTGGGAGTAGAATGCTCTGTATTGGGGTACCGTGGCTTAGGCCCCCAATGAGCTCAAGGTCACAGAAATTAATATGGCCTGGGAATTATCAATATGACATCTACCGTGATAGGGTTCTATTTGTATAATTATAATTAATAATGAATGCATCATTTTGGTTTAGAGATCCAGAATTAAACCTATCATCTGTTCAAGGCATAAGTCTTCAGAAATAATGGGATAATGATTTGTCTTATGCATTTCTATGGCTAGCCTGACATTTTTATACCAGATAAGTGAGCATCTACCTTCAAAATTATAAGGTCTACACTAATGCCTCCCAGATGTTTATTAAAAGTCCCCAAAGCAACTTTGCAGATTCTCACATAAAATTTTGCAGTAAATCCCCAACATATGAATACGTCATAGGACATATTTTATGAATCCCACTTAATAGTAGAAGCTCAAGATTAAATTATTAACTGTTGTAAATGTTTTCAAGAACCTTTGAAAAGGAAGCGAAATGATCATAACACACAGGCAATTTCAAAATGCTCCAATGACCCTTGACAAAGGACCCACTCTTTTAATAGGATGCTCATATTTTCCCAGCCATAGCCTATATTGCAATTCTTTATTTTTTTTCTCTTTTGAAACTGATTTTTCCTGGGAAGATGGGTTGCCTAAGGTTTCTAGAGGCTGGACATGAGTAAGGGAAGCTAATGGTAAATATGTTAATATGTATTCAAGGTCAAATAGGTCTCAGAAAATTCAAACAATCTTCTCCAGAAAGAAACAAGATTCATATCTTGTTATACCTATCTCAGTAGCTTCAGATAATAATACATAACGTTTTAAGATGCCAAAGGGGTACTCTAAGGGCAGTTTTAAAGAATATATCATGTATTGAAACAGAGTACAACTTTCTGCTTATGGGATCTTTGGTAGAATATCTCTGATTTTGTTGAGGCAGCAGAGCCTGGTGATTAAGTCTCAACAGAGGAGTCAGGACCTTTAGATTCTGCAGTTGGTGCCACAGCAGCTCACATGCTACCTAAGCTCTCAGAAGAACCTCTGAATCAGCAGTGATTTAGAGGACAGAGGACTGGTCTTAAAAACAGAACACGTCATTTTAATACTTGCTAGGTAAAACAGTCTACCTGAGGCTCACTTTCTTTATAACTTCACTTGTAATTTGGGGGAGTAATACCTTCCTCCTAGAGTTGTTGTAGATTGTTATGTGTATGTGAGGTTATGTCAACTAAAATTACTTTGCACATTGTAAAATCCTCATCAAATGAGAGTGTTTTTATTATACAGATACAAAAGAGGGCTCATGCCCTCTACCCAAAACACAAGGGAACTGAGATACTCGACCAGAACTCCACACGGCACATCTTCCTCTTTCAGTGAGGAAAGAATCTGTTAGAGAATGTAGGAATGGTATTTTTATGATCTATCAACATGATGGTGTAAGGGCTTTTCAAAAAGCGTTGTTTGGATATCCCAAACTTAAACTTATTCTATATATAACCTGTCTCTTTTACTATTATTCTTCTAAATTGTTTTTCATGGAAATCCTTTGTTTTAGAGAATGCTGAGTGAATCCCAGTAATTTGGGGAGGCTGGAAGAAAGAACTATAAAGAGATTAGATTTGAAGCATTGACAGTATCAGTCTAGTCTTTAAAAACTGAAGAAGTATTTATAGGTAAATAATCAGGAATCCGGCAGTGTAGGGGTGTGTGAGTGGAAACTAGGGAGCTAAGATAATTAAGGACTTACTTAAGTCTCAACTATCAAAAAATCTCGAATAACAGATAATAGCAATTTGTATTCCAACCAAATTCTTTATCTCAGAGAATTCTTATTATTTTTTTGAATCTCAAGCATAAATACAAATCAAGACAAAAATTCTTTTATTTGCATGGAGAATGCCAAAAAATGTGCAAATATTAGTAATCGTTTGCAGACATCAGTGGATATATTAAGATTTGGCAGATGATTGATGTCCCAAGTCTATTCTCAAGAGCAGTAATCTATTATCTACATAGAGATCTCTACCAGTCTAAAGATCTGCAGTAGAGGCTGATACTGTCCAATTTCTGCTCTGTTCCATAGATCCATATCGTAACTCAGAGATGTCTATTTATGGCAAAATTGTTTAATCGGTTTACCCAAGTTGCTTTCCTAAGGGAGAAGCTACTCAGGAGAGTCAACCTCGGGTGATGAGGTACCCAAGGGAGGAATTTTGCCAAAGAATTACAGTGACATTATGTGGCATAAAGTCAATTGGCAACCAGGCATTGTTCCAGGCAATCTGAAAGACAAAGTAGATGGCCAAAGCAAATAATTCACATTAATATATATTTTCTAAACTTCCAATTGTCCAATTCAGCTATCTGTTTATTTCAGATGAACTGGAAAATTGCCCAGTCTCCACAGCTCTCAGCAATTAAGCACACATGCCTAACATACTAAGTTAAATGTTGTGAAATAATAAGTTTATTGAGAATGAAACAAAATCAAACAATGTTAAGCAAAGAGGCATCAATTATTCACAAACACATCTCAGAGTTAGAAAAAATCACGGCATCAATGCCATCCACTATAGGAGGCAATGCTGTGTACAGGCTTTGGAGCTACAAAGACTGAACTTGACTCCTGGCTGTCTCTTACTAGTTGAGTGACCTTGAGCTAGTAAGGTTCTTAAGCAAGTGACCTTAAGCAAGTAACCCCTAATCTCTTCACCAATAATATGAGGATAAAAATGGCTACATGAGAAGATAATGCATGAGCCTAGCACATAGTAATGGTGCAATGAATGTTAGCAATCATTACTACTATTTCTTTGATACTTCGAGTGACTCACTGTCAGATATAGCTATTGTCTCTCAACTCCAAACTCACCTTTCTTTTCTCTGCCTTGGGATGCTGAAGCTAGTACTCTACAAACTACATGCCAGGGGGATCTTGGTAGGTTCTGCCAATAGAGGCCGCTAGGGAGAGACTACGAGGCTGGAGGAAGAGAAAGGACTTGCTTCTTCCTGTCAGCTTCCTGTGGATTTTCTGTCTGCTTTAGGTTCCTTTAAGTATCACCTCCAGCAATGCTTCTTCATCCTTCAGCAGCTCCTTTCCAGGGCAGCAGCTAACTCTAGTGCAGCTTTGCCAAAATTTGTAGAACCACTTTCTCCTGTACCCTCAGAGTTACCAACACCAACCAGCCAGTTAGAGGTCTGGCTCTGAGCCCTTGGGGGTGCTCCTTGGAACTCAAAGACACCATCACCAGCTGAACAGCATCCCCTTTTCTCAAATATCTGAGTTTCAGCTTCACAGGGCTCTTCTTCTAAGCTCCTAAGTGTTAATATTTCCAGCCTCTTCCTATTGTTTCCTTAGCTCGAGGAATGGTAACTGCTTCCAGGATTTGCTATCTTCATAGCACAGAATTCTCTTATTATCCTTCCAGTTACCTGAGTAACAACTTTGTACCTAGTTAATTATTCACTGTACTAAATTTTCTCTCTTTAAATAACTGGTGTGGTTTCTATTCCCTGAGTGGCCCTCACTAATACACTCAATATCTGACAGTTTATTTAATCACTTGGACAGCTTAGAAAGATCATGGTTTTGAGCTAAACTTCCCTCCTAGTGGCTATCACCTATGGGGCCTTTTGAACCACACAGAACAACTCTCCTCCTGGACTTCACTAGCTTATCTAGTATTGGCATGTTTCAAATCAGGTTACTGCTCCAAAGCCACAGAACTAGGTGGAGGAAGAAATGAGGTACAGACAAAGCAGCCAGTAGGAAATGACATGAAGGCACGGATAGAAATGAAACGATTGATTGCCTGTTCAAACCAAAACTACAGTGATGGATCACCATTCTAGAACTTACCTATAAAATTCCAATAAAATGCAGGAACTGATTTGATGCAGCATTCCTCATGCCTTATCAAATAAGCATTCCTTATTTGATATAAAAATATCAAATAAGACATAAAAATATGAAAGCTCATGACTCTAAAAACTTCTGTTAATAGTCAACTTATTGCTAGAATGGAAGGATGTGGCACAAATTGCAAGCTGGCGGAACCAAAAGAAAAAAATATGAAATTGATTTATATATGAAAATAACAGTAGCTAATATTTCTTGAATACTTAATATATACCAGGCATTTCTCAACACTTTCTATAAGTCATTTCATTTAATCTTCCTTAAAACTCAATGAGATAGATACTATTATCCTTAACTCATAGATGACGAAACTAAAGAATAAAGAGGTTAAGTGACTTAACTAGTTGCATTTAGCTAGTAAGTGGCAGGGATGGGATTCAAACTCAGGTAATCTGGGTCCTCTGGCTCTTAACTCCTATAACGACCATCTTCTCTTTCCTTCTATCACTTAGTTCAGTTAGAAGAGTCACCGTGGTCCCTCTACTGCATGGGGTCTGCTTTTTGAGGTAGTCAGAATGACATGTAATCACTTCCCTCCTCTGATTAGTATTCTTATTCCTAAATCTAGATAGAAACTGCATCTCCAAGAGGAATGTGTATGAGATAGGTTTAATTTCCACAAGAAAAGCACTATAGAAGGCAGCAGAATCAGAAGTCATCCTAGTAGACTTGCAAACCAACAGCTGTGTTTTTCTGTTTTTTATGTACGTCATTGGTTCAGATCAGTGATTCTCAAACAAGAGGGCACATCAGAAACATCTGGGAAATTTTTCATATACACAAGCCTATGTCTCCTAAGATTTTGAGCCAGGACCTCTAGGATGGAGCCTAGGTGTGTATTTTGAAAAGGCTGTCTAGGTTGAGGAAGGGATTAAGAGGCACTGGTTCAGGTTATCAGAACACAACTCAGCAGGGGAGGAGCAGATTCCAGCTCAGGTCAGCAGAGTCAACCACCCGCCTGATGACTGCTAAAGATTGGGATTTGGTTTAGGTGCTGTGCACAGCAATTTCGTGTCCAGTTGTATTTATTGGAAGGAGATTCAGCCAGAACATAAGTGAATTCAAAGTACAGCAATTAGCAATCTTTACAGCCTGCCAGCAAACAAGAAAGTACAGATAGATTTCTCATTGTTCTAGAATAAGAACTCCTCCCCCATCCAATAAAAAAGGCAAAACAACATAAACTCTATAAAAATGCTGTAGAACAGGCAAAGAAAAGGAAAGACATATTCTGAAAATGATTTATTTTAGAAGCCAAAGGAAAATCAGAAAAAAATCCCCACAAAAACCCTGACATTTACACAATAAGCAGGGTAACATGACTTTTATGAATAGTGAGTAATTCACAAGAGAAGAACCTGTTGAGATGAACAGTAATAGGACGGAAGGAAGAAGAATAGTGTTATACAGAAAGAAACAGGGAAACTAAAAAGCCAACAATAGATTTCAAATATGCTTTGGAAGCATAAAAGGCATGATAAATATTGCAAAGCATTGAATTAGTGATATGGAAGACAAAATTAAGAAAATCTTTCAGGATGCAGAACAAAAGGATCAAGAACTGTAAATAATGAAAATGGATGGGTAGAGTGGCTGTGTGTCTCAATTTGTACTCAGTTCTTGGTTTATGCCTATTGTTCTGTGTAATTACTAACTGCTCCCCCCTTTCACTTTCAAAATTGTCCTGGTTTAGATATAAGCGACTTGGTCACCTAGACCAAATAGATAAAGAATAAAGAAGACAGCACCAACCTAAGAATTATGGTGTATCTAAGAAAGAAATCATAACAACAAGAACAGAAGCACTAATCAAAGACATATCTGAAGAAAAATTTTCCGTTTAAAAAAAAAAATCTCAGCTTAATGGCTTCATTCTCAGCAAAATCAATAAAACTTGATTTTAGACATATCTGGCAAAATGGTTTAATAAAAAACTGTCAAGCATTCGGGAAGAAAGAAAAGGGAAAAGGTAACCTTCAAAGGGATAAGTATAAATGTCACGGGTTTCTCATTTCTGCTATATTAAATGCTCAAAGACGATAAAATGATATCTAACTGAATTTGTTTGGGAAAGAATTTTATGCCCTGTCAATCTGTCTTTTATTTGTAAGAAAAATAACAAAGACATATTGGGATATATAAGGGTGTAGAAAATATGCCATTCATATACCCCAGATGAAAAAGATCTCTGGAAATACTCCAACTAACTAGCATTTATTTTCCCCTTCCTAAGGAAATCTACAAAGTGGACAAAGAGTCTATGAACAAAGATCTTTATTGTGGAACATTTTACAACAAAAATTGTAAAAATCTCAAATGTCAACATTCTAGGCATATCCAATAGCCTATTAACATGTAGTTAATAAAATAATGGTGACAATGGGTTTCCCATGACATGGGAAAACACTAGCAATGTCACATCAAATGAAAGGATCCGAATGGAAATTCTCCAGGTTTAAAGAGAAAGTTTTATATATCAAATACTAGGAGAAATATCCTAGCAAGTTAAGAGGGATTGTTTCTGGATAGCGGGATTAAGAAATTTTTTCTAGGCTTTCATATTTTCCTGATTTTATAATTAGAAAAAATCAACAAAACAGGTAGAGAAATACGATTTGTTTCAAGTCTGTGGAAACTTAAAAAAGATTCATAACACCATGGAAGTGAGCAAAGCAGAATACAAAATTGATTGTACATTTATAATTTCAGAAGTTCATTCATTCCTTAAACAAATGTTGAGTGCCTACTATGTGTAAGGCACTGTAATAGGCCCTTGGATTATAATGGCAAGTAAAACAGAAAACACTAACCTCACTGAGATTAAAAACATGTATACAAGAGGACAAAAATAGAAGGGAATGTATGTTAAGGAGATGATATTATTAGTATTTTAAATTGTAAATACATTTTTTAACATCACCATTGCATTGTTTTCATACAAAAGTTACTATTTTTTTAAAAAAGTCAATGAATAACAGAGTGCAATTAAGTGAGGGCAACCTTCCTAGACCACTCTGGCCCGGAGTATTATCAGCTTTTTCAGAATTATCCACTAAAATTCTCCAGACCATTTGTTGGCAACTTGCTTCGCACAGAAATGAGAATCACTGAACCCACAGTAGAGGAAACAAATCCAGTGATGAGATGCAAGGACACTTTTGTGTTAAAATGACATTTTTTACAAGGGACTTGAATTACTTTGTCATCACTATTTTGTTAATTATCTCATCAGAGAAATGTTATCAGTTTTCTTTAAAAAAACACAAATATTAAGGGCGTTTGTCAGCTTTTTGCCATGAGTTTGCTTTTCTTCAGTGCCTGTTGAATTTTAGCGTCAGGGAACAGAGGCTTAAGGAAAGGGAAAATAAGGGAACTAGCGTATTAAAAAAAACATTCAGTACCTACTATATGTCAAACGATGTTGCTAATCCACTTGATATAAACTATTCAACTTAATACCTCAAACACTATGAGTAGTTATCGTTATCTGATTATCTCTATGTTATGAGTAAGATTACTAAGATTCATTTATGGGTATGCCTGGAATGGATTCCATTCACTATCTTTTTTTCACTCTTGTTCTCTTGCTTTCAAATGAGGATGGCCACCCCTCCTTTACAATGTGTACTTTTTCTAGTTCTCTCTAGCCTCACCTTAAAGGCCTATGTCACCTCCTATTGCTTAGTCAGTCATTGAGGTATTTCCGATTAATACTTGTCTACGACAAATGTGCTGACATCTCCTGGTCCAAAAGTGTCAAACTGGTGACCCTCCAGCCTTAGTGGGCCTGCACAGTGTTTTTTAAAAAAGGAGTTAGTTAATTAACTTGATGGGGGAATCCTTTCATAATGTTTATGTATATCAAATCATCATTCGTACACTTTAAATAACTTACAATTTTATTTCTCTCTCTCTCTCTTTCTATACATATATCAATAAACCTGAAAAAAAGTGAATTAGTTCTTAACATTTAAGGAAATTTTTACATTAAAACATTCACAGGGGCCGCCCCCGTGGTATAGCGGCTAAGCCCCGCGTGCTCCACCTGGTGGCCTGGATTTGCGGGTTTGGATCCGTGGTGCAGACCTACACCACTGTCAAGCCATGTTGTGGCGGCAACCCACATAGAGGAAGACTGGACAGATGTTAGCTCAGGGCTAATCTTCCTCAAGCCAAAAAAGAGGAAGATTGGCAATGGATGTTAGCTCAGAGCGGATCTTCCTCATCAAAAAAAAAACATCCACAGTCTGCCTTCATTTGAAAATTCAGAATATCTGGCAATATCCCCACGAGTAATAGCTGGTTGCAGCTGGCTTGTGGCTGGCTGCCTCCTTTAGAAAGGTCAGGCACTCTTCAGTTACCTAGAATTTTTACTACTCCCTACTGTATTATTTGGGACTGTTTTTCACATTTCCATTACCTTCCGGGCCCCTATAAGGCATCTGAGTTTGAGACCTCTGCCCCAGGTCATTGATTCTCAAACTGTACTGTGCGTATATCAATCACCTAGGGGAGTTACTTCAAGACAAACAACAAAAAAAGCAGCTACTAGGCCACAGCATATAATTTAGTGGAACTCAGTGAGTCTCAATATCTACACTTTAAGAAAATTACCTAATGTGATTTTGTTTCAGGTGGCTTCGAGTCACAGTTTGAAAATTACATTAGGGGAGACTCTTAGGATAATCATGTCCCGAAATATGATACTCAGAATCACCTGTGGACATAATCACCTGAGAAGTTGTTTGTTTCTCAGATAGATTTCTATGCTCCAACTCTAGGGGTTCTGACTTGATAAGTCTGAGCATCTATATTTTGAAAAGTTACCTGGGTGTTTCTAACACACAGATGGCCACCACTCCAGGAGGCTGAAAGCCTAAGAAATTATACTTAATAACACAAAAGCAGTGAGGACAATGGGAAGCTAGAAATAGACCTGGCTAATCTTAGCCAGGTCTGAACTCTTGTCTGAGTTCCTGATATTTTATTCAACAAGAGATGACAGGATAAAATACAATTCCAGGCTCTGTCTCTTTTTCACTAATGATTATTTCCAGTAACTTTCCTTTTCGGCAACTCTGACTTTCTCTAATTTTATATGTCAGGAACCTTTGGCTACACAATATAATGAAATTGGCTAAAGGAGGTGATGAGAGTTTGGGAAAGCAGTGGCTCAAAGTCATGAGAACAATGTCACTTTTCTATCACTTGTGGTCTCCAGAAAATTGAAAACCTATTTGGGGGAAGTGCAAGTTGTATGAAAAGTTTAATAGGGTAGTAGAAGCAGTTTTTCTATTTCTTACAAAGTCAGTTTCTTCGAGGCCTTACTCTTCCAGCTTTGTTCTATATCTTACAACATAGTAAGTTTTGGGTGGTCATGAACTCTACCCGTCAGTGAATGAGGACCCTTTTTTCATAAGGTGGTATAATTTCTTAGGTTCACATCACCCCACCTCGACAGACGGTGGGTTTTCCACAGGTGTTACTTAGTTCTGCTACACTGGAAGGGATAGAAATGGGTCATTAATTCAGCTTAATCAACAGTCACTGAGCTTTTGGTAGTATTGACATTTTAACAATATTAATTCTTCCAATTCATGAACATGGGAAGCCTTTCCATTTATTTGTGTCTTCTTCAATTTCTTTCATCAGTGTCTTGTAATTTTAGGGTAGAGATCTTTTGCCTCTTTGATTAAGTTTATTCCTAAGTATTTTATTGTTTTTGATGCTATTGTAAATGGGATCGATTTCTTTTGCAGAAAATTCGTTGTTAGCGTATAGATACACTACTGATTTTTGTACGTTAATTTTGTATCCTGCAACTTCACTGAATTCGTTGATTAGTTCTAACAGTTTTTTGGTTGTCTTTAGGATTTTCTGTACATAAAATCACGTCATCTGCAAACAGAGACAATTTTACTTCTTCTTTCCAATTCTGATGCCTTTTATTTCTTTTTCTTGCCTGACTGCTCTGGCTAGGACTTCCAGTACTATACTGAATAAGAGTGGTGAGAGTGGGCATCCTTGTCTTGTTCCTGATCTTAGAGGAAAAGCTTTCAATCTTTCACTGTTGAACATGCTGTTAGCTGTGGGCTTGTCATATATGGCCTTTATTATGTTGACATATATTCCTTCTATGCTTAATTTATTGTTTTGTTTGTTTTGTTTTGTTTTGTTTTTGTTTTCTTTTTGCTAAGGAAGATTCCCCCTGAGCTAACGCCTGCTGCCAATCTTCTTGTTTTTGCATGTGAGCCGCCACCAAAGCATAGCCAGTAACAGACAAGTCGTGTAGGTCTGCGCCTGGGACGTAAACTGGGGCTGCCGAAGTGGAGTGCACCAAACTTAACCACTAGGCCACTGGGGCTGGCCCAAGTGTTTTTTTTTTATCATGAACAGACATTGAAGCCATCTATCGATTCAATGCAATCCCTATCAAGAATCCAATCGCATTTTCTACAGAAATAGAAAAAAACACTCCTAAAATTAATATGGAATCACAAAAGACCCTGAGTAGCCAAAGAAATCCTGAGAAAGAAAGCAGGAGGCATCACAATTCCTGATTTCAAGCTATACTGTAAAACCACAGTAATTAAAACAGTATGGTACTGGCATAAAAACAGACAAATAGGCCAATACACCAGAATCAAGAGCCCAGAAATAAACCAAAGCATATATGGTCAACTGATATTTTACAAGGGAGCCAAGAATACTCAATGGAGAAAAGACAGTCTCTTCAATAAATGGCTCATAAAAATTAACTTGAAATGGATTAAAGACTTAAATATAAGACCTGAAACCATGAAATTCCTGGAAGAAAACATAGGAAAAATCTCCTTGACGTGGATCGTGAAATGATTTTATGGAAATCACACCTAAAGCATAAGCAACAAAATAAAATATAAAGTGGGACTACATCAAACTAAAAATTCTGCACAGCAAAAGAAACCATCAACAAATGAAAAGACCACCTACAGAATGGGAAAAAATATTTGCAAACCATCTCTCTTATAAGGGGCTAATATCCAAAATATATAAACAATTCATACAACTCAATAGCAGAAAAATAAATAATCCAGTTAAAATAAGCAAAGGACCTGAAAAGACATTTTTCCAAAGAAGATATAACGAATGGCCAACAGGTACATGAAAAGATGCTCAACATCATTTGTCATCAGGGAAATGAAAATCAAAACCACAATGAGGTATCACCTCACCCCTATTAGAATGGCTGTTATCAAAAGACAAGAGATAACAAATGCTGGTGTGGATGTGGAGAAAAGGGAACCCTTGTGCACTATTGGTGGGAATGTAAATTGGTGCAGATACTATGGAAAGCAGTATAGAAGTTCCTCAAAAAATTAAAAATAGAACTACCATATGATCCAGCAATTCCTCTTCTGGAATATATCCAAAAGAAGCAAAAATACCAACTCAAAAAGATATCTGCATCCTCACTTTCATTGCAATGTTATTTATAATAGCCAAGACATAGAAACAACCTAAGTGCCCATCAACGAATGCATGAATGAAGAAGTTATGGTATATATATATATATATATATATATATATATATATATATACACACACACAATGGAATATTGTTCAGTCATAAAAAAATTAGGAAACAGGTTGGCCCAGTGGCATAGTGGTTAAGTTCGTGTGCTCCGCTTCGGCGGCCTGGTGTTCACTGGTTTGGATCCCGGGCATGGACCTACACACTGCTTGTCAAGCCATGCTGCAGTGGCATCCAACATAACAAAATAGAGGAAGATTGGCAGAGATGTTAGCTCAGGGACAATCTTTCTCACCAAAAAAAGAAAAAGGAGGAAATCCTACCATTTCCATTAATATGGATGGACCTTGAAGGCATTATGTTAAGTGAAATAAGTCAAAAAAAGAAAGACAAACATGTCTAATCTCATTAATATGTGGAATCTAAACAAACAAACAAAAAACACCAAACTCATAGAAAAAGAGATTAGATTTGTGGTACCAGAGGTGAAGGGTCGGGGAAGCATAATTGGAGGAAAGTGGTCAAAAGTTACAAACTTCCAGTTATAAGATAAATAAGTACTAGGGATGTAATGTACAACATGATGACTATAGCTAACACTGCTGTATGATATATAGGAAAGTTGTTAAGAATATGAGTTCTCATCACAAAGAGAAATTTTTTCTTCTTTTCTTTTTATTGTATCTATATGAGATGATGGATGTTAGCTGAACCTACTGTGGTTAACTAAACCTAGTGTTACTTCATGTGAAGGGGATTTTAAGGGTTCTCCTGGCCTGGGCTGCAGCTAATCCTGAAACGGTTCTGAAAGATGGAGATGCAAAGATCTTCAAGTGGCTGCTGCCCGGCAAGTGTTAAAGACAGACTTGGCATGAAGGTTAGAATGGGATTTGATTATTTTCCAGGATCTCAACCCATTATGGAGTATTATTTAGAAACTGATGCAATCTTAAATCTTAACTAATGTATTTTTATGAATATAAGCAGCCAATATTAATCAAATTAATATTTGATTTCCAAAGTGTCTCTCCTCTTATCTGTGTCCTGGCTGTGGTCCTCCTATCCCGTGAGCTCCTCAAAGTCCCTTCCTCTCCCTCAGGCCTAAGACAGGCAGCTGACCATGGGGGCATTTAGGATAAGCACATTTTTAGTCCCCGTTTGGGAAGTGTGAAGCCCTGCTCTCCCTCCCTCCCTTTCCAGCTGCTGCTGACCATTCAGGAGTTACTGAGCAACCACTCTGCTTCAGTGCAGGAGGAGAGAACCAGGGTGTGCTATTCCTACAGCCAAATTAGTACCGAGGAAGATGTGTCCCGGCTTTCCAAAACTGGAACTAGGAGTGTTTTCCTGAAGAAAAAGATATTCCAATAAAAATCTTTCTCATCTGTTTTTTTTTTTTTAAAGATTTTATTTATTCATTTTTTTCCCCCCAAAGCCCCAGCAGATAGTTGTATGTCATAGGTTCACATCCTTCTAGTTGCTGTACGTGGGACTCGGCCCCGCGCTGGACGGAGAAGTGGTGCCTTGGGGCGCGCCCGGGATCCGAACCCGGGCCGCCAGCATCAGAGCGCGCACACTTAACCGCCAAGCCACAGAGCCGGCCCTCTCATCTGTTTTTTAAATTGAATTTACGAAGTGTTTTTATGTATATTAAACTCACTGAAACCCATATCAATTCTTTAAAATAGCGTAGTAGGCACTCAATAAATGCCTGTTTAATGATCAACTGTTTATAATTTATAGTGGAGAAAAATGAGGCTCAGAGAGATTTTCCAAGGCTATACAGATGATTCTGGAGCTATAACTTGAAGCCAGGTCTTCTGGCTCTCTTCCTTGCTCCACATCCCCTTGGTCTCAAACAGAAAGAGCCTGTTACAGATCGTCTTTGGTGTCTGTAGAACTATTAACACTAGAGTTCTGCTGTATTATGGGTCAAACAGGCTTTTGCAGCCTGGCCTGAGGTCTTAACAGCCACGGATAACATTGTTCAATGGAAAAGTCAATTCTGAATTGGAACTTAATTCATCTGCAAATCGTGAAAACTTGGGTCTGTATATCTGTCTTTCTATATAGATCTATAATAGAGAAATGCTTTTAAATATGATTTACATTTATTGATTTAAAAAAAAATCACACACACATTTCTATTCCTAGAAATCTTATGTTTTCTAGGCACCTGTATCTCAACAGAATGCCACGAATTAGAAAGAGTTATTTGCACATTTGTGGAAAGCCTTGAGGACTGGGTTCTGTAAGTTTGCTGATCATTGACCTGTGTTTCTCTGGCTTTAGGGGAGGCATGTTAGAATCTTGGGAATGGGGGATGGAATGCTTTTTTGAACTATACTCACAAAACTTGGAGAATCTGATACATTCTCTTCAGGGCGGTGTACCCTGCTAGAACTTTGGGAATTACTGTTGTAGTGAATCACTGTTATTAAGGTGTATGTTTCATCTCTCAGGTGTGCTGGGATATGGAAAAAGAATGATAGTATTGCCATAGTAAAATAACTTTGGAGCAGCGGGGTGGCATGAAGCTAAGTGCATTATACTTAATAAGTGTTTGTTGAATGAAAAAATGAAAGAATGAAAAAATGAATGAAAGTTGCTTTGTTTTAGGAAGATTTATCTAGCAGCAGTATGCACAATGGTTTGGAGGAAAGAAACTAGAGATATAGAGGCCATTCAAGAGTATGGGTTGGAGGAACTAATGTCTTGTGAAAATAAGAAGGAAGGATAGAGACAGGAGAAATATACTGAGGAAGGCAACAGGACCTGGTGAGAAGAAAAGGGAGAAGTCAAAAATGTTACAAGAAATCTTGTTATAGGTGACAAGGGACACTATCTTAGGTTATTTTTAAATATTTTGAGTTTAAGGTGAGAGGGAGAGATATAACTGGAAATTCAGTTAGAAATTCCTAGTGTAGCCACATGCAAAGAGAAAAATTCAGTCTAAACCTTGGGAAATACCCAGATGTAGGAGTGGACTAGGTCTGGTTATTGCCTCTCTATTTACACCTCCTTCTTTGATATTGTGCCCAATAGCAAATCTTGTGATCGATAGTACTAAGGATAGTACATTTATTCCTTGATTCAACAAATATTTATTGCTATGCTCATTCTTCTCTCAGGGCCTGTGCACTTTTGTTCTCTTTGCTTGTAATGCTTCTCCCTCAGAAATTCGCATGGTTCCCTCCTTACTTCATTCTCTGTTCAAATGTCACCTCTTCTGACAGGCCTCATTGACTAACCGTAGTCACTCTCTAATCCTTTACCTTGCTTTATTTTTCTCCATTGCACTTGCCCCTGCTTAATAATGCCACATGATATATTAATTTGTGTGCATATCTTATTGTCTGTCTCCCCCACTAGACTGTAAGTTCTTTGAGAGCAGGGGCTTTGCTATTTTATTTACTGCTGTATTCTAAGGTTTATATTAAGCATTTAACTCAGGAATCTGGCCATTGCCGATTGGATTAAGGGTGGGCATATAATTTGGGGTGGAGGGGTAACCGATTGATGTGGGTTGAGCCAATTTGATGTCTGGAGAATCTGAACTAAGAGATATAAACAACATAGTCAGATGATTTGATTAGAGTTAGAAAGTCATATAGAGTTTAGGCTACATCCTACCGTGGTAAATCAGAACCACATCTATGTGGTTGTGGCAGGCAGAGGAAGAGGCTGGTATCCAGAGAGGAGGATGTAGCAGATGTGAATTGAGAAGCCATGAGAAGAGCATTTGAGCCCCAGAGGAAGAGAAAAAGAGAGTAGCTGCCCTAACACTTTCCATTGGTGCAGTCCAGCTGACCTCAAACAATTCCTCTCCTTGTCATTTTCCTGTAGTTTTTCAGGACAAACCACTTGGTTTTCAGCACAATGGTGTGAGTTTTGTTCCTTGCAACTGTACGCTCTTAGGCAGCAACAGAACTGTCCCATAGAACCTTCTGTAAGGAGGGAAATGTTCTATATCTGTGCTGTCAAATACAGTAGCCACTAACCACACGTAGCAGCACTTCAAATGGGCTTAAAGTGACTGAGAAACTGACTCTGATTTTACATCATTTTAATGAATTTAAACGTATGTAACCATGTATGGCTACTAGCTGTCATACTGGACAGCACAGCACTATGATTACTACTGCAGGGGTCAAAGACAAGAAGCACAATCAGTAAAAGACAATGAAAGAGCCAAAAACAAAGGGAAAACCATGATGGTGTCATAGAACTCAAGTAGAGACTGTTCTACAGCACCAAAACCTACAAGAACATTAAGGAGGATGAGTCTGGTAAAGTCTCATTAGTGGCAGTGTTACTGATTTTTTCATGGGGAAAACCTGGATTCAAACAACAGGTATTAAACAAATCATGAAAAAGTCCATTCAAAGGCAAACTATCTAGTCATTAAAAATAATGGAAAACATATTAGTGACATGGGAAGATGTTTATAATATATGAGTAGGTTAAAAAATTCATAAAATAGCATGGTCTCAATTTTTTATAACACATACATATGTCTAGATCTCTAGGTGGTGAGTTTACAGGTGATTTTTATTTTATTCCTTGGCAGTTTATTAATTTTCAGAATTACCCATAAAGAATATAAATTTTTTATAATCAGAAATAAAGGAACACAACACAATAAAATGGCTGTGTCTTTAAATGTTGCATTAAAAACCAAAGTGAGGGGCCGGCCCGGTGGCGCAAGCGGTTAAGTGCGCACGCTCCGCTGCGGCGGCGGCCCGGGGTTCGCTGGTTCGGATCCCGGGCGCGCACAGACGCACTGCTTGGTAAGCCATGCTGTGGCAGCGTCCCATATAAAGTGGAGGAAGATGGGCACCGATGTTAGCCCAGGGCCGTCTTCCTCAGCAAAAAAAAGAGGAGGATTGGCGGATGTTAGCTCAGGGCTGATCTCCTCACAAAAAAAAAAAAAAAAGAAATAAAGGAAGCTTTTAAAAACCAAAGTGGTAGTAAATACAGCTACTAAAACACTTAAGGACACTACGCTTCTAAAGTTAGTAAGAGTCATTCATGTTTTCCTCCCAAACCCTCTAGACACATACTTTGAGATAGCTTACTTAATGGTTTATAACTGCAATTACTGATGTGGTGGCGGAACAGCAGAAATTGTTGGATCTTCTTGGAAGGCAGAAGAAGGTTTTTTCTTCAATGGGTTAACCTGGACTCCCCATGGTCAAAAGACCAGGAAATTGACTAAAACCTGTTTGGAGTCATTTTCCTTTCTTGAGAGGTTGGATTCCTGGGATGCCTTAACTTAAAGCTATATTTTAGAGACCGCTAGATGGCTCTCTGTGCCTACGACCAGGCACGTTGGATTAATCATTCATTTTCAGGTACACACTGAAGCATTTCCTTATGTGTATAACACAATGTGTGATGTGATTCAAATTAATTCCTTGTATGGCACCAAAGCAATAACAGATCTCTATCGGTACCTATTAAATTCACAATATACAGAAACAAATTCTTTGTTTAATGGAATCCCTGTTTAACTACCCTGTTTGGGACTAAACAAATAGAATTCCACAACTGAGCCAGATTGTGATACTATTAGATAAAGACATGCTGAGCATCTAACTTTGTTTATGGAAAGAAAAATTTTTTATTATTAATCTGGAGAGTATTAACCCAACTTATGTTTGGCTCTGAGTTGAGGTTTTCAATACAAAAAACACCGATAGATTGTATGCAGAGGTTGTGTAGCTATCAAAGCGCCTGATACTGAAAGTTCAGCCAATGACCACCCCTAACTGAGAGGACGGTAACAGCAACCCATTTCTAAGTCATTCCTAAGAATGCTGCTGAAAGATCCAGACCGAGCTATTGTTTGCAACTCTACCCACTCAGCCACTTGCAGAATGATGAGAATATAAGACTAGGTTGCAAATACAAAGGAAAATACCACCTTCTAATACAGAACTAACATCAACTCAGAGTGCCCAAGCTTCAAAAAGCCATGTCAACTCTTGAGTTTTTAGAAAATTTAAAAAAGATTTTCCTTTCTCCTGTTCTTTGACGCCAATGCCCAGTTGGAGGGACAATAAGACTTTCTTTAATCGTACCCAACTATTTCTAAAATTTTTAAACCAGTAGCTTGGAGAGAATAAAATACATCAAAATGTTACTCAGGGTTATCTGTGGAACCCAGGGGGTGGTAGTGCATATGCATTACTTTTATAATCAGAAAATCAATATGCATTCCAAAAGTCCCTCCAAGTTGTATGCATCAAAGTTTTGATACAGTCAGCATTCAACAAAACACTGAGTTTGCCTTACGGGTATCCTTTTTCCATAAGCCTTAGTATATAATAGTGCTATTGTCCCTAAACTTTGAGCTAATGTATGCCACAAATCAATTACATTAGCACAGATAAAGCCTGTATGAAAAAGGGGGAAACTACTGAACCTTCAATCCATGTCAAGTTAGACTCTGCCCTTTCCAACAAACCCCTCTCCTATTCTCCCCTAAGAAACCTAAACCATCAACTGGGTCACGGTTCTTTTGATCCTGGGAGCCTTCTATGAGAAGTTAGGGTAGTGGATAAGGCAAGACCTGTGAATCCCTCACTAATTCTGACTAATAGAAATAGAACATTATTTTTTACCTCTGACGGAACTGTTCCAAAGACCAATCATTCAGAACCCAGACAAAGGAGCAACTAGTTGAAATTGGGCTCCAGAGTTCACTTCAACTTTACACACACCTAACCTGAGGGCGCACTTCAGTGAACTGGAACTCTAAGCGGGGTTTCAAAACAGCAGATTCCTGTTTTTCTTAGGGTTGGTCCACTGGAACGGAACCTCCTAAGCCTGAATGTCATATGCATACTGAAAATACATATAGAAGTACTCTGAAGAGCAAGCTAGAAAATTTGAGCTCTTATTCTGATTATTTTAGTTTTTATTAATCTTGCCATGGCAACACTTTGTGCTAAAAGAATGATCATTATTATAATAAGAACACACAGTGCTCTAGGTACTGTGTTTATCACTTTGCATGCATGACATCCTCCACACCATAACTTTGCAAGATAGTCATATTTTACAGATCAAGAATTTGACTCATGGAGACATCCAGCATGTTTCCCAAGGTAAGATGCCTAGAAAGTTGTGAGCTAAGATTCAAATATAAGTCTGAGCATCTCAAAATCTATTCTCTTAACTACCCTGTATTTCTTCCATCTATGTGTAATTATTGCCTCATTTGCAAAATAAAGATAATATTATTTGTCCTGCTCACCTCACAAAGTAATTGTGAGGATAAAATGAAAAAAAAAAAAAAAAAGATGTGAAAAGACCTTGATAAATTTAAACATACTCTATGATTTATTTTTGCCTGAAATCTATATTTTCATATTAAAATACTGAAAGCATTGATGAGCAAATGCAAAGATAACTCAACATTTTTCTCTTATTATTTTTAATCCTGTAGGTAATACATACTTATTTTTAGAAAAATAGAAGCATAAATAGGGAAAAATGTGGACTTCTACCATTTAGTTGCAATCACATTTAATATTATTATAAATAAACTTCTAGACTTTATATTTTACATCACACTTTACATACATTGTATAATTTTTTTTCTCTCTGTGACAATAAATATATTTTCATTTTGAATGGGTATCTAGTATTCCATTGTAAAGATATATCATGATTCATTTAATTCAATCCCATTTTTTGGATATTTAGGGTGAAATAAACTTTTAGCAATCAAACCTGGAAGTAGATCTCTCTCTCTTTTATCCTGTGTTTCTGAGAGAATTCAAAAGCAGTGATGGATCCAGTCTGTTCTTGGATTGTAGGCTGACAAGTAGACTAAATTCAGAAGGAGCTGTGAGTCTTTTTCCTTCTTAGTGACTTCTCACTTCCCACAATGTATAGCTCTTTCTAGTACTCTATACGTTGTCTTTACATTGTTAGCCACCTCACAGAACTGTTAGGAAGATTCTATGAGCACATTTGTGAAGAAGCCTTAAAAGCATAAATGCTGCAAAAATATATACGATTTTTTCCTAAATCTATGTCTCAAATGAATAACAATGTGGCATAATTCAGCCTGACTAAAAAACAAAGTCAGCCACCCCTGGTGGTCTAGTGGTTAAGATTTGGTGCTCTCACCACCATGGCCCGGGTCCCTTTCCCTGTCAGGGAACCTCACCACCCATCTGTCAGTTGTTATACTGTGGCGGCCGCATGCTGCTGTGATGCTGAGAGCTTTGCCACCCCTATTTCAAATACCAGCAGGGTCACCCATGATCGGCAGGTTTCAGCAGAGCTTCCAAATTAAAACAAAGAAGAACCTGGCCACCCACTTCCAAAAACATTAGCCATGAAAACCCTGTGAATAGCAGTGGAGCATTGTCTGATAGAGCGCCAGAAGGTGAGAGGATGGCGCAAAAAGACTGGGCAGGGTTCTGCTCTGTTGTTCACAGGGTCTCCAGGAGTGGGAATCGATTTGTTGGCACTAACAACAACAAAAAAGGAATCATCCTGCTTAATTCTTTACCACTTGAACCCCTGAAAGCTCATCTCCACCCGTAGACCATCCCCGGCCAGCCAGATCCTAGCCTTTCAGTGTCACAGTTTACTCCAGCTGCCACACCACCAGCCTAGCTCAGCATGATCAGTCCGCTCCCTCAGTGCAGGAGATCAAATGCAGACTCCCCTGAAAGTGTCTGAATCTTACACATCCAGAAGGAGATCTGAGAATCCGGCTGAGGCGTTAGGTTGTGGGAAGGGATGGGATGGGTGACAGGCAGCTGGCTTACTCCTCGCTCCGCTTTTCCCCATTGCCCTTTTCTCCCCCTATGCCCATAAAGGAAAGATGTGAGAAGGACAAATGAGTGGCTTAAAAATTCCCATTAATTTGCTATTCATACATTCACTCAAAAAGCAATGTGGCAGATGCTGAGTTGGTCTTTCTTCCTTCTTGCCTAGTTTTATAGATTCGGCATCGCGTTTCTGGTGCTGTACAGTTCCTCTACTCTTCCGTGTATGTGGGTAGCAGTAGCTAGAGTAGGCAAGAGAAAAGACAATGAGATTCTCGTCTCTACATTTAGCGGTGCCACCAAAATGAACAATAACTTGCTATGAGAGCCCTTCATAGTTGTCTAGGGTGATGGTTCTCAAAGTAGCTAGTTTGCAAACTGTTATCTGTCCACGATGCCATAAGGAGCTTGTGCCAGTATGAAACAACACGCTACTTTCTTCATCAAGAAAGATTTGTTGTGAAAATAATGTCAGATGAACCAAGCAGCATGTTTAGTGATATAGTAGGTGGAGTGGGGGTGGAGCAGTTAGACTGTGTGGCCATAGTCTCAGGAACGGTCTATTCTAAGTTTGCCTATAGGAGAAACTTCTGGCCAACGCGAGACCAACATTTCTGGAAAATCTTGGGCATCTTATTGAAGCTTCTGTGGCAATACCTAAGGCTCTAGAAACTGTGTTAGATGTGCCATAGGTAAAAATTTGCCATTGGTATAGAAACAGTACCTATGGCATGTCTTCTAGTCCTAGGCAAGTGTGCAGCCTTCTTAGGAATCTAGTTCCTTATTTATTTATTTTTTTTGGTGAAATCCACTTACTTTTTTTTTCTCTTAAGAGAAAGACAATGAGGAAGTGGGTAGAGAGCAAGGTAGAGGATGAAGACACTCTACACTGTGAATCACATCCCATTTTGATTAGTAACTACTAATGGAGAATTAGTGGAGAATTAGGACTTGTATAATTCTTATCAGATCACAACCGACACCTCTCTACTAGTTACTTGGCTAACACTACAAATTTTTCCAAAGTACTTCATTTTCTTATTTGACTCATTAAACAACTCTGTCAGATTGGTAAGGCATCTTCTTTTGACTGATAAGCATAGATGCTCAGAGATAGAGCATCTTGGCCAAGATCACATGGCCAGTAAGAGGCAGAGGTGGCCTGAGAGTCTTCTGACTACTATTTAATACACTTTCCACTATATTGTGTTCTTTTAACCATGATTGGAATTTGACTGGAGGAATCCATGAAATAAAATCTAATGGCACAAAATCCCTGGTACCTTCTGCAACACCAGAAGATTAAAACACTAAGGAATTAGACATTGAAATTGGTCTTCAGATGATTCAAATACTTAGTTCAGTTGATTCAATCGTAAGTTAATTCCAAAAAGTAATAGTCAAAGAAGATCAAGACCAAATATCTCTATGACTATACTGTAGCAAGCAAAAAGAAAAGTGAGTGAGATGGATTAATTGCCCGATGAATGGTGTCTGCTAGTCTCTTCTGCTCTATTTATCTAGAAAAATAAGTAAGTATTGTAAAAAAAATTCACAAATTAAAAATAAAAACTTCCAAATTAATCTCAGGTCTCTGTTCTTCAAGAGGAACCTGTAAAAGATCACAGCTAAGAAAAGTTTTGCATCACTTGACATTTAATTTGAAATCATTTATCTTCAAGTCAGCAACAATTAGGTGCTACTATCAGCCATTCATCATGAATTGCAGAAGAATACACTTCCCCAGAGGAGAGCAGCGCTTTGCATGAAGCAAGTCAAGGGAAACCAACACAGTTGAGAGCATATAAAATAAATGTCCTTTACTTGTCCCCCATGAGGCACAGACCTAAGTTATGTAGCGGTATCATTGTTCTGTCCCCTGTACCACACAAAACTTTGATAGTCAAATTCTAATAAATAGCCTTCAGTAGTTAGTCCATGTATTGTCAGAGAAAATGGACCATCTAAATCACTTATGTTTCCATGGGAATAAACATATATTAATTAGTTAGCATATATGGCTCATCAGACAGACAAATCGTGGTTGGTACATTCAACAAGAGTTGAAAATAGTAGTGCAGTTTCTTTAATTGCACAAGTTTGGATCTAAGCCAATTAATATTACTCCATTAACTCTGCCTAATGGAACCAATATGGAATTAACATGAGGTCTACATTTTAGCAGCAGGTAAATTTTAAGGAGTTAACTTTGGAGAAACTATACAAAACCATTAGAAGAAAACGGAGTATGGAGAGTGAGGAGAAAGAAAGAACAACTGTAGGAACTTAATGGAACTTAAATGTAAATTCATATGCAGCATCATTCATCATTCATATGCAGGATTCGTATGCAGCATCATTTGATGGTCATGGGAATAGAATAGAAAACTAAGAAATGATCATTTTAATAAAATGAGTTAGCCTCAAGTGGAGGTTTGAGTGTGGTAGTAAAGTTTGAAATTTTTGGATGGAAACATGCTTTGACCCTATCCTATGTGTAATGTTGCATTAAGTTTTTATTATGTAGTGATAATACACCCACGGTTTCCAAAAGTGGGTAGTTAACTTTCTTACTTTTAATGGATTTCCCTGTTTGAAGGAATGTGATTCCTTCCAAGCAGATGATCTGATGTGCTTATGTTTAGACTAAACAGTATAGTGAAATAAAACTATTGTGCTTCTCTCAGGGGTTTGACCATTTTGGTGGTATCTCTTTCCATCAGGAGTTGTGGCAGGAATACTGTCAAGACCATTACTTATTAATTAAAGGCTTCATATGAAAGAAATCAGCAGCCCAAAATAAAGTAAGAGGAAACACTGTTGCTGCTTCTCCTCTAAAAGCAATTTTGATCTGTCTGAATAAGAGACACAATTCTATTTTATTTGGTTGTGTGGGCAAGTCCACTTTCTTCTAGAACCTTTTATTCAGGCACTGGCACAATCAATAAATCAAGTCACCGGGCAATAGACTCCAATGAGGGCAGTGGCTAAGTCAATTTGATTTAATGTGTAAAATGACTTTGACACTCTTTTATATCTAGAAAGTTTTTTTAAAAATCACATCAGTGTATTAGAGAAAGGTTCACTTTTCAGGAGAAGCAAGGAAAAGATCAGTTACTACTTTTGCTGAAAGCCAATTATGGTCATATTCTAAAATTACATATTACAGTGACTTAGCATTGAGCTGGACGTTCTTAATATAGAACATTAAGAATGACACAAATGATATACTAAAAGTAAGACAAGTTAGATATGTTTGAATTTAAAATACAAAGATAAAGGAAAGGAAATATCTTCAATTGGGCAAACTAGGTCTGAGTTAATATAATCATGTCTCCCTTCCAAGATGTGAGCCATGAAACTAACAATGAGAACAGTGATTTAAAATACATTTCCGAAATGAAACACAGAAGTAAATGTGCTTGGCAGAGTATTTATTTTATTGTCAGCTTGTAAGGGTTGTTCCCGGAGGACTTTGTTCCCCTAGTGGTCCTAAAGCTTTGAAGTCAACTGATTCTAGAGGCTGCTTCTGAGTTGTAATGTGCTATATGCTGCACAGATCCATCATGGAACACAGACAATTTCCCTTCTAACTAAGGAACACTAACTTGGGAGAAAATTCTTGCTATTTAAGACTCTTGCCAAACAATCTGCAAATGGAAAGGAGTCTGGAGACTGTGAACACTATTGGCAACTTATAAAGCATTAGGTAATAAAGAAGCAATGATGAGGAGCAAGTGATGCTGACTCTTGCATTTCATTAGATCTGATTCTGCATATATATTAATAATGATGCGCCCTATGGATGCAATTTCATGTTTATAACACTTTGGCCATTGGCAGCATTGTGCACCTGTGTTTTCCATGCTTCCCATCTGCTGCCTACAGTCATTCAGATTCAGGTGACGGAAATATTTTAGATAAAAGTTAATTAGGCTGCACTTTGCAGATCAAATCTCTGTATTTCAGCATTAAATAGTAATTTTCTGGGCAACTGCTGCAAGTAGCTTGTGCCCGCCCTTCCTAAGATTAAAAATGTAAGATTCATTTTTATAGAAAAAGAAATCTTGGTACTCTCTTGATATTTTACGCATAGATTCTATTAAACTTTTCACCTGTTTTTACCCTTATTCATTTTAGTTTTTATCTCTGTATATATATCAAAAGTGGAAGAAGAGAGATTAGAAATATTTTTTTCCAGCTAAAGGGATAGAGTGAAAAGGATGCAGAGTTAGAAATTCTCCAGTATCTGGACTCTTTTACTACTACACTGACCAACGTTGATCAAGCCCCAGAACTTTCCTGTTTCTCAGTCTTTAAAACGGGGCCAATACCAATGACCTACTTGTTTCATAAACACTTGTAGAAGTCTTAATTAAGCTCGAAATGTCGATAAAAATAATGCACAAAACGCAGACAACTGGTATTTCATCAAGACCCCGACCTCTCCTTAAATATTTATCTCATCATTATTTACAACAGTTAAATTCACAAATAGCTTCTTTTATTGAAAACGTATTTAATTTTTTTAACCCATAGGAAACTAAATCATTAGATTCTTCTTCCTTTATTCCTGGATAATTGAAGCAGAAATGGGCTGAACACAGCAACTGCATACTGCCAGTCTCTGAGCCCACATCAAACAGAAAGAAGGGACAAAGAAACAATCCCAAATGAGTCCCCTATCCATTTTTAGGCTATCAGATAATATTTCTAATGCATTCCAAAACCCAAGACTAATTAACTACTCTTCTTGACCTACTGCTTCTGTACTAGTTGCAGATTTCCTATTTACTCAAAGGATTCTGAGAGATGTGTTTCCTTCCTTTGCCTTCCTTCTCCATCGCCTAAAGCTCAGACACACCTTCTAAAGTCAGAGATCAGATGCTGCTCTTTCCGCCACATGCTCTCCGAGTTCCTCACGGGAGCGAAAGACTAGCGGAGTCAGAGATCCTCCACCCCGCCCCCCCGCGCTCGTCCTCAGAACCTCGATCGCTCCCCACGATCCTGAACTTCGACTTTGACCTCCATCGGGCATCCACTAGGTTTCTCCCAGCTGACCAAAACGTGAAGATTTTTTTCGCTTATTCTGCCCACTTCCTTCCTTCCATCTGCTACGTCTCTCTCTTTTATTTCCATCCGCTCTTAAAATGTTTTATTTTACTTCTACTGAGGTCCTTCTACCTACCACCTACGGATATGGTCCAATCCTTAAACAATCTCAAAGTTGTAACGTCCCAAGTCCCTCTGGACTTCACCCGTCCCCTTTCTCTCTCCCCGCTAAGGTCCGGCCCCCAGCGGCGCCCCTCTCCACTCCACGCGCCAGCCTCCTCTCACCTGACTCTCCCGCGGAAACTCGTGGCGCACGATGCTGATCACTGGAATGTGCAGGACGGAGCTGACCAAGTCGAGCTCCATCATCTCGCCCTGGCTCTGGGGGAAGGCGAGCAGCGCCGATACCCCTTGCACCACCACGGTGTGGCACACGCTCTGCAGAAAGGAGAAAGGGTCACTGCTCCACGGCGAGCTAGGGGAGGAGAAGGGCAAGAGCGGCAGATCGCCCAGGCCTGCCTCTATGGCCATCACTACTTCCAAAGACAGATTGTAGGGCAGCAGCCCTTCCACGCGGTTCAGGTTGTCCACGGCAAAGAGCAGGGCGTCCCGAGGCCACAGGGTCTCGGCCCCGGCGCCCACCCCGGGCTTCCGGGCGCCCGGCAGCCCTCGGCCATGCAGGGCGCTCCCCAACCAGCGTGCGCCTGGCGAGGGCGCCGGGGGCCGCCAAGTCCCTGGCTCGGGCTCATCCCGCTGGGCACCTCTCCGGCTGCCGTCCCGAGCGCGGCTGGCCGCGCGGGGGCCCGTGGTCCAGGGCTGCAAGTGCACCGCGCCCACCCTCACCGCGTGCCCGATGCGCTTGAGGATCTGGCAGGGCTGCGGGTGCGAGGAGGAGCCGGGCACCCCGGCCAGCACCAGTGCGCAGGGCGGCGGCAGCAGCAGACAGACCCTGCTCAGCAGCCACCACAAACTCAGTCTCCTCATTACTGAGACCCGCAGGGAGAAAGCGCGCCCCCTCCTGCGCCCGGCGCGGCCCCCTGCAGCCGCCGCCTAAGGTCTCCGCCCCTAGGTCCCGCGCGCCGCTCACTCGACGCGGTGAAGCGGTCCCAGCAGCTGGAGCGGTCCCCGGGCCATCCAAGTTGGAGCCTAGCGCGCCCTCGGCAGTCTCAGAGCCCGCTCCCAGGTCCCTCCGCCTCGCATCCTCTGCCCGCCCGGTCCCTGCGCGGAGCCAGGCAGGCGGGCGGGCCGGCGCCTGTCACCTGCGGCTGGGGCGCCTGTGCCCTGCCCGCCCCATCTGCAGGGCGGCTCGGGCACTGCGTCCCGCCCCGCGGGGAGGCTGGGCTGAGAAGCAGCCGGAGCTCCTACGGTGACCGAGGAGGCAGCGCGCGCGCTTGATTATTCTCGCTTCCTTTTCCTCCCAGGCGAAACCCACTTATTTCCTTGGGGTCGCGCAGGAGAAGGGGTTCACACCCGGGGTGCAGAAAAGATGCCAGATCCTCCTTGCTCCACCGTCGGCCACCCTCCCGCGGGCTGCCCCAGCGTTGGCTTCATTTTTCTTCTTCCCTCGCTACTTCCTCTGTTCCTTTCCTTCTCCTCTTTCCGCCAGTCGCCGCGGCCGCTTGCTTTCTCAGAGGAGCGACGCGACTGGCCAGCAAAGGGTGGATCCGCTCGGAGCGCAAAGTTCTCCCAGCCCCAGCCGGCGCCTCCCTGTGGCGGAGCCCTGGCGCCAGCCTGTCGCTGGGCTGCGCTAAACGCCCGCTGATGGCGCGAGTCCCGGGCGGCGCCTCCCGCGCCCTGCAAAGTCCTCTCCCCTCAAAGGCTGGGAGTCGTAGTTTGCGAAATTCCCGGCGACCTAAGAGGGCGAGGACTCCTATTCGCGGAGAATTCAGAATTCGGAGTTGCGCCTGAAGAATCTGAAACCCAGCGGTTCACCGAGATGGGTTCAAAGAGGCTGTGACTTGAAGGAGCTTCTCTTCGATGTGTCGCTGTAACGGTTTTTCTGGCTAAGGATATTAAAGCCAGAATCATTTACACGTTTAATCTCCTCACCTTCCCCCTCTCTGGCACGTGGGCCTTCACAGCTTTTAAGGATCCCTATGTTTCTAGGTTCTCAGAATTAAAACAGTGAATTCGGAACAATTATTTCATCAAGAAATTAAAGAGATTCAAAATACTTTGAGTTTCAAGCACAGTCAACAGGAGTTCCTATTTTAGACCAAGAGTCCTCCAGATCACTATTTCTAGAAAGTTCTTCCATTTGTATGGTAATACAGTGAGATCAGTGGGTTAAGATTTGATCTTTTCCTCCATGATCTGAATAATCTGGAATTAAAAGGAAAGGAGAGGGTTAAGGGCAGGCCTGTGGTTTCCACACATAGAGTAGATTTATTTTTATTTTTTTGCCACAGTATCATTTAGGAGAGCAAGAGAGATATCCATGGGCAGAGCAGGAACTGAGGGTCAGCAATTCTTAATTTCAATACCACTTCAAGAGAACCATGACCTTGGCAATTTATTTCACCTGACCTTGCCCTGCTGTTTGGATCTGCTAAATTGTTATGCAAATACAGCTAGCTTTTAGCTCTGGGGAGTTGTTTTGATTCAGGAGCTAAAGTTTCCATCATGCTTTCAATCCTTGGGATGAGGAGGCTCTAGCTAAATAAAATTCCTGAGAAGGTTGCAAAGTGAATGCTGTTTTCCTGAGCACAGACCTTTAAAGGCATCTCAGAGCCAAACTTACCTGACATTCAAAATAGCTCCTGCAAGGCTGGGGTGCCAGAGAAGAAAAGGCTCCCGTGAGGGAAAAGTGAAAATCATAGTAAAGGCTGAACCAGAAGGGAAAGGGTTGCTCTTGAAGCCCTAGAGAGCATCCCATGCACGGATGCTGGAAATTTCCTGTTGGTCCAGATGATGCCACTGATTGGGATCTGAATAAGAAAAGTGTAGAATTTGACGGTCCTTGCATGCAGGAAGACGGGGAGTCTGTTAACTGTGTAGTGAGGAGGTGTGTTTGTCTGTGTATGATTATGTGTGCATCCAGGAGTACAACATTCCAGATTATGACCATGCCCTGGAGCGATTATTTTAATACTTGGCATTATGTATGTGTTCACATCGGGTTCTCAAGAAAATAGATGGTGATGCAGAATAGATGGATCTAATCGTTGATGGCATCCTGGAATATGTCCTTTGGGCCTCTCACGAGTCCATGATCGCCTTGAGGGAAGGGCTGAACTGGTTGTTCACAGGAGAGAGGATGATTCGCATGGTTCTGAGGATAGCGCTGCCCCTGTTCATGATGAAACTGTAACTCAGTCTGAGCGTCTCTGACATGATTCTTTTGTCTCCTTTCCTCACATCTTCCTTTTTCTTTTCCCCTTCTTCTCCTCTTTTTTCATGCTTCAATCCTCATAATTTTGAAGCTCTTTTAGATTCAGTCATCAGTTTAACAACCATTTATTAAGCTCCTAGTATGTGCCAGGCATCGCTGTAGGACTGTCCTGGGGATAGATGAATAAACTCTAGTTCAGGAAAATTGAGTTTTTTCCCTCATAAAGTCACATCATTAATAAGTGAACAAAATGGTAACCTTGAGTTTATATTCTAGTGGGAAAGACAACAGTAAAACATACAAAGAAGAAAATGTAGGTTGATACTAAGAAGAAAAGTAAAGCAACAAAGAGGAGGTATTAACAGAAGAACGGGGTGTAATTTTAGATAGGGGAGCCAGGGAAAACCCCTCTGAGAAGATAGCTTTTGAATAAAGACCTAAAGGGAGGTGAGGGAGCCATTCATATAAATAGTTAAGGCAAGAATTTCCAAGCAGAGGAGACAGCAAATGCAAAGGCCCTGAGGCAGGAGTGTTTCTGGTATGTCTGAGGAATAGTGAAAGGTTCAGAGTTACTGGGGCAAAATGATCCAGAGCAAGAGTGATGGCAAGTGAGGTCAGAGAGGCAATGAGGAGATGGCAGATAATGTAAGACAATGAAGAACATTGGCTTTGACTCTGAAAGGAATGAGGAGGTATGGGAGGGCGGGTGTTAAGCAGTCCTGTCAAACATGACAGGACTCATGTTTGAACAGGACCACTCTAGCAGCTCTGTTAGTAATAGATGAAAAGTGGGCAAGGGTGAAAGTCAGGAGACCAGATAGGAGGCTGTTGCAATAATCCATAGGAGAGAGAACATTACCGTCAAATCATAAAACAACTTCATCAGATTAGTGTTGTTACTCCCATTCTATAGAATCGGAAATTGTATTTGAGAAAAGTTGAGTTATTTGCACAAAGTCATCACACAGTTGGTGAGTGGCAGTGTGGAATCAAAATTCTAAATTCATCCCAGCTGCATTGTTGATAGCAAGAATCAGCCAAATTTCAAAACTGGCTCACCCAGAGAAGACGAAGCACTTTTTATTACCAGATTTGAAATGAGAACTGCTGATACAAGAACCCATGTTTGGGGAGTCAAATAAACAAAAACAAAAGCAAATGCTCAAGATTTAAAATGTGTTTTTGTGCACATCTGTGCTTTCTGGTACCAGCAACGGGTCGACTGAAAGCTGAGATATTCTGGAGGTAGCCCAGGAAAGGCTGCAGGGAGGACGCTGTGGGGGTCAGGAACGCAGATTCTGTTCTCAGCCCCGTCTCCCCATGGGTGTGACTTTTAACCTCCCGAAGCTCAAGGCTCCTCCTTTGTGCTGGAGTCGTGGTGACAGCTCTTGGCAGTTGTCCATGTGGCAGTGTCCTGTGACCCTTTCAAGTTCCATGGAAATGGGAAGCTTCTTGGAGGGCTACCAGTTCAGTCACATATTTGTTAAGGTTTGGAAAACTATCTTTTTTTTTTGCCTGTACCTTGACATATTTCAAGTTCTACCCATATCTAGCTTTGTTTTTGCAGATGGCAATGGTATTAAATGGCATGTTCCTACTCTGGGTCAGCCTTTTATGCTATAGTAGCGAGGGAGGTTTTTTATCAATATTCAGATGAAAAATGTGCTCACTTCTAGCCCAAATTGTGCCCTTTCCCGCACAACTTCTTTATCTCTATTGCCAGAGACCCTGTTGTTATGAGAACCTTCCTGGGGAAAAACAAACAAAATAATATGTGGAGTTGGTCGAGAAGCTATGTAGCAGAATTTGAGGAGGGAATGAATCTAGAAAAAATCAGGTCAGTTTAGAGGAGCAGACCCTGAAGGCTCATCTATCTAAAGCCTAATTATTCTTTTCTCATTGCCCAATTAAAAAAAAAAAGCCTTTATTGACTTGATACTTTGTAACAGTGTCCTATATTCTATTAATTAGGCATTAATTTTGGCAATAGTCATCCTCTTTTAAAAATGCAAATAACTCATGATTATGGGACTATCCATCACACATTAGTATACATTATTTTACCCTGATTGTTCTAACATTAATATCCTGTGGAATTAATTAATATCCTGGGAATTTTTGCAGGAGAGATGGAGTTCGTTTTGCATTATAGGGGTATTTGGGGCCATAGGAAAGGACCAGGTGGGATCTCACTAAAGGAGTTTTGGGCAATGTGTGGGACTGGAAACAGAAGAAAAGGAGCATTAGGAGCTAAGAAAATGGGGTGAAGAGAAAGAGACAAAAAATTCGTCCATCTAGTCTATTTCAAATAGTGCCTGGACTTTGCCCTTACGTTAGAAAATTTAAAGGAAAATGTCTTCTCTTTTGCACCACCTGATCACTTACACTCAGGAAACCGAGTTCAGGCCAGGGCTATTACCTATCTATAAATTAAGAACTGCCAGTAGTTGTTTGCCTTTCAGCGATGAAAAAGGACACTGTGGTGTCCTCGGTCTAATTGTCATCAGGGAAGTAAGTTATCAGACGTGACAAGAGCTTGGCTTTTTCAACACCCACCAGGATTATTAGCTCACTGTTCGAATGCCCTGATTCCTCTCCTAAACCACACACCACAGGAAACTCAAGTAGGACTTGGAGAGACCAATATGGTGGTCTCTCTCAATCTCTCTCTCTCTTTTTTTTTGTGAGAATATTTCCAATTTAATGTTTACCCAAATGAGTTATAGAATAAAACTTGGCCTATCACAGACTGTGACATTTTTAAAGGAGTTTTTTGTGCCCAGTTTGTAGCACAGATTTTATAACTGTAAGCCAAGATAATTGGGGAATTTTCTAAAGGCTATTTACCTTTATAGATCTCATGCTCTATAGCTGTAAAAGTGTTTTGTTTAAGAAAAGTAGTTTTTGTTTCTTTAGGAAGATTTTCAGAACATGTACGAGAATTATGAAATCTTCCTTATTCTAGAGGCTATTATGTTGAATGACTTCCGCATGCCAGGTACTTTGCATACGTGATCTCCTAATTTCATGAATAGACTGTGTTATCCCTATTTCATAGATGAGGAAGCTGACACTTGGTGAAGTTGAGTCATTTGCTAAGAACTGGGAAGCAAACCCAAGTTTGACCCTTTGACACCAAAGTCCAGGGTCTTTTCCTTTCCACTTCCAGGTGAATGGAAGCATTATGATCAGGCCTGGCTGACTCTAGAACCATTATCTAACTAATGTATAGAGGCGAACATAATCACAGAGTTACTTGATTATCACTTGTCAGAGTATATAAAAGAAAACTCTAAAAGTTTTAATATTTAAGGATGTCTTAGGAAATGGTTTTCTTACTGTTTAATATTACACGTAAAAAAGCATACATCATTATGACTGTCTATTTTCTTATTGGACACAAAATATCCAGCAGATATCTTTTGTCTATTTCATATGTGAAATGTCTCCTACCTTGGCTGTCGTTTTTAAATGTCATTAGAAACATTATCTTATAACTCATTATCTTCCTTCTTAGAATTTCTGTTCAGCAACCATATACTCAGGATATCAAGGAATATTTTAATATGTGAAAATCTGGGTGATTTGGGATGGTGCTTCTGCAGTGTTCTCACTGGCAAAAGTTCAATTCAAGGGGAACCTTTATTCTCTATAAGGTAGACCAGAGTCTTTTCTTCACATATTGTAATTGACAAGACTTCTAGCTTGATCAAAGGATTGAAGAATTTGCACGGTTAAGCAGGCTCACTGAAAAATGAGTTTGGGGGCCAGCCCCGTGGCGTGTGCGTGTGCTCCACTGCTGGTGGCCCGGGGTTCGGATTGCGGGTGTGCACCGATGCACCACTTGTCAAGCCAGGCTGTGGCAGCGTCCCATATAAAGTGGAGGAAGATGGGCACAGATGTTGGCCCAGGGCCAGTCTTCCTCAGCAAAAAGAGGAGGATTGGCATGGATGTTAGCTCAAGGCTGATCTTCCTCACAAAAAAAAAAAAAAAAAAAGAAATGAGTTTGGATATACTTCATATTGTGATGTGAGCTTTGACCAAACAGAGTTATCCTCCATGCCACTTCCAGGTGCTACAGTTAATACAGGCAGAAAAAAATACTCATGATTATGCTGAAGAAGAACCCTCTGGGAATTGAACTTCTCTTTGAAATGAGGGCTAATCATCTAGAAATTGTTATTGAAAGAGGAATGACCTCTTCCTGAATTTGAAATCCCCTCAAAAAGCAGTGCACCTTTTTCTTTTGAGGTGCCATCATTGAGTTAAAAAAAATCAACCTCCCCTCTCCTCCAACAGTACTATCACTGCAGCATTTACCATGGAGAGCAGACTGAGCAAGGCTGAGACAATAGCAGCCGTGATTAGCTTATGATCACAGGGAACGCTACCAAGAACTCAGTGGGAAAACACTTCATCCATTAAAAATGCTGATATAATGAGACTGATTAGGATGAGTCAGGATGAAAATAATAACTACAGTATTCTGGAATGGGAATAACTACTGTACTCTTTTTTGGAATAGCTTAATGTATTTTTGCAGAACTTTAAAAAATTCTCTCTAAATTAAGAAGAGGGTAGACAAATTAATATATTTATATAGTTTCAAATCAATTATGAATAGCTGATGCCTGAGGCAGAAAGTCAATAAACGGATAGCCCAAGGTTCCATGGCTTAAGGCAGATGCAGAACTAAAATCCTATTTTTTTATAGCAGTCAAAATGGGGAGGAGCGTTTACACTCTGACCGCAGATGGGGGAGCCGGTGCTGTGTAGGCTGAGGTTTTCCCTCTGATCTGCTCTCAGGCAAAAAGAACCCTGTCTGGTTCCGACACTTGACGCCATTAAGGTGAGACCTGAGCTTTTCCGATAATGAAAACACTTGCAGCCCATTTGTTTATAATGGCCATATCTGCCTTGATCTTCATTCATGCTTTGTAACTGAGAGATTTGCCATTTCCTCCCCCTTAGTATGGCTTCTTCCTGAAGCCCTTCATCTGGTGGGCGGCAGTCGTGTGTCCATGGAGTTTCGAAAATGGTCTTCAGCAAAAGCAATCTTCCTTTTCTATCATACCAGCTATTCAATCTTCCTCTTTAAGTCTCCCTACTAGCACCTTGCTGCTTTTGAAATCAAGCTGTGATTTTCCTGGTTTATCAGCCTTTCCATCATGGGGTTTAAATTTGCTATTAGAGATTTTTTTTTTACTGGTATCTTCTCCAGTGCCAAAATACACCATCTTCACTCCAGAAGTGGGTAGTCAGGAACTTATTCCTGGCAGCCTCCACAGTTAGGGGTGCAAGCAGCTGTGTGTGTATGGCATGGGTGGGGGAGTTTCCCTACAGCTTTTTTACTTTTGCGTCCACAGTTTTCAAGTGACGGCAATGTCTATAGGTTGCCCATATATTATTTCTTTCTGAGTCTGCTAATGCCATCAAGTCTTACTTGTCTACATAGTCAGGGATATGATTTAAAGATATGAAACTAGCCAATACAATCTATGACTATATTTTTCACAAGATCAGAAAATATGATGATAATGAGATTATACTGAATCCTATGAGTGTGTTAGGAAAGGCTTTAGCAATGTATTTGTATATAAGATCATGTAAAATAGAATATCTGTATAATAAAAATATAATTTATCAGTATGTACAGGTTGAATTATTAATCTCAATTCTCCATTCCGCTGTAGCAGTAATATGACCTCATGCTAAGTGGAGCTTATATTCCTAGTCCTTGACTTGGGGCTTGGCTAACCCATTGCTTTGACCAATAGGATTGTAATGGACATGATGCAAACTAAGGCTTGCAATGTGCTTGCACAGTTGGGCTTGTTTTCTTGAGCTCCCGTCTTTCACCAAAGAAGAACATTCTTTGGATAGCTGCTGGTCCAAAGACCATGAAAGATATGTAAAACAGACATGGACCCACCTGTGGTTTGGAACCAAGTCCAACTGACTTCAGCCTAGATCAGCTGAACCCCAGCGAACAACAGTCTGGTGAGTGAGAAACAAATGCTATGTTTTAGGCTGCTGAGATTTCGTTCGTTATCTGTTATACAGCAAAGTGACTGATACATGTGTCAAAATCTGTGGGAAAAAATTTAGTTAGACGCATCTTGTTCACTTTTAGGAGAAATATTCCAAATGTCAACCAGAGATTTATGGTTAAAAAAACCACTCAAACATCTCCCTAGTATATCCTGGGAATAGCCCACATTCAGTCCAAGCGCTTACATTTACTTCTACAGCCTCACACTGTGAAGATTCACACTCCTTGCATGGCCCAACACAACGAAGATCCTGAACTATCATGAACTTAAACATACTCAGCATGCGCTTACGAAAAACAATTCCATACATTCACAAAGGGCCTAAAGTAAGTGGTATCAAGGTTAAAATGAACACATCCAGTCACAAAATGATCTTAAAATAACAAATACTTTATTTGCACTTTCCAAAGTGCATGAAGAGAGACACATACACTGCAGTAATATTTTTAAATTTTCTTCATCTTTCCCATTCATTTCCTTTATTCATTGCAACAGCTTCCACATTTCTTTCATCCTAAATTGTCCCTAAAATCTTCAAACCTTTCTCTGTTTGAAGATTTCCTCAGCCATAGTCTCTTTCTCTGCTTCTAGCTTTCTTCCTGGTTCTGCATAACAAACCCCAGGAGAACTGGGCCCAATCTGGTTGTCAGAAGACTGAGGACTTCCAGTCAGAATCTTCTTTAGTGGCTAGAATTAGGATAAAGGCTGGGAACACTCATAATTTAAAAACTGTTGACACATCACTTCTGGAAACTAAATTGGTTCTGTGTTAGCGAAGTGATCGATGTTTGGTGTAGAATGCAGACACAAATGACAAGGTCCCTGCTTTGAGATCTCACTCGTGTTGGAGAATTTTGTCATTCCAACAAAACATTAAAAAGATATGAGGAATAAAGCTTGAAATGGAAGACACTTCCTGAATTGCAATTGGGTTCTTTGTAAGGATATCAAACATAAATGAATCAACAGAAAAATGTTAGATAATAGATAATGTAATATATGCCAGAATCAGAAAGTGGGGCTAATGGGATATAATAAAGCCCAAATATAATATTACTATATCTATACACACATAAATATATATTTTGTGTTTGTCATAGTAAATATAGGAGTTTCCAAATTTTATGGGCTCCAAATAGGTGGCAGTTTGGGTTGTAAAAATGTCATTTTACTTCTCTATAACTAAAATCTAATTTACCTTTCAAGTTTCCATTTTTACAGATGGTGAAAAACTTAAATAGGCCAATTTAAGGAAATTCAACCTGTTTGGATTTAACACAGTCTTTTAGGGTTCTTTCTGTCCCATTCCTCTTCTTCCCTTTCCTGGAGTGGAAGTGTACTTATGAATCATCCTGGTATTAGATGAGGGGAATTAGCTTTGTGGGCACTTCTGTCCCTGTTCCAGCATCCACTGGTGTCTTTTAATGTGGGCCTCCATCTTCTGTTGAAGGCTTAAGGGTCATGCCTTCTGTGTCCTCTTATTCTAACTCCAGGCTTCTTTGGGCCATTGGCTTCAGCCACTTCTGCACCTCAGGCAGCTGTGAGAATTTTCTGAGACTTGTCCATGCAACACTGGGGAGTGTGGAATTTGAGGAGACTACCTTCAGTCCTCTATCTAGGCATTCCCCTCAGCCACTGTTCTAACACTTAGGGGCTTCCGTATATGGCTTTCAGTCTCATAAGTTATGCTCCAAGTTGCCAGGGAATACTTCCTTCTGCCGTGGGATGCTCTTAACTTGTTTGGAATTCATATAATCCATCTTTTTCTCCCTTGAGGATTTCAATCATGTATTAGTTTTCTGTTGGTGGTAATAACAAATTACCATATATTTGGCTGAGTAAATTAATACACATATATTATCTCATAGTTTCTGTGAGTCATGAGTCCAGATATGGCTTACTTGGGTCCTCTATCTCAGGGTCTCACCAGGCTGCAATCAAGCTGTTGGCCAGGGCTGTATTCTCATCTGAAGGCACAACTGGGGAAGACTCTACTTCCGTGCTCATTCAGGTTGTTGGCAGAATTCAGTTTTTTGGTGTTGTAGGACTGAGAATCCTGACATTTAGCTAGCTGTTGGCTCTTGGCTATCCTCAGATCCTGGAGACCACCAATAGTTCCTAGAAGCAGCTTGCAGTTCCTTACCATGTGGGCTTCTCCAACATGGCAGCTTATTTCATCAAGCCCTCAAGGAGAGATTCTGCTAAGATAGAGTCTTATGTGAAACACAGTCACAGGAGTGACATCCCATTACCATTACCATGAAGTGTAACCTAATCATGGGAGTGACATCTTGTTAACGTGCTATATTTTGTTGGTTAGAATCAAGTCACAAGTCCTGCCTTCATTCAACAGGAGGGATTATTTAAGGGTGTGGACACAAGGAGGTGGGGATTAGGGGGGCCACCCTGAAGTCTGTTCATCACCAACCCCAAAATGAAATGGAGAGCGAGGCACCTTTAGAGGCTTGCTGCAGAAAAGTTGTAGTCAATCCCCCTTACTTTTCCTTTTCTTGTCAGCTGATACCATTTTTATTATCTCAACTAACTCTTACATCATCCTGTAGACTTTTTTCAATCCATCTATGGATAAAATTTATGACCTCTCCAAATGTTGGTCCCTAGCTCTTTCAAGTTTTTAGAATTCCAAAACAAAAACAAAAACTTTCTCTCTCAAGCCTGGCTCTTGAAAATGTGGCCTTCAAGAATGATTATCTCTGCATATTTTTGCAAAATCAACTCAAGAGCTGAAAAGCCAAAATATGATTCTATCCTCTCTCTTCTCCCTTAAATTATGCAATAAACTTTATCTTCTCTGTCTAGCTTCAACAGTGAGATGGATGTAAAATTAAGAACAAATTAATTAATTAGCAAAAAGGAAAAACACATCAAGTGATAGTTCAAAATATACAGGCCTACCTTGTTTTATTTCACTTCACTTTATTGCTCTTCGCAGATACTGCATTTTTTATAAGTTGAAGGTTTGTAACAAATCTGCATTGAGCAAGTTTATTGGCGCCATTTTTCCAGCAGCATTTGCTCACTTCATGTCTGTATCACATTTTGGTAATTCTCACAGTATTTCAAACTTTTTCATTATATTTTTTATGATGGTCTGTGATCAGTGATCTTTGATGTTATTATTGTAATTGTTTTGGGGCACCACAAACCACGCCCATATAAGATGGTGAACTTGAATGATAAATGTTGTGTGTGTTCTGACTGCTCCACTGATCAGCTGTTCCCCCATCTCGGGCTTCTGTGTTCTCTGAGACACAACAATACTGAAATTAGGCCAATTAATGACACTACAACGGCCTCTAAGTGTTCAAGTGAAAGGAAGAGTCACACGTCTTTCACTTTAAATAAAAAACTAGAAATGATTAAGCTTAGTGAGGAGGGTGTATTGAAAGCTGAGATAGGCTGAAAACTAGGCATCTTGTGCTAAACAGTTAGACAAGTTGTGAATGCAAAGGAAAAGTTCTTGAAGGAAATTAAAAGTGCTACTCCAATGAACACATCAACGATAAGAAAGTGCAACAGCCACATTGCTGATATGGAGAAAGTTTTAGTGGTCTGGATAGAAGATCAAACCAGCCACAACATTCCCTTAAGCCAAAGCCTCATCCAGAGCAAGGCCCTACCTCTCTTCAATTCGATGAAGGCTGAGAGAGGTGAGGAAGCTGCAGAAGAAAAGTTTGAAGCTAGCAGAGATTGGTTCATGAGGTTTAATGAAAAAAGCCATTTCCATAACATAAAAGTGCAAGATGAAGCAGCAACTGGTTATGTGGAAGCTGCACAAGTTATCCAGAAGCTTTAGCTCAGATAATTATTGAGGGGGGCTACACTAAATAACAGATTTTAGATGTAGACAAAACAGCCTTCTATTGGAAAAAGATGCCATCTCTAGGACTTTCATAGCTACAGAGGAGAAGTCAATGCCTGGCTTCAAAGCTTCAGAGGACAGGCTGACTCTCTTGTTAGAGGCTAACGCAGCTAGTGACTTTAAGTTGAAGCCAATGCTAATTTACCATTCTGAAAATCCTAGGGCCCTTAAGAATTATGCTAAATCTACTCCACCTGTGCTCTATAAATGGCACAACAAAGCCTGGATGACAGCACATCTGTTTACAATGTGGTTTATTTTAAGCCCGCTGTTGAGGCCTACTGCTTTTCAGAAAAAAAATTCTTTTTAAAATATTACTGGTCATTGACAATGCACCTGGTCACCCAAGAGCTCTGATGGAGAGGTACAATGAGATTAATGTTGTTTTCATGCCTGCTAACACAACATCCGTTCTGCAGCCCAAGGATCAAGGAGTA
This sequence comes from Ceratotherium simum simum, assembly GCF_057802395.1. Classification (NCBI taxonomy): domain Eukaryota; kingdom Metazoa; phylum Chordata; class Mammalia; order Perissodactyla; family Rhinocerotidae; genus Ceratotherium; species Ceratotherium simum. Next base: position 32,839,362 of record NC_141928.1, on the reverse strand, counting down.
ATTTCAAGTCTTATTAAGAAATATATTTCATAAGGCTATAGCTGCCACAGATAGTGATTCCTCTGGTAGATCTGGGCAAAGTAAATTGAAAGTCTTCTGGAAAGGATTCACCATTCTAGATGCCATTCAGAACATTTTTGATTCATGGGAAGAGGTCAAATACCAACATTAACAGGAGTTGGAAGAAGTTGATTCCAACCCTCCTGGACTTTGAGGGGTTCAAGACTTCAGTGGAGGAAGTGACTGCAGATGTGGTGGAAAGAGCAGCAGAACTGGAATTAGAAGTGGAGCCTGAAGATGTGACTGAATTGCTGCCATCTCATGGTAAAACTTTAATGGGTGAGGAGTTGCTTCTTACGGATGAGCAAAGAAAGTGGTTTCTTGAGATGGATCTACTCCTGGTGAAGATGCTGTGAAGACTGGTGAAATGGCAACAAAGGATTTAGACTATTACATAAACTTAGTTGATAAAGCAGGGACAGGGTTTGAGAGGATTGACTCCAATTTTGATAAAAGTCCTACTGTGGGTAAAACGCTATCAAACGGCATCTCATGCTACACAGAAATAGTTTGTGAAAGGAGGAGTCAATGGATGCAGCAAACTTCATCATTGTCTTATTTTAAGAAATTGTCACAGCCACTCCACCCTTCAGCAACCACCACCCTGATCAGTCAGCAGTCATCACCATCGAGGCAAGACTCTCCACCAGCAAAAAGATTACTACTTGTTGAAGGCTCAGATGACGGTTATCACTTTTTAGCAATAAAGTATTTTTAATTAAGGTATGTACACTGTTTTTTTGACGTAATGCTATTGCACACTTAATAGACTACAGTAGAGTATAAACATAACTTTTGTATGCACTCGGAAACCAAAAAATTCATGTGACTTGCTTTATTGCAATATTCACTTTATTGAGGTGATCTGGAACTGAATCCACGATGTTTCCAAGATATGCCTGTAATTCTTGCCCATAGACATAAAAAGAGTGGGAAATGCTATTCTTATTAAATGACTGGTTCTCGGAAGCTTGCATATTAGCATTGAGAAAACTCATTTTTTTACCCAAAATACTTCAGTTTGATTAAAGAGCTAAATATAATCACATAGAAAAATTAAAATATATAGATCAAAGTGCTTAAGTCTACATTGTTAGTGCTTTGAAGAAGTAGGAACACTCCTATGCTGATTATAAAGTCAAGCTATCAACACATAAGGAGAGCCACACAACTGTTGATCCTTTTTGATAAAATCATCTGCTACATGGAATTTAATACCAAAAAAAAAGAAGAAAAAAACAGGAAGGAAGAAAGGAAGAAAAACCAAAAATTCTAAGTAGAAAGGTATTTTGCAGCACAATTGAAACATTGTAGAAATCTGGAAAGCATCATAAATATTTAACAATAGGGGAATGATTAAGTTATTTATGGCTTATTAATTCTATATTATTTCCTTCAGTCAGTAAAATAATGAATATGAAAATTTTAGCTTTTGATAAATCACCTACAAATATGGAAAAAAATCAGGTATGGATTGCATACACTTTGATTACAATTCTGTATATAAAATCTTCATTTACACATTGATAGAAATCGGAAAAGATCAGAGAAATATTAATATAAAATAATGGTTATCATTTTTTTAAATTAGTAAATTCTTTTAAATTAAATCATTTACATATTTTGATGTGAAAAAGTGATATGCAAATTAAAGTTATAACTAATCTAGCAAGTAATTACCCAGTTACCACTCACATTTGAAACATATTTAGGAACTAGAAAATAAGTAAATACATACGCAAGGAGCCAAAAAAACTGGAGTGCCAATGCGCTGAAGTTCACACATTTTATTTATAGAAAAACGTTCAACTTTTACTCAGAGCATTCCAACAAGCCTGATTCCTATACCACAGCAGATTTGAAGAGCTACTCAGAAGAGAGGGAACAAACCTCAGAAAATTAATGATGATAATAAGAGCCATACAATATTATTAGTATTTATAAAGTGCATTCACATGCTTTATTTCATTTGATTCATACACAAACCTGGAGACATTATTTTTTCATTGTGTCCATTTTACAGAAGAGCACATTGAGACTTCAGTGGTTAAGTGTCTTTGCCAAGATTGTACAACTTAAACTTAGGTGTTCTAAATTCAAATTCCTTCATCTCTTTACCTTCACTATGTTCTCTGTCTTGCAATTGTGAAAAGTGACATCTGATTATCTGCCAACTTGGAAGGTTAGCAGAGAAGGTTCCAGATCAATCAGACTTGTTTTTGCCTCCTGGCTTACCTGCTATGTGACAATTCTAAGCCTCAGTTTCTTTATTTATAAAATGGGGAAAATATTTATAGGACCATTGTGATAATTAAATGAGAAAATGCAGGTAAAGTGCTTGGCATAGTGTCTAGCTAATAGTACAGAAAATTTTTTTTTTTTTTTAAAGATTTTATTTATTTGTTTTTCCCCCAAAGCCCCAGTACACAGTTGTCTGTCATAGCTGCACATCCTTCTAGTTGCTGTATGTGGGACGCGGCCTCAGCATGGCCAGAGGAGCGGTGCGTCGGTGCGCGCCCGGGATCCGAACCCGGGCCGCCGGCAGCGGAGTGCACGCACTTAACCACTAAGCCACGGGGCCGGCCCAGTACAGAAAATTTTAAATGCCTACAGTAAAGATGTACTTAAAGTTAAAACAGAATAAGGAATAAACTGAATAAACAGATTACTATCTATTCACTTTGGAATTTGACATTATTTTAAGGCCAAGGAGCTTAAAGGGCCACATTTATATAGATGTTTGTTTCTTTTCTTTTAGAGCATCCTCGCCACTCTGAATCTTCACAGTTCTGTGAGCTTCCAGGATTTTCATTCTCATCATGGAATAAAACAGTTAGAAACATTGGGCTTTTTCAAATACAGGTGCCAATTTTCATTCCAGAATATCTTCATGAATGGAAATACGTAGACTTCTACTTGATGCTGCTTTCTATCATGGATTTTAGAAAGAAGACAAGGCCTTGAAAAAATGGACATCAAAAGCTTCCATCCTGAGCAAAGACTTCTGTGATCCATAGAAACCTGAGTCAAATGGTACCCCTATGAAATGAGCTTGAGGCATCATGTTATTCTTTCTCACGTTGTCTTTTGGCTTCATAAAGTACATAATATTCTCTAAAGTCCTTCTGGCCAGATTAATTGGTATTTTCTACCTTATATTGGACTCATGAGAGGACTGCTCAGGGAAATAGTTTTGGGGCTGGTAATTTTTTCAACACACACATAAGTGTGCACCCCCCCCTCCCCACAGCCTGGCATTTACTGCCTTGAATGCACTGTATTGCATTTCTGTCCTGTCTTTGTTTTAGTAAGTGAACCTTTGGTCCCAGGAAAACAGGTCTCATTGTGTGTATAAAGAGATAATGGGATCCACTCTTCCTTGGATGATATATATGAACTTAACTCTTTGGTACCTCTCCAAACTTGCTTATGATACCAAATTGATGTGCAATAACTAGTGACAAATTCAGACTTTCCTACTTCCAGCAGACTAGGTACTAGCTGAATCAACCATATTTTGTCTGCTTTCTAACAATCAGAAGAATAGATGTATCATATGCTTGGACCGATAAATGAATAAAGGACAGGGGCCACTAGAGGTTTCAGCTCTGGCCCTCCCTCCCACCCTTCCCCCTTGGTCTGTAAGAATACAAAAGAAATTCATAAACACTTTTGAAAAAAAACCCACAAAACAGTAGAACAACAAAAAAACAAAACTTCTCACCCACAAACAAACAAACAAGACAAAGAATTATCTTTGTCTTGAAGCTGCGGGGATCAGGGCCTACAGATGCAGACAATCTCTCCAAAATGCCAGTCTTTGTCTTCCCTCTCATGACACATTGGAGCTTATGACTATGACCAAAAAGACTTAGCCACAGCTGGGACCTAATCTTAGACTGAAATGTTCTAGTATGTGTTTCTTTGAGTTAGGGTGACAAATGATGGGGAGTGTTACTGGTGACTTTGGGAAATTCGTAAGAGAAAGTTAACCTGAGTGGTGAGTAGAGGGGAAGAAATGGGTCAAATATCAACAAGAGGACCTAGCATCTGAGGAGGAAAGAAGGCTCAAATTTTGAATGGGGAAACATTTCTGAACTTCTGTATTGTCACATTGGCATATAACATGCACTCAGTATTAACTATTATTATTATTGACTAAAAACAAACTCTATATAGTATTAAAAAAATAATGAAAAGAACTTTAAAAAGTAAAAGGCCAGGCTGTATTACTTAACTCAGTTTTTGGGAGCATCTCTGCATTTCAATAGAGGGCAACAGAAGGCAATGATCAGTTTATCCTCTTTCAATTAGACTGAGTCACCGCAAACCTGTACAGTTGAATGGCAATAGTGTACTCCTTTGAAGAATTGCATATAAATTATGTTTAATATTACGTGCTTGTCTTTTATTTTAATTGCTACACCAAAGTTTTCTAAAGCATTTGCTGGAAATAAAGTTGAAGATTTCCTTTACTACCTAACTTTGTCGTGCTTATATAAAATTCTCTGTGAGCAATTCTTGTAGAAATAATTTATAGAAAAAGCTTGGTTTCCCTTTAAGAACTATGATACTCTCTCCATTCTGAAATGAGAAATGTAAGTGGCTCTTATTACATCTTTCACTCTCTTTACCAGGAAGCTCAGTACCAACTTAGGAATTTAGGTACAGCAAGTATACTAACATTATTTTTTTGGCCTTTTTAAAAATTCATTTCTTATTTTATGTTTTATACCATTTATATTCCACTATTGCATTTCATGCTTTTTTTGTTTGTTTGTTTTTTTGCCGGTTGTCTCAAATCCTTTGTGGAAAACAGTACATCAAAATTCAACCAAGCAATCAATCCATCGCTTCCCCCAAGTTCTGTGTATTCTGTTTGAATTAAGAGAGAAGTGTGCAAATGACACATTATGCAGTTTAAAATGATACATTGTGCATTTATGTAAATTTGGTCAATTTGATAGGGGAAGTACTCAACCAGAATGCAAACAAAGAACTTCTAGATGTTAGACCCTTAGAACTGAAAGGACTTTGGAGGTCACCTAGTCACACCCTCAATCCCTTAGCTTTTGCGTTTTCATGGATTTCATAGTTTCTGAAGATTTTGTAAAACCTGGTATACAATTCTTCCGCTTTTAACTCTTGTAATAAATAAGCATTTAAAAAATGCACTCATTTAAATTAAGGTAGGAATGCTCAGTAATGATAATGTGCACCACAACATATCAAATAATTTTAACTAAAAGTGAAAGTGTTTTGATCCCTTTTATTTTCCTCATAATTTATACACTCATAAACATCCTAAGGTTCATTCAAACCACTTGTTTCTGAATTATTTACATTCATCTGAATGCTGGTGGGTAAGAGTTATCTACTATCTAAAAATAACATCTAATTTGTGCCTTTGTAAATTTTCTAAGATCTGAAAAAAAGGAAAGCAATTTATTTCATCATTATTTAAATTTGGGCCTGAGCTCAAAATGTAGTAAGTTTAAAAAACTTAGAAACTTAGCAAACAATTAATCCCAAACACAGGGACCTGTACACCGTTAGCTGTAAAGAATAGTGAAATCGCATTAGAGTTTCAGTCAGTTACCTACAGCCCACCTCCCCCGACACTCTGTCAAGTTGCAGACAGTATGGAAAGATTGTTTAGCAGCTCTGGAAAACCTGAGGGGATAGGGACATCTGAATCATAAAAGTAGCTGCCAATGAAAATAAAACTGCTAGTTATGGTTGGTTCTGTGTAGGAATGGGCAGTCTTCCCAGCTGCAGTTGCTGGACTGTGTGGAGAGAAGAGGGTCCTGTTAGTTGCTATGGAAGAATCCTGCCCTTTGAATCATCCACCTCCCTGATGCAGTGAGCCTCTTCAGAGGCATTGTCTTGTGGAAACATTTCCTTTGAAGAAAACTGGAGTCATGTGTAAATGTGATATTCCCTGTCCCTGATAAGGAAAGGGAGAAAAGCTTCACTCATTTAATTTGAGTGGACTTAAAGTACTCCCTCTGTGGGGGAGAGCTTCTGTCGTTGCGTAGGGAAGATGTCTTTAGGTGTGAGAACTCTGTCTGAGCCCATTACGGTGCTGTAACAAAATATCACAGACTGGGTCACTTGTAAACAACAGAAATTTATTTCTCACAGTTCTGAAAGCTGAAAGTCTGACTGCAGGGTGCCGGCGTGGTCAGGTGAGGGCCCTCTTCTGGGTCGCAGACTTTTTGTTTCCTCACACGGCAGAAGGGGCTAGGGAGCTCTGTGGAGTCTCTTTTGTAAAACACTAATCCCACTTATCAGGGCTCCACCCTCATGACCTAATCATCTCCCAAAGGCCCCCCCTCCTAACACCATCACCTTTGGGAGTTAGGATTTCAACATATGAATTTGGGATAGGGAGGACACAAACATTCAGACCATAGCAAACTCTCTGCAAAATGTTCCTGTGTCCCCTGATTTAAATTTGTACTGGTACCAAAAACTCCCAAATGGACCACTATGGGCATTTCTTCGTGGGCAAATGTCTGCCACATTTCCTCTGAGGATTGCAGTCTTGGGACGACAGGTTGTGTTTATTCTTTTCTTTCTCTTATGTTTGTGCTTTGTTAGTATCACTTCAGCACATCACATGTTCAGTTAGCCAATTAGTGTAAAATTACCTTATTCTCAAATGTGAAAGTGTTTGGATATAGATAAAAATACACAGGCTTTTTATTTTCGAATAATGTCCATACAAGGTCACTCAAATATTAATATTCCAACTAGACTTGATCAATTGTCAGGCGTGAGACGATCTCACTTCCCAGAGAATTGTGACCCACACAAGTTTTCTGCTAGAATTAAGAGTGGATCATTGTATTTTTATATTCAGGCATTGAAGAATTATGAACATTTCTTTTTTCCTTTTTTTTTTTCTTCTGGTTAATTCCATTAATCTATATATAACTCTTGCATAGAGAAGCTCTGGTCCGAGAAGCTCAACTCAGTCAACCGAGAGTGTATAAAATTGCAGCCTCACTTGGTCTCCATCAAGGAGTAATTTGAGATGGAGATATTGTTTTTGCAGTACAGTTTGGGGAAGTAGCAAGATTATTACCAATATTCTGTTAATAACTTGAGTCTTTAGCTACAGACATGAGAGCTGACATTTGTGCATAAGTCAAATCAAGATTACTTTGAGACTGATGCTCCAATTTAGGCACTAGAATTAAGAAACAAATGTAAAGACATTTTAAATTGGGCACAATTTTAGATTTCCTTGGAAATTTGAATTTTGGCATGTTTTATTTATTTTCGTTATAGTAAATGAAATGACTTCATACTTGTTAAGTAATTTTATATACTTTTATCATCAGCTTTCCAGTGAAAAAGTTTATGATAGATTCAATATGGAAATAAGAGAGTAAAGAAAGGTGTGTATCAAGAAAGGTGTTTGGGTAGGAATATAACAGTCAAAGAAAGATGATGCCGGAAGCAGAGTGGGCCCACCATGGGAGAATCCCACTCTCCATGGTCTGTAAGAGGTCTGGGATGCAATTCTCTGTGAGAAACCAAACACGTGTGGAGCATCCTGTGGCTTCAAGCAGCTGTGAGGCACTGTGGAGTCTTCTCTTATGGTCTTAGGCTAGGTTCTACAAAAACAGACTCTGGCATGAAGATATGAATGTAGGAAGTTTACTGGAGAATGTGCCGGGAGCAGCACCTGTGGGGGATGAGGGATTGGGCAGAGGGAGAAGGTGATGAAGTTGCAACAGAGTCCTGACCAGACCCCACAGGGAGCTCTGGAGCAGGGTGGGCCTTTCAGAGTTGTCCCAAATTGAGGCAAGGGGACAGACCCTTTGTTCTACTTCCCCAACCTTCCCTTATCAACCGGACATTGGAAGAGGGCTTCCTCGAGAGGGTGTGAATCTTGGTCAAGGTTGCTCCCTTTATCAGAGGGCATTACCCAAAGAGTGACTTGGTCGTGAGTTATCAGCCATCAATGCTCCTGGCAGCTGGAATAACGAGGTCTCTGTTTTGGAAGGGGGATTAGGGTGGCCTGACCACAGCGTTCCCTGTGGTTGCCATGCTCTGTTAAATGCAGAGCACGCAATTATTATATTATTATTAATGATCAGAGCTAATATTTATCGAGACCTCTTTATGCATTGGACACTGCACCTAATGCTTTATGAGGCTGGCCGCTTTAAGCGTGACCACACTATGAGGCAACATAGAGCACTGGTTACAAATGCAGGCTTTGGAGTCAAAATACTTGGGTAAAATGCCAGCTTAGCTTCCTGCTTCCTAGCTGTGCAACCCAGAGCCAGATCCTTAAATGGACAGATGCTATCTCACAGGGCTCCTGGGCATGTTAAATGAGCTTAATCATATAAAGCATTTAGAACAGTGCCTGTCATATAATTTATACTTAAGAAGTCTTAGGTATAATTATTGTTTTACCATTTTACAGTTGAGGAAACTGAGGCTTGGAGAGGTTAGGTAAATGTCAAGGCACATGAACTCAGGCAATTTGACTACTGAGTCCATTCTCTTGCCTTTATTGAACATTTTCTGTAATCAAGTGCTAAGCATATTTGATGGCTAGAGTTCCAGGAAATCTAATAGATTGTGTTCTCCATGACTTCCGGATATGAGAGGGTCAAACTGAGTGAAGGTTAACTCCATAAAATAATATGGGTTCTTCTGACATTGCAGCAAGATTCTAACTTTAAAGAGAACATAATCATTTGTTTGTTTATTCATTCATTATTCAACAAAAATTTTTTGAGTCGGGCCATTGTGTTCCAGCTGTTCTGCTGGACTCTGGCATAAAGTGGTCAGCAGGACAGTTATTTTTCCTACCCTTGGGGACTTATAGTCAAATAAGAAAAGTGTGTGGAATTTTATAAAATAGAGGTATAAGCTATGTGGATATGAGAGGAAGAATGAGCTTCAGATATAGTTAATACTTAAGTACTTACTACAGTTAAGGCAAAAACTACCACTCTCATACTCATAACCTACGTGAATTATTAACGATTACCCTATTTCCCTCTGACCCTTAATGTGGCCTCACAGTATGTAGTAGAAGCACATTACATATGCTCAAAAGAAAAATAAAAAAGTAAAAATTTCGTAGTACAGGTGAACCATTTCAGTCAATGGCTATTTGCCCTGGAGAGAGCATGAAATGGGAAACATTACTTTGTTATTCAGTCAGTTGGCTTCAGTTTCCAGTTACTTCTTATAATATGAACACTTCATTGAGCTGGGCATGATTTTTATGTTAAAGACACTTACTTTTGAAAAACATGGCCTCTAAACATAAACTAACTCTTTCATCTGTGCTGAATTGAAGAAACAGCAATCTGTTCCGATCCTGGAGGAGAAATTTCTGGTATTGAACTTATTCGTCTCCAACGTAGCATAGAATATGCTTGTGTATGGTACTTGAGCTGTGATTAAAAAGACTTTTTGTGGTAGTTTTTTGATTATATGCAATTTTTACCTTATACACTGACTTTAGAACTTAACTGCTGCATATGATGTGAGTCCATATAGTATTGTTCTTAAGTAAGTGGACCGTGGAGCCAGGTAAACTTGGGTTCAAATCATGATTCCCACATAACGTTTAATACTGGGGAATTCAATTAACTTCTCATGCTGCATTTTCCTCCTCTGTAAAATGGGGGTAATTCTATAACACGGGGTTGTTATGATGATTAAATGAAAATATATGTAAAACACTCAACACAATGTTTTATTGAGAAGTAAGTGTTCTATTAAGAAAAATGGTTGTCAAGCATAGAACTTCAGAGAGTCAGAGTTGGCACAACAGCTAAAAGTTATTTTGTGCTGATGTGTATTAGGATCCAATAAAGCATAGAAGAAAGAAATATATAAAACAGTGATGAAGTTTAATGTTGGAGTTAGTGCTGAGCCTACAACTCCACTTACTACACTTAACAAGTTTTGTAACTTTGGGCAAGTTATTTGATTTCTGTAAACTGTACATCTGTAAAACGATGCAACTAATAATTCCTAACTCACAGGGTTGTTGTGAGGAGTAAATGAAATGATCCACATAATGCACTTAGCTGAGTTCCTGGTACATAGTGTGCACTCAAAAATGTTAGCTATTACTATGGAAAAATTTCACACACATTAGCTTTTTAAACCCCACAGTTATTTATTTTACAAATGTAAGAAAGAAAGTTCATGGATTCCTTTAGCTAGGAAGTTGTGATACTCATCTCAGTCACATATCTTTTGACTCCAAGTTGAGGGCCTTTTCCACAACCTGCTTCTATTCCTCCTCATATCCCCATTTCCCCCATCTTCGCACACCTCACCCTACTCTTCCCAACAAAATATGGGCAAGAAGCCGTTACAGTTTATGCTGCTGATATAATTTTTAAAATAACACAGACCTGATACTCAAAACTCACCATACAACTAAAATTAAACTCATGGAAAACCTCTGCAGGGTTTTAATAACATATAAATATGTCAAACTGTGAAAGGTCACGATATCAGAATGAGTTTCCAGAAATAATTCAGAGGATATGTCAAGCTTAAATATTCGGACAGAATTTTAAAAAGAAAATGAAAGATACCCTTCTGCAAATACAAAGCATAGACTAGAAGAAATAGGAGAAGAGCGTGGAAGTAAACGTTTCATTGCAGTTGCCTTAGTTTAGGAAGAATTTACTATGATCTCAACTTCATAGTTTAGGAAAACAAATACAATCTCCTGTTCTCTCATTAATGTCAGTTTTTTTTTTACTAGTTATAGAGGTCTCTTAATATTTACACCTTTAAAATCCATTTTGATGTTTACGTCTATCAACTGGCAGTGGAGCATTTCCTTGAGCAGGTGAAACAAGGTGATGCCGGATGTCCATTGGGTAGATACCTTATTAAATTGATCCACGTCTTTGAACCCTGGACTCTAGTGTAATGAGCAGATCCTTACTGTTATATTCTGAGTCATTAGAACCCTGAATTCAGAGTGCTTGCTGCATATCATGCACTGTGGCACAAAGCAACAATGTACAAATTCAAGGTTGTGGTGGTTTTAGTCTAGTCAATCTAGACCATGGTCATTCTCCACTTGGTTTAGGTGTTGAATCCTGTTATCCTTTGCATTTAAGCCTGCATAACAACCACTGACTCATGAAAATGAGGCATATAGGGCCAACAAGATTGACGCAATTGTCTCACTGCCTCTTCTGCGATCACTGCCTGTTCTCATTCTGACTCAACTCCTGCCCAACTCCTGGCGCTGGGCTGAGTCTGTTCTACTCTTTACATGGTGTCTAAAGAGCTCCTAACTTTCATGACACCCTCAAAGATTTAGGCTTGGATGTCATATTGGCACTCCCTGCTTTGAGTGTCCTCTGGTAGGATGCTCTGCCCTAGTTGGCTTTCCTGCCCCCCACTCACTTACCTACCTGCACTCCAGGAGGAGAAATACAACCAAAACAGCTGGTTGGCAGCATCAGGTAGACTTCTCACATACCAGTTCCTCTCTTGGGGGATTTCATAATAATTGCTTACCATCCCAGTCCTCACTCACATAACGAGAAATTCTCATATATATATATATATGTATATACTTACATATATATAATTCTTGAATTGCTTTTTTGGGGGTTGGGGGAAGATTCACCCTGAGATAACTTTGGTGCCAATCTTCCTCTATTTTGTATGTGGGTCGCCACAACAGCATAGCTGATGAGTGGTGTAGGTCTGCGCCCGTGATCCAAACCCACGCACTCAGGCCGCCGAAGCAGAGAGAGCCAAACTTAACCACTGTGCTACAGGGCTGGCCCCTTGAATTGCTTTTCAAATCACCATTTTTTACATAAACTCTGTTCACCAGTACATGTAAAGTGAGTTATTTGCACAATCTTCCTCCTGGAAACTATAATAATAATTAATACTTATATAGCACTTGCTATATGCCAGGCACTATTCCAAGCACTTTATACACATCAAACTCAATTAATCCTCAAAACAACTCTATCAGGTGGGTAATATTATCTCCATTTTACACAGGAGATAACTGAGCTGCAGAGAAGTTAAGTCATTTGTCAAAGGTTACCTGAAACACTATTGAGTGAAACTTACACAGCATTCTAAAACTATTTTATGTTAGTACATTAAATCTACTCAATCACTGACAATATCGACTTTGTTTATCCACAAGTGGTTCTGGACTACAATATTCAGTAACAAAGTAAGATATGTTTGTGTACAGTGTTTCTCATTTCCCCATTGATGAACCATCCTTCCTCTCAAAGCCCAGTTCTTTGAATTATCTTACCAGGAGAAAAGCAATCCTAATAGAGGATGTATAGTAAACAAGACTCAGAAGAAGAAATGCAAATGCCCATAAACATATGAAAGGATGCTCAACCTTACTAATAATCAGGAAAATGCAAATAAAAATAATGATATTTTCACCTAACACATTGGCAAATTTTAATCATGATAATCATGAAGTTGCAGAGGACTAGGAAGTCTCATTTATGCTCTGTTGTTGGATGTATAAACTGGTATAGCCTTTTTGGATGGTAATTTGGCAGCATCTTATAAAGACTTAAATTTGTGTAACCTTCAAGGTAGCAATTCCACTTCTAGGTATCTATCTTAGAGAACTATTCAGATGTGGATATAGTAAGTAGAAGAGATGTTAACCAAAACATTATCAGTAGGAACAAAATCCATCAAGTGATAATTGGTTGAATAAATTGTGGTGACTGCATTCTTAGAACAGCATGTATGTAGCAGTTCCAATGAATCGGGTAAACATATATGTAGTGACGTTTGAAAAACTCCAGGATATATTATTATGCAAAAAATAAACTTTTGAAAAATACGGAAAGGCACCAATTAACCTAAAAAACAAACACAAAATTACATCTCCATGTGAACATGTGTGCCATATGCTTATAAACAAAATAGAGTAGCAGCTGTCTTGGGGAAAGCATCCAGAAAGTTGAGACACTATTTTTTGAAGTCTTTATACAAACATACATAAATATGTTCGTGGCTTTCTTTTTGTGTGTACATTTAAAAATCTAAGAGAGGAGTCAAGATGGCGGCGTAGGCAGACTCTGAACTCACCTCCTCCTGCGGACACAGCCAATTTACAACTACTCGTGGAAAAATTACCCCTGAGACAGAACTGAAAACTGGATGAGAGGAACTCCTGCAACAACGGACAATCCTAACTGAGGTGGAAGAGGCAGAAACCCCCTTTTGGAGTGGAGAAACGCCGCCTTCACAAGCCGCAGCGCCTCACGGCCGCCGGGGAGCAGCTCACAGGTCCACAGCCTCTGGAGGAGCAGCGCCCTGAGCCGGGAAGCGCCCCCACTGTGGGCATTTTGTGGACCCAGCACAATCGAGACGAGTGGCATAATATCTGACTTTGCCTGCTACTAAAACACTGGGGAGCACACCCAGAAAAGCTGGTTCACAAAGAAACTAAAACCTGCTCTTAAAGGGCCTGTGCACCAACTCACCCATTTCAGAAAGCAACCTAAAATCACCAGAAAGAAAGGTGCACAGTGCTGTGGTGAAAAGAGACTCACCTAATAGGCCCTGAGTGCATCTCGGTGAGAGGTGAGACCTCTCCAGGGACTGGGACATTGGCGGCGGCCATTGGTGTGGCCTGGTGTGAGCGTGCTGACACAGACGCCATTGGAGTTCTCCCTGAGGCCTGCTAGCCCAGGGTCTGCCCCACCCCCTAGAGCACTGATTTAATCCAGCTAAGCCAGGGCAGGCAGCCCACCCTAGAGACTGGCCCCACCCAACAACAAGCCCTCAGGCAACTTGTGGGCCTGCATAGATTGGTGACTGGATTCTCTGCAGCCTGGCAACTGAGCCAACTTTAGCGAGGCAGGGTGTGTACAAGGAGTGGGTGGAGAGTGTGGGGTGGTGGCGGAGTGTGTGGGGCTCCCCGCTGTGGAGAGACTGGGTCCACTTGGGGAGGTCGGGGTGCTCACACGGGGCAGGACTGTGTTGACTGTGTGTGTGGACCTGTGGGCGGCAGGGCTTGTCAGCTGCAGAAGACTTGTGCTTCTCAAAGACCCACATAGGGGGTTTGCCCCACCTTCCAAAGCCTGAAACGATTGGGTGCTCCTGTGCCTGAGGCCAGCCCCACCCAGCTGCAATCCTCAGAGAGCTGACAAGAGACCTAATAGGCTAGAGGCTTACAGCAATTGTAAGGCCTGAGCCTAACAACCTGCCACGCTGGGGGCCTACTCACTTAAAAGAAAGACTGCAACACAAATGTGGTATTAGAACTTGCAGCCAACTGTGCTGGGGCTCCCCACACCTGATAAAGAGACTGAAGGGCCCACAACAACTACAAGCAGCTGAGCATTACAACAGCTGGCCAGGAGCATAACTCGGCCTCCCTGGGTGCCTACAGGGAGAGAAAACAGGCCACAACAGAAGGACACACGTAGCCCACATAGGGGTCACCCCTGGAACATTGAGAACTGAGGGAAGCACACTGGAAGCCTCCTAAGGCATCACTTACATAAGGTCACCTATCCAAGAGCAGGAGACACAGCTGACCTACCTAATACGTAGACACAAGCACAGGGAAAGAGGCAAAATGAGGAGGCAAAAGAATACATTCCAAGTAAGGGAAGAGGACAAAACCGCAGAAAAGGAACTAAGTGAAACAGAAATGAGCAACCTACCTGACAGAGAGTTCAAACTAAGAGTGTTAAGGATGCTCACTGATCTGGGGAGAAGAATAGAGGAACTCAGTGAGAATGTCAACAAAGAAATGGAAGATATAAAAAAGAACCAATCAGAAATGAAGACTACAATACTGGAAATGAAAAATTCACTAGAGGGACTCAAAAGCAGAGTAGAGGATACAGAAGAACGGATCTGTGAGCTGGACGAAAGACTAGAAGAAATTACCCAAGGTGAACAGGTAAAAGAGAAAAGAATTAAAAAGAGTGAGGACAGTCTAAGGGACCTCTGGGACAACATCAAGCACACTAACATCCGTGTTATAGGTGTCCCGGAAGGAGTAGAGCGAGACAAGGGGGCAGAGAATCTATTTCAAGAAATAATAGATGAAAACCTCCCTAACCTAAGGAAGGAAACAGACATCCAGGTACAGGAATCACAGAGAGCCCCAAACAAGATAAACCCAAAGAGGCCCACACCGAGACACATCATAATCAAAATGTCCAGAATTAAAGGTAAAGAGAGAATCCTAAAAGCCGCAAGAGAAAGTCAAGTTACATACAAAGGAAACCCCATAAGGCTATCAGCTGACTTCTCAGCAGAAAACTTACAGGCTAGAAGAGAATGGCACGATATATTTAAAGTGCTAAAAGGAAAAAACTTACAACCAAGAATACTCTACCCTGCAAGGTTATCATTCAAAATGGAAGGAGAGATAAAAAATTTCCCAGACAAGCAAAAACTAAAGGAGTGTGTCACCAAGAAAGCAGTGCTACAAGAAATGTTAAAGGGACTGATTTAAGGGGAAAAGAGAAGACCACAAATAGGAAAAATTGTCTGTTTCCATGATAAGAATGTAATGGATACAAATGCACAAAAAAGAGGTTAGATATGATATCAAAAACATAAAAGGAGGGAGGAGGGGAGCTAAAGAGTACATCTTTCAGACAGAGGTCAAACTAAAGTGACCATCAATTCTGTATAGAAGAAGAAAGGAACAGAGAAGGACTACTAAAACACTGAGGAAAAAAAAAAGTTAAAAAATGGCAGTAAGTACATACTTATCAATAGCTACTTTAAACGTCAATGGACTAAATGCTCCAATTAAAAGGCATAGGGTGGCTGAATGGATAAAAAAACAAGACCCATATATATGCTGCATACAAGAGACACACTTCAGACCTAAAGACACTCACAAACTGAAAGTGAAGGGATGGAAAAAGATACTCCACGCAAATGGCAATGAAAAGAAAGCTGGGGTAGCAGTACTCATATCAGACAAACTAGACTTTAAAACAAAAACTGTAAAAAGAGACAAAGAAGGGCATTACATCATGATCAAGGGAACAATCCAACAAGAGGATATAACACTTGTAAATATCTACACACCCAATGTAGGTGCACCTAAATATATAAAGCAATTATTAACAGACATAAAAGCAGAAATAGACAGTAACACAATAATAGTAGGGGACTTTAACACTCCACTTACACCAACGGATAGATCATCCAAACAGAAGATCAATAAGGAAACATTGGCCTTAAACGACACACTAGAACAGATGGACCTAGTAGATATATACAGAGCATTCCATCCAAAAACCGAAGAATACACGTTCTTTTCAAATGCACATGGAACATTCTCCAGGATTGATCACATATTAGGCCACAAAACAAGTCTCCATAAATTTAAGAAGATTGAAATAATACCAAGCATCTTTTCTGACCACAACGGTATGAAACTAGAAATCAACTATAGGAACTAAATCAGAAAAGCCACAAATATGTGGATATTAAACAAAATGCTACTGAACAACGACTGGGTCAATGAAGAAATCAAAGAAGAAATCAAAAAATACCTGGAAACGAATGAAAATGAAAATACGACATGCCAGAATTTATGGGATACAGCAAAGGCAGTTCTAAGGGGGATGTTTATAGCGATACAGGCCTATCTCAACAAACAAGAAAAATCTCAAATAAACAATATAACAATCCATCTAAAGGAACTGGAAAAAGAAGAACAAACAAAGCCCAAAATCAGTAGAAGAAGGGAAATCATAAAAATCAGAGCAGAAATAAATGAAATAGAGACCAAAAAAACAATAGAAAAAAGTAATAAAACCAAGAGCTGGTTCTTTGAAAAGATCAACAAAATTGACAAACTTTTAGCTAGACTCACCAAGAAAAAAAGAGAGAAGGCACAAATAAGTAAAATCAGAAATGAAAGAGGAGAAATTACAACAGACACCTCAGAAATACAAAAGATTATAAGGGAATACTATGAAAAGCTATATGCCAACCAATTCAACAATCTGGAAGAAATGGATAAATTCTTAGAATCATACAACCTTCTGAAACTCGATCAAGAAGAAATAGAGAATTTAAATAGACCAATCACCAGTAAGGAGATTGAAACAGTAATCACAAACCTCCCCAAAAACAAAAGTCCAGGACCAGACGGCTTCCGTGGTGAATTCCACCAAACATTCAAAGAAGAGTTAATACTTATATTTCTCAAACTCTTCCAAAAAATTGAGGAGGGGAGGAAGCTCCCTAACTCATTCTATGCAGCCGACATTACCCTGATACCCAAACCGGACAAGGACAACACAAAAAAAGAAAATTACAGGCCAATATCACTGATGAACATCGATACAAAAATCCTCAACAAAATACTAGCTAATCACATACAATAATACGTTAAAAAGATTATACACCATGATCAAGTGAGATTTATTCCAGGTATGCAGGGATGGTTCAACATTCACAAATCAATCAACGTAATACACCACATTAATAAAATGAAGAATAAAAATCACATATTTATCTCAGTAGATGCAGACAAAGCATTTGACAAGATACAGCATCCATTTATGATAAAAACTCTGAATAAAATGGGTATAGAAGGAAAGTACCTCAACATAATAAAGGCCATATATGAGAAACCCACAGCTAATATCATCCTCAATGGTGAAAAACTGAAAGCTATCCCTCTAAGAACAGGAACCAGACAAGGATGCCCACCGTCACCACTCCTATTTAGCATAGTACTGGAAGTCCTAGCCAGAGCAATCAGGCAAGAGAAAAAAATAAAAGGGATCCAAATTGGAAAGGAAGAAGTGAAACTGTCACTATTTGCAGATGACATGATTTTATATATAGAAATCCCTAAAGAATCCACCAGAAAACTTTTAGAAGTAATAAACGAATACGGTAAAGTTGCAGGATACAAATTCAACATACAAAAATCAGTTGCATTTGTATACACTAACAATGAAGTAACAGAAACGGAAATTAAGAATACAATCCCATTTACAATTGCAACAAAAAGAATAAAATACCTAGGAATAAACTTAATCAAAGAGGTGAAAGAGCTGTACACGGAAAACTATAAAACATTGCTGAAAGAAATTGAAGAAGACACAAAGAAATGGAAAGATATTCTGTGCTCTTGGATTGCAAGAATTAACATAGTTAAGATGTCCATACTTCCTAAAGACATCTATAGATTCAATGCAATCCCTATCAAAGTTCCAACAACATTTTTCACAGAAATAGAACGAAGAATCCTAAAATTTATATGGAACAACAAAAGACCCCGAATAGCTATAGGAATCTTGAGAAAAAAGAACAAAGCTGGAGGTATCACACTCCCTGATTTCAAAATATACTACAAAGCTATAGTAACCAAAACAGCATGGTACTGGCACAAAAACTGACACACAGATCAATGGAATAGAATCAAAAACCCAGAAATAAACCCACACATCTATGGACAGCTAATCTTTGACAAAGGAGCCAAGAACATACAATGGGGAAAAGAAAGTCTCTTCAACAAATGGTGTTGGGAAAACTGGATAGCCAAATGCAAAAAAATGAAAGTAGACCCTTACCTTACACCATACATAAAAAGTAACTCCAACTGGATTAAAGACTTGAATGTAAGACCTGAAACTGTGAAACTTCTAGAAGAAAACATAGGCAGTACGCTCTTGGACATCGGTCTTAGCAACATATTTTCAAGCACCATGTCTGACCGGGCAAGAGAAACAATAGAAAAAATAAACAAATGGGACTACATCAAACTAAAAAGCTTCTGCACAGCAAAGGAAACCATCAACAAAACGAAAAGACAACCTAACAATTGGGAGAAGATATTTGCAAACCATACATCTGATATGGGCTTAATCTCCAAAATATATAAGGAACTCATGCATCTCAACAACAAAAAAACTAAGAACCCAATTAAAAAATGGACAAAAGACCTGAACAGACATTTCTCCAAAGAAGATATACAGATGGCCAACAGACACATGAAAAGATGTTCAAAATCATTAACTATCAGGGAAATGCAGATCAAAACTACAATGAGATATCACCTCACGCCCGTCAGAATGGCTATAATTAACAAGACAGGAAACAACATGTGTTGGAGAGGATGTGGAGAGAAGGGAACTCTCATACACTGCTGGTGGGAGTGCAAACTGGTGCAGCCACTATGGAAAACAGTATGGAGATTCCTCAAAAAATCAAGGATAGAACTACCGTATGATCCAGCTATTCCACTGCTGGGTATTTATCCAAAGAACTTGAAAACACCAATGCGTAAAGATACACGCACCCCTGTGTTCATTGCAGCGTTATTCATAATAGCCAAGACTTGGAAGTAACCTAAGTGCCCCTCAAGGGATGAATGGATAAAGAAGATGTGGTATATATACACAATGGAATACTTCTCAGCCATAAGAAACGATGAAATCCAGCCATTTGTGACAACATGGATGGACATTGAGGGTGTTATGCAAAGTGAAATAAGTCAGAGGGAGAAGGTCAAATACCGTATGATTTCCTTCATTAAGTAGTAGATAATAACAACAATAAACAAACACATAGAGACAGAGATTGGATTGGTGGTTACCAGAGGGGAAGCGGGGAGGGAGGAGGGCGAAAGGGATAATTCGGCACATGTGTGTGGTGATGGGTTGTAATTAGTATTTGCGTGGTGAACATGATGTAATCTATGCAGAAATAGAAGTATAATTATGTACACCTGAAATTTATACAATGTTATAAACGAATGTTACTGCAATAAACAAAAAATTAAAAAATAATCTAATAAATGAATAATATGTCTTTTTCTAGAGAATTTATGTCTTCTATGTTATCCCTCTTTGTTTTACTTGTTTTTTTAAAAGCACTGCGGAAGATGCCTATTCTTAGATCCTTTTCTATCTACCTTGAAGAGGATATCAAGTAGATATCCTTTCTCTGTACTTGATCTGTTCTATGCTCAAGGCAGATTAACATCAAAGGCTTCCTGGTGTTTGTACATCACCTCCAAGATGAAGTGGATTTAAATGATAGGGGGGAGCAACAATCATTTAGCACAATTTCCCAAACCCTAAGCCCCATTGTTCTTATCTATATTACTCAGTTGTCCGATGTTGCAGCCAAGCTTGGCCCTCTAAATGTCGGATCTATTCTTTTCCCTTTACCTCGCTAGCTCACATGGATGCCAAATAGGCTTAAGCCTTTGACTTCAGATGTTCCAGTGGTTTCTTCAGTGCTTCTCAATACTTCTTCTAATGAGCCTATTGGTAGTCCCTCTGATTGCCCATGGTATTGTGTTTCTACCTCAGGCCA
This sequence comes from Ceratotherium simum simum, assembly GCF_057802395.1. Classification (NCBI taxonomy): domain Eukaryota; kingdom Metazoa; phylum Chordata; class Mammalia; order Perissodactyla; family Rhinocerotidae; genus Ceratotherium; species Ceratotherium simum. The sequence continues at coordinate 32,818,962 of NC_141928.1, read as the reverse complement.
AATCATCATCCTAAAATGGACCATGCAGGATTCTGAATACTGTGGACTTCCAAAAACTATTATGAAAGACCTCAACTACTTGGAAAAGGGAGTGGTAGTCAACTGAAATTGAGAGGTATGGGAGGTCAGTATGTGAGAAACAACCATTGTGCTTTGGTGTGCTATCCAAGAGGCAAAGGTGGGCATAATGTAAGTAGTTCTTCCCAGACCACAGACCAGAAGTTTCCCGGGAAAAACTATGAATACAGTGAGGGTGATGCCAGAGACCAGATGAGGGAAACAAAAGTATGCATGGGAATTAAAAACAGGAACATGGGACATAATTGCTACATGACACATGTTTCCCAGACCAGGTGTGGTCATGACACACTACTTCGTAGACATTGTCTAGACTCTTCCATTGCTGCTCCACTACAAGTGCTCTTCTCTTTCTCCCCTTTTCTCGAGATGATGGCCAGGTTTTGACTTTGGTGACAGCAGGGTTGTTGTGCTGAACGCATCGTTGGCCCGCAGGCCTGCTCTTCAGTTCTGTAAGCATTGGAATCCATCCAGGTCTCCCTGGGGATCTAGTATTATGGAAGCAGAAGGAAGGGGTGACAGCGACATCTTGTTGGGCTTAGTGTAAAAGGAGCAGGAGGAGCACTGGCTATAACATGAGCCAGACTGCAGCTTTTGTAGACTCTATGCTTTTCTCTTTACAAAATACACCCAAGAGTATTTTGAAATCTCCCAGACTGCTTAACTATCCTAAAGAAATTAAAGAGAAGAATTCTCATCTATTCCTGAGCCAGAGCCTTAATGAGAGGGTAGTACAATTTCCAAGGGCTGGGATGATGGTGGCTGCTGGAATCCAAGGGTGAAATTCAGGAGGGAAAGGTAGAACTTAAGGAGAATCTAGGTGGAATCACTTAGTCCCGTTTGGAGAATCTTTCTCTGGAGGTAAACTTTGGAGTTTCTGGGCTCAGTTCAGGAGAGAGTTTTAAGTTATAACTATCTTTAGCAGTAGTAAAGGTAGTTATTCTATCCCTTCACCTTTGGTGGATGCTCAGATGGAGCTAGGATGACTGCTCCTCAGGCTTGTCATAGAGAATATTCAAGAAGCAGATAAAATGGTAACCCTAGATGACACCACAGGGAACCTTACAATCTCAGGATTTAGAATGATCAAATTCCCAATGTTAGTGAAACATTATAAGAAATTATAAAATATAGTATAGTATATTTTGAAGTTTTGGGGAAAACAATACAATGGTACTCTACCATTAATTTGGGTAATGGACCCTAAGCTTAGCCTTTAATTGACTGGACTATTCCCTAAGCTCCCAAAAAATTCAATAGAGGCAAGCATTTATTCATATGGCGTCTTCCTAACTGTGAAGATCTTATTCTTGTAAAAGATTTTGTATTTAAATTAGCATCCATGCAGAAATCCAATAAAGACATTCTTTGTACTTTTCAGAATCAGTAATTTGAGGACAAATGAAAATGTCTTCACATTATTTGTCTGTATGATCTTTACAATAACCAAAAGTGTTTAAAACTAGGGCATTCACGATTTTTGTTTTTCTATCTGCAGTCATTGAACTTTGTTTTCTTTCTCATTTAGATTTATGAGATTTGGTCCAACACCCAAGTCTCTGGGTGCACATGTTAACATGATTCGGAGGCAATAGAGTGCTTAGAAACCATGGTGATTTGTGTTGTTAAAAGAGATTTTCAAAGTAATAATAACTGTTGAACTTCAGCTCCACTCTGGCAAAAGCTTGATTAAAAAGAAAGCATTTGCAGTTTCAAAATCAACTTATTATTTGTGCTCTGAGGATAATGAAAAGAAGCACTCAGCATAACCAACCAACAATCTTCCAAACTTAATGGAATGCAGTGAGAGTGAAATCACAGTGATGCAATGTATCACATTCCTAGAAATTTAAAAACAATGAACATTGTTTTCATAAGATATAAACTCGTTTGATCATCCCCTCTTTGTCTTTATTGTTTCTATCATATGATTACAGAGTCATTTTCAAAAGACAATCAGGGGAATAAAAATGATCTTGTAACCCTCATTTTAGCCCTGATTCAATTATAACGTGAGTCAAATAATTCACTTTTTGTACATAGTTTATGTTGCTGCTTTCTTAATATAATGTGAAAATCCTCTAAATGCTTGGCTTTGTTCTTCACTGTAATGGCATATTTGCAGTCCAGAGACAGTGATAATAATAATAATAATAGCAGCTAACATTTATTGAGTGCTTACTACATGCCTATTACTTCCATTTATGGAATATATATATTTCAGCAACTGACTCTTTGGTAGTGGCCTCTCTAACTTGGCAAAGTCTTTCTTCCTGAGAATTCTGCCTCTCAAATCCAGACTGGACTATACCCTTTTCCTGGATGGGTCCCAGAATGTTGAGCTAGTGAAATGCGTGATCATTCTCCGGTAGTTGGCAAACACTATGTTGTTCACCAGGAGGCACGAGGATAACAATTACACATGGTCACTGCCTTCCGTGAATACTTATCTGGTGCTGTATATTAAGGAGGACATATACAGCTATCATATGCTTATCACTGTTTATAGGTATGGCTTTTTAGTTGTCTGTATTTCTGGTTAAACAATAAGCTCCTTGAGTTCAGAGACCATTCTATGTTGTCCAGTGTTGCATATCAAATTCCTAGCATAGTGCTTGGCTCAAAAAAGATTTGCTGAGTTAATGGTCTAGTGGAGGAGATAGCGATATATATTGTAATAAGGTACAGGAAAGAGAAGGAGAGATGATGCTGAAAGTAGAAGTTGAAGACCAAAAGTATTACCCTTTTCCCTTATATATTATAGCAATACGGTAGAATTCTGTTGTTATATCTTAAATTTGATGATAATCATGATATTTTAGGTATAATAACACGTGAACCACAGTATGTGACTTTTAACTTTTTTAGGTGATTTCATAACCTGTGTCTCATATTACAATCATATGTTTTCGAAGGAGGTAAAGGTGACATTGCCTCATTTTGCACATGAGGAAATTGAGGTGAAAAAGGTTTTAACAACTAATACAGTTCTTTCTAAGCAGCCATGCTGTGGCTACAATCTACACTGAATAGACAATCCCTTGGCAGCAATGTTCTTTTATTTTTATTTTATTTTTTCTCCCTGTTTGTTGAGATACAATTGACATTGTGTAAGTTTAAGATGCACAATGTGTTGATTTGATGGACTTACATATTGTGAGCCACAGTAGGGTTAGTTAACACCTTTATCACCTCACATAATTACCATTTCTTTTTTGTGGTGAGAAGGTTTAAGATCTACTCTCTTAGCAACTTGCAAGTATATAATACAGTATTGTTAACTATAGTCACTATGCAGTACATTATATCTCCAGAACTTATTCATCTTATAACTGGAAGTTTGTACCCTTTGATCAACATCTCTCCATTCCTCCGAACCCCAGCCCCTAGAAACCACCATTCTACAATCTGTTTCTATGAATTTGCCTTTTTTAGATTCCACATATAGGTGTGATCCTACAGTATTTGTCTTTCTCTGTCTGACTTATTTAACTTAACATAACGCCCTCAATGTCCATCCATGTTGTTCCAAATGGTGGGATATTCTTCTTTCTCACGGTTGAATAATATTCCATAGTATACATATATCACATCTTCTTTATCCATTCATTTGTAGATGGTCACTTAGGTTATTGCTATATCTTGGCTATTGTGAATAATATGTCAACGAGCATGGGAGTACAGATATTTCTTCCAGTTTCTCATATCATTTCCTTCGGATATACACCCAAAAGTGGGATTGCTGGATCATATTGTAGTTGTATTTTTAAATTTTTGAAGATCCTCCATACTGTTTTCCCCAGTGACCTTACAAATTTATATTCCCACCAACAGTGCCAAAGGGTTCCCTTTTCTCCACATCCTTGCCAACATTTGTTATCTCCTGTATTTTTGATGATAGCCATTCTAAAAGGTATGAGGTGATGTCTTTTACCCCCTATTAGCCCCTTATCAGATGTGTAATTTGCAGATATTTTCTCCCATTCTGTAGGTTGCCTTTTCATTTTGTTGATTGTTTCTTTTGCAGTGTAGATTTTTAGTTTGATGTAGTCCAACATATTTATTTTTGCCTTTTTTGCTTGTGGTGTCATATCCAAAAAATCATTGCCAGATCTATGCCAAGGAGCTTGTTCTCTGTGTTTTCTTCTAGGAGTTTTATGCTTTCAAGTCTTACATTTAAGTTCTTAATCCACTTCAAGTTCATTTTTGTGAGTAGTATAAGATAGGGGCCCAATTTCATTCTTCTGCATGTGATTATCCAGTTTTCTCAATGCTATTTACTGAAGAGACTATCCTTTTCCCACTGAGTGGAGGGAGATGCAGGTAGGGCGAGAGTAGCTGTGTTGTATAAATGGGTGAGCATTTGAGGGACGAGGCATAAGTTCCCTAGAGCTGCCATAGACCCAAAACAAGTCTCCAATTCCTGCTGTTCCTGAGGCCTGGATGTCCAGGTTTTAATATGCCTTTCCTATTGCCTGCAGGAACTTGAATGGATTGCTGTTTTTCATAATGTCTAGAGCATAGTAGAAGAGTGCTCAGCTGTGGTGCAGAGGTTTGATGCTCACCTCAGGGGCACTGCCACACCTGGTTGACCCCAGGCCCAGCAGAGCCCGGTACATTGATGGGAGTCCTCTGTATAGGACACAGGCAAGGGTAGGTGACCATTATTCAGACTGGGATATGAGGTTGGACCTGTGACCATGGGCGGGTGAGTAGAGTGAGTTCAGCAGTGAGGTCATACCACCAGTCAGTGGACCAGTGAGTCTCTGCTCTGAGGCCTCCTTGATCTTCCCAGGCCAAGAACAGCAATGGCTTCTGGACCTAGAGCAAGATTGAGATAGTTGCCGGGATCTTCATTGATCCAATTGTATTTCTCCAGTCCCATCTCGTCCTTCTCTGCCCTTACTCACTATACTTTCTAGCCACATTGGCCTTTTCAGTTTCTTAAGTGTTGCTCTATTTTTTTCCCCTGAAGACCCTACTTTCTCTTCATTACCAATGTCTACTCATTCTTCAGATATTGGGTTAAATGTCCCTGGCTCTGAATGCTTTCCTTGACTAATAATTCTAAAATATCCTACCTCCATACTTTATCTCAGAACAATTTATAGTTTTTCCTCAGAACCCTTAACAAAATTTGTAATTATATATTTGTTTGCATGTTTATATGTTAAATGTACATTTTCCCCACTAGACCTTACATTTTACAAGGGCAGGGCCTGTGTTTGCCCTAGTAATGTCTACGTCCTTAACACCTAACGCTACTGACACAGAGTTAGCCTTTAATAACATCTGATGAATGAATAAGCAAATCCGATGAGAGTTAAAGCGATCTGGCAGTAGGGGGCTGGGCAGTCCCTTATTGAACCAAGTGTTTGCTTTTCTTCAATACAGATCATTATGGTTACCTCATGATAATTTTCTTCTTACTACAAAACAGTGTTGCATTTTCAGTAATTTTATCCTCTCTGAATGCATTTTTTTTTAAAACTTATTATCAAAGAAATTTCTTCTCTTGGGTGAATTTTCTTGGTGTTATGTGACTGACATATATTGACTGATAATATTAATGACAGTCTTAAATAGTTGCATTTAAAATAATTTTTCAAAAAGCTTTTCAAAAGAAAGTCACAGAACACACAACTTCATTTGTAAATGATGTCACCTTTTCTTTGAAAAATTCTACATTTCTTGATTTCCATTGGAAATCTGAGGATGATGAACAAGAGTGACTCAGAAGTTTTTCTTCTTTTAGGATGAAAGTTTAATCCTGATAGGCTAGTGTGTGCTGGCCCTGTAGAATTCAACATGTCAAGAACAATTTTATCTGTTTTTCATATCAGATTCTGTAGCAAATTCACAGTTGGATCTAGCAGAAGGGAAGGCAGGGATGTCAAAGAAACAGATGTTGGCGTTGTAAAAGCAGATGTTCTATGCTTAATTTTACACACCAAAAAAAGTTCTGTTATTAAAATTTAACATCTGTCTCTTTAGAGGACTTGTTTGCTCTCAACTGGGTTGAAAGTAAGCCCTAGTATTCAATTACAGGAATTTTTTTTGACTCAGAATTTTACACATTTGAAAATCAAATCAATAAACCAGATGCAAACCCCTTCCAATATTAGAAGGCCTTCACAGTGATGTATGCAAGGAGCTTCAGATATCAAACGTTTCTTATATGAATTGCGTCTAATTTCTGCCTCCTGAATTCTCTCTTCTCCCTTGAAGAACCTGGAATGATAGGGGTGCTGATATAAGACTACGCATTAGAAGGAAGCATGAAAAGGCAGCTTTGGTTTCTGAGGAACTGAAGTCTGAGCCCAGGAGTGTTCCTGAGGAGACTTTTGATCAGTAATGAAGGGAGACCTATCTGAGCCTGTGCTTTGAAATCCTGCATCCTTCATAAGGTCAAAGATACAGAGCTAGCTGCCCTAGGAACCTAATTAAAGCCCTACATCTCTGAGAGAAATTAAACATTGGCAGGAAGGAAGGCACTAGCAGCTGTCAGGAAGCCATTTCTTCAAGGACAGCCACACCTTGACAGCAATTTAAAAGTGTTTTCCTCATCTGCTCTGCGAACTCCTGAAAATCAGTCCTTTCATCTCTGATTTGACAGCTGGCCCTGAACAACTTCAGGAGTCGGTGCTGCTTTTCCCAGGTAGGGAACTGTGTTCATGCAAAAGCCTTCTCATTTGTGGCAGATCAAAGTCACAATGATTGGACAGTGAAGCAATGGACGGACCATTCATTAGGAGGGAGGTGAAGAGGAAGCATCATATTAATCAAGGAACCTGAGATTCCAGGATAATGCATTTCTGAATTAGACTTTTGGAGTTTCGGTGGAACTTTTCACTTAGTTTTTAAGAGAGAGACTTGGAGAATCTCTTTAACCCCAGGGAAACTGGCTGACAGAAAGGCACTCAGGCATTCAACCTGTGTTAATTTGTTTTCAGACATTCTGAAGGCTTGGAGGAAAGAATGTAATGCCTTGTAGGTTTTCATAATACTTCCCAACATGGGTTCTTGTGAGTCCACTGTGGTTCCCAACAGGAAACGTTGGGAGGAAATTGCTTTTCATCTGTGGGTTTGGCATCTAGATATTGACGCCGGTAAGAAGGATTAGGGTTTGACAATGGCTAGGGGATGAGAAAAATCCACAAGGGTGTATTCTGAGGACAAAAGAGAGAAATCGAAAACTTGTTAGGAGAGTCAGAGAAAAAATATATTTCTACTACAAGAAACCATCAAATATATACTTCACTTCTTGCTGAAGACTGAATTTGAAAATTGAGAAGCACGAACTTTGTAAATATGCAAGATTCTGATGTACTTGAAAGAAATCCACTTGGTAATGACTATAGTGGGGAGACTTCTCTCTCAGGATGGTTGGGAGGATTTAATAAGATATCTAAAGGTGTCTGTTACATAATGCTGAGATCAGCATTAAGAGCAACAAAAAACCAAACATGAAAACAATTATTGCCGTTACCCTGATGGTTAAAGTTCCATGCTCTCTGCCTTGGGAGCCTGGGTTCATTTCCTGGGCTTGGAACCACACCAGCCATCTGTCAGTTGCCATGCTATGGCAGTGGCTCACATAGAAGAACTAGAAGGGCTTACAATTAGGATATACAACCGTGCACCGGGGCTTTGGGGAGAAGGAAAAAAACCAGTTATTACATAGATTTTTAGCACTCAATATTGTAAAGCTCTCCTTTTAGCTTACATGTGCTGAGTTTTAGGATGTCTGCTCTAGCACATTGGCTTTATGTAGAAATGACTATGACCCCTTTAAAAGCCCAACTGATTCTTTCATCCAGCTTAAACTTGAAGAGCTGGAGTAATTTGAGACAGAGTGATGATACAATTTTCTCTGGTATATAAAGAAAAATAACAGACATCAGAGATGTACATTATTCTCTGATCCTTCCAAAGGGTTGCGAGCTCTCACAGTTTGCTCTGGTTCCCTTTGATGCAATGGGATTCTGGAGGAAGGAGTGCTCAGATCTTCCTGGGTGAATGAGAGAAGGCTTCACAGAGATGCTAATATTTTGGCTGAGATCTAAAGGATGAGCAAAAGTTTACTGAAGTTGTAAAACGGAGAGGTGTGGGCAAGTGTGGTATGCCCAGGAACCTACAAATTCTCCTCCTACTTTTGTTCCCTCTAATTCACTCTTTACCCAGCAGCCAAAGTGCTCCTCTTAAAATGTAAAAATCTGGTTATGTCACTCCCCTCCTTGGTACCCTCTTTTGGCTTCACAATGCCAAACATCTTATTCCTCCTGGTCCACTCTCCCCGTGCCCACAACTCCTCAGACACACTGATCTTCTTTCTGTTTCTTGAACTGGCTGAGCTCCTTTCTCCTCAGTGTTTGCCCTTGTTCCCGCTCCTAGAAAATTCTCCCTCCTGATTTTCAAAAGTTGACTACTTATTACTCGGGACTTTCCTAATCAGCTTCCCAATCTAGTTACTCCCATAACATTTTTCTGATTTATTTTATTCATAACATTTATCCCTCTCTGAATTTATTAATTTTTCTCTGTATTGTCTAACTAAAGAGAACATAAGCACCAAGAGAATAGGGACATCATCCAGTTTCAGTAAATTTCTTGTTGTTAAAACATAATTGTCACACGTGGTAGGTGCTCCACACATGCTTATCAAATGGATGAATGACGAAATAAGGAATGAATATTTTCATAAAGTTGAAAAATAGGGAGTGTCAGAAAATAAAGCTTGAGAGGTAGAGAGAGACCAGATAATTAGGGCTGTGTGCTTTGAACTTTATTCTGGAAGAGTATGAAAGGCATTGAATAATTTTCAGAAGTAGGATAGCATTCATAATTGCTATTCAAAAATAATATCTGGCTTCTGTGTGGAAGGGTGGGTTGATGAAGAAGGCTGGAAGTCAGGAGGTGAGTTAGACATACGTTCTGATACCCTTTCAACCAGGGCGTGGGAGAAAGAGGAAGCATTGCATGGTTATCCGTTGTGCGGGTTGTGAAGTCATACTGCATGGGTTTGAATAATGGCTTCATATTTTTTCATCTGTGAAATTGTGGCAAATCACTTACCGTCTCTGAGGCATATATGAAAATCTTAGATTTTCAACTGCAGGGAAAGTAACAGCCCCAACAGCTGTGCTCTGAAATCCATCACTGCATTCCCACCGAGACCATATTTCCCTGGGCTGCTGATGGCCAGTGACTGAGCAAGATGAGGATACCACGGCAGGTCGTTTCCCGGAAGCTGTGGAACTCCTTTGGAATGGTGAATTATGTTGAGGACTCTTACTCTGCCTTTTTTTTTTTTTTTTGCTGAGGAACACCGGCCCTGAGCTAACATCTATCGCCAATCCTTCTCCTTTTTTTCCTCCCTTTTTCTCCCCAAAACCCCAGTAGATAGTTGTATGTCACAGTTGCACATCCCTCTAGTTGCTGTACGTGGGACGCGGCCTCAGCATGGCCGGAGAAGCGGTGCGTCGGTGCGTGCCCGGGATCTGAACCCGGGCCGCCAGTAGAGGAGCGCACACACTTAACCACTAAGTCACGGGGCCGGCCCCTCTTACTCTGCTTTTTGACTGTACTGCAGCCTAAGCATTTCCTCCTCAACCTTCCTTCCCTCCCTCCCTCCTTCGCATAGGTTAGACCTGCATCTCAGTCCGATACTCTCCCAGCCTCTTCTGGCTTCCACCCCATCTTCCTCTCACAAGTGTTTTCCCCAATAAATCTCTTGCTAATCCTGTCTTGATGCCTGCTTCTTGGGCACCTGAATTGACACACTCTCTCAGTCTTAATTCCCCACTGTTGTAGTTTTTATTATTTAAAAGGCAATTTTAGAGAGAATAGATAGAACTTTGTGATTGTTAGATGTTTGTAATAAATCGGAAGGAAAAGGGTATGCCCAGGATTTTGATCACTCACTCTTAAGTAGCTGAGGCAAAGGTGCTACCTTCCACAGACAAGGAATACAGGAGAAGAAATGTGTTTGAGAAAGAGGGGAAGGAAAATGGATTTTGTTTGGACATGTTACCCTTGAGACTCCTCTAGGCCGTCTTGAATAAATGCCTGGTTGCCCATTTGATCTAGAGCTCAGAGAAAAATTTGGGCTAGAGATTGTGAGATAGGTGACATTAAGGTATGAGTTTAAGCCATGGGAATGGATGAGAATGCACAAGAAGAACAAGAGGGCTGAGGAGAGAGCTGCAGGGAACAGCAATTTTTAGAGCGAGCAACAGCTGGTGGAGTCAGCAAAGGAGAGAGAACAGAGAGCAGGTATCAGACAATTGATTGGAAAACTACAATTAAGTTCAAGTACAGAAATGTGGATTAATACAATAACATAGAAAACTAAGGAAGTGACTTTAATTTATATCATATTTTTTATGTAACAATACGGTGGAATTGGGAAAATTGTAGGAGTCTGAGAAAACATAATACAAATTCATACCTTACATCATAAACCTAAGCATATGTGTAAATAAATAGATTAAATAAGTGTAAAAGCAAACTAAAAAAAAAAAATCTAGATTATTATCTACCCAGTTTTGATTAGAGTTGAGAAAAATTATTAACTTGGGGAGAGTTGGTATTTTCTGTATATTACATGGAAAAATATCATCAAATTCAATTATATAAACATTTGTAAAATTAAAATGAATAACTAAATGGAAATCCAAAACTAATTTCCATTCCAAAACTAAATGGAAATCAGCAAATTAAGCAATATTTGTGTAAAATGAGAGAAAAAGGATTCACATTGACATTATTCTACAGAATATTCAAACTTCAATAAATTGGCAAAAGACATAATTCATAAAAAAAAGAGAGATACAACTGCAAACAAGCATATGGAAGATTTCTACCTCATTAGTGATGAAACATGTGGAAGAGTGTTCAACCTCCAGGGATAAAAATTAAAACCAAAATGTATGGAGGTACAATTTTACACCTGTGACAACAACAAAATAAAAAATAACTTGACAATCATTATAGATTCTTTTGGTTATTTTATTTCTTATATTTCCCATATTTTATTAATCATTAAATTTATTTACTAATTTAGCAAATCTTCATTAAATGTTTACTGTGTGCGAGATACGGCTCTAGGTACATCACCTATTCCAAGAATAAATGATGGATAGGAGAGAGAAGGTCTTCCTTAACATCATTCACTAGAATGTCCTCTCCTTTCCTCTCATTAGTATTGCTTTAAGAGTTTAGTCATTCTTTATTTCTTGATTACGGTAGTAATGTTTTGAATGTATTGACTCCACTTTTCTTCAATCAGTTCTTTACCTTGCTAACAGAGATTGTCTAAAAATAAGTTTTTGTGAACTTCATTGTACATATCAAAGAGTGTATAAAATATGAAGCTTAGAAATGTGATTTTAATTTGCATTTTATTATTACTAATGAAGAAGAGTATCTTTTCTTATGATTATAAGCCATTTGTGCTTTATTTTTTATGAAATGCTTGTTCAAATCTTTTTCCTCCTCTTCGCAATTTAGTTGTCTTTTTCCTAATGATTTGGAGATCTTCGTAATCTATACTTATTAATCCTTTGATTAGTTTGACACGCTCATACATACATACATGGTTTTTTCTCCCTGATGAGCAGTTCTTAACTGTAATTTTAATGTGGTCAAATTCATCAATCTTTTCCTTAATGGTTTGTGCTTTTTGAGTCTTTTATGAACTATTTTCCTATTATATATTCATAAAGATATTCTCATAGACTATTTTCTAAATATTTTATGAGTTTGCTTTTCACCTTTATTTTTAATCCTCTGGGAATGGATTTTTATATATGGTGTATGGTGGAGATCCAATTTCTTTTTTTCCATGTGGATAAACAATTGTTCTAGCACCAATTATTAAATAGTCTCTCCTTTTCTCCCTGCTCGGTAATACTATCTCTGTGATACATCAGCTTCCACACACATGTAGGTCTATCTTGGGGCTCTGTATTTTATTGGTTTATTTCACTAATTTTGATGCAGCTCAACAGACTTAATACCCATAGCTTTAAAATGTAGTATGTGGGAGTCAGCACGGCAAATCCTTCAATCTTCTTTTCTTCTACAGGAATATTTTGTATAATTCTGGCTCTTTGCTCTCTCATATGAGTTTTAGAATCAACTTGCCAAGTTCCATGAGAAAAAAGTCCTGTTGGGATTCTGATTGGAATTGCATAGAATCTATAGATCAAGTTGAGAGAATCAACATCTTTGTGATTTTGAATCTTTCTATCCAAGAGCATGGTTTATCACTCATTTATTTGGGCTGTCTTTAATAGCTTTTAATAAAGTTTTATAGTTCTATCTATAAAGGTCCTGCACATCTTTTGTTAGATTTACTCCTAGGTACCTTATACTTTTGTTGCTATGATAAATGGTTATATTTTTAAAGCTACATTTTCAAACTGTAGCTGATGTCCTGAAATGTTGAAAGCAATGAAAAATTGATTTTTGTGTGTTGATTTTATATTCAGCAGTATCGTTAAAATCTTTTAGTATTTCCAAAAATCTGTCTGTAGATTCTTTTTATGTTTTCTACAGAACCCGTTATAGCATTTCTAAGTATTAGCAATTTGGTTTATTCATTTCTTGCCCTTATAACTTTCATTTATTTCCCCTTAAGCCCTGCATTGCTGGATTTCTAATACAATGCTGCACAGAATTAGTGATTACAGTAGATATTGTTTTTGATTTTACAGTATAGGGAATGCTTTCAACATTTCACCATTATGTTTGATGTTTATGGTAGGTTTTTGGTAACTACCCTTGATCAGGTTAAGGAAGATTATTTCTAGCCTCATCTTCTGTGTTTTTTTAATACCATGAAAGGATAATGAATTTTATCAAAAATGATTTTCTCGTCTATTGAGATTATCATATGATTTTTCTGCTTTAATCTATTCATGGTGCATTACTCTTTTTGATTTCTATTATTAAACTAACTTGCAGTCCTGAGATAAACCAGTTTGGTCAAAATCAGTTATCCTTTTTAAGCATTGTTGGATTTGGTTTGCTAAAGTTTAAAATTATTATTTTTTGTTTATGTTCATGCATGAAATTGACTGTTATTTAATCTTCTGGTTCTGTTTTTGTTAGGTTTTGGTATCAAGATTACTAGTGTCATAGAGTGAGTGGGGGAATTTCCTCTTTCTTTCTATTCTCTGGAAGAACTTCTGTAAGATTGGAATAACTGTCTTTGAATATTTGGTAGAAGTCACTTGAACTTCTGTTTGAACTTCCTGTTTTCTTGATAGGAGGACTTAAGCTGTTTCAATTTCTTTGCTGGTTATAGGACTATTAGGAAGTTCTATTTCTTCTGGAATCAGCCTTGGTATGTTATATTTTTTAGGAATCTGTTCATTTCATCTATGTTTTAAAAACAATTGTTCATAATGTCTTATCTGTTTAGTCTCTGCTACATCTGTGATTTGTCTCCCTTTTCAAATTCCTAGTATTTTCACTGTGTTTTCTTTGGCCTGCTCTCATTTTCTCTTAATTAATCTTGCTTGTCTGTTTTATTTATCTTTTCAAAAAAACAGCATTTCACTTTGTTATCACTTTATTCCATGTTTGGTTGCCATTTCATTATTTTCTGCTCTAACCTTTATTTCTTTCTCTTTGCTTTATTTGGCTTTATTCTGATGATCTTTTTCTAATGTCTTACTTTGCAGGTTCAGATCATTAATTTTGAATTTTTTTCCTAATGAAAGCAATTAAGATTCTACATTTGTCTCTAAGTACTACTTAGTTGTATTCAACAAGCTGTAGTTTGTTATATTTTCATTATTGTTTAATTATGAATATTTTTAGATTTCCATTATAATTTCTTCTTTGACCTATGAGTCATTTAGAGGAATGATTTTAAATTTCCCTGACTGTGTAGGATTGCCTAGCCATATTTTTATAAATAATTTTTTAACTTTATTGCACTGAGTTCAGCAAACGTGGTCTGACTGATGCAATTATCTGAATTTTATTGAAGCTATATTTGTGGCCCAGTAGTTGGTCAATCTTTGCAAACATTTCTTCTATGCTTGAAAAGATGTGAAGGTTGCAATTGGTGGTTGAGACCCTCTATATATGCCCTTCAGAACAAGCTCCTTAATTTTACTGTTCACATCTTCTATACCCTTACTGATTTTTGTCTTCTTTCTCTTCCAATTATCGAGAGAGATGTAATAAAGTTTCCCACTGTGCTTAGATATATGGCTGATTGTAGGGCTTGGGCAAGAAAAATACGACATGAACCTGGAGCATCTTATAATGCCAGAGAGTAAGGAAACACAAGAGAGTGCAGGCATGTCAATGGGACACAGCACAACCCAGAAGAGCTCCCAACAGCCAAAACAGGAATGTTTTGAGCCAATAATAATAATAATAATAATAATAATAATAATAATAATAATAATGCAATATTGGATTATAACCCAAAATATAAACTACATCGATGTGAGTACAAACTGATACAAATAAATGATTGAAATAAGCAAAAGGGGTAGGAGAAACAAATCTTACTACATGCCAAGCACAGTTATGGGCATAGGGGACATGTCAATGAACAAAATAGACAAAAATTCCTACCTTCATTGTGCTTACATTCTGGTACAAGGAGACAGAAAATTTTAAAAATAAGTAAATTTCATAGACTGTTGGGAGGTCAAAGCTTCTAGTTGATAAATAAAACTAAGAAGAGGGAAGGGAGTGCTGTTGCAGTTTTAAATATATCAGACTTTGTGCCAAGGTGACTTTTGAGCAGACACAAGGAAGGAGAGGAAGAACTATGCAAATATCTAAGGGAAGGGTGTTCCAGGCAGAGGAGACAGACAAGAGAAGGGCTTTGAGGCAGGAGTATGCCTCGATATTCAAAGACTAGCAAGCAAGTTGCTGGAGTAGAATCAGCAAGGGAAAGAGTAGGAGAGGAGATTAAAGAAGTGAATTAGTTTCCTAGGCTGCCATAACAAAGTGCCATAAAGTTGTTTTAGGGTGGCTTAAAGCAACATAAATTTATTCTCTCATAGCTCTGGAGGTTAGAAGTCTCAAGTATAGGTGTTGTCAGGTTGATTCTTTCCGGGGGTTCCGAGGGAGAATCTGTTTCATCCCCTCTCCTAGCTTCTGGTTGTTGCCAGCAATTCTTGGCATCCTTGGTTTATAGCGATGCATCACTCCAGTCTCTGCCTCCCATGACATTCTCTCCACGGCCCCCGGTGTGTCTGTGTTTCTGTTTTTTTCTTCTTATGAGGACATCATTCACTGATTAGGGCCCACCATAATTCAGTTTGATCTCAACTTAATTACATCAACAAAGACTCTATTTCCAAATAAGGTCAGATTCTGAGGTTCTAGGAGGACATGATTTTGGGGGGAATATTATACAACCCAGTATAAGAAATAACAAGGGACAAAACCATTTATGTCCCTGTAGGCTATAGTAATATATTTGGCTTTTACTCTGAGGGAGATAGGAAGCTATAGGAGGGTTTTGAGCCGAGAAGTGACATGGCCTAAGGTAACTTTTAAAAGGATTTCTTTGGCTCCTGCCTTTAGAAGAGACTGTAGAGGGCAGCGGTGGGAAGAGGGGAGACTAGCTGGGAAACTATTGCCTCCTGTTATTACTAAAATAATTCAGAAGCCAGAAGATGGTGTTTTGGAAATTGGAGTGAGACCAAGGGATTGGAGTTATATTCTGGATGTTTTGAAAGTAGAGCCTACAGGAGATTCTGATGGATTAAGGGTGGCATGGGAGAAAAAGAGAGGAGTAATGATTACTCAACATTTTTTACCCCAGTCACTAAAAGAAAAGAGTTGTCATTGAGCTGAGACAAGAAAATCTGTGGGGCAAGACAAGTTAGGGGAAATATTGGATGATTCACTTTTTTTAATTGAGGTCACATTGGTTTATAACATTATATAAATTTCAGGTATACATCATTATATTTTGACTTCTGTATAGACTGCATTGTGTTCACCACCAAAAGTCTAATACCATATTGTCTTTATCCGTTGGATGATTCATTTTTGATATAATTTCAGGTGCCAGTTAGATACAGAAGTGGAAATATCCATTAGGTAACTGGCTATCTAAGTCTCAGTGCAGTGAAGAAGACTTGGAAAGAGACATAAGACTGAGAGTCATTAATACGTAGATGGTATCTAAATCTGTGAGACTGGATGAGCTCACCAAAGCAGTGAGGATAGAAAAGAGAAGAGGCCCAAAGACTGAATCTTAGGTCCCTTCAACAAGATCAGAGATTCGAAATAACGTGAGAAGGAGCAGCTGGTGAGGGAATATGAAACCAGGTGAGTGAGGTGTCCTGTTATCCAAGTGAAGAAGGTGTTTCAAGGAGGAGGAAATGATCATCTCCGTCAAATGCTGAGAAGAATATAAAGGAGACCAAACACTGAACACTGATTTTGCAATGGGGAGGTGATTGGTAACTTTAATAAAAGCCCATGTAGTGGTGTGGTGGAAATGAATGCCAGAGAGTAAAGCCATGAGAAGATAGGAGGAGAGGAACTGAATAGAAGAGAGAACTTGGTGTAAGGGTTTGCTGTAGAGCAA
Organism: Ceratotherium simum simum; assembly: GCF_057802395.1. Lineage (NCBI taxonomy): Eukaryota > Metazoa > Chordata > Mammalia > Perissodactyla > Rhinocerotidae > Ceratotherium > Ceratotherium simum. The sequence continues at coordinate 32,802,305 of NC_141928.1, read as the reverse complement.
TGGTTATCAATTAGGACAATTCTCCTCAGGGGAAATTTGGTAATGTCTGGAGACATTTTTAATTGTCACAAGTGGGGCTAGGGGTGCTACTGGCACTAGGTGATAAAGGACAAGAATGCTGCTAAACATCTTAGAATGCACAGGACAGCCTTCATTGATGTGTCCAGACCATTCTCTGTCCTTCCTCACTAAAATTAAGCTTTGAAACTATTGTCTTCTGTCTCTAACACCCGGTAGCTCTTTATGCTGTAGTCTTCTAACATCCTTTCTGGCATTACTCTTCACTTCTAGAAAATTTTAACTCTTGGTTGACTGTCACTGTATCCAACAATTCCCATCTTACTTCTTACTGATTTCAATATCCACATAGAAAATCCTTCCAACTTTCTTGGCCTCTCAGTTCCTTGAATTTCTTCCCTTCACTGAGCATGCTCTGCAGTTCATCACTTGCCTAGTCTTCTCCTCTTTGTTGTTACCCATAACTACGCGCCCTCCCTGAACTGTTTTGAGCAGGCTACTCTCTGACCAATGCCTTCTATCTTCCCAGACTATTTGCTCTACTATTCTGACTCCTGTCATGTGATTCTATGGGGTCCTAAAATTTATTTTCTACCATATTTTAATTGTCTCTCACCCACTTCATGTTCTTACTTTTCTCTTTACCTAGTGGAATCATTATTATCATCCTATTCCACACAGCTTTGTATTCCTTGTTACTGTCTCAATTTCTTCTTTCCACTTTGCTAAACCCCAGCCCTCTCTGCCTACTATCTTCCTGTACTTCTGAAGCTGAATGGTCTCACTTAAATTCATGACCACAAACCTCAAGAAGATTATTAATTTTGCCAGCAATCATACTCTTTTCCTACTTTATTCACTCTTCAACTCTTCTAGAAATTATTCCACACTTTCTCAAACCCCCAAATCCTCCCACCAACCCCTACCTTACTGTCAGTTGATGACCTTTATTTCTATTTTGTAGAGAAAGTAGTTCCCAGAACAGAACATCTACAAGCTCCCTCTACCACATTGACCCACACAGCAACATTTATATCCGTATACTTGGCTGTCTCCTCTGGTACCGGAGCTGAATTCTCTGAACACCTCAATCTAAGGCCAACCTCTCCATCTGGACACTAGATCCTCTTTATTTTCTATTTCTGATTGGTTTAGTTTCTCTTTTAGAAGAGTTTTCATTTTGTATATGTGTAGATTTAAAAAATTTATCTTTTTCAGATTTATTGTGCTTATGCTGGATCTACAGATGATGATATCTTTCAATAATTCTGGAAAAAAACTTCTCCTATTATCTCCTGAATCTCTAGATAATATGGATAACATCCATTATCCAGACAGCCTGGAGCTTTGGTTGGATGATTATTAGCATTTATGCCTTTGTCCTCCATGTCACTTAACGGCACTTTAATACTTTTTTCTCTCTGCACTGCATTCTGGGAAATTTCTTAAAATCTGCCTTTCTATCCACTAACTCTCTCTTCGCCTGTGTCTAATCTGCTGCTTAATCCTTCAATGAGTTTTAAATTTCAATTATTAGAATTTTTATTTCCTCAAATTCTATTTTTTTTTTAATAACAATCTGGTCTTTTTTTTTTTTTTATGCTGAGTAAGATTCACCCTCAGCTAACATCTGTGCCAATATTTCTCTATTTTGTATGTTGTTTGCCACCACAGCATGACTGTCGACGAATGGTGTAGGTCCACACCCAGGAACCAAACCTGGGCCACTGAAGTGGAGCTTGCTGAACTTAACCAGTAGGCCACGGGGCCAGCCCCAACAACTTGGTCATTTTTGAGATTCTTTCACTGATTTATCTTGTTTTCAATGCCTTTATGTTCTTTAAATTTAATAACCTTACTTTATCTTTTATCTGATAATTTCTATATAGGAATTCTCTTAGTATTATTTCTATTATTTGTTATTTCTGTTTCTCTTGCTCATTGTGACCTATTTCATGGTACATTTCATGTATTTTTTTATTGTGAGAAATTATTATTTCAATTGTGTGTTGAAATTCTATATGTGGGAATCCCTTGAACTTGAAATATAGGTTCTTCTACCAGGGAAGATTTGCATTTGCCTCTGCCAGGTACCTCATTCAGACTTGTAAATTAAAATCTTCAGCTTGCAATTTTTAGAACCATCAGATGGTCTATATTCTGTCCCCAAGCCCATCTATATCCGGGCTGGTGTCTACAATTCCCAGGGGAAACTTTTTGTTGTTGTTTCCACACAGCCTAGGCCTTCAAAGGCAGTCTTCTCTCTTTGTCTCTGTCTTTTCTGGTTCACCATTTCTCTGAAGGTCTAACCTTTGTTGTGAGCTTTGTTTGGGTTTGCCCAGGTTTCTGCTATGTGCAGGTCTGCAGCATTGTGCCCAGCCTCCCTCATATCTTAAAGTTCTAGACACCAGGAGTCTGTATTTTTGTCCAGGGTATCTTGGTGACTTTGGCGCTTGCTTCCTCCTTGATTTGGGTTTCCATAGTGTTCCTAATTTCACCAGATCTCCTTACTTTCCTGTAGGCTCATTCAATTATTTAAAACATTTCTTCCTCCCACCCCACCCCCTTTTAAGTTTTAGCAAGCATTTTTATGTGCTCACGTGGGAATATTTTCAGTATCTCTAGTCTATCCTATTAGCGGAAGTGGAAGTCCCATAATTTTTTTCCAATAATTAATTTTTAATGAAAACTCCAAAAATCTAATAATGGAGAAGAAATATTAATACTGTAAGGCAGGGATCCACAAGCTAGGGCCCATGGGCCAAATCAAGTCCACTGCCTCTGTTTGTATGGCCTGTGAGCTAGGAATGATTTTAACATTTTACACGGGTAAAAATAAAGAAGAATAATATTTTGTGACATGTGAAAATTACGTGAAATTCAAATTTCAGTGTCTGTAAGTAAAGTTTTAGTGGAATACATTCAAGTCCATTTGTTTATGTGTTGTCTATGGCTGCTTTAACTCTATAGTGGCAAATTTGAGTTGTTGTGACAGAGACAGTATGGCCCATAAAACCTAAAATATTTACTATTTGGCTTTTTACAGAAAAATGTATAGATCTCTGCTATAAAGCAACACCTTTATACTCAACAGAGGGAGTTGAGAGATAAAATTGCTAAGAAAGGGATAGTTCCTTTGTAATTCATGAGTGTAGGTGTTTATTTATTCCAAGTTATTTCTTGTTCAAACACTCCTCAGATTCTCTTTGGCACTGATGATCAATATTTTCATGAGAAAATCACATTATTTTTAATGCTCTGCTATCCTTGATGTGTTGCTGGATTACCTTTGCCATGTGGCAACCAACAGAGCTCTGAAATTTCTAACTGTGTTACTTCTCCCATTTACATTTGCCATTTTTTAAAACAGAAAATGTCCAAGTTCCATATAGTGTAGGAGTTTTCCATTTACTCTGCAGAAGCATGTTACATGGGGAGGAAATATAGTCTTCAGCTGATATGCATTAAAGCAGCTTCCTTTATTCCTGGGAGTTAAAACCATTTTGTCAAATAATGTAAAATAACCTTGCTCCTTAGGCAGAAATTGGACTTCCAGTAGCTGATGGTAAAGCTGTTATCTGGAGGAGGAACGATCCATACATTTATTGTTTAACATTCACAATCATCAGCCCTGTTACAAATGTGCCCCAAATCATCTTCCATGACGTATTTTTAAACCTTTCACTCAGTCTAGTGAGATTTCTAAGTCAATCTCTGTGGATAAACTTAAATTAGAGCAATTAACCTATTTTTTCTCATTTTTTGACTTTCCATTAAATAATAACAGTAGTAATTTAATAAGCTACTTTTGGCACAGAGAAGAGACTCTGGAGGGATTCTTAACCACAGATATTTAAAGGGGACGCCACATTCTTCCACACTTTGACTTCGGATCACACGTGAAAATTTAGTTGGAAGAGGTTCATTTCTGGAATTAGTTGGAGGTAATTAAGCAGTGGACCAAAGAGAGCCTAGGAAGAAGGAGCCAAGGACAGGGTGAATTTGCAGAAAGGATAGCAACATTGCAAATTTAAGTTAAGAGAAAGAAACGAAGATATTTTAGAAACATAGGAAAAAAATAACCATGTGGCTGTTCACAGGGAGGATTCAGGTAAAAGCCATGTATGTGTTGCTGTTAGTAGTGAATATTTTGTGTGGGGGCAAGGTCCAGTTTCCTGCTTTTGTTTTTTGAGTCTAGCTAATTTAAATGAGATTTATTCCTCTTAGCATAGGAATATGAGCATACTTTTGTGGAAAATGCCATATCAAGAAGTGAATTTTAGTGAGATCTCTGGTAAAAGTTAGGACTCTCCCGGCACAACTGGAGAGTGAGGAGGGAGCGCAGGAATCCTTCTGGCAGAATCTCAGTATGGATTTCCTCTCATTGTAACTACTCTCTATTTGTTTGTTTAAACTAGTTAGCTTCATCTAGACCAATTGTTCACAATTTTGGTTGTGCAGCATGTTAATTTTACCTGTGCAACTGGCATATATAGATACATGCATATATCTATATATGTGTGTATATCTATATCTGTATAGATATATATGTATACATATTTTTGCCATGGTCTACCCTAGACCACTTAGGTCTGAATTTCTGGGTGAGGGAAAGATTCAAGCAGCATTATTATTTTTTAAAGCTCCCAAGGTAATTCTAACGTGCAATCAGGGTTGAGAACTACTGGTCTAGATAAGAGTTTCTCAACCTCAGTACTATTGACATTTTAGGCTGGGTAATTCTTTGTTGTGGGGCTATCCTGTGCATCACAGGATATTTAACAGCTTCCCTGGCCTCTATCCAGTAGATGCCAGTAGCACTCTCTTCCCCATTATGTTATGGTAACCAAAAATTTCTCCAAGCATTGCCAAGTTCCTCTTGGGGACAAAACTACCCCCAGTTGAGAACTGCTGATCTAGACCAAATGAAATCAGGAACAATCAAATAGGTCCTCTGAGATGCATTCCAATTCTCTTAAGGAGATGATACCTTAGATAAAACATCTTAATAAACTCAGCTACATTGAAAATTGGTACAGCCACTATGGAAAACAGTATGGAGGTGCCTCAAAAAATTAAAAATAAAACTACCATATGATCCAGCAATTCCACTTCTGGGTATATATCCAAAGGAAATGAAAACAGGATCTCAAAGAGACGTCTGCACTCCCATGCTCATTGCAGCGTTATTTACAATAGCCAAGGCATGGAAACAACCTAAGTATCCACCAGTGGATGAATGGATAAAGGAAATGTGGTATATATACAATGGAATAATATTCAGCCACGAGAAAGAAGGAAATTCTGCCATTTGCAACAACATGGATAAACTTTGAGTGCATTATGCTAAATGAAATAAGTCAGACAGAGTAAAACAAATAGTACATGATCTAGCTTACATGTGGAATATGAAAAAGCCAAACTCATAGAAGCAGAGTAAAGTGGTGGTTTCCAGCGCTGGGAGGTGAGGAGAATGGGGAGATGTTTGTCAAAGGGTACAGACTTCCAGTTACAAGATGAATAAGTTCTGGAGATATAATGTACAGCATGGTGACTATAGTTAACAATACTATATTATATACTTAAAAGTTGCTAAGAGAGTAGATCTTAAATGTTCTCACCACACGCACACAAAAATGGTAATTATGTGAGGTGATAGATGTGTTAACTAACCCGATTGTGGTCATCAATATATACTTGTATCAAATCATCACATTGTACGCCTTTAACTTACACAATTTTATATGTCAATTATATCTCAATGCAGCTGAAAAAAATTCAGATACATGAAATAGTATGGATAATATGGACTCTGCATTTTTCTCATATTTTTGTATTAATCTGTATCCACAAAATAGCTCCTTCACTGGAAGAGATCCCTTTAGGCTTGGCTCATTTGACATAACACGGTAGCCTGGGATATGTGTGGTATTTGCGAAAAAATTAATGTTAAAATTATCATCATGCTTTCTATTTTATTTATAATGTTATACACGTGTGTGGTATTAATACAGAACAAGAATTCCTGGTTATCTAACCCATGAATCAAGTGATATACTTTAAACTCTGATATACTTTAAAAAGGAAGAGGAACAGAGAGTGACCGATATGGGGGTGGAAGACAGAATCCCGCACTCCACAAGGGTTTTAGGAAGCAAAATGGGACATTGTGGTGATGATGATGGTGAGGAGGAGGAGGATGATGAAGAATACTTTTTGCGTCAAGTACTAGCCCAAACCCTTTATATGTTTATCTTTTTAAAACATTCAAAAATAACCCTATAAAGATAAATACCATCTCCTGGTAAGGACTACATCCATATTTACAACTAGCTTGCCCTGCTCGGGGGACATGGTGGTGTAATGGGAAGAAAACCTTTTTAGTTAGAAAGATCTAGATTTGAATCCTAACTGCATCAATTGCTAGATGTCTGCTCTTGGCTGGGCCATCCATTTTGAGCTTCTGTTTCCTAATTTTTGAGATGAAAACTTCATGGCTACTGTTTGTGAGAATTAGAAATCATGCACATAAGACACACAAATAATATCGGGCAAACTTGACATAAAATAAATATTAGATTCCTCTTTTTCTCTTTTTCCTTTTTACTAAGTATTGCCTGTTTTAGGTATATTTTTCTCATTTAATTCTCACAACAGTTGTGTGAGTTAAGCATTATTACTTTATTTTACACTCGAGGAAATGAAGACAGAGGAATTAAGTAATTTGTCCTAAGACAGATGCTAAGTTACATGGTTAGAATTTGAACCCAGGCAACCACCTGGGTGAGAAAACTGGGATACAAACTATCTACTTGTTAGTAATATTCCTGAGTCCCCTTTAAACAAGCACACGGGTACTTTTTGTTTGGATGTTCTCCTGCTGATCACTATAGGATACTATGCAGAGAAAAATGGAAACAAGCATGGCAATTAAAGACATTTCAAAATTACCTTCCTTAATCAGTTATAGACTCCAAATATTACCAGGATTGAGTTTTTCATAACCTCTTCCTTGACTTATTTTTTAGATTATTCAGTGGAAATACTCTAGATCCATATTCTTGTAGTTTTATCCTTAAGAAGGGAAGAAAGAACTCATCGATTTTTCCTTTCTCTCCACAAAATCTCTTATTGTTTCTCAAAGGAGGGAATAAGTATAAAATCGTGGTAATTAAGAATAGAACCCGTGCCTAATCAAAGTTCCACTTTTTCTTAATTTTTGCAAAATATAGAATAAGTTCAGGTGGGCCAGTAGTTTTCAGATCAGTGATCGAATTAATCTAAGTCTTGAGAATAAGTCAAGATGTTGTCTAAAGAGAGTGATTACCAAATAGATAATTATATCATTGTGATTAGAGTTCATTAATTGGATATCACAAACCAAAGGCAAGACAGTTAAAGAGTCTCACAAAAATCCCAAAACAAACCCTGAATGAGAGCAACTTGCCAGAAATCACAAAGAACAAAGCAGATAAAAAGAATAAAGGGAAAAGACAAAAGATGCCAGGTTTTCACAGATTCTCTCTTTACTGTTTTATCCACTGTAATCAGGAAAACTGATAGGACAGTACAGTGCTTTTTTGCAATGATCTGAACAATTCATTCAACTACCATAAAAATTCCCATTACCTCCTTCATCAGTTTCAGCATCACCACTAAGCCACGTGCATCGTCCATTTTCTCACTTTTACCAGCAGTTTAAATTTCAATGTAATGTCTGATATCAGTAATTGGTTTCCCGAGCTGATACAATCTGCCTGCACATTTTGGAAATATTACCATAGAAAATAATTGAAATAGATTGAATTAGTGGTAGAAACTAGAATGTATGTGGGGATATATTCTCTTCAAAAATGTCTTAAAAATAATGAAAGTAGGGGGCCAGCCCACAGGTGTAGTGGTTAAGTTTGCACATGCCACTTTGGTGGCCTGGGGTTTGCAGGTTCGGATCCTGGACGCGGACCTATGCACCACTCGTCAAGCCATGCTGTGGCGGCATCCCACATACAAGATAGAGGAAGATGGGCACAGATGTTAGCTCAGGGCCAATCTTCCTCACCAAAAAAACCCCCAAAAACACAAAAAAGGAAAAATAATGAAAGTAATTTCATTAGATTTTTAAGAATAAAATTTCTGTATATCTGTAGATCTCTCTCTATTTTTTCAGAAAGTGAATGCAACAAAAATTAATCATAATTACCTTTCAGGAGAAGAACTGAAGGGATAGAGGTTTTTGAATGAGATGAACAGAGAAGGAATGCTTAAATTTTTTTAACCTTTCTTTATTGCTTAAATTTTTCCCCCACATATATGGATTTTTTTTTTAAGTTAACAGGACAGTAGAATTATGGGGACCATTTTTTCTTTAAAATTTTCTGTATTAAAATAACTAATAACTATGATATTGATATTATTTCAGGATTAAGCATAGGCTTTAGAAATCTTACATTTGCCTGTGACAAAATCTATCTGAACTTTACTTAGACAAATTCATAGAATGTCTTAAGTTTAATTTTTGGTATGTTATGTCAATGGAAACAATGGAATATTTTACAATAAGTACTGCATCAACTGGAGAAACATCCAGTAAGTTAGTTGGCACAATGATTGCACACACGGCCCTTGCCCCTTAGTCCTAATCTTGTTCTGTTGCAGTCAATTGACAGCTTCATTACACCATTCTTTTTACCTTTATGTTTTGCACGACTGAAGCTGGAACTCATGTTATCCATTGATGTGCTAACATGTCAATTCAGCAAATGTGTTTTGCTCTGAGAAGAGTAAACATCATCATTAAATTTATTTGCCCCATGTGCAAGGACTTCAAGCTCAAGAACATCACACTGAAACATACTTTTATACTGTATCTGTGGAAATGACTTTCTGATATTAGTAGTTAGAAAAACCCATGATAACACTAAGACACAGTTTTATTCAATTCTTTTCTGAAGTCTTTGGGTCTCTGAGACAAGAATTTTTTCACAGTTGCTTAGAAGTGATCGTGCAGTGATGTATGAAGGTTAAGAGGTTGGGCTTTGGGGTTAGATAGAACTTGGCTCTGTCCTCTATTTACCACCTGGGAGCTGCTTAACCTTGAACAATATATTTAACCTCTCTGAACCTTAAGATTCTTCATCTATAAAATGTGGATAATATTACCCTACTTTATAGTGTTGAACTGAAATTAAATGGACGATTAATTTAAAGCACTCAGTGCTCAATTATTAGTGCTATTAATATTTTCGTTGCTCCCCACTTTCCTCATATTTATGAAAACTTAGTTCATACTATGAGGAAGTTTCCTAAAAGTATAATATAAATGGCTTAAAACTCTGATGATAATAATAATTATAATAATAGATAACATTCACTGTACTCTTTCAAAGTACTTTTCTTTCGTTATCTTATTAGATTTCTCACAACATTGGACTTCTTCTTCGGGCTAAGATGGACTAGTAAGGATGAGATTTATCTTTCTCCCTGAAATAACTAAAAAAATCTGGACAGTGTATGGACAATTTTCAAGACTTGAATATGAAGCAATGGAGGAGATATATCTGTGAGAGATGGGAAACAATTGAGGTGAGTCCTACCATTTCCCTAGCTTACTGACTCGAGAGCATTTCCATGCCACGGTACATGGAGGGGAAATCCAGGTCTACCCCAGGAGACTTCTTGAGTGGGGAAGACAAAGAGAGAGTCTGATGAGATCAAGGTAGCTGGAGTTCACAGGTCAGAGTATCAGAGAGGAGGGAGATGCACAGAGAACTCTGGAGATCTGCAGAAATCCCCTCTTGAGTATTCAACAGAGTGCTGATCATTGCATGCACATGAAGAAACTACTGAGGCATGGGGGAAAAAGCAACCAGAAAGGATTGGAGGGATAGTAGCTGGTGCTCACACAGGGTCAGCAGTAGTGCCAGTTCCCACTAGCCAGACAGGAAACCTCATAATTCATAATGAATGGTTAGGGCACTCAGGAAGGTCTTGCCCCAGTAGTGACAAATCATTAACCCTAGACTAAATGCTGCTCTGATTCTGCCTGACACATGTTAAAAGTAAAGCACTGAAGGATCTCACTGTTTCCAAGAGCATTCTGGAACAAAGTTCAAGAATATTTTTGGCATAAAAGAAACATCTAGCATGAGACAAGATAAAATTCACAAATTCTGGCATCCAGAAAAAAAAGTATCAGTATATAGCAAGAAGTACAATCATAATAAAAGAAAAATCGCTATATTAAAACTGACAAAGATCTGACCCAGAAGTGAGAATTAGCAGACATTGACATTAAAACAGTTATTATATCTGCATTCCGTATGTTCAAAAAGCTAGAGGAAAGATTAAATATGTTAAGTAGAGACAAGAAAGATATTTTTAAAAATCCAAATTGAACTTCTACACATAAAAACTACAATGTCTGAGATGAAAAGAAGTACACTGGATGGAATTAATTACAGATTGGACACTGCAGATGGAAAGACTAGTCAATTTCAGGACATAGAAGCAGAAAATATCCAAAATGAAACACAGAGGGGAAAAAGAAATAATAATAATAATAATAAATTAAGAATGCCTTAGTGAGCTGTGTGACTACTCTAGGTGACCTCGTATGTGTGTAATTGGAGTTGCTGAAAAGGGAGGGGCAGAAAAATATTTGAAGAAATAATAGCTGAATATTTCCAATTGGATAAACCCACAGATGCAAGAAGCTCAGTGAACCCCAAGCACAAGAAATGTCAAGAAAATTATACCAAAGTACATCATAAATATATTTCTCAAAACCAGTGATAAAGAGAACATCTTAAAAGCAGACAGAGATTGGCCAGCCCCGTGGCTTGGTGGTTAAGTGCGCGCGCTCTGCTACTGGTGGCCCAGGTTCGGATCCTGGGCACGCACTGACGCACCACTTCTCTGGCCATGCTGAGACCATGTCCCACATACAGCAACTAGAAGGATGTGCAACTATGACGTACAACTATCTACTGGGGCTTTGGGGGAGAAAAAAAAGAAAAATCTTTAAAAAAGCAGACAGACAAAAAGATGCATTATGTATGGAGGAACACAGATAAAGATTGCAGCAGATTTCTCATTGGAAGCAATGCAAGTGAGAAGATACTGGAGTAACATTTTTTTTTTTTTTTTTTTGTGAGGAGATCAGCCCTGTGCTAACATCCGCCAATCCTCCTCTTTTTTTGCTGAGGAAGACGGCCCTGGGCTAACATCTGTGCCCATCTTCCTCCACTTTATATGGGACGCCGCCACAGCATGGCTTGCCAAGCAGTGCGTCGGTGCGCGCCCAGGATCCGAACCAGCGAACCCCGGGCCGCCGCAGCGGAGCGCGCGCACTTAACTGCTTGCGCCACCGGGCCGGCCCCTGGAGTAACATTTTTAATTACTGTAAGGAAAAAAACTACCAGCCTAGAGTTCTATAGCCGGTACAAATATCTTCCAAAAATAAAGATGGTGAAAAAAAGACTATTGTACTACAAGAATACTAAAGGAAACCCTTCAGGTAGAAGGAAAATAATGCCGTATGCAAATTTGGAGCTAAACAAAGGAATATTTTAAAAACTCCAGTCAAGGGCAGAAATTGTCAGACTGGATCAAAAAGCAAAACTCAACTATATGTTACCCACATAAAATGTAAAAATGATTAAAAATAAAAGGATGGAAAACGAGAAACACGCTAATATTAATCACAAGAAAGCTGAAGTGGCTATATTAATGTCAAGTCAAAGTAGATTTCAGAGCAAGATTTTCACAACACTCCTATGAGGGTAGTGTTAGGGTTTTCCAGAGAAACAAAACCAATAGCACATGAGATCTATCTATGTATCTAAGTATCTATCTACCTATCTACCTATCTACCTACCTATGGAGAGATTTATTTTAAGGAATCAGCTTACATTATTGTGGGGGCTGGCAGTTCCAAAATCTGCAGGAAAGCGGACAAGCTGGAGACCCAGGGAAAAATTGATGTTGTAGTCTTGCATCTGAAGACAGTCTAGAGGCAGAATTCCTGGCTTCTTGAGGGATCTGTCTTTTCTCTTAAGATTCTCACCTGATTGGATGAGGCCCACCCCCATTATGATGGGTAATCTGCTTGAATCAAAGTTGAAACGTTAATCACATCTTAAAAATACTTCATAGCAATATATTGACTGGTGTTTGACAAAACAACTGAGTACCAGCCAAGTTGACACACAAAATTAACCATCACAGTAGGCAATATTTTTAACCTCATTTTATAGATGAAATAAGCTACGGTTCAGAAAGATTAGATAACTTGCCCATGGACACATAGCTAGTAAGCAGCAGAAAAACTTAGATTCAACACAGGGAGGCTGCCTCTGGAAGTTATAGTCTTAATATGCTAAACTGATATATGTAAATATTGCAATGCAGAATTATCTCCTCCTTTGATACAAACTCTGTTAGACACCTTCATCAAATCTCTATATGTTACACATTTGAGGGCTAACTGGTATTTCTTAGATTAAATTTGTTAAGTGAGATCAGATTCTTTTACTATATGGTTTACTTCAATAGCATTTTGTGCTTAGCCCATGGATGGGTGCAGCATAAAGGTAGGCTCATAGTGATAAAAATATCTTACGTTCGTTATGTGCCTATTATGAACAGACACATTTTACATGTATTATATTATTTAGTCTTAAAACATAGTAGGTTCTCTATAAACTTTATTTCCGTTATAACATTATGTACCAAATGTTATGAGTAAACAGTCACAGTATTTAGGAAAAGTATTCCTTTTGACATATTGTATTGAAAGATTTCTCCTGTTTATTTTAGTAAAAAATCGTATATGCTTAACGTGTACGGCATAATGATTTGATATACATATACATAGTGAAATGATTACTACAGTCAAACTAATTAACATAACTTCTCCCCACATGGTTACCTTTTTTTTTGGTAATGAGAACTCTTGAAATCTAGTCTCTTAGCAAATTTCCAGCATTCAATACAGTGTTATTAACTACAGTCATCACACTGCACATTAGATCTCTAGACTTATTCATCCTACATAATTGCAACTTTGTACCCTTTGACCAACATCTCCCCATTTCCCCCACCTCCCCGCCTGTGGTAATCTCGTTTCTACTCTCTGCTTTTATGTATTCAACTTTTTTAGATTTTGCATATAAATGAGATCATTCAGTTTTTTTCTTTCTGTGTCTAGCTTATTTCACTTAGCACAATGTCCTCCAGGTTCATCCATATTGTCACAAATGGCAGGATCTCCTTTTTTATGGCTGAATAATATTCTATCATATTTGCATACCACAATTTCTTTATCCGTCCATGGACACTTCTCTTGTCTATTTTAAAAAATTTTCTGTGTATTTATTTGAACAGTAAAATAAATAATGAAATATTTTAAACATACTTCACAAAAATTTAAACCACAAGAATGGAATCTTGTTTTCTCTCAACCGCAGTCGCTTAGGTTTTCCTATGTGCTGTGGAATTCATGGAACTTAATCAGCATAATGGATCTTTATATCTTCTGTGGTATTGGGCCCCAAATAGTTTCACAGCAAATTTCTTGAGCTAATTCATGCAAATAACATGTTTAATAGCAAGTTACACAGGAAGAATAGTGGTGACTTTATTTCTTCTTAACGTGTTACCCATTTTCAGCTCAGAGCCAAACTTGAAGATCCTCTTCCTGCCAAAAAGAAGTGGGATAACCCACTGTCCAAAACACAGCAGAACAGAATACTGATTCTGCATAACACAGGCAGTCAGCCAGAGAATAAAGGAACAAAGAAAAGAACCTGCTCGGCCACCTTAGGAGAAAGCAGAAATAATTCCCATAGATAAAAGTAATTGGTTGCAGACATTTATTAGATAGTATTGGAAGGTTTATAAAAACTCTTGTACTTAAAGTTAGGTAGAGAATGGGGCTGAAGATCTTCTGCAATTAGTAATAGGTATCCAATGCAAGGAAGCAGTCGTCCCATCACAGACAAGGATAGGTCAATAAAGGGGTAAGAACAAAGACCAGGATCCACCAAAAGCAAATGAAGGAGCAAAATCCAGAGTAGATTAAATAGAAAATGTTGTTTTACTCAAACCAGGTGAATAATTTCCTAGTTCATTAGGAAAAATGTACAAGTTAATCTTCTTCCTTTATTTAATCATTCCTCAAATATTTTCTGAGCACGTACACTGTGCCAGCCCCTGAACTAGATGCTGGAGAAAAAATGGAGCAAAGCAGATAGGATCCTTGCCTTTCTGGAGATTATAGTCTAATGAAGGACACAGATGAATAAAATAATCAAAATATAAATGTGAAATTACAACTGTGAAAGCCCTCCCATTCTAGGGCTTTCAGTCCTGCTACCCACTCTGCTTGGAAACACCTTTCCCTCAGCTGCCTGTTTAATTCCCTCACTCTCTTCAAGCGGGGGCTCAAATCTTGTCTCCCAAATGAAGTCTACCCTGATCCCCTGTTAATATTACAGCCCTACCTCTCTCCCTTCACTGGCTCTCCCAATCTCTTTGCCCTACACCACTTTTTTTATTCATAGAATTTATCGTCTTTTAACATACTATGTGATTTACTAATTTACATGTTTGTTGGTACTGTCTCTCTACTGCTGGAATCTAAACTTCCTGAAGGCAGGAACCATCATCTGTTTGTTCACTGGGTTCATATCCCAAGTTCAAGTACCTAGAACAGTATCTGACACATAGGAGGAGCTCAGTATTGGTTAAATGAGTGAATAAAAGAGGATATGAGAGTCTATGAAGACATCTGGCAGTGGTCAAAGTGGTGATGAATTACCATACTTGACTTAACTCCATTGTAAAATGCATATTGTTTTCTTTTCATATAATTGACTCAGGTTTTTCAGTTTTCTCAACTAATTTCTTTGTGAAGTCCCAATAATTATTTTAAAAAAAGAAAAAGAAAAAGAAGAAGGCAAACCCTCTCACTCTTCATTTCAGTTCTGATACTCAGATTGTACCAACAAGAAAAGTGACTTCCTTGTGGAATTTTCCTTAACATGGTTTATTTTTATACACATACCTAGACATGTATGACTTGGGTTAGTATACATTATTTTCATGATATATCACAATACACTCTTCTCTTCTGATTTCTCAAATCTTTTCTGCCCTTTACCTTTTAACATGTATAATTATATTGCAATGCTTACTTACTTGACCCTCTCCATGACTATTTTCATAAAAATTGTAATTTATGGAACATTTCCAGGGTTTACAAAGGAGGATATTTGAAATCACAATTGTCCTGGAGAGTTTAGGTTACATGGGAACAATCCCTGTGAGGGATCTTCAGCATATAGTTAAGCATTGATTATGTGTCAGCATCTGGGGATTTAAAAGAGAGAGGACACAGAGGATCTTCAAGGAGTTGCTTGGCTTTATTAGCCTTGGAATTGAGCCGTTAGAGATGGTTCACTGCAGCCTAAATTCTGGGCCAATCATGTGTAAGCATTGTCATAATTTAAGGAGCCTGGTGGAGCTAAAATTTTCTTGTTAATAATTTTTTTTCTCTCTCTCTCTAGTGGCCCCCTCAGGACTTTCCAGAATTCTCTGTAGAAATCAAATCTATGTGTAACTGACTATCTTTATTCACAAATCTGGGGTTCGTTGACATGGTTTCATTAGAAACCTGTGTCCTCCATCCTCAGACACTTAATAAAGAAGTCTTCTAATCTTCAAGTAGAATTGTAATTCTTCCAAGAAACTTGTTAATATTATCTCATCCTGAAGTGTGCCACCCAGTGGTTCAGCATGGTTGGGGCATGGCTTATACTTAACCGTGAGTGAGAGGAATGAAAGATGAGGCTGGAGAGTTAACAAGGAGCCAAATCAGAAGAATATGTTATGCTACTCTGGGGAGTTTGGACTATCCTGAAGGGAGAAGAGTTTTATTTCATTTTATTTTTTAATCAAGGGAATGGTATAATCAGATTCGCATATTTGGACAATCACTATGGATGCAGTGTGAAGAGTGGATTGGAAGGGTGGCAGGATGAGATACAGGACGATATACTTAAGAGATAATGATGACCTGAATCAGAAAAACGGCAATGGATAAGAAGGAAGTCTAGAGAGGGCCTTGAGATGGGTGTGCAGAGGAACTGGAGAGGGAACAACAAAAGAGGAAGCCCATATTTCTGGCTTGAGCATTTAGGTAACACTCTCAGGATGAGTAGCTCATTTGGGGAAAAGATGCTGAATTCATTTATGGACATACTGGGTTTAGACATCTGTAGGCCATAAAAAATAATACTGTTTAAAGAGTTAGGTATGTGTCTCTGGAGCTCAAGAGAGATATTTGGATTGAGGTAAAGATCTGGTATTTATTAGCACATAGATGTTAACTGAAGCTGTAGTTGTGATAAGATTTACCAGGGAGAGGGCATGGGGTGAGAAGAAAAGAGAGCCAACACAGTGGTTTACTGATACAGGGATATACAAGAATAAGATCCTGTAAATGAGACTGAGATGGAGTTACCAGAGAGTAAGAAGAAAACCATAATCATAAGCAATGGACCCATTATAGCTTCCATCCTCTATGTGGATCTTGAAGTTCCCCAGGACAAGAGCAGAGTGGAGAGGAAGACAGTTATTGCCAAGGTGTTCAATGAAAGAGGAGTATGATGAGGTGATAGTGACTCATGGTGACTAAGAGGGGAGAGTGTGCCCGGATGATTGGATGGTGTCACAGGCTTCACAGTGGTAAGAACAAAGAGTTTGGGGTGTGAAAGAATGATAAAGCTTCCTTTAAGAAGGTTGCAGGATAAACAAGATTTTGAGAGGAGTGCTATAGACTGAATATCTGTGTCCCCCAAATTCTTATGTTGAAACCTATCCCCAATGTGATGGTATTTGGAGGTGGGGATTTTGGGGGGTGATTGGGCCATGAGGGTGGAGCCCTCATGAATGGGACTAATGCCCTTATAAAGAGTTATAAGGGAGAGTCCAGAGGGCTCCTGCACTCCCTCTGCCATGTGAAAACACAGTGAGAAGATGGCCATCAACGAACAAGGAAGTGGGATTTCACCGGACACTGAATCTGCTGGTGCCTTGATCTGGGACTGCCCAGCCTCCAGAACTATGGAAATAAATTTCTGTTGTTTACAAGCCACCTAGTCTATAGCACTCTGTTATAGCAGCCTGAACTGACTGAGACAAGTTGAACTTAAAGCATGAAAGGGATGAAGGAAACACTCAGTTAAAAGACTGTGGATCTAGAGGGATATAACTCAGGATTCTAGAGGGCACAGTGGAAAGGTTTGGGACAGAGGGGACCAATAGGTGGTTGTATTAAGGGGAAAGCAGCACAGAGTATTATGGGGTGGTGATATGGTAAATGATAGCAAACAAGAAGGCTTTCCTTGGTGCAGTTTAACGATAGCAGGGATTTGAGGTGGGTGGGTTTAACTGTTAGTAAAGTTACTAGATAATCAGTCTTGGCTCTACCAGTATGCAGCTGGAGTTCTTGGGTCTCTTAGGAGTCATATTTGGCCAATGAAGTCCTAGGTTTTGATAGATGAGTAGATCTTGAAGCAGGATAAATGACCCAAGGCCTGGATTGATGGCATGAAATATGGGAGTGACCCAATTTTCTGCAGAGTAACCAAGCATGCTGGGTTCTATGTCCCAACCTTTGTACTCCATAGAACACCCTTCACCCCCATTTTCAGATTGCAATTTGAGATCTGAAGGCTTGTTTATCCCTTGAGTCATAGTAATGTGCCCCTTTTAAATGCTCACATAGCATTATATAATTTCCTGATTACAGCACTGGCCAAAATCTATTATTGCCAGTTTACACAGCTATATTTTCCGTTGGGCCATACTGTTTAAAGGACAAGAAATTTCTGATCTCCTGATATATTTCAACAAACTGGCATAGTGAGTGAAATATTTCTCTACACACACACACACACAGACACACTCACATACACAAATATACATATATAGTATGTGGGTGGGGCTGGTATATCCTGTGGGTATTGCCCCTTCTGTGTGAGGAACTGGCAGTGCCTGTGCTCAGAGGAGGTGTTCTATGTGAAGGAGTTTTTCAGTGTCTAGGAGGATGGGTGGAACAGAGGGGTTGAGTTGCTTGTCATCAGCTCACATTGACCAAGGCCTAAAGAGGGCAGCAGAGAGTCACAGACCAGCGATGATGTGATGTGGTGCAGAGGACAGCGGTACGAGAAAATACAAAATCAAGAGCAACAGTTTTGGATGCCAGGGAATAGGGTGGTGCTTTTTACAGAAGCTGGTACTATGGGGGGAGGTTTAGCAAGGAGACAGTTAGGAAATCCCCTAGTCTAAAGAAGATAATTAAAGGAAAACTGGAATCTTAAAACCAGGGAATGAAGCAGGAAGTAGTAAGATATTTGCTCCTTGATTAGGAAGTAATTTGTAATAATTGTGTTTTTACTGCCAAGAACATCCTTTGAAACCCAGGCTAAGCCTCCATTCTGTTTCTTATGTGACAGATAGAGGAGTTTGACTGTCAAAGTGTGGCCTGTGAGTCATACGAAGGAGAGGTGAAGGGATAGGTAAGTGTGGCCGACTGAAGGGAAGCCACAGATGTACAAGAGATGTTTCAAGTAAATGCTAGAACACATGCCTCTTAGAGGCAGATCAGGTCCATCTATTCTAAATGGCACAAAGGGAGAAAAACTGGGACTAATGAGTGGGAATGACAGGGAGAGTGATTTCAACACAAAACTAGAACTTTCTTCTTCTCCTGCCTCATCTCATGCACTCTCCCCTTTGTGTACCATGCTAGAGTCACACTGGCTTCCTTTCAGTTCCTCAAACACACCAAGAAGATTCCTGCTGCTTCACTACCAGCATGGTTGGATTTTCATCATCCCTCAGATCTTGATTTAATTGTTATTTCCTAAGAGAGTCCCTTTCTGACTCTCCTCTGCTATTCTCTATCACATGTCATGTTCACCTCCTCCAGAACACCCATAACTATTTACCATTATACACACATTTATTTGTTTCTTGTTTATTGTCTGCCTTCCCCTGAGGGGCAAGGACCACTATGTTTTCTCCCCATTGTATACCCAGCATCGAGTATCATACCCAAGATGTGGTCAGTGGTTTAACAAGCATTTGCTGGACAAATATACTGAAGAGGTTGCCTTTGGAGGGAGGAGGTTGCCCATGAGAGAAAGTATTTAATATGAACTGGGCATACTGTTGGCCAAGATGTCATATAGAGGATTCGATGATCAGGTGGATTTTTATATAAAATGACATTTAAAGTTCCTTTCTTCATTTGATTCTGTTATTCCAAGAAATGAAGAGTGTAAAACTAATGACTCTTAAATGGAGGCAATAATGAGTCCATTGCTCATCAATATGAAAAGGGAAGAAAACAAATGTGGCTGATTAGAGAGTAATGAAGATCTTGCCAAACCGTTAATAAAAGAGAAAATGTAATTTGTAGGAAATCTGGACCTTAAATAAGTCGGTAGACTGGGGTAAGTTCCTAGGGAAATATTTTGGGACTATTACAAAAACAGATCTGAAAATAATGTCCTAATTCTCTTTGTATAACATGGTATCTGGCACACAGTAAATGAAGAATAAATATTTGTTGAATAAATAAATAAGTGAACTTTTAGTAACCACACTACCATACTCTTTCATAAAGCCATCCAGCTGTAGAGTCTGCATTGAATCATCCTCTTTGCTCAGTATCATTTTCCCATTTACAGCTTAACACTTCCTACAGATAATATACTTAAAACATGTCATTAAAGTGGAGATAAAATGATGTGTCCATGAAGATAGTCATGTTCCTTACTGCTGGATGTTGATGTAGGACCATTGACAGAATCATTGCAAAAACAATTTCAGTTTTCTGAAATTGCCTGTGAGTTACTGCTATGTTTTTGTCAAAATTGACATTTAAATAAATACAATAATAACTAATGCTCATTAAGATGGTAGACAGGATCTGGATAATTAGCTTTTCTAAAAGTTTTTTTTTTTTAGCATGCTTATAACACTGAATATCAAATAGTAATACTAATTAAATGTATATTTATTTTAATATTAGCTACTGTGTCAGACGGACTCTGAGGTAGCCCCCATGACCCCAAACTCCAGGTGTTCGTGTGCTTGTGTGACCCTTCTCCTTGAGTGTGGGTAGGATCTGTGACTTGCTTCTAACTAATAGAATATGGCAAAGTGGTGGGATGTCACTTCTGTGATTATGTTATACAAGACTCCATCTTGCTAGTAGATTTCTTTCTAGATTCTCTCTCTTTCCATTGCCAGCTTTGAAGAAACAAGCTTCCATGAATCTACAGGCACAAGAAAATGAATTCTTCCAACAATATAAGGGAGCTGGGAAGAGGGTACTTCTCTAGTAGAGCCTTTGGATGAGAATCTTGTCTTTGTTGATACCCTTTTGCAGCCTTGCAGAGGACTCAGCTAAGATGTACTCAGACTCCTGACCCACAGAAACTGTGAGATAATAAATGTGTATTGTTTCAAGTATCTAAATTTGTGATAATTTGTTATGCAGCCTTGAAAACTAATATAGCTAAGAGCACATATAGCAAAATACACAGCAAGACCCAAAGGAAGTTATTTAGTAGCAATGAAGAAGAAATACTGTATCTCATTTTAATACCTGAAATATATAATTTAATTTTCCGACTCTCGCTGGATCCATATTTCACGTTTACTCATTACTAAAGTTCAGCTTGATGGTTTGTTTTCTACAATCATTTACATCTCATAGCTATGTCTCTCCCTAAACTTCTTGCTCTCTGACAATGGTTTCAGGTTGCTGTGGAAACAGAGAGGTAGTTACTAGAATTTGTCATGAGTCAGACTATGCGATAGGCATTTTTTCCACAATTTGTTATTCTTTACAATAGGCCTAAAAGACTGCAGTTCTCAAAGTGTGCACCAAGGTACCCCAGGGCACCATGGCAAACTCACAAGAGCACTATAGGATATTTTAAATGTTCGAGGGAAACACAGCAATACTTGACATCTGTCAGACACCATGTGAAGTACTAGCTCAAGGTAGTTCGCAGCTACATTAGATTGTGCTACATTCCTTCTGATGGTATCATATCTTTGTGAAGCTGGGACTTTGGGGATTTCTATGATAAAATGTAAGTACTGCATGAATGTTAATATAGAACAAAAAATAAAAATGGTGGTGTACAATCTGGTTCCAAAGTTTGAGAAGTCTTGCAGTGTTCAACAAGCACAAAGTCCAGGGTATAAAATCAACATACTAAAAATCAGTTGCATTTTTATACATTAACAACGAACTAGCAGAAAGAGTAATCAAGAGTACAATCCCATTTATAATTGCAACAAAAAGAATAAAATATCCAGGCATAAATTTAACCAAGGAGGTGAAAGACCTATACACTGAAAACTATAAGACATTATTGAAAGAAATTGAAGATGACATAAAGAAATGGAAAGATATTCTGTGCTCATGTATTGGAAGGATAAACAGATTTAAAATGTCCATACTTCCTAAAGCAATCAACAGATTCAGTGTAATCTCAATCAGAATCCCAGTGACATTTTTCATGGAAATACAACAAAGAATTCTAAAATTTATATGGAACAGAAAAAGACCTCGAATAGCCAAAGCAATCCTGAGAAAAAAAATAAAACTAGAGGTATCACACTCCCTGAATTCAAAATATACTACAAAGCTATAGTAACCAAAACAGCATGGTACTCGCAGAAAAACAGACACACATGGGGCCGGCCAGGTGGTGCAAGCGGTTAAGTGCACGTGCTCCGCTGCGGTGGCCCGGGGTTCGCCGGTTCAGATCCCGGGCGCACACCGACGCACTGCTTGGCAAGCCATGCTGTGCCGGCATCCCATATAAAGTGGAGGAAGATGAGCATGGATGTTAGCCCAGGGCCAGTCTTCCTCAGCAAAAAAAGAGGAAGATTGGCAGATGTTAGCTCAGGGCTGATCTTCCTCACAAAAAAACAAACAAAAAAAAGAAAAACAGACACACAGGTCAATGGAACAGAACTGAGAGCCCAGAAATAAACCCACACATCTATAGACAGCTAATTTTCGACAAAAGAGCCAAGAACATACAATGGAGAAAGGAAAGTTTCTTCAATAAATGGTATTGGGAAAACTGGACAGCCACTTACAAAAGAATGAAAGTAGACATTATCTAGCATCTAAAGAAAAATTAACTCAAGATGAATTGAAGACTTGAATGTAAGACCTGAAACCATAAAGCTCCTAGAAGAAAACATAAGCGGTATGCTATTTGCATATTAACTCCTTATCAGATATATGATTTGCAAATATTTTCTCCCATTCTGTAGGTTGCCTTTTCACTCTGTTGATATATCCTTTGATGGACAAAAGTTTTTAAATTTGATATAGTCTCATTTGTCTACTTTTGCTTTTGTTGCCAGTGACGACATTTTTAATAGTATACCCAGACATAAAGTTAGTCAACAACAAGCCTTATAATCATCAAATGACCATAAGATTGATTTGTTTGTTTATGGAGTATGTTAGTAGGATACAAGTCCTAAAGGGTCATTGTGGAGTGTTGTTATTTAAGCACTCAGTGTGAAGTTTACAAATTTTCTCAGTTCACAACATCCTTAGTATCTTGTGAAAAAATGGCATCCCCTAAGTGAGAAACACCTAACGGTTCTGTTTATTAAGTAGTTTGGTACAAATAACTCAATGAGTATTTGTGTGCTAACTATTTAGTTGCCATTTGGAAAAAATATCTGCATAAATTGAAAGAAAAAACCGATATTTTATTTCATACTTATTTATACTTGCATTTTTTATAATTATACTTATTTATAATTATAGTCATGATTACTAACTAAAATGAGTTGCTGCTATGTTTTTGTCAAAATTGACATTTAAATAAATACAGTAATAACTAATGCTCGTTAAGATGGTAGGCGTGATTTGGATAGTTAGCTTTTCTTCAAGATAAGCTTTTTTTTTTAGCATGCTTATAACATTGAATATCAAATAGTAATTCTAATTAAATGCATATTTATTTTAATATTAGCTACTGTGGTGGACAGACTCTGAGGTGGCCCCCATGACCCCAAACTCCTGGCATTCATGCGCTTGTGTGACCCTTCCTCTTGAGTGTGGGTGGGATCTGTGACTTGCTTCTAACTAATAGAATATGGCAAGGTGATGGGATGTCACTCCTGTGATTACGTTGGATAAGACTCCATCCTGCTAGTAGATTTCCTTCTAGATTCTCTCTCTCTCCATTGCTAGCTTTGAAGAAGTAAGCTTCCATGAATCTACAGGCACAAGAAAATGAATTCTGCCAACAACACGAGGGAGCTGAGAAGAGGATACTTTCTTAGTAGAGCTTTAAGAATACCCATTGTTCCTTTCAAGACTGTCAAACCAAAACCAAATAAATAAGAAAAAGGGGAGTAATCTGTATTTTAGGTCTCTTGTTTGATTTACATGTAGATCAGCATGGTTTTTCAGAACTCCAGAATTTGAACCAGTGTTTATATTTATGCCAATAAAACCCCCCATTTTAATTCTAATTTAATTTGAAAATTAAGTTTTTAGACAAGCAACCCAAGAATACATTCGTGTTGCAAAAGATTACAGCAAAATTTAAGAATGTGAGTCAGATTTAAAAGCCATGCTTTGTTTCAACCCTAGTCCCATCCCACCCTACTTTTAACAGTTTAATGTTAAACAGACTTTTGACTATGCATTTCATACACATATATGTATATGAATGTATTTTTCTTAAAAATGTAAGAGGAAACATACTGCACTTTCAATTCTGACCTTAATTTTTCACTTAATACCATACTTTGAGACTCTTCCAAGTCTCTGCATACAGAGCTACCTAATTCTTGCTAACAGTGGCAATAAATGTACCATAATTTATTTGACTATTGCTCTATTGATGGGTTTTCTGGATGTTTAGAAGACTGTACCTCCAGGCAACAGGGTGGACTAGATATATATTTTCTAGAAATTAGAAATTAGGCTGAAAATTCCTCATCTGTCTTCCAGCTGTAAGTTCCGAGAATAGAATTCAACTGTCATGTAAGTGACAAAGTGATCAAAGCTGAAGGCAAAATACAACTTTCTCTAATGACAAGAATTACATTTGACTAATCTTATCTTGTTTGAAAAACGACTAAAGAGAAAAAAACAAACCTATGAATGAATAAAGCAGAACAAAAGAAAGGGAACAACATACTGAAGACTCAGAGAAAAGGTGTACTTCTGAAAATCTATACTGTAGGACATAGATGATTGTTTGGTATTTCCAATATGATGCCAGAATATATGGTCAAGAAAAAAGAGCAGAAAGTAATAAATAGAAAACAAGTTTAGACAAAAATAGAGATTGAGGAAATAAGGAATGGTTATCTGGAATCTAAAACCACAATGTATAATTGACAAGAAAAAGCAAAATGAACAATACGAAAAAAGTCACAGCAACAATGGGTAGATAAAATCGAGAAACTCTACCTGAATGCAGACGAGAAGAAAAAGTTAAGAACAGTGAGAACCAATGGATGGAGAGGAGAGAAAACAAAGTCCAAGCTGGAATATGTAAGCCATTCAGAGAAACATCAATATAGTCAAGTTTCAGATAAACATCAATATAGTCAAGTCAAGAAGGTAGGGGCCATGTAGATTTTTGCTCACTTTTCACCCAGTGCCTTGTAGAGTTCAATAATCATTTGTTGAAGAAAAAGGAATAACCTAAACTAATTATTAGAAAATTATTAAAGAAAAATTTTTCTAGAGTAATAGATAGCTAACAAACTTTGTGTGTTATAGAGAATATATTCTCTTTTTAAAATTCCATAGAACATTTGCAAAAATTTTCTTAAATTAGGTTACAAAAAGCATCAATTAATTCTCTAAGCCAGGAATTGTAAGGCCATATTCTTTGATCAAAATGTACTAAAATTTGAAATTCATAAAAGTTTATACATCCCACATACAAACCCAAACCCATATATGTGGGAAACGAAAGAAAAAGACATTCTCAATCAGTATTGGGCCAGAATTAAAATCAAATGATGACTAAAGACTACTTACCATAAAAATAATTGCAGAGAAATTCTTTAAATGACATAAAGCTACAATAATTAAAAGTGATATTGGCCTGAGGATAACAGTTCAATGGATCCAAATAAAGCCTAGGTTACAGACCATAGAATATGTAAAAATGTTGTGAATGACAGAAAAGGAAACACAATAGGCACCCAATAACATGTTGAAGGGATGAATCAGTAGCTTTTCAAAACAGTGGGATTACTAAACAAATATTACTTTAAAAATTGATAAACTTTTTGGAATTGAGATGAAGTTAGCTCTCTATCTCAGATTCCATATCAGAATAAATTCAATATGAATAGAGTTAAAAATAAAAAATGAAACTATAGAAAAATAGAAGAAAATAACATTGAATATGTTTCTAATCTTAGGGAGGAAAGAATTCTCCAAACATAAAGTCAAAGAAAAAACATAAATAAATAGTGAGATTTTACTAAAAATATCTGAACAGTAAAAAAATATGTATACCTACTAAAGGGCACATGGAAACTGGTGTATCTTGAACATTTTGTGAGAGTTTAATACCTTTAACAAACAATGCTAGCAATCAATACAAGAAATATAAATACTCTACCAGAGAAATAGGTCAAGAACATGAGCAAATAATTCACAAAGAAGGAAACTAGCCAATAAAATACGGAAAAAATATTCAACCCCGAGAATAACCAAAGTAAGATGTATATAAACATGTTACCAGTTTTAAATTTTCAAATTTGCATACTTTGAAAATGGTAATACCCAGTTTTGGCTAGCGTGCAATTATGACTACTCCGGAGGGAAATTTTGCAATATGCCAGAGGATACTGCAAAACCCTTGCACTTTTTGACTGGGTAATTTCTTTCTAGGAATATATTCTTAGAACATCTAAAGAGATCCACTGATGGATTTATGTACAGGAAGCTTTGTTGAGGCACGATTTATAGTGTTGAAATATTCAAAACAAGTGTCTGACCATAAAGAATTGAATGAAGCATTATACAACTATTAAAGTCATGTTAATAATAGTATTTATGACATCTAAATGCTTAAGATATATTGTTAAATGGAAAATGTAAGTTATAAAAGAATATTTACAGAATGTCCAATTTTAAGTAATAATTGTCTACTCTTTTAATAGAAAAAAAAAGATGTTATTAGTGAATATCTTTGATCTTTGTAGGAGTCATTTGAGAAATGTTACATAGGCAGGATTGATTAAATCATTGGCCATTGACATTGAACTCAACCCCCAGCCCCTCTCTCCTCCCTGGAGGTCAGGGGGGCAGGACTGAGTGTTCTAACCCTCTAATCACATAGAAGGCTCCTCCAGCAACCAGGCCCCATCTTTAGGTGCTTTCCAAAAGTCACTTCATTAACATAACAAAAGACACTTTGTCACTCTTATCACTTAGGAAATTCCAAGGATTTTAGGAGTTCTGTACCAGAAACAAGATGAAGACCAAATGTATATTTTTTATTATAAATCACAGCATCACAACAGGCATTTTGTGTGTGTGTGGGGGATGTTAGACCCTTAATATCATACTAATTGCAGAGAATTCTGTCTTTAGCTGTAATTTGTCAACTATAAGATTTTAAGTGCTGTCTTCAAAAATTCTTTATTTTATCCCCTTAGCTCTTTTAATTAGAAATTGAGGAGATCAATTTGCCTGTGATACAAACTTTGAAAAATTCTTACTGAAGCTGCCTTTGATCCAGAATGGTTTCTGTCTCTTCCGTCATTACAAAACAGGACTTTATAGACTGTGCAAGCTTTTGATTAAATGAGAAGACCCTCTAGGTTGAGTACTGGAAAATGTCTTGCATACGATGCAAAAGGTATTGGCTCCATATTCCTTCTTATTTTATGTTATTAAATGTCACCCTCAACCTTAGATAGAAATACCTGGAGTTTAACCTACATTATGCATGTGTATAATTATTCTTTTACTTAAATTATTCACTGTGTATAAACTACATATGTCCCCTAATTGCCAATGTGGTGAACATATTTTAGTAAATATATTGAATGAAAATATTAAGAAAACAAAAAAAGGAAATTCATATGAAATTCAGAGAACGAGATGTGTTAAATTTATGACGTTGCAAGGTCCACTAGGGATGCTGGCTGCAGCTTAGGAGAGTCATTTGGGGATATAGTCCAGTGGTTGATTCATCACATTCCAGGGTCTAGTCTTCAGCCTTGCAAGGCCAGAAATTTGGTCTTGTCAGAACTCTGAGATAATTAGACCCTAGGAAATTGCTTCATTTCAATAAAAAGAGAGAGATGCATAAACTAGAATGTCAATTTACTCACTCATAATGAGAAATATTTAACTGTAGCTCGACTGAATTACTCTTGCTAGCAAATCAGAATATTCTTTACCTGTAGGCAATAGACAAAGGCTACAACATTTAATCAGAAGGCTCATTTGATGGAAATAGATTTGTTTAATTTTAGGGAGTGCCTTTCCTAAATTAAGGATAGACTAAATTAAGCCTATAAAGATAGTCTAATCCTGTAGAGGATAGATACCTATTGAATCTATTGACCTCCAATCTCCATCCTCTGAAAAGTCATTCATTGTATTTTATAACTAGTCCCTCTCTTTTTGTAGGCTATTACGTCTACCCCCCATATTCCACACCATATTTTTAATGCTTTTTTTTTATCATTTCTAATGTTACTTTGATGTTCTATATTCTAGAACTAGATAAACTTGTACAATATCATTTCTTCACTGATCACAATTAGACAAGTTGTTGCCTAAGTAAATGTTTTGAACTCAGTCTTCTGAGATATATACCTTACATAAACTTGGTACAAAAACATAAATTATGTTTTCTAGATCAAACCAGTCTAGGAGTCAAACTAGATTCCCAGATATGATCATATTTACATTTTTAGGTTTACTTGCACTCCATTCTTACCTTAGATCTCCTTGCAACTATTTCTGGAAGTCTCTGGAGGATGTTGCACCCCTAAGGACCTAGATGTCCGTGAAGGAAGCGCGGCCCTTCTGGAGATGCCCATCAATGTGGATGCTGCGCTGGTGCTGGTTCTGTCCTGGGAATGCCATCTTCTGCTTGCTGCGTGGTTTGCCTTACCACAGGCGGGTCTCTGCTGCATTGCTGCAAGAACTGCGGTTAATAAGCCGTGTTGCCACAGAAGCAGAAGCAAAAATAATGAGGTTAAAATATGTCATGATAATGGCCAACGCCAAAATAAGAAACCTTTGGGTAAAGTCAGTCCCTGAGGAAAGGAGTCAGCAGGGTTCAAGAAAATAGGTGACAACCAAAAGTGTTTGCCTTAGAAAAGAAGAGGATTTTGGAGATGGATAGAGAAAAAAAAAGAGAGAAGATAGAGAATGGAGGTTTAGGTGTCATTGTAGGAGGCTGGAGGAGATCTAAGGTTAGCCATTAGGATGCCTGTGGGTGAATTAGGAAAAGGTTCCCCACCTTCCAGGTAGAGGCAGCCCCTCCCCAGGGCACATGACTAGAGACACGGAGAGCTGGATTTTTCTGTTTTCACACCCCCTTGGCCAAGTGCATTTATGCAGGGCACAAATCTCACAACTGTTTAAAGAATTGATGATGTTTATGGGCCGGCCCTGTGGCTTGGTGGTTAAGTGCGCGCGCTGCAATGCTGGCGGCCCGGGTTTGGATCCCGGGTGCGCATCGAGGCACCACTTCTCCGTCCATCCTGAGGCCGAGTCCCACATACAGCAACTAGAAGGATGTGCAGCTATGACACACAACTATCTACTGGGGCTTTGGGGGGAAAAAATAAAATAAATAAAATCTTAAAAAAAAAAAAAAAGAATTGATGATGTTTAGTAAGAATATTGAAAAATGATATAATTAAGGAAAACTGGATGTTTTTAAAAATATAAACTTTTTGGGTGTTTATCACTAAGTTAAGATATTCATGTAGCAGCAAGAAATTCTTCTTAGTTGCCAGTAAAAAAAGAAAGAAGTGGATTTTAAATACTAAATGTAGATTAGATTAGTGTCAGTTATCTAGTTTATGTTGTGTTAATCTAGCGATTGCCACTCCCGAGTGAATCCTACTGGGAGGGCATGCTCAGGGAGTACGGTCTTACAGCATTTCACACTCTCTTGGGCTCTATTTTCACAATTGTGATTTCTCCTTTTTTCCCCTCAACTTGAAGTATGCTTGTCAGCCACATCCAAGAGGCTACTATTACACAAAGTCAGCAATGCCTGGTTTCTGGGCAGCTGTATTCCTGGACAATATTGCTTTTCCAATATTTGTGGCTGGTGCTATGTTTACGTCATGATTAAAATATTTTTTTCCACTGGAAACCATTTGAAATGGAGCTTCTGAATTACTTCTCTCTAGTTTTCAGTTTCCTATGGTATATAGTGCTTTGGATTTAATCCCACCTAGAGGCAAGTTACGTGTCCTAGGAAAATACTGCCAACTTCTTGATTCTGTCACTTCCTTAAAATTTTCTCGCATATATATGCATGGAAAAATGTGTGTGTGTATATATATATGCATATATATAGTGTATACATGTATGTATGCATATGTATATATACATATGCCATATTTGCTATATAGATTTCAGAAATTTAAAAAATATGATGTTTCTCACCTCCTTACAGGTGGTGGTTGCCTCAGAGAGAATTAGTATCACTACTCTGCAAATTCAAACTGTGAACATTTTCATTTGAGATGAATTCCAGAGTTGGCTTTCAGCAGTGTGTGCTAGAGGTGTGATACACTGGGGAGGTCCCTGGGGGGAACATGGCAAAGGAAGAATTTTAATATAGATGCATGCAAATAATAGAGCTTGTAAACCTTGGCAGAAAAAAACCACTTCACTTTTCTAGCAAACTAAATTTCTGGACTCATCTCAAATCAGTTTCTAAAATTGCTACGGCCATTTTTAGGCTGCCCAAACTCCCCTGTATGTCCCTCTCCCCCAACTTTTCTCCAGCTAAATCCTCCTGCTTTTCCAATTTGGACCCGTATCTCCTTTTCTTCTTTGCAGTTGGCCTGACATCCATTCTGCTCCTTGGGTATCTGCTTCCTTAGGAATTGGCTATGAAGTGGAACGGTCCCTAGCCTTCCTAGTAGTCCTCTTCATTCAACTTAATTTCTTGTCATACACCAAGATGGTGACTAGAAATTGCTAGTTTAAATATCTCAGCTGCGGATCATACAGAACAAGGGAAAATGCAAAAGTAACACATGTGAAGAACATACACATTTCTGAAATCTTAAAAAGTTCCTACAGGCACAGTCCTTCATCCAGAGATGGCACCTGGTGGCCTAGGTGAGCACTTGATGTGTTCTTCCTGAGCATTAGGCTACTAACAGCACCCCCACCTACCTGTTGCCAGCCGTAATAATTTTTTGGCAGACTCCCCCTTAACATCAACAACAACAACAACAACAACAAAAATATAATGATAGAAGCCATTATTTTTCAATGTAATCAAGAGGATTTTATTGCTGATAAATTGGTATCTTATTTCTTTAGACTTAAGCAGGAACAGATATGCTTTTCCATGTATTGATTTATTCTTGCTCCTTCCTTTTCTTGCTGCTTCTGGAACTGAACTTCAGGTGTAAGTGACTTTTGTTTTGAACGGAATGGTTGTAACAATCTGAGCTCCTGGATCTGAAACCCCTGGAAACATCTTTTAAGATCCATGAGCCAAAGTGCTGAGTTTTCGATTTCCTGCTTGCTCCCATTTTCTGTCTTCTAAATATGTTTAAAAAATATGATATAATAATACAGACTTGAGCTCTAAGTTGCTTATTTCTGTAGGATTGAACTTCTTGAATTCTACAGCCCACATTGAAATAAAATATTTGACATTTTCCTGACTCTTGATCAGACTATCAAATTTCATTCTGCTAGGCTTGTACTAATCTATATCATTCACTAACAATTTATGAAAGCACAACTTTTGTCACATAATCTTCAGCAATAAAATATCATTTGGAAATATTTTAGTATTTCATTATTAATAAGGGTAATTTGTGTTTATAAAAATTGAATTCTATTTAAAAAATCACAATAACTATATAATAGTATTTGAAGTATAAAATGTCCTTTTCGTATTGCTTTCCTCCAAGGAATTAAAAAAAAGAATTCTAGAGACTTAAAAATGACATCATCATTGTGAATCAAATAGGAGGTCATATTCGCTGGTATTAGATAACTTATGAAAATTAGCATAGAGAATGAATTAAAGCATGATGACTATTACACAAGGTAATAATGAGGTTCACTGTATGGTTTCCCAAAATCCTTGGAGAGAAAGGTCAGAGAGTCCCAGTGGCAGAAGGGGCTCAGGGATCATATAGTCCAACTTCCCACTGTACTGGAGAGAAAACCACAAGAGCGTTACATGACTTTCCTGAGGCTTGTTGGCGGCATACAGGGATGCAGCAACCATTTCTTTTAACTTCCAGTCTTAAAACAGTTTATTAAACCATGCTGGTTGAAATCATTATCCCATGAAATTTTTGGCATCTTTTTCAACCTCATCATTATTACCATGAAATAGATCTGGTGACAATGAACTGTGGTCACTTAAAAATATTTCATTATTTTACATTAAAAAAATTATTATAGGAAATCGTATTTCTTTTAGGACTTGTCTAATTTTAGTATACACAAATGCTTGTACTTACAATTTTTTTTCCCCCAAAGCCCCAGTATATAGTTGTCTGTCATAGTTGCACAGCCTTCTAGTTGCTGTATGTGGGACGCGGCCTCAGCATGGCTGGAGGAGCGGTGCGTCAGTGCGCGCCCGGGATCCGAACCCGGGCCACCAGTAGCGGAGCGCGCGCACTCAACTGCTAAGCCACCGGGCCGGCCCCTGTACTTACAATTTATGAAGAGTCTTGAAGGAAAGAATCTTAGCACTATGCTGTTGCCCATGTTATTTCAGTGAAGCTGCTCCTGCTTGTGCATTTCACGTGAGTGTTGTTATTGTCGGAAAGAGAGAGGAGTCATTTATTGTCAATCTGCACATAGGAAATGATTTTTCTTAGTGGTTGTGTTAGTCAGGGTTCTCTAGAGAAACAGAACCAATATGACACATACAGATATTAAAGAGGAGATTTATTATGGGAATTGGCTCACATGGTTACGGAGGCCAAGAAGTCCCACAATATGCCATCTACAAGCTGAAGAACTAGGAAAGCTGGTGGTATAATTCAATCCTGGAGTCCAAAGGCCAACAACCAGAAGCTTTGATGTCCAAGAGAAGATGGACATCCCAGTTCAAGGAGAGAGAGAATTCACCCTTCCTCTACCTTTTTGTTCTCTTTGGGACCTCAGTGGATTGGATGATACCAGCCCACATTGGTGAGGGCAGATCTACTTTTTCAGTCTGCTGATTCAAATGCTAATCTCCTCCAGAAACACACTCACAAACATACCCAGAAAAAATGTTTTATCAGCTATGTGGGCGTCCCTTAGTCCAGTCGAGTTGACACATAAAATTAATCAACATGGTTGTTATGCTTTTTTATTTTCAGAAACAGACATTGATTGAGTCTAACTCTGAACTCAAAATTCTAGTGTCTACATTGTCTCATTGCTGAAAAATAATCTACCATTGAATCCACCCTTATCTCAAATTTTGTACAGCAGTTTGGTTTGCCTGTCACTATCAATCAATGTTTCCATACCTGTAACAATTCAGCCAATGTCATTCTAAGTCAGAAGGAAATAACATTATCCCCAGGTGTTATTGCAATATGTTTCAAAAAGTATAGATCTATTTATAGGTGATGTGAAACATTCTTCACATTTATAGCCACTTAATTGTTGCTTTAATAGCGAAGTTAGCCTTGACTGTGAACTGGATCCTTTTGAGAGGCTTATATATGAGGAAGACAAGTTCCCCCTTTCAAGGATTCTGAGGTGCCAATATACTTTGACTTGGCTTTGAGTTGCTCCCAACTGAAGATCTAAAACTGAACATTAAAGAAAGAATTTCAGTTTTTACTGAAATGTGGAAATTGATGACCATATAGTTTAGCACTGTAGAGTTTTTTCCATTACGTTTCTCTGGAGAGAGTCTTGTCGATGGGAACTAAACCACATGCATCATCTGGTGTTTTCCTCTAAAACTCCCACTACTGAAAGAGAATGGCATGTTCAGAGTTTCCACAGAAAATTATTACATGACCTCGTGTTCCCTTCTTCCATTTCCTGAGTGTGACTCACACGTGGGAAAAGGGGCAACCTGACTTACCTATAAAAAACATTTGACAAAACCTCACATTTCTTTAAACCATTACCTTTTCCAGGTCTGATAAAGTTATTGAATTAAAAAACTGTAGAGGATGAAGAATGACATAAACCCAGTTATCGTTCAGAGTGCGGTCAAGATAATCTGGATTTGATTTTTGTAATGGAAAAGTGAGTACCTCATTGAACTCAAAATTTGTGATGGCCGTTACACGGAATAAAAGAATTAGTTCACCAGTTAGCTTTTAGCCTTTCACCTCAGTTGGTTTTCAGCTCTGAGGCAGGGCAAATAAATATAAGGAAAATATTCATATATATTAGCTGGAATGAAGGATTTGAAAATAAAACATAGATGCATTCCTTTTTTCTTTTCTTATGTAAGCACAGTTGGAAAATATCTCTTACCTTTCACTCAATCCCAGGTCAATTTTGATTTCTCCTTTTAATTTTAATTTTTCCGACAGGGAACTCTATCAATCTGACATCATGTTCTTTTAGCTTTACCAATCAAGTGGTGCACCTACTACTTATATCAGCACTGTGTTAGGTACTGGAAGAAATATGAAGACATAAAACACATAGTACATGGAGTTTCTGTCTGGAAGGAGGTGGCAATTTAGCTGGAGGGATGAGCAACGCATACCCAAAGGTTCAATAACGATTTGATAATTAAAATCATAGAATCATGGCTGATTCCCCTTGGGAATTTTTTTCCATATGTAAAATAATGAGAATAATAATAGCGCATATTTGTGGTAGATTGATTGCATTAATGACCATAATTAACAGCATCCCTGTTGCTACATCTTTTCCTTCATACTGTAACTCTGGGGTCAGCTATGTGACTTGCTTTGGCCAATGGGACAGTGGCAAACGATGCAATCTGAGGCTTGGAAAAGTGCTTCTGCTCCTTTTCTTGCTGCTCTGCCTTTATTATGAGAACACGCCCAATCTAGGGGATGAAGCATGTGGAACAGGGTCAAGACAGCCTACTTTGTCCAGCTAAGGCCCAAGGCATGTGAGAGAACCCAGCTAAGGTAATCAAAGCTGCCTAGGTGACCTGCAACTGATTGCAGATGCATGAATGTGCCCCGCTATACTCACTGAACTGTGCAGCCAGTGCCATCAACACATGAGTAAAGATAAATGATTGCTGTTTTATGTCACTGAGGCTTTGTGATTGTTTGTTATGCAGCAGTAGCGAACTGATAAAATACTTCATTGTTAGCATGGGAATTAAATAAGAGAATGTATGTGAATGAGTTTTGCAAACTGTGGAGTAATATGAGTTAAAAAAATCCTTAAGACCAATGAGTTATTGGAGATGAGGACACAGAAGAGCCATAAGATGTAGATTTTACTTATTTCCAGCATCCATCCATATATTCGAGTTAGTCAGTCAATTTTTTGTTGTTTTTATTGTTCAAAGTGATATATATTTATTGTGGCCACCTATTTATTTGTCTAAATGGCTTAGAATTTAGCCCTCATCACTTGCAAACAATTATTAAAAAAGGAAACACTACAGAAAAAGCCCAATGCTAAAACCTAGATATGGAAGAAGGTCACCAGATTGGGTTCACATAAATCATTTAAGTATGGAAAATTTTCATTAGCAAATAGCCAAGAATTTTTTCCTTAGCAAGTTAATAGTTTGGCTTGACCAAGTCAAGGCTAAGACAAATCTGAGAGGAAAATTATACATTTGATATTATTTAACACTAATTTATGGCATATTTTTACACTGCTGAATATTTTTTTAAATTAGATGCTGCAGGGGCCAGCCTGGTGGCACAAGGGGTTAAGTGCGCGCGCTCCGCTGCGGCGGTCGCCGGTTCGGATCCTGGGCGCGCACCAACGCACCGCTTGTCAGGCCATGCTGTGGCGGCGTCCCATATAAAGTAGAGGAAGATGGGCACGGATGTTAGCCCAGGGCCAGTCTTCCTCAGCAAAAAAAAGGGGAGGATTGGCATTGGATGTTAGCTCAGGGCTGGTCCTCCTCACAAAAAAAATAAATAAATAAATAAATAAATAAATTAGATGCTGCAGAAATAAATGCAAAATGAATCCTCAATTTCTGAGTAGACTGTGCTCTAAAAGCTAACTTTTAAAAGTAGGCCCTTTGGATTTTGGAGCACATTTTTCCAGTATCAACAATGATATGTTCTGAGGGTAACCTACACAAGCCTGTTTAACAGCAATAACTTAACAAATATTTACTGGGAAACTTACAAGAGCCTGGCTCTGTTCCAAGAGAAAGACATATATTAGTGAATAAAATAGATACATATTCCTGTTTTCATGGAACTTACATTCTATTAGGGGGACAAAAATAAGCAAGACAAGTAAATAAATAGGTAGTACAGTATCTGGCAATAAGTGTTATAGAGAAAAACAGATCAGGAAGGGGATATGGAGTGTGTCAGTAGTGTTGTAATTTTAACTACAACAACAAAATCACAGTGAAAACAGTGGTTTTCACTGCAGTGGCTGAAGAAATGGGCCAGAAGATGTGAAAACAGACAAAAAGAACAATGCTTTGTGGTTGTCATGGTTTGATATTCCTTTTCCTGCTCTATTCTCCCTCCTTAAGGCCATAGTTTTCATTTTAGATTTGTTGAGATGAAAAATAGAGATAAGGTAGGAATGAGTGAGGAGGGCACAGTGGCTCAGGGAGAAGTGGAGGAAGGATGAGAGGGAAACACAAGGCAACGGTTATTGGTCCCCCTTCCTGAGATGGCTGCTCACAACAGGGTAAATCACAGGACATGGAACTTAGAATTTTCTCTCTTATAATGTACTTTTGTATATCAATGTCTTTTGTCTCTTTTAGAGTATACATTACTCAAGGGTGGGAAATGTGTGTATGCTGGGGAAAAAATTAAGGGGGTTACTAGTGTGCTGAACTAAGAGCCCCAAAATGTCTTGAGGATGTTATGTCTTACGAGGGGACAGAACCCTTCATAGTGGGTGTCTGTTGCCTGTTAAACTAGCCTGGAACATAGTGTCTTGCAACAGCAATTTTATTTTGCTTATGATTCTGTAGGTCAAGATTTAGGCTCCTCTGGGGCCAGAGGATCCACTTACAAGATAGCTCACTCACATGACTGGGAAGTTGGTGCTGACTTCAGTCTGGGAACTCAGCAAGACTTCAGTCTGGGGCCTCAGTTCTTCTTCATGTGAGCTTCTACATGAGGTTGCTTGAGCTTCCTCACAGCATGGTGGCTAGTTTCAGGAGTGGGCATGTCAATATTGTATGATCTCATTTATATGTGGAATCTGAAAAAGCTGAACTTGTAGAAACAGAGTAGAACAGTGGTTAACAGGGTCTGGGGGCAGTGGAGGGAATTAGGGAGATGTTCTTAAAGCGTACAAACTTGAAACTGGAAGATGAATAAGTTCCAGATAATGCACAGCACAGTGATTATAGTCCATGATACTATATTATATACTTGAAAATTGCTGACAGGCTAGATCTTAAATGTTCTCACCACAAAAAAGAAATGATAATTATGTGACTTGATAGAGGTGTTAGCTAAAGCTATGGTGGTAATCATATTGCAATATATAAATGCATCAAATCAACACGTTGTACACCTTAAACTTACACAATGTTATATGTAAATTATATCTCAAAAAAAAAAAAGACAACTGAGTGTTCCAAGAGATAGGTAGTGGATCTATTAGTTTCATAACGCCTGGGCTGAGACAGAGGTCCAGTGTCACTTCTGTAGTATTCTGTTCATTAAAGCAATCACATAACACCCACAAAATCAAGCAGAAGAGACATAGACCCCATTCCTCCATGGTTAAACTAAAATGTTGAATGAAAAAAAAATGGGTGCTATTTCTACTAGATTGTCAAAAATCTTTGAATTTTAAGACTCTTTTGGTTTACAGTGTGCAACACAGTGCTTAAGGTTGTCATTGTAAAAGTTAAATTATTGAACTGAACAATGATTTTATATTGCTCAGTTTTTGAGGGGAAGTGTGAAAAATGTTTTCCAAAAATTGAGCGAGAATAAACTATATAGGATCTGTCTTATGTTGATTGTTTCACTTTAAGCAGTCCATGTTACTTCCCCAAAGCTATTTTCCTTTCATTGCGGGTATGCTTGACTGACCAACTGGACACAACCTGTAAACATCAGAGGGGGAGAAATTGCTTTAGTAGATTTAAAGGCAGGAAAGAATGTTTCCTGCATGGTGGGCCACTACACTGCAGGTTCCGAGGGCTGCTGTTTATTGGAGATCTTGGAACAAATCTGATAGCCCAGAAAGACGAGACAGGCTTAAGGCCAAGCTACAGGGGAGAACTGGCAGAAGAGTTTTAAAAGTGAGTCATGCAGTGTTGTTTTTAACTCAATGTTGTGCTCAGATATGGAAAAAACCGTTCATCATTATTTCACTGATAAAAGAGTG
Organism: Ceratotherium simum simum; assembly: GCF_057802395.1. Classification (NCBI taxonomy): domain Eukaryota; kingdom Metazoa; phylum Chordata; class Mammalia; order Perissodactyla; family Rhinocerotidae; genus Ceratotherium; species Ceratotherium simum. Next base: position 32,764,498 of record NC_141928.1, on the reverse strand, counting down.
CTCAGTGCTCAGCTGGAGTACAGTCTTGTGAGGCTCACGGAAAACCTCTTTCATTTTTGTCTGTATTGGCAAATGCTGTTTAGAGAAGCCTATGCAAAGGCTACAAAAAGTTTTTAAGAACAAAAGTTGATAAACGTGTTTGAAAGCAAAATGTGACTGACAGCTCATGGCTGCCTAGAAATGGGACTCAGTAGTCCCTGTATAGTGTGGTTATTCTTTCTTTATCTGGAGGATTAGGAATAATTTTCAGGGTGGAATGGGTCCCCACATTTCCAGACAAGACCAGGAAAGCCTTGTTCCTGGGAACTAAAGGGAAATTTTCATGTTTAAAAAAGTTTTGCAATTGGATCAGAAACTATGGTGATGAAAGAGGAAGAAAAAAATTAGTCACTTTCTATAAGCTTTTTTTTTTTTTTTAATCAGCAGGGCAACTTAGAGAATAAACAATTTAGGGCCGATTTACAGGTCATCCTTTAATGGATGGACGGGTTGGTTCATGTCAGAGATCTGATTAAAAAAGTGAGGCCTGTGACAGTATCTTTGGGACAGACTTAGTTAGAAGTCTTGAAAACTTAACCTTAAGAGTCTGAAATTTGAAAAGAGACAGAGAGGAGAGGAACTGACACCTACCTTTACAGGAGAGGTTCCTTCCCTGTGTACTGCTTTCCCTATTGATTATGAAATGTTCGTCTCCCAGCATTGGCTTTTTGATGCTGTGGTTGGGACTCTGCAAACCACAGTTCCCTCTTGCCAGCTGGCTCCTATTGGGCACTATTAAGATGGAGAACTAGAGAGAAATTGGAAGGCTGAAGGAGGAAAAGGGGCTTGCCCCTTCTTTTTTGTTTCCTGATCCCGTCACAGCCACCCTAGCAATGGTACTTCATTTTGAACGTGGTAATCGGTTCCAGTAGCAGCAGGCGGTTCTAGGTTCCATTTCCTTTCTCGTACTCCCTGTGTCACCCTCACTGAATCTTTCCAGATGACCAGCACTCACCGGCTGGTGGCCCTCCCCGTAAGGCTGAGTCCCAGCTCCACAGGGGTCCTCCCTGGAACTCCTAAGGTACCAGTGCCAGCTCGCAGTGCCCCCTTCTTAGAGGTGTACACCCAGTTCTTTAGGACCTTTCTTCTAAGCTTCTAAGTTCTTCGTAGCCTTGGGCAGTAGCTGCTTCTTGCAGTTACCACTTCTGTGATACTTCACTGTTTACTTTTTGCCTTTTGACTCCTTTTATCCTATTCGTTAATTCTCCATATAAAATCCCTGTTAACATCGCTGATGGGTGTGACTGTGACTGATACATCTATTTCGCAGGAATGTATACAGTAGGCCCCAGCGCCACTCCGAATTTTCCATAGAGGTGCAGAGCCTGAACCTTTCCTATCTATTCCACACTGAGATACAATAACAATGTTAATCCTCACGTCTTGCCATAGCGCAGTTGACAATCAATTGGCTAAGCAACCTAAAGGAGGGAAACATGGTGGATTCTATGAGGGGCTCATTATTTAACTTGTTCAGAACTTCTGGGCCATGCCAGATGTCCAAGGGCTGGCATTTTCTCTCATCAAATTCTCTTTAGAATCCTTTTATTCACCACCCCCACTCCTCAGCTGTGAATGTCATTCCATGGTATTCTGGTTTCCATGTATGTCCCTGAGAATTCCATGTTGTCCTTGGTCCCTATCTGTATTCTTCTTCCTATTCAAAGGGTGGGTGAAGAGAAGTGAAGAAGGGGCTCAGGGGTGGGAATGAATTTCGTGAGTGACAAGGGTATGGTGCCATTAAGTAGACAGGAAACAGAATGTCTGGAACATAGATTAGGGATATCTCATCCACAGAGCCTGTATCAGGAAATTCTTCCTACAGGACGTACATCTGAGTTGAATCTTGAAGGGTCAACTGGAGTTAACAAGATGAAAAGGGAAAAGCAGATAGGTTGCTAGAACTAGAGAAGATGTTCCTAAATATCCAGGTAAAAGGGGCAAATTTATAACATTTTGGCATATTATTACATAGCATATGGGAAGGACAAAATCAGATTGGCTTTCCTGCCATATCTATTTTCCAAGCCTAGAAAGACTTGTTGGGAACTGAATATTAAGTAAGCCTCCAGGATATACAGAATTTTAATTGACTTTCATCAAAGTATATAATTTGTATTATCCTGTTTACTAATTGTTTTGGGTAATATATCTTATTTTCTCAATTAGACTAAGTAGAGACAGTGCTAAAAATTATTTTGTGTTCACCCACCATCACCTTACACAATGACACATATGTAACTTAATAGATGCATATGGAATGAATAAATGAAAAAAATTAATGAAACTTTTAAAACACCATTATGCATCATGAAAATGACCCACTGGGATCAGCATTCTGCCTTGGAAAAGAGCATGTTTTTTTCCTCTTATGATATTGTTCTCAAAAGGCAAAAAATATACCACCTCATTCAGAATTCCCAAGATTTCCCAATACCTTCTTAGCAAAATGTGAATACAGATTTGGTTAATAACTGGTTCAGGAATAATTTTCCAAATATAATTCGAAGACAGTTTTTTTCAGCTGCAAGAGAGGGGTTTGATTTGTGGTAAAATAATTTCACTAATATTTGCCATTTGGAGGATGTTCAGCATCCAGGCATGCCTCTTAGTTGCATTCTTATGTTAATTTGGAGACCTTTTATGTGAGGGCAGTGGTCACCTCCTGCTGTATAAACTGAAGGAGACATGTCCCCTTTCTCTCCCCAGCCCAGTAAAATCAGACAGTAAAGCTATGACACAGGCTTGGCCAACAGCTGTTATCTTGTAGGACTTTGAATCTTGAGCAAGTGGTAACACAATATAGTGACTCTTAGAGTTGTGTGACCTTCCCTCCTCACATTCTGCATAGCCCTCCAGAGCTCACTTGCTACCTGTCAAGTTTTCAAACCTGGTCCTCTAGTCTTCCAATATCATTCCAGTAAATTCTCTTTTTACTTCAGATTGTCTGTGTCATTTTCTGCTGTTTGCAACCAAATGCCCAGATGATATAGATGGTTTTATTGAAGATGCAGGAAAACATTTTCTTTATCCTCATTTAAAACTGATTGCTTTAAAGAAGTACAAAAATTATAAAGTAGAATTTTGACCCACAAAAAGAGCAATTCTGTCTTTAATATCAACCATCTGTGAACAAGTTTCCCACTGGAAACAAAGGTTTTTGACAGGTATTGTAAATGTCTTCAAGTGACATACATATTTTTGAATGGAAAATTCAGGGTTTCCCCAGTGAATGTGATGAGCTGTCCAGATGGTGTCCTGATAGCCACTCAGCAGAGTCCTTTAACGATAACCATTAACAGCTAATTACATTTAATGCCTTGAATGGAGTCCAGTAGTATTCATCTGATCAGAAATCCATCCCTGGGCAGATCCAGAAGAGAGAAAAGAATTCCAGCATAGCCTTTTTTCCAGATCCTCTTTTCTCCCCCTGCTCTTGCCACTGAAGATGGTTTAGTGATGTCCATGACTCCTTTTGGAGTACATATTCTGCTCCTGGAAGCTGCTTAAAGAGTGGGCCTTGCTGAATTAAATTGGCTTTTGTCCCATCAAAGGCAACAGTCAAGTTGGATGAAAATCCTCTGTTTGGATGGAAAGGACAAGAAAGCAAGCTTGAAAAACCTGCACCAGACATTTATGGTGGCTCTAGGAGTCAGGGCATATGAAGAAACAAGCAGAAACAAAGTTGGGATAAAATGCCTCAACTGATTAATTCAAAGAAATGTATATTGCTTCCCCTCATATTTTTCTCCATAAACATAATTGCTCTTCACATAGTACGTACACAAGAAATTAGCATTGTCATAAAACTTGATCAATTTATAGATTCTTAATTTAGAATTCATGGCAATTCTGATAGAAACGGTCATGGAACACACTTTTTTCAATGTATGTCATTTACTTTCCTATTCAAATGAAAGTTCTGCCCACCTGACCTATAACTAATGCTGAGTACTACCTCAGTGGGAGACAACTGAGCATCATGTAGTAATCTTCCATCTAGCAACTATGTCTTGGTGCCACTGTTTACAAGACTCCAGAATGTAGACAGTTGAGTCATTTGTAGGCAGCAGGTGGCCAAGAGGTTAAATGCAATAAATAATAACTTTTCACCTGTGAAAATGGCCTGAAAACACAGTGCAGGGCCTCAAAAGCCCAAGAGGCTTTGTCTGTGTTGTTGAATCCCACAGTTTTGGTTATATAACTGACCAAACTGGGCCAACTGGATTTTCTTTCCTGGAAATGTGAATTGGAAGAGGGAGGCAGAGAGACTGTTACTTTTGAAACTGGGTCACATTAACAGCAATACTCTAGAAGGAAGGCTCTTCTTGTGTATTTTCATGTGTACTTAAATCATAGCTTTTCTTAGGTTTTGCTATACAGTGATTTTATTTTTTTGGTAGATATTCTATAATTTCTATCTGGATTTTTTTTTTTAATCCGTTTGTTTGTATCAGTCATCACAGGAGAGAGGAACACCAGCTTCACATCCATTAGGGTCGGTCGATGGCTGTGCTCTATAAATGTTCACTCAGAACCATCTGAACTGTTGCCAGTCACTGGAGCACAGGTTGGAGAGGAACAGAGAACAGCACGTTAAATACTTCTGCTCACATTTTATTGCCTAATCAAAGTCACATTACCATGCCTAAATTCAAGGGTGTAGGTAACCAATCCTATCGTGTCCTGGAATGACAAAAAGTAGAAATACTAGAAATATTGATGCAAGCACTTATCTAACACACCAGTTGGAATTTTTGTTCTTGGTGTTGTTATGATCAGAGAATGTTGCCTGTACTCTTTCTAAATTTTGGAATTTCTTGAAGTTTTCTTAGTGGTTGAATACATGATCAATTTTTGTGATAGTGTCATGAACACTTAAAGAAGGTATATTACCTATATTCAAGGTATAGAATTTTATATGTATCAATTACATACACTTTTCATTTATGATATTTAATTTTTAAAAATATATTCTGTCCATTAGATCTGCCATGAGCTGAGAGAAGAAAATGAAAACCCATTATTTTGAATATTTCTATTGATCTTGTATCTTCTGTGATTTTTGCTTTATAAATGTTATTTGGTTCATATACTAATAACTGTTATTCCTTCATTTGGTTGTGCATTTTATAGTTATAAAGCACTGTATTTTTCTAATTTATGCATTTTCTCCTGAATTCAACATTTTCTGACATTAAGATAACAGTTTGTGATATTTTTAAAGTACATATCAATCAGCATTTTCCCCTACCACTGACAGGTTACTGATGACCACCACTTTCCCTCCATTGTCACTCTCTCTTCCTTGAAAGACTATTTTCACTTATCTTCCAGAGTATCACATCATCTAATTTTCCTTCTACCTTACTTGTTGATAATTTTTTTCCTGTCTTTTTTTGCTGTTTTCTTCTCAACTCCTGAAACCTCTAAATTAGTTGGAGTTCTCCAAAGCTCCCTCCTTGGGACTCTTGGCTTCACTCATTCTTCTGGTGATGTCATCTAGCCTCACGGCTTAAATACCATCTATACGGTATCAGTCAGGGTCCAAGCAGGAGACAGAGGTTACACCAGTCAATTTAACAGAAAGATTTTGACATAAAGAATTATTAACTAGGCATAAATTTGTTGACTATATCACCAATAATTATCATTCTCAGATACTCTGTGGGGCAACATTTTCAGTGAGTAGAAGTTTTTTTAATTTAATTATTTTATTGAGGTCATATTGGTTTATAACACTGTGTAATTTCAGGTGTACATGATTAAATATCAGTTTCTGTGTAGACTGCATCATGCTCACCACCAATCATCTAGTTTTTATCTATCACCATACACATGGGCCCCTTTACCCCTTTCTCCCTCCCTCCACACCCTTCCCCTCTGGTAACTACTAATCTGTTCTCCTTATCCATGTGTTTATTTATCTTCCACATATGAGTGAAATCATACAGTGTTTGTCTTTCTCTGTCTGGCTTATTTCACTTAATATAATACCCCCAAGGTCCATCCGTGTTGTTGCAAATGGTATGATTTTGTCTTTTTTATGGCTGAGTAGTATTCCATTGTATATATATATACCACATCTTTTTTATCCATTCATCAGTTGATGGGCACTTGGATTACTTCCAAAGATTTAATACCTATGCTTCTCAAACTATTCCAAAAAACTGAAGAAGATGGGTTGCTTCCTAACTCATTCTGTGAGGCCAACGTTACCCTGATACCAAAACCAGGCAAGGACAACACAAAAAAGGAAAATACAGGCCAATATTGCTGATGAAGATAGATGCAAAAATCCTCAACAAAATATTTGCAAATCCAATACAGCAATACACTAAAAGGATCATACATCACAATCAAGTGGGATTTATACCAGGGATGCAGGGATAGTTCAACATCTGCAAATCAATCAATGTGATACACCACATTAACAAAACGGGGAATAAAAATTACATGATCATCTCAATAGATGCAGAGAAAGCATCTGACAAGATCAAACATTCATTTATGATAAAAACTCTCAATAAAATGGGTGTAGAAGGAAAGTATCTCAACATAATAAGGGCCATATATGACAAAACCACAGCCAACATCATACTCAATGGGGAAAAACTGAAAGCCATCCATCTGAGATCAGGAACAAGACAAGGGTGCCCACTCTTGCCACTGATATTCAACATAGTACTGGAGGTTTTGGCCAGAGCAATTAGGCAAGAAAAAGAAATAAAAGATAGCCAAATTGGAAAGGAAGAAGTAAAACTCACTGTTTGTGGATGACATGATTCTATATATAGAAAACCCTAAAGATTCCATCAGAAAACTATTAGAAATAATCAACTACTACAGCAAAGTTGCAGGGTACAAAATCAGCATACAAAAATCAGTGGCGTTTCTATACACTAATAATAAACTAGCAGAAAGAGAAGCCAAGAATACAGCTCCATTTACAACAGCAACAAAAAGAATAAAATATCTAGGAATAAATTTAACCAAGGTGGTGAAAGACCTATAGACTGAAAACTATAAGACATTACTGAGAGAAATTGAAGAAGACATAAAGAAATGGAAAGATATTCCATGCTCATGGATTGGAAGAATCAACATAGTTAGAATGTCCATATTATTTAAAGCAATCTACAAATTCAATGCAATCCCAATCAGAATTCCAATGACGTTCTTCACGGAAGTAGAACAATGATCCTAAAATTTATATGGAGCAACAAAAGACCCTTAGTAGCCAAAGAAATCCTGAGAAAAAAGAACAAAGCTGGAGGCATCACAATCCCTGACTTCAAAATATACTACAGGGCCGGCCCCATGGCTTAGTGGTTAAGTGCGCGCGCTCCGCTGCTGGCGGTCCGGGTTCGGATCCCGGACGCCCACCAACGCACCGCTTCTCCGGCCATGCTGAGGCCGCGTCCCACATACAGCAACTAGAAGGATGTGCAGCTATCACGTACAACTATCTACTGGGGCTTTGGGGGGAAAAATAAATAAATAAAATCTTTAAAAATATATATATACTACAAAGCTATAGTAATCAAAACAGCATGGTATTGGCACAAAAACAGACACACAGATCAATGGAACAGAATTGAAGTCCCAGAAATAAAACCACATGTCTATGGACATCTAATTTTTGAGAAAGCAGCCAAGAACATACAAGGGAGAAAGGGAAGTCTCTTTAATAAACGGTGTTGGGAAAACTGGACAGCCACTTGCAAAAAAATGAAAGTAGACCGTTATCTTACACCATACACAAAAATTAACTCAAAATGGATTAAAGACTTGAATGTAAGACCTGAAACCATAAAAATCCTAGAAGAAAGTGTAGGCAGTACAGTCTTGGACATCGGTCTTAGCAGTATCTTTTTGAACACCATGTCTCCTCAGGCAAGGGAAACAAAAGAAAATAAACAAATGGGACTACATCAGACTAAAGAGTTTCTGCAAGGCAAAGGAAACCATGAACAAAATGAAATGACAACTCACCAATTGGGAGAAAATATTTGCAAATCATGTATTTGACAAGGGGTTAATCTCCAAAATATATAAAGAACTCATACAACTCAACAGCAAAAAACAAACAAACAACCCGATCATAAAATGGGCAGAGGATATGAACAGATATTTTTCCAAAGAAGAGATACAGATGGCCAATGGGCACATGAAAAGATGTTCAACATCACTAATTCTTAGGGAAATGCAAATCAAAACTACAATGAGATATCACCTTACACGGGTCAGAATGGCTATAATTAACAAGACAAAAAATAAAAATACATTGTTGGTGGGAGTGCAAACTGGTGCAGCCACTATGGAAAACAGTACGGAGATTTCTCAAAAAATTAAAAATAGAAATATCATATAATCCAGCTATCCCATTACTGGGTATTTATCCAAAGAACATGAAATCAACAATTCAGAGAGATTTCTGCATCTCTATGTTCATCGCAGCATTATTCACAATAGCCAACACATGGAAGCAAGTGGCGTTTTTAAAGGGCTGAGGGTTGAGCACTTTCAGCTGTCACTTCCCAGTATAATTTTTTTCCCCACATGTGGGCTACAATTCTGCCTGTCAAAGCACTGAGGATATCTGGGTATGTAGACTATGCCAGCTATAACTTGGGCACAGGCAGAAATTCTCTAGATCCTCTTAATTTTCACTTGTTTATGTGATACTTATTGGTCTTTACTTGCATTAGAGAGGTGAGATGGTAAGAGCACAAAGATTTGAGTTTGACCATTGATGTAGAAATAAGCAAAGCCTTTCAGCCTACTTTGGTTCTAAGCCTCTCAGAATCATTTGGATACAGCAGAAGGTCCATACTAGTTCAGTAGAGTCCTCTACTGGAGTGTGGAACAGAGGTCTAGTCAGGAATGTGTTCTTTTGCCATGCTCTACTTTCTCTATGTCTGTGTATTCCTTGGGAATTTGCTTGTCAAAAGCAGAATTGACCATATATTTAGTTACAAGTATCAATTGGTATCAAATTTAACCCTACTTGTATTTTTTTTTCCAACGTTTTTGTGCCATTAGAAAGAAGAAGAAAATACATATGACAATAAGAAACATCGTTAAATTTTGACTACATTTTCTTCTGTCCTGGTGTGGGATTTTCTTTTTGTACACTTTCAAAAAATTATGTAACTCTTGTAATTTTGTCCATTTTTGTGCATGTTTTTGCTCTCTTCATGTTATTGAAATGTAATTATTTGCAATTACATATTCATGTAAATATGTTTAATTAAAATACTGGCCAAAGAAATATAACAAATATAGCAATGATATTAATAGTGCTCTTCTTCTCAAGTGCTTTGTTATATGTCAACTTATTATTTTTTCTTTTCATTTTTTTTCCCCCCAAAGCCCCAGTAGATAGTTGTATGTCATAGCTGCACAGCCTTCTAGTTGCTGTATGTGGGACGCAGCCTCAGCATGGCCGGAGAAGTGGTGCCTTGGTGCGCGCCCAGGATCCAAACCCGGGCCTCCAGCAGAGGAGCGCTGGGGCCACTAAGCCACGGGGCTGGCCCTGTCAACCTATATTTACCTCATCACAATCTCATGAAATATTCTGGACAGTGTCATCCTCTTGATTTTACGGTGGAGGACACAGAGGCCAAGAGATGTTAAATGACTTGTTGGAGGTCACAGTTTAGGTTTTTTTAACCCCACATTGTTGTGAGGGCTGAGCACTTCACGCTTCCCACTAACAACTTCCATTTTCTTATTCAAGTCGATGCTAAGAACATTTCACTGGTTACGCTATTTTAATTTCTACAACAGAACAGAGTTTGACCTACTGAATTGGTCTTTATGAAAGCTAATGAGTAATTAAGCTGCCTGAGAGACTTGAAATGAAAGATTTTCCCGGGTCTCTTATATATGGTAAACACACAGCAGGCAGGGAACAGAACATGCTTTTGTACATTGTGAGGTACGGGGGACGGATTAACAAACACGGAGGGATGAATTGCCTGCTGGGTATTTTTAATGTTTAAGAGCTTCCAGTAATTGTCACACTTCTGTCCTTACTTCAATCAGGTACAAAATGTACCTTTCGGTCTCTACTCGTCCTCTGTCAGTGATTACACACCTGTGGTCTCAGGGCCATGTGTATCCAACAGGAGGTAGAAAACAACAAGAGCAGAGGAGATCACACACTGCCTTAGGCTCCAAGCTTCTTTACTGTTTCTACTCATGGACAACGCTGCTTTAAATTCTCTAAGCTGTTGGATTCTGTACCTGCCTTGACCTTCCCGATTCTGTTGATCTCTCCAGCCTTGCCTAAAACCGTGGACTTAACCCATTCCTGTTCTGCTCTCTGCTGACCTCAGACTTCTGTTTTGTGAGTGTCGATTTGCAAGACTTGGATTCCTGACCCATTGCCTTCTCTGACTTCAGATTCATATCTGCTCAAATCTGGTTGGAATTTATAATTCCTCATTTTGCTCTTGTCTGATGACCGCTGCCCTCATCGATGCTTGGGCATGACACTTTATGCTTTAATTTGGCTATTCAATGGTTTTCCTAATAATTCTTCATTTTTCTCTCCCAGAGTTATCTGTTAGTTGCCTGAGAATGAATGTGAAATATACAGTAAAACCCGAAGGGATTGTAACCACAGGAAAGATGTGATGATGTTTCTGAGGAAGAAACATGTAATAAAAATTTCTGCCCTATAGGGAATGAACTTTTCTACATTGAGTTCATATCATGTTTGAATCTGGAAAATGCATCTATTTATCAAAATTCAGAGTGAGGTTTCAAATTCTCTCCCATTCCCCACCCAATAGTTGTGGTAAGGGGAAGATCCCAAAGAACGTGGATGGGAGCAAGTCAGAGCAGTGCCTCAGGCACACCAGGTAGGAAGAGCAGCCTCTCTCTAAATACCAGTTTCTCGAATCTGGCTGTGCTTTTGATTTTGGGGCTGGAGGTCTTGTTAAACTACAGCTTCTTAGGCCCCACCTAGAATATTTTATGGGAGCGTGGTCTAGAAATCTGAATTTTTAACAAATTCTCTAAGTCATTCTGATGCACTGGGCCAAAGGATCAGTATTTGAAAACCACTGGTCTTAGTAACAGGGGGTAACAATTACGCGGATCATAATCGAGAGAAAGAAAAATCTTAAAAGATACAGTTGATGAAAACACTATATTTAACTAAGTCTGACAAAAAAGCAGTCGAAAGGAGACAAAGAATTCTCTGCAGTTATTATTGAAGTCCTTGATAGGAGAAGTTGAACAACCTTTAAAATTAATTGTTAAGAGTTTGAAACGTGGAAGAAGAGGATCAGTGAATCATTATGGTGAAATCAAAATTGTAGACAGACCAGAAGAGACACATTCCCCTTACCCACACCTATCAAATGATTTCACCAATTTCCTACTAAAGATGGATTGAGAGCTAATGTTGGATCCGGTGTTTTGTAGTTTACGTTTATTGTTACATCTTTATAGTACTTTTCTCATTGTATGCATTTCATTGTTCTTAGTTAATGGTGTTATTTCATCATGAGTGTCTTCTTCTTAAAGATATGAAATTCCAAGGTAAAGTATCCTTCAGCTATTTTTATAGATGGGTAAATCATCACCAGGTAGGTCCTGAGTGGCAATTGTAGTCAAGAATTTGGTGTGAAGAGTAGGAAAAGTATAACAATAGCTTCTCTTACAAAATTCTAACTTAATAAGACTTGCTTCTATTGGGAATGATCTGGGGTGATATTCAAAAAATGTGACAACTGATACAGTATTATAAATTAGTGTACAAATAGAAATGCATTAAAAATTCCTTTTATTCTCTGAGTTAATATGTATCTGTGTGTGTACAAAACCATACAGTTGCTTACTTAGTGATATAAATCATTCATCCAATTTAATAATTTTCAAATCGGTTGTGGATTTGTTTAGAAATTAACAGCATGACCTTTGGTTTGTCATGGCTTTCACTGACTAAATGTTGCTCCTCTCTGAGCCATGGTTTGGTTTTGGGAAGCACATACACTATTTCAGTGACCTCTTTGTTAAATAGACAGTGAATAAGTTTCTGGCATCTGTAGTTTTCCAACCTCAGAGGCAGCTGGCTGCCCTGCCTGCATGTGTGGAGAGCCTGAGTTTCAACCAGTCGTGATAATGTTGCCACCAGTGCCACCACGCCTGCCATCAGCCCTGCGGCCTTCCCCCTGCAAATGTTGGGCTCCTCCAAAATCACAGGTGGGCCCAGAACATGCCACTGGCTCTGTTGTTGCTCCCAGCTTTGTCACTCAGCCATCCACCAGCAGTTGCCCATGTTCATACCAGCAAGATTCACAGGTTCCATTTCCTGCCTCTGCTGCTGCTGCACAACATTTTTAGGTGGAGTTTGCCTCAACAACCCATATAAAAAATTTCATAATTTAATATTCAGCATGGCTATTCTGTACAAACTGGTGGAAAAGGTGTTCTAGGTATACCACTGGTATCAGTGAGGATGAAGTTCAGCTGTATATACAGATAGCTTAAACAAGGTAGAAGCTTACTTTTCTTTATTATATAAGAGAGTCTGGAGATAAGCAGTTCAGGGCTGGTGTGGTGGCTTGATAGTCTTTAGGAATCTAGGGTCCTTTTCTGTTTTCCTTTTTTTTTTTTTTTTTTGTGAGGAAGATAAGCCCTGAGCCAACATTCATGCCAATCCTCCTCCTTTTTTGCTGAGGAAGACCAGCCCTGAGCCAACATCCACCGCCAATCCTCCTCCATTTATTTTTATCCCTTTTTCTCCCAAAAGCCCCAGCAGATAGCTGTATGTTATAGTTGCACATCCTGCTAGTTGCTGTATGTGGTATGCCGTCTCAGCATGGCCGGACAAGCGGTGCGTCGGTGTGTGCCCGGGATCCGAACCCGGGCTGCCAGTAGCGGAATGTGCGCACTTAACCGGCAAGCCACGGGGCCAGCCCTTCCTTTTCTTTTTTAATGCTCTGTCATACTTGGGTTTTGTCTCATGGTTTAAAATAGCTGCTTAAGCTCCAGTCATCACGCCATATTCCAGTCAGCAGGAAGGTGGCAAACGGAAAGAAGAAAGATGTGGAGATTTCTTTTAAGAAGACTTCCTAGGAGTCCCACACAACATTTTTCTTTACATCTCTTTGTCCAGTACTTAACTACACAGTCACATGCAGGAGCAAGGGAAGCTGGAAAATTTAGTTTTTTAAACTAAGAGGCTATATTTCTATCCCATAATCAAGATGGTAGCTAAAGAATCCATATCGGAGACAACTTTCACTCGGCTACATCACCCTTTAATTCGTTCCCTTGTTTCCTTAAGGATGGTAGCAGAAGCATAAGGACATAAAGAAACAGATGGAAAATACGGAATGTCCATTCAAGCTATCATCTGAAGGTATTTTGATTCTAGTTCGTGAATTTTTGAAAAAACTTGCCAAGAACAACTTTTCTCCATCAGTGTACTAAAAGGTCTGCATCCTCTGGTCTACCCTCATGGAAATCCTTGACTTAGACGTGGGTGCTGATTATAATAATGACAGTATTTTCAGTGTGTGTGTTTTGAAGGCTTTAGGGGATGAAAATAAAGACCATCAGTTCTGGATATTGCTGAGTATGTTTGGTGTGCTTGAGAGAAACAAACTGAGAGTAACATCGAGTACACAGTTGTTGATACAGACCCTCCACTCAGCCACATCCAACAGTGAAGGTTTTATAAGAAGAAGCTACATCCTCCAAGAACTCTAGTCTGAGGGGAAAAAGTAACAAAAACAAATTCATATATGTGAGCATGCCAAACGTTTTCAAGAAGCCCTTTTACCGATATGTTTTAACTGCCTCCTATTTACCCTGTTGGTGAGGGAGGGATTTCCATCCTAGGGGTATGGGGATGGCCAAATGCACGACACTGGACACTGGACAGATGAGCTCAACTGTAGTTTATTTGTCACATGTACTCATGGCCTGGGAGGAGGACACTGTATGCCATGCAGGGTCACACAGAGGTTGGGTTTGGGAACAGAGTGAACAGGCTTTGTAGTAGTAAGAGGGTAAGGTGCCTGGTTCTCGTAGGAAGATGTGATTGGCTTGTTATAATTCTGCAGGTTGACAGAAACTGAAACCTGCCACTCAGGGATGACCAGGAACTGTGCTGGTCCCTTTGATAAGGAAGACTGTTTGGCTAGGGGATCTTATCTCAGGGAGCAGAGTTGGGAAGGGACCTTGCATTGAGGCCATTCAAGGCCCTCCTGATTTTACCAGATGTCAAGGCAGCACATAATGTTAACCCTTAATTTTAGGTCTCACACCACATGCTATAGACTTCATTGGGCTGGGGGTTTCCTTCTGCTCCTTACTAGAGGTAAATTTAAACAGGGAAACTTGAGTCTTTGTAATTTTACCTCTGTTTGCTCAAGTGAATAGTCAATGCTTGACTAAATTTCCTTTTCTTTTAAAAGTATATTAATATTTATTTTAGAAAAATCCAATAGTTGTAGGGTTCATAGTCTTGATACCGCATCAGGTAAAGAGAAAATATCATATTGCTATTTTTTTTCCTCTGCAGTGAAAACGTCAGCAATAGGACAGTACTTACCACGAAGTATGCAGGGACCTTAGTGGCATGGGTCTCTAGCAAAGGGACGGAAGCTGGACTGGGCTAGGGTAATTGACATAGCTCCATAACTAGCCCACAATGGGGATGGTCAGATAACTCAACTACAATATCCACCCATCTTCAAAGTTAGCAGGATAATATCTTCAAATCTTTCTCTATGAACCTCTGCTTCCATCATCATGTTTTCTCTGACTATGATTGTTCTATAGCCCTCTTATAAGGACTTCTGTGATTCCATTAGACCCAGCTGTATAATCCAAGATAATCTCCCCACGTCAAAATGCTTAGTTTAATTACATCTTCAAAGTTCCCTCTTGCCATGTAAAGTAACATATTCACAGGTTCAGAAGATTAGGACATGGATATCTTTGAGAGGGTCATTATTTGTTCTGCCACACAAGGATCTGACATATATTTATACGTGAATTAACGAAGACCTGCAGATCCTGGTGGCTATGGGCTTGACACCCATCTATACCTCCCTCCATAACTAATCAGACATAAATGTCTATTGTCTCTTTCTATGCATGATCCCTTGAAGCTATATATTTCTTACTTTTTATTGCCATTGAACCATTCTGCACTTTGCCATTTTTGTGTTTTTGCTAACTGTTCACTTCATCTAACAATTACTCCCTATATCTCCTTCTGCTATCCAAATTTTGCTAATTCACTCTTAGATGGCATTTCATCTTGTGATTAAACTGAGATGAACCATATTTAGGCTGTTTTCTTGCCTGATCTATAAGACTTCTGTTGAGTTTTTATTGTTAGTCATTTTTCAGAGTATTAGGCTTTTTCACAAACATGGAAGGTGATTGGACTGAGTTCATTCATTGCAAATCACACGACATTCATCCAAATGGCTCATTGTATCCAAAAAACAAAATGCAGCCAAATAAATTGCCAAATCATGCACTTATGTAGAATCTAAGCTCTGAATCATTTTCCATTGCTCCCTGTCTCTTTCCTCCCCTCTTGTCAGCAAACCATTACCATTAAAATAAAAACAAAGAATCCAAAAGGACAATTAGCTACATCTCCTCATTTTATAAAAGTAAATCTGGAGCTCAAAGAGATGTTGTGATGAGGTGACTGAATTATTAGATGGCAATATAACAATACTTGAAACCCAGACTCTTGAGTCATTTTTATAACAAAGATCTTGCTTTTATACCATGCTGCCTGAAATCTAAATCACTGAAAATCAAACCCTCATATATCCATCAAGGAACTGCTTCTTTCAAAGCCTTGTGAAAAGAAGAGAGTTTTGATAATCTCCATTTTTAACTTTTCAATCTGTTGTGTTGGTATTTTGTAAATATAAGGCATAGTGTATAAAAATGTGGAGGAAACAAGGTTAACCTTTCACTCTCTAGTGAGCATGTGCCCTAGGATGGGGCTGTTGAGAGCAGTAATTTGACATTCTTCTTCCTCCTACCCATCAAAATAAAGTGACAAACGCAACATTTGCCATTGAAGTAGGAAGAAGTCTATTAGACTTATCAAAACAGACATTGCAGGTTATTGGACTCTTTAGTTTTCCTTATCTACCCCTGAAATCCAATGGTGCCTGGGTCCATGGGTCAGTCTAGTTCATTCTACAGAACACAGTCAGATAAAAGATCAGAACGTGAGTCTTTACTGGTTGGCTGATACGTGGATAATATTCCTCTCATTCATTAAAAAGATTTTACCAGATCCAGTTTCATAGTCCTGCAAATTTGGGAGCTGCTTATTACAAGTGCTAGTCTGAGGTTGGGATAGGGTCAAGCCTTTGTTATGAGAAGTGAGTGATAAAGTCAAGTGCCGGGTGAAAACAGGCATGTTGGAAAGTCTAGGGTTGGTTGCCTTCTCTTTGAAGAAGCAAAAGGCAATAAAGAGCTTAAAGAGGTGGGCATTAGAGAGCGTGCATTCACAATTTGTTACTGGCGAATATCTTCCAGGGCATCTATCTGGTCACAGAAGGATCAGCAGCTGACTAGTGAGGTACTTAGAAATGAGATTGCAACTCTCTGATAACACACTTCCTCATTTTTCTCTTTGTCTGGAATATGGGCAGTGCCCAGTGATTGTGTTTCAGATGTAAACGCCATAACTGACATTCAGAAGTGTGTGTGTGTGTGTGTGTGAAACCTTGAAACATGATTCTTGAATTACTATAGCATGTTCCACTCTTCACAGAAAAAACAGATTTCACAGTACGTCACTTACTGTGAATGTACCAACACTGCAGAGTTCAGAAGTACAAATGTTACAGCTAGAAATATTGGGTTTCTCAGAAATGTGTTTGAGAAATCTTTTAAGATTATAGCTATCTAAAACTCTGCCTGCAAGGAATTTTCACATAGGCTCTGTCATACCCTGTAAAAGACTAGCTCATCATGAATGGAAGAACAATCATTCTGATACAGACTGATTGCATTTCAGTACCCAATGTGAGAGCAAGAATAAACAGGTGAGGAACTAATAAATCTTCCAGAGGACAGTGCTTTACTGCTACAAGTGCCTACCCCACGCTACCTTCACCCTAAGTCACTGTAGTAAATGACGTGGAAAGTCAAAAGGCACAAAAACTTAGTGAACATTTCGACACCTATAACTAACACAATATTTTAACCG
Organism: Ceratotherium simum simum; assembly: GCF_057802395.1. Taxonomy (NCBI): domain Eukaryota; kingdom Metazoa; phylum Chordata; class Mammalia; order Perissodactyla; family Rhinocerotidae; genus Ceratotherium; species Ceratotherium simum. The sequence goes on along the minus strand of NC_141928.1, from coordinate 32,747,238 downwards.
ATGAGAGGCTTAAGGGTGATGAAATGTAATTGTGACAGCTCTGACAACTTTGTTAACCCAAAATTCTATTCAGTTAAATGCAGACCCACTATATGAAATGAAAACGTGGCAATTCCACTGTGGCAAATATAGTAAGACAACAATAAAGTGGTAAACTGTGGTGAGGGTTGGGAACCTGAAGGACTCTTGGAAAAATCCAACTAGTGCTAAGAAGTGACTCTGGGGACTTAGGAAAATCCGGAAAGGAAAGAATAAAAATGACCTAGTGATCACCTAAAGTAATTTAGCTGTGGCTTCTGCTTTCCAGAATGAGAGCCGATCACTATACCTGCCTAACTACGAAGGTGGTTCCGGTGGGTGCAGAAACAGGAACTGACAATCCATTTGAAATCAAGCGAAGATGAAATTCATGTTCCTTTTTAAGTTTCTGAGCTGTGGAAGAGTTCTAAATTATTGCAAGGTTAAACAAGCAAGCAAGTGTAACCAATCCTGTGCCTGCTTATTAAGAAAAAGGAATTAAATCAATGGTCACGTACCAGGGACTGTTCTGTCTTATCCTTGTCTGTGCCCCAAGTGTCCAAGAGTCATACAGAAAATATTTTTTGAATAAGCATGGGTAAAGGAATTTCGTGTTTGCAAACTGAAATTGATTAGGAATTTTCTTATTGTTTGTGTGTGTTAGACACACTTGAAGCTGTATCTGGGCATTGTATACAATTCTCTGTTAACAACTTTCTAATATAATTAGTGGTATATGTGTATATATATTATATAAAATTATAATTGCATTATACATCATATACAATAATTACATTATTATTATATAATAATAATTACATTATTAATTATAATATTTGTATTATATATCATATTTATATTATATATAGTATTTGTATTATGTATAATATTTATATATTATACATAATTGATAGGAGTTCTGAGTGGGAGGGACTATGCCTATTAAAAATCATTGTCTGAGGAAAGATAAAAATGTATGTCTATAAATGTACTATCTGAATAGCTAAGACAAAATTGTTATGATAGCAAGGGTTTAAGATGGAATTTGAAGAATTTAGTACCACTTGGTCAATAAAAAATTATTTTCTTTGAAGATTTAAGCAACGAAAAACTAATTAATACCGGAAGTTTTTTGTTGCCTTCCATAATATGCTCCTTATAGAAGTTATTCTTGGTCACCTTTTATGTTATATATTTCTTTCCAATATTTTAAAAATGAGTTAAGTTAGTACAAATACAAACTGGGTTAAGTAAGTGGTAAATAACCATTTGCTTACTCTCCATTAAATTTGGAATGGGTTAAGGTGTATTAGACAAAATTAGGCCAGAGACCAAGGGACAACTCTATCCTGCCTCAAATCATTGCTTCTTCACTGCGTACAGTTCTAAAATAGATAAAGACACAATGGACTATCACTTTATCATCATTGAGTTTCTGTCCCAAATCCACAAATGTGGAAAACTGAGCTAGACCATGGGCCTTTCGGCTTCCCACTGATAGCACCCCTCTCCCTCCCTAAATCCAGATCTGGGATCTCATTCCCTCTGGCTAGTTGTAAGAAAGGACAGGAGAAAGAGAAAAATGATAGAGTCTGTTCAGGGAAGGCAGATCCCAGGGAACCTAACTTTCCCAGCAGAGGAAGGAAGGAGCTTTACCAGAGTATGAGACCAAAAAGGAAAAAAAAAAAAAAAAATGAGACTTTTCAATGTATAGTTACATCTTCCAGTAGCAATGGTGGTCTGATCATTCTCTTGGAATCTGATCAATTGGATTAATAAAATTCTTCTTTCCAACATGTCCAGGCTGGAGCAAGAAGGGGGAAGAATATAAGAGAGGAAGCTGTCTTGAGTATGTCCCATCCTTAGTGACCTACTGTTTTTGATTACATACAAGCATAGTCGTAAATTTCAATTAAATATTACTACAGTCACAGAAATACATGCATTCATAACAATATGCAAAATTAGGAATATTTGGCCAGTGCTCTGCCAGATCACAGGAGAAATTTCCAGTTACCATGGCATCCTGGGGATCTAGGGCACAGTGTAATTCAGACAGGAATAGAGGGAGAATGATTTCCATTCTCCTCATTGAATGCATCTATTACGAAGATATTAGGTCTTAGCCAATCAAATGTCAGAGGCAACTGGGGCCAATTTACTCCTATTCTCATATCAATCTTTCTAATGAGCCTCTCTTTGCACCCATTGAGGGTCTAAAATTCCTAGTAATTAATATTGGTTAGGGGCAATAAAAAAAGAGCATAACTGATGCTTTTCATTCTGAGACCTGAAGGTGTTAGTGAGACAGGGGGGTCATGGGCTTGCCTTTTGTTAGCTCTGAGTTTTTCCCCCCCACTGATGGTGCCGGAATATGTGTCCATCTCACATTTGGCTGACCAGGTAGGGGGATAGTAGCCCTCTCCTTAATCCAGCAGGGACACTAGACAAGCGATTGCTAAGTGCTAGAACCCTGCCAAGGAGATGTGCAGATCAACTGAGTTTTCCAGATTAATATTTGAGATGGAGATTTTAAGAGCCTACAAATGGATAGTAGGAAAATCATGAAGAATTTCTGTCTCCCCTCTAAATTATGGGCAGATATTGTGTCTAATTTCAAAGATGAGTAAATAGGAAAACAATATATACTTAACATGAGATCTATGAACAGATTTTGTGGCATAAAAGAAGAAGAACATTTAAAATGCAGGTGCAAATATGACAATACATTATGGCACGTGGCGGTAAATTTTAAAAGCTGTTGTTTTATAATTTCCATAATTCAAAACATGAACATGATGAAACAAAGAGGAAATAAGGCAAAAGACTGAGATGAAAACAGAGCAAGACAAGGTAAGCAAATACTGAGACTAAAGACTGCTGTGTGAGAAGCAAAATATGCATTAGAAATAATAAAGATAAAAACTGACACCACAGAAAAGGGAATAAGTGATGTGAGACACGCACCTGAGAAACTTCCAGAATCCAGGGTGAAAGGATTAAGATAGGAAGATGATGACAGTGAAGATGAAACATGAAAGATTAAGGAGAACCGGCATAAGAGATAAATGAACAAGATATCAGAACAAATGGTGAAAAATCAGTAATCAAAGTTGTGACTATAGAAAACTTCCCTAAACTGCAGAAAGTGTTGAGTTTGCAGAATGAAGAGTCTCGCTGAGAAGCAGGCAGCATTAATGAAATGAAGGCAATATGAAAGCGCATCCTGCTGAGATATCTGAATTTCAAAGGATAAAGAAAAAATATCTTACAAACACCCAAGTAGGAAACATCAGATTATTTTATGTAGAAAAAAAATAAGTAGATCTAGGATGTCTCCATTGCTAGACAGCAATGCTAGAAGCAATACTGAAAGTAGCGAGGGTGATAATGACAATATTATGACTGAAGACACTGTATATGGGCACATTGCCTTTCTCGTGAGATGTAGTACACCAATTCCATCTCTGATGATATTACTCAGAGATATTCTCTAACTGACAGAGATGAATCATAAGAAAGAACCATTGAGAAGGGTGGAGTTACATTATAGCAGCACTGGCTGTGAGCAGTGAAATCAGTTAAATGAATAATGTAAGTAATTATAATGACTACAAACATAATCAAAATATAAATTTCAAAACAAATTCTAAAGCCAAGATTAAAAATATAAATTATTAAAATGTAATAATAAAAACCTGGGTATAAAATTCTAAGTCAGGGGCTGACCCAGTGGCGTAGTGGTGGGGTTCATGCGCTCTGCTTTGGTGCTTGGGGTTCGTGGGCCCAGATCCTGGACGGGGACCTACACCACTCATCAAGCCACACTGTGGCGGTGTCCCACATACAAAATGGAGGAAGATTGGCAGGGATGTTAGCTCAGGGCCAACCTTCCTCACCCCAAAAAAATAAATAAATAAAATTCTAGATCAGGCAGTAAGTGGGGATGTTGGTAGAAATAGAAGCATTAATATTAGAAGGGTATTGATTTTTGTATCTAATCACCTTGATGATTATCTTAGAAAGTTCATTTACTTGTGTTTTTACATACACAACCATTTCATCTATAATAGTTCATAATATGTATTCCTTTACAATATTTGTCTCTTATTTCTGCTTTTTGTTTCTCTGCAAGTTTTGCAGAAATAACCCCCAAAACCTGCTGCCTCTACGGGAAGCGAGCAGCAAGTCCCGCTTGTAGAACTCCCAGTTACCAAGATTGGCTTATTCTGTCTTTTGTTGCTTGGCCCAGTCAGTCTCTTATAATTATCACTGGCAAGACTGTTTCTGGCCTGAAGGAGCCAGAGCTGATTCCTAATTCCTGATTTCCTAGCACTGCCAAGGTACTCAGATGCAGTCGGCTTTAGACTGCTCTGTGCGGCAAAAATAACCCCTTTGATGGTTAATTGGTTCTTTGATCTGTATTAACAATGTCAATCTAGCAGTGTCAATGTCATCTTGGGAATGCAACTTTATTCTTTCACATAACCCTTGTTGGTAATTTTAGAAGCATATAATGGTCACTGTTATCCTGGTCTGTGAGTGACACATGGTCCTAATTAGGAACCAGACTGTGCATTTAAAACGGCAGGAAGAAAACTCAGGCTGGTCCCCAAGGGAATTTTGCAGTGGAGGAAAGTTACCTTCCTAGTTCCGGCCTGTCCTCTCTGATCAGTCCCACAGCTTCTGCCCATCTGGGCTTACACTGTGCTGCTTCTCTATCTCGCTACTCCATTTAGGCCTCTCCTGTCAAGACATGGCCATTGCTGTCTCCTCTGAACCCAGTCTAACGGTTGCCATGCTATCTCCCTTCATTGGTTTCCATTCATTCATTTCCCCATCTCCCCCTCGCCACCACCATTTAGACGCCCATGGTTGGGGTCATTTAGCTTCCAATTCATAGTGTCAGTCCTGCCCACAATTCCTAGAACTAACTCTGGAGACAGGAAGTACCGAAACAGTTCTACCTCCAGAAGTGTTCCCTTTGTTGTTGGTGTGACCTTTACATATGCCCAAGTTTTCTTAACTAAGGTCCTGTTCTACTGACTGGGGTTCTGTTTGGATCATCTGTCATATTCCTCGGGTCCTGGAATTCTATCATGTTCTCCAGGCTTTTCTCAGGATGAGAGCCCTGTCCTAAACCCCATTCTGGTGGCTAAACCCTGACTTTCCTGACACTAACTGATTCCAGGCCTCCAGGAAATCCCTGCCTCTGGGCTTGGCCAACCTACTGAGATAATGTGCTGCTTCACTTTGAAGCTTTTCTGCTTCATAAGCATGTGGATTGGGGCCTGATATTATCGGATCTTTTTAAATATTTTTTCCTTTGTCCTATAGCATGGCTCTTATGTGCAGCTCTTTTGGATCTAAACTGAATGACCGTGATGCTTAGCAAGGTCTCTCCACTTTGTTTGGGCCAGAACTCAAAGTCTCCCAACACAGTACAACATCTGGCATCTCTGTTCAGTCTTTTTGGTTTTTTTTTTTTTTTTGGTGAGGAAGATTGATGCTGAGCTAGCATCCATTGCCAATCTTCCTCTTTTTGCTGAGGAAGATTAACCCTGAGCTAATATCTGTACCAATCTTCCTCTATTTTGTATATGGGACGCCACCACAGCATGGCTTGATGAGCGGTGTGCATGTCCACATCCAGGATCCAAACCTGTGAACCCCAGGCTGGCAAAGCAGAGCGCGCGAACTTAACCACTACGCTGCTGGGCCGGCCCCTCTGCTCAGTTTTAACAGAGGCCATCACTCTGTTAAGGCCTTACAGAATTTTGCCCTGCACATGTGCAGGCCAGCCTCCTTCAAGGACCCAGGGGGATGCCCCATACCTGCTTCTTTGTGTAGCTCCCACCTTTCTGGTGTCCTGTTCAGCAAATTCCAGCCACCTAAGCGCCCTGCTCTCCAGTCTCTGTCTCCTCGGCTCAGCAAGGCCATTGCTTTCTGCTTGGGCCTCAACTCTCTGCTGCATGACCAGAAACTACTCTCTGATAGAAAGCCGGGGCAAAAGTGGGATTCACTCCATGTCCTTCCCTTCTCTCAAGAGTTACAGTCCTGCCGGTAGTCTGCTACCTGAAAACAGTTATGTCGTGTATTTTGGCCAGTTATAGGGTTGTTTTTTATGGCAGGGTATGACTGAAACCAGTTACTCTGCCATGGCCAGAAGCACAGAATTTTGTGGTTTTGTTTTTATTGATAATGTAGAAAAGTTTCTGTCGGTTTCACAACTTGTCATTGGTTATGTCATGTACGTTTTTAGTAGCTGTCAAATTTGGAAAATTCCATATAGAGTTTCTTTCATATATGAGCTAATGCAACCAATAAATATCCCCTTAGCAGGATCCCTAAAGTGGCCACAGCTACTCGAACATCACAAGGTAGGAGGCAAAGTGCAGGGAAAGTCCGAGTGGAGAGAACAGGGTCTTCATTGACTACTCTTAAATTGTCTAACTTTTGAAAATTTTACAAAAATGGAGGAGTATGTGATTACAATTCCAGGGCCTCACTCAGACTCTGGAAGGAACTTGTGCAAAAGAAGGGCCCTTAAATTTCATTTGCTGCATGGAATACCCACGTCTTTTGCCATCTTCTGACCAAAGATTTCTGCCTTTGTTACTTGCTGTACATGTGGAGTCCACCCTCTGTCCAGACCCTGAATCTTAAACTTTCCTGACTCAAAACACCAATTATTTTCTCTGGATTTTTACATGCCATTTTTAGCCAACTCCTTTCCGCAACGACCATATCCAGGTTCTGATATCTCTTTTTAACAGTAATTCAGGAAGATACTAAACTGTTATCCACAGGTGTCCTAGCCTTGCCTGATGAATTTATCCTCCGATTTGACTTCGCCAAGCAGATCTCTGATAGTCCAGATACCCCAAAATAGAAAAGCCTTGCTCAATTGCTGGAAACCCACAGATCTTAAAAGTGAAGGAAATTGTGTTGGAGCCCACAGAGTATTTTAATTAAAATAGGATTTTAGGATGTATTCTAAAAGCAGAGATTATATATCCTGGCAAACACCTATTTACAAATACTAAATTATTTTGGCATAGTTTTCTACATCTATTTGTGAAACTAGATTTAGTTACTCAAACTTATTTGATTTGAGAAATTGAACATAATCTCTAGCATTAAAACCCAAAGATTGTAAATGTTGAAATTAAAAAGTAGCTCTGTTCATTCATCATTTAGTATAAAGATTGTCATATGAAGATACTTTTTAAGTTGAGAAGACAGTATCTACACACACACATCATAAGCATTTTCTTTTATATACTATAAGATCAGTATGGTATAATAGTCGGACACAGATTTTCATTTCCTTGGATTGGTTAATGCAGGGTATCCCAGATAAAGACGAAAATATAATTTGAGTTGTATTCTACTTGAAATAGATTTAGGAATTCTATGTTTAATAGTGGGAAGACCATAAAAGAGCATTTAATTAAAAAGATACTAATTAGTAGATAACCCACTGCTTACACAAGAAAGATAGGTCAGAGGAATTTATTTATAGGTTTAGTTATCTGATAGAAATTCAGATATATGGTGATTATTTTTAAATATATAGGTAAACTTTTCATGTATCCCACTAGTTTGTACATCAGAAAAAGTCTTTGGGGAGGCACATGCAATTAGAGCAGTAGGAAATCACTCTTTATTTCAGTAAAGATACCTAAAATGATTTTTAAAAAGGAAAATTAAAATTTGACATTCCCAAAGGAATGGACCTAGATAAGGCATCTTAGAGCCGTTAACTTATTCTGGTGAAATGATAGCTCTTATTCTCTAGGCTTTATCTCTACCCGTGAAAGTTTTTAGAAAGGTTAGTCAATAATGTGGCTTTGACCCTGTTTTATGGCAATGGCCCTCTCTTATTTATGGCATGGTGTCCATTTTCCACATTTCTAGGCATACCTTTGGCAAAGGCTCCATCTCTCATTTTCATCATGTGATTCAGGGTGGGAGGGTTATCCCACCACTGGCCATTTTGACTTATATCTTCTGTCATTTGCAACTGAAAGACTATTAACAGTTACAAGATTTAATTTTGTTCCTTTTGTAATAGATGAGAATAGATGCTAATCCCTACAGAACCTATATTTGGATAAAAAGAAAATGTTAAAAAATACTGTATCAACAAGTTTCTGAAAGGTACAACTTGGCAGGAAAATCATATCTTTTTTATAAGAGAGTGAGGTTTCATAATAATATCCACAATATATCCCTGGCTCAATGAAGCATCTGTTTTACTCATATTCTACAGTTTTGTCACGCACTTATGTAAAAGCTCAGATCCGTAATGTTTGTTTTTTAACATGTAAGTTTAATGAAAACATATAAAGGATCTAACTTTATGCTTCTTCAAACTCTCACAGCTCTTTTCATTTCTATCATTCATGCTAATCCTGTTTTATAATTTAAAAGTGCTTATGTCACATCTCAACTTAAGCATCTTGAGAACAAAGATTTAAGCTTAGCACTTACCGTGCTTCTCAGTGACCCAAAACAATTTCTAGTTGAATTATATACATGCTTCCTGTTACTGAGAGGAAAAAGGTACATATACTCTTATCTTCTTGTGATGAGGTCTTATTAACATATGCTAGTAATTGCCTCGATAGACAGTTAGTCCTTTTTTCTAATTACTGTCAGAAAAATGGCTTTAGATCAACTGTTTTAAAATGGAAATTATCATTTTTTTGGACATTCTTTTACAATTATTTGGCTAACAGTCAACAATTTGGTATATCAGATCAAGCCATTCTGTTACTCGCAAGTACATTTTGCAACTCATCTATCTTGAAGGGATCATCAGAAGATTTCATTGCTAAAATTAGGTATTTTTTGTTTAATCAATTGAATGAGCAACACAAATAAAAGAATCAAATGCATGAATGGCCCTTCCACTGCCAACCTTCTCCAGAGAGTTCTCTGAGCACCATGTCAAGTACTCTTCATTTGTCAACCCCACTCTACTCTGGCTTCTGCCTCCAGCATTTCCCCGAAACCATTCTTGTTAAGATCTCTGACACATCCATGTTGCCAAATCTAGTATGTTCCTTCCAGCCTCTTTCACTTGACCTCTCAGCATATTTGACATTGAGGATCTCCCTGAAACATTCTTCTGTTATTTGGTAACATGTCTCTTTCTTAGTTTTCTTTCTCTCCCTTTGTTCTCAGCCTCTATTGTTGATTCCTCTCCTCTAAACTGATCTCTAAGTGTTTGAGTTCTTCAGTGTTCGGTATAAGGCCTGTCTTTTTTCTCCCTAAAGGCTGTATTTAGTAGTAGATCTCATATGTTTCCACAGATTTAAATACCATCTATATGCTGGTGACTTACAATTTATATCTCTGGGACCAACATTTGCTTAGACCTCTAATCTTACATATCTAGCTGTGCACTTGACATCTTCATTTGGATGTTTTATAGACAGCCCACATTTAGCATCAGTCTTGTGAGTCATGTTTCATCCATAGTCTCTTCATGTCAGTAAATAGTACAACCTTTCTCTTCAGCTGTTTAATTCAGAAACCTGGGAAAAATCATTTATTCTTTCTTGTCCTAATCCCTCCACTTCCAATCAATTAATAAGGCTTGTGCGTTTTACTCACAAATTACATCTCATATCTGACCACTCTCCACATCCATTAACAGCACTCCAATTTAAGCCCTATAATATAGTAGTACTTGGAACTTCTTCAACAGTTTCCTGGGTTTCTCTACTCCCTTTACTGAACCTCTCCCTGCAATCTATTCTCCCTATAGCATCCAGAATGATCTTTTAAAAATACACTTTGCTATTTGCCTGCTTTAAAATATTTTAATGGCTTTCCGTTGCACTTTGAATCAAATCCAAACTTTATATATTGGTCTAAAAGGCCTGGTATGGAATGACCCCTGCTTATTTCTAGAATCTCAATCACATCTTTCACTATACTCTGGTCATATTGTCTTCTAGTTTCCCTCCCTCTAGTTTCTCCCACTTTAGAATATTTGTTCACTCTATCCTTTCTTTCTGGAATGCTCTTTCTCTGGAATTTCACATGGCTGGCTTCTTCGTAGCTTAGTTATCACCTCCTAAGCATGATATGAGAATTAATTGCTCTTTCTAGATAGACTCCTTCCCCACCTTATTCTCTATCATAGTGCTATATTGGATTCTTTAGTTGCATTTTCTATTTAATAATTTTTATTAGTTAGTGGAATTTTCTTGCTTATTATTTTTACCTCCCCACTACTTTGTAAACTCCATGAAGTGTTTGCCCAACGCCTAGCATATAGTAAATATCTTAAATATTCTAAAATATGTATTAAATAAATAGTTGAATAGGTGAAGTTTTGCTTTTTCAGCATCTGGCACACCTGTGTGTTCTATAAGCATCTCATGTCTGAACATAGCATTAAGTAACTCTCAAGTGATCTTCACCAACATACAGATCTGATTGTTTTAGAATAGATATTTGACAAGAACTGTCTGGTGTGTGAACAATAAAGCGAGGTTTTCTCTCCCTGTATAACCAGCTAAATGACCAAAATGGAGAGAGAGGCTGGCCATGTGCCTCGGCTAATAATTAGATAGTGGAAACTTATGAAAAAAAATACTGAAATATGAAGTGTGAGAACCACATTCTTGCCCTGGATTTCTCTTCTATAAAATAAATGATATGTAGTATGATTTTGACAACTCAGCTGCTCCAAATTTAAAGTAGAGTTAATAATACCTGTCTTTACTCACCTCCTAGGCCTCTGGTGGAAATAAATGGAATATATGATAGCTTTTTGAGGAAAGGCACTGTGTAACTCTAAGCACATCCCAGTGCAATAGCAATTAGATCAAAGTTCACCCTCTGCCTGCTCTATATTCACTATTGAAAGTAGGTTTTATGAAAATTTATTAAGTAGTAGATAATAACAACAATAAACAAACACATAGGGACAGAGATTGGATTGGTGGTTACCAGAGGGGAAGGGGGGAGGGAGGAGGGTGAAAGGGATAATTCGGTACATGTGTGTGGTGATGGGTTGTAATTAGTATTTTGGTGGTGAACATGATGTAGTCCATGCAGAAATAGAAGTACAATGATGTACACCTGAAATTTTTGCAATGTTATAAACCAATGTTACTGCAATAAAAATGAGGTCCGTAAAAAAAAAAAAAAAAAAAAAAAGAAAATTTAAATGATATCTACCTTTATGGTTTTTAAAAATCTAATACACTAAACACATATTGAGCACCTGATGTGTAGAAGGCGACATAACAGGACCCAAACAGCATGACATAGTTTGTATCTTAAAGTGTTTGCAGCCTAGTAAGGGAATAATACATGCAAAAATAACTATATTTTAAAAAGTATGTGGTAAATATTACTAAAAATATGAGAAGGTACTATAGGAACCCAGAAGAAGGTGGGATAAGAGTGGGGGTAGTAAAGTTTCCAACTATATAAAGTTCCCCTTCTCTAATGGAGACAATAAAGCTATTCTTCATATTTTATTGGACCTAGAACAGCTTGGCACATTGTAAAGCCTTAATAAATATTTGTTGAAGGAATAATGTGATGAAAGAGTAAATTGAACTGTCTAACAGACAGAGAAAAACCTTGGTTCCCGGGAAAGCCTCTCCTTTATTACACTCTACTCTCCTTTGAGTCTTGTTGCCTGGTTTAGCCTCTTTTCTTCTTTTTTTCATTTATAATCCCAATTGAACAAGATCTATGAAAAATCTTGGCTGTGATGAGCCAAAATCAATGTTGAAAAAATAACATTTCCCACTTTAAATATCTGAACTGAAGCTTCAAGTGAAAACATAGACTTGTACTTTTTTTTCCTCTGGACTTACAGCTCTTTTTTCTTTCCTTACCACTTGATTTACTTTGCCAGTCCTCCTCTATTTTATCTCTGTTCCTTAGTATATTAGGTCACTTAAACATCCAAACACGTATTCCTCTTGGTCCCTGTTAACCTCTCTTTTACTTTGTGGATTGCTTGAAGTCATCAGTAAAGTCCGTACTAAAATTATGTTTTGTTTAGAATGCCAAAAGAAGTTAAAAAGAGAAACGTGATTGACTTGACCTACTCTATAAATCTTCATTAAATTATAGCGATAGTTTTAGCAGTAGAACCCCCTCATCCTCGAGGAATCCCCAAGAAAGAACTTTTAGATGGAAAGCCAATCTACAAAACAAACAAAAATGGCACCACTCTGGTGGAAAGCAGTGGGAGAGCTGGGATCCCTGAATCCTTGGCCTCCCTCTTCTGCTGCAGTTGTTGGTGATGGACCCCCACAGAGCACTACTCTTGTTCTCCAGAGTTTGAAAACCATTGCATTTTATCTTCGATCAGCTATTCTGTTGTTCTATGGGCTAATCAGTGGGAACCCAACCTACTGCAGAGTTGGAAAAGAACAGAAAACTTTCAGGGAATTTTATTCCAGAGTCAAGCCTCAGAAGTGATTTAATTATTTCTACAACCGACCCTTCTCTTTTCTACTTTTTGTAAAATGGAATTTGAAATTTAGATCATAACACAAATATTAATTAATATTGCTCTATAGATTACAAAAATTATAGAACTTGGAAAATTATCTAACAGTAGTATTTAATAGCTTGTAACTCACTTTTGTTATTGACATTTTTATATTTAGAAGTTGGCACAGTGTATTTTTATTTTCCACCTCCCAGCTGGTTACAATTGATCTTCAACTGCTTCATAGAATGCAATTGTAAGATAAACAAATTTAAAATTCATAATTAAATATTGAAAATGTTCAAAGTGGCAACGACATAAATAGCCCTAAGACATACGTTTTCGCAAGAGCACAGCTCATATTTTGCATCTGGTAATGGAAAGCTCTTGGCTGTGGCTGAGACAGGTGAATGTTTACCTCTATCCTGGCATCAATACTTTAACTCCAAATTTTTTTTTAACTCAATAATTTATTTTGAAAGAAGACATTATGAAGACTTTATTTTCTTTCTAAGTCAGAGTGCTTCCAGAAAAATATAACCTTGAGAAGAATTTATAATAAAACTTTGCAAAATACTTATTTTCTCAAATCTATTTACGTAGTGAGATTAAACTAATTAAAAAAATTCTTTTTTATCAACTCTGTGCTGAATATGCTACCCATCACTTTTTCAAGGTGACTTTTATTTTTAAAAATCAATATTTCACTTAGTGAAAATGTTATGGAATGAGACGTGATAATTAGCATAAATAGATTACCTCGGTAATGCAATCCGAAGCACACAAACTCTTCCCGTAATCATCAATCTTTCATTTTAGGGAAAGTGGTTGTTTGACTTAACTAACTATAAAGCATAAGGGATACCCCTTGCCCAACATATGAAGACATCAATCAATATTTGAGCAACAGTTGGGTGTAGAGCTCACACTGAGACTCAACCAAGACAGAGATTCTGTTCCCAAGGAATTTATATTCTGGAGGACAGATGAGGCAAGAATTGTAAGAATTTCCGTTGTCTCGGTGACTATACTAAGAGGGATGCCCAACTAATTACTGGACGTCTGTGCTCTTTAGCCCAACTGGGCAGGTGCATTTGGGGCAGGTAATCAGGGGTCTGGGCAATTCCAAAGAGTATGCTCCTGTTCCCAGATAGGTGACATCAATCCAAAGTCCAACCTTGACAACCATTCTTGAGATTCAAGCTTGGGTCCTTGCATGCAGCAGCCACCAGAAGGCAGAAGGCCGTGTTCCAGTTCATGGTCACTCTGCTAGCAAGTGGGTGGCACAGTTCAATCTGCTGAATGCCCCCGAAGCAGCCACAGAGTAGAAAAATTCAAGTCTTTCCGGACAGCTTACATGTAGGAGGTGCTGGGGAAGTGTCTGTCGCTATGGCTGTCTGCAAAGAGATGATGCTCTGCTTTCTGCATAAGGTTGAATCATTGTTGGAAAATAAAGCAGAATGACAGATGTTGTACATAACAATTCCTGAAGGAAGACTTTAAAAGAAAAATGATATTGCATGTGTGCATGTGTTACTGCCCAACGTGGGGCCTTCTGCTCACCGCAAGACATGCTAATAGTCAAGAGGCAAGTTGGTAGGAGAAGAAGGACTTTTTTATTACAGCTTGCTAGCAAGAGGGAAGATGGCCTACTAATGTCTGAAAAAAACCATCTCAAGGGGCACAAAGGCTTACAGCAGTTATATAGGCCCGTGGGTTATAGGGGAGGGGGTTAAGAATGTTGACCTTCTGGTGTTACAGACCGGGAATCGCCACACCAGATCTTTCAGTTTTCATTGATGATGGCTACAGCATAGATTCTCTATTCGGGGGTCATCACATTCCTAAGGAACTCTAAAGAACGAACAAAGTTATCTTATCGCAGCTAGGAGGTACATGCACAAGCAGGGGTCGTAAAATCAACACAGCCATCAGATCTCCTGGAGGGTGCATATTCGGCTGGACTAGTTAGTCAGAGGTCATTCAAAGTTACAGTAGGGTTTCTTTTCTACAACATGGCTTCCCTCATGACAACCTTGTCTTGAGCCGGTATCACCTGGATGTCTTTATTGTAACATTTATAATAGAAAAATATAAAGAAAACAAAAAATTCAACCAGGGTGTTTAAGTACATTTTGATTGATCACCCCAGGATACTATCGGGCTGCCAATGCAATGATAATTATGAAAACTACCTAGTATCAAGAGAAAGTGCTCTTGAATTACATTAAATGAATAAAGTAGGAAACATACAGATCATATGTTTTGTTTAAACTATATTAAAAATTTGAATGTCAATAGAGGCAGATAAAAAAGAACATAAACAAGTACTGAACTTGGAGTCAGAAGATCTGGACTTACAACCTGGATTTGTCATTTATGATCTGCACTTGGGCAAATTAATCAGTCTTCTTGAACCTCAAAATTGTAAAAGGGGCATAATGATATCAACCTCCTTCAGAGGCTGTGAGTATCAGTTAGGACAACGTGTCTGCCGTCTGTACAGTGCTGTTAAGAGGATGGGCTCAGGACCAGCCAGCCTTCTCAAACTCTGGTCCTGCCACACATTATTCATGGAACTGTAGACAAGTTAATGAAGTCATGGGGCCTCAGTTTCCTTACTGGTAAATGGGATGTTTGGTTTAGGGGTTAAAAGCATGGATGTTGGAGCCAAATGCTTGGATTTAAATTGATTATTTACTGGCTTTGGCAAGTTACTTAACTTCTCTGGGCCTCTGTCCCCTCATGTGTAAAACGAGGATAAACAGTGCCCACTTCATGAGCTGTTGTTAAGATGACATGATTTAATTTGTTTAAGTGTTTCTGGGACACTGCCTGGCACACAGTAAGCACTTAATAAATGTTAGCTATTCTTATTCAGAAAAAAGGGAAAACATTTGGGTTGAAGCTGATTCTGAATTTGAATAGGAGCTGAAAGGGAACCCAGATAAAACAATTAATATATTACTGCAGTAGGACCCCAGGGGGCGGGGCAGGGTGGGGGCGCGGAATTTAGTCCCTGTTTTAGATTTCTTCATTGCTGCTGCAATTTTTGTTTGTACAATATATCATAATCTAAGACGAGGAAAAATTAACTAATCCACCCTGCGTCCCATTCCCTGAGGCAATGCCTACTTAGTGACTGACTGTTAAACTAATTTGTGTTGTAGTATTAATGGCTGGAAATGGATTAACATGTTACCCCTCCAAGGTAGTATATTTGCATTTTAAACAGGCATCTTATGCTGAGAGACGACCTGATGTGGGATTATCAGAGCCTCGGTACAGACTGGTGTGAGGAAGTTTTTGATTCAAAGGGAATTTGGGGCACTGCTGTGGTCACCGTATCTTGGTATTTGAGAATCATGCAAAGGAAAGAGAAATTCTGGAAGGCCCTGAGGCTGCCTGCCCATAGCCATTCTTTGTCTGATCAACGAAGCTGAGCAGAATTGGAAACAAGGGCATCCTTCCACATGTAAAAACAGAACCACTACCCAGACCCACCAGATTTGCCACTGCAGAAGTCACGCCCACCCTTTGCCCTAATTGCCTCGCTCTCCTCCGTCCTCGCCCCAAAGAGAAAAGCCTCTTTCACAGAATGACCCAAACTAAATGGATCTGCCCACGAAAAAAATACCACTCACTACTTTGTGTCTACAGTGTTACATCACAAATATTTTAATGATCAAAGGATGCTAGCTCAAGCACTCACTGAACTAATTGTTGAAAATCAGCCTCCCTTAAAGCATCCTGAATCTATTCCACAACAAATATTTATTGAGCACCCATCAAGCACCAGACATGGGGGACTGAGTAGAGAACAAAATCCAATTTCTTACACGGAGTTTTCTTTCCGATGGGAGTTATTTCAAGTTTTGGATTGTGGACTTCTCTGTGCCTACAATGGGTCAGTGGCAGTCACCTCCACTCAGCAAACATGCTGCCTCTCCTCTCCTGTTCTGTATTCCATTTCCCCACAACTGTCACCCACTCAATCATTTGGCTCAGAGAACCCACAATGTTACCAATTGCCTCCCCTGAGAACACTGTGGGAGATCAAGATTTGGCCACCCTGAAATATCTCTCTTTACTTTGATTGTTTTCTCTGACGGATATTTGATCTCCCCCACTAACTGCCTAGAAGATCTGACATAGAAGATCTGTTCCAGGAAGGAGTTACTATCTGATGGCTGTAATATAATGTAAAATAGATGTTACAATAGGAAAGGCACCAACAAGTCCGTCTTATCAAAAATTCTGTCTCTCTGGCCACATTCTCTAGATGGCCCTGCAAGGAGTTGCCAGACAAACATTTACATTTACAAGGGAAATCTCCATTTGTAAAGGTATCTCCCTCTCTGTATTGGGAAGGGGGGGATGACCTCATTTCTAGAAACTTATCAGTGTGGAAGGTGAGGCCTTAAATCTGCATAATAACCTTACTCTTGTTTACTGTGCTTTAGTGGTAATCTCCTGTAACTGACTCCCCCCACCCCCAACATCCTTCTCTGTCTTTAGCTGAAGATGGTATTTAAGACGAGAATCTCTGCTATTGTGTTGAGAAACTCAGTGTCCCTGGTTTCTCCCATGTATACGTGTTGTTAAACTTGGTATTATTTTCTCTTGCTAACCTGTCTTGTTAATTATTTGGCCAGCCGTAAGAACCTTAAGGGAAAGGGCAGAGGGGCATTCTTTCTCTACCCCCGCAACCCTAATGTCCTTGCTAAGGACACCAACTCCAGTTGCTCCCAAAATATTCAATCCCTGGGGGACCAGACTTCTGAGTTCCATGCATATTGATGAAGGAAGAAGATCTACTTGCTTCTTGACTATGACCCCACTCTGTCATCAGTGCCCTTACAGCAGCTCTCCTCATCTTCAAATTCTCATTTGAGTGGATGAGTAAAATTCTGGCCATTCCTCTTGGCTAAAACCTCATGAAGATAGGTCTGTGACAGTCAATCCTTCACCCCTCTAATAACAGATCCTAAATACAGCCCTAGGAGCCAGATGGGGACTTGCTCCTTCCCTTATCATTCACCTCTCAGCATTTCGCTCTGGAGTGAACTCCTCCATTCTCCAGTCACAAAGCAAAAATTTCCCATACATCTTAGTGAGGAATGACGCACTGAAAGGAATGGTGTGATGATGACAGCTCAGTCTCATTTCAGTCACCCCAAATATAATGTTATATTCTTAAGAAAAAAATAGAAACCATGAAGGACTAGAGCTGAGAACACTGAGGTCAATATGACTAGGAGAACCCCAGCTCTGGGCACTAAGGCTAAGGCTAAGTCTAGGTGTGGAATCTGCAACTACCTCTTTCTTCCTCTAGAACATCCTCTTCATTGTTCATATAAGGTACTGCCCAGTCAATTTCCTGATGGGCAGAGCCCGACACAGCAGAAAGAGGAACCTGGGTCTTCTGATCTCATGAGACATCAGATATCTCAGAGAGGAATCACCTCCCTTGAGTGTGCTGTTATTTCTAATGTCCCAGTCAAATGAGTATATTTGGAACTTATGTCTTTTTTGTGGAGAAGGAACTGGAAGTTTGATTTTGTCCTCTGATGTTTCCTTTTGTTTTCTGGGAATCAGTTCAACAGAAGGCAAGGAGATAATGAACTGCTGAAGTGTGAATAAGATCACATAGCAGGTAAACTCACATCTCTGAGATGTGATTAAATGCCACAGAAGGAAACTTACCATGTGATTCTTATTTCTCAGCCCACATCAGCCTGGGAGTAAAACTATGTATAATAGTCTGACAATAAAAATGGCACTTCTCTGGATCTCTCTACAAGGACAGCAACTTCAGCTCCATTCCAAGTCTCTCTTCTCTTTAAGTTTTTAGTAGAGCTGGTGGTGTCACTGAATTTGCAACCATGGTATATGCTGTCTGCCATATCCTTGTCTCCTTTTCTGTCTACAGATTCCCAAAGTGGTGACTGCTGGTGAGGACATTGGGTCCTGATGCCATGCTGAGCCTATCAGTGCCAATGAAGCATCTGTAAGACCCCTGTCAAACAAATGAAATCTCTAGCACAATCCTGTAGACACCAACTTTTATTTTCAATGTTTTAGAGATTATAGTGATACTGGCTCTTCTATTTTGGCCCTTTCCCCAAAACTCATATTTTGGACCATCAAGGCTGGGTCAGAATACAATCTCAAAGACAGGCACTGTTCTGGGCTTAGCATCCTCTCCCCTCTTCGTCCACTCTCTGTCACTCCTGGATCCAACCTGTGTGCCGTTGCAACCTTCTCTAGTTTGAGGATAAAGCCTGGTGAGGGAGACTTCAAAGTCCTTCTTGTAAACTGATCTCTTGACACTAGCCCCAGCAATCCTTAAGAAACCCTGAGCATATTCCACACTAGGACCTCTGGAGTAATGGTGCTGAAATAACCACAAGAGTTTAGTAAGGAGCTCTCTGACTGACTCTGTAAAAACTCTCTCGGCCTGGTCTCCATGCCCTCTCTTCCCTCTACACCCCAAACTAATTCTGTTGGAATGTTGTCTCATGCACTTAAGGCCTGCAGGGAACCACAGCTAATTACTTCTTAAGAAGAAGAATGAGTGGTACATGTTATCTACTGGTTTGAAGAAAGAGGTTGACTAGTGTACTGAGGGGAAAACCTGGAGTTCTTTTCTCTAAAATGTAGAAATGCTGATACATTCTTGTGGGGATAAACATTTGATTTTTTAGCAGGCAGGGAGAGATCCAAGATGTCAAATTAAACCTTTTTATTTTTGCTGAGGAAGGTTCATCCTGAGCTAACACCTGTGCCAATCTTCCTCTATTTTGTACGTGGGTAGCCACCACAGTGTGGGCTGACAAATGATGTAGGTCTGCACCTGGGACTCAAACCCGTGAACCTGGGCCACCAAAGTGGAGCGTGCAGAACTTTAACCACTATGCCCCAGGGCCGAACCCCCAAATTAAACCTTTTTATATGCCGTTCTAGCAGGTGGAATTCACTTTAATTAAAAAGATATTTAACATATTTTTGGATGAATTTGTTCCCCTTTCCTCTAAGTATTTTCTCTCAACTAGAATGAATAGGTAGATAATCTTGGTAGTTCTAGCGAGCTGCATGAACATTTGTAGTTCTAAGTTTAGAGGTAAGCTTCATCCATTCCAAAGTAAATGATTCCAATTTGCATAATTTCTTAGGAATTTTACCTTAAGAGTACACTTAACCTTTACTGCTTTGTCATCTTCTCAACATCTTTTTGTGCTGTATTAGGTCTACTCCTCTATGCTGGTATCATCCTCCTCAATTTACATTATTTATTTCTACATAGCCTAAATAAATGTGCGATGCACACATTTTAAAGAATACTCATTTACATAAAAGTAGGAACAAAGACAGATAGTCTACCACAGCAAAAATATTCAATGCTACTCTTTTCCAATTATTCTATAGTTTAAACATGAATTCTTTAGGTAAACTGCCTTGCTACTATGGCATTTATGAATTCTGGAATTTTCCTGTGTGATTTACCTTCCCACTACTCTATAATTGGTGGAGAATATTAAAAGAAATTCTTTCAGATGGGAAAAAAAAGAGGAAATCAACAACAATAGCCAATTATTCTGCTGTTTGAAACCAAGAGGCTGCCTGAACTCTTTAGAAGCAAAATCATATTCTTGTGAAGAATATTATAAAATCGTTCTGCTTTCATGTCCAAAAGGTATCCCTCTACAAGTTTTTCATTTCATATGACCCCGTTCATTTCTGCTTTGCTTTTAAGCCTTTGTTCGTAGCTGTAGGAAATCAAGTCACAATCAGAGCCTCTCAGGAGAGGAAGGGAAGGTGAATGTGGAGTGTGAGCAGGGGAGCCATACCAAGCAACTCTGCAGCTCCGCTAATGAGCCCCGGTCTTACACCTCCTGTCCCTCTACACTGCGGCTTCCTCTCGTGACATGTTCTTGCTGTCGTTTCCCAGACAATCCCTGTTTCTTTTTCGGGACTCGGCTCAGGCACTGATTCACCAGGCAGCTTTCCCTGGCCTTCCCCGTCTGGCTAGGTGTCTCCTCCGTGCTCCCCGGTGCCTGTGCTTCTCCGTCCCAGCGGATTTCCGCGTGCTGTGATTGCCTCTCTCTCTGTGCCTTCGCCACTAGAGAGGTAACGCTGTTGGCCTGACTGCTTTTCATCTCTGAGACGCCAGGCCTAGACCAGTGCCTGTCACACATGATTTGAGTGAAGTAAATGAATGTGGGCGAGTGACCTCTTGTTTTTGGAAGGGAGGAAGGGACACCCCACAGAGTGAGGATTTCATGTCTGACTTCTGGAACATTTTTCTGTTAGGGTAACTGATCA
This sequence comes from Ceratotherium simum simum, assembly GCF_057802395.1. Classification (NCBI taxonomy): domain Eukaryota; kingdom Metazoa; phylum Chordata; class Mammalia; order Perissodactyla; family Rhinocerotidae; genus Ceratotherium; species Ceratotherium simum. Next base: position 32,726,417 of record NC_141928.1, on the reverse strand, counting down.
TAGCAGAAAACCCTTTAGCTACTATTTAGAATTTTTTCATGATGTTTAATACATGGATGCTGGGAGAGAGAAGTATTCTGATTTCCTCTTTTCATGCTAAGGCTCAGGCACCAGGGAAGTGGTTTAGATAGTTGAGAGTAACATAGGGCTAAGAGCACAGTGTCGTCAGGTGGCAGGCTGGCAGGGTGTAGGTGGGTGCTGGGGAGATCTCAGAGGTTCTTGTGTGGTACTGATGCTAAGCTGAGATGCACTGGGCCTGTCCCAGGGCTTGTGTGGCAGGGGAGGTGAGGGACACTGGAGGACGCCTTCGTGGTCTGCAGGGCTGGTAGGGTGGATGAAGGCGCTGTGTGAGGATGAGTCATTCGGTGACCGATCCAGGGCCTGACCAAGTCGGAAGAATCCGGATCAAGAGTTATACCAGCAGCTGCAAGTGCCAGAAGGTAAGCCCCTGTCAGAATATGAGAGCCAGTGCAAACCAAGGAGAAGCATGAGGCCAGGGGTACCCTTCGCCACCTCTCCCCACCTTTGGCGGCTTTGTCACGGCATACCTCTTCCCTGTATATTCGATACTATCTTGGGAAGAGATATTGGGAAGTGCAAACTCCCTGAGAAATGAAACACATTTTACTCAGAAAATACTGAAAATTACCCAAAGGCACTGTTTATAATATTGGCCCAGACTAAAGTTTCAATTGAATAGGAATAAAAGTTATTATCATTATTATTTTCACTAATCAGATCGGGGCTTTAGATAAACATCAAATTAGTTAAAAAATTACATAGTTCTTCATATCCAAGTTGAAGTATGAGTTAATTTTGCAAACTTGTCTCACATTTATCCCCAATTTAATTGCAAACTGGTACGATGATGTAGGACTTCTTGCATTCAAAGCCTAATCTGGTACCGTACAGGTAATCTTTCTTCCATGAACATTGACTTGAATATTTGAAATAAAGTAACATAGACTACACATGTAACAAAATAATCTATAGCTGCATTATTTTCTTAAGATTTTGTTAATTTGCCTGCAAATGAAATGATCAAATCCATGTGAATTTTGTACAAATACAGTTACCAATATCTTCCTTGTACACCTGAGAAAGTAAAGGTAAAAGAAACATAGCATCTTTAAAGACCACAAAACTTTACTTACAAAGTAAAAAGGAGAATGGTGTCAATTATCTCAATTATTTAGAAAAGCCATTATTTTGGTCAATTTATACACACTTTCCTTCTTAAAAACATGCACGTTTGCCTAAACGGGAAACAGCTGCCTTCTTCCCACCTGTGCCCCACTGAAAATTTCATGGATTTATTATGCCAGGGTAATTTCCTCAGACAATGTATATTCCTATTTTTTACTGAAATTTGCCAAAAGTAAAATGGAGAGTGAATGAGGAAAGGGAGAATAAATGTGTTTTCAAGAGACCTGAATTAAATTATTCTGCTCATCGTTTCCTTCCTCATTTACGAAAGCAAAGTGAAATAGAAAATTGAAGCAATTATCCGAATAATCCAGGCTCTCTGTCTTGGGCCCTCATGTCTCTCTAAAGGGAGATGGCTAAAAGTGCTTCGTTTAGGATCCTTTGGGCATCTCCGTTTCTCTACGCTTCTGTGAGAAACACAGGTTTGGCTTCTCGGGATGCAAAGCATCTAATGGAGAATTACAGTGTGTCATTTGAAATTCTGGATGAGATGGGGTAAAGAAGTCATGGTTTCAACATCTCACATGATTCTGAAGCAGTGTTCAGGAATAAATTTTCAGAGCTTCTGTCAAGTTTAAAGGGCTCCTGCATTCTGGGACTGTCCAGAGCTGGGCCTGTGCTGGTATTCTGCAATTCAGGAAAACATTGAGCCATCAGTACTGACTCTTTTTTTGTGTGTGTGTGTGAGGTGATCAGCCCTGTGCTAACATCTGCCAATCCTCCTCTTTTTTTGCTGAGGGAGACTGCTGAGGATGTTAGCTCTGGGCTAACATCCGTGCCCATCTTCCTCCACTTTATGTGGATGGGACGCCGCCACAGCATGGCTTGCTAAGCAGTGCATCGGTGCGCACCAGGGATCCGAACCGGCGAATTCCGGGCCGCCGCAGTGGAGCGTGCACACTTAACCGCTTGCGCCACAGGGCCGGCCCCAGTACTAACTCTTATCCTTAGTAAAGATCATCCTAAGTACTATTGTCTATTTATATTGTGCTTTGGAGTTTATAAAATGCTTGTCGTGTCACCCAATCTCTACCTTTCCAGCTGTCTATATAATTCAATCTCCCCTCCTGCCAACTGCCTGGGGGCTGTATCTTCTATATTTTTAGAAGTGTTTGAAGTTCGGGCATATCTTTTCCCTTTGTATCATTATGCTTTCACATATCCTGTTTTCCCATCATTATGTGCCCTGTGAACTACTCCTGATCTTTCAAGACTCATTTCAGAAATCATCTTTTCCAGGATGTTTTCCTGACATTGCCTTCCCCTCCTGCCCACGCTGGAGAAATGTGACACATTTCTCCCTCTCCACTCCCCTACTATTCAATAACAGCTATGGCATAAACCTGTCACACTGTATGTAAATGTGGTTACTTTCCTGTCCCTCCACACTAGGCTCTGAATTCCTTCAGGGAAATGGTTTCATCCCATTCATCTTTGCACGCTCAGATCTAGCAACAATGCCTGGCACATATTAGGTTGTGCAATGAAGGATCTTTTAGTTTAAAGTAATGAACAAGATAGACAATATAAATCTTAATATCTTTATTTTCACCCTAAGAATTGGAGACTTGGGAATTTCAAAGATGTACTTAAGGGTATAAAGCTGACAAAGGGAGGAGTGAGAGCTTGTTTTTCAGTAAGTTGACTCCAAGGAGAATGGGTTTTCCACCTGGGGGTCTGCCCATTGGAGGAAGTCACACCTTTACTGGTCCCACCTTTCTGAAATTAAAAGAGCCACGTGTTTTCTCTGATCTGTGCTAACTGCGTATTACAAATGGGAAACAGCACATGTAGAGGTTAAGAGTGTTGACTCAGAAGCTAAGCTGCCTGTACTCAAATCTCAGCTCTCACCTGCTGCCCGTTGACTTTTCCGGCCTTGCATGTAAAATGAAGATAATAGTATTCACCTCTTATGATGTCAACAAAGTTAAAGAAGTTAATTATGTCAATCATTAGAACAGCACCCAGCACATTAAGCGCTCTATGCATTTGCTCTTATTATATACGTTTGTTGTCACTAAAAATGGGGAAATAAAGAATTCCTTGGTAAACGTGAAGTTTGGCAGATGAAATATTTCAAATCAAGGAGCGAACTAATAAAATCATCCTCAGTGGTGAAAAGGTTGAGAATCAGTGGATGTGCTGTTTGTCCTTCTGGCTGAAGTTTAAAGATCGTCCAGTAAAATCAAATACTTCACGCAGTACACAGACAGAAAATGTCTCCTTTCCAGGGACAACACTGATGGAGGGGAACGAGCAGATTTTCTAGTTGCTGGGAGCAATTTGGCAAAGAAATAATATAAGCAGACATCATTTTGAGTAAATACTCCCTTTACAACCATCACTGAAAAGCTATTAAGCATGCCTCCAGATCAAAATTTACAACAGAACCCACAGATAAGATTCACAGCTTTTTGGTTTGGAAGGGGCCTCCTGTGGCCGCACAGGGACTATTTAGAGGACTCTTACTTTGCAGTGCTATGTCTTATTTAAGTGATACCACGCATGCTAAGGATCGCTTTCAAGCGCAATAGAAATAAAGCATAAGGGTGATACAATAAAATTCAAATAAACTGCAATAATATGCTAGTTTGGGGACTCACCAGCCCATCCTGGAGTCACACTGGTAAGATAACACGTCCGGATGAGGCAATTAAGTCAGAGTCCTCATTGGAGCATGTGGAAACGCAGACAGGGAGGGCTAGTGTTGAGTGACACTAAATGGGGTGTTGCTAAGTCCTGTTGTGCATTTGTGGGATCCCTGAGTGCAAAAAAAATAATAAAGCAAATATCCCCAGGATCGAGAAAGAAATTGAGAATGCCTGTTACTGACAGTTAAAAGGTGGCATGGAAGAAGAGAACCAGCATCTGACTGGAGTCGGAAAATCCGGTTCGTGTCTCAGTTCTGTTTGTTCTTAGCAACATGACTTGAAGAAGTTTGGTGAGCTCTGAATTCTAGTCTGTAAATTGAGGGTTATAACACCTGTCTATTTCGCAGGCTTGCAGTGAGAATTAAATGATGCAATGGATGTGACAGCACTTTTGAAACCTTAAGGTGTCAAAAAAATTCAAGTTGTTCCCAAAGATAATTTTTAAAGCAAACTTCAAAACCACATATTTCCAGTACACGGAGTCTACATTTCTATTTCAAGGAAGATTGAAAATGGGCTGCTTATTTGCATAAAAGGGATAAAGTAAGAAAAAGTAACAGAGCTAGGAACAAAATGGTTAGTGTTTAACAAGTGAGCAAAAACAATTGGGTTTTGTTTTTCCCTAAAATATACCCTGGGAGGCTATATAATTGAAAATTTCTGACTCTCAGATGAGCACAGACCATAATTTTTGAAGAGGCCTTGCTTAGCATGAGTTCTTGAGATTGCGCTCTTCAGACCTTAAGGGAAAATTGAATGGAGGGCTTAGGGTTCCATTAGGAAGCAATTTTCCTCTGGCTGAGTAACTCAGGATAATACCAGCTGTGACAGCAGAAAGCCTGCCAGCCACCCCGGTGGCACTGTGAGAGGAGAGCCTGAGCTATAGGGTTTGTCGTTTCAGACACAGTGCCCCTGACTCAATTGGGAACAGGGCCAGCAAACCCACGATCTGTGTTAGACAGTAGTTGTTTTTCATTCTGAAGCAGAAACTTAAATCCCTAACTCATGAGGTCTGTTCAATAGACTGCTTGTTGCGGGGTAGGGTGGGGTAAGAGACGAATGAGAGATCCTAAATGTAAACTACAGATTTTTCTCATTCAGAATTTGCCAATGCAGAATGCATAAATAATTAACTGCCTGGGTTTACCCCACTTCCATAAGCTTGGAAACTTTTGGGAAAGATACTGTGGTAAAAGCAAATGTGTAAACTCTCACACGTTAACTGAATAAGATGACCAACTGGAACTAGAGATATTGCCAGTTATAAACATTTTAAGACTGTTTGTCAGGTATAGCATAGTTTAGAACACTTGCAAAGACGACACGAGGAAGCAGAACACAACCTACCTTTTCTGGTGGATGCTGTGGTGCCCTGCCCCTCACTGAGCAGATGTAACTTTCTCCTAGCTGCTGAGTGATGGGTGCTAAGGACTCACAGCTTCCCTCTTGGTCCAGCTCTCCCCAGACCTCTCCAGGGTAGCCAGTAACCAGGACTAATTGGCACAGGGGACAAAAGGCTGGGCCCCTTGTCTAAAGATGGAACCAATTCTGAGCTGCAGTTTTTGCTCCAGATATTCCTAAGGGACTAGGATTCAAGTTAGATTCCAGCTGAAGGACCATATCTTGAATAGCTTTCCTCCTTTCCCCTCTCCTGCTTCACTCACTTTCCTCCTGAGAACACAAGATAAAACACTTTCATAATCCCCTTCTGAGTCTCTGCTTCTAGGGAACCAGATGTTTCAAAGATACCTTACAACAGTTCATTGTTGTGGAATGCAGGTAGAAAAAATTCTAGAAAATTCTACTATCTCCTAATTGGGCGGGTCTAGGCATTGGAGGTATGGATAGGCTACTGGAAGGACTGAGAAAATCCATTTTGGAGTTCTTTCCCCTGACATAGGTCTATTATATTCCAAGACACCAATGGCTCAGTCAAAACTACCTGTTCTTCTCTGAAATGGTTTTCAAGTAGCAACTGTTGTGATCTCAGAAGGAAACTCACTGTAGTATTTATCTATTGCTGCAAAACGAATTACCACAAAGGTAGTAACTTAAAACAATGTACATCCTGTGGGCCAGGAATCTGAGCATGGTGCAGCTGGGTCTTCTGCTTCAGGGTCTCTCACAGGCATTAATCAAGGTTTTGTCTGGGCCTGGGGTCTCATCTGAGGCTCAACGGGGGAAGGATCCATTCCCAAGCTCACGTGGTTGTTGGCAGTATTCGATTCCTTGGGGGCTGAGGGAACTAAGCCCCCACCCCATGATGGGAAAAGATTTTCTCTAAATCTAGCTGAGTTGGCCTCCATACAGTGGATTTCAACAAATGTAGAGAAAATGCTTTCAGAGAAAATATACTTTGGCTGTGACTTCCTATAGTGTCAACTTCCTTCCTACACTCTTGAAACCACTGCATGACTGAGGTGACAACATCAACCTGCATCGCTGTCCTCTAGCTTACTTTCCAGGAGCATATTGTCTAAGATGTCAGGAAAAAATTCAGAAAGATAAGAGTCAATAGAAAGCCTCCTGCTCTCAATTAATCCATTATACTAAACCTACCACCCTCACACCTTGGTAACCAATGGGAGTAACAAATTCTATGACAACAGTGTAAAAAATTTAGTTGAAGAGCATATATTTGAAGAAGACTTACCCATGGAAACAAAATCAAATTTTAGGTACTATCTATTTTGGACTAATATTAAGGATAACATGGTATCTGAAATGAACATGAATATTATATTTAATAATGAGCCACAGGGATTTTTGTTAAGGAACTAAAAAAGTAAATTTAATAAAAGTAATAATGCTATTAAAGCATTCCAAGCAGTAAAAAGCAAAATCTTCACTGCAAAAAATGGATCACTAAGAAATAGTTGAGAAAATTACCTAGAAGAGCAGAGAAAAGCTATAAGATTTTTATAAAAGTTATAATAAAAAAAGATTAGAGATAAGAATAAGATAATGGTGATTCAACCTACCTATGATTTGTGTTCCTAGAGAAGGGACTAGACTAGAGCAGAAGAAATGAAAGAGACTAGAACAGAGTAGAAATTAAATATAAAAGAAATTTCCTGAATTGAACGTAGATCTTAATCTGTCTAACTGCAAAGCTCTCCATGTGTAAGGGAAACTTTATGAAAAGCAACCAACACTGAGATCTCTTCTGAGGAGGTTATTGTATTTCAAAAACTAGAAAGGACTGTGCAAGTGAGTAGAGGGCAGAAGCAAGTTACCTAAAAGTGGAAACAAACTCTGGTTATCTCAGTCATGAAAGATGTTAGAAAAGAGTAGAATAATGTTTTGAAGGAAAATAAAAATTTCTACTTCAGGAAGTGTTTTTCTTCAATGTAAAAGCAGTAAAAAGTTATCACTCCCGCACCTCTCAAGGGTGGAAACAAACAAACAAAAACTTTTGTAGACGCTCTAATTAATCAAGGGGCAAATCAAAATAATGAATTTATGAGTGGGAGAGTTGATATACAAAAGGACTAACTAGTTATTAGCTTTGAATCCATTTCAGCCAAAAATTACATCTAAAATGTGTAGCCTTACAGATGTGTACAAGGATATGTGTACCAGTAGGTTCACATGCTACTATCTTAAATCATAACAATCTACTTAGCACTTATATATTTCCCACTCGGTCATTGTTCATTTAGATTTAACTATATATTTTATAAGATCGATTGTACACCATTGTATTCTCCTGTTTTCATCTTTATTTTGAAGTCTCTATTCTGACTCATGGGCAGTTTGGTTATAATCTGTTCTCCATTATTTTCTTCAAATGTGGTACCTCCCGGGTTTATTTTCTGTACTCTTGCATTTATGCAGCTGAATGATGTCTTACCTAGATATAAAATTCTTATATTGCATTCTTTTCTCTTAAAAGTCTGTAGACACTAGTCCATCAAATTCCAGCTTCTAGTTTTTCAGATAAGTCCAAGATGTTTTTTCCTTTGTTAGAAAATTCTCCTTTCTGCTTGGAAGAGGGTAGAGGTTTACTCTGGAGACAGGATTTTTACTAGGATATGTATGGCTGGATACATGTTTTTTATAGTTCATACTGAAATTCAGTGATCCTTCTCAATCTGAAGCCTCAAAAATTTATTAAACTCAGGGAAATAAGGTTTTTGTCTGTTAGTTATTTAATTATTTTTTCTTCCATTTATGGGGTAAGTCTTCTGGATTTGTCATCTTCCATTAACAAATTACTGCAAATTGGGTGGCTTAAAACAACAGAAATTTATTCTCTAACAGTTATGGAGAATAGAAGTCCAAAATCAAGGTGTCAGCAAGGCCCTGCTCCCTCTTTAGTCTCTAGAGAAGATTCCTTCCTCGCCTCTTCTAGCTTCTGGTGGTTGCCAACAATCCTTGGCAGTTTTTGGCTTGTGGCAGCACAACTCCAATTTGTCTCCTTATTCACACGGCCTTCTTCCTCGTGTCTCCTCTGTGTCTTCAAATCTCTTACCCCCTACAAGGACACCAGTTATTGGATTTCCAGCCCACCCTAGTTCAGTCTGACCCCATCTTAACTTGATTACATCTATAAAGACTAAGATCACATTCACAGGTATGGGGTTAGGACTTCAATGTATCTTTCTGGGGTACACAATTCAACTCACAACATCATGCAAGCTTCTAACCTGATGATATCCATCTCTTTAAGATACACTTCTTATACTTTATATTTGAGGACATATTTCGACAGTTAACATCACCACTAATTAATCTATTAAATTGTAACATTAAAAAATATTTTTAGTTGATAAAAAATACTTCTAATTTGTGCTGTAATTGAACTTTTTGTGTTCTTAATGGTTTTTTGCTAGAAGCTGCCTGTTCTGTGTGTTCTGCTGGACCTCCGTCTCTCTGGATGGCTGAAGATGTGTCTTCTTCTTCATTTGCTCATGTCTCAGCTTTTGGGCGTGGGGGGGGGTGAGGGTTGCCAGTCTAGCTTATGTGGGATCTACCTTACGTGGAGGTGGTAATTTATGGGAGCAGCCTCATTTCCTGAGGGTCAAGGATGTAGCAGGTCAGTTTCTCATTTGGGTCCCAAAGGGGAAGGTTTTGCTCTTTTGTCTCCTCAATTGCAATATCTAGATCAGGGGTCTTCAACCTGTCTGTACATGGAGTAATTCCATAGGAGAATTCCAAATCAGGCATTGGTATGCCTAATCCCTGTCTTTGGTTTGTTTAGTCTGGATTTCTAGTTCTTGAGCTAGATGCGGAACTTTTTATACTTTCAGGTAAATATGAATCCCTGGGCATCTTGTTGAAATGCAGATTCTGGTCCAGGAAGTCTGGAGTAAGACCTGATTCAGTATTTCTAACAAATTCCCAGGTGCTCCTGCTGCCGAAAGTAGCCAGACCACTGGTTCCCAAATTTGGCTGTGCACTGGGTTCACCTAGCAAACCTCAAAAATGCTAATGGTTCTATTCCACCCCCAGAGATTCTGATTTAATCTATATGGAGTGTAGCCTGGGCAACGGGAGTTTTAAAAGCTCCCCAGGTGTTTCTAATTTGGAGAACCACTCGGCTAGAGCTTTTCTAACTTCATGGTCAGGGTCAACTCAGTTGCTTTGTTTAGTTTCTCGGCAGTTCTTCAAAAATTTTTCTTTCTGTCAGAGATCCTTGGCTGACAGAGGACCAACATCCCTCTTGCCAGATGTTATATTCCACATCCCTGGGCTTTTTGATGCCGTCCTTGGCTCATCTCCATCCTGAGGGGAAGAGGTTGCAAGTCTGTTCTCTTCATCCAGAACTCAGCAGAGCCTAAGACCTTATTTGTAGTCTCCAGGTCCTGCCTGGCAGCTTCCACATCAGAAGGCTGATTGTTGGATTAGAACTGGGATGGCAGGACAGTAGGGTTATGTTTAAGTGATTCTCCTCTCCAAATCCAAATCTTTAATTTTCAAGAGCTCTTTCTTCTTCTCTGGTTTGTTTTGCTTTTATAATGTAGTGTTTTGTTTTAGAGAAGTGATATCTTCTTAAATGTCATTGAGGACTCTACCTTGAAGGTCTTTCTTTCTTTGTCATTTTCTTATTTCTCTTTCTTTTCCCAAAGGTTATTTTTCGTTTATTTGCTTGTGTGTTTTTAAATCTTGGTATTTCTCTTGCGTGCTTTGGCCTGTCCTCAAATGTCTCATTTGCTCACATTTAGAATTGGGTGATATTAAGTCTGACTGCAAGATCTACGCTGGTGGTTAAAGTTTATTGGCTGCCAGGTTTTCCTTAGGGTAAGGGGCAGAAACTGGCTATCAGGTTAGAGTACACCTATATAATATAATGAAGACGTGTTTATCCTGCGGCACCAACACCTAGCCTTTGCTGCCTGACTTTCTAGATGGTTGTTCAAGCTTGAGTATACAGCTTCAGGCCACTAGAGGGAAGGCAAGGGAGGGGGGGCTAATTGTTTCACCTCCATCTACTGTCCATTTTTAGCCCTTTTTACTATTCCTTCCTTTTGCCATACCTTCCTTTTACTTGTGTTTGCTGGGTGGATCAACTTCTTGCTTTACTGAGACTCATACCATGTGAGTTCCAGACTGTGGCTTCCTTCAAAACGCCTCATGTACTGTGATTCTTTTCTTTACTTCCCACTGTTTATTTCTGTCTCCTCTCTTTTCCTATTTGTTGTAGGCTCATACCTTTTAAACATTCCCTTACTATCATGAGAGAGTCTGAAGAGGGAGAGGAAGATCTGCCCTCTTGCATCAGAAACAATACAGCATCATTTTTATGGATGCACAGTATTCACAATATTTTATTTGTTTAATGAGTATTCTGTAGTTAGAATTCAATTTTCCCCAAATTTTTATTACTATAAAAAATTGTACAATGAACAACCTTAGAATAAAACCTTGGTGCAAACACTTTGTAGATAAAATCCTACATACATAATTGTAGGTTAATTTACGTCTATTTTAATAACGTGTTAAGTTATGCCCACATCCTCTCAATATAGATTACTTCAATTTATGGTGCCCATTCTCCAGTATTCTCTTCAACATTGGGTAAAATAATTATTTCCTTAATCTTTCTTAGATAAGTTAAAGATTTTACCTCATTTTAATGTTATCTCTATGAAGAGACTAACTACTGTCTGTAAATAGCGTTCTCCTATGCAAACCAGTTACTCTCTGTAATTTTACCTTATTATATCATCCTCACAATACTTAACTAATCTGGATTTATTAGTCCCTCTCACTCCTTTTTAAGCTCCATGAGATCAGGGGCATTATCTTCGCTGTTGTACTTCCTGAATTTAGGAAACTTTCTTTGTATCTTCACATAGTTTTCCCACTGTATCTATGCATATCTGTGTCCTAATCTCCTCTTCTTATCAAGATACCAGTCATATTGGATTAGGTCCCACCCTAATGACCTCATTTTAATTTAATTACTTCTCTAAAAAATGCCATGTCCTAAATTACTGTGCACTATAATATTTTCTTAATAAAAAATATGGGGGAAACCATAATCTTTTTATTGAAGTATTGATAGAAAACCTCTTAATCACAAGTTCATGGGCTCCATGCAAAGTAAGCCAATCACTGAGACATCAGTGTTTGGAGATGGAGAATGGTTTATTAGAATTGACCAAAATGAGAAAGTGGGAGGATAGGTTCTTCAAATCTACGTTGACAAGAGAAGAAAGCAGAGAGTTTTATAGAGCTAAGGTGCTTGGCAGGATGAGTTTCAGAAAAAAAAAAGGGGAAGTAGTGTTTTTTTCACTCTGGATAAGCCCTTGGGCAATCTGGCCTCAATGGCAGCTATAGGCTTGTTATCTGGTGGTCATAACTTCCTTGAAGGCATTCTTTTTTTCTGCAAAACAAGCTCATAAATCCTTGTGAGCGTTGAGTCACCCATCAGGTTAAACAAGAAAACAGAAAATTAACAAGATTAACTTCTTTTTATCTGTGTCTGTGTCGGGAACAAGGTAGAAGGGTAATCGTGTTCTTACTGAATATTTACAGTAACTCTCAGGTACCCAGTTTCAGTATAGTTGACATATAATATTATATTAGTTTTAGGTGTATGACATAGTAATTCAACATCTATATACATTACAAAATGATCACTATGACAAGTCCAGTAACCATCTGTCATCATACAAAGTTATTACAATATTATTGACTATATTCCCTATGTTGTACATTATATCCCCATGACTCATTTATTTTATAACTAGAGTTCGTACCTCTTAATCCCCTTCACCTATTTCACCCATCTTCCCACCCCCGTCTCCTCTGGTGACCACCAGTTTGTTCTTTGTATCTATGAGTTTGTTTCTGGGGAAAGCATATCCTTGAAAGCATTTTTTAATAAATACCTTAGTCTATTACGAATGACTCAACTTTTAAGTATTAACTTTTGTGTTAATTTTCATAGCGAAACTACTCTACAACCTGGACCTTACATATGTATATAGTTACAAATACAGCCCTAGCAACAGAGGGCTTATAAAGTAAGGGACCCTCCCTTTATACTTATGAAAGTGTCGGGGACCTTCTGGTAATTACTGCAAGTGTCCCAGAATTTATTCTTATAGCACTGATTTCATTGCAAGAATACTCATGCTTAACTACCTTTTGTCTTTATTTTAAGCTCTTTAACCATACTGATCCTAGGACTTCTTTTTCTGTGATTTTAATGGTAGGAAATGAACCATCGATTTCATACAGATGTTGGAGAACCAGCCTTGCAGACAGCTGGAAGAAACAGGTGTACAGAAATCCAGAGACTATTAACACATCTAATTGAACAAGTGTCGGTAGTTACGAAAGTAATTAAGAATAAAAGAAGGCCTTGTGCAGCTCCTAACAAAAACATTGCTGATAATCACTGCCAACTTAAAACTCATTTTGTGGAGCTTCGTGAAAAAATGGGAGCATTTTATATGGAATATTACCTTTTGTCTTGTAATTTACATAGGTGTCTTTAATGAACAGCTCGTTTATAGTTCCGCTGAGTCTTTCCTGTGTGTGTTGCAGGCGTCTCTGAAACAGCAGTATCAGCAATTCAGACGAGACAGGCTTCCTCTTGAATATTTATAGAAAGATTTTAAAAGTATACTTATCAATTTTCTTTAATTTGTCCTTTTGAAATTGCCGTGTTTTTTCCTACACCTGAAACACCTTTCTTTTAGAATAAGAATATGGGACGTTTTCCACCGTGGCTTCTTTGTTAGGATTTTCAGACTGAATCCCGTGAATGGTTCCATGTAACATTTTATGACTATTTTTATAATTATAACAGAAGCACACGATTATTGTGAGGAAAAAAACACAAAGGAAATCATTTAGATAGAAAATCAATCACTCATGATACAGCCACATGGAGAGCCTGTGTTACACCTGTAGTGAGATAATCTCTTACCAGGTGTACTAGTTTGCTAGGGTTGCCATAACAGCGCCATGGGCTGGGTAGCTTAAATGGCAAAAGTTTATTTTCTCGCAGATCTGGGGGCTGCAAGTGTAAGACCAAGGTGTTGACAGGGTTGTTTCTTTTGAGACTTCTCTCTTTAGCTTGTAGATGGCTGTCTTTTCCCTGTGTCTTCACATGATCTTCCTTCTGTATCTATGCATGTCTGTGTCCTAATCTCCTCTTTTTATAAAGACTCTAGTCATATTGGATTAGGCCCCACCCTAAAGACCTCATTATAGTTTATTTACCTCTCTAAAGACCCTATCTCCAAATATTGTCACGTTCTTAGGTACTGGGGGTTAGGACTTCAACATATGAATTTCTGGGGGGACACAATTCAGCCCATAATCAGGCTTTTTAAAAATGTGTGTTTTGTGTGTGTATGAGTTTAACAGCTTTGTTGAGGTATAATTGACATATAAGAGACTGCACATAAATATAATGTTATAAGTTTTGACATACGTATATAGCCATAATAAACTTATCCATCACCCTCAAAGGTTTCCTTGTGCCCCTATAATCTGTCTCACTCTCTCTTTCCTGCTCTGCACCCATCCCCAGACAACCACTGATCTACTAGTTAGATCACATTTCCAGTAGATGCCCATTTCTAAATGTGCATTTAGTTTGCTTTTCCTAGAATTTTATAAAGTGGACTCATATAGTATATACCTTTTTGTCTGGCTTTGTTCACACATCATAATTATTTTGAGGTTTATTCATGTTGTACTGTGTATCATAGCACCTAGAATAGTATTTGGCACATGGCAGGTACCCTAATTATTAAATCAACGAATAAATGAAAGCATAAATCAATGAGTATTTTAGAAGGTTAAGGAGATGAGATGTTATATGTTGAATGACACTCATAATTTTGATGTTCTCTCTGAAGCATTTTTATACAGGCAAGTAAATGAATCTGGTTTGTAGGTTAGAAAATATCTCTAGTGGCAGCTTGAAGGATGAATTTGTGGCAGAGAAAGATTAAAACGAGGGGACTAGTTATTAAAAATTCTTATATGATGTTTCCTATATGTTGCGTTTGCACAGAGCCATCCATGTTAAAATATTCAGGAAGCAATCAAAAATGTGAACCAGTAAGAAGAATTATTTGAGGGAGCAAGGGGGTACATGGATGAGTGGGAAAATTAGGATAAAGGAAATAACATCCTAAACCTATTTGTAAAGTTGCCAAACAACCTTATAAATACATCATGATACAGAGGAAAAAAAATGGGTATGAGAAACAAAGAACTGTGGTCCCTAATATTAACTCTTTCCTAACCCTTAAGACTTTACAAATTTCACAATGATGGACCTAGATGCTGCTCTTTATTTCCTGTGCTAGGGCCTTTCATCTTGGGGACTGGCAGGAATTCAGCATTGAGGAATTCCTGTCCATTATTTATTTTGTAATTTTTTTCTTCTGTATGTTTTCTGTAATCTATTTTTGGAAATCCTGTTAACTTGGGTAGAGATACTGATATTTTTGGTTTAGTATGTCTTTATATTTGGTTTTATATTTTTCATTTCTTTTTAGTGTTGATGAGGTTTTCTTAATCTTATTTCCCAACTTGAATACTGAAAATTTTATTTTGCTAATCTCATTTTGTAATTTCCCAAGAGCTCTTTCCGGTTTCTTTATTGTTATTTTTTTCACAGCAGCCTGTTCATGATTTATGGATATCATATTGTCTGGGCTATTTCCTAGAATATTAATTATACTATTTTAAAGTTCTTTTTTCTTCCTTGATTTATCTTTGTTTACTCTGGGGACATCCCCTCCCTTTTTGTTTGTTTTGGTCTTTCTGTTTCATACCATAATTTTTTTTCTCAAAAGTCTGTTGATTCTCAGTTGTCTGTCTACTTTTAATAACAAAGTTCTCCCTAAACACTCCATTTAATTTCTTTCAAAAGAATTCTGCTTCCATTCCTTTTTCTTGACTGGGGGTAAATGCCTGCTTACAGGCTGTTATCTATGATTATCTATGTTATCCTGGTGAGAAGGATTAAAAGTGGTGGAAATGACAATTCTCTTTATGGAGTGTCAGTTAATCTTTTCAGTTCTACTTCTAACTCCTGCTCTGCATTATATTGAGAATTTCAAGATAATCTCTCTAGGGATTTGTTGGTTGAATAAATGCCTTCTTTGCTGCATTTTCTTCACATTTTTTGATGCTGCAGCCCTCTTCCCTCTGTTTCATTAGTTGGTGTTCCAATATCCATCTTCCAGAAATTTGTTGAAATCTACCTTCTGCTAGTGATTTCTCTCTTATTTTCTTTTTGTCGTTCTTATGGGTTTATAACGGTTTTTTTAATTCTTGTTTTAGTCTTCTATTATCATTTTATTATCTTGGCTTGATTTCACTTTACCATATTGGAGTTTGTAAAGAGGAACAGTACTGCCCAGCTTAAGAAATATTCTGAAGATTAAATGATATAATGTATGTGAAGTTTCTTATTCACATATTAAATCCTAGTTCCACTTTCTCACCATGTAAGAATGTCTTCTAACAAATTTTCTGCCTGCTCAGCCCCCAGCAGAGGTAACAAAATTTTAGCCTATCTAATATTTAATTTTGAACTTCCTTGTCATAGGAAGCCAACACACTTCTTGATCATTTGGAAGAGGTTTCTACTGGTTATGGATGTTTTAGAAAGCCGATCCTGGTTCTACGTTTCTTTCTGTTACAGCCTGCCTTCTAGTCAATATTTTGCTTTCTAGCATTTTTTCCCCTAAAAACATATTCTCAAAAAGAGATTTAAGTTGTGGCTCTTGGGAAAAAATATTTCCATCTTTGACCAAACTCAAGTACAGGGATTGATCATTCAACCGGGAAATATTTACCCAATCCTCAATGCAAAATGCTAAGAGTTATGGGCAATATTATACTATATACACTTAGTAGGAAGTTAGAATATCATTGAGTAGACAAGGCAGAGACATGGAAAGATGTATACGATATAATATATGGTATGAAATTAATTAATCACTTTTATGCCACAATTAATAAACACTTCAACAGTCCAATAGGAAAATATTTGCTGTGGTTTTATGTGATTAGAGAAGACTTTAGTCTTTCTTTCTCAGAATATAAGCTCCAAGAAGTCAAGGGCCTTATAGGCATTCGTTGCTATGTATTCTTTAAGCCTAGAACAGTTCATGACATTTAGTATATTGAATTAATGTGTAACATAAAATTTATGTTTCAATCTAAAGGTAGCAGATAACTTGAACAGGTAGAGAGAAGGTAGGAGAACCTCATATGTACAAAATAACAAGGAAAGAGTAAAGGTAGAAATAACCAACATGAATTTGCAAAAGAGGATAAACCACCCTGATTCAAGAGTTCATTTTGCAAGTTAGTGAGGGGTTAAGTTGTAGTAGGCTCCGAGTAGTGTGTGAAGGCCTTTATGTAGCAGGAGAAATAATCTAGATTTTATCTCACTGGCTTTAGCGAGACACTAAAGATCATTGAGGAAAAAATGATTTGATATTAGCAGTCATTTTACAATCCATTTTGAATGTTTTAATTCTGTTAAGGGATGGGGTGATAGGCAGAATTGCTAAAATGGCCTTTAAAGACTCCTTCCCTAATCACTGAGACCTCTGAATGCGGAGGGACCTCTGAATCATTCTTGTGATTATGTTATGTTATATGGCACAATCAACCTTAAGATAAGGCTGTTATCCAGGTGGGCCTGATCTAATCACATAGGTCCTTAAAAGCAGAGAGTTTTCTCTGGCTGGTATCTGAAGAGGAAGTAAAAGATTTGAAGCATGTGTAGGACTTAATGCACTGTTGCTGGCTTTGAAGATGGAGAGGGCAAAGTGAGAAAACGTGGGTGGTCTTAAGGAACTGAAGGAGAGGTTCCCAACTGGCAGCTAGCAAGGAAATGGTGACCTCAGTGTTATTACTGCAAGGAATTGAATTCTGCTAACAACCTGAATAAGCCCAGAAGGGCTCTTTCCAGAGCTCTCATTACAGCTCAGATGGTCAAAACTTTGACTTTGACCTATGAGAGGCTGAGCAGAGGACTGAACTGGGCCCACCCACACTTCTGACCTACAGAACTGTGAGATAATAAATGGGTATTGTTTTGAGTTGCATAAGTTTGTGGTAATTTGTTATGTGACTGTAAAAGACAATTACAGAAAGATTAGAGGAGGATGGGACAGCAGTCAGGGAGACCAAGTAATTTGTGCATCTCCTCTACACTTGTTCACTTACTAAGAAAAGGTGATGTGTCTTGAAATTCCTGAGTAATAAAGAAGGAATATCTGCATATTTTATTATATTCTCAACACTCATCATACCTCACTGTTCTAGTCAATGATTTAGTAAAAATGCATTAGATTTATGAATAATGGTATGGCAGATTTTATTTTTGTCCAAGGTATTTACTGCCTGTCCCTGTGAGAAAGTTATCTTTCTTTGCTCCATTGACATAAGACTAGCCCTTGTAACTCTTTTGGACAATGAAATATGAACAGAAGTAGCATATACGTCTTTCCAGCAGAAGCTTCAAGACCCATTGCAGGGTTCTGCCAGCCTTTCTTTTCCTTTTGTCATAGACCTGGGTGTCTGGATTGGGCTTCCCTTTCAGTCCAGGTCCTGGAGCAGAGGTGCTGTGAAGCAGAACTGAAGCTAACCTATGATAGACATGAAGGATGAATAAGAAATCAATGTTCATTGCTGTAAGCCAATGAGAATTTTGCATCACTTTTTACCATAGAGTGACTTGCCTAAACTGGCTGATTCTTAGCACACCAGTAGAGACCTGCTATAACAAAAACTGAAAATATGTGGTATTGGCTTTATGGTGAGCAATGGATGGTGAAGAATCTGTTTTTGGAAGCTAGAAAGATGGAGCCCAAGTTATGCTGTGGTGAGCTATTTGA
Source organism: Ceratotherium simum simum (assembly GCF_057802395.1). Classification (NCBI taxonomy): domain Eukaryota; kingdom Metazoa; phylum Chordata; class Mammalia; order Perissodactyla; family Rhinocerotidae; genus Ceratotherium; species Ceratotherium simum. The sequence goes on along the minus strand of NC_141928.1, from coordinate 32,708,224 downwards.
TATAAAGTTTGCTACAATAACATGGATGGCAGACAAAAATACCAAATGATCTCATGGCTTTAGTTGGAGATGTGGGAAATAGAATATCAGTAGTGCTTCCTGGTTACTATGGCTGAATTAATAGACCATTAACTGGTTTTCAACCTAGGTTGTAAAATAGAATCAACTATGAATAAAAAATGCTGATTAAAATTCAACATTTTGATAAGGACCTAAGCATGGATATAGCTTTCCCATCCTTTTTTTATTTTATATCTATATCTATGTCTATGTCTATGTCTATGTCTATGTCTATGTCTATGTCTATGCCTATGTCTATGTCTATATCTATATCTGTATCTATGTCTATATCTATGTCCATATCCATGTCTATATCTGTGTCTATTTTTTGGTGAGAACAATTAAGATCTACTCTCTTAGCAAGCTTCAAATATACGATACATTATTGTTAATTATAGTCACCATGCTGTACATTAAATCTCCAGAACTTAATCATCCTTTGTATCTGGCACTTTGTACACTTTAACCAACATCTCTCTCTTTCCCCCACCCCTCAGCCCCTGGTAACCACTATTCTAGTCTCTACTTCTAAGAGTTCAACTTTTTTAGATTTCACATATAAATGAGATCATGCAGTATTTGTCTTTCTGAGTCTGGCTTATTTCACTTAGCATAATGTCCTCCAGGTTCACCTTTGTTGTTGTAAATGACAAAATTTTCTTCTTTTTTAAGGCTGAAATATTATTCCATTGTATGTTGATACCACATTTTCTTTATCATTTATCCATTGATGGACACCTCAACCATTTGTGGTTGATTCCATATCTTGGCTATGGTGAATAATGCAGCAATGAACATGGGGGTGCAGATATCCCTTCGAGATAGTGATTTTGTTTCCTTTGGATAAATACTCAGAAATAGGATTGCCGGATCATGTGATAGTCCTATTTTTAATTTTTTGGGGAACCTCCATACTGTTTTCCATAGTGGCTATACCAGTTTACATTGCCAGCAACAGTGCACATCCTCTCCAATCCTTGTTATCTCTTGTCTTTTTGGTAACAGCCGTTCTAACAGGTGTGAGGTTATATCCCATTGTGGTCTTGATTTGCATTTCTCTGATGAGTAGTGATATTGAGCATCTTTTCATATATCCTTTGGCTATTTGTATGTTTTCTTTTCAGAAATGTTTATTCGGATCTTTTGCCCATTTTTAGATTGAGTTGTTTGTTTTCTTGCTAATGAGTTGTTTGAGTTCCTTGTATATTTTGGATATTAACTCCTTCTTGGAAACATGGTTTACAGTATTTTCTCCTATTCCATAGGTTGTCTCTTCACTCTCTTGATTGTTTCCTCTGTTGTGCAGAAGCTTTTCAGTTTGATGCAATCCCATTTGTCTTTTTTGTGTTTGTTGCCTGTGCTTTTGGTGTTATATTCAAAAAATCATTGCCCAGACCCATGTCAAGAAGCTTTTTCCTTATGTTTTCTTCTAGTAATTTTATAGTTTCAGGTATTATGTTTAAGTCTTTAATCCATTTTGAGTGGATTTTTGCATATGGTGTTAAATAAAGGTCCAATTTCATTTTTCTGCTGAGCAATAGGAGGTCATTTCATTTAAAAAGTCAATTTTCCACTTTTTCTAAGAGCTGATGAAATTGACCTTAGGCATATCTTCTAGCAAAGAATATTTAATGGATGGAACAATCTCTGTGGTATCGAGAACATACATTAGAAGAGATAAAATACTGTTTCAATAGGTCAGGAAGATGGGAAAACTGAGAGAATGAAGCAGCAACTAGGAAGTGGGTGCCTGAGTTTTATTACTATATAGTGCTTTTCATACATTTTTGTGTGAGAGAGATTACTGGTCAACTGCAATTAGCACCCAGGACGGTACTTACCTGAAATTACAGTTCTATTCCTAAACCTTAAACAGAATAATCTCAAAGATCTGCGTGAACTCTTATAAAGCACAAAGACCTTTCATCTTTTCAAAAGATTAAAAAAAATAAAAACCGGGGCCAGCCCGGTGGCGCAAGCGGTTGAGTGCGCGCGCTCCGCTGCGGCGGCCCGGGGTTCGCTGGTTCGGATCCTGGGCGCGCACCAACGCACTGCTTGGCAAGCCATGCTGTGGCGGCGTCCCATATAAAGTGGAGGAAGATGGGCACAGATGTTAGCCCAGGGCCGTCTTTCTCAGCAAAAAAAGAGGAGGATTGGCGGATGTTAGCACAGGGCTGATCTCCTCACACACAAAAAAAATAAATAAAAAAAAATATAAAAACCTTTAGTTTTCTCTCAGGTAAGAAGGTTGCCCTTGCAATAGTGCAATAAACCTGGATTTTGCATAAAATAAGATAAGTTGACCCCCATGCATAAAGTAGCACTTTGGACAGGCACACAGTTGATGGGTTTTTTTGAGGAAACTCAAAACATGCTACATAGCAGATATGTATATGTTATTACCCAGAATTAGCCAAACTGCAAAGTTTGAGGGCACAGTCCACAAGACTGCCCTCACTTTTGACACCAATTGCAAGTTTGAAGGGTTCCCCAAACTACCCTTAGGTTATGTAACTTTTTGGGAGGACTCACAGAATTCACTGAAGTCTATTACATTCATGGTTAAGGTTTATTACAGGGAAAGGATACAGATAAAACTCAGCCAAAGGAAAATGGTACCTATGTGAGGTGATGGATGTGTTAACTAACCTTATTGTGGTAATCATTTTGCAATATATACGTATATCAAATCATCACGTTGTGCCTCTTAAATTTACACAATGTTATATGGCAATTATATCTCAATAAAGGTGGGGGGAAATCAGCGAATGGAAAAGATGGATAGCACAGAGTCAGAGAGGGTTCCAAATGAAGCTTCCATTGTCCTCTCCCATGGAGTTAGGAAGTGTTTCCTTCTTGGCCTTGATGTGTGACAATACACACAAAGTATTGCCAATCAGGGACTCTCACTTGAGGTTTATTCCAGAGTTTTTATTTGAGTGTCATTATGTAGGCACAATAGATTGATTAATTGCTCTCATGGTTGAACTCAGTCTGCAGGTCGACTGATACTGAATGGCCCAAAGCCCCCAGCTCAAATCACATGATTGGTCTTTGTGGCATAGCTAGCCCCCACTCTAAGACTATTGAGTAAGGCTGACCACATCCTAAAATCTAGTGTGGCCAGCCTCCACCTAAACAAAGCTGAGCTGATCCTATCCGATATGACATAAATTACATCCCAGAGGCCAAGGTTAAAGCCAGACATATGTTTGGGCAAAGCCAAATTCTTTACCACACACTTGCCCATAAGAAAAGATACTATTATACCTTAGGGAGACAGAAAATAACTTGTAGTGCTTCCTAAGTGCCTGAGAGAAGGCAAGGAGAAAGGATTGTTGAGGATAAGCTTGCTTTAGCCCCGTTTCGTGACTTGACATCAGTAACAGACGCCTGTGCCCTATGGCTGGCACGCAACAGGAACACATCTTGGGATCCTTTGCCTTACGGTGTTCATTTTATATACTGACCCCACTTTGTCCCCTTTCCCCAACTAGATACTACTGGCCTCATTTTTCCCATTTATGGTCCAAATGGACTCTTTTTGGATCTGGAATCTGCTATCCTTCCAAGCTCTTTGTCCCACTCACATTTATGAGTGTGCTTTCTAGTTCATTTATAGACAAACTTTGGACATCCTCACGGTATTGCATTAAAATTTGTTCATATGTCAACTTTGAGGATATTTGTTCAACCAGTTCTTATTCCATCTTCTTTGTAATAATAACACAACAGGAGAGAGAATAGGAATAGTGTCTGTATTCCTAGGGACTGTTTCAGGTCTGCCCCAGCCTCTTACCAAAGATTCATAGCCACGGGTATATGACCCTGAAATTTTTCATAATTTTGTTCTTTATGAAAAGACCCTGGGACTATACTCATGTTCCCTTCAGATTTTAGTGGCAGCCAAAGGCATAAACAAGATTCCTGTATCTTATAACTCAACCCTGGTCTCATTTATTGTTTGCATTAGTGGAATCATAAAAATAGCTTTAAACAGTTGTTAAACCCACTCAGCTCTCTAAAAATTTCCTTAATTTGCACTATTTAAAAACCCTTTAGCTATTCATCAGAGATCAAAGTTGAAAGATAACCAGTGTGTTTGATTTTGCCTAATTTGCTATCATAGTAATAAAGAATGTTGACAAAAGGAAATTCCCAATATATCCAAAACAAATCCCCTTAGAATTTTTTCAATTCATTGCATATTCATGGAATAACTTTGACCTAGAAAAGAATAACCTCTATTTATCACAAGACTACATTAATACATCTATTAGGCCAGGGAGTATTTAGCTTGAGGTATCTTGCCTAGATGTTTATGTCTGAGGGTATTCAGAAGGCTTCCTCCCCATAGAAGCTTGCAGGGCAATCATAGCATGTGAATTAAAACAGCTTGACTATATTGTTATATACCCATTACACTAACAAAAATTAATGATCATGAGAAAATCCAATGTTGATAGGACTTGAGGCAGTATATTCACTGCTGGTGGCACTGTTAGAGGATTTACTATTGTTTCTACAAAGCAACTAAATATTATCCAAAAACAGTTAAAAATTGCCCATGTCCTTTGACCCAGAATTTATCTGAAAGGAGAAAGAAATTCAATTTTAAGTTACTCACTGAACTGCACATTTTTTTATATTGAAAAATTCAAAATATCCCAAATCTCACTTACAGAGAATAAACTAGAACACACAAACATCACGGGATTCTGAACATTGGGAAGGTATTTGAGGGCAGCCTGCATTGCTTCCCAAATCTGACTGTGTATCATAATCATCAAGGGAGATTTTTAGTTCTTCGTCTGATACACCTTCTCCATAGATGGTGTATTTATCTAGAATTCATGGCATAGAGATGACAAATGGGATGGGGAATATAAACGGGGCCATTGGCAATATTTGTTCTTATGGGTTTTGTGGGAAACTGCACATAAATGATAATTGTTTGATCTATAAAGCTGCTTGAGTCCACAATTATTCTTACATGAATGCATGTCCCTGCTATACTACATCAGAATGAAAAGAATCCTTTCATTAAGCTTCATGGCATGGTGATGAGAGGGCAGCGGGCTCCTCTGTAGAGTCAAAGAGTGGGAGATCCTGGCTGTCTGCTCTAACAGCCTGTTTCCCCTGCCCCAAACTAGTTGAATTAATAGAAATTAGCCCAGAAAGCATGAATATGGTGACTTTTTGTTTTTATCTTCAAAGGGATTAAGTAATTAAGAGGTATTAAGGAGCTCATATTTAAGTGATTTCCAGAACTGAGACCACAGAGCTAGACCATTTTATTTCAGATTCTCTGTGAGTAGCCATAACTATATGATAGATGAAGCTACATGCCCTTCCCTCTTCTCAATATCTACTGCTGATAGTGGTGGTATTGATGATACGGTTCACCTCGTACTATCTGGCAGTCAGTTTGGTCTTTGCTCAGTGGACTTCCTTGTTAGAAGAAAAAGTCTGATTAGTTCTTTGCTCTCTGACTCTTATTTCATGTACCCATGTACCTGTGCAAGACAGAGAACCAGAAAGTGTCCAGGTCAGAGATGAACATCTCTAGGACAGTCCCTAGGCACTGGGTGGATACTGAATTAAGACAACTCTTTATGGTACGGTCCTTCAATCAGGTTTCTATAATTGCATTTGGGTCACCTGCCACTGGAGGGCACTATTAGAATTGCTGTGAGAAAAGGCAGTTCTGGAATAAAACACTAACCATCAATGGCCACTGGGCAAAGGTTAGAGTGGCGAAAGGGCATGGGGTGGGGCTGGGGGGTGAGTTGCGGTGGCAAAACTGGAGGCTAGGGAGCTTGGCCTTGAAAACTTGGAGCACATTTCTTTCCCATGCTTAATGAAGGTTGCAGGTCCTCCACAATCCACTGAACCCAGGTGGAGGTGAAGTTGAGCTATGTTGGCTTCAGAGATGCTGTTATGTGTGCATCACAGCATCAGTTCACAGTGGAGTTCTTGAAATCCTCACTGTTTGAGAATAGTAGCTCCAACTTATCTCTCAGGTGATGCTGGAGGCTGGGTGGTTTTGAACAGAATTCTGAACTAGGCAGGGGTCTCAGGAGCTGGATCTCATCATGGCAACAGCTTGGGAGGTCCAATGACAAGGGCAACTGCCAAGAGAGCCAGCTAGGGCGGCCCTTCTTACAGCACAAAAATCGTTCCCGTGGGTGGGTAGAGTACAAGAACTTGAATCAAAGTGAGGGGTCTGCCACAATGGTCAGGGAATAGGAAGAGGTAGGAGATTTTTCAGGAGGCTGAAGAGAATACTTGAAGCGAGGACTTGAAGAAGAGAGCTGTTTTACTGCAGTGACTTCTAATTAAAATAAACTTACATTCTTTGTGAGAAGTCAAATGCAAGAGTTTTTTTTTTTTTTAGCTAAAAAGAAAGAAAACTACATGTATATTTTCAAGCTTTAAGCATTTTCTGTTTCGCTAAGGGTAGAGACTTGAATTTAGAGACTTGAATTTTGCTAAGGGTAGAGACTTTGGTGCAAATTATGCCTTTGTTTTGGAGGAACCAAAGTAATTTTTTTACACAAAAGTAAAATGAAGACATACCCCAGACTTGAAGATTTTGTGAGGCACTGTGATTTGAAGGGAGTGAACTATTATGTGGTAATATTAAAGATGTTTTATATAATTGACAGGGCTGCATAGCTGTGACTGTATCCTTAAGAGAATTATGACTATTTTAAATATGGACCTAGAATGAACTGTGCCTGAAACTTACTGATTCATCATATGGACAGAGTCCTGCAGGAAGGATGTGTAGCAAGCCTGATCTTTATCTTGAATTATAGAAAAGAGTGAGGCTTAGTTTGGCGTGTTAATATTCCAAATACTGTGAGAGTTCAGCCTTTATTGATGTTGGATTGTTGGGTTCTGGGGTAGCTCAGGATCATCATGTGGATGAGATGACCTTGGGGGTTAACTTTTCCTGTGAAGGTAATTCATTTGTGTTATAAATCATTTTCGGAAAAGACTGATCCCGAGACAGGAAACGAGAAGTGGGGGTAAGAATGGGATAGAATGAAGGTAACCTGGCCACTCTGTATCATGGAGACCGTGTAGGAGTGTCTGGGCCAGTGTGGGACTGTCTAAACCCAAGGATGGGTCTTGTCCTGTGAGCTCTAAGAAGAGATGGATCTAGTAGTGGTTATAAGTTTCTCTCTAGATTGTACTTCTCTTTCGTTTCCCTCAAACTTTCAGTAAAGACCTATTAAAATTGAAGCCTGTTTCAGTAGTACTGTTCATGCTTGGGGCAAAGCAGTGCAGGGAAGAGTAGTAGACCCTGAAGGGAGATGGTAATCCCAGCCCAGAGGCAATGATCTTCAGAGGACAAGGGATCGCAGGCAGCAGGTGACAATAGGACATATCTGAGGAACATTTAATTGTCTTTCAAGAATTCTTGGTCATATTTGGGCAAGCTGTGAAGAGGTGACTTCCTTCAGTGAAGCAGGATAGGGGCTTTAAGGCATTGCAACTGAAATAATTAAACTCGTCCATGACCTCACACTGGAGTTACAAAATTCAAATCCTAATTAAAGCATAGAACTTAATTATTCCAGCTGCTAAAAAGAAAGGATAAGTATGTAACATGATAGAGGTACTAATTATTGCTACATGGCAATCATATCATAATACATAAATGTATCAAATTAAGATGTACACCTTAAATTTACACAATGTTATAGTCAAATATAGTCAATTAAAAAAAAATAGCCTACAAAGCCCTCTTGATCTTCATCTCAGGTTACTCCTTTTTCTTATGTTTCAACCACCCTAGCTTCTTTCTGTTTCTTTCTTTTTTTTTTTTTTTCCTTCCTTCCCTTCTTTCTTTCTTTCTTTTCTTTCTTTTCCTTCTCTTTTTTTTTTGTGAGGAAGATCAGCCCTGAGCTAACATCCATGCTAATCCTCCTCTTTTTGCTGAGGAAGACCGGCCCTGAGCTAACATCTATTGCCAATCCTCCTCCTTTTTTTCCCCAAAGTCCCAGTAGATAGTTGTATGTTGTAGTTTCACATCCTTCTAGTTGCTGTATGTGGGACGCAGCCTGAGCATGGCCCGAGAAGCGGTGCGTCGGTGCGCGCCTGGGATCTGAACCCGGGCCACCAGTAGCGGAGCGCGAGCAGTTAACCGCTAAGCCATGGGGCCGGCCCTCTTGCTGTTTCTTGATCAAGCCAATCTCTCTCTAGCTTCCGGGGCTTGGCCATGCCGTGGTCTCCGCATAGGAGGCTCTTTCACTAACTCTGTTTTCTTCTTCTCACGCTTCAGATCTCAGCTTAATTGGTAACTTCTTAAAGTGGTCCTCTCTGACAACAATATTTAGGTGTATTCCCTCTTCTCCTTCTCTGCTTTTCTCTCTCACACCACCTTGTTCATTTAATTCACAGCCCTTCACAATTATAAATATATATATATATTCATTAATTATCTGTATTCTCCACCAGACTACAAAAACCATGAAGGCAGGGGCTATGACTATTTAAATAAACACTACCTAAAGAGGTCCTAACTGCAGATCCTTGATCATAGTAGGCCCTTGATACAAAATTTTGACTACATGAATAATGTGCTTATTAATGAAAATGTGACTTCATTTTAGCTGTCAGACTGGCATGGCCAAGGACAATTAGGTTACATAAAGCTTATTTCTAGAAACTTTTATAAGCCTTATATTCTCATATATTTCCTCTATTTGCAACGATACCATACTTTTAAGAGAGACCTGTCCACCCATTTGCCACATGCCCAATTAATGACATATAAAGATAAATCCTACCTTTTCAGCACTTTTTTAAAGCAATTCCATGGGATTCTGCTTACTTTATCACCATTCTGCTATGGCTCCACTTTTGTTTCTTCCTGCTTTTAGTCTTGTGCTTCATCAACCAATTTTGAATCCACTTGTGACCCCAGCTTTGGTGTTTGCTTCTGGTTTTCTCAACTTCAACTTTTAGTACTCTCTGAGGACTTTGGTTTGTACTCAACCTCTGACTATTTCTATTTCTGGCTTTCTCAGGTTTATTACTGTGGCTTATCTATGGGTCAGGACCTGAGCTCCAGTACATCTTTTCTGATCCCTGTTTGATCCCTAAACATATCGATTGCCTAGCTGAGGAAGGCCAGAGTGTTTCTTGCTCAAGAGTTGTGGTGTCTTCAGCAAGTAGGTATACATCGTAATTACGTCCCAGGTCTTGGTATTGCGATAATAATAGTAACTAGGATGAATATATCAAGCTAAATGGGAGAGTAGCAGATTCTGAAGTGTGACTTCAAGGGGAATGGTCTTGAAGAGTTTTAAGTGAAGGCTTTTATACATTTCCAGAACATATTATGGTGGGAATTTCTATAAGAGTATGTGATTTAAATAAAATGGAATATGTAAAATAATATATGTAAATAACGTTTTAAGTAATAGAATCTTCTAATAATTTAGATTTAATCAACAATTTGAAGGGTTTGTTTTTTTCAGTGAAAATAAACCTCTCCTTTTATTATACAGGATTTCTTTTAAATAGAGCTTCATACAAATGTTGGCTATCAACTGTTTATGTTCAGAGACAGCACTTTTTTTGCAGGGGCTGGGAGTCTCTAATTCTTAGGATGTGTGACTTAGGGCAACTCCGACCTACTAATGAAAATATCTAGGGTTTTTCTGTGTTAGGAAAACAAGGATGATAAAAGATCCTTTTATGAAGGCCAAATTGTGTCATCCAAATAGGTGTCCCCTGAATATTAGTAGATATAAGTCTATTTTTGGTCCAAGCAATGATTGACCTTCATTATTCTACTCGCTGTACCTAAAACACCTTATCTATAGAAGCATAATCAAAATAATTGCCTATGCCTCTAGAGTTCTGTGAAAATTAGATAATGTCAGCAAAAGTGCTTTTAGCTGCAACAGTGGTATTATGACCTTTATTCTCCACTTAGAATTAGGCTTAAAATAGTTCCATGATAACCTCTCATTAAAGTTTTTGAGTCTGTTTCAAGCCAATGATATTGAAGGACAGTAGCTACAGACCATATTAAATAACTAATAGGTAGAGTTTGGGGAGAGAAAAAAAAACAGAACTGCAGAAGAAAGTTGTCAAACTTGACACAAAAGGTGGCTGGGGTGTGGTAAAAGTTACCCTTCAAAAATATTAGATTTCCTTCCTTCCTTCCTTCCTTCCTTCCTTCCTTCCTTCTCCCCTTCCTTCCTTCCTTCCTTCCTTCCTTCTTTCCTTCCTTCCTTCCTTCCTTCTCTCCTTCCTTTCATTTAACAAATATTCATCATGGGACAAAATTATTTATATATGATTGTTACCATTCTCTCTACCCTTTTTGTACTTGAAAGAAGATTCTGGGTTGGCCCACTCAGTCTCCTGCCCTCTTTGCCCTCTGAGCAGCTTCCTTCCTTGCTAGATCAGTTCTTTGATGGTTTAAATTCAGAATGGGAAGAAAAGGGGGAAAGGAGAGAGCTAGAGGTGGCCTGGGCAAGGGACTGAGGGATGGATTTTTTCCAGGGTAGTTTGGGGATACTAAAAACAAGAAAGTAGCTGAGATGAGTGAGGAAAGCGCTAAGGAGGGGAATTTTTTCTTTTTTTTTTTTTTAGGAAATTATTCACATCTATTTTAATGGGTAAAAATCAAGCAAAGAATTTGAGCTGTTATAAAATTACTTTTTGGTTCAAAATCTGTGTTTCTTGAGTAATTGTAAGTTTTTTTTTTTTTTGGAACCTAATGTTCTTAAAATGAGTTAGATGCCAAGGAAACAAAGTAAAAATAGAAATAAGAAAAAGGAGCAGGCACATAAATAATGAGGAGCATAAATTGTTATATTGTTGTAGTAGAAACACATACAGCATACTTTGGGGGCAGTGTGGAAGGAGTCACCATTTCTACAAGGAAAGGGACAATTCAGGGGGCCATCACTAGACCAGTTTTAAAAAGCAAAACACCTAAAAACTTTTTTTCCTCATTGTCAAAGAAAAAAATCATATAAACACTTCAGTGATCTTAGTTATTGCGATTAATACATTTTATTCCATCTGCTTCTTTATAGGTTCAGAAAGCAATCCATGTGAGGCTGAAGTATTATTTAAAAAAATAGTTTTCTTTGGGAAAGTTTAGTTTTCCCAATATCTCACAGCATCTGCATAGTGTGAAATTATTTTAAAAATGGATCACTTGATTCTGGTCACAGTCACCTCCATTGAAATGCAGAGGAGATGATATCCCTCAGTTCATGGGAGACTTTCCTTGAGGTACATGTTAATATCAGCCAGCACGAGAGGCTGATCTAGAAGAGGCTGGAAATCCACTTGTCAGGATATTGTGGAGTATACACAGATATCAGAGAGCAAGGTGGATTAAAGAAGCATGCAGGTAAATTTCCAAGTCATACCTTGATGATTTTCTGAATATTTTTGCATCAAGAGTTATTTATTTTAAATAATATCTTTTTAAAAATAATTGTTTTCTCATTAGAAAAATGCATGTGTCACATAATTTTTGGACAATAAAGGAAAAAGAAAGAAACTAATAATCCCTAGACTAAAAGATAGCTCCCTTCCTCTCTTCCTTTCTTTGCTACCATATGAAAGGAATATGGAGTAGTATCAACAGCAGAAAGAAGGTCGGTGTTCAGATTCTTGTTCTGCCAATTATTAATCACATGACTAGGGCAAGTTGCTTTAACTTTTCTGTGCTCCAGTTTTCTCATCTATAAAATACAGAGAGTAATAGTGCCTACCTCCTAGGTTTGTTATGAGACTTAAATGGGTAGATATATGTAAAGTATTTAGAATATCTGGCTCATTGTATTTGTTATGTAAGTATTGGCTATTGTTATTAGTAGTTAAGAACACAGACTCTGGAGCCAAACTGCCTGACTATGCATCCCTGCTCTGCTTACACACTTGTGATGTGACTTTGAGTAAGTTGTTCAATATGTTAGTGTTGCAGCCTCATAATTTTTAAAACAGAGGTTGGAATAGGAGCCACTTCTTGGATTGTGGCGAAGATTAAAGGAGTTAATATAGATAAGTCACTTAAAACAAGTAAGCACCTAATACATATCAGCTATATTATTCATTTAAATACATTTTGAGTACTTACATTATATAAGAAGCTATGCTACATATAAGGAAACAAAATAGATAAAATCTCTATTCTCATCATACTTACAGACCCTTGAGTGTCAAAGTTTCAACAAGTAAATATTATTTAAATGTAGTGAGAAGCGTGAATGAGAAGGATGGAGAGCTATTAGAAGGAATGGGTGTAGTTATCAGGGAATGTTTCCTTGAATGTGTGGTGATGTGACCTGAACTCTGGGTATGAGTAGCAGTTCATAAGGTGAGGGGCAGTGTGTGTGTGGAAAGGGCGGGAGGGAAACTTCCAAATAGAGGTTGGGTTAAGAGACCACTCCACGCAACCTGAGTGGCAAAGCTTATGGCACATTTGAGACACTGAAAAAAATTTCCAAAGCTTAGAGACTAGTGGAGGAGGGTAATGTGAGATGGGGCTGCTGATGTAAGCAGAGGACTTGTCAAAGAAGGCCTTAAGGGCCATGTTGGGAAGGTAAACCTTTTCCTAAGTGTGACAAGAAGCTATTCAAGTCTTTTAAGCAGAGGAGTGATGTGACCAATGATTGCATTAAGTGTTAATCACTCTAGTTTTGAATTTATGGATATATGTGCATATTCACACATGCATTTTAAAAGAACTGTGATCATTGTGCAAACAGCACTTTTTCATCAGATTTTTAAATTTAAAATATAATATCAACATTTCCCCATTTTGTTGATTATTCTTCTAAAATTATTTTTAATGACTGCATTGAATTACATTGTATAGATGAACTATAATTTATTTTAAAAAGATTTTGCTGGTGGATATTAGGCTGATTCTAATTTTTTGGTATAAAGAATATAGTAATGAACACATTCCTGCTCAAATTCCTGCGTTCCTCTATCTAGGCATAGTGTTTGACCCTAAACATAGTGTATACATTCTCCTGGATTTTCCTCACTGAGCAACTATTTGCTATTAGAATTCTTCCTTTGAGTTAATTGTAACTTGGAGAGCTGGTTGGTATAAATGCACTGTGTATTATCTGTTTAGTGTTAGAAGCTTCAGGGGAGACCAGGCGGATTGGGGCCTGGGGCAGCCCCATGAGGACATGCAGGAGATGCTTGTTTCTGTGTTGTTATTTCAAGCTGCTGCACCAGGACCTATGATCCACATTCAAATTTCTGCTGGTCAGGCTCCAGATCAGGTTCAACGTGTTTGTCCAAGCTCCTGTTTTGTGCTGCTATGACCTCAGAGACAAGACTCTGGTTTTCTGTGTGTCATAGCTTCTACACAGACCCTGTGGACTTCCATCACCCTCTTTTCAAATGCTATTGACCCACAGAAAGAAAAGACAGACCAAGGGTGTTTGATCTCTCTCTAGAGCATGATGTTGGCTTTATATACATGACACTTGGCAGAATTTCTTCCAGATTGGTAGCATTTAGATAATTCCTGTGGTTAACTGGGATTTTTTGGATTTCCATTTCTTAGTAAATTTAAATGGAGACCTGAGAGAGAATGCTGAGCTCATATAAACGTCTTCCCCTAGTCCTCTACCATAATATTTAAATGTTGCTTATAGGAGTTTAAGAGTTTAAGTAATTAAAAAGTAAAGTCCTTAATTTGATCTGAGGTCCTTACTTATTATGCGACTATTAGTCAGCAATTAATAGACTCATTGCTAAATGCAAAAGTGCTGTGTGACTTTGGGCAAATCACTTACCTTTTCTTTCATTCAAATTTCTTATGCATCAGTTGAAAGTTTTGATAACAAACTCACTAAAGTTGTAAGATAATCTAGAAGTCTGTATGCCACTGAATATATACTGTACTGTATAAAGCCACTCTCTATCCCAGAATTCTTCCTTTTAGAAAGAGCCTGATTTTTTCTTTTGCTTTGGAAAGCGAATATGGCCTTGATCCTCAACCCATTCATTTTGTTCACAAACACGCGGTTGAACATTGTGCAAGCTCTTTGGTACAGAGAAAAATTACTTGCCCTTGAGGAGCTCGGACTGAGAGAGAAGGCATCCAGGTAACAAGACCCATTATAATTCAGCATGGAAAATGCCATAACAGATGAGGCACAAATCGTTAAGAGAGATTGTGTTTTCTTGTCACACAAACACGTGCAATACAGATGAGGTAATTGCACCTTGAGACTCTCAGCTAAAAGGCTATATTTAAACATAGACTTTAGAAGCCAACAGAAAGGCATATGCATCACTGGTCCATCATTAACTGGTGTTGGCAAAGCCAGTTTCCTTGCCAGTCTCTATGCCTCAGTTTCCTTTTTTTGAAAAATCAAGGTAGTTAACACCTACTTAGCAGAGCTCTTGTAAAGATGACACAAAGGTGAAAAAGTGCCTGGCGGAGTAGCAGTAGACCCCCAAATAGAGACTTTGGTTCTTGTTTATTTACTCATTCAATGAATATTTATTGAGTGCTGCTAGGGGTTGGAAATAGACAGGGGAATGAAATACATAATATCCTGCTCACAGGGCTTGCATTCTAGTGGGAGAATCAGATAATACACAAATAAGCAAATAAATAATCCAAATGATTGCAGGCTGTGAGCAGAGCCATGAAGTAAATCAAGAAGGTTATACGAGAGAAAGTAAAGTGGTGGGCAGGGTGGGGCAGGTAACTTTAGATAGGTTGTCCAGGGAAAGTCTCTCAGAGGACATGGAGTTTAAGTGAACGTTTGAAAGATGGGAAGAAACAATCCATGGTAGGGACGAAAGGAAGATCATTCCAGGCAGAAAACAGAAAGTTCCTTTTCTTCTTCCTCTTCCTCTTCTTCTTTCTCTTGTACTTTTTTTTCCTCTTGTCTATAGAGCATTAATATTTGAGGCCTTCTCTGGGCTGTTTTGTTATGAAGAACAGATGCACAGACCAAGCGTTTTCAGTTGTTAAAAGTAAAATTAACTGAATATACAAGTTGTTCTTTAGAAGTCTATCATTGAGATAAATTTTTTAAATGGTTTTATAGATTGATTCGGAGTAAAGATGTGTTTCCCAATCATTTTTACTATTTACTCTTTAAACCTCATGTTTTATAACGTATTATTTACCCCCAAATTGCATTTAGTAAGTGAAAATGAGCTTATCTTTCTATTTGTTATTAATAAAACCATCAATGCCAGTCAGAATTTCTGAGTGAATTGGATTCCTAACTAACTGAGGAAATTCCAATCAAAGGCAGGATTTTAATTGTTCTCTGTATTACTGAGGGTAAGCACATAGTTTCATAAGGCGTTTTGTTATATAGAAAACAGCTCGAGGACATTTTTTACTACATATGAGGAGGACTTAGAGGTCTGGAGTCTCTGAGATAAGACCTACTAGTTCTGGAGAATTGGAATTCCAGAGTTAGGCGTCTAGAATTAAAATACTCTTATATTTGGCTTTTAATCTTCCTTCAAGATAATCTATGTATATGATTTTTGATAATTCTTTTAAAATACTCTGCATATCAGTTATCCATACTGGACTTTCAAGTTTAGATGTAAGGGGGCCACTTTGGCATTTGCTCTAAGGTTGGGTCCTGTACCACTTGTTTTCACCTACTGATTTAAATTTGATTTCTCTTTCTGCTGGGTTGTAAATCCTTGAAGGCACAGATCACGTCCATTTTTCTTAACACTATGTCCCAAACACACATAATAGCTAGTTCAAATTTTTTATGATTTAAAAATTATATTATTTATCAACCTCTGGCCTGGGTCCTTTGTGATAAACCTGAGTCTATACTGGAGGCGTTCTGCCTGAGAAGCATCCTTTCTTAATTTTATTTTCTGGAGAATCCTTTCAAGCACCATAATGCAAAACAGGTCAAATTGTGTGCGCTCTCTGAATCCATTCATCTTGAAGTTTTTCATTGCTTTCAGTTTAGAAGTCTAGCTTTACTTGACCTTCAGTGAAACATTTATTATGTGAGCATTTTAATATTTAATATTTTATCTGGTTTTTTTCATTTGCTTTACATTTTATTGGAGGTTTATGGGGAAATGAAAAGGTCAAAACAAAGGAACAACCTGGCTGATGGCAGGTGCCCTAAATAAGAGGCTCCTTTTTCCATGTCAGCTCCTGAGAAAATCCTCTTAACTTCTTAGAGTTGACATCCCTCTCAAGTCTAAGGAACCCACTTGATCAAATGCACTACATTGTGGGACAAGCAGACAGATATCCCTGCCTCTAGACTTCTTAACTGACTTCCACTTAATCCAATTGCTGGATTAACCCATCCTATCCATTCCATCTGTAAAGTGTACTGATGGATGCCCAGGTAGTAAGCTGTATGCTCATCACTACTGCTCCCACCATTTAGATTATTTGCTGTTCAAGATAAAGTTGTATTTGCTCACAAACCTAATTATTCCAGTTGTATTTGTTATTGTAATTCTATGATATAATTAAATATTATATTAACTGATGATATATGAATGCACTAGGAAAATTATAGATTCTATTAAAATCAAATTATTGTGGTAATGGTATCATAGGTATATGCATATGTCAAAATCATCAAAATGTATACATTAAATATGGGAAATTTTTTTGTATATTAAATATATTTTAATAAAACTGAAAAAATACTGTAAATATTTAAAAAATCAAATTAAAAGGTTTGGAAAGATTCAATAAAAAGTCAGCTTCCTAAAATATTAGGTATGGACAACCTGTAAAATATTGGAAAAATCATACAAATCTAGAAAGTTTTTTCTTAGATTGCTTCAAAAGTATCATTAAGTTCTTCACTCACTTCAGAGAATTTAGAAATTGTAGATGATACATTATTGGTGCAATTTAGTAAAAAATGGCAACAGAACTTCATCATTGGACCAAACAAACAGACAATAAAACAAAACTTTGATCCTGAAACCATGAAACATATGAAAAAGCCTCCTTGACATTGGTCTTGGCAAGGAGTTTTTGGATATGACACCAAAAGCACAGGGAACAAAAGCAAATATTAATAAGTGGGGCTACATCAAACTAAAAAGCTTCTGCGTAGAAACAAACAAACAAACAAACAAAATGAAAAGGCAACCTATGAAGCGGATGGAAGAAAATACTTTTAAATCATATATCTGATAAGGGGTTAATGTTCAAAATATAAAAAGAACTCACACAACTCAACAGAAAAAAAAATCTTATTAAAAAATAGGCAGAAGAATTGAATAGACATTTTTCCGAAGAAGACATACAAACGGCCAATAGGTGCATGAAAAGGAGCTTGACATCACTAATCATCAGGAAAATGGAAATCAAAACCACAATGAGATACCACCTCACAACTGTTAGAATGACTATCATCAAAAAAACAAGTGATAACAAGTGTTGGAGAGGATGTGGAGAAAAGAGAATTCTTGTGCACTGTTGGTACGGATGTAAATTGGTACAGCCACTATGGAAAACAGCATGGAGGTTCCTCAAAAAATTAAAAGTAGAACTACCGTATGATCCAGAAACCTCACTTCTGAGTCTATATCCACAGGAAATTAAATCACTGTCTTGAAGAGATATCTGCCCTCCTGTACTCATTGCAGCATTATTCACAATAGCCAAGACATGGAAACAACTTAAATGTCTGTCAACAAATGAATGAATAAAGAAGTATATACAATGGAATATTATTCAGTCACATAAAAGAAGGAAATCCTGCCATTGGTGACAATATGGGTGGACCATGAGGGCCGTATGCTAAGTGAAATAGACAGAGGAAGACAAATACTATATGATCTCACTTATATGTGGAATCTGAAAAAGCTGAACTCATAGAAACAGAGAGTAGAATGGTGGTTACCAGGAGCTGGAGATTGGGGAAGGGGGGATATGTAGGTTAAAGGGTACAACTTCCAGTTGGAAGATGAATAAGTTCTGGGGATCTAATGTATGGCATGGTGATTATAGTTAATAATACTGTATTATATACTTGAAAGTTGCTAAGAGACTAGATCTTAAATATTCTCACTGCACAAAGAAATGGTAGTTATGTGACATGACGGAGGTATTAGCTAATGCTATGGTGATAAAAATTTTGCAATATATTAAGAGTATCAAATCAACACATTGTACACCTTAAATTTACGTAATGTTATATGTTAATTACATCTCAATAAAGCTGAAAAAAAAATCAAGGGGAGTAAATGAGTATTTATGTAGTTTATATTAAGTTAATATATGTGTACAGAATTTTTAAATGATTTTAAATAATTGTTCAATTAACTAAACCTGTGTTGGTAGTATAAGAGGATTCCACTGTGCCAGTTTCTGGGAATTAAGAAGAGTCATGGATTAAAAAGAGAATAATATTTAACTGGAGCTAGGGCTACCAGAAGAGTGATATTTTCTCATTTAGATCTAGATGATTATTTTTTTAAAATGACTTCCTTAGTTTGTACTACAGTAAAAGTATCAAAAAATTTATGCTTAAAACATTTGGATTGAAATCACAGTTTCTGACATGTACAAATAAAACAGTCTTGGTCAAGTTTCTTCACTGGATTAAAACTCAGTTTTTGAGCTATAAAATGTATATAATGATCATACACATCACAGAAATATTGAGAGAGTTAAATGAGCTGATATATATGCAAAATGTTTCTAAAAGTGTGATCCATCATAAAAATTTGTTAAAAATGTTATTTTATATTTTGAAATAATGTTATTTAATGCCTTCTCTTAAAATAACTCAGATCTAACTTGTCTCTTCTCAGATGTAAGAAAGAAATGAGAAATAAGCTAAAGTAGTGAGGCTGAATTCCCTGGATATTTAAAGGGCTCTCTATCTGTTTAGCAATTCCCAGTTCCCTGCTTTTATCATGGAAGCAAAATAGAGCTGTCCTGTCCAGAACATTTCTGAATGGCATGTGCATCATGAATGGAATCATACAATTGCTGAGTAATGAATTAATCACGGTTAACCAGATGAACCCAAATCTTTGCAGCCAACCCCTGAGTAGGATCTTAGAGCACCACAAAGTTAGGGCATCTGTACCACACTGTAACCAGGCCAACAGCTAGTTTTCTGTTGAGTTACTTTTTAACTACCAAGAAACAATTGAGGAGAATCTTCTGAGTCCTTTTAATTTTATCTCTAAAAACAAACTGAATGCTATTTGAAATTTGAAGACACTGTCTTTGATTGCCTTAGTCAACTGATTTATGTATGTATATTTAATCTTGGAATGACATATTTAAAGAAGAAAATGTGAAGTTTGTTTTCACTGTAATTTTAGGTATATGAGTGGTAGTACTGATAACATGTTGTTTTGGTGCTATGTGAATAAAACAAGTGCGTATTTGGATACTGTTAAAACGGGAACCTTTTTTTAATACGCTAGTAGTTTTGATCACCAGGCATTTGTATTGAGTACAAAAGCCTTTGGTCTCAGACAATAAAAGCACGATATTTTTATAATCAAGTCAGTAATCCTTTCAAGATGAAAGTAGGCCTTCTTGCTGGACAATTATGAAAGATAAACACCCTTTACCATTAATTAGCATTTTGAAAGCATTGTCAAGGAAATGCAATTGACAATGCAAGCTACTTGTTTCACAAAGCCCTATCATTTTTCATTGTATTAGAAGTCTGTTCATATTCTGGACTTGCCACAGTAGGCGACGTGTTCAATTACGTTATTTCAACTTGTTTTATACCTAGAGTCAGGATACAGATCTATGCAAGCTGGTTCTAGCCCTGGCCATTGAGAATCACTGACAGTTCAGATCAAGAAGTAAAATACACCTAGCTTTTCACCCTCAGATCAGTCTGGGGGCAGTGCATAGTCTAATCAATGAGCCCTCTTAAAATTTGGGGTCAAGATAAAAAGAAGTTTACTCTGTAAACCACCATAGAGAGGATGAATTTATGGGTCTAGAGACATGGCCCATTCTAAGAAGGGGATTCTAAATTTTTTAGAAGAGTGGACCACTACAGCTGCTTTAAAGCACACAGTCCATCCTTGCCTAATTTCTAGCCTGCCTATCTGTGGCAGAGGTCTGCTTTATTTACTCCTCAAGCCCAAGTGGCTCCTTGGGATAGAGTCTCTACTCCTTAGAGTCTAGATTCTATCAACCACAAGACTCAGAGTGACGAGTTCCCATCTTACTACCACCCTAAGTCTTTATTTTCTGATCTGGGATCTTCTCTTTCCTAGGATGATATTGGGAATATCCACTATGTTAAGAAAAATTACCCTTCTGCTGATAGGGCATAGCCATGACTTGCGGCCTCTCAACAGAAATATCTCAGCACAAAACAATAATATAACTATTAAAACAGGACCCAAATTTTGAGTTATTAGATTAAAACAAATAACACCTTTTTTATGATTCTTTCTCAGAGAGAGGTAGGGGCAAGACCTGACAGTTTTTCCTGCAGTGTTCCAGAATATCTATGGGAAATTCACATTTCCACAAGAAAATTTAACTGTCTGCAGGCACAGCACAAAGTTAAGACACTATTTCTCCAAAGATGGGTAAATATACCCTGGCTTTCAAAGCCCAGGCTGCTGAGTTGCCAGGCTGGCTGCAGAAGAACACAGAAAAGCTTATTAAAATAAATTTCTGAGTCTCATAGACAGAGACTCTGCTTTGGTAGGTTTTCTTTGGGGCTCAGGAATATGTATAGTTTTAAAAAGTGCCACAGGTGGTTCTAAGGCCAGTCAAGTTTGGGAAACACTAAGTTGATTCAGAGCCAGTTTCACAAATACACCATTTCACACGACATTTCTTGGGAATCTTCTTATTACAAATGATTGGGCTACAACAAAATTGAATTCAAAGCTCCTTCTTCTGCAAAGTAGAGAATTTCTTAGTTTGAACTTTAAATTGATTTTGGGGATGGGTGCTATTATACTCCTTATCAAATTTTAAAATTTTCCAAGACTCTGGCTCTAAATTCACTGTATTTCTTCTTTTCTTCTGACTTCTCTCCAATTCTTTCAAGAAAAATCACATGGACTAAGAAAGATAGCTCAATCCTGAGATGAAAATATTTTCTTCCACTTCTTGAATCACATGTTATTAGATTTTTGCCATTATCAAAACTACCTGATTTAAACATCAGTGTAATGTGCACTTTAATTATTTTTCCTATTGTGGCTTTAAAAAAACCTGTCAAACTTCAAGATTTTATCCTGGTTTTAACTAATTAAAATTAATGAAACTTGAAAGATAGGAGGTGTGCATTTAATAATAATTAAGTGGTAAAACCCCTTTGTCAAAATTGAATTAGGGAAATGGTGAAAGAATTTGAATAGACATTTCTCAAAAGAAGACATACAAATGGCCAATGGATATATGAAAAGATGATCAACATCACTAATCATCAGGGAAATGCAAATGAAAACCACAACGTGGTATCATCTCATATCTGTTAGGATGGCTATAAAAAAAAAAAGATAAATGTTGGCAAGAATGTGGAGAAAAGTGTACCCTCATACACTGTTGGTGGCAATGTAAAATGGTGTAATCACTATGGAAGACAATATGGAGGTTCCTCAAAAAATTAAAAATAGAATTGCCATGTGATCCAACAATTCCACTTCTGGATATATATCCAAAAGAATTGAAGTCAGGATCAAGAAGAGATTTCTGCACTTCTATGTTCATTGACGCCTTATTCACAATAGCCAAGACGTGGAAGCAACCTAAATGTTCACTAACAGATGAATGGATAAAGAAAATGTGGCATATACACACAATGAAATATTATTCAGCTTCAAAAAAGAAGAAAATCCTGCCATACGTGACAACGTGGATGAACCTAGAGGACGTTGAGCTGAGTGAAGTAAACTAGACACAGGACAAATACTACCTGATATCACTTATATGAGGAATCTGAAATAGTCAAACTCATAGAAGTAGGGAATAGAGTGGTGGTTGCCGGGGGATCAGGGGATGGGGAAACAGGGAAGTATTAGTCAAAGGGTACAAAGTTTCAGTTATACAAGATGAGTAAGTCCTAGAGATCTAACACACAGGATAATGCCTATATTAACAATACTGTATTGTATAATTAAACATTTGCTAAGAAGGTAGATCTCATGTTGTGTTCTTAAAACAAAACAAAAACCAACATAGGAGCAGAAGGAAACTTTTGGAGGTGATGGATATGTTTATTACTTTGATTGCAGTGGTGGTTTCACAAAGCTGTGCATATCTCCTCCAAACTCATCAAATTGCATACATTCAATACGTCCAGTGTTTTGTATATTAATTACACTTCAGTAAAAATGTTTAAGAAATTGGATTAGGTACATTCTATGTATTTATTTTTACTAGGATGAGAAATAGACTACTTTGTTTCTAAGACTATTTTTAGCTTTAAATGATGGCATTATTATAAGACATACATCTTTATGGTAAATCTTTAAATGTAGAAGTATTGAAGATTAGGTTATTTAGATTATTTCAATAAATAAATATGATCCATTTGTTTTCATAAATGGACTCAATTTTGGAATGAGAAAATCTATATTCTAATCTTTGTTCTGCCACAAACTTATTGTGTGATCTTGGAGAGGTGATGATTTCCTGAACTTCATTCATTCATTGAACAAACTTTTGAGTGATTGCCATGCACGCCAGATCCTGTTCTAGGCACATCAGACACTTTTTTTTTCATATGTAAAATGTGGAGACATAATTAGATTGTATTCAAGGTCCCCTTCAGCTTTAAAATGATGAATCTAGGATAAAATTCACACTTTCTCTTCATAAGAATTAAAGAGGCAGCTTGGATTTTCTCTGGAGAGCTGAATTGCAATCAGATATTTGAGAAAAGATGTGAAAGAAAGCAATAACTCCGTTTGAATTGCTAAAGGTCCTCTGTTGATTGTAATGGAAAATGAGTCGAACAGCATTGGGAGCTTGAGGGAGAGGTTTAGTGGGGACGGTGTACCCCAGGGCTCATTCGCATGGAGAACAACAACAAATTGCTAAGAGTTGTCACAGCAACCAGAGCAGCGGCCGCTGCAGCTGCGGCACTGAATGTTCGGAATACACAGTACCTGGGGAAGCGGAGCCAGAGTGAGTGAAGCCACATGCATACACATACACACACAAAGGAAATTCTGTAGAGAGGGCAAGCCAGCCCATTGATCCTTCTCTTTGGATGATGCCCAAGGCCTCCTGAAGGGACCCCTCCCCAAGTGTGGAGGTCCTATTTGTCAGCAGCATTCTCTTCTCCAGGTGCACTTTCCAGGACTTAAGTGACTGTCCCCCTGAGTGGACTGCTGTTTAGGAATATGCCATGTAATTATAGAACCTTCTGCTCTTCGTACTTGGAGTCTGTGACATTGCAGAAGGCACAGGGCACCACATTTTTGTGAGCATTCTGTTGAGTAGGAATCAGTTTGATCGAGACTAAACCTTTGCTTTTCTTTGTCCCTGAGAAACAACCCTGGTGCTGGCTGCTGGCTCAGACTTTACAAAGATAGGGAGAAATCATTCAAGTATGGAAAGATCCAGTGCCTGATCTCAGTAGATGCTACAGATGTGCAGCTCATTAGGAATGCAAATTCATGGATGAGTACCCATCTCAAACTCAAACTAGCAATAGGAGGATTATAGTCCGCGGGGCCTCACATATAAGAGATTTTGAAAGATCTGAGTCGTTATCACTGAGACCTGAAAGATGCAAAAGGATAGTTATGATGAAGGAAGATTATTCCAGGCATAGGAATGGCAAGTTCAAAGACCCTGAGACAGGTACAAACTTGGATGGTCAAAGAACAGAAAAATGGCCATTGTGGACTGAGTTAGTGACCATGGAAAAGCCTGGTACAAGATGAGAGTGAGGGAGTCTGGACAACTTTGTTAGCAGTGGAGATGGAGTAAAGTAGACACTTTATTTATATTGGATATTGTATTTATAATACAGAAGGAAAAATGAGGAACGGAGAGAAATAAAGCCTAGTATCTAGGTTATTGGCTTGATCAACTGGGTAGATGGCAGGACCACTAAAAGAAATGAGGAAAAATGGAAAGTGAAACAGGTTAAAGGGTTGGGAACCAAGAATTCTGCTTTGGACAATTATCACAGAAATAATCAAATAAACCAATAGAAAAGAATAAAGTCTTGAAATAATTATGATTATGAGTAGGAAATTAAGCAATAACAAGTATAACATTTCAATATTATAGATGACTTAGATATTAGAAAATATTGATGTGATTGATTATCCATCAGGAAAAGAAATTCAGCTAGAGTCTGCGTCATATCATATAAAAGTTAATTCCAGATAAATTAACAATTTAAAAAATAGTGCTGGGACAACTAGATTTATTCGTATAGAAAAAATGAAGCTCAACTCTTAACTCAAGCCATACACAACGATTAACACAAAATGGATCAGAGATCTAACCATAAGACCTTAAACTACTAAATATTTCGAGGAAAACATAAAAAAATCTTTGTGACATTGGGTTAGACAAAGATTTCTTAAACATGACACAAAAGACAAAAATTGAAAAATTGCTAAAGTCTTTATCAAAATAAAAACGTTTGTTCTTTGAAAGACACAGTTAAGAAGATGAAAAGACTAGCCATAGATCACAAGAAAATATTTGCAAAACATATTTCCGACAGAGGACTTGCATCCAGCATATTTAGAACACTGACAACTTAATAAGAAAAACAACTCAATTTTTTTAAAAAGGGGAAAAGATTTAAACAGACACTTCACCTATGAATGGCAAATATAAGCGCATAAATACATGCTCAACATCACTAGTTATCATGTAAAACCACGATGAGAGACCACTGCACACCATTTGAATGGCTAAAATTAAAAAGCTAGACAATACCAAATGCTGGGGAGAATGTGAAACCAGTGGAAACTCTATACATTTCTCCTGAGAATGCAAAATGGCACAGCCACTTTGAAAGACAGGATGGCAGTGTTCTATAAAGTTAAACATACACTTACCATGCAACCCAGCAAGCTCACAACTAGATATTTACTCAAGAGAAATGAAATAGATATGTCCATATAAAGTCTTTTACTCAAAGACTTTTACATTTGAGTAAATAATAAAATTATAATAATGTTGTAACAACAGTATGCATAATAACAAAAAACTAGAAGTAACTTCAAACATCCATTAAGTGGTAGATAATCAAGTTGTGGATTATCCATGCTATGGGACATTACTCAGCAATAAAAATAAATTAAATATTAATATATATGAAAATGTGGATGCATTTCAAACACGGACGAGAGAGAAGACAAACACAAAAGACTACATACTCTATGAGTCTATTAATACAAAATTGTAGAAAGGGTAAAGCTGTAGTGACAAGAAGCAAGCCAGTAGTTTCCTGAGGTCAAGGGCAAGAGAGGGCATCAATTGTGAAGTGGTATGAGAAGATACTTTAGGACGATGGATCTGTTCAAGAGCTTGATTTTGGCAGAGGTTGCATGACTATATACAATTACCGAAATTCATCAAACTATATGCTTAAAATAAGTGAATTTTGTTGTATGTAAATTATGCCTCAATAAAGCAAAAAATAAATAAAAATAAAACACTATAAAACATTAGAA
The DNA here is from genome assembly GCF_057802395.1 of Ceratotherium simum simum. Taxonomy (NCBI): domain Eukaryota; kingdom Metazoa; phylum Chordata; class Mammalia; order Perissodactyla; family Rhinocerotidae; genus Ceratotherium; species Ceratotherium simum. Next base: position 32,682,523 of record NC_141928.1, on the reverse strand, counting down.
GAAAATTTAGCAGACTATAATCTCAGGGTGAGGGATAGCTTCCTAAACAAAAAATATAAAAGACAGACGTATTTGACTACATAAAAATTTTTAAAAATATATTACAGTATGAGGCTGACAGGAAAGGGTAAACTGCAACAGAGTATTTGAAGCATATCTGACTGACAAAGAGTAAATACCCTAATGAATAATAAGATCTTACAAATTGTTTTACATGAAAAACACAAGCCAGTAGAAAAATACCCAGAGTGTACAAGGGCTAGAGAGAGATGATGCCCAAATGGCCAAGAAAGTGTGAAAAAGTGCCTAACCTTACTGGTAGTGAGGAAAATGAAAATTAGAGTATGAGACCATTTTCATCCAGTAGACTGGAAAAAATTAGAAAGAGCAATTATGAGAGCACTGGGTAGAATGTAGGGAAATGGGCCATCTCATAATGCTGCTGATGGTGTGTGAATCCCTAAAACCCCTGGGAAATTCATCTAGAAATATATGTTAAAATTAGATTGCACATATCATTTAATCCAGCAATCCCACTTTTGGGGCTCTAGCTTGTAGAAATAAATGCACCAATACATGAGGATGCAACAATATGTATTGAGGAATTGCTGGAAGTTGAAATAAAGAACAACTGGAAACTATTTCAGTGGGAAAAATGATTGAATAAATTCTGACACTTCTATACTATATAGATGCCTAAATTACCATATAGATATTTAAAAATAAGTTAGAGATTTATTTATTAACTGTAAGCAATAGCCATGATGTATTTTAAATAAGAATATCAAGTAGAGTAATATGATGTTATTTTTGTTGAAATCACCACAACCAAAAATCCTACAGGGGCATATATATTATGTCTGAGCTCTCCCAGTCATGTGAAAAATATCAGCACATGGCTAATGCTGGTAATCTCAGGAGGGGGAGTGAGGTTAGGAAGATATTTTTTTTCTTTATACACCTTTATTTTTGCAGGTGCATCACCAGATGCAATGAGGAAGTGTGACTTTTATAAAATCACAATTTGAAAAGTAATAAAGAAAATTCTAGAAAAATATATATCATATTCTTCAATTTTAAGATACTATATATTGTGGGATGGCTATCGGTTTGGGTAAAAGTTTTGGAGAAAAATAGAATACTACCACAGTAAATGTACATATCAATTGTACATTTCTGAAACATTACAAAGGTGAAGACAAGCTTCAGTTTAGTGTGACAGGAAAACATTTTTCAGAAAAAAATATTAGTTATATCCCCCTTGCCCCACCTCCTTACCCCTTTCTGAGGAGGGAGAATTTGTTAACTACTCTATATTTTCTAAGCACACACACGAACATGCACACACATACACACACACACAACTAATCATCCTCAGTTTAATGGCCTTTTTCACACTTGAAAACAATTTTAAACAATGGATATGGATGCAAATTTGGATGATCAGACAGATACATTTCTCTTGTTAAGAGAGGGAAAGTAAAGGAAGAGGGAGCCAGCAATCAGGGAGGTTGGGGGAGGGCTGGGGAGGGAGAGGAGGTTGAAGAGATAAAAGGAGATGGATGCCAGCAGGGAAGAAAACAGTCTTGGGAAGAGATGTCCTGTGGTTTACTTACGTTGAAGTAAAAATACTGTGTTTTTCCATATATACAAACGTGGCCATGTCTTCTATGTACATAATCTCTAGTAAACTCTATATAGCTCACTGATGCTTTGGGAAGTGATTTGCTTTTTAGAAATGAGTCTTGCTTCAAGACAGGTGTAGGGTGAAATCAGAGACTGGCCATGGGAGGCCGTGCACATCTGGGTTATAGGAGAATTCAGGGGATGTTGGCCTTACTGCTACTACATTATTTTTTCTGTTTGGGAAATGAGAACTTTCAGAGAAATCATGGATCCTTAGTCTACAAAGTTATGCAACTTTAATGCACAAATATTTATCACATGGAGAATAATAAGCAGAACTTAAATTGTGGATTAAGTCAGGAGGTGGGAGGAAGGAATTACAAACACTTGAATACAATAATCAATCTTGACTCCCAAATTGAATTGCAAAGGCTAAAACTGTAATTGAGTAATTTAAGGAGTATCTATTCCCACTGATATCTCTTATTTTATGAGGCAACGTCACAGTTACTAAATAAAACCAGTCTGAAGTCAGTGAGGTCACATTTTCTAAGACTGTTAGTAAACATTGGTCAAAATAATGGTGCACTTGACTATTTCTGTTTATATTTTCAGTGACTTAAATTCATCATTGAATTATGACTTTCAGTTTATTTTTCAAATAACTTTTCTCTATTGTTTATTCATTTAATTATAAAAAGGAAATGCAGAAAATTAGAAAATGTAAAATATATGAGAATGCAAAAAAAGAAGAAAGTATTTTTGGTCTATTTTATTCTAGTCTTTTTTTCTATGCACGTGAAAGCATAAAAATATAATGTTTCTATTTAAAGTTATAATTAAAAATGTAAAATATGATTTTTTTAAATTAAATAAAAACATACTTATTCTACAAATATTTATGAAGTGTTTACTATGGAGCCAGAAAAAAATTCAAGATTAGAACTAAATGTTCTACATGAGGAGAGACCAAGACCAAAGTTGTCACTGTAGGTTGCTCCAACCAAAGGGTAAAATTATTCATGCTTATTCATTCTCCATGCACCAATTAACAAAAATTCTTGTGTTTATGGACACCTAATTATTTCCATTTGCATTTGACATTTTCTTAGAGTGTAGGTGTGGGTTGGGAAGGAATATATTATAAAATGTTTAATATTTAGAGATGTTGTTGGGGCTGGCCCTATGGCATAGTGGTCCAAGTTCAGCATGCTCTGCTTCTGCAGCCTGGGTTCACAAGTTCAGATCCCAGGCCTGGACCTACACCACTCATCAGCCGTGCTGTGGTGGCCACCTACATAGAAAATAGAGGCAGCTTAACATGGATGTTAACTCAAGACTAATCTTCCTCAAGCAAAAAGAAGAGGAAGATTGGCAACAGATGTTAACTCAGGGCCAGTCTTCTTCATCAAAAAAAAAAAAATTTAGAGATGCTGTAACTTTCATTTGACTATATTTTGTATATTTATCCTTGTGTTATTGCCTTTTAAATTGGGTCTACTGTTATTCAGTAAAACAAATAAACAAAACTGCAATTATTTTATAACGTGTTTTTAAAGCTTGCAACATTTTTACATATTTTTATGGGGAAAATGTATTTACAGATTGACAAAAGATTATGAAGCAAACACATGTGTAATCACCTCTCAGATCAAGAAATAGAATACATGGGGCATGTGGGACTTCATGATGCCTCCTCATTTGTTTTCATCCTATCCAACCCCTCCTCCATGGGTAACCTCTATATTAATTTTTTAAATCATCTTTTCTTCCCACCTTTGCATGTGTATCTATTCTTAATATACCACCTGTCTATCTCTTCTTAAACAAGATAGCTGCTTTAGAACTTTATATTAATGGAACAATATAGTAACTATTTTGTTTCTTGTATATTTAGCTCTATATATTCCCCTAGATTCTTCCATGTTGTAGTGTATGTCTATACATCATATATGTATATATATATTTGGTAATAGAATTCCGTTGTATTGATATATTCCAATTTATTTAACCTTTCTATCATAAATGGACACTTGAGTCATTTCCAGTTTTTGTCCTAAACAAACTATGTAGTTGTGAATATTTTATGAGCATGTATACTCACACATACATACAAGGATTTCTCTGATGCCTAGAAGGGGAAATTTCTGGGTGGAGAGGTCCAAACATTTCATTTTATTGGAAAATGCCACCCTATTTTCCAAAATTTTTATACTCATTTATACTCCCACCAGCAGTGGATCAAATCTGTGATTGTTCCAATCTTACCAACATTTAATTTTATCATATGTTCTAATTTTTAGCCAATATGTTATCTAATTGTGATTTTAATTTTAATTTTCCTGATTGCCAATGAACCTAATAACTTTTCAAAGATTTGTCATTTGAGTTTCCTTTTTGTTCAGGGCCTGTTCAAGTCTTTTGATTCATTTTTCTAATGTACTGTCTGTATTTTTCTCACTGATATTTGTAATTAAATTTTTTAGTTTGAGATTATTGTAGATTCACATTCAAGTGGAAGAAATAGTACAGAGAAATCCCATTTGCCCATTAATTAGTTTCCTCCAATGGTAACATCTTGTATAACTACTAAATAACATTACAATCAGGAAATCGACATTGATAAAATCAATCACAGATATTGTTCAGATTTCTCATTTTATTTGTACTTGTATTTGTGTGTGTGTGCATGTGTGTGTATATTTAGTTCTCTGCAATTTTATCACACGTGTAATTTTGTGCATCTACTGCCACAGTCAAGATACTGAGCAGTTCCATCACCAAAATGCTCCCTACCCACCTTCTCACTCACCCGCCCACACATCTTCTCTGAAAACCACTAATCTGTTTTCTATCTCTATAATTTTGTCATTTCAGGGATGTTATGTAGATGGAATAATGTAGACGGAATAATATAGCATGTAACCTTTTGGGACTGGCATTTTTTCACTCAGCCTAATTCCCCGGAGATTCATCCAAGTTGTTGCCTGATCATTTCTTTTAATGTAAATGTACCCACAGGTCTGCAGCATTTCCTTTTGAATTCACACTGAGATTCTGATTTGGATTTAGTGTATGTGCTTTAAGGCAAGGTCATTCAAGTATACTTTTGGAATAAGAATTTGAAAAAAAGAATTTAAAAAACCCTCAAAATGGGATAAGTTTACCTGATTAAAATAATTGCTATTCTAAAATATGTTTTTAAAAAATCTCAATCCCAAAGGGAGCCCTCATACACTGCTGGTGGGAATGCAAACTGGTGCAGCCACTATGGAAAACAGTATAGAGATTTCTCAAAAATTTAAAAATAGGACTACCATATGATCCAGCTATTCCACTACTGAGTATTTATTCAAAGAACATAAAATCAATAACTCAAAAAGATTTATGCACCCCTATGTTTATTACAGCATTATTCACAATAGCCAAGATGTGGAAGCAATTCAAGTGCCCATCAATGGATGAATGGATAAAGAAGAAGTGGTATATATATACAATGGAATACTACTCAGCCATAAAAAAGACAAAATGGTGCCATTTGCGACAACATGGATGGACCTAGAGGGTATTATGCTAAGTGAAATAAGGCAGACAGAGAAAGACATGTATCATATGATTTCACTCACATGTGGAAGGTAAACAGACAAACACATAGATAAGGAGAACAGATTAGTGGTTACCCGAGGAGAAGGGGTGGAGGGAGGGCAAAAAGTGTAAAGGGGCGCATATGTATGGTGATGGATAAAAACTGGACTATTAATGGTGAACATGATGCAGTCCATATAGAAACTGAAATATAGTGATGTACACGTGAAATTTACACCTGTCGTCAGCCTAAATGACCTCAATAAAATAATTAAAAAAAAACTCTCTCCTTCTTCCTCAAAGATTTCAATTCATCAAATTATAGTTTTCAACTCATTGTCTTGCTTTCAACAGATTTCATGATTTTTATTTGCATTTGCTTCTTCAATTGCTATCTTGTTTCTTTAGAATACCTATGAGTAAAGCAGTATTAAGGATAAACATTTAGATAAACAGACCCGGTTCCTGAGGTCTTCATGAATGGTAGAAGTATTATGTTTTCATTGACTTTATTTCTTATCTCATTAAGACATCTCTTATTTGTCTCCTAGGTTCTAGAGTTAGCACAGTGCCTGACATTCCATTAAGGTGTGTTGAAAGAGTGAATTACATTTGTAGATTTTTAAATTTATTATTAACCAGAAGTTGGAGCTGCAAAAACGTGTGCATTGATTAACAAAATGCTGCTTCTTGCTATTGACAGACTAAGATGCATCCTCAGATCTCTAAAACCAAAGATTAGAAATTGAAATGGAACATAAAGGAGATGACAGAAAATCTTCTAAAGCAAACATGGGTACCAGCTTTTAAAACTTCAAGAGAACAAAGGTGCAAACCTCCTTATTACTCTCCTGATTTAAAAGTCTAATTTCCCTTTTACCATATCTACACACTTACACACAAACACACCATTAGTCATAGGGTACACGAAAGTACTTTAGAAAGCTAGGTAGGGACTTGGGGACAGAATTCCTTCAGCGTGTTCTAATGAGCTAACAGCTGTGACACATAGATCATCACCTGCAGGAGCTTGAAGGCACCCTAGGGATCATCTTCTCAATCCCCTTAATTATAAAGATGAGAAAAAAATGAGATTGAAAAAAGGTCATTGACTTATCCAAGGTTACCCTGCTTGGTAGCAGCAGAACCAAGTTCAGATCTCAGATGGATTAAGCCATGTCAGGGTTGATCTGTTTGACACAAATCAGGGAATGTTAACCTGGAAAATGCTTTGCCTTCTCAGTCAGCAAATTGGTATTTGTCTCCCACTCTGCACTAGGCAATGTGCTGGGCATTGTGTGTGCAGAGATGGATAAGATAAGGTCTCACTCACCGTGAAGCTTGCTAGTTTCTGGGGAGTTAGACACATAACAAGATGCGTTACTGTAGACTGTGTTAAGTGCTACAACGGGGACATGGATAAAATGCTCAGAAATCATTGCGGAGGGACTCACCAAACAGTTTATTGCAATGCATTTGTCATGTCCCTCCAAGTCACTAAACATTTCTTTCAAGGCAGTTGTGGTGAGAGGGGGTATGTTACATAATCTACTCTGGACTTGATACAAATGGCCTGATTGTCCAGGGTGTTTCTAGTCCTATTATAGTGCATAGACCTGTGCATTAGTGATTACTTTTGGTTTTATTTTTAAGAAACACTGAAAGAATAATTCCTAAAAACAGTCTTTCATGTGTATCCAGAGACACAGGACTACTTGGATGTTTGAGGAAGGAAACAATATAATTTTTTCAAGAAAAAATTATAGAGAAAATATATTTCACCTTCAAAGAATGGCAAGTGGAAGATTCCCACATGCATCCAGGAGTGGTTTTTCAATTTACCTCCCCAAGATGCAATGTCCTAAATCTTTAATTTGCCCATGAATTTTTTTCCAGAGCACAGCTCGCATAAAAGAATTATGTCCCTGCTCTATGAGCCTTCTTTCCCTGAGTCTCTTCCTTCTCACTAACAAACGCAGGCATATTGAACCAGATATATTTCTTTCCAGTTTTCTTTGTCTGTCCCAAGGTCACATTGTAAAATATTCGCTGGTGCACTTCCACTTTCCTTCCTTTTTGTTCTCCAATTATGGACATTTTTTGGCTTCTTGTTTCAGATTCCAGCCCACCTCTGACTGCAGCTGCAGCTATGGTAGACAGGTCTAAGCACCTTGACAGCATCCATTTCAAACATTCTCTGAGCCTCCCTCCAAAGCCTGGGGTGTCTTGCCCAGCTCATATGTAAGTACCCTGGAAGTGTAGTGAAGTTAATGCCTCCAGGAAAACCCTCAACCAATGTGGAAGTTTAATGCCTCAGCTTCTTGTTTTTTGGTGGGAAAATTCCAAGAAGCATTCTATTCAGCACCTCGGATAGTTCCCGAGACACTTGAACCCCAGTTGCTCATAGCAATAAGCAGTTCAATAATGACCCTGTTATTGTTTATTGGTTTTCTCCCTACTTGTCGCTCTTGCTGTCTTCCTACGGGTGATCCCTGTGATCATCTCCCAAGTAAACTACCTATACCCAAGTCCCTGTCTCATGCTTTGCTGTGGAGGACCCAAGCTAAGACACTTCAAAATTCTGAACACTTTCTAATCATCCTCTCTAGCCTTGGTCAATATGTGATCACTACTGCTTTGACGATAGAATAACCTTTGTTCTAGGACTAAGTCACTGACACGTATTCTATATAAAACCATTTAAAATAGTTTCATGTCCAAAATTTGTTAACCAGTACATTAAAAATAATGGCACTAAATCTGTTCAATGATGTAGTAAATGGAAAAAGCTAGCAGGGCACGTAGACCAAGAAAACTATGCAAGCTGAGCTGAAACACTGCTTTCTGTACTAAATTTTGCTTCTCCAAAGGACTATTTGGAGAGAGTGAGAAAGTGTGATGTGTTTCCAGTAGGTCTATTTGCATTACTGCTGTTTATTGCTCCCAACTGTTTTCTTAGAAACTATCAGTTTTAGGTGAAAGGCTTACTTTATTATTTTTTCTTCTTTTTCACCCTAGTTATAAAAGTAATAAATGTTCTTTGTAGAAAATGCAGAATACTCAGAAAACCATAAAGAAGAAAATAATAATCATACATAATTCCACATCCCATAGTTAACCACTATTTTTGTTTTATTAAATGCTCTTTCAGGTTTGAGAATGTGTATAGAAGAAAGTAGTGGAGGTAGGGAGGAGAGAGAGGAAACAGGCTATATTTCTAGCTTTGTGTCCTATTTTTTACTAACATCTTTTTAAAAGCCCACAGATTATTCCACTATTAAATTTTCAAATTTTGCATTATTACGATAACACTGGGGCAGATATATTTTGTTTATAAATATAAAAATCAGATATTTCCTTTATATAGAGCCCTGGAAATGGGATAAATGGGTAAAAGAGCATGTGCATATATGGTGATCTTGATGCTTATTGCTAAATTGTTCTATGTTCTGTGATTTACACTTCCTTGCAGGGCTGGTTTCATGAGTATGTGACCTGTGTAATTGTATGGGTCCGTGTTTAGAAGGACCCCATGCTTGGTTTAATGCTCCTTACTGTTGGGATCTTGAAATCTGTAATGATTTTTGAACAAGATATTCCTCATTTTCATTTTGTACTGGAGACCCCAGAAATAATGTAGCTGCCCCCACTTCCAGGAGAAGAAAATAAACATCATGTTAAGGGTATTTTGTAATGGGAGATATGGAAAGACATGTGAGAGCAAAGATTCAAATGGATATCTGTTTCCCCCTTTCTTTTTCTTTATTCTTTGTTTCTCATTGGGTATTGTCTATATAAATCCAATCAGTTTTTTTTTTCTGTATCATATCCCATTGGGAAGATTAAATTGTTTTAGCTAGGCCTACTCAAGAGCTGCAGACAGTGTGAGTCTAGTCAAATAAGATGAAGCCATGTCTTGTCTTGGCTGCTTTTCACTTACATGGGGCTATGCCGCTATTTCAGATGTTTGAGCAGGAAATTGCTTCTGTGCTAACCATTAATTTTAGTTTTTTTTTTTAACGGAAAATAATAGCCACATCCATATGTATAACATTTTCTTGAAATATAATGCTGAGGATGCAATTTAGAACAAAAAAAAGGGATGGAAAACAACAATATGGTCAAAAGAGCAGGCCCAAGAGAACAAATTGAGAAATATCTATATATCTACATCCATCCCTATCTATGTCTTTTTCTAGTTACTATTTTTAACATATTAATAATTTTAGAGTAGTTTGGTAAGCTTTATTCATCTTTAAGCACATTCTTCTGTTTTATTAAAAACACTTTAGGCTATTTTCCTAATTTTACTTTAGCCAGTTATGTATGCTCTGATTACTGGCAATATTTTTGAATTTTAATAATTGATGTGAAAGTGCATTTGAATTACATTTTTATACAGCAATTCGGTTTGATTGATTATGTTCAATGGTTTTAGATTCTTTCCTCATTCTATTACCTACCTGCTGCTGCCTACATGACAGATCCTTTCCTTGTTGGCATTTTGTAATCCATTTTCTTTCACATACACTGAAGCATTGTCAGGACTTTCAGTTGCGAGTTCTGGAACTCCAATTATAAGCACAAGCTAAAAATAGGTAATCTTGTGGCTCATGGAAGGATTTATGCCTGGCTCTTGTGTGTTTATGTCTATTTATTGTGAGGGTTATGGTGTGCTCGATCACGGACAGCCCCACCGGGGAAGGGGTGCTGGCCGGTAAAACCACACGACCACTTCACTACTTCACTTCGAAGCCCAGAGTTATTTTCTTCCAGGAGTCTGCTTTGAGATTACATATGCTTTTTACTGTGGATTCAGTCTTACAACACAAAATATCAAATAGTGACCACACCCACTCTTGAAGTGGCAACAATTGTTTCAGGTAAAAACTGCTTAGATGTAAAGTAAATACAAATTAAAAAGTACTTAAAAATATAGCCCAATATGTAAAGTTGGCCTTGTTGTTTGAAAACTAATTTAAAATTCATGAAACCAAAATAACTTAGAAAAAGGCAACATTTGTCAACTTGATAAAATCACGTTAAAGCACATAAAGTTTAAAAAATACTACTATTTACTGAAAAAAATCAACCAAGTTGTTTTAGGATAATTCACATAGAACTGTAGGCAAAGTGACCAATTCAGAAAGAACTGCTAAGCAAGCAAAGAACACATAATTGGCTAAAATGCATTTAAAATTATTTAGATATTCAAAACAAGGAGGACTTCCAAAAACTCTGAAAGATGGGGAAATGTTTAAAATTATAGAAATCATTGCCTAACTGTCTCATGTTACTTTAACATTACAATTATATAAAAACCAGTGATGGGGAAAATTTATTTTTAACCAACTTAACATTTTGACCAATTTCATTTTAACCACTCCATTTGCAGTCATTGAGCACAAGCACAAGGCTTAAAATTCGAGAATGGTAGTGATAATGTACATTAAAATTTTCTAAAGAATTAAAACTTAGCATTCATCTAGTTTAGTTTTCCTATCTTGCTGTTTGATGGGAGGATGCAATTCTCTATGACAAACCTTTTTCACCCCTTGTTTGGAGCTATTGTGGTTGTGCTTGGCTTGTCTATCCTCTTTTTCTCTTTGTTTTTGCAATTCTTCATAGAGAGTTTACATAGGGTATTATTTAGACCATATTAATTAGAGTGATATCTATGGATTATAATCCAAATACAGTAGTTTCATGGGTGAGAAAGTTGAGCCCAGACCATACCATTTTGTCTTGGTCTACTATATATTTTCACCATACCCAACAGCTTTGGTATAGTTCTCAGAAAAATTTTAAAATACTGTATGAAGGTAAAGTTATCTTTCCCTATAATTTCAAAGAATCACATTTTATTTCTTCAAATTTCTTAAGCTTTTGTTATTTTAACAATATTTTCAGAGTTTAGGCTTGTGCTTCTGGAAACATGGTATAGACATACTTTTCTCTATTCCTCCCACTAAGTACAATGAAAAACTCTAGACACTATATATAAAACAAACATTAAAAGATTCTTAAAGATGGGGAGAAGAAGGCACACTGGCTAGTAATATCAGAGCCCAAGGAACAAAGCAGCAGCGAGCTCTCTTGGCTTTCTTTTGCTTCATATATACCAGAGTTGGAGCTGAAAAAGCTGGCAAACAAGAAATGCCAGAGGGTGAAGACGAAAAAAAAAGAGCCCCAGCAAAGTACTCCTCTCTCTAGCCGAAGACCAGGAGAGAGTCAGCCTAGCAAGACAGAAACCTTTTAGATAATAACTACTGTACTCTAGCAAAAAAACTAAACAAAAACACCCCCAAACATAAAAACCTGGGCCATATCTCTAGTCATGCCAACAAAGGCTGGGTGGGGAACTAGACTTCCACCCTTGTGACATTATAATAAGGTGCCCCAACACCTCACCAGAAAGAAATAGAAGATCTCAGCAAAGACGTAAGAGATATAAAGAAGAACCAAGTGGAAATTTTAGAATTGAAAATATAAACACCAAAATGTAGTTTAGTGGATGGGCTCAACAGCAGAAGGGAGGGGCAGCGGAAAGAATCAGTGAGCTGGAAGTTAGAACAATAGAAATTACCCAATCTGAAAAATAAAAAAATAGACTGAAAAAAGTAACAGAAACTCAGATATGTGGGACCATAACAAAAGATCTAACACTAGTGTTATTAGGATCTCACAAGGAGAGAAGAAAGAGGGCAAGGCTGATAAAGTACTCCAAGAAATAATGGCTGAAAACTCCCCAAATTTAGTAAGAGGCATAAACTTAGAGGAGCAAGAAGTTGAGCAAATGATAAATAGGATAGATATAAAGAAATCCTTGCCAAGACACATAATTACTAAACTTCTAAAAACTAAAAACAAAGAAAAAAATATTAAAAGCAGCCGGATAAAAACAGTACCTTACTTACAGAGGAAAAACAATGAGAAAGACAGGCAATTTTGATAATCCAGACTCAATATGTTGAGGGTCTGGCTTAAAGCAGTTGGCTAGTAGTCTTGTCTATGGATGTCCAGATATTTATATCTCTGTGAAGATTAAAAATTTGGGAGGTTGTTTACAATCCTAAACAAGATATCAATGAAAAGAAATAGGATTCTACAAGTCAGAATGGGAGGGACGATTCAACTGGAAGATTAAATTATTCTGAATTATTTTTATTTTTTTCACTGAGGAAGATTTGCCCTGAGCTTACATCTGTTGCCAATCTTCCTCTTGTTGCTTGAGGAAGATTTGCCCTGAGCTAACATCTGTTCCAATCTTCCTCTATTTTATGTGTGGATCACCACCACAGCATGGCTGCCAACGAGTGGTATAAGTCCGTGCCTGGGAACTGAACCAGGCCACCGAAGTGGAGCATGCCACTGTGTTTTAATCATGTGGATCCTTTACCTCAGAGAACTACTGAAAGCAGTGGGCAGGGCTAAAGGTAGTTGAACTTTTTGTATTAACAAAGTGCTTGTACTCTGATTAATCAGTCCTTCTGATGTGGCATTGTCTCTTTTACATATGCAGAATGAAATACTATTCTTAGAAATGTCCTTCGGAAACGATAGATAATAATACGATATACTCACACGTTTTTTCTCAGAGTAGCATTGACATTTGTGTTCTCATCTCTACCTATTCATTTGGTAGCAACAGTTTCATTAGACTGTGAGTGTCTTGAGGACAGTGATTTGACTTTGAATTCCTTAGTGTAGGAGATAATGTGTGGGACATAGCCAGTACTCAATTAATGTTTGCAGAAAGCATGTATGCATAAATAAGTACTGGAATAAATAAATGGTATTTGTGTAACTAGGTACACATTTTTCCACAAAACAAAACAAAACCCTCATAAAATATAGCCTATTTTGGCACTTTAAAAAACTTGAGAAATAGTATGCATATTTTTACTGTTTTGCTTTTCTAGACAATTACTGGCATTCTGTATAACTAGTGATTACAAATTAATTTAAATAGCTTTTAGAAGCTATTGAAGCAGGTAAAAGTGAAAGAGGCATTTTATAATTTGTCAAGCAGTGAGGATTACCACCTTACTTTAAATATTTAGGTAGGAAAGACAGTATACATAATTTCATAATTAGACACTAGCCTAATTATAATATTTAAAGTATGTGACTTAACTAACCTTAGCCAAAATATTTAACCTTATTTTCTATTATTTCTTTATGTGAATTATAGAATTTATTTGTCAGTTTCTGCTAGTTAACCACAGATAAAATGATTTCAAAAGAGTTTTGAAGTTCTTCGAAACCTTTAAAGTGTCAGAACATAGAATTAAAACATTCTTTTAATTTATTGGTATATGTTAGTATGTATGTGTGTGTGTATTTTTTAATATAACAGCTTTATAAAGATATAATTCACACACCATACAGCTGGCCCATTTAAAGAACACAATTCAATAGTTTTATAGTGTATTCACAGAGCTGTGCAGTCATCTCAACTATTTAATTCTAGAATATTTTCATCACCCCAAAAAGAAATCCCATGCTCATTAGTGGTCACTCTCCATTCCTCCATTCCCCTAGCCCTTGTCAACCATTAATCTACTATCTGTATTAGTGGGTTTACCTATTCTGGACATTTCGTATAAACGGGATCATATAATATGTGGTCCTTTTTGTCTGGCTTCTTTCATTTAGCATGATGTTTTCAAGGTTCACCCACGTTACAGCATGTGTCAGGATTTGACTTTGAATTAAAGCCTAAAGAAAAACATATTTTAGTCTAGTTAAGCCAACTAGGGGATGAAAATTTCAAAGAATAGTCACTCTCACTGGAATCACCACACCTTTATGTTTTGGGATAAAACTGTATCTATCTCCAGCTTCTAACATATGCTTTGGAGATAATGTTGCCTCATAAATGCTGAATGAATGAGTGAATGAATGGATGTGAAAAAGGAGTCAACTCTAAAGTTGCCCAGTCTCAGTTGCTATTAGATTTCATAACATTAGGCAGAGACATGAGCCAACGAGTTTCTTTTTTTTTTTTTTTTTTTTTTTAAAGATTTTATTTATTTATTTTTCCCCCAAAGCCCCAGTACATAGTTGTCTGTCATAGCTGCACATCCTTCTAGTTGCTGTATGTGGGACGCGGCCTCAGCATGGCTGGAGGAGTGGTGCCTCGGTGCGCACCTGGGATCCGAACCCGGGCCGCCGGCAGCGGAGCGCACGCACTTAACCGCTAAGCCACGGGGCCGGCCCCAACGAGTTTCTTGAAATACACAAGCAGTGGTAAACTCTACTGAGTCAAAAACATAATCAGCAATATTGGGGAAGTAAAGTTTTAACTAAGTAGTTTATAGACCAGAGGTGACTAAGAAATGACTCATCCATTTCTAAAACCATGTACGGTCAATGAACAAAACTGACAGAACTTGCCAATCAAGGAACAGTCGAAACAGATGAAAATAGATGGAAAATTACCCAAGCACATCAGCAAATGTACTAATGTCTGCTTTCAAGAATGACCTGCCAGAAAACCAATTTGTCTTAACGAATACTGTGAGAACAACCAGAATTTTCACAGTGAGGCTCCTGTACCTGAATGACCATTACATTTCTCCACTGCTACACTCTAAGGGAACATACAGGGCAGAGCCAGCTGTGTGAAATAGTGGAATCACTGGGAGGTCAGTGAAATGCATTTCAGATAAAGTGAAAAACCTTCCCAATAGTGCCAAGGATCTTCTTAAGCAGACATCTAGTACAACAATGATGCTTTCAAAGGAGAACAAAGGCTGATACATGTTTTTAAGGAATCAGAACTCACTATAAAATGAAAGTCTTGAAAGAAAGCCCGGCTAGATCCCAATATTCTGCAATTTTGCACAGATGTATTTTTGGTTTCCTAAGCAGTGGTTGTACTGAAATGTCAGATAGGCTGGGGAGTATTTCATGTTAGCTTTGTGGATGGTTCTGCTGCCTTCTGTTATTTGCTTGGGGAGCACAGGCTGAGGAAGCAGTTAAGCTTAAAGGCAACACGAATTTGCATGTATAGTCGATGATCTTTGTCAAAAGTGCTTTTCAAATCCAATTTACAAACCAAAAACACTAAGAAGCAGGGAAAGAGAATTATGTTGCATAACTATTCCTACCCTGGTAGAATGGTCATTAGTTGGGAAGTATTACATGTAATTCTTTAAAATAATCTGGATTTGAATAGCTACTTTTAGACTAGGCTCTTTAGAACCATTTAAAGTTTAGAGAATGTAAGTAAAGCCATAGTTTTAACATTAGGATTTTTTAAAGTAGTAAATATAAGTAGATTCAAAATATCTAAGTATTTATTGTAGTATTTTTATTTATAAATGGCTACTTGTAGGCATAAGAATCCAATTATAAAGTGCAAGTTGTAACTGGATAAACTACGTGTGTAAATCTGCTTAAAACCATAAGATATTATTGTTGTAATTATTGTAAAAGAGTAGAATGTATGCAGACGTTTATCTCGTAACTTCCCATTGAGGAATTATGTCTTTTTAAGTAATCCCAAATAGGATGTTAATTTTCTGGTTTCTAGGTAATTCCATTAAGCAAAATTATTGGTTGCCTCTCATGTTCTAGGTACTGTGATAGATCTGGTGCATTCACAAGGATTAAGATGCAGGGCCTGTGAGCAACAAGTTTTTAGCCTAGTAAGGAAGATGGACAATTTAATAAATGATTCCACTATATGATAATTGCATTGTAAATAAATACGAAGAACAGATATTTCCTAGAGAATAAAACAATTTATAACGCAGAGGTGTTGGCTATGAAAATTTTTCTCGAGCAAGGTAATATCCGAACTGAGGTTTAAAATCGTAACAACCAATTTGCCAGGCAGGCAAGGAAGGAAGGACAGAACATATTCCAGGAAGTGGCCCTTCCATGTGCAAAGGCAAGAAACATGAGACATTGTGATATGTTTTGAGGTAAAGAGAATTATAATCATTCCTATCTGAGATGCATCTTTTAAAATAAAAATAACAAAAGCTTCATATAATATAATCATTAATTTGACACTTTTCAAAACAGTGTGTGCTAGAATAGCCTATTTTTTAAAATGCCACTAGGATTACATCTCATAAAAATACATAGATTTTCTTTAATGCGTTTGTTTGTTTTTTTGACATATGATCAAATATCTTTTTTACTGTGATTAGAAACAAGACTCTAAGAGTGTAGCTTATATTATTTTTAAACCTGAAGCTTAGAATGCAAGATATATTATGATTTTCAAATCCTAGTTTTATTATTTAACAGCTGTGTGACCATGGGCAAGTCACTAACTTCTGTAAGCATCTGTGAACTCAATATGTCAATCCAGTCCTGCCCTGCACATGCTCCATCCAAAGCAAACTACCCAGCTCACAGACTCTGTCATCTAGGTGGTTATCTTTTGTATTAGACTACATGACATTTCAACTTCATTCATCTGCCCACTTACCCTTCTCTTCAGGAAATATTCCAATTATTCCTCTGAGTTATGGATGGTGAAGAGAGTGCATACTTGCATTATTCATCTCATACATAAACAAAAAGAGACATTGAAGGGGAAGGAAATAGTTGCACAATATTTTCTCTTTTCCCAGATAGAATGAAAATGTTTGTATTGGTCACCTCAGGCTGCCATAACAAAATACCACAGACTGGGTGGCTTAAACCACAGAAATTTATTTCCTCACAGTTCAGGAGGCTGGAAGTCCAATATCAGAGTACCAGCGTCGTTGGGTTTTGGTGAGATCCCTCTTCCTGACTTGCCACGACTGCCTTCTTGCTGTGTCCTCACATGGCGGAGAGAGATTGACCTCTCTTTCTCTCTTCCTCTTTTTATAAGGCAACTAATCTCATCACGAGGTCCCACCCTCATGACCTAATCTGACCCTAATTATCTCCCAAAGGCCCCATCTCCAAATACCATCACATCGGGAATTACCGCTTCAAAATGTGAATTTGGGAGAGATACAAACATTCAGTCGGTAACAACATTCCTTTTGATTTTCATTATAGAAAGTTTGTGTACTAATTCTTAGAGGAAGCTCATAACTGAAAGACCATGGACTTTGGGACCTGAGAGATAAACATTAAACTGTAGCCCCATTAATGTCTATCTTCGTGGGGTAGACAAATTATCTCATTTCTTAGACTCACTTTTTGAATCTGTTAAATGAAGGATAGTGCTGCAAAATAAAAAATCTTTTATTTTGCTTCCATATATTGAGTATTTGCGATGTGTACTATACTCAGCCAAGAATTTTATTATCATTATCTATTTAAATCCTCAAAATAACATTATGTCATATTTCACCCCTATCTACAGAGGAAGACACTGAAACTCAGAGAGCTTAAGTAACTTGACTGTCACTTGGCTACTGAATGGATATGAACCCAAATGAAGCTGATTCCAAACCCTGTGTCCCTAACCATTGTACTTACTGCCAGTACATTTTTTAAGATTGTGGTGAAGATTGAAAGAGATAATGCATATAATGAATTATGATCTTCCTGGTAAAGCATCGGTACCTGACAAATCTCAGTTCCCTTTCCCCCTTCCGTTCTTTTCTGCTATTTTATTTGAAGGCCCTACTAGAGTGGAAATGTATTCATGAGCAATGTATTTTACATTAAAAAAAGAAATCATACAACAGCAAAAAGATTTTAATGGACCATGGAACTTATTTATATGAGATTTTAAAAATATGATTTCCCTTTGGTCTTCAAAAATGAGTTTAAATACAGTCTTTAAAGATTTCAGAAATTAATTTTCTTTATGTCAAATTTTTGATGAGCTGCTGGAGTGATTTTCTAGAAAATATCAGTGACGACTTCGTTATTCTGTCGGAGTACTTGACTGCTGCTCAGAGACACCCACAGACACTGGTAAAACTAAGTCTTGTGGCTGCCAGATTCTCTGGGAGAGAAAAAGAGCTTTGCTACATGAGATGCATTTAATATAAAATAGCTATGAAAGAATAAGAAAAGAATGTGTTGCTTCACTGACAGTTTGACTTTTCAGATTTTAAGTTTCTGTAGTAACTAAAAAGGAATGAAATGTTCAAGCTCAGAAACCTGAGTCCGCCATCTTTATACTCGTTCTAAATTAAAATAGAGCTATGTCCATACAATAAAACATAACTTAGCCCTTATTGCTGTGTGAGAAGCTGCTATATTTCTCATTTGACTCAGATGAGCAGTCACACGTTTTTTTCGCCATATTTTTCTGTTACTTGTAAGAATCCAGTATAATGTGAGTTATAACAGAGAATGACTTCTCCTCTTTGTTCTACCAGGGTTCATCAACTCCATGGTTTAACCGTAACTAAGATCAAGGTTTGGACATAAAAATATATTTAAATATGCTACCAAAGCAGTTTTTCATCACATAATGGGTTAGAAATCTCAGGAGCACAAGGAGAATTATAAGGTGACTTTGGATGATGGTTTTATGTAGCTTTGATCATGTCTGGTAGTGGAATGCAGACAGGCAAATTAGTTAAGCCAGTCTAATACCCTTTACATCCTCTCTCTGTAAAACCCTGACCAGTAATAGCAGAGTTTATATTGTGAGGCAGACTGAAGCTGTAGGGACTCAAATTTTGTTCCATGCAAATACACTTACAAGTTACGTTAAAAGTAATTATATGTTATTGCTTAATATCAGTACAGGAAATAGAAGGCAGGGAACAAGATTTAAGGAGCCCTTAGGATTGTACAACTGGAAATTATTTGAAAACTATCCTGTCTAAAAATAAATCTGTCAATCTAGTTTTCTTCAAGAAGACTCTAGCTTATATCCAGTGGCCTGCAGTGATATTTTAGTGTTAGTTTTTGACTTTGAGTAGTTTGTAGCACTCCAGGACTGATCTGGCTGAACAGTGGGACCAAAACAGGGGGTCTAATCCATCCAACAGTCATGTCAACAGTTACAAAAGTTTCCTGAGGATTTGGACTAAAAACCAATGCACTGAGTTCCAAAGAAAATGCTTCATTTCTTGGAAACAAGTCATTAAATCAAAAGTGACAAGCCAGCAGGAAGGAGATCAAAGACTTTTTTGAGGACTTTTGCCAAATGATTTGCCCTCTGATAGTCACTTGTGCAAGATCTGAACATAAAGTTCATTGATAAAATAAGACTGTATTGAGCATCCGCCGTATATCGAGCCAGATTCTTTGCTAGTACAAAAGCTGGATATGCTGGTTTGGCTAATGTTGTGGTAGTTAAAAGATATTGTCGAGAAATTTGATATTTTCTTAACAATGGTAGAGGACTAAAATATACAACATTTCTTGACTTTTTACTATGTGCTAGGAACTGAATTAAACCTACAATTTGGATTATCTCGCAGTGAGAAACATCACTGATAAGCTGGTATAAATTAGTTTTCTGAGTGCATCTCATTTAACACTTGCTACAGACCCAAAGAGGTAAGTATTATTTCAACTTAACAAGTGAAGGAATGAGCTTAAGAGTTTAAGATATGTGCTCATAGTCACACAATGAATTATGGTGGAGACAGGCTTCTAATTCCAAGGCCGTTTTCTTAATAACTTTCCCATGCTTTGTGATTAGGAGGAGCCTCAGAATCTAGTGAGAGCAGAGGTTTTTATAATTTTCTTACAATGAATTCTTGGATTTCCACTTAGTTTTTCTGACAGTACAGAGAATTCTGGTGTCTTCTCCACACTAGTGTTGTCTTTTTTTGTCACCCACTCCTCTCCAAGGGAGAAACACTTGTTAATATGTCTAGTTAGAGCTTGAGTCATTGATTAGGCTACAATTAATAATAGATAAGATTACTGTACTTTAAAGTCATAGAGATCCATGCTCCCTTCTCTCTTTAGAGCTTCCAGTTTTAGCCACTGAGGCCAAGCCAGCCAAATTCTTGCATTTCTGCTTGTATTCCATGTGGCAGAATTGATAAACCAAGTTTAGGACACTGTTAAGGACTGGTCACCTTGCTTGCTCTATGTAAGTATTCCCGAGAATGCTCTTCATAATTTATATGGGAAGGGGGAGTGTTGAGAGGTAAGAATTGGAGGATTAAGAGATGAGAGGAGACCCTGAGACCAAGGCTTGTGTTCTGAATCAACTTTTCATGCATCTGGAATATTTGTTGCTTGCATAGATGTTAGCTGTTTGTAAACGGTAGTTTGATTCAAATTCTTTTTTCTTTTCTTATGTAAGGCTCCCTTGGGAATCTCCTGTATGGTAGTAGGAATGGCTTGGATTGGCACTGGATTGGGGTCTCTCTGGATTCATTGCACTGATGCCTTCAAAATGCTATCACAACCTCATCCAAAATGATATCGACCCTTTGTCTGGTATATGTTGAAATGTATTTTCAAAATTTGTCACTCGTCTTTTTAAACTTTTTTAGAGTATCTTCTGCTGTACAGAAACTTCATTTGGGATGGTAGTCAAATTTATTAGTCTTTTCTTATATTATTTCTGACTTTGGCAATATGTTAAGAAAGCCCTTTCCCACTGTAAAACTTAAAAATATGCTTCTATATTATTATTTTTTTAACTGTTTTTTTAAAAAAATTAAATAATTTCTCTATCTGGAATTTATTTTTGTATGGTATATGTAGGGACATTAAGTGTTATTTTCCCCTCCACCCAATGTTTAGGCATTTCTTCCAATGTCATTGATTAATTTTACTATTTTTGAAATCCCAACTGTAATAAGTCCACTACTTGCCTTTTAAATTCTTATTTACACCCTAATACACTCTCACGTAATTTGTATTCTTTAAACAATCATATTTCTTTATAAAAAATGTGCAAAATGTGCATATGCTCTTTTGGAGCCATCATAAATACTAATGTTTGATGCATAATTGAGCATATTTATCTCCTCCCTATTGATTCTCAAATGTGAATGATTTTTACAGTCACGCTGACCACTCTAGCCTTTCTTAATTAGAGATATTCTAGGAGATGGATTAAGGGATCTTGCCAGTGAACTTGGGGAAGAACACCTCAATGCTACCTTCACATAGTACAGATAGTCCAAATCATAATTTTTTTTGCAAAAGACAGTGACTGTCCTACTGAATTTTAATAAGAGAAAAATGTCGCTGATTCAAAGAATACCAATTCTGATTATGACCATGATCATAGATTTACAGCAACTCAGCATTTGATAGATGAACAAACAGGCTTGGTGAGGAAAAAATGAAGAGCTAGGCCTAAAATTCAGCTAGACCATAATGATAATTCTAATTATGGTATCAGCAACAATTTGAATATCTCTGATGTTGTAGGCTTTATGTTAGGCATCACTTAAATTCTTAGAATAACCACAATATTATTTTCATTTTTTGTGAGAGATGGCTGAGGTTCAGGGAACTCAAGTAACTTACTCATTTTGTAGAATCAGTCAGTGGTGCAGCTGGGAGCTGGGATTTACACCCAGGTCAGTCCAATCTAACATCTGGGCTAATTTTTCAGTTTGCTAATTCATCCCCTCTTTCCTTTTACATCTATGCGCTGTGACTAAGGATAGCAGGCTGAATATGGTAATCAAAGAAAAGTCTTCCACTGAGTATATCTATGTTAAAAAACTGCCAATCCTATCAATTAAGCTTTGTCTTCCTGCTACACTACAGGAAAGTCATAGAAAAGAGCTATTTGCTGAGTGATTATTTCTGTTTAACAAAGATGGGGTTATGGATGAGAGATTTTTGTAACTATTTTGAAGGCATTTTTATACAGATATTAATACTTACCTATAATTAAGACTATCTTAATGGTTTTACCATATATTTGCAGTTTCTAAACTCTGTCTGGACAAGTTCACGTTCTGCAAGGTGAACATCATTCTTTAAAATTTAATAAAATAGAAATATTTTATAGTAACAACTTCATGTAAAGGAACAGTTTGAAATGTGCTGGCTATGGCTTCTGGGCTCACTTAATTTACAGACAGCCTGTTTCAATTTTCTCTAGCTTGCACCCTCATGGTTCAACTAAATTAAATAAGCTTTAAAAATTGAAAAGAGGAAGGAGGCTATTTACCAGGAAAAATGGAAAAAGTAGAAATATCTCCAATTGCCCTCACCCTAATTTCCCACCTCAGGTCTCAACAGTCAGTGACATGGCTGAAGATGGAGGTGATGTTGCTTCTCTCTTGGACCTATGCTAATTTGGGGCCCCCATCTTAGGTTGCTTGGTTTGATTTTATTGAGGACATTGAGAGGCATTGAGTTGGGTCTCAAATCATCTGGACAAGAAAGCTGTGCACAGTGGCCACTTGTTTGTTCTTGGATTGTGCTTCTTCTCCCCCCAGATGTTGTCCGTCAAAGTAGGGCTGGGTCCCAACTGCACTCTTCCCACACCTATCACATCAGAAATGGCGTGTGGGCTGGAGTGGCTTGATGCTTTGTCTCACCTGTGGATTTAATATTTGGCAATTTCAGAGATTAAAACGTGCCTTTGGCTAGATTACAATAACTAGTAAAAAACTATGTCCAATACATTAGTAAATCCTATTTAAGCCCTGAACAAAACCTTACTTTGTATTTCTACATTTTAAAAAATATAAATAACATTATTTGAATGTTATTAAATTAATAATATATTGAAAAATGTCCAATACTTTATTCTTTATCGTAATTTACATTAAACACTCACAATCAGATCTTTAAGAAATAACCTCTGCAAGATAAAAGACATTTCTGTGCAGGAGAAACTAATGACTTTTGTAAGGAGAAATTGGTCCGTCATAAAAACCAGGGAAATCTAATGGACTCCTCAGATATTCAACAAGGAGGTGAGGCATTGGTATGATCCTATACGAGAGGAAAACTGAGATGAAAAATATAAGTATCCTTTGTTGCAAACTATTCTCAATATTTGGCTTTTCAGAAAAAGGAAAAATGCAGCCCAGAGCCAACATATTTCATCATTTGAGTTTCATTATAAAAATGACAAAAACTTACTGGGTTGGAAATATTAAAGGCAACATGATGGGATGTAGGATCCTGTTAATAGTTGTCAAATCTAGAGAAATGTCAAGGAAGGGAAGATGGGAGGTGCCAAATGGAAAGTTTATGAGGCTCTTAAAAATAAAGTCTTTACAAAACTGTGTCTCAGTTGCTCTCTCTAGGGTAAAACTTGTTCTACATTTGGAACGTTCTCCCACTTACCTTGTGAGGCCCAGCAATCATTATCCCTTAAACCGGCCTTGCTGCACTAACAATGGCAGTTAGACAGGGAACAATCGCTAAAGAAGGCTTAGGACCCAAATGGCAATGCTTATAAATCTACAGTTTGCTTCAAGAAAAGGACACAATACAGCAATATCGTTAAAGGAAGGACATGCATGACAGCCAAAGGCTATCTTGCAACAAGAGTTCCAGAGATGCCAGGTGTGACTTCCAATTGCCTTCCCTCTGTAAGGGCCATATCCGGAACACTTTTTCTTTTGGATTAGGAAGCACTGATATGTGCACTGAATACATTGAAACCAGGGAGCCCAAAATGGAGTCTTAACCTGGGTTTCTTATAGCCCATTGGTCAGGTGGGCATATTCTTATTATATAACCAGCCCCGCCAGCAAAGCACCACTCTCCCCACACCCACCCCTCAGCCTCAGGGGTCTCGCCAAGATCAGTTGTAAATCACCAATTTCACTATTATCAATAAACAAAGCTGACAAGATGGTATGAATGACCCTGAAACTCCTCAGACTCATAAAAACCTCAAACTCATAAAAAAGATGGTTACAAAGCAACATTAATAATCAATATCTTTCATACTTTGACCAGGGATTTGGGTACTTTAGCAAAACAATTCAGGTCAATTCCAGACTTGCTGAAGTTAACCCTTGCAAATAACTATATTCTTACTTGCCCACAGGAACATTTCAGGAAATCACAGTAAAATGTTGATTTCTTGCTAGATATTGGAATGTTATGATTGGAGTAGATATATGTAGTGATGCCTTAGGATTTCTCATACACTAATTGTACACAACAACAACTGTTTTAAGAGTTGTGTTATGGAAGGAGTATCATTTTTCTTTTTAACTTCAAAGGGAAGCTAAATGCTGCAGCTCTTCTAGAAAATAGAATCATTTTAATGCTCTGAAATTTATACATTACTATTCTCAAGGAGACTCATATTCTTTCAGACAGTGCATAGTAGAATCTTGATGACTTAAGTGAAGGCAAATGTATTACTAGTTTGTTTTGGGGTATTGGTTTATTAAATTGTGCCAGTTATAAATTTATTATCTCTTAGCTCCAAATCTACCCTTCATTACATATTTGTGATAGTGGAACCTTTCTTCCTCACCAGTTGGCACAATGCTAATCTTTGATAGTAACAGGCTCTAGAAGGATACTGGGGGGAAGAAGAGACTTCTCTTCCTGGGTCTGATGTGCTTTGCTTCTTCCTGCTTGTAAAGGGCTAGGCTGGCATGTGAGGCATCCAGTGCAGATCACCAGATCTCCTTGATGAGTTCAGCAGGCAGCTTTGTGAGTTTCATAGACACACAGCTGGCTTTCTAGAAGCAAGGTCAGTGGTGTCTCAGCTTCTGGGTGAGTTCTGTGGGCAACTCAGCTAGCTTCCACAGGGCGAGTTCCAAGGGCACCCCAGATGGCTTCATGGAGCCCTCCCAGTGCTGGCCTTTTGGTGAGTTCCCTTGAGCAGCTTCCTAGTAGCTTTCTGGTTAGGTCAGTTGGTGCTCCAACTGGCTCCTCAACAAGTTCAACAGCAACCCTAGCATGCAGCTTCCTGGAAAATTTTGTGGGCGCTGTGGCAGATGGTTCTGTTTCTACCCTTGGCATGCCAACCTTAAACAAGCTCTAACCTAGGACAATGCAGAAATGTTCTCTGTCATCCAGTGGGCTGGAACCTTACCTTCTCCAATGAGGTCTGAATCCTCACCCTAGAGAGGAAACCCACTCCCTCCACTTCCAAGTTTATTCCTTTCTTGGGTATATTTCCTCAGCCCTAGAGTATTTGGGAAGTTTTATTTCCTTTTAATTAATTCCTTGTAAAAAGTTAATAATTCTTTATATTAAACCTTCCATGTTCAGATTACTTTGTGGTTTCTGGCACATGTATCCATGACTGATACAGAAGTAGAAAGACTAATATGACTGGTAGTAGCCTGGCAAGTCTTACTGTTCTTAAGAGGTCAAGGAGACCCATTAAAAATGGCAATGAGATACTTCAGTTGAACTTAACTCAAACAGCTACATCTTGACCCAAAATTATGTAATTAATAAGAAAAAAATCATCTCTTGAAAATATTTCAAAGCCTTCCAGTTTCACTACCTCTTCACAATGTAAAATTTCATATAAATTGCTAGGGAGTGGAAGCAGGACATTAACTAATGACGTAAGAGGAGTCAGTGATTATATATATATGTGTATATTATTATTATTATTTTTAATAACCGAGGGTGTGTATATAGCCTGGATCAGCTTATATTTCCAGCATCACTAATTCAGGTGAGACCAAAATTATGAAGCTCTTTAATATCATCTAGAGGAAAGATGAAAAGCTTTATTAGAAAATAAGGGAAACCAGATTATCACTGGGTAATCCAGTTTGAAAAGAAAAGAGAGCTGGCTATAACATACATAGTATGTTACATACATAGTACATAGTAGTGGAGATTGAAAACTTTTTCTTGAACAGCAATAGAAGATGAAATTTTAGTCAGATCAGTTTGACAGTTTTGATCCAATTGATGAGTCTCTCTTCAAAGCCTCTGTACCACAATGAAATGTAATTATGAGGGAGGAAGAAATGGATACAAATACTTGATCCTTGTCTCGAATAGCCAGGGTAGAAACAGCCTAAAACTGTGAGCCTGACAGATAGCTAAATGGCTTCTCTGGTGAGGCGAGCCTGTGCGATACCGCCATCACAGCGACTTTGTTTTCTGCAGGTGACACATGTATTCTTCCCCTAGATTTTTTTGCCACTTACACTACAGAACAGACTTCTCAGCCTGCTGCTCCTGACAGCCAGAAAGGCAGAGTTCTCAGGCCAAAACTATGCAGAAATAATTACTCCTAATTATTGGAACCTTAAAGTGCAGTTCTGATGCATCATTAGGATTTTCCCAAAAGCCTAATTTTACTCAATTTTTTTTAATCTCTGGAGGAAGAGCAATCAGGGAGTCAGCCCTCAGCAAACCATTAAGTACATATAGTCCCCAAAGAAATGTTACTCAGACTGAAGCAGAGAAAAAAAATATCTGATTCTGTACTCCTCACAAAAGGAGGCCTCTATTGTCAGGATATTTTGCTTAAACAGGAAAGTGAAGCTATCCAAAACATAGTCCTCTGCCCCCACCCACTTTGTCTTGTTCTCCTTCTCATGGATTGAGATGAAAGCCATCTTTCTTTTCTCAGAGGAACTTCCACCAGCCTGCACCTCAGATTTCACCCTTCCCCAGCTGTATGGCTATTTGGTGGTCATATTTATCTACACTGCCTTCATTATCTTCTTATTGCCTAGCTTTTTCATTCGTATGTTTATTCTTATGCCTACATCTTGAAGAAAACAGTTTTTCTGACTCTGCAGTTTCCTCTCTTGTCTTCCACTAGAATTTTCCAATGACCATGCTGCTGGACCCTGCTGCCACCAAACTGGCAGGAAAATCTAATCGCTGCCTACTTTTGAAGGATGGGGATGGAAGGTCAGTTCCCTGCTCACACCACCAGTACTTGTCTGGCAGAGGAATCAGAGAGTTGCCTGCATTGACCGAGCAGGAAATGAGTGAGTTTTGTGCTCAGCTCTGTACTCAGTTTGTGGACACCACCCTGCCGGAGAAGGGGAGCACAGCCTGGTTCTTCCAGACAGGGGTGGAAGATTAACTCTCCACCCAGACACTGGGCTGGGGAATCAGAGCAGAGTACTTGCTTCTGTGGGGCAGGAGGTTGGAGGGGAGGCTACATTCCCTGATCACACCCCTGGAACAGTGTCATTTTTCCATTGTGTTTGGCTGGATTTCCACGGAAATTTCTTTCTTTTTTTTTTTGTGAGGAAGATCAGCCCTGAGCTAACATCCATGCTAATCCTCCTCTTTTTGCTGAGGAAGACCGGCTCTGAGCTAACATCTATTGCCAATCCTCCTCCTTTTATTTTTTTTTCCACAAAGCCCCAGTAGATAGTTGTGTGTCATAGTTGCACATCCTGCTAGTTGCTGTATGTGGGACGCGGCCTCAGCATGGCCAGAGAAGCGGTGCGTTGGTGTGCGTGCCTGGGATCTGAACCCGGGCCGCCAGTAGCGGAGCGCGTGCACTTAACAGGTAAGCCACGGGGCCGGCCCATAGGTGGGAATTTCCAAAAGAATTTTCTGTTGTTAGGTCATTTTCTCCCATGTCCTTTGGCTAGGGCAACAGGCTTTTCTTGAAGCAGTTTTTTTTTTTTTTCCTGGTTTGTGCCTTTTGGTAGTTCTGGGTTGGAGGGTTCTAGGGTGCTCTGTCAGAGATATGTGGGAAGTCACAAGGAAACTCAGAGGCTCACCATCATGTCATTTCCTCAAGTCCTGAGGTCCCTGGGCAGTTTGTCTTCTTCTTTCCACCTTTCAGAGCCTTCCTATGTTTGTTTGTTCTGTTGTATCTATGGGTTTTCAGCTGTAAGAGAGGATCCCGGGGAGGAAAGCGACTACTCTATCTTGCTGGAAACAGAAATTTCCATACGCTTTAATTCTACTAAAGTTAGGACTACTCTATGTCCCAGCTTTCCAGGGACACTCTGATTTACTTCTATTTTCCTGGCATAGTTTTTGAGAGCCTCACTTGACTCTCAAAAGTATCCTAGTTTGAAAACAAATTATACAATCACCCTAACCATATCATCTCTCTTCACATTTTCTGCAGGGAATATAAACATAGTCTTGACTTCAAATATATCCTTCATAATGACTTTTAGCAAAGCTCCAGTGGTATCCTTACATCTCCCATGTAGACATTTCCAATCAGACATTTCACTGTCCTCTCATACTTTATCTTTTTCCCTCGTATGTCTTCCTTTTAGACCTCCCTATTTCTGTGAATGCTGTACTGCTCTCTCAGTTATGAAATTCTGGAATCATCTTCAACTCTTCCCTCTCCTCCACCTCCAATTCTAATCAGCTTACAATTACTGTTGATTCATTCTTGGAAATAGCTCAAGCATCATTGTTCTGATTTCTTCTTTTTCAATCATTTTTACACACTATTATTAGATTATGTTATTAAAATGATCCTCTAATTTTGTTAAATTTTCAGTGGATCCAAACTCTTTAAGGATAATTTCTTCTTTTTTTTTTTTTGTTTTTTTGTTTTTTTTGCTGAGGAATGTTAGCCCTGAGCTAATATCTGTGCCCATCTTCCTCTATTTTATATGTGGGACACCTGCCACAGCATGGCTTGATGAGCGGTGATATGTCCCCGCTCGGGATCCAGACCTGCAAACCCAGGGCTGCCAAAGTGGAGTGCTCGAACTTAACCAGTATGCCACAGGGCCAGCCCCTAAGTATAGTTTCTTAACACCTCTGTTTGCTGCCTGCCTTTCCAAGATTAATTCCCTCTGCTCTCTAATACAAACACTCTGTTTCAGCCAGACCCACTGCCTTCGGTTCCTCAAACTAACATAGTCAATAACAGTAAATTAATCAGTAGCAAAAACCAGAATTCCAATTTAAAATTTGCATAGGGGAGGGCCGGCCCTGTGGCTTAGTGGTTAAGCATTGGCACTCCAATGCTAGTGGTGCGGGGTTCGGATCCTGGGCACGCACTGACACACCGCTTCTCCGGCCGTGCTGAGGCCGTGTCCCACATACTGCAACTAGAAGGATGTGCAAGTATGACATACAACTATCTACTAGGGCTTTGGGGAAAAAATAAATAAATAAATAAATAAAAAATTATAATAAAATAAAATAAAATAAAATTTGCATAGGGGTAAACAAGGGAATTTAACAGATCATATGATGAAAAGAATCAAGGGTAGATTTTTCAGGCACAGGTGGATCCAGGTCTTCAAGTGATATAAAAAATCTTCTATTCTCTTTTTGGCTGCTTTCTTCTTTGTAGGCTTTGTTTATAAGCCAATTCCCTCTTCGTGGAGGAAAACGGGCCAGCAGGCATTTACATCCTCCCAGCTCAGCAATTCCTACAGAAAGAGTTCTTTCTTTTTAATAGCTTTAGCAACAATCCCATGGTTCCCATATTATGGAAAGACTTAGTTATGGCTATCCCAGGAATTGGAGGTAAAGTTATTTCACTTCAGCCTGAATCACATGATCTGAGAGCAGCAGAAAATGAATCTTTCCAAAAAACTAAGATTCTACAATCAGAAAAGGCAGAAAGTAAAACAAATTTTCACTATCAATAGATTGTAGGTTCTTCTACAGCATGAACCTCATCTTAAAGATTCCTGTTTTTCCAGCATGTAAGTACAATGCCTGTACGTTCTCAACAGGTGTTTGACGAAGGGCAGTTTTTTCCATATCCAGGCTTGTGTTATTATTGTGCTTCTCTCTTAGAATGCCTCTCCCCTCTTCTATATTTCAAATCCACACTTGTCTTCCCATGTTTATATTACATTTTCTAACCACTGCAGCGTTCACCAAACTAAAGACTCTTTTCTGTTTTAACACTCTCGTAGTTTTATACTGTATCTTAATATTATTTATACGTTTCACATATATGTGTCTATTCATAGCAATTAAATTTTAAAAGAACTTAGTGGAAAATAATCTTACACTCAATGATATTCTTCATGGTATTTAGCATTTCATTTTTCAATTTGGATGCAAACAGGTATGAAAAGTGAAGCCATGATTACATGAAGTCAACAAAATGAAATTTATTTTATAGTGATAAAATATAAAGATTAAGAAATGTTAAATTTCTGTTGAACTATTTATATAAATATTATAGTATCAAAACCATAAAGCAAAATGAATTTAAAATGAAGTGGACAAATGCAAAATTGCTGTTGGAAGTTTTAACACTGCTGTTCAAGTTCCAAGTAAATTTGTATATTACAATAAAGTTGATTAGTTGATAAATTCCTAATATTTGCCCTATATAGAATACATTATTTTCATCATCTATGGAATAGCTATCATATCTTTGACTCTGATGTATTTATCTGACATCTTTAGGAACACTTATCTCTATGTTAGATCAACATTTTCTGACTTCTATATCTGTTCTTTTCTGTCATAGTTTTTTTGAACTGAGCACAAAACAGGTATTCTTTTTCTAAACCTTGAGTACTATGTCCTCTGTATTTATTATGTAGTTATGTAGGTCCTTTTTTTTCTTGTTTATCCCCCCAATAGCAAGAATATGGATACTCATGCAAATATATGAGCTGCATAGAGCATGTCCCTTCTACTGAATAAAATAGGAATGAACCCACAATAAAGCAATTAGCACAATATGTTTTTATTTGAACATATACACAAGAGTAGTACAATGTAAAATAAACTAAGATTATGTATTTCTTTTCTTCCCTCTAAATCTTGGAATTGCTGTCTTGGTATATGAATTTGTCTTTATAAACATTTATAGTGTATGTTTAAATACATTGAACATTGTATGTTTAAATATTTGAAAGTTCATACTTAGACATACAGTTTTGCTGAAATCTCTACTACATTAGTGCTTCATGCTGGCCAATCATGAATTTTAGAGTTGGCTAAACTATTCAAACAAGTAGCATTTTCTCCTAGTAGTTGATGACAGAGAAAAGGAGCCGCAAAATGGACCTCTATGAGTCACTGTGCTCCTCAAAGTGTGTATGGTACGTTACACATACACCTCCTTGTATCTTGAATACATCCTCCTTAAATGCAAATATGCATGTTATTTTGTGAGAAGTACAGTTGTTTTAATGAGCAGAGTATTCAAATATACTTTCACAATCTCATTTGTCTTCAAAAATTTAAATCTTGGTTCTATAAAAGAGTGCTAAATTGGGCTTATTTTTATGATGAAGCTTACTTACCTTTTAATTAGTTGTGCCTCAATCCGTGACATGCTTTTATGTCCATAGGGAATTAACAAAGTCTAGAATAATGTTTTGTTCTTCAGTTCTCCAGTTCTACTTAGAATGTCCTCATCCTTCAAGGGAAGTTTTTTTCCTTCATTTTTCTTAGGGAATGCAGCATATGAACTTGAAGTTACAGACTATTAGTAAATTGCTGTTTAGTTATTATTCTCACACCCCATATGCAACACATTAGGAGTAATTCAGGAGCTTTGTTGAACTTGGATTTTCATTTATTAATTTTCTCTTCACTCTGTTGATCTGTTTTAACGCTGCAAGTTGACTCGGGTCTCTGCTCCATTGCTAAAAAGCTACTTTTAGTTCCTTAAGTTTACAGAGCATCCTTGGCCATGTACCTGTGAGCTGAGATAGCTCTGCGGAGTTTCTGTCTTGGTTCTGATATATTTTCCCCCAGAGACCACTTTAAACGTACTTTCTTAACATAAAATCTCAAAGACTCACCCAAAGCACTCCTGGGGCAATTTAAAAAAAATCAGTGTCTAGAGAATGGATAAGGAAAATATTGAAATTTTATCATTGTCATGGTTTAAACTGTTGCATTAGATATCCAGTTACCATCGTTTCACCAAAAAGAAATCAGCGAAAGCCTCTATTTTTAGGCTTTTAAATCTCAATAGGAAAATCAGAATAAGATAACAGTGTGCAGACTTGCGATCTTGTCAAACTTCTTCATAAGTTTTCCTAAATGAAAAACCAACACATTTATTTTGGGATTTGTAATGACAAATTATTCCTAGCATGTTGCTCATCTATAGGATTGTGCTTACTTTTCAATCAGTAGGTCATTGTGATCTTTTAAATAGATGCACACTAAGCAATCCCAGAAAAGAACATTGCACAAATTGGGAATGCCTTACCAAGGGTATATTATGATGAAAGATATTTTATTTCTTTAGAACAATTTATATTGGCCTCTTTTGTGGGACACTTTGGCTTTTTTTGTGTGTGTGTGAGGAAGATTAGCCCTGAGCTAATATCTGTTGCCAATCCTCCTCTTTTTGCTGAGGAAGATTGGCCCTGGGCTAACATCTGTGCCCATCTTCCTCTACTTTATATGGGACGCTGCCACAGCATGGCTTGACAAGCGGTGGACCTGGTCTGTGTCTGGGATCCGAACCTGCGAACTCCGGGCCACTGAAGCAGATCACGTGAACTTAACCGCTGTGCCAACAGACCAGCTCTGTGGGACAGTTTGCTTTTTATTGACAATGTTGCTTCAATAATTTGCAGCTGTTAAACATCTATAATAGCAAGTAACAATACTAATGCCAACATTAAGGTTCTCAAAAAATAATAACCTTGAAATATTTATTTTCCAGCTTCTATAAAATCTCCAGTTTCAATAAACACTGTTTAATAAAGGCAGGCTAAGAGTTGTGCTATCTAACTAATTCTCAAGGTCACTAGTTTGCCAAATGCCAGGGACATTTACTATTTAGTGAAGTGCTTTTCATTAGTCCTTGAAAACTGAGAAAAGTAAATACAACATAGTAAATTTAAACTAAATACTTTAATTCAATTTGAAGGACTTTCATTTATTACTATGATACTATTCTCACTTTTTTGTTTTACATATCCTTTATTTATGAAATAACAGTAATAGCATAATAATTATTTTCTTTGTGCACTTTTATTTGGTATAATAAAAAGTTGGTAATCTTACACTATTTTCCAAATTATTTTAACAGCTTTATTGAGGTATGATACAATAAGAACAGAAGTTTTCAATTTTGATAAAGTCAATTTTATCTAATTTTTATTTTATAAATTTTGCTTTTGGTGTCATATCTATGAAATCTTTGCTGAACTCAAGCTCACATAGATTTTTCTCATATATTTTCTTCAAGAGCTCTCATAGTTTTAGATCTTTCATTTAGTTCTACGCTCTATTTGGTGTTAATTTAGGGGTGTGGTGTGAGGTATGGATCAAAGTTCATTAAGTGCGTATGGACATCCATGTTCCAGCAACATTTCTTCCTTTCTCTCAGAGAAGGATCATCCTTTCTCTGCTGAATTACCTTTGTACCTTTGTTGAAAATCAGTTGTCGACATGTGTGTGAGTATATTTCTGGACTCTATATTCTGTTTTATTGCTCAGTATTTTTCTATATTTGCACCCATACTTCATTGTCTTGATTACTGTTCCTTTATAATAAGACTTGAAGTCAGGTCGTGTTAGTTCTCCAACTTTGTTTTTTGCAAGGTTGCTTAGGCTACTCTGGTTTTTGCTCTTCTATATAAATTGTAGAATCAGGTAATAATTTTTAAAAAGTATGCTGAGATTTTGATTTGGGATTTATTGATTCTACAGATCAATTTGGGGAAAATTGATGTCTTCATAATTTTCAGTCTTTTGATCCATGAACACAGGAGATCTCTTTATTATTTTTAAGTCTTTCTTATTTTTTTCTCAACATTGTTTTATAATTTTCAGTATAGAACTATTTCACATATTTTGTCACATTTATCCTTAGGATTTCTTATTTTTGATGCTATTGTAAATGGTATTGTATTATTAATTATTATTTTCCCTTTGTTTATTGTTATTATATGAAATACGATTTATTTTTGCATATTGATCTCATATCCTGCCACCTAGCTAACTTCATTTATTAGTTCTAGTTATTTTTTTGTAGATTTAACATATTTTGTACATAGATGATCATGTTTTCAGTGATTAAAAACATTTGCAATCTAGATGACTTTTATTTCATTTTCCTGCTGTATTGCATTGGCTAGAATCTCCAGTACAATGTTGAATAGAAGTGCTTAGAACAAACACTCCTACTTGTTCCTGATCTTAAAGGGTCAGCAATTAAGTTTAAACCAATTATTTTGTTCTGGGTTTCTATCTTTCTCATCTGTTCTTTGTCTCTTTTTCTCCCTTCTTTTGTACTAGTTTTTACGATTCTATTTTATCTCTATGTTTGTCTTTTTACTTATAATCCTGTTTTGCTATTTCAGTGGTTGTTTTACGTTTTACAGTACAGTCTACCTTTAAGTGATATTATACAACTTCACATATAAGAATCTTATGATAATATACTTCAATTTCTTCTCTCCTAGACTTTATGACATTTTTGTCATGCATTCACATTTAAAAATTAATTGAATATGCATCTCTGTAGTTTCCTCAAATCTCTTTCTTTTGTCTTTGGGAAGATAAAAAATAAATAATATTTTGGGAGCTCTAGCAGGAAGGATGGAGCGTAAAAATAAACATTTTTTTTTCTTTATCATCTTAGAAATCAAGGTATGTAGCATAAATAGATATAATTCAAGGCATATTAGTATTATGAGATATCTACTAAAAGGGGTGTAACAGTTCAGAGAGAGAGAGAAAGAGAGAAAGAGAGATCAGAGAAGTGTTTGTGATCAAGATAGCAATTGCCCAGGGAGCAACAGGACACCAGTAAATGCTTTTAAAGCAGAGAATTCCATGAAGAATGGAGGGAGTGAGCACAGGCCTTAGAATCAGGCATATTTATGATCCTAGTTTCATTAATTAATAACTACGTGATACTGGCCAAGTTTTTTACTATCTCTGATCCTCATTTTACACATTTTTTAAATTGGGAAAAACATACTCATCTTTCAGGATTGTTGTGAAAACTAATGATGATATATTTAAAGCATCTGGAATAGTATTTGTCACACATGCACTCAATAAAGATTAGCATTTTTGTGTGCAATGGCAGAGTTGTATTCTAGCAAGCTTAATTTTGATGCAATATATGGGATTTCTTAGCAGTAGAGTTGGCGGGAGTAGGGAAATTACAAAGCCTGGGGAGAAGATAATATAAGTCGGACATAAAAATGGATACTAAATAGAAAAGGGGTGAGGAAATGGGACTCCCAGAGGCAGTGTTAGCTTGTTGTTGAGTTCTTGCTAGATTCCAGGCTCTATGCATGTAGCTGTCTGGGTCTAATCAGGAAATAGAAACCACACAGTAAGTTAAGGAGGGGAAGTTTAGTATAAACAATTATTAACTATGATAAAAGAGTAACTATGAGATACAAGAAAATTCTATACAGTACACTGGGGCTGAGGGAGAACACCCAAGAAAGGACAAACTTGGAAGGGGGGCAGACCTTGTTCGAGAAGATGTGGTTTAGTCCACCAGTTAGCAGAGAAGTTGGCTGGTTTGGCCAGGCTGGAGCTGGTCTGGAGTTGCTGAGCAGGCAATAGGCAACACTCCAGAATGCAGGTGGGGGAGCAGGTGATAAGCAATCAGTGGTAGGAGTATGCAGTGGAAATCTAGATGCTAGTGGGGGCAAAGAGGCCTTCAGAACATATGGACCATGTGGTGGTGTCTGGTGCCACCTGGGCCACGAGACCCTGAGATTGTCTCCACTGCCTGGGAGCTCTGCTTTCTGTGTGTTTTCTCAAGGCTGAGGCTATAAGGTCACAGAGAGACTACGTTTTGAGTCTATGGTTGGGGGAGTTTTCCAATGGATGTCTTCCCATCCACAACATGGAACTCCAGCCTCATTGGAAAATGTAGGAGAGCCTCTTCCTCCTGCAATGTCCCTCAAGCACTCTCTATATGAGCTTAACATCATGCTACCTTAAAGGAAAAATGCTTAAAGGAATTCAGTTGCTTATCACGAAGCATACATTGAAGCATGCATTCAGAGCAGAGAGGCAATAAATTGATACCTGACACACTGCCATATGGTGATACAATGTTGAATAAGACAGGAGTTTGGATTAGACTTTGTGGTTGAGGACAGTCCTGAGTAGGCTCTAGTCCCCACATGAGTCGCTGCATTTTTTACTACTATGGGAAAAAGGCAAAGCAAATGAAAATAATATCAAAATAAAGAGAAATTTCGTATATGATTTTTAATTCTAGAAAGGATATTCTTGAAGCTAAGACGTTTTTAAAAGATCCATTATTTTTTCTATTTTTTAGATAACTTTCTAAATCATGGTAAAAAAAAACATTTCTTACTCCGGGAGGAAAAATTAGTTTTCCCTACACTCAATTTCCATCTTGCCTAAAGGGCATAATCCTGATTAGATTTTAACCAGGAAAGGCCTGTTTTCTCCCTGGGTGAATCTTGTGCTTCTCTCCACCCTCACATCATAAATCTGGGACTACTTTTTAATCTTTCCATCATATCCTATTTTAAGATGTAAAAGTAAAAATGGTCCTTTGAAATTGTTAAGAGATTTGCTTGTTTAGATTATCTTTTGGGGAAGGAAAACTAGGCTTTAAAACATTTCTGAGAAAGATAGTGGTTTCAGGCTTATTAAAAAAGTCGCGTGATGACAGAGACCTGGTTTACAATCCGACTGCAAGTCTGAGCAAAGGCCTTGCTATTTTTAGGATCTTTCACTCCATTTAAGTGAAGCTGAGGGAGGCCCTATAGGAGGATCAGGAGCTGTTCCACACAGAGGTGAGCTCCCAGAAGGCTGAGCCGACCTGAGCAATTTTGTTTTAAGTGTAAGGGCACGTTTGAAAGCATGCTAAAGAGCAATTTATTTCCATTTTGGACACAGATCTTAAATCTTGAAGATGTTCTTTTTTCTGATATATGTTCTGAATGATTTACAAATGTTAGGCATGACATAATATTGCTTATAAAGTAGAGAATCTTCTGAAGCTGTGGTTCACGCTTCTATGTTCTCTGGATATTGTTCCGACAAAGAGGTGCAGGCAGTTACTTTTGTCCTGCCAAAAATATTGTGGCCGATCAAGAAAGCTGAAGCTTATGCCCCTGCAAACTCCAGAACTCAAGTTGGATTAAGTCTTGATGATATCCTATACATGCAATTAAAAATAATATAGGAACAACCATGATATATAGAGCAGAGAGATTTGGACCTTTCCAATTCAAGAAAAAGTCAACATGGACAGAAAGCTTTTTATGACTCATTTGTGTTTAAATCCCAATGCCACGAGAATCCAAGAGTGCAGGAACAGCACACTGGTACACAGTCAACTCACCTCATTCCTGATTTTGCAGCCTGGCATTTTTATTCTTGAGCACAAGTTTGTAAATGCTCCTTCTCATAAAGATAAACTGTAGTTTTGTGAGAAAAAATTCTCTTCCTAGATCCTTGCTCAAATGTTGTTAGCCTTGATCTGGTGCCTTTTGCCCTACTGATGCTCTGCTCACATTTTGCTTCATTATAATGATCAAACTAGTTGCCTGCGTTTCTCCTGGCCAGTCAGACCCCCAAGCATCTCAGCAGATAACCCAGTATGCTGCGTGCTCCCAAACATCAGTGGCAACCTATTTTGGTCCTAGACTCAAGGAAATGAGTGACAATAAATGGGATTTTTCTCACCAGTCCATTATAAAAGGATAAACTGCCTTTTCCCATTATTTCAGACCTTAGGAGAAAAAAAAAAATCTGTCCTTTTCAAAAGAAAAAAGGAATAGTTAGATAATAGAAAGTGCAGATAAAAGAGAATTCCTAACCTCAGGCTTCTGAGATTTGACCTCCTCCTCAGCTGTTTCTTCAATAGCTGGTTACATTGTTAAGAGCCATTTCTCCTTGAATATGAATCCTCTATTCAAGGACATGTTGCTCTGTATTTAGCAAAGCACAAAGGACAGGACAGGCATGGAACAAATTAAAAAATACACTTAGAGCTAGCATTCATTAAAATGCATATATTTGCTTCTAAAGTTTGGCCTTCAGTTCCGGAGTAATAAGGGTTGACTAATACCTCCCCAAGGTATATGGTGGGGGTGAAGGCCAGGGGAATTATTTTTGGTCCATGTACTGCCATAAAGCTCAAGGGAGATATCACATACATCTTCACATCAGATTTTTGAGGAAAGCCTTGGTGTCTGCTAAAAAGCCTTCTCTGCAGTTCCTGAAGGTAGAAAACTTCAGGGTCCTCTTGGAAGCTGAATGGTATCCACAAAGATTGACAACTGTTGGTCTCCTTAGTAAATATTTAAATGAAATCCTGTGTAGGAAAGAATCCATTTTCTTTTCAACATATTCTTTTTTTATAATTTTATTTTATTTATTTATTTTTCCCCCCAAAGCCCCAGTAGATAGTTGTATGTCATAGCTGCACATCCTTCTAGTTGCTGTATGTGGGACGCGGCCTCAGCATGGCGGGAGAAGCGGTGCGTCAGTGCGCGCCCGGGATCTGAACCCGGGCCGCCAGCAGCGGAGCGCGCGCACTTAACCGCTAAGCCACGGGGCCGGCCCTCAACATATTCTTTTATTTGACTTATATTCAGAAAATTTCTGCCTGTCTGTCAAAAGTTAAATACAGATTTGTAAATAGTGCACGCTTAGCATTTTCCTGTCAGGCATAGCAGAATGGCAAAACGTCTTTTCTTTTTAAAGAATCTGCAAATTTATTAAATAAAAAATTGATACAGGAATAAAGTAAAAAACAATAGCCAAATGATAGTCATTCACAATTAGCAGCTCAAGTTTCAGTGGGACGTGACGTGTCAGCAGAATCTTCTGAGGCCCCATTGTTCAGTTGACATGAAGTGTATGATTCTTTCCCAAGACCTTTAAGTATAGTATTTATGTCTCTCTCAAAGTGACTTTCCCCATGTGTCTAGGAATACCCTCATGTTTCTTCCCTCTTCA
This sequence comes from Ceratotherium simum simum, assembly GCF_057802395.1. Lineage (NCBI taxonomy): Eukaryota > Metazoa > Chordata > Mammalia > Perissodactyla > Rhinocerotidae > Ceratotherium > Ceratotherium simum. Next base: position 32,643,700 of record NC_141928.1, on the reverse strand, counting down.
AATAGTATATTAACACTTCATTCCTCTCATTCAACGTTGGTCCATCTCCCTCCTTCCTATCATAACAGAGCTTCCTTAAGAAATGGACTCCATGTGCTATCTTCATTTTATCACTGTCATTTCACTTAAAGATTTTCCTATAAATATCACAATGTTATATTTGATGCATATACAAGAATGTATGAGACACGTATGTAAGTTATAAATGCATCATCTGTGTAAGAAGTAGAACGTTACTGATATCATTGCATTTACTGAAGTGTCCCCACCCCTGCCACATATACACTTTGGCTTTCCTTGTAAGGTGACCATCATTCTGAATTCTCTGTTTGTCATTCTTTGGCTTTTTTATTATATATATATACATACATACATTCCACACGTATGTATTATACACACACACACGCACATATGATGTGTTTAGTTTTATTTCTTAGCTTTATAAAAAGATGATACTATGCACAGTCTTCTGAGACTGCTCACATGCCTGAGATTCACCCACGATGTTGCACGTGGCTACAGTTATTCCAGTTTGCTGTTCTTATTCTATTCTTCTGTCAATGGACGTTTGAGTTGTTTCTGTCTTTTTTCTCTCTGTGATTAACACTGCTACTATGTACATTCTATACTTACAAATTTTGTCTATGATATAAGACTAAGAATGGAATTGCTGGGTTTTTATTAACTCCTCAGCTTTCCACCATTCCTCCACCAAAACTGTTCTCATTCAAGTTGCCAATGACTTTCTAATTACAGTATGTAATGCGTATTTTTTCTGCATCTCATATTATTGATATTGATATTATCCTTTGTCTCCTTCTTGATATTCTCTCCTTTCTTGACTTGGATGCCATTTACCCTTGATTTTCCTATGGCTTCTCTTGCCTGTTTTATCTCGCATATCTTAAAAGCGCTCTCTTGATTTAGAGTGCTGTTCTGCTGTTTGGTGGTTGGCATCTATTCTGGTTATTTATCATTGTATTACAAACTACTTCAGAAACTGAATGGAGATATACATATCTCTAAAAATGGAGATAAATATATATATTTATGTATATGTATATTATATATATTTATATGTACATATATGTATATAATTGAATCTAACTATCTATCTATATGTTTTGTGGGTCAAAAATTCAGGCATTGCTTGGCTGGGCAATTTTTCTGTTGTACATTGACTGGGGTCACTTGGAGGTGGCTGGTTGGGTCTGGTGGGCCCAAAGTTTTTTCACCCAGATGCCTAACACCTTGGTGGGAATGGCAGAAGTCTGACTCAGCTGGGTCCTTCTTCAGAGCCTTTCCATGTCATCTCTCCAGCAGAGAGATGGACTTCTTAAATGGTAGCTCAGGGTTCAAAGAGACTAAGGTATAACCTGCCCATCAGTGATGATTAATTTTATGTGTCAACTTGACTGGGCTAAGGGATGCCCAGATAGCTGGTAAAACATTATTTCTGTGTGTGTCTGTGAGGGTGTTTCCAGAGGAAATTAGCATTTGAAATCTGTAGACTGAGGAAAGATCCCCCTCACAATGCAAGTGAGCATCATCCAATCCCTTGAGAGTCTGAATAGAACAAAAAGACAGAGGAAGGGTAAATTTGTTCTCTCTGCTTGAGTTGGGACATCCATCTTCTCCTGTCCTCGGACATTGGCGCTCCTGGTTCTTGGGCCTTCAGACTCAGACTGGGATTTTCACCATCAGCTCCTCTGGTTCTCAGGCCTTTGGGTTTGGACTAGAACTACACCACCAGCTTCCTGGGCCTCCAGCTTGGAGACGGCACGTTGTGGGACTTCTCAGTCTCCATAATTGTGTGAGCCAATCCCTTATAATAAACCTTTTTATATTTATACATTTTATTGGTGTTGTTTCTCTGGAGAACCCTGACTAATACATCATCGTATTAAAGACTAGGCTGGCAACTGGCTTCCTGTTACCACTAATGTACTCTATCGGTCAAAACTATCTAATGGATAAAACGTTTTCTCGTTATTTTCATTTGTGTTCTTTATTATTGTGGTTGAGTTTCCTTTAATATGCCTATTTATCATTTGCTTTTCTTCTTCAGAGATTTGACTATTTTAATACTTTACCTAATTTTTGATTGGGTGGTTTTTTAAAAAAATAATTTGTCAGATATCCTTGCCCACTGAAGACATTAATTCTTTGCCTATTGTATGTTTTACAAATATTTTCTTCCTACTTGTGATAATTTTCATTTGGCTTATGTATATTTTGACATACAGAATATCAAAGATGCTAGTATAGTTACATTTGCTCATTTTCCCCCTGTATAACGTTTGAGTTCCCTGTCTTGCTTACGAAGAATTACCTAAAGATTTGTAGCATTACAGTTTGCTAATAGCAGTACAAAATAAACACACCTTCTGTAATGTTCTTTAAAGTAAATAAAATAATCATAAACATGTCACCATATTGAATTCAGTTTAGAATAGCTCTATTCTAATGATGTATGGTCACTAACTTGAAGGATTGATTAGCACAACAAGAAACAGAAGCCTTTGCATGAACAAAGCTTTGAAAGCAATGTTGTTATCCCCTGGGACTTCATTTACACCAGATTCCTGGCAGCCATGTGTCTTTTCTCTGTGTTTAGGTGATATGTAGCTAGGAAGAAAAGCCTCTATCCTTCCTACTCAGCTTATTTAATGTAGGCAGATCCTTGTCTCCAGTGCTCTGGGAGCAGCTATATCTGTGCAGAGATCCATTCAAAGGCCTGGGTTCCACTCCCTCTCTGCTCTAACTTCACACTAGCTTTGGAAATTTTTGATTTCACCTCTGCTGGAGTCTACCCCCTCCCCAACCTGCCTCTGCTTCAGGTCAGCAGCTGTAGCTTCTGTCTGTGCCACTGCTGAGCTTGTACCGGAGTAGAGTCAATCTTTCCACCTCTAGACTGTAGCCCCTGTAGGTGGTGGTCACTGCTGGCAGCTCAAGGCTTTGGCTTCCTTCAAGGTCACTCTGATCGAGAGCCCTTCGTTTGGTGGAGCACAATAAGTGAATGAGAGACCAGCTTAGGGTTATTGACAAATGCAATTACCCACAATTACCTCTCCTTCTGTTAAGAAAAGAGACTAGTTCTTAGAAGTCTGAAATGGAGATTAATTCACTGGGAAGTGACACTTCGGTGATTTCGTTTTCCAAAACTCTCCTCCTGGCGATGACTCAATGAGCATGCTTGCCGACCATCGCCTTCCTGCAACCCCTCTCCCTCATCTTGGACACAAGTTGATTTTTTTTCTCTTCCAAGAGGTCCCAGTGAGGCCAGCAATAGAGAGCCCTCATGGTGTGATAGCTGGAGTCCACTCAACCTGGGACACAGACTCAGTTCTGCCATTTCTGAAGTCAGGTCATTCAACTTATTTTAGCGCCTGGGAATATTAACATAGATCTTATCTTGCAGGATTGTCATCAGAATTACTGAAATGTATGAAAATCATCCAGAATAGTACTTGACCCACTGTCAAGTGCTCAGTAAAATAGTAATTTAGTGTACTATATTTCTTCAGAGTATTTTAATCCATGTATAGGGACTTGACTGTATTTTTTAGTAGTTTTTCTCAAAGGCTCTGCCCAATGAAAAGAGACCTCAAGGGTATATCAGCACCATCTCAGGACTCTCAGAGAAGAAATATGTAGAAAAAGGTTCAAACAGTATTCCAGGGCTACGTTAATTTCTACATTCTGCATCTCATAGTCTTCTCATTGGCCTGCATCACTAAAAATGTATATACTTTAAATTAATGAAGATTAATAAATTTTAATTTATTCCACTATAGAACATTTACCTGAATCTGGAAATCAGAAAAATGAGTATTCCAGATTGGTGTAGGATATTTTGTGACTTTAATCCTGTATTTATGGGTGAGATTTTAGAAGGGGAAGAAATCATCACTCGAACTTCAAATTATAAGTCTAAGCCCTCAGCCTTTAGGCCTGAATTGCCCAATCAAATTTTAATACAGAATCCTTTGCCCAAACTAGTATTAGACTAAATGTGAAGAGATACATTCATAATATGGCTTATTTCCTTGTAAGATGTTTATGTCCCTTTGTCCAAGATCAATTCCCAAATATTGCATCCCCAAAAAGCTCAAAAATCAAATAAACAGTATTCTTTCCATCATTTCTCTGAACTCTCAACAAAAGCATGCCTAGATCCTATCTCTATTATTTCCAGGAAACACCTCTCCAATATTACAGCAAAGATTATTAGCCAGTTTCCTGTTACCCGTATGCTTAGGGCCTCTACAATGTTGATCATTTTATTTTAATTGCTCGATCCTTAACTGCAATTAGTATCCCCAGCTGTGCCCTCTCCTGGGCTTTCTTGACATAGTTAAGCCCATATGAACACTAATTAGAGATACTAGAATTGATCACATTATCTCTCCTACACAGTTTCTGCCATTGCTGTGATCTGTTGTTGCATATAAACATCCCATTACACACAAGGGGTGAAGAGAGAGAACTGATGAATATGGCTTGCTCCACTATCTGTTGTTACACGAGATAAATTCCTGGATTGAATGATCTGATAAGTCTAACACGCTCAATAAAGAGCATGATCTAGGACTAATCTATCTTGTTTTACATTTCCTGAGCATTTATGCATAGTTGATGCCATTATTTTCTCCCAATGTTGCACTAGTGTTATATATCCTTACTAATTTTGAAATTGGTTAGGGATCACGCTACAATATTTTTCTTTTGGGTTCCCAATCTTCAAGATGGCTTCCTGTTTTAATGTTGAAGATTTTCAAGTAGATTAACAGAGAAATACATGTATATTCTCTCATGATTCTAAATTATTGTTTTCTGTTATCATTTTGTAGTCTCATTTCTAAGTTTATCTTTTATAACACCTTACTTCTCTTTCCAAAGGTTTATTTTGTTCTGATTCTAATTCTTAAGACAGTAATTGTTGGAGGAGGTCATCCAGAGGACGTGACAGCCCATGAGCTGGACCTAGGCACTCAGAGGCTCCTCTCTGCAACCCTGTCCTTGCACTGTATGTTCTGCCCACTGTTCCCACAGTGGGAGCCCTTTTCAAGGACTGAGCCTTGAGAGAGCAATGTGTTGTTGAGAACTTCTAGACTGGATATGTGACTGAACTCTGTTAAGGCCTCTATATAAACCTTTGAGATTCTAGTGGGCTGGTGTGGAGATCTACTTATCTTATCTTGTGGCTGCCCAAGACAAGCCTCGTAAGTAGGTTCCCTTGCCACCTACCAATCTGGAGTGGTCTGCCTCTTTCTTCTATCTCTCCTTGCCCTCCATGTAAGGGGGCCAGTTTGTGATCCAAGAGTAATTAACTAATATATTCTTTCCTGTCTAGTAAGTAATGTGCTTAAGGCCGGCTTTGCCCCTGAGTACATATATGAAAGGATTTTTATTTCTAGCCCTTTCCCATTGTTGTTGGAAGATATAGTCCCTGTTTTTGTTAATTTGGAATTTACTCAGGTTTTCCTTGTAGCTTAACATATTTTAATTTTTATGAATCTGTCATGTGCAATTGAAAAAAGATATATTTTCTTTTCCTGCAGTTTGGATATATGGATATTTTCTGTTAGTTATACAAACCTTGTGAATTATATTTCTCTATTTAATCTATCAAATATTAACATTTCCACTATAGTTATGCCTTTCTTTTGTAGTACATTTCACTTCAGAACTTTCAAAACTATTCTCTTTTTTTATATATTTCAGCGTGTATTTTCTAGGAACAAGAAATTGTCTTACATTATTGCAGTACAATGATCAAAATCAAGAATTGTCATGGTGATGACAACACTATCATCTAATCTGAGGCCCATGTTCAAATTTCATCAATTGCCTCAGTAATGTCCTTTCTAACGATCTTTTTCCTGGTTCAGAATGTAGTCCAGGATCGCATCGCATTTAGTTGTTGTGTCTCTATAGTCTCCTTTAGTCTGAAACAGTTGCTTGACTATTCTATGTCTTTTTCCACCTTAACATTTCTGAAGAATACAGGCGTGTGTGTGTGTGTGTGTGTGTGTGTGTGTGTGTGTATGTCTTCATGTTTTCTCATGACTAGATTCAGGTTATACATTTTTGGCAAGGATATCAGAAAAGATATTGTATCCTTCTCAGTGTATCATATCCAGGAGCCACATGATATTAAGTTGTCCTAATACTGGTGCTGTCAGCTTTGTTCACTTGGTTAAGATGGTAATTGACAAATTTGTCCATTGTAACTTTGCAAATATCCTGTTTCTCAAACTTTTTCCGACTAGTTTTTCTAGACATTGATAAATTTTTCCCTCCATTATTTCTTAAATATTTATTACCCGGAATTCTACTGTAAGGAAAAGCTTTCTCTTCTCCATTAAATAATTAGTATTTATTGTGGACTGAATGGTTATTATTTTATTCACAGGTTATAATCCGTTGCTATCATTATTTGTTTTGATGCCCAAAATATTTGGCCAGTGGGAACTCCTTACAGGTGGATCTTGTATCCTTTTGATATATGCCCCCCATTCTTTGGTAAATGGAATTATTTTTATAATTGCCAATAATAGTACTCTCTTCCTTGAAGTTGTGGCTTCTTTGGTTTTTAGAGTAATATTCATAAGGCAAGCACTAGTCAGGATAGCAGAATCTGAGGAAATGTTAATGCCTATAACACTGTAGAAACTGGTTCTCCTCAGTATAGAAGATAATTCAGTGAAGGAAATTTTCATATATTTTAAAACGATAACTTAGGACACCATAAGCCTGAAAAATTGTCTAATAAAAGCAAAATAATCAATCGTATTGATTCAGTCAGTCATTTAGTCAATACCATTTATTCGGAGAGACCATAGGTAAAGGAGTAAAGAATATAGATGTTAAAAAACAATGGATTTGGATTTGCTTTGCAGCTCTGCCAGTTACTAGCTGATAACCTTGAACCTTTTATTTAAAATCTCTAAGTTTCAGCTGCTTTATTTGCAAAATGAGTATAATAACAGTACCGACCTCACAGGTTTGCTGTAAAGATTAAATAACGTGATGTATATAAAGTGCCTAAAACAATGCTTAACACATGGTGAGTGTTCAATAAATATTCACCCTTATGATAACTTTTATTATTAATAACTATTATTTTAGTTTATTATTAATACTAATTAAAAAATTTTTAAAATAATCGATGGGCTTGCTTTGTTTTGCTTTCATTCATTCATTTTGTGATGAAATGTTTTTTGAGCTCCTTCTTTGTTCCAGGCTGTGTTCTCAGTACTGGGGACAACATCAGTGAACAGAACAGCCTGACTCCTCCTCGCGTAGAGTTCGCAGTGCGGGATTGAGGAAAGATAGTTGTTTGAATTGTTCTTCCTTCGTTGAGTTTATATAATTTTTTATGAAATTAAAACAACATTTATAAAATGCATAAAACCAGGACATACAATAATTATTGTAACAATCCTCACGAAAATATCATCCACGTTAAGAAATAGCACATTGCTGGAACGCAGAAGCTCTGTATGACCCTTCTTTACCTCACTTCTTTCCTCTTTTCTGGATATGAGTACTTTCCTGAATTTTAGGATAAAAATTTATTGGCTTTTTTGTTTGTTTGTTTGTATTTTCACTTATCTATGCCTCCCTAAATGATACAGTTTAATTTTGCTTGTTTTTAAATTTTAACTAAATGGAATAATACTATATGTATTCCTTTCTGTCTTGCTTTATGTGTGTGCATATATAATCTGTTTTTCCCTCTAAACATTATGTTTGTAAGTATCATGCATATTGTTGCTTCTTGGCCTGGTTGCTCTAGTTCATGGACACTTGGAATGTTTCTCATTGCTAGTTGCTATAAACTATGCTGCTCTGAATATTCCAATACACGTCTCGTGGATACATATGTGCATGCATCCATGCTGGGTGCACCTAGAAGTGGAATTGTTGGGTCACATGATAAATATATTTTCATATTTAGTAAGATAATGGCAAATACTTTTTTGAAGTAGTTGTAGCAGTATACTCATATCATGGGTTTGTGATGATTTTATGGGAAAAAAAAAAATAAAAAGAATAGAATTGCAACCTACCAAAATACAACAGTTAGGGAACCAAGTGGGACTTTTTATGGTTTATGTTGATGCTTGCTCCCCTGATCATGTCTTTCCTCTTTTTCACACGTGACCCAGAGACACAATCTGCTTTTGTCCAGACTGTAAATATATCATGTCAGTACCTTACGTAATTCTGGAGGCTCGTCTCTTTCCTAGATTGGCTGTGACAGAAGAAATGTTCCACTCAATGCCTTGCTCCACTGCTGTGCTGTTTGCTCAATTACTTCAATTTTTTAAGTAAAATATACAGAAGGGATGTTAAAGAGGGAGGAACGGGGTAAAGAAGAGACACAAGGACAGAATTCTTTTTGGTTTTAAAGGTTTTCTTGCTAATCACAACTAGGTAATAAGATATAAGAGTGTGCAAAGTTTTCAAAGTTTTGACAGTTATCACACCGGGACTATAGTTTTTTAATCTTCCCACTGTAGAAACTTAGAACACCATTTGACTTTTAATCTCTCCATTTCTTCCTGAGAGTAAAGCTAACTGCTGTAACAAACCAACTTCCACATTTTAGTTATCTCAATTAGGTGGCTTACATTACTGAGAACCTGCAACTGGGTGACATCCATGTCACTGGGTATTTACCCCACTTGACAATGAGCCCCAATCTCAATTTTTCACAGCTTCTTCCAATATTTTGAGATCTCTCGAGGTTAGACCCCCTGTTGGAAAAATTTAGAAAATTCTCATAGTTAGAGATCTAAGCTTCCAGCCTGCAGAGGATGTTGATTCTATTCGTTGTACTATGCCCTCTGTACACCAAGTGACTAACTCCTGCGCTAGTCAAAATATGACTGTGTAGCTCCTTCACGTGTGTATCACAAAGTTCTGGTCACTTGGTGTACAGAGAGTAAATTATAAAGAATAGAATCAGTATCCTCAATTGGCTGGAGCTCCCACCCCAAACTACAGCAATAGAGCGGGTTTTTTTGTTTGTTTTTTCCACAGAAAGAAAAGTATACAGAAATTCAGGCAGTAAAAGGTTAATCAAGGAGAATTGGAGCATTAAATTATTATAAATATAACCATGGTGTCATCATATTCCTAAAGTGACAGTGAAAATGAAATACATATAAATGTCAAAAACAGGATTGATTTTACCATCATAATATAATTTATTTATCAGAGGCTGATCTTTATTATCCACTAATACTCAAGATGTCCTTTGCTCAGCAAAGCATCAGCAGGTTTGTAGTTTTGATTGAGGACACTTAGGATACATGGAAGCAAAATGCTTGTGTGTGTGTGTGTGTAAGGGCTTGGGCACAGCATGTATATGACTGGGTACACACAGTGAGATTTCATTTCAAAGATTGTTTTAGATGATGATTCAGGAAGTAAGAACAGAAATAATCTTGAAAATGTCTTCTCTTACAATGGGACTATGAACATAATTTAATTGTATGTCTCAGAACTTATTCAGTCCTTGCTATCATAATTAGGGTTCAGCAATTATGAGACAAGAGAAATGAATTTGCAGTCTCAAAAACTGGCACAAAAACAATATATTGGTTGTTATTAGTTTTCATGAAATGGTAAAAGAAAAATTTGCTTTTATACTTAATGGCTATGCAGTGCTATGAATTAAAGGCTTCATGCCTGCAGTTTTCATTGGGCACCAGTAGATGGCAGAGTTATTTCCTTTATCATTAGACTAGCTGTATCCTATTTCTCTTCTAGTGTGAACAGGGAATAAAAAAAAATCTTAGATTTATCATCCATTGAATGCTTTGTCGACAAATTATAGCCTTATTTAGTTTATAAAATTCACTCGCAGTAGTTATCACAAACAGAGAGTTGGGATATGGTGATTAGGTTCTGCTTAGGAAGTTGAAACAGATCAGGCGTGTGGCTATAAGATACCTCATGCAGGCGTATCCTTGGGAGGGGTATTCTTGGGGGCAGGGTTCAGCCAGAGGAGACTTCAAGAAAAAAAAAAAAGAATATTAATTTATGCATTTCTGGGCAAGGGAAAGAAATAAAATTGAAATCAAAAGAACAGTTGAAACCAAAGGCTGAGAAAAATGGGACCAAGTGTCCAAATAGAAGCTGGATGACTAAGCTCTAAACAGTTAAGGAGACTGTCAGAAGTCAAGAACATTACAGACTAGAGCCCAAATGAGGTCAAATCTGGGGTCAAGATAGTTTGGGATCTAAGTCCATGCACACTGTATTAGTTTCCTACTGCAGCTGTAACACATTACGACACGTGGAGTGGCTTGCAACACCACAGATTTATTATCTAACAGTTCTAGAGGTCAGAAGTTCAAAATGGGTCTCATTGGACTAAAATCAATATGTCAGCAGGACTAGTTCTTTCTGAAGACTGTAGGGGTGAGTCCATTTTCTTGCCTTTTTCCAATTTCTAGAGCCTGCTGGAATTCCTTGGATCATGGCCCCCTTCCATCTTCAAACCCAGTAATGATCTGTTGAACCTTTCTCACAGTACATCACTCTGACTCTGGTCTCCTGCCTTTCTCTTTCACTTAAAAAGGATCCCTATGATAACATTGTACTCACCTGGATAAACCAAGATAACCTCCCATCTCATGTCAGCTGATTAGCAACCTTAATTACTTTAATCCATCAGAAACATTAATTCCCCTCTGCTATTTAACAAAACATATCCACAGGTTCTGGGGATTAGGGCATGGACATATGTAGGGCTATTATTCTGCCCACCATAGACACTGAGCTTGGTTCTCACATGGCTGGCTGGGATAGAGGATGTTTTCTTTTCTTTTTTTTTTTTAATATATTTATTTTTTTTATTTATTTTTATTTTTATTTTTATTTTTTTTAAATTTTTTGTTTATTGCAGTAACATTGGTTTATAACGTAAAAATTTCAGGTGTACATCATTGTACTTCTATTTCTGCATGGACCACATCATGTTCACCACCAAAATACTAATTACAACCCATCACCACACACATGCACCGAATTATCCCTTTCACCCTCCTCCCTCCCCCCCTCCCCTCTGGCAACCACCAATCCAATCTCTGTCCCTATGTATCCGTCCATTGTTGTCACTATATACTACTTAATGAAGGAAATCATACGGTATTTGACCTTCTCCCTCTGACTTATTTCACTTTGCATTATACCCTCAATGTCCATCCATGTTGTCACAAATGGCTGGATTTCGTCGTTTCTTATGGCTGAGTAGTATTCCATTGTGTATATATACCACAGCTTCTTTAGAGGATGTTTTCTTAAAGCAGTGTTATGGATTGAATGTTTGTATCCTCCAAAATTCATATATTGAAATCCTAACCCCCAATGTGATGGCATTAGGAGGTGGGGCCTTTGGGAGGTAATTAGGTCATGAGGGTAGAGTCCTTATGAATGAGATTAGAATCCTTATAAAAAGAGACCCCAGGGAGCTCGCTAGCCTTCTTTCAACCATGAGAAGACACAATGAGCAGACAGCAGTCTCAAACCTGGAAAGGGCGCTCACTAGAACCCGATCATATTGGCACCCTGATCTTGGACTTCCAGCCTCCACAACTGTGAGAAATAAGTTTCTGTTGTTTATAAGCCACCCAGTCTATGGTACTTCGTTAAAGCACCCAAAAATGACTACGACAAATAGTAAAATAAACCAGCAGGGCCAAATAAACATACAATTCTATGATTATCTCCAGCTCAGGTAACCCGCTGGCTAATTCTCTGCACAGTGATAACAACTAGAGATGAGGAAGGACTGGGTTGGGATCACTTTCCAAGTTGCTTAAATGTCAGGGACAAAGTTTGTGTGATCCTCTTTATTCTTTCAAGTACAAAGCATCTTTTCAATAGTTTTCATACTATTTCTGTATCCTGGCCGTATCTGTTTCCCTTGAAGCCAAACAGATTAAGAATCACAGCTTTGCTCATAATTTATTATTTCAAATATTCAAATTAAGCAGGAGGCTCTCTGTGCCATTTTTGGTGTTGACATTTAGAGTCTCAACTCCGATTTTGCTAATACAGTAGTCCCCCCTTATCTGTGATTTTAATTACCCATTGTCAACCGTGGTCCAAGAATATTAAAAGGTAAACCCCAGAAATAGACAATTCATGAGTTTTAAATTGCAGCCATTATGAGTAGTGTGATGAAATCTCAGGCTGTCCCGCTCCATCCCACCCAGGATGTGAATCATTCCTTTGTCCAGCATGTCCACGCTTAACATGCTACCCACCTGTTAGTCACTTAGTAGCCCTAGCGACTGTCATGGTGTCACAGTGCTTGTGTTCAAGTAATCCTTATTTTAGTTAATAATGACCCCAAAGTGACATTAATCTCTTACTGTGCATAATTTATAAATTAAACTTTATCATAGGTATGTATGTATAGGAAAATAGGTAGTATATATAGGGTTCAGTACTATCCTCAGGTTCAGGCATCCGCTGGGAATCTTGGACTGTATCCCCTGTGGATAAGGGGGGAATACTGTATATTCATTCAGATGACTGTGGCATCTGTAAAGTTCCAATAGCTGAGAAATCTTATCAAGTAATATTCTTGTAAATTAACAGTCAGGCAAGATTTATCTCATGGCTCATGGACACCTTCTATTTCAATGGTTCACAAACCTGTCTCCAAATAGGCATTATGTAGGGAGTTTTAAGAAATACTATTCATGGAGTCTGCTGCAACCCAATTAAGTTAAAATCCCTGGGGATGGGGCCTGAAGATCCGTATTATTTGAAAGCTCCCCAGGTATTTTGAATGTGCAGCCACAGTTAAGAACTATGCTGTCTAGTTTTTTCCCTATTTTTTTATTCTTCTTTTGTCTGCCTTTTTTTCCCTCTACTCTGGGCTTGGCTGAAAGATTACCTTTTCCATGTAACAGAGGGAGTTAATTGGAAGTCTCTGTTTTTACTGAAGCTGCCAGGCTATATTTCCTGTAGAAAATCAACTGGCTTGTTCCTGACAGCCACTGCTTTACTTGTTTCTCTGAATCAACAGATAAATAAAGGTACAAACATATTCAAATAGATAACAATAGAGGTTTCTCCACAGGCACAAAGTGGTTGTAAGTTACTCAAGTGTTTTGTACTTATTGATGATAATGTTTTTAACAAAGAGATGCGGAGTTATGATTACGATAAACCACTGGCAACTTTGCCATTTCAACTCAAAAGTGTATGTGCAGTGTGAGTCATTTGCATTTCTCTCTTTATCATTTGAAACCAGCCAGATTTAAACTACTTAGAACTGACTTGATAACAGATTACTATTATGTACAATGTTTGGACACGAATAAAGGCACCATGAATTGTCACAAAAATTAAGTGCCTCTTGTGTCGTGGGTTCTCTGAATGCTATTTGATTTGCAAAGGTTTGTGTTCCACAAATATTTGGTGGCTATTGTACAGTGATGATAGAGTATTTTATTAAGACAATTCTGAATGAGTCTAACATCATATTACAGAATTGGAAGAAAAGGAAATTAATTTCTTTATCTCACATGTCTGCAGCAAACAATATAATTGTGCTTTTTCATGCCAGAAGATTTTTGTCTGTCATTCTTTGTGTGATAATAGATTTAGTCACTTAAAAATATATTTTGAATATATTATTACACAAAATTAAACATTATATACAAATCTTCCTGCTTTAAGACTTGTCAAATCGCCTGCTCATGGAGAGGTTATCTCTACTGCTATAGCAGTGTTCCCAGAGTGAGAGCCTAAGATGCATACATGTGATACATTTGTCCATGGCTAGGCTTGTCCTGAGTGCTCACTGTGTCAGCCAACTGAGAACTGATTTGCATGTTGAACTACACAGTTTTATAGGAAAGACACGTGACTGGAGTTGGAGGTGCACGTGGACCTGCAGGACTAAGACATCAAAGCTACAGTGCAAGAAAGGTCTCCCCTTCATTGCAATGCCCTCAAAGGCGAAGGAACTCATCTTGAGGAAAGGGAGGGTTGAGGTGCATTATAGTAGGTGGGGGCACCAATGTCTGATACATCCTGCTCTAAGACACTGAGACTGTCTTCCAGCCTCCACACTGGTGTCAAAGCAAAAGTTGCACTGACCAATTTAAACAGGGAAGGAAGACTTTATTCAAGACTATTGTAATAGGGGAGAGAGACTGAACTCAACTATGCTGAAAGAAAAGGTGGAGGGGGGTTTTGAGCATTGGGGTGAGCTAGTGGACAAGTACTGGTGGACGTTAGGGGATAAGTTGATCAACGAGCTGTGTTGAGCACATTGAGCTATTTTTGAGTTTGCAAATGTTTTTTTTTTGCTATTAGACCATCTTTGTTTGCTAATTGGTACCCATCCAAGTTAGGCTCCGACTCTTCCACAGAGGCTGGGAGACAGGGATGCTATTTCCTTCAATGTTTACATTTCAACGAGATGGTTCCCAGCTCCTTGAGAAAGACATTCCCTAGGTTATAAAACTGGCTAGAGGCTGGGAGAAGATTTACATATGTTTCAGAGTAGAAGAGAAAGAATTTACAACTGCAAGCTTTCTAAAGTAAATCCTCTAAGAGAAGGGAGGTAGGGGATTATGGTCAGGAAGAAACCTGTGCAAAGTTTAGTCAAGCTGAGGGGAACTTTAGGTCGTCTTCGCCAATGGACCAGTGCTAAAGTCTCAAGGAAAGGTGACCTCAATAAAGACTGATTCAAGTAAAAAGTGATGCCATAGAAGTTTCTGTAATAAAGCAGAGACCCCGGGCAGTGCTGAGAGAGGAAAGCCATTTCTCTCTGCCATGTCCGCACAGTAATCGTTGAAGCAGAAAGGAGAAAAGTGTCTGTCAGGGCCAATGAAGAGCAAGGGTCTGTGAAAGATCAGTAGGAGGTGATGGCAGAGCTGGCAACAAGCATTCCTATAGAAGCACCTTTCTGGGGAGTAGCTGGAGAGTTTAGTTCTGCATTTGGGAGTGTGACAACGTGGTGCCAAGCACATGAAAACCACTAGAAGTAATGGAAGATGGCAACTACTTCTCACGGGCACATGTGACGACCCCATGAACCACTCTGGGAACAAAGGGAAGCATTTGGGAGTGGTTATGGTTTCAGTGACATTGTGAGAGGAACTTGACTTATTTTTCTTCTTCTGATTCTGCAGTACCTTTCAGGTCGATGTAGTTTTTGGAGCAGCATTCTTTACTCAAAAATAATACACATTTCTATTATTCATATCAAAATTCCTATTTCAGTTTTGCCACTTACTCACCTCTGTGATCTTGAGCAAGTTACTTAAATTCCTCGTGCTTAAATTATATTTTTTTCTGTCAAATAAAAACAAAAACACTGTGTATGATTAGTATAATAATTAAGTGTACAAAAGTCATAAAGCCCAGTGCCTGGTACATGACAAGCCCCCTACAAATGTAAGTCCCCTTCCTCCACTACATTCCTATGAATGTGCAGAGATGATAAAGTATCAAACATATCAAATTATCTCAATACTCAAGGATTTAATTGATATCAAAAACTTGACTAAATTATTTGCTTTCCTTAGATGATCTCAATGCACAGAAAGTTTAGAGACTTGAGAATGTCTTCAAATTATTAAGATGCCTGAAACCCTTGACCTCAATTACTTGGATAATTCAGATGAAAAAAACATAGTATTTTTTTAGCACAATGGCCTCAATTTTCTAATATATTTTGCATGTTTAGACATAGCTAGTGAGTCAGGAGAACTGGAACAAAATGACTGCAATTTGCAACTAGAATATAACTAAATTAGTTCTAGTAACAAATTTTGACAAGGGGAACTTTCATCATGCAATAAAGCAATAATATATTTGCAAGAAATTTCTTTGACTTTTCTCATACTTTACTAAAAGGATAAAGATATTATTGTGTATAGATTGAACACCACCTTTAATTTTATTATATCTAACCTATGGAGCACGTATGAAAATACGTAATCTAAATGCATGATTACCATTAAAAATAAGATTTTGTGCCATTAAAATAACATTAATAACAAGTTATATGAAAAAAGAGGGATAATTTTTGTGCCTGGCTTCATGTAGCACCTGTTTTAGTGTGACTGTTTTTGTGAATTTCTCCAGGTAATTGGTTTCATGTGACTATACTTTTTCTCAGCATTCTAATACCTTAAATCCTAATATCTCATATCTTTTATCACACAGATATAGGAAGATTGATTATCAAAAAATGACTCTGTTAAACCTTGTGTAGAAGTACTACTGTGCCTTGAGAGTTTCTTCTTCCTAACATCTGTCTCTGAAAGCCTATTTGCCTCTTCTGTTCCTATTGATAATCTATACCTTGGGATGTAGGCAGAATAATGGCCCCCAAAGATGTCCACTCCAAATCCCTGGAAACTGTGATAATGTTACCTTACACAGCAACAGAGACTTCGCAGGTGTGATTAGGGATAAGGACCTTGAGTTAGGGAGATTATCCTGGTGGATCCAATCCAATCGTACAAGTCCTTAACAGTGGAAAACCTGTCTGGGCTGTGGTCAGAGAGAGAGGTGACCACTAAAGAAGAGTCACAGAGATGTAACATTTCTGGCTTTGAAGACAGAGGAAAGGGATGTTAAAGGTGGAGCAAGTGAATGCAGGCAGCCTCTGGAAGCTGAAAAAGGCAAGGGAACAGATTTTCCCCTAGAGCCTCCAGAAGGGAATGCAGACCTGCCGCTATCTTGATTTTAGCCCAGTGAGCCCATGTTGCGCTTCTGACCTATAGAACTATACAGTAATGAATTTACATTGTTTTAAGCCACTAAGTTGGAAGTAATTTTGACAGCAGCAATGGAAAATTAGTACACGTTGGGTCCACATATACAACTTTGGTGTAAGCTGGATGGTAGGAATGGGATCAGGAGGGGGCATTCTGCTTTACAATTCTAGTTTAACGGCTACCATTTTCCTGGAATTCCACTGAAGTCACTACTTAAACTACTTTCAAGACCCATTCTGGGAACATCTTTAACAGAGTATGTTGATCCCTTTTTCCCAGAACCAGTCTTTATACAACATGCCTTACATTTTGGGGCTATTACAAAACCTTTCCAAACAGAACCACTCTAACCATACTGCTGTCTTTAAACATTTCTAAGAATCTACAATTCGAGAGAGGAGTCAAGATGGCGCCGTAAGCAGACTCGGAACTCACCTCCTCCCGTGGACACAGCCAATTTACAACTACTCGTGGAAAAATTACCGCTGAGACAGAACTGAAAACTGCATAGGAGGAACTCCTGCAACAACGGACAATCCTAACTGAGGTGGAAGAGGCAGAGACTCCCTTCTGGAGAGGAAAACGCCGCCTTCACAAGCCGCCAGCTTCACAGCCGCAGGGAGCAGCTCACAGGTACGCAGCCTCTGGAGGAGCAGCACCCTGAGCCGGGGAGCGCCCCCGCTGTGGGCATTTTGTGGACCCAGCACAATCGAGACCAGTGGCATAATATCTGACTGTGCCTGCTACTAAAACACTGGGGAGCACCCCCAGAAAACCCGGTTCACAAAGAAACTAAAACTGGCTCTTAAAGGGCCCGCACGCAAACTCACCCATTTCAGGAAGCACCCTAAAATCACCAGAAAGAAAGGTGTACAGTGCTTTGGTGACAAGAGACTCACCTAATAGGCCCTGAGTGCATCTCGGTGAGGGGTGAGACCTCTCCAGGGACTGGGACATTGGCGGCAGCCATTGTTGTGGCCTGGTGTGGGCGTGCTGACACAGACACCATTGGAGTTCTCCCTGAGGCCTGCTAGCCCAGGGTCTGCCCCACCCGCTGGAGCACTGATTTAATCCAGCTAAGCCAGGGCAGGCAGCCCACCCTAGAGACTGGCCCCACCCAACAACAAGCCCTCAGGCAACTTGTGGGCCTGCATAGATTGGTGACAGGATTCTCTGCAGCCTGGCAACTGAGCCGACTTGAGTGGGGCAGGGTGTGCACAAGGAGCGGGTGGAGAGTGTGGGGCAGTGGCAGAGTGTGTGGGGCTCCCGCCTTGGAGAGACTGGGTCTGCTTGGGGAGGTCGGGGCACTCACACGGGGCAGGACTGTGTTGACTGTGTGTGTGGACCTGTGGGCGGCAGGGCTTCTCAGCCGCAGAACACTTGTACTTCTCAAAGACCCACATAGGAGGTTTCCTCCACCTTCCAAAACCTGAAACAATTGGGTGCTCCTGTGCCTGAGGCCAGCCCCACCCAGCTGCAATCCTCAGAGAGCTGACAAGAGACCTAATAGGCTAGAGGCTTACAGCAATTGTAAGGCCCTGAGCCTAACAACCCCGCCACGGTGGGGGCCTACTCACTTAAAAGAAATACTGCAACACAAATGTGGTATTACAACTTGCAGCCAACTGTGCTGGGGCTCCCCACACCTGATAAAGAGACTGAAGGGCCCACAACAACTACAAGCAGCTGAGCATTACAACAGCTGGCCAGGAGCATAACTCAGCCTCCCTGGGTGCCTACAGGGAGAGCAAACAGGCCACAGCAGAAGGATACACGTAGCCCACATAGGGGTCACCCTTGGAACATTGAGAACTGAGGGAAGCACACTGGAAGCCTCCTAAGCCATCACTTACATAAGGTCACCTATCCAAGAGCAGGAGACATAGCTGACCTACCTAATACGTAGACACAAGCACAGGGAAAGAGGCAAAATGAAGAGGTAAAAGAATACATTCCAAGTAAGGGAACAGGACAAAACCCCAGAAAAGGAACTAAGTGAAACAGAAATGAGCAACCTACCCGACAGAGAGTTCAAACTAAGAGTGTTAAGGATGCTCACTGATCTGGGGAGAAGAATAGATGAACTCAGTGAGAATGTCAACAAAGAAATGGAAGATATAAAAAAGAACCAATCAGAAATGAAGAATACAATACTGGAAATGAAAAATTCATTAGAGGGACTCAAAAGCAGAGTAGAGGATACAGAAGAACGGATCTGTGAGCTGGACGAAAGACTAGAAGAAATTACCCGAGGTGAACAGGTAAAAGAGAAAAGAATTAAAAAGACTGAGGACAGTCTAAGGGACCTCTGGGACAACATCAAGCGCACTAACATCCGTGTTATAGGTGTCCCAGAAGGAGAAGAGTGAGACAAGGGGGCAGAGAAACTATTTCAAGAAATAATTGATGAAAACTTCCCTAACCTAAGGAAGGAAACAGACATCCAGGTACAGGAAGCACAGAGAGCCCCAAACAAGATAAACCCAAGGAGGCCCACACCAAGACACATCATAATCAAAATGTCCAGAATTAAAGATAAAGAGAGAATCCTAAAAGCCGCAAGAGAATGTCAAGTTACATACAAAGGAAACCGCATAAGGCTATCAGCTGACTTCTCAGCAGAAACCTTACAGGCTAGAAGAGAATGGCACGATATATTTAAAGTGCTAAAAGGAAAAAACTTACAGCCAAGAATACTCTACCCAGCAAGGTTATCATTCAAAATGGAAGGAGAAATAAAAATTTTCCCACATAAGCAAAAATTAAAGGAGTTTGTCACCAAGAAACCAGTGCTACAAGAAATGTTAAAGGGACTGATTTAAGGGAAAAAGAAAAGACCACAAATAGGAAAAATTATCTATTTCTATGATTAGAACATAATGGATACAAATGCACAACAAACAGGTTAGATATGATATCAAAAACATGAGGGAGGAGGGGAGCTAAAGAGTACAGCTTTCAGACAGAGGTCAAACGAAAGTGACCATCAATTCTGTATAGAAGAAGAAAGGAACAGAGAAGGACTACTAAAACACTGAGAAAAAAAAAAAGTTAAAAAATGGCAGTAAGTACATACTTATCAATAGCTACTTTAAATGTCAATGGACTAAATGCTCCAATTAAAAGGCATAGGGTGGCTGACTGGATAAAAAAACAAGACCCATATATATGCTGCATACAAGAGACACACTTCAGACCTAAAGACACTCACAAACTGAAAGTGAAGGGATGGAAAAAGATACTCCACGCAAATGGCAATGAAAAGAAAGCTGGGGTAGCAGTACTCATATCAGACAAAATAGACTTTAAAACAAAAACTGTAAAAAGAGACAAAGAAGGGCATTACATAATGATCAAGGGAACAATCCAACAAGAGGATATAACACTTGTAAATATCTACGCACCCAATGTAGGTGCACCTAAATATATAAAGAAATTATTAACAGACATAAAAACAGAAATAGACAGTAACACAATAATAGTAGGGGACTTTAACACTCCACTTACACCAACGGATAGATCATCCAAACAGAAGATCGATAAGGAAACATTGGCCTTAAACGACACACTAGAACAGATGGACCTAGTAGATATATACAGAGCATTCCATCCAAAAACCGAAGAATACACGTTCTTTTCAAAGGCACATGGAACATTCTCCAGGATTGATCACATATTAGGCCACAAAACAAGTCTCCATAAATTTAAGAAGATTGAAATAATACCAAGCATCTTTTCTGACCACAACGGTATGAAACTAGAAATCAACTATAGGAAGAAAATCAGAAAAGCCACAAATATGTGGAGATTAAACAAAATGCTACTGAACAACGACTGGGTTAACGAAGAAATCAAAGAATAAATCAAAAAATACCTGGAGACAAATGAAAATGAAAATACGACATGGCAGAATTTATGGGATACAGCAAAAGCAGTTCTAAGAGGGAAGTTTATAGCGATACAGGCCTATCTCAACAAACAAGAAAAATCTCAAATAAACAATCTAACAATGCACCTAAAGGAACTGGAAAAAGAAGAACAAACAAAGCCCAAAATCAGTAGAAGAAGGGAAATAATAAAAATCAGAGCAGAAATAAATGAAATAGAGACCAAAGTAACAATAGAAAAAATTAATAAAACCAAGAGCTGGTTCTTTGAAAAGATCAACAAAATTGACAAACCTTTAGCTAGACTCACCAAGAAAAAAAGAGAGAAGGCACAAATAAGTAAAATCAGAAATGAAAGAGGAGAGGTTACAACAGACACCTCAGAAATACAAAAGATTATGAGAGAATACTATGAAAAGCTATATGCCAACCAATTCGACAATCTGGAAGAAATGGATAAATTCTTAGAATCATACAACCTGCCAAAACTGGATCAAGAAGAAGTAGAGAATTTGAATAGACCAATCACCAGTAAGGAGATCGAAACAGTAATCAAAAACCTCCCCAAAAATAAAAGTCCAAGACCAGACGGCTTCCCTGGTGAATTCTACCAAACATTCAAAGAAGACTTAATACCTATCCTTCTCAAACTCTTCCAAAAAATTGAGGAGGGGGGGAAGCTCCCTAACTCATTCTACGAAGCTGACATTACCCTGATACCAAAACCAGACAAGGACAACACAAAAAAAGAAAATTACTGGCCAATATCACTGATGAACATCGATGCAAAAATCCTCAATAAAATACTAGCAAATCGCATACAACAATACGTTAAAAAGATTATACACCATGATCAAGTGGGATTTATTCCAGGGATACAGGGATGGTTTAACATTCGCAAATCAATCAACGTAATACACCACATTAATAAAATGAAGAATAAAAATCACATGATCATCTCAATGGATGCAGAGAAAGCATTTGACAACATACAGCATCCATTTATGATAAAAACTCTGAATAAAATGGGTAAGGAAGGAAAGTACCTCAACATAATAAAGACCATATATGAGAAACCCACAGCTAATATCATCCTCAATGGTGAAAAACTGAAAGCTATCCCTCTAAGAACAGGAACCAGACAAGGATGCCCACTGTCACCACTCCTATTTAACATAGTACTGGAAGTCCTAGCCAGAGCAATCAGGCAAGAGAAAGAAATAAAAGGGATCCAAATTGGAAAGGAAGAAGTGAAACTGTCACTATTTGCAGATGACATGATTTTATATATAGAAAACCCTAAAGAATCCACCAGAAAACTTTTAGAAGTAATAAACGAATATGGTAAAGTTGCAGGATACAAAATCAACATACAAAAATCAGTTGCATTTCTGTACACCAACAACGAAGTAGCAGAAAGAGAAATTAAGAATACCATCCCATTTACAATTGCAACAAAAAGAATAAAATACCTAGGAATAAACTTAACCAAAGAGGTGAAAAATCTGTACACCGAAAACTATAGAAATGGAAAGATTGGATTGGAAGAATTAACATAGTTAAGATGTCCATACTTCCTAAAGCCATCTATAGATTCAATGCAATCCCTGTCAAAGTTCCAACAACATTTTTCACAGAAATAGAACAAAGAATCCTAAAATTTATATGGAACAACAAAAGACCCCGAATAGCTAAAGGAATCCTGAGAAAAAAGAACAAAGCTGGAGGTATCACACTCCCTGATTTCAAAATATACTACAAAGCTATAGTAACCAAAACAGCATGGTACTGGCACAAAAACAGACACACAGATCAATGGAATAGAATCGAAAGCCCAGAAATAAACCCACACATCTATGGACAGCTAATCTTTGACAAAGGAGCCAAGAACATACAATGGGGAAAAGAAAGTCTCTTCAACAAATGGTGTTGGGAAAACTGGATAGCCATATGCAAAAAAATGAAAGTAGACCCTTACCTTACACCATACACAAAAATTAACTCCAAATGGATTAAAGACTTGAATGTAAGACCTGAAACTGTGAAACTTCTAGAAGAAAACATAGGCAGTACGCTCTTCAACATCAGTCTTAGCAACATCTTCTCAAACACCACGTCTGACCGGGCAAGAGAAACAATAGAAAAAATAAACAAATGGGACTCCATCAAACTAAAAAGCTTCTGCACAGCAAAGGAAACCATCAACAAAACGAAAAGACAACCTAACAATTGGGAGAAGATATTTGCAAACCATACTTCTGATAAGGGCTTAATCTCCAAAATATATAAAGAACTCATGCATCTCAACAACAAAAAAACTACCAACCCCATTAAAAAATGGGCAAAGGACCTGAACAGATATTTCTCCAAAGAAGATATACAGATGGCCAACAGACACATGAAAAGATGTTCAAAATCATTAACTATCAGGGAAATGCAAATCAAAACTACAATGAGATATCACCTGACGCCCATCAGAATGGCTATAATTAACAAGACAGGAAACAACATGTGTTGGAGAGGATGTGGAGAGAAGGGAACTCTCATACACTGCTGGTGGGAGTGCAAACTGGTGCAGCCACTATGGAAAACAGTATGGAGATTCCTCAAAAAATCAAGGATAGAACTACCATATGATCCAGCCATCCCCTGCTGGGTAGTTATCCAAAGAACTTGAAAACACCAATTTGTAAAGGTACATGCACCCCTGTGTTCATTGCAGCGTTATTCACAATAGCCAAGACTTGGAAGCAACCTAAGTGCCCATCAAGGGACGAATGGATAAAGAAGCTGTGGTATATATACACAATGGAATACTACTCAGCCATAAGAAATGATGAAATCCAGCCATTTGTGACATCATGGATGGACATTGAGGGTATAATGCAAAGTGAAATAAGTCAGAGGGAGAAGGTCAAATACCGTATGATTTCCTTCATTAAGTAGTAGATAATAACAACAATAAACAAACACATAGGGACAGAGATTGGATTGGTGGTTACCAGAGGGGAAGGGGGGAGGGAGGAGGGTGAAAGGGATAATTCGGTACATGTGTGTGGTGATGGGTTGTAATTAGTATTTTGGTGGTGAACATGATGTAATCTACGCAGAAATAGAAGTACACTGATGTACACCTGAAATTTTTACAATGTTATAAACCAATGTTACTGCAATAAACAAAAAATTAAAAAAAAAAAAAAGAAAGAATAGGAAAGGGCAAAACATGACCATAAAAATCTCCTCTTGTGGTACCCATGTTTGTATTTTTTGCATCATAATCTCATGGCACTAGCTGTATTTAACCACTTGCTATATATCCCAGTTAAATAAATTGTGCTTTCTCGAGTGCTAACTACTCATGGACACGCTCTGATGACTCTGGGGTGAATTTATCCACTTCAGTGAACACAATAATAAGCCAGACTCTCTATGCCAGGTTCTAGTGGAATTAAGATACTGAGTGCATAGCATTCCAAATCTTTGGAAACAGCAAAATGCAGTCAACCAAATGTATCCTCTAATTGGAAGATAACTTAGAAAAGTAAGGATATTTTTTCAGATTATTTCACACACATGTACGTGAAATCACTGTATGTATGTGTGTGTGTGGATATATATATAGACATGCCCCCAAATATATATATTTATTCAAATATATATCCAAATATATATATAAATATATACGGCTTTGTAATGACACAAGCATTTATAGTTGTGTGGTTTTTTTCAGCTTTACCGAGGATTAAAAATGGAGATGATAGGTTTTAGAATTATTCCCGTGTTGAGGTTTGTTAGGCCTATGCAATAATGCATTTCGGGTTTGTTAAATATTTTTTCAGATTATCAAGCATCAAGTCTAGACCAACAAGAGAAGGTAACCCAAGATGGATATGATATAATGATAGAAAATTAGAAGAAAAAATGGGCTAGAAATCTCAACCAGGTCAAAGTAAAATTAGGAGTGAAGGTAATAGGGTAGACAAAGCACCAGAACATTCAACAGGATCAGACTCATTATGGAAGCTCAATATTTCAAAGATGGAACCATATTAGGTAAGGAAAAGAATGGATGATCAAACTGAAGAGGACTTGAAGACCGTTAGAGTTGTGGTCAAACAATGATCAGGTCAGTGTATATTTACATGGGCTTTGAAATCACTCAGAATTATGACAGAATAGGGATGGTTACATGGAATGAATCATGGTATATAAGTCTTCAAAGACTGTGGAGTGACCATGAGATTTATAAATATCAGGGACAAGAAGGGACCAGTATTGCTTGATGAAATTCCAAGGAGCTGACATTTAAATGAGGGTAGATAGTAATTATAGCAAACAGGTTTGGGAAAAGAAGGGAATCCTATTCCATTCTCTGACTTGGAGTTCCATGGAGAGTGCAGGAATGGTTGTTTCATGGGAGATAACTCCTGGAAAGTCTGGGTGTTTCAGGGAGAGCCTGGTTTTAGCTAAGGTCAACAAAATGAATAAATTAAAGATGAACAAGGATTCCACAGTGTGCAGAATAAAGGAGGGATAGCACTGAGCAGTATGGAGATGAGAATATGGAGAGGAGAGTTGTAGAGAGGGGTTTGCAGTTTGGAAGGTTATCATAGTTGACAGAGATGTAAAGAATTGGGTTATTAATTGTCTTGTTGTTTTAAACATTTTCCTGAAAAAGAATTTCAGTGTTGATGAAAACAGGCCGCAGGTGCCATCAGAAGGGTGGTGACTCACTGCTGGTGGGTAGGTACAGATTGCAGGTTCAATAGGCAGAGCTGGAACAGACCTCGGGTGGCTAAAGCCTCTGTCTGCAGACACTGAAGCTCTTATGAGAACAGAAGTCAGGTAGCCAGAGAGGAAATACGGAAAGTACAGTAATAAGCCCAGGTGGTGAGGGCCCTTATATATTTCACTATATATACATATACTTCTCAAATACACACAGGGATACATTTTTATTTATAAATTATCTTGAATTACCTTATTACTTCATTAAATGTACACTTGTACAACTTTAGTTATTTAATTTTCACATTATAAAGGTAGAAAGTGTTCTAATGTCTCAGAGGCTGTGTTTCGTGGCTGACAAAAATAAAAATTGAAAAAGTAAAAATATCCACTGGTGGTTTAATCCCATCACATAAAGAGCCCGATTTGCTTGAACTTTTTTTCTGTTGAATGGAGTATTGTATTTTTTATTTTAGCTTTTGTATGTAACCAAAAGACTTCTAAGGTGGAATTATTACTCACTGCACAAGGAGTTTTTACTGCCTCTTTCAAATGGGGAACTGGCCTGCCCTGACTTTTTTAATAGGGTAGTGATAATTGGTAGAGTGTGTGGTGGCAGGTTTACCCAGCTGGTCACCCGCATAGAGAACAGCTTTCCTATTAAAGTGAATTCATCCATGAAGGACCTTTGAATGTGTTGCTTCTGCAGAGTGGGTGCTCTGCTGAGGCATTCTGCTCAAACCCCAAAGGAAGAAATGCTTGGGTTATTTTTGATTCAAAGCAAGCAAGTGAGTGATAAGCAACTGCCTGTTCAGTTGGAGCATATGCTTGCTGAGTTCTAATTCTCTTTTTGCTTTGGGACCAGATGCTGCATCCTACTAATTCCCAAACCTGGCTGATGTTCAGATTTGTCTAGGCAGCTTTTAAAAATACCAATATCCAGGCTTCCCACTGATAATTTTGATTTATTATGTCTTGACTGGGTTATAGATATCTGCGTTTGAAATAAACTCTAGATAAATATTTGGGGTTTGGGGATCACTACTCTATATCAGCTCTACATCACAATCTTGGTATGGGATTAGGGTGGAGAGGAAAACTCTGCATGTAATTCATGTACATACCCCACTCCCAAGCTTTCTATCCCCAAATGAAAATCGTTCTTTAGTCTACTTATTACACATAGATATTTACTACCTGATGGGCATGCTTTGGGATAGCATTGCCTACAAAAAGTGTAAAAGATTAAATGGTAAAACGCTTGACTCTGACAAAATACAGAAGTGAGGCCACTGCCTCCCCTGCTGCATGCACCCTCCTTAGGATAAAGGTCCTACATACTTCCTGAGTTACTTGCTATCAAGTCACATGTACCAGGCTTAAAGTTCAATTTTCTTCATCAAGAAATAGCTCTAAATACTGTAAGCTAATTGTACCCCCAAAATAGAATAGTGTGTAAAAATCAGCCACTGGCTGTTTACCAATAGAGCTGTCTGTAAGGGCAATATGCAGGTATAAGAGGTCTGATGCTATGTTTAGAAATTTCTTTAATATGCTCACGAGCATATTGGGCCAGGAGAGAGAACACGAGATGGAGTATGGGGATACAACACATGAGCAAGGTCTTGGAGCAAAGATGAAAGAGTGGAGCACCTGAGTTTCGGTCCAATAATTGGTAGAAATGCCCCAAATGTGAGGGAGAGTCCCTAAAAGGGTGACCAGAAGTGAACTAAGATACCATAGAGTGAGCACACTTCAAGAACTAATTCTGCTTGCACATATAGCATAATTACTTTTACACACTGCTCAGTAGATATCTTGGACTAGATGGAGGACTCATGAACGGCTGGATAGCGCATTACAGATGGTGAAGAGTCCTGCCATGCACCCTAATTACGTATCTCACCACTCATTCCTTTCCCCATAAAATGATTACATGGAAATATCAAGTATCCTCTACAATGGATATTTGTTGTTTTTGTGTGCTCAGTGTTGATCATCCTTCATTTAGTGATGGCATTCTGATCTTCTTTGAGGAATTACCCTCTTCCCAGACAAATTATACTCTAATGGTTACAGTAATGGGTGTGTTACCAGATAGACCCAATGAGACTCAATTCTGGGGCCAATTGTTGGAATATTTATGATGGTCATGCATGCTTTCCACTGGAGCATCTGGGAGGATTGGATAAAAACCTGGAATATCTGGCAGCCGTCTTGCTATAGGACAAATACCTGCCCAAGAAGGGAGTCACCATAAGGAAAACAGAGCCAGTGAGTTTAGCTCCTGAATCTGGTCATTCCTCAAGCTAATATAACCTGAAATTTTCAGAGATGTGAGACAATGACTCCTCTCTCTCTCTTAATCAAGTCTATTTGAATTATATTTTCTAATGCCTTCAAACAAAGATAGTCATGATTAATATTTCCTGAAGGAAAATTTATTTATCTGTTGAAAACTATGTTTGCTTATGGTTCAAATTTAGTGTGTAAGAAAATAAGTCTTTAGAAAAAGTGCTGATAATAATCATTTGTTGAAAAAGTGAATCCAAGTAAAGCCATTTAAAATAGTTGTGAGAGCTAATGCCAAAATATGTTTGCAATTTCCCAAGTAGCAAGAGAACAGAGCGTAAGACTGGGAAGAGAGAGAGAGGGAAAGGGAGGATAGAGGAAAAGACAGAGTCTTGGAATTGATCGATAGGAAAAAACTAAAAACACATATAGAAGACTGAAACCATGAGACTTAATGGATGACTTACTTCTCTACAATTTAACGACTATTTCTTTCAGTTCTTGCCTCTCATATTTAGAGACAGAAAAATAGTCAGGGACATGTAAAATACTCTCTAAGTAGTAACTGGCTGTCAGCAAGAATAGACAAGTAGACGAGAAAAGGTGAAAATGTCTTGAGGGGTTCTGGTAGGTAGCAGATTGTCAAAAAGTATTGTTGAAGTACTGTGAAAACTTTTATTTTATTCGTTTCACTATTAGTTCAGGCTGGTCATATTTGTTTTAACTCTTCTTCAGTTGGTGGGGTAAACTCCATGGGATCACTAATGAGAAAATTCCTGGGCTAGTCTAAACTTGGAGAGGTGTTTGTACAAGGCCCAGACAACTCAGTGGGAAGGAGAGAATGACTGGTGGGTAAGGCGTGTGGCTGGGTTAAACTCAGTTAATCCATTCCTCATCCTACTTGACCTGTAGCTAAATTAATAAGTTGTAGCAGGGGTCTCAGCCTGAGGCCATGCCGTGTTCATTTCCGGTCTTCAGACATATGTGGATGTGCCTGGAGAATTGCAAAGAAGCCTGAAAGATGCTTATTGATATGCAAGACTGATAACCCATTTGGGAGAGAATTTATCTTAAAGTATGACTCAGTGAACTAGGTGCTTTGGGGAAGAGAGATTTTGAGTCAACCCTGGTGTTGACTCAAAATTCTCATCTCTGACCATGTCTGTATATTAGAAGAATATAGGGAGGCATGTACAACCTAGAAAATCTGTTATACAAAATATTCAATAAAAGAGTAAGCTGCAAGCAGCACAGCTATAGTGTCTTTCTCAAGAAGTATAACACAAGTGGGAGAGAGGCAATCACACCTACTTCACTACACCTGCAGAGCACCGGGCAGTTTCAGTGGTGTAAGGAATACAGTACTTCTGTGGCAGGAATGCTTTGCAGGGGACGACAATAGCATCAAGCAGAGACATCTTGACATGGCACGGAGTATGATATTCAGCAGTAGTAGCTATGTTTAGCAAAATTAGAATAACTTATTGGAAGCCATATCTGTACCTAGAGTAGTGGTGGTCTCTAGTGGGTATGGCTGAACCTAGTACGAGACAAAGCATTGTCCACCACGGGCACCCATGCTGGAGGAGAATGGCAGGACATGGTGGGAGTGGAGGTAGTGGCCAGTGGGTGGACTGGAATCTGACTGGAACGACAGTAATGCCCACATTGTCAGAGCAGGAAGGGAAGAGTGGGACCCAGTGATCTTGATATACCCAGAAGAAGAACCAGTCATGCTTAGGGAATGCCACATGGTAGGTGATCAGAACCGTCTGTGACTCTCTGACTGTTCTGTTGGTTTTCTCAGAATGTTGAGATCCTGCACTACAAGGTAGCAAAAAAGCTAGTGAAACATGAGGCCAGTCCCATGGCGTAGTGGTTAGGTTTGGTGCACTCCTCTTCAGCATCCTGGGGTTTGCAGGTTCGGATCCCTAGCCTGAACCTACACAACACATGAAGCCATGCTGTGGCAACATCCTACAAACAAAGTAGAGGAAAATGGGCACAGATGTTAGCTCAGGGCCACCCTTCCTCAAGCAAAAAGGAAGATTGCCAATAGGTGTTAGCTCAGGGCCAATCTTGTTCACCAAAAAAAAAAAAAAGCTAGTGAAACACGGCTTATAGGCAGAAACAGAAAAAATACACACACACACTAATATTTATAATTTCTGTCTGCTTCTAACCTGCAGTCCTAACACAAAGTAACTTTTAGTTCCTATGAGTATTGTAAGGTAAAATCCCTCTCCCCCATAAAAATTAAGAGCTTGTTTTAAAACCATTTAGACAACCAGTTGTCAGCAATATGGGTGTTAGGCTCCTGCAACAATGACAAAAGCTATTCTTTTCATTCCCTGTTTTCCTAGAGCAATGAATTCACATAATGCCATTTTGACATTGTAGAGACAAGTCTATTAAAATATAAATTTATGGTCACTTTGTTTCTTATGTCGGTCCATTTAGTGTAATAGTTGCAATTGACCTAAATAGCAGAAAGTACACTTTATTCTAAGTGTTTGAAATTAAAATAGATTGAATGATTTTCTTGTATGTATCATTGTTGAAGTTTTGGTTACACTCTGAATTAATACAAATAGCAGTAATAACACAGTTGAATGGGCTTGGCATATATTATTGGATTTATCCCAAACTGATTCTTCATAATTGGGCGTTTCTATCCACGTCACTGAAACTCAGTAATATTTTTAATGTTTTAAAATCAGAATGTTTTAAAAATCAAACTTGCAGAAATATAATCAATAAAGGAAGAAAGGCAAGAGGTTGTGGCAGTCTGTAAAATAAGAAATTACCATCTTTTTGAGGTGCGTTTTGGCAACACAAGTCAAAAGCCATAAAATGTGCCTACTCTTTGATCCAACAATTCCCCTTCTAAGATTTATTTTAAAGATCAAATTAAAGATGTGCAAAAAAGATTTAGATAAATTCTGTTGATTACAACATTATTTATATAGTAAAAAAGTAGAAATAGCTTAAATATCTAATAATAGGGACATGGGATTATAAAATACTAATTATCCAAAAAATAAAACATTAGCTAAATTTTAAATAAGCTTTTTTTTTAAGTGATGTTTTAATAGTCTATAACATTGTGAAATTTTGGGTTGTACATTTTTGTTTGTCCATCACCATATATATGTCTCCCTTCACCCCTTGTGCCCACCCCCTACCCCCATTGCCTCTGGTAACCACCATATAGTTTTCTCTGTCCATGTGTTGGTTTATATTCCACATATGAGTGAGATAACACAGTGTTTGTCTTTCTCTTTCTGGCTTACTTCGCTTAACATAATACCCTCCAGGCCCATCCATGTTGTTGCAAATGGGACGATTTTGTCTTTTTTTATGGCTGAGTAGTATTCCATTTTATATATATACCACATCTTCTTGATCCAATCGTCAGTCGAGGGACACTTGGGTTACTTCACGTCTTGGCTATGGTGAATAATGCTGCAATGAACATAGGGGTGCATAAGCCTCTTTGGATTGTTGATTTTAGGTTCGTTGGGTAGATTGCCAGTAGTGGGATAGCTGGATCATAGGGTATTTCTATTTTTAATTCTATGAGGAATCTCCATACCGTTTTCCATAGAGGCTGCACCAGTTTGCATTCCTACCAGCTGTGTATGAGGGTTCCTGTTTCCCCACATCCTCTCCAACATTTGTTGTTTTTTGTCTTCGTGATTCTAGCCATTCTAATGTGCGTGAAGTGATATCTTAGTGTTGTTTTGATTTGCATTTCCCTGATGATTAGTGATGTTGAGCATCTTTTCATGTGCCTATTGGCCATCTGTATTATCTTCTTTGGAGAAGTGTCTGTTCATTTCCTCTGCCCATTTTTTGACCGGGTTGTTTGTTTTCTTTGTTGTTCAGTTGTGTGAGTTCTTTATATATTGTGCAGATTAACCCCTTGTCAGATGTATGTTTTGCAAGTATTTTCTCCCAGCTGGTGGGTTTTCTGTTCATCTTGATTCTGGCTTCATTTGTCTTGTAGAAGCTCTTTAATCTGATAAAGTCCCACTCGCTTATTTTTTCTTTAGTTTCCCTACTGGGTAGGCATGTCATCTGAAAAGATTCCTTTATGACCAATGTCAAATAGTGTGTTGCCTATATTTTCTTCTATGAGTTTTATAGTTTCAGGTCTCGCCTTCAGGTCTTTGATCCACTTTGAGTTAATTTTTGTGAATGGCGATAGCAGGTGGTCCACTTTCATTCTTTTGCATGTGGCTGTCCAGTTTTCCCAATGCCATTTATTGAAGAGACTTTCCTTTCTCCATTGTATGTTCTTAGCGCCTTTGTCGAAAATTAGCTGTCCGTATATGTGTGGTTTTATTTCTGGGCTTTCAATTCTGTTACACTGATCTGTGTGTCTGTTTTTGTACCAGTACCATGCTGTTTTGATTACTGTTGCTTTGTAGTATGTTTTGAAGTCAGGGATTGTGATGCCTCCAGCTTTGTTCTTTTTTCTTAGGATTGCTTTAGCTATTCGGGGTCTTTTGTTGCCCCATATGAATTTTAGTATTCTTTTTTCTATTTCCGTGAAGAATGTCATTGGGATTCTGATTGGGATTGCATTGAATCTCTAGATTGCTTTAGGTAATAGAGACATTTTAACTATGTTTATTCTTCTAATTATGTGCATGGGATGTCTTTCCCTTTCTTTATGTCATCATTGATTTCACTCAATAATGTCTTGTAGTTTTCATTGTATAGGTCTTTCACCTCCTTGGTAAGATTTATTCCTAGATATTTTGTTCTTTTTGATGCAATTGTAAATGGTATTATCTTTTTGAGCTCTCTTTCTGTTAGTTCGTTATTAGCATACAGAAATGCAACTGATTTTTGTAGATTGATTTTGTACCCTGAGACTTTGCTGTAGTTGTTGATTATTTCTAATAGTTTTCCAATGGATTCTTTAGGGTTTTCTATATATAAAAGCATGTCATCTGCAAATAGTGAGAGTTTCACTTCTTCATTGCCTATTTGGATTCCTTTT
This sequence comes from Ceratotherium simum simum, assembly GCF_057802395.1. Classification (NCBI taxonomy): domain Eukaryota; kingdom Metazoa; phylum Chordata; class Mammalia; order Perissodactyla; family Rhinocerotidae; genus Ceratotherium; species Ceratotherium simum. The sequence goes on along the minus strand of NC_141928.1, from coordinate 32,611,007 downwards.
ATTCCTTTTTCTTCCCTAATTGCTCTGGCCAAAAGCTCCAGTACTATGTTGAATAGGAGTGGTGAGAGTGGGCAGCTCTGCCTTGTTCCTGTTCTCAGAGAAATGGCTTTCAGTCTTTCCCCATTGAGTATGATGTTGGCTGTGGGTTTGTCATAAATAGCCTTTATTATGTTGAGGCACTTTCCTTCTATACCCATTTTGTTGAGAGTTTTTATCATAAATGGATGTTGTATCTTGTCAAATGCCTTCTCAGCATCTATTGAGATGACCATGTGGTTTTTATTCTTTGTTTTGTTGATGTGGTGTATCACGTTGATTGATTTGCAGATGTTGAACCATCCTTGTGTGCCTGGTATAAATCCCACTTGATCATGGTGTATGATCTTTTTAATGTATTGCTGTATTAGGTTTGCCAATATTTTGTTGAGGATTTTTGCATCTATATTCATCAGTGATATTGGCCTGTAATTTTCCTTCTTTGTATTGTCTTTGTCTAGCTTTGGTATCAGGGTGACATTGGCCTTGTAGAATGAGTTAGGAAGTCTTCCATCTTCCTCTATTTTTTGGAATAGTTTGAGAAGGATGGGTATTAAATCTTCTTTGAATGTTTGGTAAAATTCACTGGAGAAGTCATCTGGTCCTGGACTTTTATTTTTGGGGAGGTTTTTGATTACTATTTCAATCTCTTTACTTGTGATTGGTCTATTCAGATTCTCCATTTCTTCTTGGTTCAGTTTTGGGAGGTTGTATGAGTCTAAGAATTTATCCATTTCTTCTAGATTGTCCAATTTGTTGGCATATAATTTCTCATAGTATTCTCTTATAATCCTTTGTATTTCCATGGTATCCATTGTAATTTCTCCTCTGAAGGAAGGTGAATTCCTTCCTTTGATCTTTGATTTTGATATTTAAGTGGTTGCTAACCTATTCCGGTAAAGATCTACTATTTTTCTGATTTTATCTACCTATTTTTCTCCTTGCTCCAAGCTTTGTATTCCCTTCCTTTTCTTTTTTTCAGGCCTGGGGGCCTTCTTGAGTATTTCTTGTAGTGGGCATCTCATGGCCATGAACTCCCTTAGCTTTTGTTTATCTGGGAAAGTTACTATTTCTCCGTCATATTTGAAGGAAACTTTTGCTGGATAGAGTATTCTTGGCTGAAAGTTTTTGTCATTCAGTATTTTAAATATATCATTCCAGTCTCTCCTAGCCTGTAAAGTTTCTGTTGAGAAATCCGCTGAGAGCCTGATGGCCGTTCCTTTGTATGTTATTTTTTGTTTTTGTCTAGCTGCCCTTAATATTGTTTCTTTGTCATTGACTTTGGCCAGCCTTACCACTAGATGTCATGGAGTGTGCCTTTGCCTGTTGATGTATTTAGGTGACCTATTGGCTTCACTTACTGGTATTTCCTGCTCCTTCCCTAGATTTGGGAAGTTCTCAGCTATTATTTCCTTGAATAGGCTCTCTGTTGCTCTTTCCCTCTCTTCTCCCTCAGGAATACCTATTATTCTTATGTTACATTTCCTAATAGAGTCAGATATTTCTCTGAGACTTTCTTCATTTCTTTTTAGTCTTAGTTCTCTCTCCTCTTCCATCTGGAGCATATCTGTATTCCTATCCTCTATAATGCTAATTCTTTCTTCCATGTCATCAACTCCATTCTTTAAAGATTCCAGATTCTCCTTTATCTCCTCCATTGCGTTCTTCATCTCCATCAGCACTGATTGGTTTTTCTTTATGATTTCAATCTCTTTTGTGAAGAAACTCCTAATCTCATTGAATTGTTTGTCTGTGTTGTCTCGTATTTTGTTGAGTGTTTTTATGATAGCTATTTTGAAATCTCTGTCGTTTAGCTTATGGATTTCTGTATCTTCAGGGTTGGTTTCTGGGTGCTTGCCATTTTCCTTCTGGTCTGGTGATTTCATGTACCTTTGCATTGTGGTTCCTTTATTGGCTTTATTTTTCCTCATCCTGGAAATATATGGTTGTAATTTCCACCACCGCCACCATGTTGGGGTTAAGGGCTGTGCAATCTGAGCCCCCTGTGCTCTGTCCCAGTTGTTCGCTATGATCTGCCAGCTGCTTGGTCTGGTCTGGTCAGCTGAGCTGCAGTGTCCAGCGTGTGGGGGGTGGGGGGCTCTCTCTTTTGCCTGCTGGGTCCCTGGCATGGAGGGTTTCTCACTCTCCCCCCATTATCCACTCTCCTGGGGTGCTCAGATGTTGATGGTACCCTGTAGCAGTTCTGAGTCTTCTGTGTAGGAGTTTCCCACTGGCTGAGAGAGCCCAAAGAGCTACGGTTTCCCCACAGAGGGCCGCTCCTCCCCCCTCTCTGGGAGCTGCACGGACCGGGATTGCTGATCTGATGGGGAGGGAGAGGAGTTCTCCTTACCTTTCCCCACTTCCTCCGGGCGCCCACCACGTTCCTCTCAGATGTGCGGAAGTGTGGATCTTTTGCTTTTCACTGTCTAGGAGTCCGTTGTTGGTCTGTGACTGTTCCTTTTGTTGTATCTTATCAGGGGAAGAGTTTACGGGAAAGCTCACTCCGTCATGATGCTGATGTCCTAAATAAGCTTTTTATATGTTTTTTACTATATAGTGAAATGCAAAGATGGAAAACCCCACAAAATTTGTACAGCTTAATGAGTTATTGTAAGTTGAATGCCCCTGTAAACAGCCACCCCAGAAATTCTCCATGTGCCCCATCTCAATCACAACCCCTTCATCTCCATAAATAATGACTATTCTGACTTTTATAATAATCACTTCCTTGAATCTTTATTGGTTTCATCACCCAAGTGTTCATTCTCAGACACCATAGTTCAGTCTTGCCGATTAAAACAAAGAAAAATACAAAGCAGGGGGCTGGCCGGGTGGCATATTGGTTAAGTGCACATGCTCTGCTGCAGTGGCCCAAGGTTAGCAGGTTCAGATCCCAGACGCAAACCACCACACCGCTTGTCAAACCATGCTGTGGTGGCGTCCCATATAAAGTAGAGGAAGATGGGCACAAATGTTAGCCCAGGGCCGATCTTCCTCAGCAAAAAGGGGAGGATTGGCATCAGATGTTAGCTCAGGGCTCATCTTCCTCACACACACACACAAAAATACAAAGCAATTTCAATATGTCTTTTAAGTCTCTTATAATCTGCAGGTTTTCTCTTGTGTCTTGCATTTCTTTCTTTTCCTTACAATAGATATGTTGAAGACCCTCAGGGCATTTTGACCTGTAGAATTTTCTGGTCTGGATTTTGTAGGTTGCATATTCTTGGTACACTTCCACTTGTTCTTCTGTCCTCTGTATTTCCTGCAAACTGGCAGCTGGATCCAGAGGCTTGTTACAATTCCTATCTTATCCCTTTTGCAAGTCTATCAGGAGTGGTGTGCTTCTTCATTAATCCATGCATAGTGTCGGATAGTTTTACATTTTATGATGCTCATAGCTATTGATGATCACATTTAGATCTATTGATTATTTGGTGTTGTAAATTAGCCATAGTCTAATTCTATCAATTCTTTTTAAATTTATTAATTGGAAAAACTATTATAAAGACGTGATTTACCCTATCTACTATTTATTTGGTAAACAAGTGATAACAACTCCTAGAATCCTAATCATAGACAGGATTGTTTCCCTGCATTTGTCAGTTTTCAAGATTAGTATACTACATCCTTCCTTATACCTTTGTTTAGTCCTAGTTCTAAAAGAGACTATTGGTCCTTATGTCAGTGACTCTCTAATCATTTTGATTATTTGAAGCCCTTTCTCTAGTAGATTCCTTAGGAATTTCTCATAAGCATTATAATCTACTAGATCTCGCATGTTGATAACAGTTTGGACCCTGTATAGAAAGTTAGTTGTGTTGGATATAAATCCGTGGCTCAGTTTCTTTCCTTGAGTCTCTTAAATATGTTTTTCCATTTTTTCTGACATAAAACATTGTGTTGAAAAGTCAGATGATAATTTAATTTTCTCTCCTAATATGTCATATACTGTTTTTTCCTAGATGCTCAAGGAATCTTTTTTTTCTAAGTCTAGGCATTTTACTACAATATGTCTTGCTGTTCATCATTCTGGACTAATATGCTGAAACACATGCTATGCTCATCAAATCATTTTTTACTTTAGAAAATTTTTTGAAATTATAGTTTTTAGTATTTGCTGTTTCTTTGCATGAAATTGATTTTCATCTTCAGAGACTCCTATCTTAAATATTTGTTACTTTCTCTCAAATCATTTCTATCTGTTTTTTTCTTTTTTGATTTAAAAGATGTCCTCTTTTTTATCTTCAGTTTTTTAAAAATCAAAATGGCACTTATTCAGTCCTGTGTTCCTTCTTGTTTAAAATCATGTTTTGAAATTTTTTTCTTTTATTTCAAATTCTATCTCGAATTCTGAACATTTCTGAGATTTTCCAATTCTGATTTCTGTTGTTCTTTCATCTTTTGTATTATTTTCTTAACGTCATGAAAGAGAAGGTTAAGTTTTGATCTATCTTGTAGTCATGTCTTTCTGGTCTGTAGGGATGTTATTCTGCTCCTGATTTTCTCTTTCCTTACATTAGCTTTGCATGGAATTTGGCCTTGATACTTTTTTCTTGTTCGTTTTTATGTGAATTTAGTTTTCCTGAACATTACCCTGAGGTTTAAGATAATGTTTTTATAATTTTATTTGTTTATTTTTCCCCCAAAGCCCCAGTAGATAGTTGTATGTCATAGCTGCACATCCTTCTAGTTGCTGTATGTGGGACGCGGCCTCAGCATGGCCGGACGAGACGTGCACTGGTATGTGCCTGGGATCTGAACCCGGGTCGCCAGCAGCAGAGCGCGCACTTAACCACTAAGCCATGGGGCCGGCCCCAAGATAATGTTTTTAACTTCACATGTCTTGCTCTGTTTTTTGTGTAATGTTCCACACTGTGGAAATTTGGTCCTTTTTCTGCTGAACTCTAATTCTACATCAGGACTTTCTCCTCAGTGTGACTCTGTCTTGGGAGGGAGGGACCCCTGAAAGTTTGGACTCCAAAAGAGTACAGGTGGTATTTCTGGGGTGTGGGATTATGGTGCCTCATGTTTCAATCTCTCTCTCTCTCTTTCTCATTTACTACAATACGTTTTTACTATGACTAACAGAACTTTACTTTTAAATGCAAGTGTAAAGCAGAGTAATTTTGATAGCAAATCTCCAGTCGTTCAACTTCAGTATATTCACTCCTTTATTCATAAAACAGATATTAACCAAACCCCTACTATGTGTGGTCACTTGGACTTTACCTGTAAACAAAACAGATAGGGCACTTAAAGATCTATCACAAGTTGGCTGGAGTACTCAAAGTTCTTCACAATCATATCTATTAGGTCGACGCAGCTAGGACCCCGTTCAATGGAATGTCATTTGACTAGTAAGCTTGAGTTTTTTTCACATATAAAGATCTTAAAGTCACTGTTGCTTTTATTTAACTATTTTTCCGACAGTCCCTTTAGGCACATATTACTTAGCACCCTTTGATGGCTTTTTCCTCATTTCAGATTCTTCTGAAAAACCTCCCTCTCTGTTACCTTCACTTTTCTGGTTCTGTTGATATTTCTTATTTAAATTTGGGTTTAACTCCTTGACGTTATTTGGGAAATAGTTTTCATAAAAGCAGATTATCTAAAGAAAGTGGTTTCATTTTTTTATATAAGGAAAGTTAACATTTTTACAGTGGTCTTGAACTACAATATTATACCTTAATTTTATAATTTATTTATTTATTTATTTTTTTCCCCCAAAGCCCCAGTAGATAGTTGTATGTCATAGCTGCACATCTTTCTAGTTGCTGTACGTGGGACGCGGCCTCAGCATGGCCAGAGAAGCGGTGTGTCTGTGCGCGCCCGGGATCCGAACCCGGGCCGCCAGCAGCGGAGCGCGCGCACTTAACCACTAAGCCATGGGGCCGGCACTATACCTTAATTTTAAATTATTCTTTTTAATAGCCTTACATACTATTTGTCTGGAATCCAGGAGGTTAATTTTTGGTGGGTTAATTTACTCTGTAATAAACTGAACAAATTCTTATGCTCTGAAGTATATTCTTCAGAGATTTAACTTATTCTTCAAAATAAAATATAAAACAGTAGTTTTCTTTAAAGAATCAGATGTAGAGTTTATCTGAGTCATTATAAAATAGTGCATGAAACAAAGATGATCTTGCAAAACCAACATGAGGCCATGAATTTTCCTTTATGGTGAAAGTTCCTTTTCACAGAAGAAAACGACAGACTGGCAACAATGATAAATCATTTTATCCGCTTTATACCTTGACTTTAAAACTGATGAAAGATGAAAACAAACTTGGGTATGCAAGATGCCCTGCTATTTTACAATTTTAGAAATAAAACATGGTTTTAGAAACCTGATGATATTTAACTTGAAAAAATAGACACTGAAATAGAGTAAACTAGAGTCTTAGGAATCAATTGGAAGGCAATAATGATACAGCAATTTAGAGTTAGGTATTAAATAACTAAAGATTAGTTCTATACAGAAATATTAAGATCACAGGGTATAAAACTTAAAATACTATGCAGAAATCGAAGTATGAATGATGTACACCTGAAATTTATACAATGTTATAAACCAACGTTACTGCAATAAAAAAAATTTAAAAAATAAAAACTTAAAATAATCAGTTATTAATTTTCTATGAGTTAAAAGAGTTAAAAGATCTTTCTGCAATCCCTATATATTCAAAAACTATTTCTTTCATCACATCTACCTAACATATGTAAGCTTCTGGCCTGAAGCACCCACTTTTCTGGCTAACCCTGAAACCAAGGAGTATATTCTACAACTTACTCAACATGTTTCTTTCCCTTGCCAAACTCAATCTCATAGAATGTATTTTTATGTATTTTCTTACCATGGGCTGTCTACTTCTGAGAACGAATAATAGAACATTTGTCTGTACCTCATCCTTAGGACCAATTTAAGTGCCTGTGACATGTAAACTCTCTGTTAACTGCAGTGAATGACATTTTCTTTGTTCTCAGTTGTTTTCTTCTGGTCTCACATTAGGACCATTTATATTCAGAACCTATTTACCTATTGATTGCCATTATGCTAGGCATATATAGAATATCTAAATCTGAAATAAAAGAAAATAATCTAAAGAAATTAAACAGAAAAAAAACATATCATCCAACTTTGAAAAAATTGGGAAAGACTTAGATGCTTCACCAAATGAGGTTATATGGAAGGCAATTTAGCACTTGACAGATTTCACTATCATCAGCCCTTAGGGAGATGCAAATTAAAACTATGCCATGACGAGACACAGCTACACATCTATTAGAAGGGCTAAAATAAACAGTACTGACAATGCCAAATGCTAGCAAGTTTGTAGAGCAAATAGAACTCTCATGCACTGTTGGTGAGTGTGCAAAATGGTATAGTCACTCTGGAAAACAATTTGAGATTTTCTTATACAATTAAACATATTATACATATACTTAACATATGTTCTAGAAACCCTACTCCTGGGTATTTACTCTAGAGAAATAAAAACATATGCTCCCACAAAAAATGTTTACATACAAATGTTCATAACAGCTCCATTAATAATTTCTGAAAATTGGAAACCATCCAAATGTGCTTCAATAGATCAATTGTGGCACATTTATACAATACTACTTATCAATAAAAAGGAATGAAATATTGACACGTACAACAATTTGGATGAATCTCAAAGGCATTAAGCTATGGGAAAGAAACAGTTATATGCTGTATGATTCCATTTATGTAAAATTTGGGAAAAGGCAAAATTTCAATAACGTAGAACAGATTAGCGGTTGCTAGGGTTGGGAAGTTGGTATGATTACAAAGGTGTGGTCTGAGACTATTTGGGCCTTTGGAATTGTTCTGTATACTGATTGTAGTAGTTACATGAATCTACACATGTATTAAAATTCATAGCACTGTACATATAGAGTTAATTTAATTGGATGATAAGTTAAAAAATAAAATTAAACAAAGCACAAAACATGAACCCTTAGGCCTCAAGATATGCGGATCAACTATTTCCTTTGAATAGGTGTGAACCTTTCTAAAACTGTGCTGTAGCAATTTGCCAGGGTGACATTATTTTGGGGAAAGGGAGACACCTAGACCTTCTGGGGATTATTGGACGACACTCAATATACTGTTATTACTAGAGATCCAGAAGTCCTCTGTTGTTTACTAGTCATAGTAGGACTCTTTGGAGGTCAGAGGATGGATAGAGTTTGGGTCCAATTGTGTCTCACAGTGTTGTGTAAGACCAAGGACCACATTTTTGTTATTTCCATATTCTCAAAATATATTGTAGAAATATATGTACTTAATAACCACAGAACTCATACATTGGTTCCTGAATGATGGAGTGAGGGCTATTTACTCCACAATGACATTATCTTCACTGATCATGATGTAAGAAGGACCAGTCTCCTGGGGGCCCTTCAACTCCAATTTTCATCTCCCCAGCCACACGAGACAGCCACAAGCTCTAGTGCTTTGCTTTGTCTTTGGTCTCGATGCCATATCTCTAGTTGATATATGACCTTATGGAAAGTACTGATGAAGGTCAGTCTCACCACCTCAAAGAGTTTCCTTTTTTTTCCCTCTGGGTCTTGATTATCAAGGCTTCAAGGTCACGTTTGCTCTCCAAAGCAATGTCTTCAAAAAACCGTTTTGTTGTTGGTGGTAGTAGTGGTCGTATTTATATTTTTATTTTTTAATCCAGCTCTTGTAAATGTTCCTGGAGAATTGGAATTTTTAAATGCCAATAAATGTACTTTTTGTTACAAAAGAAAGTAGTACCGCATCTGTTCTCATCTGTTTGTTAGCAGAAGTTGCTGTATGAATGTCACATGGATGCCCTAAATCCGCTGAGCACTGGCTGGGTTGCCTCCCCACACTGTGACTGCCATCTCACTGGCTCTGTATGCTCCTCTGGCTCTTGCCAAAATTTGCCTGCAGGCTTCCAGTTTTGAGTGGGGCCAGAGCAAGAAAAATCTTACAGCAGTTCCAGGCTGTGCTACAAGCTGCCCTGCCACTCGGGTCCTTATGACTCAGCACGCCCACATATATTGGAGAGGTCTGTGGCAAACAGAGATGCTGTACGGAGCCTTTGGCAATAACTAATACGATCTCTAGGGTTTAGGAGTAAGTCGTGTCATCTTCTGCAGACAACATATTCTCCATTTGAAAGCAGCCTCTGTGAATGGGACCACTAAAGACTGAATGCATGATTATCAACACCAAATAACAATCTGAGTCAAACTAATCATCATGAAATACATCTTACTAATTCATTGAGCCATACAATTTGATATGCACTGGAGCATGTTTTTGCATTTCCTTGTAAAATAGAAATATAGGAGTCAATAAAATAAGGAAGTCCTGAAGGTTACAGGAAATGGCAGATGTAGATATATCTTCCTATGGTACCTTTTCCCACTGCTTTGTTTCCTCTCCCTCAACTCAAACTTCATGAGGAATTCACTATTATGTGTCAATGGGGAGGAAAAAAGTGATGGATGTGTATACTTTGCAGCACCTGCCAGAAGTGGATGGTTGCTGCTTTACATCTATACTCAAGAATTGCCCCCAAAGAGTTGATCCTTCTTGAGCATGTCTTTGGATGTTGCATTTGGTTGTCTACGTCATGTGGAAAGGACTATTGCCTGAGTTATGCATTACCCTGCTTCATGGGCAATTGCTAGTGGTTTGGCTGACTGATGAGGAATTTGCAAAGATCAAGATAGGAAAATTGGTGACAAGGAGGTTTTAAGGAGAAGTATGTGAATGGACCTCTCAGATTAGGCATTTTTATGACCTACATAAATACCACTAGAGTGCATTTATTACCAGAGGAGACTCTTAAAAACGCACTAGGTTGTTGGGGATTTCAGCTTCCTCCCCCCACCCCAGCCTTCTGATGTTTGCTCAATGAGTCTATATACAAAGTGGTCATAGTCTCAGAGACTAAGGCTGCAGCAGTTGCTGCCAGTGCCCTGCCAATATTCCTGGGACCCTATCTTTTCAGTGTGTTCAGATGATTTCCAACTGCAAACATTTGTGTCTGTGCCTAAATATTTTTTTCTGGCCTTTCTTTTCATACACGCATCAGACCAGAATTTCCTGGGAATTAATGCCACTGGGAGTAGATTTCAACTAATGACTGATGGGAATTGATGTATGAATACCTCTGCTCCCTCATTTTAAGATGGGTCAGTTCCGAGGTATGTGTTTTTCACTTTTTCTCAGAGTTTTCCCTTGAATTAAGCTCCATTTGCTCATTGTGGCAACTGGCTTAACAACTCAGCCCTTATTGGCTGTTTTTTATCCTTGTACTACTTCACCATTCCACTGCTTGTTTTTCTTGTATCTCCTAAATAAACCACCTGCATTAAAACCATTTTATTAGTATCTGTTTCCAGTGGAACTGAAGCTGTTTTGGCTGCTACTATTGAGTGCTCAATTTCCCAACAACAAAAGCCATGGCTAAATCTACAATATGTCACCATTTGCTGTGGATTCCAGAGAGTTCCCTCATAAATGATGATTCCATTACACGCTGTCCATCATGGAGGGGCTGGTGACGTCATACAGAGTAAAAATATACTCCTAGTAGATATTTGCTATATAAACAGAAAACTCTTCTGCCAGCACCGCACATAGGACTTTACAGAATGTGTTATCTATTGACATGGTATCTCACACAACAATGTCTCTGACCAAGAGCATGCTCTGGAATTACAGCAGCCGCTCACAACCATAGAATTCATTAGTCTTGCTCTGTGTTCTACTAAGAAGAAGAAATTACACTGATATTAGAGTGGAATGGGTTGTTTAAGACTTAGTTATGGCATCAGCTGGGAAGTAATAGCATGAGAGCTATGGATGCTATTGTGAAAGGCTCAGTAATATCTTAGACCAGTGATCAGTTACCTCATAGCCAGAACACAAAAGTTGGAAAACAAGGGGTGAAAATACGTGTGACTACTCTAAATAAAGTACTTAATAACCCACTTCAAGAGTTTTGCTACCTACCTCAGTACCTTTTGGCTTTGGTCAGTTTGAAGGTCCTTGTGTCCAAGGAAGGAATTTTTCCACCAGTGGACATAGTCATGGTTATCCTTAATTAGAAGCTGAGAATACCACCTGCCGTTTGGAGCTTCTCATTCTTCTGAACCAATGGGTAAAGAAGGAGTCAGTATGATTGACTCCAATTACCAAGTGGAAATCTGGTTTCTGGTATACAATGTGGGCAAGGAGGACTATTTCTAGCATACACAGGATTCACTGAGACTCCTTTTAGTATTTTCTTGCCGAATTGCTCTGATCAATGGAAAACTAGAGCAAGGTACTAGGAGAGATTAATTATGCAGAATGGGCAGTAGAAGTTGATAGCTGTGATTAACTTTGGCTTCACGATCAGCTACAGAAGCAGTGACTAAAACATATTTGTTTTATGCTAATTTTTTTTCTTCCCTCTACATGCTTTTTCTGTACTACCTTATTTAAAAAGCATTGCTGGCAGCTAATACTTTTGGTTTCAAATGGGAATCTGACCAAATTGAAATGATCTCACAATAATAGAGTAGCTGATGAAAATTTTTGTGTCTCCTATTTTGAGAACACAAAATTTTATTTGGAAAAAAGACAATGAATTAATCTTAGAGGCAGGAATAGTAATGACACAGTGGATATTGTCTGTTGTTTTCCCTAAACTACCCGCACATTTGTAATTAATTTTTAAAAATTTTTCTCATATACCCAGTTTGAATGTGCATCCATTTCCTGCTTGGACCCTAATGGATACACGGTTTGAAATCGTAATTTCAGAAGAAGAATATGTGTATACTGTGCAAAATGTTAAACTCCCATCAAGATACAATATAGTCTATAGTTTATATACAATATAGTACTAGTTCAATATTTTTCAAAATTTTTATTTTTCAAAATTATTATCACAGTTTTAAACCCCCTTTTCTGCAGCTAATTGTTTATTGAGTCCTACCACAATTGAGATTTTTTTTGTGTGTGGATTTCTTTTGTATATTTTATCTTCTGCTAGATTACAGATACTTAAAGTCAGGTTTCATGTCTCATGTGGATGTTCATATCTAGTATTATACACTTGGTAAGCACCAAATAAACATTTATGGCATAAATTGCATTGTTCTCAAAACGTAAGCAGAATGAGGCATATTAGGAGGAACAAACTTTGGAATAATGAGCTTGACAGTTTCTCCCTTCAATGTGGAATGCTTTGGTGTTGAATAAAAGAACCATCCTAGGGAACATCTCCATTGTTTAGAAACACTGACACACTGACACAGAGTATCTTTCTTAAGTGATGTGAACATTTACAGCCTCCAGTAGTCAGGAAAAAGTCTGAAAGAGGATGACTGTATTTTACGCACAAAACTTATTTAAATATTCAGAGAAAGAATGAAGAGTTCAGTATAGAAGAAAATTGGCATTGCTTGATGAGTTTCTTTATCTTTATCTAGTCATTTCTTTTTCTTCCAGGCCCCAGAGTGTGATAAATACACCCAAGTAGAATGAACTGTCACAATCTCCTTCAAGTTTGGTTCTGTTTCATTTTGAAATAATCCCACTAGTCTTTAAACTCTTCCTTACTTTCTGGAACAAAAGTATATATTAAGTTAGTATTAGTCCCAGACTTAGAATCAACTGTCCTCCAAGGACTTCTTTGGTAGGGAATGGTGCTACTTGGCTATCAATGTTTCTAGACTTTTCAATGAAAAAATAAATATATAATTTTTTATATATATGAAAATATATGTGTATTTTTCATGAATTCATACTCACATCTCCAATTCAAATCCAATATCACCGATTCCTCCTAATATGACATTTCTTATTGATAATTCATTCTCCTTTAGTGAAAACCCAGAGTCCCAACAATATCAATACATTCATTCATTTACGCAATCCTACGATACTCATAAAACAACTCCAGAATTACTGTACTAATACCACACCCACAGCAACCTACTAATTAAAGTCTAAGAACTCTGAGTTACTTTTGTCCTTGAAATATATTCCACTTAGGGGGTACAGTCAGAGTATATATGTGTGTGTTACTATGTTGTGGTAGCCGGCTTAATAACATACTATGTTGTGTAGTTATCAATTTGATAACGGATAAGCTTATTTGTTTCTATTTGTATTCTAAAAAATTTAGAGTTTGTCCTTTTAATCCTTTTGACTTAGTTTTTAGAATTTGTGAAACTTGAACATGTTTTCAAAAGTCAAAACCACATAAAAGAGTATATTTAGACAAGTCTCACTGTATTCCTTACCCCTCCACACTTACCCCACTCATCCCTTGTAGGCGACCATTTCCCTAAATTCCTAATCGTTTATACGTTTCTTTTAGTTAAAAGAAATAGACAAATTGGCATATATAACTTTGGTATTTTTTTAAAAATTGAGATAAAATCGACATATACCATTATATTAGTTTCAAGTGTACGACGTAATGATTGAACATTTATATAAAAGTTTGTGTACTATTTATTAATTTAAAAATCTGGTATTGGCATTTATGTACCCTTTTTATTTTTAACCCTCTCCATATATGATTTTTCCTTCTCCAGAAATTACCTTGTGCCTTCATTGATCCACTTTTTAGTTGTTATTTTTTCATTCACTTCTGCTCTTTATGAGCTTGAATTTTCTGCATCTCTTTGGATGGAAATGTAAGGTTGTTTCTTTAATCTTTCAGTTTATTGAAAACATTAACATGTGATATAATGTGAAATTTTTCCTGGATTCTTGAAACAAACCATATTTTGTCATGAGTAATTTTTTTAAAAAACATTTCTGAATTGTTGTTAGTATTGTAAATATTCAGAAACGAGATTCATCTATAATTGTTTTGTGTTGTCTCATTTGGTTATGAAATAAAGGCAACATTAGCCTCATAAAATCAGTTTGGCATCTTCTTCTTTATATTCTCTGGAACATTTGAAATAACAAATAGGTTATCTGTCACTTGAAGGTTTGGTAAGATTTATGTCTTAGGATTAAATGCAATTGGCGAAATTTCAAGGCAATAGTTTGTAAATTCTCGAAAAATAGTTGCCTGTACTGTAATTTTTATTGTCTCCCGTAATATAGGTGAGGGTGTGAGTCAATGGGGGAGTATGTTAAAATTATTTAACTTTACTCTCAATTTTCACGTGCTATTGTGTTGTACTGATTTCACATTTTAAAAAGAACAATTGATTTTTTTTTAATGTAGCTAACACTGGACACAATGGTAAATATGTGCAGTTGGATTTGACATCCATTTATTTCTTTGTCCTAGTCCTCTCTGCTCTGAGAGCAAACCCAATCTTCTCCCTAGGTTTTAGTGTTTATATTTTAAAGAAGGTTCCTAAAATCTTAACACAAAGTAAGACTTATCTAATTAGCCTCAGGCATTGAGCAAGACTACAATAGAAGAAAACTGATAGTTTTCTACTTCCTTTGTGATTATGTATATTTTTTTCTAGTTCAGAGATACATGCACTGTTCAAGGATGCGTTTCTTGCTATATACCCAACTACTACTCAATAAGTGAAAATGTTGCTCATGGCCAATTTCTGTCTGTATCATAATGTGGTATCAAACTGTGATGCTGTCAGCAGGTACTGTGAGGCAGTCAGTAAGCGAAGTCTGAACTATGTCAACTTGAAGTCTGTAATGTGAGCATCTGTGATGGCTAGCCCAAACTAAGCTGAGAACTCTGTGGTTACCCTCGGGGTCCCCTACCTGTGGCTATGTCTTGTTGGATGGATTTGTAATTTTATTGCATTGTGGTCTATGTCTTATTGACAGGATTTCCCTGTTGCCCTGGCACAGCTACTCCTATTGCATTCTATACTTCCCCTTCATGAAATACTCCTAATTATTAACCAGGAAATGTCAAAATCTGTACCTTTGGACCTAGCTTCTGAGTTCCTGACCAATATATATCATTTCCTACTTGAAAATCTCACTTGGATATTGAGAAGGCATCTCACATTCAACATATCTAAATTTGAGTACTTAGTCTACCTCAAGCCATCAACAATGTTGCTCAAGGCAGAAGCATGCAAATCATCTTTGACTTATACTTGAATGTAATGTCTCTAGGAACAGGGACTACATCTGAATTGTTTACTATCACATCTTAGTGCATAAAAATTGCCTGGCCCATGATTAGATGTTCTGAAAACAATTACAGAATAAATTATTAATAACACTGATAGTATAGTCAGACAATCCTGGGTCAAATCCTGGTTCTGTGACTTATCGCCTGAATTGATTAACATTTCCTACCCATTTTCCAGTCGCTAAAATAAATCAAAATATTATCTACCTTATAGGATTGCAGTAATGATTGATTTATAAAATGCATCTTAAATGTTTAGTACCTAGTCAGCACTCAATGAATGTTGGCAATTAGATGGAAAAATCACAAAATTTGAGGACCCCTGCTGTATAAGTGGTTTGTATTCTTTATTTCCATGGTCTAATTACCTAAACTATTAAAAAATTCTTAAATTCCCATTGGCCTTTTACTGAAAGTCTAATGAATTAATGTTTTTTTTTTCTAGTTATCTGAAAAGAAGGATATCTATGCATTAATGTGGAAAGTTGGTTGTAAATAAATGTGTTCCTTGTAAGTATTTAGCTCGAAGCTGGCGTGTCATCTTATAGAGTTATACTGCCTCATTAGGAAATAAAATACTGTTTCTTTGCTACCTGGGTAAATAATATGGATTTTTCATTTAAGAGTACAATAATTGTTCATACACTAAAATAAAAATATAAAAGAAATGAAGAAAGCATTTATTATAATTCAGAAATTCTCTTTGATTTATGGGTCTCACATTCAAATGTAAGATATTTTTAAATCATTATTGAATCATATTTGGATTAAATGGTTCCCAATTCTACATCGTATTACAGAATGATATTAAGCTAACTTCTCTATAATTTTAATTATTAATATGAGTTTAAAATTTTCTTTTTCTTTCTATTTTCTAGGAAATGTCTGAAGTAAAAGGAAATGAAACTAGATAGTTAACATATAAGTTAAAATTCTAGAACAAAAACAGGCTATACAGGGGCTGGCCCTGTGGCATAGCGGTTAAGTGCTCGTGCTCCGCTGCTGGCGGCCTGGGTTCAGATCCCGGGCGCACACCGACACACCACTTGTCAGGCCATGCTGTGGCGGTGTCCCACATAAAGTGGAGGAAGATGGGCATGGATGTTAGCTCAGGGCCAGTCTTCCTCAGCAAAAAGAGGAGGATTGGCATTGATGTTGGCTCAGGGCTGATCTTCCTCACACACACACACACACACACACACACACACACAAAAGACCAGCTAGACATTATTTGTATCTACTTAGCATGCTGTCTACCTGATCACATCCTATATTAGTTTACCCATTTTTGAAATTGAGAAAAACTAAAATATTTAAAGGAATTTTCAGTAGTAAAGAGCTAAGTTCAGGATATTTTAAAACATATATTAGAAATCTCCTCTGTTGAAGCCTACTTTCATTTTAACGTATGGAGAGGGTCTTTCAATGGATGCACACATTGTAAATCCTATTGTTAAGTACATAGAATAAAACAAGCTGCCATCAGGTCATACAAATGAAAGTAAACTCTGAACAGTTAGACTAGTAAAGTATAAAATCTATGAATAAGATCAGTCACATACTAATATTTTCAAATCCATGGAAAATTCAAGAAATAGTTGGCTGAATGAGTTCCAGCAACCTACTGTATATATATGTTGGCTATTCTTTTTTGAGATCCTATTAAAAGTACCAGAAAGGAGTAAAAATGGTACAAACTCACTAAAATAAAGAGTGCAAGAGGAAGATAATCAGTGGATGGAAAATATTTAAAAGTTTTGCTAAACATGGAAAGTGATAATTGATAAAGCAAAGTAGAGGAAGCCACATCCTAAAGTTCTAATGAAGATGACTATAGCAAGAGGAATTCTATTTTCTTGACTGAATTCAGAACAGGCACCAAATAACATGAAGAATGGAAATAAGTCATGAGATGAAAATTGCAGCAAAAATATTACACCCATTCATAAAAGTAGAATGGCTGAAATCTAGATGTTTAATCCACAAAAGAAAAAAAATGAATTTTTGTTATCAAAATAAATTGAAAAAGTGACCTGCAAATAATCAATACAGCTTGTATGGAGGCCGTCTACATCATGGGATTTATAGGTCCACCAAGAGAATTACTGGGTCTATACCTGTGTATCCTAGAAAAGACTCCAAATCAACAAACATCACCAACCTATAAAGAGCTCATGTTCATATTATGTTTTTCCTTTTTCTTAAATATGAATGATAATGGATCACCAAATACCTTGCGATGTGAAAGAGAAACACAAATAAAAACAAATGACTGGAAGAAACAGGAAAGCTGCCAAACCCTATAATTAGTATCCTTGGAAAGATTCATGAAATGTTTTATTCATGAAACAAGAACAGTTGGCTATATCAAGGGAACAATGACAGCATTCACCAATTTTAAGTGTTGCAGGCCAGGAGATATGCAGAAAGGTGAGAAACCAATCATAGCTAGAACCAAACTCCTTAATAACTGAAATTAAGACCACAGAAGACGGCATTTACCATAAGACTAAATTCAGATGAAGAAAGGATTAGCGATTTAGAATACTGGTTAGTAAAAAGAATATTCTAATCAAAGCTGGGAAAAATATGATGGAAAATAAATAAGTATACGAAATACACGAATTTCCATGAAAAAGTCCAACATAATATATTATTGGAGTCCCAGTAAAGAGAGAGAGAAAGAAAGGATGAACAGGACAGAAGCAATATTTGTATAGATAAAGCTGATAATATTTCCAAACTGATGAAAGGCAATAAATACTATTCACCGCAAGTAAAGTGAATACAAAGAAAAACATACCTCTGTACATCATAGTAAACTTTCTGAAAATAAGAATTACAAAGAAAAAAACCCACAAGAATTCTTAAGCCTTCAGAAAAATTATAACTGGGCATTAAGTTCAAAGGGGAAGTAAAACAGATAACTGATTTCTTACTAGTACCACGGAAGCCAAAGATAATGGAATGGCATCTTTAAATTGGTGAAAGAAACTAACTGCTGGAAGAAGCCTGTAACCAGAAAAAAATAAAATAACTTTAACAACGAAAACAAAATAAAAATATTTATAGACAATCTAAAACTAAGAGGATTTATAGCCAGCAGACCTATTCCAAAAGAAATTCTTACTAAATAAATTTCTTCATGTGAATGGAATATGATCCTCAACGGAAGCACAGAAAGGAAGGGAAGAATAAAGAGTAATGGGTAGGGTAAATGGTTGGTAAATCAAAACGAATATTGACTATAAGACAATGATTATAATTTCTTTTGACGTTTAAACTAGTGAAAAACAAAATTGATGATAACAATAACATAAAAGGTAGGAGGAGGGTAAATTGAGGAAATGTTTTACAAGTTTCTTGCTTTCTCAAGGACGTGGTAATAGTACTCATATATAATAGAATCTAGTCAAGAATCTATGTTTAAATCTCTAGGGCAGATAAAAAAGAATAGAGTTTATAACTCACAAACTACTAGAAAGGAAGATGTATTAATTAAAATATGTAATTAATAAATCATAAGAGAAAATAGGAGAGAAGAAGGTAACAGGAAAGATGGGACAAATAGTAAGATGGTAGAAAATTCCAAGTACATGAGTAATATCTGTATCAGAAAATTGACTATGTGCTCAGTAACAGAAGTGGACTAAAAAATACTACAATATGTTGCTGATATTTTATGTCGCTCACAACAGAGACAATTTGTATATAATAACATACAAAGTTTGAAAACAGAAATATGGAAAAAGATGTATGCAAACACAGTACAAAAGGAAAGTTGATATAACTGTTCTGATGTCAGACAGAGATGTAAAGAGGATTTTAAGAGAGGGTGGGTAATGAGAAACTTGGCTCTCAACTTCTTTGTCTTTCTTCCTCTTCCCTCTATTCTTTGGAACTGAAGGAAGTGAACTTGGACTTTTGTTTCTCTTATGTCATTGTCTCCTATGTTAGGATAGCCAACCTCACGACCAAGGTCTCTACTGTGGAAGAATCCCTATGATCTTAGCCTTCCATGATTTCTTTGTATACTTAGGTATATGAAATTTAGGAAATTCTCTCTCTCTGACACTTTCTTCTATGTGTGGGTTCTTTTTGGGGGGAGTTTTTTTTTTTGGATGTCAGAAGCCATTTATTATTTGTTTTCTCTCTCTTTGAATTTCTGCTGTAACAACTCTTTTCCCTCATCACAAGAAAAATAAATACCATCTTCAGATGAGAGAGAGGATTATAAGCATCAAAATAATTAGGAGAAAAGCACAAAGATATTTTTACTAATATTACAGTTTACAGCATTTTCTACTATGTATGATATTCATATCTACTGTCATTTTATTTTATATTCATGTCTGAAGTCTTATTAAAGCAAGCTTTTATGCTTTCTTCGAGGAAAAATAAAAAGTGATGTAGTTTGTCTCATTTCTCTCACACTCTCAGACACCAAATAAAGCAAAGGCTCTCTTTTTAGTCCAACCTCAACCTAAATTTAAAGTTGATTTAACCAATTTCGATATATGAGCCAACCATTTTGTCACTATAAGACTGGCAGTTGTGAAAATTTAAATTCATCTCATTTTTTGTTGGAAAGAAGTCTATTCTGAAAGTGAAAATGGCCCTCTCCTTGTCTCTTTACACGCTCTTATACCTCAACCCCTTGCCCTCATATGGACCATTATTGCCAATAAGGTGGGGTTGGGTGAAAAGACTCACAACCTGAAAGTAGATCAGGCAAGCCGTGAAGATGAAGGTCAAGTTTTTTTTACACTTATTTTTTACATCTCCCTTTACGTCTGTTAAGTGGCATCCTCAGGTGACTATCACTTGCTATCCCTCTTGTGCAATTAACCATTGATACTGTGTGACTTTGGGCAAGACTGCAAATCTGCCAGGACCTAAGTTGATTTATCTGTAATATTTGAAGGTTATTATAAAACTAACACTTTTGTAATACTAACACTTTTTTGTTAAAAAAGACATTTCCTAATTTTGTAATGCATTATATTTATTATCGTTGGTGTAATGATACATGAATAATGAATTGGGCTTTAGGTGAAAATGAATTGGGCTTTTACTATACATTCTAATAAAAATCTTCTCTTCCCAATTTCCTTCCCTCTCAAACACTGAAACTACCTTATTAACAAAAAACAAATTTAAGCTTCTAATCTACCCACTCCCTAAAAAATTTAAACCATCTAAAATACCCAAGCAGTGAGCAGAAAGATTGATATGAAGAGTATATGCCTAACGCCTCCATGCATTCTCTATGTAATGCTAATTGTGTGTTATATACAACGGAGGGCATTTTGTATGCATTATTTTAGTTAATCCTTGCAGAAGCTTGTGGGGTTAAGCATACCATCCCCATTTTTAGACATGAAGTAAATTATGGCTCTAATAGGTTAAATAATGACAAAGATCACTCAACTCACGAGGGACAGAGGCAGTTATTGGTCCCAATTTTGTCTGATTTTAAAACCCATGTGAGTCAGATGATAGTTCCCTCCTAATATCTACGTTTCTCTTTTTTCTTAGTAATTTACTTTCCAGTTTTAGCTGGGCACACGGCTGCCTGGTATAAAGAGCACATTTTCCAGCTGGTCTGGTTACTACGATCCGGTGTGCGGGATGTCAACAACAGTGTCACGTGCAACTACACTGTCACAGACTTTAAGAGAAAGGGTAACTCTTACTTCTGCTTGTCTTTCTCCCTGCTGGCTAAAATGTGGGCATTATGGCTACAGATTAAATAACGATCACATCCATGAGGTTAACATCACATTGTGCATAGTGGGGCAACCATTCTTGGGGAACTTACTGGACTCTGCATGAGGAAGAATAAACCTCTATTTTATTTAGGCTACTCCTATTTGGGATTTTCAATCACTTACATTTAACCTAATCCAAACTGATAGGCCAGACTCATTCGATTTTATTAAACTACTGATTTAAAGCACTGAATCCACTTGCAGATTATTTATAAGAATTCTAGGTATTACCTCTATTTCATCTCTGAAAACTGCAGACTGAGATTGTAACATCTAATACGTACATTGTTTTTAATCAAATTCAATTTCAACCTAACAATTCATATAACATTTGGGACTTAATTACAATTAAGTTTCCACCTTTCTCTGCTCTCTTTTATTGTATTAATGAAGATGAATATCATTGTTGTTGATATACAACATGCCAAGAGTTTATCCCTTAATCTATTTCAGAATGCTTGACTGATTCTAATTCTGCCATGCTAGGATGTGAAGAGCAGAACAATAGATGTTTTAAGGGAAATTATATAGGCTACTGAAGTTTTATGAGTTGGAATTAAGCCAGAGAAGAAGCAATAACAGCTGGGCAAAAACCCAAAACACCAGGTGGGCTCCCTCAAAAGAGGGAGTTCTTCCTTTGAAATGTAACCCGAGAGGTGCCGTCAGCCGCTGCCAGTCTTTGAAGATTGTTATAGACGAACTCTATTGGCTCTCTGTCTTCATAAGAATTGTTATAAAAATTTATTGGGGAGAAATACACATTACTGAAAATATAGTTTAAGACTCAATATGGTAGAAAGAACATATGTTTGGAACCAGATAGATTTGAGTTTGAAAGTCAGCTTTCCTAATTAACTCTAAAGCACTAGATATTTCCCTTAATCTACTTGCAAAAGAAGATAATAATAATTTCCCAGATTTGCTATGAGAATTAATTGATATATAGTATTTATAAGTATGCAACATAGGCCTTGTATTCAAAAAATATTAGTGGACTAAATATATTAGTTTCCCTTATAGAATTCCCTAGATCCTTAGAGCATACAAAGGTGGTTGTCATGGTTCGGGTTGCCTTGAAGTCAGAGCTTGGAATGATTTGGGTGCAATTTATTTGGGAGGTGATTTCCAGAAGTGAAAGTGAGAGGGTGGGGAAAGTGAGACAAGAAATGGAAAAAAGCCAAATAAGTGTGATATTGAGCTGACTATCACTGGAATTGACACTGAGATGCAACCCCTCTGAGGATCCACTGAGAAATCATATAGAATTTGCCTCCAAATGATCCCAAACAAAAATAGGGAGGCTGAGAAATTCTCTACTGACTCTCATCCCTTGTTGGTTGCTTCTTGCCCTTGGAGGAGCTCACTGTCCCACACTCGGGGCTGTGACTATGTAAGAACTAAGTAGTTTTTCATGACTTTGGAGAAAGCTCCAAGACAGACACGCAGAGGGATGCTGTGAGGTGCTACTGAAGTGGAATGCTGGTAATGTGTGTGGGACTTTTTACCACAGCTGCACTGAAATCTAATGAGCCAAGACGGTTTGGCCAGGGCACCGTAAGGGTCTGTAGAGTAGTGAATGTGTGTGTGTTTGTGTGTCTGTGTGTTGCTGTCAACCATTGCAAAGCCTAAACGATATTGCACAGAAAAAAAAAAAGACAGGCTGACAAAAATATCAGATTTTTTAAATTTTTGTTGCACTTATACCACCTCAGTGTATTAACACCGGTTTTTTTTCACACTGATTAGAAAAAAGTTCTGTTGACTAGTAATGTTAAGAAGTGTCTAGCCTCTGGGAAAGAAAATAATGAAAGGATTCCAAAGTACAAAAACTTTTGGAATCATTGCCTTCATGCTAACTTTGTGCTAATGATTATGTTTAGAAGAACTGGCTGATATGGTTGATCTTTCTGTGAAATAAGACTCTTCCAAAAATAAATGTCATTGTGAGAATATTCCATATACATTTAATAATGGGATAGAAATGAAAACCAATATAGTTTTATTTTGCCAAAAATAAATAAATAAATAAATAAATAAATAAATGATAGTGGATAGGTTTATATAGCTTTAAAAATAGTGTTTACCCAAGCAGAACATATGAGCTATTTTGATCACCTTTACTAAGTAACATGGTTTTAAATATCTTTAACAATTTGTTGGCACTAATAAAAGCATAATGTGACAGTGTTTAATCACTTCTATGTATCTGCAGTTTCAGGGAAATTTCGTTTTTTTGGTTCTTGTTTTAGGAGTTCCGTCTTATTTTATATTTCATCTGCTTTAGAAAGGAATTTAAAGTCACTTACAAAAACGTAAGGAATACCTAAAAGAAAAAAATAAACAAAACACACCTCAGAGGACATCAGTTTAAAGGAGGTGAAGAGGGAAAGTGAGGAATAAATACACTAGGGTAACTACGTTAAAGGAAAATCATTAATTCCGGGCTTCCTTATAATTAAGACAATAAAGAAAACATTGAATTATATACCATTTAATAAATAATCTTTTCTCTTTTTTCTACACATATGTTCTTGCCCAACACATATTTAAATTGGATTTCCATAAAGCTTGGTTTCATAACAAACTGGAATACATTTTTAAAATGGGCAAAGATCCTAAAAGAATTTTGTTACTGATTTAAC
Source organism: Ceratotherium simum simum (assembly GCF_057802395.1). Taxonomy (NCBI): domain Eukaryota; kingdom Metazoa; phylum Chordata; class Mammalia; order Perissodactyla; family Rhinocerotidae; genus Ceratotherium; species Ceratotherium simum. Next base: position 32,587,409 of record NC_141928.1, on the reverse strand, counting down.
AAAGTTTATGGGAGTTATACGACATGTTTAGTTTTGATGATTTAGACATATGTTTTAAGATGTGCCAAACAAATGAAATCCATTCAAAAGGTGACAGCAAAGTTGGAAAAAATATTTCTGATGAAAGTAGAAGAATGGCAAATATAGTCTTTTGTCTGCAATTTCAACGTGACAATCAAGTGAAGATCCAGCACTATACAAATTTAGCCCAAACCTGCAGAGAATGAGCGACACAAGAGGGTCCCTCTACACTGAACTGGTTAGTCTTTGTTTGGATCATGATATTACACTGAAAGGAATATGAAGAAAATTGAAAGCTTTCAGAGATGAGCGACTGGAAGAGAATAGGACTGAAAATCAACTCAAGGAAACTCTGCTTTGTCTCTCTATTCCGCTTCTAATCCATCAGGAAAAACAGTGGTCTCTACCTTTAAAACTCATCATGAATCTGACCAGTTCTTACCTCCTCCGGTGTTACCCTTCTGTTTTAAGCTACCATCATCTGTTGCCTGAATGATTGTAATAGCCTCCTAATTGGTCTCTCTGATTTCACTTGTGTCACCCTAAGGGTTATTCTTAACACAGAGAAATCCTTAAGTGGATCATGTCACTCTTCTGCAGAAAAACCTCTAACAGCTATCCATTTTACTTCTAGTAAAAGCCAAAATCCTTAAAATGCCCTGCAAGACTCCACGTGATGTGGGACCTCTCTGACTTCATCTCCTGCCACGCTCGTCCTTCCTTACTGGGCACCGGGCACACTGGCCTCATCGCCAGGCATCCTCTTGCTCTAGGGCCTGTGTCTGGCTGTGCCACTATAATGTAGCTGGCTTCTTTTCCCTTTAAACCTTTTTCAAATCTCACCTTCTTAATGGGGCTGCTCTGAACAAGCTGTTTAAAATTGCAACCTGCCTTTCCCCCTCTTAACTCTTTTTTTTTTTTATAATTTTTATTTATTTATTTTTTTCCCCCAAAGCCCCAGTAGATAGTTGTATGTCATAGCTGCACATCCTTCTAGTTGCTGTATGTGGGATGCGGCCTCAGCATGGCTGGAGAAGCGGCGTCAGTGAGCGCCCGGGATCCGAACCCCGGCTACCAGCAGCGGAGCGCACGCACTTAAGCGCTAAGCCATGGGGCTGGCCCTCCCCCTCTTAACTCTTGATCCCCCTACCCTGATCTATTTTTTTAACAGCTATGCTTAGGTATAATTGACAAAATAACCGCAAGTGTATGAAATGTGCAATTAGTTAAGTTTTGGCAAATTCACACACTTGTGAAACTATCATCACAATCAAGAAAATTAACATATCACCAACGCCAAAAGTTTCCTTGTGTTCCTTATAATCCTCACTCTTTCCCCAACCCACCCTCCAAATTGATCCATAGACAACCACTGATTTACTTTCTATCCCTGTAAATTTGTTTGCATTTTCTAGAATTTTATGTAAATGGAATCATACCATATGTACCCTTTTTGTCTGGTTTCTTTCACTCACTATGTTTGAGATTCACCATGCTGGTGTCCATCAGTAGTTTCTTCTTTTTTATTAATGAATAGCATTCCATTGAATGGATACATCACTATTTATATATTTTCTTATATTGTGATAAAAATTTAAATTGTCTCCAGTTTTGGGCTATTACAAATAGAGCTACTTTGAACATTTGTGTCCAAGGCTTTTTTATGAACATATGCTTTTATTTCTCTTGGGAAAACACCTAGACGTGGGATGGTTGGATCATATGCTAGATCTATGTTTAACTTGTTAAGAAACTGCTGAATATTTTTTCAAAGCGTTTGTTCTATTTTACATTCCCACTAGCAGTGTATGACAGTTCTAGTTTCTCCACATCCTTGTAAACACTTGGCAGGGCCAATCATTTTAATTTTAGCATCTTTTCATGTGCTTATTTGCCATCTGTGTATTTTCCTTGGTGGTGTCTGTTGAAATCTTTGCCAATTTTTTTATGTGGTGGTTTGTTTCTTATTATTAAGTTTTGAGGATCCTTTATATGTTCTATACACTATTAGTTTATCAGATAGGTGATTTCCAAATGTATTCTCCCAGTCTATGGCTTATCTCTTTACTCTTTTATCTGTGTCTTTCAAATAGTAGAAGTTTTTAATTTTGATGATTTTTTTTTTTTTTGGTGAGGAAGATCAGCCCTGAGCTAACATCTATTGCCACTCCTCCATCTTTTCTTTTTTTCCCTTTTTCTCCCCAAAGCCCCAGCAGATAGTTGTACGTCATAGTTGCACATCCCTCTAGTTGTTGTATGTGGGATGCAGCCTCAGCATGGCTGGAGAAGCGGTGTGTCGGTGCGCACCCAGGATCCGAACCCCGGGCCGCCAGTAGCGGAGCGCGCACACTTAACCACTAAGCCACGGGGCCGTCCCCTGATGATTTTCTTTCATTGAATTGTGCTTGTCGTTTCCAAGAAATCTTTGCCTAACCCAAGTCACAAAGATTTTCCCATTTGTTTTCTTCTAAAAATTTTATAGGCTTTACACTTAGGTCCATGATCCATTTGGAGTGAGTTTTTGTTCACAGTGTGAGGTATGGATCAAAGTTTCTTTCTTTTTTCTTTTTGGGTAGGGATATCCAATTGTTTCAGAATAGCTTATTGAAAAAAGACTGTACTTTCTCCACTCAATTGCCTTCGCATCTCTGTTGAAAAACATCTGTCTATGTGTGAGCATATTTCTGAACTCTAATTGGTTTCTTTGATCTATTTTTCTATGTTGATGACAATAGCACATTATCTTGATTACTGTAGCTTTAAAATCAGGCAATGTTATTCCTCTAACTTTTTCCCTAGTCTTTCTATTTGTTTTGGCTGTTTAGGTCATTTGTATTTCCATGTTAAATTTAAAGTTAGCTTTAAAATTTCCCTAAAAAAGCCTGCTGGGATTTTGATGGGGATTGTTCTAACTTTATAGATCAATTTGGGAGAATTGACATCTTAACAACCTATTTTTAGGGGCTCTTTTAATTTCTCTCAGCAGTGTTTTGTAATTTTTCAACATAGAGTTCTTCCACATATTTGTTAGATTTATCCCTAAGGATTTCATAATTCTTGACACTATTGTGAATGATATTACTTTTTATAAATTTCAATTTCTGATGGTTCACTGCTAGTATATAGAATTATAATTGACTTTAGTATATTGATCTGTTATTTTATAACCTTGCTAAACTCAGTAGCTATATTGTTGATTCCATTAGATTTTCTACAAAAATGATCATGTCATCTGCCAGTCAGTTTTACTTCTTCTTTTCCAACGAGGCTGCTTTCTAGTTCATTCCTTTGCCTTCTTGTACTGGCTGGAACCTCCAGCAAAACGTGGAAGTGGCAGGAGTGGACAGCCATGCTTGTCCCTGATCTTAGAGGCAAAACAATCGATCTTTCATATTTAGTATGATGTTAGCTGTAGGTTTTCGTAAAATGTGTGGACTCCTATGCTTTAATTTTAATAATCTTGTCTACCTTCTTCCTCACTATTTGTCTCTTAGCAGTTACTGCTCATTACTCTCCACGTTCTCAATGCCAGCAGCCCTTTACTTTAGCCTTCCAATTTCCTGCTTCTAATATAGTAATATGCTAGTATATTACTATAATATACCAATAATGTACTACAAGTTCAGAACTAACTTCTATAAGATAAGTGCTATGTGGCAAGTATTGTGCCACAATGAGATTCTTAAATCTCATTTAGTGGACATGACAACTCTGTCAGGTTATATTTGCATCATTTTGCAGGTGAGGAAGGCTTATGGAGGTGACACGACAAATGCAAAGTTACATCATCGTACAAATATTATTTAGTCTACACTAGTAACATTGAAGATATGTATAGGACATACAGTGCAGGATATACAGCATATCCTGTACATACTAGACCCCTCTTCTTGAGATGTTCATGAGCTAATAAATGAACCTGACATCTTTGCTCTTTCCACTATGCCTCAATGCCTCCGAAATTTGTTTGGGAAACTAGAACACCATGCTTACTAGAATGACATTGAACAATATGAGTGAATAAGTGCTGAGTGAGGGCTTGAATATTGCTCCATTTAGGAAATTATATAAATTTCAGTACCTGGAATTTTTAACCATCTTCACTGCTTTGTGGTCCCCTTATTTTTATCCTAGTCCTCATTTGTGTTTCAAATGGGAAAATATATCTGATCACAGTCTTAGAATAAGTAGCTTGTTGCTGTGCTCGCTTTCTCATTCTATTTTCAAAAGAATTATTTATGGAATTATAACAGAAAAAGAAAATACATCTTTGGGGTAAATATTATCAAAAGTGTGGGGATACTCAGTTTTGACACAAATAGACCATTCTCTATGCTTATCTCTCATTTTTATACTGTATTGTTGTTTTTGCAGTTTTAGAGAATAAACTAAAACTGCTGTTTTCTACCAATTTCTTTCAAACATATCCAGAAGCTGGACTCCTTTGTCTCTCCTCTCTAGAAATTCTTTTCAGTTTTCTTCATTTCGGTAGTTGGCTGATGCAATGAGATTTCTGTTTAAATGAAATGATAAGGCCTCAGAGGAAGCGGTTGTGCTTTTTAAGTAGGGTTTAATACAAGATCATGCAGCTGCCGCTCAGCAAACAAGAGCCGTGTGTGTTCTAATAACCAACCAGTATAATGTTCTGCTGGGGTAATGCTACTGGGGTGATGCCAAGTTGATTATGGATATTTGCACAGCAAATTCTAACGAACATTTAACTTATATGCTTCATCTGCAGAAGCTACCGCACAGGCTTGCTGGCCTGCAAGTTCTCCATTATTCTCTCTATCCAACTCTGCTCCTTCTCTTGGCTCCTCCATCTTGGCAGTGGAACACTGTTAGTGTTTCTGAAATATTTTCTTTTGTCTTCATTTTCAGGACCTTATCTTTGTTTTTATGATCTCCAGTGATTAATACCCGTCCCATCCCAAATCATCCAGCTTGAGATTCCTAGAGAAACAAATCCATCAGGTGATTTGAAAAAAAAAAATGATTCAATGGCTGTCAATTACCTATTTCAATTGAAAACATATTGCTTGGTGTTCTTAAATATCCCTCCCAATTTTATGATCATGCTTGTAGCTTAATTTCTGCCTGTATCCCCTTCTACTCTTTGGACAGTACAAGCACATCAGGTTATAAAATACCGACTTATTTTTTTTTTGTGCTTCCTGGAAAAGTCTATATCCTCCTGCACCACCTGGAAATCCCCACCACCCTTTAAGAGTTACTTTGAATGTTATGTCATTTGTGAAGCTCTTACTTAACTCCTTCCTCTCAACAACTACTCAAGATCATTTAATTTGTAATAGAATAAACCTATGTTTTGGAATGTGAAACATTCAAATCACTCCAAGCTTAGTTTATGTAATTTTTGGCAAATTATTTAATATCTCTGAGACTCATTGTGCCTTACTGTAAAACATAGAATATGGTTATAAGATTTAGACCCTTGTTACTCAAGGTGTTATCCAAGGGGCAGCAGCATGGGCATCACCTGGAAACTTGTTTGAACGCAGCATCTCAGGCTCCACCTGAAAACTGTTGAATCAGAGTGTGCATTTTAACACAATCTCCAGGTGACTTGTATGCATAGTCATTAAAATCAGAGAAGTACTGACATGTGGAAACTGCATCTACCACTGTCCTCTTCAGCCAGAATATACATTCAATAAATACTAGTTTCTCTTCCCATTAAGCTGTTCATCCATAATACTTTGAATATTATATTCATTTTTAACAATTATTTGTTTTCTTGTGTTTCTCATCTATTAGATTGTCAGCTTCTTAGTGGTAGAGACCTTGGTATCCCAAACATTTGGCTTTATGCTGTTATATAGTAAATGCTCAATAAATATTTATTGACAAGTGATGAACCAATGTGCAACATATAGAAATGTATAATGAAGGTAGAAATGGTGTTTCTAAACATTGAAATTCTAAACACCACACTAAAAAATTCTAATTGATTAAGGTAATGGTGACATGCAATTTTTGGATAGTATACATGAGTTCACTTATTGATCATCACTTTAGAAATCACTCATCTATGAAGATGAATTAAATTTTGTTCACTGGTGTGTTTATGAGTCTCACAATCTAGTACATTGGTTTTGTACTTTCAATTTTAATTAGAGAATTAATCATATTGCCCTGTATTGAACAAAGGTAAGTGCTGCAAAAGATTAAAGAGAGAAATGAAAATAAGGGGCAAAACCCTCGTCATATATATTAGAAAGTTGCCATAATTTTGCAAGGTCTAGATGTAGATCAGCTGGGACTCCAGCAACTCCAACTGGCCTGATAAGGACTGCAGCGTATCCTTCCTAAAGGACAATGAGGTAGCATAGTGTGAGGTACCCAAAGACACAGTGACCTCAAGGTAATTTCAGATAGGCGTTGGTAAGTACCAAAGGCAATGCCTGACACATCAAACTGAAGTTGCTGAACAAATATTCATTAAAAGAATTAATGTCATGGATTCAAAAGGAAATTAAGCAAAAAGAATAATTGTAGAATGTTCTAACAATGAGTAGATAATATTAGAAAATGGAAAATTGCATAGAAGATTATTTCAAATATGCTTTGGAATGATCTCAAATGTGTCCACAGACAATTGTGTCAGTATCACACAACACTCAATAGTATCTGCAGCCACTTGCTGGGCTGTGTTGTCTGTGTGTGGACGCTGACTCTCATGGGTGCAACCATATTTTTCTCCTGTGCAATGCCACCTCTATCACACATTGGAGTTGCTTGGGCTGGACCACACTACTTCCAACAGACACCACTATTTTGACTGTTGCCTTTAGATCCCTGAACCTACTGGGTAACTGGGTACGACTGTGATTAATGTATATTCTAATTCAAAGGATATCACCAGTGCTTCACCTGGAGTATTGTCTTTTTTTTTTTTTTTTTTTGCTAGCTATTACTCTTGCCTCCACTATACAATACTCATATCTTGCCCTAAGTACCAAAGCCTTTTTCACTGGATTCAAGAGAGTCTATATCAGTTAGGGTCCTGGCAGAAAACAAATTACATACCTAAACTGCATAATTTGAAGAGAGTTAAATAAAGGGATGATTTACAAAGATGAGGATAGTGAGCAAAGTCAAGGGGGTAAAGATGGGTGTGGGGAGCAAATACGTGCTATCCAGCAGGGTGTCAAGCTGTAGGGGAGACCATCTATGATGAGGTGGGAAGGAAATGTTTTCCCTATATTATAGCATTCTTCTATCAGAGTTTCTCAACTAAGGCATAACCCAAAAGGTCTCCAGACATTACCAAATGTGCCCAGAGAGGCTAAATCCTACCTGGCTGAGAGCCATTTATTAGATAAAAGAACTGCAGAGTTGAATATATTCAGATTTACTTTGTTAAAAATTGATTGCTGGTGATCCCATCCCATTATTTCACTCAGTAAACTTATGCAGTGAAAGGAGTATGAATGAGAGGTGTGAACAGATCCTTAGTGGGTCTATTTCCTTATGGCTTTCAGTGTTTGGTCTCTTTCCTATGATACTAATGTTTAAAAAATATTTTTTTCATGAAAAATAGCCTTTAAGCCTAAGCTAATTCATTTGGCAATCAACCAAAATAGAAATCTGTTCTAACACTGGAGAAAAAAATGGATGTGTTGACTTTATTGAGTGACAGCATCTTCTGAAGGTATTTCCAAAGGTAATCCTTGCTCTATCAAACTTTTACTGTACCCACCTGACCTCTACATAAGACTTCACTCTACTCTGGTGATGCTGATGCCCAGGGCTCCATGGAATGTCCGGTGCAATTTCAACTTATGGTCCTCTCTCATAACAAACAAACAAACAAACAAAACTAAACATAATGAATGGCTTTTCCCCTCCCCTTCCTACTGGGTCACTGGGTGTATGATTTGATTTTCGTTGAAGCATATCTTCAGAAAATTCTTTAGTTCCCCATAGAAATAAACTCGTAGTTCACTGCACGCATTCAAATATATGGTTAAACTGTAGCAGTGGACGTATTCAGGCTGACATTATATTCCCTAGCTATATAGCTATTTTGTATTTTTAAGTCTATTTAGGATATACACAATTATATATTATCTGAGCAGAAAAAGAAATTATTCTGCCCTTGATAGCCCCAGAAAGGGAATCAATACTGTTAGTGACTAACTTTTACTACAATGCAGAAGTGGAGAAATTTGCCCAAACTCACACTCTAGTGCAGCAGCCTGACTTTGGGAATTGGCGTTATACATAAGTGACTTTATAATATACAAACTTACCTCTTTTGTGTGAGTTTGTACCTTGTGAACCAGATTCCCTGGGCCCTGTCTCCCACAAACAGCTGATTTTTGAAGTTCTGGCCATGTCGAGGAGAATCAATGATACTGTGGATATCTGCATCTGTAGTCTGAATTACTGGGTGAAATATTGATATTGATATTGACTTTCCAGGTTTGTTGCATAAAAAAAATAGCGTGTTATAAAGCTCTTTCCAAATTATTATTATAATTACAATCATCACCATTATTTATTAATGAGCTAAAGGGTCAAACGTGATAATGAGATGCCCTGTGAGTACCAACTTCAACAGTGTTTGTCATCTTAATTTCAATTTCCATTGAAACGCCCCCAAATATTAAACTTGTGGCAATACAGGGGGAAGGATGTCTGAAATAGCTCAGAAAAGTTTCCAGTGAAGTTGAATTCTCTAAACACAAAAGAATAAGCTTACTCCAAACCTGAATATGTTAAGCAGTATGGATTTCTGAAGGTAATGCAAACATGCTTTCACCAGAGATTAGTACAAAATCCTCTTTTAGATATTCAAATCTCATAAAATATATTCTGACTTATGTTTGCTATCTCTTCAGGAAATATGAGCCTATTCTAATTTTACCATCAAGGTAATTGACAGAAAATGTTGAAATGATTTACCCAGTTCACACAGGTACTCGGAAACAAAACTAGAATATAAACCTCACAAATCCCAGAATAATAATCTACTTTCCAGGGTAATATCAGTGAAATGAATAAACTCAAGACAACATACCCAGCTCCCTCATTAATGCAAGATTAAGGGAAAGAAAAGTTCGATGCTCATATTAAAAACATTTTTGTAGGATGTGTTTATGTACAGATTTTCTCCATGATATTAAGAGTGAGGCATTTCCTCAAAGATTTTTGAGAGCATTAAAACTTTAAAAATGCAATAAACTCTCATCAGAATGTCCACAGGGTTTTTGAAAACAGTGGAATTATTTTTGGCTGAGTTTTGATTCTCATATAGACTCTTACTCTACATATAGTGACTCATTGAAATAGGCATTAATATGTTTTGCTCCTTAAGTTTTATTGACTTTTATCTCTAACTGTACTGCTGCAAGATTATAAATATTCCAACTTCATTGGAATATTTCACTATTTGGAAACTTAGTTCCCTGATGACTAGTTTCATCCTAAAAAGCTACAAGTTTTGCTGTAGCTGAACACTGTTTTTGTTATGAAGATACTCAAGGACTAGTTTTAGCCTTATCACTTGACAGTCTTGAAAACTCTGACAAATTCCTTAGCTCTTTGTGCCTCAGTTTCCTAAACTATGAAAAGGATTGTTACAAGAATCAGATTGACTCAATAACTGTTTATCAATCCCCACTTCGGTCCCTGTTACTATGTTCATCACTAGAGATCTCAAGACAAGTAATAAATTGTCTTTTCCCTGAAGGGACTCACGTTCTGCATGGGTGCTACAAGTCAAATAAAATGTAAAAGTTTTTGATAAATTTAAAGTTTTATGCAAGAACAAGTGTCGTTGTAACATTCGGTTTGTAAAAGAAGTGGAATGAGCAGCTACCTGTTGAAATGTGAAATGTTGCTCCCCGTGCTTATATTCTGAAAGTCCTTGTGATACTTTCACAATCACGGGAAATAGCTGTTTAAGTATTCCTGATGATACCTTCAGGGGTTACTTGATAGGCTCAGGGATGTGTTCCAGTACAGACGCTATTGGGGAAGAAAATATGTTAGATAGGAGGAGAGAAGGTAGAAGGGCGCCAGAGCAAAACAGGGCAAGGGGATGTGTTAAACTTTGCTTGATCCACAATGAATCACCATTGCCTAGAGTTTGTCCCTGGGTAAAACTGCTTCTAAAAAAAAAAAGTTATGAACAATCCAGCAAAAAATCCTATTTGCTTTGATGAAATGACTAGACAGCAGAGACATATGAAATAAGATCAGTTCATCAGGACATAAAGATAAGCTTTGGCATTTATCCTGCAGGCAATCTATGGATTATATTTTTCTATGTGCTGCCAATCATAATTTTTTTTTCCATCTTATTTCCCTGATCTACAAATGCCTATCTTTTCCCTTTTACTATGAATAATTTCCACCAGAAGTTTTCACTTTGAGTAGGGCACCATTTATTTGCTAAAATAAATAAAATGATTAAAAATTAACGATATTCTGAAAGATTTATTTCCTCTGCGTGGAGAGTCATTCTTCATTCAAAACGTATCTATTGGTGAACCACTGTATAGGAACTGTCCCGGAGTTAAAAATCAATGATGCCCGCCCTGAGTGTCAGGTAATCTATCTGAAATGCTCTTCTCCCGGGTATCTGCATGGCTCTTCCTTCCCATCATGTCCTTCAGGTAGTTACTCAAACATAAATTTCTCAGGAAGGGCTCTCCTTGTGCCCCTCATCTAAAAGTTCAACCATCCTTCTATACGCCTAATCTCCTTTCCTGCTTTTTTCCTTCCTCAGCAATTATTACCATCCATTCTGCTATACTTGTCTTATTGTCTCTCTCACTAGGATGTAAGATCCATAAAAAAAGTATTTGTCTTTTTTTTATTAGTTCTGTAGTCCAGGCACTTAGAATAATACCTAACACATAATTGGTGTTGAAGAGAGAAATGTTGAATAATGGAAAAATGGTGGAGCTACCAATACAGTCCTTATCTGGACACCAAATAATCCTTTTTTCTGGCTTTGAGAATGTGATTCACTCTTCAGTTGACCATCTAGGAGGTATTTTTTAAAATATCCATGTTCATTTGCAATCCTAGGGAAGAGATTCTGCACCATTTTCATCCCAGAATTTAACTCAGCAGCCAGAATAATGAAAATGAAGTGGTAAAAGGAATGTATGTATGGGAAATAAATTAAATCCTTTTTGCTGAAAGAGAATGGGAGGTAAAGCAGATCTCACTAATGTTTCCTATGAGTTAGGCAGTATTAACCTCTAAAACTATTAGACAAATTGGCTCAGAGAACTGGCTTTGGAAAATTGAACAAACGAAGTGTTATGACGTAAAAATTAGATAAAATATGACCCGCTTGGCTCCCTTCCATTGAATTTGTGTAATCTTCACAACTGTTTACTATGTCATTCCACCTAAAATCTCAACTTTTCACTGGATTTTGGAAATAATCCTCAGAGGGTGCTAGAGCATGCCAAGAATGATGCAATTCAGCTGGTATCACAATGAGTAAAACGTGAGACTAAAGGAAAAAACTATGAACTAAAACTGAGAAAACAGAAGAAACAAAATTTAACAAAAACAAAGAGGAAAACTGTGAATTTTTACTGTTTTTCCAGATGAGGAGGTTTGGTTATTATAATTGAATTATAAATATATATTTATTATAATTCTAGATGTTTAGGGTAACTGGACTGTTTATTATCTAGCTTCATTTGTATTGATATATTAATACATTACTCTCAAATAATTACTTTTATGAAATCAATATTTATGTTATCAAGAATTTATTCCATTTTGTTTTGCTTCTACAAACTCATAAAGTTATTCTAACTCATGATAAAATGGGTGGATGAGGGGCCAGCCCGGTGGCGCAGTGATTAAGTGCACGCGTTCCACTTTGGTGGCCCGGGGTTCACAGGTTCGGATCCCAGGCGCGCACCAACGCACCACTTGTCAAGCCGTGCTATGGAGGTGTCCCATATAAAGTAGAGGAAGATGGGCACGGATGTTAGCCCAGGGCCAGTCTTCCTCAGCAAAAAGAGGAGGATTGGCAGATGTTAGCACAGGGCTGATCTCCGTCCCCCCCCCAAAAAAATGATGGATAAGACCCTTGTCTTTGTTAGCTGTTACTGAAAAATCATCAAATACTCAAAAGACATATTTCTTCATTATTTTACGATGGAAAAAATTAAACATTGCTTTTGTTTATTTTTTTAATTCCAAAACATTTTCTTCTATACAAGAGCTGTAACCTTTTTCTCAGGGCAACACTCGTTGTTAAAATTTATAAATTTGGATTCCAGTTTATCCCTTAACGGACTGACTTGTCACCAAGTGTTCCAGGCCAGCAATATCAGCAGTTGCCCTGTGTGTAGGCTTATATTTCAAACTTCCAGACCACAGAGAAATTATAATAATAAAAATCATTCTGCTTCAAGGGACGCCTGCTACAAGGTGAGAATATAGTACTGGTTTGGGGGGAGTCGTTTGCTGCCGTCTGCACTCTCCCTTTGATCCTAGAGGGGGGGTCTGGTTCACTTTTCTCTGGTGACTGCCTCAGCAACCCCCAGCAATCCTGCTTCATAGTGTAAAGGGTTAAGAACTTTGTATAACCGCTACAAAACAAAGAATTCATAAACCAGAGACTAAATACGTAGTTTTCCTGAACTTGCTAAAATTGCCTATTTGTTTTATTTTTTGAAAAACTTTAATTTGCAGAATGTACTTGGCCTGTACTGAACTTGCTTGCCCTTAAGCCATCTATTTCCAGAAATCTAGGATTGTTAATTAATCTCTGCCTCAACCTCCCCTGTCCATGTTCCTTTCTTGTTTCTCTTTTCTCCTGCCCTGCTAAAGTACCTGTAACATAAAAACAAAATAACTACAACAACAAAAAACCCTCTGCTAAATGACAGAAGGCATAGGTACTTTCAGACAGACTCTCCCACTGCAAGCAATTTTGTCATCTGAGAGTTTACTCTAGGGCTCATGACAATAGCTTCTCTTGTCAAAGTGATGGGGCTCTGTTCTATGACTACTTCCTTTGCCGTTTCACATTCTCCTCTCGGATTTGTTTGGTTTTTTTTTTGCTCTCACCCCACTGCACTTTTCATTGTATGGTTTCATGACCTTGGTTGTTCCATTGTAGCCACATTAATAGTCAGAATCCTGGCCTTCACCAGGATTTGATTTACAAAGCTGCTATTCTGCTCTTTGGGGAAATTGATATCTTTTAGCTCAGGCTTCACTTTGTTACTCTCTACGGGCACCATTTCAGGATTGCAACATTTGGTAGGGTAAAGTTGAATACTCCATTCTATCTGTTTCTGTTTGAAAACAAATTTGGAAATTTGTGAAAGAAATCCCTTCCTCCTCTCCTTTCTTTCATGATCATCTCATGTGGATACATGCCTATCTTTCTTCTTGAAATGGTGAATAAAGAAAAAATTACTGATTTCTATCAAAGGCCAACCCTCTATGTGTACTCCAGACCTAAACCCTTTTGATTTCTCAAGGCCTTTAGTCCTGGAATGATCCACTCTATTTTCTATGTTATCAATTTCTCCCTCTCTACTGATACTTTCCCATCTACAGCTAAACGAGCTTTAATAATGTCTATCTTAAATAACAATAAGTGACAAAAACCATAAGAACTGCAATCTAACAAAATATCATCTAACATTTGCCCTAATTCCCTTCCAATTACTATCTCATTTGTCTGATGCATTTCCTGAAAAAACACCTTGAAGGAATTCTCTCTAGTCATTATCTCTACTTCTTCAATTCTTTCTTCAACTTGTTCCAGAATAGATTTGATCATGGCTACTCCACTGAGGCTGCTGTTGTCAAGGTCATCCATGACCTTCATAGTACCAAATCTAATGTTTATTTTCCCTTTCATATCTTAAATTCCAGCCATATTAGATATAATTGTTCATTCCTGCTTTTTTCTCTTGACATTTATTATATCTCCCTCTTCTAGTTTTCCTCAAAGGCCATTCCCCTTTCTGATTTTTAGCTCCTCTTTCTCTGTTATACCTATAAATGTTAGAATAATACAGGGCTTCATCCGAATCCTTCTTCACTATTTCTCTTTTTTATCCACATTATCTCCTGAGGAGATTTCACTCAGTCCCATGGATTTAAAGAGTATCTATATTCCAGTAATTTCCAAATATGTGTATCCAGTCTGACCGCTCATTGGAACTCCAGACTCCTATATTCAACTTCTTGCTTGATCTTCCTATTTGAGATGATAAGCATCTCACAATTAACATGGTCAAAACACAATTCTTGTTACAGATCCCCTCCAACCTCTTTATCCCCTATTCTTTCCTGTTGCTGTGAACTCTACAAGCATATGCTCGCTTGCTTCAGAAGAAAAATCTGTCTGCTTTCTTTCTCTAAACCTTATATTCAACTCATCAGTAAGTCTTGCTGACTTTACATCCAAAACATATTCTGAGTTTTATGCACTTCTGTCCAGCTCCACTCCTATGCTCTGGACCCTCTCTACCATCTCTTGCACAAAAGACTACAATAGACTTCTAACTGGTATCTCAGTTTTCAATTTTCAAACCAGCCTTCACACAGCAACCAGATGGTCCTTTGAAGAAGTAAATCAGTTAATTCTTAATTCCTTTCAAATGCAATTCAAATTCCTTATTCTGGTTTACAAAGCCCTTGTACTTTCTTGTAATCTCAGTTCATACCACACTGCCCCTCCCTCAATGTACTTCAACAACTCTAGTCTTCTTTGTGTATCTGAGCTTGTCTCTAGTATAAGGCTTTTGCATTAAGTATTCCCTCTGCCTGGAATACTCTTTTCCTTGTTCTTTGAATGGCTGAGTCCTTCCTATAATTTAAATATCACCTTCTTAGAGAAAACAGCCCAATCACAACACTGCATTTTCAGTATCTGTATAGCACTTATTGTTATATGACATTTTCTTATTATTTGCTGCATATATAATTAATATTTCCATGGCAAGTCTGACAACTTCGTATCTCTCATTTATTGTGGTATCCTCAGTGCTTAGAACAGTGTCTAGCACATAGTAGGTAATTAATAAGATTTTGTTGAATAAGTGAACATGTTGTGAACCAGGGCTTCTCTGTGATTCAGTTGAACAGCCCGAGCTACATAAACAGGCTGCTTGCAGCCACCATATATCAGAACTACAGAATTATTTTGCCTTAATGAACCTAAAGTTCCTGGAAGAGAAAAATGTCTGAATTAGGTTATGAAGAATGAATACGGTTCATTTAGGCAGTGTTCTAAATTAATCTTTTTTCCTCTAGAATATGCTGGCATTTGAATGCATTTGAAGAATTGGAAAAGTTAAAAATTAGTAAGAAAAGTACTGCACTTTTAAAAAATAATTTATTTTTAAAGATCTGCTCAGCTGGTTAAAACCATTTAATTTTCACTTTTCAAATAAAGAATTGTGTCTTTAAAAATAAAAACAAAACAGCAAAACGTATGACAATCTCTCAACTTATGTACAACCTATCAATTTTTTTTTTATTGGACTGACTAGCTAGTGACAGCATGACTTTCAGGCTCTTTCTTTGTCTCTTTCTTGAAAGGTTAATAAAAAACCCATATGAGATTCAAATCTAAAAAAATAAAATCAAAGTACGTGAAGTTAAAACAAATGGCACCTATTTACAAGTGTTTTATTAAAATGTAGGTTAGAAGGGTTGCATGGTACTGTTTGGAATATTAAGTTTTACTGCTTCATATGCTCTGGGGAACCAGAGCTTTATCATAGGTGGAAAGTGCAAAACCATTTAAACAAAACATAATGCCAGAAGGGAATGGCAGCACATTAGGCAATTTAAAGAAACATTTTCATTTAACTTATGCTAATACGTACTTTCAAAAATACATGCATTTTTTTCCCAAAGGAATATTAGTTTTATAAAAGCGAAATCAATTTGAATGTAATTTAATACACTAGGTTTTTTTTTCCTTTCCTTTTCTTTCTTTTTTTTTTTTTGTGAGGAAGATCAGCCCTGAGCTAACATCCATGCCACTCCTCCTCTTTTTGCTGAAGAAGACCGGCCCTGAGCTAACATCTATTGACAATCCTACTCCTTTTTTTCCCTTTTTCTCCCCAAAGCCACAGTAGATAATTGTATGTCGTAGTCGCACATCTTGCTAGTTGGTGTATGTGGGATGCGGCCTCAGCATGGCCGGACAAGCGGTGCATCGGTGCTCGCCCGGGATCTGGACCCCAGGCCGCCAGTAGCGGAGCGCGAGCACTTAACCGCTACGCCATGGGGCTGGCCCCTAATACACTAATTTTAATCATGCACTTACTATGTTCTAAGCATGTGCTTGTTTCAGTCAGATATATTATATACTAAAGTTATGATAGCAAACGAAATTCAGTAATAGGCCCAGGGGTAGAATATAAGAGAACAGAGTGAATTCCAAACTCTCCATTTCTATGAAACATAAAGTTTTTCACAGCTGTCATGATTATAAACCTCATAATCATATTTTTATTTATATAAACACTTTATGTCAAAACTGCAATTAAAAGAAAGCAGTAACTAGACAAATCTTTGAAAAACTTGAAAAATTCAAATTAGAGTGAAAATAACCCTAATGATTAGCAAAATATAACGAATCGGAGAAAGAAATACCTATTAGACTGGACATTTTACTGCTTTAAATCTGTCTTCCTTTGATATTTTGAAAAAATAATTTTTCATTGGGGAATTAGTTCCTCCTATGTGATGCATTTTATATTCTGGCCTATTCTGTATTGTCATATGCAGAAAAATAACGTTATTTTTGAAAAATTAATGTTCTATTAATTCAAGAGTTTCAAAATGCTCCAAAACATAAAAGTATAGTTCCTTTGCAAATACAGAAAGGAAGATCCAGGGATTTTTACAGCTGGAGGATGGAACTCAGGGTAAATCAGTAAGAAATAGATTCAGCATTCGGTTATCTTTATCCCTTTGTCAAAGCAGTTCTGAGTCACCTGATGGGGAGATTAAAAGATAAACAAAGCAATACTAATATGCAGAGCTTTTGAATCTACATAGTTCATGGTGGGAAAAGCCTACAGTCAGATGTGAATGTTAATATTCACAGTAAATAGAAGAGATATTAATGAGGTAATTAGCACCTTTCTTATAAATATTTAAAATGAATAACTAAGACAAAAAATGACCAGAAGTGATGACAAGCATTGAAAACAGAGGATAAAATGCTAAAGAAGAAATACTCAGAAAGTAAAACATTATGCCAATTAAATCAGTGATCAGACACTTAATCGGTATTATGTTTATAAATTTTTTAAACGAATAATTGTCTAGTTATGAAAGTAATACTTCATTGCATAGAATTTTGAAAATCTAAAAGCATAGATAAGACAACGAAAATCACCCATATCTTTTCCACTCAAAGACAACCATTTAGCAAATTAATTTTCTTCCAGGCCTTTTTCAGTGGACACACACAGCATTTAGGTTGGGGAAGGGGCAAATTTTGGATATTTTATGTAATGTCTTGTATTTGAATTATTTTACTATTACATAAGTAATACATTTGCATTGTATGAGATTTTAAAACTATAAATTGGCACATAGAGGAAATTAAGAGCAAACTGTAAAGCCACCATGCAGTGAATCCATTGTTATTGTTAACAGGTTGGCTTATAACCTCATATCCTTTTTTCTGTTACTTCTCAGGCCTTATCTACCCCCTCTCCCTATACTTAACTTTAATTCATTGTATATGTATCTCACCATTGTTCTTGGCTCATTTTTCTTGGCTCTTGGCTTGGTAGGGTGTCCCTGCTGCTTATAATACAGGCTTCCCTCCTCTCCCTACTCTCTATGCTCACCATTTTCCTGTCTAATGTATTTACAATTTGGCTCAGAAATCACTCTCCCCCTGTCCCTGTCACCAGCAAGATTTTCTTGATTTCATCTGCTCTCCTTGGAAGTAAATGGTCAGTCTTGGTGTTCCCATAAGCTTCATATAAACCTCCATCAGTTCATTTATAAGTACTGTTCTGTTTCTTCTGTTTATGTGCCTGTGTCTACCTCTACACTATGGCTCTTGTACCCCTTGTACTTGTCACAATATATGGCCTACGTTAGATGCTCAAATACTGTCATTAAATTAACAATAATCGTATTAAAATGTTTTCTCTCTCTACCTTTTTTCTCTCTGATGTTTTGGAACTTCCATTTGATATTTATCAATGTATACCTGTCTTTATGAAAATATTCAGTTTCTCCTATTTGAGGATATATGTGTGTGTGTGTGTACACAATACACGTCCATTTGGTACATGTATTAGTACAGTCGGTACACATAATTAGTTTTCTAGGGCTGACATAAAAATTACCATAAACTGGTGGCTTAAAACAACAGAAAGTTTTTCTCTCACAGTTCTGGAGGTTAGAAATTCACAATCAAGGTGTTGGTAAGGCCATTCTCCCACCAAAGGCTCAAGGGAAAAATCCTTCCTTGCTTTTTCCTAGCTTCTGATGGTTGCTGGCAATCCTTTACATTTCTTGGCTTACAGCTGCATCAGTCCCATCTGCCTCCATCATCACACGGTTTTCTTCCCTGTGTCTGTTTCCTCTGTGTCCAAATCTCCTTCTTCTTTCTTTATAAATGTACTGGTCACTGGATTTAGGGTCCACCCTAATCTAGCATGTCATCATCTTAATTTAATCACCTCTGCAAAGATTATACTTTCAAATAAGGACACACTTACATGTAGCAGGGATTAGGACTTGAACATATCTTTTTGGGGGACACCATTTAACCCTCTACAGTACAGGATACCACAAATGCTCTGTATGTTTATAATGGCCTTTTGTCACCTTGGAATTCTCAAGAAAATCAGCTTTTGAGTTATTATATTTAAAGTTAATAAATGGAAAAGTAGTATCCGGTGGAATGGGTTTGAGACATGCATCTGTATTTCTTTTTATTGGTTTGTAATTTTAACAAACATATCCATTACTGAAGTCCCTGGGCACGTCCTCGTAAACTAAATATCATAATACAAAGTTTTAAGAAGCTAATAATTCTCTTACAGATGACCGAAAGATGAACCTTATGCTTAGCAGAGTAGCACTGGATATAATAAGGTTTCACCAGCTATCCCATTAATTGAGCATACTTCCTAAACTTAATTCTGTGACATATTTTCTGCAATATTTTACTATGGATATTGTCGCTATGGATTTAGTTGGTTTCTCGTCCTGAAAGAGTTTGGAGAGCTTACATATGTTAAAATAAGTGAAATCCTTTTTAAGAAAGTAGTATGTGAATGGATAATTTGCATCATTTAAGGAATATATAAACTGAGACCTGAAACTTGAGTGACTTTTTGGATCCTATTAGGCTGTCACAGTTACAGACTCCGTACTTTAGACCCATGTGGTGAAGTGTGGGTAAAATATTAATGAGTGAATGGTGTAATGTAAAATGGAATAAGTCCAATAAAATTAAATTAGATAGAGTAATATAATCAAATAATATAAACAAGTGCTATGGGAACACAGAAAAGAAGTGGATTTTCTGAACAACATACTATCACTTGGGCTAGAAGCTTCTGTGGATTCACGGACAAATTGTTGTTCAGAAAAAATAACTAATTCAACACACATTTCTTGAGTGTACTATGTAGCAGGCTCTGTAATGGCTATACCTATTTTCTCTGATGAATTTTATATCTCTAAGGCAGTGACTCTGCTTATTTCTCTTTCAGCATCACCGTGGTGAGCACTGCAGTGGTAGAGAGAGAACTGGGTCTCTCTTAGGGAGTTTGGACTCACGGATCATGACTAATGATCATAAGTCCTCCCATTCATAAAATACTCTATAATTCACATTTAAATTGTTAGTTCACACATTAAGATTGCCTAAGAAAAATGGTCAGAGGACATACACTATTTAAAAAGAGGAAAGAATGCTGTGGAAAAATGTTAATCCTCAATAGGGAATACATTCATAAAAATTTAAATAAACGTTGAAGAATTCCCCAGTCAAATATAAATATAATCTTTTTCTTTTAATATAATTCCAATTAGTGGCTAATGGTGACGGTTCAACAAGGACTGTAAAAAAATTACTACTAGGGTTATCAATTTGAAAGCAACTTGGCAATATGCACCGATAATGTTTTTAATGCTTTCTGTTAAATTCGTTTTTTTAAATTATCACAAAACCTAACTTATACAGCACGAAAGAGAAAAATTGTGGACTACAGATTCTTAATCATCTTTCGATTCATACCTTTTCTTGAGAATCTTATGAAAAATAGATATTCTTCCCAGAAAAATGCGCAATCATACTAAAATTTGCATTAAATTTCAAGCATCCTTTGATCCCCTGAAGCATAAATCTGGATCAATTCTCTTTTCCTCTCTTCTCTTTCTATCTATTTCTCTCTGTATCTCTGTGAGGTAGGGTAGGGGCGATGCAAAATTAAAAAATAAAATTCTGAGAAATCAAGTAAACAGTTTATTAAAAATCGCCTACAGCAACCAACATGTTTATCCCAGGAGGCTGAAAGTTAGGAAGTATGTTAATAAAATTCATCACATCAAAAGGACGAGAACATAAATAAGCAAACAACAAACCAAAAAAATACCTGTGAGAACTCTTGGAATCTGAGAGGCAAAAGAGACATTTCCAGCCAATTGAATCAAAGTGACACACCATTTGACGCCAATGATTCAGGCGGGGGGGGTGAGTAAAATTTGTATCTATATTGACAACAGCACACAGCTGGCCATATTCAGGTAATCTGAATCTAGATGAGCAAATTCAAATAATATATAGTATAAGTACACGACAGGCAAATAGTCAGTATACATAGATCTGATTTTTAAAGATCACATATCTAAGAAATTAAAGACTACAGACTAAGAACTTCTGACATTTAAATAAAAAAATTTTTTTTCCAGGCATGACACTGCTAAAATTAGTAACTTCATACCTTGAAGCAAAAAGTAGAAATCTGTGAATGTCTATTGGCCTTTAAAATATTATATATGTACATAATATTTATTGTCAAAATTGTGTTTTTCTCTGTGACTTATTTTACAACTATTGTGTATACAAAGTCCTTTCTCATGTATATATCATGTGATTATTCATTTTTCCTTGGGTTTGTATGTTTTAATTTTTCATATTTTTAACTTGTTTATTTTGCCATGTACTTTTTTTTGTGTGTGTGAGGAAGATCAACCCTGAGCTAACATCCATGCTAATCCTCCTCTTTTCGCTGAGGAAGACCAGCTCTGAGCTAACATCTATTGCCAATCCTCCTCCTTTTTTTCCCCAAAGCCCCAGTAGATAGCTGCATGTCATAGTTGCACATCCTTCTAGTTGCTGTATGTGGGACGCCACCTCAGCGTGGCCAGAGAAGCGGTGTGTCGGTGCGCGCCCGGGATCTGAACCCGGGCCACCAGTAGTGGAGCGCACACACTTAACCGCTAAGCCACGGGGCCGGCCCCCTGCCATGTACTTTTGATTTTCAAAATTCTTATTCTGGTAATAAACTGGTATATTTCACAGTCTAAATTTGGTAGGGTACAGACATGACAGTTTTATTTTTTTTCTCCAGTAACTGCCTTCAAACATCCTCTCTTATACCTCCCTTCTTTCTAGTCCTTTTCAGGCATTTAAAAGTATATTTCTCTCTCAGCCAGTTTAAGACTTCTTTCTCATATCAAAATCTAATTTTCTCTTGCACATTCCTTCTCATTCTAGCTTAGACCCAACCTGTGACCCAAGAGACCTGCACTGAAGAAAGAAAATTTGTCCTGCTCCTTCTCCCCTCCTGACCTCTTCCCCTCCCTCTTCCACACACTTTTGTTTTCAGCTTCTACAGGCTCAGGTAAAAGGGATGGAAAACTACATGAAAGAGACCAAAGTCATGTTACTTGGCTGCACTGTTGAAATCTGTGCATCAGTGTGTTCTGAGGGACAGGCATCCAAATGCTAAATAGTTACCCAAGTATATTCTTCAGGAAACCCTATTAGAACATACCCCCACTTCATGCCCTTGCTTCATTCTTTGATATTGCTGGAATAACTTTTCATGAACTGTCATTAGTCATTATAATTTAGCCCATAGTTTCTTCCTCTATGGAGGCAGAGCACTGACAAGATGGTCCATGTTCAATTGTTATTACTTGTACACTTGGCTCATGGGAAACCCACCCATCCCTTCTTTCCACGTCAAACTGTGAAAGTTCAAGCTTTGTCTTTCTAACCTGACGTCTCTCTGATTCTCTTCCCTATCCCCCAATTCAAGTAAAAACATGGTGTGGATTAGCCACTAACATGGATAAGCAGTTTTCTGTTTGAGGCATGGGCCGCTCATCTCTCCTTCTCCCAGGGAACCTTATTCTGTACAAGAGAACAACTGTTCTCTTGACTTTCCCCACTGTTGGCCTCAGAGAACAGCAACAGTCTTCCCCAGGATGACAATACATGACTCGCATAGGTTACCTATTTCAAAACGTCTTCTTTAAATAGTTCTCTTCTTTTTTCATAAAATGGTGATGGGTGATGGAGTCACGGTCTAATGACCAATTTGACCATCTCTTAGTAAATCCTATAAATATACCATTTCCTGGTACTGTCTCTAGAATATGGGAGAAATTAGAGTTTGTTAATCTCAGCTTTGGATCTCTACCTATAATTCTGGACAAGATAAAGTATCCCCTTTTATATTATTTTTACAGAAAATAAGAAAATTATTGTACAGCAAATAGACTTTTCGTTTATTCTAGAATTTTAAATTACTCAGGACATTTTAGAAGCTGTCAGTCCTTCTATACAATAGGATGTCCATCATTTTTCTCCGCAATCTAAACCGTCTCTTAGGAGGACTGATTCCTCACAGTCTGGAAGGGTTAGCCTCAGGCCATGCGACAGTATTCACCTCAAGGCTACAACTGGTTGAATCAAGGTGAATTAGGCCATATGTTTGGCTGAGAAAATCAGATTCTTTTTCTCAATAATTTAAATTAAGAATCACAATTGTAAGTTCCTTGTGACTTACAACTTAGGTGCCTCACCCACTTCCTCTGAGAAGGTTTGAATTGACAAATCCAGCCTTAGCCTGGAACCCCGGAGCACTCTATCCTCAGACTCTAAAGCAGGTATGTGCCCTAGGTCCTGCTGTGCTCTCTGCCTGCACCCTGCCTTGACATTCCTGCATGGCTCCTTGATGCATGCCACGTACCTCTTCCAGGACTTGTAGGTAACAAACTGCTCCATTTGAATTCCCTGTGGTGTTTTGTTGAACAGCAACTTGATCATCCGAAATCCTGGTGAGGCATCTACTTGACACATGTTAATTTAACAAAGTAACAACACTACCTAGTCCAAAAGGCAGGGCAGGACTTCATGAAGAGTGGGCTGGATCTCTCAGGTATGGACCGAAGCTATTGTCCAGAGGCAGAATTTCTTAAGAGAAGTCTCAATTCTTCTTTTAAGCCCTTAAAACTTATTGAATTCGACACACCCAGATTATCTAGGATACTTTCCCTCGCTTAAAATCAATTTATTATAGACATTAATTGCATCTACACAATACCTCCACAGCAACACCTGGGTTAGGGTTTGATTGAATGAGCACTCTAGCCTAGACAAGTTGACAAATCAAAAGACCATCACAACCACTAAACTATACCACCTACTCTAATCAATCAAATCTACGTAAATATTTATCCTGGAATGAAGGTATTAAAAGAAAAATTACTGAGCATGTTGTCTCATCCTACTTTGTTTCAAATAAATGTAGAATATGATGGTCCTTCCAAAGGAACTACAAACCAAAGAATGCTGATACATTAAAAATAGTGTGAAATGGGAATTTTGTAGGGGAATTAGCAATGATGCACCAGACTTTTCTCCTCTGACAAGAAACAACAAGAGGTAACCATTAAACCAAACAAAAATTTAAAGAGTCTGTGCTTTTAGGAGAACACATACATTCTCAAACATGCTGAAATTTTCAGTTAGATATTCAGCATAGTGTGACGGTATAAATTTAGCCTTGACTTCAACTCTTACGTTCTCAAGAAGAGACTATCAGAAATTCCCAAAGCAAAATATAGAATTAAAAAAGAAAAAAAAAAAAGTGCAAACCAATAAACCTAGGAAAGCAATACTCTGTTCATAACATAAGGCCATTCTTTCCCCTATTCACTATCTTTAATATCATAAATTGGGCTGTGAGGGTCATTTTGAGAGAGTAAAGGCTTTTCAAACTTGGAAGGAAAAGTTCCAAAATCCCTTTTTTGGAAGGTGCTTTAGTTGGTAAACTTTTGGGGATGAAGCATTTGGGAATATTTTTTGTCCCATGGCACATATCACTTACTGGATTTTGATTGGAAGTAATAAAAACAATCTGTCTAACTTAAGAAAAAGGAAACTTATTGAAATGATTTTGAGTCATTAAGAAAAGTGAGCCTCAGGAAGGATTGGAATCAAAACAGTTCAAGGACTCTGAATAGCAGGAACCAATAAACAAGCTCTTCAGGTATTCTCCTAACTCACATACTGGGACATGTTCTCTGCTTTGCCATCCTAACATCTGTGTACTTCTTCTTTCAAAGTCACATTGTAATGACATCATCTGTTTACACCTCTGCCTTGGGATTGAGTCAGCTTCAATCATTTCCCATCTGTATTAGTTTGTTAATGGTGTTTAACAGATTACCCTACATTTAGCATCTTAAAGCAACATCAATTTGTTTTCTCACAGTTCCCTATGTCAAAAGTCTGGACATGGTGTGATTGAATTCTCTGCGCAGATTGAAGTCTCAAAGGTTGGCATCAAGGTGTCAGCCGGGTAGAGTTGTCATTTGGAAACTCTGGGGAAGAATCCACTTCCAAGCTCATTCAAGTTGTTGATGGAATTCAGTTCCTTGCAGTTGTAGTACTGAGGCCACTATTTTTTTTTTTTTTTACATGAGGAAGACTAGCCCAGAGCTAACATCCAATGCCAACCCTCCTCTTTTTGCTGAGGAAGACTGGCTCTGGGCTAACATCCATGCCCACCTTCCTCTACTTTATATGAGACACCGCCACAGCGTGGCTTGACAAGCCATGCGTGGGTGCACACCCAGGATCCAAACCTGTGAACCAAGGCTGCTGCCAAAGCGGAGTGTGCTCACTTAAACGGTGCCCCACTGGGCCGGCCCCTGGTCCCTGTTTTCTTATTGGCTGTCAGCTGGGAGCTGCTCTTAACTCCTTGAAGCTACCCACATTCCTTGCCACATAGCCCCTCCACCTTCAAATCAGCAATGGTAAATCTCTTTTGTGTTGAATCCTTCCCACGCTTTGAATATTTCTGTTCAGGAAAAGCCCAATCCATTTTAAGAATGCATTTGATAGGTCAGGCCCACTAAGGGCATTCTGCCTTTCTTAAATCAACGGTCTTGAGACCTTAATTACATCTTCAAAATCTCTTCAAAGCAGTGAAGCCAGGTACCTGAGGGTTACTCTAAATATTCAATAAGAACACAATTACCATTTGACTTTGTTCCCAACACAGGCACCGATGAAAAGAAGTTAATCTTTGTAATTTTCTTGTTTAACCAAGGGTCACAGGAATTTATGAACTTGTTTTGCAGAAGAAAAAGAATGCCTTTAAGGAGTCATGATCACCAGATAACCAGCTCTCAGCTGCCACTAATGCCCAAAAGTTTGGCTGCCCAAGAGCTTATCTGGAGTGAAAGGAACAGGGACTTTCCCTTTGTTTCTCTGAAACTCCACCTCTCAAGCCCCTCAGCTCTATAAAAACTCCCTGCTTTCTTCTTTTGTTAAGGTGGATTTGAGAGAACCTATGCCCCCACCTTCTTGTTTTGGCCAATTTGAATAGAATTTTCTCCATCTTCAAGCACCAGTGTCTCAGTGATTGGTTTATTGTGCATCAGGCACCTGAACTTGAGATTAAGAGGTTCAGCGGCACCAAGATTAGTGTTTTATAGAGTAGTTAGAAAAAGATATGTGTACACTATATAAGAGTGGGGGATCTTGGCGCCCATCTTTGAATGCTATTTATCATGTTCCTTGCTCCACGTTGCTTAAGCTTTACATTCCAAAGACAGACCCCTTTAACCTAGCCTGGTCACAGGTTCACCTTTTGGCTAAGTGAAGTTGAGATACTTTGATTAACAGTGCTCACAGGACTGATTGCAATGGAGAGAGTTATTTATAATGGATAACTGACATTTTCTTATTATAAAAAGTCCATGGAGGAAAGAACTAATGTCTCTGCAGGTTCTCTAGAGTTTTGAGTCTTGGTGTTTATGGAGAGAGATTGAAAGATGAATTATCTAAGGAAGGACAGAAAACAGGGGTGCGAGGCAGAAGTTCCATTCCTTAATAGAGCCTGTAGCATCTTCTCTGCTGTCTCTCCTAGGTCAGAATCTAGCAATGACTGAACCATACATTAGGTGGAAAAGGAAATGCCCAACCAAAGCACGGGAAAGTTATAGAGGTTTAGTGTTTCTGTAAAAGTCTGTAGGAAGATTTCTTCACTGGGATGAATGCAAAAAGAGATTGTCAGGATAAGTAGAATTTTGGAAATGCAGAATGTGAAAAATATATTTAGGCAGTGTTACTGAAATGTTCCCTGGAGAAAGGAATATTCATGTTAATTGGAAAAATTGGACATGGACAGATATAAAGTTTGGACAATTTTAATTCAGAAATTCTTTAAAAGAAAGGTGGCTACTTCTCCTTTGGTCTCTGTGCTGCTTGAATAATAATGGTGCCCAATTCTGGAGTGCTCTTAAAATGGTCCCAGCTAATGAGGTTCACAGTTTATTAAGATTCCTTCATGCCAATGAAAATGCTGGGACCAACAAACTGAGACCTGATTTTCCAAAATTACTGCCCTTGTTATTTCTAATTCTATACTAATTTCTAATTCTATATGTTAGACTATTTATTCTTTTCCTCTGGTTAAATAATCAGCCATTTGGAAAAAAGAGTATTAATATTAAGTTTATTAAAGAAAAATTGGCATAAGAGCTTTTGAAGAATCATATAATGGAAGACTATAATCTCTCCTTTTTTGGTGCTGAATAACTCAGAAATATCACAAGTAAAGCAATGAGTGAACATTTAGTCTTGGTTTAATTCACCACAATTCAATCAACTTTTAAATTAAATAAAGCTATCCAATCTTGTATAATGATATACAATCTATAAAAAAATGAAGTTGGGGATTGAGGTAAATTAGTCATTATTGACTTCTAAAGATAGCCTAGTGTTTAGGAACCAAACCTCTAGAATTCATTTCAAGGTACCTTTGTAGGACTGTTTCATTAGACAAAATATATTTTTAAATTGCTTTAAAAAATACTAGGTTAGCTGTGATATTTAAAGAGATTGGAAGTTGTCACTCCATCCTTACAATAAGGAAAGAACTACACAGACTGAAAATTAGTGACTTTCCTTGGACCTACAAGAGAATTGAGTTTATAGGGACAACCACCACCCCAAAATATAGACAGTCAGGTGAATACAGAGAATTCACTGCTGAGATCTGCTTACCTGGAATGGAAGCCACTGAGCCACCAAAGGTAGGAACACACATTTGGCAATTTTAATGAATTGCTGGCGACTGTGGACTAGTTTGAGTGTGAGAAACTCTGGGAGCTGCCGTCTTATTCTTAGGGTATCCCCCACACTGTCTCCCCCTATCCCTATCCAGGACCCCTACATGTTCCAGATTCTCTCAGTGAAAATCTCAGAAAGATCCCTCCTTCTAGCTTACCAGAACCAAACTCAGATATAATACAGATGTTAGAATTATCAGATATGGGATTTTTTAAAAACTGAGATTAATACGTTGAGTTCTAATTAAAAAAAAAAACATGACAAGATGGGTAGTATGTGCAGAGAATCTCTAAAAAGAAATTAAAAGAAATTTTAGGGAAAAAAAAAAACGTTGCAGCAGAAAAAGAAAAGAATCAGTGAGTTTAAAGATAGGGCAATAGAGAATCTCCTATCTGAAATGCAGAAAAAAGAAGGAAAAAAACAGATTAACAGCTAAACACTATGGGCCAATATCAAAAAGGTTTAACATGCATATAATTAGAATAAATGAATGAGAAGAAAAAGAAAGCAGAGCAGGAGAATATTTAAAGTGATAATGGCTGTCAACTTAAAAAAGAAAATTTGTCTGTCATTTTATCCTCAAAATGAGTTTATTTGGGACTAGCCAAAAGGATTGCAATAAGGGATGTGCTTGCTATGGCAAACCATAGGCAAATCTGGAAAACAAAGGAGGGGGGCTGCTTTTATAGAGAAAAAGTGGGAGTACAGAGGGGCTGTTCTAAATGAAAGTCCATTGGGGGAAAGTAGCAGTTCCGGGCAGCAATATCTTCTTATTGGCCTAGCTGCGACATTTCTCATTGGCTGGACTGTTGCTGGGTAGAGAGAGAAATCTTCCTTCAATAGTAAAGTAGTTTTACTTCCTGTCCAAGATGCTAGCCTCTGTCACTTCCTTTTTGGTGTAATTGATGATGTGTGATAGGGCGTGAGCGCTCCCCCTTACAGGCTTTCCAGACTCCCATTTAGTTAATGTTTCTTTCATTAATTTTCACAAGGCGAAAAACTTTCCAAAATTAATGATGGTCAATAAACCACGGATCCAGGAAGCTCAAAGAACACCAGAACAACAACAACAAAAACCCACATCTAGGCATATCATATTCAAACTGTAGAAAACCAAAAACAAAACAAAGAAATCTTGAGAAACTCAGAGAAGAAAACCTTACCTATTGAGAGGAAAAAGGATAAGAATTATAGTAACTTAACAGAATCCATGCAAGCAAAAGGAGAATGAAGTGAAATATTTATCATTGAAAGAAAAAAATATCCACTAATGAAGAATTTTCTATCTGGTGAAATTATTCTTCAAAAGTAAAGGAGAAATAAAGACTTTCTCAGACTAACAAAAAGTGAGGGGAATTCAACATTAGCAGACGTGCTTTGAAAAAATGTTAAAAAAAGTTCTTCAGGTAGAAGTAAAATGGTATAGGTCAGAAAATTGAGTTTACATAAAGAAATTAATAGCACTAGAGAAGGGATAAATGGAGGTAAAGTGAAATCTTTTATTTTTCTTATTCTTAATGTATCTAAATACAACTATTTCAATAAATGATAGAAATGGATTGGGTGATTAGAGCATTTGGATGAGTGAAATGAGTGACAGCAATATGCTAAGGGATGGGAGGGAGGAAATGAAAATTCTCTGT
Source organism: Ceratotherium simum simum (assembly GCF_057802395.1). Classification (NCBI taxonomy): domain Eukaryota; kingdom Metazoa; phylum Chordata; class Mammalia; order Perissodactyla; family Rhinocerotidae; genus Ceratotherium; species Ceratotherium simum. The sequence continues at coordinate 32,558,126 of NC_141928.1, read as the reverse complement.
TATAAGGTGCCTGTATTACACATGGAGCAGTGTAGTGTTATTTGATGGTGGGCATAGATTAGTCCAAAAATCTTTATTGTAAACTCTTGCCAGAGTGGAACAAAAAAATTAATGAAAACAAGATCCAAATATATGTTGTTTATAAGAACTCACTTTAAATGCAAAGACCCAGATAGGTTAAACATACGGGGATGGAGAAAGATATATCATGCTAATACCAATCAAGAGAAACCTGGAGTATGTATATTAATTTCTGACAAAGCAGTCTTCAGAATAAGCAGAATTATCAGGGATAAAGAAGGGCATTGCATAATGGTGAAGTGTTCATTCCTCCAAGGGGGCATAGCAAATGTAAATATGTATGCATCTAACATCAGTGTGTCAAAATACATGAAGCAAAAACTAATAAAACTTAAAGGAGAAAGAGACTAATTTTCTATTGTATTTGAAGACTTCAATACTCCTCTATCAGTAATTGATACATCAAGCAGGCAAAAATCAATGAGAATGTAGATAACCTGAGCAGCACAATCAATCAACTTTATCTAATTGACATTTATAAAATAGTCTACCCAAAAGAGCAGAATACACGTTCTTCTTAAGATCCTGGGGAAATTCCCCAGGATAGACCACCGTCTTTGCCATTAAACATACTTCAACACATAAAATAATAAAAATTATATAAAGTATCTTCTCAGACTGCAAAGGACTCAATCTAAAAGTCAATAAAATAAGATAGCTGTAAAATATCCAAATATTTTGAAATTCTACAGCACATTTCTACATAACTTAAGGGTCAAATAAGAATTTTCAAGAGAAACTTTAAGAAATTAAAAGAAAATAAAACTATGACCAAAATTTGTAGGATGCAGCTAAAGCAGTGCTTAGAGGGAAATTTATAGCATATATTAGAAAAAGAGAAAGATCTAATATCAATAACCTAAGCTTCTACTTTAGGAAATTAAAGAAAGAAGGGAAAATTAAGTGTAGGCAAGCAGAAAAAAGAACTAATAAAAATCAGAGCAAAAAGAGAAACCATCAGGTACATATTTTTTTTCTGAAAATTCCTACTAAACATTTAAGGAAGGAATTATACCAATTCTCCATAATCTTTTATGGAAAATAGAAAAAATACCTCTTAATTTAAATAATTAGGCCAGCAGTATCCTAATATCAAATCCAGGTAAAGATATAAGAAAAAGAAATTATATCCAATATCTCTCATGAATATGGAAGCAAAATACTAACAAATAGAATTCAGCAATATGTAAAAAAGGATAATTCATCATGATTAAGAGGGTTCATTATAGAATTACAAGACTTCTTGTATAATTGTAAATCAATCAATATAATTCATCATACTAACAGAATGAATAAGAAAAACAATATAATCATATCAATAGATGCAGGAAAAGCATTACGGAAAACTGAACACGATTCATGATAAAATTATCAAAAAAACTAGGAGTACAAGAAAATTTCCTTAACCTGATAAAGGAAATGTCAAAACCTACAGCTAGCATCATGCTTAATGGTGACATGATGACCACCTAGAGCTTACGTTTGTGAGCTAGGCGAGGACGTCCACTCTCACTGCTTTTATTCAACATCATATGGAAGGACTAGCTAATTGCAATATGAAAAAAATAAGTAATAATTATACAGATTGGAAGGGAGGAAATAAAAGTATCTTTATTTGAAGCTGACATGATTGTCCATGTAGAAAACTCTAAAGGCTAGGGGAAAAAAACTACAACTTCTGGAACAGATAAACAAGTATAGCAAGGTTGTGAGAAGATACAATGTCAATATGCAAGGATCAATTGCTTTCCTATGAGCCAGCAATGAACATTTGGAAATTGAAATAAAAAAATACCATTTATAATAGTACCAAAAAATGAAGTACTTTTGTATAAATCCAAGTAAATATGTGTAAGATCTTATGCAGAAAACTACAAAACCAAGTGATAAAAAACAAGAAGAACTAAATAAATGGAAAGCTATCCCGTGTTCAGAGATTGGAAGATTCAATATTGTTCATGTGATAATTCTTTGCAATTTGATCTGTAGATTCAGCACAATCTCAATCAAAATTCCAGCAAGCTATTTTACAGACGTGGGACAATCTATTTTATAGACTGACTCTAAAATTTATATGGAAAGACAAAGGTCCTAGCATAGCGTCATGGTACTGAAGAAGAGCAAACTTGGAGTACTTAGAATACCTGATTTCAAGGCTTCCTACAAAGCTACAGTAATTAAAACATTGTGGTATTGGTGAAATAACAGGAACACAGATCAATGGAAGAGAATAGACACCCCAAACGTAGGACCACACTACATAACAGGCTGAGTTTTGACAAATGCACAAAGGCAATTCAGTGAAGAAATGATAGTCTTTAAACAATTAATGCTGAAACAACTGGAGGTCCACATGTATTCAAAAAGGACCTAGACACAGACGCTACACCTTACACGAAAATTAGCTCAAAATGGTCCATAAACTTAAGTCTAAAACGCAAATGTATAAAACTTCAAAAAAAAGTAGGAGAAAACCTAGGTAATTTGGGGTTCATGATGAGATTTTAGTTATAACACCAAAAGCATGATCCATGAAAGAAAAAATTGATAAGTTGGATGTTATTAAATTTATTAAATTTAAAAACTTCTACACTGCAAAAGCCACTGTTAAGAGAAGGAAAAGACAAGCAATAGATTTTTATCTTTTGCCATTTGTCATTAGGAAAATGCAAATTAAAACAATGACGAGATGATAATACACATCAATTAGAATAGCTAAAATCCAAGAAACCAACCAACCAAACAAAAACCCCTGGCAATATCAATTGCTGATGAGAATGCAGGGCAACAGGAAGTCTTATTCATGTTGGTGGGAATACAGAAGGGTACAGCCACTTTGGATGACAGTTTGACAGTTTCTTAAAAATCTAGACATAATCTTACTAAACAGCCCTGTTATAGTACTCCTAGGTACTGACCCACCTGATAGGAAAATCTGCATATGAAAGTTTATAATAACTTAATTCATAATCAGCAAAAACTGGAAGCAACCAAGGCTTTATTCAATAGGTAGATGGATAAACTGTGTCCGTTCATACGATGGAATTCTATTCAGCTATAAAAAGAATGAGCTATCAAGCCACCACACAAAAACATTGATGAATCTTAAATGCATATTGTTAAGTGAAAGAAGCCAGTCTGAAAATGCTACACATTTAATGATCTCATTTATATGACATTCTACAAAGGCAAAACTATAGAGATGACAAGCAAATCAGTGGTTGCCAGGCATCTGAGAAGGAAGAAAGGTTGAATTATGAAGTACAGAGGAATTTTTAGGGTGAGAAAACTATTCTGTATTATACAACAATGGTGGATACATGACACTATGCATTTGTCAAAACCCATGGAACTTGAGAGTACAAAAGGCTAACCTTAATATTTGCAAATTTAAAAAATCATTTACAAGGCCAAGTTATCCCAGGAAGGAATGTAAACTGTGACAAAATAATCTAACTGTATTACAAATTTATGAAACAATCTCATTGAAGGGGGTGGGGAAAAAGTACTGACCAAAGTAATTTTGGAAATGGGTGTAGACTAAGACTAAATGTAAAAGAAATTGCACACGAGTCTTATAGTCTAGTTGTTAAAATTATTTTCCATGAGTTAAAAATTTTGAAACCTCCATATGCTGGAACTGACCAAATGAGTAAATGGATGGTGGGTTGTGGGAGCCAGGTTTCTCACTGTTGGACTGGGAGGTTACAAACAAGCAAGGGAAGAAGCTAGAATGATCCAAGTGATAATGGGTTAGAATGGGAGACACCAGTATGAACTCAAATTTAGCTTAATATAGATACAAATGCATACATAAAGAAATATTTACAGACGTGTGTAAATAGAGGAAGGAGTGGAAGTTAAAATCAAACTATACCACATATAATTTGCATTTATTGAATGACAACGCCTAAGATAAGACCTCGGTAAACAAAACCACGTTGTTTTTAGAAATCTTAAGATATCTTTGACTATTTGAACAGATGGTTATCTGATAGATATTGATGTCAACTGACAATTAAATCAAGATTTTTGTTGTCAGAGTGAGCATATGAGTTAAATAAGCTCCTTTTCAAAATGAAGTTTGAACAACGTATATTCTTTTTTTTTTTTTTTTTGTGAGGAGGATCAGCCCTGAGCTAACATCTGTGCTAATCCTCCTCTTTTTGCTGAGGAAGACCAGCCCTGAGCTAACATCTATTGCCAATCCTCCTCCTTTTTTCTGCCCCAAAGCCCCAGTAGATAGTTGTTTGTCATAGTTGCACATCCTTCTAGTTGCTGTATGTGGGACGTGGCCTCAGCATGGCCGGAGAAGCAGTACGTCAGTGCATGCCCGGGATCTGAACCCAGGCCGCCAGTAGCAGAGCACGAGCACTTAACGGCCAAGCCACGGGGCCGGCCCCTGAACAAGGTATATTCTTATTTGGGCATGGCTTATGTTACATGAGCAGTAGTATAACAATTAATTAGTAGTAACAAATTAATAAAAGTAGTGAGGTAGGCTATTAAAAATTGAGTACTTATTTAATATCTGCATCCCATTAGATCATGAGCTTCATATGCCAGGGAATTTTTTTTAACCACTACATCTTCAGAAGCTAGCACATGGTCTGATAAATAGAAGGTACTCAATAATATTTGTTAAATAATTGAGTGAACATGATCGGCATATTTGTCAGGAAAAATTGGACTGGTCTGTGGTAACAAACAGTCCCCAAATCTCACTGGCTTAAAACAAAAGCTTCACTTAATACTCCTGATTTGGGTAACTTTCAAGGACAGTTGTCATCTATGCAGTAATTCAGCAGTTCAGGTTGTTTAGGTATTGTAGATCCATCATCTCAAATAGGAGACCTCCCTGATTAATATATCATGGGAAATCTGAAGCTGAGAATTGCCCAGGGGCTTTTCATATTCTTAGCCCAGAAGGAACACATGTTATTTCAGCTCACATTTAATTGGTCTGAACTAGTCACGTGTATTCCCCTTAACTGCAAGGGATACTGGGACATATAGGAAAGAAAATTCAATAGTTGGTTAGCATCATTGTCACTTTCTCCATAATTATTCAATAAAAGTTAGTTGAATGAATGAATGAATGAATGAATGAAATAGAATAACTGAGGCATATGTTTATCATTTAGCCCAGGGTCTGGCGTATGACATTACCATACAAATGCTTACTACTTTCAGCTCTTTTATTTAATTACTGTAAGTAATTGGTTGTTTCCTATTAAGGCTGGTTTCTAAGTTATACAATCCTACATTTTTCCAGGTTCTAAATTTTTAATTTCTTTTCCCTTTACAGGTACATAATGTTACTGACATCTTTCATCAATAGATAACTGTCTTTAAAGACCCACTCTGCCTGAATCATCTACTTTAATGATGTTCACTTTTATCCTTCATTCAAAGTCCATTACGAAATGTAATAACATAGGAACCAAACAGCATATGAGTTTCTTTGATGACCACATTTATAAGAGAAATTCTACTCTGTAATTTCATTCTTCAGGTTTCAGATCAGTTTAAAAAGAGACTTTTTGAAACTTGTCTTCTTAAAGTCTTTGAACATAAACCAATTTGCATTTCTGAATAGAAAGTACGTGAAACATTTATTCCTTTAATAGTTAAATTTTTGTAATGAAATCAAGCATGTTTCCTAAGGAGAAATTAAAGAAGTATTATAGAGAAGGGCAGAGAGCAGGTAAGATTTATACATATTGTAAAATGAAAGAAATGCTAATTGGGCTGCTAGAAACAAAGTGAAATCAGCCTCTTATATATCCATGAAAAGGAAATTCAAACTTTCTTCTTTGATATGATACCCAGCATATTAGGAAAGGTAAATCCAGTATTTTACTTTCGGGTCTGGGGTCCCTGAATCTTTGTAATTCTCTTAAGGGTAATAATGTTTATTTTTAATATTTCTAAAAAGCTGATGGATATTATCACTTTGCCCTAAAATTATGCAAGTTAGCTGAATGAAATTACTTGCTTTTAAATGTAGTTAGTAAGTGTAGTGATATTGGTTGTCATGCTGAGGCAAGCAGTAACCACATTGACTGAATTCCAAATCCTGGTTTAATTACTTATAATCTGAGGTACCTTGGGCTCATTAATTTTCTGATCTTCAGTTTCCTCATCTATAAAAGGAGGATATGAAAAATCACACATTCACAGTTTTAAGGATTAGTGACATAACATATGAAAGTGTCCAACATATCTGTCTTTGTCAGCTTGGGCTGCTATAACAAAGTACCGTAGACTGGGTGGCTTAAATAACAGACATTTACTTCTCATAGTCAAGACCTTATCTAAACCTGATTACCTCCCAAGACCCGACCTCCAAATACCATCACATTGGGTGTTAGGGCTTCAACGGATGAATTTCGGGGCTCACACACATTTGGTCCAGAACAATATCCTAAGTGCTGACCTCATCATAAGCTTTTAGTTGGAAAAATTAAGATCGCAGCTAATCATTATAATCTGTACTATTAAAGAGTTCAAAAGTCTGTAAATTCAACTACTATAGGACCCAGTAGTTATGAAAAGTGGTTTTCCAGCCACATAGGAAAAGTGATAATTCAACTGGACAGACCAAAAAGTAATTTATGACTTTCTCCAAACTAAAAGAACACTGTGATACTGGAAAATTCAAGAAGGCAGGACATAAAATATTGCATAACCCCTATGGTCTTCCAGAAAGAAAGGAAAAACAAAATAAAACAAGTGTGAAATTGGAGAAACTGGCATGAAGTCCAGTGTCTTCTAGATTTACCCAGTGTCTACATGCAGCAAGTGTTCTTAATGTTTGTCATACTTGTTATACAATATGATTAAAATAAGTTTAACTTCCTAATAGAACATTTGACTTGTTTGTTGAGTTTTTCAGATATACTTAGGCATATTGTGTGCAGGTGTATGTTATGTTAATGTCCTTGAAGCAAATTACCTGTAGGGATAGTCTGGCACATAGTAGGTGCTGAATAGGCATTTGTTTCTCAAAGATTTGCTTACTGATTTAATTATTTATAGTGCTTCAGTTAATAAATGTATTTTATTTAATTAGATATGAAAAAGAAATATATGACGTAGTCCAGTTCATATCCACAGAAACTGACTGGAGAAGAACCTCTTGTTTTGGTTCACCCTCTCCTGGGGGCCTGGCAAGCGTGTGGGGAAGAGCACGGAGTTGGTGGAGGGAAGGGTTTTCACCATGTGGTTCTGTGAAACAAGACAGGGGAAGGAACCTCAGAGGTGCATGTATTAGATTCCTGGGGCTGTCATCACAAAGTATCACAAACTGATTAGCTTAGAAAAACAGAAATTTATTTTCTCATACTTCTGGAGACCAGAAGTCCAAAATCAAGTTATTGGCAGGGCCATGCTCCCTCTAAAGGCACCAGGGAAGGAGCTGTTCCAGGGCTCATTCTTACGTTCTGGTAGCATCAGCTGTTCCTTGGCATGTAGATTGCTGTCTTCTCCCTGTATATCTTTACATTATCTTTTCTTTTTTCATGTGTCTGTCTCTTTACATGACTTTTTTTAATACGGACACCAGTCACATTAGTTTAGGGACCCACCCTACACCAGTATGACCTCATCTTAACTTTAATTACACTGGTAGCCATCCTATTTCCAAATAAAGTCACATTTTGAGGTACTGAGGGTTAGAATTTCAACATATGAATTTTTAAGGGACACAATTCAACCTACAACAGTAAATATATAGTAAAAGGGTTAAAAATTACAAGCAACAATTTAGAACTGGAAGCATCTTTCTCAATCATATAACACAGTTCTCTTATTTTCCCTCTGAGAAAACCAAGGCCAATGTGATGAGGAAACTTGCCTGAACTCTTTTTGTTTATTTCAGAATTAGGCTAAAATTAAGAAATCCCTAATCTAGGGTCTTTTCTGTCACAGCACATTATACTAACCTTTGGCTTGTAGGGATGTTGATGTGCCTGTGTGAGTCCTGAAAAGGATCTCTTTAGGGAATCCTAATAGGGTTATGGTTCAGCTGGAAGTAAAAACTCAATACTACCAACATGACAGGGCATGAAACAGAATGGTGGTGAAATAAAGCTCATACATTTCTTGCTGGACTATACCTTACATCCCTCCTAATGTGGAGCACTATCAGGAAGAAGCATTAACTATGATACAGAAGAGAAACAAATGCATGTTGTTAGATAGCCAAAGAAATTGCTCTTCACACAGTACCAAGTATAGTCTCACTATCTTCTATTCAGAGGCCAGAAGCTTCAGGACTCCCCCTGATGGTAATGGTAACTTAGGTTTCGGATCCATCATGCCCTTCAAGCACATCTGCTATCAATGCATAGTACTTATTTTTCCACTTATCCCTAAGATGCTTTATTTTTCCAGTGAAAAGAACAAAAAGTTTTTTTATTGCTAATATGACCATTACCATTGTGTTTTATTGTTAATACTTGTAAAGAAATACTTTAAACCTTATTTTTTTGTTTAAGGTAAATGGCAGTGAAAAAGAATGCACCCAGGGTAAAAATTTTTGGATAAATAAATTGTCCCTTTGACCTAAGAAACACTTTTTTCTTTTCTTTATTTATTATTATTATTATTATTATTATCTATCAGGATATCCTTGGATAATCTAGCTCTCAGGCCAGGTATGACATCTGACTAATAGCAATATGAAAATACCTCATCTGTGAAATCGACACATTTATCAGAATTATCTATATTTGTCCTTTCTTTCCTGTCAATGTGCACTTAGATTGTTTCCACCCTTTTTTTTTCTTCTATGACCAATGCTATAATGAACATTCTGTACGTGCTACTTTTCAACTATTTGCCAGAATATATGTGTGTATGAGTGGAATTTTCAGTCATAAGGTATTGAAATGGTCAACTTTGCAAGAAAATGCTAAATTATTTTCCAAGGACTTTGAATCAATTTATACTCCTACCAGCAATCCATACCCCTTCTGATTCCTGATATGTTCAGACTTAATTTTTGCCTATCAAAAATGGTGTAAATGGTGTCTCATTGTTGTCTGGATTTGCATTTCTTTATTTGCTAGTGAGGTTAAGTATCTTCTTATTTTGTATTTGTTAACTCTTTGTGTGTCCTCTTAGGATACATGCCTCTTCTTTTCTTTTTGCTTAGATAATATGATTGTTTTTATGAAATTCAAAAATAGACAAAACTAAACAATATATCATTTTAACTTTAGATACAAATAAATAATAAATGCGCAGAAGTAAATAATAAAATGCACAGTTCAGGACATTGATTATCTCTGAGGAGATTTCATGGGGAAGACAGAGGAACTGAACAGGAAAGGGGTACATTTGTAGATACACTTTAGAATTACTATTGTAGTCACTAGGTTGGATTGTAGGTTCATGAGTGTTCACTATATTATTACATGAATGAATAATTTAAATAAGTAAATGAATGAAATGAATAAGTGAAAAAGAGCTGTGAAAAACCAAAGATAATAATATGTCATGAAACAAGACTACGATTAATCCAATTCTATATACCTATGTTCAATGGGGAAAAATGAGTTAGTTACTAAGATGTGTATAGCAGTCATCTGAAACATGGGGTGGGGGGAGGAAATAATCTAAATGTACAACAATAAAAGACTGTTTAAATAGAGTAGTATGTATCAGTTAAGGTCCCAGAAGGAAACAGAAGACACTCTCAAATAGGGTAATTGAGGAGAGTTTAATAGACTACTTAAAAAGATGTGAGTATGGGTAAAGGAAAATAACAAGGATGGTAAAGTCCCCTGTGATTAGCAATAGTGGAGAAGTTGGAATCCTTTATTACTCAGGGTCCAAGGTGATAATCATAGCTTTTTTGTTCCCAGGTTCCCAAAATCATTTCTGCAGGATCTGAGTCTAGAAAGACCCTATTGTTAATAGATTTTTACAGTTTCTCATTGACCATTATTACTGAACATGGAGTACAAAGAGACTCCTTAGAGAAGTTCCTGGTTCCAGATATAGTTCTCACTTGCCCCCATTCTGCGGCAGAAACCCCTTTTCCCCTTGGTAATTCCCTTCTCTGCCTGTTGGTCAGCAGTCTGAGGACTCCAGGATGGCCAGGAAGCAGTCTTGGTTTCCAATTTGTGTTTGACAGTGTTTGACAATGACAGTGTTTCCTGGCAAGTACGTTTCACTGAGATCAAATTCACAAGGAGAGAAAATAAAATTTCCTTTGGTGAATTATTTGGTATAACCATGAGAGCAGTCATTCTTTTCATGGCACTGTTCTTACTTAAGCACTAAAGACTGGCCAGGTAGAGCATTAAATCAGCACTACAGTTCTGCTTTGGTCTGGGGCTAGATCCTCAGCTATATCTTCTCTGTGACTACAGGAGAGGAGGGACTTTTTTAAAGCTTCCATTGATGCTTTCTGTTTTTCCACCTGGGCATTAAAGGATTTCAGTCCCTTTCTTTCTTCCTTCTTTCCTTCCTTTCTCTCTTACCTTCCCTTCCTCCCCCTCTTCCTCCCTTCCTCCCTCTCTCCCTTCCTTCCTTTCTTTCCTTCTTTCTTTCTTTCCTGTATATAACATCTAGGGCCATCAGAAGCTACCAGATGACCTCACAAATTTTATAATTACTATTATTGCAATTGTAGTGCCACAGCCACTTGATTTCCCAAAATTTGTTGTCCACCTGCCATTTATCCCATGTCCCTAGCAGTTATAACTGGTAATTATGATGCAATTTAATGCCACAGATTACTAATATTGCTTTTCCGCCCAAGAAGGTGGATATTTTCAGAGTTTGCCTTCTGTTTTGTGGGGTGATTCCTGGTACCACTTATTACATCAGTCAGGATCTGAGTAAGAAACAAATGGCACAAATAGGATTTTTAGAGCAGGTATTAATAAAGAAACAATTTAACCATCATGGGCAGGTTAAGACAAATAAAAAAGGAATGAAGAACCAGCCTCAGGTTAGCAAAAAGTGGAGAACCATGACCACTTCCAGGCTTGAATAAGGAAAGGCAGGAAGCGGTTACTGGAACCCGGAGAGAGTGACTGTAGCACAAGAAGAAAGCAAAATGACAGGACATCTGCTTTTGGTTGAGGGACTCAGGCAACATCGAGACCTGGTAGAGAGGGAGCCAAGGATCAGATCTCACTCTCCATCTACCCTCTGATCTCCTGCTGGAGTCTCCTATTGGTTGAATTCAACTGGAAGCCAAAGGAAAGAGCCCAATTGATGCAGTCCCTGTGGGTCATACTTCCAGGGAACAGAGAAAGAAAGAGAATGAGTAAGTATCCTTTGGAGGGGCGACCGAAAAATATCCATCACACAACTGAAAAAAGCAATAGTATTCAATCACTCGGAAGGATACTGGAGAAAAAAATATTCTTAGATATGAAACAATGTACATATCATATTCATAAGTTACAAAACGGGTAACAAAACGCCATTTTATAACTAAAGTGAACGTAGATAAATGGACTAGAGAGAACTAGAGAACAGTGATATAGGAATGGGAGGGCAAATGACTCGGGAGAAGGTATCTCCAAAGGAGGGAAAAACAAGAAAGAAAGTGAAACTGGTAGTCTGTGTTCAGATGCATTGAGTAGTGATTTTCACTCTGTGTAGAGAGGTTTAGGATGAATTGGAGAAAAGTACTTAAAAAAAACACAAACAAGAAAATAAATATCTTTCTAGCCGAAGTCCATCTCTTGAGATCCTAAGCTGTTCACTCACAGTGTTACAGAGAGACAGAGAACAAATAAAATTACTTTCAGGAAAGGCAAAGAGGATTGTCAAGAATTCTAAAAAAACTTGATTCACTTTTCAGGGTAGAGGTAGAGCATGTGGACAAGGAACTCCATCAAGGATTAACTAAAGAGAAGTTCCTAAGGAATTGGGGAGAGTTTGGGAAGTCTTCAATTTATTTCAAATTTTGTACATCATGGTGGCAGGCCTCTTGAACTATAACCTGCTAAGAATGATGTGCTATATCCAGGTAACCAGATTTGTAGTTCATGTTAGCCTCTGTCCTTTTATAATGAATGGGTTTAAACTCCATGTCAAGAAAGAAAACATAAAAAGCCTTAGTGTTATTTTTGGGAGCAGGAAAAAAGGATATACTTGCAAGACTGCATTTCACTGTACAAACTGACATGGAGATTTCAGAACAATAAAAGATCATATGTGTGGTGGCAGCTACTGAAAGAAAGGTGGTGAGACTGAGACTGTTGTCTAAGACAGTGGTGGAAGGGGAGAACAATGAGAGATTCAGCACAAACACCTTCTTTTACTCACATTCTCTCTAACACATTTTCTCTTTTCTAATGTTTTCTGGAAGTCTCTTAAATATTTCTCTAGGATCAATTTTATTTCCTGAAGCCCTTTAGTGAAAAACTTTTTCTTTTCTGTTTTGAAGCCTGATCATTCTTAGACTAAGAAGTTGTTTTCATTCCACACTATTTCATATTTTTAAACTAAGTTTATAAAATATGTGCTCTTATTTATTTTCCTAGAATTGTTTGTACCTCTATTCTTTCATTGATTTTCAGAAGAGAAGTTACATGCGAGTCATTTCATTATCTTTCTTCCTTTTGGCATTAAGCCTTGAGAACTGTTTTTGCATTAATCTGAGGGGAAGCTTCACACTTCATTTACCAGCTACACATTAAAAAGAAGTTTTCATTTTCTACTGCTGAATGTAGACCAGCACAAGGCCTCCATTATGGGTGAAAATTTTTTCCTTAATACCCAAGAACATCTATAAAGCTTTCTATGGATGTTCTAATAATAAACACAGAGAGATTTTATTTTGAAAATGAGGAAAGTTTTCTTCTTCCTTCCTGTTTATTTTCAAAATCAGGCAGATTTACTTTCTTGTTTATCTATTATAATTCCTCTGCTCATCCAGTACCAAACATGAGCAGGTGTGGAGAAAAATGTTTCTGCACTTCATTCACTCCATATATATTCATTTTTTTTGCTTATTGTCTTATTACGTGTATTGAGGATACAGTGATGAAAGAAATGGACATGATTCCTACCCTCAAGAAGCTCATAATCTTTATGTCATTAATATAATACCCTATAATATTATTTTTCAACACAAAACTATTTACTTTATTAGCTTTTATTTTCTTTGAAAGCATTGCCTCTTTTCTCTGTCTAATCATAGGGCAGGTAAAGCAGTTCTTTGACGGATATAACACATATTTTGGATAGCCTTTTTAACAGATTAACTCCACAAAATTAAGAGTATGTGGAAAAGTGTTAGTTTCAAGCCTTTTCCTATAACACACATGTTCCTTGTCTTTAATCTTACTCAGGATACTGGCATATGCTCTCTGGCAGGACATTCTGTCCTTCTCTCTAATAAAAATACTTGAAGAACACAGAGTATAGATCTAGTAGTGGAATAGGTTTTATAATTATAAACTCAAAGGAAGAAGTAACGTAGGAAAAGGTAAATAAAGTGGATTCTTAATTATTTTAAAAATATTATAAGCATCCAAAACAGGTTATTTATTAACATAAATAAGTTAAAAAGCAAATTTCAAGTTGGGAAAACTATCTTCAGCCTATATAATGGAAAAATTAATGTCTATGATACAGAAAGACTCTCTCAAATGAAAATTCTTAAAGAAACAACAAAAGGTGAAAAGTGCATGTACAACAAATGCAAAAATAATACTCAGCTTCAGTGTTAATGAATAGTTACTAACTTCACCAAAATATTTATCTTATAAGACTGCAAAAACATGTTCATGACGATACCTAGGGTTTGGGACTAAAAATTAAAATAGACATTTTCTTATGCTCATGATGGTACTATAAATTGGTAAAAATGGTTTCTGGATGTTAAACTGGCAATCTTCATCAAGAAGGCTTAAAATGGTCATATCATTTGACCACCTCTTTTCATTTCTAAAAGTTTACCCAAAGTGATATTCAGCCAACCACATAAAGATTGATGTTTGATGATGATCATAGTATCAGTCATCTCTAATAAAAGATAAATGGGAATCCACAGCTCTTCTCAAATAACTGGACTTAGATGGTGGTGCCTACTTGGGTGTCTGTGAGGTCTGAGCACTAAGTAATAAGACCCACATGTGACCAACGTAGGGAAGAAATGAAGAACAAATGAAAGCCAGGATATTTACTAAGAGAAAAAGGAAGGTTCTTGAGGAACCAAGTTCTTCTCACCTCTACTTTATCTAAAAAGTGGATATAATAATAGAACCTACTTAAAATAAATGTTGTGAGGATTAAATGAGCAAATCAAATATAAGACAGCTTAGAAAATGCCTAGTACATAGTAACTGCTACAAGTATTTTGTTAATTATTATTATTATTAAAGAGGAAACTGTTACTTAAAGAGATTAAATGACTTGAAAAAGCTCATCCAGATAGACTGAATTTTTAAAATTATTTTTAAATATAGTTATAGTAACATTGAGGGGTTTTTTGTGTGTGTGTGTGAGGAAGATCAGCCCTGAGCTAACATCCATGCCAATCCTCTTCTCTTTTTGCTGAGGAAGACTGGCCCTGGGCTAACATCTGTGCCTATCTTCCTCCACTTTATATGGGACGCCGCCACAGCATGGCCTGACAAGCGGTGCGTCAGTGTGCGCTCGGATGCGAACCCGGGCCGCCGGCAGCGGAGCATGCGCACTTAACTGCTATGCCACACGGCCGGCCCCAACATTGAGGGTTTTTTATGTGCATTTCTGCAAGTTTTAATGATCTATAGATTAATGTAACCACTAACACAATAGGGACATTGAACAAGTTGTTTTTAATTGCTGTAGTTCTTGAACAAGTTGTTGTTAATGCTGTTAGTTCTGGCTGATAATTTAAACAAATTTATGTAGAGGAGCTGTTCAGACTGTCTTAGAAAATCATTCTCTTTGATTGTCTTCTTTTCTTACTTACTTCTCTTTCTAAGATGTCAAACGGATGTGTGAGGACAGGGGTGAGAGGCTTATGTGATCTCCTAAAGAAGGGAATGACTCTGGATCTTAGAGACCTGTGTATTCTGGGCTCCTGAAAAATGTACTGTTTTTGCCTGATTGCTGCTTGTCCTACCTGCATTTGTGTCTGAAGTTTTTGGTGAGAAAAACTCAGAGTGTGGATCTCTTGGCTTGATCAGAGTCTAGGGATTGCCCTTAGCTATCCTAACCTCACCTCTGCTCTAGACGGTTGTAGGCCTCTGAGTCTCTGCCACGTCCTCCTTGTAGCTCTCTGTTCTGGTAGTATCCCCCAGCCTCTTCTGCGAGGGCCACTTGCTCTGCCTTGACAGATTCCATGGCAGGCTATCTGGCTCTCAGATCAGTGCTATGCCTCGTGGCTAAATGAGCACAATGCAGAGGCAAACTGAAAAGTGATGTCTTTACGGATATTAAATGGAAAGAAGGGCAAGACTCCCTTGTGCTCTCCGTATGACCCTATTTATATAAAGTACAGCCCCTTCTCTTGGCTGAAGGGAAAAGTCAGACAATAGCATGAATATTTCACTTTCTGATCAATTGTTGTTTTCTCCATCCCACAATCCTCTGGGGTGAGAATGGGGCCCACTTCTCTACCCGCCTTACTCAAAGTATTTGGTCCTCACTTATGTAAAATTTTGAGTCTCGCTCTTGACATGTGTGTTAGTGATCCGTTGCTACACAATACTCTTGTCACGAAGAGCAGCTTAAAACCACACGTTAATTATCTCATGGTTTCTGCGGGTCAGGAGTTCAGGCACAGATTAGCTGCATCTTCTGGAAGGCTGTAATCAAGATGTCAGCCGAGGCTTTGGTCTCATTTGAGGATTGACTGGTTCACTCAGATTGTTGGCATAATTCAACTCATTATAGCCGTGAACCTGAGGGCTTTAGTTGCTTGCTGGCTGGTGGATGAAGGCTGCCTTCACCTCCTAGAGACCACCCACAGTTTCTTCCCATGTGGAGTTTCCCAGCATGGCCACTTTCTTCCTTAAAGCCAGTAAAGGAGAGAGACTCCGGCAAGTTGGATGCTACAATCCTGTGTAATGTAATTATATATTCACTTATACTTGATCTCACCCATCCTATCACTTTCACTATATTCTGTTTTCTAGAAGCAAGTCACAGGTCATGCTGACACTCAAGGAGAGAAGACCGACCACACAAGGGCAGAACTGCAGGAGGCAGGGATCGTGCATACACATTTAGTAAATACTAGTGTATTTTTATAAAAGCGTAATCTCTATGTTTTGTGATTTTAAGTAAAAAAAAATATTGCTAGAAGTCCAAGCACTTATTTAGTGTGCATTGAATTAAAATTAGCCCATGTTCTCTTAACTAAACTAGAATGGGCTCCAGATTTGCAAATTAAAGATTCATAACTTATAAACAATTTTTTTTGCCCTTAGTGTAATTTTTTGCTAGTCAGAGAATTTCTTCTTATAGGTTTCTTTATCATAATTTTATGGGTACCTTTTCGGTTCAACATTTTTCAGTTCAACTGCATTTAGTTGAGGCTATGTGAATAGTTCAAGTCAACGGAATGTGAACAGAAGCAATATATGCTGCTTATAGACCTTGAGAAAAAAATCTATTCCACGTATTCAATCTACTCTCTTTTCTTCTATAGATGGTGGCATCAAAAGATCAACAGTGTGGGTCCTGAGTATCTGCATTGGGGAAAACACTCTTAACCACCAGTGCCTCATACACACTATATTACACTGTGGAGGCAACAGACTTTTGCTTTGTTAAGGTCACTGAGATTTTGGTATTGTTTGTTAAAATAGTTACCCTACCTTAACACATAAATAAAAATCATTATTTCTTAAAAATGTGAGGATAAGATAATCTAACAGTATTTCAGATGATAAGGAGTTTTAATTAACGTTATGGGTGAAATATTTAGTTTTCTGGGTTAGGGAATTATTACAGACACTGCAGTATTTTAAAATATTGATTCGTTTGTTTCTTTTTTCCCCTTTGGCTAAATACAGCATAATAAAAACAAAAACTTTTTAAAAATGGTGACAAGGAAAAATATTTTCACCAGCTTCTAGGTTTCAGAAGTAAGATGCAGAAGTATTTTTTCATGTTTACAAAGGGTGACCAGGGATAAATAAATATCTTCAGGCAAATGCACTGTGCTGTTCAGATGAACGTTTCAAGTTTTTCGTCTGTAGGGGTTCTACGTAGGTAATAAAATTGAAAGTAGAACTTTCTTTCCAGGATTCCCATTTATATGCCCTATCAATGAGATCAGACAACCATTAATTATCTAGAAGATACTGTTCCCATTACATCCACGGGCACTTACTCAACAACGTGATAAATTTCACTGTCAGTGCATTATTTCTCCAGTGACAGACTACATTTCCTTTTTGTTAATTTTATCCTATTAGTTCTGACTCTTGCACTTCACCAAACTTCTTTTCCCCTTTGATAAAGAAATCTTCCTTTTTTAAAGGAACTAGTAAAGCTTAACTAGAACATACCCTCAGATATTCCTCATCATAAGTAAACACAATATATCGTAGAAATGACTTTTGTGAATTATATAAAGTATGAATTCATGATTTATTAATTAATTTTCTTTATAATTTTCTTTACATATTTTCTTTATAGCTATGGAATTTTCATCCAATAAAGTTTACATCTGGGGCTAAAAAGGCAGCACTTCACAACTATTTGGAGCAATAGTAACTTTTCTTAAGGAATAATGTACACTTGCGAGCTCTTACCTTTCTTGTCCTTTCTGTTGATGAGGTAGAGGGCAGTGTGACTCTCATCCTTGTGGGGGAAGAGGAGGACAAGTCCCCAGAGAATTAAAAGAGCCTTTAAGAGAACCACTCATGGAGATTGGAGCTGCTCCAAGAAGAAGGGGAAACTGGCATATCTCTCACTTTAACTTCAGAATGATGGCCTCAATGCTGTATGGAACCAGAATGAGGTACTAAGGGAACTATTCAGAGAAACTGAAACCTGTGTCTTGGAATTTGTCACCCATGTGGACTTGCTTCCCACCTGGATAATTTCAAAAGCAGAAGCCTCAAATCATCCTGCAATGACAAGACAATAGAAAGGGACTAGGATAGCTTCAAGTTCCAGCTTTTGGGGTAGCAAATATACATGAGGTTCACCTCCATAAAATAAATGTAAAGTAAAACAACAATAAATATTGTTATTTTATTATAATTGTCAAGTAAGGAATAAGGATTGGGTGGAGAAGAGCAGAATGTTGATAATTGTTAATGAGTACTTGGAGTTCATTACACTAATTTGTGTACTTTGTATACACTTGAATTTTCCAAAATAAAAACAGTTTTTATAAAAGGGTCACCCATCAGCTGGGTGAAGAACTGAGTTTAAGGAGCTAAGCATGGCTACAGGAAGTCCAGTTGGTGATAGATGTTAGATGCTAGATGATGGGGAGTTGACTTGTAGGAATAGTGGTAGAGGTAGTGAGAAATGAATGGATTTGTGATGTGTTTAGAAGTTAGCGCCAACAGTATTTGACAATGAAGTCTATGGAATGAGAGCAGTTAGATGACTCTACATCAATTTCTGGACTTAGAAACTGAACTTACAATCTAATGATATTTTCTCTAGGACTGTGATATTTCCCAAGGCCTATTGTTTCAGGAATTAGAATTTATAGATAAACAGAGAAGCCTAGCTTAAAGACTGAACATGTTTCACCACAATTGAAATTGCCTGATTTCAAAGGAAAGATGTGACCTTTTCAAATAGAATCTGGCTCTACTACTCTCCTTAGTGTTATTCATGTAGAGCCTTCAGATCATTAACATTAAGTATTATATACCAATCTACTAACTGTTTATAATCATTTGTAAACATTTCAGAAACTAATATGTATTTTTTGTTTGCTATAGTTCAGGATAATAAAACTTCAATTTAAATAATAATAATTCTTAAAGGCTCAAAGAGAAGTCATATTGTGACCTTAACAACATTTAGCAGTTGAGTAAACATGGGGGAGAAACCTGGAGATCTACTGTGAGTATTGTTCCCAGGATGAATAGGCATAAGTTGAAAATGTGATATCTACAAGGGGTAGTTTCATCTCAAGAGCTTCAGCCTATTATCAGGGATTCAGCAGAAGTAGAGATATTAGGCAATTCTTGAATTAAATTGGACTAGCAGCATAATGATTCTTTGCAATTAGAATATTGGAAATAGGATCACGATCAGTGGCTGGGGTTGTTGTACCTAGAATCAGGCTTGATTTGATCTTGGGAAACCAAAGTTTGAGTACGAAGACAACTCCTTAATCAGGCTTTCATTGGCTCTGCGATCAAAATTAGCCTCATTCCACATTGTTTCTCTAATATCGTTATTTCATATTTTCATAGCATGTATCAAAATTTGTAATTATCTCTTCTAGTTTACTTCCTTATTACTTGTCTCTTTCCCTTAAAATATAAGCCTCACAAAAGGAAAGATCTTGCTGATCCTGTTTACTCTTAAATCACAATCGTCTAGAATAGTTTCTGGTGCATAGTAGGTATTCTGTAAATATTTACTTAAGTAGTGTTAATTCAAAGCTGAGCCCTAGAGGGCAGGAAAGAGTCAGCAGCAGGATTGCAATCATTATCTCATTTTTACGAGGGCATACATGGAAAAACGAACAAACAAAAGCTAGGTGGCCAAATCTCCTTGAAAATAGGCTGTTGATAGGTCTCTTGACAAACACATTAATGTTATTTGCTAGTAGGAGAGTGCATCTATGAAACGCTTGTAGCAAAATGTACTTGGTCTATCTAAATTTGCTTATGCTACACAATCCTGGAATCTCTGGATTTACAGGACATAGCTTCCTGGAATACGTCACATAGTTCTCTAAGTATTGGAAAATAAAAGGTAGATGTTTCAACACCAAAATAGCTCTCTTTTATGTAAGTGATGTGGCTGCGTTACATTACTTAGAAAACTAATACGTTACGTCTCAATCAGAGAGCATCCTAACGTGGCAAAAACGGACCATGATGGCAGCATGGCAATCCTGCATCTCTCTCTGCTTTGCCCACGTGTTACTGGCACCGGTCAGATTGGTGAGGTGGGGTCCCAGGTTCTTGGTCCACCCACACCAAAGAATTTGAGAGCGGACATACAGCAGAAGTTTTAACAGAGGAGGATTTATTAGGAAAGCGAAACGACGCCCCCAAGGGGACGGGCGGGCAGGCTCCAGGGAGCAACTGCACCAAAGTGGTGGTGGTGCCTAAGGAAGGTTGGGCCCCGGGGGGCGGGTGAGGGTCTTGGACCGTGTGCCAATCCTAGCATTGTCTCCACCCTCACGTCGGAAGGGGGACATTTTTTCCTTACATAGGCATCTCCGGAACTGTCACGGCAGTGATCTCCCACAAAGGGGGTCAAAACCACAATGCAAATGAGGGTATAATGAGGCTTGGGGCTACTCTCGGGCCAGGGTCGGTGGGAGTGCTGCAAGTCTGAAGAGCTGCTGTCTGGCTATTAGGAAGCGGCACCTGATGGAGTAAACTTGCTCCCAGCTCATATCTAGCTTCCTGCCCATCTCACATGCCTTATGATTATTCTTGAAATAATTATTAAAGCTCAATAAAGGATAAGATCCCTGGTTCTTATGAGTCTTATCTAAAAGTCAACCATTTGCGCTATCTCACCTAGGGGTTGGTCAATATAGTAAGAGTAAAGGGAAAGCTGTTGACCTGAGGCTACTTATAAACTTCGTACATATGAAGATTGGGGATGGGTGGGGCTAAGTTTACCTATTGAAGAAAGAGCCTTTAACTGAGAGAACCTGAGGAAACTCCTAATTGTCATTTAAAATTATTCCTGCATATCCTCTCTTGTACAGTCCAATTTAATTTAAAAATATTAATTAGGTTAGCTTCATAATTATATTATAAATTGGATATTGTTTAGAGTTTATATAATTATTTGACAAAAAGAAAGCAGGTAATAAACTCACAAACAGGTCTCTGAGGATCAATATCTCAAATAAGCATGAATTTTGCCCTTTTTAGGAAAACAAATTTACACAATTTGCAGCATTAAATTTCACACAAGAAGCATAAAACTGTATACTCTGATAGCACAGATTTGTCTCCAATTAAATGATTTTTCCTAAGCCTTCATTGGTTATTAAACCAATATCACCATTTTTATTGTTGCAAATAATAAGACTCTTATGTATACTTATACTTTACAATGTACTTTCACAAATATTACCTCATTTTGTTATTACAACAATTATATTAGAGTAAATATTGTCCATATTTTATTGATTAAAACACTGAATTTGTGAGACCAGATATTTTGATTCCAAAGGCAGAACTATTTCTAGTTTATCAGTATTCCAGGTCAACCTTTCCTAACTTTGAGAGGAGAGCACATGAATACCTTTGAAATCTGCATTCTCTGGCTCAGAAATCATTCTAAATACATAAAATGTGTTACACAGTAATTTATTCGTACTTGTACTATTTATAATAATAAAAATGGAAATAATCTAAATGCAGAAATGACACATGGATATATGATATACTGCACTCATTAAAATGATGTCTACAAAATTCATAAATCACAGGATAAATTATAAGCATGGAGCGGGCCAGTCCCAAGGCCTAGTGGTTAAGTTTGGCATACTCCACTTTGGCGGCCTGAGGTTCGGTTCCCGGGCATGGACCTACACCACTTGTCAGTGGCCATGCTATGGTGGTGACCCACATACAAAATAGAGGAAGATTGGCATATCAGGGCAAATCTTCCTCAAGCAAAAAGAGGAAGACTGGCAACAGATGTTAGGTCAGGGCAAATCTTCCTCAGCAAAAAAAAATTAAAAAAACTTCTGGAAAAAAATTATAACCATGTAATGATGAGAGAACTACGTAGAAAGCCATATTTGTGTGTATGTTTAATTATAAAATAGACATAGGAAAAAGTACGGCAGGAAATAAAATATTAAACAGACATCTCTTGGTTGTCATCTAAATTTTTGTCCTCATACTTTTGAATTTTCAAATTTTCTATAGTAAGTATAATAATTTCATAATTAGAAAAATATAGTTTATGAAAATATATAGGACTTTTACATTAGCATGCACACTATGAATTGTGGAAATGTCCACCTTTTCATCTTAACAAATAATGGGTTACCAACTAAATGAAGTACAGAGAAATACAGACTCATATCAACTCAATACCATTGGAGTTGATTTTTTTCTAGTTTACTAGGACATATATTTGTGTTATAATACTTAACTTTAAAAATAAGCTATTGAATGTTGCACAGAACAATTAGGAATGTTATAAAATGGCGTAAAAGTATGTTGAGTCTGGCATTTAAAAAATGTGGCTTATTAGCAATAAAACAACAGATCAATGAGGGATACAAGCATATGCCTGTAGGCAGCAAAGTTAAGCCAAATACATAAATCCTTATGAAGACTTAACAGAGAGTAATAGAAAAGTGTTGAGGGAAAAGAAACATAAAGTATGAGACCTACATGATATGTTTTAAATCCATCTATTACAATATAGCACATGGAAAATGGAAAAAGAGAGCCATGTGAATACAAAGTAAGTCAAAAGCTAGACAAAGGAAAAGAAAGTACTTAATAGACAATTACATAATCTTAAACATAAAAGAGTTCAAACTCTTATGGGATTTACTTCTGTAAGTCACTGTCTTACCTCTTTGTGAACAACTCCAGTGACAAAATATCTCACCACTCAAAGGCAGCCCTTTCCACTTATGAATTGATCCTAACTATTGCAAGAGTTTTGCATTTTATTTTTGGTGATGTCAACACCTTGTAAACTCTACACATAAGTTCTTTTTTCCACTGTAATATTGCATAGAATACATCTAACCCTTTTGTTTTTACCCTGTAACTCTCTTGATATTTAAATAAAGCCAATCTCTCTCTCTCATTTCTTTGTGTTAAAAATTTCCAGCTCCTTTAAATACTTCTTACACATGCTTTTAAGGTTCCCGCTACTCTGTCATTTTCCATTTGAATGTTCTCTGGATTATCAAAGTCTTTCTGAAAATGCAGTCCCTTGCTTTGGGCAAAAAAACCCACGCATGAATTTAGCAACTTGAGGTTGAAAGGGACTATAACTTCCCTCAGTCTCGATACTACATATTTATTACAGTGTAGTCTCAGAGCCTGTTAGTATTTTGGACAAACATATGACATGGTTTACTCATAGTATCCCCTCCTACCACCTAACATCCCTATCTATTTCACTCTTATAGCAGCTCACTTGTATCTCCCCATGTTTTTTTGTGTGGTGACCATAAACTTCCTCTTTATTCATTTGATCATCTGTGTCATTGCCTAACACATTTCATGTTGTGCATGAGAGAATCCTTGTGGGTCCTCATTCTACTTTTCAAGGAAGTTGCCTGCTGTATATTTCAGCCCTCATATCAGCTCCCCATTCGGTAGATATTGTTCTCCATTTTCAAAGAAGTAAGAGTTACAACTTTTGGTAGCAAGGAATAAAAGTAATGCTCTGTAGGAAGTCACCAACTTGCTCCATTTATTATCAAGTGACTTTTGTTTTGTGCCTATGATCCTGGTCTCACCTGAGTAAAGTAGTTGAGTTTTTCATCTTGTCTACAAGAATATTTTAAGAGATTTTTTCCAGATGACTTCCTGAATTTCAGATATTCTATAGCTACCATATTTCCTGGTGTATTATGTTAGCATTCCTGTCAAAAAAAGGAAATGAGGCCTGTCTGTTATGACTTGTTTAGGTGAATTCATACTGGCTCCCAATTATCACAATTTCTCTTTCTAAAGCCTCTATTACCTTTCATTTGGAGATGTTTTTTAAACATATATAAGGCTCATACATTAATCTCATTTCCCTCTGCTTTTCAAAAAATCAGGATTACTTTTGACAGCCATTATTTTGGCATTTATCCCAGTCTTCAAAAATTAGTAGTAATAACAACTATTTTTTATAAAATTATAGTGTTCATTTAATTCTCAAAATCATCCTTTGCAATAAATCTTGTTTTTCTTCTCCTTCATATTTTATTTCATAAGTGAGAAGGTAAGCTCAGAAAGTTGGCTTGGCAAAAGACACCCACCAAATAATTAGAGGAAGTAGAAAACTTTCACCTGGTCCTCTGATCCCAGATTCTGGGAATGCCAGAGGCATTTTTCCCCTCAAGATAACTGACTCTTAACTGTCATTGCATAACCTTATCCACCAGTTTCTAAAGAATCTAGAAAAGTACACATCATCTTTTTGCACATATTCGATTTTACGTTTTCAAGTTTTTCATCTGAAGACCATATCCCTGAAAAAGAAGAGAGAGGAAAAATATGAGTATTAGGTATTCTATTCTTATTCATTTTTCTACTTGTTATCACTAACCAACCACAAGCCCTTTGTGGTCTGTGCCTCAAACATAATGGTAAATTTTTTTTTTGTTTATAGTACTTTCCACAATCATTTTTCCAATACATCTTAAACTCTTTGTGGAGATTTTTGTCATTATTTATCTGTTGTGAGGCCATTATTCTTATATATGGTGTATGTTATATTATTTGAACCAGTAATTCTACTTTTCTTTTTTTGTGAGGAAGATCAGCCCTGAGCAAACATCCATGCCAATCCTCCTCTTTTTGCTGAGGAAGACTAGCCCTGAGCTAACATCTATTGCCAATCTTCCTCCTTTTTTTCCCTTTTTTCTCCCCAAAGCTGCAGTAGATGGTTGTATGTTGTAGTTGCACATCCTGCTAGTTGCCATATGTGAGATGCCGCCTCAGCATGGCCGGACAAGGGGTGCGTCGTTGTGCGCCCGGATCCGAACCTGGTCCGCCAGCTGCAGAGCGCACGCACTTAACTGCTAAGCCACGGGGCCGCCTCCCAGTAATTCTACTTTTAAGAATATATCTTGAGTATACGTTCATGTAAAATGAGCATATACTGATGATACTGTAGTATTGATCATCACAATGTCCATCAACATGAGAGTGGAAAATACTATGTAGCCATTAAAAAGAATGAGATTGATCTGTATGTGCAAATAGGAGAAATCTCTAAGATATATTAATAAGTGAGAAAAGCAGGAAGATGCTATAATGGTGGCCAATCTTTACTGAGTACTTTTTTATTATGTGACACTACTCTAAGTGTTTCATATCAATTTACGCATTTTTTCTTCACAACAGCCCTATGAAGTAAATACTATTTTTAAAAGTATGGAAACTGAAGCCTAGAGAAATGACATAATTTTCTCATGGTCACATGGCTAGCAAGTGGCAGAGTTTGGATTTCTACCCAACCAACGATATTGCCTGAGTCAGTGCTTAAAATCATATGTGATACTGCCTATTGATAGCTACCGGACAATGCTTTTAGTGAGCTTTTACCTGTGACAACATAATTAAAGTGACAAATATGATTTGCATGTATATGTATATATGCAGGTTCGTATATATCTGTATATCTATATAAATATACAGATAGCCCTGCACATTTTCTGTACAAAAGCATGAGAAAGACTTGTTAATGGCTACTTCTGGAGGTGAGTCTGACAGTCTAGAAAAGCACAGAGATTTATTTTTTCTTGTCTGAAAAAAAGTGAGAGATTCGTTTTTGCACTGTGTGAATGTTTTGCTATGTTCATTTAAGTCATATTAATAGTAGTAACAAACGAGGATTTGTTTGTGAAACGTTGATTTAAAAAGTTTCACTGTACTATATCTAGTAATTACTCTATGAAAATTAAGAATAATTTCTGGCTGAAAAGTGAGATTTATACAGCTTTTTAATGAAATCTTTGTTTATGTTTGCTTAGAATATTTAGCATATTGTCTTTTTTTTTTCCAATCTCAGATACATGTATGAATATCTTTAGTCTTTCTTACCTGTTTAACCCAAAGCATAAAATTAAATATTCACTTTCCCCAAAGTCTTTATTTACTTATATTTTACTAATAAAAATTTTTTGCTTTAAATTGAATCTTAAGCAGAATTTTTCTTGGTTTTTTATTTAGCTACTTTTTCTCAAGAGATTAAACTATAAGCAGGATAAGTGAAGGAATTACAAAATAGTTTTCTTAAGTAGAATAGAACTTCAAAATATTTATAATTTTCACAAATTTCTTACACTGTATCAGTTTTACAACTGATATTAAAAATACATCACAAATTTTTCCACTTTGCCAGCTTTCTGAAGAACAATCTATCAGTGATGTTACTTTTACTCCTCTTGTCTTTCAGCTCCAATCATGTCCTCTTCGTGCTGTATGTGATCTGGGGTTATGAACTTACACATGAGTTTATAACTTCTTGATATTCAGTGGCACCCTGCCTCACTCCTAAGAACTCCATTACCTTTCTATTCTGTTTTCCAACCGTGTCTCATTTCATTAAGTCATAGTGACACTTACATTAACAAGATATACAAACATGCATATACTTAACATATATATGAACATACATATGAACATACATATGAACATATATACAAATGAAACAGATGGATATCATTTGTAGTGTTTGCAAAGGTGCAGTGAAATAGGTATGCTTATCCACTGCTAATCATAAATTGGTGAAAATTTAGTAGATTGATTTTTGTGAGATAACCTGTCAACAGTGAATTAATTGTATCATTCCTATATTGCTTGAGAGAAACCGTGCTCCCAGTCTCAGGCCCATCATTCTGATACCTTAAGGAATGGTTCATAAATGTGAATCATGTTCTTCAACACAAACCAATTTATCTTCTTCCTTTTCCAAGTTTGTTGAATTGTAAGAAATATTAAGAGTCATTGATCACCCAATTCTTCCAGTTTTCTGAAAAATTCTTCTATCGCCTTGCCCTTCACAGGCAAAGCAGAGTCTGGAAACCAAGAGGCTTGGACCTAAGTTTGATGAGACCCTGGGCTTTGGTGTGCGTGGCGGGGCAGGGCAGGGGCGAGGCAGGGAGTAGGACTTATTAGATGATTGTACAATGCATGGAGATGGCGGCTATTACCAAAATTAACATAGCATTTGAATTCTAACTTTCAAGCAATTTCAGAGAAATTAGAAAACCACTGAATTGCTAAATCATCCTTGATAGATAAAAGTCATCATGTTGAAACAGACTGACTTGGGAAAGAGACAGCATTAACTGGCAAACCAGGAGGGAAAATGAAGTCTTCCTAGGATCAAGTCAATGCAAGTCCATCTGCTATCACTGTTTTAGAGTGTCTCTACTAATGTTTGGAAAGAAAGAGTCAGGGCCGGCTCCGTGGCTTAGCGGTTAAGTGTGCGCGCTCTGATGCTGGCGGCCCGGGTTCGGATCCCGGGCACGCCCCAGGGCACCACTTCTCCGTCCAACGCGAGGCCGAGTCCCACGTACAGCAACTAGAAGGATGTGAACCTATGACATACAACTATCTACTGGGGCTTTGGGGGGAAAAAAAATGAATAAATAAAATCTTTAAAAAAAAAAAAAAGAAAGAGTCAGAAGTTAATTAAACATATTGATATGTTTAATTGATATCTATTATGTTTATATGATATGTTTAATAGATATCTAATTAATGTTAATTAGATATCTATTACTATATCTACAATTTTGCCAATATATAATGTATGACTATTGCTCTGCATATGTCCATGTCCTAACTATTTAGCAAACTGTACCTAGTTTATTCCTAATATGGTATCAGTGAGTCTTATCCAACCACTTCTCTTGTCTTTACGAATTCCCAAAGTCCAGAATACCTTCAAATATTGTTACAGATAAAATTTAAAATAGGTTAACATGACTTATGACTGTCTCAAGATTCTTCAATCTAATATGGACGGACCAGGGCTAGTACTCTTAACAACAAAAATAGGGATTCTTCAAAAGGAAAAAGTTCATTGAGCATAGTCCCAGGCCATGAATAAATAACCACAAGAAATAGTTTTGAACCCTTCTCAACCAGTCAGACACAGATCCCATGCTTTTGGAAGCCAATCGGCAACAAACTCACTCCAGTAACAAGGTTTCCACAGCTGAAAGTCATCTAGGTTTAGGACAATTTTCTTCTCAAAGGCCACTAATCCCTGAACGGCTTGCTACTTCGAACCCTATATAAAATCAGTACTTGTGCTGTTTGAAGAGACTTTGCAAGTGCAATTCTCTTTTGTTTAGCAAGCAATACATTCAGCTTTTGTTTCAGATATTGAAAGATGGTCTCTTTGTTTGACATTTCCATTACAAAATAAAGCTACTTCATAGCAAGGTAAAGCACACATTTATCTTAAAGAAAAAAGATAAAAAATTAATTAATCAAATATTCACTAATGCATATTTGTGGGACAAAATATAGAAATTAGAAAAAATATTTAGAATTGAATGACAACAGCAGTAATACTAAAGATTTGTGGCATATAGCTCAAGTATGTAGTACTAGAAGGAGATGAATAGCCCTGAAAGAACATATTAGCAAGAAGAAAATTAAAAGTAAATGACCTAAGCATACAACTCAAGAAAGTAGAAAGAGAAGTAAATAATAAAATCAAAGAAAATAGAAAGAAATAATAATAATAAATATAAAAATATATTTAAAAGGAAAGCTAAAAAACAATATTGAGTATAAAAAAGACTAAGAACATAGATGAACTTCTAGAAATGTTAAAGGTGATAAAAACAAAGAATATTAATAATGAAAAAGGAGTCCTTACAGATATAAAGAAATCATAAAGGGACGTTTTGAATAACTTTATGCCAGTGAATTTTAACGTAGATGAAATGGTAAATTTTATCAAATTGATTCAAGAGAAATGGAAAACCTTAAAAAATCTATTACAGTCCAATAAATTGTGTTTTATTTTTATGCAAATCCCCCAAATAATATATAATTAAAAACATCTCACTCTGTATTGTTTTACAGGCAATGTTTTATTTATACAAGTCCAATATAAAATTGTAACAAATTAGTAGGAACAGCATAAGAAATTAAATTTATGAGTGAATAAATGTTAAAGCACATAGTCTATAATGT
Organism: Ceratotherium simum simum; assembly: GCF_057802395.1. Taxonomy (NCBI): domain Eukaryota; kingdom Metazoa; phylum Chordata; class Mammalia; order Perissodactyla; family Rhinocerotidae; genus Ceratotherium; species Ceratotherium simum. The sequence continues at coordinate 32,529,048 of NC_141928.1, read as the reverse complement.
GTGCAAAGAATACATCATGACCTAGTAGAGTTCCTTCCAGAAATGCAAAGATGGTTTAATATGTAATTGATGACATTAACAGATTAAAGGTGAACAGCCATATATCATCTTAATATTTGTTGTCAGTGCCATTGAGTCTATTCTGATTCCTAGTGACCCTGTGCACAGCAGAGCAGAACCCTGCCTGCTCTTTTTGTGCCATCTTCTCACCTTCTGGCGCTATATCAGACAATGCTCTACTACTATTCATAGGGTTTTCGTGGCCAATTTTTCGGAAGTGGGTGGCCAGTTCCTTCTTCCTAGTCTGTCTTAGTCTGGAAGATCTGCTGAAACCTGTCCACCATGGGTGACCCTGCTGGTATTTGAAATAGCAGTGACATAACTGCTTTCAGTATCACAGTAACTTGCAGCCACCACAGTATGACAACCAACAGACCAGTGGTTTGGTTCCCTGACTGGGAAACAAACTTGGGCTGCAGCAACAAGAGACTGTGAGAATGCCGAATCTCAACTACTAGACCATCAGGGCTGTCTATCATCTTAACATAGATGCAGAAAAATGTTGTTAAAATGTAGTACTGATTTTTCTTCATCATCATCATCACAACTCTTTGGAAAGTTACAAACTATGGGCCTTTCTAATCTAATGAAGAGAATCTTCCAAATGCCTGGAGAAAACATGACCTTACTCGTGAAATGATAGAGTGCTTCTGCCGTTAAAAGACAAGGATGACTGCCATCACCACTCCTGTTGAACATTGTAATAGTAGAGTAAAATTTACTATTATAATGAAATAAAAAATATTTCATAATTATTAATGAAATTACTATAAAGTTATATCATGGTAGTAAAATAGAAAAGATAGAGTCATTAGGGCTGAAAATCAAGGACCAGCTGTAATTATTTGCAGTTGAATTATATTCTACTTTTAAAATCCAAGAGACTTTATAAACTATTAGAAATAATAAGAGTTAGCAAGGTTCCTGGATGCAAGTTTACTACCCCTGATCAATAACATTCCTGTATTCCAAATATGAACTAGACAATAAAATTAAAATATACCATCCATGAAAGCAAAAAATTATAATGTATGCAGGAATAAATCTATCAAAGATGTGCAGGAGTATTATAGAAGAAGCAATAACATTTATTGAAGGACATAAAAAGATCTAAGTAAATGGAGAAATATACCAAATTCATAAGAGAAAAAGTTACAACTGGAAGTAGCAAAGAAAAAAATCATATAAACTAGAAAGATGAATATTGATATATTTGGTTACATTAAAGTTTAAAAATTATATAAAACATAATATATTTACATAATACTATTAGATATTTGCCACACATATAAGAGAAAGAAAAGATTAATATTTAGAATATACTAAGAAACTCTACAGATCAATAGAAAAAGGAACAAAAAAGAAAAGAAACATCATACCAAAGTACATAAAAGGCCATTGGGAAGAGGAATCACTAATGCCCACAAATATATGATATGCTTGATGTCAGTGATAATCAAGGTTGTCCAGATCAAAACAGCAATGATTTTTTATTTCACTTCCTTAATGTCGGAGAATATTAAAATGTCTGTTAATTCAAAGTGTAGGTAAAAATGTAGAGAAATAGAAAACTCTTATATACTGGTGATGGAACTGCAAATTGGTGCTGCCCCAATAAGAGAGCAATTTGTCATCTTTAGTAATTGTGCCTACTCTACAGTCCAGCATTTATTTTTTTGTGTGATAGAACACAGAATCAGATTCTCTCTGTTGCTCTGGAAATGGTAATCAGGGTCCAATGCTCAGGATAAAGTGATGTTGAACACCCTTCTTCTCAAGGCAACCATCAATGGGGATATCAGTGCTAAGACATGAGTGAGCCAACCTTGCTCACTCCTAGTCATCACTGAGCACCACTCCATTCTACAATGTTCTTCCCCAACTCTCCAGAAAGTAGAGTCAAAGGGAGGAGAGAGGTCATTGGAGTCAGTCTTGTGAGTATAGTGTTCTTGGAAAGAGACCTGGGAAAATAAAGGGTTTTGTAGATGTGCTCATTAAACTGGGGATTGCTTTAAGAAAGTTAAATAGGCATTTTATTTTCCAGTTGGGTAACTACTTAGGAAGCAGACTTGTTCATCAGCCCTGTGGAAAAGCAAATTTGGAGAGATAAGCCAGGCCAGAGAGAGGGTGAGAGCGGAGCCCACTATATTCCCACGTTGTGTGTGGCAAGGTACAGATTTTTGGGGGAGGTTAAAAGGAAAACTTGAGAGTTGTTTCTGAGCTATCGAGGCAGTATTCCATGTAAGAGTTTTCTGCCCTGAGGAGTAAGAGAATTCCCAGCAGTCATGTTTATTGGCTGTGGCTGGAGGTAAGATGGGTGGAAGATTTGAATTTGATCTAGATTCCACAAGTCAGGAAATTGCAAAGCGGTTGTGTCCATCGAGTCCTCCATAAAAGATCAGTATTTGTAAGGCTGCCACACAGAGGCATTGCTGGCCACTCAGTGTTATCCAGCAGCAAGCAACAAAGAAAGAAAGAACAAGTACAAGAAAAAAAGGAGCAGTTAAAAAAAAAACAAACCCAAGAAACCCTTTCACTTTACTTCTCCCTCTTCCTCAGCTCAAATCTCTAGAAAAGAAGGATGAGGAGCTAAGTGTCTTAGAATCAGACATTGCCATCTAGATTCTCTACTCTGAGCAGTCAGGTCCCCGCTCTAACCTGGAAGAGGGAAGAGAAGGGAAGAGATTTAAATGGAAATTGTGATTAGTGCTTTAAAACAAAATTCATTATCTAAAATGAGAATTTATGGAACTCAAGCAAGGTATCAGGAAGGAACTGGAAAGGGAGATTCAGCAGAACGAAGGTGAAGGCAGTAACCTAAAAGTATTTCATGTTTATATACATCTGAGTTGAGACTGCTCGTGAAGCTGGGTATATTCTAGAGAATTAACTTACACATGTGAAAAAGGCATGATGTAAGGGATTTTCATTGCAGGATCGAAGCGGTGAAAATTAGAACAACTCCCATTAACTGGAGTATTAACATGGCCCTGAGTCAATAAACATGGATACCAAGTTGTGTAAGGATGTGGACAGTACTATAACATTTAAACTATACATTTTCAAACCAGACAATGCTATCTTCTCAAAGACAGATATATGTGTTAATACATATATGTGTAGCTATATATGTGATAATATTATAAAATACGCATGGGGAAAATACTCAGCAACTGTAGAATTATGAGAGTGAGGAAATTCAATAAAGATAATGAAGTGAAGAGTCTTAGCAATATGTGTAATGTGTTATTTCTTTCAAAAAAGAAAGATCTGTAGTAAATTTTGTATATTAACTTTTTTTTAGATAGTGAATATACTAGTATCTATTGTATATTTTTTTCTGTAATTAAAATATTTTAAAATTTAAAATAAAAATAATACAAATATTTTGGCAAACTTTTCTGTAAAATTTAGTTGGCATTGTAATGTGGATTGTGTTAATATCCATTTAGTTCTTTACTTCTCTCGGCAGAAAAAGAATCACTTTGAATTTACTTCAAGTATTCCTTCCTGTTGTCATTTGCATATTTTTAAGTCATTAAAAAAATCAGTTCTCTCTTTGTACGTCCTTTGAGAGGGCTAAGTGTCATTTTACTTTCCCCGAAAAGCTCTTCGATAAAACAAGATCCTCCACACAAGAATCACATTCTTTTATTCCTTTTTTTTATCTGAATCTGAAACACAATTCAACAACTGAGGCCCTTCCTGTATACTCAACTAAATTTAGCTAGTTTTGATTCATTGTTTAGAGCAGGGGCTAAATAAAACCAAGCTTTAAAAGGTGCTGTAGTGTTAATATTTTTCTTTGTGTATAGTCAATGCATGTTATTAGACTCGAATCCATTCTTTCGAGCCCTCTTTTCCTAATAAAGCTCTAAGCTACTTCTCATTAGTGAATAATGATTCATAAGAACACGGGACCCACAGTTTATTTTCTTATTAATCTTACCAAAATAATCACATAGGTGACTAAATACCATAGGAAATAAAACATTTTTCAAAGATATTTTTCCTGTACATTATACTTAAAAATATATCACTCATCAGGTCAATAAGATTTTCCCCTTTGCAGCGTGAGCATTTTAGGTGAAATCTGTGATTCTCACTCCTATAGTATTTAAGGAACAACAGACATTCCTAATTGTATTTACCAAGGCAAGCCATCAACAACTGCCATGATCATTTAGTTTTGGGTAAGTCAGTGTCTTCACAAATTATTTCTACCAATATAAGAAGGAAACATATAAGACAACAATCAGGGAGCTAATTTTCATTAGCACAGTGTTATCTGTGCCATTATTGAATTGTATGTGCATATTTGTGTAAGGTTTGAAATTGTCTGCCCTACCTTTATTTCTCACTGCCAACTAACTTTAGATATATCTAAAAGTGAAAGAAATCCATAAAAGCTGTCAGGCAAGGATTTACGTAAATCATTTTGTCCTTCACGTAATCACACTTAAATATAATTTATTTATAATGTATACATATGTATACACACACATACAACTATACATACATATTTTGTCTGGAGAATTCATCTGTATTATATATATCTATATTTGTTATACATATATGCATATTATACATTTATATTTAATTATCAGCAGTCTCCTTCTGGTAGCATATAATTGCATTTTTTCGTTCACTCACATTTCTGGTTGCACTTCACTTAAAATTGTATTGAATTTTGCTATTTCTGGCTTTTTATCTCTTATTCATCATCCTCCTACTGCAGTTATGCGCCCTTGACAGCAAAAATAAGATTCTTAGGTTCATGGAATCTATTATACAAAATGTGCATTAATGTCATTCTTATCTGCTAATGGCCTCCATAAGCAGGGGAAGCAATGAAAGGGAATGAAAATGATTATTTATTCACCAGCTTGGCAGAGCATATCACTAATGAACCATGAACACAGATTGCATGAACAAATTTTCAGGGTCAAGCAGGGTCCTATCTTTTGATTTTCTTGAAAATATGCATAATAATTATTTGCTATTACATGCACAAAAATAACATATCACATTTTCAATCCACATTTGTTTTAGTAAATTGGAAATATGCTAGACATTTGAAAACAAAGGATACAATGCTTGATAAGTGAAAGTGCTATTCAAATTTCTTGTGATTCACTGTAGCATAATTCATTTTTCACTTGCTGTGCAATGCTGATTTAGACTCTCTCAAATTCCTCAAACATCAGTCATTAATTTGAGAAGCATCTCTTTACATAATTGAGGTTCTTAGAACTTTGAATTCAACTAATATTGGTTCAGTGTGCCTGACAATGTGCCCGTTGCCAGGAACACAGAGATTAATGAAACAGTAAATATCATCAAGAAGTTCATTGTAGGAGAGAGAGCATGTCAACAAATATGTAGGATACTTAAAAATTCTTTGATTATTTTGTCTTAATTAGAAGGATTATCACAAAGTAACATGTAATAGCTCAAATTTCACTTGCTCTATGTCATGAAACTAGATTTCCTGGTTAGCAATGCAATACTTCCGTGGTGTGTGTGTGTGTGTGTGTGTGTGTTCAGACATAGTGCTTTACATAGATTATTTTTAGTCCACACAACATATCTAAATTCAGCATGCATGCGTTTTCTCTTTCCTCGTTCAAAATCACAGCTTCTTTGAAGCCCATATCATTCTACTAAATTACTCTCATTGTTTATCTAGATCTCTGAGGCAACTTGCCTCACTCACTAAAGACGTTTTTATTTTTCAGTCTTTTATTTTTTACTGGCTCAGAGTTTTATTATCCACTTGGGCTACTGTTATTATCAGTGATTAAGGCAAGATGACTCATCCTTCACCCCCAGTTCTCTGTTTCTTGACCTCCTCACTTACAACAGACGTTTTCGTAAACTCTCCTCAACCCCACATTCGTATGTTCACACCCTAGACTTGTTCATAACCTACAGCCCCAACCACATTACTCCGACACTTCCATTTACCCTCGACTCTAGTTGGTCCACTCTAAAATGTTTTCACCTGATTTAGACCTTCAATTTATTGATCCACCAAATTTTTCTACTATTCATCCCTCATCTTCTATCTTCATTCTCTTTTTATCCAATTAGGCTCACAATCCATTATTATACCTAGTTCTTTGCAAGCATCCTGGACTCCCTTTTCCCTCTCTCCCTTCATTTTCCCATCTGAAAAAGCTCTAATTTTGGTTGCTACCTTCTTAAGGACTTTATCTTGTAGTTATCTTTTATTTCTCCTGAAACATTTCTCCATCCCTACTGAATTATTCCTGTAAATTTACCAATATACACCATTTAAAACCAACAAAATATGAAAGTTTTTCATTGACCCCTCTATCCACCTAAAACTATTGCCTCATTTCTCTGCTTCTTTTCACAAAACCACTCTAAAAAATGAGTTGTTTCTATTCTTGTCTCCATTTCCTCACTTGTTATTCACTCTACAACCTACTCCATCTCCCTAAAGTTCTCACCCTCCTCTGCTATTGTCAAGATGGGCAAGAACCTCCCATGATGTTAACGCCAACGATCACTCCTCTGTTCTAATCTTACTTGCTTCATCAGTAACATTGCACATAACTGGCTACTTATCTCTTCTTGAAATAACTCTCTCTTCTTGCATCTCTTTTGGTAGTTATGTCAAATTGACACATTTAATATCTGTTCTAACAATCTTCTATTTTACCTTCCTGTACTATAGTAGCTAGAAAGCTAAAAACTATATTTCCCAGACTCCCATATATATCGGTTTACAGATGTAGGGATGCAAGTAATGCCAATGAAATGTGCTAGTGAGGCTAGAATTTGAAATTGATGGAGACAGCAGAGCATGGAACGTGAAGCACTCTTTTTGCTTATGCAATATGACTGTAAAGCCAGTTGATCCAGTGGTGGTTTTTATCTCCAGATTGTGTCTAAGCTGTCCTGATCCTGGATCCAGAAGTTGAGGCAATGCCTGCATGTTTCACCAGGTTTCTGCTTATGACATATGAAAATCTTCCCTTGGTAGGAAACCCAGTTACCCTGTTCTGGGAGTAATTTTTGTAGGATCAGCCCAACCATCAAATTTGTGAGCATCTAATTTCCTGTATTTAATCCCCTTCTGCTTAAAAGTGATAGATTGGTTTCTGTTATCTGCGGGTGAAATCTGACTCAAGCAATTTCATCCTTTCCTTTCATAGTTCTTTTTATTTCTCTTGCTGCTATTCTAAAGTCTTCTCAGCTGACAGCTTTTCCTCTGTTCAACCTTAAACCCTGAAGTACCCCAGCCATCTACCCTGAGAGCATTTCTCTTCTTTAACTAAACACTCTTCCCAGATAATTTCATTTAGTCTCATGCTTTATAATATCACCTATATGCTGATGATGTCAATCCCTTTTCACCTTTCAATTTAAATGTCTTTCAAACTCTAGATTTGTAAATAGAACTTCTTACTTCATACTCTCACTTACATAGCCAAGTGATAGGAGACATATTAAATATTCATTTTTCAAAACAAGAGAGTTGATCTCCAGTTACGACCTTTACTGTCCCATGAAAGGTATTTTTCCAGTGTTACCCATTTTGATCAGCAATCAACCTGAATATCTCAAAATTTTATAGAGATCTTTGCTTAATTTTCACAACAAACCTATGATGGAGGTGCTACTATTATTCCCATTTCATACGTGAGAAAATTCAGAGATGTTATGTAACTTGTGGTGTATCACATAGTTAATAAAATGTAGAGCCAAGATTCAAAATGGAACCTGTCTTTTTATATAGAGCTCCATTTTTAATGACTATACTGTACAGTTTCCTGATGAAAATGAGTAAGTATAAAGTTGAAAGAGATCGAACATTTGTCAAATGTTCTGTGTTGGGCCCTGGGGCTACATTTAGAATCCTCCTGGAATTCTCACAATAACCTATGTAATAAGCATGTTTATTGCTATTTTATAAGTGATAAACTGAAGACTCAAAGATGTTCATAAGCTTTTTTTTTTTAATTTTATTTATTTATTTTTTTTCCCCCAAAGCCCCAGTAGACAGTTGTATGTCATAGTTGCACATCCTTCTAGTTGCTGTATGTGGGACGCGGCCTCAGCATGGCCGGAGAAGCAGTGCATCGGTGCCTGCCTGGGGATCCGAACCCGGGCCGCCAGCAGCGGAGCGTGTGCACTTAACTGCTAAGCCACAGGGCCGGCCCCATAAGCTTTTGAAGAAACCTTCACTAAGGAGGGATAAAGATTCTAAAGGCAGACAAGATAGGTGCAGGCCATCTCATTTGTTTTATCCGGCTGGGGTTTCCCAGAGAGGTAAGCAGGATTCAGATTGGGTGTCTGGAACTCAGTGACAGGGAACAGGATTAACAGAACTACAGGCAGAGGTGGTCCTATAGCAGCTCCTTATCTTTCTTAGACAATGGTTCCCAGTAACTGGAGATCAGCTGCTTTTCAATGAACATAGACCAGCAGGATCCACAGCTCTGATCTAGTCGAAAGACTGCAGTGTGCCGGGTACTCTAATTTAGGGGAAACCTAAGGGGAGAATTGAGTTTTTCTCATGATCTCTTTCCCTTCCCCTCCCGCTCACTCTCCCCCTCCCTCTCCATCTTCCTCCTCCACCTCCCCTTCCTCCTCCTTCTTCTCCTTCTCCTCTCTTCTCTCCTTCTGCTCTCCTCCTACTCTCTCCATCCCCCCTCACTGTACCTTTTATTTTGAAAGCCATTTTGCTCCAAAGTGAAAAAAGAAAATAGCAGAGTTGGAACCCCAAGTCAAGAGGTAAGAAATGACTGTGCATAGTTGATCAGCGGAACTTGAGTTTCCTTTCTTGATTATCATTTTCAAGAGTGTAGGGATGAGCAAAGGTTCAGAGCACTTTTATCCAGCAGGTCACTCACTCATTCATTCAATCAGTCGTTCATCCTGGTCCTAAACACTTGTTAATGACTTAGCTCATACCTGGTAATAAGTATGAACTACTTGACTATACTGGAAACAGAAAAAAATCTGAAGTTCTGACCTTGAAGATTCACAAGATAGTGGGCACACAGATCCAAAAAGAAGTAGCAATAATATTATGTAATACATCATGTAACACCATGTCATGAACTTTGTGTAGATTTAATACATAAATTATCTTATGAATTAGGTATTGTTCTTATGTTACAGATGAGGAAATTGAGGCTTGAGAAACGCTTCTAACATCACTCAGTTACTAAGTAGAAAAGCCATGATTCTAACCCGAAAACCTATACTTTCTCCGCCACACCACAGTGCGTCATCTGATAGCAATGCAACATACTAAGTTTTAAAACATATTAAGGGTTCAAGATGCTGTGGGATTTTAGAAAGGAGCAAATGACTTTACCTGTAGTCATCACAAGGAGCTTCATTAGAATATATATACAGTCATGCACTGCATAACGATGTATTGGTAAACGACAGACAGCAATATACCATGGTGGTCCCATAAGATTAGTACCCTATAGCCTAGGTGTGTAGTAGGCTGTATCATTCAGGTTTGTGTAAGTACACTCTATGATGTTCACACAACAATGAAATTATCTAATGATATATTTTTCAGAACATATCCTCATCATTAAGGGATGTGACTAATGCATTTGGATAACACATACCATTTTATTATATCTAGAAAAATCATGTACCTTAAAAAGTGCTGACTAATTACATTAATAACCTAAAAAACAGTCTTTAAAATGGAGTTTATTTTGGTTATTTTTTTCTGTAATGACTACTTACATGGCTAATGCAAACAGTTTTTTAATTTGCAACTTTGGAAAGAATATATATAGCCAAAGTGCTGAGGACTTTAGTATGTATTAGTTACCTATGGTTACTGTACCAAATTACCACAAACTTTGTTACTTAAAACAACAGAAGCGTATTTATGCGTGTATGTGTGCACGTATGCATGTAGACATTCATTCATTCATCCACTTTTTTTGTGGTAAGAACAATCAACATGAGATCTGCCCTTTTAACAAATTTTGAAGTGCACAATACCGCATTGTTAACTATAGGTACTATGTTGTACAGCAGATCTTTAGCATAATTGAAACTTTATACCCATTAAATAACAACTCGCCAGTGCCTGCTCTCCGTAGCTCCTGGAAACCACCATTGTTTTCTCTGCTTCTACCAGTTTATCTAAAAAAACCAAAAGGACACAAAGAAACTGTGGGAGGTGTTAGATATGTCTGTTACCTTGATTGTGATGACGGTGTCACTGGTGTTTGCATATGTTCAAATTCATCGAATTGTACACATTAAATACATGCAGTTTTTTGTATATCAATTATACCTCAAAAAAGCTTTTTAAAAAAAACAAAAAAAAAAACAGCAGAAATTTATTCTCTGACAGTTCTGGAGGCCAGAAGTCTGAAATCAGATTCACTGGGCTGAAATGGAGGTCTTGGCAAAGCCTCACTCCCCTGGAAGCTCTGGGAGAGAATCCATTCCTTACTTCTTCCAGCTTCCGGTGGCTACCAGCATGCCTTGGTTTGTGATGTCATACTCCAGTCTTCAAGGCCAGCATCTTCAAATCTTTCTCTGCTTCTTCCTCACTGTCTTCTCCTCTATGTCAGTCCAGTCTCCCTCTACCGCTATCTTATAATGACACTTGTGAGTGCATTTAGGGCCCACCAGATAATCCAAGATAATTTTCCCATCTCAGGATCCTTAACTTAATCACATTTGCAAAGATTCCCCCCTGCCCCGAATAAGGTAACATTTACAGGTTCCAGGGATTAGAGCCTAATAACTGTGGGGGCCACTATTCAGCTTACTACATATGGTTATGCAGCATGAAAATGTTTCCATTCTTGACAATGGAAAAAACGAAATACTGCTGGCCTAAATTGGAAGATGAAATGCAATGAAGAAAGGTAGAGGATAGTAGAGAATAGTAGGGGCAATTATGTCTGTGGAAAGGCCTCATCCTGTCTGTAGTCTTTACCTCATGAAATAAAGGTTAATGTATCTATCAGTCAGGATGAAGTGGGCTATGCTGTAGAAAAGAAGTGATTTTCTGTATCATTAAAACTTGACCAGCATACACCAACAGACATGTGAATGGACTCCTGTTACTTGTCCTTTGTGGGTCAGCTGTGACACTGCTGCATATTTCCTTCTCTCTGACACCCAGCCTGATGAAATGTTCTGTCTGGATCAGTGCTGGTTGTTCTAGAAGGGGAGAAAAGAGAGCACAACTTAAAAATTAGCTCTAAAGTCTATTTCCAGAAGCGACACATTGTTCTAACAATGTACGATTTTAACAAGATTGGGGATTTAATCTTTCTTCAGGGAGAGGCATCAAATATTTGAGAATAATAACATAGGCTAATTAATATATTAATTAAATATATATTATAAATATATTAAACAAGTAACCAATAGAAAGAGTAATAATTGTGATATAGATATGGAGAAGGAAAGGGAGAGAGAGAGAGAGAAAGAGGAAAGAGAATCCAAACATAAAATAATCTCCCTCTTTTTTTTTTTTTGGTGAGGAAAATTAGCCCTGAGCTAACGTCTGTTGCCAATCTTCCTCTTTTTGCTGAAGAAGATTGGATCTGGGCTAACATCCATGCCCAACTTCCTCCACTTTATATGTGGGACGCCTGCCACAGCATGGCTTGATAAGTGGTGCATATGTCTGTGCCCAGGGATCCGAACCTGCAAACCCCAAGCCACCGAAGTGGAGCACGCAAACTTAACCACTATACCACCAGGCCAGCCCCCGCCCCCCATTTTTTAAAATGACAAATTCTTTTAAAAAAATGTTTTCAGCCAGATTTACTATAAGTAAATTTATAGATGCATATTTCAAATTCCACTTCTTGTAATGTTTAATTTCTTAATTTAAGTGCATATTTAAAATCATTTATGTAAGTAATAAATAAACAGATTTACTTTTTTTGCTCTCAAATTTTATGAAACCATTTTATTCAAACTCTACTTGCATCTTCTACCTCCTTGTCTTTGTGACCACTAGAACCGCGTTTCAAATCATCTAGCACAGGCTTTCAGAGCCCATCATCCACAATTCCATCTAAATTACTTGAAATGCAGTACCTTTTAAATTTATATATAATCTTGTCACTCGAAAAGGTAGTCCAAGTTGCAAGTACCATTTGTATAATGTTATAAATATTATGATCTTTTTAAACATTTGTAATTCTAAAGAAATATTTTCTTCACAACAAAAATATAACTTTTCCATGGCCTTAAAAAATGAGTTTCAAAGACGTATTTACAAAGACATCTAGCACTTATTGTGATGTCATATACAGTGACAGTCACTAACTCTTATATTTCTTTGCTTCTTGCTTTTATTCATACCACCAAACTTCCTTAAGTATCCTGGACAACTGAGGTTATATTGTATTTTCCTTGAAATATTTTACTTTGTTCAAAACAATCTAATGAATAAAATGGCCTAAAATAAGGGAGCATTTTAGGACTCATATATAAGGTGACTTATTTCTAAAGGAAGATTTTAGTGACCAATCTCCTCATATCTGGGCATATATGAAAGAGAAGAAGGGTAAGGAAGGAGGGGGAAGTATAATTAAGCTAAATTCTTATTTATCTCAGTGGGAAACCAATAAGCAATTTATAAAATCAATAACCCAATAAAGAGCTGTATACATATATGATTAAGAGAGATCAAAATAACCACCGGAAAACAGAAAACATACACTATTAACTGTAGGTTTTCTCCATCTAAGGAGAGTGATTTGAAATGACTAGGATGGAGCAGAAGGTCTTTTAATTAAAAGAACTTCTCTGTTATTTTATTTTTTTAATTATGTGCATTATTACTTTTGATAATTACAATGCAGTTAAACAGCAACAGAAGACTTATTGAACCCATTAAGTCAAAATTGTGGACCTCATAGCTGTAACACCTAAAACAATTCTCTATGAGTATATGATAAAACCTTAGGTAGCTTGCTCCTGTGGACACTTTATGGATTACTTCATTTCAATTAGAAAATATACCACCAAAACATATGCCATCACTATAGAGCCCCTCTGCATGAACTAATGAAGAACAGTGCTTTATGTTTCACTCGTCCCTTTTGGCTGCAATTTCTGCAAATGCGTGGCTATAGTGCTGTTTAGAGATGGTGGTGGGTGGCGGCTAAAATTTGTCATGCATCATGTCCTATGGATCCACTTGGATACAAGTGTTTTAATTACTCCAGTAGAATGAAGTGAAAGGCCTCACTATATTGATTTGTTAGGCATTAAGACATTCCTTGCTCTGTTAACTCTTGACTCTGGCTGTTAAAGAACCATTGCTTCTTGGTTTGCAGCCTGGAATAATAAGTTACATAAATAACTTCCTTGTGGCTGGTCCTCCTCCAAACTTGATGTGGTGCCACTATTCATTAATATCATGTGGGTGAGCAGACCTGCTTGGAATATGCAATGGTTTCCTTCATCTAGAAATTGCAGGAACAGTGACAGGGTTAAATAACGGAATACAAGTGAAATACCATTACAGACCATGCCATCACTCAGAATCTGTTTGCATAAAAAAGCTATTTTCATGATCTGGTGGACAACATATATCTATACTGCTTTTTTTGGCCCTGCTCATAAAATTACAAAACTTAAAACCCCTTTAAAATGAATTCTTTCTTGTTCCTTACACATAAAACAATCATTATTTACAATATAAAGGATTTAATTATGGGTTAATATTAGATTAATGTATATGCATTTGTTTGACACCCAAGTGAAATTATATTTCATTACCTCATCACTTCTTACCATAGATATGCCATGGAAACTCAAAGAACCTGCAACTCCATGTTCTTTTCTGGTTAAGCTTCAGTGTCTCTTACTGAGAGTTGGGAAGGAAGCCAAAGTTGTTTCCTGGCTTCATATCAGATGAATGCTCAGTGTGTGAGGTGAAGATAACCATATATAGAGAGGTAATTATGATAAGAGGAAAGCCAAGCCCCTCTGAGCTGACTTCGTGCACAGTGCTGCCCAGGAGGGGAACTCCATATTGAATGTGAACAAACCACCCCAATGGGAGTCTTTTACATGTAAATGCTAGGAAAATTTGGAAAGGCAGACCAGCTGCTCTCAGCTTCTAGAATTGTTCCAGTTCTCAGTACAAATTCTTTAACTAGGCTTGGAAGCATCTAGTGACTCTGTGGTTTAAAAACATGAGGCTCTTCGTTGCCCTGTGCTTATGCATATGCAAGTATCACTGGAATAAACTGTTTAACAAAAGATTGTTATCTTTTCCTTGGGATACATCTAGGAAAGGTTATCTGCACTGTTAAATCATTCACCAAAATGAAGCAGCAGAATGAAGATCCCAGGCCTCAGATGAAGAAAAGGGAAAGGATAACACTTTCTCTTTGCCTTTACCTTCTACTAGATTCAAAATACTGCCTCACTGACTTGAAATTGTAGAATAGGATTTCTAGAAATGTTATAAAATTCTGTCACTCTAGAATATTTTGGAGGCTCCATAAAGCTATAAGATTGATGTTGATATTTTTTGGTTTTAAAATTTTTATACAAGCAGATTCTTTATTTATGGAAACTAATTCATTTGAATAATGGTGGGAAAACGTTACTCCAAAGACCTCAACAGTTCCAAGTATGTAAATAAAATCATTTATTCAAATAACTTTCTTATGCAAATGTACAACTGTAGAATGATATTTTGTCACATATAGAAATAGATGTCAACAAAAGAACAATAGAGGAGGTATTCCTTTTTTTGAAAGCAATACCTCAAATTTATTATTATTATTTTAGGTTTAATAAAGTTATTCTGAGAATTTATTTCTATAAGTACATTTTACAAAATTAAAATGTCAACCTCAAGTAAATGTCCAAATCAGAAGAAATAAAAGCATTTTAACAATTCTTAGAGTAGAGAGTTTTGGAAAAGTGAAAAGTAACAATATCATCTTTAAGAAATCAATTTCTGTATAGATTTCAGAAATAATATAAAGGTATCATCTCGACCAAGCCTCTACTTCTCGTGGGCTCTGTTTCTTCATAAACCTATATAAAAGGGGATATAAGATGAAATAATAGGGTCTGTTTCACATCCATCATACCATAATTCAGACGATAGTCTTTTTTGTCTAAAATAATTCTGTCTACTAATTTATATGTGAATTTTTAAACCTTTGTTCTTGCAACTCCTTCCTCAACATCAGCCATTCTTGAGTATCTTTTTCTAAGGTTTGTAATAAACTGTTATTTTAAAATAGATTTAGATTTAGAGAACAGTGGCAAAGACTTCCATACATCCATACATGAACAGAGAGTTTCCATTTATTCCACGCCCAATTTCACTTGTTATTGAAATCTCACATTAGTGTGGTACATTTATCACAATAAAGGAAACAATACTGATACGTTATTAATTAAAATCCATACTGTATTCAGATTTCCTTAGTTTTTAACGATGTCCATTTTCTGTTTCTGGATAACGTTCATGAGAACGTTCAGTAGACGTGTCTCCTTAGGCTCCTATGACAGTTTCTCAGACTTTGCTTGTTTTTGATGATCTTGACAGTTTTGAGGTGTACTGGTCAGATATTTTGTAGAATGTCCCTCAATTGCGATTTTTCTGACATTTTTCTCAGGATTAGACCGGATTTATTGGTTTTTGTGGAAGATCAAAGAGATATAGAGTGCCATTTTCAATACATCATATCTAGGATGTGTAGTGTCAACATGAATTATCGTTGTTGATGTTAACCTTGATTTCCGGGCTGTGCTACCATTTGCTATGATTCTCCACTGTAAAGTAGTTCCTTTTCCCCCTTTTCCCTACCCTTTGGAAAGATTTTACTATGTGCAGCCCACACTTAAGAAGTGAAAGTTAGGCTCCACCTCCTTGAAGGCAAAAAATTCTAAGTAAATTATTCAGCATTCTTCTGTGTTGGGAGTTTTGTCTATCCCCCCTCCGAGTATTTACTTATTCTATCATATATTTATATTAGTATGGGCTCACAAATGTTTATTTTATACTTCGGATATAATGCAATACTATATTTATATTTTTGCTCAAACTGTTGCAGATCTGACCACAGGGGTTCTTTCAGCTGACCACAGGGTTCTTTCAGTTAACTCCCAGGTCTTATTTATATACTCCAATCATTGTGTTCTTTCTTTTGTTTTGTTTTAGAGTGCTTCCTTACTTTCTGGTGCTCCAGGACCGTGTTGTATATTTCTTGCCCGAGTTATAGAATCAGCCATTTCTCCAAGGACCCCGTTTCTTTCACTGGAGAACAGTATTAGAAAATAGGATCTGAGATCTAGATGTACTCCTTACTGCTGGAGTGTCGTTGTTTACTGGCCCTCTCAGCTTACTGAGCACAGGAATAGATGTGCGTATACTAATCCGTGCATAGGCACATATCTATAAATATTTATAACGCATTCATCTCTATCTATATTAAGATAAATGTAAGTTTATGCTGATGTCTCCAACTCTAAATTGTTAGCACATGGGTCATTCTAACATTCTCCCTTTACTATCTGTAAGCTCCTATTCCAACGGTTAGACACTTTGCTTCTGCTCTCCACCAGCCATTTGATTGTTCAATTCTAGTATACATATATTGTGGTGGTAGAATTGTTAACCTCTACCTTTGTAAGAAAAAACTTTATCAACTAATATAATGGTTACTTTTTGCAATTCCTTTTACCTTTAGTCATGTAGTCTCCTCTCTCCAAAGTCACTTGTCACTATATTTTCCCCCGTCCTATTCAGTGAGGTTGTCTCACACATTTGTAGTACAATTAGGTTATTTTGTTACAGATTCCACTCCATCCTGAGACTCCTGAACCTCCCAAATGATTTTTATTTAATTTGCATACATATGGTTCACTCTGTGCAGTAAAATTCTGTGGGTTTTGACAAATACGTAGTGTCATGTATCCAAGATTACAGTATCAAACAGAATAGTTTTGCCACCCTAAACAATCCAGTGATTCATCTAGTCAATCCCCTCACTGCCCTCCCAAAACGCTGCTAACCACTGACATGTTTATTGTCTATAATTTTGCCTTTACCGAATTTCATATAAATGGAATGATATTGTATGTAGCATTTGTAGTTTGGCTTCTTTAACTTAGCAAAATATATTTAAGATTCATCCATGGCTTTGTTTGGCTTGATAGTTCATTCCTTTTGTACTGCTGAATAGTAGTCCATTTTATGGATGTTCTTCAGTTTACATATCCATTCACTTATTGAAGGACATCTTCATTGTTTTTAGTGATTATGAAGAGAACTGCTATAAACCTTTGCATGAATGTGTTAGTGTGGACATAGTTTGTAAATCAATCGGAAATACCTAGGAAGACTACTCCTGAATGGTATGGTAAGGCCGCATTTGGCATTGTAAGAAGCTGCCAAACTGCATTCCAAAGTGGCTGTACCCTTTGGTATTCCCATTAGCAGTGAATGTGAGTTCCTATTGCTCTGTATTTCACCAGCAATTTCTATGGTCAGTTTTTAGATTTTCAGGCATTATAATAACCTATTATAATGTGCAGTGGTATTGCATTTTTTTAAAATTTTCATTTCCTTAATGGCAAATGATGTTGAGCATGTTTTCATATGTTTATTTTATTTTCCACTTGTGTATTTTCTAGTGATAGGTCTCTTCAAATATTTTGCCCATCTTTTAGCTGTGTTGTTTGTTTTCTTGTTGTGTTTTACAAGTTCTTTGTATATGATAGATACATTTTTGTTATCAGATATGTATTTTGAAAATATTTTCTCCCAATTTATAGATTGTTTTCCTTATTATTTTAACAATATCTTTGACAGAGAAGTTTTTATTTTTAATAAAATCCAACTTTTATTGATTTTTCATGCATGAATCATGTTTCCAGTACTGTATCTAAAAATTCATCATAAACCCCAAGGTCACATAGATGTTCTACTATGTTTTGTTTTTGAAGTTTTATCCTTTTGCATGTTGTAAAGACCCATTTTGAAGACTTTTATGTAATATATGAAGTCTATATCCAGACTCCTTTTTTTTTTGGCCTATTGATGTCCAATTGTCTCAGGACCAATTATTGAAAAGACTATCCTTTCTCCATTGTATTGCATTTGTGCCTTTGTTAAAAATCATTTGACTATATTTGTGTGGGTGGGTCCAATTCCGGGATCTTTATTCTGTCCCATTGTTCTATATGTCTATTATTTCACCATGCTTTATTATTTGTTCTAGCTGTGTTCTAAGTCTTGAAATCAGATAACATGAGTCTTTTAATTTTGTTGTTCTTCTTCAGTTTGTGTTGGCTATTCTAGGTCTTTGATCTTTCTATACAAATTTTTCAATCAGTTTGTTAATATCTACAAAATGGCTTGCTGTGATTTTGATTGACTTGAATCTATAGATCAACTTGGGAGGAATTGAGATCTCAACAATATTAAGTGTTCCAATCCAGAAACATATGACATATCTCCATTAATTTAGATACTCCTTGATGCCTTTCATCATTGTTTAATAGTTTTCCACATATAGATCCTATACATCATACTTTGTTAGATTTATACTTAAATATTCCCGAATACTTCTCTTTCTTCTTTGTAATATTTGTCATTCATTTCAAGTGTCCATATGCTCTAATTAACTAATATATTCTTACTATTATTTTTTAAGAAACATTTAACTTTTAGATGAATTAAGAATAACAAATAATGAGTTTGGGAACAATTCTTCCTCTTTAATTTTTTGGAATAGTTTGAGAAGGACAGGTATTAACTCTTCTTCAAATGTTTCATAGAATTCATCTGGTCTGGACTTTTGTTTCTTAGGAGTTTTTTGATTACTGATTCAATTTCATTACTAGTAATCAATCTGTTGAGATTTTCCATTTCTTCCTGATTCTGTCTTGGAAGATTATATGTTTCTAGGAATTTATCCATTTTTTCTAGGTTTTCCAATTTGTTGGCATATAAATGTTTGTAGCAATCTCTTATGATCCTTTGTGTTTCTCTGGTATAGGTTGTAACTTCTCTTTCATTTCCAATTTTATTTATTTAAGCCCTCTCTCTTTTTTTTCTTGATGACTCTGGTCAAAGGTTTATCAATTTTTTTTATCTTTGCAAAGAACCAGCTCTTAGTTTCATTGATATTTTCTATTGTTTTTGAGTCTCTATTTCATTTATTTCCACTCTGATCTTTTTTATTTCCTTCCTTCTACTAACTTGGGGCTTTGTTTATTCTTTTTCTAGTTCTTTTGAGTGTAAAGTTAGATTGTTTACTTGAGATTTTTCTTGTGTCTTGAGATAGGCCTTTATCACTATAAACTTCCGTCTTAAAACTGCTTTTGCTGTGTCCCATAGATTTTAGATCATTGTGTTTCTGTTTTCATTTGTCTCAAAGTACTTTTTGATTTCTTCTTTGATTTCTTCATTATTCCATTGGTTGTTTAGTCGCAAGTATTTTAGCCTCCACCTGTATTATGGTCTAATAATTCCACTTCTTAGTATATATCAGAAGAAAATGAAAATACTGATCTGAAAAGATATATGCATCCCTATGTTCATTGCAACATTATTTACAATAGCCAAGATATGAAAAGAATCTAAGTGTCCACTGGTAGATGAATGAATAAAGATGTGATAAATATATATATATATATACACACACACAATGGAATATTAGTCACAAAAAAGAATGACATCCTGCCTTTTGTTACAGCATAGATGAATCTAGAGGATTTTATGCTAAGTGAAATAAGTCAGACAGAGAAAGAAGAATACCATATGATTTCACTTATATGTGGAATTCAGCAAAACAAAACAAACAAACAAAACAACAGAAAAAGACTCATAGATACAGAGAACAAATTGGTGGTTGTTAGAGGGGAGAGGGTGGCAGGAAGGGCAAAACAGGTGAAGGGGATTAAGAGGTGCAAACTTCCAGTCATGGAATAAATAAGACATGGGGATGTAATGTACAGTATAGGGAATACAGTCAACAATATTGTAGTAATTTTGTATGGTGACAGTTCCTGGTCTTACTAGTGTGATCATTTCATAATGTATATAAATGTTTAATCACTATGTTGTACACCTGAAACTAATACAATATTATATGACAACTATACTTTGACATAAAAAGAATAACCAATATTTTATTTTACCATCATTTATTCCTTCTCTGACAGTTTTCTTTTCCTTATATAGATCAAAGTTTCTCACGTACCCTTTTTGATTTTTGGTGAGGAAAACTGGCCCTGAGCTAACATCTGTTGCCAATCTTCCTCTTTTTGCTTGAGGAAGGTTGTCCCTGAGCTAAAATCGGTGCCCATCTTCCTCTACTTTGTATGTGGGATGCTGCCAAGAATGGCTTGATGAGCAGTGTGTAGGTCTGTGCCAGGGATCCAAACCTGTGAACCCCGGGCTGCCGAAGTGGAGAGTGTGGACTTAACCACTACGCCATCAGTCCAGCCCCTCATGTACCTTCTTTTAAGGTATCCTTTTGGTCTTTGATTTTCTGCAGTTTGAATACGATGTGCCTATGTGTGGTTTGTTTGCTATGTATCCTGCTTGATGTTCTCTAAGCTTCCTGAATCTGTTGCTTGGTGGTCAGCATTAATTTTGGAAAGTTCTTTGCCATTATTACTTCGAATACTTATTCTGCTCTATCCTCCTTCTTCTTTTTCCAGTATTCCATTTACACATATGTTATACTTTTTTATATTGTCCCACCATTCTTGGAAGTTAGTTCTGGTTTTTCATTCTTTTTTCTCTTTGCATTTCAGATTGGAGATTCTTTATTTCCCTACCTTCAAAATCACTGATTCTTTCCTCAGCCCTTTTGAGTCTACTGATGAACCTATAGAAGGTATTCTTCATCCTTGTTACAGTGTTTTTTTATTTCTAGCATTTCTTTGTATTATCTTTAGAGACACTTTGCATACCTTGGTCATCTGTTCTTGCATGTTATATACTTTTTCCATGAGACCCCTTAACATAAAAATCATAGTCATAACTATTCATTCCCTGTCTGATCACTCTAACATCTGTATCATACCTGAGTCTGGTTCTGCTGATTACTTTGTCTCTTAAGATTGTGTTTTTTCTTGCCTTTGGCATGCTTTGTAGTTTTTTGTTGAAAGCTAGCTATGTTTTATAGGGTAACATAAACTGAAGAAAATGGGCATTTAGTGTGAGGATTTATGTTATTCTGGCTAGGAATTGGGCTGTTTTTAATTTTTACTATAACTGGAGACTCCAGAGATTTTAAAATCATCTTGTGTGCTTGTTATTGCCTCCTTAGGACTTTGGGCTTCCACAAGTACTCCTTCTCAGAGAAAGTCTGTGTCTGGCAGCTCTTTCAGTTGTAATTTGCTGTTATTATACGGAATCCCTTTCGGTACGGTGGTTAGGTGAGGTGGAGAGGGAGCATTCTGCGATCTTCTGATTAAAACTCAGTCTTTTAGTGAGCCTGGGTCTCAGGGCTATGACCTTCATTGTGTGTTTCTCTAGTGGCATAGCTTTTTTCCCCGCTCCCTCCTCCCTCCCCTGACTGCAGTGTTTCCAATCTATTTCCTTGAACCCCTGACCCCTGTTAACTACTTTTTCCTTAATGTGATACAGGAAGCCTGGGGGTGGCTGAAATGGGAGAAATTTCCTTTCCCCAACCCAGAAAAGGCTCCAGTGAAGTCTTTTCCCCTGGAGTGTAGGCTTTTGCTGTAGAAAATTCTGAGTGCATTTCATAATGATTATTCTTGCCCTCCCCCTGCCAAAACACACTCAACCTCCAGCAATTCCTCAAAATTACCATTTAAGTGTTCCTATGAGCTTATGCTTCCAGAAGCTTCTGCCCCAGGTAAGCAGCTCTCACTAGTGTTGCTCTGGATGTGCCCGTCTTTTCTGTTTTTAGGGTGGTAGTTGCCTTGCAACCTCAATTCTCTGATAAGCCCAAAAAAAGTTGCTGATTTTCAGTTTGTCTGGATTATTCTTGCTTTAAGTACACGAGTGGCAACTTCCAAACTCTTCACATGTTGAAGCTGAAACCAGAAGTCAATATCCCTTTATTGAAAAGAAATTATATTATTTGTGTCTACTGGCAGGAGAGTAGGATGAGCGTGGATTCTTTTGTTTTGATGGATAGCGTTTCAAATGTTTGTTTTAAAATCAGATTCAAAATTAGAATATATTTTTTATGGTAATAACATAAATGGCAATCATTGTGAAAAATAGTAACTATTTTTTCTATTTTTCCATCAAGAAAGAACTACCCTCCTTGAAAAACTTTAGAGGTACATTTGATATCAGGTACCCTAGTCCAAATGAGTTTTCTCTGATTTTATCTGATTTACTGGTACTTAAGTGATCCAGAACAAGTTGGCAAAAAAAAAAATTTTTACGTTCCGTTTGTTATGTCAATGATTTAGTTTTTTAAGTTAGTAGAAAATTAGATATGGCTTCAAATATACAGCGAGAAGGACCTTCGGCTATCAAAGGATTCCATCATAGGTCCTCTGGGTAAATGCCTCCTGCCCCATGAGTCTGTCTGATGTAATTACCTATTCAGAGTTAATGAACCATGAAAAGCCCATTTGGGAAAAAAAGGCAAGATTGCTGGGGAGTGAGAAAACAGAATTTTCATTAAACAGTTAAGAATCAAAAATTACAAATCTGGGATTCCTAACTCTCTGTGAAATCTTAGGTAGACAATCTTTGAAATTACACAGATATTTTTAAATGTTAATAGAAGTTAACACAAATAACATTTATATTAAATACAGAATAAATTTCTAATGTTTTAAATGCTTGGACTGGAAAACATGTACATTCAATTACTTGGTCAGAAAATTGGCAGTATTTTACTTATTTCCAATTTCTTCTCATCTCACATAAAACTAAGATCTAAGTAATCATATGATTCTGGGAAACATTTAATGTCCATTAAGGATTCTCACTGTTATAAATAGTTAAATAAAAGCAATAATTACTTATATATAACTCACATACACATACACAACATCTAAAACTGTGTTAAATTACAAAAGTCCAGGCTAATAGTAACCACAAGAAACTTTTAATAACATGTTTCGGTAAGTCACGGGAGATAACTTATTTCTGGGTAATGGAGCAAGATATTTTTAAAGATACTTCTCAAAATTTCACAACATCCAGCAAGGAGGTCCCTCAACCATGTCCTGTCTATCTTCTTCTCACATAGGAGGGGGCAAATCTTTTCCCAAATAGGTGCAACAAGAACATTTGCAGAACAGATATGTTTAAATGACCTAACCTGCCTGAAATCTAATATTTGCACAGACACGTGACTATAAAATATTAGTAAAACAAAAGACAAGAAGCAAATAAATGTTGATGGTGAAATTTATGTGAACTCTAAGCTGCACAGAAAAACAAGCTACGTATCTAAACTAAAAATCTTCTTCAATTAATGTACCAATCATGAATGGAGGTGCTGATTAAATTTATAAGTACTAACACACAATACAGACCAGAGTGGGTTACAGGAATAAATCAGAGGATATGGAAGCAGAGCGATACTGGAAAGGAAGATGGAAAAATCTTTTTTCTTCAGAATATTATGGGAAAATTAGGAGTTAACATTAGCTTTTAAATTAAAAATATATGTGTGAATTTCAGTTTTGCATGTGTGACCCATGGAGGGAGATTAATGTGGACAAATTGCTCAGATTTGATTCCTGGCCCTACTACTTAATAGTGGTATAATCTTGGGGAATGACTGTTTCCTAATCCTGAGATCATGAGTATAACAGTGCCTCACAATCATACATCATTATGAGGATTAGATGATAAAATAAATGTAATGTGCTTAGAAGAGTGCCCTGCACTTAATATAATGCTCAATAAACGTTAGTTTCTATCATTACATGTTATACAAATAATATACGACATGCTGATTTGGGAAATACAAATGTCTATTGTAAATTATGTATGTAACAGATTTTAGCAAAATTATGTATACTATAGATATATATGTTAAGCATATATATATATAAAGTAAATTTTAGTATTTTTTATTCAACATTTGTGTATAAATACTTAGTTACTGGTCTGATGCAGTTTATAAAGTTGATTCTATACAGTGTGTTAAGTCATTTTCAACATATATGTTTGTCATTCTATTTATAAAATCATACATCCAATGGAAAAAAATTAAAAAAATAATTTATATCAAATCACCTGACATTGGAGTATCAAAATTTAGAGAATAAAAATTATTATTTTTTGAATGAGCAATATTCAGTAGGTCTAATATTATTGAGTGTTGTGCACACTTGACCAGCATATGAATATTAATTTAATCTTCACTTTGTGAAAAAGTATTTATGAATTTTATTAAGGGCATATTTTAGAGACAGATGACTAAGTTTTTATTGTAATTATTCAAATTGATTACACTTGCAATACAGATTCAGCACATAATTATCTACTTTCTAGTTCAGGTTTTATTAAATAGATTTCTTGAAAATGAGGAATAGAACGTCAAATCTATAAAAGAATTGCTACAGGATGGTCATTTTTCATCCCTGACTGTAGTCTAGCAAACTATACACTCACAGACACACATACACACGTGTGGGCACATACACACACACATACACGTGTACATACTACTTTGGATTTTGACATAGAAATAAGTTGATTCTAGCAATGTGGAGTATGATTAGAATGTCCATATATTATTATCTACATCGAAACATTTGAAAGTGAAAGGTGGCTCTATTTATAGTTACACAAGGGAGACAGGTGTCAGGTGGACTGTCCTACGTAAACCAGCCTGCATGGAATCCCCAAACGGAATATGGGAAAGACGGCGTATCCAGTGTTTATCAGCTTGCACTAGAGTAAACACGCTTGATTTAATTTGAAATCAGCTGCTAACCTTTCACAGCTGGGTGAATAAACTTATATTTTCTGTCATCATGAGTTTCCTCATTTTTTCATTGAACAAAGGAGCTAATATCACCTTTCCTAGAATTGTTGTGAGATTCTGATGTAAAACTGCATATAATGTTTCTGTCACATGATAAGCACTTAATATAAGTTAACTGCTGTGTTACTACCAATAGATTTAATGGTTAATTTGTTTTCTGATGATAAACAACATGCATTAGCACACATGTTCTGTTGATAAATATGGTGAATTAAAAATAATTATATTTTAGCATGTGCTTTGAAATGAAATGAGTTAGATCATTTATATTTATGTCTCTTCTTCTTTTGTTCTTACCTACATTCATCTCTACATATACTTTCTCCTTAGTTGGCAATTTTCCTGAAAATAGGGCCAATGTCAGTATACTTCATATTGACCATTGTATTTTGAGCATAAAAAGCATTCATGATATGATACAATATGAAAAATAACTGTGAAAAATAGGGTACACCACAAGATCCTGGGTTACATTTTCTTACCCAAGTTGGCCAGAGTGAATCATGGATTGTGAACCTATAGTTAACACCACATTTTTTTTTCAGAGCTGTTCAGATAAAAATGCCTACCTGTGCTCATTGCCTCTTCCTCCCTCCCTTCCTTCCTCCCTCCCTTCCTTCCTTGCTCCCTTTCTTCCTTCTTTCCTCCCTTCCTTCCTCCTTTCCTTCCTTTCTTCCTCTCTCCTTCCCCCCATCTGTCTCTCTCTCTCCCTCTCTCTCTCCTTTTGCCTCAAGATCCTGGTCTGCCCAATGTTATTAATACCCTGAGTCCATAGGTTCCAACTATGTCCTACTGCCCTACTCTGTCCCTTGAAGTGTCAATCCAAAGGTGACCTGTATTTTCATAATGCTTCCACCTAACACATTTTCTCTTTAATCATTAGTGTTTATCAACATCTTGACTGGGTTTAGCATTTTAGAAAATATATATACTTTTAAATCTTAAGAGATTCTCTAGATATTTATCATATTTTGAAGCAGAACAAGTTTTAACCACTCATGAGCTCCTCTACAGTAATAAATTAGGTAACTCTTAAAGCTGCTTTAAACCTTTAATTGACATGTAGTATTTTCATGTGTGGTCCATACTTACAAAGAAAATCTTGGGTTTTTATTAGAGATTCTGTATAACTTCAGATCTGTTCTGGGTCTATTGCTCAGTACTGAAATGCATAAAGCTTATTTCAAAATATCTGCAAATGCTTTATATGAAGAACAGGGAAATATTATTTTATAACTTGATCTATGTAATTACAAGATGAAATATTATTTTATAACTTGATCTATGTAATTACAAGATGAGACTTTAATGAGATGTATTAAAGATACATTTGTTTTACATCCTATACCCAGAATTTTACTATGAATTACAAAGGGCCATAAAGTTAGTACAAATTTGTCCCGACAAAGTGCATAGGGAAAGCATCAGGTCCCTGGGCTATAAACCTTTTTAACAGTCTAGATAAATAAAAAGTGATTTAAATTTAGAAAAAGGCTTAAATAGTTCTAGAATCTGCAAATACTATGACATACATTTAAAAATTAATAGTAAATCTCATAATAGTGTTTTTGGGTAGATATGTCTTTAGACTTTTTCTATGCTGCTGTGATAAAAGTATTAGTAGACTGTTATTTACTCCAATAAAATTATCTTTTAAAAATGAATATCACCTAATTTCTACTCTTTGATTAGTTAAAATTTGTAAAGATATAGGACACTTATTAAACATGATATTTAGAACCTTTAACATGGCTGAAGAAACAAATTATTTAGTTTATTAATGAAAGGCAAGGGGTCTAAAAGTAAATTTAGACATACCCGTCTGTGCACACAGAAATTGTACGTAGTATTGCCTCATGTATAATTATCTGCCACAAAATCCCAGAGTTATAATGCACCTTCCTATGAATAATCCTCTGTACATTTTCAGTCAGAGTTTACTTCCTCACAAGAAATCTCATTCTGCTGTTACACAATGACCTCTAAGAAAAGTCACTGTTGTATTGACTATAACTTGCAACTTCTACCCAAAGTAGAAGTTCTACTTCTAGATTTTATATTTTAATAAATAAGTCTTATGTCTTCTTTATTTGGTTGTCCTTCAAATATTTGGAAAGATCTACTAAATCCCCCATTAAGTTTTTTTAAGAAGAAAGTAAATGATCTCAGTGCTTTTAACTATTCTGGTAATCT
Organism: Ceratotherium simum simum; assembly: GCF_057802395.1. NCBI lineage: Eukaryota > Metazoa > Chordata > Mammalia > Perissodactyla > Rhinocerotidae > Ceratotherium > Ceratotherium simum. The sequence continues at coordinate 32,501,824 of NC_141928.1, read as the reverse complement.
TTCCAAAATTTTACTAACAGAAACAGTCACAGAAGGTGCGGTCTAACTAGTGCAAATTATAGTGAGTTTGTTATACTGCGTATTCTTCTGCGTATTATACTTAATTAATCCACCCTAAAGCTAATATTATTTTGTATATATTTAGCTTTAGACTGTGTATGCATTTATTTTAATATGTGTGCATGTGTATTTGATGTGTGTGTATTGTCAACTGAAATAAAGAGTCTGGGTAAAGGTTAATTAAAAGATTCTATTTGATAATCAAGATGAGGAACTCGAGTCCTGGAAAACAGTCTAACAGAGTATTCTGAGGAACTGCTCCGAGGACTACCGATCTGGGTGCAGTTTTTATACTTTTTAACAAAGCAATGTACATGCAGGAAAGGGCTTACACATCTAATTTCATATACTTCAAAGATAACATGAACAAGAGCTTTTTGGTTATACGTCAAACAAGGCTTGTAATGTCGGTGTTGTTTATGTGGGGAGGGAGACAAGGACCAGGGTGGTTGCTTTTTCCTTCAGTCTCTAGGAAATGCAGCTGGGAAATGTGAGAGTGAAGGACCCTTCATCTTTTCCTGTTGTGGATCCTTCGAGCTGGCATCTTCAGTCATGAGACGAGGGGCTGCAAGGTCATTTAGACACAAGCTTAGGAGGCCTGCAAGGCTGCTTCACGGGACAGCATGGATTTCTGTACTGACTTTAAGCCTATGCAGCTTGCTTGCTAGATACATCTATCAGACCAGGGAGAGGGGTTCCAGTTTCCTTCACAGTATATATCTGTGGGGTGTGCATCCCAAGCACTCAGAGCCTGCATAATTATATACCAAAATTACACTGCTTATTTTTGGAAAGCAAATGGTTTATTCATTACTCTGTCAGTCTGCCCTATCCCCAGACATTCTGTCACTTGTGCTCATACTCCATTACGGTTAAATTATCAAGCAAGCCTCTTAAAAAGTCCTCCTAAAGATGCAGCTCAGAGACAGAGCTGACAAGGCAATGAGGACATAGGGAATACAACAGGAAAGCCTCTTTTGCATCAGCAGCGTGAAGGATCTGTGAATAACCAAAACGCTCATAAAACTCTCAAGCTGGAAATGTTAAAAGTGATAAGGGAGGGGTCAATTATTTACTGGATAGAATTATATGGTAATGAGAAAGAAATTTGGGAATATATATTTAACGAAAGGAGTTGATTTAAAAGAAGTATTCTCAGCCCAGAAGTCACGCATGATACTTTATTATCATCTTTGTTTTGCAGTTAAGTGCATTACATATTACATTGATTCATAGACTTATTTATATGTTATACCTTGACAGCTATACAACAAAATATTTGATAAGTTAAAATCACATTTCATAACAGAAACATCTCAGTCAGCCACTAAAGGGACACATATTTTGAAAGAGCATAAAGATATAATTAGCTTTTAGAATCCTGGAGTCAGTTTCTGCATTAAATAGATCTGTGAATTTGGGCAAGTCATTTAACTTCTCTTGGCTTTATTTTCTCACTTTAAACTGAGAGACGTGAACTAAATAACCTTCAACTTTCTTTCAAACTTGAACAATCTATGACTGACTCAAAGAAATCTTAAAGAGAAGTTAAAAATTCCATCAAACTTCAAGATATATAGAATTCTGAGGTTATTACCATTCTACCAACTTTTCTGAGTTTGCAACCTCTTCAGACCAGAAAACCTTTTGTATGGGATTCTCTCTTCAAGTGGAACCTCTTGGGCTACAATTCTGTGGTTTATAATTCATATTCCTTCCCTAAATCTCACTCACTTACCCATGTAGACCCCTAACACCCCCACATAAATGATCAGTACCCACATCTGACTTCGTCCCCACTTCCCATGCCAAATGAGAAGCAGACACTGCCACAGGCCCACAACTACCTCTGCTGCTAGAGTCCTGAGCTGAGTTCCAGATTGCTGTCTAGACCACTGTACTGCCTGTGCAAGAGATGGCAGGTCTCCCCTCCACATTTCCGGTATAACCTAGCGTCGTGACTTTCTGGGCATGAAACAGCCATCTATTATTTGTGGGGGGAAGAGGGAGAATCTCCCTCTGCCCTTTCCCTTAAGGTTCTTCTGGCTGGCCAAATAATCAACAAGACAGGTTAGCAGGAGAAAATAATACCAAGTTTAATAACATGTATACATGGGAGAAGCTCAGAAATGAGCAACTCGTCCCTTTGTCTAAGCTGCTTGCTTAAGTATTGCAACTAAAGGCGAGGAGCGTGTTGGGGGTGGGTAGTGGCCTGGGACTTCAGAGGGCAGGAGGACAATTCTTTTCAGGGTCATCTATAGATAATGTGGTCAGGGAGAGATAGAGTTTTTTGATAAAAGGGGCTTGGTGCCCCTCCCATTGTAACATCTATTTTACATTATCATTACAGCCATCATGATAGAAGATCTGTTCTAGGAAGGAGCCACCATGTCAAATTCTTTAGGCAGTTAGTGGGGGAGGTGAAATGTCCTTCAGAGAAAACAATCAAGGTAAAGAGATATATTTCAGGGTGGCCAAATCTTGATCTCCCACATATTCAAAACCTGAAAGCTAAGGCCAAAATGCAAGATTCTGGTTACGGCTGCCGTTCATTTATTTTTCTGCAATTCTTCCTCGTTCCCTTTTTGTCATACAGTCCACACTCCTCCATCCTTTGAAACTGCATGTTCCATAATATCTCACTATTTATGTGTATAAATTTTCTTAATCTTCAGAGCAAGTTCTTTCCACTCTTAATGTTACCTGAACTCTTACAGCTTCTCAAGACAATTCTCTTTTTTGCTATGCTTTCTAGGGGAGGCAGTTTGATCTTCTATACCATACCCATGATGAAACATCAAAATTCATAATGTTGGGGGCCGGCCCCATGGCTTAGTGGTTAAGTGCCCGCGCTCCGCTACCAGCCGCCGGGGTTCGGATCCCGGGCGGGCACCGAGGCACCGCTTCTCCGGCCGTGCTGAGGCCGCGTCCCACATACAGCAACTAGAAGGATGTGCAACTATGACATACAACTCTCTACTGGGGCTTTGGGGAAAAAAAAAAAGGAGGAGGATTGGCAATAGATGTTAGCTCAGGGGCGGTCTTCCTCAGCAAAAAGAGGAAGATTAGCATGGATGTTAGCTCAGGGCTGATCTTCCTCACAAAAAAATAAATAAATAAAAAAGTTCTTAGCTTCCATCAAAAAAAAAAAATTCATAATGTTACATAATGAAAGTTTTATTTTTGTCTCCCATGCCTCCCCTTTTTTTAAATTGCCTCTTTTTTTAATTAATAGACTTGTGATTTTAAATAGATTTTTAATAAATCTTCTTGTGATCCCCTGATTTATCCCTCCTTCTCTCCATTCCCCTGAATCTGTGGCAACAGTTAATCTTTTTTATTGTTTCCATAGTTTTGCCTTTTCCAGAATATCATACAGTTGAAATCACATAGTATGTAGCATTTTCAGGGTGGCTTCTTTCGCTTAATAATATGCATTTATGGTTCCTCTATGTCTTTTCATGACTTGATAGCTCATTTCTTTTTAGTGCTGAATGATATTCCATTGTATGGATGTACCACAGTTTGTTTACCCATTTACCCATTGAAGGGCATCTTGGTTGCTTCCAGGTTTTAGCAATTATGAATAAGGCTACTATAAACATCCATGTGAAGGTTTTTGTGTGGACATCACTTTCTCTAGCTTGGATAAATACTAAGGAGGATGATTGCTGAATCATATGGTAGGAATATATTTAATTTTGTAACAAACTGTCAAATTGTCTTCAAAAGTGGCTGTACCATTTTGCATTCCCACTAGCAATGAATGAGAGTTCCTGTTGCTTCATATCCTTGTCAGCATTTGGTGTTATCAGTGTTCTGGATTTTGGCCATTCTAATAGGTGTTTAGTGATATTTCATTGTTATTTTATTTTGCAATTCCCTGATGGTGTATGATGTTGCACATCTTTTCGTATGCTCATTTGCCATCTATCTATCTTCTTTGGTGAGGTGTCTGTTAAAGTCTTTGGCTTATTTTTGATTCAGGTTGTTTGTTTTCTTATTGTTGAGTTTTAAGAGTTCTTTGTATATTTTGGATAAGAGTCCTTTATCAGATATGTCTTTTCTGAAAGCTTTAGAGTCAGTTTATTGATATCCACAAAATAACTTGCTGGAATTTCGATTGGACTTGCATTGAAGACTATAGATCAAGTTGAGAAGAACTGACATCTTGACAATATTGAATCTTCCTATTCATGAACATGGACTAGCTCTCCATGTATTTAATTTTTCTTTGATTTCTTTCACCAGAGTTTTGTAGTTTTCCTCATACAGAACTTGTACATATTTTGTTAGATTTATATGTAAGTATTTCATTTTGGGGGGTGCTAATTAAATGGTATTGTGTTTTTAATTTAAAATTCCAATTGTTCATTGCTGGTATATAAGAAAAAAATTGACTTGTGTATATTAACCTCGTCTCTCAAAACCTTGCTGTGATTGCTTATTAGTTGCAGGAGTTTTTTGTCGATTCTTTCAGATTTTCTACATAGATGATTATGTCATTTGCCTTTTTCCCATTTTTTAATCGGGCGTTCATTTCTTATTGTTGAGTTTTAAAAGTTCTTTGTGTATTTTGGATACCAGTTCTTTATCAGATACGTGTCTTGTGAAGATTTTCTCCCACTCTGTGTCTTGTTTTATCAGTATCTTAATCCCATTCCATTTTAAAATCTGCTCTGTGAGTCTTGTTCTTCTCTGACTCCTAGATTAAAAACTCAGCAAGGCCCTATGACTTCCAGAAACAAATTGTTCCTTGGCCACTTCAAGTCTTGAAACAATCAATAGTGTAAGTATACTTTTCAGACCAATTTAATAATCAAAACGTGGTTCTTTCTTTAGGGCTGTAGTTTTCCTTCCTCGCTATCCCTTCATTTCCTGCTGGAGACTTGTGGAGAAGGGGGAAGACTACTTTTGGCGAAGGTAGGCTAGGTTAGCTGCTTCTTTCTTTTCCCACTTAGTGTTTCCACTTCTTCTTGCTAAGCATACATTCTGATCCTTTCAGGAGCTGGATCATCAAGAAGTCACAATGATTTGACATTGGCTTTCTCTAAACTAGGTGTTCGAAGTGGGCTTTTCATTTCCTGAGTGTGTTCATGGGTTTTTTCACCACCATCTCTCCCTTCCCCTCCTATTGTGAGCTGAATTATGTCCCTCCAAAATTTATGTGTTGAAGGCCTAACCGCCACTACTGTATTTTGGAGATAGGGGCCTTTAATGTGGTAATTAAGTTAAAACGAGGCCTTTAGGATGGGCCCTAATCCAGTATGACTGGTGTCCTTATAAGAAGAGGAAAATTGGATACACAAAGAGACACAAGGGATGTGAGTGCCTAGAGGAGAGGCCACCTAAGGACACAGTGAGAAGGTGGCCATCTGCAAGCCAAGGAAAGAGGCCTCAGAAGAAACCAACCTGCTCACTTCCAGCCTCCAGAAATGTGAGAAAATAAGTTTCTGTTATTTAAGCCACTCAGTCAGGTATATTCTGTTGTGGCAACCCTAGCAAACTAACACACCCTCAGTCACGTGGGCTCTCTCATCTGCAGTTGCTTAGGTGGATGGATGCATCTCTCTTCTGGCAGTGGCTGGGTCTTTCCTCATTCCCTAGATACCTGGGAATACTCCCACTTTTTTCTTGGGTCAAATCTAATGTGACAGTATGGTGGCTTTCTTGCATAAGGCCTGTATTAATGTCATGGAAATTACTGATGCTCCCTCTTTTTTTGTATATAAATTCTTAATTTTGGAACAGTCTTCGGTTTATAGAATTGTTGCAAAAATGGCACAGAGTGTTCCTGTATACTCCACCATATACCCAGTTTTCTCTACACTTGGCATTTTATGTTGGTATGGTACATCTGTCACAATTAATGAACCAATACAAATACATTATTAGGGAAGCTAATTATGCCACTTTTTCTGAAGTCAGCTATCAAAGCAGCTCTTCTACTATTTTTTAGGCTACAGTGACACCAGTTTACTGTGTCTCCCAAAATGCAAGAGACGCATTCAAAACTCTATTGGAGCCTCTTGCCTGAGACTTGAAATGATTGGTTGATAATCCTCCCAAAACAGTATGTTAAGAGCTCTCCAAAAATTCTCTCCTATAATCCTCCACTCTTTACCTACTTATATCCTGGTGTTGTTGAGGGTTTTGACTTTCAAATAATTACTTTTTTTCTTCCTCTTAAGTTTCCCCAGGATATTTCCCCATCTCACTCTGGAATATGGTATCTGTTGTTTCTATTCTTTAGCTGAGATTTTCTCATCCCTTCCTTATTATATCAGGATAAAACAAATCAAAACCACAAAATGATATACTGCATACTCACCACAATGGCTAAAATGGAAAAGATAGAAAATACCAAGTGTTTACATAGCTGTAGAGCAAGTGGATTATCATACACTCCTGGTGGGAGTATGTATTAATATAATCTGACAGTTGTATTGGAAACTGACTATCTACCAAATTTGGTCATATTTTTACCATACAATCCAGTAGTTATATATCCAACAAGGAAAATGCATATACATTTACCAAAAGACATGCACTAGAATTTTTGTAGAAGTATTATTTGAAATAGACTCAAAGTGAAAAATACCCAAAGCCCATCAACAGTAGAATGGATAAATAAATAATGGTGTGTTCACACAACAGAATGATACAGAAATGAGAATAAATGATTTTCAAAACATACAACTTTACAAACATAATATTGAATGGGAAAAACCAGACACTAAAGAATACATATTATATGATTCCGTTTACATAAAGTAGAGGGGAAAAATGAATCAGAACTGTTAGAAATCATGCTAGTGGTTCCCTTTGGAGGACATAATGACTAAAAGGAGTATGAGATGGTGTCTGCAGCACTCACAATTTTCTGTTTCTTAATCTCAATACTGGTTCCAAGACATGTTCAGTTTGTGGAAATACATCCAGCTGTTTACTTACAATATGTGCATTTTTCTGCATGTCCATTATAATCCCCCAAACAGTTAAAAAAATAAGTAAGGGAACATATCCTATTACAGTTATACGATGGTGAAATCACCGTTCCTCCAGGTTGCTTCTAGGTCATACTTCTTCCATGCCCATGGCTGAGACTCCCTTGTTATTTTATTTTTACTGATTGTAGCAATTTCTGCTTTTTAGCGTTACATTTTATTGGTTCCCTGTCATATCCCTCATTGGCAAAAATTTTGCCTTTATTCCGTGGTTCCTACTATACCTAACTCTTATCATTATACAGAAATAGGTGAAAAAAAATCTGTTGCTAACATATCCAATCATTTAGACCCTTCGTTGTTTCAAAACCTCAACAATTTATAACCCCATCATTCTTGTGGCTACGGGTTTGAACTTATCATTGAGAATAATTCCACATCAGAATTTTTACTTTATAATGTTCCATTCTCTCAACTCAATATCCTGTTCTCACATCTTTTATTCTTGTCATTTATTCACATCAAGAACTGTGGTCTCTTAAGCAGTTTTGAGGGATTTTTTCCCTCAATCTGTGAGGCCTCTCCTGGATTTATTCTCATTATATTAATATTAAGTTTTTTTGATATCTCACTTCAAACAGTTTCTACCATTATCTTCAATTGCTGTATCCTTTCTTCACTGCAAATCTTTAGCCAATTCAATAATGCCTATTTCTATATCTATACCTGGGCTCTCAAACACTATTGGAGAAAATTATGTAACTATATAGGTTGTGGCTACCACAATTTTCTGTTCTTTAAATTCATCTGGATCCTTGACATATGCATCAGATTGTACTGCTCCAGTAATGCTGTGTAACGAACCATCCCAAAACTTTGTGACTTAAAACAGCAATTTGTTTATTCTCACAGATCTGTATGTCAGATGGGGTGATTTTATTTAATGTTTTTTATCTGTGGGTCCAGGTTTGCTCCGCAAGTCTCTCATCCTCCTTAGATGAGAATTCCTCTCAGAGCTACGGCAGAGGATCAAGGCAAGAAGTTGAATAATGCATGTGATTTCCAGGTCTCTGCTTGCATCATATTTAATCCTCCAGCCAAAGCAAGTCACGTTGCTGAGCTCTAAGTCAAGAGTGGAGGAGGATCTTCAAATGTAAAGGGCCAAAGAACTGGTGTGAAAAGTTGGGACTGATAATGCAATCTATCACAATTCAGGTTAACAAACCAATACTACTATATGTCTCTGGCTCCATTTATAATTCCCCTCAATAAATTAGTCTAAACCTGTATTTCTCTCCTTAAATCCCACATCTACCGAATATTTTTTGAAAGATCATTTGCCTTCCTACTTCACAGGAAAAAGAAGTCTATTAGGCATGAATTTCCTTAATTTTTTGTCTTCCCACTCCCACATTTAAACTTACCTATAGTTCTTTATATGCTTTATATGCTTACCTATAGTTCTTTATATGCTTTTCCAATCTCAAAGGAAAAAAAGTTTTTTTTAATTAATACAATTTAAGGCTACTTTTTAAAAATCTAGACCCTGATCTCTCAATTTAGCAAATTCTCTCTGTCTCTCTCTCTTTCTGTCTCTCTCCCTCTGTCTTTATCTCACTCATGTTTGTGTGTGTGTGTTTGTATGTGTGTTTGTAAACATCTCCCTCCCCTGCCTTGTTTATGCATGGTGCTGTAAGAGTACGAGGCCTGAAGGCATTTTTTTTTTTGAAAGCAAAATATGCTAACTCAATTAGCTGGGGAAGGAAAACCCAGATATTTGATCTTGCAAAACCAAATACTTTAAGATGCTTCAAAGGGATTATGGGAAGGAAGCAAGTTTGCCTTAATTCTCAGAACCCCTTATCAATTTGCCAAGGTCAGAGGTTGCTTTTCAGGTTTTATCTTCCTTAACCCCTCCTTTTCTTTGATTCTGGGATGAGTCTTGTATTCTCTGTCACCTGGGAGAATGCTCTTCTTCAATATCATTTTTCTCTGCTTGCTCCTTGAATGTCTCTTTTAAAATAATCTGAATATCTGTGATGTAATCCATTATAACAAGGTTTATAATATAAATACTAAGGGGATAATTTATTTTTACTAATTTTATTTCATTGAGAACACCACAGTATTCAACCTAAGGAGTCCAATTCTTCTCTTCTATACACTTTTCTTATTTTCCATATTGTCCTCTTATGAATTATGAATGCCTTTGGTATTTATCCTTATTTCACCTGGATATAAACGTTTCCATGGCGAGGTGAGAAATGCTACAAAATGTGCTTTATTTGGCCCCATGTTCTCCAGGGGATTGTTCTACTACTGTGTTTTGGATTATTTTGGATTCCACTATGAGTTATAATAACAATTTATCTGTGAAATGAGCCTTCTCCCACCACAAAAGGTTGACAGAATTGAGAAATGTCTGCCTTCAAAAGAATAGAAAAAATACAGGAGCGTTGCAAAATCCATGAGGAATTCCTATTGACTTATTTAGAAATTCCAGTTACCTTGGGGACAAACAACTCGAATTTTACTTGCTTTTTTTTGCTACTTTTTAAAGTAAATCTTTCCCCAAGTGAATTCATTTGGATCATTGTTTCAAAGTTTTATAAATTCATATGCATCCTCCTGGGAAACCTCCAACCCTTAAAATAGTCTTAAGTGTTTCTGCACATTTTTAATGCTAAAGGCTTTGTACTTTTAGTGATTAATTTAGGGCCACATAATCCAGAAGGAAGAAAGAAAAATAATTGAGATCATCCAATAGTTAGCTAAAAGGGCAGAGCTGGTCCATAACTTGGAGCTGATGACTTGAGGATGAAATTTCTCAGAGAGGAAAGGTGTTGAAAGCACTCTGAGGGCTACGAGAACATGGTTTAAATCAGAGGGTGTAGCTTCAGGATACAGACATTCCTGTTTTCCCCCTGCTCTCCCTATAAACAGTGGTCAGTTTTATAAAAGATCACTGAAGAGAAAACAAAAACAATAAAAACAAAACTAAAGTAACAAATAAAACAAATACTGAAAAGAAAGAGCTTGAGGTCATTGTTAGAGAAAGAAAGACTGTGTCTGTGAGTCAGCCCCTGTTCTCTGGCCTGGCCTAACCCTACTCATGAGCCCCGTGGAGTCTGCAGATTTCTTTCTGTCCCATTTGGAAGTATCTTCTACATTCTCTGTTTATGAGCAGAGATTAAAACACCATCTGAGAGACTGGGGTAGTCATGTGCTGGTCACTTGCTTCACTGAGTTCTCTGTCCATTAAGTCCTGAATTGCGCCCTGACTCTTAATGGAGATCTGCTTCCTTCTTCTATCTCTCAGTCCTAATCATTCTGTATAGGAGGGACAGTATTGAAGGTCCAAGAAGGGGACTGGAAGACTGGCAATGAGTCCTCCTCCTGTTCTCTCTCAACCAGATAAGACGCCAGAACACTCAATTTTGATCACAGCACTTTTACTATCCTCACAGCAACTCTGCTTCCAGAAATATTTCCACCACCATTCTCCCCTCCCTCCAAACAGGCTGTACTCTTGATCACAGGATTCTTGGTTTGGATTTGCCATGCATTTTTGGAGAACTTTATTGTAGACCTCTCATTTTCTAATAGCAGGGAGAGAGAGAGAGAGTTGTGTGGATCTGTCCCAGCAAAACCTGTTCGTGCTCTCACACTGAAATCTTCTTCTTAGGCTTGATTTCTCCCTTTGGCTGCAAACCTTGTGGCAGGATGGCAGGATGTATGCATAACCAAAGCTCTTCAGTAGGAAGTTTAGCAGCAGTATTCTCAACAAGGCGATTGTTAACTTCCACCTTTTTTCTTGACCTCTGTTTTAAAACCTTTCCCAGACAAAAAGAGCCTGGGAATGTATGAACATGATTTGAGTAAAGAAGACTTACCCATGGATTTGAGAGGTAGCATCAGATAACATGAAAATAATGTAGAGTCCACACGAGCTTTGAATGTAACTGTGAGTTTTCCTTTTTCCTGTAATTTATCTTATTAGCATTAACCAAGTTAAAAATTATTATCTTTTTATCTGGGTCTTACTCAGCTCCTTCTCTTTATCTTCTCAAAGGATGGTTTTCACTTACTCATAGAGATTTCATAAAACTTAGACATAATTCCCCATGACTGCATCGAGGAGGGAGAAATTCTCCCCCTCTACCACTCTTGAGTTCTTATGGCTGGACTAATAATAAAACTGACACAAGACCAGATTAACAGGAGAAAAACCAATTTAATACATGCACATGGGAGATCATAAAAGTGATGCTCAGAGAGTGAACAAAGCAGAAAGTTTATATATCTTTTTACACAAAGAAACAATAAATTCGTGGGGATCTGACAGGACAAAGAAACTTAGGTTTGGGTGCTTAATTAGTAAGGAATTTAGGCAGAGTTTGGGTTTGAGGTAGTAAGTTAGTATGGAAGTAACAAGATGTGTTTATACAGGCTTCTCAGCTCTGAATTCCCTACCTCTGGTGACAAAGATAGAGGGAGAGCACTTTTTACATGGGAGATTTATTTTCCTGTTTTAAGGCGAAAGTGGAGGGTCAAAGTGCCATTTTTGCACCAGCTGCTTCTCAAGCAACCTTAATTCAAAATAATCAATATGCCCTTGTGGGAGATTTTGGGGTGGCCTGCTCTGGGCCCCAGCACCTGGAATTTCTTGGACACTTGATGGGTCATGGATTGTCCTCATGATATCAATAATCTTCAGGGAGCTTGTAACATCATCCACCAAATTTGCCTGTTCCTTTAATCCAGTTTCTCCTCAAGGGCCTGTAAGGAAAATTGAGCAAAACATACCCATCCTTCCTTTCACCACCCTGACCCCAATCTTCTACCACATCAATAGACTCTATTTATCTACTTAGATAATCCAAAAGGTTGGATGCTTGCAGAAGGGCATTAGAGGGTATAAAGAATAAAGGTTGACATTTTTGGCTAATTTATATGTCTCCCTTGCATTCCCTTATTCCTTGGAGACAAGAAATGGAAAAAGCTCTAATAGGAGAACTGTATCTAACAACTGGATTGGGAATATCCCTGAAGAAATTCCAGCATACTGTTATCAGAGAAGTGGGAATAGAGGCTGGGAAGACAAATAAATAAAATGTCAAGGGAAAGTATTTCCAGACTTACCCCTAACAGAAAAGATCCTTTGCGGAATGTTTCCACTCCTGATCTAGATTTCTCTCCACAGCTGCCCTTCTCCTTTTCCACTATAAGCCCCCTCTCAAGTGGCAACTCAATTCTCTCTCTCAGGAACAACAACTCCTTCTATAGGAAGAGGTTTTATTTTTGGGTTTCTTCCTATTTTCTAGAAAAGAAAGTTGTTTCTTGGGTTTCGTCTGGATCAGCATTGACATTTGCCTTTTCCCCAACTCACAGGTTCCTGAGAACAGGGCTCTAATCCATCTGGGCCCTGCAGTTCTAGATCAGGAGACCTACCGTTTGGAACTACAGGCAGGCTTGTTTCCATATGATTCACCTACGTATAAGCCTATCATAGGAAAACTAGTGCTAATTATCATTGGAGACAGTGTTGTCTAATTCTCCTACTGGCCCCCACTCCGTACCCCTAAATTATTGTAATTAGGATTGTGTGGATATTTCTTATCCCACTTAAGACCTCAGAGAATCAATAAAATGGTCACTATGTTGCTCCTCAACTTGGATTAAATTATTTTCATTCTGGTCATACTGTTATAGAAAAAGTTAGCTAATCTAGCTGCACAATTAACTGTATCTCTTCCCTGCTTGTCTGTGACTTTAATGAAGTCAGGGATTATACCTGTTTTCTTTATATTTGTAACCCTCAGCATAGAAATGCCTAGTAAAATGTAGGTATTCAATAAATATTTGTTGAATTAATAAATAGAGTCATTTGCTGCATAATGATATTTCAGTCAATGACAGACCACGTATTTGATGGTGGTCCCATAAGATTAGTACCATAGAGCCTAGGTATGTAGTAGGCTATACCGTCTAGGTTTGTGTAAGGACACTCTATCATGTTCACATAATGATGAAATTGCCTAATGATGCATTTCTCAGAACGTGTCCCCATCGGCAAGTGACCCATGACTGCATAGGTCTTAGATCAGAGGCAAAAGCTATCCCATATGGCAGGTAGTCAACCCAGCTGTGACTCAAGAGTGTAGACAAGGAATGGTAGCCAATACTTGTAGGAATAAACTGTATGGATTTGAGGGGAACACACCCTTGGCTTATCGATGAGTCCTGTGGTCTCAGTAAGAAGCTAGTTAAGGATTAGAACTCTGGCCATCTCTCAATCTCTTTTTGTATCAGAAAGGATACTAACATAATTAAAACCCTGACACATCTGAGTCATTTTCAAGGATTTACAATGTAAAGGGAAAGGCAGAAATTAAGTTGGTCACTTTCAAATTGGTCAACCAGTTTCTCTTTGTGCAATGTGAAGTCATAGGCCCCAGAAAAATCACCTGTGCTTATGATCCAGCACCACAAGAAACCTCAGCAGGCCCCTTCTTATTACCTTAGTTCCAACACCTTTTAACATTGGCTTCATGTATGTGGTTTTCTTGCTATTTCTTCATTTCTAGTTTCTTCCTCACTGCCCAGAACTTCCAGATTCTTCAGTAGCAACTCATTTTCTTTAATCCTGGTTTTTCCACTGGATGGTATTGGCTTTATGCTTTATTGCCCATGGACTGGTCTCATTCCTCTCCCACATATCAGGCCCATATTTGCCCAGGAGGGTGCTCAGAATTCATTACTGTTGTTCAGAATCTATTACCTGGATTCATGGTTTTTAGGGATACTCACTTGTCTCTGACTTGGGGCTATGGGTTGAAATGCAATTCAAATACGGATGACGAAACAAAACACAAAAAACAAAATACTTTAGATCTGAGCCTGTTTGACTCATGTGCCACTTGTGTTACTAGAGTCACTGCTTCCATCATTGCAGTTCCTGGATAAAAATTGGAGAAGTGATGCACATTTTTGGGAGACGCTACAGTCTCTATTCACGGGGGAATTTGTAGATAGCAAAAGGGTAACAAGGATTCTTGACACTGTGTTTTTTCTTGTTTCTTTTGATTGTTTTGTGGTGGTGGGCAGAATGGTAGATCACGTCTCACTTCTCACAGGGCTGCTTTCTGCAGGAAGACTCCCCAAGCCTCCTAGCAGTAGCAAACCTTAAGTAGAGATGTCCAAGCCCAGGGATGGCATCATTGCTATTCACAGACCTTGGCAGTTAAATAAGATTGTAGGGCATCCTGAGCATGTAAGAAACTGGAGAAATAGTTTGAAAAAAGCATTGGAAGTTTGAAGATACCACTCAGGAAAATGGCAGTTGGAAATGACTAGATAGTCAAGCAAAAATGGAATTTTCAAGAAGTAATATGGGATTTAGCTAAAGTTTAATGCCATGAATTTAAAGAGATACATATTCAAACAATTATATGAATATCTATAGCAGTGATAACAATTGTAAAATAAAGTAGGATGGTGGCTGAAGTGTTCACTGGCTATGTACGGAGGGCATGTGGCAAGAAAGTTGAGGGTATTGGCATGACTATAGTTGAGTGCTATCCCGTGGGATATGGGATGGATGGAGAGGAAAGGAAACCAGGAGGTTATAATCCTTTCCGTGCCTGGGCCCTAAATTTTATTCCCAACCTTAATGTTTATTCGTCTCATTCAAATTTCTGATCATTTTCTGAAATCTGTTGTTATCCATAGTCTTCATCTGTTTAAAGTGTGTGTGTCTAATAGCACATATGTAGTGAGTATTAAAAGAATTTGCCCAAATATATCGTTACTTTATTTTTATTAGTGTCACAAACACATTGTAAAATATATTGTACATCTAGAGTCTTTATACACAATAAGCAAATTATAAGAATACAATGGGGGGCCGGCCCGGTGGCACAAGTGGTTAGGTGCGCGCTCCCTGCTACGCGGCCCGGGGTTCGCCGGTTTGGATCCCGGGCGTGCACCGATGCACCACTTATCAAGCCATGCTGTGGCGGCGTCCCATATAAAGTAGAGGAAGATGGGCGTGGATGTTAGCCCAGGGCCAGTCTTCCTCAGGAAAAAGAGGAGTACTGGCAGATGTTAGCACAGGGCCGATCTTCCTCACACACACACACAAAAGAATACAATGGCATTACGATGACCTTTAAAATAGGTCATTGACAGCAGAAAAATCCAGTTTAGAAAAAATTCTAATATGGGCTATGCCAGAGAAATAATTGATAATTCTTTCTACACATTTTTTTTCAAAGGAAATGTTTTCATTAGTCTCTGTGGCAAGAAAAATATATCTCTACAGCCTGTCTTCTGTAGTATAACACCAGTAGGTAAGATTTAGCTGTCCCCCTGACCCAACCTCAGCCACAATATATCTTCTTCATATTCTCAGGCTATCTATATGTGTTTTTTATTTGTTTGTTTTAAACCCTTAAACCTATTTTCTGTGAGAGGTATTGAGTCTGTATCTATGAAACAGTAAGCTATGTTAGACAAGCAACTTTCTTATGCTCAGTAATGGGAAAGGCCTATTTTGATTCTAAAAAGCAAGTCAAAATAGGCAATTAATTCATCTTTCCATTAAAGAACATTTTTAACTGGTAATAAAAATTACCAGTTAAAATTTGAATCTAAACAATGTTTATGGAATGTAAACTTTATATAAATAAATTACCACAGATACTCCATCGTGCTATGTAAGGTGACCAAAGGCTACATTGTTCTAGGAAAAAAAGAAGAAGCCTTACAAATTTCCTTTTTCTCCTTTGCTGGAATTAGCAGTCAGCCAACTGAGAACAAATAAATGGGAATACTAATGTATGCACCATAAAAATCAACCTTTGGAAATTTGTTCATGCCAGGTTATCAAGTCAAACGCTGTGTCCTGATAACTTTACGACTGTTAATAACAGCCCATAGTCAGGCGTACCGTGATAAACCTGATTAATTTGCATGCTTCAGAGTAAAAATTGATTTATTAAGGGGGAAGAATAAATTATTTCTCATTAACAGAATTCATATTAGCTTTATATTTTTTCCTAATTTAGCAGGTTACTGTATTTTACAAAACATGAAATAGGTCATCGTGGTTAAAGGAAAAGTGAGCTTATCCCAAGTCTTTTCCTCATCTTGGCCTCTGGAAGCAGAAATACATGGTTTTGGATGAGGGCTCTGACAATTATGGCTAAAGTACTTTGGGCAATTTATTTAGACTTTCTAAGTCTCAGATTTTTGCCCTTTAAAATGCAGATAATAATAGTACCTATCTTATATGGTTATTTTGAGAATTAGATGAGATAAAGAATATAAAGCACTGAGTGCTGGGCTTGGCATACAGGAACCATTCAATAAGTGTTAGTAATAATTAGCAGTATTTTTATAATCATTATTGAAATATGTCATACATATTGTTCTTATCATTAAGGAGTAGCTACAAATCTAAAGATAATCAGCACCATTAAAACATATGTTTAAATCTAACTTGCTAACTGTTTTATTAATGACTTGGCTCATGGAAATTCAATTGCTCTTATTAGCATTTTCCCATTTGTAGCAGATAAAATTACTATTTTATCCATCTGGAATGGTTTGATAATATGTCTTGCAACTTTCAATATTTTAAAATGTTACCATTATTTTAATTAGCAAATTTAAGACATTGGACTCCATAACAGACTAATTTAAAAGCTAAATATTAGATTAGTTATATTATAGACATTTTAGAATTTGCCCATTTCGAATGTAATTGAATTGAAATGATCCCAATTTTCCCATTTAGCAATAATATAAGGAAGCTATTTCTGTTATAAAATGTGACTCTACTTGAATATAACTTTAAAGGTGGTAAACAATCAATAAAATCTAAAATCTTTAGTATTAGTGACATACAGGATCCTTCACGACCCACCTCGCTGCCTACTTTTCCCAGCTTACAGTTTGTCACTCTAGAGATGAGACTTATTATACAAGCTACAGTCTGGTCCCAACCTTCAGCTTTTCAAATGTTTGTCCTGCCTAAGAAATCCACTACCTTCTACTTTTTTTCTTTCCATCTCTGATTCTTTGTATGTGATCCTTCAGGACTCAATTCATCTGTCATTTTCAAAGTGAAAACTTCATGGACAGCATATGTCCTCCATCTCTTCCCGGGCAAACCAGAGATCCCATTGCTATGTTAATTAGTGAGGCAAACCTCTGCTAGAGTTGTTTGTTTGTTTCTCTCTGTAAATCTGCCTCTTTCAGTATTCTAAGACCTTGAGGGAGGGAAATACATTTTACTCACTCCAGTAGCCACGTTAGTGCTTGGCACAAAGTAAAAACATAATGAATAACTGTTTCATGAACAAATGAATGAATAAGGAGAAAATGAGTGATAGGAGATTTGATTCTTTAATTACTTCAAGTTGCTTTTGGCAGGTCTCTAGAGCAATAGTAAATCCTTCAAATTAAGTAGATATTATTGTTTTCAAAAGAGAAATCTCATAAACATCAAACTGGCTAAATCCAATGATATCAATAAATGAGTTAAATGTTAATGGATTAAAAAAAATAGTGAATCTCCATCTAGAAGACAGTGAACCCAGGGTAGGACTGTGCCCGAGGTAAACCGAGGTGTGAACTGAAACCATTTTTTGTGAGGAACATCCTTGACTGAAGAGCACAGGCTGTGGATGATTGTCTCCTCAGATTCTGAAGAATCGTTTCATCTTGGGCAGGATCTGCAGTTCTGCTAATGGCCACAAGAGGAGCAGGAGGTTCCGTCCTGGGCGTGCGGCATAGACACCCTGCCTCCTCCAGCATTCGCAGCAGAGGCAGAGGGCCTCTTCTCTGAGGCAACTTTTCTCTCTGTTGACTATTTTCATAAAAAAGGTTTCTAGCTTGTTGGCATGGCTGCTAGTTCTGGTGAGAGGAGAGAAGTGTTTCTGTCCCAAGATAAGGTAGAAGCAAAGAAGACTGAGAAGATTATTCACTTGGTGGAATTCTTAGAGCTATCAAGATAATTGTTTGCTGATATAGACGTGGACTGTGTAGTGAGGTACCTCCTATTTGTCTAGAGGAGATGTGCTAGGGAACAGGATGCTCCAATTACAGTACAATGTCACATAAATTCTGTTTAGGGAGTTAATTTTTGGCCCTGGATCACTCTATACAGCATTGGTCTTATATATTCCATAATGCTTTAGCAGACACATCATATAGACACATCTCCTGGCACCTTTTCTGTGATAGTTGTGGAGAACATTTCATTCTCTTCCATAGTGAATCATCTTTCCTGGATTCTACCTCTTCTTGGATTAATGCTGATAATATTTGATGAAATAAAAAATTTAGGAGTCATCTTTGAATTATTCTTTTCCTTGATCCTCTACATCTAACCTATCAGCAAGTCAAGTTGATGCTACCACCAAAATGTGTTAAATTCTCTCCATCTCCAGCTGCTCTGTTTAACCATGATCATGTCTTCATGGACTTCTAAAATAATCTCCTAGCTAGCTTTGCTCCTCTGTTCTTGTCTTTCTACAATCCACTCCCTAAGCAAGATCATGTCATTCTCCTGCTTATAGTACTATATCGTTGTTCTCAATATTTGCTGCCCCTCCTTGGTGCAATTATACTTCATGCAACTAATTAAGACAGACGTGTGGCTTGCTCTGGCCAATAAAATGTAGGCTAATAAAATGTAAGTGGAAGGAATGTGTGCACTCCTGTGCAAAAACGTTGTGAACCAGCTCATGGTCACCTCTCAAGATTCCCTTGCCCCAGCATGATCTCACAGATGATCATTTGTTTGGTGGAAGCTAGGCTACCTATAGAACATAAGCTGTAAGGGACTATAGAAAAAATAGCTTCAATTTTCTAGCCTCTAACTTGTTGAGGGGAATATTGCAAGGTATTGGAAATGAGACAGATAAGCCATTCTTGTGTGTCTTCCACAGATACCAAAAAAAAAAAAAAAAAAAAAGAAGCAGCAATGTGGGATAGAATAATCTGTGGACCTGCACATGATTAGGCTGCAGTGTGGGGTGAAGTAAAATGAGGGAAAAATATTTTTCACACCTTAAATTCTACCTGTTGCTAGAATAATTTTCCTCTTATTTTCTCAAACTCATCAGTTATCTCCCAGTGTGAAAAAAAGCAGCAAACTGTGCTTACAAGTCCCTTATCCATTCTTACTTGAGTCTCAATGACACGACTGATATATTTCTCCCTTGCTTTACTTACATTTGCTTTAAGGGTCAAATAAACACTTGAGAAGGAAAATTCATTAAAAATTATTTGCCAGAGCAGAATAATTGCAAAAGCTAGGCAAAATGGGACAAATAAGACACTCTGGATGATTTGTGTGGTCTGAACTGTTTTGGATAGTACTTAAGCAGGGAGGAATTTCTAAAAGGAAATATGCTACTGTAAGTAATTAAGTGTAAATGATATTTCATATTGTTTTATGTTATTTTCAGTGTTGCAATACAATAATAAGATTGTATTTGATAATGCTTCAGTTTTTCTGTTGAAAGACTACTGGACAAAGGCATGTTACTTATAGAGACTTTTAAATGTAAAAAAAGTATCCTGGCCACCTTTTTAAATCTCTTTTAAATTTTGTGTTTATTGCAGTAACATTGGTTTATAACGTTGTATAAATTTCAGGTGTACATCATTATACTTCTATTTCTGCATGGCTAACATCATGTTCTCATGTTCACCACCCAAATACTGATTAGAATCCATCACCACACACATGTGCCTAATTATCCCTTTTGCCCCGCTCCCTCCCCACTTCTCCTCGGGTAACCACAAAGGCCATCTCTGTCTCTATGTGTTTGTTTGTTGTTGTTATTATCTACTACTTAAGGAGTGAGATCATACGGTATTTGACCTTCTCCCTCTGACTTATTTCACTTTGCATAATACCCTCAATGTCCATCCATGTTGTCACAAATGGCTGGATTTCATCGTTTCTTATGGCTGAGTAGTATTCCATCGTGTATATACACCACATCTTCTTTATCCATTCGTCCCTTGATGGGCACTTAGGTTGCTTCCAAGTCTTTGCTATTGTGAATAACGCTGCAATCTACACAGGGGTGCATGTATCTTTACGCGTTGGTGTTTTCAAGTTCTGTGTGTCTGTTTTTGTGCCTGTACCATGCTGTTGTGGTTACTATAGCTTTGGAGTATATTTTGAAATCAGGGAGTGTGATACCTCCAGCTTGGTTCTTTTTTCTCAGGATTCCTTAGCTATTTGGGGTCTTTTGTTGTTCCATATAAATTTTTAGGATTCTTTGTTCTATTTCTGTGAAAAATGTTGTTGGAACTTTGGTAGGGATTGCATTGAATCTATAGATTGCTTTAAGAAGTATGGACATCTTAACTATGTTAATTCTTCTAATCCAAGAGCACGGAATATCTTTCCATTTCTTTGTGTCTTCTTCAATTTCTTTCAGCAATGTTTTATAGTTTTCCATGAACAGATCTTTCAGCTATTTAGTTAAGTTTATTCCTAGGTATTTTATTCTTTTTGTTGCAATTGTAAATGGGATTGTATTCTTAATTTCTCTTTCTGCTACTTCGTTGTTAGTATATAGAAATGCAATTGATTTTTGTATGTTGGTTTTGTATCCTGCAACTTTACTGTATTCGCCTATTACTTCTAAAAGTTTTTTGGTGGATTCTTTAGGGTTTTCTATATATAAAATCATGTCTCTGCAAAGAGTGACAGTTTCACTTCTTCCTTTCCAATTTGGATCCCTTTTATCTCTTTTTCTTGCCTGATTGCTCTGGCTAGGACTTCCAATACTAAGTTAAATAGGAGTGGTGAGAGTGGGCATCCTTGTCTGGTTCCTGTTCTTAGAGAGATAGCTTTCAGTTTTTCACCACTGAGGATGATATTAGTTGTGGGTTTGTCATATATGGCCTTTATTATGTTGAGGTACTTTCCTTCTATACCCATTTTATTCAGAGTTTTTATCCTAAATGGATGCTGTATCTTGTCAAATGCTTTCCCTGCATCTATTGAGATGATCATGTGATTTTTATTCTTCATTTTATTAATGTGGTGTATTACGTTGATTGATTTGCAAATGTTAAACCATCCCTGCATACCTGGAATAAATCCCACTTGATCATGGTGTATAATCTTTTTAATGTATTGTTGTATGCAATTTGCCAGTATTTTGTTGAGGATTTTTGCATCAATGTTCATCAGTGATATTGGTCTATAATTTTCTTTTTTTTTTTTTTTGTCCTTGTCTGGTTTTGGTATCAGGGTAATGTCGGCTTCAGAGAATGAGTTAGGGAGCTTCCACCCCTCCTCAATTTTTTGGAGGGGTTTGAGAAGGATAGGTATTAAGCTTTCTTTGAATTTTTGGTAGAATTCACCAGGGAAGCCATCTGGTTGTGGACTTTTATTTTTGGGGAGGTTTTTGATTACTGTTTTGGTCTGCTTGCTGGTGATTGGTCTATTCAAATTGTCTATTTCTTCTTGATCGAGTTTTGGAAGGTTGTATGATTCTAAGAATTTATATATTTCTTCCAGATTCTCCAATTTGTTGGCATATAGCTTTTCATAGTATTTTCTTATAATCTTTTGTATTTCTGAGGTGTCTGTTGTAATTTCTCTTCTTTCATTTCTGATTTTACTTATTTGAGCCTTCTCTCTTTTTATCTTGGTGAGTCTAGCTAAAGGTTTGTCAATTTTGTTGATCTTTTCAAAGAACAAGCTCTTGGTTTTATTAATTTTTTCTTTTGTTTTTTTAGTCTCTATTTCATTTATTTCTGCTCTGATTTTTATTTCCCTTCTTCTACTGATTTTGGGCTTTGTTTGTCCTTCTTTTTCCAGTTCCTTTAGGTGCATTGTTAGATTGTTTATTTGAGATTTTTCTTGTTTGTTGAGATAGGCCTGTATTGCTGTAAACTTCCCTCTTAGAACTGCTTTTGCTGTCTCCCATAAATTCCAGCATGTCGTATTTTAATTTTCATTTGTCTCCAGGTATTTTTTGATTTCTCCTTTGATTTCTTCATTGACACAATCATTGTTCAGTAGCATTTCGTTTAATATCCACATATTTGTGGCTTTTCTGAATTTCTTCCTATAGTTGATTTCTAGTTTCATACCATTTTGGTCAGAAAAGATGCTCAGTATTATTTTAATCTTCTTAAATTTATGGAGACTTGTTTTCTGGCCTAATATGTGATCAACTCTGGGAATGTTCCATGTGCATTTGAAAAGAACATGTATTCTTCAGTTTTTGGATGGAATGTTCTGTATATATCTACTCGGTCCATCTGTTCTAGTGTGTCATTTAAGGCCAATGTTTCCTCATTGATCTTCTGCTTGGATGATCTATCCGTTGGTGTAAGTGGAGTGTTAAATTCCGCTACTATTATTGTGTTACCGTCTATTTCTCTTTTTATGTCTGTTAATAATTGCTTTATGCATTTAGGTGCTCCTAGGTTGGATGCATAGATATTTACAAGTGTTATGTCCTCTTGTTGGATTGTTCCCTTGATCATTATGTAATGCTCTTGTCTCTTTACAGTTTTTGTTTTAAAGTCTATTTTGTCTGATACGAGTGTTGCTACCCCAGCTTTCTTTTCATTGCCATTTGCATGGAGTATCTTTTTCCATCCCTTCACTTTCAGTTTGTGAGTGTCTTTAGGTCTGAAGTGTGTCTCTTGTATGCAGCATATATTTGGGTCTTGTTTCTTTATCCAATCAGCCACCCTATGCCTTTTAATTGGAGCATTTAGTCCATTGACGTTTAAAGTAGCTATTGATAAGTATGTACTTACTGCCAATTTTTTAACTTTTTTTTTCCTCAGTGTTTTAGTAGTCCTTCTCTGTTCCTTTCTTCTTCTCTTGCTCTCTTCCCTTGTGGTTTGATGGCTTTCTTTAGTATTATGTTTGGGTTCCTTTCTCTTAGTTTTTTGTGTATTTATTATAGGTTTCTGATTTGTGATTACCATGGCGTCCATATACAGAATTGGTGGTCTCTTTAGTTTGACCTCTGTCTGAAAGCTCTACTCTTTAACTCCTCTCCTCCCACATTTATGTTTTTGAAATCATATCTAACCTCCTTTTTGTGCATTTGCATCCATTACCCTCTTATCATGGAAATAGATATTTTTTCCTATTTGTGGTCTTCTCTTTTGCCCTTAAACAAGTCCATTTAGCATTTCTTGTAGTACTGGTTTCTTGGTGACAAACTCCTTTAATTTTTGCTTGTCTGGGAAACTTTTTATCTCTCCTTCCAATTTGAATGATAACCTTGCCAGGTAGAGTGTTCTTGTCTATTAGTTTTTTCCTTTTAGCAATTTAAGTATATCGTACCACTTTCTTCTATCCTGTAAGGTTTCTGCTGAGAAGTCAGCTGATAGCCTTATGGGGTTTCCTTTGTATGTAACTTGTGTTTCTCTTGCGGCTTTTAGAATTCTCTCTTTATCTTTAATTCTGGACACTTTAATTATGATGTGTCTTGGTGTGGGCCTCTTTGGGTTTATCTTGTTTGGGGCTGTCTGTGCTTCCTGTACCTGGATGTCTGTTTCCTTCCTTAGGTTAGGGAAGTTTTCAGGTATTATTTCTTCAAATAGACTTTCTGTCCCCTTTTCTCGCTCTTCTCCTTCTGGGACACCTATAACATGGATGTTAGTGTGTTTGATGTTGTCCCAGAGGTCCCTTAGACTGTCCTTACTCTTTTTAATTCTTTCTTCTTTTACCTGTTCAGCTTGAGTGATTTCTTCTAGTCTTTTGTCCAGGTCGCAGATCCGTTATTCTGTATCCTCTGCTCTGCTTTTGAGTCCTTCTAGTGCATTTTTCATTTCCAGGATTGTATTATTCATTTCTGATTTGTTCTTTTTTATATCTTCCATTTCTTTGTTGATGTTCTCACTGAGTTCGTCCATTCTTTTCACTAGGTCAGTGAGCATCCTTAACACTTTTGTTTGAACTCTCTGTTGGGTAGGTTGCTCATTTCTGTTTCACTTAGTTCCTTTTCTGGGGTTTTGTCCTGTTCCCTTACTTGGAATGTATTCCTCTGCCTCCTCATTTTGCCTCTTTCCCTGTGCTTGTCTCTATGTATTAGGTAGGTCAGCTACGTCTCCTGCTCTTGGATAGGTGACCTTATATAAGTGATGACTTATGAGGCCCACAGTGTGCTTCCCTCTGTTCTGAATGTTCCAAGAGTGACCCCTATGTGGGCTACGTGTGTCCTTCCGTTGTGGCATGTTTGCTTTTCCTGTAGGTGCCCAGGGAGGCTGAGCTATGTTGCTGGCCATCTGTTGTAATGCTCAGCTGCTTGTAGTTGTTGTGGGTCCTTCAGTCTCTTTATCAGGTGTGGGGAGCCCCAGGACAGTTGGCTGCAAGTTCTAATACCACATTTGTGTTGCAGTATTTCTTTTAAGTGAGTAGGCCCCCAGTGTGGTAGGTTGTTAGGCTCAGTGGCTTACAATTGCTATAAGCCTCTAACCTTTAGGTCTCTTGTCAGCTCTCTGAGGATCACAGCTGTGTGGGGCTGGCCTCAGACATGGGAGCACCCAATTGTTTCAGGCTTTGGTAGGTGGGGCAAACCCCCTATGTGGGTCTTTGAGAAGCACAAGTCTTCTGCAGCTGACAAGCCCTGCTGCCCACAGGTCCACACACACAGTCAACACAGTCCTGCCTCTTGTGCCCTCCCCAACCTCCTGAAGTGGACCCAGTCTCTCCATGCTGGGAGCCCCACACACTCCACCACCGCCCCACACTCTCCACCCCCTCTTGTGCACACCCTGACCCACTGAAGTGGGCCCAGTCACCAGGCTGCAGAGAATCCAGTCACCAATCTATGCAGGCCCACAAGTTGCCTGAGGGCTTGTTGTTGGGTGGGGCCAGTCCCTAGGGTGGGCTGCCTGCCCTGGCTGAGCTGGATTAAATCAGTGCTCTTGGTGGTGGGGCAGACCCTAGGCTAGCAGGCCCCAGGGAGAACTCCAATGGCGTCTGCCAGTGTCTGTGTCAGCACGCCCACACCAGGCCACAACAACGGCCACCGCCAATGTCCCAGTCCCTGGAGAGGTCTCACCTCTCACTGCGATGCACTCAGAGCCTATCAGGTGAGTCTGTTCTCACCAAAGCACTGTGCACTTTTCTTTCTGGTGATTTTAGGTTGCTTTCTGAATCGGGTGAGTTTGCGGGTGGGCCCTTTAAGAGCCAGTTTTTATTTCTTTGTGAACCAGCTTTTCTGGGGGTACTCCCCAATGTTTTAGTAGCAGGCAAAGTCAGATATTATGCCACTCATCTCGATTGTGCTGGGTCCACAAAATGCCTATAGCAGGGGCGCTCGCCAGCTCAGGGCCCCGCTCCTCCAGGAAGGCTGCCTACCTGTGCGCTGCTCCCGGGCAGCTGTGAAGCTGGTGGCTTGTGAAGGCGGCATTTTTTCTCTCCAGAAGGGAGTTTCTGCCTCTTCCACCTCAATTAGCATTGTCATTTGTTGCAGGAGTTCCTCTTATCCAGTTTTCACTTCTCTGTCGGGGGTAATTTTTCCACGAGTAGTCGTAAATTGGCTGTGTCCATGGGAGGAGGTGAGTTCAGAGTCTGCCTACACAGCCATCTTGATTTCTCTCCTCACAATCTTTTCTTAGAACCATAAAAGACAGACATTGTGGTCAGATGTAAATCAAATAGGATCAAGTGGGGAAAAACAAAACACATAAATTAGGACCTACTAACATTTCCCATTTTAATGGCATTTTGCTCCTAGAGAAAATTTTACATATATCGTTAAGTAGAAGATATGTTTCAATTGCAAAAATCCCCCCTGCAGTTGCCTCTCTAGACATGTACAATATATGCACTATATATAATATATGTATGTTACCTGCACATTGGGTCCTTGTTGTTCTTCAGGATTGAAATCAAGAGAGACAACAAACAGGAGTAGGAAAATAAACGTTTATTACCTTGTGCACAGGAGAGGCACAAGGGAGCCTGCAGAAAGGAAAGGGGCAGGTGACTGGCTGGTTAGGGAATGGGATTGTGGGGCTTTTATTAGGTAATGGCTGGGGAGGGGCCTCTGCCACGGCATGTAGAGGCGGGGTTGTGCTTGCGTCTGCGCTGTCGTGTAGCATGCTACTACATGTGACACAACTATCATTAGCATGCTAGCTCTCCACCCCTGGGTGTGATTTTTACTATGCTAATGGGGCAAAGGTCACCTTCAGCCAACTCCTGGGTCCTAGGGTGCATGAGTAAGGCCGGGAGAGTCCTGAAACTCTGGAATGTGGATCTTGGTGGTCTCTATCTGATTCTCCTAGCTTGCTGATTGGTTAGGGGCCTTGTCTTGTTAGGCCAGGGGCCTTGCACATGGCCCTGTCTCCTTAGGCTGGTTCCTGTCCCATGTACCATACATCCAATTTATATAATATACGTACAATATTGTTTGTACAATGGTTTTTCTTTGGTGACACACAGTTGAGGTTTGGAATGAATCAGTATAGTTGGCTAGAGCTTTGGATATCCCAAGAAATGACATTTTAAGAGGTAAAAGATGTACATAAATTGGAAGTTTTATATGTTACTGAAAGTAGCGGTGATTTCAGAGATTATCTTAAAATCAAAACATAAGTAGAGCCCACAAGTCGCTTTCAAGTGGATCTTGAATCTCTCATGTGAAAAATCTAAGCTCTACTTTCCCTTTAACTTATATGTCATTTAAATCCTATGAGAATGATTTGTTTTAAATTTTGATTATCAACATAAAGTAATCGTTTTGTATGTGCTCTTTCTGGTGGTTTCCATGAAGGGGGGGCAATGCTATTCAAATGTTAATTGTCTTTGGAACTAAAGGCTAGAGAATATGAAAATGAGATAAAAAGTGGCTTCCAGAGTTGTTCCTCCAAAGCTGGAAAGCTGGATGAGAAGGTTTCCTGGAGCTGCTGACCCACCACCTTGATGTACATCTTGTCAGAAAACCATTGTCTGACAGATGAAGAAGGTATGTAGCACTCCTTGTTAATGGTCCCTGGTGTGAGCTAGACCTTTCAGGAATAATTTGTTAGTGATAGTAATTAATTACTTGAACGTCATATTAAGTGTTACATTAAGTATTATTGTAACACTTAACACTTTACATTAAGTGTTATTGTAAAATACCTAGAACAGACTGTGACCTATATAATCTTAAGGACATTATAGAAAAAGATACATAGAATTTTGGCTATCAAATCTGGGGGAAAACTGAATTAAGGACTTTCAAAGAAACAACAGCATACTAACTTCCTCTTGTCAAAGATCTAAAGGGGTGAAGTATCGAAATATAAAAACAAACAAAAAACATAATAATTCTTCCTGGTGGGGAAAGAGATCATTTATACTCCAGAAATATCAGCTACAGAAACAGAATGGATGTACTGATACTATTAAATCTCTGAAGAATTTGCATTACTACTGGGAAATAAGTGGAAAAAGTTAAAATCACACACAAATCCGTATAATTTGGGGAGGTAAAGGAAGATATTGTGTCAGATCGCAAAGATAACACTGGCATCTTTTTACCACTTTGAATGTACAACATTTAAAAACATGAACAATAATATTAAAAAAAAAAAAAAACTTGGAAAAACCCAAGTATCCATCAACTGGTGAATCTAGTTCATCCGTATTATGGAAAACTACCCAGCAATAAAAAGGAATAGACCATCGATACACGCAACAACATGGATGATTCTCAAAAATATTTTGTTAAATGAAAGAACCTAGACACAAGACTGCATATTGTCTGATTTTATTTAAATGCAATTCCTAGAAAACTCAAAAACTATAGAGACAGATATCAGATCAGTGTTTTCTTTGAACTGGGGCATGGGAGTGAGGATTGACCATTATGCTGACATGAAGAAACGTTTTTGGGTGATGGAAATGTCCTGAAACTGGAACATGATGGTGGTTACACAGATATATTATTTACCAGAATGCATTGAATTGCACACTTAAAATGGATGATTTTAAAGCATGTAAATAATACCTCATTAAAACTTTTAAGTAAATACTAGTTGTCAGGGTTTAGGCTGTAGCTAATCCAAGCAGGAAGTCAACAGGCATGGGGAGTTTATTCCTGATGTGATACATGCCGGGAATAAACTAGGAAGGAAGCTGGGGAAACTAGAACATATTTCCTTACTGTAGGAACGTGTTTCCTAATGCAGAAGGTTGAACATAGAAACCGTGGCCCAGGTAAAAATTTACACACACACAAAGGGCAGAAATAGAACGTTTACTGCTGAGATTACTCATAACTCTGGTTCTCTCATAACTATGGTAAAGAAGCTGGATAACTAGACTGGTAACTACATTGACATCAAGTAGCCATTAATCTGAAACACTAAGCAAAAGATGCTAACAGCAACTGGAAAGGCATTGGCAAACAAAACCAAAAATTAAACTAGATAAATATAAACCAATTAGGCAAACCAGACAGAGATTCATCATTAATAAACTCAAATCATTCAAGATTCAATCAACTGAAAAATATACAAGTTATGAAAAGCTACTCTAGGGTAATGGCAGTGTAGCTTGTTAGTACCACCATTTTCACAGGAGGAAATAAGTAAAATCCTAAAAACAAATCTATTGGAAATTTGAAACTACTGGCAAATGACAGAATGCAGGCACAAACTGGAGGGGCGTCTACCATTCAAAGATGAAACGCTGCAGGTGAGTGTTGTGTTTTTGACTTGTTGGCAGATGGCACACCCTAATCCAGTGCAGCTCTCTGGGCAGAACACTGTAGGCTTACTGGTTTGAGGGCAGAGGACAGAGTTAGGGGCTAAAAGAGGAGGCAGAAAGCAAGGAGGGAAATTCTAGAAGGGAGGAAGCCAAAAACAGGACAGGTCCCAAAATCTGCGTTCAAAATTCATGCAGCTATGTGGTTGTCTGCTAATCTATAAATCCTAGGGGGAACATAGGAGGTTAGCAAAATGCAGCAACTAGAAGCTGAAAAGACTGAGTAGAAATTTCAGCTGCTGTCTAACATAGAGGAGACAGAGAATGGAGCATGGGTCCATCCAAGTTAACTTCCCGATAGAACAAAATTCACTCTCTATAGAAAACATAATAGATTATAGACTCTTTACAAATATCACTCATAGTGTTCTCTACTCATAATATTCACTACTCAATCAGAAATCACCAGACATGCACAAAAACAGAAAAATGTGACCTATAGTCAAGAAAAGAGGCAGTCACTAGAAATCAAAACAGAGTATCCAGATGTTGGTATTGAGGCAAGAACTTTAAAGCAATTATTATATATTCAATGAATTAAAAATTATATGCATAATTTATAAATATAAATAGATGGAATTCTCAGCAGAAAAATAGATTAAAAAGCCAAAGTCTTAATTCTAGCACTGGAATTCTAATAAATGAAATAAAAAATTGACTGGATGGGCTTAAAAGTAACACATTACATACAGAGCTACAGCAATACAGATGATGCTGATTTCTCATCAGAAATAATGGAGGCAGGAAGAAAAGGGAATACTGGGTCACCATTCTTAAAGTGCTGGAAAAAAATTTAAATAAAGACATCTTCAGTTAAACAGAAATAGAATTCTCTGATAGCTGACTCATACTACAAGAGATGCTGCAGAAATTTATTCAGGCTAAAGGGAAATACCACTAGATCTACAGGAAAGGATTGAAGTTATCGGAACCAGTAAGTATTTTGGCAAATATAATGTTTAAAGAAAGAAATATTAACACACCATTGTGTGGTGTATAACTTATGTAGATGTAACAGGTATAACAATAATAGCATACAAAATAGGCTTGCGATGTTCTTCTATTTTATGTGCTGTGGGAGAGTACTCTAAGTAGATTGTGATAGGTTAAGGATACATACTGTGATCCCTAGAGCAATCTTGGAGGATAACACGGAGAGATGTAAGTTTGTGGGGTGAGAGATGAGAGGGTAATTGGACTTTGAGCACTTTGGAACCAAGAAGCCACTTTCTGGGTTTTGCCTTCAAAGTCAAATTTAGAAAATTAATACAGCAGTAGGTTAGGTTAAAATATTTTTGTGACGCTATAAAAAGAGAGACCTATTCTGTGTATCTTTGATAGAATAAAATAAATGTCAAAGTTGTTTTACTATAAAGTTACTTACTAGACAGTCTGATAGAGATGCTTGGTACAAACATAGACAAGGGATATTTTTATACCTGAAAGTCTGCAAAAGATACAACAGTATTATTTTAGACAGTAATTGATGTTGAGATAATAGCAGTATGTCATTAAATTGTCCTTGGGTAATCTAATTCCTGAAATTTTACTCCTTATATGATGTCTCTTGCTTATGTTTAATAAGATTTCCTAATATAAAATCTATCAAGTGCTTTAATTTCTGAGACTCAATTTTAACCTGTTATTTGTTGTCTTAGTCACTTTGGGCTGCTATAACCAAGTACCATAGACTGGGTGGCTTGTAAACAACAGCAATCTATTTCTCACAGTTCTGGAGGCTGGAAGTCCAAGATTAGGGTGTCAGCATGGTCAGGTTCTCTCAAGGCCCCTCTTCTGAGTTGCAGACTGCCCTCTTCTCAGTGTATCCTCGCATGGCAGAAAGAGAGTGCTCGAGCTCTCTGGGGTCCCTTTTATAAAGGCATTAATCTCATTCAGGAGAGCTCTACCCTCATGACCTAATTAGCTCCCAAAGGCCCCACCTCCAAGTATTGTCACATTGGGGATTATGATTTTAACATACGAATTTGGTGGGAGGACACAAACATTCAGTTCATTGCACTCATCTTTCAAGATCCAGCTCAGACAGCTGGGTCAAGGGCACGTCTTATGTGATCCAAAATTATCCTGGGCATGCCACCAATGCGGCATTTATTATATCCTAATTTAAGCCTTGCTTATTTGGCTGTATTACTTGCATGTTTTAATTGTCTACCTTTCCCTTTAGCACAATGTCTCTGTATTTTTCTTCATTATAACTCTTTCTTTGTAATCCCAGCACCAAGAAATAGTACTCACAATAGAAGGTGCTCAAAACAGTTTCAATTAATAAATGAATGATTGTGCTCAACATCACTAATCATCAGGAAAATGCAAATCAAAACCACAAGCAGATATCACATCATAACTGTTAGAATGGCTATTATCAAAAAGACAAGAAATAACAAGTGTTGATGAGGATATGGAGAAAAGAGAACCCTCATGCACTGTTGGT
Organism: Ceratotherium simum simum; assembly: GCF_057802395.1. Lineage (NCBI taxonomy): Eukaryota > Metazoa > Chordata > Mammalia > Perissodactyla > Rhinocerotidae > Ceratotherium > Ceratotherium simum. The sequence goes on along the minus strand of NC_141928.1, from coordinate 32,470,593 downwards.
GGGAATATAAATTGGTGCAGCCACCACAGAAAATAGTATGGCGGTTCCTCAAAAAATTAAAAATAGAACTATCATATGATACATCCATTCTACCTCTGGGCATTTATCCAAAGGAAAGGGAAACACTAACTCAAAAAGATATATGCATACCCATGTTCATTGCAGCATTATTTACAATAGCCAAGAGATGGAAGCAACCTAAGTGTCCATCCACGGATGAATGGATAAAGAAAGTGTGATATATATATATACAATGAAATATTATTTAGCCATAAAAAAGAATGCAATCTTGTCATTTGTGGCAACACGGATGGACCTTGAGGACATTATGCTAAATGAAATAAATCAGACAGAGAAAGACAAATACCATAATCTCATTTATATGTGGAATCTAAGGAAACAAAACAAAACAAAAACTGAACTCATAGATACAGAGAACAGACTGGTTGTTGCTAGAGGCAGGGGGTGGGGGGTGGGGTGGGAGAAATGGGTGAAGATGGTCAAAAGGTACAAACTTCCAGTTATAAAATAAATAAGTCCTAGGGATGTAACATACAGTATGGTGACTATAGTTAATAATACTGTATTATATGTTTGAAAGTTGCTAAGAGAGAGATCTTAAAAGTTCTCATCACAAGAAAAAAAATTGTAACTATGTGTGGTGACGGATGTTAACTAGAGTCACCATATATACAAATATCAAATGATTATGTTGGACACCTGGAACTAATATAGTGTTATATGTCAATTATATCTCAAAAAAATAAATGAATGAATGATTGTGTATAAACTAGCCCAATCTAGAAGGTAAATGTATATATTCCAGGGTTCTACTTGTGCCTGATGGAAAATATTAGAATTCTAGGAATAAAAACATAGAGGAAAATAGCCTTCTCCTACTTAGGAAATTCAAGGATATTGTAACACCATAGGGAAGGTCAGAAGATTCTTGTGTTCTTACGTGACTCTACTATTATCTGTTAACTTTTCCTGTTAATACAAGGACCTATGAAATATCAGGGCAATTCCTGGACTTTACTACTTTGTATCTTCTTGGGGAGCCTATTATGAAGAAGAATCCAGCATTAGCACAGAGTTCCCTACACGGTGCCAGGCTGGGAATCATGGGCTTTATCTTTCAGGGGTCGAGTATGAGCAATTCCTTTACTCTGGAGAGTCCTTCTGCACATACACACTGAAGACTCTAAGAGAACAGCTAAGGATATGACTGAATATTTCACGATTTTCTTTCCAAAGTAAAACTAAGGGAATTTTATAGAATCTAAAGGGTTCATCAGAGATAAGAATGGCTTTTTGTGTGACAGTCAGAAAAAGTCACAAAAACAGCTGACATAAGCAAATGTGGCATTTTGCTGCACCCAAAGGATATTTGATAACACCAGGGATTCTCCTCAAGGTAGAAGTCTCTTGCACACTACAGTGGAAGGTAGTTACACTTGAAAATAAAAACAAAATACAAAAAACACAAGGGGCTGACTAGGCCAGTGTTATAAAATGGATGACAAAATACACAATACACAATTCTATTGAAGCCAGCCCAGTGGCGTGGTGGTGAAGTTCCTGATCTCCACTTTGGCAGCCCAGGGTTCGCAGGCCTGGATCCCGGGCATGGACCTAGGCACTGCTCATTAAGCCATGCTGTGGCAGCGTCCCAAATGTAAAATAGAGGAAGATTGGCACAGATGTTAGCTCAGGGCTGATCTTCCTCACCAAGAAGACAAATGTTCCAACATGTTTTAAAATGCAAACTGTACAAATACAACTTACTCATGGTCAGACTAATCAGACACAATGGTGGCTCCTATTTCTAGTCCTCTCTAAGGAAAGTAGAGAAGTTAGGGAGGTAACATTACTCCAACACAAGCCTGAGGAAAGGGGAAAATTGGGTATTCTGAGGAAATGGTCCTTCTCACCTCTGCCAGTGTGCACCCTCCCCCAATTACTGCTTTGCAAACGCACTGGACATCAGTAGGTCATCTGTTTGATGCCCAAGGCTTTCTCCCACTGTAACTCAAGTCCTTCCCTCTGCTTGTATCACTCTTGACCAGATTCCTCACATGGCTCACTTGTTCTTAGACTCACAATAAAACACACCTTGTGGGACAGGGCTTCTCTGACCAGCCTATAGAAAGAGGGCCTTCCTTGCCAATTGTTCCTGATTTTCTAAGTCAGTATCCACTAACCTTTTTCCCCCCTCAATGGTATTGATTACAAATACAGAAATTTTAAGTGAATTTTAACTTGTTTATTTTGTCTCCTTCACGAGAATATAAACTCTATAGTGAAGATGTCTGTCTTGTTGGCTTTTATATTCCCAGAAAAACGCATAGTGCCTCTCATATAGCAAGTGCATCTTAATCTTTTGTTAAATAAATGAAAGTATGGTTTCTAGATAAATTTTTGCAATATTAAATTACCTATAGATTTGGATGATATACTTATAGAACCATCTTAGAAATGTTCCTTTCTAAAATCAAAGATCTTAAATATGTTGACTATAGCAATAAATATTGTATGCTATATATCTTTTTTTAAAGCAGTTTTCTTTTTTTGCAAGGAAAGTTTCGCCCTGAGCTAACATCTATTGCCAGTCTTTGTCCTTTTTTTTTTTCCTCCCCAAAGCCCCAGTACATGGTTGTATATCCTAATTATAAGTTGTCCTAGTTCTTCTACGTGAGCCGCCACCACAGCATGGCAACTGACAAATGGGTGGTGTGGTTCCGCGACCAGGAGGCGAAGCTGGCTGCCAAAGTGGTTAGCGCTGAACTTTAACCACTAGGCCATCAAGGCTGGCTTTCTATCTTTTAAGACATGTATTTTTGTTACTCACTGTAAAGAGTAGAGAGGAAAGAAAAGTGGGTGGGGAAGAATGGAGTACGTACAGAAAAATATAAACTGGAAAAACACCGGATATTTTGACATGGGATAGGCAAGTTGATTGATATGTAATATTGGACAAATTATTTAATTTCTGTGGATTATAATTCATTCATTTATAAAATGTAAGTATTGGATTACATAATTTCTTAAATTACTTAAATCTAAATGTTCTACCATCCTAAGAGAGTATTAGAAAAACTAAGCAAAACATTTATTAATTTGGCATTGTAGATGTAGGTTTGTGTGTGTTTGAAAGCAGTATGCTATATATGTTTAAACACATTTATCTGTTTAAGAAAAATATGCTTACACTTATGAAGTACATATTCCACAGGTATTCTATAAACTTGAAATGGTGCTATAAAATTGCAATAAATACATAAATACACACACTAGAGAAAAATATGTGTCAATAAAAATCACATTGTAAAGCACATGAGTTAATACAACAAAAAGATTGTTTTAAAAGAATAACAACTGTTTCAAGATGTTTTATTACCTTATTCTGTTTTGGTCTCTTTTATTGGTTTGTTTGCCAATTCGAACCAAGGAAACACATTTAATGGGCTGATATGAAACAAATTTTATTAGTTCAGCCCTCTGTAAGCTTTCTCATGCATCATTAACATTATACATTGCAAAGAACTGCTTTCCTTAAATTGTAGATATTTGGCTATAAATTCAAGACTGTAGTAAATAATTGCCTGCTGAATGAACACTTGTAGCATGTGCACTGATGAGTGAGGTGAAGTGTATAATGAGGATACACATTTTAGCATGGCTTATTAAATCACAAAACACAAAAGGGCCATTGAAATTTGAATGATTGTAAGGAGTGATAAGATTTGATAGAGGTCATAATGACAGATAAAATTTATATTTGATGTTTTAAGTTTGATAAAATTATACCTACATTGATAATTCTGAATGTCTTATAGGTACCTTAGGCAATATCTAAAATAAGGCAAATATAATGGACTTTAATTAAGAAGTTCTCAACTATTGTGATGCCTTTCAGAATAGCAGAGAATGTAATTGACCAAGTTGAGTGAGCATTCCCTTTTTGTGTTTACATATAGTGCAAGCAATACAAAGGAAAATAATATAGCTTCCCTGCTTATATCTTGAATCCTTAGACTTCTGTAAATAATCCTTCCTGATTTTCCATTGCACCTACCCTTAACACAGTCCACAAGGCCTTGCATAATCTGACTCTGCCCACCTCTTTTGTCTCATTGCATGGAATTCATGTCCTCGCTCTGCCCCAGCCAATTGGTTCTTTCGGTTCCTTAATGCACTAAACTACTTTCTACCTCAGAACTGATTATTTCTCTCTGCTCTAAATCTTGCTTTTCTAAACCTTATGCCTGAAAGGCCCTTCAGAGAAGTCTCATCATCCTCCTTTATCCTCAATGATTCTTGTTTTTCTCTTCATGTTTTCAAAGCTTCTTTTCCTCCTAGCGCCCAAACTGGGTTCCATGGAGAGAAAGAGAGAAGTGCATGCTCAACAACTCCGTCACACTTTGAATCCTGAGCACTGTGGTAGGTATATTTGTGCCCCAAGTTTCACAAGGCAGAGATTTGAGTAGTTCTAATAATTTATGACCCTCAACCAAGAGGGCTTAAACCTAGTCCATATGACAGAAATGCAAATACATATTATATCACTTTCTACATCATCCTCTTTTATTTTCCATGGATGAATTCTCCCACTGAAAGCACCTCCTGAATCCAGCTATAAAGCAAAAGCTGCTGTACATACGAATGAAGTTCCAATAGCTTCTGGGGACTAAATATGGAATTTTCTCTAGTGCCTTACGAAAACTCCTATTTTATCATTCAAGATTTTCCTGAATATGATCGTTTAAGCAATACTCCCACTCTTGTGAGAAGTCAACACTGACAAAACATTAGAATTGATTTCTCTGAGTTATGAATTGTTTTTCCTTTTTTACTATCTCATGTTAGTTATTCCAATAGGATAGAGACACAGGCATACGACTAGGTTATCTGCTTGTTAAATTCTGTGTTCAGAAGATGGTTACTTTATAGATGGCAGAATTATTTAAAAGGAAGCTTTGGGTCTTATAAAAGGCCTTACAAAATGATGCTGTTTGAATTTTTTTCTTTCTAGACTAGGTACATTTACCTAGAAACAGTCCATTTTTTTCTTTTTTGATTATGCCAGGTTTTTCATCTTGAAATTGTCTATGTTTTTACTTCTCCTTAATAGGAGTTGAAGTCTCCCGATGTCTCACCACAGACCTCACCTCTGCCTCATTTGCTAGATCTTAACACTCTGTCAGTCCTCTTAGGAAGCAGTTCAACAGTCTCATATTGGTGCTGACACCTCATATAGACATGGCATTGACATGTGATAAAGAGGGATACCTGTAATGTACCAAAAATTTAATATTTGATTTTACTTAACTTTGAATAATAAACATTAACGTTATTTCTTGTAATGCAGTCTTATCATTAGCAACTAAGCACCTGAATGTGACCAGAGATCAATAAATTATTTCTGTTCTCTGCTTGAAATTTCAAATTAGAAATGCATTCAAGCGATGAATCTAGAATTATTTCAGAAGACTGACTGCTATTATTGGATGGATGAATTTTAAGATGTGGATATTTGTGAGAGGTTCACCCAGTAGATTTCACTGGCTTTAAGGCAAGAAATTGATGTCAAATAAGGAAAGAGGGTAAGAGTAGCAGACTCACATATTATAAAGAATTTGCTGTAATATATATCATTTTGTGTTTCAAAATAGTCACTTAGCTTTTTTATTAAACTTTGGCATAAAATAATTTATTAGCTTTAGGATGATTAAAACATGAAATTATCCACCCATAACTTCCATGAACTGTCAAAAATTTTTTGATTTCTAAGCCTCAGCCTTATCAGTTTTCATTTTGAATTATAGTGTCACGATTAGTTAATAAACCTAAATTCTATTACAAAAGAGACAAACCCTACAAAGAGCCCTTTTAGGAATATTTTGGGAAGATAATGTGTCTGTAACAGGTATTTGTTTATGTAAATTCGCAAAACAACTTGGAAATAAAAGGCTTGGAAATAAAAAGGCTTCTTTTATACAAGAAATTAGTTCTTTTCTAAGGTGGAACGAAATATTATATTTTGAAATCAGTTTTATTGGTTACGCACATTGCCATTAGAAAAAAAACATGGCATATGTTTTCATTTATTCAAATAATCTTTTATATTACACAAAAATTTTTGGAATATTTCTTCAAAGAGATTCTATGTTACCCATCTAGAATTGATTCCTAGAATTTTTATTTTGTTTTGTCAATATAATTTATCTACTAGAATATCTAACAGATTGTGGTTGGTATATAAATTTAAATCTTTTAGATTAACTTTATTGAGTTATTATTTACCTTCAGTAAAATGCACCCATTGTGAAGAAATGTCAGATGAGCTTATCAGCTGAGCTCACTTGCAGATTTCTGAAGCTCTTCTACAAAATTTTCCCCTCCACATCCTCAGTAACTCTTCCCAAATTCCACTGTCTGACTCGTAGCAATTCTCTATTTGTCCTCATTGTGTTGGTATCTGGAAAGTACCTCCAGGTACAAAGCCTGCGAGATCATAGGCTCCTTTTGCTTGTTCCCCTTCTCAGGGATCACAGTTCTGCCTGCTATCCAAAGTCTTAAAACCAGTGTTTCATATATTTTATCCAACCTTCTAAGTGTTTGCATTGGGAGGACTAGTTTGGTACCGGTTACTCTCATCAACATGATGAGAAAGACAATAGCTATTAATTTTTATAAATTTAGACTGTATATTATTAAACTTCCTTATTACTTCTAAAGAAACTAAATGATTTTAAAAATTGGATTAATTTGCTTTAATAGTAAATAATTGTCATCCTAAAAAATGATGTTACGTGTTCTTTTTTCCTTAAGAGTGCAACACAATAAACATTTAAAAATATTGCACTGCCAATAAACTATGGGATCATGTGAATAAAAAAGTGGCATTTTTATCTTGTTCTGGACTTTATATTTTGGCTGTAAATGATTGTTGGATTATTAGTTTGATATTGGAATTTGTTTTTCTTAAGAAAATATTCTAAGAATATCATGAGATATTTAATTTTTCTAATGTCTTCTCAGCATCTATCAGTATACCTATTTACTGTTTTCTCTGTTAAAACTATTGCTTAACTGAATCATTCTGGTATTCCTGAAATAAATTCTACTTGATGAAAATGCATTTGTTATTCTTTAATAACTGATTAAGTGCTAGTATTGTATTTTGGATTGTTTGCATCTATATTTATATATAGTTTTAAAATGAGCAGTGGAATTGTCCATTTGTCCATCCTTTAAAAAAGTTTATATGGAAATGGAATTATTTATTCCTTGGAAAGTTTAAAGAACTATTTTTCCATTTTAATTAGGCATAATTGACATATAATAAAATTCACATATATGAAGTGCACAATTTAAGAGTTTTGACACACATATACACCTGTGAAATCATCGCCACAATTAAGATAATAACCATACACCACTGCCAAAAGTTGCCTCTTGCTCATTTACAATCTCTCATTTCCTCCCTTCCCCCTCCTCTCCAGGTAGCCATTGATCTGCTTTCTGTTACTATAGATTAGTTTGCATTTTCTAGAGTTTATATAGATGGAATCTGCATTATTTATTAATTTTCTGTCTAGCTTCTTTAACACAGCATAGCTATTTTGAGATCTATTCATGTTGTTCATACTTTGTTTTCTATTACTGAATAATAGTATTCCATTGTATAGATAACCACAATTTGTTTGTACCACTGAGGGAATTTTGGCTTGTTTGGAGTTTTTGGCTATTAGGAATAAAGCTACTAAAAATATTTCTGTGTAAGTCTTTGCGTGGACATATGCTTTCATTTCTCCCAGATAAATGCTTGGAGTAGAATGCTGGGTCATATTGTAGGTGTGTGTTTAACTTCTATATAAATTGCCAAACTGTTTTCCAAAGTGGTTATGCTGTTTCAGATTCCCAGCAGGAGCATGTAAGAGTTCTAGTTGCTCCAGGTTCCTGCTAACACTTGCAAGGTGTGTGTAGTGTATGTGTAGTGGCGTCTCATTGCGGTTTTAATTTGCATTTCCCTAATGCTGATGAAGTTGAGCACTTTTTTACAGACTTATTGACCACCCCATTCCTTTTTTGATAAAGTATTTGTTCAGGTTTTTTTTTTTTTGTCCATTTTTAAAAAATCATTGAATTGAAGAGTTCTTTATATATTTTAAACACAAGTCCTTTGTTAGATATGTTTGGCAAGTATTTTTTCCCAGTCTGTAGCTTGCCTTACCATCTTTGTAACAGGATCTTTTGAACAGCAAAAATTAGTTTGTTTATTTTGATAAAATCTAATTTGTTTAAATTTCTCTTTTATAGTTTGTGCTTTTGTGTCATGAATCCTCTGCCAAAACCAGGGTCAATAAGATTTCCTCCTGTTTTCTTCTAGATGTTTTATCATTTTAGCTTTTATATAAAATCTATGATCCATTTAAAGTTCATTTTTGTATATGATATGGTATGGATTGAAGAGCCTCCTTTTTTTTTCCCCCACATATGGCTATCCAGCTCTTCCAATGCCATTTGTTGAAATGATTTTTCTTACCCACTTAAATGGCCTTTCTGGTGTTTATTTCCTACTGGCTTTCGGTAAGTTTCCTACAGTGACGTATTTCAGAAGACGACTCACCAGGAACTCTTTTGAGCTCACTTTCTCTGTTCAGCTCTCTTTTGTCCAAGTAGCTCTGTCCCTTCTGGTTCTCTGCACAGCAAAGTGAGGCCATTTTGGCTGCCCCAAATTTTTAACACTTTTTCTTCAACTCAAGGAGACTGCCAGGCTCTATTTGGGTTCCCTTTGCCTACACTGCAGCCCAGAAACTCTGCAGGAGGCGAGCTGAGGCAGTGATGGGGTCACCTTGTTTGTTTCCTTCTCATAGGAGCCACTGTTCTGCACTGCCTCCTGTGCAGTTGTCTGAAAATTATTGTTTCTCATATTTTGTCCAGTTTTTTAGTTGTTTAATGGGGAAATGTCGCTGTTACTCCATCAGAGCTGGAAACAGAAGTGACCCAAAGAACTGAATTTATGATCAAATAGGCTTTGTACCTAATTTGAAGATAATAGTTTGACATACTTTAAAATTCTTCCGTTGATTACTTGTCAGTTTTGTTTTTTAACTTCTGGGTCTGATTTGGTAATCAATTTCTTTTTTCTAAAGAAAGTCTTTGAATATGTTCATATTGAGTAACCTGGAGTTGTTTATATTCTCTTACTTTTAAATAGCTACCAAATCTCTAGTTATACTGCCACTTTCATTCCTAGTTTTGAGTTTTTGTGTTTTTTTTCTTATTATCTTAGGTAGATTAAACAGGTTAGTAGCTTGCCTGTGCTATTGCTTTTTTCAAAGGTAGAGCTCTTAGCTAATTTTATCTAATCTACAGTTCTTTTTATTCTTTAAATTCTGTGTTTATCTCTACTGAGTTTTCCTCCAACTTACTTTTTGCTTGTTTTATTGTCCCTTTCTTGATATCTTAAACTGTATGCTGAAATTCAAGTTATTTCTTTTTCTCTTCTTTTTAAATAATAAAAGCATCCCCTGTAGCTACAACTCTCCTTTTCTGGTATTTATAGTTGTCATTATTACTGATTTCTAATAATCTCTAGAGGTACTTTTGATTTACTGTTTAATGAAAGAGTTATTTACAAGTTGTGTACTTTCGTTCTTTTTTTACAATTTTTATCAACATTTTTTTCAACATATTTTCTCAGTTCTTAAATACCAAAAATTGTAAAATGCACCATCAGTTTAATTATAGTTATTTTGAAGGAAAAATATTGATAGTAAATGTGATTCATAATCAAAGTTTGAATCTAATTCTTGTTTGCATTCCCTGACTGAAGAGTCTTTTAAATCACCTTTGGCCATCGGGGCTATGCATGTGATCACATAAGCATAAGATTTCCCTAAATCGAGACATTGAACAGGCAATCTTCAAGCAAAATATTTTTTTCATTTCAATGCTATATTAGTATAATATTTCAAGAGACATTTTAAAGTGAAAATTAGGTATTCAAATTTAAGTGGGTTTAAATCCACATGCATGTATTGCTATTTTAACATCACAGTTACTCATTGGAAGAGCCAATGCATTCAAGGGTACAAGCAAACCAACTTTATTTTTATGCATCCCCTTTCACCTATTTGTGTCATTCTCTGGGGCCTTATTGTGCCCTGCCTCTTGGCTGAAATCTAGGGCAAGCCACATGTCTTTTTTACCTACTTTTAGGCAATAAAAAAACACTTCTATTGACAAAAGTCTCAGTTCACAAAAATACCCATTCCAATGTCATAGTCCAAATTTAAAATTCATTTAAAGTTTCTCGGGGCCGGCCCCGTGGCTTAGCGGTTAAGTGCACGCACTCCGCTACTGGCGGCCCGGGTTCGGATCCCTGGCGCGCACCGATGCACCGCTTCTCCGGCCATGCTGAGGCAGCGTCCCACATACAGCAACTAGAAGGATGTGCAACTATGACATACAACTATCTACTGGGGCTTTGGGGGACAAAAAAAAAAAAGGAGGAGGATTGGCAATAGATGTTAGCTCAGAGCCAGTCTTCCTCAGCAAAAAGAGGAGGATTAACATGGATGTTAGCTCAGGGCTGATCTTCCTCACAAAAAAATAAGTTTCTCTCCTCCTACTTAAAACACGCCCTTTGAAGGGACAAGGTGGGTATAGTGGGCCTTTTTCCCATGTCCTCTACTCTGGTATCTTAGCGGCTCTTTTAAGTTTGAATCTGGCCAAAGAGGAGGAGGTAAGAGTAGATAAGGTCTTACTCCTCAGGTTCTGTTGGGATGGTCTAGCATTGGCTTCCCTGGGTTTGACAGATGTTTAAATGTTGACTGGATCTATATTGGGTGATGAGTTCTTTAGCACCCGGTCCCTCCTCCACTTGCTGTGAGGTAAATGCATCTCCTCCAATCTGTTGCCTAAGACGTTTTCTTAGCCTCTAGGCACTGGCAGCTCATCTCCAGCTTCTTGCTACTGAGGCAGCCTCATCCCTCTAAGCAGTTATACTGGACACCATCTAAGACAACTTCAAGATGGTTCTCTTTCTTACATGGCTCGTATCTGGCTGATGGGAAATTCTCATACCTCCTTTGCCCCAATGAACTCTTGACTCTCAAGCTTCCCCCCTTACAGGAATAAGCGTTCCCTTGCTATATCACCAGAACAGCTAACCAAATGAACTCATCAGCTCTTTAGATTTCTCAGACCCAAATCAGAATTCTGTTCATTAAGACCTCATACCTCTACACCATGCTCCAGCATAAACACATTGAGTTCTTAGAGTGATCTCGCTGAGTATCTTTTCTCTGAATTTGAGATAAGAGAAAATGTTTTCCATCCTAGTCTGTGGGCATTCTTTGCACCCTGACAGTCCTTTAAAAACTCCCCTCTCAGCTTCTCTATTTATGTCATAAGCTAGATATTGGTGGCTAGTTAAGGCTCACCAAACTAGTTTTTCAGAATCTCCATTATCAAATCCTGCTTTGGTGACCATGTACCTCACTTTGGAATTCTGAGAGAAGTTGGTATATTTTTTTCTTGGAGACATAACTGAAACTGTGATGGAAAGATTTACATTTTAACATCCTATTTTATTACTATTACAGATACCTAAATCAAAGAGACAACCATGTTTAGAGTTATTTTTAAACTACGTCTAATTCACAAGTGCACAAGTATTTACCACTACATCATAACTTACTCCTCTGTCTGGTAGCTACAACTTTTTAAAAGTGATGATAAGACTCACAATTTTATGAAATTTAAAAAGTGAAAATTTATAGACTTAAGGATTGAGAAAATAGGACCATTTCAATTTTTGTTATACTACAGTTAAATAATGTTATTTGGAACTTACTGAGGTTTTCTATGTATTATTTCCCAATAATTTTCACATTGCGGCATATATAGTAAATTCCAATGATTGTAAGCCACATCAAAATTAACAGAAATGGGCCGGCCCTGTGGCTCAGCGGTTAGGTGCTCGCGCTCTGCTGCTGGCGGCCCGGGTTCAGATCCCGGGCGCACACCAACGCACCGCTTCTCCAGCCATGCTGAGGCCGCGTCCCACATACAGCAACTAGAAGGATGTGCAGCTATGACATACAACTATCTACTGTGGCTTTGGGGGAAAAAATAAATAAATAAATAAAATTAAAAAAAAAAAATCAACAGAAATGATGCTGTTCACCAACCTGCCAGAAGGCTGAGAGAATCAGTATTTGAACACATCTGTAACCCATTTGAAAGATTAGCAAGGTCTGTTTTAATGTGTGATCATTTTCTGATCATTTTCAGATCGTTGTCTCATCATTCTGACATTGTATGGGAAATTTTCATAATTTAATACATACATCTTAATTACATCAGCCCATAATTTAGTACATATGTCTTAATACATATAACATATATAATATATATAATTTATATCACCTAGACTTCTATTTTACCCTTCAAAGAAGGAGATGTGTTAAAGATTCCCATAGCTATTGAATGTCAGGAACCACATTTACGTATGCTAAAGGTATTTTGCTTTATGTATTTGAAAGTAATGTTATTTTTTATTACAGATTCATGATTATTAGAATGTCCTTTAAATCTTATCATTTAGCTATTATGGACCCTAAGGCGATAGCACTTGAAACTGATTAGAGAAATGAATATTAACTAGAGTTCCTGAAGTTGGAACTGGTACAATAAATGGATGGTATTTGAGTTCCTTATTTTAAAGAGGGTAGAATGTGCTTGGGGCTGTACTTTGAGATAGTAGCGTTAAGTTATTAGAGCAATTTTGTTATTTGTATGTATGGATGCATTAGTTTGCTAGGGCTGCCATAACAAAATACCAAAGACCAGGTGGCTTAAACAGTAGGTTGTTTTCTCACGGTTCTGGAGGCTAGAAGTCCAAGACCAAATTGTCAGCAGGTCTGGTTTCTCCTGAGGCCTCTCTCTTTGGCTCGAAAACGACTGCCTTTTCACTGCGTCCTCACCTGTCTTTTCTTCTGTGTGAGCACATTCCTGTTATCTGGCTATGTGCTCCAAGAGAACCGAGAAACTCTCTTAGGGCAAGTTTTCCATGTTATTACTCAGCAATCCAGGTTGCTTCCTGTCATCAGCAAGAGACTCCCGTGGTTTCCACAACAAGGAGAATGAAAGCTAGAGGGTCGTGCATTGTTCTTACACGCTTCAAATAGAGTGGTCGCTTCTCTTCATAGTCCGTTGGCCAGAACTAATCGTATGGCACCGCCTAAGTGCAGGAGGCTTGAAGATTTGAGGCGAGCACTTGGCTTTTTGATAAGAAGTAAAGGTTTCTTCGTAGAGTTTAAACATAATCTAAGGAGGACTTGTGTTTCATGGTTATAAACAGGAAGTCATTTTCATTAGGACGTAATGAAGTCAACACGCAAAGAGAAGCAAACATTTTTTAAAAATGACTAAGGCTAGAGAGACTAGACTTTAGTTATCTTTTTTTAGTCCATTATTTAGTGGTACCTTCTGAAGAGAGCAGTTGAGTGAGCCAATAAATTATTATTATTATTATTATTAAGGTAGTTTCCTTTGCATCTGAAAGCAATTAACAGAAGTTTGTCTCATGCAGAATGCTGGTATATTATCATCATTTTTGGTAGTCTTTTTATTTTTTGAAGGCTAAACAATCTTTATTAAATCTATAAAATAATAATGATTTGTTGAGTTCAAGATAACCTGACACGGATGTAGTGCTTACAGAGTGAGGCTTCTGGATCTTGCTTACATCTGAATATTCACTTTGTAAAAGTTCACTGAGCTGAGGACTTAAGATTTGCACACTTTTCTCTACGTATATCATCATTCAATAAAACATGTATTACAGTATATGTGATGTTATTAAATGATCAAAAATACTGAACAACAAGAACATTCAAGCTAGGGGTAGGTGACTAAAGTTGAAAGGTTCTAAAGTCCCATATTTTCAGCAAAAAGGTAGAAATATAGCCTAACTTTATATTTTATTACATAAAATATATGTTATAAAAGTTCAAGGGAGGTTTTTTTTCCAGCTTTATTGAGGTATAATTGAAAAATGAAATCGTATATATTTAAAGTGCTCAATGTAATGATTTGATATACATAAACATTTTGAAATAATTACCACAATTAAGTTAATTAACACATCCATAATCTCATGTAGTTACTACTTTTTGTGTGTGTGTTGTGAGAATGCTTAAGATCTACTCTTAACAAATTTTATTTCATTTATCAAAATGTCCTACAGCTTCATCTATGTTGTTACAAATGGAAGGATTTCCTTCTTTATGGGTGAATAATTTTCATTCATATATGATGTAATATATATATAATCACATTTTCTCTATCCATTCATCCACTGAAGGACACTTTGGTTGTTTCCATATGATGACAGTTGTGAGTAATGCTACAATGAACGTGAGAGTGCAGATATATCTTTGAGACACCAATTTTCTTTTCTTTGGATATATGCCCAGAAGTGGGATTGCTGGATCATATGGTAGTTCTAGTTTTAATTTTTTGAGTATCCTCCATACTGTTTTCCATAATAGCTCTACCAATTTACATGATAATTGTATGTTTTATATTTTTCTGTTAAACTTAATTTTTGACATTTGCCTTCAATGTTATATTCATATATTAGATTGTTTTCAAGTTAATTTAATATTTGTTTCAATGCTTATCTCTCATTTTTTAAGACATTCTCTATTTGTCATGTAATATCTTTTGAGCCGACAAAACTTTCCTTATCCTCCATTCTGTGCTTCTGGTATGGAAGGCATACATTCATTGCTATTTATGTAGTGAGCATGATAAAGCCTTTTTTTTTTAATTAAATAACTTTACAACTTCTCTGTTCTTATTTCTGAAAATGAAATGATCCCAGAATGTTTTAAATAATTTTCCAGTTTCTGCATTATTTTTATTTAATATTTTACTCACAAAATTTTTTCATTATTTTAATTTACTTTATACCCATTATTTATTCAAAATTACTATAATGCTTGCAAACAACTCTACCCAGTTGGGGATTTTTCCATCCCACTTGTAAATGAAAGTGAATTGTAGGGAAAAGTTCACCTGGGATACTTGGAATTTCAATGAAGTGTTATAGGTTGGAAAGTGAGTTTGGGGTAAAAGAAAAAAAGGATGTTATCTATTGACTATTTTAAACTCAACTTAAATAAAATATTCTTCAAAATACAAGGTTTATACTGATACAATGGAAATAGAAACAGAAGATGACAGTTATTGAAATTAACAATACAAAAGACATAGAAGTGTAGTAAAATGTTGCTTGTCCTAATCCCAGATGGTCTTTTTCTATGGGGGAAAGGAAAACAAAATCAAGGAAAGAAACCAAAACAGCCTCTCTCTCCAATTTCAAGGAAATTTATTGGAATGAATAGGGCATATCATGCCCTAACAAAACAAAAATAAATTGTGTGCTATGAATATTAGGATACTCTTAAAGATAATCCAAGATATATTCTTATTCATAATGTAAATGATACTATATTACTTCAAAGACAGTATAACCTGTAAAAACAAACTACTAGTGCTGTCATATTTGTCTTGTCCTTTGTTCGTACCTACACTGAACTACAAGTTATTTCTTAGGCCTCTATGGGGCTGAGTATCAATATTTGGTTAAGCCAGTAAATGAATTATTCACTTAGTATCTCCTGCATAATTGACGGCTGGTGTTACCAAGACCTCTGTCTATGTCTGTTAATGGCTGTCTTTGTGCTCTGTTAGTCTCCTACCCAATGACTCCAGAGGATGCTGAAAGCTTTAATTCCAGAAAATCCAGGGCCATAAATTTAATGTATACTTGTTAATTCCAATGAAGTGTTTCTTTTCAGATGTGTAAAACTTGTTAGTGTAGCACAGCACCCATTTCACTTTTCTTATTTCTCACCCCTAACATCCCGCCCCATAATTAAGCTTGTTTTAAGCACTAGATGCAATTTATTTTTTATAAAGAAGCAATTGTAATGAAACGTTTTCATGTCGGTAGCTGGCTGTTTAAATGTCTAGACTAAGGTTATTCATAAATTGCTAATGACAGATACTGCAGATGAAAGGGATTAGAGGGTAGTAGTGGGAGAGCATCTATTAGAAATGGTCTGTGACACTTCACACTCTTCCCTGGATTCCGACTCCATTTCAGGTATTATTTGTATATGAGGAAAGGGGTTAGAAAACACTTGGTCCTATTCACTTTTTTAATATATAGTTTTGCATTGTTTGACTTATTTGTGGAGCATAATTATGAAAAAAAAGGAAGACATCAATATTTTGTTTGTTTGCCATTTAAAATGGCAGAGTAAAACACTTTTTTTGAGAGTCATCTGAGTAGTTGAACACGTAAACTATTTGTACTAAATATTGACAAGACTACCTAAGAGCAATGTGATCTCAAGGGACAAAAGTCCATACAAATTTTTCCAGAGATAAGAGCCAGATATTAGGGCTGTACTCTGAGAATGGGTCATGACACTTCACACTCATCCCTAGGTCTGACTGTTCTTATTCCATTTCAGGAACGATTCCTTTTTTAATATATAATTTTGAATGTTCACATATCGAAACCAATTTATAAAAAGTATTCTGTTCACTCTCTACTCTGCAAACCCAAACATATACTTCACAACTCAGCCAAACAGTACGTCTTCTGTGAAGTTTTTTTTCCCTTGAAGCTCCAAGGCATTTTGGGCATCTTCCTATTACATTTTCAGTCTTCCTCTCATAGTATATACCTCTCTATATAGCAGGCACATGCACTTGCAGCTTCAATACCTCTATCTACCCTTTGTCCTTGAGAACTGTGACCACGTTTATTCTTCAGGGAAACCTCAGAAAGGGTCACAGGACCTGACCCGTAACAGCCTTTCAAACAGTGAGTTAAGAAGGTGATTGAATTAGTAAATTATTTATTTAGTAATAGATTCTTATTTATAACTGATAGGTTATATATAGTATCAAACACACACTGACTTAAGGGAAGTAGCTTTCTCTCTATGCATCTGTGAAAGGTGATGGAGTAAACGGTGTCTGGGTTTCCTTCTAGTTCTAAATGTTCTATAAGAAGAGCACCAATAAAAACCAAACAAAATATAGAAGCAGACAATTAGCCAAAAGAGAAATAGTTGCATGATAGTATATAAGTTGTTCAATATTATGTTATTACATAAATACAAAATGAGATATGTATGTCATTAATGACAAATTAATGTCATCTACATGAGAATATGTATTTTAAAAACATAGTAATTAACTGAGTTTTCAAGAATTCCAGAAACTGACAAACTAATAAACTATTTCCATGACTACATAACTTGGAATTATTTGAAAATATTTATAAAATGTCTTGGCAATATATATACCCTTTAATGTAGAAATTCAACTTATAGAAGGAATTTTAAGAAAATAAGAAATGTGCACAAAGATATATGTGCAAAGATCCACTCTGCACAAATATTAGAGTGTTAGAAGATTGAAGCAATAGCAATGCCAATAGAAAGGCATTGTATTGGACCCTATTCAGTCATTAATAACCGGATTATAGAAGAATATTTATTGATATTTGAAACTGATATGTGAAAATGTCAGTTACTAGACTATCTGAA
The DNA here is from genome assembly GCF_057802395.1 of Ceratotherium simum simum. NCBI lineage: Eukaryota > Metazoa > Chordata > Mammalia > Perissodactyla > Rhinocerotidae > Ceratotherium > Ceratotherium simum. The sequence goes on along the minus strand of NC_141928.1, from coordinate 32,452,942 downwards.
ATTTTTAGATGCCATTCTATATATAGAATTTCCTTCATTTAGTAAGAAGTAACATTAGTTTCTGTTTTCTGTTGTTTCGATAGTTTATCTTTATTTTGTCCCTTGTTCTCTTTTCCTATTTTCACATTTGCTTTAGAGAATAAATATCATTTTCTTTAATCAGAAAATAATAATTAATGATATCAATATGGAAAGATTAAAAGGAAGAAATAATGAAGATTTAAAACATCACCATCAGGATTTTAATAAAATATGTCTTAACTAACAAGCAACAGAGATAATGTTATTTGAAAATAGACTTGTTGAAGAGTAAGGTAAGATTGACAGAGATTTACCAATACTATAAAAAATTATCAGAATTAAATAATTTGCAAGATATTTTCCTTCTCCTGCTTATTGAGCTCTTTATAAGGTCCAGGAAGCAGAAATTATTATTATTAGATCATTTACTCTACTTTGCCTCATGCTTTAAAAAATGCAAAATTAGGCAAAAAAATCAAGAGTGGCCAGCCAACCTTATTATCCATTCCATCTTACCTTTACACATATGCTTGTAACAAATATTTTTTCTCACACATTTTTTTAACTGAGATAAACTTCTCATACCATAATATTCACCTTTTTAAAGTGCACAATTCAGATTTTTGTTTCAGTGTATTTTGTTAAACTAGCACCACTATCTAATTTCAAAACACGTTCATCACCCCAAAGAGAAATCTCGTATATTTTAGGGAAGACTCCCCATCCTCCCACCACCACCAGCCCTAGCCAACCACTAATCTACTTTCTGTATCTATGGATTTGCATATTCTGGGCATTTCATATAAACGAAATCATACACTATGTGATCTTTTGTGACTGGCTTCTTTCACTTAGCATAATGTGTTCAAGGTTCATCCACGTGGTGGCATGTATCAGCACGTCATTTCTTTTTGTTGCTGAGTAATATACCCTTGTAAAGATACACCACCTCTTGTTTATCCATTCATCAACTGGTCAACAATTAGTTGTTTCAACATTCTTGGCTATTTTGTTCTTGACTATTTTGAATAATGCTGCTATGAATGCTCACATACAACCTGTTGGAAATTTGGTTAAGATTACATTGAATTTATGAAAGTATTTGGCAACATCTTTTCAATATTGAGTATTCCTTAATCTTTGCTATTTTTTTCCCCACAGTTATTCTCTTTCTGGGCCATTTGACTTGGTGAAACATTAAAGAAGCCGAATGTCACATTCCAGTATGTTTTTTTGAAGATGGGTGCACATAAGTTATAGTTCTTAGTTATTTTTGTCTAAATGTTGGCTCAATGTCTTCACACTAGAATAACAACATGATTGAGAAAAATATTATTAAGGATACACTTTCCTGAGAAATTTTTAAATTTGGCTCTGTTGACTTTGGAGGTTAAGTGTTGGTGGTTGAATTTCTGATTTTTCCCTAATAAGTGAGTTGCTCTTTCTGCCTGGTTGCCTGAAAAGGTCTTTCTTAATTAATCAAGTTCAATAATGACGTCACTTCTGACTAAATGGTCACTGACATTCCTTGACAATTTTCCTTATATACACTGCACCATTTAATCTGTAGGTTTGTCTTTTGTTCTCATTCAGGAAAATTTTCCCAGATCATATCTTTTTAATATGTCATTTATTTGATCATTCAATTTTCCACTTGGATAAAATCCATTATCCTTGTGTTGGATAAGTTCTATATAGCCCTATTAATACTATTTGCCTTTACTTTAATTTTATAACTTTCTCTCTTCACTGTGATTAGGTCAGTTTCTTCCCACCATAAGCAGTCACTTTGCTTTCCAGCGGATACCTGTTGACTTTCTTGTGCTTCTCTGTTCTCAGGTCCATCAGGGGCTCAGGGGCTTCCTTCTGCTTCTTCTTGCACAGACATGGATAGGCATGGCTTATGGCTCTTGGTACTTTGTCATTGTTTCTTGTGTTTGGGAATTTGTAGTAATGCCTTGCCATCTATTTTGGTGGGAAATGCTTCCATACAATTTTGACTTTTTTTTATCTAAATCACCTCTCTTTATTTTATGTTGGGATTCTTAAACTCTACCACCATTGCTATCATTTTTCCAGAATTCATCCTTTAGTCTTAAAAGATACTATGATTGTTAAATGATTTTAATTGAAAAATCACTTTATTTTAGTTTTTTGAAGAGATTACACAGTGTCTTTGGTTTCCATTGTTGCGGCTGCGTTGCAATCTTTTCTTTTGCTTTCCTGTGCTTTGGTTCCACTATAATGAAACTAGAAATAGATTTTTGAATTCATCGTGTTTCCTAAAATTGAGGATGACTTTTAAAATCAATTCTAGAAAATTCTCAGTATAGAAATATTGCTTCTTCCTCCTTCCCTTTTCCTTTCCTCTACATCTCCAACTAAATCATATTAGGGCTTATTATATTATTATGAAACATTTGGACAACAATGAGGTAAGAAACCCATAGGACCAGCCAACAGTAGAAATTCCCTTTTTTCTCCTGTTTTGCTTCCTAATTTTCTGGTCTGTTTGGCCAAGAGAGACTCCTTTTAGCTCAACTCTTGGGAAAGAAAAGACTACCATCTATGGGAACAGGTTGGGCAAAGCAGATATGAGAGTGATATTTAAATCTCACAGACCATTCATGTGGGTGTGGCAGAGGCTCCAGAATGAAATCCTGAACACCGTGATCCACTAACTATGTATTATAATATTTAGGAAATTCGGGGTACCCACAGGAGAAGAGAGTTTGTTAACACTTGTTCACTGGCCCCCTTCTCATATCAGGTGGCTCTGGTCAAGTCTGTTCTTTCTGGTAAGGCTAATCTGGAGAACAATGGTGAACTTTTGAAAGGTTCTGACTGGATGCTATAGTCTGAGCTCTGACCTCAGGAAGTAGCACTCTATTGATGGACCATACCCGTACCTATAGGAATAAGATTCTATGCCCTGTCCAGAAGAGGACAGGTAATCAAAAATCGAGGACATTTTCCAGAAAGCCATTTTTTTTGCATTATTCAAACATTAAAGCAATAGAAAGTACTTTATCCCTTTAAAAATAAATAACAAGCAAAAGACAAGGAATTCATTATTCATAAAAATGAAGCTCTGCAGGTAGTCTGGAAAAGGGAGATTAAGAATTGGGTCGCATGCCTCTCTTCTTTTCTCTATTTTCAACTTCAGTGCAGAGACAGGAAGATAGAGGAAAAAGTGCATTTCTAGATAAGGTTCTGCTCTTCCAACATGCCCATTCCAAGCATGCAATTACTCTCACCAATCCCAGACGGCACGTGCAACCTGCACAGTCTATAGATGTTAGTTGTTAGAGTAAGTGGCCCCCAGAGAAGGTCACAGGAAGGGAAGGTCACAGGAAGGGAAAGTCACAGGAAGGGAAGGTCACAGGAAAGGCATCAGCACCTGGGACATGTCTCGTATCCTTGCTCTTCCCCTCCTTGGGAATGAAAGAACGAATGAAGGAACTGAGAATGGGCATGTGTGAGAGATGGTGACAGAATCTCGGTTGGTTTTGGAGACAGGAATTCCAGACTCTGCTATGGACAAGTAGTTTAATTGCACTAAACCTGAGGCTCAGCCTTTGAAATAATATTTATTCAGCTTGGTATTTGTAGGAATCACATGAGATAATTTGTGTGAAGGCCCTTGGTAAATGATAAAACATACACATGTGAGAGTTTCCATTATTTCCATTGGTTATTTGACATTGTGCACTCATTCTTGGAGCTCTTAGAATCTAATCACCCAATAGTCTCTCCCAAAGGGCTGTTATATGCTGTTGCATAGAAGATGTTTTGACTCCCACCTTTACCACATACCACCCAGTCTTCTGGTTTCCCTGCTTAGAGAACTTGCCAGGGAGGACCTGTGGTGACCACAGACATGCCAATACTTCAGAAAGGATGATTCACCCCTTCTTTGTTCTTCATCCTTTTTAGCATGGTCTGTGCCATTCCAGGATTCTTGAGCAGTCTAGGGGACTGAGCGGGGGATCGCATAGGTAAAGAAGAGGGGACCACATAGGTAAAGAAGGCTTAAAAAAGCCATTGAGTGAGGGTGAAATGTCTGCGGTAAAGTCAGGGATGCAGGGGAATGTGTTGGGATATCACGCATTAGGTACTCCTACCCCTGACAGACCTACCTGGGCTTCCTCTCCCCTTTTACTTCTGGCTGCATCTTCCACTTTCTGTCCCCTGCAGCCCCCTGCATAAGCACCCTGGAAAGGCCAGATATTGTCGAGACGTCTGTTGTGAGTTGTGTGCATTTCCAACTGCCATACATGACCTGCAGGAGGACCCCATGGGAGATATGGCTCCCTCTGTGCCCCCTCCACCTCCAGAGCTTCCACGACTTTGTCATGTCAATATCTGGCCTCTAGCCTATCTCCAGACTCTCTGAGAGACCAATTAGCAGCCCCTATGCCTCAGGCATCTCTAGAACTTGCCTCTGCTTTCTCCTCCTTTCTGACTGGGGCTCAATTACCTGCACTCTGTGGGAGCCCTCCCTAACATTATTTTGTTTGACAACTTCTGGCAGGTGGTACCTGCAGAGGCCCATTGTCTCTCACTGCACCCCATCTCGGCTCTGCCCTCTCTCTTCTCCCTCATGTTCTTGTTTTTTTCTTTCAACTCTTATTATGCAATGGCCTCCACCTCTACATTGCAGCTTTCATCGCCATCACTGACCTTATCCCTACCAACAGAGACCTCGTTGACATTCGCCCTCTGTGTTCTGATGCCCTTTTTCCTACTCTCACTGAGAGCCTGATCTCCTCTGCCTCAAGGGTAGGCCTTGCCACACGGCTCTTTTCATTTTTACTTATCCTATTATTGCCACTTCCACCAGCTGTCTCCTCTTTGTTGAGAGAGTCCTCTCAGCCATTAGACTCTGAGTCCCTCCATTTTCCCCCTTTCTCATCCTCACCTCTGGTTCCTCCTTGTTATCTGAGCATTTTTTGCCTCTGGACCCAACCACTCCCTCCCTTTCCTTGCCCTCACACTTACCTCTGGGCATCCTCTTTCAGATTGCACTTTTTGCTACTGAATTCCACATTTGCAAGAGACTTTCTTTCACCTCCATAACTTGCTTTTTCCTCTCCTCCATCAGAACACACTGAGATCCCAGACTCCCTCACCCTACCAGGCCTCATTATGTCTCTGGACTCCATCTTTTTCCCTGACACACCCTCTCTCAGGCCTATTCCTATGCGTGTATGTGTGTGTGGCATTCCTTGCTGAAGCCGCTGACCACACAGAGGCCCATCTACCTCATTGTAATTTCCCAAGTTACTAGTTAGCATACCATTCAGGCCCATCTCATGAATGGCAGTGATTCATATGTCTGTCATTCTCCGTCACCCACTCTCTCTACATCACTACCACCAGCCTTTGCCTTCACTATGCTGTCAATTCCAATCCTACTGAACTCCACTGCAAACAATCCCTTCTGGCTGGCCTCTTCTCTGCCAACCACCTCAGACATTGAGCACTCCAGCTTGCTCATTTCAGCCTCATCAAAGAGGGGGAGCATCTCCTCTAAGCACAGTTTGTACATCAAGGAGTTGGTAGAAATGGCTTTGTGTGTTCCTACCATGGTCAAAGCATCCTGGGAAAATGTTAAGGCAAACACCCCAGTTCTCCTTAACAATAATTGGGAGACTCAGTACTAACTAATAACCTGGGAAATTACAGTGAGGTACATGGGCATCTGTGCGGTCCGGGGGCTTCAGCAAAGATGTCACACACCACTAACCATGCTGATTGCCCAAGATCCAGGACAGCCGTGCTTTAAAAAGCGGCTTCCTGATGACACAAATCTTCATTTGGACACAGAGCTCCAGCCCAGCTGCAGCCTCAGTCCTGTGTACTGCATTGCCCCTACCCTCCAAATACTTGGTTTCTTGGCTCTCTAAGTCTCATCCCCAGAGTGGATTCACTGGGGACCTGGCAGCTTCCCAGGTACTGAGTGCCAATCAGGAAGCCAGAGGGAGTAACCGGTGCTAGTGGGAGCACCCTAAGCTTCAGGCTACAAGGAAGAACCAGAAGGAATTTTGTCCAATGGCCAAGAAAGAGGATGCTAGATGCCCCAAAGCCCAAGAGCGTGTTGATGGGCCAACAAGACTGTAAGATGCCCAAGTCGGAGGTAAGAGTCACCCTGCCCAGGTCAGTGAATTACCTGAAATCTTTGGAAGTAAGACTCCATCAGTCCTGCTAGAGAACATACAGCTTCTTTCTGAAAGGAAAATGGGAATAAAAATAAGCTATTTTCAGTGACTTTGTCCCCAGAAAAAAAAGACAAGAAGCAAGAAGGCCCACTGCAAATAGACAAATCAATATCAGCCCCTGTGCTAAGCCCAGGCCCAGTGAAATTGGGGCTGATGTTACGGACTCTGAGGATCCTGAAGCTCAGGCCACTTGTAAGTCTTGGGCCTGATCCTAGAAGAGTGATATAGACTTCGGGAGAGATTTCCAACATGCCTAGAAAGGCACAAGAAGGAATCCCAGTTCCAGGCAGAGTTTTTAAATGGGAATTCCGGGTCAACATGGCTCCCTCATATCCAGCTGAAAGGAAAGGGAAAAGCCCATCATCACACAACCATCACCATCACATCGCAGTTTCTGAGAGCCAGAGTGGTCCCAGCAGGGACAGGGGCTTCAGAAACTATGAGAGACATCCATGGAAAACTGTCAGACTCGATCAGTCATCTATAGGATTCATTCCCCTCCCCCAAGCCCTCTGATTCACTTCCTCCAGGAGCCAAGGTCCTCAAGTTTAGACCAATGAAACTAGATTCTTCAGGTCGCTTTTCCCACTGGGTCAGGCTTTGTTTGGGGGGATGTTTTGCAAGTGTTGGGGAAGAAAAATAATTTCCCTCTACCTTTCTAGATTCTTGGCTGAGACTTCCCCATAATAAAAGACAGGTTAACAGAAGAAAAACAAGTAGAAGTTTAATAATACGTATACCTCCTGTACACATGAGAGAAACTCAGGAAAACTGAGTAACTCCCCCAAATGGCCCAAGCCACCACCTTAAATACCATCTCCAGCTAAAGACAAAAGAAGATGTTGGGGGTGGGGGAGCTAGTTATGGGAGGTTATCAGGCAAAGCACAGTAAAGGATGGAATGGTTATGCAGATATGTCTCTGTCTTCTCCATTGATAAGAGTTTCTAGAGATTTAGTCATCCTCTTCCTTGTACAGAGAGGGAAACACCCTTACAAATGGAGATTTCCCTTATAAATCTAAATGTCTCTTACATAAGGGTAACTTCTGCTCAGTTTTCAAGCTTCTCCTGTGTCTGCTCTTTCTTAAAAATAAACAGCTCCAAATAATCCTACAACCAAAGAGGCATATTTGGAGGTGGTAAATTCTGCATCCCTTCACAAGTAAGTCAGGAATTCATCCTCTATACCCTCCTGGGAGGAAAATATCTATCATCAGGTTTTGTGTCTAGAGAATGTGGCAATGCCTTTGGAACCTAACAGTGGGTGAATAATAAAAATAATTTTTTGTTGTTTTCAGCCATTGAGATCTGTGCTAATTTGTTATGCAGTGAATAACTAATGTACTAGCCACCCAAACAGTTAAACAACAACAAATCAATAACCGAACCCTCTCTATCCCACAACTCTCTTACTTTGTTAATATAATCAGAGACCTTCACTCAATTTACAATTTACAATTGTTAAATGTTATGTTTTGAGTAGGTAATGAGCCTGCCTCCAGTCACTCCCTTAAATTGTGTCGGACGTGAGCCATATTTAGCAGCAATTCCTCAAAGTACCTACAAGTTACTAATACTTTTATATAATAACTATGAAATCCTTTGTTTTTCCCTTTGTGTTCAAATTTCTTCAAGTAGATTTTTGCAGTTTTTTGTTTTGTTTTGTCTTAAATAAGAGGATAGTTGCAGAATGTGCTAAAGGGTATTTGTTCCTGAGTGGTTAAGAGGGAGTCATTCTTAATCTTCAATTAATCAGGATTTTCAATTAATCCTGACACCACTTAAAGATACTTGGAGTTCCTATGAAGACGTTATAACAAATACAAGCAAACAAACAACTATATAAGCAATAGAAAAATCAATAAAAAATAAACTAATTACGTAAAAACAAAACTTCTTAATTTCCTTTCTAAATACCATAGCCTCTTCTTTGGAAAAAAAAGATGATCTTACGCTTCAGGATCTAGCCCCTTTCTTATTAAATGTTTTATACATTTATATGCTGTAAGGAAGGAAGACAATTCCTTTACCCTTTAGGTCCTTCTGGCTGGTCTAAGAATTAAATTGACACAAGAAAGAATAACAGGAGAAAATCAAACAAAGTTTAATAACGTGTATACGTGGGAGAAACCCAGGAAATCTGAGTAACTCAGCTAGAAGGGCCGAAGCTGCCACCATACATACCATCTGCAGCTAAAGACAAAGGAGGATGTGGTCTGGGACTTCAAAGGGGAGGAAGGCAATTCACATGGAAATAGAAAAGCAAATGTTTGGTAAACAGAACTTTGTTAAGAATGGGCTTAGTAAGGATACTCACAGTCTACTGATACCCAGAGTTACCTATGGTGATGGCCTGTCCTGGGGACAGAACTTACGTCTTAAATTCTTTTAGGCAGTTAGGGGGAAGGTCAAAGTTTCTTTCAGAGCCTTTTGTCCTCAACCAAAGAGACACATCTTGGGGTGGCCAATTCTGATACTCCACAACGCAAAGTAATCTGCATTTTCTTATTTCTTGTCACTTGGCATAATTCATTTCCCTCAATACAAAGCTTTTATTTGGTAAGTGTTTCACAATATGGATATAACTGTTTTAGTACTTTTGAACTCACTAATAAAGAGATATGGTATACAAATAAATGAGTGAAGGATCATACATGTATTTATGGAAGTCAAATTCATTGAAGTTTTTTTCACATCTTATCATTCATCATTGTATTTACTTCATCTAATTAACCAAGGTTTTGCGGTTACAACATAGTTTATGAGTTGGTTGTTTTCACTGAATAATACCACGGTGTAGACTCTATTAGTATGGTAAATGGATGTGAATGCATATAGAAATTTTGCTGAAAAAAGATGAAAAGATTTCCTGCCATAATCACCAGGACTGTGAATATTATGAGATATCATACTCATAACTATGTTCAATTACATGGAAAAAAAGGATTTTTGCAGATGCAATTTAGATTACTAATCAATTGACTTGGTGATATTGAGAAGGGCAATGATCTGGACGGGCTCAATCTAATCACAATAGCTGTTTAAAACCAGAGAATTTGCTTCGACTGGAAGCAGAACAGGAAGTCAGAGAGATTTAAAGTGTGTGAAGGACTCATCATGCCATTGCTGGTTTGAAGATGGAGGGGGCTATGTGACAGAGCACAGAGTAGCCCCAGCTGACAGCCAGTAAGGAAACGGGGACTGCAATCTCAATGAACATGGAAATGGATTAAAAATCTTGAAAATCTGCATACACTTAGATTTATCTAATAACCCTGATGCTAGTCATCCTCTGAAGAGGATGGTCTCTTATTATCATGGTCGTGGATTTTTATCATTCCCTACTACATTTAAGATTTATCTAATAACCCTGATGCTAGTCATCCTCTGAAGAGGATGGTCTCTTATTATCACGGTCGTGGATTTTTATCATTCCCTACTACATTTATTTCTTTGAATAGTCATATGCTGTCCTCTGTCTGTGCTCTATTTGGAGATATATGGTAAGATATCCCATGACTTTGGGGTTAGGGAATGGAAGGGGACATCTTTCTCTTTACTAAGAGACATCTCTCCTTTGGTTTCTCAAAGGTGACATGGGGTAGGGAAGGAGGGTGACATTGGCATTGCATACCCTCCTATTTCTAGATTTCTACATTGCACTTTCTCAGAGGTCCAAATGCTTAAATAATCCTCTTTTTAAATTGTATATTTATTTTAAGGAAAAATATAACAAAAGTACCTTAAACCATTCAGAGAATTTTCCTAGTGAGAAGAGGCATGGATAAACCAGACTTGCCCCTGCTCCCTCACAATCTTTAACTTTATACAGGTATGTGTATGGGTGCAGGAAGAAGAGATATTGGGCTTACAGACACCTAATAGAGCTAGAAATTTCTCTCTCAGCTTCCAGAATGGTTAAGATACAAGGAACTTCATATTTCACAAAATTTGGATGTGGAATTTTGGGGGTGGCTGGATTCTGCATTCACAACAGGGGAGAAAACATAATCCGTTTGTGAGCAAAAGCTGCCAGCAGCCTCAAGAACACTTTCCTATCCTGCTGGAGGCTGCAGAGACCTGTACTGGTTCCCTCCTTTCAGTGTAGCCTTAAAGGAATTCTACAGAGGTCCAGTAGGTTCCTCTATCTCTACCCTCATATGCTGTAGAACAGTAGGGAACGGGAGCCATCCAGCTCTGTGGTGTGTCAGCACGGAGCAGGCAGGGAGGCTTCTGCGGCTCTCCTTCACTCACCTGACTCAACAGAAGAGTGTCTCTTGGTCAATTTCCTGTTAGAAGTTCACAGACTTCCTTTCCTCTCCCAACCCCAGAGAGAGCAGACAGCTCAGTGTGAGTGGTACAGTTGTGTGACTGTATGTGGAGTAAACTTGGCTAGTTGGCTTTTGGACTCCATAGACCTAGTCCAGGGGTGTGGAGGGTAAGCAGTATCATTTATGCCTCTTCCTCTCCCTGACAAGCAGAAGCCAAATAAATGGGAGAATAGAAAAAGGTCTCATTAGGAAAACTAGGGGAGAAGGAGCACATGCTATTTACACCTTTGAACAAGGAATCTCAATATATCTACAGTAAATACTTGAAGTCGGGTACCTAGGGTTACTGTAGATATTCAATAAGTTTTCTTGTTTAACCTTGGGCGGGTGAATCAGGGGGCAGGAGGATTTGTGAGCTTGTTTTGCAGAAGAAAGAGAAAACCTTAGGGGAGGTTGCTATCACCAGATGACCAGCCTCCAGCTGCCGTTGACATCCAGAAGTCCAATTGTCCAAGGTTTTCTCTGGAGTGTAAGATTATTCCTTTGTTTCTCAGAAACTCCTCCTGTCAAGCGCGTTAGCTCTATAAAACCCTCTTCTTTCTTCTCTCATTAAGGTAGATTTGAGAGAATCCATGCTCCTGCCTTCTTGTTTTGGCCAATTCCAATAAACCTTTCTCCATCTCCAAGCACCAGTCTCTTGGTGATTGGGTTGCCATGTATCAGGCACATGAAATTGAGATTAAGAGATTCAGTGTCACACTCAGGTCACATTCCAGCCATGGCAATGGAACCTAATGTAAAACAAGGCACAAAATATTAAAGCACTTTCGGTGGGGGCTGGCCCGGTGGCGCAAGTGGTTGGGTGCACGCGCTCCACTGCGGCAGCCCGGGGTTTGTTGGTTCGGATCCCAGGCGTGCACCGACGCACTGCTTGTCGAGCCATACTGTGGCGGCATCCCATATAAAGTAGAAGAAGATGGGCATGGGTGTTAGCTCAGGGCCAATCTTCCTCACAAAAAAAAAAAAAAAAAAAAAAGAGGAGGATTGGCATCAGATGTTAGCTCAGGGCTGGTCTTCCTCACCAAAAAATAAATAAATAAATAAACCACTTATGGGCCATATATCCCCCACCGATCTCCACCTCAGAATGGGGGACAGTTCCTAGAACAAGTTTCATGTGTGACAGGAACACAGAGAAGGTTGGGCACTAACTGGAGGTGAGCTTGGGGGTTATTGCTGGAGTGGACTCTGGGCTGACTGAGCCTGAACCAGGAGAGGAGCTGCATAAGCATGAGTCACATCTCCAGTTTCAAACTCACCAGTGATTTCTCCCTGCTAAATGTCTATCTTGAAGAAAGGTCTCTAGTAACAATTTTTGTCTTTTTTTTTGTCTGATATTAGTACAGCCACTCCTGCTCTTTTGTTTATTGTTTGCATGGTTTGTCTTTCCTGATCCTTTTACTTTCAATCTCTTTTTGTCCTTGAACTCTAAGTGTATTTGTTGTATAGAGCATACTAGTATTACTTTAAAAAAATTTATTCTGCCAGTCTCTGCCTTTTGATTGGATTTTTTGAATGTTTAAACCATTTACATAGAATGTCATTACTTATAAGGTAGGATTTACCTGCTCTTTTGTCAATTTTTCTATATATTTTATATCTTTTTTGTTTCTCCATTCTCAATTAATTCCTTCTTTTTGTTAAAAACTTATTTTTTGTGCACCATTTTAATTCCCTTGTTTTTTCTTTTGTATATATTTTCAAGTTATTTTCATAGTGGTTGCCCTGGGGATTGCAATTAATGTCTTAACTTTAAACAATGTAGTTTAGATTAATATCATCTTATTTCCAGTACAAAAGCTTTGTTCCAACATAGCTGCATTCCTCCTACTTCATGTTACTATTGTCATACAAATTACATCTTTATATTTTAGAAACACATGAGCACATTTTTATGATCATTTGTTTATGTCATTTTCTTTTAAATCAGATTGGAAAAGAAAAGATTTACAAATAAATACATTTATACTATTTTAATATTTATCCACATAGTTACCTTTACTGGAACTCTTTATTTCTTCTTGTGAATTTGACTCACTATTATTCTTTTATTTCAGCCTGAAGGACTCTATTGAAACAATTTAAAAATATTTTTTGAGATATAAAATTAAATTCTTTGGGATACAAAGACTACATCTATCTCACGTCAGTTTAATTCTTAGACCAGCCAGAGGAACCTAGAAGAGTAGAGGAAAATTTCTTCCTCCTCCATATCGTGATGAAGGATAATTAACTATACAAGATGTCATTCGTAAAAATGTCACAATTCTAACTGTCAACCTTTTTTTTTTTTTTAATTTTTATTTATTTATTTTTTCCCCCAAAGCCCCAGTAGATAGTTGTATGTCATAGTTGCACAGCCTTCTAGTTGCTGTATGTGGGACGCGGCCTCAGCATGGCCAGAGAAGCAGTGCGTCGATGCGTGCCCGGGATCTGAACCACGGCCGCCAGCAGCAGAGCACGCGCACTTAACCACTAAGCCACGGGGCCGGCCCGTATGTCAACCTTTTCATCTCTAGTGGGTGGTGAAAAATAGCAAAGTGAAAGGGATTGGAAACGAAAATAAAAACCTTCTTATCAGTGTCTTCTATTTATTTGTTTTTCTGTGGGTTAAAGATTTCCACTCTCACGTATGCTAGAGATTATCTTCTCTGTAAAGAGCTAGCATTTCCATTAGGGAAGCTGCAGTGAAACAACAGAACTTTCTCCCTCTGTGTCTGTGCACATATCCTCATAGGCACCCTTAGGAACAGAGCAGCATTGATAAAAATTAGCTGGAGTTGATCTATACTTCAATTCTTCCAAAGTTCACTTAAATAATCCGTTACCTATTCTAGTTATTTCAATTCATTCAGTTTTAAGAAATTCTGTTTTAAGTAGGAGCTTGTCCAAGCATCTGCTTTTTTGATGCAATTGCTTGTACCTCTCCAGAGGGGGACACAGAGCCAATAATTTAGGCAGGGTGCAACGTCTCCCCTGAAGTTGCCACAACCTCTGCAAAAGCCCTTGGATGGAACAGTTGGCAGTCAGCTTTTGATAAACCTGAGACACATATAACTCCATCTACTTGGTTTCCAAGACTGGTCCATGTTTGCTTTGAACATGACAGTTGAGTAGGTCACCGATGCCTGCCCTCTGCTATTCAAGCCACATGGTCTGTAAATCTCTCTTTATTCTTCCATGACTATCTGCTTTATGTCTCACTCCCACAGAGCTCTATTTTAAGATCTTTGAGAATCTTTTCTTTCTTAATTTCTTTGTTATTTACAAAGCTCTTTTACAAGCAGTGTCTGGTTTTATTTCACAAAGATCTTGCTATCTAGGAGGTATTATTACACTTGTCATACTGATCATCAAGCCTCAGCTTAGGGAGATCTGGTGCCATATCTGAGGATACGAAACTGGTTATTTACAGTGAGAAGACAATTCTGACTCTAAGTTTAATGTGTCGTGTGTGTTGTGATTCCTGCTGTAGCAGGAAATCTTCACCTTTTGTGTTGGCAGCACTCTGAACACTGGAACATTAGCCCCTATACTTAAATGAATTTTTAAAAGGACCCAAGGCAACACTAAACAAGTCAGCATAATTGCCAGGTGATAACAACCACGTAAAATGGTGTTTCACATCATCTTTAAAAGCATGTGCATTTACTTACTACTCACTCTGTGGCCTTTTAGCACCATATTGCATTTGAGGAGAACTGTTAACTGCCTGTATATATTCACAAGACAATGTTCTTGCCTGCTCTAAGAAAAACGTGGTTTTTGCAACAGGTTTCCTGTCTCAGCACACCCTCACCTCTTACTCCTAGCAAATTAGATATGGCTCTGCTCAGAGTGATATTTCTATTACACACACGTAACCACGGGCCCAGTTAGAGCTAGTTTGAACAGACCCGGTTTCTCATCAACAAAGTGATTAAGGATGGTCTTTCAGAAAAACTGCAAAGTCACATAGCCAGGGCATGCACAAAGAAGAAATCGTGACCTGAAATGAGCTCGGAACCAAAGATCCTCCTTCCCATGGAACCCAAGGACGGGGACATGACCAGAATTTGAAAGTCAGACTCTTATCAGAAGTGGGGGGTCCCTCATTCAGGAAGACCCAGTGTTAAAATTCCTTCCCCCCCTCATGAAAAAATGTTTAGAACCCCATCTCAAATGTTTAGAACCATGTCACAAATGTTTAAAACCTTACCATAAAGGCTTGAAGCCCACCAGTCAAAACCTGTCCCACCAGCATTTCCACTCGTCAGCCTGTTCTCCTTAACCTCTTAAATTTTGTCCCAAATCCTGCATCGGGGAGACAGATATGAGGGCAGGTGCCCCCGGTCTCCCTGCAGATCAGTCTTGCAGAATAAAAGCTGATTTCTCCTGCCAAAGGCTGATGCCATAATTAATTGGCTTGTTTATGCGCATCAGGCAGAGAAGCCCAATTTTGTGTGGTAACACATACACATGTATGTATATAGTTTGCGATCTTCTTATCCTCTCCAATATTTTTCACATTGATAAAAATCTGGTGGTTTACTTTTGAGAGAACTGGAGTACAACAGAGGACCAGGAACACCAGCTAAAAATCTCTGCAGTATGTCATGGTTCAGTTAAATATCCTGTCAAAAAGCAATCTAAAAGGCTGGCCTGGTGGCGCAGTGGTTGAGTTCGCAGGCTCTGCTTTGGCAGCCCAGGGTTCATGGGTTTGGATCCCAGGTGGGGACCTACACACTGCTCATTAGGCCATGCTGTGGTGGCCTCCCACATACAAAATAGAGGAAGATTGGCACAGATGTTAGCTTAGCAACAGTCTCCCTCAAGCAAAAAGAGGAGGATTTGCAATAGATGTTAGCTCAGGGTCAGTCTTCCTCACCAAAAAAAAAAAAAAAAAAAAATCTGAAAATTAAGATGGTTGATGTCTCTCCTTAAGTGCATTAATTCTGGCAGTAGGTTTAATGTGATATCTATACAGTTAGGGTATTATGGGAAGAAGAACTTAGTAATTTATCTAGTTACTTCTTTCTTAGAAAAAATGCTATTTCTGGATTTTTTTCAACTCAACCCTTTGAGGGATTTATACCCTAACAGGGAAGACCCTCCCTTATAATATTTCTTCCAAACTATCTCCATAACCAGAATGCCAGGTACTAGAAATTCTTCCATTTTAGAAATTCTTCCAGGAGTTAGTTCTTACTATGCTGTTCCATATTAAATAAAAGGAAAGTCATAAATGGAACTTTACTGAAAAATGCTAAGTAATGATAGTAGCAACATTTATCGAGCACAGTATATACCAGATAATGTTTTAAGTTAATTGCGTATATTAACCATTTAATTCTCACAGCAACCCTGTGAAGTGAGTATACTTATTTTGTCCATTGTTCCAATGGGGAAACTGAGGTACAGAGGGGTTATGCAATTGACCAAAGTCAAACAGCTAAAGAGCAGTGAAACCAGAGTTTGAATCCAGGTATTAAGGATACAAAGACTTGGCATTTAGGCATCATGAAAAATAATGTTAAAAGGGAAAGAGGGAAAGATACAGATGAGAAAACAACTAACTCTAAGAAATGAAAGAATTTGGTTTCCAAACTATAGGCTAGTGGATTCCATTTTGTTCTCCTTGCTACCAGACCTAATTCCATTCCCCTTACTTTATGAGAGACTGACCTAGAAAATTCATAGTTTAGGAGTCTGAGTCGGTAGACTTAATGCAGAAACAAGAACACGTCAGTATAACTCAAGGACTCCTTCAAGATTCGAGGTAAAAATCCAAGCCTTGAAACATCTTTTCCCTCATTCTTATCCATAACACCATGGGTTACAGTTATATAGTTATACAGTTAGGGTATTCTGGGAGGAAGAAGTTAGTGATTTATCTAGTTACGTCTTCCTTAGCAGCACAGGAATGTCCTGGGTTAGTTTTTCACAAATAAATCACAGTGTCTACCTGGGTGATAGCCTACCTCCTCAGTTTGTAATAGGAGGCTGGATCCTGACCGGGAAATGTGGAAATGATTGATCTACTGCCCATGTTAAAGTCAAAGAGGCCTTACACAATGCCGTATGTGTACTGGTACAAATGTACCACTTATTTCAGGAAGTGCTAGGTTTTAAGCTCATTACTGACATGTATCAGAGTTTGATTAGCTACATTGGATGAGTTTTTACAGTAAAGTTTTAATTCTGTAATTAAATAGTTAATAGCTTTCACACTCATGCCAAGCTACAGTGAGCTGTTGAATCTCAGCCAGCAGGGTGGGAGGTAATACTAGCTGTAATCTTAATGGCTGTTAAAAGTTCATGTTTAATAGCTTTGAAAATAGAAATCTAACTTGAGAAGTCTACACAGACACCTGGAATGTGGGTGGATTCTTCAAGCATATGGTGAAGGAAAATATTGACAATTATTCAGTGGATTTACAACGACAGAAAGGCAAAACCATTCACCGGAGCCAAGCGTCTTCTCTGAGGTATGAGTGATCGTGAGAAGCTGTCTATATTAGTCAAATAAAACAAAATATTTCAGTTGCTTGCACATCATTGTGGATTCTATTGACAGAGTTACAATTCCTTTAACCCCAAATAATCCTTGGTTCAGTAGACCACAAAGGCCCTTTTTAGTATTGTTGTAATTTATGACCTGAATCTATACTTTAAAGCAGTTCCTGGTTTTATTAGTAGCAAGAGAACTGAATTACATTTAGAAAATATTTAATTTATGTGATGATCATAATCTTCCCATTGGGACTCTTCTTTCTCTAGACTATATTTTGGGCTGCTTTTAAAATGTCGTATTATGGTCACAAAAAGTAGTGGCTGCTTGTTCACGGAAGTCATTTTTTAGAGTTAAATCTCTCAGCTGCTCTACGGTGTTTCCTCTCCAGTGCCAAAAGAAATGAGAACATATTTTTATTTTAGGTTCCTTACTATCAGTTCCATTTTCTTAGGCAAATGGATTCTGTTTCAGTTCTTGTGTCTATATAAATGGTCTCTATAGTTCTAGGATATTTAACCCAAAAGATTGACATGAGTTCACACATTGAGAGAGCAGTTCTCTTAAAAATTGCCACGAGATTTGAGTGGACATTCTTTTTTTTTGAAAAGGCTAGTATTTCTAAGATTATTCAGAAAACAATTTACAAAATACACAGCTAGATCTATGTCTAAATGGGAAAAAGATTTGGCCCCAAATTCCCTATGCTACCAAACAGATTAAACTGATATGTTAAGTATCATGCCACTTGTTTTATAATAAAAGAATTCTGGAAGAGTATTTCAAGGCAAAATGAGTCTCTCTGCATCAAGATGGTTATTACAGGATATTTTTTATTGCCATTTTTTCACTATTATACATGCTAAGAGGGTACAATTAATTATAATAAGGAAATATTTAAAATGAAATATTCTACAGTAATAAAATGTACACATATTGAGGTGATATTGCAACAGAGAAAATACTGAAAAAGAAATACTAAAAAATGAATATTACATTAAAATCGTATTCACAATAAAATTATAACTAAAACTTATATGTTCATTTGGACAATAAGAAAACATGGCCCAATGAAATAATTTGAATGGCAGATAAATTGTTCCTTTCCTAAGAGTTTCATTAACGTTACTGCAGTTTTTATTATGTTCTATGATATAAAGTACATACATACAAATAATAGGAATCTTTAAGTAGTCTCTCTCCTACTTATTATTGGTTGCCTGAGAGGCATATTTCAAGAATGATTAAATTAATAAAAAGCAATATCTTGTTGAAATTATTAGCTTGCAAACAAATATATAGATAAATATCTGTCTAGAGATAGATGATAGAACAATAGATAAGTAGATAGATAGAGCTGGGAAGAAATGCAATCCAAACATCCTTTAACTGTTTGAGTTATGTAATTCCTGTTTCCATTGAATTTTATCAGAAAAATACTGTTATATTTAAACAACATAGAGAAAACATTTTTTAATCCCAACTTTTTATATTATGTTTCGTAAGTCATCCTTCACTAACCTAGAGATTTAGAGACAATATGTTTTATCTCCTCTTATAAAGTCTTGTGAATTATTTGGTGAAGAACTGATGATTTAAATAGTGGTAAACAAGGAAACTATCAAGTTTAGAAAGAGTTAGAAATATTCTCCAAGTGCCCACTGAAGAAGAACTCTGCAGTGTACATTTATGGAAGAGTCTTTAAAACTTTTCTAGTGAGGCACAATGGCATGGCTTTGATTTAAAGCTCTCAACTATCACAAAAATTAAATTTAAGGCACAGTGTGTTAAATACAGATCAACTCATTACTGAGCATCAACTCAATCATTGATGAAAGCTCTTTGAAAGGCCCATCATTATAACATTAAATGTCATTTTATTACCAGACAGTAACTGCCTGATTAAAAATCTTAAATGGATGGAGATCATTGAGAAGCCATATTGAAAGTATCTTCTAGCTGATTATTAAAGTCTGCAGTAAAGGGAAATATTAATGAAAATGACTAATTTCCTTGCCTCAATGTCTTTCATGTGTGTCCTCTCCTTTCAATTTTCACTGAAATACCCCTAATTTAAGACTTAATCTTCTCTCTTTTATTATTGCAATAGCTTTTTACAAATCTGGCCTTTCTGCTGTCATACTCCAACTCCCTTCAAGTAAATTCAAGACAAAACAGCTACAGCCATCTTCCCAAAGTCTATTTTTAAAAATATGCACATTCTTCGCTCAAAACTTTTTGATAGATTTACAATGATAAGAAAATAACATTCACCTTATCCTAAGATTTAAGGCTCCTTTAATCTGCATACTACTTATTTTTCTATTTTTAATTCTATATCTTTTTTCCAGAAAACAATGATGTATGACTATGATGAATTACTTACTTTCTGTGTTACACAATTTATAAGATTAAGTTGATTATGATTATGATTAATTTACCCTGGTTATATTTTTAGGCTAATACCATAATATGTTTTAAGCTGTTTCAAGCTATTGTACAAGCACAAAACATTCTGTAATTCAAATTCACTTGATGGGTTTTAGCCTAAATTTGTGTGTTATATTCTATAAATTCAGAAAATAATAGAATTTTAAATGGGAATGGCATTAGAAATAGAATTGTCAGTTATACATCTAGTTCAAAAATCTAGAAAAATATATTTTCATTGATATAGTTGTCTAAGTTATCTCCTTGTTTTCATAGCTTTTTCTCCTTCAAGTACTACGTCACTTAAGCACAGTATAGTGCTTTCTAGAATCAATTATCTTCTGCATTTCCCATTAATGAATAATTGGCCCAACAGTACTGTCCATTGGGTCTCTGAGCTTGGGCAACAGTTATTCCTTCTGCAATCGATAAACAGAGGTCAATTGGAATATGTTTAGCTGTGATATGACCTACACTGTCAACAGACTGTAGGAAACATTAGAAAGAATTATTTTCTCCCAAAATAAATGCAAACATTAGATAGTAAATGTATTTAATATTTATGAGGCCCAGGAGAAATTCTATTTGAGATGCTATAAAATCTGATAAATAACCTGATCATTTAAAAGACTAATAAAAAAGATTAAACCATGCCATTTGTGACAACATGGATAGATCTTGAGGGTATAATGCTAACCAAAATAAGTCAGACAGAGAAAGACAAATACCATATGATTTCACTCATAAGTGGAAGATATAAAAATAAACAAATAAGAGTGATGTTAGTATCATGGTGGAGTGAGCTTGCCCCCTTAGACTCTCGTCCACTATGATACAACAAAAAGGACACTCATATGCCAACAGAGGACATTCAAACAACACAAAAGATGTCTGAGAGATCCATACAGCCTTACATCTGAAGCTGGTACCCCTGGAGGAAGTGGAAGGAGGTAAGGAGAATGCCTTTCCTTCCCCAATGACAGCTACCCTAGGACCAGGACCACGCTCTCTCTGAGAAAGGGAGGGAGGGGCGGCCCTCCATGGGAAAACAATCACTCTCCGAGTTCTTTCAGAACCTGTGGGAAATTCCCATATGGAGGGGATTGAACTTTTGCAGGGGTGCCTTCCTCAAGATAGGACCCCAGGAGAGCAGATAGCGAGGGAACAGCAGGAAGGCCCTGGGATTGGGTAGGTGAAAGAAAGCACCCCTCCCCACACCCAGAGCACCGGCACAGCTGGGTGGCCAGAGTGCCTGCAGATTGTAGCAGGCTCAGAATACACAGCTCTTGACCCCCACCCAGTGGTGGCAGGTGGAAGCTGCAACCAGATATTTTCAGAATGAGGAAAAATAAGCCCACACCCTCAAGCAGTATGCAAAAATATATTAAATCTTCAGACCAGAAGGAAAATGACAAGCACTCAGAAATCAATCCTGAAGGCACAGAAATTTATAACCTAAACAACAGAGAATTCAAAATAGCTATCATAAAAAAGCTCAACAAACTACAAGAAAATGCAAATAGACAATTCAATGAAATCAGGAACTTCTTCACAAAAGAAATTGAAACTATAAAGAAAAACCAATCAGAAATGTTGGAGATGAAAAACATGATGGAGCAGGTAAAGAAAATTTGGAACCTTTAAAGATCAGAGCTGACAGTATGGAGGAAAGAATTAGGAATATTGAGGATAGGAATCCAGAAATGTTCCAGAAGGAGGAGGAGAGAGAACTAAGACTAAAAAGAAATGAAGATTTTCTCCAAGAAATATCCAACTCAATTAGGAAATGCAACATAAGGATTATAGGTATTCCAGAGGGAGAAGAGAGAGAAAAAGGAGCAGAGAGGTTGTTCAAAGAAATAATAGCTGAGAACTTCCCAAACCTGGGGAAGGAGCTGGAAATACAAGTGTATGAAATCAATAGATCTACTAAGTATATCAGCATGAAAAGACCCTCTCCTAGGCATTTGGTAGTAAAGCTGGCAAAAGTCAATGATAAGAAAAAATATTAAGGGCAGCAAGATAAAAAAAATAAATAAATAATGTACAAAGGAATTCCTATCAGGTTTTTAGGGGATTTCTTGGCAGAAACCTTACAGGCTAGGAGAGAGTGGAATGATATATTCAAATTTCTGAAAGATAAAAACTTTTAGCCAAGAATACTCTATCCAGTGAAAACATCCTTTGGATATGATAGAGAAGTAATAGCTATCCCAGATAAGCAAATCTAAGGGAGTCCATTGCCATAAGACCCCAACTACAAGAAGTGCTCGAGAAGGCCCTCATGCCTGAAGAAAAAAAAAAAGAGAGAATGGGGATACAAAGCTTTGAGCAAGGAGAAAAATACGTGGAAAAAATCAGAAAAATTGTAGGTCTCTATCAGAGTGGGTTAGCAAACACTTAATTATAACATCAAACATTAGGGGAAGGAAAACACCAAAAATAAATATAACTTCAGCACTTTAAACACAAACTCACACCACCAGATGGGATAAGTTGTGACAATAATAAATTAGAAGGGGAAGAGGAAAGGGATGGAATCGACAGTCTAAGGAAATAAGAGGCTATCAGAAAATGGACTATCTCATCTATGAGATTTTTTTATGCAAACCTCATGGTAACCACTAAACAAATAATCAGAACAGAGACATACGATAAATAAAGAGAAAACTAAGAAAACCATCGTTCAGAACTACCAAACTGAATTGGTAGTCTGAAAAACACAGGATGAGAAACAAAGAAAATGCAAAAGAACCAGAAAATGAGTGATAAAATAGCAACATTAAGTCCTCACATATCAATAATCACTCTAAATGTAAATGGATTGAATTTGCAAATCAAAAGACACAGAGTGGTGGGATGGATTGAAAAACAAGATCCAACATGCTGCCTCCAGGAAACACATCTCAGCTCTAAAGACAAACACAGGCTCAGAGTGAAAGGATGGAAGAAAATACTCCAAGATAATGGCAAATGAAACAAAGCAGGTGTTGCCATACTTATATCAGACAAAGTAGACTTCAAGATAAAACAGGTAATGAGAGACAAAGAGGGGCAATATATAATGATAAAAGGGACACTCCACCAAGAAGACATATCACTTATAAATATATATGCACCCAAGACAGGAGCACCAATGTACATAAAGCAACTATTAACAAACCTAAAAGGAGATATTAGCAACAACACAATAATAGTAGGGGATCTTAACACCCCACATACATCAATGGATAGATCATCGAGACAGAAAGTCAATAAGGAAATTGTTGACTTAAAAAACTACACAAGATGGACTTAATAGATATATTAGGAGCACTCCAACCTAACACAGCAATTTATACATTCTTCTCACACATGCATGGAACATTCTCAAAGATAGGCCATACATTGGGAAATAAGGCAAGTCTCAGTAAACATAAGAATATTGAAATCATAACAAGATCTTTTCCAACCATAATGCTATGAAACTAGAAATCAACTACGAGAAAAAAACCGGGAAAGTGACAAAGATGTGGAGACTCAACAACATGATACATAATACCGAACAACCAATGGATCATGGAAGAAATTAAAGGAGAAATCAAAAAATATCTGGAGACAAATGAAAATGCAATTACACCATACTAACTCATATGGGATGCAGTAAAAGCAGTCCTGAGAGCGAAGCTCATAGCAATACAAGCCCACCTTAACAAACAAGAAAAAGCCCAAATAAGCAAACTTAAAGTATACCTAACAGAATCAGAAAAAGAAGAGTAAACAAAGTACAAAGTTAGCAGAAGGAAGGAAATAATGAAAATTAGAGCAGAAATAAATAAAATTGAAACCAAATAAAACAATAGAAAGGATCAATGAAATGAAGATCTGGTTCTTTGAGAAGATAAACAAAATTACAAACCCTTAGATAGACTCACTAAGAAAAAAAGAAGGCTTGAATAAATAAAATTAGAAATGAAAAGGAGAAATTACAACAGATACCACAAAAATACAAAGGATTACAAAAGAATACTATGAAAAGCTATATGCCAACAAATTGGACAATCTAGCAGAAATGGAAAAATTCTTAGATTCATACAATTTCCTAAAACTGAATCAAGAAGAAATAGAGAATCTGAATAGACCAATCACAAGTAAAGAGATTAAAATAGTAATCAAAAACCTCACAAAAAATAAAAGTCCAGAACCACATGACTTCTCTGGAGAATTCTACCAAACATTCAAAGAAAATTTAGTACCTATCCTTCTCAAACTATTCCAAAAAATAGAGGAAGATGAAACACTTCCTAACACATCCTACGAGGCCGACGTCACCCTCATACCAAAGCCAGACAAGGACAATACAAAGAAGGAAAATTAGAGGCCAATATCGCTGATGAACGTAGATGCAAAAATCCTCAACAAAATATTGGCAAACCGAATACAGGAATACATGAAAAAGATCATACACCATGATCAAGTGGGATTTATACCAGGGACACAGGGATGGTTCAACATCTGCAAATCAATCAATGTGATACATCACACTAACAGAGCGAGGAGTACAAACCACATGATGATCTCAGTAAATGTGGGGAAAGCACTTGACAAGATCCAACATTCATTTATGATAAAAACTCTCAACAAAATGGGTATAGAAGGAAAGTACCTTAATATAATAAAGGCCATATATGACAAACCCACAGCCAACATCATACTCAATGGGGAAAGACTGAAAGCCATTCCTCTGAGAATAGGAACAAGACAAGTGTGTCCACTCTCACCATTCTTATTCAACATAGTACTGGAGGTATTGGCCAGAGCAACTATGTAAGAAAAAGGAATAAGAGGAATCCAAATAGGCAACGAAGTAGTGAAGCTCTTGCTGTTTGCAGATGACATGATTTTATATACAGAAAACTCTAAAGAATCCATTGGAAAACTATAAGAAATAGTCAACAACTACAGCAAAGTTGCAGGGTACAGTATCAACTTACAAAAATCAGTTGCATTTCTATACTCTAATAAACTAACAGAAAGAAAGCTCAACAAGACAATCCCCTTTACAACTGCAACAAAAAGAATAAAATATCTAGGAATAAATTTAACCAAAGAGGTGAAAGACTTATACAGTGAAAACTATAAGACATTATTGAAAGAAGTTGATGATGATAAAGAAATGGAAAGATATGCCATACACATGGATTGGAAGAAGACACATTTAAAATGTCCATACTACCTAAAGCAATCTAGAGATTCAATGCAATCCCAATCAGAATCCCAATGACATTCTTCACAGAAATAGGGCAAAGAATACTAACATTCATATGGGGCAAGAAAAGACCCCGAATAGTTCAAGCACTCCTGAGAAAAAAGAACAAAGCTGGAGGCATCACAATCCCTTACTTCAAAATATACTACAAAGCTGTAACAATTAAAACAGCATGGTACTGGTACAAAAACAGACACACAGATCAATGGAACAGAACTGAAAGCCCAGAAATAAACCCACACATCTACAGACAGCTAATCTTTGACAAAGGAGCTAAGAACATACAATGGAGAAAGGAAATTCTCTTCAATAAATAGTGTTAGGAAAACTGGACAGCCACATGCAAAAGAATGAAAGTAGACTATTTTCTTTCACCATACACAAAAATTAACTCAAAATGGATCAAAGACTTGAAGGTAAGACCTGAAACTATGAAACTCCTGGAAGAAAACATAGGCCGTACACTCTTTGACATTGGTCATAGAGACATCTTTTCAAATTCCATGTCTACTTGGACAAGGGAAACAAAAGAAAAAATAAACAAGTGAGACTTTATCAGACTAAAGAACTTCTGCAAGGCAAATGAAACCAGGATCAAAATGAAAAGACAACCCACCAGCTGGGAGAAAATATTTTCAAATCATATATCCAACAGAGGGCTAATCCCATATTATATAAAGAACTCACAAAACTGAACAACAACAAAAAAAACAAACAACCTGATCAAAAATGGGCAAAGGATAGGAATAGACAGTTTTCCAAGGAAGATATACAGATGGCCAATAGGCACATGAAAAGATTTACAACATCACTAATCATCAGGGAAATGCAAAGCAAAGTTACACTAAGATATCACCTTACGCTAGTTAGAATAGCTATAACCACCAAGACAAAAAATAACAAATGTTGGAGAGGTTGTGGAGAAATGGGAACCTTCATTCACTGCTGGTGGGAATGCAAACTGGTGCAGCCTCTGTGGAAAACAGTATTGAGATTCCTCAAAAAATTAAACATAGGAATGCCATGGGGCCGGCCCTGTGGCTTGGCGGTTAAGTGGGTGCGCTCCGCTACTGGCAGCCCGGGTTCGGATCCGTGGCCCGCATCAACGCACTGCTTCTCCGGCCATGCTGAGGCCGCATCCCACATACAGCAACTAGAAGGATGTGCAACTATGACATACAACTATCTACTGGGGCTTTGGGGAAAAAAAAAAAGGAGGAGGATTGGCAATAGATGTTAGCTCAGAGCCGGTCTTCCTCAGCAAAAAGAGGAGGGTTAGCACGGATGTTAGCTCAGGGCTGATCTTCCTCACAAAAAAATAATAAAATAAAATAAAATAAAATAAATTAAAAAATATATAAATAAATAAAAACACTTAAAAAAAAAAAAAGGAAATGCCTTATGATCCAGCTATCCCTCTACTGAGTATTTATCCAAAGAACCTGAAATCAACAATCCAAAACGCTTATGCACCCCTGTGTTCATTGCAGCATTATTCACTATAGCCAAGAAGTGGAAGCAACCCAAGTGTCCCTCGACTGATGATTGGATAAAGAAGATGTGGTATATATGTACAATGGAATACTACTCAGCCATAAAAAAAAAGACAAAATTGTCCCTTTTGCAACAACGTGGATGGACCTGGAGGGTATTATGTTAAGCGAAATAAGCCAGACAGAGAAAGAGAAACTCCGCAAGATTTCACACGTATGTGGAAGATAAACTAACACAGGGACAGAGAGAGCAGTTTGGTGGTTACCAGGGGGAAAGGGGTTGGAGGGTGGGCACAAGGGGTGAAGGGATGCATTTATATTGTGACTGACAAACAATAATGTACAACTAAAATTTCACAATGTTATAAACTATTATGACATCAAGAAAACACACACACAGATATAGAGAACAGTTTGGTGGTTACCAGAGGGGAAGGGAGCAGGGGAGGGCAAAAGGGGTAAGGGGCACATACGTATGGTGACAGGTGGAAACTAAACTTTCAGTGGTGAACATGATGCAGACTATACAGAAGGTGAAATATAATGATGTACACCTGAAATTTACATAATGTTATAAACCAATGTGACCTCAATAAAATAAAAAAATATAAAAACACTGAACATGTAACATTCTCAGAATGTTTGTCTTTTCACCCCAGTGGTTCCTATCTTGTAGGTGACAGGGTCATGGATTCCTTTGAGACTCATCAAATCTACAGATCCACTTCCTAGACAAAAGAACATAGCCAAAAATATTTTCAAATAGTTTGAGGGAATTATTAGGACACATTGAAACAGTGGGTTCCAGATTAAATAACACTTTCTTACTTTATCAAAAAACAATTAGTTTTTTTCTATAATTTATTTATTTGGAATATATTCATTGAATCCTAATGTTGGGTATTGAAGGAACAACCACGCATAAGGCAAATTGCATTCCTTGAAAAACTCGTATTCTGCTAAGAGACCAATAAGGAAATAATTTCAACGCAGTGTGAAAAATGCTATAAAAGGGGAAAAATGTTCTTTGGGGGTCCAGAGAAACAAAATACTGATTCCTGAGAAAGATCAAAGAGGAAGTAGCATTTGACCTAATTTCTGAAGAATGGCTTCAACTGTGGAGTGGGACTAGATTGCTAAAGGTGACAGCATAAGCAAAATCACGGATCCATGAAAGGAGAAAGTGTGATCAGGGCCTGGGTTCTTTGATAATAATTTTTTTATACAAAATAAATAAGTGATATATAATTGCAAAGTAGTAGCTTAATTGGATGTAGTAAATAAATACATATACACACAAACACACACACACACATATAAGTATTGAATTCTATCATTGGGCTGTTCCAGACCATTTGAAGGCAGGTGCTTTGACCATATTTCATTGAGTCTGTATAACTCCCATTAGCAATTTTTATTGTAATATTTTTCACTGGGCTTTAATCTGAGGTTGCTTCAAAAATGGACAGGTAAAGTCTGTTATTACATTTTCTGAACAAATTTTATTATGGACCTTGTTAACTGTATCATTCCAATTATGAAACTCCACATGTAAAATTTCATTTATAATTTAATTCTATGAACAGCTTTTGATTATCTTTTATCTTATGGATATTGTTTTTCTCCTCTATTAAAACATGTATCTACTGATCATGTTTTCATTTTGATTTGGCTCTTAGGAAGCTCACAGAAAATTTGTAGCTTGCAGATGCTTCTGTCTTATTTGTTTTTTAACTGATTTGGATTCCCTATTTGTGCTTATATTTTACCATCATTTTATTTCTGTAAGCTGTCATGATCCTTTGAGGCAAGAAAGAGAGTAAAGCAGGCTAGTTAATAAGCAAAGCAAATATTAGGAAACATTATACAGTCCATGAACTTCTTGAGTTTAAATTTTTCTCTGTTTCTAGTCTTGTAAATCCTTTTCAATTATCATATGTCTAAGAGATTTAGCGATAACAAGCATGCATCTGATATAAATGTTACCTTTTTAAAAAGTTAGAGTGTTTGTGATATCTCTCTCTCCCCAGAAGTGCTACAGAAAAATGAAATTAATTTTAATATAGATATTTAAGTGGTTTATGATATATTTCTATTCAATATATTATCTTATTTTTCATTTTACATGCTGTAAGTTAAATACTTCTCAATTATTTCTGAAGTATCTATTGCTGTGCCTTCAGATACTCAACAAGAATGCTCCCTGGTTTGGTTTCTCATGTCACTTTGCAAATAAGCTATTGTCTACCCAGGGGATAAAAACACACACTTCTGTCTCTTCCATTCAGAATAATAATTGAAGAAAAATCACTCTGAGAGTTTGAATTATTCAGAATGACAAGACAGGTGCTCAAAGTCTGCTTGGTTGGTTAACAGAACCAAATGTACATCATGGTGTGTATTGTGTAACCCAGATTAGAAAAGTAGAGAGGAATTAAATTGAATTAAATTAGAATAGAAAACAAGTAATGAGTTTTCTCTTCTGCTTACTGTGCCAGTCAAGATAAAGAAAACATTGAAGAGACGTTCTTCACTATTAAAAATAAAGGTACTTTTTCTTCTTCTTTCACTTGGCTTCTAGAACTTTCACCTATCGCTGTTTTGGGCAACCTGCTCATCCCACTATACTTATATATCTTGGTATAGTTTTTTTTCAGGGAGACTGCTTGTAGTTTAGTGACTCTGATAAACAGATGTCTTTCACAATGTCACTTTTGGAAAATTGAGATTTGTACTCTGCAAGTTTTCTGTAAATCAATTCTGCCAAATCTATGGGGATTAAAAAAATCTTTGATTTCTCCTAAAATTAGATATCCCCATATGGTAGAGAAACTATTCACAAAATTCACGGCTTGCTGTAATGATGTGCTAGATGCTACTGAGGATAACAACCACATAAATGCTTGCTAAAACTGGAAAGATCAAACATTATCAATATTTGTAACTTAATATTTGTCCTTTGGGAAACCATCACCTGCTTTGGAAAAAGAATGAGCAGCTCCAGGGACATCTGTTCATTTTCCAATTTTCTATGTTAATATGCTGACATATAAAGACTCTGGGGGGAAAACTCACCATTTTGGATTTATTCACCGGAAAATAAAACAGACTCTTTCTTTGTTCCTTTTCATGGGTTATATTTATCTTTTCAGTAAAATTGTATTCCTCCTACCTTTTGCCCACCTCATGCCTTTGTCTCCTTCGTATCATTTTAATCATTCTCTTGCCATTATACTAAAATGATTTATTCTATTGTTCTGTTCTTATTCATGCTTGGTGACACCCAGACCCTAGGCTAATTCAACTATCTATCTTTATCATTCCATAATGGATACTGAGCCATGCTAATGAAAACTCACACCAATACAAAAACTGATACTATTATAAATTCTGTAACCTCACCATGCCCTGACGACTCTTCTGCATTTCTTTTATTTAGTCAACTCCTCTCTAGTTATCCACAACAGATGTTTCATATCTTATCAATATCCTCATATTGATATCCTCAGGAACTCATTCTCTTCCTCAGGATCAGCAGAAGATCATGTCTCTTCCAATTTCATTCAGAAAATAAAGGCACGAAAAGGGCACATCTTTACTTTCCCCTATGAAACCAAATACACTGTACTTTCTTCCTTCCCTCAAATGATAATGGACGAGGCATCCATCCTTTTCATAATGATAGTCCTTCTAGGTGTGGTTTTGATCTCATAACTTTCTAACTCCTTAGATACCTTGCTGTTTGTAAAACTTCCCTTAATCTCTATATTTTTTAGTTCTCCCTGACCAACAGTTTGGTCTCCCTGACCTTACTCTTAATTTTTGAATATACTTAACTCTCATCTTAATTTAAAAACAAACTCATTTTACTTGACCCCAGATCTCTTTCTAGTTGCCTTATCACTATCCTCACCTCTAGAGCCATGATACAAGTCAGTACTTGCTGTATTCATTTCATATCCCACGCACCCTTAAATTGACTTTGGTTTCTAATATTCACTGACAATGTTCTTACAGGAACTCCAACGACCTCCACATTGCTAGATTCAGTGGACACTTCCCAGGTCTTAGGATGACTGCGATGGTTAATTTTATGTCTTAATTACAATTTATTATGGTACTCTATACCCTGATAGAACATAATTCATATAATAGCATAGATTCTGGATTTTTACCTACTGAATCCACAATTATATTACATGGTGCTGAAAAGTATTTATTAGTGAACAAATAAATTATGCAGAGTAAATGAAGCTTCAGACTGATACATCACAATGCTAAACTTAAACTCTATTTTGCACAGAAGAATTTATATTTTCTCCTGACTCTATACAATGCATTTAGACACAAACACAAACAACATGTAACACAAGATGGACAAAATAAAATTCCAAATAGATCACATTAGGAAACCTAGACTAAGGAATTAATATACAATGAATGTAATTAATGTTTAAAGACTTTGTTCTGAAATTCTTTTCCATAATAATTTTTATAGCGATATAATTCACCTATAGTAAAATTCAGAGTTCTATGAGCTTTGAACAATTAATATAGCCATGTGACACCACAATTATCAAATAGAATATTTCTATCACCTCAGAAAGTTTATTAAAACCAATGCCCCTGTAGCAGAGGCAGCCACTGTTCTGATTTTTATCACTACAGATTAGTTTTGCCTGATCTTTAACTTATTAAAATGGTCTTACACATCATGCATGAGTTTTGTGTCTGACTTCTTTCACTCAGCATATTTTTTCTTTTGAGATTCATCCATGTTATTGAGTGTATCAGTACTTTGTTTCTATTTATTCCATTATAAAAATATGCCACTCACTTCATTATGGACATTTCTATCATTGTTTCTAGCTTTTGGTGATTATAAATAAAGCTGCTATGAACAATACTGTAGAAGTGTTTTTGTGAATATATGTTTTCCTTTTTTTTAAATTTTTTTTTGAGGAAGATTGGCCCTGTGCTAACATCTATTGCCAATCTTCCTCTTTTTTCTTTTTTCTCCCCAAAGCCCCAGTACATAGTTGTGTATCATAGTTGTAGAGTTGTAGCTCTTCTATATGGGACACCGCCTCAGCATGGCTTGATGAGCAGTGAGTAGGTCCTCACCCAGGATCCAAACGGGCGAACCCTGGGCCTCTGAAGCAGAACGCACGAACTTAACTGCCAGCCACCAGGCTGACCTCCCTATGGTTTCGTTTCTCTCGGATAAATACCTAAGGGTGAAATTGGTGGGTCATAGGCTACAATTCTAAAATTATACATATATATGTATATATGCACAAATATACGTGTGTATATATATGTCTACTGAAAAGTTAAGGTATTTTTCATTTCACAAATTATGAGAGCTCCAAGTGCTTACACACCCACCAATATTTGATATTACAAATTTTCAGATTTTGTTCACTCTAGTTTATGCAAAATGATTTCCCATGCTGATTTTTATTTACATTTTGGGGATGATTAGTGCCATTTAGCAACTTTTCTTGTGAATATTAGACATTTTTATCTCATTCTGTTAATCCTTTTCAAGTAGTTTGTATATTTTATTGGATTAGTTGTCCTTTTATCATCAGTTTAATTTGTTGAATTTTCCTCTGTCTACTCACACACACACTTTATACATATATATTGTGTATATATACATATTATATATATATTTGTAATTTTTTTCCTGGCTAGAAGTTCTTTGTCAGTTATATGAATCATAAATATTTTCTTCAAGTCCATAAATTGCATTTTTATTTTCTTAAGGATGTCTGTTGAATAGCATGCAACTTAAAACATTTGTTTTATGAAACACAATTTAATAATTTAAAAATTTTATGATTAATGCTTCGTTTTTCTGTCTAATAAATATTTGCCTATTTCCAAATCATGAAGCATTCTTCTGTATTTCCTTCCAGAAGATTTAGCTTTTACATTTAGGCTTATGCGCTTACTCTAATTTTTGTGTGTGGTATGAGAGGAGATTGGAGTTTATTTATTTTTTCATTTGGACTAGTTACTGAAGCTTGATTGGTTCAGAGTGCTTTACTATTTCCATTGAACTGTGTTGGTGTTTTGAACAAAAATTGTTGACCATATAGGCAAGAGCCATATCTAGATTTTTATTGTGCTCCATGATCTATTTGTTTATGCTAGGCTGACATCACACTCCATTGATTACTTTGTAGTAAGCTTTATAGTAAGTCTTGAAATCATGTTGTTTTAAGTCCTCAAACATTGTTCCTCTTTTTCAAGATGGTCATGGCTATTTCAGATCCTTTGAGTTTCTACATAATTTTTAGATTCTACTTGTCAATTTTATTGTGTCTATTCTTAAGTATTTTATTTTTTTCTGCTATTAGAAATGATATTTTTAATTAATAGACTATTTTTAGATCAGCTTTATTTTACAGAAAAATTGAACAGGGAGATATACTTTTATGTATAGAAAATCCTACAGACTCCGCCAAAAAACTGGTAGAATTAACAAACGGATTCAGTAAATTGGCAGGATACAAAACCAACATTCAGAAATCAGCTGCAGAGAAGTCAAGAGGGCGGCATAGGCAGACTCTGAACTCACCTCCTCCTGCAGACACAGCCAATTTACAACTACTCGTGGAAAAATTACCCCTGAGACAGAACTGAAAACTGGATAAGAGGAACTCCTGCAACAACGGACAATCCTAACTGAGGTAGAAGAGGCAGAAACTCCCTTCTGGAGAGGAAAAACACTGCCTTCACAAGCCGCCAGCTTCACGGCTGCTGGGAGCAGCTCACAGGTCCGCAGCCTCCCTGGAGGCGCGGGGCCCTGAGCCAGGAGCGCCTCCGCTGTGGGCATTTTGTGGACCCAGCACAGTCAAGATGAGTGGCATAATATCTGACTGTGCCTGCTACTAAAACATTGGGGGATACCCTCAGAAAACCCGGTTCACAAAGAAACTAAAACCAGCTCTTAAAGGGCCCATGCGCAAACACCCATTTCAGAAAGCAACCTAAAATCACCAGAAAGAAAGGAGCACAGTGCTGTGGTGAAAAGAGACTCACCTAAAAGGCCCTGAGTGCATCTCGGTGAGGGGTGAGACCTCTCCAGGGACTGGGACATTGGCGGCGGCCACCGTTGTGGCCCGGTGTGGGCATGCTGACACAGACGCCATGGAGTTCTCCCTGAGGCCTGCTAGCCCAGGTCTGCCCCACCCGCTAGAGCACCGATTTAATCCAGCTCAGGCAGGGCAGGCAGCCCACCCTAGAGACTGGCCCCACCCAACAACAAGCCCTCAGGCAACTTGTGGGCCTGCATAGATTGGTGACTGGATTCTCTGCAGCCTGGCAACTGAGCCGACTTTAGCAGGGCAGGGTGTCCACAAGGAGCGGGTGGAGAGTGTGGGGCAGTGGTGGAGTGTGTGGGGCTCCCGCCGTGGAGAGACTGGGTTCACTTGGGGAGGTCGGGGCGCACACGGGGCAGGACTGTGTTGACTGTGTGTGTGGACCTGTGGGCGGCAGGGCTTGTCAGCTGCAGAAGACTTGTGCTTCTCAAAGACCCACATAGGGGGTTTGCCCCACCTTCCAAAGCCTGACACAATTGGGTGCTCCTGTGCCTGAGGCCAGCCCCACCCAGCTGCAATCCTCAGAGAGCTGACAAGAGACCTAATAGGCTAGAGGCTTACAGCAATTGTAAGGCCCTGAGCCTAACAACCTGCCACGCTGGGGGCCTACTCACTTAAAAGAAAGACTGCAACACAAATGTGGTATTAGAACTTGCAGCCAACTGTGCTGGGGATCACCACACCTGATAAAGAGACTGAAGGGCCCACAACAACTACAAGCAGCTGAGCTTTACAACAGCTGGCCAGGAGCATAACTCAGCCTCCCTGGGTGCCTATAGGGAAAGCAAACAGGCCACAACAGAAGGACACACGTAGCCCACATAGGGGTTACCCCTGGAACATTGAGAACTGAGGGAAGCACACTGGAAGCCTCCTATGGCATCACTTACATAAGGTCACCTATCCAAGAACAGGAGACGTAGCTGACCTACCTAATACATAGACACAAGCACAGGGAAAGAGGCAAAACGAGGAGGCAAAAGAATACATTCCAAGTAAGAGAATAGGACAAAACCCCCGAAAAGAAATTAAGTGAAACAGAAGTGAGCAACCTACCCGACAGCGAGTTCAAACACAGAGTGTTAAGGATGCTCACTGATCTTGGGAGAAGAATAGATGAACTCAGTGAGAATGTCAACAAAGAAATGGAAGATATAAAAAAGAACCAATCAGAAATGAAGAATACAATGCTGGAAATGAAAAATTCATTAGAATGACTCAAAAGCAGAGTAGAGGATACAGAAGAACGGATCTGTGAGCTGGATGAAAGACTAGAAGAAATTACCCAAGCTGAAGAGGTAAAAGAGAAAAGAATTAAAAAGACTGAGGACAGTCTAAGGGACCTCTGGGACAACATCAAGCGCACTAACATCCATGTTATAGGTGTCCCAGAAGGAGAAGAGCAAGACAAGGGGGCAGAGAATCTATTTCAAGAAATAATAGATGAAAACTTCCCTAACCTAAGGAAGGAAACAGACATCCAGGTACAGGAAGCACAGAGAGCCCCAAACAAGATAAACCCAAAGAGGCCCACACCAAGACACATCATAATCAAAATGTCCAGAATTAAAGATAAAGAGAGAATCCTAAAAGCCGCAAGAGAAAGTCAAGTTACATACAAAGGAAACCCCATAAGGCTATCAGCTGACTTCTCAGCAGAAACCTTACAGGCTAAAAGAGAATGGCACGATATATTTAAAGTGCTAAAAGGAAAAAAGTTACAGCCAAGAATACTCTACCCAGCAAGGTTATCATTCAAAATGGAAGGAGAGATCAAAACTGTCCCAGACAAGCAAAAATTAAAGGAGTTTGTCACCAAGAAACCAGTGCTACAAGAATGTTAAAGGGACTGATTTAAGGGGAAAAGAGAAGACCACAAATAGGAAAAATTATCTATTTCCATGATAAGAGGGTAATGGATACAAAAGCACAAAAAGGAGGTTAGATATGATATCAAAAACATAAAAGGAGGGAGGAGGGAGTTAAAGAGTACAGCTTGCAGACAGAGTTCAAACTAGAGTGACCATCAATTCTGTATAGAAGAAGAAAGGAACAGAGAAGGACTACTAAAACACTGAGAAAAAAAAAAGTTAAAAAATGGCATTAAGTACACACTTATCAATAGCTACTTTAAACGTCAATGGACTAAATGCTCCAATTAAAAGGCATAGGGTGGCTGACTGGATAAAAAAACAAGACCCATATATATGCTGCATACAAGAGACACACTTCAGACCTAAAGACACTCACAAACTGAAAGTGAAGGGATGGAAAAAGATACTCCACGTAAATGGCAATGAAAAGAAAGCTGAGGTAGCAATACTCATATCAGACAAAATAGACTTTAAAACAAAAACTGTAAAAAGAGACAAAGAAGGGCATTACCTAATGATCAAGGGAACAATCCAACAAGAGGATATAACACTTGTAAATATCTACACACCCAATGTAGGTACACTTAAATATATAAAGCAATTATTAACAGACATTAAAACAGAAATAGACAGTAACACAATAATAGTAGAGAACTTTAACACTCCACTTACACCAATGGATAGATCATCCAAACAGAAGATCAATAAGGAAATATTGGCCTTAAACGACACACTAGAACAGATGGACCTAGTAGATATATACAGAGCATTCCATCCAAAAACCGAAGAATACATGTTCTTCTCAAATGCACATGGAACATTCTCCAGGATTGATCACATATTAGGCCAGAAAACAAGTCTCCATAAATTTAAGAAGATTGAAATAATACCAACCATCTTTTCTGACCACAACGGTATGAAACTAGAAATCAACTATAGGAAGAAAATCAGAAAAACCACAAATACGTGGAGATTAAACAAAATGCTACTGAACAACGACTGGGTTAACGAAGAAATCAAAGAAGAAATCAAAAAATACCTGGGGACAAATGAAAATGAAAATACGACATGCCAGAATTTATGGGATACAGCAAAGGCAGTTATAAGAGGGGAGTTTATAGCGATACAGGCCTATCTCAACAAACAAGAAAAATCTCAAATAAATAATCTAAGAATGCACCTAAAGGAACTGGAAAAAGAAGGACAAACAAAGCCCAAAATCAGTAGAAGAAGGGAAATAATAAAAATCAGAGCAGAAATAAATGAAATAGAGACCAAAAAAACAATAGAAAAAATTAATAAAACCAAGAGCTGGTTCTTTGAAAAGATCAACAAAATTGACAAACCTTTAGCTAGACTAACCAAGAAAAAAAGAGAGAAGGCACAAATAAGTAAAATCAGAAATGAAAGAGGAGAGGTTACAACAGACACCTCAGAAATTCAAAAGATTATAAGAGAATACTATGACAAGCTATATGACAACCAATTCGACAATCTGGAAGAAATGGATAAATTCTTAGAATCATACAACCTTCCAAAATTGGAACAAGAAGAAGTAGAGAATTTGAATAGACCAATCACCAGTAAGGAGATCGAAACAGTAATCAAAAACCTCCCCAAAAATAAAAGTCCAGGACCAGACGGCTTCCCTGGTGAATTCTACCACACATTCAAAGAAGACTTAATACTTATCCTTCTCAAACTCTTCCAAAAAATTGAGGAGGAGGGGAAGCTCCCTAACTCATTCTAGGAAGCTGACATTACCCTGATACCAAAACCAGACAAGGACAACACAAAAAAAGAAAATTACAGGCCAATATCACTGATGAACATCGATGGAAAAATCCTCAACAAAATCCTAGCAAATCGCATACAACAATACGTTAAAAAGATTATACACCATGAGCAAGTGGGATTTATTCCAGGTATGCAGGGATGGTTTAACATTCACAAATCCATCAACATAATAAACCTCATTAATAAAATGAAGAATAAAAATCACATGATCATCTCAATAGATGCAGAGAAAGCATTTGACAAGATACAGCATCCATTTATGATAAAAACTCTGAATAAAATGGGTATAGAAGGAAAGTACCTCAACATAATAAAGACTGCATATGAGAAACCCACAGCTAATATCATCCTCAAGGGTGAAAAACTGAAAGCTATCCCTCTAAGAACAGGAACCAGACAAGGATGCCCACTGTCACCACTCCTATTTAACATAGTACTGGAAGTCCTAGCCAGAGCAATCAGGCAAGAAAAAGATATAAAAGGGATCCAAATTGGAAAGGAAGAAGTGAAACTGTCACTATTTGCAGATGCCATGATTTTATATATAGAAAACCCTAAAGAATCCAACAGAAAACTTTTAGAAGTAATAAACGAATATGGTAAAGTTGCAGGATACAAAATCAACATACAAAAATCAGTTGCATTTCTGTACACTAACAAGGAAGTAGCAGAAAGAGAAATTAAGAATACCATCCCATTTACAATGGTAAGAAAAAGAATAAAATACCTAGCAATAAACTTAACCAAAGAGGTGAAAGATCTGTACACCGAAAACTATAAAACATTTCTGAAAGAAATTGAAGCAGACACAAAGAAATGGAAAGATATTCCGTGCTCTTGGATTGGAAGAATTAACATAGTTAAGATGTCCATACTTCCTAAAGCCATCTATAGATTCAATGCAGTCCCTATCAATGTTCCAACAACATTTTTCACAGAAATAGAACAAAGAATCCTAAAATTTATATGGAACAACAAAAGACCCCGAATAGCTAAAGGAATCCTGAGAAAAAAGAACAAAGCTGGAGGTATCACACTCCCTGATTTCAAAATATACTACAAAGCTATAGTAACCAAAACAGCATGGTACTGACACAAAAACAGACACACAGATCAATGGAATAAAATTGAAAGCCCAGAAATAAACCCACACATCTATGGACAGCTAATCTTCGACAAAGGATCCAAGAATATACAATGGGGAAAAGAAAGTCTCTTCAACAAATGGTGTTGGGAAAACTGGAGAGACACATGCAAAAAAATGAAAGTAGACACTTACCTTACTCCATACACAAAAATTAACTCCAAATGGATTAAAGACTTGAATGTTAGACCTGAAACTGTGAAACTTCTAGAAGAAAACATAGGCAGTATGCTCTTTGACATCAGTCTTAGCAACGTCTTTTCAAACACCATGTCTGACCGGGCAAGAGAAACAATAGAAAAAATAAACAAATGGGACTACATCAAACTAAAAAGCTTCTGCACAGCAAAGGAAACCATCAACAAAACGAAAAGACAACCTAACAATTGGGAGAAGATATTTGCAAACCATACATCTGATAAGGGCTTAATCTCCAAAATATATAAAAAACTCATGCATCTCAACAACAAAAAAACTACCAACCCAATTAAAAAATGGGCAAAAGACCTGAACAGACATTTCTCCAAAGAAGATATACAGATGGCCAACAGACACATGAAAAGATGTTCAAAATCACTAACTATCAGGGAAATGCAAGTCAAAACTACAATGAGATATCACCTCACGCCCGTCAGAATGGCTATAATTAACAAGACAGGAAACAACATGTGTTGGAGAGGATGTGGAGAGAAGGGAACTCTCATACACTGCTGGTGGGAGTGCAAACTGGTGCAGCCACTATGGAAAACAGTATGGAGATTCCTCAAAAAATCAAGGTTATAGCACTACCATATGATCGAGCCATTCCACTGTTGGATATGTATCCAAAGAACTTGAAAACACCAATTTGCAAAGGTACATGCACCCCTGTGTTCATTGCAGCATTATTCACAATAGCCAAGACTTGGAAGCAACCTAAGTGCCCATCAAGGGATGAATGGATAAAGAAGCTATTGTATATATACACAATGGAATACTACTCAGCCATAAGAAACGATGAAATCCAGCCATTTGTGACAACATGGATGGACATTGAGGGTATAATGCAAAGTGAAATAAGTCAGAGGGAGAAGGTCAAATACCATATGATTTCCTTCATTAAGTAGTAGATAATAACAACAGTAAACAAAC
Source organism: Ceratotherium simum simum (assembly GCF_057802395.1). Classification (NCBI taxonomy): domain Eukaryota; kingdom Metazoa; phylum Chordata; class Mammalia; order Perissodactyla; family Rhinocerotidae; genus Ceratotherium; species Ceratotherium simum. The sequence continues at coordinate 32,413,650 of NC_141928.1, read as the reverse complement.
ACGTAGGGACAGAGATTGGATTGGTGGTTGCCGGGGGGTGGGGGTGGGAGAGAGGGGAGTGAAGGGGATTGTTCAGTACATGTGTGTGGTGGTGGGTTGTAGTTGGTGTTTAGGTGGTGAACATCATGTAATCTGTGCAGAAGTGGAGGTGTAGTGATGTACACCTGAAATTTTTACAATGTTGTAAACCAATGTTACTGCAATAAACAAAAAATTTAAAAAATAAATAAATAAAAAAATTAAAAATAATAAATGTAAATTCAAGCAAGAAAAAATAATAAATCTAAATTCAAGCAAAAAAAAAAAAAAAAGAAGGGACTTTTCAAGGGTATGCTCTAGGAAGACTTCCAAAAGTTCTGAATTGAAAGAAAGGATAATGATGAACATATATGTCTAGTTGTCTAGCTGTCTAGCTATCTAGCTAGCTATCTAGCTATCCATCCATCTAAAGTGTTTAGAACATAATGCTAGTAAAGTAATGATAATGATAATGTAATAATTTTATAAATGTCTAGTGATGTTTGAAAATAAGAGAGATCTGAATGCTGGGTGGCAAGGTAATTGACTTGTGAGGGCATGATTAGGATGGAAGTGTTCTAAGTTCTTTATGTTTCTTCAGAAGGGGATTAAGGTATTAACTGCAGTTTACTAAGTATGTACAGTAAAGTTTCAAGGATGGGTATCTCTAACATTAAAACTTATCTTTCCACCAAAAAAAAAAAAGAAAAGAAATCAGCTGCATTTTCCATACAGTAACAATGAAATATCTGGAAAAAAATTAAGGAAACAACGCCATTTACAGTAGCATCAAAAATAATAATAAAAAAACTAACTTAGGAATAAATTTAACCGAGTAGTCAAAAGATCTGTACACTGAAAACTGTCTGACTTTGAAGAAAGAAATTGAAGAAGACACAAATAAATGGAAAGCTATCTTGTGTTCACGGATCAGAAGAATTAATATTATTAAAATGTCCACATTGCTCAAAGCCCTCCATAGACTCAATACAATCCCTACCAAGATTCTAATGGCATTTTTTACAAAAATAGAAAAAACAGCCTTAAAATTCATATGGAATCACAAAAGACCTGGAATAGTCAAAGTAATTCTAAGAAAGAGCAAAGCTGGAGGCATCACATTTCCTGATTTCAAACTATATCAGAAAGCTGTAGTAACAAATATGGTACTGGCATAAAAATAGACACATAGATCAGTGGAACAGAATTGAGAGCCCAGAAATGAACCCTTTCATATATGGTCAATGTATGACAGTTAATGTATGATAAGGGAGCCAAGAATATTCAATTAGGAAAAGATAGTCTCTTCAATAACTGTTGGAAAAACTGGATAATCACATGCAAGAGAATGAAATTAGACCTCTATCTTACACCACTCACAACAATTAACTTGAAATGGGTTAAAGACTTAATCATAAGACCTGAAACTGTAAAACTTCTGGAAGAAAACATAGAGAAAAAGCTCCTTGACATTAGTCTTTGGCAATGATTTTTTTGGATATGACACCAAAAGGGCAAGCAACAAAAGCAAAAATCAAGTGTGACTACAACAAACTAAAGAGCTTCTGCACAGAGAAAGAAACAATCAACAAAATGAAAAGGAAACCTGTGGAACAGGAGAAAATATTTGCAAATCATATATCTGATAGGGGGTTAATACCTAAAATATAAAAAGAGATCATACAACTCAATAACTGACAAGTTGTTTTTGTGTGTGTGTGTTTTAATCATGAGGGGGATTGCTTTTTGTGAAATGATTTTTCTGCATCTGTTGATATGATCATGTAATTTTCCACTGTATTCAGCTAATATGGTAGATTGCAATGACGAATTACGTGTTAGTGGTTTAATTTCAAAATATGTAGGCTTTTTCTAGACCCTTACTGTTTTCTAATTTAATTCTATTGTAGAGAGAAAACAGTCTGTACAATTCAATGTGCTTCAATGCTTTAAAATTTATTTAAATTTGTTTCATGGTCCACTATATGGTCTATCTTGGTGAATGTACCATATTCACTTGAAAAGAATGTGTATTGTGCTATTGTTGGTGTACAGTTCTATAGCTACAGACTAGTTGATTAAGAGAGTTTTTCCATTTTCCTATCTTTTACTGAGAGATACATGCTAAAATCTCCAGCTATAGATTGCCTATTAATTCCTTTAGATTTGTTTTTTTTTTCCATCATGCAACTTGCATTAGGTGCAACACATTTAAAATGGTTTATGTTGTTTTGATGAAATACATTTTACAACTATAAAATATTCCCCTTTAACTATGAAAATACTCCTTTTTTTGAAGTCTTCTTTATCTGATATTAATATAACCATTCTACTTTTATATGTTTAATATTTGCATGTCTTCATATATGTAAAGTGCATGCCTTGTAGATACCACATATTTAGTTCTTGCTTTGTAATGCATCCTGACAAGCTCCGTCTTTTAATTGGAATGTTTAGTCCCTTTACATTTAATAAAATTGTTTATGTGATTGGGTTTAAATCTCTCTCGAGTTTTGTTTTCTCTTTGCCTCTTTTACTCTTTGTCTCTGTTCCTTATTTCCTAATTCTTTGGGATTAACTAAGTATTTACTAGCATTATATTTTATCTTCTGTACTGGTATTTTCAGCTGTAACTGTCTCATTTATTCAGTAGTTGCTCAAGGGATCAAAATATGTACCTAAATTTGTCACAGTCTGTCTTAACATTATACTGCTTCATGTGTAATAAAAGAACCTCATAGTAGTATAGCTACATTTACCACCTTCAATGGACTTTTAAAGAATTTCAGAGGCAAAAACTAATCTTTTACATTATTCACATTTCCAGTGCTCCTTTTTTTTTTTTTTTTTGTGAGGAAGATCAGCCCTGAACTAACATCCATGTTAATCCTTCTCTTTTTTTTGCTGAGGAAGACCGGCTCTGAACTAACATCCATTGCCAATCCTCCTTTTTTCTTCCCCCCAAAGCCCCAGTAGATAGGTGTATGTCATAGTTGCACATCCTTCTGGTTGCTGTATGTGGGATGCGGCCTCAGCATGGCTGGAGAAGCGGTGCGTCGGTGCGAGCCCGGGATCCAAACCTGGGCCGCCAGTAGCGGAGCGCACACACTTAACCACTAAGCCACGGGGCTGGCCCCTCCAGTGCTCCTTACTCTTTCCTGTAGATTCACATTCCCATCTGACATAATTTCCTCTCATTAAATATTTTCCATTAGCATGTCTTGTCAGGTGTATCTGCTGGTGGCAAAAATATGAAAATGCATTCATATCATCATTATTTTGAGAGATTTTTGGTTTTGCTGGATATAGAATTCTAAGTTTGAAGTTTTTTTTTTTTTCTCTCACTGTCTTGAAAAATGTCATTCCATTCACTTCTTGGCTGATACTGTTTCTGAAGAGAAATGCCGACATGTGGTTTTTGTATTCATTCTGTTCAGGGTTCATGAAGCACCCCGAACTTGTAAGGTTTTGATTTTTGTCAGAATTGGAGAAATTTTGAATATTATATATAGATGCATATTTTCACCCCTTCCCTTCTCTCTTATTTTCCTGGGAACCCAGTTACAAGTATTCTAGATCTGTTGGTATTGTCCCACCAATACTGGTTTTTTTCAATCTTTATTCTCTCTGTGTTTCACTTTAAACCGCTATTGACTTGCGTTCAGATTTATTTATCCTTTCTTTTGCAACGTCTCATACTACTGCTGAGACAGCCCAAAGATTTCACGTATTATATTTTTCAATTTTAGAACTGAAATTTCTCTCTTGAAATTCTCCATGTCCATCATATTTATACTCTCCTTTACATTATTTTTCATATCCTTAAGAGTAATTTTAAAGTTCTTTTCTGCTAAATTTAAAGTCTTGGTCACATTTGTGACTGTGTCTATTGATTAAAAGTCAAATTTTCTTTCTTTTTCACATGCATAGTAGTTTCTTCTTGAATACTGGGCATTATTAATTCCACTGTATTTCTCTAAAGATTGTTGATCTTTGTTCCAACAGGTTGTAAATTACTGGAGAATCATGTAGACTTTTTCCAATTATTGGTATCAGGATTAGGCTTTTTTGGGGTCGACTTATTTCAGTTTTTCTCTTAGCCTTAGAGTGGGTCCTTTAGTCTAGGTATGTGATGCTTATTCCTAAACTGTGATCCTGTTGGGCTTTCAGGGAGATAAAACCCCAGATTTTTACCCTGCTCCACTAACTTGGTGGAATTTGAACTTCAAGCTCTTCCTCTTAGCACCTAAGCATCAGTCTCTGCTCAGATCTTAAGCTTGCCGGCACTTCTTAGTTTCCTGAAGGAGAATTTATACTCAAATTTTGGGGCTCATCCCTCTGTGTTCCCTCCTTTCTGGGATCTGCCTCTCAACTTACAGATGTTCCGACAATCCCAGATTCTGATCTGTGACTCCTAATCCCAGTAAGACTTCCACACTCAAGTCCTATCCTTGGGCCCTATCCTTGGTGTGCCAAGGAGCTAAAGGAAACCATGGGCAAAGAACTAAAAGAAATAAGGAAAATGATGTCTCATCAAATAGACAATATCAGTACAAAGATAGAAATGATCTAAAGCTTTAATCAGAGCTCTGCCTATCCCGCCATGTGGTGGCAAAGATGGCCCTTAGCAGCAACTTGTTACATGATGCTTGTGCATCTAAGATTTTTAATTGACCCTAATTTCACCATGTTAACCCCTTGTGGGAGAGAACTGGGTTCATGTGACGACAACTCCATCAGGTGAAAAAGGACTATGCTTGATAAGAAGATAGTATTCTGTTAGCAGAAGAAGGAGGAAGTGTTGTGAGGTAATTTAAGAAGAAGAAGAAAAAGAAAAGTTGCCTAGAATTAGGCTTTCATTCTATGTATAAAATTTAAATATTCTTTTCCCTAACATAGTGTATCTATCCCTAGAACTAAGATCTGCCTCTTCCATAGAAGCAGAAAACTCACTCCCTATATCTAGTTCTGAATCTAGGATCTCTAGGTGATATGCATTTTTATGGGTGAAGACCAGTACAGCCAATATGCATTTGTCCAGTTGTTACCCACTATGCCTGACTCAAGTTCTGTTTTCAGGGAATATCTTTATTTTCGCTGTTCTTCACTGACCACAGAGAAGACTATTTGGGGGCTGCACTACTTCAGCCTATCATTTTTATCTGGCGTGGTTGCAAGGACCAGGAAATGGCATTCATTTTTTGTTTATTTGTTTTGTTTTACTTTGTTTTGTTTTACCAACACAGGTCTTTGTTTGCTAGGAATTTCTCTGGAAATATTCCTTAAAACTTGGGCATGGGGCAATTTGAATTTTCTTGACTCTAAGATCTAGTAAATAAACCTAAAGGGTAGTTTAATTATGATCTTTAAATGTTGACCCTGACTTAAGGCTTTCTCCTTTAGCGTATTTCTGAGAGTTTTGCTATCCTTCAGCCCTCAGAAGGTTAAACCACTTCCATGTGGCACTTACCTCAGAAATGATTGGCTATAGTCATGAGAACCATCTAATCTTATTATAATCCCATACTGCATTCCAGTGATATACAAATTGCCTTTGTTAGTATATGAAGAAAAGCGTTTACACAGAGCCTAGGGCATCTGGCTTTACTCTGCTCTCTGGCGTTAACTAGGTCCTAATATTTTATTCCCACTGTTGTCACAATTTCTTATCATTTCCTGTGCTAATGTTAATTTGAGGACAGATCATTTGGTTCCGTTCATCTAGAGACTTTTCCAACTGCACAAAGTGCATAATTATTTGACTCTCAATCATGTGGATTGATGACTCTAAAAGCAGTCAGTACTTCTCAACAAAGCTGTATTTTCTTTCTTCTCATCTTTTACATGAGCAGCTTGAATAAGAGCTTGGCTTTTTCTACTAGGATATTATTAAAGAAATCAATAAGCAGCAAATATACCAATATCCTGACTTCTTTTCTACCAAGTCCCTTAAAGCCCCAGCGTCAGCAGACAAATGAGTAGTGGCTAAAGATACACTAGGCAGCCATTCGTTCAGGAGCTTTGCTATTCATAACAACATCCGCAAACTTAAAGTTGAAGAGATCCTCACTGGTATTCTTTATTACTTTTTTTTTTTTTGACAATTTAAGGTCTGTTAGATGCACAGACTACTTTTGTATTTTTCAGGGCTTTTTTCTATTGTAATGGCAGAAAGCAAATTCAAAATAGCTGAAGCAAAAAGGGGAATTTATTGGCTTCTTGTTTAGCTATTATCTGTGAGTATGATACTTTTATATTGTATTTAAAAGGTAATAGACTATGCCATAGAAAATAAATGTGTATAAATGAGCCAAAGGGATCAAAGGATAGAGATCATTCATCACAGCTAGACAGGGATTAAGGCAGTACAGCATGATGATCCATAATCTAAAGCGTTTACTCCTACTCCGACACTTTTCCTCCAGGAAAGCGTCCTTAGTGGACTACATTTACCTCTGTAGGAGTATAAAGTAAAGTTACAAATAAAGAGAGCAAACAACTTGATGAGAGAGGGCAGTTATCTACATACGTGGGGAGGAGGTGGGTTGTGGATGGAAGGAAAATTATTGGGCGCTCTCAGTGGAGAAAAACAAAGCTAGATCCTGTTATGTTGAAGGCCAAAAGCCAGAAATTAATGTGGCCAGTGAAGAATTTCTGAATAAATCTACTCATGAGCATTGACTATGAGGCCTCCTCTGCAGTCTCTATAGCATACTAGCCTCAGGCCAATCTCAGCATAAGCCTCAGAGATATCAGTTTTTATGCAATATAAAATATTGTAGAGTTTTGGGGATTTCATTTAGCCCAGCACTTTAATTTACGGATGATTAAATGGACTAAAAGAAAAAATTCCATAACTTTCTTTTTTAAATGATATTAATCTATTTTGTGAGATCGAAAATAAAAATAAAAAAAAACAAAACAGACTTGCTTTATGGGCCAAGCTAAGGAAGAGTAATTCTACACAGTGGTGCCTATAGAAAGCGTGCATAGGTCCTTGTAACTCTAAAAATATCTGTATTTTCAACCTCTAAGTCACTTTGGAATAAAAGGAAATATACTTCTTATTCCTAAGAAAGTATAATTTCATCTTAAGAGCAATATCACTTAAGAAAAGAAAACCTGCAATATATCTGATTTCTAAATAAAGATTTGATAACTATTATTTAAAAAAAGTAATCTGGTGAAAAAAATTAAGTTACTCTAACAAAACTAAAATGTAAACTGATAGGAGTAAGTGATTACACTTATATTGGATTGCATTTAAATGTATTTATTGCCTATGCAATTTACAATATGCAAATCTGAAAATAACACAAAATCAATGAAAATTTTAACCACCTCTTTTTCAGAATTCTGCAATAAAGCAAGTAAGAAAGTCAGAGCATGAAGAAATTACTTCACAGCATTTATGAGAAATAAGGGATCTATTGGTATTAAGAATTGCAAAGAAAGATTACTTTAAAGCTTTAACTTTAGCTGAAAAGTCGCTTCATATAAAAGATTCATGACCTTGACTTATTAACTCAATATGTTTTATTGCCTTATACTGGTTTAATTTAAGTTAAATTATCTGATATATTGAAAAAGTTTTACCTTCAGAGTATCTCCCTTGTCATCTAGAAGTCAATTTAGCATCAATAAAGTCTCTTTATCTACAATTTTTCCTTTTTAATCTTTGTTTCTACAATCGTAATATTTGGGTAACAAATGTGGTTACCATCCACATTTTCAGTGTTGGGTGCTTATTTTATAATATAAAAAATAATAATTTACAGTAATTATCAATAGCAGTGAAAAATTTCATTCTCTTCCAGTCAATAATCATTATATATGTTAGTCTTCCCAACAATCCACAATTTTATAAAATCAGATCCATAAATGATGTTGGGGACATCATTAAAATAAAAATATTAAAATACTAACTCTCACTAAAAGAACAGTAGGTGAAGGGAGTTGACCCTTGAATATATTTGTCATACTGGAAATGGTTTGCATTAACTCAGAGCTTAATGTTCCACAGTCTCAAGTGAGATAGTTATCATTTGAGTAAAATTTTGGTAGAATGTGGTTGTTAAAAGTGGGTATTCTGGGGTCAAACTGAGTCAGTTCAAATCTTGGCTGATTTTTATCAAGTCTGTGACCTTGAGTAAGTTACTTTACCTCCTGAAGGCCTCAGAATTTTCATCTGTAAATGGCGGTAATGGAACCTAATAAATTATGTAAGACATTTAGCAGAGCGTCCCTCATACATTCTTACTATGTGTTTGATGCTGTCAGAGAGGAAAACCATTGTACTGCTATAGGGAAATGTATTAATATAAGTAAATTAAAAAATATGTTACATTCTGTAAAGGTAAAATTATATATTTGCATGTTTGGGAACATTTTGTGTATTTTGTCAATAAAAGAGAATGCACTACATTATTGAATATAAGAACACAGATCTTGTTTATCTGGAGATACATGCAATTTAAGGACAGGGAGGTGCTAAAGATCCTGTAATTTCGAGATCACAAAATTGAATAAGCAAGGATGTTGCTGAAACTTGACCAGGTATAGTGTGCAGGCATAAGAGCTCTGGCCCCATCATCCATGACCTCAGTGGTATGTGACCTCTTCCACATGTAGCGTCATTTTCATGTGAAGCAACTGCAAATAACAAAAGTCATGAACTTTGTAGAAAATGTGGAAAAATCAGATTCAGTACAGTGTTTTACTTCACACTGAAATGCTTTCTTGAATCATCTTCTTTCCCTTGTTTCAAACCTCTCCTAAATTCCCTTCAGTAAACACCTTCCCACGTAATCTCCCAAGACTTCTTGTCTTCCCATCTTGATATGGAAAATATTAATTGTAAAGAAAATAATTTTAAAGCTGGGGCAACAAATAAGTTGTTTAATGTATGTTCATTTTCCCTATTTTTTTCTCCTCTCATTTCAAGCAGACAACCGTAGCCTGAGCCTCCTTTGTCAAGGAGGTTTTATAGCAATGTGTAAAAGCATAATACGGGCTAATCTTGAGAGCTAGTTTGTTTGATCATGTCTGGTTCTCTGGTACTCTGAAGTGAAGCAAAATTACCATTTACAGCATTTAAGGTTGTAATTCCTTATTTTTTTCCACTATTCTAATGCGTGATGCTTTACAAGAAGCCAAACTCCTCTAAAAATTCACTGCACAACAATTTTATCTTCTCTTCCACTTCCTTCTCAGTTTTTCTGAGATTTAATGAGTTTGGACTTATAAAAGCCTAGGTATCAGGTCTAGATATGGTACTTACTATTGTGTTGAATTGTATGAAATTGATATTTTTGTGGGTGAAAAGTGGTGGTAACTGATAATTTTGTATGGTTCAACATAAATAGATAAGTGTTCTAGTCCTCTTTCCTCAACTGTAAATGAAGAGTAAATAGATTTATTTCAATAATTAAATGGAAAAATGTATTTAAAGCATTTATATCTCATTTGCAATAAAAATAGTCAATTTATGTTAACTGTTTGATTATTATTACATTACATTCTATGCCTATGCAAAGAAATATTTGGATTGAGAGAAAATTGTTAGAGGGAACTGTAATCTACTCTTTTCACATATCAATCAGTCTTTTAAGATAGAGATGGATGCTTGATTGGTAAAGGTTCCGTGTCTCTTGCTCATGGAATGGATTGTGGCTTAGACATCAGGAGCCTTATATTTTTTGGACACTCTTATTTATGGAATAAAGGCTGGATGTACCATGAATTAAAACCTGATTATCTTTCTTTCAATCCTGCTCCATCTGTATTCTTTTTTTTTTTTTTTAAAGATTTTATTTATTCATTTTTCCCCCCAAAGCCCCAGTAGATAGTTGTATGTCATAGGTTCACATCCTTCTAGTTGCTGCACGTGGGACCCGGCCTCACGTTGGACGGAGAAGTGGCGCCTCGGGGCTTGCCCAGGATCCGAACCCGGGCCGCCAGCATCAGAGCGCGCGCACTTAACCGCTAAGCCACGGAGCCGGTCCATCTGTATTCTGAAGCTAGATTGTCTTTCCTCTTAGTTTTATTACTTGTGAATTTCCATATTTTTATGTTTCATGAATATTTTAAATTAAAAATGGGAGAGCTTGCATTAGCGGCTACTAGTCATGCACTATCTGAAACCCACAATGCTAAAGTAATATCTTTAAAATAAATTTAAGGACAAAATTTGAAATGCTGTTCTTTATGACTATAAACATGTATGTCAAATCAATTCAATTCAATTACTTTATAATCTTGCAAATACAAATAAATATTTCTTTTATTGGTGGTTTCCTTGAGCTTTCACTTGCTATTGTCACTTCACTTGCACAGTTGCCATCAAATTACATGTTCTAAGGAGTTTTCGTACCATAGGTTCAATTTATATCACACAACTCTAAACTAATGTTTTATCTTTTCATTTATGATGTATTCATGTGAAATGTCCACTTTTTAACAACTGTTTTTATTACCTATTTTCCTATTTTCAATTGCAAAAAAGAGATACATTTCACAAATAAAAGTAGTAGAAGACCTACTTTGTTTTAGGATTTGCCAACAAGATGTGTCATCACAGTGAAATATGGAGCATTATAGTGCCATTACTTAATATTTATGCATGGTATTGAGATGTATTTCAAGGAAGAATCAATAGCTAAAATAAATGTAAGACTATCTATAAACATAATATGAACAAGAATACATTTTTTATTTTAATTACTTCCTTATGATTCATTTTATTCATTCACTGCCAAAATTTTCAGATTCTATTGGAATGAAAACAAAATTGGTACAGGAATATGCCAACATTTAAATTACATGCCCATTATAGTGAGAAGGGAAATTGTATTTATTGGCAACCAATATACCTCATACTAGAACATTTTAAATATGCTATATCATGGCTTCTTAACTGTCAGGTAAATGTAAATAACTAGTTTGCCAATAAGAACATTTAGCCTTAAAAATGTGGTATGACTTGACCAAATTTGCACAGCTTTAAACTTAGGTCTGTTAGACTTCACAGTCATTACCAGTTTTATACCCTCAAGCTCAGTTAGGGTGGTGTATTGTTAATATACATGTGGATCCCTACAGATGAATAACCTGCATTGAATTGAGCTGATAATCATATGTCAATCATCTCAATTAAGCAAACCTCTTGTTCTTGTGAGGGCAATGTCTTCCTCGATCTGGATCTGTGAGCTATGGGATCTTTAGAAGTAAAATGACTGATTAAATTAAGCATGACTTTGTCTAACAGGGTTGCTCCATCAACTAGTACCTAGAGTCATAATGTATTATTCAGCTATTATTGAGCAACAAATCACCCCATACCTTAGCAGATTAAAATGGTTGTATTTATTTAACTTATATTTTGGTGTATGTAATTGAAGCTATGCTCATCTTCTGGTCTCTGCTGGGACTCCTATGGATTGCAGTAGGCTGTGGATTAGGTAAGGGCTTGTTTTGCTGCTGGGGGTCTCAGCTGGGACAACTGGGTGGGTGTGGCTGCAGTTCATAAGATCTCTCATCCTCCAGGAGGTTAGGTTGAGCATATTTACATGGTGATTGCAAGAGAGTCAACAGATGTGTGCAACAGTGCTTGAGGTCTAGACTTTGCACTGGCGCACCAGCACTTTCACTTCACTCAGTTGGCCAAAGCAAACCACAAGGCCACCCAAGATCTAAGGGATAGGAAGGAAGACTCTACCTCTTGCTGGGAGGAGCTACAGGAAACCTCATTGTAAATAGTTTGGATAAGCAACAGTGTCCATATTTTGTAATCAAGAAGCAGCAAATTAAGAACCAGGTTCTGATAAAGAAAGACAACAGCAGGCTAATCCCAAATCTTTACCATGTTAGTGGTCTTAGTAACCTAGCATTTAGTCTCATTAGGGCTAGACACAGTAATAATGGTAACAGCAGCCATAACCAGAGAAAATTAAGGTAATGGGGAATTCAAAATTATCTGTTGCCCTCCTAAAAGAGAGGGTAAGCTCCTTGACATCAGTCTTGGTAATGATTTCTTTGATTTGACACCAAACCAAAGGCAACAAAAGCAAAAATTAAAGTAGAACTATATCACACCAAAATGCTTCTGCATAGCAAACAAAACCATCAACAAAATGAAAAAACAACTTATGGAATGAGAGAAAATATGTACAAATCATATATCTGATTAGGTGCTAATATCCAAGATATAGAAAGAACTCACATAACTCAACAGCAAAAAAACAAACGATCCGATTAAAAAATGGGCATAGGAACTGAATAAACAGTTTTCCAAAGAAGACATAAAAAATGCCCAACAGGTACACAAAAAGGTGCTCAACACCATTCATCATCAGGGAAATGCAAATCACAACCACAGTGAGGTATCATCTCATACCTGTTAGAATGGCTGTCATCAGAAGACAAGAAATTCCCATTTGCAACAACATGGATGGGCCTGGAGGGTATTATGTTAAGTGAAATAAGCCAGAAAGAGAAAGACAAACACCGTATGATCTCACTCATATGTGGAATATAAACCAACACATGGACAGAGAAAACTGTATTGTGGTTACCAGGGGCAATGGGGGTGGGGGGTGGGCACAAGGGGTGAAGGGAGACATATATATATGGTGATGGACAAACAAAAATGTACAACCCAAAATTTCACAATGTTATAAACTATTAAAACATCAATAAAAAAATGACAAGAAATAAGAAGTGTTGCTGAGGATGTGGAGAAAACGGAACACTTGTGCACTGCTGGTGGGAATGAAAATGGGTGCAGCCACTACGAAAAACACTGTGAATGTTCCTCAAAAAATTAAAAACAGAACTACCATATGATCCAGCAATCCCCTGGGTATATAGCCAAAGGAAATGAAACAGGATGTTGAAGAGATATGTGCACTCCCATGTTCACTGCAACATTATTCACAATAGCCAAGGTAGGGAAGCAACTTACATGTTCATCAGTGGGTAAAGGGATAAACAAGGTGTGATATATATATATATATATACACACAATGGAATATTATTCAGACAAAAGAAAGAAGAAAATCTTGCCATTTGTGACAACATGAATGGATCTTGAGGGCATTATGCTAAGTGAAATAAACCAGACAGATAAAGACAAATACTGCGTGGTATCACTTATATGTGGAATCTAAAAAAAAAGTCCAACTCATAGAAACAGAGAGTAGAAAAGTGGTTGCCAGGGGCTGGGGGGTGGGGGAATTAGGGAGAGATTGGAAAAAGGGTACAAACTTTCAACCATAAGATGAGTAAGATCTGAGGTTCTATTGTATAACTGTAGTTGACTATAGTTGACTGTGTAGACTATAGTTGATAACACTATATTGTATAATTGAAATTTGCTAAGAGAGTAGAATTTAAATGTTCTCACCAAAAATTTTTAAAAAAAGATAAATATGTGAGGTGATGGATTTGTTAACTAGCTGGGAGGAATCCTCTCACAATGTATATGTTTATCAAATCATCACAATGTACACTTTAAATATCTTACAATTTTATATGTCAATTATACCTCAATAAAGCTGAAAAAAAATCCAAAATTTTCTGTTTCAAATAATGGGTTAAAACATGGATGGACATAATCTAAATTATTCCTACTCTATTGGCTTATAAGCATATACATCTCCCTAGCACATATCACAGTACAAAACATTTTGCAGAACTATTATTTGTCTTGAGTTAAATATATACTAAGCAAATCATGAAATACAATGTTCAATGCATTTTAATTGGGTGACTGGTGCAAACTGAAAAATAAAAATGACATTTCCCTATTAATTTGAAATCAGAGAGGTGTTGAAAATGTCAGCGACCCCAAATTTATGTTCAGAAAATTAAAACACATCATATTCAAACAGTCAACAGCAACATGCAGCCACCTTATGTTTTGGGGAAGTGAGAATCATCCTAGCTGTTTGTTTCATCCTTTGTGCAACATACGATGATGATGAGAGGAGCCTGGCGGTACTTCTCTTAGGAGCTACACATAGAATTCTAACTATATTAGAAAAATTCTGGGCATCATTTGGGTCATCGCAGTGAAGTAAGAAGTGGAGTTATTTTAAAGATTTTATTTATTCAGTTTTTTCCCCCCAAAGCCCCAGTAGAGAGTTGTATGTCATAGATTCACATCCTTCTAGTTGCTGTACGTGGGACTCGGCCTCGCGTTGGACGGACAAGTGGTGCCTCGGGGCGCGAAGTGGAGTTATTTTAGATGAAAACCATCAGATTTGATGAAAAGTTTGGGCAACAGCCCCTATGAGATAAAGCAAATGAAACTGTGCTCCTTCGACCTAGACGAAGAAAGGATGATTTCAGATTTACTAAGAGACTTGAGTGTACAAAATGACCCTGCACAATAGATGAGGAGCAGGTCTCCCTTCCTAGACACAAGAGTAAAAGGGCTCTAATTAGATTGTAAATCAGAGAAAGAGTCTATCCTGTAACAGTTATAAGATCCTGAAGAGAATTATTTTAAGGGTAAGAGTAGAATCCACTTCTCAGAACGGGAAGAGTCTATTTTAATAGTAATTTGAATAGCTCTGGCTGAGGGATAACTTAGCTGACCACTCCGAGAACACTTAAGCCCTGTGAATTCGTACACAAGGCTTACGTGCCATATTTCAAAGGCAAATTTAAAATGGATCTCTATACTTCTAAATGGAAATGAAATCTATACAGCCGATTCCAAACCAGTCTTTTCCAATTAATAACTAAATTATTTTGAAGACAATAGAAAAAATAAAAAAGGAAAAAAAAATCCATCATTGTCTGCCAAATCACTAAAAGATCAAATGCTAACATTTTACAATAATTTAAATGCTAACATCTTGCAATTACTTTAAAAACCAAAGGGCATGAAGGAGCATGGACTGTCAGCAGTTTCGTGTGTTTTGAAAGGTATAATTTGAAAAACAATTTGCTATATGCAGGGATAAAAATAAACCAAGGAATCTGCTAAGAATTCAAATATGAGTAGTAGTTTTCAAAGGAGTCTGTTCAGAACATACAAGAAATGGGGAGGGAGAATGAACAATCACTATTTAGAAGTGTCTATTAGACACTGGGAATGGGACTACTCAAACGTGTGCCTCAGCCTACCCTCTATCTATCTTATAACAGGATTGTGTAATTGTTCAGATAAAAGACGGTAGACCCTTGGAGAACACAGACACTTTACAACAGAGCAATTTTATGTAGACCTTGCTCCATTCAAGGAAAAATAAAACACAACGGCAACCTGACGCAATGTGAAGCAGGGAGCAGCTGGAAAAATCAAAGGAATCCCATACTATTGCATGGGATACTTCCACAGATAGATAAATTGTTTGGAATTTTCATTACTCTGCAAAAACATACTGTTTTTAGACAGAAGGATCAGAATAAACAAGGAAGATACAGGAAATTAAAATACAATAGGATGTTTAATCCAAAGAGAAATTGAGTTGAAGAAATATAAGCAAAAAAAAAAGTAAAATAACATAATTAAAATCCACGTTATAAACAATCGAGTGCAATATACAAACGAACTAAAGGTATTTAGAACAAAATTGGTGAAAAACAAGCAATTCTACAATGCAAAAGAAAAATATAAAACATAAAACTACCAGTCTAAAGAGTAGAATAATAGAGAACGGATTCAGTATATGGTCTGATAGGCATGATCAGAAAAAAATATAATGAAAATAAAAATATAAATTTAAATAGAAAGCCAATTATCCATACTATGGAAAAGGAGAAGAGAATGAAATGGGTCACAACCTTCAGAGAAAGTCAGAATAAAAAGGTCGGTGACTAAACACACTCTGGCTTTGTTTTTCCTATTTCAAAAATAGAAAAGCAAATTTCCAAACTTCAAGTAGAAAAAAAAAATTAAGAAAACAGAGTCTTCTAACCAAGAAACAAAAATCGTGCTAATTTCAGACTTTTCTCTGCAATAACAAACACAGGAAGGCCATGAAGCCCTGGTGGCAGCATTTTGAGGAAACATTATACACATCACACATTTTACACCCAATATAAATGTCTGTGACATATTTTGTGAACAGAAATACATTCTCATAATGCAAGGACTCTCGAAACATGGTATGTGCCAGGACAAAATAAAAATGTTTAAGGATACATATTAACCTAATAAGAGAAAAAGAAAAATGAAAACCAGAAGAATAGAGAATTCATGGTGTAAATACTTGGGAGTAAACAGAGAAAAACATAGATATATTTAAATGATTGTTGTTGATGTTCTTATGAAAATAGAAACATATATAAAAAAACTATACTTAAAGTGAAAATACATATGCTGAATATGTGTGTATGTAAAAATTAACTACAGTCTTCCAATCTTAAAATCTCACATTAAATTAACAAAGTTGGAAATGGAGAGTGTATGAATAGGGGAGAAAATATACTAATTTCTTCTAATTTAATGGAATGCAGTTACTCAAAGTTACTCTCTAGAAAGAGAATCTCAGAAGCACCTCATTGTTCTAACAATTAGAAAAATTTCTAAGTTAAGGATGTTTTGACAAACAAAGCCACTCCTTCAAGTCAATACAAAAAAGAGAAAAAAATCCAATAAACATGTGTCCATAAGTTTATGTCTCAGAGAAAATAAAAATGGATTACCTGTGTCTACGGACAGTTACAAATTTAGGGCATGTATGCTATAGATTTAGGTTAAAATATTCCAAGAAGAAAACAAATATTTTTGACCACTCACTTTCAACATATATAATAGTTTTTCATTAATGGTCTCCCTATAATTTAGTAGGTAATTGTCCAATTTCTTCCAGACTCATAAGATCATAATGAAATATGTGTACACATTTCATTTCATGTGTATATGGGAGTTGGGAGAAGGGTGAAGGAGGCGGGTATTCCTGGATTATTGAGTTTGAGAGGGAAGGATTAGGGGAAAAAAAGATAACCTCATGTTGTTAACCCAGAAGGAGAGTAACTACTAAGAAAAAATACAATTTAAATAGAATATATAATTGCCAAAATTCTTGCAAAGATAGAATAGATAACTGATAAATTAATAAAGCAGGAAACAGTAAACATCATATGGAAATAAGTACACATATATGTTATATGAGTAAATTCAGTTGGGTTAAATTCACCTATTAAAAGATACAAGTTATAAGATTAGTAACACAAAATCCAAATACACGCTATTACTAAGTGTTTCACCTAAAAAAAAAGCAATGTAGTGAGTTTACATAGAAAGATGAAACAAAATACATTAGAAAAACACAAATGTGGCAGAGGTATATTTCATAAAAATAATATTCAGGTAAAATTCTAGGCAGAAAGCATTAAATTATAAAAAGTATCATTAATTTTAAATAATTGAAATGAAAAATCAGAGTAGAATAATCACAAAACCATATACTTGATAATATCGAATCAAAATGTATAGAAAAAGAACCATTAATAAAATAAGAATTGAAAAACATGGTGATAAATGGTAATGGAATACTTATTTTAGTTTTAAACAGATGCACTTAGAAAAAAAAATAAGGTTATGGGGGGCCAGCCTGGTGGTGTAGTGGTTAAGTTCGCACACTGCTTCGGTGGTCCTGGGTTCACAGGTTCAGATCCTGGGCACGGACATACACACCACTCATCAAGCAGTACTGTGGCAGCATCCCACATACAAAATAGAGGAAGATGGGCACAGATGTTAGCTCAGGGACAATCTTCCTCAAGCAAAAAAAAGAGGAAGATTGGGGACAGATGTTAGCTCAGGGCCAATCTTCCTCACCAAAGAAAAATAAAGGGGTATGGAACTGCATTAATTGTTATAGTTTTAGGTTATTTTATCATTTTTAAAAATATCTACATATCAACATTGTACTTCTACCACAAATAGCCATTCTTTCCCAATACCAATGGACTTTAAAAAATCAGATTGGTTGTTTGTAATTGCAAAATGTTGGAAACAATGTAAATGCCCATAACTAGGAAACTGGTTGAATAAACTCCAGTACACCCCACAATGCAAATACTATGCAGATGTAAAAACATAAGAGTTAAATCCCTATGAACTGATGATACGTTGATAAATGACAGGAAAAAGAGAAGTGCAACCCGAGCATATGTAGCATGCCAAATTTTTGGAAGAGAAAAAGATAATGTTATTCATATTTATATTAATCTTTACAGAAATATGCATAGGAAAGAAAATCAGAAACTAGTAGAATCGTTGGTGAGAATTGGGCAAAAGGGAGAGAAAAGGGGAAAGGACATTTTTGAATCTATCTTTTCTTACAGTTATTAATTTTGAACCATGTTAAACTATTTTAACACAGTTAGATCTATTATAAGGTAAAAAATGTAAAAATATCCTGAACTTTACCTAGAAGACTTTTTGTTGGCAATGATATTGGTCTAGCAATTCCAAAACTCTTTTTTGTGTGTATATTTTAGTTTTGAGCAAATGAACGCATATATTGATGTTGTTAGAAACAATGTTTCTTATTGTGGGAGAAGGGCAAATCAATGTGTAAATATAGAAATGAGAGGAAGAACTCTGTGGTGTTGGATTGAAATTAGAGGGATCATAAGAAGTTGTACTACTATCTCTGTCTACTGACATGGTCTAGAAGTGACTCACTCAAGTAACAAGATCTTACATTCTAAATAATACTTCCTGCTCCAAGGAAGCAGTAATACTTCCTCTTTGGGGAAATGAGAAGTGACTGATTAAGGGAAAGTAAGGGTAACCTGGAATATTTTTTTTGTGTGCCAGAAATAAAGGAAGTTATTGTTTCCATCAGGAAAGAAAATTGACCAAACAAAAACAACAATAAAAGCTGATAGAAACATGTCAAAAAGATGCAAAAGCAGCTTGAGGAGCTCCCTTTGCCAAATTTGGGACAATCTGAACTTAAAAACGAATAATGCCAGAACTGGATTATAATATGTTGACTAAATGGACAAATAACAATACAATGGAGAAGGGCAAAAACTCTTTACACAGAAATGAGAACTAAATCCGAATGAGATATGATCATTTTTAGATTTTATTTATTTATTTTTCCCCCAAAGCCCCAGTAGATAGTTATCTGTCATAGCTGCACATCCTTCTAGTTGCTGTATGTGGGACGCGGCCTCAGCATGGCCGGAGGAGGGGTGCATCGGTGCTCACTGGGGATCTGAACCCGGGCTGCTGGCAGCGGAGCGCACGCACCCAACCGCTAAGCCACGGGGCCGGCCTAATATGATCATTTTTAAAAATCAACATTGTAGAATGATCATATTAATGCTTGATTCAGGCAAGAATCATCAGTGAATCATTGTGAGAAAGATAGGTAAAGAATAGGATATTCACACAGTCTCATAGAGTCATCCCAAAGAGCGGTTGTTAATCACAAGGAGAAAAAGGTTCCTTTACTGTGGAGAAATCTGGTGGACACCACCTTAACACAGTGATCAGACTTATCACCAATGAAAGGGAATCTGACCTCCCAGTTTGACTTCCTGGATTCTCTGGTGTGTTGAATAGAAAAGGGAAATACAGTACTATGTTGTATCTTGAAAGAAAAACAACAAACAGTTGAACCAATCTAATCATGAGGAAACAAACAAACTGTAGGACAACTGGTCTATATGCATAAAATATTTCAGTGGCACAAAAAACAAACTAGGTCAGAGAGCTTTTTTTCCTTTCTTTCTTTCTTTAATTTATTAAAGAAGACTAAAGAGTCATGACAACTAAATGCAATGCTTAATCCTTAATTGGATCTTGAATCAAAACAAACAAACCGAAAGCAGTAAAGGATATTATTGGAACAAGCAAAAGAATTTTAATATGGACTGTAATTTAGCTATTAATATTATATTGATGTTAAATTACCTCAGTATGTGTGCTTGTGTGCGATAATGTAAAAGAAAAAACGTTCTTATTTAGAGGTGAAGTATCACATTGTCTGCAAGCTAGCTAACTCTCACACGCATACAGAAATATAAATAATATTATACATATATGTAAAGAGAGAGAGATGAGAGATGAAGCAGATGTGGGAAACAAGTAACAGTTGGTTCATCTGGGTAAATATGGGCTTTCCTTGTGTTATTCTTGGAATTTTTCTGTGGATTTGAAATTCTTAAAATAAAATGTTAGGGGAGAATTCCTCTAGTCTCAAATCTTAAAAAGAATTAGATTATATATTAAAGTCACAAAGATAAGCTCATTTATTTCCAGAGAACAGAAATTTAAAATCTTGAAATATTATAGTCATTAAATATTGTATGGTAAAATAATAATGACATGGAAGATTGTTCTTGTCAAAGCAATGCATATGATAGAATCTTAAATGGATATATTCATACATCTATGTATATGTGTGGGTAAAACTAAGGTGGAGGATATACATCACCACACTAGTGAGAGTCTTTGCTGGATGGTTGAAATAATACTATTTTTTATTTTATTTTTGATGGTTTTTTATATTTTCCAAACATTCTATTGTGGACAAATTCACTATTCTGACAATGAAGGAACAACAAAAATATATACAATTTTAAAGCAGACAATTTGAAAGTGCACGTATACTTGAATTATTCTCTACAAAATTTAGTCATGAAACTTTTCCCATTTATAATATTAATATACTCTACTAAGTAATTCACTTATCATGTTACTTACCATTGCAAAGATTTATCCATAGGTTTCCAGTTTCTCCCTTTATGCCAGATGGCTGCAAGTGCAGTCTCCTTTATTTTTCTTAACGACTGCTCTTCTGTCTGCCTTCAACATTTACATCGCTCATCTTGGAATAACTTCCAATGTGTTTATACATTTCTAGTAAACCTTTTCACAGAAGAAAATAGAAAACGCTACTTGACTGAGTACATACTGTTGGAAATATCTGAGACAACGGGAGTTGTGTTGCTCATGAGGGCTGTCTTTGGGATCAGACAAGCTTGTTTCAAATCTGTATCGATCAATTAGTAACTTTTGCATCTTGCCAGTTACTTAGCTTCTGAGATACTCCATCTTGTCAACAATTTCATGGTCCACTACAAGAATTAAATGAGAAATTTGATAAAGTGAAGGGCATACAGAACGTACTTAATAATTGTCAACTTTCTCTTCCCTTTTTGAAACATATCCATTATCAATATAGGAGAGCTGACGATCCTTCCATTTTTAAAACCCTCAGTGTTATTAGAAAAGGACAAGATTCACAATCCTTCTCCTAAGGATTTTAAAGTGTCACATGAGCAAGACAGCAAATTATTGGCTCAGTTATTTAAATATTCACTTTCGAAAATTTGGTGACAAGAGAAAATCACTAGAGAGTAAGAACCAAGTTTCATTAAAATGAAACTCTTCATTTGTGTGGAATTGTGTTGTGGGGAACCCTAATTTAGGCGAAACTCTTTCCTCCTCAACAGTTTAAATTTAGAAAGCATTTGCATAATTGGGTAAGATTTTGGAAAGCATCTGTTCAAGAATGAAAAACAAGACAATTTACACAGTGAATTTTCCTAGAAAATTTATGTCTTACCTCCAAAACTGTTTGAGAATAGTATCTTTACCTTAGATTGTTTCTTCAGTAATGTTTTTTGTTTCCTCTCACTTCTTGTGGTGTATGACTTTGAAAGATTATCTTTTCCTTTAAATTCTCTTCTGAGAGTTCTCAAACATTAACTCAGAAGAGAATTGAGTATAATATTCTCCTACAATAATGTTATTATACTATCTGTTTGTATTCTTTCTCTCATTTTTCTGGATCCAAATTTTAAATTTGATTCTGTTGTGTGACTATAAATTGTAGAACCAGAATGGATACAAAAGGAGAGACATGAATGGAGAAAAGGGCCTGTGAAATAGCCTTTTGTCATATCAGAAATTTTCTAGGAATTTGAGAAGTGACCATTCAGCTTTCTGGTTTGTTCAGAGTACAGACCTTAGGACATAACTGCTCTGTATCTTGTGACAAAATTCATACCCTTCTCGCTTCCTAATATATTTTTGACTTAAAATTTTGCAAGTAGAGGATTTTTTTCTAAAATAATTTGGTGCTAGTCTAAGCTTTTAGTACTGTTACAAAATTGGCATTCTGAGTTTTCAAATGCTTAGCAGGAAATTAAAACTATCACTTTTAAAATAAACTTTTTATTTTAGAATAGTTTTCTATGTACAGAGAAGTTGCAAAGATAGTATAGAGAGTCACTGTGTGCTCCTTACCCAGTTTCCCCCAATGTTAATATCTTGCAAGATCATGATACATGTGTCACAACAAAGAAACTCACATTCGTACATTTCTATTAACTAAACTTCAGACTCTACTCAGATTTCACAAGTTTTACCACTAATGTGAAGAAAAAATGTTTCTTTCTTATAATCATGATTCTTTAAAGTTGGAAGATAGTATCTGCTAAATCTATAATCTGACCTTCTATAAGACAACATGAAATGTTTTGAAAGTTGTATCCCTGCACTTTGACTTCTTTTTGGCACATTCTAGGTTCCATATATACCCTTCTTTCTTTCTGTATGTATTGTAACAAAGCTCTGAGCAAAAGTTCTAAAGTACATATTATTCTTTTTTCTTCATTCCCTTAAAAACTGATGGTGAGTTGCCCTTGTGTCCGTCACCCTCAGTATTGGAATTTGATGGTTGCCAAGAGATTAATGAAATCGTCAGTGTCCTTATCTCTAGGCAGGTGTAAATAGACACAAAATTTGCATAGTTTTCTCTGGCTCTGAGTCAGTGAGTGGATTTTCTTGTGAAAAAAGAACTTAATTTGTAAATAACAGTAAGGTACGATAGGTAATGACTAACTCCTAGCCGTGACTCAGAACTGGTGCTTATATCCAAGTTTGCATAGTTAAATTAGCTGGCTGGCACACATGGAGAAGTCCATAAGGTACGTTCATATACATACTACTATTAGCTTCTCACATCAACTGTCACAGTTATTTTTACTGTTATGATTGTTATTAAAGAAAAGGCTCAGAGAAATTAAGTAACTTGTCCAAGATCAGACAGTCGAGACTTGACATCAGATCTTTTGTCTTCAAGTCCTTGTACTTTCTACTATACTCTGTTCCTGTTTAAGTGGATGCATAGCTCCTGGCTTGATCTCCCACTCTCTTTTTGGAAGAAAAATAATCACTCCAGTTTTATAATGTTTCCTCCTGACCAGGGTCTCCTCAAGGCGAGGAGTTGAGGTGCTTTGGCTTCAAGGAAGGGAGTCGCATAGTTTCTCTAAAGTAGGTTGTTACAAAATTAATCAACTTAAAGCAGATTCTTTCCCCTATACCCTTCTACCTATGAATTTTGGCTAAACCAGGCTTCAAGTGTTAGATCCCACCTTGAGTCTTGGTCACAGAGCCTTTCTCTAAGGCCCTCGGGCCCTAGGCAGACCCACCTTCACTGGGCAGACCTCTTAGGAAGTTGATACAGTGATGCAAGTCCTCTATGATTGTTGATTGACTCTGCAGCAGCTCTCCCTGGACTCTGGCTCCTATCAATTAAGTGAATCCTTCTTTCTCACATTTCCCCCCACCTCCCCCTACATCATGTCATCTGTCAGCTATCAGGAACAAATGTTGTTTTCATTGTTTTTCCAAATATGCTTTCCCTTTGTCCATTTGATATTCTCCTCTTTATTTATGTCTTTCCAGGCTGTTCCATCCCCTTGGATCAGGATCTCAGCTCCCCACACAGTGCTTAAGGCTCTTTTCTTTGACAAACTTTTTTGAATGTTATCATCCAGCTTTCACTCCTAGCATTATTTTTTTTCATGGACACAATCTATTATACATGCCAGATGCCCCAGTTATCTCCCTCAGTCCTGCTAGACCAGCCTGACCAATATAATCCCAAGCCAACTCAATTGCAGGGGTAGGATATTAAGCATCTCCTTCCCAAAGTCCACATTTAGATGTTTTCAGCAGTGCTACTTATTAAATACATTTTATTACAAATAAATATGATGAAGCATCCAATAAAACTTGTTATTTTCAGTCAAAGCGTATGAACATTTTAGGACTCTTGGTACATATGCTCTCCCAGAGGTTACTAACAATTCTCACTGCTTCTGATAGCATATGAGTGAATTCATTTTACTGCACCCAAACAGGCAATGGAAATTAATTTTTAAACATTTGCTTATGCCAACCATATTTCCCTCATGACTCAAAAACAGTTATGTGTGCTGAACTATCTGGGAAGAGATCACACAGGGCTGCCCCACATCAAAGCTCCCTCTTCTGTGGGATGACTCTAATCTCTTATAGTTTGTAATCTACCTTTCTGCCAGCACTTTCTGATGATCACATTTGCTGCACTGTCCATCTGGTTTTGTATCTTGGACTTTGCTCTGTGTACACTCCTAGATAACTCTCAGCTCCTCATGCTACTCTCTGCAAAACTATCCTGATTAATTCCTATACTTATTGTGTTGGACTGCTGTCTGGATCTAACGGCCTGGACTCAGGCTTCTCTTTTGAAGTGAGATGAATCACTTTACCCTCTCCACTTTTCTCACTCTGCTCTGTGCCTAGAGAAGCTAAGATCCTTGCATTGATTTAGCCAACTTCCTTGTCTCGTAGCTTTCAGTTAGATACCGGCAAGAGGAGACACTGACAGAACCTCAGAGGAAGGAAGGAAGGTAAGGATGAAGTGTTCATTCTCCTGGCTTCCTCATTGTCCCTCATTGCCAGCTCTGCATAGGTTGGCAGTACCCCTCTACCAAAATCTACAGCTCTTCTCAGGTTGCCCTCTCCATACAGCTATGTTTTTTGAGTTTCAATAACTACTCTCTCCCCTTGAAATTCAGGCCTGCAGGTGGCAATCACTCCTCACTGTCATTAGTCTCAAGGTGCAACACTATCCTTTTCCTCAATCCTGTTCACATCTTGTAATTCATCTGTTTATTAATGTCCTCTCAAATAATCTGTTAAAGTATGCTATCTTTCTCTGCTAGGATTATGACTTTTACAGAAGTAATTTAAATAATGACAGAAGGATATCATTTCATGTGGGTACCAGGTACCTAGAGAACATTTCTTTGGATTTTCACAATATGGTACTTGAGTTAAATCTGGTCTTACTCTTCATAGTTAGCCTCCATTCTTTAGCATATTTGACTAGGCCATGGCTATTGACTCAGTCTAACATTTGTTTATTTTCATGTTTCCTATGCCATGGAAACATTCTTTTTGTTTGTTTGTTTGTCTGCAGGGAAAGATTTGCCCTGAGCTAACATTTACTGCAAATCTTCCTCTTTTTTTTTTCCTCCCCAAAGCACCAGTGCATAGTTGTACATCCTAGTTGTAAGTCCTTCTAGTTCTTCTATGGGAGCCACCACCACAGCATGGCAACTAACAGATGGGTGGTGTGGTTCTGCTACTGGGAAGCAAACCCGTGCCCCCGACTTAGTGAGAGCACTGAACTTTAACCACTAGGTTATCAGAGCTGGCTCAGAAACATTCTTTTTAGGGCTTTAAGTAGGAAGTATCTTTTGAGGTTATGTCCCTCTAGTTAGGTCTTAACAGCTGAATGTTAACCCTAACCCAGGAGAGAAGATCCATTGGGAAATTCCAGTTCTACTCACAGATAAACTTTATATAGAATCTCAATTTTCCTACCATGTTGGGTTTGGGGGCAAGCTAGCTAAAGGAAGTTCAGAATACTTTTTCTTGGAAAGTTCTATGCTAAGGACCAGCGTGCTTGACCTATGTCTTGAAAACATGTTCCTGAAATGCAGCC
This sequence comes from Ceratotherium simum simum, assembly GCF_057802395.1. Taxonomy (NCBI): domain Eukaryota; kingdom Metazoa; phylum Chordata; class Mammalia; order Perissodactyla; family Rhinocerotidae; genus Ceratotherium; species Ceratotherium simum. The sequence continues at coordinate 32,387,872 of NC_141928.1, read as the reverse complement.
CTAAATTAAATATGATAATCTCAGAATCCTAAATCTATCAACTCCTTTGACCCTGTTATTTGTGAATAGCTGCTAGCAAATCAAACAAGGTTTGAAGAAGATCTGAATGAAATTCTTTTATTTCCTTTTATTCAAAATGTTGTCTTTAAGGTATAGCTTCCGAGGTCTGTCTTTGAATTCACACACTGTTCCCTACTTCTGAGACTCTATGCTGATATCCAGTGAAGACGCCAGCATCTTACTGGCTGAGCTAAATGTAGTAGGAACTTGGTCCACTCACACATGCCCTACATTATACTAGGGATATAAAACCAAGCCATTGTATTTTAGGTCCTTCAGCTATCTCTGTGGATAGGATCTGCTTAGAATCTTCAAAACTGACCATTAAAGGAATAGGATTCCTAGTGTTGAAACTCAGAGAGGTATCCCTGGGGTGTCTGCCATCTTCAGGAGGCTACCTAGGGAAGATGTCTGATCTCTGGTGTTTCACTGCATCCGGGGTGTTAGATTTCAGCCTAAATTTAGAGTATAGGACTTCTAAGACTTGAGCTGGGTAAAGGTTCTTAGGCCATTCCTAGCTTTTTTTAGACTATCTCTATAATTACCTGGGGCTGGATAGCACCATAAAGTGCATGGGACTTAGGTTTTCCCGAGCAGTTTCAGATACAGAGCTAGTGCTAAGAGAAAGACTGCTCTAAGGAGTTCTAATCTCTGTCTCTGTATTTCTCTCTTTCCTTCCTTACACACACACACACATATGCACATAATTTATTTTATTTTATTTTATTTTTTGTGAGGAAGGTCAGCCCTGAGCTAACATCCATGCTAATCCTCCTCTTTTTTTTTTTTTTTTTTTTTTGTCGAGGAAGATTGGCACTGAGCTAACATCTATTGCCAATCCTCCTCCTTTTTTTTCCCCAAAGCCCCAGTAGATAGTTGTATGTCATAGTTGCACATCTTTTTAGTTGCTGTATGTGGGATGTGGCCTCAGCATGGCCGGAGAAGCGGTGCGTCGGTGCCCGCCCGGGATCCAAACCCGGGCCGCCAGCAGCGGAGCGTGCGCACTTAACCACTAAGCCACGGGGCCGGGCCTTATTTTTAAGAGAAGTAGCTGAAGAGTAAAATGTATATATGCAATATATAACATAAACAAGAAATACAAGAAGAAGAAAATTATCAATAATTAAAACTATTCAACATTTCTAATAATCAAGGTAGTGAAAATAAAATTACAGATACAGGATTTTTCACCTAGAAAATTCATGTAAATAAAAGCATAACATAACGTCCCATGTTTTTCAGGAAAACAGGTTTTCTCAAGATCCATTAATAAAGCAGAAAGTTCAGATAAATGTTGTGAAAACAATTTGACTATATATATATATAAATCATTAAAATTGTGCTCTTTTTGACACAGTAATTTCACTTTTAGGAATGTATCCTAGGGAAATTATCATGGATATGCACAAAGATATATGGCAGAGCTGTGAATAAGAACAGCACATATCTGGAAATAAGCTAAATGTCCATTAATAGGGATTTGGGATGCATATTATAATACACTTATATAAATTAAAATTATGTTTTAAAAACTATATTTAAAAAAAATTTTAAATCTAAGTTCAACTTTCTTAAAATTGAAAACTTCTGCTCTGCAAAACATAGTGTTAAGAGAATCAGAAGACAAGCCAAAGAGTGGGAGAAAATGTTTGCAAAGCACCTATCTGACAAAGGATCTGTATCCAAAATATTAAAATGAATCTTAAAACTCAACAAAGTAAACAAAGAATCTTATCTGTAAATGTGTAAAAGATCCAAATAGATACATCACCAAAGAAGATATATAGGTGGAAAATAACCATATCAAAATACTTAACATTATTTTTCATTAGGAAATTGCACATTAAAACAAAAATGAGATATCACTCTATACCTATAAAAAGGCTAAAATTCCAATAAAAACAATACAAATTGCTAGTAAGGATACAGAGCAACAGGAACTCTCATTCATTGCTGGTAGTAATGCAAAATTATACAGTTGCTTTGGAAGACATTTTGGCAGTTTTTTACAAAGCTAAACATAGTCTTACCATATGATCCAGTAATCACATTCGTAGATATTAAGCAAATTTATATCCATGCAAAAACCTGCATGCAGATTTTTACTGTGACTTTATTCATTCTGGTTGATTCCAATTATATGGCATTCTGGAAAAGACAAAACTATAGCAATGCTAAAGATTAATGGTCAGGGGTTCAGTGAGAAGTAGGAAGGATTAAATAGGTAAATCACAGAAGAATTTTGGGGGTGGTGAAACTACTATGTTTAATACTTTAATTGTGGATATATGACACTATGTATTTGTCAAAACCTATAGAACTCTACAGCACAAAGAAGAAATCTTAATGTCTCAAATTAAAAAAATATATACTTAGAAGGTTGAAGGATCCCAGGATACAATATAGAATGTAAAAAAATTCTAGTTGTGTTACAAATGTATGCAACAATCTCACTGAATGGGCTGGGGGAAAGTTGTTGATTTAAGAAACTTTGGAAATGAGTTTATAAGACTAAAGGTGAATGGAACTGCACAAAAGCTCTGTCCTGCAGTTGTCCAAGTGTTTTCCCACAGAGGTGAGAGTTAGCAATTCCAATATTACTATATATGTATATTGAAATCGAACTACTAAGTAAATAGATGGTGGATGGTGAGAGTCAGGTTTCTCCTTGTAGGAGTGAGAGTTTACAAATTAGCAAGGGGAGGAGGCTAGAATGATCCATGTAGTAATGGATTAGAGTCAGAGTCATTGATAAGAGCTCACGTTTAACTTAATATAGATACTGATGGTTACATATAGAAATATTTATGAATATGTGTATATATAGTGTGCACACATGTATTTCCTCGCTCTGTCAGCTGAGAGGGCCTGGTAGCAATGAGAACACCTAGCATCATATCTTGGTTTCTAATACCATTCTCCAGTGAAAGGAATCAGGGCTCCTAGGAGAACTGACAAGCACAGGAAATACACAAAATGAGTCTGGAGAATGGAGTGTCTTGTAGTGTCATGTAGTAAGGAGATGTTAAATAAAAAAAATACCTCACATGACGCAGTGATGGGAATATGTCACAGACACACAGAAGCCAACTAAAAGAGTTTCTTATGGCCAAAGATGCAACAATTTAAGCAAAAAAAATGAGGCAGTATTGCATAATAACCCAAAGTATAAAACAAATATTTGTGGGTCTATACTAACATAAATAAATAATTGAATAAATAAATAGATCAGGAAGAAGAGACCAACCTCCCTTGCAGAAGAATTTCAAATAATTTATGTAAATACACTCTCTTAAGCAGGTGAAACATAACTCCTTTCTCTTTAAGTGTGGGCTTCTCATAGTGACTTTTTTCCAAAGAGTAAAGTATGGAATTTGAGGAGGGAGATGGAGACAGAGAGAGCAACTTTATAGTAGAGAAAGCACAAATGCTATCTCGGCCAGGTGTTCAAGGTCTACATCAATGGTGATGAGTCATGTTGATAGCATATACTTTAGTATATACTTTTGGTTTCATGTGATAAAAATGTCATTTTACCTCTGGATTTCCTCCCCAAAACCCATAACCTCAATCTAGTCATGAGAAAAACATCAGGCAAATCCCAACTGAGGGACATTCTACCAAATATCTGACCAGTACTCCTCAAAACTGTCAAGGTTACCAAAAACATAAAAAATCTGGGAAACTGTCCCATTCAAGAATAGCCCAAGGAGACATGATGACTAAATGTAATGTGGTGTCCTGGATGGGATGTTAGAACAGAAACAGAATGTTAGTATAGACTTTATTTAATAATATTAATAATATTGGTTCATCAATTATAATAAACATACCATAATAAAAGATGTTAATAATGGAAGAAACTGTACTGAGTTTACGGGAAATTTCTTTACTAACTTCAATTTTTCTGTAAGTTGAAAACTGTGCCACATTAAATTTCTTTAAAAATTATCATAAAATAATGTCATTTAGCTTTCAAGATGGCAGCATGAGAAGATCCTGAACTCACCTCCTCCTGTGGACACAACAAATCTACAACCACATATGGAATAATTTCTTCTGAAAACTGAATGAACAGAGCATCCATAACAAAAGATAAAAGAGCAGCATAGAGACGAGTAGGAAAGGCAGAGACATAATCTTGCCAAAAAAATTTCCTACCCTAGGCACAGCAATCCACAATTGAGAGGGATCTCAAAAATATAGAACTTTTCCCTGAGGAGCAAAGGATTTGTGCCCCACATCAGGTACCCCAACCTTTAGATCCTGCACAGGAGAGAAAAGTCCCCAAAATGCCTGGTTTGAAAACCAATGGGGGTTACCTCTATGAAAACCACAGAACTGCAGAGAACAGGGAACTCATACCTATGGGGCCTGTGTACAAACTCAGTTGCCTCAGGACTCAGAGGAAAAACACCAGTTGGAAAAGCCCCTAGACCGTATGTGAAGGAAACACTTACTATAGAGCATCTGCCTGAGAGGCAGGAAACTGTCCGGACTCTCTTTGGGGACAGAGACACTGGCAAATGCCGTTTTTGTGATCTCATTCTACCTTGCTAAAGCAGTGCTGGAAGATGCCATTTTGGAACTCTCTTTTTAACCTGCTAGAGCTGATGGGAGTGCCACACTGAGGGCCCCACGCACCCTTGCACTGCCACTGTGGCCCTACCATGGCAGGCAGGTGCACACAGCCCACATAAGGGATACCCCTGGAGCACCTAGCTCTAGTGGCCAGGGGTGAATCATGTTTCTGGGACCCATGTGACATCTTATACACAAGGACGCTCCTTCAAGACTGGGAGAGGTAGTTGATTTGCCTAATACGTAGAAACAAACACAGAGAGTCAGGCAAAATGAGGAGATAGAGGCATATGTTCCAAACAAAAGAACAAGACAAAACCTCAAAAAAAGACATTAATGAAATGGAGATAAGCAACCTACCCAATAAAGAGTTCAAAATAATGGTCATAAAGATGCTCAGCAAACTCAGAAGAATGGATGAATATAGTGAGATCTTCAACAGAGATAGAAAATATAAGCAAGTTCTGAACAAAAGTTACAGAGCTAAGGAATACAATAAATAAACTGAAAAATATGCTAGAGGGGTCCAATTGCAGACTGGATGAAGCAGAAGAATGGATCAATGAGCTGGAAGACAAAGCAATGGAACTCAGTCAGAGCAGTAAAAAGAAAACAGAATTTTAAAAAGTGAAGATAATTTAAGGGACCTTTGGGACAACATCAAGTGGAATAACATTCCACTTATAGGGGTCCCAGAAGGAGAAGAGAGAGCGGGAAAGGGCCAGAAAACTTATTTGAAGAAATAATGGCTGAAAGCTTCCCTAATCAGGGGAAGGAAACAGACATACAGGTCAAGGAAGCCCAGAGAGTTCCAAATAAGATGAACCCAAGGAGATCCGCAATAAGATACATTATAATTAAAATGGTAAAAATTAAAGATAAAGACCGATTTTTAAAAGCAGAAAGAGAAAAAACAACTTTTTATATACAATGGAAACCCCATAAGACTATCAACAGATTATTCAACAAAAGAATTCAGGCCAGAAAAGAGTGGTATGACATATTCAAAGTACTGAAAGGAAAAAACTTCCAACCAAGAATTCTCTACCTAGAAAGTTATCATTCAGAATTGAAGGTGAGATTAAGAGTTCTTCAGAAAAGCAAAAGCTAAAGGAGTTCCTTATCACTAAACCAGCCTTACAAGAAATGTTAAAGGGACTGTTTTAAGCTGAAAAGAAATGGCACCAATTAATAACAAGAAAACATAGAAAAGTAAAAATCTCACTGGAAAAGGTAAATATATAGTAAAAGTAGTGGATCAATCACCTATAAAGTAAGTATGAAGGTTAAAAGATAAAAGTAGTAAAATTAACTAAAACTACAATAATTAGTTAAGGGACGTATAAAATAACAAGATGTAAAAGGTGACATCAAAAATACAAAACGGGGGGGAGTAAAAATGTAAAGTTTTGGAATGTGTTTACATTTAAGAGGCTATCAACTTACAACAGACTGTTATATACATAGGAGTTACACGTGAACATCACAGTAACCACAAAGCAATACCTTATAGTAAATACACAAAAGAAAATGAGAAAGGAATCTAACCACAACACTAAAGAAAGCTGTCAAACCACAAGGGAAGAGAGAAAGAAAAGAAAAAAGGAATAGAGAGGAATTACAAAAGCAGCCAGAAAATGATTAACAAAATGGCAATAAGCATATACCTATCAACAATTACTTTAAATGTAAATAAACTAAATTTGCCAGTCAAAAGACACAGAATGGCTGAATGGATAATAAAACAAGACTCATCTATATGTTACCTACAAGAAACTCACTTCAGGAGTAAGGACACACACACACTGAAAGTGAAGGGATGGAGAAAGATATTCCATGCAAATGGCAATGAAAAGAAAGCCTGTGTAGCTATACTCTACCAGACAAAATAGACTTTAAAACAAAGACTGTAGTCAAATACAAAAAGAATGGCATTACATAAGGATAAAAGGGTCAATCTGGCAAGAAGATATAACACTTACAAATATGTATGCACCCAACATAGGCACACCAAAATATATAAAACAAATATTAACAGATCTAAAGGGAGAAATTGACAGCAGTACAATAATAATAGGAGTCTCTAACACCTTACTTACATCAATGGATAGATCATCCAGACAGAAAATAAATAAACAAACATCAACCATAAGGGACACATTATCAGATGGACTTAATAGGTATGTATAAAACATTCCTTCCAAAAGCAGCAGAATACACATTCTTCTGAAGTGCACATGGAACATTCTCCAGGATAAATCACATATTAGCTGACAAAACAAATCTCAATAAATTCAAGAACACTGAAATCATATCAAGCATCTTCTCCAATGACAACGGTATGAATGTAGAAATCAATTACAAAAAGAAAATTGGATAAACTAAAAAAATGTGAAGATTAAACAACATGCTACTGAACAACCAACAGGTTATTGAGGAAATCAAAAAATACCTAGAGACAAATGAAAACAGAAGGACAACATATCAAAATCTGTGGAATGCAGCAAAAGTGGTTCTAAGAGGAAAGCTCATAGCAATACAGGCCTACCTAAAGAAACAAAAAAAAAAATCCCAAACAAAAAATCTAACTTTACATCTAAAGGAACTAGAACAAGAAGAACAAACAAAGCCCAATTAGTAGGAACAAAATAATAAAGATCAGAGAGGAAATAAATGAAATGAAGACTAAAAAGACAATAGAAAAATCAATAAAACTAAGAGATGGTTCTTTGAAAAGATAAACAAAATTGACAAACTTTTAGCTAGACTAACCAAGAAAAAAAGTGAGAGGACTCAAATAAATAAAATCAGAAATGAAAGAGAAGTTACAGCTGATACCACAGAAATACAAAGGATTATAAGAGACTACTACGAACAGTTAAACACCAATAAATTGGAAAACTGAAAAGAAAGGGATAAATTCCCAGGAACATACAATCTTCCAAGACTGAATCATGAAGAAACACAAAATGCAAATTGACCAATTACTAGTGAGGAGAGTGAATCAGTAATCAAAAACCTCCCAACGAGCAAAAGTCCAGGACCAGATGGCTTCACTGGTGAATTCTACCAAATATTCAAAGAAGAATTAATACTTCTCCTTCTTCTTCATTTTTTTTTTTTGTGAGGAAGATTAGCCCTGAGCTAACATCTGTCTCCAATCCTCTTCTTTTTGCTGAGGAAGATTGGCCCTGGGCTAACATCCGTGCCCATCTTCCTGTACTCTATCTGGGACACCGCCACAGCATGGCTTGACAAGCGGTGTGATGGTGCATGTCTGGGATATGAACCTGCAAACCCCGGGCCACCAAAGCAGAGTGCACGCACTTAACTGCTACGCCACCAGGTTGGCCCCAATACTTCTCCTTCTTAAGCTCTTCCAAAATATTGAAAAGCAAAGAACACTGCCAAACTCATTCTATGAGGCCAGCATTACCATATCAAAACCAGCCAAGGACACTACAAAAAAACAAAATTACACACCAATATCCTTAATGAACATAGATGCAAAAATCCTCAACAAAATATTAGCAAGCTGAATTCAACGATACATTAAAAGGATTATACACCATGATCGAGTGGGATTTATTTCAGGGATGCAAGGATGGTTCAATATCCACAAATCAATCAACATAATACCAGACATTAACAAAATGAAGCATAAAAATATGATCATCTCAATAAGATGCAGAAAAGGCATTTGACAAAATTCAATATTCATTTATGATAAAAACTCTCAACAAAGTGGGTATAGAAGAACGTACCTTAATGTAATAAAGGCCATATATGACAAACACACAATGAGGATGCCCACTCTCACCCCTTTTATTCAACATAGTATTGGAAGCCCTAGCTACAGCTTACAGTTGTGCAAGAAAAAGAAATAAAAGGCATCCAAAATAGAAAGGAAGAAGTAAAACTGTCACTATTTGCAGATGACATGATACTATATATAGAAAACTCTAAAGACATCACCAAAAACCTCTTAGAATTAATAAATGAATTCAGTAAAGTTGCAGGATACAAAATCAATTTACAGAAATCTATGGTGTTTCAATGCACTAATAACAGACTATCAGAAAGAGAAAGTAAGAAAACATTCCATTTACAATTGCATCAAAAAGAATAAAATACCTAGGAATAAATTTAACCAGGGAGTTGAAAGACCTGTACACTGAAAACTATAAGACACTGATGAAAGAAATTGAAGAAGATCCAAATAAATGGAAAGATATTCCATGCTCATGTATTGGAAGAATTAATATTGTTGTAATGTCCATACAACCCAAAGAAATCTACAGATTCAATGCAATCCTTATCAAAATTCCAATGGCATCTTTTACAAGACAAGAACAAATAATTCTAAAAATTTGTATGGACCGCAAAAGATCCTAAATAGCCAAAATGATCTCGAGAAAGAAGAACAAAGCTGGAGGCATCACACTCTCTGATTTCGAACTATACTACAAAGCTATAGTAAGCAAAACAATATGGTATAGACATAAAAACTGACACACAGTTCGATGGAATAGAATTGGGAGCCCGGGAATAAACCCATACATTTATGGACAATAAATTTACAACAAAGGAGGCAAGAACACACAAGGAGAAAGGGCAGTCTATTCAATAAATGGTGTTAGGAAAACTGGACAGCCACATGGAAAAGAATAAAACTAGACCACTACCTTAACCCATACACAAAAATTAACTCAAAATGGATTAAATACTTGAATGTAAGATCTGAAACCATAAAATTCCTAGAAGAAGACATAGGCAGTAAGCTCCTGGACATTAGTCTTAGCAATGTTTTTGAAACAAAAGTAAAAATAAACAAATGAGACTACAGCAAACTAAAAAGCTTCTACACAGTGAAGGAAACCATCATCAAAACAAAAAGGCATCCTAATGAATGGGAGAATATATTTGCAAATCATATATCTGACAACAGGTTAATATCCAAAATATATAAAGAACTCATACAACTCAACAACAAAAAAAACAAACAACCTGTTGAAAAAAATATGCAGAGGAGCTGAATAAACATTTTCCCAAAGAATACATACAGATGGCCAACAGGCATGTGAAAAGATGTTTACCATCACTAATTATTAGGGAAATGCAAATTAAAACCACAATGAAATATCACCTCATACCTGTTAGAACAGTTATTATCAAAAAGGCAAGCAATAACAAGTGTTGGAGAGGATGGTGAGAAAAGGGAACCTTTATACACTATTGGTGAGCATGTAAATTGGTACAGCCACTATGGAAAACAGTAGGAAGTTTCCTTAAAAAATTAAAAATAGACAACCATATAATACAAATCCAAAGGATATGAAAACACTAATTCAAAAAGATACATGCACCCTTATGTTCATTGCAGCATTATTTACAATAGCCAAGGTATGGAAACAGTTAAAGTGTCTATTGATGGATGAATGAATAAAGAAGATGTCAGTAAATATATATAGTGGAATACTACTCAGCCATAAAAAAGAATGCAATCTTGCCATTTGCAGCAACATGGATGGAACTTGACGGTATTATGCTAAGTGAAATAAGTCGGACAGATAAAGACAAATACCGTATGATTTCACTCATATGTGGAATCTAAAATAAAAATAAACAAATCAAACAAACTCATAGATACAGAGAACAGATTGGTGGTTACCAGAGGGGAAGGGGTTTGGGGAGGTGGAAGAAATGGGTAAAGGGATCAATTGTATGGAGGTGGATGGTAACTAGACTTTTAGTGGTGATCCCACTGTAGTGTTTACAGATGTCAAATTATAATGTTGTACATCTGCAATTTTTATGTTATACATCAATTTACCTCAATAAAAAAAAATTTATTTATATTCAGAAACAATATTTAATATGGAGAGGAGAATTGTTAAGTATAATATGGCACCTCTATACATTTGGTACATACTTCTTTTCATTCGTGGAGTTACTATTAATTTTTATTCTAATTGGAAATATATATGAAACTAGACTATGAGCACCAAATTATCAACAATGATTATCTTTGGGTGGTTGTATTGTGAAAAAAAATGGTGCATACCCCCCAAAATTTCTGATCTCATATAATGAGCATAAATTATTTGCATAACTAGTAAACAACACACAAAATGTTATTGCAAGGAAGAGGAAAAATAATGCATCTATCAAAATAAGCCTGTCCTTTATAATTATTTTATGTCTAGCAACAACACAGCAGTTGTTTAGACTAATCTTGCTTCCCTCCTACCTTCGGTGGACCCAGCTTTATTGCTACATTATAACGCCTCTAGTGATAACCTTCCATTTGTACAGAAACTTCAATTACATACCATCCTTGATAATTTCTCTAAGGATATATTTTTCTTGGGAGCTGTATACAGAGTTTTCTACCATTCCCTCAAGGGCTTCTAAGGCACATAAGGCATATAGATCTTCCTCTTCTTCGCCTAAACCACACACACACACACACACTTACAGACAGAAATACATTTTTTTCCTTCTGCCTGCTCTTCAAACAGTGCCAAAAAAAATCAGAATAGTCTTTTTTAATGATGTCGATGTAAATCAACAAGAGGATATTCAGGATGGGAGCAGCTAAGACATGCAACCTATCCAACAACTCAATGGCTAGCAGCAGCCATTTAGGAGGCTGAAAACCTCCTAAAAACCTCAAGTCAGGTCCCGGCACTCCCAAGTTTAGTAACTGCCAGGAGCAACTCAACTTTGGAAAAACCGTTTTATTGGTAACAAACTCAGTTCTCAGTTACTGGATAAGTCAGTTTGGCTGACTTCTCCATTTCTCTTTTTTCCTGTTAGAGACTGCATTTCATTGTTATTTGACAAGATCTTACTTCTAAATCATACTTTTAGAAGTTATGGCTGGTCTATTCCAAATAAACAAATCTTTAATAATCACATTATTTTGGACTCACATTTCATACTCTGAAATTTTGAAAATCTGATCAATTTCCCAAGGCATATTCAGTAAATGTGAATTCATCTAATTAAAATTTTCAACAGATGGAAAATAGTAACTTTATAAAAATCAATACCTCTTTGAATATTCAATATTTATAATAATAGTTGTCCATAAAAATCTGTAAGAATGTTATCCATGAAAATCAGAGTAGGAGCTGGCCCTGTGGCGTAGCGGTTAAGTGCGGGCGCTCTGCTGCTGGCAGCCAGGGTTCGCATCCGGGGCTGCGCACCAACGCACTGCTTGTCAGGCCATGCTGTGGCGGGGTCCCACATAAAGTGGAGGAAGATCGGCAGGATGTTAGCTCAGGGCCAGTCTTCCTCAGCAAAAAGAGGAGGATTGGCATGGATGTTAGCTCAGGGCTGATCTTCCTCACACACACACACAAAAAGTCAGTAAAACAGAGGAGGGCTGTAGAGACTCACTGAATAATCATGATCCTCTTTTAGCTATCATAGACTGAATGCTTACTGTATACCCAGCATTGTGCTAAGGGCATTCTATGGGTCGTCTCATTGTACAAACACCCTGTAAAGTTAATTCCGTTTTACAAGCAAGGAAACTGTGGGGTATACAGGTTGTATAATTTGACTCAAACCATATGTAGAGCAAATGGAGGAGCCAGGGTTTGGATCTGGGCATTTTTATTCCAGAAATCAAACTCCTAACTGTAATGTCAAGGCCACAATATTGGTAACATCAAATAGAATTAGAAAATAACGAATTCAAGACTGATCCGGTGAGAAGTAGTTCCTTGAAAATTCAAAGGCATTGTTTGAACGTTGCGTGGGATAGAGGTCAAAGACGGTGATTATCCAATGCTTTCACGAGTTGATGGTAAATGTTCTACATGGTGATAATAACAGATAAATGTTAAGAGCTTTAATATTTTTATTTCGTTTAATTTTTACAATGACCATGTAAGAAAGTTCTATTTATTGTATACACTTTATAGTTGTGGAAACCAAGGGTTAGAAGTCAACGCAATTTTCACAGCTAGTAAGTGCCATCAACAAGAATTAAACTCTAGATAGAGAAGGGAGCTCACACCTTAACGACTGTATTACATTGCGATCTCTCAACCTTTAGTGCTGTTGAAAGGATAGAGGCTACTTTGTGCAAATACCTGATAAAACTCTACATTTAATGAATAGCCGCAGAATTCTTTCATACAGAAACTTACAAATTAGTACTTCTAGAACACTACTTTTTTCAATTGAAAAGGTCATTTCCTCTACTTTTCAAAAGATAGAAATTTTATTATAAGAACAAGAGTTTGGGACTGATATATCTTTACTATTTGTTATATGAAGAAAGTGGGTAAATGAGCCCTTCTACTTACATCTCAGATTCTACAATCTAACAGAGAATGTGACCATTTCCTCTTAATCATTCTTCTAAGGAAAAAAGAAATGAAAGCTCCCAGATAAAACAAGCATCTAAATCGATGGCTATATGGTAGCTTTTCTCTAGCAAGAGGAGTTATCACGTGAAGTTCTTTCTGAAAAGAAATTCATGACTCAAGTTAAATTTCAAAATCAAGAATTTTCTAATTTTCAAATTGTGCTGATCATTGCTGAAAAAACCAAAATAAAAAAAAAAAAAGCCAGCTCAGAAACCCAATTTAACTACCTATATTCATTAAAAAATAGTTTGGGGAATATTTTCAGTTCCCTACCTCAAATATAGTTTTAATGCTATTTTTAAGTCATTAGTTCAATCATTCATTTACTCAACAAATAGTTTTAAACACTTAATAAATGCAAAGTACAGTGCTATCAGGGAGAAAGGTGAGTTTATAATCTAGTGTTTTTCTTTGACTAACAAAAATCAGCAAATTAAACTATATTTGTTGAGAAGACTGAGAAATGTTCAGATTAAAGGTGGATGTTTAAGGAATAAATCAATCCTAAATAATTTAATAATGTTATAATTGAAACAAGATACCACTTTTGTTTCCTTGTTATTATCATTTATGTTTTTAACAAAGATATCAGCCTCTTAAATAAAAGCAGTTGTAAATTTGATAGAATAAGATAGTTATACTATGGCAAATACTGTGGTGAAATGGAGATCTGTAGTCAAAAATAATTAGTTGTTTTGGGCAGTAACTTCCATTATATTTGAGAGAGATATCTTTTTTGTGAAAATTCCAATAACAGGAAAAAAAGCCCGTTTGAAACTATAGTTCAATTGCCAGCTGGTTATATATTTAGTCTCTTTTTATTAGCATATGTAATGATATTTCCAAATTTAGCATGCATCTTTGGTTTCCATAAAACAAATTACACTCCATTAACACAGTTTATAATACTCTCAACCATTCAGGAAGGCCATTTGTCAAAAAGGAAAGCTAAAATATTTGGCTAGATCCCATTCGTTTCTTTGATGGGACATCTTGCTGTGACCAGTCTGATGGTAAAGGAGTCAAGAAACATACCACAAGTGCAGGTAAATAAGAAAATATATTAAATCAAAAACCAAAAACTATTATTCCTACTTAAAATTTGTCTACTGGTTCCCACCCTGATCACTAAGTCAAAATGAATGAAACATCCATATCCAATCCCTCATCCTGCTCAGTATAAATATTTCATTATCTATTTTCCTACTGGAATTTACTTGAGTGTAAACATAATATCAGAACATTAGAGGAGGAAAAAATAAATTAAGCAAAGTATAGTTTTCTGAAGGGATAGTTTTATGCACATTCTCTAGGGAAGGCTGTAACTCAAGCACACCAATTTTTTCCCTACACTAGTTTATAAAAAGTACTTTTGTGCATATGAATTACTCTTTATTGTCTGTTCTTACAGCAACATATCAAATGAGAGCCCAGGGATCATGAGGTCAGGACACAGAAGAGGGACTGTAATAAAAGCCATGATAACCCAAAAAGAATATTTATAGAATATTATCAGAGATTTCCATTTATTTAGCAAATTTTGACCTATTACTCTGAGCTAAGCACATTGCGGTGGGAATACCATGATGGATACAATACAATCTCTGCATCCAGAGTAATGGAAGACATGAAGGCAAATTATGTCACTTGCCATATCTTTACTAGTTGAACAACAATTAGGGTAAGAGGTCATTCAAGGCTTGGAGAAGCTGATCATATGCTACCCAAAATGATGAGTAGAAGTAGATCAGTTTCTCAAGGGAAAAGGCTATTGTCGAGTCCACCAAAACTCTCTTTCTACTTGCTTTTCAGTTCCGATGATGCACTGGAGGAATATCGCAACTCCTCAATAGTTTTTTAGCTTATTAAAAGGTGAATTAGTTGCAGAACTTTCTCTTGTTTAGGTATAAATACTGAAGATCTGTTTACTTGTAAATAACCAACAGGAGAGAATTTTCTATGGAACTATTTGTGCAGAAGTCTACCCCTAATTTTTAGCTATGTTGTGGACACCAGCATTCATATTTATTTCACAGTGTATTCAAGTCAGGAGTGCTCAACAGGTCACATTGTAAATGTGGGATATCAGGAGCTCATTCACTCTAAAAATATAAGTGATTCTTCCAGCCTGCCTAGCCTTCTTCAGAAAGACAGAGAGCTCTAAATGATTGCTGATGACAAAGGCAAATTTTCCCTCTCTATATAACTTTCAAGTTTTAGCTCAACTACTAATAATTTAACTTCAGACATTGAGGGGATAAGGAAAGAGAAATACACATTTTGATTTATCCAGATCATAAGTGGACCTTATACATTTTCCTTAATTGAAATTTTTTAGAGTATATTACCACAGAAGGAAATTCTGACACATGCTGCAACATGGATGACTTTGAAGATACTATGCTAAGTGAAACAAGCCAGTCAGAAAAGGACAAATATTATATGATTCCACTTAAATTAGGTACCCAGAATAGTCAAATTCATAGAGACAGAAAGTAGGATGGTGGTTGCTAGGACTGGAGGAAGGAGGAATGGGGAGTTAGTGTTTGACCGGTGCAGACCTTCAGTTCGGGAAGATGAAAAAGTTTTGGAGATGGATGGTGGTGATGATTGCAAAAGAATGTGAATGTGCTTAATGCCACAAAACTGTACACTTAAACGTGGTTAAAATGGTAAATTTTATGTTATGTATATTTTACCACAATAAAAAAGTACCTTACTGCAAAATAAGATATGGTTTTCTGCAACCCCACCAATTGGTAAACGATGATGTTCCATCTTGCATGTGGTTCTATGACAATGATCACAGTTGGTGATTCTATTCTTCTGTCCTTGGTCTCCCAGGACTCCTACTGACTTCAAAATTATATCATATCTCTCTCTAATACCTCTCTCCCAGCTTGGGTAAACCTCATTTAAGGCATAATAAAGAAACTAAGCTAATGGAGGGTTGTTGGTAGTTAGTACTCAAGAATATACACAATATTGAAGAAATACACAAACCTAAAGATGGACATATGTTACATATACTAGAGATCAAGTATTTGTGTGAGGAGAAGAAGAAACAAGTATTCTCTGGTTCACAAGGTCAGATGGAGAAAATAACCATGGTGTTTATTTTCATAAAAAGCATGCTGATAAAAGTTAGTGTAGTAATTGCAAACTTCATTTGCAGACTCTTGCTGGAAATATCAGTCCACTAAAAGAAGAACATTCATTGTTTTTTGGTTTGATTTTTTCTTTGTTTTATTTTAACTTGCTTAATTGAATATTTCATCTCTAAGCAGAGGAAGAGAGCAACCAGGAAACATCTTGTTAGGAGCCAATTCTGTTGAAGAAGAAAGAAATTATTGATGGAATGTAAATCACCTGGTCCATACCTCCTAGAACTTATCATATTTGTTCTTATTTCTGCGTCTATGCATATCTTTTTTCCCCTGACGTGTATCTCCCATTTATTCCCACCTTACATCATCAGACAGATTCTCTGAGCTTCACACTTAACTCTCCAATTGCCTACTCAATGTCTTAAAGATTCCTATCTTAGTAAAATCTATCCATTCAGTTGTATACTACATAATATGTGAGCACCTAAATCATGGCAAGAACTATTATAAGAAGAACAATGCGTAGCTAAAACATTTAACTTGTTCTCAAGTAATTCACAAACAACATAAAATGTTATTCTTTCATTGATTTAATCTACAAATATTTATTGAGCATATCTTTTGTCTGAGACACTGTTCTAGAATCTGGGATGACAAAGTTCCTGACTTCATGGAGCTTACAAAATAGTGTGCGGCAGAGAAATAGAATAAATGAATCGAGAAGTAGCTCTACAAAATGGTGACAAATTCTATAAAGAAAAGTAAATCAGGATAAAACATAGAGAATAACAGTTTGATGTTGTGGAAAGGAATTGATTTAAAGCGGTAAATTTTCTCTTTACCAATTCAATTTCTGCTTACCGAAATCTAACAAATGAGGATCTCCTAACTTTACTTCCTTAACTGGGCACTTTGGAGAAAGCATCCTTACAAAACATCCTTACAGTTTTCTTAAATTAAACATGCTTTTATATGCATATCAAATCTAAAGTAACTCAATTTACCAGAATTACATTAATTTGGTCGACATTTATAAGAGACAGGCAGTAAAAGGACTAGTTGGATGTGCATAAATTTGTTTTATTAAATCTTATGATTCTTATGTAACCCTACATTCCTCAGGTCACACTGGTCTGCAGGTGAAAGTAGGGTCGTGATAATATTAATGATGACAGTAACAATAAACACTCAGATTCATGGATGCATTTACATTGAGAACAGAAACTACTGACAACCACACAGCTTACTCTCTATAGCAACAGGACTTTACTATACCAGGGATCTTTTCCCAGGAAGATAAAAGATGAATTTCTTTATTCTTTCTAGAGACTGACCCCAAAATTCTATTTAAATAAATATCAAACCATTAGACTTTTCAATAGATGGTATAGAAAACTGTTGACTTTTTAAGACTCTTCAAAATCCTCTCCTTTCCTTATTCTGGAATAAGAGTAGAAATTGACCAGGAGGAAAACTCAGATTAGCAGTTCCAGAGAGACAAAATAGTACAAATGTACAGAGGCAGAGATACACAGACATACACACACACACAAATACACACACACACATTCCCTACTATGGAGCTCAGAGTGGTTGCTTAATGACAGAAACATGGACCAAGTTCATGAAGTTACTGTCTTATAAACAAGGATATACTTTATTTTGTTATAGGTGGTAAAAATAAAATGATGTATTTAAACCAGTATTTTGCTTTAGGCTATGTAAAAATTGGTTTGGGCTAGGGAGAATAGGGAAAGAGACTTGAAGAAAAGAAAATAGTTAAGAAAAGACGAGTCAGCTGGAATCCAGGCCAAGAAGGATGGAGTTTGGACTTAAGCATTAAGAAAATACAATCAATAAATCTGAGCAATAATTAAGTGATTTTAGGTGAAGGTGTATGTGTCATGAGAAGAAGGGAGATCCTTTTTAGTCTAAAGTTTCTAATTCCAGAATTTTTTGTATTGTAATCTCAATAACCAATATAGGAGGCATAGAAGGGATAAACTGATTTTTATGAGGAAATAGTTTAATTTTTGACCTGTTATGTTTTAATTGTCTGTGGAACATTTAGTCAGAGATACTAAGCAGCAGGTGTATAGTTTAGGAGAGGAATTGCTACATATGTAGAATAGAAAATAATTCGTATATATTGATAAAGACTCTCTCTTGATCAAACTCTAGCCAGGCTCCTCCGAGCCCTCTTCTCGACTAGCCCTTAATCTTGGCCTATAAAGACTTGAACAAACACTGACACAGTTTCTAGCAGCATGGCTAGGGGGCATCCCTAGCCCCCCTTAAAATGCCTGCCTGAGAAGAATCAAGGCTGCATAAAGAATTTACTACTTGTTCCCACCAACACCTGAAGACAGGGCCCGTCTCCAAGTCTCTGTGGGAGGGTAGGAGCCTAACAGTTAGCAAACCCATTTGGGTTTCACATAGACATACAATTCCCTCTGACTCATAATTTTTCACTTCCTTGACTCTGCTCTAGCCCCACCCTTTCCCTTCCATACTCCCTCCTCCCTTGAAGACAATCAGCTCTCCACAAATCAGAACGGAGCTCAGCTCTTTCCCCTCCTGTCAGTAGTTACTGAACAAAATTTGTCTTCACTGCTTTAACTAATGTCCAGCTGTGATTATCTCTGACACTACTTAAATCATGGATTTGGGTATATTTATGTGAGGAGCATGTAAAGTGACAAGAGAAGAAGATTAACACATGAGTCCCCATTATGATGACTAATCTCTTGGATTTTTCATTTTCTTAGTCTTTCTTTTATTTTAGCCTTGCTTTAACCTCTAGTTTGTTGGCTTCTCCATTTCTCTAGCATCTAATGCAATTTTTTGTATCCCAGTTCATAAATTCCTTCCTCGCTCTTGGATAACACCAATAACTTAAGGTTTTAATTTCTTCGATGTCCTTAACAAATGTCTCTAGGAGCTGCATTCAAGGTGCACAGCATGTAAGTGGTCTGGTATGACTTGGATCTGACACCTTACCTGACTCAGAGGTAGCCAGGTGTCAGTGGTGCCTGCTATTGGCCAGCATATAAATGTCATAACTATTTGCAGCTTTTAGAAAAAATTAGCCAACAAAATTACAACTTTATACAAGGATAGCATTAGTGTAAATTGTGTATGTGTGTGTGTGTGTGTGTGTGTGTAGTATCTACTTCAAAATCAAATATGGGCTTGATAAGCAAGACCTAGAGTTTTATTTAGAGGAATAATGAAGTAAATCTTTTGGGAGTTAAAAACAAAGCAGAAATCTTAACTCTAACATAATAGAAAAGCATAGATACAATGAGTCATTTGCGTCTTTATGCATAGGCTTTTCAACATTATCGGTCTCTTTGGTTTTTATATTGTTTTTGTTTTTTTTCTAGTCCAATGAATTTTCACTTTTATCCTCCATATTTCTAATTTTATTTTCTTCATTTTTTTTTCCTTATTCTCTTTAATGCATTTTAGTTCACGTATAAACTTTCTTATCTACCCACATACAGCTTTCTTTCAATGAGAAAGTACAACTTTTCTAGAATTCAATCTGTTTTTTAGGGAATTCATTTTGGGGAATGTTTTTACCTTTGAGCCTTTAGCGTGCTGGCCCCTTTTTCTTTGGTCTGAGTTATTTTTCATGTTATTCGTTCTCTAGTTATTTTCAAGTAAAATAATCAGGTATCCCAATTTGTGTAGGTCTTTGCTCCCTCTCATTGTTCACGTGGGTATTGATTGAAGTCTTCTCCTCAGGTTAGCACCTAGAGAACAGCTTAGTGTTTAAGGTCTTCAGATCAATTCTAGTTTCTAGCCCAGAACTGCTTCTTCTTCTGCCTCCATCTCTAATTCTCTGATACTCTACATAATGGAATTTATTAGAATCTATAATTCCCAAGATTTCCTGCTCCAATCCTCCTCCTGACTCTGCTCTCACAAACAGCAGTAGAAAGCCACTCTTTTCAGGCAATAATGTTTAATTGTCAGTTTCCCTTTTTCCATTAATTGTTAAAGGCATAAGGGGTACTATTAAACTCTGTCATCAATGGTTCTTATAAGGGGAGGCTACACACGAGGGTCCGGAGGTCACAATCCAAGTACTAAATTAACTACGAGTTTTATTTATCTTTATAAGGAACAAAGATAAGACTCATAAAAAGGCTGCAAATGTGGAAGATTATGTTGAAGAAGGATGTCCCCCCTATTACCTTACATCTAGATCTTGGAAACCACATTGATTTGCAGTGCCTGGGTAAGCTTACCCTCTGGGGCTAAAATGCAAAGGAGATGCGTGTAGGAAAAGAAAAAGAGTAAAGATAATAACTTTCTATATTTCATCCTGGGCTGGAAAAGAGAAAGCAGCCACCTTGTTTCTGCTTTGCAGGCAACAGGAAATGTCTAGTGGTAAAAGGTATCTCCCGAAATTGTGGGATGGCTAAGTTATCAACACATGGATATTGAGAACAGAATCATGCATATTAATAACTACGCCCCACAACATACACAAAAACACACATACACACACACCATTACCGGTAGTTGAGAGGGGAATTCTAAGCAGTAGTTCCATGGAAACCTAAAGATGAGTTTGTACTAGAGAGGTGATAAAAGGGGCCCTGAGGGTTGTTGTTCCTCTTCCCCAACTATCTCATTTCATTATACCTCTGACTCTGGGAAGACTGTGTACAATAATAAAGCAATAATCTGAGCACCCCAAGAAGAACCATTTTTTTTTCCATTAAAGATACAGTTGTCATATTTTCTATAGTTTTAGGGGAGAGAGATACAACAAAAATTCACGTTTTTTGTCAGAAGTCATTTGGTGAAGAAAAGCATAATATTCCATAAAGCAAACTTTAGACATGCTTTTCTAAACCCAACAGCATCAATTTAATAGGTACTGAAAATTGCAGATTTTCATAAGTTGTTTTGAATCTTACTTTTTATGTTTACATTTTCATTGGAATTTTGTTGGCATTTTATTGGAAAGTTGAAAGAGGCTACATTATATGATGCTAGCCAAAGGCTTTTTAAACTAGCAAATTATTTATTCTTCTAAAGAAGAAGTGATGTGTTTAAATAATAAACAAGTTAGTAATACTCTCTCTACTACTACTAATAGAATTTCCAACGAATTTGCTTTAAAAATCTTATTCTACACATTTAGAGATGGGATGGAAAATCAACAGTGTATCAAAAACACATATGCATGCATGTGCACATGTGTGTGTATGGAGGTGTGTGTGCATGTGTGTGGGAATAAAATGTCACATTTGTGTAAATGAAAGGAATACAGTTGACTTTATATTAGTACTTTACCAATGTTTTTATACTACAGAAACAAATATCTGTTGATAAAGTAGAATAGATCGTAAACTCTATGAGCTTATATTTATTTCTTTTAGTGTAACACAGAGCCCAGAACATAAAAAAGAACTCAATAAATACTTGCTAAATGACAAATTAGGGATTGGCATATTGTCTGAAAATGTCTCTCTATGGTAGACTACACATTAGACAAAAGAGAACAGTACCAGTAGGAAAAGAAAAGCTGAATTTTATTTATTTCATGGTTGGTTTCTCCAAGAACATTCCAACAAGGATTGCAATTAGCAGTCAAGTTAGTGAAGTGTTTGCAGGTGTGTTGCAAAAGTGTTAATTTAACAAAGAAAAGCAATACTAAGACCTTTGGAAGAATTTCCATGTACTTCTTTTATTTTCTGGATCTGTAGCCAGAGGATAAACAAGGTACCAAGTGAAGTTGGAAAGACTAGTAGTAGAATAGCATTTAAAATAATAAGAACAAAAATAAAATCATATTCTGTGACCCAGAACAGTGTTGTAATTAAATTTACTGAGGCAGAAAATTTACTATGGGGGTTAATATCACCTTTTGACAATTTAATGTCGTTTAGTGTAAGTACAAATCCATAATATCTTTCCATCTATTTTATATAACATATTTACTCCAAGTGCCTTCTTAAAAAAAGAAACCAATACTTTTAAACCTGAGGATGTGTCTAAAACCAACTTTTTCTCACAATTATTTTAGCTTTATTTTCTCCCTAAAACTTTATCCAAAGTAGCCAAAGTAAAATTTATCAGTAAAAGCACGAAAAGAACAAAACTTGACCGGTCACTAATGACTACATTTTCTTCATATAGGAGACTATTGAGTTATATGTCAAGGAAAGCAATTTATTCTCTCTGTTCTGTGAGGGAGATTGTAACTCACTTCTCTCCACACCCTTATTATTCCTGCTGAAGGGAGGAGGAGTGAAATAGCTGATTGACGATTGTGTAGTTCTGCCTCTCCTCTTGCTCTGTGCCTTTGGGGGTCTCGCTGCTCTGCTCTTGAACTTGCTTCAAGTTCAGTGATGGATAGTCTGTTCCTATAAGCAAAGTCTGTGGTTTTCTAGCAGGACCTGTTATGGTGGTTAAGTCTGACTAATTCTGATCAACGGTTTTGTTCTCCCATATCTATATCTTCCTAGTATTACCAAGTTGTTGTTGTTGCTGTTTTAGAGTCAGTAATAGAGCTAACATTTTTATCTCCACTTGCCTGACTTCTTTTTCAATTGGTCCAGAAGTCAGTAGCAGAAAAACAGGCTTAATCTATCGGGATCCCTGAAACTCGAGCGTGATGGATAATATAATAAACCTCTGTGTAAAGAAATATTGTTCAGACCAAAAAAAAAAGGTTAGGTACTGAAATGATTCTCAGTCATGAATGCCTAAGAAGGGTTAATCTATCCTTTCTCTTGAATGAAGAAATCAGTTATTCCTCCATTTTCTTCATTAGGCAAATAAATGGATATTCTAACTTTTTACCAGATGCTTCCATTCCAGATATTATGGAACTAAAATATGAAAGATGTCTCCCTGGAAACCAACGGTTTATGCACATATTGTCTATGTTTCTGTAGTGATATGAAATATGTCTCCCTGGAAACCAACGGTTTATGCACATATTGTCTATGTTTCTGTAGTGATATAATCATTTTATAACGTTGAATCAGCTCACTGACAGCCAGTATTTTCTTCACTGCAAAGACGCATGGGCTGTAGATCTATGTATGAACAACCAATTTGCTGTTGTAGATTATTTTACAGAAGAACAAAATTGTACAGTAGCCAAATGGAAATCTTTCCTCATTTTAGTATCTTCACAAGAGACAGTTCTACCGCTAATAATTATAATCACCAAAAAAGATTGTCTTTTCTTCATACAGTCCTGAAAAGCGAAATAGTACATTATTTTGCTTAATTTTAGAATGCAAATTGCATTTACGTTCTTTACAAAGTGCTTAATGTACTCTTCTACCACTATGGATTTGTTTTCGGTGTTATTCATTCATTCTTTCAGAAATGTTGACTGGTACCTACTCTGAGGCAATGTGCCTGGAGGAAGATGTCCGATAGTGAACAGTACTCACAGTAGCTGCTCTCATGGAGCTCACTTCCTATATTTTACAAAACTGAGATAATAATATATTCACTATTTTATAAAGTTCTTTTTAACATGATAGAATATGTTCTAAATTATATTGTAAAATTTCATTTGAAAATATTGTATGATATTTGCATAACATTGCATTTGTAGATAAATCTCATATACTAAACAATTTCTTATTTTTAGACAGTTTGGCTGTTCCCAATTTTTCAAAATGACAATTACATTGCAATGACAAACTATATGCAGCCACTTTGAAGTACATCTGGATTTTTTTTAAGATAATTTTTAGGGTCCAAATTTTTAATCTTTTAAAAACCATTTTATAAATATTGCCAAGTGTACTTGATTGTCTAACTCAATTATTCTCTATTTTTCTTGGTTGACTTAGTGCAAAAAAAGCAGTATATATGTCATATTGGATATGTGCAATAATAAAATTGCATGAGGCAATTGAAATAAATCCTGTAACCTAATCATTTTAAACTATTCCTAGATTTTGAAGATACTTTTGTCATCTCAGCTGGAAAAGAAATTTAGATGAGCCAATTTTGGGTGAGCATTAATATATATAATTAGTTTCTAATCTATTTCCACAACCCAGTAGTTCCTGAAGATATGATAGTTATCAGAGCACAGTAGTTGATGTTCATAACAATTGCCCTATTGAATGGTGAAATTATTGTCAGTTTATTTGATGTTATGGATTATTTCAAACCTAATTACTTATATTAGCAGGCTATTAAATATTTGCTGATTGTTTATAAAAGATTATTCTCACTCAAGAAAATTTTCTGTGATCTCCATTGTATCTTGCTGATTTGGAGAGCATGTGAGCACACTTTCCTGAATATGATTTTTTTACACCTAACTCATATGGATCAGAGTCATCAAAGTCTTCAAAAAGACACAACAGGCATGAAAGAGTAAAACGCTGAAAGAGCTACTGAGAATGTAGCTCTAACCTCTGAAACACTACCTAAAGTTACTAAAAGATTGTAACTTTCACTTTTTACTCATAGAGGAGTAAAACAATATCATTTTTCCACCTGAATTACATTGCTAGCTCAGGTCAGATCAATGGCAAATTTGAATGAGACATTTTATAACTGTTTCCATATTTGAATAGTTTCCAGTAGTATAGAATTTTGAATGTTAAAATATTCATAAATAATAAAAATTACAGAAAGACATAGTTCTAAACACGACCCACATTCATTAAAAAATGCTCACTCTGTTTAGTAAATGAAAATTTGGAGGATTCACTAACGGTTTCTCCTAGCAAGATAATTCTTTTGCCTAGTAATCATGGATTTATAAATTTAGGTGATATAGCCAAAAATTAGCTGAGTTCTGTGAATGATCCCAATCTTTGTGTGTGTGTATAACAATTGATCTCAAATATTAATTATGCTATTCAAATATGTGAAATGTTTTTCATCAGATAATTACACTAATAAATCATTTAACTTTTATTCTTCTTGTAAATTAAACTCACTCAATTAGTAATTATCTGTATAGTTTTAATATTATTGGATAGTTACAAAATATTTTGGCCATCACACATTTCATCCTTTAAGGATAAGCTGTTATCTGGGTAATTAGATGGGTAATTGATTTAATAGATTTCTACACTACAAAATTAAAGAAATTTTTGTGCCCTTAATTTCTTTATTCTTTAAAGATCACACATGCACACAAAACTGGAACTAGCACCCAGGTGTGAAGAATTCACAACAATTCTCAAATAGTAATGACAGCTAATTCTTGAGTGCTTATTATGTACCAGGCAATATTTTATTTATCTTATAAGTATCAACTCATGCCTCTCCTCCTAAGCAGGTGCAAATGTGCTCCCCATGTTATGCATGAGGAAATTGAACACTGAAAAATTACATAACTTGTCCAAGTTCTTACATCTGTAAGTGGCAAAGCCAGGTTTCAAGTCCAGGCAATTAGACTTATAAACTGACTCTATTAAATACCACCTTATACAGTATATTGTCTTATAAAATATATATTACACCATAAGAGGGAGGACTGACAGAAGCTCAGAAGAGGAGATAATTCTGGGCTCAAATTAAAATTCTCCCAACAAAACAGAAGCTGCACATAACATGCATGGCATACCACCCAGGTGCAGGAAAATTTTTAATTCATCATCTCACATAAGCCTCAAATAATCCTATAGTATTTGTTTCTTCAAAATTAATAAAACTGATAACCAGAATTTGAACCCAGGCTCTCTCCAGAATAATAGATCATCTTCTTTCTGCTACAATATCTCTCCTTATTAAATGTAGTAAAAAAAGTGCCTGCGACTGAAATTTTTCCATGTGATGTCCTTCAGATATATCCCCTAAATGGTTATGAAATTAACAAAGAAAAACCATTGTGAATTGAGGTTTCAATGTTTAATCTATTTTTTTCAGATAAAGCTATAACTGAATAAAAACAGAAAGCATTGCTAAGCGCTGGTTGAATTCTATGCTGTGTTTTGTGGTATCAGCAAAAGTTTTCAGTTTAATATATGGTAATAGCTATTCTCCTATTTTGTCACGAATGTTGGGATATTATTCATAAGACAATGAGCACTTCTCTAAATAAAGATGATTTATAACTATTAACGCAAACTTAACTGTTTTTTAACTAATTCATAATTGTTAAGCTGGAGTTGTATACTCCATTATTATTAGAGCATACCACAAAATGGGGACAAAATAGCAAGAGGGTAAATTTTCATTATTGAAATGGGAATATTTCAGATGGGAAAATTCTTATTTAAAATAATTTCAGGCAATTAATAAGTAGTATTATCAGTAGTACAATTGCAACTACTTTGGCATAATAAGTAACTTTATATTTAATGTGTAGTGTTCTCATTAATTCATCTCAAATAAACTTTTTAAGTGAACTTTGTGCATATCAATCCAATTTTAATGGCAAGATTTTAGCCAATTTACACTCACAATTAGTAAATAATTGCAATACATTCTATCATTCTACATCATAACAGGAAAAGTTGATCAATAGAAACGGCAAACTAATAACTGTACTTTCCAGCAGTCTGCTAAGAAAAGAAATTAGTAGAATATTCTTTCTTATAGTGTGCACTGAATCCTATGAAAGTATTCCTTCTAATCAAGCAATTGTTACTGACTATGAAGAACAAAATAATCAAATAAGAACCACAATCTAAAAAGATTCACCACTATTTTTGTGAACACATAGTATAGGAAGTATGAAAACATTATGAATGCCTTCCTTGAAGTCTACACTTCATTAAGAAAACAGTCTTTGAGAAGGGAAGATTCATCTTCAATATCAAAAACATAGTAAATGGCAGGTGCAAGGATGACACTCAGCTAGCTGAATCGAAGTCCTATTCTCTTTCCATAACTATCTTAATATAACGTCTTGTTGGTATCGTCTCTTGCCAAAAAATTTCAACAGAACATTTGCCAATTATTTTGAAATCCCTATTAAGCAAAACTCTCTTATATCAGATGGATATTGAGTTGGATCTAAGCATCATGCAAGGTAGCCGGATATACTAACCATTCTCTTATCAACATAAGATAACATTTCCTGCTTGTTAAGTGCAGCAGAATTTTGTGTGACTAGACACAGCCATGACCTGACTGTACAGTGATTTTGTTGGACATAGCGCAGATCTCCTAATACACCATGAGTTCCTTTTATCTTCTTGTCCCAGAATTACTTTGCTTTCATTCACACGCTTTTCCCATTTCCACACCAACACGCCTATATGAACTTCTAATGCCTCTCAGAGATGGAATCCTGAACTTCCAAAATCATATCATTGTTAAATCTGATTTAAGTTTCTACATTATGTGCTTCTACCTTTGCAAAATAGCCAACCAAAATTCAAATTTAAAATATTCACAATATGTCAGTGTTCATAACAATTATAAACTGCTATACACTTAATTATTTAGGGTGCCTGTCTTTTCCTACACTTTTACTCCAATAATATATAGTGAATATCAAACACTTTTCTAACATTTATGATATCTAAAAATACAATGGAATTCCAGACTTGATATAATTATTATTTAAGGCACATAACATATTTTTCATTTGTTTCCTGAGGATTTGGGGAAGAAATATTCACGTTATATAAAATGTCTTGCACTTTTATTTCATGCCAGTAGTGGTTATAACTTTCCCCACTGTACAGATGAGGCCAAGGGTAGTTAAATAACTTGCCCAAGGAAATAGAAGAGCTCAGATTCGAGCCAGACCTGCCTGACTGCCAAGCCAGAGCTTGTCAATGCCTGAATTACATACAATAGCTCAATAGAGTCCATTACCATTTTCAGTCTGATTTTTGGCCAGCGACTATAAGTCTAAAAGATTCTATTTAGTTTCTCTTTTAACTTTGCCCCATAAGCTTTTTCTTCAAGCCAGAAAGATCTCATCTCTCTTTCTTTCTATCTATCCCTATCTCTATCTCTCATTCCTAATAACTCATTTACAACAGAAGAAATATAAGTTTTGCTAACATTATTATTTTACCACACATAATTAAAGTATTGATGGACATAATTTAGAGAAAAACCCCCAACATATTAAAGAAATGGTCTGAAACAGAGACATATAAGAAACTAGAGTGAAATAATCTCTGAGGTATTTTGAGTGATCTAGTTTAAATTTCCACTCTAAAGTATAAAGTTTTCTAGGCACTATGCAACAGCTTTCATCACAAGTTACTGCTGATGAATACTTCTTTCATTTTGAAGGGAGCAGTAAGATGATTTTTGAAAGGGAAATAACTGGGGAGAGGACAAAGGAGAGAGAATACTGAAAAGATGAAAATTATAGAGCAAGTAATTGGAAGTTAATTTGAAAACGCCACTGTTTGATGCTTGATATCATTATGTGCATTGTATACTGCATGCATATTATGCATTCCAATCAACCATGGCTAGCCTACCATGGCCAGACAGCTGAAGAAATAGGGAAAATAATAAAATGAATTAAGAAAGTTATATGACGTTGTGTGTGTGTGTGTGTGTGTGTGTGTGTGTTGTCTATATCTTTGATGCATCAAGTACTGAAGAATAGTTCAGCCATAAAATAGAGATTAAGCTTAGTAGTTGTAATTTGAATGTAGCATGATATCACAGTATTAACAACGTACATTTTCAATAACTATTTGACTACTCATCACATCTGCTAAGGGAAATGTTTAGTGAACTCTCAATGGCCATTCCAAAACTTGAGATTCTTTATGACTCCTGCTAGACCATTTTGTTCTCTCACAAAGGAACCATTGGGCAGGTTAATAAAATTTGCAAAGTCATCAATTAGGTGAAGACAACCTAAAACATAATAATTTTCCAAGTCAAAAATCAAGGTCAACTTGTTTTGCAAAATATGCATGCTTTAGGGTATGACAATTAAATAAATCCATATCAATGTACTACATGTGAGTAGCTAATGAACTTATTTAGATTTAGGGTGATTGCGATGTTCAACACTGCACACCATGGATTCTGTAATAAGCAACCGAAACCAAAACAAATTGTCTTCTGTAGAAACAAAAAGGGCAAGAAACTGAGATATACAACTGTATTTCAGAATTGTTGCCATCTTAAAATTTGCTATATTCTTTTCCTCTCAATTATTAGTGTCTGTTGGCCTGAAGTCTTACATAGAGTTTTGGTTCAGACATTTTTCAGTTTTTATAATTGATCTCCTTTCTCTTCTGGAGAAAGAGGCAAAGCTGAGTCAAATATATACTACTATACTTTCATTTATTTTTTTACTCAAAAACTTAGTGATTTTATGCTCAATTCATTCTTAAAAAAGGCTTTCCAGAACCCTAAATTTTTTGCCTATATTTATGTTTAGAGCTTTTTTGGCTTTATTTTTGTTTTGATCTTTTGTTTGTCTGGAGATTATTTTGTGTATTATGCAAGTTAGACTATACTTTTTCTTCAAAATGTTTATCAGTTATCCCTACATAACGTCCTGAATGAGATCTTGTGTTTTCTTCTTCAGTGATTTAATATTCCACTTCTTTCATGTACAACATTATCTTTTGGGGGACCTTTTTTTTAGCTTACCATACAACATTAATTCAATTTAATTATTTTTGTTCATTATTCTTAATTTTCAAATACATTTTTCTCTATTTTAATGTATTTCTTCTAGCAGATGAATTTGGGCATTTATATTTCCATTTCTATTTTTTTTTTTTGTTATCATTTACATAGCAAATCCTTAGCCATCCTTATTTTATCTCAACCTGATAAGTTAGTTTTTATTTTCATAATTTTATTATTCTTTTTATTTTTCCTTTCAGAATATCCGCAAAAAAGAGAAATAGGTGTCTCTCTTTAAAGAATTGCTCTGTTGTAGCAGTGAAAAAAAATCTTTCAACTAGCATTTACTAAAATTTATTTTTATTATAGGCATTTAGGTAAATATGCGCATGTGCATATAAACACGTTTGCAAAAAGCTATTAATGTTTTAAATTTGTCCACTAAAAATTCCTCCTGATTTGTTTTAAAGCTGAAAGCAGATGACGATAGTACATGCGTAACAAAGAATATACAAATGAAATTTATTGTTGCAACTAAATAGAATTTAGGAAAGAATTAATCTGAGATACATTAATGGTACAGATAATAGCGCTGTGCATATAATGATATCTTATAAATGGAAGGTAAATTTCATAAAGTCTGTAATTGTATTTCTTATATATGAACAAGTCAATTTTTTTCTATGTGGGTATAGGTTTCTAACTGTCTATAAACTAGTATGTACATTGATAGGTGTCCCTGATATTATATGCAATTAAATCTCTCTCTCTTTCACACACACACACAATTTTAAATAGTTCATGTGCAACACAATTACAAGGCAACTAATTTTACAAGGTAAGAGGAGGGATATTGAAAATGTAGGATCTTTCTGGTAATAGGTAGCAAAATTGAGGGACTCATACCACAAGCCTTTCGTGAATAATGACCTTTGATCCCATGGAGCTTTTAGGAAAGAGTGTTTGTGTATAGAGATTCTCAACCCAAAGAGTGCAACAGATTCAGGATCCTGGCTGCTGGAATTTACAAGGCATGAATTGGATCTTCAGAAAGAGGCACTCAGGCCTTCAGGGTGGAAGTAATGAAAGCTGCAAAACAGTCTCTTAACTAATTGAGCATACATATGAGATTTTTTAAAAAATACACATGGTCATCTCCAGAGAGTCTGATTAAGCAGTCTAGAGTGGGTCGTGGACATAAGCACTACTTAAAGCTCCCCAGGGACTTCTGCTTCCAGAAAGATGGAGTAGAAATGCTTTCCCCGATTTGTCCCGCTAATTAAATCTAAAAGCCTTGAAGATTTTATATAAATGATACACAAGAAGACTCTGATATGTAGACAGAAGAAGACAGACCAGCTAAGGACATCAGGACCTAAGAAACAACACATGGTGAGTTTCCTAGGTTTTTGTTTGTTTGTTTTGCCTTTGCCTCAAATATCCTAGATTTAGTACTGGAGAAACCAGAAACCCAGAAATATCAGTGAGTGCTCAAAAAACTCCAATGAAAGCCTGCTCTCTTTAGCCCACTGACCAAGAAGGGAGAAGCGTAGCAAGACAGAAATCTGTTAGACAATAACTGGTCTACTCCAGTCAAACACCACAGAAAAACTGGCTCCATTCCTACCTCTGCCAGCAAAGGCTAAGGGGGAACTAAGAATTCCTTTCTCACCAGGCTGTAACTAGGTGCCCCAACCACCTTGCTAAGGCAGTGTCAGAGGCTCCTTCTGAGAAACCTTAGAAAATATATCTCAGAATGATTTCCCCAGGAGTTGAAAGGGAGAAACATTTATCCCTTCAATTATGTCCCATTGGTCATGGGAGGCCCATTGGGCATTGGCTTCTCTTACTTCTAGACTGCACATGCGTGAATTCTAAGTAGGTTCGCAAAGTGAGGTACTTTGGGTTGTGCCAGTATTAAGATATTGTGGACAGTATGGAACTGATTGACATATATCAACTTGAG
Source organism: Ceratotherium simum simum (assembly GCF_057802395.1). Classification (NCBI taxonomy): domain Eukaryota; kingdom Metazoa; phylum Chordata; class Mammalia; order Perissodactyla; family Rhinocerotidae; genus Ceratotherium; species Ceratotherium simum. The sequence goes on along the minus strand of NC_141928.1, from coordinate 32,356,256 downwards.
GAAGAGGTGGAGTCAAGAGAACCTAAAGTAGTATAAAAAATGTGTCTAATAAGTCATACTCAAAAACATTAACTGATGGGTTAAAATACAGAGCATTCTCAATGCTGTTCTAACAACTCCAATCTCTTATGATATAATGTGTGGTAGGTAAAAAGAGAATGAGTCTTCAGTCAGAAGACTTGATTCTTCCAGTTACTAGATATGTTATGGTGAGTGAGTTACATTACCTTTCTTAACATCATCTTTCTCACTTCTAAAGTAAAGATTAACAGAAGTTCATGAGATAATATACATTAATTGCTTAACACCACATTAGGTAATCAACAAATGTTAGTTCCTGTAACTCAACCTCTATCAATTTAGCAGCTAATAATTTTCATATATTGTATTCTTATAGTGCTTTCTAGTTTACTAAAATTTAAACATAGCATTCCATTTAATAACAGTAATAATCCTGTGGTGTTTCCAGAACAGACATCATGTGTTATAAATGGAGACACAATGTAGCTAACGAGTGAAGATTTGTAACTCAAATGCACATTTTTTCTCTTCAAATACAATGCTCTTTCCACCACATGATGCTGCCTTCTAAGAATATATTTTAGTTAATTTCAAATTGTGTTTATATTAAATTAAATTTTATAAAGTCTCCTTGGGACTGTAAGAGTACATATTGGTACAAGTCACTGTTCTTATTCTCAGAGTGTTAAAGAGTTAGAAATAGTTAGAAATGATCCCAAGGACTGTGGTCTTTTTGTTTTGTTTGTTTTTTGTCTCTAGGAAAGATTGTGTTTAAACCACATATAAATGTAGTAGCCAACTCCCATAACGTTTATATTCTTCAAAGGAACAAAGTGCCATACTCTTCATTGGCAATTTTTGTTAGAATTCTAAAAGATCCACCAACTATATAGTGTCCAGCTATTTATGAATGTCATAAAAACAACTCTGTATAAGATCAATGATGCAACCCAACTTATATTCTGTCTTCATGTTTCATAAAGATAATACCATATTTCACAAAGATTTTGGTAATTACTCTTCAAAACATCACATCACCTTCAAAGGTGAGAGATGAAAAAAGATCATCTTTTTACTCCATTTTAGCCTACTGTAAGGTTGATTTTGCTTTTCTTTGTTCCCTTTTCTTTTTGATCTGGGTAGAAATGGACTGTATTTTGAGACTTTCATCAAAAAATATTTTCTTCAATCTCCTCTACCAGTTATAAAATTACATTTACTTCTATCTTTCTTAAAGAGTAATATTTTCTAAAATCGGTGCAAAAGCAGCCCTGATTGAGATACAGAAGGCCCTCCTCTCCTTCCCTTTGGAGATTTTGCTGTGAAATTATCTCCCCAGTGTTCCATTAATAGGTTCAGCAGATTTATATCCAGGCAGTCACACGGCTCATTTTGTCTATCCTGAAGAGTACATGAACATGTGAATATAGTTTTATTTTTTATCTTGTTTCCTTTACTTCTTTGAAACTTATGGCACTATTGTTTTTATACTAGAACATAGTATTACCTGCATTTGAAATGCATGTACATTGCTTTAAAGAGCTTATATTCTTGAAGAATCGATCAATTTTTGAACATGGTTTAAATTTTAGCGTCTGGTAATTTCTACAATTAGAAGCCAGATGAAGCAGGCACATCTCCTCCTACACATGATTTTTTTAAAAACAGAGAGCAGCTAACCACACACAACTGTCACAGTTATCTAAAAGCTGAGATATCTATATTTAAACTAATTATTCTCTTGGTTAATATCTAGAAACATTGACTATAATGTGCCTCATAGGATGGTGTTTATGGTGTTAAAAATAGTTTATTTACAAACGTATTTGGACAACTTATTCCAAGGTAATTCATATGATTCCTAAAAACAATTCTTAGGATTTCTTAAAGAAACGGGATTTATGTGTCTTTATATTAATGGTTTATTTTGTAGAGTTGCTATTATTCCTATTACACTATATTGAACCTAGTAGTTTTGATGTGAAAAGCACGGTAGTAAGTGTTACGTTCTTTGTGTTTAGAAACAAAAGAGTTTTTTTCCTCCTCTTTTCTGCTCCTTTCCTCTTCCTACTCCTCAAGGTGTTATTTTGTGAAATAAAATCCTCCCACTTAGATTAGGTGAAAATCCTAAAGTATCTATTACAGTTTCCATCTGGATCTGGATCCTTTTTTTTCATTATTATCTGTTTTATAGGTTTTCCATTTATCAGAATAGTTGATGTCTCAGTCCATTTGGGCTGCTATAACAGAACACCACAGACTGGGTGGCTTACAAACAACAGAAATTAATTTCTCATAGTACTGGAGGCTGTGAAGTCCTAGATCAAGGTGTCAGAAAATTCGGTGTCTAATGAAGGCCTGCTTCCTGGTTCATACATGGCCATCTTCTCTCTGCGTCCTCACATGGCAGAAGGTGCGAGGAAGCTCTCGGAGGTCTCTTTTCTTTTATAAGGGCACTAATCCCACTCATGGAAGCTCCATCCTCAGGACCTAAGCACCTCATAAAGGCTCCATCTCCTAATATAATCACACTGAAGGTTAGTATTTTGACATATGAACTTGGAGAGGACACAGATATTCAGTCCATAACAGTTGGACTGATGCAGGATACATGCATCAATACATGCAGGTGTATTCTGTTCTTGTGAAATTGGTGTATTGTGAAATAGAAAAACCATGGAGTACGATTCTGAGGAAAATGCTTCAATAATAGTTTAAATGAAGGATTTTGTGATCTTTAATGTGTATAGAAGGAATTGAAGATAGAAAGAGACTAGAAGTTTGGGAGAAAATTGAGGCACAAAAAGTTTGGAGTAAGATTTAATGAGGCTGAATTACAGTTTTTGTTAGAATGCAGGAGAAAGATGGAAGGACTAGAAGTTGGAGAAAGAGCATGAGATTGTTTTCAATTATAATTTTTAAAAATGGAGTGATTCTGGAGGATAACAAAGTCCAGGTTGATTGGGGCGTGAGATGGAATGAATGGTCATTCTTTGGAAGGACATAAACCCTGAGTCTAGTTGAGTGCTGGATAGGCCATAGAAATGTATCCATACAATTCTATAAATCTATCAGGCTGGATAGATTTATAGAAGTCACCCAGAAAAAGGGTAAGAGAAGTAGAGAGGAAATCAAAAGGAGGTGCCATCATTATTAAATGGTGTGGAGTGGGAGTGGGGAGAGTGACCAAGAGTTCAGTAGAGCAGAGATGAAGCAGATGAATTGTAGTATAACTGAATGACACTGATGGAAAGAGAGAATGTTAGTTATGACAATGCTGGTTTGGAGAGAAATTGGAAAGCTCTGAGAATCCTCAAGTTATTTCCTGTATCTACAGGAGATCAGATGCTCTGTTACATTGAAGTTGACCTGTGGGGAAACAATGTTCTGAGTGGGTGAGCCAGGATCCAACTAGATAACAATCAGTAGTTTTCCCTAGGAATTTTGAAGAGGTAGTGATTCTAGAGGGATCAATAGAAAGGTTTGCACAGAGGTGGCAAATTTTTGTAAGAGGAGAATAAATAGAATAGTAATAGGTTGTAAAATTGAGAGAGAAAAGATGAAGAGAAAAACTTACATTTTCCCAACAATAAAAGATGTCTAGGAAATCAGAGTCTGTGGAATTACCTGATTTCAAGTATTATATACCTAACGAGCAATGTTTGTTTTCTCTGGTGAAAAGATTAGCCCTGAGCTAACACCTGTTGCCAATCCTCCTCTTTTTGCTGAGGAAGATTGGCCCTGGGCTAACATCCGTGCCCATCTTCCTTTACTTTATATGTGGGACGCCTGCCACAGCATGGCTTGATAAATGGTGCCTAGGTCCTTGCCTGGAATCTGAACCCATGAACACTGGGCCGCCAAAGTGGAGAGTGCGAACTTAACCACTACGCCTCCAGCCTGGCCCCTGAAGAGTAACATTTTGAGAGAGATTCTATCTCGATTATTTAGGCCAGAGGATTCATTTCTGTGGTTGATTTCATGATTTCATCTCCCATGCAGTGGGGTGGGTGCTGTATTTTCCAAGAAATGTATGTGAGTTGCTGCCACAACATGGTCACCGGCAAGTAGTATAGGTCCGTGCCTGGGAACCAAACCCAGGCCACTGAAGCGGAGCATGCTGAACTTAACCACTAGGCCATGGGGCCAGCCCTTTGGACCATTATTTTACAGATAACATTTTTGTGTCTGGATTTTAGGAGTTTACATTTCAGGGCTTGTCTCAGTTTGGAATGCATCTCACAGTCTCTCGACTGACAGCTGAGTGTACCTGACTTGACTCATACAAGATGGGGAAGGCACCATTAGGCAACAGAAGCATGTATGATGGGGTGGACCAGTCATTTAGACGCTATACGCTACAAAGCTGGCCTTACCAACATAATCTTAGTGCTTATTATTTCAATTGTTTTCTCAATAGTGGTAATGAATTGGAACAAAACCAACCACACATGTTGTTTGTACAGCCCTTCTTGTGAAAATCAATATTCAGGCACATGGGTGGTGAGAATATTCTGGGGTTAAGGAAGCCAAGCAAAGCCAAGGAGAGTGAACCAAGATTATTTTAGAGTGATGAATTCACTTACTTGACAATTGTGCTTTTAGCTTCTATTAACCACTATGTTATGAAATAAGTTTGTGACCCCAATTATGGGTAGATGAGGAACTTCTTTCATGGTCGGCATCTTATTGGAAGGTACAAACTTTCTCTCCTTTAGTTGTGTTAAGAATAAGTGGAATTATTGTTTCCTTGCCTGCCGCCAAGAGGAGAGATGGAGATTTTACTTCCTTATTTTCTGTATGGAAATCATCTCTCCTTACTGGATTGGCAATATTTCAGAAATGGAAAAATGATGATATTTCTGATTTATTCACATCATACTGTGTGTGTATTAGTGTCAAATTTCCCGTCACTTTAATCAATAATTATGTTTTCAGCTTTGAAAACACAAGTAGTTTAGGTGAGTCGACAAGTATTTTATATGTTTGATACTTCTCTTTCCTCAAATATTGTTTGTTGTTGATCAATAGAATTACTTACCTCATATATATTTGTATACTGATTCAAATGGAATTTTATAGTAAAAGCAAAGGACCCAGAGATTAGATTGTAAAGGAATGAAGAAGGGGAATTCTGATAAATAAAACGGCATTGAAAATGGAGTATCCAGGGGAGGAAGTCAAGATGGCGGCGTAGGCAGACTCTGAACTCACCTCCTCCCGTGGACACAGCCAATTTACAACTACTCATGGAAAAATTACCCCTGAGACAGAACTGAAAACTGGATAAGAGGAACTCCTGCAACAACGGACAATCCTAACTGAGGTAGAAGAGGCAGAGACTCCCTTCTGGAGAGGAAAAACGCCACCTTCACAAGCCGCCAGCTTCACGGCCGCCGGGAGCAGCTCACAGGTCCGCAGCCTCCCTGGAGGCGCGGGGCCCTGAGCCGAGGAGCGCCCCCGCTGTGGGCATTTTATGGACCCAGCACAATCAAGACGAGTGGCATAATATCTGACATTGCCTGCTACTAAAACACTGGGGAGCATCCCCAGAAAAGCTGGTTCACAGAGACATTAAAACCGGCTTTTAAAGGGCCCGCGCGCAAACTCACCCGTTTCAGAAAGCAACCTAAAATCACCAGAAAGAAAGGTGCACAGTGCTGTGGTGAAAAGAGACTCACCTAATAGGCCCTGAGTGCATCTCAGTGAGAGGTGAGACCTCGCCAGGGACTGGGACATTGGTGGCGGCCATTGTTGTGGCCTGGTGTGGGCGTGCTGACACAGACGCCATTGGAGTTCTCCCTGAGGCCTGCTAGCCCAGGGTCTGCCCCACCCGCTAGAGCACCGATTTAATCCAGCTCAGCCAGGGCAGGCAGCCCACCCTAGAGACTGGCCCCACCCAACAACAAGCCCTCAGGCAACGTGTGGGCCTGCATAGATTGGGGACTGGATTCGCTGCAGCCTGGCAACTGAGCTGACTTCAGTGGGGCAGGGCGTGCACAAGGAGCGGGTGGAGAGTGTGGGGCAGTGGTGGAGTGTGTGGGGCTCCCGCTGTGGAGAGACTGGGTCCGCTTGGGGAGGTCGGGGCGCACACGGGGCAGGACTGTGTTGACTGTGTGTGTGGACCTGTGGGCGGCAGGGCTTGTCAGCTGCAAAAGATTTGTGCTTCTCAAAGACCCACATAGGGGGTTTGCCCCACCTTCCAAAGCCTGAAACAATTGGGTGCTCCCGTGCCTGAGGCCAGCCCCACCCAGCTGCAATCCTCAGAGAGCTGACAAGAGACCTAAAGGCTGGAGGCTTATAGCAATTGTAAGGCCCTGAGCCAACAACTTGCCACGCTGGGGGCCTACTGACTTAAAAGAAATACTGCAACACAAATGTGGTATTAGAACTTACAGCCAACTGTGTGGGGGGCTCCCCACACCTGATAAAGAGACTGAAGGGCCCACAACAACTACAAGCAACTGAGCATTACAACAGCTGGCCAGGAGCATAACTCGGCCTCCCTGGGTACCAACAGGCAGAATAAACAGGCCACAATAGAAGGTCACACGTAGCCCACATAGGGGTCACCCCTGGATCATTGAGAACTGAGGGAAGCACACTGCAGGCCCTCTATGGCATCACTTACATAATGTCACCTATCCAAGAGCAAGAGACATAGCTGACCTACCTAATACGTAGACACAAGCACAAGGAAAGTGGCAAAGTGAGGAGGCAAAGGAATACATTCCAAGTAAGGGAACAGGACAAAACCCCAGAAAAGCAACTAAGTGAAACAGAAATGAGCAACCTACCTGACAGAGAGTTCAAACAAAGAGTGTTAAGGATGCTCTGATCTGGGGAGAAGAATAGATGAACTCAGTGAGAATGTCAACAAAGAAATGGAAGATATAAAAAAGAACCAATCAGAAATGAAGAATACAATACTGGAAATGAGAAATTCACTAGAGGGACTCAAAAGGAGAGTAGAGGATACAGAAGAACGGATCTGTGAGCTGGACGAAAGACTAGAGGAAATTACCCAAGCTGAACAGGTAAAAGAGAAAAGAATTAAAAAGAATGAGGACAGTCTAAGGGACATCTGGGACAACATCAAGTGCACTAACATCCGTGTTATAGGTGTCCCAGAAGGAGAAGAGCGAGACAAAGGGGCAGAGAATCTATTTCAAGAAATAATTGATGAAAACTTCCCTAACCTAAGGAAGGAAACAGACATCCAGGTACAGGAAGCACAGAGAGCCCCAAACAAGATAACCCAAAGAGGCCCACACCAAGACACATCATAATCAAAATGTCCAGAATTAAAAATAAAGAGAGAATCCTAAAAGCCGCAAGAGAAAGTCAAGTTACATACAAAGGAAACCCCATAAGGCTATCAGCTGACTTCTCAGCAGAAACCTTACAGGCTAGAAGAGAGTGGCACGATATATTTAAAGTGCTAAAAGGGAAAAACTTACAGCCAAGAATACTCTACTCAGCAAGGTTATCATTCAAAATGGAAGGAGGGATCAAAAATTTTCCAGACAAGCAAAAATTAAAGGAGTTTGTCAACAAGAAACCAGTGCTACAAGAAATGTTAAAGGGACTGATTTAAGGGGAAAAGAGAAGACCACAAATAGGAAAAATTATCTATTTCCATGATAAGAGGGTAATGGATACAAATGCACAAAAAAGAGGTTAGATATGATATCAAAAACATAAAAGGAGGAAGGAGAGGAGTTAAAGAGTAGAGCTTTCAGACAGAGGTCAAATTAAAGAGAACATCAATTCTGTATAGAAGAAGAAAGGAACAGAGAAGGACTACTAAAACAGTGAGAAAAAAAAAGTTAAAAAATGGCAGTAAGTACATACTTATCAATAGCTACTTTAAACGTCAGTGGACTAAATGCTCCAAGTAAAAGACATAGGGTGGCTGACTGGATAAAAAAACAAGACCCATGTATATGCTGCATACAAGAGACACACTTCAGACCTAAACACACTCACAAACTGAAAGTGAAAGGATGGAAAAAGATACTCCACGCAAATGGCAATGAAAAGAAAGCTGGGGTAGCAGTACTCATATCAGACAAAATAGACTTTAAAACAAAAACTGTAAAAAGAGACAAAGAAGGGCATTACATAATGATCAAGGGAACAATCCAACAAGAGGATATAACACTTGTAAATATCTACGCACCCAATGTAGGTGCACCTAATTATATAAAGCAATTATTAACAGACATAAAAACAGAAATAGACAGTAACACAATAATAGTAGGGAACTTTAACACTCCACTTACACCAATGGATAGATCATCCAAACAGAAGATCAATAAAGAAACATTGGCCTTATATGATACACTAGAACAGATGGACCTAGGAGATATATACAGAGCATTCCATCCAAAAACCAAAGAATACACGTTCTATTCAAATGCACATAGAACATTATCCAGGATTGACCACGTATTAGGCCACAAAACAAGTCTCCATAAATTTAAGAAGATTGAAATAATACCAACCATCTTTTCTGACCACAATGGTATGAAACTAGAAATCAACTATAGGAAGAAAATCAGAAAAGCCACAAATATGTGGAGATTAAACAAAATGCTACTGAACAACGACTGGGTCAACGAAGAAATCAAAGAAGAAATCAAAAAATACCTGGAGAAAAATGAAAATGAAAATACGACATGCCAGAATTTATGGGATACAGCAAAAGCGGTGCTAAGAGGGAAGTTTATAGCAATACAGGCCTATCTGAACAAAGAAGAAAAATCTCAAATAAACAATGTCACAATGCACCTAAAGGAACTGGAAAAAGAAGAACAAACCAAGCCCAAAATCAGTAGAAGAAGGGAAATAATAAAAATCAGAGCAGAAATAAATGAAATAGAGACCAAAAAAACAACAGAAAAAAATTAATAAAACCAAGATCTGGTTCTTTGAAAAGATAAACAAAATTGACAAACCTTTAGCTAGACTAACCAAGAAAAAAAGAGAGAAGGCACAAATAAGTAAAACCAGAAATGAAAGCGGAGAACTTACAACAGACACCTCAGAAATACAACAGATTATAAGAGAATACTATGAAAAACTATATGCCAACCAATTCGACAATCTGGAAGAAATGGATAAGTTCTTAGAATCATACAACCTTCCAAAACTGGATCAAGAAGAAGTAGAGAATTTGAATAGACCAATCACCAGTAAGGAGATTGAAACAGTAATCACAAACCTCCCCAAAAATAAAAGTCCAGGACCAGACGGCTTCCCTGGGGAATTTTACCAAGCATTCAAAGAAGACTTAATACCTATCCTTCTCAAACTCTTCCAAAAAATTGAGGAGGGGGGGAAGCTCCTTAACTCATTCTACGAAACCGACATTACCCTGATACCAAAACCAGACAAGGACAACACAAAAAAAGAAAATTACAGGCCAATATCACGGACGAACATCGGTGCAAAAATCCTCAACAAAATACTAGCAAATCGCATACAATAATACGTTAAAAAGATTATACACCATGATCAAGTGAGATTTATTCCAGGGATGCAGGGATGGTTTAACATTCGCAAATCAATCAACGTGATGCCCCACATTAATAAAATGAAGAATAAAAATCACATGATCATCTCAATAGATGCAGAGAAAGCATTTGACAAGATACAGCATCCATTTATGATAAAAACTCTGAATAAAATGGGTATAGAATGAAAGTACCTCAACATAATAAAGACCATATATGAGAAACCCACAGCTAATATCATCCTCAATGGTGAAAAACTGAAAGCTATCCCTCTAAGAACAGGAACTAGACAAGGATGCCCACTGTCACCACTCCTATTTAACATAGTATTTGAAGTCCTAGCCAGAACAATCAGGCAAGAAAAAGAAATAAAAGGGATCCAAATTGGAAAGGAAGAAGTGAAACTGTCACTATTTGCAGATGACATGATTTTATATATAGAAAACCCTAAAGAATCCACCAGAAAACTTTTAGAAGTAATAAACGAATATGGTAAAGCTGCAGGATACAAATTCAACATACAAAAATCAGTTGCATTTCTATACACTAACAAGGAAGTAGCAGAAAGAGAAATTAAGAATACCATCCCGTTTACAATTGCAACAAAAAGAATAAAATACCTAGGAATAAACTTAACCAAAGAGGTGAAAGAGCTGTACACAGAAAACTATAAAACATTGCTGAAAGAAATTGAAGCAGACACAAAGAAATGGAAAGATATTCCTTGCTCTTGGATTGGAAGAATTAACATAGTTAAGATGTCCATACTTCCTAAAGCCATCTATAGATTCAATGCAATCCCTATCAAAGTTCCAACAACATTTTTCACAAAAATAGAACAAAGAATCCTAAAATTTATATGGAACAACAAAAGACCCCGAATAGCTAAAGGAATCCTGAGAAAAAAGAACAAAGCTGGAGGTATCACACTCCCTGATTTCAAAATATACTACAAAGCTATAGTAACCAAAACAGCATGGTACTGGCACAAAAACAGACACACAGATCAGTGGAATAAGATTGAAAGCCCAGAAATAAACCCCCACATCTATGGACAGCTAGTATTTGACAAAGGAGCCAAGAACATACAATGGAGAAAAGAAAGTCTCTTCAACAAATGGTTTTGGGAAAACTGGATAGTCATATGCAAAAAAATGAAAGTAGACCCTTACCTTACACCATACGCAAAAATTAACTCCAAATGGATTAAAGACTTGAATGTAAGTCCTGAAACTATGAAACCTCTAGAAGAAAACATAGGCAGTACGCTCTTCGACATCGGTCTTAGCAACATCTTTTCAAACACCACATCTGACCGGGCAAGAGAAACAATAGAAAAAATAAACAAATGGAACTACATCAAACTAAAAAGCTTCTGCACAGCGAAGGAAACCATCAACAAAACGAAAAGACAACCTAACAATTGGGAGAAGATATTTGCAAACCATACATCTGATAAGGGGTTAATCTCCAAAATACATAAAGAACTCATGCATCTCAACAACAAAAAAACTAACAACCCAATTAAAAAATGGGCAAAAGACCTGAACAGACATTTCTCCAAAGAAGATATACAGATGGCCAAGAGACACATGAAAAGATGTTCAAAATCATTAACTATCAGGGAAATGCAAATCAAAACTACAATGAGATATCACCTCATGCCCGTCAGAATGGCTATAATTAACAAGACAGGAAACAACATGTGTTGGAGAGGATGTGGAGAGAAGGGAACTCTCATCCACTGCTGGTGGGAGTGCAAACTGGTGCAGCCACTATGGAAAACAGTGTGGAGATTCCTCAAAAAATCAAGGATAGAACTACCATATGATCCAGCTATTCCACTGCTGGGTATTTATCCAAAGAACTTGAAAACACCAATGCGTAACCATACATGCACCCCTGTGTTCATTGCAGCGTTATTCACAATAGCCAAGACTTGGAAGCAACCTAAGTGCCCATCAAGGGACGAATGGATAAAGAAGATGTGGTATATATACACAATGGAATACTACTCAGCCATAAGAAACGATGAAATCCAGCCATTTTTGACAACGTGGATGGACATTGAGGGTATAATGCAAAGTGAAATAAGTCAGAGGGAGAAGGTCAAATACCATATGATTTCCTTCATTAAGTAGTAGATAATAACAGCAATAAACAAACACATAGAGACAGAGATTGGATTGGTGGTTACCAGAGGTGAAGGGGGGAGGGAGGAGGGTGAAAGGGATATTTCGGCACATGTGTGTGGTGATGGGTTATAATTAGTATTTGGGTGGTGAACATGATGTAATCTATCCAGAAATAGAAGTATAATGATGTACACCTGAAACTTATACAATGTTATAAACCAATGTTACTGCAATAAACAATAAATTAAAAATAAAATAAAATAAGAACTGAAAGCATCAAAAAAAAAAAAGAAAGAAAATGGAGTATCCATATTCATTACTTCTAGGAGAAATTATTCTGTACATGACAGAATGATAAGTAAAAATTGGCTAGGAGAAAATGTTATAAAAGAGCCACTTGATATTGTAACAAGCAATTCTTTTTAATGACAACCTACCACATGTCAGCAACATCAGTGTGTATGATTAAATTTACATTGATATAATGAATTGTCACCCTTACACCTTGGCCTTTCTATCATAAATTACAAGGTGGGATTAAAGACATGGAAAAATGGAATTAACATTACAGCTACACACATGATGATAGAATCAACAGACTGACATAAACATGTTAAGTTACCTTACAAAATTCAAATGAAATGAAATCATCAGCCTTACATCACAATAGGACAATTTGAGGACAGAACTAGATTATCATATCATCAACCGTGTAAGGTGAGGAGTATGCTCCCAATTGTCTGAAGCTTCTTAACACATTTTCTTCTTAAAATTAACCCTGGGGATACGAACTCAGGTACAGTTGTAGTGGAATTTTTGCAGAAGATACTATAAACTGAAATAGATGACCAACTAATAGAAACAAAAGGGCTAAAAATTCTCAGGGATCAAAAACGTGACGTAAAGACCATGAATACATGATAGACAACCACTTAGCAAGTTAGCATGGATCTATGCTGGAAAAGAATTATATTCGTTTCTCTTTCTGTAAATGGAAAAAAATACAATTTTATCAATTATAATTGTGATAGATACAATTATAATTGTGATATATACTAGCTGGGTTTTATAAAAATTCAAGAGATAATTAGAAAGATTTTTGTAATTTGTGAAGTGCTATAAAAGCATCAGTATTTAAGTGATTAAACATGTTAAAATGGGATTTTGCACACAGTTACAATATTTTCTTGAGCAGATCATTTCTTCTCCTGAAGAAATGTGACATTTGATTGCTCAATAACATGTTTTTATGTATTTACATTATTACTCATAGTAAAAAAATACTGGAGGGAAATATTCTTCAAGGATATGTCATAGTTTTTAAATTCCCTTGTGAAATATTTGAGACATCATATGTAAGTGCTATGAATTGTACACGACTGATCCTTCTGAATAACAGTTATTTCTTAGAAATCTTTAAATTTTTTCTTTATCACACTTTCACCACTGTGAGGTCACTAATTCACAAATGCTCCAATTCACTAAATTGCTTGAAGCTAGAATACAAAGCTAAAGCCGGAAATTGAACTGTTTAATTCCATGTTGGGATTTATTTCATCTTTAGTTTGATTGTAATTCTCAGAGAAAGAATATTAGCCAAAGTTGATTCAATTAAGTGATAATTTAAATGTTGATTAAAACAGTGATTGCCCTTATATAAGCCATTTAACTTTTATATAAAATGCTACACTGTTAGAGTCAAAATAGTAACTATATGGCACAATTTCAGAAAGTTCTGAAGATGCAATTATTCATTCCTCAGCTATCTGCATAGCTAATTCCCTCATTTTCTTCAGTTCTCTGCTCAAATATAATCTTACCTCTGAGGTTGTTGCTATGCACGCTATATAAAATAGAACCCTATCCTTGCCAATCAACAGTCTTTATCTTTAACCTTGCTTTATTTGTCATGTATTTGTTTGTTGTCTCTCTCTCTCTCCACAGAAGAATGTACATTCCAGAAAGGCACAGACTTTGCCTGTTGAGTTCACTGCTTTTCCCTATCACCTAGAATAATTCTGGGCAAATAGCGCTGCTCAACTAACATTTGCTGAATGAGGAAAGAATGAATAAATGAATCTTTATTAATACTTTCTGTTCTCAACTATTATAATTCCTTTTTTCAATCCTTTCCTTTCATTTCCCTGATATTTTTGCTCAGAAAAATCACATTTATTCACCAGCCAAGTAGTGCTAAGCTGTTTCAAAAGAATTATTATGTTTTATAGCAATATTTAAAAGAAAGAAAAGCCAGGCTATCCATGGATGAAGCAGGAAGGAGTCGTCAGATCCCTTAACTGTTCTACAGTAACTTTAACCTCAAAAACAACTGCAAATGAAGGAAGCAAATGCTAGGGATTAAAATGGGTTCAATTCAGTCTTCAGTGTTTGATTATCATTACTTCACTAGTTGTCTTCCTACAATATGCAAAAATAATAAGAGCATATTTTGAAACACTGGGAGGACCACTTTATAGATAATCACTCATACTATAATATTAAAATTGTTTTTATTGTAATAAGAACACTTGACATGAGATCTACCCTTTTAACAAATGTTTAAGTACACAATAAATTCTATAGACACTACGTTGTACAGCATATGACTAGAAATTATTCATCTTGTATAACTGGAACTTTATACCCATTGAACAGTAACTCCCCATTTCCCCCTCCTCTCAGCCCCTGGCAACCACCATTCTACTTCTGTTTCTATGAGTTTGACTATTTTAGATACATCATATAAGTGGAATCATGCAGTATTTGTCTTTTGTGACTGGTTTATTTCATTTAGCATACTGTCCTCTAGGTTCATACATGTTGTCCCATATGGCAGGATTTCCTACTTGTTTAAGGCTGAATAATATTCCATTATATGTATATACCACATTTTCTTTATCCATTCATCTGTCAATGGACATTTAGGTTGTTTCCTTGTCTTGGCTATAATGAATAATGCTGCAAGAGTGCAAATAGCTCTTCAAGATTCTGATTTCAGTTCTTTTGCATATATGCCCAGAAGTAGGATTTCTGGATTATACGGTAATTCTATTTTTAATTTGCTAAAGATTCTCCATACTATTTTCCATAGTGGCTGCACCATTTTACATTCCTGCTAACAGTGTACAAGGGTTCTCTTTTCTCCACATTCTCTCCAACACTTGTTATTATTATTTTTTTTATAATAGCCTTCCTAATAGGTGTGATGTGGTGCCTCACTGTGGTTTTGATTACCATTTCCCTGATGATTAGTGATGATGAGAACCTTTTCATGTGCCTGTTGACCATTTGTATGTCTTCTTTGGAAAAATATCTGTTCAAGTCTTTTGCCTGTTTTTTAATTGTGTTATTTGTTTTTTGATTCTTTCCTGCTATTGAGTTACGTAAATTCCTTTCATATTTTGGATATTAATCCCTCATCAGATATATTGTTTGCAAATATTTTCTCCCACTCTTTTTCATATAGTTCATTGTTAGTGTATAGAAACACAACGGCTTTATTTTTTTTTTTTTGGTGAGGAAGGTCAGCCCTGAGCTAACATCTGATGCCAATCCTCCTCTTTTTTTCTGAAGAAGACTGGCCCTGAGCTAACATCCATGCCCATCTTCCTCTACTTTATACGGGATGCTGCCACAGCATGGCTTGACAAGCAGTGCGTCAGTGCGCATCCAGGATCCGCAGCAGAGTGCATGCACTTAACTACTTGTGCCATCGGGCCGGCCCCGAAACACAACTGCTTTTTGTATGTTGATTTTGTATCCTACAACTTTACTAAATTATTTTATTAGTCCTCTTTAGGATTTTCTGTATATAAGATCATGTCACGTGCAAACAGAGATAATTTTACTTCTTCCTTTCCTATTTGGATGCCTTTTATTTCTTTTTCTTGCCTAATTGCTCTGGCTAGAACTTTCAGTACCATGTTGAATAGAAGTTGTGCATGTGGGCATCTTTGCCTTGTTGCTGATTTTAGAGGAAAATAATTCAGTTTTTCACCATTGATTATGGTGTTAGCTGTGGGTTTTCCACATATGGCCTTATTATGTTGAGGTAAATTCTTTTTATACCTAGTTTGTTAGCATTTTTCATGAAAGGGTGTTGAATTGTGTCAAATGATTTTCTTCATCTGTTGAGAAGACTATGTAATTTTTATCCTTCATTCTGTTAATGTGGTATATTACATTATTTGATTTGCATATGTTGAACCACCCTTTCATTCCTCGGATAAATCACACTTGGTCATGGTGTATAATCCTTTTAATGTACTTTGGTGAAATCAGTTTGTTAGTATTTTGTTGAGGATTTTTGCATTTATGTACATCAGGGACATTGGCCAGTAGTTTTCTTTTCTTGTAGTCATCTCATCTGGCTTTGGTAGCAAGGCTACGCTGGCCTCATAGAATGAGTTAGAAAGTGTTCCCTCGTCTTCAAGATTTTGGAAGAGTTTGAGAAGGATTGGTGTTAATATTTCTTTAAATGTTTGTTAAAATTCAAGAATGAAGCCATCTGGTCCTGGGCTTTTCTTTGTTCGGAGGTTTTTGGTTACTGATTCAAATTCTTTACTAATTATTGATCTCTCCAGATTTCCTATTTCTTTATGATTCAGTCTTAGGAGGTTGTGTGTCTCTAGAAATTTATTCATTTCTTACAGTTTATCTAATTTAATGGTGTATGACTGTTTATAGTAGTTTCTTATGACTCTATTTATGTGGCACCAGTTGTAATGTTTCCTCTTTCATTTTTAATTTTTTTATATGTCTTTTCTCCTTTTCTTAGTTATTCTAGCTAAAGTTTCTTTCATTATTTTTATATCAAACATATCAAGAACTATGAAGGATATGTGATTTTACGCTACTTGCAAGCTGATAAGTTAGTCTGTTTTTGTTTTAATATGCAGACAGAAAACGTGAGACTCCTAGACCAATGATAAAGAACAATTCGTTACTCATAGCATTAATAATATGCAGTCCCTCAAGCCCCTGCTCCTACAGCGTGATGAGACAAAAGCCAGAGGATGCCAACACATGCGTAGGATGCATAACAGAAGAAAAACCCTGAGCTTAAAAAACCCAAGTGTTTTATAACTGGCAATGAGCATTCTTGCCCTCGCTTCAGAAAGACCACTATCTTTATAATACTTCGCAGGAAGTATTCCTGGTCTTTGTTCCAGCAGAATGCACTATCTCTGGTTGTTTGCTATACAAATATCCATGAAAAGATCATTTGGAACAGATGACAATCTATGCCTCTGCTTACAAGACATGCAGAAATTCAAGAGATCCATGCAGGACTGTCTCACAGTAATATCCATACATTTTCTGCACCGTCTTGGCTTCAGGTGAATTTTCCCATTAGCACACCTCTCCTTCAGCCACTTCAATTAAACTGACTGACAGAGGCTGGGGAAAAGTCCACTTATCTTGTCTTATGTAGCACTTAGTTAAGACTACTATCAACAGGAATCCAAGCATTAGGATGAGGCTAAGCTGTAGTAATGACCTCAACCATGCCCCCTCTAATCTCCCACCCTCACTCCTGGAGTTGGCCAGCTGAGCAAAGTCTCTACTACCATAAAAAATTAGTGTATACTTTAGAAAGCCAGATGGCTTTCTCTTTAAAACTCTGCGGTGACCTTTATTCTTGTCCTGATGCATTAATCCCAGTACAGCAGGGTACGTTAGCATGCACAGCCTACAATTTCACCCAAATAAAGAAAGCCTGGGTTGATTAATTTTTCCAGAGCAAGTCTGGCCAGCGAGTTGAGGTTAGATTGAATGTCTTCCAGAGCCTAGGTAATGCCATTGATTATTTCGGTTAAAGTCAGGGCCTAATTTAATATCACTTTTTCTAATTAGATGACTCCCCTTGTAGGGATAACTGCCCACAGAGTGCTCATAAATATCAAGTCAATTATCCTTCCATAAAGCTCCCCTGTGTAAGCAAGAACTGCCTCATTTTGGAGGGCCTTCCTTGTTATTTAAGGGCTATATGGTCTACTAGTGATGTTTCCTTAAACACTTGAAGGTATCTTATCACCACAGCTAAGGTACCAATCACCATATTTTCAGGAGAAACACAATTTAATGCTTGATGCTCCACAAGAAGTAAAGACCTAGGTGCACATGGTGCCCTTGGAAAGAAACTGTTGTTTGCACTTATCGGGGTCCATAAGTGAACCATCACGGATAGACAGTGCCATCAATATGACCTCCTGGACAATTAGTTGGTCCTGGGATCCCAGTTAAGTTTGAATAATGGAGTCTAGTCCTTGTTTTTATAGGGGCTGCCTGAAAGCAATCAGTCCAACCCGTCCTGTTTTGTTCTACACCACCAGTTGCATGCCATCTGTCCATCCCACTGAGTCATCGCTACAGGTGTTAACAAGTTTTTGGAGTGAAAGGTGCAGCTACAAGCATCCCTTGTAGGATTGATAGACTTCTTGATATGGTTAAATGGGCCAAATCAGATCATAGTCAAGTCATAGTCAGAACTGTCTGGTAGGTAAGGGCAGACCCAGCAGTCAGTTAAATTGATGGGCTTGCAATAGTTTGGGAGAGCCACACTGGGGTGTTTTCCTTCATGAAGAAGGCTCCAGAAGCTATTTTAAAGGTAAATATCATTAATGTTTCTCATTTCCCTTTATCTTTCAGAATCTGAGATGTCCTCTCCCCAAGTAACAGAGATGTTGCTTTCTTTCCACCACCAAACTATGAGTATGTCTCGTTCCATTGGCTATAACTTTACCTTTTTTTCCAATCATCCCTACTTGTGTCCAATCCCTTCATTCTGAGGTGTCAGGTAGGAGTAGGACAAGGATATTCTTATAAGATGTACAGAGACTCATTATATCCCCACCTTGGCTCACATGAACGACTGTAGGGGCATTCAGCAAGCAGTATACTCGCCCAAGTGGCCATTACCTTTATAATCTCGGATCATGTCAATCTAACAAGAGAATACAGGTGGCAGAACCAGACTTAAGTTTGAAGCCCTGACCCCTCCTTTCACTGTGCTGCCACCTGAAGAGTGCTCCAACTAGACCAATCCAGGAACGCTATTTGGGTGGAAAAAAGCATCATGCCCAGGAAGAGTCAGAGTGGAATTCTGAAATTTTAAAGTTGTTCTATATAAAATTTACCCTTTGTATACTGATCATTACCTAGGAAGTGGTCTAGAGGAGATGATCCTTTTCTGGAAGCAGCCACATTCAGTGGCCAAACTAAGTGCCTTACTAAGATGAATGAACCAGAAAAAGGTGAATGAGGTAGAGTTGGAAGCTTTTTGAGAAAATTTTTAAGGTACTCATTCCAATGCTAAACAATATCGGATGTCTGTGGATGATAAGGAACAGGGAAGGTCCTTTGGATAGCTTGGCTATTCATCCATTGTTGAGTGGCTTTTTCTCACCATTGTCAGACTGCAAAAGGTCTGGAAAGCCAAAAAGAAGGTATGGTTTAGTTTTAAACACCAGAAGGGTGTGGCTATAGGTGGTTGATCAAACTGAAGTATGCCCCATAGTCATCTGAAAAAGTGTCAGCAGTGCCATTGAAGCAAGAAATTTCAATGGACAAAGTTAAAAAGGTAATGAATACTTTATGCAAGGTTATTGCAATAGCAGGGAGAGATCAGAACACAGTCTAAATTCAACTCTACTGAAACAAACAGGGTGGGAGTGTTTTTGAGAGGTAGGGTTGAGGTATCCTAGGCCATTTGTGTTTGCTAATTGGCCTTACCCAAAAGAAAGGCAAATTTTCCTTTATCTTCATGATAGGAAATAGTTTTACAACTTGGAGCTAGGTGTTCACTGAAGTGAGGCTCCTACCTTCCCAAAGAGATTGGGAGATAGGGAGCTATCTCCTTGATGGTTCCATTTCAAAGGGATGGCCCGTAGGTCCTTGAGAAAGACAGTCCTGGGTGGTAAAACTGGTAAGAGACTTAAAAAAAATACATCTCAAAGAGGCAGAGAAAGAATTTACAATAATAAATTTCTAAAGTAAATATTGTAAGCAATGAGAGAGAAGGGACTCCTATGATTAGGCCATCAGGATTCAGTAAGGCCCAGGGTAAGAAGGAGGTCAGGGATGGCAGGAAGAAGCCTCTCAAAAGTTTTGTCAAGACATCTTGGGCAGTGGTGAGGCACCACCAATAGCTCACAAATGGCCTAAAAGTCTGGTGTAGTCTACTAGAAGAGATCAGAAACAATGGCTTATGCAAAGTTCCCTCTCTCAAACTGATATGGGTCCCCTTTGGTCTGGAGTCACAAGTCTGCCAATGCAGTGGTATCCTCTGCAGCAGAAGCATAGTTCTTTTCTTTGTGTCCAGTCTATTATGGTAGACATGTTTCCATGTCTGGTATGATGATGGATCTAGGCAGCAATAGTGGCAATCTGTGTGATGTGGGTTCAATCAGCAACTTGAATCTGATGGGTCTCATCAGGGAACACAGCCAAATTGTGGGCACGTACATAAGTGGTCCAGACAGTTCAATCAGCAACCGTGATTTGTTTCAATCATTCATGGCCCCAAAGGGTTGCTTTATTCTGCAAGTCAGTAGTATTCCAACTGGTGAACCAAATAGCTAAGCCATTGTCAACAGTTTAAGAGTCAATAAAATATAAAAAGGTTCATTGATGTGATCATTGGATTGTGCTATGAGAAAAGTCTTGAATTATTCCCACTGAGCAGAACAAACATGTCTATTTTCAGTTCTGAATGGCTTGCATTAGGCTGAGCTGCAGCAGCATGGTAGACATCGTTGGGTTTCAGCTTAGCTGAAATATCAGCAAAACAGCCCAGGCATTTAGAAGAAACTCAGTGAAATGAGAGCCCAGTGAGCTGGTGTCTTTGCTTCAGTGGATAGAATGGCGAATAAAATTTGCCCCAGAGAGAGTGCGGCTCCTTTTTTTGTATTTGACAAATATTTAAATCATTTATTGACATTAGGTTACAGCATTTCAATATACACACTGCATGGAAGTATAGATACTTTTTCATCTTCATTTTAAATTGATAGGTGTTGCCAAATTAACATCCTAAGACTTTGTACCAATTTACACTCCTACTAACCACATATAAGTTAGTATGTGTTCCTTGTTTTAAATGCAAAGCCAAAGTGCTGCTAGGACCAGGCTGGCTGTCTTCTCATTTACTGTTTCCACTAGACGTTTGAGTCTTGTTAGTCGTTTAGTTCAAGTTGACCCACTTCAAAATGGAATATCAGGCCAGAGACTCACAGGATGGATCAGATATACAGATTCAACTTGAAGCTAGTAGCAAGCCAAAAACTGCTTTTGAAAATGAGTTGACTGGATAGCTGTGTCTGGGAGGCAACGAATCGGAAACCCCAAGGGACACCTCTAGGTGGAGTTTGCCTTCCTTTGCCAGAGGCTCCAATCAGCCATATCATCAGGGTCAGAGATTGGGAGTTCATTTTTCCAGGCTTGGAGACACATTTTTAGTGACATCTCAATTTGGTACAATGCCATGCTGTGGCAATTTGGATGGCTAGAGTGAGAGCTTCAATAGGTAATTACGAAGTAGAACACAGAAAAGAACAAAGCTAATAGACCCTCTTGGGGAGCAAACCAGAAAGCACTTTAGAATGGGAAAGAAGCCACTTCTGTGACATTTGTCAATGTTTTTCAAATAAGAATTTATCATATTAAAAGTCTAGATTCTTGACCACCACAATATTCTACCAGAAACAACACAAAACACTTTGGAAGCACCCTTTCGTAGGAGGCAGAAGAGCTTTTTTGTCTCTCATTCACAAAGAATCTAAAACCTTGTGTCAAACGTATATGGTAGACCTAGGAAAACAATCTCTCATTATCCCATTGTCCTGCCTTGACATCTTCTCTGCATTTGGGTTCTTGGAAATTTTTTTAGAATAAATCATATTATTGATCAATATTTCTGCTTTCTTCACTGTTGATATGTTGATTCTATTCTAGTCTATTTATTTATTTTTAAATATTTCAATGAGAAATTAGAGAGGCTGATCAAGGGTTGCTAAGTTTTCCAATATAAAAATTTTCAACTCCATAATTACATATTTTAAAGTAAATTAAAATGCATTTTGTTTTGTAATTTTAAAAGTTTCTTAGTAGCCTTTGAGAATGCCTCTTCTGATATCACAAAAAGAGGGTTAGATATCATGATACCACAAACATCTGCCATTGGTAAACACATTTAAGTTTCCAAATGAATTCAGGTTTCCATGGAAACAGCCTTAAGGCATATAGACTAGATACATTAAATGTATGTTAAACCTAGCCCCTAATTTCCGTGTTGATTTCTGCTGGGGCAGAGACAGACCCAACACAGGGATTTGTTCAAGGTCACTCTTCCTTAGGAACAGGAAATGGGATTTGAAATTCTGGTCCCTTGTTCTCCAGGCTGCTGTTCTGCCTGCCAAGTCACAGTGTCTTTCAGCTGTTCTTCTGTTAGTGTGTCCCTCAAGTACAGTTAGTAGTTCCCCAAAGTTCTTTGCTGTATATACACGGCCATTAAAGAAAAATCTCTCCATCTATGGAAGAAAATGAATTCTGACTCCCCAGAGAATATTGTGTTGATGCCAATTTCTCAAGTCATACATTTACATAGAAGAATGTCTCAACCACAGAGTGCACTGGTGGCATTTGCTACTGAATGGAATTTGTACTTGTGATAACCAGCATTGCCAGATACAGATCATAAGCCCTGGCTTGAATTCCAATCTGCCACTCAAATCTGTGTGCCTTTAAGCAAATCTCTTATTTTTGGAGACCCAGTCTCATTCTTCTATAAAATGTGGTAAGAATAATCTGACATTATGCACATGCATTATGAAAGCACAGTTGACCCAATAAATGTAGTTTTGTTGACTCTTTGGGCCTTATGTTCTAGAAAGAATGAGGTCATAGATTATGGATTATTTTTTATGACGACTATTGCTTTTTTAAAGAGATATTCTTGATAGTTTTTGAAGAAATTAGTATGCTTTCAGTGGTAAAGAATAAAAAAACTTAATTCAAAGTGGCTTTAAAATTCAATACATTTATGTCACAAAAGTTCCAGAGGAGAGCAGTTTTAAGGATGGTTAATATCATACCTGAATGAAGTCGTCAAAATTCCAGGTTCTTTAAACTTTTGCCCTCTTTCATTCCGTTTCTTTCTATCAATGCAGGTTGGCTTCTTTCTATCAATGCAGGTTGGTTTCAGGGTCACATCCACACCTGAAAACATGCTGTTTGTCTGTTTTAGGATTGAGAAAATCTTTCCCAAATGCCTCGCACTGGTTTGCCCTCACGTCACATTCCCTGGATTGAGTCACAAGCTTGTGCCTAAAATAATAATTGACAATAGAAAGAACTACCATATATAGGATGGTGTATATCTGGCGTATATCTGCTAGCCCCATGTGTACCTTCACCTTCCCTCCAGGCTGACATATGACCAGCTTTCAGTGAAGCACTACATCTGAAGAAGAAGGTAAATACCTTAACAAATTGGAGTTCTATCTGGAAGAAGAATGGGGGAGTCAGGTATTGGAAAACAATCAAGAAAGTTTGCCGTAGCTATGAACAAGATATTAATTCTTCAGATGTAGTTGATTAAAATAGGAGGTAAGCTTGGTGGTTAGGTTTGCATGAAGAGGCTTAGCATTTTTTTTCAATATAAAAATAAAAGAGTAGATGAACTTTTCCCTGTTCCTCCTGTTAAGTGCCAGTAAAAACTCTGGACAAAAACAAACATGAGAAGACTCTTAAAGTGGACAGAAGAAGGCAGATCAGTTAGCGAACTTACGACTTGAGAAATGACATGGAGGTGAGTTATCATGGTTTTGGAGTTTTGTTTTGTTTTGTTTTTGTTTGTGTGTTTGTTTATTTCATATACCCTAGACATGGAGTGGAAGAAGACTGTCAACCCAGAAATGCCAATGGGTCAAACTGGGGAGTGGGTGGGAAGCCTGCTCTTTCTAGCCAAAGCACCAGAAAAGGAGGCAGACTACCAAGACAGAAATGTTTTAGACAATAACCACATTATTTCAGCCAAACACCACAGAAAAAGCTGTGGTGTCATTCCCACCCACAGCAGCAATAGCCAACTAGGGAGACCAGAATTCCACCCTGCAAGGCTGTAATAAGGTGTTCCTATATCCCTTATCAGGGTATTACCAGAGAGGACCAAGTTGGGAGCTAGGACTTTCATACCCACTGGCTGGTAAGGAGCCCACCATCGCCCATGGTGTCAGTGGACACCGAGTGGGGACCCAGGACTTCTACCTCTGCTAGACAGTAACAAAGTGCCTCTCCCCTTTCTCACTGTGGCATTGTCAGGTGGAGATTCAGGACTTTTACCATTGCCTGAAAACAACAAGGCAAACCCCACCGCGCTGCCAATGGAGACCACATGGGGAGCCAGGACTGCCATCCCCATCTAGCATAAAGGAAGAGCCCAAACCCTCTTTCTCAATGGAGATCAAAAGGGAAAGCTAGATTTCTACCTCCACCTGTCAGTAATGACACAGAGATGTGTCCAAAAAAGCCAGGTAAACAGAAAGTTTAAATAAGATCCAGACAAAAAAGGACTAGAGCTGTGTCACATTTTATACAAAAATTAACACAAAATGGATCACAGACTTAAATGTAAAACATAAAACTGTCATACTCTTAGAAAATCAAATTAAGAAAAAAACTTTTTGGTTCTAGGACTAGGCAAAGTGTTCTTAGTCTTAACATCAAAAGCACAATTCATAAAAGGAAAACTGATAAATAGAATGCTATCAAAATTAAAAACTTTGCTTTGTGAAAGACCCTATTGAAAGTATGAAAAGATAAACTGCAGACTGATAGATGATTGCACAAATCCTATATCCGACAATGGACTAGTATCAGGATATATAAGGAACTCTCAAAACTCAACAGCAAAGAAAGCACACAATCCAAAACAATCCAATTAGAACATGGACAAAAGACATATTTCACTGAAAAAGATATATGGGTAGAAAATAAGCACTTAAAAATATATTCATCATCAGTAGCCGTTAGGGAAATGCCAATTAAAACTATAATGAGATGTCACTACATATATATAAAAATGGTTAAATTTTTTTAAAAAGTAGTGACAACACCAAATGCTGGCTAGGACGTGGAGAAAGTAAATCGCTCATATTTGTTACTGGTGGGAACACCACAAATGCTATAGCCAGTTTGGAAAATTAAACATGCTCCTTTTAAAAACCTAAACATGCAATTGCACTATTTATGGCATTTATCCTAGAGAAATGAAGACTTATGTCAAATCAAAACCAGTGCATGAACGTTTATGGCAGATTTTGTTTTTTGGTAATAGTGAAAAACTAGAGACAACTCAAATGCCCTTCAACAGGTAAGTGGTTAAGCAAACTGTGGTACGTCCACATCATGGAATACTATTCACCAGTAAAAACGAATGAGCTATTGATACAAGTGACAACTTGAATGAATCTCCAGGTAACTATACTGATTGAAAAAAATCCAGGGGCTGGCCCAGTGGCGAAAGCGGTTAAATGCGCACGCTCTCCTGTGGCGGCCCGGGGTTCACTGGTTCGGATCCCGGGTGCGCACCAACACACCACTTGTCAAGCCATGCTGTGGCAGCGTTCCATATAAAGTAGAGGAAGATGGGCATGGATGTTAGCCCACGGCCAGTTTTCCTCAGCAAAAAATGACGAGGATTGGCAGATGTTAGCTCAGGGCCGATCTTTGTCACACACACACACACAAAAAAAATCTGAAAAGATTGCATACTGTATGATTTCATTTATATAACATTCTTGAAATGACAAAATCATAGAGCTGAAGAACAGTTTAGTAGTGCCAGGGGTTAAGGAGTTAGTGGGGTCAGAGAGAAGTAGATGTGGCTACAAAAGAGCAACGTAAGGGATACTTGTAGTGGTGCAAATGTTCTGTTCTTGATTGTATTAATGTCAGTATCCTGTTTTTGATATTGCACTCTAATGTTACACAATGTCACAACTGGGAGAAACCAGGTAAGGAGTACACAGAATCTCTCTGTATTATTTCTTATAATTGTATGTATGTAAATTTATAATAATCTCAAATTTTTTTTTTTTTTTGTGAGGAAGATTAGCTCTGAGCTAACATCCATGCCAATCCTCCTCTTTTTGCTGAGGAAGACTGGCCCTGGGCTAACATCCATGCCCATCTTCCTCTACTTTATATGGGATGCTGCAACAGCATGGCCTGACAAGCGGTGTGTCGGTGCGTGCCCGGGAACTGAACCTGGGCCGCCAGCAGTGAAGCACGTGCACTTAACAACTATGCCTCAGGGCCAGCACCTCAAAATTTTTAAAACGATTAAAAGATGTGTAGGTATATTTTAGCTCTTGTTGAAAAAATAAATTGAGTAATGCAGTAACAAAAGTTTATTTGCAGGGCTGATTTTTCTAGGAAGTTATAGAGAATTAAGAATGAAAGATATAGGAGCCGGCCTGGTGGCGCAAGTGGTTAGGTGCACACGCTTGCTGCAGCGCTGCGGGGTTCGCTGGTTCAGATCCCGGGCGCACACGGACGCACTGCTTGGCAAGCCATGCTGTGGCGGCGTCCCATATAAAGTGGAGGAAGATGGGCATGGATGTTAGCCCAGGGCCAGTCTTCTGCAGCAGAAAAAAAGGAGGATTGGCAGATGTTAGCACAGGGCTGATCTCCTCACAAAAAAAAAAAGAATGAAAGATATAAACACTGGATTCAAAAGTTAGTACTTATGTAGTTATGGGAGACTAGATGATGTGATAAGAATGATAAAGTAGTGGAAGGCAGTGAAGGTACTGATGAAGTAGCTAATGAGAAGGAATTATTAGACCTGCAGTGCATTAGAATCTAAAATTAGGATCAATAATCTGTGAGATTAAAGAAAAAAAGATAGGGGTCGCCCTGGTGGCATAGTGGTTAAGTTTGCGGGCCCTGCTTTGGTGGCCCAGAGTTTGTGGGTTAAGATCCTGAGTGCGGACCTACACACTGCTCATCAAGCCATGCTGTGGCGCCATCCCATATACAAGAGGAAGATTGGCACAGACGTTAGCTCAGGGCCACTCATCCTCAGCAAAAAAAAAAAAAAAGACAAGATAAATTTAGGAAATATCAGGAAGCAAGATATTACATATTCAGCAATAGATTCTAGCTAACAGCACTTGATGCAGTCTGTTTCTAATTCTCTTTAGGTATTGTGATATGGAAAAACAGTGAAATCTTACAACACAATAACAATTAAGACTAATTACTGATGTGTATTATTGGTATCTGGATGAAATCTTAACAATAAAGGGTAGATAGAGCCAAATTTGGAAAATCCAACCAACGAACCACATGACCACCATTCATCAAGAACACAAACTACGTAGAATTCAACTCATCAAACAAAGCCTGATGGGAAAAAAAAAGATCTGTCTATTGATCTACTGATCTATTGATCTATAGATCTATCGATCTATTGTCACTCTATCCTCTGTCTATTTTTGTAATTAGACGTTCACGTCTCAAAGACTTAAAATTTGTCTCAATAATTAGCCAGCCATCCATCCATCCATCCATCCATCCATCTATCCATTATCCTATTTTGTGGGTGTTAATTAGTGTTATATTTATCTCCTTACCTTTTCTGGAGGAGTACCTACATTGATGACAATGTACAGAAATCCTCATCTAAGGGTGTGTATGTGTGTGTTGGTATGTGTGTGTTTGCATGTATACTAAATGAGGAGAAGCTGGTAGTGGCACAAAAAAGAACAAAATATTGGAATAGGCAAAAGAAGAACCATG
Source organism: Ceratotherium simum simum (assembly GCF_057802395.1). Lineage (NCBI taxonomy): Eukaryota > Metazoa > Chordata > Mammalia > Perissodactyla > Rhinocerotidae > Ceratotherium > Ceratotherium simum. The sequence goes on along the minus strand of NC_141928.1, from coordinate 32,328,778 downwards.
TTACCAATACGTCATTGGAATACCAATATGTCTTGGATATAATTGGTGCTTGATTTAAGAATGAGTGAGAGGCTGGCCCAGTGGCATAGTAGTAAAGTTCATGTGCTCTGCTTCGGCGTCCCAGGGTTCATGGGTTCAGATCCCAAGTGCAGACCTACACACTGCTCATCAAGCCATGCTGTGGCAGCATCCCACATACAAAATAGAGGAAGATTAGCAGAGATCTTAGCTCAGGGACAATCTTCCTCAAGCAAACAGAGGAAGATTGGCACAGATATTAGCTTAGGGCCAATCTTCCTCACCAAAAAAAAAAAAAAAGAGTGAGAAGTTGTTTATCTTTTTACAGCAGAGCTGCACTAAATAAATGACTGGTAGAAACTAGATGTGGCTAAACACTTTTTGCTGACCTCTAGCTTGAAATTGAAGAGGGGTATCTATTATCATGCCCAGTGAAAAGTGAATTGAACCAGGAGAAACCTATACAGCTCCAGTGTCAAATGCTGAGTCTGGACAGAAAGGCCCTCATTTCATACAGCAGAAAGAAAACTGACTCGGAGTCTAAGTCGGAACAGTCAGGATAACTCCAGAACAGCAGGAAGGGATATCACATTGGAGACTCAGAATAAGAGAGTAAATAACTCAAAAAATAAGGGCCTACAAGATCTAGAAGGTTTTTAAAAAGGAAATGGTGTTTTAAATCAGTAAGGAAATATATGGGGCCTCTTTAGAGTAAAGGCAGAATATTATAAGAATGAAATAAACTGAACTGAGTAGATAACAGAATGTTGTGTAAAGTGAGATGAATACAATAAAATAGAATAAAATAAAATTAGGAAACTATAATAACAGAATTAAAATTCGCATGGGATGTAACAAATAGTGGAACAGGCATGGAGAACATTGAATCAGTGATATAGAGTTCAAACCGGAAACTGTCCCTTAGAGGAAAGGGACAAAGTAACATAAATTCTAAGATGGAAGATAATATCTGAAAAGGGGTCTGGAAGAGATTTATGTAATTGATGTATATGGTGAACTGGAAGAATAATTTTAACAGAAGTAGAAAAAATAAAAATCTTTAGGAAATCAGAGGTAGTATGTTATCAAGTATACAAATTTAAATGGCTTATTGGGTTCCACAGCAATAAACGTGAACAGAAAAAGTTGTCAAACAGCATATTTTGAAATGTGTGGGGTAAAAAATGTGTAAATTAAATTTAAACAAAGGACTAAGAGATGGAAGGAAGGGTAGATGGAAGGAAGGGTTAAATTACTGCCTATGGTCACCAGCCTCCAAGATGTCCCTCGACAATCTCCACAGGCTGGTATTGCCATGCTGTTATAGCCCCCTTCCACATTTGGCCAGGGTTGATCTGTGTGGTTAGTTTAGTAGCATAGGACAGAAGTAATGATCAGTCACACTTGAGACTAGGTGATAAAAGACTTTAGCTTCCATTTGGTGTTCTCTCTTTCTCTCTGTCTCTCATCTCGTTCAGTGGGAAGCAGCTGCCATGCTGTGAGCAACACTGTAGAGAGGCCTGTGTGATGACAAACTGAATCCTATGTCCAACAGCCAGAGAGGAACTGAAAATGCCAACAACCCATTCTCCAGATCAAATTGAGTCTTGAGAAGAATGCAGCCCTGTCTGAATCTTGACTACAACCTTTTGAGAAACGTAGAACCAAAACCAATCAGCTAAGCCATACCCTGATTCTTGATCCTCAGAAACTGTGTGAAATAAGAAATGTCTGTTGATTTAAGATGTTGCTTTTGGGGTAAATTGTTATGCAGCAGTGGATCTCTAATCCACTTTCCAGTTGTTTTCATGAATATAGCGTTATCATTAAAATGAAAATCTAACAAAGGTAGATTTTTTAAGTCACCAAGTTTAACTAATTGTGTAAATTAAAAAAATTAATCAAATATTGCACAATCAAATATACTATCTGTCAATAGCATAATACAACATAATCATAAAGAACGAACAAAAAACTTTCAAAATTATGCTTTGTTGTTAATATTAAAATAATTATTTTAAGAAGAAAAAGTTACCTGGATAGACATCAAATGATATTTGCTAAAATTTCACAAGCGTTTCTGATTTAAAAGAAGCTCAATAGGAATGAGAGAAACATTTTAAAATAAGGTGCTACATATGTATTGTGAAGCACCAGCTGCATCTGCATCCTGTCTCCTGATGACTTGCTGGAGACACTCCCACAAGGATCGAGAGAAATAGAAGAGTACATTATTTTCATTATCACTTAAAAAGTATTCCAGATGTTCTGTTTAGTTAAATAAAAGAATAAAATTTTATTTTAAAAAGTTTTCAGGGCTAGCCCAGTGGTGCAAGCAGTTAAGTGCGTGTGCTCCACTGTGGCTGCCCGGGGTTCGCCGGTTCGGATCCCAGGCACGCACCGATGCATCGCCTGGCAAGCCATGCTGTGGTGGCGTCCCATATAACGTGGAGGAAGATGGACACGGATGTTAGCCCAGGGCCAGTCTTCCTCAGCAAAAAAAGAGGAGGATTGGCAGATGTTAGCACAGGGCTGATCTTCCTCACAAAAAAAATTAAAAATTTTCTAATAAACACTTTTAAGAATTGAACAGATATTTCTCCAAAGAAGATATAGATGGCCAACAGGCACATGAAAAGAGGTTCAACATCGTTAACTATCAGGGAAATGCAAATCAAAACTACAATGCGATATCACCTCACGCCCGTCAGAATGGCTATAATTAACATGACAGGAAACAACATGTGTTGGAGAGGATGTGGAGAGAAGGGAACTCTCATACACTGCTGGTGGGAGTGCAAACTGGTGCAGCCACTATGGAAAACAGTATGGAGATTTCTCAAAAAATCAAGGATAGAACTACCGTATGATCCAGCTATTCCACAGCTGGGTATTTATCCAAAGAACTTGAAAACACTAATGTGTAAAGATACATGCACCCCTGTGTTCATTGCAGAGTCATGCACAATAGCCAAGACTTGGAAGCAACCTAAGTGCCCATCAAGGGACGAATGGATAAAGAAGCTGTGGTAATATATACACAATGGAACACTACTCAGCCATAAGAAACAACGAGATGAAATCTGGCCATTTGTGACAACATGGATGGACCTTGAGGGTATTATGCTAAGCGAAATAAATCAGATAAGTAGAAGCTAACAACACAACAAACAAACACATAGAGACAGAGATTGGATTGGTGGTTACCAGAGGGGAAGCGGGGAGTGAAGGGAGCGAAAGGGATGATTAGGCACATGTGTGTGGTGATGGATTGTAATTAGTCTTTGGGTAGTGAACATGATGTAATCTATACAGAAATCAAAATATAATGATGTGCACCTGAAATTTATGTAATATTATAGACCAACGTTACCACACAAAAAAAAAAGAAAATTATTACTAGGTGCCACACACAGTTGTAAGTGTATCATAAATATTAATGTACTTCTCATAACAATTCTATGAATTATGTACTATTAGAAACCTCCATTTTACAGATGCAAAAAATTATCCAAGATCACAGAGCTGGCAAGTGGTGAAGTCCTCTTTCCGGGTATGTATTTGCAATTATTATACCATGTGGCAACAACAAGGGTAAATTTAAAATAAATGAGAGAATTAGATTTTTCTTTTTTTAAATGAAAAGGATACGGGCTCCAGGAAAGAGTGGGCATAGTTAAGGAAAACAGCAAAGGGAAATCTCATAGTGGCAGCTCTGTAGTGGCCTAAAAAGCAATCAGTTTGGACTGCAGCAAAGGATGGAAGGCTATTTCAGAGAGGTCATTGAAAATGAACTGATCCCACATAGTAGATGCTACGAATGAGGATACAGAAATAACATATGAGGTATTACAAAAGCATTTAATTCTTTATTCAACTAGAAAAAAAAAGAAAAGAAAGTAGGAAACAGAAATCTGTATAAAACATTATGGTGCAAATATAGGCAAACTAAATACTGGCATGGTTTTAGGCAATTAAAATCATAACTTTGATGTTAGAAGCCTTCTACTTCTAGAATATCCAGAAAGAAGGAAATATTACCCTAGCACAATGCGTGGCTGGGCAGTACAGTTATGACACCTACATATAGGTATAAAAATACAGCTGTTGCTTGTTGGTTTTCATGGACGCATGGAAGACGCCGTTATGATTGTAAAACACAAGATAAAAGCACACATGAGTAGGTCCACAACTCTGGTATGCTTGTAAAAGTAAGATTGTAGCTGCCAGAAGGTAGGAGATAAAAGGGGAGTGAAAAATGGAGGAAAGCTTGAGATTGCTAATATTCTCATTTTACTTGGAGGGCCCTTAAGATACTGAATAAAATTGATGGAAAAATAAATAGAGGTAGCCTGTTATTAAAATGAACAGAGGTCACCAGTCAATGGAGGAATCAAAAATAATAATATAACTATCAATCTTTAAGATGGAGAGGGAGGAAGAAAAGGGAAAATCTAGGTGACCTAAACTGTCACCTAGGACAGGGGGACAAGAGATTGATTATTGTTTAAGGTTGATGAATAAAGAAATAGAGGAATGATTATTTTATATAGAGTTAGAGTAGGAACAATGAATCAAATGAATCAAAATGCCTAAAAAGTTGACTGGTGATTCTTCAGGGAGAGCAGATTATGTAGGGAGAAATGGAGCAAACAGTTTTAAATCATCAGCTTTTTAGAATTACCTGATTTGTTATCACTTTTATGAATTACTTTGATAAAAAGTCATTTTAAAAGGTCTGAATCAAAAACGTCATAAATAGAAATAACTTGCAAACAATAAATTAGAAAATAATGCTCAGCATATGAGGGAAAAAAGTCAATATTCTTAACATGTGAAACAATTCTTGCTAACCAATAAGAAAATAGCAAGGGTATAGTTAGGTAACATTAAAATACATACAAATTACACATGAACATGAAATTGCTCATTCTCACAAATAAGACAACATTAGAAATTACAACGAATGCAATTTTATCCTAACATCAACAAGGGTGAAAATGAATAGTTAAAAACTAGTTTTTCAGACAATGAGGATAAATGAACTCCTTCATTTTAAGATGGGAATTTAAATTGGTAGAAACCTTCTTGAAGTCAATATGGAATACAAATCAAAAACCTTGACCTGTGCATGCCCACGGATATAGCTACTGAATTTCTTTGGGTTGGTCCTTGTGATATAATCATACATATGTAAAGGGTTTATCTACAAGAATAGGTTTGGCTATATAGCTTATATCATAAATTTGGCAACATATAAATATACAGCAGTATGAAATTTAGTAAATAAATTACTGTTCATATATAGAATGGAAATTAGTCATTAAGAAGTACAGTCTAGGGGCTGGTCCCATGGTGTAGTGTTTAAGTTCAGCGTGTTCTACTTCGGCAGCTCACAGGTTCAGATCCTGGTCACGGACCTATAGCACTGGTCAGCCACACTGTGGTGGTGACCCACATATAAAGTAAAGGAAGACTGGCACCGATGTTAGCTCAGGTCTAATCTTCCTCAAGCAAAAAATGTGAAAGATTGGCAACAGATGCTAGCTCAGGGCTAATCTTCCTGAGCAAAAAAATAAAATAAAATAAAATGAGGTACAATGTAGAAACCATTTATGTATATAAAACATGTTCATAATTTTTTGTTAGTGCAAAAGCTTGCTGTTAAATGATATGCTTTTTATATTCCTACAATTTATTTTTGTTTTGGGTTTTTTGGGGGGAAAATATAGATAGAATGAATTACAAAGTAAATATATCAAAATGGCTATATCCAGAAGTTGGAAATGTGCTGATTTTTTTCTTCCAAATTGTCTAAAGTGAACAAAAGAACAAATTGACTCCAGACAAAATTCAGAAATACCAAATGAAATTTTCTGAAGAAATTCAGTTAAGAATTTCTTTTTATACTGAGGAGGGGAAAAAAACAATCTCAGATAAGGAAATCTTGGTGTTGCTGATCATTTCCTTGGTAAGAAAATGAAAACATATTTACCTTTCCTGGAAAATGGAGAAAGTGATATGCCCACGCCTGGGAGTAAAAGTATATCAACTACAAACCATATCTTAGTCCTTTCAATAAATTGCTTGGAAAATATGAGACTTAATGACAAGTACTTTCATTCCTCTTTTTCTATAAAAAATGTAATCACTGCCATGTGTTCGATTCAAATATATAGAGATGGGTTCATATAGGACATACAGTGGGTGATGAAAAAATAGAACATATTATTCTCTTTTTTAGGGAGAAAATATGTCTTTTGGTTTTGCTTCCTTTGATTTGAATCTATAACAAACGTTAAGACGATACCAATCAGGATTCTGGAGTAAAATAGGTAGTTGTCTTAGAAGTTTTAGATGCAAAACTGTCTCAAAGTTCTGAGATGCACTGAGGCATAAAAGGCCATCACTGCCACCTGCCACCCTTTGCCCTGGACCATGAACATAATATGAAATAATATTCATTTCATTCTGCTTCCAACATCCAACCTGAGGATCCCTGAAAAAAGAAATAGCGTACTAACACCACGTCCAGAAGGCCTCCTTCCCAAGCTTTGAAGTTTAAATGCTGGATCTTTTCAAAAGGACAGAATGTACCACACTTCACTTTTTGTTTTCCTCAGTTTACTTCCCTCTGGCATACCAGATTTGTCTCTACTCTCTTCTCCATAGATTGTCTGGGCTTCCTTTTACCTGACAGTTCCCATATACTCCCTTCTCTTTCAAAATTGTATGTGTCTCCTCTGGATTTCCATAATGAATAAAGTCCATGTTAAATGTGAAAATTTTCATTGGATACTCTCTACACTCCTTACTTAGCTGAACCTTGGCTTTATTCTAAGGATACAGGGAATCCCATCCTCTATGTGTCCCAATGTCCATCTTTCCCATGACTGCCTGCGCCATGGCTGCTGAGTGCTGAAAAAAAAGACACACAAATAAGTAGGCTGGGATCACTGATGACACCAAGCATTACAAGCTCTACGCCCACACTCATTCTCCCACATTTCCATGCTTCCCTACTCAGCTTACTCCACCATTGCCTACACACACATAACGCACATCTTAAATCCTTCAGACTTGTCTTCTCCTACTCCAGTGTTCTGTTCTGTTCTCTGCAGGATTCCTCTCCACAGATTTCCACTCTCAACGTCAATCCCAGCCAATAACCTCATCTACAAAATGTTTCTACAAAAATCAATAGTAATAATAATAATTGATCAGTAAGGAGTTTCCTTGTCTTCCTTCTTAGTAGAAGAGAGGAGGTTGCCCTCTTACTATCTAAGGACAATCTCTCATCTATTCTGCTTTGCCTTCATGCTCCTTTCTCAAGATGTCCATATTATTACTTCTATAATCTTATATCATTTGTCTCTACTATTTATTCATTAATTCAATAACCTCTTCATTGACTGTTGAGCACCAATTATTTGCTAGAATCTGTTCTTGAACCTTTCTCCTTAGCATTTAAACATGCAGAATGTTCTCCCACGTAATAAATACCCTCCCATAATCACATATCCTCTCAAGCTACTATCTCTTTCCTGCCCTCACAACCAGGATTGAAAAGAATTGTCTTTTGCTTTGAATACACATTCTTTCATGCTTCTGGATCTTCAGCCTGAAAAAAAAAAAATATATATATATATATATATATATAGCACTTCACCAGGCTAAGACTTATTCATCTTTAAGGATTTAGTAATAAGTCGGCAACCTAGTTAGTCCCAGCAGAGCTCATTCTGACGCAGCCATTGTTTGTATATCAAGGGAACTCACAAGTCTCTTTTTCACTCTTGTGAGAAGGCTTAAAATGCAAGAATGTTGAGAATTAAAGAGTAAATGATCCACTCTGATTCCTATTTTAGTCTCTGCATCACTTTCTGTTTATACTCCTTTTTATATAGAAAAATAATTAAGTTAATTTCCTAAAGAACAAAATGTCTGCCTAAGTGTTATCACAAAATCCTATCATTTTAACGATATTATCATTTAATTGTTTACTGATGGGGTTCAGGGCAGGCTGCCCCAAGATGCGCCACTCTGGTATGCGGATTATTTCCAGCTGAAGACAATAAAGGCTCAGAAGACTCAGGAAGAACATTGGCCTTCCCCCAAACTGCCTAAAAGAATTTAAGATGGAAGGCCTGTTCCAGGAAAGACCTAATACCTGTTCCAAGAAGGAGCTAATACCACGAGATAACTGTAGTATAATATAAAACAGGAATGATAAGAAAGGCACCATCGTATCGAAATTCTGTCTCTTGGGCCACCTTTTCTATAAGTGGCCCAATAAACAGTTGTCTAACAAAGATTTGCTTTCCATCTCCATGTGAATTGCTTTCCCCACTTTGAAGTCCCAAACCACTACCCCCAACATCCTCCTTTGTCTTTAGTTGAGATGATATTTAAGAGGACAACTTTGGCCATTGTGGCGAGTTGCTCAGTTTTCTGGGTTTCTCCCATGTATAAATGTTATTAAACTTTGTTTTATTTTCTCCTGCTAGCCTACCTTTTTAATTATTTAACCTGCCATAAGAAGCTTAAGGAAAAGGGCAGGGGGGGCAGGGATTCTCCCTCTTCCCCAACATTACTAGACAGGATGATTGACCTTAGTAATTATTAAGAATCTATCTGATTCTGAGAGCTTATTATTCCACATATTTTTAAAGATCTGTAAAATTTGATAAAGCCTTAAATTTTCCTCTGCCTTGGAGTATGTTATTTACTTACCCAGTTGGAGGAAATAATTTTGTTGTGGGTGGAAGGAATGCAAAATGTTGCTTCTATTAAATGGAAAACAATTAGTGGAGGCCAAGTTGCTCCATGTTTCAAATTCATGGGAAGATCTTTGCTTCTCAAATACTTGTGAAACACTTAGATGAGAATTGCATTCTTCATACTCTTTAGTATCAGGAATACAAAGTAATACAAATGAGGGTTAGATGCTACCATTTGACTTGTATGCTACAAATCAGGAGGCAGGGGACATGCTATTAACAGATCAGAGACTAAAATCTGAGCAAATTTTAGTAGTTCTAATTGTTCCTCTTGGCTGAACCAGTTTTTCCTATTTATTCAACATAATATTTAAGTTGTACTTGGGCCAGGTACCCACTCGGTGGTCTCAGCCTCTGTATCCTGTCTGAAGCTACTCTTGTTGTTGCTGGTATTTGTTGTGCATCCTATTTCCATCCCCAGAAGGACTGTATGATGCTCAGTAATTTTTTTCCATATCTATTTGTCACCCAAAGATTAGAAATATCATTTCTTCCATCTGCAAAGCTGTTATTTACACTGAAGTGGAAGCCATGGGTACCTTCTGAGAAGTAAAAGCATAGACGCATCTATTTTTTTGTGTTTGATAGAAAACTTTTCATTCTATTTTAAAACAGTGAACAGACTGTATATAAATTTATAAGAAAAGAAAAGTTACCGGATGCACAAGGAAAACTGTTAATTCCTGGAGCAAGATGTGTAAATAGAGCAATGTTTTGTATTTAGTTGAGATAGCCTGGGTAAAATGCAACTGCAAATAATTCCCAAATCTCAGTGGCTTAACTCAATACATTTGTTCTTGACGCAATCCACACGTCTAGGGATGAGCATGAGGGTGGGTACAGTTGTAAGATAAAAGGTAGAATATATATATAAAGAGATTTATTGTCAGGAATTGGCTCACACGATTATGGAGGCTGAGAAGATCTGCTGGAGAGCCAATGGTATAGTTCCAGCCCGCATCCAAAGGCCTCAGAAGTAGGAGAGTCTATGGTGTAAGTTCCAGTCTGAGTGTGAATCCGAAGAAAGGAAAAGATCGATGTCCTAACCAGAAGATAGGCAGAAAAAGTGAATTCTCTCCTACTATGCCTTTTCATTCTATTTAGGCCTTCAGTGGATTAGATGATCCCACCCACAGTGGGGAGGACAATCTGCTTTATTCAGTCTACAGATTCAAATGTGAATCTCCTCCAGAAATACCCTTACCGACACACCCAGAATAATGTTTAACCAAATATCTGGGCACCCTGTGGCCCAGTCAAGTTGACACATAAAATTAACTATCACAAGGGGTATTAAAGTTAATCTGACAGAGAAAAAATACTCATAGAACTTGAGACCTTAGATTCTGAGTTATAAATCCCACGTACCTTTCTCCCTAGATTGCTGGGCAGACTACTCTCTTTCTTATTGCCTCTATTTCTAAGAGTGGATGGGAAAATTATCACCTTTTTATTATGAATATGCAAAGGAAGACTGGATTTTCCCATTTTTTGGTTACTTTTTCAGCTCATAACTATGACAGCATCCTTTCCCCTAGTAATATTGCTGTGTTGACTTTGAAATCTACACACACACTCTAATTGTACACTTGAGGGACAGAAAGGTACGGCAGTTAAGAACATGGTTTCTGTGACCAAACACCTAAGATGTGTGGATTAATTGAAGTGAGTTATAAGTGTTAAGTGAATGGAACAATGTTTAGTGCATAATAAGCAATAAATATCCCAGTGTTACCTATTAATATTTCCAGTTTTAACTATTATAATAAATGCATCAATGAACATTTTTGTATATCTATCTTTCATCTTTGGTAGAATTCCTCTAAAATAAATTCTTAGAGATGGTTTGTTAGGTTAAAAGTAGATATATTTTAAATATTAAGAGATAGAGTCAATTTCCCTCTAAAAAGATTTTTCCCTTCATCTAAATAGAGCTTAATCACCCAAAATATAGTTTGATTAAAGTTCAGATATGAACAGTGGAAAAGTCGTGGTTGATTCAATGAGAACTGGTTTGTAAAACTCTCCAGATTACTATCTGAAGTTAGGGCTGGCTTCCCTGAAGCATTTTTTGTGAAAGATATTTCTTCTTTTTCTCTTCGAAAATCTTGGGTGGATTGAGTAGAGAGAGGAACTACCACTCCCCTTTTTTTTTTTTTCTTGTGAGGAAGATCAGCTCTGAGCTAACATCCATGCCAATCCTCCTCTTTTTGCTGAGGAAGACTGGCCCTGGGCTAACATCTGTGCCTATCTTCCTCCACTTTATATGGGACACCACCACAGCATCGCCTGACTAGCAGTGCATTGGTGCGCGCCTGGGATCAGAACCTGGGCCACCAGCAGCGGAGCGCACATATTTAACTGCTACACCATGAGGCCGGCCCCCACTTCCTTTTTTTAAAAAAATTCTGGAGAAATAGAATTAAAATTTCAGGGCAAATTTGCAAAATTTCAAAGCACTTACATAACATATTAGTTTTTCTCGAGGAAATGAAGATATTAAATTAAAATGCTCAAAGAAAATACACAAGCCCTCTATTGCCTAGAGATTGGAAATCTGATGGGGGAAGTAACTGGAGCCACTCTGTTCTCCCTCCATTGCACTGATTAAAAAAATCCATCCAACATTTTTTTCAGCTTGAAGCACAACAGTGGTTATTCTTTGTTTTGACCTTCCAGAGGGCTGATTTTGCTGTCTTCTTCACTGAATGGAGTGTCTCTTGTTTTTTGGCACTCAAAGTCTTACATGTGACCAGGAGGATGAGCAGTAATATGATGCCTAGGCAAACAATTAAATTTCGTAGAGGAGCACTTGAACCCCTTCATGGCACCATGTAATTCACTGCATAGAAATTAAACAGTGGTGCAAGGACTCTAGCCCTGTGACTGCATGATAAGCCAGTCCCTAGCTGTCAGGTGGAAGATAAAGACCAGAAGGGCATGGTTTTGATTTCCACCAGATGAGGACACTGTCAGTATAATGATTCAGAATAATCTAAGAGTAACAGTCTTGTTACGTCGCATTTGACACAATAAGGGGGGGGGGGGCTGATGTATCCCAGGGAAAGGACAGTTAAGGTCAGTTTTAGACTCCAGTTCTTCTGGGAGTTGGGTTGAGAGGCACCAAGGAAAGGAGCATTGGTCAGATTGATGGCAATGTATTGTTGTGGGGGACATGCCACTATTTGCTTAATTAGGCACAGAGTTGGAGATAGAGGTCTGAGATCAAGGTGTCAGCATGGTCAGTATCTGGTGAGGACTTTCTTCCTGACTTGTAGATGGCAACCTTCTTGCTGTGTCCTCACATGATGGGAGGAGAGAGAGAGAGAGTCTGTAACAGAGAGGGGAGGGGGGTGAGACAGAGAGAGAGAGAGAGGCCCTCTGATGTCTCTTCTATTAGGGCACAAATCCTATTATGAGGGCCCCACTCTCAACCTCATCTAAATCTAATTACCTCCCAAAGCCTCCATCTCCAAATACCACATTAGGAATGGAGTCCTCTGAACCGACCCTCACATTTCTTTCAGCTTGTCTAGACTTTAAACAGGCTTCTTCCTGCCTTTTCTTAGAGCATTTCCTGTAAGAAACTTGTAATTGTAAATTCTTTCTCTGCCCCTTTGAGATGTAAATCTTTTCAAAAAGCTTCTTGCAGTTTTACAACCCAGAAATGTCTTTCTCAAAGACCTGAGAACAATACCTTAGAAATATAATTTTCAAGGAAGACAGTGCTCCCATCTCCCAGCTTCTGTGGAACGTAGGAGCCTAACTTTGGTAGATGTGTTGCTGCAAGTTGTGAAACTATCTCCTGTCATGAAGATGAGAGAAACTTGACTTTTCCTTTGGGTAAAGCCATGTAGCCAACACAGATGCCCAAGATTCCCTGATGCCAAGTCTTAAAAATTCTCTAGCCTGTTGTTTCCGTAGAGTTGAGCTCAGGCTGAGCTCTGGCCCTTCTGTCCCATTGCAATAGCCTTGAGTAAATCCTCCTGGCCTATTTGGCTTGCTCAGTCAATTTTTGCTTTGACAGATCCCTTCAGATTAGTGGGGCCTGGTGACTTGTTTTGGCCAATACAGAGTAAGCAGAATTGATATGTGTCTCTTCTAAGTGAAAATTTTAGGAGATTTTTCATTCTCTCCTTCCAGAGATAAACATTGTTCTAGCTGTGTGACAACTCCATCAGCCTGGGTCACACAATGAGGATGATGTACAACAGCATTCTGAGGTGACCTCAAAGGACGTGTGATTTAAGTGAGATATAAATTTTCAGTTAAGCCACTGAGATTTTGGAATTGTGATACCACACTATGTACCATAGCAGATCTGAATTGATATAGGTATGTATAATCCTGAAATGGGGAATGTGAAAAAGAAAGTAGAGCCATATGGATTCCATACGGATTATATCCAAGTAATTGACCAGTAACTGCTTCAAATGTGCCACATCTGATTTGTTTGAACTATCTACTCAATGCTGACAGGTTTTTTCATGAAAGAAATATCCCTTATAACATTCTTTTACAGGCAAATTTCCTTAAGGAGTTTGAGCAGAAAGCAAGAAAGAGAACCTGACCTGCCACCGGAACACGTGTTCAAGCTATTTAACAACAACAAATGAATCAGCAATTTAGTGAGGTGGGGGGCTTCAGTAAAGAGGAAATAGCCTCAGTCTAGCAGTTTGCAGTTTCTCTCTGGGGTAATGATCTTCTACTTTCCCTGAGCTTTCAGTGAGGTCTGGTTAAATGTTTCAGTATATTCAGACTTGTGGAAGGAAAGTTCTGTGTGTGTGACAAGTGGTGTTGTAACGGTAGCAGTAGCCTGGAAGAGTTCTTGGTAGTTTTTGGACTGTGGGGATAATCGGGAGTGGTCTGGGCAGCGATCTGTGGACAAAGCAGTGTGGCACGCAGAGCCAGGTGATACTGGGCTGCAGACCACTGTACAGGTTCACGTGTTAATTTCTGTGAAATAGCACACGCTCTCCCTTCTTTGTTATTCCCTTGAAATACTAGATAGGGATGGGAATTTTGAAATGGGAGCTGAATCCTGCAATCCTACTGGAGAAATTATTACTACCATAGACTTGAAATTGAAATGATAATGGGACTTCACTTGTACCTATTAGCTGATGCATTCTGGCTGCATTTGTGTTAATGTGCTGTAGTTGTGAGTTGAGTTGCTAACACACTGTTGACATTTGGAGCAAGTATTTAATTGATTTCCTATAATCTTGGTACCAGATTAACAAGAACAGCTATTTTGACCAAAATTATCCGGATTAGTTTTTCCCATTGCCACGAAACTCTACATATTTTAAAATCGTCGAAACTCTACATATTTTAAAATAATATTCAATCATATGGAAAAACATCAATGATGTATTTATAAGGTTTAATATCAGGTAACATATGCTCTGTGTGATCAAAAATGTACATACATTTACATAGATAGACACATGAAGGTATATATGCATGCATATATATACATACATACATGCACACACACACACACACAAAGAAAAAACAAACCTAGAATGATATATGCTTAAATGCAACAGTACTGAGTTTTAAATGTATATGTCTAATTTTTCTAACTTTAAGCAAGTGTGAAAAAGAATAAATGTGGACATATATTTGAAAATGAGTTACGTATACTATCATATCTATATATACATAGATATGTCAGTATAAATTGTTGTAATATCTTCTCTTTTGCATGTACATTATGTATTATTTCTATGTCTAATTATTTATTCATGGGTAGTACTTTAAAATGATAGATTGTAAATGTAATATTTTTGAAAATGAGTAGATTAAAAAACTATTTTAATGGAGTTGTGTGGTAAAAAGTTATGTTTTTAAGGAGTCAGATAATTATAAGAATGTAGAGTAAGCTACATTATTTAAATCATTGCTGAGTCTTGATACTCTGAAATTTTCTGTGTTCAGTAACTATTTCATATTCACCAGAATTCTAGTTTTATCTATGTTTTTACAAATAATGATACTGAGGCTTTGAGCATTAAAGCAGGTATTTATCAAAAAGCTAATATTTGCTCTTGGAATTCTAACACAGAACTATTGACTCATGAGTCTATATTCTTTCTATTATATCATGCTGCTCACATTACATACTGTGGAGCTAATCAAAATAATTACGTTAATAAAAACTACCAGATTATCTATAGTTCTATATTAAAAATGGGTAAAAGATGAATTTTCATTTCTCCCTTTATTACCCAATCTATGATTTACATTTGAATATTACACAAATATTTCTGACTATATGAAGCATTATATTTTAGATGCTTCTTCAAGAGTTCTTTGTTTTAATTGGTCTCAAATAGATTAAGTGGTTTAATAATATTGAACTAGTCTAAAAAGATTTACTCTGAGCAATATATAGTGCATAAATAACAAACATTTTAACTAGGTGTCACGTTATTATATAGCAGTTATCACAGACTATATGTTGTAAGGTAAAGCGTTGATTTTATGTGGAACTTTACATTAAAAAAAAAACCGTGAACAACAGAAAACTGTCAATTTCATTATGTCTTCTACTCTTTATTTCATTTCTTTAGGGAAAAGAGTTTTGGGCAAGTGTGAAGCCAATATCTATTTTAGTCATACTGGTTTTCTTATTAAATCTAGCAATCATATATAACATATGAAATATGTATTCTATATATATAAAATTTTTATTTATATGGAATATTTAGTAACAAGTCTGATTAAATCAGTATCTGTAAGCATACTTTTCCCATTTTAGTAATTAATTTTTAAAATTAGAACTTGACTAAAGTAAATTTTGAAAACCTAATATGATAATCTTAAGAAATGCCTTTGAAAATGAAAACTATATCTAACAGATGTGTGGAAGGAAATGTGCTCTTTCAGGTTGGTTATGTTAAGGATCATCCTTTTAGATTTAATCAGTCAAGTATCAGTACCACATATAATGCACAAATGGAATCAATGAGCTGTGGACTGGCAGAAGGCAGCCAAAGCTTGATGTATGCACCATGCAACATACATTAGCCTATGGTTTCCTTTGACCAAATGTCTCCTCTTCAACTCCTGAAATGCAGTCTAATAACCTTTCACAGTCAAGAGAAGAGTGCCAGCAATTGAGAAGGGAGCAGAAGAAAATTCTGCTATTTTTCAGATGAATTAGCCTTACTGAGAATCATTTCTGGGTGCTAACTAGGTTACGGCTCATCTTCATTTGTCATTTTCGGACTGTGTTGTGACCTAGTCAAAGACATCATGTAATCATTAGTTACTACTTTGCTCTAGATCACTCACGGGCTTAAGGGCTACATCAGAGGTTGTAAAACATGTCTGTTTCAGTGTCATTTGCTAATGGCATCATTTAACCCAAGCTTAACATCATTTGCACACTCCATCAGTTGAGGAGAATGATTAAATAAATTCCTTTTGATACAAAGAGATTACAAGCTCCTGGGCCAAACACACCTCATTAATAAACAATCTCCACTACTCCCCACAGATTATGTGAGGGAAACGTGAAGGCCAGGGAGAGGAATCAAAATTGAGGGACATTTTTTAAGATCATGCAACTGGGCCTTTTACTTGTTTGAGGACCTATTAATACAGATATGTGTGGAGGGGCAAAGTGAGGTTAGAACAAAGAAGCAGGGAAAAGTCCTCATGTGGCTGACTCTTAGGCCAGAACTATTCATTTTTTCTACTTAAGAGAAGGGTCTCTTGAGGATACTTTTCTGTTGTTGAGTGCTTTGGAAAAGGAAGCATTACTAGAGATCAAAGACAACCAAGAACTTAGGAACTTTCCTTTTTCCTGTCCATTCCACCCAGGACTTGACTGGATGGAAAGTTGGACTAGAGCGCCCTCTAATGGCCTCTTCACAGGTTATTGAAGTGCCGCTCAGCTTTTAAACTCAAAAGCATGAAAAATCTGGTTTCTGAATTGGAAAGATTTCCAACAAAGTAATAAAGACTAAACGAAAACCACCACTTATTTATTTTTCCTTTCTGAAAGGGAGATGTTCATAATTTCTGCGTAGGTTTAGATATGGAAGTAGCATGCATGTGTTGGATAAAGGGAACACAGAAATAGAGACAGAGGAGTCATATTGTCTTCAATTTGTAAGCAACATCGCTGTGAAGAGATCTGCGTACGTAGCATTTGCAGCATCGTCAGTGCTGAGTGAAATCTCTCCTGTTAATTAATGAGAAAGCAGGCCAACCTTGCAGGGTTCACTTTGATTTTTTTTATGTCATATGGCTTTGTATTCCAGAAAAAGTCAGCATCTCTCTAGGCTTCTGATCTAAGGTGAAGATCCATGGAAATTGCAACTAGAAAATTTCACACTCCATCTCTTTTTCTCTTCCTCTTTAATTCTTGAATTTATTTAAATTTAATTTCTCTTTCCTTTGTTGTTTTAGCCTACCTGCTACTCTCTGATTAGCATTTCAATGTCATACCACTGTAGCTTTTTGTATTCAGGATGTCCCAGGAGCTAGGGGGAAAAAATTGAGAGGCTCAGATTTAGGGATGATATTTGTCTCCTATAGAAACATCCAAATTCTTGAGGCATCAACTAATGAACAAGAGGAAAAAATCACACGCAACATGAGGTAATCATATGCTCCGAACCTTTGCTAGGCATTCTATTTTTCTAGATAATTGGTCTTATGGGCAATGGAATGAGCAGTGGACGGTATCTCAATCCTGCAGAGCTGTAAGCTCCGGTAACTCAACTAGTATACGTTTAATGCTCTATTTCTTTGCAAGGGAGAAGGAAAGCTAATTCTGTAAACCAAAAAATAGTGGAAAGCTGGCGCTGGTAGAGGGGAGCCTCTTTAGATGGAGAAAAAGATAAATGGTAGTCCAAAAATCCAAGTCAGAAAATGTATCAGATACATGGATAATTCAATTCAATTCGACTCAATAAACTTATAATTTCACTGTGAGATGACACTGGGAGATTATTAGCTGAGAATAAATGAGTTTATCACTTGAATAAAAACTACATATATGTAACTAAATTATTAGGAATATATACAAATACTGACTTTTTTGTGATTATAATGTTCTCTATTTTGTAATTTTCGTGAAAAAGTTATCAAGGTCATATGTATTCTATTAAATAACTGATTTCCCAATACTTGGTACTTCTGATCCTGGATTTCCATGTCATGATGACCTAGGTAAAGTTTTCAGAAATCCCAGTTTAAACCAAATTAAGACTTATGACCATACACTGCAATTTCTGGACACTAGCAACAATACCATTCCAAATTGCAGAGACAAATAAATAGTGTTAACTAGACCAACCTGTCTACAACCCAGGTAAGTATTCAGAGAAAAATACTGGACTAGAGGATATAGAATGAAAAATGAAGGAATGCAAATTCTGGGAACCATAAAGAAAGACCTTATTAATCTCACTGGAGGGTCAATTGCTAATGTGAGTTCATTATAAAGGATTAAGTGAGGGGATGCCAATGAAGATATTCTTGCTATTTTCTCTCCCCCATCTATAAATAATGTAAGAAAGCAGATGTTTTGTTTGCGTGCTTGATATCTTTTGTTTTTAATTCCTTATGTGGTCTGAGGCAGATTGTGATTGTAATGTGTGGAAAAAAAGTTACTAAGCTTTGAATTTCATGGGAGATTTAAAAAACTGAAAGGGACTTAAGACCTCTGACAAACTTTAACCACTGTTAAGTATTTTTAAAGTATAGTTATTTGGAGGATTTTAAAAAATTGTTGATTCTTGTGTGCTTGGATGTATACCAATTATTCATATGTGTGCATCTTTAAATATTTTATGTTCATAAATGATGCAACTTAATAAGTATATTATACAATTAGACGTTATTCTTTTTATGGCTTCTTCATTGTTCCTCCATTCATTCCTTACATTTTTATGAAATTCCATACATGAGCCAGGTTAAGAACACATGTTTCTCATTGTGAATATTTTAAAGCATAGTATTATAAGTGCATATGTTGATGCATTCATTCTACAGTTTGATCCTTTCCTTAAATCATTTCAGTTGCTTGAGATGTAAGATTTGACAACTCTGGAATTCTTGTTCAGATATGCTCTTTTCATAAAAACTTGGTTCATGGCAAAGAATAAATAGTATAGGCTTCAGAGTCAAACAGATGAATGTCTGAGTATCAACTTGTCAGCATTACGTGAGCTATAGTGTGTGAAGCCCACAGTGCACTATAGATATTAATAAGCTATAGGTTTCGTTGCTGTTTGGATTCCTTTGGAGGAACACGTTTTCCCACAGCAATTGCTTCCACATCCCAGATCAGCACATTGAATAAATGTGTGTGTGTGTGTGTGTGTGTGTGTATACATTTGAGTTTCTCCACTCCCATGTTCTATCATAACAAAACAAAACAAGAGTTTATTACCATAAATAAACTAAATTGTCTCATATCATGTCATAGAATATCAGCAGGTTATATGAGGAAAATAGAAATTATGAACAATTTCACTCCTTGTGGCCCATTCTCATCATTCATGTCCTTGGACTCACTGGAGGAATTTTAATCACGTAGTCCTTCTGAGGTTTCTGCTGTGTGTCCTACTAATAGCTGATGCTCCAGCCCTTTGATAAATGAAAGGCCATTAGTCATGAAGTATTCTATTCCAGAATCGACCCTTAGCTGGAATCTGAACTCTTCCCTTTGTCTGGAAGTCAGCACAACATCCATATCACAGCTTCAATCTCAGCACCTTTTTCTGTATCACCGACATATTATTTTTATTTTACTCTTTTTTTTTCCTTCAGCCAAAAACAAAGTCATACCCTAGAAAATCATCACTTCTTGCATCAAACATCACTCTGCTATCAAACAAAAACTAGATGAAGAAAAATCTGCTTTCGCTTTTAGAAGCTGAGGGCAAGCTCTGTTTTCTGGAGTTCTCGATGCAAAAAAATCATGATGTTACTCACACTAGTTGTGAATTCATAGTCTTTATATGAATGATATAATGGACCAGAAGTTACTTCTAATTCTTTTTCTTCACACTAGGATTATTGTTTCTCCTGCTGTCATAGATATAAAGAACGACTCACCAATCTAATTTTCCTAAGCTCAGGCAAAAAAAAAAAAAAAACCCCACAAAAATGTATCTTTGGCATTCCAACTCACCACTCTTTGACGACTTCTTACATCATTTCCCCTCTTAATTCACATTTATTTTCTTTGTCATCATTTTGATTTCTTGGAGCTTTAAAACTTTGATGCACTTAATAACTGTCTTATGTTCACCGATCATTTCCATGGACAAAATTCACCCTTCTGCAAACTTGAGCACTGCTTTCATTTGTTATTCATTCAATATTCATTGTATCTATTGTAATCTAAATCATGTTTAACTTTCCTCAACAGATTCAATGTGTTTGGTAAATTAGATCCTTGGGGTAAATGTCCAATAGTTTGAAAAATAAAACTGACTAATATGACCTTCTTTGAATCTCCTAGGCCAGTGATTTTTAGCCTTATTAGACACAATTCCCTTTTAAAAGAAATTTTTACTACTTGAAGTTAAATCCATAGACAGCATAGTTTACTTGCCTTGTAAAAAAAAATCAATACAACGCTTTAACTGTAACGCAGAAAAGAAATAGAAGGAAATAAAGTTATAATAAAATAATTTGTATTTTAATACACAAATGCTCAGCATTACAATTCTAGAAAACACAGTGAAGCAGTCAGATGTTCACAAGTAAGCAGATTCACTTGGAATCTAATTAGAAATGCAGACTGATATTGGTGTGTTGTATTAAATTGGCAGTTCTAACGTACAAGTAACTAATACATAGGTACACTAATAACAAGTAGCATTGCCATCAATGATATGATTTTCTACAATGGTGGACAATTGTTTAAAAAAAGCCCTGAACAACACCAACAAAAGTAGTGCAATAGACTTGCTATTTAGTAGTTGCCTTTTTTGAAAGGCTCAGTGTATATTAAACTCATGCTATGGTAATTTAACTGAGTGGTAATTTAACTGAAATTCTACTGATCACTGTAAGGGAGGAAGAAATAATCCTCTATCCTCTAGGTTCTTCTGGCTGGTCTAAGAATTAAGTTGACACAAGAGAGAATATCAGGAGAAAAATCAAACAAAGTTTAATACAAAGGAGAAACCCAGAAAAACTGAGTAACTCACTAAAATGGCCAAAGCCACCACCTTACATACCATCTTTAGCTAAAGACAAAGGAGAAAGTTGAGGGTAGTAGTTTGGAACTTCAAAGGGGAGAGGGCAATTCACATGGAGATGGAAAAGGAAATGTTTGGTAAATTAATGTTTGCCATGCCTTGCAAAGACGATGAGACATGGAGAGGACTTTGATTAAATGGGCCTTGCTGGGTTCATCCCTGTCTACCACACCTAGCTTATTTTGTATCATAGTTACCTATGGTGATATCTCCTTCTAGGAAGAGGCCTTCTAGCTTAAATTCTTTTAGGCAGTTAGAGGGAAGGTCAAAGTTTCTCCCTGAGTCCTTTGTTCTTAATAATAATCAAGCCAAAGAGATATATTTTGGGATGGCAAATTCTGATCCCTCACGTTAGCAATCCCTAAATCTCTAAAAACAAGTATACTTAACATTCTTGCTGAAATTCTGTTGGTTCTGAAAGTTGTTCTAAAAATAGAAGCTATTCTGATTCTTTTAAACTGAGTAATATTTAATTGAATTTTAAATTTATTTTTGAATACAGAAAGTAGAATGTAAAAAGAATTCATAAGTGGTTGAATAATGTAAATATTTGCTGCATTCAAAATAGAAATGCAATATATATCATAATTTAAAATATGCAATAATTTAATATGTATTGTTCTGAATATCTACTCTATTTCAGACTCATTTAAAGTGCTCTCAGAGGGATAAGTCCTACAAATATACCTTTGGGCCAACACTGGGTCACATAGGGTCAAAAATTAGTGGTTTCCCAAGAAAACAATGCAAATTTATTTATTTTTCTCATGGAAATACAATCCATTAAACACCACATAGCATAGACAATATCTTCAATTATTTTCTTTTAGTATCCCAAATTAATTCCATTATTCTATCTATTTGTCAAAATTTAAAACATTTAAATAACAAGATCTTCATTTACGAGACAATGCTATAGGCACACAGAGTCACAAAGCCACAGTATCTATGGCAAATGCTTTAATAATTGAATGTGTACTGAAAAGCTTCTATTGAATTCCTCTATCCATTCTCCTAACAGATTCAATGCTGTTCTATGCCAAGGAAGCTCTTGCAATATAATTTAAACAAAACAAATCACTTTTAAAAATTTAGATTACAAAGAACATTTAGCTTACTAAGTTGTACCAGTTCTTTGTGTTATAAATAGATACTGTTTTCAGTTCACATCTGACAAACACTTTCGATATTATTCATGATGAAACTGATAATCTTTTGCGAACTGAAGGTCAAAAGCTTTGGTGAAGTTTGTAGTGACACTCTTCAAGAAAAATGTAAATATACCGAGGACTGACTTCATTACAGACTTATAATTAATAAATTACTAATGAAGATTAAAGTAACATTTCTTCTGCCACATATACTGGTGCACTGTTAGATTCTATTAGACCACAGCTTGAAAATCAGAGACACTCCTTTAATAATCAATCAGATTTTCATTTCTATTAGACCCACCATGTAGACTGATCTTCATTGCTTCACAGCCTCTTATCAAACTTCTGGCATTGAGAGGCAACTCTGATCACAATCATGCACAATCATCCACTGAGGTTGCCATGGGGTGTGAATCCCAGCAAGGTTTCTCTTGGCCTTTATATGAGAAGCTTTAGTTCTACAAGTGGCAAAAAATGTCCTCTTATCAGCCTCTTGGCCTCAAGGCATGCACATGGGGACAGGAGCTATAGCAAGTCATTCTGGACAAAGACTTTTCTCTAACGAGTTCATTCACTGAACCTCAAGATCGAGACCCTGAAAAAAGCAAGTCTGTTGTTTGAGTTCTGCTGCTTCCATTTTTTAATCCCATCAGCTTTTCAGATTTTCTAAAAAGGACACCTAACGCTTGTCCTTGTCATTTTCACTATCATAAGATTAAACTGTTTTTGCAAAAAACAAAAACATGTATTTACTTGATAAGCTTAGAATGATCTTGAAATAGTCTATAAATTCAAAACCTCCATTCAAAAGCAGAAACTATTCAGTAAATATTCTGCTTAGATATTTTCTGCTCTGGATACTAAGAGAGTTAATATACATATTAGTTAGACCACAGAAAATCACAGGAAACAATTTCCATATCTAGGGTTACTTTTTAGCTTAAGATGAGAGGAACTGAAACCTCACAATAAATAAATTGTATATATTCTACTAAAAAGTTAATTTAACCATGCTAGAGAACGTCATAGTTAAATATGCATATATTATTTTAGAGGATAGAGCAGAAACACTGACAGATGCATTCCTGTTCTCAAGGTATTTCCATTCTAGAGAGAAAAAGATATAGACACATGTATTTCAGCACAAGTAATTACAGGAGGTCTGAGGAGGGAGAAAATATTGGTGTCAAGAGTGTTAGAAAGAAGTGCCATCTTATGGAAGAACGATTTCAGAATGTGAGATGAAGAATAGGTCATAACAGGCAGAAGTAAAAGCAACTGCCAAGGGATGAACTAGTGCCCTATTGATAATTAGAAAACATAATCTGACAAATGTAAGTGTGGTTATAGTGGAAACTGAACTATATAATAAAATTGGAGTTTTGAAAGAAAATGGAGGACCTGTGGTTACAATATAGTTGAAGACTGGTGAAGAGCACAATCTGACAAAGAGGAATTTAAAATGTTGACCAAAATGGGAAACTGGGGTCTTCTCTGAAGTCCTGCTGAGAAATTGAAACTTATCTTGGATATCCTTTAAGGTAAGTCACTAAAAGTTTTGAGGAGAATGATAAAGTGTGAACAGTAACTATGTGGAGAATGGAGAGGAAGAGGATAGGTTATAGACAGTTGTGATGGATCAGACTCTAATTAATTAATTGACAATAGAAGGATAAAAATTAGAGTCACGAAACAAAAAGATAACAGAAAAAATTAGGTATAAGCAATACAGAAATGATGTGACATAATTGACAAAAATTGGTTATAGCATGTTGCATTCTACCAGATCACTTTATCCACACTGGCAACACCTGAAAACACCTGAGTAATCTCAGTAGAGTCAACAGCCTTCTTTGGTCCAAAGTAAAGACCTTCCTTGGTTATTTTGTCTGATCACCTTAAAACAGAAGATATGTATTAGTAATCAAATAAAGGTGAAAATCTAACTCTATAGATTGTCGACACTTGGAAGTGAGAAACCTATGACGATGTATAGGAGATTAAAAAATATTATATTGACAATAAGTTGACTTCATAAATGAGGAAATGAAATTGTCAAGATTGTTTTTTATATTTCATATTCCAACTAAGAAAAGTATAGGATAGAATTGAATGGTCTGGGTAGGGGCTTTTGTCCTTAATTTCTATACATCAAAATGTTTCGAGGTCAAGGAAGATTTTCAATTGCCTGTATGTGTATGTGTGTGTGCTTGTATGTTTTCTGTAAACGAAAAATGGGATATTAAAAAAGGTCAAGTTCACCTAAGATTCATTAATAAACACTGACTATAATAATTTATTAGTTTCTAACTCTGTCAAATTTAGGGGGGAGGGTTATATATGTAATCTAGCAAGGGAAATGCTAAAGATTAAAAAGAAATAAACCAAGGACTATTACCTAGTACAGTAGGTGAGAACACAGGACGTATACACGTGAAACAACATGGCTGGTTGGCTGATGTTTTTCAGAGAGGACTCAAGCATTGTGTGTTTAGAGTAAACAACTTCTCAAGTCACTTTTAAACATGAAAGTCTATAATTCCATTCTGTCAAGAGCGATAGCTGTCTTTTAATACACCAACCAAGTGTTGAATTTTCTTCATTCTAAGTAGTTTTCATCTAAGGCTGGGTAAAAGCAGTCAGAAGTACCTATTTGTTTCAATATTCCACTATGGACTGGATCTAATCAGGCTCTTAATCTAGTGATAAGTGAGAAACCTTTCTTCAATGGACTGCAACTGGACTCAGATTAGTTTTGGTTAGTAGTTGTCCCATCAGGCATAGGTAGCTCCTTCATATACTCAATTGATGATGCTGGTGGGGCAGCCGATTTTACTGTATTGATCTTCACACTAATGTGGCTTCCCAAAAGGGAAACTTATGTGTGTTCAATACTGGATAAGGAAGCAAACTCCTCCTCATTCATCATTTCCTGATGAACAAGGTGACTCAGGTATTCTCATTGAAAAGGGAGTAGAAAAACATAACAACAAATACACATTTTAGGGAACTAAAAAGAACTAAAGACACAACACTGATTTTCTCACTAAGAATTATATTGCTATTGTTATCATATTTTCAGGGGGAAAAAATGGAATAAAACCTAAAAAAACAACACTTGTCAATAAATTCATTGACTTTTCTTAGCAAGCCATAGAAAATGACCAAAACTTAAACTATTGAGAATAGTTTGCCAAGTGATGTGTATTTCCAATTTCTTAACTAAAATTAATAGGTAAAACTTTAAAATAAACATACTCTTATTTAATGATATTTATGTTGCTTTTGTAAAAATGACAGGTAAATCATATAGATTGTTTTTTAGAAAGTTATATATACTTGCTATTTTATTACTTCTCTGAATCTGTTCAACCTCGCCTTTCACAGGCTCTGCTGTCGAAGAATAACAAAGAAATATCCACTCACTTAAGAACAATTAAGAAATGATAATAACAGGTCATAATGTAGGTAAATGGAAGGCTGAAGGTTTGATGAAGAGTTAGTGTTGTCATGATCTGGATTCAAGTCTAAAGACCATCACCTAGTAATTAGCTGTGTGATATTAAACAATTTCTTCATCTGCAGAGTGAGCATTCTGAACTATATGTTTTCAAAATTCCTTTCTAATTTTAACAGTACATGAAATATTTTTGTCTGTAAAATTGTGGAAGTGAGATAACACTTTTCTCTTTTCCTCACATTTTGTACCCAAATGTTGACTGACTTATTATTCCACTTAATAAATATCTGCCATATTTATACCTTCTTCTCTGTCTTCTCCTCACCCCATAACCTTGGATTATGGTTCACTTCTCTCTATTTACACTTGCATATCTTTAGTTCAAGCTGCTGTAAATGGTAAGAACTTTAGAGACTCTAAGGCAATGTCTATAAAAGGGAGATTACTATATTTTTCTGAAAAGTGTTAGCAATTTTGTGTTTGAGCCACAATCTATCTAGAGAGAGAAACTTGGCTTACTTTATTTCACTCTGATCCAATAAATGTTTTTAGGTCAAATCAGATATTGTCCAATTCTAAGCCATCTTTTAGCCTAAGTAGCACTTATGGCCAATTGCAATCTATCAGCAGCTAAGAACTGTGTGGTCTGACTCGCCCACATGCCTTTCTATTTCTCTCTCTTGCCTTTCTATTCTTTGCCTCTTGCACTACTACTGTACCTTGCAAGGGAGAGTGGGAGCAGTTTTCTTACATGAATGGTGCCATGTTTACTAGTCCACGGTTACATATTCACTCATAGAGGAATATTCATGAGCCCTCTGATGTAGATTGTGTGCTGATTGAGTGCTCTATGCCCAAAATAAAGTAGAAAAAATATATACTGTCAAGAACCGTAAAGAGTTTTTGATTTTACCATACTTCTAAGCTAACAAGTAAGCCTAGATACTGGCAGAAGATATAAGACTTCTGGTTTGGAAACAAAGGACGTTATTACTCACAGTACA
Organism: Ceratotherium simum simum; assembly: GCF_057802395.1. Taxonomy (NCBI): domain Eukaryota; kingdom Metazoa; phylum Chordata; class Mammalia; order Perissodactyla; family Rhinocerotidae; genus Ceratotherium; species Ceratotherium simum. Next base: position 32,302,126 of record NC_141928.1, on the reverse strand, counting down.
GAAGGCAGCATGCACTTCATTTTTGCATTGCTTCTTCTTGCCCATGGAGATGATATGGAACTGTCCGGGCAGATACTGTGCACACAGTGGGTTTGAGTCACAATTAAGTTTAGGGAACTTCTATCTTTTAAAAAAGTTTGTGACAAACTTGCTAGGCCTTTGTCATGGAGGGTGACAATATCTTTATTATCTTGAACAGTGAACAAATATGCCTGTGTCTTGGAGGGAGACACTATCTCTATCTTCCAAGGCTGTTTGCTAAAAAATAATTTCCTGAAAAGATAGTCTGGAACAAAAAACTTGTCGCAAGATTACAGAAATGTGAAAGACTAGTGGAGAACTGTCTCCTAATGATAACAAAAATCCTAATGGCTAATATGCGAACTATCTCCCAGTCACGTAAGTCAATCTACATCCCAAAGGCAGTATGAGTAAAGGGTCAGAAAGGTGGCCAGAATTAATACTTTTTGAACTCTTTTTATAGAAAAAATGTATCTGGAGTGGGAAGAAAGTATTCTTCAGCAATATCTCTTTTAGAGATATTGAAATGTTTAACCTGAAGAAGTGAATATTTTTAGTAGTGAATGTATTGGGATTTTATATATTTATTTATTTATTTATTTTAATGTTTAGGTAACTTTAGAGTGAGGGTCACCTTATTCCTCCTTACTGTGAGGCAAAGTTTTGTTTAGTACTATGTGGTAGGTCAAAAATTATTGAGTCCTTTGTAGTTTATGTATGTATTTCACTTAAGATTCACCACAACCTCATAACTTAGGCATTATCTTATTTCTTATTCAGATTTTTCAGATGAAAAAAAAATGTAAGTATAGGAAACATGACCTAACAGCACACCTAGTAAGTGATGGGTTTGGGATTTGAACTCAAGCCTAAATAAGTAAGTTTTCCTTTTACACCATACTGCCTCTTGAAGGAAAAGAAGGCCTCTTCAAAAATTAATATTAAAAAAAGTAGCACATGAGTCCTCTGAGAATGGTAAACTCTGTAAATTTGAAAGTTTTTAAACTGTGGTCATTAACCAATGTCAGGAAGAAGGAGAGATGAACTCTGTGATTCTTTATTTGACATCAGTATCTCACTCACCATCGTTCAGAAGACCCATAATTACCCATAAAATGGGTACTAGATATTTTTCACTATAAAATGTTTCTTAAGCTAACTGTGGTGTAGTATTTCCAAATGCATGCCTTTGAATACTTTAAAGGTGTAAAAAAGTTGCAGATATTTTTAATAACCATTTTAATAATCACGCTATTAGATTTATTAACATAAAGTAAAATTAACTGCTCAAGTGTCCTACCAGGGGAATTGGCTCCTCAGATACTCAAAGGTGGTCATATCAGGACAATATCTTTGATAGAATCAAAATATAATTAGAAATAATGAGATCTTGAATATTGCCATATATCTTATAAAAAAATAAGAACAACATTGGTGGCCAAAAAATGGACATTGGATTACATATCCAAAAATGATTTAAGTAAAGCAATATAATTGGATAGAGATGATAGTTAACAGTCAACAATTCCAGGGGAACCTCTATACAGATATTGAAATCTCTCCTCTCCTGAATACTCCATCTAAATTTCCTACTGCTTTGTAAACCCCTCACTTTATCCTCTGACACATCACAATAATAAGACTGAGATTTCTAATTGAGTTCCAGCCTCCCAATGAAATATACACTGGAGGATGTCATAAGCGGAAAAATTGTATCAAGTTGGATGTCACCAAATGTAGTTCCCTTCTTTCACAGGTTGAAATCCCTCCAATTTCTGAATGTTTTTATTGCTCTCCACTGTTTTCAAATAGTTGCTTTTTATATTTTATCCAGAGTGTATATTTTTTCTGTCAGAAGAGTTAGTCTAAGACAATATAGTCTGCCATTATGTGAGCAGAAACTTTCTTGCATATATTACTTCACAACAGTTGTCATTATAATTATAGCAAATATACAACTTTTTACTCAATTTTTCACTTAATTTCATACATACTTTTAATAATATTTAATGATTAGCTTGTTTTTAGTTTCTGGTTTCATTTATGAAAATGTCTTTCTTCATGGTACAGGGTCAAAGATTAAAAATTGCACAGTATTTCCCCCCTTTATTTTCAGTCCCTATCAACATTTTCCCTGGTTACAGTCAATGCACTCTCCATAACGTCTCCAACAAATAGCTTTTTCACATTAACCCATGTGCATGGTTCATGCCAATTCTCTGATTTGGAAACTCTTCTTACTTTCTCAATTCTCAAGTGAGAGCATCTCTTCATTCAGATTTATTTTCAACGCTCTATATTTTTAATTAGCTTTCTCTATCAATAACTTAATTATTTTATTCACTACAATTTATCGTTCTTGTGCATCTGTTTTTTTAAAAAATGGTTTGGTATCTACTATTAGTAAGACAGTTTTAGCTATCAGGAGGATTCAAAGACTAATCAAGCAATAATACTATTGTGAAGGATATGAGGTCAGTATCTGTGTGTTTGGGACTGTAGGTAACAGAAAATCGTAACTTAAAGGAGTTTAAACAAAAATGAAATGTGTTATATCACATAACTGAAAGTCTAGAAGTAGAGTCGGTTACAAATATTGAATAGCCCTGTTTTTGGAGTTTTCGATAACTTTAAAAAGAGTATTTCTAATACCTTTTTTCTTTCGAGGAATTTTCTTTATTTTAGTTAAAAAAAAAACTTCTTGTTCCTATAGTATTTGAAGAGCAAACAAAAAATTTATTTGTGATCTAAATAAAGCTTGCTATCTCTATGCCTTAATTTCTTATTTTTAAAAAATTCTTAAAATTTCCTTTATGAAAACAAACAGCTTGTTTTGCTCAGATGTATTTAGATTCCTAGTAAATTGATTCAGAAGTATTGCCTACAGAAAAAAGCATACTACAGAGTCAAATACATCTGATGAAACATATCTTGAAATCACCTCTAATGAACAGCATCAATTTTAAAGTCTATCACCAAAGATGCAGAAGTTGTTTATTCATTTATTCAACCAACGTTATTAAAGCTTCTACTGTGAGCACACATTGCTCTATGTACTGGGCTTATAATAATGAATGAAGAGACAAAATACATGTGCTATACAGCAGACACTGTCACAAAACCATGATGCAAAAGAGATAGGAAAATATTCTGAGGTTTTTGTCATATTATAGAAAAGTAAATAGTGTAGAGTACAAATAGATTCAAAAGTCAGAAAAACTAAAATCTAACCCAATTCCAGAATTTACCAACTGTCTCTTAGTAAGTACTTATACTTCTATGAACCTATGCTTATTTCATTAAAAAAGACACCCAAAAAAGATACCCAAACTGAGCCCTTGAGTACTTTACATGGTTGTATGTATAATAAATGAGACAATACATTATGTAGTGTTATCTAGAAAAATATAGTATAAAATGAAATCATTTATTTTAATTATCATTATTATTTTTTGTTTGTAATCTAGCATTTATTTTACTAATGCCTGTGAAACTTTGTAACTTTTGTCTGCATATTACCTCATATTTTCTCTCATTCTAAGTGGAGACTATTACATATTTCTATAACATGACCCAGACCTCACATCAATTTCTATAGTAATACAAAACTTTAAAACTAACACAACTACAAAAAGTAAAAGTAAAAACAGTCTAAATTTAGAGTGTTCTATCCATTGCAGACACATTTCAATTATATTTACAGGTCAACTTGCTGAAACCATCTTGCCAGTGAAAAATAAGTCAATAGATTCTAACTTGTTTTTAACCACAATAAATTGTGGACAGAACAATAGTTCCTGAAGTGAAAAAAAAAAAAAGAGAGAAAGAGAGAGAATCCATCATATTTACCTGACAAAATCTATTGAGAGAATTGCTCACCTTAATCAAATTCTGCAGGACATGAACATTCCACATCCCACACTTTAAATATTGCATGATTTATTAGTCATTGTGAAAAATAATAAAAACTAATTTTACATCTGTTAATAAAATTGCACCAAGAAATCTTTATTGGTGTCAGGCAAGACAGAGTACCATCCTGTGATGTTTGTTGAGCTTTCTTTATGATTTAAGTACGCTTTATTCATTACTGATACCTTTTTTGATAGGTTGATGATTTTCTATTTCCCATAAGGTGTAATTGCAGATCTTCCTTGAGTTTCTCTCATGGGTACATTTTGCACTTTTGGTATTGAGCCTCCTTTCCGCCATCCACAAGAACAAGACATCATTTTACCAGAGCCGGTGTAAGTTTACCTGGTGGTTGGGACTCACAGAGGTGCAAGGAATTAATACTAAAAATACCCTTACAGCATCTTGTGTTGTTGGTCATTGTTATTCGGGAAAATGCCAAGTTTGTGTGCTCTTGTCCATGGTTGTGTAGTGTGAGTTCACCTCTGTCTCACATAGGGGCTATGTTGATTTTAAATATTGACATGATTACAATAGAGATTATTAAGGAAACTTCCTTATACAGAAAGAGTTCTGGCTTCATAATGTTTGAGGAAACTTTAGCAATGGGAATTAGAGTTGTAATGAAATCCAAAGACTGAATAAGTCTTGGAAAAGTACAAACCTTTGTGCAGATTTCAACAAAAGCATCGTTTCTAATCTCTCATAGGAGAAATTTCAGTGAGATATTTTGCACAGTGGGATTCACCCTCTAGTTATCATTCTTTCAATGATTCAATAGTCATTCCTGGGGTGCATGCTGTGAAAAGCAATGTGCTAAGTGGTGGTAACAGATAATTAAAAAGCTATGGTTCTTAACCTCAAAGATCTCACAGGCTAGTAGACCATGCAAGCCCAGTGTAGTGATTGCCATTTTAATATTCTCCTTCACATACAAATTGCATATAAAGCAAATTTTCAAAAGTTACCTAATACATCAGAGGCTTTGAGGCTGGATTCCACCTTAATTATTTCTTGCAGTAATTCTGAAAAATGTAGGCACATTGAAAATATAAGTAATTACAAAGATAAATTTTTACCAAAAGTGATTTGGATTCAAACTACATACAAGGAAGATTAGAGATTTCAAATCATATATTCAAAGCTTTGGTTGATTGTGAGCTCTGTATTTTACTTTTAAAAAATACTTACTGTGATATTTTTCTTGTTTCTATTGAATTTAAAATATTATCTCCTGCAACTTGCTTTTCTAGGGAAGAACATTAGAAAACGGCGTTGTTCTATAAGGTGTGGTAAGCCGAATGTGCTTATTTCTACAAGAAGATAAGCTACTTTGTATTATAAGCTTGACAGTAAGCAAGGGTATCTACTGACAAAATAAATTTTCTATCAAAATAAAACTGAAGGAGGCATTTGCTTCAGATATGTGAACAAAAGAACTATTCTCTGGAATTAACTGAAATTTATACTGTTAGAAGTTTTTCCAGGTTATCCTCTTTATTCTTTTCTGTAGTTTTAAAAATTGATTTGTTTTTTCATAATGAAATCAATAGTATTTAGTTTAATGAATAGTAAATAGAGAAAGAGATGTAATGGTATTAGAAAGGCAGAAAAGCAACTTTTACAGGATTATTTTATTTTTTGATTATAAACATGATAACATGTACATTGTACACAAACACAAAATTTTAAAAATAGAATTAGGAAAGAAATAATCCCACAACACAGCCAATCACTTAAAATAATGATGAATTTATTTCAAAATGTTTTCTAGTACAGATTTTAATAAAATTAAAAGCCAAATAGAATAGTGTCATTAAATCAACAAATATTGGAAAACTTAGCAGCAAATGTTGGGAGATTTTTGAATAAACAAACAAGTATAAACTACTGGTAGTATTGTAATTCTGAATCATATTTTTGGAAAGCCATATGGAAGTGTTACAAGGCATACAAATATTCATTCCTACTCACCCAGTTATGTTTTCCCTAAGAATTTAACATAAGAAAATAATTCAACCTAAGGAAAAAAGTTATGTGTAGATATTTATTTTTGAATTAAATATACGAACCACAACTTGGACAATTCTAATGTTAATGAATGAAATATGCTGTGGATACTGAGAATGGAAACCATGAAGACTGCATCAAAACATTTTTTTAGTTTTAGAAATAAAATGTAAAAGTCAGACAATCAAAAGCAAAAATTTTATGACTACAACTCTAAAATACATGTATGCATAATTAGGCACATTGAAGATGATGTTTCTGAATTAAAATTTTTTCTAAAGTTTATATAAATTCTTCTTTTTATTAATAATATTATTAGTTGTAGTAGGGATAGTAACACCAATAACATAATAGTAGTAGAGGTATTAATTACTGAAGTTCTCTGTTGGATGTTTTCAATACAAAGAAATATCTACTAGTGGGAACGTTTAGATGGGAATATTTAATATCATAAAGTACTTTTTGTATTGTTTGCATAGAATATGAAAAAATAGTCTTTGCCCCGTATTCATGTAGGTACCTCTCCTGGCCTCTTTATATACTCCTTCTAACACCTACATGGAGGCTATGGTAGCCCACTGTGAAAGATGCCAGAGTCTGATCCAAGGATACTGTCTTCTATTACTCACAAAGCTACTGGTCCTTTCTCTTCTGGGAATTATACTTTGAACCCTTAATATTACATATACATATGTGTGTGTGTATGTGTGTGTGTGTGTGTTTAATTGCTCCCCCTAAACACACACAATCATGTGGGGTGTCAGGGTGGGCTATCTTCTGAATGACATACAGTTTTTCTCAAAGTATCAGATCTCCTTCGGCTTCAAAACTACCTCATTATATTTAACACAAACTTTATTACCTGCGAAAATCTCTTGGGGAAACCACCCTATAATTTCTTTAGCATGCTGGAATTATTTTTGCAATCCCAACCTAGTCTAGGCACTTGCCTATTGTGCAAACTTTCTGGCACTTAAAAATTGAGCTTTCTGTGTGACTGGCTGAGGACAGAGTTCAAATATGAATAAACATTCACTAGACAGTTACTGAAGCCACAGAGAAAGATTTTGCTATCCTAACAACTTATTTTTCTAGATGGTATAATATGGATTGTTGATTTCCTTCTCTCGTCTTCCTTTTTCTAGTATTTTTTTGATAATCAAAATAATTTTCTAAAATTCAATAATGTTGTGATTGGGAAATGCTGTTATGAGGAAATATTATGGACTATTTTATTATTTAGATGTCACAGAAACAACTCAACTGGCATATGTGAAAGATGGTACTTTAAAAATCCTAGCTTTAGTATTTACTATCTGAGTGACCTTCATGGAGCCATCAGGTTTCTTTGAACCTCCATTTCCTCATCTATTCAATGGACAGAGCATAATGCTTCAGCTAGGTACCTTACAGTCTTGAGGTGAGACTGAAAAATATCATGTTTTAAGTGTTTTGAATACTGTAATGTATAATTCAAACTTTTTTATTAATACTATCTATGAAAAATTAATTTCTTCTCCAAGAAATTTGCAATTATGTACAAAACCCTACAAAATGGTGTGTAAATCAAGTGAATTTGGTGACAGATGTCTTATGTTCTCTTCCACACATCTCACCAGTGAGAAAGAGAGGATCAGGTGACAAGGATAAAAGGGAAGAGTAGCTATGTTACAACTGAGTAAACTGAGAGGCCAAAAACAGGGGAAAAATGGCATGAGAATCTTATATTTATCTCACTGGTCTGCAGAAGGGTAATTGAGTAATAAAGAGTTTATACCATATGGAGATTTCCAAGGAGGCACAATTTAGATGGTTTACAGCTGAATATAATGCTAAGAACCTAAAGCACGGGACAATGGAGAAAATTTGTCAACTTTACAATTTTGTCTTCTAACAATCTTGTATTATTGTATGATGGGATCAAGTAAAAGGATATAGATATACTCAGATTTTTCTCAGCCAGGAGGTAAAATTTTCAAGTTCACAACGATGTCCAGTAGCATCATTTTCATATTGATAGTTACTAATGGAGACACTAATGCATTCATTATTTACCTGTATACAATATTATTAGCTATTTAAAGAAAAAAATAATTTATATATAACACAAAGCTCCATTAGATTATCTGTAATCATGTAGGTTGAAGCATTTGAGCCAATGCAGCCTTATAAAAATGTAATACTGTATTTTTAATTGCTAAATTATGTGTGCAATAGATATCCTCACCTTTATACTGTCTCTGACATGTACTTCCATATAGGTCTTTTAAGTCTATGCAGCATATGTGTTTCTAAAAATTATCATGCTGTGTGAAATCATTCAATAAAGACCACAAAACTTATAGGGAAAATGGGGTTAGGGCCATACTACACAAAAAATTCACGAGTGACGCATTAAAAATAACAACAAAAATGATAGGAATCTAATAAAAATAATAGCAAAATTTTGCACATTTTAGATAGTTAAATGATACATAAAGGCTACAATAAATGTGGCACTTTACCTTGAAAAAGCTGAAGTTTGCTTGGAGAAGTGAGTGTTAAAAGTGTTGCAGCTTGTGAGTAATTATGAAGTGGTAGAAAAAAGGGCGTCTGAAATGAGATAGACGATTGTAACACAAGATGTGAGTGTGTGTGACTCCTAACACACATGGTAAACTGAGCTATCTAGCAGAGTTTTGAGGTCTGTGTGTGTGCCTGCCTTTTGTGTATTCCTACCAGCTTAGTGCAACTGGGTGCATTTTTCTACATTCATCAACTGATTCTTCCAATAAAATGGTCCATAAGAAAACACAAGATTCATATTGCATTCAAATTGTTTCCTAATATATCAGTTGCATTGGAAGAAATTTGTGTTTTCAAAATAAGCACTATAGTGGAACTGACTCTGTGTATATATTTTAAGTCTGTTGGAAATGCTTCTGGTAACAGATGAGTAAGAAAGATACTATTAGATCAATGTCTCTACTGAAATAACTAAATATCTGGATGTTATGCGAAGCGATCTATGTAAAGGTATTGAAAAGTGTAGGGAAGCAGGCATACTTGTAATGATTCTACTCTCAAGGGAGGGATTTTTACAATATAAATTCCAGTTGTTGCTGCCTCTGGATTGAGGACAGAAGCAGCTATCATGCACAAAGTGGCAGGGGAAAAACTGTAGTCTTTCTGGCCTAGGGAAAGAGGACAAAGTTGTAGACACAGACGAGAGGTAGTGAAAATCTTGCAAGGGAAAGGATAGTAGAGGAAATCCCCAGATCTCTTTGGACCGCATATTTGTCTGACCCCAGAACCAAGCATGCATAGTTCAATCTTAAAGCAGCTCAAAGACAAGAGTTTGAACTGAGAATGAAGTTGCCCACCAATAGCAGTGTTTTCAGTTAAGTTCACTTGGCAATTTCCTTCTATAAAAATGGTACACAAATCATAAAAAAAATCACAGAATCAAGAGTCTCACAACTTAATATTCATATAATGTCCACATGACAATTCAAAATTACCTGACATTCAAAGAACCAGGAATATGGAGCCCATTCTCAAGTGACAAGACAATCAACTGAGAACAACCCCAAGAAGCCCCATATATTGAAATTAACAGAAAGGGATTTACAGCTGCTATTAATTTATAGTATTTCTCAGTTATTTAAAATAAAATATAATCTTAACAAATGGAAAAATAGGAAACTTCAGCAGAAAATAGAAACGATGAAAAAGAGCAAAATGGCAATTCTGGAACTGAAAAAAGTAATATCTGAAAAAAACCTCTGAGTGCAATTAACAACATGATAGAGATGACAGGGGGCTTAAGCATAGATAATAAAAATCCACAAAGTTGAAAAACAATTAAAAAAATCGAAAAAAAGTACAAATCCTTATGGATTTGTTATAAATATATTAAGTGCCTAGAAGTAGAGTCCTAGAAGAAAATAAGAGAGAGAATAGGGCATAAGAAAACCACTGAAGAAATAATAGCTCAAAATCCAATGAAAATTGGATGAAGGATGTGTATTAACAGAATAAAGATATTTATTGAAACTTATGCTTGATGAATACAGTAACAACCACACTTAGGCACAGAATAGGCAAACCTTTGAAAGCCAAAAGAGCGAATGTTGAAAATAGAAAGAGAAACACAATACATTACAAACAGAGTGACAATAAAACAATTAAAACTTACTTCGCATCAGAAACTATGGAAGTAAGAAGACAGTGGAATAATATTCTTAAAGTGATGAAAGAAAAATAAGCAAACAAAAACTATCAATCAAGAACTTCAAAATCAGCAAAAATATTTTCCAAGAATGAGCTTGAACTAAGCTAATCTACAGCAATCAAATCTATACTTTAAAAAATGCTAAATGCTAAAAAAGTTCTTTGGACTAAAGAAAAATGATACCAGAAGAAAATATAGAGTCTCAGAATCTTATCAGGAATACAGAGGCACATTACATAATGAAAGGGGGAACGTCTCCAAGAAGACAAAACGATCTTTGATGTGTATTCTCCTAAAAATAGAGTGTCAAAATACCTGAGGCAAAAACTGATAGAACTGCAAGGAGGAATAGACATCATTATAGCTAGAGACATCAACACCCTTCTATCAGTAGTTGACAGTTCCAGTAGGCACACAATCGGTAAGGATATAGCTGACTTGAACCACAATATCAGTCAATTAATCTAATTGACATTTATAGAATACTTCATCCAACAACAACAGAATACACATTCTTCTCAGCCCACATGGAAAATTCACCAAGATATCCCACATTCTGGGCTATAAAACGCACTTTAACAAATTTGAAAATAGACATCATACAAAGTATGCTCTCCGACCACAATGGAATTAGATTAGAAATCAATAACAAAAAGGTAGCTGGAAAAAATCCCAAAATACTTGGAGATGAAACAATAAAATTCTAAATAACACACGTATCAGAGAAAAAGTCTCAAGAAAAATTAAAAAATATTTTGAACTAAATGAAAATGAAAGTGCAACCTATTACAGGGGCCGGCCCCGTGGCTTAGTGGTTAAGTGCGCGCGCTCTGCTACTGGCGGCCCGGGTTTGGATCCCGGGTGCGCACCGACACACTGCTTGCCCGACCATGCTGAGGCCGCATCCCACATGCAGCAACTAGCAGGATGTGCAACTATGACATACAACTATCTACTGGGGCTTTGGGGAAAAAAAAGGAGGAGGATTGGCAATAAATGTTAACTCAGAGCCGGTCTTCCTCAGCAAAAAGAGGAGGATTAGTATGGATGTTAGCTCGGGGCTGATCTTCCTCACAAAAAAAAAAAAAATGCAACCTATTACATATTGTGAGATGCAGCAAAAGTGAGGCTTAGAGGTAAATTTATAGCATTTAATGTATATATTAGAAAATAATAAAGATATAAAATTAATAATCTAAAATTCTACCTTAGGAAACTAGAAAAAAAGAAGAGAGAATCAAATTCAAAGTAAGCAGAAGAAAATAAATAATAAAAATCAGAACAGTAATCAATAGAATTGAAAACAGAAAATCATTAGAGAAATCAATGAAACCAAAAGCTGATTCTTTGAAAAGATCAGTAAATTTGATAAAACCATAGCCAAGCTAATCAAGAAATAAAGAGAGAAGACACAAAGTGCTAATATCATAAATGAGAGAGGGGTCATCACTACTGATCCCATGAACAGTAAACCAATATTATGAACAACTCTATGAGTGCATATTTGATGACCTAGATGAAATGGAAAAATTCCTTGAAAGACACAGTCTATCAAAAATCACACAAGAATAAATAGATCATCAGAATGGGTCTCTATCTATTAAAACAATGAATCAACAATTAATAATATTCCAAAACAGAAAAGATCAGGTTGAGATGGTTTCACTGGTGAAATCTGCCAAATATTTTAAGAGGAATTAATACTTATTCTCTACATTCTCTTCCAGAAACTACATTTCCTAACTCATTCTATGAAGCCAGAATTACCCTAATATTAAAACCAAAGACAAATTTGAAAAAGAAAATTACAGACCAATATCCCTCATGAACATAAATGCCACATTCCTCAACAAAATATTAGCAAATCGAATCCAACAATACATAAAAAGAATTACACACCATGACCAAGTGGGATTTATTTTAGTTATGTAAGGCTAGTTCAATGGTCAAAAATCAATTATTGTAATCCATCACATCAATAGGCTAAAGAAAAAATCATACAATCATATCAATATACATAATAGTCATTTAACAAAATCCAACATCCACTTATGATAAAATCTCTCAGCAAAGTAGAAACAGAGCAGGACTTCCTCAACTTGATAAAGAACATCTAGAAAAACATACAGCTAACATCATTTTTAATGGTGAGAAATTAGATACTTTCCTTCTAAGATCCAGAACAAGGCAAGGATGTCCTATCTCACAGCATTGTACTGACATTGTCTTAGCTAACGTAATAAGACAAGACAAGGAAGTACAAGATATACCAATAGGGAAGGTGGAAATAAAACTGTCTGCCTTTGTTTGCAGATGATATGAATGTCTATGTAGAAAATCCCAAAGAATTCATACGCACACATACAACACACACAAACAACTCCTGGAACTAATACACAATTATAGCAAAGTTGCAAGATACACAGTTAACATACAAAATTCAATTCCTTTCCTATATACTAGCAAAGAACAATTGAAATTTGAAATTAAAAACACAGTGCCATTTACACGAAAATCTCCAAAATGAAATACTTAGGTAGAAATCTAACAAGATAGATATAAGATCTATATGAGGAAAACTAAAAAACTGACAAAAATAAATCAAAGAAAATCTAAATAAATGGAGAGAGATTCCATTTTCACAGATAGAAAGACTCAATATTATTAAGATGTCATTTCTTCCCAGTTTTATCTAAAGAGTCAATACAAATCCAATAAAAATCCCCAAAAGATACTTTTTGGATATTGACAAACTGATTCTAAAGTTTATATGAAAAGGCAAAATACCGAGAATAGCCAACAAAATATTAAAGAAAAACAAAGTTGGAGGCCTGATACTACCTAACTTCAAGTCTTACTATAAAGCTCCGGAAATCATGTAAGTGTGGTATTGGTGACAGAAGAGACAAATAGTTCTATTGATCAGAATAGAGAGCCCAGAAATAGGTCCATGCAAATATAGTCAACGTATCTTTGATGAAAGAGCAAAGACAGTTCAATGAAAAAAAGATAGTCCTTTCAATAAACGATGCTGAGCAAACTAGACACCCACATGAAAAAAATTAATCTAGATAGTGACCTTACACCTTTTACAAAAATTAATGCAGAATGTATCATAGCCTTAAATATAAAACGAAAAATTACAAAACTTCGAGAAGACAGCATATGAAAAAAATCTAGGTGACCTTGGATGTGGCAATGAGTTTTTAGATACAAAGCAAAGGCATGACCTATGAAAGAAAAAAATTGGTATGTTGGATTTCATTATAATAAAAACAAAACTTCTTCCCTGTAAAAGACACTGTTAATAGAATAAAGAGATGAGACACAGACTGGAAAAATATCTATTTTTATCTGATAAGGTATTTTACCGAAAACATCTTTATCACATATCTGATAAAGAACTCATATCCAAATATACAAATAACTTTTAAAATTGAACAATAAGAAAAAGAACATCATAATTCAAAAGAGGACAAAGATCTGAAGAGACAAATCACCACAGATAAACATCTGGCAAATAAGCATATGAAAAGATGCTCAATATCATATGTTATTAGAGAATTACAAATTAAAATAACAGTAAGATACCACTACACACCTACTAGAATGGCTAAAATCCAAAACACTGACAACACCAAATGCTGACAAAGTTGTGGAACAACAGACACTCTCACTTATTGCTGGTATGAATCCAAAATGATGTAGACACTTTGGAAGACAGTTTGGCAGTTCCCAATAAAGCTAATCATAGTCTTACTATAGGATCGAGTAACTGTATTCTTAGGTATTTACTCGAATGAGCTGAACACTTATGTTACAAAAAAGCTCAAACATGAATGTTTATTGCAGTTTTATTCATAATTGCCCAAATTTGGAAGCAACCCAGATGTCCTTCAATAGGTGATGGATAAACAAAATGTGGTACATCCATACAATTGAATATTACTCAATGTTTAAAAGAAATGAGCTATCAAGCCATGAAACGACAAGGAGGCATGTAAAATACTAATTGTTAAGTGAAAGAAGCCAATCTGAAGAGGCTATACACTGTATGACTCCAACTACATGACATTCTGGAAAGATCAAAACTATAGAGACGGTAAAAGGATTGGTGATTGTTACGGATTTGGGCAGGGGAGGAAGAATAGGTAGAATGCAGGTTTTTAGGGTGATGAAACTATTCTGTATAATACTATAATGGTGGATACATTGAATTATGCATTTGGCAAAACCCAAAGAACTTTACAACACAGAGTGAACTCTAATGTAAACTATGGACTTTAGTTAATAATGTAACAATATTAGTTCATCAGTTGTAACAAATATACGACACCAATGAAAACATTAATAATAAAGAGAACTTTGAGAGGGAGGGTGGAGAGGGAGTATATGGGAACTTCTGTACTTCCTGCTCTAGTTTTCTGGAAATTTTAAAGTGCTCTAAAAAATCAAGTCTATTAATTTAAAAAAGATGGGGATGCGGTAAGGATGGATATTGTGAAGGCTACTGGCAGTGTCTATTAAATCTGAGAACCTTGTTAAATTCCCTCTCTAATCTCATAGAAGAAGAAATGATACTTATGTCTAGAACTATTTACTCTCACTGGGGCAATAACAACAAACCTAGCGTAAATGAAACATTTTGGAATTTACAAAGGGCTTCACTTATCTAGTGATGACATATATCCTTCCCAGAAACCCAATGAGAAATATAGAGTAGACTTTATGGTTATTCCTGTTGTAGAAAAACTCGATGCTCTGATAGGATAATTAGCTTGTCCAAAAATACATGATTTGTATTTTTGTATCTGATTTGTATCCCATCCCTTCCTCCATACCTCATTGTGAAATCACACTTTCCTTTTAAATTTTTCTTAAGGAAAATAGACTGGGTGTCCTGATCACAGAATCCCTTGCATATGGTTGGTGAAAATAGCAGATCAGTATATGAAATGGAAAAGTTGTAGACCACTGGCACAGTGTCGGCTGCGTCCAGGTTTGCTCTAGGTCCAATGGTGCAGAAAGAAATAGAATGCAGAAATATTCCTTTGATGCTGCAGGGAATTGCCTTATATGTCAGTAGTTAGACTTGAGGACTGATATAGCATCTTTCATAGTCTAATGTTGTAAAAGGCAGCAAGACCACATCTCTAAGCTTTCTTGACCTATAAAGTTGCCACACCGTGAGGGCTGCATTGACCACCAGATTTGTGGCTTACCTCCAGGAGGAAAGAAAAAGACAATGAGTAGCTACGTTCACTCCCTTGTAAGCGTATCTTGCATATACCCTTGATACGAATCTGTTTGCTCACTTGATAGTGAGCCAAAATGAAAGCAGCTTTGAAACTAAGGCAAGTTCTCATATTTACCAATCTTTGGAAATCTGTGGTCACTTGATGTTGCTCAGTTTAATTCAATTCAGAAATCACTAGTATTTACAATTCTGCTGGCAGAGCATCAATTAGACTAAATAGCTGTTCAGGTGAGACTGATTATGGATTAGAATTCTGCTGCTTGTATGTTTGGTGTGGTGAATGGTAGGAGCAAAGGGTTAGTGGAAAAATACTTCCACTGAGTTTAGTGGAAAAATACTTCCACCGTGTTCAGTGGAAAGAAGGAAATTGTCAAAAAATAAACTGAAAAACAATCTGTTTTCTCAAATTTTAGTTTGAGGAAATTGGACAATGAATATTTATTGACAATAATGATTGAGCTGTTTGCCTAGATTCAAGATAAATATAGGTTCTAGAGTCTAAAGTAAAAAGTATTAATGTTGTTCTAACCTTTCTGAATAAATCACTAGCAGAAAAACTGTCTGTCTGGATCCTGGAAACAGCACTGTAATCAGTGCATGATGTGATCTCTTTTATATCTAAACGGCATAAACTAAACATTATTTTCTGTCTGGATCTCTTGCAGAGGCTTGGAATGTTCCTGCCCTGAATACTGATTTCTAACAAGTTGGAAATCTGGGGCCTGCCAGTGCCTAATGCTCATACAGTTTGAACGTGTGCTCAGACATATATTCTGTTAATAATCTTAACTGAACTCATAAAAAGGAGAGAAGAATAGATAAAATTCATCACTCTTTGTTTTCTTGACTAACCAATAATAGAAAATCTCCAAATTGACTGCCGCTATTGGAAAAATACAATATATGTAAGGAAAATTGTGGTTTTGTCTTAAGCAATAATTAATATGCTAGCTATTGCTAAAAGTCACAATTGCATAAAAATTCTGATAAATATTTCACCATTTGTTCTTCCCAAGGAGGCTAGTGATGCTGGGTGCTTGGCCTGGACATTCTGGAATATGAGTATTCTACTGCACCCAGATCCAAGTAGCAGATCCGGAAATAAGACATTAATCACAGGGGCAGGATGAATGTATTTGTTGTAATCTTTCTGTTACTGCATTTCCACCCTCCTCTCAACCCTCATGCTAATCTCAGTTCATGGCTCTTAATCACATCCTTGGACAGATGGCTTTATTTTGTTGTTGCTGCTGTTGTTTATGATAATGATCTTTCAAAACAATTAAAACAGAATAAGATGTATGCATGAATTATAAACAGACACTCTTTCATTCAATAGTTCATTAGGCTTACCGTGTACCAGGCAGAGAGCTTGATAAAAGAATGCTTTGCTGAGAAAAATAGGCTCATCCTTGACCTCATTTGTGCATGAATAATATCAATGATTTTCCTTTTGTTTTGTTTATTGATAGTAAGTGCTTTATCTTTTTATTTTTTTAGGAGCTATGAAGAAAAAGGAAAGGGATTCATTCATTCTTTCATCTGGAGAGGCAATAAATAACATAGTTCTAATCCTTGCTTTGCCATTAACAGGCTTTGTAAACCTTGGGTAAATTACATAATCTGTCTTGGTCTCAGTTTAGTCATCTGCAAAACCGCCCTAATAGTAGTGTAATGTCAAGGTTTTCTGTAAGGATTAAATGAGTCAATTCATGTAAAGTGCTTAGATTGAATGCGGCATTTGGTGTTAACATTTTAGCTATTATTATTCCCTTGTCATAAGATTCATTATAGGTCTCCATACACTATGCCTTTTTGGATAATAGCAATTACTCTAATCTATTAATTAATTACATGGTATTAGATAGTTTGCTTAGATCTTAACATACATTATTTTACTTCATCCACAACATAGTGAGAGGACTGTTATCTTCATTTAGAATTGAACTGAGACACAGGGAAGTTAATCACTGAACAAATATTCAGACCATGGTTGTGTGATTCCACAGCCAGACTAAGATAAGGATATGCTCCACTGAGTCTTCATCAATAGTTTGTAAAATAAAATCCTAGAGGAGTCACTCTTCTGCTGAGGAAAATAGAAAAAGTGAATAATTTTTCAGTATGATGAGAATTATACTAAGAGTATATGTACAAGGTGTTTGAGAGCACAGAACACAGAGGAATTAAATATTCCTTCATTGGGGTTTGGATGGCCTCTTGGGTTCTGGGACTGTGTTTGAACAGAGTACACCAAATAATGTCAAATAGAACATTTGACTCAATACTTTTCTCAGCCTACAGACTAAAGAATAAACAGCTCAGGGTCTCTGCATCATTAACTTGTCGGAAGTAATATTTTTAATAACACAAGGAGCAAAACAAAATATTCTAATCAGTATAGCAATTGGTAAATTCCACCTGGAAAAAGCTCAAGAAAGACAAAAATAATTTTTCTAAGTGTTACAACTTCATATTCTAATGTCACCCAGCCTCACTCTAATATTTCTTTTTTTTTTTTTTAATTTTTTATTTATTTATTTTTTCCCCCAAAGCCCCAGCAGATAGTTGTAGGTCATAGCTGCACATCCTTCTAGTTGCTGTATGTGGGACGCGGCCTCAGCATGGCCGGAGAAGTGGTGTGTCGGTGTGAGCACGGGATCGAGCCCCGGGCCGCCAGCAGCGGAGCACGCGCACTTAAGCTCTAAGCCACGGGGCCGGCCCCTCACTCTAATATTTCAATCATGCACATCTTTTTTGGTCTGCACTGCTCATGTATCATTGTTATCTCATACCTGGATTATTTTATAAACTTCCAAAATTAGTCTTCCTGGTTGCAAATATCATCCCTTTCAATTCACTGCAGCTGAAGTGACATTTCTAAAATGCAAATCTGACCATATTAGCTGATTACTTAAAAATATAATAAGAAAATTTCCCCTTGTCTATAGAATAAAGTCCCAACACCATGGCAGGATTTTCAAAATTCATGATCATCTTTCCATTTTCTACCTGTTCAAAATCATCTCCTTTCATTACATACGCATGCCCTGTGTTCTACCCATTAGCAAACGAAGTTGAGTTCCTCAAATATTTATTTATCTTGTTGTCATCACCTGGCTCAGTGCGTGGCATACAGCATCTACTCAATAAACATTGTTGGCTGAAGGGACGGGAACATTAAGAAAAAAAGTATGAGCCCTCGTAGTAAGTCATCTGCCATCCATTTCAAGCCATAGCAGAGCTTTGCCTCCTCTACCATCTATGTCAAAGACACAAAGATTGGGAATGTCAGGACATGTCTAGCAAACTATTATCAACTTTGTCTACAACAGAAGGGAGAAAGAGGGATGCTTCAAGGAGCATAGCTTTATCATATAGTGTTTAAAATCAAGTACTTCAGAATTAGATATGGATTGAAACTGAATTTCTAGTCCTAACTAGTTTTATGATCCTGAACAAGCTATTTACTTTCTCAGTCTATATCCTTAAGTGAAATGTGAATAATATTACTTTTTTCATTTGTAAAGTGCTTAACACGGTGCTCGGCCCATAATTCATGAGTAAACCAGAACAATTTCTTCTTCTCTTTCTACAAAGTTAGTAGATATTTGTTCTTCTTGGTTAAAAAGTTGGAAGATTCTGGATAGAAATACATCTATGACACACATATCTGGAACAACACTGGAAATTTCCTATTTGCCCTTGAATCTTCACTCTCCACGTTTCTACTCCCTGCCCTGTGTCCTGAGAGGCTGAAATGTATGGGCTATATCAGGGATTCCTCATTCCTAGGTTTCATGATGGATTTGGCCAAAGGAAATCCTGGCAGGAGATAAGAGAGAGATGGGAGAGTTAATTCAGAACATTGATTACTCCAGCTCCAGCCCTGTAGGCCTGCTTCAGTCTAGCAGCAACCCTTTTCAAAGAAAAGTTTTAGCTCTTGTAAGATGACCCTCTCCTTGCGGCCATTTTTGTCTTGACAGTATAACAGTGTGTCTTGTCTTAACTTGCCAAATAACTAATATCCCTAGCTTCAACTCTTCAGGACCAGGGGTCTTCATGAAATCCTGGTGTTGCTAGCTTTTGGGTCCAATATTATCCAATGTGGTGTCTGCTTGATCACACCTTTGAAAATAAACCCTTTGAAAATAAACCCTTTATTAATTCCTCTTTGAATTATCCTTGAGTGTGCCCTTTGGGTCTTCTGGGACCCTAAATAATATATGTGTGCAGGCATAGAAAATGGATTGCATGTATACTGAAAAAAAAGTAGGCATAAGAGCCATATAAAAGAAGGACATGATAAAAAAAAATAAAAACAAAAGGAATTGTTTATATGTGTCTTTCCAGCTTCCTGGAACTCCTCACATATTTCACATATTGTTAGTATATAATTACAAAGATTAGCCTGAAGGATTCGTAGTAAATTTTACGTGTAATGTGAATGCTTTTGTTTTTTGAATCAAATATTTCTGAAGTTTTTGTGACTGTATTTCTGAAATTTATTATGTCCAGTTCTCAGTTTTTTAAATGCATTTGAGGAAATTTTTTTCACTAGGGCAGAGTTTTAATTCTCTTCAGTTTGGAATACTATAGAAAATTGAATGTGATTTTCAAATGTAACCATCAACTGGGTAGCATTCCTGTGGACACTGCTTTCTGTTAAGACACGAGATTATAGTCTGTGAGAATCTAGAATTAAAAATAAAGGAACATTATCAGGAATGAATTCTCCTGTTCATTATGGCTAGTATTTTATTCTGTGGATAGTATTCAAGTTTTCTCTTTATATATCTCTTACAAGAAAAATATTATGTGTTTAAAAATAGACTAAATGTTAATTCTTATGAATAATAGCTCAGAAAAATAAAGCTAATTATTGAAATAAAGTGTTTTCTTCCCTCTTCCCAGTGCTTCTGGCTATCATTCATACATTCTCAAAAGGTACAGCATAAGGAGCATTCTTAATTTTTGAACAATACTTCCTCCTTTAATTATCATCTCCTCTCCTGCATACCTTGATTTTTGAACAATACTTCCTCCTTTAATTATTATCTCCTCTCCTGCATACCTTGATAAGTGAGGGTCAACAGCATCTTCAAAACATGAAGGAAGTCCAAAGGATACTGTGTCAACAAAGCCCCAAATTTCACTCAATAAAAAAAAGAGTCCCTGCCAATTTCATTTCTCATATTTACAATCCTTTACTTGTCATCATCAAAGCACAAGTCCCTTGCTTCGTTTCTGTGAAGGATAGGACAGAAGGAGTGTCCGCCAAATAGTAACAACAAGATAACCACAAACCCATTCCAAAAACCTACCTTCCTGCACTGTTCGCGGAGCTATAGATTTTCTCAGGACCTTTTACCACTCTTCATTTTTTGTCCTTGTCAACCACTTATTCCATTGCAGAGACAGGTGAGTGCTTATTCAATTGGAGAGAGAGATGAGATACATATTTGGTAGGGTGGAAAACAGGGTTTGATATCAATGTGGAAAAAGGATGCTTTTGAAGTCTGTAAAAAGGTCATTGTTTCTAACTTCCCATATACCTCAAATATATCAAGTCTGTGTTTACACAACTCCTTAGGATCTGCCAAATAGTAGATACTATTTCTTCTATGAATAAGAGGAATAGTACAGATAAAACAAAGCACTAATTTAAGGAGATAATAGCTCATTTAATACTGGGTAAAGAAATTTGGGATATATTTCTTAATGATCATGAAGTATTACTTCATAAACAGAGGTTCTCCTATCAAGAGAATAATTTCTTATCCTGGGTTATTTATAGAGTCAAGAGAAAACAGATATGGATGATATGTAAATGAAATAGGATCTAAATGAAGCTAAATTTAGGAAAACAGATCAGTAATATTATTTAAGTGATTTTGCTTTTTTCTAATCTAGGTCCAAGGATAAGTGTACTATCATCCAGAATTAAGGTTTCCCATTTCTAGTGATTTGTATTTGAAAGCGTGAATATTTCTGCTTTTCCTCCTTCTCTTTTTTCTTCCTCCTCCTCCACTATTACATATATATGTGTCTCTATATCTTTTTTATTTTAAAAAGTCAGATTTTTCTAGAATAATTTAGGAAATAATAAAGGAAAAAAATTGGTAAAGACAAAATAGGGCTCCAAATAGGGATTCACCTCCATCAATTGGTCAAAATTCAAGACTCAAATTAGAGATTCAAGGGGAATACTTAATCTGAGAAAGCTAGATTTGAAAACACGTTCGGCAAGAGGATTCAAAACAAGTGTGAGCACCAGCTTTAAACCCATTAATTTTAGTTAGTACCAGGGGACATGACCAAAATCTATAAACCTTGGGGTTAGCAAGAACATGGAAGGTGCAGGAAGTTATATAGAAATCCCTTTTGGATATAGATACCATATGTGGACAAAGAAAACTTGAATTACCAAGTCACCTGGGGTCAAGACAGTGCGTAATGACCTCACTGGCTAATTAATAGTATAAACACCTGGCTGGGCATCCAGAGTAGCTAAAACTCAGACAGGATGAGCTTTTGCTTGAGAAAACAAGGTAGAAGCAGATATACTGTTGAACATTATCCCCTAAATATCTGATAAATACTTTGATCTTCATTAGTGTGAATCATTTTATAAAATTACTCATACTCATATATGAATTCCTAATCAACTTGCCAATGTTCTGATAATAATTCATTGTGCAAATTGTGTATGCCTTCACTCTTTGACCTATACTTGTCCTGCTTGTAGTAATGCCATTGCTTTATCACTTTTCTAATGTTAGACATCCATCAATCAACAAAAATGGAAAGTTGCAAAATATTTTACTTTGTCAGAGCTTATGCTATTGACAGTGTGCTGTAAAGAAATGAACAGTATTCATTTCCAATAGGGAGTTGTTTCAGGGTTTTACATTTCTGAGACCATGACATGCTCAGACTTTCCTCAAGTTTTGTCTTATAATATTACTGTATAGTTACACAGATATATTCCACATACTTTGGCAAAATGCTAAACGAGATATTTTTATCATGATATAATAGAGAAATTTAAAAAATAGGCAAATGTGGACAAGTACAATTTTTGCTTAAAATGTCAAAATAGCATAAATCATATTTAAGAGAAATAAACTCTGAAAAAAGACAGCACAGATATAGTCTCAAAGCGTAGGGTCTGGGCCTACTTCCATTGGATTGTCTGCTTTTAGAAATTGCTTTTTTAAAAATTTATTATGGGTAAATATAGCCGGCCTCTTGGTATGATGATGTATACTGAAAGACACTAATTTTTTTGAACCAAACTTTATTACAGAGATAAAAACATGGTTGTTAGAACAAGTTTCAAAATGTAATTAGAAGACATAATACAAGTTTCTCTTTCAAAACTCACCTGCAAAGGAATACACAGTTATTTAAACTTACAGTACAAATTTAATATGTTTTTTAAAAAAAGACAAAAAACCTTACGGACTGCTAAATTGGTTAATGGAAAAAGCTTTGGGTTTTGCACAGCAAAATAGTGATTGTCGTGGGTTATTGTTCAGATTAAATGAGATCATGCAGCCCAGCCATGTTTGGGAGCTCAGAACTTATTAGTTACATATGGGTTAGAATCTAAAAATAATAGTAATAGAAATAGCATTAGTGTCTGCTGTTGTTTTTATCTTCCGTTTTCTTAAATTTTCTGCTAAGTGCAGAGTCAAGTGTGTTAAATCTCATTAATGTTGAATTTGTCAATAATTCTTTGGAATAAGTTGTCTGGTTTTTTTTCTTTATATATTTTGAAGCTTACTATTAGGTAAATCGTTATTGTTAGGAAGAAAACTAAGAATTATTTCCCAAGGATCTCTAGACAGTAGGTCCTAGAATAGATTCTTCTAATGAAAAGAACTACCAGAGTTTTGAAGATAGAAGTGTTGGAGAAGCTGATATTTTTCAGTAGCAGCAGCAGGCAGACACCAGGCCACCGGAACACAGGAGGTGTGTTGCCAGAAGTTACAGGCCACCTAAGAATCTCATACATCGATGATATAGGCAGCTAAGATCATTTGGCAGAAGGTCTCCTACAATTAATTCTTCCAGAATTCTAAAAATGGTCCCCACAAAGCTTACAACCATGTATACACCTCTAAATCTATTCCTCTAACAATTTCCTATTGAGAATATATACAGTGGCTTCTGTTTCTCTGACTGAATATTGTCCTAATGGATTGAAACTTTCATGTTTATAAAATAGCCTTTTTAAATATAGTAATAACTTTGATCTAGAGCCTAATATTGCTAATATAAAAGTAACTATACTAGTTTTATTTTGATTAATATTTACCCATTATATGTTGTTTACATCAACTTTTCTTTCAAATTTTCAGTGAATTTTGGTTTTAGCTCTGTTATTACAATAAAAATATAGCTGGATTTTTTTCCAGTGGAGAATTATTCATATTTTAATTGGAATAATTTGTACCTTTACATTTATTTTTATTCATGATGTACTTGCATTTTTTTATCTACTTAATTTTATAATTTTTTGAATAAAAATTAGAAAGAACACAATACAAAGATGCTAAGTGTAGGATTCAGTAAGTTTTCATATATGTATATACCTGTATACTCTCCACTCCAATAAAGATATAGAGCTTATTCATCACCTACACCTAACTGTAGGAAACCGCTATTCTAATTTCTATCATCACAGATGAGTTTTGCCTGTTTTTGAACATTATATAAATGAAATCATAAAATGTATGATTTTTTTGTGTCTGGATTCTTTCATGGAACATATTTATGAGCTTCTACCATGTTCTTACGTGTATCAGTATTTTATTCCTTTTGTGTATCCAAGGAGTATTCCATTGTATGAATATGCCTAAATTTATTTAACCATTCTCCTGAAAATGGCCATTGGGGTTTTTGCAGTGTTCATTTACTAAGAATAAAGCTTTTATTAACATTCTTGTACAATGTTTTATGTTTATATGTTTTCATTTCTTTTTGCTAAAGACCTAGGATTGGCATCGATGAGTCACAGAGTAGACTTTTGTTTCAGTTTATAAGAAATTTTCAAACTTTTTTCCCCAAATTGTTGTACTGTTTGACATTCCCACAATGTATGAGAGTTCTAATTGTTCCGTGTCCTCGTACAATGATCCTTTCTGCCAAAGCTCAGTTGTTCCATCTGTGTATAAAGGAAATGATTCCAATGCAGAGCTCTGAGCAGTCAGAGAATTGGAGTATTTCCTTGTAGTCTGTTCCTGTAACTCCTTCCAGATACCATTTGGGAATGAATAATACTACCTGGCAGATGCTTGTGATCTGGGAGAAGTCCTCCAAATTGGAGCTGAGTCAGGCTGACATCTATTCTGGCAGAGTCCAATCTTATTACTAAATGGCCAGTGGGAAAAGCTAGCTAGTTCTCCATACACCTCTCCCTCCATCTATGAGGAATTTTTAGAGGAAAATGAAACAGAAAGCATCTTTTTAATCCGTATAGTAACAATCTTATATGAAATATTTAATTTTCTGCTTATTTGCTCACTGATGAAGGATTGACTATACAGAATGGACAAATATAAAATTGCAAAATATTTATTTATTTATTTATTTATTTATTTATTTATTTATTTATTTATTTATTTATTTATTTTTGTGAGGAAGATCAGCCCTGAACTAACATCCATGCTAATCCTCCTCCTTTTGCTGAGGAAGACTGGCTCTGAGCTAACATCTATTGCCAGTCCTCCTCCCTTTTTTTTTCACCCCCAAAGCCCCAGTAGATAGTTGTATGTCGTAGTTGCACATCCTTCTAGTTGCTGTATGTGGGACCCGGCCTCAGCATGGCCAGAGAAGCAGTGCGTCAGTGAGCGCCCGGGATCCGAACCCGGGCCGCCAGCAGCGGAGTGCATGCACTTAACTGCTAAGCCACGGGGCTGGCTCCACAAAATATTTATTCTTCATTTATTAAGAAATTATAAGGGATAAATGCAGTTTAAAGTTAACATATGTGATGTTAATGATCACATAGAAATCTACGATTTCACAGTGACCTCTTGTATGAAGATCAATAAGATCCCAGTCAACATATATAGTTATGAAACAAATGAAAGATTCTTTACATCATGGTAAAGATGATAAAGACCCTATTGACAAAACTTATAAAACTATCACTAGAGATATGTATACAAATTTCTTAAATTCTTTAGAAGAAACCACTGAGAGAAATGGTAAATTTATGGCCGAAATATTTAATCTGATATGGTAGACAACTCATTTATTTGAGGCTTGATAAATTCCTAATTTCTTTGTCTCTCGTAGTAAGGATACAAAAATATGAATATTTAGAAAAAATGTGAGAACTATAAAATATTTATTTTTATATAACATATTTTTTAAAACTATTTTCTTTGATAAAGTAAGAATAAATGGAGGCACATGCTATGCTTCTTGAAACAAAAGTTGAAATTTTAAAGACATCTTTTTTGAAAAATTAGTTTATATATGCCACTACATTTAAAATCCAAAGCAATAGATTTTAGGACTTAAAATAATTTTGATATTCATTTAAAAGGAATAAAAGAGAATAACCAAGAGAAATTTAAAGAGATTATAATAATGGAGGTAATAGACTATCACTTATTTTAAAAGTACAAAAATTTTAGAACACAATAAAAAAGAGAGAATCAGCTCCAAGTATATGCAAGGATTTAATAAATGACACAATCTTTATTTCATTACAAATACAAAAAAATAAGTATGGATGGAATGATTTCTTGAAAGTGAAAACAAAACCTTGAAACAATTAAAAAAGACTCTGCATGTGTGCATGTGTGTTTGTGTGTGTGAGAGAAGAAGGCTAAACCATGAAGGAAAATATTTCAATGATCTTACTTAATAATAGTAAAATCTGCACTTTGAAGGAATCCATAATTTAATTACAGTGCAACATATGTGCCAGACAGCATTTATTGATTTTCTAATATATGAATAATTAAGAAAATCTATACAGATAATGAGCTTCCATAAAAATTAAAGTATTTAAGCAGATAATTAACAAAAATAGTTTTTACATATGTATTTATGTTATTACTTAAATACAAATTAATTTGTGTCACTGTATTAGTTTGCTAAGGCTGCCACTACAAAATACCACAGATTGGTGGCTTAAACAACAGAGATTTCTCTTCTTTCTTTTTTTCAAAAAATTTTTATAGAAAAAAATTTAATTTATTTAAACTAAAAAAAGCAGTTCACCCATTTCTCCCAGGGTCTTGTTGTTGTTATGTAGAGTGTCCCCAATTAGGTTGAGTGGACCCATTATGCCTTTGTATATTAGGAGTAACCTTGTCAGTTTCCTCCAGGTTCATCTGCAACGCATTAACCACAAGAGTATCCCACACTTTGCCTAAACAGTACAGTATTTTGGGGGCTGATTAGATCCTTACTCAGTCTCATGAAGTATAAACCACCGAGAACACCAAGTGGGTTCTTGTCTTTGTCCGTAGCTATGCTGTCTGGGTCAAAGCCTCAAAAAGGCCAAATAGAACAGCTGCTAGCAAAGAAGATATCAAAGAGTTTGGAGTCAACCAAGAAGGAGGCAAATTTGTTGTGGGGGTCTCCATACTAGGTCTAGTGAATGGTGCTCCTAGAGCCATCTGATGTGCTATCACTGGGCTGAGAGCCTCGAAAGGAGGAGATATCAGAAACAATGCAGTTGCTTCCTTTTCAATCTGGATGTCTTTTATTTCATTTTCTTGTCTAATTGCCCTGGCTAGAACCTCCAAAAAAATTGATGTCAAAAAAGATATGATGAAACTGGTCATCCTTGTCTTCTTGTGATATAAAACTAAGATCTTAGTTTTGATCTAAAAATGATGTTAGCTGTGGGTATTTTTTTTAATGTAGAAATACTTTATCAGGTTGAGGAAGTTTCCTTCGATTCCTAGTTTCTTAAGTGTTTTTATCATGAAAATTGTTAGATTTTGCCAAATTTTTTTTCTGAGTCTATTGAGATAATCACATGATTTTTGTCATTTATTCATTCTAATACTTTTGATGAGAGGGGTTATGCAAAATAATTTATAGCTCTGAAATTAATTAAAAGGCATGACTGCTATTCAAAAGAAAATTACTTTACTTCTGACTGAATCGTTTAAATTTTTTTCTGTTTATCTTTTTGACCTTAGGCAGATGCTAAGAATCAAAAGGAGTATAGTATTTCATTCCTTTATTCTTTCAATAGATATTTAGAAGCACCTAAAAGTATCCAGGCTTGTGCAAAATGCCAGAATATATAAAAGAACTACAGATCCCAGGCCACAACCAGTATATCACCTGTTTTCATATGGCCTGAGAGTCAAAATAGATATACGTATTTTTAAATGTTTGAAAAAACAGCAAAAGAAGTATAGTATTTCATGACAGTTTACAATTATATGAAATTCAAATTTCAGTGTCCATAAATAACATTTTATTGGAACTTAGTCCCTCATTTATGTATTTTTTATGGCTGTTTTGTGCTACAGTGGCAGAGTTCAATAGCTGTGACAGACACTATGTGGCCCACAAGACATAAACTATTACTACTGTCTATTTACAGAAAAAGTTGGCTGCCACCTAACATAGATAGATCAAATATAGATATATATTGAAATAACCTCAAGGAAAAGATAGCCAAACAAATATGCAGTGCAATGTATAAGAATGGTACAATGTAATGCCAATGGCATTATCACAATGGAAGATAATAGAACAGAATTATAAATGAAGACTACTTAATACCACATAAAATTGGCAGAACATACCTCAAGAAGCTATTCCCTGATCTTAAAGGTTGAGAAGAAATTTCACCATAAAAAATAATTTTGTGGCAGAGTTCAATTAGAACAAGTCACAGAAGTGGGAACTATTGCGGAAAAAGTAGAAGCTCTAGCAGAATTGTGAAGTGTTATAAGCAACAACAACCACAACAGAAACAGAAAAAAGGAAGCGATGGCAGTCAGATTTGAGAAGTCAGATTGTGAAAGTATTTTAAGTCACCTATGTGAGCTTAGATTTCATGTATTTACACAATGGTATTTTAAATTCACAAATAACATGACCACGTATATAGGTTAGAAAAGTACACTGGTGACTGAATTTATCTGCAGAGTAGATTTAATTTGAGTGATACATGTTGAAAGCAGGTGGAAGCAGGTTGAATGGTTAATGGGGAGCTGAGAAACTGAATATGGTGAGTACGCTGTAAAATATTCTTTGACAAAATTAGATGAGAATTGGGAAAATATTACAAGGTTTTTATAGAGATATGTGAAATTAGGAAAGGACTTTTATGATTGGAGAGATTTGAGTATGTGCAAAGGCTATGCATGAGAGTCAGTAGTGTTGGAATGAGTCACTATAGGGACTAGTGGAGTAGTAAAAGAAGGAGCAATATGCCAAAGAAGGCGTGAAAAAATTCAATCAAAACCACATGATGCATAGTTGGACCTCAAATTTTATGAATCACACGAGACTGTAAGACTTGCATGAAAGCATGTCAGACTTTAAGACTTGGATGAAGGAAGTGATGATAAGTTTGATATACTTGTAACAGGTATTTTCACAGTTGAGAGTAATCTTCCATAATAAATAAAATTCATTTTTTAAGTAATAAGCCAGGTTTCCTGCTAAGAACAGGAGAGGTGGATCAGTAGTGGGTTTGAGGAGAGTGAGAAGAGTATAGAATACATTCAGGAGAATGAAAGTTGAATTATGAAATAAAAAAATTCACAGTACCATCTTAGTTCTGAATTGATAGACCATGGAAATTGATGTCTACCAATCTTAATAATTATAGTTTTCTCTTGTAACACTTAACTGCTCTTGTATAACAGCAGAAAAAAAGTAAATTGTAGTATTACTACAAGATTAGATCTTTTCCATACAATTTTGGCTAAGGACATACATGCAAGAGAACAAAAGGTGCTGTGAGACAACTATCAGATAATGAATAACAGGATATAGCTCAGAAGGAAATAGGCGGGAAAAAAGGAATTAGAGAATCAAAGATTTCTATGATCAAAGAACAACTATAGGTGGAAAATAAAATAGCATTTTGAAGTCATTAATTTTTTAAATGAAACATTTTCAGGGAATGAAAAATGTCATTAAACACATGTTTATTCTATCAAACCACGGACACTATTTTTGACCTATGACATCCTTAGATGAATGTTATAGTCTCTGCTCTGTAGAACTTCACAGCATAATGAGGGAAAAGACAATTAAATATAAACGTATAAAATAGTATGATAAGGAAAAACCAGACAGAAGATCAATAAGAAAACAAGACTTGAACAACCTATAGATCAATTGGACCTTACAGACATATACAGAACACTCCACTCAACAACAACAGAATACACACTCTTCTGCAGTGCACATAGAACATTCTCCAGGATAAATCATACATTAGGACACAAAATATATCCTAACAAATTTAAGACAATTGAAATCATACCAACTATCTTTTCCACCTACAATGGAATGAAACAAGAAATCAATAGCAGAAGGGAAACTAGAAACTCACAAGTATGTGGACGTTAAACAACACACTCTTGAACAACGAATGGATCAAAGAAGAAATCACAAGGGGAACTAGAAATTATCTTGAGACAAATGAAAATGAAAACACAGCATACCAAAATTTTTGAGATACAGAAAAGCAGTACTAAGAAGGAAGTTTATAGCAGTAAATATCTACATTAACAAAGAAGAAAGATCTCAAATCAACAACCTAACTTTACACCTCCAGGAACTAGGAAAAGAAGAAGAAATTAAACCTAAAGTTAGCAGAAGGAAGGAAATAATAAATATTAAAGCAAAAATAAACAGAGAGAATAGAAAACCAGTAGAAAAAATCAATGAAACTGAGTTGTTCTTTTTTAAAAAGATAAACAAAATTGAAAAATCCTATCTAGACTAAGAAAAAAGAGAAAACCCAAATAACAAAAATTAGAAATGAAAGAGGAGACACTACAACTGATGCCACAAAAATAAAAAGAATCATAAGAAACTACTATGAACAATTATACACCAACAATTGGATAATCTAAAAAAAAATGGATAAATTCCTAGAAACAAAATCTACAAAGACTGATTCACGAAGATTTAGAAAATGCTAACAGATCAATGATGAAGAAGGATATTGAGTCAGTACTCAAAAACCTCCCAAAAAAGAAAAGCCCAGGATTAGTTGGCTTCGCTGGAGAAATTGATGAAATATTTAAAGAAGAATTGAAAGGAAGAAGTGAAACTGTCACTATTTGCAGATTTTGCATATAGAAAACCCTAAATAATCCACCAAAAAACTTTTAGAAGTACTAAATGAATATGGTAAAGTTGCAGTATACAAAATCAACATACAAAAATCAGTTGCATTTCTATATACTAACAACGAAGTGGCAGAAAGACAAATTAAGAATACAATCTCATTTACAATTGCAAAAAGAATAAAATACCTAGGAATAAACTTAACCAAAGAGCTGAAAGATCTGTACACCCGAAACTATAACACATTGCTGAAAGAAATTGAAGAAGACACAAAGAGATGGAAAGATATTTCATTCTCTTGGATTGGAAGAATTAACACAGTTAAGATGTCCATACTTCCTAAAGCAATCTATAGATTCAATGCAATCCCTATCAAAGTTCCAACAACATTTTTAATATAAATAGAACAAACAATCCTAAAATTTATATGCAACAACAAAAGACGCCGCATAGCTAAAGGAATCCTGAGAAAAAAGAACAAAGCTGGAGGTATCACACTCCCTGATTTCAAAATATACTACAAAGCTATAGTAACCAAATCAGCGGGGTACTGGCACAAAAACAGACACATAGATCAATGGAATAGAATCGAAAGCCCAGAAATAAACACACACATCTATGGACAGCTAATCTTTGACAAACAAACCAAGAACATACAATGGAGAAAGGAAAATCTCTTCAACAAATGGTGTTGGGAAAACTGGACAGTCACATGCAAAAAAATGAAAGTAGACCATTACCTTACACCATACACAAAAATTAACTCCAAATGGATTAAAGACTTGCATGTAAGACCTGAAACTGTGAAACTTCTAGAAGAAAACATGGGCAGTATGCTCTTCGACATTGGTCTTAGCAACATATTTTCAAGCACCATGTCTGACCGGGCAAGAGAAACAATAGAAAAAATAAACAAATGGGACTACATCAAACTGAAAACTTTCTGCACAGCAAAGGAAACCATCAATAAAATGAAAAGACAACCTAACAATTGGGAGAAGATATTTGCAAACCATACATCTGATAAGGGGTTAATCTCCAAAATATATAAGGAACTCATGCATCTCAACAACAAAAAAACTAACAACCCAATTAAAAAATGGGCAAAAGGCCTGAACAGACATTTCTCCAAAGAAGATATACAGATGGCCAACAGACACATGAAAAGATGTTCAAAATCATTAACTATCAGGGAAATGCAAATCAAAACTACAATGAGATAGCACCTCACGCCGGTCAGAATGGCTACAATTAACAAGACAGGAAACATCAAGTGTTAGAGAGGATGTGGAGAGAAGGGAACTCTCATACACTGCTGGTGGGAGTGCAAACTGGTGCAGCCACTATGGAAAACAGTGCGGAGATTCCTCAAAATATTAAGGATAGAACTACCATACAATCCAGCTATTCCACTGCTGGGTATTTATCCAAAGAACATGAAAACACCAATGCGTAAAGACACATGCACCCCTGTGTTCATTGCAGCATTATTCACAATAGCCAAGACTTGGAAGCAACCTAAGTGCCCATCAAGGGACGAATGGATAAAGAAGCTGTGGTATATATACACAATGGAATACTACTCAGCTGTAAGGAATAATGAAATCCAGCCATTGTGGCAACATGGATGGACATTGAGGGTATTATGTGAAGTGAAATAAGTCAGAGGGAGAAGGTCAAATACCATATGATTTCCTTCATTAAGTAGTAGATAATAACAACAACAAACAAACACATAGAGACAGAGATTTCATTGGTGGTTACCAGAGGGGAAAAGGGGAGGGAGGAGGGCAAAAGGGATAATCAGGCACATGTGTGTGGTGATGGATTGTAATTAATATTTGGGTGGTGAACATGACAACATGATGTAATCCATGCAGAAATAGAAGTATAACAATGTACACTTGAAATTTATACAATGTTATAAACCAATGTTACCGCAATAAACAAACAAACAAAAAAAGAACTATCACCAATTTTTTCAAACTCTTGCAAAGAATTGAAGAGAACACTTTCAAATGCATTTTATGACCTAGCAGTATCCTGATACCAAAACTAGAAACTGGATAAAGACACTATAAGAAAAGAAAACTATAGCCCTATATCCTTGAGGTATATTTATGCAAAAATCTTCAACAGAATACTAGCAAAGTGAATTCAATAGTACATTAAAAGGAGTACATATTACGGCCAAATAGGATTTATTCTTGTGATGCAAGGATGACTGAGCATACAAAAGTCAATGTACTACTAGTGTATTACATTAACAGAATAAAAGGAAACACATACACACACACACACACACACACACACAGGATAATCTCAATTGACACAGAAAGAGTATTTGACAAAATTCAATAGCCTTTCATAATAAAAACACTAAACAAACTAGAAATAGAAGGAAAGATCTTTAAAATAATAAATGCAACATATGAAAAGCCCACAGCTAACATCATACTCAATAGTGAAATACTGAAAGCTTTTCCTTTAAGATCAGGACCAAGACAAAATTGCCTGCTTTTGCCATTTCTATTCAACATAATATTGGAATTACTAACCAGAGCGATTAGGCAAGAAAAAGAAATAAAAGGTATCCAAATTGGAAAAAAATTATGTCTGTTCATAGATGACATAATTTTATATACAGAAAAATCTATTCCACATGCAAAAACTCCTATTTGAATCAATAAACAAATTCAGAAAGTTGCAAGACACAAAATCAACACACAAAAATCAGTTGTGTTTCTATGCACTAATAAGGAACAATCTGGAAAGGAAATTAATAAAACAATTCTACTGACAATAGCATCATAAATAATAAAATATTTATGAATAAACTTAGCCAAAGAAGGAGAAGAATTGTACACTGAAAACTACAAAAGATTCCTGAAAGAAATTAAAGAAGACACAAATAAACGGAAACATATCCCATGCTCATGGATTGGAAGACTTAATATTGTTAAAATGTCCATACTCCTCAAAGCAATCTACAAATTCAATGTAATCTCTATCAAAACCCCAATGGCATGTTTTTTTTCAGAAGTAGAAAAAAAATGCTAAAATCCACATGGAATCTTAAAGGACCCTCAACAGACAAAACAATCTTGAGAAAGAAAAACAAAGCTGCACTTCCTGATTTCAAAACATATTACAAATCTGCAGTAATCAAAACAGTATGGTGCTGGCATAAAGGCAGACATAAAGACCAATGGAACAGAAATGAACTCTTACGTATATGACCAAATGATCTTTGACAAATGTGCTAAGGCTATGTAGTGGGGTAAAGATAATCTCTTCAACAAATGGTTTTGGGAAAATTGGATATCCACATGCAAAAAAACACAATTGGACCCTTATCTCACATAATACACAAAAATGAACTCAAAATGGATTAAATACTTAAATATAATACCTGAAACAATAAAACTCTTATGAGAAAACATAGGTAAAATCTTCTAGACATTGGACTTGGCAGTGTTTTCTTGGATATGACACCAAAAACACAGGGAACAAAAGCAAAAATAGACATGGGAGATTACATCGAATTAAAAACCTTCTACAAA
The DNA here is from genome assembly GCF_057802395.1 of Ceratotherium simum simum. Taxonomy (NCBI): domain Eukaryota; kingdom Metazoa; phylum Chordata; class Mammalia; order Perissodactyla; family Rhinocerotidae; genus Ceratotherium; species Ceratotherium simum. The sequence continues at coordinate 32,267,847 of NC_141928.1, read as the reverse complement.
GCAAAGGAAGTAATCAACAGAGTGAAAAGACAACCTATAGAATGGGAGAAAATATTTGCAAACTGTACTCCTGGTAAGGAGTCAATATCAAAATATATACTCATATAATTCAACAGCAAAAGAAGTAGCTTGATTAAAAATGGGCAAAGGACTTGAATAGGCATTTCTCAAAAGGAGACATACAAATAGCCAACAAGTATATGAAACCATACTCAACATCACTAATCATCAGTAAAATCACCACGATATCACCTCATATCCTTAGGATGGCCACTAACAAAAAAACAAAAATAAGAAGTGTTGGCCAGGATGTGGAGAAATTGGAATGCTGGTGCACTGTTGGTGGGAATGTAAAATGGTGCAGCTGTTATGGAAAACAGTATGGAGGTTCCTCAAGAATTTAAAATCAGTACTACCATATGATCCAGTAATCCCACTTTTGGGTATATATCTAAAAGAATTGAAAACAGGATCTCAAAGAGATATTTGCATACCCATGTTTATTACAGTATTATTCACAATAGCCAACAGGTAGAAACCACCTAAATGCCCATCAATGGATGAATGGATAATGTGGAATATACATACAATGGAATATTATTCAGTTTTAAGAAAAGAAGGATATCCTGTCACATGCTACAGCATGGATGAAACTTGAGGACATTATGCAAAATGAAATAAGCCAGTCACAAAAAAATCTAATACTGCATGATTCCCTTATATGAGGTATCTAAAGTAGTCAAACTCTTAGAAACAGACAGTAGAATGCTGGTTGCCAGAGACTGTGGGGAATGGGAGAGGAGAGTTTTTCAGTGAGCATAGAGTTTCAGTTTTGTGAGATGTAAAAGAAGTTCTAGAAATCTGTTGTACAACAATTTGCACATAGTTAACACTTTTGTGCTCTATACTTTTTAAAAATGGTTAAGATGGTAAATTTTATGTTATGCATCTTTTACCACACACACAAAAAATAGTGTGATAGATTTGGCTATGCACCGAAGAAGGATGCACCAAAAAAGAAATTTTTTTCTCAGACTGAGAGATAAGGGAAGAACTCCTGGGAAAAAAGGCACTAGGTTTAAATCTTAAGGAGACATAATAATAGCATCTTGGAAAAAGACGGGGCGGAGACATTATATGAGAACATCATGCGCAACTGCGAAGTAATATAAAGATATTTCTAAAGAGCTATAAATATTAGTATATGTACATATTTGTATAAAACAATATGATTGTCATAGTTTGCGATTTCAATATCATACCATTGCTATCCACACTCTTTCTCAAATAGGAGCTGGTTGTTGGAGTGGGGAGGCAGTGCTTTGGGAAATGGTGTGGGAGATCAAGATTTGGCCACCCTGAAATCTATCTCTTTACCTTGGTTGTTTTCTCTGAGGACATTTGACCTCCCCCACTAACTGCCTAAAGAATTTGACATGGTGGCTCCTTCCTGGAACAGATCTATCATGATGGCTGTAAAGATGACATAGGGTAAATGTTACAATAGGAAAGGCACCAACAAGCCCCTCTTATCAGAAGTTCTGTCTCTCTGGCCACATTCTCTGGATGACCCTGCGAAGAGTTGCCAGACAATCATTTACATTTATAAGGGAAATCTCCATTTGTAAAGCTATCTCCCTCTCTGTTTGGAGAAGAGAGGGGGATGAGCTCATCTCTAGTGACTTATCAATGTGGAAGGTGAGGCCTTGAGCTACATAATAAACCTTACTCTTGTTTACTGTGCTTTAGTGGTAATGTCCTGTAACTGACTCCCCCCACCGCCAAAATCCTCCTTTGTCATTGGCTGAAAAAGATATTTAAGACGAGAATTTCTGCTATTGTGGGGAGAAACGCAGTGTCCCTGCTTTCTCCCATGTATACATGTTATTAAACTTGGTATTATTTTCTCCTGCTAACCTGTCTTGTTGATTATTTGGCCAGCCAGAAGAACCTTAAGGGAGAGGGCAGAAGGAGATTCTCCCTCTTCCCCCGACAATGGCATCAGGAGAAATCAGGTTAGAAACATAGGTAGGAATTGTATGACAAAATGTCTTAAATTACGTTAACGTTTTGAATTTTATTATGAGGACAATGTGGAGTCACTGACGGAAATCAAGGAAAGACTTGTCTTGATCCAACTTGGTTTCAGAATATTCACCTCAACACAGTATTTTGGGTGATATATTCCTGAAGACTAAGCCTATAGACACGGAGACCTCTAGACTACAGTAGTAATAGATCGATGCATTTATTTAAAACCAAAGATATAAGTCAAGGGGCCCGTCTGGTGGCACAGCAGTTAATTGCGTGCGCTCTGCTTTGGCGGCCCGGAGTTTGCAGGTTGGGATCCCAGGTGCGCACCGACACACCACTTGTCAAGCCATGCTGTGGCAGCGGCCCATATAAAGTAGAGGAAGATGGGCACGGATGTTAGCCCAGGGCCGATCTTCCTCAGCAAAAAAGAGGAGGATTGGCATGGATGTTAGCTCAGGGCTTGTCTTCCTCACCAAAAAAAAAATATATATATATAAGCCCAGAAATAAATCACCAGAAGTAGAAGTAGAAAAGAATGGCAAATGAAGAGACAGGTAGTTCTAGTTACCTGTTGCTAAATAAATAAATTTTTAAAAGCCCCAGATTTTAGTATTATAAAACAAAACCATTTTATCATGCTCAAAATCCCTGTGATATGAAATTCAGAAAAAGAAACAATGTGGATGGCGCCTCTCTTCTCCACAATATCTGGCACACCTCAAATGCCTGGGTCCTGGAATAAGTAAAGCTGCAAGACTTGTACCGTGGTCTAAAACTATCGCACATGTAAAAGGAAGAATTAATATAATTTGTCATGACAGTTTAAGTGTAATGCAACTTCAAAATGGAACCATTCACTCTGGTTCCTCAGTTATAATATATAATAATTATTAATGGATGAACTGTAATCATTCAATAACTTTAAATTAGCAGTTGCTATTTTCTCAAACACCTTCCATCTCCCCATAATTATTGCAGCGTTCTAAAAAATATACTAAGATTATGACTACTCACATATACATAAGCACGTTAATTACATCCGTCTTTGGAACATATAAGGCAAAAATATTTGACTTATTTGAAAACAATCTATTTTAACAAATATCCTTACACGCACAGAACTACAGTACAGAATTTTAATATTTTTTATTTGTATGTGATTGTAGGTAATATCAGATGAGGTAAAAATAAGTTTTTAGTTGCTTGAGAATAACATTTTACTCCTGATTTTTGATGACACAACAATTGGAACTAATCTATTCTTTGCAGGATTTAAATTTTTACTCAACAAGTTCTTGATTAGAATGAATCAAGCAGTGGTGAATACATTTAACATCAATATACACTCAGGAACACATCTCTTCCTGAACATGTAGCAAATAGAGTATTTGTAAAATCGAGCAGGCATTTTATTTTTCAAGAAAAGTCCAAGATTATGACAATATGGAGAGGGAAAATGTTCTAGTTTAGTGATGAAATCGGCATGTTTGGTTTAAGCTTTGGGACTGAATATAGCACTTGAATATTCACCCTTGAATTAGCAAGTTAAGAAACATAAATTCGAAAAACATAGAGATTTCAGTGATGATTATTTGTGTGCACAACAGTGTGACTCTCAAGGCTTATGATGTCAAATCTGTTATTATTACCTTCCATAGTAGTTAAACAGGAGCAGGTTGCTGAAGCTTTATGCAAGAGTTATGTGAGCCAACCAACTTCTAAATAATTAAAGTAATATTCATACCTTCTAAAAATATAGGTATCCAGCCACCCAGGAGATTAGCTTATAGCTGATGCCTATGAGACATGCCATGATTATTAATGATACTAGTAAAATTGAAGCTGACGTGCTCTGCTGCAAAGGGGTTGATGTGGAAACGCAATGGAGCATGATCTTTCCTTTGCCAAAGGAAGGATTTCTCATGTCTTGCTTCTTTTCAGATTTCTGGTCAGAAAAGTTGGAATTTATTTTATTTGGTGTTGACAGATGTTTCTTCTTGTACCACAGACAGTTGGAAACATAAAAAACCGAAGATTTGCTTCTAAAATATTTCCTGTTATTGTTTCTTATAAGGTATTATAGTTCAAAGAATATGCTTCTTTGGAATAACATCAGTTCAAAACAAACCAACCAAACAAACACGCATGCACACACACACAAACACACACACTGTTTTATAATTAAAAAAATTGAAGCTGTGACACAATCTGTCCCTAGAATAATGTGAACTCATAGTATTCAGGAAGAATTAGCAGTTTTTATCTTTCTCTGTGAGGTTTTCACTTTACCCTTTTTTTTCAGGGTAATTTTTTTATTGTAGGTCTCTTTTAGTATTGGCTAACAGAAAACCTATCCCCAATCTAACAGATTACACACAGCCATTTCCACATTTCCTCACAGTCAAAAACTCTCTGACAAGATACCAGAAGGTCAGGAGAGATGATGTTTTAAGGGCTGGGTCTTGAGGACAATCCTGGTTGCATTTAAATCTCAGTACCAAATGCACTAACAGTTCCCTACTGATATTTGTGGCTTTTTATTCAACTAGTAAAGAGATTATAACAGGTAAATTGTTCTTCTAATTTTCCTTCCACTATCCCTTATCCAAATGAAACTCTGATAATGCCAAAATGAATAATCTTCTTAATTAGCTGTAAGGATTTAAATAAGTTGCTTAACATTCATGAAACTTCATTTCTCAATTGAAATTGGAGAATTGTGTGTCTACCCAATGAGGTTGTTGTGAGGATTGCATAAGCAAGACTGGGCACATAGAATGTTCACATATAAAGGAAAACACTTCACAACAGCAATTATCTAAAAGAAATATATGATGGTAGAAGGATAGGTAGATAGATACAGAGATAGATATAATTATCAGAAAAGAAAAACAGCATCTTACATATTTCCAAAATTATCATTTTTATCATAGCTATGGATATGTTTTCTGAGGCTGTTTTTGAAACTGTGAGGTTTAACTAAGCATAGCCTTTATTTTAAACCTTAGGAGAAAATAACCGGTGATGAGGGGAAACAGAAGTGAACACACAAGGAACAGCCTAAACCAAACCAATTTGCTAACAAAACCAATTTGATAGCATCCACGTATATGACGGCCATACAAATGTTTTCCGTCACAGGAAAGTGTGTTTGAGCGGTCATTTAACATCAATATAGCCTCAGACCTCTAGCAACACTCTTTATTAAACAGTCAAACCTGATTTAATTTCTCTATTGACACCAATCTCTAAACATGAAGCTAGAGCCAAGGTCAATTCGTTCTAAAATGAGAAAGAGACTCCTGTTAAATTCGGACTTCAAACACATCTTTGTGTAATCTTGTCTAAATCATGAATCCATGAATAAATAAGGCTTTTGGCTCAAGTTTCACAAATTTTAGAGAAAAAAAATGAGTTTGTTTATGTGAACTTGTAGTTCTCAGAAATTCAGACATTTTAGATATAAACATTTAATTTATAACAGTTATATGTAGAAAAAGAATGTAAGATAGATTCTTTTCCTTTTGTTGTTTTAAATGTAGACCAGGACAGTTGATAACATGAAGCTAAAGAAATTGGAATTTATTCAGTAACAATGAGCATTTATAGATGTTTGCACTGGATAGGGGTCCTTCTGTCTGAGTCTTTTTCCACTTTTTTAAGAAATGCACATTTAGAACCGCGTAGCTTTTTCAGCCTGTTTTCTGCCCATTGATGACTGGAGAACAATGACCTCTTTCTATTTTGAACTGTCCTGGCATGTTTTAATAAATGCTGATAAAATTCCTTTGAATAGTTTGTGGACTTTCTGCACTTCAAATTATATGGTTCTTCCTTTAGTTCATTTTTTTTTTCTATTTTATCATGGGCAATAAGAGAAGTCAGTTGGAAATTTCAGTATTTGGCGGGAAATCACTTAACCAGCTCTGTGATCATTAGGTACCATTCTAATTTTCATGTTCACGCAGGCAAAAATGTTACTAACTGTTCTGCCAGGGTATCACAGGTGCACATTTCTCCAACCTCCAGTTACACAAGCCTCACTATTATTCACTAACATTTTCCTTAAGGCTCTTCCAATCATTCTGCCATAACCTGATGCCAAAGCCAATGACACGTTTGGTTTTTCTTATAGCATAACCCTTTTCTAGTACTAAATTTTGTTCTGGATATCTATTGCTACATAACAAACTACTACAAAACTAAATGACTTGAAAGAACAATGATTTTTTTTTTAATATATCTCACATTTTTTTAGCCAAGAATTTGAGCAGGCAATTCTTCTGTGCCAAGTAAAGTCATGCGGTTGTAATCAGATTGTGGTTGTTCTATTCTGGAGGATCCAAGGGTGATTTCACACACATCGCCTCAGTGGAGATGATTGGAGGGCTGGGTTCAGTTGATCCCCTTTCCTACTTAATGCTGTCTCAAGATCTCTCTAGGATAGAAGTTGAGCTTCATTTTTTTAAACAGCATTATTGTGGTATAATTAATATAAACAAAACTGCACATATTTAATACACACAATTTTTTGAGCTTGGATATATGCATACACCCATGAAACCAACTTGGAAATTCAGTTCTTCAAGAGACCAGCGTAGAGCTGCCAGTCTTCCGAAAGGCAAGTGTTACTTCTGCCATAAATTGGTAATCAAAGCAGTTAGCGGCCAGCCCAATTCAAGCGGAGAGGAAATGGAAGTCAACTTTCAATGGGTGGAGTGTCAAATAATCTAGGTCTGTATTTAATTTGCGTTAATGAAGGAACAGGTAGAGAGATTCAAAAGAAAAATGGAAGTTGCAAAAAGTAAAGCAACACAAATGATAAATATGAAGGGTGCAATAACCGAAGTTAAAACAACTTCAATGTTGAGCTTCAAGTATATTGTAAATGGTGGAAAAAAGATTCAGTGGATTTGAAGACAGTTCAAAAATGCATTCAATCTAAAAACTAAGGAGTAAAAAATGAAGAAAAGTGAAAAGAACCGCAATAACTTGTGGAGCAATATTGAACTTTCTAAAATACATGTAATTACAGAAGGAGAAGAGAAAGATATAGAAGTAGAAAAGATATTTGAAGAAATCATATGCAAATATTTCCAAATAAAATGAAAAATGTTGACTTAATGATCTAAGATAATCAGTGAACTCTAAGCAGGGTATATAAAAATGAAGCCACAGTTAGCCACATGGTAGTCAAACTGCTAAAAATAAAGATGAAGGGAAACACTTGAACCAGAGAATACTGCCAGATTATATATAAGAAGGATAGGAATTATGGTTGACTTATAAGAAACAATGGAAGGCACAGAAAATAGAACAGTATCTTCAAAGGGCTGAAATTAAAAAAAAATATATTATCTCAAAATTCTTTATCAAGGAAAAATATCCTTTGAAATGAGTGAAATAAAGACATTTTTCGATAGTAAGGAGCTGAGAGTATTAATTGCTATTAGACCTGCACTTCAGAAAATACTAAAGGATGTTCTTCAGAATTAAGAGAAATCACATCAGATGGAAACTTGGATCTATGCAAAGACATGAAGAGCACTGGAAATAGCAAATATATGAGCAAGTATAAAATACGTATTTTTTTCTCTTAATTCCATTAATAGACACCTCGCTGCTTAAACTTTAAAGCAAAACTAATAAACTGTAAAGTTGGTTTTATACCTTGAAAAAAGTGAAAAATATGATGACTGTAGCAATGAGGATGGTGATACATATAACTATGTAATAATAATAATTAATATTAGTAATTTTAATTAATTAATAATAAATGTTATTTTTGTCATAAAATTTAGAACTAAAAAGCCAATAGAGGAAATAAAATGAAATAACAAAAATTATTCTGTTAATAATATTCATAGGCAGGAAAGGAGTAACATTGGGATATACAAAAGGAAAAATGGAAAAGAAATAGCAAAATGTAGGCTTAAACAAACTATATTAATAATGACATTACATAAATACAGAATACACACTCCAATTAAAAGGTAGAAATAGACAATTTAAAAAAACAAAATACAATTATTTGATAGCTACAGCAGAAAAACATTACATATGAAGATGCACATGAGATGAAAGCAAAGGATGATTTAAGATGTATTATGCAAACATGAAGCACAAGAAAGTTAGAATGGATATATAAAAACAGATGAAGTAGACATCAAGAAAAAAGTTTTACTAGATACAAAAAAGGACTTTTCATAATGATAAAAGGTTTGATTCGTTAAGGAACATAGATATTCAAAATTTGTATTGACCCAATAAAAGAACATCAAATACATTAAGTAAAAATAGAGTGAACCAATGGAAGAAATAGACAAATCCAAAATCATATATGAATATTTTAATACTCCTTCCTCAGGAATTTATAGAAAGAGTAGACAAAAGTCAACAAGGATCTAAGAGCTATCAACAATTCTATGAATCAACATCATCTGAGTGATATTTACAAAGCTAAAACCAACAACTTTACAATATACATTCTCTTCAAGTGATAAGGAACATTCACCAAGATTAACCATAGGCTAAATCATAAGACAAGCCTCAATATATTTACAAGAATTAAAATCATACAGTGTGATGTATGACCAAAAAGGAGATGTTAGAAATCAATAAAGTCGAGATATCTGAAAAATCCCCCAATATTTGGGAACTTAAAAAAAGCACACACTTATAAATATCCCATATGACAAAGAAGAAATGAAAAGGGAAATCAGAAAGTATTTTAACGCAAAAGATTATGAGAAGTCAACATATTAAAATCAATGGAATTCAGCTAAAGTAGACCTAGGAGGAAGAATTCTAGTATTTAAAAGCTTACACTAGAAAAGAGATAGGTTTAATCACAGTGATTTATGTTTCCATTTTCTGAAGCTGGAAAAGATGAACAAATTATATGCAAAGGAAGTAGTAGAAATGAAATAACATATGTAAGAAGAGAAATCAATGAAATAGTAAAAGTCAACAAAAAATTCGCAAAGTCAGGACTTGGTTATTTCAAAAGATTATTAAACTTGACAAGTCCACAGCAAGACTAATCAGGAAAAAAGAGAGAAAAAATAAAAATTAGCAATATCAGGAATAAAAGAGAGACTATCACAACCATTCCCACAAACACTAAAATAATAAAATTAACTAAAGAAGACAAAGAATGGGGCCAGCCTGGTGGCATAGTGGTTAGGTTCGCACACTCTGCTTTGGTGGCCAGGGGTTTGTGGGTTCGGATTCTGGCCACGGACCTGCACACTGCTCATCAAGCCATGCTGTGGTGGCATCCCACATACAAAGTAGAGGAAGATTGGCATGGATGTTAGCTCAGTGACAGTCTTCCTCAAGCAAAAAGAGGAAGATTGGCAACAGATGTTAGCTCAGGGCCAATCTTTCGCACCAAAAAAAAAAAAAAAAAGGTGATGTATAAGTCAATAGAAATATTTTGCATACAGTTTATGTTCTAATAAACAGGGACAATGATCACTGAACACATTTCTAAAGTCTTCAGGATATTATTATTAGATTATTTTGGCTCTCAACATCAATAATTCTATTATATCATCACCGAATAGTGTTTACAATTATTCCTGAAAAAATATTTTATAGTTTTTCAAAAAGAGTATTTGCAAATTTTTCATTAATACCATAATCTGTAAAAACATGCTTTTCAAATAATCCAATTGTATATTAGCAAAGGCAATTGAAAAATAAAATTTAAAAATATTTTTAAATTGCATTAAAAACAGAAAATACTGAGAAGAAAATTTAACAAAAAATGTACAAGATATGTACCAAAAAATATTAAGAATTGCTGAGTGAAATTAAAGAAGACCTTAAAAAATGGAGAGGTATAGTATGTTTATAAATTGGATCATGCAATATTTTCAAGATGTCCTTTTTCTCCAAAAAGATTTATATACTTACACACAATTGCAATCAAATCTCAACAGGCATTTTATAAAAATTGATGAGATGTTCTATGTTCTAAATGTGTATAAAAATTGAAATGGTCTAATATAGTCAAAACAGTTTTGTAAAATAAAGGATTTGAAGAACTTAATACCACTTGTTTTTGAGACTTAAGATCAAGATAGTCAAATAATTAATCAAAAATATTTTTCAAAAATCAATACTATTCAAAATGTTTCTCAAGGTATAGATTAATTTGTAGTTTGTCAATACATTGAATAATGAGATTTGATGTTAAGTTGTGATTAATGTCCAGGGAGCAGAAATTCCTCTAATTGCAGGATAAGAAAGTTTGTGGCTCTATGCCTTAGATGCTTACTAATGAAAAATATGATTTAACATAATTAGAACCAAATTTATGAATAAATATCCCATGATAAAAGATCCACAAAAGCAGTGATAATTGTCAAAGTATGTCAAATAAAATAATTTAAAATAATATAAATAAAATATCTTAAGTAATTTTAGTTATTTATTTTTTGTATGTTTACAATACACATATTGTATTTATCAGATTCCTACAGAGGATTAGGAACTGAGATGAATGCAAGCATTTATCAAATGCCTGCTGAGCACCAGGAAATGGGTTGAATGCTCAGATTCAAAGACGATAAAAGGCACAATCAGTTTGGCTGTTGTGCATAGTCGAGGAAGATAAGGGAGGAAACAGAAAAAAGAATTGTTTTCTTCTAAGAGAACGGGTTCTCACTGTGGCTGAGGAAAGTCAGAGGAAAAGATTCTCTCTGCTTTCAGAGATGATGAAGGAAAGAAAGAATTCTTATGGTTTGGTTCAAAGCATGTATTTGTGAGTAGAGCATCTTCTGATTTGCCTACTGTAACATTCTAGGCATATTATGAGCAAAATCTCTCATTTTTGTTTAAGTACATTAAAAATCTGTTAATTGAGACCTGAAGCATGATAATCTTGGCCTGTTTAACACAGAGTATTCATATGTCAGGGAGGGAAAAGTCCCCTTTCTACCTTTCTTGTGTTCTTATGGCTGGACTAATAAAAAAATTGACACAAGACTGTATTAACAAGAGAAAGACCCAGTTTAATAGGTACATATTGGAGATCATAGAGAAATGCTGCTCAGAGAGTGAACAAAGCAGGTTGTATATATATCTTTTATACAAAGAAACAATAAATCTGTGAGGAATTGACAGGACAAAGAAACTTAGGTTTAGGGTATGTAATTAATGAGGAACTTAAACAAGTTTAGGTTTGAGATACTAAATTAACAATGTTTGTTTATATAGGCTTCTTGGCCCAGAATTCCCTAGCTCTCGTAATAAGGATGCAGAGAGAGCACCTTTCATGTGGGAGATTTATTTCCTGCTTTCAGAGGGAACAGAGACAGGAGGTCAGAATGCTTTTATTGCTTCTCAAGTAATTTTAATTCAAAATAATCAATATGCCATTCTGGGATATTTTGGGGTGACCTGCCCTAAGCCCCAACACATATCTGCCCCAAATCCCTGACAAGGGATTTCTTTCGTTCATCTTCTCAGAAACCAGAGTCAAATTCAAAAAATGATTCTTGGGCACTAAATGCTCCCCTCCACCAGTGGACAGGCGTTGTCTGTATTAGGTTACAGGGATAGGTCAAATCTAGTTCATCACAATGCAGAGACATTTCAACAGAGAATACCATATACCAAAGAGAGAGAAGCACTGCCTGACAGTTATAACAGCAAGAACCAATGAAAATGGGTTTGTTCAGCACATTGAGCATACTTCCAGTAGAATCAATTTATCAAATTTTGCCTGTATTTATTCTAGTATTGTCTGAGCCTGAGTTTTACAAGATTGGATAGAGAAGCAAAAAGATTAAGAGAAGTCCATAGGAAACTTGACATGTCTATGACATTATTGCAGAAATGACTATCCTCATATTTGTGATCTGAAAGTCAAACACAGAGTAGTTGTCATCTTCTTCTATCATGCAATAATCATCAGAAGTAGTGTCAGAAGTAGGACAGCATTAAAAATACTGAATTACTTATCTATTTTGTTTAAGAATTAGCTGCTAATTTTAATTTATAACAGAGTGTAGTTAAATGTAAGAGTTTAAATAAATTTGTTTTCTTAATCTTTGGTATTGTTTTTCAGTACTAAATCTTATTCAACAATATTTTTTTATTATTTACAGGGAAAGATTAGTCCCCATTAAGTAGATATTTTACCCAAACCAATAATCCCTGGATATTAAAGAGCTTTTGTATGTCTTCCCTTGATGCTTTTTTAAATAATCCTTATTAAAAGAGTTCCATTCCATTGGTAAAAATAGAACGCTAACACAAATTAAGTTAGCATGTATGAACTCAATATAAATAGTGTTAAATAAGTAATTAAGCATTTCCAAAGAATATTTTTAAACATTACTAAATAATGATTACCTGTTCATGATAGCTTACCATTTGGTCTTTGTTTTTAATAATGTAAGTGGATGGTTAAGAACACGGGCTTTGGATTCACATAAACCTAGGTTTGATTTCTGGCTCTGCAATAAATTGGCTGTATTTTCTGGTAATGTATTAAAATGTTCAGTCTTCACTTTCCTCTTCTAGAAAACGGAGATGACAGTGCAATATCCAGGGTCATTCGGAAAGTTAAATGAGATTTTTTATGCAAAACACTTAATACAGTATCTGGCACTAGTAAATACTTAATAATGGTTTAAACATATCTGCTAGTAGAGATAAATCCTTATTCTTTCAGGACATATGATGGCTAGAACTTGCCAAATGGCTTTAGCCCTTTGTTGTTGTTATCCAAAGTGTGATGCTGGTTAGGTAAAGTGAATGAAGAAGGCTTCCATCACCACCTTTGCATATGCACCATTACAGTGCTCTTCAGGCTTGAAGCCGTGACCACTGGACCCCTGCCTGGGCTGTTACTTTCATTCTTCCCCTTTGTTTACTCATATAAGAAAACAATGAGCTCTCCTGACTTATAAGATTCCAAATCAAATGAAAAGCCAGAAAAAAAAAAAATTCTACTTTGGGGAAAAAAAAAAATCTGTTATTTTTAAATCCTTGCTCATGATGTGAAGAGAGTTCATGATTAAAGAAAGAACAATAGGGCAATTCTCTTTCAAATTTAACTTTAGTCATGTAATTAAATTGGGTAAGTAGGAGAGTATAGAATAATCAGGTTTACATTCATTCTACACTATTATTCTTCCTTTAATTATTAAAAAAAAAGTATAAAAAACTGTCCAAAAATGAACCAAATAAATGGTACTTTAGTCATTTCTCAAATACATTAATTTAACATGTGTCTGCTTCAATCGCAATGGTAGTTATAAAATCTGAAGCAGTAGTATCTCCTTGAGGCCAGAGCCAGGGCCAGGGCCAGGGCCAGGGCCAGAGCAACAGCACTTCAAAAAATAATACTTTCCTGAGATTCAAATGTATTTTGTTCTTCCTGTGAATAGATAAAAGCTGAGTAGACTCCTGTACTTTGCTATTCACATTGATCTTGTACCAAAGTGTTGATAAGGGTGGAAATTCCCAGAAAGTGGAATACCCCACCCGGAGAAAGTTCTTTGTCACTAGGAGTATCCCTGTGGAGACACTGGCTGAGAGAAACCTGTGTTCAGATCAGCACAGCAGGGAGACTGTGCGATACTCTGAACACTTCTCAATGGTGTTTTCCTCTCTTTTACTTTCAATAAACTACACCAATACTCTTTCTTCTATTTTTATAAAGATATACTCCTTCCAAATTTATATTTTCAAGTTATGTGACAGTTTTATGTTAAAAGAGCATTAAATTTTATGATTTTAAGATAAATAAAAATGAAGCAATGTAGAAAAGTATAGAAGATTTAAATCAAGTGTAATCTCTTTGTTCTGAAATAATTTTAAAACCCTTAATATTTTATTTAATTCATGTAAATTTAAAACAAATGTTTTTACACAATTGGTATCATGCTATATATCCTATATTTGTATTCTTTATTTGTACTCTTTTCTTCTCTTAATTTCTTAATGCTTTTCTTCTCTTAGCATTCATATGCATTTCTCAATTGTTTCTCAGAGATACAGGGTTAATGATTAGCTATATAGCATTCCACTATACAAATTACTATAACTAAATTATTGTATTCTTAGACACTTGGATACATAAAAAACTTTTGCTGTTTATATGTCTACAGAGAGAGGTTATTCCTCAATGACTTTTGTGGTAAAGAATGATAAGCATATATTTCCTAAATTAAACTATTCTTAAACTCATGGGCTAAAATATATTAGATCATTTATCTCTAGATGGCTAGGGTAGTGGGATTTGCAAATTGAGTGCATTATTTCATAGTTCCTGACTTTCAAAAGTCTTCTTTAGCATTCTAATAATCTCCATATAATCTTTATGCTTCACTGTCTCTGTTTTGTACCCACCTCCCTAGCTTAGGACAGTTTCTGGAGACCATCACACATATTTTGGGATGAAGAAGATTTATTGAGCACATGCCATTTGGTAAGCATCAAATAAATCATGAAGATCATTACTCTGTTTTCTTCATTTCTCCCTAAGCCTTTAAGTCATTAGTTCTCAAATTACTGACATCTTCTGATATTCTATGCAAGAATGACCTTTTCTTCTCTTCTGCACACACTTTATCAGTCCAAATGACAGTTCCCATAAATATGCCTGTGCATATTGGGAAAAGCAAGCAGAATACATATAGCTGTAGCTTTGCACACGTGTATAAGCCTATGTTTTCTAAACTGAACCTTGGCGCATGAACTATGTTTGACTGATTGATTGACAGGCTAAAAGCTACTCTTAAAACTCTGGGAAGGGATGCCTTCCTGTCTCATGGCTTTGTTACTCTCATTACCAATATATGGAGTGAGACTACTACATAGGCTCCATCTCTGATCAAAAATTGTAATTCAAGAGGCTGGCCCCGTGGTATAGTGGTTATGTCTAGTGCGCTCTGCTGTGGCAGCCTGGGTTCGCGAGTTCAGATCCCGGGTGCAGACCTACACCACTCGTCAAGCCATGTTGTGGTGGTGACTCACATACAAAATAGAGGAAGACTGGCACAGATGTTAGCTCAGGGCTAATCTTCCTCAAGCAAAAAAAACAGGAAGATTGGCAACAGATGTTAGCTCAGAGCAAATCTTCCTCATCAAAAAGAAAAAAATTGTAATTCAATATTTGGTGTAAAGTCTCTTCTTATGATTTGGTGCATTTTTTAGTGAAAAATAATATCTTTTAAGCATTCTGTAAGCTAATCACTTAGAATCCCCTGATCTATCAGAGCTTATTTATGAATGCTTATGAAAGTTTAGAAATTCAGTCAAGGAATATCATTGGATAAAAGTTTTCTATTTGTTTATATAATTGCAAGTTCACTCCTGAGGATATGAACCTCAGCTGTCATATGTACCTGATTAATTGCGTCCCTTTCCAGCTCTTAAGGAAGCCCCACTATGTTTCTATGTTTTCTGGCGAAAACAGAAGTTAGCTTAACATAACATCTTGGCAAACAATTTGCTGGCATAGAAAGGCAAAACACATGCAAACTGGCAGGAAAAATACCTTGTGCATGAAACCATTTCCAAAAACAGCAGGTGCAAAGCCAAATTCACCTTACTCAGTCCTAGAATAAGCACAAACTTATGTAAGAAAATTTAAATACTTGTCTAACTTAATATTCTTCTGGATATAGGCTTAAATTCTCTGGCTTTCATTTTTTGGAAGAGGAAAAACTTTAGAATAAGGGATGACAAATCTTTCGGTCTGCAAGTAAAAAGAATGATGGGTCTGTATTCTGGTGAATGGAATATTGTTGTTTGCTGGTTTGTTTTCTTGTGGTATATGCATAATTTTTTCCTCATGGGTCATAAGACTCCTATCCCATTTCAATGAGAGAGTGGCTTTTGACAAGTGAGTCCCCACTCCCAGTATCCTCTCACTCCTATGCTGTCCTTTAATTTTTCCAGGAAAAATTACTGTATTTACTATAGGTGCACATATGGGAACTGCTTTTGGCTGTTGTAACAACAACAACACGGGGTGTGTGTGTGTGTGTATTCTTTTACAAATAAATTATACTGATTATACAGATTCATCAATAGTCCTTTTAAGCAAAGTAGTTGTTATGTTCATGTTTATTTATTTGTTTGTGTGCTTCCTTTATAGAAAATGTTAGGGCATGAAGAATACTGCTGGAGCTAGCTTCTCCCATATAGTCTGATCTCAGTGAATCTGCCATTCATCTAGACATTAACCTCAGAATCAGACAGGCCACTTTTCCTTTCACTAGCCTCATTCAATTGTTAAACAGGTGTCATTGATTCTGCCCCTTTAAGATTGTTCATATCTTCTTCATAAGTATTACCCTAATTGAGACCTTAATAATCCCATGTAGAAAATTGCATTTGTCTCTCAAGTACTTTTTTGCCTCCACTTGCAACATACTTTCAACTGATCGACCACAGATGCTGGAATATCTTTTTTAAAACTAAATCATGTATCTATTTAAAACAGCTTTTCATTGTCCACATAATTAAATTCAACCTACTTACTATGACATGAATATCTCTATGACCTTACAACTCCCTACTCTTGAAGACTTACCAAGTAAATAAGCTTGTGCTTCCATCTGGCTCTTTTGTCCAACAAAACAATGTTTAGATGCAAAAATATGCCAAGCTAGATTTTCCTTGCTTAGAAAATAAGGTGTCTTGAGACTTTCTTGCTCAGCATTAATTTCCAGTGCATGCCAAGAATCATTTTAGTCATCCAGAGAGAAACCTCTAGAAATCTCATCCCTCTATACCTTTGTGCACATATAGTTCCATCATGAAATGTATAAAGTCTGAGTGCTTTTAGATGTTCCTTTTACGTGCAACTCCCAATTTTGAACTGTAAATTCCTTGATAGAATAACTTTATTTCTGAATCCCCAGAGAATATTTATGCATGGAATGAATCCTGTCCTTTAACTTAGTTTACCAGGCCTTTTGAATTTTGAGGGCTAGCCAGTCTTTTCTGACCACAGTTGATAAACTCTGGCTGAAAAGAAAAACAAAAAAGTCTCTAACCCCAAAGTTATTGCCAATACACACTACGCATTCTCTCACAAACATCATCCTCAAATAGTTGAATTCCTGACCCAGAAATCCATGAGGTATAAGAAAATAGTTACTGTGTTAGAGCACTAAGATTTAATTAGTTTGTCACGTAGTATTAGGTAACCTATTCCTGATAGTCATGCAAACTTCCATAGCTGTGTTGGAAAATCACTTAGCACTATCTACTAACATTGAACTTATGTGTGCCCAATTACTTATCATTTCCACTCCTAGGTGTATACCTAAGAGAAATGTGTGCAAGTTGATAACAGCATTAGTTGAAATAGCCAAAAAATGAGACAATTCAAATGTCTAAGAACAGAGGAGTGGATAAATGAAGTGTTTTATTCATAAATTAATATCATAGAGTAATAAAAATGGACGAACTACAGCCACACATGTCAATGTGGATGAATCTTGCAAGAGGGAAAGAAGCCAGACATATCATAATACATACCATATGATTCCATAAAAAAAAACAACAGGCAAAACTAATATATAAAATAGAATTCAGGAGAGCAACCAACTTTGTGGGAGAGGCAGAGCATAGTGATTGGGGATGGGCAGAAAACCACCCAGTAATGTTCTATTTCTTTGTTTGAGTGGTGGCTACATAAGTGTGTTTATTGTGTAGTAATACACTGGGCTGTGTACTTACGATTTGTATGTTTTCTACACATATGTTATACTCCAACAAAAGCTTAACAGGAGAGCATTTCTGATTTTATTCTCAGGAAGATTCAAGTGGATCTTGCACCTGTGTTTCCAGAATTAAACAATCACTGTGAAGAAATACTTTGAGATGAGGAAAGTTGAAAAACATGAAAAACATGATCACCAAATAAAATGAAATAAAATAGAATGTGAGGAGCGGGTAGAATATTGCCAAGAGGTAAGTGAGAAAAAGGAGAGACATGGAGATGATGGCATTAACTCTGTTCACTCTTTATCTAACAGGATTCCTAGGAAAAAGGATCAGATCAGATAACAGAAGAGAGAGAGAGAGAGATTTATAAAATTTAGAAAATTATCTAATTAAAAATTAAAAGAAGTCACTCTGGAAAAATTTAATAAAAAGAATATCTTCATTAAAAAGATTTTATAAAAAATAAAATAAAATCTCCAAGAAGGTAATGCTGATTTCTTCTAAAGACTATTGTTCTGTAATTCCAAATATCAAAAGAAAATGGAACCTGTAGAAAATAGACTGAACTCCAAGAATTTTATGCCCAATTTGCCACTCCTGTGCAAAGTAATCAAAAAGGTATTCTCATACATTTAGAGCATCAGAAAGTCTACATTCACAGTAGTCTTACTGAAAAAACAACGTACTCAAACATATTTTGACCAACCAAATATAAATCAACTTGAAGAAGTAGTAACTAGAAAAATGTTAAAATGGCTAGATAATTAACAATTAAATGACTTAAATTACAATTGCCTAATAATAATAATGTACTTAAGAAATCATGCAGAGGCGGAGTCAAGATGGCGGCGTAGGCAGACTCTGAACTCACCTCCTCCCGTGGACACAGCCAATTTACAACTACTCGTGGAAAAATTACCCCTGAGACAGAACTGAAAACTGGATAAGAGGAACTCCTGCAACAACGGACAATCCTAACTGGGGTAGAAGAGGCAGAGACTCCCTTCTAGAGAGGAAAAACGCCACCTTCACAAGCCAGCTTCACGGCCGCCGGGAGCAGCTCACAGGTACGCACCCTCCCTGGAGGCGCGGGGCCCTGAGCCGGGGAGCGCCCCCGCTGGGGGCATTTTGTGGACCCAGCACAATCGACACCAGCAGCATAATATCTGACTGTGCCTGCTACTAAAGCATTGGGTAGCACCCCCAGAAAACCCGGTTCACAAAGAAACTAAAACTGGCTCTTAAAGGGCCCGTGCACAAACTGACCCGTTCCAGAAAGCATCCTAAAATCACCAGAAAGAAAGGTACACAGTGCTTCGGTGACAAGAGACTCACCTAATAGGCCCTGAGTGCATCACGGTGAGGGGTGAGACCTCTCCAGGGACTGGGACATTGGCGGCGGCCATTGTTGTGGCCTGGTGTGAGCGTGCTGACACAGACGCCATTGGAGTTCTCCCTGAGACCTGCTAGCCCAGGGTCTGCTCCACCCGCTAGAGCACCAATTTAATCCAGCTCAGCCAGGGCAGGCAGCCCACTCTAGAGACTGGCCCCACCCAACAACAAGCCCTCAAGCAACGTGTGGGCCTGCATAGATTGGTGACTGGATTCTCTGCAGCCTGGCAACTGAGCTGACTTGAGCTGGGCAGGGTGTGCACAAGGAGCGGGTGGAGAGTGTGAGGTGGTGGCGGAGTGTGTGGGGCTCCCACCGTGGAGAGACTGGGTCCGCTTGGGGAGGTCGGGGCGCTCACACGGGGCAGGACTGTGTTGACTGTGTGTGTGGACCTCTGGGCAACAGGGCTTGTCAGCTGCAGAAGACTTGTGCTTCTCAAAGACCCACATAGGAGGTTTGCCCCACCTTCCAAAGCCTGAAACAATTGGGTGCTCCTGCGCCTGAGGCCAGCCCCACCCAGCTGCAATCCCCAGAGAGCTGACAAGAGACCTAATAGGCTAGAGGTTTACAGCAATTGTAAGGCCCTGAGCCTAACAACCTGCCACACTGGGGGCCTACTCACTTAAAAGAAATACTGCAACACAAATGTGGTATTAGAACTTACAGCCAACTGTACTGGGGCTCCCCACACCTGATAAAGAGACTGAAGGGCCCACAACAACTACAAGCAGCTGAGCATTACAACAGCTGGCCAGGAGCATAACTCAGCCTCCCTGGGCGCCTATAGGGAGAGCTAATAGGCCACAATAGAAGGACACACGTAGCCCACATAGGGGCCACCCCTGGAACACTGAGAACTGAGGGAAGCACACTGGAAGCCTCCTAAGGCATCACTTACATAAGGTCACCTATCCAAGAGCAGGAGACGTAGCTGACCTACCTAATACGTAGACACAAGCACAGGGAAAGAGGCAAAATGAGGAGGCAAAAGAATACATTCCAAGTAAGGGAACAGGACAAAACCCCAGAAAAGGAACTAAGTGAAACAGAAATGAGCAACCTACCCGACAGAGAGTTCAAACTAAGAGTGTTAAGGATGCTCACTGATCTGGGGAGAAGAATAGATGAACTCAGTGAGAATGTCAACAAAGAAATGGAAGATATAAAAAAGAACCAATCAGAAATGAAGAATACAATACTGGAAATGAAAAATTCATTAGAGGGACTCAAAAGCAGAGTAGAGGATACAGAAGAACGGATCTGTGAGCTGGAAGAAAGACTAGAAGAAATTACCCAAGGTGAACAGGTAAAAGAGAAAAGAATTAAAAAGAGTGAGGACAGTCTAAGGGACCTCTGGGACAACATCAAGCGCACTAACATCCGTGTTATAGGTGTCCCGGAAGGAGAAGAGCAAGACAAGGGGCAGAGAATCTATTTCAAGAAATAATAGATGAAAACTTCCCTAACCTAAGGAAGGAAACAGACATCCAGGTACAGGAGGCACAGAGAGCCCCAAACAAGATAAACCCAAAGAGGCCCACACCAAGACACATCATAATCAAAATGTCCAGAATTAAAGATAAAGAGAGAATCCTAAAAGGCGCAAGACAATGTCAAGTTCCATCACCAGGAAACCCCATAATGCAATCAGCTGTCTTCTCAGCAGAAACCTTACAGGCTAGAAGAGAATGGCACGATATATTTAAAGTGCTAAAAGGAAAAAACTTACAGCCAAGAATACTCTACCCAGCAAGGTTATCGTTCAAAATGGAAGGAGAGATCAAAATTTTCCCAGATAAGCAAAAATTAAAGGAGTTTGTCACCAAGAAACCAGTGTTACAAGAAATGTTAAAGGAACTGATTTAAGGGGAAAAGAGAAGACCACAAATAGGAAAAATGATCTATTTCCACGATTAGAACGTAATGGATACAAATGCACAAAAAAGAGGTTAGATATGATATCAAAAACATAAAAGGAGGGAGGAGGGTAGTTAAAGAGTACAGCTTTCATACAGAGGTCAAACTAAAGTGACCATCAATTCTGTATAGAAGAAGTAAGGAACAGAGAAGGACTACTAAAACACTGAGGGAAAAAATAAATAAATAAATAAAGTTAAAAAATGGCAGTAAGTACATACTTATCAATAGCTACTTTAAACGTCAATGGACTAAATGCTCCAATTAAAAGGCATAGGGTGGCTGACTGGATAAAAAAACAAGACCCATATATATGCTGCATACAAGAGACACACTTCAGACCTAAAGACACTCACAAACTGAAAGTGAAGGGATGGAAAAAGATACTCCACGCAAATGGCAATGAAAAGAAAGCTGGGGTAGCAGTACCCATATCAGACAAAATAGACTTTAAAACAAAAACTGTAAAACGAGACAAAGAAGGGCATTACATAATGATCAAGGGAACAATCCAACAAGAGGATATAACACTTGTAAATATCTACGCACCCAATGTAGGTGCACCTAAATATATAAAGCAATTATTAACAGACATAAAAACAGAAATAGACAGTAACACAATAATAGTAGGGGACTTTAACACTACACTTACACCAACGGATAGATCATCCAAACAGAAGATCAATAAGGAAACATTGGCCTTAAACGACACACTAGAACAGATGGACCTAGTAGATATATACAGAGCATTCCATCCAAAAACCGAAGAATACACGTTCTTTTCAAACGCACATGGAACATTCTCCAGGATTGATCACATATTAGGCCACAAAACAAGTCTCCATAAATTTAAGAAGATTGAAATAATACCAAGCATCTTTTCTGACCACAAAGTTATGAAACTAGAAATCAACTATAGGAAGAAAATCAGAAAAGCCACAAATACATGGAGATTAAACAAAATGCTACTGAACAACGACTGGGTTAACAAAGAAATCAAAGAAGAAATCAAAAAATACCTGGAGACAAATGAAAATGAAAATACGACATGCCAGAATTTATGGGATACAGCAAAAGCGGTTCTAAGAGGGAAGTTTATAGCGATACAGGCCTATCTCAACAAACAAGAAAAATCTCAAATAAACAATCTAACAATGCACCTAAAGGAACTGGAAAAAGAAGAACAAACAAAGCCCAAAATCAGTAGAAGAAGGGAAATAATAAAAATCAGAGCAGAAATAAATGAAATGGAGACCAAAAAAACAATAGAAAAAATTAATAAAACCAAGAGCTGGTTCTTTGAAAAGATCAACAAAATAGACAAACCTTTAGCTAGACTCACCAAGAAAAAAGAGAGAAGGCACAAATAAGTAAAATCAGAAATGAAAGAGGAGAGGTTACAACAGACACCTCAGAAATACAAAAGATTATAAGAGAATACTATGAAAAACTATATGCCAACCAATTCGACAATCTGGAAGAAATGGATAAATTCTTAGAATCATACAACCTTCCTAAACTGGATCAAGAAGAAGTAGAGAATTTGAATAGACCAATCACCAGTAAGGAGATCGAAACAGTAATCAAAAACCTCCCCAAAAATAAAAGTCCAGGACCAGACGGCTTCCCTGGTGAATTCTACCAAACATTCAAAGAAGACTTAATACCTATCCTTCTCAAACTCTTCCAAAAATTGAGGAGGGGGAAGCTCCTAACTCATTCTACGAAGCTGACATTACCCTGATACCAAAACCAGACAAGGACAACACAAAAAAGAAAATTACAGGCCAATATCACTGATGAACATCGATGCAAAAATCCTCAACAAAATACTAGCAAATCGCATACAACAATACGTTAAAAAGATTATACACCATGATCAAGTGGGATTTATTCCAGGTATCCAGGGATGGTTTAACATTCGCAAATCAATCAACGTAATACACCACATTAATAAAATGAAGAACAAAAATCACATGATCATCTCAATAGATGCAGAGAAAGCATTTGACAAGATCCAGCATCCATTTATGATAAAAACTCTGAATAAAATGGGTATAGAAGGAAAGTACCTCAACATAATAAAGACCATATATGAGAAACCCACAGCTAATATTATCCTCAATGGTGAAAAACTGAAAGCTATCCCTCTAAGAACAGGAACCAGACAAGGATGCCCACTGTCACCACTCCTATTTAACATAGTATTGGAAGTCCTAGCCAGAGCAATCAGGCAAGAGAAAGAAATAAAAGGGATCCAAATTGGAAAGGAAGAAGTGAAACTGTCACTATTTGCAGATGACATGATTTTATATATAGAAAACCCTAAAGAATCCACCAGAAAACTTTTAGAAGTAATAAACGAATATGGTAAAGTTGCAGGATACAAAATCAACATACAAAAATCAGTTGCATTTCTGTACACTAACAACGAAGTAGCAGAAAGAGAAATTAAGAATACCATCCCATTTACAATTGCAACAAAAAGAATTAAATACCTAGGAATAAACTTAACCAAAGAGGTGAAAGATCTGTACACCGAAAACTATAAAACATTTCTGAAAGAAATTGAAGAAGACACAAAGAAATGGAAAGATATTCCGTGCTCTTGGATTGGAAGAATTAACATAGTTAAGATGTCCATACTTCTTAAAGCAATCTATAGATTCAATGCAATCCCTATCAAAGTTCCAACAACATTTTTCACAGAAATAGAACAAAGAATTCTAAAATTTATATGGAACAACAAAAGACCCCGAATAGCTAAAGGAATCCTGAGAAAAAAGAACAAAGCTGGAGGTATCACACTCCCTGACTTCAAAATATACTACAAAGCTATAGTAACCAAAACAGCATGGTACTGGCACAAAAACAGACACACAGATCAGTGGAATAGAATCGAAAGCCCAGAAATAAACCCACACATCTATGGACAGCTAATCTTTGACAAAGGAGCCAAGAACATACAATGGGGAAAAGAAAGTGTCTTCAACAAATGGTGTTGGGAAAACTGGATAGCCATATGCAAAAAAATGAAAGTAGATCCTTACCTTACACCATACACAAAAATTAACTCCAAATGGATTAAAGACTTGAATGTAAGACCTGAAACTGTGAAAGTTCTAGAAGAAAACATAGGCAGTACGCTCTTCGACATCGGTCTTAGCAACATCTTTTCAAACACCACATCTGACCGGGCAAGAGAAACAAAAGAAAAAATAAACAAATGGGACTACATCAAACTAAAAAGCTTCTGCACAGCAAAGGAAACCATCAACAAAACGAAAAGACAACCTAACCATTGGGAGAAGATATTTGCAAACCATACATCTGATAAGGGCTTAATCTCCAAAATATATAAAGAACTCATGCATCTCAACAACAAAAAAACTACCAACCCAATTAAAAAATGGGCAAAAGACCTGAACAGACATTTCTCCAAAGAAGATATACAGATGGCCAACAGACACATGAAAAGATGTTCAAAATCACTAATTATCAGGGAAATGCAAATCAAAACTACAATGAGATATCACCTCACGCCCGTCAGAATGGCTATAATTAACAAGACAGGAAACAACATGTGTTGGAGAGGATGTGGAGAGAAGGGAACTCTCATACACTGCTGGTGGGAGTGCAAACTGGTGCAGCCACTATGGAAAACAGTATGGAGATTCCTCAAAAAATCAACGATAGAACTACCATATGATCCAGCTATTCCACTGTTGGGTATTTATCCAAAGAACTTGAAAACACCAATTTGCAAAGGTACATGCACCCCTGTGTTCATTGCAGCCTTATTCACGATAGCCAAGACTTGGAAGCAACCTAAGTGCCCATCAAGGGACGAATGGATAAAGAAGCTGTGGTATATATACACAATGGAACACTACTCAGCCATAAGAAACGATGAAATCCAGCCATTTGTGACAACATGGATGGACATTGAGGGTATAATGCAAAGTGAAATAAGTCAGAGGGAGAAGGTCAAATACCATATGATTTCCTTCATTAAGTAGTAGATAGTGACAACAATGGTCGGATACATAGGGACAGAGATTGGATTGGTGGTTGCCAGAGGGGAGGGGGGAGGGAGGAGGGTGAAAGGGATAATTCGGTGCATGTGTGTGGTGATGGGTTGTAATTAGTATTTTGGTGGTGAACATGATGTGGTCCATGCAGAAATAGAAGTACAATGATGTACACCTGAAATTTTTACAATGTTATAAACCAATGTTACTGCAATAAACAAAAAATTAAAAAAAAAAAAAAAGAAATCATGCAAGTAAAAAATTAGCATAAAATAATCAAATAAGATAAAATAATAATTAATAGTTTGATAAAATTTCTCAGTTAGAAATATAGGACAAACAATATAAGCAATTGAGAGTAAGAAGTAAGAAAAATAGTGTTAAATTTATCATATTAATATATGAGGCCAAGGTCTATGTATACCATTATGACTTTAAAGAAAAGTAAGTTAAAATATATTTTATAAAAGTTTATGACTAAAAGTTTATACTGGTATATGACTATGTTTTAGTAGAAAAAATAATGTATACAACTTTAAAATCAATGTGCAGAAAATTCAAATAATTAATATAGATATTGTGCATATTAAAAGACATGGAATTAAATGAATAATATAGTGAACATAAAAAATTAAGAACCAGAAATGTGAAAGAAGACCAAGAGTTTCAAGGACAAAAAAATAATAATGATAAGAGTTATTTATTGAGATTATATTCTCATAACATATCTCTTTTATATAGCCCTTCATACAACTCATTATGTAGGTAAAATTATACACATTTTTCAATTAAGGAAATTTAGGCCCTAGGAAATTCCATATAGAAAACACATAGGGACAGAGATTGGATTGGTGGTTACCAGAGGGGAAGGGGGGAGGGAGGAGGGTGAAAGGGATAATTGGGTACATGTGTGTGGTGATGGGTTGTAATTAGTATTTTGGTGGTGAACATGATGTAATTTATGCAGAAATAGAAGTACAATGATGTACACCTGAAATTTTTACAATGTTATAAACCAATGTTACTGCAATAAACAAAAAATTTAAAAAAAAAAAGAAAACTATGGAGCTAGAAATACTGAGACCATGATTGAAACAAGGTATAAATAATACCAAAGCCTGCACTCATGCCACTGTACTTTGGTTCTTTATTCAACCTATTTACAATTAAAGTACAAAATGACAGTGACTGGTTAACGATAGATATTTGGGAAATGTTGATCAAGTGGATACCCACAGTTACACACAAAATATTATAAGGGGTAGGCTACTATTATGCAATACTGGATTAAAATAGAATTTTTTTTTTTTTTTTGGCTGAGGAAGATAAGCCCTGAGCTAACATCTGTGCCAATCTTCCTCTACTTTATATGTGGGTGGCCTCCACAGCGTGGCTGATGGGTGGTATAAGTCCCTGCCTGGGATCTGAACCCGTGAACCCGGGCTGCTGAAGCAGAGCATGTGAACTTAACCACTACACCAGGGAGCGGGCCCCCTAAAATAGAAAATTTATGCAAGGTTACTTTCATACTAATAAAATATAGTATCCACATTCAATATGTAGTAGTTATTAAATATTATTTTCTGGGGATAATATTAATAATATAGAAAGTTAAAAATGTGGTAACCAAAGAGAAATTGACAAAAATACAATTTTTGGAACTCGAAACATATTTTCATTAAAACACTAGAGAAACAGGCACCGATAGAAATTTATAGTGATGCCAAATAGTGAACGAAATATGGACATATCATATTCCAAGCTCGTTAGAGCACACATTTCCTAGGATGCTACCCCTCCTGTTCTCTGCCCATCGGCTGACTATTCCTTAAAGACATAAATAGGAAAAATTAAATTATCGCTGGAGATTCCCCATTTTGTTTATATTTTGATCCCGGTATGCCTCTCAACGGTACCCAGAAGGATCGAATTTCTTTGCAATTGTATTTTCCGTCTATCATTCTTTTAGGTTATTCTCCAAAGTCTGAAATCTTGCTGGTAACGCACAGCATTCAAATAATTTGCAAGTGGTCTTTGGCTACTGTGCTTTTTCTGTCATATTTGGATTTCCCTCCATTTGTTGTTAGAGAACATGATAGGATGAGTAATAAAGCATAATTACTGTGCTTACAGTGAATCTCCACATCATACAATGCACTTTGAACTCCTCGAGGGTCTGGTTCATGCTCTATTTCAGTTCCTCTTCCCCAGCATCCAACCCCCTATCTGGAATATATCAGGGCCACAGTGATATCTATGTGTGAATGGATCTGAATGCAGGTGTATATATTATAAAGTGAACTTACTAAAATATAATATCAATTTGGAGGTTTTATTCTCAATTTTAACTGAAATACAAAGAGTTTTCCACTAAGATATTGAAAGCATTAATCTTTTTAATCAACATAATGAAAATCAAAGTAAATTGAATTGAGATAAATTCAGGCACCCAATCAGCACAATTTTGTGAAAAATAATTCCCATATTTCATATTATATTGTGAATGAGGATTGTTAGAAATGGATTGTATCTAGAGCTCTGTCCACAATAAACTTACAATGCAGGTTTTAAAAAATTAACTACCATAAGTAAGCAAAAAGCTGGTGTTTGAAGAGGGTCTTCAACCATCAGATCATTGACTGTAGCATTTAACCTCTCAGTTTCTTCAAACCCTGACATTCTGTGATTTTTTAAATTCCTTTTTGACTTCATATTTATCTTTATATAATTTGAAGGCTTTTGCATTCTCTGAAGCTGTAGACGTTCTTTGCCAAAATAGATGTTGATATTGACCCATTCTGCCATTATGTGCGGTTTGATTTTCCTTGAAAGAAAGAATGAGCTCGTGCTAATCAGGTCACACAATTATATCCAGTTTATGTTTTGACCAAATATGCTTTTGGGACAATTATGAGGCTGAGCAGTACAGTATGGATCTATGGAACTCAGAGACCTCAACTGCTTTATACAGAAATACAACATGAAACTTAGCCACATTGATGCATACTCTAGTACATTTCAAATATATAAGCCAGAGGAATAATGTAGAGAAATTTAAGGAAAAAAAAGATGAACTTCTTATATAAAAGTAATTAGAATAATTTAGAATATTCATAATATATTCAATATAATAATTTATATTGTATTCAATATAATATATTATATGTAATATTCAATATAATAATTTAGAATATTCAATTACTAAAATTTCAAACCCCCTTATGTTTTAATTTCCTCTTACACTAGAATGTCCTAATTTTTAGTAACATTTTCATAAGAGGAAATAATCCTGCTTGGCACATGGGAACAGTAGAAAGTAACGTCACACTTTGTGGTGAATATAACAGGTATTTGGAGTCTATTTAATCTGAAAAAACTCTCAATGTTTAAATAGTGCGATATATTTACCACAGTCTGTAAAAATGTTGAAGAATCAAATTCTGTTTCTTACTCTGTATAAAACAAACATTTTTGTTTGTCTGTTTTGCTATCTTGCTTAATATAAGTAGTAACGACTGCCCATCGGCATACTCACATATTGGTTGAGTAAATCAAGTTAGATCATGTGACTAAGTGTACTTTCAGCTCCACTCAACCTTTGCAGGGCTCACTAAGAACACTTCATATGCATTTTACTACTTGACATTCACAACCTTCTCTATCTCCTTTAAATATAAGACACAGGACACAATAGGTAAAACAGTCTACAAAATGGCAAAGCTGTAATTCAGATCCAGTCAATCTAATACAGTAAGATCACTGGGCTTGTCTTACAGTTGCAGTCCATTTCACAATTTACGATTGGGTTTGACTTGCTTTGATTCTCACAGTAAGTTGGTAAAACAAGCGAAGCTCCCATGACTTTAACCTTTAAGACTTTGGTAAAATCAGGGTCACATAGCAAAATGATGGAGTTAATGAAAGAAAAAATCTTCTTATAACAAATTCAATTTTCCCCGTATCATCCAGATTACAAGCAACGTTCTCCATCACATTCCTCCTTCACTCTTTGCCTGTACTTCTTTTCTTTGTCTTTCCTTACCCTTCTACCATTCTCTCTCCCCCTACCCGCTCACCCCTCCTCCACCTGTTTTTATGAGCTTCTGAGTGTTTCGTATGATATATTTTACTTTTCTCCCCTTTAGGAAAGAAAATGGACTTCAAACAGAAAAAGATAGAACAAACAACATTAAGTGAAAATAGAGGTTCAAGACGTGAGAAAATGGTAAGTGCTAAACTTGCGCTTTCAAGAAACCCAAGTAAGTAGGTCCAGTTGAATTAAATGGTAGAATTCTGAAAGTTGTGTTAGATGTGCAAATGAGTAAACCCAGCTGCTGAATCTAACTCAAAATAGTGAGTACAATATTTTCCCCTCAGTCTAGGGGAAATGTGGAACATTCTGGTCAGCAATCTCTCTCTGATCTGGATAAAATTTTAAAATGCTTGACAAATACATGTTTGTATTTCCTAAAGCTGAAATCAATACTTTATCTACAGGTTATAGTGATACATTCACTATGGAAAGATAAAACAAATCACAGAAAAATATAAAATTTTATATTTAGATAGCCAAAGATGGTATATGAGTTCAGGAAAGGGGAGGGCAGTTGGGGGCTTCTTTTATTATTATATTATACTCAAAATAGCCAGAGTTCTCACTGACATGACCAATCAAATAATTCATTCATTCACCAAATATTTATTGGTGTATCAAATATGCATTTTCTATGCCAGACACTCTCTCAGGCACTGGAGAGATCAGTGAATATAGGGACAAAGATATTTGCATAATAAAATAACATTAGATCGGTTGAATACTTTTCAATTCAAGAAAGCTTTTTTGAGGGGCTGGCCACGGGGTGTAGTGGTAGAGTCCGGTGTGCTCCACTTCGGTGGCCCAGGTTCACAGGTTCGGATCCCAGGAGTGGACCTACAGCACTCATCAAGCCACGCTGTGGCCATGATGCACATACAAAATAGAGGAAGATTCTCACAGATGTTAGCTCAGGGCTAATCTTCCTTCAGCGAAAAAAAAGAGGATGACTGGCAACAGATGTTAGCTCAGAGTGAATCTTCCTCACCAAAAAAAAAAGAAAGTTTATTTTCTTCAGAAAATTTTCAGCTAAGAGTTTTTTGAAGAAAGGAGGTATATTTTTTAAAATCAACAAATTATTTAGATAGTGTGAAGAGTGGATGGCTCAATGAATATCAATGTGTCGGTGAATTTAAGTACCAGTAATTTCAGTATTAATAGAATTTTAAACAAAGGTTATTTTGAACTAAATGTGTTTTTTTGGGGAAATTTATTCATTCTTTTTAACCTCATTCTTTTTTATCAATGTAGCATTTAGTAATAAAAAAGTGTTATAGCCTAGTAATAAAGAAATCATATTCTGGAGTGTGCCAGACTTGATTCAAATTCCAGCTGTCACAAAGCTTTTCAAGTGACCTTGGTCTGATTAGTTAACCTCTTCAAATCTTAGTTTTTTATTTATAAAGTGGCCTAATTATAGGACTCATTTCATTATATTTTTGTGAGGATTAAATGAGACATTATATTTAAAATATGGGGATCATATTTAAAAATACCACAATCATGGTAATCTCAGTCAGACTGAACATTGAGCTGAGCATGTCATCCAACCTAGTGGAAAGGATAATAGAGCTTGCTATGTATAGACTGTTAAAGCATATTCTTATTAGACCATGTAAGAACTTTGCCTCAAGTGTATTCAAAAGAGCCTATGAAAGCAGTGAATCCATCTAGTCAATGACACAGTTCTAAAGGTTGATGGAGTGAAACATGCAATAACCACGGTGTCTTTGCAGACCTCGTAAGACACTAATGCTCTGTGTGACAGACATTCCTCAACCATATTGACTTCTCCGATACTATTTTGAGTGTTTTAAATTTCAAACCTCAAGTGTGCTGCCCCAAGTGCTTAGCATGATGTTGAGAACTCAAGCAACGGAGGACCGTAGTCACAATACATCTTGCCTGGGCTAAAGCTTCTTCCTGGTGGTAGATGAGCCCATGTGGATTGTGAACGGATACAGGAGAGAGAGTTTCAGAGAGTTGTGGAGAGGTGACCAGTAGAATATGATTGATAAAACACAATAGGAATTTCCTGGTGTCGCAAATTTATCTTTGAAAATTATCTATTTAAATTGTGGAATAGGGTAGTCCAGCAGAAATGGCAAAAAAAAACTAAGACGAAAAAGGACAATAGGCTATATCTATAGAGAAATATAAATGAGAGAATATGGTTTAATTTCAAGAATTCTGTTGGTCAAATCACTCTTTATAAAATATCTGCAAACCAAGTCATCTTTTAAGATATTCTTTCTATTGATAAAGAGCTTTTAAGCTCACATATGTCTTACAAATGAAATTGTGATACATAGCCCTTTTGCAAGTTGGGACTGCCTACATATTGGTAGTGATTTTTAAATAGCAACACAGTAAAAAGCTGTCTTTTATGTTCTTTTAATTAAAGTAGACGCTTCTCCCTTGATACGTAAAATTATAGATTATACTCATACTTGGAAAGCCATAATGAATTTCTGATGGTGGTTAAGAGTATGGGACCTTGGGAGTAGTTGCCCTCAGCAAGAAAGCCAAGATTGTGTGCCGGTAAATAGATTAACATAATTTTATGTGTTCTTCATGGTATTATTACTAACTGGTAATAAAACCTTATTAGAGATTCACAGTGTATGAAAATTTTAAACGATTTTATGATTCTATATGACACAGTCACATTTATGGTTTGTTTACTTTTGTACAAGTATTTGCCAAGTATTCTTCATTATCCTTTCTAAGTATGAGTCATATACTATTTTGTCCTCAAAGAAATGACTAGGAGTTAGGTAGTGCTGCAAAAAAGATGTTTTATCTTTATTCTTTCTCAGAAGAGTAGAATTTCTTCACTATTTGATTGTCTCCAAAATTAGACACCAGACCATAAACGTACAGAATTACTTTAGATCTGATGGAGAATATAGTCAACATGCAAATCATGATGTAGACCATAACCTCATGCCCGCCTCAAAGAATGTAATCTCAAGACCTATTTGTCATGCTCTTTGTCTCAAAGCTTAGCATCTCTAGGTGGCGAGAGTGACGAATGACATGCTTTTCTCACTCAACATTGTTTCAGAGATCTGTGTTTAAACTGTTAAATTTTGACATAATTCTTTCATTTTATTTCCCACACTGTATTTTCTATGAATATAAAGTAATATCTTTATTCATTTTCCCAATATAGACGTTTATGTTCTTTCTAATTTTTCCCTAATAGAGACCACACCTATGTGGGTATCCTAATATATCTCTCGTCTAGATGTGTAAGAGTGTCTCTGGACAGAGAATACATTTAGAAACAGAAGTGCAGGGTGTTTGTTCTTTAAAATGCTGTAATATCTTTACACATGACCTGTAGTTAATTCCCTGCTTATTTATATTTTGACAAAACTTAAAACAGTCAAACTTTCTGACTGTCCCCATACAATTCATGTAATGATATTCCATTATTGATTCAATTAACATTTCCCTTATTACTTGTGCTACAGAGCATTGTTTTTTACATTTTTAATGGCAGTTTACTTTTCTTCTTATGGAAATTGCACACTTGTAATATTAATTTAGTTATTGCATTCTTCGTCATTTTCTTGGTTGAGTTTTAGGAATTCCGTATGCATTGTATACCAGTTTTATTCATTGAACACCTCTCTTCTCTATGTGTAGCTGATTGTTTAACTTCCTTTACTCCACCTTGTGATCTTATGCCTTTTCCTTCCTATGTGAATATTTTTATTTATTTATTTTTAACTTTATTTATTTATTTATTTTTTCCCCCAAAACCCCAGTAGATAGTTGTATGTCACAGCTGCACATCCTTCTAGTTGCTGTACGTGGGACTCGGCCTCAGCATGGCCAGAGAAGCCGTGCGTTTGTGTGCGCCGGGGATCCGAACCCCGGCCGCCAGCAGCGGAGCGCACGCACTTAACCGCTAAGCCACGGGGCCGGCCCCTTTGTGAATATTTAGAATCAGTTTGTCTAGTTATAGGAGGAATGGTATCTATAGGAATATAATAGAGAAAAACTGTGAAGTGATCACTCATGTCCCTATAAATCATAGATAATTTAGTATCATTCACATTGAAGATTACACAGCTACGTTATGTTAAAATAAAAGAAAAGATGCGAGATAGTAAACATTTTAGGCTTTTCAGGCCACATGCATCTGTATTGCTGGTCAATTAAGGAAATTTTTTTTTTCAATAAATTAAGATAGCTGCATATGTGATAACTATGTAAAAAAATGCCGTTATTTTTCAAAAATTTTAATTATGATACTGTGAAAAAACCTCTGAATAGGAAACTAAATAAACAAAATCGAAGGCAAAGTGCTTTTTAGTTCTGGGTAAACACATTTTCAGGTGGAATTTTTTTAACTACCAATTTAACAATGAGCAATAAGTTATTTGGAAACTACTGGAAAGTTTAAAGTCATAAAGTTCATTAATTAAGAAATATTCCTAAGTAAATATTAGTAAAATATGTCCAGCTTCTTTCTAACAAGTTTAGTCTGAGCACAGTTTAATATTATTTCTTATATTTATTAGATTAATAATAATAATAAACTTAGATTAGATATAATAAATAAAAATTAAACAATAATAAACATATTAGAATAAATATAACAAATACAACCATCATAAGACTGATGTCAGATATGAAAACTCTAAGGCTCGAGAGAGGATAACAATGCAATGAAATAGTTTTTTGGAAAAGAAGGTGGTTTGCATCAGTCACAATTAAACCAGCCCTATAATCAAAGTACAATAAACCCCAGGAGTTCAGCCCTGATTATCTGTGAGTTAGCGATGTGTGAGATGGAATATTCAAAGTGGCAATGTGAAGTGCAACCCTTTGCTGAAAGCCCAGATCACTCACAGGAGCTTCTGGTGGTTTAACGGAGAGTAAAATCTCACTATGGGATTCTAGTGCAGTGAGGCACACTATGTAGTGATTTTACTGTGTATTGTCAGTGATATTTATAGTGGAGTTGTTTATTCATGGGTCAAATTCAAATATTATGCCCTGAGTACGTATTTTTAACCTACTTTTAAAGTAAAACTTGGAAACACAATGTTGGAGATTATTTTGGTCAGGGGCCCTGAGTATCGTCACACAAATGCTGCCAAAGGATGCCCAACTGAGGAAGAGTGTGAGTGCTGAAATTCAGGTTGTTTCTGGTTTTTGGCTATTATTAATAATTCAGCTAAGAATATTTTTGTAAATGTTTTTGGGTGGACACATGTTTTCATTTCTCTTGAGTATATACCTAGGAGTGGAATTGTTGGGTCATATGGTAACTCCAGGTTGAAACTTTTGAGCAACTGACAGTTTTCTGAAGCGGCTGCACCATTTTACATTCCCATCAGCAGTGTATGAGGGTTCCAATTCTTCCACAATCTAATTAACATTTGTTATTATCTGATTTTTTGAGTATAACCATCCTAGTAGGTGTGAAGTAGTATATCACAATGGTTTTGATTTTTGTTCCCCTGGTGGCTAATGATGTTGAGGATCTTTTCACTTCCTTATTGGCCATTTACATACCTTTTCTGGAAAAATATCTATTGAGTTCCCTTGCTCATTGCTTAATTGGGTTATTTTTCTTTCTATAATTGAGTTGTAAGAGTCCTTATTCTAGATACAAAGCTCTTGTTAGTTAAGTGATTTTCTCCCATTTTATGGGTTGTCTTTACCCTTTGTGATGATATCTGATTTATTTTTTGTCTTTTTTGCTTGGGCTTGGTGTCATATCTAAAAGGCTTTGCCCAATTCAAGGTCATGAAGATTGATGCACATATTTTCTTCTAAGAGATTTATAGTTTAGTTCTTACGTTTAAGTCTGTGATTTATTTTGTGTTCATTTTTCTGAATAATGTGAGGAAGAGCTCCCACTTCATCCATTTGCTTGTAGATATCCATTTGTCTCAGAACCATTTTTTTTTTTTAAAGAGGAAATGCATTTTTTTTTTTAGGAAGATTGGCCCTGAGCTAACATCTGTTGCCAATCTTCCTCTTTTTTTTTTTTCCTCCCCAGAGTCCCCAGTACATAGTTTTATATCCTAATTGTAAGTCCTTCTAGTTCTTCTATGTGGGACACCACCTCAGCATGGCCTGATGTGCTGTGAGCATGTCTGCGCCCAGGATCTGAACCAGCAAACCCTGGGCTGCTGAAGCGGAGCATGGGAACTCAACCGCTGCGCCACCAGGCCTACCCCAGAACCATTTGTTGAAAAGACTTATCTTTCCTTACTACGTCTTCTTGAAACTCTTAAAACAAAACAAGCTGACCTTAAATGTGAGGGTTTATTTCTAAACTCAATTCTATTCCATTTATCTATTTGTTTAACCTTAAATCTGTATCACACAGTCTTGAAAATTGCTTTGTGATAAGTTTTGAAACTGGGATATGTGAGTCCTCCAACCTTGTTCTTTTTCAATTTTGTTTTGATTATTCCTGATTCCTTGCATTCCCATATAAATTTCAAGATCAGGATTGTCAATTTCTGCAAAGACGTCAGATAGGATTTTATAGGGGTTGTGTTGAATCTTTACATCAATTTGGGAGTAGTGTCATTTTAACAATATTAGGTCTTCTGATCCGTGAACATGGAGTGTCTTTCAATTTAGGTCTTTAATTTCTTTCAGCAATGTTTTGTAGTTTTCAGAGTATAAGTTTTGTCCTTATTTTGTTAAATTTATTCCTATTTTCTTTTTCATGATATTGAAATAGAATTATTTCTTTTATTTTAATCTGGATTTTTCATTGCTATTGGACAGCAATACAATTGATTTTATTAGAACTCTTTTATTGGGTCTAATACTTTTTTTAAAGTGCATTCCTTAGAAATTTCCATATACAAGATTATGTCATCTGTGGATACACATAGTTTAACTTCTTCCTTTTCAATCTGAATCTTTTTTGTTTTCCTTCTTAAATTTCCTGGCTAGAACCTCCAGCTGAATAGAAGTGATGAGAGTAGACATCTTTTCCTGCCCCTGATTTAGGAAGAAATCTTTTACTCTTTCACCGTTAGGTATGACATTAGCTGTGATCTTTGCATACATGCTCTTTATCAGGTTGAGAAAGTTCTCTTTCATTCCTAGTTGATTGAGTGTCTTATCATAAAGAGGTATTGGATTTTTGTCAGGTTCTTTTTCTGTGTCTATTGAGATGATCATGGGGGTTTTAATTTGCTTTTTTGGTATATTATTATTTTGATATTCCAGATGATATACCGACCTTACATGCCTGGATAAATTCTACTTAGTAATAGTGTATAATTCTTCTTCTAATTTGCTGGATTCAGTTTGCTATAGTTTTGTTGAGGATTTTTCATCTATATTCATGATATATTGGTCTGCAGTTTTCTTTTTTGTGCTCTCTTTTTCTGGTTTTGGTATCAGGGTAATGTTGGCCTCAAAGAATGAGTTGAATTTGTTTTCTTCTCTTGTATTTTTGGAAGTTTTGTAAGGAACTTATTTTAATTACTTTTTAAATGTTTGGTAGAAATCACCAATGAAGCCACCTGGGCCTGGGATTTTATTGTGAGGGTAGTTTTTTGATTACTAATTCTATATCTCTATTTGTTATAGATCCATTCAGATTATATATACCTTCTTCAGTCAGTTTGGGTAATTTGTGTCTTTCTATGAATTTTTCCATTTCAACTAAACTAACTAATTTGTTAGAATACAATCGTTCATAGTATTCTCTTATACTTTAAAAAAAATTTTTTTTTTCTGTAAGGACAATAGTAACGTCCCCTATTTCGTTGTTGAGTTTGGTAATTTGAATGTTCTTTCCCTTTTCTTGATTAGTCTAGCGAAAAGTTTTTCAAATTTATTGAACTTTTCAAAAAACTAGCTTTTGTTATTTTTATTTTCTCTATTATTATTCTATTGTCTTAATAATTAATTTCCATTCTTTTTTTATTGTTATTTCCTTCTTCCTGCTTGCTTTAGGTTTAGTTTGTTACTCCAGTTCTCATCATGTCCTAGCCAGCAGGTAGGGTGGAGGGGTGGGGTGGCAAGGGAGGGCATACACACTTGTTTAGGAGTCACAATTGATAAGTGATACATATCTTTTTTTGATCACTTAATATTGTCAAGCAATGATTATACAAGCTTTAAAGGGGGCTGGGAAACACAACCTCTAGCTGGGAAGTTAGGTACCCAGGTAAAACTTGAGATTACCTTATTACAAAGAAGAATATAGAGATCAGTGGATAATATTAAGTAAGATCAAAAAAGTATTAGAAATTCCTAGAATGATTTTAGCTAATCAAAAGTTGGGAAGAACATTTTCTTTCTGATATGGGAGGGAAAAGTATTAGAATATATTGCATAAGAGGACGTATAACCAGATACAAAAATATAGTGAGATGAGGGAATATGCTAATGTTGTCATGAGTGAGCATATTATGTAAAAAAATAGATGGAGGAAATATTTAAGAAATACAGTGTATTGGACTTGTGACTATTACTGTAATTTACCAATTAGGTAAGTTATATTAAATGAACTAGACTGAGCAAATATTCTATAGCTATACAACTAAGGATAATGTACCATTATATGCCTAAAATTGTTTGAAATATTGATAGAAATATTAAATACCATTGATTCAATCCTAATAAATATTTGTTATTCTAAATGTGTTTTTGCCAAATAGAAATGCTGATAGTCTGCAGTTCTCACAGTAAAAGAAATGATGATTAGGGAGTTTCCCTTATTTCAAACTAGAAATCATCTCTGTAGAAGTGATTGCATTATTTCTGTTTACAAAGGCAGCAATCAATGTATTTTTGTTCTCCAAATGAATCTTAAATGCTGCATTTTGCTATAGCATAGCTCTTTTTAAAAGAGCTTATGAGTCAAAAATTAATAATATGTATAATTGCCTCAACTTATGTTTATTATTTTCTTTCATTTTAAGATGTTCTTCTTGGTTATTTTACCTCTTTGTTTATGAAATATCTTTAAAGTCCTTCCTTTTCACATGTTCTTCCATTGGCATTTTAATTGATATTAAGGTTTTTATATGTTAAGTATAGTCTATATTCAGCAAACTCAATACAGGACATCTTAGAATAAAAGAATGGGCTAAGGTGCATTCTTGCATTATTTACAGCATAGTTAAAATCAAAAATTCTAGTTTAAAAATGTATAAAGGACTCGTACTGATTTTAAAAATGATAAACAATACAGTGGAACAATGGACAAAGGATATGACCAGGCAATTCACAAAAGAGGAGTTTAAAATAACCAATAAAAGTATATAAAGAATGTCAACATCACCAGTGAACAGAAAATTGCACATTTAAACAATAAAATATATTTTCAAACTTCAAATGGAAGAAAATGAAAAGGAACAAAAATTCTTACTTCAGTGAGGAAGAGAAAATGTAACTCTCTTACAGTGATTGTGGACTCTTTAATCCTGACAGACAGCATCTAGTAAGCTTGATAATGCAGAGTCCTTATTTCCACTTCAAGGAACATGCAATTGAACCTTTTTGTAAATTTCAAAACGAGATATGTAAAATAATGTTCATTGCAGAATTGTTATTAATGATGAAAATTTGAAGCAAACTAAGTAAATATCAATACAGGAACTAATGTTATATAATAGGTAAAATGAATATGTAAATTATACTTCCTTGTATATATCAACCTTGAATATATAGTAAAAAATAATTTTAAGAGGAAAATGCAAGCTTTATCAATGGCATATTGTTTCAACTTCAACAGAAACACAAAACAATTATATTTTTTAAGCATGCATATATATTAATCTAACAAAATTGACTGTAAAGATATACATCAAATTTGTGGCAATGTGAACTGTGTAACTTGTGCAGGATTAGAAGAGATAGGGAAGAATAATATGATGTGGTGAGTTTCTTTAAGAAAAGGCAAGGCTGCTACATCTGAAATGAGTAATCTGTTAAATGAATACAAAATAAAAGATTATCATGTAAATTTATGCATGAGGATATTAATTGCACCATTACTTAAAAATGTGAAATAGAGGATAAAACATAGCATACAATGAGTGAGAATTAAGATAATAAATACTGATATTTCTGTATTATAGGATAATACACAACCATAAAAAGTATATTACATGAACATTTATACTTTTTTAGAAATTGCTCACAATATTGTGCTACATTAAAGAGTGTGTTATAAATTTCAATGTAATGATCCTAAATAGGAAAAAAGTTGGTATCAAATTATAAACAAATACATTTACAGACAAATACTATGTAAAATCTTACAAAGAAATCAATCACATAATGTTGGAAAGGACAAAAGATGTTTCTTAGAGTCTTTTTTCAAAGAAAAATTATTTTTCAAAGGCTAGAAGCATAAATTTCTAGATCTTATCTCGATTGTGATCTTAGTGAAATGTATTAAAAGCTCGCATTATAGATTGTTATGATGGGAGTTGTCATCAGAAGGATAGTTTGGGACTCAACTGCAATATTAGTATTATATTTTTAACTTTTTATTTTGAGATTATTTCAGTGTGTTGAAGGAGGATATTTTTTTGCCCAAGAACTGAAATTCGGAACTGCTTACAGGTGAAAAACTATGCATTCTGCTAAGCTACATTAGCCATACTCTTTGCCTAAGCTAAACTTAGTGCACTGAATAGGAATGTGGATAAAAGAATAAAAGGTTTCTAAAGCATTTTCAGACACCGACTGCTATGTAATTCAAGCCTGACAAAGGCAATAATCCTTTACATTTTAAAGCACAATTAATTGAGGAGAAACCAAAGATCTGGGAAATATAATACATTAGTAAAAATTTAAAATAGTCCACTTATGAATGAATCAATAATCTATTTACTAATAGATCAATAAGCATTTGAACACCATGTATTAAAATTCTCTACACTTTTGAAGCACATTTGTATACCCATTAACTGCAAATGTTATATATAGTATCTTGTAAGTTACTAAATACCATGTAATCCACTAACAGCTTGAATATTGTTCTAAAAGACATTAAATATAAGCAAGTCTTTATATAAATACTACAGTAAAGAAAACTTTGACTGAAGGGATTGGACTAGGTCTTCTCCAAGCTTTGAATGAGGGAGGAAAGGAGTTTGGACTAAATGGTTTTTAGATCTCTCATAACCTTACAGGTATCTTACAGCTCTCCTCCTCAAAGACTGCTCAGTAAAGTGGGGAAATACGTGAAATAAAGATTCAAGATTCTAAAAGTTCTATAGTAGAAATACTTAGGTATGTTCTCAGCCCTTGAAATACTCCCTTTTTTTAAAAAAAAAATTTAAATTAAATTGATTGATTGAAACAGCATCTCTCTATCCAGTCTGCAGCGTTGGATCCCCCCGGCCAATGTTATGCCCATGCCCAACTTCACATGACTAATTAGACTAGTGAAAACACGTTATGCAAGCCATAGGTTCTTCCCCATAGCATGCTGGAATTGGACACAGGAGATAGTCAGACCCTCCTGGTGGTCAAATTTGTATCCTATAAGTACAAGGTCCTCAGTCAAATGTGTTCTGCCATGAGAGCAAGGAATAGAGAAAGCTTGGCTTTGACATGAAAGAATGCAGCAGAGAAAGTAAGCAACAGGAGAGACTGAGTCAGTGATCAAGTTCTACTCATTTCTGGTCCCTGTCTGTTTCTGAAGGAACCATCACTACATTTTAGCTGCAAGGTTTTGTGAAACAACCGTGTGTCCTTATCCCAAATTCCGCTTTTGAATGGAAGGTAGCTCAAGTCAGTTTTAGTTAGTTGCAACTGTAGTCTAATGGATTCAAGGTTATATATGAACAATGGTCAACTCAGTAATGTTAAGGACACTGGTCCCTAAATGCTCCTAAAATGCCATCCTCAAAAGACACAGTAAGACAAGATAACAAGCTTCTCTACAAACAAGTCAAAGAAAACACCTTCAGTTAGGATTCTAACACAAGCTTGTTAAGGCACGGGATATTCCATCTCTTTTATTTCAACTTTCTGCTAAGCCATTCCTGGATCTTCAGTCTTTAATAGGGTTATTATAATTAGGCTAAGATAAGAATTTTCTCTTTCAGAGACCGAGTCTTTGTTCCCTCTTGCTTTCATTATATCCTTCTTTGATTCTCGGTGATTAATAACAGTGTCACTAAGTCCTGCAGATGCAGACTGGCAACATTCACCAGAGGCGTCCTGTGAAGCAGTTTGAACCAGCACGTGTAATAAATCATGCCTATTGCTTAGGCCAGAGTAAAAATTCTCTGCTTACACCAGAGAGGTTCTTTTGCAGAGAGAAGGCAAAACTCAAAGAAAGTCTGAATTCTACCCTTTGAAGTGACTGAGATTTTCCACTTGTTATTTTTTTTTAATTTTTGTTTATTGCAGTAACATTGGTTTATAACATTGTAAAAATTTCAGGTTTACATCGTTATACTTCTATTTCTGCATAGATTACATCATGTTCACCACCCAAATACTAATTACAACCCATCACCACACACATGTGCTGAATTATCCCTTTCACCCTCCTCCCTCCCCCCTTCCCCTCTGGTAACCACCAATCCAATCTCTGTCTCTATGTGTTTGTTTGTTGTTGTTATTATCTACTACTTAATGAGTGAGATCATATGGTATTTGACCTTCTCCCTCTGACTTATTTCACTTTACATAATACTCTCAATGTCCACCCATGTTGTCACAAATGGCTGGATTTCATCATTTCTTATGGCTGGGTAGTATTCCATTGTGTATATATACCACAGCTTCTTTATCCATTCGTCCCTTGATGGGCACTTAGGTTGCTTCCAAGTCTATTGTGAATAACACTGCAATGAACACAGGGGTGCATATATGTTTACACATTGGTGTTTTCATGTTCTTTGGATAAATACCCAGCAGTGGAATAGCTGGATCATATGGTAGTTCTATCCTTGATTTTCTGAGGAATCTCCATACCACCTTCCACAGTGGCTGCACCAGTTTGCACTCCCACCAGCAGTGTATGAGAGTTCCCTTCTCTCCACATCCTCTCTAACACTTGTTGTTTCCTGTCTTGTTAATTATAGCCATTCTGACGTGATATCTCATTGTAGTTTTGATTTGCATTTCCCTGATAGTTAATGATGCTGAGCATCTTTTCACGTGCCTCTTGGCCATCTGTATATCTTCTTTGGAGAAATGTCTGTTCAGGTCTTTTGCCCATTTTTCAATTGGGTTGTTAGTTTTTGTTGTTGAGATGCATGAGTTCTTTATATATTTTGGAGATTAACCCCTTATCAGATGTATGGTTTGCAAATATCTTCTCCCAATTGTTAGGTTGTGTTTTCCTTTTGTTGATGGTTTCCTTTGCTGTGCAGAAGCTTTTTAGTTTGATGTACTCCCATTTGTTTATTTTTTCTCCACTTGTTATAAATGGGTATATCCACTTTTATTTTATTTTTTTATTTTTATTTTTTTTGTGAGGAAGATCAGCCCTGAGCTAACATCCATGCTAATCATCCTCTTTTTGCTGAGGAAGACCGGCTCTGAGCTAACATCTATTGCCAACCCTCCTCCTTTTTTTCCCCAAAGCCCCAGTGGATAGTTGTATGCCATAGTTACACATCCTTCTAGTTGCTGTATGTGGGATGCGGCCTCAGCATGGCTGGAGAAGCAGTGCGTCAGTGCGCGCCTGGATCCGAACCCGTGCCACCAGTAGCAGAGTGCGTGCACTTAACCGCTAAGCCACAGGGCCGCCCCGGGTATATCCACTTTTAAATACAAACTTCCCAATTTTTGTCATATAAGTAAATTGCCACTTAGTTTTCAGCAAGATACTTAAAATTACAGAATTATAGAATATTATAACTGGAAATAACTTAGATATAATTTAATCCATCACCTTCTTCACAGATTAATAGAGAGAAAATTACTTCCCCAAGGTCATGTAGAAAATTAGTCATATAGTTATGGCTTAAATCCAGTTCTGGTAACTCTGTACAGCTGTTTCATTTTTTAAATATCTTATATGACTTTACAATTATAAATAATAATCCATTATTAAATGAATAATTTATTAATTTAATATTCTTTTTAGTTCACCATCATTAAAGGCCATTATGGGCCAAGTTCTGTGATTGTTTCTGAGGTTACCATGAAGAATAAATATGGTCACCATCCTCCAGAATACAGGGATGGATAGAGAGATTGGAGCTACAAATGTAAATATCTATTACCTAGAACAATATGTAGTATAATAGTGAGATCATAATGTAATAGAGAAATATACAATATGCCCTGGAACCACAGAAAAATACTTTATAGAAGAGGTAACATTTGACGGAGGTGTGAAGAATATGTTCGAGTTGCAAATTAGAGAAGGAAAAGAACAGTTCTTATTAATTGGTATCAATATTGGAGCATCCTCTGTGAACCTGAAATTATCTCAAGTACTTTTTCCACTGTCTATCATCTATCTATCTGTCTATCAATCATTTATCTATCTACCTACCTATCTACCTCCTAACAACAAAATCATATGAGAAAGTTAATTGTCCATTTAAAAAAATAGAATGGAGGGGCAAAAACACCCCCAAATTAATGTTTACTACAATTGTACAGTCAGTAAATGGAAAAGCCATAATTCAAATCCATGGTTGCGGGATTCCAAACTCATTCTCTGGAAACACTGCACATGTAAACACATGTACACACAGTCACACAATTTGAGGAAACACAAAAAAGCAAAGAAGGTAAAAAAGGACGCTTTTGCAAATTGATTCTTTCCTTGCAGAGTTGATAGCCAAACTATGAATATTTATTCTGTTTTCTTAAGGTTTTCCTAAAAGGTTCTTGTTTTCTCATATTCGTGCTTCATATAACAATACAAAAGTATACAGAGTTAAAAACAAGTTAATGGTGTCAAGTAATTTTCTAGCTGATTTACTTATAAGTAGATGGTACTGTACATGGCATGGAGTGATAATAGATCCAGGGATGAGTGTGAGGTGTTAGGATCTACTAGTATCTAAGGATCTGGCCCTAATATTTGGCAGTGATTCTGGGAAAGTCTGTATGGACCTTTGTCCCCTAAAAAGCATGTTCCTCTCAGGTGATGCCAATATTTAGAACAAAAGTTTATGTATTCAACTACTTCTCAGATGCCTCTTCTGAAAGAAATGGTTTTACTCTTCATTTTAAACTTTAACAATGCAAAAATTGCTAAATCTGAGTTCAGTCTCTTTCAAATAAAACAGATCTTCCCTCTCACCACTCTCAAATTCCTCCTATCTGTGGTATTCATTTTTAATATTTGATGCATAAATTTTATCTAGACATTTAAACAGTCCAGTTTCAAACATGAAAATATTTCATTATGATTGGCTTCCTTCTAGAAAATAAATTGCTTCTAATGCTTAAAATAATTTTAAATATGAGGTGGTGTGTTGGGGGTGAAAAAATAGGAAAAGTGAAATGGGGTGCTGTGCTACATAAATAATTATTACACATATAATTGTGAACATCTCAGAATTAAAAAATGTACATTAATTTTATGGTCGCTGATTTCCTGGAATTAGAGCTTTTAGCATCTTCTAGAGTGGTTGGACAGAAGAAACCTAACAGAACACGAAAGTGGCCATTAA
Organism: Ceratotherium simum simum; assembly: GCF_057802395.1. NCBI lineage: Eukaryota > Metazoa > Chordata > Mammalia > Perissodactyla > Rhinocerotidae > Ceratotherium > Ceratotherium simum. The sequence goes on along the minus strand of NC_141928.1, from coordinate 32,223,069 downwards.
GAGACATAGAGGTTTTCATCGACATCAGCCATCCATTTAGGCAGGAGATACTAAGTGACTAATTCATTTACTGGCTTAACCAAACATGGTATACGCAGCCCCACTGACGCCTAAGGAACACTTGTAGGTCAGTGTAGGTACAGATAAAGGACGAGACAAATACGACAGCACTAGTAGTTTGTTTCTATAGATTATACTGTTTTTGATGTAACAGTGTCATTTACATTACAAATAAGATACTATCTTGTATTACCTTAAGAGCATCCTAATTCCCATACTGCACAATTTATTTTTGTTTTCTTAGGGGCATGATGTACTGCATTAACACTAGTTAATTCTCTTTAAATTGGAGAGAAAGGCTGTATGATTAGCTTGATTGTTTTGTCTTCTTTCCCCTGCAAGAAGGCACTGCCTGGGATTAGGACAAACATCATTTTATTACATTTCAATCTCCTCTATATTCTTAGCTTCAATAAATATGATCTATTTCTATCTCCATTGTACCAGTATAAACCTTATATTTTTTAATAATTTTATTTAAATCGAGTTTATCTCAGTCAATGGATAACATATTAATTTTTTTTGCACCAAACTTACTTTTCAACCTGTAACACTTTATTGAAATTACAAGTGTCCCAGAACTTTTCCCTAGGACCCACTTTTATTCAATTTTCATTGATTTTTATATAACAGACTTGTTGTAAGGATTAAAGAAATAAATAAAAGGGAGGGAAATTTCACTGATAGTTATTAAATGACATAAAATGTTCATAAGTTATAACAGCTAATCTTGGCACTAAACTCGTAAAATTAAAGGTATTACCCTCAATAAAAATTAGAAAATGTATACTCATTTATATTATGCCACACTAGTATAAAAGTTAACCATTCGAATTATCATTTTATTGTACTGGGAATTTGAATTCTACTGGATTAAATGAAACATTAATATATACATGTTTCTTATTCAACTTCCTAACATTTCCTGCTGATCACTCTCCTGCCTTTCGCTGTCATTCTGTATATACACTTAAACCCATCACCTAAAGAAACTGTCTACTTGGTTGAAATGAATAGGAGATAGCACCACTCAGTTATATTCCCTTGGACTCAGAAATAGCTATTGCCCCTGTGCTTTGCAGGGTAAGCCCCATCATTTTGTCACTGTTCCCCTTTGATGACTGTCTACCTTTAATATTTTTGGTTTCTTATACATGCTGACAAAAGTTATGAACCAGCCAGAATCATACAACTTTGGAGTACCTCACTGTTTGCTCTGTCACGTGTATTGAAAGGGTCCATTGATGATGGACATGTAGGCTATTTACAGTTTATCATTTTTACAAGTTATAGTGCAATATCCACCATTGCATATCTGCTAAGTGGTAGTATGTGTGAAGGATAAATTCTAAAATTAAAATTATTGTGACTAAAGATACTTTATTTAGATGTCAACAATTTTGCACTAAAAAAATACTTGAATTTATACCCATAATATGTGTAAAGGAAAGTGCCTGTTACTCTGTGCCCTTTCCAACTGTAGGTTTTATTTATTTTTTGTAATAATAGCTCATTGTAAATTACAAGGAGAGAAGTACAGGAAAATTAGCAGGATAAATTTCTTACAGCAGTCCTTACCAACACAGAAAGGTTTGGCAATCTGAAAGTGCAGCTTTGGGGCACACATTCTCCTTAACCAAAGAGTTATGAACACAACTATAATTTAAGATAAAAAGACCATTCTTCCGACTTCTTGCTTTGTGTAAAAGTTCAGATGAACCCTACTTTTGTTGACAATGGAGGCAGTTTGTCAGCTGGTAAACTCCACTGAGCAGGAAAAAAATCGCATATTTCATCTCATTGGATTTGGATGCAAAGACTATTACAATATTGACTGTGGAGCCAGAATGCCTGATTCTGAATCCTGGCTCCACCATGTACTGTGCGGCCCTTGGAAAGTTAGTTAACCTCTTGTGTCTCATTTTCTCATCTTTAAAGGGGAATGATGAGAGCACCTATATCATAGGGCTTTTGGCAGAATTAAAGGAGTGTGTAGAATTCTTAGAACATTTCCTGGTATGAATATTAGCTAGTAATTTTATTTTTATATAGTACATTAAAACAATTCTAAACATTTTGCATTAAATCATAACTATATTAATCAATAGACAGATATTTATTGTCATAATAAGTCTAACATTTATGACAAAAATATTAGTCATAGAAAAAAAGGCAATATATATTTAAAATTATAAATATACCTTTTCTGCCTTTGAGGAATTTATGGTCTGTTAGGGAAGACAAGTCATGTATACACAAATAGGTGTCTAACAGAGAAATGCAGCACATGCTGGTGCCAGATTTGTGACCCAGACAACGTATTCAGTGGTAGGGGAAAGATCATGGCTTCATGAGGTGTGAAACCGGACTGTACTCTGAGATTTGTGAATAAACTTTTGAAAGCAAATTCATAGTCGCAGATCTAAATTCCATCACTTGTTAAATGAAAGTAAGGGACTATAAATTATCCAAGAGGCCTTCCACTCTAAAACTCCATTTGTTTTAAATCTATGAACAAGCACTGCAGGTTCAGAATGGTGAGAAATAAAATGAACAGTGGTAATGAGAGTGGTTGCTACGTTGGAGAAGAGACTTAAACTGGGTATTCACATTCAGATTCAAGTGGGAATTATTTTCTAGAAAATCGTGCTGTATAATTGTATTTATTTTTCCTGTGCTTGTTGTTATTTTCATGTATTTGTCACTAAGGATGTGGTAGGCTTTACATTAAACAGTTTAATTTTTATCTAATAGCTTTCTCTAGCTATGCAATCACAATTTTTAGTAGTTCATTTTAATATAGTATGCCACCAGTATAACCTCTTATGAACCATCACAATGGCTTGTTTTCTTGCTCATTTTCCAAGAAATTCAATATAGTATAAAAGTCTGAAATATTATAAGGACTATTATATACAAGAAGGATGAATTTTTGTGGCAAGCAGAACTAGAACAATCAAGTGGGTCCTAGTCTTCTATTTACAATATTGGATTATCAATGCTCATTTAATAGTGTAATGGATATTAGTTACACATGGTGGCTGCCCGGCGTCTTTTACACAGCCTTGGTGCCTGTAAGGAATTTATCATATTGTGACTCTTACTTCTAATAAATAGGACCCAGAATGTGACCTTGACTAATCCAATCAGACGAAATCCCACAAATCCTGAAGTAAATAGAGAGCAACCTGAGGAAGGAGGTTGTAGACTGCATATCCTGGTAAAGGTTCTGGAGTAGAGCAAACATCTGGCTTTAGAGCTAGTAGTGGAAGAGGTGCTAGTGGTAGGGTCACATGCCCTTGTCGGGGGAAGAGGGAGAATCTCCCTCTGCCCTTTCCCTTAAGGTTCTTCTGGCTGGCCAAATAATCAACAAGACAGGTTAGCAGGAGAAAATAATACCAAGTTTAATAACATGTATACATGGGAGAAGCTCAGAAATGAGCAACTCGTCCCTCTGTCTAAGCTGCTTGCTTAAGTATTGCAGCTAAAGGCGAACGAACATGTTGGGCATGGGTAGAGGCCTGGGACTTCAGAGGGCAGAAGGACAATTCTTTTCAGGGTCATCTATTGATAATTTGGTCAGGGAGAGATAGAGTTTTTTGATAAAAGGGGCTTGGTGCCCCTCCCATTGCAACATCTATTTTACATTATCTTTATAGCCATCATGATAGAAGATCTGTTCCAGGAATGAGCCACCATGCCAGATTCTCTAGGCAGTTAGTGAGGGAGGTCAAATATCCTTATTGTTTTCAGCTAGAAATAATCCGCATACCAGAGTGGTGCTTCCTGGGGCAGCTTGCCCTGAGCACCATCACCCTCCATCTGGATTGTCAGCTGTGGTATCAACGACAAGAAGCAGTGCTGTCCATGCTGCAGAGAGCCTGGTATGGACTGGATTTTGCTCCTGGCTGCAAACATTCAAACTTGATTTTGGTTTAACTGGATAGATTGTAAACCATCTAATATCTTACCATTAATTATTATTCTCTTAATACCAGTATTTTGATTAATATCATTGTTAGAAGAAACAAATTAAAATTCCAGATCGTGTGACTGTACAAAATTTGTTGTAATGAATATTTGTTTAAAAAAATGTTTCGAGGGGCCGGCCAGTGGGGTAGCCGTTAAGGCTTCCGCAGCCCAGGGTTCGCCGGTTCGGATCCTGGGCACGGACCTACTCACCACTCATTAAGCCATGCTGAGGTGGCATCCCACATAGCAGAGCTATAACTCTACAACTATGATACACAACTATGCACTGGGGCTTTGTGGAGGAAAAAGAAAAAAGAGGAAGACTGGCAACAAATGTTAGGACAGGGCCAATCTTCCTAAAAAAAAAAAATGTTTCGAGGTGTGAATGCAGGGTAAGACGATGCCTCAAGCAGAGGTATATATCTCAACACTCAGAAAGAATTCAATGAAAGTAGCCAAAGATATAGTGAAATTACAAAAACAAAACAAAAACAAAAAATATGTAGCATTAGAAACTAGAGAAATGTACCATCCATATTCATTAATTTCAAGATATTTATGTTAGATGCTGTGCAGTTGGGAAAGACATTGATGTCTAAGTCATAAACCCAAAATTATAGTTAATAATTAGCATAGTCATCTTGGAGTTTAGAAAATAGAAGGAATCAGAAAGTTTTAAGTAAACATTTTACCAGGAATTTTATGTTTCAATTTTTTAATTTAAAATAAAAATAGACCTTATTTAGCCCATAAACAGTTGGAAATAACAGTGATGTTTATTTTTGCTCAGTGTAAGAATCTACTTTTTTTAAAAAATAAAGATGTTCAAATAGTGCTTTGGGGACCTCTTGTCTGTGGGTTATGGAGAGAAGTCAGCTTAAGCCTTGATTAAGGCTAAACTCCTGTCTGATTGTATGATTCACCGCTTTTTGGTGTGAGCACAAAGCAAATGCACAACACCAGTCTCTAGTACCAATTTCAAAAATTAGTCTTTTAAATATCAGTACATTAGGAGAAACTATTTCTAAGAGAAATATTAACATTTCCATTTAAAATGTTATTAAATAAATGGTAAATTTTAGTTCTATCTTAGTTTCATACCCACTAGTCTTTAAAAGAACAAAAAGCATGACTCACCATTCACATATCAGGATTCAGAGATCAGAGATACTCCAAAAATATATGGAACCAAGAAGCTACAAGTCAGATAAAAATCCATATATATCCCTGTTATAGATTCCAAGGATGAGGATAGCAAACATCTGTCTATCTCTCATTCTGTGAGGAAAGAAAAATGGAGAATAAAGGAAAAAAAGAAGGACAGACACTGTGCTCGCCTCTATTTTAAAGATTTTGCAATGATTATTGCTGCTGGTCACATTGTGCTTCCTCCAGATACTCACATGGCTAGTTCACTTGCCTCCTTTAAATGTCATCTTCTTGTTGAAGTCTGCTCTGATCATCCTATAGAAGACTTTAATTTCCCCACATCTCTGATCCCCCACAGCCTGCTCTATTTTACTTCCATAGCACTTAAAACGGGTAAAATATATGATTTATTTATGAATTATACAACATATTATGTAATTTATCCATTTAATATGTAAGTGCCAAAAAAATAAGAGGTTTATTATTATTATTATTTTGTGAGGAAGATCAGCCCTGAGCTAACATCCGTGCTAATCCTCCTCTTTTTGCTGAGGAAGACCGGCTCTGAGTTAACATCTATTGCCAATCCTCCTTTTTTTTCCCCAAAGCCCCAGTAGATAGTTGTATGTCATAGTTGCACATCCTTCTAGTTGCTGTATGTGGGACGTGGCCTCAGCGTGGCCGGAGAAGCAGTGCATCAGTGCGCACCCAGGATCCAAACCCGGGCCGCCAGTAGTGGAGCGCGTGCTCTTAACTGCTAAGCCACGGGGCCAGCCGAAGAGATTTTTATCTATTTTGTGTCCGAAGTGCTGAGAATAGGTCCCAACACATAGCAGGGCTCTATGTATTTGTTTAATATGTGAATGATATAAAAAAAGATGTGCAAAATAAGTTAAATGACATAAGTGTGTATGGAAAAATTATGCATTTTAACACAATTTGTCACGATTAGTAATTTTGTGTGTGTGTGTGAGGAAGATCAGCTCTGTGCTAACATCTGCCAATCCTCCTCTTTTTTTTTTTTTTGCTGAGGAAGACTGGCCCTGGGTTAACATCCATGACCATCTTCCTCCACTTTGTATGGGACGCCGCCACAGCATGGCTTGCCAAGCGGTGTGTCGGTGCACACCCAGGATCGGAACCAGTGAACCCCGGGCCACCGCAGCGGAGCACCTGCACTTAACTGCTTGCACCACCAGGCCGGTCCCATGATTAGTAATTTTTTAAAAATATGTAAATTATGTGTGGATAGATACACCAAGATATTGACAGCATTATAGATGACATATACTTATTTGCTTAATTGGTTAGCTTACTTTATTTCTTTATTTTTTTTTATTTCCTAAATGAATATTGATTGCTTATCTAAAAAGTAGAAATAGGAGGAAAGAAGAAAGGACAGAAAGAAGGGAGAGATGAAGGAAGAGGATTAAAGGACTGGCATACATCTCATCATTTTTCCCTAAAATTAGCAAAATGACTAAGAGAATGTGAAAATCTGGGGAAAATGCATTAACACAAGAAGAAATGCAGTCAAGAAATCCACTTTCCTGAATGCATTTTTGTTCTGTAAATACTCTGCAAAAATGAGTTGATTTGCTTTTAGCACTTTATTGTTCATATCAGTTAATTATTTCTCTAGGCTCTGCTCAGAAAACGCACAAAATTCATTCTAGTCTCTTTCTTCAAGAGGTTTATACAAATTTAGATGATAGATAGGTAGATAGATAGATAGATAATAGATAGATAGATGGATGGATGATAGAGACACTTGAGTGTAACTGAACTCTGTTTTCATTGGATATTATAATTATCTCTTAAAGACACAGCCTCTTGATAGGCTAACATTGAAATGCTAATCAGTACTTTGCATTTTTATTTGCTAATTCTGTAATTCCATTTGTTGTCATGCTATTTCCCTCACTCTTTAGAATAGAGAGTCACAGATTCTATTCCCAAGGTCTGGTTGGAATTGATTCGAACACTGGCATTTAAGCCCCTTCGATCAGAGTGCCATCTAGTCATGAAAATGTAAAGATTAAAGGACAGTTTGCACAAATATACACCCTCAAAGTAAGTTCACTACTATTTTAAGTACATTCCTACCAGCACTGTTAATTATGAAAGGGAAATATATAAGTATTTAATATCTTTGAAAAATAATTTTAATTTAGGTAAACTGATAGATAAGATTTTACAATCCACAAGGTTGTCATCAAATTGAGAGAGCATTTTAAATTATCTATCTTTTTTACTTAGAATTATGAAGAGTTTGTATTTCCAAAAGGTTGTTCTAATCTACCCCTCTTTTCTCTTCTTATAACAACTTCTTTAGTTTATGTTTTATCATTTCCCACTTGGATTAACAGATAATTATTTCACTTGGTTGCGTTGCCCTTATTATCTTCCTTTAAATCAATCTTTCATACTTTTCCTGGAATTGTCTTCCTAAAGATATATGAATGTTGCAGTCCCCTGCTTAAAATAGCTTTTCATAGCCCTCAATTTAAAAAATAATTCTTTCTTATGACTTTTCTATGTTAATTCTGTTTCACATACTTATGTGCAGCATATTCTTGCATCAGCTAGATATAAACAGCTGCAGCCTTACAGTCCAACATAGTGGTGGCTTTGAATTAAAATGGAAAAGGGAATTCCTATCAATAGGTAGAAATCCAAGTAGTATAATCGATCTCATGATTCATTGCATCTGTAAGGAAAGATGGAAGCTCAGAAATACTCCAATTTTTGTATAGTGATTAATGGAACGGCACGATGGTCAGGGAAATGGATAGGAAAAGTTAGAGGACTGGTTTCAAGCATGTTTGGTGAAGCTGTATATGGCTAGACATCTCAGAATAAGCCTAGAGTGAGAGAGAATTTGTATCCTTGCAAATTCATAGCAAAAGTCTGTACTGCATAGGCAACTCTAAGTAATCAGTTAGACGAGATGATCCACTTACAAATGACATTCATCCTCCCTCTCTTGCCTCTTTGTTCTAGTTTAATTAGATCATAATCAAATTGGCTATGATACTAGAAATAGAGGTTACACGCAAGTTTATCCACATGGATTTAGCATCACTTAGACTGATCTTTCTACTATCCCTGCTTGGTATCCAAGACCTGTAGTTGTGACTAAAGAAAATAACCCAGGAGGACCAGTCAGCTACTTATTGCAAATTGACTATATTTATATTCTATACTTAATAGTCATGAAACGATTTGCCCTTGCTGAAACAGAAAAGTAAAGAATACTGCTAGTAGTAAACTTTACAATTTACAAGTTACTGAATATCAATACTGAATTATGAGAGAAATTCATGAGGAGTAGATGGATATCTCTCAGACTATAATTAATAAGATATTAGAGTTAGATAATTTTTGGACAGTGGACACTCATATTCTCAGCTGTACAGAAACAGATACTCTGTATTAGATGAGCACATTTTTAGAAGCATATCTATGTGAGGATGCTTGATATTTTTGGACAGAAAAAGAAAGACTTAACTGGACATATATCATTATTTCCACTCTGGTCCATATTCCACTAAAAGCCCTTCCTACGAAGTTAGTTCCTTTAATGTGCAATTATTACCTGCTGTTCAGCTTAAGCCTTGTGTCTGTTGGGACTAAGGAGGGGATGTGATATGCTCCTGGTTGTTTCTCGCTTTCGGCCAATTCCTCTGCCTGTTGCCCCAGAGGCCACCTGTTCCTCTGGACCTGGTTTACTCTGAGGTTTCAGTTTTGCCATCTCTGCCACAGTAATTTACTCCAGCGCAAGCTGAACTTTGGCTTTCCAGTACTTTTGCTCATCTGATCCTGTTTGCTTTCTAACTTTGAGAATTGATTCTATTTTCTGGTCTGCTGATGCTGGATATTCTTATTTTTGAGCTATTATGGATTTGTTTTTTGAAAATGCATATTCCAGTTGCTTTTGAGTGATTTGGGATATGAGAGGAGATAGGCATATGTGTCTAATCTGACTTTAGTTCTAAATATATTAAACCATGTCAAAGATAATATCTATTCTAAAATATAGTCTTTTGCTCATAATTTTCAAGTCTGTCTCTTCTTGGACTAAATATTTTCTGCTTGTTTTAGACTTTCGTTTATCTACACTTGTTCTAGAAAGGCTTAGGAGTCCCTAAAGGCTGGGTTAGGGGCTCAATCCTTGAGCTTACAGAATTTCTTATATCTAACCTTATTATAACATCTGCCATAATCTAGTCTAGTTGCCTTTTTACTGTTTTTTCTTCCTACCATCAGATTTTAAGCTCCTCGAGAGAAATAAATAGTTCATATTCATCATAGTATCTTGAAGGCTTGATATTTCATATGCACTGAATGAGAGGAATGAATTATCACATTGATGATAAATTTTAAAAGTTTTGTTCAAATAAAATTATCCAGCTGTGGCAGCCATGAAAACGCAATACTTGGATCTCGCTTCAAGAAAGAAATTCCTGATTAACTGAGAGGAGTGCAATTAGCTGACCAACCTACTCAGCATCTGCTTCCTGAAGGACCAACTGGAACTCTACTGATGTAAAGGAGAACTAAAAAATCTGAAATCACACAAGAACATGAAAGATTTTGAAGTTTGAAAGGAAGTCGGATGTCTGCTCAGTTTTTAATGGATAACTACATTTCAGTTGAGACTCCTTAGTCAGCCTTTTGCTTAAAGCTTCTTATATCTAGAAGTTTAATCTTGTTTATTTTCTTCGGTATAGGTTTTTTTAATAGATATAACAGTTATATCCACTTTTTTATTAATTTTATCCAAGAGCTACATTTTTATTATTTTAGCATGGATATATTATTTTGTTGTTATGGCTCTAAATGAATCTTATAGCTTTTTCTCTGAAATATGTGTAATGTCACATTAATACTTATGTATTAATTTCTCAGCAACATGAACAATTGCTTTATTATTATAGCTATAATTCTTATGTTCGTGTTCCGCAGAGGATTTCACTACACAGATCAAAACTTGCAGTTTCTAACTTCAGTCTCTATAATTGGATCCATTCTTATTGCAAACTCAAAAAATGAGAGTTCTAAAGCACAATTCACTTAACCTTGTAAAAAACAGTGATTCTGGAGACAAAACCAAAGCAAATCAAATAAGTTATTACCAAGGTATTGTTCATTGTACTGTTGTCATTTTTAATTTTAAGATATAATATCTGTTCCTTTCCTCTTCCTCTTCTCTCTCCTTTCTCTTTGTTTTCCTTCTCTTATTGAAAACTTTAGTCCAATAACTATTAAGTTAGGCTTGCACATGGTGGGGAGTTGGGGGAGCCATGGTGGTCCAGAGTGGAGTGTCAAAGCCTAACAAAATGAGGAAGATATCATGTGGTAGGGAGTGGGATGCGAAGCTAACCTGATGCAGGATGTCCGAACCTGATCCTGGAGAGAGGGCATCCATGTAGGGGCAAGCCCAGGGAAGAGGACAAAAGACAAAGCAGCCAGCTTAAAGCTGATCACATTGGCCAATTTAAGCATCAAAATTAAAAATGATAATAAAATGTTATATGCTTTGAATAAAATAGGAATCCATGAGTCCATACTGATGTAAAAGAATAAATGAATCATTTGAAAGTTTGATGAAGAATAGAATATTTGCATAGGCTTAAAGTACTTTTCTACAAAATAATCATTAATTACAAAATGAAATCAAGTACATTTACAATGGAGAATCCTGTGAGACATTACTTGAATCAAACGGGCTATGTAATGGACAGATCAAAATTGCACACCATCAGATAGGAGGTGATGAGAAGAATATAACATTACATCTGTGATATTTCTGCCAAACAGAAAAAACTTGAATATGACCATGAGGAAACATCAGGCAAACCCAAATGGAATAACATTTTAAAAACCATGTTGCCTCAAAAGATTCACAATTATGAAAGTCAAATTATTCCAGATCAAAGGAGAATAAAGGGATCCTACAACTAAATTGAACCCTAGATTCCGGACTAGATATTTTGCTATTAAGACGTTATGAGGACTACTGGAGATATTTGAGTGGGGTCTATGAAGAGATAGTAGTAATGTATTGTTAATTTCCTGATTTTGATGGTTACAATGTGGTTATATAGGAGAATGTCTTTGTTTGTAGGAACTACACACACAAACACTAGGGGTGATGGGGCATGCTGTCAGCAACTGTGTCGCAAATGGTTTGGAAAAATTAAATAAAGGTTATGGTACAGTACTTGGAACTTTTCTGTAAATTGAAACGGTTTCAAACTTAAAAAAAGAAAAGGAAAAGAATATTGTTTCAAGATACCTAACACAACTTCTAAAAAAAGTATAGAGAAGTGGTGGAAGACAGTGGCGAAATAAATGATAGATTTGAAGTCTTTTCAATATTTAATTAAAATACATATAATTCCTACCTTCTAGGAAATTTAACAGAAAGAATAATATTATGAAAAACTAAAATCCTGATATTTATTTCCAAACCATATTAACTTTAGTTTTTTTCTCAATGTTTTATAGTATCATTTGCAAAGTTAATCTAATAATGCTATGCTTGATAATATCATGAAATTATGAGGCTAACAAACGAAAAAAAAATGTATGAAAATGTTTTTAAAACACGTAAATATCAGCATTTTCAATAATCCATTCGGGGAGAGTTATATGAGAAGTGATTCACCTAGGAGACTGCACAGTGATACAAAGCTAGAAAGAGAGTTGTGCAAGTCAGAGGTAGAAAAGAAAAACTAGTCTGCTCCCACAGTGGTCTTATTCTAAGGAGGTTTTCTTTTTACATTTAAGAATGAGCTAGCGGAGAAACATAAGAAATACAGAAAATTGCACATAGAGGAAGAAGTGAAGGAATTTGGCCAGTTTGCATGATCTTCAATTTGAGTTAAAGTATACAAAGGGTTTACAGAATTTTACATTATAATTAAGAAAATAAACCATGTTATAATATTGATAGACCTAGAGAAAATATTTCCTATGTGTTTAACAGAGTGGATTATTATCCATAATAAGACAACTAATAAAAAAAAAGTCAAGAAGAAATCCATTGAGAGGGGGGTGGAGTCAAGATGGCGGCGTAGGCAGACTCTGAACTCACCTCCTCCCGTGGACACAGCCAATTTACAACTACTCGTGGAAAAATTACCCCTGAGACAGAACTGAAAACTGGATGAGAGGAACTCCTGCAACAACGGACAATCCTAACTGGGGTAGAAGAGGCAGAGATTCCCTTCTGGAGAGGAGAAACGCCGCCTTCACAAGCCGCCAGCTTCACGGCCGCCGGGAGCAGCTCACAGGTACGCAGCCTCCCTGGAGGCGCAGGGTCCTGAGCCGGGGAGCGCCCCTGCTGTGGGCATTTTGTGGACCCAGCACAATTGAGACCAGCAGCATAATATCTGACTTTGCCTGCTACTAAAGCATTGGGTAGCACCCCCAGAAAACTCGGTTCACAAAGAAACTAAAACTGGCTCTTAAAGGGCCCGCGCATAAACTCACCCGTTCCAGAAAGCATCCTAAAATCACCAGAAAGAAAGGTGCACAGTGCTTCGGTGACAAGAGACTCACCTAATAGGCCCTGAGTGCATCTCAGTGAGGGGTGAGACCTCTCCAGGGACTGGGACATTGGCGGCGACCATTGTTGTGGCCTGGTGTGAGCGTGCTGACACAGACGCCATTGGAGTTCTCCCTGAGACCTGCTAGCCCAGGGTCTGCTCCACCCGCTAGAGCACCAATTTAATCCAGCTCAGCCAGGGCAGGCAGCCCACCCTAGAGACTGGCCCCACCCAACAACAAGCCCACAGGCAACGTGTGGGCCTGCATAGATTGGTGACTGGATTCTCTGCAGCCTGACAACTGAGCTGACTTGAGCGGGGCAGGGTGTGCACAAGGAGCGGGTGGAGAGTGTGGGGCGGTGGCAGAGTGTGTGGGGCTCCCGCCTTGGAGAGACTGGGTCCACTTGGGGAGGTCGGGGCACTCACACGGGGCAGGACTGTGTTGACTGTGTGTGTGGACCTGTGGGCGGCAGGGCTTCTCAGCCTCAGAAGACTTGTACTTCTCAAAGACCCACATAGGAGGTTTGCTCCACCTTCCAAAACCTGAAACAATTGGGTGCTCCTGTGCCTGAGGCCAGCCCCACCCAGCTGCAATCCTCAGAGAGCTGACAAGAGACCTAATAGGCTAGAGGCTTACAGCAATTGTAAGGCCCTGAGCCTAACAACCTGCCACGCTGGGGGCCTACTCACTTAAAAGAAATACTGCAACACAAATGTGGTATTAGAACTTGCAGCCAACTGTGCTGGGGCTCCCCACAGCTGATAAAGAGACTGAAGGGCCCACAACAACTACAAGCAGCTGAGCATTACAACAGCTGGCCAGGAGCATAACTCAGCCTCCCTGGGCGCCTACAGGGAGAGCAAACAGGCCACAGCAGAAGGATACACATAGCTCACATAGGGGTCACCCCTGGAACATTGAGAACTGAGGGAAGCACACTGGAAGCCTCCTAAGCCATCACTTACATAAGGTCACCTATCCAAGAGCAGGAGACGTAGCTGACCTACCTAATACGTAGACACAAGCACAGGGAAAGAGGCAAAATGAAGAGGCAAAAGAATACATTCCAAGTAAGGGAACAGGACAAAACCCCAGAAAAGGAACTTAGTGAAACAGAAATGAGCAACCTACCTGACAGAGAGTTCAAACTAAGAGTGTTAAGGATGCTCACTGATCTGGGGAGAAGAATAGATGGATTCAGTGAGAATGTCAACAAAGAAATGGAAGATATAAAAAAGAACCAATCAGAAATGAAGAATACAATACTGGAAATGAAAAACTCATTAGAGGGACTCAAAAGCAGAGTAGAGGATACAGAAGAACGGATCTGTGAGCTGGAAGAAAGACTAGAAGAAATTACCCAAGCTGAACAGGTAAAAGAGAAAAGAATTAAAAAGAGTGAGGACAGTCTAAGGGACCTCTGGGACAACATCAAGCGCACTAACATCCGTGTTATAGGTGTCCCAGAAGGAGAAGAGCAAGACAAGGGGGCAGAGAATCTATTTCAAGAAATAATAGATGAAAACTTCCCTAACCTAAGGAAGGAAACAGACATCCAGGTACAGGAGGCACAGAGAGCCCCAAACAAGATAAACGCAAAGAGGCCCACACCAAGACACATCATAATCAAAATGTCCAGAATTAAAGATAAAGAGAGAATCCTAAAAGCCGCAAGAGAATGTCAAGTTACATACAAAGGAAACCCCATAAGGCTATCAGCTGACTTCTCAGCAGAAACCTTACAGGCTAGAAGAGAATGGCATGATATATTTAAAGTGCTAAAAGGAAAAAACTTACAGCCAAGAATACTCTACCCAGCAAGGTTATCGTTCAAAATGGAAGGAGAGATCAAAATTTTCCCAGATAAGCAAAAATTAAAGGAGTTTGTCACCAAGAAACCAGTGTTACAAGAAATGTTAAAGGGACTGATTTAAGGGGAAAAGAGAAGACCACAAATAGGAAAAATTATCTATTTCCACGATTAGAACGTAATGGATACAAATGCACAAAAAATAGGTTGGATATGATATCAAAAACATAAAAGGAGGGAGGAGGGTAGTTAAAGAGTACAGCTTTCAGACAGAGGTCAAACTAAAGTGACCATCAATTCTGTATAGAAGAAGTAAGGAACAGAGAAGGACTACTAAAACACTGAGAAAAAAAAAAAAGTTAAAATATGGCAGTAAGTACATACTTATCAATAGCTACTTTAAACGTCAATGGACTAAATGCTCCAATTAAAAGGCATAGGGTGGCTGACTGGATAAAAAAACAAGACCCATATATATGCTGCATACAAGAGACACACTTCAGACCTAAAGACACTCACAAACTGAAAGTGAAGGGATGGAAAAAGATACTCCACGCAAATGGCAATGAAAAGAAAGCTGGGGTAGCAGTACTCATATCAGACAAAATAGACTTTAAAACAAAAACTGTAAAACGAGACAAAGAAGGGCATTACATAATGATCAAGGGAACAATCCAACAAGAGGATATAACACTTGTAAATATCTACGCACCCAATGTAGGTGCACCTAAATATATAAAGCAATTATTAACAGACATAAAAACAGAAATAGACAGTAACACAATAATAGTAGGGGACTTTAACACTCCACTTACACCAACAGATAGATCATCCAAACAGAAGATCAATAAGGAAACATTGGCCTTAAACGACACACTAGAACAGATGGACCTAGTAGATATATACAGAGCACTCCATCCAAAAACCGAAGAATACACGTTCTTTTCAAATGCACATGGAACGTTCTCCAGGATTGATCACATATTAGGCCACAAAACAAGTCTCCATAAATTTAAGAAGATTGAAATAATACCAAGCATCTTTTCTGACCACAAAGTTATGAAACTAGAAATCAACTATAGGAAGAAAATCAGAAAAGCCACAAATACATGGAGATTAAACAAAATGCTACTGAACAACGACTGGGTTAATGAAGAAATCAAAGAAGAAATCAAAAAATACCTGGAGACAAATGAAAATGAAAATACGACATGCCAGAATTTATGGGATACAGCAAAAGCGGTTCTAAGAGGGAAGTTTATAGCAATACAGGCCTATCTCAACAAACAAGAAAAATCTCAAATAAACAATCTAACAATGCACCTAAAGGAACTGGAAAAAGAAGAACAAACAAAGCCCAAAATCAGTAGAAGAAGGGAAATAATAAAAATCAGTGCAGAAATAAATGAAATGGAGACCAAAAAAACAATAGAAAAATTAATAAAACCAAGAGCTGGTTCTTTGAAAAGATCAACAAAATAGACAAACCTTTAGCTAGACTCACCAAGAAAAAAAGAGAGAAGGCACAAATAAGTAAAATCAGAAATGAAAGAGGAGAGGTTACAACAGACACCTCAGAAATACAAAAGATTATAAGAGAATACTATGCAAAACTATATGCCAACCAATTCGACAATCTGGAAGAAATGGATAAATTCTTAGAATCATACAACCTTCCAAAACTGGATCAAGAAGAAGTAGAGAATTTGAATAGACCAATCACCAGTAAGGAGATCGAAACAGTAATCAAAAACCTCCCCAAAAATAAAAGTCCAGGACCAGATGGCTTCCCTGGTGAATTCTACCAAACATTCAAAGAAGACTTAATACCTATCCTTCTCAAACTCTTCCAAAAATTGAGGAGGGGGGGAAGCTCCCTAACTCATTCTACGAAGCTGACATTACCCTGATACCAAAACCAGACAAGGACAACACAAAAAAAGAAAATTACAGGCCAATATCACTGATGAACATCGATGCAAAAATCCTCAACAAAATACTAGCAAATCGCATACAACAATACGTTAAAAAGATTATACACCATGATCAAGTGGGATTTATTCCAGGTATCCAGGGATGGTTTAACATTCGCAAATCAATCAACGTAATACACCACATTAATAAAATGAAGAACAAAAATCACATGATCATCTCAATAGATGCAGAGAAAGCATTTGACAAGATCCAGCATCCATTTATGATAAAAACTCTGAATAAAATGGGTATAGAAGGAAAGTACCTCAACATAATAAAGACCATATATGAGAAACCCACAGCTAATATCATCCTCAATGGTGAAAAACTGAAAGCTATCCCTCTAAGAACAGGAACCAGACAAGGATGCCCACTGTTACCACTCCTATTTAACATAGTATTGGAAGTCCTAGCCAGAGCAATCAGGCAAGAGAAAGAAATAAAAGGGATCCAAATTGGAAAGGAAGAAGTGAAACTGTCACTATTTGCAGATGACATGATTTTATATATAGAAAACCCTAAAGAATCCACCAGAAAACTTTTAGAAGTAATAAACGAATATGGTAAAGTTGCAGGATACAAAATCAACATACAAAAATCAGTTGCATTTCTGTACACTAACAACGAAGTAGCAGAAAGAGAAATTAAGAATACCATTCCATTTACAATTGCAACAAAAAGAATAAAATACCTAGGAATAAACTTAACCAAAGAGGTGAAAGATCTGTACACCGAAAACTATAAAACATTTCTGAAAGAAATTGATGAAGACACAAAGAAATGGAAAGATATTCCGTGCTCTTGGATTGGAAGAATTAACATAGTTAAGATGTCCATACTTCCTAAAGCCATCTATAGATTCAATGCAATCCCTATCAAAGTTCCAACAACATTTTTCACAGAAATAGAACAAAGAATCTTAAAATTTATATGGAACAACAAAAGACCCCGAATAGCTAATGGAATCCTGAGAAAAAAGAACAAAGCTGGAGGTATCACACTCCCTGATTTCAAAATATACTACAAAGCTATAGTAACCAAAACAGCATGGTACTGGCACAAAAACAGACACACAGATCAATGGAATAGAATCGAAAGCCCAGAAATAAACCCACACATCTATGGACAGCTAATCTTTGACAAAGGAGCCAAGAACATACAATGGGGAAAAGAAAGTCTCTTCAACAAATGGTGTTGGCAAAACTGGATAGCCATATGCAAAAAAATGAAAATAGACTCTTACCTTACACCATACACAAAAATTAACTCCAAATGGATTAAAGACTTGAATGTAAGACCTGAAACTGTGAAAGTTCTAGAAGAAAACATAGGCAGTACGCTCTTCGACATCAGTCTTAGCAACATCTTTTCAAACACCACATCTGACCGGGCAAGAGAAACAATAGAAAAAATAAACAAATGGGACTACATCAAACTAAAAAGCTTCTGCACAGCAAAGGAAACCATCAACAAAACGAAAAGACAACCTAACAATTGGGAGAAGATATTTGCAAACCATACATCTGATAAGGGCTTAATCTCCAAAATATATAAAGAACTCATGCATCTCAACAACAAAATCTACCAACCCAATTAAAAAATGGGCAAAAGACCTGAACAGACATTTCTCCAAAGAAGATATACAGATGGCCAACAGACACATGAAAAGATGTTCAAAATCACTAACTATCAGGGAAATGCAAATCAAAACTACAATGAGATATCACCTCATGCCCGTCAGAATGGCTATAATTAACAAGACAGGAAACAACATGTGTTGGAGAGGATGTGGAGAGAAGGGAACTCTCATACACTGCTGGTGGGAGTGCAAACTGGTGCAGCCACTATGGAAAACAGTATGGAGATTCCTCAAAAATCAACGATAGAACTACCATATGATCCAGCTATTCCACTGTTGGGTATTTATCCAAAGAACTTGAAAACACCAATTTGCAAAGGTACATGCACCCCTGTGTTCATTGCAGCCTTATTCACGATAGCCAAGACTTGAAGCAACCTAAGTGCCCATCAAGGGACGAATGGATAAAAAGCTGTGGTATATATACACAATGGAATACTACTCAGCCATAAGAAACGATGAAATCCAGCCATTTGTGACAACATGGATGGACATTGAGGGCATGATGCAAAGTGAAATAAGTCAGAGGGAGAAGGTCAAATACCGTATGATTTCCTTCATTAAGTAGTAGATAATAACAACAATAAACAAACACATAGGGACAGAGATTGGATTGGTGGTTACCAGAGGGGAAGGGGGGAGGGAGGAGGGTGAAAGGGATAATTGGGTACATGTGTGTGGTGATGGGTTGTAATTAGTATTT
This sequence comes from Ceratotherium simum simum, assembly GCF_057802395.1. Lineage (NCBI taxonomy): Eukaryota > Metazoa > Chordata > Mammalia > Perissodactyla > Rhinocerotidae > Ceratotherium > Ceratotherium simum. The sequence continues at coordinate 32,204,205 of NC_141928.1, read as the reverse complement.
TGGTGGTGAACATGATGTAATCTATGCAGAAATAGAAGTACAATGATGTACACCTGAAATTTTTACAATGTTATAAACCAATGTTACTGCAATAAACAAAAAATTTAAAAAAAAAAAAGAAATCCATTGAAATGGAAAGACAGGGCCGGCCCTGTAGCATAGCAGGTAAGTGTGTGCACTCCGCTGCTGGCAGCCCAGGTTTGGATCCCGGGCGCACGCCGACGCACCACCTGTCAGGCCATGCTGTGGCGGCGTCCCATATAAAGTGGAGGAAGATGGGCATGGATGTTAGCCCATGGCCAGTCTTCCTCAGCAAAAAGAGGAGGATTGGCAGATGTTAGCTCAGGGCTGATCTTCCTCACACACACACAAAAAAGGAAATGGAAAGACAATTGACGTAAAAAACCAGGAAACTATGCTCAGAGTGACTACATTTATCTGTAGGTTTTTTGGTTTAAAGCATCTGAAATGTAATTTGGAATTAGTTTAAACAAAAACAATATTTATTAAAAGAATATTTTGTAGCTCCAAGAAACTGTAGGCAGACCCGAAAGTGACGTGCGGAGCTAAAAAGCAATGAACAGTGACAAGAAGGATGCCACAAGACTGATCCCATAAAAACACTGCTGCTGCTTCTGCAGAATGTAAACACATGTTTGCAACACTAACGTCAGTGACACTGGACAGTAGAGATGCTGCTGTTCCATCAGAGATGATTTGGTGAGTTTGCTGTTTACTTGTGTCTCTTATGATACAATATCTGGGGAGTGTGTATCTAAGTGGTAGCCATTTGCATGTTTTCTTAATTCAAGGGAAGTGGGGCCTAAGATAATAACCAATCCATGTAGTCTGCACACGATGTGGAATGGGGTTACCAAAAGGAAATAAGGAGTTATTTCAAGAATGTTGCACAGTTAGAAAAGACAGACGTCCACCAGAAGGGTTTTCATTATTTTTGATTCTTTAGTTCTTGCGGATCACATACCCACATGCACATGTAAACACATGCACATAATTGAGATGCAGCATAAATTGTTGTTAACATACACATGTATGTGTGTGTGTGTGTGTAGATATATACATAGAAAGAGAGGTTAAAAGAACATTCAATCACAGTGGTAGTTAAGTCAATTCAAATAAAACAACCACACTGGACATAGGGTCCCTCTGTCCTCATACTCCCCCACCCCGCCCCTCAAAGAACACTCCCACACCCTGTCTCTAGCAGAATGGAAAGAAAGAAAAGGAATTATACCACTCAGCTATTTTCTACTTGTGGAAAAATAAAGGCAAAATTTTGAACTCATACAATATTTTGATGCAACATTTGTCATTATGTATCAAAATTCTTGACCGAGCAATTAATATTATAGGAATTTATTTTCAGTAAATAATCAACTATATATAAAATTACTTAGATTAAAACATGTTTGTCTAGGGAGAGGAAGTCAAGATGGCGGCTGAACTGAACTCACCTCCTCCCGCGGACACAGCCAATTTACAACTACTCGTGGAAAAATTACCCCTGAGACAGAACTGAAAACTAGATAAGAGGAACTCCTGCAACAACGGACAATCCCAACTGAGGTAGAAGAGGCAGAGACTCCCTTCTGGAGAGGAAAAACGCTGCCTTCACAAGTCGCAGCGCCTCACGGCAGCAGGGAGCAGCGCACAGGTCCACAGCCTCCCTGGAGGCGTGGGGCCCTGAGCCGGGAGCACCCCCGCTGTGAACATTTTGTGGACCCAGCACAATCGAGATGAGTGGCATAATATATGACTTTGCCTGCTGCTAAAACCTTAGGTAGTACCCCCAGAAAAGCTGGTTCACAAAGAAATTAAAACCGGCTCTTAAAGGGCCCATGCGCAAACTCACCCATTTCAGAAAGCAACCTAAAATCACCAGAAAGAAAGGTACACAGTGCTTTGGTGAAAAGAGACTCACCTGATAGGTCCTGTGTGCATCTCGGTGAGAGGTGGAGACCTCTCCAGGGACTGGAACATTGGCGGCGGCCATTGTTGTGGCCTGGTGTGGGCGTGCTGACACAGACACCATTGGAGTTCTCCCTGGGGCCTGCTAACCCAGGGTCTGCCCCCCCGCCCCCCCCCGCTAGACAACCGATTTAATCCAGCTCAGCCAGGGTGGGCAGCTCACCCTAGAGACTGGCCCCACGCAACAACAAGCCCTCAGGCAACTTGTGGGCCTGTATAGATTGGTGACTGGATTCTCTGCAGCCTGGCAACTGAGCCAACTTCAGTGGGGCAGGGCATGCACAAGGAGGAGGTGGAGAGTGTGGGGCAGTGGTGGAGTGTGTGGGGCTCCCGCCTTGGAGAGACTGGGTCCGCTTCAGGAGGTCAGGGCACACACACGGGGCAGGACAGTGTTGACTGTGTGTGTGGACCTGTGGGTGGCAGGGCTTGTCAGCTGCAGAAGACTTGTGCTTCTCAAAGACCCACATGAGGGTTTGCCCCACCTTCCAAAGCCTGAAACAATTGGGTGCTCCCATGCCTGAGGCCAGCCCCACCCAGCTGCAATCCTCAGAGAGCTGACAAGAGACCTAAAGGCTGGAAGCTTATAGCAATTGTAAGGCCCTGAGCCTAACAACCTGCCACGCTGGGGGCCTACTCACTTAAAAGAAATACTGCAACACAAATGTGGTATTAGAACTTGCAGCCAACTGTGCTGGGGCTCCCCACACCTGATAAAGAGACTGAAGGGCTTACAACAACTACAAGCAGCTGAGCATTACAACAGCTGGCCAGGAGCATAACTCGGCCTCCCTGGGCACCTACAGGGAGAGCAAACAGGCCACAACAGAAGGACACACGTAGCCCACATAGGGGTCACCCCTGGAATATTGAGAACTGAGGGAAGCACACTGCAGGCCTCCTAAGCCATCACTTATATAAGGTCACCTATCCAAGAGCAGGAGACGTAGCTGACCTACCAAATATGTAGACACAATCACAGGGAAAGAGGCAAAATGAGGAGGCAAAGGAATACATTCCAAGTAAGGGAAAAGGACAAAACCCCAGAAAAGGAACTAAGTGAAACAGAAATGAGCAACCTACCTGACAGAGAGTTCAAACAAAGAGTGTTAAGGATGCTCACTGATTTGGGGAGAAGAATAGATGAACTCAGGGAGAATGTCAACAAAGAAATGGAAGATATAAAAAAGAACCAATCAGAAATGAAGAATACAATACTGGAAATGAGAAATTCACTAGAGGGACTCAAAAGCAGAGTAGAGGATACAGAAGAACAGATCTGCAAACTGGACAAAAGACTAGAATAAATTACCCAAGCTGAACAGGTAAAAGAGAAAAGAATTAAAAAGAGTGAGGACAGTCTAAGGGACCTCTGGGACAACATCAAGCGCACTAACATCCGTGTTATAGGTGACCCGGAAGGAGAAGAGCGAGACAAAGGGGCAGAGAATCTATTTCAAGAAATAATAGTTGAAAACTTCCCTAACCTAAGGAAGGAAACACACATCCAGGTACAAGAAGCACAGAGAGCCCCAAAAAAGATAAACCCTAAGAGGCCCACAACAAGACACATCAGAATCAAAATGTCCAGAATTAAAGATGAAGAGAGAATCCTAAAAGCCACAAGAGAAAGTCAAGTTACATACAAAGGAAACCCCATAAGGCTATCAGCTGACTTCTCAGCAGAAATGTTACAGGCTAGAAGAGGGTGGCACGATATATTTAAAGTGCTAAAAGGAAAAAACTTACAGCCAAGAATACTCTACCCAACGAGGTTATCATTCAAAATGGAAGGAGAGATCAAACTGTCCCAGACAAGCAAAAATTAAAGGAGTTTGTCACCAAGAAACCAGTGCTAAAAGAAATGTTAAAGGGATTGATTTAAGGGGAAAAGAGAAGACCACAAATAGGAAAAATTATCTATTTCCATGATAAGAGGGTAATGGATACAAATGCACCAAAAAGAGGTTAGATATGATATCAAAATCATAAAAGGAGGGAGGAGGGGAGTTAAAGAGTAGAGCTTTCAGACAGAGGTCAAACTTAAGAGACCATCAATTCTGTATAGAAGAAGGAAGGAACATAGAAGGACTACTAAAACACTGAGGAAAAAAAGTTAAAAAATGGCAGTAAGTACCTACTTACCAATAGCTACTTTAAACGTCAATGGACTAAATACTCCAATTAAAAGGCATAGGGTGGCAGAATGGATAAAAAAACAAGACCCATAGATATGCTGCCTACAAGAAACACACTTCAGACCTAAAGACACTCACAAACTGAAAATGAAGGGATGGAAAAAGATACTCCATGCTAATGGCAATGAAAAGAAAGCTGGGGTAGCAGTGCTTATATCAGACAAAATAGACTTTAAAACAAAAACTGTAAAAGAGACAAAGAAGGGCATTACATAATGATCAAGGGAACAATCCAACAAGAGGATATAACACTTGTAAATATCTACGCACCCAATGTAGGTGCACCTAAATATATAAAGCAATTATTAACAGACAGAAATAGACAGTAACACAATAATAGTAGGGGACTTTAACACTCCACTTACACCAACGGATAGATCATCCAAACAGAAGATCAATAAGGAAACATTGGCCTTAAATGACACACTAGAACAGATGGACCTAGTAGATATATACAGAGCATTCCATCCAAAAACCGAAGAATACATGTTCTTTTCAAATTTACATGGAACATTCTCCAGGATTGATCACATATTAGGCCACAAAACAAGTCTCCATAAATTTAAGAAGATTGAAATAATACCAAGCATCTTTTCTGACCACAATGGTATGAAACTAGAAATCAACTATAGGAAGAAAATCAGAAAAGCCACAAATACATGGAGATTAAGCAAAATGCTACTGAACAATGACTGGGTCAACGAAGAAATCAAAAAATACCTGGAGACAAATGAGAATGAAAATATGACATGCCAGAATTCATGGGATACAGCAAAAGCGGTTCTAAGCAGGAGGTTTATAGCAATACAGGCCTATCTCAAGAAAAAAGAAAAATCTCAAATAAACAATCTAACAATGCACCTAAAGGAACTGGAAAAAGAAGAACAAACCAAGCCCAAAATCAGTAGAGGAAGGGAAATAATAAAAATCAGAGCAGAAATAAATGAAATAGAGACTAAAAAAAGGTAGAAAAAATTAATAAAACCAAGAGCTGGTTCTTTGAAAAGATAAACAAAATTGACAAACCTTTAGCTAGACTCACCAAGAAAAAAAGAGAGAAGGCACAAATAAGTAAAATCAGAAATGAAAAAGGAGAAAATACAACCGACCCCTCAGAAATACAAAAGATTATAAGAGAATACTATGAAAAGCTATATGCCAACCAATTCGACAATCTGGAAGAAATGGATAAATTCTTAGAATCATACAACCTTCCTAAACTGGATCAAGAAGAAGTAGAGAATTTGAATAGACCAATCACCAGTAAGGAGATCAAAACAGTAATCACAAACCTCCCCAAAAATAAAAGTCCAGGACCAGACGGCTTCCCTGGTGAATTCTACCAAACATTCAAAGAAAACTTAATACCTATCCTTCTCAAACTCTTCCAAAAAATTGAGGAGGGGGGGAAGCTCCCTAACTCACTCTATGAAGCCGACATTACCCTGATACCAAAACCAGACAAGAACAACACAAAAAAAGAATATTACAGGCCAATATCACTGATGAACATCGATGCAAAAATCCTCAACAAAATACTAGCAAATCGCATACAACAATACGTTAAAAAGATTGTACACCATGATCAAGTGGGATTTATTCCAGGTATCCAGGGATGGTTTGACATTTGCAAATCAATCAACGTGATGCACCACATTAATAAAATGAAAAATAAAAATCACATGATCATCTCAATAGATGCAGAGAAAGCATTTGACAAGATCCAGCATCCATTTATGATAAAAACTCTGAATAAAATGGGTATAGAAGGAAAGTACCTCAACATAATAAAGACCATATATGAGAAACCCACAGCTAATATCATCCTCAGAGTGAAAAATTGAAACCTATCCCTCTAAGAATAGGAACCAGACAAGGATGCCCACTGTCACCACTCCTATTTAACATAGTACTGGAAGTCCTAGCCAGAGCAATGAGGCAAGAGAAAGAAATAAAAGGGATCCAAATTGGAAAGGAAGAAGTCAAACTGTCACTATTTGCAGATGACATGATTTTATATATAGAAAACCCTAAAGAATCCACCAGAAAACTTTTAGAAGTAATAAACGAATATGGTAAAGTTGCAGGATACAAAATCAACATACAAAAATCAGTTGCATTTCTGTACACTAACAACGAAGTAGCAGAAAGAGAAATTAAGAATACCATTCCATTTACAATTGCAACAAAAAGAATAAAATACCTAGGAATAAACTTAACCAAAGAGGTGAAAGATCTGTACACCGAAAACTATAAAACATTTCTGAAAGAAATTGAAGAAGACACAAAGAAATGGAAAGATATTCCGTGCTCTTGGATTGGAAGAATTAACATAGTTAAGATGTCCATACTTCCTAAAGCCATCTATAGATTCAATGCAATCCCTATCAAAGTTCCAACAACATTTTTCACAGAAATAGAACAAAGAATGCTAAAATTTATATGGAACAACAAAAGACCCCGAACAGGTAAAGGAATCCTGAGAAAAAAGAACAAAGCTGGAGGTATCACACTCCCTGATTTCAAAATATACTACAAAGCTATAGTAACCAAAACAGCGTGGTTCTGGCACAAAAACAGACACACAGATCAATGGAATAGAATCGAAAGCCCAGAAATAAACCCACACATCTATGGACAGCTAATCTTCACCAAAGGAGCCAAGAACATACAATGGAGGAAAGAAAGTCTCTTCAACAAAAGGTGTTGGGAAAACTGGATAGCCATATGCAAAAAAATGAAAGTAGACCCTTACCTTACACCATACACAAAAATTAACTCCAAATGGATTAAAGACTTGAATGTAAGACCTGAAACTGTGAAACTTCTAGAAGAAAACATAGGCAGTACGCTCTTCGACATCGGTCTTAGCAACATCTTTTCAAACACCATGTCTGACTGGGCAAGAGAAACATAGAAAAAATAAACAAATGGGACTACATCAAACTAAAAAGCTTCTGCACAGCAAAGGAAACCATCAACAAAACGAAAAGACAACCTAACAATTGGGAGAAGATATTTGCAAACCATACATCTGATAAGGGCTTAATCTCCAAAATATATCAAGAACTCATGCATCTCAACAAGAAAAAAACTAACAACACAATTAAAAAATGGGCAAAAGACCTGAACAGACATTTCTCCAAAGAAGATACACAGATGGCCAACAGACACATGAAAAGATGTTCAAAATCACTAACTATCAGGGAAATGCAAATCAAAACTACAATGAGATATCACCTCACGCCCGTCAGAATGGCTATAATTAACAAGGCAGGAAACAACACGTGTTGGAGAGGATGTGGAGAGAAGGGAACTCTCATACACTGCTGGTGGGAGTGCAAACTGGTGCAGCCACTATGGAAGGTGGTATGGAGATTCCTCAAAAAATTAAGGATAGAACTACCATATGATCCAGCTATTCCACTGCTGGGTATTTATCCAAAGAACATGAAAACACCAATGTGTAAACATATATGCACCCCTGTGTTCATTGCAGTGTTATTCACAATAGACTTGGAAGCAACCTAAGTGCCCATCAAGGGACGAATGGATAAAGAAGATGTGGTATATATACACAATGGACTACTACCCAGCCATAAGAAATGATGAAATCCAGCCTTTTGTGACAACATGGATGGACATTGAGAGTATTATGTAAAGTGAAATAAGTCAGAGGGAGAAGGTCAAATACCATATGATCTCACTCATTAAGTAGTAGATAATAACAGCAACAAACAAACACATAGAGACAGAGATTGGATTGGTGGTTACCAGAGGAGAAGCGGGGAGGGAGGAGGGCGATAGGGATAAATAGGCACATGTGTGTGGTGATGGGTTGTAATTAGTATTTGGGTGGTGAACATGATGTAATCTAGGCAGAAATAGAAGTATAATGATGTACACCTGGAATTTATACAATGTTGTAAACCAATGTTACTGCAATAAACAAAAAATTAAAAAAAAACACATGTTCGTCTATACCAGAATTGGTTTTGTTAAGGGAAGATTAAAATAGGAAAATAAATAAATATTTTAGGTGTATTGACATAAGAATGAAATACAACGGTTAATATAATGTTGCATATATTCATAAAAGATTTCTCCAAATATTCACAGTAGCTTCATTCATATTAGCCCAAAATTAGAAACAACCCGAACAGACTACAAATTGAGATATATTCATATAGTGGAATACCACTCAACAATAAAAAGAAATGTGCTACTGATATACTCAGCAACATGGATGAAAGTCTTAAACATCATGCTGAGTGAAAAAAGCTGGATGCAAAAGAATGAATACTTTATAATTCAATTTGTATGAACTTCTAGAATAGACAAAAGTAATCTCTAGTGATAGAAATCAGATCAGTGGTTGCCAGACATGGGGAGCAGATGGGACGGTTGGCAATAGTGAGTACTAAGTGGCAGAAGGCAACTCTTTCTGGGGTGATGAAATGTTTTTATCTTGATTGGGGTGTTAGTTACATGAATATTTATGCCATCAATGGGGAGTGTCACAGGGACTGGCAAATACATATATATATTCATACATATATATGTTAAAAGTCCTGGTGAATCATATTGTCTGTAAGTTACACCTTGAAAAAAAAATAATGCTTTAGAAGTGAATTTATGACATGGAAAATACTCAAGTATTATTAAGTAAAAAATGAAGGTTTCACAAATCTACACAGTGCATATGTAAAGTATGTGTGTGTGAGTGTGTGGTGGGCATGTGTTTGTGTATGTAAAGAAAAATTGCCAGAAGCATATAGACTACAATGTTTGTACTTGTTTATATTAAATTTTTAAATATTATACATTCACTTGTTTTCCACAGGTAATAGTATTAAAATATAAAAGCACAAATATTATGTAAGAAATTATTTGGAAGTAGAAATCAGAATATATGGAATTTTAAACAGTATATTTTTGAAAGAAAAATAAATATACACAAAGTAGTCTCAAAAATCAACAGAAAATGCAGGTAATTTCTTTCTCCATTTTACCAAACTAAAAATCTGGGCATTCCCCCTTTTACTTTTGGGGGCAAGGATCTATAATAGCAATTTATAATTCCTGTTTCAAACATTTGGCAATATTCACGTATCTATATTTCTTTGCTCTCAGGTTCCAAATATAACCTGAACACTGTTATTGCAAAATCAACCCTCTTTCCCTAAACTCAAAGAAATGGTTCAATTAGCTATTTAATAAAATTTATCTGTTGTTAGAATCTACAAACGAACCTTAAACAAGCAAAACTCTCTCAGTGCTTGTTAGTTTTAAAGAAATTGACAGATGGAAATGTTGATTCAAAATTATTTTCATTTATACTTGCCTCATCTAATCTTTTCACAGATTTATGACGAAATTTCTCTCCTGTAGGAAATGTTTCCTTTTGGCTGAGGGCTAAATATTTAGTTCTACTCAGTGTTCTAGTGCATGTGTAATCAAGTGTGTATTTAGAGAAAAACAGGGAGTCCTGCTGACGTGTTTTCAATTCCAAGGCAGCAGCCATCTCTAAATTCTGACAACACAGCTAAACTAAAAGCATCATTAAGGAAAAGACTTTGGCTATCTTGGATATTACTTAAACATCAGGACCCAGGACATTGTTTGTCCATGGCCTGGTAGGCTATCGGTTAATATTATTGGATGGATGGATGGATAGATGGATGGATGGATAAGTGGCTAAATTAGAAGCAATGGAAGTGATACCATGTGTATTTGGATGTAGAAACATCTCCACTGCAACCACTGATGAAATTTTCCAAAATTCTAATCTCTGTATTTGTTTCTCACCCCATCCCAATCTGATATTTTATCATTTATTACATCACATTTTAGTTTGCTAATTTTTTATTATTAACACACATTCTAATTTTTCCTTGTGTTTTATCATCTCTTCATGTACAGGGAAAACAACAATTTTATTCATTTTTATATCCTGGTGACTAGTAGAAAGTAAGAATTAAATTGCTAATTATTAAATGGATGAATGGATGTCTTAGATCCAGAAAATACATTGGCCAGTGATGGCCAGATTCAGAAATAAATTTTGCCTGTGGACTTGGTCACAATAGACAAAAGATGGCTAGGACAAAAATAAATGTCCTTAGATATTATGTTGACCTCCTAACCTTTTTTAAAATTCTGATTGGATGACAGGTCAAAGGATTTAGTTAATTATATTCCTCCTTCTATAGCTTTTTTTTCAATAAGTTTAGCACAAAACATTTTGTATTTAAATTTCCTCACCTTTCATCACCACTCCTATTCCCCTCTGTTCTATAAGAACTATATGGGCCCACCCCGTGGCTTAGTGGTTAAGTGGCTGCTCTGCTACTGGCGGCCTGGGTTCGGATCCCGGGCGAGCACCGACGCACCGCTTCTCCGGCCATGCTGAGGCCGCATCCCACGTACAGCAACTAGAAGGATGTGCAACTATGACACACAACTATCTACTGGGGCTTTGGGGGGGAAAAAAAAAGGAGGAGGATTGGCAATAGATGTTAGCTCAGAGCCGGTCTTCCTCAGCAAAAAGAGGAGGATTAGCATGGATGTTAGCTCAGGGCTGATCTTCCTCACAAAAAAAAAAAAAAAGAACTATACTATGTGTTTCACATAGGTACGTAAATATACGTGTAGTCTTGTTAAATATATAGTGCCTTTTGTGGGATAAATTATTTAATTTATATAAAGAGCATTATACTGTAAATGTCATTCCTTTTCTACTACTCAGAATTATGTGTACATTCTTATAGGCCTTGGGAGACTTTCTCTGGGATATATACTTAGAAGTGGAATTACTGAACCACAGAGCAACCACACTCCTAATTTCAATAAATAAAGCCAGATTGCTTTCCAAGATGACTGGAACTATTTATACTCCTGAGGGTAGTGTTGAGGTTTCTCTTTCCTCACATTCTTTACAACCCTTGGTGTTATAGTCCAGTGTGGTATTTTGTTATTCTGATGTATAATGTGCTATCCCTCATGTAACATGGAGGAAAAATAAACCCTTGTTACTTTAAGTCATTGAGAGTTTTGGGCTTTCGTTACCAATGCATAACCTGTCTGACTGATTCAATAGCCATCCAAGTTTTTACTCTGCTGAATGTTTAGAGTCACATCAGCTGGGTGTCCCTCAGGTAGTTAAGCTCACGGTTTTACTTTGGTAATTTGGATATTGAAGGCACATTTACTTGTTCCCACCTTACCAGCTATTTATTCTGGAAAGTGAATAGGATGCTGGAGTGAAACACCAGCCAATTGTGAGCATATAAAAAGTCCATTATTCTATGTAATTCCTACAATTATTCATAACAGATCATTATTTTGGAATTGTTCAACTGTAAAGGCTGCTAATACATGGTATGACTCTAATTCTCTATTGAAGTGGTTACAGAAAAATACAGCCACAGTGTTTTGCAGAAAATGTTCAATTCTTGAGTGTGTAATGGCTGATTCAGGTAGATAGGAAGCTTGATTACAGCAGTAGTAATCAAAGAACTGGTCAAGGCAGTACAATTAACCACTATCCTTAGGAGGTTCAAAAAATAATTGCAATTTAGTGTACTCTGCCATTTGGAATTAAATCAGAGCAGTGATAAGCTGTCACAATTTCAATTAATCATGACCTTTAATTAAGCATAGCAATGGAAGAGCTACACTCTTAAGATAATTAGGGTTTACGCTAATGAGTGGGTTAGAAGCAGCACAAAGTAAGCAATTTGCTGGCCGGAAAGCATAGAAATAAGACAGATCTAAAAATATCTTTTTCTGAACTTCTGCTTTTTTGCTCTATATTTTTTTCTTCACCCCAGGTATTTACCTCAAAGTAAAATTCCATAGCGTCTTACTCTGACTGACAGTGAGGTACTCATTGACATTTCTTCATTCCCAGCTTTCCCAGTTGGACAATGGGAATAATGAATGCCTGCGGTATAGGTAGTTGTAAAAGGATAAATTAGCTGTATAAAGAAAAGGTCCAGGGCTCTCTTTTGATTGCAGAACACAGAAACCCAATCTGAACCAGTTCAGGCAATAAAAGAAACAAAAAATTTGGCAAGGAATAGATGAGCCTCAGTGATTGCTAAAATCAGGGGAAAATACAATCAAGATTGAAAATTTGTTTCTCATTTGTTCCAACTTCTCTATGCAATTTGATTCGTTCTCCAGAGATTTCTTCATGAGGCTGTAACCACACCTTTACGTATTTCCAGTTTTGCCACAGGGAATTAAACACTTAAGTTGCTGTTAGTTCCAATTCTAAAATTCCTTGGCCAGGACCCGAAATAGCCTGCTATGAATTATATAATTGTCACTATGGCAAAGGGCTGGGCAGGATACTTGACTCACAACTCTGATTAAAATACATGATTGTGGTGAAGGAAAAAGCAATACCTGCAAATAAGCATGGAGGGGAGTTGGGGACAGAGGGAGGAGATTACTAATATGTGTGATTTTCCTAAATTTAAAAGTTGAATGTCAATAATTGATTAAAACTTTCCTGTAGATAAAGCACAAGTCTTTTTGTCACAGTAGCAATCAAAATAAGGAAATAATCATTGAGCTCTTGAATGTCCCCCAAGGATAAAAGAAAACAACAACAGAAAAGATTGAGTACAAAATATCCATATAAATTACCCAGAGTTGTTGAAAGACCCCCAAGTTGTCTGCCACTTTCAAGTTATTACACAGAATTTGGTGAAATGACATAGACAATATTACTTAATAAGTGGAGGAGAATTTTGCAAATTTTACATTACTAAGAGCAGCTAAAAACTGTATATGGGTTCTATCCCTTATATTGGTGGAGTGGCTTTTATAAAATAAACACACCTGCAATAAAAATCATGGATATTGGCTAAAATAAATATTTTTCTAAATGTTTAAACATGTGGAAAGCAGCCTAATATAGGAACAAATAGATGGCTCCTGATCCTTGAAATGAAGAAAGCAAACTAGGAGACCTCCACATTTTAATGAATTTTTCCCCTCAGGGCATCTCCCAGTTTACTGAGGCACAGGAGAGAATGAAGTTCAAGCAGAAAGCAGCAGTCTTACTAGGAGGAAACAACTGTGATTGTAGTTCAAGACTGTAAGAGTGACCAGATATTGAGGGAACATTCTAGAAAGAAGAGAACCACAGTGGGGAAGCCTCAAACCTATATACAAATACCCATCGTGTGCTTGGTTGACTCTTAAACTCATCAGTTGCAGCATGATACTCTAAGGAATTCTGTGAAAAACAGTGAATGGGATGCCAGAAATCTCAGCCTCCTCAGGAACAAAGTAATGTGGCAGTAATTTAACTATTTTCCAAAACCAAGAAGAAAAGAATGAGTGAATAGATGGGAAATTTCAACAGAGGAATAAAAATTCTATAAAAGAACCAAATGGAAGTTATTTTATAATTCAAATGTAAAATATGTGAAATAAAAACAAAACAAAAACAAGTACCAGATAGGCTGGACACAGAAAATATAGAATCCTTGATCTCAAAGGCAGATTCAATAGATATTTTTTAAACTGAACTGTAGCAAGAACAAAAAGGGATAAAAATGAAAGCACATACCTAAGCATTTGAACAATGTGGTATTATGTCAACAGGTATAAACTTAGTATAACTACAGTTACAGAAAAAAGAGACAGAGAGCGGGGCAGACTAAAAGTTTTAGGAGATCATGGCTACTTTTTTTCCCAAAATAGATGAACAATATCTAACCATCGAGCCAAAAAATTCAGCAAATCTTAATAAATACAAAGAAGACTACACCTAGGTACATTACAGACAAGCTGCTGAAAAATAACGAGAAAATTTTGAAAGCAACAACAGAAAAAATAAACATAACATACAGAGGAACAGGAATAAAAATGATAGCAAGCATCTCATCAGAAACTAAGCAAAGTAGAAGACAATACAGTGGCATCTTTAAAATACTTGGAGGGGAGAAAAAATCTATAAATGTAGAACTCTATACCCAATTAAAAATATCTTTTAAAAATAAAGACTTTTCGGGCCGGCCCCATGGCTTAGCAGTTAAGTGCGCGCGCTCCGCTACTGGCGGCCCAGGTTCGGATCCCAGGCGCGCACCGACACACCGCTTCTCCGGCCATGCTGAGGCAGCGTCCCACATACAGCAACTAGAAGGATGTGCAACTATAACACACAACTATCTACTGGGGCTTTGGGGGGAAAAAGAAAAAGGAGGAGGATTGGCAATAAATGTTAGCTCAGAGCCTGTCTTCCTCAGCAAAAAGAGGATTAGCATGGATGTTAGCTCAGCGCTGATCTTCCTCACAAATAAATAAATAAATAAATAAAACTGTTAAAAAATAAAGACTTTTCAAAGACAAGAAGCTAGAATTTATTGCCAGAAGAACTGGCAATAAATTCTAAAGAAATATTTTTTAAAAGATCTTCAGGCAGTAGAAAACTGATAATTGATTACAATTTGCATCTACACAAATACAGATTATCAGAAATGATAAAAGTTTTTACTTACTATTAGATATGACTTTTTCTTATTATTTTTTAAAAAGATAATGACAATATGTTGTGAGGCTTATAATATATGTAGGGATAAAATATTGAAGCACTGGTGTACTGATAGCTAAATACATCAGTGGAACAGAATAGTCTAGAAATACTCACATATACAGTCAATTGATTTGTCACAAGTGTGTCAACACAATTCTACAGAGAAAAGCAAATCTTCAACAAATGGTGGTGGAGAAAATAACCTTGACCTTTACTTCATGTCATATATGAAAACTAAATCATAGATATAAATATAAATGCTTAAACTATAAAGCTACTGGAATATTATCCTGATCGTAAGATACGTGACGATATCCTGTACATATAGGAAAAAGTCCTAGTTATAAAAGAAAAAAAATGATAAATTAGACTTCAAGAAAAGTATAACTTCTGCTCAGTGAAAAACACTGGATAAGAAAAAGAAAATGCAAGTTTTACAGATGTGGAAAATAACTGATATATTACAGAAGACTTTTATCTAGAATATATAGAGAGCTTCTACAAATGAGTAATAAAAAGTTAAACAACCCAATTAAGAATGGACTAAAGACTTAAACCATTCACAAAAGAGGAGAAATCACCCTTTTAATGATGAGCCCTATGGAAAAGCCATGGGAAATGTCTTTGGAATTAAACATTGACTTGCTATTTTCCACTCTCTATCTTTGTTTACAGTAGGACATTTTATCTTTCAAGTAATAGTTCTACGACCACTAAAACAAAAACACACAGGAACATGAACAACTGGAATCCTTGCGACTTGAAATAAGCTCTTTTGAACGTACTGCCTTGGATTGTGTATGTGTGTGTACATATGTGTACTTTTTTATTTCACTCTCTCCTGATCATAGGTTTTAAGATAACTGTCATTCATGTATTTATTTGATAATTATTTATTAAGCAAACTTTATATATATAAAGGTATAGGGAGTTTCAAATATTCTCATTGTTATAGTAGCAAACACATTAATTGAAGAAGATGGATATGTTGGCTACAAAAAATTGTGTGTGTTATTAAATTTATTTTCTAAATTTGAGCGTTGGGAGAAAAAATAGGATATATATCAACTTTCTGTTGCATATTTGACTATGAAGCTCCAGTTTTTCTTCTCTTCTTCTTTCTCTTTCTCCTCCTCCTCCTCCTCCTTTTTCTTATTCAAAATATCAGCAAAAATCTCATTGCTATTTAGCGTTTATAAGCAAGTATATGGTGGCACACTTTTTTTTTCATTAATCAAGAAAATTATATAATGGTCAATGAAACTCAGATACATGAATTTTTGGATTTATTAAACTAATTTCCCTAAATATAATGGAGAAATTAAGCCAGTTAAGAGAAACGGGACTCCTCTCTGGATCTTAGGAGAAACTTTATTAAATAAATATAACCTTCTAATGCTAGATAAGAAGAAGAAAGAGGAGGAGGAGAGGGAGAGGGAGAAGAAAACCCTCTGGGGAAACAACACGTAATGGACAAGCGCTGGAAGTGAGAAGTGTAAACTGTCGGAGACCCGGTCACGGATTGGAGCTGCAGGAGCTGACACTGAATACGTCATGTTAGCAAGACATCCCAAGACTCAAACCTTCTTTTTTTTTTTTTTTTTTTTTTTTAATTTTTTGTTTATTGCAGTAACATTGGTTTATAACATTGTAAAAATTTCAGGTGTACATCAAACCTTCTTTTAGTTCTCTTTCAGAGTAGGGAAAGATAGAGATGACATGTTTTACTCTGAAATCAGAAATACTATTTCTATCATCTTTCCTTTTCTCTCTCCTCACTTCCCTCCTTTCCTGCTTTTCTTCCTTCCATCCTTCCTGTCTCTCTCTTTCTAGTGATAATGAGCGGCTCATTCTATTAGGTAAATGAGAACAGACTGACTATTAAAAAATGCCCCCTGCCCAGAGGTTTATGCAGCAGTAATGTGTAATTCAATCAGAAAGAATGAAGGACACTATGAAATTACAGACACAAGAATAATTGGATGTATTTCATGAAATGAAAAATAGTTGAGAGGAGAGATGACATTTGAGATAGAACTTAAGGTATTTTCCATATTCCAAAGTAGTTAATAAAATTCCAGACAGAAAGAATGATGTGTGGTTATCTAGGGATGCAAAAGCACATAACTGAGTATACAACATGACATAATTCTCAATATTTGTTTCATATATACATTTAAATGTATATACTTGTATACTTATATAATCATACACATCTCTAAATGTAATTTCAGCTGCCAATTTAAAGTTTATTGTAGTTTTGTGTATTCAGTTTTTATATTTATGTATTATATTGTAATAATTTATTATAGATTATTATATAATTAATTATATAATTATTATAGATTATCTATTGTTAGACTGAATACATCAAACAAATTATTAATTAAAGTGAAAAGTTTGTTAAGTCGTAACTATTAAAATACATGCATAGAGTTTCTTATTTTCAAACATAATGTAACTTGAGATACTTCAAGTGATATTATTTGATATTTGTGATTTTTTGACAGAGTGGTGTTACCAGGATGGAGATATTTATAACTTTCTCCCATGACTCACCAGAAGCTTAGCAGTTTGCAAGTTACATTCTAAATTACCATATATTGGTTGACTTTTCTTTTTAGTTATTCTACTAAGTAATTGACTTGTGTTCCAGATTTTACTATTTACAACACTCTAGCAGAACTTGTTACTATTTTTAGCATGATCTTAAAACTATCTACCTACCTATCTGTCTATAATTTTTTTGTATCAAAAAAGAATAATAATTTACTGAAGAGTAAAGAGCTCGGGTAGAAAACATATTGAAGCCCTGATGATGCGATACTCTCAATTTAAATAAAAGTCAGTCACATGATCTAATGAAGTAAGATCATTTCATTATAACAAGATTCTGGCTTCTGAAATCAGAAGTTTGACTATGTTACGTTTTCCTTAGTGAATGAATTATTTCTATGATAGTTTAATTCTGCATTGCTTGCTATTAAAATCTTTAGTTTACATTTTTATGAAGCTCCCTCAGGAACCTGATTGTGTGGTGTACCTTTGAAAGAAAACAGTCACTTGCTAATGAGGACATGTAATGTGGAGACAAAAACATGCGAAATGATATAGTTCTTAAGAGCATGAGCTTTGAAGCTAGGCACACCTGGCTAAATTCTCTTCTTCATTTTTACTAGTTGTTGTTATTGAGCAGGTTGTCATAAACCCTCGAGGTAGTTGCCTTCCTTTCCCCACCTGGGCACACATAAAAAGAACCTCTCCTTCCTAAATAGTCATTGCTTATTTGAAGCTCACGTCATCCAAAACACAATGCATCCCTCCTCTCTGCCTGACTGCTGTTATCCAACATCACCATACCGTAGCTCTTTCCTCTTTGAAGATCTCAGTTTCTGGCTTATTAACTTCCTCTCTACCCCAACTCCAGTTTCAGAAATTTGAATATTCACATGGATGAAATATGCAAATCCAGATATCTCGTTTCTTTTATCTCTTTATTTCCAACGATATTTTCCACTCTCCACCTCAGCTAATTACTACCATAGTCATAACCTGAATTAGTCATCACCTCCTCTCAAATCTTGATTTCAAGTATCCCAGTCTCTAACCAGCACATTATATCTTTCCAGATAACTTGCCCAAGCCCTTCAATGCTAAAAGTCTTTGACCCCATCAAGAGCTTCTTTCCATGACCATCCTCATCCTTGTCACCAGTTACTTAGCGCCAGCTGGCTTTCTCCTTTTCTAGTTGTACTTCTATGACTTATCTTTATCATCACCTCTCTTTGAATGCACTGATGAACCAACAGTTGTGTAGGATACCTCCCTCTGCCTTCTTTACTTTTCAACTGGAGTATATGAAAATTGTTGTAGAAAAAAAATTACACAACTGACTTGACTGATTTAAATGACTGATTTCTGAATTTAAATTTACAGTAAGACTGCACAGCTATCCCACTATTATACTTCTCTCACAGACTTATTTTCCCGTGTTTAACATCAGGGGTCAGCAAACTATAGCGAGCCAGCCAAATGGTCCTGCTGCTAGCTTTTGTAAATAAAGTTTTATTGGAACAGAGATACACCCATCCATTTTATTGTCTATGGTTTTGCTTTTGCCCTCCATTGGAAGGGTTGAGAAGTTGTATCAGAGATTGCATGGCCCACAAAGCTTAAAATATGTACCATCTGGTCTTTTACAGAAAAAGTTTGCCAAAACCTGCTAACCACAGTTTAATGTCTTTTCTTTGCTCCTGAAACCTCCCATGTACCCTCTAGCACTTTCTCCACTTTCATTGAGAAAATCTAACATGTGCAAATGTTTTCATTTCATGATCACAAACTTATTTCCACTTCCCTTTTCTTCCTTCTAGATTAAAAAGAGGGAGAAAACTTTTTTCTACAAAAGACTTATAAGTTTTTTGCTCTGAATCCCATCCTTTCTTCCCTTCTTTGAAATACTCTATCGCTCCTTTAGTTATTCCTTCTCTCTCTTTGCATCACTCCTTGTCCTTTGGATCTTGGTTATTGGAAAAATGTAATAAAGGTAAAAGGAGAAAGAGAAGATGTTTTTGTTTGTTTCCTAGGCACAAGACTAATCTTAGAAAAATTTACCAGTTTATATACCTGTGGTTTTTCTTGCAAGCTTCCAGGTCTCCAGCGACTCAGGTTTAGGATACCATAAACCTGAAGGGAATTGATTGATTCGTGCCACCACAGTAATCCATGATCCAGTAATTCTACTTCTTCTGCTCCTCCAATGAGTCGTTCTATTTCTCAGTGAACTCGATCTCAACTAGACTCAAAAGGAAAGAAAGCTGATCGAATTAATTCATATGAATATTGAAGGCCAACAATCTCTCAATTCAGAAAGATAGTTCATTTGAAAAGAAAAGATTTGTTATTCAAAGGGATTTCTAGCTAATGGAATTTTTGGAATAGAACAACAGAAACAACATTCTAGGCAATATAAGATCAAATTTTATTTATTTATTTAGCTACAGGAGGGGTATCACATAGGTTTTTACAGGTGCATCTAATTGCAACCACTATTTCACAATAAAGTAATTTTTTAAAATTATTATTACAATAACAGGAGCAGCATCAATGACTAATATTTACTGTTTGTTAGGCACTGTGCTAAGCAGTTTATGTGTATTACCTCGTTTGATCAATAACCCTATGAGACAGGTATTCTCAATATGTCCATTTTACCTATGAGGAAAACAAGGCTTGGTGAGGCAACTTACCCAAGATCACTAGGTTAGCAGGTGGTAGTGCAAATCAAGGCAGTCTGACTTCTGGTTTCCTATATTTATCCCTGTGCTATACTCACTCCTACATCGCTGGTGAAACCACTCAAACTGCAAAAATAACAATGTCATCAAGAGGTGATTTCAGGACATCATCAGTACCCAGATTCAGACAGAGTAACCAAAGGGCTGTGGAGGAAATATCCTAGGGTTATAATAATAATAACCAACATTAATTGAGCCCTTTACATGGATTTATTCATTTAACATTCACAATAAACTCTATGAGGTAGGTAGATACCTTTATTCTATTTTTATGCTTGGGGAAGTTAAGTCATACAGAGATGAAATAACTTGCTCAAGATGACACAGAATAAAAGAATCAGGAATTGAAATCAGTCTGTCTGACTGCCCCAGCCCAGCTTCTCAGTCTCTGTACTACTTAGCTGTATCATGCCTAGAGAGTCACATTTTACCTGTTGACTCATACCCAGAGACTAAGGTAATGGATATTGACTTTGAAAACTACTGATTTCATACATATATATGTTTGTGAAGGCTGTTGTCACAGAGAATTACAAGATGCCATTTGGAGGGCTTTGAAGAGCAGAAGGCATGGCTAAATTAGTTATCCTCTTTATTCTACAGGACAACCTCAGGCATATAGTCTTATGGTCATTTGGGGAGATTAAATGACTCATTAAGCTAACAATCTGTAGTGGTAAAAATTTAAACATAGCTACGTGTAACTTCAAATCCTGAGATTTGAATATCTGAAGTGCTCTCCAAAAGGGAGCAGGTGGGTAAAGAGACCATTTTAGGATTCATTAAGTTTATAAAATAAACAAGCAAATAAAAGGAACAAGGAAGGAAGATAAGACTTTACAAAAAAGATTACATTACCATTGCGCCACTCTTAAAATTACAAAGGATTCAATAAGGTGAATTAAAAAAACTTCATAGGGGGCCGGTCTTGTGGTGCAAGCAGTTAAGTGTGCGCACTCTGCTTCAGCGGCCCGGGGTTCACCGGTTCAGATCCCGGGCGCACACCGACTCACTGCTTGTCGAGCCATGCTGTGGCGGCGTCCCATATATAGTAGAGGAAGATGGGCATGGATTTAGCCCAGAGCCAGTCTTCCTCAACAAAAAAAGAGGAGGACTGGCATCAGATGTTAGCTCAGAGCTGATCTTCCTCACAAAAAAAATTTCATAAGACATAGATTATAAGAATCATGTTTCATAATTCATGGTAAAGCAGCAAAACTTGGGAAATAAAGGGACCATAAGGGAAAATAACATGAATTATTTCACAGGAAAATTTAGGAATTCTACTCTGTTCAGTTTAGAACAAGACAATGTCCTTTAGGAGGTAGATAGAAATATCAAGAAAGTAGGTTTTGTGTTTATTTTGATAGAGATATGGGATCAACATGTAGCATTGCAGCATGAGTTAAAAAGTTCTTACACAAAAGTGAAATTTAGAGGGTAATATGGTAGATATGTGGTAATTATATGTGGGATGGAGGATGGGGTGTAAAATTAAGATCCATGAAATGGTAAAAATCTAAGTCGATCAATTGGGACTTAACCCACAGCCTAACACTCCCTGGGAATAATAATAAAGTAGCATAGAGTCCTAGGTTGGCCTGAGCTTTAGAATCAGACTGCCCAGATGACAATCCTCATGCTACCATTTTTAAGCTGGATCACAGTCACCAATGCACCAAATTCCTGAGTCTGGTCGTCATCTATAAAATGGGGCTGGTAATAATAGCATCCACATCATAAAGTTGACATGCACATTGAGTAAGGTAACATATATAAAACACTGGGCTTCGTGTTTGGCATAAGATAAGTAATCAGTAAATTACATACAGAGAGAGAAATCACTGGGGCAAGGTTTAGCTTGGCTGAGCACTCCTTCACTTCCCCTGCGTATTCTTTCAAGAAGTGGAGTGTTAGTAGAATCTTAATTTACAGAAAAGAGGCTGATTATGGTCTGTGATAATGATCCTTTTAAGTCTGAAAGGAAAAAGAGGACATGCATCCAGGCATTGCTCCCCTGTTAGCAATACCTACTTCCAGGCATTCTGTATTCTGGAGACTCTTATATGCTCATGCGCTCTCTCTCTCTCTCTCTCTCTCTCACACACACACAAACATACACACTCACCTATTAGGTATATCTAGTTAGTTAGTTTACAGGTCAGTTATTTTTCTGTATGTGATTCAACTCTGAAATTTATCCAGCATTCATTGAACATATATATGCACTGGATGCTTACTTCTTGACAGGCATTATACTAGGCTCTGGGGAGCAAAACAGACAATGTATGTGCTCTCTGCTCCCTTGGTGCTTCTAATCTAGTAAAAATGAGATAAAAATTTAAAAATAAAATAAATATATAGTATATGAGATAGCTGTATGATCCTGAAGACAAAGCAAAAGGATAGAGAATTGTGGGACAGAGTTTGTTCATATAGACTGATAGGGAAAACCTCTCCATTAAACTAAGGTATGAAATTATGGAAAGTTGGGGAAGGAGTTGGCTTTTAATAATATGCACAGAAACATTTCAAATGAGAGGTCTATAAGCGTGAGAAAAGATTGAAACAGACACTCATAGAAAGGCAAGGCATCATTGGGATTAATGTTATAACCAACTCAGTTTTTCACGTGCAAATTCCTGGTTTCAGTCCCTCATAGAGTCTAGCTATGTTTTCTGACAATGCATCGTTCCACTGTTTTACCCTTTGTGATTAAGCTGGCTGTTGATTATTTGCAGCCAAATGTTACGTGAATATACAATCACATTTACATAGTGAAATAATGTTCAGTTTGACTTGCACTTCATGGAAGGCTCCTATTTTCAGGCTGGGGGTCATGGAGACATATTGAGAAAGGAATATGAATGAAAGACATTTTCCGTTATTCAGATCTTCTCTTCTCGTTTAGTCCTTCTTCAGTAAACTTAGACTGTATTTGAGTCTTGGATTCTCCCTTCCTTTAGGATGTTCTCCTCTTCACCAACACCACCCCCTCACATACACCCCCACTCCCACCCCAACAAACACACATGCAGGTAAAGGAGGTTTCCTGGACTCATTCAACTGGATGCCTTGTGGGACTGAAGCATCAGTCTTTCAGACATTTCCAGAAATTTCTGAATCATAAGATGACCATGATTTTTTATTAATCAAGGACATTTTTTTATTGATGTTTGAATAGTTTAGAACATTGTGAAATTTGGGGTTGTACATTTTTGTTTGTCCATCACCATATACGTCTCCCTTCACCCCTTGTGCCCACCCCCCATCCCCATTGCCCCTGGTAACCACAATACAGTTTTCTCTGTCCATGTGTTGCTTTATATTCCACATATGAGTGAGATCATACGGTGTTTGTCTTTCTCTTTCTGGCTTATTTCACTTAACATAATACCCTCCAGGCCCATCGATGTTGTAAATCGGACGATTTTGTTTTTTTTTTTTTTAATGGCTGAGTAGTATTCCATTGTATATATATACCACATCTTCTTGATCCAATCATCAGTCGAGGGACACTTAGGTTGCTTCCCCTTCTTGGCTATAGTGAATAATGCTGCAATGAACATAGGGGTGCATAAACCTCTGGGATTATTGATTTCAGGTTCATTGGATAGACTCCCAGTAGTGGGATAGCTGGATCATAAGCTATTTCTATTTTTAATTCTTAATCAAGGACATTTTTAATAAAAGGTTAAACTTAAGAAAATCTAAAGTTCCTTCCTTTACTGTATCCTGAGAGAATTTGGATGCAATTAAACAAAGTTAGGAAAGAGCCCCAGTGCAATAAATTGAAATAGGATGTTTCCAGCTTGAAGACAGAAAAAGAAGAACAGAAAGAACAGAAAGGATTGCTTTGCCATTTTTCTCTAGGCTTGGTTCTCTGAGTTTCGGTCTCTCAACTAAATATCAGCAGGAAATAAATCTGCAAAACTAATTAAACACTATCACTTAATATATGAATATAATATGGCACAGACATTCAACTTGAGAAACCTATTTTTACCGGCAAAACAGATAATAATTGTGACACCAGCTGTGTCTGGTTTTGTCTCTCTTGAAATAAAAATTTCCTTGTTCTTGGCACATAGTAAGATTTCTATCATCATTATCATCCTTATTATCGTCTCCATCATCCTCACCATCCTCATCATCATCATTGGTATATGTTAGCTGAGGATAAGATTTCAAGAAGTAGTAATAATGACCAAAAAGGAAAAGTTTTCAGGAAGCATATGAGTTAATTAAATGGATGGAATTCCAATTGAATGCAATTTTCCAATGAACCTCTGAAAGTGAAACACCAGAATCTTATTGGGCTTATTAACACCTTGGATTGCTGAATTTAATGAGACCTTCTCCCCACAAAAATAATAAAACTACTTTATGTTCTATGGAATTTTATAATTTTACCTAACACTTCCACATATCTCCTTTTTATTAAATATATGAACAATGTTAGTAGGGTTACTGTTAATATTAGAAGCTCAATCTTATAGAGAATATTGTCCAAAAATCGTAATAATGATAATAACAATTATTACAATGACAATAATAATTCCTTTATTGGAGCTCAAATGTGCCAAGCAGTTTTAGTTTATCCACGTTAAGTCATTTACTCTTCACCAAATACTGTGAAGCCAGTATGATTTTTTTTTTTTTTTTTTTGGAGGTACTATTTTTTTTTTTATTGATGTTTTAATGGTTTCTAACATTGAGAAATTTTGGGTTGTACATTTTTGCTTGTCCATCACCACATATATGACTCCCTTCACCCCTTGTGCCCACCCCCCACCCCCCCTGCCCTGGTAACCACAGTCCAGTTTTCTCTGTCCATGTGTTGGTTTATATTCCACATATGAGTGAGATCATACAGTGTTTGTCTTTATCTTTCTGGCTTATTTCACTTAACATAATACGCTCCAGGCCCATCCATGTTGTTGCAAATGGGACGATTTTGTCTTTTTTATGGCTGAGTAGTATTCCATTGTATATATATACCACATTTTCTTAATCCAATCGTCAGTCGAGGGACACTTAGGTTGCTTCCACTTCTTGGCTATGGTGAATAATGCTGCAATGAACATAGGGGTGCATAAGCCTCTTTGGATTGTTGATTTCAGGTGCATTGGATAGATTCCCAGTAGTGGGATGGCTGGATCATAGGGCATCTCTATTTTTAATTCTTTGAGGAATCTCCATACCGTTTTCCATAGAGGCTGCACCAATTTGCATTCCCACCAGCTGTGTATGAGGGTTCCTGTTTCTCCACATCCTCTCCAACATTTGTTGTTTTTTGTCTTGGTGATTATAGCCATTCTAACAGGCATGAGGTGGTATCTTAGTGTTGTTTTCATTTGCATTTCCCTGATGATTAGTGATGTTGAGCATCTTTCCATGTGCCTATTGGCCATCTGTATATCTTCCTTGGAGAAGTGTCTGTTCATTTCCTCTGCCCATTTTTTGATCGGGTTGTTTTTTTGTTGTTGTTGTTCAATTGTGTGAGTTCTTTATATATTATGGAGATCAACCCCTTGTCAGATGTATGTTTTGCAAATATTCTCTCCCAGCTGGTTGGTTGTTTGTTCATCTTGATTCTGGTTTCATTTGTCTTATAAAAGCTCTTTAATCTGATAAAGTCCCACTTGTTTATTTTTTCTTTAGTTTCCCTAGTCTGGGTAGGCATGTCATCCGAAAAGATTCCTTTAAAACCAGTGTCAAATAGTGTGTTGCCTATATTTTCTTCTATGAGTTTTATAGTTTCAGGTCTCACCTTCAGGTCTTTGATCCATTTTGAGTTAATTTTTGTGAATGGCGATAGCACATGGTCCACTTTCATTCTTTTGCATGTGGCTGTCCAGTTTTCCCAACACCATTTATTGAAGAGACTTTCCTTTCTCCATTGCATGTTCTTAGCACCTTTGTCGAAAATTAGCTGTCCGTATATGTGTGGTTTTATTTCTGGGCTTTCAATTCTGTTCCATTGATCTGTGTGTCTGTTTTTGTACCAGTACCATGCTGTTTTGATTACTATTGCTTTGTAGTATGTTTTGAAGTCAGGAATTGTGATGCCTCCTGCTTTGTTCTTTTTCTTTAGGATTTCTTTAGCTATTTGGGGTCTTTTGTTGCCCCATATAAATTTTAGTATTCTTTTTTCTATTTCTGTGAAGAATGTCATTGGGATTCTGATTGGGATTGCATTGAATCTGTAGATTGCTTTAGGTAATATAGACATTTTAACTATGTTTATTCTTCCAATCCACGTGCATGGGATATCTTTCCATTTCTTTATGTCATCATGGATTTCCCTCAATAATGTCTTGTAGTTCTCCTTGTATAGGTCCTTCACCTCCTTGGTAAGATTTATTCCTAGGTATTTTATTCTTTTGGATGCAATTGTAAACGGTATTATCTTTTTGAGCTCTCTTTCTGTTAGTTCATTATTAGCATATAGAAATGCAACTGATTTTTGTAGATTGATTTTGTACCCTGCAACTTTGCTGTAGTTGTTGATTGTTTCTAATAGTTTTCCAACAGATTCTTTAGGGTTTTCTATGTATACAATCATGTCATCTGCAAATAGTGAGAGTTTCACTTCTTCGTTACTTATTTGGATTCCTTTTATTCCTTTTTCTTGCCTAATTGCTCTGGCCAAAACCTCCAGTACTATGTTGAACAGGAGTGGTGAGAGTGGGCAGCCCTGCCTCGTTCCTGTTCTCAGAGGAATGACTTTCAGTCTTTCCCCGTTGAGTATGATGTTAGCTGTGGGTTTGTCATATATGGCCTTTATTATGTTGAAGTACATTCCTTCTATTCCCATTTTATTGAGAGTTTTTATCATAAATGGATGTTGTATCTTGCCAATGCCTTCTCTGCGTCTATTGAGATGATCATGTGGTTTTTATTCTTTGTTTTGTTGATGTGATGTATCACGTTGATTGATTTGCGGATGTTGAACCATCCCTGCGTCTCTGGTATAAATCTCACTTGATCATGGTGTATGATCTTTTTAATGTATTGTTGTATTCGGTTTGCCAATATTTTGTTGAGGATTTTTGCATCAATGTTCATCAGCGATATTGGCCTGTAATTTTCTTTCTTTGTATTGTCTTTGTCTGGTTTTGGTATCAGGGTGATGTTGGCCTCATAGAATGATTTAGGAAGTGTTCCATCTTCCTCTATTTTTTGGACTAGTTTGAAGAGGATGGGTATTAAATCTTCTTTGAATGTTTGGTAAAATTCACTGGAGAAGCCATCTGGTCCTGGACTTTTATTTTTTGGGAGGTTTTTGATTACTATTTCAATCTCTGTACCTGTTATTGGTCTATTCAGATTCTCCATTTCTTCTTGGTTCAATTTTGGGAGGTTGTACAAGTCTAAGGATTTATCCATTTCTTCTAGATTGTCCAATTTGTTGGCATATAATTTCTCATAGTATTCTCTTATAATCCTCTGTATTTCCATGGTATCCGTTGTAATTTCTCCTCTTTCATTTCTAATTTTTTTTACTTGAGCCTTTTCTCTTTTTTTCTTAGTAAGCCTGGCTAAGGGTTTGTCTATTTTGTTCATCTTCTCGAAGAACCAACTCTTTGTTTCGTTAATCCTTTCTACTGTTTTTTTGGTCTCAATATCATTTTTTTCTGCTCTGATTTTTATTATTTCTCTCCTTCTGCTGGCTTTGGGCTTTGTTTGTTCTTCTTTTTCTAGTTCTGTTAGGTGTAATTTAAGGTTGCCTATTAGGGCTTTTTCTTGTTTGTTAAGGTGGGCTTGTATCGCTATGAGTTTTCCTCTCAGGACTGCTTTTGCTGCATCCCATATGGTTTGATATGGCATGTTATCATTTTCGTTTGTTTCCAGATAGTTTTTGATTTCTCCTTTAATTTCATCAATGATCCATTGGTTGTTCAGTAGCATGTTGTTTAATCTCCACATTTTTGTCACTTTCCCAGTTTTTTTTTCCTGGTTCATTTCCAGTTTCATAGCCTTATGGTCTGAAAAGATGCTTGTTATGATTTCAATCTTCTTAAATTTATTGAGGCTTGCTATGTTTCCCAACATATGGTCTATCCTAGAGAATGTTCCATGCACGCTTGAGAAGAATGTGTAGTCAGCTGTTTTTGGATGGAGTGCTCTGTATATGTCTACAAGGTCCATCTCGTCCAGTTTTTCATTTAAGTCTAATATTTCTTTATTAACTTTTTGTCTGGATGATCTATCCATTGCTGTAAGTGGGGTGTTAAGATCCCCTACTATTATGGTGTTGTTGTTGATTTCTCCTTTTAGGTTTGTTAATAGTTGCTTTATGTACATTGGTGCTCCTACGTTGGGTGCATATATATTTATAAGTGATATGTCTTCTTGATGGAGTGTCCCTTTTATCATTATATATTTCCCTTCTTTGTCTTTCTTAACCTGTTT
Organism: Ceratotherium simum simum; assembly: GCF_057802395.1. Lineage (NCBI taxonomy): Eukaryota > Metazoa > Chordata > Mammalia > Perissodactyla > Rhinocerotidae > Ceratotherium > Ceratotherium simum. The sequence goes on along the minus strand of NC_141928.1, from coordinate 32,175,754 downwards.
TATCTTGAAGTCTACTTTGTCTGATATGAGTATGGCAACACCTGCTTTCTTTTGTTTGCCATTAGCTTGGAGTATTGTCTTCCATCCTTTCACTCTGAGCCTGTGCTTGTCTTTTTGCTAAGATGTGTTTCCTGAAGGCAGCATATTGTTGGGTCTTGCTTTTTAATCCATCCTGCCACTCTGTATCTTTTGATTGGAGAGTTCAATCCATTTACATTTAGGGTAATTATTGATATATGAGGGCTTAATGTTGCTGTTTCGTCACTTATTTTCTGGTTCTTTTGCATTTCCTGTGTTTCTTGTCCCATTTGTTTTGGATTGCCAATTCAGTTTGGTTGTTCTGTCTTATGATTCTTCTAGTTTTCTCTTTGTTTATCATATGTGGTTTTGCTTTGATTATTTGTTTAGTGGTTACTTGAGGTTTGGGCAAAAAATCTTGTGTATGAGATAGTCCATTATCTGATAGCCTCCTATTTCCTTATACTAAGTCAATTCAGTCACTTTCCTCTTCCCCTTCTAAGTTGCTCTTGTTATACCTTATTCTATCTTGTGTTGTGGCTGTGTGTTTACAGTGATGAGGTTAAATTTATTTTTGGTGAATTTCTTCCTTTGATCTTTGAGTTTAGTATTTAAGTGGTTGCTAACTTATTCTGGTAAAGATCTACTATTTCTCTGATTTTGTCTACCTACTTTTCTCCTTCCTCCAAGCTTTGTGTTCCCTTTCTCTTCTTTTTTTCAGGCCTGAGGGCCTTCTTGAGTATTTCTTGTAGTGGGAGTCTCGTGGCCATGAACTCCCTTAGCTTTTGTTTATCTGGGAGAGTTACTATTTCTCCATCATATTTGAAGGATATTTTTGCTGGATAGAGTATTCTTGGCTGAAAGTTTTTGTCTTTCAGTATTTTGAATATATCATTCCAGTCTCTTCTAGCCTGAAAAGTTTCTGTTGAGAAATCCGCTGAGAGCCTGATGGGAGTTCCTTTGTACGTTATTTTTTGTTTTTGTCTAGCTGCCCTTAATATTGTTTCTTTGTCGTTGACCCTGGCTAGCCTTACCACTAGGTGTCGTGGTGAAGGCCTTTGTCTGTTAATATATATAGGTGTCCTGTTGGCTTTGCTGACTGGTATTTCCTGCTCCTTCCCCGATTTGGGAAATTTTCAGCTATTATTTCCTTGAATAGGCTCTCTGTTCCTCTTTCCCTCTCCTCTCCCTCAGGAGTACCTATAATTCTTATGTTACATTTTCTAATAGAGTCAGATATTTCTTGGAGTCTTTCTTCATTTCTTTTTAGTCTTAGTTCTCTCTCTTCTTCCATCTGGAGTATATCTGTATTCCTATCCTCTAAAGTACTAATTCTTTCCTCCATATTGTCAGCTCTGTTCTTTAAAGATTCCAGATTCTCCTTTATCTCCTCCATTGTGTTCTTCATCTCCATCAGCACTGATTGGTTTTTCTTTATGATTTCAATCTCTTTTGTGAAGAAACGCCTAATCTCATTGAATTGTTTGTCTGTGTTGTCTCGTATTTTGTTGAGTGTTTTTATGATAGCTATTTTGAAATCTCTGTCATTTAGTTTATGGATTTCTGTGTCTTCGGGGTTGATTTCTGGGTGCTTGTCATTTTGTTTCTGGTCTGGTGATTTCATATATTTTTGCATTGTGGTTCCTGTGTTGGTTTTGTTTTTCCTCATCCTGGAAGTCTCTGGTTGCAATTTCCACCTGCCGCCACTGTCTGGTGGTAAAGGGCTGTGTAGTCTAATCCTCCTGCGCTCTGCCCCGGTTTTTCTGCTGCGATCCGCAGTTTTGTTTTTTTTTTCCCGCTGCGATCCACGGGTCCAGTCGTTTGATCAGGTCTGCCTCGGATCGCTAGGTCTGGTCTGGTCGAGCTGCAGACTCCGGGTTGCGGGGAAGGGTGAGCTCTCTCTTTTGCCCTCTGGGTCCCTGACGTGGGAGGCTTCTCGTTTGCCCCTCTTTATCCCCTCTCTGGGGTGCTCAGATGTTGATGGTAGCCCTGTGGCTCCTCTGAGTCGTCTGTGCGGGAGTTTCCCACTGGCTGAGAGAGCCCAAAGAGCCACGGTTTCCCCGCCAAGGGCCGCCCCTCCCCCCTCTCTGGGAGCCGCGCGGACCGGGATCGCTGATCTGATGGGGAGGGAGCGGAGTTCTCCTTACCTCTCCCCACTTCCTCCGGGGGCCCAGCACGTTCCGCTCTCAGATGTGCGGCAGTGTGGATCCCTCCGCTCTAGGTTTTCACTGTCTGGGATTCCGTTGTTGGTCTGTGGCTGTTGCTTTTGTTGTATCTTGTCGGGGGAAGAGTTCACGGGAAAGCTCACTCCGCCATGATGCTGACGTCACTCTCGCCAGTATGATTCTTTTTTCTGCCCATTTTAAAGATGGGAAAGCTGAGGCAAAGAAATATTGAGTAGCTTGCCCAATGTCTCAACAAGGTGGAGAACCTTGGATTTTCACAACCAGGCAATCTGGCTCTATAGTGGAATGTACATAGATATAATGTGAATACCAAAAACCCAATGGTAAAGGCACAAGAAGCTGCTGGAAAGTAACTTAAGCTTTATGTAATTCCACTTTAACTAAAACAGTAATTCTCTTTGGTACACTTAGGTTGTACTTCCATTCTACTCACTCAGTATTGGCTTCATTACGTGCTTTTAGTGGGGCTGAGCTAGATAGGCAATGACAACCTTTTCTGAATAAGTAAATATTTTGCTTTAAGATAGATAACAGATTTAATAGATTCAAGTACTGGTTCAGAAACCTATTAGTTTTTTCTCTTGTATTCTATTGAAGCTCTTTGAGCCTCGTCAGTAATAGTGGAATGATGATAATATCTACATTTGGGGCTGCTGTGAATCTTAAGTGAGATGAGGTGTGTGGAGAACAGGGTGCCTAGTATGCAGTGATTGTTCAATAGAAATAAGATACTTTCCCTTAACCCTTAGTCTGATTTCAGTTATAGTAACTAGGCTCCTAGTAAAACTTCAGAATAAATTTAATGAGATAAGATTCTTATAAACTATAAGTAAAATTGTGAAGTCCTATGAACTGTCAATCAGTATTATTATTATTATCATATTAAGCCTTGTTAAGTTCAACAGATCATGGTGTTAATACGCACATGTTTCTTCAATAGGGAACCACAATCTTTTGGAATATCTTCATCTTAATTAACTCATATGTTAGCTAAAAACGTTTGCTTCTTATTAGACATTACTGTTAATTCCTGACACCAATGTTGTCTAAGCCAGCAACCTCTTTTTTCCCCAAGTTCTCTGAGCAATTCCTCTTCTCTCTTCCTCTTCTTTTTCTACTTATCCTTTTATGGCTTTGTCTATATTTTAGACTACGACAAGAATGTTCCCAGAATATTACTAAGCATTTATAAGTACTTCTAAATTTACATAAGTTTCAAAAATCTTCTGACAGGTGTACTGAGAAATACACTAGTTAGAAGCACAGAATATTGGATCTAGAATAAGATTTAGACATACATTAAGTCTACTTTACCCATTTACTGTTAATTAAAATGATGCCCAACAGTTCTATAATGGAGACAGTCTAGCATAATGGACATACCTGCATGTCAAATCCCTGCTCTACCATCTCTGGCTGTGTGTTCCTGGGCCAGTTACCTAACCAGTCTTAAACTTCATTTTCCTCAGTATCAAAATAAATAATAAAAGTATACTCATCATAGGGCTGTTGTAAGGATTAAATGAGATCATATATAAAGGTACCTGACACATATCAAGCAAAAGGCAAAATTTAACTAATATTGCTATTTTCATTAATAATAGTATATCTAGCTGGTATTACAAAGCACTTTTGCATATATTATCTTGCATATGATAATCCTATTATCTGACAGGGAAGATGGCATAAATCTCATGTTATAGGTAAAATCACTTGTTAGTAAGTAATGAGGCTGGGACTGGACCTAGAATCCACATTTCCTGCCCTCTAATCCTTTTTGTACTCTAAGTATTCAGTTACATGTCTTTTGACTCAGTTTCTGGACATAGTATCACATTCCGCAGATATCTAGACAACTCATCTAGGACAAGTTTCTTCCCTATCTTTGAAGCCAAATGTTCATGACTATTCATTTCATTTGGTTTTTCAGTGTCTCTGAAAGAGTTTCTCTTAACTCAGAGGCTGGTGCAAAGGCAAGAGTTAAGGTTGAGTAAACAAGTCCTTTCATATATCTCTATTACTCATTCAAACCAAGACACTGGAGAGGCTTACAAAATATTTTGGAAATAAATATCATTTGAAGCTAATGATTAATAAGAAAAACACTTATGATGGAATTAATCCAGGCAACAAACATTTAATAGGGACCTATATGAAAAATTTTGCTAAGCAGTACATTCGATTGGAACCCGTTTAATTTGTTGAAAGCATCATGAATTCAATAAAAGAATTTCTCTAGCCAAACCTTTATGAATGATATAATTTTAGACTCTATTTACTAGAAATGCTTTTCTAAAAAAAATCCCATCAGTATTCCCAATTACGTTTAAAAACAGGACTCTAAGTATCCATGTTAATGCAATTCCGGCCATGCCATGTTTTCAGGTAACTCTGAAACCGGGAAGCACAAGATTTTTCAGCAGAGTACATTTTCATGAGACTGCATAACGTCTTTGCTGACCAAACAGGTTCTAATAATTTGTGCCTGCAAAGCTTTTTGTAAGTCCTCCTATACTGAGTCACTATGTATCTGAGCAAATGCTTTTCTGTACGAAAAGTGATCCAAATTCTACTCTCACTTGTACATACAATCTATGAAAACACCGAATATCCAGTACATAAGCACACTGAAACATTTCATGTTTCAGTTAACCAGAAATCAAATATTGATAATCTCTAGGGAAAATCAAGAGACTATTCATAGAGCACACTCAACTGTAGTTACATCAGATAGCCATCCATTTGTAATCATCCCAGAGCTCGCATTTCAAAGCAGCATACATTTATTGTTATATAAAGTAAGTTAAGACTTGACACATGGTACATAAAGTAAAAGGCAATGTCAAAATTCATATTGCTGAAAAGAAACTTGATTATGAATGGAAAGATATTTCAGCCCAGCTATTTTTCCCTAATCTCCCTTAAATATAATCGATATGCCAACACTATTATGAAAAGTGTTTAAGAATATCATAAAACTTGTATCATCACTAGAAACATGCAAAAAGTAGTCTCTGAAATAATGTCAATAATAATGTATCACTGTGATTGACATAGATTGGCTTTGTAGGGGAGTCCAAAGCAATGCACTGTGTGTGTATTTAATATAAATTGTTTTATATGTTGTTATATATAAATAAATATATAATTATTATTTATAAATGCATATATTTATTTATAAATGCATGTATTAGCGATAGACATTTATTAACTTATGTACAATTGTATATCATCTAAATAATGTGATGCAACATGAATAATACATGTTGTATGGATAACACATAGATAATATGCTCAAGTGAAAAGTATAAACTACCCACGTATCCTCCAGTGATGAGGGAGGGGGTGCTGATGTGTGAGATTCTTTCAAATATACTCTAACCAGATGGAGAAGAATTTAAATTTAAAATAAAATTGCAAAGTTGTTTAACAAGATAATGGATGGTAAACATTGGAGGCAATCAAAATAGAATTGTCTAATGTAATTTGAAAGAAAAACTATATATATGGAAAATAAACAAAAAGATAGATAGATAGATAGATAGATAGATAGATAGATAGAGACACCTAGAAGGATATCAACCAAACTTGTAGTATAAAGAAAGATATTTGGGAAAAACTAAAATGGAATAAGGGACAAATGTGAATTAAATAACAACAGTTATAGAATTTTGCTAAGGAATGCTAACCAAAAAGGTGTCATATCCTGTAGCTTGAAGAATTAACTCCACTGACCATGTAAGAAAGAAAAACTTCCCATTTAATATAAAATTTCAAGCTCATAGAGAACAATGTAAAATTTTCCAAAATTATTTTATGAAACCAGAATTAACCTGGCTTAAACATTTTAAAATGAAAGTTGAAAACAAAGTTTGAGTTGAAAAACATAAACTAACTTCTAATTTTATTTGTGAATTCAGATTTTTTTAAAGGCCAACATATAATTATTAGCAAAATATACCCATCATATAGAACTACCTATATGGTAAACTGATTTGAACTATGAAAAAGTAGGAAATAGTGTCACAGAAATGACAGTAAACAGGCTTAAAGGAGACACATGATTATAGAAACATTGACTATGGCAGCTCATTTCTGAAAATAAAGAAAATTCTGATTGTGAACTTGAAATCTTTTGGAGAGCATTATGCAGAATAGTATTTGTTGGCAATATTTTGAGGAAATGAAAAAAAAAATCCATATTTCTTGCTAAGGCTCTTGCAGGAAGAAGAGAAGAGAGCAGCCACAGAAGGTAAGAATACTGCTCGAGAGGCAGGAAACAATGGAGAATTACACTAGAGAATGGACCAACTTCTGAGTGGAAATAAAACAAGAAATTTTTTACTCAAATACTCATGGTAAAGGCAAATCTTAAAAGAGTAAGGGAGGCTATATCGTCTATTATATAGAGAGGAGCCTAGAAAAAAGAATATCCAAGGATGGCTCAGCAATATAAAAATTTTATTATTATAAATTTTCACATTAATAAGGTAAATTTAAAAATATATGATCTGAAAAATCTTAATTCGTTTGAGAATAATTATTAAAATCAAAACCTCTCAGTGAAACACACCATTCCATTTAAATACACTCTCTATCATCACTGTAATTCATAACTACAGGTTTTAGAGAGTTTAATAAATCATGAAGAGGAAATAAGACCTATAATTTAGAAAAGAAATGGCAAAAGGGTTTACGACTTGAAGATGATGTGATTATCTACTTGAAACCTGGGGAGAATCCACTTAAAACAGTTATGCCATTTCACATGAAAGTAAAATGGGTATTTACTAAATAGATATATGAAAACTATAGTTTTCCTATATATCAAAATTATCCTATAGAAAAATGCAATTGAAAGACCCAATTCATAATAACAATAATTCTAATGAACAATATCATAAAAACAAACAAGTAGCCCGAATCCTCAATATAAGGGAAGCTACACAACTTTTTTTAGAGACACAGAATAGGATCTGATTGATTCCCTAATGAGAAACCCAATATTAGTAAGATGTCAATTCTGTACAAACTAATGTAATCTATAAATAAATACAATTCTAATATAATAATAAGTATTATGTTACAAAACTAGAAAATAGTTTTACATTCAGCAAGAAGAATAAACCTTTGAAGACAGTCACTTTTGATTAAAAAAGTGAAATCAAGAGGAACTTGTTCCACAAAGTACTAAAATATTACAAAGATATAATAATTAAAACAATATGGTTCTGGCACAGAGACTAGCAGGCCAAGCAATGGAATAGAACTGTGAGTCCAGAAAGTTATAGATATATATATTAAAGGATTTTTTGATATTTGAATTTCAAATCAGTAGAGAGAGAAAGGATTTTTTAATAAATCATATTGTGATAATATAATCATTTGGGATAATAAAATGAACATTGCACCCTTTCTGTTCTTGAATGGCTTCAGACCTATATCAGCTTTTAACATCTCTAATCTAGCTTAGGCTGATTAGCATCATATGACCTCTACAGAAGTCCAAATCCTGAAATCATTGAGGTTTCACATGTCCAAGCTATCAGTTGTCACATGGGCAGTATATTAGTCTCTACTAGATTGCTTATGTTATCATTTACAACTGAAAATATTAAGGGAGAGAAATCTGATACTTTTCTCTCTTTTTTTTTTTCTTTTAGGCAGAAGTGAGTAGTTCTGCTCAATGTATCTCCTTATCAGTTTACAGAGGGTTGAGTTACATTCATTCATTCATTTAAAAATATGTGTTGAATGCCTAATACGCATGAGCCAGTGTTTTAGATTCTATGGTTTTATTTTGACTTATTTTGTTCTCTTGGAACTTAAATTCTACTTGAGAAGTTATAACATATATCCGCAAACAAGAACCTCTACTATGTGAAGAAAGTGGTTGAGCTAAGAAGGAAACCTGGGCTGTCAAACTTCAGAGACCACTCTGCACTATATCCTCTCATAAACCAATATCACAATCAAGACATACTGTAACACAATCAGCCACTGCAAAACACTGCAGAACTCTGATCCCTTCAGGAAACAAACATCTATTATTGATGTTTAGAAAGAAACAGAAATATCTGAGTGCAGTTGAGGAGACACTGAGTTTCAGGTACCCTTGTCAATGAGAATTCCAAAAGCAGATGACAAACGGCTAAGTATAGCAGAATCTAAAGCACAGAAGAGACAATGGGAAAAAATATATGGACATTTGGAAGTATTTAGTAAGTAGAGAAGGTAATGGAAGCTACAGGAATAGCTATTTCCTTGCTTATTTATTTCAACTTCCGCCATATATTCTGTTGAATCAGTGGGTCCGTATTCTGCCTCGTGCTTCATCTTTCACAGTATTGCCATCTTTATATGAGGTCCAATAAGATTTACCTCTAGTGAATCTCCTTAGTTAATCAGTACAGAAAAATTATATGGATAAGTGTTGGACTCAGGGAGAAGATACGTTTTCTAAAACCTTATAGATTATCCAGCATTAACTTATAATCTTCTGCCATGTACCCTGGGAAATACATTGCTGTACAGTTAGCAGGAGCATAGTCTTAGTAGGTTGATCAAGCTGGAATTGCTTCTTTAATAGCTCCCTCTCCACACACGGCTTAATTTAAATTCCCCAATAAAAATACCTATGGCTACTTGGTAATGACTCAGGGAGTTACTTCAGGCTCTGTTATCCTCAAATCCTGAGCTACTTTGCTCAGGTTGACGACCCGAAACTCAGCTTCTTCCCTAATGCTGTCCCATTTGAATGAATTCCAGAATTTTTATTTTTGTGATTTCCTTTAGCTCTATACTTTACAACTTATAAATTATATGTGTCCTATTTCCTGGCTTTAACCCAGGCAATTGGGACTTTTCTATAGACTTTCACTTGCCTTTATAAAAATAGATCTCTAATCTGATTTTTAGAGCTACATTTTAGTTTGGAAGTCAACTAGAAGATAATCTCCGTAACAGCAGGTATGTTTATAGAGATGTATCCCAACGTCTGGAATAATGTGTAGGTGCTTGGTGTAGATTTGTCAACTGAGTAAATGGATAAGGAATCTGTGTTGCAAACAGAGAATCTTCTGAAAGTTGCACCATTAATTACCAGCAGAACAAAAAGCAAAACTGGGGTTGCTGTGCAGGCACTTTCTAACAGACTTCATTGCCTATAGGTATCTTTATTCTTCTGATGAGAAAACCAAATCTATTCACTAAAATATTTAATAAACCAAAGAAAAGTAATTAGGGAGAATTTAATGTTCTTGGAGTTTGAGTTTAAAGTGTGAAATTGTAGTAGCCAGCTTCCAAGATGGCCCTAATGATCCCACCTCCTGGTAGGTATGATCTTGATTGTGGGCTGCACTTGGTGACTCACATCTGGTGAACTGAATACGTAAAAGCCCCCTGAACAGATTCAGTCAGAATCACCTAGCTTTACCTGGTTATACCACTATCAAGTTTCTGACTCCTCAGAAGCTGTGTGAGATAACGTATGTTTCTGTTCTGAAGTTCTAAGTTGTGGGCGATTTGTTAAGCAACAATAGATAACTAACAAAATACATTTCTATAATTTTAATACCATTAACAACCAAAATGATAAAGTAAAATTGCTATATATGTGTGTGTTTTGTACACATATATATAATATTCAGTTCAGGCTCACTCTTTCTATATTACATATGTTATATCGTATTGTATCTCTCTCTATATATATATTTATTTCTGTGTGTCAGATACATTTTCTAGACTTTCAAGGCATTTCAAGGTAGGTAAGGACAGATAACATCCTTATGATATTCTAAACACTTACTGCCCATTGTCTTGCTCTATCTTTGAACATATTGGCTTATCTGGGTCTGCGTTACCACAGTGACATGTGTAGAAGTAAAACTCAGTACTTTTACAGATGTGGAAGTCAGGTGTGAACGTAAATAGAATTTACATATTTTTTTGTTTTAGAAGTGGATTCTAACCACCTACAGAAGACATTTCCCATGAGTCATTATAGTCTGATGAAATGAACAAAGAAAAAACATTAATAAAGCTTGTTTTTTAAATTTTAGCTGTGTCATTAATTACTTATGTGACAAGAGCAAAGCAACCTATCTTTTGTGATTCACCTAATAAAGTGGATTTTAATTAAAAAGTCATAACAGAGTTAACAGTTATGAGAATAAACTAATATAATTTATGCAGAATGTTTTTGTTCTGTTTTTATATATGCTACTAATCAAACAGGAATTTACTTTTGCTCTTTGAAAAACTTGAATTTAAACAGATGAATGGCAAAACATGTCTCAGCTGTGGGTAATAAGGCAAGGAAGGAGTTCATACTCTTCCACAGAGAAGCTTTGCAGAGGACACAAATAAAAGCTTCTGAAACAGTTTATGTTGTAGAATCCTCAGAAAAGCCCACATTTTTCCTGGCTCTGTGCTAGGTAAGGCACTCCTTGAAATCTCTGGTAGTCTTTTTCTGGCTCTTCTTCTTCCTCTGCATTTTGGTCCCAGTCTCATGCAAATTGAACTGTTGAGGTATTCAGATTTACAATCTCCATTTAATCTTTCCTCTAAACACTCTATTCTCAGTCCTAAATCCCACCATGTCCCACCAACACACCCACTTAACAGAATGTTATGCTCACTCAGTCCAATTGTAAAGTTGGAGGAAAAAAGGCCAAAGATAGAATAGCCAAAATTGTAAATTCTCTCCACCCTTCAAGTAGAAGATACTTTGGTGTTTGCAAAAAATTTTTTTCTTTTTCCCCTCCAACAGAGGTTCTGCCTTCCAAACAACACATTTATAAGCATATATTTCCCAGAGCCTTTTTTTATGTACTTCTTTTCCAGTGGCTTCAGACAACCAGAAGGACGACTCGGAAGATTCTTTCAAACAGGAAATTTAACAAAAATACCAAGGTCTCCCAGTAGGTCTTTCCTTTCCACTTCTGAGCAAACAGTTTCCCTTTCCCTGACAACCCCCCAGAGTCGAGAAGTTGGCCAGGGCAAGAGCAAAGTAATCGCCATAACTGTGCCAATGCTTGCAGGCCAATGCGTGTGTAAAGTGCCTACAGGCAGCTAGAGACTCATTCTCAAGAGTCCAAAGTGCTTTCAAAGTAAATAAGAGAGCGACATCGCCTCAATTCTCAGTAGTCTTTTGTTTTACTATTGCTAGAAGTTCCTTCACTGCAATGAAGAGCTTCTCTTGAAGTCGTGTGGTTTGCTTGGGTGAGAGCTGCCAGGCTAGAATAGAGGGGGATGCTCACTGCCATTGTTTGCATATTGGGATTTTCATGCTTGCAGAGCCATCCCATAACAAACTTGGCAGCACAGAACTTGTCAAATGGAACAGCACAAGACTGTTTGTCAATGTATCACCCCAAGGAATCAATCACTTACTTCCTAAGGGAAACTCCAATGCTCCAGAGGCTTAGTGTTCCATCAAGTCTTTTCAGATCACAATTTCTCCAGGGTAGCAATCAGAACTTTCAGGCAGATGTTAACCAGAGTAGGGAGATGTCTCCTCCTACAGAACGTAGCAGCCCAGGGCATCCTTTTGAGCACAGAGAGGGACAAAGGTCTGGAACCAGAGGCCCGGGTGCAAGAAGTGAACCTTGGTAACCCCTGCCTGAGGGACATTGAGAGAGAGCTGGCATCAAGCTGGGCCTGGATCCCTGTGAGAGGCAGTGTGGGCCCACTCTGCAGGCAGGGCACACAGGGCTCCTACTGGGAGTGTTTTAATATCTACCATACTGAAATTATAGAATACAATTTTCTTGATCTAAAGTAAAATTCAAGACTTCTTATGGAAAGAATTAATTGAATAATTAGAATAAAATAATGAGAAACTTCAACAAAAACATATTTTGATAAAATTTTAGGTATTTAAGTATATCAAATAAATCTTAAAATTATCACCACTGAGGAAGGGGGAGGGACACATAAAATGTGGCAAGGCAATGGAATAGCGACCACAAAGTTTAAAGGGAAGAGATTGTGATCAAATAATTATGGCTCCGAGGCAATGCTTCAAATCAAGAAAATAAATGAAATATCATAAAAAAAATAGAGATGATAAAAAAAGAATAATATCTCATTGTAGTTTTAATTTGCATTTCCCTGAGAGTTAATGATTTTGAACATCTTTTCATATGTCTGTTGGCCATCTGTATATCTTCTTTGGAGAAATGTCTGTTCAGGTCTTTTGCCCATTTTTTAATTGGGTTGTTAGTTTTTTTGTTGTTGAGATGCATGAGTTCTTTATATATTTTGGAGATTAAGCCCTTATCAGATGTATGGTTTGCAAATATCTTCTCCCAATTGTTAGCTTGTGTTTTCATTTTGTTGATGGTTTCCTTTGTTGTGCAGAAGCTTTTTAGTTTGATGTAGTCCCATTTGTTTATTTTTTCTATTGTTTCTCTTGCGAGGTCAGACATGGTGCTTGAATATATGTTGCTAAGACCAATGTCATTTGTGACAACATGGATGGACATTGAGGGCATTATGCAAAGTGAAATAAGTCAGAGGGAGAAGGTCAAATACCATATGATTGCCTTCATTAAGTAGTAGATAATAACAACAATAAACAAACACATAGAGACAGAGATTGGATTGGTGGTTACCAGAGGGGAAGGGGGGAGGGAGGAGGGCGAAAGGGATAATTTGACACATGTTTGTGGTGATGGGTTGTAATGAGTATTTGGGTGGTGAACATAATGTAATCTATGCAGAAATAGAAGTATAATGATGTACACCTGAAATTTAAAAAATAAAAAAAAAGAAGAATAGAATTGTCTCAATAATAATCTTTCACTTAGCTATAAAACCATGCAAATGTTATTTAAAAACACTGAGAGAAAATACATTAATGTGAAAAATAATAATTTGGATCAAAAATCACTGATTATATCAGCAAAAATTCTAGGTAGCATATTTATGTGCAGAGGGATGGTATTTTTCTAGTAAGAATTTTTAATAAGAAGTGATGCATGGTATCAAAAAGAGTGTATTTGTGTATTTGTATAAAGCTAACATGTTACTCCAACTTACCCCATGACTTAGTAACTTAAAAAAACAATCATTTATTATCTCACACAATTTCTGAGGGATCAGAAATGAAATGAGAATATGTAATTACAAAATCAGTGGAGAAGAATAAAAATGACAGAAAAAACTCTTTTTTTATGATGAAACAAGAATTAGCAAAGGGAATATCGAGGAAGTATACAATACAGAAACATATAATAATTTGATCACAGCAAGATGGAGATAATAAACTTTGATTGGATCCAAAATCAAAATCTAACAATATGCTGTTATAAAGGAAAATGTGGGAAATAATGGTTAAAATTTAGTATGAATTAAGGAATTGCCTGCTCTCATTCTTCGCCCTCACAGCCACTCTCCAACAGCAAAAATAGATCACTAAATTAAAATAATTAAATTGAAGTCTTTATGAGTCCCTAAGAAGTAAACTATTAAAAATTGTTGTAATACTTTTGTTTCCAGTCCCCTAAATAGAACAGAATAAAAGCTAAATGCCCTGAAGCACAATAAAGGCGACCCATTGATTAGAAGGATGGGAGAGGGTTTTTATCTAAAGGAAAGAAAAATACAACACTTTAGAAAATTAGATCATTTCATGTAAGACTAGAGAAACTGGGAGTGACGTCAGCATCATGGCGGAGTGAGGTTTCCCGTGAACTCTTCCCCCACAAGATACAACAAAAGCAAGAGCCACAGACCAACAACGGAATCCCAGACAGTGAAAACCTAGAGCGGAGGGATCCACACTGCCGCACATCTGAGAGCGGAACGTGCTGGGCCCCCAGAGGAAGTGGGGAGAGGTAAGGAGAACTCCGCTCCCTCCCCATCAGATCAGCGATCCCGGTACACGCGGCTCCCAGAGAGGGGGGAGGGGCGGCCCTCGGCGGGGAAACCGTGGCTCTTTGGGCTCTCTCAGCCAGTGGGAAACTCCCGCACAGACGACTCAGAGGAGCCACAGGGCTACCATCAACATCTGAGCACCCCAGAGAGGGAATAAAGAGGGGCAAACGAGAAGCCTCCCACGTCAGGGACCCAGAGGGCAAAAGAGAGAGCTCACCCTTCCCCGCAACCCGGAGTCTGCAGCTCGACCAGACCAGACCTAGCGATCCGAGGCAGACCTGATCAAACGACTGGACCCGTGGATCGCAGCGGGAAAAAAAAAACAAAACTGCGGATCGCAGCAGAAAAACCGGGGCAGAGCGCAGGAGGATTAGACTACACAGCCCTTTACCACCAGACAGTGGCGGCAGGTGGAAATTGCAACCAGAGACTTCCAGGATGAGGAAAAACAAAACCAACACAGGAACCACAATGCAAAAATATATGAAATCACCAGACCAGAAACAAAATGACAAGCACCCAGAAATCAACCCCGAAGACACAGAAATCCATAAACTAAATGACAGAGATTTCAAAATAGCTATCATAAAAACACTCAACAAAATACGAGACAACACAGACAAACAATTCAATGAGATTAGGCGTTTCTTCACAAAAGAGATTGAAATCATAAAGAAAAACCAATCAGTGCTAATGGAGATGAAGAACACAATGGAGGAGATAAAGGAGAATCTGGAATCTTTAAAGAACAGAGCTGACAATATGGAGGAAAGAATTAGCACTTTAGAGGATAGGAATACAGATATACTCCAGATGGAAGAAGAGAGAGAACTAAGACTAAAAAGAAATGAAGAAAGACTCCGAGAAATATCTGACTCTATTAGAAAATGTAACATAAGAATTATAGGTATTCCTGAGGGAGAGGAGAGGGAAAGAGGAACAGAGAGCCTATTCAAGGAAATAATAGCTGAAAATTTCCCAAATCTGGGGAAGGAGCAGGAAATACCAGTAAGCGAAGCCAACAGGACACCTATATATATTAACAGACAAAATCCATCACCACGACACCTAGTAGTAAGGCTAGCCAGGGTCAACGACAAAGAAACAATATTAAGGGCAGCTAGACAAAAACAAAAAATAACGTACAAAGGAACTCCCATCAGGCTCTCAGCGGATTTCTCAACAGAAACTTTTCAGGCTAGAAGAGACTGGAATGATATATTCAAAATACTGAAAGACAAAAACTTTCAGCCAAGAATACTCTATCCAGCAAAAATATCCTTCAAATATGATGGAGAAATAGTAACTCTCCCAGATAAACAAAAGCTAAGGGAGTTCATGGCCACGAGACCCCACTACAAGAAATACTCAAGAAGGCCCTCAGGCCTGAAAAAAAGAAGAGAAAGGGAACACAAAGCTTGGAGGAAGGAGAAAAGTAGGTAGACAAAATCAGAGAAATAGTAGATCTTTACCAGAATAAGTTAGCAACCACTTAAATACTAAACTCAAAGATCAAAGGAAGAAATTCACCAAAAATAAATTTAACCTCATCACTGTAAACACACAGCCACAACACAAGATAGAATAAGGTATAACAAGAGCAACTTAGAAGGGGAAGAGGAAAGTGACTGAATTGACTTAGTATAAGGAAATAGGAGGCTATCAGATAATGGACTATCTCATACACAAGATTTTTTGCCCAAACCTCAAGTAACCACTAAACAAATAATCAAAGCAAAACCACATATGATAAACAAAGAGAAAACTAGAAGAATCATAAGACAGAACAACCAAACTGAATTGGCAGTCCAAAACAAATGGGACAAGAAACAAAGGAAATGCAAAAGAACCAGAAAATAAGTGACAAAACAGCAACATTAAGCCCTCATATATCAATAATTACCCTAAATGTAAATGGATTGAACTCTCCAATCAAAAGATACAGAGCGGCAGGATGGATTAAAAAGCAAGACCCAACAATATGCTGCCTTCAGGAAACACATCTTAGCAAAAAGACAAGCACAGGCTCAGAGTGAAAGGATGGAAGACAATACTCCAAGCTAATGGCAAACAAAAGAAAGCAGGTGTTGCCATACTCATATCAGACAAAGTAGACTTCAAGATAAAACAGGTTAAGAAAGACAAAGAAGGGAAATATATAATGATAAAAGGGACACTCCATCAAGAAGACATATCACTTATAAATATATATGCACCCAACATAGGAGCACCAATGTACATAAAGCAACTATTAACAAACCTAAAAGGAGAAATCAACAACAACACAATAATAGTAGGGGATCTTAACACCCCACTTACAGCAATGGATACATCATCCAGACAAAAAGTTAATAAAGAAATATTAGACTTAAATGAAAAACTGGACGAGATGGACCTAGTAGACATATACAGAGCACTCCATCCAAAAACAGCTGACTACACATTCTTCTCAAGCGTGCATGGAACATTCTTTAGGATAGACCATATGTTGGGAAACAAAGCAAGCCTCAATAAATTTAAGAAGATTGAAATCATAACAAGCATCTTTTCAGACCATAAGGCTATGAAACTGGAAATGAACCAGGAAAAAAAAACTGGGAAAGTGACAAAAATGTGGAGATTAAACAACATGCTACTGAACAACCAATGGATCATTGATGAAATTAAAGGAGAAATCAAAAGCTATCTGGAAACAAACGAAAATGATAACATGCCATATCAAACCATATGGGATGCAGCAAAAGCGATCCTGAGAGGGAAACTCATAGCGATACAAGCCCACCTTAACAAACAAGAAAAAGCCCTAATAGGCAACCTTAAATTACACCTAACAGAACTAGAAAAAGAAGAACAAACAAAGCCCAAAGCCAGCAGAAGGAGAGAAATAATAAAAATCAGAGCAGAAATAAATGATATTGAGACCAAAAAAACAGTAGAAAGGATTAACGAAACAAAGAGCTGGTTCTTCGAGAAGATGAACAAAATAGACAAACCCTTAGCCAGGCTTACTAAGAAAAAAAGAGAAAAGGCTCAAGTAAAAAAAATTAGAAATGAAAGAGGAGAAATTACAACGGATACCATGGAAATACAGAGGATTATAAGAGAATACTATGAGAAATTATATGCCAACAAATTGGACAATCTAGAAGAAATGGATAAATCCTTAGACTTGTACAACCTCCCAAAATTGAACCAAGAAGAAATGGAGAATCTGAATAGACCAATAACAAGTAAAGAGATTGAAATAGTAATCAAAAACCTCCCAAAAAATAAAAGTCCAGGACCAGATGGCTTCTCCAGTGAATTTTACCAAACATTCAAAGAAGATTTAATACCCATCCTTCTCAAACTATTCCAAAAAATAGAGGAAGATGGAACACTTCCTAAATCATTCTATGAGGCCAACATCACCCTGATACCAAAACCAGACAAAGACAATACAAAGAAAGAAAATTACAGGCCAATATCGCTGATGAACATTGATGCAAAAATCCTCAACAAAATATTGGCAAACCGAATACAACAATACATTAAAAAGACCATACACCATGATCAAGTGGGATTTATACCAGAGACACAGGGATGGTTCAACATCCGCAAATCAATCAACGTGATACATCACATCAACAAAACAAAGAATAAAAGCCACATGATCATCTCAATAGATGCAGAGAAGGCATTGGCAAGATACAACATCCATTTATGATAAAAACTCTCAATAAAATGGGAATAGAAGGAAAGTACTTCAACATAATAAAGGCCATATATGACAAACCCACAGCTAACATCATACTCAACGGGGAAAGACTGAAAGTCATTCCTCTGAGAACAGGAACGAGGCAGGGCTGCCCACTCTCACCACTCCTGTTCAACATAGTACTGGAGGTTTTGGCCAGAGCAATTAGGCAAGAAAAAGGAATAAAAGGAATCCAAATAGGTAACGAAGAAGTGAAACTCTCACTATTTGCAGATGACATGATTGTATATATAGAAAACCCTAAAGAATCTGTTGGAAAACTATTAGAAACAATCAACAACTACAGCAAAGTTGCAGGGTACAAAATCAATCTACAAAAATCAGTTGCATTTCTATATGCTAATAATGAACTAACAGAAAGAGAGCTCAAAAAGATAATACCATTTACAATTGCATCCAAAAGAATAAAATACCTAGGAATAAATCTTACCAAGGAGGTGAAAGACCTATACAAGGAGAACTACAAGACATTATTGAGGGAAATCCATGATGACATAAAGAAATGGAAAGATATCCCATGCACGTGGATTGGAAGAATAAACATAGTTAAAATGTCTATATTACCTAAAGCAATCTACAGATTCAATGCAATCCCAATCAGAATCCCAATGACATTCATCACAGAAATAGAAAAAACAATACTAAAATTTATATGGGGCAACAAAAGACCCCAAATAGCTAAAGAAATCCTAAAGAAAAAGAACAAAGCAGGAGGCATCACAATTCCTGACTTCAAAACATACTACAAAGCAATAGTAATCAAAACAGCATGGTACTGGTACAAAAACAGACACACAGATCAATGGAACAGAATTGAAAGCCCAGAAATAAAACCACACATATACGGACAGCTAATTTTCAACAAAGGTGCTAAGAACATGCAATGGAGAAAGGAAAGTCTCTTCAATAAATGGTGTTGGGAGAACTGGACAGCCACATGCAAAAGAATGAAAGTGGACCATGTGCTATCGCCATTCACAAAAATTAACTCAAAATGGATCAAAGACCTGAAGGTGAGACCTGAAACTATAAAACTCATAGAAGAAAATATAGGCAACACACTATTTGACATTGGTTTTAAAGGAATCTTTTCGGATGACATGCCTACCCAGACTAGGGAAACTAAAGAAAAAATAAACAAGTGGGACTTTATCAGATTGAAGAGCTTTTATAAGACAAATGAAACCAGAATCAAGATGAACAAACAACCAACCAGCTGGGAGAGAATATTTGCAAAACATACATCTGACAAGGGGTTGATCTCCATAATATATAAAGAACTCACACAATTGAACAACAACAAAAAAAAACAACCCGATCAAAAAATGGGCAGAGGAAATGAACAGACACTTCTCCAAGGAAGATATACAGATGGCCAATAGGCACATGAAAAGATGCTCAACATCACTAATCATCAGGGAAATGCAAATGAAAACAACACTAAGATACCACCTCACGCCTGTTAGAATGGCTATAATCACCAAGACAAAAAACAACAAATGTTGGAGAGGATGTGGAGAAACAGGAACCCTCATACACAGCTGGTGGGAATGCAAATTGGTGCAGCCTCTATGGAAAACGGTATGGAGATTCCTCAAAGAATTAAAAATAGAGATGCCCTATGATCCAGCCATCCCACTACTGGGAATCTATCCAATGCACCTGAAATCAACAATCCAAAGAGGCTTATGCACCCCTATGTTCATTGCAGCATTATTCACCATAGCCAAGAAGTGGAAGCAACCTAAGTGTCCCTCGACTGACGATTGGATTAAGAAAATGTGGTATATATATACAATGGAATACTACTCAGCCATAAAAAAAGACAAAATCGTCCCATTTGCAACAACATGGATGGGCCTGGAGCGTATTATGTTAAGTGAAATAAGCCAGAAAGAGAAATACAAACACTGTATGATCTCACTCATATGTGGAATATAAACCAACACATGGACAGAGAAAACTGGACTGTGGTTACCAGGGCAGTGGGGGTGGGGGGTGGGCACAAGGGGTGAAGGGAGTCATATATGTGGTGATGGACAAACAAAAATGTACAACCCAAAATTTCACAATGTTAGAAACCATTAAAACATCAATAAAAAAAAAAAATACTAGAGAAACTGAAAACTCTCTACTGGTGGGAATAGTATTTTAAAAACCAAGTTGAGATCCTAGGTTATTGCTTTGTATTAGGCTAGAGTATTTTGTTCCCCACTCCACTGTGCTCACATGTCTGGGAAACAACAAACATTGATGATCACTCAGCAGAAACCTTGGACATTGCTCAAGCTAGTGTACTAAGTATTGGGGCATTTTCTGTTGAAAAGATCAAGGGATCAAGCTCGCTCCTTGTGAGCAGGAAAGCAGTTTTCTGAAAAATGAAAGGTATCATTTGGTGTGAAGAGATAACAATCATCCAACAAATAATTATTTGTTTTACTTTATGCTTCACACTCAGTGAGGAGAATAGAGTAATGAACAAGGTCTATAAGGTCCCTGTTCTTGGTGGTGCTGACTTCTAGCAAGGAAGCTCGGAAAGTGAACACATAAAGAATCAAATAATTGAGGATTATAAATTCAGAGAGTGACTGGGAAATTTACCCAAAAAGAGTGGCATAAAATTTGTATATATTTAAGTATACAACTTGATGGTGGATATATGTACACATTGTGACATAATCACCACAATTAAGCTAATTAACATATCCATCACCTCACATAGTTATCATTTTCTTTTCTTTCTTTTTTTTTTGGTAGAAAGAATGCCTAAGATGTACTGTCTTAACAAACTTCTAATTTCAAGTATAGAATACAGTATTGTTAACTATAGTCACCAGCATAGTACATCATATATATATACACACACATATATATGTGTATATATGTACTATATGCATATAATACATTATATATACTATGTACTATATATAAACCATGTATTATATATACTATGTACTATATGTATGTATATATCATATACATCATCATATATATACATATATACATACATATGTATATATGTACTATGCATACATATTACATTATATATACTAGGTACTATATATATGATGTACGATGCATATACCTATTACATTAGATCTCCAGAAATTATTCATCTTGCATAACTGAAACTTTGACCAACATTTCCCTGTTTCTCCCTGCCCGCAGCCCTTGACAACCTCCATTGTACTCTCTGCTTCTGTGAGCTTGACTATTGTAGATTCCACATGTAAAACATTTTTATATATCTATAATTTATTCCAATAAATAGAGTTAAGGTAAATAATAGGTTAGGTTTCAACTTAATTTCCATAAGTTTCTAAAAGTAGGTTAATTATTTTCAGATGAAATTTATTAAAGATAGAAATTAAAAATAAAGGAGGAAAATGCCCTCTCTCAGATTAATATTCTAGGAAATTGTGAAACAATCTCAGTCATTCTCAGGGAAGAAAAGATATTAAAAGTTGAACTAAAAAGCATTCAGAAGTAAATGGCAATGAGAATGCATCATATTAAAACTTGGGGAATTCAGCCAATGTTTTATTAACAGAAGATATACCTTCTTTAATTTATTATAAGAGTGAATAAAAATAAAGTACTATTCAAGATGCTTGAAAACAAAACAAATAAACCCACAGGAAATATGAGACTAATTTATAATAAAGGCATTAATGAATTAGAAAACAATGAGCTTGGTAACTATATGCAAGTTCATTTCTTTGAAACAGTGAATACATAAAAGTGTAAACCAAAATGTAAACACTTTATGAAGGCTAATTAAGAAACACATAAAATTTAGAAAATATATTCACATTTTAGGAATGAAATGTGTGACATAACTACATTACATATATGTCCACATGCTAAGTAGTTATATTAATAATATGGAAGTTAGAGGAAGAATAATGCCATAAAAGCATATAAAATGGGGAAAAATGAAATGAAAAAGGATACATTTATTATGTAGAAAACAGAAACTGAAATTTTAATTCTAGAAAATTGTAGAAGGATTCTATGTACAACTATAATCTAAAAAGTTTGGAAATGTTAGGCTATGTATTTTTCATGAGAGAATATTAATAGGTAAATTTGATCTTAGAACAATTAGCAAAACTGAATAAGCTAGAACGAAAACAAAGCGTTTCAGCAATTCACTTTCAAATGCAATATTGGTCTAAGGTGATTTTTAAGACAAGAGCTTTTACATTTATATATAATACATTTAACATTGTTTTGGCTCACAGAATAAAATTCAGACCTATTAGCAATAGTCCATTGTGAATAGAATAGAAGCTCATAAATGCAGGCAAAGGAGCCACCTTATGCAATCACGAAAACTGTTCGCACAGTCACTATTTATTCCTATTCTCATCTTGAATCGTGTATTGTTTGAGAGAGAGTTAAAATATCACAATTTTAAAGATTTTCCCCTCTGGTATCTTAAGTTTTTTCCAACTCTTATCTCTATGCATTATTATAAAGTTAAGTAATTATTTTTCATATGAGGAAAAAGGCAACATCTCGATTTTGAAGAGAATGAGATGGTCAGGGCAGAGACTGTGTGTGTGATTTCAACACAGACTGAATCCACAAGTGAGAAAGTCTTGGCCTTTAAAAAAAGGGGGAGGCGGGGCAGCAGGTGGTGGGAATGGTTAGGAGAGAAAATAAAAACAGACAGAAAAATAGAGGCAACCTTGGCTGGAAAAAGAAAGCAAACTCACACACACGAGAGCTATACAGATATAGATAGAATTGAAAGGAGCAGAAAAGAGAGATGCTGTAGCAGAATAATGCCCTCTCTCCCAAGAATCCACATCCTAATCCCAGGAACATGTGAATATATTACTGTATATGGCAAAAGGGACTTCCCTGAACTGCAATATTGTCATAAGAGTGAGATAGGCAGGAAGCTAGATAGGAGCTGGGAGCAAGGTCGCTCCACCAGGTGCAGCGTCCTCGTTACCGGGCAGCAGCTCTTTGGATGTGCAACACTCCCCCTGACCCTGACCGAGAGTAGTCCCAAGCCTCGTTATACCCTTATTTGCATTGCGGTTTTGACCCCCCTTGTGGGGGATCACCGCCATGACAGTTCCAGAGCTGCCTATGTAAGGAAAAGATCTCCCCCTCCTGACATGGGGGCGGAGACAATGCCCCTATTGGCCCACATTCCAAGACCCTCGCCTGCTCCCAGGACCCCATCTTCCATAGCCACCGACCACCACAATTTCAGGGCAGTTGCTCACCTTGGGCCTGCCCGCCCCTCCCCTGGGGGGTGTACTTTCGCTTTACTAATAAATCCTCCTCTGTTAAAACTTCTGCTGTGTGTCCGCTCTCAAGTTCTTTTGTGTCTGTGGACCAAGAACCTGGGACCTCACGGCACCGATCTGACTGGTGCCGGTGACAAGAGTGATATTGTTTGTGCCCCTTCTCTGAGCAGTTTAATGTTTTTGGAAATAGGTGAGGTGGGGGAAAGAGATACAGGTGGGCTCCATGTCTTTCCAGTAGTAACTGTTCCCTTTCCCCAGGCCTTCACAACAAGTTTTTTCTTAGGAGTCTTGTCAGTCTTATTTGTGAACACTTGCTTTGGTACAATGGAAAAGAATCTGTGAGTAGGTGTGAAATTACCTTGTCTCTGAGGTTACCATAGGTTCTCTATTCTGTCACTAGTTCTCACTCAACCTTGGCAATATGTTAAAATTTTTAGCTGAATTCCTTTTAGTGATATCTTCTGTAGCCTGACCCAAGGAGCCAGTCTGTACTTAGATTATAGGTTAATTGATCTGCAACCTAAGAAAAAAATGTGAATTATCTGGCAATATTTGTGTGTGTGTGTTGGTGTGTGTGTGTAAAAGAAAAAAAATTTCATTCCCAGCAATAGAAAGGTAACTAACATTTTGCATTGGTCTGTTTACAATTGTATATCTATCTCCTGTATCTGTGGCCAGCTTTCTCACTCGTAAATGCATGCTTTGCCTGATATTGTCTTAACACAAGGTTGACATGAGGGAAGCCATATTGTAGAAAAGAAACCATATTGTAACTTTGAATGACCCCTGATTAACTTACCTAGACGTGCTCTGTAGATTTTTATGGTCCCTCCCAGCTGCTATAAGTTGACACCTTTGTTCTTTTGAGTTCCTTAGGAATGTAATGACCCCTGGGCAGAGAGTCTATGCTGATAGCCATCACCAATGGCACCTGAAAGGTCAGGCTATAGGACGTTGCTCTGGTCTCTGATGCATATCCAGTAAAACAAAAGACTATATCAGGAGCTAAGAACAGATGTCTGTCCCCACCTGGAGGTCAGATGGATGCCCCCACCCTGAGTGTAGATGCCTCCCCCACCCGGAGACCAACCCCCTATATAAATGGCCTGTGATCTTTGTTCTGTAACATGGTTCTTTTGGATATGAGTTGGCTATCTTCCGTCTTGCTAGCAAGCTGTAATAAAAAGTCCTCTCTTTCCTACCTCCCTGCCTCTTGACTATTGGCATGTCTTGCGGTGGGCAGATGAACCTCCCTTTTTGGGGAGTTACATGCCCTCTATCTCTCTGTCTCTGTCTTTTTCTGGAAACTTTGAAGATTAGTTAACCATAAATATTCGTGTACACTGTAAGTATATTTAGTAAAGACAGATTTACCATCAAAAGAGAGAATGTGTATAATAAGATTTAAATAACTTAAAAAAACAGTTTTTATATAGTATGCAGAGGAATGAGAATATTTAAGAATTTCCATTGATTTGTATGATAATTATAAAAATGAGCCTCAATCTATGTGGAAATGGGGGAGAATTTTTTGGCTTGTTCAGGGTTTCATAGCCTTCTGAGAAATATGAAAGTTTATGAGTGCATAACTTTTATGTCTCCTTACTCAGAGGAAAACAGGAAAGTCCTAGAGAAACATAAAATGAGTAAAGTCAAGAAGTAAGTGATACCAAACCTCTTAATCTCAAGTTCGTGTGCCTGATGCACAGCAAGCCAAACACGGAGACATTGGTGCTCGGAGATGGAGAAAGGCCCCATTTGAGTTGGCCAAGATGAGACAGTGGGAGCGTGGGTTCTCTCAAATCTGCCTCCCCTAGAACAGAAAGCAGGGCGGTTTTATAGAGCTAAGGGGCTTGGCAGGGGGAGCTTCAGAGAAACAAAGTGGTCACTCCCATAAGCCCCTGGGCAATCTGACTTCTGGGTGTCAACGGCTGCTGAGGGCCGGCCACCTGGTGATCACAACCTCCCTGAAGGTACTCTCTTTCTTCTGCAAAACAATCTCACAAATCCTCAAGAACCAAGGTACCACTCAAGTTAAACAAGAAAACAGCAAAATGACAAGATTTATCTACGTCTGTGTTGGGAACAATGTCAAAAGGCAAATATGTTCTTATTGAATATCTATAGTAACCCTCAGGTACCCAGCTTCATAAGGATAAGCCTGAATGCTGATGAGTTATTGAAAAACATAAAGTTGTACCCCTTAAGATAATTCACAACATGGCTGATCTAGCACCACAAAAGAATAGCATATGATGAGATACAAAGAAATCTATCTATAAAATGTACTTGAGTTCCTTAGTTTGGTAAGATTATAGGTACTATAGTATAATCCAGATGAGATGGGTGGAATGGTTCTTTGTTCTTGACTTCAGCAGATGAACTAATAATAGCAAAAATATACATATTTCTGACCCTACAATAAAGTTATAAGCTTAGGGGACCTATGAAGCCTCCAGACAGGCATTAACTTCTAAATCTGAAAACAACATATGGCACTAGTTTCGTTAAACAAAGCAAGGAGATTTTTGTGAATTAATCAGCACCTCTTGTCATGCCTATGCAAATGAAATTGGTCAAATAAAGCATAAAATTAATGATATTTGTTTATAAAATCACACAACAAACTTATGGGATGGAATTCATGTTTTAGGGGCAGATACTTGAAAACTAGGGACTACGGGAATAAACTAACACATTTTCCAGCCAACATTAGCAATAAGTGTGAATACATGTCCCTTGGTGGGAAGTGAGTGGAGAGTACTTTGTACTCTGAGACAAACCAAAAATAACAGAGTTTTGTTTTACTTCCCAAATGAAGTAAATTCCTGAGCTTTTCTTACAAATTATTGTTTCTCTGAGGAAAACAATTTTATCACTGACTTTTTCAATGGTGATATCTGAAGATATATCACCATCTTTATAAATATGTATAGAGGAAGAAGAACTATTCCTCTACCCTCTAGGTTCTTCTGGCTGGTCTAGGAATTAAATAGACAAGAGACAGAATAACAGGAGAAAATCAAATAAGTTTAATAACATGCATACACGGGAGAAACCCAGGAAATCTGAGTAACTTGCCAAAATGGTCAAAGCCACCACCTTAAACATCATCTTTAGCTAGAGACAAAGAGGAATGTTGGAAGTTGTGATTTGGGACTTCAAAGGAGAGGAAGGCAATTCATGTGGAGATGGAAAAGCAAATGTTTGGTAATCAAATGTTGACCGTGCCTTATAGAGACAACGAGAGATGGAGAGGACTTTGATTAAATGGCCCTTGCTAGGTTCCTCTCCATCTATCACACCAAGTTTATATTGTGCTATAGTTATCTTGTGGTATTACCTCCTTCCTGGAACAGGGCTTCTGTCTTAAATTTTTTTAGGCAGTTAGAGGGAAGGTCAAAGTTTCTTCCTGAGTCTTCTGTTCTTAGAAAGTAATCAAGGGGCCTGCCCAGTGGTGCAGTGGTTAAGTTCGGCCTGCTCCACTTCAGCAGCCCAGGGTTTGCATTTTTGGATCCTGGGCACCCACCTACATCACTCATCAAGCCATGCTCTGGCAATGCCCCACATACAAAATAGAGGCATATGGGCAACAGGTGTTAGCTCAGGGCCACTCTCCCTCACCAAAAAAAAAAAAAGTAATCAAGTCAAAGAGACATATTTTGGGGTGGCAAATTCTGATCCCCCACATGTGATAATCCTGAGAAAATGGGGTCTTTTTCAGACCTGAATAGACTCAATGGTAATATTGTGTTTTTCCGTTTAAATGCCTCTCGTGTTTTTTATTTTATTATTCAATCCTAAGTCTGACACCTTTGCATTTCTGGTAAACAAACTTCTCTTTGCTAAATTCTTTGTCATCCTTCACACAAAGTTAATCCAAGTTCTCCTCTGGGATATTTCGAGTTGGAATGAAGGGAGGAGAGGCTCTTTCACACTGGAGATGAATCGAGAATGTGGGAGCCCAGAAATAACCACCAGAGCCCAAAGTTTCTAAGACTCACAGTTGGAAAAAACAAAATAGCTGCAAGAAGGAAACAGGCTTGTGGAAAGAAGCCGAGGCTGCAGAAAACAGACGAGTCTTGACAGGATTAGAACAGTTACATCCAATTATCCCAGACTCCTTACTCAACCCTGTCCATCCTCCAGTATGGTTGTCTCTCCCTTTTGCCTTAGGCTAGTTCAAGTTTCTTTTTATCCCTTACAAATGAGAGAGCCCTGACTAATCAAACAACAGGGTATACTCAGAAGTATATGAAACGTCGAGAGCGAGGGAAGCAGTTCCTGGGGTGGGGAAGTCCAAAGAACCTAGCTGCACCTTGCGTCCTCAAGGGGAGCGACAAAACTGGTTAAACCAATTTTGCCAAGGGTGAGGGTTGTCACTAAAGACTCACATGAATATTATTGAAATAGAGGCTTTATATCTGATGTGACCAACTTTCATTTCCCTTTGCAAGTTCAGTTTGTCCTAATGGGAAAAAAACACAGTTCTCAGCCAAATTATCAATTTTTTAGGGAGAATTTTACTTTCTGATAACTCTAGTTGAACAGATACAAGTTTTTGCCTGAGTGGGTCAGGTGTCATCTGATGGTGAGTCACTTTTATTTTTGGAAGTCATGATTTATCTCCATTCCTGTGTATTCAGATCTAGTTTTTAATCCTCTCTTGACAACTTTCTCATGTTGTATTTAGGAATCTCAGATTGATGTCCCCAGCATGTGTGCTAATTGCAACGTTGTTTTTCCAACTCTTAATCTATTCTATGCTGATTTACTTTAAGGTTCATTAATGCCCCTGCACTTTGACTTGGTCTTAAATTAGCTATTGGAAGCCAGATGATTGATTTAACTTTTGTCACTATTGATTTTTCTGCCTTATTTTTGCTAGATTGATATTCACTACTTTTAACTTGGCTAAGATTTTTCCTTCTCATCAAATTGATTCTCCTAGTTGTTGATTGGGAAACTATATTCTAATATAGTTTCTAATATACTCCTTCACCTTAAGCCCATTTTAGTTGGATCTTGCCTGGGAAAGATTTCAATCCATTGTGTACTGCTTTTAGAAGGAGCCATATTTATCTAATAGTTAAGA
Organism: Ceratotherium simum simum; assembly: GCF_057802395.1. Classification (NCBI taxonomy): domain Eukaryota; kingdom Metazoa; phylum Chordata; class Mammalia; order Perissodactyla; family Rhinocerotidae; genus Ceratotherium; species Ceratotherium simum. Next base: position 32,147,551 of record NC_141928.1, on the reverse strand, counting down.
TGAATAGTGATTTTGGAAATGTATCAATGATTGTCATAAGTGAAAACAAAATTCATAATACTTTCAAATTCATTAATATAGTCTTTATTGTTATGTTCATATTAGTGAAGATAAAATAATTTCAGGATAGAAATACCAATGCAATTCTCTTTTTCTTCAGCTGTTTATGTTGGATAGAATATGTCTCAACTTCCCCAAATTATTTATACTTTAAAATTTTATTGTTGAATTTTCCTGCTAACATTTCATCTTTAGAAATAATACAGAAGAGTAATAACTCAGTCAATTGGCTAAGGAGTTAGCTCTTGGGTGCTTGTGACACTCCAGGGTTTTGTAATTTTTTCTCCCCTTAAAGAGAAAAAGGATAATAGTTGGCACAAATTAGCAAGGACAAAGGAATGGTGTTGAAATTGGGAAGTATCTAATTGTGGGAGTGGATTGTTAAATGAGTTTTGCCAACCTTACAATTTAAACTAGAACTCATAACTATATGCTCTTCGATCCAAAAGCCCTCAGGGAGTAAAATCATTATACATATCATCATGAATAAAAGCACATCAGAAAGTTTGATGCTTCTTTGGCATAAGAGTCCAATTACATTGCAAATAGACTTTCTGCTGGAAAGGCAGGATAAATGCTTAATGCTTTTTCCTTTAGTTACCTTTTTTCAAATTCAGGAGTTGTTTTAACAGGCACCTTAAATAGTGACATACTGTTTTTTCTGGCTTTTTTTTTTTAAGTATCATACAGACTCAGTAACTTTCACTCATGATTCTGTGTGTCAACCCATTAGAATTGTTATTATTTTTAATCCCTAATTTTTCCAAATATTTTCCAGTGAGGGCTTCCTTAAGAGTCTGCTATGTGCATTTGATGTGGCACTGTTAATTTTTGAAAGTTTATTTGTTTTCTTCTCTGAGAATATATACCAGGCTTGTCTTGATCCTTTCTGTTCCCAGACCTAGAATCAACTAATGTCTCAAGGAATTCAGGTTTCTTTCAGTGATGAATGGGTACTAGAGTGTATCTTCTATAGTTTGTAAGTCTTGTAGTTTCTGCCTTGTTAATTTGCTCCTATATTTGCTCCATAGTTGTTAATAATTATTATATCTTCATGATTAGAGACCTCATCAATATAAAATACCCTTTTTGAACTTTTAAAAAAGTTTTTCGTGGGTCCAGTTCTACCTTGTATGATACCAATACCATGCCCTCTCCTTCCTTTTGATTTGCATTCATCTGATATATTTTTGTCCATCCTTTTATACACATTATTTTGTGTTAGATGTGTCTCTTATATTCGGCATAGAGTTAAGTTTTCCTTTGTAAGCCAATAGGAAAATCATTTTGTTTTGTTTGATGTGTTAAGCCAATTTATATTATAAGATATGACAAAGTTTCTTCTAAATTCTGTCATATTAGTTTGCAATGTTTAATATATATATCTGCACATAAAGAGCAAATCTAAAATAATGTATATAAATTAAACACAGTTGAATGATGTGGCCTCTTTTCTTTACTCTTTGTTTGTACTTCTAAATTTAGGATACATATGTAATATATATATGTAATACGTAATATATATCCTCTTTTTTAATAACAGCTTTATTGAGCTATAAATTCACATACCACAAATTTATCCTTTTAAAGTGTACAATTTATTGTACATTATTTTTCATGGTTCATTCATGTTGTAACATACAAGTGCAATTCATTCATTTTATTGCTGAATAATATTTCACTATTTAGATATACAAAATGTTTATTCATTTATTAGTTGATAGAGATTTGATTGTTTCCATTTTTTGGCTACTATAAATAATGCTATTATAAACATTCATGCACAAGTGTTTCTATGGGCAAATGTTTTCAGTACTCTTAGGTTTATAGCTAGGAGTATAAATGCTAGGTAGACTGGTAAATTAATTTTTTAACATTTTGAATTGCCAAACTCTTTTCCAACACGGTTGCACCATTTTACAATCCTACCAGAAATGTATAATTGTTTAAAATCTCCATATCCTCTCCAAAACTTATTTTTGTTGTAACGGAAGAAAAATAATTTTCCTTCTACTCTTCTAGGTCCTCAGCTGAGATGCCCCTGTAATAAAAGAGAGAATAACAGAAGAAAACAAATTTAATTTGAGACATAAGAGAGCCCCAAAGATATGGGGCTTTGTCAAAGAAGTGACCAAAGTAGGCAGCTTTTATAACTTTTAGACAAGGAAACAATAAATTTGTGAAGAATTGACAAGACAAAGAAGTTTAGGCTTGGGGTAGTAAATAAGTCAAGAAGTAACAAGGTTTGTTTATACAACCTTCTCAGCCCTCAATTCCCTATCTCTGGTGATAAGGGTGTCTCTCTACCTCCTGGTACAGGGAGGATATTTTCACATGGGAGATTTATTTCTTGCTTTCGGGAAGACAAAGGAGGGTCCGAGTGTCCTTCTTGCACAGGCTGTTTCTTAAGTAATGTTAATTCAAAACAATCAATATGCCAAAGTGGCATATTTTGGGGCAGCCTACCCTGAACCACATCAATGTGTATATTTTTAATTTTAGCTATGCAATTAGTTAAGGAATGGTATCTTAATGTGGTTATGATTAGCATTTCCCTAATGACTAATAATGAACATCTTTCATATGTTATTGGCCATTTGTATATTTACTTTGAAAATATTTCTCTTCAAATGCATTGCCCATTTATAATTGGATTATTTTTCTTTTTAATTGTTCAGTTGTAAGTGTTCTTTTATTTTCTGCACACAAGTTCCTTATCACATATATGAATTGTAAATATTTTCTCCCATTCCTTGGGTTGTCTTTTTTTAAATAAATAGACTTTATTTCTTAGAACATATTTAGGATTACAAAAAAAAAAAAGAACAGAAAAAAGAGTTCCCTCTCCCTGATTTCCCAATTATTATCCACAGTTTCCCTGGTTATTAACATCTTACACTGGTATAGTATATTTGTTGCCATTGATGATCCAATATTGATACATTATTATTAACTTGAAGTCCATAGTTTACATTAGGGTTCACTCTTTGTATCCTACAGTTATATGGGTTTTGCAAAATGCTTGATGTTACGTTGTTTTAAAATGTATCCAGGATTTTGGTTTTATTCAGGTATGGTGAGGCCAACAGATCAGGAGACAATTGCCATTGAAAAGATAGTTCATTACAGTCTCCAGGAGGAGGGGAATACGCCACATCACACAGCCCCAGGCAAGGGCAGTTGCTGGTGAGAGAAAGAGAACAAGAAGAACTGCTAGACAGCCGTTAGTTTCTTTTTTGTGGGAAGGAATGGGTTAGGCAGGGTAAGCAGGCTGACCTTGTTTAAGATTGGCTAGACTGAATAATTTCAATGGCTCTGGAGTGTAGGGCTATGAGGTAGCTGTCTGAAGCTGTCAGAAGTCTGGCCCTGTGACGATTAGGAGAGGGAGTTAGCATCAGAAGTGTAAGAGCCCAATAAAGCAAGAGGGCAGGTGGGGTATGGGCTCTGAACTGATAAGTTTGCATATAAGAAGTAGGCTCCCAAGAGAGTCCCCTGCTTTCCCTAGGAATCCACTAACCCTGGGAGGAATAGTCCATCTCTAGTTAAGGCAGGTCCCAGATGTCAAAATATTAGATAGGGAAACTAGAAAGCATGGTGAATAATATGTATCTACCATTACAGTATCATACAGAATAGTTTCACTGCCCTAAAAATCCTGTGTGCTCCACTTATTCATTCTCCATCTCCCCACAACTCCTAGTAACCACTCATCTTTTTATAGTCTCTACAGTTTTGCCTTTTCCAGTGTCGTATACCTGGAGTACAGTATGTAACCTTTTCAGACTGGTTTCTTTCACAAAGTAATATGCATTTCAGGTTCCTCCATGTATTTTCATGGCTTGATATCTTATTTCTTTTATCATTCAATAATATTCCATTGTATGGATGTACCACAGTTTGTTTATCCATTCACCTATTGAAAGACATCTTGGTTGCTTCAAATTTTGACAATTAAACTGCTATAAACTTTCATGTGCAAGTTTTTGTGTGACATAAGTTTTCGACTCATTTGGGTAAACAGCACAGTTGGTGGATCATATGGTAAGTGACTTACCATATGATCCTTCCAAAGTGACAGTACCATTTTTCATTTCCACCAGCAATGAATGAGAACTCCTATTGCCTCAATCCTCCCCAGCATTTGATGTTGTCAGTGTTTTGCATTTTAGACATTCTAATAGGTGTGTAGTGATAAATAAATGGCAAGCAATAGGATATATTGGAGCATATGAGGAAGCCATTTGGTGTAAAACTAATTCAGCCTGACCTTGTTTTTCCAAAAGGGGCCTATGGACTCTGAACATTCATTGTATATCTGCTTTAAGCAATTAACATATCCCAAAGACAAGAACAAATGCCCTTAAGGATGCAACTTCCCCCATTTGGCATTTCCTTAAGGATAAGCGTGTCTCCCTAGGCTAGGATTTGATTGCTGTGCTCATCCTGTGACCACCCAACTTGAAATAACAGACCTGCTACCTGCCACAACCATCGAGACAGTAGACCTACTACCAGCTGTGTCCATCAGTAGCTATGATGACAAGGGCAATCTGACAGGGCAATCTTGTGACTACTGTAAAAGGGACATTGCAATCATATGTGATCCACACTCTTTCACAGTATATAAATGCTCTGTACACCCCACTTCTTTGGTGCCCTTCCTTCCTTGGGGAAGGAAGGCCCCGGGCTATATGGTCTTCAAATTTGGCTCATAATAAACTCACCCCAATTTTGATTTATAGATTGATTACGGATTATTTGTGTCGACATTTCTTGGTGTAGTCACAGCAAGATTTCAGAGAAACCCACTGGAGACCACCTGGAATCTAAACTGAACTGGCATTTGGTACCAATAGGGGCCCATTGAGCCCCTGTGGATCACTGCATTCTTCAGGTGACCCTGGTGAATTCTCCTGAAACCCAGACCTCCTTATTTTAAGTCGATAGTTCAGAATTTATTTGAGCTGTTTCCAAGGCTTAAGACTACATGTCTTAAGGGGGTACTGGTACATACCCTACGCCAGAGGAACCTGGGGGCGGAATTCCTAGGAAAGAGAAACCTAGGGGGAATTTCTTAGGCCAGGAGAGCGGAGGGGGAACTTTTGGAGTGAATGAGGCAGGCTGACCTTTTTAATTTGGCTTTAAAATTGGAAAGAATTATGTTTATAAGCTCTGAACAAAACTGCTTGATAGAGAAATAAGAGACTGAATTTGTTCAGCTCCAAAGAAAAGGGACATCGCTCCTCCCAGCTGAAAGGCATTTTCCAGGTGACTGAAAAACCTCAGCGGGAGTGTCAGAGGCGATCCTCATGACGTGCAGCAGTCCCATAGGGAACTCCACTTTCATTCACATTAATTAATTACAGGTTCATCCGGGGATGTGCATATGAGGGTTTGTCACCCGTGCTCCAAATCCCTATGGTGGTACTAGGTTGCTGGCAGGAGAAACCAAGACACGTTAAGAGAGTGATTACGACCTTTCTTTAGGGAATGACACTCACAAGCAGCACACTTCTAACCCACTACACTGTCCCTAAAAATTGTTCAGACTTTATAGCAAAACAAAACTAAAAGAAGAGCAGGAAATCAAGCTTGCTCAACCAGTTCCCGGCTGGGCAGCCTCCCCCCTGAACTCCGGAGACTTGTGCAAGTGCTTAAAACAACAGGGGGCCTAAGACTGAGAGAAAAAAAAATGGGAAAGCAGCTTTTGCAGACGTGAACTGCTAAATTTTCTAAAACAGTGGCTATAAAATCTTTGTTGCATCTATCTGTTCTTTGTGTGTGTGTCTATATGTATGTTATATGTGTGTGATATTTTACCTCTGGAGGGTATGGTCAAATTAAGAGCTCTATTCAATTAACTTGAAGTAAGCACTTACAAAAGTTATTTCTAAATGCAGTTAACCCAAATGTTTTTCAAGTTGACATGATATGAAATAATGTTTGGTAAATAAAAGCTTACTTACACTTGTTGGTTTTCAGCATTGAATATAATGCAGACATGTATCCTTTATTTCTCAGATAAGCTGATGTTATTTCTATTACAAAACTGGTTAACAAAAATAATAACTTAAATGATGGCTAATATTATCTAATGTGTCATGAAGTCTTGTAGGCAATCTAAATAATTATTGGGAACAAGTAACTAAATAGATGTGAAAAAGATGAGTATTGGGTGAACTTTTAACAATAAATACATGTTACGGTGTATGTCCTTTTAAAATACCTTCCAAAATCTCTTTGGTAATATGAAACCTTGAAGTTTTGCTAGATTAAATTGTGATAAAAATTCATTGAGTATCTAGATAATTTCCAAATAAGAAAAGATATTAGACATTGATTGCTAAATACAAGCTTATCTACTTTTGGCTTCTTATTACAGGAAAACTAAAAGGTGTTTTGGCTCTATTGGTAACCATGTCTTGTTTATTAAGAATGTACTATGAAGTAATGTATTTTTAAAAATTATAAAAGGTATTCATAAATTTTCCAAGGCACAAAATGTGAATGTAAAAAATGGTTTATAATTGCTCACTTAGTTTTTACTTAGAAATTAAGGTTTCTAAGGGTTAAAATTTCTAATTAGTATATGTGATTAAAGCTACTAAAAATTAAGAAAAATATGTTTGTATTCAAGGAGAGTAAGGTGTAGGTTTACATAAAGAAGATATGAAGAATAGAAATATTTTTGTTTGGTTAAGAAAGATAAATTTGTCCTAGACTATGTGGACATACTCATCTTTTTCACATCTATTTAGTTACTTGTTCCCAATAATTATTTAGATTGCCTACAAGACTTCATGAGGCATTAGATAATATTAGCCATCATTTAAGTTATTATTTTTGTTAACCAGTTTTGTAATAGAAATAACATCAGCTTATCTGAGAAATAAAGGATACATGTCTGCATTATATTCAATGCTGAAAACCAACAAGTGTAAGTAAGCTTTTATTTACCAAACATGTGGGAGATCAAGATTTGGCCATCCTAAAATCTCTCTCTTTACCTTGATTGTTTTCTCTGAGGGACATTTGACCTCCCCCACTAACTGCCTAAAGAATTTGACATGGTGGCTCCTTCCTGGAATAGATCTTCTATCATGATGGCTGTAAAGATAATGTAGGATAAATGTTACAATAGGAAAGGCACCAACAAGCCCATCTTATCGGAAGTTCTGTCTCTCTGGCCACATTCTCTGGATGGCCCTGCAAGGAGTTGCCAGACAAACATTTACATTTATAAGGGAAATCTCCATTTATAAAGGTATCTCCCTCTCTGTTTTGGGAAGAGGGGGGGATGGCCTCATTTCTAGAGGCTTATCAATGTGGAAGGTGAGGCCTTAAATCTGCATAATAACCTTACTCTTGTGTACTGTGCTTAGTGGTAATCTCCTGTAACTGACTCCCCCACCCCCAACATCCTCCTTTGTCGTTGGCTGAACATGGTATTTAAGATGAGAATTTCTGCTATTGTGTTGAGAAACGCAGTGTCCCTGCTTTCTCCCATGTATACATGTTATTAAACTTGGTATTATTTTCTCCTGCTAACCTGTCTTGTTAATTATTTGGCCAGCCATAAGAACCTTAAGGAAAATGGCAGAGGGAGATTCTCTCCCTCTCCTGACAAGTACTAGGAGGAAAAAGAAAGGCATGGGACAAATTCTGAGTGTAAAAAGTAGGTTATAGAAGGTTGGTTGAAGAGGAACCTTGAGGCAAGAGTTTTATACATGGTCAAGTTTGCTAAGATCTAAATAAATTTAATTAAGGGAATAAGTTTTAATATCAAAAGTAAGTTGGTAGCAAAAATTAACATTTGGTTTTCTCTTTCTCTTAAAAAGATAATTTTCTTAAACTCTTAGTCTGCTCTTGATAAGGAGATTATTATATAAAAAGGTTTTTCTTTACCTTTGAGTAAGTTTATCTAAAGGACGGAGATCTATGTTTTGTTAAGGTAATTTCCTATGTTCAAAAGATTGAGGTCTCTCTATTAAGGTTCTTTGACTGTTTAAATGCTGTTTGCCCTTGATTGTTTCTGTTGTCACTTTTTGAATGAATAACTAAGAATTGTTTCACTGCAACAAGATGAGCAACCCCTTGATCTTGTCTGACCAGGTGTTTTAAAACCTTTTGATATTTTTGACAAGCTCCCCAAACTTCATATCCTAAATAAAGTCTTTCTTATGAATTTCTTAGAGAATTTTCGAAGGACCCTGAGAATTCTCAAAGAAATTTATTTTCTCTAAAGAGGGAGATACTAAACTAATTAGGCTTGTTTGGTGTGCTAAATTGCATGGGAAGCATTGTCAAGTAAATGATAAACCTTCTTAGGTTATATTGCGTAGGTAAATATTACTATTTTAACCCTGGTTCCTTGCTTCCAACATCACAAGAGGAAAGACCACAGCTGCATTCTATTTAATTTGGTTTACAGATGGGTCTTATTTAAATGATAAGCAAGACATTATCAAGCTGGGTATGCTGTTCAGCCTTGAGAATGCCTGCTAATTTCTATTAACTCTGCTAACCCAGTAAAAGACTTCCTCTTACAGGCTCAAGAAATTACCATGTGAGAAGAGAAACAGATATAGCAGTCAAAAGGGGGAATTTTTAACACCCCCTCACAGGTGTGGTTTGGGCCCAATAAGAAACCCATAGTACCTATTGGAACACAATTGCCATTGTTCCAGGATCTACACTAATTAACCCATTGGGCACCTGAAAAGATAATTTTGTGGGGAAAGCAATGCTTTTGGAAACTTTCTCCCACAGTGGCTCGTAAAGCCTATACTCGTTGTGTTATATGCTCCCCTCCCAAAAAAAAAATAATCTAGGGAAACTACTTCATGAATCACGAAGCCACTTTCCCTTTACTAAGGGACCCTTTGAGGTATGGCAATTGGACTTTGTCCAAATGCCACCATCTTAAGGATAAATATATCTTGTAATGATCTGTGTGTTCTCACACTGGATTGAGGCCTTTCCTTGCAGAAGAGCAATGGCTCTAATAGTAGGTAAATTACTATGAGAGACAATAATTCCTGTTTGGGGAATCCCTGCTGAGTTATGTAGTGACTGGGGAGCTCATTTCACTGGACAAATAATTAAATCTATTTGCAATATTTGGCCAATGATGAAGCATTTCCACTGTGCTTACCATCCCCAATCCTCAGGATTGGTGGAAAGAACTAACAGCACAATCAAAACTCAATCGGCAAAGCTTTCAGAAGCGTTTAATCTCTCACGGCCAAAAGCTCTTCCACTAGCGCTCCTCAATCTTAGATCTACACCCTTTGGTAAACATCAGCTGTCTCTTTTCAAGATAATAACTGGACAGCCTATGCAATTTAGACAAAGAAATGTATAAACCAACTTTGCTTAAAGAAAATATCTTAATTATTGTCAAGGTCACATTGAGATACTTAAAAAAATATATGTGAGAAGTTGGTAGCTGATTCTTTTCACAGAGAGCTCCCAGACCTTAAGGATTATATCCTGGAGAATTTATTTATCGAAAGAGACATCAAATAAAAGACTCTTTGCAGGCTTATTGGAAAGGACTATACCAGGTACTTTTAAGCAATTCATTTGCTGCTGAATCAAAAGGCATAGACACATGGATTCACATTTCTCATTTTAAAAAGAGGCTTTTCCACCTGAGTGGGTTTCAGTTCCTATTTCTGATACCTGACTTCAACCGGCCAATACAAATATCTCCAAACCAGGATGAGAAGAAGACAACATCTGTTGTAGACAGCTGTCCCAAGACTCCAGACCAGGCCTGTATTCTCAACCTTAAATCCCCTCGTTGAAACCTTTGTTATGTTTAAACTGTATACCTATTTTATAATTATTCCATTTAAGGTTTTCAGAATACTATCATACTTAAAGAATTAAGTGATTGATTTAAAACAGACTGGTCTCAAAGGCAAGGCTTGTATCAGGTGGTTCCTAATGGAACTTAATGGTTATGTGGAACAAATCTCTGGCCTTGGCTACTGCCTGGATGGCTAAAACACTGCACCCCTAGCTTCCCTTGGATGCAGGGAAGGATTCACAGTGACACCTGCTGCCAACCTTCCTCTCTTTAAGGCTAGACGGGCTCATTCAGTGTTCTACTGGTACGGCCACTGAGAAGCTAGCTATATTTGTTGCTTCTTTGGGGATAGAGGATGTCATATCACTCAACAAGCCCTTAACGATAGTCAAGCAGGAATAGCTTTATTAAATACTAAAATGTCTTTAATGAAAGAGTGTCCTTCAAAATAAAATGGCCTTAGATATTTCAACTACATCTCAAGATGGTACATATATAAATCATTCAAACTGAATGCTGTGTTTTTATCCCTGATGAGTCTTCCAATATGCCCTCTCTGCTAAAGCACATGAAAAAGCAGACGAATGCTTTAAGTGATCCTGCACCTAGTCTTGATTTGTTTGGTTGGCTCCCTCTGGTATCCGTTTTTTTCAATCCAGATTGCAATTCCTATTTCTATTACTTCTTGGAATTCATGTACTAGTCATAATATTTAAACTAATTGCTGTTTTCTTTACTCAGTGCTGTAAGGCTGGCATGTAAGCTGGAGTAATGAAACTTGAGATGGTCGATTGATCTTATAACCCTGAACAAATTTCCTTTTCTGATAAGGACTATGCCACTCATTTTAAACTAATCTTTTCAAAGATGTTAAATTATAATCATTGTTACTGTACTTGCCCTATAATTGTGAATAATGTAAACATCAGGAGTCATAAAAAGCAGATATACAATGTTTGTGCAACAACCTAAAATTAATCTAAAACACATGAAATGCTTCCTATGTTAATATATATATACCTTTATGCTTGTCCACTATATCCAATTAATTCCCCCCAATGTGGACAACTGGGCAAATAAATGAGATAAGAGCCTGGCACAGAGGGACGTGATGGACCCTGGGCAGGCAGCAATCACCCTGGTGCCAAGGGACAATATTTTGATCATCAATGCTTTCTATCAAAAGATTATAGATCCAAAGGGGGAAAATGATAAATAAATGGCAAGCAATAGGATATATTGGAGCATATGAGGAAGCCATTTGGTGTAAAACTAATTCAGCCTGACCTTGTTTTTCCAAAAGGGGCCTATGGACTCTGAACATTCGTTGTATATCTGCTTTAAGCAATTAACATGTCCCAAAGACAAGAACAAATGCCCTTAAGATAAGGATGCAACTTCCCTCAGATTGGCACTTCCTTAAGGATAAGCATTTCTCCCTAAGCTAGGATTTGATTGCTGTGCTCATCCTGTGACCACCAAACTTGAAATAACAGACCTGCCACCAGCCACGCCCATCAAGACAGCAGACCTGCTACCAGCTGTGTCCATCAGTAGCTATGCTGACAGGGCCATCTGACAGGGAAATCTTGTGACTACTGTAAAAGGGACATTGCAATCATATGTGATACACTCTCTTTGATGGTATATAACTGCTCTGTACACCCCACTTCTTTGGTCCCCTTCCTTTCTTGGGGAAGGAAGGCCCCAGGCTATATGGTCCTGAAATTTGGCTCATAAACTCACCCCAATTTTGATTTATAGATTGATTATGGATTATTTGTGTTGACAGTAGTTATCTCATTTTTTAAATTTGCAATTCCCTAATGACATATGGGATTGAGCATCTTCTCAAATATGCTTATTTGCCATCTGTTTGTATTCTTTGGTCTGTTCAGATCTTTTGTCTACTTTTTAACTGGGTTAAAAATCACATCTTTCCCGGGCATGCACACAGCCCAGCAACGTGTGTAGCATTCTACTTTCGCAGGAATATATTGGAGCTTTACAAAGCTTGCTATGGTCATGTTATTCCACAGCTTTTCCTTTGAAGTATTTTAGTCAGTCTCTTGTTAGCCCCGACTGTTATCATCACCTCAGGCAGACTCGGTGTTAAACAATTGCTATTGATTGCTTTCTACCCACACCCTGAAGGTAGGATTGTTTGCATTGAGCTGACTCTGAGTCCGATCAAATCAAGACAATCCCTGAGAATGGAGCATTTCCAGGGAGCTGCCAGACAGGTCAAAGAGTAACAATTATGTGGGGACGGTGCTTTTGGTAGTGTTCTGAAACACATTCTGCCCCTCCAGTGTCTAGGCTGCTGTTTTTCACAACTACCATGGATGTGAAGTTCTTTTAAAGCTACTGCAGAACAGGGAATGGGAAATGGGAATAGGGCAAGTTAAAACACCACAAATTTTACTCTTCTTACCAAGATACAGCCATTTTTTGAATAAATGCTCCCTGGATTGTTGCAAACCTTTAGTTAATATTGAGAGTTCTGAAAAAGTTTTTTTGAGGTTTTTTTGGCCAGTATTCTCACTGTTTTTATGGGGGTACAGATTTTAAGAGGCTCTTACTCTGCCATTCTAGAAGTGCTTCTCCGTGATTCCTTTTTATAGAATCTAATTTTCTTGTGAAATTTTTTATATTTTTATCTATGTCCTCCATTATGCCATAGTTTGAATATATTCATCATGGCTACTTAAAAATCTTATCTACTAACTCCAATATATAGATCATTTGTAAGTTTGTTTATCTTTCGCCTTCTTTTCTTTCTCTTCATTCACATGGTCTTGTCTCTTTGCAACTGAATAATGTACCATTGTATATACAAAATTATAGAGTATCTAGATGATATTATCTTTCCCTGGAGATTATTCACTTTTTCCTGTTCTAGACAGATAAGTGGGACTAAATCATCTTAATCCAATCAAAATTAGCTTGAGTCTGGGTTCCAATTTTGGAAAGGTCCTGTTTACCTCTGGGTCACCTTTGCTCCAGAGATGTAGCCCTCCACATCCCTTAATGACTTTGTTCACTATCAACCTTCCCCACTGTCTTGAACTCTAAATATTTGTCAGGCAAGTGCAAATTTTCATTCTAGACTTTATCCTTTTTGCCTCTGTCCAAACTTGAAAACAATGCCCATGAGCAAAGTAGCTGCAATTTCAGCTCACTTTTTTGATGTTCCCACTTCTCCAAAATCGTTGCCTCTCTATTCCTCATTTCAGCATCTCTCTAATGTCTTTAAATAGAGTTTTTTGTCTGTTTTACATTTTATAAATGAACAATTCTTGTTGCTTATAGCAGCAGTGTTTTCACCATCTTATGTGGAAGTCTTACTGAACCAAAGTGGGTCTGCTTCTTGGTGAGCTGAAATCAGAGCCTTCACCAGAAGTAGTCATCGCACAAAGTAAAATTTATTTGCCGCAAATAAAGAGATCACATGAAATCGTTTCCAAAGCTGTGGCTCCTGGAGCATGGGAACACAGGGGCCTTTTATTTCGGATGGGGAATGAATATTCAAAAGAGAAAGGTGGTATTTGCTTGCACAGGTTCAGTTGGAAAACATGCGTCCACGTATATCATGTGTTATGGTAATAAGGCTTAGGCTCCTCCTGGACAGAGATTTTAGTATTAAAATGAAGCAAAGGTCATTCATCTCTTGGGCACTTTTCAGCCCATCTGTGCAGACGTCGCTCCTGCAGTGGGGTTTGGACCAGCTCAAGGTAGTTTGTGATTGCATCTCCTAACATAACAAAAAAGAAAAAACAATTTAGAGAAACAGTTGAATGCTTCTGAAACCTCCCTTGAGTTTCTCGGGGCAATTAGTTGGTGACAAAATCCCTCCTCTAGTTTTGTCCTGTGCCTCATTCTTCAGGGGCACAGGTCGAAGGTCCATCTTCAGTAACTGCTTCCTGCTGAGCATGGCTGTTTTCATAGGGAGCAGTAGAGGAGCAGAAATTTTCCCCAGCTAATCTAAGATAGGTTTGTGTGTCACCAGGCATAACCCCAAGCGGTTTACATCCTTGTATAACAACCATCTGTCCTCAATGCATTTAGTCACAAACTGCACCAGACAATTAAATATGTAGCATCCAAAGAGCAAGAGAAGAAGGATTGCTATTAAAGGGCCCAAGAGTGGGAGGTCTGGCTGGCTTCTTTCTGTTAGCCAAGTGGCCTTTTCCAGTAACCTGGTTGCACTCTTTTCTATAGTGCCACTAGTATTAACATAGAGATAGCAAGAGGTATTAGCTAAGACACAGACTCTTCCCTGGTCTGCCTTGATGTGAGAGAACACAAATACCAATGACCATCTAGCTATCTATAACATTCACAGTAAGCCAGCCATTCTAGCTTTTAATGTTTCTACTGGGAGTAGGAGTGAGTCATCATAATCACTTTATCGAGAGCAGACTAAAAGTTTAAGAGAAGGTTAAGTGTGGATGCAGTAGTTTTAATTTACTTTTTATTACTCATATCAGAATGAGTTTGATTTTCTCAAAACAATTATTATTATGAAGATCATATATACAGAAGAAGGGGTTGGGAGATCTTTCTCAGATCATGGAGAATAGGTTTTAGATTCATCTCTCCCAGCCCTCTAATGGCCGAGCGTGCTCTCTTTCTCTCATAGGTGCTTAGAAATTCCCATTCAACATGTACCCTACGAGAGTTTTCAGAGTTCTACTTATATTTTGTATCCTCAACATTCAAAGCTTTTTATTGCCACCTAATCAAGGTGTTTTGTGCAGATTCTGCTAGTTTCAGGGTTTTAGTTTAGCCTTCTGACATAATTTAAATAAAAGTATAGACCTCATGTCATTTCACCCATGAATACTTCAGAATATGTCTGTAATATATAAATACCATTTTGGACACAACTAAAAAGTCATTATTGTATCTAAAATCATTAATATTTACTCCTTGCTATTCTCTAACTCCCAGTCCACACTAAATTTTTTCAGATGTATGTGTGTGTGTGTGTTTCCTATAACTTATATTTATTTAGTTTTTATGACATTTCTGTCTTCAAATTATGTTGATGGTGTATTTTGGAGATTTTCATTTACTTTCCTGTTGTTTTGTAATGTTTTTAGATACAGACTCAAATGTAAGCCACTGCCATTCTCCTACACACATTGTTTAATGTGCACTATGATGCTGAAGCATGTGTTATTTTTAAATCTATTTTAAATATGAAAACACTGAGGGAGTACAGGTTAAATAATTGCATAGTTTGTAGGTTGCAGACCTAGGACATTGATTCAAACTTTGGAAGACAAGGCCAGTACTGATTTCATCAAAATAAAGGTTAATATATTACAAAGTGTTGTTATAAGAATGTTTTTTGTTTGTATATTACCTGCATGAATGTGTGTGTACACACACACTCACACACACACACACAACTTCTAATCTCCATATTTTCCATAGAAAGTACCACATTTTCCATTCATGCCTATATAGAGAGCTTTATTTCCTGAATTATAACCTATTTCACTTATATTCTTTATTGATTGTGAGGCATGCAACTGACATTTTGCTTTTTTTTTTTTAAAGAGTAGAGCTTTTAATTAATTAATTAATTAATTTTTTCCCCCAAAGCCCCAGTAGATAGTTGTATGTCACAGTTGCACATCCTTCTAGTTGCTGTATGTGGGATGCGGCCTCAGCATGGCCGGAGAAACGGTGCATCGGTGCGCGCCCGGGACCCGAACCCGGGCTGCCAGCAGCAGAGCGCGCGCACTTAACTGCTAAGCCACGGGGCTGGCCCAGACATTTTGCTTTCATAAATAATTAGTTGCAAACTTAGAAATATTCAAATCTCTATGATATCAAACTTGTAAATTACTACTTGGTTGACTTAGTATGTGATATCATAGATCTAGTTTTCCTTGGTTTCTTTTTGTTTTTTGGTCTCAAACTGACATATTTAATATTCATCATCCTTCAAACAATTTTTTCTTCAAAGGCTAATGGAATGTGTTTAATTATATCAGTGAATTTTTACAGTTAGGACAAAATTATCCTGCAAAATATGTAATGATAGGCTGAACTAGACAAAATTACTTCTACTTGCAATATTTATCGTTATTAAAACCATCTATTGGAGTCAAGAGGAACTATTTAATACTTGAATTTAAGTTATGTTGATCATTTTACTTTTTTCTCATTTTTGTTTTCTTCAGTTATTCTTACATAAGCCATTAATTGGAGCAACGGGTATAACAGTGCTAGTAGCATTCTCAATAAATTGATTAGAAATTAGTTCCAATGAATTAATATTAATGTTTAAAATATTTAGAAATCTAACTTATCATTTACTAATTCTACTTGGAATTACACAAAGAGGTAGAAATCAAGTAAAATGTGCAGAAAGTTACAAAATGATTAAATTATGCTTTTCAGTGAATTGTATTACTACTTTTATCTACAGATATTCCAATTTCAAATTAAATTTTAAAACAATATTACTAGTTTTGAGATCAGAAGATAGGCGTGCTGAGGTATGCCTATTTTACAATTAAGGAAATATGCTAATTTCTGGCAGTATGATCCTTTCTCTGGCAAGTTACTTAAATAATTAATCCTAGTTTCTTTAATTGTAAAATAACTAAAAATATAGAACACTTCCTATTTCCATATACATTTTTAGATAGATTATTTTATTTAATTCCGACAGAATTCTAGGAAGTAAGGCATTTATATCTTCATTTTACAGATAAGGAATAAGATACCAAGAGTAACTTATTATGTATATGTGCATACATGTGTGTGTGTAACTTATTATTTTGATATATTAGATATAAAAAAGTTGCAAAAATAGTATAGGCGAGCAGAATTTGCTACCCCAAAATTTGTCTCTTTAGCTTATTTTTAAGAACAAAAGACTCAGACTGATACTTTGACCTTCCCCTAACTGCTAAAAGTATTTAAGATAAGAGGTCTGTTCCAGGAGGGAGCTAATACTATAGATAACTATAGTATAATATGAACTAGGTATGGTAGACAGGGAGGAATCTAGCAAGGCCCATTTGATCAATGTCCTCCCCATGTCTCATTGTCTTTGCAAGGCACACCAAACATTTGTTTACCAAACATTTGCTTTTCTAGCTCCATGTGAATTGCCTTCCTCCCCTTTGAAGTCCCAAACCACTACCCCCGACATCTTCCTTTGTCTTTAGCTGAAGATGATATTTAAGGTAGTGGCTTCAGCCATTTTGGCAATATACTCAGTTTTCCTGGTTTTTTTCCATGTAAAAATGTTATTAAATTTGTCTGGTTTTCTCCTGTTATTCTGTCTCATGTCAATTTAATTCTTAGACCAGTCAGAAGAATCTAGAATGGTAGAGGTCCTATACAATAGTACACAGATGGATATAACTGAAGGGGAGGAAGACTTATCCTCTACCCACTCTGGGTCCTTTCTGGCTGGGCTATAAATTAAATTGACATAAGACCAAATAGCAGTAGAAAATCAAACAAAGCTTTATAACATGTATACATGGGAGAAACCAGGGAAACTGAGTTTCTCGATAAATGGCAGAGGTTTTCACCTTAAATAACATATTCAGGTACACAAAGGAGGATGTTGGGGGTGGGGGAGTCAGCTACGGGAGATTAGCAGAAAGCACAGTAATCAAGAGTATGCAGATTTAAGTCCTGACCTTCCACACTGATAAGAGTTCCTAGAGATAAGGACATCCCTCCTTCTTCCTGGTACAGAGAAGGAGATACCTTTACAAATGGAGATTTCCCTTAAATAGAACTCTGATAAGAACAGGCTTAGCATGGTCCCTCCCAGTCTATCGCTTTTAGGCAGTTTGGGGGAAGGTCAAATGTCCTTCAGAGAAAATAATCAAGGTAAGGAGACATATTGTGAGGTGGCCAATTCTGATTTCCCACATATCCTTTACTCAGACTCATAAATTAATTAAAAATTTCCCATTTGTTCTATCATTACCATTCTCTTTCTTTCTCCCTCTCTCTATATCTATGTCTCTCTCTGTCTTTCTCAGTTTCTCTCTCCCTGCCCCCAATATATGATTGTGTATTATGTTTTTTTCTGACCCATTTGAGTGTAAATTAGAGACATAGTACCCCCATATCCCTTACTACTTCAGTGTGCATTTCCTAAGAATGGGGATTTTCTATCATATAACTTCAATATAGTTATCAAAATCAAGATATTTAACACTGATACAATGTCATTATCTAACCGTTTATCTAGCAGAGTCTGCATACAAATTTCTTCAATTGTTCCAGTATTGTTCTCTAATGTTATTTTGTTTTTCTAGTCAGGAACTAATCCAGAATCACTAATTGCATTTACCTCTTGTTTTTCTTAGTCATCTATTACATGAAACACTTTCTCAGACTTTCTTTGTCTTTCATTTTAAAACATAGTAAAATTGAAAAAAGTAATAATGATCTCTGACCTTGAGAAGGCTATAAAACCTTAATGGACCACACTTTCCTATTGGTAAAATGGGTTGATGTGATAATTAAAAGAAGTATAACATATATTAAGCATTCAGTAAAACAGTAAATCAAAGATACTATTTAAAATTATACTAATATAATTATATTTGAGCAATATATGTCATTTGCTCAAAACAGAATTAACTAGAGACATTGACTTAATTTGAAAATATATATATTTAAATGGTTGAGGTGGGGTTTTATTTTGAACAATAATTTCTATCCTTTACATTATCCTTTATACTTCCTATTCAAATTTGTGTGTTTAGAAATTTGTGTGTGTGAAATTTAAATAGATTAACACCTGATCAACTAACCAACTAGCACATTTTTAATCTATCTCTCTGCTTTTTGATTACCTTTTTCCTTTAAGTTATTAGATTACCTTCATATTAGCTAATATACCTGCTTCTTGTAAATTTGATTTGAAAAACTGATCCTTTGTGTTATTTCACAAATAATTATTCAAACATTTCCTTGGATAGTATATAGTGGTTATAAGTACAGATTATGATATTTGATCACCTCATTTAAAATCTCAATTACACCATTTCCTACCTGTGTGAATTTGGCCAAGTTGTTATTTTCTTGTTTTAGTTTTCTGTACTTTAAAATGAGTTCCTTCTCCCATGAGGTAATGAATAGTAAGTATTCTATAAGCGTTCAAAATAATTATTTTAATAGTTTATGAAAGGCACTCTTGGCTGGAAGTTAAGATCAGATACTTTGGACTCAAGCATATATGAGTCAAAATCCGGAATAATCTAGTTACTAGTTATATGCCTTATGGCAATTTTATTTAGTCTCTTGATATCTCAATTCCCTCAGTTTAAAGTAGAAACAATAATAACATGTATATTATAGAGCTTTGTTGATATTTATTTATTTATTTATTTTCCCCCAAAGCCCCAGTAGATAGTTGTGTCACAGCTGCACGTCCTTCTAGTTGCTGTATGTGGGACGCGGCCTCAGCACGGCCAGAGAAGCAGTGTGATGGTGTGCGCCCAGGATCCGAACCCGGGCCGCCAGCAGAGGAGCACACGCACTTAACTGCTAAGCCATGGGGCTGACCCTGCTTTGTTGATATTTAAATAAAGTAATGCATATGCAGTGCCTGACTCAAGAAAAGGATCCAGTCAAATCTTCCTATTGACTATATGTTTGTATTTTCCTCCTGTGATTTCCATAAAGGTAGGTAGTTTGCGAGAATTTGTTGAACAGAGTTATGTAATAGGGAAATATGTTGCCTGTGAGTGCTCTGACATTGAAAATACTTGGTAAGAACCTTTAAGGTACATTATAAAGTCCATTTCTACAGTCAGGTTTGGCTATCTATGAAGTCTTTCGTCAATTTTAGGATTTTATGATTCTATGGGTTTTTGTCCAATATCTGAAGACTAGATAGACTTCATTTGTAAAGAATATTATTATCTTAAATAGGCTTATCAAAAATTTTAATACACATTAATATTAAATTTTATAAGATCTTAAAATATTACTCAGGGATCTTTGTTATGTTTTTAATTATTGTACCTTACTCTTCTAGAATGGGAACAGCATAAACTGTGTGAGGATACAAAAACTTGATAGCTTTGATTAATACTCTAGTCAACTTAATATTTATTTTATGTTATATGAAGAAATATTTAATTGTGATAAAATAGTATTAATGATAATAATAAGGAAAATTTACTGAGAACATATTATATGTGAGGCACTATGGTAAGCCCTTTACATATATTATCACACTTATCCCTAAAACAATTTTATGACAATATGGGGAGTTTTATTATCACAATTTTATAAAAGAGGAACATGAATTATTAATGGATTATGTTACTTCCAAGAAAATTGGTAATGATTCAGAAAATATTCAAACTCAGATCAGCTTATTCTATAAACCTTGCTTTTTCTTCCATACTAGATTTTTTAAATTTTTTTCCATCAATGGACATTTTGAGCAAAAGTATTTCATTGTCAAAAACTCTTTGAGGGCCAGCCCCATGGCATAGTGGTTAAGTGCGCACACTCCGCTGCTCGCATCCCGGGTTCGGATCCCGGTCGTGCACTGAGGCACCACTTGTCAGACCATGCTGTGGCAGCATCCCATATAAAGTAGAGGAAGATGGACATGGATGTTAACCCAGGGCCAGTCTTCCTCAGTGAAAAAGGAGGATTGGCATAGATGTTAGCTCAGGGCTAATCTTCCTCACACAAAAAAAACTCTTCAAAGCCATTAACCTTTTACATCATAATGTTATAGTTTTTTTCAGCAGTGAGCACAAATTAAATAGAATTAAATATAAGTAAATTTATTTTTACACATAACTAGAAGTCCAAAGGTGGGGCAAGCTTCAGGGTTGAATTAATTCTGAAGACTTTATTTTGGTTCATTTCTCAGATTCTCTCCCCCTACCTCCTCTAATTCTCAGCTTCATCCTCAGGCTAGTAGTAGAGCAATATCTCACACCTCTGGCCAACACAACAATGTTCAAAAACAAACACACAAAAAGAGTACAGAGTCTCTTCCTGGAGATCTATTAGAATAAAAAAAACATAAAGCATAACAGAAAACTTACTGCCGTATTTTATCAAACCACATGTCCATTTGTAAGTGCATTCCTATCTGAAGGCAATGCTATGTACTCCTTGATTTGGTTATATGATCCTGAAACAAGAAAATAAGATGACTAGCTTAGGCCAGTCAAAGCACACAGCACCCTGGAGCCTACTTTATAATGTACAGGGAAAAAAGTAGAAAGGACTTTGTGGGAACAAGACCTATATTCACTAAAACTTTATCACACTGTAGAATAAAATGGAATCAAAAAGACCTCTGAGAACCAGACAGACTCTGTGTGGCTAACCAGGACATAAAAACAAAATGGAGTCAAGCAGCCATAACAGGAGTGGGATGCAGTCACATATTCTGTTCTCAAAAAAAAAAAAGAAACACCACAGAATGGACTCTTAAGCTTTGACTCTGCCAAAGTTCCTGATTTTACAAAAGTTCCTAACAGCCACCTGGACCTAGGGAATAAAACTGTGATCTGTGCCAACCAATCAAGACTAAGCTGGCTTGCATTCCTCATTTGCATAAGCAGACCTGAGTGGAAACCTGGGTGGGAACTTTTTCTATAAAGTGGCCCACCCTTCTTTGTTCTCCCAGAGCGTACTTTTGATTTGCTGCCAAAGGTCACATCTCTCCAGTTCGCAAACTATGTGAACAATAAAGCTTTCCTAACTAAATTCTTGTATTCCAGAGATTTTTGTTGACATTCCTTGGAGTCAGAAGTGGGATCCGAAGGGACTCCTGGACCCTTCCTTGCACCATCAGAGACCAACACATCAGTGTCTGCAAGAGCCCCTTGAGTTCAGTTGTTCTTCATTGGTGTTGAGAGACATGCAGATAAGTCCTCTTGGATCCAAGACCTCCCACGCTGTCAGGTAGACATCTCAGAAAGATTTTTGCCTGAGGCATCCCTCACTATGGTTCAGGGAAGGGAGAGAAAGGAGTCCGTTTCCACTGTCCAGGCGCCCACCACCTGTTCCTATTTCTTGTCATGTCAAGGTAAGGTTTTTCAGCAGGAAGTTTCCATTCAGAAAAATGAAGTTCGCTGGAGCTCAACTTGGGAAATCCATGTTCAAAGACAATCTCTGCTGATCAGCTACCCTCCGATACCCAGTTGGGTTTATGTTTAAGAATTACGGCCCTAGATCCTGAAAATATCCTGTTCTCTGGACTAAGATCACCAGGGATGACCTCAAATTACAGTGGCCACTTTGGGCTCCTTTGAGCTTCCAAAACTTGTCTTTTTGTGCAGTAGATTTGAGAATCACAGACCAGACAAATTAAATGCAATCTTTAATTTCTAAAGAGGAAAGTGTGCCACCTTCTGGCACACCCATTTAAAACTATGGTCTCTGAAGCTGTAAATATTTACAAAGAACAGCAAAATCTCACTAAGCTTGTTTTGTGTCTTGAGAGCTTGGCTTGGTAATTGTCAGGTTGGGGGCCCCAAAATATGATCAGACTGAAATGCATGTTGTACTCCATTTGCAGTCAGACATGGTTGGACAGAAATGTAGATTGAACTCCATTTGCAGCTAGGGTCCTACCAAACTGCCACTAGCCTCAGGGAAATTACATTAGCCATTAGAAGGAACGTTCCAATTAGATAAGATCATTTAAGAAGTGCACTTAAAAGCAAAGTCTTCAAAATTCCAAAAGATCCTTATGGAAAGTTTTGCTGCAAAAATCTAATGAAAAATTAAGATATAAGAGGTACCTAAAAGAAAAGACTGTACAAAAATCTGTTAAGTTAATGGCTTTACAGTCACCCCCATACCCACCTTTGAAGGAGGGCCCCCATACAGGCTCCTTCCAGAGTTAATGAGGGTCTGAGAGATTTTCTAGTAAACTTCTACATTACTCCTTAAACAGTCAAGGAGAAACTAAAATTTAAAAAAATTAACGAAGTTTTTTAATACTTCCAGATATATTTACTGTTTGTCTTGGCTGAAACCTGACAAGATATTTGAAAGGATTTAGTAACTTATGATCAGGAATTTGGCCAAATAGAAAACTGATATTCAGAGCCTGATAGGAATTTTCTTTTTTTACAGTCCTTCTTCTCTAAGTTAAAATAAAACTATGTACTCAGAGGGAAAGAAGCAAATTAGAGATGATGTAGTCGGACAGGTAGATCAACCTATAATGTCATTTAAATTACAACCCAATTTCTGAGGAATTGAGAGCAAATACCTTTATCTTACAAATCTTTGCAAAACTGGAAATTCAGCTCTAGAGACAGTTCAGATTCCACCCATTCCCTTTCACGAATCCCAAAATCCTCCCCTGTTTATCTCAAGAAGCTTGTAAACTCTCCAGGAACTGTTATCTAGACCATCACCAATTTCTAAAACTGAAAAAAAAAAAAGAGAAAATAAAAATGGCTATAGAAGCACCCTTGTCCAAAATCTAGCATCTTAAGTGTCTCTTCCACAAATACTAGTAGAAAAAAAGCTTTAGCCATCTAAGCAGATAACCGTAATTTATTCAATCTGCCAGAAACAAAATTTGTATCAAACTACTCTTTAATAACTAGTGAGCTTTTTATTTCTATACTTGATTCATGGCAGTAATTTTAAAATAATAGCTATGGGGTCTTTATGTGTATCTCTATATATGTTATATATCCAGATGGTATAAATTCTAAGAGAGCTCTATTTATTTGGCTTAAAGTAAGTATTTATATAAATTATTTCTAACTATAATAAAAATTAACCCAAATGAATTTCAGGATCATGTGATCTAGGGAAATATTCTGTACTAAAGCTAATTTAAGTTTGTCATCTTTAGAGTTGGGTTTATTAATAAACACGTTTTGTGCCAAGCAGAGAAATTTTCCATGAGAAACCACATGTTTCTAGAAAGTATTTATAAATTTGTAAAGCCACAAATGCTAATGTAAAAGACAGTTCATAATTGCTTACTTCTTAGTTTTCACTAAAAATTAAGGTTTCTAGGAGTTAAGAATTCTACTTAATATATGTGATTAAAGCTACTAAAAATTAATAAGGGTAACATCTCTGTATACAGGGAAAGTAAGATGTATATTTTCAGTAAAGAAAGTATAAGTTATGGAGATATTTTTGTTTGTTTGTTAAGAAAGTAAATTTGTACTTCCTAAAGTACTAGGAAGGAAGGAAAGCATGGAACAAATTCTGAATGTAAAAAAGCAAAGTTATAGATGGTTTGTGGAAGAAGAACCTTGAGAAAAGAGCTTTATGCATGGTCAAGTTGGCTAAGACTGAAATGAATTTAATTAAGTTAATGTGTTTTAATATCCAAAGTAAGCTAGTGCAAAATTAGAATTTGGTTTTCTCTCCCTCAAAAGGATAGTTTTCTTGGAATTTCAGTCAGCTCTTGATTGATAATCAAGATAATTATGTCTTTGATAAGAGATTATGAAAGATTTCTTTCTTTACCTTTCAAAAAGGCAGGGATTTTATGTTTTATCAAATAAATTTATGTTTTATCAAAATAAATTTCCTGTATTGCTTTCATCAGGTCTTTAACCACAAGAGCTAAAGTTTTTCTTACAACTGTTTACATTTCTGTATTTACCTGAAAATCTTTAATTGTCACCATGGTTAAATGGATGACTAAACATTGTTTCACAGTGACCTATGAGCCTTTTGATATTTTTAACAAACTTCTCCAAAATTCAAATCCTAAATAAAGTCTTTCTTTTGACCTAAAAGTAACTTTGAGAATTTCCAACAGACCCCTGGGACTTCTCAAAGAATTTCTTGTCTCTTCCTATAAAGGGGGAGAAGTTAAACTAATTAGGCTTATTTGGCATGTTAAATTGCATAGGAAGCAATGTCAAATAAATGATGATAAGCCTTTTTAGGTTATATTGCATGTGTAAATGTTATTAATATAAGTGTTTAAAAATTATGTAACATTCCTAAAATTCTGATCTGTCCTGGTTATCAGTCATAATTCTAGTTATTATCTGAAAATGTTATATGTCACAAATAACCAAATTTCTTTGTCTATTGCCACTTTTAGTCTTTTGTCATTTACATATAGTTATTGATGCTTTTGCAAATATGTTTTATCTTCAGAGAGATTCATGGAAAGGACTCTGGCACTTATTCTTGAATACAAGTTTCTGATAAATTTTCAGATCATAAAACTGAACTGCATAAGAAATTACAGAATTCTAACGGAGAAAATAATGGCTTCAAAAAAAGAGTTAACAAAAGATCAAGGACAAATATTAATTACATAGGACTACATGAACCAAGGAGGACTACATGAACCAAGGAGGATGCTCTAATGCTTTGTTTTTCCAGGTTTAAAATCTTTTCTCTTAAGCTGTCAACAATCTGGTAAGATAAACCTTTGTGAACAAAGATGAAATGTTTACTTTTTCCCCATACTTGATCCCTCCAGAATTCAGAAACTCTCAGTGAGTATTCCTATTTTCACTTATATAAATAATCATGCCAAGTTTTTGATATAAACAAATTAGTTTTACTGTGATTTTCTTCGGTAAAAAAGTGAGGGTAATTGTGGAGAGAAAAATTATGTTGCACTTTTGTAGATATTGGATTCTAGTCTTGTTAATTGTCTTTGAGGTTTTGTTATATATCTATAGACTGGACTCCCCTGGCCTAAGGTACTGCCTTTGGTCTTGCCAACTATTTTCAGTTCCCTCTTTGGAAAACATGAACTGACCCCACATGGAATGATTACCAGCACATCAGTGTCTGTTGGCATACAACCTTCTGCTTGTCCGTTGTTGTCTTATGCTGGTATAACAGCTACTGTAATTCTCTAACATCTTATGCTCAAGCCTATCATCAACAAGTTAAAGAAACTTTCCCTGACTCCAATTTAAAAGTTCACATTGATCACAGTCCAGAGTCTGGTGACTGAGTATTCCAGAAGCAACATCAGAGGAAGACAGCCCTCAAGTCCCATTGGAAAGGATCTTAACAACTGCTCCTAACTACTGACACTGCTGCATAACTAGAAGACATTTAACCTTGGAGATGCATCTCACAGCTAAAGAAGTCTCCTCCTGACATCCAGTCCTATAAAAACGCTGGAGACCTCCAAGTCAAATTGACTGGGAATAAAAGCTGCCAACATCTGAGGCAGACAGCTTTCCCAAAACAGCCGACTCAGGCCTTTTACTCATTGTTGCTTCTTATCTTATTTTTTCTCTTTCTATCTTGGAAAGATAATACTCTTATCCACATCTACTTATTGGCCACTATGCAGTTAGAGTACTTTTCTCTTGACTGGGAGTGGGGACTGCCCACCATGATATAACAATCCACAATTTAACCAGGACAGTTAACAGAATTGCCTGGGCCACAGCAAGGGCCATATGGGCTCAACAAAGGTCTTCAGACTCCCTTGCCAGGATTGTACTTGACAGTTGCATTGCCTTAGACTACCTTCTTGCCGCTCTAGGAGGGGTCTGTACTGTTGCTAACACCTTTTGTTGCACTTGGATCAACAATTCGTCACAGGTCAAATTAGAAACTGCCAAGCCCATAAAACTTGCCAAATCTTTAAAAGGCTGCTCAGATTCTGTCCCCCACTGGTTTGACTTCAACTTCTCAGATCTTCTTAGTTGGTTACCCTCAGGTCTGGGGTCACTTTTAAGATTAGGTCTCCAAGTACTCACAGTATTGTTGGTTTTAGAGCTAAGCATCTGGTTCCTCTTTAAAATAATTCTGGCTTGCTTCCACAAATGCCTCCCGGAAACTCCTACCTCGACATGACCATCGCCAGAACCTCCAGGAACTTCTACTCTGAGACATTAATTGACCTATAAGGGATACCAGGTTGGAACCCTGCCCTGCATGGCCCAAGTTACTCAATTGGATGACTGAGTCCCACTAGGCCCATGAGTCCTTCCACAGGACTAGATGGACCCGAGGCAGGCAGAGGCCACCTCGGCACCAAAATGGGACAAAAACCAAATTGATGATCAACTCTGCTTGCAGCGGGTGTTTGATGAAAAGGGGAAAGTGTGGAATAAAATGAAATTAGAAAACCCCTGAGAATCAGATGGACTCTGTGTGACTAACCAAGCCTGAAAACAAAATGGAGTCAAGTGGCCATGATGGGACTGGGATGCAGTCACGTACTCTGCTCTCAAAAAACCCCCACAGAATGCACTCTTAAGCTTTGAGTCTGCCAAACTTCCAAATTTTACAAAAGCTCCTAACAGCCACCTGGACTTAACCAATAAAACTGACCTACACCAACCAATCAGGACTAACCTGGCTTGCATCCCTCATTTGCATAAGCAGACCTGAGTGGTAACCTGGGTGGAAATTTTTCTATAAGGCAGCCCTCTTTCCTTGTTCTCCCTGAGCATACTTTTGGTTTGTTGTCAAAGGTCATGTGTCCTCAGTTTGCAAACTGCAGGAGCAATAAAGGTTTCCTAATTAAATTCCGTATTCCAGAGATTTTTGTGGACAATACACACTAATACAATAAACGTTCTGAGAGCTCTTAAATTTAAAAAATCTCATTTAATTTCAAATATCCCAATATTTTCCTGAATTATATGACTATGGTTCCTTGTTTCATAGGATAGCTGTTAGCATATCAAAACTGGACAAAACTGGACAATCAAAACTGGACAAAACATTGCAAAAATTTGGGTATATTCTGCTCTAATGTAATAATTTTCAAGATAAATGACAGGAAATAATAAGTGCAAGTGTCGCCTACAAGACGCACACACACACACACACCACAAATATTGGCAGAACTCTGTAAAATCTCTTTAAAAGGTCTAGCAAAAGTTATGTATCATTTGGTTATCGTGCATCATCAAATTTGTATAGTGATTGAACTATATCTTAACAATGGTCTGACTAAAACTAGATGAAATCTCAAAGATTTAATAGTCGTCAATTAGGAACTTGGGAACAAATCTGCAAAACTAATTAAAAATTTTTCTGTCATTAAATCTTTTCAATGCACCATCTCAAATAATATTCCCTGCTTTGTTTTCTTTCATATATGTGTTTGCCATTGTATTGAAAGACTTTTAATCAGAAATTATAGAAAACATTTTCCACCCAGCACACCTTCTATTCATCATCTAAAATCTGTCAAGAAAATAAATCTAGGAATGAAAAAGTTTCTGAACTTGTGACGACTTGAGTGTATAAAATGTGTCAGATTCACACAGTGCTTTTGAATACATTATCTGGTTTTGATACTAACAATAACCCTATAAAGTAAATATCATTGTCATCATTTTGCAATTAAGGGATATTAAGCCACTTTACTTTCATTTTCAAAATGCAAAAATATGTTTTGTTATAAAAATAAAGCTAATGAAGTCCTACAAAAAGCAAGTGATTTGTCAGATGATAAGTTCTAGATCTGTGACTAATATAATTCTGTGAACATAAAATTGATATTTTTAATACCTGACCACAGTTGATCAGCAACCTATCCAAGTTAGTATGAAACCTCCTTTTAAACTCAGGACATTAGTATACCTGATACCTCTCACCTGGGATGCTGAATGGAACAGTTATATATAATAATAATAATGACTGAAATAAAACATACTGTAACAATGACTGCTGATCACATACTATATACTAGATGCATTACGCACATTATACATTCTTCTCATCATAACACTACAGGGCTATTATCGTTATCTATCCCATAATAACTGAGGCTTAGAGCATTTAGTAATTTATCTAAATCCTTAGAGTTAAAAGTGAAGATGTAGAAAAATTTACACTCATAGGATAAATCCTTGCTCTGGAATAGTAATCTATCTATCTACAAGTTATCCGATAATCTGACTTTTAAATTAAATTTTGATGAATTTATCAATTAACACTAATTTTAAAAGTGTTAATTTAAAGGAAAAACCTTTTTTTCCCATGTAGTCTGGACTTAGATATGGTAACCAGGTTTCTTAACCCCAGCTCTATTGACATTTTAGACCAGGTCATTTTTTTGGAAGCAGGGGCCTGACCTGTGCATTTTAGGATGTTTAACAGCATCCCTGGCCTCTACTCATTAGATACCAGTAGCAATCCCCCTCTTAAAGTTCTGGCAACTAATAATATTTTGAGATATTGCCAAATGTCCCCTGGGGGTCAAAATAATCTCTTTGGTAACAACCTCCTATTGTAGAAAGGAGAAAGAGAATTACTCAGTGTACATTAATAAAAAGGTGAGAGGGAAGGAGGGAGGGAGAGAAAAATGATAAAGGAACAGAAAATTTATTTGAGACAAAATTGAGATATATAATAAATATGAACAAAATTCAAATAAAACTGATAAAATAATATTCATGAATTTAGGTAAAGTCAGCTGACCCTTTGTGCCAATAGAACCAAAGGTTTGGATGAGGCTGTGAGGTTTTGGTGCACATTCACATCACAAGAATACTTGATATAAAGTCAAATTCCAAAAAGTCACTGCCAGAATTTCTGATTCAGTCTGTCTCTCTAATGACACCAGCAGACCCTCAGGTAATTCAACAGATAGAAATAGGAATGTTGCGAAAGAAGTCCTTTTGAGTAGTTGAGTTGTAGATATCAGCATTATTTCTAGTTGATGGTATCTCATAAATAGAAACAACTGCTGAAGGATCCAGTTACTAAAACTTAGACTCTTAGTTATGGGGGGGAAAACAACTTAGAAATCACTGGGCAAAAACCTTGTTTTACAGATAAAAGAACAAAAGTGAATTTTAGTGTGAGTGCTGTAAATTCTCCTTACTGATACAGAGACCACCTGAGGGAAGACTGAAAGATTCTTCATAGCTATCCCACTGCACATAGCCTGACTCACAGATGTGATTCCTAAGTCTAACTGAAACTGTACAGTCATCCTTCTCTCGGGATGCTACTGCTTTTTAAAAGTGGGCCGTATGTACATACAAAGACATAATATTTGCAATTGCAATTTTAGAATCTCATTGTATGAGGGATTAGGAAAGATAATGTGATTGGAGGAGGGATCTAGGAAAATTTTTTTTTATGGAGAGGGTATTGTTTCTATTTTCACTGTTGCAATGGTTTGAGAGAAGTGACAGAGATTATTGGGAAGATAAAGACCCTCTCTAAGATACTGTGTATCAATTTGAGTCCTCCAAAAAGCAGATACCAGAATGGAAATAGATGTGCAAGAGATTTATTGAGGAAACACCAGTGAGTGACAAAGAGGAGATAAAAGCAGTAGGCAAGAAGAGCCTTTAGACTTTGATGCAGGTCTAAGAGCTATGACAAGTAATGGGGAAGGAAGGAGGATTGGGCAGGAAGAGGCTCAGATTGAAATGGGGTTACAAGAATGTTTTATTCAAGCCTATGCATATCCTCAGACCCAAGTAGCAGTTAGAGCAGTCTTGCATCCCCCAAGAATAGCCCAAGAGAAGCATAGTCTCAGGGGACCAATGTGGTAGTGTATCCAGAGGGGCGGAAGCTGGGACTGTGAGCTGACTGTGCATCTTGCATTAGGCTCTCTTGAAGGAGGTCTGAGAAGCACATGTCTATGGTTGCCACATACCCCTTCATGTGGGTACACTTTTTCTCACTGGCAAGAAATACTCTGGCATTCTAGCAACATTTAATCATTGATTAATGAGATAATTTTTAATTCTGCTTGACATTTTAAATTATATGTGTTTTCAATATTCTTTAAATGAACAGCTATTAATTTTATGAGAAAAAGTTATATTTTCTAAAATGGTATTTTTCCACTCAAAATTATTTGTAGCTTACCAGGTATGCTACAAATTGAGATTATTCCTTATTCTCCCTACAGTTTTATATAGGAAGCTATTTGCTTAATATTCTAAGGCAAATATATGTGTAATGTGTGTTTGGTGTAAAATAGGCATTGCTTTCCATTTTCAATGTGACTGATTTCCAGAGCAAAGAAAAAGGTTGATAGACATATGTATATTAATATGTTGCTTTGTATTTTCTACATTTTCTTAGGTTATCTACTTGGTAAAACAGTTCTTGGTATTATGGCTTCTGTTGTTTTTAAATATGCTAATTATGGTTTATTGTGCAAACTAAGTATATATTTTATATTGGCTTATAATAAGACACATTTTGGAGCTTTCTTTATATTCAGAATATATAATGAAAATAATACCATATCAGAGTTGAAGAAGTTATACGTTTTTAGAACACTTTTGCTTATATCATATTTTTGAAGCTTTCTTTTATAAATATGTCCTAATCCATAAACTGAAAACTGATATTTCATTCTATATAAATTTATCTAATGAAACAAAGTTAATGAACACTTACTATTTTGGTTTTGTTTTTCTACACAGCAAGCTAACCTTTTTACTACTCTTAGAGAATTGTATATAATCTTGCAAATTTCCATGGAGGCAGATATGTCTGTTTTCAGTATAGTAGGTAAAAGAGACCAGGATTTTTAGCCTTGTTACCACACATTCAGAGCTTGAGGATGTGAACTAGACATGGTTAATCAAATGCTCTTACCTGGATCCTTGAATAGGGACTAAGTGAAGAGATAGTTAGAATTTTCTCATGATATAGCAACAATGATGTCCAGAGATGCTGACCGGGTCCTACAGCTTCTGGAGCATCATAACTAGACTCATTGATAAAGCATGATTGTTGCACCTTTCTTTTTATTTTTGTTCTGCTCATTTATCAAGACTGACATTCTGTCCCTAAGGATTCAATATTCTTTCAAACAAATTTATCCCTTTTTCCTCAATGCTTCCATTGTCACTTTTTGTTGCATTCAACCAAGGACTTAGATCAATACTGATGATGCATAAAGACAACAAATCCTCCAGAAAGAAGGAAAATCTGGGTTTAGTTGTCAAACCTTGCTAAGGAAGAAAGAAGTAAATACTGCATTAAAATTCTCAGGTGGAAATCTGGAAATCCATGTAAAAAGTGCTGAAATGGCTAAATCATTATCTATGGTAACCTAGTATCAAATGTCTAGAGAAGTCAGAGCTTTAGGGAAATATATTTATGCTGTAATATATTAGGGTATAGAATATGAGGAATTCAAGGATCATGGGGAAGTATAGGTATCTATGATGATATTGAATTAAAAAGAAAATAATTGACCAGATCAAATACCTAGGGTGAGATTCAAGGGTTTTCTATAAATATATTTAAAGATTCCCTGATCTCTTTCAGCTATAGGGCTAAGACAGCAAGAACGAACCTTTAAATTTGATTGCGGGCTTTTCCAAATCGTAATTTAAGAATTAAAAACCTTACCTATTGCTATAAGGAAAAGTCAGATAAAGTTAGGTAAGGAGAATTGGAATGAAGATGTCTGGTGACATTTGGATAACTTGAGTTCCCTAATACCCTACCCAGTACCAAGCCTTCCTCGTCCACTGAAGTCTCTCCTTGTGTATTGAGATTCTTTCTTCCCAGCTTAAAAATTTTGCTATTTTCTTGCCTCAGGGAATTTTGTTGCAAAAACAATACAGCTTCACTCATGCTTCCCTACACTGTCTTCAGAACTATAAATAGTCAGGTCCAAGTGTGTCCTAAGGAGGAAAAATAAAACAAAAGAAATAAATAAAAACCAGAAAATAAGTCTTCCTCATTTAAAAAATAATGAAGGTTCTCTAGGTATGTGTGAGATATGAGAATTCTGTAGCAATGTTAGAGAAATATAATTGTAGTTGTACTCATCAAGGTTTCAATATGCTATGAACAATGGATTGTTTAGTTCTAATAGTTTTCATGTAAACAGATGGTTGTCTCAAAGGTGGCCCACACTAAAAAATGTGAGATCCTCAAATTTCCTTTCAATAGTGTAGAAAGAGAAATCAAAATATTTGGGGACTTAATACTAAGTGAATTCAGCCCTGTGTGTTCATCTCATGCAACTCCTATTCAAAATACACAAGAAGAATTCACTCAGGGCTTGAGTGGACAACTAGCATCTTTGCAAATTACTTTAGCCATAAAGTGAAATACTGCAGTTGAAATGATTGAGTGCTTTAATTTCAATGGGATGGTAATTTAATACACGGTGGAAAAAACCAATCGGTGATATTTTGTTATCAGAGGCCATGTGACTATAGTTACCACATGGGAATAGAGATGATGTAAAAATCATGACCTGACCTAGAGAGGATTTGGATGGTGGATACTTAATCATATGTTTCTGTGTTATATTCAATCATGCACTTTGCTCCCATATCTGCACATTTGATTTTTTCATGATTTGCACTCTTTCTGTAGTCATGAAACCATGTTTGCCTCTGCTACTGCTGCAGTCACAGACTGAAGCATTTATGACAACTAATCCTGGTCTCTCATATTACTTGCTGGTACAATCTGAGAGATCCTGGCTTCCTAGCTGGCTTTTCTGAGCCCCTCAATTCCTGCACCAGGACCTCTCCTCTGATACGAAGATAGAAGACACCATGCAGCCTTACTTGAAACCCATTCAGCTACAACTAAAAATGGGGAGGAGATGAAACTCCAGGGGGCAATGTTCGATCGATGACAGACTCAAGTCAGTGGATAAATTCGTCCTCTCTTTACCCCAATGGACTGTTCTGTGACACAGTTTATACGGCTTCTTGAAAGACATACCATAGAATTCCATAGTCAGTTGTGTATTTCAGCAGTCAACGGTAATGTAAGCTTGCCTTGGCTCTCCTGACTTTCTCACTTTACTTTCTTTGTCCTTTACACCTACTCACAGGAATTATAATACCTAATAAAGTAATAACATACAAACCTTCCGACTAGGTTAACAGAGTTGCATCTAAAATCAAGATGGGATTTTGGAGCTAAGAATTGGTCTGATGACGCAATGACATTAAGGAGCTCATTGTTGATAGAAAGTAGAAGGTAATAACGTGGATCATGCAGCAATATCAAATTACTAAGTTGTCTTCTTTGGTTAATTAGGATGAGGTATATGTGGAACATAAGGGATTAGAATATATGGTGGCTATGACACTAAATGGTACTGAGCAAATTATACTAATTGCCTGACTGGGTAGTCTTATTTCTTTTAAATCCATTGATAACCTTGAAGAATATAATGATATGGTCAGGGAAGTCACTACCAATGCAAGGCACAGAGACACCTACAGACATGGGGAAGCCCAGGTTCAAATTTATGACGAGCTCCTAATTTTAATGGTGGCATATCTGCAAACAAAAGCCAATGTCAGTAAATTGTAGGGTTCTGAGAAACAGGACAGAAACATTTGGATAGATGAACCTGAGAATCTTGTGCCTCCAGATTGGCCTGTGAAACCTCTAGGGTGACCATGCAATGAACTCACCTGAGGCAAGCACCCCGCCGTATAAAGCTGATCCTCCTTAAAATCTGCTCTCATTGCCCTCATGGTCTCAAGGTTGATTATCAAGGACAGGTCTCTTCACAGCCTGATTATGTGCTAAAAGAGTTGTAGGAAACTGTGGGACATGTATAAAAGTGGATCTGGAGAATGTTGGTCTGTGGGTGTAGCCGGAAAAACCTGGGAACCTGTCACCGTAGCCGAATCAATGAATACTACGACCAGGGATCAAGGAAAAGAAAAATGGTTTAATTTTGCCAGCAAAATGAGGCTGCAGTGGGCTCATGTCCCAAGACCGTCTCCTGAGGCATTAGAAGTTGGGGTTTTTAAAGGAAAATCTGTGGGAAACAATGTACTGTCTAACCATTTGTTGGGGAAGTATTGCAGGGGTCCCAGACCCTCTGGCATCAGGCCAGCTGTTATCTCTATCTACAGCAGGAGGTTTAGGGCTCCACTGATCAACCTTCCTGTGCCACCCGAAATTGGGCCCTGAGGTGAGGAAAGAAACTGTTGCCAATTATCGATTACAAAGTTTACAAGGTTTTAGATAGGGGAGGGGGAGCTGTGGCTTTGTAGCTCTGTGTCCTCCTATGAGCCTGCATTTGGCAGAGATAAGGGAAGTTGCAGGTGTCCTCCGTTTGTCTGTCTCTGTGATGAATGGTGGATTCTGCACCGGGAAGCCAAGGAGTTGGGGAGCTTCAGTGTGAAGCCACCTGGGCTTTTAAAAATGTATTACTTGCATTTGCCTTGTGGGATTCAGGGATAAGAAGGTTAAAACAATCAATATCTACATGTGAATGGACCTTAGAGAAGCAGGGAAAGGGAATAAGTGTTTTTTGGTTTTTAACCCCGTATATGCTGGGTTCAACATAGGGGAACTGATATTGGGGCCAGCATCGAGAGAGAAGCCACAAGGCTTTTTACTTTTTCCCCGGTTACATGGGGGCAGAATGTAAGATTGGATATAGGGCAGATGCCTCTGGAAAGGGACGTCTATTCTAATAGTTTGTAACAATGGAGCCTTCTTAGGATTACAATATACAGATATAAAATACCTTCCTGATTCTTATCCAAAGGGGCCCGAGGTCATTTCTATATATGAGATCCCCAGACTTTTTGAGGACTGTTATATGTGATATCTGAGCTGACACTTGAGTCAAATAATGTGAGATATCTTCATCATAATGATAACTACTCTTATTGTATGTCATTTACTTACTAGATAGAATAATGAATAGTAGCTTTAATTTTTCAACAAAACTTATAATTAGGCATCATTATCCCCACTCTTGGTATGAGGAAATTGAGGCTAGGAGAAATTAAATAACTTCCCTATAATATCACACCACTCTAAGCCTTGGAGCCAAATTCAGTTTCTTTAATTCCAAATTGTGTACTCTTTCCACTATCATTATGTAGTCATATTTTTAACCTGTATCATGTTAAAATATTATTTTAATATTTTTAGTTATTAAAGAAATACATTCTCACAATTGAAAATAGGAAGAATAATTAACAGCAAAAGAAAACAAACATCCATTCTTGACTATGCATAACTTAACAAGTTATCCATAATACCTCTAGCATTATGAGATCAAGAATCTTATATAAAACAGTAACAATATCAACACTTATAACAAGTCCATGGAGAGAAGTTCAAGGGTCCCAACAACATGGCTTAATTTCTCTTGAGTCATTAGATGTTTTACTGAAAGCTCACTGCTCAATATGCTCTCAAATGTCAGGGAAAATATAACACTAGGAACGCAAGTACCAAAGAATTGGTACCATTTTTATTATCTCAATGTCACTATGAAGGCAGACAATAATTGTTTCTTATCAAGTTGCATGCTACTAACTGGAATGAAGGGACCCTCTTCATCTGCAGTATGCCCCCTGACCTTCTGAAAAAATTGCTGAATTATATCTACATGATAAAATCAAGCCTTAACTTCCCAACTCACATATAATTAGATATGGTATCACAATGTGAGAAGAATTAGAGAGGTTGATGATATATCTTACCAATTTATCTATTTATGTCTTTCAAATTGCTTAGTGAATGTCGGGATATTGTTGACATCTTCCACATTTTCTAATCATAAAGTATCTTCTTATGTATCTGAAATAGTTTTTGGCTTAACAATTGAAATATTAATTTATATATTTAGAAATTCTGCATAAAGTAATTAAATTCCAATTTGATGGCCAACATACAAAAATGTGGCAATAAGAAATAAAATGAATAGAAAGTATTCTAACTTGAAGCTATCATGAATAAACTTAGAAAATTCAATTTTTTTTTATGTTGAAAATACAGTGCCATAATAGTAGGTCACTAGGAAAAAAAGGGATATATAAAGGCTAAAAATGTTCAAGTAAGGCTTATAAAAGCTACTTTTAGTGAGTTTGTCAGATCAAAATATCAAGTGGAAAATTTTTAGAAAGAAAATTTCCATCAAGTAACAGCCTTTCTATGCTATTTAATATTTATGCCATATAACTATCAGTTATCAGTATTATTTTAGCTGAACTACTTCCTATATAATAATGCTCTTTTGTTGTTGTTGTTGGGGCTGTGGAGAAACTTTCTGGACTTTTCAATTCAATTGCTACCTAATCAATCTTTATGAAACTTGTTCAACACATTAACATAAGTTTCTTTTTCTTGAGTTAGTATATTTGCTCTGTTATATGTTGGCCATGCATGTTTATATTTTTAAAAATTTGAAAAAACAATAAAGAAATATTTTTTAATATATTTGGGCAGTGACTAAGTATAGAGAGCAAAATGCAAGGGCCTTCAATTCTGTGCATTTTCAACTATATATATTATATATATCTTATATCAATATCAGACAACTATTAAGTAGAAAGTCTGGTACACAAGTCCATGCAGTCTGGCTCCAGGGAGTACATATCCTTTATGCTTTCCTAACACATTAATTTAAAAGGTAAGAAATAAAGGATGTAGCTTAAAAGTCCAAGGTTCTTGGATGAAACAAATGAGTTTGAGCAGGGAGAATTCAGGAACCAAAAAAGTATCCCCAGAGTTTCAAATTGTCAGGCAGGTGTCTCCTGTCCTCTAACTGTTTCTTATGTCCATGATGCCAAAGTCCCACCACTTATTTTGAGAAAGTTTGCCTTGATAAAGCATCACTTTAAAAAAATGAGACAGTAAAGTAGAAAAATATTTAGTAGTTATAGTTGAAAAAATCAGATGAATCTAGGCACATAGCTTGGATTCTACTCACATGTATGAACTTTTACTTTTTTAAATCCTATAAGCCTCAATTCCATTATGTAATAAAAATATAATAATATTAGTTATCTCAAAGTCTTTATGAAAATTAAATAAGAGGCCGGCCCCGTGGCTTAGAGGTTAAGTGCGTGCTCCGCTGCTGGCGGCCCGGGTTCGGATCCTGGGCGCGCACCGACGCACCGCTTCTCCGGCCATGCTGAGGCCGCGTCCCACATACAACAACTAGAGGGATGTGCAGCTATGACATACAACTATCTACTGGGGCTTTGGGGGAAAAAAATAAATAAATAAAAAAAACCCTGTCAAACAAAAAAAAAATTAAATAAGAGAACATAGGTAAAGTACTTAGCAGAGGGTCTGGCGCATATTAAGCATGCCATAAATATCTGTGTTT
Source organism: Ceratotherium simum simum (assembly GCF_057802395.1). NCBI lineage: Eukaryota > Metazoa > Chordata > Mammalia > Perissodactyla > Rhinocerotidae > Ceratotherium > Ceratotherium simum. The sequence continues at coordinate 32,109,671 of NC_141928.1, read as the reverse complement.
CCAGATTTAAAGGGAATCTTTGTAGATGCCCCTGTGATAGGATTTATCTCTAAAATTTACTCAGCAATGATGTCCAGAGGTGTTGACAGCGTCTTGCAGCTTCTGTAGCATCATAGCTAGAATCTTATTGATAAAACACAACTATACTTTCTGTATTTTTTACTCTGCTTATTTACTGACTGACGTTCTATCCTAAAGTAAGTATTCAGTATTTTAAAAGATAAATCTCTTCTTTTTTCTTAATGTTTCCAGCTTCACTTGCTGTTGCATGAAACCAAGGACTCAGACCAATACTGATGATGCAATTCATTGATGTTGTGTACACTGCAATTCCTGCCATATATCATTTTTTAGTCATTAGTGAACTGGTGCTGAATAAGGTCCGTGTTCCATGTGAATCTGTTTGGCAAACCACATACACAATGCACATGTAAAATATTCCCCAGTTACCAGATACAAAATTTTAAAAATTATAATTTGAAATATGTATGTAAATTGGATCCTGACTATCTTAGCCATAAGAAATAGTTACATAAAAACCAAATATAAGCCCCCAAGTGAATTTGAAAAATGCACAAATAAAAGTTATTTAAAGAATACATATATTGCTGAAATTAAAAATGCAATGGGGGGCCGGCCCCGTGGCTTAGCAGTTAAGTGCACGTGCTCCGCTACTGGCAGCCCGGGTTCAGATCCCCAGCACGCACCAACACACCGCTTGTCCGGCCATGCTGAGACCGCGTCCCACATACAGCAACTAGAAGGATGTGCAACTACGACATACAACTATCTACTGGGGCTTTGGGGAATAAAAAGGAGGAGTATTGGCAATAGATATTAGCTCAGAGCCGGTCTTCCTCAGCAAAAAGAGGAGGATTAGCACGGATGTTAGCTCAGGGCTGATCTTCCTCACAAAAAAAAAATGCAATGGGAGGGGCCAGCCCAGTGGCATGGTGGTTAAGTTGCCTGCTCCGTTTTGGGGGTGCAGGGTTCATGGTTTGGATCCCGGGTGTGGACTTATACACCGCTCATCAAGCCATGCTGTGGCAGCGTCCCATATACAAAATGGAGGAAGATTGGCATGGATGTCTGCTTAGGGACAATCTTTGTCAAGCAAAAAGAGGAAGATTGGCAACAGATGCTAGCTCAGGGACAATCTGCTTCACCAAAAAAAAACAAAAAAAACTTCAATGGGTGTTTACACTAGAAAATTGGATATAGCTGAAAAGAAAGTAAATGACATAAAAGGTAGAGATGAAGAAATTTTACAAAATGCAAAACAAAAATGTAAAATGGTTAGAAATAGTAAAGACATTTTAAGACACTTGGAGGGTGAGTTGAGAAGATTTCACATATATCTTGTGAGAATCTAGATAGAAGGGAATAAAGCAGATGGAAGACAGGAAATATTCAATATTATAATAGCTGAAATTGATAATTAGTGAAAGGGTAGACTTTTATGTAAGAAATTTCTAAAGAATGCTCTCCAGATACAACATGGAAGGACATGCAATGAAATTGGTAAACCTGATAGAAAAGGTCAAAAGTGGTCATTATGAAATCATAAATTATATAATAATAATTAATTTGTGTGATTAAAAATAACTAAAATACAAAATATAAATGACATGTTATGTGGGGAAAGAAGTGATAGAAGACAATGGTATTAAAGGTCTTGTATTTTTCAGGAGGCAATGTAAGATACTAACTTGCTTTAGGCTTCATTAAGAACAAAGTGGAAGAATAACTTCCAGGGTAACTATGGGGAAAAAAATGGAAGAGAATATTTACTGTATCCCAAACCAGTATAGGGAAACAAGTAGAATGAGAAAACAAACAAAAATTGAATTTAAAACAGATAAAAAGGAGAAAAATGAAAACATATTGGACAATTGAAAAACACAATTTAATATAGGAAAAATAAGTCCAAATATATCAGAAATATTTCAAACTAAAAGATAATAAAAATATTACACTTCAACTAGTGGAAAACATCTAAAGCAATACTTAAAGTATACCATTAAAACTTATATTAGAAGATAGGGAATATTGAAAAGCATAAAACTAAATATTTAACTTAAAATTTGTTAGTATTATAACACACTTATCCAAATAATGTAGAAGAAAAATATCAAGAAAGACTAGACTATTAACTAATACCCACATATAATATAAGGTTAATCCCTAAAGACAAAATGTAGTTATGAAAAAAGATTAGCAAACATTTCTCTGGGGAGAACGAAAGGCAAATCTACAAACTAATTATACTAGAAATGAAACTCACAAAACAATGATGTGTAAAAATATTTTATCAACGTGTGAAAATTTAGGTGAAATGAAAACATTCCTAGAAAAATACAACTTACCAAAAATGTCTCAAAAAGAAAAGAAAGTATGAATGGTTCTATATTTATAAGTTAATTTTCTAGATGCAAATCTTTGATCAAAAGAAACCTCTCACCCTCTTTTACAAGTTCCACCAAACTTTCATGAAAAAGATGATACCAAACTTGTACACTTTTTCAATAAATACAGAAAAAAAATATGCTCCACAATTATTTGAAGCTGATAAAACATTAGTATGTGAGTGTGTGTGATGGATGTGCATGTGGAAAATGTCAAAGATCTAGGAGAACGATAAATTACAGGTCAATTTCACTTACCAACTTACATATCAATGTCCTAAATGAAATAATGATAAACTAAATCTACAACAGATAAATTATGGATTATTTACAAAATGGAATATAAGTGTGACTATAATAGTGATAGTAATGGCTAATCATTAGCTTAAATAATGCATACCACAGTCCAAACACTGTTCTGTTTTAACTATTGCATATTTTAGCTAATTTAATTCTTATAATGACCTTATAATAAAGATGCTATAATTACCATAAATTCTTCAGGAGGAAATGCTGCACTCTCACGCAAGAAGTAAGTGGCAGAGCTTCCTTGTACTCATCTTTAGAAATTCAGGTTTAAATATACATTGATTTCAAACCCAATAAAAGCTGAAAACAAATGTTTAAAAATAAGTATGTATGTGATAAAACTATATATGTATTCATTCTTTGTATATATAATAAAAATTCTGAATAGTTATTTTTATTGAGGCAGTTAAAGAAGTTGATCTCTGAGAGGATTTCCCAGGGAATTTAAAAAATATTGGTGTGACCTTGGGATTTTGCTTTAATTATTTTACCATACAACCATGACATACATAGACACACTACACACACATGTATGAAGTAAAATATATGCATGCATACATGCATATACATATGTAGATATATGTGTGTTATATGTGTATATGCTTATGCACATTTATATCTATATCAATATCTGTTTATCAATATAATATTAGGAAAAGCAATAAAAATTTGACCCTCTATTAATGAGTTATTCTACATCAGAAGATGATTTTGGAGCATTGATTGACATCTTTAGTAAGAGGCTTACTTCCACAAAATTAATAAAAATACCAAGCTAACCATGATAACACAAAAATAAGCAAGAGAAATATAATAAAATAAAATGACCTTGTAAAAAAATATATATATACAAAGAAAACTTTGCATATATACAAAGAAAATTTTTAATTAACATTAACAAAAATCAGAAAAAAAACTATTGAATGTTTTACCAAGAAATAAAAATGAAATAAAATCGATAAAAACAAGAGACTTTAAAAAATGTCCCACTAGTATGTTTTGTAGCCAGAGTGAAGACTCTTTACTGATATGAGATAATGACAATGGAATAATTTAAATGTGAAAAGGCAGACTTCAAAGCAATATATAACAGAAGATGCGATATAAATGATAATAAATAATTGTAAATAATTAAAATTACCACATTTTACATTTAAATTCATGTTGGAAACCGTGAAGAAAGGATTAACACACTTGATGTGTTTTCTCAGAAAGCAAAAGAACAGTACATTTTATAATTATCATAGATTTAAGCGAATAAAAATGGAGATCTGTTTAGTTTGACTCCTGCTGTTTCAAGCGACAGATAATCTATCTCAGAGCAATTTATGCAAACAAGCATATCTATTTTTTCACATAACTGAAAAGTATAGGATTTGGTCTAGCTTCTGACCCAACACATTGCCAATGAAATTTTCTTTAATGAAACACTGAAGAAAACATCCTTATTTTGCTAAGGAACGTCTACCAGACCCCTACGTCATAAATTATATTACTGAAGAAACATTAAATGCAATCCTGTTAAAACCAAGTACAAATTGTAGATTTAGACACTGAATTTACATTTCTACTTTGTTCCTAGCCCATGAAATAGAAAAATAATTTCTTAAAAGACATTAAAATATTGAAAATAAAAATGTTATAATAGCCATTATTTGCAGATGAAATTATTTCCTAAAACATCCACTAAAAGCAATTGAGAAGTTTATAAAAATTAGTAAGAAATTTAGGTAAGATTACCAGACAAGAAAAAAATATTTTTTAAAGACAATACCTTGCCTATAAGCCAGCATTAAATAATGTATGTTTAAGTATAAATTTGGTGAATATTTTTTTAAGCTCTCCACATAGGCAAATTATATTTTTATCTGAGACACTTTCACTTTTCTTTATTAATGCTCTTTCCTTGGGTATTTATTTTCATGTTTGTGATTATTGAGCCTCTCTTTTATAATGCTTACTTTCATCAAATATTTGAGGATTTTTTATTGTTGCTTTATCTCTCATTTGGCATTTCCTGTTACCAGAAGCATATTCTCAATCAGAGACATTCAGGCAATTGAGACATAAAGGCAGGGTCTGCTATCCGTTGTTCTATACTGGTTTCCTGAGTCTTGGAAGGTCTCTTATCCTTTTTGGAGTTTCTTTCTATTAATTTGGCCCAGGAATGAAAATCACTGCAATTTGCTGTTCATCCCAAGTGCAAGAGGTGAAAGAGCGTTCTTTTCCCAGCTGCTCTAAATGAAGTAACTGCCTTTTCAATCTCACCTTAGACTTTGTATTAGTAGATTCTAACCTTGCACCACTCACAGATACTCAGTAGTCTTCTCCCATTAATGCTCCTGGCTATCATTTCCACTGGTCTTGTTTCTCCATCAAATAATGCACATCTGCTTCCTAACTTTTATGAATATTTGGGGAAAAAGTTTTCTAGTGCTATTCTGTCTCATTTTTCAGCACTGCTGTGGTTATACCTAAATTAGATTTTCTCTCTTTTCAAAAGATTGGTATGTTCAGTATCAATACCATCTTCTCTCTCCAATTTGGAAAATATATCCATAAAATACTTGGCAAAATTTACAGTCTATTACAAAATGTTTCTAAAATAAGCTATATGTAAGCATCCATGTATGTTTGCTTGTTTGTGATATTATTAGAAAACGCACATACAAATATATCTGTGCATTTACATACACCCCACATGCATATACATGGTCATATGAGCATATACACACATATGCATGTATGTACACATATACACATATGGGTACACGCATATGCATTCATATATTCACATGCATGTGTATGTTTGCATATATTTCCATGTTCATGCATACAATTACATATACATACATTTATTTATATAAAATTATACACACACAAAGGTATCTGTAGACACACATATTCACCTCCATACACATACATACATGTATGCATGTTTGCCTGTGCAAATATGCACATAAAATGCATGTCTATATGCATGTATATATATGCCTATATATGTACATATGCATATGAATGTAGATATACACACTGAGATATATACACACAATCCACACATACGTATACAATATATGCCCATATATCCACATGCATGTACATAAATGCACACATGAATTTGTGCCTATGTATGTAGGTATAAACACACATATATGCATATATACAATGAAATAAAACGTGTGCATACACGTACAATTTCATAACAGCTGTCTTATTGGAAAATATATTGTGAACACATTTCCAGGGCTATAAATATATCTCCTTGATATCATTGAAATTATTATATGCCCTTACATTATATAGTTGTCTAATAATTTATATAGTAAAATTTCTTATTTTTCAACATTCATGCTTCTTCTAATTTTTCACTACAATATGTGATTCCCTTAAAAGCCTGAGCCCTGCGGTCACATTACATGGGACACCAGTAGCAGTGGTTGTTGTTCTTATAATAATAATGTCCTCAGAATTTAATGAGGAAGATAAGCAAAGCACAAAAACAGTGGCTTGCATTTAGTAAAAACTCAGTAATTTTAGGTATTACTATAACTATTTGTGTTATCCAAGTATATATACATATATGAATATAAATATATATTACTACGTATAAACATATTTATATAAATATAAATATATATTTGCCCTTGTACTAAATAGTCTTCCTACAATATATTCTAAAAGTAGAGTTTGAAGATCTAAGATAATTTAAAATTTTGATAGATCTTGACAAGTTTTTTGCAGGAAAATTGTACTAATTTATAATTCTATTCATTAATTTATAATTCTATAATGGCCTATTCATTTCTGTATATCTTTATCATTTTTCTTTCTTGCATAATCACTCTAGTTTTTCCTTAGCATAAATTGAAAGATATGCCATCTTTTTTGTTTTAAGAGCAGAAATACTTTAATTTTACCCAAATGCAAAATGACTTCAATCAAAATGCCAGGAAGCCAATACGCGAGCTGAAGTCTCACATGGAGACTGTGTATGGCCATGTAGTCTATGTACGGGTGTTCTTTGTTTACTTGGCTGTACTTTTCCTCAACATCATTTCCTTAAAATAAAGGGGCTAAATATCACATTTCTGAACTTCTACGAACCATGTGAATTCTTTTTTTTTCCCTAAATCATCTGAACTTCAGTATCCTCAATTTCAAGTCCCAATGCAAGAAGCACCAAACTGCTGAACATGGTTGTTTTCCTGCTGATTCTGTTTTTGTTTCCTTTGCCTCCTAAGAAGAATGACAATGAGGTTTCTTTATGCTGCATTAGGGTACCCAGATGTATGAAATTGCAGTCTATGCGAGAAATCTACACTTTATCACTGTGGTGTGTTATAGAAGAGAAGGAAAACAGGAAGCTGCCCGTCCTCAGCTAAGTAACACACGACACAGGTAAAGGGGAATGGTCATGAGTGTTTTCACAAAATAAAGAAGTATTTGAATTACATAGCAGCAGTGGACTTGAATAACACTATGTGCTAGCAATGTGGCTGTTTCAGAGAACAAAGAACAGAGAACATTGAAAAAGAACAGTCTTGGGTTAAGATTTCAGGAAGGATAGGGGCTGATATATTCAGGACTTTGGGAAATGTTTGTCTTCTATCATGAAAAAGCAAAGGACGATTTGTTACCTCAAAACAAAGGATCTTATTTACTGATTATAAGTATCAACTGAGCAAAGCATGTATGAATGCAGCTTCCTGGAATCAAAAGTAAGGTGTATAAATAAAAATAACTTTTTTAGACAATGGTGATTTATTTTAATTTACTAATTATTCTAATAAGATAGAATTTTGTACCTAGGAGACTTAGAATGAAGCTAATCTTGAGAGATTAAAAAGTTAAATGAAATAAACTATGTGAAGTATCTAGCATGGAAGAATAAATGTTTTTACTTCTCACTCAATTATCTGAATAAACAAACAAAATCTTGACAATGTACAATTATCTTACTCCAGGGAAAATGAGGAAATATTTGATGGATATATTATGGGCCTATTCAGTGGAGCATTTTTGAAGAAATGTTTTCTACCAGATGGCATCAATTTATATAACTCAAGTATTACCTTTAGGCTTAAATTGATTAGAACTGAGGCAGTGCTATGATTAATGACTTGATAACTTTCTGTACCTAAAGTTTAAAGAATTCTACTGCTTTTCCAATCCTGACATTTTTCTTCCTTCACACAGCAAGTACAATTTGTTTTCAAAAAGTCTGGCTTCGTTAAATGTTTACTTGAATTGTTTCATATGATTTTATATCAATCCTATATATAAAATTTTACATATGTAAAATATATGCTATTTCTAATGATTCCCATTTGACAAATAAGACACCTGAATCACAGAAAATTTATGTAATATACACAGGGTTATACACAGCAAGTAAGAAGAGTAACCTAAATTTAGGTCTGTCTGACTCCAGAGCCCAAGTATCCTACATGATAACATGCTTCTCATGCATGAACTCTCAAAACTCTTCATGATCTAGAACCTGTCAAATTCTACATTCATCTCATATGACTCAGAACAGTTTCCTTAGTGCATCCATCATTTTTCACTGGGTTCCTCCCAGAAGATTTTAAAGCAAGTCCTCTTTTAGATTATAAACCTTAATTGTCTGTAATCTGCTTACCAATTGTGAAATTTTTTTTTTCCAGTTTTTAAATAGCAGTATTCAGGTTTCCTCAGTGATAGAGGTGACAGTATGGGGAGGCATCTTGATCTATTTGATAACCTCTTTAGGAAACAGAAAGTGTTTTTTCATATTCAAAAACAATATTTCATGGCACAGCTTGCATAGTGATATAAAAGCACTGGGTTGAACATTTTAAAGACTGTAGGCTGTGCCTTAATGAACATGCTAAGGTTGAGCTCAGGTTTCCTGATGGTGTTGCTTTTATGATGGGATTATACAACCAGTGTATCAACAGAACTATCTCCACATACATAGTTACTTATACTTTAAAATTGAAAAAATCATAAACATTTCCTCCGCCTTTTCATGAAATTATGGCTCTCTCTTATCATACATGTATAACATTTTAAATTTTAAAAAATGATTTTTTTCCCTTTGGGTGAATACATACGATGAAACAATATGTTTAGAATTATTTTGCCTGAAAGTTGCTGTGGTATAAAGTTCATCGGTTTGGGCGTCAAGCAGAATTGGGTTTAGAGCTATAAGCTCGGTCATTTACTACTTTTGCGACTTAGAGCAATTTTTTGAGCCTGGGATTTTTTTTCTACGTTCCATATTCAAATGTTAACAGCTCTTCTAATAATTAATGATAGTAATCACTATCATTTCACTACAAGTTATCTAATTTAATTATTTCAGCATGGTAAATGGTGTTTTCTTTATTTTCCGGGGTAAACTGAGAGTCATAGAGGATAAATAACTTTAGTAATATAGTTAGTAAATCTCAGCAAGAAGATTTGAACCTAAGTGTGTTAGTTTGCTAGGGCTGCCATAGCAGAATACCAGAGACTGGATGGCTTAACCTGAAATTTATTTATCACAGTTCTGGAGATTGGAGGTCCAAGATCAAGTGTTGGCAGGTTTGGTTTCTCTGGAGGTCCCTCTCCTTGGTTTGTAGATGGCTTCCTTCTCGCTGTGTCCTCACCTGGCCTTTCCTCTGTGTGGGTGCATCCCTGGTGTCTCTCTTTCTGTCTTAATCTTCTCTTACCTAAGGACGCCTGTCAGATTGGATTAGCGCCCACCTGAATGGCCTCATTTTAACTTAATTACCTTTTTAAAAACCCTGTCTCCAAATACAGTCACAGTCTGAGGCACCAGGAGTTAGGACTTCATCATACAAATTTTGAGGATCACAATTCAGTCTATAACAGTAAGCATGTCTAATTTTAAATCGTATTCCCAATAATCTAAGAATATATTGCCTTCTGCAAATATGTAAACTGCTTAATGCAACACTCAAAAACCAAGCCTACTACCATCATATTATCAAAGCCAAAAAAACTCTAAACATTTGCCAGAAAATTTATTCTTTTTGTCTTCCTCCTCTTTCTCATTCTTCTTTCTCATCTCTTTGTCCTCCTCTTCGTCATCCTCCTCTCTCTTTTTTTTCCTCTTCTTCATCATAACTTCTTTAGAAGACTAATTATATGCCAGAAAAATTTAAATTCTTTTCATTTTTTAGCTTATTTCATTCTCACAACAAACTTACGATGTAGGAACTATAAAGAAAAAAATGCACTAGACACTTGTTAAAAATGCAAAGAGGACTTTATTCAATGCTATTGCAATAGAGGAGAGATATTGAACTCTACTCCACTGAAACAACAGGCAGGAGTGTTTTTAAATGCTGTAGTGACCGAATAGAAAAGCACTGGAGGAATTCAGGGTACATGTTGGTTAATGTGATTAGGCCATCTGTGTTTTCTAATTGTTACTTACGGAAGGTAAGCTCCTACCCTCCCATAAAGACTGAGAGATAGGGGCCCTATCTTTCTTGATGATTACATTTCAAAGAGGTGGCCCTTCAAGACATTCAGGGTCCTTGAAAAAGTCATTCCTGTTGTAGAAGATTTATATCTCAAAGAAACAGAGAAAGAATTTACAGTTGCAAGTTTGTAAAGTAAATGGTCTAAGAAAAGGAAGATCAGGGGCCTGTAGTCAGGAAGAAGCCTGTCTAAAATTTAGTCAAGCTGAGGAGTTCATTAGGGATGTCTCAGTCAGTACTACTATCATTTCCATTTTCCAGATGAGAGAACTGTGATCAGCCAGAGGTTAGTAATTGTCCAAGTTCTCATATCATGAAGTTAGGATTTTAATGGAGATAGTCTAGACCTAGAGTCATTGCTCATAACTACTATTCTATACCATCTCTTTGAAAGCTGAATATCTCTGACAATCCACATACCAAACCTCCTGAGGAAAAGCTATTGATTCTGTCCAATATGCAAAATAGCAACATTACTATAGCTTATGAAATAATCAACCACTCATTGTGCTCCACTTCCCCCATATTCCTTAGGGGTATAAGAAACTAGGTTGAGACTTAGACACTAGGAAGACATTCAAGGCATATAACTTTGGAGAATCTGCTAGTGATATGCCAAGTAGAGCAGATGCTTAACTGAGGAAAAGAATGGGATGAGGAAGAGGATTAATTAAATACAAGGTACCTGTCTCCTTTTCAAGAATGAAGACATCAGAAGATAGAATATTAGAATATAGGGTAAATGTCTTCATCAGTTTGGGCTGCTACAACAGAATACTATAGGCTGAGTGGCTTACAAACTACAGAAATTTGTTTCATATAGTCTAGAGGCTGAGAAGTCCAAGATGAAGGTGTCTGGTGAGAACCTAGTTCCTCGTTCATAGACTGCCATTTTCTGTCTGTGTCCTCACATGCTGGAAGGGGCAAGTGAGCTCTCTGGAGTGTCTTTAATAAGGGCATTAATCTCATTCATGAGGGATCTGCCTTAATTACCTAATCATCTCCCAAAGACACCACCTCCAAATACCATCACATTGGGGATTAGGTTTCAACATAAGAATATGGGGGGACACATATATTCAGTCTGTAGCATTCTGCCCCTGGCACCTGAAATTTATGTCCTCCTTGCATGCAGTAAGATAAGTGTTGACCAACATTCTAGAACTGTTCAGAAGATGAGGAAACTGTAGGCAAACTAATCTGGGTAATTTATGTATATATATGGAGAGACTGGATTTGTACCCGAGACCACATTATTAGTGGGGCATAATTTCCTTACCATTGGGATTTGATGACTGTGAGGACTACATATAAACACATACATTAATCCACGTAATGTAAAGATTATGAATTCTGTTATATTAATCTGAAGAAGCAAACTGCAAACTATTTCCTTTGTGGGGAGTGGCAGCCCAAATCTTTGCTCAGTTCTTTGATTATCAGCTAAGCTGCTTGGCGTTTGCCCCACACATTCGTGGTTCAGGTTTCAGCAGATATTTGAACAGAGTTTATATCTAGGAATCTGGGTTCTCTCTCTGTTTTCTAGGGTTTCCCGCCACAATATTCAATAGCTGTAGTTTTCCTGAACTCTATCCTCTGGATCTTCAAGCCACTAAAATTGCAAGTGTTCCTTTGAGTCTTAGCTGCCTCACATGGCACAGGAGGGGACCTATTCTCAGGCTAAAATCCTGAAACCTACCCAATGCTGTTTTTTCCTTCCAATTGTCTACTCTTCTCAGTTTCTGCCTGCTTTAGTTCATTCTCCAGTGCCTTTCAGTAGGTTTTGTGTTTTGTTCCGTTTTTCAGAATTTATAGTTATTACCTGTGGGAGGCATGATCTAACAGGATCCCCTCAGCCACAAGGGAAGTGGAATGTCTAGATTATTGTTTTAATATTAAAATGTGTTTACTATTCTATTCTATTCATGATGATAATTATACTTTTGTTATGCATCATTTGAGAAAATGTATGAAGTTAAAGGTTATTTGAATCTCGTAAACTTGACAAATATTTGGATGTTATTAATCACAATATATGCATACACTTTAGCGATAGTATGCGTGGAATGTATTATTTGGAGTACACCAAATGAATCTGGTGCCTCACAGATGTCTTTAGATAACATATTGGAAAATATTGGGTCAACTGATACCCTGGGTCTCTTTCCACAATAAAACCCAAGGGTATTTTGAGTTATTGCTTGTTGTCATTATCTTCACCCTCTTTGTGATTCTCATCAATTATTTTAAACGAGGAGAAGGGGGAATAAGCGGCAGGAGTCTGACTATTTTGTCAGGCGACAGCCTTGGTACAACAAAACTGGCACTTTTAGTGCTCTAAGAATCAAGCCTGAGGAATCTTTCTTCTTCGTCTATCTGTTGTTTCTTTCTGCCACTGAATTAAAGAACAATTTCAGCTTTAATTATATTAATGTATTACTATATTTACATTTTGAGTGGTGGTTGGCGTTCAGTGCTTCTATTCTTTGTTTCAGCCTCTACTGCTATTTCATATACTGAACAGCTATTGTTTTAGTCATTTTTATAACAAATGTATTATATACAGTCTTAGTTGAAAGGCCTATCAACATTAGGCCTGGCTACATAGTCGTGGCAACATTTTTTAGCAGTCCTAGACATAAATCAGTGTGGGGATAACATATGCTTTATAAAATTGGGTCACCACATCTAGAGTATTTGGTAGAAAATCTGGCCTGCTTTACAGTGTTTTCATACTTCTATAAAATCTCTCTGTCTAAAGAATAAAAATTACAAGCTTTTGAGCCTGACAGAGTTGAGTTTGAAACATGGTTTTGCCATTAACAAGATTTTTTACTTTCTGGAAATTATTAATCTCTCTGAAGTTGGAAAGGAATGTATCTAATATTTATTGAGGTTTCATAGTGTGCTAGAGTCTTTATGCTATCTTGTTTGATTATCAAAGCAAATATACATATTAAATGTTCTTATTAGGTATGTATATGTATATTTAACTGAAGATAGGAGTCATTAAATTATCTGTCCTAACTTATAAACATCATATATGGAGGAGCTGAACATTGAATTCAATTATTTTTCTCCAAAATACATATAATTTTATATATGCCATATTGCTTTGAAAGCCTAAGTTTCCATGTGCATAAGATGGATAAAGTAATTACTACTGTAAGAGATTACTATAAGAATTAAAATAAGTTTATCGTAAAAATGTATGGGAGATTGTCCAGTGATTTTATTTTATTTTATTTTATTTTATTTTTTTAAATTTTTTGTTTATTGCAGTAACATTGGTTTATAACATTGTAAAAATTTCAGGTGTACATCATTGTACCTCTATTTCTGCATAGATTACATCATGTTCACCACCAAAATACTAATTACAACCCATCACCACACACATGTACCCAATTATCCCTTTCACCCTCCTCCCTCCCCCCTTCCCCTCTGCTAACCACCAATCCAATCTCTGTCCCTATGTGTTTGTTTATTGTTATTATTATCTACTACTTACTGAAGGAAATCATACGGTATTTGACCTTCTCCCTCTGACTTATTTCACTTTGCATCATGTTTCAATGTCCATCCATGTTGTCACAAATGGCTGGATTTCGTCGTTTCTTATGGCTGAGTAGTATTCCATTGTGTATATATACCACAGCTTCTTTATCCATTCGTCCCTTGATGGGCACTTAGGTTGCTTCCAAGTCTTGGCTATTGTGAATAAGGCTGCAATGAACACAGGGGTGCATGTACCTTTGCAAATTGGTGTTTTCAAGTTCTTTGGATAAATACCCAACAGTGGAATAGCTGGATCATATGGTAGTTCTATCGTTGATTTTTTGAGGAATCTCCATACTGTTTTCCATAGTGGCTGCACCAGTTTGCACTCCCACCAGCTGTGTATGAGAGTTCCCTTCTCTCCACAACCTCTCCAACACATGTTGTTTCCTGTCTTGTTAATTATAGCCATTCTGACGGGCGTGAGGTGATATCTCATTGTAGTTTTGATTTGCATTTCCCTGATAGTTAGTGATTTTGAACATCTTTTCATGTGTCTGTTGGCCATCTGTATATCTTCTTTGGAGAAATGTCTGTTCAGGTCTTTTGCCCATTTTTTAATTGGGTTGGTAGTTTTTTTGTTGTTGAGATGCATGAGTTCTTTATATATTTTGGAGATTAAGCCCTTATCAGATGTATGGTTTGCAAATATCTTCTCCCAATTGTTAGGTTGTCTTTTCGTTTTGTTGATGGTTTCCTTTGCTGTGCAGAAGCTTTTAGTTTGATGTAGTCCCATTTGTTTATTTTTTCTATTGTTTCTCTTGCCCGGTCAGATGTGGTGTTTGAAAAGATGTTGCTAAGACTGATGTCGAAGAGCGTACTGCCTATGTTTTCTTCTAGAACTTTCACAGTTTCAGGTCTTACATTCAAGTCTTTAATCCATTTGGAGTTAATTTTTGTGTATGGTGTAAGGTAAGAGTCTACTTTCATTTTTTTGCATATGGCTATCCAGTTTTCCCAACACCATTTGTTGAAGAGACTTTCTTTCCCCATTGTATGTTCCTGGCTCCTTTGTCAAAGATTAGCTGTCCATAGATGTGTGGGTTTATTTCTGGGCTTTCGATTCTATTCCATTGATCTGTGTGTCTGTTTTTGTGCCAGTACCATGCTGTTTTGGTTACTATAGCTTTGTAGTATATTTTGAAATCACGGAGTGTGATACCTCCAGCTTTGGTCTTTTTCTCAGGATTCCTTTAGCTATTCGGGTCTTTTGTTGTTTCATATAAATTTTAGGATTCTTTGTTCTATTTCTGTGAAAATGTTGTTGGAACTTTGATAGGGATTGCATTGAATCTATAGATGGCTTTAGGAAGTATGGTCATCTTAACTATGTTAATTCTTCCAATCTAAGAGCACGGAATATCTTTCCATTTCTTTGTGTCTTCTTCAATTTCTTTCAGAAATGTTTTATAGTTTTCGTGTACAGATCTTTCACCTCTTTGGTTAAGTTTATTCCTAGGTATTTTATTCTTTTTGTTACAATTGTAAATGGGATGGTATTCTTAATTTCTCTTTCTGCTACTTCGTTGTTAGTGTACAGAAATGCAACTGATTTTTGTATGTTGATTTTGTATCCTGCAACTTTACCATATTCGTTTATTACTTCTAAAAGTTTTCTGGTGGATTCTTTAGGTTTTCTATATATAAAATCATGTCATCTGCAAATAGTGACAGTTTCACTTCTTCCTTTCCAATTTGGATCCCTTTATTTCTTTCTCTTGCCTGATTGCTCTGGCTAGGACTTCCAATACTATGTTAAATAGGAGTGGTGACAGTGGGCATCCTTGTCTGGTTCCTGTTCTTAGGGGGATAGCTTTCAGTTTTTCACCATTGAGGATGATATTAGCTGTGGGTTTCTCATATATGGTCTTTATTATGTTGAGGTACTTTCCTTCTATACCCATTTTATTCAGAGTTTTTATCATAAATGGATGCTGGATCTTGTCAAATGCTTTCTGCATCTATTGAGATGATCATGTGATTTTTGTTCTTCATTTTATTAATGTGGTGTATTACGTTGATTGATTTGCGAATGTTAAACCATCCCTGCATACCTGGAATAAATCCCACTTGATCATGGTGTATAATCTTTTAACGTATTGTTGTATGCGATTTGCTAGTATTTTGTTGAGGATTTTCGCATCGATGTTCATCAGTGATATTGGCCTGTAATTTTCTTTTTTGTGTTGTCCTTGTCTGGTTTTGGTATCAGGGTAATGTCAGCTTCAGAGAATGAGTTAGGAGCTTCCCTCCTCAATTTTTTGGAAGAGTTTGACAAGTATAGGTATTAAGTCTTCTTTGAATGTTTGGTAGAATTCACCAGGGAAGCCGCCTGGTCCTGGACTTTTATTTTTGCGAAGGTTTTTGATTACTGTTTCGATCTCCTTACTGGTGATTGGTCTATTCAAATTCTCTACTTCTTCTTGATCCAGTTTTGGAAGGTTGTATGATTCTAAGAATTTATGCATTTCTTCCAGATTGTCGAATTGGTTGGCATATAGTTTTTCATAGTATTCTCTTATAATCTTTTGTATTTCTGAGGTGTCTGTTGTAACCTCTCCTCTTTCATTTCTGATTTTACTTATTTGTGCCTTCTCTTTTTTTTTCTTGGTGAGTCTAGCTAAAGGTTTGTCTATTTTGTTGATGTTTTCAAAGAACCAGCTCTTGGTTTTATTAATTTTTTCTATTGTTTTTTTGGTCTCTATTTCATTTATTTCTGCTCTGATTTTTATTATTTCCTTCTTCTACTGATTTTGGGCTTTGTTTGTTCTTCTTTTTCCAGTTCCTTTAGGTGCATTGTTAGATTGTTTATTTGAGATTTTTCTTGTTTGTTGAGATAGGCCTGTATTGCTATAAACTTCCTCTTAGAACCGCTTTTGCTGTATCCCATAAATTCTGGCATGTCGTATTTTCATTTTCATTTGTCTCCAGGTATTTTTTGATTTCTTCTTTGATTTCTTCATTAACCCAGTCGTTGTTCAGTAGCATTTTGTTTAATCTCCATGTATTTGTGGCTTTTCTGATTTTCTTCCTATAGTTGATTTCTAGTTTCATGCCTTTGTGGTCAGAAAAGATGCTTGGTATTATTTCAATCTTCTTAAATTTATGGAGACTTGTTTTGTGGCCTAATATGTGATCAATCCTGGAGAACGCTCCATGTGCATTTGAAAAGAACGTGTATTCTTCGGTTTTTGGATGGAATGCTCTGTATATATCTACTAGGTCCATCTGTTCTAGTGTGTCGTTTAAGGCCAATGTTTCCTTATTGATCTTCTGTTTGGATGATCTATCCGTTGGTGTAAGTGGAGTGTTAAAGTCCCCTACTATTATTGTGTTACTGTCTATTTCTGTTTTTATGTCTGTTAATAATTGCTTTATATATTTAGGTGCACCTACATTGGGTGCGTAGATATTTACAAGTGTTATATCCTCTTGTTGGATTGTTCCTTGATCATTATGTAATGCCCTTCTTTGTCTCTGCTTTTACAGTTTTTGTTTTAAAGTCTATTTTGTCTGATATGAGTACTGCTACCCCAGCTTTCTTTTCATTGCCATTTGCGTGAGTATCTTTTTCCATCCCTTCACTTTCAGTTTGTGAGTGTCTTTAGGTCTGAAGTGTGTCTCTTGTATGCAGCATATATATGGGTCTTGTTTTTTTATCCAGTCAGCCACCCTATGCCTTTTAATTGGAGCATTTAGTCCATTGACGTTTAAAGTAGCTATTGATAAGTATGTACTTACTGCCATTTTTTAACTTTTTTTTTTTTTTTTTTTTCCTCAGTGTTTTAGTAGTCCTTCTCTGTTCCTTTCTTCTTCTATACAGAATTGATGGTCACTTTAGTTTGACCTCTGTCTGAAAGCTGTACTCTTTAACTACCCTCCTCCCTCCTTTTATGTTTTTGATATCATATCCAACCTCTTTTTTGTGCATTTGTATCCATTACGTTCTAATCGTGGAAATAGATAATTTTTCCTATTTGTGGTCTTCTCTTTTCCCCTTAAATCAGTCCCTTTAACATTTCTTGTAACACTGGTTTCTTGGTGACAAACTCCTTTAATTTTTGCTTATCTGGGAAAATTTTGATCTCTCCTTCCATTTTGAACGATAACCTTGCTGGGTAGAGTATTCTTGGCTGTAAGTTTTTTCCTTTTAGCACTTTAAATATATCATGCCATTCTCTTCTAGCCTGTAAGGTTTCTGCTGAGAAGTCAGCTGATAGCCTTATGGGGTTTCCTTTGTATGTAACTTGACATTCTCTTGCGGCTTTTAGGATTCTCTCTTTATCTTTAATTCTGGACATTCTGATTATGATGTGTCTTGGTGTGGGCCTCTTTGGGTTTATCTTGTTTGGGGCTCTCTGTGCCTCCTGTACCTGGATGTCTGTTTCCTTCCTTAGGTTAGGAAGTTTTCATCTATTATTTCTTGAAATAGATTCTCTGCCCCCTTGTCTCGCTCTTNTCCTTCCGGGACANCTATAACACGGATGTTNGTGCGCTTGATGTTGTCCCAGAGGTCCCTTAGACTGTCCTCACTCTTTTAATTCTTTTCTTTTACCTGTTCACCTTGGGTAATTTCTTCTAGTCTTTCTTCCAGCTCACAGATCCGTTCTTCTGTATCCTCTACTCTGCTTTTGAGTCCCTCTAATGAGTTTTTCATTTCCAGTATTGTATTCTTCATTTCTGCTTGGTTCTTTTTATATCTTCCATTTCTTTGTTGACATTCTCACTGAGTCCATCTATTCTTCTCCCCAGATCAGTGAGCATCCTTAACACTCTTAGTTTGAACTCTCTGTCAGGTAGGTTGCTCATTTCTGTTTCACTAAGTTCCTTTTCTGGGGTTTTGTCCTGTTCCCTTACTTGGAATGTATTCTTTTGCCTCTTCATTTTGCCTCTTTCCCTGTGCTTGTGTCTACGTATTAGGTAGGTCACCTAAGCCTCCTGCTCTTGGATAGGTGACCTTATGTAAGTGATGGCTTAGGAGGCTTCCAGTGTGCTTCCTCAGTTCTCAATGTTCCAGGGATCACCCCTAACTGGCGTACGTGTATCCTTCTGCTGTGGCCTGTTTGCTGTCCCTGTAGGCGCCCAGGAGGCTGAGTTATGCTCCTGGCCAGCTGTTGTAATGCTCAGCTGCTTGTAGTTGTTGTGGGCCCTTCAGTCTCTTTATCAGCTGTGGGAGCCCCAGCACAGTTGGCTGCAAGTTCTAATACCACATTTGTGTTGCAGTATTTCTTTAAGAGTAGGCCCTCACTGTGGCAGGTTGTTAGGCTCAGGGCCTTACAATTGCTGTAAGCCTCTAGCCTATTAGGTCTCTTGTCAGCTCTCTGAGGATTGCAGCTGGGTGGGGCTGGCCTCAGGCACAGGAGCACCCAATTGTTTCAGGTTTTGGAAGGTGGAGCAAACCTCCTATGTGGGTCTTTGAGAAGGACAAGTCTTCTGTGGCTGAGAAGCCCTGCCGCCCACAGGTCCACACACACAGTCAACACAGTCCTGCCCCGTGTGAGCGCCCCGACCTCCCCAAGTGGACCCAGTCTCTCCACGGCGGGAGCCCCACACACTCTGCCACCGCCCCACACTCTCCACCCGCTCCTTATGCACACCCTGCCCCGCTCAAGTCAGCTCAGTTGCCAGGCTGCAGAGAATCCAGTCACCAATCTATGCAGGCCCACACGTTGCCTGAGGGCTTGTTGTTGGGTGGGGCTAGTCTCTAGAGTGGGCTGCCTGCCCTGGCTGAGCTGGATTAAATCGGTGCTCTAGCGGGGGGGGCGGGGGGGGGCAGACCCTGGGCTAGCAGGTCTCAGGGAGAACTCCAATGGCGTCTGTGTCAGCACGCTCACACCAGGCCACAACAATGGCCGCCGCCAATGTCCCAGTCCCTGGAGAGGTCTCACCCCTCACCGAGATGCACTCAGGGCCTATTAGGTGAGTCTCTTGTCACCGAAGCACCGTGCACCTTTCTTTCTGGTGATTTTAGGATGCTTTCTGGAATGGGTGAGTTTGTGCGCGGGCCCTTTAAGAGCCAGTTTTAGTTTCTTTGTGAACCGGGTTTTCTGGGGGTGCTACCCAATGCTTTAGTAGCAGGCAAAGTCAGATATTATGCTGCTGGTCTCTATTGTGCTGGGTCCACAAAATGCCCACAGCGGGCGCCCTCGGCTCAGGCCCGCGCCTCCAGGGAGGCTGCGTACCTGTGAGCTGCTCCCGGCGGCCGTGAAGCTGGCGGCTTGTGAAGGCGGCGTTTTTCCTCTCCAGAAGGGAGTCTCTGCCTCTTCTACCCCAGTTAGGATTGTCCGTTGTTGCAGGAGTTCCTCTTATCCAGTTTTCAGTTCTGTCTCAGGGGTAATTTTTCCACGAGTAGTTGTAAATTGGCTGTGTCCACGGGAGGAGGTGAGTTCAGAGTCTGCCTACGCCGCCATCTTGACTCCCCCCCTGTCCAGTGATTTTAGATGCTTATTAAATGTTTTGTTGTGTTGTTTCAGGTTCCCCTATGTCAGGAAATAAAGAATTATGGATCTTCAGATGAAATTTTCGTGGACAGATAAAAGAAAAAAAAGAATATTACACTAGATTTTCATAGAATCAGCAATTCTTCCTTTTTGATGTCTTAAGTCAAATTATCAGGAATTTGTGAGAAAAACGCAAATTTTACTTTTAAAAGTACACAGTGAAGTTGGAAATATAATGCATATGATGCATTTGTATAGCACTATTCCTAATGAGAGTCAGTAAAACCTGGAAATTGAGATGAGGTGTCCTAAGGGTTACTCTTGGTTGACTGAGGAAGCAAGTTTAAAAATCCAAATATGAGAAGTAGTTAAAAAATTATTGTAGGGGCCAGCCAGGTAGCGTAGCGGTTAAGTTCATGCACTCTGCTCTGGCAGCCCCAGAGTTTGCCGGTTGGGATCCTGGGCGCAGACCTACACACCGCTCATCAAGCCATGCTGAGGCGGTGTCCCACATAGAGCAACTAGAAGGATATGCAACTATGACGCACAGCTATCTACTGGGGCTTTGGGGAGGAAAAAAAGGGGGAAAGATTGGCAACAGATGTTAGCACAGGGCCAATTTTCCTCAAAACATTATGGTAAACACCATCATAAATATTATTATTGTTGTTATATTATCACTGTTTTGGTTGCTTGAGAAAAAAATTGCCCAATGATGACGCCAAGGAGAAAAAAGAGATAGTGAAACAACGTTGGGTTGATATGTTTCCCATGCTCCTACGTAAATCCCTGAATCCAAGCCTGGAATGATGATTTCAGGTAGACTGCTGAGAAGCATCACATGAAGTCCCCAATGGCTACAACTCAGAAGGTTGTGATTTGCTTTGAAACAACAGAGCAGAGAATCTAAGCTGATGTGCAGTGGCAATCATGACAGACAAGAAGCATGCGCATTGTAAAGAGTTTGCACTGCTATCCCTGGGATTTCCTTTTTTTTTTCTCAGCTAAATTGGTTTATTTCTTTATCCCGGATGTGTTATTCCCTCCTTTTCTCCTCCTCAGCTTTATTGAGGTATAACCGACAAATAAAATTATAAGATATTTAAAATGTACAATGTGATGATTTGATACACATATACATTGTGAAAGAATTTTCCCCATTGAGTCACTTAACACATCTATCACCTCTGGGATTTACTTTTGATGTGACAATTGAGAGACCGCAGAAGATGGAGTGAATTAAGTCCTTGTTCTGTCAACTCACACCACCCATAAGTTTGAGAACTTGTATGGAAGATTTTCATTTTGAACTTGGCTTTTCTCTGTCCAATCTCATACTTTGTTGATAGCTGTGGCTAATGACAGAAACAGCACGGAGACACACAAGTGTACACACACGTACCCCAAACATCCTTTTGATTTAAAAGAAATCATCTGAAAATTGAACATTCCGCCACTTTTAGGCAGTCATAAAACCTGTGTTTTTAAAATCCAGCCAGTCTAACTCCAAAGGCTGAATCTCTCTCTCCTTTTAGTATAATTTTTAAAAGTAATATAAAAAAGTTGCAAATACAGGAGGCGGCCCGGTGGCATAGCGGTTAAGTGCAAAGACTCTGCTGTGGCAGCCTGGGGTTCACAGGTTCAGATCCCAGGCGTGCACCAACGCACTGCTTGTCAAGCCATGCTGTGGCGGCATCCCATATAAAGTAGAGGAAGATGGACACGGATGTCAGCCCAGGACCAATCTTCCTCAGCAAAAAGAGGAGGATTGGCAACACATATTAGCTCAGGGCTGATCTTCCTCACACACACACAAAAAAGTTGCAAATGCAAAAAAAAGGACAAATTATAAGCTTTCAGCTCATCAAATTTCTACATAGTAAACAGATCTATGTAACCCCCATCCAAACAAAAAAATAGAATATTATGGGCTCCACAGAAGCCCCCTTCATGCCTCCATCCACTCACTACCCTTACCTCTAAATGTAACCACTATCTGTACTGCATCGTTATAGAATGATCTGGGCTGTTTTTATAATTCATGTCAATAGAATCATAGTATGGATTCTCTTGTGTTAGGCTTCTTTTATTCAATATCATGTTTAAGATTCATTCAGTTGTGTGCAGCCATCAGTACTTTATTTCTGGAGATCGTCCCATTGAGCGAATATACCACAATTTCTTTACCCATTTTATTATTGAACATATGGTTTGTTATCAGTTTTTTTCTCTTAGAAAGGTATTGTTATTAACCTTTACAAATCTGTCTTTGGTGCATAAACGTGCACTTTTTTTTTGGTTATCTTACTAGTAGTGGATTTTTTGAGTTATAGGATATCTATATCTATGTATCTATATCTATCTATCTGTCTAGCATCATTGGAAAATAGTTTCTAAAGTTGCTAGAAAAAATTTAACCAGCCACAAGCATTGAATGAGAGTTCCCAATGCTCTCCAGAATCACCAATTTGTTTTATGCAGATATCACTGCATATTCTCAGTGGTTTATAATGACTAATATTTACTTTCCTTACTCACAAATCTGTGGGTCAGATGGTAAGGCTCTGTTTCAGGCTTAGAACATCTGGTTGAGGTTTGCTTCATATGTCTTTATTCTCCTTGGACCAGGATATGTTCTTCTCATAATGAATAAAAGGATCACAAGAAGAGCAAATAAGTACGTTGCAATGCCCCTTAAGGCTTCTGCCCAGAACTGTCACTTCTGCCTACGTTCCACTGGCAAAGGCAAGTCATGTGGGCAGGCCAAAAATCAACTGCCTGGATTAGACAATACTCTTTCTACTCTGATGTGAAGTATGGCAAAAATCACATGGCAAGGGGCGTGGATGTTTAACTGTAATACAGGGAGGCCAGAAAAATCAGGAAATATTTCTAATTTTTCTCATTATGGTAAGAATGTACTGATATCTCATTGTTTAAGTTGCATTTTACTCATAAATTTTAATGTTGATTATCATTTGAAATGATTATTTCACATTTGGATATCTTCTTTTGTGAAGTGACTATAAAGTCTTTTGCCCTTTTTCCAATTATATTGTCTACCATTTATTTATTAATTTGTGAACATAATATATTTGGGATATGAATCTTTGTCAATTATATATTTCAAATATTTTCTCTCATTATGTAGTTTGAATATTTGCCCTTTTGATGATCTGTTTTGAGGTTCTTAACTTTAATATGGTACAAGTTATTCATATTTTCTTCATTTTTGTACTCAATCTTGTTGAAGAGATGTTTCCTACTCTGAGTCGAAAATATATTTGTTGCTATTATTTTTACGTGTAAATCAGAAATCCTTTTGAAATTGATTTTTTGTATTTGATGTTAGAGCACTCAGATGCATTATTTTTCAACATGAAATTCAGAGTGAGCTAGCACCACTTATCGACAAGCTGTTTTATCTCCATTGAATTGCATTGACAACTCTAAAAAATTAAAGATCAATATATTAGTAGGTATATTGGGGATTCTTTATTCTGTGCCATTATTCCATTTGTCTATACTTGCACAAATATCACACTGCCTTAATGTTAGTTGCTTGATAATGTCTTGATACCTGGTGGCATAAATTCTACAGCTTGTTTTTTCCTTTATGGTTACCTTGATTCTTCATGGCATCTTGTATTTTGTGTGTGTGTGTGTGAGGAAGATCAGTCCTGAGCTAACATCTGCTAATCCTCCTCTTTTTTTTTGCTGAGGAGGACTGGCCCTGGGCTAACATCGGTGTCCATCTTCCTCCACTTTATATGGGACACCGCCACAGCATGGCTTGACAAGCACTGTGTCGGTGTGCACCCAGGATCTGAACCCGCTAACCCCGGGCCGCTGCAGCGGAGCGTGTGCACTTAACTGCTTGCGCCTACTGGGCCAGCCCCCGGCATTTTGTATTTTAGTAGGAAATTTAGAATCAACTTTCCAATAACTACAAAAATCTACTGGGAGTTTGACTGAGATTACACTGAAACGATAAATCAACTTGAAGGAAATTGATATCTTTACAATATTAAGTTTTCCAATCGATAAAAAAAGAACAACGTAAAAAAATCTATAACTAAATTACAAAAATTCATAAGTAATTTATCAATGATATTGGATACAAAACCACAAATGAAATCAACTATACTTTTCTATATCATGAAAACTAAATATGTATTTTGTAGCAATTATTATTTGAAGCGTTTTTATATTGATTTTTCATATCATTAAGCATCTCAAAGCTTTCCCAATTAGTTTGCTTGCACTGTAAGTATTTATTTTCATTGACCATAAATGGTATTTCTTTAACTCACATATGATGAAAATTGACTAATTTATGGAGAAACAGAGATAATAAATGAGAATAAAGAGCACTTTCCTCAAAGTTTTTGAAAAATCACAATGCTAGGTATTTAAAAATCTTTATGATTTCCTAATTTCTAAATGTTTCTTTTTAGTAAATCACTAAATATAAAGTCATTTGAATATATTAAAGTATATTATTCTATGGATTTCTATATACATGTGCTCTTTAATGACATATTCTTAGGGTAGTTTTCTTTTTGACACCAAATAATTTAAATCTGAATATTTTTTGCAAGTCATATATACATGTACACATACACAACGGGATATTTTATATACCTTAATTAATGAATTGACATCATATCAATATACATCAATGAAATACATATTATATATATTTATATGTATATATTTATACACACACATACACACGCATATAATACTCCAATAAAAATGTTCAAGACAGCTCTGTTATCTACCACTTACAGCCCTATAGGACTTAATATCCCGTTATTTTTGTTTTTCATCTCAGTGCTGGTTACACAGGTGTATTTATTTGCTAGGACTGCTGTAACAAATACCACAGACTGGTGGCTTAAACAACAGATTTTTTTCCTTCTCACAATTCTAGAGGCTTGAAGTTCAAGATCAAGGTGTCAGCAGGGTTAGTTTCTTCTGCCGCCTCTCTCTTTGGCTTGTAGACGGCTGTCCTCTCCTCCGTGTGTCTTTACATGATTTTCACTCTGTACATGTCTGTGTCCAAATTTCCTCCTCTTATTAGGATACCAGTGATATCTGATTAGGGCCCACCCTTAATGATCTCATTTTAACTTAATTACTTCTTTAAATACCATATCTCCAAATACTGTCACAGTCTGAGGTACTGGGCATTAGGACTTCAACATATTTGTGAGGCTCATGATTCAGCCTATAACAGATATGTTTAGTTTCTGAAATTAATTTATCTGTATACTTACTATTTGAAAAGATATATGCATACACAGTAAAAAAACTTCAAATCAGATTTCTCTGATTTGCACTCTATTGCCCCTGCTCCTTTCCTTCTATCTGAACCTTTTCTTTACCGTGGGGTGGCTCTGCTTAATTTGAATTCTAATCCCAGCTGTTTCATCTTTTGGATCCATCTTCATGTTCTGGAAGAAAGATCTTCTTTTACAAATTATTTTTATTTGGTTTCTGAGGTCCTGAGGCTTAGGCTGCCCCACAACTAATGTAGTGGGTCCCATTGGTCATTTTGAGCTCATAAACAAATTGGAGCCTTGTAGCCCTCTATAGGTTTCATGAGCTTCCTTCAGATCTCTCGTGGTGGCTTCCACTCTCCTTCCAGGCAAATATTTATTTCTATTTCTGTCTTCTTTGGTCCTCAGGATTATCAGAAGCCCCTTTTCTCCTCCTTTCACTATTCCAGCACTGTTGGTACTTGCCCACAGAGTACATTTATGATTCTGGGATTGTGCACGGTTGCAGTGTCACCACCCACATACTTGTCAGGTTTCTGGGCATTTGGACTGATAATATAAAATTCTAACAAGAACCGATTATTAGTAGAGAAACGGTTTCTAGTAGTATGCATTTACGGAGTTTGGTGGCCTTTATAGATACAATACATTTAATTTTCATCAAATATTGAGCCATATTTAACTTGAAGTTATAATTTAAAAAATAAGCCCATAAAAATAAAGCTTAGGTATAGATTCCAAAAAATAAATAGGAGATATATTATTATATATATTATATATTTTATATTACATATTATGTACATATTTCATATATTATTATAATATATTTTACATATGTTTATATTTTAAATATATATGCTCATGATAATATCTCCCTGACAGAATAAAAGGGATTTAAATTAAATATATGTTTCATTTGAACCCTAGTTTCCTTTTTGTGATTTAACCACTATTAATATTTATTGTATATCCTTCTAGATTTTTAAGTGATATAAATATCAATTTATTATATAAATGGGAATAATCAGTTCATTCTTCTGAACCTTGCTTTTCCTCTTTAAGAATATTTTAGGTATATTTCCATATTAGCACATCGCTTATTCTTCTACCATATGCATAATATTCCACTGAGTAGGTGTCCCCATAATTTATTTATGCCAGTCCTATTGAGGGATTTATCTATTGTTTATAGCAATTTGCTGTTACAAACAATGCTGCAACAAACATCCATTATGCAAATACCATAGTTTTGAGGGTTAAAAATTTTTCTCATGAAATTCAAATGCTTAGACAGTTTTATATTCTCAAAAAAAATCATGAACTCTCTGAAACAGGTATTAAGAACTAAGAAAATAGACTGAGATAAACCAGAAAGAAAAAGTAATAAAAGAAAGAAGGAAAAAGTCCATCCCAGAATTCAAGACTAGAAATGTATCTGCTAAATCACCCTGGGAAAACTTAAAAGACTACCACTGTAGAACCACTGCATCAGATATAGCAACCAATTTCCATAATAAATGGTTAAGATATTTAAGTTGTATGTAAAAATTAAACAAAAAATATAGTCTATAAAGTCAAGCCTTAACTAAACAACTCAGATGTTTTTACCACAAAAGGAGTTTCAAAGATATTAAAATCAATGCAATATTTCAAATATTAATAGATAACAGTACAATTCAAGAAAAATTAACACACAAAGAAAATAAGGCCATTTTGATAAAATATCTCAAGCAAACTAAACATCAATTGAACATAAATCTTCTTCAAACAGTTAGTAAGAGCACCAAATATATGAAGTAAATATTTAGGAACTAAAGTGGGAAATTGACAGGAATACAGTAGTGCCATTCTTTAATAATTTGACTTCAATCATAACAAATGAAGAAGTAAATAAAAATATCTCAAATAGATGTGATAAATCCCCTTGCATTTGGGACTAGACAGGTAAAGCAGATGTGTGAAATGATCTTGTGTAAACAAATAGAGACTATAGGGACTGTGGTGAAGGGGGAATGATGCCTTTAAATGCTTTTTCGTTTCACCTACGTGTTGCTAGACAGGATAATGCACTATGCTATTCCCGGTCTCAGCGGTGCCACCATCCTTGTTAGGCTTTGCAGTTTTGGTACCCTGTCCATCATCTGTGTAAAGGGGAGTGAATTGTTTTCTCTGACATCCCTTGGAATCAGGTGGGCAGGCAGCCTGGCAACGAAACGGCAGTGACTGACATTATCCATAATTCAACTTGCTGACAAAGATTGGTTGATCAATAAAAGCAGTCTTTTGATGCAGATGACAATTTATCCTTCATTGATTGTCAGGTGATGAGTGATATCCTGCATCCATCATTCTTGTTTCTCACGCATTATCCTGTGGCTCCATTTCTGGTCTTGACTGATTCTTGACTCTGATTAGAGGTTTCTTGCCTTACACACAGTGGGGAGAACAACATTTTTATTTTCACTTTATCCACACATTAACACCCAGAATTTGATTCATATCACTCAGAATTTGATTCATATCACCAGACTCAATTTGCTTTTCAAACGTTTTCCAGAATTTGCTGCTTGCAATGAAATCTACTGATTACAAAACAGATTCATCTAGCTGGCTCTTGCCTCCAGCATTAGGGCAACACCTCCAAGTGCACTACAATCGAACTTGTAATTGTTCCTTGGATCCTCAAGGCCTCTTTCAGCGTGTTCACTATACAGATTTCCTTTTCTGCTCTGCTTTCTCTTTGAATTATGTTCTAAAAGCCCCACGGTACCTGGGGGCGGTTCTTTGCCGCTCTCTCTGTTGATCGCCTAGGGAGGTATCTCCAGATACACAGGAGGTAATTCTAAGTATCACTACCATTGAGGACTGAACTGTCTTCCCAAACTGATATCTGAGTTATTGGTATGAGAGATTCCCTGCCCTCCCTGATGACTGCTACCTCTAGTACTCAATAACACATAGGAGCACCCATGTAGAATCGTTGGTTCAGCAATATCTCCTTCATTCTCTGCCTGCAGACCCTTCTTTTCCACGGTGCATGAGTTACTCAGGGGTTAAACTTTATTACATGCACAACTTTGTCAGAATTACCTCTCTCTACAGAAGACTGAGGATTTGCTATGGAACCATGCTTACCTGTGTCAGTTCTCTCCAAGGATAATCTAGTGAGCCCATAAGGAAACAAATCCATAGCAGGATCTCTATGTCAGCTAGTTAACTATGCTTAGGCATATCTGACAGGATTTACATTGAAATTGGGACCCTGGCTATATTTATCTTCTTAAAATAATATTTAACATTTATTAGACACAATAGATTGTTGTAGGAAACTGAAATACTTATAACAAAAATAAGGAAAGTCATGCAACTCTATGTCTCAGAAATAATCGGTTACTTTGTGTGATTTAACATTTGATGAAGAAATGAAAAAACATCTAGTTCTATGTAGCTAGATAGACATTATTTACATAGCGTTGTAGGTTAATGAATAAATGGAATTATATATATTGTGTCATAACATTTATTTTTAAGTTAATATTATAGCATGACAGCTATTCTGTTAATAAATATTATTCTGTCAATATTAGTAGTAGTACTCATTAACAATAACTATAATAGTAATCATAGCTAACATTTGATGTGCATTTATTATATGCCAGACTCTATCCCAACTGCTTTGCATACTCTTAACTCATTCATTTGCCTCAACATCCCTACGAGTCACATACTACTATATACTATCTTAGAGATATAGAGTCAGAATTTGGGATTTTCTAGGTATTGCACAATAGCAATTGTGCTATTTCTTCTATAGAAGAAAATATAGAAGTGTTCAATAAAATATAAGATGCAGGCCTACTAATGATTAAAACTGCAATTTAAAATAAGAATAACCTATCTTTGATTCATCCACAATACTTACAAATTAAAAATATGAATTTTTTCATAGCGGTTGAGTGTAGGATTAGAGATATCTTTATATAATGTAGATAGACATGTAAATGATGACAACAATTTAGGGCTCTAAATCAAAATTTAATCTCTAGTATTTTATCCCTAATATATTGAAACAAGTATCCAAATATTACACAATAGAATGTTTATTGCATCACTCTTTATAATGTGCTAAAGTTAGAATTAAATTAAATGTTCACTAATTGTACAATGGTTACATAAATTATGTTCCATTCATATAATTGAATACTGTAAAACCATCTATAATTGTCACAAATACATTTGATTGTTTTGATAGACAGAAAACAGAGATGCATGCAAAAAGCAAGGTTAAAAAAACTGGATTTGATATTATGTATGCATTTAAAATATGTGTACATATATGCATTGCAAGAACTCTGGAAAACACATTCACCAGAAATAAAACAGCAATGTCTGTTGTTGGTTAGTGACAATGTCACATAATACAACTGTTTTTTCATGCTTTTATAGCTAACTTTTTAAACAATAGAATGAAATATTAGTAAAGACAGAAGAAAATACATTTATTTTGTAAAAAATGTCATTTTGGATTCCAAAATTTTATATTCAATGATCTCTTCTTCTAATGTTCCTGTGTTTTAACTTAAACAAATATATATTTTCACTGATTTGGAAATTTTATGTGGAGGTTTGAAATGTATATTTAAATTTATTCTTTAAAAATGGATAAACAGTTTATCCCGACACTTTTACAGATATTTCTTCCATCATTATCATTTAATGATGCCTCTTGATCATATATTACATATTTTATGTATGTTCTCTTTCTAGGTTGTATATTGTATTCCACTAAATTACCTATCTATTATATTGCCTCAGCTCCACACTGTTTTCATTAATTCCTTGAATGACAATTTCAAGAGGTTTCTAGCTGGTAAAATGTCATGTTCCCATATTCATTATAAGTTTTTATTTCTTATTCTGATAATCTTATCCCATGCTTTAATTACAGGAAATAATTCATTACACCTGCCTGGTAACTTGACATTTACAAAGCATATTCTTATACACCATCCCACAAACCCTTATAAAAATACTGTCAATGAGATGCTATTATGCTTTTTTAGCAGAGGAGCAAACTGAAGTTCAGAGAAGTTACCATCACCTAAGGAAATTATTACCTTGTAAACATGGATTCATGTCTAATTTCTGTATTTCATTGAACTTAAGATGCCATTAATTTTAATAGCTACCAATATTTTATACATCAAAAATAAAAGCACTGTTAATTAAACTGTGAAAGTATTCATATCATTTCAACTTTATACTTTATTGTTCTTATAAAAAACACTCCGTGGATTCTTTTACACATTGGTTTTTGTCATCTATTGTGCTGCTCTAGTTCTAGGTATCTCTACATGCAAATTACTTTGTTTAAATGCTGAATGTTTATAACATTTTTGAAGATATTTTAAACCACAATGAATCTCTCTCTGTCTCTGTCTGTCTGTCCGTCTCTCTCTCTATACGTATGAACATAAATAATTTAAACAATGGCATTATGAACGGCTTTGACCACATACATAGGAAATAAAAAGAACATCTTATTGCTGATTGACGAACTATGGGTTTAAGTTGGTATTGATTATAGGGCAAATCCCCAGTTGGGATAATAAAATGTAAAAAAATGCTCATTTTAAAATAAATGAGATAAAGTGTTTTTATGCTTTCATCTCCAGGTCAAGGACATTTACAATCTTTCTAGTATCACTAAGTCCCTCATGACACATTTGGAAAAATGGATAAAAAGGCATAGCAACATTAGATCCTCTTAGCACTTCTGGCTTTCATTTTTCTATAGCATTAAAGTATCTAACATTTGCCAAGCCTCTACAATGGATTCCTAGTGCCCAGAAATGTATTCTTTCTGAAAAGGTCTGTGTATTATGTCAAGTACAGATGTAAGGCATGTGCATTATTGTATGAATCCTGAAACCTACAAAAAAGTTATTTTTTTAAATCTGTCAAACACTTATTTCCATAATATTGTGTAACTGAATGTTTCAGTTTAATCTCAACCTATTTTTCTGTCCAGTTTCCATGTTGCAGCTAATTCAATTCAGTTCCTCTGAGCACATTTTCTGGTTGTGAAGACAGGCATGATTACTTCCAAACTCCTTACAGGCAGGAGCAGAAACCAAAAGTCTCAAACAGTTTTTTTGTGTGTGTGTGTGAGGAAGATCAGCCCTGAGCTAACATCTGATGCCAATCCTCCTCTTTTTTACTGAGGAAGACTGGCCCTGGGCTAACATCCGTGCCCACCTTCCTCTACTTTATATGGGACGCCGCCACAGCATGGCTTGACAAGCAGTGCATCGGTCCGCGCCCAGGATCTGAGTTTTCAAACCCTGAACCCTGGGCTGCCGAAGCAGAGCACGCGAACTTAACTGCTGCACCACCGGACCAGCTCCTCAAATAGTTTTTAATGACATAGTAAAATATTCTTGATAAAATTTTCAGGGACCAGCCCGGTGGTGCAAGCAGTTAAGTGCGCGTGCTCCGCTGCAGCGGCTTGGGGTTCGCCACATCGGATCCTGGGCGGGCACTGATGCACCGCTTTGCAAGCCATGCTGTGGCGGCGTCCCATATAAAGTGGAGGAAAACGGGCATGGATGTTAGCCCAGGGCCAGTCTTCCTCAGCAAAAAGAGAAGGATTGGCAGATGTTAGCTCAGGGCTGATCTTCCTCACACAAAAAAAAACTTTTTTTCAATAAAAATAAAGCAAGATACAAAACAGCCCATCAAAGATGGCTTTACTTCCATTCAAATAAAAGGTGCACAAATAGGAAAAACAACCTGAAACTAAATAGAACAAAGAGCTAACAGTGGTAATACCTGGTTTAATTTTTCATTTTTCCTTCATGTGCATTTGATTTTTTACAATAAATATGTATTAAATATAATCAGAAAAAAAATGCACATTAAAATGTTTCCGTATAAAGGTTTGAGCAAAGCTAGAGATACAGAGTAAAATATGTCACAGGAAAGAGTGATAATACTGCATATTGAAAATACGTGCTCTCCTTTTTACAAAATCTTGAAGGTGAGAACATCGATGATAACAAGGTTTCAGAATGTACCACCGAAAAACATCTCTAGTTGACACCTACTTGTCACGCAGTCCCAGTGCTACTTATGTTTTTACTGTCTGCTTACTTCCTTCAATTTTTGTGATTTCCTGCTGTCAGAGGACTTCGCTGTCAGAGGACCTCAGATGACCATGTTAAAAAAGGTGCAATAAAAGTCATTATAAATCTGATAATGCCACTTGTCTTCTTGTAAACTTTAAATGAATCCCTTTCTTTCTATAGAATAAAATTGAATTGTAGAAAATTAGCTTCCTATTTCAGCCTCCTCATCTCCTTCAGTTACATGTTATGCCTCCATTCTCCCTAAAATGAAAGTACATGGAATGCAATATATATGCCAAGACTTTCATCTTTGTGTCCTCATAAATGTGTCCTCATAAATTTCTGACTACAAGCCCTTCATATCTATTAACATGGAAAATGTTTTATACTTAATTACAGTATTTCTTACATCTAAAGAGAATAGATTTTACGTATATGTTTCAATACTCAAGTCAGAGGCATGGTGTTCTGCTCTGTCCTACCACCAAACATCAGATATAGCCCTAGATGGACCCTTTTTACATGGCATTGTTATTACTGATGATTTTCCTGTGACTTGTCCCCTCACATCCTTCAGATCTTTACTCAAAGCAACATTTTCAGTGAAACCTTCCTGGCCAACTCACGTTGCAGCTAAATTTGACTCTATCACCCAACACTTCTTATCCTTATCCTCTGCTTATTTTTATTTCATATCATTTATCCCCCTTTTTGACTATGTATACATTAACTACTTCACTGTTTACCTGCTTTCCTTCAGATAGGTGGAATCATACAGTGCATAGCCCTTTGAGTCTGACCTCTTTCACTTAGCATAATGCATTTAAAATTCACTTGTGCTGTTGTGTGACTCAGTAGTGCATTGACTTTTATTGATCAGTCGTATTCCATTGTTTGACTATGCCCTACTTTTTCATCCAGTTGAAGCAGTTTTGGGTTATTTCCAGATTTGGGAGATTATGTAAAAAGCCACCATAAACATTTGTATGCAGGCATTTGTATGAAGATAAGTTTTCATTTTGGGGGCAAAACTTAGAAGTGTAGTTGCTGGGACATATGAAGAGTATATGTTAAAATTTAAAAACTGACAAATGGTTGGCCAAATTGTCTGTGTCATCTTGCATTCTCCAGTAATTTATGAGATTTCTAGTTGCTCTGCAACCTTTCCAGAACTTAATATTGTTAGTTGTATAATAACAATGATGATATTTTTATTGTAGCCATTGTAATAGGTGTGCAGTACTATTTCATTGTGGTGTTAGCTTGCATTTCCCTAATGACTAATGACGTTGAACACCTTTACAAGTGCTCCTTTTCCATTTATATACCTTTATTGGTGAACTGTCTGTTCTAATAGTTTGACCTTTTTTTTTAATTCGGTAGTTTGTGTTTTTATTATTGAGTTTTGAAATTTTTAGATATATTCTAGATATCAGTTATTATATATATAAAATACGCAAATATTTCCTCTCAGTATGAGACTTGTATTTCATTCTTTTAACAATATTTTTGAAGACTAGAAGTTCTTAATTATAATGAAGTCCAATTTATCATTTTTCATTTATGGTTCATGCTATTGCTTATATATAAGAATCGTGAGCTAAAAGTCACAAAGATTGAAGATTTTTTTCTTAAGTTCCCTCCCAGATGTTTTATAATTTTAAGTTTTACATTTTGACTTATATCCATTTTGAGTTATCTTCTATATATGACGTATGACGTAAAGTATTGGTCAATGTTTTCTTCCTTCCATTTTTTTTAGCATGTGGATTTTTAAATATTATGACATAATTTGTAGAAAAAATATCCTTTCTCCATTGAATCATTTTGTATATTTATCAAAATCAATTGGCCATATATGTATGTGTCTATTTCTGGACTTTCAATTAAATTCCATTATTATTTTTGTCTATACTTTCACCAATAGTCTACTGTCTTGATCATTGTATTTTTACAGTAAGTCCTGAAATCAGGTAGTGTACACCCTACAATTTTTATCTTTTACAAAATTGTTTTGGCTACACTAGTTCCTTTGTTTTTCACAGAATGTTTAGAATCACATTATTGATTACTACAAAAAAGTCATCTGCAATCTTGATCACAGAATCAAAATTGTGATGTGAATTAATGATTGCATTACAACATAATTACCTTGTAATTAGTATATTAACTTTTAATGTACTACATTAACTATTAATGTACTAAAATTCTAATTGAAAAACAGGTTGTCAGAAGAGATAATAGTACAAAAACAACTTTAGTCTGTCTATAAGAGATACACTTAATAAAAACCAAAGATAGGTTGAAAATAAATAGACTGAAAAACATTCACCATGCAAATAGTAAGCATAAGAAGGCTGGGATTGTAATATTAATATCTGATAAAATTAGACTTCAATATAATGAGTACTGCCAGAAATAGAGACATTTTATTATAATAAGGAATCAACTCATTAGGAAGACAACACAATACTAATTGTTTATGTGTCTAATATCAAAGCTCCAAACTATATGTAACAAAAATTGATAGAACAAAAGGGAGAAAAAGACCATTCCACAAATATAATTAGACATTTTGCACCCCTGACTCAGCAATTGATAGAAGAGGGGGAAAAAATCATCATTGAATATCTGAACATCATTATCATCCAAGTTGTCTTATTGATAGTTAGTGAACACTACACCAAACAACTTCAACAGAAACATTCTTTTCAGACAATATGGTATGTTCATTGGGATATACCACACGCTAAGCTGTAAGACGAATCTCATTTGTTGTGAGTCAGTTCTCTAGGGATCTCTTTGAAGCACAAGCACTAACAGTTGTGTGGGTTCCCTAGGTCAAGCTACCTCACCTGTAGCTGCCTGAGCAGGCATCTTTCTGAGTTCATCTATACCACCCTCGTGGTATTGGGGGCAAGAAGAATTGATGTGATATGATGCTGTACTTATTGCTTTCTGTGCTTTGAGTAATAAATTTTTGTCTCTAATGCAAGAGTTGCATGTCTTCTACCAGTAAGTATGAAGCCAATTTGTTAGCAAACAAGTAGGGTAAAATCTATTCATAGTTATTGACAGTTTTGGCAATGAGGATGGGATGTTGTCAGAGAAATCACTTTGTGGAAGAGGAAGGTCGAGGGTCTTGTGGAAGGATTGACAGAATTCGAGGCAAGTCCAAAAAAGAAGTAAGTAGCAAACATGTTG
This sequence comes from Ceratotherium simum simum, assembly GCF_057802395.1. NCBI lineage: Eukaryota > Metazoa > Chordata > Mammalia > Perissodactyla > Rhinocerotidae > Ceratotherium > Ceratotherium simum. The sequence goes on along the minus strand of NC_141928.1, from coordinate 32,073,871 downwards.
ATCAAATTGTATGGTCAACTGGGTAATAAATGGCCCTCCTCTTTATTGCCTATCGATGAGGAGGTACAGGTGGGTGGTAACAGGCCAAATACCAGAAAATAGTTTTTTCAAACAGTGCCCTCTTTGAGCTAACTCTCCACTGAGTAGGGAGAAGTGGTCTTCCTCATCAATCTGGCAGTCAACCTTAGATCTGCTCTATAAAGATTCATCTAGAGTGTTTAGAAGGTTCACCCTCATTTCAAAAGATAGTTACAGATATATATACCTACACTGAGCACGAAATAAGAGAAGCCTGTGACCACTATGTGCAGAAACATGGTGAATCATTAGAACTTTGGATCATTTGGGAAATAAGGGATGGGGAACACGATGCTTGTTTAGGATGCACATCTAAAGCTGGGCTGTCTTATGGCTCAGCCTCATTCTACAGTCTATTACACCAACTTTAGATCGATTCAGAGACACAGAAAATGTCTCCGAGTTTTGCGTGCATGTGTTGTGTTGTTTTGTTTAGTTTGTTTGTTTGCAGTAGGCTCTGGTTTCTATAAGGGAGATTTGGCCTCTCAGGTAGATTTTTCCAAAACAGACAAACTCCCATGCTAAACCATAAATGAAGCATTGATTAATATTCAGATAGGGTTTATGATGCTGCTGAATGTGACCCACTGAAGAATGAGAAACTGACCCAAATAAATCTTGATAAATTTGTAATCATGCAAACTCTGGAAAACTCCTATAGTTCTTATGTTAAAATTTGGTGAGAGCCTAAGAGATGTTATCATTACAACTGGGCAACAAATACTTCCAATTAAAGTAGATTCCTTAATAAATGTCACTACTGCGTGAGACAAGCCTGAGTCAACCAAAGGGTGCAAACCCTACGGTCCCATTCAGAAACAATATGGCTGTGACTGTAAAGTCAGGAAGTCCCCAAAGAGAAAATAGATTGTGTCAGTAGTGATGATCTTGCCACTGGATATGTGACATGAGGAAGATTAAAAATATTAGAAAGTGCTTCTCTTGACCTCCAAGGAGCTGCTGAACTGCTTGAAAAGGAAAGTAAAAGAGCTTTGCTTGCTGGCATGAAACTGGTCTCTCCTTTTGTATACCCTGATTGCTCACTCCGTCCTTACTCTAAACTCAGCTGCTTTAAGGAAAAAGACTATTAGGTCTGGAGCTGAGGTCTCTCTGTCTCCAAGAAAGATTTAGGGTCACATGCAACCGTCCAAATATGCTAGGGAATTTCAGAGACTAGAGAGACTCAAACATTTATTCTTCTGTTGGATATAAATACCACTTTCCTACTAGGTTCCATTGAGAATGTGATACCTCGATTGAGCTGTTGGAGTTTGGTCAATATTCACAGAAGCTAAAATGACCTTGTGGTAGGGCCCTTTGGGCCAATTCAATTGTGCTATTGCCATTTCCATATCTGAGCAAGTAGTAGGAATTGATGCATTTTATACTTATACCTCCCTGTCCCATAAATGCCAGAAAGGATTTGCCCAGTTGAAAAGTGTACATAGAGAGAAGCCCTAGTGGGACAAGGATAACTAAACTTCCTGCCATTTGGCATCAGGGAGCTTGCCAGATTTAGCATAAGTATCTCTACCCTCTGATATGCAAAATGTTCCCTGTAGGGATGCTATCCTCTTGCTTGGCAAATCAGAAGCCTTAGTCTCAAGGCAGTTGGCTGCAGTACCAGCCACACCCGTACCAGCAAGGATGGTTGATAAATCCAGCAAAATTCAGAAGACTCCCAGCTAAGTAAAATTTCTTGGGATTATGTGGGCAGATTCATAATTCTCAGTCTCTTCAGTAGTCAAAGAAAAGTTGCTGTGTGTTTGCTCTCACCACCAAAAAGGAGACCCAGCATTTTATTGGGCTCTGTATACCTGAGACAGCATGTGCCTCACTTGAGCTTTCTGCTTGATCATGTATATTGCTTAACCCATTGACCAGAATTCTTTGAGTGGGATCCAAACCAACAGGCTATTTGGAAGCTGCTGGAGGTAAGCTGTGGCACACTTTCTATGTTTGGAGCCAACAATTCTAAGAACCCTTTAATTTACAATCTTTGTAACTGATGATTTTGTGGATTGGGTCTCCTGGCAGAGGAAGGCAACCTTCAACCAGAGGTGCCCTTTACCTAAAACAAGTTGGTGCAATCCCAGGACAGTGAGAGTGAAAGGCACAGAAGATGGAATAGAACCAAACTAGTTATTACTTCAGCATAGACATAACCAGTCACCTATACACGTGGGATATTACTGCACCTCATATCAAGCCACTAGAGAAGGGATGTAGCGGTGATTGATCTGTATTTCCCTCCCATTTTCTCTCCTTCATTGGTTAACCTTCACTCCTCTTTAACTCTAGGTTACATCACCTGGTTCCTTAAGCTGTCTCTGGGGAAGCCAGATGCCATGACCTGTGGCCTGATGCTTCATGTATCTCTGAAAGTGAGAGGAAGAGCCAGCCCCCATGATATAACCATGAGCATCAGCAAAAGTCAGTCTCTGCAGACGCAGCTGGCGAGGAGCAAGCAACCAAGTGAGGCTGAGAGGTCTGAGGCAGCACATCAGGGGTGTCCATCCAATACACGTTCCATTACTACTCTTGTTGTTTTTAATTTCCTTATATGAGTTGTGAACATAAATAAAGGGTAGAGAACGCTATAAAGGGGTATTTAAAAGTCAATATTCGTTTGAAATCCCTTTCATCACATGAATTACAGAGTTATATGTATCATTACTTTTTCCATTTACTGAGGTCACTTAAAAGTCTCCTGAAAGGACATTTCCTACTACATCAGAGAAGTAGAATAAGAAAGTACCTTCCTTAGGAAAGGCAATTCAGTATGAAATAACTTCTTTCCTTTTTCTAGGCACTATGAATTATATTAGGGGGTATAATTTGCCTAGTATTATTAAATCCCAGGGGAGTATTAGGCCAGAATTAAATAGTGGGAGGAAATTTCTGTAGTTTATTTTCCTCTCCAGATACAACAAACATGATATAATAAACTGGTCAGAATTATGTTTGGGTCTACTAGAAGTATTTTACATACTCTTAACATCTTTACTCCTTACACCTCCTAAGAATTATTACAATATTAAAAGGAATTGTTTGATGATTCGTGTCATTTAACACAGTGATTTTCTTTACCAAGTCTGAGCTGCTGTGGCACATGTATTTATAACTTTCATAATCACAGCTGGGAATACGTGTGGCACAGAACAAAGCAAAGAGACTTCTGTTTCCACCTCAAGAATTTGCACTTACAGTATAATTTGAATGACATGAAACATTATGAATATATTTGTTTATCTGCTTGAGGAAGGGAAAGAAGTAAGCTAAGCATTTAAAATGTCAAACTGGGGGCTGGCCCGGTGGCGTAGCGGTTAAGTCCATGCGCTCTGCTGCGGTGGCCCAGGTTCAGATCCCGGGTGGCCCAGGGTTCGGATCCCGGGCGCACACTGACACACTGCTTGTCAAGCCATGCTGTGGCAGTGTCCCATATAAAGTGGAGGAAGATGGGCACGGATGTTAGCCCAGGGCCAGTCTTCCTCAGCAAAATGAGGAGGATTGGCAGATGTTATCTCAGGGCTGATCTTCCTCAAAATAAAATAAAATAAAATAAAATGTCAAACTGTTTCTTCATGCAGTCAATATTCAATATTTAGTAATTACCAATATCCTCAGTAAAAATGAATTGCTGGTCATTCACTTTGAAAAAATTCAAAATTACCTTTTAACACCATCACTCTTCACATAGTCATAATCTAATGATTGAATTTGTGAAGAATCTTTATTTTAAAAATTGATAATAAAAATGAGAAATGCAGAGCAAAACTATCATATTTTTAATTATTATTCTTACATCAAAATATTTAAAGAAAATACTGAAATTTTATTTTATCTTATTTACCACTATCATACTTTCCAGTTTCTCTTCTAAGTAACCCAACAGAATTAGCTGTAACCATTTTACCAAGTTTGTGCATTCCATACTTTCAGTAATAATTTTTTACCTTGAACCTTTGTTAGTAATTTCAAGTCAAGTACTGCACCCCTAAAGAGTGTCAAATCATGATCACCAAGCCAAATACTACAAAAGTACTGTTTCTTAGTCGTCCCACATAGAGTCAGCAGATTTCCTCAGTAACAAGATGGAGTCCAAATAGCAGTCAAACTTATAGAAGCACAGAGTAGAATGGTGGTTGCCCAGGGCAGGGGGAAGGGGAAATGGGGAGATGTTGATCAAAGGGTACAAAGTTTCAGTCATGCAAGATGGGTAAGTTCTGGAGATCTAATGTACAGCAATCTGACTATAGTTAACAATACTACATTATATACCTGAAATTTGCTAAGAAAGTAAATCTTAAGCATTAACACCAAAAAAGAAGAAAGAAAAAAGAAAATGGTAACTATGTGAGGTGACACATATGTTAATTCACTTGATTGCGGTGATTACTTCACAAAGTATGTGTATATAAAAACATCAGGTTGTGCATCTTTATATACAATTTTTATTTGTCAATTATAGCTCAAAAAGATGGAGAAAAAAGAAACTAACAGAGAGAAAGCAAAAAGAAAAAAACAGCAGAAATTATTTTCACTTTATTCCTATTTGAGAACAATTGCCTTTTGAGAGCAACATCATTCATTATTTCAGTGATATAGTTTATACAATGTAAAGCAACAATTCCCTTCCTCTCTACCCCTCCCTTTTCCATCAAAGCCTCCCATATACTTCTCTTTTGGTCTGCATGCTAACCAAGTCCTGGTACAAGTGGTGCAGTGAATTCCGACACTACATTATACTTGGTAGAGCATCCAAAGGGTTAATTTCTGAGGAGAGAGGAAGGCCTGCACGCCTGCTCTCTTCATAGTGAATGCATCAACTCTGGCAATACTTGTTGAGTGTGACAAGCACACTCGTCTCTGCTGTTCTTTTTCTAGCTCCTACATATACCTACTCATACTTCTAATTCCCGGTACCCACTGTCTTTACTTATAAAGTCAGAGTTTTTCTTTTAATAAATAGAGAAATTTGTATCCACACTCTATAGACAGTTACACACTTAATACAGAGGAGAGAAAATTTATAGTTTTCAACGCTTCTATGATTTACTGAACTCTTTCTAGGTTCAGTCAACTCACTTATGTTGTTTTCAGTTCTCAAACTAATCTTGCTAGGAACAAATTTGCATGTCTTTCTTTTCACAGAATGGCAATGATTTCCTTCTTAGTATTGGCAACATGCAGATAATCATCCATATATGCAGCTCAAGCATAACTTGAGACCTAACTTTTTAGAGCAGTGCCAGCAATAGAACTTGCTGTGGTGACAGAAATGTCCAATGGCAGCCATTAGCCACATGTGGCAATTGAAGACATGAAATGTGACTGGTGTGACTGAGTTTTTAAAATTTTAACTAATTTAAATGTAAACGTAAATAGCTACATATCCTACTATATGGGGCAGCAGAGTTTTAGAGAGTAAAGTTTATTTTAAAAATACCACTGAAAAAAATATACCCCATACATGAAGTAAGCCACAGTATAGTCCACAATTTAACCCAAATATTTATAATATCCAAACTCCATTTCTTGCAGTGTAGGAATTTTGGATGGGCTAGTGTTTTAAGGTGTCCATGAATTAGAATATTTTACTGTAAATACAGGTGACTGCATTTTATTTATCTCCTTACTCTCCTAAGTGAGAATTCCTTTAAACAAAAGCCTTCACATCTTAAGAGAAAAGAAAAGAACAGGGAAACATTTAAACCATCTATTCTCATTTTGTATAGTTCAACACCCTCCACCCTGATTTTTTCAAGTAAGCAAAATGAGGACCAGACAGGGGCACAGGACTGCAGAGCCACAGGGTGAGTGACAGACTCAGGCGTACTGGCTTCTACTCAGTGCGCTTCACGCTAAACATATCATGAAAAATATGTATGGCTAATATAAAAGAAAGGGATTGAAGAAAAGTTGTGAGAATAAAGAACTAGAACAGTCAGAATTAGTTGTAGGGAAAAAAATAGTAAGAGGGATAATCAAACAGCAAATGTGTGTGTGTGTGTTCCATCTTTAATTTTTGTTCCTCAGTGGAAGGGTTGTTCTGATACAAGCTATTCCATCACAGCCAGAGGTGGAAGCCCTTCCTCTCCTATTTTATACAGAATATGTTATTGGTGGTTTATCTATTGTAACTTAGGTACAGAATATCAAAATCAGATCATAATTGTATTTAATGAAGTATAAGCATTACTCTAGCTGGAACAATAACTGAGAGAGTCTAGAGCCTCTTTTTGAGGAGAAAGTAAGAAGTTTTTATTTTCATGAGGGATAGTTGCATTATTTTAAATTGTTGTTGTTGGAAGTTAAGAGCAGGAATACAGGTGTGAATAAATTTTGAATAGGGTCAGGGTATATAGTGTGATGAATGCAGTTGGCTGCCTCACCCAGTGTCAATGATCTCTTACTACTATTCTTTTCTCTGCTGCCATGCTTGGGAAACTAAACATTTTGATTTCTAGACTTTCTTACTTTTAGAATCCTGAATATGATTTAGCCTTGTCTAATCTCTTGTAAGAGACTTGTATTTTTTTTTTTTTTTGTGAGGAGATCAGCCCTGTGCTAACATCCACCAATCCTCCTCTTTTTTTGCCGAGGAAGACGGCCCTGGGCTAACATCCATGCCCATCCTCCTCCACTTTATATGGGACGCCGCCACAGCATGGCTTGCCAAAGCAGTGCGTCGGTGCGCGCCCGGGATCCGAACCAGCGAACCCCCGGCCGCCGCAGCGGAGCGCGCGCACCCAACCGCTTGCGCCACCGGGCCAGCCCCGAGACTTGTATTTTGACCAGAGTCAAATGAGAAGAGAGTCACGACACCATCGTATTGGTGGGATTACAGAGGAAGAGAGTGCCCCTAGTGTTGTCAATGTGGCAGCAGTTTCCAGAATCAGAAAGTAACTTCTTGATTATGGAAGGAAGAAGTGGTGTCTCCTTCGGTGACCTAATTTTATGATGTGGCTTTAAGGGTCCAGTGTGGAGACTTAGCCAAGCATCTATCTTCATCCTATCCAATGGATCTTGAAGCAATTCCAGTCTGTGTGATAAACGTCTTTGGTTTATGGAAGCCAGAACAGATTCTTTCCAATTGAACCCTGACTAATAATGTTATTGCTGCTAAGTGTTTCTAGGATATGAGGAGTCAGTGAATCCTGTAAGTTGTAAAACTGTGAAGAAGATTGAAAATATAGTGTAGAAAACAAAAGAAACTTCAACTTTTTCTGCAGTATATTTAGTTACTAAAATATCTAAAACAAAATGCCAAAATCTTATGCTTCTTAATTATTGGTTGTGGGAACACAGGTGTTTCTTTATTATAGTCTTTCTTTTTTCTGCATTCTAAAACATTTAAAGCAATAAAAAAGATCTATATAATACAGTATAAATTTATATACGGAAAGAAAAAAACCCAAATGCTTCCCTGTGAAATTATAAATAAACTAAGAGTCTATAAATCCACTTTGAGTTCATAATGACTCCTAGACTATTCCAACATGGTGTTACGTTAAAGTAAGACCCAAAGTACCTAAAAAGACCATCTAGTTACCTCATGTACCAAGCCCTTAGATGAAAACATTCATGAAAAACTATCTCAGCTATTCAAGACAGTGCTTTCAGAAATATTTAGGTTTAATTACTTTTTAAAATTTCAAATGTTTTCTTTTATTTTTTTTCTCTCTTCAAAAAAAGCAACCCCTTACACTGACTGTTTTTTCATGGTTTTCCTTTTTTTCCTCCAACATTTGTTTCTTCCCTTACTATGCTACAATATTGCACTGGACCATAAATCTATCAAAGATCCAATTTATCACCTAAGAGAACAGAGCACTCTGATCGGAAGTCTGCTTTGTTCCAGGAGTTCTCCCACATTCCTTCAGAGTCCGCCGGGATTTACAGATAACTGAAACCCTGAAGTTTTCCTCATAGTACAAAGAGTTCTTGGAAGCAATGAGCAACTTCACTGGGAGAACGCATCTGAGTGACGAAGAAGCTACGCTCACAGGTTCAGACTCCACCTAAAATTAAGTGTAGGAAAAGGACTTCTCTGAATGACCCAAATAAACGGAGAAAGAGGATACATTATTACTCCAGCATATTTTGCCACCTATTTTGAATTACATATAGGAATTTAATTCACATGTTTTCAGTTTACCATTTTCTAGATGGAAGATATGTTATGTATTATACCACCTAATGCACATAAAATGCCTTAAGTTCCAGATGGCAGTGGGTTTTCTATTATAATTTTACAAAGGGCCGTGAAACTCATTCACCTTTTTCGGATTCAGCAAGTCAATTAGTAAATCATTTATTATCAGTAATTTATATGTCAAGAAATATGCTCAAAATGTCTAAATTACTCTTCTATGTTTATTCAGCTAATAAGATTTGTGTAGGAATGTAAACCATGCCTTTTTTTATCTAAGTCTTTACTAATTTCCCCCAAAGCATATTGCCTTATATGTTGAATTCTATAATTCTCTCAAACAATAAAAATGGTTAATTTTATTGAATGGTTACTAATTGCTAAGAGCAAATGGTTACTATATTCTTTTTTTTTAATTGGGGCAAAATTAGTATTTAAATACATGTTTCTTTTAGTTGATTTTCCCTGCATGCTTACTCATTTATAAATTATTAAATATGTTAACTACACTGTTTCATTTAATTTTCATATCAGATAGGAAGTAGGTATGATTATTATTCAGTTTGACATGTAAAGATTTTGAGGTTTAGAGAGGTTAACTAAATTTGAAAAGTCAAGAGCTAGTAAAAGATGTCTGGTGGTATCTAATTCCAGAACTTCCTACCCAATACGCTATACTGTATTAAAATTTTTATGATGCATATTTAATCTTATTTACACACATAATTGCATTAAAATTAAACATCTACTCTACACATCATTCTACATTACTATAAAATGGTATAGTTTAGGTTATTAATGCAATAAGAAAAGAACATAGAAAATAAAAAGAAATACCTGGTTACAAATTAAACATCTATATTATATAGAAAAATAGATTTATATAATAGCAGTTATATGTTAGAAATAGAAGTAAAAAATACTTTGATAAATTAGTAAAAAAGAGCATATGGTGCATAAGAAATTTCTTGGGAAAGGACAGTACTTAGTTCACACTACGAGGTTTTATTGAAAGACATTAAATGAGATAGCAGGAGGAAATGTTTTTATAATACCAGACTTATCATCTTAAAAAGTTTACTGTAATTCATGTAATTGTAATCAGAACCTGAAGGAGTTCCAAAACAAAAGCTGGAAGGAATGATTTTAAAATTCCAAAGGAAGATAACTGGTTAAATAAAAGCCAAATCCATTTTGAGAAAGTTCAAGTTTACAGAGGGCTATATCTTAACAGATCATATAATTTGCTATAAATCCACCCCACTCAAAGTACTATAATATTGACACAGGATAAATAAATTAACTATAATAATATAAAAATACAGGAATAGTTCTAAATACGTATAGGAAATTATTCTATTACAGATGTTATTTTATTTCAATTAAAAGAGAATGGAACATCAATTACTGTTATTTACATTTTTATCTATATACATCTGGAAGATAACAAAGCTAATTTATTAGTTTATAATATATAAAAATAACACCTGGATGAATAGAATATGGGACGATAAAAAATAAAACAATTGCATTACAAGAATCCAGAGGCCATTAAACAATATATAGTTTAATTGACTAGGAAAAATAATGTTAACAGCTTTTGTTTGTATAATCGACATGCGATAAACTGTAAATATTTAAGGTCTAAAATTTGATAAGTTTTGACCTATATATGTATCTGTGAAATCCTCACTACAGTCAAAATAATGAAAATTTCCATTATTCCAGAAAGTTTTCTTGTACTCCTTTATAATTCCATGCTCCTGTCCCTCTCCTTCCCAGGTAACCATTAAACTGATCTCTGTCAGTGAATATTACTTTGCATTTTCTAGACATGTACATAAAGGGAATCATATAGTCTGTATACTTTTTGTCTGATTTCTTTCACTCAGCACAGTTAAGATTCATCCATGTTGTTGCTTGTGCCAATAATTTATTTCTTTTTATTCCTGAGCTCCATTGTACAAATATCCCACGGTTTGTTTATCCAGTCACCTGTTGATGCACATCTGGGCTGCTCCCAGCCTTCCTCATTTTGAATGAGCCTTCTCATGCACGACCTTGGCAAGTAAGGTAACTGAAGCATGTGTCTCTTTAGCACGGAGCTTTGATTCTCACTTGCACACTTAACTGCCTAGTTGGAATAGTCTATATAGTAAGGAGGAACTCAAAATGGACGTATAGACCATTTTATACTTTTAATTTCACAAGTAACCATTTGTCTCCCATATATAAGTCCATGCTTTAGTATACAGATCTTCTTTTAATTGCTTTAAATTAATAAAACAATTAATAAAAAATCATTTGTGCTCCCACAACCAGTAATTAACAAACCTAACCTTTTGTCATTTTTTTTGTTTTAGATTTTTTAGTAACAAAACAAAGGAAATATAAGCTTAAATGATTCCAAATATTTTAGTAAATACTCAAATCAAATCAAAGCAAAACATATGTGGGATGATATATTTATAGGATATGTAACAGAGTAGAGTTGATGTACATAATTCACAGATCATTTCAAAGATAGAAAAGTTAAATTTTCAAGTTTTTTAGTTTTTATAGTGTGTTGTCACATTGTCTGTATTATTTTTCTACATTAAACAATTTTAAAATTTCCTTTTCCTTTTTCACTACCTCATCTTCTTCCTCTGTTGTTTTCTTTCCTTTTTCTCTCCTTAAATTCTCTTCATGAACAATTCAATTGTAAAGCTGTTAATGGTAGCAGAGCAAGGAGAGGTGCAGGACATCCCCACTCCCAGCTCCTCTGCAAAGCCGCTCAGAGCCGAGTATAAGAGCCTAAGCGGAGTGGGGAGGGAATCAAGGGCAAGCCAGGCAAGAGGTTTTGGATGCCAAGTGGGGTGAGAAGGATGCCATGTGGGAATGTGGGCATGCCTTCTTGTGTGCGGGTCAGAGCTGAGTAGGGTGAGGAGGAAATCCACCCAGGATGAGTGGCTCATCTTGAGGACTGAGAGTCTGAGTGTGGTGGGGAGGGCACTCCCACTAAGGAGCAGCTAGAGTATGGTGGTAGAGCTCAAGTAGGGCACAGACAGCATCCACACAGAGGAGGGAGTGCTGGCAGAGATGGGAGATTGGCTATATATTGAGGAATTGATCAAACAAGTAATTTCATTAAATATAATGGAAAACTTTTATCAACGTTAAACAGTGGATTCACAAATGTAAAACACTGTATTGAATAGGAACTTGGAGTCTTGGTTTGAATTCATAGTTGTCAATTTAAACAGATGTACAATGATTGATAAACTGAAAGTAAAAATATATGGAGGGGTGTGTGTGTGTGTGTCTATAGCCTGGGAACAGCAAGGCTCCAACATCAATGACTGGACCTAGCAACCAGATTTTGGTTTCTAAATATTATTTTCTACTAAATGAATTAGAACTCCTTGGGCAAATAGTTAATTCTGGGTGGTAAGAGAAGCACAAGATGAGCCTTGACCTTCTTATTGTGCCTAAAGCAAGGAAGTGTTAAAAGATGATGAAAGCATGACAAAAAAACACAAAGTCAGATTCAATGGGCCCCAGCTGGCCAAACCGGGGATATTTTGAGCATCCAAGTAAATGATGATTATAACCCATTGAATATAAAGAAAACTAAAAAAATTCCATGAGCCCGTGTGTGTATAATTTTATGAAAAATGAGACTTTTACATAGTTTCCAATGGCATCTTTCCCCAAATCTTAATAATCATAAGAAGGAAAAGAGAATCTTTACAATAGAGAAACCTGAAACATATCGACTTTATCAAGTGATCAAAGTGAACATCAGTAATGGGGCAGATTGAAACTGTACGCCACCTGATAACATACAGTGAAAACAACACAGAATCAGTTTTGTGATATTCTTGCTAAAGATGCATGAGATGAATATAATCATGAGGAAACACCAGATAAATATAAGTTAGGGGACAACCCACAAAAACAACTGGCCTGTAATTTTCAGAGCCAAAGAACAGTTCCAGACTGGAGACTAAAAAGACATGGCATCTAAATGCAATGAATGATTATTCACAATAACCAAGACATGGAAATAACCTAAGTGTCCACCAATGGAAGAATAGATAAAGAAGATATGGTATATACATATACAGTGGAATGTTATTCAGCAGTGAGAAAGAAGGAAATCCTGCCATGCCACAACGTGGACGGACCTTGAGGGCATTATGCTAAGTGAAATAAGCCAGACAGAGAAAGACAAATACCCATGATATCACTTATATCTAAAAAATGGAATCTAAAAAAAAAAAAAAAAGTCAAATTCTTAGAAACAGAGAGTAGAAAAGTGGTTGCCAGGGGCTCAAAGGTGGGAAAATAAAGAGAGGTTAGTAAAAGGGTGTAAACATTGAGGTATAAAATGAATAAGGTCTGAGGATCTAATGTAAAACATTGTGACTATAGTTGACAACACTGTATTATATAGTTGAAATTTGCTAAAAGAGTAGAACTTAAATGTGCTTACCAAAAAAAAAAAAAAGAAAGAGAGAAATATGTGAGGTGATGGATGTGTTAATTAACTAGATAGTGGGAATCCTTTCACAATGTATACACATATCAAATCACCACTACGTGCACTTATTAATGTCTTACAATTGTATTTGTCAATTATACTTCAATAAAGCTTAAAAAAATAAATGTAATGAATGATTCTGCATTGGATCATCTTGCTATAAGAGATATTATTGGGAAACTTGGTGATATTTGAATTGGGTCTGAGGGTTAGACGTTAGTAATGTATCAATGTTAATTTTTTGATTATTGAATTATGTGGGTCTTCTCTCTCTCTCTCTCTCATTCTCTCTCTCCCTTCTTTTCTCCTTCTCCCTCCTCCCTCCCTCCCCCTCCTTTCTTTTTCTTCCTTTCTTTTTCTTTCTTTCTTTCTTTGTTTCTTCCTTCCTTCCTTCCTTCCTCCTTCCTTTCTTCCTTTCTTTTCTTTCTTTCTTTCCTTCTTTCCTTCCTTCCTTCCTTCTTTCTTTCCCTTCCTTCCTTCCCTCCCTCCCTCCTTCTTTCCTTCCTTTCTTGTAGGAAAAATACACTTTAGTATTTAGAGGTGATGAGGCAATTTACATGATGATGAGGATGAAGAGGTCAGCAATTTACACCTAAATAGTTAAAAAAAATATATTCTTTATATTGTACTTCTAACTTTTCTATAGGTTTGTGACTGTTTTACATTAAAAAAATTAACAAAGTAATATTTAAATAAAGTCAATGGGAACAATATTCAGTATTATTATATAATAAGAAAATAACAAACAGGAGAGAGTTAAATATATTATAACATTTGGAATAAATTTTTAAGCAAATGTAAACATTACACAACATCATTACCATTTAGAGTTATCTAAATCAATTTATTGATTTATAATTATATGCTTAAATAGCTCATATAACAATCTGTTTATACATGTTTAAATTCATTACATAGTCAATGAGTTCCTCTCATATATCCTGAATAATCCTTATTAATTTCTCCTCAATGAATACGTGATGCTTAATTTAGTCAAACAAACACTTTAACCACCATAAATTATTGCAGACTATGCACTTAATATTCACAGCAAATTCCATCTCAGAGAAAACTGCTCTGACAGATTAAAAGTGTTCCAGGCAAGACAACTAATTTCAAAATCTCTTATTATTACTATGTTGAATATAATTACTTCCTTCAATCTATAGCATCGTGCCTACTTTTTAGGGAACCTGTAAAAATCAATTATAAAGAACCAAAACGTCAGGAAAATATTAAAGATGTAGCATTTGGGGATTTGTGCAATAATTTAGAGTGAAAACAGATTTGGATTACAGTTATGGGTACCTGAACAACCTGTCTTATTTTGTGAGTATCCTTCCTTATCACAGCGTAAGTGTACCTGTTATCTTCTGATGTCTTTTTCTGTGAAGATAGAGGAAGGTTCTCTTTGAAGATCTGGGACACAAATAGTGTCAATTACCTTGAGGGGAGTTCAAAAATTTAACAGGAAAATGAGGACCAGGGAAAAAGGTCTCTGCTCCAAAGATGAGGGAAAACCGTTGTTGTCTGGGGGCCTCATGGAATGAAGACAATCTTTTGACAGGGACAGACTTGTTCATACCACAAGTTTTGTGAGAAATGCTCTGCTCCATGTAACATCTTTCTGAGTACATATGGGATCCTGATGAAATACTAGACTTTTTGCTAAAAGTAGATGGAACTCTGGCTAAATATATTTTATAGTATTCGTGAAAATGAGATTTAACAAGCTGGTGAAGACTGAGAAACACCAGGCATAATTTTAAAAGGAGGAAACAATTCTATGTGTATATTAAAATCACTGCATTCATTGTACTGCAGATGAAGTTCTGAAAATAAAATATGTCACTCCCAAAATATGCCAAAAAATTTCACCCAATAGGTAGAGCAAGGGAAACATTAGATTTTGCATTGGAATTCCTCTGCATCCAGGATTCCAATGCACTGACTTTAAATATTTCTCTAGTTGAGTAAAGTGACACTTCTCCTCTTCCACTGCCATCTTGTGTGAAAAAAAATATTTGAAGTTTTTCTCTGAGGACCCTGGAATTATCTCCAGTTGAAGTACAACTTTCTCAAGTGTGGAATCACTGGATAAAATTAAACTATCTTCATGAGAAAAAGCAGTCATTCACTTTAAATTATGAAACTTAAAACCATATACATAGAGCAATACTGAAGACACTCCATAAATATTAGCTGAGATATGTCTTTTCGAGACCGTTATTTTTGTAGAAATCACGTTTACCTAGAATCACATCAAAAGGGTTTTTTTAAAAAACTCGTTTATTGTAAACAGTCAGGCTCTTTTCTATGGGTCAGGGCAAAACAATTTTCTAGAAATTTTTTTAACATTCTCTAGTTGCTTTGTCATAGTGCAGATTCAATTCCAAGTTTTCTCATCTGTCACTGACTATAATAAAGTAGATCCAACTCACAGTGTAGGTTAGCTGTAGGTGAATCAAAATTATTTGTAGTTACATTGATCTTCAGACTTTCTTTTAGAAAATGACAGTGCTGCTACCACTGAATGAAGATGGTGGTGAAAAATCAGCAGTCAGAGCAGAGGCTTACTCATTATATCCTATTTGACAAGGTCAATAAGTATAGAAGGAACATATTGATTTTGTTCACTAATTTTCTCTTGTACCTTCCAATGAGAAGGATTATACCCAACATACCATGTTATAGCTAACATGTAACACTATAACATCGAGGGGTACAGACTTGACAGGCTGTAAGACAGCTACTTCCAAAGAAGTCTGATCAGGGGACTATAGTCACAAAAGTTGTGTAGGATAATATGAACACTATCATGATCAGTCTTTTAAATTATGTTGTTGAAACTGTAAAAAATATACCTCTCTGCCATGTTCACATTTACCATAGGTACAAAAGCCTATGAATGTTTGGGTTGATTACTCACACAGTTGCACAAAGTCGTGAATATATGTTACCTGTTGCTTTGGAGTAAAAGTTCAAGTTCCTATCAATTTCAATGGTTTTCATGTTTAATCAGAAATGGGACATCAATCCTATCAAATTGAAAATATTCAATTCACAAATTTACTCAACATTCACTTTATGTAACATGTTGAAAAGTTATCATCACTAAGGTTTTCTCTAGAATTAAAAATAGTGCAACTATTAACAGGAATAGCTTTTCATTTGTAGAGTTTCGGGAGAGATGTTAAGCCAAAGGTAAAACTTTTATCTGAGATCTTTGAAGCCTTCAGAAGACAAAGCAACCACAATAATAATTAACTTCAAATGTTGAAAATTCTTCGTGCTGCCAGAGGTAAATATTTGAAATTAACTGTGAGACTCAGGACTACCTGATTGTGTGTGTGTGTGTGTGTGTAGGTGTATGTGTGTGTGATAAAGAGGAGGTGGGGCTGCTGTAATGCACACTTTTTGAGTGTACAAAATGAAGCAAAATCCTATTCTAGAGTGGTGGATTTCTAGACATTGGGCAGCAAACCTGCTCTCAATGATATAAAAGTTCCATCTCTGGATGCATAAGTCATTATGAGGGCAATGGCTTTGGGCTTCCTTTGAGAGGCCAGTACAAGGTATTATGGCTTTTGGAACTTGTGTGAGATTACAAACAAGACAGGGTTCCTGCTGTAGAAGGAATATTTGCCATAGACAGTAGAAGCAACTGGAAGCTTAATAAAGAAGTCAGCCATAGGAAATTCCTCAAGAATTAGCATGTCAAATAAACTTTAAATACAATAATTCTGATTTAGAGTTTTTATATATAGATATCTCCAAATCTTAATAAAATTTATTTAATAAACTTGTGTTACTGTCAGCTTGGGTAAAAGAGATAGGTTCTATCTTCCATATTTAGAGAGTGAAACATATTGGAGAGAAATACAGCAGGAGGGAGACTAAATTATGAAATGGCCAGTGATGAATGGAAGAAAAGCACTGAATAATCATTTTAAATCACAATAAAAAGCAACAACTAGGGGGCCGGTCCAGTGGCATAGTGGTTAGGTTCACTCTGGTGGCCTGGGGTTCGCAGGTTCGAATACTGGGCACAGACATACACACTGCTTGTCAAGCCATATTAAGGCGGCGTCCCACATACAAAATAGAGGAAGATGGGCATGGATGTTAGCTCAGGGCCAATCTTCCTCACCAAAAAAAAGCAACAACTAGCAAATAATAGACTTTCTTCATGATTCTTCAGAAGTATTGGGAAGGTACTGGACAGTTTGCTGTCACACAAAATCTGTACTCAAAATGTTATCTAGATATTGATAGAAAGGATGCCTCCATATGGCTTACTCAGATTATTAGTATTCATTGTAGGCACAGAGTCTTGATGACACTCCATTCATCTATGCACTCATCCATACATCATTCAATCCATGGAAAATGCCCATAGATTTCCCTTTAAAATATATGCCTTTTGTGACTCCTTATCAAAACCTCCACCACAACCACTCCAGGCCAAATCACCATCTACATCTGAACCACTGCAATGTTTTCTAACAGTTCTTCTAATTCCTACTTTATCTCCCTTACAGTCTTCTGTATACACAGCTCATACTTTTAAATGAGATCACATCACTTACCTGTCCCAAACAGTTTTATTCCCTTTTACTCTTAGAAAATAATTCAAATATCTTAACACTATTTACAAGGCTAATGTACTTGTACTATTGTACTGTAACGCACTACTGCCTAATGTCTTATCATTCCACTTGATACCATCTCCATGGCAGTAGTGCAAAATTGCTTGCTATTCTTCAAAGGCATTAAGTAGCACTTTTATGCCTATGTTTCTCCCTGCATTGTGTTTTTTTGTTTGTTTGTTTTTTCTTTTTGGTGAGGAAGATCAGCCCTGAGCTAACATCCATACCAATCCTCCTCTTTTTGCTGAGGAAGACTGGCCCTGGGCTAACATCTGTGCCCATCTTCCTCCATTTTATATGGGACGCCGTCACAGCATGGCCTGACAAGCAGTGCCTCGGTGAGCGCCAGGAATCCAAACCCGGGCTGCCAGCAGCAGAGCGCACACACTTAACCGCCCCGCCACGGGGCCGGGCCCCTCTCCCTGCACTGTTTTATCTCACATCTTCCCATGGCTTGTTCCTTCATGTACCTAAAGACTCTACTCAAATAGTGTCTTACTGAGACAGATTTCTCCTCATTCTCTTTACTTTTTCTTTTCTTTCATGGCACATGTTATTGACTTATTTTTTACTTTTTAGTAACTTCATTTTACTATAATTTCAAGTAAACAAAAAAAGTTGCAAGAGAAGTTGAAGAAATCCCTATATGGCCTTTATTCAGAGTCACCTCTTGTTTACATTTGTCCACTTGCTTTTGCTTTATTGTTCTCTCTATATATCTATATCTAACGTCAGTAATCAATATTATTATTATGCTTATCAGTAAAATTATTAAAATATCAAAATAAGGAAATTTAGCATTGATACTATATTATTATGTAATCAATAATCCCTATTTAAATTTAGGAAATTGCCCTAATATGACATTATTATGGCATATATATATTATATTATTAAGACATATATATATATGACATTATTAGGGCATTATTAGGACATTATTAGAGCATTATAAATATATATATATATATTTAACTCTTTCAGAGTTTAATTCTGGATCATCCATTTAGTGTTTGTGTCTCAAGTCTTTTTTGAGACTGCACAGTCTATATGAACAGGTCCTTTGTTGTTGTTGTTGTCGTTGTTTACTGCTAATGCCAGTGCTTACCACAGGAGAGGCAGCAGAGCACTAGGATTACAAGCATGGGATCTAGAGCCCTGGCTTGGTTTTGGCATCTACCAGCTGTGTAACCTATCGCAAATAATATAAATTCTCTGTGTCTTAATTTCATCATATGTAAAATGAGGATGGTTGCATTCATTTTTTAGGATTGTTATGTGATTGAAGGAATTAATGTGTATTAAGTGATATTATAGTCTCTGGCAAATAGTAAGTATTATATAAGTCATTGTAAAATAAATTAAAAAGTATCTGGTGGATGCTAGCACTCAGTAAATATCTTTTGAGTGAATAAATAAGTTTGTTGATACATGATATAGCAGTATAGATTGCACAAAAATCTCAGATGCTTACCATAAAAGTTTCAAAAGTATGATCTTGATCATCAGTGGAGAGGGAGGGAAAATTCCATGCAGTCGTTCAGTGATCTAGGCTGATAAAGTCTCTGTCATTGTCAATACGTAGCTTCCAAGGTCACTCTGGCTATCAACATACCACCAGTATACGGGAGAAGAAGGAAAAGAAGTAGTGTAGAATCCCACAGAGGCTTTTTGTGGACTAGGTCTATAATAGGAATAAATAAATATCATTCACCAGAACTCAGCCATATGTCATACCCAACCATAAAAGAGGACAGAAAATGTGGTCTGGCTATGAGCATAGGAGTAATAGAAAATTATTTTAGCGAACAGCTATGCAGACTCAACACCATAAAGAATTCAATAAAAAAAATAAAGATGACGACTTGCATTTATTAATAATAGCCAAGATGGTAGAAACTTTGCATGTGTATAGAATTTCAAAGTTACAATTATTAAAGTAGCAGATTCCTGTAAGTGACTATAAATTATTTTCCCCATAATGATAAATAGCAATGACTCAGGGCTGAGTAACCAAGGGGAATGCAAAAACTGAGGGAATAAGAAGTGAAGGGTAGTATCTTTGGGAAATGGTGAGTGATCCAATGTGAATTGAGTCATAGAATGAATGGAGGCATGCATTCTGGGAAGATATAAACATATGGAAAAAAATATATATATATATTAAATATTTCCACAAATTTCTTACAGTCTTAAACTATAAAGCAGCTTATAAGGATTTTCTCTTTCACTCTAGTTAGGCTTTTAGTCCTCTTTCTATCTATCCATCAAAAATGTTCTTGTCGGGGGCTGGCCCGGTGGCGCAAGCGGTTGGGTGCACGCGCTCTGCTGCGGCGGCCCGGGGTTTGCTGGTTCGGATCCCGGGCGCGCACCGACGCACTGCTTGTCAAGGCCATGCTGTGGCGGCGACCCATATAAAGTGGAGGAGGATGGGCACAGATGTTAGCCCAGGGCCGTCTTCCTCGGCAAAAAAAGAGGAGGATTGGCGGATGTTAGCACAGGGCTGATCTCCTCACAAAAAAAAAAAAAAAAAAAGTTCTTGTCAAAATTACTTTGACCTTCACATTGCTAAATTAAATTGATGATTTATAGATATACTTACATAAAAATATATCCAAATCACTATTACAGTAATCACTGTAATAATAAATAATAATGAAGCCATTAGATCACATCTACTGTGATGGTCAGTAACTCTAAATTTGTATGCTCTGCAAATACCAGAATAATCCTTTATTCTGT
The DNA here is from genome assembly GCF_057802395.1 of Ceratotherium simum simum. Taxonomy (NCBI): domain Eukaryota; kingdom Metazoa; phylum Chordata; class Mammalia; order Perissodactyla; family Rhinocerotidae; genus Ceratotherium; species Ceratotherium simum. Next base: position 32,053,722 of record NC_141928.1, on the reverse strand, counting down.
CTGGCTTGGTGATGCAAAATAGATAGAATAACTGCCCCCATGTACAAATAACATCCTTGATTTTCCAATCATGTATAGGGCATAACATTTCCTTTAATGTAAAACCAGATGCAAGTGATGTAATGGGCTTCTAGTATTCGGGTGTCATTGAGGTAAAATTGGCAAAATGAAAGAGGAAATACCCACTAATTGTTACATTGGATTTTTTTATTTCTATTACTCAGGAAGATTTCAAAATATGAAATGAAGATTGATCCACACCCTTGACTTAGTATGGTCCTATTCTGTTAAAACTTATGAATGATTATGCAGTTAATATGTGAGATCATTAAAAATTAAAGTGAGAAGCATGCCTATATCAATTTCTTGTGTAGACCATAGGAAGTGCAAAATAATATGCTCACATTTTAAAAAATTCCTAATATGCTTTATAATAGCCAAAAAACTGGAAACAATCTAAATATTCACCAACAGGTGAATGAATACACAATTCTACACAATGGAATACTAGTCAGCAATCAGAATGAACTATTGATACATGCTGCAACATGGATGAACCTCAAAATAATTATGCTAAGTGAAAGAACACAGACAAAAAAAGAGTACAAAGTATATGATTCTATTAATATAAAAGTCTAGAACAGACAAACATCTCTAGGAACAGAAAGTTGATCAGTGGTTCCTGAGGCCAAAGATGGATAATCGAGAGGAATTACGAAGTTTCATGAGGAAACTTTGGGAGCATGGGGATATATTTATTATCTTCATTGTTGTGATGGGTTTACTGGTGTACACATATGTCAAAACCTATCAAAGTGTACACTTTACTACATGCAGTTTATTGCATACCAACTGAACTTCCATAAAACTTTTTTAAAAAAGAAATAAACATTGAAAAAATTCTTCACACACTTTTCTGGTAAAGATGGGTTTTCTCATTTTATAGATTAAAACACTGAGATGGTTATTGAAAGAGTGGCTCAATATTCTTTTCTGAACAGCCGTCCATCTTTTTGTAGTTAAAAATGATCCATCAGCGTCTGTTGTCTCCAACTAAAAGTTTGACTCTCTTGCCCACGTTGGCAAGTCACATATCTATTCTATTAACTCATTTGAGCTCAGATTTATGTTTTGAATGGCCCCATTAATCAGGCTGCAGTTTTCATCCCATGAGGATAACGGTATCTGTGACATCACAGTTAGAGGACTTCTTAACAGAAGAAAGTGCCAGAGAAAATGTTTGTAAAAAGATAATGACTGAAAAAAGGTGAGATAAAATTATTTATGTGTTGAACGCCCCCCACAGCTTAATTAATGGGGTCATGTACCCATTTATCTATGCTAATTATGTTTCCCTTTTCATTTTCTGCTCTCCTATATGTGGTAATTGGAAAAGACAAGTCTCTTTTGTGTCCTTTATTTTCCAAGTTTAAAAAGAAAAAGACTTTCCTCCTAACTGAAGTTAAAAGAGATGGAATATAAGTAATGCCATAATAAAAGTATTATATAATTACTTTCTACTTATCTATAGATAGATCAGATCTACTTTGAATTTTTTTTAATAAAGTCAAATCTGGCTAACTTCCCTTTGCATGCAAATGGTTTTTAGTATGTTTTCTTATAATGCACTCATGTGATTTTAGCAGAAATATTATGTAATTTGATATCAGAATAAGTTATAAAGACTTTGCATAATTCATTCCACTTGAATTTTGGATTTTGAAATTCTATTTTTGCAAAAACTCATTTTTTATAGCCTCCCTTCATTAACCAGTGTTTAATAGTTGATAAACTTCTGTGTGAAGAAAGAAGTGTCTCTCATGTTTATATTTTCATGTCACTCAAAATGCAAGCTGATTCTAACTAATACGTGGGAAAATGTGCAAGCCTTTATTATAGTAGTCACCACATAGTTAACTGGTTAGTGAATATTTTTGATTATTTCTCTCAAGTTTAGAACACAATGGTAAACTAATGACTAAATAAAATTCCCTCTCAGAAATGCACATTTCCGTTTGTAACTTCATTCTGAATTCATAGGATCCCAAAATATTTTTTTAAAAAATTAAAGACCATGTTGCCACATTGGACAGTTTTGCCTTTGTGTTTTTACTTTATAGCTTATTTACTGGAATTTCCATCATAATTATTACTTGTATGTCAACTCCACATTGCACCTCCCAGTTTAGGGAAGAGTCTCAGCTTCAGATCTCCTGTGTTCAAACACAGGCTGGTTCTATAAAGTAATTTTGTCCCTCTCACCCCCTTGTGCCTTATCAATAAAACAGGAATAATAGTACCTCTCATAGAGCTATCATAAGAATTAAATAAAATTTTAACAGTTGTTTACACAGTACCTATTATGTGCTGGATATTTATTTTAAATATTAACTAATATAATCCTAAAACAACCCTGTTATTATTCCCATTGTATATGTCAGGAGATAGAGGCACAGAGAGATTAAGTAATTTGTCTAAGGTCTGACAGCTCATCAGTATTTCAACCTGGGCATTCTATTTAACTGTTATGCTACTCATATGTTATTTGACAAAGATAGTCTTAATATTCCCTTTAGCATGAATAAACTTTGGAGAGATTTCTTCCTAATTATAGACCCCTGACCTCCTTTTTCTTATTTATTCCCCTTTGATATACCAATCTTCTCCCAGTCTCTTGCCAGTTTTACAACCCAGGAATATCTTTCTCAAGGACTAGGGAGCCATCCTTTTAAAATGTAATCATCAAGAAAGATAGTGCCAGAGGAGTGACGTCAGGATGATGGGAGAGTGAGCTGTTCCCTCAGTCTCTTGCCACTAAAATACAATGAAAAGCACATTCATTAATGAAAAGACAACATCCACACAGCACAATAGATGTCTGAGAGATCCATGCAGCCATATGTCTGAAGTTGGGAGCATTGGAGTACCAGGAAAGTAGTGGAAGGAGGTAAGTGGATCTCCTCCCCTTTCACAGTGGCAGAGATCTAGAGCATGGAACCTCAAGCAGTGGCCAGTGTGTGACTCTGAGAGAAGAGGGAGGAAGGCAGCCCTCTGCAGGAACGCTTTCACTCTCAGAGCTGCTTCTCAGCTTATGGGAACACTGCACCAAGGCAGCTCAGTCATTGTGGGGGCACCCCCAAACAAATCAAGCAGCCTAGGTGGGCCACCAGTGAGTGCAATGTGGGAGTGCAGGCATGAAAGAAAGTGCCCCCTCCCTACATCCTGACTGGCGCACCAGCTCAGCTGGTCAAGCAGGGCAGGTGATGTGTGCCACAGCACCTGAGCCTGTGTGTGTGAAGCAGCAGCAGCCAGCAAGCAAACACAGATGGGCCCAATCAACATAGCTTCTAACAGATAGACACAACTGCCAGTGGACACTGCAGGTTCAGAAAACACGGCTCCAGCCCCACTCCCCACTGGTGGCAGGTGGAATCTGTGACCAGATAATACCACTATGTGTCGGCAAAGGTCCACCCCATCAAACACCATGAAGAAATACATTAACACTCCAGACCAGAAGGAATATGACAAGCGTCCAGAAACCAATCTTGAAGTCACAGAAATTTACAATCTAAATGACAGAGAATTCAAAATAGTCATCATAAAGAAACTCAACAAGTTACAAGAAACCACATAAAGACAGTACAATGAACTCAGGAATAAAATTAATGAGAAGAGAGAATTCTTCACAAAAGAGACTGAAATTCTTTAAAAAAAAAAAGCAGAAATTCTGGAGATGAAGAACTCAATGAATGAGATAAAAACTATCTAGAATCCTTAAAAAACAGAGCTGACATTATAGAGGACAGAATTAGTAATGTAGAGGACAGAAATATAGAAATGCTTCAGGTGAAAGAAGAGTAAGAACTAAGACTAAAAAGAAATGAAGAAATTCTCTGAGAAATATCCAACTCAATTAGGAAATGCAACATGGCGATTACAGGGATTCCAGAGGAAGAAGAGAGGGAGAAAGGAGCTTGTTCAAATAAATTATAGCTGAAAACTCCCCAAACCTGGAGAAGGAGCTGGAATTACACGTAAATGAAGCCAATAGAACTCTTAATTACATCAGTGTAAAAAGACCCTTTCCAAGGCATGTATTAGTAAAACTGGCAAACATCAATGACAAAGAAAACATAGTAAGGGAGAAGAAAATAACCTACAAATGAACCCCTATCAGGCTTTCAGCAGATTTCTCAGCAGAAACCTTACAGGCTGGGAAAGAAGGAAATGATATTCAAAATACTGAAAGATAAAAACTTTTAGCCAAGAATACTCTATCCAGTGAAACTATCCTTCAGATATGATGGAGAAATAAAAACTTTCCCAAAACAATAGCTGAGGGAGTTTATCGCCACAAGACCCCCCTACAAGAAATGATCAAGAAGGCCCTTACTTCTGAAAAAAAAAAAGAAAAAGTTTACAAAGCCTTGACCAAGGAGATAAATAGACAGGCAAAATCAGAAAATTGCAGCTCTCTATCAGAACAGGTTAGCAAATAATTAATTATAACATTAAAGATAAAGGGAAGGAAAGCATCAAAAATAACTATGAGTACTTCATTTTAATCACAAACTCACAACACAAAACAGAATAAATCATGACAACAATAACTTAGATGAGGAAGAGGAGAGGGATGGAAACTGCTTAGGCTAAGGAGATAAGAGGCTATCAAAAATGGATGATCTCATCTATGAGATCATTTATACAAACCTCATGGTAACCACTAAGCAAAAAATCAGAACAGAGACACAACTGATAAATAAAGAGAAAATTGAGAAAACCATCATAGAAAATTACCAAACTGAAATGACAGTCAGAAATACACGGGATGAAACAAGGTAAATACAGAACAACTGGAAAACAGGAGATAAAATGGCAGTATAAAGCCCTCACATATAAATAATCACTCTAAATGTAAATGGAGTGAATTCTCCAATCAAAAGACACAGAATGGCTGGATGGATCAAAAAAACAAGACCCATATAAAGATGCATCCTCCAGGAACACATCTCAGCTCTAATGACCAAAACACGCTCAGAGTGAACAAATGGGAGGCAATACTCCAAGTAAATGGGCAAATAAAAGAAAGTAGGTGTTGCCATACTTATATCAGACAAAGTAGACTTCAAGATAAAAAAGGCAATGAGGCAAAGAAAGGCAGTATATAATGATTAAAGGGACATTCCACTAAGAGGACATAGATTTACGAATATATATACACCTAACACAGGAGTACCAAAGTACACAAAGCAACTATTAACAGACCTAAAGAGAGAAATTAATAGCAACACAATAATAGTAGGGGATCTCAACACCCCACTTACATCAATGGATAGACCATCCAGACAGAAAGTCATAGTGGAACTAAACAAAAAGCTAGTCCAGATGGACTTAATAGATATATATGGAACACTTCATCCAAAAACAGCAGAATACACATTCTTCTCAAGTGTACATGGAACATTCTCAAAGATAGACCATAAGTTGGGGAACAAGGCAAGCCCCAGTAAATTTAAGAAGACTGAAGTCATATCAAGAATCTTCTCTGACCATAAAGAAAAAAGCTGGGAAAGTCCCAAATATGTGCTGACTAAACAACATGCTACTGAGCAACCAATGGGTCAATGAATAAATTAAAGGAGAAATCAAAAAATATCTGGAGACAAATGAAAATGAAAATACATCATACTAAGTCATATGGGATGCAGCAAAAGCAATCCCAAGAGGGAAATTCATAGCAATACAGCCCCACCTCAACAAACAAGAAAAACCTTAAATAAATAATCTTAAACTACATCTAAGAGCACTACAAAAAGAAGAACAAACAAAGCCCAAATTCAGCAGAAGGTGGGAAATAATAAAACTAGATAAGAAGTAAACGAAATAGAAACCGAAAAACAGTAGAAAGCGTCAACAAAACTAAGAGCTGGTTCTTTGAGAAGATAAACAAAATCAACAAACCCTTAGCCAGATTCATGAAGAAAAAAAGAGAAAATGCTCAAATAAATAAAATTAGAAATGAAAGAGGAGAAATTACAATGGATACCACAGAAATACAAAGGATTATGAGAATAGCATGAAAAACTATATGCCAACAAATTGGACAATCCAGAAGAAATGGATAAATTCTTAGACTTAAACAATATCCCAAAACTGAACCAAGCAGAAATAGAGAATCTGAATAGACCACTCACAAGTAAAGAGATTGAAACAGTAATCAAAAACTTCCCAAAAAAACAAAAGTCCAGGACCAGATGGCTTCTCCAGAGAATTCTACCAAACATTCAAAGAAGATTTAATACCTATCCTTCTCAAACTATTCAAAAAAACTGAATAAGATGGAATACTTCCTAACTCTTTCTATGAGGCCAACATCACTCTGATCACAAAGCCAGACAAGGACAACACAAAGAAGGAAAATTACAGGCCAATATCGCTGATGAACATAGATGCAAAAATTGTCAGCAAAATATTGCAAACCAAATACAGCAATACATTAAAAGGATCATATGTCATGATCAAGTGGGATTTATACCAGTGACGCAGGAATGGTTCAACATCTACAAATCAATCAATGTGATACACCACATTAACAAAATGCAGCATAAAAATCACATGATCCTCTCAATAGATGCAGAGAAAGCATTTGACAGGATCCAACATCCATTTAGGATAAAAACTCTCAATAAAATGGCTACTGAAGGAAAGTACCTCAACATAATAAAGGCCATATATGACAAACCCACAGCCAACATCATAGTCAGTGGGGAAGAACTGAAAGCCATCCCTCTGAGAACAGGAACAAGACAAGGGTGCACACTCTTGCCATTCTTATTCAACACAGTACTGGAATTTTTGGCCAGAGAAATTAGGCAAGATAAAGAAATAAAAGGTATACAAATTGGTAAGGAAGAAGTAAAACTCTCACTGTTTGCAGAGGACATGAATCTGTATATGTAGAAAACACTAAAGAATCCACCAGAAAAACTATTAAGAATAATCAACAACTGCAGAAAAGTCTCAGAATACAAAATCAACTTACAAAAATCAGTTGCATTTCTATACACTAATAATGAACTAACAAAAATAGAACTCAAGAATATAATCCCACTTACAATTGCAACAGAAAGAATAAAATACCTAGGAATAAATTTAACCAAGGAGGTGAAAGATCTATACAATGAAAACTATAAGACATTATTGAAAGAAATCGATGATGACATAAAGACATGGAAAGATATCCCATGCACATGGATTGGAAGAATAAACATAGTTAAAATGTCTATATTACCTAAAGCAATCTACAGATTCAATGCAATCCCAATCAGAATCCCAATGACGCGGAAATAGAACAAAGAATCCTAAAATTCATATGGGGCAACAAAAGACTCTGAATAGCTAAAGCAATCCTGAGAAAAAAGAACAAAGCTGGAGGCATCACAATTCCTGACTTCAAAACATACTACAAAGCGACAGTAATCAAAACAGCATGGTACTGGTACAAAAACAGACACACAGATCAGCGGAATGGAATTGAAAGCCCAGGAATAAAACCACACATATATGGACAGCTAATTTTCGACAAAGGCGCTAAGAACATGCAATGGAGAAAGGAAAGTCTCTTCAATAAATGGTATTGGAAAAACTGGACAGCCACATGCAAAAGAATGAAAGAAGACCACTATCTTATGCCACACACAAAAATTAACTCAAAATGGATTAAAGACTTGAAGGTAAGATTTGAAGCCATAAAACTCCTAGAAGAAAATATAGGCAGTACACTCTTTGAAATTGGTCTTAGCAGCATTTTTTCTAATGCCATGTCTACTAAGGCAAGGGAAAAAAATAAATAAACAAATGGGACTACATCAGACTAATAATAAAATGTGTAGCTTTTTACATGTCATACTTCAATAAAATAGTTTAAAAACAAAAAGAAAAGATGGTGCTCCTATTTCTGTGTCTCTGTGGGAAGATACCAGTCTAACTTTGATAAGCACCAATTAGCAAATACAGATGGCCTAATCTCATGACCTCACTTCTTCCAGTAGTTTCCCACTAACTCACCCCAGCACTAAAATAGTCTCCCTCCTTTTGTGTCGGTGGAGTGGCATTCAATCTCTCGCCCCTATTGTAATAGTCTTGACCCCGTTGCAATATTCTTGAATAAAGTTTTCCTTGCACGTTGAACTCTATCCAGTACAATTTTTCTTTGACATATCTCCCAGCCTGATATATAGTACATGCTCCAAACATGTTAATTACTATTATTATTTGATTTCATATTAAAATGATATTATTGTTTTTTACTTTTCAAATATTCTTCATGGACCATAATTTCAAGTTAAAGTTTCTCCAGTAAACATTCTCTTCTAAACGTTCTCCAGTGTGTTGATGTCACTGAAAGTGAAGTGCCCATGACTGGGGGTATTATTCAAGATGTCTTAGGGAAGCAGAGAAGAGCAGGATTAGTTCTGCTGCCTCAGATCTAAGGATTACATTTCAATTAACACAGCCTCAGCCATGTTACTATTTCATAATATTGAGTTTATGATCAACTAAATTCCTAAACCTATTTTTACATTTGTAGGTACTTAGCCATGGTTTCCACACTTTATACACTTTGATTGTGAGTAAGCTGCTTTCTTACAACTCCATCCAACTGCAGTGTATTCACAGGAGCAGTGTAGACATTCAATATGCAAAACTCCTCTTGCAAAACAAATTACAACTGAAAATATGGCAAATATTTTATTTGTGAGTGATATGGACAATTTAAATCAGATGTCATTTTGTACTATACAAATAGATCAAATTATAAACCTTTACTATTCTTTTTTTCTTTTTCAATACCATCCAAAATTTTAGTACAATTAAGATCTAGAGGGAAAAATTGCTTGCTCTGTCCTGTATTAAAGCTAGTTGTCTATGTCTACAAAAAGATTAAACAACTTCCCTGAGATTCCATAAGTCCCAAACCCTTATTTGCCTGACTACAGAATTTTTTCAACTTTTAAATGGGGACAATACTAACACAATGGGACAGGCTTGAGAATGAAATTAGATAACTTATGTCAGGTATGTGTATGACACAAATATATTCTAAATAAATGTCATTTCCATCCCTCACCACTAAATAAGCCCTCCACCCATGGCCCCTCCAGTAATTCCTCACATAAAGGACTGTGGCTAGACCTTGTGTTACGATTTCTACTGGCAGAACTTCTCCAGTCACCTTTGGAAGATAATTTTGAAATTTAAATAAAATTGCAAATATGAGGTTTTTTTTTTTTTCAAAAAATATGACTCAATAAAATGGGTGAACCTGTTAGTCTATAACCTATTTAAACAACTAATGGAAGAGTACATCAATAGGTACATGGATAAGACACACACATGTGAGAGACAATTATAAGGAGTACTTTAAATACAGTAGTCCCCCTTATCCGTGGGGGATATGTTCCAAGACCCCCAGTGGGTGCCTGAAACCGTGGATAGAACTAAACCCTTATGTATACTATGTTTTTTCCCATACATACATACTTATGACAAAGTTTAATTTATAAACTAGGCAAGTAAGAGAATAACAACAATAACTAGTAATATAATAGAACAATTATAACAATACACTGTAATAAAAGTTACCATAGATCTTAGACACCTCAGCATATGATTTTTTTTTTTTTCTTTCCTTATTAAGTCAGGAACTTGCACCGTTTCGCTTAAGGGAAGCACTTGAGGGCTTCTCTCTGGCATATCGAATTGCCAGCATCACATGGCTTTGGGGCCATTATTAACTAAAGTAAGTGTTACTTGAACCTAAGCACCATGATACGGACCCAGGCGATCTGATAACCAAGTGGCTACCAAGTGACTAAGGGGTGGGGAGCATCAACAACGCAGATCCACTGGACAAAGGGATGATTCATGTCCTGGGCTAGTGGAAGCAAGATGGCGCCAGATTTCATCACGCTACTGAAAACTGCATGCAATCTAAAACTGAAGAATTGTTTATTTCTGGAATTTTCCATTTAATATCTTCAGGCTATGGTTGACCAAGGGTAACTGAAACCACAGAAAACGAAACCCCGGATAAGGAGGGACTACTGCACTGATTTCCATTTCTAACATGAGGTCTGTGGTATTCTTCATGCTGTCTCTTTGTATGCAAAGTGTCTTTTCTCTTTCTTCTGGATACTTGTAAGATATTTGTTGTTGTTGTTGTATTTATCATTAATTTTCCACAATTTGATTTTGATCAGCCTTGGCATGGTGTGCGTATGTGTTTGTGTGCGTATGATTGCAGTTCATTGAGGTTCTTGGATCTGTGGGATTATTTATTTTTCATCAAATTTTATTTCCTAGGCACAGGTAGTTGTCTCTCACACATACACAGATCACTACTAAGGTGAAACATCAAGGCCAATCATCCACAGATATCTCTGTGTGTACGTGTATGTGTGTACCTACTTCTCTCCAGGACTTTGCCATGCAAATTCTACCTACATTTTCTCCCCAAACTCCAGTCTCAATTTCTTTAATTCTGCAAGATCACAAACTTTCTTTGGGTTGCCCCTTTCTGCATTCCACAACTTTCCACATGTTTGCACTCTCTGCAAACTATCCACACAGGCAGCAGGCTGGGAAATTGCAGGGGTCTACTCATTTTTATTCTATTTATCAAAGATCAGAGCCCCGCACTACCTGTTGCCCAATGTCTCAAAACCATTCCTTCATATATTTCATCCAGTTTCTAGTTGTTTAAGGGTAAATCTGGCCCTGTTACTCAGTCATGGCTACATGAATTTTGCACTGTCTGTCAATTATTGCTTCATTTATTTTGAAACTTTTGCATTAGGTATATACATATTTAAGAATTGTCATATCTTATTGATGAATGGACACCTTTATTATTATGAAATGCTCCATTTACATATGAAATATTCCTTCTTCTTCAGCCTGATTTTTCTGGTACTCATATGCTTACTACAACTTTCTTGTGATTAGTGTCTGCATAGAATGTGTCTTTCTAAACTTTTACTTTTTAATCTAGCTATGATTTTTAAAATATATCTACTATGGTTTTCTTGCAGAAAACATATAATTGTGTTTGGCTTTTTTATCGAGTTTGATTATCTCTACCTTTTAATTAGAATGTTTAAACCTTTAGAAAATTTTGTGATTTTCAATATGTTTAGATATAAATCTATATATGTAATCTTACTATAAATATTGCTATTTGATTCCAATTTGTTTTATCTGGTCTTTGCCCCCTCTCTCTCTTTTTTTCTTTTCCACCTGCTTTTGAATTAATTGAGTATATTTGTATTCCATATTTTGTTAATTACTGGCTATTTAGCTAACTTCCTTTGTTTTAATTTTAGTGAGTTTTCTAGAGTTACAGTAAACATTTTTAATTTATCACATTTCACCTCCAAATAATACTGTGCTATTTCTCATATAAATTTAAGAATCTTATATTATTCTGTCTTTTCTCCCTCCCATACTTTTGAAATTGTTGCCATGTGTTTTACTTCTATGTGTGTTTGAAACCACATATGCTATGCATTTTTTTTTCTTTAGTCTCTCAGTTTTATTTTTATATAATAGACTCGGTATTTTTAGGGAAGTTTTAAGTTCACAGCAAATTGAAAGGAACATACAGATTTTCCATGTCTACTCTGCCAGCATATATGCAAAGCCTCCCTCCACATTTAACATCCTGCATCTGAGTAGTACGTTTCTTACAATCTATAAATCTACATTGACACATCATTATCATCCAAAGATCATAGACTACATTAGGGTTTACTCTTGATGTTGTACAGTCTATAGGTTTTGACAAATGTATAATGACATATATCCACCATTACAATATAATACAGAATAGTTTCATGCTCTAAAAATCCTATGTGCTCCACCTATTCATCTCTCCCTCCCCGCTAAACCCTGACACCCACTGATATTTTTACTGTCTCCACAGTTTTGCCTTTTCCAGAACGTCATATAGTTGGAATCATATAGTATGTGGCCTTTTCAGATTGGCTTCTTTCCCTTTCTTTCATGGATTGTGCCTTTGGAGTTGTATATAAAAAGTCATTGCCAAACCCAAGGTCATCTAGATTTCTCCTATGTTATCTTCTTGGAGTTTTATAGTTTTACATTTTACATTAGCTCTATCATTTATTTTGAGTTAAATTTTGTGAAGCGTTTAAGGCCAGTGTGTAGATTCATTTTTTTGCATATCGATGTCCAGTTGTTCCAGCATCATTTCTTGAAAAAACTGTCTTTTCTCCATTTTATTGCCTTCCACTATCTAGAATTTGCCTCCAGGCAGAAAGCTTTGCTAATCCTGGTGAGAAAGATCTTCACACTGAGCGTTAGCCCAGGCATCGGGTATTGGAGCCCAAAGATTACAAAGGGCTTCTATGAGGAAGGATGGCCCCAAGTGGCCATTCAGAACCTGAGAAGGATCAGGAGAGTGTCTATGTGGGAAGCAGTCAAAGAAAGAATGATATGGCTTCAAAAACCAAATTCCTGCACTTACTCTTGTCTGATGTTTGTGAACAGTTTTTTTCCACTATTTTTTTTGTCTAATTTACCAGTTGTTTACAATACAATGCATGTCCTTTAGAAATTATTACTTTATGTATAGAAGCAGAAATCCTATTTATATTTTTCCATCTATTTCAACATATTTAAAGCTGTGAGTTAATATTGATACCACCAGGGCTAATCCAATCACTTTCTTCCTTTTGATAACTCTCTTCTCAAACAGTGAGAACCCTACTGCTGTTATCTTTTTTTTTTTTTTTTGTGAGGAAGATCAGCCCTGAGCTAACATCCGTGCTAATCCTCCTCTTTTTTTGCTGAGGAAGACCGGCTCTGAGCTAACATCTATTGCCAATCCTCCTCCTCCTTTTTTACCCCAAAGCCCCAGTAGATAGTTGTATGTCACAGTTGCACATCCTTCTGGTTGCTGTACGTGGGACGTGGCCTCAGCATGGCCGGAGAAGCGGTGCGTTGGTGCGCGCCCGGGATCCGAACCCGGGCCGCCAGTAGCAGAGCGAGCGCACTTAACCGCTAAGGCACGGGGTCAGCCGCCTACTGCCATTATCATTAATATGCTCATTTATATGATCCATCCTCCTAAATCTAACAACACTTCCCTTTGCCAGTGCTCTACGTGACCCACTGAGCTCTAATAGCCACCCAGCTATTCCCTCCCCATATAAACATCCCCATTACCCCCATTAAGGCCTCAGCATTCCATGCCTGACCAACCCTCTGCATGGTCACCTTCCTCTACCTGATGGGACTCTGACACATCACAATGGACTTGCCTCTTCTACACGCATTCCCTTTGTCCTACCTGTACTCTGACACCTTAGACAGGGCTGCTCCCACTTTTGGATGTTTTCCTTACTCATTCAGACTCTGAGTAACTTTGCTAGACTGCTCTCCATTAGAAACCTTCCTCACCATTTTTAGGTTCTGTCACCCTTTCATTGTGTTTTCTCTCCACATAGACACCTTCCTGATCATTCTCAGGCTCTGATTGGTCATGCTGGGCTATCTCTCCTTATGGAAGCACTTCACAACATTTGGGCTCCAGCACCCCACGCCTCAGCACCACTCTATGTGAAGACCTTCCTCACCATGCTGGGGCTCCAACACTGCTTGCCAGGCCACACCTCACAGGATGCTCTTCTCTCTGACTCAGGCTCTGAGTTTTATACTAGGTCACCTTAAAAATCTGTCAGTTTTTCTGCCAGTAACATGCTGTTTTGGTTACTATAGCTTTGTAGTATATTTTGAAGTCGGGGATTTTGATACCTCCAGCTTTGTTCCTTTTTCTCAGGATTGCTTTGGCTATTCGGAGTCTTTTGTTCTTCCATATAAATTTTAGGATTCTTTGTTCTATTTTCCGTGAAGAATGTCATTGGGATTCTGATTGGGATTGCATTGAATCTGTAGATTGCTTTAGGTAATATGGACATTTTAACTATGTTTATTCTTCCAACCCATGTGCATGGGATATCTTTCCATGTCCTTATGTCATCATCGATTTCTTTCAATAATGTATTACAGTTTTCATTGTATAGGTATTTCACCTCCTTTGTTAAATTTATTCCTAGATATTTTATTCTTTTTGTTGCAATTGTAAATGGGATTATATTCTTGAGATCTCTTTTCGTTAGTTCATTATTAGAGTATAGAAATGCAACTGATTTTTGTAAATTGATTTTGTATTCTGAAACTTTGCTGTAGTTGTTGATTATTCTTAATACTTTTTCTGGTGGATTCTTTAGTATTTTCTACATATACAGATTCACGTCCTCTGCAAACAGTGAGAGTTTCACTTCTTCCTCACCAATTTGGATCCCTTTTATTTCTTTTTCTTGCCCAATTTCTCTGGGCAAAACTTCCAATACTATGCTAAATAAGAGTAGCAAGAGTGTGCACCCTTATCTTGTTGCTGATCTCAGACGAATGGCTTTCAGTTTTTCACCATTAAGTACGATGTTGGTTGTGGGTTTGTCATTTATGGCCTTTATTATGCTGAGGTACTTTCCTTCTATACCTATTTTATTGAGAGTTTTTATCATAAATGGATGTTCAATCTTGTCAAATGCTTCTCTGCATCTATTGAGATGATCATATAATTTTTATTCCTCATTTTGTTAATGTGGTGTATCACATTGATTGATTTGCGGATGTTGAACCATTCCTGCATCCCTGGAATAAATCCCCAAGTGCCCATCAATGGATGAATGGATAAAGAAGATGTGATATATATATACATATATATACACGATGGAACACTACTTAGCCATAAAAAAGACAAATTTGTGCCATTTGCAACAACAGGGATGGACTTGAGGGTATTATGGTAAGCAAAATAAGCCAGACAGAGAAAGACAAACACTGTATGATTTCACTCATATGTGGAAGATAAACAAACACAAATTAGCGGTTACCAGAGGCAAAGGGTGGGGGAAATGGTAAAGGGGTACATATGTATGGTGACAGATAAAAACTAGACTATTGGTGGTGAACACGATGCAGTCTATACAGAAACTGATATGTAATAATGTACACCTGGGATTAGATGATATTATAAGCCAACATGACTTCAATAAAAGAATTAAATTTAAAAAATCTGTCACCCCATTTCAGGCCACCTTCACGAACTGTCAGTATCCTCTGCTTCTCTCTCTCTCTCTTGCTCTAACTTTCACTCCCTGCTTCGCTCTATCGGTTTGCATAGACGTCCTTCTCAACCAAAAGTCTGATACACCATGCCAGGCCTTCTTCTAATATAAATTCCCTCTGTAACTCACTCAGGCTCTGATAACTCACACTCAGTCACTGATACGCTTAGACCATTTGGGTTTGCCTCTTCACATTAGGTTACTCCCCTACATGGACACATTCCTCACCCCACTTTGGCTCTGCCATCCATGCTGGGACTTCTACAAGCATGGGACACCTTCTTTCCCCTACTTGGGCACTGCCAACCTGCACCAGGTTATCCACATACTTGGACAACTTCTGTAGTCTACTTGACTTCAGACACCCCTCATTGTGGGCATGACTTCCTGACTCTACTTGGACTCTGACTCCTTACAGCAGGCTGTATCCTGTGTGGGCACCCTCTTCACTCCACTAACATTCCAAAAACCCATGCCTGGCTGATTCTCCATGTGGATGCACTCTGTAATCCTACTTGGACACATTATGCTAAGTAGCCTCTCAATATGGATGTCTTTGTCACTCTGTTCGGGCTCTGATACATTAAGCCAGGACACCCTCCAAATGATGTCTACCTTGTTCTGCCTCCAACTAATGGCTTTAGGGTTGAATAGTTCATGAAGTAAAGGGAAAGGTATAGGAAAGAAAGAGGAGAGAAGAATGAATAGCAGAGGAAAACCCGTAATAGTATTTGAAGTCATAAAACTATATAATATAATGTAGAGGCTGATGAATTATTGAGTAGTCGTATTATGGGTCACTATGTATTTATTCTCTTCTATTTCAAAATTTTTAACAATAAAATACATTTTTCTAATAGTAAGGTATAATATTTTTCAGGAAAGAGTGTATGTTTTCAAAGAGATTATTTTTATTATTTTAAGTAAGACTTATTTACACTTGCTGACAAATACAGATGTTAATAATTCCAGTAGGTTAAAAAAATCCATAGTTATTTAAATTAGGTGATCAGTACATGTCTATCTGTACCTGTACTATCAAAAATTTATAATAAAAATTCCATATATTAAATCAAAATCCAAGAGACTTTCCATACTTGGGTGAATCTATTGATTCAAACTTCCTATGTTAGAGACAGATGAAAAGTCAAATGTAGTTCCTTTCATCCTAACAAAAACAAAAACAAATAAAAAGGAAAAATTTAGAATTTGTGAATCCATATTTATGGAAATAAAATCAACTATTTTGTGGCACAAATAAAAATGGCATGCTAAGTACTAAGATACATGTAATTTTATTTATTATTTTGCAATGGAGAAGACATATATACCACATATATAGAAGGAAAACATATTTACTCATGGCAAGAGAGACTCTCGTCAGTCTCGTCCCAGGGACCAACTAAGTGTTATAAGTTAGTTATTTGAACCTCTCAATGCTTTCTTCCTTCCCTCAGAAACAGTTATAAGAATCCAACACTCTGCACTGTAGACTTCCTTTGTCTCTTCCAAATTTTTCCGAGTTCCAGAAATTAAGGGGATTTTTGACAGGAGGATGAAAAATTTTCTGTCATCTCTAAGTAGTGGTGGTTTCAGCAGTAACTGCAGAGACAGTTATTTCAGGTGGAGTTCAGTACAGGATGATCCTGCCATTGTGGTTTACAATGTCCAATTGGGCTTAACTGGGATGTACTCTGAAACAATATGGTTCATATTCATTAGTTATAACTCTGTGGGTAAGGATAAGATAGTTATAAACAGCTGTTGCTTCCACAAGCTTAGCCTGGTCTCCATAGGAAGTTGATGGATTTGGGGTGGGATAGGGGTAGGGGTAAATAAATGGAAGTAAGTTTAGAGGACATTATTTTACGAGTCATACTTAAATTGTGTTCTTACACGCTAGGGATTTTTAATAAGAGATGTTATTTTTCTCTACTGGAACTTAATTTCATTTTAAATTAAAGAAAATAAAATTAACATTTATGAACCTGTAATATGTGTCAGATATTGAATACGACCCTTACATATATCTTTAACATTATCTTCACACTTAAATCCTGTATTCAATCCATCTAAGTGGTATAGGCAACAGCTGGCAAATGCTAAACTGAAATTGCAACCTAGATATGGCTTACCTCAAAAATCCACTATTTTTCTAATAAAGTATGTTTAACATCCCTGATTTTAACCTACAATAGAGCAATAAGAACATAAAATATTTTTGTCAGAAATATCTGGATTTTTAACAGAATTCACACTCTGTTCAGCCTATTTCCTTTAGAAATTTCAACAGACATACCTTATCAGGTAAGTGTGAATCTTCACACTGCCGTTGTAACTCATTGATCTAAGCAACACCATCAATGCAGTGGCTGAATTATAAATATATACCCAGGCACACTCATGCCAATATTGTATGTTTGGGCCATCTAGCTGCTCAAATTGAGGAAAAAAAGTCAAATTAATTCCAATAGCACCAGATAAATACTGTCTACATGACTCTTAAATTTCTTCCAAAACATTCATCCCTAATGTATGTCAAATCAATGCTTTAACACCTATAGGGACTGGGTACTCATTATCTCAGGTAGCAGACATACTTGGATCTCTCTGGCACAAAACTCTGCCTTCACTTAAGCACAAATCTATATTTGAAATACTTATCTAAAACAGACATTAATCCCCCTGCTCATGACAAGCTTTCAAATACTGAAGAGATATACCCAATTCCCTTGTGAGCCCACTCTTCTCTATTTTAAAATGCCACACTGTCTTCCATCACATGTCTTGTGAAATAATTTAGAGTCCCTTGAATTCTTTTTCATTTTTCTCTGAATTAATTCCATTTTTATATACCTGACATTGAACAAAACATCTGAGGAAATGTAATTACCCTTAATTCCCTCAGCCGGCAAATTATGTCATTTGTCATACACAATTATAATTCCTTTGAGGGTCTTGTCATTTTGTGGCTTCTACAGACTCTAGTAAAGTGCACATAGTCATCTTTTCTTTAAAAAGTTAACTAGAAGATTACACATTTTAAAACATTATTAATTATGTTTCACTTATAATTAACTGCAAGAAACTGAAAATATAGAAGACATAGATGAGTAGTTAATAAATGTTTGCTCTCTGGCAGCTATATCAGCAATGAATGTGTTAGCTTATGTAAATATTATTTTGAAGCTGCCTTAGGTGAGCAGTTAATTTGTATGATTTTCCTACAATATGTTCATCGCAGAGATTCAATTTACTCTTCAATGACGATAAAATGGTTATACAGTTCAATAGAGAACTACTAAGGTCAAACCTCATATAATAAAGACACTCAAATTGTTCCTTTAAGCTTCTTCCCCTTTTAAGGTTTTTCTTTACACCAGGAGTTTTAAATCAAAAACCAATTAGAATAAAATAAAATCCAATTTTATGGGCCATGGAGAGACCATACAACTTCATTTACCATTACAGAGTCTCTCCCACTTAGATCTCTTTTGAACATTTTATTCCTGGGGAATATCTTTTTTCCAATTGCATCAGTAAACTAAAGATGTAACACTGTTCAATTTTTCTTGTATGTGCGTTGCTCTCAACTGGCATCAGCTGAAATCAGTTGTCAGTCTCTAGGATGCGATGAGAACTACCTTTTGCCACACAGAATGTCTTGACACAGGTATTATAGTACCAGTGAAAGCTTTCTCTGGAGGACACATTTTCTGAACACCCTGCAAATGTATTCCTTTAAAAAAATTCTTTTTCACATGAGTTCCCCTATGAAGAATTCTTATGGCTGTATTTGTTTCAAAGGAAAAATGCATGCCTCTAAATTTACTACTTATTTAAGATTCATATGAGTATGTACGCTTGCAGATATTTAACCAAAATATAATACATTAAAATCAATCTAGTTTTTTCTTTTGTAGCATAAGAAATAAAAAATAAATTAGCATATTAATCTTTTCACACTGGATACTAAATATGGCCTTGGGACCAAATATAAAAAGAAAAAATCTAGTACCTTATATTATAAAATTTTGTGAACCCTTGTGCTTTGGAGTCTAAATAAATGTAAATATTCTAAATAATATATTAGGAATTACATTTTAAATATTGAACAATACAATAGGAAACTGAAAATATGCACTTAGAAAATAGTCTTTAGTTCCTTTAGACATTCTTGCGTTTGCCTATGCTCCACCAATAAAAAGCATTATCTTTTTATTCTTATTTTAATCTTCAGCAACTCTATATTATAAAATGAACAAAAACTTCAAAACGAGGGAATCATAGAATGTGTGCCTATCTTAATTGTTGAAGTCCAGCTTAGTGACTATAACTGTTACTGAATATTCAGTGACAAAAATTGGCAGTTGAGAGGATGGGGGGATGGAGTACGTGACAGTCAAGCTGATGAAATAAATTAAGTCTCTGGGAAGGGACGAGCAGTATAAGGGAAAAGAGGTCAGGCTAGAGAGATTAAATGGTTTGACACCATCTCACTCCGCCACATATCACTATAGTTGTGCACTGAGTACTTTAAAGGAAGATGACTCTTGTATTCTAACTCATTTTTGTCTGTTTTTTAAAACCATTTTTCCCTGTTCCCTCATCTTTGAAGGAGTACTGTTCACGGTCTTATATCCTACCACTCCTCTTCTCCTTGTTCTGCTTCTTTCCTCGTCTTTTCTCATCTTCTCCCCTCAGTTTTATTCTTCTGTCTTCTGCTTCTCTCCCTTGAAAGGACCAAAGTGGGGATTTGGTAGAGGAAAACTTTTTCACTTTCTTTTATTCTGCCAAATTGAGACAAAATTCTCAATGAATAGGTTCTTTCTAATTTTTGAGAGTATATTACGCCAGCTTTAAAGATGCAATTAAACAATAGTAACCCAGCTGGATTTTTTAAAAATATAATAATTTTTCTGTTATAATATATTTCCATATTTTATATCAAATTAATTAAATTTTCAGGTACTCAATATTCATAGCCTGCCAGGTGATAAACATAAACCATCAAGCAAAAAGAGATCACTACATGATCTCAAAGGTCCTGTATTGAGTAGGGTAAAGGCCAAGGTTTTAAACATGGCTGAGATTTGACCTGAACAAACCAATTAAACTCTCTGTGCTTCATTTATCATTAGTATTAAGTGAATATATTCATAGCTGTGGTTATTCTACATAACTATCTTATTACGGTACTAAGTAAACAGTGCCCTATAAAACAAAATGAGAAATAGAGCCAGTTGTAGAGTATTTCAGTAATGAGATAAAGTAAGTTCTGCCCGTTTTTCTTTCAGGACTGTCTCTTTGTATGACAACATATATATCCAGGAGTCACATTTGTACCTTCAAATACGTGAAGGACATTTTTAAACCTGACCTTGCAATCTTTCTTAAGTAACTCTTCCAATTCAAAACTCTCCCCGTCTCCTTCTGTCAAATCACACTTCGTTTTCATTTATAGCTTCACGCCATGGTTTTTTACTTGATTATTTTCTGTCCTGTCAATTAGACTATAAGCTCCATGACATTGGGGGACATATCTTTTTAGTTCATCATTGTACACCCAGAACATAAGAGAAGGGATAGAGGAAAAGTATACACAGATAATCCAGTTAAAAAATACTTAATAGTAGACATTGTGAAATCATTCACAACAAAAATAAAACACAAATTAAAATACTAATGAGATATCGTTCATCATCAAAAACATTGCCAAGGCATAAAAACATTGACAGAGCCCAGAAGTGGCAAAGTTGTGGAGAAATTGACCCTTATTTATATCTAATTATAAATAACTGCATTGTTTTCAGAGTAAATTTTAAATTTGAGAGAAGTAATTCTTTAGGTGAGTGTTATTAGGTTGGTGGGGAATAAATTTTCTTTCACACACCAACCAAGAGATTCTAGAATGTGAATTTAGTACTGGCAAAAAACTGTAAAAGGAACAAAACTTGTTAACAGCTACCAGCTACGATCATCGATCCCTTGTCATCTAGGTAAGATTAGCTTGAACACCTATTTTATGTCCTGTGGAAAGAATAATGTCTTCCCCAAGATTTCTACAAATGAATAGATAGCCACCTGTGGCTCTATTACTCTCATTTATTTAATACTCTTTCTCTGTTTATGCTCTTTTCACTTTGGTAACAATCTCAAGCATCCATTTGCCTTGAAATTTCCCCATCCCTCAACTAGATCAAGCAAATGCTAATACAAGAAAAATGTTTTTCTGCAAGATTTTAATGAAGGTTTGTCAGTTATGAAAGAGGAATTACTTTGCTGAACATTTAAATATTATTTACCAGCTGTCACTTTTCTTAAAACGTCTCAGAGCCATGTTAAACCAGTGGCCGTATCAACCATCGTCATGTTTCTGCCTCCTGTCTCCTCAACTCCACTTTGCACATTTCCTGCAGGGACCTTCCAAATGTGTTCTCATTTTTCAGTCCCTCCTAGCAATCTAAGTTGCAGGTCTATAATATTACGAAATGTTCAGTTAAAATAAATGCAGGGTACTTTGTGACCTTTTGTCAATAAGAAGGACAATTTTTTTTTGACTTAAAAATAATCCATCTAGTTTAGAAGTTAGTAGCATTTTAGAAAACTTATCTCCTGTTTAGATGATTCAAATAATTTGTAGTGTGGTAGAAACGACATGTGACTGAGAATTGTGAGATTTCTAATTTTGGCTCTGACCAATGACTTTTAGGAAATCTATTCTAATCTCAGCTCTAACCATTAAGCTTTAGGAAAGTTGTGGAAAGTAGAATAATAACTCCTTAAAAATGTGTATGTTATAATCCCTGGAACCTGTGACTATGTTACTTTACATGGAGAAAGAGACTTTGCAAGTATGGTTAAGGGTAAGGACCTTGAGACGAGCAGATAATTTTGGATTATCTGCGTGGGCTCCACCTAGTCACCTGAGTCCTTGAAAGAACCTTTCCTGACTGTGGCCAGAGTAAGAAAGCTACTACAGAAGAATGATTAGAGAGATGCAATGTTGCTGGCTCTGAAGATGGAATAGGGAGGCCATAAGCTACATAATCTTGGTGGCCTCTAGAAGCTGGGAAAGGAAAGGAAACATGTTCTCCCCTAGAGGCTCTGGAAAGGAACATAGTTGTGCTGATGCCTTGATTTTAGGACAGTGAAACATATGTTGGACTTCTAACCTACAGAGGTGTAAAATAATAAAATTATGTTGTTTTAAGCTACTAAATTTATAGTAATTTCTTACAGCAGTAATGGAAAACTAATACATAAGTCATTTATTCTTATTCCATCTACATATAAAGAGATGGTTAGAATGAAAACTCTCCAAGACCTTTCCAGATCTCAATTGTCTGATGAATATGCCTCCAGTGGTAATTTTGGGAGGCTAATCTTTATTATTTTCCTGAGGAACCACCAATCAATATAAACCTATGATTATTGGCCTCCTCTACTCAGAAGTGCACTTTAAAATGTACTGTACTCTAATACTCCTTATAGTAGATTTATTGAGATCAGTAAATCTCCAAACCGATACCTTCTAACCTCAGATAGCACAGTCCTGTTAAAAGATTCACTGACTATACGCCTGGGTGTGATCTTTTTAAGTTTTCTAGTGCTAAATTGGACCCTGACAACCTGATTCCTATCTGAAAATCAGACAATCACATCCCTCTTTATGGGTTAATAATAGATTTTAATATAAAAGAGACAGAGAATAAATTTTATCAGTCATAATTTACTTGCCCAGACTAGTGGAAATATCCCAGCAGGCCCAGGCTTCATGTGCTTGTAAGAAATCCTTGTTACTGATATCTCTTATTCCTTGTTATTGCTAATATGAACCAAAGGAATCCTCTTTCTTCAATCTTTCCAGGTATTCACTTGCCCATTTTGAGTTAACTCTTAAGTAATTACAACACCCACTGCTCTTGTTTTTGTAGTCCCCTAGAGAAGACATTAGATCTCAAAAATCCTTTATCCGCTATAAAAGTTTGCATTTACAGCTTTTAAAACTACAAGCGTGGCCCCTTTGCTTCCTAGCCTGCTATTGATACACACATTTTCAATATTGGTGATATAATCCAAACACCTTGTGCACTACAGAAAGTGGTTTTCATGGCAATCACATACCCAATGAGTATGCTAATAACTTCTGTAACTTAAAAAATTGTCAAGGTGTAATGTAAGGTGAATAACAAATAAACATTGTATTTTGCCTTTTAAAAACAGCTGGGCTCTGCAGCCTGGGCTTCATTCAAATAAATCAGGAAAAGCAAACAACTACACTGTCAAATAACCTACAAAGAGCATTTAAACTTGCAATTCAAGCCCAGATTGCAATAATCTGACAGAAAATCTCCATTTCATACTTTTTAGCCATTGATGCTTATTAAAACATCTAGAATTATACTCATTCTATGAACATTCTTTGTGTTAGGCACCGGAGACAGAGTATAAACAAGATATAAAGGCTCATATTGTTGTGGATCTGAGTGTCTAGATTTTCCTTCCTGTATCATGCAACTCAGTTTTCAGTGTATTTGACGCAGGTACCTGCACCAGGGAGAGTGACTGCGACCTGACACTAGATCTATTCCCTGGTTTGAAGGGGACTCTTCCTAAGTCAAATCTACTTAGATGGATTTAAGAGTTGGGATGGGGATCCAGTAAAACATGCAGAACACAGTGAGTGAAGGGTGTAATGAGAAAGAACAATTTCCATGTCAAGTTGTAAGAATAGGGCCATTGCACAGGACACACAATGGAAGTTAACACTTTTTACCTTATTAATTTATTCAACAAATGTATACTGAGAACCTATGATTTGCCAGGCACTAAAGTTCATACAGGCAATCAAGCTGTAAGAATGTTTTCAGCAATGATCATAGCATTAGACACCAGCATGTTGACTGAAGCAGGGGAACCAATACTAAGAGCTCAGAGATGCAGAAACACTGGAGTGAGGCAGAAGCGCAGCTCACTTGAAAGTAACATGTGGTGAAGACTGGGTAAATAAATGAAAGCAAAAGTAGGATTATCAGGTCTGTTAAAATGTAGTTATATATATATATATATTACCTTACATATAATTCATGAATATTATAACACTATACTTCCAACTCCTCCCTCCCATCTCTTGTGCTATTTTGTCATATATTTTACTTTTCTCTATGATCTGTAAAGATCATACTTGCTACCTAATGAAGGAAATCATCGTGGTGATGGGTTGTAGTTGGTGTTTTGGTGGTGAACATGATGTAATCTGTGCAGAAGTGGAGGTGTAGTGACGTACACCTGAAATTTTTACAATGTTGTAAACCAATGTTACTGCAATAAACAAAAAATTAAAAAATTAAAAAATTAAAAAAATAAAAAATAAATAAATAAAAAGTCATTGCCAAACCCAAAAAAAAAAAAAAAAAAGATCATACTTGCTAATGGTTTTAATGGCAATGAGTTTTCTCAACATTTGTTTCTCTGAAAAAGTCTTTATTTCACCTTTATATTTGAAAGATACTTTTGCCAGGTATAGAATTTAGGGTTGAGAGGTTTATTATTACTATTATTATTTTAGCTCTTTAAAGATGTCACTGCATTTTCTTCTGGATTGTATCATTTCTAATGAGAATTCTGATTTGATTTTCTGTATGCAATATACACTTTTCCTTTAAATACCTTCAACATTTCTCTTTATCTTTGGTTTCAGTGGTTTAAATATAACATGCTTAGGTTTTTTAGTTATTATTATTTATAATGCTGGAGGTTCTTTTCTTGAGTCTGTGGTTTGATATCTTTCATTATTTTTGGAAAATCCTAGGTCCTTATATCTTCAAATATTTCTTCTGCCCTGTTATCTCCGATGTCTCCTGCAGGGATTCTCCTTTGATATATAATATCACCCCACAGCCCTTTAGTGCCCTGTTCCCCTCTCCCTTTTTCTATTTTGCTTTTGTTTAGGTCATTTCTATTTCACATCTGTTCATGTAAGCTGCCAAGCTTTTCCACTAGGGCCTTTAAGATATTCATTTAGTTATTTTAAATTACCTGATAGTTTTAATATATAATTCATCTCTGAGTCTGGTTCTGATGACTCTTTGTCTCTTAAGGTTTTTACTTGCTTCTTTATGTGTCTTTTAATTTTGATTGAATGATAAACATCCTGTGTAGAACTGTAAAAGCTTAGGTAAATAATATTTACGTCTGGAAATGCACATACTCTTCTGCCAGGCTGTTAGTGTGGACTTTTGAATCAATTTAGTCAGGAGTTGATCTGGGCTCAGGTTTTATTGTTGCTATTGTTACCTTTACTACACCACCATCTTCACATCTTTCCGGTGTTACTTTGCTGAGGGTGAGTATTAGTTACTGAACGTTTCCTCATCCCTCCTGCTCCAACCTCAGCTTCTGGCCCTTCCTGTGTGACTGTATTCCACACACAGTGTCCCAGCAGTAAACTGCAGTCACATTTTAGTTGTAGTTTGCTAGTCTGGTTGTGGAGAAAAGGAGGATGGTGTTCTTCCTCGGCCTGGTTCAGCTTCGGTCTTAGGCAGGACATTTTTCCTTGGGTCTCAGGAATGTTTTTTTTCCATGATAATTTCTATTGTCCTGTGGTAAGAGAAGTTCAGTGATATGGGTTAGGGATGCTTTCCTGCCTCTCCTCCAGGGTTAGAAATGGGTATTCCTCTGTGCTCTGGGAGTGACAAAATTTACTACCATTCCACCAGAGGCTTTAGTCTTTTGTCCCTCGTGCAGTACCAAACCATTGAGGAAGGCTTACTATGGTCTCCTGTTCCACATCCAACGTCTCTTGACAGCATCCAGTATGTTTTCAGGGGAAGAGCCTGTGTGTGTGTGAATCCCCCTTGTGTTTGTGGCTCCCAATGTTTCAATAGACTCACATGAACCTGTATTCAGCCTTTAGAAACATGTTAATAATTTTAGCTGAATTCTGCTTTCCACCCACACTCTGCCCAGTAAATCAGAACTCATGTCTTATCTGTCTCTGGAGGCAAAAACTTTTCTTCATTTCAGGCTATTTGGCTGTTCTTTGACCTGAATTCTCTGATGCATTCAAGAAAAGTTATGATTTTATAGATCTTGCTTTTTCTAGTTGTCAGATTAGAATCAACATTCTTTAAAGCTTTCTATATTCTAAAGAGATGGCACAAATCATCTTTATTTTTTTTTTACTAAAAAAAAACTTCAAATATACAGAAAACTTAATATAATAGTGCATTTAATCCCATTGTTCTTGCTTACATCAGATTGGCATAATCTCAAACATTTGATAACAATATATTGTCAGATAATTAGAAAAATAGAGTAAACTTTATATGCTTTTATACTTAGACCCAACAAAGCCAATTCTAGAAATTTACATGAAATCATGCCTCCAAAATTCCAAATAAATTATGCATAAGATTATCTATTGTAATACAATGTCAATATGCAATAGTCAAGTGCTGGAAACATACAAATGTTAATCCATAGGACATTGCTTTGATAAATTTTGGTGCATCCATACTATTGAGTACTAAATAGCCATAAAACATTTGAGCAAGTTCCCTACAGAATGATATTAGGAGAAGTGTTAAAAGCAAGGTACAATGACTTCTATATAATACAATAACTTTTTATTTCCAAAAGCAGGGAAAATAAGAATATACACACACATATTTATTATTTTTCAAAAGGAAACACAAGAAACTTAAACAATAAACTAATCAAAATGGTTACTTACAAGAGGTGGCAGGGAATAAGATGGAGATTTTATGGGATGGGACAGGACATCTATGAATTTCCCTCTATTATAGCTTTGAATGTTGAACCACATATTTATTTATATTTCCAAATATAAAATTAAAGAGATTAAAAGAATAATAGCAATTTTCAAAATAAACTGTAATAAAAGCTTATACACAAATGCTCATAACTGCCTTATCATAATAGCCAAAATATGAGGACAATCCAAAAATTTCATTAATAAGAGAAGGAGACTCTGGGATTTTCACACAATGGAATATAATTTAGTAATAAAAAGGAACAAGTTATGATACACGTGACATTCTGAAGGATTCTCAAAAAATGATATGTTGAGTAAAAGAAGCTTGACATGAAAAGGTATATAACATATTATTCTATTTACATAAAAACCTAGGACAGGCAAAACTGATCCATTGTGACAGAAATCAGATCCATGGCCTACTGGGGCTAGGGATAAGTGAGTTTAGCTACAAAAAAATATACTTTCTCGTGGGTGTTGAAATATGTTGATCTTGGTGGTGGTAGTTCAATGATTGTCAAAAATGACTAAACTATAAATTAAAAATTGGTAGCTTTCATTATATGTAATTTTTACACCAATAAATTGACTTTAAAAGCAAAAAGAAGGCAAAAGAGAAGTGAAAGACAACATATTAAAGTAAAATCCTAATTACAATTTTTTTTTCAGAGAAGGCTTATTTTTGTAAGATTGAAACTGTTCTAAGTTTAGAAAATAAAAGATTACATCATGCTTAAAAAACTGCTGGTAACATTTTTCATTCTTCGTATTATAGAAATAATTTTCCATGTGGACTATTAGCATACATACTTGAGATAATTTAGAGAATGTAATCAATATTCATGTGTATGTGAATAAAATCACAATCAGATTGCACAGTGACAACAGAAGCAATTCTTTTGTTCCAATAGAAAAATAGAAGACTTCAATTTTAATCATATCTATGGCTTTGTACAAACTGTTTTATTCTATGTTATTTTTGAGCCTATCTTACTTGGCTTTATCATATTTTTATAGACACTGAAATAAGTAATATTACCATGAGATACCAGCAGACAAGTCAGAGAAATCAAGGAAAATACATATATCCTGGCACAAATTTTTGCCATGTGCTACATTAAGCTTTAGATAGTCGTACATAATTTTTAATATTTAAAAGATGAAAATAAATCTTAAAACTTTCATGAGTATGTGTCCCTCACTGCTATAAAAATCATTCTTGAATAATGGATGATATATCCCCTTTCACTATTTATATTTTTCATCTGCCTATGTTTTGCAACTTAAACTTTCAGGAACGAAATTCAGTAACTCAATTTTATTGATTTTACTTAGATTTTCAAATTGCTTTGGGAATCTCTGAAAGAGCGAGCATATTCCAGGAGACTAATATTACTCTTAATCACACCTTAAGGAGTGATTCTTTATGTCACATGACTATTTTTCCTCTGAAGTTACTACTGATGAGATACACATTAATTGTTAGAAAAGTATAACGTGGAGACTCAATGAACATGTTTTCAGTTCTTTAAATTTCAGTAGTTGAAGAAATGTCTAGTTCCTTTTTTTCCTATAATTGTCCTTTTATTATTAAGTGGCAGAAATTACAATGTAAGTCATGATTACATTGTACTGCATATCAGCAAATTTAACATTTTTTCCTTCAAAAATGTCTTTACAGTCCATTCATTTTTTTGCTACTCCTAGAGTTACAAATGTACTTCAAAAGATTATATTGAAGGTCTTATTCACCACTTTTCTGGTTGTAGCATGTCTTTGACCACATCAAGTGTCCAGTTCTGCCAGAATTCTAGGCCATTTAATCTCCCTATATTCAATATAACAAAACACAAAAGCCCATGCTCTTAAACACCATGCAAAATTACTTCCTCAGGTTTAAATTGACAGAGTCTTCATGTAACATTTACATTAAAATAAAGTAACAAGTAATCCCTTCTGGTTGCATAATAAATTTTGGGGTGGAGCTAGCTGCTGGCTTGTCTAGTCGCCCGAGTCTAACTTAAGGGCAGCAAAGAGTTATGTAGTTGAAATCTCACTGAATGTGGATCAGAATCATCACCATTACCTGCTAGATAGACCATGACCTTGTGCTGCATACGCAGGACATAGTTTCAGGTGGTGGGAACAGAATGGACTTTGAAATCAGAAAAACTTGTATTCAAATCCAAGATTTGTCAATTTCTGCTTCGTGTTCTCTAAAATTTAGTAATCTGTGAAAATCAAATGGGATAATATTTATAAATGTCCAAAGATCTTACCTCAGTTGTTGACATTTCTTAACACATTTTAGGCTTGTTTCCTTGATTCTCATTTTGGTAGCTACTCTATCCTTCCAAAGTCTACAACATATTTAATTATGGATGTTTATATATTATTTATTAAATATATGTATTTAATATATATTATATATATATTTAGGAGTTAGGAACATTTTGTTATTTTAAGGTACTTGTACTATATGTGAAGCAGTATACTTTAGGAAATTAAAAAAGGAGAGCAAATTAAATCTAAAGTAAGCAGAAGAAGAGAAACAATAAGAATTAGAATAGAAATTAAGGAAAAAATATAGAAAATCAATGAAACCAAAAGCTGGTTCTTTGAAAAGGTCAATAAAATCTGTAAGATTCTAGCCAGACAGAAAAAAGACAAAGGACACAAATTACTAACATAGAAATAAGGAGAGGATATCACTACTGATCCTACGGACAAGAAAAGGATAATGAAGGAGTATTATGAACTCTATGCCCAGAAATTTGATAACCTAGATGAAATGGACCAATTCCTTGAGGGAGACAATCTATCAAAACTCACACAGTAAGAAAATAGGCAATCTGAATTGGCCTATATCTATGAAAGAAATTGAATCAAAAATTAATAACCTTCCAAAACAGAAAACACCAGCTCCAGATGGGTTCACTGGTGAATTCTACAAAATATTTAAGAAATGATACCAATTCTTTACAATCTCTTTCAGATGATGAAGCAGAGGAAATACCAAAAGTAACTGAGAAATGCTGAAGCAAATTTAGAGTGTCAGTTCTATCAAAATTCTAGAGGAAAATAATTCTTGCCTTAGCTTCTTTATCTAGCAAGGAAAAGAATAGTTATTTTCATACGTATTTAGGGGTTAACTGAGTCCTGTCATACATAATAATAATGGGAAGGCTGCATTCCATAGAGGCTAAAAACATGCGATGTGTATTTAAATAGATTTAGATTCTGTGGTAGATGGAATAATGGCCCTTCAAAGATGTCCATGTCCTCCTAACCCCTAGAACCCACGAATACGCCACTTTACATGGTAAAAGAGTCTTTGCATATGTGATTAAGTTAAGGATCTTGAAATTGGGAGATTATTGTAGTTATCTGGGTAAGTTAAATGTAATCACAAGAGTCCTTATAAGAAATGGACAAGATGGTCAAAATCAGAGAAGAATACACGAGGACAGAAGCAGAGGTCAGAGTAATGCAATTGCTGACTTTGAAAATGGAAGGGACTCACAAACCAACAGATGAGGGCAGCATCTAGGAGCTGGAAAATATGATGAATACATAGTCCTTCAGAGCCTCCAGAAGGAATACAGCCCTCCTGACACCTTGATTTTAGCTCAGTGAGACTTCCGATCTCCAGAACTATAAGAAAATAAATTCAAGCTATTTTAACTTACTAAGTTTGTGGTAATGTGTTATAGCAGCAATAAGACACCAATAAAGGTTCTAATCGCATTTCCAACACTTGCCAGAATGTGGAATCCAGATTTCACAGGTTTAAGAATAGTTGGTCTTAAGGCAATGAGGGCCTTAAGTTTCAAAAAGTTATATAATGAATACTGTTTAAAAAAAAAATGTGGTCCTTGGAAAAGAAACTATCCAAAAAAAAAAAGAAGAAAATGAGACTATCCTAAGATTATACATGATAAGGTGAGAAATCTTGTGATAGCAAACTATAATATTATGGTATAATTCAGACGTAGGCAGTAGAGCAGTTACATGGCGTGTGAGCAGTTACATAGAATGTCCCCATCCATGACATACATGCATAATTTATTCCAGCACTGAATCATAGCCACCGTGTAGCCTTAAAATACATTTCAACATGACACTCAAGTCAGCTACTACTAATTTTTTTACTTGGCGTTTATGTCATTCAGAATCCATTCAGAATCCATTCAAAATGGAGTAGGGGTCATAAGTACTCAAAGTCGTTAAAGTAGGGGTAATTTAATAGAGAACTAGTTACACAGGTGATAGAAGAGCTAAGACGAAAGGGGAAATTGAGGATACTGAGAGATTAGCAATAGCAGAAAAACACTACAACCCCTTAGCTGCTAAGAAAAAGGGGAGATTGGAAGTCCAAAGGCTGGAATCACCCTACAGGAGTTGTAACTGTGGCCCGTAACTTGGGAGCTGGGGCCAATGCTGGAAAATTTTATGAAGGAGATGGAGAATGATATTTATCGATCTATATACATATATATAGATCATCCATATATATATATGCATTGTGTGTGTATATACGTATCACATTTTCTTTATCCACTAATTCATCAGTGGACTCTTAGGTTGTTTCCATATCTTGCCTATTTTAAATAATGCTGCCATGAACATGGGGGTGCAGATATCTTTTCAAGTTAGTGTTTTTGTTTCCTTTGGATAAATACTCAGAAGTGGAATTGCTGGATCATACGATAGCCTTATTTTTAATTTTTTGAGGAACCACCACTCTGTAATCTCCCATTAATGCCTTTCATTAACTCCCAGCAAGCTGGAAGCCAGCTGAAACCGCAGCCAAGGAAACCTAATGGGGAAAGATCAGGCCCTCTGTTGTACCTAACAGAGCAAGGGGTGGATTGAGGAACAGATCTGAGAGCAACTGGCTCTGAATCAGCATAGCACGTAAGGTTAAGAAAAAATTTAAAGAGCACCCTCCCCCCTTTTAACTCTTGGGTATGTCGACGAACCTAAGGAGAACATCTTATGAAAAACAGGGATTCTGCAAAAAGGGATACATTTTACAAGATTTAATGATGATTAAAACTGAAGTGTATAAGACTAAGACTTCCTCCCATGTAAAGTTCCTTCTTATTTTTCTTGTCTGAAAAACAACAGCGTCGTATATGGCATACATTGGGAAAAAATTTAAAAATTGCATCTCCCGTTATCTGACTTGTCCATGATAATTGAACCATTCTAGCTCAAAAAGTCAATTTACAAATTAGAAAGATCATATAGGTGCAATTTCCAAGTGATATTTTTTAAATGAGAGTTTTGTGGAAATAATTGTTAAGGTGTGCTATTAGATTAATACAAAATATTAAGAGAATGTTGACTGGATATAGTCATAATCTAGTCACATATTTTTCATATTTCCACATTTAAGATACATCTAATATTGATATTTATAAAATAGAGATAAATCTTGGAATATCAATAGTTTTTAACATGCAGACTATAAAGTTGATGATTTTGCTAGATGTGTTTCTTTATTGCTACATACAATCGCATTAGGCATAAAATTATCATTGACATTTTAAGTCAAAAAATGAAGCAAAATGTGTGCCAATTAGTAGACAATAACAATTTTCCTAGAGTAGATTATAATAAGTACCAAGTACACAGATGATTGACTTTGCAAAAATAATTGTCAAGACATAATCTCTCTCTCAGCATTTATCAAGCTTTTTGCTCCTTAATCCATCAGAATGGTGACAGACTTCATGCCCATCTGTCATAATCCATTGAATCTTTTTCAGCTGACAGACTAAAGCACACGGGGGAATTCCTAGGTGGTATGATGGCCAGCACTCCCTTCTGTCAGGAAATTACAAGGTAGATTGAGCAAGGATTCATTTTACCTTGATAAGTAATTAAGTATTTTGGTTTCTTAAAGTTACAAAATGGAATTTTCTGCCCTTATCCATTGTTCTGCCATGTTAGGGAATTTTCATATTTTACTTACAAATCTTATGGCATATTTAGCTTCGTTTCTACTACAGGAGTCTGTCCATTATTTGAAATGTCTCTGTACAACGTGGTTAACCAGACCACTTTGATTCAGGACTAGGAAGGTGAATTTCTCAGTTTAGTCCTCTCAGTTTATCGTTTCCACAATAATGATGTATTGAACTTCCGCAGTGCATTGATTTTTATCTTAATGAACTCAAAGTCTGATAGTAAAGATAAATATATAAATGAAGTATTACCATGCAGAATATTATATATAAAAATGGACCTAAGAACAAAGTTATCATGAAATAATTAGTCATGTGTGATTAATTCTCTGAAGAGTGAGAGAAGTCTTCCTGAGTAGCAAAGCTTACCTTTTGGTGGAAATGAGCTGCAATTTGAAAATCAGGTATAAGTATTTACCACAAGTGAGGACATGTTTTCCACCTCATTTTTACAGCCCCAATAAAATTAGACACGAACATAAACCTAGGTTTTCAGTAGGAATGTAGGAATGCCCAAACATCGGCTGAGACATTAGAATTCAGCCAAAATCTGCTTCTGTCTTGGACGCAACATTTGGTACCTCAAACAGGGGAATAGCTAAGTCAACCTTTTTTTCTAATATCCCTGAATATCAATTATTCTTTAATCTATGCCACAGAAGAATTTTTGTGCACACAATAACATTAAGATGCAGATAAAAATTCAGAGATAATTTTGTCATTGTAAAGCCAATTGCTCCATTGTTCCATCTCTAATTCCAAGGTTTAAGGGATAAACTTTCTTGCCTTATTTTGTAAAAATATGGAAATGTATTTTATTTATATATATATTAAATATATATGTATATATAATATATAAAGATATATATATATTAAAAAAGGTATTGTAAAGGTATTAGAATATATATACATCCATGAAAATTCCATTATCACTACTGACCAAATCTCTTAAATTCTAGAAATGAACCAGAGAAACGTTTTTACATTAGTCAATACTAGAGATGAA
The DNA here is from genome assembly GCF_057802395.1 of Ceratotherium simum simum. Taxonomy (NCBI): domain Eukaryota; kingdom Metazoa; phylum Chordata; class Mammalia; order Perissodactyla; family Rhinocerotidae; genus Ceratotherium; species Ceratotherium simum. Next base: position 32,019,747 of record NC_141928.1, on the reverse strand, counting down.
GGAAATCTTACTAATCTAGTGACATTCCCATCACTCTAACTCTATATTAGCAATCATAGTGAAAAATATATCTTGATTCTACCCATGCCTCAGTAGAAAGTGAGAATCTATTTTGCATGGCAAAATGCAAAGCCTTGTGCCTACGGTAGCATTCTAGCAGCTGTCAGTGTGAAGAAATTATGGTGAAGCACTCAGCTGTCAAACTTTGTTTCGATTTTTAATGAGTGACCTTGACTGAATATCATCAACTGTTTTCTTAGCATTTTTATAAGATCACATGGTTTTTCTTCTATAATTTATTAATACAGTATATTACATTGTTAAATTTCCTAATGTTGATTCACCCTTGAAGCCTTAGAATAAATCCTGATAATCTATTGATAAGTTGATAGATTCCATTTGCTTTTATTTTGCATCCATAATCATAAGTAGTCAGTAGTTTTCTTTTATTGAATTAAATTTATCACATTGTTTTTAAACATATTCTGGTTAATAAAGTAACTGTGGAGATTTAATGATTTTTATAGTCGAAAAGTTTTTATTATATTGGATTTAACTACTATTTAAAAATTAGGCAGAACTCATCTGCAAAATCATTGCGTCAGGGTGCTTTTTAAAAATAGACTTCTAATTATCTTCACAATTTCTTCTATGGTAATTGATTTATCAATTTCTTTGTCCTTCTTTTATCAGTATGAGTAGTTTAACTATCACTAAGAAATCATCCATTTCATTCAGATTTTAAAATTTCTTGCCCTAGAGTTTTCGGTTAATATTTTCTTAAAAATCTATTAACTTTTGCTATGTCTGTGGAGAAATCTCTGTTTTCACTCCTAAACCTCAATGCTTTACTCTGTCTCTATTTTTAAATCAAGCATATAAACCATCTTTTCATTACTTTATCCTTTCCAACATTTTCTTCTTTTCTATTTCATTGTATTTCTATGTCTGCTTTTACCAATATTAATTTCTACTTTCTTTTATTTTTTTAATTTTGCATGCTTTCTTAAAATAAGTATTAAGATACTTTCTTGATGAAGATATATAATGGTATATACAGTAGTCTCAACTTCATGTGATGTATTCACTCTTTATCATTAGGGAGAGTCTCCTTTTTAATAAAAGGTGATTTCATACAGCAGAATAATTCTGCAACAAAGATGAAAACTCACTGTTTATGGTTGAACTGTGTCCCCCAGAAAGACAAGTTGATGTCCTCCTAATCCTCAGTACCTGTGAATGTGACCTTATTCAGAAATAAAATCTTTGCAGATGTGATTAAGATGAGGTCATTAGGGTGAGCTCTAATTCAATATGACTGGATTCTTATAAGAAGAGGAAAACACTACGTGAAGACAGACATACACAGGGAAAATGGAGGCAGAGATTGAGATGCTGTAGCTGAAAGCTAAGGAATACCAAAGATGGCTGGCAAACCACTAGAAACCAGGAAGAAGCAAGGAAGGATTTGCCCCTACATGTTTCAGAGAGAGTACGGTCCTGAAAACACCTTGATTTTAGATATCTAACCTCCAAAACTGTGAAACAATAAATGTCTATTGTTTTAAGGCACTCAGTTTGTGGCACTTTGTTATGGCAGCCTTAGGAAACTAATACACTCATCAAAAAAAAAAAAAAATGCCCTACACGGATTTTCCAATTATCATTTTCTGATTGAAACAGGCATCCCATTATTCTTCTAGTACTGCTGCTACAATTTAATAAATTTATTGATTTATACTGTTTTAAATGGGCTCCCAGGGGAAAGATCCTTATCATAAATGAGACAGCTCTTCTTGCCTCTATATCTTATAGGATATGAGGAAGATTTACTTGCCACTTTCTTGGGCAATCAGAATTGTGAGTCATCCCTCCATGATTTATTTCAAGCTTTTTCTATCTTCTGGTTGATCTACCAGAATTACCTTAATGTGTATTTTGGTTTGAGACCATTCCCCAGTTTCAGTAAAGATGAAGATTCACACCATTTTTGTTTGATTTGGTCATATCTTTAGTCGTTTATGTGGAAATCTCATGTTTCCATAATCTTATACTTCCTCTCTTTTCCATAAGTAAGATTTTTGATAGGAGGAACTACACTTATTTACCTTTGCAAATTTCACACCTAAAAGAGTACTTGGAACATTATAAGCATAAAATAAGAATATCGTAAAGGAATGAATGTTGTCCATTTGTTCATTCCTCAAATGACAAAGTGAAAAAAATTCCCAAAGGTATACAATATTTGACAATGGAATACAGGATTTCATGTGACCTTCTACTATACAAAAAGATATGAAAACAGAATATTTGAGATATAACATCCAGGGTTAAGGAAAATAAATTTTATAGTACGGGTTGGCTATTTTTAAAGGATGCTTCATTATTTGTTTCTGAGGGTAGTATATATTTTTAACTGATATTTTCATGGGGTCTGAACTTTTACCTAGCACTTCAATAGTAACTGCATTACTATTGAGAAATAGAAATTAGAATCCAAATTCCATTTCTATTAATCTTGATGCAGTAGTGTTTTCCAGTCAATTAAACAGGCCAGCACCATGTTCACCCATGACTGATGTGAAGACAGCATTTAGTTTTAGAATTCTTGATGGATAAATGATAGCAATCCATGAGCCCCACTGAGCTTATATAAAGCATCCAAGTCAATGAATCAAACTCCTTTTTACCCATTACCCACCTAATAGCTAGAAAGTCCATTTTAATAGCTACTCATTAGGGACCTGCCTTGGAATAGAATATAGAATACTTATTTAGGCAAATGGCATCTGCCTTTAATAATTATTTTCTTTTCCTGTCTTTATTTACCCCAAGGACTTATAAAAAGTCTAGATGTAATTGGCACTCCTTAAAAAGTCCTTGACTATATTTGACCATAAATTTTTGATAGTTTGTCCAACTTTCACAAATGGGATACATGAAGCAAAAAAAAATAAAAGGAGAATATACATCTTAGATCCTTCAAGAGAATAAATGGGAAACAAGACCAAAAAATATCTCTGAAGAACTGTCAGTTATGTTATTACAAGTTAAAACACCACTATTTTTATGGGGTTGTGATCTTTCCCGTGTGTTGAACACTCTGGTTTCCCATATTTTTCTGACTTGCTGTTAGAGAATTGACTATTTTCCATTAATTATCCATCCATCTATAATGCTCCTTACTAGTGGAGAGATAGGAATGTAATCTAAGTTTGGCCAGACAAATGCTTTCACCCTAAGAAGCTGGAATCTTGAGGTTAGTTATGCAAGTATGTAGTAGATTCATCTGGTCAAAATCCACTTTTGAGAATGACCTGGATCTTGGAATTTGCCAGGTACCTCTCTTTTCTTACCCTCATTCTTCAATACTTTTCTTTTTAAAAATCTATTATATATTCCCATATTATTCCAATTAAAATATATTTTTCTTAGTAAGAAAATTCAAAGAATATAACTTAGGAGAAAAATCTAGGTAACCTTGGGTTTGGCTATGCCTTCTTAAGTAAAATACAAAAAGTAAGTTATGTGAGGGAAAAAAATGATAAGTTGTACTTCATTAAAATTAATAACTTCTGCTCTAAAAGACTGTTAGAATGAAAAGACAAGCCGCAGACTGGGGAATATATTTTCACAACCTACGTGCGATAAAGGACTATTATCCAAAATATACAAAGAACTCTTAAAATTCATCAGTAAAAAAAAAAAATGCAATTAACAAATGGGCAAAAGGTCTGAAAAGATACTACACCAAAGAAGATATACAGATATCAAATAGCATATAAAAAGATGCTCAATACCATATGTCACTATGAAAATGTAAATTAAAACAATGAGGTACAAAACGCCAATTAGAATGGCTAAAATCCCAAACACTGACAACACTAAATGCTGGAGAGGGTGTGGATCAACAAGAACTCGCACTCATTGCTGTTAGAACTCAGAATGGTACAGCCACTTTGGAAGGAACTTTAGCAGTTTCTTACAAAACTAAGCATTCTCTTACCATGTGAGCCAGCAATCATGCTCCTTGGCATTTACCCAAATGAGTTGAGAGTTTAGGTCCACACACAAACTTGCACACACATGTTTACAGCAGCTTAATACATAATTGCCCAAACTTGGAAGCAACCAAGATGTTCTTCAATGAGTGAATGGATTAGCAAACCATAGTACATCCATACAATAGAATTTTTCAGTGCTAAAAAGAAATGAGCAATTAAGCCCAGAAAACACATTGAGGAACCTTAATTGCACATTACTAAGGAAAAAGGCCAATCTGAAATGGCTCCATACTGTATGATTTCAACTATATGACATTCTGGAAAAGACAAAACTATGGAGACAACAAAAAGATCATTGGTTGGCAGAGGTTTGTGGGGAGGGAAGGAGAAATGAATAGGTGGAACACAGGGCATTTTCAGAGCAGTGAAAATTTTCTGTATGTTATGGTAAAGGTAGATCCATGTCATTATACATTTGTCAAAACCCATAGAATGTGCAACACAAAGAATAAATCCTAATGTAAACTATGAATGTTGATTAATAACAGTGTATGAATATTATCTCATCAATTGTAACAAATGTACCACACTAATGTAAGATGTTAATAATAGGGGCAACTAGGGGAGGGTGTGAGGAGGTTTATGGGAACTCTCTGAACTTTCTGCTCAGTATTTCTATAAACTTAAAAATGCTCAAAATAATAAAGTCTATTCATTTAAAAATCATTATTCAACATTAAAAAATTAAATAAGTATAAAAGCAAAAATAAACAAGTGGAACTATATCAAACTAAAAAGCCTATGCACAGCAAAGAAAATAATCAACAAAATGGAAAGACGATGTACAGAATGGCAAAAAATATTTGCAAACTATATATCTATAAGGGGTTAATATCCAAAATATATGAGGAACTCACAATTAAAAAATAGGCAAAGTATGTAAATAAACATTTTTCCAAAGAAGACACACAAATGGTCAACATGTATATGAAAAGGTGCTCAACATCACTAATTATCAGGGAAATACAAAGAAGACAATAAGATTTCATCTCACATCTATTAGAATGGCCTATATCAAAAAAATAAAAGATAAGTGTTGGCAAAGGGAAATCTTGTACGCCGTTGGTGGAATATAAATTGGTACAGCCATTACAGAAAACAATATAGAGATTCCTCAAAAATCTAAAAACAGAACTACCATATGACCAAGTAATTCCTCTTCTGGGTATATACCCAAAGGAAGTAAAATCCACCTTGAAGATTTCTGTGCTCCCATGTTCACGGCAGCATTATTCACAATAGCCAAGATATGGAAACAACCTAAGTGTCCATCAATAGATGAATCTATAAATAGTTATATATTTATTAGTTACACAACTAATATAATATACATATATTATTCAGCCTTAATAAAGGAAATTTTGCCATTTGCAGCAACATGGATTAAGCCAGAGGACATTATGCTAAGTAAAATAAGCCAGAAAGAAAAAACAGAATGATCTCACTTACCATGTGAAATCTAAAAAAGTCGAATACATAAAAGCAGAGAGTAGAAATGTGGTTACCAGCGGCAGGAAGATGAGGGAAATGGGGAAATGCTAGTCAAAAGGTACAAAGCTGCAGTTATGTAAGATGAATAAGTCTAGAGATCTAATGTACAGCATGATGACTGTGGTTGTATTATACTGTACTGAATACTGGAAATTTACTGAGAGAGTAGATTTCAGGCGCTCTCATCACACAAAAAGAAATGGTAGGCATGTGAGGAGATTATAGCAAATGTTAATTAGCTTGACTGTAGCAATCATTTGACTGTGTATGTGTATATCAAATCATCATGCTGTACATCTTAAATAGATGAAATTTTTGGTAAAAATAAAATTTAAAAAATAGAAGTATTGCTTCTTTATCAACTCTTGTAGATGATTTGATTCACTTTAGACTTAAAAGTTTAGACAATCCTCTTGAGTTTTTGAGTTATTTCATCGGGGTTTTGTTGTCACTGTTTCTTTATTTTACTCTTCTGTAGATCTAGGGTGATTTTATAGGAAATGTGAATGTTGTACAATGATGCTGTGGTGGGCACTTTCTGCTAGACCTCTCCAGGATTCATGTAGGGACATTTTCTACTTGCCTCCAATACTGACAAGCAAGTTCCCCTGGTAGAATGCAATCTAGCTTCAAGTGTATGGAATATGTAAATGTTAAAGAGCTTAAAATAAGTATATATGCTGAAACACATTTTAGTGTGCAATTTTTGTTCTAGATGAGAGAGAGGGTTGCAGATATACCAGACACTTGGCAAGAAAACAGCATATGTTATTTTGCCCAGAAGTGTTTTAAGGAGAAACAAGATGTAACAGTAAGTTGTAAGCTTTACATCTCCTTATTTATTTCATAATGTTTTTACAATCCAGTTGAAATTAAAATAAAAATATAGTAGATGAAGTGAAAACTGGTTTCCTTTTTATTTGTGACAAAACATGAAAATGATTTGTAGTAATAATGAGATTGACGCTAATATTCCCATCTCTAAAGATTCACCTGGCCAATAAAAAGAAATGAGAATAGATAAAGGATTTCAGAAATAGGAGAAGGATGGAAGAACATTTGATGACAAATTAAATTGTTTATATGTGAACCTCATGTTTAACTAAAAATAGTCACTCTAAGAAGTCATTTAACTTGCTAAAAAGCATTGACAAATGAAGTAGTTTGATGCAAACTTGATATACTTTTCATTTAAAATTAATGATCACTCAAATGAGTATTAATATTTTACTAATAATTATTAATAATATAAATATACTATCCATACACAGTACTGGATTATAACCCAAGCAAAAACTAAATACCCATGAGTCCATACTGATGTAAATAAATGATTAAATAAATAAATAGGGAAAACAGACATATTATCCTTAAAAAAGAATCCAACTGATTTATATAGATACTTTCCCCTTCAAGAGGTGAAGTTTAATCACCTTCCCTCTCCCTTGAGTGCAGGCAACACTTCACGACTTGTTTCTAAAGAATAGAGCATGGTAAAAATGTAACCTTACAGTGGAGAAAACTGTCAAACAGTACCTTGGCCAGGTGAATCAGATTAACATCATCAGTAATAAATCATGTTGATAGCATGTACACCTGACCTGATGTCATGAAACGGGGACTCCATCTTTGTTCTTTCAAATACCCATAACCTCAATCTAATCAAAAGGAATAGAAAAGAAAAACCCAAATTAAGGCACTTTCTATGAAATACCTGAAAAGTATTCCTCAAAACTGCCGAGGTAATAAAAACCAAGGAAAGATAGAGAAACTGTTACAGACTGGAGAGACTAAGGAGACACCACAACCAAATGCGATGTGATATCTTGGATGGGATCCTAGAACAGAGAGTGTACAGTAGTGGAAAATCTAGTGAAATCTGAATCAAGTGTGGAGGTTAGTTAATAATAACATACCAAAGTTGGTTTCTTAGTTATGATAAATATGCCATGTTAATGTAAGATATTAACTATAAGAGAAACTGGTCAGTGATATAGAGAAACTATTTGTTTTTGAAAAGAATGTGTATTTGCTACTGTTGGGCAGAATGTTCTCGTTAATTGTTAAGTAGGTCGAGTTGGTTGATAGTGTCGTTCAGACCTCTGTATCTTGACTGATTGTCTATTTGCTGTATCAGTTACTGAAAGAGGAGGACTGACGTCTCAAACTATAATTGTGGATTTGTCTACTTCTTTTTTTGGTTCCATAAGGTTTTACTTCATGAAATTTGAGGCTCTATTCTCAGGTGCATTAAACATTAAGCATGTTATGTCTCTTTGTTGAATAGTCTTTTATCATTATGCAACATCCCTCGTCATCTCTTCTAATAGTCCTGGATCTGAAGCTTGCTTTGTCTGATATTAATATAGACCCTCCAGCTTCCGTTGTCTGATATTAATATAGACCCTCCAGCTTCCTTGTGATCAATTTTTTATGGTATTTTTTCCTCTTCTTTCACTTTTAGCTTATATACCTTTATATTTAAAATAGAATTCTTATAGAATGTACATTGCAGGTTCCTGCTTTTATTGCCAACCTGACAATCACTATCTTTTTATTAGGGTGCTCAGCCCATTTACACTCCATACAATTATTGATTTGTTTGGATATAAATATATCATCTTGCTAGTTGGTTTTCATTTTTTCTATCTATTCTTTTTCTCCATTTCTCTTTTTCTGCCTAACATTGAATTAAATGTGTATTTTTTATTATTTGGTTTTATGTCCTTTTTAAACTTATTAGTTACACCTTTTTTCTAATTGTTTTATTAGTTGCTCTCAGTTTTATAATATATATCATTAACTTATCACAAAGGACCCTCAAATATAATACATTTTTGCTTGTATTAGATGAACATTACAGCAGTGTGGTTCCAATTTACTTCCCCATCCTTTGTGTTCTTTGTTATCATATATTTTAAAGTTACATGGTATAAAAATCCATAACTAATTATTATTATTATTGCTTTAGGCAATCAATTATCTTTATGAGTATTGAAAAATAAGAATAAATGCCTTTAATATTTACTTTTCTTTTTACCATTTCTGGAACTATTCATTTCTTTGTGTAGATCTAAGTTTTTCTCTGGTATTTACCATTCCTTATAGTGCATGTTGGCAGGCAATTCATTCTCTCGATTTTTGTTTGTCTGAAAGTCTGAAAGTTTGCAGTTGTAAAACATATTTGTATTCAATATAAAATTACAACTTTTCAGGACTTTCCTCCAATACTTCAAAATCACTCCAATTTCTGGTTTCCAGGTTTTCCGACGAGAAATCTTCTGTCATTGTTATTTTTGTTTTTCTGTATTTGATGTGTCTTTTGTATCTGGCTGACATCAAGACTTTCCTTTCATCTTGATTTTTAGGTAGCTGAATATTATTTGTCTAGGTGTGTTTGTGTTTACTGGTGTGTGTATGTGTGTGTATGTGTGTGTCTCTCTGTTTTTGATATTTATCTTACTTTGACTTTTCTTCACTTTTTGGATTCATTGCTTGATTTCTTTTATTATATTTTTAAATTTCTTGGCAATCATCAATGCAAACAATTCTTCTTCTCCTTATGGAATTTCAACTTCATGTATGTTAAACTATTTGACCACTTGATGATCTGTTCTCACCCTCCCCTTTTTTCTTTTTATGTTTCTGATTGATAATTTGCATTGACCTATGTTCAATTTCTCTAAATTCAGCTCTGTCAAGTCTACTGAATGAGCCTATCAAAGGAGATCACCACAATTACTGCTTTTTAGGGTAGCATTTCATTTTGATGCTTTCTTCTAGTTTCCATCTCCTTTCTGAAATGTCCTATTAGTGCATGCGTGGTGTTAGCCATTTCCCCTAGGTTCTTTAACATTTTTAAATAGTTATTTGAAGTCACCATCCAATGCCTGTGTCATCTCTCAGTCTGGTTCTCTAGATTGCTTGACATATATATTTTTGCTTTTAGAGTGCCTCAAAAATTTTAACTCAATTCCAGACATCCTGTGTATAATGATAGATATTGAGGTGAGTAGCATTTATGCATGGAAATGGGTAGTCTCTTTTCAGGTAGTTAGTTCAGGGGACTGAGTCAATATGGTCGGGGTGGACCAGGATTTGGGGTTTTGGTTGCTATGGTTACTTTCAACGTACTAAACGTGGCTTTTCCTCAGAATTAAGGTCTCCCCTCAGGTTTCAGCTGATTCTTTAAGCTGCACCTCATGAGGGGTGCGTCTCTCCATGCTTTATCCCTCCCCTAATAGTAGACAGTTTCTACTTGTACCTGGTGCTTGCTAGGCTCACAGGTCGGGTATGTGTGTTTTGGGATGTTCTCTTGTTGTCCCTGTAGCTGAGTGAGCTCTGTGTCATTGCGTCCCAGAAGAGTGGCTTTCTCAGCATTCCTCTCCCTCCGTCTCATGGCAGTGAAGCTCTGCCTTGTATCTGTGTGAGTCTTGTGATGGAGAAAGTTTCCCACCCTCCCCAGTGATAGGAGACCTCTAATTGGCATAGGAGGCTAAACAATTCTGTTTCTAACCACTCCCGGGAAGTGACCTAGCCGTCTCTTTATGTTCTTTTAGCAACATTGTGTCTATTTGGTTCCAGGAAAGATAAATTTTTCTGTCCTGCCCCCTGACGCTTGAGGCTTTGAGAAAAGCCTCTGAGAAGGGTTGCAAGGGTTTGTGCCTTTTTTGCAGGTTACAGCCTTTCCTCCCCTATCCCTGCACCAGGGAGAGCTCTCGCTGGTCTCTTGCACCTTCCACAAACAAAAGCACCTGGCAGAAATCCATGGTAGTCTGTGAGTAGTTGAACTCCATATCGGGTTCTCCCAGGGTTTGTATATACTATCACCCTAGCCCAAACTCAGTCATTAGCAATCTGTAAAACTTTTATCTGATTTCCTCTTGCCTGCTTATATTGTGGTCCTGATTCCTTCCCACGTTCTGCAACAGGCCAGACAGTCTAAGTAACCTGTCTCTCTTGTGGGGATGGGTGCTATTCCTTCTGGAAGTTCAGGGGACTTGTTACCTTGTAATTCAGCTCTCTGAAGGAATTAAGAAACATTGTAACCACCAATCCAATCTCTGTCCCTATGTATCCGTCCATTGTTGTCACTATCTACTACCTAATGAAGGAAATCATACGGTATTTGACCTTCTCCCTCTGACTTATTTCACTTTGCATTATACCCTCAATGTCCATCCATGTTGTCACAAATGGCTGGATTTCGTCGTTTCTTATGGCTGAGTAGTATTCCATTGTGTATATATACCACAGCTTCTTTATCCATTCGTCCCTTGATGGGCACTTAGGTTGCTTCCAAGTCTTGGCTATCGTGAATAAGGCTGCAATGAACACAGGGGTGCATGTACCTTTGCAAATTGGTGTTTGGATTGGTGGTTGCCAGAGGGGAGGGGGGGAGGGAGGAGGGTGAAAGGGATAATTCGGTGCATGTGTGTGGTGATGGGTTGTAATTAGTATTTTGGTGGTGAACATGATGTGGTCCATGCAGAAATAGAAGTACAATGATGTACACCTGAAATTTTTACAATGTTATAAACCAATGTTACTGCAATAAACAAAAAATTAAAAAAAAAAAAAAAAAAGAAACATTGTATTTCTTTAGTTAATTATCTGGCTGCTTTTTTTCTTGAGTGAAATACTATTTTCATCTTATTATATTGTAGGATAAAATGAAATTATACACATTTTTAAAAGCTAATTTTACACATATAATATATATTATATATTTTATGTATATATGCTTATACACATATATGCACAACGTGCATTAAGATGCTTTAAGAAGGTTTGCATTTCTCAGTAACTCGGAATAAAAGTAAGAATTTCACAAAAATTATTTCAATTTTTATTACCTGTATTCACTGATACTCACTTTTATATATTGTACCTTTATTTTATTGATTCTACATTTCCAAACTTGTCCCTCATTCTTTGTAAATGTAATGCCCTGGTGAATGGCACTCTCTCTGCAGCTTTTTATGGGAATTCCTGTCTAATTCTAGAATCCTTTCATTTCAATCCCCAAATATTTTATTTTTCAAAAATGAGTCAGATGTTTGTGTAGCTTATGTTTTGTAGTATTTGCTTGATCACAGAGAAATCTGTCATAAAGAACAAATTTCATTCACTAATAAAATTTATAAAATATACTCACATCAAACATTCCCAAATAAATAAAATTAAGTTACAACATTTAGTAGAGAACATTCTTAAATAAGAGGTTCAATATTTATAATGTGTTCTATTTTAAGCTGGTTGCTAATATTTCTTAAAAGACAATCCCAGTTCTGTCAGTGAAACACAGGCCCTCACCTCTTGTCAGAAACTCTTCCTGGCAACTCAGATGATTTGACAGGATCCAGAGGTCCAGGACTCCTCCACACCATTTTTTCAACCTACATCTCTATTAGTATCCTTTGGCCTGAAATAGTCTTCAAACCAGGTCATCCTTCAACCTGAGTTGCCACCACCTCGCTCTGATATTGTGAATCACATATTCCTACTGTACCTCTGTCAACAGCTGGGGCGGGAGGCCCTCACTGGGTGCACGTTGATCACTTGTGTTCTGAAATTTCAGAATCTTAAGAGAGTCTGCATCTCTTCACACCGCAGAGTTCATACGTAAATCATTACATCTCAACACAAAATAAAATTGCGCCCATTTATATATTGTGACAAAAATGGATTTTTATCCCAATGAGATGTTGGGAAGCAACAGTTGCTTCGTAAAGGGAGAAAATGCCCCCAGAACCTCCACAAACTGTTTGATTTAAGGAAAAGGAAAAGTTAGAAGACGTGGTAGAAACAAAAGTTAGAAGGTGTGGGCAGGCCATGTGGGTACGTTCAGGGGAGGCTTAGATATAGTCTTTCTATCCTGGGACTTTGTTTTAGCTGGCCTAAAAAATCGCTACCACCATCCTCTCTTACGCTCATCCTAGTCTGGAAATGCATTGTTTCTAAATGGTAAATTATTGATAAATTCCCTAAATTTCTTGACCTCTAAAATAAAGTTTTAATATTATATACCACCACTCAGAAAAAGAATGTCCAACATCAAAATTTTATTAATTTATGGTACACTTATAGATGTGTTGTATCTATTTTAACTGATAAGCCCTTTTCCCAAATATATCATTGAAGCACTAAGTCCCCCAAGGATGACAATGAAAGATTGACTACTTTAGCAAAATTGTTATGTGCAGTCCTTCACTGCATTACTTCTTTTATTCTTCACTGTACAGTGTTTTATATTATTAGTGGTTGGGTATTAGTTCCTTAAAAATCATTTTTAAAAAGGAAAGTGGTTATCTTTCACACATACACATTATCCTGTAGCTAGGTTTCTGTTACTTTCACTTGCATTACTGAGCATTAATGCAAAAACTTAGGTAGTAAAGTAGATAAACATCTATTTCCAATTCCTTTGAAAAGTTGTGAATACTTTCAAAAAAGAAAACAGTACTATTTTACGCTTGGACTTTATCCTCTAGTTTTTTCACAGTTGTTACCTGTAAGTAACACTGACTTTCCTCCCTCCCTGTCTCTACCTACCTACCCTCCTTCCTTCCTTCCCTCCTCCCTTCCTGCCTGCCTTCTTCCTTCCATTCTTCCTTCTTTATCTTTCCTTTCATAATTAGTCATTAATTGAAAAACAACATATATCCAGTTGTTGTTGTTATTGTTGTGGTTACTAATTTAAGGAATAAAGCTCTATGTCTGTCCTCCAAGATTTAACTTAGATATGAATTACCTAACATCACCTCCTAGCTGATTCCTTTTCTGGGTATTCATACTTTCCAGTTCAATTTATGATGATGGCCTAGAGACAAGGACAAATGCAGAAAAGATCGACCTATTGAAAAGGGACCACTCTAGAAAGAAAGAGCATAGCAGTGGGTCATTGTACATATTGAAGATGAAGTACTACTCAACTACCTGGATTAGAATCCTTGATCTAATGTGACTAGCTATGTGACCTTGGAGAGCTCATTTGATTGCTCAGTTTTTTCATCTGTAAAACAAAAATAATTCCTAATCCATAGAGTTATTTTGTGGTTTGAATGTATTGATAAGTAATAAACTTATAAGGTATACTAAGCATTAAAAATATAAAGTATCATCGTCACAATCAGCATACATTGAATAGGGTACGTGAAGATGGAAGGTTTGTTGGAGCATAACACGTGGCACTTACAGGTGTGATTAGTAACGCTTATCTGAGTTTTTACATCTGTTTGGTCTTATACACAGAATAAAGTCAAATAATCTGTCAAGAACTCAGGAGGGTTTTAGATTTTACCCTACTTGCAAGCTAACACGCTGTTAGACCACAGTTTCTTTGATGATGGCCTAAGGCGTGAAACTCTTGAGTCAAAGCCATGATTACTTACGGCATGGTAAGCAGTTCTCACCCTTAAATATGCATGGGTATTTATAACATTTACACTTATTCTCATGGGTTTGTAATATGCATTTATATATTTGCTCCATATATTTCAACTATATTATGTTTTACGAACCTCCTTATTTAATGTAACATTTACCTCCAAAACATCAATTTTCTTACATAAAATGTGAAGGCACTTTTTAAAAATATTATTTCCATATTGTCATTAGTTATATAATTTTCCATGCCCTTTGGCATATAAATATTAAATAGAAATACTGATTTTTCTCTGTAGTATATATTTGAAATTTTGATGCACACAGTTTTCCCTTGATATATGTCTATTGAAAGAATTGCTAAATGTCCAGGTAGATATTATGGATTGACAAACAAATAAAATGATGAAGTAAAACATCATTTCGTTGGCCAAGACTATTTTAAAGAGAAATTTGAGTCCTAGGGACATACATTTTATTCGAATTTATGCATAGATAGGAAATACGAAACGTCACAACTAGTTTCTGTATCTGTGAGAAAGTTGGAGCATTCTATATGGAGACTTATTTTGTTAATATCGGAAATTTCCAAAACAACTCTTTCTATGGCATATATGGACAGATTGCTGTACTACTTGACAGCTATACTAGTTGCATGGTATACTTAGGGAATATGTACTAAATTAAATTCATTTGGAATATAGTATGGTTTTCACTGTCTACTCTACTACCCCCACTATCTTAGACTACTGTACTGGAGAAGATCAAGAATATTTAAATGCAAAGGTATAAAAATTAGTTCAGATATGGGGAATTACATAGACTCTATAACATATATTAAGAAATACTATTTTTACGGAACAGGATTGAGAAATGAAAATATGATCTTAACTTCCCACAATCCATCCCCTCTGACATATTATAGAACATATAGTCAATGTATAACAAAATAGGGCCTTGCTAGAAAAATAAGAAATGTTGAACAAATGTTGTAATTAGTATTTGGGTGGTGAACACGATGTAATCTATGCAGAAATAGAAGTATAATGATGTACACCTGAAATTTATACAATGTTATAAACCAATGTTACTGCAATAAACAAAAAATTTAAAAAAAAATTCAGTAATAAAGCATTTCAGGAAAAAAAAAAAAAGAAAGAAATGTTGAACAAATGGTAGATTAACTGAAGTGAATTTTGAAATGTCCATGCAGCTTTAGGTTGTGAACCCTTGAGAGTGAATGAGTCAGTCTTAAGGTGACATGAGTGAGGAAGAAAGCCATGCAGATATTTGAGGAACATAATATATACATATATATTTTGAAAAACATCTGTGTGGGAAATTTGTGTGTAGTCTTCAAATGTGGACTCAAGGACTCAATTAACACAGGATCTTCTGCTTTACATGCAAAAATTTTAGTCACTCCTTGGGAAATGTAGCATATTTATTTCAAGTAATACATGCACTTCAACAAATTATAACTGATGAGTATAAAAATAAACATGTTCACAATCTGGTTTTGTTAGTTTTTGGAATAAGTCACAATTATAATAGTGAAAGCAATATTGAGAGTGAAAATATAGGTAAAGGTATATCACTGTATGCCACTTCTGATACTGATTCCTTTAGAAATGAGAAACTCATAATTTCATAATTTTAACGGAAAACAAACATAGGGACACTTTTCAGAAAACAAAATTTTACATATAAACTTGCACGCTATGAACTAGGAACTTTACTAAATCATAGGCATAAATGCTAATGAAAGAAAGTTTGTTCAAAGATGACTTTGTTTCTATTCAAGCTCAATGAGCAGGTGTTAGAATTCCTATAAGAAAAGTCATTATAGAGATAAGTAGCTTTAAACCCAATGTCATTATTTTCATCATTCATAAGTGCTGTTTGCACTTGCTTTAGCACACATTTGCTTTGTTGATTTATTTGCCTATTTTCTCCCATGTGAGGGAATAAAACTTCTACAAATGATTCCCTTCAGCCATTTCAACACTATTATGTAACAGAATTTCAAACATAAAACAAAGGTACTGCTGTACTAGAGTGCGAGGCACCAGGAAAATTAATAGCTGTCGGTGTAAATGGGTAGCAGAACTGGCAAATCTGTTTCCTGGTTGTTAGAGGCATCTTGGTTTCTAAAGTTATTAATAATAATCAAAAAATATTTCTCTAAAAATGCAAATATAAAGGGGAAAGAATCAAAGAATATTTCCAACATATTGGAAAACTGCTAATGATGCATGATATGTGTGGGGACGTGGGGCGGGGGCAGGCCATTGTTCTTGTTTAGTACCATCAACATCACCAAAGTTGTCTAAGTTGGTGTTAATATGCAGATATCAGACAATATACATTTTAAAGAAAAAAAACTCACGAGTTTAGGGTTAAACGTAGGGTTAATGAAGGTCATATATACTGGTAAAATATTTAACCTATTAGGAAGATAAAATTACTTAAACTAATTTTCTTCTAATAACATGACTTCACATTATATAAGAAAAAATGGACAACATAACAAAGAAAAATATTTAAAATTCCAAATTGTTATCTGTTTTTCCTTTGTGTGTCTGTGTGTGTATGTTTTGATTTTTTTTTTTTGAGTTAACATTGGTTTATAACATTATATAGATTTCAGGTACACATCACTATAATTTGACCTCTGAACATTGTGTTCACGAGCAAAAATCTACTTTCTATCCAGCACTGTACAAATGATTCCATTTAACCCTTTCCTCTTCTCCCCACTCCCCTTCCCCTCTGGTAACCACCAATCTGTTTTCTGTATCTATGTGTTTGTTTCATCTTCCACATAGGATCAAAATCATATGGTATTTGTCTGTCTCCATCTGAGTATAACACCCTCAATGTCCATCCATGTTGTCCCAAATGGCAACATTCCATCTTTTTATGGCTGAGTAGTATTCCATTGTGTGTGTGTGTCTGTGTGTGTGTGTCTGTGTGTATCACATCTTCTTTATCCATTCTTCTGTTGATGGGCACTTAGGTTGTTTCCATGTCTTGGCTACTGTAAATAATGCTGCAATGAACATAGTGGAGCATAGATCTTTCAAACTTAGTGTTTTCCTATTCTTTAGATATATACCCAGAAGTAGAATAGCTAGATTATATGGTAGTTCTACTCTCAATTTTTTGAGGAATCTCCCTACTGTTTTGCATAGTGGCTGCACCAATTTATATTTCTACAAGCAGTGTACAAATGTTCCCTTTTCTCCACGTCCTTGCGGACACTTGTTATTTCTTGTCTTTTTAATGGTAGCCATTCTGACAGGTGTGAGGTGATATTTCATTGAGATTTTGATTTGCATTTCCCTAATAGTTAGTGATTCTGAATATCTTTTCATGTGCCTGTTGGCCATCTATATATCTTCTTTGAAAAAATGTCTGTTCAGATCCCCTGCCCATTTTATGATTGGGTTGTTAGTTTTCTGTTGTTGAGTTATATTGCTTCTTTATATATTTTGGATATTAACTCCTTATCAGATGTTTGATTTGCAAATATCTTCACCCATTTGGTAGCTTGTCTTTTCGTTTTGTTGATGATTTCCTTTGCCATGCAGAAGCTTTTTAGTTTGATGTAGTCCTATTTGTTTCTGATTTTATTTGGGCCTTCTCTTAATTAGTGAGTCTAGTTAAAGGTTTGTCAATTTTGTCTTCTTTTCAAAGAACCAGCTCTTAGTTTCATTGATTTTTTTCTATTGTCTTTTTAGTCTCTATTTCATTTGTTTCTGCTCTGATTTTTATTATTTCCTTCCTTCTACTGACTTTGGGCTTTGTTAGTTCTTTCTCTAGTTCTTTTAGGTGTAATGTTAGATTGTTTATTTGAGATTTTTGTTTCCTAAGGCAAGCCTATATACGACCCTCTTAGTACTGCTGTTGCTACATCCCATAGATTTTGGTATGTCATGTTTTCATTTTCATTTCTCTCCAGGTATTTTTTTATTTCTCCTTTGATTTCTTTGTTGATCCAATAGTTGTTCAGTAGCATGTTGTTTAGTCTCCACATATTTGTGACTTTTCCAGCTTTCTTCTTGTAGTTGATTTCTAGTTTAATACCACTGTTGTCAGAAAAGATGCTTGATGTGATTTCATCCTTCTTCAATTTATTAAGACTTATTTTGTTTCCCAAAACATGGTCCATTCTTTAGAATGTTCCAGGAGCACTTGAGAAGAACATGAATTCTGCTACTTTTGGATGTAATGTTCTATATATATCTATTAAGTCCATCAGATCTAATGTTTCATTTAAGGCTGCTGTTTCCTTGTTGACTTTCTGTCTGGATGATCTATCCATTGATATAAGTGGGGTATTAAAGTCCCCTACTATTATTGTGTTGCCTCAATTTTCCATGTAGGTCTGTTAATAATTACTTTGTATATTTATAAATATGTATATTTATATATAAATATATATAAAAGGTGCATATTTATTAAAATGTTATGTCTTCTTGATAGATTTCCCCCTTTATCATTATATAATGTCCATCTTTGTCTCTTGTTATCTTTTTTGGCTTGAAATCTATTTTGTCTGATATAAGTAGAGCTACACCTGCTTTCTTATGGTCGCCATTTGCTTGGAGTATCATGTTCCATGCCTACACTTGGAGCCTATATTTGTCTTTAGAGCTGATATGAGTCTCCTGGGAGCAGAATATTGTTGGGTCTTGTTTTTTAATCCATCCAGCCACTCTGTCTTTTAACTGGTAAATTCAATCCACTTATATTTAGAATAATTATTGATATATAAGGACTTATTCTGACATTTTATCTTTTGCTTTCTGGTTGCTCTATATTTACATTGTTTCTTTTTTCTTGTGTTTCTGTCTGCCATTTCAGTGTGGTGGTTTTCTCTGATGCGTTTCTCAGTTTCTCCTTTTTTACATTTCATGTCTCTTCTCTGAATTTTTGTTTTGTGATTACCATGAGGTTTGTATAAAATGTCTTATAGATGAAATAGTCCTTTTTCTGCTGATAGCATCTTATCTTCATTTCCCTATGCAGATTCTGTCCTTTTCCTCTTCCCCTTCTCTGTTTTTGTTGTCACAAATTGAAGTGCTATAGTTATTTTTAATGCTTCCTTTCCCTGTAACTTTTATGTTATAATTACGTGTTTACCAATCTATTCTGATATAGAGTTGCAATTTCCTAATTCTGTCTGTATATATATCACCTTGCTCAAAGTTTTGTATGTCTTTGCCTTTTTGTTTCTGGTAGGAGAGCTCCTTTCAACATTTCTTATAAGGCAGGTCTAGTGGCAATGAACTCCCTCAGCTTTTGTTTGTCTTGGAAAGCCTTTATTTCTCTTTCATATTTAAAGGATAACTTTGCTAAATAGAGTATTCTTGGCTGACAGTTTTTATCTTTCAATATTTTGAATATATCACTCTACTCTCTTCTGGTCTATAGACTTTCTGCTGAGAAATCTACTAATAGCCTAATGGGGGTTCCCTTGTAGGTTATTGGGTTTCCCCCCACCAACCCATCGCCCCCACCCCCCCGGCTGCCTTTAATATTCTTTCTTTGTCATTGACTTTTTATAGTTTTATTATCATGTGTCTTGGAGAAGGTCTTTTGCATTGCAATAACTGGGTTGTCTATTAGCTTCAGGGATTTGTATATCCAGTTCCTTCCCAAAGTTTGGGAAGTTATCAGCTATTATTTCTTTAAATAATCCCTCTGCTCCCTTCTCATTCTCCTTATGTTACCCTTTCTAATGGAGTCAGATAATTCTCAAAAAGAATTTCCACATTAAAAAAAAAAAAAACTTCATTCTTTCTCCTCTCCTACCTGTATAATTTCTAGTTTTCTATGCTCAAGCTTGCCAATTCTCTCTTCCATATGGTCTACTCTATTTCCAATGCTTTCTAATGCATTCTTCATCTCATTTATTGAATTCTTCAGCTCCAGAATTTCTGTTTGGATGTTTTTCAGAGTTTCAACCTATTTGGTAAAGTATTCCTTCTGTTCATTGATTTTATTTCTGAGCTCATTGAACTGCCTTCCTGAGTTTTCTTGTAGCTCATCGAGTTTCTTCATGACAGCTATTTTGAATTCTTTAACAGTTAGATCACAGTCTTCTATGACTTTATGTTTGGTATCTGATCAATTGTTATTTTCTTTTTGTGATGCTGTGTTACCATGGTTTTTCGTGGTGATTGATAAGTAATTCCTCTACCAGGGTATCTGTCATAGCAAATACTTTTCTTATTTAGTTATAACTTTGTTTATTTTGATTATAATTATTCAATTGGTTGGAGATAGAGGGATTTATTTTCTTTTTCAGTAGCTGGTGCTATAGCACTAGTTTTTGGTTTCTCTCACCTGAGCTGCCTCAGGCTATATTTGAGGATCACCAATTTCTACCTTCCATTGCCTCTATTAGGGGTATTTCTGGCACTCTCATCATGGCTGCCTGTGCCTCTGGGGTCACTGAAGCTTTGCTGTTGCCAGTGTCACTGTGGTCACTGGCTTCACCTCAGGGGTACAGAGATGGCTGATGCCTCTGCTGCATCTGCCATCACCTGGGTTGAAAGTACCACTGCTGTGGGGGGGGGGAGTGAGGGAAAGGAACCAGGTATGTGGGGCACTGCCTCTGCTGTTGTCTGTTTCCTTGTGGGCACAGGTGCTGCTGCAATTGGGAGGCTAGAGTCATGTCTGCTGCCAAGCTCTGAGCTGCATCCAGGGGCTTGGGATCACAGGACTCTGCCTCCACTGTGCCTATTTCCTTGTAGCCACAGGCAGCACCACAGCTGAGAGGCCAGAGTCACGCATGCATCTCCACTGCTGCCCACCAGGTTCTCTGGGGTTGGGGGTGGCTGGTTCAGCTGCCACATCCAAGGGGCCAGTATCCTGGGCACTGCCTCCCCTGTTCCCCCACTTTGCCTCCTCTATATACTCCAATCCACCTACTTTCATTTGTATTGATGTGTGGATCTCTCTGGCATCCTGGTGTGTTGGGCCACATAGCCTTTGTTGAGTTATGGATGTTTTATTTGCTGTAGATTGAAGGGAAGAGACAAAGGGATCACATCATGCTACCATGATGATGATGTCTTGTTTTTCCTTTATCTGTCCCCACTTCCATGTTGCCTTTTTGAACAACATTTAACATATGTTACGAATTTAACCTTTACATCTGTATGTCAGTTTTCAGATAATGTTCGTCTTCTTTAGCTCTTTCAAGCTCTTCTAGTTCCTATAGTAATTGTTTTCAGACTTTCCACATATTAGAATTATCTGAGAAATATGAAAAAATAGAATTTCCTGAATTCAAATCAGTAAGTGTAGAAATTTGTTCATCCTTGTGTTATATAAGTTTTGGGGGTTCCCTTGCACATCCATTATCTGCAGATGTATATGAAAGAGAAGAAAATAAAAGATGGAGTCAAATGTACCATGAATACAAAGATCAAAGGGTTAAGAGGAAACATCATTTATTGAAGAGCTATTGTGATGTAGGCACTAAATTAGGGTTTTCTATGTATATTAATTTAAATTGTTTTTGAAACATAATATAAATACATTACTATTTTTTTCATTTAACAGATTATGAAAGTTCCCATAATCATATAAAATGTTCAGTGACAGAACCAAAATTCCATGTATAGTATTGCCTACCTCTCTCACCCTCAAGAATAAACAAGTATGCCAATGAAACATCACAGAAAATTCAGAGAGAGATCCATATATGTCTGAGAGAATACTTCATGACACACTAGAATTATAAATCAATGAGCAAAGTATATACTGGCCCATAAAAATAAACGTACTCAAATAATGGTTTATATTAATTCAGAGACAGATTGGTTACTAACTCACACCAGACAAAATTCCAGGTGGATCAAATTCCTCAGTCTTGAGATGTCATTCTAAGGAAAATTTTCTTACCAACCCCAAAGTAAAGCCACCAAGATAACATAAACGATATGAAAAATAAAAGTGACAGTGCATATTTACAACATTTATAACTGATAGATAGTACAAATATTAGAAATGCTTCACTTATTTAACTATTCTCTCCAACCCATGGCAACCACTGAGCTTTTTACTCTCTTTATAGTTTTACCTTTTCCAGAATGTCGTATTAATGGAATCATATAATGTGTAGCCTTTTCAGATTAGCTTATTTGATTTAGCAATAGGCATTTATGAGTCATTCATGTCTTTTCATGCCTTGTTCCTATACATTGCTGAAGAGTATTCCATTTTACGGATGTACCACAGAATTTTTTTCCATTTACAAATCGAAGGATATACTGATACCTTCCAGTTTTTGGAGATTATGAATAAAATTGCTACAAACATTCAAGTACAGGTTTTTGTGTGGACACAAGTTTTCAAATAAGTTCAGTATGTATCTAGGAGCATGATTTCTGGATCATATGGTAAGATTACATTTAGCTTGATAAAACACTGTCAAAGGTCTTCCAAAGGGGCTGTGCCATTTGCAATCCCACCAGACATGACTGAGTATTCCTGTTGCTCCACATTCTTGTCATTAATTGACATCATAAGCGTTTTGAATTTTAGCCATTCTAATAGGTATGTCTTAGTATTTAATTGCTGTTTTATTTTATGTTTACCTGACGAATCATGTTAAGTATCTTTTCATATGCTTATTTTCCATTTACATATTTTCTTTAGTGAGGTGTTTGTTCAGATCTTTTGAATTTTAAGACTTCTTAAGATATTTTGGATACAAGCCTTGACCTGGTATAATTTGGGCATGTAACTTGCAATTTGTAAACATCAGTTTTCATGTGTGAAAAAGAGTATGGATAATAACTTTCCTTATTTTCAGGATTACTTGAAAACTCAATTAGGTACAATATATAGAAACATGCCTATGACAATGCCTGGAACAGAAGACATTAAATATTAGCTAATGTTCACAGAGTGTTTATTATGTGCACTGTTCTATGCACTCGTTTTGTATTAACTTGATTAATTCTTATAACAATCCAATGAAATAAATATATTATTATCATCATTATCATTACTATTTATTACCATTATTCCTATTCTCATTGTATAAATACACAAACGGAGGAAAAGGGAGATGAAGTAGCCAGCTAAAGTTCAAACAGCTAGTAAGGAGTAGAGGCATTCTGGCTCCAGATCTAATATTTTTAACCATCAAGTTTCACATTGCTTCCCATAAACTACAAAAATTTCAGGCTATTGTTATTTGGGGGAATTTTTCAAGATTTTAAAATCTCTCATTAGCCTTTGTCCTTCCTCTTTATCCTTATTTTCTTTGTGGTTTATCAGAGACTTGTGGTGAATTGAGTCTAGCTGGAAGAATCTTATGGTAGTTTTTGCTTTTATGACAAACAGTAACATCCCAAGAGCAGACAAAGTGAAATCCCAAACCCTGGTACTAGGGTGTAGTTTTATAGAAGTTTTATAAGGTAAGCTCTTCTCCAATGCAGACCTTGCTACATATTGCTCTTGTTTAGAAACAATAACACTTGATATTACCATAAAAATCTATATTCCATTAAAAAAGGCACTGGAAATGCTTCTAAGGAGATATGGACAAAGAATTTGCCCTCAGTGGTCTCATTCTATGATTTATATCTTCTCCCTTAGTCTTCCGGCATTAGGAGCCAGCAAGATTCATGTCTCCTCTGTGATCTGAAGCAAGTCACTCCCTGGAGAGAGATTTAAGATGCCTTCAGTCACACTGTGCTCTCACTCACCCATACGCTGAAGAGAAAAGATTTCCTCTTAAGCTGTTACTTAATGTTTTTTTTTAATTATGTGTGATGGTTTTTAAAAAGTAGAGAAAACTGTGTAGCATCTTCTAATTTAAAACATCTTGCAAAATATACAGGGAAAAGAAAGCAGTCAAAACCTCTCTCCTAGACCCCAGAAGCTCTGAAACTTACCAGGACTGTTTCCTTTATTAATAAAAATACTACTCTCTGGGAACCCACCTTAGGATCTCATTTTGCTTTTGGTATTAAAATACATTAAAGAGGAAGGGACTAGTAATAAAAAAAAAAAAGTAATTTCATCAGAAAATTGTCATTACCTAAAGGAAGAGCAGCCACTCTCATCTCCATCCCCATTTAATATATGAAGAGGATAAAGCACTGCCTTATACCTCAAGCTCAAGAGCTTCTGGGAATAGCATAAAGGTTTCAGAAGTCTAGATATTGATACTACAAACCTTAAGTTCCCAGGCAAAAGAACTTCAGCCTCAACTATACACCCATGTTATTAGCAGAGTTACGACTACTGCCAGGAGACTGATAAAGTAAAATCTGAGGCAATAAATATGAGTTTATATCCCAAGTCCCCTCTTCTAGCAAATCCATCTGAGACAGGAATTATAAACTATGCTTGCCGCTACGGGGATATGAAGAATTCAAAATGTGCTACTGATATGTAGCTTAGAGTTCAGCGATTGGTTTTCAGCAATCATTCTTTGTGTGTGTGTATGTGTGTGAGGAAGATTGGCCCTGAGCTAACACCTGTTGCCAATCCTCCCCTCTTTGCTGAGGAAGATTGGCCCTGGGCTAACATCCATGCCCATCTTCCTCTACTTTATACGTGGGACGTCTGCCATAGCATGGCTTGATAAGTGGTGCGTAGGTCCACACCCGGGATCTGAACCTGCAAACCCTGGGCTGCCAAAGCAGAGCATGCAAACTTAAACACTACGCCACTTGGCCGGCCCCGTAATCATCCTTTTTTTACCCCAACTTTTTTGAGATATAATTGACATACAACATTGTGTAAGTTTGAGATGTACAACATGATTTGATACACACATATATTGTGAAATGATTACCATGATAAGTTTAGTTAACACACCCATCATTTCACATAATTACATTTTTTTGTGAGAACATTTAAGATCTACTCTCTTAGCAACTTTCAAGTATATAATATAGTTTTGTTAACTGTAGTCACAATGCTGTTTATTAGATCTCTAGGACCTTTTTGTCCTCAAACGGAGGTTTGTTCACTAACCAACATCTCCCCATCTTTCCCACCTTCTAGCCCCTGGCAACCACCATTCTACTCTATTTCTGAGTTCAGCTTTTTTAGATTCTACATATAAGTGAGATCGTACAGTATTTGTCTTTCTTTTCTGACATTTCACTTAGCATAATACCCTCAAGGTCCATCCATGTTGTCACAAATGACAGGATTTCCTTCTTTTTTATGGGTGAATAATATTCCATTGTATATACATGCCACATTTTCTTTATCCATTCATCCATCTATGGACACAATCATTCTTGATAATGAGTCATTTGAGTGGCATAATTTATTTCCTAGACAAATTAAGAAGGCTTAATTCTCCCAGGACTTAAAAGCTCATAATAAAGTATAGACATCATAAAATGAGTGTTATTGTAACATTCAAATTATGGCTTAAACTGGAATTCATTAAAAAAAATATCTGCTCGTCTTTCAGATGTACTTCAAAAGTTATAGCTGATTACCCTTCAGTGAATGTTACAGACTATAAATTATAACCCACTGCAGTGCATAGGAGCAATGCTGTGCATAGATCAAGGGATTAGTTGGTCCGATACCACTGCCAAAAATTAATAGTTTAAGGAAATTGGCTTCAGCTCCAAGACTTAGGCCAAACAGATGCCTGGCACTGCTTGATTCCCAACCTCTTATCTACATTCTTCTTCTCCCTAAACTTGGTTCTAAAGCTGTCGTCTCTTGCAGATTCAGGCCTGGTGCAGTGCACAAGGCTAGCTTCTCACATGTAGTTGTCATTGAATTAGGATTGTTAGATTTTGCAAAAAAAATACAAGACAGTTAAATTTAAATCAGATAAACAATGGATTTTTAAGTATGAATATATCCCAAATATTGTAATTATTCAACATTTATCAGAAATTAAAATTCAACTGAGTGTCCTGTATTTTATCTTACTGCTCTAGGTTAAGTAGCTTTTATTCTACATTATAAGATCAGCAGTAAACAGCTCGTCTTGCTGATTCCAACTGGCTTTTCATCCTTGAAGTTGATTTTTAAATTTTTAAATTAATTGATTGATTCATTAATTAATTAGTGAATGGTCCTTATTTACAAGGTTCTAGAGAATCTCCCAGGCGTTCTGGTTGCTTTTGAACTGCTTCCTTGCCAATTTTCTTACTATGCTTCCAAGTAATTGAAGTTCTTTCTTCGAACACACTGAGTTGGCTTGAGACCTGATATATACTGAAATCCTTGAAGTGACTGACTTTCTGCCAATCTGCATTGCACAATAGCATCTGCTCCTGGGTTCTGTGTCACCACATTCTAACATCTTTTAAAATACACAATTATTTCATGCTGAATATTTTGATGTCCACTGCCTAGCTGGGCTACACCTGTTACCCAAGGTTATGCTCTGTGCTACTGTGTTCTGATTAATAGTTTGCAGCAGATGCATATCAATGTCGCTATGCACTCAGCAACTACCCCACAAAATGTGTACACTATCTTTCTTCCTTCATTTCTAGCATTACAGAGTTTGATCAATTTTTTTATTCAATTTTTCTTTCACTCTTAAATTCTTCCTATGTATTATCATTTTTAACATCCCTCCAAATGTGGACACGATGCACAGGATGATCTCTAGGCTCAGGGCTCTTTCTACCATGTTCTGATACCTCCTTGGTCAATACTAAAACTAAAAAAAATTATCTGACTGAAGAGTGGAATGTTCAGGCAATCTTTTAGTAGTGTAAAAGAGAAAGAGTTATATAGGGAAGAGAGAGTCAGAGGAGCATGAAGAAATAAAAGTGGAAGGCTGAAGATAAAAATTGATTACTGTATTTCATAGTGCTCTACAGAGTCAATTCTGTCTTGACCCTCATGTTCTTCCAAGGCCTTCCAAATTTTATTATTTGATACACATTACTCAACTAAATGTTTTTCACAGGTTCCATAAACTTCTCCTTGTTGCACACTGAATACATGAGTTCAAAGGGCAGAAGGAGAATCTAGACAAAAACATTTTTCGATTTCTCAGAGGTGCTTATCATCAGAAATATTTTTGATCACAAGAAAAATAACTTTTCAGAAATATAAGAAGTTCTCTTCATCTCTGTAAATGTCTTTTCTCACTTTCTCATTGAGGACAAGTGATGTGGTTTTACTGGTGTTTAACAAGTTTTAATGTGAGATAATAAATATTGCATGAAATATATTGCCATGACACATAATGCAAGCTATAATTGCAAAATCATATGAACAAATAATTATCTGGTAATATTTAATTCACAGATAATGCTTACTTAAAGTTTTTCTAAGGAAATCTACCTTGAGGAAAAGTTACATTTTGAATTGGGAAATATAATGGCACTTTTCTTTAAAAGAAAGAAATATGTATCACAATTTTTTTTGCCTTGCAAACCAAGAAATTGACCAATTGCAGTAACTTTCTCATTTAAAGCTCTATTTTTATCTCTTTTCCTTCTCTTGCATGAGACTTAGACTTCTATTTTTGTCCTCATATTAACTGGCCTGTTTTATTTTTTGTATTTTATTAAAAGTTGCCTAAAATTATTCTGGAATTAGGAAGAACAAAATCAGTAGAAGATAGAAATGTTATAAATTTTTATCCTCAGATGGACATTTGACTCCATCTAGGTAACCATCAAGAAACTAAATTATTGATTTGCCAAATTTTATCTTCTGCATCAGAAACTCGACTTTCTTTTTCTTTTACTTTCATTAGCATTCTCTGACCAACCACTTTAAGAGTTTAGAGTCTTCATGATACTTAACTTTTTCTTTTTTATGAAAACAAGAGAAATAAATCTAATATTAACATTCATATTTTGGTAGAAACAAATTCATATTTATACATTACATATGTCCAATTGGTTTTTAGAGTCATTTAGTTCAAACTGTGAATTATAAGCAAACTTTATATAATTACAACAAATTGTTAGACATCAATAAACCAGGGAGGATGGAATGGGCATGGTATGCGCAGGGATAAATACATATATATATTGAAAGATAGATAAATAGACATAAATACAGAGATATAGAAATGGATATAGTTTAGGTAAAGATGTATATTAAGTATACATGAGAAACAGATTGGGTTTACATTAGGAATATTTGTAAACATAGTCAAATAATTACCTATTACATTATTGATGTAAAGTTGAGAGAGAATAAATAAACTGCAGAACTGAATGTAGCTCACTTAGACAGGGTAGAGGATCCTTCAAGGAGAGTGGCAAGTATTGAGTCTTATGACCAGAATATAAAGTGAATATATTGGAGGAAGTATTAAATTAGAATGAGTTATTTACTTAGTTGATGATCAATTTTGAAATCTACAATTGTAATGAAATAGTGTAATTTTGAAACCACCATATTTTTCTTGATTTAATGACTCTTTATTTAACCCCTATTATGTACAATTTATGGTGTGTCTTCCCAAGATTACTGAGATATAAGGAGTGATGCACTGGAGGGAGCTCATACCAACCCACCAGAGTCAATCATGTGCACCTCTTTCCAACCCCGTTCTCAGGGATGGCAAGTTAGTAGCCTGCAATCTGCCAGGAGAGGAGTATTTACGGAAATTGGTTTAAACTCAGGGCTTCCCTTTTTATTTTTATTTTTTTGATTTTTGAGAGTCATTTAAATATTTACTACTATGCCACTGAGTGTGATAGTCATTAATCAATGTCTATCCTACTCCAAGATGACATATACTTTTCAAAATTTTTCACTTAAAAGACTGCTCTTTTATTTATTTTATATAAAAATTATTTTTCTTTACAGTTTAGCTCATAATAATGCTACTGGTAATGTTATATTAATAAACATTTGATATCTTTCCAAGATAATTATATTAAATGGTGATGTATTTTTCAAGATTTGTATTTGTACCACAGAAGATAACTTCCTGTGAAAGCAAATGAAACAAAATTTTTGATGATGATAATTAAAGACTAAGCCAAGTTGCACAGTAACTCAAAGTAAATTTGAGTATAATTTCACATTTCTGGTCCTTTAGATTAACTGGTCTAACCACTATCTTTAGATGCTGGTCTGTGATTCAGTGGGGTGTTGGGGAACTTTAAATCAGGTGAAATTTTTTGAAAACACTGAAAGTAAGGCCACTTGAAATTTAATTCATTCATATTTATAAAACATGGCCATAAATAACTTATTTATCAGGAACAAGTAGCCAAAAAGTTTGTTACCCTGCTGTCAGTTCATCTGCTTCATAGAAACATGGAACTTTTTGGAAACAAAACTTGTATATTCCTGTTTGAGCACTACAATATGACCCAAATACCCAGCTGCTATTGAAATCTCTGATCACAGAATAGCCAAAAAGTGCTTCTTCCTTCTGCGTCTGACACATGGTATTGTCTAACCCTTTAGTTTGATTGCAGAACATGTTTTTTATTTTTATTTTTATGTATTTATTTTTTTGGTGAGGAAGATTAGCCCTGAGCTAACACTTGTTGCCAATCCTCCTCTTTTTGCTGAGGAAGACTGGCCCTGGTCTATCATCCGTGCCCATCTGCCTCTGCTTTATATATGGGACGCCTGCCATAGCAAGGCTTGATAAGCGGTGTGTAGGTCTGCACCCGAGATCCGAACCTGAAAACCCCGGGCTGCCAGAGCAGAGCACATGAAATTAACCACTACACCACTGGGTCAGCCCCAACTCTTTAATTTTAATTTTTTTAATTCCTGGGCTCTATGGCTATACCACTGGAAAGTATTATTTATCTTGAGATAAGTGTTGGCACTCATGTGGGTTGTCTAAGTTCTGCCTGGAGAAATATCTTACTCAATGACCATCAGGTCATTTTAGAAGCAGTCACCAACACAGTCAGCAAGAAGAACAAATAAAACATCAGAATCCTTCTTCATTTTGTTCTCATAGAGTTGAAAATGTGTGGGAGCCGTAGAGGCTTTCCACAATTGAAAATTTCATATTTCTTATTTACCACTAACATAAAGCATATATTTTCCCCCTTTGTCTGTCTCTATCAGGAAGTTTTCAAAGGTGTCAAATTCTCTAATGTCCTTTAATAGGTTCTTATACCAAGGAAGTGCTATTTTTTTCATATACTAATTTTTTAAGAAAAGACATTGATTTCTTTTGGTTTATCCTAAACTATTTTTATTTCTATTGAGAAAACCTATTAATCTCTAACTAAATTTTTAATAGGTATTGTTTTTAATTTCTCCTTTAACATTTTTAAAATAGAGTTGTTGCAAAATAGGTGTTATTTGTTACAAGCCTGTACCCATAACAAGCTATGCAGAAGTATTTTAAGTATTGAGATTTTGGTGTGCAAAAAACAAAACAAAACTGCCGTCCTAAAGAAATTAAAGACTGTGTTACATTAGTATGCCACATACTAATATCTTTCTTAATTCTTTTACTTCATCCACACAATGTTTTACTTCATCTGTATAATGAGGTTATTAAATCATATTTTACAGATGTTTTCTAAGTGTTCACTTAAACTAGGGATATATAATATGTTGAAGGCTGATTAGAAATAGAAAATATTCCATAAATTATCATGACTGTTTTCCATCTTCTTCAGACTTTTGTCTCTTCTCCCGTTTTCTGCCTCCTTTACATCTTTTTCTTTCTCTTTCTTTTTCTTCTTTTCTCTCCTTTTTCTACTCTTCTTTCTTTCACCTTGTCTTCTCTCCCTTTCATACCTCTTCTTCTTCCCACTGAGATGTGGATCTTTTCATTTATCACTTTCTTCCTACTTCCTTCTTCCTTCTCTTTCTCCTAGTCCATTTTTTTTCACTTCGTGTTGTCTCTCCTGCTACAAGTTACCCATGTATTTTCTCCTCCTTAGTCTTGCCCTTTTTTCCTTCTCCTACTTCTCCTCTACACACCCTGCTCCCTCACTCTTCCTTTTCGTCTTCCACTTCTTTAGAATAGTCATGAAGTGGAAAATGTAAAGACAGAAATAAATTCCCACTGCTTCCAGAACGTTGTCACACACTGTACTCGCATTTCAGTTGTCATAAGTCTAAGTGGGCCTTTGTGCATTATGCACAGATTCATACTAAACTACGTAAAATTGTCTACACTTCTCCAGCATTCAGATTCCACTACTACCTTAGGTGCATAAAGTAAAGTTTATGATAATTTTGAATACAAATTCTCCATATTTATTTTTTATTAGCTTGCCTTTTGTTCTTGTCTTTTTCTAAGTAATTTTTATTTTTATAAACTCACAATATTTGTTCCAATTAAAGTATTGAAAAATTATAAATGGCAGTTAGTTTAAAAAGCCCATTAATGTAAGTTTTCTTACATGAAATGATATGCCTATTAGTGTCACCTAAGCAGATCATAAAGGAAAATAACTAGATTTTCTCATATACCTAATAATGAATTACAAAACTCCAGTCAAGAGAGAAGTGAGAGGATGATCAGAGAATAGGTTATGTTGCCTCAGAGTTCCTCAGGAAGGGCTTACTTTATTATTAAGCCACTTATTTTAGTTCCAAATTCATGAAGCACACAGTGCCTCTCAACATATGTCTGTTGGTGAGTTCAACATTATTTGTCTAAATTCAATTTCTATTCTTCCAGCTTATAGATAATGAAGACAAATAGGTTTCATATGTCAAACTCTGTCACTTCTTGGAGAGGGCTGTTAAAAATCCATCAGCCATTGCCTAGAATCTTTATTATAAATGTACAGAAAAATCTTTAGTCCATTAATTTGTGTAAATATGAGAAAAACATGAGGTCTTTGGATTTTTATATAAGCAAATCTGTCATCATTTCACATTTACATGTGTTTTTGGAATTAATTAAAGTTGGAACTTTTTCTCCAAGATTATAGCTTAGATTGTTTTCTAGGTATTCATTTTGAGAAAAAATAACTTTATACATTATTTTATTACATTGCATTATAGAGATATTGAGTTTATATAGTCAATTTATTTTCCCTACTAATCTGTTCTATAGTCTAGATACTTATTTTTAATTTAAAGTTTATAAAGATGTCAAAAAATATATATATTTCCAAAAGTCTTAGTGCAGCTTATATAGCTTATTAATTTTTCTATTTATATCTCATAAATATTCCCATGCATCCAAGGAAAAATTTTGTCTGCCACCAAGTTGAACTAAGCAACTCTCTTCAACAAGCCTGCCTTATCTCATTTTCCTTGTCTCTGTCATTTGCCACTTTGCTAACAAGTGTCCCCTGATTCATATTAACAATTTCAGTTATAAACACATTCCCTGACTCTTATGAGCTGAATTGAGCCTCCCCCCCATTCACATATGGAAGCTCTAAGTCTTTAAAGAGGTAATTAAGTTAAAATAAGGTAATAAGTGTGGGCTCCTAATCCAACATGACAAGTGTACTTATAAGAAGAAGACAGGACACCAAAAGTGTGCATTCATAGAGATTGGCCAAATGAGGACAGAGGGAGAAAGAGGTTATCTGCAAGCCAAGGAGAGAGGGCTCAACAGAAACCAACTCTGCCTGCACCTTAATCTTGGGCTTCCAGCCTGTTGTACTTTGTTATGGCAGCCCTAGCAAACTAATACACTGACCAATTGTGACTTTGAAGTAGGATTTACGTAATAGTTTGTTTCCATGTTTTCTCCTTTGTTTAGCAATCACTCTTTGCTCACGCTGTGGATTTTCTTATGAATATTATGTCCCAAAATTGTTAGTTATTATCCAAAATGCTTTATGAGTCACAGTTATTAAGTTTCCTTAAACCATCAGTACACATAATGAGGAGGGAGGGTTCTTCACTGACTCCTTTCTCAAGTCATGTTCACATGTACCTTTCCTTTGTAATTCGCTGGTTCTGTTCCACAAAAATCTATGTGCCAAGCTTCAGGATAGACATCAGGCTCATAAAAAGGACATTTGGGGGAGACCAATATAAATAGCAATGTTTTGTATTATTTAGAATCTATGACTAGGAACATAGTCAGATATGATTAGGGGCCACAGAGAAGGGGAATCTATATCAAAGTAGGGTGATATCTAAGATGAGTGTCGATGAACGGTGACCAGGAGTTTGACAAGTGAAAAAAATAAGGAAATGACATATTAGAAAATGGAACAATATGAAGAAAGGCATGCAATTTCATTATTTTCAATCCTTCTTCTTGGCTAGAGGCTAGCTTAGCTACCCAGAACCCAGAGAAGGCCTTTGAGACACAGGCTTCCAGCTGCTGACATTTCCTACTTCTGTCTCTCCTGAATAAATTATATAAGCCACACTAATATCTTTATTATGTAGAAGAAATTTAGAGTGTGACATTTCTTGCCCAGAGGAACCAGGCCAATAAGTAATAGAGCCTGGACCAAAAACTATCTCAGTTTCCTACAAGTGGCCCCTCCTTCTAAACCTATACTGCACACCCCACTTTGTACATTATTTCTTTTATATTTCAAGTTTCTTTGTGATATTATTATGAAGCCCAATCATTTTCCTAGTAGGACCAGAGCAAACATTAGTTCATCATTTTCTACGTCCAAATATGGAATGTTTCTGCAGAAACATTATAGGTGCTAAAGAAACTTATATGTCATTTGAAGAAAGATGAAACAGGGGCCAGCCCAGTGGCATAGTGGTTACGTTCACATGCTCCCACTTCGGCAGCCCAGGGTTCGCGGGTTCAGATCCCGGGTGTGGACCTACACCACTCGTCGAGCCATGCCGTGGCAGTGTCCCGCATACAAAAAATAGAGGAAGCTTGGCACAGATGTTAGCTCAGGGCCAATATTCCTCAAACAAAAGGAGGAAGATTGGCAACAGATGTTAGCTCAAGGACAATCTTTATCACCATAAAAGAAAAAAAGATGAAACAAAAATTACAAAGGCTTAAAAAATGGAAAAATGTCTTTAACTGGCAAATCATGTCATATAGACTAATCTATATTTCCAACTCCAAGCGACCTCATAGATTTTATTTTATTCTGGATGCTTTGCAAGCAAACTAATCAACAAATCAATTATATTTCCCTCTCCAACCTCTTGAATCCCGTTTCTCGCTCATGGCATTATGCTCTGCTCTGTCAACCAAACCAAGAATCTTGGAGTCATCTCTGACTTGTCCAAGCCCCTCACATTCTCCTCCTCTTCAACATGGGACGGGGGCCCAAGTGAATGACTCCTCAACTCTCACAAACATATACAATGAAATAGAAGATGATATCCTTCATGTTAAGAGTTTTTGCTTTTTTTTAAATGCATGAATTGTTATAGTAAAGTAAATAAAAATCTCTAACATTTGTAAATCCCTACATCTCTTTTTCTGCTGCAACTTTTACAAGCCTAATTCTCTTGCTCTCATCTCCTCACTCTTATAACTGACCTTCCCACATCCTTTCTCTCTCACTCTTGGCAATTCATCATACATACTGATGTCTAATTACTTTGTCTGAAGCATAGATCTAATCATGTCAATTTTTTAAACTGAGTTCAATTAATCTCTAGCTACAGCACAGGGAGCATTGCATTGAGTGTTGGAAAGTTAGATGTGAGCAAAGGTGTGAAGGGCCTTGGAATGGACACTGAGAAATAGGACACCAATTAACATTAGTTTGTGTCTTGGAAAGATAACTTGGTGCCATATATTTGTTAAAAAGAAGAGTTACTTGCTTTTGAACCTATGGCATATCCTATTCTAACCATTTTCCCCTGGAATTGTTACTGACTGTACTATTAGTCCTCAGCTTTGGCTGGCTGCATAGTGGAATAACTTGGAGAGAAATAGTAATGCCTGTGTCTCATCCCAAGAGATAGTGATTTAACTGATCTGAATTGCAGCCTGGGTATTGAGAGTTTTAAAAAGCTCCCAAATGTGATTATAATGTGCATCCAAGACTGAAAACCACTATCTTAGAGGAATGTTATTCTCTTTCCCATCAAGCTATATTCTCACATTGCTATGTAAGTATTACTTAGATGACTTTCTTTAAGGCAGCCATGCAAGGTTTTAAGCACTATATTCTTTCTCTATTCATATATATGTTTACCTTGGCTGCTTAACTCATTAGCACAATGTAGGCTTCCTTTTTCCTGGGAAGAAGTAGGCACAGATCTTATTTTTCCAGCCAGACTTGTTGTCTTACCCATCTTAGTATCATTTACAGCTGTGCCATCCAGTACAGTAGCCACCACCCTCAACCCTCATGTGCTATTGGACACTTGAAATACGGTTAGTCTAGTGCCAAGATTTAATATTTTATGTGTGTAGTATATACAACCACACACTAACTATGCATTGAACAGACTATTACAAATTTATTATACACTCCATCAGCATACACTCACACATTTTATGCATTACTTTTTGCAATAATATACACATCATTATTTTGTTTATGATTTTTATAATCTGTTACTTCGCATTAAAAAGTAACTTCATGAGAGCATTGATTCATAGACACTTAATATATATTTGTTGAACGAATAACAGTTAGCTAATAGCTATCTGAAGTTATCTGATTTGATTACTGATTATGTCAGTACTCAATATTCTTAAACTACTAGAGATTTATTCTTTGCAGTTATTATGGAAGAGTTAAGCTCTGTTTCAAATTCATTTTGAGGGTTGTCATTATAACACAATTCGGACTTAACAGATGGGGTGATTTTTTCTTTCCTTCATGGGCCCTCTCTCATGTATTATACTTCCATTGAACACGTAGACTACTGGAGGAAAATAAAACACCAACATTGATGCTAATGTAAATGCATACAGATCAAAGCAGTCCTTGGATTTAAAGAGAGAATTTTGATAGACTGGATGGGGAGAATAACCATGTGTGAATTGTATAAGAAAACTTGCACGTTTCTGGAATGAAAAACTGAGTGAATGAAGGTACAATAGGGGGAGAAGTTTGGAGTGTTTTGTGATGCTGAGACAGAGACCACTAATATATCTAAATAATGTTTGTTAGGCAATAAAGAAAGAAGTATAAATCATGTTTCTTGTAAATTTTTCATTTGATTGAATATTCTTACTAACGTCAATTCATAGTAAAAACAGCCTACAATGGCACCCTTATTGGCCAGGGGCCATCCTCACTAGGCTAGGGGGTTTCACCCAGAGAGCATTCTGATTTACTGTCTTATGTGGCCTTTGTGCCTTATGCCTCCATACCTTGGCTTCAGTGATCTCTTAGCCCTTTTGAACTGATTATCTCAAAACAATGCTTGGTCTGAGCTTGATAGGCCTCCTGGATGGAATGTCGTTCCCTGCCAACTAGTGATAGGCCTAGCAACTGTGTAGAGCACATAATTCTTTAGGAAATTTGGCAGCTTCTATCAAAATTTAAATGCACAGACCCTTTTAGAAAACAATTGTATGTCTAGGAATATATTTTGCAGGCATGTGTCAAATGGAAACAGAAATGGATTTTCAATGATATTCTTTGCAGCATTCATTCATTCATTTCTTCCTTCATTCACTGAATATGCTACAATAAGTCAGGAACTATACTAGACACTGGGAATAAAATGATGAGTAAAACAAAGCCAATTCATGAAGATTATAGATTAATGAGCAGGAAAAAAATAATCAAATATTCACACAGATGGTTAGATATAAACTGTGAAAGTAGTATGAAAATAAATACAGGATGCTATGAGAGCTTGATGGCAGAGTGTTTACACTAAGGTGTACTAAGGTGATTCTTACTGAGTTATGTGTGTTTAGACTAACATTTCAAGGATAAATAGAAGTATAGTAGGGGCTAGGATTGACATGGGGGGAAAAAGCCCTAAAAGGATAGAACCTACTCTGTGAGATCAGAGAGTATCCCTTAAGGAAGTGACACGCATCTGAGATGTGAAACGGGAAAGAGGGATACGCGAGGAAGAGAAGAATTTTCCAGACAAATGAAAATATATGTGAAAAGGTAGGAGACAGGAACCTTTTTCGAGACTAAAATAAGGTCATTGTGTTGTTTAAACATAGCATTTCAAACTCTGACAGAAACCTTTAAAAATGATTAATAAAAAGTTAAATTATGTCACACCCATAGCATGCAATCCTATGAAAAAATACAGATAGACAGACAGACATATAGATATCTATTGTTAATTAAAAAAAAATATATCTCAAAATGCTTGAATTTAGGAAAAGCAAATATAATATGATAACATTTATAATGTGTGTGTGTAGGGTCTATGATTTTATAGTCTTTCATGTAAGAAAACAATATTTTGCCCTTATCACTATTGTTTTTTAAGACATTCCGTGTCCTATACCTTTACTCGATCCACAGGGAAACTTTTCATTATGCTTAGCAATTTTCTGATAAGTAGGGAATAGAAATTAGACCTCAAATATGATTCAAAGATATATGACTTGGGCATTTAGTTCAGAATATGGAAATTTGAGTTGCATTCTGATATTCACAAGATGTTGACCAATTTCCACTGTCCCATCTCATTCTTTCCTTTTATTCCAGATGATAAAATAAAAATTGTACCGCCATAAAATCTGACTGTGCATTGTACAATTCCTCACCATTACAGTTGAAAGATTTAACAAAGCAGATGACAGAAGAAGCAGGTTTAAGGGAAAAATAACATCTGTTACGGAGAAATTGAATTTTATTGTAGGCCACTGTATATATCAGTGAAGTAAGGCAACTTGACAGGGAATACTTATTTGAATAATTTTTTGTTTTGTTTCAAATTTTTTTAAAAAGTCTGGGGTTGGATGGGTCATTGCAGCGAGGAAAAGGAGAGGCTGGATTTTCAATAGATAATGTTCTATGAGACAATTTGAGATTCTTATTAAAGGCAATATGTGATACTGAAACCCAAGGGGTAAGTAAAGACAAATTCTTGAAGAGATGCTTAGGACCTCAGAATCTATAGTGCACTCTGAATTTTTGTTAAAAAGGAAGGAGAGGGGCAAAAGTTTATAGCAAATTTGGGGTAGGAAACAAGGACTCCATAACACAAATTAAAATTAAGTAAGAGCAAACAATTTGGGAATACATAGGCTGTGGTAAGGATATCCATAGCACTAGGCCTAGGTAACTCTTTAGTGTTTGTAAGGTATATTGCAACAGGTAAGATATGTAAGAAAATAAAGGCCCAAAGTGGAAAGCAGTCACTAGCATCCAGATGGTATCTCAACTCACTGGATAGGATAGGCAGAGAGAACTCCACAGAAGAAAAGGCCTAAGATCCACCTTGATCATTAATTTATTTATTATTCAACAGTTATATATGGAGCATCTGTTACTGCATGGGATTACTTCCCTATCTATCAGTGATACAGCAGTGAAAAATACTGTCAAATTACTCACCTTTATGGAATTCATGTTCTAGTGGATTCTAGAATATTATAATAAAGACAAGACTAAAGTAAGAGCCAGCAAAAGAGTGTGGGAAGAAGCTGTTAGAGAGGAGTGAGATAATGCAGAAATAACGTGGTATCATTCTGAGAGAGAGAGTGGAGGAGGGACAGACAGGGCGGCGGGGTGGAGAGAGAGAGAAAGAAATATTGAGAAGAGAAGAATGTGGTTAGTGGGGTCAAATGATAAATAAATCAAACTGAAAAATGTCTCCTGGATTGCTCCCTGGGCCTGCGAGGGCATGTGCCCTAATATTTTCAGTAAATATATGCACAGTCATTCTCATGCAATGCAGAGGGTGGTATGTGCCGTAAAAGAAAATAAGAAGTAACAGCTGAATAGGTTCAGAGGGCGGCTAAGCATAAGTGTGAGAAAAGATGCCTGCACTCCAGCTGCAGAAGTAAGACATGTAGTTTCTGAATATATATATGCAACAAGGCTGAAAGAGCCAGGTACCTTCTTAAACGATCTTTGATTGTAATTTCTCAGATCCTGGCACATGCAGAGTTTTGCCATCCTAAAATATGAAAATAGCCCTATGACCTGACATTGTGTTGACTGTAAAAGTTTCAAAAAAATAGGTGAAAAGGTGTACTACATATTTTATTGTGCACCTATCCATCCCTCAGAGGAATAGTGTGTCTATTCTAAGGTGTTTACTGATAAGCAAACAGAAAAACAAACATATAAATATTTAGCATGATTCTTAAAGTACCAGGAGATGTAGAATGTATAACATTTAAGCCACGAAGAATGTATCAGATAGACTGTTGTTGCCAAACCGGCAATCTCCATGCATTTCCCCTTTCAAAACAACAAGATGTATCTGAAAAACTGTGTAAGAATATTAATGGTACCACAGTGAATCTGGAAATCTTCCTGATTAGTTTGTTCTTCATTTTAAAAAAAATATTCAGATTGTACTGAAAGGTGTTAGCATTATTCCACAGCTAGTTTGATCCTGTAAGCAAAACATGATCGAGGGGTTCTTTTCTCAGCACACTTTCATCCCAGTGAGCCGTTACTTTAGCAGTGACAGCGTCTTTCATGTATTTATATCTGTTTCAGCATATGACAGTTTGAATGTGTATTGCTAAGATTTATTTGATAGGGCATTGTCCCATTTTCATTGCCCCATCTAGTTTTTTTTCTTTTCTTTCCTATAGATAATGTAAATCAAAATCTTAGTGCCATAAAGCCTAATTGGACATCTTGCAATTCTGCATCATTATAAAAGAATGCTATACATGAACAATGCTTTATGTGTTTGAGTGGTTTATCTGCCTCTTCTGTAAGATAATACAAATGACAATCAGCTTAGGAACCCACACATGGCCGATTTTCATGGTCCTATTATACCAGTTTAGGTGCTATGCATGAAACCTGATGAGCCTAGTAATAACTTTAGAAAGCAGGGTTATCAAAGGAGTGCCGATTTCAGCAGGAAAGAGAATCATCCACAACCAGAAATCTCTACAGACTGCCAAATTACCCAAACTTCTATTCTGCAAAGCAGTAATCTTTAATGCTCCAATAAAAAGTAACTCTTTTTGGGATCGCTATTGTGCTTGTAATTGCACACTTAGAAACTGATTTGCATAATATTGCAAAGGATCACGGAAAACGTACTGATAAAAAAGATAATTTAAGATGACTGGAAAGCCATTTGTGCCTATGCTACTGTGTCTTCATTTATTCTTCACTCAATTATCAAGTGCTCACTTCACTGCTCAGTGCCTGGCACATACATGTCACCGGGAATCAAGATTTAAAAAGAAACATCCGAAGCCCAAAAGGAGTCCATGTTTTAGTGCTAAGAATAAGTAAACAGGCAGAAAGAGCAGTGCTTATAGTTCTCGCTCTAGAGGTATATTCCATGGATATTTGGGGGTGGGGATGGGGGCTTAGGAGTGATGAGTTAAGGAAGCTACTCAGGAGAGGGCATTTGATGAGTTAGAAACAAAGATGGGGAACTGGAGAGAGAGGACATTCTGTGTAGGAGTGTTGTGTGAAACACATGGAAAATGAAAGAGCTAGGTGCATTTTGTACATAGACTATAGTTTAGGTTGACTTAGTATGGAGAAGAATGAGAAAAAAATAGGATAGTGCAGATGGGAAAGTTAAACAGAGGGCCAGTTAATAATAAATGTGTATGCTATGTTAAAGGCTTTTGATTTAATGCTGAAGGCAATCAGAATCCATTGAAAAATTTATGTTAGAACATGTTCTAATCAGATTTGCATTTTAAAGAGATCACTGTGGAATACATTGTACAGAGAGGCAAGTACCAAGACCGGTTAGGAGGCTTTTACAGTAACTGAAATGAGTGACGATGTGGGCGAAAATTAAGTTAAAGGAGTGGGATGAAGGAAAAGGAATGAATTATTAAATATTAAAAAAGTATAGTTGACTCAAGCTGGTAGAAGAAAAGGAAGAGTGAGGAGCCAAATGTTAATCTCTTTAGAAAAATTGACGTGCTTTTAGTCAGAATTCAGATTCTATCTGAAATGTTATAATACTCAATATTAACTTTATAAACGATTAATCCAACGGACTGTTTTGATATATTTTATTTAAACAGTTTCAAAACATTTTTCATCAGTCATTTTTAGTAGGGCATATATATGATACTATATATTTCATAAGAGACCAATTTTCATAATTTTGGAACTGATTCTGTCAGTTTTTTGTTATAAGGATAAAAGAAGTCAATATCTGTAAATTTATTAATTCAGTACCTGGCACATACTGGTTTTTAAAGGAACAAACATAAATTAGAAAACAATAGTGCGTGTTTCACATATATTTCATCTGAGCACGTGTCTGAAACAGCTAAATTAAATTTATAAATGAGTTCTCCTTTCCATTTAACTGCCTGGTGAACTTTTGCAAGTTGCCAGATATTTTTGTGGTTGGGGGTAGTGGCATTTAACGTCTGTTAAATAAGAGTACTGAATTGTTGATTAATTGTTTTCTGTATTTTCTGAGTTTATGAACATTTTGGTATATTTTTTGTTTCCAAACACAACATTTTCTTCATTTTTTTCATTCATTTGTTCATTTAATAAATGCTTATAAATTTTTACTTTGTGCCCAGTACAGGGCTTAGGAGCTGAGGAATCAGAGGTGAATAAAATAGATAATATCCTTTCCTTCATGAAATGGAATATGTATCTGTGTATTCATTTGTGTACTTGAGATATACATATTCTCCAAAATTTCCGCAACATTCACATCTGTTCTCTATAGATTCAAATGATTGTGCAAAAACTGTAACTCAGGAAAGACTTATTAAAAACTTAACCCTTTTTAATGACTGTTCTAGGGCTCATTCTATGCAAATCTACATGCTACGCTGAGAGCTAGGTATGCATATAAAAGAAAACCATGAGATATTTGTCACTGAAAAGCTCAGCAAAATTTAGTACAAAAACATAAGAATAGAAACTCAGAGATACCCTTCTGATATGATATTAAAGTGTTGTACTGTTAGGCTATTGCAGAATGCCAGCTCAGAAAAAATCAATGTCTGCAAAATTAGATTTGCGAGGTAAAACAGTTATTATATTGAATTTAGGCTAAATAATGATCAAAATTAGAAAATGGTTTTTTTGTGTGCTGCCATTTATGACAATACAATTTCTAAAATTATTTTTTGTTTTATACTCTCATCTCCACCCTGCCCTTTTTTAAAAACTACTCCTAAGATTCTCTATTGCCCATCACTTTTGTTGTGATTTTGGAGTCCCAATTCCATGAAGAACACTTGACACATCATCCATCGTGTATGTGAAATATGACCCCATTCCCTCTCCTTTCAATGCCTAGCTTGACTCTGAGGTTACTGTTTCCTACACCTGTTTTTTTATTTTTTATTTTTTATCATATTCTGCCGTTTTGCCTTTATTTATGTTATCTAGTGTGAATTTAATGTTCATGTGGAAGATACACCTAATCCTCAATTAATTCTGACCTTTATCTTTGTAATACTTTAACAGTCCACTGTCTGTGGCAACCCTATGGGTCTTGCCATCAATTGGAATTCATGCTTATCCTTACCTATGCTAGATCCTGAATGATATAAAGGCATTTCGCACCCAATACAACAGAACTGGAGGTAACCATCTGTCCCTTCACCTGCACAACCATAGTTTACTCTCCATTTCACTCAAACTATTAAAGATGTTTTAAGTGATTTTCTAATCTCTTGTCTCTACCTTTTCTTTTTAACGTCTTTGTTGAGGTATAATTGATATACAAATAGACTGGACATATTTAATGTATACAATTTGATGAGTTTGGAGATATGCATATACCTATGAAACCAATACCACAATCAAGATAATAGACATATCCACCACCTCCAATGGTTTCCTCCTATCCCCCATTTTTTATGGTAAGAAAATTTAACATGAGCTCTAATCTCTTAACAAACTTTAAGTGTACAATACTGAATTGCTAACTATAGGCACTATGTTGTACAGCAGATCTCTAGAACTTGTTCATCTTGCAAACTGAAAGTTTGTACCTGTTGACAACTCCCGACTTGGCATTCCATTTTTCATGTAAGCAGAATCATGAAGTATTTATGCTTCTATGATGGGCTTATTTCATTTTCTTGGCTCTACCTTTGAGT
The DNA here is from genome assembly GCF_057802395.1 of Ceratotherium simum simum. NCBI lineage: Eukaryota > Metazoa > Chordata > Mammalia > Perissodactyla > Rhinocerotidae > Ceratotherium > Ceratotherium simum. The sequence goes on along the minus strand of NC_141928.1, from coordinate 31,976,799 downwards.
TTATCCTTCTTGGAATTATCAGGGTGACTTTTTCTGAAATACAAAATTGATCATGTTACTGACCTGCCATTCAATGAATTTCTGGTTAAGAATACTAGAGTAAGACAATTTTTGTTTATTACCTTATATTGAAATTCATCAAAAGAAACAAAAGTGTCATAAGTAAGTAAAAAAAATTTAAGTTTTTTTAATTTAAATAACGCAATTCAGCAAAATATTCATTGTGGTTAAAACCATGGTACACAATTTTTTCTTTGCCATTTTATCTAATAATAGATAGTCCTATTGAGCCAAAACTGAGTTCTCTTGTTCTGGCTCTGCTGAATGAAGTTCAGTGAGTTATTTTATACCTCTGTCTCATTCTTCACCTGTATAATGTTAACACTTTGGGCAAGATCTCTGAGGTCTGTTATTGCTAACACTGTGGCTCTATTTTTCTGCCTTAAGTTTTATTAGAGAGAGATAAGCATAAAGGGAGAGAAAAAGAGTAGATCAGAAAAAATAAGAATTTTTCTGCATATAATCTGAAGCAGACATGCAGATAAAATTGCTTGAGTAACAAAAATAATAGTGGGGGTCAAAGGACAGAAACAGAAATGTATGACCTTGAGCTGTGTTAGTATTATCCCTAAACAGTTTTTAAATTTATTTAAAAACAGAAACTTCTCTTTACATAGAAATAGGAAGGTTATGGTTGGGGTTCTGGGAATATATGAGGGGAGTTAAGGCAGATGGGACAAAAAGAGTAACCTTACCTATTAATTCATTGTATAAATACTAAAGCCATTGTTGCACAGAAGGAAATCTTTGCAGCATTCATGAAATTTAATCTTTAAAGCTCAAGAAACCTCACAATTTTCAAACTCTTTCACAGAAATTTAATCTTCTCTTCACTACCCTATCCCCCAACCAGCCCTTCTGTCTTTCTTCTTGGTCCCCAGGATCTCTCATTTGTTCTCCTGATGTCTTTTCTCTCTAACTTGGCAAGTTTTTCCCCCAGAGGAGAGGCAAACAACACACATAATCTTTGAAGCATCCATTGGGGTTGGTTATTTTATTTTTCTGTAAGTCATATCTTCCTGCTGCTCGTCTCTGTTTAGCCAGCACCAAGTTTTCACATGTCTGGACAGATTGAAATGAATAAGCAAAATATTTGACTGTCAAAGAATCATAAGGAACAGAAAGTTAGACCTGGAAAGGCTCTTATACAGCCTCTAGTCCAAGCCCTTTCTTTAACAGAAGGACAAATTGAGTCTGGATGGGAGAAGGAACTTGCCTAGGGTCAAACAGCTTGTATAGATTGAAACAGAAACAATATTTCAGATGCTGTCACCCTACAGGGTTTGTTATACCACAGTGCCTGTTGGAGCTATTATGTAGCCTTGATTCTCCCATGCCACACATGGGCTAGACTAGACCCAAGCTCACATTCCAAAAGATATTCTGTTATTAGGAGATGTTTAAGGAGCCCTTAATAAAGAAACTTGATATCTGAAGTTTCTTTATGCCTCTTTCTGCCGGATATTGTTCATGGTTCTTCTTCTCTTATTTTGCTGCAATAGTGGAGCATAAGCTCATCTTCCTTGTGTTCCTTGTAACCTTTTTGTGCTCATTTATTTCTGCCTGTTGGCACATTAAGGAAAAATCACATTAAATTGAATTCTTAGTTTCTTCCAGAACACACATTCAGTTTGAATTCTGATGAATGATTAAAAAACCATGCAAGATTTGTAGTTATCAATTATCACTTGTGACTTTATTTCCACTGAAGACACTATCAAAATTCAGCAGGAATTCCTTCCTATACCCTTTAGCATATTGACTTTATTTTCCAATCATTCCCAAAATAAGAGTAAAGACTTAAGGGGTTTTATGTAGAGGTATATTGTTAGATTATCACTTTGGGTGAGTTCTACTGTTTATATCCTATCTTTCACATCTCTCAAAACTCTAAAAACAGAATTTCAGGGTCTCCGGAATTTGGTAGAAAGTCTAAGACTGTAATCAAGCTTTGTAGTTCACTCATTTCCCAAAAATTACATTTTCACAATATTTTGGGGTTTTGTGGATTCCTTAGCTTTGTACCAGATTTTTTTTATCTTTTTGTGTGTGTGTGTGGAAGATCAGCACTGAGCTAACATCTGATGCCAATCCTCCTCTTTTTGCTGAGGAAGATTGGCCCTGAGCTAACATCCATGCCCATCCTCCTCTACTTTATATGGAATGCTGCCACAGCATGGCTTAACAAGCAGTGTGTTGGTGTGCACCCAGGATCCGAACCCCAGGCCCCCAGATTTTTTTTTTAAATATCCATTCAGCATATTATTTGTTTATATTTCTATTGGTATTTTGGTTCTAAGCATTTAGTCCACCCTACTAGTGAAAATAGGATCATCACTGTAATTTCCACTGGAGATAATATAACCAAGTGCCAAACAAACCAAATTAGAATATAAATAAAACAATCAAGCAATCTATAAAGGGCTGAATATATAGCAAAGTTCAGTAGGCTGTGGATGTAAAACATACATTTGGACAAGATATATATATTTGCAATAGCCATTTCACTAGAGAAGTGAGATAGGAAGTCAAATTATAGCGCTATTTGAGCTCAGTGGTGATTTTGTATATAATTCATTCAAGAATTATGGCAGTATATAGGACAATAAAATAAAGTCAGTCATTTGAGGACATTTTAGGTTCATGGAAAAATTAATACCCATAATGATATGATTTGGGGACATCTGTGGACCCTTGGGTATTTACCAAAGAAGTGGAAGAGACACAATATATATAATGTATACAGAAGTTAATTGGAGGGGACTGTGTTTAAAGGGATGTAAGGGCATTTGGCAATCTATTATTCTTTTATGCTTGTTTTTTTTCTTTCGCATGGCGGTCCTAAGTTTCTGCCTACAACCAACTGCATTTCAGGGCCAAGTTAATGATTTTGTTTTTAACTATTCAGGTCTTGTTTTCTTCTAAAATTTACAGAAAGGCAATGGTTCTATGCTATGATTTATTATTTTTCTTTTATTATTAAATATAGTGTTCCTCTTCCACAATGTTGGTACTTCCAAAGCTCACTATTTACAATTTTCTTTAAAATTTCCTATCATGTAACTTCAGAATTTATTTTTTAGTAAACTCACACATTTAGACCTAAAAAGAGTTCTCAACTTGAAAGATTCTACATATATTTCTATTTTCATTACAATGTTGAAATTCACATTTGAAAAGAAAACTCCCATCTTACCCACAGACATAGAATGCTTCTCTACAAAGCCATATACCTCCCTGGACTATCTTCAGATATTAATAGGTAAAAGGATTCTTTGCATTTTTAGTCGCTTAAGCTTTTGTTCAAGATCAGTAATAATAATAGTAACATTTATAAATTAAATTGGTTCACCAAATATTTTTGAGCATATACTATTAGTTACATTCTTAGGATACAAAATTATGGAAGAAAGATAACATCTATAGCTTAACAGAGGTTATATATATTGCTAGAAATGGATAATTCAGTAATTGCAATGAAAGGGTATATATGCTATGCTCTGGCAAATATAAAGTAAGTATAATATGATTGAAAAGATGTGCTATACAGAGAGAGAGTTTCCAAATCTATGAGGATGTTTCGAGCAGAATTAACAGCATGTTTTAAGTGCTAGAAAGAGAAAAAGTATGTCAAGGTGGAGAATGATAAGTTTAGTAGAGTTTCCTGAGTTATGACAGAAAGATAAAACTGGAGATAAAACATACTCTCTTATATTGTTTGTGCTGTGGGTAATCTAAGCAGTGGGTGACCTTAATCTTGTCCATAACTTACTGTGTGTTTTCAGTGGAAATAGAATTCTTCAATTTGTTTCTGTTTCCTGTTCATTTTAGAAAGAGTTGATCAAAGAAAAAATAATTTCCTATGATTTGTACCTGAAATATGTGTTTGGAAGAAAATCTTTTCATAACAGATGTACTATATAAAGAATATCAGGATGCACTAAAATCACTCATATTCTCCCTTTTATGACATGATTGCTCAGTTAATTATATACGTCTTAAACATGTAAAGAAAAAAGAACAGATGGTAAAGGCTCAGTTAAAAAGAGATAAGTCCATGAAAATAACCTTATTCATCATAACTTGAATTTCCTTGCTCAATTTATGTTGTTCTATGGATCAGAAAATGATGCTACTATTGAAAAAAAAGGAAAATTCCAGAGCATAATTCTAATATCAAACCACCGATGTATCTCAACAAATGTCACTTTACTCCTATTGCTACTGAAGAACAAACAGAAAGCAGTATTTCTTAAGTGTCCATAATAAAAAAAAATTTGCTTGAAAGAAGCTAGTAAACTCTGGGTTGAGAAGACAACTATTTGGAATCTTAGAATCCTTTGTAATCCAAATATTACGGAAACAAAATCATAAACACAGTAAAGCCTCTTTAATCCCATTATACAGAGGTCAAGTGCTTAGGAAATGTGATCCACTCCTCCCTAAAGATAAATACATATATTCTATAAACAAAAAAATTATTGAGCTTTCTTTGCCAGACTTTTCCAGTTCATTAACGCATACTTGTATCCACCAATTTGCTCATTCAGAGACCTGGTGTCATTTTATTACCTCTTTCCCACTACTAAGCTCATGAATTCAATTTTCAAATCACATCAACTTTTCCAAAAGTAGCCCCCTAACTGGTCTCCGTGAATCCATTCTTACCAAATTATAATCCATTCTCCTCAAAGCTTCTCAAAGCTTCTAGGGGGTCCTTGTAAAATGTTGATCAGATTTTGCAACTTCTGTGGTTAGACCTCTTTAATGGCTTGCTATTTCCCTAGGAAAACCCCAAATCTCACTAATTCCTACATTTTCCAACATCTGCCTTACTCTATAGCTACTTCTGGTATTTTAGGCTCAGCTCACTTGTGGTATAGAATAAAGATCAATGTAAAGATTTTTAGAAAGTTAGTTAACCTCTCTAAGCTCAGTTACTTCCTGTGTTAAATGAGATTACTAATAATAACTGTTGTGTACGGTAGTTGTAAAGATTCGATAAAAAATGTGCCATTTTTTCTGATAGAAAATTCTGTTTTAAAAATTTCAGCTTTATTGAGGTATAATTGACAAATTCTAAGATATTTAAAGTGTACACCATGGTGATTTGCTTTATGTATACATTGTGAAAGGATTCCCCCATCTAGTTAATTAATACATCTGATAGAACATTCTTAATATGCAATTTATACATTTAGTTTCTTTAACAATAATAAAGTCATTTGCTCTTTTAAACAGGAGTTATCTCAATTATATATATTCATGACAGTTTGAATCTATGATGAAAAAGGACTATGTTTCATTTACCATTATTTTCAGACGGCCGACCCTCTGCCTGGCCCAAAATGTACAGTCAAAACACTTGGTTGAGTGACTAAATATTACGAATAAAGAGATCACATGAGTAAATATAGAATGGGGCCTAGATCTGTCCTTAAGTTATAATGTTTTCTTTTAGGATAGGTATTAGGGTAACCCACTGATTGATTAAAGTGAATATTGATTACATTTCTCAGACATATGCCTGGCTAGATTCCATGGTCGACTTCTTTTCTCTACTACAGAGAGTCAAACTTTTCCGACCTCCTTCTCTTAGCAGTATACCTCCTTTAGCAGCTTGCTTTACTAGTGTCCCTGCCTCACACAAGACAGGCTGGTTGCCAGGTTTGTGCGGAGGAGAACAATGGCAGAAAGCTATCCCATGAGTGGACCTGAAATTCCTAGAGCCCCCAACACTCCTGCTTCACATTTACAAGAGGTCCTGGCCCTGCTGTAAAATGAAGATCTGATATGAAGGCAGGCTATTCATTTTGCCTTGTGTAATATTCCTTTTAGTATAAAATGGAAACAAAAAAATATTAAAGGAAGGAACACACTAGTCATGGAATCCATTGTTCTGATAACATCTGTATCACATTTTACAGATGGACTTCAAATTTTCACACTTGTTCACAGCACTATTTACCTTTGATATGCTTCTATTAATCTAGGTGGGTGGGGAGGAGCCACAGCACCTTCTTTTCTGTCCTCTGCCTACACAGACCAGAGCTGGATGTATTTAGTTTCCTATTGTTCTACAATATATGAAAATGGAGGAAGGGGGACTTACAGGACCCCTGTAGAATTTTATGAGTGCCACGCTGAGAAGTGGGAAACAGTTCAGGTCTCTACAACCTCCAGCAGGATGAGAAAGGGATCTTGGGGGCTGCTGGCAGCTTTCTCTTACCAATGGAATCAGGTTTCTCCCTCACTAAGAATGCAGGAACTAATCTTCCCCAAATTTCATTTGTAAATTTTGTAAAATATGAAGTGACTTGAACTTTCCCCGTTCTGGGAGCTGAAGGAGTATTTCCAGGATCAGGCCCCACATTTGCATGTGCCCCTGAGCTTCTAGAGCCCAGGACGGCAGTTCAACTTTCATCTGGGTCTGGGATAGGACAGTGTCTGTTACTGACTTGGCTCTTTGAAATGGGCCTTCCTGCTCCTTGCTTTTTGTTTTGAGGCTTAGGCCATTGAAAGCAGCTCCTTATATTTTTTTCTCATTTTCCTTTTAGAAAGAACCTGTGTATTCCATGGCAGGACCGGCAGGATCTTGTCTTTAAGGGTCTTAGGTAAAATTAGCTGGCCTGGGCAGTGTGGCTTTTCCTTTGATTTGGGCATCCCACAATCTTTCTGCCCACTGACCCTCTCTCCTGCTTTGGGGCACATAGTGTCTCTGTCTCAGCCATCTGGACTACCGACTCTATCTGGCTCTTACTTGCAGCCTAAATCTTGAGCTGCTCATGTCACAAGCTCTTCCTTCTGGCCTCCTTGTTGGTCTCAACACCTAGGAAGCTTCCAGGACCCACTGCACCCACTCTGGGTATGCTTTTCTTATAATACATAAATGCCACTTTTATAAACGCAATTAAAGAACAGGATTATATAATTTTTTGCACTAACATGATGCATCTTTACTTCCTGCTGAATAGATATCACCATATCATTTACTATTCCTGATGACTTGTATGTTTTTTACCAAGAGGAAAGAAATGAAGACATTCGTAAAGCAGAAACTGTGTGAATTAGCATAATCAGTTCAAGAGAACGCAAGCAGCTGTGAGGAGTCAGCCATCTCTCAATCCTGCCTCATTTCCCTTTGTTTTACTTTAACAGCAAACTTAAACCTTGGCTGACTAAGCTCCTCATTCACCAGTTCTGCCCTTTTTGGAATTCAAGCTGAGTATGAAATGGGTCATACCTAAACAGACCCAGCCATCTCAATTCCCTTCCAATACTGGATAGTTGCATTTTATCTTCACGGTTAAATTGATTGAGGTTCAATACCCCAGTATAGCATTCCTGTGATGTAATCTGATTTGCAGCATCTCTCTTCTACCTTCCCATATCCCCATCATGTCATTACTGTTCTTAAAATGAAGTTTCTTACTGCATTCCTTTGTTTAGGCCTTCATTCTCAGTTTTTGATAATACTGTCTTATGAAGCAGATCCCTAACCTAGACTCAGGTCAACATTATTATTCAATTTTCCCTGAAAAATATGCGAGTTCTGCCCTTGAACTCCAGTCCATGTCTGGCTCCATTAGAGTAAGTCTTCAGATGTCAAATATTTGATGATTGCAATATGATAGAATTAGACTTTCAACTCTGAATTTTAGAGATATAAGATGTAATCTTTAAAATGTCTCAAACATTCACGTTTATTAAAGTAATTCTATTCAATATGATCTTCTAGCACAGGCAGTGTAATAGAACTAAAGATCGTATGATTCAGTCATGACTCTAGGATATAAGCAAGACAAACTTCATATTTACAAAAGTGTCACTTGCCTGGGGGGAGGACCGTGGTTATTCCCATTAGTGTGTTCCCATTAGTGAAATAGGTTACATAATAAATACACTAAACTCCAACAAACTTATATCTAAAACTTTGGAATTCCTTGACGTGTTAAGATGGAGCATCTAATAGGAGGGATGACTCAGGTAAGTTTGATACCAGGATATTAGTGCAATTAAACATCACTAATTCCCATATCTATAATCGCTTTGGAAAGATCTTACAACTAAATTTCAGCCATTTCTTTAGAAGTTTTTCAGGGCCCACACCATTCCCCCTCTGTGCTAAGTTCTTTTTATCTCTCACTGTGAGGGACGCACCTCACTGTACAACATACGATGGTCCCTACACTCACTGATCTATGAAGGAGCCAAGGTTATATACAAACAACTGCTATACAGAAAAATAGGCGTTATGCTAAAAATTTGAATCATGTAGAGTAACAGTAGAAAAAATTATTAATTCTATCCTAGACCCCACAAGCATTGTCAGAAAATTCTTCCAGGTGAATGTGACATTTATTTCATTTAAGATGTGTACTCTAGGCAGAAAGCAGAGATATGAGGACAGGGAACCATAGCAAAACTTGTACCTCTCTCCCCCAGGACTTTTAATAGATATGTTTTCAACACTTTCTAATACATTTATCTCTGTTTCACATATTCCTAGGTCATAGATGTGGGGCTCTGCTATTTCTTGCTTCATTTCAAGATTTAAATCCATAACAAGAAAGGAAAAACTGCCCTCACGTGACTTTTCAGAACAAATGGCCCATTTCCCCTTTCTGGGCTCCATTTCTTAAGTGTCCTGGTTTTCCACTTCTTTAGACTTCCTCCCCTGCCATCACCATTACCACTCTAAAAATAAGTAAATAACAAACATAAATGTCACCAAAGGTATACATCTTCACTTTGAGATTTTCATACCATTCCCTCTCTCTTGGGTTGCAGCTGCATCCCAGGGTTTTTGGCTTCCCCTTTTTAGCATCATCTTTATCCGTGGACCAATATTTCCCTGTTGTTTTAACTGTAAGAGCAGTGCTGTGGTCCTGTCCTGGCCTTGACAGATTAAAAGATTCCCTGTAAGTGTCTCTACTCTTTATGTTGCATAGAGGGTGTATCCTAAAACCTTAACTATTTTTTTCCTGAAAGAACAGTTGCTGCAATTGTAACTCTTTATAATTAAATATTCAATTCAAGCTTCAGAAGGGTGGTTAGACGAGGTAAACGTGAAGGCTCCTTCCAACCCCAGCATTATATAATTCTATGTGATTTTTCTCTGAAAAGGAGTAACTCTGGTTACTCTTTACCTTTAAAGGCGGGGAGCCTTTATCCTTAAATCTCCACAATTTTCTCTGTCCAGTGTCAAAAAAATGATGACTGAACCAATCTGTATCCTAGAGGAAGGAAAAGGAGGTAGTGCTTTCATGCTTCATGGAAAATTGTGACCGAGTTTTAAAGTGGATATAATAGAATGATACCATGATAATTACACTCAGAGTTTCTATCTAAATATCTTATTTGCATATCTAGTGTTTTTAAAAGATAGACTAATATTAACTAGTTATACACACCCTTGAACGCCTTCTAAATAATTTGTCACTTGAGGAAAGTGCAACAACTTAGGATTTAATCTGTTTTTAATGTAAAAGCAGATCACTGAGAGAGAATGAAGTTTAAGTATCGATTCAGAGGCTTCTGATATCTGAGGATGTTTCTTCCCACTCACACCCTCTTCAATTTTCTGATCTTTTTAAAAAAGGATAATAATTGGAACTTTGATACTCATCGGAAAGGTCTGAAGTTTAGAAAGATAGGTTTCCTTTCCCACTCCAAATACCCGTACACACACACACACGTCCTTAAAATGGTGGTTTGGGGACAATTTTAGAAACTGCTTGAGAACGTTAAGGGAATAAGATGGAATAAAATCTGAAGTAATATTCTTAAATCGTTTGCATTTGAGAGAATTGCTGGGAGTACAATGCAGTTTAGGATTTTTCAACCGGGAGTCCGTGTGTCCCTTACGGTCCTGCCACTACAGACCAAAAGCCTTGGAACTTTTCTTTTTTTTTAACTAGTAAAATAAAAATAACATGGAATTTACCATCTTCACCATTTTTAAGTGTACAATTCAGGGGCTTTAAATACATTCAGTCCTTTAAGTACATTACGTACATTGTTGTGCAACCAATCACCGTCGTCCATCTTCAGAACTCTTCTCATCTTGCAAAACTGAAACTCTGTACCTGTTAAACACTAACTCCCCTTTCTCCCCTCTCCCAGCCCCTGGCAACCACTATCCTTCTCTCTGTCTCTATGAATTTCACTAATCTAGGTATCTCATGTAAGTGTAATCATACAGTATTTGTCCTTATGTAACTGGCTTATTTCATATAGCATAATGTCCTCAAGGTTCATCCATGTTGTACTTGTGTCAGAATTTCTTTCATTTTTATGGCTGATATATATATATATTCCCATACATACACACACCCTACAATTTGTTTATCCATTTTTCCCTCGATGATGATGGACACTTAAGTTACTTACATTTTTTGGGTATTCTAAATAATGTTGCTATGAACATGGGTGTACAAATATCTCTTCAAGACCCTGCTTTCAATTCTTTTGTGTATATACCCAGAAGTGGAATTGCTGAACCATATGTTAATTCTATTTTTAATTGTTTGAGGAGCAACCATACTGTTTTCCATAGCAGCTGCACCATTTTACATTCCCAATAACAGTGCACAAGGGTTCCAAATTCTCCACATCCTCACTGACACTTACTATTGTGTGTTTTTTTAATTTTTAATTTTTTAATTTTTATTTTTTTGTCGAGGAAGATTCGCCTGAGCTAAAACATCTGTTGCCAATCTTCCTCTTTCTTTTTTTTTTGCTTGAAGATTCACCCTGAGCTAACATCTGTGTCAATCTCCTCTATTTTGTATGTGGGTCAGCGCCATAGCATGGCCACTGATGAGTGGTGTAGGTCCACACTCAGGAACTGAACCCGGGCTGCCAAAGCAGAGTGCACTGAACTCAACCTTCAAGCCATGGGGCCGGCCCTATTTTTATTTTTTTGATAGTACCCATCCTAATGGGGGTAAGGTAGTAGTTTTCATTTGTATTTCTTGAATTATCGGCAATGCTGAGCATCTTTTCATATGGCTTCTTTGGAGAAATGTCTGTATAAGTACTTTGCCCATGTTTTAAATGGTTTGTTTGTGTTTTTGTAGTTGAGTTGGAGGAATTCTTTGTATATTCTGGATATTAACACTTTATCAGATGTATGGTTTGCTTATAGTTTCTCCCATTCCATGGGTTGCTTTTGCACTTTATTGATAGTATCCTTTGAGGCATGGGAGTTTTAAATTTTGGTGTAGTCGAATTTATGTATTTTCTCTTTTGTTGCCTATACTTTTGATGTCATATCCATGAAATCATTGCCAAATCCAGTGGCATGACTTCCTCCTATGTCTTCTCCTAAGAGTTATAGTTTTAGCTCTTACATTTAGATTTTTGATCCATTTGAGTTAATTTTTGTCTATGGTGTAAAGTAAGGATCCAACTTCATTGTTTTACATGTGGATATACAGTTTTCCCGACACCATTTGTTGAAAAAAGATTATCCTTTTCCATTGCATGGTCTTGGCACGCTTGTTGAAATTATTTGATTATTTGCTCATGTATACAAGGGTTTATTTCCAGGTTCTCTATTTTATTCCATTGGTCTATATGCCAGTACTACACACATTGTTTTCATTACTGTACCTTTGTAGTAAGTTTTGAAATCAGAAAGTGTGAGACCTCCAATTTGTTCTTCTTTTTCAAGGTTGTTTTGTCTATTTGGGGTCTGTAATGGACTGAATCATTGTATCCCTCAAAATTCATACGTTGAAACCTAGCCCAATGTAATGGTATTAAGAGATGGGGCCTTCCTTCTGGAGGTACTTAGATCATAAAGGTGGAGCCTTCATAAATAGGATTAGTGCTCTTATAATAGAAACCACACAGAGCCCCTGAGTCCCCTTCCATCATGGAAGGATACAGGAAAAAGACGACCATCTAGAACCAGCAAGCCCTCACCAGAAATGAAGTCTGCTGGCCCTGTGATGTTAGACTTCCCAGTCTCCAGAACTGTGAGAAATAAATGTGTTTTGTTTATAAGCCACCTAGTCTATGGCATTTTGTTATAGCAATCTGAATGGACTAAGACAAAGTCCTTTGGCGTACCATGTGAATTTTAGGATGAATTTTTCGGTTTCTACAAAAAACATCATTAGGATTTTGACAAGGATTATGTTGAATTTATAGATCACTTTGGGTAGTATTGCCATCTTAACAATGTTAAGTCTTTCAAACTGTGAACATGGGATATCTTCCATTTTGTTTGTTTCTTTAACTTTCTTCTGTGATGTGCTGTGGTTTTCAGTTCAGGTGTTTTGCCTCCTTTGTTAAGTTTATTCTTAAGTAGTTTATTCTTTTGATGTAATTGCAAGTTGAATTGTTTTCTTAATTTCAATTTTAAAATTGTTTATTGTAGCATATGGAAATACAACTGATTTTTGCATGTTGCCTTTGTATCCTGTAATTTTGTTGAACTAATTTATTAGTTCTAACAGTTTTTTTTATGTGTAATATTTAGGGTTTTCTACATATAAGATCATATCATCTGAGAACAGAGATAATTTTACTTCCTTTCAAATTTGGATGTATTTCATTTCTTTTTCTTGCCTTACTGCTCTGCCTAGGACTTCTAGTACTACGTTAAAGAGATGTGGCAAAAGCAGACATCCTTGTCTTATTCTTGATCTTAGAGGAAAATCTTTCAGGCTTTCCCCATCTAGTCTAATGTTAGCTGTGGGTTTTACATATAAGGCCTTTACTATGTTGACATTTCTTTCTATTTCTATTTGTTTAGTTTCTTTATCATGAAAAGATGTTGAACTTTGTCAAACTCTCTTTCTGCATCAGGTGATCATGTGTGTGTATGTGTATGTTTTCCCCATCATTCTGTTCATGTGGTGGATTACACTGATTTGCATGGTGAGCTATTCTTGCATTTCATGAATAAATCCCAGTTAGTCATGGTGTATAATCCTTTGTATGTGCTGTTGAATTCTGTTTGCTAGTATTTTGTTGAGGATTTTTGCATCAATATTCATTAGGAATATAGGTCTATAGTTTTCTTTTTTTATTTACCTTGGAGTTTTTGGGACTAAAGAATCACAGGCTCCATCCCAGCTCTAGTGAGTCAGAATTTGCACTTTAACAAGATCCCCAGGTGATTTTTAATGCACTGCCCTAGGACAGTTTTTCTCACCATTGTTTTTATTAGGTTTGTTTTAATCACATCCACTTCTAATAAAAATATATATTAAAAATTTCCTTCTCCCCCATCTCAACTCAAATTCCAATCAAGTGCTAGGCAACAGTGACCCTTTTCTTTTATATCTTCATTGAGAATTATTGCTGTAAATGTTCCATTTTTGGTTTCACAGGGCCTTTGCCCTCAGAAGACTTAAGAGAAATTTTATTAATGTAAGTGTTTTTCTATTGACTTTAGCTTTTATCACATTCTCAAGTTGGCTTGAAAACCCCTAACTTGTTCAAACATTATGACTCTAGTGAAAATATATGGACTTGGAGATTACACTTAGCTGCATTTGTTTCCTAAACCTGCTGTTTACTATCTGTGTGGACTTGGGAAAGTTATGTAGTCTACCTAAGACTCTTGTCATTGGATTATGGTGAAGACTAGATGGCAAAGCCTATGTAAAGCTCACATACAGTGCCCTCCTTGTAGTAGCTCAGTAAATTTCAGCTACCACCTCGCACTTCTACTTGCCTTGCATTAAGCGGAGAAAGCGTAACTCTTGTGAGAGTCAGCCAATTCCCCCAATTCAATTCCTCCTTTCTGCTAGAGTAATAGAATCTGATTTTACCTGATCATGTAGTTGCCTAGAATAAAGACTATTTCCAAACTTTCTTAAATGTGGTCATGTAAAAAAACTAGAACTGTATGTAACAGGTGGGCAGTTTTATTAAAGCAAACAGCATTGCTCTCCTGTATCACCTTTGCCTTTTCTCTTAGCTGCTGTTTGGAGAGTGGATATGTTAGCTGGTGCTAGCGCAGGCAGCTTGAATCATAAGCTGTACTGCTCTTGATGAGAATCACAGAATAACAAGATAAAAGAAATTGGATTTCTGGACATCATTGGCTTTCATATCAGCCCTAGGCCACTTGTCTGACTAAGTTAAAGATCAATTTTTATCCTGATTAAGCTGTTAATATTTTGTACTTCTGGCCATGCAGAGCTGAAATTAGTCTTAGCTAATACAAACACTTGACCGAAAGAAGAATACATATAAGAATAAGTATGATGGTAAACAGGTCAAAAAAATGTGGTTTCAAATCACCCCTCAACTTTTTAGTTGAGTGAGAATATACTCAAACATTATGTTCTTCAACATACTAATTTTTAAAGGAGCAATAATAACATATACCTCACATAAATGTTGTGAGAATTAAATGAGATAATTCACTTGCAGTGTCTAGAACAGGAGTCAGTAAATCAAGGCCTGGGGCCCATATCTGGCCTGTGGGTCATATCCTGCTCTCTGTTCCTGTGAATAAACTCTGTCCGTAAATTTTTATTGGAATGCACCCACACCATTTGTTTATATTTTGTCTTTGGCTGCTTTCCTTCTAGAATGGTAGAGTTGTATAGTTGCAACAAATAACCTTATGTCCCACAGAGCCTAAATTATTTATTATTTGTCCCTTTAGAGTAAAAGATTGTGATTGAGACATAGAAACTGATCATTTGGTTATGTATTTTCTCTCCATGAAATTCTATAGTAAGGTGTTGTCTTGCTGTAAAGGGATTACATCACCAATCAACACTTAATTATGCATATGCTTAGGGATGGTTTTTGAGTGATGGATATGAGATTTTACTAATGCAGCAGTGTTTATTGACTAATGCCTTTGAGCCCTATGGCATACATCTGCGGAAGGCTGATATGGATTAAAGCTTAGTAGCCTTAGAGCAGAGAATAACAGATTGGTCAATACCAGATGAAACCCATGATCCATTAATTACTATTATGGGTTTAAAAAGCTAACCGACACACAAGCTCTTTCCCAAGCAATGTAAGATTCTTCTCCTCATGGGATGCAATCCACTAACCTTCACATATTAGAGGGCTTCCAGGCATAATCTATCAATTTAAACCCAATTGAATTGATCTACCTCAGGCCCCAAAAATCAATGATTCAAATAAAACAAGTATCCTGCAACAATAACGTGGTAACGTTAAAAGATCCAGCTCCTTCTTATACAGCTAAGACAGTGTATGATTTGAAGGAATCCTATTTATCCTTATTAGAAACCACCATAGTGTTTTGCATGTCTCTTGCTCTGGTTCTGATCGCAAAACTTTCCAGGTTGATTAACTAAAGTGAGTCTACTAGCCATTACAATAGTACTTTCAAATCAGAGTCAGGCTTTGTTCCCCAAGAAATATCCCAGGCAGTGCAGCTTTTCTCAGTAAACTATTTAAGCACTTAAGTTTGAGGCTTAGCTGTTGAATGGACCTCTGCCCCCCTCCTCAATTGAAGATGCCCATCATATGTTTAATCACATTCACCTTTCTTAAGGATTCAAAATTGTTACTGTCTTATTATAATAATAGGATCTTCAGTGTAGCTCTTTGTACAATTCACTTCTTTTATTTACAAGATTGAGAAACTATTCAATTTAATTTGATTCAATAAACATTTATTGTGTCCCATATATGGCAAAATATTCTGTCACTTTGAGGTGTAGGTTTAAATTACGCATGGTTCCCCCTCTGGTAGATAAAAATGCAATGTTATTGATACATATACGCATATCCACATAGTTAAAGGTAATAAAATGTAGCGAAGAGCCTCAATGAGGCAAAGACCTTAATGTGGGGTCAGTTTATCATAATTCAAATAACAGCTTTTACAATTGCTTGTACTATGATATTAGGTAAGCTTTTTCTGAGCCTCTGATTTCTTACCTGTAAGAAATGAAACTTACTATACTTAGTTTTCTCAGTTAGGATTAAATAAGATGGCATATGTTAGGAGTTTGGCATTTGGCTGGCCTTTGATTAATATTACTTCCCTTCTCTACTTTGAATCTACCTACAGGCATGGAAAAAAGAGCAATTCTAAGGAAGGAAATGCTAACACAAATGCAGAAACCAAATTCAAAACTAGGTATGGTTTTATAGGTAGAAATAGGCCATTCCTAGAAGCCAGAGAGGGTGGAGGCAAGGGTTTTGAAAATACAGGACAGTCTTCTCAATCTGGATGTAATATTTGTGGAATGGTGAAGTAGGAAATAAGGCTGGCTAGTTTTGTGAAAAGGGAAGTCGAAGGGTTAATGGAAAAGAAAAGTATAAAGAAACATCACATTACTGTTATTAGAATAATTACTGGAACATAGTAGCATCTCAATAAACATTTGTTTCAATTGAAGTTGAATGACTTTTAACACAAGTATTTTTACTCTAGTTCTATGTGTCAATTATTATTGAGAATGCAGCAGTCTCCTGTTCTTTGCAAAATACTTAGAAGTTAGAGCAGTGAGGTAGGTGACTTACTGAATGTCAGTCTAATAAAATGCTCCATAGTTTATTCTATTTCCCCACAGTGATTGATTTAATTTCAATTGCAAAATAGAAACTGAGAAATAAAAACACACAAACATACACATACACACACACACGTGCACACACATACATACACCATGTAGTAAGGTCTCTCAAAAAAACTCTTATGACACCGATACTGTTATCTTCTTGTCCTTTTCTGCCACTTTTTAAAATTTTTTTTTTAATTTTTTGTTTATTGCAGTAACATTGGTTTACAACATTGTAAAAATTTGAGGTGTACATCATTATACTTCTATTTCTGCATAGATTACATCATGTTCACCACCAAAATACAAATTACAACCCATCACCACACACATGTACTCAATTATCCCTTTCACCTTCCTCCCTCCCCCCTTCCCTTCTGGTAACCACCAATCCAATCTCTGTCTCTGTGTGTTTGTTTATTGTTGTTATTATCTACTACTTAATGAAGGAAATCATACTGTATTTGACCTTCTCCCTCTGACTTATTTCACTTTGCATAATACCCTCAATGTCCATCCATGTTGTTACAAATAGCTGGATTGCATTGTTTCTTATGGGTGAGTAGTATTACATTGTGTGTATATACCACATCTCCTTTATCCATTCCTCCCTTGATGGGCACTTAGGTGGCTTCCCAGTCTTGGCTATTGTGAATAACACTGCAATGAACACAGGGGTGCATGTATCTTTATGCATTGGTGTTTTCAAGTTCTTTGGGTAAATACCCAGCAGTGGAATAGCTGGATCATATGGTAGTTCTATCCTTGATTTTTTGAGGAATCTCCATACTGTTTTCCATAGTGGATGCACCAGCTTGCACTCCCACCAGCAGTGTATGAGAGTTCCCTTCTCTCCACATCCTCTCCAACACATGTTGTTTCCTGTCTTGTTAATTATAGCCATTCTGACAGGCGTGAGGTGATATCTCATTGTAGTTTTAATTTGCATTTCCCTGATAGTTAATGATTTTGAACATCTTTTCATGTGTCTGTTGGCCATCTGTATATCTTCTTTGGAGAAATGTCTGTTCAGGTCTTTTGCCCATTTTTTAATTGGGTTGTTAGATTTTTTGTTGTTGAGATGCGTGAGTTCTTCATATATTTTGGAGATTAAGCCCTTATCAGATGTATGATTTGCAAATATCTTCTCCCAATTGTTAGGTTGTGTTTTCATTTTGTTGATGGTTCCCTTTGTTGTGCAGAATCTTTTTAGTTTGATGTAGTCCCATTTGTTTATTTTTTCTGTTGTTTCTCTTGCCCGGTCAGACATGGTGCTTGAAAATATGTTGCTAAGACCAATGTCAAAGAGCATACTGCCTATGTTTTCCTCTAGAACTTTCATAGTTTCAGGTCTTACATTCAAGTCTTTAATCCGTTTGGAGTTAATTTTTGTGTATGGTGTAAGGTAAGGGTCTACTTTCATTTTTTTGCATGTGACTATCCAGTTTTCCCAACACCATTTGTTGAAGAGACTTTATTTTCCCCATTGTATGTTCTTGGCTCCTTTGTCAAAGATTAGCTGTCCATAGATGTGTGGGTTTATTTCTGGGCTTTCGATTCTATTCCATTGATCTGTGTGTCTGTTTTTGTGCCAGTACCATGCTGTTTTGGTGACTATAGCTTTGTAGTATATTTTGAAATCAGAGAGTGTGATACCTCCAGCTTTGTTCTTTTTTCTCAGGATTCCTTTAGCTATTCGGGGTCTTTTGTTGTTCCATATAAATTTTAGGATTCTTTGTTCTATTTCTGTGAAAAATGTTGTTGGAACTTTGATAGGGATTGCATTGAATCTATAGATGGCTTTAGGAAGTATGGACATCTTAACTATGTTAATTCTTCCAATCCAAGAGCACGGAATATCTTTCCATTTCTTTGTGTCTTCTTCAATTTCTTTCAGAAATGTTTTATAGTTTTCGGTGTAGAGATCTTTCACCTCTTTGGTTAAGTTTATTCCTAGGTATTTTATTGTTTTTGTTGCAATTGTAAATGGGATGGTATTCTTAATTTCTCTTTCTGCTACTTCGTTGTTAGTGTACAGAAATGCAACTGATTTTTGTATGTTGATTTTGTATCCTGCAACTCTACCATATTCGTTTATTACTTCCAAAAGTTTTCTGGTGGATTCTTTAGGGTTTTCTATATATAAAATCATGTCATCTGCAAATAGTGACAGTTTCACTTCTTCCTTTCCAATTTGGATCCCTTTTATTTCTTTCTCTTGCCTGATTGGTCTGGCTAGGACTTCCAGTACGATGTTAAATAGGAGTGGTGACAGTGGGCATCCTTGTCTGCTTCCTGTTCTTAGAGGGATAGCTTTCAGTTTTTCACCATTGAGTATGATATTAGCTGTGGGTTTCTCATATATGGTCTTTATTATGTTGAGGTACTTTCCTTCTATACCCACTTTATTCAGAGTTTTTATCATAAATGGATGCTGTATCTTGTCAAATGCTTTCTCTGCAGCTATTGAGATGATCATGTGATTTTTATTCTTCATTTTATTAATGTGGTGTATCACGTTGATTGATTTGGGAATGTTAAACCATCCCTGCATCCCTGGGATAAATCCCACTTGATCATGGTGTATAATCTTTTTAACGTATTGTTGTATGCGATTTGCTAGTATTTTGTTGAGGATTTTCGCATCGATGTTCATCAGTGATATTGGCCTGTAATTTTCTTTTTTTGTGTTGTCCTTGTCTGGTTTTGGTATTAGGGTAATGTCGGCTTCGTAGAATGAGTTAGGGAGGTTCCTCCTCTCCTCAATTTTTTGGAAGAGTTTGAGAAGGATAGATATTAAGTCTTCTTTGAATGTTTGGTAGAATTCCCCAGGGAAGCCGTCTGGTCCTGGACTTTTATTTTTGGGGAGGTTTGTGATTACTGTTTCTATCTCCTTACTGGTGATTGGTCTATTCAAATTCTCTACTTCTTCTTGATCCAGTTTTGGAAGGTTGTATGATTCTAAGAATTTATCCATTTCTTCCAGATTTTTGAATTGGTTGGCATATAGCTTTTCATAGTATTCTCTTATAATCTTTTGTATTTCTGAGGTGTCTGTTGTAATTTCTCCTCTTTCATTTCTGATTTTACTTATTTGTGCCTTCTCTCTTTTTTTTTTGGTGAGTCGAGCTAAAGGTTTGTCTATTTTGTTGATCTAGTCAAAGAACCAGCTCTTGGTTTTATTAAGTTTTTCTATGTTTCTTTGGTCTCTATTTCATTTATTTCTGCTCTGATTTTTATTATTTCCCTTCTTCTACTGATTTTGGGCTTTGTTTGTTCTTCTTTTTCCAGTTCCTTTAGGTGCATTGTTAGATTGTTTATTTGAGATTTTTCTTGTTTGTTGAGATAGGCCTGTATTGCTATAAACTTCCCTCTTAGAACCGCTTTTGCTGTATCCCATAAATTCTGGCATGTCGTATTTTCATTTTCATTTGTCTCCAGGTAGTTTTTGATTTCTTCGTTAATCCAGTCGTTGTTCAGTAGCATTTTGTTTAATCTCCACGTATTTGTGGTTTTTCTGATTTTCTTCCTATAGTTGAGTTCTAGTTTCATACCGTTGTGGTCAGAAAAGATGGTTGGTCTTATTTCAATCTTCTTAAATTTATGGAGACTTGTTTTTTGGCCTAATATGTGATCAATCCTGGAGAATGTTCCATGTGCATTTGAAAACAACATGTATTCTTCGGTTTTTGGATGGAATGCTCTGTATATATCTACCAGGTCCATCTGTTCTAGTGTGTCGTTTAAGGCCAATGTTTCCTTATTGATCTTCTGTTTGGATGATCTATCCGTTGGTGTAAGTGGAGTGTTCAAGTCCCCTACTATTATTGTGTTACTGTCTATTTCTGTTTTTATGTCTGTTAATAATTGCTTTATATATTTAGGTGCACCTACATTGGGTGCGTAGATATTTACAAGTGTTATATCCTCTTGTTGAATTGTTCCCTTGGTCATTATGTAATGCCCTTCTTTGTCTCTTTTTACAGCTTTTGTTTAAAGTCTAGTTTGTCTGATATGAGTACTGCTACCCCAGCTTTCTTTTCATTGCCATTTGCGTGGAGTATCTTTTTCCGGCTCTTCACTTTCAGTTTGTGAGTGTCTTTAGGTCTGAAGTGTGTCTCTTGTATGCAGCATATATATGGGTCTTGTTTTTTTATCCAGTCAGCCACCCTATGCCTTTTTAATTGGAGCATTTAGTCCATTGACGTTTAAGGTAGTTATTGATAAGAATGTACTTACTGCCATTTTTTAACGATTTTTTTCTTTTCTCATTGTTTTAGTAGTCCTTCTCTGTTCCTTTCTTCTTCTACACAGAATTGATGGTCACTTTAGTTTGACCTCTGTCTGAAAGCTCTACTCTTTAACTCCCCTCCTCCCTCCTTTTACATTTTCGATATAATATCTAACCTCTTTTTTGTGCATTTGTATCCATTACATTCTTATCATGGAAATAGATAATTTTTCCTATTTGTGGTCTTCTCTTTTCCCCTTAAATCAGTCCCTTTAACATTTCTTGTAGCACTGGTTTCTTGGTGACAAACTCCTTTAATTTTTGCTTGTCTGGGAAATTTTTGATCTCTCCTTCCATTTTGAGTGATAACCTTGCTGGGTAGAGTATTCTTGCCTGTAAGTTTTTTCCTTTTAGCACCTTAAATATATCGTGCCATTCTCTTCTAGCCTGTAAGGTTTCTGCTGAGAAGTCAGCTAATAGCCTTATGGGGTTTCCTTTGTATGTAACTTGTCATTCTCTTGCAGCTTTCAGGATTCTCTCTTTATCTTTAATTCTGGACATTTTGATTATGATATGTCTTGGTGTGGGCCTCTTTGGGTTTATCTTGTTTGCGGCTCTCTGTGCTTCCTGTTACTGGATGTCTGTGTCCTTCCTTAGGTTAGGGAAGTTTTCATCTATTATTTCTTGAAATAGTTTCTCTGCCCCCTTGTCTCGCTCTCCTCCTTCTGGGACACCTATATCACAGATGTTAGTGCACTTGATGTTGTCCCAGAGGTCCCTTAGATTGTCCTCACTCTTTTTAATTCTTTTCTCTTTTACCTGTTCACCTTGGGTAATTTCTTCTAGTCTTTCATCCAGCTCACAGATCCGTTCTTCTGTATCCTCTACTCTGCTTTTGAGTCCCTCTAATGAATTTTTCATTTCCAGTATTGTATTCTTCATTTCTGATTGGTTCTTTTTTATATCTTCCATTTCTTTGTTGACATTCTCACTGAGTTCATCTATTCTTCTCCCCAGATCAGTGAGCATCCTTAACACTCTCAGTTTGAACTCTCTGTTGGGTAGGTTGCTCATTTCTGTTTCACTTAGTTCCTTTTGTGGGGTTTTGACCTGTTCTCTTACTTGGAATGTATTCTTTTGCCTCCTCATTCTGCCTCTTTCCCTGTGCTTGTGTCTACGTATTAGGTAGGTCAGCTATGTCTCCTGTTCTTGGATAGGTGACCTTATGTAAGTGATGCCTTAGGAGGCTTCCAGTGTGCTTCCCTCAGTTCTCAATGTTCCAGGGGTGACCCCTATGTGGGCTACGTGTGTCCTTCTGTTGTGGCCTGTTTGCTCTCCCTGTAGGCATCCAGGGAGGCCGAGTTATGCTCTTGGCCAGCTGTCGTAATGCTCAGCTGCTTGTAGTTGTTGTGGGCCCTTCAGTCTCTTTATCAGGTGTGGGGAGCCGCAGCACAGTTGGCTGTAAGTTCTAATACCACATTTGTGTTGCAGTATTTCTTTTAAGTGAGTAGGCCCCCACCGTGGCAGGTTGTTAGGCTCATGGCCTTACAATTGCTGTAAGCCTCTAGCCTATTAGGTCTCTTGTCAGCTCTCTGAGGATTACAGCTGGGTGGGGCTGGACTCAGGCACAGGAGCACCCAATTGTTTCAGGCTTTGGAAGGTGGGCCAAACCCCCTATGTGGGTCTTTGAGAAGCACAAGTCTTCTGCAGCTGACAAGCCCTGATGCCCACAGGTCCACACACACAGTCAAGAAAGTCCTGCCTCCAGTAAGTACATACTTATCAATAGCTACTTTAAACGTCAATGGACTAAATGCCCCAATTAAAAGGCATAGGGTGGCTGACTGGATAAAAAAACAAGACCCATATATATGCTGCATACAAGAGACACACTTCAGACCTAAAGACACTCACAAACTGAAAGTGAAGGGCTGGAAAAAGATACTCCACGCAAGTGGCAATGAAAAGAAAGCTGGGGTAGCAGTACTCATATCAGACAAAATAGACTTTAAAACAAAAACTGTAAAACGAGACAAAGAAGGGCATTACATAATGATCAAGGGAACAATCCAACAAGAGGATATAACACTTGTAAATATCTACGCACCCAATGTAGGTGCACCTAAATATATAAAGCAATTATTAACAGACATAAAAACAGAAATAGACAGTAACACAATAATAGTAGGGGACTTGAACACTCCACTTACACCAACAGATAGATCATCCAAACAGATGATCAATAAGGAAACATTGGCCTTAAACGACACCTTAGAACAGATGGACCTAGTAGATATATACAGAGCATTCCATCCAAAAACCGAAGAATACACGTTCTTTTCAAATGCACATGGAACATTCTCCAAGATTGATCACATATTAAGCCACAAAACAAGTCTCCATAAATTTAAGAAGATTGAAATAATACCAGGCATCTTTTCTGACCACAACGGTATGAAACTAGAAATCAACTATAGGAAGAAAATCAGAAAAGCCGCAAATACATGGAGATTAAACAAAATGCTACTGAACAACGACTGGGTTAACGAAGAAATCAAAGAAGAAATCAAAAAATACCTGGAGACAAATGAAAATGAAAATACGACATGCCAGAATTTATGGGATACAGCAAAAGCGGTTCTAAGAGGGAAGTTTATAGCGATACAGGCCTATCTCAACAAACAAGAAAAATCTCAAATAAACAATCTAACAATGCACCTAAAGGAATTGGAAAAAGAAGAACAAACAAAGCCCAAAATCAGTAGAAGAAGGGAAATAATAAAAATCAGAGCAGAAATAAATGACATAGAGACCAAAAAAACAATAGAAAAAATTAATAAAACCAAGAGCTGGTTCTTTGAAAAGATCAACAAAATTGACAAACCTTTAGTTAGACTCACCAAGAAAAAAAGAGAGAAGGCACAAATAAGTAAAATCAGAAATGAAAGAGGAGAGGTTACAACAGACACCTCAGAAATACAAAAGATTATAAGAGAATACTATGAAAAACTATATGCCAACCAATTCGACAATCTGGAAGAAATGGATAAATTCTTAGAATCATACAACCTTCCAAAACTGGATCAAGAAGAAGTGGAGAATTTGAATAGACCAATCACCAGTAAGGAGATCGAAACAGTAATCAAAAACCTCCCCAAAAATAAAAGTCCAGGACCAGACGGCTTCCCTGGGGAATTCTACCAAACATTCAAAGAAGACTTAATACCTATCCTTCTCAAACTCTTCCAAAAAATTGAGGAGGGGGGGAAGCTCCCTAACTCATTCTACGAAGCTGACATTACCCTGACACCAAAACCAGAAAAGGACAACACAAAAAAAGAAAATTACAGGCCAATATCACTGATGAACATCGATGCGAAAATCCTCAACAAAATACTAGCAAATCGCATACAACAATACGTTAAAAAGATTATACACCATGATCAAGTGGGATTTATTCCAGGGATGCAGGGATGGTTTAACATTCGCAAATCAATCAACGTAATACACCACATTAATAAAATGAAGAACAAAAATCACATGATCATCTCAATAGATGCAGAGAAAGCATTTGACAAGATACAGCATCCATTTATGATAAAAACTCTGAATAAAATGGGTATAGAAGGAAAGTACCTCAACATAATAAAGACCATATATGAGAAACCCACAGCTAATGTCATCCTCAATGGTGAAAAACTGAAAGCCATCCCTCTAAGAACAGGAACCAGACAAGGATGCCCACTGTCACCACTCCTATTTAACATCGTACTGGAAGTCCTAGCCAGACCAATCAGGCAAGAGAAAGAAATAAAAGGGATCCAAATTGGAAAGGAAGAAGTGAAACTGTCACTATTTGCAGATGACATGATTTTATATATAGAAAACCCTAAAGAATCCACCAGAAAACTTTTGGAAGTAATAAACGAATATGGTAGAGTTGCAGGATACAAAATCAACATACAAAAATCAGTTGCATTTCTGTACACTAACAACGAAGTAGCAGAAAGAGAAATTAAGAATACCATCCCATTTACAATTGCAACAAAAAGAATAAAATACCTAGGAATAAATTTAACCAAAGAGGTGAAAGATCTGTACACCGAAAACTATAAAACATTTCTGAAAGAAATTGAAGAAGACACAAAGAAATGGAAAGATATTCCGTGCTCTTGGATTGGAAGAATTAACATAGTTAAGATGTCCATACTTCCTAAAGCCATCTATAGATTCAATGCAACCCCTATCAAAGTTCCAACAACATTTTTCACAGAAATAGAACAAAGAATCCTAAAATTTATATGGAACAACAAAAGACCCCGAATAGCTAAAGGAATCCTGAGAAAAAAGAACAAAGCTGGAGGTATCACACTCCCTGATATCAAAATATACTACATGCTATAGTAACCAAAACAGCATGGTACTGGCACAAAAACAGACACACAGATCAATGGAATAGAATCGAAAGCCCAGAAATAAACCCACACATCTATGGACAGCTAATCTTTGACAAAGGAGCCAGGAACATACAATGGGGAAAAGAAAGTCTCTTCAACAAATGGTGTTGGGAAAACTGGATAGCCATATGCAAAAAAATGAAAGTAGATCCTTACCTTACACCATACACAAAAATTAACTCCAAATGGATTAAAGACTTGAATGTAAGACCTGAAACTGTGAAAGTTCTAGAAGAAAACATAGGCAGTACGCTCTTCGACATCGGTCTTAGCAACATCTTTTCAAACACCACATCTGACCGGGCAAGAGAAACAATAGAAAAAATAAACAAATGGGACTACATCAAACTAAAAAGCTTCTGCACAGCAAAGGAAACCATCAACAAAACGAAAAGACAACCTAACAATTGGGAGAAGATATTTGCAAACCATACATCTGATAAGGGCTTAATCTCCAAAATATATAAAGAACTCATGCATCTCAACAACAAAAATCTACCAACCCAATTAAAAAATGGGCAAAAGACCTGAACAGACAATTCTCCAAAGAAAAAATACAGAAGGCCAAAAAACACATGAAAAGATCGTCAAAATCACTAACTATCAGGAAATGCAAATCAAAACTACAATGAGATATCACCTCACGCCTGTCAGAATGGCTATAATTAACAAGACAGGAAACAACATGTGTTGGAGAGGATGTGGAGAGAAGGGAACTCTCATACACTGCTGGTGGGAGTGCAAACTGGTGCATCCACTATGGAAAACAGTATGGAGATTCCTCAAAAAATCAACGATAGAACTACCATATGATCCAGCTATTCCACTGTTGGGTATTTATCCAAAGAACTTGAAAACACCAATTTGCAAAGGTACATGCACCCCTGTGTTCATTGCAGCCTTATTCACAATAGCCAAGACTTGGAAGCAACCTAAGTGCCCATCAAGGGACGAATAGATAAAGAAGCTGTGGTATATATACACAATGGAATACTACTCAGCCATAAGAAACGACGAAATCCAGCCATTTGTGACAACATGGATGGACATTGAGGGTATAATGCAAAGCGAAATAAGTCAGAGGGAGAAGGTCAAATACCGTATGATTTCCTTCATTAAGTAGTAGATAATAACAACAATAAACAAACACATAGGGACAGAGATTGGATTGGTGGTTACCAGAGGGGAAGGGGGGAGGGTGGAGGGTGAAAGGGATAATTTGGTACATGTGTGTGGTGATGGGTTGTAATTAGTATTTTGGTGGTGAACATGATGTAGTCCATGCAGAAATAGAAGTACAATGATGTACACCTGAAATTTTTGCAATGTTATAAACCAATGTTACTGCAATGAAAAAAAATAAAAAAATAAAAAAAGAAAAAAGAAAAGAAAGTCCTGCCTCGTGTGTGCGCCCCAACCTCCCCAAGCAGACCCAGTCTCTCCATGGCGGGAGCCCCACACACTCCGCCACCGCCGCACACTCTCCACCCACTCCTTGTGCATGCCCTGCCCCGCTAAAGTTGGCTCAGTTGCCAGGCTGCAGAGAATCCAGTCACCAATCTATGCAGGCCCACAAGTTGCCTGAGGGCTTGTTGTTGGGTGGGGCCAGTCTCTAGGGTGGGCTGCCTGCCCTGGCTGAGCTGGATTAAATCGGTGCTCTAGCGGGTGGAGCAGACCCTGGGCTAGCAGGTCTCAGGGAGAACTCCAATGGCGTCTGTATCAGCACGCTCACACCAGGCCACAACAATAACCGCCGCCAATGTCCCAGTCCCTGGAGAGGTCTCACCCCTCACCGAGATGCACTCAGGGCCTATTAGGTGAGTCTCTTGTCACCACAGCACTGTGCACCTTTCTTTCTGGTGATTTCAGGATGCTTTCTGAAACGGGTGAGTTTGCGCGCGGGCCCTTTAAGAGCCAGTTTTAGTTTCTTTGTGAACCGGGTTTTCTGGGGGTGCTCCCCAATGCTTTAGTAGCAGGCACAGTCAGATATTATGCTGCTGGTCTTGATTGTGCTGGGTCACAAAATGCCCACAGCGGGGGCGCTCCCCGGCTCAGGGCCCCGCGTCTCCAGGGAGGCTGCGTACCTGTGCGCTGCTCCCGGCGGCCGTGAAGCTGGCGGCTTGTGAAGGCGGCGTTTTTCCTCTCCGGAAGGGAGTCTCTGCCTCTTCCACCTCAGTTAGGATTGTCGGTTGTTGCAGGAGTTCCTCTTATGCAGTTTTCAGTTCTATCTCAGGGGTAATTTTTCCACGAGTAGTTGTAAATTGGCTGTGTCCGTGGGAGGAGGTGAGTTCAGAGTCTGCTTATGCCGCCAGGTTGACTTCCCCCGCTCCACTTTTTAAAATTTAAATCTCTAGTTTCCCAAATAAGTATATACCACCCAGTGTGGCATTCATGCTAGAAGCAAAGGACATCTATTATTTTTCCTGACTTAATCCTAGAGTAACGAGGAGGGTCATTGTTAGAAAGAAGGGGAACATACGAAAGTCTCAAATGTTGGAAGAAGAGAAGAAAGGAAATGTTCAAAGAAATCTCCAGTTTGGAAACCTCTAGTTACCATCTTGAGAACGGATTTATCCCCAAAGAAGCTGTTCTTTTTCTCATTTCTTATTTCCCTGTACTAATGATCTACAAACTATGAAAAAATAATTTAAAAAGTGAAGGACCTGCATGCTTGTTTTGATGGAATAAAGAAGAGAGAGAAGCTTAGAAGAGAGAGAAGCTTAGAAGTTTGCTTGCCACTCTATAGCCAGGCTTAAAAGGAGAAGAATCCCCCTGGTAAGGAGAGTAATGAGCAGTGAAATGACCAATTGTGAACAACAGATGGAAAATAGAAAAACAAAATTCTGAAAAAGTCCATCACCTAGATAATCAGCCCCTGAATAATTCATTGATGACCGAATTTCTTTTTCTCATTGCCTAAACATTTAGCAAAACTCACTGAAGTTACTCCCATGACTCTCCTGAGGTCTCTTTTACCAAAACAAATGCTCTTCCATAATGGTCCAATACTAAGTAAGAAAAGAACCAAGGAGGCTTTCTCCATTGGCTATTCATTGGTGATTTTGCAGTCAGCTAGGTTTATCCCTGCCTCCTTCCTTTTGAAATGGTTCTATCTGATCCATCCCCACTACCAATCCCTCAGTACCTCTCTCCTAGATTTTTGCTGCAATGTCCTAATTGTTCACTCTCACTCCAGTCTCCCTCGTTAACTACATGCTAGCTACAAGAAAAGTCTTCTAAAATGCACATCTCTTTAAAAATGTCCAATATCTGTCCTTAGAGAAAGCAGTATACTCCAAAATTTGTATTATTGCTTTAGACCTCCTTTTAGCAATTAAGCACATTTCTTCTCAATCTCACCTTTTTTATTCCAATAACTAGGAACAACTCTAGTCTGCTTACATTCAAAGTATATTTTATATCTTTTATATAGACGTATAGATATTAAAAAAAAAAAGAAATAGTGAGAGGACACTGTGGAGAAATACACTGACTGCCTTGACTTCATGATTGGACCACAATGGATGAAAATAGATCTGAACTTGAATTCCACATTGGTCTATCCAAATAGATTGTGTTCAATAAATCTGCATTTTAGCCTGAAAGTATGAAAGCAAAGAAATTGTACACTGACTTTTAACATAAGTTTTTAAAAATGTTGTCTTCTTGAAAAAGTTGAGCTATATACATAAATAATAATAACGCAAAATGATGAATTTCGTGCCTGATTCCAATATCCCCAGAAGATAAAAATCTTGTTTGATTTTTCATATGTTACTTGAGCTGACAAGGCTGTGAAGCACTGCTAAACCTTTGAGTTCCACCAACTTGTTTGTTTATATATGAAATGTTTCCTCTACTTGGCTGACACTGAATTAACAAGGGAAAAACATTATATTTTCCTTCCAAACTCAGATTACTTTATTCTATTCTGTTTATAACTGTTTGAATTCCATTATCTTCTCTGATGAATGAGAGAATATTATTTTATTTCATTTAAGCTACAGATCTAAACCCACAAGACATTACATTCATTCTTTTTTTGTTTGTTTGTTTGTTTATTGCAGTAACATTGGTTTATAACATTGTGTAAACTTCAGGTGTACATCATCATACATCTATTTCTGCATAGATTACATCATGTTCACCACTCAAACACTAATTACAACCCATCACCACACACATGTGCCGAACTATCCCTTTCGCCCTCCTCCCTCCCCCCTTCCCCTCTGGTAACCCCCAATCCAATCTCTCTCTCTAAGTATTTGTTTATTGTTGTTATTATCTACTACTTAATAAAGGAAATCGTACGGTATTTGACCTTCTTCCTCTGACTTATCTCACTTTGCATAATACCCTCAGTGTCCATCCATGTTGTCACAAATGGCTGGATTTCATCGTTTCTTGTGGCTGAGTAGTATTCCATTGTGTATATATACCACAGCTTCTTTATCCATTCGTCCCTTGATGGGCACTTAGGTTGCTTCCAAGTCGTGGCTATTGTGAATAACGCTGCAATGAACACAGGGGTGCATGTATCTTTACGCATTCATTCTTCAATAGAGAGAAAGCAGTAGGTTTTAATGATATGTAGAGGAAGCTCACAATATTTTAAAGCTCTGAAAGGTCATTGAAATGCCAATAAATGTAAGTGTAACAAAGTAATATGTGAACCGTAAACAAAAAAAGAAAGCAGCTTTTCTACTGCTCCACTGCTTGAACTCAGTTACTTAGTTGGCAATTTGTATCTATCTATATTACTGTCGTTCCTCAAGTTTATTGTAATTGAATGTAAATTGATAGCTAGGCCTGAGTCTTATTGAATATAACATACCCACTGTACATGTCAATGCCTGGCAGATAACAATTATTCTGTAAATGTTTATGTAATGAATTCTGTATTGGTTTCCTAAGGCTGCCATAACAAATTACCGCAAGCTTGGTGGCTTACAACAGAAATGTATTCTCTCACAGTTCTGGCAGCCAGAAGCCTGAAATCAAGGTGTCACAGGGTTAGGTCCTTCTGGAGGCTCTGAGGGAGAATCAGTTCTATGCCTTTCTTCCAGCTCTATTGGCTTCTTGGCAATTATTGGCTTTCTTTGGCTTGTAGACACATCACTCCAGTCTCTTCACGCATCTTCACATCTTCTTCTCCCCTGTGTCTCTGTATGCCCTGTTCTGTATCTTATAAGAGCACTCTCGTTAGATTTAGGACCCATTCTAATCCAGTATGGTCTCATCTCGAGCTTTACATGAATTATATCTGCAAAGACCCTATTTCCAGGAAAGGTCTCTGAGTTTCTGGGTGGGCATGAGTTTTTGGAGACTACCATTCAAGCTACCACAAATTCCATAATGAGTTATTTCAGCTAAGGCATTTCTAACTTGTAGGCATTTTTTTCATCACTCTTATCTGAGAAAGGAGACTAATTTAAATTATCAAATTTTGAGAGAACTCAAAATATATAAAGATAAAGTATAAATTACACTGAAAAACAAGGTTAACAAAGAACTTTTGAGACCTGAAATAAGAGCAATTGCAGAGAGCATGAAACACGTCAACTGACATATATTGAGGATAAAATGTAGTAAGAAATGAGGGCTACTAGTAAGACAATTCTTTAAAGATGTTTATCTTTTATCAAAAGGAGATGCAGGGGTGAGGATGATAGGAGTCTAGTAGAGGGCTCCATGGAATAAGGGAATCCATAAATAGATTTCAACCCATTTAAATGATAATTATATTATATTTTAGAGATTATATATATATATATATCTATTACACACACACATCCTATTAGTTCTGTTTCTCTGGAGAATTTTGACTAATACAAGTATTGAATGAGAATTAGAAAGAGATATAGATAATCCTTTTAGAATTTAGGGATTTTTATATAAAATGTTTAAAAAATTTTTTGTAGTGAATACTTGAAAAGAAAATACAAATTTCCATTAAAATATCAGTATGAACTCTAATGTATAATCAGAGGATAATAATAACTAAGAACTATTGAGAGCTTTTTATAAGTTTAACATTGTTTTAAGTGTTCTATATGAATTAAATCAACTAAGTCTCATACCAGCCCTATGATGTATATACTAGTATTACATTATTCCTATTTTACAAATGGAGAAACTAAGGCAGAGTGGTTGCCTAACTTACCCAAGTTATATATATATATAACTGGCTATTAACAGAGCCAGGATATGAACCCAGACATTTTGGCACCAGACCCTACATTCTTAAACACTGTTACACTGTCTCTCAATAGAAGGGCTGTGCTCAACTGGTGGGTGGGTGGCTAAAGTCTTCTATTCCTGGCTTACAAGGATACTGCCATATTTAATAGACCATAGGTGTATTAGTTAGGGTTTGCCAGAGAAACAGAACCAATAGGATATATATGGATATATAGAAAGAGATTTATTATTAGGAATTGGTTCATGCCATTATGAATGCTGAGAAGTCCCAAGATCTGCTGTCTGCAAGCTAGAGACCCAGAAAAGCCAGTGGTATACTTCCAGTCCAAAACCAGAGGCCTGAGAACCAGGGGAGCCAAGGGTTCCAGTACAAGTCTGGAAGCCTGAAAACCAGAAGCACCAATGTCCGAAGCAGTTGCAGATGGATGTTCCAGCTCAACCAGGGAGCAAACTTGCCCTTCCTCTGCCTTTTCGTTGATGGACTGGATGATGCCCACTGCCTTGGTGAGGCAATCTTCTTAGTCAGTCTACTGATTCAAATTCTAATCTCTTCCAGAACATCCTCATAGAGATAACCATAAATAATGTTTTACCAGCTATCTGAGTATCCCTTAGCTCAGTCAAGTTGACGCATAAAATTAATCATCTCAAAAGGGATCCCAGTTAACTAGAAAGTGTGAAGAGGTTTTATAAAAGTACCGTAGAAAATAGGACCTTTATACACGGTTCTGGTGTTAACTAAAGTATTAGGAGGAAGGACTGAAGACAGACACTCAGAGCAAAAGAGAATAATGAAAGGACCCAAGCAGTTGTTAATAATTTAACCTCCTGGAAGGCGATTCTGCTATGATGCAGATTTTTACAACAGCCTAAACTCTACCAGTTTCAATGTTTTTCTCACAAGAGACATTATAGATTTTGAGTAGAAAGCTTTTCAGGAGAAATGATATTCAAAATTGCGTTAAACACACTATGATGCAGGCTGGAGGTACTCTCAATATTGGCAAAGTTTGGTTTCTAATGCAAAGGACTAGATAACCAAAAGATGGTATTGAACTTGTGGAAGCTTGTGTGACATTCTGTCACAATCTTTCTTATCTAGAATACAAAGGAGGGATTCTGGTGGTCATAAAGGGAACTATGAGTAACAGGTTCATCAGCATCAAGCAACCACTAAAATTTAAGTTTCATGGCTGACTTTTAATCATCACTTTCTTAGAGACTCAGGAAAAGGTAGTTACTTAGCATGTGTTGGTTGAATACATAAGTAAATTATAGACTGTGACTGAAATTCCAGTGCATCATGGTAAAAGAAAATCATATATGCTGAAATCACATCAAAGCAGTAGAGACGGCTGTTATTACAAGTGTAGTAGAACTCAAGCGCCTTAGTGCACTGTGCCTGGTGACTTTAAGGTGAGACGAGATAGTAACAACACTATGCCTGCCCTGTCTTTCAAACTTGATTACCTTAGTTTAGGTTTGATGAGGAGTGAAGGCATCTACAGAGGACACCTTGTTGAAAGAAAGTCACGTGGGAAGCAATATTGCATAGTATTTAGGAGTACAGGCTTTAGAGCTAAATTTGGTATGATTCCTATCTCTCTTATGGAAAGGGAGTTTGGACAAGCCTCTTCTGTAATGTGTGGATAACAATGCCCCTCTCACAGTTAGATGCTATGGTACAGTCTCCTTTAAAGGTCAATGGCTTAACACCCAAAAGCTGTGCATTCCTCTTTCTGCAAAGCTCATAGTTGAAGCCAGGTTTAAACAATTTAATATTTCATATTAAAATAAATGCCAAAGGGCACTGGTGTGCATTGGACATAGTTCAATTCCTCTTCACTACTCTCTACAAGGAGATGACAGCTCATATAAAGTACATGGACACTTTTATTCATATTATTTTTGCAATTGTAATAATCATTAAAGTCAAAGATTTAGAACAGAGAAAAAAAGACCTACCTCTTGATATTGTGCATGGTGATCTATTTTACATTTTGTAGCACATACTTTCCTTACTTCAAATGACATCAACATTGGAAGAAATGAGCTTTTTAAAAGAAATCATAGCACAGATAAAACAAAAGAAAAAGGCCATTTCATTCCGGACAGAAAAGAAAAAAACAAATGTGGGAAATCTTTGCTTGGAATTCAACAAAATCTCATGAAGGGACCTAACAATGAACAGGAAAAAAAATAGCAGAATAAAAACTAGTTTTCTCATAGTTGTAGTTGCAATAAAATCTGACACAAGATTGCTTGGCTAAGAAAGTAAATGCAACTTGATGAATGATGCAGAGGTTAATGGTCTAGAAACTCCAGGACTGCAGCAACACCAGACAGAACATCTTTCTAACCCAGAGAATATGCATCATGATTAGAAGTCAGAGAAACACAAATTAGTGACAAAGACACTTAGACAAAGATGACTTTTGGTAGGATGTGCCAACTGAGAGGACACAGTGACAACAGAGAAATCAAAGAAAATATCAAGGTTCTATGTGCAAGTTAAAATTAGTTATTAATTCCAAACAATGAAGAGCAGATTTCATTCACTAGAATAATTTATTTCCTAGGAATTCTGAAGATAGATGCTGTCTTTAAAAGATATCTATTATTGAGATACAAGATGTTGGAATCATTATGAGCAAGCAGCAGAGATAATTAAAGTATATATTGAGATATATTGAAAATAAAGTTCTCATACTGTAAAAAACTTTGACCTTTACCTTAACAAATTAATAAAATGGCATTAAAATGGGAGAAAGTTAATAAATGTTATAAACATTGTTTTGTTAGCTGTACTCAGTGTTCTAAGTTGGAAGACATGTAATTTATCTATTATCCTAAATCTGTTCTAGGTAAATAGAAGGCAGGGCGTGACATAAATTTGTGAATATAATATGTATCATTTTATCAGGCAAAAGGAAAGCATCAGATTTCAATATATCATTTAATAATACATAATCTTTAACAAAGTAAAAATTTATTGGAATAAATTTGAAAGCTATATTGAAATAAATCTAATTCCTCCTACTAAATTGTTTTTCAAAAGAACTGGCAAATACAGAAGTAAGGTAGAAAGACCATAATTAAGGAGACAGGCAGATATAGGATCAAATACATTAAATATCAAATAGAGTAATATATAAAACGGAGTAAATATATAAAAGAGTAAATATAGCATTTACTGTAGCCCTCTCCACCTTTGTTGTGCAAAATAAAGTTTTTTAGGATGTTTTCTTTTTTTTTTTTACATGAAAGAATGGGTAGTATTATTCAATTACTAAGCATGAGAAATAAAGAGATATAAGCTATAGTCCTATTCCCACTTTCTAAATAGGGAAATGTAAATAAAAGAACAACTGTAATTTACCATGTAGAAATAAGTAACTCTAGTTCATTTACTCCCCCTCCCTGCCCTTACAAACCCCAATAATATAAACACTGCTGTCCCTAACTTCATCACCATATGTGAAAGTGTTTCCAAGGAGCATGCCTAGGGGATAAATTGCTAGGCCAAAATGTGTGTATATCTTTATTTTTACGGAATATTGCCAAACTACTCATGAAGATATTGTACCAATTTACCTCATTTAAGATTCTCCTCCATGTATATTAGCAAACTATTAAAATTATTCTTCTCACAGCATTTCTCAATTGGAGTTTCTTATCTGAATCACAGAACACAGAAAATGAATTGAGTGGCTATCTTCTCAATTCTCCCAAGGATGGAACATAACTAACTAGTACCATTCTAAGTGGACTGGAGAGAAGTAAATTCATTACGTATGTTCAATGCCTTAGGGGAGTATATCTTAATCCTCTCCTGAACTCTGATTGAGAAAAGTTGTATTATGGGTGGTAAGTGATATCCTGTTGAAGAATTAATTTGCATTTTGCTGATTAGTAATGAATTTCACTCCCTCAATTCCTATATATGCCAAGTTTTCAATTAGACCCTCTCTACCTGATGTTCGATTCCAAATTCCTTTCACCATCCATCCTACTCCAACTTAACCTGATCTACTTCTCTCTCTTTTTTTCATAATACTTACACCTTCTAAAACACTACATAATTATTTATCATTATTGTGCTTATTGACTAGTTCTCTGCACTAAACATAAGCTCACAATGCCAGTGATCTTTGTGTTTTTTCACTGATACAACCTAAGCACCATTATGTGGAAAATAGTAACTATCCAATAAAGAGTTGTTAAATGAATGAAGATTGGACATCTTTTCCTACTTATGGGGCATTCAACTTTCCTTTTCAGTGAACTTTGTGTTCATTTATTTTGCCTACTTTCAATTTTTTAATTACTCCTTAGGAGTTTTAATATAATATGGATACTAATCCTTTGTGGTCTTGAGCATTGCAAATATCCCCTGCTAGTTGCATGGTTGCTTCTTTTTAATGGTATTATGTGACATACAAATTTATTTTCCATTTAATCCAATTTATTAGTGTTTTCTATGATGGGTATTACTTTTGTGTCTTGTTAATCCTTATCTTCATAGGTGCAATACAGATTATTGACACTATATATAACAAATTTTAAAGTTTACTTTTCAACTTCACTTATTAATTAGACTGGAATTCATTTTTCTGTCGATAACAATAAAATAATTCAGTATATTTATCTATTAATATAACCAATTCCTTTGCATCTTTTATTGAATGATCCACTTACCTATTAATCTGTAATTCCATGTGTGGTTTACATTAATTTTTTACATATGCAAGGATTTGTTTCTGGTTTCTCTATTCCATCAGTCAATTTGTATATACCTGAACTATTAGAAAGCCTTCAGAATTACCATAGCTTTATGATAAATCTTAATATCTTGTAGAGTGTGTTCCTCTTCTGCTTGAAAATATTCTTCATTCTTCCATAAATTTTTAGAACCAGTTTGTCAAGATCCATAGTTTTTGTCCACTTAGATATAAATGTATATATCTTCTTTGATCTTAAAGGTGTTACAATAAAATGTATAGGGTTTTTTTTTTTTCCCATAACAGACCAGCATACTAACTAAAAAAAACATGTTTGAGCAGCTGATCATGATTATTTAAATTTATAGTATCTAATATTAACACAGCTGAGCAAACATTCTTCATTTAGCATTTTTTTTTAAAAAAATTATATTGAGGTTAAATCCACATAATATAAAACAATTTTAACATGAACAAATAACTTGAACAGTGTATGCACAATACTATACAAGCACACCTCTAGCTAGTTCCAAAACATTTTCATTTCTCTAAAGATTACCACATACCTACTCACCAGTCACTCTTCATTCTCTCCTTCCCCAGCCCCTCTCAAACATTATTCTATTTTCTATCTCTATGGATTTACGTTAGGAATGTAAATGGTATCATATCATATCATATATGGTATATATCATATCATATAAATGGAATCATACAATATGCAACCTTTTGTGTCTGACTGCTGTCACCTAGTATAATGTTCTCAAGGTTTATCAAATAGTAGCAAGGTATCAGTACTTCATTCCTTTTTGTGGCTGAATACTATTCTATTGTATGAATATACCACAGTTTGTTTACGTGTTCTTCCATCCACGGACATTGAGTTGTTTCCACCTTTTTGTTATTGTGAATACTGCTACTATAAACATGTGTTTATAAACATATTTGTTTGACTAACTGTTTTCAACTCTTTTGAGTATATACCTAGGAGTGGAATACTTGGGTCATATAACAATTACAGGTTTAATGTTTTGAGGAATCACCAAACTGCTTTCCATAGCGGCTGCAGCATTTTACATTCCCACCAGCAATGTGTGAGGGTTCTAATTTCTCCATATGCTCATTAATGCTTCTTATTTTATTTTATTATAGCCATCCTAGAGAGTGTGTAGTGGTATCCCATGTGCTTTCAATTTGCATTTCCCTAATGATTACTGATGTTGAGTATCTTTTCATGTGCTTGTTGGTTATTTGTAAATCTTTTTTGGAAGAAATTTCTATTTAAGCCCTTTGCACATTATTTTGATTGGATTGTTTGCTTTTTTTGATGAGCTGTAAAGAGTTCTTTATATTTTCTAAATACTAGACCATCATTAGATTTATGTTTTGCAAATATTTTCTCTCCTTCTGTAGGTTGTCTTTTAACTTTCTTGATAATGTCTTTTGATGCACAAGTTTTTAATTTTGATAAACTCCAATTTATGTTTTTTGTTTTTGTTGTTCATGCTTTCAGTGTCATATCTAAGCATTCATTACTGAATTCAAGGTCATAAAGAATTACTCCTATGTTGTCTTCTAAGAGTTTTACGGTTTTAGCTCATATTTAAGTTGTGGATCCATTTTGAGTTAATTTTTGTATATAGTGTGAGGTAGGCATCCATCTTCATTCTTTTGTATATGAATATCCAGTTGTCCACTACCATTTGTTGAAGAGATTATTCTTTTCCAATGAATGATCTTGGTAGCCTTGTTGACAATCAACTGGTCATAGATGTATGGTTTTATTTCTAGACTCCCAACTCTATCCCATCGGTCTATATGTAGATATTTATGCCAATACCACACTATTTCGATTATTGTAGCTTTGTAATAAGTTGTGAAATCAGGAAGTTGAGCACTTCGTCTTTGTTCTTCTTTTACAATATTATTTTGGCTATCAGGGACCCTATGCAATTCCATATTAATTTGAGTTTCAGCTTTTCCATCTCTGCAAAAATGGCCATTGGAATTTTGATAGGGATTGCATTGAATCTATCGTCAGGGAAAAGGGAGAATCCCCCTCTGCCCTTTCCCTTAAGGTTCTTACGGCTGGCCAAATAATTAAAAAACAGGTTAGCAGGAGAAAGTAATACCAAGTTTAACAACATGTATACAAGGGAGAAACCAGAGAAACTCAGTTTCTCAACAAATGGCAAAGGTTTTCACTTGAAATACTATCTTCAGCTAAAGACAAAGGAGGATGTTGGGGAGGGTAGTGGTTTGGGATTTCTAAGGGGAAGAAGACAATTCATATGGAGAGGAAAATGTAAATGTTTGTCAGACAGTTCTTTACAGGGCCACCTATAGAGAATGTGGCCAGAGAGACAGAAATCACAGTAATCAAGAGTATGTAGATTTAAGTCCTCTCCTTTTCGTACTGATAAAGGGTTTCTACAGATAAGGTGATCCCCCCCTCTTCCCAGTACACACAGGGAGATATTTTTACAAATGTAAATATTCGGTAAACAGAACTTTGAAAAGAATGGGCTTAGCAAGGACCCTGCCAGTCTGTCTATACCCAGAGTTAAATTCCTTTAGGCAGTTAGTGGGGGAGGTCAAATGTCCGTCAGAGAAAATAATCAAGGTAAAGAGACATATTTCAGGGTGGCCAATTTTGATCTCCTACACTATAGATTGCTTTGAGTAATATTGCCTTCTTAACAATATTAAGTCTTCTAATTAATAAACTTAAAATATCTTTTCATTTACTTAAGTGTTCTTCAATATATTTGTAGTTTTCAGCATAGAAGTCTTACTTCCTTGATTAAATTTATGCCTAGATATTTTCTTCTTTCATATGCTATTGTTAATGTAATTTATTTCTTAATATTTTTTTCAGAATTTTCATTGATGGTGTGTAGAAACACAACAATTTTTGCTTGTTGATCTTGTATCCTTTAACTTTCATAAATTTATTAGCTCTAGGAAATTTTTGTGGGTTCTTTAGGATTTTTTATGTATAAGATCATGTCATTTGTGAATACAGATAGTTTTACTTTTTTCCAATTTGAATGCCTTTTTTTAAACCATGTGCAAGGTACTTTTTATTTTATTTTATTGAAGCATAGTTGACATATAGTATTATATTAGTTTCAGGTGTACAACATAGTGATCTGATGTCTATATACATTATGAACTGATCACCACAAAAAGTGCACTAACCATCTGTCACCGTACAAAGCTATTACAATATAATTGATTATATTCTGTACGCTGTAAATTACATCCCCATGACTTATTTTATAACTAAAAATTTGTACCTTTTAATTCCCTTCACCTAGTTCACCAATCTCCCCATCCCCCTCCCCTCTAGCGACCACCAGTTTGTTCTTTTCATCTATGAGTTTCTGTTTTGTTTTGTTTTTTAGATTCCACATACAAGTGAAATCATATGGCATTTGTCTTTCTCTGATTTATTTCACTTAGCATAATACCCTCTAGGTCCATCCACATTGTCACAAATGGCAAAATTTCATCCTTTTTTATGGCTGGGTAATATTCCATTGTGTATGTATACCACATCTTCTTTATCCATTCACCTATCAATGGACACTAAGGTTGCTTCCATATCTTGGCTGTTGTAAATAATGCTGCAATGCACATAGGGGTGCATGTATCTTTTTGAATTAGTGTTTGTGTTTTCTTCAGATAAATACCCAGAAGTAGAATTGCTGGAACGTATTATAGTTCTATTATTAATTTTTTGAGGAACCTCCATAGCATTTTCCATAGTGGCTGCACCAATTTATATTCCCACCAACAGTGTATGTGGTTTCCCTTTTCTCCACATCCTTGCCAACACTTGTTATTTGTCATCTTTTTAATAATAGCCATTCTGATAGGTGTAAGGTGATATCTCATTGTGGTTTTGATTTGCATTCTGATGATTTGTAAGGTTGAGTATCTTTTCATGTGTCTGTTGGCCATCTGTATGTCTTCTTTGGAAAAAGGTCTATTCAGCTTCTCTGCACATTTTTAAATCAGATTGTTTGTTTTTTTGATATTGAGTTGTATCAGTTCTTCATATGTTTTGGATATTAACTCCACATTGGATATATCATTTCAAAATATCTTCTCCCATTCAGTAGGCTGCCTTTTCACTTTGTTGATGGTTTCTTTTGCTGTGCAAAAGCTTTTTAGTTTGGTATAGTCCAATTTGTTTATTTTTACTTTTGTTGCCTTTGCCTGAGGAGACAGAACCAAAAAATGATTGCTAAGATTGATGTCAAAGTGCTGACTGCCTATGTTTTCTTCTAGGAATTTTATAATTTCAGGTCTTATTATTTTTTTTTTAATTTTTTTTTTCCCTAAAGCCCCAGTAGATATTTGTACATCATAGTTGCACATCCTTCTAGTTGCTGTATGTGGGACGCAGCCTCAGCATGACTGGAGAAGTGGTGCATCGGTGCGCGTCCAGGATCCAAACCCGGGCCGCCAGTAGCGGAGCACGCGCACTTAACTGCTAAGCCACGGGGCCAGCCTGTATAATTTCAGGTCTTAAATTTAGGTTTTTAATACATTTTGAGTTTATTTTTGTGTATGGTGGGTGTAAGAAGCGGTCCAGTTTCATTCTTTTGTGTGTAGCTGTCCAGTTTTCCCAAATAGCATTTATTGAAAAGATTGTCTTTTCCTCACTGTATATTCTTGCTTCCTTTGTCATAGACTAATTGACCATATAGCATGAGTTTATTTCTGGGATTTCTTTTTTTTTTTTTTGTGAGGAAGATCGGCCCTGAGCTAACATCTGCCAATCCTCCTCTTTTTGCTGAAGAAGACTGGCCTTGGGCTAACATCCATGGCCATCTTCCTCCACTTTATATGGGATGCTGCCACAGCATGGCTTGACAAGTGGTGCATTTGTGCGCGCCACGGATCCGAACCGGCGAACCTCGTGGCGCCGCAGCGGAGCGCGCGCACTTAACCACTTGCGCCACCAGGCCAGCCCCCGGATAAACTTTTATATGTTCTACATATAAAAAAAAAAATAACTAAATAGTTTACATCCAAGGAACTTATTGAGATAATTAGACATTTTTCTCACTTCCCTTAATGTAAACCATACCAGAAATTAGAAATTTCTACAACACTTATAAAAGACCTTAATATAAATAGTCAAGAAAAAGATATCTTAAAGAAAATTCATAATATTGAGCAGTAACGAAAAAATATTTTCTTGTGACTATAATTTTTGCTTTATATGGCCATTAATCTGTTTGAAAATTTCTTCCCATCAAATATCCACAGAAATCATTTGAACCACTCACCTTCAATTGAGAAGAAAAACTTTTGAGAATATATTGGTGATTAGAGTAATCAGTTTAAGTTCTTTAGGGAAATACTGCCTGCAAGAAAGATGTTAAAAATTGGAGAATTGTGTACCATTAAATTGAGATATTTCTTTAACAGCTTAAAAGGGAAGAACTGTCAGAACAAAAGAAAAGTAAAGCTAAATGTGCATCAATCATTATTTTTAGGCATCATTTTTTTTTTTTTTTTTTTGGTGAGGAAGATGGGCCCTGAGCTAACATCTGTGCCCATCTTCCTCTATTTTGTATGTGGGATGCTGCCACAGCATGGCTTGATGAGCAGTGCATTGGTCTGTGCCCGGGATCTGAACTCATGAACCCCGAGCCACTGAAGCTGAGCTTGCGAACTTAACCACTATGCCACCGAGCCAGTCCCTCCATAATATGTGGCTGGTAAGGAGCTCTCAAATTTATTAAATGAGAATAGAATAAATATGTGAAGACAATGCAAGAAAGCATAATAAAATAAATCAACATTATAGACAAGGATATAGTAATTAAAGTTTGCAAGTTCCATCTAGGTATGTGACTTATTAGATCTATTTGGAACTATTAAAACCTTTATTAAACATAAGTTGTACTCCTGATTCAGTGCTCTGGACAACAGTCCACGTGATGCACAGTAAGGACAGCTTGTGATTCTTAGGATTTTGAGTATACACTTGAGGCTGGGTTAGAGCCCCAGCCTTCTTTGTTTGAAAATTACCATTGGTTTAGAACATGGGAAATTTTCATTGAGATCTCATTTGATTGAACTTTGGTTCTTTGACATTTACAGTACTTTCTTTGTAGAGATTTTGCTTGGATTATTTTAGTTTGTAGAGATCTCTAAGATTTTCTTTCTCTGTTGCTATTATTTTGGTGCCTCCCTTCCCCATTGGAAATTCTCACTCTTCTGATTCTCCTAGTCTGAAGACTGGCTGACCATATGCTCCATCACTATGGCACTAACTCTGTTTGCTTCTTTGTTGGCATGATTTGACTAAAGATAATTTGGCATTTCAATGGCCACTTTGGGGGTAGTTAGGTTCTCCCCAAACTTGCTTATGTAAGACCTTTCCCTTCTCATCACCTCTGCTCCTTTTTACATCTTTGATATTACCTTTGGGTCCCCTAAATCCTTTGATATGTCCTCCTTCAAAACCTCTACCTTCTCCAGCCCTCTGTTCACTCTTGCCAGATCTTTCCTTCCCACCCCAGCCCCTCAGCTTTCTTTAGTACTTGAACTTTCGGCCCCTTACCCCCATCAGGGGTTCTCAAGGGACTCAGGAACCCCAAAGCAACCACTGAGGCTGAAAAGGCTAACTGAAAACAGTCTGTATGTTTTATCCACTCCACGACCTTTGGAGACACCCAAATGCCCACTTGGTGTCTCCTCAGTTCCTCCCCACAATTTTACTCCACAGCCTCCATAAGATTACACATCACGGGCAAAAGAAAATCTTAAACATCTCCATCATAAATATTGTTGGGAAGCTTTAGTCTTCATATTAAGCAGCTAACCTCAACTTATCCCATCTTCCAGAAGCATAATTCAGATAAAAATATAAAGTGGGGCAAAGACAAGAGCCAACTCCTTTATATAAATAAGTTTTGTATTACTGTGTTTATGAATGACTCAGCTAAAATTTTAGAATGAAAGCTATATGATCACTATTTCTCTGTCTGTATGCTTATGATGTTTTTGTATATATGCATGTTATGCATATGTGATATTATCCTACCTCTGGATGGTATTATCAAATTAATTTATGAAATCTCTTAAAGGATTTCATAAAGGAGATCTTTTCTAATTGGCTTAGCGTTAAATAAGTACTTATATAAATTAAATATTCCTAAAACTTCTAGAAATATAGAAATTAACACAAATGTTTTTTTCAAGTACACATAATTTAGGTGAATCTTTGTGAAATAAGAATAGGTTAACATTTTTGGTTTAATAAAAACAGCTGGGCTGCAGATGGTC
Organism: Ceratotherium simum simum; assembly: GCF_057802395.1. Classification (NCBI taxonomy): domain Eukaryota; kingdom Metazoa; phylum Chordata; class Mammalia; order Perissodactyla; family Rhinocerotidae; genus Ceratotherium; species Ceratotherium simum. The sequence goes on along the minus strand of NC_141928.1, from coordinate 31,933,295 downwards.
ACCTCCTCGTTGTATCCTCACTTGGCAGAAAAGAGGTAAGAGAGCTCTGTGGGGTCCCATTTATAAGGGCACTAATATCATTCATGAGGACTCCACCCTCATGACTTATTTACCTCCCAAAGACCCCACCTCTTAATACTGTCACTTCAGGGGTTAGGATTTCAACATATGAATTTGGGAGGGACACAAATTGTGACAGGAGCACATGAACATAAGCATGCATTACTTTGGGCTCTTGCAGAGGTGGATTGTAGAATATGCTGTCACTTCCCACCCATTTTCCCTCAGGACATACCATTGTGAGGACTCACTGATTCAATTTCCAACTATTAGCATATGCATCTGTTTTCCTGAAGAATTTCTGAGCCAGCTAAACCTGTTATATCTGTGCGCTCAGAAGACAGAAACACTGAAAATTTAACAGCCCCTGGGAAAAATACTGCTTGATGTGGTATATATACCCCAGTTCCTTGCCCCTCGGGGGAAATAAGTTATCTGCGATGGTAACATGGCTGACCGCAGGGCTTGTATTTGTTTTGTTCACTGAGGTAGCCTGAATGCTGAGAATAGTGCCCAGCACCAGTAGTCACTTGATCTTTATAAAACCTGGCATATAGTAGAGGGTAGCTTATAGTCCATTCTGTTACATAAATTAATTGATGAATAGATTTTCTACAAAATGACACATAAATCAAAAGACAGTGCAAAGACCTGATGACATATGTCTGTGAATTCTAGTAAAACTATTGTGTTTTGGGGCCAGCCCGGTGACACAAGCAGTTAAAGTGCACGCACTCTGCTTCAGCGGCCCGGGGTTCACAGGTTCAAATCCCGGGCACGCACCTATGCACCGCTTGTTAAGCCATGCTGTGGCAGCGTCCCATATAAAGTAGAGGAAGATGGGCATGGATGTTAGCTCAGGGCCACTCTTCCTCAAGAAAAAAGGGGAGGATTGGCACCGGATGTTAGCTCAGGGCTAGTCTCCTCACAAAAAAAAAAACTATTGTGTTTTTGGTTGGTGGTGGTGGTGGTAGGGAATGGATAATACTTGCATTACTATAAATCACAGTAACTTAGTCAGCCATTGCTATTGTCGGGGGAAGAGGGAGAATCCCCCTCTCCCCTTTTCCTTAAGGTTCTTATGGCTGGCCAAATAATCAACAAGACAGGTTAGCAGGAGAAAATAATACCAAGTTTAATAACATGTATACATGGGAGAAAGCAGGGACACTGCGTTTCTCAACACAATAGCAGAAACTCTCGTCTTAAATACCATGTTCAGCCAATGACAAAGGAGAATTTTGGGGGTTGGGGGAGTCAGTTACAGGAGATTACCACTAAAGCACAGTAAACGAGAGTAAGGTTTATTATGCAGCCCCAAGGCCTCACCTTCCACATTGATAAGTCACTAGAAATGAGCTCATCCCCCTCTCTTCTCAAAACAGAGAGGGAGATACCTTTACAAATGGAGATTTCCCTTATAAATGTAAATGATTGTCTGGGAACTCCTCGCAGGGTCATCCAGAGAATGTAGCCAGAGAGACAGAACTCCCGATAAGATGGGCTTGTTGGTGCCTTTTCTATTATAATATTTACCCTACGTTATCTTTACAGCCATCATGATAGATCTGTTCCAGGAAGGAGTTACTATGTCAAATTCTTTAGGCAGTTAGTGGGGGAGGTCAAATGTCCCTAGAGAAAACAACCAAGATAAAGAGATAGATTTCACGGTGGCCATATCTTGATCTCCCACACTATGGTGAAGAAAATATGCATGGAGTCTCTAGTCACTGGAGATAATACAATCAAATTTACAAATAGTTAATAGTTGTAATTAAGTGAACCTGCCTATTGATCTTTGCTTATCTTACTATTGAGTAGTGAAAAGCAAGACTGAATATTCTCCTCTTGTTTTTAGACACTCAGTTGTCTGAAGGCAAAGGGACAGAACTAAGTGATTTATGAAGGTCTCTTATACCTCTTTGAATAAAAGCTTAGCCCAATCCCAATTAAATTAAATGCAAGGAGAAGTTCTAATTTAAAATAGAATTGTTTTTATCAGCAGTCTATATTGTCTCTTCCAATTTCTATGATATCTCGGAGGACATAAGAAATAACAAAAACAAACACAAACAAAATATCTACAAAGCCTTGTTACTCACAAGTAAGATGACATAAAACCTAATGTTAGAATTTTGAAGAACTCTTACAAATAGACAGATAAAACTGAACTGAGAAAATGATGATCTGAGCTCTCTCATGGCATCCACCAGTGTCACCTCATAAAACAGAATACTTTATAAAATATAGAAAGAGGTTTCGTACTCTACCCATCTCTTCCTCTAACTCTGAGTTCCAGGGCTTGGAAAAAAAACAAACAAATAAAGAAACATAAATGAAAAACTGGGCAGCCTTGTCTCTATTGTACAGGTAATATGGTTGGAGAAGTCTGAATCCTGTATCTTTCTGTTCTTCCCACAGTTTTTCTGTATTCACTCAGAGAGAGCAATTTCTTCAAGGAAGACAAGTAGAAGACACTTATCCCACCATAAGTGTGTGGAGAGACAGAGAGGCAACTAGTAGCACTTTCTGCTGGAATGCAATTAGTTCAATGCATCTGAGGACACATCCCCAAATCTTGGTGAAATTTCGCTTCTAAATATTTCACAATCTTTTCTACTCCACTGTTTTCCCCCAGACACTTCACCACTGCAAAAGCTTCCTAACGTCCCTAACTCCTTTCTTCTTTTAAGCTTCTTTTTCCCAAAGACCTTTTGAAATGCATATCTTAATAGATAAATCCTTTTTTAACAGCATTCAATGGCTTCTCAATGGTCTTAGAAATAAAGACAAACAGCTTATGAGGACCTTAAAGGCATGGCCCCACCTACCTACTGAGACTCCTCTCACGCTCCTTTCTACCTCCTCTTTGCACCTCAGTGACACACACTGGTATTCTTTAAGTTCTCTGAATGACATCCTCTCCTCGGCCTAATGTCATGGCATAAATATTGCCTCCACAGGGAATTTTTCCTCCCACTTTCCCTTTCATTTAGATCATGCGCAGTCCCTCCACTGGGGAAGACTTCCCTGACCACTAAAACTAGAGCAGTCTTTTCTATTCTCTTATATTTACATCTCTTATGTTATTTTCAATTATCTACTTATGTGACTGTTTGATTATTGTATTTTCTGCACTCCTTTGCATGCATACTCCAGGAGATCAGAGACTGTGTGTGTTTTATTTACCATTTTGTCCTCAGTAATTAACACAGTGCCTAGCACTTGGCAAATAATATATATGTTGAATGAATGAATGAATGGAGGTAACAGGAAAAGCTGAGGTTCTATAGAGTAAATCTGCATTAGATGAAGCCCTGCTAAGAAAATTATAATTCTGCACACCTAGCTTCACCTACAGCTGTAAATCAGAAAAAGAGAATCGTCGTCTCAGAAACACAGATAGAGAGGAAACAAGGGAAGTTAACACATCATATCAAAGGATTCTAATTATATATAACTTATTCTAGGGCAACTTAATGTTCAACATAAATAGCCTAGAGAAAGTTACCACAGAATACTACACTGAAAGAACAGAATCAAAGCACACCACTGAAAATTATCCATTATAGGTTCAAGTATAAAATTAAAATACTACTGAATATTTAGTAAGTTTTAATAGAATAGAATGAGAAATGGCTGTATTAAACATCACCAGAAAGCCTTATGGATAGGACCAACTCAGTTGAAAACTTGAAGGTTTGAGATGAAAGCACAAAATAAGATGATAAACATGATGAATATGCAAGGAAGATTACAAGGAAAGTAAACATGTAAGAGCACACATAACAGGAATACAGTAAAATACATTTCAATGTAAGGAAAATGAGACATGAGACTGATGGTCATTAATATCGAAAATCCACATTACGTGTATAAATAAAGCAAATTATGAACAAAATACTTGTTAGAAAATAGGCACAAAACTATCATTCTGTGAAAGTGATATCATTATCCTAGAGATTCATGTCAAGAACCGTGAAGGTTCAGAGATTTTAATGAGCTTGCCACAGTTCCATGGATTCTGGCAGAAGACAGGATACTCCTGGGTCAGAGACAAGGGACTTATCATAGAACAACATGAGGCATGAGCTCCATGTTTGCATCACTTTCTCTTATCTCCCAAGTCCCGTAAGTGTGATGTGGAGTATGTAGATGCTGCACACAAGTGGGTTAGTGTTAAAGCAGAGGAAGCCAAAGATTACGAAATCTCAATCCTTTAAAGAAGACTTCTAGTAAATCTTCCAAATCTTTTTCTTTTTACCTTTTGACCCCCTTCACTCATTTCTCCCACACACCACCCCCTGTCTCTGGCAACCACCAATCTATTTTCTCTATCTGTGAGCTTGGTTTTTTTGTTTATTTGTTTAGATTCCACATATAAGAGAAATAATATGGTATTTGTCTTTCTCAGTCTGACTTATTTCACTTAGCATAATGCCCTCAAGGTCCATCCATGTTGCCACAAATGGCAAGATTTCTTTCTTTTTTATGGCTGAGTAATATTTGATCATATGTATGTGTGTGTATATATATATATAAATACACACACCACAATTTTTTTTACACACATACACATATATACACACATACAATTTTTATGTATGTGTATATGTATATATATATATATACACATACATATATATATATACACATACATACACATACCACAATTTTTTTATCCATTCATCTATTGATGGACACAGGTTGTTTCCATATCTTGGCTATTGTAAACAATGCTGCAATGAACATGGGGGTGCATACTCTTTTTGAGTTAGTGTTTTCATTTTCTTCTGATAAATACCCAAAAATGGAATTGCTGGATCACGTGGTAGCTCTATTTTTAATTTTTGAGGAACCTCCATATTGTTTTCCATAGTGGCCGCACCAGTTTACATTCCCTTCAGCAGTGCATAAAGGTTCCCTTTTCTCCACATCCTCGCCAACACTTGTTATTTCTTGTCTTTTTGGTAATAGCCATTCTAACAAGCGTGAGACGAGATCTCCTTGTGGTTTTGACTTGCATTTCCCTAATGATTAATGACGTTGAGCATCTTTTCATGTACCCATTGGCCATCTGTATGTCTTCTTTGGAAAATTTCTATTCAGATCTGCTCATTTTTTAATTGGATTGTTTCTTTTTTTGCTATTGAGTTGTATGAGTTAATTATATATTTTAGATATTAACTCCATATTGGATATATCATTTGCAAATATTTTCTCCCATTCAGTAAGTTGCCTTTTCAGTTTGTTGATGGATTCCTTTGCTGTGCAGAAGCTTTTTACTAAGATGTAGTCCCACTTATTTACTTTTGCTTTTGTTGCTCTTGCTTTTGGTGTCAGATTCAAAATATCATTGCCAAGACCTATGTCAAGGAGCTTACCACCTCTGTTTTCTTCAAGGAGTTTTATGGTTTCATGTCTTATGTTTAAGTCTTTAATCCATTTGGAGTAAATTTTCCTGTATGGTGTAAGATAGTGGTCAAGTTTCTTTGTTTAGCAAGTGGCTTTCCAATCTTCCCAATCCCATTTATTGAAGACACTGCCTTTTCCCCATTGTATATTCTTGGCTTCTTTTTCAAAAATTAATTGACCATATATGCTCAGGTTTATTTCCGGGCTATTTAGTTCCATTGATTTATATGTATGTTTTTTATGTCAATACCATACTGTTAATTATTATACCTTTGTAATACAGTTTGAAATCAGGAAGCATGATGCATCCAACTTTGCTCTTCTTTCTCAAGATTGCTTTGGCTATTCAAAGTTTCTTGTGATTTCATACAAATTTTAGGGTTATTTGTTCTATTTCTTTGAAAGTTCCATGGGAATTTTGATAGGAATTGCATTGAATCTGTAGATTGCTTTGGGTAGTATGAATATTCAATTCATGAGCATGAAATATCTTTCCATTTATTTGTGTCATCTATCTCTTTCATTAATGTCTTATAGTTTTCAATATATAGGTCTTTCACCTCCTTGGTTAAATTTATTCTAGGTATTTTATCCTTTTTGATGCAATTTTAAATGGGTTTGTTTTCTTTATTTCTCTTTCTGATAGTTTGTTATTAGTGTAAAGAAGCACAATAGATTTTTGTGTATTAATTTTCTATCCTGCAACTTTACTGAATTTGTATATTAGTTCTAATATTTTTTGATGGAGTCTTTAGGGTTTTCTATACATAATATCATGTCATCTGCAAATAGTGACAGTTTTACTTCTTTAATTTCAAATTTAGATGCCTTTTATTTCTTTTTCTTGCCAAATTGCTCTGGCTAGGACCTTCCAGTACTAAGTTGAATAGAAGTGGGGAGAGTGTGCATCCTTGTCTTGTTTCTGATCTTAGAGGAAAGGCTTTCAGCTTTTCACCATTGAGTATGATGTTAGCTGTGAGTTTATCACATATGGCCTTTATTATGAGGTACATTCCCCCTATACCTACTTTGTTGAGAGTTTTTATCATAAATGGATGTTGAATTTTGTTAAATGTTTTTCTGCATCTATCGAAATGACCATATGATTTTTATCCATCATTTTGTTAATGTGGTGTATCAGAAGGACTGACTGGTGGATGATGAACCATCCCTACAACCCTGGAATAAATCTCATTTGATCATGTTGTATGATCCTTTTAATGTATTGTTGAATTGGTTTGCTAATATTTTCTTGGGAATTTTTGTGCCTAATTTCTTCAAGGATACTAGCCCATAATTTTCTTTTCTTGTGGTGTCCTTCCCTGGTTTTGGTATCAGGGTAATGCTGGCCCAAAAAAATGTGTTTAAAAGATTTCTCTCCTCTTCTATTTTTTGGAAGAGTTGAGAAGGACTGGTATTAATTCATCTTTGAATATTTGGTAGAATTCACCAGTTAAACTGTCTGGTCCTGGACATTTGTTTGTTGAGAGGTTTTTGATTACTGATTCGATCTGCTTTCTAGTAATAGGTCTGTTCAGATTTTCTATTTATGCATGATTCACTCTTGGTAGATTGTATGTTTCTAAGAATTTATCCATTTCTTCTAAATTGACTAATTTGTTGGCATATAATTTTTCATAGTAGTCTCTTATGACCCTTTGTATTTCTGTGGTATCAGTTGTAACATCTCCTCTTCATTTCTGATTTTATTTCTTTCAATCTTCTCTCTTTTTTTCTTGGTGAGTCTAGCTAAAGGCTTGCCAATTTTGTTTAACTTTTCAAAGAACCAGCTCTTAGTTTCACCAATCTTCTTGGTTCAGTTGTCTGTTGTCTTTTTAGTTTCTATTTCATTTATTTCTGCTCTAATCTTGCTATTTCCTTCCTTCTACTAACTTTGGGCTTCATTTGTTTTTCTTTTTCTAGTTCCCTGAAGTGTAGAGTTAGGTTGTTTATTTGATACTTTTCTTGTTTCTTGACAAATCTTCCCAATCTTTGCTCCAGGAAGAGAAAATATCTTTGTTTTCCTGCAAAGCAAACAAATCTGGCTTATGCCCTACAGGGAGACACTATCTCTATCTTACAAAACTGTTAACTATAGAAATACCTTTGAAAAGATAGCCTGTTAAAACAGCTGTAATGCCTCTGCTCTAAAGATGTCCAGCAAGCCAAGGCCTCCATGGAGAATTGGCTGGTAACAAAAAAAAGTCCAAAACATAAAAAGTTTAAATTTTTCTGCATATACAAGATAAGAAATACTTAGAAATGTATATCTTGTTTATGGATTGGAAGTCTCAACATTGTTGATGAGCACTTTTTCAAAATTTACATCCAAATTAAAAAACTTCTAATTGAAATCTCCAAGGATATAAATTTTTTTCCAAAGAATATCTAAAGTTTAATTAGTAAAATTTGTCAAGAAAAAATTTGATTTAAAGGGCTATTCAGATAATTTTTGCATCGTGAATAGTGATGGCTTTTAAAGTATATAATAATTTTTTAACTGTGTAGTATGATAACAGAAACAGATCATTTGATCAATTGATTAGAATATAATATATGACCTGAGTAACACTATCTCTTCCATATATACATATTTCCATTTCAATATACACTCCAATAGAGTCCTATCTGCATATCAATTTTCAAATGTATTTTAAAATGCATTTTCCTTAATTCTAATAAATCAATTCTTTCACATTTCAATATATCTGAATTCAAGATGCCTCTTAAACTTAACATGACATTGAAAGTTTATGTTTTCAAAGGATAGATATAACTAAATAGATGCTATGTCTAACAAGTTAGAAAATTGAGGAAATATGGGACTATAAAACAAATACTTGTTTTATATAAAGTAGTCATATGAGTTAATTTAAATAAGTATACTCATATGATTGATATTTAAGTTAAATAAGTATACTTATATGGTTGGTTTGTGTCTGTCTATCTATCTATCTATCTATCTATCTCTCTATCTCTTTATCTGTCACACACAAACATCTATCTATCTATCTATCAATCATCTATATATAAAAAGAGGGATCTCGAGTTTAAACCAAAAGAATGTAAACAGTTATTGAATCTTAGAATAAGAACGTCCTAATTTCACTTGCAGACTTTCATATTTAAAGAAATAGACTGATAAATTTAAGATCTCTTTATGCCAAAAATCATTAACAAAATTAAAAAAAACAATATGAGAAACAGTTTCATAGTACAGGAGAGAGAAAGTGTTAGTTCCCTTAATATTTCTTGTGTTCTTACAAACCAAGTAGAAAAAGGCCATATGAGGACACAGGTAGAAGGCAGCCATCTACAAACTGGGAAGATAGCTCTCACCGAAATTCAAATTTGCTGGCACCTTCATCATGAACTTCTAGCCTCCAGAACCATGCATGAGAAAATCAGTGTCTGTTGGTTAGGCCATCTAGTCTGTGGTATTTTGTTATGGCAGCTTGAGCAGACTAATACACTTGTAGACACTTTAAATGTATTTGATAAAATGTCATCTTCATTATTTAAAAAAAAAAAATCACTGAATTGAAAATAATGGGATGTTTACTAACCCTACTAGTAACCAATAGTGTAAAGATTGACATGAGGAGGGCTGTTAATAAAAATCATATTATCATTGTTCTGAAGTTAAGTTAAAAGAAGAAAAATAAATAAAATGTATTCTACAAGCGAAGACAAATAATATTTCACATATTATATGATTTTCACCTAAAAAAAAGGAACCATCTATAGTAAGACTAATGAGATAGTTTAGTAATACATTTGATTGGAAATTATATATTGAGAAACTTATACTGTTCTCTAAGCAAATAGCAGACAAATAGAAATGTAAATAAATGTAAATCTCTCATCAGAGAGAAAAATTTTTAAAGCTTCAAAATAAAATTTAAAAACCTGCAGGCATTTAAGAGGAAACTTCAAATCTTCAACGAAGTACCTAAAAGAACTCTGAATAAATAGAGAGTGCACAAAGGTTTCCTCCAATTTTAAAGATTTTTTAAAAAATTTCTCTATTTAAATGGTCTGTGTACAAATAAACACTACATTAAACCATTAACATTGGTTTACTCCTCTTGAAGATATTTTCGGCAATTTAAGGATTATTTTATATTCTTTTCCAAACTTTTAACATTCAAAATATACAAATGCTTAATTAGAAAAATATTTAAAAGTACAATGTTGACTTCAATTCATCACTAACCTGTAACAATGTGCAAAATACATGACTGCTCTGCAAAGTATTAACTCACATATTTTCCACTGTTTCTGAACAACTCACTCAAGAAAACATTGCTTTTTCCTGCATTGAGCATACACTATCTCAGGGCAAACATTTATATCTTAAAAGTAAATTTAATACTTATAAAATGATTACATGCATGCTATGCTATACAATATGCTGCCTACATAAGCATACACTTGGTTATAGATTGATCCAGGTCAACAACTGGCAAGTCAACAGATCAGTTTGCATAGAGCCCAGTCAAACACATCATTTAGAAATTTAGTAGCATCCAGAGACAGTGAGAAATGGATGTATTTTTTCATTTTTTCTTTTTTTTTTTTCCTAATGTAATATCTGCCTCACTTTTTGACTCAGTCCAAATATTTTTTGTGCTGGTTTCTGAAATGAATGACTACACGGCATCCTGAATTGAAACACTTTCTGAAGTTCTAATACTAATGTTTTAAAAGGTCAGTCTTAAAAAAAGGCAATTTAACTCCAACATTTCCTGCAACTGTGGATACTTTGACTTACAGTGTATTTAAAAAGATCCTTTGAGATGTAGCAATTTCAATATTTTAATAAAAGTGAAGTGATAGAATGGGGCACACATACTTAATCAAATATATCCATTAAAAACATTTAATAGCACATGACTCCTCATTTATGTATTTTTAATTTATGTAAGCAAATGACTCTATTGTGTGAGTATGGTATTATCTTTACTCAACATACCACATAATTCTCTGGTAGAATATTTACTTAATATTTCATATATCATGTTGTTTAGGGTAAAGTAATTCCTTATTGTTTGAATCTTTCCTCAGGGTTTCTCTCTCTCTTTTGCTCTCTCACTCTCTGTCTCTCTCTTTCCATATATTTATATATATATTTCTCCATATATTTATACACACACACACATAAATATACTATCTCTCATTATACAAAGTTCCTTGCAGTCAAGGATTACTCAGTTCTCTAACTCTAGTTCATAGCACAGTGTGCCAGGTTAATATAAAGTAATGAGTAAATATTAGTTGACTTCAATTTTACTCCATTTATTTAGGATTGTTGTTGTGGTACAGGTATTTAGTGCTTGAGATTAAGCTAAATTCATCATATCTGAAAGATTGAAAAGAGATAAATGATTGGTATAATTTTCTTCTGGCTCAATTCTCTCAACTCACTTATTAGCCTTAAAAAGGGAGAGAAGCTATGAGTAAAAATTATAAAACTCTGCATGACATAAGGGATTTATTTTGCCACACCCTCTAAATACAGTCCAACAAAAGTAGAATGCATTATTCTATTCCACCTTGCAATGACTTTTGCAACTTGACATGTAGCTACTAGGTAAATGCTGTTGAAAGGATAATAAATTTAAAAAAAAAATACTTCTGAGAATGTAAGTTTTGATTATTGAATAATTAGACCTTCATATGGGAAAGGAGAGATGTCACTGATATACGAAGAATCCTAGGAGGCAAGACTTCTGAGGACAAAAGTACATGATACTGGAAGTGTAGAAATCAGCAAATGCCTGGCTAGTCATACGTCAAAAGGCTCATCTCTATATTACAGTAAGAGTATATTTCATATACTGTCACCAATGCATTTGTTCCTTCCAAGTCATCAGAATCTATTATGGCATATTCTACAAATAGATGATATACATTTTTAAATCTCTTTTTGAATTTTCATATTTTGATTTATCATTCTCAGTAGACTTTATATGAAATGAAAGGGCAATATATGTTCTTTTTCTATTGTGGTAAAAAACACATAACATAAATTTTACCACCTTAACCATTTTTAAATGTACAGTACAGTAGTGTTAACTATATGCAGATTGTTGTGAAATAGATTTGTAGAATGTTTTCATCTTGCAAAGCAGAAACTCTATAGCCATTTAACAATAACTTCCCTTTTCCCCCTCTCTTCAGCGCCTGATAGCCATCATTCTACTTTCTGTTTCTAAGAGTTGGACTACTTTAGATACCTCAGATAAATGGAATCATGCAATATTTGTTTTTTTGTGACTGTCATATTTTACTTAGCATAATGTCCTCCAGGTTCATCCATGTTGTAGCATATGATAAGATGACCTTCTATTTTAAGGCTAAATAATATTCCATTGTATGTATACACCACATTTTCTTTACCTATTCATTGTTGATGGGCATTTAGGTTGCTTCTACCTCTTGGCTATTGCGAATAATGCTGCAATGAACATGGGAGAGCAGATATCTCTTTGAGATAGTAATTTCACTTCCTTTGGATATATACCCAGAAGAGGGATTGCTGAATTATGTGGTAATTGTATTTTTAATTTTTTAAGGAACTTCTATACTGTTTTCCACAGAGGCTGCACCATATCACATTCCCAGCAACACTGAATAAGCATTCCAATTTCTCAACATCCTCTTCAACATTTGTTATTTTCTGAGTTTTTTTGTTTGTTTTGTTTTCATAGTAGCCATCCTAACAGGCATGAGGTGATATCTCATTGCGGTTTTGATTTGCTTTTCTCTAATGATTATGTCGCTGGTGTATGCCCTAAACATCTCGAAAGAAGTTTCAAAAGTACTTAACACTTCCTCAAGGTTGTTTTCAGAGCTATTTTAGAAAGAGATACCATTGTCAATGGGCCTGAAACAGACCAAGCCCCACTACAAGAGCAGCACCTGTGCAGGTGAGCTGAGAGATGTCCAGAAGTTATACTTTGCTTCATTTTAACATTAAAATCTCCAGGAGGAGCCTAAGCCTTATTAACATAACATGCAATGTAAGTGAGACATTTTCAAACTGCACCCACGTGAGCTTATACTCACCACTTCACGTGATGATGAAACTTCCCTTTTGAATATTCATTCCTCACTTGAAATAAAAGACACCTACTTTCCCTTGCTTGGGGAGCCACAGCTTTGGAAATGATTCCACGCGGTCTCCTTATTTGCTGCAAATAAACTGTACTTTGTGTGACAACTACTTCTGGCGAAGGTTCTGATTTCAACTCACCAAGTGGATCCACTTTGTTTCAATAACAATTAGTGATGTTGAGCATCTCTTCAAATGCTTGTTGGCCATTTGTATATCTTCATTGCAGAAATGTCTACTCAAGTCCTTGGACCATGTTTTTAACCAGTTATTTTCTTTTTTTTATTGAGTTGTAGGAACTCCTTAATTTTGGATATTTACCCCTTATCAGATATATGGTTTGTAAATACCGTCTCCCCTTCCATAGGTTGCATTTTTACTCTATTGATTGGTTCTTTTGCCAAACAGAAGTTTTAAAGTTTTATATTGTCCCATTGTCTACTTTTGCTTTTTTTGCCTGTGCTTTCGGTGTCATACCCAAGAAATCATTGCCAAATCCAATATCATGAAAATATTTCCCTATGTTGTCTCTTAGGAGTTTTATACTTTCAAAGTTTTATACTTTCTTATGATAAGGTGTTTAATCCTTTTGAGTTAATTTTTGGTTTGGGATCATTGGTAGGCCCATATGTCTGGCCCTTAGTATCACTCTGTCACTATAATATGGGATGGAGATATTCCTTTCCCATTGTAATCCACTGCAACCAGGAGATGTTAAGACCAAATATTTTCTATTTTCTTACTATTCCAGTTCTGTTTCTTTTACTTTTTGACAGATTTGTTATCTTCCATCTTCTTTTTTAAAATTTAGATCTGCTTCATTCCAAAGCACTATTAGATTTACTGTTATATTTTATTCCTCATGCTTCTATTTTAGGAAATTGGTAACGAAGCTTCTCTAGAGATACCCATATCTTTGCACACCTACACTGATTAGCTGTTTCAGCTTTTAAGTGAGTACAAAATTTAGAACTTTACTAGATTGTCATCCATCAAAAGGGGTTATTTTAAGTTTCTTTAAACATTTTTTATCTATGGTATAGTCAGAAACTCCCATCACTTTTTTCTTAATCATTAGCCATGAAAGTTTTCCTTTTTTCTTTTGCCTTAAAGTCTCAAGAGTAGAGACTTTGCTCTGCCTTAGGAATGGCTGATAAAGAGAGGTTCATCCATTGCGAAGCTCTGAAAACATGACCTGTTCTCTGCTTCTAAGGATCAAGGTGATTCGATTCTATTTTTTATAGTTGAAATGACTGACAGTGAAAACTATAGCATTTCTTTTTGGGTAAATAAAGTTCTGAGATTCCTCTCTCTTCTCTCTCTCTCTCTCTATATATATATACATGTGTGTGTGTTCATGTTATACGTATGTGTGTAGACAAATTCTCTCTCTATATGTGTGTATATATATGTATTTATAAGATAATACAAATTCATAATTTCTCAGGAAAAAAATGAAGATATTAAAAGAATATCAGGCAGACACATGCTTTCCATCATTCTATTTTGTAGTGTATGAATGATCTCTGGAGAAACTGAATGACATAGGCCTTGCCATACCAAGTACTCTGACACTATCAAAACTATCTTCTTTTGCAGATGACTCAGGGCTTGCGGCAAGGATTCCCCCAGGTTATTCTAGGAATCTCTGTTTCATTTTTATGCAGCAGCAGGAACTCATCTGTCTTGATGATACCGATTCCATTTAGGACAAATCTAAACTCAGAAATAAGTCATTCTTACACAGAGCCAACTTCTGGTTATCCACAAGCTGAGGGAAGTCTAAGCAACAAATCCACAGAACTATGAGAAGTTTAAGTCTGATGCAAAGTAAGCAGAAATAAACATGTTATTGTGGGATTGAGTCATTATTGAAGTACTAAAGCATTCTATGAGTACGGTATCGAGCCTCTGAGCAAACACTGTTTTCCTGTTTCCCAAAATGTGCACAGACCCTCAGTCAGCAGTTCATCATTCAACAATCATCCTGGACCCTGGTTCATAAATCTAAAACCAAGTCATCAATACCATCACATAACATATCAGCCAGCTTTTCTCTTTTAATCAGTGTGAGGGAGACACAAATGAAATATTTCCTAGATACCTAAGCCCTTTAGTTTATACCTATTGTTTCCTAGTCTGTTAAGGCACAAAATCTAAATTCTACACTTTACCTATTTGGGGTACCAAAAATTACTCATACCCTTTTAGCATTCTTCTTAAACTCTTAAGTGCCCCATTTAAGTTATCCAAATAGGGACTTTCTATCCTCCTGTGAAAGAGAAAACACTGACACTTGATACTCCCCTGATGAACCTATTTTGTCCAGTTATATCCAAAATAGCAGGGCCGGCCCTGTGGCTTGGTGGTTAAGTGCGCACACTGCGATGCTGGCGGCCCGGGTTCGGATCCCGGGTGCGTATCGAGGCACCACTTCTCTGTCCATCCTGAGGCCGAGTCCCACATACAGCAACTAGAAGGGTGTGCAGCTATGGCATACAACTATCTACTGGGGCTTTGGGGGCAAAAAATAAAATAAATAAAATCTTTAAAAAAAAAAAAAAAAAACAAAATAGCAAATATTTGCCTCTTTCCACCTGTTTGCTGGAGCAAACTCAGAGAAAGAGGTATGTTATGGTGGGCTGTCAAGATTCATTCTTTGAAAAGGCCAAACTATTTTTGTACTTTTGAGGATGACAGGCAAGAACTCTGGTAAGACCCTTCATTCATTTTGCCACTTTTGCTGGTACACTCTGTTGACTACTGATACATAAATTGTGCATATAGTTGCTCCACCTTCAAACAAGAGATGATTATCTTCAAAAGAGCTGTTCTAGATCTGGAATGCCTGCAAGAAGGGGAGCGTGGCATCTCCCTCCCCAACTGGACGATTCTAAATTATTGGATGGACTTGAGATAGTCTATAAACTGGAGGCAGGAGATGTGAAATAGTTTGTTTGAAGGTAATGATGAGAGCAAAACAAAGCTGTATCTTACCTGTTCAGATCATTCAATAAACTTTTTACACTAGTATTATAATATATTGTCATTGTCTCTTCTTTTATACATCACTCCCAACACCATTAGGCTGTAAGATACAGGGAACAGGGATAACACCTTATTCTCTGTCAAATTTGCAGACACTGGTAAGACGCTAATACCTAAACAATGGGTCAATACACAATGGTTGAATAAATCCATATTGGTGTGATAAATTTATTTTCCTTTTCTTCTCTTTTCATATCATACCTTCAGGTTCTGTCAAGGATACTACTTTACTTTGTGATTTTATCATTTTGTATTACTTTTGTATTAATTCTTCCAGTCAATCTAGGAATGGTTCACTCTGTTCAAGCTTAAGAAGTGAAAATATAGATAAATATTTTTAGTTATTTCCTCAGTTGGTCTTCTTTGGACAAGCTGGGAAGTGATTTTTTTTCCTTGTGTTCTTTCGTGTGTATGTGTGTGTTTTGTAAGAACACAACATTAGATCTATCCTCTTAATGTATTTTAAAGTTCACAACAGGGTACTGTTAACTATAGGTACTGTGTTGTATAGTAGATCTCTAGAATTTATTCATTTTATGTAGCGGACACTTTATATCCTTTGAAAAACAATTCTTATGAAGTATGTTGAATATTTTATTTCCAAACTGCCAAAAATAAAAATAAATAACCACTGAATATTTATTATATACCAAACACTAGCTAGGGGCACTCTTTACTTAAAATTGTTTTTAATTCTCACAACAACCATATGCAGTAGATACAATTAACTATTATTCAAAGTTATGATCACAGGTATAATAAAGTTTTATTTGTGGATACTTGGGGATAAATGACTCATACAGATAAATTCTCATATATGAAACCAGTTATAAACAGATTTCTCGCTTTATATACTTTCACACATATATAAGAAAAAACACAGATTCTGCTATAAACATTAGCACTTGGGTACACCATGTGTATCAATCTTATTCCACTAAGAATCAAGGAACACTCAGAATAACAGCTGTAGAGATCTATATACATATGTACTCTACCAAAAGCCTGAGTTCAATTTATAAATTACTCATTTTGTATTATTTAAATGCTACAAAAGGCGAAGGAAATCTTCCACTTTGTAGGCAATTATGTGACAAATTAATGACAAAGGCCTTATGACCATCCTCTTGGAGGAAATAAATACATGCAAATAATTGTTCACATATTTTTTTAAAAGTTGAACAGCTTATTTCTATCATTTGGAAATACTGCACGAGAAGTGTGAATGATACTTGAGATTGTTATGGGAATTATTAAGATATAATGATTTTTCACAAATTTGTTACAAAGTAAATATATACCCATGTACCTATATTATAATAACCATTCTTTAAGGCTGCATTTCATTCCCTTACAAAGGAATTTCAGATAATTTTTAGCTAAGATTAGGAATTTAATGTCATCATTATTAATTAATCTAATTCAATTGCCTGGGTATCTCTCCTTATTTTTAAAATAAAGAAGTTATAATGATCACTGTTTTTACAACAGCAGTATTTGAGCCGCCTCTGGGTTACAGAATTTGTTTGATAATCTATGAGGAGTATTTTAATTTAAGTTATAAGCTAGAACGTATTGAAATAGAATAGAGTAAAATAGAATAGGAAATGAAAGTATGGTTCATGTGTAATAAGGAGAATTTTTTATAATAAACTTTTTTCTGTATGTATACATATATGTATGAGTATACTGGGTCAAGAAGAAAAAAAGTGTATTGTTATTGTGGATCATAATCAAAATTTTCCAAATCACTATGTTAAATCACTGGCTTTTGTGAAGACTTAGATTCTTTTGAGAATCAGATGAAATTTATGCATATGCAACATTTCCATACCAATTAATTATGATTTGCCTGAAGGTCTTCTATGGATTAACCCCATACCAAACTGAGAAATGCAAGTCAAGTAACAATAGACTATATATGTTCTAATTGCTTCTCCAGCTTTAAATGTCCTAATGATGGTATTTTTGAAGTTATTAAATAGCCCAAGTAGGAGATTAAGTGTCAGATGAAAATAATTAATTATAATAAAAATAAAGAAGGAAAAACACCTGGAATTTCAGCTGAAATGGGATTAGGTTGACTTAGATTGGGAGGTGATGAAAACGTAGCTCCATTGAAGTAATAATACATGGAGTCTAGGAGATGTGTACTGATGAGGATATAAATTCAGGGCCACCATAGGTTGATGAGAAGCCAATGACCTTCATTTATTCAATACCTATATATTAAGCATATACTATATGTCAAGAACATAATAGAAACTAGTGATACAGCAATGAAGAAAAAAAGATAAAAGTCCTCCCTTCGTGGAGCTCATGGGAGCTCCTTAGGGAGCTCTTCCCTAAGGGGAAAGGTGTGTGGAAGATGGTTTTGTAGTTGAGTGCTGACAAGGCAGGCATATAGACTATAGTAAGATGGGTTTTGTGAGAACAGTACTATGAACCAGAGGAAGTTTACATTAATTTGGTAACTTTAACAAGAAATATAGGAAAAGATGTTGGAGTAGAGTTTGTTTGTAGACACCTAACACTAGGTAAGAAAACAAGACATTTTGACATAATCAAATTACAATTTTTGTTTTAAATATAACATTAAAATCTCCTCTTAGGGTGTAGTTTCATTCTTGTTGAACAAGATTGAAGGTCAGGTGAATAAAAGATAGAATCCTAGGGCAACTTAAATATTATTCTGGAGAAAAGACTGTATAATTAATTATCCATCTGACAGAAAAAAAAAAAACCTATACCTATATAATAATCTAGATGAACAAAAAGAACATTGACTAAAATAACAACGAAAAACAAAATCTTCCAACCATATGTCCTCAGGATTGTGTTGTTAAGTATGTAATTTTCAAATAGCAAATGCATTTATAAATGATTTTAACCCTCTGTATGACTTCTCAATTATGTTAATATACAGATCCACAGACAAAAAAAAATACTCATGTCACAATTAGAATTGTTTGAATTTTTCAATAATACTATCAAAATGGTCTAGTCAGTAGGAAAAAATTAAGAATTAGTTCTCAACTTCCAGAAAATATTCTCATGCTACAGAAACATGTCATATATATTCTCTTTATGCACTATTTTAAAATTTTATGTAAAGAATGGAAAATTTAGCATTTTCAGCAAAAATTGAATTTATTTTACAAATCTGAATTAGAACAAAACAACTTTGGAACAATTAGACATCTGTTGTACTGTCTTCTCATTACATTCCTTTTAAAAAAGTTAACTGCAGAAATTTACATATTTGATAAAACACAACTAATCATATATAACTATTTTAGCATTTCACAGTATTTCATGACAGTTTTAGAATATTGAAGGCCAACTTTTGCACTTGAGAATGATATAAGTAAATACTGAATCATCTTTCCAATGGAAATTATTTCATAGTGTGAATTAACAGAGAAAATGTAAGATAAATCATTGATGATTTTTATTTTTACTTTTATCATCAAATTCCTCAAATATCATCAATTCCTCAAATTGGTTTGAAATTACTTACATCCATGTTACTCTATATTAACATATTCAAGAAAATCTATAATATAATTCTTGCATTTGCATATCATAAATAGTACAATTCCTGATGTGCAATAAAAATTCAATGTTTGGTGCGTGAGTGACTAAATGAACTGTATGAGCTGTATGACTAAATGAGCATCTGTAATCCTGTAACAAATGATCTAGGCAAAAATGATTTATCTAGAATCCCACATTCAGAAACACAATGTTTTGACATTCATAGTACAAAGGATACTTGGATTTGACATATATTTGCATTCGAAGAATAATCTCCAAACAAATAAAACAGACATATATTAACATCAGAGTTGAATGGAGTAGTTGGAAAAGAAGATTTTGCAATCACTAGCTAAAATCAATTTGTAAGGGGAAAAAGATACTGAAGGTAATTAAATTTGCAGCTAAGCACAAAGGAAAGAAAGCAACCTCCTAACAATGCAGTTTAGATGATTCTCCAAGCTAAAAAATGATTTACGGATTAATGTCATTGATGATAAACTGTTTATCCAATAGCATTTGCATTCCCTTGGTTGTAATAGAAAAATAAAATATAGCATAAAATGTATTAAAAATAAACAAAAAATTCCTATATACATACTTTTATTTTCTTAGATTACTCCTTATGAAATAGTATTCCAAAAAGATGAGTGAATTTTGAATGTGGGCTTTAATTTTAATGCAGGAGAAGAAAGACATACTACCAGTTTTCCACACACACACACACAAATAGACAAGATGATCTGTCATTACTGAGATATGTTTACACATAGCAATAATGACTTTTCCTACTCCAACAATCTCTTACTAGATTAAATAATCATTTTTAAATTTATCAAATCATGGCAATATGCCTAAAGCAATAGTTTTCAAAGTGTGGTCCCTTGACCAAGAAACATTATTTTCACCAGGGAACTTGTTACAAATGGAAATTCACAAGCCCTACCAGAGAACCATTAAATCAGAAACTCTGGAGTTGGGTCCCAACAATCAATACTTAGCAAGTCCTTCGGGTGATTCTGGTACATGCTAAAGAAATGTTCCCAAATAAAAAGATGCACATTGACACCAGAAGTGAATGGAGGAAAGTAGACATATGTTAACAACCATGTTTAATGGAGCACACTAAACCACTGCTTTAGATATCTGAAGTTCTTAGAGATAATCAATAAATTTTGTATATTTACAGATAAAAATTTGAGGACAAAAGGCGTAGATCTTTTACATACAGATTCCAGTTAGTCAACATTTTAGAAATAGTTTTTTCTATGGAAAAATCTTGATTGCTTCAATTTGTCAAAATTCACCAGGCCTGAAAACACTTAATCTAACTTTATTATTAAACATCTGTTTTATGAGACTAGTTTAACACTTAACTTTGCAACCATTTGGACAAGGGTGTGGGAAGCCCAAACTGACTGCCTCTTTCAAATTCTAAGTTGCGTTTCCAGGAAGACAGTGGGTAAAGACTCTGGCACTTATTTGTTTGATTTTTTACTCAATAATTTATTCAATTTTAAATTTATTAATTTATTCAAAAAATGTTTATTGAGCATTTACTTTATCCCAGGCACTAGATAAGAGGCAGATCTCACCTGTTGCTTCCTAAACAGGTGACATCAGTTTAAAGAAAGGAAATTCTAGTGGGTCACAGGGAGGGCCACAGAGAGGCCCACCTCTGGAATTTTTTTTAATCCCTGGGGACCATGAGTAGGTAGTTTCAAAAAGGCTGTTAGGTATCCTCAGTTTTTAAATATAAAGCTACTGATAATTCAGGAAAAAAATATATAAAAAACTTAGAAGTTTGCTTTTGACATCAGTCATTACATGAAACAGAATAATAATTTAGTTGCTTCTTACTGATAATCCTGCCATATTTGCATGTTCAATTTGATGTAGAACTTCAAAGGTTACTTCTATAGTTAGATAAATTCAAAATTTACTTCAAATCCACTGACACCTTCTGAAACCCACTAAGACTTTTTATAGTAGGCAGTGAACTGAGTACATGACAAAATCTCTAGTAACTTCTCAACACAGAAATATTAAACAAATATATTTAAATATAATAAATACTTAGTCTTCCTTGATACCAAAGAAACTTTTTTTTTAATCCAGAAATAAAGAGATCTTACCAAAAGAAAGCTACAAATAGAAATGCATAGATGTGAGTTGGTGCTACTATATAGCTCACACATTGTAAGTGGTTTGAACCTTGGTGAATCTATAGGGTGAAATCTACTCTTCTTCCAAATATATAAAAAAGAATTTTCTTCCATGTAATCTCTTTCCTCATTCCCACCCATATAAGGGAATATTTTGCTTTCCTATCTGCAAAATGAAAATGTAGCCCCCTTCTACCTCTTCATCTGTAAGTAGACTGTGTCAGAACAGCATATGCCTCGGTTCCCAAGACTAGAAGGGCCTCTAGTCGCCTTCCTCTGTATGGAATCTTTCCCCCCTCCACCCATCCCACATTGCCTGTTTTTATTACTTCCTCACTCATGCTGTACTAGATGCAGAAGTCTGGACACCTCTGGCGGGTGGGCATGTGGTGTTGTTCTGCCTCCTTCCTCCTTCGTCCCAATAAATTGTGAGAGTTGGGGGAAAAAAGCCTTTAGAGAAGTCAAGATGGTGGCATAGGTGGACTCTGAACTCCCTTCCTCCCATGGACACAACAGACTTACAACTATTCTTAGAAAAATTACTCCTGAGAGAGAACTGAAAACTGGATCAGAGGAACCCCTGCAACAAATGACAGTCCTGACTGAGGTGGAAGATGAAGAAATTCCCTTCCAGAGAGAAAAAAAAAAAAGCCACCTTCACAAGCCACAGGGCTTCACGGCTGCCCTGGAGCAATCCAAATGTACCCAGCCTTCCCTGGAGGAGTGGGGGACCTGAGCCAGGGAGCATTGCCACAATAGGCATTTTTTGGACCCAGCACAGTTGAGATGAGTTTCATAATATTTGGCTTTGCTGGCTACTAACAACCACAGGTAATATCTCCAGAAAAGCTGGGACATAAAGAAATTAAAGCTGGCTCTTAAAGGGCCCACACACAAATTCACCCATTTTGGAAAGCAACCTAAAATCACCAGAAAGAAAGGTGCACAGTCCTTTGGTGAAAAGAGACTCATCTGATAGGCTCTGGGTACATCTCAGTGAGAGATGAGACCTCTCCAGGGACTGAGACGCTGGCAGCATCATTGTTGTAACTTGGTGCAGGTGTGCTGACAAAGACACTGGCAGATGCCATTGGAGTTCTCCCCCTGGCATGCTAGCCCAGGGTCTGCTCCACCCACTAGAGCACCAATTTAATCCAGCTCAGCCAAGGCAAACAGCCTGCCCTAGGGACTGGTCCCATCCAACAACAAGTCCTCAGGCATCATCCAAACAGAAGTTCACTAAGGAAACATTAGCCTTAAATGACACACTAGACCAGATGGACTTAGTAGATATATATAGAACATTCCATCAAAAAACCAAAGAACACACATTCTTTTCAAATGCACATGGAACATTCTCCAGGGTTGATCACATATTAGGTCACAAAACAAGTCTTTATAAATTTAAGAAGATTAAAATAATACCAAGCATCTTTTCTGACCATAATTTCTGACGAAACTAGAAATCAACTATAAGAAGAAAATCAGAAAAGCCACAAATACATGGAGATTAAACAAAATGCTACTGATTGGGTCAATGAAGAAATCAAAGGAAAAATCAAAAAATGCCTGGAGACAAACGAAAATGAAAACATGACATGCCAGAATTTATGGGATACAGCAAAAATGGTTCTAAGAGGGAAGTTTATAGCAATACAGGACTACCTCAACAAACAAGAAAAATCTCAAATAAACAATCTAACAATGCACCTAAGGGAACTGAAAAAAGAAGAAGAAACAAAGTCCAAAATCAGTAGAAATAGGGATATAATAAAAATCAGAGCAGAAATAAATGAAATAGAGACTAAAAAAACAGTAGAAAAAAAATCAATGAAACCAAGAGCGGGTTCTTTGAAAAGATAAACAAAATTGACAAACCTTTAGCTAGACTCACCAAGAAAAAAAGAAAGAAGACTCAAATAAAAAAAAATCAGAAATTAAAGAGGAGAACTTACAACAGACACCTCAGAAATACAAAAGAGTATAAGAGAATACTACAAAAAGCTATATGCCAACAAATTGGATAATCTAGAAGAAATGGATAAATTCTTAGAATCAAACAACCTTCCAAAACTGAATCAAAAAGAAATAGGGAATTTGAATAGACCAATTGCCAGTAAGGAGGTCGAAACAGTAATCAAAAACCTCCCAAAAAATAAAAGTCTAGGACCAGACGGCTTCCCTGGTGAATTTTACCAAACATTCAAAGACTTAATACCTATCCTTCTCAAACTCTTCCAAAAAATTGAAGAGGAGGGGAAGCTTCCTAACTCATTCTACAAAGCCGACTTTAACCTGATACCAAAACCAGACAAGGACAACACAAAAAAAGAAAATTACAGGCCAATATCACTGATGAATATTGATGCAAAAATCATCAACAAAACACTAGCAAATCCAATACAACAATACATTAAAAAGATCATACACCATGATCAAGTGGGATTTATTCCAGGGATGTAGCTTCTGCACAGCAAAGGAAACCACCCACTAAACTCAAGGAAAAAAAAATATAAGGAAAGAAATAACAAGTGTGTGTGTATGTGTTCTGCTTGAACAAGATCTTTTATTCTGTAAAAAATAATTATGATATTAGAAAGATCTAATTTTTTATACTCAGAACTTTGATTTATGTAAGAGACATCATTAATCAGTAAATATTTCAAGCTTATTTTAATCTGTAATGTCTCTTCACTATGCTTCTCTGGAGAGTGATTTTATCCCTAGCTAAATTCTGCAATTTTTGAAGCATTCTCATTACATTTATCTTTTGCAGTTCTATAATCTCCTTGTTACTCAGATACATTTATATATATAGTGCTAGAATCTATATTGGCTATTCAAGTTTATCAATGGGAGTTTGGTGTTTAAGAGGAATATTGAGATTCTGGGCATTATCTCTGGTACCAAGACCTCCTTTTGATCTTAAAAAAGCTTTCCAGTGTTGATTAGCTGATGTATATGAAGGGATCATGAGATCCCAGGATATGACACTGGTAAGCATAACCCTAACAAAGTGGGTTCAGATAGCATTTGCAAAATCATCTCTTCTACCTTTCCTTATAATGCCTTCACCATAAATTATGGAATGTGGGTTGTAGTAAATTCATAGAGCATCATTAAATAAGAGACTGTTTAGCTGATCTGTCTGTACCAGGCTGGAAAATAATAATTGCAAATGTCTGATGACTAAAGAGATATGAATAGTTGCTAATGAACTGCACATGGGAACAAGTGAAGGATATTTACTGATAAAACCTAGGCATAGCAGTATCAACACACAGAGCTGTTTAAGCCCAATCCTTCCTCATTAAGGAAATGTTAAAATCCTTTACATGTATGTACAATGTAAATGTAATTTTCATGTGTCTTTCCAGATTCTCTATTCATTTGCTTAGTTCGTTAATTTTTTGACTCTCTCCTGTGAACACTGGTGATTTATGCTAAGTTGGTATTTTATCTGTAGTGATACGATTATTGTTGGAAATTCTTATTCTCTCACCCTGCTATTGCGCATATTTTATAGGTTCATAAATAAGTCACGACAGTGACTTACAGATAGATAAGACTACATAATAAAACATAAAAGTTGGTGTGAAAAAGGATCTGACTAAAATTACAAGAACTGTGATTTAGATCACACTCTCCTCTAACATCTGCAGGGGCTGGGGCAAGAATACAGATGAAAGCCCAAGTGCCATATGTCTAAATATACGACTTGTAAATCAAGTTAAGACCATGGCCCAGCCTGCATTCCTACCGTGAGCCAAGTTGCTCTACACTTTTTCTGATCCAAGGGCTGAATTTGTGATTTCTCTCATCCCCACTCCCCATCCCACCTCCCCTCTCCCAGTCTGGTAAACTCTTTGGAGAACCATGTACACACACACACACACACACACACACACACACACACACACACGGGAGCTCAATCAGCCCCATCCTCTGGCCTAGGGGCAGGTTTGGTTTAAGATCTCAAGATCTCTCTCCTGTAAGTTTTGTTTGCTCAATTGCTCACTGAACTTTCACAACACTCTTACAAGATCAAAATGAAAAAAAAAATGGAAGTTTTTGTTATTTCTGCTTATGATCTGGAGAGTACTATAAGTTCAATGCTATTTTCTTCTTCTTCTCCCCCCACCCTTTTTTTTTTTTTGTGAGGAAGATTAGCCCTGCGCTAACATCTGTTGCCAATCCTCCTCCTTTTGCTGAGGAAGATTGGCCCTGGGCTAACCTCTGTTCCCATCTTCCTCTACTTTATATGTGGGACGCCCGCCACAGCATGGCTTAATAAGCGGTGCATAGGTCCATGCCTGGGAATCTGAACCCGTGAACCCTAGGCCACAGAAGCAAAGTGCGCAAACTTAACGACTACGCCACTAGGCCGGCCCCAGCTTTCTTCTTTTGAGAGAAGCAAAACAAAAATACGACAAGTTTTGTAACAGTAAATTATTAAGTATACATATATAACATTTAAGATGATCCATAAATGTGGAAGAGAATATAGAGTTATATATATTTTTGAAGACACAGAAATTACTAAAGCATCACATTTGAAAAGGTTGTTGTATCAAGCTGTTTTAAACATTTGCCATTTTACTTTGCAATCCGATTGAGTTGCTTGTTTGTATGCAATATAACTACATCTCTGTATTGTTGATTTTTCTATTCAATGTTTTAAATTCAGACTTAATTATTCATGTCAAACGTTAATGATATCGTCTATGTTCCTCAATGTGTCTGCATTTATTAATTGGATTTCTCCTTTAAGGAAGAGCTGTCTCTTCTCTCTCCATTTATTTATTCAACTAGTATTTATGAATTCATGGATATTTGTTTTATTTCATGGATTGTGTCCAAACACTCCTGTTATTTTGTTGCCCAAATTGTTCCAGCTTTCGCTATTGGAAGCTCTTCCCGTTTGGCTCCTGTGTTCTTTCAACCTATCCTCATCCTTTTCATTGAGCAATTCAAATTCCATTTTATTTTAATCTTGCAGGGGTTATAAGATAATGATAAGTCCAGAAAATATATAAAACTGTATTTAGGATGTGATCTCAATTTAAGAATAATTATGTGTGGAACAAATTATATTCCATGATTTAAAAATCTGTTGATTATAATTTTCTACTTATTTTTGGAGTATAAACTATATATCATGATTTCAAAACTGTTATCTCTGTGTGGTGGAGAAAAAGAACAAATTTTATTATGTATATTTTTGTATTTTTAAATTATTTTGTAACGTGTTTTAATTTTATCGCGAGAAAAGAATTTTAAATTCTAAATAAGGACTAGATTGTGGTTAAGAAGCAAACTTTTTTTCCTTCAGTTTTGACTTCTTGAATTTGATATATCTACAGGACACTTTCAGAAATAAATAGATATCTGTAACCAACAGCAACAGTGAGTTTCTGTTAGTAACTGGTTTCTAATACAAGGAACTGGGGCTCTTGGAGAAGTGTTCGATTTTAGAGCCAGGGTAAGGAAAATATTGATGAGCCTAGAGCAACCTATGGCAGCAAAAAGTAAGGAAATACTTAAGGAAAAGGATGGGGCCTGTTGAAAGCACTCATTGTGGAAAATTCTACAAAACAATAGACCAGTGCTCTTTAGAACTGTCAAGGTCATGCAAGTCAAGGAAAGATAGAGAAACTGTCACAGATTTGGAGAATGTGGCTTGGCAACTAAATGCAGTGTGGGATCCTGGGCAGGTACTGAAACAGAAATACATTTGTGAAAAGACTGGTAAATCTGAATGAAGTTGGTGGTTAATTCAACAGGATTGTATCAATATTAATTTCTTAGTTTTAATGGTTGTGCATGATGTTAACATTACTTTTGGTCGTGATGTTAGGTGTTAACATCAGAGGAATCTGGGTGAAGGTTACAGGGAAATCTACATTATTTTGCAATTTATTGGCAATTCTGTTACCACACCAGGTCCGTTTTTGCCCACCGCCCAGAAAGCCAAACATCGAGTCGACGAGATTGCAGCAGAGAGAGGGTTTAATCCCAAGGCAGAAAGTGTGGAAACGGGAGAATGAATCTCAAATCTGCTTCCCCAAAAATAGGGACTCAGGGATATTTATGGGGTAGGGGGCAAGGTGGTCTGAAATGATTGGAAGTGAGGAGAGATGAGGTAATTGATGATCTGCGCAAGCGTAGTCAGGCTTCACGCCTCTTCGTAGGACACCTGTTTACAGAATGGCGGCATTATCATGCCCTGAGGGTGGAGTTCCAATCTCTTGCAATCAAAAGGCCACTTATTGGACACATGTCTGCGTGGGGCCCAGTTGATGGGTTGGTGGTCTCAATCTGGCCTGAAGTGGACAAGGGGTTAGTTCCTGAAAAAAATAGCTCAAACATCCATTACCATGGTGACCCCAGCTCCAGGGGGATGTTACCTATAGAAACCTAGTGGGAGTCAGATAGCATATTGCCCAAACAGCACAGTTAACAATGGGTAAGTGTATCATGCAGATTTAAGTCCTCATCTTCCATTCTGATAAGTTTCTAGGTAAGGCCATCCCCTGCTTCTTCCTGGTACAGGGAAGAAGATAAGTTTACAGATGGAGATTTTCTTTACAAATGTAAATGTCTCTTATAAAGGGCAACCAGAACTAAGAATGGGCTTAGCAGGGACCCACCCAGGTACCTGGAGATGTCTATGGTGATGGCCTTTTCTAGGGGCAGGCCTCCCATCCCAAACTTCTTTGGTTAGTTAGTGGGGGTGGGGGTCAAAATGTCATTCAGACAGAGACATATTTTGAGGCGGCAATTCCAATCCCCCATGGTTACTAGCTGCTTAATCATCAATGGCTAGCTGTTTACTGGTTTCAATTCTAAAATTAGTTTAAAATAAAAAGTTAAGCAAATTTATAAATTCATTTCTGACTTCCTCTTGACGTCTCGGCTATTAGAAGAGTTTTGTTTAATTTCCAAATATTTGGTGACTTTCCACATATCTGTCATTGGTTTCTAGTTTAATTCCATTATGGGCCAAGAATACATTTTGTATGATGTAAATTTTTAAGATTTGTTTTTATGGTTGATAATATGCTCTATTTTGATGAAAGCTGTATATTTATCTGAAAACTTGAAAAGAATAAGTATTCTTCTACTGTTAGACTATTTTAAATGTAAATTAGGGCAAGTTGGTTGATAGTTTGTTGGGTCTTCTATATTTTTAGTGTTTTCTATTTTTCCTATTGATTATTAAAAGAAGAGTGGTAAAGTGTCCAACTATAAATTTCCGATCTCTCTCTCCTTTCGGTTCTATCTACTTTTGCTTCATGTACTGTAAATTCTGGTTTTAGATACAAAACATTTAGGAATATTATGTCTTCTTAATGAACTGACTTATTTATCTTTATGTAATGTTCCTCTTTATCCCTGTTATATTTCTTGCTCTGATGCCTACTTTGTGCAATGTTAATAAAGTCATTCCAGCTTTCTTCTAATTAGTATTTTCACGTTACATATTTTCCTTTCTTTTACTTTTAAAATTTCTATGGCTTGCATAATTCTTGATGAAAAGTTGCTGTAATTCTTACTTTTGTTCTTTGGTATGTTATGGTTTTTTTTGTTTTTTCTAGACTTGTCCTTTCACCAGTGTTCCTAACCATTAATAATCAGGAAAATGCAATTTAAAGGAACAGTGATATATAATCACATACCTTCAAAGCCACTAAAATTAACTCATAGTAACCACTGTTGGTGAGGACATGGATGAACAGGAGCTCTCATACACTGCCAGTGACATAAGCACTTTGGAAAACTGTTTGGCATTGTCTAAAGTTGACTATCACTATACCCTATGACCAAGTACTTTAATATATGTTATACACCAACATAAATGTACGATCGTGTCTGCCAAAATATACATGTAAAATTGTTTGTAACAACATAATTTCTAACAGTTAAAAATTGGAGGTAAAATAAATGCTTATCAGTTCTAGCATATATAAATAAACTATGGTATATACATACAATGCTTACAATACTGCAAATAATAATACATATATAGAAATTATGAACAAACTGAAAATATATGCAGCTATATAGATGAATATCAAAAATGTATATTGAAAGAAACCACATATAAGAAAATACATATTCTGATACTATTGATACAGATTTCAAAAACAGACAAATTAATTCTATTATAAGACAAAATAATGGTCACCTTCAGGGAGGGCATAAATGATAACAAATTGAATAGATCATAGGTTATTAGTAATGATCTATTTGCAACTCAGTTGTTAAAATGTTTCTTCATTTTACGATAATTTATCATGCTGATCACTTATTTTACTCACATTTAAAAATAATAAAAAAGAAAAACTTTAGATATTTGCACAATTTCATGGTTAATTTTTATAATAATGATACAGAGTATTATACTCTACAAAATATCTTAGAATGTATTTAATGATTTTCTTCTTACATTTATATACCCTTGTTAGATATCTTAAGTCTTTTATGCAACACAGAGAAGGATAAATAATTTGAGAATACATGGAGGGATAGATAGATAAGTTAATAGATAGATATACAAATCATACATATATACATAAGTACAAGCATACATACATAAATAAGTGAATTACTGAAATCATCACAAGCTTGAAGAATCTATTTCAGTTATATACATATTGATTTCATGGGAAAAATTATATATCATATTTTTAAATTGGCAACATATTGTACAGTGTTAGGAAATAACTCTGTGAATATCAAGAACCAACTTACCTTTTTACTATGTTATTATATGAAATAAATGAGTTAATGTACACAGATTATTTTATAACCTATAAAGCACTTAAAATAAACTACATATATTTATATTTATATATTTTTAAGTATAATATTTATGTTTGAGGATGCGGTTACTAAGCTCTATGGCCTTTTGAAAAACAACAACAAAAAAGCTTGTATGTGATGATAGTACTGCTGCTAGATAGACCTTGGCAAAATCTCAGGACCTAAAAATAATATATATGAGGCTGATACGTTTCTAATAAGCCTCAAATACTAAAGCAAGTCTTTAGTCTAATTTTGGCTTGTGGTAGGCAGAATTCTAAGAATGACCCCCCAATGACCCTTCCTTTTGAGTGTAGGAGGAACTTGTGAATATGAAAAGATATCATTCTCATGATTATGCTAAGTTATGAAATACAGCTGACTTTAAAGTGGAGAGATTATCTAGGTGGGCCTAGTCTAATCACTTGAACCTTTTAGAAAACCAAGTTTTCCTCAGCTGGTAGCAGTAGCAGAAGGCAGAAAAGTAACAGAGATTTGAACTAGGAGAAGGACTCAATGAAACCTTGCTGGTTGAAGATGGAGGAGGTCGTGTGAGAAGGAATGCAGACAGCTTCCCGGAGCAGAAAGCAACTCATAGCTGATGCTAACAGCAAGCAAGAAAACACAGACATCAGAACTACAGCCACAAGCAACTGAATTCTGCCAACTGGAATGTCTCTTGGAAACAGATTCTTCCTCAGAGCCTCCAGATAAGAGCCCAGTCCAGTCAACAAACTGATTTCAGCCTGTGAGACACTGAGCAGAGGATTCAGTTGAACTTGCCTGAGATTCTGAACTATAGAATTATGAGATTATAAATGTGTTTTGTTTTATACCATTAAATTTCTGGTAATTTGTTATATAGCAATAGAAAACTAAAGCAGGCTTATTATAAAATCATCATTAGATCTCTAAGGTCTTAATAGATCACACACATTTAGTTAAGAATGACGAGAGACTAATTCGAAAGGTCATGGTGCAGAAAGCAAGCATTGTTGGCTGCCCAGTCATGATTTGGATCCTACTACATGCTAAGAGAAGAAATGCATTGGGTATAAATACTTTCATAAACAAGGTATAAAATCCTAAACAAAATATTGTGGATTTAGAAATCATACTTTGTTTTTTGAATCACCACTTTGCAGGAAAACATCAGCATTAATAGTGTTAAGTTAGTGGATAGTGAAGCAATGAGATCAGAGAAACCTGAATTCCTAAATCACCTTATGGAATCTCCCCACCCCAACCCCTCTAAAACTTACCATGGTCTGAGACATGAGAGAAATTTTCATTGAGTAAAACCACTGAGATTTTTGTAGTTTATCTCTTACAGTAGCTGAAGTTTAATAAAACTATTCCTTAAGGGAAAAAAAATCCGTTGAAATTCCCTAAAAGGAGCTAGATAATGGCAACATGTTCAAATATTACTCTATTATATAGTATTTCTATTCATCTATTTAGTGGGGTGGAGTGGTGGGTGGAATAAAAATTATCTGACTCAGCTCTATCAGTAAGTTGATAATTTTAATAAGCATCTAGCCTTCTTTAAAATTTTGTACCTATGAGCAACGCATAAGGTTAAGATGGAAAAGACAATGTAACCCATATTGCAAAGGGTTTAAGCAAAGACACATGAATGTCAGGGAAGTTAGGATTACAACTGATCTTAATAGATACATGTGTAGATTCATCCATTTCTCATATCAGTCAATATATAAAAGCTACATGAAAAATTGAAACATATTTTTAAGATGTAAAATTAATCAATTTTAAAACTACCAGTTGTATTTAGTCAGCAATAATGAGCGAAAGCAAACACCAATCTTAGACTGAATATTAGAGAACATTTTAAAACACAAGTACAAGTGGCCCCTCTTGTTTTTCCCCTTTAACTGCCAGTGCCCTTGGTTTCTTTATGATGTCACCACTCAACATCACTATTTGAACTTACAGTACTGAATTTCTGGCAAATCACAAGTGGGGGAAATGTCTGCACCAAGATTGTAAGTCTTCCTGTCAAATTTTATGTTTTAAAATGATGAAAATATTCTAGTTAGCTTTACATTTATTCTCTTGCATGTAAAGAGATGTTTGTTATATTATTATTATGCCATTAGCAAACAAGAGAGTATGTGTTTAGCAGACACATACATTCTCAAGCAATACCACAGGTTGTTTTGATTCAAGACTTAACTAGTTCATTCACTTCAGTAAAATATATACTTTTTCAATGTGATTCTTCATTTTTTATCATATAGTATTTTGGAACATACAGAATAAGAGAATTCATGGCTCTCATCAGGGATCTCCAGATTTTCCTGGAGAACAAAAATAATCAAAATCCATATCAATAGCTGTGATGTACACTGACACACACACATTCATAGACACACACGTATGCCATTGAATGATTTGGATTTGGTTAAGCATTTTGAGGATCTGATTTTACCTAACCATAGTGTTTTTAAAGGGATGTCTTAGCTAAAATTCAATTGCAAGAGAATTAGGAGTGTGAAGAGGAGAAAAATAATTCAATCATGGTTTTATGATGAAAAATAAATAAATGTCTATATTTCAGATATGGTAAGTTGGTAAGGTATTTTTTCCGGATATTTTTATCCACCTTGTTTTTAGTTCTGTTGAAGTCTGTGCTAAAAACACACATTTTTCTCATTTCTATTTTTCTGGCATAAATTAATAGCACATAACAATAGAGATTTGAGAATGCAAAATATTTCTCTAGTTGATGGTGGCAAGTGCTTATGCATAATAATGATGTTTTTAGAGTGATTTTGCATAAATTAATTAAAACCTTTCCCTTTTATTTTAATAGCCAGAAAGTAAACTTTGGGAGCCATGATAATTACATTCCAGGTAAGAAATAGTTTAAGAAAAAATTTTTTTTAACTGTATGATTAATTTTAGGGATAAGTGATTATTATCCTCCATTGAAAGTGATAAAGCAATAGCTGTCATGCAGTATTATTAAATATCACCTTTTTATTTTCCAAGACACCTTTCTCACGGGCTCAGTGAGCACCTTCTAAGGATATTTTGTTTTTAAATCCAAAGAAGATTAACCAAATATGTTCAGCAACATAAATGTGGACATATTTACAGGTTAGAAATCATACAATCAGATAATCTTACTGTTGAAAGGCAATGTAGAAATTGGATAAACAACTTCTTACCAATATCAGGAATGTGTTCTACCCCATTCCTGATAGATTTTATCAGGCTTATAATTGGTAAAAAAAATTCATTAATTGACAAGGACTGTCAATTGAATTTTGAAGGACGTCATATATCAAGTGAGTTTTCCTCATACACTGAGACTAAATGTGCCTTTCATTGTGCATATTTTCTCACTGATCCTGATTCTGTCTTTAGTAGACTCACAGGACAAGTCTATTTTCTCTTACACATAGTATTATTGCACATATTTAAATAGAGTGGGGATATCTCTCTCATTGGTCTCATGGAAACCTAAATGTCTTTAACTATTTCTAGTATAGTTTCCAAGTAACTTTACCCTCCCAATCCCAATTCTGTAGGTACTCTTTATTTGTCAATTTTCTTCATTAACATGCCACCTATAAAAACGCAGTTCTTGGGTATATAACATTTACTCTTGTAGCTTGGAAAATGATTACCAACTAAGACGATCTTAAGCATCAGCATGTAGATTTAATCATACATTTATGAAATATTTTATAACAGGTACTGTGCTAAGTACTTTAGGGGATACAGAAGTAGTTATCATATTTCTGTTCTCAATAGAATTGTATTCTAAATAAAAGAGTACAAAGCAAAAACCTAGACTGGCAGAGATAGAAAGATGAAAAGGAAGGAGCAAAACTGTTTCCTTCCATTTATATTACAGACTATATTAGTTTCACAATGACTACTTTATATAGTCATCTGTAAAGCTGGTCAAAATAGAAAAATCAATTTTTATTTTCTCCTATTATTAGCAGAGAATCTCAAACATCACCAAATAAATGAAGTCACAATTTGAATCATTTGTTTATTCATTTACATGAAATGTATTACCTTACCGATTTTAATTCTGAAGAAATTCTATTTACTCCAAAGTGTGTGCTTAATATTTTCTCATCTTAGTCAGTGAAGTAAACAGAAAATCATGGAATCAGCAATACTTTGCCTTGGCATTTCCCAAACCGCCACGGCCAGGAAGAAAACGGAGATCAATGCCTTCCCTATTAAGAGATAAGAGAATTCCTGTGAGTACTGAAAAGGTCACATAATTTTACTAGTAATAAACTTGTGAAAGCATATACAGTTATATATGTTACAGATAAACACTGACCGATGAGGTTTCAATGATGCTGGAAATATTTTATATCTTTGCATTCCAGTGTGGCTCTTGAGCATTTGAAATCAGGCTAGTGTAACTGAGGAACTAAATTTTACATTTCATTTCAATTCAGGTGTGACTTTTGAATACCAAATTGAATAGCACAGTTAAAGGTAATTCAAATTTTACTATTTGGAGAAAGTAGAAAGATCTATTTTACCTGCATTTTGCTGTGTAAAAATTGTCCTCTTATTTCATATTAGCGATTTGTTCAGTAACCCCACATTATAGAAAATATGTATCCAAGGAGCACAAAAGTCTGGAGATCCTAATGCTACAGTTAATATGAACATTCAGAAAATTTTCTCCTGCTGGAGAAACTCCCTCATTAGAATCATGGAGTTACTCTATAACCTGATGAAGTTTCCATGCTTCCTCATTTCCTGTAACAGAGAATTTAGGATTCTGAATATTGGAAGATAAATATCTCCCAATGTTTCCAGAGTCATCATGGGATATGAAAATGTTCCAAGAAAAGTTTTCACAAGACAAATGTATCATCAACTCTGGTTTATTTTAGAAAATGTATCCAATCTGTAGTGATCCAGGTTTCTTCTGTCTTCTCATGTTCTTTTCCATTCCTTTCTTTCTTCATTCAATTTATTTTTCCATTGTTTGTTAACATTCTTTCCAGAATTTGCTATTTTTGCAATTAAGCTTTTGCAAATATTTGAAGTTGAAAACAAAATGCACCATTCTATACAAACTAATGTGCATTAAATGTTACAGGTTTCATTATTGCAATTGCCTATCTGATAATACTCAATTTATATCTTGCCAAACAGGAGGAGTTTCAGGCTTTTATTTTTAACCACAGGTAGCCTTCTACATTCCAGAAAACTTGAATGTGACGATAGAGACCAGCATATACCTGAACATGAAACTATTCAATATTAGAGAATAATTAGTTTCTGAGTTAGCACAGTAATGGAGAGTGGGCAAGACATCCCAAGAATTCTCAAGAACACAGAATCAAAAAAAAAAACTCTCTCCTGATTGTGAAGAGAGGTTCAATATGTCATTAGTTAGCGGAGGTCTCTACCAATCTTAATGTAAAATCTTGAGGAAATAATGAAGATCCTCTAAATTGAAATTAAGCCCAAAATGAGGCATGACTATCCATTAGTCCAAAAAAGAATGAATTTGGAAAGGCAAAATAAACTATGAACTCTACAATTTATCCACTATTTATCAAAATCTAAGATCTTTTCATGGTTGAAGTTAGAATGTATTTGATATGGTGATAAAGGCTATTCACTCACACCCAAGTTGTTCATCATTATTTTAACCAATATTTCAGGAATATAATCAAGATAAATCAAGGGGAGGCCGCAGACAACCGTTATGGATGCACCATTCTCTAATGACAATTTCTGAAGGACCATCTGCTTATTTAGCTGCCAGGACACAGCCTCCATCTAAATCAACTCGTCGCCCCAAGGAAGATGCTGGTGTACAGAAGCCCTTAGGTAAGAAAGATAGAGAAGACAAGAAGGCAGAAAACAAGAAAAAGTCAGATTCAGAAACAGAACCCACAGCTTTACAGGAGTTAAGAAAAGATGCAAAGAAAGACAAGGATATAGAAATAGGCACTAAAGGCGAAAAAGACATTACAAAAACAGATGCCAAAAAAGACAAGAAAGATGCAAAGAAGGGCAAGGAGCCAGCTACAGAATCTGAAAATGAGAAAAAGGATGCAAAGAAAGATGCCAAAAAAGATAAGAAAGGTTCAAAGAAGGGCAAGGAGTCAGCTACCGAATCTGAAGATGAGAAAAAAGATGCAAAGAAAGATTCCAAAAAAGATAAGAAAGGTTCAAAGAAGGGCAAAGAGTCAGCTACCGAATCCGAAGATGAGAAAAAGGGTGTAAAGAAAGGTTCCAAAAAAGATAAGAAAGATGCAAAGAAGGGCAAGGAGTCAGCTACAGAATCTGAAGGTGAAAAAACGGATGCAAAGAAGGATAAGGCCGAGAAAAAAGACACAAAGAAACCCAATGAGAAGGGTGATGAATCAAAGGACAAGAAAAATGCAAAGGGGAAGGGGAGTAAAAAAGAAAAGAAAGATGAAAAGAAGCCCGGTAAGACAGATAGCAAATCAAAGGACGAGGCCAAGAAAGATGCCAAAAAGGATACTGACACAGAATCTGCTGATGCAAAGGATTCAAAGAAAGATGCAAAGAAGGATGCAAAGAAGGATGCAAAGAAGGGCAAGTAGCCCTTGGATAATAATTCAAAAGCATAGTTGATAAAACAATTTTAGTAGTCTGCAACTGAATCTATGAGAGTAAAGGGGAGTTCAATGAATTAATCAAATATTTTTTTAAATGGAGTAAAGAAGAATACAAAGAAAGACTCAGAGAAGCTTCATTAAAAATGTAACATGTTAATAAAAATTAAGAGATAATTCATTGAAGGACTTGAAGGATACTTATGCTAAATTTGGGGATATAAAGGATTCAGTGAAAGATCCCTAGAAAGATTCAAAGAAGACTATTCAAATAAGGATGTAAAAGTTAATGACGCTGAATCTGCAGATCCAAAAAAATAAATCAACAAAGTCTTCAAAAAAATCCAAGTAGGCGTATGTTGAATCCATAGATTCTAATGATCTGAAGCTGCATCCAGAGATTTAAATAAAGAAATATAGGAGCCATGTGAGGAAGTTAAACGAATTTCAGAAAGTTCACTTTCAAATAAATATGAATACAAATTAAAAGTAGCATTCCTCAAAAAAAAAAAAGAAAATATTATTACTTCCATGTGAGCCTATACCACCCTCTCTGAAGTGTAAACAGCCACAACCAGGTGGATGGATGTCGAATGTTCCACTTGCACACTCAGCTAAATACAACTGGTAAGTTAGTTTTGTTTTATTTCAAGCCAAATGATAAATGAATAAAGAATAATCGAATCAATTTAAAGGTTTGAATTGAGACAACATTCTTAAAAATATCTCTGTAATCTGCTGATTAGGTTTTTACTACAGTTTTATCAAGTTTGGGTTTTCTCATTATAAGAAATATTTGAAGAATCTGGTGGGAACACTACATGAATGAAGATTCAGAAAGTGTCAGTGAAAAGGTTAAAGGAAGTACAGACATTTATCGTGAGGGAGAAGAGACTGGCTTATGTTGTATGATAACTTTAACAATTACTCATTTAGAGTTTTTTTTTTTTTAAACAGAAAATAGTGAACAACCTCTCTCTGTTTAAAGAAGGATGAAAATCAAAATTTTCCAAATTACAAATGTGAGTAAATTTAAATGAGGCATATTAAAGAGATTCCTGATAAATTGCTAAATGTGTATACAAAACCAAATTAATCAGAATTCAACAGTCTAAGAGTGAAAATATCTACATGATATTATTTATATGTGAAAACAATTAACTTTATATGTTTATAACTATATTAAACTCTTTTGTGACCCATAAGCCCTATTAATATGAAGAAAAATAAAAAATAATATAAAGCAAAATGCAAAACCCTTGGACTTCCCAATTAGTGGCAATTAAATCTTTTCTGATTTCAAATGTTCTCTCTCAGTCTAAACTCAACATTGTTGCAGAACTTGCTGATTTTCTCTGCCCTTTATCCTTCACAGTATAAACTCTGCATGCAAGATAAAGCTTCTCCTTGATATTAAACAAAGGGACTCCTATTTCACATGCTGTCAAGAGCTAGCTTTCTATGAACAGTGAGGTATAATTGTTTCGCCTGCTCTTTAAACATTGGTCCCTGTCCCCTACATCAACTACTCAAGGCTTACTGGCTATTGTAACTCATGGTCTTCCAGGAGGCCCTACCTTGCTGATTGAGATCAGCTGTAATGACAAAGCGAGTCAAATCCTGACCCACTGTTCTCTCTCCCTTCTAGGAAACTCCTCATTCTCCCTCTGCTTGTAGTAAAATTCTATGTTCAGATTTTCAAACTTTTCTGGAAAGGTTAGCATCTCTCTGAGAATTTAAGGAATCATTTTAAATCCCCCTTTTCTTCTAAAAACAAAGTCTTTAAGATTATTATTTCAGTCTATCTAACATGGTATTCAAAAGTCAACTTTTAGATTCAAATTTAATGTATAGGGAAAGAACATTGAGCTTCTGCCTTTACCATTCTGCTGAAATGCACCAAGGTCACCAAGAACCTTCATGCAGCCAATTTCAAGAGCAGTGTCTTTTTATCTTAGCCTCTCTTCTCTTTTCTGTCTATATATTTCACTGAGTTATTCCACACATTCCCATGGCTTTATATACTATTCTTATGCTGTTGAATCCTACATTTTAAACCCAGTACTGACTTCTCCACTCAGCTCCAAATTCATATATACAAACATTAAAGCATCTACTCGACTCTCTTTCAGGTATCTCAAAATTAACAGGTCCCAAAGAGAACTCTTGACACCTGTCCACTTTACATTGCTGACTCCTTCAAATTATCCATTCTCAGCTTAAATTTTACCTTTCCAGACATTTTTAATAGATTTTACTTTTTTAGAGCAGTTTAGGTTCAAAAAAATTGATAAGAAGGCACAGAGATTTCCCATATATCCCCTGCACCTGGTACCTTCCCCCACTATCAACATCCCCCACCAGAGTAGTACATTTGTTACAAGTGATGAACCTACATTGATTATCATTATCACCTAAAGCCCATAGTTTACATTAGGGGTCACTCATGGTGTTGCACATTCTAAGGGTTTTTAAAAATGCGTAATGACATATATCCACCATTGTAGTATTATACAGAGTAGTTTCACTGCCCTAAATATCCTCTGTGCTCTGCTTCATCCCGTCCTTTCCTGTTACCTCACGGATCTTTTTACTGTCTCCATAGTTTTTCCTTTTCAAGAATGTCATAGAGTTGGAATCATAGAGTATGTAGCCTTTTCAGAATGGCTTTTTTCATTTAGTAATATGCCTTTAAGCTTCCTCTATTTCTTTTCATGGCTTGATAGTTCATTTCTTTTTAGTACTGAATAATATTCCAATGTCTATTTTATTTATCCATTCACCTACTGAAAGACATCTTGGTTGATTCTAAATTTTGGCAATTATGAATAAAGCTGCTATAAACATCCATGTGCAGGTTTTTACATGGACATGAGTTTTCAACTCCTTTGGGTAAATACCATTGAGTGCAATGGCTGGATTATGTGATAAGAATATGTTTAGTTTTGTAACAATACAATATTTTACACTTACAAATTTGCTAAGAGGGTAGATCTTTTGTTAAGTTTCCTTATCACACAAAAAATGGTAATAAACAAAGAGGATGGGAGGAAATTTTTGGAGGTTATGGATATGTTTATGGCATAGACTGTGGTAATGGTTTCACAGGTGTGTACTTAGCTCCAAACTCATCAAGTCATCAAGTTGTACACATTAAATATATACAGCTTTTTGTATGTCAAAAAATAAAAGGTATATATATACACATATAATATATATTCTCTCACACACACACATATATATACACACAGGTACATACATACATACATCCAAAAGAAACCTCCAAACTTTCTCTATACTGGCTGTACCATTTTGCATTCCCACCAGCAATGAATGAGACTTCCTGTTGCCCTGCATCGTCCACAGCATTTGGTGTTGTGAGTGTTTTGGATTTTGGCCATTCTAATAGGTGTGTAGTGGTATCTCATTGTTGTTTTGGTTTGCATCTTCCTGATAACATACAATGTGGAGCATCTTTTCATATGCTTATTTGCTGTTTGTATATCTTCTTTGGTGAGGTGTCTGCTAGGATCTTTGGTTTATTTTTAAATCAGGTGTTTACTTATTGTTGTGTGTTAACAGTTCTTTGTATATTTTAGTTAATATTCCCTTATCAGATATGTCATTTGCAAATATTCTCTTCCAGCCTGTGGCTTGTCTTTTGTTCTCTAGATAGTGTCCTTCACAGAGCAGAATTTTTTTTTATGTTAATGAAGTCTAGCTTATCAGTTGTTTCTTTCATTGATTGTCATTTGGTGTTGTATCTAAAAAGTCATCACCAAACCTAACTTCCTCTAGATTTTCTCCTATGTTATCTTCTAGGAGTTTTATAGTTTTGCATTTTTCATATAAATCTGTGATCCATTTTGTTCCAGACACGTTTCCCTGTCCATCCTCTCACTGTTCACATCCCTATTACCCAGCTACTTCTATCCTCCAACATACTTTATTTTTCTATGTAACACGTACAACCATATCTGTCTGTCTATATCTATCTATCTACTTATCGTCTAATCTAATTTATCTATCATATACCGATCTATCTAATCTAAATCACTTATTGCATATTACCTGTCTCCCTGACAAAAATAAAAGCTCTGCCAGGGAAGGAAAATTGTATGACTTATTTACTGCTGTATCTTCAGTGCACAGAACCATCTCAAATATGTATATACACGCATTAATCATACGTCAGGTCAATGATAAATACAATTTGGAGCACCTAGTGGAAATAACTTACTTGGGGAGGGCCTCTCCATAATCCCAAACCAAAATATACCAGTCTTAGCAAAGTCAAAGTAAAACAATTATCAGTGTCCTCTCGGAAAGGAAAAAGTCCCAAAGAAGGTAGTTGTGATAGTTTGTAGCAATCTGGAAATCAGGCTACACTGTTCTCTTATTTTGGTGTGCTGACTTATGGGAAATTTATAAACTATGTTGTGATTCTAAGGTTCTGTCTATACAGGCTGGCTTGTTTTTCTCCCTGACCAATTACGTTTATTTTTAAATTTTATCTATTTATTTATTTATTGCATAGAATGATGACTACTGAACACTGCAAGATTCCTAATTATGGAACAAGGATTTATTTATGTCCTTTATTAAGATGAAAACATGGATTTCTACATGCTATGTTGATTTGTTTT
The DNA here is from genome assembly GCF_057802395.1 of Ceratotherium simum simum. Lineage (NCBI taxonomy): Eukaryota > Metazoa > Chordata > Mammalia > Perissodactyla > Rhinocerotidae > Ceratotherium > Ceratotherium simum. Next base: position 31,891,900 of record NC_141928.1, on the reverse strand, counting down.
CTTTAAAAAAGTTGTAGCTTTTTCAAATTTTTATCATTTTATAATTCATACTTTCATAGTATTCTCAATGCAAAATAACCAATAACCATTCTATAGATAAGAGAAATGAGGTGCTTTACTTGAGCCAGAGAGTTATAACCACAGAAAGCCTCTTCCAGAAAGGAAGAAAGCATTCCAGAGAGGCATGGTTTTCAGTACAGTCTTGTACCTTTTTAGAACAAAGAACATACATTAAACACACCCAGGATACATTTTCACCAAAGTTTCAAAGAGGTATTTAGTTGCAAATTAGCAGGTCTATATGACCCTGATGTCTGGAAAGGGGCTAATATGGGCATTACCAATAGGGCATTACCAATAGGGTGTAAGAGGGGAAGTATGCATTCTTATCTTAAGAGAGTGCATTCTTTACTTTAATGGTTAAAGCAGATGTACAATGTATGTTTGATAGGCCATAAGTCAAGCTTCTTTAGTTCAAGGGAAATAAATTTTAAACCTAAACAGTTACCCCATAAACCTCAATATGCGAAAATCTCTTGTCAGTACTCATGCTTGCAACAGCATTTAAAAAAAAATACAGAAATAGACAAAGAATAGACCAATTTCCCCTTTTTCTCCACTCCCATCCTCAACTGACAATCTATATATCTTTTTTAAAAACAACTTTCCAATTGTTTGTCAATTTATCTGGACTGCTTGTCATATTATTGAATTGTAGAAAGTTCTTTATTGGAGAGATTTAATTTGCCTTTTTTGGAGGAGAGAGAGAAAGGGGGAAGGCAAAATTGTCCACTGACCATAAAGTAAGGTAAGTATTTTTCTTTCTTAAGTTGAAATCCCTTCATCTCTCGAAGTGGTATTGAACTAGATGATATAAAATTGAAGCTGGTGGGCCTACAGAGCAAGAAGGTTGAAGAATATAAAAATGGGTATCCTCTTGAATTTCACTGCTTTAACATACTCTCAAATTGTTTCCCTTTCTGCCCAGAAACAAGAATTATTCTTTTCACATTTGAAAGGAGATAAAGCACACAGAGTACTACCCATAAGATTCTAATTCTGCAACTATTTAACTCACGAGGATGTGGCCCAATCTCATTTCACACGGTTCTTCCCAGTGTAACTATGTTCCATCTCAAATGGTTAGCTCAGCTTGGAAGTTATGTTACCTAGCTTCCTACTCTTCCTATTTAGAGACTGGCATAAATAAGTAAAAAAAGTTTTCTTTGTGTCTCACTACATAAGAGCAATGAAGGATTTTATCCCCTCCAACATCCAGGGAAGAAAGCACAGGTGTAGTCTTTTGAGTCTTTACATGTAGCTCTGATTTCTGACCTAAGTTACCCAGTTCTTCCATAAGGACTACTAGGATCATCTAAAAATGACTTTACTCATCAGTTTAGGCCCTGACGTGTGGCAGAGGATTTTGGCTTTTTTCCAAAGCTGTATTATATGACCCAAATATGGGTTTTGAGCTCTGTTAGAAATATATGGAAATGATTAAAGAAAAAAGTTTAAAATTGCAACTCAAATGAGATACAGGCATTTGGTCAATAAAACAAAAATTTTATAATAAAACAATTGTTTATAATAAAACAATTAAAAAACTCCTCCAATCAATAAGAATTAATACCATGTCTCTAAGAAGTATCCAATTTTCTAACTTTTATTTATCTGCTGACTTTTTCTTCCTATATGACAATAAGCAGCAGGAATGACTGGCTGTCTAACCACAGGTTGTTTCTCTGATCTTTCTTTGCCTGATCTCCTTAGTACTAAGGCCAAAAGGGAGGTGAAACAGGATGGGACATAAATTCAAAGGCAGAAATCCACGTACAAGACAACCTCCTATTCAATAATCCTGCCATATGTTTCAGTTCTCAATTTAGAGTTTTCATCGCACAATTTGTATGTGGAAGATACTTTTCCTCTTTTACTGATTAATTTTCCCTTGAGTAAAACTGAGAACTGTAAAAATGAAATACAGATGTTCAAGAATTGCTACTTGTGTAGGCTTGTTGATCAGTGAATATATGATGAAGTCACTGTAAAGACTTGCAGTGATGGTTACAGATTTTCAGATGTGACTAAAATCACAGAAGAAATGTCATAAAAGAAAAACAAATCTTGTCTTTAGAAATGTATATGTTCTGAAAGAAATATGTCAGACCTCTGGACTCCTTATGTAGAATATTAAAGTGGCCCAATAGATCATTATTTAGGCATCTCTGATATTATAAGATGCTATAAATACTCCATAATATGACTTATCATCAGCAATTGTATGGATATTTGCAAGAACTTTTTGGTTGAGGATTTTTTTTTTCTTATGCATGTGTGTGCATATGTGTGTCTGTGTTTGTGTAATATTGTCAATATGACAGAGCAAGAAAGAAAAAAATGTTAAAAGTGAGTGTCATGAAAAATGAAACAACTGGTTGACTTGATACTTTGTAAGAAGTCTATTTTATGTAAGAGAGAACAAACATCACATTATGCCCAATGTAAAATGTACACTGATTTTCTGAAATTATGTGAACCTTTAGATATTACTAATTTTAGGTCTTAACATTTAAGTCTTTAATCCATTTTAAGTTAATTTTTGTGTATGATATAAGTAAGATAAGGGTCCAATTTCATTCTTTTGTATGTGAATATTCAGTTCTTCTAACAACATTTGTTGAAGAGATGATCTTTTCTCCATTGTGTATTCTTGGCACCCTGGTTGAAGCTCAGTTGACCATAAATGTATGGATTTATTTCTGGGCTTTCTATTCTGTTCCACCTGCCGATATGTCTGTTTTTATGCAAGTTATCACACTGTTTTAATTACTGTAGCTTTGTAATATATTTTGAAATCAGGACATTGATTCCTCCAGCTTTGTTCTTCTTTCTCAAAATGGTTTTGGCTATTTGGGTTCTTTCATGATTGATTACATGTGAATAATAAAATTGTTCTTTCTATTTTTGTTTAAAATGTATTCATATTTTCATAGAGATTGCAGTGAATCTGTAGATTGCATTGGGTAGTATAGTCATTTTAACAAAATTAAGTCTTCCAATCCATGAACTTGAGATGCTTTCCATTTTTTTGTGTCTAATTTCTTTCATTAATGTTTTATAGATTTCACTGTACATGTCTTTCACCTCCTTGGTTAAGTTTATTCGTAAGTATATTATTCTGTTTGATACTATTGTAAAAGGAATTATTTTCTTAATTTCCTTTTCAGATAGGTTATTGTTATTATTGAAACACAACTGATTTTTGTATGTTGATTTTGTATCTTACCAAATTTCTCAATTTATTTATTTATTCTAATAGATTTTTGTGGAGTCTTTCAGGTTTTCTACATATAAGATCATGTCACCTGCAAACAGTGGTAATTTTACTTTTTCCTTTATGATTTAGATGCCTTTTATTTTTTTTATCTTGTCTAATTCCTCTAATTGGGACTTCTATCACAATGTTGAATAGAAGGGCAAGAATGGGCATCCTTGCCTTGTTCTAGATCTTAGAGGAAAAACTTACATTTTCAAGGTTGAGTATGTTGTTAGCTATGGGCTTTTCATATAGGGCCTTTATTATGTTTTGGTAAATTCCTTCTATATTTAGTTTGTTAAGAGTTTTTATCATGAAAGCATGTTGAATTTTGTCAAATTCCTTTTCTACATCTGTTGAGATGATCATGTGACTTTTGTCACTCATTCTGTTCAAGTTGTGTATCACATTAATTGTTTTGTGAATGTTGGAACATCCTTGCACCCCAGGGATAAATCCCACGTGATCTGGTGTATGATCCTTTTAATGTGCTGTTTAATTTGGTTTGATAGTATTTTGTTGAGGAATTTTGCATCTATGTTCATCACAGATATTGGCCTGTAGTTTTATCTTTTTATGTCTTTATCTGGTTTTGGTATCAGAGTAATGCTGGCCTCATAAAATGAGTTTGCAATTGTTGCCCCCTCTTCTATTATTGGAAGAGTTTGAGAAGGACTGATGTTAATTCTTCTTTAAGTGTTTGATAGAATTCACCAGAGAAGCCATCTGGTCCTGGGCTTTTTTTTGTTGGAAAGTTTTTCATTACTGATTCGATCTCCTTACTGTTATTGGTCTGTTCATATTTTCTGTTTCTTCATGATTCAGTCTTGCTAGGCTGTATATTTCTAGGAATTCATCCGTTCTTCTAGGTTATCCAGTATGTTAGTTTATACAGACATACCTCATTTTATTGTGCTTCGCTGTATTGTACTTCACCGATATTGCGTTTTTCACAATTGAAAGTTTGTGGCATACCTGCATCGAGCAAGTCTATTGGCGCCATTTTTCCAACAGCATTTGCCCAGTTTGTCTCTCTGTGTGACATTTTAGGAATTCTCGTAATATTTCAACCTTTTTCATTATTAATTATATTTGTTATGGTGATCTGTGATCAGTGATTTCTGATGTTACTATTGTAATTGTTTGGGGGCGTCATGAACCACACCCATATACAGCAAACTTAATGGATAAATCTTGTCTGTGTTCCAACCGCTCCACTGACTGGCCTTTCCTCCATCTCACTACCTCTCCTCATGTCTCCCTATTCCTTGAGACATAACAATATTGAAATTAGACCAATCAACAAAAAATTAAAAAAAAAAGAAATTAGGCCATGTAATGACCCTACAATGGCCTCTAAGTGTTCAAGTGAAAGGAAGAGTTGCATATCTCTCACTTTAAATGAAAGTTTTAATTAGAAATAATTAGCTTAGTGAGGAAGGCACGTCAAAAGCCAAGACAGGCCAAAAGCTAGGCCTCTTGCATCAAACACTTAGCCAAGTTGTGAATGCAAATGAAAAGTTCTTGAAGGAAATGAAAAGTGCCACTCTAGTGAACATACAAATGATAAACAAGAGAAACAACCTTATTGCTGATGCGGAGAAAGTTTTAGTGGTCTGGATAGAAGATCAAACCGACCACAACATTCCCTTCAGTCAAAGCCTCATCCAGAGCAAGGCCCTAACTCTCTTCAATTCTATGAAGGCTGAAAGATGGGCAGAAGCTGCAGAAGACAAGTTTGAAGCTAGAGCTTGGTCCACGAGGTTTAAAGAAAGAAGGTTGGCCCATGAGGTTTAAAGAAAGAAGCCGTCTCCATAACATAAAAGTGCAAGGTGAAGTATCAAGTGCTGATGTAGAAGCTGCAGCAAGTCATCCAGAAGATCTAGCTAAGATGATTAATGAAGCTGGCTACACTAAACAACAGATTTTCAATGTACACGGAACAGCCATCTAGGACTTTCATAGCTAGAAAGGAGAATCAATGCCCAGCACCAAAGCTTCAAAGGACAGGCTATCTCTCTTATTAGGGGCTAATGCAGCTACTGACTTAACTTGAAGCCAATGCTCATTTACGATCCCAAAACTCCTGGGGCCCATAAGAATTATGCTAAATCTACTCTTCCTGTGCCCTATAAATAGAACAACAAAGCCTGGATGACAGCACATCAGTTTACAACATGGTTTACCAAATATTTTAAGCCTACTGCTCAGAAAAAAGATTCCTTTCCAAATATTACTGCTCATTGACAAAGCACCTGGTCACCCAAGAACTCTGATGACGATCGACAACAAGATTAATATTGTGTTCATGACTGCTAATAGAACATCATTCTGCAGCCCATGGATCAAGGAATTATTTCAAATTTTAAGTCTTATTATTTAAGAAATACATTTTGTAAAGCTATAGCTGCCATAGAGAGTGATTCCGCTGATGGATTTGGGCAAAGTAAACTGAAAAACTTCTGGAAAGAATTCACCATTCTAGTTGCCATTCAGAACGTCTGTGATTTATGGGAAGAGGTCAAAATATCAATATTAACAGGAGTTTTGGAAGAAGATGATTCCAATCCTCATTAATGACTTTGAAGGGTTCAAGACTTCAGTGCAGCAAGCAATTGCAGATGTGGTGGAAACAGCAAGACAACAAGAATTAGAAGTGAAGCCTGAAGATGTGACTGAATGGCTGCAATCTCATGATAAAATTTGAACAGGTGAGGAGTTGCTTCTTATAGATGAGCAAAGAAAGTGGTTTCTTGAGATGGAATCTACTCTTGGTGATGATGCTGTGAAGATGTTGAAATGACAACAAAGGATTTAGACAATTATATAAACTTAGTTCATAAAGCAGTAGAAAGGTTTGAGAGGACTGACTCCAATTTTGAAAGAAGTTCTACCGTGGGTAAAATGCTATCAAACAGCATTGCACACTACACAGTAATCATTCATGAAAGAACAGTTGACCGACGTGGCAAACTTCGTTGTTGTATTATTTAAGAAATTGCCACGGATACCTCAACCTTCAGTGACCACAACCTTAATCAGTCACAGCCATCAACATTGAGCCAAGACCCTCCACCAACAAAATGATTAAGACTTGCTGAAGGCTCAGATGATGGTTAGCATTCTTTTTGTAATAAAGTATTTTTAATTAAAGTATGTACATTGTTTTTAGACATAATGCTATTGCACACTTTGACAACAATATAGTGTAAATATAACATGTGTGCACTGGAAAGCTAAAAACTTCATATGATTCGTTTTATTGCAATGTTTGCTTTACTGCAGTGATCTGGAACCGAACCAGCAATATTTACAAGGTATGCATATAATTGTTCAAAATAGTCCCTTATGAACCTTTTTATTTTTGAAGCATCCCTTATAATGTCTCCTCTTTCATTTCTGATCTTGTTTGTCTTCTCCATTGTTTTCTTAGTCTAGTAAAATGTTTTTTAAGTCTGTCTATCTTTTCAAAAACCAACTCTTAATGGATTTTTCTTCATTGTATTTTTATTCTCTATTTCATTGATTTCTTCTCTAAACTTTATTATTTCTTCCTTCTGCTAACTTTAGGCTTAGTTTTTTCTTCTTTTTCTAGTTCCCTGAAGTGTAAAGTGAGGTTGTTTATTTAAGATCTTGCTTCTTCTTGTTTTTTTGTGTGTGTGTGTGAGGAAGATTAGCCCTGAGCTGACATCCATTGCCAGTCCTCCTCTTTTTGCTGAGGAAGATTGGCCCTGAGCTAACATCCATGCCCATCTTCCTCTACTTTATATGGGATGCTGCCACAGCATGGCTTGATAAGCGGTGCATCGGTCTGTGCCTGGGATCTGAACCTGCGAACCCCGGGCTGCCGAAGTGGAGTGAGTGAACTTAACTGCTACGCCAACGGGCCTGCCCCAAGATCTTGCTTCTTTTTTAACGTAGGTGTTTACTGCTACAAACTTTCCCCTAGTACTGCTTTTGCTACATCCCATATGTGTTAGTATGTTGTGTTTTTGTTTTCATTTGTCGTGAGATTTTCTAATTTCCCTTTTGATTTTTTCTTTGACCAACTGGTTGTTCAAGAATATATTGTTGAACTTGCACACATTTGTGAATAAACATATGCATATACAGTCCACCATGCTTTTGAGATATGTACCAAGATTACACAATGAGGAAATGATAGTTTCTCCAATAAATAGTGTTCAAAAGAAATGGATAGCCACATGCAAAAGAATGAAAGTAGACCCATATCTTACACCATATACAAAAGTTAGCTCAAAGTGGCTTAAAGACCTAAACATAAGACCTGAAAGTGTGAAGCTCCTAAGAGAAAACATGGAAAATCGTCATGACATTGGTCTTGGGAATGATATCTTGAATGTGATATTAAGACACAGTCAATAAAAGTAAAAAATAGACAATGGGACTACATCAAATGTAAAATCTTCTACACAGCAAAGGAAACAATCAACAGAATAAGAAGGCAACCTAGGAATGGAAGAAAATATTCACAAATGATATATCTGATAAGGAGTTAATAGTAAAAATATAAGGAACTTCTACAACTCAACAACAAAAAATCAAATAACTCATATAAGAAATGGAGCAAGGACTTGAAAAGACACTTGTCCAAAGAAGATATACAATGGCCAACAGGCATATGAAAATGTGCTCAACATCCCTAATCATCAGGAAAATGCAAATCAAAACCACAATGGGATATCATCTCACACCTGTTAAGATGGCTATTATCAGAAAAACAAAAGATAACAAGTGTTTGTGAAGATGTGGAGAAATTGGAACCCTGTATTCTGCCGATTTGAATGTAAAATGGTGTCAGCACTATGGAAAACAGTATGGATTTTCCTCAAAAAATTAAAAATAGAACTACCATATGATCCAGCAATCCCACTGCTAGGTATACATGCAAGAGAATTGAAAACAGGATCTCAAAGAGATATCTGCACTCCCATGTTATTGTAGAATTATTCACAATAGCCAAAACATAGAAACAACCTAAATGTCCATCAATGAATGAATGGATGAAGGAAATGTGATACATACATACAATGGAATACCATTCCACCTTAAAAAAGAAGGAAATCCTGTCATATCTGATGATATGGTTGAACCTGGAGGACATTATGCTACATGAAGTAAGTCTGTCACAGAAGGACAAATACTGCATGATTCCACTTATACAAGGCATCTAAAATAGTCAAACTCATAAAAACAGACAGTAGAATAGTGGTTGCCAGCAGATGGAGGGAGAGAGAAATGGGGAGTTGCTGTTCAACAGGTATTAAGTTTCAGTTAAACAAGATGGATAAGTTCTAGAGATCTGCTATACATCATCATGTATATGGTTAACAATACTGTATTGTGTATCTAAAAAGTTCTCAAGAGAGTAGATCTCATGTTAAGAGTTCTTATCACAATGGAAAAAAGAAGAGAGAAAACTAATGGATTATATAGCTCACCTTGGAAGTGCTACCCCCTCTACTACAGAATCTCTTATTTTGTACCTTTTTTGGAAAAGTACTTTTCTTGGCTTCTCAATTTTTGCCCATTCCTTATGATACTCCTTTTAGATCTACCAAATTTTCCAAGCTTTTGGATTTTATAAACTTTGTAAATATTTTGAGAGATGAAATCTGAGAGATTATCTCTAAATACCCACTAATGAGGAGACTGAGGTCAATAAAGATTGAGTTATACATCAAGTTTCCATAGCCTTTCAGTGACAAAATTTGGAGAGACCTCTGGTCTTCAACCTCCCATTCCACTGTTTCTGCTTATGCCTACTAAAAAAAAGTTTGATTATTGAATGTATGGCTCTACTCTCCTTTGTCACCAAAACATCTCTAATTTAACTTTTGCTTCGTAGCTCTATTTAAACACAGATAAATGGAATCACTATTTTCAGGCTTTATTGAAGAAAGGGAAATAAATTAATGTTCTAATCCAAACCATAGAAATACATACATTTTAATTCCACTCAAGAAAAATATATTTGATATGCAGAATACAACATTTCCTTGGTAACAATCAATATATTTTATTTCATCATTAATATGAGTTAAATGGCTGATAAAATTGCCTTTTTATTTTATGCTTCATATAGAACTGATTTTTAGTCCTGAATATATAAATTCTCATAAATGTACTTAGATATATTGTTAGTATTTTTTCAAGTGGAATGCAAATAAAACGTATAAATGTAAATGAAGATTTAAATAAAATTTAAATTATAATTCATTAATCATTAAATTTCAAGAGAAATAAGATTTTCTTGCAACAAATTTGGATGAGTGATACATTGTCTTGTTGCTTTCAACAAAACTTTATAATTTTAAGATAAATTGCTTTATGTTATTAGGTTTGATAAATAATGATTATTTGCTACTAAAAGAAGTAGGGAAAACTAATCTCTGTTATTGCAACTTTTCTGAAAATTGAAATTATGACAAAATATAAAGTGTCAAATAAGCTTCTATAAACTATTAAATGTTTTGATTTAGGTATCATCACCAGAAAAATATTATATTCTTTGTATTTGAAGAAAATCTCGACAAAATATATTATCAGAGAATTTAAGAATGTTTTCGTTAAGGAATTTTTTCATATGGATTGAATTATGAATGTAATATCCAAATATTTAGCCAATTTCTTAAAATAGTTTCTACTCCTTTCCTGATTGTCAAACAATTATGTTCATTGTCTCTATTTTAGACAATTAAAAATCTTCAATAATCATGCTGTCATGAAAAAAAGCATTAAAAGGTTTGTCGTATTGGCAATTTACTTATTTCTATTAATAAATACATATTTTAAAAAAGTAAATGTGTGACCATAAAAATACGTATATGTAACTATAGCTCCTGATTTTAGCAGAGTAGTGTATCCTGAATTTTAAAATATATTTATTATTGGATAATTTCAGTTTATCTGAATATTCCAAAATTTCTTAAATGATTTTTGTTGTGGGAGAATTTAGTTGTTTTTGAAATTATTTTTATTACACCTTAATGAAGAAAGCTTATATAATTTTGTCATACATCTTACATAATGTTCTCAAACATATTCCTAGAAGTGGAATAATCAATTATTTGAACATTTTAAGGCCTTTTGAGCCTTGCCACATTTTTTCTTCATTAATATTGTGCTAATCAGCATTCCCAGTAGTAGTTCAAACGTTTTACTCTCATTCTGCTCCCACTCAGAGCTAATATTGATATTGTACTTTTTAATATCATCTTCTTTTGTTGCGATATCAATAGCATGTTGTCAGTTTTATATTATTATTTTTAAGAAGTTAACTTTAAATTTTTATAATATATAACTAACATATTTTGTCAATGAAAGGGTAAGAATATTTTTGTTTCCTATGCCATAGCATGATTAGTAATTTAATCATTTTGTTTTCTCCTTTCTCCCGATTGTCCATTTTAAACCATATTCAGTTGCTTTTAGATCATATTTTTCACTTTTTATTTTATATAGCTGTTCTTAAAACACTCCTTGATAGTTACAATGTTTTTAATAATATTCACAGAAGTTTTATCAGTTTAACAGAAATAAGATTTCCTACAGTTTAGTTATTTAAGGAAGTGAGCTCTGAAGTCAGACTGCCTAGGTTCAAATCCAGTCAGTGTGTAACACTGTATAGACTACTTCATATTTCTCAGTTGGCCTCATTGTGGCCAAGTGTGTAAAATGTGGATGACGGTAGTGACTTAGGTAGTTCTCAGAATTAAAAACAGAGTTAATGTATATAACATAATTGGAACAGTGCCTGGTATATAATAAGCACTTCATAAAGGGCAATGCCAATTAAAGTAAATAAAGTAAATATAGGGTTTCTAAATGCAAAGCATAGAGCTAAGTGTTTCCCAAATATTATATTTCCCGAAGGAGAGAAGAGATTGGGCAAGATTTCATATTTGATATGGCTAAGAATGCTCCTAAACCAACATCAATCCACAGATACAAAAAGCTCTATAAAGGCAAGACAGGATAAACACAAAGCACAAGAGTGCAAGTGATGAAATCTAAAGATAAAAACAGAAGTCACTGAAACAGCCACGGGGTTGGGAGATACACTGCTCTCAAAGGAAGCTACAGATAAGAATGATGGTTGATTTTTCCTCAAAAACCATTGAAATCAGAGAAAATCACATCTTTAAATGTCTGAAATTAAAGCAAGTCAAAATTTCTATATCCAGTTCAAAAATGAAAGTTAAATGAAGGAAAAGAAACAGAGAATACATTACGGGAAATATATCCCTCCAAAAATAACAAATGTAGATATTCAGGCAAAAGAATAATCATATTAAGTGTAAGTAATTAATTATAAAACATAATGAAAAATAACGGAAAGGCAAAATGTAGATAAGTAAAAATTTAAAAAGATGATTCAGTAAATCAATAATAATAATGGTTTCTGGAGTTAAAGCATGCAGATTTAAAATAAAGGTTAATAGTAACAATGAAGATGGGGATTGGGTAAATATCACTAATGTGTTCTAAAATAAATGTAATATATTCTACAAAACAAACAAATATGCAAAAAGCTACATGCTGCTTACAAAAAACACAGTAAAAGAACAGAGAAAGAAAACTGGTATAGCTATATTACTCTCAAACAAAATGGACTTTAAATTAAGAAGCATTGCTACAGATTAAGAGGAACACTTCATAAAGACAAAAGGGTCGATCCACAAGGAAGATATCAGGAATCCAAATTTAAATGATCCAAAAAAGGCAGTATCATTATAAATACAAAGAGAAATATACAGACAAACAATTACAGTGGGGCACATCAATGGTCTGAATAGTTGATAGAATAAACAGGACAAAAAATTCCCTACACATTTTGAAGATGTACACAATATCTAAAAATATTTAAATATACCTTAAAAAGATGCAAGCTAATAATAATGACAGAATATATTTTATTTTTATTAAAAACAGAAACTATACCAAAATTGAAAATATGTTAGATACAGTGCAGCCCCAATAAATTTTAAAGATTTGAAATCATTCAGTGTAAAGTGTCTCACAACAGTGAAATTACACTAGATATTAATAACCACAAGATAATCCGAAAATTAAAAAAACCACTTGTAATTAAAGAAAATGCTTCTAAGTAATCCATGGGTCAAAAAAAATTTTAAAAAGATTTGAATAAAATTTGAACTGGATAAAACAGAAGATACAACATTTCAAAATGTGTGCAATATTGCAAAAGAAGTGAATAGAAGGAAATACATATTCTTAAATGTATATATTAAAAAAGAAGAGCTAAAAATCAGTGATCTATGCATCTATATAATGAAGCTAAAAAAAAACACAGAAAAACAAATCTCAAGAATGTACAAAGGAATAAAAATATTAACAGCAGAGAGTACATTAAAATTAATCAATAAAGAAAACCAGGAAAGATGAGTTGGTTCTTTTAAAAGAATAATAAAATTTCACATACTCTTAGCAAAATTGATGAAGATAAGAGAGAGAAACATAAATTTGCCAATATCAGGAATGAAAAGAAGTCACTGCAGACCCTACAGCCCTGACAGTGATAACAAATACAGATAATGAGCAATTTTATGTCAATAATTACGACATTTAAACAAATGGATAAATTATTTGAATAACATCCCTCAAAAAATTGAATAAGTAATGTAAAATCTGAATACTCTTCCATTAAATTAAATCTCCTATTAAAACAAAACAAAAAAACATTCCACAAAGTAAGCTCAAAACCAGGTAGAAACATTGGTGACTTCTTCATACCATTAAAGGAAGACATATTCCTAATTCTGTACAAAATTTGTCAAAGAAAAAAAGATGCAATACTTTACAAACTTTGCAACTCACTTTATGAAATTAGCCCACCACAATACCAAAATCTTAACAAGAACTTCTGAGAAATTGAAATTACAGATCAATCACTCTTAAGATTGTAAATACGAGAATTCTAAACCAAACAGTAAGCAAATAAAATCCAGTGATTTATAAAAATGACAATACATCATGACCAAGTGAGGTTTATGTTAGAAATATAAGGGTGGTTTAATATTAAAAAATCAATTTATTTCATCACATTAAGAGAAAGAGGGAAAACATCATATGATTTTCTCATTAAATTCAGATAAAATAGTTAAAATTAAATATTTATTTTTAATAATAAAATTTGATCATAAATCAGTAAGAGAGGGAAACTTCTTTAATCTGAAGAAAATGCTAAAAACCAAACAACAGTCACCTAAATTCTCCTCCTCAGATAAGAATAACAGATTAAAACAAAGAGGTCCTTTATATCACTAGTGTCCAACAATGTCCTGACTGGAGGTCCTATCCAGGGCATAAAGACAAAAAGGGGAACAAAAAGCATAAAATTGGAAAAGAAGGAATATAATTCTCAGTATTCATAAATGATAGTAGTTATTGCTTAGAGACTCCTAAATAATCTGCAAACAATTTAAAAAGTGAGTTAATTGACATCATTGAATAGAAAACAACAGAAAATATCAACAAAACTAACACATGGTTTTTTCAAAAGATTAATAAAATTGACAAACCTAGGCAAGACTAAAACAGAGCAAAGACTCAAATAAACGGAATCAGAAATGAAAGAGACATTATAACTGATACCATAGAAATACAGAGGATCATAAGACATTACTATGAACAATTATATGCCAACAAATCAGATAACTTGAAAGAAATGGATAAATTCTTAGAAACATACAACCTACCAAGACTGAATCATGAATAAATAGAAACTCTGAACAGACCAACGACACGTAAGGAGATTGAATCAATAATTCAAAACACTCCAACAAAGAAAGCCCAGGATCAGATGGTTTCACTGGTGAATCCTATCAAATATTTAAGGAATAATTAATGCCAATCCTTCTTAAACACTTTCAAAAAATGGAAGAGGGGGAACACTCCCAAACTCATATTATGAGACCAGCATTACCCTGATACCAAAGCCAGATAAGGACACCACAAGTAAAGAAAACTACAGGCCATTATCCCTGATGAATATAGATGTAAAAATTCTCAACAAAACATTAGCAAACTGAATTCCAGGGCATATTAAAAGGATTATACATGATGATCAAGTGAAATTTATCACTGGGAGGCAAAGACACTTCAACATATGCAAATCATTAAGTGTGATATATCACATTCATAAATGAAAGATAACAAATCATATGATCACCTCAACAGATAGAGAAAAAGCATTTGACAAAATTCAACATCCGTTCATGATAAAAACTCTCAACAAACTGGGTATAGAAAGAATGTACCTCAACATAATAAAAGACACATGTGACAATCCCACAGCTAACATCATACTCTACAGGGAAAGGTGAAAGTTTTCCCTCTAATATCAGGAACTAGACAAAGGTGCCCACTCTCACCACTCCTATTCAATACATTACTAGAAGTACTGGCCAGAGCAATCAGGTGAAAATAACAATAAATAAAAGGAATTGAAATCAGTAAGGAAGAATTAAAATTGTCTCTATTTGCAGATAACATGATTTTATATTTGGAAAATCCTAAAGATTCCATCAAAAAATAAATGTTAGATCAAATCAGGAATTTCAGTGAAGTTGCAGGATACAAAACCAACAAACAAAAATCAGTAAGGTTTCTATACACTAACAATGAATTATCTGGAAACGAAAGAAAACAATCTCATTTACAACAGCATCAAAAACAATAAAATACTTAGGAATAAATTTAACTAACAAGATCAAAGATCTCCACAATGAAAACTGTAAGACATTGATAAAAGAAATGGAAGAAGTCACAAATAATGGAAAGATATCCCATGTTCATGGATTGGAAGAATTAATATTGCTGAAATGTCCATACTACCCAAAGCCTTCCATAGACTCAATGCAATCCCTATCAAGATTTCAACAGCCTTTTTCACAGAAATAGAAAAAATAGCCCTAAAACTTGTATGGAACCTCAAAAGACTCTGAATAGTCAGAGCAATCCTGAGAAAGAAGAAAAAGCTGGAGGTATCTAACTTCCAGATTTCAAACTATACTACAAAGCTGTAGTAATAAAAGCAGTATGGTATTGGCATAAAAACAGACACTTAGGCCAATGAAACAGAATCGAGAGCCCAGAAACAAACCAATGGATACGCGGTCAAACAGTATTTGACAAGGGAGCAAAAGAATACTCAGTGGGGGATATGAGAGTCTCTTAAATAAATGGTTTTGGGAAAACTGGATAACCACATGCAGAAAAATGATGTTGGATCCCTATCTTACACCCCTCACAAAAATTAGCTTGAAATGGATTAAAGACTTAAACATAAGACCTGAAATTGTAAAACACCAAGAAGAAAACATAGGGAAAAACTTGACATTGGTGTTGGCAATGATTTTTTGGATATGACACCACAAACACAAACAACAAAAGCAAAGATCAACATGTGGGCCTATATCAAAATAAATGTTTCTGCATAGCAAAGGAAACCATCAACAAAATGAAAAGGCAACATATGGAATGAGTGAAAATATTTGCAAATCATGTATTTGATAAGGGATTAATATCCAAAATATATAAAGAACTCATACAACTCAATAATAACAAAACCAACCAATTCCATTTAAAAATGGGCAGAAGACGGGCCAGACCTGGGGCATGGTGGTTTAGTTCACTGTGCTCCGCTTCAGCGGCCTGGGTTCGGATCCCGGGAACAGAGCTGCACCACTCGTCAGCCATGCTGTAGTGGTGATCCACGTACAAAATGGAGGAAGATTGGCACGGATGTTAGCTCAGGGCTAATCTTCCTCAAGCAAAAAAAAACAAAAAGAAAAGAGGAAGATTGGCAATGGATGTTAGCTCAGGGCCAGTCTTCCTCAGCAAAAAGAGGAAGATTGGCATGGATGTTAGCTCAGGGCTGATTTTCCTCACAAAAAAAAAAAAAGAGAGCGAGAGAGAAAGAAAATACACTAGAAGGAATAGATTAAAATATATAAAATTAGCCTTGGTTTTCAATTTAACTTTAACATTTAAAGTTAGAGATTTTCAGATTGGATAAAAACAAAACTTGCTTCTTTATTTTAATAAGCAACAAACAAAATTTAATTTTATAGAAAGGTTGAGATTAAATTATACAAAAATATATACCCATCAAAATCTAAATAATGATATAGCTATATTAATACTAAACAAAATATAGTTCTAGTCAAGGCAAAAGTTGTATTAACTATAAAGGCAATCATAATACTTTTAAGAAACTTAATTTTTGAGAAAGTCAAAAATTATAAATAAAGTTGCATCTAGCAATAATACCTTCTATTTATATAAATAGAATAGAGAATCAAAAAAATGGCAAAATGACAAAATGTCTTGCCTACATTAAACCTCACCCTTTGGAAGATGATAATATATTTTTTTCTACTAACTGATACACGAGGGAGAAAAAAAGTAAGATTTTTGACAACAGAGTTAACAAATGTGTACTACTGGACATGTATTGAAATTACTTTCAACAATTAGAGTGTGAATATTTTGCAGCTTACATAATTTGGATAGTTACCAGGTCAGAAACAAAGTCTGTAAAATACAATGCTTTTTTAGAGGACAAGGATGACAATTTTATTAAAAATTTATAAGCAATATCTCAGGATATACATCTACACACATATACACACAGATATATACACGTGTGTATATGTATGTGTGTGTGCAATCAAATGTCTTAATCTTTCCTTCAGCATTTGAGAATTTTTGCAGTTATCTATAAAATATTCACCACTTATGGATATCCTATGATAAAGCCTTTAATTAAAAAAAAAAAAAGTATGGTTATTGGCCCCTGCTGTAGATCCAATGATATATACATGTAATTTCTCCATATAAAATCATCACATAGAATAATTATTGGAATAAAATTGGCTTTGAATTCCTAAGGCTTACAGTCAATGATTTATTTTCTTTTCACTAAATTGAAATGACGTATTGCATAGACATCGCTATGGCAGAGAACTTTTGAAAGTAGAGACAATGTTTAGGAAGAGTAGTAATAGTCAAGACCCCAGGTACATCAAGTTCTAAATTAAGAAACATAAGAAGTTCAGCAATATAGGTGTATTTTTGAAGTATAAATTTTTCTTCCATTAACACTGGCTATATAGCTTATCCCCAGCTGCAAACACTAATCCTGTCTGCACTGATCTATCATTTAGAGAACGTTACAAGAAGATGTCAAACAGCATAGAGATAATTGAGAAGACGAGCATGGAAAAATATGAAGGAAAGATACACAGAAAAAGGAAATTTATAAAGATCCTACTGGAAGTATAACAGAATCTTGGCTATGAAGACTTTTCAAGATGTTATTGTTCAAAGTCTATGGTATGTACTGAATCTTAACTTTGCTGAATTTTAATAATGTTTAATGGTAGAGTGGTATATGAGAGTCCATGACTTAGCTCAGATGTGATCCTTGTCTGCTGGCAGTCAAATCTCATCAACACATCCTCTGTCCAATCTTTGTGGACTATGCGTTCACTTTCTCAATGAGTTAAAATGTCTTTAAATGATCATCAGTTGAGTTTTGTAGATTTAGGAACATTTTTTATTATTGGCACTACAAAAATGAATTTAAAATAGTGAACTTATTTGCACAGAAAAATTTAATAGATTTTCTACTATGACTAATTAATATATATAACTACTTAGAGTAGGAGATATTCACATCATTTTCCCCATAAATATCTTCCTGCATAATCTAGAGAAAAAAGTAGCAGGGACAGTAATAAATGTAGATTTTATTACTAGACCACTGTCAGAATTTCTCTTCCTCTAATGGAAAGGGACTGACTTGTACTTTCAGCCACTCTTGAATTGTATTTATAATTATGTTTCCTAAAAGAAAAGAAATGCACAAGTTCCCTCTATCCACCCAAGTACTAATTAAACTTTATTTGTGCTTTTCAGTAGGACTTTCAGTTATATAACACAGAAAAAAACAGAAATTATTTAGACTCTAATTGTAATTTTACATTTTAATATTCCTATTTCTCATATTATTATACTATACAATAAACATTAAATTGCCAGAAGACTACAGTTGGTGATAAAAATAACAAAATATTTCTTAAATATATATTCAATATTGAATTTAATGTGAATCATATGAAAAACAACATCATTTCACATTCTGAAAATGTGAATAAACATGATAATAGAGTTGGTTGAAGCGCCCATTTATGAGCTTTATTAATTGAACAGTAGTAAAAATGTAAGAAATTTATTTTTATATCTGTGGTCCTAATTCCATATCAGAAATATCAATAATAACAAAAAAAGGAAAAAGTTCCAAATTAAAAAAGACAACTAATACAGATATATTTAAAATGTATATCACTACCTAATATCTACTTAATCTTATTTTCACGAAGTGTCAAGTACTGTTAATGAAAAAAGCAAATAGGAATCACAGAAAAGAGACAAGAAAGTTAGACGTCATCTACTAAATGAGAATTCATGTACCACATTATTTTATGATCAGAAAAATACTTTTAAAAGCAATGGCAAAATCCAAAAAGATTTCAATACTATAATCATACTTCAAGTCATTATTCAAATGCTTAATCTATAAAACATTTTTAAATTGAATTAACAGCAGCAGCAAAATCAACTAATATTTATTGATCATTATTTGCTAAACTTTTCTTATATTGTCACTAAATCCTCAGAACAATCTTAATATGTTACATCTGCTTAATTGAAGCTTAAAGAGATTAAGTAACATGAATAAATTTGCACAGCTAGGAGTAAAACCAGGATTTGAGTCTGAATTTGAATCCTATATGACACTAGCATTTAGATCATGGTTTTATAGCTTATCTTTTCTGAGATTTAGGGGAATTTTTCTTTAACATCTCAGCCTCAGTTTCTTCATAGCCTCATTTCTTTATCTGAAAAAATGTATAGTTATGCTAAAATTACATCGTATATGTAAAGCTCCTGCTAGAGAGTTTCTTAAGAAAGGCAACTAAGTGTTTAATGCATAATTGCTCACCTCCATTAGTCTCAAAGGAACCTCTCCCGCTGCCATTCTTCCCCCTCCCCGTAGCCTTTGGTGTGTCTCCTAGTAAGTACTGCACTCTGCTTGTAGTTTACATGAGTTGTATTTGCAAGAATATGCCGTGGTGAACAAAAATAGGGGAATTGAAAATATGCATTTGAATCCTAGTTCAAGCATTATGTAATCATAGGGGGGACGGGAAGAAGAATATAAAACACTGAACTCAAAGCAGAATGGAAGAATATCATTCACACCCAAATAGTGCTGATTCTAAACAGTATTAGAAAAAATGAATTGTACCTGGAAAAACAGGTAAAGATTCTTTTATTTATCTACCCACAATATTATTAAAGAATCAGCTCTAGCTAACAGGATATTTTCCAGAATATCTCATATGTCTCCGCCTTATCTTTACATATGTTATCAAGAAGTACTTCTGTGAGTCCTATTTTTTTCACATTTTTAATCAGTTTGTATTGTCTTAAATTCTGCTAACAATTAAACAGAATAAGAGGAAATTGATATATCTAATATCATATGAATCACGATGGCAAGTACACATATCTTATAAAGACCACTATAAAATTCTGTTTCATGTATGATTTCTGAAAGTAAGTAGTGAATATTGTTAACAGGCAAATTGTTGTTACATTGTTTTACTTTGACACTGATACTTTTTTAAAGTCACACTTATATCCATAAAAGGAAATTTAAATGAATGAGAGAGTTGGAGGTCAACGGATATTTTAAATCCACATACAATCAGACTCATACATTATTGAAATGCACTCGTCTAAATTAGAGGGACCTTAGGTTGGTTAACTGGTAATTAGGATAGTGGGGTTTAAGTCTAAGGTTTGCCTAGAGAGATGATTTAATCATTACTGGACTTTAGTTTTTCTTAATAGCATGAAGGCATTGAAAGAAACTTTAATATCCCAATGAGTTAAACTGTATAGTTTTAAAACTCATTAATAAGCTGAAAACAAATATTTTTAATAAACGGCAAGTCATACATACCAAAGTCAATCCTGCATTGCATGTGATATTTTAATCTATAGTAACATAAAATATTATAAAAGCCACAGACATAAAATTATGACAGATAAGTGATTTCTTGTAATCCTTCATAATGCCCAGGTCAACCACTGGGAATTATAAAACAATGAGTAGTAAACACATTATTTCTGACAAAGAAACATTTTCAAATATCAGACACTCTGCTGCTTCACTGACATTTTAGAAGACTGATACCCAAGATTTTATCTCTGGTAAATTTTAAATGCCAGCATGTTGTCTATCACTATCTTTATGTGCTATTTGAATCCAGTTGCATGCATCAAAAAATAATAATGGAATTTAGCTCATCACGGCAGAGCATAACAAAATCACTACAAGTTAAAATTAAATTGAGAGGATCCTAATATTGTCCCATTTTAGTATGAATCTAGGAAAATATATTTTTCATTCATAATAATTGTATTAATTTAACATATTTTCTAATTAGATGATTTTACTCTTCTTTGAATAAATGTTTTTTATGCATTTTAATTGTCTTCCTAGAGTGAGGATTATGCAATTAAGGTCAATAGAAAGAACTTTAGAAGTCAGGTGTTACACTATACAAAATTAACGAATAAACTAAATTTCCTGCAGTAAATCCAACTACTTACAATAAGAGATGTTAATAATTCTAAGACATTTTAATGATCATCACTAAAATCTCAATCTAGAAAGCTGTATATTTGACTTGAAAAATAAACTATAGATTTTAATATTATGCCTCTAAAATTATATAATATTAAAATAAATTAAAATTTATGATAGGTGGATTTAGGGTACAACGGGAGTCATAATACATAGAAATATTTATTAAATAATTACAACAGTGAACTTATCCTTTCATTGTAAGAGAATATAAACTAGTATTTTGTTTTACTTTTATGAATAATTTTAATTAAAATTGATTCTATATGCATTAAAAAGCATTTGAAAAATTTAAGTGAGTCTATGTAAAATATGAGCTGCCCTGGTGGTCTACTGGTTAACATTCGGCAATCTCATAGCTGTGACCTGGGTTCCTTTCCCTGTCAGGGAACCAACCACGTGTCTTGTCGGTTGTTATACTATGGCAGCTGTATGTTGCTGTGATGCTTAAAGCTATGCTACCAGTATTTCAAATATCAGCAGGATGACCCATGGTGGACAGGTTTCAGCAGAGCTTCCAGACTAAGACAGACTAGGACAAAGGACCTGGCCACTCACTTCCAAAAATTGCACATGAAAACCCTATGAACAGCAGTGGAGCACTGTCTGATAGAGCGCCAGTAGGTAATAGGATGGCACAAAAATACCAGGCAAGGATCCGCTCTACTGTACACAGGGTCATTAGGAGTTGGAATCTACCTGATGGCACTAAAATATAGAGTATATATATGTATGTATGCATGTGTCTGTGGATGCATGTGTGTGTGTTCTATTTCAGAAATGCTACATTAGAGTTTTAGTTTGTTTCCTTGGAACTCTTTACTGTAGACGTATAGAAATATCTTTAAAAAATTGAAACATATATAAATCAAGTTCTGAATCACAGGTAAATTCTGGCAGAAATAAAGGTTTTTCTAGAGAAATTTCTAGTGAGACTGTAAGCACTTACAGAGTAGATAGTCCCTCTCTCCAAAATAAGATATAACTACTCAGAATAATGTCGTTTATGTTTGAGTGCTATCCATTTACTTCTTCAGAAGTCTATGATGTGGCAAGTTTAGTCACATTTCTTTTTGTACCTAGTTATCTTTCCCCGGATCCCTGTGTGTTGAGATAATTCAGGGCAAGCTGAGGAAACGGAGCTCTGACCAACTTTAAAAATATTCTGTCTACAATTCTCTCTTCTCCCTCTCACTTTATGTGTGTGTGTGTGTGTGTATGCGTGTCTCTCTCTTCTCTCTCTCACTTTATATGTGTGTGTGTGTGTACGCGTGTCTCTCTGTCTCTCTCTCTCACTTTATATGTGTGTGTGTGTGTATGCGTGTCTCTCTGTCTCTCTCTCACTTTATATGTGTGTGTGTGTGTGTATGCGTGTCTCTCTGTCTCTCTCTCTCACTTTATGTGTGTGTGTGTGTGTGTATGCGTGTCTCTCTGTCTCTCTCTCTAACCACCATTGTTTTTTCTATACTTGTAACAGTTCTTATGGGTTGGCGAAGACAGGGCAATGCCTTACGGTGGTTTGCTCTATCTAACGAAATTAGGACCTTGAACTCCCAGAGAATGAGGGAGACACATCTGAATCCCAGTAGCACATTCTGTTTTTCCCTAAAATTATCGTGTAGCTGTATGTGAACAAATATTCCAAAAATAATGAACGACCAACACATTATATTTATATATTATTTTATATAAATGTTACATTGCACACTAAACAATAAACAGCTTATTACCAGTATTTTTAGTATTAATAAGAATTAATTCTACAACAATAACAGATTTAAAAAATTGTAGGTTTACCAAAATATCACTGTTTTTGATATTTGAAAATAAATCAGAAGAATCACTAATTGGGAAAATAAGAGATTTGAAATGAAAAGAGAGTCACTACCAATAACATAAGTTTCAATTAACCAGGAAGATATAATGATTCTAATCTTTTAAGCACCTAATAATAACACCTAAAAACTATAAAGCAACAATTGACTGAATTAAATGGAGACACAGATCCAACATCCTTTTGGGAGAATTTAGTTCATCTCTCTCTGTAAATGATAGACATTAAATATCAGTAGGAATTTTGAAAACTTACCATAATTAATACCTGCATATACTGGATAAATATATAACTTTCCACTTAATAATTAAGAAAACATATACCTTTTTCTCTATGATGCAATGTCCACTCATAAATATTGATCTCATTCAAGCCTCTAAGTCTCAAGAAATTAAAAAAAAATCTTTGGCCACAAATTGATTAAGTTAAAAATCAAGAACACACATAATTTAGGAAGATTCCAAATGTTTCAAAATTAATAAATATCCCTATATAACTCAAGGAAGAAAGGAATTTTAATAAAAGCAGAAATGAAAACTAATGACAACACTCTGTAACAAAACTTGTGGCTCTAATTAAAATTGTACTAGAGAAATTTCTACAATGCAACTTAACAAGTTACAAAAACTAAAGCAGAATAAAATTAAATATCAAAGGAGAAAGGGAAAAATTATAAAAATAAGAAATAAAAAGAGAAGATCAACATATCAACAAAAGTGAGCTTTTTAGAAAAAACAAACAAGATTCACAAGCCTTTAAGATTTCAATACTAAGACTGACTAAGAAGAAAGAGAGAAGGCAAAAAATAGACCATGTCGGGAAACTAAAACACATATAAAAACAGAGGACAGTAATATTTTTAAAATGACAGATGGAAACTGTGAAACCTTTATCCCAATAAATTTGAAAACTTACACTTCCTGAGAAAACATATTGTTTGTCAAAGCAGACTCAAAAGAAAAAATGGTTACCCTAGCCATTACAAAACCCATAATGGTTTTTAAAAATCATGCCACAGAAAAGGTCAGGTGGAAGCAGTTTTTACTTCCTAACATTCAAGGAAAAAATAAATCAAATTTAACACAACTGTTGCAAAAAGTGCAGAGAAACACATCCATATCACTTTAACCAAATCTCATAACCTTGGTACCAACTCTATAAAGACAATATTACAAGTAAAATTACAAGCAAATCTCACACTTAAACATAGGTGCAAAATCTTAAATATCCTCAAATCAAATCAAGAACAAATAAAAATGAAATACATCCTGAACAATTTGAACTTATCAGAGGAATGTATTGTTTTTTAGTATTAGAAAATAAAATAACATAAACTAATTAACCTGTATATGAGAAAATCAAGTAATCATCCCAATAGTTATAAAAAAAGGGGATTAAAAAATCACAATCTGTTCATTATTTTCAAAAAATCTTACCAAAATAAGCATAAAATGAAATGTTCTCCCCTTGATAATCCTTAACTATTATAAAACTTAAAAGTAAATACTATATCTATAATGTAAAACATTTAAATTACTTATTTTACAACCAGAAACGAGTAAAAGGCATACATTCTTACTGGTGTTACTTCATATTTTACTGAAGACACTGACTAGTGCAATAAGTCAAGTAAAGAAAATAGAGAAGGGGATAGGAAAAGATAAGTCAGAGCCTTTATTTTTACAGATGATGTAGAAAAAAGAATCTACAAATAGATTGTTAAGATTAATAATGGAACATAGTAGAATGTATACAAAATAAATATTTGAAATTTAATTGCACTTTCATATTACAGCTAAAAATATTTTGAATATCTAATTAAAATATATCACTTAATATAGCACCAAAAATTCTAATGTACCTAAGCGGTAAAATCTAAGAAAATGTAGGTAACATTTTTAAGAAAAAAACTCATATATAGTATTTATAATATTTCTATATAATATAAAATTTATATAATTTATGTTTAATTTATATTTAATATACATAAATTTTACTGACATATATTAAAGGAGATATTAATAAATCAAGGGATATCACGTATTCATGAATTAGAAAGCAATATCACAAGATGCCACATTTATCAAAAATTAGATATAAATTCAATTTAATTCCAATCAAAATCCCATTAGGATGATGGAAATTAACGAGCAGAATATGAATTTTAAGCAGCAAAGGGCCAAGATTGTCAAAGAACTCCTAAAGAACAAGACTTATCTGCCAGATAACTATCAAGTATTATTTTTAAAGATGCCATAATTTTGGCAGTCTCATATGACAGTGATATAAACTAATCAATATTTTCAACACATATGACTGCAGAATTCAAGATTGAGATTATATACAGGATTCCTATAAATCTATAAGACATCCACAAAGTATCCAGAAGATAAATGGATACACACAGAGACAATTTACAGAGGAGGAAATATGAAAGCTCAGTAATTCTAGTATGATATTGTGTATTTAAATGTCAAAAACACACACCTTAAAAATATAATTTTTAGGAATTCATACATACGTGATAAAATTCTAAAGAGAGATAAGCAAAAGATAAAAACAAAATTGAGGCTGGCAGTCCTCTGGGTGGGAGAAGTGGGAGTTGTAGTCAAGGAAAGGCTACTGGGGAGTCCATGAAGACTGGAAAGTTCTGTATTGAAAATGATGGTGGGCTCACAGATATTTATTTTATTCTTATTCCTTATATGTTTCATATTTTTTTTTACATTTCATATAAAATTGAAAAATTTAAGGAACATGATGGTAAGTTACACAAAGAAAGTAAAAAATATGAAAATGCAATATAAAAACTTTCCAGAGAGAATAAACATCTCCACTCATAACAAACACAATAGCATCACAAGATTATCTACAAAGAAACAAAATTCTGACTGACATCAGACTTAACATCTAGTGGAATTCTAGCCAGCAATGAATCAATATTAACCAAGATAGTCAGAATCTAGACTCTTATACCCAACCAAAGTAGCATACACCACTGAGGGTGGAATAAAAATATTTTCAGAAATGGAAGCACTCCAAGTCAACCACCCAATGACTTTCTAAAAGTGAATTACTATTACATGTATTTTTGCAAATGATTAGTCAATGAAGAATCAGGAACTATAAGAAATAATGATGAGAAAGAAAGACTGTAAAATGTATAATTAATTCTAACCATTATTAACTAAAAAAGAACCTAACAAACAAAATTGGGTCTTTTTCTAATTTTTAATTATATTATGCTTCTTTTTGCTTTGTTTTGTTTTGTTTTGCTGAGGAAGATTTACCCTGAGATAACATCTGTTGCCAATCTTCCTCTTTTTTTGCTTGAGGAAGATTAGTCCTGAGCTGACATCTGTGCCAATCTTCCTCTATTTTTTATGTGGGTCACTGCCACAGCATGGCTGACAGTGGTGTAGGTCCGCGCCTGGGATCCAAACCTGTGAACCTGGGCAGCCGAAGCTGAGTGTGCCAAACTAAACCACTATGCCACGGGACCAGCCCCAATGTTATGCTTCTTTAACACTTGGTCCTGAATGGTAATAATTTTGATTCAAGAGAGACTTAGGTGGTCTCATTTTAATCTGTGGCACAAGATGTATTTTTCACTGCAAGTTCTGCCGGAGTCTTTCAGAGGTGATATAGGAAGATTGTACAAATTAAACACACACACATACATGCATACACACCTGCACTTGTGTCTATGTGTGTTATACATTCAACAAATCCTAAAGAGGAGTGAGCATAAACAGAAGAACACCCTGCACCCTTAACACAGAGGCACTATGGCTAGGCTCCAGTAAGTACTATATGCAATACTTTCAATGTTTGGTACCTAAATGCCACATGGGAAGATGAAGGGCTCTGTCGTTCAAATTCTGTACAGTTGTTTTAATCATTCTCTCTCCTTGCTTGTCTTTAGTATACACAGGTAGATTATTAACATAGTTATGACTGTTGTGCTCACTCACAGGATCACAGTTGGGGTTAAAAAGAATAGAAATTCATTGTGGGAATCAAAATGTGCTTATCTGGAACTTTAAGGGGCAAAGATCTCTTTATGGATAGAGGTGCATAGATTACTTCCCTGAGATGAAGAAATCCTCTCCTGGAGGAATTAGAATAAAGAAAGATTTCATTTTTCCAGAAATTTCAAAGTATTATTTTGAGAATGGAGGCCTTTTCTAGGGCTAGTAAGATGTATCTCAAATCAAGCTTATCTCACAATTGGCTTCAGGCATTAAGGAGTAGGTAAGGTCCAGTAGGTCTACTGTGTGAGATTTCTTTTGAAGTACTAGGTATCAATAAATGGAAATCTGAATTATTTTTCTAGACTGTTTTTCTTTTTACTTTTTCTCTCATGAAATGCTAGGTGTCTGTTAGGGCTGCAACTTGAAAATAGGAGCCAAAATAAGCTTCTGGTTGTTTTTGGAGCAGTGAAGTTTAACCAAGACCTAGTTTATGAAAAATCTGAAGGGGATATAAAATTTGTGAGGAAGAGCAGACAACACACTTTTCATTGAAATCCTGAAGGCTTGGAGAATGTGCCAGTTGGAACTGAATCCTACTATAGTGTAAATGCTGCATTATTGAATATCTGCTTATATACTTCCGTGCCTTGTAAATATAACATTGCTGCTAAGCAACTATGGAGCTGCTTAATAAAAATCAATTCCCCTGGAAGATGACCCAATATTGAGCTGTTGCAGAACGGGTGAGTTGACACAAAGCCCTGGGGGGAAAGCCCTGAAGTTTAAATTTGAGGTAAAAAGAAGAAAGCTTTTCTTCTGCCATCAGCCTTTGCCATGTTCTGTAGCCACATTTTTTAAATAAAATTCTTGCTAAAATTAATTAAAATCGATACTTGTTTTCCATATCTAGTGATCTATGCATGTAATGCTTACTGGTCATAATCCTGTAGAAGAGGGTTAGAGGTAGAATGTGTTAATTCTGAAAAATGTGTTCTAAAAAATTTTTTCCAACTCCTCTCTGGCCATGACATCACCATTACTTTTGATGGCTCCCTTACAGAAATCCACTCTGCAAGCCCAGCACCTCTCTGCTGGTGACCCCTGCTCTACCTCCCCTTCTCTACTCCCATGCTGAAGAAATGGCAGGGTTCTCTGTATATCCAAAGCACGAGTCCTGATTCCTCACGGTTCTCACCAGGGAGATGGCATCTTCAACTCCGCTGGGTTACTCCTTTGAGACTGACTGAAATTTAGAATTTTTCAAAAATAGGTTGCTTTTCTGCTTTATTGATTTGGTGACGCTACCATAAATTGCTTCTGCCACTGATGCTGGAGGAAAGAAAAGGACAGTGGTACCGCTAATTTCTAATTTCTATTCTGACATGTGTGTCCAGGGACATCTCACTCTCTCCCCACTGTGATTGCCTATGACTTTATAGTCCTATTAAACCTGGTATAGGAGAAAATGTCTATTCTTGTAGTCCAAATGTTTGCCTCATATTCTGCCCTATTTTCCAGGATAAGTAAGAGTAGGAACATCCATTCTCTTCAAATGAAAATCCTTTATCCTCAATGTTCAGTTTGTGCCATTTACAAGATTCCAATGGGACAAAATAAGTACATTTCTCATGTGAAATTTAATAATTTTTAACATAGTTGAATCTTTTGATCAATTAAAATATTTCCTCTAGAGATATATTACGAAAGGCCAGTCTATCTTTGTCAGGAAATATTTTATAATAGACATATATTCAAATTAGCTTATGTCAATAAAAATGAGAATTATGGGAAGAATTTAGAGATATCTCTCAGAACCCAAGGAAAGAAATGTAGCAAGAATCCATGAGACTCTGGAGCCGGGAAATAGAATGTTGGGAACTGAGGGAATGTATCAACCCACAGCTATATATATATATTTTTGTGTGTGTGTGTGAGGAAGATCAGCCCTGAGCTAACATTCATGCTAATCCCCTTTTTGCTGAGGAAGACCGGCTCTGAGCTAACATCTATTGCCAATCCTCCTCCTTTTTTTCCCCAAAGCCCCAGTAGATAGTTGTATGTCATAGTTACACATCCTTCTAGTCGCTGTATGTGGGACGCAGCCTCAGCATGGCCGGAAAAGCGGTGCATCGGTGCGCGCCCGGGATCCGAACCCGGGCCAACAGTAGCGGAGCTTGTGCACTTAACCGCTAAGCCACAGGGCCGGCCCCTCAACCCACAGCTATATAGACTCTCATCTACACATCTCTGAGCATATCCTTTTTCCACTCTTTTCTTTGGAGTAGATGAGTTTGGTCTGTTTCTGAGAGTATACTGAAAGGAAATGGCTTCCCTAATTCTGATTTTAAATAATTTCTTTTTACAAATATCCAACATAGACCAACTTGAGTCTCTTAATCTCAACTTTAAATTTCTGGGAGGTAAAATTTGGTTCCACAGGGTAAATAAATCATACCGGTCTGTGTGTGTGTGTGTGTGTGTGTGTGTGTGTGCATATTATCCTTTCAGTGAACAATAATAAAATAAGCTGTTGTCACATTTATAAAGATGTAGTACAGGAATGGAGAGTAAATGATGGACGGAAAAAGTGTACTATGAATTCTAAACTACTATCTTATATCTCACATTATATCATTATTCATCTATATCATTTTCTATCTTATTTAAAGTTTTATAATTTTACATTTTTAAGTCTATCTACAATTTAATTTGGTAGAAGAAATTAGGTAAAAATTTAAATTATATAATGGCTAAAATCAAGGGGTTATCTAATAAGAATAGAGAAATAACATTATCAACAATAACAAAGGAAAATGACAATAAAACAATATTTATTTATTGCTTTATCAGAACCAGCCACCATTCAAAATATTTTATATAAATGTCTTGCATAATCTTCATAATTACTGATTAAATAAATTATAACTAATAATTATTCAATTTTGCAGATGATGATACTGCAATTTCATCTGAAGTCTATTTTGCGGGATTTAAACAGAGCTAATATTAAAAAAAAAAAAGCTGTCATACTCAAATCCTGTATTTTCTACCATTATTTATTCTGCTTTTTATAAAACAAATGTGAACTACATCATTTCCTACTAATAAACAATTCATTCCAACAGCTATTTTTTAATCTTTATTCACTGAATTTGGAGGATTTTTTTAATAAGTATACGAGAGAAAGAATAAATTAGAAATAGCTGGTTATTAGAGTAATATGCTTCAGGCAGAACTTAAATCATATGTATTCATTATCTGACCAAAACGCAAAGATATCTGCGAAACTCTTTGTCTCAGTCCTATGTTTTATGTGATACTCTTTTATGAAGAAAATTTAGGTAAAGCTATGCATTGAGATTTCAGGCTAGAAACAATAAACTATATCTGTTGGAGGGATTTGGAAGTGATTCCAAAGCAGAAAGTATTTACAAGCCTTCAAAAATTTCCAAAGCAATTTAAGGACAGCATATGATAACTCAACCTCCTGGAGTTATTGAGCTGATCTATGCAGCAATAACTAAGAAAACAAAGAGCAAACAATGTTGGTATTCACTTGTTATATCATGTCATGTAAAATATGACAGATCTTTGAGGACTTATAGCCTTGGACAGTGGAACCTTGTTAAATTGCTTCTAAGACTATCAAGAATAGGTCAGCTTTTAGGGAACCAGAAAACAATAGAGAACTGGGGTGAGCTTGTCATATAGGGTATCATGTAAGATGAGAGGATAGAAATAAGACTATCTGCTAATGATCAAGAAAGTTCTCGAACCCCTCCTACATAAGGATTTCCTTGGTATACATGAATTGAAAAATTGACAGTTAATGCCAAAACTTTCCATGCATGCATGTACACATCCCTGTGTACAATTAATTGACTGGATTTTTCATTTCTGTTGTTTTTGCATCATAAGGACAACATGCATTTCTTCTGCATTTTTTGCTTTTATAAAGTTGAAAGTTGCTTGGATTTTTTTTTGTTTTAAGTTTCTATGTAACTTTGATAAGGTAGGTTTTCCAAGTACTACAAGACATGAAATAGTCATACTTTTTTTCTCAAAAAAATGTTTCATGCCTTACATTGTCACATAGGTTTGATGGCTAAGTCACTTATTATTGAACTTTGGTACTTCAGGTTAAGGGAATTTAAGTTATTTCTGTAGAAGAGTTGACAGTCATTCTGTAATGATACTTGAAACCTGATGAAACCACCTAAGTGACAAATATGGGGTCCAAGTAAAGCTAACCGATTTTCAAAAGAGGGGTAAGGGAGGAAGGCTAAGAGGAAAAAGTGCTATTAATACAGTTATAAGTAGCTCAGTTTCACAAGAGATGGCAAAGATCCAAAACCATTACTCTGTGGGTTTACACAGTAAAGTTTTCCAAAGTTTCTTCTTGAAGTATACAAAAAAGTTTGCCTCAGAGAAGGAGGTATTAACCTAAGGTCTATAAACATCCAAAACTGTGCAAGTTTTGTGGGTATTTGCATTATTTTTTACACAAAGTTTAGCCTCTTTGAGAAAGTGATAGTCCAGGGAAATCATGAAAGCAATTCTGAAAAGAGACATTCAAATTCCCTTTGCAACAGATATCTTTGTCAAGTCATGAAGGAACAACTTAGTAAAACCTGGATCATTCTCTTCAAAAATGAGAGGGGAGTGAGAATTGTTTTAAGATAAAGAATTGCTCAAAAGCTTACTAATAATGTGGAATACCTATGTACCTATCTACCTTGGTCTTCTTTCAGTCATCTTGGCATTTTGACATCACGCTCTGTCAGATCTATTTTTTTTAATCCCTCGGACAATAATTCATTAGTAAATGTACCAGACGGAAGAATTCTGGAGCTTTGATCCTCATTCAATATGGTATCTGGGAGATCTAATAATTTCTAAGAAAGCATAGCTTCCTTTTCAAGCTTCTCCTTGTTAAATGATTCAAATAAAACTCCTGCTCTCAGCCTAATCTGGAGTGTAATGCATAATAAAAATAAAATTTTCTGTGGAAATAAAGTTTAATATGTTATGAATGAAAAATATTATTATGAGCAAATATTAGGGGGGATATCAGGAGAGTGACTCTTAGTTCTCCTACCAGACTGAAGTATCAGGGGAAAAAATAACAGGAAATCTACTCAAGGTGCCGAATCTGTTCAAGAATTAATTTTACATTTCTCAAAAAGTTATAATACATGCTAAATTTGTTTACATTTCTTAAGTTACTGCATGCATAAGAAAATAGCTGTCATAATTACGCTTGCAATTTTTATAATTGGCAATAATAAAAGAAAGAAGTTTCATAGCATATAGAGAGGGTCAAAGAGTGACAGAACACAGAATGGTGGGGTTCAGCCTTGGGATAAAGGAAGTTAAATCAAAAACATACATGGGCATTGGAAATGCATTTTTGTAGAGAAAAAGATAAAGGTATGATTTTTTGGGTACCAAGATTAAGAACTACACAATATGTTTGAAAATCTAATGATATATCTAGAATAAAAGAATCCTTGAGACAATTTTAACATGAATCACCTCTAAAATATTTCTCTTGATTGTTTCCTGGAGTGTCTACATGAGCATGTCAAGTGATATGGATCACTACCTTTCAGAGGAGAACATTTTTGTCTTTGACTATCTTTGACTTTTAGATGTTCTCTTTACATCCAGATATAAACTGTGCCTATGCATATTCTAATCTTCTAGTTTCATTTCTTGTTCTGCCCCCCAAATGCAACATCTATTCAACTTCAAATATATGTGAAACCAGACAAAATGGAAAGATGGAGACTAATCTCAACTGCTGGTTCCTAGTCCAAGCTCAGATCTAGAGATATAAATGAATGAATGTCAAATGAAAGCTAATAAAAAACTCGAAACCTGGGTAAAGAAAGTGGCCAAAGATTGAGGGAAAGCAGCAGCCTCTGGTAGCAGAAGTTCCCCACCATGGTCGGAGAACAGGCTGTGGGACAGCTTTTCTCTCAAGCACATTGCCATGGGAAGATCCCTGCCCTCTGCTGCTCCTTCTGGGCAGAAAAAAGATGCAAAGTAAGCATCACGGTGGCACCAGCATTGTGAGGTGCAGGTAGAAATCAACATAGGATGATTCTTCTTTTCCTGTCCTTCAATCACCCGAGCATCTTAGCCAACCAAGGAGAACAGCTCTCAATGGGAGTGATTCCCTGAATCACCTAATGGGAGTGAAGCCAGAGAGGGGAATCAAGACTATGACGAAGGGAAAAGTCTCCCACCCATCAGGAGCCCTATCGGGAATCGCATGTAGATGAAGTGTATTAAGAGTCTTCAACCACAGCATTTTTGACTTCTCAATTATTTTTTTAACTCATATCATTCATTTATTATTTTTTAGAATTTTAATAGACTTCGTGTGTGTGTGCAAGGCAGTTATCCTACCACTGTTATATTTTCTTCTTTTCATTACCCTATACTATATACTATACTATATATTCTAATATAGGATTTCTTTTTTGGTTTAAATTCTTTTGTCCTCTCTGTCAGTTCTCTTTTAATTTCATATTGTTGTATTAGCTTCTCATTAATCATTGCTTGTAGAAGAGTAACAAAAAAGAAAAAGCTTCATGCCAATTGATTCAGATGATTTAGCAGGATAAGTAACTTCCTCCCAGGAACAGAAATTTTCTTTGTCTCAAGTAAAGCACCTTAATGGAATAATGGGATATTTGGGCACAAAGTGGCCTTCGAAGCATAGCTCACATAGAAGACATTTACATTAGAGAAAGTTAATTTCAATCAAGAAGAGATAAACAGGGATTTTTTTCTTTTTTTGGTGAGGAAGATTGGCCATGAGCTAACATCTATTACCAATCTTCCTCTATTTTGCTGAGGAAGATTGGTCTTGAGCTAACATCTGTGCCCATCTTCCTCTATTTTGTATATGGGATGCCACCACAGCATGGCTTGATGAGCACTGCGTAGGTCCCCACCAGGATCTGAACCTGTGAACCCCGGGCCAACAAAGCGAAGCATGCAAACTTAGCCACTATGCCACCAGGCCAGCCCCCCTTATTTTTTAAGGGAAGGGAGGGAAGCCGGCAGTCGGTGCTGGAGACAGTTATCCTAAGAGATAAGGGTCAGATAGCAACAACAAAGGGCATAAGAAAGCCAGAGGAAAATTCCCCTGTATGTGTAATGGACATCAAATTTTAGGACAGTGATGTTCCGTATGTAAGTTTTTCTTGCCACATCTATTATTATCATCTGCTGCCTCACACCTGCAGTGAGGACCATTTGCACCAGTAGCCTGTTTTAATGGTATTTATGGAGAATAAAGGAACAGTTAATTGGGAAAATGGTAATAGTAAAGAGGACAGAGAAGGAAATTTCAAAAGGGGATTTAGGTGGGCAACATTTGTGAAAGAAGCTTAAAAATGAACCAACTATTAAAATATATCCTATTTATACCAAATCATCCTGAAATTCAAAATAATTTAGAGAGTTAGAAAATCTCAAAGTTCATTTGATTATACAGTTTTCTTATTTAGACATAAAGGGCATCTGTAGACTGCTGAAGGTTTAGAATCATCTGGAATATATGTCACAAAAGACTCTAATTTTCAAAGAAATTATTTTATTTATTGTCTCTAATTTAATGAATAAATGGATCTGGAAAAAAAAAAGTATAGTCCTAAACTATATTCAATATGTTCTGTTTATCTCTTCAGAAACTTCTCTTTCGTGGCATTTCCCCCTACTTATACATACTTGAATGTAAGTATATTCAAAACATATATTTTCCTAAACCCAGCATAACTGGATATCAATGGGACCCCTTTAACTTTTTCTAGGTATAGTTGATAAGTCTTTCCTAGAATTATGTGGGAGGGGCATATCCGTTTTCCAGGGCTTCCACAATAAAGTACCACAGACTGGGCAGCCTAAACAAGAGAAATTTATTTTCCCACAGTTCTGGAAGCTAGAAGTCTGAGATCAGGGGTCTGTAGTGTTCATTTCTTCTGAGACGTCTCTCCTTGGCTTGCAGATGGCCATCTTTGCCCTCTTTCTTCACATGGTCTCTCCTCTGTGTCCTAACCTCCTCTTCTTATTATAGGGACATCAGTCGTGTCGGATAGGGGCCCACCATAATGACCTCATTTAACCAAAAAAACTTCCTCAATGTCCCTGTCTCTAAATATAGTCACATTCTGAGGTACTGGGGTTAGGATTTCAACATATGAATTTAGGGGGGAACAATTATGCCCATGAAAGGAGGTGTATGAGACTGGTTTATTTTATGGTTTTAATCATTCAGAATACTAATGTGGTGGGTTTGGAACTCACAGCTTCAGTAGGGGAATTTGTACACACTCTTTTGGTAGAAATGGCTGCATCTGGGGAGAAGCTTTAACATCTTACTTGACTCTGGTCTGATTATATTCCAGGACTACCATGAAGATGTATTGAAAGTTCTACCACCCTGGAGAGTGCAATATCCATTCAGTGGGTGATTTTCTTTTCAAAAAAGTTGTTTGCCAGCTCTAATTTTGAATGAACACACTATTCACAATGGTGAAAACATCAATTAAAAGAAAATCTACTCTCCATACTATGTGTGTCTATTTCCATGTGTGTTCTGACCTAATTCACTACCTACACACAGTTGTCTGTGGTTTCTAACTAAAATCTAAATCAATCAATATCAGTCCATATCATTTCCCTTTAATGGATCACTTTTGAATTTCAAATATTCTTTCAATAGAATGCAAACTATTTACCATCTGGTCCTAACTTATTTTTCACTCTTACTCCCATTATTTTTCCACCTTTCTTCTTTAATCTAACAATATATGTCAATATTCCTTTTATTCCAATACACACTTTTTGCTTCCCTTCCTTGTTGTTTTTATTGTACTATTTACTTGATCTGGAACGTCATTTGCTTTTGTGGTATCTGTCAAACATTTCTATATCCCTCAGTGTCCATACTTAGGCAGCTAGCTTCACATCAAGTTTCCAGTCCATCTTCTATAATCTGAGCCTAAGGCTCCAGATGGGCATCTACTAGAGAAATATTGAGCTCTCCTTATCTTCATAAGCAGGAATCAGGGTTAGTATCGATAGCAGTATAATTCTTCCAAAGGAATAGTGTTTAAATTCTCCATCAGTTCTTCTCATCAGGGTTGGCTTCATTGACCAGTGAAGTTGCATGGGGCCCAGCACTCAAAAGGGCCCTGCACTTGGGGTTTAATGTTCTCCAGTCATCATTTTGAAATTCTCAGCTTTGCATTTCTGTTTTGTAAATGAGTCCTACCAGACAATGCAGGATTGGAGTGGGTGGGGTCCGATTTTAGTGAGGGCCCTGCACGACCCGGGGACTGAGCAAGGTGGCGGCTATCCCTAACTCAGGCAGGCAGCTCCATGGTGCCTTCCAAGGGGATCTGGTGGGGGCCTCTCACCCACTCACCATCCAGATACTGAGCGCATCCCTTCATGGAAATTGCCATCCCTTGGGGGTCTGCAAGGCTCAGGGTGGTGGGCTCTGGGAAAAAGGAAACTGATAGCCTGCCCCCAGCCAGGGCCCTGCATTTTCATTTTGCACTGGATCCCTCAAATTATACAGTCAACCATGCCTCCAGTGAAACCCCCAGCAAAGACCTTCTCATACCAATTATTCTAAGGTAATAGGAGCTCCTTTTCTCCCAGCTACTCACACAGTTCAACATTTAAAATTAAACAAGAGCAAGACAGAGGTGTAAAAGGCACTCCACAGCCACCGATTATACTTTTTTCTCTTGAATCGTTTCAATAAATCTTGTCATTGTGTTAAACTGAGTTAATACAGTTCTGAAGGTAAGATTTGTACATATCTGAATAATTAGAAACCACATATCAGTGTAATCTGAGAAAAAATGTTCTATATATAAGCTCTAAAGGGACATTTCATCATAGTGTGGTACACAGAACGCTTCCAGATTCTGGACCTGCCACTTTCTAGATGTCTATTCTTGCAACATGCTTTGGTTCCCAAATATCATATTTTCATTATTTATTGTTTTTTATTTGTTTAAACCTAAACATATGCCTGAAATAAAATAGATGCTCAATAAATTTTAATTACCTTCTTACTCTAAAACAATTATCTTCTATTATTAACTCAGAAAATCACATTGAACTGCTAATTGGCTCATAAAATATATCACATAGGAAATAAACGCATTGACACAGAAAGAATAAAATTAATTATCATAATTAAGTAAGAAATTTAGAGTTTCCAGGAGGATCTGAAGAAAGGGTAGATAGAGCCTTAGAGAGAGGGGGGACAAGCAGAAGATGATGTCATGGCACACTGTAAGTGTTGATGGTTAGTGTGAATTACTGAAAGAATTTTTAAGAAGATGGGTGAACTCTTCATTATATAGTAATGGCATATAGTACCCTTCAATAAAATATCTCCCAATGCTCAATAAAACTCACAACTACATAAAGCCTTGGGCAGTAATTTTAAGAGTGACAAAGTAAAGGGTGATCTACTGAAGAAGGGCACCACGGTGCAGACCATCGACAACCCATGAGCCTGGTGTAGTCCAACAACAGTGTTAATTCACCACAAGTAAGAACTCAACCCAAATATGTAAGCTTCCTGTACCACCTTTGCTGCACAGAAAATAATGAACTATCATGAAAAATATCACTTAGATAGCATTAAATAAGCAATAGACACTATTATATACAACATAAAACTACTCTAAAATGGCTACTATTAACATACAGATAAGGATCCTAAGGCACAGAAAGGTGATTTGCACACTATCACACAGGATATAAGTGGGACAGCCTGGATTTGAACCATGACTCTTCATCTCCAGAGCCTGTGCTCTTAACCTCCACATCACAAGATCTCTCTCCCTCTCTCTCTCTCTCCCTCTCTCCCTCTCCCTCTCTCTCCCTCTCTCTCTCCCTCTCTCTCTCTCCCTCTCTCTCTCCCTCTCTCTCTCTCTCCCTCTCTCTCTCTCTCCCTCTCTCCCTCCCTCTCTCTCTCTCTCTCTCCCTCTCTCTCTCTCTCTCTCTCTCTCTCTCTGTACTGATTCAGTTTCCTGATATAGGTGAATGGGGTGTCAGTTTTTCCCCAGATAATATCTGACTTTTGCTAACTTGGATCTTTCTCTCTTTTACTTAATCAACATGGGGAAATAGGTAGCCAGAAGTGCAAAACCATTGTAATGCATTTCTTTTTCCCCCACAATAGGTTAGGAGTCACATCTTTTTTCTCTCTCTCAGTTGCTTGGGGCAGTGCACATTTCTTATGGCCCAGCAGCAATAAGATTATGGATTTTTGAATCAGTTTATATTAAACTTATTTTTATGTTTATTTCAGCCTGAGATTTGTATCTTTTCAAGTGATATGTAAGTGATATTATTTGTTCATGATGGTTCAATATACATAATATTTTCCAATTATTATTTCATTTTCCAGTTATATCCAAATTTTCCAATTATTTCCAATAATTATTTTAGCTTCTACACCATTTTTCATGGTATGTTGTTTGAAAAAAATGGTAAAAGGGTCTAGAAGAGACTTTTCACTTACTACTGCATTGCTGGGACTGTTACTGAGGACTCCACAACATAATATTTGACAGGTAATGTTTATTTGATAGGTGACATTATACAAAGCAGAAAAACCAGAGGCAGAGACAACACAGCAAACCTGTCTGGATTGTGTTTCACTCATGAATGTAAGTAAGTAAGCTTTCCGTGGCTGTGGCAGTTAAAACAAGGCAAGGCTCTTGTCACTGCTGAAATTCTTTTTTTTTTCAGTTTGTTCAGAAATTCATTTTGTTTACTTTAGAGCTAATGAGTCAGTGTTTCTAGCAAAGACAGAAAACAGGGTCACACAAAGTGTAGGAAACTGCATAGAGTGTACATAAATTATTTTTGTATCTTCGACTAAAGATAAAAACATAAATTTTCATATTGATGTATACTAAAAAAACAAAATTTATTAAACACCTAGTACGTGTCAGGAAATATGAGCCTTATCACAGCACTCTCTTTCTCTGCTTAAATTGTCTTAATATATTTTCCTGATCTACCCTAAAAATACGCTCCACCATTCTGCTCTTTATTCTCCCTGCTCTGACTTCATTAACATAATCATATTCTCCCTGTATTTGATTTTATGTTTTCATTAAAAAAATGACTGTTGATTAGTTAATCACCCTTTTCTCCCTACCTCTCAGGAGTCAGCCTGTCTGAGAGAGCACTCAAGCAAGCTTCCTCCTCTGGACTGTAAGTTCAATAGGGTAGGCTCTGCCCCTCTTTGTTGAGGGGGATGAGGAGCCTGAAGCCTCAACTGACGAGTGTACTGCTGGACCTCATTCAAATGGCCTGGGGACTGCACTGGTGGATTCAGACAAACAGTAGCGGCCTTTGCAGTATGAAATCTTGACGTTTAATTGTATATATGTAGCTTTACCTTGTATCGCAGGAGATGCTGAAGCTGAATGCAGTCTTCCTTAGGCGTTGTTGAACAAAACAACACGTGCTGCTTTTTTTAAAGCTGCTGATTTGAATGAGCGCCTCAGAGCAATTACTGTGAGCTTCTAGCTTTAACTTGTCAGTGCTCCTTGCTGGGCAGCGCTAGACAGGTTACCCCCATTCCACTTGGGATTAGAAGTCAGGTAGGGAACAGGAAATATTCACCTTAGGTGCATGCAGTTGTCCCCGGACACAATAATCAGGGTCTTATGTGGTCTCGAGTTAATTCTAAATTATGTCTGAGACCAAACATGAGTTTTCCCATGAAAAGGTATTAGATTTTATTAAAACATAAATAGAAAGAAATGGTGGTTCTTATTGCAAAAATATGCCGATTTCTTAAGCCAAGTTAGTTAAAATATCCATGAAATCATTGCAAACCCAAAGGATAAGAAAACAATTTAAAAGGCCTGAGATTGGGGCCCTGCCTCTGGAAATCAAGTTTGCAAATAAATCAACAGAGAACTAGAGTGGATTCTGTCTTACTGTCAGAATAAAAACAAAACAAAAGAAGAGAGAAAATAACTAAGCTAAAAGTGGAGAGAGGTTTCCTTAAGAGAAATGAGGAAACATTAAGAGACAGATTGGATACATATGAAATGAAAAATGAGCTACTGATGGCCAGAATAGGCCAATATACAAGGAAAATGTAGGCTTACATTTAACTGTTTTTAAGGAAGACATTAGACAATGTCTCTTAATTTTTAATATGGTCCAGGATTAAGAGTGCAGCGGATTCACGGGGCAGATCTCTTTTGGCACAAACATGGGATTCAAAAGGAAAGTGGAAATTAAGTGGTTTGATTATACCAGATTCTTTTCACTCTTTAGGAGACAATTTGCACATGTGGGTTTTTTCCGTTCAGGTATTTTAAATAAAGCACTATATCAAATATCAAATGTTTAAGTCAATTTAGTTTAAGTTCAAAATTCGTCGATTCTGAAATAGACTATAGTTTTGATGATGATAAGTATTAGATTTTTTTCTCTATTCACTATCCATCACTCAGATACCATTGAGTCTCTGATATGATCCTTAATACTACTGAATTTACGTTCTAGAACATAAATTTTCCTGGGAAACGTTGAGAGCTAGGATGATTTTTTTTTTTAAATATCTGGGAGTATGGGGCTAGTGCTATAATAATTTTATTTCATGTTAGATGAACTCTTTAAAAGTGATATTCACGAGAGGCTTGGCATTGGATTTAAACAACTTCTGACGTCCTAAGTTGTTTAGGACCCCTTCACAGAGAAACACCTAAGATTGAAATTGCTGTTGAACCCCAGCTTTACCAAGGCTCTTCTCCAAATTAACCCATCATTTCAGTCCACCAGCCATTTCCCGAAGTTCCAGCAGTGAGCACCTTCACTGAGGCTTTTGGCACTTGACGCCAATGCCAAAACTGCTCAGTTAACCTGACGCCAAATTCTTGCACAGAAATTGAGATGATAAATGTTCACTGCTGTTTGAGCTCATTAAGATTTGGTATAATTTATTACTCAGCAATAGTAAGTGATGGACACAGCCAAGGGTTTACATAAAAAGCTTTGGCTTGACTTCCAATGTCCTGCTTTGGCGAGCTAGCCTGGACCATGCTGTGAATTCTTTTACCCAAACTTGAGGTCCTCAGTTCTAAAACAATGCAGTCAAAAGGCTTGCCATGATTCTAACCCCTCATGTAAGTCTTGGATGGTAAAATCTGCATAAATTTAGACAAGGAGAAACAACAAACTGGAACAAACCATTCCACTCAGATTTATCCTGTTCAAACCCAGTTGTAAATATTTTTTTACATTTTTTCACAGCTGTGAACGAAACATTTTATTCCACATTATTCTTCTTACTATCACTCTGGTACAAAAGAAATCGACAGTATTTGTGCATTTATTTCACTATGAAACACTTCACTGAAACACGTATTATTTCTGATATTTGTCTATCACCTGCAGTGTGGGCAAAAAAAAAAACAGTTTTCTTTTTTTTTTTTAATTTTTTGTTTATTCCATTAACATTGGTTTATAACATTGTATAAATTTCAGGTGCACATCATTATACTTCTATTTATGCATAGATTACATCATGTTCACC
Organism: Ceratotherium simum simum; assembly: GCF_057802395.1. NCBI lineage: Eukaryota > Metazoa > Chordata > Mammalia > Perissodactyla > Rhinocerotidae > Ceratotherium > Ceratotherium simum. Next base: position 31,850,398 of record NC_141928.1, on the reverse strand, counting down.
ACCCAAATGCTAATTACAACCCGTCACCACACACATGTGCCGAATTATCCCTTCCACCCTCCTCCCTTCCCCCTTCCCGTCTGGTAACCACCAATCCAATCTCTGTCTCTATGTGTTTGTTTGTTGTTGTTAGTATCTACTACTTAATGAGTGAGATCATACGGTATTTGACCTTCTCCCTCTGACTTATTTCACTTTGCATAATAGCCCCAATGTCCATCCATGTTGTCACAAATGGCTGAATTCCATCATTTCTTATGGCTGAGTAGTATTCCATTGTGTATATATACCACATCTTCTTTATCCATTCCTCCCTTGATGGGCACTTAGGTTGCTTCCAAGTCTTGGCTATTGTGAATAATGCCGCAATGAACACAGGGGTGCATGTATCTTTACGAACTGGTGTTTTCGTGTTCTTTGGGTAAATACCCAGCAGTGGAATAGCTGGATCGTATGGTAGTTCTATCCTTAATATTTTGAGGAATCTCCATACTGTTTTGCATAGTGGCTGCACCAGTTTGCACTCCCACCAACAGTGTATGAGAGTTCCCTTCTCTCCACATCCTCTCCAACACTTGTTGTTTGCTGTCTTGTTAATGGACATGAGGTGATATCTCATTGTAGTTTTGATTTGCATTTTCCTGATAGTTACAGATGTTGAACATCTTTTCATGTGCCTGTTGGCCATCTGTATACCTTCTTTGGAGAAACGTCTGTTCAGGTCTTTTGCCCTTTCTTAATTGGGTTGTTAGTTTTGTTGTTGTTGAGATGCATCAGCTGTTTATATATTTTGGAGATTAACCCCTTGTCAGGTGTATGGTTTTCAAATATCTTCTCCCAATTGTTAGGTTGTCCTTTTGTTTTGTTGATGGTTTCCTTTACTGTGCAGAAGATTTTTAGTTTGATGTAGTCCCATTTGTTTATTTTTTCTATTGTTTCTCTTGCCCGGTCAGACATGGTGCTTGAAAATATGTTGCTAAGACTGATGTCAAAGAGCGTACTGCCTATGTTTTCTTCTAGAAGTTTCATAGTTTCAGGTCTTACATTCAAATCTTTAATCCATTTGGAGTTAATTTTTGTGTATGGTGTAAGGTAAGGGTCTACTATCATTTTTTTGCATGTGGCTATCCAGTTTTCCCAACACCATTTGTTGAAGAGACTTTCTTTTCTCCATTGTATGTTCTTGGCTCCTTTGTTGAAGATTAGCCGTCCATAGATGTGTGGGTTTTTTCTGGGCTTTTGATTCTATTCCATTGATCTGTGTGTCTGTTTTTGTGCCAGTACCATGCTGTTTTGGTTACTATAGCTTTGCAGTATATTTTGAAATCAGAGAGTGTGATACCTACAGCTTTGTTCTTTTTTCTCAGGATTCCTTTAGCTATTCGGGATCTTTTGTTGTTCCATACAAATTTTAGGATTCTTTGTTCTATTTCTGTGAAAACTATTGTTGGAACTTTGATAGGGATTACATTGAATCTATAGATTGCTTTACGAAGTATGGACATCTTAACTATGTTAATTGTTCCAATCCAAGAGCATGGAATATCTTTCCATTTCTTTGTGTCTTCAATTTCTTTCAGCAATGTTTTATAGTTTTCAGTGTACAGATCTTTCATCTCTTTGGTTAAGTTTATTCCTAGATATTTTATTCTTTTTGTCGCAATTGAAAACCACTTTTCTAATACTTACATCTTACATAATTTTCCTGTAATTGCATTGCCTAGCACTCCAAGAACACATATAAATAAGAATACTAATAAAGATTACGCTTGGAAATAGTTTTGTTATAAACTTTAATGTGGACAATTTTAAGGTCCATAGTTTCAAGCCGTTACATGCTTACTTGACATGTTTTGCTTCGCTTATACAATCTATGGTTCATTTTTGTAAAATACAAAAATAATCCTAAATCCTATAATTTTATCAGTGGACTTTTCAAAATTTCTGCTTTACCTAGTTATCCCTTTCCCTATTAAAATGCTGGGACTGGAATAATAAAATACATGAGACTGTTATAAAAGAAGTCCAACCATGTTTCTGACTCTCTTCTTTTCTATTCCTGTTTCCATCTAATGTTAATTTCACCCTGTCAAAGCAGAGTCAGCAACTGTGACTTGATACCTGCTTTAGTTTGGATTTTATTCTAATTATTTTAGAAGCAAAACAAGTCATGAGAAGTATAGAAATTGTTGGATCTTATACTGCTAGCCTCTTGCCTTTTTCATTGATACTTTCATAGAAGATTGCTAAAAATTTAAATGGAAGATGAGCTGGATACTGCACTAAAATATCTTATCCTAAAACTTCCAAGTCACTAATCCACTCAAAGCATTTCAGCTTCTATATTAGTTGGACAGAATCAACACTAACCATATTCTTATAAAAGCACTCTCATTCTTAAACACTGTAAAAGAATAGCATTGTGATATAGTTGTGCCATGCTACTTGTTCCTTTCCATTTCCATTGTCATCTCCTCCGTCGGCTGATCTTTAAAAGTTGAAATATTTATAGTCCTTTTTTGTCTCCCCTTTTCTCTCCCTCCCCACACCTTACTATATAAACATTCCTACAAGGAGAGATCCTATCCACTCTCATGGTTTGAAGTGCCATAATTACCATCTCTTAAATATCCATCTTGAGCTTGAAGCTCTCTCTTGAACTCCAGATCTGAAAATTCTCCTGGTTCAAGTTCCTTAATTTGTTTCCTAATTGGTACTCCAAACTAAAAATGTCCCAAGTTAAATTTTTTATGTTCCTTTCCAAACCTGGTCTTTTTTTTGCAATATCCTCTATCAGAAATTACAACTACTCCTCAATTAATTGTTCAAGCCAGCAATTTGAACGTCATTATTTATTTCTTCTTCAAACTCATTTCCCAAATCTTCCCTCAAATCTCTCTATTTATTTACTTCTTTGCAGACCTATTGCCACCACCCTAGTCCAAGCACCAACACGCATCACACATAGACAGAACAGCCTCATCCTCCCGCTTATATTCCAGTCCCTTTCCACACTCATCTCCCCACTGATAGGCAGAAAAGTGGTGGTATTTATAGTACAAACCTAATTATAATCTCTGTGATTAAATTACTTAATGGCTTTTGATTTTTGAAAGCTGAAAACATATGGCTTTCAAGATCTCTCAAGTTCTTACACTTAACTCTTTCTTACATCTTTCAATAAACTCTTCAATGATTCACCACAATTCAGCGATGATGGACTACTTCTTGTTTCCTCAATGCAGCATATTCTCCCTCAAGGTTAAAATATTTTATCAGAGTGACCTCCCATGATGTTTTATGCTCACATATTTTCCTGTATCTTTTTTCTTTATAACATTTGGTCTACTTTATTTGGCTTTATAATATCTCTCTTTGTCACTAATTGAATTTCATTCCACTACAGTTTTAAGCATTTGACTTAATGTCACACTTACTACAGTTACACTTGTGTTCCATTTTTCGAAAACACTTTTTTTTTTGTGATGAAGATTAGCCCTGAGGTAACATCTGTTGCCAATCCTCCTCTTTTTTCTGAGTAAGATTCACCCAGGGCTAACATCATGTCCATCTTCCTCTACTTTATATGTGGGACACCTGCCACAGCATGGCTTGATTAGTGGTGCATAGGTTCGCACTTGGCATCCAAACCTGTGAACCCCAGGCTTCAGAAGCAGAGCGCACGAACTTAACCACTATGCCACCAGGCCAGTCCCGAAAACACTTTTGTAATCCTTGTTCTCACATACACAAATATGCACAGACACTCACTCCTATACAGTTTCATGGACATTCCCATACTAAGATTTTATTAAAATTGTTTCTTATGGATTATATCAGTTTTTACAATAACCTAGGCCAAAATTAATGGCTGAGTTCTAACCATTGTAAGTAAAATAATTCTTTGTCAAAATGCAAACTGTATTCTATGTTTAATAAAATCAGCTTCCAAATACCTGTGTTAACTCTGTGAAAATTAATAAAAGGAAACTTCATTTAAAATGGAGGCCAGAAATGGGAGCTCCATCGCCCTACCACTGAGGTCAATTACAGGAAACATAGTCAATTACAGATCTCACCTGAAAGAAGTCATCAACAAACAGGAAGATAGTCAATTACAGACCCCAACAGGAAAGAATTATCAATTACAGGGAGAAATGTACATTGCATCCAAGACAGAAATCAACTACCCCAACAACCCAGCCAATGAGAGGCCATCACCACTCTGAACTCTTAGCTCCAATAGACTTTCGCTCGAAACATCCCCTCCTAATTTTCTCCTGTTTCTCTATAAAATAATATTCTTCTCCTTTGATTGTTAAATTTGCCTATGGTTTACTATAGCATGCAAACTCCAAATTGCAATTCTTTGGTTATTCCCGAATAAACTCATTTTGCTGGTAAAGTAACTGGCTGTTTTATTTTTAAAGTTAACTCTTTTGCCGGAGGGATATGGTAACCATCATGATGCTATTTTTCATTATCATCATCTTTATCTCTTCTTCCTTTTTTATGAGGCATATTTTTGTCTATTTTCTTGTCTTTAGAATCATTTTTTGTTATAAGCTATATTTACTTTATCTACTACTAGTGGCAGTAGGCATTTGTTATGCATGTTAAAGTTGGGATAGTACCAGAACCTTAGGCATTATTTGGCACTTCTCCAAATCCATGGGAATTAGATGCATCCATTGCTATGGGAACCATTGATATTCCAGAGATCTCACATTTCACAAAGCATGTTCTAATTTTAGAATATCTCAGTGTCCCAAATTCATGCTATATTCTGCACCAAAGTTTTAGAAATTTGCCACTCTCTCCTTCAGGGTATACTAATACTGGCAAAAAGTAGGGCCCCTAACATTTCACGGATATTTCATCCAAAATCAGGCCTTTCGCTGTTGTGTATGTGTGTTAATTTTTCTGCTTACACCACTGTTTTTCAAATGGTTGATTGAAAATCCTATGGAGAAGTGAGACTTCCAGAATGACAGTGTGAGGAATTTGCGGAAACCTCTCCCCCTGGTAAGATATCTATTAAGCTGTTCAAAATTTGCAATGACAAATTCTCTGGAAATTTATGCAAAAACTTACAATCATTTGACAAAACTGACAAAATTAACAAAAATCTACAGAGCTTAATATAGACAGCCTTGGCACTTGAGCTAGAGGCTGCTACCATCCACCCACAGCTCTGCCTTGTGGAAGACCTGTCCCACAGACTCCATAGCCAAAGGGCAGTTCTCATCTCCCAAGACTCTCTGGGTGGAGGAACTTTTCCAGATGGATCAGGCTGGCAAACATCAGCAGATCCCATTTTCCACAGCTCCTTACTGCAGAAGGCCTATATCGTGTGGGTGGTGGCAGCGAGGACACGGTGCTATCCTCCTCTCTCCAACTTCTAACACCTAATAAGGATCTGGTGGGGCAGCTGGTGATGAGTATAGTCCCCCTTTTCCTACATGGTTTACCATACCATGCCAATCTATGTTATGTGCAGAGAGAGCACTGTGTTGCAGAGCTCTGTGTTGCAGAACAGTTGCTCATGTGGGCTCCATAGTCAAGTGTCAGCTCTGATATCCTCTCGCTTCCTCGGGCAGAAAAATTATTCCTAATAAATTTGGCAGCCAGTGAACATGGCAGCTCCCTTCCTCCTGGTTCTCTTCTACAGAAAGTTCATACTGGACAGTTCCCAGCCCACAACCCAACAGTTCCTCTCCACATTGAACATATCTGTGAGGCAGCTGTGGAAGGTCAAACTCCCCCCTCCAATTCCCCCAAAGATGCAGTTTCTGCTGTACAGCTAAAAGTTTCCTCCCAGGAGGGGATCTGAGCAAGCCTCAAAAACTAGCAACTCCACAGACACTTCCAAGTGATCTGACTTTAATTGGATCAATTTGTGGAGCAATTTATCCCCCAGGACATGGTTCCCAACAATAGAGCAATCAGCTAGCAATTAATGGAGGCTAACAGCTGGGTTTGATACCAATAGAAGCAGACAAGCTGGAAGCTTAAGGGGAGACCAGGAAAAGAAACTGTCAAAAACTGCCCAGCTAGATCCAAAATGAAATTAAGAAAACACACACATATATATAAATATTTTTAAATGCTTAGGAATAAGTTGAAGATAAGAAGTACAAGATTTTACACTGAAATTACAAAATATTGTTGAGAGAAATGAAATAAAATCTAGATAAATGGAAAGATATCCTATATGCATAGATTGGAAGATTTATTATTGTTAAGATGCCAATAGTCCTCAAATTGATCTCCAGATTCAATGCAAACTCAATTAAAACTCCAACTTGCTTTTTTGCAGAAATTGGCAAAATAATCCTAAAATATTTGTGAAAATGAAGACCCAGAATAGCCAAAATAATATTGAAAAAGAAGAACAAAACTAGAAGACTCACACACTTCACAATTTCAAAACTTACTACAAAGGTACAGTAATCAAGACAGTGAGTTACTGGCATAATGCTAAACATATAGAGCTATAGGATAGAAATGAGAGTCTAGAAAAAAAAATCTATAAACTTATGCTTAATTGATTTTTTGACAAGGGGGCCAAGATAATTCACTGTGTAAATATAGTCTTTTCAACAAATTGTGTTGGAACAACTAGACATCCACAGGTAAAGAATGAAGTTAGACCCCTACTTTATATCACATACAAAAATGAACCAAAAATGGATCATAGGCCTAAATGTAACAGCTAAAACTGTAAAATTCTTAGACAAAAACAAAAAAGTAAATCTTTGTGGCTTTGGGTTAGGCAATGGTTTCTTAGATATGACACCAAAAGCACACACAACAACAACAACAAACATAGATAAACTGGACTTCACCAAAGTGAAAAAAACAAAACAAAAAACCTCTGTGATTCAAAGAACACCACATGAAAAAGAAAACCCACAGAAAGGAAGAAAATATTTGCAAATCATATATTTGATAAAGAATTTGCCTTAAGAGCATATAAAGATGACTTACAACTCAATAACATAATAAATAATTAAAAATGGACAAAAATCTGAATACATATTTCTATAAAGATGATAGACAAGAGGCAAATAAAGCATATGAAAAGATGTTCAACATCATTAGACACTAAGGAAATTCCTCAATGAGATATTACTTCACATCCACTATGATAGTTAAAATAATACAATAAAAAGTGCAGACAAGGATATGGAGAAATTGGAAGCATCATGCATTGCTGGGTAGGTATATAAAACAGTGCAGCCACTTTAAAAAAACTGCTTGGCAGTTCTGCAAATAGATATACACAGTCACCATATGAACCAGCAATTCTACTCCAACAGAAATGAAAATATATGGCCATACCAAAAAAAATGTATTTGTATGTTCATGGTAGTATCATTTACAAGAGCCAAAAAGTGAAAACAACTCAAATGTCTGTCAACTGATGAATAGATAAACAAAATATATATCCACAAGATGGATTATTATTTGACAATAAAAAGGAATAAGTATTGATACATTCTACAACATGGACGAACCCCAAAAAATTTAGGCTAAGTGCAAAGATCAAGTCACAAAGAATAATACAGTTTATGATACCATTTATATTGTGGAAATTAATAAAAAAAAAAAAAACCTTAACTAAATTGGAGTCAGGAAGGCCTGTAGGGGGAGCTCTCACACCCTATCACACATCCTCAAATACACCAAACAGGAAGAGATGGAAGCTTGCATCTTGGACAGGAAGTAAACCTGCTTTACTACTGAAGGAAGATTTCTCTCCCCACCCAGCAACAGCCCAACCAATGAGAAATGCCACAGCTCAGCCAATGAGAAGCCATTGCCACCCTGAACAGTTACTTTGCCCCCAATGGACTTTCATTCAGTACAGCCCCTCCCTACTTTCCCTTTTCCTCTATAAAGGCGGCTCTCCTTTGTTTTCCAGATTTGCCTATGGTTTGTCATAGCATGCACATTCCAAATTGCAATTGTTTCGGGTATTCCTAAATAAACTCGTTTTGAGATAAAATAACAGACAAATTTGCTTTTTAAGTTGACATATATGGTGTCAGACGAGTGGGATCCAAAGAAGGCGACCCCTGAGAGATAGTGACCCCCAGAATCTAGGGAGGTACCCGCACTGAGCCCCTTGTGTTCAACACTTCTGTGACTTGCTGCCTGGTTTCAGTTTCGTGAGTCTCCTCTTGGATTTCAAGCTCTGCTGCTCTCTTTGTGTTTTGAGCTCTTAGACTTGATTTGGGATCTGGAGAGGCTTGTCATCTCAAAGGAGGGACTCTGTCCTCCAGGTTCAAGACTCTGCCCTTGGGTTCAAGGTGTTGTCCTTGGTGAGTACTCAGTTATTTTCTGAACGCAGCACAGTTCCTTTTGGGGCTCAGCCTTGCTGAAAATCCAGTTTTTCTTTGGCTTTCTCATTCCTTTTGGAAGCAGGGCTGGAAATCCAGCAACATTTTTGTTTTTAGATTCCTCTGAGGATCAGGGATAGGACTCTAGCAACTTTCTTGGGTGTTCAGAGGAAATTTCAGAAGTGGGATCCCAGTCCATCTAAAGGTTCCAAGGGAAACCCTCCTTCCGGTACCCCAGCTGGGTTTATATTTAAGAACTTTGGGCCCTCTACATGCGCATTTTTAACTAAGTGGACCAAACTGACCAAAACCAGTCCAAAATTGCAATGGCCATTATGGGGAACTTTCCATCTCCCCAAACTAGCTTTTCTTAAAACCAAATTGGAAGAGCACGGCTCTAAAACTAAGCGAAACAAATAGTATGTCTATTTTCATTGGTATCCAGAGGCTTCTGGATATGCACAAAGCTCTAAAATCACTCAGTACAAAGTACCTTGTCTAAATTAGTCCAAAAAAACTGAAAAAAAAGAGGGAGAACAAAATGGCTTCTGATGCCTCATGTTCCCCTCCCCCTTCTCCTTTATCTCAGGCACTATCTTGTTTGTCCCCCCAGACTCCTTTGTCTCAGACTCCACCTTGGCAGCCACCTTGTGCCCAGGCCCTGCCCCCTGATGCCATCTTCCTCTCTGCAAAAACCTGCCCCCTTTAAAATCAGACCCTCTGAGGATTTCAATACTAAACACCTAATTACTATTTCTAAGTTAACTGAAACAAATAAACAACTTAGAAGGAAAATTTTAAATAGCAATTACCCTAGATTTTGATAATGGACAAAATGACTCCAAAAACAGCTCTAAAAGGACCCTTACAGCATGCAAATAAAAATCTTTAGTAAAAGACTTTGGCCACTTGAACAAGTAACCTTATCTTAGTCTATCTGCCAGAAATATAATTTGGATCCAACTATTCTTTTGAGTTTGGACCTGAGACATGGTTAAATGTTGTTTTTTTTTTTTAATTCTTTTTTCTTTTGGTGAGGAAGATTTGCCCTGAGCCAACATCGGTTTGGCAATCTTCCTCTTTTTGTTTCTTTTGTGCTTGAGGAAGATTAGCCCTGAGCTAATGCCTGTGCCAGTCTTCCTCTATTTTGATTGTGGGATACCTCCACACTATGGCTGATGAGTGGAGCAGGTCCGAGCCCCATCCGGGCCCGCAAACCCAGGCCACCAAAGGGGAGCATGTGGAGCTTTAACCACTCAGCCACGAGCCATGGCTAAACGTTTTAAAATGAAAGCTATGAGATCTCTGTTTATGTCTGCATAAGTGTATGCGTCTGTATTTTATAGAGATGTGATATTTTTCTAGTTCCAGATGGTATTGCTAGAATTGATTTGTAAAAAGCAATATTTAATTGACTTGAAAATAAGTGCTTATAAATTAAGTATTCCTAAATATCAGAAATAGAATAGAAACTAATTTAAATGCTTTTCAGGTTCAAATGATCTAGGATTAGTCTTTAGTACATAAAAGCTAGCTTAATGTTGTTGGTGTAAACAAAAAACAGACAGGTATTCAGAGTTGTTAGTATTGGCTTTAATGCAAATGTGCAAATTTTTCTCTGCCTCGGCTACTAGTCAAGTAGGCTCACACTGTCTCTGTTACAAAATTTGTAAGCAAGGTGCTGGCCTGGTGGCATAGGGGTTGGGTTCACGCTCTCCGCTTTGGCGGCCCAGGGTTTGCAGGTTCAGATCCCAGGTGGGGACCAACGTACTGCTTGTCAAGCCATGGTGTGGGAGCATCCTATATAAAGTAGAGGAAGATGGGCATGGATGTTAGCCCAGGGCCAGTTTTCCTCAGCAAAAAAAGGAGGATTGGCAACAGGCTAACAGGATTGGCTAACAGGATGTTAGTTCAGGGCTAATCCTCCTCACAGAAAAAAAAAAATTTCAGCAAGAAATTAACTTAAAATGATGGTTGGCTATTTAATGTCTCATCCAAGCATGATTGTTAAAAACAAATAATGTAAATAAGATCAAAGTTTATGCTAAGTTAAACTAAATAATGGATAGTCATTGAATACCCAAATCATTTTCCAAACAAGATGAAATACTCAAACATTAATTACTGAACATAGGTTTATCTACTTTTGGTATCCTATTGCAAAGAAACTAAAGATAAATTTGGTTTTGTTGGTAACCACATCTTGTAGCACATTGAAAGACTGCAGTATTCAAAAGGGCAGATAGTCCTAGAAATTATGAAATGTATTTATAAATCTACCAATCCACGATTGCTCACTTCTTAGTTTTTACTAGGAATTGGGGATTCTAAGGGTTAAGAATTCTAATATCTGTAACTAAAGCTACTAGAAATAAAAGGGAAACCTCTCTGTATGCAAGGAAAGTAGGACGTGTGTCTTGGTAAAAGAAAGTCTGAGGAATGGAAATGCATTCTGCAGAGGGGAAAGAATTTTATGAGTGGGCAGGACTCGCTAAGTTTGAAATAAATAAATTTTAATATCAAAATAAGCTGATGTAAAATAAAAGTTTAGTTTTCTTTTCTGTTAAGAGGACAGGATTTTCTTGGGCTACTGGTCTGCTCTTCATACCAGATTGTGAAAGCTTCTTTACATTTAAGCAATACACCTAGAAAACAGAGATTTTGTGTTTTCTTGTGTTGTTTGTATCAGGTCTTTACTTAAGAAAACTCAGTCTTTTTTTTTTTTTTAATTTTATTTATTTATTTTTTCCCCAAAGCCCCAGTATATAGTTGTACGTCATAGCTGCACATCCTTCTAGTTGCTGTATGTGGGATGCGGCCTCAGCCTGGGCAGAGAAGCAGTGCGTCGGTGCGCGCCCGGGATCTGAACCCAGGCCGCCACTAGCGGAGCGCGCACACTTCACCACTAAGCCACGGGGCCGGCCCGAGAAAACTCAGTCTTTTTAATATTAGAGGAGTTAAGTTTTTCTTACAACTATGTAATCTTTCATATTTACCTTTGAAACCTGTTATTGTTATTTTTGGTCAAAAAGATACTTAAGATTATTTCATAATGATCTGTGATCCTATTTGGTCAAGTGTACAAAATTTTTAATATTTTTGACAAGCTTCCCAAAATATTCAATTCTAAATGACATTTTTTTGGCCAGGATGTAACTTTGGGATTTTCCACCTGGGACATCTCAAAAGTTTATTCCCTCTCCTCATAAAAAGAGAGATATTACACTAATTAGGCTTACTTGGTATGTCAAATTACATGAGAAGCATGGTTGAAGAAGCAATTCTGAAATGTATCCTAAATATGAGAAATTCATGCAGTTGATGTGTCATCAACTGAAGGCAATAATAAACCTTTTCAGATTATATTGTACTGGTGAATATTACGAAAAAGTGTTCTAGAAATTGTATAAACTTCCTAAACATCTGATATGTCCTAATATAATGTTATTACCTGTAATTCTAGTCACTATCTAAAGTATATGTCACAAAAATACTCAAGTTTTTCTGTCAATTGCATTTACCCATTGCCTTGTTTTAAAAAAAAGTCGTCAGTTACAGTTATTGTTTTACTCAGAATTTTTAGACCCAATTTTACAGTATAATCACTACATATTCAACTTCAATTTTATATTGCTTAAATAGTAATCCTTCTCCTATTCTTATTTTCATTCTCAAATTCTACTTTATTGCCTAAAATTATAGTTAAAATTGATATGTGAGCCACAAAGTACTTTTGTTTGCACTTATTTTTTTTCACAGAACTCATTATTGTATATCCCATATTGCTAAGTAGCAGTCTGGTTTTGTCTTCCAATAGTAGAGAAAACACACCTGATTATATTTGCTGTTTTTTATTTCTGAAATAAATATGAATTTTATAAGAATAGTTTAACATGTACACTTATTGTGTAACACATATTTTCTGATTATATATTTACATTTCTCCTCCACCTTCCCTCTTCTTCCTCCACCACTTTCCTCTCCTTTTACTTCTTCTTTTGCTCCCCATCTTCTTTCCCGTCTTGGGCTTTCTCCTCCTTCTTCTATAATTCCTGGATTTTTTTTTTTTTTTACACTTTTGAATATAAAATATTTTCCCATAAAGATCACTATTTTTGTTTATTATTTTCTTACAATTTGGAAGCCAAATAGTGATTCATTACGTTTGTTCGTTACACATAAAGCCATACATTCACATTTGAATCTTTACTTCTCTAACTCTTCATATTAAGGATTTTTTTTCCATTGCCTTCTTTCCTGGTAAAATAAAGAAACTGACACAATTGTACACTCGCAGGCCATACTTCCTCCTGCTTAAGTTTCTGGTTGGTTAAATTTGGGATGGTTAAATTTTGACTCAGTTGCTCCTATTTATTCTCTTTTATTTTTCTTATGGCAATTATTATTATATTAGTTACATAGATAACCTAATACATGCAAATATTTTGAATTCTATTAGGATTCTTATTTACACTTAGTTCTGAGATTCAATAAGTTTATTTCTCAGTATCTGTCATTTTACCTAATTAAATTTTGATTCTCTGTTTTTATTTATTTCCTTATTGGTTAGAAAGTTCTTCTTGATACAGATTTTCAGGAAAGTCGTTTTTTGTGACACCTTCACTGATTTCAGCTCAATAATGATGTTTTGTTGTTTCCTTTACAAGTAAATAAAATATGGCATTTAGGTCTCTCTCTCTCCTCCTCTGCCTCCTACCCCTGTCCCCTGAATTACTTGGTAGATGATACTCTGTTGAACTGTGGCTCTGATATTCATATGTTCACTGGAGTAACATTACAGAATATCCCACTAGAAGACAGTACTAAGGGTGGACGAGTAAAGGTATGAGATTAAAAATAAAAACAAAAAATCTTAAAAACACAAAAAATTAATTTCCTCAGAACAGACTTTTTTTTCATCATATGTCTAGAAATTTGACTGATTCAATTATAGCATTTATTCAATCCAGGAAAGGTTTCTTATAATAAAATCTTGATTATTATTTGTTTTATATGTTCTTGAATCAAATACAGTGCTATTAAGTTTTTATACTTTGGATCTGATCCTTCTCCTACATATTTGTTTCCTCTCTAATTGCTTTAGACTTTTGCCATATTAATTTGCAACCCGTTAGAGTGGCTTTTTTGTACTCAATATCACTGAAAATGTTTTGTTGTGTTTATTTTTCTATTCAGAGTTATTATTTAAGATGTAAATATATTATTAAATTCACAGAATCTTTAATACTATATTATTTCATCCAGATCTTCTTTATTTCTAATACTATTTTATGAAGGCCATTCTTTAGTATCTATTATCTAATTTTTTTCATCACTGATTTCATAATACAACAATATATAATACAATGTATATGGTATCTTAAATTTACTTTTTTATACTGATGTAAATTATTTCTTAGAAGTACTTTCTTTTACTTCTCAAGGTTACTTTCCCTTTGTTCTACATGGTAAATTATTTCAACAGTTCTCTTTCAGTATCGCTTTCTGTTTGTCAATATTAAGTGGGAAAGGCATATCTGTACCTGTGAGTAGATTCTCTTCTATCCCTGCACTTTTCCCCTGGTAATAGTGTGTTAAAAAAAGAAAAACAAAACTAAAACAATTTCTTTCCAATCCTAATACTAAAGGCTGATAGTTGTAAAAGCATATTGACAAGTTAGAGATCCAGAAGACTAAGAGGAAAAAAGGAATTAGAAGCCAAAGTTAACTCAGCCACAAACATCTTTGCTCTCTCTCTTCTTGGTACTTAGTTTACTAGCTATACTAGAAGTCCACTTTATGTATCCATATATCTATTTAATCTGATACATAAATAACTGTCTGATCTTATTCCTAATGTTACACATATTTTGTCATTTAAATGGGGATATTTTAAGGAATTTTTATTCACCTATGAGTTTCATGGAACCCAATATTTCATTTTAAAAGGAATTAGTCTTTAATCTAATTATTTAGAACACTGAATCCTGCCTGTTATTTTTCCTCTATAAGGTTACTAGTGTTCTGCCCGTCAAAGCAAATAAACAAAAATACATAATTCAATATTCACACACACACACACACATACACACTCACAAAAATCAACTTTAAGAGAGGACATTCCCTTCAACCTCACCCACAGCAGCAATGCATAATTTAACAAGTTTGCTCCAAGTACAGCCTCTGATCCGCCCTCACTCATAACCAGCCAAAATAGCAATAGATTAAATGAATTATTTAAAAAATATACAGACTTCTGGTTTTATCTGTGACACATGAAGAGCTTGGAAGTAATCATTTCAAGTTGTCCTCATAACAAGGAAAAGCTGGACAAACTAAAAATCAGTAACTTTTCTTGAATCCTTCAGAGAACTGAGCTTACAGGATACACTATCCACCCAAAGTCAGGAGGGAAAGATGAATCCAGAGAGTTAGAGCTGAGATCTACTTACGTGGAGCAAAAGCCTCTCAAACCAGAAAACGGTAAGAACTTTTAAAAGGCAATTGTGATGAATTGCTGAGTATTGACTAGTATGAGAGTGAGAAACTCCTAGAATCCTTTGGAGGCTGCAGTCTTAGGTGGGTCCCTACACTTCCAGGGGCTTTACCTCCAGGAACTTCACCAGGCACTTGTAGTAAGTACAGTGCTGAGAACAAACCCTTCATATTGCTGGAAGGAGGAAGAAAAGAGTAATCATTGTGAAATATGCCCAGAGCCTTCTCTATAAGAAAGGCTTACTCCCTAGGAAAAAACGTTTTCTAGAGCCCTATAAAGAATTATTGGTAAAGGCATCTCTCCCATTCTGGCACCCTCTAGCCTTCTTGTCTCACACGAGGGGAGAGTATTCTGCAAGAAGAAACACTATTGAAGTTCACAGGCCAGAAATACAGGCCCATTAAAAGATGAGTTATAATTAGAAGATTATGGAATCCTCCACCTCCCCTATACCATACAACCACACCCACAGAGCTCCAGTATAATAATAGCGGATTTCAGAAGAAAGGCACAGACTCTCTCTGTGTGGAGGAGTACTGAGGGAAGCCCAGTCAAAACAGAGGACAAAAATAGGTCACTAGAAGAATATGGAGCCTCTGACAACTCTAGCTACAGCAAACATTTAATATAGACTAACTCCTAGCAAG
This sequence comes from Ceratotherium simum simum, assembly GCF_057802395.1. Classification (NCBI taxonomy): domain Eukaryota; kingdom Metazoa; phylum Chordata; class Mammalia; order Perissodactyla; family Rhinocerotidae; genus Ceratotherium; species Ceratotherium simum. Next base: position 31,834,910 of record NC_141928.1, on the reverse strand, counting down.
ATCAACATAAATAGTCATACTACAGACCTATTTACCTCTGTTACTATTACCCTAAATAACACGCCTGAATTACAACCAAAATTTACAAGGCATGCTAAAAGGTAAGAGAAAACACAGTCTGAAGAGACACAGCAAGCATTACAACCAGACACAGATATGACACAGATCTTAGAATTATCAGACCAAGATTTTAAAATAACTTTGATTGATATGTTAATAGCTCTAACGGAAAAACAATACAACAAATAAGAATGGTTCAGTAATATAATCAGAGAGATGGAACTTTTAAGTAAGAACCAAAAGGAATACTAGAAATAAAAAACACTCTAAGAGATGTGCTCATCAGTAGACTCAATATGGCCAAGAAAAGAATCAGTGAGCTTAAAATTATCTCAACAAAAACTTTCCAAGGGAAATTTAAAGAGGAAATAGAATAAGCAACAACAAAAAAATCTAAGAACTGTGATCAAGGGGCCGGCCCCGTCACTTAGTGGTTAAGTGCACACACTCCACTACTGGTGGCCCGGGTTCGGATCTTGGGCGTGCACCGATGCACCGCTTCTCCAGCCATGCTGAGGCCGCGTCCCACATACAGCAACTAAAAGGATGTGCAACTATGACATATAACTATCTACTGGGGCTCTGGGGTAAAAAAAAAGGAGGAGGATTGACAATAGATGCTAGCTCAGAGCAGGTCTTCCTCAGCATAAAGAGGAGGATTAGCATGGATGTTAGCTCAGGGCTGATTTTCCTCACAAAAAAAAGAAAAAAAAGAACTGTGATCAATTACAAAACTGTGACACATGGATAATTGGAATACCGGAAAGAAAGAAAAAAGAGAACAGAGAAGAAATTATTTAGATATTTGACATAATAATGTCCAGGGAGTTTCCAAACTCAATGACATACACCAAACCACAGATCCAGAAAAATGAGAGAAGACCAAAAGTAGTAAAACAATAACCACCACCTATCTAGGTATATCATCCTCAGATCATGCAGAATACCAAAGATAAAGAGAAAATCTTGGCAGAAGCCAGGGCAGAAGTGTAGGGGTATCTTATCTGTAGAGAAAGAGGGAGAATAATTGCAGTGGACTTCACATAAGACAGTGAGTGAAATATGTAAAGTATTGTAAGAAAAATGCAACCAACCCAGAATTCTATATCCAGTGACATTATCCTTCAAAAGTGAGGAAGAAATGATGACTTTCACAGACAAACCAAAGCTAAGGAGATTCATTGACAACAGATTTGCCTTGGAAGAAAGGTTAAATGATTTTATTCAGGCAGAATGACAATCATATAGGTCAGAAAATTGTTTCTACATAAAGAAAGGAAGTGTGTCAGAGAAGCAATAAAATAAGATAAAATAAAATGTTAATTTTTCTTTTTTGCAATCTAAAATATAACTGTTTAAAGTAATAATAGTAACAATGTATTGGGTGATAATAGCATATGGAGGGTGAGAAAAATGAACAGAATGTCATGAGGGGTGGGAGAAAGGAACTGGAAATGCTCTCTTAGAAAATATCTCCACTATACATGAAGCAGTATAGAATTATTTGAAGGTGAAATTTATAACTTCAGATGTTTATTATAAACAGTAAGACAAAAACTTTCTTTTTTTTTAAGAAAGCATAAGCAGATATGCTAAGATAAGAGATAATATGGAATCATATAAAATATTCAATCAAAACCGGAAAGAAAGAGAAATCTCTGAAAGCTACAAACATGGTTGGCATTAACCCAAATATATCAATGATCATCTTATTTACAAATTGACTACAACAATTTAAAGCCAGAGATTGTCAGAGTAGATAAAAAAACGAGATCCAACTATAAGAAACAACAAGATCCATTGTCTAGAAGAAACTCACTTTATATATAAAAACATATAGGTTAAAAGTGAAAGGATGGAGATATATCATGATACAATAATTTGTTGAAAAGCTGAAGTAGTTATATTAATTTCAGACAAAGCAGTCTTCATAACAAAGAAAATTATCAGGTATAAAGATAGATATTACATAATGATTAAGGGGCCAATTCTCCAAGAAGACATAACAATCCTTAATGTGTATACACCTAATGGAGCATGAAAATATGTGGGACAAAACAGACAGAACTGCATGGAGAAATAGACATATCCACTTATAATTAAAAACTTCAATACTCCTCTAACAGTAATTGATAATCAAGCAGGAAGAAAATCAATAAGGTATAGTTGACCTGAATAGGACAAGCAATCAACCCGATCTAATTGACGCTTAAAGAATATTCCATCAAACAACAGCAGGATACATACTCTTCTCAAGCTCACATAGAATGTTCACCAAGAGACCACATTCTAGTCCACAAACATGCATTAACAAGTTAATAAAAAAAGAAATCATACAAAGTATGTTCTCTGATCACAATGGAATTAAACTAGAAATCAACAACGGAAAGATAGCAGGAAAAAAATCTATATATTTGTAAATTAACAACATACATATAATTAGCATATGAGTCAAAGCAGAAGACTCAAGGGAAATTTAAAAATATTTTGAAGTAAGTGAAAATGAAAAATCAACTTACCAACATTTGTAGTGAATGCAGAGTGTAGAAGGAAATTTTTGAATTAAACGTATATATTAGAAAAGAAGAAAGATCTAAAATCAATAACCTAAGCTTCCATATTAGGAAACTGGAGAAAGAAGAGCAATTTAAGCCTAAAGCAAGCAGAAGAAAATAAATAATAAAAATTACAGCAGAAATCAGTAAAATTGAAAATGCAAAAAATATAGAGAAAATCAATAAAATACAAAAGCTGCTTCTTTGAAAAGATAAATAAAAGATGCCCCAATTAGAAAATCTGAAATGAAAAAGGGATCATCATTGCTGACCCCACAGACATTCAAAGGAATACTACAGACAACTCTACAAATTTAATAACTTTGATGAAATGATCCAATTACTTGAAAGAAACAAACTAATAATTTCACAAAAGGAGAAACAGATAATATGAATAGCCCTATATTTAATAAAAAAATTAAATTAATTATCAACTTTGCAAAAAAGGTATCACCGAGTCCTGATGGTTTCATTGGTGAATTCTACCAAACATTTAAGGACCTTTTCCAGAAAATAGAATCAAAGAGAGAACTTCCTAACTCATTCTGCGAAATCAGCAATATAACCACTAATCTCAAATCCAGATAAAGACAGTACAATGAAGGAAAACCACAGACCAACATATCTCATGAACATAAGCACAAAAATCCTCAAAAAATACTAGCAAATGGAATCCAACAGTGTATATGATGAGTTATACAACACAACCACAACTTTCAACCTTATTGAAGGTATGCAAGGCTGGTTTGATATTGGAAAATCAAATTCTCACATTTCATAAACATATCAATTGACACAGGAAAAGCATTTGACAAATCCAACACACATTTATGAAAAAAAATTAAAATTAACAAATTAGCAAGAAAGGAAAACTTTGTCAATTTGATAAAGAACATCTACAAAATATCTACAGCTAAAATCACACTTAATTGTGCAAACTGGATACTTGTCCCCTAAGATCAGGAACAAGGCAAGCATGTCCTACTTCATGACTCCTAGTCAACATCACCATGTATGTTCTAGCTACTGTAATAAAACAAGAAAAGGAAATATGAGGTGTATAGATTAAAAAGGAAGAAATAAAACTGTCCCTATTTTCAGACAATTGTATATAAAGAAAATCCCAAAAGATTTACAAAAAATAATAATAATAACCTCCTTGAACTAATACATGAGTATAACAAGGTCACAGGATACATACACCCCACCCAGATTCCGCTATCATTGACATCTTTCTTTAATATTTGTCACAATTAACAAACTGATATTGATACATTATTATTAACTAAAGTTCATACTTTCTCAGAGTTCCTAAGTTTTTCCTTAATGTCCTTTTATTAATTATTTATTATTTTATTATTTATTTATTAATTTCCTTAATGTTGATCCAGGTTATCACATTAGGATCTTCTCAGGATCCTCATGGCTATGACAGTTTGCTAGACTTTCCTTGTTTTTGATGACCTTGATGGGTTTTTGGGAGATCTGGTCACATATTGTGTAGACAAAACACTGTCACTGTACTGATAATTGTCTGATGTTTTCTCATGACTGAGGTAATATGGGAACTCTGTGCTTTATTTGCAATAATGCTGTAAATCTAAAATTGTTGTAAAAGAAAACATTTACTAACAAACTACATATAACCACACAGCAAAGACAAGGCAAAAGAAAATTTCTGAGTGTAGCTTTTTTTATTAGATGAATAAATGCAATGTGATTTGAAGGCTATACAGGCCTAATATTGGAGTGTAAAAATTACAATCAAGGTAGGTATAATTTTAGACCTTCTATCTCTCATTTGTCCTATAAGCAAGAAGCCACGCATAGCTCTCTGAATTGTGAATTAGCATTCCCTTATAGAAACCTCTCATCATTCTAAGAATTTGAGCCTAAGGATAAAAGTAGGACACAGTTGGATTGACCCACAAGCCAGAAGGCATTTTGCCCAGGAAACTCTCTGCAGAGCAAGCCCTCTGATGACGATAGAGAGAGAGAAGGAGCACTCTAAACTTATTTCTTCAAGGGCTCCATTTCCCATTTGGTTCATCTCTAATGTAGATTTGAACTCTTAATAAAATTCATTAGATAAAATGGTGGCTCAGCTGTGCAGGTTGATCCAAAGTCACAAATGTGCCTCAGAGGACAGTTTTTGATTTATGCAGAAAACGTGTTGAAATCATTTTTTTTGGTGGAATCAAATTGCAAGCTATGGTATTTTAACAATGCCCTGTGAATTTCAATTTCTAGAGTGATCAATGAAGCCAATCCTATTATTTGGGGAAAAAAATTGATGTTATTTTATTTATTGGATGCCATAAGAGGTTTTAAATTTTTAAGTAAAACTAAAAGAGTATTAATTTTGTTTGAACTATTGAAAATCAATTGCAGTAACATCATTTGCATATTATTTCTATTTAAATTGTTTCATGCAAATCATAAAATAATGTAAGGTATCAAGAGAAAACTGAAGTCATTCACTGAGGAGAATCTGATAATTTAAATTGTAAACCATATTGATTGGGTACAGACATTTTAACTTCTGATGAGTTTACCTGTATTTATAACAAATTTGGTCAAAATTTAAATGATGACTCCTAGTTTACATAAGATGTCAAAATACCTTCAAAGCAAGTTTAGCTAATAATCACCAATTTAGATAATATGTCAAAATATTCTTCAAATGTTGCAAGGTATCATTTACTCCCTAAATTTTACGTCCTCCACACCTTCACAATTTACTTTAGCTGGACTTAAATCCCTATTCATGTTTCTGCTTATAAGTGTGAGCTTGTGCAAATTTCTTGACCAGGCTGATCTTTTGTTTTCTTCTTTGCCAATTTGGGATAGGGAGGCAGACAGTAACCATCTTATAGGTTCAACATGAGGATTAAATGAGATATTTTACATTAAATACTTATTACAAGGGGTGGCACATTGAATTCCTCTACAATATTAGTTAGGAGGAGGAGGGACAGGGGGAGGAGGAAAAGGAACTTAAGGAAAACACATTGACTGGGCATCTATTTTGACCTAAGCACTGTCCTAAGTGATAGAACCAGAAGACAGATAAGACATAGATTCTGTTTTACGTAAGGCTACAGTCCAGTGGAAGAGAGGGAAATGCAAACCAATAGTTATAGGAAATCATGATAGGTGCTATAGCAGACCCGAGGAAGAGAACAGGTCCCTGTATGGGCATACAAAGAAGACAAATTACAGAACTTGGAATGCTTTATCAATTTCTATTGATATCAAGTTGAAGTCTCAGCCTTGCTTCAATTTTTAGACCAGTCTCAATTAGAGACAGGAATCGTAGAGTCTACCTTAATATCCAACTTTCAACAGAAACAATTGTCTTTTTCCTTCTAGGCCTATGTCATCTCCTTAACTCAGTCTCACTGGGGCCCTGCCCGATAAATACTTACAGATGACAGTTGATCACACTGCTTAGAATTCCAAGCACAGTATTCTCCCAATTCCTTTCTACTTTTCTCAAATCGATGATTAAGTTTTCAATTCCTCATCTCGAAAGATGAGAAGATAGGATGTTTCATGAAAACTAAATATACCACCAAGGGCTTCTGTGTACCTGGGAAAAAGAAATCCACATAAGACAAAATAGAAAATGCAGCTTTTTGTTGGAATTCACATATTATATATAATGAGAATGCAAAACCTTACTTAGACCTTTCAGTATACTATGCATATTCTAATTCAGGGTTCTACAGATGTTGAGTAATGCTCAAAATACTTATTTTTATTATAATAAAAATATTGTGTGTATAACACATTTCAGAAGTATAAAAGATACCAAAGAGAAAAAAATTAACATAATCTGACCATCCATTAAAAACACCATTAAACTGTTTTACAATAATTTTTAAATTTTTCTATATCTATATATTGTTTTTAACATGCATACTTTAACATTTTTATTTTCTTAAATAAAATGTTCTTCAAAAACTTTATTCATTACGCCTGCATAACATTTCATTTTACTGGTATAGCAATAAGCCACTCCACTTTTTAAGTTATTTGGTAATTTTTGCAATTATAAATTATGATACGTTAAATTTCATTATATTCTCACCATTCTGATTTTTTTCCTTACACAGATTCCATGTAGTATAAAAAATACACTATCAAAAAATGTAGTGATTTTAGGCTCTCAATACAACTCAAAATCCTTCCAAAAATGTAGGAGAATATCAATCTCATCATACAACATTAACACCTAATATTATTTTCTTTATAAATATCTGCAAAGTTGATAAGCAAAAAAGTCATTGCTACTTTCATTTGCTTACTCTTTTTTGTACTGCAGTCGGACTGTTCTTAAGTTGATTATTGAAAATTTCTATTTCTTCTGTGAATAATTTGTTCTTTATTTTCCTCATTGAAGAGTGTTATCTTATTCATTTTTCATTCTCCTAAGTGTATTTCAAATATTGAAGTTTTGTCATCCTATGTGTAAATATTTTTACCAATTGTTTTTCCTTTTCTTTTCTTCTTTTTCTTTTTTTAACTTAGAGAAGGCTTTATTTTCTAGGTGTTCTGATCTATTGAACTTTTGATTTTTCATCTTCCCTTCCTTTTATTAGAAATATTTTAAATATTCAAAACATCTAGAAAAGTTTGTTCCAGGTTTGATGTCAAAATATTTAGTCCAGTTGTAATTTGTGCTGGTGTGTGATGTAAAGTAGAGGTCTACTAGATTTTTTCCCTTTAAATACTACCTACCATGTTACATATTGGGTGTCACAGTCTCAGGATAGCTGGAGAGAGAGAGAGACTAATAAGAGCTAGAGCCAGGAGACTGGCTCAGAAAATTGTTTCCATACTTCAGAAGGATGGCTGTCTGCTTTTCTTGTCATTGTTGACCTTATATCCTACAGTTCTACCTATATTGGGAGTGAGTCAGCATTTTTACACTTATTTGATGCTACCTCTCGAGTACCGTTGCAGAAAACGTGGCACATATTTTTAGTTAAGGATATACTTCTTTATTTATTATTGCCTTAAAATGTAATTAGTAGAAGTGAACCTATACTTTTATTAGTTGTGGTAGAATATACATAATATTTATCACCTTAACCATTTTTAAGTGTACAGTTCAGTAATGTGAAGTATATTCACATTGTTGTGTAACCAATCTCCAGAACTTTTTCAGCTTGCAAAACTGAAATTCTATACCTATTAAACAACAACTCCTCATTTCCCCTGCCCCCCAGCCCCTGGCAACCACAATTCTACTGTCTTTTTTTATGATTTGATTACTATTGAGATCTCATATAAATGGAACCACACAGTATTTGCTTTTTTGTGACTGGCTTATTTCACTTAGCATAACGTCTTCAAGGTTCACGCATGTTGTAGCATGTGTCAGAACTTCCTTCCTTGTTAAGTCTGAATAATATTGTGTGTATGTATAAATCCATTCAAGAGACACTTGGATTGCTTCTACCTGTTGTCTACTGTGAACAGTACCTCTAGGAACATGGGTGTACAAATATCTCTTCGAGATACTGCTTTCAATTCTTTTGGATATATGCCCAGAAGTGGCATTTCTGGATCATATGGGCACCCTATTTTTAATTTATTGAGGAACCGCCATACTGTTTTTCATAGTGGCAGCACCATTGTACATTCCCACCAACATTTGAGCCTATATTTTGAAATATAATTTTCTCTCATCTGTTGTTTATAGCACTAGTGCCAGTTTTTCTATTTTATTTGTTACATATCTTTATGTAAATTTATTATGTACAATAAAATCCTAGAATAGGATTCCTTAACAATGATGAAAGTTAGATTTTAATCAGTGACTATCCCAGCCCTCTACTCCAGAGTGAGGGCTAAAGCTCTTTTCTTCTGCTGGGGTGAAAAGTTACAAAACAACTGTCTCATCATTTCAGAATTTCTCAGATTACTGTTGCTCAGTTGGGTTTTGGAGTTTATACCTTTGAACCTCGTGTGACAACAAAGACCAACTACAAATATTGCTTTTCATCAACTGTGCAATAACCCAACCACATATTATATACAATTTAATTTTGGACTCTACCTATAAGCATTAGAGAAAGCTCTGATTATTCTATTTTGGTTATAGATATGGGTATATTTGGCAAGGCAGCTGTCATCATATTTAACCAGAAGTTTGAGACTGCTTAGCTCCTTGTGCCCTGCCAACTGCAAATTCTGCAATGTCGGGTTTCTAAAACTCTCTTGGAACTGGTTCCCAATGTTTCCTCTGAAACAAGATATATGGCAATTGCTTACATGATTCTGTAAATGGCCCTTAGCCTGAATTAGTGATATTTTTACTAGAAGCTAAATGGAATAAAACTTTCTCTGGCTAACTAATATGTAGAATGTTAAAAACCTTAGTAAGCATAAAGGTTTGTTCTCAATTGCACCTCTTTCAAATAGAGAAATCCAGAGCTAGAGAAATTTAACAGCAGAGCAATTACTCAGGCAGTACATGTTTCCACATGGAAATTCTATAGCTGAGAATCTCGTCAAGATAATGTTTCAGGATAAATATATAGGAAGCAGTGAGAATAAGATGAACCACTGAGAATTAGATGATAGAATATCACAGAAAATTGAATTTCTAACCTATAAATAATAAGGACTTTGAAAAAAATAATGTTTATCCATCTTATAGATATTTAATATTAAGCTGTGTTTTTATTTGATTACGAATAAATGATGACAGGAAAAACCTACTGTATATTCTACTATTACTATGTTATATATCTGTACCATTTTAAAAGGTCTCAGTTAACAGCCAGGCAGGGATTTAAAGGCTAAGTAATAAATCACTATGTCAGTAACCACTAGGCAGGTCTTTAGGTACGTAAATGTGAAAACATTTGTATCAATTTATCCAAAAGCAGTGATTATTAAACTCTAAAGAGAATAATAAATATATCAAAAAGTCATGTATTTATTTATATTATTATTTTACACTCTGGCTAACAAACAAAGTAATGAAATCTGTTTCCATCCATAATATACTGGAGTACCAAATAAATAAACAATTCAATATTTTGCAAGAGTCAGGAGAGGTTAAGTGCTATGACAAACCCCAAATCTCTGTGTCTTACATAGTAAAACTGTCTTTCTCACTTACTTCATGTACAAAGCAGGCTGACAGGGAGGCTCTGATCTCTGCAGACATTCAGGGTTCTATACGCCTTTCCTCCTAAGGATCCACACTCCTCTGTACAAAAAAAACATCTTTATTCAGCTGATGGAGAAAGAGAATGGAGGATTCATGTGCGGAGTTTTGTAAACCAGGAGTGGAAATAGCATCTATCACTTCTTCCCACAGCCTATTGGCCAGAACTTAGTAACCTGGACAAAATTTCCTGCAAGGGAAGACTGAAAAATATTCTAACTTTGCTTCCAGGAATAGTCACCACTCCAGTATTTAACAGTCATTTCTCTTTGAATCTCTCCATGAACTGCATAGTCATATATTTTGCCAATTTCTTCTGGGTTGCTCATCTCTTATTGATATACAGGTGTTCCTTTTTTTTTTTTTTTTTTTAAAGATTTTATTTATTTATTTTCCCCCCAAAGCCCCAGTAGATGGTTGTATGTCATAGCTGCACATCCTTCCAGTTGCTGTATGTGGGACGCGGCCCCAGCATGGCCGGAGAAGCGGTGGGCGCCGGGGATCCGAACCCGGGCCGCCAGCAGCAGAGCGCTTGCACTTAACCGCTAAGCCATGGGGCCGGCCCCAGGTGTTCCTTACATATTATCTCTCCTAATTCTTTGTCACTTATATGCATTTTTTTGGTATCATCTCCTACTGTGGCTTTTTTTTTTTGTCCATTTTGTCCTATAAAATCTTAAAATATTGATATAGTAGATATGTATTTTCTTTTATTGTATTTGCTTTTTGCATATCTTTTCTCTTCTTACCCCACATAGCTTATACATCCCAAAAAATATATAGTGTATTTTATTTTCTTTTAAAATGTTTTAGAGTACACTTTTCACACAAAATATATGTTTTTTTGTGTGTGTGTTTTATTTTTTTAAGTGTAGATTTTCTTTGGAACAGGGTATCCATTTTGCTTAATCTTGTCTTCATTCTCTCTATTCTTTACTTTTGAAACTCCAATGAGAGAGAATGTTGTAATTCCCTTTTTCCCCTCATGCCTTCCAAATTTTTATATTTATATGCTACATTCTAGTTAAATCCCTTATGTTAGTCTTTAACAATACTAGTTAGCCTTTCAGCCTTGTCTTTTATGCTATTCAGCCCATCTTTTATTTTTTTAAATCAACAATTATATCTATCTTTTCTATAGCCTTCTCTTTTATTTCATGATGATGATCCTTTATTTAACTCTCCTTATGCTTTAAATAGGGTTACTCTGAAGCCCTCTTCTCATTGCTTTATAAAATCACAATTGGTTCAGCTTGTTTTATCTTGTTCATAGTGTTACCTTTCCTAAAATCCTTGCTGTTCATTGAATTTGTACTTAGAATCTGGAGAGGATAACCAATTCATCATCCCATGTTTCCCAAGATGTTCCTGGGTTGTAGAACTGGAAGTCCACAACTTAGGGACTCTGTTAAATCCCAGGCAAATTGGGATGGTTCGTCTTCCTAATTCTAGATCAAAATTCTCTGGTGTGAGTCCTGGGCAGTGGCTTTTGTCAAGACCTTGGAGGCTCCTGGATACTACTTTAGAGCCTTCTTGTTGTTTTCCAGGGCATCCTCCGACACCTGGGGTTGCAATTTTAACATACTCCTTTGACTTCCCATACCCTTGCTTCATTTTATAAATTTTCGATATTTCTAGTTTAGTAAGAGTGTCTTCTTTCCTATTTTGGAAATTGTACTATTTTTCAAATTTATTTTAATATTGTTTCCATCATGTTTTATGAATACTGTGTTTGAGGAACAGTTTAGAGTACATGCTGAGAAGGTCAATATTCTCAATATTCTCTTTATTTTCTAATTATTTCTCTCAATATTCTCGTTATTCCTCATGTAACCTGATCCTTTTGTTGCTGTTGTTGTCATGCATAGAATCCATAAAGAACACAATACTTAGTGAGGATTATTTAGTCCAATCTTTTGGAAAAGAAATGCTGCTTGAAATTAAGGGGTAGGATTGGACGTATTGACTATGAAAAATTTCAAGAAATCTTTACTCAAATGGATTAATTCAGTATATCATAAAGAGGAGTATTTTCCATATGTATATAAATATATATAACTTTATATATATAAAAAGTTATGCTATACCATGTTGATGGGGATTAATACAATCTAAAGTAAATGTATGTTTCATGAATTTTAGGAACCAAAATAATACACCAGTCAGGAAAGGACAGGTTATACTAAGGGGAAAGCAATCATTAAAATAATTGTAGCGTAAACAAAATAAGAAGACTCACAATTTTGGTTATGATGGAGTAGCTTGTATTTGATTAGCCTGCCATGAAACATCGCTATAAAAGTTGGACAAAACACATAGAACAATCGTTTGAAGGATCTGGAGGCCAACCAAAGTAGGCAGGACTAGGGATGGATTCATTCCTGAGATAACAGAGGCAAAACTAGGGGCACTCACATGCATCCTGGATTTTTCCCTCAGGACAGTTTTGGACACGAAGCACAGGAGAAGGTGTTGAGCAGAAAATTTTACTGGGCAAAGACAGAGATGGCAGTCTATACTGTCAGAACAACTAGGAATTCAGGTGGGAACTCTAGATAAGGAAGGAAAGATAAGAATCAAGCCCAAAAAATCTGTGTGCAACTTCTTTAAGGAATTTCACAACTTCTATGCTGCATCTTTGTAAGGAAAAAAACTTCAAAAAACTCAGTATAGGGGCTGGCTCGGTGGTGTAGTGTGTTTGTGTGCTCTGCTTCAGTGGCCCATGGTTCACTGGGTCAGATCCTGGGCGCTGACCTATGCACTGCTCATCAAGCCATGCTGAGGCGGTGTCCCACATAGAGCAACTAGAGGGATGTACAACTATGACATACAGCTGTCTACTGGGGATTTGGGGAGAAAAAAGGAAGATTGGCAACAGATGTTAGCTCAGGGCCAATCTACCTTAAAAAAAGAAAAACAGCATAAATCAATAGCTGTGAGGGTAAAAAGCTGAGCATAGATGTCAGCAATTGCATGGTGGTGGGGAGACAGATATTTTGGTCCTTCAGGTTGGTGAGGCCCTAGTATACCCATAAGACAATTCATAAAGACCTCAGAATAGCCATGCTCTGGGAATAATGGTGCAACAGAAGTAGAGAAGCCCTAATGTGTGCAATAAAGTAGAACAATGGAGAATTTTGACAGGAACATGGAATTTATATACAAAAAGCAGTAAATGAAAAATTTCAAAGTAAAGAAAATGGAATAATTAAAATTAGGTATTCGATAGATGGTTTAATAGTACATTGTACACAGACTATCAATATTAGTGAACTAGAAAATAGATTAAATGACACAGAGAAAAGGGATATAAATTGCTGAAAAGGATGTAAGAGTAATATGGATCACAAGGAAAAGGTTCAATATCTTAAAACTGGCACATCAGAAGGAGAGGAAAGAGAGGACAGTGGTGGAAGCAACATGATGAATAGAAAATTGTTAGATTTTTTTCCAAAACAAAATAGACATCAAAATATAGATTCGATTGCATTCTGAATCTCAGCAGGATAGACATTAAAAAAAAAAACCCTCAAGCTTGAGGAGTTATAGTCAACATGATAAACAGCAAAGACGAAAAGAAAATACTAAAGGTAGATAGAGGAAGCAAGATATTTCTTCCCAATAAACAAAACAAAGATTTAAGTTTGGCATTTAAATCAAAATGTTATAACACAGAAGACTATGGAATGACATCTTTGACCTGCTGAAAGAAAATAATCGCCAACTTAGATTTCTACACTAAGCAGGGATAGCCTACAAAAATATAGGTAAAATAAAGACTTTTTTTTTTAATCTAGTAAGCAAAGTCTAAGTGAATTCAGTGTCTGCACTGAGAGAATATTATAAGAAATTGTGCAAGCATGAAAAAAAATTCCATATGGAAACACTGCAGAAAGAAATAAATGTAAATGAACTTGGACTACTTAAAAGCTAATATAGTGCCTCGTACATTTTAAAATATATTCAGAATTATAATATATGAGGGGAAAAAGTACAAAATAGGAGAAGGAGTTAAGAAAGTTAAGCAATCGTATGATTTTTACATTGTTCAGAAACTGTTGAAAGTAGAAATTTAAGTCAAGGATGCATGTCATAATGCATTATTAAAATTATAATAATAGGTTATTTATTAAAAATATAATAAAAATTGGTAACAGATAGATTAAAAAGGTATAATAAAAAAATACCTGAACAACACAAAAGAAAGCAATGTTAGAGAGATAAGAGCACAGAAGAGATGGTACAAATATAAAACAAACAAAAAATAATAAAGTTAGACAAATATATAAGGAATTAAATATAAATGTAAATACTACAATAAAAGGAGGTGGTGAGAATTGTTAAAAAATTCTATCTACATTCTGTTTACAATAGACATACCTTTTAAAATAAAGACACAAAAGGGTTGAAAAGAGAAAAAGGTAGAAAAACTGACATATTAAGCAAACACTAATTGCATAAAACTGGTTTAGCCATATTATATTGGTCAATGTAAACTGGAAAAATAAATATACTAGAGATTAACATTTCATAATAATTGAAAGGTCAATGCAAAAGGAATACATAGTAATTATCAATTAGTACATGTACTTTATAACTTGGCTTCAAAATATGCATAACAAAAAAATGTACAAAACTGAGAAAAATAACAAATTAGCAGTAGCAATTAGAGATTTAACATTTCTGTCTAAAAAGCTGATAGATGAGACAGACAAAAATATTAGTGAGTTTACAGAAGATTTGAAATTTAAAATATCACTTCTTGACTATCTGTTGTGAAGGAAGATTGTTTTTAAAATTTCCAATATGTTGGAACAAAATTTTTGTAAAATAAAAATTTGAAAAATATTTACAACAAATCCAAATCCAAACTTTCATTATTAGATTTAACAAATCAAAATAATATTTCAATAAATGTAATCAGTAAAACATATAAGATAAAAAAGAATGACATAAACTTACACATTGTTCATTAATTAATATACAATTAATACAGATGTGGTAGTTGTATTCTTAATCTTTTGAGGAACCTCCACACTGCTTTCCGTAGTGGTTGAATCAATTTACATTCCCATTAACAGTACACAAAGGTTCCCTTTTCTCCCCATCCTTGTCAACCCTTGTCACAAGGGTTCCCTTCTCCCCATCCTCCCCACTTATCTCTTTGTCTTCTTGATGATAGCCATTCTAAAAGGTATGAGGTGATATCTTATTGTGGTTTTGATTTGCATTTCCCTAATGATTAGTGATGTTGAGCATCTTTTTGTATTCCCATAGCCATTTGGATGTCTTTATGAATTTGATGAAAGAAATTGAAGAAGACACAAACAAATGGAAAGATAGCCTGTGTTCATGCATTGGAATAATTAATATTGTTACAATGTCCATACTACCCAAAGGCATTCATAGATCCAAAGCAATTTCTATCAAAATTCCAATGGCATTTTTCACAGAAAGAGGAAAAGTAATCCTAAAACTTGTATGGAACCACAAAAGACCCCAAATAGCCAAAGCAATCTAGAGAAAGAACAAAGCTGGAGGCATCACACTTCCTGATTTAAAACTTTATTACAAAGTTATAGTAATTAAAACAGTATGGTACTAGCAAAAAAACAGATGCATAGACCAATAGAGCAGAATAGAAAGCCCAGAAATAAACCATCACATATACAGTCAATTAATATTTAACATGGGAGCCAAGAATACTCAGTGGGGAAAGAACAGTCTCTTCAACAAATGATGCTGGGGGAAACGGATAACCACATGCCAAAAAGTGAAATCAGACCCCTATCTTACAGCACTCAAAACATTAACTGGAAATGGATTAAAGACTTAAATGTAAAACCTGAAACTGTAAAACTACAAGGAAACATGAGGAAGAAGCTCCTTAACATTGGCTTTGGTAATGAATTTTTGGAATTGACACCAAAAGCACAAGCAACAAAAGCAAAAATCAACATGTGGGACTATAACAAACTAAAAAGCTTATGCACAGCAAAAGAAACAATCAGTGAAATGAAAAGGTAACCTACGTAATGGGAGAAAATATTGCAAATCATATATCTGATCAGGGGCTAATATACAAAATACATCAAGAACTCATGAAACTCAGTAACATAAAACAAACAATCCAATTTAAAATGGGCAGGGGGGCCAGCCGAGTGGTGTAGTGGTTAAGTTTGCATGCTCTGCTTCACTGGCCCGGAGTTTGCAGGTTCGGATCCCAGGCATGGACCTACACACCACACCGCTCATGAAGCCATTCTGTGGCAGTGTCCCATATACAAAATAGAGGAAGATGTGCACAGACATTAAGCTCAGGACTAATCTTCCTCAGCAAAAAGAGGAAGAGTGGCAACAGATGTTACCTCAGGGCCAATCTTCCTCACACACACAAAAAATAGGCAGAGGAGTGATATCATCATGATGGCAGAGTGAGTTGTTCCCTTTGTCTCTCCCCTCTAAGTTACAACTAAATGGACATTCACTAACCAACAGAGGATTCCCTATACAACACAACAGGATGCTGAGAGATCCACACAGACATACATCTAAGGTGAGGGGACTGGATTACTGGGAAGCAGTGGAAGTAGGTGAGCGGAAACCCCCAGTCCCCAGCAGCAGTGATCCAGGTCGTGGGTCCTCACACAGTGGCCGGTACAAGTGTCACAGGAGGTAGGGGCAGACTGGCCTGCATGTGAATACTTTCGGAGTAGTAGCCTGACCCGCAGGAGTGCCCACCATACCACGGTGGCCTGCCCATGGGAATGCTCCACACTGAGTGGTAGCACCTCAACCCCCATGAAGGAGTCCCACCTACCAAGTGCAACAGCTCAGCTGAACCACCTGAGAGTGCAGAGCCAGTCCATGTGAAAGAAAGTGCCTCTCTCACCTTGCATAGCAGCTCAGCTGATCCCCTGCCAAGTGCAGTGGCCTCACCCACATGAGAGCGACCTGCGAGCGGAGCACAGAGGCCCTGCCTGCATGTGCATGTGTAGCTCTCCAAGAAGACGCAGCCAGCCCACACAAGCACAGAGCAGCCCTACTAGCACAACTTACAACAGACAAGGCAGGATCAGAAAACAGCTACTGCCCCCCATTCCACCAGCAGTGGCAGATGGAATCTGCGACCTGATACTACCATAGATGTGCCAGCAAAGGATCAATTCATCAAACACCATGAAGAATTACAATAACACTTCAGAGCAGAAGGAAAATGACAAATCTCCAGAAATCAATCCTGAAGGCAGAGAAATTTACAATCTAAATGAAAGAGAATTCAAAATAATTGTCATAAAGAAATAACGAGTTACAAAAAAACTCAGAAAGACAGTTCAATGAACTCAGGAATAAAATTAAGGAGCAGAAGGAATACTTCAGTAAATAGATTGAACCGATACAAAAAAACCCTACAGAAATTCTGGATATGAAGAACACAATCAATGAGATAAAAAATAATCTACACAAACCTTAAAAAATAGAGCTGAGGGGACAGCCTGGTGGCATAGTGGTTAAGTTCATGTAGTCTGCTTTGGTGGCCCAGGGTTCACAGGTTTGGATGGCAGGTGCAGACCTATGCAGCTCTTATCAAGCCATGTTGCAGCAGGTGTCTCACATATAAAATAAAGGAAGATGGGCAGAGATGTTACCTCAGGGTCAATTTTCCTCAGGAAAAAGAGGAGGATTAGCAATGGAGGTAAGCTCAGGACTAATCTTCCTTGCCAAACAACAAAAAAAAAATGCTTCAGGTGGAGGAGGAACAAGAACTAAGATTTTTTAAAAATGAAGGAATTCTTTGAGAAATATCTGACTCAATTAGGAAAAGCAACATAAAGATTATAGGTATTCCAGAGGGAGAAGGTGAGGAGAAAGGAGCAGAGAGCTTATTCAAAGAAATAATAGCTGAAGACTTCCTAAATCTGGGGAAAGAACTGGACTTACATGTACATGAAGCCAATAGAACTCCTAATTACATCAATGCAAAAAAACCTGCTCCAAGGCATACGATAGTAAAACTGGCAAAAGTCAATGAAAAGAAAAAATATTAAGGGCAGCAAGGCAGAAGAAAATAACCTAAAAAGGAACCTCTATCAGGCTTTCAGCAGATTTCTCAGCAGAAAACTTACAAGATAGGAGAGAATGGAATGATATATTCAAAATACTGAAAGACAAAATCTTTCAGCCAAGAACACTCTATCAAGCCAAAATATCCTTCAGAAACAATAGAGAAATAAAAGCTTTCCCAGATAAACAAAAACTGAGTGAGTTCATCACCACTAGACCTGCCTTACAAGAAACAATGAAGGAAGCCCGCTTACCTGAAACAAAAAGACAAAGGTTGACAAGGCTTTGAGCAAGGATATAAACAGACAGACAAAATCAGAAAATTGCAGCTCTCTACCAGAACAGGTTAGCAAACAGTTAATTATAACATAAAAGATAAAGGGAAGGAAAGCATCAAAAATAACTATAACCACTTCAATTTAGTTGAAAACTCACTACACAAGGAAGAATACTTTGTGACAACAATAACTCAAATGGGGAAGAGGAAAGGGAAGGAACCTGCTTAGGCTAATGGAGATAAGAGGTTAAGAGAAAATGGACTACCTCATCTATGAGATCTGTATAGAATCCTCATGGTAACCACTAAACAAAAAAATCAGAGTAGAGATACAAATCATAACTAAAGACAAAACTGAGAAAACCATCACAGAAAACCACCAAACTGAAATGGCAGTCAGAAACACAAGGGAAAAGAAACAATGGAAATATAGAATAACTGGAAAGCAAGAGATAAAATGGCAGTATTAAGCCCTCATATATCAATAATCACTCTAAATGTAAATGGATTGAATTCTATCAAAGAACACAGAGCGGCTAGATTAAAAAACAAGACCCAAAAATATGCGATCTCCAGGAAACACATCTTGGCACCAAAGACAAACATAGGCTCAGAGTGAAGGGATGGAAGACCATACTCCAAATAAATGGCAAGCAAAAGAAAGCTGGTGTTGCCATACTTATATCAGACACAGAAGACTTCAAGATAAAAAAGACAACGAGAGAGAAAGAGGGGCAGTATATAACATTAAAAGGGACATTCTACCAAGAGGACATAACACTTATGAATATACATGCACCTAACACAGGAGCACCAAACTACATACAGCAACTATTGACTGACCTAAAGAGAGAAATTAACATCAACACAATAATAGTACGGGACCTCAACACCCCACTTACATCAAAGGACAGATCATCCAGACAGGAAGTCAACAAGGAAACAGTGGCCTTAAATGAAACACTAGACCAGATGGACATAATACATATATAGAGAATACTCCATCCAAAAACAGTAGAATACACATTCTTCTCAACTCCACATGGAACATTTTCAAAGACAGACCATATGTTGTGAAACAAATCAAGCCTCAATAAATTTAAGAAGATTGAAATAAAATCAAGCATCTTTTCCACCCACAATGCTATGAAACTAGAAATTAACTACAAAAAAAAAAGCTGGGAAAGTCACAAATATGTGGACACTAAATGACATGCTGCTGAACAACCATTAGATCAATGCAGAAATCAAAAGAGAAATCAAAAAAACACCTGGAGACAAATGAAAGTGAAAACACAACATACCAACTCCTATGGGATGCAGCAAAAGTGGTCATAACAGGGAAATTCATAGCAAAACAGGCCTACCTCAACAAACAAGAAAAATCTCAAATAAGTAACCTTAAACTACACCTAACAGAACTAGAAAAAGAAGAATAAACAAAGCCCAAAGTCAGCAGAAGGAGGGAAATAATAATAATAAGATGGGAAATAAATGAAATAGAGACTAAAACAACAGAAAGGATTAATGAAACTAAGAGCTGGTTCTTTGAGAAGATAAACAAAATTGATAAAGCCTTAGCCAGACTGACTAAGAAAAAAAAGAGAGAAGGCTCAAATAAATAAAATTAAAAATTAAAGAGGAGAAATTACAATGGATACCACAGAAATACAAAGGATTATAAGAGAATAATATGAAAAACTACACCCCAACAAATTGGATAACCTAGAAGAAATGGAAAATTTCTCAGATGCCTACAACCTCCCAAAACTGAATCAAGAAGAAATAGAGAATCTTAATAGACCAATCACAAGTAAAGAGATTGAAACAGTAATCAATAACCCCCCAAAAATAAAAGTCCAGGACCAGATGCCTTTTCTGAAGAAATCTACCAAACATTCAAAGAAGATTTAATACCTATCCTTCTCAAAATACTCCAAAAATTGAGGAAGATGGAATGCTTCCAAACTTATTCTATGAGGTCAACATTACCCTGATAGCAAAACCAGACAAGTACAACACAAAGAAGGAAAATTAGAGGCCAATATCACTGATGAACATACATGCAAAAATCCTCAACAAAATATTGGCAAACCAAATACAGCAATACATAAAAGGACCATACACCATGATCAAGTGGGCTATATTCCAGGGATGCAGGGATGGTTCAACATCCACAAATCAATCAACGTGATACACCACATTAACAAAATGAGGAATAAAAATAACATGATCATCTCAATAGTTGCAGAGAAAGCATTTGACGAGATCCAACATCCATTATGATAAAAACTCTCAATAAAATGGGTGTAGAAAGAAATTATCTCAATATAATAAAGGACATAAATGAAAAACCCACAGCAAACATCATACTTAACAGTGAAAAACTGAAAGCTATCCTTCTCAGAACAAGAACAAGACAAGGGTGCCCACTCTCACCACTCCTATTCAACATAGCACTGGAGGTTTTGCCCAGAGCAATTAGGCAAGAAAAAGAAATAAAAAGGTATCCAAATCGGAAAGGAAGAAGTGAAACTCTTGCTGTTTGCAGACAACATGAGCCTATATATAGAAAACCCTAAAGAAGCCAGCAGAAAACTATTAGAAATAATCAACCACTACAACAAAGTTGCAAGGTACAAAATCAACTTACAAAAATCAGTTGCATTTCTACACACTAAAAACGAACTAGCAGAAAGAGAAGTCAAGAATACAATCCCATTTACAATTGCAACAAAAAGAATAAAATATCTAGGAATAAAATTAACCAAGGAAATGAAAGACCTATGCACTGAAAATTATAAGACATTATTGAAAGAAATCGAAGAAAATATAAAGAAATGGAAAGAGATTCCATGCTCATGGATTGGAAGAATAAACATACTTAAAATGTCCATATTACCTAATGCAATCTGTAGATTCAATGCAATCCCAATCAAAATCCCAATGATATTCTTCATGGAAACAGAACAAAGACTCCTAACATTTATATGGAACAACAAAAGACCCTGAACAGCCAAAGGAATCCTGAGAAACAAAAGAACAAAGCTGGAGGCATCAGAATCCTTGACTTCAAAATATATTACAAAGCTATAGTAATCAAAACAGCATGGTACTCACACAAAAACAGACACACAGATCAATGGAACAGAATTCAAAGCCCAGAAATAAAACCACACTATCCATGGACAGCTAACCTTTGACAAAGGAGCCAAAAATATACAATGGCAAAAGGAGTCTCTTCAATATATAGTGTTTGGAAAACTGGACAGCCATGTACAATGGAATGAAAGTAAACCATTATATTTCACCATACACAAAAATTAACTCAAAATGGATTAAAGACTTGAACAGAAGACCTGAAACCACAAAAATCTTAGAATAAAATATAGGCAGTACACTAACTGACATTGGTCTTAGCAGCATCTTTTCAAATACCATGTCTACTCAGGCAAGGGAAACACAAGAAAAAGTTAACAAATGGGACTATATCAGACTAAAAGTCTTCTGCAAGGGAAACAAAACCATAAAAAAAAAGAAAAGACAACCCACCAACTGAGAGAAAATATTTGCACATCACATATCTGACAAGGGCGTTAATTTCCAAAATACATAAAGAACTCATAAAACTCACCACCAAAAAAAAAAAAACAACTCGATCAAAAAATGGGCAGAGGATATGAACAGACATTTTTCCAAAGAAGATATGAGATGGCCAACAGGCACATGAAAAGATGTTCAACATCACTAATCATTAGGGAAATGCAAATCAAAACTACAATGAGATATCACCTTACACCTGTCAGAATGGCTATAGTTAACAATCCAAAAAAGAACAAATGTTGGAAAGGATGTGGAGAAAAGGGAACCCTCATACACTGCTGGTGGGAATGCAAACTGGTGCACACACTATGGAAAACAGTATGGAGATTTCTCCAAAAATTAAAAATAGAAGTACCATATGATCCAGCTATCCCACTACTGGGTATTTATCCAAAGAATATGAAATCAACAATTCAAATAGATTTATGCACCCCTATGTTTACTGTAGCATTATTCACAATGGCCAAGATGTGGAAGCACCCCAAGTTCCCATCAACTGATGAATGGATGAAGAAGATGCGGTATATATATAGAATGGAATAGTACTCAGCTATAAAAAAAAGACAAAATAGTGCCATTTGCAACAACATGGATGGACCTTGAGAGTAATAGTTACGCCAGATAAGCCAGAAAGAAAAAGACAAATACCACATGATTTCAGTCATATGTGGAAGATAAAAAAACACATGGATAAAGAGAACAGATTAGTGGTTACCAGAGGGGAAATGGGTGGTGGGGTGGGAGAAAGGAGTAAAGGGGCATATATGTATGGTGACAGATAAAAACTAGACTATTGGTGGTAAGCATAATGCAGTCTATATAGAAACTGATAAATAATAGTGTACACCTGAAGTTACACAATGTTATAAAACCAATATGACCCCAATAAAACAATTTAAAAAATAAACCAAAAATACAAATGGGCAGAGTAACTGGGGCCAGCCTGGTTGCACAGTGGTTAGGTTCGTGTGCTCCACTTCGGCAGCCTGGGGTTTTCGGGTTTGGATCCCGGGCATGGACCTATGCACCACTTATCAAGCGATGCTGTGGAAGGCATCCCACACATAAAATGGAGGAAGATGGGCATGGATGTTAGCTCAGGGCCAATCTTCCTCAGCAAAAAGAGGAGGATTGGCAACAGGTGTTAGCTCAGGTCTAATCTTCCTCACACACATCAAAAAAATGGGCAGAGTAACTGAATAGATATTTTTCCAAAGAAGACAGCCAAATGGCCAATAGGCAGGTGATTGCTTTTCTGAATGTGCAATACAATATCATCATCTATTTTAATGATAATTATAATTAAATTATGAAACATTTCACAATAATATGCAGAAAATCTGCTTTTCCAAGATTCTAATTTTTCTTTGCCCTTTAATCTTATCTGCCATGGAAAACAATGTTGTACTCCCTCTAAGGGTGGCTTTATTAAGATCATTAAAAATTACAACTGGTAAACTTATTTTTAAACTTTGGGGCCAAACTGGTTTCTTAGCTTGCTGAAACACTAAATGAGTTCTTCCCAAAGTTCAAATGTTTTCAACATAACTTTCCTGTCTTGAAAACCATCATACCTCAGCATGCAATGAAATTTTTTTTAATGATGTGCTTCCATAATAACACATGAAAAAGAATAGTCTTAAATTGAACAGTTGACCCTTAACATACTTCACAATTATTACTTTCCCACTAAGTACACTTGTTCAGTTTACTGACTCTTTTTTTTCTTGAAGCAAGAGATTTTGATGATGGAAACATTGTGTTGGAAGTTGCTCAATCCAAGAAATCCTGCAGAATGCCTTCCTGTCATTGCAGTTATACCATCAGAACTAAATAGTATAGAAAACCTGAACTTTAAATGACTTTTTTTTTTAATTTTTTGTTTATTCCAGTAACATTGGTTTATAACATTGTATAAATTTCAGGTGTACATCATTATACTTCTATTTCTGCATAGATTACAACACGTTCACCACCCAAATACTAATTACAACCTATCACCACACACATGTGCTGAATTATCCCTTTCGCCCTCCTCCCTCCCCCCTTCCCCTCTGGTAACCACCAATCCAATCTCTGTCTCTATGTGTTTGTTTGTTGTTGTTATTATCTACTACTTAATGAGGGAAATCATACGGTATTTGACCTTCTCCTCTGACTTATTTCACTTTGCATAATACCCTCAATGTCCATCCATGTTGTCACAATCAAACGACATTTGATGGAAATGGACTCTATCACAGTCTACTGATGAATGATTGAAGATGGATTTTGAAAACAATCTTTACTTGCTTAATTTTGAATTAAAGTTAAAATGAATATTCTAAGCTTGCTGAAATTAAGTAATATACAGTGTGTATATTACCAACATATTTGGATTGCAGATATACCCCCCAAAATTGATGTTATCAACATCTGTGAATTCACCAAATTTTAACGACAAAATGTATGAGCTTTCTTTGTTCCACGAGTTGATCTTTCACTTCACTAACCAGTAATCCAATATGTTGAAAAAAGACATCAATGGAAAATGATCCAATTCTAAGCAAAAATCTTTAGAAAATTGTGTTCTTTTTAGTCCTAGCAACCCGAAGTAATACTCTATAAGAACATCACAAAACTGTTTCTAGGCCAAATTCTGAACACCTGCTTGTGTTGGCATTATTTTTCATTTGAATTTAAAACTTTAGATTTTATATATAAATGCTGCTGCTCAATAGTTGATGGTTTTATTGCTTCATTAACCAGTATATCTTCACAAACAACATGCTGTGGTTTGAGCACTTCACTATTAAATATGGCTGCAAAACCAAACTCCATATATGGGGGAATGTACTTCCAAGTAAAATTAGTACATACTCTTTTGAATGCCATTAATTCCAAACTACTTGCACCATCATTATTTGACTAACATACCTGCATTCAGAAAAGTCAGTGTGCATGCTTCTTTTTTGACATAAAGGACAGGAAATTTTGTTTCATTAATAATTTGTGCTCAAAATAAACTAATATTATTACTTACCAAATTGGACTAACAATATTTAACTATAAACACAAAACTAGCTTGATCACAAATGAATTTTATTTTAAAGTAGCAAAATAAGAGATTAGCTAAAAGTTTACATTTAGCTATAAAAATAAATGAAAGAATTTATTGTCTTAGATTTTAATAAACTTTGGAAATTGTTGTTAGTGCCCTCAGGTCGATTCTGACTCCTAGCGACCCCATGTATAGCAGAGCAGAACCCTGCCAAGTCTTTTTGTACCGTCCTCTCACCTTCAGGTGCTATATCAAAAAATGCTCAGCTGCTATTCGTCGAGTTTTCATGGCCAATGTTTTGGAAATGGGTGGCCAGGGCCTTCTTCCTAGTCTGTCTTAGTCTGAAAGCTCCACTGAAACCTGTCCACCATGGGTGACCCTGCTGGTACTTGAAATACCAGTGGCATAGCTTTCAGCATCACAGCAACCCACAGTGTGACAACTGACAGGCTGGCTAACTTTGGGGATATAGCTGATGAATAGCCTTAATACATCAATTATAATACATCCTCCTGCAAAAGACTAGGTCACAGCACCATCTGCATGTAACTTATCTTGTGATAAGTTACACACAAACATGTCTACGTACTGTTCATAGAAACACATCCACTGATCACGTGCATGGATGTTGTGGCCACATCAAATTGCTGTGAAAGTTTCTAAATGCTTACTTTCAATTACAGAAATTGCCTCATTTGAATATCAGTAATAGTGTCTAAGATACCTCTAGTCTATGTACCACACTTTTAGTAGCACTGGTATAAAACACTACACAAACCCTAAATTAATAATATACATGATTTTTAAGAACACAGAGAATGTTTACTCAAAATATCTTTTTTTATAAATTTCAAAGGGTTGAAATCATATACAGCATGTTCTCTGGCCACAGTAAAATTAACCAAGGAAACAAAGGTTAATAGGAATTCTTCAAGAATTTAAAATTAATCAACATAATTATAAATAGTGTGGAAGTCAAATAACAAAGCATAATAAAATTGGAAAATATTTGAAACTAAAAGATAATAATATGATATCTCAAAACTTACATGATTCACCTAAAAAAGAGTAACAAAAGGAAATGTATTGTTTTAAGGCATATATTAGAAAACAAGAAAAGCTAAAAACCTATTACCTGAGCTTTCATCTCATAAGCTAAAGAAAGAACAGCAAATTGAACTCAAAAAGAGGTGAAGACAGGACATAAAGAGGTAAGAACAGAAACTAATGAAATATAAGGCAAATGAATAATACAGAAAGCCAACAAAACCATGTGTTGGTTTTTAAGAAGACTAACAAAATTGATAAATTCATAGCAAGACCAATCAAGGAAAAAGAAAAACAATGTAGATACTGGAAACATTAATGATAAAAGAATATTAAAAACAATTTTATGTTAATCAATTACTCAATTTAAATTACCTGGACAAATCCTTCAAAGTCACACATTATCAAAAGTGACACAAAAAGAAATAGAAAATCTAATACTTATCTATAAAAGTAATAGAATCAAAAATTAATAATCTCCCCATATTAAAAGTACTAAACTTAAATGACTTCACTTGTGAATTTTTTCAAACACTTAAAAAAGTAACATCATGGGGCCCGCCCGGTGGCATAGTGGTTAAGTGCGTGAGTTCTGCTTTGGCGGCCCGGGGTTCGCAGGTTCGGATCCTGGTGCACACTGATACACCGCTTATCAAGCCATGCTGTGGTGGCGTCCCGTATAAAGTAGAGGAAGATGTGCACGGATGTTAGCCCAGGGCCAATCTTCCTCAGTAAAAAGAGGAGGATTGGCGTCAGATGTTAGCTCAGGGCTAATCTTCCCCCACTCCCCCAAAAAAGTAACATCATTATTTAAAAAAATGGAAAACATAAAAAAGACTGAACTCTTTCTTAAATTTTAATGAAAACAGTAGAAATTTGATGCATATATATGGTAAGGACAATAGAAGGAAATAATATTATTGGCTAATATTTCTCATGATATGGATGCAAAAATCCTAAATAAAATATTAACTACTTAAATCTAGATGCATACAAAAAGAATGTATTATCATGGAGAAATTGGGTATATTTCAAGATTTGTTTTGCATTCTAAAATAAAACTATGTTATCACATTAAAAGCTTAAAGGAGAAAATACATAATCTCATTAGATGCAGAAAAGAATAATTTGATAAAACAACACTGTTTTAGGATAAAAATTCTCAGCAATGTAGAGATAAAAGATAACTTTTTAGGTCTGATAAATGTTATCTACAAAGCAAACAAGCAAGAAACACACACACACACACGCAA
This sequence comes from Ceratotherium simum simum, assembly GCF_057802395.1. NCBI lineage: Eukaryota > Metazoa > Chordata > Mammalia > Perissodactyla > Rhinocerotidae > Ceratotherium > Ceratotherium simum. Next base: position 31,807,825 of record NC_141928.1, on the reverse strand, counting down.
TGGTACAAACCTGAATGCTTTTGCCCTAATGTTGGGAACAAGACATGTATGTATGACCAGTATAACCACTTCTATTCATATTGCATTGGATTTTCTAGTGTTTGGAGTAAGGTAAGCATAATAAGTAAAAGGTGTAAATATTTGAAGAAAAAGAAAGAAAAATAATTATTTGTAGATGACAATATTATGTTGATAGAAAATCCGCAAGAATACACAGATATAATACTAGAAATGACAAATGATTTTAAGAGGATCAAACAATAAATGTCAATGTATGAAAATCAATTCTCATTCTAAATTCTTTCAACAAACAAGTAGAACATTATATTAGAAAATACACTTTAGAATATCATTAGACAATATCATCAAAAAAAAAACCCACATGATGTTTGGAAATAAATCTAACCAAATGTGTTAGATGTCTAGTCTGAAAATAACAAAAAATATTTGAGGGATATTATGAAAGGAAGGCTCTCTAATAATGTAAAAATATATGTGGAACAATATTGTTCATGAAACAGTTGTTTTAGAATATTTGCCTTAATATCTCCAATTCTTGACTCCTCCTTGCGTCCATTCCCTATTTGTAATACCCTATCAATCTGACCCTAGGCTCAATTATATTACTTGCTTTGGCCAATGGAAAGTTAAGAAACACAACACAAGGAGAGATTTAAAACGGGCTTAAGTGATTGGATTGGTTCTTGATTATTGCATCTCTGTCTTTGGCATGAGAACATGCCTGAGTTTTATTGCTTAAGATGAGAGATCTGGGAAGTGGAGGCAGGACAATTCAGTTGCTCCCTCATCAGCTAAAGGTACGCCAACTCCCAGACATACAAGCAAGCTCAGCAGAGACAAGAATGATCTGATCTGCACACTGTTTTTCATTCTCAGCCTCTCCAGCAGGCAGTAAATTCTCAAAATATGATATGGTCTCAAGGTGTGGATCAAAACAAGTATGTGGCCAAGAATCTCTATGAAATAACTTCTGAAGGAATTAAGGTGATGCATAGTAGGCCTACTCGCTGGATAAAAGGTACCTATTTAGCCTCAGAGTGGGTCCCACAGAAGCCAGATTCCACAGTACCTGTAAATAAATTTATGAAGATAGTTATTTCTGGAAAGCAATGTTGCTGTTGCTTTCAGAGTACTAATCAGATATCTATAGATAGGAAGCCCACTAAGAATTTAAAGAAACTGTACTCACCATAAGATTGCTTTGGTGACAGAGATGATCAAATTTGTTAAAATAACTCTATGCATCCAATTTCTATAGGTAGGAATCAAGATAATATGTTCTCTAGAGGCCTATATTTCAATCCCATGTCAAAAGTAGCCAAGAGTATTGGGGGAAAATTGACATCTCACAGGTTAGAGTCATGCTATGGAAAGCAATTAACTGAGAAATCATTCCAAGAAAGCGGAACTGGGATATAAGTTTTTATATTCTCCATTGTGTAAGGAATATCACATTTGTCCAGCAATATTGCAGAATTGGTGTGATCCAGTGACTTCAATGTGTATCCAACTCTTGCTATTTTTGAACGTGAGTGTTTATTGAGATTGTTCTGTCTCTATGTCATCATTTTATGTTATGGGTATGTGGCACAGGTAACTTGTCTTTTTATTTCATAGGTGTATGGATCTAAAAATATAATCTCTGGACCAAATATAGATCACAAAATACTAGTTTTCCAATTTGCTGTCGTAATCAGGCGAGATAGTCAGGGTCTTAGGATAAGAGTGAGCATATTTTACATATAAACAGGAGGTAAACAATAATAGCCAAAGGATGGAGTTTGGCAGATCAACTGCACTGATGGAATCTAGTAATTCCTTCTCCCTCTATCCATAACTTTAACGTGAAACTTCCTAATGCCTTCCTACTCTGGCTCTGGATTTGCCATGTGTCTTGCTTGGTCCAACGACAAGACAGCCAAAATGATGCAAGATGTCTTAAAAATCTTGCATGTGTTTCGGCCGCAGTCACTCCCGCACTCCTGACTTTGCCATGAAATTATTCTTAGGTTAGGCTGCTAGAAAAAGAAAGATACATTAAGTGAATCCAGGTCATCTCAGTTGCCCCAGAAGGAAGCTGTCTTATTTGGACACTTATAAATGGATAGTCATCTAACCTCAAATATATGAATGAGGTAGCGAAGACCAGGTGGACCACCAATCTGACCCCTCGGTTCATGAACTAAACAAATGCTAATTGATTTAAGCCACTGAGGTCTGAGATGTCTTATTAGACAGAATTATTATGAAAATAGGTAATGAATACAAACCTTGCCCTCTGTGACACACCATGAACACAACTTAATCCAAGATGAATTGTAGACTTAAACATGAAAGGTAAAGCAATTACTTTTCTACAAAAAAACATACAGAAACATGTTATCATGACACTAATCATAAAACTAAAGATTGATTTAATTGGACTTCATTAAAAGTAAAATTTATATTCATTAAGGGACACCATTATAAGAGTTAAAAAGTAAGCCACAAGGTGATAGAAGACACTTGTAATACATAAACCTGACACAGGACTTATTCAGAAGACGCTATGAGCTCCTATATATTACTGGTAATATGAGGGACATAGTTTGTGACTTCATTAAACTTAATTCCACTAAAGGAAAAATAAATAGGCAGGTAAATAAAATGAAAGCATGAGAGGAGTCCTAAGAAGGAAATTAGTTAGATATTATGATAGGAAATAATGGAGATTTTACTTGAACCAAAATATACGAAGGAGGTAGCTATGGAAAAGAAGAAAAAAAGGCTGGAAAGAACATTTATGAAGACAGAAAAGATAGGATCTAGGAAAGGTAGGTCCCAAGGAAATCTGAAGCATAAACAAACTGTGCATCTGTCCTGAACATCGCCTTCCCTGGGCTTGTGGTTTGGAACCAATAGACGAAGAAGAAAAAACATTTTATATATTCTTAGAATCTGTCGATTATTTTAAGGCCACTTATAACTCTTTATTTGAAAAGCTGATCCTTAACTGATTTAAACAGTAGTTTATTATTTTATACACTTTAACAGATAGGTGCTAAAATATTGCCAGGATGTAAAGGCTTACTTTCCCTGGTTCTTAAAGAAATATGCTACAATAACTTTTTGTAGAGAATGTGCACATGGAGTACTAACTACAATTTTCTAAGAAAAAAGACATTAGGTTTTGTATCAATCATGACTATGTGTTCTTAAGAAAAAGTTGACAGACCTTCATACTAGAATATAACACAATAGATACACTGTAAATAAAACTAGATCATTACCCAAAAAAAGTACAACTGGCTTGATTTTATAAAATATATCAAGTTTCAGATATTGTACCACACTATTCCACAAGCATAAGGGTTAACAGTAAGTAGCATATGTTACTGACTGCTACTGAAGGATAGCCTAGTAAAGAAAATAATTCAGTTTATAGGATAAATAAGGAACAAAGATATTGAAAAACAATGTGACTAACCATACCCAGAGGAAACCATTCAGATTCAATTTCGCCTTCTATTCCTGACAATGCTGTCTATATATTAAATATTGTGACTGGAACTCAGAGAAAAGTTTATATATAACCTTAGCAATATAATAGATGCAGCATATTCTCCAAGTGCATGTCGGAAAACAGATGTGATGAAACAGTATTGAACAGATCTCCATAGATCAATGCTGGGTGAATGCTGTGACCAACAGAATGGGCCTCGAAATAGGCCATTCTTCACATCAATTGATTCTGTCCAGTGGCCATAGCTCACTCTATCAATGTCTTCCAAATGCATGAATCTCCTGATCCTAGCATCATAGGAGGTAACTCTACAGTTGAAATTTGGAATCAGGCACTCAGGGCATGAGAAGTAAGAAACAACATAGGCAAATTCAAGCTGGAATTAGAAGTGTGGTATGTCCAACTCAAACCTCAGAGAACTAGGAAAGACTGGTACAAAGTGATGAAAAATATGAATAAGAAAGAAATTTCCAAGATAAGATATGTGAGATCTTCAATTAGTGAAGGAGGAAGGACTGGTAGAAATTAACCTTGATGGTTGGTCTTTACGCAGTCATAAAATAGATTAAAGAAGGTCCTGACCCTGTCAGCATACCTGACCGCTTCTCCCATTCCAAGTCATCTCGAACCACCAGGAAGATGGATGTTAGAACAGACTGAGTCTGAGTTACAGAAAGACATATGAATGCTTCTGTTACTCTATTGTTTGGACACTTCTTTCCTGGGCCCATCTGACACCCGAAACTGTTCTATAGGTCTGATTCTGATGGGTAGTTTCATTATTTTATTTTTATTTTTTTTAATTTTTTGTTTATTGCAGTAACATTGGTTTATAACATTGTAAAAATTTCAGGTGTACATCATTATACTTCTATTTCTGCATAGATTACATCATGTTCACCACCAAAATACTAATTACAACCCATCACCACACACATGTACCAAATTATCCCTTTCACCCTCCTACCTCCCCCCTTCCCCTCTGGTAACCACCAATCCAATCTCTGTCCCTATGTGTTTGATTATTGTTGTTATTAACTACTACTTAATGAAGGAAATCATACGGTATTTGACCTTCTCCCTCTGACTTATTTCACTTTGCATAATACCCTCAATGTCCATCCATGTTGTCACAAGTGGCTGGATTTCATCGTTTCTTATGGCTGAGTAGTATTCCATTGTGTATATATACCACATCTTCTTTCTCCATTCGTCCCTTGATGGGCACTTAGGTTGCTTCCAAGTCTTGGCTATTGTGAATAATGCTGCAATGAACACAGGGGTGCACGTACCTTTACAAATTGGTGTTTTCAAGTTCTTTGGATAAATACCCAGCAGTGGGATGGCTGGATCATATGGTAGTTCTATCCTTGATTTTTTGAGGAATCTCCATACTGTTTTCCATAGTGGCTGCACCAGTTTGCACTCCCACCAGCAGTGTATGAGAGTTCCCTTCTCTCCACATCCTCTCCAACACATGTTGTTTCCTGTCTTGTTAATTATAGCCATTCTGATGGGCGTGAGGTGATATCTCATTGTAGTTTTGATTTGCATTTCCCTGATAGTTAGTGATTTTGAAAATCTTTTCATGTGTCTGTTGGCCATCTGTATATCTTCTTTGGAGAAATGTCTGTTTAGGTCTTTTGCCCATTTCTTAATTGGGTTGGTAGTTTTTTTGTTGTTTGATGGGTAGTTTTATACTTCTGCAGAAAACTCAACTTGTCTTACTGATTATCCAGTCTGAATTAAGACAAAGGAGTAGTTATAAACCTGTATCATTCTACGATTCCCTACTTGAATATTTTTGGAAATTACGTTGATAGGATCTTGATAGACAGGGACTCAAGAATGTCAGATTACTGTTTTGTCAATCATCACTTCTCCTGAGGGGTTCCCAGGGAAACTATATATAATGCAAGAAACAAAGAGCATGATGATATTTGAAGAGTCTTACTTAGAGCTGCACAAGGGCCTGGACCTCCAATTCAATGCTTTCTGAGAAAGGTTAATTTAGAAGAAGCAACTGAAACTTCAAGGTTTAACTGGAACCTCCAACTCTCTTGAATTCCAAATCTTAGGATGTTATCATCCTCTGGTCGTCTACATTGTCAGAAATTAAAAGAAAAAAAAAGGACACAGTGTAGCTTTTACTTTCCAGAAGGAATTTTGATCCACGAACAGACTAAGGGAAATTTATGATACTAAAATATCAAGACTTTTAAGTTTCAGTGCTTTAAGATAAGTTCATCATTTACACAAAAAGAAAATTAATAACTTCATGAAGACTTTCTCTGAGTTCACTTGATCTTATTTAAAAATAGTTATTCTACTTTTCATCATAACTCTTAGAATCAACTAATTTTACAGATGATGTCTTGAATGCATAACTGACTTAAGTTCACATGTTGCTTAGAAGCAAGTTAAAAATTAGCCAGAAATTACTCACCTATTAGTACCTTGGAAATATTTAAAGGATATGACACTCTCCAACAACGTCAGAGGGACACTAAGGCAGTGATTTCAACTACAGGTTTGTAGGCATGGTCACACACAATAGGAGGGGGGTGAAAGTGAGAGGAACCTGAATAAATGGAGGGTGAGGCATATACGTAGAGTTTGAAAAGAAGTTAGTCTCACTGTGTACATATAAAATAAACACATCAGTAAAATAAAATTCTTATTTAAAAAGGAGACTAGGACAAAGATAAGAAAAATGAACGTCTAAAGTGAAAAATACAAATACCTTTAAATATGCTAAAATAAAAATCTTCACTCATGAGACCAACAAAGATTAAAATCACAACAAAAAGTTAATTCCTAATATTGAAGTACTACATGCAATGGGCGTTTTTAGATATGACTACTGTAAGTAACAGTGTAACTGCTCTTGTGCACAGTTTGGGACTAAGGATATTTATTTTATGGACTAATCTGACAAGGAAACAAAAAGAAATGTAGTTACATTTTATAGTCAGGAAAAATACTTCTTTATAACCCTGGATTCATTACTGTCTGGTTATCTAAATGTTTAGGCAGATTATTCTCTAGCCAAGAGAAAATGCCCGTCTCTTATTCCTTCAAAGCGCTTTTCAATAGTTATGTCCTCACTCCAACAGCTATGCTTAAATCTTGGACTACTCAAGCTAAATAACTTATCATCTGAAACGTCCACAGCCATTTTCTGTCCCACTGCTCTTATATTGTCCTCATAGTTCTTATTACTAAATGAAATAATTTACTTATATATTATTATTTAATTATTGTTTTTGTGCTTGTTTCTACTACCAGAATGTAAAGCCTTCTATCAAATTTTATTGCTTAATTAGAATTTACAACTAAATAATAAGGTACTTGTCTATACAGGTGTTCAAAGATGTGTGACGGTTTTAAATCAACAATTATTGATCTCACCAATTAATATACCATTATTGTTAGAAGAGTATTGAGTCGCTCACATAATCAAATAAATAGATTTTAAACACTAAGTTTTAGTGAGAACCAATGAGGTAAGACATATAGAAGTTATTTAAATGGAACTACCATACCTGATACAATAGCAAGTCAACACTCTCTGTCACTACCTGGAGACGCACTGACAATGAACATTTGTTCACATAAGTCTAGATGCTAAATTCACCTGTCACATTTTATCTCTAACTGACCCTGAACATATGCATGACTCTTCAAGGTTAAACATCCTGTGCAGAAACAACTGATTCATTGTAATTAAACCGCATGTTATGTGCAATTTGTCAGAGTATCCAAAAAGGGGTTATCTGCTTTCCTTTTGATTAATAACACTGTTGGATTAAAAACTCTACCATCTTGGGGCCAGCCCAGTGGTGTAGCGGTTAAGTTTGCGTGCTCCACTTCGGCAGCCCAGGGTTCGCAGGCCCGGATCCTGGGTGCAGACCTACACACCGCTCATCAAGCCATGCTGTGGCAGCATCCCATACACAAAACAGAGGAAGATGGGCATAGATGTTAGCTCAGGGCCAATCTTCCTCAGCAAAAAGAGGAAGAGTGGTAAGGGATGTTATCATGGCCAATCTCCCTCACCAAAACAAACAAAAACTCTACCATCATGCTATTCGTTTTCTATTTATCAATTTGATTTCTTTTCTTTCCATTTTCCCCTTTTTTTTGCCTTCTTTTGAATTAACTGATTTTCTGTTTCAATTTTAGCTTCCTTTTTGGCTTATCTGCTATAAATCTTTGTTATACTATTTTAGCTGTCGTTGTTTTAGGGTATATTATATATATCTTTTTTAGTTTACTTTCTAGTAATGTTGTAGCACTTCATGAAATGTATAGGAATCTTATAATAGTATATTTCCATTTCTCCTGTGCCAACTTGTGTACTATTATTTTCATATATTTTATTTTATGTATGCTATAAATGCCTTACTACATTTTTATCATTTATAAGATTCAATCATTTATTGAAGAGATTTAAATAATAAGAAAAATCTTATCCATGTGTCATTATCATTTATGGTGCTCTTTATTCCAAAATCTATATTTTCATCAGGTATCATTTTCCTTCTGCCAGAAGGACTTCCTTTAACATCTCTTAGAATATTTCTATTGGTTATGACATATTTAAGCTTTCAATGCTTAAAAAAGTCTTTATTTCATCCTCATTTTTGAAAAATATTTTCTTAAGTATAGAATTAAAAGGGGGACAGATTTTTCTTTCTGTGCTTTAGAGATGTTGCTCCACTGTCTTCTCACCTGCATTGTTTATGATGAGAAATCTGCTGTCATTCAATTTTGTTCTTCCGTAGCTAATGCATCTTATTTTCCTCTGCCTACCTTTACAATTTTCTCTTTATCACTGGTTTTAAACAATTTGACTATGATGTGCTTTTTTGTAGTTTCCTGTATGTTTCTTGTACATGGGATCTGTTGTGCATCTTAGATCTGAGGGTTTAACATTTAAACCAAATTTGAAAAAAATTTTGGCCATTATTCCTTCACATATTTTCTGTACCCAATTTTTGTCTGGAGATTCCAATTACACATATTTTGGGATAATTTAAGTTGTATTAAGGCTCAGTGTACCTCTGAAGTTTTATTAAAGTCTTTTTTCACTCTGTGTTTCATTTTGGATAATGCATAATGCTATGTCTTTAGGTTCACCCTATAGTTTCTTCTGTAGTGTTTTCTGCCATCAGTCACATCCAGTGTATTTTTTAATCTCAGAAATTGTAGTTATTATATCTAGAAGCTCAAATTTAGTCTTTTTTTATCTTCTATGTCTTAATTTTTACAGTTTTTCTGAGATATAATTCACATACCATACAAGTCATCCATTTAACATGTATAATTCAGTGTGTTTTAGTGTGCTTTCACATATGTTCAATCATTATCATAGTAAATTTTAGAACATTTTCATCTACTCAAAAAGGAGCCTCATACACTAGCTATCAACCCCTGCCTACCCATTCCCCTCTCCAGACCCAAGCAACCACTAATATACCTACATCTCTATAAATTTACCTATTCTCAATATTTGACACAAATGGAATCATAATATGTGTTCTTTTATGAATGACTTCTTTCACTTAGTATAATGTTTTCAATGTTTATTCATGTTGCAAGTTGTATCAGTACCTCATTCTTTTTGTGACAGGATAATATTCTGTTCTATAGATATGCCACAGAATGTTTATCCATTCATCAGTGGATGGACATTTAAGTTGTTTCCACCTTGTGGATATTATGAATAATGCTGCTATAAGTATTCATGCACAAGTTTATATGTGGACATATGTCCTAATTTTTCTTGGATATATACTTAGGAAGATAGTGAAACTGCAGAGTCATATGGTAACTCAATGTTTATCCAATTGAAGAACCACTGGACTCTTTTCCCAAGTAGCTGCACTATTTTAAATTCTCACTAGAGTTATGAATGTTTCCATTTCTTGACATCCTCATCAATGACTGTTATTGTATGTTTTTTGATTATAGACATTCTACTGGGTGTGAAGTGTTTTCTCATTCCCTAATGACTAATGATGCTGAACATCTCTTCATATGCTTATTAGCCATTCATATATCTTCTTCAGGGAAATGTCAATTCAAATCTTTCATCCATTTTTAATTGGATTGTCTTCTTCTTGTTGAATTCTAAGTGTTTTATTTTTTTTTCTTTTTGGTGAGGAAGATTGGCCAAGAGCTAAAATCTATTGCCAATCTTCTTCTTTTTGCTGAGGAAGATTGGCTCTGAGCTAATATCTGTGCCCATCTTCCCCTAATCTGTACTTGTGTTGCCACCACAGCATGGTGGTGCATTGGTCTGTGCCTGGGATTTGAACATGTGAACCCCGGGCTGCCGGAGCAGAGCACATGATACAACCACTGCGCCACTGGGACAGCCCCCTGTGTTTTTTTAATATTCACACCAGATATTCATTACCAGATATAATTCATTGCCAGACATAATTCATTACCAGATATAATTTACAAATATTTTTGCCCATTCTGTGGGTTGTCTTTTCTCTTTCTTGATAGTGTCCTTTGAAGCACAAAACTTCTAAATTTTGATGAAGCTTGTCAATTTTTTTCTTTTGTTGCCATATCTAAGATTCAATACAAAATCTGAGGCCATGAAGATTTGCACTTGTGTTTTCTTCTAAAAATTTTATAGTTTTAGTTCTTACATTTTGGTCTTTGACTCACTTTGAGCTAATTTTTGTTTATGGTATGAGGTAAGGGTCAAATTTCATTCTTTTGCATCTGGCTCTCCAGCTGTACCGGCACCATGTGTTGAAAAAACTACACCTTCATCCAGAATTTGTCTTGGCACTCTTGTCAAATGTTAGTTGACCATAAACACACGATTTATTCTGTACGCTCATTTCTATTTCATTGAGTTATATGTCTATTCATACGCCAGTACTACACTGTCTTGATTATTGTTGCTTTGTAGTACGTTTTGAAATTAGGAAGTGTGAGTCCTCCAACTTTGTTCTCCTTTTTCAAGATTGTTTTGGCTATTTTGGGTCCCTTGCAAAACTTTTTGGATTATAGAATCAACCCGTTAATTTCTACAGAGATGTCAGCTGACTTTCTGATAAGAAATGCATTAAATCTGTAGATCTATTTGGGGAAGTATTGCCATCACGACAATACTTAGCCTTCCAATCTATGAACATGGGGTGTTTTTCTATTTATTTATATTTTCTTAAAATTCTTTCAACAATGTTTTGTAGTTTTCAGAGTATTAGTTTTGTACTTCTTTTGTTAAAAAATCCAAATATATTTCATTTCTTTTGGTGCTATTGTAAATGGAAATGTTTTCTTAATTTCATTTTCAGATTGTTCATTGCAAGTTTATAAAATACAATTGATTTTTGTATATTGATCTATCTTGCAACTTGCTTTGTTTATTAGTTCTAATAAACTACTGCACTCTCATCTGTTTAGTGTTGGGTGTCATGTGTTCAGCCATCCCTATAACTAGAGAGCAGGAATCTGTCCCACAACCATGAAGTTTTCTTAGGATGTGATTAAAACAATACGTAAATATACACTGAATTAGTTTTCCACTTCAATATAAATTAAAAATAAATTGAATAATAGGTGTTCAGTATACTCAATGATAAGTTCTCTCTAGTTCAAAGAAATCCTTTAATATTTAACAATTATTTCTCACAATGTCATTCTTTTCTTTTTTGTTTTACTGTTTTTTTATTGAATATATTTGACACTATAATATTGTGTAAGTTTAAGGTGTACAATGTACTACATTGATACATTTATATATTGTAATATGATTGCTGTTGTAGTTATATTTATCACGTTACATATTTATTATATAATATTGTTGTCTTTATTCATTGTACTGTGCATTAGATCACTCTTGTTTATTTACTATTCATTGCATCACAATGTCATTCTTTGTATGTGATAGAAACTCCACTGAAACCCCTACCTTGTCTTTTCTCAAGGTAGGGCTAAATAATTACTGTGATATGGTTCTTTAAATTTCCTGGCAACTGAGAGTGAGACAGAGATGTACACATGCTCATATTTTTCTAACTTGCATACTTCATAAAGCAATTTCTGGAAACTAATCCTGATAACTTCTCATTATCAGGATTCTATGCATTGGATTCTCCCTTTTAGCAATACTACCCATTTAACATACATTATATTCAAAAATATTCTCTTCAAGTATAGAATACTACATCTTTACTTCATCTGTTCCGAATTTAGTACACTAATGTTGAACTTAAAGAGAATAAATTTAAACTTGCCTTAATTACACAATTACTATGTTACAGATATTTAAGATTTGTTTTATAAAGGAAATAATAAAAAATAATAATAGCAATACTAACACATCATATGCCACACACTGTTCTAAGGATTCCCAAGTACTTAATAAATATTTAATAAAATATTCAATAAAATAGGATTTATTAACTATCCTCATTTAATAGATGACGTGATTGAGACACAAAACATTCAAGTAATTGTCCAAGTAACAGATTGGACATGTAATAGAACTGGGATTCATACACAGCCAGCTGATTCCAGAATCTGTGCTCATCATCATCATATAATAGAAGATAGATATATTCAGAGAAAAGCAACTATTTTTCTCACAATCATATGATGTATAAGTGCATGAGTGTGCCAATGCATTCTGACAATATTTCAATTATGTAAACTCACATTATGTGTTTCAACATTTCACATTGCTTTTATCCCTCCCTCCTCCCTAGTAAATATCTCTCTGAAAGTTAAAGTTTCCCCCATAGACAATTAAGCAATTCTCAGTTTCTGTTTTTTCCATCATGGCTGTAGTCTCAAAAACTTAATATTAATCTAAAAGTTGATGGCATGGTTAAAAAGTACATGAGCCTTTTTAAAAAGAAAACTATTTTTACTTCCTGCATTCACACACACACACACACACACACACACACACACACACATACTTTTAAACACACAGAACTGTCATATAAACACACAATTGTAAGCATAACAGCAAAATGTCACTTAAAGTAATACCATCACTAGAACCTCTAAAATATTTAGCTACAAAAAGAGGGATGTGAAACATTTAGATTTAAGGAGTTTTATTTTTTAAATACCTTTTGTTATAGTAAAATGAGAAAAGAGACCAAAAACTATAATACACTTGCAGAATTCTTCAGGATAGATCATACATTAGGCCACAACACAAACCTCACAAAATACATTTAAGAAGGCTGAGATCATATCAAGCATCTTTTCCAAGCCACAATGGTATGACACCAGAAATCAACTAGAAGACTAAAACTGGAAAAGTCACAAATATGTGAAGATTAAACAAAATGCTACTAAACAACTTCGGGGTCAACAAAGAAATCAAAGGACAAATAAAAAATGGCATGGAGACAAATGAAAATGAAAACATGACATACCAAAATCTATGATATAGCAAAAGGGGTACTAAGAGGGAAGTTTATAGCAATATAGGCCCACCTCAAAAAACAAGAAAAATCTCAAATAAGCGATCTAACATTAGACTTAAATGAACTAGAAAAAGAAGAACAAATGAAGACCAAAATCAGTAGAAGGAAGGAAATGATAAAAATCAGACTGGAAATAAATGAAATAGAAACATAAATGACAATAGAAATGATCACCAAAACTAAGAGCTGGTTCTTTGAAAAGATAAACAAAATTGACAAACTTTTAGCTAGACTCACTAAGAAAAAAAGAGAAAAGGCTCAAATAAATAAAATCAAAAATGTAAGAGGAGAAATTAGAAAGGATACCACAGAAATACAAAGGATTGTAAGAAAAAACTATGAAAAGCTATATGCCAACAAATTGGATAACCTAGAAGAAATGGATAAATTCTTAGAATTATACAACCTTCCAAAACTGAATCAAGAAGACAAAGATTATCTGAATAGACTGATCACTAGTTAGGAGATCAAAACAGTAATCAAAACTTCCCAAAAAACTAAAGTCCAGGAACAGACTGCTTCCTCAGTGAATCCTACCAAACTTTCAAAAAAGACTTAATAACTATCCTTCTCAAATTCTTCCAAAATATTGAAGAGGAGGGGACGCTTCCTAACTCATTTTATGAGGCCAACATCACTGATGAACATAGATGCAAAAATTCTCAACAAAATATTAGCAAATTGAATGCAATACACTAAAAAGCTCATACACCACAATCAAGTGAGATTTATTCCAGGGATGCAAGGATGGTTCACCATCTGCAAATCAATCAACATGATATAACACATTAACAAAATGAAGAATAAAACCTACACCATCATCTCAATAGATTCAGAGAGAGCATTCAATAAGATTCAGTATACATTTATGATAAACACACTGAATAAAATGGGTAGAGAAGGAACGTACCTTAACATAATAAAAGCCATACATGACAAACCCACAGCTAACATCATACTCAACAGTGAAAAAATAAAATTATCCCTCCAGATCAGGAAAAAGACAGGGATGCCCAGTTTCACCACTCTTATTCAACATAATACTAGAAGTCCTAGCCACAGCAATTAGGCAAAAAAAAAAGAAACAAAAGGGATCCAAACTGGAAAGCAAGAAGTAAAACTGTCACTATAAGCAGATGATGGTTTTATATATTAAAAACTCTAGAGAATCCACCAAAAAACTATTAGAAATAATCAACAAATAGAGTAAAGTTGCAGCATGCAAAATTTACATACAAAAATCAGTTGCATTTCTATACACTAACAACAAAATACTATAAAGAAAAATCAAGAATACAATCCAATTTCTTATCACAACAAAAAAAATAAATTACCGAGAGAGAAATTTAACCAAGGAGGTGAAACACTTGTATGCTTAAAACTATAAAATATTGTTGAAAGAAAACAAAGAAGACACAAATAAATGGAAAAATATTCTGTGCTCGTGGATCAGAAGAATTAACAGAGGTAAAATGTCTATACTACCTAAAGCGATCTACAGATGCAATGCAATCCGTATCAAAGTCCCAAGGATTTTTTTCATGCCAATAGAATGAAGAATCCTAAAAATTACATAGAACAACAAAAGACCCTGAGTAGCCAAAGAAATCCTAAGAAAAAAGAATAAAGCTGGAGGTATCACACCTCCTGATTTCAAAGTATACTACAAAGCTATAGTAATCAAAACAGTATGGTACTGGCATGAAAACAGACACACAGATGACTGGAACAGAAATGGAAGCCCAGGAATAAACCCACACATTTATAGATAGCCAATTTTTGACAAAGGAGAAAAGAATATGCAACGGAGAAAGAAAAGTCTCTTCGGCAAATGGTGTTGTGAAAACTGGACAGCCACATGGAAAAGAATGAAACTAGATGACTATCTTATACAGTACACAAAAGTTAATTCAAAATGGACTAAAGACTTGAGTGTAAGACCTGAAACCATAAAACTCCTAGGAGAAAATGTAGGCAGTATGCTCTTTGACATCAGTCTTGGCAGTATATTTTGAATATGTCTCCTCAGGCAAGGGAAACAAAAGAAAAACTAAACAAATGGGCCCATGTCAAACTAAAAAGCTTCTGCAGGCAAAAGAAACCAACAACAAAATGAAAAGACATCCTACCAACTGGGACAAGATATTTGCAAATCATGTATCTGTTTAGGTGTCAATATCCAAAATATGTAAAGAATTCATAGAAGTCAACAAGAAAAAAACAAACAACCCAATCAAAAAATGGGCAGAGGATCTGAACAGACATTTTCCCAAAGATGATATACAGATGGCCAACAGGGACATGAAAACATGTTCAACATCACTAAATATTAGGGAAATGCAAATCAAAACTACAAATGAGATATCACCTTATGCCCATCACTATGGGTATTATTAAAAAGAAAAGAAATAACAAGTGTTGGAGAGGATGTGGAGAAAAGGGAACACTCATACACTGCTGGCGGGAATGTAAACTTGTGCAATCACTATGGAAAACACTACGGAGATTTCTCAAAAAATTAAAAACAGAAATACCACATGATCCAGCTGTTTCACTTCTGGGTATTTATCCAAAGACCGTGAAAACACTAATTTGAAAAGATCTATGCACCCCTATGTTCATCGCAGCATTACTCACAATAGCCAAGACGTGTAAGCAACCCAAGCACCCATAAACAGACGAAGGGATAAAGAAGATGTGGTATATATATAGAGTAGAATACTACTTTCCCATAAAAAAGATGAAATCTTGCTATGTGCAACAACACGAATGGACTTTGAGGGCATTATGCTAAGCACAATGTCAGACAAATATTATATGATTTAACTTACATGTGAAAGATTAAAACAACAACAAATGAACACATAGATATAGAGAGCATATTAGTGGTTAGCAAAGGGGAAGGGGGTTGGGGGAGGGCAAAAGGGGTAATGGGGCACATATGTATAGTGATGTATGGCAATTAGACTGTTGGTCGTGAATACGACATAGTCAATACAGAAATCAAAATATGATGATGGACACTTGAAATTTATGTAGTATTATAAACCAATGTTACCTCAATAAAAATAAATTTTAAAAAATGCCTCTTTCTTCATTATCTTCTTCACAGCTTTATTGTGTCACTTTAGACAGATTATAATAAATTGAGAGCTTCTTATTACTGTTTCCAATTTTTAAACGAACAGCCTCTCCAAATGTCCTATCACTGTTTCTTATTACTGTCCTTGGACCTACTGTCCATAATTTACATCATGGACACCAAATCTTTGTATGTTAATTAGTATTTAACAATCCTTTCTAGAATGAGAAGAGATATAAAAGTATCCTTAGGAAAGCTTCCTTACTCATTGAGCCCCCCTATTAAAGACGTACATTTATGAAGCCTTCATTTAGAGAAGTAATTAAATTTAATTAATTTTGAATAACAGATAATTCTAATAGCTCTTCAAAAATTAGTTCTTTCAAGACTAAGAAATAATTGCAATTTCCAATCTTTTTTATTGGCTGTTGTCTCGGCCTCAGACCCTGTTACCTCAGATCTTTTAAACAGTTAGTTGACTTATTCTCATTATCCAGGACTCAGTTCAAATATCATCTCCTCAGAGAAGTTTTCCTTGAACAACCTTTCTAAAGGAGTCATGAATTATCTTTTTTTATTTTCATTTTATCTGACTTGAAAATATCTTTACTTCTAATGTATTTATGTGTTGGCGTGCTTATTACTTGCCTCCGTTGTTAGAAGGTAAAGCTTCTTGAGAACAACGCCCTTGTGAATTACTATATCCTCAGTACCTAAAATGATGCCTGGCACAGAGGCACTTCAAATGTTTATGGATATGAGTGATGAGGTATTATACTTGTAAACAATTTTTTCAGCATTTTTACCGGCGCTCATGTCTATATGCTAAAATAAGCAAGATAGTTCTTGCTCTGACAAGCCCCCAGCATAATGGAGAGACACACATAAACTAGTATCTATGACACGATACAATTAGGGCTAATAGAGGTGGTATTTAAATTGTTATAGGAGCAAAGATAGGGCAGTAAATTGCTCTGGTTTCAGAGTTGAAGAGGCTACACAGGTTACCTTGCACTGAGGTTTATAGGAGAAAAGCGGTGTATCTTGTTCAGGGGGCATTAAAACAAGCACTGCAGGGAGAGGTGACAGCAGGGGCAGAAATAAAAAGGTCAGATCTTATTAATATTTCACATCACCTCTGGCAAACATTTTACCTTAGGGCTATAGGGGTGGCTTCAACATGGAAAGCTATTTCAATAATAATGATGGCAATAATATCACTATTTATTGTTGTATGAAACTCCTTTCATATGTTATCTCATTTAATACTACCTAGAATTACTTATGTCATTTCTCTTACAGAGATAAGTAAACAGCCTTAGATCTAGTTTTACACCCAAAAAGTCATTAGGACACCGAATGTTTGGCCTTCAGCATTCCTCTGCACTTGCTCTTAAGTGAGAAATACAAAGAAAAGAGGATATCACTGCAGATTCAGCCTTCAACTGGCTTATTGCTTCTTAGGGACCAATTTTATTAGTTTTACAAATTTTATGTGATTTATATCAAGAGAAAATTGAACTTACTTCTGCTTAAACACAAGAAATTTCTGAATGATATTGTAATTTTAAATCTTTTTCTAATTATTATTTCACACACTAGAACTTATACTGAATGCATGGGCATTCAGGAATGGGCATGAGGAGAAGGTGGCACAAAGGAAACCTATCAGGTAAGATGAAATAAATAAGCCTACCTTTACCCTTTGTTCTGGTAAAATCCTTCCAGTACTCTTATTATCTTCAACATTTACTAAGGAGTGCACAGGAATATGAGCTTAAATGTCATCTGGATCTATGTACCTATCTCCAGTGTCCAGAAGAGTGTTGACATTATGTTGACCCTGAAGTGGAAATTGGAAATGGGAAATAAAACCTAAGAAGATGGTATAAATTCCATGACCTGGTGAAGGTAACAAAACACAAGCTGGACAGCGGTAATATGGGTCAGTCTAAAGGAAGGAACAAACACAAACCCCAGACTCTTAAGAGGGACATCTACCTGTCCCTTTGGTTCTGTCTTAAGATCTCCTAAAACTTGGTCAAATAGAATGGCGGGGAGGCAAAACTAAAGAACAAAGATTTCTGATTTCTGCAGTCTATATTTTTCTTCCTTCTCTGAAAACTTTAAACCATTTTGTTAAATAGTGTTTACTTCAGTCTTTCATGTATTTAGGTTTAAAACCTTTGACTACATTTTCAGCTTCCTAACGGCGAGGATTATGTTCCTTTGGTATTTTCCACTATGTACAGTTTAGAAAAGCAATAATTCTTTAATTGTTTCTCAAATGTAGCTGAAAAAATATTATTAAATAGTTATTAAATTACAAAATTAAAATATCTTATTTTCTTAAATGATCTTACTTTTACTCTGATTGACATAAAAATTCTTTGAATAAAGCATATTTTATATTTCCACAAAATGTGTCTTTATTGGCAGTGAGTAGGTGAACAGGAGCAACTAAAACATCATTTATTGTTAAAACTCATATGAACACATTCATAGAAAGAGAGACAGAATTTGGAGTCAGAATAGCTGAGTTTGAATCATATATTTGAGACCAATCTATCTGTGCTTTGGCAAATCATGTAATCTTTGTGAGATTCATTTTTCTCATCTCTTAATTTGCATGGTAGTAATGACACTTATCTCACAAGGTTATAGTGAGGATAAGGTATAATATATAAGAAAGTACTTTGTACACAATAAATTTCCATTCTGTTATTATTTAAGCAATTGCACATATGAAATTTTTTACCAGAGATTAGATTCTTGCATTTGCCAACCAACTCCAGCCAATGCCAAATTTAAAAATACAGCCCTTCAAAATCAGCTCGTCTTTAGGGAACAAAAATATACATCTCTCCTGGTGCCCACAAATAGGTCAGATACTGGACAACCCATTAATTTTAAACTGCATCCATCTCTTCAGAGAAAATAAATAATCCAGAGTTGTTTCTAAAACTATAAGGCAAAATCCATTATATTAAAAGATTGATAATCTCTCCTGTTAAGTCCTCATCACTCATTCCTGTTAAAACTGGACCTTACAATTCAAAGGTAAATTATTCAGGTGTCAAATCAGGGTCATGTTGGTATTTTGAAACAACTCTTTTTAGTGCCAGTGACTTTAAATTACCATAAAATGGTACATGTTTTTATTTGACATTCTTATTATTTTGTCAGTCTGTACTAATTCAATGTCATTTTAGGAAAGCTCTTAATTTATGATAAAACCAATGTTTGAAGAAGTATTATTTTAAAGAGCTTTTAAATCTTTACAAATCTTATAAAAATCTAATACCAAGTTTCCTCGATCAATTTAGAAATAATAAGTTTTAAAACTCTTCACCCAGAAACTAAATTATAGAAGATCACAAACATTACAATTCCTGACAATTGAAGAGTTATTTGTCACACATTTAGATGGAAAGTAAAATCAGTTATCCAAACAAAGCAGTGGAAATACAACCAAGAAATGTTGTTCATATCACGACTTGTTGCTAGAAATTAAGTTATTTGTGAGCAGAGGTTCATCTCCTCTCTTCTTCCTCATCATCTAAAGCAATCTGTGGCACATTATTTTGGTCCTTAATGAATATGAACTTAATAAAGAAAAAAATAAATAACTTTGGATTTCTACTTTCAAAGAAAAGTAGAGATGTTCTGAATTTATAAGTAAAACATGTTAATTGGGATACATTGTGAGAGAACAGAGCAGAATGGGAGAAGGTTAATAAAGGGTACTAAAGTAGATTTTACTTCTTTCTAGTAACTTGGCAAGGTTAAACAGGCCAGAGCCAAGCAGCCTAATCCATCTCCCTATCTGGCACTCTTCTGTCTCTTTTCTCCCTCTCAATGACTCCTTACTTAAGAAGCTTCCTCATGTCTTCAGACCCTTAGAAAGCCCATCAGGAAGTAAGGGAGAAGGAAGTCACTGAGAACGACACTGCATCTACCTACAACTGTAGGTACAGCTGCAGCTGCTATTAGTAGGATTGATAATAAATTCTGAGGACTACAGAAGGCTTATCAAAGTACTAGAAGAGCTACATTTAGATGGGCAAAGACTTATGAGAGAGCAAAGCTACTATAACATGGCCAACGATCTCTAGGCAAAACTGAAAATATTGGTTTTAAGATTTCTAAGTGCAGGCTACCTAGAAAAATCTCAGACTGCAGAGCCAACTGCACTTTTGATGGGCAAAAACTCATGGGTAGAGAGAAAAAACTCTTGGATTCTGATCATTCCTCTTTCATGTTAGAGAGATTTCAGTGCCTATATATATTTTTTTTCATGCCCCAAGGATAGGGGTTGCTCCAAACAGGTAAAGCTTTGACTTAGACTTTTGATTAATGATGCCAATCGTGATAGGTGGGGAAATGTTTGCCACCCAGCTTCTTTTTTTTCCTCTTTATTCCATTTCTCAACCATATTTGAGGAATATTTCTTAGTGAATTTCAAATGCAGTTGGAATATAGTCAAAGACATTTTATTCTGCAATTAAGAAGGTTAATTAGGGGCCGGCCCCGTGGTTTAGTGGTTAAGTGCGCACGCTCTGCTGCTGGCAGCCCAGGTTCGGATCCCAGGCGCGCACCGACCCACCGCTTCTCCTGCCATCTGAGGCCGCGTCCCACATACAGCAACTAGAAGGATGTGCAGTTATGACATACAGCTATCTACTGGGGCTTTGGGGAGAAAAAAATATATATATATAGAAAGGTTAATTAAATGCCAGAAGATGCAAAAGCTAAGAAAAAACAAGGTATGAATGGAAACACATGCCTACTGTTGGTAGGTTTGTCTGTTTTTCTTTGAGGGTAAAATGATGTGAAAGGCTCATGGATGCATCATTTGGTCCACGATAAAATTTTTAGGAAAGAAGTCCATGGAAGCACAATAAACTGATGTGAGTTTTCTCCAATTGAGCTTTTACATTTATGTCATTTCACCACGTTTTAATTACACAATCATACATTTTACAATATCATTTTATTAAAATGTGTGCAGTACCCAGATTTATTTAAAAAAAAAAAGTCCTTCTCATTCCTAACTGTCTCGTCTTGCTCCTAAATGGTAGCTGGTATTAACAATTCATTAAGTTTTCTTTCTGATATTGAAAATACATGCAGTAAGTTCATTTATTTGGTTGGCTAAATTGACATGAGTTATTGAATTAATTCCTATTTGTAAACATTTGGGTTATACCATTTTTACTGCATAAACAGTGTTGCAATTAACACATAAGATTTAAAGTGTCCCCAAGAGAACATCTGTGCTGATGCTCTGTCCTTAGGCTAGTAAGATACTATTATGAGGGATGAAAACCTAAAATGCTAAGCAATTCTCAACTGGTTGTGGTTAGTGTCATTCTGGTTAAGACACAATGACAAAGTCCAATTCTTATAAATACAATTGCTTCTAAAAGGTAGAATAGCTTTAAATATAAATAATGCATGGGTATTTTTTAAACTTTTAAACAGTAAAGCTCCCCAATTCCCAAACTCAATTTACTTTTAATTTCACAGGTTATAAACTCCAGACAGCTAGCAGCAATTGGCAGACATTCCATCAAAACCATAAAACAGGAAAGTCTTATCTTCTAGCATCCATGTTCTCTATCTTTTCCCCAAATATTACAAAGAATTTTTTATCAATCCTAGTTGTTAACAGAAATGTGAACTTAGATTATAGTACATACTGCTTTCTCTAGGGAAACACTTTTGCTTGGGAAATAACGTTTTCTGAGAAACCTGGTCCTTATGTATAGGCAGATACAGTGGCCATATTTGATTCTAGACATATGTTTATAGTTACTAAATTTTATGGATATATAGATGATGCTTTGGTAATCTTATATGTCCTGTTGTTCTAGAATATTCTAATATGAAAACCATTGAAGGAGCTACAATTTCTACTGGAGGAAAACCACAATTGCTAAAAAGGAAACTTAAACTCTAAACAGAAAATTGAGATTTCTCTGATATAACTAAGCAGAATAATATAAAGTATAGAGAAGATAGTATGCACATGTTTTAAGGCTGTAATGTTTCATATATGAAGTAGATGGGAATTACTTTGAGATCGTTTAATTTCTCTATATGGAAATGGAAAGATGGTCGTACACTACTTATTCACTGAGTAGTAGAATATTTCACCATCTCCCATTTTGGACTTGTTGTTGTTGATCCCTAATGCACATTACATAATTTTGCTCAAATTTGTTCAGACACCAAAACAGTACAATCAATAAGGGTAATAAGTGAGACTGAATTCTCAACCTAGGGTATAATATGCTGTCATTGAAGTTATGCATAGTTTTTCTCATTTTAGTAGCTCTGAAAGAAACATTCAAGTCCCTCCATAAAAGCTTTCAGAGGTTAAACAGCCACCTCAGTACCCAGGTGGATGAGCAGGAGCATGATCAAGGATGGGAATGATGGCCTGAAAACATGTGGGCAGAGATTCTCTAATTCTTTGCATATCCTCTCTCCTGATAGAAAAGACGGATCCCTGGTTGACTGTGGATGGGCTGTTCAGTGCTTTGGGTAAAGGTGAGAACCAACTACATCAAGAAAATCAATAACTACAAAATCCAGAAGACAGCTAACAGGGGAAATCACACAGCTGACTTCTCCACCACAGCATACCATCAACTGGAGCCCAACAAAAAAGAGTTTTTGAAGACATTAATACATATATTTATCTGAAGGATCATAAAAAACTATTTTTTTTTGGATCAAATGGTCATTTGATACCTTTCTCTATGAAATCTGATGGAATAAACAGAAACGTGCATACTCTTGGGAAATATCCAGGCCAGTCTCTCTTGGCCATCTCTCTTTTTTCTTTGATTTTGCTTTTTACATTCTATGGAAACATTTTCCCCATTGTTCAAGAAACATAAAATGGTCTCATAAGCTTTGGCTCTTCCTGAGAGGGCCTAGGTCAATTCAGGGTCAAGAACTAGAAAAAGCACTATTTTGCCCTAGCTATTTTGCTCTTGACATCTGCTTCTTGCTAACATATCTGCACGTTGGGGCAAGTCTATTCTTGCCACTAGAGTGCTGAGACGGAGAAGTTGAGCATCAACACGGAGTTGGAGACAAGGGGCCACAGAGTCATTTATCACTGTTGGTTCCAGGCTCTGGAGCTGTCTCTAGGGAGGACATTAGTAATTCAGGGTGGTCCGAGAGTTCATGAAGGATTGCATTAGAGCTTGGAATCAAATCCCCTAACATTGCAAAGTACTT
The DNA here is from genome assembly GCF_057802395.1 of Ceratotherium simum simum. Taxonomy (NCBI): domain Eukaryota; kingdom Metazoa; phylum Chordata; class Mammalia; order Perissodactyla; family Rhinocerotidae; genus Ceratotherium; species Ceratotherium simum. The sequence continues at coordinate 31,784,493 of NC_141928.1, read as the reverse complement.
CCTTGTCTAAACTTCATTTATATGCTTATGCTTCCCTGTGGAACATCAAGGACTGGTAGGCTACCTGCTGAGAACAAGAATCAAAAAATCAAGATCCTGCACTTTCAGGAAAATTGGATTCAAATTGAATTTAAATAAAAACTATTTACACATAGTAAAAATGTTTAAATATGTAAGCTAGATTTAAACAAAAATGTAAAACATGGAACTAAAAATAAAATAGCCAAAGATACATGAAAGGTCTGAGAGATAATTCATATCAAAATGTTTTAGAAATATTAATTATGTAATTCAAAATTAAAATAGATTTTTTTTCACAGTAAAAGAGGAAAAAGTGCCACCAAAAAGAATCCCATAAACAATACCAAGTTATGAGTCTTTGATAAAAAAAAAGAGCATTTCAGTATGGCATAAAGAACTTTTTTTATCTTTCAACTTCTAGATGTCTTGTATCTTATGACAGATACTGAGTAAATAATGGTGAATATTAACACAGGTCCTTTCATTATTTTTATTTTATTGAATTCTGGGATCAGAATTATTTCTCAAATTTTGAAGAAAAAAAAACTCCCTTAGTAGAAATTTGAAAATGATTTTGTAATAATTTTAATCCAACTTTTTAGGATGATGTGTGCATGTACACAAATTAAAAGATCAAGTTATGGGGTTCACTCAGCATTTTGGCCCACATATTTAGCTGGGCCTTTTCTTACTTAAAATCCCATTTCATTGCAAAATTTCCAGCCATGTCAATAAAGGTGGATTATAGAAATTTTTTCCATCTAGTAAAAATATCACCAAGGAAGATAATTGGAATTGATAAAGTTAATACTAAACTTCATGATTCCATGCTATTGTTCTCTATCCCATTTATGCAGGTACTCAATATTTCTTTAGTAATTTTACAGAATCAAAGTTTAGGGTGAATTAGTAAAAGTGACTAAAAAATAATCCCAAGGTGTTTTGGCAATTCTTACAATCCTGTGACAATTTTTGGGAATAAATTTTTGAAGATGACAGATTATATATATTGCTAAAGCACATTTTTTATCATTACAAAATTGTACAAGATAATGCAAACATATCAGTGAAAACTACGCCATCTCTCCTTGTTGATAATTCTAAGTCCAAGTATTACTAAGGGTTGGAAAGTTCTAGCCCTTGATTTGATAAACACCAGAGAATAACTAATGATTCTGAGAGGGATAAAACTAAATGATATTATCTGGTAATGAATGGAATAAGCTACAAAATAAAATAAAGATCGTAAATGTAGGAAAGAGATGAGATTATCATTATTTTCAGATAATAGCATCATATACTTATAAAAACCAAAAGAATCAAGAGAAACATAATAGAATTAGAAAAATGGTACAAGGAATTAGAGTATGATGAGATAAAATTATAAAATCAATAGCATCCTTATTCAGCAGAAAAAAAAGGCTGAAAAATGTAAAGAAAACACACTAAACCTTGAAAATACTGGGTGTGAGTTGTATAAATACACAGGAATAATCTTAATAAAAATCTGCTACATCTAGATGAATTTCTAAGAAGTTTTAATAGGATAGATAAGACTAGAATACATAGAGTTATACATATATTTCAAAACAGGAAGTCTCAGTGACGTCAGTGTCATGGCGGAGTGAGCTTTCCCATGAAATCTTCCCCCCATTAGATATAAGAAAAGGAACATTCACAGACCAACAACGGAATCCCAGCCAGTGAAAAGCAAGATCAGAAAGATCCACACTGCCGCACATCTGAGAGTGGAACATGCTGGGCCCCCAGAGGAAGTGGGGAGAGGTAAGGAGAACTCCTCTCCCTCCCCATCAGATCAGCGATCCTGGTCTGCCGGGCTCCCAGAGAGGGGGGAGGAGCGGCCCTCTGTGGGGAAACCTAGCTCTTCGGGATCTCTCAGCCAGTGGGAAACTCCCACACAGAGGACTCAGAAAAGCCACATGGCTACCATCAACATCTGAGCACCCCAGAGAGCAGATAACGAGGGGCGAATGAGAAGCCCCCCACGCCAGGGACCCAGAGGGCAAAAGAGAGGGACCCCCCCCAAACTGGACCCTGCAGCTCAGCCAACCAGACCAGACCAAGCGATCCATGGCAGACCAGACCAAGTGATCCGACCCACGGATGGCAGCAGAAAAACTGTGGCAGAGTGCAGGGGGCTTAGATTACAAAGCCCTTTACCACCACACGGTGGCAGCGGGTTGAAATGGCAACCAGAGGGCCGGCTCCGTGGCTTAGCGGTTAAGTGCGCGCGCTCTGATGCTGGCGGCCCGGGTTCGGATCCCGGGCGCGCCCCGAGGCACCACTTCTCCGTCCAACGCGAGGCCGAGTCCCACGTACAGCAACTAGAAGGATGTGAACCTATGACATACAACTATCTACTGGGGCTTTGGGGGGAAAAAAATGAATAAATAAAATCTTTAAAAAAAAAAAAAAAAGAAATGGCAACCAGAGATTTCCAGGATGAGGAAAAACAAAGCCAACACAGGAACCACAATGCAAAGATACATGAAATCACCAGACCAGAAGGAAAATGACAAGCACCCAGAAACCAACTCTGAAGACACAGAAATCCATAACCTAAATGACAGAGATTTCAAAATAGCTATCATAAAAACACTCAATGAAATGTGAGACAACACAGACTAACAATTCAATGAGATTAGGAGTTTCTTCACAAAAGAGATTGAAATCATAAAGAAAAACCAATCAGTGCTGATGGAGATGAAGAACACAATGGAGGAGATAAAGGAGAATCTGGAATCTTTAAAGAACAGAGCTGACTATATGGAGGAAAGAATTAGCATTTTAGAGGACAGGAATACAGATATGCTCCAGATGGAAGAGGAGAGAGAACTAAGACTAAAAAGAAATGAAGAAAGTCTCCAAGAAATATCTGACTCTATTAGGGAATGTAACATAAGAATTATAGGTATTCCTGAAGGACAACAGAGGGAAAGAGGAACAGAGAGCCTATTCAAGGAAATAATAGCTGAGAATTTCCCAAATCTGGGGAAGGAGCAGGAAATACCAGTAAGTGAAGCCAACAGGTCACCTAAATATGTCAACAGGCAAAAGCCCTCTCCACGACACCTAGTGGTAAGGCTAGCCAGAGTCAATGACAAAGAAACAATATTAAGGGCAGCTAGACAAAAACAAAAAATAACGTACAAAGGAACTCCCATCAGGCTCTCAGAGGATTTTTCAACAGAAATTTTACAGGCTAGGAGAGACTGGAATGATATATTCAAAATACTGAAAGACAAAAACTTTCAGCCAAGAATACTCTATCCAGCAAAAATATCCTTCAAATGTGATGGAGAAATAGTAACTCTCCCAGATAAACAAAAGCTAAGGGAGTTCATGGCCACGAGACCACCACTACAAGAAATGCTCAAGAAGGCCCTCAGGCCTGAAAAAAATAAGAGAAAGGGAATACAAAGCTTGGATCAAGGAGAAAAATACGTAGATAAACTCAGAAAAATAGTAGATCTTTACCGGAATAGGTTAGCAACAACTTAAATACCAAAATCAAAGATCAAAGGAAGGAATTCACCAAAAATAAATTTAACCTCATCACTGTAAACACACAGCCACAACACAAGATAGAATAAGGTATAACAGACATGACTTAGAAAGGGAAGAGGAAAGTGATTGAATTGACTTAGTATAAGGAAATAGGAGGCCATCAGATCATGGACTATCTCATACACAAGATTTTTTACACAAACCTCAATGTAACCAGTAAACAAATAACCAAAACAAAATCACATATGATAAACAAAGAGAAAACTAGAAGAGTCATAAGACAGAACAACCAAACTGAATTGGCAGTCCAAAACAAATGGGACAAGAATCAAAGGAAACGCAAAAGAACCAGAAAATAAGTGACAAAACAGCAACATTAAGCCTCATATATCAATAATTACCCTAAATGTAAATGGATTGAATTCTCCACTCAAAAGATACAGAGTGGCAGGATGGATTAAAAAGCAAGATCCAACAATATGCTGCCTCCAGGAAACACATCTCAGCACTTCAGACAAGCGAAGGCTCAGAGTGAAAGGATGGAAGACAATACTCCAAGCTAATGGCAAACAAAAGAAAGCAGGTGTTGCCATACTCATATCAGACAAAGTAGACTTCAAGAAAAAACAGGTTAAGAAAGACTAAGAAGGGAAATATATAATGATAAAAGGGACACTTCACCAAGAAGACATATCACTTATAAATATATACGCACCCAACATAGGAGCACCAATGTACATAAAGCAACTATTAACAAACCTAAAAGGAGACATTAACAACAACACAATGATAGTAGGGGATCTTAATACTCCACTTACATCAATGGATAGATCATCCAAACAAAAGAGTCAATAAAGAAATATTAGACTTAAATGAAAAACTGGATGAGATGGACCCAGTAGACATATACAGAGCATGCCATCCAAACACAGCTGACTACACATTCTTCTCGAGCACGCATGGAACATTCTCAAGGATAGACCATATGTTGGGAAACAAAGGAAGCCTCAATAAATTTAAGAAGATTGAAATCATAACAAGCATCTTTTCAGATCATAAGGCTATGAAACTGAAAATGAACCATGAAAAAATACTGGGAAAGCGACAAAAATGTGGAGAGTAAACAACATGCTACTGAACAACCAATGGATCATTGATGAAATTAAAGGAGAAATCAAAAACTACCTGGAAACAAACGAAAATGAAAATATGCCTTACCAAACCATATGGGATGCAGCAAAAGCGGTGCTGAGAGGGAAACTCATAGCGATACAAGCCCACCTTAACAAACAAGAAAAAGCCCTAATAGGCAACTTTAAACTACACCTAACAGAACTAGAAAAAGAAGAAAAAACAAAGCCCAAAGTCAGCAGAAGGAGATAAATAATAAAAATCAGAGCAGAAATAAATGAAATTGAGACCAAAAAAACAGTAGAAAGGATTAATGAAACAAAAAGTTGGTTCTTTGAGAAGATAAACAAAATTGACAAACCCTTAGCCAGGCTTACTAAGAAAAAAAGAGAAAAGGCTCAAGTAAATAAAATTAGAAGTGAAAGAAGAGAAAATACAACGGATACCACGGAAATACAGAGGATTATAAGAGAATACTACAAGAAATTATATGCCAACAAATTGGACAGTCTAGAAGAAATGGATAAATTCTTAGACTCATACAACCTCCCAAAACTGGACCAAGAAGAAATGGAGACTCAGAATAGACCAATCACAAGTAAAGAGATTGAAATAGTAATCAAAAACCTCCCAAAAAATAAAAGTCCAGGACCAGATGGCTTCTCCAGTGAATTTTACCAAACATTCAAAGAAGATTTAATACCCATCCTTCTCAAACTATTCCAAAAAATAGAGGAAGATGGAACACTTCCTAAATCATTCTACAAGGCCAACATCACCCTGATACCAAAGCCAGACAAAGACAATACAAAGAAGGAAAATCACAGGCCAATATCGCTGATGAACATAGACGCAAAAATCCTCAACAAAATATTGGCAAACGGAATACAGCAATACATTAAAAAGATCATACACCATGATCAAGTGGGATTTATACCAGTGACGCAGGGATGGTTCAACATCCGCAAATCAATCAACGTGATACATCACATCAACAAAACAAATAATAAAAACCATATGGTCATCTCAATAGACGCAGAGAAGGCATTTGACAAGATACAACATCCATTTATGATAAAAACTCTCAACAAAATGGGTATAGAAGGAAAGTACCTCAACATAATAGAGGCTATTTACTACAAACCCACAGCCAACATCATACTCAACAGAGAAACACTGAAAGCCATTCCTCTGAGAACAGGAACGAGACAGGGCCGCCCACTCTCACCACTCCTATTCAACATAGCGTTGGAGGTTTTGGCCAGAGCAATTAGGAAAGAAAAAGGAATAAAAGGAATCCAAATAGGTAACGAAGAAGTGAAATTCTCACTATTTGCAGATGACATGATTGTATATATAGAAAACCCTAAAGAATCTATTGGAAAACTATTAGAAACAATCAACAACTACAGCAAAGTTGCAGGGTACAAAATCAATCTACAAAAATCAGTTGCATTTCTGTATGCTAATAATGAACTAACAGAATGAGAGCTCAAAAAAGATAATACCATTTACAATTGCATCAAAAAGAATAAAATACCTAAGAATAAATCTTACCAAGGAGGTGAATGACCTATACAATGAGAACTACAAGACATTATTGAAAGAAATCCATGATGACATAAAGAAACGGAAAGATATCCCATGCACGTGGATTGGAAGAATAAACATAGTTAAAATGTCTGTATTACCTAAAGCAATCTACAGATTCAATGCAATCCCAATCAGAATCCCAATGACATTCTTCACAGAAATAGAAAAAAGAATACTAAAATTTATATGGGGCAACAAAAGACCCCGAATAGCTAAAGCAATCCTAAAGAAAAAGAACAAAGCAGGAGGCATCACAATCCCTGACTTCAAAACATACTACAAAGCAATAGTAATCAAAACAGCATGGTACTGGTACAAAAACAGACACACACATCAATGGAACAGAATTGAACGCCCAGAAATAAAACCACACATATAAGGACAGCTAATTTTCGACAAAGGAGCTAAGAACATACAATGGAGGAAGGAAAGTCTCTTCAATAAATGGTTTGGGAAAACCAGACAGCCACATGCAAAAGAATGAAAGTGGACCATCTGCTATCGCCATTCACAAAAATTAACTCAAAATGGATCAAAGACCTGAAGGTGAGACCTGAAACTATAAAACTCATAGAAGAAAATATAGGCAACACACTATTTGACATTGGTCATAAAGGAATCTTTTCGGATGACATGCCTACCCAGACTAGGAAAACTAAAGAAAAAATAAACAAGTGGGACTTTATCAAATTAAAGAGCTTCTATAAGACAAACGAAACCAGAATCAAGATGAACAGACAACCCACCAGCTGGGAGAGACTATTTGCAAACCATAAGTCTGACAAGGGGTTGATCTCCATAATATATAAAGAACTCACACAACTGAACAACAAAAAAACAAACAACCCAATCAAAAAATGGGCAGAGAAAATGAACAGACAGTTCTCCAAAGAAGATATACAGATGGCCAATAGGCTCATGAAAAGATGTTCAACATCACTAATCATCAGGGAAATGCAAATCAAAACAACACTATGATACCACCTCACGCCCGTTAGAGTGGCTATAATCACCAAGACAAAAAACAACAAATGTTGGAGAGGATGTGGAGAAACAGGAACCCTCATACACAGCTGGTGGGAATGCAAACTGGTGCAGCCTCTATGGAAAACGGTATGGAGATTCCTCAAAGAATTAAAAATAGAGATGCCCTATGATCCAGCCATCCCACTACTGGGAATCTATCCAATGAACCTGAAATCAACAATCCAAAGAGGGTTATGCACTCCTATGTTCATTGCAGCATTATGCACTATAGCCAAGAAGTGAAAGCAACCTAAGTGCCCCTCGACTGACGATTGGATCAAGAAAATGTGGTATATATATACAATGGAATACTACTCAGCCAAAAAAAAAGACAAAATTGTCCCATTTGCAACAACATGGATGGGCTTGGAGGGTATTATGTTAAGTGAAGTAAGCCAGAAAGAGAAAGACAAACACTGTATAATCTCACTCATATGTGGAATATAAACCAACACATGGACAGAGAAACCTGCATTGTGGTTACCAGGGGTAGTGGGGGTGGGCGTTGGGGGGTGGGCACATGGTGAAGGGAGTCATATATATGGTGATGGACAAACAAAAATGTACAACCCAAAATTTCACAATGTTAAAAACCATTAAAACATCAATTAAAAAAAAAAAAAGAAAACCAATAACAATGACCTTAGGTCTTCTTCAATTTATATGTAAAAAAAAAAAAAAAAAAAGGAAGCCTTAAAACATAATTTTTTTTCTAAAATGAAATTATAGGTTTAATGTACACCTAAGAAACATTTAGTGGAGTATTTTAGAACTCACTAATTTATTCCAAAGTCCATGTAGAAAATATTGTATTGATTTTAAGATGCATAACTTTTCACGTTAGCAACTCTAACATTGGACTGTGTTTTACAATCAACGGAATGTCGTAGTTGAAAGATTTTTTTCTTAGTTTTACATAATATAAAAGCTTGTATTATAAATTACACTATTTCATATATGATAGGGTATAAAAATATAGTAAAGTAAGTTGAAAAACATTTTTCAGAATGGAAACAATTATTGGATGAGAATAGTGGGGCTAAGATCACTATTTATTAAAAATTATGAAACAAAAAGATTAAAACAAGTTTCAATGGTGTCCAAGACAGAGAGAACACAAAAAGAGAATCAAAATACATGCAAAGGTTTTAAGTCTAATAAAGAAAACATTACAAACTGGAAAATGAAGGGTTATTCCATAAAATGTACTGGGGTAAGTAGTTATAATTAATTTCACTAAAATATAATTATAGAAGAGTTAAGCAATTAAAATATCTTTATATAAACTGTATCAAATATAAAAATGGAACTAGAAATAAAGAGTTTAAACTTCAATAATGGAAATAATTTACCCAATAAGAAATTACGGAAGAAATTGCACAGGAAAAGTATGCTATTTTGTCTATATACAATATTTTTACATGCTTGATTTATTTTTTCTATTATGCAACTCTCATATATACAGAAGTATAAAATATATTTGCACAGTTTACATAATAATAATAAAGAAGAAAGCATGTAACCTCCCATAGCTTAATAAGTAGCATATTGCCAGAACCTCAAAGCCCCTTGGATGCCTTTCCAGATCTCACAGCCTCATTAGAGGAAAGACTTTCCTAACTTTCTAATAATCGTTCCCTTGCATTTTTTGATAGTTTTATATATACAGTTGATCCTCATTATTCACAGATTGCAAATTTGCCTACTCGCTAACATTTATTTGTAATCCCCAAATCCAACTTCGCGGCACTTGCACGGTTAACTGCAGGCCAGCGCAGAGTCGTGTAAAATCTGGTTGCCTGACTGCACATGTTCCCAGGTCGAAGAAGGTGACATTCTGCCTTCAGGTTTCAGCTCTCATACTGTAAATGTGTCCTTTTCACCATCTATTTAGTGCCACATTTTGTATTTTTTGTTGGTGATTTCGCCGTTTAAAATGGCTCCCAAGCAAGCGCCATTTAGTGTTCCTAAGCAGAAGGTGGCGATGTGTCTCAGGGAGAAAACACGTGTTAGAGAAGCTTCTTTCTGGCGTGAGTTATAGTGCTGTTAACACTGAGTTCAAAGTCAATAATATATATTAAATAAGGTGTCTTTAAACAGAAACACATAAAATAAAGTCACACATTGATTGGTTGACAAAATGTTGTGACTAGAGAATCACAGTGACCTAACCCTGTATTGCCCCTGGAGCTATGGTTCAGTATTCACTAATTCACTGTTTGCAGGGGGCTTGATAACCACTGTGCAGAATGAGAATCCACTGTCCATATTCACCACAAGTCAACGTAAGATTCAACTTTGACTCTTTCCTTATTTTTACATTTATCTTTTCATACTATATGCATTCTTCTGTAACTTGCCTGTTTTTCTAAATATTATGTTTTGCTAAATATTATGTTTATTAAATATAAATATTTTATTTGCCAATGTTGACGGATGTTAGAATACTCTCACAATAAAATCAGTTACAATTGTTATGATAGCTAGAGAAAACTCCTTACAGTTTTGGTTGTTAAACAAGCAGGCACTACTTCAGAAGGAAACAGTACAAATAAGTTTTATGACGAATGCCTGGTTGTGGTCAGGTGTTTTAGAGCAGAGTTTCACTATATTTCAGGACAAACTGTAGAATGTTCAAATATTTCACAAATATTGTTTGGACCCAAGTCCTGCGCCTTCACGCTTCCTCTCAGTCTGGTGGCAGCTTTTGGTAAAATATTTTAACATGTTGGTTTAGCACTGCCACTTACTTCACATGACTGAATAGAAGGCATGCTGAACACATTAACCAGTATGTCTGTAATAATGGCATTCCATTTTAATGGGGTGGGGGGGGCACTTCTAGCCCTTTTCTCACACCCACATTCTATAAACATATCTGCAGTTAGCTGGAATTATCAAGTAAGCCTATAATTATTTAACTTAATCATCTGAAGCTTAGTACATAGGGAAAACATTTTGGTGAAAGCAATATTAATGGTCTTTAGATGGAGTTTTATGATTATGACATAAAATTTTATCTAATTGCCAAAAAAACCCTAATTTTTAAAAACCAAATGCTGCACTTAATGTTAATATATCTGGCTTCACTTAACTAGTCAAAGGAAAGTTATCTGCCTATTCCCTCTCTAGGAACATGTTTCTCAAAGTGTGGTTCTCTCACATCTGCATAAGAACCAACTGCTGTGCTGATTAAAAATGCTCCTTCTTGGGCCTCACCCCAGACTTTCAGAAACTAAAATTTTCAAGATATATACCTGAAATTTGCATTCATAATAATTTTCAAGTGCCCAATCAGATGATAGTTTCTGAGCAAGACAGTTTAGAAATCTCGTCACAATATGCTGAGATAACTTAAGCAAACATGCATTGGTTCCTCTGTCAAGTGACATCAATGGTTGTAAGGGAAATGCCGTTAACTGCATTAATTAAATTAGTATTCAAAGTACAGGCAGCAGCTTCTCTGTGTGTTCTAATTATGCTGCACATATTACCCCCGTGTTCATTGCAGCATTATTCACAATAGCCAAGACGTGGAAGCAACTGAAGTGCCCATCAACTGATGAATGGATAAAGAAGATGTGGTATACATATACATTGGAATACTACTCAGTCATAAAAAAGATACAATCTTGCCATTTACAACAACATGGATGGAACTTGAGAGTATGATGTTAAGTGAAATAAGCCAGACAGAGGAAGACAAACACTGCATGATTTCACTCACACATGGAAGATAAACAAACACATGGATATAGAGAACAAATTAGTGGTTGCCAGAGGGGAAGGGTGTTGGGGGTGGGGCAAAGGGGTAAAAGGGCACATATGTATGGTTGACAGATAAAAATTAGGCTATTGGTGGTCAGCACGATGCAGTCTATACAGAAACTGATAAATAATAATGTACACTTGAAATCACACAATGTTATAAACTATTATGACCTCAATAAAATAACTTAAAAGAAAAAAAGAACGTACAATTTCCCTGTCTAGATATCATAAACATTTTTCATTGTCCAGGGTGCCCTCTGTCTTCCAGTAATTCAACTTATCTTGCAGAACATATGAACACCAAGTCTGTGCATTCCTAAGGATTGCTGAAAGGACTGGAATTCTACATACTAAAGATCAAATAATCTGTCTCAAAATATAGGAAAAGTCTACTCCAAAAAAATGAGTGTTTTTCTTAAACCAAGTATTCTTTTGGGAGAGTACAAGGCATTTATCTACATTAATGAGTTTTGCTGGAAAAATTCTTATTTTAATTAGCATTTCATTATTAAAATAAATTATATATGTGATTTAAAAATTTTAAAATTCAAGAGAATAAAAAGTTAAAATTTAAATTCTCCCTTTATTCCAACTCCAACTCCTGTTCTCCAGAGACAAGTAATATAAACAGTTTTGTGTGTCCCTTCATTTGCAATGTCTAGTTTGTTTATATGTATCTGTGTGTATATGTGGGACCACAAGGATTTTGTTCTACATAAATGGGATCATAATGTAATACTAACTTGACACATTTGACTTCACCTAATGACGCCTTGAATATACAACTTTGAAGAATATACACATCTATGTAATCTTCATTCTTTCAAATTTCTGTACATCATATTCCATTGTTTGGGTGCACCATTATACATTTAAATATATAAACATAAACATCACTAATAGTTTTTCATTAATATATTAATGATGTGCTCAATAAATATGAAGTTTTATCTATTTGCTCTTTTGTGAGTACAAATATATATATACATATATACATATATAAACATATATAAGTAAACACACACACATATATATATATCCAGTTATCCTAGCAGCATTTATTGAAGAGACTATTCTTTCCCCCATTGAATGATCACTCATCAAAATATTACCCTGAGATCACTCTTGTGGAAATATAAATATTTTTATTTTGAGTTTTAAAATATTTCGTCCACAAAAACCACCTGTGTATATTTATTTAGGGTTTTTTTTTTTTCCTGTTGTGATTTGAACTGTTTGGCAAACAAGTTCTGTACATGATTTTTTTCCCTGAGATTTAAACCTAAGTATTTCCTTAGGTAATTGCAAATTGTATTGTATTTTTAATTTTCATATGTACTATGTTCATTACTAGCATTATAAATACAATTGGTTTTTGTATGTTTATCCTGTGATAAACAGTTGTGTTCATGTTTTATTATATGGCCTTGCTGAACTTAATTATAAATTCCAGGAATGTTGTAGATCCTTGGCATTTTCCATATGCAAAAAACACCATCTGCAAATAGAAACTATATTATTTCTTCTTTTCTGTTCTGAATATCTTTTATTTGCTTTTCCTTTTTTTTTTTTTTTTTTCCTGGCCTTATTGCTTTGTCTAGAATTCCAGCACTATGGTAAAAATAGTGGTAAGAATAGACAAATTTCCTTGTTCCTGTTATTAAGAGGAGAATATTCAGTCTTTCACTAATAAGTATAATATTAGCTGAAGGTTTTTTGAAGGTGTCCTTTATCAGATTGAAGATGTTCACCTCTATTTCTACTTTCTGAGAGTTTGTACATGAATGGATGTTGACTTTGATCAAATGCTTTTCTGCATCGTTTGAAATGACCACATGATTTTTTTTCTTTAGAAATTTTATGTGGTGGAATACAGTGATTAATATTTAAAAACTGAAGCAGCCCTACATCCCTAGAATAAACCCCCTCTGGACATGGTATGTAATTATTTCACATATTGTTGAAACCTCTTTGCTAATGTTGTGTTAAGAATTTTTGTTTATATTCATGAGGGGTATTGGTTTTTAGATATTTTTTTTGTACTATATTTGCAGGGTTTTGTAGCATGGTAATATTAGTTTCACAAAATAAATTGAGAGTGTTCAATGCTCTTTTATTTTTTTGGAAGATAATGTGTAGGATTGGTACTAATTCTCCTTTAACCATTTAAAAAAATTCTCCAGTGAAATCATCTGGGCTTGGAAATTACTTTGTTTGAGAAATTTTTAAATTGTGAATTCAATTTCCTTAATAGTCATAGGACTGAAAAAAAAGGGGCTTTTCTAATAACCTACTTTGTATTGGGTGAGTTTCCGTAGTTTGTGCGTTTTAATTAATTGATCCATTTCACTTAAGTTGTCAAATTTTTGTTTGTGGAATTGCTCATAGTGTTCTCTAAATATCCTGTTGATGTTTGCAGGATCTGTAGTAATATCCCGTTTCATTCATGATATTGGTCATTTGTCTTCTCTCTTTTTTCCTTTATTGTGTTGCTAGAAGTTCATAAATTTTATCAATATTTTCAAAGAAACAGCTCTTTGTTTCAATAATTTTCTCAACTGCTTTACAATTTTTAACATCATTGATTTCTGCTCTTATCTTTATTATTTCTTTCCTTCTGTTTGCTTTGGGCTTACCTGTCTCTTCTTTTTCTAGGTTCTTAAGGTGGGAACTTAGATTATTGATTTGGGAATTTTCCTCTTTTTACACTACACATTTAATGCAATAAATTTCCCTCTTATGACTCCACAAATTTTGATATCTTGTGTTTTCCTTTTCATTCAGTTCAGTGTATTTCTTTATTTCCCTGAAGACTACTTTTTTTTTGAAAATGCAATATTAGAAGTGTACTATTTAGTTTCCAAGTGTTTGGAGATTTTCCTGTTATATTTGTGTTATTGATTTCTAGTTTGAGTCTTTTTGTGGTCATAGAACACGCACTGTATGACTCCAATTCTTTTGAAATTTTTTTCCATTTTATTTATTTTATTGAACTCATACTGGCTTACAACAATGTGTAAATCTCAGGTGTACATTATTATATTTCAGGTTCTGCATAGACTGCATTGTGTTCACCGCCAATAGTTTAGTTTTTATCAGTCACAATAGATATGAGCCCCTTCACCCCTTTCGCCCTCCCCACATCCCCTTCCCTTCTGGTAACCACCAATCTGTTCTCTTTACCCATGTGTTTGTTTATCTTCTACATATGAGTGAATTCATACAGTATTTGTCATTCTCCATCTGACTTATTTCGCTTAGTGTAATAGCCTCAAGATCCGTCCATGTTGTCGCAAATGCCATGATTTTGTCTTTTTTATGGCTGAGTAGTATTCCATTATATATATATATTTATACCACATCTTCTTTATCCATACCCACTGATGGGCACTTCGGTTGCTTCCACATCTTGGCTGTTGTCAATAATGCTGCAATGAACATAGGGGTGCATCAATCTCTTTGTATTGTTGATTTCATGTTCTCTGGATAAATATCCAGTAGTAGAATAGCTGGATCATGTGGTTTTTCTATTTTTAACTTTTTGAGAAATCTCCATACTGTTTTCCGTAGTGGCTGCATAAGTTTATATTCCCACCAGCAGTGTATGCGAGTTCCCTTTTCTCCACATCCTCTCCAACACTTGTTATTTCTTGTCTTGTTAGATATAGCCATCACCATTCTGATGGCTGTGAGGTGATATATTATCATAGTTTTGATTTGTATTTCCTAATAATTAGTGATGTTAAACATCTTTTCATGTGCCTGTTTGGCCATCTGTATATCTTCTTTGGAAAAATGTCTGTTCACATCCTCTGCCCCTTTTTGATTGGGTTGTTCATTTTTTTGTTGTTGAGTTGTATGAGTTATTTATATATTTTGGAAATTAACCCCTTGTCAGATATATGATTTGCAAATATTTTCTCCCAGTTGGTGGGTTGTCCTTTCATTTTGTTGATGGTTTCCTTTGCTGTGAAGAAGCTTTTTAGTATGAACAAATCCCATTTTTTCATTTTCTCTATTGTTTCTCTTGCCTGAGTAGATATGTTTTGAATTTGTTTTGCTTCATCTTATGACCTAGGATGTGGTCTACTTTGGTGCATGTTTCTTGGACACTTGAGAAAAATGTGTATTCGGCTGTTGGAGAAAAATGTGTTTTCAGCTGTTGGAGGAAGTATTCTGTAAATGTTGATTAGATCCTGTTGGTTGATGGTGTTGTTAAGTTCTTATATACCCTTGCTGATTTTGTCTAGTTTCTCTATTAGGTATGGAGAGAGGGGTTATGACGGCTAATTTTATGTGTCAACCTGAGAATGTTATGTGTCACCCCTGGCCACAGGGTACCCAGATTAAACATTATTTCTGGGTGTGTCTGTGAGGGTGTTTCTAGTTGAGACCAGCATTTGACTTGGTCGACTCAGTAAAGTAAACTGTCCTCCCCAGTATGGGTGGGCATTATCCATTCCATTGGGGTCCTGAATGGAACAACAGGTAGAGGATGGAGGAATTTTGCCTTTTTGCTTCCTGCCTGCCTGCTTGAGTTGGGACATCTCATTTCATCTTCTCTTGTCCTAGGAATGGGATTTAAATCATCAGCAACCCTGGTTCTCAGGCCTTTGGACTCAAACTGAATTATACCACTGCCTTTCCTGGTCTCCAATGTGCAGACAGCCAATCACAAGACTTCTCAGCCACCATAATTGTGTGAGCCAATTCGTCACGTGTGTATGTATGTATGTGCATGTATGCATGCATGTTTACATATATATATTTATACACCATTGATTCTGTTTCTCTGGAGAATCCTCACTAATACAGGAGTATTGATGTCTCCAACTATAACTGTGGATTTGACTATTTCTCCTTTCAATTCTATTAATTTTTGCTTTGCATAATTTGCAGCTCTACTGTTTGCTGTATACATCTTTATAATTGCCACATATTTTTGTTGGAGTGATCCTTTATTTTACGATGTCTCTCTCTGTCATTAGTAAATTTATCTTGTTGTC
Source organism: Ceratotherium simum simum (assembly GCF_057802395.1). Lineage (NCBI taxonomy): Eukaryota > Metazoa > Chordata > Mammalia > Perissodactyla > Rhinocerotidae > Ceratotherium > Ceratotherium simum. The sequence continues at coordinate 31,768,417 of NC_141928.1, read as the reverse complement.
TACTTTTCCTGATAGTAATACAATTAATACAGCCACTCCAGCTTTCTTTTTCATCAACGTTTGCATGATACGTATTTTTCTACCTTTTTAACTTTAACTTGCGTATATCATTACATTTGAAGCAGGTTCCGAGTAAATAGCCTATAGTTGGGTAATGTTTAGTCCACTCTGCCAATCTTTGTCTTCTAATTGGTTAATTTTGAGTACTACATTAAATATAATTATTAATATGTTAGGGCTGAAGTCTGCCACTTCATTTTTTGTTTTCTGCTTGTTCTATTTTTTTGTTTCTTTTTTATTTTGGCCTTACTACTTGTGGATTACATTTTTTAGAACTGTATCTTGTTTGATCCTGTTTTTTAATGTATACGCTCTTTGTATAGCATTTTTAGTGTTTGATCTAGGTATTTTACACATATTTATATATAAAATGATATAATTATATAAAATTGTATATAATAAATAATTATATATATTTTATATATGTGTGTGTAAAAAAAATATATATATATATATATACATATATAGTAGTCCGCCCTTATCTGCGAGGGATATGTTGCAAGACCCCCACTGGATGCCTGAAACCGTGAATAGCAGGGAACCCTATATATATTATGTTTTTCCCTAACTTAGGGAAAGTTAGGGAAAATGGATACAAAGTGGATACAATGTGGATACACTGGATAAAGGGATGATTTTTGTCTCCAGTGAGATGGAGTGTGATATTGCAAGATTTCATGTTACTCAGAATGGCGTACAATTTAAAACTTACAAATGGTTTATTTCTGGAATTTTCCATTTAATATTTTTGAACCAGAGTTGACTGAAGGTAACTGAAACTAAGGAAGCGAAACCACAGATAAGGGAAGACTACTGTGTGTATGTGTGTGCATGCACGTGTGTGTGTATATAGGTAGCAAATGTTTGTAGCAAAGAGGGTAGCTTGGTGAGAATCATTTCACTAATATAGTAATAAGTAATAAAATAATAACTAAATAGATTGAAAGTAAGAATTTTACTTATAATAAACAAATTAAATCTAAGAAATTTAATAGTGTTTACAAGTAAACAGGACCAGATTGTTAAAAATTCAAGACTTCTAAATAATTACTTAACACTCTGGAGATCTTTAACTTTTCCTATTTTGGTATTTTCATTATTGTAGTGATGAACAACTAAACTCTTTAACTACAGCAGTTTGTATATTTGATCTCTGGATCAGTGTGATGACTATATAAGACTTTCAAACCTAAAATAGTGGAAATGCACAGAATCTATTAGGTGGAGCCAGATAAAAGAGAGGAGTAATGTGGATGAACCCCTAGATCATAAAGTAGAAAAAGAGAACAGAGAACATCAGCACAAACTCAAAAAATAGCTGTAGTTATTTTAAAAGAAAGATTTAATAGTTTCATCATAGTTATCCTTGAATCATAGTTTACTGCATCAATAAAAAAAGATTTGGCATTCCATGAACTAAAATCTTTGTTTAATAATTGCAGAAAATGGTCTACATTTTCTGTAAATGGACTTAAAGAAGTGTCCTCAAATTGTTAAAAAAAAATTTCCTAGTGTTTGCTTAACTTTTATATGCTATACATATAAAAAAAACCAATAACTATATAGTTTACATCCAAGGAACTTATTGAGATAATTGGACATTCTTCTCACTTCCCTTAATGTAAACCATACCATGAATTAGACATTTCTACAACACTTACAAAAGATCTTAATAAATAGAGTCACCTCAAAGAAAAAGATATGTTAAATAAAATTCATAATATTGAGTAACAATGAAAAAATATTTTCTTGTGACTATAATTCTTGCTTTATATGGACATTATTCTGTTGGAAATTTCTTCCATCAAATATCCCCAGAGATAATTTGAACCATTCAGCTTCAATTGAGAAGAAAAACTTTTGAGAATATATCAGTGATTAGAGTAATCACTGTTTAAGTTCTTCAGAGAAAAACTACCTGTAAGAAAGGTATTAAGACTTGGGGAATTGTGTGCCATTAAATCAAAATATTTCTTTAAAAATTTAAAAGGGAAGAACTGTCAGAACTAAAGAAAAATAAAGCTAAATATGCATCAATCATTATTTTGGGCAAATATTAGGCTGGTAAAGAGCTCTCAAATTTATTAAATAAGAATATAATAATGATATGAAGATATGCAAACATAGATATGAAAACATAAAATATGAAAAAAAATAAACAAAAGATATGAAAACATAATAAAATAAATCCACATTATAGAAAGAATATATTAAAGTTTGCCAGTTCCTTCTAAGTATGTGACTTATTAGATATACTAGGAACTATTAAAACCTTATTAAATATGAGTTGTACTCCTGATTCAGTGCTCTGGACGACAGTCCACATGATGCAGAGTAAGGACAGCTTATGATTCTTAGGACTCTGAGTATACACCTGAGGCTGGGTGAGAGCCCCAGCCTTCTTTGAAAGTTACCATTGGTTTAGGACATGGGAAAATTTCATTGAACTTGGGTTCTTTGGCATTTACGGTACTTTCTTTACAGAGATTTGGCTTGGATTCGTTTTCTTTTTAGAGATCTCTTTAGGATTTTCTTTCTCTGTTGCTATTATTTTGGAGCCTCCTTTCCTCATTGGAAAGTCTCACTCTTCTGATTCTCCTAGTCTGAAGACTCCAGCTGACCATATGCTCCGTCGCTCTAGTGCTAACTCTGCTTCCTTTCTTGTTGGAATGATTTGACTAAGGATAATTTGGAATTTCAACGGCCTCCTTAGGGAAACTTAAGTACTCCCCAAATTGGCTTATCTAAGACCTCTCCCTTCCCATCACCTCTGCTCCTTTTCCCATCTTTGATATTCCCTTCGGGTCCCCTGCATCCTTTGATATGTCCTCCTTCAAAACCTCTACCTCCTCCAGCCCTCTGTTCATCCCTGCCAGACCTTTTCCTTCCCACTCCAGCCCCTCAGCTTTCTATAGTTCCCGAACTTTTGACCCCATACCCCCATCAGGGGCTCTCAAGGGACTCAGGAACCCCAAAGCAACCACGGAGGCTGAAAAGGCTAACTGAAAACAGTCTGTATGTTTTATCCACTCCAAGAGCTTTGGAGACACCCAAATGCCCACTTGGTGTCTCCTCCTTTCCTCACTCCAAAATTAGTCCACAGCCTCCATAAGATTACACATCATGGGCAAAAGAAAATCTTAAACATCTCCATCATAAATATTGTTGGGAAGCTTTAGCCTTCATATTAAGCAGCTAACCTCAACTTATGCCATCTTCCAGAAACATAATTCAGATAAAAATATAAAGTGGGGCAAAGACAAGACCACTATATAAATGAGTGAGTTTTGTATTACTGTGTTTATGTTAGATTCATAGCTATAATTTCAGAATAAAAGCTACATAATCAATATTTACCTGTACATTTATGTATGTTTGTATATATGCATGTTATCCATATGTGATATTATCCTAACTCTGGATGGTATTATCAAATTAATTTACGAAATTTCTTAAAGGATTTCATAAAGGAAATCTTTTCTAATTGCCTTAGAGATAAATAAGTACTCATATAAATTAAATATTCCTAAAACTTCTATTAAATTTACAAATAGTTGTAATTAAGTGAACCTGACTATTGATCTTTGCTTACCTTAGCACTGAGTAGTGAAAGAATAAGATTGAATATTCTCCTATTAGTTTTAGACACTCAGTTGTCTGAAGGCAAAGACACAGAACTAAGTGATTTATGAAGGTCTCTTATACCTCTTCGAATAAAAGCTTAGCTCAATCCCAATTAAATTAAATGCAAGGAGAAGTTCTAATTTAAAATAGAATTGTTTTTATCAGCAGCCTATATTGTCTCTTCCAACTTCTGTAATATATCTGAAGACATAAGAAATAACAAAAACAAACACAAAATACCTACAAAGCCTTGTTACTCACAAGTAAGATGACAGACAACCTAATGTTAGAATTTTGAAGAACTCTTACAAATAGACAGATAAAACTGAATTGAGAAAATGATGACCTGAGCTTTCTCTCATGGCATCCACAAGTGTCACCTCATAAAACAGAATACTTTATAAAATATAAAAAGAGGTTTCATACTCTACTCATCTCTTCCTCTAAGTCTGAGTCCCAGTGTTTAGAAAGAAACAAACAAGTAAATAAACATAAAAAATAAAACTGGGCAGCCTTGTCTCTATTGTACAGGTAATACAGTTGGAATAGTCTGAATCCTATGTCTTTCTGTTCTTCCCACAGTTTTTCTATATTCACGCAGAGAGAGCAATTTCAAGGAAGACAAGTAGAAGATACTTATCCCACCATAAGTGTGTGGAGAGACAGAGAGGAAACTAGTAGCGCTTTCCGCTGGAATGCCATTAGTTCAATGCATCTGAGGGCACATCACCAAATCTTGGGGAAAAATGGCTTCTAAATATTTCACAATCTTTTTTACTTCACTGTTTTCCCCCAGACACTTCACCACTGCAAAAGCTTCCTAACACCCCCAACTCATTTCTTCTTTTAACCTTCTTTTCCCCAAAGACCTTTTGAAATGCATATCTTAATAGGTAAATCCTTGTTTACAAGCGTTCATTGGCTTCTCAATGGTCTTAGATATAAAAACAAACAAACTTAGCTTAGGAAGACCTTAAAGGCATGGCCCCATCTACCTACTGAAACTCATTTCATGCTCCTTTCCACTTTCTCTTTGCACCTCAGTGACACACACTGGTATTCTTAAGTTCTTTAAATGACATCCTCTCTTCTGCCTAATGTCACTGCATAAACATTGGCTCCTCGGAAAATTTTTCCTCCCATCTTTCCTTTAATTTAGCTCATTTGCAATTACTTCATTGGAGAAGACTTCCCTGACCACCAAAACTAGAGCAGCCTTTTCTATCTTCTTATATTTACATCTCTTATGTTATTTTCAATTATATATTTATCTGACTGTTTGATTATTGTATTTTCTGCACTCCTTTGCATGCATACTCCAGTAGATCAGAGACTGTGTGTGTTTTACTCACCATTTTGTCCTCAGCAATTAGCACAGTGCCTAGCACTTGGCAAATACTCAATATATATGTTGAAGGAAGGAATGACTGAATGAAAGTAATGGGAAAAGCTAAGGTTCTGTAAGGTAAATCTGCATTAGATGAAGCCCTGCTAAGAAAATTATAATTCCGCATACCAAGCTTCACCTACAGTTGTAAATCAGAAAAAGAGATCTGTCATCTCAGAAATGCAGGTAGAGCAGGGACAAGGGAAATTAACACATCATATCAAAGGATTCTGATTATATATAACTTATTCAAACAACTTAATGTTCAACATAAATAGCCTAGAGAAAGGTACCACAGAATACTACACTGAAAGAATAGAATCAAAGCACACCACTGAAAATGATCTGTTGTAGGTTTGAGTATAAAATTAAAATACTTGGGCCGGCCCGGTGGCGTAGGGGTTGAGTTCGCACATTCCACTTTGGCGGCCCGGGGTTCCTCTGTTCAGATCCTGGGCACGGACCTATTCTCTGCTCATCAAGCCATGCTGAGGTGGCATCCCACATAGAAGAGCTACAACTCTACAACTATGATACACAACTATGAACTGGGGCTTTGGAGAGAAAAAAAGAAAAAAAAAAAGAGGATGATTGGCATCAGATGTTAGCGCAGGGCCAATCTTCCTCGAAAAAAAAATAAAATAAAATACTAGTGAATATTTAGTAAGTTTTAAAGAATACAATGAGAAATGGCTGTATTAAACATGACCAGAAAGCCTTATGGATAGGACCAACTCAGTTGAAAATATGAAGGTTTGAGATGAAAACACAAAATAAGATGATAAACATGATGAATAAGCAAGGAAGATTACAAGGAAAGTAAACATGTAAGAGCACACATAATAGGAATACAGTAAAATATACTTCAAAGTAAGGAAAATGAGACATGAGACTGATGGTCATTAATATTGACAATCAACATTGTTTTAAGTGTATAAATAAAGCAAATTATGAACAAAATACTTGTTAGAAAATAAGCACAAAATTGTCATTCTGTGGGCCAGCCCCGTGGCTTAGCGGTTAAGAGCAGGCGCTCCGCTACTGGCGGCCGGGGTTCAGATCCTTGGCGCGCACCGACGCACCGCTTCTCCGGCCATGCTGAGGCCGCGTCCCACATACAGCAACTAGAAGGATGTGCAACTATGACGTACAACTATCTACTGGGGCTTTGGGGGAAAAAAAAAGGAGGAGGATTGGCAATAGATGTTAGCTCAGAGCCGGTCTTCCTCAGCAAAAAGAGGAGGATTAGCACAGATGTTAGCTCAGGGCTGATCTTCCTCACCAAAAAAAAAAAAAATTATCATTCTGTGAAAGTTATATCATTATCCCAGAGATTCATGTCAAGAACTGTGAAGGTTCTGAGATTTTAATGAGCTTGCCACAATTCCACAGATTCTAGCAGAAAATAGGATACTCCTGGGTCAGAGACAAGGGACTTATCATAGAGCAACAGGCCCCATGAGCTCCATGTTTGCATAAGTTCCTCTCAGCTCCCAAGTCTCATATGTGTGATGTGGAGTGTGTAGACGCTGCACACAAGTGGGTTTGTGTTACAGCTGAGGAAGCCAAAGATTAGGAAATCTCAATCTTTAAAGAAGACTTCTAGCAAATCTTCCAAATCTTTTTTTTCTTACCTTTTGACTCCCTTCACCCATTTCTCCCACCCTCCACCTCCCACCTCCAGCAACCACCAATCTGTTCTGTGTATCTGTGAGCTTGGTTTTTTGTTTAGATTCCACATATAAGAAAAATCATATGGTATATATCTTTCTCTGTGTGACTTATCTCACTTAGCGTGATGCCCTCAAAGTCCATCCGTGTTGTCTCAAATGGAAAGATTTCATTCTCTTTTATAGTTGAGAAATATTCCATTATGTGTGTATATATACACCACAATTTCTTTGTCCACTCATCTATCAATGGACACTTAGGTTGTTTCCATGTTATAGCTCTTGTAAACAATGCTGAAATGAACATGGCGTACATAACTCTTTCTGAGTTAGTGTTGTTTTCTTCTGATAGATACTCAGAAGTGGAATTGCTGGATCACATGGTAGTTCTATTTTTAATTTTTTAAGGAAATTCCATATTGTTTTCCTTAGTCGCTATAGCCAATTTACATCCTCACCAACAGTGCACAAGGATTCCCTTTTCTCCCCATCCTCACTAACACTTGTTGTTTCTTGACTTCTTGGTAACAGCCATTGTAACAGGTTTCAGGTGATATTTCATTGTACTTTTGGTTTGCATTTCCCTGATAATTAATGACACTGAGCATCTGTTCATGTACCTGTTGGCCATCTGTATGTCTTCTTTGGAAAAATGTAGATTCAGATCTTCTGCCCATTTGTTAATTGGGTTATTTCTTTTTTTTGCTATTGAGCAGTATAAGTTCTTTATATATTCTGGATATTAACCCCCCATCAGATACATAATTCGCAAATATTTTCTCCCATTCGGTAGGCTGCCTTTTCAGTTTGTTTATGGATTCTTTTGCTTTGCAGAAGCTTCGTAGTATGATGTAGTCCCATATTTATTCTTGATTTTGTTTCTTTTGCTTTTGCTGTCAGATTCAAAAACTCATTGCCAAAATCTAAGTCAAGGAGCTTACCACGTATGTTTTCTTCTAGGATTTTTATGGTTTCAGGTATTATGTTTTAAGTCTTTAATCCATTTTGAGTTAATTTTTTGTATATCGTGTAAGATAGTGGTCAAGTGTCATTCTTTTGCATGTGGCTGTCCAATTTTCCAAGCCACATTTATCAAAGAGCCTGTCTTTCCCTCATTATATATTCTTAGCTTCTTTGTCATAAACTAATTGACCATATATGCCTGGGTTTATTTCTGGGCTATCTATTCAGTTCCATTGATCTATATGTCTGATTTTATGCCAATACCATACCATTTTAATTACTCTACCTTGGTAATATAGTTTGAAATCAGGGGTGTGATGCATCCAACTTGGGTCTTCTTTCTCAAGATTGCTTTGCCTATTCAGGGGTTTTTGTGATTCCACAGAAATTTTAGGATTATTTTTTTCTATTTCTCTCAAAATATCATTGGAATTTTCATAGGGATTGCACTGAATCTGCAGATTGCTTTGGGTATTCTAGGCATTTTAACATTATTGATTCTTCCAATCCATGAGCACAAAATACCTTTCCATTTATTTGTGTCATCTTCAATTTCTTTCATTAATGTCTTATAGTTTTCAATATACAGGTCTTTTGCCACCTTAGTTAAATTTATTCTAGGTATTTTATTCTTTTTGATGCAATTGTAAATGGGATTATTATCTTATCTTTCTGAAAGTTTGTTATTAGTGTATAGAAACACAAAAGATTTTTGCATATTGATTCTGTATACTGCAGCTTTACTGAATTTATTAGCTCTAACAGGTTTTTCACTGGAGTCTTTAGGGTTTTATATTTATAATATCATGTCATCTGCAAATAGTGACAACAGTTTTACTACTTCTTTTCAAATCTGGAGGCCGTTTATTTCTTTTTCTTACTTAATTGCTCTGGATAGAACTTCCAATACTATGTTGAATAGAAGTGTTAAGAGTGGGCATCTTTGTCTTATTCCTAATCTCAGGGGAAAGGCTTCAGCTTTTCACATTGAGTTTGATGGTAGCTGTGGGTTTGTCATACATGGCCTTTATTATGTCAAAATATGTTCGCTCTATATCCACTTTGTTTTGAGTTTTTATCATAAACGAACATTGAGTTTTGTTAAATGCTTTTCCTCTATCTTTTGAGATGACCATATTATTTTTTCCTTCACTTTGTTGATGTGGTATATCATGTTTATTGATTTGTGGATATTGAACCATACTTGCATCCCTGGACTAAATCTCATTTGATTGTGGTGTATGATTCTTTTAATGTACTGTTGAATTTGGTTTGTTAATATTTTGTTGAGGATTTTGCATCTACATTCATCAGGGATATTGGCCTGTAATTTTCTTTTCTTGTGACATCCTTGTCTGGTTTTGATATCAGGTTAACAGTGACTTCATAAAATGAGTTTGGAAGAGTTCCCTCCTCTTCTATTTTTTGGAAGAGTTTGAGAAAGATTGGTATTAATTTTTCTTTGAATATTTGGTAGAATTCACCAGTAAAGCTGTCTGGTTCTGAACATTTTTGGGAGGTTTTTGATTACTGATTTAATCTCCTTATTAGTAATTGGTCTGTTCATATTTTCTATTTATTCATGATTGAGTCTTGCTAGACTTTATGTTTCTAAGAAATCATCCATTTCTTCAAGGTTGTCCAATTTTTTGGCATATAATTTTTCATAGTAGTCTCTTACGATCTTTTGTATTTCTGTGGTATCAGCTGTAATATCTCTTTCATTTTTTATTTTATTTCTTTGAATCTTCTCTCTTTTTTTCCTTCATGAGTCTAGCTAAAGACTTGTCAATTTTGTTTATCATTTCAAAGAACCATCTCATTTTTATTGATCTTCTCTATACTCTTTTGATTCTCTATTTCATTTATTTCTGCTCTAATCTTATTTTCTTCCTTTTACTAACTTTGGGCTTCATTTGTTCTTCTTTTTCTAGTACATTGAGGTGTAAAGTTAGGTTGTTCATTTCAGATTTTTCATGTTTCTTGGCAAAGCTTCAGTCTTTGCTCCAGAGGGAGACAATATCTTTATTTTCATGGCAAGCAAACAAATCTGGCTTATGCCCTACAGGAAGACAATATCTCTGTCTTACAAAACTGTTAGTTATAGAGCTATCTTTGAAAATACAGCCTGTTTTCAAAAAAGCTGTAGGGGCTGGCCTGGTGGCATGGCAGTTAAGTTCACGTGCTCCGCTGCGGCAGCCCGGGGTTTGCAGGTTCGGATCCTGGGTGCAGACCAACACACCACTTGTCAAGCCATGCTGTGGCGGCATCCCATATAAAGTAGAGGAAGATGGGCATGGATGTTAGCCCAGGGCCTTCTTCCTCAGCAAAAAGAGGAGGATTGGCATCGGATGTTAGCTCAGGGCTAATCTTCCTAAAACACACACAAAAAAAGCAGTAAGCAGTAATGTCTTGACTCCAAAGATGTCCAGCTACTGAAAGCCTCCATGGAGAATTGGCTGGTTAACAACAACAACGACAAAACCCAAACATAAAAAGTTTTGTGCATATACGAGATAAGAAACACTTAGAAATATATATCTTGTCTACGGATTACAAGTCTCATACTGTTGATGAGTACTTTTTCCAAATTTACATCTAAATTTAAAAACTTCTAATTGAAATCTCAAGGGATTTAAATTTTTTCCAAAGAACTTCTAAAATTTAATTAGTAAAATTTGTCAAGAAAAACTTTGATTTAAAGAGCTATTCAGATAATTTTTGTGACTTGAATAGTAATAGCCTTAAAAAATGCATGATAAGCTTTTAAATGTATGGTACAGTAATGAAACAGATAATTTTATCAATTGCTTAGAAAACAACATCATAATCTGAGTATCTCTATCTCTTCCATATACACATATTTTCATTTCTATATATTCCAGATAGATTCCTATACACATATCAATTTTCAAATGTACTTCAAAATGCATTTTCCTTAATTCTAGTAAATCAATTTTTTCACATTTCAATATACCTGAATTCAAGATGCCTCTTAATATTAACAAGAGATATACAAAGTTTATTTTTTCAAAGGATAGATATAACTAAATAGATACTATCTATTATAAATTAGAAAATTGAGGAAATACGGGATTATAAAACATAAATACTTATATAAAGCAGTCAATTGAGTTAATTTAAATAATATACTCATATAGTTGATAATTAATTTAAATAAATATACCTATATGTGTGGTTTATGTTACATACACAAATATCTATTTATCTATCTATCTATCATGTATATATAAAAAGAGGCATCTCATTTTTAGTTTAAACCGAAAGAATGTAAACAGTTATTGAATCTTGGAATAAGAATGTCTTTCTAATTCCACTTGCAGACTTTCATATTTAAAGAAATAGACTGATAAATTTAAGACATCTTATGCCAAAAATCATTAACAAGTTTTAAAAAACACAATATGAGAAATAGTTTCATACTATAGGATACAGAAAGTGTTAGTTTCCTTAATATTTCTTGTGTTCTTAAAAATCAAGGAGAAAAAGGCCATATGAGGACACAGGTAAAAAGCAGTTATCTACAAGTGGGGATGACAGCTCTCACCAAAATTCAAATTTGCTGGCACCTTCACCACGAACTTCTAGCCTCTAGAACCATGATGAGAAAATCAATGTCTGTTGGTTACGCCACTCAGTCTGTGGTATTTTGTTATGGCAGCTTGAGCTGACTAAAACATTTGTAGACATTTTAAATGCATTTGATAAAATGTCATCTTCATTATTTTTTAAAAAATCACTAAATTAGGGAGAGAAGTCAAAATGGCAGCGTAGGCAGACTCTGAACTCACCTCCTCCTGCGGACACAGCCAATTTACAACTACTCTTGGAAAAATTACCCCTTAGACGGAACTGAAAACTGGATAAGAGGAACTCTTGCAACAAACAACAATCCTAATTGTGGTAGAAGAGGCAGAAACTCCCTTCTGGAGAGAAAAAAGCCACCTTCACAAGCTGCAGCGCCTCACAGCCACCCAGGAGCAGCCCAAAGGTACGCAGCCCTCCCTGGAGGAGCGGGGCCCTGAGCCGGGGAGCGCCCCCACTGTGGGCATTTTTTGGACCCAGCACAATTGAGACGAGTGGCATAATATCTGACTTTGCCTGCTACTAAAACATTGGGGGGTACCGCCAGAAAAGCTGGTTCACAAAGAAACTAAAACCGGCTCTTAAAGGGCCCACTCAGAAACTCACCCATTTCAGAAAGCAACCTAAAATCACCAAAATGGTGCACAGCCCTTTGGGGAAAAGAAACTCACCTGATGGGCTCTGAGTACATCTTGGTGAGAGGTGAGACCTCTCCAGGGACTGGGACATTGGCAGCAGCCATTGTTGTGGCCAGGTGTGGGCATGCTGACACAGACACTGGCAGATGCCATTGGAGTTCTCCCTGGGGCCTGCTAGACCAGGGTCTGCCCCACCCACTAGAGCACCAATTTAATCCAGCTCAGCCAATGCAGGCAGCCCACCCTAGGGACTGGCCCCACCCAACAACAAGCCCTCAGGCAATTTGTGGACTTGCATAGTTTGGTGACTGGATTCTCTGCAGCCTGGTGACTGGGTCCACCTCTCTGTGGGGCAGGGCATGTGCAAGGAGCAGGTAGAGAGTGTGGGGCGGTGGTGGAGCATGTGGGGCTCAGGCTGTGGAGAGACTGGGTCCACCTCAGGAGGTGGGGGTGTGCTCACGGGGCAGAACTGTGTTGACTGTGTGTGTGGACCTGTAGGCAGTGGGGCTTGCCAGCTGCAGAAGAATTCTGCTTCTCAAACAGCCACATAGGGAACCAGCCCTACCTTCCAAAGCCTGAAACAATTGGGTGCTCCCGTGCCAGAGGCCACCTCCACACAGCTGTAATCCTCAGAGAGCTGACAAGAGACCTAAAGGCTGGAGCCTCATAGCAATTGTAAGCCCCTGAGCCTAACAACCTGCCACGCTGCAGGCCTACTCACTTAACAGAAATACTGCAATAGGAATGTGCTATTAGAACTCGCAGCCAACTGTGCTGGGGCTCCCCACACCTGATAAAGAGACTGAAGGGCCCACAACAACTACAAGCAGCTGAGCATTACAACAGCTGGCCAGGAGCATAGCTCAGCCTCCCTGGGCACCTACAGGAAGAGCAATGATGCCACAACAGAAGGACACACGTAACCCACATAGGGGTCACTTCTGGAACATTCAGAACTGAGGGAAGCACACTGTGGGCCTCATAAGGCAGCACTTATATAAGGTCAACTCTCCAAGAGCATGAGACGTAGCTGACCTACCTAATATAAAGACACAAGCACAGGGAAGGAGGCAGAGGATTATGTTCCAAGTAAGGAAAAAGGACAAAACCCCAGAAAAGGAACTAAGTGAAACAGAAACGAGCAACCTACCCAACAGAGAGTTCAAACAAAGAGTGTTAAGGATGCTCACTGATCTGGGGAGAAGAATGGATGAACTCAGTGAGAATGTCAACAAAAAAATGGAAGATATAAAAAAGAACCAATCAGAAATGAAGAATACAATACTGGAAATGAAAAATTCACTAGAGGGACTCAAAAGCAGAGTAGAGGATACAGAAGAACAGATCTGGGAAATGGATGAAAGACTAGAAGAAATCACCCAAGCTGAACAGATAGAAGAAAAACAAATTGAAAAGACAGAGGACAGTCTAAGGGACCTCTGGGACAAGATCAAGTGCACTAACATCCATGTTATAGGTGTCCCAGAAGGAGAAGACCGAGACAAAGAGGCAGAGAATCGATTTGAAGAAATAATACCTGAAAACTTCCCTAACATAAGGAAGGAAACAGACATCCAGGTACAGGAAGCACAGAGATAACCAAACAAGATAAACCCAAAGAGGCCCACACACCAAGACACATCATAATTAAAATGTCCAGAATTAAAGAAAAAGAGAGAATCCTAAAAGCCACAAGAGAAAATCAAGTTACATACAAAGGAAACACCATAATGCTATCAGCTGACTTCTCAGCATAAACCTTACAGGCTAGAAGAGAGTGGCACAATATATTTAAAGTGCTAAAAGGAAAAAACTTACAGCCAAGAATACTCTACCTGGCAAGGTTATCATTCAAAATGGAAGGAGAGATAAAAAGTTTCCCAGATAACCAAAAATTAAAGGAGTTTGTCACCAAGAGATCAGTACTACAAGAAATGCTAAAGGGACTTATTTAAGGGGAAAAGAGAAGACTACAAATAGGAAAAATTATCTATATCCAGGATAAGAGGGTAATGGATACAAATGCAAAAAGAAGAGTTTAGATATGATATCAAAAACATAAAATGTGGGAGGAGGGGAGTTAAAGAGTAGAGCTTTTAGACAGAGGTCAAACTAAAGAGACCATCAACTTAATATAGATTGCTATATATGTAGGTTACTGTATATGAACCCCATGGTAATCACAAACCAGAAAACTATAATAAATACACAAAAAACTAAGAGAAAGGAACCCAAACATAATACTAAAGAAAGCCGTCAAACCAAAAGGGAACACAACAAGAGAGAAAGGAACAGAGAAGAACTACTAAAAAATTGAGAAAAAAGTTTAAAAATGGCAATAAGTACATACTTATCAATAGCTACTTTAAACATCAGTGGACTAAATGCTCTACTTAAAAGGCATAGGGTGGCTTATTGGATAAAAAAACAAGACCCATATATATGCTGCATACAAGAGACACACTTCAGACATAAAGACAATCACAAACTGAAAGTGAAGTGATGGAAGAAGATACTCCATGCAAATGGCAATGGAAAAAAAGCTGGGGTAGCGATACTCATATCAGACAAAACAGACTTCAAAACAAAAACTGTAGCAAGAGACAAAGAAGAGCATTACATAATGATCAAGGGAACAATCCAACAAGAGGATATAACACTTGTAAATATCTATGAACCCAATGTAGGAGCACCTAAATATATAAAGGAATTATTAACAGACATAAAAAGAGAAATAGACGGTAACACAATAATAGTAGGAGACTTGAACACTCCACTTACACCAACAGATGGATAATCCAAACAGAAGATCAATAAGGAAACATTGGCCTTAAATGAAACACTAGAACAGATGGACCTAGTAGATATATACAGGACATTCCAGCCAAAAACCGAAGAATACATGTTCTTTTCAAATGCACATGGACCATTCTCCAGGATTGATCACATATTAGGCCACAAAACAAGTCATCATAAATTTAAGAAGACTGAAATAATACCAAGCATCTTTTCTGACCACAATGGTATGAAACTAGAAATCAACAATAGAAAGAAAATCAGAAAAGACACAAATATGTGGAGATTAAAGAAAATGTTACTGAACAACGATTGGGTCAATGAAGAAATCAAAGGAGAAATCAAAAGATACCTGGAGACAAATGAAATTACGACACGCCAGAATTTATGGGATACAGCAAAAGTGGTTCTAAGAGGGAAGTTTATAGCAATACAGGCCTATCTCAAAAAACAAGAACAATCTCATATAAACAATTTAACAATGCACCTAAAGCAACTGGAAAAAGAACAAACAAAGCCCCAAATCAGTAAAAGAAGGGAAATGATAAAAATCAGAGCAGAAATAAATGAAATAGAGACTAAAAAACAAGAGAAAAATTTAATAAAACCAAGAGCTGGTTCTTTGAAAAGATAAACAAAATTGACAAACTTTAGCTACACTCACCAAGAAAAAAAGAGAGAAGGTTCAAATAAGTAAAATCAGAAATGAAAGAGGAGAAATTACAACACACACCTCAGAAATACAAAAGATTATAAGAGAATACTATGAAAAGCTATATGCCAACAAATTCGACAATCTGGAAGAAATGGATAAACTCTTAGAATCATACAACCTTCCAAAACTGGATCAAGAAGAAATAGAGAATTTGAATAGACCAATCACCAGTAAGGAGATTGAAACAGTAATCAAAAACCTCCCCAAAAATAAAAGTCCAGGACCAGATGTCTTCCCTAGTGAATTCCACCAAACATTCAAAGAAGACTTAACACGTATCCTTCTCAAACTCTTCCAAAAAACCGAGGGGAGTAAGCTCCCTAACTCATTCTACGAAGCCAACATTACCCTGATACCAAAACCAGACAAGGACAACACAAAAAAAGAAAATTACAGGCCAATACCACTGATGAACATCGATGCAAAAATCCTCAACAATATACTAGCATGTCGCATACAACAATACGTTAAAAAGATTATACACCACGATCAGGCAGGATTTATTTCAGGGATGCAGGGATGGTTCAACATTCGCAAATCAATCAAAATGATACACCATATTAAGAAAATGAAGAATAAAAATCGCATGATTGTCTCAACAGATGCAGAGAAAGCATGTGACAAGATACAGCATCCATTTATGATAAAAACTCTGAATAAAATGGGTATAGAAGGAAAGTACCTCAACATAATAAAGGCCATATATGACAAACCCACAGCTAATATCATCCTCAATGGTGAAAAACTGAAAGCTATTCCTCGAAGAACAGGAACCAGACAAGGATGTCCACTCTCGCCACTCCTATTTAACACAGTATTGGAAGTCCTAGCCAGAGCAATCAGGCAAGAAAAAGAAATAAAAGGGATCAAAATTGGAAAGGAAGAAGTGAAATTGTCACTATTTGCAGATGACATGATTTTATATATAGAAAACCCTAAAGAATCCACCAAAAAACTTTTAGAAGTAATAAATGAATACAGTAAAGTTGCAGGATACAAAATCAACATACAAAAATCAATTGCATTTCTATACACTAACAATGAATTAGCAGAAAGAGAAATTAGGAATATAATCCCATCTACAATTGCAACAAAAAGAATAAAATACCTAGGAATAAACTTAACCAAAGAGGTGAAAGATCTGTACACTGAAAACTATAAAACATTGCTGAAAGAAACTGAAGAAGACACAAAGAAATGGAAAGATATTCCATGTTCATGGATTGGAAGAATTAACATAGTTAAGATGTCCATACTTCTTAAAGCAATCTATAGATTCAATGCACTCCAAATCAAAGTTCAAACAACATTTTTCGCAGAAATAGAACAAAGAATCCTCAAATCTGTATGGAACAACAAAAGACCTCGAATAGCTACAGGAATCCTGAGAAAAAAGAACAATGCTGTAGGTACCACACTCCCTGATTTCAAAATATACTACCAAGCTATCGTAACCAAAACTGTGTGGTACTGGCACAAAAACAGACACACAGATCAATGGAATAGAATCGAAAGCCCAGAAATAAACCCACACATCTATGGACAGCTAATCTTCACCAAAGGAGCCAAGAACATACGATGGAGAAAGGCAAGTCTCTTCAACAAATGGTGTTGGGTAAACTGGACAGCCACATGCAAAAGAATGAAAGTTGACCATTGCCTTACACCATACACAAAAATTAACTCAAAATGGATTAAACATTTGAATGTATGACTTGAAACCATGAAAATTCTAGTTGAAAACATAGGCAGTACACTCTTCGACATCAGTCTTAGCAACATATTTCCAAGCACCATGTCTGACCGGGCAAGAGAAACAATGGAAAAAATAAACAAATGGGACTACATCAAACTAAAAATCTTCTGCAAAGCAAGGGAAACCATCAAGAAAAGAAAAAGACAACCTAACAATTGGTAGAAGATATTTGCAAACCATACATCTGATAAGGGCTTAGTCTCCAAAATATATAAAGAACTCATGCATCTCAACAACAAAAAAACTAACAACCCAATTAAGAAATGGGCAAAAGACCTGAACAGATATTCCTCCAAAGAAGATATACAGATGGCCAACAAGCACATGAAAAGATGTTCAACATCATTAACTATCAGGGAAATGCAAATCAAAACTACAATGAGCTATCACCTCACGCCCATCAGAATGGCCATAATTAACAAGACAGGAAACAACATGTGTTGGAGAGGATGTGGAGAGAAGGGAACTCTCATACACTGCTGGTGGGAGTGCAAACTGGTGCAGCCACTATGGAAAACAGTATGGAGATTCCTCACAAAATTAAGGATAGAACTACCATATGATCCAGCTATTCCACTGCTGGGTATTTATCCAAAGAACACGAAAACACCAATTCGTAAAGATACATGCACCCTTGTGTTCACTGCAGCGTTATTCACAATAGCCAAGACTTGGAGCAACCTAAGTGCCCATCAAGGGACGAATGGATGAAGAAGATGTGGTATATATACACAATGGAATACTACTCAGCCATAAGAAACAATGAAATCCAGCCATTTGTGACAACATGGATGGACATTGAGCGTATTATGCAAAGTGAAATAAGTCAGCGGGAGAAGGTCAAATACCGTATGATCTCACTTATTAAGTAGTAGATAATAACAACAACAAACAAACACATAAAGACACAGATTGGATTGGTGGTTACCAGAGAGAAAGAGTGGGAGGGAGGAGGGCAGAAGGGATAATTAGGCATGTATGTGTGGTGATGGATTGTAATTAGTATGTGGCTGGTGAACATGAGAACATGATGTAATCCATGCAGAAATAGAAGTATAATGATGTACACCTGAAATTTATACAATGTTATAAACCAATGTTACTGCAATAAAAAAAAAAAAAAAATTTTAAAAGAACCTGGTGTCTGCATCCTAGAACAGCTCAGATTTTTCACTGCTCAGACTGTGCATAAAGTTTTATGCATTTTCAAAGTCAAAAAAAAAATTACTAAATTAGAAATAACGGGATGTTTACCAACTCTAATAGTAACCAATAGTGTAAAGATTGACATGAGAATGGCTGCTAATAAAAAGCATATTATCACATTTCGGAAAGTTATGTTAAAAGAAGAAAAATAAAACGTATTCTACAAATGAAGACCAATAATATTTGCAATATTATACGATTTTCATCTGAAAAAAGGAACCATCTAATGTAAGACTAACAAGATAGTTTCAAAATGCAGTTCATTGAAAATTATATAATGAGAAACTTATACTGTTCTCTAAGCAAATAGGAGACAGAAATGTAAAGGAAAAAAGTTCAAATATAAAAAATTTTTTAAAATTTCAAAATAAATTTAACAAACCTGCAGGGCATTTTAAAAGAACCTCAAATCTTTAACAAAGTACCTAAAAGAACTTTGAATAAAGAGAGAGGGCACAAAGGCTTCTTCTAATTTTCAAGTTTTTTTTTAATTTCTCTATTTAAATTGTGTATATACAAATAAATCAAACACGACATTAAAGCATTAACATTGGCTTACTCTTCTTGAAGATATTTTGGGCAATTTAAGAATTAACATTCAAAATATATGAATTCTTAACTAGAAAAATATTTACAAGTACAATGTTGACTTAAATTCATCACTAACCTGTAACAATGTGCAAAATACATGGCTGCTCTGCAAAGTATCAACTCACATCACATATTTTCCACTGATTCTGTACAACTCACTCAAGAAAACATTGCTTTTTCCTGCATTGAGTATACACTATCTCAGGGCAAAAATTCATACTTTAAATATAAATATTTATAAAATGATTATATGTACAGTATGCTATACAATATGCTGTCTATATAAACATACAGTTGGTTATAGATTGATCTAGGTCAACAGATGGTAAGTCAATGGAACAGTTTGCAGACAGACCAGTCAAACACATCCTTTAGAAATTTAGTAGCATCCAGAGACTGTGAGAAATTGATGTTTTTTTCATTTTTTTCTTTATTTTTTCTAATCAATATCTGCCTCACTTTTTGACTCATCCCAAATATTTTTCATGCTGGTTTCTGAAATGAATGACTATTCGGCATCATGAATTGAAACACTTTCTGAAGTTCTAATGTTTTAAAAGATCAGTCTTTAAAAAAATGCAATTTAACTTCAACTTTTCCTGCAACTGTGGGTATTTTGATTTACAGTGTACTTATAAAGATCCTATGAGATGTAGCAGTTTCAATACCATGATGGAAGTATTTTAATAAAAGTGAAGTGATAGGATAGGGCACATATACATAATAAAATACATCACTCAAAAATATTTAATAGCATTTGACTCTTCATTTATTTCTTTTAAATTTATGTAAGTGAATGAATTGACTGTGTGAGAATGGTATTGTCCATATTCAACATACCATATAATTCTCTGGTAGAATATTTATGTAATAGTTCATATATTATGTTGTTATGGGGAAGGTAATTCCTTTTTGTCTGAATCCTTTCTCTCGCTCTCTCGTTCCCTCGCTCGCTCTCTCTCTCTCTATATATATATATAGGTACACACACACACGTATGTAAACTATCTCCCATTTATATAAAGTTCCTTGAGGTCAAGGATTACTCAGTTCTCTAACTCCAGTTCATAGCACAGTGTGCCAGGTTAATATAAAGTAATCAGTAAATATTAACTAACTTCAACTTTACTCCATTTATTTGGGATTGGTGTTGTGGTACAGGTATTTGGTGCTTGAGATTATGCTAAATTCATCATATTTGGAAGGCTGATAAGAGATAAATGATTAGAATAATTTTCTTTTGGCTCAATTCTTGCTCATTTATTGGCCTTAGGAAAGGAAGGGAAGCTATGAGTAAAAACCATAAAACTCTGCATGATACAAGGAATTTATTTTGCCACCCTCTCTAAATATAAACCAACAAAGGTAGACTGCATTATGCTATTCCACCTTGCAATGACTTTTACAACTTGATATGTAGCTACAACGTAAATGCCGTTGAAAGGATAATAAATTAAAAAAAATACTTCTGAGAATGTAGGTTTTGATTATTGAATAACTGGACCCGCATATGGGAAAGGAGAGATGCCACTGATATATGAAGCATCCTAGAAGTCAAGCTTATGAGGAGAAAAGTACATTATATTGGAAGTATAGAAATCAGCAAATACCTAGCTAGTTATACATCAAAAGGCCAATCTCGACATTACAGTAATAGTATATTTCATATACTCTCACCAATGCATTTGTTCTTTTCAAGTCATCAGAATCTATTATGGCATATCCTACAAATACATGATATACATTTTTTAACTTTTTCAATTTTCATATTTTGATTTACCATTCTCAGTAGATTTTATATCAAACAGAAGGGCAATATGTGTGTGTTTTTTTACTGTGGTAAAAAGCCCATAAAATAAAATTTACCACCTTAACGATTTTTAACTGTACAGCACAGTAGTGTTAACTATATGTAGATTGTTGTGAAACATCTGTAGAATGTTTTCATCTTGAAAAACAGAAACTCTATACCCAGTGAACAAGAACTCCCCTTTTCTCCCTCTCTCCTTCCCCCTGACAACCACCATTCTACTTTGTTTCTAAGAGTGTGACTACTTCAGATACCTCAGATAAATGGAATCATGCAATATATGCTTTTTTGTGATTGTTTTATTTCACTTAACATAATGTCCTCCAGGTTCATCCATGTTGTAGCATATGATAAGATGACCTCCTTTTTTACGGCTGAATAATATTCCATTGAATGTATATACCACATTTTCTTTATCTGTTCATCCGTTGATGGGCATTTAGGTTACTTCTAACTCTTGGCTATTGTGAATAATGCTGCAGTGAGCATGGGAGAGCAGATATCTCTTTGAGGTAGTAATTTCATTTCCTCTGGACATAAACCCAGAAGAGAGGTTGCTGGATTATATTGTATTTTTAATTTTTTGAAGAACTTATATCTTGTTTTCTATAGAGGCTGCACCATTCTACATTCCTACCAACAGTGATAAAGGGTTCCAATTTCTCAACATCTTCTTCAACACTTATTTTCTGAGTTTTTTTGTTTGTTTTGTTTTATTTTGATAGTAACCATCCTAACAAGTGGGAGGAGATATCTCATTGTGGTTTTGATTTGCATTTCCCTAATGATTACTAATATTGAACATATTTTCATATGCTTATTGGCCATTTGTATATCTTTGTTGGAGAAATGTCTACTCAAATCCTTGGACCATTTTTTTAATCAGTTATTTGTTTTTTGTTATTGAGTTACAGGAATTTCTTAGTTTTGGATATGTGCCCCTTGGATATGTGGTGTGCAAATATCCTCTCCCCTTCCATAGGTTGCATTTCTACTCTGTTGATTGTTTCCTTTGCCATATAGATGTTTTAAAGTTTTATATAGTCCCACTATCTATTTTTGCTTTTGTTGCCTGTGTTTTTGGTGTCATACCCAAGAAATCATTGCCAAATCTAATGTCATGAAAATTTTCCCTTATGTTTTATTTTAGGAGATTTATACTTTCAAAGTTTTATACTTTCTTATGATTAGGTGTTTAATCCATTTTGAGTTAATTTTGGTTTGGGATCCTTGGTAGGCCCATATGTCTGGCTCTTAATATCACTCTGCCATTATCATATGGGGTGGAGATATTCCTTTCCCATTATAATCCAGCAATCAGATAATGTAAGACCAAATATTTTATGTTTTCTTACTATTCTAGTTCCATTCGTTTTACTTTTGACAGATTTCTTATTTTCCTTCTTTTTTAAAATTTAGATCTGCTTCATTCCAAAGCACTATTAGATTTACTGGTATATTTTATTCCTCATGTTTCTAATTTAGGAAATTGGTAACCGAGGTTCTCTAGAAATACCCATTTCTTTGCACAACTACATTGATTAGCTGTTTCAGCTTTTATGTGAGCACAAAATTTAGAACTTGAAGAGGCTGTCATCCATCAAAGGGGGTTAAGTTTTTTCAAACAATTTTTTATCTATTTTATAGTCAGCAACTCCCTTCATGTTTTTCTTAACCATTAGCCATGAAAGTTTTTTTTTTTTTCTTTTGCTTTGAAGTCTCAAGAGGAGAGACTTTGCCCCTGCCTTAGGAATGGCTGATAGAGAGAGGTTCATCCATGGTGAAGCTCTGAAAACATGACCTGTTCTCTGCTTCTAAGGATCAAGGTGATTCAGTTCTCTCTTTTATAGTTGAAATGATTGACAATGAAAACTATAGCTTTTCTTCTCAGGGTAAATAAATTTTTGAGATTCTTCTCTCCTCTCTCTCTCTTTCTGTCTCTGTATGTGTGTGTGTGTGTGTTTATGTCGTGTGTGTTATAATCTGTGTATACAAACTCTATTTACATATATGTGTATATGTATGTATGTATTTACAAAGTAATACAAATGCATAATTTCTCAGGACAAAAATGAAGATATTAAAAGAATATCAGGCAGACACCTCAGGCATTCCATCCTTGTCTTTTGTAACGTATGAATGATCTCTGGGAAAACTGAATGGCATAGGCCTTGCCATACCATTTATTCTGATGGTCTCACAACTATCTCCTTTTCCAGGTGACTCAGGGCTTGCGGCAAGGATTTCCCCAGGTTTTTCTAGGAATCTCTGTTTCATTTTTATGCAGTAGCAGGAACTCACCTGTCTTGATGACACCGATTCCATTTAGGACAAATATAAACTCAGAAATAAACCATTCTTATATAGACCTAGATTCCGGTTATCCACAAGCTGAGGAAAATCTAATCAACAAATCCACAGAACTATGAGAAGTTTAAGTCTGACACAAAGCAAGCAGAGACATGTGTGGGGTTCACTCATTATTGAAGTACTAAAGCATTCTATGAGTACGGTATCGAGCCTCTGAGCAAACACTGTTTTCCTGTTTCCCAAAATGTGCTGCACAGACCCTCAGTCAGCAGTTCATTATTCAACAATCATCTTGCACCCCGGTTCATAAATCTAAAACCAAGTCATCAATACCATCACATAACACACCAGCCAGGTTTTCCCTTTTAAATAGTGTGAGGGAGAAACAAATGAAATATTTCCTAGATACCTAAGCACTTGACTTTATGCCTATGGTTTCCTAGTCTGTTAAGGCACAAAATCTAAATTCTACACTTTACCTATTTGGAGTACCAAATAATTACTCATTCCCTTTTAGTATTCTTCTTAAACTCTTCAGTGCCCCATTTGAGTTATCCAAGTAATGACTTTCTATTCTCTTGTGGAACAGAAAACATGGACACTTGATACTCCCCTGATGAACCTATTTTGTCCAGTTATATCCAAAATAGCAAATATTTGCCTCTTTCTACCTGCTGGCTGGAGCAAACTCAGAGAATAAGGTATGTTATGGTGGGCTATGGAGACTCATTCTTTGAAAAGGGCCAGAACTGTTTCTGTAGTTTTGAGGATGACACGCAAGAACTCTAAGACCCTTCATTCATTTTGTCACCTTTGATGATACACTATGTTGATGACTGATACCTAAATTGTGCATATCATTGCTCCACCTTCAAACAAGAGATAATTATCTTTAAAAGAACTTTTCTAGATCTGGAATGCCTGCAAGAAGGGGAGCATGGCATCTCCTTCCTCAACTGGACAATTCTAAGTTATTGGATGTACCTGAGATATTCTATAAACTGGAAGCAGGATATTTGAAGTAGCTTGTTTGAAAGCAATGATGAGAGCAAAGCAAAGCTGTATGTTACCTGTTCAGATCAGTCAATAAACTGTTTACACTAGTATTACAATATATTGTCATTGTCTCTTCTCTTATACATCACTTCCAACACCACTAGACTGTAAGCCATAGCAAACAGGGATAACATCTTATTCTCTTTCAAATTGGCTAACATTTGTAAGACACTAATACCTAAACTATGGTCAGTACATAATGGTTGAGTAAGTGTGATAAATTTATTTTCCTTTTCTTCCCTTTACATATCATATCTTAAAGTTCTTTCAAGCATGCTACTTTACTTTGTAATTTTGCCATTTTGTACCACTTTTGTATTAATTCTTCCAGTCAATCTAGGAAGGGTTCACTCTCTGTTTAAGCCTAAGAAGTTAAAATATAGATAAGCATTTTTAGTCATTTCCTCAATTGGTCTTCTTTGGACAAGCTGGGAAGTGATTTTTTTTTCCTTGTGTTCTTTTGTGTGTGTGTGTGTGTGTTTTAAAAGCACACAACGTTAGATCTATCCTCTTAACACATTTTAAAGATTTTATTTATTTATTTATTTTCACCTTAAAGCCCCAGTAGATAGTTGTATGTCATAGCTGCACATGCTTCTAGTTGCTGTATGTGGGACGCGGCCTCAGCATGGCCGGAGAAGCGGTGCATCGGTGCGCGCCGGGGATCCGAACCTGGGCCGCCAGCAGCGGAGCGCACGCACTTAACCGCTAAGCCACGGGGCCGGCCCTTAACACATTTTAAAGATCACCCTAGGGTACTATTAACTATAGGTACTGTGCCGTACAGCAGACACCTAGAATTTATTCTTCTTGCATAACAGACACTATATATCCTCTGAAAAACAATTCTTATGGATTATGTTTAACATTTTACTCCCAAAGTGCCAAACAAAAGAGAAAAAAATAAATAATCCTTGAATATTCAGTATATACCATTACTATATATATGTAATATATACTAGCTAGGGGCACTCTTTATATAAAATTGTCTTTAATTCTCACAATAACCAGATACAGTAGATATAATTAACAATTATTCAAAGTTACGATCACAGGTGTAATAAAGTTTTAAATTGTATACCTGTGCATAAATGATTCATATAGATAAATTCTCAGATACTAAACGTTATAAACATATTTCTAGATTTATATACTTTCACACATATATAAGAAAAAATACATATTCTACTGTAAACATCAACACTTTGGTAGATCATAACTATGAATATTATTCCCAAAGAATTAATTAACACTCAGAATAGCAACTGTAGAGATCTATATGTACTCTACCAAAAGCCTGAATTTAATTCATAAATTACTCATTTTGTATGATTGAAATGCTACAAAAGGAGAAGGAAATATTCCACTTTATAGGCAATTATGTGAGAAATTAATGACAGAGGTTTTATGACCACCAACTTGGAAGAAATAGATATAAGCAAATAAATGTTGACATATATATTTAAAGGTGGACAGCTTATTTCTAACATTTGGAAACCTTACAAGAGAAATGTGAATGGTACTTGACATGGTTATGGGAATTATTAAGATACAATGATTTTTCATAAATTTCTTACAAACTATATATATATCCAGGTACCTATGTTATAATAATCATTCTTTAAGGCTGAGTTTAATTCCTTTACAAAGGAATTTCAGATCAGTTTTAGCAAAGATTAGGAATATGATGTCATAGTTAATAATTAATCTAATTCAATTGCCTGAGTGTCTCTCCCTATTTTTAAAATAAAAAGGTTATAGTGAATTAATGTTTTTAAAACTGCAGTATATGGCCTGCCTCTGGGTTACAGATTTTGTTTAATAATCTATGACCAGTATTTTAAAATAAGTGATGAGCTAGAATGTATTGAAATAGAACAGAATAGAATACAGTAGAATAGAATAGACTATAATAGAACAGGAAATGAAAGTATGGTTCATATGTAACATGGAGAATTTTTCATAATAAACTTTTTTCTGTTATGTATACATATATGTATGAGTACACTGGGTCAAGATGAAAAAAAAGCGAATTGTTATTGTGGATCATATCAAAATTTTCCAAATCACTATGTTAACTCAACGGCTTTCGTGAAATCTTAGATTTTTTGGAGAATGAGAAGAAATTTATGCATATGCAACATTTCCATACCAATTAATTGCGATTTCCCTAAAGGTCTTCCATGGATTAATGCCTTATTGAACTGAGAAATGCAGGTCAAGCAACAATAGACTATATATGTTCTAATTGCTTCCCTAGGTTTAAATGTCCTAATGATGGTATTTTTGAAGTTATTAAATAGCCCAAGTAGGAGATAGGTGTCAGATAAAAATCATTAATTATAATGAAAATAAAGAAGGAAAAAAAATCTGGAATTTCAGCTGAAATGGGATTAGGTTAACTTAGATTGGGAGGTAATGAAAATGTAGCTGAGTTGAGGAATAATACACAGGGTCTAGGAGATGCGAACTGATGAGGATATACATTTAGGGCCTGTGTAGGTTGATAAGAGGTCAATGACCTTCCTTTATTCAATACCTATATATTAAGCATATACTATATGTCAAGAACACAA
Source organism: Ceratotherium simum simum (assembly GCF_057802395.1). NCBI lineage: Eukaryota > Metazoa > Chordata > Mammalia > Perissodactyla > Rhinocerotidae > Ceratotherium > Ceratotherium simum. The sequence continues at coordinate 31,741,653 of NC_141928.1, read as the reverse complement.
TGTCCCAGCATTGTATATTAAACAGACTATTCTTTCCTCAAAAAAAAAAAAAAAAAAAAAGAACATAATAGAAACTAGTGCTACAGCAATGAAGAAAAAGAGATAAAAATCCTCCCTTCGTGGAGCTTGTGTTCTGCTGGGACCTAAGGGGAAAGGTGTGTGGAAGATGGTTTTGTAGTTGAGTGCTGACAAGGCAGGCATATAGACTATAGTAAGATGGGTTTTGTGAGAACAGTACTATGAACCAGAGGAAGTTTACATTAATTTGGTAACTTTAACAAGAAACATAGGAAAAGACATTGGAGTAGAGTTTGTTTGTAGACATCTAACACTAGGTAAGAAACAATGAAGAAATTTTGACATAATCAAATTACCATTTTTGTTTTAAACATAACATTAAAATCTCCTCCCAGGGTGTAGTTTCATTCTTGTTGAACAAGATTGAAAGTCAGGTGATAAAAGATAGACTCCTAGGGTAACCTAAATATTACTCTGGAGAAAAGACAATATAATTATCCATCTGACAGAAAGAAAAATCTATATCTATATAATAATCTAGATGAACAAAAAGAAAAAACATTGACTAAAATAACAATGGAAAACAAAATCTTTAAACCATATGTCTTCAAGATTGCATTGTCAAGTATGTAATTTTCAAATAATAAATGCATTTATAAATGATTTTAACTCTCTGTATGATGTCTCAAATATTCTATTAATATACCGATTTATAGACACACAAAAAATACTCATGTCACAATTAGGATTATTTGAATTTTTCAATAATACTATCAAAATGGTCTAGTAAGTAGGAAAAAATTAAAAATTAGTGCACAACTTCCAGAAAATATTCTCATGCTACATAAATATGACATGTATATTCTCTTTGTGTACTATTTTAAAATTTTATGTTTAGAATGGAAAATCTAGCATTTTCAGCAAAAATGAATTATTTTTACAAATCTAAACTAGAAAAAAACACAACTTTGGAACAATTAGACATCTGTTATACTGTCTTCCCATTACATAACATTTAAAAAAGTCAACTGCAGAAATTTACATATTTGATAAAACACAATTCATCATATGTATTTTAACATTTCACTGAATTTCATGACAGTTTTAGAATAATGAAGGCCAACTTTTGCACTTGAGAATAATTTAATTATTGATATTTCACAAAAATAAACAACCATTATTTACCTATATTCACTCTCTTTTTTCATCTTTGTATAAAGATATGCTAAACACATATCCATATCCACCCTCATCTACTGTGATGCTATTTCTCACACTTGATCTTAGAAATATACTTGCATGTTTATTTTCAGGTAAGGACTATCAGCTGATGGAGGGCAGAAACCACATCTTTTAAGTTATTTTTTATTGGTTTAACTTTCATTGTTATTCTTCTAAAATTGATGTAAATTTTGTTGTAGCATCTTTGAAGACTGAGTAAAATGTACAAGAAAACTTCAGCTCTACTCCTTTGAGTCCAGGGGAGTGATTATCAACAGTTAATTAACTCTTGATAAATATAGTTTTCTAATTTCCACTATTACGTTTTCTAAAATGAGCATATTTAATTTTTATAATAAGAACAATACCATTTATTTTTAATGTTTAAACTTTAATATATTAATTTTAATATCTTATTATATTTTAATACATAACATTTCAGATTTAACTTTTTTTACTTTTTTAAGTGAGTTCTGGAAAACTCCCATTCAGCATGAATGCTTATTATTTTTTTGACCAGAATTCTATAGTCAGCTTCTTACTCAAGGTTAACCTCCAAGAAGTAGTCCTCACTGTTTCCTGTATGGATAAAAAGATTTAACAAGACACTTCTGCTGTTTGTAATGTAAAAATATGCTGAAATTTATGCTCAAACTAATGTGCTTCTTTTCTCTTACTTCTACTCAGCACCTACCCTCATAGAGCAAGTACCCCACTATTACTGTGTCTCAGGCATGTTGTTAACATTAGACAAAAAATGGGAAAAAGGGAAACTATTATCCTTATACACTATGCTGTCCTTCCTAGTTTATGTCTTGTCCTACCTAATCTCAAATTAATCCATACCATAACCTTGTGAATCATGTTTCCGAATTATGAAAATATTAACTTTACAGTGCCCAATATTAATTTAAAGAAATCTAATACTGAACCTAAATAAACTCAGATGGGTAGAAAGATTTTAAGTGGTCACTTCCTCCATTCTCCTCTTAGACTACTAGCCTCAAGGCAGAGAAGTTTGGAAGGACTTACATTGGACTGTAGCAAGAATGATCTTTTATAAGGCAAATCATCACACCTCTGCTTAAAATCCTCCCATGACTCTCAGCCATTGGAGGATTGCATAAGAAATTCCTCCTACTATCTTCATGTTACATTGGTTTCCATAATTTGTTTATCACTAATAACACCAATAAAAGCAGAAAATATCATTTAAAGTTATTAATGATATTGATAGAGTATAGGGACTTTAACCCATTTGTCTCTAGTTTTTATGTCGGTGTGTTTTGTGAAACTTTTACATCCATTACTGAAGTTGCTGTTATCCTTCTTCACACACACACAGATCTAAAGAGAAAAGTACTCTCGTACATGATTTTTTGCTTCATAAAAAAAATGTTGATTCAACAGAAATGGATCTGAAAAGAACATCAAGCTCAATGCTTTTCTTTTACAGACAGGAACACTGAAGCTCAGATGAGTGCCTTGTGTATGTCTCATGCAGTATGATTCAGATATTAGATGGGAACCTATAACTGCTGACTCCCATCCCAACACACTCTTTCCATGTCACTATTTTGTCCTGTTATATTTCTAAACTGTGCACTTGCTTTCCCCCTACCATCGTCTAAACTTCTTTTCTTTGCATACAGACATTATCCCAACCTTACTCCTATCTAAATTCCAACCTCGTCTCCCAACACCTTTCCCTTTCTTTCAGTTGTCCCACATCAAAGTACTTTTGTTTCTTCTTTACTCCTTGAATTTTCATACTTCTATGGCTTTATAGATGCTCAATACCTCTCATCCCTTGAGAGCCAGATTAAATATCAACTTTCTATAAAACATTACTCTCTGAATTCTCTGGAAAGGGTTGGTTCTCTGTAATCACATAACCCTTCAGATTTGCTTCTGCAAATAGAAAGATTATGAGCTATATGTACAGTGGTTAAAAGAACTGCTTCTGGAGCCCAACTGCCTAGGTACAATCCCACGATCTGCAATTTAATCAAATGTTGACCTTGGGACTTGGGATAATAATAGGGATAACAATGGAAATTATTTCATAATGTGAATTAACAGCAAACGTAAGATAAATCTTGGATGATTTTTAATTTTACTTTTATCATGAAATTCCTCAAAATAGCATCAATTCCTCAAATTGGTTTGAAATTACTTGCTTCCATGTTCTCTATATTAATATATTCAAGACAATTTATAACATAATTCTTGTGTTTGTGTAACATAAATAGTACAATTCCTGAAGTGCAATAAAAATTCAATATAAATATTTGGTGTAGGAATCACCAAATAAACTGAGCATCCATGATCCTATATCAAATGATCTAGCCAAAAGTGATTTTTTTAGAATCCCATATTCAGAAATACAATGTTTTGACATTCATAGTACCAAAGATACTTGGATTTCACAGATATTTGCATTTGGAGAATAATGTCCAAACAAATAAAACAGATATATATTAACATCGGAGTTGAATGGAGTAGTTGGAAAAGAAGATTGTGCAATTACTAGCTAAAACCAATTTGCAAGGGGAAAAAGATACTGAAGGTAATTAAATTTGCAGCTAAGCACAAAGGAGAGAAAGCAACCTCCTAACACTGCAGTTTAGATGATTCTCCAAGCTAAAAAATGATTTACGGATTAATGTCATTGATGATAAACTGTTTGCCCAATAGCATTTGCATTCTCTTGGTTGTAAGGAAAACATAAAATATAGTATAAAATATATTAAAGATAAATTAACAATTCTTATCTATATTTTCATTTTCCTAGATTACTTCTTATGAAATAGTATTCCAAAATGATGAGTGAATTTTGAATGTGGCTTTTATTTTAATGCAGGAGAAAAAAGATATATTACTCATTTTCTATAGAAAAAAAAAAAGACAATGAGATCTGTCATTACTGAGATATGTTTACACATAGCAATAATGACTTTTCCTACTCCAACAATCTCTTACAACAAGATTAAATAATCATTTTAAAATTTATCAAATCATGGCAATATGCCTAAAGCAACATTTTTCAAAGTGTGGTTCCTTGACCAAGAAGCATTATTTTCACCTGGGAACTTGTTAGAAATGCAAATTCACAAGCCCTACCAGAGAACCATTAAATCAGAAACTCTGGAGTTGGGTCCCAACAACCAGTATTTAGCAAGTCCTTCGGGTGATTCTGGTACATGCTAAAGAAATGTTCCCAAATAAAAAGATGCACATTGACACGAGAATTGAATGGAAGAAAGTAGACATATGTTAACAACCGTGTTTAATGGAGCACACTAAACCACTGCTGTAGACATCCGAAGTTCTTAGAGATAATCAATGAATTTTGTCTATATTCACAGATAAAAATTTGAGGACAAAAATGCTTAGATCTTTTACATACTGATTCAAGTTAGTCAATATTTTATAAATAGTTTTTTCTATGGAAAAATCTTGATTTCTTCAGTATGTCAAAATTCACCAGGCCTGAAAACTCTCAATATAACTTTATTATTAAACATCTGTTTTATGAGACTAATGTAACACTTAACTTTGCAACCATTTGGACAAGGGTGTAAGAAGCCCAAACTGACTGCCTCTTTCAAATTCTAAGCTGTGTTTCCAGGAAGACAGTGGGTAAAGACTCTGGCACTTATTTATTTGATTTCTTATTCAAGAATTTATTCAATTTCAAATTTATTAATTTATTCAAAAATGTTTATTGAGCATTTACTTTATCCCAGGCACTAGATAAGAGGCAGATCTCTCCTGTTGCTCCCTAAACAGGTGACATCAGCTTAAATGAAGGAAATTCTGGAGGGTCACAGGGAGGGCCACAGAGAGACCTACCTCTGGAATTTTTTTAATCCCTGTGGACCATGACTAGGTAGTGTCAAAAAGTGTCCTAGGTATCCTTAGGTTTTAAATATAGAGCTACTGATGAATCACAAAAAATATATATAAAAATCTTTGAAGTTTGCTTTTGACATCAGCCATTATATGAAGCAGAATAATACTTTAGTTGTTTCTTACTGATAATCTCTCCATATTTGCATGTTCAATTTGATGTGGAAATTCAAAGTTTATTTCAATAGTTAAATAAATTCAAAATTTACTTCAAATCCAGTGACACCTTCTGAAACCTACTAAGACTTTTTGTGGTAGGCAGTGAACTGAGCACATGACAAAACCTCTAGTAACTTCTCAATGCATAGAAATATTAGACAACTATAGTTAAATATAATCAATACTTAGTCTTGCTTGTTACCAAAGAAACTTTTTTATAATCCCGAAATAAAGAGATCTTATCTTACCAAAAGAAAGCTACAAATAGAAATGCATAGATGTGAGTTGGTGCCACGATATAGCTCACACATCGTAAGTGGTTTGAACCTTGGTGAAGCTATAAGGTGAAATCTCCTCTTCTTCCAAATATATTTCCCTCTATGCAATCTCTTCCCTCATTCCCACCCATATAAGGGAATGTCTCCCTTTCCTATCTACAAAATGGAAATGTAGCCCCCTTCTACCTCTTCATCTGTAAGTGGACTGTGTCAGACCAGCATACGCCTCAGTTCCCAAGACTAGAAGGGCCTCTAGTCGCCTTCCTGTGTATGGAATCTTACCTGCTCCACCCATCCCACATTGCCTGTTTTTATTACTTCCTCACTCATGCTGTACTAGATGCTGAAGTCTGAACACCTCTGGTGGGTGGGCCTGTGGTGTTGTTCTGCCTCTTTCCTCCTTTGTTCCAATAAAGTGTGTGAGTGGGAAAAAACAAAACAAAACAAAAAACCCTTTACCAAAATAAAACCAGAGCCAGAAATCAACTGCCCGGCTATGAAATGGAGTTGAAATGGTGCACCCTTCCAGGTTTACGGTTGAAACTACCAGTGGTGGAAGACTAGTATTGAAAAAAACCCAGATCTAAAATAAAATAAAAGTAGAAAGTTGTCAAACCCAATGTAAGGATACCAGGCCTAGATAGGTACACAAGGACTGATAGGGAGTTCTGTCCCACATGACCAAGGTACACATACCTCAAGACTCTGGTAACCTGAAAAAAGAACAACTACACTCAAGAAAAAAATATAAGGAAAGAAATAAGAAGTGTATAGTGTGTGTGCATGTGTTCTGTTTGAACACCTTCTTTATTTTGTAAAAAATAGTTTTGATATTAGAAAGATCTAATTTTTTATACTTAAAACTTTGATTTAGGTGAGAGACATCATTAATCAGCATTTATTTCAAACATTTTAATATGTAATGCCTCTTTACTGTGCTTCTCTGGAGAGTGATTTTATCCCTAGCTAACTTCTACATTTTTTGAAGTATTCTCATTACATTTATCTTATGCAGTTCTATAATCACCTTGTTAGTCATATATATTTATATATAGAGTACTATAATCTCTATTGGATATTCAAGTTTAGCTATGGGAGTTTGGTCTTTAAGAGGAATGTTGAGATCCTAGGCTTTATGTCTGGTGCCAAGATACCATTTTGATCTTAAGGAAGTTTTCAAGTGTTGATTGGCTGATGTATATGAAGGGACCATGAGATCCCTGGATATGACATTAGTAAGCATACCGCTAAGAAAGTGGGTTCAGATAGCATTTGCAAAATCATCTTTTCTACTTTCCCTTATAATGCCTCCACCATAAGTTATGGAATGTGGATTATAATAAATTTATAGAGCATCATTAAATAAGAGACTGTTGAGCGGATTTGTCTACACTGGCAGGAAAATAATAATTGCAAATGTCTGATGATTAAAGAGATATGAATAGTTGCTAATGAACTTCACATGGGAACAAGTGAAGGATATTTACTGATAACACCTATGCATAGCAGTATCAACACACAAAGCTAAGTCCAATCATTCCTCATCAAGGAAATGTTAAAATCTTTTACATGTATGTACAATGTAAATGTAATTTTCATGTGTCTTTCCAGATTCTCTATTCATTTGCTTAGTTCATTAATTTTTTGACTCTCTCCTGTGAACTCTGGTGATTTATGCTAAGTTGGTATTTTATCTGTACTGATATGATTATTGTTGGAAATTCAAATTCTCTCACTCTGCTATGGCACATAGTTTATAGGTTCATAAATGAGTCACAATATAATAGGATAGATAAGACTACATAATAAAACATAAAAGTTAGTGTGAAAAGGATCTGACTAAAATTACAAGAATTGTGATTTAGATCACACTCTCCTCTAACATCTGCAGGGGCTGGGGCAAGAATACAGATGAAAGCCCAAGTGCCATATGTCTAAATATACGACTTGTAAATCAAGTTAAGACCACGGCCCAGCCTGCATTCCTACCCAGGGCCACATTGCTCCTCTACACTTTTTCTGATCCAAGGGCTGAGCTTGTGATTTTTCTCATCCCCACTCCCCATCCCTCGACCCTATTCTTTGACATCGGTCTTAGCAGCATCTTTTTGAATACCATGTCTATTTAGGCAAAGGAAACAAAAGAAAAAATTAACAAATGGGACTACATCAGACTAAAGAGCTTCTGCAAGGCAAAGGAAACCAGGAACAAAACGAACAGACAACCACCAACTGGGAGAAAATTTTTGCAATCATATATCTGTCAAGGGGTTAATCTCCAAAATATATAAAGAACTCATACAACTCAACAACCAAAAAAGAACAACCCGATCAAAAAATGGGCAGAGGATATGAACAGATGTTTTTCCATAAAAGATATACAGATGGGGAACAGGCACATGAAAAGATGTTCAAGATTACTAATCATTAGGGAAATACAAATCAAAACTACAATGGGATTTCACCATATACCTGTCAGAATGGCTGTAACTATCAAGACAAAAAACAACAAATGTTGGAGAGGATGTGGAGAAAAGGGAACCCTCATACACTGCTGGTGGGAATGCAAACTGGTACAGCCACTATGGAAAACAGTATGCAGATTTCTCAAAGAATTAAAAATAGAAATACCATATGACCCAGCTATTCCCTTACTGGGTATTTATCCAAAGAACTTGGAAACAACAATTCAAAGAGATTTATGCCCCCTATGTTCATTGCAGCATTATTCACAATAGCCGAGACAGGGAAGCAACCCAAGTGCCCAACAACTGATGATTGGATAAAGAAAATGTGGTATATATATAGAATGGAATAGTAGCCATAAAAAAGACAAAATCATCCCATTTTTAACAACATGGATGGACTTTGAGGGTATTACGTTAAGTGAAATAAGCCAAACAGAAAGACAAACACCAAATGATTTAACTCATATGTGGAAGATAGACACATGGACAAAGAGAACAGATTAGTGGTTACCAGAGGGGAAGGGGGTTGAAGGGTGGGCATAAGAAGTAAAGGGGCACATATATATGGTAACTGACAAATATTAATGTACAAGTGAAATTTCACAATGTTATAAACTATTATGTCCTCACGAAAATTTTTTTTAAAAATGCCTTCTTGGGTAATCTGAGACTTAAAGGTACATAATTGTTTAGGCCACTAACTCCATAGCTCAATTATCAAACTAATAGGAGCTAAAACAGCAAGTCCCTTTCCTTCTCTCTTCTAATATAGAATCATTCTCTATGAAATAATTACACACAATATTAAAAACATAGCATTTTGGGGCCAGTCCCGTGGCATAGCGGTTAAGTTCGCATGCACCACTTTGGCAGCCTGGGGCTTGCAGGCTCGGATCCCAGGCATGAACCGATGCACCACTTGTCAAGCCATACTGTGGTGGCGTACCATATAAGGTAGAGGAAGATGCGTACGGATGTTAGCCCAGGGCCAATCTTCCTCAGCAAAAAAAATAGGAGGATTGGCATTAGATGTTAGCTCAGGGCTAATCTTCCTCACAAAAATAAATAAATAAATAAATAAATAAAAACACAGCATTTTTTTATTTAAACGTAATGCCTCCAACAATCCAACAATATTTTCATAAACAATAAAACAGAATAGCTTTACTTTGTACAAAGCAATATGGCTATAAAGCATTCGTATCCACAACTGTAACATACATAGACAATGATTTGGCTACCTAACAGCCTTCTAAAAATGCAGTTAAACCCTATTTATCTGGACAATTCTATGATTCTCGGAGTTGACCCAGAATTTTTATTCTAATCTATCCCCTGTCACTTGTACAGAATGATGTTACATGCCAAAACAATCCTTGAAGATGCTATCTCACCTTTACTAATCTCTGTGGACTGATGTTCTATCTTTTCCCGCCTTTCACCTAGATAAAGAGACTAACTTCTTCTCTCCTCTTCACCTATCACCATTTCTAGGATTGAAGATGTGTTTGGAATTCTCTGTGCCCCATTCTGCAGATTTGTCTGTTGTACGTCACCTTGAGGGGCCTCCAAGTTGCAGTTCATGCTACAAAAACAAACTCAAGGTTAGGGGAGCCTATACACAAGCTGAACTTTCAACTTTGAATATTTTTAAAATCCCCTCATTGTCTGTAGCTTTCCTTGATAGCTGGGCCCATGCCTGAACGGCAGGTTAAGTCCTGTAGATCCCTGAGATTTTAGTCTCCCTCAAGCTAGATTCTAGAACTTGGAAGCAATTTTGAGAGAGGAATTTCAAACTTTTGTTCTAAGAAAGTACTGACAGAATTTCCCATTATAACTATTCCAATGTGCATCTTTAAAGAAATAAAGCCAAAGGATTTTCATTAGGCTCAAAGAAAGTATTGGCACTTTTCAAAATCCATCAATGTTCCCTATATTATAGCCCAACTCTTTTCATTGGCAAAATTCTCTGGTTTGTATAAGAAACTTCTGTAGACAGATTTTTAAATCACAGGTTGATATGTTTTCATTTAAATGAAGACTTCCTATATATGCTATAGAACAAGATTCACCATTACCATTGGATCTTTGCACCCAAAAATAAACTTTATTTTAAGCCACATCTTTCTGTGAGGTTTGACAAAAGAAGGCAGCCAGATTTGGAAGATTATGAATTCTGCAATAGAACTTGATTCATGGCTTCTAAAAACGCTATTTTAATGCTCCTGCAAAATTCAGCAATAAGCCTTGCAAGAACATAAAATCTCAAGTGAGTCTACCCCTTAATCTTGTGTGAGAGGAGAAAACAGGCCCAACAGCAACAAGGGCTAGATATGGGAGTCTGTCTGTACTACCTTTCCCAGTAAAGGTCAGCTTGTACCACCAAGAAACAACACATCAATAATACCTAGTGGTGTTCAGAGCCATCAGCAAGAAGAGGGGGCTCCTGGTCAATTAAGTATCCATCTACATAGGAAAGCCCTTTGTGTGAATTACCCTCTTAATACATGTGTTTTTCCCATTAAATAGGAACAACTTTTGATTATTACAATTAGTTGGAGTGGAAAGGAGGGGGGAGGGGACAAGACAAATCAAAGTGACAGGCAATAAAAAACTCAACTGTGAAAACAAACGTGTATCTATGAGCAACCCATGAGATTAAGATGGAAAAAGCCATGTAAATTTACGCAAAGGATTTAACAAAAGACACATGAATATCAGGGAAGTTAGGAATACAACTGATCTTAACAGATAAATGCGTAGATTCATCCTTTTGTCATATCAATCAATAAATTAAAGCTACATGAAAAATTGGAACAAGCATTTTATTAAGATGTAAAATTAATCAGTTATTTAAAACTACCAGTTATATTTACTCAATAATAATGAGTGAAAGCAAACACCAATCTTAGACTGAATATTAGAGAACATTTTAAAACACAAGTACAAGTGGCCCCTCATTTTTCCCCTTTAACTGCCAGTGCTCTTGGTTTCTTTATGATGTCACCACTCCACATCACTATTTGAACTTACAGTGCTTAAGGTCTGGCAAATCACAACTGGGGGAAATGGCTACACCAAGATTGTAAGACTTCCTGTCAAATTTTATGTTTTAAAATAATTAAAATGTTCTAGTTAGCTTTGCATTTATTCTCTTTAGTGTAAAGACGTGTTTGAGTATTTAGAAGGAGGTGTTTATTTTTCAACTATTCATGTATTTTCTATATATTTTGTTATTGATTTCTAATTCAGTTGTTTGGTGATCTATTATACAGGGAACAAATGGACAGTATCTATGTACCATTTTTTAAATCTCAAATTTAAACAATATTTAAACAAAACAAACATTATTGTTTCATGAACCTGAAATAGTCCCACTTTCAGAGAATTTAGAACAGATAGTTCATAACTATGGTTGAAAATCAAAATTTCTTCATCAGGGTATAAATGTACATTGGCTATATGCAAACCTAGAGATTCAGATATAGTGAGGCAAGTAATTTTAACACATGTCCTCAATTAAGAAAACACTAGACTAGATAACGTACTGGTTAACACATCCTAAATTTTATTCAATTAACTCATTCAAATTTTTATAAAGTAATGAACATGTGCCAGGTCTTGTGCTGGGAATCAGGGCTTTAATGAAGATACTTGTTTTTTTTTAAATTGAGGTCACATTGGTTTATAACACTATATAAATTTCAGGCATACATCATATTTCAACTTCTGTATAGACTGTATTGGGTTCACCACCAAAAGTCTAGTTGGCGTCTGTTATGATACAGATATGCCCTTTTACCCCTTTTGTCCTCACCCACGTGCCCTTCCACTTTAGTAACCACCAATCTTTTCTCTGTATCCATGTTTGCTTTTTGTTTACCTTCCACATATGAGTGAAGTCATATGGTATTTGTCTTTCTCTGATTTATTTCGCTTAGCATAATACCCTCAAGGTCCATCCATGTTGTTGCAAATGGCAAGATTTCAACTTTTTGCTGAGTAGTGTGCCATTAAACATATATACCACATCTTCTTTACCCATTCATGTGCTGATGGGCACTTAGGTTGCTTCCAAGTCTTGGCTATCGTGAATAATGCTGCAACGAATACAGGGGTGCATATATCTTTTCAAATTAGTGCTTTTGTGTTCTTTGGATAAATACCTAGAAGTGGAGTGGCTGGATAATAGGGTATTTCTAATTTTAAGACAAATCTCCATACTGTTTTCAATAGTGGCTGCACCAATTTACAAGAAACTTTTTTTAATATACTTTATTTCTTAATATTTACGTATTGCGAAAATAAGTAAAACGCTGTGGGAGTGCGTGTGTGTGTGTGTGTGTATTTGTGTATGTAAACCCAAAACTCCTTCATGATCAACAATGGATTTATTTATGTAATATAACAGGAAGATGTAGAATATTTCTCTAACAGATCTTCATATTTGCATCCAATACAAATAAATAAAAATTAGGTTATAAAACTCCCCAGTATGGAAATAAACGTTCATATAACACTAAAACTAATAAAAACTTATAAATGGAAAATACATTGCAACATATTTTTATTTCTCAGATTTTCCTGGAGAACAAAAATAATCAAAATCCATATCAATAGCTGTGATGTACACTGACAAGCACACATTCATAAACGTATGCCATTGAATGATTTGGATTTGGTTAAGTATTTTGAGGACCTGATTTTACCTAACCATAGTGTTTTTAAAGGGATGTCTTAGCTAAAATTCAATTGCAAGAGAATTTGGAGTGTGAGGTAGGGAAAATAATTTAATCATAGTTTCATGATTAAAAATATATAAAGGTTTATATTTCAGATATGGTAAGTTGGTGAGGTTTTACTTTTAATGTTTTTATCCACCTTGTTTTTAGTTCACTTGAAGACTGTGCTAAAAACACACATTTGCTCATCTCTATTTACCTAACATGAATTAATCTTACATAACAATAGAGATCTGAGAATGCAAAATATTTCTCTAGTTGATAGTGGCAAGTGCTTACGCATAATAATGATGTTTTTAGAGTGATTTTGTACAAATTAATTAAAACCTTTCCCTCCTATTTTAATAGCCAGAAAGTCAACTTTGGGAGCTATGATAATTATATTCCAGGTAAGAAACAGTTCAAAAAAATTTTTTTTAATGTATTATTAATTTTAGGGATAAGTGATTATTATCCTCCACTGAACTTGATAAAGCAATAGCTGTCATGCAGTATTATTAAAAATCACCTTTTTATTTTCCAAGGTACCTTTCTTGGGGGCTCAGCAAACACTTTCTAAAGATATTTTGTTTTTAAATCCAAAGAAGATTAGGCAAATATGTTTAGCAACATAAACGTGGACATATTTACAGGTTAGAAATCGTACAATCAGATAATCTTACTGTTGAAAGGCAATGTAGAAATTGGATAAACAACTTCTCACCCATGTCAGGAATGTCTTTTACTACAGTCCTGAGAGATTTTATCAGGCTTATAAATGGCAAAAAAATTCATTACTTGACAAGGACTGTCAATTGAATTTTTTTTTTTTTTTAAAGATTTTATTTATTTTATTTTTTCCCCCCAAAGCCCCAGTGGATAGTTGTGTGTCGTAGCTGCACATCCTTCTAGTTGCTGCATGTGGGACTCGGCCTCAGGATGAACGGAAAAGTGGTGCCTCGATGCGCACCCGGGATCCGAACCCGGGCCGCCAGCATCGCAGCGCGCGCACTTAACCACCAAGCCACAGGGCCGGCCCTGTCAATTGAATTTTGAAGGACATCATACATCAAGTGATTTTCCCTCATACACTGAGCCTAAATGTGCCTTTCATTCTGCCTATTTTCTCACTGATCCTGATTCTGTCTTTAGGAGACTCACAGGACACGTCCATTTTCTCTTACACACAGTATTATTACACCTATTTGAATACAGTGGGGATATCTCTCTCATTGGTCTCATTGGAAACCTAAATGTCTTTAACCATTTCTAGTCTAGTTTCCAGGTAACTTTACACTCCCAGTCACAATTCTGTAGGTACTCTTTATTTGTCAGTTTTCTTCATTAACATGCCACCTATAACAACGCAGTCCTTGGGCGTATAACATTTACTCTTGTAGCTTGGAAAATGATTACCAACTAAGACGATATTAAGCAATAGCATGTAGATTCAATCATATATTTACTAAATATTTTATAATAGGTACTACGCTAAGTACTTTGGGGGCCACAGAAGTAGTTATCATATTTCTGTTCTCAATAGAATTGTATTCTAACTAAAAGAGTACAAAGCGAAATCTAGACTGGCAGAGACAGAAAGATGAAAAGGAATGAGCAAAACTGTTTCCTTCCATTTATATTACAGACTATATTAGTTTCACAATGACTACTTTATATAGTCATCTGTAAAGCTGGTCAAAATAGAAAAATCAATTTTTATTTTCTCCTATTATTAGCAGAGAATTTCAAACATCATCAAATAAATGAAGTCATAACTTGAATCATTTGTTTATTCATTTACATGAAATGTATTACCTTACTGATTTTAATTCTGAAGAAATTCTATTTACTCCAAAGTGTATGTTTAATATTTTACTTATCTTAGTCAGTGAATTAAACAGAAAATCATGGAATCAGCAATACTTTGCCCTGGCATTTCCCAAACCGCCACGGCCAGGAAGAAAAAGGAGATCAATGCCTTCCCAATTACAAGACAATAGAATTCCTGTGAGTATTGAAAAGATCATATAATTTTACTAGTAATAAACTTGTGAAACCATATATCGTTATATATGTTACAGATAAATGCTGACCAATGAGATTTCAATGATGCTGGAAATATTTTATCTCTTTGCATTCCAGTATGGCTCTTGAGCACTTGAAATCAGACTAGTGTAACTGAGGAACTAAATTTTACATTTCATTTCATTTCAATTCAGATGTGGCTTTTGAATATCAAATTGGATAGCACAGTTAAAGGTAATTCAAATTTTACTACTTGGAGAAAGTAGATCTATTTTATTTGCATTTCACTGTATAAAAATTGTCCTCTCATTTCATATTAACTATTTGTTCAGTAACCCCACATTATAGAAAATATGTATCCAAGGAGCACAAAAATTTGGAGATCCTAATACTACAGTTAGAATGAACATGCAGGAAATTTTCCCCAGCTGGAGAAACTCCTTCATTAGAATCATGGAGTTACATTATAACCTGATGAAGTTTCAATGCTTCCTCATTTGCTGTACCAGAGAATTTAGGATTCTGAAATATTGGAAGATAAATATCTCCCAATGTTTCCAGAGTCATCATGGGATATGAAAATATTCAAAGAAAAGTTTTCACAAGATAAATGTATCAACAACTCTGGTTTATTTTATAAAATGTACCCAATCTGTAGTGATCCAGGTTTCTTCTGTCTTCTCATGTTCTTTTCCATTCCTTTCTTTCTTTATTCAATTTATTTTTCTATTATTTGTTAACATACTTTCCAAAATTTGCTGTTTTTGTAATTAAGCTTTTGCAAATGTTTGGTCAGAAGTTGAAAACAAAATGCACCATTCTGTACAAACTATTGTGCTCTGAATGTTACAGGTTTCATTATTGCAATTGCCTATCTGATAATACTCAATTTATATCTTGCCAAACAGGAGGAGTTTCATGCTTTTATTTTTAACCACAAGTAGCATTCTAAATTCCAGAAAACTTGAATGTGCCAATAGAGACCAGGATATACCTAAACACGAAACTATTTGATATTAGAGAATAATTAGTTTCTGAGTTGGCATAGGAATAGACAGTGGGCAAAACAACCCAGAAATTCTCAAGAACACAGAGTCAAAAAAAAAAAAAAACCCTCTCCTGATTGTGAAGAGAGGTTCTGATATGTCATCAGTTAGTGGAGATCTCTACGAATTTTAATATAAAATCTCGAGGAAATTATGAAGATCCTCTAAATTGAAATTAGGCCCAACATGAGGCATGGCTATCCACTAGGCCAAAAAAGAATGAAATTAAAAAAGCAGAATAAACTATGAAATCTACAATTCATGCACTATTTATCAGAATCTAAGATCTTCTCATGGTTGAAGTTAAAACGTATTTGATATCTGGTAATAAAGGTTGTGTAACTCACACCAAGTTGTTCATCATTATTTTAACCAATATTTCAGGAACATGATCAAGGCAAATTAAGGGGACGTCATAGACAACCATTATGGATGCACCATTCTGTAATGACAATTTCCGATCCATCTGCTTATTTAGCTGCCAGGACGCAGCCTACAGCTAAATCAACTCGTCGCCCCAGGGAAGAGGCTGGAGTAGCAGGTGTACAGAAGCCCTTATCTCCAGCAATAAGTAAGAAAGATGAAGACAAGAAGGCAGAAAAGAAGGGAAAATCCGACTCAGAAACAGAACCCACAGCATTACAGGAGTTAAAAAAGAAAGATTCAAAGAAAGACAAGCATATAGAAATAGGAACTAAAGGCGAAAAAGACATTGCAAAAACAGACGCCAAAAAAGACAAGAAGGGTTCAAAGAAGGGCAAGGAGTCAGCTACCGAATCTGAAGATGAGAAAAAGGATGCAAAGAAAGGTTCCAAAAAAGATAAGAAAGATTCAAAGAAGGGCAAGGAGTCAGCTACAGAATCCGAAGATGAGAAAAAGGATGCAAAGAAAGATGCCAAAAAAGATAAGAAAGATTCAAAGAAGGGCAAGGAGCCTGCTACAGAATCCGAAGAAGAGAAAAAGGATGCAAAGAAAGATGCCAAAAAAGATACGAAAGAAGCAAAGAAGGGCAAGGAGCCAGCTACGGAATCCGAAGGTGAAAAAAAGGATGCAAAGAAGCATAAGGATGAGAAAAAAGACACAAAGAAACCCAGTGATAAGGGTGATGAATCAAAGGACAAGAAAGATGCAAAGGGGAAGGGGAGTAAAAAAGAAAAGAAAGATGAAAAGAAGCCCGGTAAGACAGATAGCAAATCAAAGGATGATGCCAAGAAAGATGCCAAAAAAGAAACTGAGACAGATTCTGCTGATGCAAAGAAGGATGCAAAGAAAGATGCAAAGAAAGATGCAAAGAAGGATGCAAAGAAGGATGCAAAGAAGGAAGCAAAGAAGGGCAAGTAGGCCTTCAATAATAATTCAAAAGTATATTTGATAAAACACTTTTAGTAGTCTGAAACTGAATCTACGAGAGTAAAGAGCAGTTCAAATATTAATCAAATAATTTTTTAAATGAAGCAAAGAAGAACACAAAGAAAGACTCAGAGAAGCTTCATTAAAAATGTGAGGAACAAGTTAAGAAAAATTAAGAGAGAACTCATTGAAGGATTTGGAGGATGCTTGTGCTAAATTTGGGGATATAAAGGATTCAGTGAAAGATCCCAAGAAAGATTTAAAGAAGAATATTCAAATAAGGATATAAAAGTTAATGACACTGAATCTGTGGATTAAAAAAAAAAAACTCAACAAAGGCTTCAAAAAAATCCAAGTAGGCGTTATGTTGACTCCATAGATTCAAACAATCTGAAGCTGCATCCAGAGGTTTAAATGAAGAAATATAGGAGTCATGAGAGGAAGTTAAACAAATTTCAGAAAGTCTACTTTCAAATGAATATGAATACAAATCAAAGGTAGCATTCATCAAAAAAAAAATGAAAATATTATTACTTCTGTGTGAGCCTATACCACTCTCTGTGAAGTGTAAATAGCCACAACCAGGTGGACGGATGTTGAATGTTCCACTTGCACACCCAGCTAAATACAACTGGTAAGCTAGTTTTGTTTTATTTTAAACCAAATGGGAATAAACAATAATTGAATCAATTTAAAGGTCTGAATTGACACTTATTCTTATAAAATCTCTGTAATCTACTGATTAGATTTTTACTAGAATTTTATCAAGTTTGAGTTATCTCATTATAAGAAATATTTGAACAGTTTGGTGGGAACACCACATGAATGAAGATTCAGAAAGTGTCAGTGAAAAGGTTAAGGGCAGTACAGTTATTTATTGTGAAGAAGAGATTGGATTATGAAATATGATAACTTTAACAATTACTTATTGAGGGGTTTTCTTTTTTTTTAACAGAAAATACTAGACAACTTCTCTCAATTTAAAGGATGAAAATCAAAATTGCCCAAATTGCAAATGTGAGTAAATTTAAATGAGGGATATTAAAGAGATTCCTGATAAATTGCTAAATGTGTATACAAAACCGAATTAACTAGAATTGAACAGTCCGAGTGAAAATATCTACATGATATTATTTAGATTTGAAAACAATTAACTTTATATGTTTATAACTATATTAAACTCTTTTGTGACCCATAAGTCCTATTAACGTGAAGAAAAATAAAAAATAATATAAAGCAAAATGCAAAACCCTTGGACTTCCCAATTAGTGGCAATTAAATCTTCTCTGATTTCAAATGTTCCCTCTCAGATAAACTCAACATTGTTGCAGGACTTGCTAAGTGATCTTTTCTCCCCTTTATCCTTGACAGTATAAACTCTGCATGCAAGATAAAGCTTCTCCTTGATATTAAACCAAGGGACTCCTATTTCACATGCTGTCAAGAGCTAGCTTTCTATGAACAGTGAGGTATAATCATGTCGCCTGCTCTTTAAACATTGGTCCCTGTCCCCTACATCAACTACTCAAGGCTTAATGGCTATTGTAACTCACGGTCTTCCAGGAGGCCCTACCTTGCTGATTGAGATCAGCTGTAATGACAAAGCGAGTCAAATCCTGACCCACTGTTCTCTCTCCCTTCCAGGAAACTCCTCATTCTCCCTCTGCTTGTAGTAAAATTCCATGTTCAGTTTTTCAAACTTTTCTGGAAAGGTTAGCATCTCTCTGAGAATTTAAGGAATCATTTTAAATCCCCCTTTTCTTCTAAAAAAAAAAGCCCTTAAGATTATTATTTCAGTCTATCTAACATGGTATTCAAAAGTCAACTTTTAGATTCAAATTTAATGTATAGGGAAAGAACATTGAGCTTCTGCCTTTACCATTCTGCTGAAATGCACCAAGATCACCAAGAACCTTCATGCAGCCAATTTCGAGAGCAGTGTCTTATTATCTTAGCTTCTCTTCTCGTTTCTGTCTATATATTTCTCTGAGTTATTCCAGCCATTCCCATGAATTTATATACTATTCTTATGCTGCTGAATCCTACATTTTAAACCCAGTACTGACTTCTCCACTCAGCTCCAAATTCATATAAACAAACATTAAAGCGTCTACTCGACTCTCTTCCAGGCATCTTAAAATTAATGTGTCCCAAAGAGAACTCTTGATACCTCTCCATTGAAACCTGTTTTTCCCCAAGTTTTCACCAACTCAGTAAATGACACTGACATCTACCCTCTGACTCAATACAAAATTGGTTGGTCATTATCTATTAGTAAGTCCTGCCTGACTACCTCCAAAATATTTGAATTGGTCTACTTCACTCTATTCCTACCACTTCCACACTAGAAGTCCAATCAGCCATGATATCTCACTTGGAAACCCCAAAAATCCCCTAAATGCAGGTGAAGCCCCCTACTTCCCCTCTCACCACCACACCCTGTTCCATTCTCAACACAGATATCATCACGTTCCTCATTACTCTAAATCTTCTAGTGTATTGGTGTCACATTTAGTGTAAACTTCTCTTTTGCTCTGGCTTATAAGGCCTTTAATGACCTGGCTGCTGACTACTTCTCTGCCTTCTTCTGGTACCAAAATTGTCTACCATGCTCTTGTCACACTGGATTTCTTTCTATATTTAATTACACAGATCATTACAGTTTCAAGGCTTCCCACTTGTTCCCTCTGCCTATAACACAATGCTCCTAGAACTTCACATTGCTGACTCCTTCAAATTATCCATTCTCAGCTTAAATTTTACCTTTCCAGACATTTTTAATAGATTTTATTTCTTTAGAGCAGTTTAGGCTCAAAAAAAATAGATCAGAAGGTACAGAGTTTTCCCATATACCCCCTGCACCTACACATGTGTAGCTTCCCCGACTATCAACGTCCCCCACTGGAGTAGTACATTTGTTAGAAGTGATGAACCTACATTGACTATCATTATCACCTAAAGTCCATAATTTACATCAGGGTTAACTCTTGGTGTTGTACATTCCACGGGTTTTTGAAAACGCATAATGACATATATCCAGCATTATAGTATCATACAGAGTAGTTTCACTGTCCTAAACATCCTCTGTGCTCTGCTGATTCATCCCACCTTTTCCCGTTACCTCCGGAAACCACTGGTCTTTTTACTGTCTCCATAGTTTTTCCTTTTCAAGAATGTCATATAGTTGGAATCATACAGTATGTGCTGTTTCAGAATGACTTCTTCCATTTAGTAATATGCATTTAAGCTTCCTCCGTGTCTTTTCATGTCTTGACAGTTCATTTTTTTTAGTGTTGAATAATATTCCATCATCTGCATGTACCACAGTTTATTTATCCATTCACCTACCGAAAGACGTCCTGGTTGATTCTAAATTTTGGTAATTATGAACAAAGCTGCTATAAACATCCATGTGCAGGTTTTTGCACAGACATACGTTTTCACCTCCTTTGGGTAAATACCATGGAGTGCAATTGCTGGATTGTGTGATAAGAATATGTTTAGTTTTATAACAATACTGTATTGTATAGTTACAAATTTGCTAACAGGGTAGATCTTATGTTAAGTTTTCTTATCACACAAAACATGATAGTAATATATAAAGAGGATGGGAGGAAATTTTTGGAGGTTATGGATATGTTTATGGTATAGATTGTGATGATGGTTTTACAGGTGTATACTTATCTCCACACTCATCAAGTCATCAAGTTGTATACATCAAAAATCTACAGGTTTTTGTATTTCAAAAAAAGTATATCTACCTATATATACACACATATATATATATATAATATATTTTACACACACATATATACACATACATACACACAAAACTAACCTCCAAACTTTCTCTTATACTGGCTGTACCATTTTGCATTCCCACCAGCAATGAATGAGAGTTCCTGGTGCTCTACACCCTCTCCAGCATTTGGTGTAATCAGTGTTTCAGATTTTGGCCATTCTAATAGGTGTGTAGTAGTATCTCATTGTTTTGGTTTGTATTTCCCTGATAACATACAATGTGGAACATCTTTTATGCTTATTTGCCACGTGTATATCATCTTTGGTGAGGTGTCGTTAAGATGTTTCTTTCATTTTTAAATCAGGTTTTCTTTACTTATTGTTGAGTTTTAAGAGTTCTTTGTGTATTTTGGATAATAGTCCTTTATCAGATATGTCTTCTGCAAATATTTTCTCCCAGTCTGTGGCGTGTATTTTTATTCTCTAGGTAGTGTCTTTCAAACAATTCCTTCCTTTAAGGATTGTCTGAAAAGTCATCAGCAAACCCAACATCATCTAGATTTTCTCCTGTGTTATCTTCTAGGAGTTTTATAGTTTTGCATTTTTTCATGTAAATCTGTGATCCATTTTGATCCAGACATGTCCATCCTCTCACTGTTCACTTCCCTATTACTCAGCTACATCTACCCTCCAACATACTTTATTCTTCTATGTAACATGTACAACCATGTCTGCCTGCCTATATCTATCTATCCATCCATCTATTTTCTAATTTAAATTATCTATCATATACCGATCTATCTATCTAATCTAAATCATTCATTGCATATCGCCTGTCTCCTTCACAAAAATAAAAGCTCCACCAGAGAAGGAAAATTATATGACTTATTTACTGCTGTATCTTCAGTGCACAGAACCATCTCAAACATGTATATACATGCATTAATCATACGTCAGGTCAATGATAAATACAATTTGGAGCACCTAGTGTAAACAACGACTTACTTGGGGTGGGCCTCTCCACAATCCCACAGCAAAATATACCAGTCTCAGCAAAGTCAAACTAAAATAATTATCGGTGTCCTCTAGGAAAGGGAAAAGTCCCAAAGAAGGTAGTTGTGATAATTTGTGGCCATTTGGAAAGCTACAGTGTTCTCTTATTTTGGTGTGCTGACATATGGGAAATTTATAAACTATGTTGTGATTCTAAGGTTGTGTCTATGCAGGCTGGCAGAACATTTTTTTCACCCTAATTATGTTTCTTTTTAAATTTTATCTATGTATTTATTTATTGCATAGAATGATGACTACCAAATATTGCAAAATTCCTAAACAAGGAACAAGGATTTATTTATATTCTTTATTAAGGTGAGAACATGGATTTCCACATACTATGTTGTTTTCTTTTCTTTAGAAAAGTTATTGTAGGGCCGGCCCCATGGCTTAGCAATTAAGTGCGTGAGCTCCGCTACTGGCAGCCCGGGTTCGGATCCCGGGCGTGCACCAACGCACCGCTTCTCTGGCCATGCTGAGGCCGCGTCCCACATACAGCAACTAGAAGGATGTGCAACTATGACATACAACTATCTACTGGAGCTTTGGGGGGAAAAAAAAAGGAGGAGGATTGGCAATAAACGTTAGATCAGAGCTGGTCTTCCTCCGGAAAAAGAGGAGGATTAGCATGGATGTTAGCTCAGGGCTGATCTTCCTCACAAAAAAAAAAAAAAGTTATTGTAGCTTTTTCAAATTTTGATAATTTTATAATTGGTACTTTTATAGCATTCATGCTTGCAATAGCACTTAAAAAGTAGAGAAACACACAAAAGAGACCAATTTCCTGTTTTATGCCACTCTCCCCTCCAGGTGACAATTCATATTTTTTTTAAAAGTAACTTTCCAATTGCTTGTCAACTTATTTGGATTGTTTGTCCTATTATTGAACTGTAAAAAATTCTTTATTGAAGAGATTCGATTTGCCTTTTTTTGAGGAGAGGGAGAAGGAGGGAAGCAAAATTGTCCACTGACCATAAAGTAAGGTAAGTATTTTTCTTTTTTAAGTTGAAGTCCCTTCATCTCTAGAAGTGGTATTGAACTAGATGATATAAAATTGAAGCTGGTGGGCCTACGGAGCCAGAAGGTTGAGGAATATAAAAATGGGTATCCTCTTGAACTTTACTGCCTTAACATACTCTCAAATTCTTTCCCTTTCTGCCCAGAAACAAGAATTATTCTTTTCACATTTGAAAGGAGATAAAGCACACAGAGTACTACCCATAAGATTCTAATTCTGCAACTGCTATTTAACTCACGAGGATATGGCCCAATCTCATTTCACACGGTTCCTCTCAGTGTCACTATGTTCCATCTCAAATGGTTAGCTCAGCTTGGAAGTTGTTACCTAGCTTCCTACTCTTCCTATTTAGAGACTGGCATAAATAAGTAAAAGAAAAAATTTTTTTATCTCACACTACATAAGAGCAATGAAGCATTTTATCCCCTCCAAAATCCAGAGGAAAAAGTACAGGTGTAGTCTTTTGAGTCTTTACATGTAGCTCTGATTTCTGACCTAAGGTACTCAATTTTTCTATAAGGACTACTAGGATCACCTAAAAATGACTTTACTCCTCAGGTTAGACCCTGACCTGTGGCAGAGGATTTTGGCTTTTCTCCAAAGCTGTATTTTATGATCCAAATGTGGATTTTGAGTTCCGACTGTTAGAAATATATGGGAATGATTCAAGAAAAAAGTTTAAATTGCAACTCAAATGAGACACAGGCTTTTGGTCATTAAAATAAAAATTTTATAATAAAACAATAAAAATATCTGCCAATGAATGAGAATTAATACAATGTCTCTAACAAGTTTCCAATTTTCTAACTTGTAGTTATTTGCTAACTTTTTCTTCAGGCATAACAATAATCAGCAGGAATGACTGGCTGTCTAACTACAGGTTGTTTCTCTGATCTTTCTTTGCCTGATCTCCTTAGTACTAAGGCCAAAAGGGAGGTGAAACAGGATGGGAGATAAATTCAGTGGCAGAGAGCCACATACAGGACAACCTCCTATACGATAATCCTGCCACATGTTTCAGTTCTCAATCTAGACTATCATCACACAATTTGTATGTGGAAGATACTTTTCCTCTTTTACTGATTACTTTTCCCTTGAGTAAAACTTAGAGCTGTAAAAATGAAATACAGATGTTAAAGAATTGCCACTTCTGTAGGCTTGTTGATCAGTGAATATATGATTAAGTCACTGCAAGACTTGCAGTGATGGTTAAAGATTTTCAGATGTGACTAAAATCACAGAAGAAATGTCATAAAAGAAAAACAAATCTTGTCTTTAGAAATGTATATGTCCTGAAAGAAACATGTAAGACCTCTGGACTCCTTATGTGGAATATTAAAGCGGTCCAATAGATCATTATTTAGTCATTTCTGATATTATAAAATTCTATAAATATTCCACAGTATGACTCATCACCTACAATAATATGCATATTTGCAAGGTGTTTTTAGTTTTTTTTTCTCTTCTGTATGTGTGTGTATATATGTGTCTGTCTGTGTTTGTGTAATATTGTCAATATTGTAGAGCAAGAAAGGAAAAAATGTTAAAACTGAGTGTCATGAAAAGTGAAATAACTGATTGACTTGATGCATTGTAAGAAATCTGTTCTATGTAAGAGAGAAGAAACATTACATTATGTTCAATATAAAATATATACTGATTTTCTGAAATTGTACAAACCTTTAGCTATTACCACTTTTCTTTACTTCCAATAAAACCACTATCATCAATAAGTCCAATACAGAAATACGAATCATTAGTAACTATTTGTTTCACAGTCAAAACAATATTTTCCACCTCTGTTTTGATAGGGCTGAAAAATACCACTTCTCTATTTTCTAGATGGGAATACTTCAAGCTTTGTCCTAGATTTTTAGCATGCTGCTCCCACTGAAAAATCTACTCATCACCTGTATTACAATCTACACTATAGCATGAAAGAGATATCTGGAGATTCACATGACTCCTCCCTGCCATTCATCATCTCCTTTCAATAAGCTACTTCTTTCACAGGGTCACACTTTAATCCTTCAACGTCCTCAGTGATACCCACATTACAGGATACACACTAGCTCCTTAAGAGATGTTGCTTTAAAAAAACGAATGGACTACAAACATTTTCTCCCATTCCATAGCTCACCTTTCATGCTGTTGATTGTTTCCTTTGCTGTGCAGAAACTTTTTAGTTTGCTGTAGTACCTCTTGTCTAATTTTGTTTTTATTGCTGTGCTTTTGGTGTCATACCCGAGAAATTGCTGCCTACACCAAGGCCATGAAGATTTTCCCCTATATTTTCTTCTAGAAGGTTTACAGTTTTAGGTCTTATATTTAAGTCTTTAATCCATTTTAAGTTAATTTTTGTGTATGATGTAAGTAAGATAGGGTCTAATTTCATTCTTTTGTATGTGAATATTCAGTTCTTCTAACAATATTTGTTGAAGAGATGATCTTTTCTCCATTGTGTATTCTTGGCACCCTTGCTGAAGCTCAGTTGACCATAAATGTGCAGATTTATTTCTGGGGTTTCTATTCTGTTCCACCTGCCAATATGTCTGTTTTTATGCAAGTAACACACTGTTTTAATAATTGTAGCTTTGTAATATATTTTTAAATCAAGGAATTGATTCCTCCAGCTTTGTTCTTCTTTCTCAAAATGGTTTTGGCTATTTGGGGTCTTTTATGATTACATAAGAATAATAGGACTGTTGCTTCTATTTTTATGAAAAACGCCATTGGGATTTTGAAAAGAGATTGCATTTAATCTATAGATGCATTGGGTAGTATAGTCATTTAAACAATGTTAAGTCTTCCAATCCACGAACATGAGATGCTTTCCATTTTTTGGTGGTTCTTTCATTAATGTTTTATAGTCTTCACTGTACATGTCTTTCACCTCCTTGACTAAGTTTATTCCTAAGTGTATAATTCTTTTTTGCTACTATTGCAAATGGGATTGTTTTCTTAATTTCCTTTACAGATAGTTTCTTGTTATTACAGAAACACAACTGATTTTTGTATCTGACCAAATTTCTTGATTTATTTATTAGTTCTAATAGGTTTTCCTGGAATCTTTCAGGTGTTCTACATATAAGATAAGGTCATCTGCAAACAGAGAGAATTTTACTTCTTCTTTTATGATTTAGATGCCTTTTTTTTTTTATTGTGCCTAATTTCTCTAATTGGGACTTCTATCACAATGTTGAATAGAAGAGCAAGAATGGGTATGCTTGCCTTGTTCTAGATCTTAGAGGAAAAACTTACATTTTCAAGGTTGAGTATGTTGTTAGCTGTGGGCTTTTCATATAGGGCCTTTATTATGTTTTGGTAAATTCCTTCTATATTTAGTTTGTTAAGAGTTTTTATCATGAATGGATGTTGAATTTTGTCAAATTCTTTTTCTACATCTGTTGAGATGATCATGTGACTTTTGTCACTCATTCTGTTCAAGTTGTGTATCACATTACTTGTTTCGTGAATGTTGAAACATTCTTGCACCCCAGGGATAAATCCCACATGATCTGGTGTATGATCCTTTTAATGTGCTGTTTAATTTGGTTTGATAGTATTTTGTTGAGGAATTTTGCATCTATGTTCATCACAGATATTGGCCTGCAGTTTTATTTTTTTGTGTCTTTATCTGGCTTTGGTATCAGAGTAATGCTGGCCTCATAAAATTATGAGTTTGCAATTGTTGCCCCCTCTTCTATTTATTGGAAGAGTTTGAGAAGAACTGATGTTAATTATTCTTTAAATGTTTGATAGTATTCACCAGAGAAGCCATCTGGTCCCAGGCTTTTCTTTATTGGAAAGTTTTCATTACTGATTCAATCTCCTTACTGTTATTGGTCTGTTCAGATTTTCTGTTTCTTCGTGATTCAGTCTTGGTAGGCTGTATATTTATAGGAATTCATCCATTCTTCTAGGTTATCCAGTAGGTTAGTTTATACAGACATACCTCCTTTTATTGCACTTTGCTTTATTGCACTTCACAGATATTATGTTTTTCACAAATTGAATTTTTGTGGCATACCTACATCGAGCAAGTCTATTGGTGCCATTTTTCCAACAGCATTTGCTGACTTTGTGTCTATGTATCACATTTTGTAACACTCATAATATTTCAAACTTTGTCATTATTATTATATTTGTTATGGTGATCTGTGATCAATGATCTTTGATGTTACTATTGTAATTCATTTGGGGCATCACAAACCACACCCATATACAGCAAACTTAATCGATAAATGTTGTCTGTGTTCCAACTGCTCCACTAACCGGCCATTCCCCCATCTCACTCCCTCTCCTCAGGCCTCCCTATTCCCTGAGACATAACAATATTGAAATTAGGCCAAGTAATGACCCTACAATGGCCTCTAAACGTTCAAGTGAAAGGAAGAGTTGCATATCTCTCACTTTAAATCAAAAGTTAGGAATAGTGAAGCTTAGTGGGGAAGGCATGCCAAAAGCCCAGACAGGCCAAAACCTAGGCCTCCTGCATCAAACACTTAGCCAAGTTGTGAATGCAAAGGAAAAGGTCTTGAAGGAAATAAGAAGTACTACTCTAGTGAACACACAAATGATAAAGAAGAGAAACAATCTGATTGCTGACGTGGAGAAAGTTGTAGTGGTCTGGATAGAAGATCAAACCAACCACAACATTCCCTTCAGTCAAAGCCTAACCCAGAGCAAGGCCCTAACTCTCCTCAATTCTATGAAGGCTGACAGAGGAGAAGATGCTGCAGAAGAAAAGTCTGAAGCTAGAGCTTGGTCCACGAGGTTTAAAGAAAGAAGGTTGGCCCATGAGGTTTAAAGAAAGAAGCCATCTCCATAACATACAAGTGCAAGTTGAAGCATCAAGTGCTGATGTAGAAGCTGCAGCAAGTCATCCAGAAGATCTAGCTAAGATGATTAATGAAGGTGGCTACACTAAACAACAGATTTTCAATGTAGACGAACTAGCCTTATACTGGAAGAAGATGCCATCTAGGACTTTCACAGTTAGAGAGGAGAAGTCAATGCCCAGCTGCAAGCTTCAAAGCACAGGCTGACTCTCTTCTTAGGATCTAAGGGAGCTATTGACTTTTAAGTTGAAGCTAACACTAATTTACTATTCCAAAACTCCTAGGGCCCTTAAGAATTATGCTAAATCTACTCTTCCTGTGCTCCTCAAATAGAACAACCAAGCCTGGATGACAGCACATCTGTTTACAACATAGTTTACCAAACATTTTAAGCCTTCTTGAGACCTACTGCTCAGAAAACAGATTCCTTTACAAATATTACTGCTCATTGACAATGCACCTGGTCACCCAAGAGCTCTGATGGAGATGGACAACAAGATTAATATTGTTTTCATGACTGCTAAAACAACATCATTCTGCAGACCATAGATCACAGAGTAATTTCAACTTTTAAGTCTTATTATTTAAGAGATACATTTTGTAAAGCTATAGCTGCCAAAGGTAGTGTTTCCTCTGATGGATATGGGCAAAGTAAATTGAAAAACTTCTGGAAAGGATTCACCATTCTAGGTGCCATTCAGAACATTTGTGATTTATGGGAGGACATCAAAATATCAATATTAACAGGAGTTTTGGAAGAAGATGATTCCAACCCTCATTAATGACTTTGAGGGGTTTAAGACTTCAGTGGAACAAGCAACTGCAGATGTGGTGGAAATAGCAAGGCAACAAGAATTAGAAGTGAAGCCTGAAGATGTGACTGAATGGCTGCAATCTCATGATAAAACTTTAACAGATGAGGAGTTGCTTTTTATAGATGAACAAAGAAAATGGTTTCCTGAGATGGAAACTACTCCTAGTGAAGATGCTGTAAAAATTGTTGAAATGACAACAAAGGATTTAGACAATTATATAAACTTAATTGAGAAAGCAGCAGAAGGGTTTGAGAGGATTGACTCCAATTTTGAAAGAAGTTCTACTGTGGGTAAAATGCTATCAAACAGCATCGCATGCTACATAGTAATCATTCGTGAAAGAAGAGTTGACCAATGTGGCAAACTTCGTTGTATTATTTAAGAAATTGCCATGGATACCTCAACCTTCAGCAACCACTACCCTGATTAGTCAGCAGCCATCAACTGAGGTAAGACCCTTCTCCAAAAAAAAAGATTAATATTTGCTGAAGGCCAAGATGATGGTTAGCATTTTTTTAGTAATAAAGTATTTTTTAATTAAGGTATGTACATCGTTTTTAGACATAATGCTATTGCACACTTAGACAACAATATAGTGTAATATAACTTGTGTTGGCACTGGAAAGTCAAAAAATTCGTGTGATTCATTTTAGTGCAATATTTGTTTTATTGTGGTGATCTGGAACCAAACCAGCAGTATTTCCAAGGTATGCCTATAATTGTTCATAATAGTCTGTTATGATCCTTTTTTCTTTCTGACGCATCCCTTATAATGTCTCCTCTTTCATTTCTGATCTTATTTGTCTTCTCCATTGTTTTCTTAGTCTAGTAAAATGTTTTTCAAGTCTGTTTATCTTTTCAAAAACGAACTCTTAATTTGTTTTCTTTGTAGTTTTATTCTCTATTTCATTTATTTCTGTTCAAATCTTTATTATTTCTTCCTTCTGCTAATTTCAGGCTTAGTTTGATCTTCTTTTTCTAGTCCTGAAGTGTAAAGTTAGGTTGTTTATTTAAGATCTTGCTTCTTTTTTTTTTTTCTTTTTAAATGATTCTCTACCCCATTCTCTCTCTTTCTTTTCTTTAAGAAGATTGGCCCTGAGCTAACATCTGTTGCCCATCTCCTTTTTCTTTTTTCTCCCAAAAGCCCCAGTACATAGTTGTATTTCCCAGTGGCAGGTCCTTCTCGATCTTCTATGTGGGACACTGCCTCAGCATGGCTTGATGAGTGGTGAGTAGGTCCATGCCCAGGATCCAAACCAGTGAACCCCAGGCCACCGAAGCAGAATGTGTGAACTTAACCACTATGCCACCAGGCCAGCCCCAATCTTGCTTCTTTTTTAATGTAGGTGTTTACTGCTACAAACTTTCCTCTTAGTACCGGATTTGCTACATCCCATATATTTTGGTATGTTGTGTTTTTGTTTTCATTTGTCTTCAGATATTTTCTAATTTCCCTTTTGATTTCTTCTTTGACCCACTTATTGTTCAAGAGTATGTTGTTGAATTTCCACATATTTGTGAATAAACCTATGCAAATACAGTCCACCACGCATCGACAAAGGTGCCAAGAATACAAGATAAGGAAATGATAGTTTCTCCAATAAATGGTGTTAGAAAAACTGGATATCCACGTGCAAAAGAATGAAAGTAGACCCATATCTTACACCATATACAAAAATTAGCTGAAATTGGCTTAAAGACCTAAACATAAGACCTGAAAGTGTGAAGCTCCTAAGAGAAAACATACAGGAAAGCTTCATGACATTGGTCTTGGGAATGATTTCTTGAATGTGATATTAAGACACAGTCAACAAAAGTGAAAAATAGACAAGGGGACTACATCAAATGTAAAATCTTCTATACAGCAAAAGAAACAATCAACAGAATAAGAAGGCGACCTGGGAATGGAAGAAAATACTTACAAATGATATATCTGATAAAGAGTTAATAGTAAAAATATAAGGAACTCCTACAACTCAACAACAAAAAGTCAAATAACTCATCTAAAAAATGGTCCAAGGACTTGAAAAGACGCTTCTCCAAAGAAGATACACAATGGCCAACAGGCATATGAAAATATACTCAACATCCCTAATCAGGGAAATGCAAATCAAAACCACAATAGGATATCACCTTACACCTGTTAAGATGGCTATTATGAGAAAAACAAAAGATAACGAGCATTCGTGAAGATGTGGAGAAATTGGAAACCTTGTACACTGTTGACTTGAATGTAAAATGGTGTCGTCACTATGGAAAACAGTATGGAGTTTCTAGAACTACCATATGATCCAGCAATCCCACTCCTAGGTATACATATAAAAGAATTGAAAACAGGATCTCAAACAGATATCTGCACTCCCATGTTCATTGTAGAATTATTCACAATAGCCAAAACATAGAAACAACCTAAATGTCCATCAATGAATGAATGGATGAAGGAAATGTGATACTATTGAAGGAAATGTGGAATACTATTCCACCTTAAAAAAGAAGGAAATCCTGTCATATCTGATGAACCTGGAGGACATTATGCGACATGAAATAAATCTGTCACAGAAGGACAACTACTGCATGATTCCACTTATACAAGGCATCTAAAATAGTCAAACTCATAAAAACAGAGAGTAGAATAGCGGTTGCCAGCAGATGGAGGGAGAGAGAAATGGGGAGTTGCTGTTCAACAGGTATAAAGTTTCGGTTAAACAAGATGGATAAGTTCTAGAGATCTGCTATACATCATCATGTATATGGTTAACAATACTGTATTGTGTATCTAAGAAGTTCTTAAGAGAGTACATCTCATGTTAAGTGTTCTGACCACAATGGAAAAAAGAAGAGAGAAAATTAATGGATTATATAGCTAACGTTGGAAGTGCTACCCCCTCTACTACAGAATCTCTTATTTTGTATGTTTTTTGGAAAAGCACTTTTCTTGGCTTCTCAATTTTTGCCCATTCTTTACAATACTCCTTTCAGATCTATCAAATTTTCTAGACTTTTGGATATTCTGAACTACATAAATATTTTGAGAGATGAAATCTGAGAGATTATCTCTAATACCCACTAATGAGAAGACTGAGGTCAATAAAGATTGAGTTATATATCAAGTTTCCATAGCCTTTCAGTGACAAAATTTGGAGAGAACTCTGGTCTTCAAACTCCCATTACACTGTTTCTGCTTATGCCTACTAAGAAAAAAGTTTGATTATTGAATGTATGGCTCTACTCTCCTTTCTCACCAAAACATCTCTAACTAAAGTTTTGCTTCGTAGCTCTATTTAAACAGGAGATAAATGGAATCACTATTTTCAGGCTTTATTGAAGAAAGGGAAATAAATTAATGTTCTAATCCAAACCATAGAAATACACATATTTTAATTCCACTCAAGAAAAATATATTTGATATGCAGAATATAACATTTCCTTGGTAACAATGAATATATTTTATTTCATCAATACTAGTTAAATGGCTGATAAAATTGCCTTATTTTTTGCTTCATATAGAACTGAGTTTTAGTCATTTGTGAATAGTGAAATCATGACAAAATAAAAAGTGTACAATAAGCTTCTATAAACTATTAAATGTTTTGACTTTGGCATCATCACCAGTAAAATGTTATATTCTTTGTATTTGAAAAATATCTTGACACAATATTATAATAAAATTTAAGAATTTCTCCATTAAATATTTTTTCATATTGATTGAATTATGAATATCCAAATATTTAACCAATTTCTTGAAATAGTTTCTACTCCTTTTCTGATGGTCAAACAATTATGTTCATTTTAGTTATTTTAGACAATTAAAAATCTTCAATAATCAGGCTGTCATGAATAAAAGAATTAAAGGGTTTGTTGTATTGTCAATTTACCTATTTCTATTAATAAAAATGTATTTTTAAAAAACTAAAAGTGCAAGCATAAAATATGTATATGTAATTATAGGTCCTGATTTTAGCAGAGTAGTGTATCCTGAATTTTAAAATATATTTATTATTGGATAATTTCAATTTGTCTGACTATTCCAAAATTTCTTAAATGATTTTTGTTGTGGGGGAATTTAGTTGTTCTTAAAATTATTTTTGTTACACCTTAATGAAGAAAGCTTATATAATTTTGTCATACAGCTTATATGATGTTCTTAAAAGTATTCCCGGAAGTGGAGTAGTCAATTATTTGAATATTTTAAGACCTTTTAGGCCTTGTCACATTTTTTTCTTCATTAATATCGCCCTAATAAGCATTCCCAATAGTATTTATGAAAGTATTTCTCTCATTCTGCTCCCACTCAGAGCTAATACTGATATTATATTTTTTAATATTATCTTCTTTTTTTGAAGATCAATAGCATGTCTTCAGTTTTATATTATTATTTTGAAGAAGTTAATTTTAAATTTTTTAAAGTTATAACATAATTGCAATATATTTTGTCAAAGTGTAAAAATATTTCTGTTTCCTGTGCCATAACATACTTAGTATTTATTTAATCATTTTGTTTTCTCCTATCTCCCAACTGTCCATTTTAAACCATATTCAGTTGCTTTTAGATTATATTTTTCACTTTTTATTTTATATAGTTCTTCTTAAAACACTCCTTGATAGCTGCAATGTTTTTAATAATATTCAAAGAAGTTTTATAAGTTTAACAGAAATAAGATTTCCTATAGTTTAGCTGTTTAAGGAAGTGAGCTCTGAAGTCAGACTGCCTAGGTTCAAATCCAATTAACTGTGTAATACTGTATAGACTACTTCATCTTTCTCAGTTGGCCTCATTGTGGGCAAGTGTGTAAAATGTGGATGATAGTAGTAACTTAGGCAGTTCTCAGAATTAAAAAAAGGGTTAATGTATATAACATAACTGGAACAATGCCTGGTATATAATAAGCACTTCATAAAAGTCAACTGCCCATTAAGGTAAAGTAAATATAGAGTTTCTATATGCAAAGCATAGAGCTAAGTACTTCTCAAATATTAAATTATATAATCTTCATTACACCTCAGTGGGTTATTATTATAATTCTATTTATTAAATTAGAAAATTGAAAGTTATAAAGGCGAGGAAAATTTTGCTAGATCACATAGAAGGTGTGGAATTTTGGATCCTGAATCACACCTTCTTTCTTCTTGCGCTCATAACTTTTGTTCCAAGATTTCCACACTTAACTTCATTGTTCTCAATTAAAGACACTTTCATGCAAAATTTAACAAATAGCATAAAGGTTATATAATTGTTGGCCTTTGAATATGTGTTCTTTATTTTGTTTGCCTACTTTCATAAAAAACAACATTGATGGTTTTCAAAACCTTAGATATCCAAATTTCTTCCTTAAAACTCTCTGGATGGTATTCCAATATCTTTTAGTTTATTGGAATAGAATTAGATTTTCTTTTTTCTTTCTTTCTCCCTTTCTCTCTTCTTTCCTTCTTTCCTTTCTTCCATCATTTCTAACAGACGTTAGACTCCACCAATATAGATAAGCTAAGAAACAAGAAGACACACCTGAAAAATATGACAATCATTCCAGAAAAACTAAATGTTTCATTCAGAAGCATGCATTTGTGCACAAGGAAATAAGGGAAATTCACTGGAGTCAGAAAAACAATAATTAAAAATCATTGATGTATGGCCACTCTATGTATGAAGAATAGACAAGCGAAATCAGGTTAGGAATTTGAGCCTAAAATCCACAAGGGGACAAGATTTTATTACTCTTTGGGCAATTTTACATGGTAGATGCAATTAAACCCCATTCCCACACATGTGTCCATAAACAAATAAATTTGGAACCATCAAATTTATGAACATGTGATTTAGGGGCAAAATATCTTTACTCAAATAGGACAATAATAAGAAATTTTTTTCTTGATATTCTCTGGGATCATCCTGGGAAAAAATGAGGCAATCAGCCTTACTAGATATCAGAACCTATTTCAAAGCCACCAGCATTGAAATATTGTAAATCTTAAACAAGAATATAAAGAAAGTTTGATGAAAGAAATTTAGAGAATCCAGAAAGAGGGTGAAATGTATGTGGGAAATTAACATATGTGAAGGGTGGTAGTCAAGCCTGTGGTGAGGAGATGGAATATTCACTAAATTATTTGGAACAACAATAAACCAATTTAGAAAAAATATTTGATATGAACCTTAAAATTTATACCAAAATAAAATCCAGATGAATCAAAAAGTTATACACAAATGATGAAAAACTTAAAACCTTAGAATAAATAATGGGGATGGGAATATTTTTACAATCGTGACATCAGCTTCATAAGGCATAAACCAAAATTTTGACTAAATGATAAAAACTTTTACTTGGTAAAATATAAAGAACAATAAAAAGTATAAAGCTGAAATAAAAGCAATAAACTAGGAAAATATTATCAAGTTGCAAAATGGACAAAATAATATAATTACATAAGTAGATGAATAGATAAATAAAAAAGGTCACAATCAACTGATGAACAAAAAAAATGCATGTTGAGGATACAAATTAAATTTTACAGAAATTCAAATACAGAAGATTGTTAAACTTATTATAAGATATTGAATCTAAATTTCTAAATTAAAAACGTAAAATAAAATTATGAAGAGATGCCATTTTTTTACCATCGTATTTTCAAAGATAAACATGAAATTTAATTACTTTCATTACAGCCATGGGGGTGGGAGGTACATTGCTCTTAAAGGAAACTACAGATAAGAATGATGGTTGATTTTTCAACAAAAACTATTGAAATCAGAGAAAATCACATCTTTAAACACCTGAAATTAAAGCAAATCAAAATTTCTATATCCAGTTCAGAAATGAAAGCTAAATGAAGGCAAAGAAACAGAGAATTCTTCACAGGAAATATGTCCCCTCCAAATATTTTATCTACAAATGTAGATATTCAGGCAAAAGAATGATCATATTTGGTGGAAATATTTAATTATAAAACATAATGAAGAATAATGGAAAGACAAAATGTAGGTAAGTAAAAATTTTAAAAAATGATTCAATAAATCAATAATATTAATGGTTTATAGAGTTAAAACATGTAGATTTAAAATAAAGGTTCACAGTAACAAAGAAGGTGGAGATTGCATAAATATTACAAATATATTCTAAAATAAATGTAATATATTCTACAAAACAAACAAATATGCAAAAAGCTACATGCTGCTTACAAAAAACACAGTAAAAGAATACAGAAAGAAAGCTGATATAGCTATATCACTCTCAAACAAAAGGGACTTTGGGAGCATTGCTACAATTTAGAGGAACATTTTCTAAAGACAAAAGGGTCAATCCACATGGGAGACATCAGAAATCCAAATTTATATGATCCAAAAAAAGGCAGTATCATTATAACTATAAAGAGAAATATACAGACCAACAATTACAGTGGTGCACATCAAGGCTCTGAATAGTTGACAGAACAAACAGGACAAAAAAAATCCCTACACACTTAGAGGATGTACTGAATATCTAAAAATATTTAAATATACCTTAAAAAGATGTATGCACATAATAATGACAGAATACACTTTATTTTTGGCAAAAATGGAAATTATACCAAAATTGAAAATGTTAGATACCGTGTATGCCCAATAAATTTTAAAGATTTGAAATCATTCAGCATCCAGTGTCTGACAATAATGGAATTACACTAGATATTAATAACCATAAGATAACTAGAAAATTAAAAAACTATTTGCAATTAAAGAGAATACTTAAAAGCAACCCATGGGTCAAAAAATAATTAAATTGAGAATTTGAATAAAATTTCAACTGGATAAAATTGAAGACACAACATTGTAAAATGTGTGAAACATTGCTCAAGAATTAGAGAGAAATACATATTTTTAAACGTACATATTAAAAAAGAGGAGCTAAAAATCTGTGATCTATGCATCTATATAATGAAGCTAAAAAAAACTCAGAAAATCAAATCTCAAGAATGTACAAGGATATAAAAATTTTAACAGCAGAGAGTACATTAAAACTAACCAATAAAGAAAACCAGCAGAGGGCCGGCCCTGTGGCTAAGCGGTTAAGTGCGTATGCTCCGCTACTGGCAGCCCGCATTTGGATCCCAGGCATGCACCAAAGCACCGCTTCTCCGGCCATGCTGAGGCCGCGTCCCACATACAGCAACCAGAAGGATGTGCAACTACGACACACAACTATCTACTGGGGCTTTGGGGGAAAAAAAGGAGGAGGATTGTCAATAGATGTTAGCTCAGAGCCGGTCTTCCTCAGCAACAAGAGGAGGATTAGCACGGATGTTAGCTCAGGGCTGATCTTCCTCACAAAAAAAGAAAACCAGCAGAGATGAGCTGGTTCTTTTAAAAAAATAATAAAATTTCACATACTTTTAGCAAAATTGATGAAGATAAGAGAAACATAAATTGCCAATATCAGGAATGAAAAGAAGTCACTGCAGACCCTACAGCCCTGACAGTGATAACAAAGAATATAATTAGCAATTTTATGTCAATAATTATGACATTTCAACAATTGGGTAAATTATTTGAACAACATACCTAAAAAAATTGAATAATTAAAGTAAAATCTGAACACTCTTCTATTAAATTAAATCATCTATTGAAAAAAAACAATTCCACAAAGTAAGCTCAAGACCAGGTAGAAACATTGGTGAATTGTTCACACCATTAAAGGAAGACATATTTCTAATTTTGTAAAAAATTTTTCAAAGGAAAAAAGATGCAATACTTTATATGCTTTGCAATTCATTTTATGAAATTAGCCCACTACAATACCAAAATCTTGACAAGAACTAATGAGAAATTGAAATTACAGATCAATTACTCTCAAGATCATAAATACAGGAAATCTAAACCAGATAGTAAGCAAATAAAATAAAGTGATATATAAAAATCACAATATATCATGGTGAAGTGAGGTTTATGTTCAAAATACAGAGGTTTTTTAATATTAAAAAGTCAACTTATTTCATCTAATTAAGAGAAAAAGGTGAAACATGTTATTTTCTCATTAAATTCAGATAAAGTAGTTAATAAAATTAAATATTTATTTTTGATAATAAAATTTGATCACAAATCAGTAATAGAAGAAAACTTCCTGAATCTGAAGAAAATCTTAAAAACAAAACAGCAATCACCTAAATTCTTCTCCTCAGATCCGATTAACAAATTAAAACCAAGATGTCCTTTAGATCACTAGCGTGCAACAGTGTCCTGACTGGAGGTCCTATCCAGGGCATAAAGACAAAAAGGGGAACAAAAAGCATAAATTGGAAAAGAAGGAACATAACTCTCAATATTTATAAATGACAGTAATGCTTGCTTAGAGACTCCTAAATAATCTTTAAACATTAAAAAATTCAATTAATTGATATCATTGAATAGAAAACAACAGAAAAGATCAACAAAACTAACAGCTGGTTTTTCAAAAGATTAATAAAATTGAAAAACCTAGACGAGACTAACTAAGAAAAAAAGAGAGAAGACTCAAATGAAATCAGAAATGAAAGAGGAGATATTACAACTGATACCACAGAAATACAAAGGATCATAGGACATTACTGTGAACAATTATACGCCAACATATTAGATAACCTAAAAAAAAAAAATGGATAAATTCTTAGAAACATACAACCTACCAAGACTGAATCATGAATAAATAGAAACTCTGAACAGACCAACAACAAGTAAGGAGATTGAATCAATAATTCAAAACACTCCAACAAAATAAAAGTCCAGGACCAGAGGGTTTCACCGGTGAATCCTATCAAATATTTAAGGAAGAATTAATGCCAATCCTTCTTAAAAAGTTCCAAAAAATTGAAGAGGGGGGAACACTCCAAAACTCATGTTATGAGGCCAGCATTACCTGATACCAAAGCCAGATAAGGACACTACAGGCCATTATCCCTGATGACTATAGATGTAAAAATTCTCAACAAAACATTAGCAAACTGAATTCCACAGCATATTAAAATAATTATACACCATGATCAAGTGAGATTTATCACTGGGAGTCAAGGATACTTCAACAGATGCAAATCAATGTGTGATATATCACATTCATAAATGAAATAAAAAATCATAGGATCAACTCAATAGATACAGAAAAAGCATTTGACAAAATCCAACATCGGTTCATGATAAAAACTCTCAACAAACTGTGTATAGAAAGAATGTACCTCAACATAAGAAAAGCCACATGTGACAAGCCCACAGCTAACATCATACTCTACAGGGAAAGGTAAAAGCTTTCCCTCTAATATCAGGAACTAGACAAGGGTGCCCACTCTCACCACTCCTATTCAAAATATTACCAGAAGTACTGGCCAGACCAATCAGGTGAAAAAAAAGTAAAAGGAAT
This sequence comes from Ceratotherium simum simum, assembly GCF_057802395.1. NCBI lineage: Eukaryota > Metazoa > Chordata > Mammalia > Perissodactyla > Rhinocerotidae > Ceratotherium > Ceratotherium simum. The sequence continues at coordinate 31,702,629 of NC_141928.1, read as the reverse complement.
CCAAATCAATAAGGAAGAAGTAAAACTGTCTCTATTTGCAGATAACATGATTTTACATGTGGAAAATCCTAAAGACTCCATCAAAAAAACTGTTCGATCAAATCAGGAATTTCAGTAAAGTTGCAGGATACAAAATCAACAAACAAAATCAGTAACATTTTTATACACAATGAATTATCTGAAAATGAAAGAAAACAATCTCATTTACAATAGCATCAAAAACAATTAAATTCTTAGGAATAAATTTAACTAATGAGGTCAAAAATCTGCACAATGAAAACTGTAAGACACTGATAAAAGAAATGGAAGAAGTCACAAATAATGGAAAGATATCCCATGTTCATGGATTGGAAGAATTAATATTGCTGAAATGTCCATACCACCCAAAGCCATCCACAGACTCAATGCAATCCCTATCAAGATTTCAACAGCCTTTTTTACAGAAATAGAAAAAACAGCCCTAAAATTTGTATGGAACCTCAAAAGACCCCGAATAGTCAAAGCAATCCCAAGAAAGAAGAAAAACTGGAGGCATCTAACTTCTAGATTTCAAACTATATTTCAAAGCTGTAGTAATAAAAACAGTATGGTACTGGCATAAAAACAGACACTTAGGCCAATGAAACAGAATCGACAGCCCAGAAAAAAACGCACACATATGCGGTCAAATAACATTTGACAAGTGAGCCAAGAATACTCAATGGGGGATATGCGAGTCTCTTCAATAAATGTTTTTGGGAAAACTGGATAACCACATGCAGAAAAATGAAATTGGATCCCTATCTTACACCCCTCACAAAAATTAGCTTGATGGATTAAAGATTTAAACATTAGACCTGAATCCACGAAACTCCTAGAAGAAAACATAGAGGAAAAACCTCTTGACATTGGTCTTGCCAATGATTTTTTAGATGTGACATCACAAACCAAACTACAAAAACAAAAATCAACATCTGAGCCTGCAGCAAAATAAAAGTTTCCGGGGGGCCAGCCCGGTGGCGCAAGTGGTTAAGTGCGCGCGCTCTGCTGTGGCGGCCCAGGGTTCACCGGTTTGGATCCCCAGCACGGACCAACGCACTGCTTGGCAAGTCATGCTATGGCAGCGTCCCATTAAAGTGGAGGATTGGCAGATGTTAGCACAGGGCTGATTTCCTCACAAAAAAATAAAAGTAAAAAAAATAAAGGTTTCTACACAGCAAAGGAAACCATCAACAAAATGAAAAGGCAACATACAGAATGAGAGAAAATATTTGCAAATCATGTATCTGATAAGGGGTTAATATCGAAAATACATAAAGAACTTGTACAACTCAATTATAAAAAAACAAAACAATCTGATTTAAAGATTGGCAGAAGAAGTGAATAGACATTTCTCCAAAGGAGACATCCAAATGGCCAATAGGTACGTGAAAAGGTGCTCAACATCACTGATCATCAGGGAAATACAAATCAAAACCAAAATGACCTATCACCTCACACCTGTTAAAATGGCTATCATCAAGAAGACAAGAGATAAGTGTTGGTGAGGATGGGCAGAAAAGGGAACCCTTGTGCAGTGTTGGTGGGAATGTAAATTGGTTCAGCCACTATGGAAAACAGTATGGAGAGTCCTCAAAAAATTAAAAATACAGCTACCATGTGATCCAGCAATCTCTCTCCTGGATATATATCCAAAGGAAATGAAAACAGGCTATTGAAAAGATATCTGCACCCTCATGTTTATTGCAGTATTAATCACCGTAGCCAAGACACGAAACAACCTAAGCGTCTATCAACGGATGAATGGATAAAGACGTGAGAGATATATATAATGGAATATTATTCAGCCATAAGAAAGAAGGAAATCCTGCCATGCTACAACATGGGTGTACCTTGAGGGCATTATGCTAAGGGGGATAGGCCAGACAGAGAAAGACAAATACTGTATGACATTAGTTATATAGAATCTAAAAAACCAAACTCATAGAAACCAAGAGTAAAATGGTGATTACCAGAGGCCGGTGGGGGTGGGAAAATTGGGGAGATGTTGGTCAAAGTGTACAAACTTGGAGTTAGATGATGAGTAAGTTCTGGAGACCTAATGCAAAGAATTGTGATGACAGTCAACAATACCATATTGTACACTTCAAAGTTGCTAGGAGATAGGTCTTAAATGTTCTTACCACAAAATGAAATGATAATTACATGACATGATGGAGGTGTTAGCTAACACTACAGCGGTAATCATATTATAGTATATAAATGTATCAAATCAATACGTTGTACACCCTAAACTTACACAGTGTTATACGTCAAATATGTCTCAATAAAAAAATCGACATAATTGAATTTAAGGTCAATGTAGAAAAACTATAGATATAAGTATTTATATACCAACAACTGGCAAATAAAGGATAACATTTAAAATGATACATATCATTTCCAATAGCATCAAAAATATCAAATACCTTGGAATAAACATAATGAATGACGTGCATAATTTCTACAATGAACATCACAAAATAGTATTGAGAAAATTTTAAAAGGCCTATGTAAATGAAGAGCTAGATTACATTTATGTATTTGATGACTCAATATTTTAACGGTGTCAGTTCTATAAAAATATATCTATATATTCAATGCAATTTCAATCAAAGTCCCATCTAGTGTTTTGGGGAAGTGAAAATTGTAAATGTCATGAATAAAGGTTACATCCAGAAAATACAAAGAGATGATGATCACAAAGTGGTACATGCGGCTCTGGGTGCTGGCAAATGATACTTTTCAAGTTGGCTCTTTTTCCTATAACACCTTATTATGTTCATTTATATTTTATGTACTTTTATGCACATATGTTCTATATTAAAATAAAAGGAGATTAAAAAGTTATAAAAGAGAAAGTACAAAATATGCCAGAAGGAATAGATTAAAATATATAAAAATAGCCTTGGTTTTCAACTTAATTTTAAAATTTAAAGTCAGAGATTTTCAGATCAGATAAAACAAAACTTCCTTCTTTATTTAGTAAGCAACAAACTTAAATTTGCATTTTATAGAAAGATTGAGATTAAATTGTACAAAAATATATACTCATCAAAATCTAAATGATGGAATAGCTATATTAATATTAAACTAAATAGAATTCAAGTCAAGGCAAAAGCTGTATTAGTTATAAAGGCAATCATTTTATTTCTAAGAAACCCTATTTTTCAGGAAGTCAAAAATTACAAACAAGGGTGACATGTAACAATAACAGCTTCTATTTATATAAATAGAATAAAAAATCAGAAAATGGCAAAATGACAAAATGCCTTGCCTACATTAAACTTTACCCTTTGGAAAATGATAATATATTTCTTTCTACTAATGGATACATAAAGGGAAAAAAGTAAAATTTTTAATGACAGAGTTAACAAATGTGTGCTACTGGACATGTATTGAAATTACTTTCAACAATTGGAGTGTGAATATTTTGAAGTTTACATAATTTGAATAGTTACCAGGTCAGAAGCAAAGTCTGTAAAATATAATGTTTTTTTAGAGGACAAAGACGACCTTAATTTTATTCAAGATTTATAAGCAATATCTCAGGATATATATATACACACAGGTATATATATGTGTGTATGTGTATGTACATGTGTGTGTGCAAGCAAATTCTTAATCCTTCCTTCAGTATTTGAGAATGTTTGCAGGTATCTATAAAATATTCATCACTTACAGATATCCTATGACATGTCCCTTAATTAAAAAAAAAATGTATAGTTATTGGCTCCTGCTGTAGATCCAAAGACTTTTATTATATGTGTAATCTCTCGTATAAAATCATCACATAAAATAATTACTGGAATATAATGGGCTTTGAATTCCTAAGGCTTACAGTCAGTAATTTATTTTCTTTCCACTAAATTGAAATGACGTATTACATAGACACTGCTATGGCAGAGAACATTTGAAAGTAGAGACAAAGTTTAGGAAGAGTGAAGTAATAGTCAATACCCCAGGTACATCAAGTTTTAAATTAAGAAATATAAGAAATTAAGAAATATAGGTGTACTTTTGGAAGTATAAATTTTTCTTCCATTAACATTGGCTATATACCTTTTCTCCAACCACAACATTAATCATGTCTACACTGCTCTATCATTTAGAGAATGTTATAAGAAGATGTCAAACAGGATAGAGATAATTGAGAACACGAGCATGGAAAAACTAAGAAGGAAAAATACACAGAAAAAGGAAATTTATAAAGGTCCTACTGGAAGTACAACATAATCTTGGCTACGAAGACTTTTCAAAATGTTATTATTCAAGGTCTATGGTATGTACTGAATCTTAATTTTGCTGAATTTTAATAATGTTTAATGGTAGAGTGGTATATGAGAGTTCATTGTTTAGCTCGGATGTGATCCTTGTCTGCTGGGCATTCAAATCTCACCAAAACATCCTCTGCCCAATCTCTGTGGACTACGCGTCCAGTTTTGCAATGAGTTAAAGTGTCTTTAAATGACCATCAGTTCACTTCTGTAGATTCAGGAACTTTTTTATTATTGGCACTACAAAAAATGAATTTAAAATAGTGAACTTATTTGCATGGAAAATTTAATAGATTTTCTATTATGACTGTAATTAATTTATATAACTATTTAGAGCAGGAGATATTCACATCATTTTCCCCATAAATATCTTCCTGTATATTCTAGAGAAACTAGAGGTAGCAGGGATATTAATAAATCTTTATTTTAGTACTAGATAATTGTCAGAATTTATCTTCCTCTAATGGAAAGGGACTAACTTGTACTTGCAGCCACTCTTGAATCGTATTTATATTTCCTAAAAGAAAAGAAAGGAGCAAGTTCCCTCTATCCACTCAAGTACTAATTAAACTTTATTTGTGCTTTTCAGTAGGACTTACATAACCCAGAGAAAAACAGAAATTACTTAGACTCTAATTGTAATTCTATATTTTAATATTCCTATTTCTCATATTATTATACTATATAATAAGTATTAAATTGCCAAAATACTACAGTTGGGGATAAAAATAACAAAATATTTCTTCCATATATGTTCAATATTGAATTTAATGTGAATCATATGAAAAACAACATCATTTCACATTCTCAAAATGTGAATAAACATGATAATAGAGTTGGTCAAAGAGCCCATATATGAGCTTTATTAATTGAATAGTAGTAAAAATATAAGAAATTTATTTTTATACATGTGGTCCTAATTCCATATCAGAAATATCAATAATAACAAAAAAAGAAAAAGTTCCAAAATTAAAAAGACAAATAATACAGATAAATTTAAAATGTATATCACTACTTAATATCTACTTAATCTTATTTCCAGGAAGTATCAAGTACTATTAATGAAAAAAGCAAATAGGAATCACCGAAAAGAGAGAGGAAAGTTAGAAGTCGTCTACTAAGTGAGAATTCATGTAGCACATAACTTCATGATCAGAAAAATACTTTTAAAAGCAATGGCAAAATCCAAAAATATTTCAATACTATAATCATACTTGAACTCATTATTCAAATACTTAATCTACAAAACATTTTTAAATTGAATTAATAGCAGCAGCAAAATCAACTAATATTTATTGGTCACTAAGTGTTTGCCAAAAATTTTTCTTATATTGTCAGTTAATATTCAGAACAATCCTAACGTGCTACCTACATTTAATTGAAGCTTAAAGAGGTTAAGTAACATGAATAAATTTACACAGCTAGGGGTAAAACCAGGATTTGAGTCTGAATTTGGATCTCATATGACAGGAGCATTTAGACCATGGTTTTATAGCTTATCTGTTCTTAGATTTGGAGGCATTTTTCCTTAACACCTCAGCTTCAGTTTCTTCATAGCCTCATTTCTTTATCTGAAAAAACATATAGTTATGCTAAAACTATATCATATATATAAAGCTCCTGCTACAGAGTTTCTTAAGAAAGGCAATTAAGTGTTTAATGCATAATTACTCGCCTCCGTTAGTTTCAAAGGAACCTCTCCCGCTACCATTCTTCCCCCTCCCCGTAGCCTTTGGTGTGTCTCCTAGTAAGCACTGCACTCTGCTTGTAGTTTACATGAGTTGTATTTGCAAGAATATGTTGTAGTGAACAAAACTATGGGAATTGAAATATGCATTTGAATCCTAGTTCAACCATTCTGTCATCATAAAGGAAGGACGGGAAGAAGAATATAAAACACTGAACTCAAAGCAGAATGGAAGAATATCATTCACACCTAAATAGCGCTGGTTCTAAAAAGTAGGAGAAAAAATGAATTGTGACTGGAAAAACAGGTAAGGATTCATTTATTTATCTACCCATGATATTATTAAAGAATCAGCTCTAGCTAACAGGATAGTTTCCAGAATATCTCATATGTCTCCCCCTTATATTTATATATGTCATGAAGAAGTTCTTCTGTGATTCCTGTTTTTTTACATTTTTATTAATGAGTTTCTATTATCTTAAATTCTGCTAAGAACTGAATAGAATAAGAGGCAACTGATATATCTAGTGTCATATGAATCATAATGGCAACTACACATATCTTATAAAGACCACTAGAATATTCTGTTGCATGTATGATTTCTGAAAGTAAGTAGAAAATACTGATAGGCAAATTGTTACATTGTTTTACTTTGACATTAACAATTTTTTGAACAGTCACACTCATATCCATAAAAGCAAGTTTCAATGAATGAGAGAGTTGGAGGTCAAATGATATTTTAAATCCACATAAAATCAGACTCATACATTATTGAAATACCCTAGTGTAAATTACAGGGACTGTAGGTTGGTTAACCGGTAATTAGGAGAGTGATGTTTAAGTGTAAGTTTTCTCTAAACAGGTAAATTAAACATTACTGGGCTTTAGTTTTTCTTAGTGGCATGAAGACATTGAAATAAACTTTAATATCCCAATGAGTTAAATTATATAGTTTTAAAACTCATTAATAACCTGAAAACAATTTTATTTATTTATTTATTTTTTGCTGAGGAAGATTCGCCCTGAGTTAACATCTGTTGCCAATCTTCCTCTTTTTGATTGAGGAAGATTTGCTATGAGCTAACATCTGTGCCAATCTTCCTCTGTTTTGTATGTGGGTTGCTGCCACAGAATGGCCGCCAATGAGTGGTGTAGGTCCGCGCCCAGGAACCAAACATGGGCTGCTAAAGAGGAGTGCCACAAACTTAACCACTAGTCCATGGGGCCAGCTGCCGAAAACAAATATTTTTAATAAAGGCAAGTCATATGGACCAAAGTCAGTCCTGAACTTCATGTGATATTTTAATCTATAGTAATATACAATATTATAAAAGCCAGAGATATAAAATGATGACAGACAAGTGATTTCTGGTAATTCTTCCTAATGCCCATGACAAACACCAGGAAATATAAAACAATGAGTAGTAAATATATTATTTCTGACAAAAAAAACATTTTCCAATAAGAGATACTCTGCTGCTTCTCTGACATTTTGGGAGACTGATACCCAAGATTTTATCTTTGGCAAATTTTAAATGCCAGTGTGCCTGTCTATCACTATCTTTATGTGCTATTTGAATCCAGTTGCATGCATCAAGAAATAATAACGAAATTTAGCTTATCTTAAGGCAGAGCATAATGAAAGCATTACAAGTTAAAATTAAATTGGGGGGATCCTAAGATTGTACAATTTTACTATGAATATAGGGAAAAATATTTTTCATTGATAATAATTGTATTATTTTAACAATTTTGTAATTAGGTGGTTTTAATCCTCTTTGAATAAATATTTTTTATGCATTTTAATTGTCTTCCCAGAGTGAAGGCTATGCAATTGAGGTCAATAGAAAGTACTTTAGAAGTCAGGTGTTACAAAACAGAAAAATAATGAATAAACTAAATTTCCTGCAGTAAATCCAACTATTCACAATGAGAAATATTAATAATTCTAAGAAATTTTAATGATCATCACTAAAATCTCAATCTAGAAAGCTGTATATTTTATTTGAAAAATAAACTATAAATTTTAATAAATAGTTAATATAAATAAAAACATTGTAGAATAGTAATATAAAATAAAATTTATGATCAGTGGATTTAGGGTACAATAGTGGTCATAATTTATAAATATTTATTAAATAATTACAACATTGAACTTATCTTTTCATTGTAAAAGAATATGGCTGGCATTTTGTTTTACTTTTATGAATTCTAATTTTCATTAAAACTGATTGCCTATAAAAAGCATTTGAAAAATTTAGGTGAGTCTACATAAAATATAAGCTGCCCTGGTGGTCTACGGGTTACGATTCAGCAATCTCACAGCTGTGACCTGGGTTCGTTTCCCTGTCAGGGAACCACACCACGTGTCTGTCAGTTGTTATACTGTGGCAGCTGCGTGTTGCTGTGATGCTGAAAGCTATGCCACTGGTATTTCAAATATCAGCCAGGTCACCCAGGGTGGACAGGTTTCAGCAGAGCTTCCAGACTAAGACAGACTATGAAGAATGACCTGGCCACCCATTTCCAAAAAATTGGCCAGGAAAACCCTACAAATAGCAGTGGAGCATTGTCTGATATAACGCCGGAAGGTGAGAGGATGGCACAAAAAGACCGGGCAGAGTTCTGCTCTGCTGTCCACCGAGTCACTAGGAGTCAGAATCCACTCAACGGTATTAAAATATAGAGTATATATACATGTATGTATGCATGTGTCTGTGGATGCATGTGTGTGTGTTCTAATTAAATTTGCAACAACATGGATGGGCCTGGAGGGTATTATGTTAAGTGAAGTAAGCCAGAAAGAGAAAGACAAACACTATATGATCTCACTCATACGTGGAATATAAACCAACACATGGACAGAGAAAATTGTATTGTGGTTACCAGGGGCAATGGGGGTGGGGGGTGGGCACAAGGGGTGAAGGGAGACATATATATGGTGATGGACAAACAAAAATGTACAACCCAAAATTTCACAATGTTAAAAACTATTAAAACATCAATAAAAAATAACTAAATAAAATAAAAATTAAAATTAAAAAAAAGTGAAATTGGGTCTTAGAAGTAATTGCTATGGGACTTGCCCTCCCACTATAAACAACTAGAAAACTGGACAAAAATATATGAAACAAGGTTTTTTCAGAGGATGGACAATGGGCAGCAAAGACTGTGAAACTGAAAAAAAATATATATATATATATATATATCACTTAACATAGCACTAAAAATTATCATGTACGTAAGGGATAAAAACTAAGAAAATGTGGGCAACATTTTTACAGGAAAAAAACTCTATATGTATCCATTTATAATATTTACATACAATAAAAATTTTACATATTTTATATTTATGTTCATTATACATATTTTACTGACATATATTAAAGGAGATAATAAATCAAAAGATATCACATATTCATGAATTAGAAAACTTAATATCACAAGATGCCACACTTATCAAAAATGAAATATAAATTCAATTTAATTCCAATCAAAATCCCATTAGGATTTGGTGGAAATTAACAAGCAGAATATGAACTTTAAGTAGTAACAGGACCAGAATAGTCAAGGAACTCTTAAAGAACAAGACTTATCTGCCAGATAACTATCAAGTATTATTTTTAAGGATGCCATAATTTTTGGCAGTGTTATATGACAGTGATATAAACTAATCAATATTTTTGACACATATGACTGCAGAATTCAAGATTCAGATTATATATAGGATTCCTATAAATCTATAAGAAAGCCACAAATTATCCAGAAGATAAGTGGATACACACAGAGGCAATTTACAGAGGAAGAAATACAAAAGCCCAATAATTCTAGTATGATGTCATATATTTAAATGTGAAAACATGCATCTTAAAAATATAATTTTTAGGAATTTGCATATACGTGATAAAATCCTAAAGAAAGACAAGTAAAAGATAAAAACAAAATTGAGGCTAGCAGTCCTCTGGGTGGGGTATGAGGGGGTTGTAGTCAGGGAAAGGCTACTGGGGACTCCATGAAGACTGGAAAGTTCCGTATTGAAAATGATTGGTGGGAAATTTTTACAATGTTATAAACCAATGTTACGGCAATAAACAAAAAATTAAAAAAAAAAAAAGAAAGAAAATGATTGGTGGGCTCACAGATATTTATTTTATTCTTGTTCCTTATGTGTCATATATTTGTTTTTATGATATATTTAATATAAAATTGCATAAAATTACCAACTTATGATGGTAAGATATACAAAGAAAGTAAAAAATATGAAAATGCAACATAAAAACTTTCCAGAGAGAATAAACATCTCTACTCATAACAAACACAACTGTATCACAAGATTATCTACAAAGAAATAAAATTCTGATTGACATCAGACTTAACATCTAGTGGAATTCTAGAGGTCAATGAATCAATATTAACCAAGATAGTCAGAATCTAGACTCTTATACCCAACCAAAGTAGCATACACTACTGAGGGTGGAATAAAAACATTTTCAGAAATGGAAGCACTCCAAGTCAACCACCCAATGACTTTCTAAAAGTGAATTACTATTAAATGTATTCTTGCACAAAATTAATCAATGAAGAATCACGAAATCTAGAAATAATGAGAAAGAAAACAAGTAAAACGTATAGTTAATTCTAACAATTATTAACTAAAAAAAAAACCCAACAAAACAAATTTGCGTCTTTAATTTTTAGTTATGTAATGCTTCTTTAATACTAGGTTCTGAATGGCAATAATTGTGATTCAGGAAAGACTTAGGTGTTTTCATTCTAGTCTGTGGCACAAGATGTATTTTTCACCACAGGTTCTGCCAGAGTCTTTCACTGGTGATATAGGAAGATTGTTTTTGTTCAAGTTAAACACACACATACGTGCAAACATACACAGCACATACCTGTATGTGTGTTATACATTCAACAAATCATAAAGAGGAGAGAGCATAAGTAGAAGAACACCCCTGCACCCTTAACACAGAGGTGCTATGCCTAGGCTCCAAAAAGTACTATATGCAATACTTTCAATATTTGGTACCCAAATGCGACATGGAAAGATGAAGAACTATGTCAATCAAATTCTGTACAGTTGCTTTAATCATTCTCTCTCCTTGCTTGTCTTTAGTATACACAGGTAGATTATTAACATAGTTATGACTGTTGTGCTCACTCACAGGATCACAATTGGGGTTAAAAAGAATAGAAATTCATTGTGGGAATCAAAATGTGCTTATCTGGAACTTTAAGGGGCAAAGATCTCTTTATGGATAGAGGTACATAGATTACTTCCCTGAGATGAAAAAATCCTCTCCTGGAGGAAATAGAATAAAGAAGGATTTCATTTTTCCATAATTAATTTTATGTTTCTCAAAAAGTTATAATAAATGCTAAATTTGTTTACATTTCCTAAGTTATTGCATGCAAAAGGAAGTAGTTGCCAAAGTGATTACACTTGCAATTCTTATAGTTGGTAATAATAAAAGCAAGAAGTTTCATAGTGTGTAGAGAGGGTCAAAGAATGACAGAACACAGAATGGTAGGGTTCAGCCTTGGGATGAAAGAAGTTAAATCAAAAAGATACATGGGTATTGGAAATACATTTTTGTGGAGAGAAAGATAAAGGTGAGATTTTATTGATACCAAGATTAAGCACATAATACATTTGAAAATCTAATGATATATCTAGAATAAAAGAATCCTTGAGGCAATTTTAACATGAATCATCTCTAAAATATTTCTCTTGAATGTTCCTTGGAGTGTCTACATGAGCATGTCAAGTGATATGGATCACTACCTTTCAGAGTAGGGCATTTTTGTCTTTGATTATATTTTACTTTTAGATGTTATCCTTACACCCAGTTATAAAATGTGCCTATGCATATTCTAATCTTCTAGTTTCATTCATGTTTTGCCCCACAAACACAGTATCTATTCAACTTCAAATTTATGTGAAACCAGACAAAATGGAAAGATGGAGACTAATCTCAACTGCTGATTCCCAGTCCAAGCTCAGATTCAGAAACATGAATGAATGAATGTCAAATAAAAGCTGCTAAAAAACTGAAAAGCTGAGTAAAGAAAGTGGCCAAAGATTGAGGGAAAGCAGCAGCCTCTGGTAGCAGAAGTTCCCCACCATGGTCGGAGAACAGGCTGTGGGACAGCTTTTCTCTCAAGCACATTGCCATGGGAAGATCCCTGCCCCCTGATGCTCCTTCTGGGCAGAAAAAAAAAATTACAGAAGTGAGCATAATGGTGGCACCAGAGTTGTGGGGTACAGGTAGAAAATCAATTCTTCGCCTCCTGCCCTTTAATCACCCGAGCACTTTAGCCAACCAAGGAGAACAGCTCTCATTGTGAGTGATTTCCTGAATCACCTAATGGGAGTGAAGCCAAAGAGGGTGATCAAGACTGTGATGATGTAGGGGCCGGCCCGGTGGCACAAGCGGTTAAGTGCTCATGCCCTGCTGCAGCGGCCCAGGGTTCACTGGTTAGGATCCCAGGCACGCACCAACGCACTGCTTGGCATGCCATGCTGTGGCGGCATCCCACATAAAGTGGAGGAAGATGGGCATGGATGTTAGCCCAGGGCCAGTCTTCCTCAGCAAAAAGAGGAGGATTGACAGATGTTAGCTCAGGGCCAATCTTCCTCACAAAAAAAAAGACTGTGATGATGTGAAAAGTCTCCCACCCATCAGGAACGCTATAGGGAATTGCATGTAGATGAAGTGTATTAAGAGTCTTCAACCACTGCATTTTTGACTTAATTATTTTTTTAATTCACGTAATTCATTATTTTTTTAAGAATTTCAATAGGGGCCGGCCCCGTGGCTTAGCGGTTGGGTGCGCGTGCTCTGCTGCTGGCGGCCCGGGTTCGGAACCCCGGGCGCGCACCACTTCTCCGGCCATGCTGGGGCCGCATCCCACATACAGCAACTAGAAAGATGTGCAGCTATGACACACAACTACCTACTGGGGCTTTGGGGGGAAAAAATAAATAAATAAAATCTTTAAAAAAAAAAAAAAAAAAAGAATTTCAATAGACTTTTGTATGTGTGTGTACAAGCCTCTTATCCCACTATTGTTATATTTTCTGCTATTTACTATCCTATACTATATACTAGACTATATATTCTAGTATGGGATTTTTTTTTTTGGTTTAAATTCTTTTGTCATCTCTGTCAGTTCCCTGTTAATTTCATATTCTTGTGTTAGCCTCTCATTAATCATTGCTTGTAAAAAAAGTGACAAAAAATATAAAACTTCATGCCAATTGATTTAGATATGTAGCAGGATGAGTAACTTCCTCTTAGGAAAAGAAAATTTCTTTGTCTCAGGTCAAGTACCTTAACGGAATAATGGGATTTTGGGCATAAAGAGGCCTTCTAAGCATAGCTCACATAGAATACACTTACATTAGAGAAAGTTAATTTCTTTCCATAAGAGATAAACAGGAATTTTTTTTTTTTCTTGAGGGGAGGGAGGCAAGGCAGCAGTTGGCGCTGGAGAAAGTTATCCTAAGAGGTAAGGGTTAGATAGCAACAACAAAGGGCATAAGACAGCCAGAGGAAAATTTCCCTTGATGTGTAACGGACATTGAATTTTAGGAAGTTATGTTCAGTATGTAAGTTTTTTCTAGCCACATCTATTATTATCATCTGCTGTCTCACACCTGCCATGAAGACCATTTGCACCAGTAGCCTTGTTTTAATGGTACTTATGGAGAATGAAGGAACAGTTAGTTGGGAAAATGGTAATAGTAAAGGGAACAGAGAAGGAAGTTTCAAAAGGGGATTTAAGGTGGGCAATATTTGTGAAAGAAGCTTAAAAATGAACCAACTATTAAAATATATCCTATTTATACTGAATCCTCCAACAATTCAAAATAATATTAGGGAGTTGGAAAATCTCAAAGTTCATTTGATTATAAAGTTTTATTATTTAGACATAAAGGGGATTTACAGAATGCTGAAGGTTCGGAATCATCTGGAATATATTTCATAAAGGACTCTAATTTTCAAAGAAATTAGAGTATTTATTTATTGCATCTAATTTAATGAATAAATGGATCTGGAAAAGAAAAGTATAGTCATTAACTATATTCAATATGTTCTGTTTATCTCTTCAGAAACTTCTCTTTCATGGCATTTCCCCCTACTTATACATACTTCAGTGTAAGTAAGTATATGCAAAACATATATTTTCCTAAACCCAGCATAACTAGGATATCAATGGGACCCATTTAACTTTTTCTAGGTATAGTTGATAAGTCTTTCCTAGAATTATGTGGGAGGGTGTATCCATGTTCCAGGGCTTCCATGATAAAGTAGCACAGACTGGGCCACCTAAACAAGAGAAATTTATTTTCCCACAGTTCTGGAAGCTAGAAGTCTGAGATCAGGGGTCTGTAGTGTTCATTTCTTCTGAGACGTCTCTCCTTGGCTTGCAGATGGCCATCTTCACCCTCTTTCTTCACATGGTCTCTCCTCTGTGTCCTAACCTCCTCTTCTTATTATAGGGACATCAGTCATGTCGGATTGGGGCCTGCCTTAATGACCTCATTTAACCATAATCACCTCCTGAATGTCCCTGTCTCTAAACATAGTCACATTCTGAGGTACAGGGGGTTAGGATTTCAACATATGAGCTTGAGGGGACACAATTATGCCCATGAAAGGGGGTGTATGAAACTGGTTTATTTTATGGTTTTAATCACTCAGAATACTAATGTGGTGGGTTTGGAACTCACAGCTTCAATAGGGGAATTTGTACTTACTCTTTTGGTAGAAATGGTTGCATCTGGAGTGAAGCTTTAACATCTTACTTAATTCTGGTCTGATTACGTTCCAGGACTACCATGAAGATGTATCGCAAGTTCTACCACACTGGAGAGCGCAATATCCATTCAGTGGGTGATTTTCTTGTCAAAAACTTGCTTGCCAGCTCTAATTTTGAATGAACACACTAAACACAATGGTGAAAACATCAATTAAAAGAAAATCTACTCTTCATACGTGTGTCGATTTCCACGTGTGTTCTGACTTAATTCACTACCTACACATAGTTATCTGTTGTTTCTGTTTTGCCAAACTGTTAAAACAGTCTCAGTGAAAATCATCTATTTTTTTCCACTGTTCTACCTTGACTTTGCCTTCAGCTCTTGTTCCTCAAGATTGGGATATGGAGGGAGCCTTCTCTCCTTTATCACATAATTCCTTTGTCAGGAATTTCAGGATTTCCTCAAAGTTTGCAGTGATGTGTTTGACATTATTCCCTAACTTCAACACTGAATTTTTTCATTTTATATTTTCCCGCTTTGGTAATTTGGGTTGTTTCTTCTATGGATTTGAAAATTTGCACTTAATCTAGGCTATTATTCCCCAGGATTCTCCCTTCACAAGGCTTTCTTCTACCTGGATGCTCTAAAGATCCTCAAAATCCTAGTATTCATATCCCCAATTCTTAGTTTTCCCCATTATACTACATTTCTCTTTGACAGTTGGAAATTTCGCAAATGAATTTTTTGAACATATAGTCCTTTTAACTCAAAATCAGGGAAGAAAATTCTTGTCAATAAAACTAAAATCTAAATCAATCAATATCAGGCCATATCATTTCCCCTTAATGGATTACTTTTGAATTTCAAATATTCTTTCAGTGGAATGCAAACTATTTACCATGTGGTCCCAATTTATTTTTCAGTCTTACTCTCATTATTTTTCTGCCTTTCTTCATTAATCTAACAATATATGTCTATATTCCTTTTATTCCAAAATATTCCAATATCCCTTTTATACTTCCCTTCCTTGGTGTTTTTATTATACTGTTTGCTTGACCCGGAATGTCATTTTCTTTCACTGTATCTGTCAAACATTTTTATATCCTCCAATATCTGTACTTAGGCAGCTAGCTTCATAGCAAGTTTCCAGTCCATCTTCTATAATCTGAGCCTAAGGCCCCAGATGGGCATCTATTAGAGAAATATCGAGCTCTCCTTATCTTCATAAGCAGAAATCAGGGTTAGTATGGATAGCAGTGTAATTCTTCCAAAGGAATAGTATTTAAACTCTCCATCAGTTCTAATCACGGTTGGCTTCATTAATCAGTGAAGTTGTATAGGGCTCAGCACTCAAAAGGGCCCTGCACTTGGGGTTTAATGTTCTCCAGTCGTCATTTTGAAATTCTCAGCTTTGAATTTCTGTTTTGTAAATGAGTCCTACCAGACAATGCAGGACTGGAGTGGGTAGGGTCTGATTTTAGTGAGGGCCCTGCACCATCTGGGACTGGGCAAGGTGGTGGTGGCCACCCTTGACTCTGGCAGGCAGCTACAAGGTGCCTTCCAAGGGGACCTGGTAGAGGCCTCTCACCCACTCACCATCCAGATACTGCATGCACACCAGCATGGAAACTGCAATCCCTTGGGGGCTTGCATGGCTCAGGGTGGTGGGCTCTGGGAAAAAGGAAACTGATTTCCTGCTCCCAGCCAGAGCCCTGCATTTTCACTTCGCACTGGATCCCTCAAATTATGCAGCCAACCACACCGCCAATGAAACCCCCAGCAAAAAACTACTCTATACCAATTATTCTAAGGTAATAGGAACTCCTTTTCTCCCAGCTACTCACACAGTTCAACATTTAAAATTAAACAAGAGCAACACAGAGGACTAAGGGCACTCCACAGCCACTGATTACACTTTTTTCTCTTGAATGGTTTCAATACATACTGTTATTGTGTTAAATTGAATTAATACAGTTCTGAAAGTAAGATTTGTACATATCTGAATAATTAGAAACCACATATAACTGCAATCTCAGAAAAAAAGTTCTATATATAAAAGTTGTAAAGAGACATTTCATCATAGTGTGGTACACAAAACACTTCCAGATTCTGGACCTGCCACTTTCTAGATGTGTATTCGTGCAACATGCTTTGGTTTCAAAATATAATATTTTCATTATTTCTTATTTTTTGTTTAAACCTAAACCTATGCCTGAAATACAATAGATACTCAATACATTTTAATTATCTTCTTACTGTAAAACAATTATCTTCTATTATTAACTCAAAAAAGCACATGAACTTCTAATTAGCTCCTAAAATATATCACATAGGGCATGGCCTGAAATAAAAACATTGACACAAAAAGAACAAAATTAATTTTCATAGTTAAGTAAGAAATTTAGAGTTTCCAGGAGGATCTGAGGAAAGGGTAGATAGGGTCTTAGAGAGAGGGGGAAAAATCTTAATATGATGTAATTGGCAGACCATAAGCCTTGATGGTTAGTGAGAATTACTGAAAGAATTTTTAAAAACATGGGTGAACACTTTGTTCTATAGTAATGGCATATAGTACCCTTCAATAAAATATCTCCCAATGCTCAATAAAATTCACAACTACATAAAGCCTTGGGCAGTAATATTAAGAGTGACAAAGTAAAGGGTGATCTACTGAAGAAGGGCACCACGGTGCAGACCAGCGACAACCCACGAGCCTGGTGTAGTCCAACAACAGTGTTAATTCACCAGGAGTAAGAACTAAACCCAAATATGTAAGCTTCCTGTACCACCTTTGCTGCAGAAATAATAATGTACTATCATGAAAAATAATAGCAATCACTTAGCATTAAATAAGTAATAGACACTATTATATACAACATAAAACTACTCTGAAACAGCTACTATTAACATACAGATAAGGAACCTAAGGCACAGAAAGGTGATTTGCACACTATCACACAGGATATAAGTGGGACAGCCTGGATTTGAACCATGACTCTTCATCTCCAGAGCCTGTGCTCTTAACCTCCACATCACAAGATCTCTCTCTCCCTCTCTCTCTCTCTCTCTCTCTCTCTCTCTGTACTGATTCAGTTTCCTGATATAGGTAAATGGGGTTTCAATTTTTCCCCAGAAAACATCCGACTTATACTAACTTGGATCTTTTTCTCTTTTACTCAGTCAACATGGGGAAATAGGTAGCCAGAAGTGCAAAACTATTATAATGCATTTTTCCTCCCATAGTAGGTTAGGAGTCACACCTTTTTTCTCTCTCATTTCCTTGGGACAGTGTAGTGCATTTTTGATGGCCCACCAGCAATAAGACTGTAGCTTTTTGAATCAGTTTATATTATACTTAAAAATTTTTACATTTACTCAGCCTGAGATTTGTATCTTTTCAAGTGATATGTTAGTGATATTATTTGTTCATGATGGGTCAATATACGTAATATTTTCCAATTAGATAATTATGTTAGCTTCTACACCATTTTTCATGGTATGTTGTTTAAAAAATGGAAAAAGAGTCTAGAAGAGACTTTTCACTTACTACTGCATTGCTGGGACTGTTACTGAGGACTCCACAACATAATATTTGACAGGTGATGTTTATTTGATAGATGACATTAGACAAAGCGGAAAAACCAGAGGCAGAGACACCACGGCAAACCCGTCTGGATTGTGTTTCACTCGTGAATTTAAGTAAGCTAGCTTTCCGTGGCTTTGGCAGTTAAAATAAGGCAAGGCTCTTGTCACTGCTGTAATTTTTTTTTTTTTCAGTTTGTTCAGAAATTCATTTCGTTTACCTTGGAGCCAGTAAGTCAGTGTTTCTAGCCAAGACAGACAACAGTGTCACACCAAGTATAGGAAACTGCATAGAATGTACATAAATTATTTTTGTATCTTCGACTAAAGATAAAAACAAATTTTCATATTGATGTATACTAAAAAAATCTAAAATTTATTAAACAGCTAGTACGTGTCAGGAAATATGAGCCTTATCACAGCACTCTCTTTCTCTGCTTAAATTGTCTTAATATATTTTCCTGATCTACCCTAAAAATACGCTCCACCATTCTGCTCTTTATTCTCCCTGCTCTGACTTCATTAACATAATCATATTCTCCCTGTATTTGATTTTATGTTTTCATTAAAAAAATGACTGTTGATTAGTTAATCACCCTTTTCTCCCTACCTCTCAGGAGTCAGCCTGCCTGAGAGAGCACTCAAGCAAGCTTCCTCCTCTGGACTGTAAGTTCAATAGGGTAGGCTCTGCCCCTCTTTGTTGAGGGGGATGAGGAGCCTGAAGCCTCAACTGACGAGTGTACTGCTGGACCTCATTCAAATGGCCTGGGGACTGCACTGGTGGATTCAGACAAACAGTAGCGGCCTTTGCAGTATGAAATCTTGACGTTTAATTGTATATATGTAGCTTTACCTTGTATCGCAGGAGATGCTGAAGCTGAATGCAGTCTTCCTTAGGCATTGTTGAACAAAACAACACGTGCTGCTTTTTTTAAAGCTGCTGATTTGAATGAGCGCCTCAGAGCAATTACTGTGAGCTTCTAGCTTTAACTTGTCAGTGCTCCTTGCTGGGCAGCGCTAGACAGGTTACCCCCATTCCACTTGGGATTAGAAGTCAGGTAGGGAACAGGAAATATTCACCTTAGGTGCATGCAGTTGTCCCCGGACACAATAATCAGGGTCTTATGTGGTCTCGAGTTAATTCTAAATTACGTCTGAGACCCAAACCTGAGTTTTCCCATGAAAAGGTCTTAGATTTTATTAAAACATAAATAGAAAGAAATGGTGGTTCTTATTGCAAAAATATGCCGATTGCTTAAGCCAAGTTAGTTAAAATATCCATGAAATCATTGCAAACCCAAAGGATAAGAAAGCAATTTAAAAGGCCTGCCTCTGGGCCCTGCCTCTGGAAATCAAGTTTGCAAATAAATCAACAGAGAACTACAGTGGATTCTGTCTTTCTGTCAGAATGAAAACAAAATAAAAGAAGAGAGAAAATAACTAAGCTAAAAGTGGAGAGAGGTTTCCTTAAGAGAAATGAGGAAACATTAAGAGACAGACTGGATACTTATAAAAAGAAAAATGAGCTACTGATGGCCAGAATAGCCAATACACAAGGAAAATGTACGCTTACTCACATTTAACCGTTTTTAAGGAAGACATGAGATAATGTGTCTTAATTGTTAATGTGGTCCAGGATTAAGAATGCAGCGGATTCTCAGGGCAGCTCTCATTTGGCACAAACACGGGGTTCAAAAGGAAAATGGAAATTAAGTGGTTTGATTATACCAGATTTTTTTCACTCTTTAGGAGACAATTTACACATGTGGACTTTTTACCTTCAGATACTTTACATAAAGCACCATATGAAACATCAAATGTTCAAGTCATTTTAGTTTAAGTTCAAAGTTCGTGGATTCCGAAATAGACTATTATTGTGATGAAGACAAATATTAATTTTTTTTTCCTCTATTCACAATCCATCACTCAGATACCACTGATTGGTCACTGAATTTATGTTCTAGAAAATAAATTTTCCTGGGAAACTCCTTGGGAGCTAGGATTTGACTTTTTTGTGTGTGTGTGTGTGTGTGAGGACATCAGCCCTGTGCTAACATCTGCCAACCCTCCTCTGTTTTTGCTGAGGAAGACTGGCCTTGGGCTAACATCCGTGCCCATCTTCCTCCACTTTATATGGGACAGCGCCACAGCACGGCTTGACAAGCAGTGCGTCGGTGTGTGCCCAGGATCCGAACTGGCGACCCCGGGCCGCCGCAGCAGAGCACACACACTTAACCGCTTGCGCCACCGGGCCGGCCCCTGACTTTTTTTTTTTTTAAGATTTAGGAGTATGGGGCTAGTGCTATAACAACTTTATTTCATGTTTGATGAACTCTTTAAAAGTGATAGTCACAAGAGGCTTGGCATTGGATTTAAACAACTTCTAATGTCCTAAACAACTTAGCACCATTTCACAGAGAAACACCTAAGATTGAAACTGCTGTTTGAACCCCAGCTTTACCAAGGCTCTTCTCCAAATTAACCCATCATTTCAGTCCAACAGCCATTTCCCGAAGTTCCAGCAATGTGCACCTTCACTGAGGCTTTTGGTACTTGACGCCAATGCCAAAACTGCTCAGTTAAGCTGACACCAGATTCTTGTACAGAAATTGAGATGATAAATGTTCACTGCCGTTTGAACCCATTAAGATTTGGTATACTTTATTACTCAGCAATAGTAAGTGATGGACACAGCCCAGGGTTTACATAAAAAGCTTTGGCTTGCAATCCCAACGCCTGCTTTGGCGAGCTAGCCTGGACCATGCTGTGAAATCTTTTACACAAACTTGAAGTCCTCAGTTCCAAAACAATGCAGTCAAAAGGCCTGTGATGATTCCAACCCCTCATGTATGTCTTAGGTCTTAAAATCAACATAAATTTAGACAAGAATAAACAACAAACTAGAACAAACCATTCCACTCAGATTCTATCCTTGTTCAACCCAGTCTTAAGTATTTTTTTAACATTTTCTCACTGCTGTGAATGAAATATTTTATTCCACATTATTATTCTTACTTTCACTCTGGTACAAAAGAAATCTATGGTATTTGTGCATTTATTTCACCAAAAACACTTCACTGAAACACGTATAATTTCTGATACTTGTTCAGCTGATTATCATGTGATATTTTATGTAGATAATCCTATCACCTATATCGTGGGAAAAAGAAAACACTTTTCTAAAACTTACACCTTATGTAATTTTCCTGTAATTGTATTGCTTGGTACTCCAAGAACACATATAAATAAGAAGAATAATAAAGATGACACTTGGAAATAGTTTTGTTGTAAACTTTAATGTGGACACTTTTAAGGTCCATAGTTTCAATGCATTACATGCTTACTTGACATGTTTTTTTTGCCTATGCCACCTATGGTTCATTTTTGTAAAATGCAAAAATAATTGTAACTTCTATAATTCTATCAGTGGGCTTTTCAAAGTATCTGCTTTACCTAGTTATCCCTTTCCCTATTAAGATGCTGGGACTGGAAGAATGAAATACATGGGAAATCATACAATATCTCTCTTATAAAAGAAGTCCAACTGTGTTTCTGACTCTCTTCTTTTCTATTCCTGTTTCTGTCTAATGTTAACTTCACCCTGACAAAACAGAGTCAGCAACTGTGACTTGATACCTGCTTTGGTTTTGATTTTATTCTAAGTGTTTTAGAAGCAAAACAAGTCATCATCAGTATAGAAAGAGCTGAATCTTATACTGCTAGCCTCTTGCCTTTTTCATTGATATATTAATAGAAGATTGCTAAAAATTTACATGGAAGATGAGCTGGATACTGCACTAAAATATCTTACTCCAAGATATTAATAACTTCCAAGTCACTAATCCACTCAAAGCATTTCAGCTTCTATATTACTTGGACAGACAATACGAACACTAACCATATTCTTCTAAAAGCATTCTCAGCCTTAAACACTGTAAAAGAATAGCATTGTGATCCACTTGTACTATGCTAGCTGTTCCTTTCCATTTCCATTGTCACCTCCTTCTCCTTCAGTTGATCTTTAAAAATTGAAATATTTACAGTCTTTTTTTGTCTCCCCTTTTCTCTCCCTCCCCACATTCCACTATATAAATACTCCTACAAGGAGAGATCCTGTCTACTCCCATGGTGTGAACTGCCATCATTACCATCTCTTAAATATACATCTTGGGCTTGGAGCTCTCTCTTGAACTCAGATCTGAATATTCCCCTGGTTCCTCAAGTTCCTTAATTTGTTGCCTAATAGGTACTCCAAACTAAAAATGTCCCAAGTTAAATTTTTTAGGTTCCTTGCCAAGCCTGGTTCTTTATGTCAATATCCTCTGTCAGAAATTACAACTACTTTCCAATTAATTGTTCAAGCCAACCATCTGAACGTCATTATTCATTTCTTCTTCAAATTCATTTCCCAAATCTGCCCCCAAATCTCTCTTCCATTTATTTACTTCTTTGCAGACCTATTGCCACCACCCTAGTCCAAGCACTAAAACACATCACACATGGACAGAACAGCCTCATCCTCCTGCTTATACTCCAGTCCCTTTCCACACTCATCTTCCCACTGGTAGGCAGAAATGTGGTGGTATTTTTAGTACAAATCTAATTATAATCTTCATGATTAAATTACTTAATGGCTTTTGACTTTTGTAGGCTGAAAAAATATGGCTTTCAAGATCTCTCAAGTTCTTACACCTACCTCTCTCTCACATCTTGCAATGAACTCTTCACTGATTCACCACAATTCACCTATGATGGACCACTTTTTGTCTCCTGAATGCAGCATATTCTCCCTCACAGTTAAAATACTTTATCAGAGTGACCTCCCATGACATTTTATGCTCACATAGTTTCCTGTACCTTTCTATTTATAACATTTGGCGTACTTTATTTCGCTTTTTAATTTCTCTCTTTGTCACTAATTGAATTTCATTCCACTACAGGTTTAACCATTTGATTTAATTTCACACTACAGGTACACTTGTGCTCCATTCTTCAAAACCACTTTTGTAATTCTTGTTCTCACATACACAAACATGCACAGACACTCACTCCTATACAGCTTCATGGACATTCCCATATTAAGCTTTTATTACAATTGTTTTTTACGGCTTATATCAGTTTTTACAATAATCTAGGCCAAAATTAATAGCTGGGTTCTAACCATTATAAATAAAAGGATTCTTTGTCAAAACACAAACTTTTTTCTATGTTTAATGAAATCAGCTTACAAATACCTGTGTTAACTCTGTGAAAATTAATAAAGGGAAACTTCATTTAAAATGGAGTCGGGAGGCCAGAAATGGGAGCTCCCTTGCGGTATCACTCGAGGTCAATTACATGAACGATAGTCAATTACAGTCCCCACCAGAAAGAAGTCATCAACAAATAGGAAGATAGTCAATTATAGACCC
Source organism: Ceratotherium simum simum (assembly GCF_057802395.1). Lineage (NCBI taxonomy): Eukaryota > Metazoa > Chordata > Mammalia > Perissodactyla > Rhinocerotidae > Ceratotherium > Ceratotherium simum. The sequence continues at coordinate 31,678,881 of NC_141928.1, read as the reverse complement.
CAGCAGAAAAAAGTAGTCAACAGGAAAGAATCATCAATTACAAGAAGAAATGTACATTGCATCCTGAAACAGAAATCAACTACCCCAACAACTCAGCCAATGAGAAGTCATCACCACCCTGAACTCTTTTCTCCAACAGACTATCCTTCAAAACAACCCCTCCTAATTTCCTCCTTTTTCCCTATAAAATAACATTCCTCTCCTGTGTTAGATTTACCTACGGTTTACCATAGCATGCACATCCCAAATTGCAATTCTTCAGCTATTCCCAAATAAATTTGTTTTGCTGGTAAAATAACTGGCTGTTTTATTTTTAAAGTTAAGTCTTTTGCCTGAAGGAAATACTAAACATCATGATGCTATTTTTCATTATCATCCCCTTTGTCTCCTCTTCTTTAACTTTTTATGAGGTATATTTTTGTCTATTTTCTTGTCTTTAGAATCATTTTTTGTTAAGCTATATTTACTTGATCTAGTGACAGTAGCAGTAGGCACTTGTTATGCATATTGAAGTTAGGACAGAACTGGAACTTTAGACATTATTTGCCACTTCTCCAAATTTATGGGAATTAGATGCATCCATCACTATGGGAACCATTAATGTTCTAGAGCTCTCACATTTCAAAAAGCATGTTCTAATTTTAGAATATCTCAATGTTCCAAATTTATGCTATATTCTGCACCAAAGTTTTGGAAATTTGCCACTCTCTCCTTCAGGGTTTACTAATACGGGAAAAAAAGTAGGGCTCCTAACATTTCACAGATATTTCTTCCAAAAACAGTCCTTTCACGGTTGTGTGTATGTGTGTTAATTTGCCTACTTACACTACTGTTTTCAAATAATTGACTGAAAATCCCATGGAGAGGTGAGACTCCCAGAATGACAGTTCGAGGAATTTGAGGAAACCTCTCCCCCAGTAAGATTTCTATTAAGCTGTTCAAAATTCGCAATGACAATTATTTAAAGTCTCTGGGGATTTATGAAAGAACTTATAATAATTTGAAAAAATTGGCAAAATTTAACAAAAAATTTTTAATTTTTTATTTAATTTAATATTTAACTTTAATTTTTAATTTTTAATCTAAATTTTTAATATAGACAGCCTTGGCACTTGAACTAGAGGCTGCTACCATCCACCCACAGCTCTACCTTGTGGAAGACCTGTTCCATAGACTCCCTAGCCAAAGAGCAGTTCTCATCTCCCAGGAGTCTCTGGGTGGAGGAACTGTTCTGGGTGGATCAGGCTAGCAAACATCAGCAGATCCCATATTCCACAGCTCCTTACTGCAGAAGGCCTATATTGTGTGGGTGGTGGCAGCGGGGAAATGGTGTTATCCTCCTATCTCCAACTTCTAATACCTAATAAGGATCCGGTGGGGAAGCTGGTGATGAGCATAGTCCCCCTTTCCTACATGGTTTACCATAGCGTGCCCACCTATGTTATGTGCAGAGAGAGCACTGTGTTGCAGAGCTCTGTGTTGCAGGACAGTTGCTCACATGGGCTCCATAGTCAAGTGTCAGCTCGGATATCCTCCTGCTTCCTCGGGCAGAAAAATTATTCCTAATAAATTTGACAACAAGTAAACATGGCAGATCCCACCTCCTGCTTCTGGTCTACACAAGGTCCACTCTGGCAGTTCCCACTTCTCCCTGACAAATAGGTTCTCTCCACAGTGAAGATATCTGTGAGGCAGCTGGGGAAGGTCGAGCTCCCCCCTCCAATTCTCCAAATGTGCAGCTTCTGCTGTACAGCTAAAAGGTTGTTCCCAGGAGGGGAAGCCTCAAAAACTAGCAACTCCACAGACGCTGCAGGTGATCCAACTTTAACTGGATCAAGTTTGGGAGCAATATATCCCCCATGACATGGTCCTCAACAATAGAGTAATCAGCTAGCAATTAATGGAGACTAACAGTTGGGTTTGATACCAATAGAAGCAGACTAGCTGAAAGCTTAAGGGGAGACCAGGAAAAGAGACTGTCAAAGAGTGTCCAGCAAAATCTAAAATGAAATTAAGAAAACAAACATATATACAAAAATATTTCAAATTCTTAGGAATAAATTGAACATAAGAAGTACAAGAAAGTACACTGAAATTACAAAACATTGCTGAAAGAAATGAAAAAAGATCTAGATAAATGTAAAGATACCCTATATTTATAGATTGGAAGATTTATTATTGTTAAGATGCCATAGTTCTCAAATTGATCTCCAGATTCAATGCAAACTCTATTAAAACTCCAACTAGCTTTACTGCAGAAATGGGCAAGATGATCCCAAAACATTTATGAAAATCAAGACCCAGAATAGCCAAACTAATATTGAAAAAGAGGAACAAAATTAGAAGACTCACACTCTTCACAATTTCAAAACTTACTACAAAGGTACAGTACTACAAAGGTACAGTAATCATGACAGTGAGTTACTGGCACAACGCTAAACATATAGAGCTAGAGGATAGAATTCAGAGTCCAGAAAAAAATCCTTCAACTTATCCTTACTTGATTTTTCACAAGCGTGCCAAGACAATTCAATGTATAAATATAGTCCTTTCAACAAATAGTGATGGAACAACTAGATATCCACAGACAAAAGAATGAAGTTACACCCGTATTTCATAACACATAGAAAAATTAACCAAAAATGGATCACAAGCCTAAACATAATAGCTAAAACTATGAAATTCTTAGGCAAAAACAAAGCGGTAAATCTTTGTGACCTTGGGTTAAGCAATGGTTTCTTAGATATGACAACAAAAGCACAAGCAACAATAACAACAAAAATGAACTGGATGTCACTAAAATTTAAAAAAAAAACAAAAAAAAACCTCTGTGCTTCAAAGAATACCATCGTGAAAAACAAAACCGATAGAAAGGAAAAAAATATGCACAAATCATATACTTGATAAAGAATTTGCTTTAAGACTATATGAAAATGATTTAGAACTCAATCACATAATAAATAAAAATGGACAAAATCTGAATAGATATTTCTACAAAGATGATAGAAAGAGGCCAATACATACAAAAAGACGTTCAACATCATTAGCCATTAGGAAAATACCAGAATATGTTACTTCTCACCCACCATGATAATTAAAATGAAACAATAAAAAGTGCTGACAAGGATATGAAGAAATAGGAAGCATCACGCATTGCTAGGTAGGTATGTAAAATGGTACAGCCACTTTAAAAGAACTGCTTGGCAGTTCTGAAAATAGGTATACACAGTCACCATATGAACCAGCAATTCTACTCCAAGAGAAATGAAAACACAGACATACAAAAAAAAGTATTTGTATATTTGTAGTATTATCATTCATAACAGCCAAAAAGTGAAAACAACTCAAATGTCCATCAACTGATGAATGGATAAACAAAATAAAGTGTATAGCCACACAATGGATTATTAATTCAAAATAAAAAAGAATGAAGTATTGATACATGCTACAACATGGACGAAACTTAAAAACATTAGGCTAGGGATATGCCCAGTGGTATAGTAGTTAAGTTTGCACGCTCCACTTCAGTGGCCCAGGGTTTGCCTGTTTGGATCCAGGGCATGGACCTACACACTGCTCATCAAGCTATTATGTGGTGGTGTCCCACATACAAAAGAGAGGAAGATTGGCACAGATGTTAGCTCAGAGACAACCTTCCTCAAGCAAAATGGGAAAGATTGGAAACAGATGTTACATGTTAATTAGGCCAATATTCCCCTCAAAAAAAAAAATTAGGCTAAGTACAAGGACAAGTCACATAGGACAATATAGTTTATGCTACCATTTATATTGTGGAAATTAATTTAAAAAAGCTTAACTAAATTGGAGTCAGGAAGGCCGGTAGGGGGAGCTATCATGCCCTATTACACATCACCAATTACACCAAACAGGAAGAGACGGAAGCTTGCATCTTGGACAGGAAGTAAACCTGCTTTACTACTGAAGGAAGATTTCTCTCCCCACCCAGCAACAGCCCAGCCAATGAGAAATGCCACAGCTCAGCCAATGAGAAGCCCTTGCCACCCTGAACTGTTACTTTCCCCCAATGGACTTTCATTTAGAACAGTCCCTCCCTACTCTCCCTTTTCCTCTACAAAGGAAGCTCCTCTCCTTTCTTTTCCAGATTTGCCTATGGTTTGCCATAGCATGCACATTCCAAATTGTAATTCTTTTGGCTATTCTCAAATAAACTCTTTTTGAGATAAAATAACAGGCAAATCTGCTTTTTAAGTTGACGATATAAAATGTCCAGTGTAGGTAATTCTATAGAGACAGAAAGTAGATAAGTACTTGCCTATGACTGGGGTGGGAGTGGGGGTTTGTAGAAATGCAGAGTGAACGATAATAGGCATGAGGTTTCTTTTTGGGGTTACGAAAATATTAAAATTGATTGTGGTGATGGCTACACAACTTATGAATATACTGAAAACCAATGAATTGCACACTTAAATGGATGAATTGCATACCATGTGAACTATATCTCAATAAAACGATATTTTTACCTTATATCTTTGCTTGAATTTCCCACATTTAGGATACATTTCAGAATTTTTAGACCCAATTTTATAGTATAATCACTACATATTCAATTTTATACTGCTTAAATAATCCTCCTCCTATTACTTTCATTCTCAAATTTTACTTTATTGCCTAGAATTATAATTAAAATTGATATGTAAGCCACAAAGTGCTTTTGTTTGCACTTATCTTTTTTTTCAGAACTCATTATTGTATATCCCATATTGCTAAGTAGCTGTCTGTTTTGTCTTCCAATAGTAGAGAACATATAATTGATTATATTTGCTAATTTTTATTTCTGAAATAAATATGAATTTTATAAGATTAGCTTCAAATGTGTATACTTACTGTTCTAACACATATTTTCTCATACTTTTATATTTCTCCTCCACCTTCCCTCTTCTTCCTGTATGACCTTCTTCTCTTTTTTCTTCTTCTTCTGCTCCTTCTGCTCTCCTTCCTCTTTCTCATCTTTGGCTTTCTCCTTCTTCAACAATTCTTGGATTTTTTTTTTTTACATTTTTAAAAATAAGATATTTGCCAGTAAGGATCACTATTTTTGTTTATTATTTTGTTACAATTTGGAAGCCACATAGTTATTCATTAATTTTATTTATTATACTTAAATAAAGCCATATATTCACAATTGAATCTTTACTTTTCTAACTCTTTATATTAAGAAATTTTTCTTTCTATTGCCCTCTTCCCTGGTAAAATAAAGAAACTAACACAAGCCTACACTCGCAGGCCATACTTCCTCCTGCATTAAGTTTCTGGTTGGTTAAATTTGGGATGGTTAAATTTTGACTCAGTTTCTCCTATTTATTCTCTTTCATTTTTCTTATAGCAATTATTATTATATTAGTTACATAGATAACCTAATACATGCAAATATTTTGAATTCTATTAGTATTCTTATTTACACATAGTTCTGAGATTCAATCATTTTATTTCTCAGTATCTGTCATTTTACCTAATTAAATTTTGAGTCTTTGTTTTTATTCATTTCCTATTGGCTGGAAAGCTCTTTATATAGATTTTCAGGAAAGTCTTTTATAATGCCATCCTCACTAATTTCAGCTCGATGATGTTATTGTGGTTTTGTTCTCTTTGCAAATAAATAAAATATAGCATTTAGGTCTCTCTCTCTCCTCTCCTCTGCCTCCTACCCCTGTCCCCTGAATTACTTGGTAGATGATACTCTATTGAACTGTGGCTTTGACAGTCATATGTTCACTGGAGTAACATTTCAGAATATCCCACTAGAAGACAGTACTAAAAGTGACGAGTAAAGGTATGAGATTAAAAATAAAAACAAAAAAAAACCTTACAAACACAAAAAACTAGTTTCCTCAGAACAGGCTTTTCCCTAGCATATGTCTAAAAGTTTGACTGTTTCAATTACTGCATTTATTCAATCCAGGAAACGTTTCTTATAATAAAACCTTGATTATTATTTTTTTGCTTTGTTCTTGAATCAAATACAGAGCTATTAAGTTCTTATACTTTAGATCTCCTCTTTCTCCTACATATTTGTTTCCTCTCTAATTGCTTTAGACTTTTGCCATCTTAATTTGCAACAAGTAGAATGGCTTATTTGTACTCAATATCACTCAAAATCTTTTGTAGTGTTGATTTTGTATTCAGGGTTATTGTTTAAGATGTAAATACATGGTTGAAATCACAGAATCCTTTATACTATGCTATTTCATTAAGCTCTGCTTTATTTCTTCTACTGTTATGCAGGCCATTGCTCAAAATATATTATCTAATTTTTTTCATTGCTGATTTGATAATACAGCAATATATAATATAATATATATGGTACCTTAAATTTACTTTTTTAATACTGATTTAAACTGTTTTTTAGAAGAACTTTCTTTTACTTCACAAATGTTCCTTTCTCTTTGTTCTACATAGTAAATTATTTCAACACTTCTCCTGATGTGTTGCTTTCTCTTTGCCAGTATTAACTGGGAAAGGCATATCTGCACCTGTGAGTAGATTCTCCTGTCTCTGCATTTTTCTACTGATAACAGTGTTTTAAAAAAAAAGAAAACCTAACAAAACAATTTCTTTCCAATCCTAATATTGAAGGCTGATAGTTGTAAAAGCATATTGATAAGTTAGAGACCCAGAAGACTAAGAGGAAAAAGGGAATCAGAAGCCAAAGTTAACTCAACATCATTGCTCTCTCTCTTCTTGGTACTCAGTTTATTAGTTATATTAGAAGTCCACTTTACGTATTCATATATATATATTTAATACGATACATAAATAACTGTCTGATCTTCCTAATTTTATAAAATTTTAAATTTTATCATTTAAATAGGGAGATATTAAGGAATTATTATTCACCTGCTCATGAGTTTCATGGAATCCTATTATTTCACTTTAAAAAGAATTATTCTTTATTTTAAATGTAATTTACTTACAAGAGAACACTGAATCCTGCCTGTTATTTTTCCCCTATAAGTTTACGAGTATTCTGCACATCAAAGCGAATAAATAAAAATACATAATTCAATAGTCACACAAACACACTCAAAAACCACTTCTAAGAGAGGACATTCCCATCAACATCACCCACAACAGCATTTCAGAATTTAAGAGGTTTGCTCCAAATACATCCTCTGATCTGCCCTCACTCATAACCAGCCAAAAAAATATACAGACTTCTGGTTTTATCTGTGACACGTGAAGAGCTTGGAAGTAATCATTTCAAGTTGTCCTCATATCAAGAAAAAGCTGTACAAACTAAAACTCAATTACTTTTCTTGAATCCTTCAGAGAACTGAGCTTACAGGATACACTATCCACCCAAAGTCAGGAGAGAAAGATGAATCCAGAGAGTTAGAACTGAGATCTACTTACCTGGAGCAAAAGCATCTGAAACCATAACATGGTAATCACTTTTAAAAGGCAACTTTGATGCACTGCTGAGTATTGATTAGTATGAGAGTGAGAAAATCCCAGAATCCCTTGGAGGCTGCAGTCTTAGGTGGGTCCCTACACTTCCATGGGCTTTACTTCCAGCAACTGCACCACGTACTTGTACTAAGAACAGTGGTGGAAATAATCCAACCCTGTTGCTGGCAGGAGGAAGAAAAGAGTAATCATTGTGAAATATGCCCAGAGCCTTCTCTATAAGAAAGGCTTCCTCTCTAGGAAAAAATCTTTTCCAGAGCCCTATCAAGAATTTTTGAAAAAGAGCATCTCTCCCATTCTGGCACCCTCTAGCCTTCTTGTCTCACATGAGGGGAGGGTATTCTGCAAGAAGAAACACTATTGAAGTTCACAGGCCAGAAATACAGGCCCATTAAAAGATGAGTTATAATTAGAAGATTATGGAATCCTCCACCTCCCCTATACCATACAACCACACCCACAGAGCTCCAGTATAATAATAGTGGATTTCAGAAGAAAGGCACAGACTGTCTCTGTGTGGAGGAGTACTGAGGGAAGCCCAGTCAAAACAGAAGACAAATATAGGTCACTAGAAGAATATGGAGCCTCTGACAACTCTAGCTACAGCAAACATTTAATGTAGACTAACTCCTAGCAAGAGCAACATAAATACTCATACTAGAGACCTATTTACCTCTGTTACTATTACCCTAAACAACATGCCTGAATTTCAACCAAAATTTACAAGGCATGCTAAAAGGCAAGAGAAAACACAGACAAAGCAAGGCACTACAACCAGACACAGATATGACACCAATGTTAGAATTATCAGACCCAGAATTTAAAATAACTTTGATTGATGTGTTAACAGCCCTAGTGGAAAAACAATAAAACATACAAGAAGAGTTCAGTAATATAATCTGAAAATGGAACTTTAAGTTAGAACCAAAAGGAAATACTAGAAATAAAAAACACTCTAAGAGAAATATCTTTGATGTGCTCATCAGTAGACTCAATATGGCCAAGGAAAGAATTAGTGAGCTTGAAATTCTCTTAATAATGGAAACACTCCAAAATGAAACTTAAATAGGAAAAAGAATAAGCAACAAAACAAAACATTCAAGAACTGTGAGACAATTACAAAGGTGTGACACATGGATAATTGGAATAACAGAAAGAAACAAAAAAGTGAACCGAGAAGAATATTTGAAGTACTTTGACATAATAATGTCCAAGGACTTTTGAAACTTAATGGTGTGGCACACCAAACCACAGATCCAGAAAAATCAGAGAACACCCAACAGAATAAAACAACCACCACCACCTATTTAGGTATATCATGCAGAATACCAAAGATAAAGAGAAAATCTTGGAAAAAGCCAGGGTATATGTGTGGGGGTATCTTATGTGTATAGAAAAAGGGAGAATAATTGCAGTAGACTTCTCATAAGACCATGAGTGAAATATGTAAAGTATTGTAAGAAAAATGCAACCAACCTAGAATTCTATATCCAGTGAAATTATCCTTCAAAAGTTAGGAAGAAATGATGACTTTCACAGACAAACCAAAACTAAGGAGATTCACTGACAGCAGATTAGCCTTGCTTGATACATTAAATGATTTTATTCAGGTAGAATGAAAATTATATAGTCAGAAAATTGGTTCTACATCAAGAAAGGAAGGGTATCAGAGAAGGAATAAAATAAAATGTTAATTTTTCTTATTTGTAATCTAAAATATAACTGTTTAATAACAGTACAAAGTATTGGGTGATAACAGCATATTGAGGGTGAGATAAATGACAGCAACGTCATGAGGGATGGGATAAAGGAACTGGGAATGCTCTGTTATAAAATATCTCCACTACACATGAAGCAGTATAGAATTATTTAAAGAAGGAATTTAATTAGTTCAAATGTTTATTATGAACACTAAGATAAAAATGTTCTTTCTTTATAAGAAAGCATAGCTGATATGCTAAGAGAAGGGATAATATGGAATCATATAAAATGTTCAATCATCACCAGAGAGAACAAGAAATCTCTGAAAAAGCAGTTAAAAACATGATTGACATTAACCAAAATATATCAATGATCATCTTATTCGCAAATTGACTACACCAATTTAAAGCCACAGATTGTCAGAACAGATTAAAAAACAAGAACCAACTATACATTGTCTACAAGAAACTCATTTTATATATAAAAACATATATAGGTTAAAAGTGAAGGGATGGACATATACCATGATACAATAATTTTTTGAACAGCTGAAGTAGTTATATTAATTTCAGACAAAGCAGTCTTCATAACAAAGAAAATTATCAAGAATAAAGACGGACATTACATAATGATTAAAAAGCCAATTCTCCAAGAAGACATAACAATCCTTAATGTTTATATACCTAATAGAGCACCAAAATATATGGGACAAAATGGACAGAATCGCATTAAGAGACAGATAAATCCACCTATAGTTAAAAACTTCAATATTCCTCTAACAGTAATTGATAATCAAGCAGGAAGAAAATCAGTAAGGTATAGTTGACCTGAATAGCACTACTAATCAATGTGATCTAAATGACACTTAAAGAATATTCCATCAAACAACAGCAAGATACATACGCTCCTCAAGCTCACATATAATGTTCACTAAGATGGAACACATTCTAGTCCACAAACATGCCTTAACAAGTCAATAAAAGAAGAAATCATGCAAAGTATGTTCTCTGATCACAATGGAATTAAACTAGACATCAATAATGGAAAGACAGCAGGAAAAAAATCCAAACATTTGAAAATTAACAACACACACACACACACAAAAATAGACTGATGCCAACAGCTGCAAGCTAAGCTACAGAAAAAGATAAAGAAATTTTATGTTTCCAAGTGAATTGCATAGTATGTTTTCTTTAATTCCATAAAATACAGTTTTGATGCTGCCAATAACAAAAAGGAAAATTAACAACACAGATAATTAGCATATAAGTCAAAGAAAAAGTCACAAGAGAAATTAAAAAATATTTTTAACTAAGTGAAAATGAAAAATCAACTTACCAACATTTGTAGTGAATGCAGTGTGTAGAAGGAAATTTTTTGAATTAAATGTATAATTTAGAAAAGAAGAAAGATCTAAAATCAATAACCTAAACTTCCATGTTAGGAAAATAGAGAAAGAAGAGAAATTTAAGCCTAAAGCAAGCAGAATAAAATAAATAATAAAATTTACAGCAGAAATCAGTAACATGGAAAATGCAAAAAATATAGAGAAAATCAATAAAATACAAAAGCTGCTTCTTTGAAAGATAAATAAAAGATGCCCCAATTAGAAAATCTGAAATGAAAAAGGGATCATCATTACTGATCCCACAGCCATTCAAAGGAATACTACAGACAACTCTACAAATTTAATAACTTTGATGAAATGATCCAATTACTTGAAAGAAACTAACAATTTCACAAAAGGAGAAACAGATAATATGAATAGCCCTATATTTAAGAAAGAAATTAAATCAATTATTAACTTTGCAAAAAAGATCTCACCAAGTCCTGATGGTTTCATTGGTGAATTCTGCCAAACATTTAAGGAGCTTTTCCAGAAAATAGAATCAAAGGGAGAACTTCCTAACTCATTCTGTGAAGCCAGCATTACACCCACTTATCTCAAATCCAGATAAAGACACTGCAATGAAGGAAAACCATAGACCAACATATCTCATGAACTTAAGCACAAAATACCTCAAAAAACACTAGCAAATAGAATTCAACAATGTATATGATGAGTTATACAACACAACCACAACTTTCAACCTTACTGAAGGTATGCAGGCTGGTTTGACATTTGAAAATCAATCAGTATAATTTATCACATTTTATAAACATATCAATTGACATTGGAAAAGCATTTGATAAATCCAACACCCATTTATGAAAAAAAATTAACAAATTAGCAAGAAAGAAAAACTTTGTCAATTTGATAAAGAACATCTATAAAATATCTACAGCTAAAATCACTTAATTGTGCAAACTGGATACTTATCCCCTAAGATCAGGAACAAGGCAAGTAAGTTCTATCTCATTACATCTATTCAACATCACTGTATATGTTCTAGCTAATGTAATAAGTCAAGAAAAGGAAATATGAGGTTCAAAGATTAAAAAGGAAGAAATAAAACTGTCCCTATTTTCAGATGATTGTGTATAAAGAAAGTCCCAAAGGATTTACAAAAAATAATAATAATAACCTCCTGGAACTAATACATGTGTATAGCAAGGTCACAGGATATATACACCCCACCCAGATTCCTCTATCATTGACATCTTATTTTAATATTTGTCACAATTAACAAACTAATATTGATACATTATTACCAGCTAAAGTTCATTCTTTTTCAGAGTTCCTAAGTTTTTCCTTAATGTCCTGTTTTGGTTTGAGGATTCTATTCAGGTTATCACCTTATCTTTAGTAGTCATGTCTCCTTAGGATCCTCATGGCTATGACAGTTTCTTAGATTTTCCTTGTTTTTGATGACCTCGATGGGTTTTTTAGGGGTCTGATGAGGTATTTTACAAACAAAACACTCTCACTGTATTGATAACTGTCTGGTGTTTTCTCATGATTAGATTGGGGTAATATGGAACTCGGTGTATATTTGCAATAATTCTGTAAATCTAAAATTGTTCTAAAAGAAAACATTTACTAACTACATATAACCACAAAACAAAGACAAGGCAAAAGAAAAATTTTATGAAAGTGTGGCTTTATTTCTTAGATGAATAAATGCAATGAGATTTGAAGGCTATACAAGCCTAATATTGGCATAAAAAAATATAGTCAAGGCAGGTATAATTTTAGACCTTCTATCTCTCATTTGTCTTATAAGCAAGAAGCCACGCATAGCTCTCTGAATTCTGAATTAGCATTCCCTTTTAGAAACCTCTCATCATTCTAAGAATTTGAGCCTTAGGATAAAAGTAGGACACAGTTGGATTGACCCATAAGCCAGAAGGCATTTTGCCTGGGAAACTCTCCATGGAGCAAGCTTCATGAAGAAGATAGGGAGAGAGAAGGAACACTTCTTCGAGGGCTACATTTCCTGTTTAGCTCATCTCTAATGTAGATTAGAACTCTTAATGAAATTCATTAAATAAAATGTTTGCTCAACTGTGCAGGCTGATCCAAAGTTACAAATGTGCCTCAGAGCACAGGTTTTTGATTTATGAAAAAAATGTGTTGAAAGCATTTTTTTGATGGAATCAAATTACAAGCTCTGGTATTTAACAATGCCCTGCGAATTTCAATTTCTAGAGTAATCAATGAAGCCAATTCTATAATTTGGGGGAAAAATTTGATGCTATTTTATTTATTGGATGCCATAAAATGTTTTAAACTTTTAAGTAAAACTAGAAAAGTATTAATTTTGTTTGAACTATTGAAAATCAAATGCAGTAAACATCATTTGCATGTTATTTCCAACTAAACAGTTTCATGCAATTTATAAAATAATTTAACCTATCAAGAAAAACTTGGAGTCATTCACTGAGGGGAATCTTACCATTTAAATTATAAACCATATTGATAGGGTACAGACATTTTAACTTCTGATGAGTTTACCTGCATTCTGCCACAATTTATAGGGCTGGCCCGGTTGCCTAGTAGTTAAGTTCGGTGGGCTCTGCTTCAGTGGCCCGGGTTCACGGGTTCAGATCCCTGGCTCAGACCTACACCACTCACTAAGCCATGCTGTGGACTCAGCCCACATACAAAATAGAACAAAGACTGGCACAGATATTAGCTCAGGGCCAATCTTCTTCAAGCAAAAAGAGGAAGACTGGCAACAGATGTTAGCTCACGGTCAATCTCCCTCACTAAAAATAAATAAATAAATAAATAAATAATGACTCCTAGTTTACTTAAGATGTCCAAATACCTTCAAAGCAAGTTTAGATAATAGCCACCTATTTAGATAATATGTCAAAATATTCTTCAAATGCTGCAAGGTATCATTTACCCCCTAAATTTTATGTACTCCACTCCTTTACAATTCACTTTAGCTAGACTTGAATTCCCATTCATATTTCTGCTTATAAGTGTGAGCTTGTGCAAATTTCTTGCCCACGCTGATCTTCTGTTTTCTTCTTTGCCAATTTGGGATAGGGAGGCGGACAGTAACCATCTTATAGTTTCAATACAAGAATTAAATGAGATATTCTAACATTAAATACTTATTACAAGGGGTGGCACATATATTTCCTCAGAAATATTAGTGAGGAGGAAGAGGGGGAGGGGGAGGAGGAAAAAGAACTTAAGGAAAACACATTGACTGGGCATCTATTTTGACCTAAGCACTGTCCTAAGGGATAGAACCAGAAGACAGATAAGACATAGATTCTGTTTTACATAAGGCTACAGTCCAGTGGAAGAGAAAGAAATGTAAACCAATAGTTATAGGAAAGCATGGTAGGTCCTATAGCAGACTCGAGGAAGAGAACAGGTCCCTGTATGGGCATACAAAGAAGACAAATTACAGAACTTGGAATGCTTTATCAATTTCCATCGATATCAAGTTGAAGTCTCAGCCTTGCTTCAATTTTTAGACCAGTTTCAATTAGAGACAGGAATCCTAGAATCATCTTTAATAGCAAATTTTCAACAGAAACAATTATTTGTATCTTTTTCTCCTTCTAGATCCATCTGATTTCCTTGATTAAGTCTAACTGGGCCCCTGTCCTATAAATACTTAAAGATGCCAGCTGATCACACTGCTTAGAATTCCAAACACAGTATTCCCCTAATTCCTTTCTACTTTTCTCAAATCAACTATTAAGTTTTCAATTCCTCATCTTGAAAGATGAGAAAATAAGACATTTCATGAAAACTAAACGTACCATCAAGGGCTTCTGTGTACTCAGGAAACAGCAATCAGCATAAGACAAAATAGAAAATGGACCGTTTTGTTGGAGTTCACATATTATATATAATGAGAATGCAAAACCTTACTTAGACCTTTCAGTACATCGTGCATATTCTAATTCAGGGTTCTACAGCTGTTCAGTAATGCTCAAAATATTTACTTTTATTATAATAAAAATATTGTGTATATAGCACACTTAAAAAATATAAAAAATATCAAAGAGAAAAAAATTAACCACAATCTGACTATCCATTAAAAACACCATTAAGTGTTTTACAATAATTTTTAAATTTTTCTATACCTATGTATTGTTTTTACCATATGCATCCTTATGACTTTTTTCTTAAATAAAATATTCTCCAAAAATCTTATCCATTAAGCCAGCATAAAATTTCATTTTACTGGTGTAGAAATTAGCCACTCCATTTTTTAAGTTATTTGGTAATTTTCACAATTATAAATTATGATACGTTAAATTCATTATAAACATTCTCACCATTCTGATTTTTTCCTTGCATAGATTCCATGTAGTATAAAAAATACACTATCAAATAATGTAATGTTTTTGAGGCTCTCAATACAACTTAAAATCCTTCCAACAATGTAAGAGAATATCAATCTCATCACACAGCATTAGCACTTAATATTATTTTCTTTCTAAATATCTGCAAATTTGATGAGTAAAAAAAAGTCATTGCTACTTTAATTTGCTTACCCGTTTTATGTATTGCAGTTGAATTGTTCATAATTTGATTACTGACCATTTCTATTTCTTCTGTGAATAATCTATTCTTTATTTTTCTCCTTGAAGAGTGTTTTCTTATTCATTTTTTATTCTTCGAAGGGCATTAAGAATATTGAAGTTTTGTCATCTCATGTGTAAATATTTTTCCCAATTTTTTGTCTTTTTCTCCTTATTTTTTTTTTTAACTTAGAGGAGCTTTTATTTTCTAGGTGTTCTGATCTATTGAGGTTTTGATTTTTCATTTTCCTTTCCTAAGAAATATTTTAAATATTCCAAAACATTTAGAAAAGTTTGTTTCAGGTTTGATGTTAAAATATTTAGTCCAATTGTAATTTGTGCTGGTGTGTGATATAAAGTAGAGGTCTACTACATTTTTTTCCCTTTAAATACTACCTATTGTGTTACATGTTAGGTCTCACAGTCTCAGGATAGCTGTAGAGAGTGAGAGACGAATAACAGCTAGAGCCAGGAGATTGGCTCAGAAAATTGTTTCCATACTTCAGAAGGATGGCTTTCTGCTTTTCCTGTCATTGCAGACTTTATATCCTCCAGTTCTACCTAGATATTGGGAGTGAGTCAGTATTTTTACACTTATTTGAAACTACCTCTCAATTACTGTTTCAGAAAATGTAGCATATATTTTTAGTTCAAGGATATAGTTCTTTATTTATTACTGGCAAAAATGTGATTAGTCAAAGTGAGCCTATACTTTTTTTAGTTGTGGTAGGATACACATAATATTTATCATTTTAACCATTTTTTAGGGAACAGTTCAGTAATGTTAAATATATTCACATTATTGTGTGACCAATCTCAAGAACTTTCTCATGTTGCAAAGCTGAAATTCTATACCCATTAAACAACAACTCCTCATTTCCTCCTCCCCCCAGCCCCTGGCAACCACAATTCTATTTTCTTTTTCTATGTATTTGACTACTACAGAGATCTCATATAAATGAAATCGCACAGTGTTTGTCTTTTTGTGACTGGCTTATTTCACTTAGTGTAACGTCTTCAAGGTTCATCCACATTGTAGCACGTCCTTCCTTTTTAAAAATCTGAATAATATTGCGTGTATGTATATACTGCATTTTGTTCATCCACTCATCCATTAAGAGACACTTGGGTTGCTTCCTCCTCTTGACTATTGTGAATAGTGCTGCTATGAACACAGGTGTACAAATATCTCTTCAAGATATTGCTCTCAATTTTTGATATCTACCTAGAAGCGGCATTTTTGGATCATATGGTATCGCTATTATTAATTTTTTGAGGAACCACCATAATGCTTTTTGTAGTGGCTGCATCATTTTACTTTCCTACCACATTTGAGCCTATACTTTGGAATCTAATTTTCTCTCATCTGTGTTTTAAACAGCACTAGTGCCAGCTTTTCTATAATTTATTACATATCTTTATGGACAATAAAATACTAGAATAAAATTCCTCAGCAATGATGCAAAGTTAGATTTTAATCAGTGACTACGCCGCCCTGTTGTCCAGAGTGAGGGCCAAAGCGCTCCTCTTTAGCTGGGGTGAGAAGTTACAAAATAGCTGTCCTCTCAGATTAGCGTTTGCTCAGTTGGGTTCTAGAGTTTATACTTTTGAAGTTCATCTGACAACAAAGACCAACTACAAATATTGTTTTTTATCAACCATGCAATAACCTAACTACATATTATAATCAATTTAACTTTTCACTCTACTTAACAGCATCAGAGAAAGTTCTGACTATTGCATTTTGGTTATGGATATGGGTATATTTGGCAAGGCAGCTATCATCATATTTAACCAGAAGTCTGAGACTCCTTAAGTTCTCATGCCCTGCCAACTACAAATTCTGCAGTATCTTTGGGTTTCTAAAACTTTCTTGGAACTGGTTCCTAACGTTACCTCTAAAACAAGATTCCCGGCAGCTGCTAAACTGATTCTGTAAATGGCCCTTATCCTGAATTAGTGATATTTTTACTAGAAGCTAAATGGAATAAAACTTTCTCTGGCTAACTAATGTGTAGAATGTTAAAAACCTTAATAAGCACAAAGGTTTGTTCTCAATTGCACGTCTTTCAAATCCAGAGCTACAGAAATATAACAGCAGAGCAATTACTCAGGCAGTGCATGTTTCCACATGGAAATTCCATAGTTGAGAATCTCTCCAAGATAATGTTTCAGGATAAATATGTAGGAAGCAGTGAGAATAAGTTGAACCACTGAGAATTAGATGATAGAATATTGAATTTCTAACCTATAAATAATACGGACTTTGAAAAAATAGTTTACCTAATATTTTAGGTATTTAAAATTAGACTCTTTTTATCTGACTATGATTAAATGATGATATTTTACTATGACTATGTTATGTGCCTGGTACAGCCAGGCAGGGATTTAAAGGCTAAGTAATAAATCATTATGTCGGTAATCACAAGCCAGGTCTTTAGGTACGTAAATGTGAAAACATTTGTATCAATTTATCCAAATGCAATGATTATTAAATTCTAAAGAGAATAACGTACATATCACAAAGTACTGTGCTTATTTATATTATCATTTTACACTCTGGCTAACAAACAAAATAATGAAATCTGTTTCCATCTATAATATACTGGAGTACTTAATAAATAAAAAATTCAATATTTTGCAGAAGTCAGGAGAGGTTAATTGCTATGACAAACCCCAAATCTCTGTGTCTTACACAGTAAAACTGTCTTTCTCATTACTTCATGTACAAAGCAGGCTGACAGGGAGGCTCTGATCTCTGCAGACATTCAGGGATCTATATTCCTTTCCTCCTAAGGCTCCACACTCCTCTGTACAAAACATCTTCTTTATTCAGCTGATGGGGAAAGAAAACGGAGGATTCAAGTGGGGAGTTTTATAAGCCAGGAGTGGAATTAGCATCTATCACTTCTTCCCACAGTCTATTGGCCAGAACTCAGTAACCTAGACAAAATTTCCTGTGAGGGAAGACTGAGAAATATATTCTAACTCTACTTCCAGGAATAGTCACTGCTCCAGTATTTAATAGTCATTTCTCTTCCCCTTTATGAACTGCATAGTAATATATTTTGCCATTTTCTTCTGGGTTGCTCATCTCTTTTTACTGACATACAAGTATTCCTTACATATTTTCTCTTCTAATTCTTTGTCACTTATATGCTTTTTGGTATCCTCTCCTACTGCGGTGTGTCTTTTTTTTCCATTTTGTCATCCAAAATCTTAAAATATTGACATAGTAAATACATATTTTCTTTTACTGTATTTGCCTTTTGCATATCTTTTCTCTCCTTATCCCGTATATCTGATATATCCCAAATAGTGTACTTTATTTTCATCAGAACTAAATAATATAGAAAACCTAAACTTCAAAAGACATTTGATGGAAATAGAATCTATCACAGTCTACTGATGAATGATTGAAGATGGATTTTGAAAACAATCTTTACTTGCTTAATTTTGAATTACAGTTAAAATGAATAATCTAAGCTTGTTGAAATTGTTATTTTTTCTATTTATTTATTTATTTTTTTTGGTGAGGAAGACTGGCCGTGACCTAACAACCATTGCCAATCTTCCCTTATTTTATATGTAGCTTGCCACCACAGCATGGCTTGATGAATGGTATAAGTCCACGCCTGGGATCTGAACATGCAAACCCAGGCCACCAAAGTGTAGTGTGCTGAACTTCAGCATTACACCACCAGGTCATCCCCTAAAATTGTTTTAAAAATTATACATTGTTTATATCACCATGATATTTGGATTTCAAATATACCCATGACTGATATTAGCAATATCTGTGAATTCACCAAATTTTAACTAAAAAATGTGTTAGCTTTCTTTGTTCCATGAGTTGGTCTTTCATTTCACTCACCAGTAATCCAATATGTTGAAAAAAGACATCATTGGAAAATGGTCTAATTCCCAGCAAACATCTTTGGAAAACTGTGTTGTTCTTTTTCAGTCCTAGCAACCTGAAGTGATAGTTTATAAGAATCTCACAAAACCATTTCTTTGTTTCTATGTTAAATTCTGAACACCTGCTTGTGTTGGCATCTTAACACAGTACACTTTTGCTCCAAGCACAATTTTTTATTTGAATTTATAACTTTAGATTTTACCTATAAATGCTGTTGCTCAATAGTTGATGGTTTTATTGCTTCATTAACCAGTATATCTTCACAAACAACATGCTGTGGTTTGAGCACTTCACTATTAAATATGGCTGCAAAACCAAACTCAATATATGGGGGAATGTACTTCCAAGTAAAATTAGTATATACAGTTTTGAATGCCATTAATTCCAAAGTACTTGCACCATCATTATTTGACTAGCATGCTGCATTCAGGAAAGTCAATCTGCATGTATGTTTTTGACATAAAGGACAGGAAATTTTGTTTAATTAGTAAATTAGGGCTGAAAATAAACATTAATATTATTATTTACCAAAATTGACTAATAATATTTAACTATAAACACAAAACTGGGTTAAAACTGAATTTTTTTAAAGTAGCAAAATAAGAAAATAGCTAAATAATTACATTCAGTTATAAAAATAAATGAAAGCTTTTATTTTCTTAGATTTGAATAAACTTTGGAAATTGCTGTTAGTGCCGTCAGGTAGATTCCTACTCCTTGTGACCCTGTCTATAGCAGAGTGGAACCCTGCCCCATCTTTTTGCACCATTCTCTCACCTTCCGGCGCTGTATCAGACAAAGCTCTGCTGCTGTTCATAGAGTTTTCATGGCCCATTTTTTCAGAAGTGGAAGGCCAGGTCCTTCTTCCTAGTCTTCCTTAGTATGAAAGCTCTGCTGAAAGCTGTCTACTGTGAATGACCCTGCTGGTACTTGAAATACCAGTAGCATAGCTTTCAGCATCACAGCAACACACAGCTGCCACAGTATGACAACTGACACGCAGGTGGTGTGGTTCTCTGACCAGGAAACAGACCCAGGCCATGGCGGTGGGAGGGCTGACTCTTAACCACTAGCCCACCAGGGCTGGCTAACTTTGGGGATATAGCTGATGAATAGCCTTAACACATCAATTATAATATGCCCTCCTGCAAAAGACTAGCTCACAGCACTCCCTACATGTAACTTACCATGTGAGTTGACCCCCACACAAACGTGTCTACGTACTGTTCATAGAAACACGTCCACTGATCATGTGCATGGATGTTGTGGCCACATCAAATTGTTATGAAAGTTTCTAAATGCTTACTTTCAATTAATGTAATCGCCTCATTTGAATATCACTAACAGTGTGTAAGACATCACTAGTCTATGTACCACACTTTTAATAGCACTGGTATAAAACACTACACAAAATCCAAGTGGATAATATATGAGCTTTTAAGTACATAGCGAAGGTTTACTCAAAATATCTTTTTTGATAAATTTAAAAGGGTTGAAATCATATGGAGCATGTTCTCTGGCCACAGTAGAATTAAGCAAGGAAAAAAGGGTTAATAGAAAGTCTTCAACAATTCAAAATTAATCAACATAATTATACATATCATGTAAGTTAAATAATAAAGCATAATGAAAATTGGAAAATATTTGAAATGAAAAGATAATAATATGATATGTCAAAACTTTTGTGATTCACCCAAAACTGTTTAAAAGGAAATGTATTGTTTTAATGCACATGTTAGAAAACAAGAAAGGCTAAAGATCTATTACCTGAGCTTTCATCTCATAAGGTAAAGAAAGAACAGCAAATTGAACTCAAAAAGAGATGAAGAACAGACATAAAGAGGTAACACCAGAAACCAATAATATATAAGGCAAATGAATAATACAGAAAGACAACAAAACCAAAAGTTGGTTTTTAAGAAGACAACAAATGGCCAGCCTGGTGGCATAGCGGTTAGATTCACGCGCACCTCTTCGGTGGCCTGGGGTTTGTGGGTTCAGATCCCGGGCGCAGACCAACGCACTGCTTGTCAAGCCATGTTGTGGTGGTGTCCCATATAAAGTAGAGTAAGATGAGCACAGATGTTAACCCAGGGCCAATCTTCCTCAGCAAAAAGAGGAAGGTTGGCAATGGATGTTAGCTCAGGGTAAGTCTTCCTCACAAAAAAAAAAAAAAGAAGACAACAAAACTGATAAACTCATAAGAAGAACAATCAAGGAAAAAGAAAAGAAATGTAAATACTGGAGACATTAATGGAAAAAGGATATTAAAAATAAGT
This sequence comes from Ceratotherium simum simum, assembly GCF_057802395.1. Classification (NCBI taxonomy): domain Eukaryota; kingdom Metazoa; phylum Chordata; class Mammalia; order Perissodactyla; family Rhinocerotidae; genus Ceratotherium; species Ceratotherium simum. The sequence goes on along the minus strand of NC_141928.1, from coordinate 31,657,599 downwards.
TTATGTTAATCAATTACTCAATTTAAATAAACTGGACAAATCCTTGAAAGTCACACATTACCAAAACTGACATAAGAAGAAATAGCAAGTCTAATACTTACCTGTAGAATTAATAGAATCAATAATAATCTCCGCATATAAAAAAATACTAGACCTAAATGACTTCACTTGTGACTTTTTTCAAACATTTAAAAAAATAATATCATTATTTAAAAAAATGGAAAACATAAAGATTGAAATTTTTCTCAAATTTTAATGAAAACAGTAGAAGTTTGATACATATAACATGGTAAGGACATTAGAAGGAAATAATATTATTGGCCAATATTTCTCATAATCTTAGATGCAAAAATCCTAAACAAAATATTAACCACTTAAATCTAGATGCATATAAAAAGGATGTTATGTCAGGAAAAAAATCAGGTGTATTTCAAGATCTGTTTAAACATTCTATAATAAAACTGTTATCATCACATTAAAAGCTTAAAGGAGAAAATATATAATCTCATTAGATGCAGAAAAGAATAATTTGATAAAACAACACTGTTTCAGGATTAAAATTCTCATCAATATAGCAATAAAAGATAACTTTTTAACTTAAATATGGTATTTACAAAGCAAACAAGCAAGAAACACACACACACACACACACACACACACACATTTAATGGTACAAGACTAAATGCTTTTGTCCAAATGCTGGGAACACGGCATGTATGACCAGTAAAACCACTTCTATTCATATTGCACTGGATTTTCTAGCATTTGGAGTAAGACAAGCAAAATAAATAAAAAGTATAAATATTTGAAAAAAAGAAATTAAAACTATTTGTAGATGAAAATATTATGTAGACAGAAAATCTGAAAGAACATGCAGATACAATATTAGAAATAATAAACAATTTTAACAGGCTCAAACAATAAAGGTCAAAGTATAAAAATCAATTCTTATTCTAAATTCTTCCAACCAACAAGTAGAACATTATATTAGAAAATATCCTTAAGAATATCATTAGACAGTATCATCAAAAAAACATAATGCTTGGAAATAAATCAAACAGATGTGTTAGACGTCTACTGTAGAAATAACAAAACATATTTAAGGGATATTATGAAAGGAAAGACCTCTAATAATGTAAAGATACATGTGGAAGAATATTGTTCATGGAACAGTTGTTCTAGAATATTTGCCTTATTGGCTCCAATTCTTGACTCCTCCTTGCAATCTATGCCCAATTTGTAATACCCTATCAGTCTGACCCAAGGCTCAATTACATGACTTGCTTCAGCCAATGGAAAGTTAGGAAACACAACAAAAGGAGAGATTTAAAAAGAGCTTAAGTGACTGAATTGGTTCTTGATTATTGCATCTCTGTCTTTGCCACGAGAACATGCCTGAGCTATTTTGCTTAAGATGAGAGATCTGGGAAGTGGAGGCAGGACAATCAGTTGCTCCCTCATCAGCTAAAGGTACACCAACTCCTAGACATACAAACAAGCTCAACAGAGACAAGAATTATCTACAGACTGTTTTTCATTCTCAGCCTCTCCAGCAGCCAGTAGATTCTCAAAAGACGACATGGTCTAAAGATGTGGACCAAATCAAGTATGTGGCCAAGAATCTCTATGAAATAACTTCTGAAGGAATTAAGGTGGTGCATAGTAGGCCTGCTTACTGGATAAAAGGTACCTATTTAGCCTCAGGGTACAGTCCCACAGAAGCCGGATTCCACAGTAGTAGTAAATAAATTTAAGAAGAGTTATTTCTGGAAAGCAATGTTGCTGTTGCTTTCAGAGTACTAATCAGATATATATATAGGAAGCTCACTAAGTATTTAAGGAAACGGTACTCACCATGAGATTGCTTTGGTGACAGATGATTAAATTTGTTAAAATAACTCTATGCATCCAACATGCTATAGGCAGGAATCAAGCTAAAATATGTTCTCTAGAGGCCTATATTTCAATCCCATGTCAAAAGTAGCAAAGAGTATTGGGAGAAAATTGACATCTCACAGGTCAGAGTCATGGCATGGAAAGCCATTAACTGAGAAATCATTCCAAGAGAGCAGAACTGGGATATAAGTTTTTATATTCTCCATTGTGTAAGGAACATCACATTTGTCCAGCAATATTTCAGAATTGGTATGATCCAGTGACTGCAACGTGTATCTAACTCTTTCTATTTTTGAACGTGACTGTTTATTGAGATTGTTCTGTCTCTATGTCACCATTTTATGTTATGGGTATGTGGCACAGGTAACTTGTCTTTTTATTTCACAGGTGTATGGATCTAAAGATGTAATTTCTGGACCAAATATAGATGATGAAATACTAGTTTTCCAACTTGCTGTCATAATCAGGCGAGATAGTCAGGGTCTTAGGATAAGAGTGAGCATATTTTACATATAAACAGGAGGTAAACAATAATAGCCAAAGGATGGAGTTTGGCAGATCAACTGCACAGATGAACTCTAGTAATTCCTTCTCCCTCTATCCATAACTTTGACGTGAAACTTCCTAATGCCTTCCTACTCTGGCTCTGGATCTGCCATGTGTCTTGCTTAGTCCAATGGCAAGTTAGCCAAAGTGATGCAAGATGTTTTAAAAATCTTGCATGTGTTTCGGCCGTGGTCACTCCCGCACTCCTGACTTTGTCATGAAATTATTCTTAGGCTAGGCTGCTAGAAAAAGAAAGATACATTAAGTGAATCCAGGTCATCTCAGTTTCCCCAGAAGGAAGCTGTCTTATTTAGATATTTATAAATGGATATTCACCTAACCCCTAATATATGAATGTGGCAGCCAGGACCAGGTGGACCACCAATCTGACCCCTCGGTTCATGAACTACATAAATGCTAATTGATTTAAGCCACTGAGGTCTGAGATGTCTTATTAGACAGAATTATTATGAAAATAGATAATGAGTACAAATCTTGCCCTCTATGACACACCATGAACACAACTTAATCCAAGATAAATTGTAGACTTAAACATGAAAGGTAAAGCAATTACTTTTCTACAGAAAAACATACAGAAATATGTTATCACGATTTGGGGGTGAGGACAACGTATTAAAAGGGCATAAAACAACACTAACCATAAAAGTAAATATTGGTTTAATTGGACTTCATTAAAACTAAGAATTTATATTCATTAAAGGACACTTTATGAGGGGAAAATAGCAAGCCACAAGTTAATAGACGATACCTGTAATATATAAATCTGACAAAGGAGTTATTCAAAATATGTTACGAGCTCCTATACATTACTGGTAATATGAGGGACATAGTTTGTGACTTCATTAAACTTAATTCCAATAAGGGAAAAATAAATAGGCAGGTAAATAAAATAAGAACATGAAAGGAGTCCAAAAACAATTAAATAGATATTACGATAGGAAATAATGGAGATTTGGGATGATTTTACTTGAACCAAAATATATGAAGGAGGCAGCTGTGGAAAAGAAGAAAAAAAGGATGGAAAGAACATTTATGAAGACAGACAAGATAGGATCTGGGAAAGGTAGGTCCAGAGGAAACCTGAAGCATAAACAAACTGTTCATCTGTCCTGAACATCACCTTCCTTGGGCTTGTGGTTTGGAACCAATAGATGAAGAAGAAAAAACATTTTTATTACATTCTTAAAATCTTTCAATTATTTTAAGGCCTCTTGTATCTCTTTATTTGAAAAACTGATCAGTAATTGATTTAAACAGCAGTTTATTATTTTATACACTTTAACAGATAGGTGCTAAAGCATTGCCAGGATATAAAGGCTTACTTTTCCTTGTTTCTTAAAGAAATATACTAGAATGACTTTTCATAGAGAATGTGTGCATGGAGTAGTAAGTACAATTTTCTAAGAAGACGATAGGTTTTATATCCATCACGACTGTGTCTTCTTAAAAAAAAGTCAACAAACCTTCAAACTAGAATATAACACAATAGCTACACGGTAAATAAAACAAGATCATTACCCAAAAAAAGTACGACTGGCTTGATTTTATAAAATATATCAAGTTTCAGATATTGTACCACACTATTTCACAAGTATAAGGGCTAACAGTACGTCGGATATAATACTGACTGCTACTGAATGATAGCCCAGTAAAGAAAATAATTCAGTTCATAGGATAAATAAGGAACAAAGATATTGAAAAACAACGTGACTAACCATACCCAGAGGAAACCATTCAGACTCAGTTTTGCCTTCTATTCCTGACAATGCTGTCTATATATTAAATTTTGTGACTGGAACTCAGAGAAAAGTTTAATATATAATCCTAGCAATATAATAGATGCAGCATATTCTCCAAGTGCATGTTGGAAAAGAGATGTGATGAACAGGTCTCCATAGATCAATGCTGGGTGAATGCTGTGACCAACAGAATGGGCCTCTAAATAGGTCATTCTTCAAACACAGCATCAATTGATTCTGTCCAGTGGCCACAGGTCACCTTATTAATGTCTTCCGAATGCAGGAATCTTCTGATCCTAGCATCACAGAAGGTAACTCTACAGCTCGAATTTGGAATCAGGCACTCAGGGCATGAAAATCAAGAACCAACGTATGCAAATTTAAGCAGGAATTAGAAGTATGGTAAGTCTGACCCAAACCTCAGAGAACTAGGAAAGACTGGTACAAAAGCGATGAAAATATGAATAAAAAAGAAATTTCCAAGATAAGAAATATGAGACCTTCAATTAGTGAAGGAGGCAGGACTGGTAGAAATTAACCTTGATGGTTGGTATTTACGCACTCATAAAATAGATTAAAGAAGGTCCTGACCCTGTCAGCATACCTGACTGCTTCTCCCATTCCAAGTCATCTCCAACCACCAGGAAGATGGATGTTAAAACAGACTGAGTCTGAGTTACAGAAAGACATATGAATGCTTCTGTTACACTATTGTTTGGACACTTCTTTCCCGGGCCCATCTGACACCTGAAACTGTTCTATAGGTCTGATTCTGATGGGTAGTTTTATATTTCTGCAGAAAACTCAACTTGCCTTACTGATTATCCAGTCTGAATTAAGACAAAGGAGTAGCTATAAACCTGTATCATTCTACGATTCCCTACTTGAATATTTTTGGAAATTAAGTTGATAGGATCTTTTAGACAGGGACTCAAGAATGTCAGATTACTGTTTTGTCAATCATCACTTCTCCTGAGGGGTTCCCAGGGAAACTATATATAATGCAAGAAACAATGAGCATGATGAAATTTGAAGAGTCTTACTTAGAGCTGCACAAGGGCCTGGACCCCCAATTCAATGCTTTCTGGGAAAGGTTAATTTAGAAGAAGCAACTTAAATTTCAAAGTTTAAGTGGAACCTCCAACTCTCTTGGATTCCAAATCTTAGGGATATTATCATCCTCTGGTCATCTACATTATCAGAAAAAAAAAAAAAGAAAGGATACAGTATACCTTTTACTTTCCAGAAGAAATTTTGATCCATGAATAGACTAAGGGAAATTTATAATACTAAAATATCAAGACTTTATGTTTCAGTGCTTTAAGATAAGTTCATCATTTCCACAAAAAGAAAATTAACAATTTCATGAAGACTTTCTCTGAGTTCACCTGATCTTATTTAAAAATAGCTCCTTAACTTTTCATCATAATGCTTAGAATTAACTAATTTTACAGAAGACATCCTGAAGCATAACTGACTTAAGTTCACAATCTTGCTTAGAAGCAAGTTTAAAACTAGGCAAAAGTTGTTCACCTGTTAGTACCTTGGAAATATTTGCAGGATATGACACTCTCCAACAATGACAGAGGCACTCTACGGCAGAGATTTCAACTACGGGTTTGAAGGCATGCTTACACAAAACAGGAGGGGGGTGAAAGTGAGAGGAGACTGAATAAATGGAGGGTGGGGCATATATGTAGAGTTTGAAAAGAAGTTAGTTTCATTGTGTCCATATAAAATAAACTCATCAGTAAAATAAAATTCTTATTTAAAAAGGGAAGTAGGGGCCGGCCCAGTGGCTTAGCAGTTAAGTGCGTGCGCTCCACTGCTGGCTGCCCGGGTTCGGATCCCGGGCGTGCACTGATGCACCGCTTCTCCGGCCATGCTGAGGCCGAGTCCCACGTACAGCAACTAGAAGGATGTCCAGCTATGACATACAACTATCTACTGGGGCTTTGGGGGAAAATAAATAAATAAATAAACATTTAAAAAAAATAAAAAAATAGAAATAAAAAGGAAAGTAGGTCAAAGATAAGAAAACAGAACTGCCAAAATGAAAAACACAAATAGCTTTAAACATGACTAAAATAAAAATTTTCACTTATGAGACTGACAAAGATTAAAATCACAACAAAAAAGTTAATTCCTAATACTAGGGTACTATGGGCATTGGTATACATACAATGGGAATGGGCATTTCTATATATGACTAGTGTAAGTAACAGTATAACTGCACTTGTGCACAATTTGGAACTAAGATTATTTATTTTATGGAGTAATTTCACAAGGAAACAGAAAAAAATGTACTTTCATTTTATAGTCAGGAAAAATACTTCTTTATAACCCTAGATTCATTACTGCCTAGTTATCTAAAGGTTTAGGGAGATTATTCTCTAGTCAAGAGAAAATGCCTCCTCTTATTCCTTCAAAGTCCTGTTCAATTGTTATGTCCTCACTCCAATATTTATGCTTAAATCTTTGACTACTCAAGCTAAATAATCATCTGAAACATGCACAGCCATTTTCTATTCCATTACTCTTATGTTTTCCTCATAGTTCTTAACTGAAGAAATTTTCTTATATATTAAGTTAATTATTGTTTTTGTGCTTATTTATTTCTACTACCAGAATGTAAACTCTTCTGTCAAATTTTACTGCTTAAGTTAATTAGAATTTGTCTCTGCTCTTTACAACAAAAAAACAACAACATACTGGTTTATATAGGTGTTCAAAGATGTGTGACGATTTTAAATCAAGTATTAATCCCATCAGTTAATACATCGTTGTTAGAAGAGTACTGAGTAGCTCACATAATCAAATAAATAGATTTTAAAAATCAAGTTCTAGTGAGAACTAATGAGGTAAGTCACATTGAAACTATTTAAATGAAACTACCATATCTGATACTATAGAAAGTCAACACTTTCTGTCACCCCTGGAGACCCAATGACAATAAATGTTTGTCTACATAGTTCTAGATGCCAAATTCAACTGTCACATTTTATCTCTAACTGACCCTGACCCTATGCATAACTCTTCAAGATTAAAAACCCTGTGCAGAAACAACCATTTAGTTGTAATTAAATTGCAGGGTATGTGCAACTTATCAGGGTATCTAAAAAGGGGTTATCTGCTTTCCTTTTGATTAATAACACTGTTGGATTAAATATCTACCATCTTGCTATTTATTTTCTATTTATCAATTTGGGCTTTTTTCTTTCCATTTTCCTCTTTTCTCTGCCTTCTTTTGATTTAGCTGATTTTCTGTTTCAATTTTAGCTTCCTTTGTGGCTTATCTTCTATAATTCTTTATTATATTATTTAGTTGCTGTTTAGTATACGTATGTATATAATACACACCTTTAATTTTTTGTCTACTTTGTAGTAATATTTTACTTCATGAATTTATAGGAATCTTATAATAGTATATTTCCATTTCTCCCATGCCAACTTACGTACTATTATTTTCCTACATTTTATTTTATATATGCTATAAATGCCTAACTACATTTTTAAAATTTTTAAGATTCAATCATCTTTTAAAGAGATTTAAAATCTTAACCTCGTGTCATTATCATTTACAGTGCTCTTTATTCTAAAATCTATATTTTCTTCAGGTATCATATTCCTTCTGCCAGAAGGACTTCCTTCAACATCTCTTAGCATATTTCTGTTGGTTATGACATATTTAAGCTTTTAAATGCTTCAAAAAGTCTTTATTTCATCTTCATTTTTGAAAAATATTTTAAGTATAGAATTCAAAGCGAGACAGTTTTTTTCTTTCTGTACTTTAGAGATGTTGCTCCATTGCCTTCTCACCTGCATTACTTATGATGAGAAATCTGCTGTCACTCAATTTTGTTCTTCTGTAGCTAACATATCTTCTTTTCCTCTGCCTACCTTTAAGATTTTCTCTTTATCACTGGTTTTAAACAAGCTGTTTATGATGTGCCTTTTTGTAGTTTCCTCTTTGTTTCTTGTACATGGGATTTGTTGTGCATCTTGGATCTGAGGGTTTTTAATGTGAAAAAAATTTTGGCCACGATTTCTTCACATATTTTCTGTACCCAACCTTCGTCTGGGGATTCCAATTATACATATTTTTGGCTACATTAAGTTGCATTATGCTTAGTGTATCTCTGTACTTTTATTAAAGTCTTTTTTCACTCCGTGTTTCATTTTCGCTAGTACATATTGCTATGTCAAGTTCACCCTATACTTTTTTCTAGTGTTTTATGCCATTAATCACATCCAGTGTACTTTTAATCTCAGAAGTTGTAGTTTTTATCTCTAGAAGCTCAAATTTAGATCTTATCTTGTATGTCTTTATTTTTACACTTCTTTTTTGAGATATAATTCATGTACCTTACAATTCTTCCATTTAAAGTGTATAATTCAGTGTTTTTTAGTTTGCTTTCAGATATGTTCAATCATTATCATAGTAAATTTTAGAACATTTTCACCTACTCAAAAAGGAGCCTCAAATCCTTTAGCTATCAACCCCTGCCTACCCATTCCCCTCTCCAGACCCAAGCAACCACTAATATATCTATGTCTCCATAGATTTGCCTATTCTCACTATTTCAAACAAATGGAATCATAATATGGTGCTCTTTTATGAATGACTTCTTTCACTTAGTAAAATGTTTTCAATGTTCATTCATGTTGCAGGTTGTATCAGTACCTCATTCTTTTTGTGGCAGGATAATATTCTGTTCTATGGCTATGCCATAGAATGGTTATCCATTCATCAGTGGATGGACATTTAAGTTGTTTCCACCTTGTGGATATTATGAACAATGCTGCTATAAGAATTCATGCACAAGTTTATGTGTGGACATCTCTCTTAATTTTTCTTGGATATATACTTAGGAAAATAGTGAAACTGCAGAGTCATATGGCAACTCAATGTTTATCCAATTGAAGGACTTCTAGAATCTTTTCCAAAGTAGCTACACTATTTTAAATTCTCACCAGAATTATGATTATTTCCATTTCTTGACACTCTCATCAACAACTGTTACTGTATGATTTTTAATAACACACATTCTAGTGGGTGTAAAGTGTTTTCTCACTCCCTAATGACCAACGATGCTGAACATCTATTCATATGTTTATTAGCCATTCATACATCTTCTTCAGAGAAATGCCTATTCAAATCTTTCACCTACTTTTAATTGGATTTCTTTTTATTATTGAATTTTAAGTGCATTTTTTTTTATTTGGTGAGGAAGATTGGCCCTGAGCTAACATCTGTTGCCAATCTTCCTCAGCAAAAAGAGCTACCATCTGTGCCCATCTTCCTCTATTTTGTATATGGGACACTGCCACAGCATGGCTTGATGAGCGGTGTGTAGGTCTGTGCCGGGGATCCAAACCTGCAAATCCTGGGTCACCAAACCAGAGCGTGAACTTAACCACTACGCCACTAGGCTGGCCCCATGTAAGTGTATTTTTTAATATTCATACCAGATATTCATTATTAGATATAATTTATCACCAGATATAATTTATTACCAGATATAATTTACAAATATTTTTGCCCATTCTGTGGGTTGTCTTTTCTCTTTCTTGATAGTGTCCTTTAAAGCACAAACTTCTAAATTTTGATGAAAAGTTTATAATTTTTTCCTTTTGTTGCCAGAGATAAGATTCCATACAAAATCTGAGGCCAGCAAGATTTGTCCTTATGTTTTCTTCCAAAAATTTTATAGTTTTGGTCTTACAGTTTGGTCTTTGACCCAGTCTGAGTTAATTTTTGTATATGGTATGAGGTCAGTGCCAAATTTCATTCTTTTGTATCTGGCATTCCAGTTATCTCTGTACCATTTGTTGAAAAGACTACCTTCAACCAGAATTTGTCTTGGCACCCTGTCAAATGTTAGTTGGCCATAAACACACGATTTATCTGTACTCTCATTTCTATTTCATTGAGCTATATGTCTATTCATACACTAGTACTACACTGTCTTGATTACTGTTTCTTTGTAGTATGTTTTGAAATCAGTAAGTGTGAGTCCTTCAACTTTGTTCTCTTCTTCCAAGATTGTTTTGGCTATTTCAGGTCTCTTGTAAATCTTTCTGGATTCAAGAATCAATCTGTTAATTTCTACAGAGATGTCAGCTGACTTTCTGATAATAAATGCAATAAATCTATAGATCAATTTGGGGAAGTATTACCATCATGACAATATTACTCTTGCCATGTATGAACATGGTATGTTTTTCTATTTATTTACATTTTCTTAAATTTCTTTCAACAATGTTTAGTAGTTTTCAGAGTATTAGATTTGCACTCCTTTTGTTAAATTTATCCAAACATATTTTATTTATTTCTTTTGGTGCTGTTGTAAATGGAATTGTTTTCTTAACTTCATTTTCAGATTGTTCACTGCAAGTTTATAGAAATACAAGTGATTTTTGTATATTGGTCTTCTATCTTGCAAATTCCTTTGTTTATTAGTTCTAATAAACTGCTGCCAATCTCATCTGCTTAGTGTTGGGTGTCACATGTTAAGCCATTCCAGTAACTCAGGGGCAGGAATCTGTCCCACAACAATGAGGTTAATAGGATATGAATGACACACTATGTAAATACAGAGATTTAACTTTTAACAGTGATATAAATTAAAAATAAACTGAATTAACAATAGGTGTTCAAAATACCTAGTGATAAGTTCTCTCTAGTTCAAAGAAATCCTTTAATATAAAGCAAATATTTCTTATAATGTCATTCTTTTTTCTCTTTTTGTTTTGTTTTTCTATTGCATATATTTGACATTATAATATTGTGTAAATTTAAGGCGTACACAGTACTAAACTGATACATTTATATATTGTACTATGATTGCTGTTGTGGTGATATTTATTACATAAATATTAATTTATAAATAATTATAGAACAATACTATAATTGTAAGTATATTATAGTACAATATTGTTGTCTATATTCATTGCACAGTGCATTAGATCACTATGGCTCATTTACTATTCATTGCATCATAATGTCACTCTTTGTGGTAGAAACCCAACTGGAACCCTTACCTCGACTTTTTTCAATGTGGAGCTAAATAATTACTGGGATGTGGTTCTTCAAATTTTATGGCAACTGAGAGTGGGATAGAGATATACACATGTTCATGTTTTTCTAACTCACTTACTTCATAAAACCATTTCTTGAAGATAATTCTGATAACTTCTCCACCCTATGCATTGGATTCTCCCTTTCAGGAACACTACTCATTTAACACAGGATATGTTCAAAAATATTCTCTTGAGGTATATACATCTTTGCTTCATCTGTTCCAAATTTAGAATATGAATACACTAATGGAGAACTTAAAGAGAATAAATTTAAACTTACCTTAAACTATACAATTACTATGTTATAGATATTTAAGATTTGTTTTATAAAGGAAATAATTTAAAAAATAACAGTAATAATAACATATTGCATGCCACACACTGTTCTAAGGATTCCCAAGTATTTCATAAAAATTTAATACAATATTCAATAAACTACGTTTTATTAACTATCCTCATTTAATAGATGATGTGATTGAGACACAAAACATTTAAGTAATCGTCCAAGTAACAAATTGGACATGTAATAGAATTGAGATTCAGACACAGGCAGCTGATTCCAGATTTTGTGCTCTCATCATCATACAATAGAAGATAAATATACTCAGAGAAAAATAACTATATTTCTCACAATTCTATGATGTACAAAAGCATGAGTTCGCCAATGCATTCTGACAATATTTCAACTATGTAAACTCACATTTTGTGTTTCAACATTTCACATTGCTTTTATCCCTCCCTAGTAACATCTCTCTGAAAGTTAAAGTTTTCCTCATAAGCCATTAAGCAATTCTCAGTTTCTGTTTTTTTCAAAATGGCTCTAGTCTCAAGAACTTAATATTAATCTAAAAGTTGATGGCATGGTTAAAAAATAGATGAGCCTTTTTATAAAGAAAACTATTTTTACTTTCTGCATTAACACACACACACACTTTTAAACACAGAACTGTCATACAAACACAAAATTATAAACATAACAGCAAAATGTCACTTAAATTAATACCATCAATAGAACCTGTAAAATATTTAGCTACAAAAGAGGCATGCAGAAGGTTTTGATTTAAACTGTTTTATTTTTTAAAAGCTTTTGTTATATTAAAATAACAAAAATGACCAAAAAACTATAATTTTCATGGAGCATTCTCCGGGATAGATCACAAGTGAGGCCACAAAACAAGTCTCAATAAATTTAAGACTGAAATCCTATCAAGCATCTTTTCCAAACCACAATGGTATGAAACTAGAAATTAATTACAAGAATAAAAGTAGAAAAGTCACAAATACATAGAGATTAAAAAAAAATACTATTAAACAACTACTGGGTCAGTGAAGAAATCAAAAGATAAATCAAAAATTACCTGGATATGCGTGAAAATGCAAACAACCTACCAAAATCTACAGGATACACTAAAATGATACTAACAGGTAAGATTATAGCAACACAGGCTTACCTCAAAAAACAAGAAAAATATCAAATAAACAATCTAAAATTACACATAAAGGAATTAGAAAAAGAAGAAAGAATGAAAACCAAAATCAGTAGAAGGAAGGAAAAGGTAAAAATCAGAATGGAAATAAGCAAAACAGACACCAAAAAAAACAATAGACATGATCACCAAAAAAAGAGCTGGTTATTTGAAAAGATAAAGTTGACAAACCTTTAGCTAGACTCACTAAGAAAAAAAGAAAGAAGGCTCAAATAAATACAATCAGAAATGAAAGAGGATAAATTACAATGGATACCCCAGAAATACAAAGGATTATGAGAGAATACTATGACAAGCTATATGCTTTTTATAAAAGCATATATATAAAGCAAATATATAAAAGCATATATATTTTTATATATAAAAAGCATATAGCTTTTATCCAATTTATATATAAATTGGATATATATATAAATTGGTTAACCTAGAAGAAATGGATACATTCTTAGAATTATACAACCTTTCAAAACTTAATCAAGAAGAAACAGGGCATCTGAATAGACTGATCACTAGTTAGGAGATCAAAACAGTAATCAAAACCTCCCAAAAAACAAGAGCCCAGGACCAGACAGCCTCCCCAGTGAATACTACTAAACATTCAAAGATTTAATAACTATCCTGCTCAAATTCTTCCAAAAAATTAAAGAGGAGAGGGTGTTCCCTAACTCATTTTACGAGGCCAACATTGCCCTGACAATAAAACCAGACAGCGACAAAACAAAAAAAGAAAGTTACAGGCCAGGATTGCTGATGAACATAGATACAAAAATCGTCAACAAGATACTAACTAATTGAATACAATACATTAAAAGGATCATACACCACAATCAAGTGGGATTTATTCCAGGCATGCAAGGATGGTTGAACATCTGCAAATTAATCAACATGATATAACATATTAACAAAATGAAGAATCAAAATAACACAATCATATCAATAGATGCAGAGAAAGCATTCAAAAAGATTCAATATCAATTTATGATAAACACTCTGAATAAAATGGGTATAGAAGGAAAGTACCTCAATATAATAAAAGTCATACATAACAAACACACAGGTAATATCACACTCAGTGGTAAAAAACTAAAGCTATCCCTCTAGAACAGGAATAAGAAAAGGATGCCCACTTTCACCACTCTCATTCAACATAGTACTGGAATGCCTAGCTAGCGTAATTAGGCAAGAAAAAGAAATAAAAGGGATCCCAGTTGGAAAGGAAGAACTAAAACTGTCACTATATACAGATGACATGATTTTATACATAGAAAACCCTAGAGAATCCACCATAAAACTATTACAAATAATAAACAAATACAGTAAAGTTGCAGGGTACAAAATCAACATACAAACATCAATTCCATTTCTATACACTGACAACAAAAAAGCAGAAAGAAAAATCAAGACTATAATCCAACGGCTAATCATAAGAAAAAGAATAAAATACCTAGAAGTAAATTTAACCAAGGAGGTGAAAAACGTGTACACTGAAAACTATAAAACATTGTTGAAAGTAACAGAAGAAGACACAAAGAAGTGGAAAAATACTCTGAGCTCATGGATTAGAATTACCATATTTAAAATGTCCAAATTACCTAAAAATATCTACAGATTCAATGCAATCCCTATGAAAGTCCCAATGACATTTTTCACGGAAATAGGACAAAGAATCCTAAAATTTACAGGGAACAAAACAAAAGACCCCAAATAGCCAAAGTAGTCCTAAGAAAAAAGAACAAAGCTGGAGGTATCACACTCCCTGATTTCAAATACAAAGCTATAGTAGTCAAAACAGCATGGTACTAGCAGAAAAACAGATACACAGATGAATGGAACAGAATTAAAAGCCTGGAAATAAACCCACACATCTATGGACAGCCAACTTTTGACAATGGAGACAAGAACACACAGTAGAGAAAGAAAAGTCTCTTCAGTAAATGGTGTTGAGAAAGCTGGACAGCCACATGCAAAAGAATGAAACTAGACCACCACTGTCTTACACCACGCACAAAAATTAAATGAAAATGGACTAAAGACTTGAATGTAAGACCTGAAATCATAAACTCTTAGAAGAAAACATAGGCAGTACGCTCTTTGACATCAGTCTTAGCAGTATCTTTTTGAATATGTCTCCTCAGGCAAGGGAAACAAAAGAAAAACTAAACAAATGGGCCTATGTCAAACTAAAAAGCTTCTGCAAGTAAAAGAAACCATCAACAAAATGAAAAGACATCCTACCAATTTGGAGAAGACATTTGCAAATCATATATCCATTAAGGGGTTAATATCCAAAATATATAAAGAACAACAAAAAAACAACCCAATCAAAAAATGGACAAAGGATATGAACAGATATTTTTCCAAAGAAGATATACAAATGGCCAACAGACACATGAAAATATGTTCACCATTACTAATAATTAGGGAAATGCTAATGAAAACTATAATGAGATATCACCTCATGCCTGTCAGAATGGCTGCTTTTAAAAGGCCAAGAAATAACAAGTGTTGGAGAGGATGTGGAGAAAATGGAACAACGTACACTGCTGGTGAGAATGTCAACTTTGTAGCCACTGTGTAAAACAGTGTAGAGATTTCTCAAAAAATTAGGAGTAGAAATACTATATGATCCAGCTATTCTACTACTGGGTATTGATCCAAAGAACTTGAAAAAAACAATTCAAAGAGATCTATGCACCCCTATGTTCACTGCAGCATTACTCACAATAGCCAAGACGTGGAGGCCACCCAAGTGCCCCTCAACTGATGAATAGATCAAGAAGATGTAGTACGTATACACAGTGGAATACTACTCAGCCATAAAAAAGATGAAATCTTGCTATTTGCAACAATATGGATGGAACTTGAGGGCATTATGCTCAGCACAATAACTCAGACACATATCATGATTTTATTCATACGTGAAAGATTAAAACAACAACAAATACATAGATATAGAGAGTATACTGGTAGTTACCAGAGGGGAAGGGGGTAGGAGGGAGGGCAAAATGAGTAAAGGAGCACAAGTGTATGATGATGGATGACAACTAGACTTTTGATGGTGAATATGATGTAGTCTATATAGAAGTTGAAATATAATGATGGACATCTGAAATTTATATATAGTTATAAACTGTTACCTCAATAAAAAAATAAATTTAAAAAAATGCCTATTTCTTCATTATCTTCTTCACAGCTTTATTGTGTCACTTTAGACAGATTACAACAAATTGAGAGCTTCTTATTACTGTTTCCAATTTTTAAACAAACAGCTGCTCCAAATGTCCTATCACTGTTTCTTCTTACTCTTCTTGGACCTACTGACCATAATTTACAAGATGGACACCAAATCTTTTATGTTAATTATTATTTAACAATCCTTTTGAGAATGAGGAGAGATATAAAAGTATCCTTAGGAAAGCTTCCTCACTCATTGAGCTCCCCTATTAAAGATGTGCATTTTTGAAGACTTCATTTAGAGAAGTAATTAAATTTAATTAATTTCAAATAACAGATAATTCTAATAGCCCTTCAAAAATTAGTTCTTTCAAGCCTAAGAAGTAATTCCAACTTCCAATCTTTTTTATTGGCTGTTGTCTCGGCCTCAGACACTGTTACCTCAAATATTTTAAATAGTTAGTTGACTTTTTCTTATTATCCAAGACTCAGTTCAAATATCACCTCCTCAGGGAAATTTTCCTTGAACAACCTTTCTAAAGGAGTCATGAATTATCTTTTTTTATTTTCGTTTTATCTGACTTGAAAATATCTTTACTTCTAATGTATTTATGTGTTGGCGTGCTTATTACCTGCCTCCATTGTTAGAAGGTAAAACTTCTTGAGAACAACGCCCTTGTGAATTACTATATCCTCAGCATCTAAAATGATGCCTGGCACAGAGGCACTCCAAATGTTTATGGATATGAGGGATGAGGTATTATACTTGTAAACAATTTTTTCAGCGTTTTTACTGGCGCTCATGTCTATATGCTAAAAGAAGCAAGATAGTTCTTGCTCTGAGAAGCCCCAGCATAATGGAGAGACACACATAAACCAGTAGCAATAACACGATACAATAAGGGCTAGTAGGGGTCGTATTTAAATTGTTATAGGAGCAAAGATAGAGCAGTAAATTGCTCTGGTTTCAGAGTTGAAGAGGCTACACAGGTTACCTTGCACTGAGGTTTATAGGAGAAAAGCGGTGTATCTTGTTCAGGGGGCATTAAAACAAGCACTGCAGGGAGAGGTGACAGCAGGGGCAGAAATAAAAAGGTCAGATCATATTAATATTTCACATCACCTCTGGCAAATGTTTTACCTTAGGGCTACAGGGGTGGCATCAACATGGAAAGATATTTCAATAATAATGACAGTGATAATATCATTATTTATTGCTTGTATGAAACTCCTTTCATATGTTATCTCATTTAATACTACCTACAATTACTCATGTCATTTCTCTTACAGAGATAAGTAAACAGCCTTAGATCCAGTTTTACACCCAAAAAGTCATTAAGACACTGAATGTTTGGCCTTCAGCATTCCTCTGCACTTGCTCTTAAGTGACAAATACAAAGGAAAAAGGATGTCACTGTAGATTCAGACCTTCAACTGGCTTATTGCTTCTTAGGGACCAATTTTATTAGTTTTACAAATTTTATGTAATTTATATCAAGAGAAAATTGAACTTACTTCTGCTTAAACACAAGAAATTTCTGAATGATATTGTAATTTTACATCTTTTTCTAATTATTATTTCATACACTAGAACTTACACTGAATGATTTATGCAGTTTTTATGAAATCAAGCTACAAAATCATATTCTAAGTTAAATATTTCCATAATTTTTAAAGCTTAAACCAATTTTCTGGTTTTAGGATTTTACACATTTTTTCACCTGAGATATAATAGACAAATAACATTGTGTAAGTTTATGGTGTCAAACATGTTGATTTCATACACTTATATTTTGCAAAATAATTACCACTATATCATTAGCTAACCTCCATCCTGTCACATAATTAAAATTTGATTTTTGTAGTGAGAACATTTAAGAACTACTCTCTTAATAACTTTCAAGAGTATAATACAGTATTATCTAGAATCACTATGCTGTACATTAGATCCTTTGTATTTATTCATCTTATGACTGGAAGTTTGTACCTTTTGACCAATATCTCCCCATTTCTCCCATACCCCGGCCACCGGTAACCATCACTCTACTCTGTTTCTATGAGTTTGGCTTTTTTAGATTCCACATATAACCGATATCACACACTATTAGTCTTTCTCTGTTGGACTTATTTCACTTAGCCAATGCCCTCAAGTTCCACTAATGTTGTCACAAATGGCAGGATTTCCTTCTTTCTCGTGGCTGAATAATATTCAATTGTATATATATTCCACATCTTCTTTATCCATTCACCCATTGACAGATACTTGGTTGTTTCTATATCTTGGCCATTATGAATAAGGCTGCAATGAACACAGGGGTTCAGATAACTGAGATACTGTTTTCACTTCTTTTGGATATATACCCAGAAGAGGGATTGCTGAATCATATGGTAGTTGTATTTTTAATTTTTTGAGGAACCTCCATATTGTTTTCCATAGTGGCTGTACCAATTTACATTCCCACCAAGAGTGTACAAGTGTTCCCTTTTCTCCACATCCTCGTCAACACTTATCTCTAGTGTTTCTGATGATAGCCATCCTAACAGGTGTGAGGTGACATCTCACTGTGGTTTCGACTTCCATTTCCATGATGATGAGTGTTGGTGAATATATTTTCATATGCCTGTTGGCCATTAGGATGTCTTCTTTGGAGAAATGTCTATTCAAATCCTTTGCCCATTTTTAATTGAGTTATTATCACTATTTTTTGCTATTGATCTACAATCAATACATGATCCAGCAATCCCATTTATGGGTATTTGTCCAAAAAATTGAAATCACAGTCTTGAAGTGATGCCTGCACTTCCATGTTCACTGCAGCATTACTCACAATAGCCAAGATGTGGAATCAACCTAAACATCCTTTGACAGATGAGTTGACAAAGAAAATGTATATACTTATAATGGATTATTATTCAGCTTTAAGAAAAGAAGGAAATCATGCTGTATGTGACAACATGGGTCACCCTTGAGGACGTTGTCAAATGAAATAAGCCAGTCACATAAGGACAAATACTGCACGATTCCACTTATATCAGGTAGCTGAAATAGTCAAACTCATAGAGGTAGAGAGTAGAAGTTTCCAGGGGCTGGGGGAAGGAACATATGTGAAGTCGCTATTCAACAGGTTTAAAATTTCAGTTATACAAGATGAATAAGTTCAACAGATCTGCTGTACAACACTGTTCCTATAGTTAACAAAACTGTATTGTATACTTAAAAATATATTAAGAGCATAGATCTTATATTCAGTGTTCTTACCACAATAAAAAAAAATGGTAAAGCAAGAATGCAATTTTAGGAGTCTTTATCAAATCACGTTGTGGACATTATTAGAGCTCCGCCAACATTCTCTGGTCACACGTGAGACCGGGATCCAGAGAAGACAAGGGATGGGCAAGTAGATAGGTCTAGATCCAGAATCATAGACTACTTGGTCACATGAAGTACAAATTATCTCAGTTACTAAATTATACCCCCAAACTATAAGTATTCCAACAACAGAATGATTTGAGGGGTGCTGCAAACATGTTAGTTTGAGAAACTTTTCCTTCGACTTGCCTAAGAAAAGAAATGGGTTCGAAGTCAGGAAGCAGGAAAAAAACAATAAATTGAGATATATTTGCCCCATCTGCCAAATACAAGTGCATGGCTACAAACATACGTATGAATAAGGAGATTAAACATGGTACCGCTTTATCTCTAAAGCAGAGAAGAGATGCTCATTACCTTACTGTTGGATGTCAGCAAACTCATTTTGATATGCAGACATATTTGGTTAATAGTTTTATTTTCTCATTTTAAAAGAATCTCATTCATCCCTATTAACGAGTATTGAAACTCTGGAAAATGACTGAATTTCTTATTAGTAAACAAATGCAATACACTTCAGATATTTCTGTACTAAAGAAGTTTTCTTCATCTTTAATCTAAGAACTGTTCAAAATGTAAATATTTATGAATTTTACAAGCAGATTATTAGCGATGTCATTAACATTCAAGAATTTGTAAAAATAAATGTGATAAATTTTAATATATTCAATTTTTTAAAAATCTATCTTCATTGGAAAAACAATAGCTTGTGTTTAGGGACTTAAGTGATTTGTCTTCTTTATTAGAAAAGGGACAATTAATATGATTTAATTTTGCCTCTCTGTAAAACTTCATTTCTTTACTTAAAATTTTTTTTTTACATAGAAAGTATTTGGAAGAAATGAGAGAAAATTATACTGGGGAGAATTTTGTAATGGTTGGAGAGGAAGGGAACAGCTTAATATTTTTGCCCATTTAGACCTAGACATGGAACAAGACTGGAATTTAGCCTACCAAAAATATACAAACTTATTTTATATATATATATACATATATATGTGTGTGTGCATATTTATATATATGTATATATAACTCTGACTATATTATTCTAATAAGGAACAAAATCTAGCTCAGAAAGGAATCTGAGGGGTGAAAGCCTCTATGCTCCATTCTCTTCCCAAACTACTATATACATCCTCAAATTTTCTTCTGCAATTTTGGTATTTGTTTTCTATACATCTTATATCATTTTTATTCTTTAATTATTCTACTATTGTTATTTTTGTGTTTAATTTTTTAGTATACAGTTTTCATTCCCTGTCATTTCCTTTACTGTCTGTTTTTTAGTCATTTACTTAGTAGTGGTTTGTCTCATAAAACTTATTCTTATAGTCTAGACACATTTGACATCCAATTATATCTCCCTCCTAATGCTTCATCATAATTATCCACATTTTTTATCAAAGAGGGTGGAAGTTAAACGGGTGTAGGGAGGAATGGGCATGAGGAGAAGGTGGCACAAAGGAAACCTATCAGGTAAGATGAAATAAATAAGCCTACCTTTACCCTTTATTCTGGTAAAATCCTTCCAATACTCTTATTATCTTCAACATTTACTAAGGAGTGCACAGGAATATGAGCTTAAATGTCATCTGGATCTATGTACCTATCTCCAGTGTCCAGAAGAGTGTTGACATTATGTTGACCCTGAAGTGGAATTTGGAAATGGGAAATAAAACCTAAGAAAATGGTATAAATTCCATGACCTGGTGAAGGTAACAAAACATAAGCTGGACAACGGTAATATGGGTCAGTCTAAAGGAAGGAACAAACACAAACCCCAGACTCTTAAGAGGGACATCTACCTGTCCCTTTGGTTCTGTCTTAAGATCTCCTAAAACTTGGTCAAATAGAATGGCGGGGAGGCAAAAATAAAGAACAAAGATTTCTGATTTCTGCAGTCTATATTTTTCTTCCTTCTCTGAAAACTTTAAACCATTTTGTTAAATAGTGTTTACTTCAGTCTTTCATGTATTTAGGTTTAAAACCTTTGACTACATTTTTAGCTTCCTAACAGTGAGTATTATGTTCCTTTGGTATTTTCCACTATGTACAGTTTAGAAAAAAGATAAATCTTTAATTAATTCTCAAATGTAGTTTAAAAAATATTATTAAATTACAAAATTAAAATATCTTATTAATTTTCCCAAATGATCTTACTTATATTCTGACTGACATATAAAATTCTTTAATAACACCATATTGTGTATTTCCACAAAGTGTCTTTATTGGTGCTAAGTGAACAGGAGCAACTAAAATGTGATTTATTGTGTAAAACTCACATATACAGATTCACAGAAAGAGAGATGGAATTCAGAGTCAGAATACTGAGTTTGAATCATATATTTGAGATCAATCTATCTGTGCTTTGGCAAATCATTTAACTTTTGTGAGACTCATTTCTCTTATCGCTTAATTTGCATGGTAGTAATGACACATCTCACAAGGTTATAGGGAGGATAAGACATAGTGTGTAAGACAGTACTTTGTACACAATAAATTTCCATTCTGTTATTATTTAAGCAATTGTACATATGAAATTTTTTACCTAAGATTAGTTTCTTGCATTTGCCAACCAACTCCAGCCAACGCCAAATTTAAAAATACAGCCCTTTAAAATCAGCTCATCTTTAAGGGAAAAAAATATACATCTCTCCTGGTGCTCACAAATAGGTCAGATACTGGACAACCCATTTATTTCAAACTGCATCCATCTCTTCAGAGAACATAAATAATCCAGAGTTGTTTTGAAAACTATAAGGTAAAATCCATTATATAAAATAAAGATTGATAATCTCTCCTGTTAAGTCCTCATCACTCATTCCTGTTAAAACTCGACCTTACAATTCAAAGGCAAATTATTCAGGTGTCAAATCAGGGCCACACCAGTATTTTGAAAGAACTCTTTTTAGTGCCAGTGATTTAAAATTACCATAGAATAGTACATGTTCTTATTTGACATTCTTCTAATTTTGTTAGTCTCTACTAACTCAATGTTATTTTAGGAAAGATTTTAATTTATGATAAAACCAATATTTGAAAAAGCATTATTTTGAAAAGCTTCTAAATCTTCAAAAATCTTATAAAAATCTAATACCAAGTTTCTTCTATCACATCTAGAAATAATAGTTTTAAAACTCTTCACCCAGAAACTAAATTACAGAAGATCATAAACATTTCAATTCTTGTTAACTGAAGAGTTTTTTGTCACACAGTTAGATAGAAAGTAAAATCAGGTATCCAAACAAATCAGTGGAAATACAACCAAGAAATGCTGTTAATATCATGACTTAGAAATCATGATTCAAAGAAACTGGAATCCTGGAAATTAAGTTATTTGTGAGCAGAGGTTCAGCTCCTCTCTCTTTCCCCATCATCTAAAGCAATCTGTGGCACATTATTTTGGGACTTAATAAATATTAATAAATAAAAAATAAAATAAAAAAATTTGGATTTCCACTTTCAAAGAAAAGTAGAGATGTTCTGAATTTATAAGTAAAACATGTTAATTGGGATACATTGTGAGAGAACAGAGCAAGAATGAGAGAATGTTAATAAAGGGTACTGAAGTACATTTCACTTCCTGTAGGAACTTGGCAAAGTTAAACAGGCCAGAGCCAAGTAGCCTAATCCATCTCTCTATCTGGCACTCTTCTCTTTTCTCCCTCTCAATGACTCCTTCTTACTTGAGAAGTTTCCTCATGTCTTCAGACCCTTAGAAAGCCAGTCAGGAACTAGGGAGAAGGAAGTCACTGAGAACAACAGTGCTTCTACCTACAACTGTAGGTAAAGCTGCAGCTGCTATTAGTGGGATTAATAATAAATTTTGAGGACTATAGAAGGCTTATCAAACTACTAAAAGATCTACATTTAGATGGGCAAAGTCTTATGAGAGACCAAGACTACTATAACATGGTCAATGACCTGTAGGCAAAACTGATCATATTGGTTTTAGGATTTCTAAGTGCAGGCTACCTAGAAAAATCTCAGACTGCAGAGCTAACTGCACTTTTGATGGGCAAAAACCCATGTGTAGAGGAAAGAACTTGTGGATCTTGATCATTCGTCTTTCAGGTTAGAGAGATTTCAGTGCCTATATATTTTTTCATGGCACTGGAATAGGATTTGCTCCAAACAGGTAAAGCTTTGACTTGCAGACTTTTGAATAATGATGCCAATCATGATAGGTAGGGAAATGTTTGCCACCCAGCCTCTGTTTTCCCCCCTTCATTCTGTTTCTCAACCATGTTTGAGGAATATTTCTCAGTATATTTCAAATGCAGCTGGAAAACAGTCAAAGACATTTTACTCTGCAATTAAGAAGGTTAATTAAATGCCGGAAGATGCAAAAGCTACGAAAAAGCAAGGTATGAATGGAAACACATGCCTAGTGTTTGTAGGTGTGTGTGTTAGTTTTTCTTTGAGATTAAAATGGTGCAAAAGGCTAATGGATGCATCATTTGGTCCATGATACAGTTTTTAGGAGAGAAGTCCATGGAAGGACAATAAAAATGATGTGAGGTTTCTCCAATTGAGCTTTTATATTTCTATCATTTCACCATATGTTTTAATTACACAATCATACATTTTACAATATGCATTTTATTAAAATATGTGTGCAGTACTCAAATTTATAAAGAAAAAAAAAAAAGTTCTCATTCCTAACTGTTCAAACTCACTCCTAATGGTAACTGGTATTAACAATTTGTTAACTTTTCATTCTGATATTTAAAATACAGAGAGTAAGTTCATTCATTTTTATAGCTACACTGACATGAGTTATTGAATCAATTCCTATTTGAAAACATTTGGGTTACATCATTTTTACTGAATAAACAATTCTGCAATTAACACATAAGATTTAGAGTTTAAAGTGTCCTCAAGAGAACATGTGGGCGGATCTTCTCTCCTTAGGCTAGTAAGATAGTATCATGAGGAATGAAGACCTAAAGTGCTAAGCAATTCCCTTAACTAATAGAGCTGTGGTTAGTGTCACTCTGGTAAAGACACAATGATAAAGTCCAATTCTTATGAATACAATAGCCTCTAAAATGTAGAATAGATTTAAATATAAATAATTCATGTGTATTTTTGAAACTTTTAAACAGCAAAGCTCCCCAACTCCCAAACTTAATTTAATTTTAATTTCACAGGTTATAAACTCCAGACAACTAGCAGCAATTGGCAGGCATTCAGTCGAAACTACAAAACAAGAAAATCTTATCTTCTAGCTTCCATGTTCTCTATCTTTTCCCCAAATATTACAAAGCATTTATTATCAACCCTAGTTGTTAATAAAAATGTGAACCTAGATTATTGTACATACTGTTTTCTCTAGGGAAACACTTTTGCTTGGGAAAAGAATATTTTCTGAGAAACTTGGTCCTTATGTATAGGCAGACATAGTGGGCCTATTTGATCCTAGACATATGTTTATACTTCTTAAATATTATGGATATATAGCTGGTGCTTTGGTAATATTATATGTCCTGTTGTTCTTCTAGAATATTCTAACATGACAAGCATTGAAGGAGCTACACAATTTCTACTGGAGGAAAACCACAACCACTAAAAAGGAAACAGACTCTAAACAGAAAATTGAGATTTCTCGGTTGTAAGTAGAATAATATAAAATACAGTATAGAGAAGATAGTATACACATGTTTTAAGGCTGTGATACTTCATATATGAAGTAGACGGAATTACTTGGAGATGGTTTAATTTCTCAATGTGGAAATGGAAAGATGGTCGTACACTACTTATTACTGAGTAGTACGATATTTCACCATCTCCTATGTTGGAGTTCCCGTTGTTGGTCCCTAATGCACATTACATAACCTTATTAAATCTGTTCAGACACCAAAACGGTACAATCAATAAGAGTAATAAGTGACACTGAATTCTCAATCAAGGGTATAATGTGCTGTCATTGAATTTATGCATAGTTTTTCTAATTTTAGTAGCTCTGAAGGAAACATTCAAGTCCCTCCATAAAAGCTTTCACAGGTTAAACAGCCACCTCAGTACCCAGGTGGATGAGCAGGAGCATGATCAAGGATGGGAATGATGGCCTGAAAACATGTGGGCAGAGATTCTCTAATTCTTTGCATATCCTCTCTCCTGATAGAAAAGACGGATCCCTGGTTGACTGTGGATGGGCTGTTCAGTGCTTTGGGTAAAAGTGAGAACCAACTACATCAAGAAAAGCAATAACTACAAAAACCAGAAGACAGCTAACAGGGGAAATCGCACAGCTGACTTCTCCACCACAGCATACCATCAACTGAAGCCGAATCAAAAAAGAGTTTTTGAAGACATTAATATGTATATTTATCAGAAGGATCATAAAAAATTATTCTTTTGGATCAAATGGTCATTTGATACCTTTCTCTATGAATTCTGGTGAAAGAAGTAGAAATGCACATACTCTTGGGAAATGTCCAGGCCAGTCTCTCTTGGCCTTCTCTCTTTTTCTTTGATTTTGATTTTTGTATTCTCTGGAGACATTTTTTCCCATGGTCTCATAAGCTTTGGCTCTTCCTGGGAGAGCCCAGGTCAATTCAGGGTCAAGAACTAGAAAAAGCACTATTTTGCCCTAGCTATTTTGCTCTTGACATTTCTGCTTCTTGCTAACATATCTGCACGTTGGGGCAAGTCTATTCTTGCAACTCGAGTGCTGAGACGGAAAAGCTGAGCATCAACGTGGAGTTAGAGACAAGGGACCACAGAGTCATTTATTACTGTTGGTTCCAGGCTCTGGAGTTGTCTCTAGTGCGGACATTAGTAATTCAGGGTGGTCTGAGAGTTCACGAAGGATTGCATTAGAGCTTGGAATCAAATCCCTTAACATCGCAAAGTGGTACCTTGTCTAAACTTCACTTGTATGCCTATGCTTCCCTGTGGAACATCAAGGCCTGGTAGGTTACTAGCTGAGAACAAGAATCAAAAAATCAGGATCTAGTACTTACAGGAAAATTGGGTTTATATAAAAATGTATAAACTGACTCTAAATAAAAATTACTTCCAACTAGTTAATATGTTTTAATATTTAAGCTAGATTTAAATAAAAATGTAAAACATGGCACTAAAAATAAAATAGCCGAGGATATAATGGAAGGTCTGTGAGATAATTCATATCAAAACTTTGGTGAAATATTATTTATTTCAAAATTAATATAGAATTTTTTTTCAGAATGAAAGAGAAGGAAGTGCAAACAGAAAAGAATCCCATAAACAACATTAAGTTATGATTTCTGGATAAAAAAAGAGTACTTCAGGATGTTACAAAGAACTTTTTTCATGTTTCAACTTTGTTTTTTAATTGTTTTTTTATTCCAGTAATATTATACAAATTTTGAGTGTATATCATTATATTTCGACATCTATATTTAGATTGCATCGTGTTCACCACCAAAAGACTACTTATAATCTGTCACCATACAGATGTGTCTAATTACCCCTTTCGTCCTTCTCCCTCTCACTCCCCCTCTGGTAATCACCAATCCAATTTCTGTCTCCACAAGTTCGTTTGTTGTTTTTATCTTCTATTTATGAATGAAATCACACAGTATTTGACCTTCTCCCCCTGAATTATTTTGCTTGGCGTAATACCCTCAAGGCCCATCCATGTTGTCACAAATGGCCAGATTTCATCTTTTTTGTGGCTGAGTAGTATTCCATTGTGTATATATATATATATCACATCTTCTTTATCCATTCATCACTTGATGGGCACCTAGTTTGTCTCCAAGTCTTGGCTGTTGTGAATAATGCCACGATGAACATAGGGGTGCCTACATCTTTATATATTCGTGTTTTAATGTTCTTTGGATGAATACTCAGCAGTGAAATAGCTGGATCATATGGTAGTTCTATTCTTAACTTTCAGAGGAATCTCCACACCATTTTCCATAGCAGCTGCATCAGTTTGCGCTACCAACAGCAGTGTATGAGAATTCCCTTCTCTCCACATCCTGTCCAACACTTGTTGTTTCCTCTCTTGTTAATTATAGCCATTCTGATGGGCATGAGGTGATATCTCATTGTAGTTTTTATTTACATTTGCCTGATAATGAGTGATGTTGAATGCCTTTTCATATGTCTGTTGGCCATCTGTACATCTTCTTTGGAGAAATGTCTGTTCAGATGTTTTGCCCATTTTTTAATTGGGTTGTTAGTTTTTTTGTTGTTGAGATGTATGAGTTCTTTATATAATTTGGATATTAACCCCTTACCAGATACGTGGTTTGCAAATAACTTCTCCCAATTGTTACATTCTCTTTTTGTTTTCTTGATGGTTTCCTTTGCTGTACAGAAGGTTTTTAGTTTGATGTAGTCCCATTGGTCTATATTTTCTATTGTTTCCCTTGCCCAGTCAGACATGGTACTTGAAAATATACTGCTAAGACCAATGTTGAAGAGCATCCTGCCTAGGTTTTCATCTAGAAGTTTCACGGTTTCAGGTCTTACATTCAAGTCTTTAATCCACTTTGAGTTAATTTTTGTGTATGGTATAATATGGTGGCCTACTTTCATTCTTTTGCACGAGGCTGACAAGTTTTCCCAACATCATTTATGGAAGAGACTTTCCTTTCTCCATTCTATGTTCGTGGCTCCCTTGTCGAAAATTAGCTGTCCATAGATGTGTGGGTTTATTTTGGGGCTCTCAATTCTTTTCCATTAATCTGTGTGCTTGTTTTTGCGCAATTACCATGCTGTTTTGGTTACTATAGTTTTGTAGTATATTTTGAAATCAGGGAGTGTGAAACCTCCAGCTTTGTTCTCTTTCCTCAGGATTCCTTTGGCTATTCAGGGTCTTTCAGAGTTCCATATAAATTTTAGGATTCTTTGTTCTATTTCTGTAAAAACATGTTGGAACTTTGATAGGGATTGCATTGAATCTATATATTGCTTTAGCAAGTATGGACATTTTAACTATGTTAATTCTTCCAATCAAAGAGGACAGAATATCTTTCCATTTCTTTGTGTCTTCTATTTCTTTCAAGAACTTTTATAATTTTCAGTGCACGTGTCTTCATCTCTTCGGTTATGTTTATTCCTAGCTATTTTATTCTGTTTATTGCAATTATAAATGGGATTGTATTCTTAATTTCTCTTCCAGCTACTTAGTTGTTAGTGTATAGAAACGCAACTGACTTTTGTATGTTAGTTTTGTATCCTGCAACATTACCATATTCATTTATTCTAAAAGTTTTTTGGTGGACTGTTTAGGGTTTTCTATATATAAAGTCATGTCATCTGTAATAGTAACATTTTAACTCCTTCCTTTCCATTTTGGATCCCTTTTATTTCTTTTTCTTGCCTGATTGCTCTGGCTAGGATTTCCAGTACTATGTTAAATAGGAGTGGTGACAGTGGGCACCCTTGTCTCGTTACTGTTCTGAGAGGGATAGCTTTCAGTTTTTCACCAGTGAGGATATTAGCTATGGGTTTGTCATATATGGTCTTTATTATGTTGAGGTACTTTTCTTTTATAACCACTTTGAGTTTTTATCATAAATGGATGCTGTATCTTGTCAAATGCTTTCTCTGCATGTATTAAGATGATGATGTGATTTTTATTCTTCATTTTGTTAATGTGGTATATCACATTGATTGATTTGTGGATGTTGAACCATCCCTGCATCCCTGGAATAAATCTCACTTGATCATGGTGTATGATCTTTTTAATGTATTGTTGTATGCAATTTTCTAGGATTTTGCTGAGAATTTTTGCATTGATAATCATCAGTGATATTGGCCTGTAATTTTCTTTTTTTTGTGTTGTCCTTGTCTGGTTCTGCTATCAGGGTAATGTTGGCTTCATAGAATGAGTTAGGAAGCTTCCCCCACCTCTTCAATTTTCTGGAAGAGTTTGAGAAGGACAGGTATTAAGTCCTCTTTGAATGTTTGGTAGAATTCATCAGGGAGCCATCTGGTCATGAACTTTTATTTTTGGGGAGGTTTCTGATTACTGTTTTGATTTCCTTACTGGTGATCAGTCTATTCAAAATCTCTATTTATTCTTGACTCAGTGTTGGAAGGTTGTATGATTCTAAGAATTTATCCATTTCTTCTAGATTATACAATTTGTTGGTGTATAGCTTTTTGTAGTAGTCTCATAATCCTTTGCATTCCTGAGGTGTCCATTGTAGTTTCTCCTCTTTCATTTCTGATTTGATTTTAGCCTTCTGTATTTCTTTCTTGGTGAGTCTAGCTAAAGGTATGTCAATATTGTTTATCTTTTCAAAGAACTAGCTCTTAGTTTCATTGATTTTTTTCTATTGTTTTTTTAGTGTCTGTTTCATTTATTTCTTCTCTGATTTTTATTATTTTCTTCCTTCCACTCATTTTGGGCTTTTTTCTTCTTTTTCAGTTCCTTTAGCTGTACTGTTAGATTGTTTGAGATTTTCCTTGTTTGTTGAGGTAGGCCTATATTGCTATAAGCATCCCTTTTAGAACTGCTTTTGCTGTATCCCATAAATTCTGGCACATCATATTTTCATTTTCATTTCTCTCCAGGTATTTTTTGATTTATCCTTCGATTTCTTCATTGACTCAATCGTTGTTCAGTAGCACCTTGTTTAATCTCCACATATTTGTGGCTTTTGCAGTTTTCTTCCTGTAGTTGATTTCTAATTTCATACTGTTGCAGTCAGAAAAGATGTTTGGTATAATTTCAATCTTCTTAAATTTACTTAGACTTGTTTGTGGCCTAATATGTGATCTATCCTTGAGAATGTTCCATGTGCATGTGAAAAGAATGTGTATTCTGCAGTTTTTGAATGGAAAGTTCTGTATATATCTACTAAGTCCATTTGGTCTAATGTGTCATTTAAGGCCAATATTTCCTTATTGATCTTCTGTTTGGATGATCTATCCATTGGTTTAAGTGGAGTGTTAAAGTCCCCTACTATTATTGTGTTACTGTCTATTTCTCCTTTCATGTCTGTTAATAATTGCTTTATATATTTAGGTGCACCTATGCAGGGTGCATAGATATTTACAATGGTAATATCCTCTTGTTGGATTGTTCCCTTAGTCATTATGCAGTGCCCTTCTTTGTCTCCTGTTACAGTGTTTGTCTCAGTTTGTGAGAGTCTTTAAGTCTTAAGTATGTCTCTTGTATGCAGCATATCCTGTTTTTTCGGTCTTGGTTGTTATCTAATCTTGCTTTTTTATCCAATTGGACACCCTGTGCCTTTTGATTGGAGCATTTAGTCCACTGACATTTAAACTAGCTAAGGATAAAAATGTACTTATCGCCATTTTGTTACTTTTATTCTGGGTGTTTTAGTAGTTCTTCTCTGTTCCTTTCTTCTTCTCTTGTTCTCTTCCCTGTGGTTTGATGGCTTTCTTTAGTATTATGTTTGGGTTTCTTTCTCTTAATTCTTTTGCATTTATTATAGCTTTCTGGTTTGTGATTACCATGAGGTTCATGTATAATAACCTATGTATAAAGCAATCTACATTAAGTTGATAGTCTCTTGACTTTGATCTCTTGCTAAAAGCTCTACTCTTTTACTCCCCTCCTCCCACATTTTAGGTTTTTTATATCATCTAACCTCCCTTTTTGTGTGTGTGTATGATTACCCTCTTATCATGGAAACAGACAATATTAGTACTTTTGGCTTTTGACCTTTTTATTAGCTTCATAGGTGGTTGATCTGCTACCTTTACTGTATATTTGCCTTTACCAGTGATATTACTGCTTTTTTTTTTTTTTTTGATAATTTTCTTATCCCTATTTGTGGTCTTCTCTTTTCCACTTAAATAAGTCCCTTTAGGATTTCTTGTAGGACTGGTTTCTTGGTGATAAACTCCTTTAGTTTTTGCTTGTCTGGCAAACTCTTTCTCTCTCTTTCCTTTCTGAATGTTAACCTTGCCAGGTAGAGTACTCTTGGCTGTAGGTTTTTTCCTTTAAGCACTTTAAATATACTGTGCTGCTCCCTTCTAGCCTTTAAGGTTTTTGCTGAGAATTCAGCTGATAACCTTATGGGGTTTCCTTCATATGTAACTTGTTGCCTTTCTTTTGCAGCTTTTAGGATTCTCTCTTTATCTTTAATTTTGGATGTTTTAATTATGATGTGTCTTGCTGTGGTCCTCTTTGGCTTTATATTTTTTGGTGCTCTCTGTGCTTCCTGTACCTGGATGTCTGTTCCCTTCCTTAGGTTAGGAAAGTTTTCAGCTATTATTTCTTCAAATATATTCTATGCCCCTTTGTCTCTCACTTCTCCTTCTGGGACACCTATAATACGGACATTAGTGTGCTTGATATTGTCCCATAAGGTCCCTTAGACTGTCCTTGTTCTTTTTAATTCCTTTTTCTTTTATCCGTTCAGCTTGCATGATTTCCTCTAGTCTTTCATCCAGCTTGCTGATCCATCTTCTGTATCATATACTCTGCTACTGAGTCCCTCTAGTGAATTTTTCATTTCCAGTACTGTATTCTTTATTTCTGATTGGTACTTTTTTATATTTTCTAATTCTTTGTTGAAGTTCTCATGGAGTTCATCCATTCTTTTCCCAAGATCCTGAGCATTCTTATGACTTTTAGCTTGTACTCTTTGTCAGGTAGATTGCTTATCTCTGTTTCCTTTAGTTCTTTTTCTAGAGTTTTATCTTGTTTCCTTACTTGTAATGTATTCCATTTTCTCCTCACTTTCCCTCTTTCTCTGACTTATATGTATGTATTAGGTAGGTCAGCTACATCTCCCGACCTTGGAGAGGTGGCCATATGTAAGAGATGCCTTATGAGGTTCAGCAGTGTTCTTCCCTCTTGTCACCAGTCCCAAATGTTCCAGGAGTGACCCCTTGTGGGCTTTGTGTGTCCTTCTGTTGTGGTGTGGTTGCTCTTGCTCCAGGTTCCCAGGGAGGCTAGGCTGTTCCCTGGCTGACTAGTTGTAATGCTCAGCTGCGTGTGGCTGCTGTGGTCACTTCAGTTACTTTATCAGGCATGGGGAGCACAGTTGGCTGCAAGTTCTAACAGCACATTCCTGTTGCGGTTTTTCTGTTAAGTTGTAGACCCCCAGCGTGGTTGCTAGGCTCAGGGGCTCACAATTGCTGCAGGCCTCCAGCCTGCAAGGCTGTCATCAGCTCTCAGTAGTGCTGCTGGGTGGTGCCAGCCCTAGGCATGGGAGCACCCAATTGTTTCAGGCTTTGGAAGGTGGGGCCCACCACTTAAGTGGCTGTTTGAGAAGCATAAGTCTGCTGCAGCTGACAAGCCCCACCACCCACAGGGCCACGCACCTGATCAATACAGTCCTACTCCAGGTGTAGGCCCTGACCCACTGAAGCAGACCCAGTCACCCCACTGCAGAGGCCCCACACAGCCCACCAATGCAGTCCTGCCACTTGCACATACCTGCTCAGCTGAGGTGGACCCACTCGCACAGCTGCAGAGGTGCCAGTCACCCCCCCCATGCAGGCCGACAAGCTGCCCCAGGGCTTGCTGTTGTGGGGTGGCCGGTCCCTAGGGTGGGCTGCCTGCCCTGGCTGAGCTGGACTAAATCGGTGCTCTAGTGGGTGGAGCAGACCCTGGGCTAGCAGGCCAGGGAAAACACTCCAATGGCATCCTCAGCATCTGGGTCAGCACACCTGTACTAGGTCACAATAATGGCTGCCGCCAATGTCTCAGCCCTTGGGGAGGTTTCACCTCTCACCATGATGCACCCAGAGCCTAACCAGTGAGTCTCTTTTCACCAAAGGACTGTGCACCTTTCTTTCTGGTGATTTTAGGTTGCTTTCCAAAACAAGTGAATTTGCCCTTGGGCCCTTTAAGAGTAGTCTTTTTCCCCCTTATGTCCAACAGCTTTTCTGGGGGTATTCCCCATTGTAGTTAACACCCAGCAAAGCTAGATATTATGACACTTGTCTCAGTTGTGCTGAGTCCAAAAGCTGCTTATTGTGATAATGCTCCCACTCAGATCCCCCCACTCCTCCAGGAAAGGCTTCATACCTTAGGATTGCTCCCAGCCAGCTGTGAAGTGCCTCAGCTTGAAGGTGACATTTTCCTCTGAGTCAGGAATTTCTGCCTCTTCTACCTCAGTCAGCACTGTCTGTTTTGTGGGGGTTCTTTTTATTCAGTTTTCAGTTCTCTCGAAGGGGTAATTCTTCCAAGAGTAGTTGTAAATTTGTTGTGTCCTTGGGAGGGATGAGTTCAAAGTCAGCCTACGCTGCCATCTTGACACTGTCCTTTGTTTCAACTTCTAAATGTATTGTCCCTTATTACAGATACTGAGCAACATAATGGTGAATATTACTGCAAATCCTTTCATTATTTTTATTTTATTAAATTCTGGGCTCAGAATTATTTCTCATTTCCAAATTTTGAAAAAAAAAACCTAATAGAAATTTGAAAATGATTTCATAATAATTTTAATCCAATATTTTAGGATGATGTTTGGGTGTATATTAATTTAAAGATCAAGTTCTGGGCTTCACTTAGAATTTTGGCCCACTTACTTAGCTGGGCCTTTTCTTACCTAAAACCCCATTTCAAGGCAAAATTTCCAGTCATGTCAATAAGTGTGACTTTCTAGAAGTTCTTTACATCTAGTATAAATGTCACACCAAGGAAGACAAATGGAGTCTATAAAGTTAATACTAAACTTTATGATTCCATGCTATTGTTCTTTATCCAATATATGCAGGTACTCAGTATGTCTTCAGCAATTATAAATAATCAAAGATTAGAGTGAATTAGTAAAAGTGGCTAAAAAGTAATCCCAAGGTTTCTTAGGGATTCTTACAAGCGTATAAAAATTTTTGGAAATAAATTTTTGAAGATGACCAATTACAGCTTGCAAAAGTGCATCTTTTATCATTACTGAACTGGACAAGATAATGCAAACATAATAGTGAAAAATACACCTTCTCTCCTAGGTGAGAATTCTAAGCCCAAGTATTACTAAGGGTTGGAAAGTTCTAGCCCTTGATTTGATAAACACCAGAGAATAACTAATGATTCTGAGAGGGATAATACTAAATGAATTTATCTGCTAATGAACGCACTTAGCTACAAAATAAAATAAAGATCATAAAGGCAGGAAAGAGATGAGATTATCATTAATATCAGATAATAGCATCATATACTTATAAAAACCAAAGACCAAGAGAAACACAATAGAATTATGAAAATGGTCCAAGGAATTGGAGTATGATGAGATAAAATTATAAAATCAATAGTATCCTTATTCAGCAGAAAAAACAGGCTGAAAAATATAAAGAAAGCACACTAACCTTGAAAATACTGTGTGAAGAGTTATATAAATACACAGGAATAATCTTAACAATGTGCTACATCTAGATGAATTTCTAAGAAGTTTTAATATGGTAAGAAAGACTAGAATATACAGAGTTACACACTGTATTTCAAAATAGGAAGCCTAAAAACTGAAATTGTTTTCTAAAATGAAATTATAAGTTTAATGCACATCTAAGTGATATTTAGTGGAATATACTTTAGAACTCACAAATTTATTCTCAAGTCCATGCAGAAAATATTTTATTGATTTTAAGATGCACAACTTTTCACATGTTAGCAACTCTAAAATTGGACTGTGTTTTACAATCAATAGAATGTCATAGTTTAGTTGAAAATATTTTTCTTAATTTTACATAATATAAAAGCTTATATTATAAATTACCCTATCTCATATATGACGGGGTATACAAATATAGTAAAGTAAATTTAAAAATGTTTTCAAAAGGGAAAAATTATTGGATGAGAATATTGGAGGTAAGATCACTATTTATTAAAAATTATAAAACAGAAAGATTAAAACAAGTGTCAACGGGGCGCTAGACAGAGAGAACAGAAAAAGAGAACCAAAATATATAGAAGGGTTTTAAGCCTAATAAAGAAATAAAGAAAACATAAACTACAAAAGGAAGTGTTATTCCATAAAATGTACTGGGGTAAGTAGTTAACAGCTTATAAATAAAATGAGAGTCTCGTATCTCAACTTTCACTAAGATATATTATAGAAGAGTTAAACAGTTAAAATATCTTTATATAAAGTATATCATATATAAAAATGGAAATAGAAATAAAGAGCTTAAACTTCAACAATGGAAATAATTTACCAGCTTCGAAATTACAGAATAAATTGCACAGGAAAAGTATGCTATTTTGTCTATATACAATATTTTTACATGCTTGATTTATTTTTTCTATTATGCAACTCTCATATATACAGAAGTATAAAATATATTTGCACAGTTTACATAATAATAATAAAGAAGAAAGCATGTAACCTCCCATAGCTTAATAAGTAGCATATTGCCAGAACCTCAAAGCCCCTTGGATGCCTTTCCAGATCTCACAGCCTCCTTAGAGGAAAGACTTCCCTAACTTTCTAATAATCATTTCCTTGCATGTCTTGATATATTTACATATACAGTTGATCCTCATTATTCACCGATTCCGTATTTGCAAACTTGCCTACTCGCTAAAATTTATTTGTAATCCCCAAATCCAATTTCGCGGCACTTTCTTGGTTAATTGCAGGCAAGCGCAGAGTGGTGAAAAATCTGGTTGCCTCACACGTGTTCCCAGGTAGAAACAAGGTGACATTCTGCCTTCAGGTTTCAGCTCTCATACTGTAAATGTGCCCTTTTCACCATCTATTTAGTGCCATATTTTGTGTTTTTGGTTGGTGATTTCACTGTTTAAAATGGCTCCCAAGTATAGTACTGAAGTGCCATTTTAGTGTTCCTAAGCATAAGAAGGTGGCGATGTGTCTCACGGAGAAAATATGTGTGTTAGATAAGCTTCATTCTGGCATGAGTTACAGTGCTGTTAACACTGAGTTCAAAGTCAATAATATATATTAAATAAGGTGTCTTTAAATAGAAACACACAACAAGGTTACACATTGACTGGTTGACAAAATGTTGTGACTAGAGAATCACAGTAACCTAACCCTGTATTGCCCCTGGAGCTATGGTTCAGTATTCACTAATTCACTGCTTGCAGGGGGCTTGATAACCACTGTGCAGAATGAGAATCCACTGTCCATATTCACCACAAGTCAACATAAGATTCAACTTTGACTCTTTCCTTATTTTTACATTTATCTTTTCATACTATATGCATTCTTCTGTAACTTGCCTATTTGGCTAAATACTATGTTTTGCTAAATATTATGTTAATTAAATACAAATATTTTATTTGCCAATGTTGTCGGATGTTAGAATACTCTCACAATAAAATCAGTTACAATTGTTATGATAGCTAGAGAAAACTCCTTACAGTTTTGGTTGTTAAACAAGCAGGCACTGCTTCAGAAGGAAACAGTACAAATAAGTTTTATGACGAATGCCTGGTTGTGGTCAGGTGTTTTAGCGCAGAGTTTCACTATATTTCAGGACAAACTGTAGAATATTCAAATATTTCACAAATATTGTTTGGACCCAAGTCCTGCGCCTTCATGCTTCCTCTCAGTCTGGTGGCAGCTTTTGGTAAAATATTTTAACATGTTGACTTAGTACCGCCAAGTGACACTGCTTCAAGTGACAGAGTAGAAGGTATGCTGAACACATTAACTAGTATGTCTATAATAATGGCATTCCATTTTAATGGAGTGTGGGGGGTAACTTTTAGCCTTTTTCTCACACCTACACTCCATAAACATATCTGCAGTTAATCAAGTAGGCTTATGATTATTTAACTTAATCATCTGAAGCTTGGTACACAGGGCAACCATTTTGTTGAAAGCAGTATTGATGATCTTTAGATGTGGTTTTACGATTATGATCTAAAATTTTATCTAGTTGCAAAAAAAACCCCTAATTTTGAAAAATCAAATGCACTTAACATCTGGCTACACTTAACCAGTCAAGGACAGTTATCTGCCTATTCCCTCTCGAGGAAAATGTTTCTCAAACTGTGGTAGTCTCACATCTGCATAAGAACCATCTGCTGTGCTGATTAAAAATGCTCCTTCCTGCACCCCACCCCAGACTTTCTGAAACTAAAATTTTGAAGATATATGCTTGAAATTTTCATGTTCAATAATTTTCAAGCGCCCATGCCCACTAAGATGATAATTTCTGAGCAGGAAAATTGAGAAATCTTGTCACAGTATGTTGAGATAACTTAAACAAACATGCACTGGTTCCTCAATGGTAGTAAGGGAAAGGCCACTAACTGCATTAATTAAATTAGTATTCAAAGTATAGGCAGCAGGTTCCCTGTGGGTTCTAATTATGCTGCTCTCAATAGTTATTCCAATTAGACTTCTTGTAATGCTAAGGGTTTTATTCTTGAAATTTAGTGTTTTCTGTGTTTTTTGCTTCATAGGGTGGAAGGATTGCAGAAAGAATGTACAAGAGAACATATGACCCTCTACTAACCTTCTTCATTGTGAGACCACTATCAGACGCCCCTGGTTTCTGTGTGCTTGTTTGTTCCAAGGTATTGAAGTTTGGGTGGTTTCCCAAAGCCTCAGGAATGAAGAAAATGGATCCTAATTTCAGCAGCTCTACACCCTTAACTCTAGTGGCTGCTGCCCTAGCTAGAAAAAGTGACATGTACACCAGGAAATGAAAGTGAACCTTCCTTTCCCTATTTTGTCCTTCAACAGCCTCCAGAGACAAAAGTTGTTTGTCTGTAATATTGGATTGTAAAGGTCACTTTTTATTTTATAGCTCTAGGTTGGTTTTTATTTCTAGATATTTTACATGACCCGTGGTAAATTAGACCGTAACCTGTGCTGAAGGACAAACTATAACTATGTCTAACGCCCCAGAACTTCACTTTCCCACTTCAGAGTGAATACTTTAAGATGCCTTAACAAAGTCCTGCAGTCATTCCTTTGGACTGGTACTTAGGCAGTGTATTACGGTTTTTAAAAACTTAAACTCTGGGATAAGACAAACATGGATCGGGCTTTTTAAATACTTACTAGCCGTTTAACATTGGGCAAGTTACTTATTCTATAGAAACCTGATATATTTTCTGCAAAACTGAGACAACCATGGTCCTATATTATGGGACTGCTGTAAGAATTAAGTGAGATAATACATTTCAGACATTTAGAAAAATGATTGATATATAAAAATGATCAATAAATGAGTTATTAAGTCAGATCATATTTTATTATATCCTAACAATCCCTAAACACTTCTAATGATTTTTTAAAATCGTTTTCCTACAAAGTCAATAATAGCACTTTAAGTTTCATTACAAAAGCATGTAAAGAGTGAATTTCAGAATACAACAGTTAAATAAGAGGGATGGCAGGTAGAAAAGAAAAATGCTCTAATTTCACCTTTCAGAATGCAATTGAAATTTAACTTCATGATAACAAGCATTTACTTGCTATTTTTGTACATCCTTAAAATAGATACATAAAGCCTAATATGAGTGGTTAGATGGATGCTATTCCCTATTTTGTTTAAGGTGCCATGGGTCTCTTTGCGTCTGAACAGGGAGAAGATATCCTTGTAGTTTCCAATAGTTGAGCCATGTTTAACTTAATGGTGGGTGTATGCCTGATGCTCAGTAAATGCCCTTTTGAATGAATTAGTAATTAAATGAGAAAACCTTTGGTCACTGCACAAGCATGTCACTCTTGGTGAACTGGCTTTACTGAAGACTGTACATGTATTTATTTTTTTAACCAAGTAACTTTTAAAATAATCCAGGAAATACTTCTTTTTATTTGAATTATAACTCAAAGACATAACCAATGAAATTGTCTGGCATAAAATATT
The DNA here is from genome assembly GCF_057802395.1 of Ceratotherium simum simum. NCBI lineage: Eukaryota > Metazoa > Chordata > Mammalia > Perissodactyla > Rhinocerotidae > Ceratotherium > Ceratotherium simum. The sequence goes on along the minus strand of NC_141928.1, from coordinate 31,618,564 downwards.
GAAAATACCATAAGCCTATAATAATATAAAATCTCATTCAGTTTATTTTCTCCCTATTAAAAGCACCATAAACCATATACTGATTCTTCAAAATAGAAATGAGAATAACCTTGTACAAAGTGAGGCATCCAGTTTGCTGGCAAATAAAACAAATCCCTTTCACGGGGTTTCTACACTGTAATTTGTATGCCAACTGTGTCAAAAAGAAGAAAGGAACAGAGAAAGTGTAAAAATGAACTTAAAATTAAGATAATAAAAGTTTACTCAAATGATCCCAACTCCCAGTCCAAAAGAAATAGTGATCAAAAAGACATTTCTCCAGACACTACTTCAATATGATGTTGAAATTTGAGATAATGGTAGCGCATTTGTAGCCAAGAAAAAATAAATTTTCTAGATGAATCAAATAATCTTTGGATGGCGGCAAGTTATTTGGTCAGAAATCTGGATTCTATTTCTCATCAGCACACAATAAACATGCACACACGTGCACACACCCAAAAGAGTCTGAAGTTTATGCAAAGGTTTATATTAAGTGTAAATTTTATATTAAGTGCACTGAAATAATTTCCAGCATATATAAAAAACACCAAACACTATAAAAATTCTATTTCAAAAGAGCACAATCAACTTCCTAACACAGAAAGGCAGAGCAGACTTCTGGGTTCCCTATTTTTCACACTAAGTACAACTAAAAGCCCTGCATATTATATATAAAACAATAATAATAAGGCCCTAAAAGTTGGAAAAAATAAGGAAAACCAGCTAAGGACCTTGGGACCCAAGAAACAAAACAATACTGAGTTTCCTGAATTTTCATATGTGCCTCATATCTCCCAGGTTTAGAATGGAAGAAGCTGGCAAACCAGAAACAGCAATGGGCACAGACAAAGAAAAGCCCCAATAAATCCTTCTCCCTCTAGTCAAAAGACCAGGAAAGGGACTACCACGAAAGACAGAAAAATTTTAGACTACAACTTCTCTACATCTGCCAACCATGGCCCCACTCCACCAATGCCACTAAAGGTCAAATGGTGAGCCTGGACTTCCAGCTTTGCTTGGCTATAATGAGCTACCCACTTCCTCACTGGGATAGTGTCAGAGAAAGCCTAATAAGAAGCTTGGATTTTCATTCCAACTGGGCAGTAACAACCTCCTCCCCCCTGTAGCAGTTGATACCATGTGGATAACCGGATTTCTACTGTCACCCAGCAGTACGGAGATGCCCCTCCACTTTCTTGCTGAGTTGGCTTCAGGGGAGGCCTACTGGAGAGTCAGGATTTTCACCACCACCAAGCAGTAACAACGTCCCCATGGTGTCAGCAGAGGCCATCCGGGGAGCAGTAACAAGGTATTCCTTTTCTTCCGAGTCAGGGTAGTAACTGCAGAGGTCCAGTGAGGAGCCAGAACTCCCTCCCTTGCCCAGCACAGCAGTCATGAAGAGCCTCTCATACTCACAGGTGTCAATAGAGGCAGAGCGGGGAAACTGGACTTCTACCCTCCTCCCTTTCCCTGCCAGAACAGTGTCAGAGAAAGCCAGATTAAATAGAATACTTGAATAAGTTCCAGAGTCTTATACTAACAACAATGTAAAAAAGTCACCCATCCATGTTGTCACATGGACATTGAGGGTATAATGCAAAGTGAAATAAGTCAGAGGGAGAAGGTCAAATACCGTATGATTTCCTTCATTAAGTAGTAGATAATAACAACAATAAACAAACACAAAGGGACAGAGATTGGATTGGTGGTTACCAGAGGGTAAGGGGGGAGGGAGGAGGGTGAAAGGGATAATTCGGTACATGTGTGTGGTGATGGGTTGTAATTAGTATTTTGGTGGTGAACATGATGTAATCTATGCAGAAATAGAAGTACAATGATGTATACCTGAAATTTTTACAATGTTATAAACCAATGTTACTGCAATAAACAAAAAATTAAAAAAATAAAAAAATAAATAAAAAATAAAAAATAAAAAAATAAAAAAGTCACCCATATTATTATTACCATAAAAGTCACCCAAATAAGGAAAACTGCAACTTGAGTGAACAAGACCCAAAACCTAACTAATAGAGATGTTAGAATTATCTAACAAAACTTTTAAAGCACACATCATAAAAATGCTTCAACAAGCAATTATGAACATACTTGAAACAAATAAAAAATATAAAGTTTCAACAAGCAAATAGTGTCATAGAGACATATAAGATATAAAGAAGAACCAAATAGAAATTTTAGAACTGAAAAATACAGTTCTAAATAATAATAATAAAAATACCTCCAGACACAAAAATTCAATGTTGGCTTTAACAGCAGAATGGAGCATACAGAGGAACAAATTAGTAAACTGGAAAATAGAGCAATGGATTACCCAATCTGAACAAGAGTCAGGAAATCAATTGGAAAAAAAAAAAGCAAAGCCTCAAGGACTTGTGGAAAGTATAACAAAAGATCTAACACTTATTTTATTGGAGTCCAGCAAAGATAAGAAAAAGAGGTGAAGCTGAAAAGGTACCTGAAGGAATAAGGAGTAAAACTTTCCAAATTTGGCAGAAAGCATAAATCTACAGATTCAACAAGCTAAATAAACCTGGAATAGGATAAACACAATATGATTCACTGCAAAGCATATCATAGCCACAGTTGGGAAAATGAAAGGCAAAGAAAATACCCTGAAAGTGGCCAGAGATAGCTGATACCTAACCTGGAACCAATTCAGAAGACAGTACATTTCTTACAGGAAATGTTGGAGGCCAGAATGAAGTGGCACTACATATTTTAAATGCTGAAAGAAAAGAACTGACAAACCAGAATTCTATATCTAGTGAAAGTATCCTACAAGGATGAGAGAAAACTATGTGAATTTGTTGTCCACAGACCTACCCTAAAAGAATGGCTAAATGGAGTTCTCTAACCACAAAAGAATCCTGGAACATAAGGAATGAAGAAAGAACAACAGAAATAGTAAAGATAGGTAAATATACATTATTTTTCTCAGTTTGAATTTTCTAAATTATGTTTGATGGTTAAAGCAAAAGTCATAATACTCTGATATACTTCTCAATTAATGTAGAGAAAATATTTAAGGCAATTATATAATAAATGAGGAAGGTAAAGGGACACAAAGGGAGATAAAGTTTGTACATTTTATAGTTTGTTCAACCTGGCAAAATGTCAACACCAGCAGACTGTGATAAGTTATATATATAATGTAACACCAAGAGTAACTTTTAAAAAACTATACAAAGAGATGCACTCAAAACACAAAAGATACATCAATTCCAAAAAAAGTTCAAGTAACCCAAAAGAAGATAGGAAAAAGAAAATATAGAAATCAAAAAACAGAATAGAAAACAAAATGGCGGACTAAAGCTCTAAGATATCAATAATTTAATATTAGATATAAATGGTCTAAATACACCCATTAAAAGTCAGATATTGGTAGAGTAAATTAAAAAAATATGACCCAATTAAAAGCTGTCTACAAGAAACTCACTTCAAATATTATGATATAAGTAGGTTGAAAGTAAAACGATGGAAAAAGTGTATCACACAAAAAATAACAAAAGAAAGCAGAAGTAGTTATATTAACATTAGATAAAGTAGGCTTGAAAGCAAAGACAACTAATGAAGCAAGAGAGACAGAGAGACAAAAAAACAGAAAGAGGGAAACAGAGAGAGTGACAGAGACAGAAAGACATATCATAAAATTCAGATTAACAAGAATATCAAGACAAATTTTTAAAGCTACCAATGGAAAAATACAAAATTTCTATAAAGAAACTCATTTCATCTGCAAAAGATCACAGAAAACAGTATAGTAACATCTGAAAAGTATGGAGAGCAGAGAAACCAGAATTTTATGCTTAGCTAAACCATCATTCAAAATTGATTGCCAAATAAAGAATTTTTCAGAAATGAGAAGTCCAAGAGCTTAAACGCCATAGCCTCTCATTAAAATAATAATGTCAATAATGGTATATTTCAACAAGAGAAATAAGTCAGGCAGTGGGGGGTGGGGGAGCCTTGAACTGAAACAAAATACACTGAGTACAGAAATTGATTAATGATACTGATAAATACTATTTGACCATAAAACTAACCATATTCTATTTTGTTTTATTTTTTAAGATGAAATTAAAAAATAAAAGGAAGATGAGCAAGTTAATTCAATGAGTGGTAAATATGCCATCGTCATTGTCCCATTCAGGAGGAGTATACACAAGTTACTGAATGACAAGTTTTAAAAATACATATATATAGTTGTTTATGCCTGTTAAATTATGTGTGTTTACTAAAATAATATAGATATACAATCAATAGCTTGCAAAGCACGTGAGGACAAAAAAATAAATAAAATTACATAATGGACTGACTATAGAAACTTTTTTCTTTGAAATAAAAGACAATAGGAAAAAAATAAAAGCAAGTGTGGGAAACAAACTATGGAATACGTTATTACAAATAAGCCCAAAATATGAGTAATTCCAGTCACTATAAATGGATTAAACTCAACAGTTAAAAGACAGATGTAAGAGATTCTACTAACTTGGGAACACAATTACATTCACCTTCCATTTCAGTGACAAATCCAAGATCTCTGACTCTAGAAGGTTCTTTGGCTCCAAGGTCAACTACGAGTAAGTGAAATCTTGAATTTCCTTGAGATCCTGCCCAAGGACCTGCTTAGTCTTTGGTCCTGACCAAGAAAACTGTTGCAGAATTCCTTCCTACTTTGAGAAGAGTGAGCAATGAAACAGAAATCTCTCAATTCTGGCAGGAGCTTGCTTCTCAGAGATCTGTGGATCCTGTGGAAGTATTGGGAGTACATCGACATTGGCCCTTGTAAAAGTCAGGTCCTTTAAGCTGCCAAGAGATTAAGCAAGTAGGCAGAGTTCTCCACTCCACACATGCTGGCGGATGAAGAAGAGATCTGACAGGAGGGAAGATCTTACCAGATGCCTGTGCAAGGGACAGGCATCTTGTCTACTATTACATTGTAGGCTCATAGGTGTGGATACCTTTTTGAAGGCTAAAAATAAACTTCTGCTAGACCTCTCTCACAATTTGATCAGAATCTTTCAACCTTCGGGAGATATAGATGCCTATATTTTTATAGATGTGATATCACAACAAAATTTGCGGCAGAAATTATACACACACACACATTGTAAATGTATATGTATATGCATATTATTGGAGAAATATAATTAAAAACAAAAACTTTGTCAACCCAGAAACCCTTTCCACAAATGTTGTAGAGAAAGAAAACACTTTTATTGTGGAATAAGTGTTAAACTGGAATGTGATGTGCATCAAGGGCAGTCCACTAAGAGACTGCAAATACAGAAAGAAATCTCACTCTTTTATACAGCCAAGCAGCTACAACTCGTTATATTTTAAAGATAAAGAATAACCAGTCCTCGGGGCTGGCCCGGTGGCCTAGTGGTTGGGTTCGAGCACTCCACTTTGGTGGCCCAGGATTGGCGGGTTCGGACCTCGGGCGTGGACCTACACACCACTCAAGCCGTGTGTAGATACATATCTACAAGCGGTGAGGTGGCAGCGTCCCACGTACAAAATAGAGGAAGACTGGCACAAATGTTAGCTCAGGGACAATCTTCCTCACCAAAAAAAAATAATAATAACCAGTCCTCAAGTAAGAGGACTTGACAGCACCTTTTGTCACACATCCTAAATTTATCTGTTAATTGGGCTGACCACTTGTGTTAGCGAGTTGACTTTATCCAGAGGAGAAACAAACCTCTCATATCTTTACAGCACGAGGTCGTTTTACAACTTGAAACAAGGTTCCTACTGAAGTTAGGCTCCTGCCCTGCCACGGAAACTGGGAGATAGGAGTGCTATCTCCCTTGATGGTTACATTTCAAAGAAATATAAATGTAAATCCATTTATATATATATCTGTAGACACATATCTTATGTCTATATATACTCTTCAGTTTAGTCATCCCCTTATCCTCCTCCAGTCTTTATTTTCTAGGTCTGTTAACCACGACTGTATCCCACACGTTATCTTCTATTGTCAACATCAAAATAGATTTTTGTCTTCCTTTTTTCAAATAAAATATGCTGCCTTGAGTGACTCAGCTTATTCAATTACACATTAATAAAGTTGCTGAATAAATTTGGCACATACTATAATAAATAAATATTTGCGAATTTCAAAAAACATCTTAATTCAATTTAAAATAAACCCTTCTACTGCCATTATCTGAAATTTACACATGATCTTATTTCAGAGATCTGTGTCTATTTTAAAAATCTCACTGAGAATATATCCACATTTGGCAGTAATTGTGTACAAGAGAGTCATGTATTGTTAATTAATGAAATGCAAATCGCTTCCAACAAACTAATTTCTTAGGCTTTTCAAAATATTATTCTCTGCCCCAGAGTATAAGCAGAAGGTTGAGGAAGAAAAAATGAAACTAGGAACAATTATCCAAATATCTTTCCCTTTAGAAATCATACATTTCCTTTGCTAGAGGTTTTATTCCTTACTGCTTCTGTCAGTTTTTGTGAATCCTGTGGTCAGAGACTATATCTTCCTCTATCAAATATTATATTCATTTAAAATACAATAGAACATAATAACACATCTCATATGTGAATAATAAATACATTTTTAAGGTTGTTTTAGTGATTGAGGTCTGATATGTGATCAGAATTCCTAAACTATACACATTCCCAAATCAAATAATGGTTGAAATAGAAACTTTGTATTTTAAATTTTTTTCCCCATTATACCCTAGTCCTGGAGCAGAAGAGGCATTCCATAAGTATATTGACTGAAAGAATGAATGATGATACTGCCTCAAATCCAAAATGTCACGAGAGGATGTTTTTTAGCTCTATAATACAAAATTGCCAGAATATTTCCAGCCTGGTAACCATCACATTTATATTCACAGAGAGAGGACCAAAAATGAATGGTGCTAGTGTAAACTTTACAGCTCTGAAATAACAACTGTGCCTTCAGATGTTTAAAAATTCTATAGTTTAAAGAAAATGTATACTTTTAAAAAGACTAATAAGCATGAAACTGCTTGAATGTCTAAATATCTTGACACACCAAAAACAATTTAAGACCAAGGACTATGACGTTTTAGTTAATATGTCTAGTTCCTCATTCCTTTGTCACCTCCCTAGTAATTAGGTTCTCTGATGCCTCCCATTTGGCTGTTCACCAAGATGCTTAAGGTGCACTTATTCTTCTAAATCAATTACTTCTTGTCCTGACTACCAACTCCCCGATACCATCAACTCCACCTAATTCTTTCAAGGAGACAGACTATTGAACTAACTGAATCATATTTCTAGTGGTTGTTAATGATTTAATGTGCTCATCCTCCCAGATAATATATTTGCATTTTAACAGGAAAATGAAATGTCTTAGTAGAAGAAATGACTACTGTGATAATTTCAGATAGACTGTGAATATTAATGCACTTTAAGTGAAGATCCTTGGAAAGATAAGATTGAGTTTGTTGAACAGTAAAATGTTACTGTCAATTATTTCAAAAATATGTTTGGGGAAATCAATTCCTCTGTATGGTTATTTCAATAAAAATGTTGGGCCAAAGAACTAGGCAAAAACTGCCCATTTAATCTAGGAAAAATAGCACATAGTAAGTAAAAATCTGAGAATAAAACTAAGCAATTACTAGTTGAAATGAAATTATCAGTTATTTATACAACTATACTTTCAGCTCTGACTTTGTGTTTTATCAGCTCCTTAGATTCACTTTTTATAGATTTATGGGGATATAATTGACATACAATAAAGTTCACATATTTAAGGGGTATAGTTTGATAAGGTTGATATATCTATAAGTCTGTGAAACTATTACCACAAACAACATATTTATCACCTCCTGAAATTTCCACACACCCTTTTGCAGTCAATTTCTCTTACTTCCTACCCCCACTACCCACAATCCTCTGGTATCTACTGACCTGCTTTGTCACTAGAGATTAGTTTGCATTTTACAGAATTTCTCCAAAATAGAATCATACAGAATGTAATGTATTTTTTCTGAACTCTCTCATTCAGCATAATTATTTTAAGTTTCATTCATATTGTTGCATCTATCAATAGTTTATTCCTTTGTGTGCTTGAGTTGTACTGCACTGTATGGCTAGATTACACTTTTTTTATACATTCACTTGTTGATGGACATTTGTGTAGTTTTCAGATTTTATCTATTTCAAATAAAGCTGCTAAAAATATGTGTGTTCAATTTTTGGTATGAACTCATGCTTTCATTTATATCAGGTGAATGACCTAGGAGTAGAATGGTTGGATCATATGGAAGGTATATCAACACCTTAAAAAAAATAAACTGTTTTTTTAGAAATACAAAAAATTACAAAGATGGTACAGAGAGTTCTCATATACTTCATACCCTGAATCCCCTATTATCAGCATCTTACCTTAGTAAGGCATATTTGCCACAATTAGTGAACCATTACTGATTCATTATTAGAAACTAAAGTCCAAACTTAGATTTCTTTAGTTTTTACCTAATGTTCTTTTTCTGTTCCAGATTCCTGTCTAGGATATCACATTTAGTTGTCATGTCTCCTTAAGCTGCTCATGGCTGTGATAATTTCTCAGACCTTCCATGTTTGTTTATTTTGGTTGATGATGACTTTGTCCCCCAGCTTTATTGAAGCATAATTGACAATTAAAAATTGTATATACTTAAAGTATACAACTTGGTTATTTGATAAATGTATATATTGTCAAATATTCACTACAAACTAATTAACATATCCATCACCTCAGTTACCATTTTCTTTTTACTTTTTCGTGGTAATAACACTTAAGATATACCATCTTAGCAAATTTCAAATATACAATATGATACTATTAACTTTCTTTTGATGGCTTAGGGAGTGTTGAAAAGTACCAGTCAGATATTTTGTAGGATGCCTCTCTATTGGGATTTGTCTAATGTTTTCTCACGATTAGACTGGGTTTTATATTTTGGAGAGGAAAACCAGAGAATTACACTTGCATTTTAATAATATGGAAAGCACATCCTATCAAATAATTTATCACTCTGGATGTTAACCCTGATCATCTGACTGAGGATGTTTGCCAGGTTTCTCTCACTGTTACACTTTTCCCCCTTTTCCACACTTTAGAACGAAGTCAATATGCACAGCCCACACGTAAGCAATAGAGAGTTATGCTTCTCCTCTGTGAGGGAGGGGTACCAACATAAATATTTGGGATTCTTGTGGATAGAGATTTGTCTGTTCTCCCTATTGATTTATTTATTTAGAATAAATATCCAATCATGTATTTATATTAGTATTGCCTCATAGATATCTATTTTCTATTTTGAAAGTCCTTACATATTCTGAATACAAATCATTTGTGAGATATATGGTTTGTAAATACTTTGCCCCAGTCTGTTGCTTGTCTTTCATTCTCTAGGGTGACTTCCAAAGAGCAGAAGATTTTAATTTTGATGAAGTTCCATTTATCATTATTTTTCTCTTTTATAGGTCATGCATTTGGTGCCATATCTAAGAAATCTTTGCCTATCCAAGGGCACAAAGATTTATTTACATGATTTCTTTCAGCGTGTATACTTTTATATTTAATGTTTAGATCTATGAACCATTTTAAGCCAATCTTAGTATATGCTGCATAGTGTGGTCAAGGTTCAATTTTATTTTTGAGTAAGCATTCAACTAGAATGTGGGGGCCAGCTCTGTGGCTTAGTGGTTAAGTTCGCACGCTCTGCTACTAGCAGCCCAGGTTCGGATCCTGGGCACGCACCGACGCATCGCTTCTCCGGCCATGCTGAGAGCACATACAGCAACTAGAAGGATGTGCAACTATGACATACAACTATCTACTGGGGCTTTGGGGGGAAAAAAAAAAAAGGAGGAGGATTGGCAATAGATGTTAGCTCAGAGCCGGTCTTCCTCAGCAAAAAAAGAGGAGGATTAGCATGGATGTTAGCTCAGGGCTGATCTTCCTTACAAAAAAAAAAAAAAAAACTAGAATGTGATGTACAACACAGGCAGTCCCCTAAGAGATCGCAAGAAATCTCTCCTTTACATAGCCAAGCAGCTACAACCTGATACATACATGTTCTCAAAATACATAACTAGTCCTCAGGTAAGAGGACTTGACAGTACTATTTGTCACATTTGGTGCATCCATTTCACCTGGTAATTGGGGTCATCGTTGGTCTTTGCTAATTGGCTTTGTCCAAAGGAAAAATAAACTTCTCATATCTTTATGACGAAGGTAGTTTTGCAACTTGGGGTAAGGTGCCTGCCTAAGTTAGGTTCCTAACTTCTCAGAGAAACTGAGAGACATGGGGCATTATCTTTCTTGATGATTACATTGCAAAGAGATGGTTCTCAGGTCCTGGAAAAAGATATCGCTGAGCTATGACCAAGTCACCTCTCAGCCGAAAGAGATCAAGCTGAGGGTGACTGCCCAGGGCAGGAGCTCAGTGTGGTTTAGAAATGAAATTGAGAGTCTTGGCAAAAGGCTTACATAGCTTTTAAAAAGATTTACATACATTTAAAAGAAACGACAAAGAATTTACAAGTTTTCTAAAGTAAATGCTCTAAGAAAAGGAAAGAAGTCTCCTCCCTTACTTTCAACAGGGAGAATTAAGCCTCTTATTTTAAATTTGTATTTGCCCTTACAATCTTCAGTGATAATTCTGTGCCCACACTCTATCAATTTTTCAGAGAGGAGTGTTAAAATCTCTTACTATAACTGTGGATTTGTCTATTTCTCCTTGAAATCAGTTTTGTTACATGTGTAATTCTCTGATAAGGTGCACAAATGCTAAGGAGTTTCATGTCTTCTTGACGAATTGACCCTTTTTTTCAATAAGAAATGACCTTGGTAACATTCCTTCTCTGAAATCTACTTTATCTGTTGTCAGTGTATCCATTCTAGCTTTCATCTGATTAATATTAGCATGGTATAGTTAAAAAATCTTTTCCTTTATTCCGCTTGTGTTTAACAAAGGTGTCCGCATGCACCATTTATTTGCACTTTTACTCAATCTGATCATCTGTTTTCCACTTACGATGTTTAGTCCACTGATCTTTAATGTGATTATTGATACAGCTGGTTTTAAATTCACCAAATTGCTATTTGTTTTTCTCTTTGTCCCATCTGTTCTTGTGCCCTTCCCCTTTTTAAAAATTGTTTTTATTGCTGTTTTGTTTTGTTTTGTTTTGCTGAGGGAGATTTGCCCTGAGCTAACATCTGTTGCCAATCTTCATCTTTTTGCTTGAGGAAGATTCACCCTGAGCTAACATCTGTGCCAATCTTCCTCTATTTTGTATGTGGGTCACCGCCACAGCACGGCCCCCAATGAGTAGTGTAGGTCCATGCCTGGAAACCGAGCCCAGGCCGCCACAGCAGAGCACGCCGAACATAACCACCAGGCCATGGGGCTGGTCCCAAAATTAAATTGTATTTTTAAAATTCTACTTTATCTCCTTTGTTATCTACTGGCTGCTTCTCTTTTTTTTTTTTTTTTTTTGCTTTCAGTGGGTTTATAGTAAACATCTTTAACTCACATTAGTATATTTTGACTTGTATTACACAACTTTATGTGTCATATACAAAACTTAAAATAATATACTTCTACACCTAAACTCCTGGCCCCTTCTTGGCCTTTGTGCTATTATTTTCATTTATTTTATTTCTACATAGAGAATAAACCCCACATTATTATTGTTGATTTGCTTTAAATAGCTAATTACCTTTAAAAAATTTTTAAATAAGAAAAATAGAGTTTTAAAAAATATTTACTCAGATATTTATCATCTTCTCTGTTCTTCCTTTGTGTAGATCCAGATATACCTACAGTATCTTTATTCTCCTGTCTGAAAGACTTCTTTTAATATACCTATAAGTGAGGGGCTGCTGGTAATGAGATCTTTTAGCCTTTTTATGCCTGAGTTAGTATTCTCATTAATATTTAAAAGATCTTTTAAATACAATTTTAAATAGTCTTGTTTATTGTGGTTGGAGTATTTCCACCTTTGCAGATCTGTAGTTTTATGGTTTTAATCAAATTGGGGAAAGTTTTTCATCATTTATTTTTCAAATATTTTTTTCAGTCTTCTTCCCTCTCCTTTAGGAACTCCCACTAACACTGATATTAGACCATCTGAAATTGTCCCACAACTCACTGATACTCACTTCATTCTTTGTTGTTGTTGGAGTTTATCTCTGTGTGTTTTATTTTGGATAGTTTCTATTGTTATGCCTTCAAATTAACTTACTTTGCCTTATGCAATGTCTAATCTGCTGTTAATTTCACCCAGTGTATTTTTTTTATCTCAAATATTGTAGTTTTCATCTCTAGAAGTTTATTTGGGCCTTTTTATTTCTCCCATATCTGTACTTGATATACAGTCATCTCTCAAACCTTGTGAATACAGAGAATATATTTTAATAACATTTTAGTGTCTTTGTGTACTAGTTCTATTATTAATGTACTTGCAAGGTTTGTTAATCTGATTTTTTTCTCATCATGAGTCATATTTTCCCGCATCTTTGCATTCCTGGTATTTTTCTTAACTGGATGGTGATATTATGAATTTTCTCCTGTTGGAAGCTGGATATGTTGCATTTTTATAAATATTCTTTACTTTGGCATTCAGTCAAATTGCTTGAAAATCTTGTTCAGGTCTAGCTTTTAAGATTCGTAAATGAGACCAGTGGTCTTTGGGTAATTTTAGGTCAAATCCTTCCAATTATTCTACCCAATGTCCCATGAATAATGATGTTTTCCGCCCTTGCTGGTGAGAAATGACGTTGTCCCAGCTCTATGTGAGCTCCTGGGATTGTTCTCTCTGTTCCTTTTGCCCACTTCTTTTCCCAGCCTCAGGCCACTTTCTTACTTACGTCTGCTGATTAAAACTCAGCTGAAAACTCAGAAGGGGCCCTTGCAGGTCTTCGGATTTATCCCTCTGAGAAGCTTTCTCCTCTCAGGTACTCTGTCTTGCAATCTCTAACTGCCACGACTTCACTGCATTCCCAACTGCTAACCTTAACTCAAGGAGTCCAATAGATTCTGCCAGGTTTTCCAGTCTCTATGACGTAGCCTAGAAATCCCCTCCCATCAGGAAGCCTCCATAACCCGAGACGTAGAAAAAAAATTTTTTCTGGTACAAGTACAATTGATTCAATTCCACTCCAACAACCATGAAAGAAGACAATTTTGTATCTATTAACAAATTCATTTCAGCATTGTGATTGCCTATGTATGTGTCTGTTCCTTGGATTCTCCTTTGAATCACTTTTTAACAACTTATTGTTTCCCCTATTAATTAACAGGTCAAATCAAATAATTGGCATATGTTCATTTTATATTTGAAAAGTAATGATTTTACTTTTTTTAAAAAATTACATTTTAAAAAAATGTAGGTGTAATACTCCATTGAGTGGAATTTTCTTAACTATTGTACAATTGATAGATATCTGGATATTTTTTATTTTTGCTATTATAAATTCATCACATTTATTTCATGCATATGGCTTATCTATTATTCTATTTAAAAACTCTTATTTAGGAAAAATCCAAAGTATATATAAATAAGTCAAAAGAGATAATCATTTTTGAAGATCATTATATAAATTGCTTAGTTGGGACTTTAGTTCTCAGTACTCAACTTGCTAGTATGGCTGACCATCTCTAATATAGATTGTTAGTTGCAGTAATTTTCACAGTAAAGATACTGTATTTTTCAGCATTAAGTAACCCTGTTATAATGCTTCTGAGATATAACTTTAAGATGCATAATGGGATTTTAATTCTGTTTTTTTTTGTGTTAAAAATAGCTCATAACAACTAGAAAGTCCAAGTTTGCTAGTTTAATATGTTTAAAGCCAGCGCTTCTATAGGCCCTACTGGCACTAATTTATAGGCTCCTGCTGTAGGCACTTTCTTTCTTTATGGCCTCATTTAAGATGATGTAAAGTCACCAAGGGCACGTATGGCATAAAGACTCATTTCTGAGGTTAAAAATAAATAGTAAGTACTGCCAAGTGAGTTCTTGTGCATATATGTTTGAGTGTATGTGCATTTTTCATTTAGTAAAGTTTCTTTAAATAAGAAATAATTCTTTACATTTTATTCCTAATAGTAGGTCAGAGAAGTTACATGAGAAAAAATGATGTTCAGGGTCAACCAACCACCTTCCATTTCACAGTCATCACCTACTGATTTGAAATAATATAATTCAGAAGCAAATTCCCCCTCACAATATTTTAAGTGTACCTTTATTGATATTTCTACCAATGTGTCTAGTTCTAATTGAAACCACATGATTGTAGTATTCTTATTTTTTTTTTATTAGGTTGAATCCAAAACAAAGCAAGCAGAAGTGACAATCAGGGCTCTTAATTTAAACTTTAGAAATAGGGATTTGAACTTTACCAAAATTTACAAATGAAAAGCTTGACACTGGATCTAATGTTCAAAAATAGATTTACTAATAAACTTGTGAAGGGACAGTGAAATTATATGTCCATTTATTTATTCTTATGTTTATATACTTTTACTAAAACAATTTCTTGAGTATCTGTTGTATGTCAGGATAAATATTGGTAGGTAGAAATAAAAATATAAGTCCTATGCTGTTATTGCCTTAAAGATATTTTAGAAATGCTACGTAAGAAAGTCCCACAGAATTAGAAAATTAAGGGGACCAATTCTCTGGGGGCATTATAGAAAGATTCATAATTAAGCACACGTTTCAGTTGGTCTGAAAAAGGGAGAGATTAACATTTCTGAAGTTAGGGAATGAATGCCAGGCAGAAGAAACAGGTAGAAGCGGGAAGTTTTACCCTGTGCTTAAGGAAGAATTCAGGCACAATCTACATAAGCTTTGCGGAGAAATAAGACAAACTGATAGATTCGATAGAGAGGAATTAGGTTGAGATCAAACAATGCGAGATTAGTGTGGATATTATAGTATTTTTGATCTTTTCCCACTGGAGAATTTTAGGGTAGTAAAAGAAATAATTAAATCTTCAGGAGTGATTGCATAGGAGAAACCGGAGCAGGTAGATCAATTAGGAGGCTCTTACGCTAATCTTAATAAAAATTGTGGTATTTAGAATGAAGATGACCAGATAGATCAAAGGACTTTCACACATGGAATTTTAGAATGAAATGGGGAGAAGATTTTTCAAAAGTGTGTTAATTAATATCAGGTCCCGATTTTCATGTTGTTTTATCAAGCATAACTTCATAAAAGATTAATTCCAACTACAATAATTATTATTTAGCATTGTAAGAGGCAAGACACCTATCTCAAGAATTATTTCAGCCTTCCCATTTTGAAGATTCAAAATACTTGTTTTTTGGTGAGGAAGACTGGGCCTGAGCTAACATCTGTTGCCAATCTTCCTCTTTTTTGTATATGGGACACTGCCACAGCATGGCTTGATGAGTGGTGTGTAGGTCCACACCCGGGATCCAAATGCGTAAATCCCACGCCACCAAAGCGGAGCAGCACATGAACTTAACCACTATGTGACCAGATCAGCCCCATTCTAGTGTTTCTTGATGGCCAGGGATGGTGGTAATGTTATTCCTACATCAGAATAGAGCCGGTGGTTGCCCCAGAGTTGGTAGCTTCCCTAAATTTCAAGATGTTTGTTCTGAGAGTCATACGAAAAGCCCAGAGTATAATTTGGTTCTATAATCATTCCAATGATTTTCTTTAAAATATCTAGAATGGTGTCTGTTGTTTGCATTGAACTATGACCAACTATTAGGTTTGTGTTACAGAAGATAAAAACAGTTTCAACTTAATATTCTTGAAAAATTACAACACATACACCCCCAAAACTAGTTCTATGTGAAAACTTAAAAATTTTTGAGACGTAATTAATATCATCAGATTCACCCTGCTAACATGTACAACGCAGGTTTTTTTTTCTTTTAGTATATTCACAAGGTTGCACGATCATCACCACTATCTAATTCCAGAATATTTTCACCACCCCAGGAAGAAACCCTGTACCCATTAACAGTCACTTCCCATTTCCCCCTTTTGTCATCCCTTGTTAACCACTAATCTACTTTCTGTCTCCATGAATTTACCTGTTCTGGAGATTTCATATAATTGGAATCATACAGTAAGTGGCCTGGCTTCTTTTATTTAGCATAATGTTGTCAAAGTTCATTCATATTTAGCATTTATCAGTATTTTACTCCTAATTTTTATGTCTGATTAAAATTCCATTGTATGCATGTATCATATTGCAATTATCTATTCATCAGATGATGAACATTTGGGTTATTTCCACTTTTGGCTGTTATGAATAAGGCTGCAAGGAACATGTTTTTAATGAGGACATATTTTTTCAATTCTTTTGGGTTTACCTAGGCATGGAATTGCTGGGTCATATGGTAATTCTATGTTTAACTTTGAAGAACTGCCAAACTGTTTTCCACAGCAGGGACCATTTTACATTCCCAGCAGCAAATGCATGAGGTTTCCAATTTGTCTATATCCTTATCAACACTTGTTATCATCCATTTCTATATGAAAATTTTGTAATAGACGTGAACTGTACTTCCGACAGCAGGAGCCTTATGATAGACAGGTATTTGATAAAAATGAAGGCTGATGAATGAAAGATAATAACATAAAAAAAAAAAAAACAGAAAAGTCAAAGATTTTAAAACTCTAGAAATTGTGGACTCCTATTAATAAATAATCAGTTAATTTCCATTACATTACATTTGCCTGTCAGTTTGGTGAGCATATTTTCCAAACCAGAGATAATTTTTAAAAAATCAGAATTTTTATCAATAAGTAGAAATCATAAAATCTATACACTATCAGAAAATTAAGGATATATTTTCATGAAATTTAAAGGATTTCTTTTGGAAATAATCCCTTTTTTCTATATTTATTAAATATATCCTTATGCTAAAAATTTCACAGTATCTGCTTTCAAAAATTTTTAAATTTCTCATAATAGCACAACCTAGAGGCAGACATTGTAATTATTTTATTTAACAATTTTAAGAAATAGACATTGGAATCAAAGAGGATTAAATCTTGGCTCTGGCACTTAAAAGCTATGTTTTTGGATGTCAATTTATTTTTATTCAATATCTCATTTGTAAATAGAGGATATTATATTTTAAATACAAAGGA
The DNA here is from genome assembly GCF_057802395.1 of Ceratotherium simum simum. NCBI lineage: Eukaryota > Metazoa > Chordata > Mammalia > Perissodactyla > Rhinocerotidae > Ceratotherium > Ceratotherium simum. Next base: position 31,601,359 of record NC_141928.1, on the reverse strand, counting down.
TTACTTGAGAAAAAAAGAAATATTGGATATAAAATGGGTTTTAGAACAATAGCTAGGAAACATCAAATTCATAAATGCAGCACAGCTATTCTTATTGACTACCCATGCATCTAGAAGGTTTTTTTTCCTATACTTCTTTCTTAATGTATGACATATTTAATGTTATAGCAAAAACTATTCTTTACTTAACATTTCATCCTAGATATGGTCCCAGACAATTAAAAACTTCCTTAAACACAATTTCGTTTTCTGGCTAACATTCTCTATTTGGAAAATAATTTATATAAATATATAAATGACTGTGTGCTTTCAATTTACAGCTATTAAAATTATTCCATAATAAATATTTATAAATTATTTTTCTTCATATTTTTTAGTATTTTCCTAAAAGAGGGATTCATAAAAATCTATTTGCCTTGAAGTACCTGGATACACTTAAAGCTCTCCATATATATTGCCAAATTTAAACATACACTTCTTAAACAATCTTTTTAAAATGAATTAATAGAGTTTATATTTAGAACAGTTTTAAATTTACAGAAAAATTGAGCGGATAGTACAGAGAGTACCATATACTGTCCCTTCCTCCTAATTATTTCCCCTATTAATAACATCTTGCATTGGCATAGAACATCTGATACAATTAATGAACCACTATTGTTATATCATTATTAACTAGAGCTCATTTTTATTATTGATTTGTACAATTAGAATGTTTGAAAATAAGCAAAAAAAATCTACAGATACAGCTTTGATTGTATATCTACCCACACAGGGATGTATTTCAGCCTCACTCAGCCATAGAACAATGACACTATTATTAAGATAGTCATATAAATAAATCAGTAGGTGACTTTCCTTTCATATATTTTTGTGCAATTATTAACCAAATAATGAATATAATCTATTTATGTCATTGTATTAAGTGTATTATACTAGCCAAAGAAAAATAGAATCAGTGGCCATTCATTAAAGCATAAATGCAAACTGTAGCATTTGTTAATAGTGGTAATAAAAAAAATAACGATAGTGCTACTCATAATTAGACCTAACTTCTGTGAGAACTTACTTGCTACCAGATGTCCTTTATGTGCATTGCTTCATTTAAGTCTCTTAACATCATAAAGATCTCGTTATCTCTATTTTACAGATAAAGAAAATGATACAGCGATTAAGTAAAATAACTTGAGCATCACACAGCTAGTATACTGAAGTGGGATTTAAAACAAAATCGTCTGCTCCAAAGACTATTATGCTATAGCCACAAAGTTACACTTGCTATGTCCCTTGAGCAAATCCCTTAAAAACCTCCCAAATCACTCTTCTGCAAACAAGCAGAAAGTCAACTAAAAGTTTTTTTTTTTTTACAACTTGTGAAAGTAATATCATAATATCAAATAATAACCATTTTAAATGAGCAAAATGAATGCAGAATATGATCCAGTGGCTACTAAATATTGTCTACTTTTTATATAATGACACTTAAAAGAGGAAAGTGGTTCAAGCAAGTTGTCCCTTATCTCAACTTACTTTGAATTTGTCTTTTTCTTTTTTTAATGTGCTAGAAGGGACCAAATCTTCCACCAATGAAAACAACATTTATTTATATATGGGTCATTTATTTCATTTGCCCAGACACGACTGCCTGTATTATTTCTCTGTAAACAACTGGAAATAATTCATCAATCTCAGGAAAAAGTGGCTAATCTTTACTAATTAGTGATTAGTTTCTGCAGCATGATAAACTGTCTTTCTACCATGTGTCTATAGAGAATATAAGACATCCTTTAACAACATAAAGAGAAAAATAATCATCATAAGTTTTTTTACTTGTAGGTTAGCAACCTGGAGTCTGGAGAGCATTTAAAAATATTTTGGAGAAATATTTTTTCAGTCACAAAATTAAAATAAGAGTCTGTGTAAGAATTTCAAATCCTCAACTATCAAATAAGAAGTAAATAATTAACTCTTGCAATTTATAAAATGAGAAACAGGTACATAAGCAGATAATATGAGTGCAATTGTATATCCCAGGGATATAAATGTTGCTCATTGTTTAATGAGGTACAGGAACGTACAAAATGCATGGGAGGAGGCAATTGCATTTATTAAAATATCTCTGTTCTACTTTGTTTTGTATGTAATTTTTTTTAAAGTAGGCCGTGACAAATTTTTAAACATATTTAACAAACAGATTTTAAAAGATAAATTTTTTTTTTAAAGATTTTATTTATTTATTTTTTCCCCCCAAAGCCCCAGTAGATAGTTGTATGTCATAGCTGCACATCCTTCTAGTTGCTGTATGTGGCACGCAGCCTCAGCATGGCCAGAGAAGCAGTGGGTTGGTGCGCGCCCGGGATCCGAACCCGGGCCGCCAGTAGCGGAGAGCGAGCACTTAACCGCTAAGCCAAGGGGCCGGCCCTTAAAAGATAAATTAAATAATAGATTATACCCATCCATGTTCTAAAGGCTCTGAGAGATAACTGTGACAAGTTATGATTTATTAAGAAATAATTTCAGTGGTTATGTCAAGGACTTCGGTTACTTAAGGATAAATAATTAGAAAGGGAACTAAAGGAAATAAAATATAAGATATAACAACATGTTATTGCCTGCATGAACAATGGAGAGTTACTGAAGGATTCACAGAACAGTTCATGTCTGAGAGAAGTCTTAATAAGAAGTTCAAGAGCTGGACTAGGTGTGAGAAGACCATTTTGTGGAAGAGAAAAAAGAAAGCATTGTGTCATACATGTAGGAACATAGAAGAAGTGGTAAGCAAGGACGGAAAGTCAACTAAGAAGTTATTCTGAAAATACGAGAGGATGGTATTATTTGGAAAAAAGCAATGCGTAATTACAATCATTCATTCATTCGTTAAAAAAATAGTTATTTCAGTAATTGCCAGCCATTTCAGTTATCAAATAAATTACAGTTTATTGGGAAATATAGACTAAAAACAGACCATTAAATTGTACTCTGGTAAATTCTAGATTAAGGGTAAGTTCTTTGGGAGGACATAGGAACACACAGGAAAGTCACTTGTGTAAGGTATGCAGAAGTTATAAGCTCACAAATAGCTGAGAAAACAGTATTCAAAGTAGCAGAAACAGCAAGCACAAAATATAGACTCTAACAACAATCATGCTGCATGCAAATATTTCTATATGCCCAGAAAACTAAAAATAAAAAATGCAGAGTACTTTTTTAAAAGAAAATTAAGTGCATGGACTTTGGTATTTGATAGATCATGGTCCAAGTTCTAAGACTTAATAATTAGTCAAGCCTTAGTCAAGTTAATTAAGTTCTCTTAACTTTTTTCCTTTGTAAAATGGAGATAATAATAGTGGCTTTCATATGGGGCATTGCAAGAATTAAAGGGAATTATATAATTCATGCTCAGCTTCTTGCTCAGAGTAAGGGTAGATGAATAAAAATGGTGGTGGTAGGCGCCAGCCCAGTGGCGCAAGCAGTTAAGTGCGCACGTTCCGCTGCGGCGGCCCGGGGTTCGCCGGTTCGGATCCCGGGTGCGCACCGACGCACCGCTTGTTAAGCCATGCTGTGGCGGCGTCCCATATAAAGTAGAGGAAGATGGGCATGGATGTTAGCCCAGGGCCAGTCTTCCTCAGCAAAAAGAGGAGGATTGGCATTGGATGTTAGCTCAGGGGTGGTCCTCCTCACAAAAAAAAAAAAAAAAATGGTGGTGGTAGTGTTTGTTATGAGCTGCCTAAGCATAGAGAACTTGTCTATTGGGCATTGCATCCTTAGTTCTTAGAATAGTAGCTGACACATAGTAAGTTATTAATTAGTGTTTCTGAATACATGAATGTTGTTATTCAAATCAATATCAGAGAATCCAAGGAAACTTCTGATACAGGGGGTAGCTAAGACTTTTACTTGCACCCACATAAGACCTATCCTGAAATATTATTTTCTTGGATTAAGAAACAAAGAAGTCACTGGTGATTTCTATAGAATGTCATCATTGAGCATTAGGTAAGTAGGAATGAATGAGAAATGAAGAAATATAGAGACCCAGTATAAAAATACATTTCAAGCAATTTGACCATAAAAAAGGAGGATAGAAATAGGACTGTAGCTGAAGGAAGAGATATAGAATTTTCTTATTATTGATTTTTTTTTCCAAATTGGATTTGGGAAGTGCTAGCAAAGAGAAGTTAAAGAAACAGAGATATCATGGATGAATGAAATCTGTGATGAGGTAAAAGCAAGAGAGGATATAGATGGAGAATTAGCTCATAACTCAACCATAAGGAAGAAAGAACCAATGATGTAGATACAAGCATATTTGTAGATTCAGAGGTGAGTAGTAAAGAGTTGACTCAGCACGTCTGTGTTGCTCAAACTTTGAACATTCACAAGCTAGACTGTCCTTTGGCCAACTCCTAGGAGATAATCTCTGAGTCCTTGAATTATTCTGCTTGATAAGAGTGTTTCCATATGCTTGAGGGCTTGAAACAAGCTGTATCTGTTTAACCAAATAAGTTTATTCTGTTAATGTAATTTATGAAAAAAGGGTTGTTTTTGATAGAGTTGAGGATGCTGGTAGAGAGGAGATATGGCTGGAATCCGAGTGGCTGAGGTCAGTTACATGGGCCCCAGACACCAGCAGCAATGCATGAATCATGGTTTTCCTCTTGTGTTGACCAATCTGCTATCCTCTGCTCTAAGGCTGCAGACTGAAGATGTAATCCATATCTGTCCCTTAGGTCATATGCCTCAAAGAGACTAGGTAAATAAACACTGCTGGATCAGTAAAACCCCATACTCATCACTCAAAAACCATTCCTAAGCATATGCATAATTGAAGGTTATTGGGTGAAGTAATTGCTTTACAAGCAAAACAACACTTTACTACAATGGTTTCATAGAGAGAAAATACAACATCAAAGCAGCAGTTCCTATATTCTCATTCAGGGGTCAGGAAATTTTTTTCCGTAAAGGGCCAGATAATAAATATTTAGGCTCTGTGAGGCATAAGGAATCTGTAGCAACTACTCAACTCTACCAACCTGGGTTGAAAGCAGCCAAAGACAATGCACAAACAAATGGACGTGGCTGTGTGCCAATGAAAATGTATTTACATAAACAAGCACAGAGAAGGATGTGACTTAGGCTGGACACGGTCTAGGTACCTTAGTTTGCTGGCCCTGTTTCTAGATACTACCAGTGCACTATCTCATTTAATTTTCACACCTATATGAGGTAGATATTATTGTTCCTCATTTAAAATGAGGAAACTAAGGAATAGAATAGTCGAACAAAAAGCTATTCAGCTAATAAAAAGTAGATCTAGAATTTATAACCATATTTTCTTGACCTGCTTACCAAATATATTTATTAGCCTTTTGGTCATGCATCTATATTAGTCAAGACTAATTTCAGCTCTAGATGACCAAAATCACAAAATAATAACAACTTTTAAAAAAACACATAACGAAGTCAGATATTTGCCCCAGGACTGAAGTGGAAGCTAATGATGACAAGTTCAAGCTTCTTTTATCTCGTTGCTCTATGATTCTCATCAAGAACCTTCCAACTTGTCATTCAAGATTCCTACTCAAGTTCCACCTAACAAATCCACACTTCAATCAGCAGGTAAGAAAAAGGGAAGGGGAAGAGAAGAGGGCAATACTGTCTGCATTAATGAAACTTCCCACATGCTACACACAATACTTCCATTTTTCCATGACCACAAGCAAGAAAGCTAGGAAATAAAGTCTTTACTCCAGGCAACTACTTGCCCAGGCAAAAGACACAAATTCTGTAACTACTGAAGAAGGGCAGAATTGAAACAGGGAAACTGGAAGACAAGGAACGCACTGTATGTGGGTTTTAGATAGGCTCTGTCATCTAGTTTATACCATAGCCTAACGAAAAAGAGTCCTAGGTAGGTTAAATAATTTTCCTAAACCCAAACAGGCAGTAAATGGCAGGTCCAGGAAACAAACTCAGCTAAGTATGATCTCCAAGTTCATACAGTTTTCACTAGAGGAATAATTTTTAAATATTTAGGAGTTTTTCAAGTTGACTTGAGGATCTGACAAAAGCTATACAGTCCGTAGGAAAATACTTAGATACTAACAACTTCTCTTAAAACTTCTGAGGGCACAGTCTGTGAAACCAAAAATAGAACATGACAGCAGTCATTCTCAATGGTGTGAAGGAAAGGGTAACTTGTTTCCTAGAGGTTGATCAGAATTTGTGCTGAAATAGAGGAGATGGATATATCATCTATATCTATCTATTCCTTGGCTGCTGGTCAACAGCAGCAAGGCCCCAGAAGACACAGGGACCTGTTAAGAACTCTCTATCAGGAAACCCTGACCTATACCTTGCTCTTGAGAATTCTTGCAAACACAAATGATTTAATAACATGACCTCAGATTTTAATATTGTTTTTGATGTTTTCATGCAATTCTTAAAACTTTCTAAAAAATATCATTTTAGGGGTTTACATGTTTCTGTGTGTTTGGAGTGTGAAAGGACACCCCAATCTCTAACCTTTAAACATTTCTGAGAAATATAAAGATTCCAACTACCACACTTTTTTTTTAAGGATTAGAAATCAAAGAAGGTGTAGGTGGGAGGAAACAGTTTTCCTCAGATCTCAGAAGCAAATGAACCAATACTAAATTTTCAATCTCTGTCAATAGTTGCTTTTATATTAAAAGCCAGTCAAATCCTAAATTGTTGCATTTTCCCCAAGAAACATCTAAATATATTTTATGGCATTCGATAAAGCATGTAAGTAGTTAACGTTAGTCTATCTTGGATAAAAACTGCATGCAAATAACATATTTAGAGAGAAACTTTGATTGTAAATACTGTAATTATCCTGGCAATATTCTATTATATCCATTTTAAAATTGGGTCAAAATTGTTCACTGAGGCATGAAAGCATTACTTTCTTTTCCTTCCTTTAGGATAGAGATTAGTTCAGTCATCAATTTTTGACATTGCACTTACCTGGAGAAAATTACGAGGAATTAAATGTAAAAGATTTCTCGCCCACTCACTCCCTACCCTCATCCCCTGGAGTTGCTCCTTTTCAGAGAAAATCATATAGAATCAAATAATGTTGAGGTTGGAAAGAGCTGTAAAAGTTAACTACTTAAACCACCTTTCTGGAGCATGAATTAACACTGGGTTATAAGGAGTGACAATCGTAGCAAACATAATTTCAAGGAAAAAAATAAAGTTCTAGGATAGGTAATTCTTGTATATAACAATGAAAGTAGAGGAATTTTCACAAAAACTTTTAATCTGTTAAGACCAGGACAGGACCACAGCTTTCCTCTCACATTTAAAACTACAGAGAAATTTTAGGACACAGATAAGGATGATGATAAAAAGAAACCAAAAATCCTTAGGAGGCAGCTGCCACCCAAGTAAGAGGGAATGATTTGAAAATCTCAAAGGGAATATGTATGTCACATAGCTTGCCCATATATTGTTCATTTATTTATTTTTGGAGTGTTGGTGGCTGTAGAAAAAGAGAAAGAACAAGGGAAGGAAAATCAGGACACTGACAAAATGGAGGCCAAGAGAGGGAGATGGGGCCTTTTGTGCTGATAAATCATATGAGGACAGTTTTCTCGTAGGGAATTAAATCTTATAACTGATCAAGAAATATCACATCTATATCCTAGAGATATTTAAATGAGAAATAAGTATATTTAGAGGGTGTTGAAAATATATTTTTTAAAAGCAAAGAGATTGCAAGTTTGTTATTGCTCCCTGTCTTCATATACCTGCCTTCTGCATAGAGTACAGCTGTACAACTTGAACAGAGTAAATATCACGTTCACCTGGAAGGATTTTCTGACAATCCTTGTAGCTCCTAGGATAGAATTCATATATTTTTTTTTACTCTTATTTTTCACTATTCAAATTTATGATGCCTCTGTTTCTGTTTGGTAGTTACTTGCATATGAGTTTGGTTCCTTCAGTGGATCATTGAGTGTAGGGCCCTCATTTTTGTACAATGAGTCACCACCATCACAGTGCAAGGTATAAAGAACACAGCACAGTGCAGGGAATGGCATAAGCACTAAAACACTTCTGAAGAAGCACCTGAAATTTGATTGTAAGATGCTATGATAGATATGGGAAGAATGATACATAGATGAATTAGCATAGATTTTATTGCACTAATTTTCTGGCACCAAACTTTTACATGAACCATCCCTCCCATTACATGTCCCATCTTAACATATCAAGGAATTCCAAAGTTTTAGATATTAGTTTCCTAGAATCCAATGTATTTATTATTTAGTCTATTTCACGTTAGTTCCACTCTTATCTGAAAAATACAGCGAAGTTAGCTAAGCTTAAAACACACAAAGAAGTCTTAGGTATTATATTCTTATATCTTTTCTTCTCTCTCTAATTAACTCCCAAACTTTGACTCATGCAGATATCCTGAACCTGTACCCATTCTCAGCTAATCTGTTTGGAATTGATGTTGAATTCTTCCTACTACTTGGGCATAATTTTTAACCTCTTCAGTTACCTCATCTATAGAAGGTTGTTGTGATGATTAAATTATACTATCTATAAGGATTAAATTATATTATCTATGTAAATACTTAGCCAAGTGCCTGGAACATACAAAGAATCCATAGGAGGTAAGCTATCACTATTCTTACTATCAGTATTGATCCAGCTGCTGCTGCTGCTGCTGCTCCTATTAGTAATTTCTAAACCGAAAAATAGGCACAATCTTAGTCTCTTGGTTTGGATACACAACGCTGCAATATTATTTATTTTTACTCTTTTATTCTCTAAATCCTCCTCCATGTATCTCTTTTCTCCTTTCTCCAGGTTGAGCCACCAAGATTTATGAAATGCATCTTGGCTTCAGGAGGGCTCAAGGCAGAAGCACCTTCTCATGGGGTTTTTAATGGCCCTGTGATCACCTAGTCAAGCTAAGCTGTTTAACTGGTTATACTAAGTGAAAGTCAGCAGTAAACAAAGCAGCCCTGGGAATGTCACTCTTAGGGTATTCTTTTTTTTAAAGCTACAATTCATGTTGTTTTTTTGTACAAACAAATTCTTTGGGAGAATTGCATAGGGGGCAGATGTCTATATCTAAGTCACTGGTTCTGAAACAGCATGATTTTGCAACCCAGGAAACATCTGAAAATATTTTGACTCTATTGGTGGTCACAGGGGAGAAGGGAGCTCCAACTGTCATCTGATGGGTAGAAGCCAGGGATGATGTTCAACACACTACATTCACAAAATAGCCCTGGACCAAAAACAAATATCTGGCTCAAAATGTAATACTGACAACATTGAGAAACTGATCTAAGCTGAGGCATGTCAAAAGAAAATATTATACCGGGAAGCTAGAGTTGAGAGCAGAGGAGGCTCCAGGTGGCAATCAATAGTTTTAGCAAAAATTTCTGGGAGAAATATACATTTTCAAAGACTATAAAACTGTTGAATCAGTAGAGTGGCTACCAGATAGTTCTGCACTAGAGTGAAATAAACAGAAAATAACAATAAAATTACATCTGTGATGTAATGAAAGGATAGATTTGGAAAAAACAAAGGCACAGGGAAGGAGGAGAGAATTACAGGCTAGGGGGAGTGGTGTCAGCGGAGGAAAATGATTGGCAATATGGCAGAGGGAAGGATTCACCTTCCTCTTTCTGTGTCCCATCTCTAACCCTCAAGAACGCTTTCTGATTGTTTCAAAGCCCCATAAGGTGGGACTAGAACTCTGGGCTGAAAATTGCTTTCTCAATGCCTAATTGCCTGAGGCAGCATTCCACTTCAGATGAAGGAAACCATCTCTTAATCTGAGAAGCAATAGTTCCCATGTCCGAGCTCAAGCTCAACAACATGGAGCCTTGATTCCTTCCACTATCTCTTGTGTACAGTGGATCTCTTCCTTCTGTTTATCCAATACCAACAGAACAACATATTAGTGATATTTGTGAAATATCTGTACAGCAATGAGGGAAGGGACCCCTAGGACCTGTTCAATTCCCACTTTTCTAAAATCCACTTTGTTGGCCAGGTCAACTCTTATTCCATCGGATGAAATCCAATCACATAGCCCCTCTGAAATGTAAAGAAGGAAGATAAATGTAGTCTAGCTATAATCCCACAAGGAAGAGGAATGATGATTGGTGATGATCTAGTAAACAAACTGGTAACATATTCACTGAGAACTGAATCCATCATGAGGTGTGTATGGAGAGTTGCCTATCAAAATCGTAATCTCCCACTTATAATTTCTGCCCAAATACCAAAGGATTTGGATTTGGTATTATCATCTTAATTATCCTTTTTTTATTTTTTTTGTATATGTGAGTTCAATTTTACTCCTGATTGACTTGTTGGAAAGAAAAGAAACTACCATTACAAAATCAGTGATCTTTTTGATCTTAGTCAGAAAGATAAAATGCTTCAAAAAAAAAAAGTACTACTTGGCCTTAGGAAAAGATTTCCAGGTTCCACTCAGCACACAAGAAGGCCTCTCTGAGAAGTTCCTCTTTTGCTGCTGCACAGACATAATGGGTTTGGGATCCCACCTTCAAGTACAGACAAGAAAAATGAGACGACATATGGCTATATCGACCACCACACAAAAACTTTTAGTGTATTCATTTGCACAAATCTCTACTGCAGTTTCTGATCTCTGAAAATATCAAGGTGATTTCAAAATCACTGATTCAATAGATAAATCCTAAACTGAAAATGTGTGAAACCAAAAGCAAATATTTCTACAATTATCTCCAATTATTTGATGTGATTGATGATCTATTCAAATGACTACATATTGCACAAAAGTTCTGAAAGTAGGTGATAATTCTAATAATTCACATATTAGAGAGTAAGCTTTTAAATATTTTCCCAATTCATGAGTTATGGGTCCAAAAGCCTGATTTTGATACATACTTTCAAAATCATCCTAAATGTTCAATGGCACTGTTTAGACTTCAGACATTCTTGAGAATATTAGAAGTTTTGAAATGAAATTCATGGTTTTATTCACACATGCAAAATTCTCCATACTGTACATGAGCAGAAACATGGTAGGAAAAAATACCAACATCTGAAGATCCTGTGAATTAAATGGAAGACATTCCTAATGCTAATTATCAATCTTAAGGGAATACAGCCAATTTTTTAGAATATTTATAAAATATCAACTGTGAGTTATAGTTGAAGAGCATGAATCATATAGTCAGGCCGTGCTTTAGATCACAACTTTGGCTCATAAATGTTTGTTTATTCAACAAATATGCCCTGCCTACAAGTACTGTGCTGCAAAGCCACAGGCAGATTGTTTAACGTCTCTAAACTTCTGTTTCATTACTTAAAAGATATGGTTAATATTTTCTATCTCCAGGATGATTGTGAAACCTATATTAATACTCAATGTAAAAGGGCAAAAAAAATGAACATAAGGTTCCTATTGCTCTTTGAACACATGACCAAATGTCCAAATCTTAGGTTAAGAAACAGCACACTACTCTTTAAAATGGGCTAATCATGGCAGTGAAGAATTTACAATAGCTTCACATTAGCAGATTTCCTCTGTGAACTGAAGAGTGGTATAACTCTAATAGAATGAATATGTCATTTCGGTGTAAGAAAATGGTTCAATCTGAATCTTTCCACATGGGTTGCAGAGGTGCCTCATATTTGTGCTTTTTTTTTTTAAAGCTCTATCATTTTTACCTTCATAAACCAGCTAGTTTTCCAAACGTATGACAACATACAAAGATGCTTCTTCTGTGGAGCAACTCGGAGTCTCAGCCACAGGCTGGGTCAGAACAGCTCCACTCCAACAGTTCTCAGGATTCCAATGTCATGTAGAGGCATCAGTCAAAACTCCTAATCCCCACATTGTAACTTCCTATTGAGGAACACAGTGACTTTTCTCCCCCCACCCCAAACCAGTGGAAATTCTTTTACAAAAAGCATAAACCATCTGAGAAATGGAAAAAGAATATATTCTTTCCTCTTAGGAAGTTTCTTGACCCCAAAATAAGTTTGACTACATGCTCCCTAAAGACCATCTCTGTACACTACTGGGCCATCTTTATGAGGACAAAAAGACTCCCATATGTACTTGTTCAAGGAAGAGAGGTTGCCTATTTCCTCTACATTTTATAACTGAGAAGGACCACTTAATTCTTCCTGGAACAAAGATGTTTTCTTGAAAGGTAATTTTTAAAACTGAATATGAGAAATTAGAGATAACAAGGGGGGAGAAAGATCCCAAATCACCATGACTTGACCATCGATAATTAAATGTTCGAGTGTTATCACATGTGCTTCACAGCACACACACCACTAGCGGCAACAACACCACAACAGATAAAATTAAAAACTCTCGTGTTCTATTTTACTTTCCTATTCCTGTCCCTTCTCCAGAGTATTTTTCCTGTGTATATTTCTATAATTTTCCATTAAATACATATTCATGAAAAAATATAATCTCATTATGAATAATACTGATGTATCATTTTCCAACATGCGTCACTTGATATTATATAACTCATTTTAACTTTATACAATGTTCTATTTACAAAAATTCCACACTATCTTTATTCAATTTACTGTTGATGAGGTATAGGTCATTTCCATTATTCTTAATATTAAGTTCAGTTCTGCAACGTATCCTGGTGCACGTGCATGAGACTTTCTCTAGGGGAATCCAACTAGAAGTGGTTTATTGAGTCATGAATAATTTACACGTTCACCTTCACAAAGTATTGTTAATTGCTCTTCAGCGTGGTTTTTTCCCAATGTAGATGAATATGGGAATTGCTTTTTTCCTTAGTCGATATTGCCAAACTTTTTGATTTTTGCCCTCTGATACCTTATTGAATGTCTATTTTCTCTGTACTTATTTCATGCAAAGCTGAGTATTTTTTTAATGTTTATTGACTCTCCTGGTTTGTCTTACTCAGTTGGTAATTCTTATAATTTTCCTTTTTCTATTAGATTAATTTTTATCATTGTATTTAAAAAAAATTCTGAATATACATCGATTTTCAGTCATATATATGATATATATACATATATGATTATACATATTATCTCCCATTCTGTGACTTGCTCTTTAGATTTGTTATATTGCACCTTTCACCCAACAGAAATTGTTTTTGATACAGTAAAATATATCAATATTTTATTTTGTGAATCATGTTTTTATTTTTTTATTTTTTGATGTTTTAATAGTTTTTAACATTGTGAAATTTGGGGTTGTACATTTTTGTTTGTCCATCACCCTATATATGACTCCCTTCACCCCTTGTGCCCACCCCCCACCCCCATTGCCCCTGGTAACCACAATACAGTTTTCTCTGTCCATGTGTTGGTTTATATTCCACATATGAGTGAGATCATACAGTGTTGTCTTTCTCCTTCTGGCTTACTTCACTTAACATAATACCCTCCCGGTCCATCCATGTTGTTGCAAATGGGACAATTTTGTCTTTTTCTATGGCTTAGTAGTATTCCATTGTATATATACACCACATTTTCTTGATGCAATCGTCAGTTGAGGGACACTTAGGTTGCTTCCCCTTCTTGGCTATGGTGAATAATGCTGCAATGAACATAGGGGTACATAAGCCTCTTTGGATTGTTGATTTCAGGTTCGTTGGAGAGAGTCCCAGTAGCGGGATGGCTGGATCATAGGGTATCTCTATTTTTAAGTCTTTGAGGAATCTCCATACCGTTTTCCATAGAGGCTGCACCAGTTTGCATTCCCACCAGCTGTGTATGAGGGTTCCTGTTTCTCCACATCCTCTCCAACATTTGTTGATTTTGTCTTGGTGATTATAGCCACTCTAACGGGCGTGAGGTGATATCTTTGTGTTGTTTTGATTTGCATTTCCCTGATGATTAGTGATGTTGAACATCTTTTCATGTGCCTATTGGCCATCTGTATATCTTCTTTGGAGAACTGTCTGTTCATTTCCTCTGCCCATTTTTTGATCGGGTTGTTTTTCTGTTGTTCAGTTGTGTGAGTTCTTTATATATTATGGAGATCAACCCCTTATCAGACGTATGGTTTGCAAATAGTCTCTCCCAGCTGGTGGGTTGTCTGTTCATCTTGATTCTGGTTTCGTTTGTCTTATAGAAGCTCTTTAATCTGATAAAGTCCCACTTGTTTACTTTTTCTTTAGTTTCCCTAGTCTGGGTAGGCATGCCATCCGAAAAGATTCCTTTATGACCAGTGTCAAATAGTGTGTTGCCTATATTTTCTTCTATGAGTTTTATAGTTTCAGGTCTCACCTTCAGGTCTTTGATCCATTTTGAGTTAATTTTTGTGAATGGCAACAGCAGATGGTCCACTTTCATTCTTTTGCATGTAGCTGTCCAGTTTTCCCAACACCATTTATTGAAGAGACTTTCCTTTCTCCATTGTATGTTCTTAGCTCCTCTGTCGAAAATTAGCTGTCCGTATATGTGTGCTTTTATTTCTGGGCTTTCAATTCTGTTCCATTGATCTGTGTGTCTGTTATTGTACCAGTACCATGCTGTTTTGATTACTATTTCTTTGTAGTATGTTTTGAAGTCAGGGATTGTGATGCCTCTTGCTTTGTCCTTTTTTCTTAGAATTGCTTTAGCTATTCGGGGTCTTTTGTTGCCCCATATGAATTTTAGTATTCTTTTTTCTATTTCTGTGAAGAATGTCATTGAGATTCTGATTGGGATTGCATTGAATCTGTAGATTGCTTTAGGTAATATAGACATTTTAACTATGTTTATTCTTCCAATCCATTTGCATGGGATATCTTTCCATTTCTTTATGTCATCATTGATTTCTTTCAATAATGTCTTGTAGTTCTCATTGTATAGGTCATTCACCCCCTTGGTAAGATTTATTCCTAGGTATTTTATTCTTTTTGATGCAATTAAATGGTATTATCTATTAGATTATTTTTTATTGCATTTAAAAAAATATTCTGAATATATATCGATTTTCAGTCATATATATGATATATATACATATATGATTATATATATTATCTCCCATTCTGTGACTTGCCCTTTAGCCTTGTTATATTGTACCTTTCACCCAGTAGAAATTGTTTTTGATACAGTAAAATGTATCAATATTTTATTTTGTGAATCATGCTTTTAATAAAATATCTTGAAAAAGTTTTTCAACTTTAAGCCATTTACAACATTCTCCTATATTTTTATAATAGTTAAAGTATTATTTTTCACATTTAGGTCTTTAATCATCTGGAAAATCAGGGTGGGTTTTCATACCTCCCTGGTTAAATAAGCCGCTGAAAGCATTGCTCACTATTAAAAAGAACATCTGCAGTTTACTAGTTGCCCAGATAAAGAACATACTGGATCATCTTGTTGCTGGGTTAGTCAGAAGTACACTGAGTTCTACCTTATGTTAAGGTTGAATTCTTTTTTTTTGCAGGGGAAGATTTGCCCTAAGCTAACATCTGTTGCCAATCTCCCTCCTTTTTTGTTCCTTTTCCCCCACAAAGCCCCAGTACTAGTTGTGTCTAGTTGTCAGTTCTTCTATGTGAGCTGCCGCCACAGCACGGCTACTGACAAATGAGTGGTGTAGTTCAGCACCTGGGAACCGGCCCCAGGGCACCAAAACAGAGTGCACCGAACTTTAACCACTAGGCCATCAGAGCTGGCTCAAGGTTGAATTCTAAAATAAACATACAAAGCTATAACCATTTATTGTCAAATCTACCATTAAAAATCCCTTGAGAATGCACAATATAGGACATCAACATACTACCTCACTATCCACATGACTCAGACATTGTCCCTTCCACTGTTGAGTCAAATTACATTTATTCACTGAGTTCAAGTATAAAGGGAGGAAATAATTTATTTTCCTTGCTGGGACTACGGTCAGTGCATTGAGACATTCACATGTGGGATATAACTGAGAACTGAGACAGACTGTAGGCACTTCTTCCATCTGTGGCATCTGTGTCACATGCTTATTGAATAAAATATCTATTACTATGATATTAAAGGGTAGAACAGATTTGGGGGGACACCTGCATAGACCTTGGACTAGCAGAAGTCAGTGCTTATTAAATGAATGATTATCATGTAAGGTAAAGGATAGTTAGCTCTACTGAACATATGTCATTCTTTTTTTTTTTTAGCTGAGGAAGATCTGCCCTGAGCTAACATCTGTTGCCAATCTTCCTCTTTTTGCTGAGGAAGATTGGCCCTAAACTAACACCTATGCCCATCTTTCTCTATTTTTTGTTTGTGGGACGCCACCACAGCATGGCTTGACGAGGGGTGCGTAGGTCCGTGCTCAGGATCCGAACCCACAAACCCCGGGCTGCTGAAGCAGAGCGTGCAAACCCAACCACTATGCCATTGGGCTGGCCTCTGTCATTATTCCTTATACTATTGTTTTATCTAAGATGCTTCACTCACAGATACCTAGTGAAGGCATCAGTGTATGAAAGGGGACAGTGACATTGGACTATGTCAGCAGGGTGGACCAAGGGTGACTGAACTATAGGATGATCAATGACCTAATATGTGGGCTGGAATAAAATGCAGTGCCCAGCTAATAGTTATTAACTGAGCCAATGAAATGTATTCTCTGGGATTTGAACTGGGAGTACAGATAGTACTTGCTTGTTGGCAGTACGCCAGAAAGATGTACACAAAGTGTAGCTGACATGTCAGTGGCAGAACACAAGAATGAAGGTCTTCAGACTGCTGCAGCTGAAGTCCCAAGAGTCACTTCTCACTTTAGAACCAGCAATACTGAGAGCACTCAATAAAATAATAGAACACTACACCATCATACCAAAAAACAAAAAAAAAAAGGGACATGAGTAATAAAAAGCATATGTAATGTACTTTCACATGTAATTTATAGTGTCTTTCTATGAAAAAACCATTCATGGCGGGCTGAAAGTCAGTTATCAGAGATCAACAAAACACACACGAAGGCAGGCCTTCTGGATCATGCTGATTGTTGTTTTGAATAGTAGTGCAAGATTTAGTCATCAAAAAGGCTAAAGGAAACTTAGCTTTCTGACTTATGAAAGTTCTTAGAAACAACCAGTAACTCCAGGGTGAAAACAATTGTTTCCCCAGGTACCAATGATATGATTTTCACCATAACATAAGGTGATCTAGAAACTTTTCTAGATCACTACAACAAGGCAGATTTTACTGTTAGAAAGCTCTCCCTTTTTTTAACCTGAAATCTGTCTCCCTGTTACCATTTCTCTATCTTAGGAAAGGTTCTGGGGAAGTTTCCTGACTTCTACTTAAGTTTACCACATGCACCCTAAGACCAGTTCTATACGTTCCTGGGGCATTTTTCTGGGGATACATATTTCTGCCTCTTTTGCTCATAGAAGCAAGGCTAAATAAAATTATGGTATCCTTTAAGGAAAAAAGTGTATCTACTCATCACAACTAAGGTTAATGACGAAGAGATACAGAATTGTTCCCAATTTGGTTTTCCCAGAGTTCACTGAAATTGCTGTCAATTTTAAATTACACAGAAAGAAATATAAAAACCTGATAAAGTTGCCCTAACCAGCAGACGATGGATGTCTCTCCCCTTTGCTATTCTTACAAAAGCACGAACATAACAATCACTCTTAGTGCAGTCAACGTAAGGCTAGAAGGGTCAAACAGGACTTCACTAAATTCTAGCGAATTTGTTAACAAATGCAGCTGTGAGGAGATTTGGAGGAAACTATACATCTGGATATTTGGTTTGGAAAGAATCTATTTCTCATGAAATCAAAGATTCCCAATTTTCTAATGGGATCTCGGAAAGAAAAAGTGATGGTCCTTTGGGTATTCCCACATTTTCATCCTAAATCCTTTCTTCTCCCACTTCTGCCTTGGGTTAATCTTACTCAAGAAGTCAAGTCCTAACGATGAGGATATCAAACCTCCACTTAGCTGCAATGTCTCTACTGACATAGGCTAAACAAGTAACAGTGGATGGAACTCAGAAGTGTAGATCAAACCACTGTTAACAGCTTTCATTACCAGAGAGAGCATTGTGAAGAAAAGAATTACTCCCTCTGCACAGTCATCCTTCTCATCTTTGATTCAATCAGACTGTCCCAGTATATTTCCTCTGTTAAAATAGATCTAATAAAAAGAAAGAAAGTTTTATTTTTATTCAATAATTCCTTTTATTTTTCCAAGGTATTATGTCTCTGTGTTCAAATTTCATTTCCTATCATTTCTCTCTAACTGCTTCTTGGAGTAGCAAAGCAACCTCCTTTGTCATTATTGACTGCTATCATTATTAAAAAGCACACCGCTTTTTCAACACTAATTATAGATTTTGTCCATTGTGTAAGTGGATTTCAAAATATATTACTTACTTTTACTGAATATAATCAGATTGTTCACTGAATCTAACATTTCTCAATCTTCATATTATAATTAAATAGACAAGGGACCAATGGAAGTTGTAAAATCTCTAATTTGCTTTGATCTTTAAAAAGAGAAGGAATTTAAAAAAGAAAAGGTGATTTTGTTCTGCGGGACAAGATTTATTAACTATGTTTATACTTTTTAGTATGTAATGGTGATAAAAATGAAAGACAGAATGTCATGTCATTTTGGCAGAACAATATAATAAATGAGGTAATTACTCAGTAAAATAAAGATATCATATTAGGTTGGAAGCCTTTTCTGATTTTCCTGTTATATATCTGTATAGGTTCTCATAACACACAGTATATTCTTACATGTTGGCTTGACATAAGTACAGCCATGCCTGGCTGTTCCATTGACCTATAGCCACCAGCACACACAGAAATATAAAGCTGCTTTCTGTGTGGTGGGAACTGGCCTTTTTCCCGGGAACTGGCCTTTCTCCCACGGAAAGAGTTGCAAGTTGTAACATTTCAAGGCTCTTTGGGCATCGTAGCATGGGACGGACTGGCCATCTGTGCCGGGCTGGGACGATAACCAGAGAGAACAATGCACGTACACAACTACTGGGCTGGGACGATAGCCAGGGGGCTCAGTGCACGTATGCCACTGATAACCATTTGTGCATGGAAACACAAAATGCTTGCTCTACAAAACTCTGTAACTGCTTACTCTGGAAATTACTGATGTTATAAAAACTGCTGGAAACTGAGGCCTGGTGAGAGTTCCACCTGTGGAAGGAATGCCTTCTCCAGGACATGTGATCCCTGCCCAGCCGAGTGGATTGACAGGTTTCTCCCGGCAGTGGGGCGTGGATGTTGTGAGTAATTGAGTTATTGTGAGTAATTGATTTATTGTGAAGTAATTGATCTGATGTGTTCCCTTTTCGGTCAACCTGGTGTTTCTCTTTCCGGTAGATTGGTGTCATTTCTCTTCAGTCGATGTGGGTGTTTTCCCTTTCTAGTCGAGCTGATGTTTTTCCCTCTTATTATTTGACCTATTCGGATCTGTTTTTGGACTATTGCCTTTACTATCCTCTATATAATAAAATATACCTTCAGTCCATTTGTTTGGAGTGGAAAGTTTCTTTTACGTCTCCGATCAAATCCTTGAACGTCTCATAAAACATGCATACACATATACATGTGTGCCTAATATATATCCATATATAATATATCCATATATATAATATTACATATAAAACTATATTTCCACACTAGATTTTAAGTAGTCTTAAGGCAACAATTATAATTTAGATTACTTTGAATCTAAACACAGAAATAAAATTTGCTAATTACAAATAAGAAATCTGAGGTTCTGAGAGGTAAAATATTTTGTGCAAGGACACACAGCAAGTAGGTCCAAAGCCACACTTTGAATTCAGATTCTTTTGCCTCTAAAGCGAGACAAGTTTCTATTATTCAATTACTTTTATTAAGTAATTGTTAAATTTCATAAAGTTTGAATGGAAAGTTGTTTGGCATTCATGAAATTTAGAGTAGTGCTTTTCATGATGATATAGTGTTAGGAAATACTGGAACTTTGGTCAAAGTAAGGTTTACATATTAAGTCAAATAAATTAAGATACTCATCCCGGCTGAGAATGAAATATTGAATTTATGAGAATTAATTGTTTTACCTATTACGACAGACACAATGTAGGGTTGTCCCCATGATTCACACACCCTAGAATCCATGCCTTTGTGTAAATCTCCTCTCCTTGAGTTTGGGTAAGATATGTAACTTTAAGTTATTCAAAAGGGAGATTGTCCTTGGTGGGCCTGATGTTATCAGGGAAGCCCTTTAAAACAGCGTGTAGAGAGCAGAGACTCAAATAAGCAGAGATACAGTCTATCTTTGCTGCTGGCTTAGAATATACAAGCTGCAATAAATTTGACAGCTGCAAAGAAATGGATTCTGCCTGTAATCTTAGGATGTTTGGAAGTAGATTCTTCCCTAGTCAAGCTTCCAGATGAGTTTGCAGCCTGACTGATGCCTTGGTTTCAGCCTTGTGACATTCTTGGCAGAGAACCCATATAAGTCTGTACCCAGATCCTAACTTACAGAAACAATGAGATAATAAATGGGTGCCATTTCAAGCTCCTAAATTGGTGGTAATTTGTTACATAGCCACAGATAAGTAATGCACCTATGTGAATAAATAATAATGAAGGACAAGGCAGGATTGAGAAAGAAAAGGAGAATTTTTGTAATTTTAAAGGATTATATAAGCTTTATATGTTTATAAAAAGTATAAGCGAATATGCTAAGTTAAAAAACGAAAGCCTTGGTTTCATAAATGCCATTGTTGAGCCCCCCAATCCCTTACTAATTTAAAAGTCAGGTGGAGAAAGAAAGGAAAGAGGAAAGTCTAACTTCTGACTTTCAGGTCACATAACAAAGGAAGAAAGTGAGACAGCTGCATCGTTACTTAGCCTTAGTGGAGTAAAACAACTATTTGTTATATTTATGAATTCTATGGGTCCACCACTTAAACTGGGCACAGCAGAGATGGCTTGACTCTGCCTCAGAATGTCTGCACACTCAGACAAAAGATTCAAAAGGCTCCAAGGGTATGAGCTAAAATAATATGAAGACTCATTCCCTTACAAGACTGGAGGACTATGTTGGACATCAGATGTGTGTCTCATTCTTTCAAACATGAGTTGTTCCAGGTCTTCTCTCTGCGTGGTCTAGTACGGGCTTCTTCAGAATCTGATGGCCACATTCCAAATATAAGTATCAAGAGAGTGTGAATGTGAGAGCACGAGAGAACACAATCATGCCAGGGAGAAGCTGTATGCTGTACTCTTTTTGAAATGTAGCCTGTAAGTCGCGTAACATCACTTCCACCGTACTCCATTGTTTGGAACAGTTACGAGCCCACCCACTGCTGGGGGGCTGGCAACGCTCCAGAGGAACAAGTGGGACCATGAATATTTCTGTAGCCATTTTTGGAAAATACAGTCTCTTACCTGTGTATTTCCTGTTCTCTAATTTACATTTGGATCTAGGATTTATTTGACAAATAATGAATAAGGGACTATAGTCACGTATACATTATATAATTCATTAAAATGCTAATTTTAACTGTTCTGCATATTTTCAATTTAGAAAAGAACCTGCAAAACTATGTGCATCTTTAAACCAGCTATCTTCAAATCCTTATGAATTACAGAAACTTCCTTGCCAGTTTTTCCTTTATAAATTTGTTATTGCTTCCCAGAAATTTCTGCTCCTAAGCTGCATTCATCTTTTCCTCTCAAGAATGTGGTGTATCTTACTTTAAAAGTTGTCTCCTGAAGGATAATTTGCACATTTAAAACCTGAAATCTAGGGGCCGGCCCGGTGGCATAGTGGTTAAGGTCCCACGCTCTGCTTTGGCGGACTGGGGTTCCCTGGTTCGGATCCTGGGTGCAGACCTACTTGCCGCTCATCAAGCCATGCTGAGGCGGCGTCCCATGTAGAAGAGCTACAACTCTACAACTATGATACACAACTATGTACTGGGGCTTTGGGGAGAAAAAATTTAAAAAAGAAAAAAAGAGGAAGATTGGCAACAGATGTCAGTGCAGGGCCAATCTTCCTCAAAAATAAAAAGAAACAGCAAGTATGTGTAATATACACTTAACAAACCTAAAAGGAGACATTAACAACAACACAATAATAGTAGGGGATCTTAATACCCCACTTACATCAATGGATAGATCATCCAGACAAAAAGTCAATAAAGAAATAGTAGACTTCAATGAAAAACTGGAAGAGATGGACCTAGTAGACATATACAGAGCACTCCATCCAAAAACAGCTGATTACACATTCTTTTCAAGCGCGCATGGAACATTCTCAAGGATAGACCATATGTTGGGAAACAAAGCAAGCCTCAATATATTTAAGAAGATTGAAATCATAACAAGCATCTTTTCAGACCATAAGGCTATGAAACTGGAAATGAACCATGAAAAAAAAACTGGGAAAGTGACAAAAATGTGGAGATTAAACAACATGCTACTGAACAACCAATGGATCATTGATGAAATTAAAGGAGAAATCAAAAACTATCTGGAAACAAGTGAAAATGATAATATGCCATATCAAACCATATGGGACGCAGCAAAAGCAGTCCTGAAAGGGAAACTCATAGCGATACAAGCCCACCTTAACAAACAAGAAAAAGCCCAAATAGGCAACCTTAAATTACACCTAACAGAACTAGAAAAAGAAGAACAAACAAAGCCCAAAGCCAGCAGAAGGAGAGAAATAATAAAAATCAGAGCAGAAATAAACGAAATTGAGACCAAAAAAACAGTAGAAAGGATTAATGAAACAAAGAGTTGGTTCTTTGAGAAGATAAACAAAATCAACAAACCCTTACCCAGGCTTACTAAGAAAAAAAGAGAAAAGGCTCAAGTAAATAAAATTAGAAATGAAAGAGGAGAAATTACAACGGATACCACGGAAATACAGAGGATTATAAGAGAATACTATGAGAAATTATATGCCAACAAATTGGACAATCTAGAAGAAATGGATAAATTCTTAGACTCATACAACCTCCCAAAACTGAACCAAGAAGAAATAGAGAATCTGAATAGACCAATCACAAGTAAAGAGATTGAAATAGTAATCAAAAACCTCCCAAAAAATAAAAGTCCAGCACCAGATGGCTTCTCCAGTGAATTTTACCAAAGATTCAAAGAAGATTTAATACCCATCCTTCTCAAACTATTCCAAAAAATAGGGGAAGATGGAACATTTCCTAAATCATTCTACGAGGCCAACATCACCCTGATACCAAAGCCAGACAAAGACAATACAAAGAAAGAAAATTACAACAAAACAAAGAATAAAAACCACATGATCATCTCAATAGACGCAGAGAAGGCATTTGACAAGATACAACATCCATTTATGATAAAAACTCTCAACAAAATGGGAATAGAAGGAAAGTACCTCAACATAATAAAGGCTATTTATGACGAGCCCACAGCCAACATCATACTCAACAGGGAAAGAATGAAAGCCATTCCTCTGAGGACAGGAACGAGGCAGGGCTGCCCACTCTCACCACTCCTGTTCAACATAGTACTGGAGGTTTTGGCCAGAGCAATTAGGCAAGAAAACGGAATACAAGGAATCCAAATAGGTAATGAAGAAGTGAAACTCTCACTATTTGCAGATGACATGATTGTATATACATAAAACCCTAAAGAATCTGTTGGAAAACTATTAGAAACAATCAACAACTACAGCAAAGTTGCAGGGTACAAAATCAATCTACAAAAATCAGTTGCATTTCTGTATGCTAATAATGAACTAACAGAAAGAGAGCTCAAAAAGATAATACCATTTACAATTGCATCAAACAGAATAAAATACCTAGGAATAAATCTTACCAAGGAGGTGAAGGACCTATACAATGAGAATTACAAGACATTATTGAAAGAAATCCATGATGACATAAAGAAATGGAAAGATATCCCATGCACGTGGATTGGAAGAATAAACATAGTTAAAATGTCTATATTACCTAAAACAATCTACAGATTCAATGCAATCCCAATCAGAATCCCAATGACATTCTTCACAGAAATAGAAAAAAGAATACTAAAATTTATGGGGAAACAAAAGACCCCGAATAGCTAAAGAAATCCTAAGAAAAAACAACAAAGCAGAAGGCATCACAATCCCTGACTTCAAAACATACTACAAAGCCATAGTAATTAAAACAGCATGATACTGGTACAAAAACAGACACACAGATCAATGGAACAGAATTGAAAGCCCAGAAATAAAACCACACATATACGGACAGCTAATTTTTGACAAAGGTGCTAAGAACATACAATGGAGAAAGGAAAGTCTCTTCAATAAATGGTGTTGGGAAAACTGGACGGCCACATGCAAAAGAATGAAAGTGGACCATCTGCTATCACCATTCACAAAAATTAACTCAAAATGGATCAAAGACCTGAAGGTGAGACCTGAGACTATAAAACTCATAGAAGAAAATATAGGCAACACACTATTTGACATTGGTTTTAAAGGAATCTTTTCGGATGACGTGCCTACCCAGACTAGGGAAAATAAAGAAAAAATAAACAAGCGGGACTTTATCAGATTAAAGAGCTTCTATAAGACAAATGAAACCAGAATCAAGATGAACAAACAACCAACCAGCTGGGAGAGAATATTTGCAAAATATACATCTGACTAGGGGTTGATCTCCATAATATATAAAGAACTCACACAACTGAACAACAAAAAAACAAACAACCCTATCAAAAAATGGGCAGAGGAAATGAACAGACAGTTCTCCAAAGAAGATATACAGATGGCCAATAGGCACATGACAAGATGTTCAACATCACTAATCATCAGGGAAATGCAAATCAAAACAACACTAAGATACCACCTCACGCCCGTTAGAATGGCTATAATCACCAAGACAAAAAACAACAAGTGTTGGAGAGGATGTGGAGAAACAGGAACCCTCATACACAGCTGGTGGGAATGCAAACTGGTGCAGCCTCTATGGAAAATGGTATGAAGATTCCTCAAAGACTTAAAAATAGAGATGCCCTATGATCCAGCCATCCCACTACTGGGAATCTATCCAATGAACCTGAAATCAACAATCCAAAGAGGCTTATGCACCCCTATGTTCACTGCAGCATTATTCACCATAGCCAAGAAGGGGAAGCAACCTAAGTGTCCCTCGACTGACGATTGGATTAAGAAAATGTGGTGTATATATATACAATGGAATACTACTCAGCCATAAAAAAAGACAAAATCTTCCCATTTGCAACAACATGGATGGGCCTGGAGCATATTATGTTAAGTGAAATAAGCCAGAAAGAGAAAGACAAACACTGTATGATCTCACTCATATGTGGAATATAAACCAACACATGGACAGAGAAAACTGTACTGTGGTTACCAGGGGCAGTGGGGGTGGGGGTGGGCATAAGAGGTGAAGGTAGTCATATATATGGTGATGGACAAACAAAAATGCACAACCCAAAATTTCACAATGTTAAAAACCATTAAAATATCTATTTTAGAAATGGTGCTACTGAATGCATGACACTTTTTAAAAACAGACTTTAACTGCCTTAGAAAAGGTTTGGATAAACAAACACATAGAGACAGAGACTGGATTGGCGGTTATCAGAGAGGAAGGGGCGAAGGAGGGGGACGAAAGGGATAATTTGGCACAAGTGTGTGGTGATGGGTTGTAATTAGTATTTGGGTGGTGAACATGATGTAATCTATGCAGAAATAGAAGTATAATGATGTGCACCTGAAATTTATATAGTGTAATGAACCAATATTACTTCAATAAACAAAAAATTTAAAAAAAAAAGAAAAGAAAAGGTTTGGGACTAAGTCTTATATCGTCATGATTTTAACTTTCATGCAAACTAGACTTGCCTTGTAATTCCTTATAGGAATCCATTGATTTGCTCCCCTGAGGTCAAGTGTGCACTGGTATTTAATAAAATGTGTGACTCTACTTTGGACTTAAACAATTTCCAATGTTTATCCTTTTATCAGAAGTTGTAAAGTAGATGTGATCTGCCCAAGTATTTATCAGAACTCTTGATTTTATAGCTATTTGTGTTTTAATCTTGACACAATTTCCTAGAAATCCTAGCAGCTGCCATTTCCTTATAAAGATTTAACATTTACCAGAATTAAACAAATACAAAGTTTGTTTTCTATGAAGAAAGAATCACTCTAAAGGTCATTTTTCTGATGGATACAGAATTTTTCTTAAATGTCTCTGTTTATATAGTCTATTTTTTGACAAAACAGGGATAAGTGTTCTGATATAAGAACTTCTGCTGGTCTTCCACTCCAAAATCTGCCTATGTATTAGGACTTCCTTTGACATTCAGTGTCCTTTCAGGTATGTGTCTTCCAGAACACTCAGAGTTCAGGGTGTGTGTGTCTGTGTGTGTGTGTGTGTGTGTGTGTGTGTGTGTGTGTCTCCAAAAATCTACCAAGATTAAATAGTTATTTTTCCACATAAATTTCAATAAGGTATAAATCAAATAACATTCAGATAAGTTGTCAGCAACAGTCAAAATAACCCAACAATCTCACTGAAGAGTGATTACATTATTACCTTATTGTAAAGTAGTCATTTAGACCTCAAGAATATATTCTACTGTATAAAAACCAGTGAAGAAGAGGTGGTAGAAAGAATCTATAATTAGCTTTCTTAACCTCAAAGAAAGATTGAGATAGAATATAAAAGAGATAAAATATAGTATAGCTTGTGCTTCACACAAAAGCTGATGGGAATTAATTTTAAAAATGCTACTCAATAATATCTTCAATGGATATATTTAGAGCATTTTAAAATTTATTAATACACTGGATTGTTCTACAGAAAATTTGAGGAAATAAATAAAGTAATATGGAGTTAGCCCAGTTAAGCAATTATTTATCTTTGGTATCACAGATCTGGGTTGAAATTTCTGCATTGTTAACTATTATTTGTATATTCTTGGACATGTTTCTTACCCTAGTCCTTATCCCCTAGTGTAAAATAGTATTTCTCACACGTATTTGTTCCAGGAGTACACAGAATATTACAGAATGTTTAGTTTCTTCTAATTTATTCCCTTGAATATAATTTCTTTCAAACTCATTGTTGATAAAATTAGCCATCAGTTAATTAACATTCTCTGAAGTCATTAAAAATAGAGTAAATACTACATAAACAGGGGATATTCACAAGAGAGTTGACATTTAACAATCATATTTAAAACCCAGTAGGAGTTGATCAAGGAAGAAAGACAGAAAACATGTGTGCAACATGAAAATACTTTGCTAAGATTTAGAGGTAAAAGAAGGTCTATCATATTTGAAGAAGTATAAGATTTGTTAAGGATTGAAAAAGTAAGCAACAAGTCATTTGTTCAAGTTTGTGAGGGACTTACAGTCCTAGTAAAGACAGTTTGTCCTTGACCATTCTCTGTTTTTATTTTTGGAAGTGGGGGTTAAAAATAAACATAGATATAATGACAAACAGAGCCAATACTCAAGTACACATATCCAGAACTACCCAGCTAATGATATGTAAATATCTCCTTTCAACTTTCACTGAGTTATTCATTACTTATTCTATAGCATTTACCAGAAACCAATGAATGCACGCTAGTGATATGGTGGTTAATAACAAATTCCTACGAAACAAATCTGCATGACCATGTGTTTAGCAAAGAGTTTAGAGTTGCTATTAAAAGCATGATGCATGAAAGAAAATTAATAATAAGTTGGACTTTATAAAAAAATTTTTTGCTCTGAGAAAGGCATTCTTAATAAAATGAAAAAATAAGCCACAGACTTGGAGAAAATATTTGGAAATCAGTTATTCAAAGAAGGATTTGTATTCAGAACATATAAAGGACTCTCAAACTCAATAATAAGGAAACAAGCAATTCATTAAAAAAATTAAAAATTGGCAATCTGAACAAACATTTCACCAAAAGACATATCTTAATAGCAAATATGCATATGATGAGATGTTCAACATCATTAGTAATTATGATAGGCAAATTCAAACCACAATGAGATATGAAATACCCTCTAAACACATTTTAAAAGGCTATATTCAAAAAAACACAAACAATATCAAATGTTCATGAGCACACGAAGCAACAGGCCTTCTCATACATTGCTTGAAGGAATGCAGAAGGCTATAATCACCTTTCAACTTTCTTATAAAGCTCAATTTACACTTACCCTGTGCCCCACCAGCTCCACTTTTAGGTATTTACTCCAGTGAAAGAAAAGCTGTGTTCACACAAAAACCTATACATGGATGTTTACAGCAGTTTTTTCCCCTGTAACCGACACACACTGGAAACAACTAGATGTCTTCCAAAAGATGAATAGATAAACAAACTGTGATACATCCATACAATAGAATACCACACATCAAGAAAAAGGAATGGGCTACTGGTTCACACAACGAAGTGGTTGAATCATAAATGCATTTGACTAAGTGAAAGAAGCCAGACTCAAAGGCTACATATGTGTAATTCAATATATATGACATTCTGGAAAAGATAAAACTATAGGAACAAAATGTTAGTTAATTTCCATGAGTTAGGGTGGGGAGAGCAGTTGACTGCCAAAGGACAGCATAAGGAAATTTTTCAAATGATGGAACAGTTCTGCATGGTACTATGGTAGTGGATACATGACTATATGCATTTGTCAAATCCCATGGAACTATACACCACAAAGAGTGATTTTTACTGTATGCAATTTTTGAAAAGTTAACCAAGATATTGAGGAAATCCAAGATGAAATGCAGACTGTGACAAACAAATCAAACTACATTACCAATCAATGATGTAACCAAACTCAAGGGGATGGGAATTGAGAAAAGAAAAAAAAAAAAAAATCTGACTGAATAATGTTGTAAAACACTGTTTTGACCAAATACGATAAAGCTAATAAAAAGAGAACTGCACACAAGCACAGTACTCTAGTTGGTAAAGATTTTCTCACAAGGACAAGAGACAGCAATTCTGAACTACTTTACATGTATAACAACTAAGTAGATATATTGTAGATAATGAAAGGCAGGTTTCTCATTGTGATGAAAGAACTCATAAATAATCAAAGACAAAATGATATAATAAACTCTGTAGTGTTGGATTAGATTTAGAGTCATCAATATGATTTGACAGGTTTTTAAAAATGTGTGCATATAAAAGAAATATGAAATGTGTTTACCTAGGTTAGTTTACATACATTTCCTGTATCTATCCAATGAGAGGACCTAGAGCAGTGACACTCTAGTAGCAACTAGTAAAACTATGCACAGATCTTAGTTTCTAAATACCATCTCTCAATAAAAAGGACCAGGGACCCTTAGAGAAGTAGTTGATTCCATGGCAAGGGTAAAGAAATTATAAAATAAACCAGGAATATCTCAACATGCCAAGAGATAAAGCACTGATAAAAAAAAAAAAAAAAAGAATGGGGCATGTCAAAAGAACACAGAAACCAATCTGAAAGAGCTCTCAGTGGCCAAAGCTAAAACAATTTGAAAAACAAAATAATGATAGTTTTGTATTATAACCCAGAGATTAAAATAAATATCCATGAGTCCATAGCAATATAAATAAACGAGGCAGAAAAGATAACTTTTCATTACAGAAGAATTCCAATAAATAAATATACATAAAAATATATATGTATTATATAACAATTAAATATAACATATAAACACTATTATTATAAATAAATGAGGGAGATTAGAACACCATAATAATAACTGTAGGCCAAAATTAGTGGGCAAAATTACAAGGAGAAATAGAATTTTGTATAACCTCAAATTATTTTCCCTCAAGCACTGGTTAATTACCAAGAGAAAAGCAGAACTATACAGTGGAGAAATCTGGTAGACACCACCTTAACCAAAGGATCAAAGTTAATATCACTGTAATAAGCCATCCTGACATCATGTCTCTGCTGATATAATCCACTCATATCAGCACAGCCCATCGCCTCTCTGGTATTTTTCCCCAAAATTCAAAACTTCAACATAATCATGAGAAAATATCAGACAGACATCAAACCTAAATTGAGTGACACTCTACAAAATACTTTC
The DNA here is from genome assembly GCF_057802395.1 of Ceratotherium simum simum. Lineage (NCBI taxonomy): Eukaryota > Metazoa > Chordata > Mammalia > Perissodactyla > Rhinocerotidae > Ceratotherium > Ceratotherium simum. The sequence goes on along the minus strand of NC_141928.1, from coordinate 31,571,289 downwards.
AAAAGCGTCAAGTGCTATTCAGAAATGTCATTGTCGAGAGACAAGGTGAGACTGAGGAACTGTCACAAACCACGTCAACTAAGGAGACAAGACAACTAAATACAATGTAGGCTTCTGTATTAGGTCCTGGAAGACAGAAAGACCATTAGAGGAAAAACAGTGAATCTGAATAAAGTTTATATTTTAATTAATAGCATTCTACCAATGTTAATAGTATCATACCAATTACATTAATTTTGATAACAGTACCACAACTACAGCTGTCCTGGTGGTCTAGTGGTTAAGATTTATCACTCTCACCACCGTAGCCCAGGTTTGTTTCCTGGTCAGGGAACCACACCACCTGTCTGTCACAATATTATTACACAATAATAGCAGAATATGTGAATAAGAGTGTGTTTTTTTTTTCTAGATATATAGATTGATAGATAGATATAAGCATTTAATATACATAAATTATCATACATAATTTTTTACCTAGGGTCTCCCAGTCACTATATTTCCCAAATTGGAATCATTACTATCATTCCATGATCACCATACAAAACAAGTAAGCAGATTTTAATTTTTTCTAAAAACACTATGTCATCCGAGGAGTTAAAACACACTTTACCATAGGAGTAATAAAATAGAAATCGAAGACAACTTGTTAAGGGATGTTTACAGTCATCACAGAGTAAAATACAAAAAGCCAAATGTTTCCAGTTGGTTTTCCTGGCACGAGTCAATAACGTTTTCTGCATATCTAAAATTTTGCTAATAGGTTGATGTACAGAATCATAGTGGTATGTTATATGCACAGAACATCCATTTTGATCTTGTATTTTCATACAATAATTTTCAAGATAAATGAAATAGTAAAGTTAAAGTGGACTTCAGAGGTGATTATATCTAGTCTCTTATCTGATGTGCTGAAAAACAAATGTATTAACCACTGAAAAATGTGTTAGCCCCTAAAAAGAAAGAGGGAGCAATATTTACAGATGGTTAATTGACAATATGCTATGAGGCAATAATGCAAGAACACAAGGTTTTCTATGTATGTCCTCTCTTTGAACCCACAACAGCAATATTGAAACCACAACAGCAACAAAAAAAGAAAGAGATTGTCTCAGCTCATGTCTCTACCTTCAGTGCTCACAATAATGACCAATGCATAATAACACTCCAACAGGTGTTTGTTGAATGGACTTGAATTTCATAAAGACTAATGCAACCAAGACAACCTAGCCATTAAGCAACAGAACTGGAATTCTAACTAAAGTTCTGATTGAGTTCAAGATATTTCCAGTGTGAATTTATTTATTGTGCAATTAAAGTGACTTTTTCAGCAAGAAGCCCCATACACTGTGAGCATACAATGTGACAAATTGAATGTTTCAGTGGTTTGGTCCCTACCTAACAGAGGAAAGAATAGGTGACAATGTTCCCATTCTCTTGGAGGGTCACAGGTACTTGAAAATTCTTCCAGAAAAAGTAGAAATCTTTTATCTAAATGTCCAATTGTATGAAATTTTCTTTCTTGACAGAAATCCTTGGTGATTCTATACCTAACTCTACAAAGAAACTAAAGGACAAAATAGCTTTTCTCTTCTTTTTACCAAAGATGATCCTTTTTAAAAGATAAACTTCATATTTTATTGTAAAATCAGAAAATCAAAACTTGCAAAGTCCATTTCATTTCATTCATGGAAAGATCATTCTACATAACGTGAATCCAAAAATTTACCACTGGAAGGTTTGGAGCATTAGTCAAAATTCTCAAAGAAAAATAGAAAAAATACCCACAATGGTATAGCGAGTTGGTAAGCAAAAATAACCTACACTCTAAGTTAATACATAATATTTTTAATTAATATTAATTCCTCAAAAACTATCATCCAGTATGCATTGTTGAATTTTAATTGTAGATATCATTTATTCCTTTTGAAATGTTACAGGATGATGTAGTGAAAATAGCAACACCTATGTTCAAAGGAATTGGAGAGACTAGGTCTATATTAGAAATCCACCAATAACTGCCACTCCAGACAAGTCACTTGCCTCTCTGAGCTTCAATTTCCTTATCTGTAAAATAAGTGTAAATATTATGCAGAAAAAGCACTTATGTATTACAAAACAGGGACACAGTCAGAGCTCTCAGACTTGTGTTAACACAAATAAAATCATATTTGAGCCTCTGTAAAGTGTTGGACACATAAGGACTTGTTATATTTACAAATGCCTAGAATAGCAGTTCTCAAAACATGGTCTGTAGACTCTTGGGAGTCCCTAAGATCAGACGGTTCATGAAGTTAAAACTATTTTCTGAGTCACACAAAGCATTATTTGCGTTTTCTACACTTTTTCTCTCATGCATGTACAATAGAGATTTCCAGAGGTCACATTATATGTCATATCACCACTATGAAAACTAATGGAATGTTTATTGGTATATTATTATATTTAAATATTTCTCAGATTTAATTTCTAATACGGTAAATATTAATAGATATAACCCATATAAGCAAAAGCTCCTGCGGTCCTCAGTATAACAGTGTCCTGAGACCAAAAACTGGAGAACTGCTGGCCCAGAGATATACTGAGTTCCACAGTATTTTAGACTGTACAGATCTCGAAAAAAAATGCTATATAATTTTAATCTTCCTATTCTTAAAGTCTGAAAACAAGTATTTAGACTAGACAAAGAAAGGCTGATTGTCTAAAAATTTCCCAGGAAAGCATTATCTTGTTGAATTAGCACAGCCTAAATCTGGTTCTCAGTCTTACTTTCATAGAAACTGATTGTTTTTCAGAACAGTGTTAGTCAAATATACTTATGTATAAAATGTACATAAAACAGAAGAATAAATAAAAATGTCAATTTTTATGTAAACCATGATGCTCATCTCTGTCCATTAACTGCGCCATTGATCTGAGGAATTCCTTTTTCTATTTTCAGGAACCTGGAAAGATGATTTTAGCCACGCTATTCATCTAAAATGCACAGGGTTAGAGCAAAACGATCTAAGATCTATTATGATATACTTCACTCAAGCCATGGTAAAACTTTTGGAAATACCACTGACCCAGGGAAAAATATAACCTCCTAATAATTGTCATGTTCTTTAAATTAAACTTCTCTCTCCCCATATAAAAACCCTGTATAATTTAAGCAAAAATCATTTTATTGAAATGATACCAGATAATTCACAGCATCTATGGAAAGACTGGAGAAACAGAAGAGATGTAAGTGAAAATCCAAAGGAAGGTGTGGTGCCAGAAATCCAGTTAATATTATGGACACAAACAGCCTGGTTGAGGTACTACTGCCACAGAAGACTGGATACTGCCTCTGACGGTGTTATCTTCTCCACCAAGAATGAGCCCTGAAATATCCCTGCTCTTTGGTGTCATTCACTCCAAATCCAAAATTCCAAATAAGGGCTCCAGATTGATCAAGTTTAACTTACATGTCCTTGCCCTATTTGCTAAGGCATGGCGTATTTGGCTCTATTGACTTAATAATCTGTTCCCAGTCAGCATAATGCAACCATTCCTCAAACAACAGAAAATGCAATCATCTACATTCCCAAAATACCTCACCCAAAATCTCATTAGTTACCGTATTAACCAGTTTCCAAGCCAAGATCTCCAGGTGAAGCAAATTCCTCCTCTAGTTCAGGCACTCTTCTGAATCCATATATCCCATAACCACATAGACCAAAAAACAAAAGGTTTCACCACAAAAGATACCCTATTTAAAAGAGAAGCAAAAGAATAAAATACTAAAGATGAAATTAATTTAAATAAATAAATAAATGCATGACACAGAAGAGAAAAAAGCTAGATAGAGGCTGCAGTATTCATTTCTACAACGAGCCACATGGCTGTTATCAGTTTTTAAACTTCCCTCTCTTTTTTTTCCCCCAACTCTTTGAACGGTCTTTTTTTGACATACAAAAACCTGCACATATTTAATGTGTACAACTTGTTGAGTCTGAAGTACACACCTATGAAACCATCATCACAATCTATGCCATAAACGTATACATCATCTCCAAAAGTTTCCTGGTTTTCTTATTAGCATTCCATGTTCCCTTTGCTTTCAACTAACACCAGTTTTAAAGTTTCTGACCTAGTAGTGTCCTTTAATTTTCTATTGCTGCTGAAACTTAGTGGCTTAAAACACACACATATACTATTTTATAGTTCTGAAATGTATCTTACTGTAATAAAATCAAAATGTCGGCAGGGCTGCATTTCTTCAGTAGGCTTTAGGGGAGAATCTGTCTCTGTTTTTCCGTCTTCTAGAGGACTCTTGATTCCTTCTCTTGTGTTCCCTTTCTCTAACCTCAATACCAGGTGCATAACATCTTCAAATCTCTCTCACTGTCCCGCCGCCCTCTTTTAGGACCCGTGTGATTATATTGGGAGCATCTGGGAAATCCTTAGCACCTACAATGTACTTTTTACAGGTAACATATTCCGAGTCTGGGAATCAGGATGTGGACATCTTTGGCGGGCCATTATCCTGCCCGCCATACGGTTAAGCCAAATCTTCATTCCTGTGTGACCCAAGAACTTTTTGTTGCTGCATTTTAAAGTAGTTGTAGTAGTTTCTGTTAACATTTATCCCTGCCTATGGTAGTAACAGGGAAAGGAAACCACAGAATGATCTGCTTAGTTCCATCTATACTCCTCCTTTGGCCCATTGTATAGCCCAGTCATGTAAGACTCTGATATACACAGGTAATATCTCCAATTTAGTAGAAATCTTTTTTGTATCCTCTGATGGAATCATTTCTCCCTTTGGGTAAATCAGTGGACTTCCAGAAGTTCCCTCCTATGGGTTAGGAACTTCTTACGTATAGGTGATTGGGTGTGCTGGTAACAGATGTCATCCCAGTCTTCCACCTCCTGGTTCCCAGGCCTGAGTACTTTGGCTAAGGAAGAAATAAACCATATATTAGTAGCTGAATAAAAGCATACATCTTATTACTGATATCATTCTAATCACCCTATTCTTGCAAATTGCTGTAAGACACTCAACCATGGTGACGGCCAGGCAAGCCTCTGCAGTGCAGATATCCATGTTGTTGATTCTACACATAGTATCTACCCCTGCCAAAATAGCTCTCTCTTTTTTTTTAATCAAGACATTGATGAAGCCCATGCATGGCAAGTAAAACAGATTGCTGCAGGACTGCTAGTTTCTACTGAATATACCTTTGCTTTTTCATCCTTAGTAACAGAATCCAAATTTTATCTAGAGCAGCAATGTGTCTAGATAAAAGACTATATTGTCCCTCATCTAGGTGAGAACACATGGCTAAGTTCCGGTCAGTGATATAAAAACAAAGGTATTGTGAAAGATATCCAAAACATTTGTGTAGTGATCTGGCTTAGCTGATATGTAGCTCCTTTTGTACTCCAGACTTTCCCTATCCTTGTTTCTTGGCATGCAAAAATGATGGCTGGAGCTACAGCACCAATTCTGCACCATGAGCTGTCCTTGCAAGTAGAAGAAATGTTAATAAGCTAGTAGGGCAGCAAATAGAAGGAAACTAGTTCACTCATAAACATGAAGCTACCATAAGTCATAGACTGCATAGCTCAAGGTGTTTTCTATTAGAGAAAAATACACTTCTAAATTTTTTAAGTTGCTGCTATTTTATTTTTCCTGTTATATGCAGCAATGTCTGATTCTAATTCATCGAGGTTACCAATGTTCACACAACCAGATATTCTTTTTCATCTGACATTAAGAACCTCCTCCAAAATGAGATCTTTAGTGACTATGTATATGAAACACATATTTTACAGTTTTTGTGAGGTCCAGCCATACTTCTTCCTGAAACATCTTTATCACTAATTTTCCAATTTTGTTCCTCCCAAATCTCTGATCATCAGACCAAAGCACTGCCCACTGCCCATGAAGATTCTTATCTCAAGCCATCTCATTTTCTAGGCAGAGAGGCAATGATATTTCCTTCTTAAAGTTTTTTGCATAAGAAGAAGACAATCCTGTAGGTGTTCAGGACACTTTTGAATGAGGCTCTAATGGCACAGCAATGAACTTTTGGCTGTCACAATCGATAAAGTCATTTATAAATCAGACTCATATTTTCCAACTCATTCAATTATTTATAAGGCATTCTGCATGAATCCCTAAGTGTGAGTTAAGGACAGAGTAGAAGTGAAACCACAGTACTGAGGATGTGAGTTTTTACCGCAACTAATTTATGTTTTCAGAACATCCTTGGGTCTGGTGTTGTAAAAAGTACATTCACTTGATGACAGTGCTGTGGGCACAGCTGCCTTCAGGGCTAAGTGGATAGATATCATACAGTTTGTGATGGATAGCTTGGTAGGAAGCATGCTCATTTGTCATCCCATGGTCAGATGCTCAAACTTTATAAGGGTTTAGTGGCAGATGAAGGGCCTTTCTTAAAAGGAGAATCACTACTTATTAAAGACGGAATGACTTTAATGAAAGAAAGAAACCAGGGCTTGTACTGTGATTCTCCTATTAAGTCTTGCCATCGTTTAAATAAAGTACTCCCTTCTACTATGGGAATTCTGACCATCTTGGATCTGCTGAGTCATAAAGGTGAATACCAAATTGCTCCAACTGAAACCTGAAGGTTAGGTAAAGGATTTAAAAGTAAAAGCCTTTCAATAACAACTAAATAAATTGGAGTAGTACACTCAAATGTAATTTGAATTGCGTCTAAATTTTTATTAAACTCACTAGGTGTTTTAACTCATTCTTAGTGAAATTGGATCCATGATGCATTTATCCATCCCTTTGAAGGGGATACCCCAGTACGCTGCCAATAATTGTACCTGGAGAAAGTTTAGCGAGGGGAAAAAATCTGTATTTTCTTTGGATTTGTCGCACATTCTTGGATAAGAATTTTTCTTACCAAGACATTTAATGGAGATAACTTCTACTTCCTGTTCTCCAAGATTTTTCAAAACTAGATGGTGGCTTAAAATTAGAAGTGCCCTGCTGAGCTGCTATCCCTGCCAGGTGAAAGCAGAATGCTTTTTATGTTTGCTGTTTATTGGTTTAAAGGGGAAAAAAAGTTATCTCTGGATCAATAACAGCATACTAGATGTCAGAGGCCGTATTGATTTGCTTTAGTAAGGAAAACACATTTGGGATAAGTTGCAACTGGATAACTACCTAATTAAGTTCATAATAAAGCTCCATAATACTTCAGGACAAATCTATCTTTTGTTTCAGGCAAACTGAAGAGTTAAATGGGACTGTAATAGAGATTATTCTGAAATTTTCCAGTTTTATGATATGTGATTCCCATAGCAATGTAGTATTGCTTTTGATTCAATATTGATACAGAGAATTATTTTAGGAACTTCCATTTAATCTTTCTTGTAATCATGAGTTTCTCCAAGGTAAGAAAGTAAGTATGAGAATGTTGTTAGCTGAGAAAATGTACCGCTACTATTCACTTATAAATGGGAGACATTTCAATGGATGGGTTCCATTGGCCCTAATGTAAGATTGACTAGTTTGAGAATTGTATTACTTTACCCATCATAAGCCTCTTTCACACTTCCTGGTGGGCTTCTGTACCAAAAGAACCACGATTTTCTCAACACAAGGTTATCAGTCAGAGTTCAATTAAAAAAAATACACACATACATATAATCACTACAAGGTTTACAGGAATAAGGCTTTTAATATAGAATTTAAAATATACATGAATACGGAGTAACTGGGGACGTGAAGGTTGCAATCTACCATGGCAAGTGTCCAACATTCCCCCAAATAATCTCCATATTTTCCTTCACACTGCACACTGTTACTTGGATAAATAGGTGCAGATCACTTTAGGGCAGGGTATGAGGGAGAGTCAGAGTAAGTATCTATGATTTGATTACAATATCCGTCTTTAGGTGAACCTAGTCTCCCTTCACTCACAAATACCTGGTTCCTTGAATTGATAACTGGGTAAGGGTTTCTAACTTGCTGCTTTGATCATTGGATTAAGTAACCAGATTCACTGGAACTGAAAATTTTTTATTTGTCTGTTTGTTTTATGAATTCCAAGTAACACCTGTCTGTTCATCTCATTTATTCCTAAGGATTCCATGAACAATTGCCATGAAGTAAGACCCTTTGGGGTTAGACTATTTTGTTTACCATGTTTATCCTTTTGCCTATTGAGGTAAACCATGTCCATCTGGCTTCTGAACAAGTAGAAGCTAAGTGCCTCTATTTCCCATCTGGCACCCTGCTATCCTCACATCCCCATTTGAAATCAGAGTTCCTTTTCAACTATAGAATCTCACATCAGAAGGCAAGGCTACAGAGAAGACACATTTAAGCATTTCTCAAAGATGCTGTTCTCTTCTCACCAACTGGGCAGACAAGAGTTAGAGGCTGAGAGTGTTTTCCTTAGAAAGGATTATTTGCAAGGTTGGAACATGGCTGTCTTCTGGGAACTTGGATTTTAGAAGGGTTCTCACAACTCTTAGAACTGATAAAAAGGGCTCACTGTGCCTAGATGGTCTGTATAAACGATATGGTTTATGCTGAACACCTGCTTCACTTCTGGAAGTCTGAAATTTTGATACTTGCTAAGAAGAGGCTGCTTATGTAACCAGGTCCCAATAAAAACACTGGGCATTGAATCTGTAATGAACTTCCCTGGTAGACAACATTTAACACATGTTGTCACAACTCCTTGCTAGAGGAATAAAACACATCTTGTGTAACTCCACTGCGACTCTTCGAAGTTTTAGCTTGGTTTCCTCTGACTTCCCCCCACCCCATGCACATTTTCCCTTTGCTGATTTTGCTTTGTATCTTTTTGCTGTAATAAATCATAGCCATGAGTTCAACTCCATGCTGAATCCTGTAAGTCCTCCTACTCTCTACTCTCTACACACCAATGTATTTCTTCCGACTTTGGTAGAGGAACTGTTTATGGTGTCCTCTAGGATGGGAGGGGGAGTAGGTGAGTTACATACATAAAGTCTACTATATCATTTCTATTTCCTAAATCATTGGATTCACTTCCTAATACAAAACCAAGGAAATTTTGATACCTCACTTTTATTTACTGCTAAGTCCAATTTTCAACCAACAAGTACACAAAAATTTGAACAATGCCCCACAGAGTTACTAAACTAATCCAGAAATTCTGGTAAATGTACCCCCATTAATAAACTCAGCCTGATTCAAAACTTTATTCTTCACTTCTTAGTCAAGACTCTATCATCAGACTTTATCCCCACACATGTTCTCAATATATTTTACATACATAAATGAGAAAAATCTTTCAGTTACTTTTACTTATTCTTTCGTACTTTGGAATTGCTGCTCCACTCCCAACAACATGTCTGAATTTGATTCTAGGTATAATTGCCGAGATAAAGAGGAACAAATGTGAGGCCAAAACAAGAGAAGAATTTCCCTTATCTCCCTTGTAATCATCTACATTTAGGACATTACAATTTATTCAATAGAGAGAAAAATCAGTCTCATCAGCAAGGGGAAAAGGGCACCTTAGTTAGTAAGGACTTTCAGTAACATTTTTGAGATTTGGAGAGATATAAAAATCTCTAAACTCTATCTTATGTCCAATTCTTGGTATCCCACACTCAAACAATCAATGCCCCAAATTTTACAAAAAAGCCCAAGCAAGATTGCAAAACAAGTAACATTTTAATTCATTAACCTGAAGGATAAAACTTCACATTAGGTTTTCAGTTACTACAGCCCGCAACAGATTATCAGAGATCAATTTTGGACAGAAATAGAAAGCCTGAAGCATTCATTTGCTGCCTCAGGTTATCAGTTGTCTGAACTGGTCATTTCTTTTTGTGAGCTATCCAAGTTCAGCATTAGCGGCTATCTCACCCTGACATTCCTTCTGCCTGTCATACTGTTCTATGCAATTGGCAATTCTATCCTCCACCACTTATTTTATTGGGCAATTATTTCCAGATAAATATACATGATAATTTGGTTATTCCTCTATATGTATTTTAAGTGTCCTTTTTTCCAAACTCTATTAATAATTTGTGCTGCCTCTAGCCTCAAATATGCAAGATAACCAACTCACTTAAATTCCCTACATCTATATGTCATTATCTGTAAGCCAATTTTTTTTACTGAATATAATTGACATACAATATCCTATTAGTTTCAAGTGTACATCACAGTGATTAGATATTTATATACATCATGAAATGATCACCACAGTAAGTCTAGTTACCATCTGCCACCATACAAAGTTATTACAATATTATTGACTATATTTCCTACGTTGTACATTACTTTCCCATGACTTATTTATAACTGGAAGTTTGTACTCCTTAATCCCCTTCTATTTTACCCACCCCTGAAACTCCTCCCTCCTCTGATATCCACTAGTTTGTTTCCTGTATCTATGAGTCTGTTTCTCTTTAGTGTTGTTGTTCATTTGTTTTGTTTTTTAGATTCTACATGTAAGTGAAAGCATACGGTACTTGTCTTGCTCTATTTCACTTAGCCTAATACCTTCCAAGCCCATCCATGTCGCAAACGAAAAGATTTCATTGTTTTGTTTTTTTTTTTGGATGCAAGTAAGTAATATCAACTGACTCTGGCTAACTTAAATAGAAATGGAATTTATTGGAAAGCTATGAGGTGGCTCATTGAAACAAGGAAATGCTATAAAATTCATCTCAGAAAACTAGCAAGAATCAAGGACATCTAGGCAACTGAATTCATGAGCAAGATCATAACTCAAGGACAACTTGATTCAGTGGCCCCACTACTGGACACTACCTATATAGCATGCTGGTTACTGTTACCAGCAGAAGAATGAATTTTAAACTGTTTCTGTTTCTTTTTACACTGATTCATTAAAGTCTTATGAGAGGATTAGATTGGCCAATTTTAGGTTACCTGCCTGCATGCATGCTGTATATGGCCTTTCTAGTTTTGGCAGTAGAGTGTTCTACGTTATGAAGGATCCCTGCCTCCTGGACAGACTTATATTATGATGGATTCCCAAAACATATTGCCCATCGCCTGAATTTCATTCCTACTTGCAGAGTTTTTAAGTCATCCTTTCTCAACCCCAGAAACTTAAATGAATAACTACTTCCAATAGTTTTAGATTGCATCACAGTTTAGAAACAGTTTACAAAACCAAAGATTATCAAAGTTACCTACACTTAGTTAATATAGTATAAACATGAATCAGATTTGCATTACTGGTTTTGGCTTAATGGCAAATGTTTCCCATAGTACACAGATTATTTTGGAGTACTTCTTTGGATACAAATGGAAAGTGACACAGATATAAAGAATTGCAGCAAGCTGGTCAAGTCTGTAAGGAAAATATATTATTGGAAATGGTACACAAAGCACACATTTAATGATGGTGTCCTTGACAACAATTCTTGCCTGTGAAAAAAAGGACTTCTATTAGGCTTTCTTTATTCTCCAGTAAAGCGCTATTTTATATATCCCTGTTTATTCTTGCTTTTTTCATTGAAAAGTCTTGGATTTCTGATGTAAATTGGGTAAATTTTTAGCCATCTCTAAGCTTCACTACCAGCACCACTACTATTACTACATCTGCTCCTAGCTAATATGTACTCAGGCTCATCACGTGCTGTATCCAGCTCTAAAGGCTCTGCATGCCATATCTCATAGTTTTTCCCCTGTTCCAAAATCCTATGAGTTCCTGATTATGGTTTCCCACATTGATTAATGCACAAGACAATGGCTTTTCTTTATCTAGGAATACAAATTAAAAGACCTTTAGAACTATAGTAACTGGGTTTTCTTCAGCATATTTGATAGAAATATGACCAACAGGTCGTCTTTCTCAAATGTTAATTTTCTTGTTTGTTTGTAGAGTACATTGTAAAGAGCACTCTTTTTATGTATACCCTTTGAATCATTCTCAGTGAGTCTCTAGAGAAGTTTCTCTGACACCATATTCATTGCATTTGCATAAAACTCTCAGCTTACTTCAGGATAAAAATAACATTTCCTAAATTCTGATACTCAATAAGGCTATATTACTTAAAAGAATTAACCTTAATTTTAGACAGTTTGAGGGTGAGGTTTTTAGCGTTCTTCTCAAAAAATTCTTTGTACCACCTTGCAGTTCCTGGATGATATATTTATTTGTGTAATATACTCCAATCTGTAAGTCACTCCTCACATACTCCTGTACAAATCAGACGGGCTTCAGCTTAGGGGATATTTCTGAGAGGTACTGTTTTCCCATCACTTTCTCTTCCTCTGATCACCAGCATATTGATATATCAAGACACCTGTTTGAAAGTTACTGTTTTTGGTTAGCCTTACACTACTGGAAAAGTATTTGCTTCTTTTGCGGGAAACAAAATAAACTGGGACATAACTTCCAATATTCCTGATATCCATGTTGCCAAATTCACTTGCAATCCAATTTTTCAGTATCCTCTTTAAAACTTAAAATGGGTGCTCAATTCTTAGCCTACTATTCATTCACTTATTCTTTTTTCTTTCAATAGGTTTTTAAATATTATTTATGGCTTTCCAGACACTGGATTTTACTTTGATCACTTTTGACAATTTTCTTCTTAGATTACCATTTCTTTTTTTCCTACTTAATCATAATTGGGCTCAAGTTGATCTTTCTGACAAATACTAGTTGACAAATACTCACCACAGTCTTTGAAGTATGGACTGTGGTAAGTGCTGGGGGTCACACTGGTCAGCAATATAGAAAGAGATGCGATCCTAGATTCACACTGTACAAGTCACCCAGCAAGTGAAATGAAGATGAATAAATCCTGGGGGCACTAGAAGGTAGTGGTGGGAGTGAACAGTTTCCAGACAGCACAGACAAGAGACAGCCTGGCAAATCAGAGGAACTGAGGAGCTGAACTTCTGCTGTCAAGGAAAAATAAAACAAAACATAAAATAAAAACCATAATTCCTCAGAACGAAGGACTTTACTCCCTGGTCTGCCTCAGATGTTCTGCAGTGCTTTGCACTTTCAAAGGACAACGTGAGAAATAATTAACACTCGAGGCAAGATTTTGAGTTGTTTTGATTTCCCTGCATGACTCACAGTCCAAAAACCCCTGAGAAACGTGAAATTAAATGGATTCATAATTTTTTGGTTGAATTACCTTTTATAATATCTACAATAAATGCAAAATCTCCAAAAGTTAGTCCTAAAAAATATGGATGCTTAAAATACTCTTTTTTGCCCTTGTTCAGGTAGTCTTTTGGAAGAGTCTCGATTTCTAAGGAGAGACCTTCAATGTAATTATAAAAACCTAAGAATTGTTACTTGGTAGCAGAAATGAGGGATGAAAGACTGAAAACGCAATTAATCCCTTTAATAAGCTAAACAGCTGGGTTTAAAATTTTTATAGCAAAGCAAATAAAAGAACATAGGCATTATAAATCATTTTTTTTAATTGGAAAGAAAAATAAATTCTGAATATGCAGAATTTTCCTGCTGAGGTCTATAATAATAGCAACTGTATTAGCCAACTACGTCTTCTCAGGATTTTAGGGCGTGGTTGTGTAACATTTCAATATGAATTATATATGTTGAGGGAGATATGGTTTCATTTCATAATATACTCCAATTAATATTGTGACAAAAGATGTAAAATTAGATTCCACTAGGGCCAGCCCCATGGCTTAGTGGTTAAGTGGGCACGCTCCGCTACTGGCAGCCCAGGTTCAGATCCCAGGTGCACACCGACGCACCGCTTCTCCGGCCATGCTGAGGCTGCATCCCACATACAGCAACTAGAAGGCTGTGCAAATATGACATACAACTATCTACTGGGGCTTTGGGGGGGAGAAAAAAAAAAAAGGAGGAAGATTGGCAATAGATGTTAGCTCAGAGCTGGTCTTCCTCAGCAAAAAAAAAAGAGGAGGATTAGCATGGATGTTAGCTCAGGGCTGATCTTCCTCACAAAAAAAAAAAAAAGATTCCACTACAATCTTTTATAGCTTACCAAATTCTCTCAACAAATTTGTTCTCATTTGATTTTACAACAAACTCATGTTTTTGGTAGAGAAGATATTATTGTTTCCATTTACCTGATACTCAGAGATATTAAACAACTAAGTTAATGTAAAAAATAAATAAAGCCACATGTCTCCTCCTCTAATTCAGACCTATCATTCACTTTTCCTTACAATTTCCACAGCCTTCTTTTTCTTATAACAAAAACAATAAAAATTTAGGGGAGGGGCCGGCCCAGTGGCATAGTGGTTAAGTTCATGTGCTCCGCTTTGGCGGCCCGGGGTTCACAAGTTAAGATCCCAGGTACAGACATACGCACCTCTCATCAAGCCATGCTGTGGTGGCGTCCCATATACAAAGAAGAGGAAGATCGGCACAGATGTTAGCTCAGGGACAATCTTCCTCAAGCAAAAAGAGGAAGAATTGCAACAGATGTTAGCTAGAGCCAACCTTCCTCACCAAAAAAGAAAAAAATTTAGGGGAAAAACAATAAATGGAATAAAGTTTTTTAAATTATGTATCTCCAATATATTTAAGTAGCATGACTTTTCTTTACAATTGTACCTTTCATATTTGCTGGGGCATATTTCCAACTAGGCTTTTGGATCAAAGAGGATCTAATCTGGTTGAATACAAATTTTTTACCTTTGCAACTGTTATGATGAAGTTGGTAGGAGTGCCAGACAGAAAAGTCCCTTCTAGGAAAATCCACTCAACCACCTAAGAATGAAACCAGGACCCAGTGTCCCAAAAATAGCATTGAAGAAATACTGTTGATCAAGTAAGTGCCCTTGCCATACCCTCAATCCATGAGATACAATGTCATTTGCGTAAAGAGGGTCACCATTTGTATTCCCAAAGACAAGGCCCATCTAATTGTCTTTATTCAAGCTCTTAAACACTATGTAATGCTGCCTCTCAACAGACAGAGGGGAGAATGTTTTGTGTTCAGGATTGGAAGGGATAATTCTGAATTGGTACTTACATAATGCAAATATTGATCAAGTATAAAGAAACATAGCAAAGTATTTAACATCTTAGATAGTTGTCCTTAGTCTTGCAGCTTGCTCTTTCTGTGAAATGGCTTTATTTTTGGTCATTGTAGACTTTTTCCACATGGTCACCAATGACTCAGTTTTACACATGTGTCTACCTCCCTTGAGGGAACGAACTCTCTTCCAGTTCTTGGTCTAAACATCCTGGGAAAGGACTCTAATAGACCTGGGTTGGTCCAGGGCCGCCTCAGTGGGTGTTCTGGGGTTAAATGTCTCTCTCTGGAACAATTAGCCAGAGATAAAATGGCAGGATCTCATAATACAGACTTCTTTATATTCTCAGAGAGAAAAAAATGTTTTAGAGCAGCAGAGTAAATTTAGGATTTTCTGAATTATGAATAATATTCAATTCTATATTTATGAAAAGTAATTCATTTTATTAGAAAATTTAAAATTTACATAGAAAACAAAGAATATTTACAATGAACTGATAATAAAAAATATTAAAAATAACCATTTGATTTCATATTATTAATAAAGTTCATATAAGGAGAGATGTTTTAAATACTTAATAATTATATATATTCTTATTTCATATTACCATAGGAATTTACTGCATTAGTTCCCAAAGTTAACTGGTAGTATGGAATATTTCTGGATATCATATTCCCATTTACCAGAGCTCTTGAGAATATCTGAAATATGTGATCAGTGTTGAGTCCAAGTTATGCTGAGTTTAATCAACATCAGATGTTGTACATAGAGCCAGTATGAAATATGTGGAATGAATAGACATACTAGAAATTCCTGAGATGCCTCAGTCTTCAGTCATTCATTCACAAACATTTACTGTTTGAACAGATGGTGCAATTTTGTGATTTTCTCAACTCAAAGGTGCCTAAAACTTTACTTGGTTGTGCTGACTCATAACCCTACTAATAAAAAGGACACATTTTCACTAGATTAACCTGGAACACAACATTCATGAGCATTAAGTTTAGTCCAAAACATGCTTCTGACCTCCTTCAACATTACCTCCTTGCCATTTTGGGGAAAACATGTAACTTTGCAATTGTGCCTGGTTGCCTATCATGCTCTTTCTCCTTCATGATTCCAGACTATCATTGCCTGATTCAGCTAAGAAAGAAAGAATTTCATTTCATTTATTGGAGGTCACTACAGCTCTTCTTTCCTTTAATCCTACTTCAGAATTTCTTCATTCACTCTCTTGATTCTTCTAGTATTGCTTAGGTTTTGCTTCTAACACTAATTTAAATAATAATGACATAAAAAACAAGGACAGTAAATACCAATACCTATCTAAAAATAAAGGGCAACAGAAATAAAAAATCAAGGGCAGTGCTTATATAAAAGTTAAAATATGGGGTTTAGGTTAAGCAAATAGCAATATTTTTTCATCCCTTCCTTCCTAATTCCTTCCTTCCTTCCTTCTTCTTTGTGAAGACTTATTCAAAAAATTACTTAACTACTTTCACTTTGTAAGCTAGAATAAAGCACACAGGTAAAAATCAAAACTTAATTTCCATTAGGAAGGCATGTTATCCAGGTACTTCGTTATTTAAAATAAATATGCCAGTATATATTTTTAGACTTCTTAGAAATAACAGATTAAAAATGGTTTTGGGCACAGAATTGTTCCTTCTAAAGAGCTTATTAAAATAACTGATAAATTAATCTGGCTGTAAAAATATAGTGGATGACACATTTTGATGAAAATAAGAAATGCGTTGGCAACTTTTCACAAGATCTTCAATTTGGAATGAAACAGAATTCAAACAAGTTCAACTGGGAGACAGAAAGATGAAGATAAAACATACCCTATTATTCCAGGGAGATACCCTGTGCTGCAAATATGATTGATATTTTGAATTTTAAAAAGAAGTAATAAATTCTGATAAATATTTAAAGTTTTACTATTGACAGTAAAAGAACAAAGTAGTTTGGTGGTTATTTTTAAAATCTACCAATGAAGGGAGGTAGAATGAGACCCTAATGCTCATAAGTAGTTTTAGATGCAAACTGTAGAAAATATCAGGATACAAGACAAAAGATGAAAGTTACAGGAAGTATAGATAGAGGGTGAAGATGACTTCTCTATCAGTAACTACACAGCATTGCAGAGGAAAGACATCGTTTTGACCATAGTTAAGTCACTATCTCTTTAAGCATTAATTTCCTACTTTTTAAAATGGGAATGAAGCTACACATTTGGACACATGTTGGTTCTTTGTTGCCCCTGAAAGATTCCTGCCTGTTCATTGTCTTCAACTCCTATGAGGATTAAATGATAGCCTAGTCACAAAATATAATAAAGTACTTACATAGTAGAGTAGTCAAGCTGGCAGGCTCAGAATCAAAACAAATTCAAACCCATTTCCACCACTTACTAGCCATTTATTTAATTTGCTAAACAGTCTCTGAGTTCAACAATAAGAATTATTTTCATTACTTTTGAAGCAACTTGGAAAACTTTTGAATTATGTGTACAATAATTTACCCTCAAAATGGGTATGGTAGCATTTGGTATCTATCAGAAATAAAATCATTTCTCTTACTGCACTTGGTACCTATCTTTTTACACTCACAATGGGGAGTTTGATAGAGCGAGATGTTCCATGCCATTATTCATTTCAGTTAGATCTACTGCTACTCTTTGAACCTGAAGCCACATGGTATTTGTTATTGTAATTACAGTTAAATTCATTGAATGAGGTTTTCTAGAGTGTAATACTCTTGCCATATGATAACACATTTTTTAAATAGAAGTTATAATCAACTCTAAAAAAACCCAGAGATAATGTTTAAGGGTTTGTTATGTCTTTTAACATTATGAATTAACTTATACAACCATAATACTATTATAGATAGAGCAAACACCATCCACCTAACACCTGATTAAGAAATTTAACATTAGCAATAATATTTAAGCTCACTCTAGGCCCCTACCTTATTTCATCCACTTTCTAGCTCACCCTCCTCTCCTCAAATATTCACTGTATTGAATTTTGTTATAACCTAGTTTTTTATGTTTTTGATATTTATAAAAATGTAGTCATACTGTATATAGTGTTTAACGTATTTTTATTCATCACTCAAAAATTATTTCATATGTGTATAGCTATAATTCATTCATTTTTGTATCTGCATAGTATTTCACTATGTGAACATACCACAATTTACCTATTTTTCTGTCTATACACTTTAGTGTTCTTTCCAGTTTTTCCTTATTATCAATGATACTCATATATATTACCAGATGTTTCCTGGTACACATGTGCAGAAGGTCCTTTAGAGTGTCTGGGGCCAAGTAGGAATAGACTTGCTAATTCTTTGGATATGCAATTTCTCATGTATACTAGGTCAAATTGTTTTCCAAAGTAGATAATTTATACTCTTACCAGTAGTGAATAAGATTTTTTTAAATAAATAATTCTATATTTTAAGAGTTATATAAAAAATTGGAACTTTTCTGATCATTTTTTGTAGGTCTGAATTAAATAGACTGCAGATCACTACAGCATATTTTTTTTAACTTAAGCTCTCAAAAGGGTAGAAAATGCTGATCTTATTCAGATAGCCATACCTCCCAGTGGGTATCAATGTCTGTCATTTCTCTTGTGTATAAGGACCTATGAACTTCCATTAGAGCAAGACAGAGGTTTGAAGTTTCCTAGGTTGAAAGCATCTCCTGTGACAGGATAGATAAGCTGCAACCTTTGCACTGAATGGAGAAACTCATTTCTTCACCAAGGGTAAGCAACATGAAAAGTGAAGGCTTATGCTAAAGAAATAAATGTACTAGATGGTCTACCTACAGGCATCATCACTGACCATGAGTTTACACAGCAAATGACACCTCTGCAGGGAGACTTGCTCTTTCCAAAAAAGACTGGGTTAATTTTAAATGGAAGTAACCAACTCAATGACTGTGGTGGTTCCACATCAGAACTGGGGATCTTAAGATCACTTTTGGCATCTGGCCCAAACCCAGTAGTTCCCATGTATTAGTGTATGGGCCGACAATGGGTCCAGTGCTGGTTAATTCACATGGGGACTGGGGGACATAGCATGGAGCAGAATGTTTGAGTGAAAGGCATGGGTATATCTCTGCACCCAGAGCACCAGGCAACAGCTATACTAACCTGGAAAGAGTAAGTTTTTGTGTGGGAGAACAAATTCTCTAGGCTTGGGTCAGAGATGTATGATCATCACATTTTACATGAACTACTCTGAGCCTCCATCATTTGTATAATAGGAAATTCAACAATCCATTCCACGAATTGCTACATGGTTATTCTTATGATCCTCATTTCTGTTATTTGATCCCATTGTTTCCATCTCTGTTCATTTGTCTTTGTCCCTTATCAATCCAAAACGAGCAGCCAGTCATATTATATTACTTTTGTACCTCACAGAGCAGAGACTAACACACACATTGTTCAGGATAATCTTCACATTTCCAAAATGACAATCTGGGACTCTAAAAATAAAGTAGAAGTTACTCTGGGTTCCCTTTCCCTCGTACAAAACAATTTAAAAATTAACATTATAACAGTCCCTTTAATTCCTAAAAGTCTTAAGGAGGACTGTCTTCCCCATTGGTAAATCAAAGTAATGGTAGCTATAAAATATTTATTAATTTATTACTATTTCACTTTTTCAGTAAGTAATGCATTCATATGATTCCAAATCAAAAAGCTTAAAGAAAATCTGCAGTGGAAAGTCTTTCTCTCACCTCTTCTCTAAGCAAGTTTCCCCATAAGAAATGTGTGTATCTTGCTGGAAATATTTTAATGCACATATAAGCAAATAGAACATAAACCAGTTTTCTACCTCTTTTTCCATAAACGAAAACTCACTCTTACGCACGCTGTTGTGCACATTGGTTTATTACTTACCAAACAGATCTTGGAATACTTCATATCAATGCAGAAGATCTCTCTCTCTCTCCCCGCACCCCCCCCCCCATTTTCTCATATTCCATTTTACAGATTAAAAACATAATTTATTTAACTGGTTCTCAGATGATGTACATTTAGGCTGTGGATGTGCATTTCCCAACTTTTGCTTTTTTCCTAACAATACTGAAAAGAACATTTGTCATTTTCAATGCATTGTACCTGTTTATCCCCAAAATAAATTCCCAGATTGGAATGGCTGAGTCAAAAGATATATGAATTTATACATTCTTAAATGATAACAAATTGACCTCCACAGCAAATGTATCAAATTATATCGCACAAAGAATATATAGAGTTCTGGTCTCAAATTCTGGATATAATTTTCAATATAATAAGCAAAAAATAATATCTCAGTCAAGTTTTAACTGAACTTTCTTTTGTAATCAACTTTCTATTGATTCCTATGTTTTAAAGCTTTTTTAAACTTATTTTTCTACAAACTCTGTATTCATATTCTTTGCCCATTTTTATAGGTTTTCTTGGTCTTTTTAAAATCTATGTATAGGAATGCTCTATATGCAGGAGATTGATCCTTTGCATTAAAATTTATAAATATTTTCCAATTTTGTCAAATATCTTTTGACTTAGATTATTTTAAAATGAAGATTGTTTCATGTTGTCAAATTTCTCAATCTTTTATATATTCTGAGATTTTGGATCATAGCTAGAAAGGTCTTTGTTACATAAAAGTTAGTAAAGAATTATATTTATCTAGTAACACTACAGTTGTTAGTTTTTTTATGGTTAACTCTGATTTGAAATGTATTCTTTCAATTGGCATGCAGTATGGATCTAACACAATTTATTTTTCTAACTGGTTCTTCACTTGTTCAAAACCCATTTATTAAATGCATTTCTTTTTTTTCCAATGATTTGAGATACGACCCCTAAGATATACAAAATATCCACGTTAAGACTCCAAATGTTGACATCTTTATGATAGTTTTTTTTTAACACTAGCATGGTATGCATTTCCATATATTATTTTTGTTTGCACATTTAGAAGAGGTTTTTTTTTTAATTTAAATTTTGCACAGTGCATTTTAAATTTAGGTATCCCTAGGTAGTCTATCTTTTCTTGTAATGTAAATGGAGTCTTTTTCTCTATGATATCTTCTAAGTAGTTGTTACTGAAATATGCGGCACCCAGTGTTTCTATGTTAGTTTTCTACTGTGTTACCTCTGTGAATTAGTATATACAGTAAGCCCTCTGTATCTGCAGGTTCTGATTGTATTTGTACCATTTTTAGTTTTTTTTGCTTGGTTTCTCTGAGTATAAAATCAGATCATATGAAAGTAGTAATATTTTATCCACTCTTTTACAGTATTTATATGTCTCCAATTTCTTTATCTTCTCTAATTGCATTGTTTACAACCCTCAGTGCAGTGTTAAGTAATGGCCCTGTTATGGGTATTTCTTTATTTCCTTAAAATGTTATCGAGGGAATGAACATATTTTATAAGTTAATTAAATATGACTAATTCCTATATTTTATTATTTTATTTATCATTAATTGTTAATCCTACCCCTAACCAACAGATATATTTTATCAAATGCTTACTGCTATAGAGAGGATCATATAAACTTTTGTTAGATACATTAATATGATAAATTATATTATCCATGGTCATGATGTATTATTTTACTATTCTGCTGGATTTTATTTACTAAAATTAACACTTTGGGCTTAATATTCATAAATGAGTTTTCATGTTTAGTTTCTTTATTTATAATTTATATCAGTGTTCTTATTATATTTTCTTAAAATAAGAATTAAAAAGTTTTCATTTACTCTCAATATTCTGAAACTGTTGAAGTAGCATTAGAATTATCTGACAGAATTTTGTGTCAGAATTCTAAAAATCACATGAGCCAAATATGTTTGCGAGAGGGCTGTTATCTCTTTATGCCATGAGAATCATTCTTTTTAGATTATCTTCCTGTTCTAGAATTAATTTTCACAAATTACATTTTCTAAAATTAAATTATGTCCAGGTTTCCAAATGTATTTGTATAGAGCTGTGCAAGATGGTTTTTCATGTCTTTATTTTGTCTTTATTTTCCCTTATCATTATTTATTTTGCACATTTGCTCTTTTCCCACTTTCTCCAGATTTACATTAGCTAGTGATTTAGCTATTATATTGGTTTTTCCAAAGAACCTGATTTTTAAATTTATTTGTGTGTTCTACTGTTTTCCTAATTCATTGTTTCCTGCTTTAACCTTTATTATTTCGTTTTCTGCTCTCATTTTGTTGTTCAGTTACTAACTTTTGAACCATGTGTTTAATTCATTTATTTTCCTTTTTTCTCACTTGTGCATATATATAATTAATTTTTCTTTGAAAGTTGTTTTAACTCTATATGTTAGACATTCTAATATGTAATGTTTTCATTACTGTTATATTCTAGATAAACTGCAGTTTCATTTTAGGTTTTATCTTTGACCCAATAATTAATTTAAAAAGAAATTAATTGTTTGTTTACATACCCATAGGACATAGTGCTTTTTTTTCTGATTTCACTTTTAATTTCCAGCTTTTTTTTTCATTGTATGTATAGATGGTGTGATATTTCTAATCTCTGTAATTTTATTTCTAAATCATTGTTTCTTCGGGGGATTTTACAAGAGAAGGGAAAGTTACTGCTTGATGTACCCATGCTGATATCAAACAGAAAAACAATTACCAACTTGAATGAATTATTTTACTCCTCCTAGATGGCAGAGGCATCTACAGCTTTTTAAATTTTATTTAATTTTAAAGATGTTTAATGTCAATGTTTCTCTTCCCACCATATCAACTGTGAAAGAAAGGAGCAATTATGGCAGAGAGAAAAGGTAGAATGCATGGGAAGACCTGTGATGATTACTACTGATGTTTAAAGATAAAAACACAAAATAGACATATCTATGGGCAGCAATGCCTGAGAGCACTTTGGTTTGTCTATGTTCTTAATTCTACAAAACTGACCACCCTAATTATGTCTGATCCTGAATTATGGACCAGGGGGCTCAGATTAGTTTGGCCTTAGACAAGGTATAGTATCCTGGACAGCTGAGTCCACCATCTGACAGCTGTGGAATGTAGAGCAGAGAAAGCAATACAGAAGAAATCTCTCAGAGGAGTGTCCAGTCACAACCTGGGAAGCCTATCTGACCAAGTTGCCAGGACTGAAGGCTCATATGGTCTGGTTTTGTAAAATATCCTCACTTTCCTATTAGTGACTCTAGTTCTTTACAAATTCTTAATATAAACATCTTACAAGGGTTTCCTGTTTTTGTTTTTAATTAATCAGCAGCTTTTATTTTCATTATGAATATATTTAGCTAAGTGCCTCACAATGTTATTTGTTCAAGGAAAGAGCTTGAGCAATGCTGAAATGAATTGAATGTAATGTTTACATTTTAACTAGATTTACTATACCCCTCTCCTATTCAGTTTTGTGATGCCTTTCTAATGTCCAGGTAATTTCTGCTATGCTCCTGGAAAGCATAGCCTATCAAAAGATGTAGACAGGATGAATGCAAGCTTAAATTCTTTGTTTCTTTGGAAAGATCTTTTATCCCTCTTAGAAGACAAATAGAGGTTCCTTTACCAAGTGTCTTGGCTACAATGCAATCTGTATTGCATCTGCCTGACAGAGTAAGGCTTAACATCCCCTTTATATGATTACAGTCCTTCAGGTACATCACATTTCTGCAGAGATGGCCTTGGTTAAGTCTTTCAATTAATCATTTTTCCTTTCTTGTGTTCCCTTTTTGCTGGAAAGATTTCAATATGTCAGAACAGAATAATATCTCCCATTATATTTGAAGCATGAGAAAAGGAAAACAAATACTGACTGTGTAGAATCAAGAACAAAGACATGCTGAGCACTAAGCCACTTCTCTGCAGTTCGTAAATGGCACAATAGTAAATTATGTTCTTTGGCATTTGTAACTAAAGGACAGAACAGATGGTAAAGGCTTATTTAAAATTAAAAGAGAAAATATTTTTTTAAGAGAATTGCACAGCCAAGATGCAATTTATTCTGTGTGGGGGGCAGGCATGTGTTCAATGAAGCTTGGTCTTAACTAGAGTGAGATACGCTACAAATTAATAGGCCCTCACGTACGTGAATTTCCATTAAGAAATTCACACTGACAGAAAAAGATTCTCCACTGCCTTCACCGTGTATCACCCTGAAATGGTAAGCACAGCATTTTAAACTCAATTATTGTCTTGATTTTCAAGAAACAATCCATATAAGAGCCTGTCAACCACATATTAATTATTGGATTTATGGTTGAAAGAAAAGACAATCTAATTTCATTTGAAGTCTGAAGGGATAAAATATTGAACTTGATATTCCTCAGTGGGGGAAAAAAAAAACCTAGACAAGTTAAGTCAAGTGATTTGGGAAACAGATTAAGTTTCTTAGGCCATTAGGTACTGTATGGCTGTTTCTTAATTTTCTGTGACAGATGCATTCC
This sequence comes from Ceratotherium simum simum, assembly GCF_057802395.1. Lineage (NCBI taxonomy): Eukaryota > Metazoa > Chordata > Mammalia > Perissodactyla > Rhinocerotidae > Ceratotherium > Ceratotherium simum. Next base: position 31,546,844 of record NC_141928.1, on the reverse strand, counting down.
TCTGACATTCCTACTCTGAAAATTGGGTTAAACTGATGAACCACACTTTTGCTTTAAACAGCACAACAATTAATAGAAATACAGATTTGAGATTCAGAAGTATTTCTATTGTTGGATATCTCTAGACCCAGGGTCACACCTACAGGAGTAAGGAGAGTATAAGATAAAAGATAGACATTTCACACTAAATACTTTCTTTTCTTAGTTAATAAAAATAATGTTGGGCCCAGCTCCGTGGCGTAGTGGTTAAGTTCAGCGCATTCTGCCTCAGTGGCCTGGGTTCACGGGTTCAGATCCTGGGCATGGACCGACACTACTCGTCAGCCACGCTGTGGCGGAGACCCACATATAAAAAGCAGAGGAAAATTGGCAGAGATGTTAGCTCAGGGCTAATCTTCCTCAAGAAAGAAAGAAAAAAAAAACAATGTTTATTTCCACAAGGAAAGAGTCTCTCTCACCTTTTTGAAACATTTGCTTTTCCAGATTTATTTCTCATTTGCACACCTTTGTTAGAAACATAGAAACAGGGAAATATTTATTTACTCTAAGAAAAACAACTAATTTGATGATGAATTATAGTTGACATTCAGCTTCTCTGTCAAGGAGACAATAAATTGATGGGTACTCTATTGAACTGGAAAGTGTATATACCCCATCTAAATTGTTCAACTGCAATTCAGCTCCAGCTGAATGCTGGTCCAATGTTTCCAAATCTTCTGGTCACTTTCCCTAAGAAATGAAGGAAATCAGATCTTTATTGGGAAGGTCTTGAGTTTTAAAACATTGGTCTAATTTAACATTTTTTTAAACTACATAAAAGAGAACATTCTAGGGTAAACAATATTGGTCTTTAGACTAGACTGGGCAATAGGCAAAGCATTCCCAGACACGATATTTATTTAAGTAGATATTGATGGAATCCTATCATCTGAAAAAGCGAGCAAATAAGAATTTGATTCTATGGTAGTAAAAAGCTAGAAAATGCAAAACTGAATTCAGTTCAGTAAGACTATATATCAGTATTCAAACAATGAATAGATGTTGTTTTAAACACCTCCAGATGTTACCTACACTCCCTAGCATAGCTATAATGGACAAACTAAATGAAAATAATTAGCATGCCAAATCTTTCTTATTTTTCTATGTGGCTCTTGATCAACTTGCCTTAACTGTATTTAGAGTTTTCCTAGTGTGGTGTAATATGATTGAGAAGAATTATTACATCCAAATATTTCCCATACACAATTTGCATGAAATTCTTCTAGATGTTTGTTGTTTAGGTTTTGAGAGTTTTTCTTAAATACTGTTTTCAGCTATTAAAGAACTAGGAATTAACTAACTAGGAATTAACTAACTACTGAGTAATAACTACTCAGAAAGGTAAAACCTTTCACTAACATCATGCTTTGGATGCATTTTCTTTCTGTACCATCTGTAAAATGGAGATAATATTAGTATTAACTTCATAGAGTTGTAAGGATTAACTGACATAACATGTAAAACCCTTAGATCATAGTCTGGCATAGGAAACATTCAATAAATGTTAGTTATCAATATAAATTTAAAATATTATTAATAACTATGTTCTGGTAGGTAAGATATAAATGAGGAAGAGTTTCTAGCACACAGAACACAACTGTTCCCTTAATCTCCCATTAAAAAACAAAAAATTTGTTCACTCTCTAATAGCCTACACTCAACAACTAAAATGACAAACATTTACAAACAGAAAGTAATGAATTCTATTTGAGCACCAGTCTAATATCAAAACCAATCTGATAGTTGTAAGGATGAAAACAAAGGCAATTAAATACTCATCATTAGAAAAAGAAACCACAAAGGAAGGTAGAGTAAATATCTGAGTCATAAATGTAAAGCGAGGGGGTCATGAGTTGACCCTTGCTATTGAGACAGAAGAGAATAAAAACCTGATGAAATGCTAACAGACTTAATCATTTAAATCACTGGCATTCCAATGGCATGAATTACCTCTAAAACAGTTGCCTTTATGGTCAATGTAGTTGTCTATGCAGGAATAATGAAAAATAGGGAGTCATTAATATCTTTTAGGTAGGAAGTTAAGTTACTAATCAAACAAATAATCATACAAAAATAGAGGATTGCGGAAATTACATAATTTGTCAAAGTTACAAAACTACAAAAATGTAAGAATAGGAATTCAAATGTGGCTCTCTCAATACTTAAAAACTTATGCTCTTTTATTGCTGCCTTTCCATTTAGGGAGTAAGAGATTTTTCACTTAATATCACTAAGAAGCAACTATTTGCACAAACAAATGTGTAGGTGGAGAACAAGAATTTTCACACAAGCACACTATACTAATTCACCAACTGGTAAGGGACATTAGCCACTTGTTCATAGGCATTATCCAGTTGAGGGGATTATTTGTAACATATTTAAGAACAGACATGGAGTTCGGAATAAAACAAATGGTTTTCTATCTCAATCATATGCTGGAATCTTAAGAATCATTGATAGATATTTCATTTTTAAATAGCCACAAGTATATCAAAAGTACATCATCAGTTACATTTTACTTTGACAATAAAGAATGAAATTGCTTTCATTAGCCTGGTTATATTCGGGCTAATAATGACAGCCACAGAAAGAATGTGCAAGTCTGTTTCATTCACTTATCTACATTGAGAGAACAAAGATGTGTAAATAAAAAGACAGGCCTATTTTATAAATTAAGGATTTTCTTCTATGGGTGACTAAAATTTAACAGTTCTGCAAACTATGCAAATTACATTGTGGGAACTGTTTGAGTCCATTTCAACGTTATATTTTCTGCACTTGTCACAGATGGACATTTCAAAGCCTTTCTTATAGATTCAATATAAATACATATTCTTAAAACATTCTCCTCACCACATAGGCCCTCATAATTCACTTTTAAGTGCTACATGAACAACTCAGTAAACTATGTGGCTAGAGTCTTCCTAACTCAATGCTCTGTCCACCTGAATTCTATTATAATTGTGCAAAAAGCATGTCCTAACTCCTCAATATTTTTCCAACAAGACTCTTCCAAATTAGTGCATCCTACCTACTAACAGCCAATAAATGACTTTTAAAGTGTAAGCATTAGTCTGCTGGAAGTGTTCACTTCAGATCTACTACATAACTACTATTTCAACCTAGAAATAGACATTACAGAAGAGGATACATGCATTCTGATTTTCAGCAACTTGATAAAATAATTTTATGGAAGGTATCCTCAGTGATCACCAAACTGAGTAAACAAGTCATCATTAAATTAACCGATAAATCAACAAATATTGTGCTATATGCAGGACAACTATGAAAGACATCTGCCCCTCACCTTTAACATCCCTCAAATTCAAAGAAAAAAATTCAGTGCAATAAATGCCAAAATAGATCTTTCCTTGAGCGAGGCAGGAAAGTGTAAAAATACTATGGCACACATTTGTTTGGTTGTTCAAAATCCATTCATCTTTATTTAGGTAAGAACATTTCACTTTCTTTCCTTTGTATGTGTCCCTTTGTTGACTGCAAGTAAGATGTCCAGCTCTCAACAACAAAAAGCCAAACAACCCAATCAAAGTACGGGCAAAGGACTTGAATAGATATTTCTCCAAAGAAGATAAGAAATGGTCAACAAGCACATGATAAGACACTTAACATCATTAGTCATTAGAACATGTAAATCAAAATCATAAGATACCCTCACACCTTAAAAAAGAAAAAAAAATACAGAAAATAACAAGTATTGGCAAGGTTATGGATAAATTGGAACCATTGTATATTGCTGATGGGAACGTAAAGTGCTACAGCCACTGTGCAAACCAGTTTTTTAATTCCTCAAAAAATTAAACACAGAATCACCACATGACACAGCAGTCCCACTCCTAGATACATATAACCCTAAGATTTGAAGACACCAACTCAAACAAATACTTGTACATGGATATTCATACATAGTAACACTATTCACAATAGCCAAAGGTCTGAACAACCCAAATGTCCGAACAACCCAAATGTCCATTAATGAACGAATGGATAAACAAATTGTAGTATATACATCCAATGGAATATTATCCCATAAAACTATTTTATATTAAAATATCATTCCATAAAAAGGAATGAAGCACTGATACATGCTGTAACAAGGACGTCTCTATGGATTTAGAGACAAAAAGAAAACTGGTCGTTGTGAGGGGCTGGGAAAAGGGAAGAATGAGGAGTAACAGCTTAATAGGCATGGGGTTTTATTTCGAGGCAAGGAAGATGTTTTAGAACTAGATAGAAATGTTGGTTGCACAACATTGTGAATGTACTAAATGCCACTGAATTGTTTACTTAATTTTATGTTATGCAAGTTTCACCCCAATTTTTTTTAAAAAGATGACAAACAACACTCTTCAATCGTGGACCTTATCTATGAGTTCTCTGTACGCCTCAAGGTTAGATCTTTTTTTGTGTGTGTGAGGAAGATCAGCCCTGAGCTAATATCCATGCCAACCCTCCTCTTTTTGCTGAGGAAGACTGGCCCTGAGCTAACATCCGTGCTGATCTTCCTCCATTTTATATGGAACGCCGCCACAGCATAGCCTGACAAGCAGTGCGGTGGTGCATGCCTGAAATCCAAACCCCAGCAGACAGTAGTGGAGTGCAAACACTTAACCACTGTGGCCCCAAGGTTAGATCTTTTTAAAAGGCAAATATGATCTTTTGGGGGGGGTGTGTGTGTGTGTCAGAGGAAGATCAGCCCTGAGCTAACACCTGCCAATCCTCCTCTTTTTGCTGAGGAAGACTGGCCCCGGGCTAACATCCGTGTCCATCTTCCTCCACTTTACATGGGACGCCGCCACAGCATGGCTTGACAAGCGGTGTGTCGGCGGGCCTGGGATCCGACCAAGCGAACCGGGGCCGCCACAGCGCAGCGCGCGGACTTAACCACTTGCGCCACCGGGTGGCCCCAAGGCAAATGTGATCGTATGTAATTTGTATTTAAACATTCCATAATTTATTATACTTGTCATTTTAACTTCAATATCCTTAAAATACATTTTTGCCATAACTTTCCATCATCATATTATGTCCTTTCATATTTATATATCTACATGCTTTCATTCAGCCTTAAGCCTTTGTATATGGTGTTCCTTTTGCCTTGAATGCTCCTAACCAATCCGTTTTGATGCTCATTCTAAAGAAATCAGTTCTGGTTAACCACCTCCTAGAAGCTTTATTCTCTCTGCCACCCTGCTACCATTTACATATGCACTTGTTGTCATATCACCTGTGCATCTTTTTTTTTTTTTGTGAGGGAGATCAGCCCTGAGCTAACATCCGTGCTAATCGTCCTCTTTTTTTGCTGAGGAAGACCGGCTCTGAGCTAACATCTCTTGCCAATCCCCCTCCTTTTTTTCTTCCCCAAAGCCCCAGTAGATAGTTGTATGTCATAGCTGCACATCCTTCTAGTTGCTGTATGTGGGACGTGGCCTCAGCATGGCCGGAGAAGCAGTGCGTCGGTGCGCGCCCGGGATCCGAACCCGGGCTGCCAGTAGCGGAGCACCCGCACTTAACCGCTAAGCCACCAGGCCGGCCCATCACCCGTGCATCTTTATCATTGCACTTATCAAATTATTTTGTACATAAAATGCTTAATGTGGTATCTATCAAACAATACATGATCACCACAGGTCTGTGAATGCATGAATAAATGAATTTACCGAATCAAAATTTTTTTTAAAAAAGTATTTACAAGTATCCATAGAAAATATTTTTGAAAATGAAAAAATCCTTATAATATGAACGAATTATGTGTGTTTGCAGTTGGAAATGCAGTTGTAAACAACAGAGCAATGGTTCTTTTCTTCGAGTATCTAACTTACTGACTTGTGGGGAGAAAAAGCAACAAAATGTAAACCAAAAACACATAAAATTCCTTATAAGTGTCGTAGGTTTATAAGGGATAAAGAAATTGGAGTGACACAATAGAGAGTAATTGCTTTTAGAGAAGGTGTTTTGTTTTAAATAATCACAGGAGGCCTCTTGGAAGTGGTGTCATTTTAACTAAGACTTGAATGATAAATGGTGGTCAGCCTCATGGTGATCCAGAAGGAAAATGTACAGGATGATAGAATAGCAAGTAAAAGGCCCTAAGATAGGGATAATTTCACACTTTTATGGAAGCGAAAAGGAGCTAGTGTGATTGGAAAGTAGAAAATGAAGCAGAGGAGGTGTATGTGTCTAGTCATAGAAGACATTTTTAACTTTGATTTTATTATGCCATCACACCAGGACAAAGGAAGGCATCAAAAGTTTTTAAACAGAGAAATGATATAATCTGAGCTATTGTTAAAGGCCATTCTGGAAGAAATAAGGTAATTATAAGGGGAAGGGGTGGGCTGTGCCAAGAACGGAAGAAGAGGGACCAATAAAAAGGTTATTGCAGTCATCTAGTCAAGCAATGACAGATGGCTAGGGGGGAAGCAGTGGAAACGGAGGAGTGGACATATTTCACTATGTCTTTTTGAGGTAGTCTGAATAAGAATCGCCGATAGGTTACATATGGTGGTGGGTTACAGGAAGGAAGAATACAGACTGTATCCTAAGTCATTTGCTTTACAATTAGATGGATGGGCATGACATTTATTGATACAGGGAAGAAAGAGAAAGTGTAAATTACCTGGTTTTATATTAATTTGGACATGTCTAACACTACCCAAATGGAGACCTTAGACAGACCTATGTTATCACAACAGAATGTTAATATTTGAAATTTTAATAAGATACAAATATTTAGCAAATATCAAAGCAACTTTTGAGGCAGACCTTCCTGGGGGCTGCAAAAACAAAGTATCTGAGGATTATTTAGATTATTTACTTTCACGAGGGTTTGCACTGTTGTATGGCTGGAAACTGAGAAAGTTGTTGAAAAAAATCTGTTTGGAGAAAGCTACTGTTGTAAAGTAACTCCCACCCTCCTCAAAAGAGATTTAATGGAATTATTTGGAGAGCTTGATATATTGCCTGGCAGTTAGGAAAAGCACACTGAACAGGTATTTTAAGCCTTCTTGGGAAATGTACAGAACAAGAGATAGGCTATCTGTTTTGGTGGCAGTGCAAAAGGGAGTGGCTGCTGCTTTGGGATCCACCCACTCCCAGAGATGTCTCAGGAAGAGAAGTGAGTGGATCTTGTGGATCAGCTGTGGGCCAGATAGGAGAGAGAGATACCTACTCACGCAGACTACCTAAAGGGTGGTATGGGAATTATGAGGAAAAGATGCCTACTGAGTATATGGCTATGAGAAGGGAGTAAGCAATTGCAGGATTGGGCTGGATTTGCCAACACCAAGACAATGTGCGCATGTGTGTGTGCATGTGTTGGAGACAGTGGAGATTCTCCAAAATACCAAAAAAATGCCCCATTTAGGAAACAGTAAGACTTAACTTCTAAACCCAGACATGGTAACAGCATTGTTCAACGATATTAAAAAAAAATTCCCTGTGCCTCCTGATCCCTACTTCCTCTCCATTTTCCCATAAACAATAAGAAAAGAAGAATAGAAATATAATATAGTATATTATATACTTACTAATGTATAATTATATACTTAACTAGTAAGAGTACTAATTATACCCTTACAAATTGACAGGATATACTGTCAATTAGTAAGGAATGTAGCCTGCAGCAAGACTTTGCTCGGAGGGAGAAGAAATTTAGAGTTTTTCTCATTACATAGATAAAATATTTTTTATTACTTGAGATTATGCTGGAAATTTATAATAATCATAGAACTTTCTGACACCCAAGAATGACTAGGAAAATCATATGGCCCCACAAGCTGTCACCCAGTTGAAAGGCAAGAGTGAAGACAAGAATGGAGATACAAATCGCAAGCCAAAAAGATATATTTGGCATTTAAAGGCATAAAAGTGAACGAGATAACTCATAGGGGCTGAGCCTCAAAGAGGCAAATGTATGCTGTTCATACCTCTGTGGTTCTGAAGAGCCACATGCTGTATCTCAGAAAATGATAGAGGCCAGCCCAGTGGCATAGTGGTTAAGTTTGGCACGTTGCACTTCAGCAGCCCGGGGTTGCAGGTTCAGATCCCACGTGCAGACCTACACCACTCATCAAGCCATGCTGTGGCAACGACCCACATACAAATTAGAGGAAGACCCGCATAGATGTTAGCTCAGGGCCGATATTCCTCAAGCAAAAAAGAGGAGGACTGGTAACAGATGTTAGTGCAGGGCCAATCTTCCTCACTAAAAAAAGAAAGAAAGAAAAGGATAAAATAGTAAAGAATGATATCATTTAGGGCTATATTTCTAACTGCAGAAATATCAGCTATCCAGCAAATTTCTAGATCCGTAATATCTGTCTTTAAATTTTGTTAAACTTCTATTTAGAGGAAATGACTCTTTCAATAGAAACAGAAAAATTATTTAGCAATAACCAAAGAGATCATTAACTACATTTTTTAAAATACTAAATCAATCTCACTTAAAATTCAGTCTAATCTTGTAAACAGGTATAGTATGTATAGTACTGTAAGGAAGGAGAAAACCAGATGCTGAAGCTATGGGACATAATGGGGAAAAAAAGTATGAATATTGGATTCACACAAATGTAACATTGAATCTAGGCTTCAGTAATTTTAAAGTGTGGAACTTAGAAATGCTCCCAAATGGCAACATTTATCTTCCTCCTGTGGTTTTTATGCAGATCTGTGAGCGATTCAGGTAAAGTACCTTGCATAGTACTTAAAAATTATTAGTTTTATTTCCTTTCATAATATTTTGTGAAGAACTTATTTTTCCAAGTCACACTTTCTAAATACTGTATTGCTAAATATATACAAGCATACAAATCTGAAAAACTCACCCTTCACTTAAATCTCAAATACAGCTTATGCATTACTTATAAGAAAGAAGCTTACTTCAGTCATGAAGGTATTTTCTGATTCTTTAGCACTGCTATTTCTTCAAATTATTAACAGGCTTTGAAGCCAGATTTCACTTCATTTAAGAGATTTCACTCGCACAGGCTCTGTTGCTCACCTCCAGGGCATCCTCTCCCCATAGTCAAGTGATTCATCACACAGTTGTTACAGTTCATTAAAAGAATGAGGGATGCTGATAATTCAGCGGATGAAATTTGTTGGCCTCTCTATGGGTCAGTTACTGTGAGTTTTGCCCTGTGGAACAGGGCAGCATGATGTGTGAGAGTAAAGAAAAAATGGTGCTTGCTTTTATGCCTTTAGGTTTGGTTTGGTAATCCTTTGTAAATCAAATCAGTAAATATCCTGCAAGAGTTTCAAGTTTTTGTTTTGTTTTTTTAATTATTTTGACCATCACTGTTTTACAGCTAGAGATGTTCACTATGACCCAGTGTGCACAAGTTGTTTTTACCTCTTTTTTCTGGCAACACTGATCTCTATAGGGGTAGCAACAGTGGAATTTTAATACCAAGAAAGACCTTATATAAATACAAAATAATTAGTACAATATGGCAGTACAGAATAGAGAAAATTGTCAGTGACAGGTAATTATTTAGTGTCTGCTAGGCAATGTGTTAAGTACTCAAGGTTTAGTGGTAAAGAAGACAGGCAGAGGATGTGAGGAAAGAAAGGAAGCATTACAAAGTGATACATTAGCAGTCTTACTGCCACTTAATGACTAGGAACAATGAGAGACATGGTTGATTGGAAGATTTACTCACTGTAAACAAAGGATTTGTCTGATTGCACTAGGAGGCTAAACTAGTGTTTGGTATAGCTACAGGAGAGAGGAGAGAAGGGGAATTTATCTCCTCATTCCTACTGGTCAAAGTTCAACCCACAGGGAGATGATTCCCTTTCTATTAGGAATTCCATCATCTGGCCCATTTGGAGGCCCTCAGAATGGTCAGATTCCATATCCTGTGGTGTGCTGTTTCATCTAAATCCAGAAAATGTGGAGAAAGCTTGAACTTCTGACTATGCAGCTGTTTGGCCAGATAGCAAGAGGGAGGAGGGCCTGGCCTCCTCAGGGCATGTCACTTGCAGTTTTTGGATGAAGTCTGAGAGAAGAGCAGCACTTATACAATGAAGGTGCCAGTCAAGGGAAAATGAGGTGGTGCCTAGGATTATTTCCAACAGAATGCCACAGACTATGCAGACAGCAGTGCAAAATCTGTCAAAAAGTAACTGATCAGTTAATGTTTGATAATTAACGAGTGACTGAACAAATAAATAAGAGTCATGTACTAAACAACTACTTTGTGAAACTTTTTAGAAGATAGAAAGTTGAGATAAAAAAGAAAAATAAAGAGGGGCCGGCTCAGTGGTGCAAGTGGTTAAGTGCGCGTGCTCCACTGCAGCGGCCCGGGGTTCGTGGGTTCAGATCCCGGGCGTGCACCAACGCACCGCTTGGCAAGCCATGCTGTAGCAGCATCCCATATAAAGTGGAGGAAGATGAGCACGGATGTTAGCCCAGGGCCAGTCTTTCTCAGCAAAAAAAGAGGAGGAGTGGCATATGTTAGCACAGGGCTGATCTTCCTCACAAAAAAAAAAAAAGAAAAAGAAAAATTAAATACAAAAATTATTTTTCTATAAATGATGCTCTATTTTCAGTTTTTTATAGAGCTACAATTTACGTCCCTATAACTGGATTTTGAAAAAAAATAATTCTTCCTTAAATATTGAGAAGAACTATGGAGAATTATAAAGAAAAAGCATACTATTCATTAAGATGCTAGAAAAGAAAGCAATCAATCATTGGCTAACTCAGCAAAAATAAAAGACAAATGGAATATGTGAATAGTGTTCATTTTAATAAATAAAGTTTACATAATTTACCTCTCCTAATCCTTTTCCATTCTTAGCTATCAAATTGGCCTTTTCCAAACTATTTACATCAAGATAAAAGAGCTGACTGCATATTTTCGAAGGTCAAGTCACCATCAACTTCTCTCTGTCAAACATGTAGAAAAAAGTGCAAGTAAAATGTGTGATATTGAACTCCTAGTGTTCACTTGGGTATTTTAATGAATTAACTAAATGATTTTGGAAGTGTGTATAACTATTTCCACATAACAAAACTTTTCAAAAACACGTTTTAAGCCTCCATCCATTGTTGTGTCCTGTGAATCTGTATTGTCAAAAATGTGTTTTGTGGGGATCCTAATTCAGCTAGCCTGGCAGGAGTACATAGACTGCTGTAGATCTGTTGCATGGTTTCACTATGCCATGCAGAAGCTTTATTCTGGCCCCCTCCAAGTCAGACTTGTATTCTGCAGAAACACAGTACTTTATTATGTACTATAAGGGCCAGGAATTTTCTTTTACCAGGGCCAGGAATTTTCTTTTATCAGGTTCACAAAGTATGTGTTTCTCTTATAGAAATTATATATGTATCACCAGAGTGATACTATACAACCCCCAATTTTCTCATCTGTAAAGTAGGTCAGAGAGGTAACAATATATGGTTAACTTGCAAGTATTTGCCATATGAAACTTCCTTAAACACACAAATGATTCCACAACTTTAGAAATCTTAATTTTCAATACTTCCTAGTGCCTGTAGAATAAAGTTTAACCACCACAGCTGGTAGTGGTTCAAAATCATCCAGGATATACTCCAGAGTACTTATAACGTAGAGATTACATGAAGTACAGCTTCTTACGGTTAGTGGGTCACTTGGGCATGGGGGTGCAATGGCAGTTAAGATGGGAAGAAAGTTTTCATTCAAAATTTGAAAAGGCTTTTGTCACTATGATGATGATTTGTATTATTTAGACATTAAACAGTCCAGACTGCTACGAAACTGAAATTTTCCCTTCATTTGTATACCTTTCTCTTATACAGGTAATTGACATCTGTACTTCTCTATACAGAACTGTCAGGCCAGACTTGTGTGAGTGCACGTGGGCACACGTAAAACCTCTCAGCTCTCTAGTCCTTCAAGTGCCACCTGAGATCCAATGTTAGACTTGTCACATTCAGAGCTTCTCTATTGGATTTTGTCCTGTACTTGACTGTAGAGTATAATGGGTTCCCAAATATGAAGGAGAAAGGAATGGCCTACAGAACTTAGCATAATGTTTACTTTTCCCCATTAGAAAACATAAAAATATATTTTATCATCTTGATGAAACAAACATCACATGGAACAATCAGCTAACTGCACCAGATTTATTGTGCTTTTGAGTATATAGTTTCAGCAACAGAACCATTTCAAAATCAATCACAACTTACAAAATTTGGTTTCAATATGCATCATTCCTTAGGGCCAAATTTTAAGTTTTCTAGTAAGTTACATATTTGAGGCTTTTGAAGACTACACTATATATTTAGAGCATAAGAATTCATGAGACAACCTCAGCACTTTCATTAGAAACGGCATGTCCAAAATCATTACTCTCCCTGCAGGCTCCTTAGTTGATAGGCACAGAAATCTAATGGAGACCTAGTAATATACTTTAGTTATCCTTGCTGCTACATATACCTTCTCAAGAGGAAGGCCCATATATTTGATGAGCACAATTATAACCCTGTGTCCCAAGTTACTTTTGTCTCCACTGAGCTTGAACCTACAATGGTGTTGCGCAATCAGCAAATCAAAACTAACGAAGGCCTATTTGCTGGGCACAAAAGCTAGAAATCAATTGCCTGAGGATTTCCTAACTGCTGCCACAAGTCTACATTTTCTACTTTTAAAGAGAGTAACAGGGAGAAAACGGTAATAATTGTGAAAGGGCAAGAAAGGAGCTTATGGGATGCTGATAAATATTGTATTTCTTTATCTGAGAAAAGGTTACACAGATGTCCATCTTGTCGCTTAGGACTTGTGCATTTTTATGTAATAAAAAATGTTTTAAAAAAATAACCATCTGGGGGCTGGCCAGGTGGCATAGTGGTTAAGTTTGCGCACTCCGCTTCAACAGCCCAGGGTTCACGGGTTCAGAACCCTGGGCATGGACTCATGCACCGCTCATCAGGCCATGCTATGGAAGCGTCCCATACACAAAATGGAAGATGGGCACAGATGTTAGCTCAGAGACCATCTCCCTCAAATAAAAGGAGGAAGATTGGCAACACATGTTAGCTCAGGGCCCATCTTCCTCAAAAAAAAAAAAAAAGACCATCTGTATGATAGTTTCATGAAGTTGAAACCAACTGCCTGAGGACTACTTAACTGCTACCATCACATCTACATTTCAATCTTCTCTTGGTTAAACAACAACAACAAACATAGCCAAGCTCTTTTGGGGGCATAGAATGAGCTCACAAGAGTACTAATAATTATGTCTTTGTTCCAAGAAGCTAATTTTTGCACAACTGTTGCTGTTATCCATTTTACCCATATGATACGGCAGCAGCTAGTGAATGGACAAGTCTATCCAAGCTGTCAACAGGACTGCTTTAAATTATCATCTCTTAAATGTTCACGGACACTTGGATATATGGCTTTAGAGCTCAGGAACTGGAATACTACTATCAAAATATTTATGACAGTTAATACAATGAGAATGGGTGAAACTGCGTAGAGAGAGAGAGCATAGATAGAGTAAGAAGAAAATTTGTCCAAGAATACAATTGTGAGAAGTGCCAAGATTTAAAGGACAGATAGGGGAAGATGATCCAGTAGAAAATACTGAGGAAGAATAGCTATCTGACTAGGTAAAGCATAGCAAAGTGTCTTCAGAGTCCAGGGATGCTGGATCCAAACAAGGCGAAGATCCAAAGTCTAAAATGAGGCAAATGTAGAGTCAACATTTAAAGCTGCTGCCCTTGAGCATGTTTAAAAGCCAAAATGAAGGAGGTAGTAATGGCAAAATTAAAAATACACGTGAGAATGGACATCCAGAATCCAGGTAAAAGAATTTCACTTTAATCAGTTATGACTTATTTAGTAGCTACCAAATGCCATATATTTTACTCATGTAGTCTGATATGATTTTTAACCCAATACTACAAGAAAGGAATCAATCACTGTTTTACAGATTACAACACCAAAATATCACCCTGAGAATAATTAGAACGCACTGTGTAGTTATTCACACATCTACCATACTATCGCTCCATGCTAATTTACCTCCCATTAATCATGGATATTTTCCAAGAATCTTTTATATTTTTTTTATTTATTTTTTTGTGTGTGAGGAGGACTAGCCCTGAGCTAACATCTGATGCCAATCCTCCCCTTTTTTCTTGAGGAACATTGGCCCTGAGCTAACATCCGTGGCCATCTTCTTCTACTTTATATGGGACGCTGCCACAGCATGGCTTGACAAGCAGGGCGCCGGTGCACGCCCAGGATCCGAACCTGCGAACCCGGGCCACCGCAGCAGAGCGCGCGCACTTAACCGCTTGCGCCACCGGGCCGGCCCCTCAAAGATCTTTTAATCTTTATCTAACATTTAGCATGATGTTGTATAATATTTGTACTTTTTTGCATGTGTTGGTGTTTTTGTTAAATAGGTTTTGGCTGTGATCAGTACCCCCGTTATATTTACCTGTTTTTTATGCATCACAAAGCCAAAACATATACATAAAATGAAGCAAATTGAATATTTTATTGGAAGTTATTTCAGAATAAACTCCTTTGTGAGCATTTTATGATAACGGATCTAACACAAATAAGTAAATGTAACTTTGTGCACAAAGGAGGTAAAAATAGTCATAAGTCTTCCGAAACTTTCTCAAGTTACATGCATCAATTTGATTAGTTATATTCATGAAGATCGATTAATATAATAGGCAAGAAAGAAAGGCAAATTTACAAAGAAGATACTTTAATCCCTACGCCACAAAATGGAACCATTCGGTAACTTTACATAGACCATTTCATGGTTGCTAATTACAGAACAGGATTTCATTTCTGTAAATGCTTTCAGATTCTGATTTTACCTAAAATCTTCTTTTCAATGGCTATAATTTAAAAATTCCTTGTCCTTTTGCACCTGAACCAATAGCCCTTTCCTCCTTTATCTGTAATTTGTAAGGTCTTCATTTTCATGGCTATGGGCAGAATTCCATTTGTATGAACTGAATCAGAAAATGCAGAGGCTAAAGAAATCCATTTGTAAAAATTGAAAGAGAAAGTGCAGGGGCTAACACAAATATATGGTATAATTGATTTTTAAGAAAGGATTATGAAGCCTATAATAGTTTCTTTTATACTGACTGTCACTCTCTAGCTTAAAATCATTTAATATCTCCCTGTTGCCAAGGTCCTTAGAATGTTAAATAGGTCTTCCATAGTTTTTCTTCTTAATGCTTCCAGCCTCATCTCACATCAGGTCCTCTTGGAGCCTATGTTTAGGCCATACTGAACTACGTGCAGTTCTCCAAATATCCCACCATTTCAAACTTTTATAAATTTGCATATTTCAAGTCTCTATAAATACTAGCTTCTTTTTGCACCTACAATGCTTTCTCTCCTTATCCACTTACTCATCACTCTTTTTAAGCCTGTTCTTTAGTACCCTTCCCTCCTTACACAAAATTTTCTCCTCTCTCCATTATGCCCCAAAATATACTGATAGAATTTCAAGCTCAGTCTCTTTTACATTCTATCACATCTGCTTAAGACTCCTGCCCCTGTAACACCTTGAGCACTTTGAAGACAAGGATCATGACTGACTCACCTCAGTATCCTCCACACCTCATATAATTCTGAACACCATTAAAAAATATTTGTGGAATAAAGAACCCAGAAACAGACCCACACAAATACGTTCAAGTGATTTTTGACAAATACAAAAGCAATTAAATGAAAGGAGTACAGTTAAACAAGTGGTGCTGGGGCAGCTGGACACGTATGGGGGAAAAAAAAGGACCCTGACCTAAACTCCACAAATTTACATACAATTTAACTCAAAATGGATCACAGACTTAAATGAAAAATATAAACACCATCAGGGAAATGCAAATTAAAACTACAAGATATCACTATACACCTATCAGAATGTTTAAAATTTAAAAATAAAGAGTGACAATGCCACATACTAGCAGGGATGCAGAGAAACTGGATCACTCATACACTGATGATGGGAATGTAAAATTGTACAGCCACTCTGGAAGAGAGTAGGGCACTTTCTCATAAAAATAAACATGAACCCATCATATGACTCAATGATTGTACTCTTGGGCATTTTCCCCAGAGAAGTAAAACTTATGTTCACAAGTGTTCATAGCAGCTTTATTTTTAATAACTCATCTGGAAAGAACTCACATGACCTTCAGTAGGTACATATACAGCATGGAATATTACAAAGCAATAAAAAGTAATTGATACATATAACCACTTGAATGAGTCTTCAGGGAATTATGCTGGGGAAAAAAAAAAAAGCCAATCTCAAAGGTTACTATTGTATGATTCCATTTATATAACATTACCAAATGACCAAATTTTAGAAATGGACAAGAGATTAGTGATTGCCAGGTGTTAATGTCCAAGTAGGGGAAGGAGAGAGATGATTATGATTATAAAAGGGCAATATGAGGTAACATTTTGACAACTGAACTGTTCAATATCTTGATTGTGGTGGTGGATACAAGAACACCGACACGTGATACAATCGTATCGAACGAAACACACACACACTCACACACGAGTACAAGTAAAATGAGAAAATCTGAATAAGATCAGTGGATGTTATCAATGTTAATATTCTGGTGGTACCAAAATATTACCATTGGGGGAAAGGGGGAAAGGGTATAGTATATCTCTATGTATTATTCTTACAATTGCATGTGAATCTATAATTATCTCAATGCAGTTTTCAATAAAATATATTAGTTGAACAAATCCACTGCTTTCTGTTGATGTCAAATACTTTGTTTAATAAGACCTATGAAAACAAACAAGCAAAATGGTAAATTAACTATTTTCCAGCCAAATACTTTAATAAGCCTAATTCATTTTTTTAAACTTTTTTTTTAAATTTTGAGATAATTGTAGGGTTTTGTTGTTTTGTTCTGTTTTTTGGGGGGGCGGGGGAGCTGTCGCTCATTGGCATTTCCAGGTTTATGGCTTCTATAGCTCCAAGTCTGCAGTACATGAGGCCAACAAGAAGCCCAAAGAATTCATCATCATGTTGTTCCTCATGTCCTCAAGTCCCCAGCCAGTCTGCCTTCTCTCCACCTTTCAGAGTCTTCTTATGTTGTCTTTATATATAATATCCAGGGTTTTTAGACATACTTAGCAAAAGGAAGAGGGAAAAGTACATCTATTACATCTTCCTGGAAGTGGAAGAATTAAGAAATTAACTTTTAATTCTTTCAAATGGAAAAAGAATGCTGCTACCAAGAAATATCAAAGGGCAATAAAATAAAATTTATAGAGCTTAAAATAACATATCAGATTTACCAAACAGCCTACAGCTTTGGTCGTATGTGTACAACGTATGGGAGAAGTCAGGCATTGATAATTTTTTAAAGCAAGCAACTTGGTTAACTCATCAGATTTAGTGGATAGTTTCCTAGGGGAAAAAGAAACAGCTACATTTTTTAAAAAGTAAAAACAGAATATTAATTACAGCAACTTTGTACTTTGTAACAGTTTGTTTTTTGTGGTAATGAGAATGATTTGGAGTGATTAATAACAATAGATTAAAACATCTTTTTAAAAACTGTCATAAGCATGTCAAATTTCCTCCTACACATTACAATTAAACTGCATATTAACCTTGTCCAAGAAAGGTTACATTTAGCTTAACACATAACTTGATACATTTATGTACAACTGTAACAAAACATTGTTTTACATATTCTAAGAGCACAAATGTTTCTTAAATCAGTAGATATTAAATTCGTCACATATTTGAGAATGTATCACTTATGAAAAAGCTTTTTAAAAAGCTGGTTATCATTGTAATTATTTCAGTAGAGGAATGTAACATATAGACCTCTTCATCCTTCCTTGAATTACAAACCTTTTAAAAGAATTAAAATTTTAATAAATATTGCATTAATTTTCAATGCATACAACTGTCAAAATATTTTCATAAGCAACCTATAGATATTAATATTACTGCAGAAAAAAAAGATAAAGCAAGTGATAATTACATTTTACAGATGTATAGTGTAAGGGTTTTTTTTCCTAAGAGGATCCAGAGAGCTGTAGCCAAGAGTTCTTTCTATTCAATTTGATGATTTAAATTATGTGATAGTGACTTAATTTTATCATTAAATAATAAAGGTGTTTTTAAAATATATATTTAAAGATTTTTGTTACCTTTTTGCAATTTATGTATTTCCATATAATTCTTATTTTAAAACATTTCTTAACATTTTATAAAGTATCACAATTACCCTCTAGTAAATCTCAACATAACACATGCTCCACCAGCTTCTACAAGGGGAATAGCTTCCTGGTCTCAGGTCTCTAAGATTTTGACCGTATTATAGTGGAGTGAAAGAAATATGAAGCTTTCCTCATAAAAAATGCATTTGGTATTTTATCATAAAATGAATAAACCTGATTAAAATAATAATGTTGAGGGCCAGAAATGAAAGAGAAGATAGAGCAAAACCTATGGGCTAGAGATCTGAAGGTCTTCCGGATACCAGGATCCTGGAGCTCCGAGCCATTAACGTAAAACCAGCTGATTGTATATACTGAGAAGCCTTCTCTCCTGAGGAGAAGGAAAAAATAAATCTCTAGGAAACCTAAGCACTAAAAAAAGTTTAAAAATATCAGAGAAAATGTCATGATGTGAAAAACACACAGCAAAGTCAATAAATGCACAGATTTGTACATGAGTATTTAAAATAATTAGGGCCAGCCCGGTGGCATAGTGGTTAAGTGCGCACACTCTACTTCAGCGGTCCGGGGTTCGCAGGTTCGGATCCTAGGCGTGCACCGATGCACCGTTTGTCAAGCCATGCTGTGGCGGCGTCCCATATAAAATAGAGGCAGATGGGCACGGATGTTAGCCCAGGGCCAATCTTCCTCAGCAAAATAAATAAATAAACAAATAAAATAAAATAATAGATCAAAGTCTCAAATGTTTAGATACTTATGCTTAAAATACAGATCAAAGACAAAAGGAAGATCAAAGGGAGGAATTAACACTCATAAAGTAAGCACAGGAGATCATAATCATAAAACAGTAAAACAATCACGTGGTCAAGTCTCATTAATTGTGAGGTATGAAAATAATTTGAAATGACAGAAATAAAATGTATTTCCATGTGCATGTGGTGGAATAGGAGGGAAAATTTTAGTTAATAGAGATTAAAGAAAATACTCATTGGGTTTCTAAACCAGTATTTTTTTTTCCTTTTTTAAAAAAAAGGCCCATGATTATTTGCTAATCAACTTTAATTTTCCACGTTACTTATTTCTTACTCTATTAAATCAATATTGTCATTTACTTATGCCAAGGCTAATGATAACTTAATGATGTCATATATTCTCTAACAGCATGTACAGAAAATAGACAACTTAAAGTACAGATATATCATTAAGTCTGTTTTTATTTTTTTATTATTTTTTTGTGTGTGAGGAAGATCAGCCCTGAGCTGACATCTGCCAATCCTCCTCTTTTTGCTGAGGAAGACTGGCCCTTCCTCACTTTATATGGGCATCTTCCTCCACTTTATATGGGACGCCATCACAGCATGGCTTGATAAGCGGTGCGTCAGTGTAGGCCTGCGATCCGAACCAGCAAACCCCAGGCCGCTACAGCAGAGCTCGAGCACTTAACTGCTTGCAACACCGGGCCGGCCCCATTAAGTCTGTTTTTAACGTTTTATTTTGAAATAATTATAGACTAAAGGAAGTTGCAGAAAGAGTACATAGAGTTCTGTGAACCCTTCACTAATTTTCTCTCCAATGGTGACATCTTATATGACTATAGTACAGTATTAAAACCAGAAAACTGACACTGGTACTGTTAACTAGACTACACTTCATTCAGTTTTCACTCATTTTTGCATACAATTATTTGTGTTTATAGGTGTGTATGCATGTGTGTGAAGTTGTATGCAACTGGATCCCATGCATAGATTCACATAATCCCCACCAGAATCAAGATACAGAACAATTCCATCATCACGAATGAACTTCCTTATGCTTCCCACATATAGTTTCCACCTCATCCTCATCCTCATTCTCTGGTATACATGAATCATTAAATTGATTTTCTTCTACTTTTCATTATTATTGTACAATATTTAAAAGATAAACATATGCAGAAAAATGAAATTCCATCTTACATATCAGTGTGTATTAAGTTTTTTTCTTAATTTCTTACCCACTTATATACATATTTACATTTTTTTAAACAATGGAATATACTCATTATTCTGTTTGATTTTTTTAAACCAACAATATGTTTGGGATGTCTATTTATTTTTATTTAATATTTTTATTTCTATTTTCTGTTTATTATATAATACCATGGCTTGTGTTTCTAAAGTCTTCATTAATTTTTAACTTTTAAGTGGCATCCATAAGAAATGCACACAGATAAAAAATCAGAGCTCAGTCAACATGATATCAGTTAGTCATCACAAAGTGTATAAAAATAAAGCACCCCTCATGCCACTCAAAACCCTAGTAGCCATCCTACTTATCCAAAGTGACTAAAGTTCTGGCTTAAAGCACTGTATTTTCATGTTTTTCTGTTTTTAAATTTTTATAAATGGAATTATGCAGTATATATTCTTGCATCATTTTTTTCATTAAAATGCCTATTTAAAAATCATCTATATTGTTATGTGTACCTACAATCTTTCATTGCTCTTACCATATAATATTCCATTGTATAAATATATCAAAATGTGTTCATTCATTCTATTGTTTATGGTATTTGAACAGCTTACCGTTTTTAACTAAAAGATAAAGCTGCTATGAGCAATCTTCTCTCTCAGCGCATGTACACAGACTTTTACTGAATATACAACTGAGCATAAAATTATTCAGTCATAGGTTATAGATATGTTCAATTTTGACAGAAAATGCTCTACTTCCATTGATGGCAGAGAGGCTCAAATTAGACCAACTCTCTCATAAAAGACAACTAATTTCGTATTAAAAACAACAACAAAAACAAACTACACATCTGTGAAACATGTAGTAACCAAAACCAGGCAGATATTTATTAACGGGAACATTTTCTCAAAAGAAAGAAATAGGCACTGAATGTGTTTCACGTTTTTATGGTTTTTAATATGAGGGCAGTCCTCCTCAATCAATGTCACACATGGCCCTCAACACTTACAGAGAAGTATGGTAGACTGAGGTACTCGAGAATGTAGATCAGGGCAGGCCCACAGCTAGAAAGTGAGAAGAAAAATACTGAAAACAAAAAAGCCAGACAGGGTGAGCATCAAATTCTGCATATATAAAAATGTAAATTGGTGGAAAACAGTAAGGAGGTTCCTCAAAAAATTAAAAATAGAACTACCATGTGATTCAGCAATTCCACTTCTGGGTATTTATCCAAAGGAAATGAAAACACTAACTCAAAAAGATTTGCACACCCATGTTCACTGCAGCATTATTTACAACAGCCAAGACATAGAAACAACCTAAGTATCCAATGATGAATGAATGGATTAAAAAAAATGTGATATATATATGTATATATATATAAAGGAATATTATTCAGCCATAAAAAAGGAAATCCTGCCATTTGCGACAACATGGATCTTGAGGACATTATGCTAAGTGAAATCAGTCAGACAGAGAAGGAAAAATACTGTAGGATATCACTTATGCATAGAATCTAAAAAAAATAAATAAACTCAAAGATACAGAGAACAGACTGGTGGTTGCCAGAGGTGGGGGGTGGGAAAAATGAGCAAAGGTGGTCAAAAGGTACAAATTTCCAGTTATAAAATAAATAAGTCGTGGGATGTAATGTACAGCATGGTGACTATAGCTAATAATACTGTATTGTATATTTGAAAGTTGCTAAGAGTAGATGTTAAAGGTTCTCATCATAAGAAAAAAAATTGTAACTGTGTGGTGACGGATGTTAACTGGACTTATTGTAGTGATCGTTTCACAATATATACATACATCGAATTATTATGTGTACACTTGAAACTAATATAATATTATGCCAATTATATCTAAATTAAAAACTTCTGCATATAAACTCTCCCTAATTCTCTGGTTGGCCATGGAACCATGCTTGTACAGAGTTGATCCAAGCAGTCCATCTAAGAATAAAAGAACTAAACGAAGATTTCAGCTGCCACCTCCCACAGGAAAGAATGTAGAGCTTAAATCCTGCCAAGTTAACTCCTTGCTAAAACAAATATCAATACTATCATGAAGAGCACAACAGAATGAGAAATCTCTACAACATATTATTTATAATGTCCAGGATACAATCCAAAATTACTAGAATACAAAAAAAAAAAAACAGAAAAAATTACGAGAATACAAAGAAACAGGAAAAATAATTTTTATATTATTTGTTGCTGATACATAGGGATATAATTTTTCTATCTCGACTTTGTATACAGTGAACTTATTATATTTACTTACTTCAAAAAATTATCCTGATTCTGTTAGATATTTTTGCATATACATCGTAATCATGTATAAAAATAATAGTTTTATATCTTTATTTCCAATCCTTGTACCTCATTTCCTTTTTCATTATTATACTGTCTAGAATCATCAGTATAATGTTGAATATGAGTTTCACTGCAGGCATAATTTTTGCTTTTCAGATATTAATTGGAAAGTTTCATTAATAATCATTAAGCATAGTGTTCACTGTTTCTTTGTAGATATTCCTTATCAAATTAAGGTAGGTCCTTTACATTCCTAATAGGCTAGGAGTGTAAAATGAATGTATTGTATTTTATCAAATAACTTTTTCTAAATCTACCCATATGATATTTCTTTTTTTCCTGAAAGTGCTGAGATACAGAGTTACATATTCTATTGTTGCACCACATTTGCATTTCTGGAATAAGACCGGTCATAACAATTGTATTAATATATATTATATATATATCTATATATAGACACACACACATGCATACACACATTATCTTTATATAAGGTAATTTATTGTTGCCTGAATTTGACTTATTAACATATTTTTAGGACTTTTCACCTATGTTCATGAGAGAGATTTGCTTGTAAATTTCCTTTCTTACAATTTTGTTGAGGTTTTGGTTTCAAGATTTTGCTGGCTTTATAGAATTACTTGCAAAGTATTTTTTTTTTCTATTTTTTGAAGGTCAATATAGTATTTCTTCCTTAAATTTTAAATAATTTTATTGCTAAAAGCATTTTTGCCTAGAGTCTTCTATGCTGGACTCTTTTTAAATCAACTTGATTGATATATACTTTACATATAATGAAATGAATCCATTTTGATTATGCATTTTGATCAGTTTATACCTATTTAACCACCACCAAAATTAACATATAGAACATTTCCATCAGCCCCAAAATGTTCTTCCATATCCCTTTCCACATGATGAGCAAAAAAAAAACAGCTGCAAAAGGATACACACAGTATAAGTCCATTATTTTGAAATTCCAGGACAGTCAAAACATAATCAAGTATGAGAAAAATCAATCAACAGTTGCCTGGGTCAGAGAGAAGAAATTGACTATTATAATATTTTAATGACGATTTCCAATTAGAAAATATCCTCAACTACCCACTACTAAGAAGGAACACCAGGGCCAGCCCCATGGCCTAGTGGTTAAGTTTGTGCACTCCACTTCGGCAGCCCAGGTTCGCAGGTTTGGATCCTGGATGTGGACCTACGCCACTTGTCAGCCATGCTGTGGCAGTGACCTACATATAAAAATAGAGGAAGATTAGCACAGATGTTGAGCTCACAGCAAACCTTCCTCAAGCAAAAAAGAAGATTGGCACAGTTGTTAGCTCAGGGCAAACCCTTCCTCAAGCGAAAAAAAAAAAAGAACACTAAATAAAATTTGACTGCATTTCCAATGAGTAACTTTCATATTCATAGTATAGATAGATAGTTGTAGATAGCTAAAGAAATGTGTTCGATACCTCAGTGTTCACTTTGTTCCAAGCAATGTACTAGGTACTTTCATATACAATTGCACTTAATTGTCAAAATAGTTATACAAGATTAATGC
Organism: Ceratotherium simum simum; assembly: GCF_057802395.1. Lineage (NCBI taxonomy): Eukaryota > Metazoa > Chordata > Mammalia > Perissodactyla > Rhinocerotidae > Ceratotherium > Ceratotherium simum. Next base: position 31,522,764 of record NC_141928.1, on the reverse strand, counting down.
TATCAGTTTCCCAATAATGCATTTAAAGAAACCAAGCGTCTGTGAAATAACTTGTTTCAAATCACTCATCTACTAGGTTGCAGGACAGTGACTTGAACTCAGGTCTGTCTGACACCTAAGCCCATGCTGTTGACTATTACGCCTTTACACGTTTATAGTCAAGTTGTATAATAACATACATGAACCCTTAACAGTTTTTATCAGCATTCCTCCTTGGGTGGGATCCATTTTGTCTAGGAATATATTTTGATTATATTATTCCATAGAGATTCTAGAGTGAGAATCTGAGACCATGTGCTAAATTATAATATTAACAAGAGAGAAAAGGTGATGTGTGTGTGTGTGTGTGTGTGAGTGAGAGAGACAGAGAAAGGGAAAGAGGAAGAGAAAGGAGGGAAGAACAGAGGGACAGAGAACACTAAATTACTCCGCAAGTAAGAGTTTGAGGAGATCTTGGTAGAGGGAATAGGAAGATGCTAAGAGGACAGTGTTTATTTCATCCTGAGCCATGTCACAACTAGGAATCCAGATTTGGGCAGGGATCTGTGAGCTGGCAGCAACGCACATATGGCCAGACTAACATATTCTGTCTCTCTGGCTCATACCTATCTGTCTTCTCATAGCGGACACTTGTTAACAACTATCTGATGAGCAAAGCCTCTACAGAAGAAAACAGTAGCAATTAGTGAGACACTCTTCTAATCTGACCGGGGCAACTGGCTCAAGGCAGGCAACTGGACGAGGTCCCTGGCCATACTGATAACTCAAAGCATATGCCTGACTTAGCAATTGAATTCATTGGAATTTAATTACTCAACATGAGAATATACTGACAGAAAACTCATTATTGGAAGAACTGATTATTATTATGCAAACATTTCCATTATTCACTTGCTGAAAACTTGGGCATACTTCCCAGACTGGAATTGAATCCTCTACTTCTTTTCACTTCATTATCTTTTTAGTTGAATATGTTTAACTTTCTGCGGTGGTTATTTTGACTCATGGCATTCTTTAGCATGATTAAGCCATTAAAATTCATTCAGGAGGGGCCAGCCCGGCGGCGCAAGCTGTTAAGTGTGCGCGCTCCGCTGCGGCGGCCGGAGGTTCGCTGGTTGGGATCCCGGGCAAGCACTGACGCACCGCTTGTCACACCATGCTGTGGCGGTGTCCCATATAAAGTAGAGGAAGATGGGCACCGATGTTAGCCCAGGGCCAGTCTTCCTCAGCAAAAAAAAAAAAGAGGAGGATTGGCATTGGATGTTAGCTCAGGGCTGGTCCTCCTCACACACAAAAAAAAATTAATTCAGGAAATGGACTTTTCTTCAGATAAAAAAGCAGCACTATGATGATAAAATACAGGATATCTTTGTCAGTTCTGCTCCAACAACTCAGCTCATAGTCTCTTGTTTGCTCATAGACCTTTATATGACCCAAAAAAACAATAATTTGGTCTAATAGATTGGCTGCTAAAATGTGAGTCATAAGGTCTTGCTATAAACATATGTTGAGTGAACGATGGGAGAGGAAAATAGACTCTAAGTTGCCTTCTTTTGCTAATGTTTTAAACTTGAGAAGATGACATTGAGCTTATTACTCATTTTCTGAAGAGAATAATGTTTACCTACAAGCAAACAACAATAAATACCTTATTGGATAAAAATTCCGTTAAGCTTTTATGAACATTTCATACCATTTTATACTTGGGTGGGTATATGAAGGAAAAAATTTTCTTTTACTAATAAACTTTCTATCTCAGCTTTATTCATTCCAAAGAGTAAATTCATAGTCCAAGTTTCAGATTCTGTAGTTCATTAGGAAAGTGTTTTTAAATAATACAAAAAAGGTTGCTTTTTGATTGTTCTACATATCAGGATCTGTTTTGTCCATCAGGATGATATTTTTAGAGATTAAAATTGTTGGGGATGGAGTAGCACTGTACATTCATGGATTATCAAATCTCTCATTATCTTGCCTCTATTTTGTATCATCATTTTTGAAGAATCATTACTTCCTGGATAAGCTGAATGGTGACTTCGGAACCCAATTATAAGAAATATTTCAGATTTCAAAGGTATTGAAAGCCACATGATAAAATAGTTCATGCCTCTCTGCATGTTTACTGTTTATGGAAAGTCATAGGGCTTCTTATTTTTTAATCAGGATCTAAAAAACAAAATAAATAAGCAGAATATACAGTCGTAGAGGTAAAAACTTGATATGCTTTAGATTCACAGAGATCCCTTTGTGTTTATTTCAGAGAAAGCTACAAACTCTGTGAAAGTTATTCAAATAAATCCATAAAAAATAGTTTGAACTCTGATATACATAAAATGTAGCTTCTCAGAATTTCCCTTGCTTTTCCCACTACTTCTCCTAATACTAACAGAGCATTTAGAAATAAGACACATCTCAAGCCTGAGATATGAAATATAAAATAGAGTTACAAGATCCATACAAGATTTACTATAGAGACTTCAGTCTATAAGATGAGCCATATAAAGGTACACACACAGCGGTGCCAAGGCAGATGTAGCCTAAAAGGGCGAGAGCACAAGTGGGGCAGACACAACAACTGAAGATAGCTTTTGCAAATTGACAAAAAATACAAAGTCATGAATTACAAAATTCTATGAACCCATGGGGGGACAAAAACAAAGAAATCCACATTTAAGCTCATAACGGCTAAAAAGTAAAGAGATCATCTTTAAAACAGTGAAAGAAAAAAAAAGACAGATTTATAGAGACAGAGCTTAGTGGTTGCATAGGGCTGGAGGAGGTAGGGTGTGGGAGAAGAGGGAGTGACTGCTGGCGGATAGAGGAATTTCCTTTTTAGGGGACAAAAATGCTCTAAAATTAGATTGTGGTAATAGTCACACAACCCTGTGAATATACTAAAAACACTGTATTATACACTTTCAAATGTTAAATTGTATGGTATGTAAACTATATCTCAATAAAGCTGTTAAAAATAGTCTGAAGTAGAAACAGCAGAAGGTTAATTCACAATAACTATGGATGTTGTTATCATAAACACATTGTGTTTTTCAATGTTTAAATTTGGTAAAAATAGATCCAAATATTAAAAACAGTTGTCAGGTCCACAGCTACCACAAATATATTTGCAGGTATTTCCATTTGACATATTACTGTCATCTTTAAAACCTCCATATTCCCTATGAGGGCTTACATATGCTGAAGGTGATTTGCTGAAAAACAGAGGTGCTGGAATTACAGTGATAACAGCATCGAGCACTGCTGACAATGATACAGGTCATCAATGTTAAAGCAAAGAGGTGAAGACAATTCACTTGAAGCAAAGGAAGACATATGTACTCCTATAGCAAAAATGAGATAAGAATGGATAGAAGAAAACATTAAAATGAATGAGGTAAGGAGATAAAGAAATCAAAACCAGACAGAGGAGAACGTCAGCTTCCACTGAGAGGACACTGATATGTCACTGTGTGGTAGCAATGTCAAGGATAGGTGAAACACTTCCAACACCTACGTTAAGGCCCTGCTAAGTAAGTTGAAATGTGAAAGTGGAAGGTCCCTTGAGCATTGTGAGGATGTTTATGGTGCATTAGCACCACATCACTTAGCACAGGTGTTCCAGTAATTGTGGAATACTGGGGAAATGCACAGTGCTCCATTTATCTTCATCACCTCCCAAGGTGATACACTAGTAGCAATTTAGCACCTGCTAGAGCAGTTTGGCATCTGTGGTATTTACCGAAGTGTTTGGTCTTAAAGGTTGGAAGTGTTATTTTGTACCTCCATATATGCTGGGGAATTATCAAGCATTTGCCAATACCAAATGCACTGTAAAACCCTCTTAGTGAAAGTTATAAAAGCAAACTTAATAAAGCGTAGTGAATAAAAAGTCTTATAAATGTGGCAGATTCAATTTTTTTACACCTCTTCTCCCCACCAAAAAGAGTCTTTTCTCTGACTACCAGGGAGACGAATCACTATGGCACTTGTTTAACAATATAACTTACATTTATAAATAAAGAAACGATTCAGAATGCAATTGTTTTAGTATTTTCTGCAATGGACGTTTTAGTTGTGCTGCTGACCCGGCAGGGAATCGGGTATGTTAAGATAAATAATTCTTCCCTCTATGTATTTCAAAATGATCTGAAATATGAGCAAATTAGTAATTTACCAAGAAAAGATAACCAAATATTTCTTATCTGAAAAAATAAATAAGATAGATAGATATAGACAGATTAAATCTTTCTTTATCCTAAAATCCTGGCTAATATGGGAGGTATGTCCTTGAGAAGGAGATCTATCAATTAATAATGAGTAACAAGGAATTGAGGTCTCCTTTTTTCACAAACTGTTTAAAGAATGATGCCTAATTTAATATTTCACTTAGAACTCCTTGTGTTCGAAATAGCTTCTCTGACTAGAGTTAGGATTATCTAAGAACAGAAAATAGAGAAAAAAATTAATACAATTATTCAGAAGGAAGAATTAGAGAAATATAAAACATTAGGAAATGTCGGAAATAGAAAAATAAAATTGTGAATTAGGCATATTTTGGATCTAGTAGTTCCTAGTAGTACTTTCACAAAAAGACATAATCATATATCTATATACTTTCCTTCACCTTAACACAATAATATTTTAGAGCACCAACTACGTGCCAAGTCCACAACTTGGCTGGCAATTAGCCCTCCACCCCCAAAAGGATTAAAATACACCATCAAGGGAAGAGATCCTCTAGGTTGTAGTCCAGATTAGTATATGGCTGCTGTTTAACAAATATTTGTAAAGTAAAGCATGTTTCCTGTAAATTATATAGATGCCGAATGTGTAATAGGTACATATTTTTTTCCAGCTGGACATGAAGCTACCCTAAATATCTTAAATCTGAATACATCAAACAACATTATTAGGTAACTATTAAGCAAAATATATCAGAAATACAAATATTTCTTGATTTAAAAATATTTAGGGTAGAATATGTCACTTTATCTTGATCAGAAGCAATCAAATCTAGTAAATGAACATAAGTTTGGATGAAGAAAATATAATAATATAATCAATGAATCAAGCATATATCTATCTTAATATATAAACTATTTACATCCTCCTGTACCAGAGAGTAAACTGCCTTTTTTATGCCCACAGAAAATGTATAAAAAATGTTCAAAGTCGATATAAGGAAAACAAACACATTAAAAAGGATACATAGGGCTGGCCCAGGGGCATAGTGGTTAGGTTCGCATGCTCTGCTTCGGCAGCCCCGGGTTCACAGGTTTGGATCCTGGGCACAGACATACGGGTCACTTATCAAGCCATGCTGTGGCAGGCATCCCACATATAAAGTAGAGAAAGACAGGCACGGATGTTAGCTCAGGGTCAACCTTCCTCAGCAAAAAGAGGAGGATTGGCAACAGATGTTAGCTCAGGGCTAATCTTCCTCACAAAAAAAAAGGATATATATTCAGGCAATATTCTCTGATTACAATCTTGTTCCTATATAATTCTCTATCAAAGAGGAAATCAAAGTTAAAAATAGCAAACTACTGGGAAAGTAATGAGAAAAGAAAACATACTGAAAACTGAAGGAAATAGTAAAGGCTATACTCAGAGGAAAATGTATAGCCATAACACTTTCATTATTAAAAGACATGTACTGGGGCCAACCTGGTGGCACAAGCAGTTAAGTGTGCGTACTCCGCTGCAGCAGCCCAGGGTTTGCCAGTTCGGATCCCGAGCACACACGGACGCACCGCTTATCAAGCCATGCTGCGGCAGCGTCCCACATAAAGTGGAGGAAGATGGGCACGGATGTTAGCCCAGGGCCAGTCTTCCTCAGCAAACAAAAAAAAAGAGGAGGATTGGCAGATGTTAGCTCAGGGCTGATCTTCCTCACAAAAAAAAAAATAAAAGAAAAGACATGTACTAAAAAAATTAATAAACAATGGTCATATTTTTTCTGGATAATCTATTTTTAGATGATCTGATAAATATTCCCAATATCTTTACGCTTTATAAATGTTTAGTATATTTGAAAAGAAATCAAGGGACATCAGTAGAAAACCAAAATGAATTACAGAAAACTGACAGAGGTAATCAATCACAAAAACAAATGATTATCCTAAAGGGTAAAGAGGGATGTTGCATAATAAAAAGAGGTCAGTTTGTTTAAAAAAAATATATATATATACACACATATACACACACACACACACACACACACACACACACACACCACTTCTAAATATATCTGCATTCAAAGCGAGTGATAAAACTCTCAGCAATCTAGGAATAGAAACAGTGACATGCTGGAGCTAGCCCAAGAGAGCTGATTGTTAAATTTTCACTAATTTTGTGTTTCAACTAACATCATATTGATAACTTTATATGGCTACAGTGGGAGTTTTTACACCAAGGGAACCAGCAAATTCCACAAATCAGGGCCTCCTCTCTACCCCCAGAAACCTGGTCATCAAACATTTACCATTGCATCACTCAATACGAGGAAACTCACTCAACCTGGTAAAAGACATCTATAAAAAATCTGCAGCTGTAATCATAAGAAATTTTTTTAATGGTCTTTTTTTCAAGATTGTGGAGAAAGGAAATATTCAAGACAGTTTGGTATTGATGTAAATATAGATTTACAGATCACATGGAACAGAACAGTTACTTCAGAATAGATGTTTGACAAAACACCAAGTTAATCCACTAGAGAACAAAGTCTCCCAGCAATCGCGTTGAAAGAAATGGATGTTCATATTTTAAAAAAATAATAAAAGATGAAAGTCAATGCTTATCTCACTCTAAAACATTTACTTGAAATGACACTTATAGGAAATTTAGAACAATCAATATTGGTCCAAAGTGAGAGAAAGCAGACCCATGCTGTCTTATTTCTAGGGATGGAGGAGGATTTAAATTTTAAACTTATGAAAAGAAGCATGAGGGAACTTTCTGGGCTGATGGCAGTTTTTTATAACTTGAATAGTGAGTTGGTCACATGAGTGTTAAAACTGCCAATACTCATCGGAATGTACCCTTAAAATGGATGTATTTTATTGTATCTAATTTACATCTTAATAAAGTTGACTTTCAAAATTATCAGGGAGGACCTTTTCTTCTGGCTATAATTAAGTAACTTGTGGCAGACCAATGTTCCCACTAAATAGCTAGCAAAGTCAGACACAAAAAAGCAATCTAGAAAAAGACAAATCTACAGTGACAGATCAGTAGTTGCCTGAGGTCAGGTGTGCTGGTGAACAAATTGTCTTGGAAGGAGCTCACACAAACAGCAAGATAAAAACATCTCAAAAAAGGTTGAAATGGTGGTGTGTTCTCTATCTTCAATGAAAATATTATTTGGAATCATTTGGAATTAACCTATGGGCTAACAAAACATACTGGACTTTAGAAAAGATTTTAACTGAAATAAAATATTGCATATTCAAACTTTTAATGCAGCTAAAATAGCACAGAAAACAAAATGTATAGCTTAACATGCATACATTAAAAAAATACTGAAATTTACAGGCTAAGTATATATCTCAGAAAGTTAGAAAAATAATGAAAACATACAGCCAAATAAATTAGAAGGTTTAAAATACAAGAGAAATAACACATAAAGGAGAAAACATACAATATGGTCAATATGTATGTTCAAGATGTTCAAAAGCTGATTCTTTGAAAATACTAATAAAATAAATAAATTTCTGGCAAGACTGACAGAAAAAAAGAAAAAAGGGAGAGGAGAGAGACACATACACACAAAAAAAATGTGTAATGAAACATAGGACATTAATTCAGACTTTGCAGATATTAAATGTTTTTGGATTATTTTATAAACAATTGTATGCTAATAAATTCAAAGTATGTGTGAAATAGATAAATTCCTAGAAAAAATTATTAAAAGAGATAGAAGGTAGAAGAGTACCTGAAAACATTTATAACAATAAAGAAATTGAATTATTAAACAAAATCTTTCCATAACAAAATTCTAAGCTCAGGTAACTTCACTGGTAAGTTCTATCAAAAATTCTAAAGTTGCACAAAATATTCCAGAGCACTGATTTAAAAATAAAAAGCCTTCATACGAAACCAGTGAGGTCAGTAAAAGAAAAATCCTAAGGCAAACAACCTTAAACATAGTTGCAAAATTAAAAACTAAAACATCATCAAATCAAGTCTAAAGTATTGAAAAAAATAGCATAAAATTCATGTATAAGCTTGGTTTATAACACGAACATAAGATTTTTTAATCATGGAAACTCAATCAATGCAAGCCACCATATTAACATCATTAAGTAAAAATTTTAATAAAATCTGAATAGATACAAAAGGAGCAGTTTCTGTGATATAACTTTCATTCACAATTTAAAAAGTAAAATCTTAGCAAACTAAGAATAGAATAGACACCATTTTTTCTTTGATTTTTTCTGACTTGCTATTTATTTTACTAATCATTTTGATTAATTGACAAACATTTAAATATGTTTTGTATAAATACATGGTATTATACTTGAAAAGAATACATAGTAGGAGGCGGAGTCAAGATGGCGGCATAAGCAGACTGGGAACTCACCTCCTCCCGTGGACACAGCCAATTTACAACTACTCGTGGAAAAATTACCCCTGAGACAGAAGTGAAAACTGGATAAGAGGAACTCCTGCAACAAGGGACAATCCTAACTGAGGTGGAAGGGGCAGAGACTCCCTTCTGGAGAGGAGAAACGCCGCCTTCACAAACCAGCTTCACGGCTGCCGGGAGCAGCTCACAGGTACGCAGCCTCCCTGGAGACGCGGGGTCCTGAGCCGGGGAGCGCCCCCGCTGTGGGCATTTTGTGGACCCAGCACAATCGAGACCAGCAGCATAATATCTGACTTTGCCTGCTAATAAAACACTGGGGAGCACCCCCAGAAAACCCGGTTCACAAAGAAACTAAAACTGGCTCTTAAAGGGCCCGCGCACAAACTCACCCGTTTCAGAAAGCATCCTAAAATCACCAGAAAGCAAGGTGTACAGTGCTTTGGTGACAAGAGACTCACCTAATAGGCCCTGAGTGCATCTCGGTGAGGGGTGAGACCTCTCCAGGGAATGGGACATTGGCGGCGGCCATTGTTGTGGCCTGGTGTGGGCGTGCTGACACAGACACCATTGGAGTTCTCCCTGAGGCCTGCTAGCCCAGGGTCTGCCCCAACTGCTAGAGCACCGATTTAATCCAGCTCAGCCAGGGCAGGCAGCCCACCCTAGAGACTAGCCCCACCCAACAACAAGCCCTCAGGCAACTTGTGGGCCTGCATAGATTGGTGACTGGATTCTCTGCAGCCTGGCAACTGAGCTGACTTGAGCGGGGCAGGGTGTGCACAAGGAGCGGGTGGAGAGTGTGGGGCGGTGGTGGAGTGTGTGGGGCTCCCGCCATGGAGAGACTGGCTCCACTTGGGGAAGTCGGGGCGCTCACACGGGGCAGGACTGTGTTGACTGTGTGTGTGGACCTGTGGGCGGCAGGGCTTCTCAGCCACAGAAGGCTTGTGCTTCTCAAAGACCCACATAGGAGGTTTCCTCCACCTTCCAAAAACTGAAACAATTGGGTGCTCCTGTGCCTGAGGCCACCCCACCCAGCTGCAATCCTCAGAGAGCTGACAAGAGACCTAATAGGCTAGAGGCTTACAGCAATTATAAGGCCCTGAGACTAACAACCTGCCACGGTCGGGGCCTACTCACTTAAAAGAAATACTGAAACACAAATGTGGGCCTCCCCACACCTGATAAAGAGACTGAAGGGCCCACAACAACTACAAGCAGCTGAGCATTACAACAGCTGGCCAGGAGCATAACTCAGCCTCCCTGGGCGCCTACAGAGAGAGCAAACAGGCCACAGCAGAAGGATACACGTAGCCCACATAGGGGTCACCCCTGGAATATTGAGAACTGAGGGAAGCACACTGGAGCCTCCTAAGGCATCACTTACATAAGGTCACCTATCCAAGAGCAGGAGACGTAGCTGACCTACCTAATACATAGACACAAGCACAGGGAAAGAGGCAAAATGAGGAGGCAAAGGAATACATTCCAAGTAAGGGAACAGGACAAAACCCCAGAAAAGGAACTAAGTGAAACAGAAATGAGCAACCTACCTGTCAGAGAGTTGAAACAAAGAGTGTTAAGGATGCTCACTGATCTGGGGAGAAGAATAGATGAACTCAGTGAGAATGTCAACAAAGAAATGGAAGATATAAAAAAGAACCAATCAGAAATGAAGAATACAATACTGGAAATAAAACATTCATTAGAGGGACTCAAAAGCAGAGTAGAGGATACAGAAGAACGGATCTGTGAGCTGGACAAAAGACTAGAAGAAATTACCCAAGGTGAACAGGTAAAAGAGAAAAGAATTAAAAAGAGTGAGGACAGTCTAAGGGACCTCTGGGACAACATCAAGCACACTAACATCCGTGTTATAGGTGTCCCGGAAGGAGAAGAGCGAGACAAGGGGGCAGAGAATCTATTTCAAGAAATAATAGATGAAAACTTCCCTAACCTAGGGAAGGAAACAGACATCCAGGTACAGGAATCACAGAGAGCCCCAAACAAGATAAACCCAAAGAGGCCCACAGCAAGACACATCATAATCAAAATGTCCAGAATTAAAGATAAAGAGAGAATCCTAAAAGCTGCAAGAGAATGTCAAGTTACGTACAAAGGAAACCCCATAAGGCTATCAGCTGACTTCTCAGCAGAAACCTTACAGGCCAGAAGAGAATGGCACGATATATTTAAAGTGCTGAAAGGAAAAAACTTACAGCCAAGAATACTCTACCCAGCAAGGTTATCGTTCAAAATGGAAGGAGAGATCAAAATTTTCCCAGATAAGCAAAAATTAAAGGAGTTTGTCACCAAGAAACCAGTGCTACAAGAAATGTTAAAGGGACTGATTTAAGGGGAAAAGAGAAGACCACAAATAGGAAAAATCATCTATTTCCATGATTAGAACGTAATGGATACGAATGCACAACAAAGAGATTAGATATGATATCAAAAACATGAGGGAGGAGGGGAGTTAAAGAGTACAGCTTTCAGACAGAGGTCAAACTAAAGTGACCATCAATTCTGTATAGAAGAAGAAAGGGACAGAGTAGGACTACTAAAACACTGAGAAAAAAAAAAGTTAAAAAATGGCAGTAAGTACATACTTATCAATAGCTACTTTAAATGTCAATGGACTAAATGCTCCAATTAAAAGGCATAGGGTGGCTGACTGGATAAAAAAACAAGACCCATATATATGCTGCATACAAGAGACACACTTCAGACCTAAAGACACTCACAAACTGAAAGTGAAGGGATGGAAAAAGATACTCCATGCAAATGGCAATGAAAAGAAAGCTGGGGTAGCAGTACTCATATCAGACAAAATAGACTTTAAAACAAAAACTGTAAAAAGAGACAAAGGGCATTACATAATGATCAAGGGAACAATCCAACAAGAGGATATAACACTTGTAAATATCTACGCACCCAATGTAGGTGCACATAAATATATAAAACTATTATTAACAGACATAAAAACAGAAATAGACAGTAACACAATAATAGTAGGGGACTTTAACACTCCACTTACACCAACGGATAGATCATCCAAACAGAAGATCAATAAGGAAACATTGGCCTTAAACGACACACTACAACAGATGGACCTAGTAGATATATACAGAGCATTCCATCCAAAAACCGAAAAATACACGTTCTTTTCAAAGGCACATGGAACATTCTCCAGGATTGATCACATATTAGGCCACAAAACAAGTCTCCATAAATTTAAGAAGATTGAAATAATACCAAGCATCTTTTCTGACCACAATGGTATGAAACTAGAAATCAACTATAGGAAGAAAATCAGAAAAGCCACAAATACATGGAGATTAAACAAAATGCTACTGAACAACGACGGGGTTAACGAAGAAATCAAAGAAGAAATCAAAAAATACCTGGAGACAAATGAAAATGAAAATACGACATGCCAGAATTTATGGGATACAGCAAAAGCAGTTCTAAGAGGGAAGTTTATAGCAATACAGGCCTATTTCAACAAACAAGAAAAATCTCAAATAAACAATCTAACAATGCACCTGAAGGAACTGGAAAAAGAAGAACAAACAAAGCCCAAAATCAGTAGAAGAAGGGAAATAATAAAAATCAAAGCAGAAATAAATGAAATAGAGACCAAAAAAACAATAGAAAAAATTAATAAAACCAAGAGCTGGTTCTTTGAAAAGATAAACAAAATTGACAAACCTTTAGCTAGACTCACCAAGAAAAAAAGAGGGAAGGCACAAATAAGTAAAATCAGAAATGAAAGAGGAGAGGTTACAACAGACACCTCAGAAATACAAAAGATTATAAGAGAATACTATGAAAAGCTATATGCCAACCAATTCGACAATCTGGAAGAAATGGATAAATTCTTAGAATCGTACAACCTTCCAAAACTGGATCAAGAAGTAGAGAATTTGAATAGACCAATCACCAGTAAGGAGATTGAAACAGTAATCACAAACCTCCCCAAAAATAAAAGTCCAGGACCAGATGGCTTTCCTGGTGAATTCTACCAAACATTCAAAGAAGACTTAATACCTATCCTTCTCAAACTCTTCCAAAAAATTGAGGAGGGGGGGAAGCTCCCTAACTCATTCTACGAAGCTGACATTACCCCGATACCAAAACCAGCCAAGGACAACACAAAAAAAGAAAATTACAGGCCAATATCACTGATGAACATCGATGCGAAAATCCTCAATAAATACTAGCAAATCGCATACAACAATACGTTAAAAAGATTATACACCATGATCAAGTGGGATTTATTCCAGGGATGCAGGGATGGTTTAACATTCGCAAATCAATCAACGTAATACACCACATTAATAAAATGAAGAATAAAAATCACATGATCATCTCAATAGATGCAGAAAGCATTTGACAAGATACAGCATCCATTTATGATAAAAACTCTGAATAAAATGGGTATAGAAGGAAACTACCTCAACATAATAAAGACCATATATGAGAAACCCACAGCTAATATCATCCTCAATGGTGAAAAACTGAAAGCCATCCCTCTAAGAACAGGAACCAGACAAGGATGCCCACTGTCACCACTCCTATTTAACATAGTACTGGAAGTCCTAGCCAGAGCAATCAGGCAAGAGAAAGAAATAAAAGGAATCCAAATTGGAAAGGAAGAAGTGAAACTGTCACTATTTGCAGATGACATGATTTTATATATAGAAGACCCTAAAGAATCCACCAGAAAACTTTTAGAAGTAATAAACGAATATGGTAAAGTTGCAGGATACAAAATCAACATACAAAAATCAGTTGCATTTCTGTACACTAACAATGAAGTAGCAGAAAGAGAAATTAAGAATACCATCCCATTTACAATTGCAACAAAAATAAAATACCTAGGAATAAACTTAACCAAATAGGTGAAAGATCTGTACACCGAAAACTATAAAACATTTCTGAAAGAAATTGAGGAAGGCACAAAGAAATGGAAAGATATTCCGTGCTCTTGGATTGGAAGAATTAACATAGTTAAGATGTCCATACTTCCTAAAGCCATCTATAGATTCAATGCAATCCCTATCAAAGTTCCAACAACATTTTTCACAGAAATAGAACAAAGAATCCTAAAATTTATATGGAACAACAAAAGACCCCGAATAGCTAAAGGAATCCTGAGAAAAAAGAACAAAGCTGGAGGTATCACACTCCCTGATTTCAAAATATACTACAAAGCTATAGTAACCAAAACAGCATGGTACTGGCACAAAAACAGACACACAAATCAATGGAATAGAATCGAAAGCCCAGAAATAAACCCACACATCTATGGACAGCTAATCTTTGACAAAGGAGCCAAGAACATACAATGGGGAAAAGGAAGTCTCTTCAACAAATGGTGTTGGGAAAACTGGATAGCCATATGCAAAAAAATGAAAGTAGACCCTTACCTTACACCATACACAAAAATTAACTCCAAATGGATTAAAGACTTGAATGTAAGACCTGAAGCTGTGAAACTTCTAGAAGAAAACATAGGCAGTGCGCTCTTTGACATCAGTCTTAGCAACATCTTTTCAAACACCACGTCTGACCGGGCAAGAGAAACAATAGAAAAAATAAACAAATGGGACTACATCAAACTAAAAAGCTTCTGCACAGCAAAGGAAACCATCAAGAAAACGAAAAGACAACCTAACAATTGGGAGAAGATATTTGCAAACCATACTTCTGATAAGGGCTTAATCTCAAAAATATATAAAGAACTCATGCATCTCAACAACAAAAAAACTACCAACCCAATTAAAAAATGGGCAAAAGACCTGAACAGACATTTCTCCAAAGAAGATATACAGATGGCCAACAGACACATGAAAAGATGTTCAAAATCACTAACTATCAGGGAAATGCAAATCAAAACTACAATGAGATATCACCTGACGCCCGTCAGAATGGCTATAATTAACAAGACAGGAAACAACATGTGTTGGAGAGGATGTGGAGAGAAGGGAACTCTCACACACTGCTGGTGAGAGTGCAAACTGGTGCAGCCACTATGGAAAACAGTATGGAGATTCCTCAAAAAATCAAGGATAGAACTACCATATGATCCAGCTATCCCACTGCTGGGTATTTATCCAAAGAACTTGAAAACACCAATTTGTAAAGGTACATGCACCCATGTGTTCATTGCAGTGTTATTCACAATAGCCAAGACTTGGAAGCAACCTAAGTGCCCATTAAGCGACGAATGGATAAAGAAGATGTGGTATATATACACAATGGAATACTACTCAGCCATAAGAAACGATGAAATCCAGCCATTTGTGACATCATGGATGGGCATTGAGGTTATAATGCAAAGTGAAATAAGTCAGAGGGAGAAGGTCAAATACCGTATGATTTCCTTCATTAAGTAGTAGATAATAACAACAATAAACAAACACATAGGGACAGAGATTGGATTGGTGGTTACCAGAGGGGAAGGGGGGAGGGCGGAGGGTGAAAGGGATAATTTGGTACATGTGTGTGGTGATGGGTTGTAATTAGTATTTTGGTGGTGAACATGATGTAATCTATGCAGAAATAGAAGTACAATGATGTACACCTGAAATTTTTACGTTATAAACCAATGTTACTGCAATAAAAAATTAAAAAAAAAATACATAGTAGACATGCTTGCTTTTATTTGGTATTTATTTCTAACGAGGTTTATTTTGAAAATTTTAAACATGAAAAAGTTTGAAAGATATTACAATAAACTAAGTTATATCCACTGCATTCCACTGCAACAGTTTAAACACTAAATTTTGGATGATGACATGCTTTGTGAAGAAAGGAGACAGAACCATTATTATCATATCTATTTAATATTTTATTGGTCCGAGGTAGTAAATTAAGACAAACAAAAAAAAAACTATTTTAAAGATTGAGAAGAAAAAGATTATATAACTGTACACAAGGAAAAAATTTTTAAATCCTATGGCTTTATTATGCTAATCAATGAGAGCATTTAGCAAACTTTCTTTGATTATAATGAATATAAAATCACTTTGGATTTCTACATAGCAGAACTTTTAAACCTACCACTTAAATCTCTCACACACACACAGTAGGTGTATATATATATATGAAGGTATGTATCATATATGTACATATACATATAGTATATATGTATATATCCTATATATACATATAATATTCAGAGTATATATGTATATATATTTATATACACACATACATAGAGTATATATGTATATAGCATAGATATACACACACACATAAACACACATATGGATATAGTAGCAAGGATGTTTATTACAGTATTTTTTTTCCAGTAACTTTATTGAGATCATAATGGTTTATATAAAACATTGTGTAATTTCGGGTGTACATTATTGTTTATCAATTTCTGAGTAGACTTCATTGTGGTCACCCCAAGTAGTCTAATTACTGTCCATCGCCATACATAGGTGTCCCTTTACCCCTTTCACCCACCCCCTACTCCCCTTCCCCTCTGGTAACCACTAATCTGTTCTCTTGATCCATGTATTTGTTATCTTCCACATATGAGTGAAATCATGCATTAATTTGTCTTTCTCTGTCTGGCTTATTTCACTTAACATTATACCCTCTAGGTCCATCCATGTTGTTGCAAATGGGATGATTTTGCCTTTTTTTATAGCTGAGTAGTATTCCATCATATATACATACCACATCATCTTTATCGAATCATCAGTTGCTGGGCACTTGGGTTGCTTCCACGTCTTGGTTATTGTGAATAATTCTGCAATGAGCATAGGGGTGCCTAAATTTCTTTGGATCATTAATTTCAAGTTCTTTGGATAAACGCTCAGTAGTGGGAGAGCTGGATCATACAGTACTTCTATTTTTAATTTTTTTTTGAAATCTCCATACTGTTTTCCATAGTGGCTGCACCAGTTTGCATTCCCACCAGCAGTGCATGAGGGTTCCCTTTTCTCCACATCCTCTCCAACATTTGTTGTTTTTTTACAGTATTTCTTAATGATAACAAATTCATACAAGTTAGTAAATACCTTTCAATAGTAGAGACAAATTAATTATATAACCACTTGTTGTAAAATGCAGATATTAATTAAGAATACACTTATACAAGTTTTCTTATTTGAATTGTGACTCCCATGAAATATTGTTGTTACATAGACATAAGATATACAGAAGTGTATATATGATTGATCCTATTTTGTAACGCTAACCATGGAAAAACTCAGTTTGTGTGTGTGTGTGCGTTTGTTTGCTGTATAGGCAAACGTGAAGAAAGTTATTGAAGATACTGATGTTTATGATATTCCATTAAGTGGTTAAAAGGCAAGTTAGATTTTATTGTCTATTTTATTCAGTACTAGGATTTTTACCAGTAAAAAGCAAATAAGCCCGATATATTGGAATATATGTTCACATATATTTATATGAACACAAAAATACATGCACAACAATACACACAAGGACATTAAAAACTGGTTACAAGAGAGATTTGAGTTTGAAAGTCATTTAGATGGGAAATAATTACATTTGTCTTTACATGCATTATGCATGCATATCTATATATGATATATATATTTATATAAAAATATATAGTAATACTTATATATTTAGGCAATCTTGTACATTATTGCACATTACTGTGGGATCATAAAAATGATGAGGAAAACTTAAGTCATGTGAAAATATCTTAATAATAAATGGGAAAAATTATAATTGTTTCACGATCTTTAAAAATTGTTTGCCAAGACATTAAAAACTCTTTTATTGTCAGTCATAAACATATAGGAAAATGAAAAAGTAGTAAAACTAATCTTTATCTTATTTACTCTAATTTAAAATATTGGAAACATTGATAGTGTGTTTTATTTCTTTGTAAAAACTTATTAAGAATAGTTTGGAGAGTGCTTGCTTGCTGCCTTCTCATTGTTTAACTTGTGATAAAAAGTGAGCATCTTTTCTACGCCTTGGCGAACTGTGATATGCTTTCTAACTTTGGATCAGCTTCCAACATTTTATTCTTTGTGCTTTCAATGTCATGAAATATCTCCAAGAATTATTCTAATGTGAAGCTTTCTATTGACATCCCTTCCTCTGTGACATCTTCCTTTTCCACACAAGCACTTGCTCATTTACTCCCTTTACTAAGTTCCTCTAGCTGCATTATCTCCAGTCTCTCAAGCTACGGCAGGGCCAATATTCTCATTTATTTCATCTATTAACTCTATTTATGTTCAATTCCAATTTCACTTCTAGCTTTATCACTTTATTGTTTCTTTGCTTTACTTTCATCTTTGATGGCCAATCTCTTCTTTCAATTATCCATTCTTATAAAATGTCATGTGGGTTTATCAATGGGTTGAGGGGGACAGCGTGATAATATGGTTTGCTGTCTGAGTGTGAAGTGAACAACAGGTGCACAGTGACTAATAACTGACAGACTTTGGAAGAAGCAAGATGAGTGATCACTGGCCATGGTGCACATCTGTTATTTATATAGTGATTTCTAGATTGAAGAGCTAGCAGTGAAGTTTGTACTAATGTGCAGTTAATATATCATAGTGACAAGACTTGTGCATATCAGAACCATGCAAAGTGAGGACTACTTATATATTTATGTCTATTTATAAAATTATAATTTCATTGCATTATTTTACTTGTTACAGAAAGCATGTATTGATATTTTTTATTTGTAAAATTGCAAATAAGTGAATGTTTAAAAAAAAAGATACATATTATTTGCAAGTGTAGGAGATGCCGAAAATACCTTGCCCATATCTTCTATTATTCACCTCTACATAGTCGCGGTGCTTATTACAAACAGCTGAAACTTTCTGCCTGAGATTTTTCTTCTTCTTGTAGGAGCACACTAAGCCAGAGCAGGCAGTCTGGAAGCACAGGAATATTAAATCTTTGGAAGCAGCTCTCAAGCAATGACAGAAAGACAATTGTCAAATACACACAAACTCCCAAACGCTCTTTATTTGGGGTAACTCCAGGACATGTTCTTAACTGTTTTTCAGAGTTTTAAAGTGGGACTGACTTCTTTTTCTCTAGCGGTAATTGGCTTGATAATCACCCTTTATTAACTTCCTTCCTGTTCCTATCTCACTTGCCCATATCTCGACCAGTGTTTGCTGTAATCAAATATACAACTTGCACTCTCATCTTTGACTTGAAGATCTCCTTCTAGAGAAACTCAAAACAGCAAAAAACAGAAATTAATTCTAATTTCAGGGAAAACGGAAAATATACAATAAAATCATATTGAATAACAACAAAAAAAATGTTATAGTGATAAAAGAATTGTTTGTAAAAGACATTTGTAAATGCAACTGTTCTTAGTTTAAAATGACACATACAGGTATCTGTTCACCACACTGTTTATGGTGAGTAGAGCACTCTTACTCTTCAAACAAGCTTTTATTCATTAGTATAAAAGTTCTTCAGTGGAAAGTTGATAAGCAGAGGGAGTTCTGTGAAAAGATGTGAATATTTAAAACTTCACAAAGGGTAGATGCAAGGAAGATTTGGAGACCACAGCAGAAGGCAACTACACTTTATTACTAAAGTATCCTCCCAGTAATACTGCAAATAACTTGTATCATAAGAACATGTATTATTTGAATTCTCATATAGTAATGAGTGAAACCCTTGATATTTCTCTCTAAATTAGGTCACCATCATATATGATTTTATCATTACTTTATAAGGTTTACTTCATGTCAAGCTTCAATGTTCTCCAAACACTATTTCTAATGAATTATGGATGAGGAAAATACTTTGAGTGTATTTTTAGCACTTGGATGAATTACTCTGCTTCTTGTGAGCAATCTCCAGTAATTCCATATCACAGAATTCATAACAAGCATGGAATCATTCAAGCGCTTCCATGAAAAACATCCTGCATTTGGTGTGTTATTTCTTTGACTGGAGATACATGTTGAATATAACCGTCCATAGAAATGTGCAATTTAATCATAGTTTTCACTGTGAGAAAAAGAACTGAATCTTTGAGTAACGAGGTAGAATACATTTCCAAAAGATTATTTAGGTTTAAAATGTTCTTGAGGGAGATTAGGTTGCAGTTTTCAAAATCTACAACCTCATGTTTTTCCATGATCACATCAGGAAGTGCAGTGACATTTTTTAAACTAACTTTTGGAATGTGTTTTTATTCAATGAACAGTGGCATGACAACATAGGGAATTAACACAGTCTATTCTCCATCACCAATGGCATTTAGAAAAGAGAAACCAGTAGGCAGAAATGAAACGAACATCTTACTGAAAGTTCTCATTTTCTCCAGGTCAAATTCCTGTTCTGTAACAGAACAATTAACTGTGCTGACCCCTGGTGCTCTCCTTCTCTGTTAACTATAAACTCTGCCTGTGCAATATCACCCACTAACAAAACTTAAAGTTTTTCTACTGGTTGATGTTTCTTTTAAAAAATACATATCTCTGGCTGTCATCTCTCCTTTGAACTTCAAATCAGCAACTCCAAATGTCTAGTGAGATAGCTCTGTCTCCATATAATCAATCTCAAAATACTTAAAATAGTTATTTTTGGGCCACTATTATCGCCCAATCTCTCTCCTTGTTTTCTGATTCCTTTCTGGGTTTGTTAGAAACAACTTCATCAAAACTTTAATACAAGTAAAAAACTGTTTAAAATCTGACCACTTTCCTTTTTCTTACCCCTTAAGGCCAACAATTTAAAAATTCTTATTGAGTTTACCACCCAAGATTCTCTTGCATCTCCCTTTCTTTTCCAACTACACTACTATTTTTCTACATGAGGTTTTCATTGCCTGGCTCAGTTCATTACGTCCTACAATTTACTCCCCACACTACTGATAGTGTGACTTCAAAAAATGCAAATTTGACTATGTTATTCCTTGTTCTTACACTCTTCATTACTTCTGCATCAGCTACCTTACAAATTAAATGGCATACCAGACCTTTTCTACTTACATATCTGCTAATATAGAAAACTGGATACCTTGAAAAATTCTCCATGTGGAAACAACACAAAATTACTGAAACAATATTGTGGCAACGTTTTATAAAACCATCACAGAGCTGGAAAGAAAGTAAGGGATATCCTCAGAGAAAAATAAATATAAAGGCACAGATTTATAGAGGTATATCGTGGCAAAGATGGGACTGCCTTATGGCGATCCACCAGTCCATTTTGACCTAAGTCTTCACTTCTTTTGGCTGTATAATGAACAATAAACAAAATCTTGGAAATGAAAATGAAACTAAGTTCAATTTGGAAACTCTCCCTCCTTTATTAAACCAAGATTTAAAGATGATACAGCTCACTTTCTTTAGTAATGTTGTCACAGAGAAATTATCAAGCTAAAGTATAAAAATGCCAAAGGAAGGAAGGAAGGAAAGTAAAGAAAAAAAAGAAAGAAAAATAAATCCACACCTAGACATACTGCTGTACAATCAAGTTTCTTAAAAAAGACTATTAAAGCTGGTAATAAAAAGGATTATTTATGAAGGAGCCAAAATTAAGGCCAAATTGACCTCTTAAAACAGAAAGCCAACAGACAAACAAAAAGCAAAAAACAATTGAACTGATATCGTCAAAGTTTGGGGGAAAATAAATATCTAAAAAGAAATACAACAAAACAGAATTTAACACTAATAGAACCTCACTAAAGATATGTTGTCTATTGATTCACGACAAATTACCACAACTTAGCCATTTAAAACAACCTCCATTTATTATCTCATAGTATGGCAGGTCAGAAGAACAGGCGGGCTGGACAGGTTCTCTGCCTAGGTTCTCAGAAGGCTGAAAACAAGGTGTCAGCAGGGCTAGACTCTATGGAAGAATCCACTTTCATGCTCATTCCTATTATTGGCAGAATTCAACTCCTTGCTGTTCTAGGAATGAAATTTGTTTTCTGTTGATCAGGGACTGCTCTCAGCGGTTAGGTCTTTGCTCTACGGTATCCTCCAGCTCAAAGTCACCAATGGGGAACCTCTCTCACATCAAATTGATCTCACATTTTGAATCTCTCTGAGTTCCCCTTCTGCAACCAGCTGAAGAAATCTACGCTTTTAAAGGGCTTGAGTGATTATGTTAGGCATACCTGGACAATAGTGAGTCAGAGACTTAATACACATTGTTTTAATATAACATAAAATATTCACAACCATTATATTCATAGTAATGATGAAAAGCAAATGTTTAGAAAAAGAGGTAAATTAATTTGGTCAAGGTCACAAAAACAGTGACCTTGTGCAGGGTGGGTGTTTGAACATAGTTAACTCCTGAACCTGGGCACTTTTCCCAGAACCACACTGCTTTGTCCCCTTTCAATTTACTTGCTTAATGCTACTTGTCCAGAGTTTACCCAAACTACTCCATAATATTGCTGCATCGGCCTCCATTTTGTGTGGCCAAGCAGCCAGCAGGGGCCTTGAACTGACACTAGTCCTTACAGCAAGCACATGCCCTAGATAACAGTCTACAGTCACAAGTAAATATAAGTTCTTGATATGACTCCCCCAATAGTCCTTGTGATAAACAGTCTCCCCCGCCTCCCAGGATCTTCCCCTTGTGTGCCCCTCTGGAGCTTCCCAAAGGCCTGCTTTTTGGGTGTATTGACCAATTTGGCCTAAGTCTGGGAACCCCAAAGCACTCTACCCATGGCCACAATAAGTCCCAAGTCCTGCCGCTCTCTCTGCCTGCCTTGACCTCTCCACACAGCCCCTCCAGGCGTGCCGTGTGTATCTCCTCCAGAACGTGTGAGTAATAAACTTCTCTATTTCAATTTCCTTGTGGTCTTTTATTGAACATCAGCTCATCATCCAACACAAAAGTTAATTTAACAAAGTCACAACACTACAAAAGCTGCATTTTTACTCTGCGTACTGAAAATTTTTCCCCAACATAGCATGTTCCTACCCTGCCTTTGAAATTTTGTGATGCTTCTTTCCTGTCATTATCATTTTCAAGATTTGCTGAACACTTCATTTGAGAGTTTATGCTTCTCAAACACATGGGACTATGCCAAGGCAAGGATTTGTCTCAAAATAAGTTTGTAATGATACATTTTAATCAAAGAGGAACTACCATCTAAGAATTTTCACAACATTCTGAGAGCACAGGTATAGTATTTTTTCAGGTTTATTTACAAAAATTATGCAGTTTCATAAAAATCCATATTCAGATGCAAAACGATCTGCCTGCACAGCTGCCTCAACTCTAAGTCAACTAATCAGCTAAGGATTGTGTAACGGGCTCTCAAGAGTACTTACTGTTCTCGTTCAGGTATGGGCACATTTCAAAACACAGGAACAGTGCAACATTCCGAGTTTTCTTAAGACAATTACATTCAGTTGCTAATTAAAGTGGACTGTCACTGATTTTTTCTCATAACACCACAGTATACAGGCATGTGCCAAGAATGAATGAGGAAGAATAGCTCCACCATTACTGGATACTGATTGCTGAACATTTTGAAGGATGTAAACAATGCTGTTTTTAACAATGTTGGCATAGAAGCCTTACGCTTACACAAGTGATACTTTCTGCTTTTCCAAAGATCTTCTTATACATTAAAAAATAATTGTTCTAAATTCTGTTCTTGTCCCTGAAACATCTGTGGTATTGTTTTACTTTTTATTCATGCATTTATTGAAAAATCAGTGAGCAACTATTAATAAGCCATGGATGATAATGATAATGGAAAAACAGTCCCTACACTCAAATAGTTTGATTTTGGTAATAGGGGAAAATTCCATAGTCCTCAGAGTTATTGTAGAGTGGCAAGTGAATACTGCTTGGCAATCTTTATTATGTACAATTCAGTTAATATTTAATGGATTCCCTTTGGTTTTCATATCCAACTCACTGACAGTTCCTTCTTTGTCATACTGTGGAATCCATATTCATTTCTGGACAGCCTCTGTATTGTAGATCCTCTTCATCTAGCATTTACATTATTTCAAGACCTTCCTTGACATCTTCCTCCCATTGATTCCCCCTATAATTCTATCCTCCTAAAGTTCCAAGTTCCACCAAGAAAATGTTATCAAATTATTTAATTATTGTGCTTCTCTACTGTACATAAATAAAAATCATGCTACCTCATCCCATCACACTTTTAAAAA
Source organism: Ceratotherium simum simum (assembly GCF_057802395.1). NCBI lineage: Eukaryota > Metazoa > Chordata > Mammalia > Perissodactyla > Rhinocerotidae > Ceratotherium > Ceratotherium simum. The sequence goes on along the minus strand of NC_141928.1, from coordinate 31,499,043 downwards.
ACTGTTTTTGAGCTTCTGTATTGTGTAAAGAGTAATTCTATGTAATACAGTCCCAGAGATGAATAAGATTTTCAAACATGTCTCTTTGTAGCTAACTTGTAATATATCACATGACAACTTTGATAAATAAATTGGCACAATTTGCGAATACATGAAAATATATGTCCTCTTTAAAAGTTAAAATATGTCCAGAAGACTCATGCACAACAACCAAAGAGAATTGTTTGTTATCCAACCCAAGTTTGGATGTGACCTGTTTCTTTTTCTTAAAACAAAATTGTGTCATAACTTCAGTACAGCTGTTACATTGCATTTACTAAATATATACGATAAAGTTTCAAAGCACATGTAACAAACTCCTGCCCAGAAAGGGCCTCGCCTAAAAAAACTCTGATTCACAATACACTTTTCCTATCATTTAATTAATAGTCCTGGCAACAAGAAGAACTTGTCAAACATGAAAATTTTTAAGGCCCTAGGGATTTACTATATATTAGTATCAATTCAGATATTATACCGTAGAACAAGGAATTTAAATTACAGAGGACTAAAACATACAATTCCACATACTCATAATAATTCGTAACAACGTTATCATATTACTTCATTAGTTCAAGAAAGGGAAAGTTTGGCAATTTCATCAGGTTAAAAAAACCAAATTAAGGGGCCGGCCCGGTGGCGCAAGCAGTTAAGTGCGCACACTCCGCTGCGGCGGCCTGCGGTTTGCCGGTTCGGATCCCGGGCGCGCACCGACACACCACTTGGCAAGCCATGCTATAGCGGCATCCGATATAAAGTAGAGGAAGATGGGCACGGATGTTAGCGCAGGGCCAGTCTTCCTCAGCAAAAAGAGGAGGATTGGCAGATGTTAGCTCAGGGCCGATCTTCCTCACAAAAAAAAAAAAAGAATTAAATTTGGGGCCCACCCAGTGGCGTAGTGGTTAAGTTCAGCCCGCTCTGCTTTGGCAGCCTGGATTCATGGGTTCAGATCCCAGGAGCGGACCCGCATCACTTAGCCGTGCTGTGGCAGCAACCCACATACAAAATAGAGGAAGATGGGCCACAGATGTTAGCTCAGGGACAATCTTCCTCAAGCAAAAAGAAGAGGACTGGCAACAGATGTTAGCTGAGGGTAAATCTTCCTCAGCAAAAAAAAAAAAAAAATTGAATTGACTTGATAAACACCAGAATCATTATTATTATAGATGTGAACACATAGTCATATACTGTTTTACATTAGTTCAAGGCCATTTTGCTAGGCTGGTCAAGAACTGAAAAATAACTGAGTTACTCTAATGTCAATGGTATGCCAAGACTAGACAACATGATTGAAAAAAAATCCCAAGGTTCTAGTGCAGATATCAAATCTATAATCTGAAGAGCAATGTAAGAACAGGCCTACTAATTCTCAGAGAGCTAATTCTCACAGGTTAAACATAACCTCTTGGGTTTTTTTGCACCTTCATAATATCTGTCCTATCTGTTAGTACCTCAAAAGCAGAGTGTGGCACTGAAATTTTGCATGCAATAGCTTAAGCCATTCCTGAGCCAGCTGAGGACATTAATAAATAAATAGAGTGTTCTCTATTTCATATTTTTCAGATTCTTATTTTAACTCCGGTTTGTCATCTATTAAAAAAATAAGATTGATGATTTTTTGGGGGGAGGGGACAGAAACTCCTTGAAGAAAAAAAATCATGTTACAAAATAAATGGCAATCTTATGGTAAAAGAGTTTTACATGTACTTCATGTTTATTAATAGTTTGTTTAAATATCAAAATTCATGAATTGAAAGTTCATCATTACAATATGGCCAACATCCAGCCCTAAACTATTTGCTTAGTGCTAATAATTTCTGAGTGCCTTTCTTTTTGGCAGACACAGTGCAAGGTGGTTTTTAATCATTTCCATATTTAAATGGCATGGCCTTGAGGGTCGTGAAAACATTTTCTTCTTTGGGCATGCCAATTGTTCAATACCACAGTGACAGGGAGAGGGTAAGCTAATACTAACACATAGCAGGGCAACCCATTGTAGATCTTATTCTGATAGTGGTTAGTTTTCCTCATTAACATGTTTACAGGTTGTCCAGCAACTCTCTACCTGTAAATTTTCTATTGCAGATAAAAATATTTTTAACCAGGGGAGAAGATTCTTGATTTCCTTTTATTTCTATAGCTAAAAAGATACAAATTATGTATATACTATATATTTCCCAGCCCACCTCAAAACTTACCTTCTAATCTATGATATCTGACTACTTTATGCCTTTTTGAAGAATTTTGTTTTTAACTCCAAAGCAGGGTGAGTAAAACACAATTAGAGCCGCCACTATCAAGCCCACTTAGAAAATAAAATCAATGACAGAGAAGAGAAAGTCTGACTTAAACCTACTAAAGACTTTCAAAGGTTCTTTGTCCCCCAACCAGATCCAGAAGTTTCACAAACCTAAGCAATTCGTGTTTTTTAAAAAAATCTTCTAAAACTTCAGAATCAACAAGCTATCATCCCCCATAATTTTTGCAATATTCCTACTATTTACTATTTCTCTATATGAACAAACTATATTTGTATCAATACTTCAGTTCATATTGAAGAAAATGGAATTCAATGTAATTTTCTAATGCAATTCATTTATTTCTTAAATTTCAATACTCATCTTTTGGTTACTGTAGAAATAATTGTCTCACCACCTCAGATCAGGTGTGGCAATCCACTGAATTTAAGTATATTAATCAGCATGGCAAATATACTAACAAGGATTCCCTCAGTAACAGGGAGTAAACACGGAAGAACTCAGCTCTGACCCCCGCTAGTGGTGCTGATGTGCAAATGTGGGGAAGATCCACTCCCTAGCGCTGCTGCTGGGGTGCACAACTCCTTCTGATGGAGGCCCTGCCCGTGACTGATCTGAGACCAATAGAGGCCCCTGGCATGCCAGCCCTGGTCTTCCTGGAGTCATGTTGCTTAGGCATGCAGACCAAATCAGGTGGTAAATTCCATCTAAGGCTAAATGCCAGCATAAGACCAATAGTAGATATGGTAGACAAAACATAAGAAATGTACAGCCCTTAAACAATCAACACTTTAAGCTTGAAAAATTTCTTCTAAGGTTAATTACAAACAAGAATTCCCTAAGTTCAGTTAGAGATACTTTTTATACATTATGAAATGATCACCACGATAAGTTCAGCAACCATCTGTCATCACGCCAAGTTATTACAATATTATTGACTATATTCCCCGTGCCATTCACCACATCTCCATGACCCATTTAATTTATAACTGGAAGTTTGTACCTCTTAATCTCCTTGACTTACTTCACCTGTCCCCCTAGCCCCCTCCCCTCAGGCAACCACCAGTTTATTTCCTGTATCTATAAGTCTGTTTCTGTTTTGTTTGTTCGTTTTTTTTTTTAGATTCCACATATGAATGAAATCATACAGTATTTGTCTTTCTGTCTGACTTATTTCACTTAGCATATTAAAGTCCATGCATATTGTTGCAAATGGCAAGATTTCATTCTTTTTGATGGCTGAGTAATATTCCATTGTATATATAGACCTCATCTTCTTATCCATTCATCTATTGATGGACACTGTAGTTGCTTCCATATCTTTGGTATTGTAAATAATGCTGCAGTGAACATAGGGGTACATATCTTTTCGAATTATTGTTTTCATTTTCTTCAGATAAATACCCAGAAGTAGAATTGCTGAATTGTATGGTAGTTCTATCTTTAATTTTTTGAGGAACATCCATACTGTTTTCCATAGTGGCTGTACCAATTTATATTCCCACCAACAGTGCATAAGGGTTCCCCCTTTTCTCTACATCCTCACCAACACTTACTCGTTCTCTTTTGGATAACAGCCATTCTGACAGGTGTGAGGTGATATCTCATTGTGGTTTTGATTTGTATTTCCCTGATGATTAGTGATGATGAGCATCTTTTCATGTGTCTGTTGTCCATCTGTATGTCTTCCTTGGGAAAATGTCTATTCAGGTGCTCTACCATTTTATTAATCAGATTTTTTTTTATATTGAGTTGTTTGAGCTCTTTATATATTTTAGATATTAACCCTTTATTAGATATATCATTTGCAAATATCTCTCCCATTCAGTAGGTTGCCTTTTCATTTTGTTGGTTTCCTTCACTGTGCAAAAGCTTTTTAGTTTGATGTAGTCCCATTTGTTTATTTTTGCTTTTGTTGCCCTTGCCTGAGACAGATCCAAAAAAATATTGCTAAGACTGATGTCAAAGAACTGACTGCCTGTGTTTTCTTCTACAAGTTTTATGGTTTCAGGTCTTACACTTAAGTGTTTAATCCATTCTATTTTTGTATATGGTCTAAGAAAGTGGTCCAGTTTTATTCTTTTGCATGTAGCTGACCAGTTTTCCCAACAGCATTTATTGAAGAGACTGTCTTTTCCCCATATCCTTGCCTCCTTTGTCATAGATTAACGGACCATATAACCATGGGTTTATTTCTGAGCTCTCTACTCTGTTCCATGGACCTATGTGTCTGCTTCTGTGCTAGTACCATACTCTTTTGATTACTAGAGCTTTGTCGTATAGTTTGAAATCATGGAGCATGATACCTCCAGCTTTGTTCTTCTTTCTCCAGATTGCTTTAGCTATTTGGGGTCTTTTGTGGTTCCACAAAAATTTTAGGATTCTTTGTTCTAGTTCTGTCAAAAATGACATTGGTGTTTTGATAGGGATTGCACTGAATCTGTAGATTGCTTTGAGTAGTGTGGATATTTTAACAATATTAATTCTTCTAACCCATGAGCATGATATACCTTTCCATCTATTTGTATCACCTTCAATTTCTTTCATCAATGTAAATATGACAATGCATTTCAGTGTATCAACCTATGCTCTGTACAGAGTTTATACTTGTGTTCTGATGTGTCACACACTGGTCATAAAAATGTGCATTAAAATCAAAGACAGTGATTAGAAGAGATATACAGCTGATTGCATCGCTGAATCATGCAGTGATAGAAACTGTAATGCAATAGTTAGGAACCATAAAGTCAAAATGTAATGAGATATTAAGGACTTGCAATAAGAAGTAGAATGACATTGCTAGACCTATGGTTTTTTAAAGGCACTGGAAAGGAAGGCAGAATCCAGTAACTCCTTTGCTAGGCATTGAAGCAAAGAGATTAGTCAGAAAGATTTTAAAAGATGTATTTAGTTAGTGGAAGGATATCTCAACATTTCAAATACTATTTTGATTTGCAGGTGCAAAAAAAAATGTCTGTCCAATAATGTTTGATAATGCTTGACAGAGACATATATTATGTAAGCATAGAGATGCTATATATATTATATATATATTTATAACATCTATATATTATATATATTTATATATAACATCTATATATATACCAGTTTCCTAATATGACAATTAATTTTGGAATAGTATAGTATTAGTAGTTCAGTAGTATCTACACACACACACACACACTGAGGAACAACAAATCACCATACCTGAAGTAAAACTGGCTTGGATTAAGGCTAGTTTCAGATACTCACGTTATAATACTTTGGACAAGTCATTTATTTTCTCAAATAGAAAATAAATAATAAGTATATTTTACCCAATTAAAAGATAAGTTACTTATGTAAATCTTGCTACACTGTTAATTTATTAAATACTTATAACTTGAAGGCATTTTGCTCTGATAGAAAATTTTTCATCCTCTACTGGGTACCATGGGAGATGAAAAAAACCATTGAAAGCAAGTATTTTTCTTCTTTAATATGTATGTTTACGCCTTTAGTTTCCATCATGTCAAAAACCACATAAAGTACTTTCTAAAACTGAAGTACGGCCAGATAAGATAATTTTAAATCAGTAAGAAAACTGAGACAAAAATACAATGAAAATTTATAAATTAGGTGGATATCATAAATAAATTTAGAAGACAAAATACCATGAGATCTTATACTCCTGATACAATTTATCCAATATTTGGCCCTAAGATTTCTACAAGTCACATGGGGTAAAAATGAATATTTTAGTGACCATAATGTTAATTCAAAATTACTCAGAAATATAACAATTATCCCCTTTACAGACACTAGATACAATTTTGTCACTCAGGCTGTAATATAAAGATAATATCCTGTGTGACAAAAACAGTAATATTTTCATCTTAAACAGAGTGATTATATCTGTTAGGTTGCTTCTAAATGTATCTGTTAAATGCACATGAGGCTAAGCCCCTCAGTTCCACAGAGGCCAATATGATGTGGTTCAGGTTCCTCTCCAAAGAACTACAACTGACCACACATAGATGCTAAAGCAATGGCTCTTTAACTCTTTTTGACAGTGGCCAAAAATGAGAAATATATTTTACATCACGATCCAGTAAAAACATACATGTGTATGTACATACATAAACACATATCCACCCAAGAGAAATTTTAAGAAACAATAATTATGTTTACACTATTTTATAATATATTCTGTTTATTAAAAAACATGGTATCTGCAACAAAAAAATTAATTGTGTGACTTACTAAAGGCTCAATAACCATGGCACGAAAAATACTGTGCTAGGTCATATATAAAAATAGATAAAGGTAAAAGTCTCTATAGATAGAACCTTGGACAGCTGAGCTATTGAAGTGTCATAATAAGGTCAACGTTGTACTCCTGGGGCCGGCCCCGTGGCATAGTGGTTAAGTTCGGCACGCTCCACTTCAGCGGTCTGAGTTTGCAGGTTCAGACCCCAGGCACAGACCTAAACACCACTTATCAGCCATGCTATGGCAGCAACCCACGTACAAAAGAGAGGAAGATTGGCACAGATGTTAGCTCAGGACTAATCTTCCTCAGGAAAAAAAAGATTGTACTCTTGAACTAGTACTTGAGTCAAAGACTTTAGTGGTCACCTGGGGCTAGGGTTGCCTATATTCCTGCCAAACTATACCCCAATAGATCCTTTGACCATCGTACACTTTCCCACATCAAGCCACTGTGTTCCCCTGTTCCCTCTACTTAGAAGGCATTTCCCTCCTCTCAGCCTGGCAAGCTCCTGCTGTTGTTCCTTCAGGTCTCACCTCAACTGTAACCTCCTCAGAAAGGATTTTTTAACATCACTAATTAAGGCCCACCAGTCTCTTCACTCCTTCTACTTCTGCTCCTCCTTACTTTATATTCTCTGTCACCACAATTTTTTTTTCTTCATAGCATGACTAGGTTAAAATCAAGGTGTTCTGCAAACACCTTGATTTTAGTCCATTGAGACTCATCTTGGACTTCAGATCTCCAGAACTGTAAGATTAATAATTTGTTTTAGCCATTAAGTTTTTGGTAATTTGTTACAGCAGCAACAGAAAAGTAATATATATACTTTTTTCTCTTTTTTTATTGAGGTAATATTGGTTTATAACATTATATAAGTTCCAGGTGTACATCATTATATCTCGACTTCTGTATAGACTACATTGTGTTCACCACCAAAAGTCTAGTTGCCTTCTGTCACTGTACACGTTCCCCTTTATCCCTTTCGCCCTCCCCCTCTGGAAACCACCAATCTATTCTCTGTTATCTATGTGTTTGTTTGTTGTTGTTTTATCTTGCACCTATGAGTGAAATCACATTTGTTACAGCAGCAATAGAAAACTAATATATATATACTTTTTAAGGTAAATTAATGTAAAACACATGCCTAAATTATTAGTTCTATATTTCTAACTTTCCTTTCCCCCCCAAATCTACAAAAAATAGCCATAATTAACAGTGTTAATGGTTTTGTTACAACATATAAAATTGGTTTTCCACAATTAATGGCCTCACAGGGATATTTTGATACAGCAGATTTTATAAATAACACTCTAAACAGTATCTTTATTCATATTTTAAGCTTCACTGGGCATTGTATTTTTAAGTACATTTTCAAAGATAGGATTATTGAGGAAAAAACTATAAAAATCTCTATGATTCTTGAAGTACATTACCATAATATTTTTCCAGGGAGGCTGTACCAATTTTTCCTACCACTAGCATTCTTTATCAGTTTTACCACATACTTGACAGTATATTATCATCACTGATTTTCAATTTTGCAAATAAAGTAGGCATAAAATGACATTTAATTGAAGTTCTGATAATTTATTTTTCTGCTATAATTAGTAAAGTTGTTCATATTTTCATATAATTTTTTATGGACTTAATAGTTCTTTTCCAAGTTTCCTATTGATGTTCTTTGCTCATTTTCAAATTGCTTATATCCTCTCCTAGAGGATTAACTTCAAAGATATTTGCATTATTTCCAATTTTTGTGAGTAATGGTCCATTCTTCATTCTTTGATTACAGATTGGATATTAAAGGGAAAAATTCATTTGTTTCACATATTATGAAGGTAGCTTATTCATCCATATTTATTGTCCAAAATAATTTATGATAGAATTTATGATAAACTACAAACATAATAGACTAAAATTACCATCATCAGAAAGAGCAGCAAAAAAATTGTAAACAATTTTCCTTAGATTATTTCTTTATTTTATTTGGTTTATTTTATTTTATTTTTTTAATAATTTTATTTATTTATTTTTCCCCCAAAGCCCCGATAGATAGTTGTATGTCATAGTTGCACATCCTTCTAGTTGCTGTATGTGGGACACGGCCTCAGCATGGCTGGAGAAGCTGTGCGTCGGTGTGCGCCCGGGGTTCCAAACCCCGGGCCGCCAGCAGCGGAGCGCGCACACTTAACCGCTAAGCCACGGGGCCAGCCCCTATTTGGTTTATTTTTTAACCAAAATCATTGAAACAGAAACAATTCAGTTATACATGCATAACCACCATTTGTATGTTTGCCCTTGTTAGCGCATTATGATTAATAATATGGTACAGAGAAAGAGAACTACTCACTGTTTATTAAGCATTATATATATGAGACATTATATTGAGTTCTGGAAAAGTAAAACATTAAGAAATAACATATAATCCTTAAAGTTGCTCAGTTTAGAATGAAAAACGAAGTGTAAATGTTAAGTTGAGTGATATTATAAGTACTAGACCTAGAAGTAGGTACGTGATGCCACTATGTTAAGGAGGAGATGCTTGACTCATGACCAAAAAGGTGATCTTACAACTAAGTTTTAAAATATGAGAAAGAACTTAGATAAGGACTGAAATCAATTCTGGATAGCGGGATCAGCAGGAGTAAAATCACAGAGGCAAGAGAAAGAAGCATGCTCAACAAAGCACGAGAAATTTAACATGTCCAAAGTTCGGGGGCGGGGGGTGAAGTATTAGGAATGGAGCAGAAAACATCTGGATATTATCAGATCATTTATATCTTCATATGCAAAGAACAGAATTTAACTTTTATCCTATGAGTTTTGTGGAGCCCTTTACACTTTATTAGCAAGAGAGTGGCATGATCAGATTTTGATTTGGAAATATTAATCTTTGGAATTAGACCAGAAAGGATGCCTCTGAATTGGTCACGATACACTGAAGCCTCTCTCACCTCTTAAAATATGTTTCAGAAGTGAAGTAGCCAGTAGGTCTATAAATAGAGACCATATAATTCATTGTCCAAACTGAGATACTCTGGAGAATATAAAGGGGTGTTGTTAATAATTACACCTGGGTGAGTTAAGATATATGATTATTTTATCTTTAATGACTTGATCTATCATTCAAGATCCAACAGAGAGTGTATCTACTTCCAGTTCATAAATAAAATAACTGCACAGTAAGGCACTGAAGATACATATGTGTGGAAGGGTCAAGTAAGTAGCCTTTAGATAAATTAATTTATACAATGTTTTGGGGAGACTTCCAGGCATGACAAAAAGAATGAAAGCAGTGGCAGTAGAGGAATTGCTTTAGCTGCTCTAATCAGATGGATGCAGAGCCTACACATTCTGATGAATTCCTGTGTGAGGGTCCTTCTCATTCTTGATGGAACTATCTGGGGCAGAAGCTATGCTATTTATTTCTTACCAGAACAGATGTTCTTTGTTCAAATAAATGGGCATAAGTAATTTTCATTTGCAGCAGCAGGAAAATAGAAAAAATTGTTTCCTCAGGACCTAAACTTTTAAGAAACAGACCCAATTCCACACTTACTGTGAGCCTGGCTTCCTAGTTGTGTTATCTATCCCTATTACTTGAGTAATACATGGCCTTCCCACAGAGGAAAAGAGAGTATTTACCTACTCTGTCACTGGACACCTCAATCCTAACATCAGGGTGTCATCTGGGTCCAATTTGAGTCTTTGATTCAGGATTACAAAACTTGAAAGAGTTCTATACTTTATAAAAGCAACACATTATTTAGCTGCAAATAATAAATCTATATTATCTAACACATATAATTGCTAAAAAATTTATCTTGAAAAAATCTACATCCATTTCCAGAGTTTATCAAATAGTTCCCTTGAGCAGACAGTTATATATAGATAAGTAAATACATACATACGCATACATATACAAAAATACATAACAAATATATGTACATGTACACACATGCAATAATGTAATCCCTTTAATCCCACTTCCCTTAAGGAACTGGCAAAAGATATAGAAAAATGTCACTGAGTGAAATCTCCATGCCTAATTTTCTTTGTATTCTCTGATGAACCTCTGTGTTCCAGTAAACAGAACAGAATGATATAAATAATGTATTTTGTTTTTATTTAATGTTTTCCTTATTTTTTCTTTCTACATTTATATGTTTTATCTCTCTAGGAGAAATTTTAACACTATAATAATAATATGTATTATTCAACTTTGAAAATATCACAGCATCAACACTGTGACACACATAGTGGGAGATCAATTAAATTTTACAAAATTGAGTAGAAATAACTCAGCAGATTGTTTTACCCTGCATTCTTAAAGAATGTGAGCTTCAATTTTTACTTGTAAAAGCATTCTTCACAATGCATTGCTACTTATAGCCTTATAAAAAGCTCATCTTTAACATAAATTTTTCCTCCATCAGATTTTTTTCCCAAAATGGAGAGTCATTTAATATAAGTGATTCATCTTCGGTATACTTCTTTCATCAATCTGTAAATGCATTATTAATTCCTCTATTTTTTGAGCAAACATTTATTGAAGGTGCCACGCTAAGCACTGGAAATAAAAAGACTGACATTAAGAGGTCACAGTGGAGCAGAGGAGAAAGACCTTTTAACAACGTAGTAATGGGAAACAAGTACCACAGTAGAGAATACAAAAGATAATTATCATTATTTAGGACCTGCTATTTGCTAGACACTGCACACATCTCATTACAGTCAAAGGAGGTAGGTACAAAGCCTTTTGTGAGTAAAAATGATTAATTCATCTGACAAAGTCAGAAAAAGCTACGAGTAGCTTTTATTTGAGCAGAGTCTTGAAGAAAATCTTGAAATTCAGCACACAGAAGGTGAATAGAGGAATACCAAGAAGAAGGTAAAACATGTAAAGACTCTGATATCCTGTGTGAGAGCTTACAAACTGCTGTCTTTGATTTCAGAAACAGTGTTAAGAACCTAGGTGAGAAAATGTTCTGTATAAAAGAATACTGTATTGAATCACTAAACAGTATTTATGTGTTGAATACTGGTGATTATGTGTATTCTCTCTTTATAATCTGATGTATTATAGACTTTTTTTCCTCCCAGTTCAGAGATGTACAGGATATTCTAGCCAACCATCTAAAACTAAAAAAATTTTAAATTACACAGACTCTTCTAACATAAACCTACCAAATGTCCTTGTACAAGTTATTATTTTCATGGATAATTTAAATAAATACACACATTTGTGTGTATATATGTGTGCATAAATACATGTATATATATTTTTAAAAGAGTGAGCAAAATTTCAACAAAAAAAGGTACATTAGCTAAGATATCTCTTTATACTTACAAACAGATAGAAGAATAAGGACATTTTAAAAAGTAAGGCCACAGTGTACACCCTTTACTTCAGTTGCATAAATTAGCATTAACATCTCATTACATCCCACTTTCTGTGATGTTTCAATTATATTATATTTTTTAGATGATGTTTAAATGAAAACACAAAACAAGTACCTTCTGTTTAGTCAGTTTAGGCTGCTATAACAAATATATAGACTGAGTGGCTTAAATAAACATTTATTTCTCACAGTTCTGGAGGCTGGAAGTTCAAGATCAGGGTGCCAGTATGGTCACTTTCTTGGTGCAGGTCCTCTTCCTGATTTACAGACCGCCATCTTCTCATTGTACACTCACATGGCAGAGAGTAGAGAGAAGCAAGCTCTTTCCTTTCTCTTCCTATAAGGGCACTTATTGCACTCATGAGGGCTCCACACTCATGATCTAATTACCTCCCAAAGACCCCACCTCTTAATACCATCTCATTGAGGGTTAAGATTTCAACATACTAATTTTGGGAGGGACACAAACATTCAGTTCATAACACTTCCTATAATATAATTCTGATGATTATTTAATTCTGGTTCTATTTAATTCTGGTCTACTTAAATGACTCCAATATTCACCATCAGCAAACTGTTGCTGTTCCATTCCTAATGATTTTTTAATTTTAAAATTTATTTTTTACTTAAGTATTGTATACATACAACAAGATGCACTACTCCTAAGTATTCATCTTAATAATTATACACAAAGAGAACCCATCAGTGTAATGACCACCCAGGTCAAGAAATAGACCACCCCCAGCAACAGAGCCCTATCTGTGCTCCCTCTTAGTCAATACCACCCCTCCTCAAAGATTATTACCAAAGACTTGTTTCTCATATATTTGTATTTTATATTAATGGATTCATATAGTATCACGCTTATTTTTATCCAACATCGTGTCTGTACGATAGATCTACTTTATAGTGTACAATAGTCCATATAATGCCATTGTATGGCAATTCCAAAATTTATGTATCCATTGTTTATGAACTGTTTTCAGTTTGGGACACTTATAAATGATGCTGCTCCAGTCAATATTTTACACATATATACACATTTATTTTGAGTAGATACCTAAGAACAGAATTGCAGGATCAAAGGTTGAACAAACATTTACCATTAGTAAATACCAGTAAGTTTTTTTTAATTTATTTCTTATTATTATTATGGGCTATACCAATTTAGATTCCTACTAGTAGTGGGTCCCAGAGATAATGTCAGCAAAATGGCACAATAGGAAATCACAGACCCTCCTTCCCCCGTGGAGACACTCATTAAACAATAATTCATGAGCAATTCCCTTTCTGAGAAATCTAGAAATCAGTTAAGAAGAGCCTGCACTTCAGGCAAGCACAGAACCAGTCACATCTAAGCCAGTAGAAAAATTTGTTGCACTCACTTGCCAAAAGTCCCCCTCCACAGACAGTGTGACAGACCTACTACTAGTAAGGAGATTAAATCAGTAATCAAAAACCTCCCAACAAAAAAGAAAGCCTAGGACCACATGACTTCACTGGAGAATTCTACCAAACATTAAAAGAAGAATTAATGCCAGTCCTTCTCAAGCTCTTCCAAAAAACTGAAGAAATTTCAAACTCATTTTATGAGGCTAGCATTACTCTGACACCAAAGCCAGCCAAAGACACTATAAGAAAAGAAAACTACAGAACAATATCCCAGATGAATACAGATGCAAAAATTCTCAACAAAATACTAGCAAACCAAATTATGCAAGCTAAGTAAGTTCTAGAGATCTGCCATACAGCATTGTGCCTATACTTAACTATACTTTATTGCCCTCTTAAAAATTTGTTAAGGAAGGGGCGGGCCTGGTGGCACAGTGGTTGGGTTGGCCCACTCTGCTTCGGTGGCCCGAGGTTCACAGGTTCGGATCCTGGCTGCGGACCTACGCACCACTTATCGAGCCATGCTGTGGCGGCATCCCACATATAAAATAGAGGAAGATGGGCACGGATATTAGCCCAGGGCCAATCTTCCTCAGCAAAAGGAGGAGGATTGGCAACTGACCTTGGTTCAGGGCTAATCTTCCTCACACACACAAAAAAATTTTGTTAAGGAAAATCTCAAGTTGTGTTCTTACCACAGCAAAAAAATAAATAAATAAAATAAATAAAAATAAAAAATGAAAGAAAAGGATCCCAAGCAGGTTTTATCATCCCTGGGATGAAAAACACAGTTCAACGCGTGAAAATCAATGTGATACACCACATTAAAAGGATAAAGGATAAAAATCACATGATCATCTCATAGATTAGAAAAGCTTTCATAAAATTCAACACTCATGATAAAAACTCTCATCAAATTAGAAATAGAAGGAATTACCTCAACATAATAAAGGCCACATATGAAAAGCCTACATCTAATATCAAACTCAATGGCAAAAACTGAAAATTTTTCCACCCAAGATCAGGAACAAGGCAAGGATGCTCACTCTCACCACTTCTATTCAACATGGTACTGAAGTCCTAGTTACAGCAATTAGGTAATAAAAAGAAATTAGGCACCCTGGAAAGGAAAAAGAAGTAAAATTATCTCTGCTTGAAGATGACAGGATCTTATATGTATCTACAAATTCCACAGCAAAAACAAAAAAAAAAGTTAGAACTAATAAAGTCAGCAACGTTGCAGGATACAAAAGCAAGATATGAAAATCAGGTACACTCGTGTACACTAACAATGAACAATCCAAAAAGGAAATAAATAATCTTCTTTACAATGGCATCAAAGCATAGAATAAAATACTTAGGAATAAACTTAACCAAGAAAGTGAAAGTCTTGCACAATGAAAATTACAAAAGAGTGCTAAAATAAATTAAAGACACAAATAAATAGAAAGACATTCCCTGTTTATGGAAAGACTTAACATCGTTAAAATGTCCATACTACCCAAAGCAAGCTACAGATTCAATGCTGTCCCCATCAAAATTCCAATGTCATTTTTTTGCAGAAATAGAAAAAACAATCCTTACATTCATACGAAAACAAAAAGGACCCAGAATAGCCAAAACAATCTTAATCAAGAAGAACAAAGCTGGAGGCATCACACTTCCTGACTTCAAAATATATTCCAAAGCTACAGTAATCAAAACAGTATAGTACCGGCAAAAAGAGAGACTCGTAGACCAGTGAAATAGAATAGAGAGCCCAGAAATAAACCCACACATATGTAGTCAAATGGTCTTCAGCAAGGGAGCCAAGAACACATAATGAGAAAAGTACAGTCTCTTCAACAAATGGTGCTGGGAAAACTGGATATTCACATACAAAAAAAATGAAATTGGACCCTTATCTTACACCGTATACAAAAATCAAAACAAAGTGGATTCAAGACTGAAATGTTAGACCTGAAACTATAAAACTCCTAGAAGAAAACATAGGGGGAAATCTTCATAACATTAGACTTAGTAATGATTTACCAGATATGGCACTGAAAGAATAGGCAACAAAAAGCAAAAATAGACAAGTGGGATTGCATCAAACTGAAAAGCATCTATACAGCTTTTTTTTTTCCTATGTAGCAGAAAACAATCAATACAGTGGAAGGGCAACTTACATAATGGAAGAAAATAATAGCAAACAATATATCCGATAAAAGGTTAGTTTCCAAAATATATAAGGAACTTGTACAACTCAATAACAAAAAGCAAATGACCTAATTTATAAAATGGGCAAAGGACTTGAATAGGTATTTCTCCAAAGAAGACATACAAATGGCCAATAGGTGTATGAAAAAATGTTGAACGTCACTAATCATCAAGGAAATGAAAATCAAAACACCTCAATGAGATATCACCTCACACCTATTAAAATAATCATTATCAAAAAAAAAAGAAAAAGAAAGAGGTGTTGGCAAGAGTGTGAAGAAATTACAACGCTTGTGCACTGTTAGTGGGAATGTAAAATGGTACAGTTGCTACGGAAAACAGTATGGCGTTTCCTCAAAAAATTAAAAATAGAACTACCATATGATCCAGCAATCCCACTTTTGGGTATTTATCCAGAAGAATTGAAAACAAGATCTCAAAAAGATATTTGCACTCCCATGTTCATTGCTAATAGGTGGCAATGAATATTCACAATAGTCAAGAGGTGAAAAAAAACCTAAATGTCCAATGACAGATGAATTAATAAAGAAAATCTGGTATATACATACAGTAGATTATTATTTAGCCTTAAAAACAGAGATCTTGTTATATGCTACAACATGCATAAATCTTGAGGACACATGCTAAGTGAAATAAGCCAGTTAAAGAAGGGCTTTGAAGAAGGAATCAAGAAGTGATTCCACTTACGAGATATCTAAAGTAGCCAAATTCATAAAAACAGAAAAGAGAATGATGATTGCCAGGGCCTGCGGGCAGGGGGTAATGGGGAGTTTCCCTACAACGAGTAAAAGGTTTCAGTCATGCAAGATGAAAAAAGTTTCTAGAGATCTGCTGTACAACAATGTGCATATAGTTAGCAATAGTGTACTGTACACTTGAAATTCATGAATAGGGTAGATTTCATGTTAGGTGTTTTATATTGCAATACAAAAAATTGTTTCCTTATACCTTGTCCTTGATAACAACTGGTATTATTTTTTAAGTCATTCTCATAGGTGTGTACTGTTATTTTTATTTTAATTTAAATTTTTGAACTATCTTGCTTATCTCTTGGCTAACTGAATAATAGCTTAACGCAGTTTTTACATATGCTATATTTTTCTGTTCACCTCCATCCTAGATATTTGTGTATTTTCATGAACTAGTTCATACATATCATATAATTTTATAATAATAATAATACAATTATTTACCAACAACCAGCTTAAGAAATGGAGGTTAAACAATAACTTTAAAATCACTATTTTCTCTGATCCCATCTTCCTTCCATTTATCACATTGGTGACTGTTAGGATAAACATGTACTTTACATTCTCTTGTCTTTACAGTTTTATTACAATCTGCATATTTCCCCAAATATTGTATTTTTTAGTCTTTTCTTAAGGTCAGGTTTATTTAAATGTACAGTTTGATAAATTTAGAAAATGCATATTTTTCATGCATCCCATACCAAAAAAGAAGATATGGAACCTTTCCAATCCCAAAAAAGTTCCCTTTTCTTCTTGTGGGGTTAACACTCTGTCCTTTTCTGCATTCTTCAGCAACCACCAATCTGATTTCTGGTCCCATATTTTTGCCCTTTCCAGAATCCAGTTTGTATACAATGCAGTATTTAGTCTTCTGTGTCTTATTTCTTTTACTGAGCATAATGTTTTACATTATGTTTCACAAGTAGTCATCTGATGGCATGTCACAGTAGTTTGTTCCTTGTTGTTGCTGAATAGTATTCCCTGTATGTGTGAATTCCAATTTGTTTAGTATTACTTAGTTTTGTGTTTTACGATTGTATATAAATGGATTCATACTGCATAAAATTATTTTGTGATTTACTTTGTTCCTCATTATTAAATACGGACAATTCAACCATACTGATGTATAAAAAGGTAGTTAGTTAATTTATCTCCATTAGTGAATAATACTTCACTGTATAAAAACATAATTTTCCTACCTATTCTTTGGTGAATGGATACTTGGATGTTTTGCACTTTTTCTTCTGTTAAAAACTTCTATTAAAAAAGTCCTATAAAAGTCACTTGGTTTTTCACATGTATATTAATAATTCTAGGAAAAAATGCTGTCACAGATTACGTGTGCTTTATATTTTTCACATCAGAAAGCACACGCCTAAAAACAAAATATAATAATTCTATGACTTAATATCACTGCCAAGGCTTATAAATAGGCTTTTTGTTTGTTTTTGGTGCTGGTGGGGTGAATAGCAGTGTTGGCATTCTCCTGACTGAAAATGGGTACTGGCATTTTTTCATGTACTCATTGGTTAGTCATGTTTTCTCTTCAATGAAATGCCTGGGCATGCCTTTTGTACAAATATTTTTGTTTATGTGTTTTCGCCTTTTTTGGTTTTGGTTTTTCTTACTGAGTATCAGGAATCATATTTATACTCAGGATACTAATCCTTTGTTAGGTGGATTGAAAATATCTTCTTTCAGTTTTCGTCATTTCCTTTTCTTTATGGCTTCTTCTAATAAATAGAACAACACTTTCCTTTATATTTTGCTGTGTGTTTCTGTAAAAATATTTTCCTGCTCCAATTTCACAGACACTACTTATATCTTAGATTGTTTTAAAGTTTTGTCTTTTACTAAAGTTCCTCATTTATCTGGAATTAATACCAGTTTGTTATAATACAGGGATCCACTTCTCCTTGTCAAAAAATATTTTCCCTACACCATTACACTATTTTTAAACAGTTTATTCCCCTTCTTATCTGCATTTACAAAGTGTCCCTATATGTGTGGAATATATGGTTAAATGGTCTAATCTCTCCACACCAATACCACACTCTCCTAATTACTGTTACTTTATCAGAAGTCTTCAGATTTCAAAGGGAACGGTCTGATTGACTTTGTCTTTGTTTTAGGACTATCATGGCGATCCTTATTCCTTTACCTTCACATAAAACTATTACACGTATGGGCCGGCCCCGTGGCTTAGCAGCTAAGTGCAGCATGCTCCGCTGCTGGCGGCCTGGGTTCGGATCCAGGCGTGCACCAACCCACCGCTTCTCTGGCCATGCTGAGGCCACGACCCACATACAGCAACTAGAAGGATGTGCAGCTATGACATACAACTATCTACTGGGGCTTTGGGGGGGAAAAAAAAACTATTACATGTAAACAAATTAACTTGTTGAATCATGTTGTGAATATGATTAGAATTCCCAATCTGTAAGTGAATTTGGGGAGAATCAGAAATTAGAATGTATGATTTTGCAACGATCTATTAATATAATACACTTCTTCCTTTAGGAGTTATTTTAGGTGTTTCAATAAAGCTTTATATATTTTTTCCGTAAATAATCTGAATTTATATTTGGTATATTTATTGTGAGGTACTTTATATTTTATTTATACTCTGGGAATTTTACCTGAATTCTTAAGGTACTAAAGTCTAAAGTTATTAAATGTATTTATTCTCTTCTTGAAGTACAAAAAACTTAAATCACATTACATCAGATAGCCGCCTACCTTCTAAATTTGTATTTATGTCATTACTATTTGTTTTCATGTTTTTAACTGTACAAATCCATTATTCTTAACATACGTCTCAAAAGTTATTTCTGGTATCACTTTCATCGTACATCTCTGGTTTTAAAATAATTCATTGATTATTGCCTAGACCCTCTTTCTCATTAGAGGTTTCAAAATGGTTGCTTCTATTGCTGCTTACCAAGCTACCCCAAAACCAAGCAGCTTGAAACAATAACCTCTGGTCAGCTGTGTGGTTCTGTTGGGATAGGCACAAGTGATCTCAGCTGGACCAGCTCATGTTTCTGAGTTAAGCTGGCAGACTGGCTAGAGCTGGCTGCTCTAAGAATGTCTTCTATCATCCAGCAAGCTAGCCTTTTCTCGTTCATATGGTGGTTCAGGTTGCAAAAGTGAGAAGAAAAGCATGCAAAGCCTCTTTAAGTTTAGGCTTGGAACTGGCACGCCACCATATTCACTGTACTTTTATTGATCAAAGCAAGTCACAAAGCTAGATTCTAAAAGAGAAGAAATAGACTCCACTTCTTTTTTTTTTTTTTTTAAAGATTTTATTTATTCAGTTTTTTCCCCCCAAAGCCCCAGTAGAGAGTTGTATGTCATAGATTCACATCCTTCTAGTTGCTGTACGTGGGACTCGGCCTCGCGTTGGACGGAGAAGTGGTGCCTCGGGGCGCTCCCGGGATCCGAACACGGGCCGCCAGCATCAGAGCGCGCGCACTTAACCGCTAAGCCACGGAGCCGGCCCTAGACTCCACTTCTTGAGGTGAATGCAAGTCTGTAAGGTATCATTGGAAACAACATGGTGGATAATTGTGGAAACTTTTGTGGCCTGTCATGGTAATTATCCTTATTCCATCATTTCTTTTGAATTTATTAGTTGGAATTCTTCTATGTTTTCCCTTATCAATTTGTGGTTACCTTGACATACAGATCTCGTCAGAAAAGCAAGATAAATGTCTAATTCTATGTGTGTGTGCATGTGTTATGTTTGTATGTGTGTGTTTGGTAAATCAATTTCAAAAATAATGAATTGATGGCATAGCAATTTCCAATGCTGACAATGATTTCTTAGCCTTCTCCCAGATTCACAGCTATTGTCAGATCCACTTCTGAAGATTCGAATCAAAGCACGGTCTTCTAAGGGTATGTTTTTATTGGTGATGTCTGAGTTCTAGCATTCTTTCTTTTTTTATACATTCCTCAGAGCCTGTTTAGACATTTCATACATTAATCTACAAATGCTTCATGCAGTACATGAGGATGGATGCCAGGCTTATCCTTTGTATCTGCTACAAGAACAATTCATTCAGTCAAGAAACACATCCTTAGAGGCTGAGAGTCAAGATGGCAGCGTAGGCAGACTCTGAACTCACCTCCTCCCGCGGACACAGCCAATTTACAACTACTCGTGGAAAAATTACCCCTGAGACAGAACTGAAAACTGGATAAGAGGAACTCCTGCAACAACGGACAATCCTGATTGAGGTGGAAGAGGTAGAAACTCCCTTCTGGAGAGAAAAAAAGCTGCCTTCACAAACCGCCAGCTTCACGGCTGCCCGGGAGCAGCACACATGTACAGGTACACAGCCTCCCTGGAGGCGCGGGGCCCTGAGCCGGGGAGCGCCCCCGCTGGGGGCATTTTGTGGACCCAGCACAATCGAGACGAGTGGCATAATATCTGACTTTGCCCGCCACTAAAGCATTGGGGAGCACCCCCAGAAAACTCGGTTCACAAAGAAACTAAAACTGGCTCTTAAAGGGCCCGCACGCAAACTCACCCGTTTCAGAAAGCAAACTAAAATCACCAGAAAGAAAGGTGCACAGTGCTTTGGTGAAAAAAGACTCACCTAATAGGCCCTGAGTGCATCTCGGTGAGGGGTGAGACCTCTCCAGGGACTGGGACATTGGCGGCGGCCATTGGTGTGGCCTGGTGTGGGCGAGCTGACACAGACGCCATTGGAGATCTCCCTGGGGCCTGCTAGCCCAGGGTCTGCCCCACCCACTAGAGCACCGATTTAATCCAACTCAGCCAGGGCAGGCAGCCCACCCTAGAGACTGGCCCCACCCAACAACAAGCCCTCAGGCAACTTGTGGTCCTGCATAGATTCGTGACTGGATTCTCTGCTGCGTGGCAACTGAGCTGACTTCAGCGGGGCAGAACGTGCACAAGGAGCAGGTGGAGAGTGTGGGGCTCCCACCATGGAGAGACTGGGTCCGCTTGGGGAGGTCAGGGCGCTGACACTAGGCAGGACTGTGTTGACTGTGTGTGGACCTGCGGGTGGCATGGCTTGTCAGCTGCGGAAGATTTGTGCTTCTCAAGGCCCACATATGGGGTTTGCCCTACCTTCCAAAGCCTGAAACAATTGGGTACTCCTGTGCCTGAGACCAGCCCCACCCAGCTGCAATCCTCAGAGAGCTGACAAGAGACCTAAAGGCTGGAGGCTTATAGCAATTGTAAGGCCCTGAGCCTAACAACCAGTCACGATAGGGGCCTACTCACTTAAAAGAAATACTGAGGGCCGGCCCCGTGGCTTAGCGGTTCAGTGCGTGCGCTCCGCTGCCGGCGGCCCGGGTTCGGATCCCGGGTGCGCACCGAGGCACCACTCCTCCAGCCATGCTGAGGCCGCGTCCCACATACAGCAACTAGAAGGATGTGCAGCTATGACAGACAACTATGTACTGGGGCTTTGGGGGAAAAATAAATAAATAAAATCTTTAAAAAAAAAAAAAAAGAAATACTGAAACACAAATGTGGTATTAGAACTTGCAGCCAACTGTGCTGGGGCTCCCCACACCTGATAAAGAGACTGAAGGGCCCACAACAACTACAAGCAGCTGAGCATTACAACAGCTGGCCAGGAGCATAACTCGGCCTCCCTGGGCACCTACAGGGAGAGCAAACAGGCCACAACAGAAGGACACACATAGCCCACATAGGTGTCACCCCTGTAACATTGAGAACTAAGGGAAGCACACTGCAGGCCTACTAAGCCATCACTTACATAAGGTCACCTATCCAAGAGCAGGAGACATAGCTGACCTACCTAATACGTAGACACAAGCACAGGGAAAGAGGCAAAATGAGGAGGCAAAGGAATACATTCCAAGTAAGGGAACAGGACAAAACCCCAGAAAAGGAACTAAGTGAAACAGAAATGAGTAACCTACCTGTCAGAGAGTTCAAACAAAGAGTGTTAAGGATGCTCACTGATCTGGGGAGAAGAATAGATGAACTCAGTGAGAATGTCAACAAAGAAATGGAAGATATAAAAAAGAACCAATCAGAAATGAAGAATACAATACTGGAAATAAAACATTCATTAGAGGGACTCAAAAGCAGAGTAGAGGATACAGAAGAACGGATCTGTGAGCTGGACGAAAGACTAGAAGAAATTACCCAAGGTGAACAGGTAAAAGAGAAAAGAATTAAAAAGACTGAGGACAGTCTAAGGGACCTCTGGGACAACATCAAGCACACTAACATCTGTGTTATAGGTGTCCCAGAAGGAGAAGAGCAAAACAAAGGGGCAGAGAATCTATTTCAAGAAATAATAGATGAAAACTTCCCTAACCTAAGGAAGGAAACAGACATCCAGGTACAGGAGGCACAGAGAGCCCCAAACAAGATAAACCCAAAGAGGCCCACACCAAGACACATCAAATCAAAATGTCCAGAATTAAAGATAAAAAGAGAATCCTAAAAGCCGCAAGAGAAAGTCAAGTTACATACAAAGGAAACCCCATAAGGCTATCAGCTGACTTCTCAGCAGAAATCTTACAGGCTAGAAGAGTGGCACGATATATTTAAAGTGCTAAAAGGAAAAAACTTACAGCCAAGAATACTCTACTCAGCAAGGTTATCATTCATAATGGAAGGAGAGGTCAAAAATTTCCCAGACAAGCAAAAATTAAAGGAGTTTGTCAACAAGAAACCAGTGCTACAAGAAATGTTAAAGGGACGGATTTAAGGGGAAAAGAGAAGACCACAAATAGGAAAAATTATCTATTTCCATGATAAGAACATAATGGATACAAATGCACAAAAAGAGGTTAGATATGATATCAAAAACATAAAAGGAGGGAGGAGGGGAGTTAAAGAGAAGAGCTTTCAGACAGAGGTCAAACTAAAGAGACCATCAAGTCTGTATAGAAGAAGAAAGGAACAGAGAAGGACTACTAAAACACTGAGAAAAAAAAAAAAAGTTAAAAAATGGCAGTAAGTACATACTTATCAATAGCTACTTTAAACGTCAATGGACTAAATGCTCCAATTAAAAGGTATAAGGTGTCTGAATGGATAAAAAAACAAGACCCATATATATGCTGCATTCAAGAAACACACTTCAGACCTAAAGACACTCACAAACTGAAAGTGAAGGGATGGAAAAAGATACTCCACGCAAACGGCAATGAAAAGAAAGCTGGGGTAGTAGTACTCATATCAGACAAAATAGACTTTAAAACAAAAACTGTAAAAAGAGACAAAGAAGGCCATTATATAATGATCAAGGGAACAATCCAACAAGAGGATATAACACTTGTAAATAGGCACCCAATGTAGGTGCACCTAAATATATAAAGCAATTATTAACAGACATAAAAACAGAAATAGACAGTAACAATAATAGTAGGGAACTTGAACACTCCACTTACACCAATGGATAGATCATCCAAACAGAAGATTAATAAGGAAACATTGGCCTAAATGACACACTAGAACATATGGACCTAGTAGATATATAGAGAGCATTCCATCCAAAAACCTAAGAATACATGTTCTTTTCAAATTCACATGGAACATTCTCCAGGAGTGATCACATATTAGGCCAAAAAACAAGTCTCCTTAAATTTAAGAAGACTGAAATAATACCAAGTATCTTTTCTGACCACAATGGTATCAAACTAGAAATCAACTATAGGAAGAAAATCAGAAAAGCCACAAATACGTGGAGATTAAACAAAATGCTACTGAACAATGACTGGGTCAACAAAGAAATCAAAGAAGAAATCAAAAAATACCTGGAGACAAATGAAAATGAAGATACGACATACCAGAATTTATGGGATACAGCAAAAGCGGTTCTAAGAGGGAAGTTTATAGCAATACAGGTCTATCACAACAAAAAAGAAAAATCACAAATAAACAATCTAACAATTGTTAGATTAGTCCAAACCTAAAGGAACTGGAAAAAGAACAAACAAAGCCCAAAAATCAGTAGAAGAAGGGAAATGATAAAAATCAGAGCAGAAATAAATGAAATAGAGACCAAAAAAACAATGGAAAAAATTAATAAAACCAAGAGCTGGTTCTTTGAAAAGATCAACAAAATTGACAAACCTTTAGCTAGACGCACCAAGGAAAAAAGAGAGAAGGCACAAATAAGTAAAATCAGAAACGAAAGAGGAGAAATTACAACAGACACCTCAGAAATACAAAAGATTATAAGAGAATACTACGAAAAGCTATATGCCAACCAATTCGACAATCTGGAAGAAATGGATAAATTCTTAGAATCATACAACCTTCCAAAACTGGATCAAGAAGAAGTAGAGAATTTGAATAGACCAATCACCAGTAAGGAGATCGAAACAGTAATCATAAACCTCCCCAAAAATAAAAGTCCAGGACCAGACGGCTTCCCTGGTGAATTCTATCAAACATTCAAAGACTTAGTACCTATCCTTCTCAAATTCTTCCAAAAAATTGAGGAGGGGGGGAAGCTCCCTAACTCATTCTATGAAGCCAACATTACCCTGATACCAAAACCAGACAAGGACAACACAAAAAAAGAAAACTACAGGCCAATATCACTGATGAACATCGATGCAAAAATCCTCTACAAAATACTAGCAAATCACACACAACAATAGGTTAAAAAGATTATACACCATGATCAAGTGGGATTTATTCCACGTATGCAGGGATGGTTTAACGTTCGCAAATCCATCAACGTGATACACCACATTAATAAAATGAAGAATAAAAACCACATGACCATCTCAACAGATGCAGAGAAAGCATTTGACAAGATACAGCATCCATTTATGATAAAAACTCTGAATAAAATGGGTATAGAAGGAAACTACCTCAACATAATAAAGACTATATATGACAAACCCACAGCTAATATCATCCTCAATGGTGAAAAACTGAAAGCCATCCCTCTAAGAACAGGAACCAGACAAGGATGCCCACTGTCACCACTCCTATTTAACACAGTACTGGAAGTCCTAGCCAGAGCAATCAGACAAGAGAAAGAAATAAAAGGGATCCCAATTGGAAAGGAAGAAGTGAAACTGTCACTATTTGCAGATGATATGATTTTATATACAGAAAACCCTAAAGAATCCACCAGAAAACTTACAAGTAATAAACGAATATGGTAAAGTTGCAGGATACAAAATCAACATACAAAAATCAGTTGCATTTCTGTACACTAACAATGAAGTAGCAGAAAGAGAAATTAAGAATACCATCCCATTTACAATTGCAACAAAAAGAATAAAATACCTAGGAATAAACTTAACCAAAGAGGTGAAAGAGCTGTACACAGAAAACTATAAAATATTGCTGAAAGAAATTGAGGAAGACACAAAGAAATGGAAAGATACTCCGTGCTCTTGGATTGGAAGAATTAACATAGCTAAGATGTCCATACTTCCTAAAGCAATCTATAGATTCAATGCAATCCCTATCAAAATTCCAACAACATTTTTCACAGAAATAGAACAAAGATTCCTAAAATTTATATAGAACAACAAAAGACCCCAAATAGCTAAAGGAATCCTGAGAAAAAAGAACAAAGCTGGAGGTATCACACTCCCTGATTTCAAAATATACTACAAAGCTATAGTAACCAAAACAGCATGGTACTGGCACAAAAACAGACACACACATCAGTGGAATAGAATCGAAAGCCCAGAAATAAACCCACACATCTATGGACAGCTAGTCTTCGACAAAGGAGCCAAGAACATACAATGGAGAAAAGAAAGTCTCTTCAACAAATGGTGTTGCGAAAACTGGATAGCCACATGCAAAAAAATGAAAGTAGTCCCTTACCTTACACCATACACAAAAATTAACTCCAAATGGATTAAAGACTTGAATGTAAGACCTGAAACTATGAAACTGCTAGAACAAAACATAGGCAGTATGCTGTTCGACACTGGTCTTAGCAACATATTTTCAAGCACCATGTCTGACCGGGCAAGAGAAACAATAGAAAAAATAAACAAATGGGACTACATCAAACTAAAAAGCTTCTGCACAGCGAAGGAAACCATCACCAAATTGAGAAGACAACCTAACAATGGGGAGAAGATATTTGCAAACCATACATCTGATAAGGGCTTAATCTCCAAAATATATAAAGAACTCATACATCTCAACAACAAAAAAACTACCAACCCAATTAAAAAATGGGCAAAAGACCTGAACAGACATTTCTCCAAAGAACACATACAGATGGCCAACAGACACATGAAAAGATGTTCAAAATCATTAACTATCAGGGAAATAAATGCAAATCAAAACTACAATGAGATATCACCTCATGCCCGTCAGAAGGGCTATAATTAACAAGACAGGAAACAACATGTGTTGGAGAGGATGTGGAGAGAAGGGAACTCTCATACACTGCTGGTGGGAGTGCAAACTGGTGCAGCCACTATGGAAAACAGTATGGAGATTCCTCAAAAAATCGAGGATAGAACTACCACATGATCCAGCTATTCCACTGTTGGGTATTTATCCAAAGAACTTGAAAACACCATTGCATAAAGATACATGCACCCCTGTGTTCATTGCAGCGTTATTCACAATAGCCAAGAATTGGAAGCAACCTAAGTGCCCATTAAGGGACGAATGGATAAAGAAGATGTGGTATATATACACAATGGAATACTACTCAGCCATAAGAAACGATGAAATCCAGCCATTTGTGACAACATGGATGGACATTTCGGGTATTATGCAAAGTGAAATAAGTCAGAGGGAGAAGGTCAAATACCGTATGATTTCCTTCACTAAGTAGTAGATAATAACAACAATAAACAAACACATAGAGACAGAGATTGGATTGGTGGTTACCAGAGGGGAAGGGGGAAGCGAGGACTGGAAAGGGATAATTCGGCACGTGTGTGGTGATGGGTTGTAATTAGTATTTGGGTGGTGAACATGATATAATCTATGCAGAAATAGAAGTATAATGATGTACACCTGAAATTTATACAATGTTATAAACCAATGTTACTACAATAAATAAAAAATTAACAAAATAAAAAAAGAAACACATCCTTAGGCCATTTCTGACAATAATTTAAATATGCTATTCACATAACTGCATGTGACTTGCAGCATTAATTCTATACATAAGAAGTAAGCTTTATTCCTATATCTTACAGATTTTAAACATTTAGTTCCTTATTTGATATCCCATAGATGTTATAAGCTAAAGCTCTAGAATAGAAAGAAGCTGAGAGAGATCATAGGCAAAGGATATCAGCCCTAAGTTCCCATGGGTAAAATACAAGAGGCAGAGTTTGTAAATAAGACACATATATATGCAATAAAAATACAATGTAAGCCACATGTTATTTTAATTTTTCTGAAACCACATTAAAAAAATAAAAACAAGCAAAACATTTTAATAACATGTTTTATTTAACACAAAATATTATGGCATCAATAGGTAATAAACAGAAAATTATTTATGAGATATTTTTAATCCTTTATTTCATACTAGGTCCTTCAAATCCAGTGTGTATTTTTAAACTAACAGCACATCTCAATTTAGAGCCACATTTTAGGTACTCAATGGTCAGATATAGCTGGTGGTGACTGTATTTTATAGCACAGTCAAATCTAAAATAAGCATGCATTTTGTACTATACCATAAGGAAATAACTTCCTTCTTCATTACCATCCCACTTTGAGAGTGGAATTTTAACAGATTTTTTTCTTTTTTTTTTTTTTTTGATGAAAAAGATTGGCCCTAAGCTAACATCTGTTGCCACTCTCCTGCTTTTCGCTTGAGGAAGATTGTCCCTAAGCTGACACTCGTGCCAATCTTCCTCTATTTTGTATGTGGGGTGCCGCCAAAACACGTCTTGATGAGCAGTGTACAGGTCTACACGCAGGATCCGAACCCGCGAACCCTGGGCCGCTGAAGCGAAGCACGCGAACTTAGCCACCACACCACCAGGCTTGCCCCCAGAGTTGCTTTTAAAACACACACACACCAAACAACCACCACCAAACACTACACTTTATTCTCTAACAGAACTATTGGGCTTTTCATTTGACCTGCTGTAAAACTACATCAGTCTTAGAATAGAACAAGAGTGGGGAGGGAAAGGCCCTGTACTCTGCCCAGAAATTAGAGTGGGTAGCTTTCACATGGCTACTCATGCTGCTTCCAGAAAAAAGTTATATACTGGAACCAAGAATGCATATCTAGAGCTACATAACAAGATCACAACAAAAAGTTGATATAAATCCTTGTGAATTTCTCTGATCATTTTATCCTAACACTATGGTAACCATGTACATAATATAAATCCACGTTTTTTACTTATTTCTAGGATTACACTCAATACTACCATTTCCAGGTTTTCCTGATCAAATAAACTTAAGCTACTTCATACTACTGACTTCATTATACTGAATAGTCCAGCATAGAAATAGATGCACGTCGCTTTCCATTCAAAGGAAAGGATTTAGCTACTGACTTGCAAACATTTTAAAGCATACTCTTCTATAAAATATTTCCACAGTATGGATTATTATATAATAGCAATGAAGTGCCACTGCATCACTGTAAACATTTTAGATGCAGTCATACAGCTGAAATCATATTTATTCACCTTGTTTGCCCAAAAAATTTAAGTTTTATTATAAAAGCATATAGTTATCCTTTGCACAGAACAAATAACATTGTACTATTGCAGACTGGACAACTGTATTCTCTAATAAATTTATAAAGTAAGACTAACACATGCAGCCACCTAACATGAGATCATTCATTTGACTAAATGCCTCTGCGTATCATGAAGGATGAGAGGCAGAAGTAGAAAAAGACCAACATCCTTGAATATTACATGTGAAAACTATTCTAGGCATAATAAGTGTATCTTCACTATAATATATAAAGAAATTATCCATCCTGAATTTATAGATAGGGAAATATGCTTTAATTAATTCATTCTCCAAGGTCATATAGCAAAAATGTAGTGGAGCTGGGTTTCTAGGCAGGATAAGTCTGTACCCGATGCCCAGACACTTCTATTAGCACTTAAATATCCTTCCTTCTATAACTAATTTTACACTTCAACTAAATACTGCAAAGAAACTTGCAAATGGAAGGCAGAGTTGGTGTTTTGGAATTGACAGTCATCTGTCCGGGCTAATAAATCTAAGGACCCACTGTTTCTCTCCTTGGCAGTAACAGAGCAGCCACTTGAACCTCTGCATTTCTGGTTAATTAGAACACTTCTCAGGTGGTAAAACTGATAGCCTTCAGCTGGGTATGCTGTAATGCCACCTGAGGCACGCTGTTACCATTCAGAAATGCACTGCCTGCCAAGTACTACTGCTTAATCCACATAATTAGTTTAGCACTATAATTACTGGAACTATTTTCCAAATAGGACATGAAGGAAAAAAATAATTAATATATGCACATTTTTACATCCAGTTTTAGATATTCCTTTATCTTGTCATCACTTTAGAGATGAAAGAATTTACCAATTGTCTTTAGAGTTAATAATACAAATATAACAACAACAACAACAAAAATCCGGTAAAAATTACCAGATTAGATCTTTACATCAATTATCTGATTTACTCCTTGAGCCTACTTTATGTTGTGGTAGCCACTGTTATCCCAGTTTTGTTTTCCAGGTGAGCAATCTAAGCTTAAAGATGTAAAATAATTTGCCCCAAATCATACAAATATTAAATGTTCAGCTGAGATCCCAAACCAGATACTAAGAGTGCAAGGTCTAGAGCGAGACTAACTGTATACTTTTAAAGTTGTTTACAGTTTTAAATATAGTAATCTCTACATATCTACCAATACCTTCATTAACGATTCAAGAAAAAGTAAAGAAAAAAATACTCTACTTTGAATATTCAAATGAACATTTATTATACTAACCTTGCAAAAGGATATAAGATTTTAGATGATCCTAATAATATATTTGTTTGGTTTTTTTGTGTGTGTGCGTGAGGAAGACTGGCTCTGAGCTAACATCCATTGCCAATCCTCCTGTTTTTGCTGAGGAAGATTAGCCCTGACCTAACATCTGTGCCCATCTTTCTCTATTTTGTAGGTGGGATGTCGCTACAGCATGGCTTGATGAGCAGGGTACAGGTCCACGCCCGGGATGCGAACCTGCGAATCCTGGGCCACTGAAGCCAAGCATGCAAACTTAACCACTATGCCACCAGGCTGGCCCCTTTAAGTCATTTTTGATGGCATCTCATATTAAATGAGGTGTTTTATTTTGAAAAGCATCATTGTGCCCCAATGTGCACAATCATTTTGTCCACCTTGAAAAAGACAACTAAATTGAGAGCTTCTTATTTGCAGTAACTCACTAACATCTAAAACATACTTAATTGAATTTATAAAAACTCTTTGAATATAGTTGCTACTTTTATTTATGAATGTTCTGGGATTAATTTGAACTGTAAGCCTGTTGGAGTCCCTTTGGCCTGAGAAGTATAGATAAGATTTCAACATTTGCTCTTTAGATGTCTTATGAATTTTATAGAAACAATTTTATGGTTTAATCAATCATTCATAAAACAAGTGCTTTTCTGCATACTCTGTCTCAGGAACTATACTAAATAGAAGGGATAGAAATGTGAAGAAGGTAAGAATCATGGATAAAGAGCTTACAAACAGCAAGAGTTATAGACTTGACAACGTATGGTTTATTCTAGACAAATTCAACGAAAATTCTGCCCTATTTTTTTCACAAAATTATTTTCAAAAGTCATCCCAAAGATATTTTACTATCAGAAATAGGATGGTGTGGTAGATTAAACGTGGCCACAAATCATTTGTAGTTCCTCTCATCAACTGTTGGAGTCTATTTCCTGACCTCTTAAATTTGGAGTGGCCCTGAAACTTGCTCTGACTAGTAGAATGTAGCAGAGGTGATGCTGTGGAAGGTCCCGAGCCTAAGCATCAGGATACCTTGTGGCTTCTGCCTTTGCTCTCTTGAAATGTTGTCCTGAGAATGCCATGTAAGGAAACTGGTCAAGTCTACTGGAGTATGAGTGGCCATGTGGAAAAGAACTAAGCTGCCCCAGGTGACAGCCAGGTACAACGGCAAGATTTGTGAGTACAGTTATTTTTGACCCTCCAGCCCAAACAGCCCTGCAACCAAGTTCAGCCCATGGATGAGCTCAGGTGAAACCAACAGAAAACCACCTCTCCAACTCAGAGAATCTTAGAAATAAACCAGTATTGTTTTAAAACACTAAATGGTGGGGGTTTTATTTGACAATATTTAACTAAAATGGAAATTTTAAAGTTTTAAGTAGCTTACGAGCTTCAGAGGTTAACATCTCAAAGATGGCTTGGATTTTCATTCCCCATCACAGGTCCTGAGAAGTGGCAGTAGGGTGAATGAATTTTCAGTGTGTAAAGAAATGTCTACTCAAAGTCCTGAGAAGACAGATAAAGATACAGGTGTAAAGTTTAAACGTTTTTTTTTTTTTTTTAACAGTTTTATTTATTTATTTTTTTGTGAGGAAGATCAGCCCTGAGCTAACATCCATGCTAATCCTCCTCTTTTTGCTGAGGAAGACTGGCTCTGAGCTAACATCTATGGCCAATCCTCCTCCTTTTTTTTTTTTTTCCCCCAAAGCCCCAGTAGATAGTTGTATGTCATAGTTGCACATCCTTCTAGTTGCTGTATGTGGGACACGGCCTCAGCATGGCCAGAGAAGCAGTGCATCAGTGTGTGCCCAGGATCCGAACCCGGGCCACCAGTAGCAGAACACGGGCACTTAACCGCTAAGCCACAGGGCCGGCCCTTAAAAGTTATTTTTATGGATCAACACTAAAATACTACAGTGGTGGATACATGTCATTAGACATCAAAACCCACACAATGTACAACACCAAGAGTGAACCCTAATGTAAACTATGGACTTCGGGTGAGAGAGATGTGTTAACACAGGTTTATCGATTGTAACAAATGTACCACTGTGGTGCAGGATGTCAGTTGTGTGCGTGTGTGTGGACAGGGGGTATATGAG
This sequence comes from Ceratotherium simum simum, assembly GCF_057802395.1. Taxonomy (NCBI): domain Eukaryota; kingdom Metazoa; phylum Chordata; class Mammalia; order Perissodactyla; family Rhinocerotidae; genus Ceratotherium; species Ceratotherium simum. Next base: position 31,466,698 of record NC_141928.1, on the reverse strand, counting down.
AACTCTTCGTACTTTCTGCTTAATTATGCTGCGAACCTAAAACTCCTCTAAAACATAAAGCTTATTAATTTGAAAAAACTAAAATAGCAATAATAAAAATCATTTGTTTCGTTATTCCTCAAATACACAGAGATTCAATTTTAAATGTAAATTAGTTTGTTGCATCAGAATTTAATCAGGTTTAAATGTAATATATCCTTTGATGAATATTGTTAAATATGATAATTAATTTTTGTTTTATATTTCACACTACAGAATTAACAGAATATGCAGTGATACCCAAAACGAAATAAAAATGACATGCACTGCTGCATGAACACACATAGATACCTGAGGGAAATACTTCATTAGTCAGTGAACAGCTCTATATATGCCAACAAACTATAGCTGTGGGAAGAAAATAATGAATTATAAAATCACTTGACAAAAATTATTATTACTAATTATTTCAGTACTTATTTCCCTTGATAATATTCAGAAGAGGTAGGAAGAGAGAGAAAGATATACATCAAATATATGTGCGTACGTACAGAGAGAAAGTAAGTCCGTGTAATTGGAATTCCCATTATTGTATTCCTAGCTGATATTTATTTTAAATTACCTAGATGGGAGTTGTACAGCACTGAAAATATTGAAAGACTCTATCTGTACAATAACAGTAAATTTTAATTAAGATAAATTATTAAACATATTTTATTATATTAAATATATTTGTATGTTTAATATTAAACATACATATCCAAGCATATTACGGATACTCAGTAATATGGCAATAACAGTGATAAAGTATAAATAAAATTTAGGGAAAATCTAAGCAAATCATGGAATTTAGTCAAGGTTCATTGTGTTATGGCTCCTTAAATTGTATTACAATGCAATGAGATAATTGTGAAAAATATTTAATGCCATTCCAAGAGAACTTTGTCCTTTTGATGGCTAAAATGATAAATATATCCAACATGTGTTGTGTGCATATTATGTGCCAGGTACTCTTCTAATCAGTTCACATATAATATCTCCTCATAAGAACCATTTGAAGTAGATACCCAGTTTACAGATTAGGAAACAGAGGCATAGAGAGATTAAGCAATTCAATTAAGGTCACATAGCTACCAGATGTTGGAGCTGGAATATAAACACAGTAAATTTAACTCCAGAACTCAAACTCTTGAATACAGGGCTGAAAAGAAAATCATAATATGACTAGCTTTAAACACATGATATCTTACACATAGTTTTTACTTCTAATGTTTTCAGTGAAAAACATAGACATTTTGATCAGCATTAACAAATACTTTTTGTCACAAATGACCGAAAAATTAACACTCCCCTTGCTAGACTGGTTTCCAGAAGGCATCTTCTACCCTGGAAATATTTACCGGTTAAATATATATAATAAAACCACATGGTAACCTAGTTTAGTGAAACAAGCAATGCTGATAGTTACATCAGTATGCAATCCATGCCTTGCTACAAAGCAACAAAAAAGGAATTAAAAAAAGGAGATTGACAAACAAACTCAAAGAGCCTCTATCTTCATATTAAAAAGAAACCAATATATGTTCCCATGGGGATTGCATAAAAGGAATCAAATTTTAACTGCAGAAATGCATGTTCTGAACTAAGACTGTTATAGTATCTAATATGGTGGAAATTTTAGTGTGGACATGTCAGTATACTTTTTCTCATGAAAGAATTTCGGTGTTGTGATATATCTTCCTAAATTTTAACTTCTAAGCTTATCGAACTCCTGTTTTCACACTTGTCCTACCTACTGCCCCATGATGATGGGCCCTTTAGAATCTCCACTACTATATACTACATTGGGTCTGGCTTATTGATAATTTTCCTTTTTTTTTTCTTTTTTTTTCCTATGCTAGCAGTTTTCAGGTCTGAAGGCTCAAACTTTCACACATAAGGAAAAAATAAAATTCTAATTATTTGTTTCTTCTAAAATCGTTGTGGGAATTAAGGTATTCCTATTGGCTTTGGCATACACTGCATTGTTCTGATCCATCTGTGATGGTTTCATTTGAATCAAGAGACAATTATTCTAATAAGCACGCTTGTAGTCACTTCCCCTTTTTCCCTATATTTGTCTCATATTTGCCTAAATAGGATCTTTCCCTGGGGAAATCAATGCAGTTCTATTCCCACAATTTTCTTCTTAAAGAACTATTGCCAGTATTTTACACTAAACACTTTAAAGCACCTTAGTAACAACAACTACAAGGTATTATCTCATTTAGTCCTTTCAAGGTAATTCTGAGATAATCTTATTCTTATTTGGCAAGTGTACAATCAAAGACACAGATAAATTAAGTAACACCCTAGGCCACACAGGTATAGATGGCCAAGATTTACTCCAGAGCTGCACAGAACACAAATACAACTTGACAGCGCATTCTTCAGAAGATCCCTGAAAGACCAAGTCAACTTATATTTTTTTCCTGTAGAAACTGCTTGAATATTTTAGCTTATTTTGATCTCCCCTCTCTATATTTGTTGCAATTAAAATCTGTAGCAAATTATTTAACATAAATAGCATTCTCATTGTTCTGTATGCCTTACCCTCCTCTTCCATACAAAGACAGGACCATGTGATGCTATATAAGCAAAGTAGCTGATTTATTTAATCCATATTCCTGTATTCTATAAAGGCATAGCTCACAACTAAATCAGTTCTGCCCATACTTAGAACCCAAGTTTTGACCTCTGTATTGTTGCTCAGATTCTGATTTCCTGACTGCTAACACCCTGATCCCAATTCACCTGTGGATCTTAACTCACATGTCAGCCTCTCTGAGCCTCCTTTTTTCATTCCTTTGAGTCTTTGCTACTAGATTTCCAGGTCTCCATGTATATCTAAGATGACCATTGATGAAAACTGTCTACTTGAAGCTTCCATGTTTCCATACTGCACTGCTTCATTTATATGGTCTCTGAAGACTGTAATTTCCATTTTCTCCCAGGTCTCTGATTTTCTGTTTTTCTGCTCTTTTTGTCCATATCCCTGAGGAACTATATCACAGGCTATAATTTTATTAAGTTGGAAACAACTTGTCTCATTTTGTGGCCATTTGAGACCTTAATAATATTCTCATTGTCTGGGCATGTAAAAGTGGCTTGACTACCACGCATTGATTGGCTGACTGAAGCTTATACCCAAATTTACCTGAAGTTCTCAGCTACTTCTCTAATCCCTGACTTTCTTATATCATGTCTAGATATTTATTTTCCTTTATATTTATTTATATATTTGACTTCATATTTTTGAAATATTGGTGCCTTCACTTTGACTGAGTTAAATGATATAATCCTGAATAACACTAGGCTTCAAGAAAAAATTTTGGAATATTCTCCATACAGCACAGCTACCTGAAACATATGTAAGTTTATAATTTGAATTCATGTAAGATAAATGACATTCTAACTTTATAAGTTTTACAAAATATGGTATACAAAGTTTAATAAAATAATGTCTAAAACTTCTAAAAGACAGTTTAAATGAGCCATCCCCACAGATCCACAAGGAAAATAACTTTGGGTGCACTCAAAAGTTTTCCACAACAATACTTGTAATATGAAAAGTTTGATGTATTTAAATTAATTCTTTTAATTTGACTAACTGCACATTTACTGACTAAGGTACATTGACAGAATTAAATGAGCTTTGGAAATGCATTTCTTATTATCTGGCTACCTTTGTAGATTCCCCAGATTCTAATCAAATTTTCTGCAGGTATTTTCAATTACCATTTAATTCATTTTACAGTGTATTTGCTATGTGCCTCTCATTTAACCAGCAGTCATTGATTTTGTCTATTCAAACACTTCAGATGAATTTTCTTCAGCTTAATTCTCTCAACTCTTTGTAACTCTGAAATCCTCAGAATATCCTTTGAGATATGAAAACAGTCTCTCCTGTGCCTCTCTCTTTAATTCTTCTCTCTCCCGCTAAGAGACACACACACATTTATGCTTGATAAGAGTACTGTGGTCATAACGGGGAAGGGTCTGGATAAATGACTCCCAAAGAGAGATTCTGAAAAATTTGAGTGTGATTAGCATGTAGAAGAGATAAGGGGTTGGGCACTTGAGCTTGGGATATCATAATAGAGAGCTTCAAAAACTTAAGGCCTACTTTATACAGAAGAGTACAGGCTTATTGTGTAAAGTTTCAGAGGGCAGAATAAAGATTAATTTATAGAAGATCTAGAGACAGATTTAGTGCAATTACATTGAAGAATAAAATTAATAAAATGAAATAATCCACATGTCAAGAAGCTTTAATTCACAGTATTTCTATTTAACTCAACATTTATCCAGTTCCAACCACAGGCATTGTCCCACTGTAAAGAAAACTAAGGTATAAAGATAAATACAGCACAGTGTGAGTCAATTCAGATCTCTGTCTATGCCACTACTTCTGGTTTCAAGAAGCTCTTTATTTTATCCACAAGCCCCTGACCATGAAGCTTCTCATAGTCTTCTGCAGTTTGGAGCAGTTAACACCTAATATCGATGCTCTTGTTTCTTACCACAGTGGCCCCTGAGGACACGTATCTCTATTTTATCACTCTGACCCAAAGCAGATGCACATGCATGGTATGGGAGATCAAAAATTGGCCACCCTGAAACATTTCTCTCTACCTTGATTATTTTCTCTGACGGACATTTGACCTCCCCCGAACTGCCTAAAGAATTTAACATAGAAGACCTGTTCCAGGAAGGAGTTACTATCATATGATGGCTGTAATATAATGCCAAATAGATGTTGCAATAGGAAAGGCACCAACAAGCCCCTCTTATCAAAAACTCTGTCTCTTCCCAGCCACATTCTCTAGGTGGCCCTGCAAGGAGTTGCCAGTCAAACATTTACATTTATTTATAAGGGAAATCTCTGTTTGTAAAGATATCTCCCTCTGTGTGCTGGGAAGGGGGAGTGATGGCCTTGTCTCTGGAAACTCTTATCAGTACAGAAGGAAAGGACTTAAATCTTCATACTCTTGATTACTGTGATTTCTGTCTCTCTGGCCACATTCTCTATACATGTCCCTGAAAAGAACTGTCTCACAAACATTTACATTTCCCTCTCCATGTGAATTGTCTTCTTGCCCTCTGAAATCCCAAAGCACTACCACCCCCAACATCCTCTGTCTTTAGCTGAAGATGATATTTAAGATGAGAATCGCCACTAAATGAGAAACCACTCAGTTTCCCTGGGTTCTCCCATGTATACATGTTATTAAACTTGGTATTATTTTCTCCGGCTAACCTGTCTTGTTAATTATTTGGCCAGCCATAAGAACCTAAGGGAGGGGCCGGCCCTGTGGCTTGGTGGTTAAGTGCGCGCGCTGCGATGCTGGTGGCCTGGGTTCGGATCCCGGGTGCGCATCGAGGCACCACTTCTCTGTTCATCCTGAGGCCGAGTCCCACATACAGCAACTAGAAGGATGTGCAGCTACGACACACAACTATCCACTGGGGCTTTGGGGGGAAAAATAAAATAAATAAAATCTTTAAAAAAAAAAAAAAAAGAACCTAAGGGAAAGGGCGGAGGGGGATTCTCCCTCTTCCCTGACAATAGCTTAATCTTCTTCAGTCCTTAGGAAAGACTAGGTTGAGATAATTTAATAGCTCTTTACTAAAGGTTCAAGGATAACAAAAGAATAGTATTAAATGGATTATGCAAACAATTAAAATTAGCAAACAAACATGACAAAAATTAAAATCCACAGCCCTGATGCATCTTGTTCAGTTCTTTACATCTCGGCTTCTCAAACCTCAATGTTCATTACAAATCATGTGGGGCTCTTATTAAAACACAGACTCTGCAGTAAATCTGAGATGGGGCACAAGCTCCAGGTGATGCTGCTCTGCCTACCCTCTTGGAGTGGCAGGGCTTTTGTACACATCTTTCTAACAAGCTAAAGGGCTTCCTCTCTTCCTGTCACTCTTTCTGTGTCAAAATCCAGGTTTATCTCAGGGTGCTCTTAAGCACACATGATTTGCTCAAAATGCAGTTCAGAGTGAACGAGGCACTCAGAAAGGGAGGGATTTACTTCTGAATGCAAAATACTGACCAAATTCCCAGGCCATATTTCCTATCTCAAAAATGTTTGACAGATTGAATTTTTCTTCTGTATTTACCCAATTTCTAACTTTGCCAGAGATTCAAGGGGATAAATTATTCATAATTAGTAAAAAAAAAAAAAAAAAAAATTTAAAAAGCAAGTTAATATTTTCTCATTGAAATTCTTTCCAAATTAAAGAATAGGAAATTCCAGAAATATTTCCCATTCTTCAAAAACTTAGATAATGTTAAATTCAGGGCAATATCTGTTCAATCCAAGACAGCACTTATTAGGTCCCATCCAGATACTTTAATCAATCTCTTATCTTGATTCTGGTGGAGGTAAGATCTGCAGAGCCCTCCTTCAGTCTTCTGCAAGTGCTCAAAAACAAAACAAAAAGCATACACTTCTCCAGAAGAATAAGTATGAATTTACAGGCACAGCACAGTCTAAACCATTCTAAGAAAGAAGCACTTCTGCCAAGGAAACATATATATAGTATGGAAAGAAACAACACTACCACAAGATACTCAACCTTTCTCATTATTACACAAAGTACTTTAACTCCACATAATCAGAATTCCTCATCCCCTTTCACTTTCAATTATAGTCTCTGGCTCATATTTGCATAACTAAGCAGTCCTTTCCTTAGTCCTCAAGTATTGGGAAACAGACCCCTCCACAGAGATTCTAAAGGCTTTACTTCATATTACACAGAAAATGGCTTACAGTTTCGTCTGGCTCCATGACCTATTGAGATGTTATAGATATCCCTCCCATTTTTCTCTTACCATCCTCACTCTAAACACACACATATTGAAATCATAAATTAAAGGTAAAAATTTTTAACCCACAATTGGGTTTGAAAAAAAAGAAAAGGATGTCTCCAACTATCATAAGTGAAGAGAGAGTTGAAAGTCAGTGGTAAACATATCAGCTGATTCTACTGTGGCCCAGGAAGCTCAGATAATGACACTAGGAACTAGATCATAACACCCATTAGAAGATAGGAAAGGTGGAATTAGGCTCTTGCAAAGTACAGTGCTGGAACTAAAGACCATGCACTAAAGCTTTTTGAACAGGCTGACCTGATTTTGGAAAGGAAAAAAAAAACAAACTCCACTGGCTTAAAAAATGTCAAGGAAACTAGTCACAGCTGAGAAATCCAAGTATTTAAAATAATACCTTCAGTAAGGAATGTAAACCTGTGACTTACATGGGTATAGGATCTGATTTATATTTCTGATGAAATAAGAGACCCAGACAAAAGAAACTGACCTACGGATTGTTCTGGACACAACTAAAACTCTGGGACCACAGGAGGAGTCACTGCAATAAAAAAAAAAAAAAAAAATTCTGTGGCTACATTGTTCCCACTCATGTTGAGAGGAGGGAGATAAGAGCAACTGTGCAAAAGAGGAGCTTCCAAATAAAAATTATACTTCATAAAGTGAAAACAACATGAAAGAAAGCTAAAATTTGTACACATACAAAGAGAAAAACTAACTCAGTAACTGGAGGTAAAAGTAAATTTAAGAGAAACTATCATGTGTTTTAAATTATTACAATAATAAAATGAGAGAGAAACTATAAGGAAAAACAGGATATTATTTTATTTTAAAAATCAGAGTGATGGAAAAATAATGAAATAGAACTGAAAAAGTCATTAGAATTAAAAAATCCTGAATGTAAAGCTTAAGAAGCAAATTAGAAATGTATGACAAAAAAGAATTAGTGAAGTGATATTTAGAGCACAGGAAATTTTCAGAATAAATCACAGAGAAGTAAAGAAGTAAACTCATTAAAGAAAGCTGTAGAGCCAGAGGACATAGAATGAATGAGAAGATACAATACATATTTAATAGGACTTACAGGATAAGAAAATGGGAGAAACAATTTTCCAAAAGTAATTGCTAACATTTTCCTACATTAAATAAAGACTTGGGTGAAAATTTTAAAGAACTATACCACATCTTTCTCAATATAAATAGATTTAAACTCTGACAAGACTCCAATCACAAGAAGAAATTCACAAATAAGAATTAAGAAAAAAATCATTAACTTCAAATAAATAAAACTGGACTGATAACATATTTATGAGCTCAATAGAGAACAATAAAAACATGAATTTTGTTAGCTTCAAATGCTGAGAAAATATAACTGTCAACTTAATTGTATATCCAACTGCACTCTCTCATTGAAGAGCATAAGTGAATCAAAGAAATTCTCAGAAAACTCATGTATTCATAGACTATGGTTCAAAGAGTTATTAAAAGACATACTTCATGAAAATAAATAAATAAATGCACCTACACAGGCAAAGATGAGGACAAAAAGCAATGGTGACAAAAGAATTTGATAAACATGTTGATATATAAAATTATTGCTTTTTCTTTTTTTTCAATCTCTCTCCCCAATAATAATTGTATCAAGTCTCCAGATACAATTATTGCTCAGTTCCTCCACAGCCATGTTTCCTCTCTTTTGCCAGGAAATGAGGTCCACACAGCACAGCCTAGATTTGAAGGCCTTGCATAATGTCTCCTGCTGGACTCTCCACCCAGATACCTGCCTCTTCCTGCATCACACAGTGTCTCACCACAACCAGCAGTGCCAACACCTTTTGTGATGCTGAGATCTTGCATGTGTAGTTCCTTCTGCTGAAATGCTCTTCCATCCCCATTTCTGCCTATCCAAGTCGTGATCATGCTTCAGGCTCCGTCTTTTTTTTTTCCAAATTTTTTTATTGTTGTAAAGTATATGTAACATAAAATTTACCATTTTAAACATTTTTAAATGTATAGTTCAGTGGTTATTAAATACATTTATAACGTTATGCAACAATCACCAGCATACCTCTCCATAACTCTTTTCATCTTGTAAAATTAACTCTATTCCCTTTAAACAATAACACCCTATTCCCCCTGCCTGCAGCCCCCTAGCAACCACCATTCTGCTTTTTATCTCTATGATCTTGTCCACTCTAAGTATCTCATATAAGTGGAAGCATACAATATTTGTCTTTTTTGTGACTGGCTTATTTCACTTAGCATAATGTCCTCAAGATTCTTCCATGTTGTAGCGTAAGTCAGAATTTCCTTCCTTTTTAAGGCTGACTAATATTTCACTGTGTGTATATACCACATTTTGTTTATCCATTCATCCATCAATGGACACTTGGGTTGCTTCCACATTTTAGCTATTGTGAATAATACTGCTAATAAACCCAAGCGTATAAATATCTCTTAGAGATCTTGCTTTCAGTTAGTTTGGGGTACATACCCAGAAGTGAAATTCCTGGATCACACAGTAATTATATTTTTAACTTTTTAAGGAACCTTCATACTGTTTTCCATAGCAGCTGTACGGTTTTACATTCCCACCAACAGTGCAAAAGGGTTCCAAATTTTACACACCCTTGCCAATAATTGCTAAATTTTGTCTTTTTGATAGGAGCAATCCTAATGGGTGTGAGGTGTTATTTCATTGTAGTTTTGATTTGCATTTTCCTAATGATTAGCGACATTGAGTATCTCTTCATGTGTTTTATTGGCCATTTGTACATTTATGTTGATCTTTTTGAAGAACCAACTTTTGGTTTCATTCATTTTCTCTATTGTTTTTCTCTTCTCTATTTCATTTACCTCTGTTCTAATATTTATTATTTCCTTCCTTCTGCTATCTTTGGGTTTAGTTTTTCTTTTTCTAGTTCCTTAAGCTGTAAAGTTAGGTTGTTGATTTCAGATTTTTTTTTTAATAGAAGCAGTTATAGCTATAAATTTTCCCTTTAGCACTGCTTTCACAGTGTCCTGTAAGTTTTGATATGTTGTGCCTTCGTTTTTATTTATTATTTCCTATTTCCTTGTGATATATTCTTTGAACCATTGGTATTTTAAAATGTGTTAATTTTCACAATTTTGTGAATTTTTCGTAGTTGAGTCTGGTTGAGGCCTCCTCATCCTCCCACTAGAATGGATAATATGGCTGTGGTTATTAATATGTTTAGATTAACGGAGGGTGCAATTTGGTAAAGGATTGATATTGGTGCTAGTTTTTGTCGTGTAAGTAGGATCAGGCCTGATATTAGTGAGATGCCTTGTGTAACTTCAGGTACTCACAAGTGGAATGGTGAGAGTCCAAGTTTTACGATAAGGGCTGTTGTTATAATAACGGATGCTGTTGGGTTGAAGATTTTTATGATTGTTCATTGGCCGGAGTGTATGAGGTTAATGATGATTGCTATCATAAGGAGTATTGATGCGGTGGCTTGTGTTAGGAAATATTTGGTTGATGCTTCTACGGCTCGTGGGTTAAATTTTTTTATTAGGATAGGAATAATGGCTAATAAATTTATTTCAAAGCCAATTCAGATTATTAGTCAGTGTGAGCTAGTTATTATGATTATGGTCCCTAGGATGGTGGTTGTTAAGATAATTGTAAAGATGAAGGGGTTTATTAGTACGGGAAGGGTGTAATTCAACATTTTCAGGGTATGGGCCCGATAGCTTGTTTAGCTGACCTTACTTGTAGAATGTGGTGTAATTTGGTAGCACAAAGATTTTTGAATTCTTAAGAGTAGGTTCAATTCCTATAGTTCTTGAAATTAGAGGATTTCCAAACCTCTATTATTTACTCTATCAAAGTAACTCTTTTGTCAGACGTATTTCTTATGTTTGTGGAGGAATTCTTGATATTGTGATTGGCAGTGATACGTGTCATATGATTAGGGCTAGTGTAAGAGGTAAGAAGTTTTTTCATAGAAGGTGCATGAGTTGATCATATCGGAATCGTGGGTAAGACGCTCAGATTCATAGGAAGGAGGTGGTTAGTAGTAGGGCTTTGACAGTGAAGTTAGTTGTGTAGAGTCCTGGTATGTAGGGATTATGAAATGCCCCTAGGAATAGAATTGTTGTGAGGGCATTTATTATGATGATGTTTGCATATTCTGCTATGAAGAATAGGGTGAATGGGCCAGCTGCATATTCGACATTGAAACCGGACACTTGTTCTGATTCTCCTTCTGTTAAGTTGAATGGAGCTTGGTTAGTTTCTGCTACTGTTGAGATAAACCACATTATGGCTAGTGGTCATGATGGGGAAATTAATCATAAGTACTCTTGGGTGATAATTAGTGTGGATAATGTGAATGATCCATTTATTAATAGCACACAGAGAAGAATAATTGCTAAGGTTACTTCATATGAGATTGTTCAGGCTACTGCCCGTAGGGCTCCAATTAATGCGTATTTTGAGTTTGAAGCTCATCCTGATCATAGGATTGAGTAGACAGCTAGACTTGATATAGCAAGTATGAATAGGACTCCTAGGTTTTTGTTAATTAGGGGGTATGGCATTGGTAGTGGAATTCATATTGTTAGGGCTAGGGTTAGGGCTAGGATTGGTGCAATGATGAATATAGATGTTGATGATGTTAGTGGTTGTAGTGGCTCTTTAATGAACAATTTGATTGCGTCGGCGATGGGGTGGAGTAGGCCACAGGGGCCCACGATGTTTGGTCCTTTTCGGAATTGTATATAGCCTAGTACTTTTCATTCAATTAGTATGAGGAATGCTACGGCGAGTAGGATTGGGATGATCAGGAGAATATTGATTATGAACATACAGTTAGGAAGAGCAGTTGAACCTCTGGTTGTAAAGGTTTGAGTTTTATGCAATTACCGGGCTCTGCCATCCTCACTTGACCCTGGTCTAGGGTGGATTATATATATAAATTAATTAGATTAAGATTATGTCATCTATTGGTTTGAGGGCACTTTTGTGAAGTGGGCCTTATTTCTCTTGTCCTTTCATACTGGGAGAAATATAAAATAGAAACCGACCTGGATTACTCCAGTCTGAACTCAGATCACGTAGGACTTTAATCGTTGAACAAACGAACCATTAATAGCAGTTACACCATTAGGATGTCCTGATCCAACATCGAGGTCGTAAACCCTATCCTCGATATGGACTCTAGAATAGGATTGTGCTGTTATCCCTAGGGTAACTTGTTCAGTTAATCAACAATTTTGATCAATATGTGATGTGATGTTTTGACTAGTTAGTCTAAATTTTAATCACTTGGAGGTTGTTCTATTCTCCGAGGTCACCCCAACCGAAATTGCTGATTCAGCTAAAGTCTTGTTATCCCTTGAATGTAAGTTAAGATTTTGTTCTTGTGAATTAGTTAACTAAAGCTCCATGGGGTCTTCTCATCTTATTGTGTCATTCCCACCTTTTCACAGGAAGGTCAATTTCACTGATTGGAAGTAAGAGACAGTAAAACCCTCGTGTGGGCATTCATACAGGTCCATATTTAGAGAAAAAGTGATTATGTTACCTTTGCACAGTCAGGATACCGCGGCCATTGAAACAGATGTCACTGGGCAGGCAGTGCCTCTAATACTAGGTATGCTAGAGGTGATGTTTTTGGTAAACAGGCGGAGTTTTTGTTTGCCAAGTTCCTTTTACTTTTTTTAATCTTTCCTTTAAGGTGCATGCCTGTGTTGGATTAACAATTGGTTTAGTAAGGGATTTATTATTGGGTTCTATTTATTTTGTTGTTACCTATCAGTGATTATTCGTTCTGATACAGGCTTATGCAAGGAGAAATAATTCTTGTTACTCATATTAACATTATTGCTTCTATTTATTAATAGACTAGTCCAGTATCAAGTTAGGAGTTGGTTAGTTGTTGTTGGGATTAAGGTGATTGCATTGTTGAGCTTGAACGCTTTCTTAATTGATGGCTGCTTTTAGGCCAGCTATGGGTTTTTTTGTTCTTACTCTCTAATGAAGGTTGTATCCTGTATCTAAAGAGCTGTACCTTTTTAGATTATACTTTAAATTTACATTGGAATTGTGAGGTTTTTAGGTAAATTTAAATTTGAACTTAGATTCTATTCTGGACAACCAGCTATTACCAGACTCGTTAGGCTTTTCACCTCTACCTATGAATCTTCTCACTATTTTGCAACATAGACAAGTTCGTTCATCTCAAGACTGTTGGCAGGTAACTTGTCTGGTTTCGGGGTGTTTAGCTTAAGTTCTCTTTGCTAGAATTATTCTAGTTAAATCATTACACAAAAGGTAAAAGGGGTAAGCTTTGCTGTTTAATACTTTTAATACTTCTTTCATCGTTTCCTTCCAGTACTTTCTTGATAGCGCCAGTTAGAATTTCTATCTCCTATATTTTAATGGGTTTGAAGTAAATGTTTTGTTTGGATTAATCTGTAATAGTTGAGTTGAGTGTTGTTTGGGCTACCTTCAGTTCAAAGTGGTCATTTTATGTGAAATCTCCTGGGTGTAAACTAGGTGCTTTGTTTAAGCTACACTTCGATTATCCAAGTGCACTTTCCAGTACGCTTACCTTGTTACGACTTGTCTCCTTTTACATGTTTGACGTGTGTTAATATGTTGTATTGTGGTCTATAATATTTAAGGAGGGTGATGGGCAGTGTGTGCGTGCTTCATGGCCTGATTCAATTAAGCTCTCTATTCTTAATTTACTGCTAAATCCTCCTTTAGTTTTTAGTTTCATAAAAACTTTCGTACAGGATAGTTGCTGTTCTTAGGATAGAAAATGTAGCCCATTTCTCTCCATCCCATAAACTACACCTTGACCTAACGTTTTTATGTCTTATAGTTGTGCTTACTTTAGTTCCTTTTTAGCGTTTGCTGAAGATGGCGGTATACAGGGTGTGTTGGTAAGGTTTATCGGTTATGGAACAGGCTCCTCTAGGAGGATATAAAGCACCGCGAAGTCCTTTGAGTTTTAGGCTGTTGCTAGTAGTACTCTGGCGAATGATTTTGTTGGGGAGAATTATCTGGGTTTAGGGCTAAGCATAGTGGGGTATCTAATCCCAGTCTGGGTCTTAGCTATCGTGTGGTTAGAGGTATTAAAGTCACTTTTGTAGTTTATTTTATTTTGGTTATAGCTTTTTACAGCTTAACTGGATTTTTAGCTTTATTTGTGATTATGTCTTTGACACGCTTTACGCCGAGGTTCTATTGATTTGGGTTAATCATATGACCACGGTGGCTGGCACGAAATTTACCAACCCTGTTTAATATAACTTAGTCAAACTTTCATTTATTGCTTAATTACTGTCACTGCCGTCTCCTGTGGGGGTGTGGTTAAGCAAGGTGTTGTGAGGTACTGTTTTAGTGTGCTTGATACCTGCTCCTTTTAGTCATTAGGTGCGATTTAGAGAGCATTCTCACTGGGGTGCGGATACTTGCATGTGTAATTTTATTAACAATTAATAGAAAGGCTAGGACCAAACCTGTGTGCTTATGGAGTTAGTAGGCTCATCTAGGCATTTTCAATGTCTCGCTTTAGTTATTAAGCTACATTAACGGATGTTTAGGTTTTATAAGATGTAGGGTACTTGTAAGGTATTGTGGGACTGGTTGGGCCCGTTGAAATTTTAGGAATCAGATCTAGTGGGGTATGAGTCCATGTAAATTTTATTGATTAAAATAGCATGTTGCTATCAAAAGGAAGGTCTATGTATGCCGCAAAGCGGGGTTTGTTGTGTGATGGGACATGTGTTTGGCGGGGGGCTAGACTTTGCATGTAATTATATACTTGGTCTTGTTTTTGGGGTTTGGCAAGATTTTATTAAGTATACGTGGTGTAGAGTCTAATGGAGGGTGGTGGGGTTGCTAAGGTAGTTGTTTATTTTCGTGAATATGCATGAGCGCAAGCGTGTATGTGTATGCATGTACATGTATGCGTGTATGTCCCAATTCCATTGACTCAATAACACCATACGGTTGTGAATGTGGAGGAATAACGTTCAATTTAAGATCAGCTACAATTCGCTTGACTGTGTTAAGGCCTTTGACGGCCATAGGTGAATCATAGCATCCCCAAAATATAAAAAATACCAAATGCATGACACCACAGTTACGTGTGATCATGGGCTGATTAGTCATTAGTCCACCAAGATGTCTTGGTGGAAAGAGTAGGCGATTTTAGACGAGATGGCCCTGAGGTAAGAACCAGATGCCAGGTATAGTTTCAGGTCTAGAAACCACCACATATCATGGGCCCGGAGCAAGAACGAGAGCATTTAGTGGAAGGGTTGGTGATTTCCCGTGGCTTGCTGATTTAAGCGCTGAACATGGGTTATGATATGAATGTTGGCTGGAAATGATTTGACTTGGATGGGGTATGCATGATCAATAATAATATGTACTATGCAATATTAATCAGCATTCCATTGGTTTATGGATATTCACGTGCAGTGCTTAAATCCTATGTACTATTAATAAACCAATGTATTATGTAAGACCAATAGTTTAATGTACATGCTTATATGCATGGGGCAAACAATTTAATGCCCAATATACATAGATCATGCTGTGTGTAGTGGGTTGTTCAGGCGGTAGCTATGTGGACTAACATAGCATGTACACATTACATAAACAGGAAGGAAGAATGATTTAACACTGGCATGTCACACAGTGATGAATCTTTGTAGTTTAAGAGATAGGTGTTCAAGGAATAGTTTAAGTAGAATTTCAGCTTTGGGTGTTGATGGTGGAGCTAGGGCTTCTTCCTTGAAAGTCTTGGGGAGGGTACTGTTCTCCTTTTCTGGCTTACAAGACCAGGGTAATTAATATACTACTAAGACTCTTCATTTTAAGAGGTTATTTTCGATGATGCCTGTGAGTGGTATAAGTACGAGAATTAGGAAGAAGTACAGATTGATGCTAGTTGTCCGATGATGATGAATCAGTGTTCGACTGGTTGGCCCCCTATGCATATAAGTGTAAGTAGGTCAGCTACTAGTAGTCAGAATATACATTGGCTCAGGGGTTGGAATATCATGCTTCATTGTTTGGATGTGTGGAGTAAGGGAATAATAGCTAGGATTAGGATTGAGAAGACTAAGGCCAGTACACCGCCTAGTTTGTTGGGGATAGATCGTAGGATTGCGTACGCAAATAGAAAGTATCATTCTGGTTTGATATGTGGAGGGGCACTAAGGGGGTTGGCTGGGGTGTAGTTGTCTGGATCTCCTAGGAGGTCAGGTGAAAATAAAACTAGGGTGAGTAATATCAGGATTAGGAAGAGCAGTTCTAGGATGTCTTTGATTGTATAGTATGGGTGAAATGGGATTTTGTCTATGTTGGATGAGATTCCTGATGGGTTGTCAGACCCTGTTTCGTGTAGGAATAATAAATGGGTAATTACTAAGGCTAAAATGATAAAGGGAAGAATGAAATGGAAGGCAAAGAGTCGGGTGAGGGTGGCTTTGTCAACAGAAAATCCCCCTCAGATTCATTCTACAAGGTCGGTGCCAATATGAGATGGCTGAGAGATTTGTGATAACTGTTGTCCCTCAGAAGGATATTTGGCCTCATGGTAGGACGTAGCCTATGAATGCTGTGGCTATTAGGGTGAGTACTAAGATAATTCCAATGTTTCATGTTTCTAGAAAAACGTAGGATCCGTAGTAAAGGCCTCGTCCTACATGAACGAATAGGCAGATGAAAAACATGGATGCTCTGTTAGCGTGGAGGTAGCGGATAATTCAGCTGTAGTTTATGTCTCAGCAGATGTGGGCGACGGATGAAAAGGCGGTTGTTGTGTCTGGCGTATAGTGTATGGCAAGGAATAGCCCTGTTAGGATTTGTAAGATTAAACAGATTGCTAGTAAAGAGCCAAAATTCCATCAGGATGAGATGTTTGATGGGGTTGGTAAGTCGATGAATGAGTGGTTGATGATTTTGATTAGTAGGTGGGCTTTTCGGATGTTAGTCATAGGTATTCTTGTAGGTGAAGTACAACAATGATTTTTCATGTCATTGGTCATGGTTAGAGTCCATGTGGGAATGGTGATGACGTATATTGTATTTATTTTAAGTACCGTTTTTGTGATTACTTGTGTTACTACTTTCTCACTTCCTGTTGTGGTCAGAGAAGATACTCTGTATGATATCTATCTTTTTAAATCTATTGAGACTTAATTTATAGTCTAACATATGGTCTGTCCTGGGAAATTTCCCATGTGCACTTGAGAAGAATGAGTATGCTGTTGTTGAGTAAAGTGGGCATATGTCTGTTAAACCTAGTTGGTTGATTTTGTTAAGTCCTCTATTACCTTACTTATCTTCTGCCTGGTTGGTCTATCCATCACTGAGAGTAGAGTATTAAAGTTTCCAATTTTTATTATAGAACTGTCTATTTCTCCCTTCAATTCTGTCTGTTTCTGTTTCATATATTTTGATGTTCTGTCATTAGGTGAGTACATTTTTATAATTATTGTACCTTCTTGCTGTGTTGAACATGTTATTAATAGATAATGTCCTTCTTTGTCTCTTGTAACCTTTTTTGATTTAAAGTCTATTTTGTCTAATACTCGTATAGCTACCCTGTTCTTTTTTAGCTACTATTTACATGGAATATATTTACCATCCTTTCACTGTCAATCTATTTGTGTCCTTGGATCTAAAGTGAGTCTCTTTTAGACTGCATATAGTTGGATTCTGTGTTTTTATCCATTCTGCCAATCTCTGACTTTTGATCGGAGGGTTTAATCCATTTACATTTAAATTAATCACTGATAAGAACTTCTGTCATTTTGCTATTTGTGTTCTATATGCCTTATAGCTTTATTGTCCCAGTTTGCTGCATTTCTGTCTTCTTTCATGCTGATTTTTTATAGAGAAATGTTCAAATACCTTTCTCATCTCCTTTTGTGTATATTCTATAGCTATTTTCTTTGCGGTTACCATTGGGATTCCATTTGACATCCTAAAGGTGTAGCAATCTAATTTGAATTTATAAAGCTTAACTTCAGTAACATACAAAAATTCTGCTCCTTTATAGCTCTGTCCTCACCCTTTTCATTTACTGATGTCACAAAATTACATCTTTACATATTGTGTGCCCAAAAATATAAACTAGTAATTCTTTTAAATTAATGTAGTGTTTTAAATTACGTAGAAAACAAAATGTGGAATTATGAACCAAAGTTACAACAGTAGTTTTTAGACAAATAATTGCTTTTTTAAAAATGTATTAGCCTCTTAAATCATGTAGAAAACAAAAAGTGAAGTTAAAAACCATTGTTACAATAATACTAGCGTTTATAATTAATTGCCTATGTATTTACCTTTATTGAGATCTTTATTTGTTCATACTATAGTTTCAAATTCCCTGTTGAAAATAGGCAAGAGACTTCCTTCTACTTTCTTTTCTTAGAGCATTTACTTTAGGAAAGAAAGAAATATAGATATAAATATAAATAAGTATATATATGTGTGTGTATATACACACACACACACACACACATATATATAAATATATATATATTTGCTTAACAGGGGCATAAAGCCACACTAGACAAATCCCAATATTGCCAAATTGAAGTAAAATACTGAGGGCATCTGTTGTCAGCTATAGACCACAGTGTTACAATCAAGAGTCAGCTCATCCTACAGATAAAATGGCCTACTACAAAAAAAAAAAGTACTGAGGCAATTTATGGGACTAGCACAGTATTGCAGACAGCAGATCCCAGCTTTTACAGAGTGGACACAACCTCTGATGGAACAACTGCATATAATTCTCCACATCCTCTGGTACGGACCTTAGAATCTAAAGACGCTTCTGAACAACTGAAATTGGCTATAGCCTCTCCCCTAGATTTGGAAATTACAAATTTTGAAAAAACCCAACCTGATTTATATGATATTTCTATTCATATTGGATGTTTGATAATGTTTATTGATGGCCATGTAACTGGGATTAAAGTGGCCCAGTTAAGGCTTCCTATGTTGTGATGACATCATAAAACCCGAGAAGTTTATGTTTTGTCTGGAATTAAGCCTGCACAAGCAGATTAGTTAATAACAGCTACTGGAGCCGCAATTCTTGGTCTGGATTTAAAGTGAGTGTATATATATTCTAATAATAAATATATATTTGGTGTCTGTCATGCAACAGAGCTAATTTTTAAGAAGATGATATTTTCCTTCAATGAGAACAAAAAGACTGATAGTTTATTTGTTAAAGGCTTTACAACTGCCTGCTCAGATATCAGTAATTCAGTAGAGCTCATAGAGGGCAGAAGGATGTGGTTTCTAATGGCAATAATTCTGATAACGGAACTGCAAAAAACTGACGTTAAAACATAGATTCCAATAAGAAACTTTTGTTCATTTTCAAAAATATGGTTCACAAAAGAAAATGGACAAATGGATTATAGAAGTGGCTAAAATAAATTTGACTGTACTATGGGATTTACTTAACAAAATAATTCCTATACCACAGTCGCTATTTGCTTGGTTAGGACTGTTGTGTCATCAACAAAATCATCTGAATAAAGAGGGAATTTAAAGGCACTAGATTACTACTATGCCTAACAGATTAAATTACTCAAAACATTAAAGAGACATTTAAGATTAAACATTAACTAAAGAGACATTAAACTATTTAGCAGTAGAATTCTTTACAATCTACTCCCAAGATAAACGCAGCAAGTTCTCCTTGCCCAACTTTACCAGGAACCTGGTGGCAGCCGGATTTCACTGAACTAATACTTACAAAAGGTGACACATTTTATCAGGTTATGGTGTGTATGATGTCCATATGGCCTGAAGTCTTTCCTTCTTCCAAAGCCAATACTCAGATAGTGGTAAACGTTCTCTTAATACACATAACTCTCACTTTTGGGATACTAGAGCACATTAAGATAGAGGAAGTCATTTTATTTCTACTGTCATCCAAGAATTATGCAAATGTTTGCAGATTCCTTTAAGCCTCAGTCCTCTGGACAAGTACAGCAAAGGAATCAAACTAAACAAACAAAAAGCCTATAACTATGATTCTGTGATCTACTATGTTAAAATGGCCTACAGTGTCACCACTAGCCTTGTTATACGTTAGAGTGATACTCAGAAACAAGCATGGAATCTCTCCTTTTACACTTATGTGTGGCAGGCCTATGAATCCGGATCTGAGACCATGCATGTCCTGCACTTGATTTAGCTGAATCTTCTCATATTCATGTTCAGTACTTAGAAGGGCTTCTTTCTTCCCTAGAAATTCTGAGACATAAAACGTAATAAGGACTTGGAAGGACCTGCCAGAAGAAGTCTGCCACTTCTATTGACCACAAGATTTTATCTACATAAAAGTGTTCTGCAGGAAAGACAGGCTGTCACCACACTGGGTCAAGTGCTGGTGATCATCCAAATGGATATCAAAGTGGAAAACAACAACAACTGGATTCATGCTTCTCATCTGAAGCCAGCACCAGGAGAACTGGACTGTGTTTCCTACAAATGACTTAAAACCTAAGTTTTCTAGAGCAATTGATATTGGTAGTGAACTAAACTAAAAGGAAGTATTCTAGCAAACTTTCTACTATTCTTAGAGACATACTGGTGTTCTATTCACAGTAGGGTTATTTTAATTACTTTAAAAATCGCATTTTACGAGAAAACAAACATGATATTCGTTAAGTACTTTTTCATTCTGAACTCCCAGTAATGGTTCTCACAACCTCATTTCTAATTAGTTCTAAATGATACTCCCAGTATAAACAGGGTCTGGACTTATAAGCCCAAGAGATTAATTATTGACAAAGTAAAGGTAGGGCCAGATTCATTAGTAATTTTTGATGATGACAAAGTGAAAGTAATTGCTATGCATCCAGGTACTCAAGCCCTAAATTTGACACAAAAATATTTTAACTGGTTTGAACAGAAAAGTGACGTAGAAAAGAAAAAGGCCTCTATTTAACAGAAAAACAGAAATCTGACATTTACAGATAAAGACTGCAAAAGATAGGTCTAACGTCACTAGATTAATTTTGGGTTGCAAGTTTCCCCAGTCCCAGTATAGATAGTTATCCACAAAGATGAATGTGTTATAAATTTATGGAGATTCAGCTGACTACTATAAAAGTATAACTATTGATTTAGATCTGACGCAAGATTTTAAACAATAGAGCCATATACGTTAAACACCTTTCATGGGGTTCCTCACACTAAGATTTTGATACTAGATGATGGCCATGGATGTCTTTGCATATCACATCTGGGAAAAATTATTGGGAAGAGAGAACAATTACTAAAGGGCCGAAATTGTCATATAAATGTGATGGTATTTATGTTATTGAGTGACTCTCAGGTGAAATTTATTAAGCTTTGCAAGGAAAACCCCTAACTAAAAGTTTAGATTATCAGGCTTCGGAGGTGAGCCACTCCTAAGGCTTGAACTGGGTAAGGCTTCATAGGGAACTGCCAGATTTCACTCAGATCATCATTTGAAAATGCAAGCCATAAAGCAGCACAACAACCTGTAAAATTAAGGTATGACTAAGAAAAACTTTGTACATTGCTAATCAAGAACCTGATTGAAGTGTTTACTATTGTTATGCTAGAGTCAAAGGTCACTACCCCAAGGCAAACAATATACCGACTTCTAAAACTTGCAGTAATTCTATTATTCTATGGTAACTCTGATAACTGGTTTTCTTTACTATGGACTTGCTAGATATTTAGATGGCTGCAACTTGATCAGAGAAAAGTAGAAACAGCAATGCAGATAGCTAGAAAATTGTAATCTTACTATTTTATGTAAATACAGGGAGATTTTAAGGGCAAACACAACTTAAAAATAAGAGGCTTAATTTTCCCTGTTTGAAAATAAGGGAAAAGATTAACCACTTTCCCCTGGCCACTCCCTGCTTTCCTTAGAGCATTTACTTTAGAAAACTTGTAAGTTCTTCTTCTGTCTCTAAAATGTATATAAATCTTTTTAAAAGCCAAATAAGCCTCTTGCCAGCTATAAGATCCAAGATTGTTTTTCTTAAGGATCTAGGAGCCATCTCTTTGACATGTAATCATCCATGAGGATAGTGCCCCTATCTCCTAGTTCCTGTGGGAGTGTAGGAGCCTAACTTCAGTGAACCTTGCTGCAAGATGCAACATGACCTCTTTTTTAGATAAAGCAAATTAGCTAATACCTATAGTCACCCCAATTACCAAGCAAATTTAGGATGAGTCACATGTGACAAGTGGTGCTGTTAAATCCCTACTCGACTAGTTATTGGTTATCTTGAGAACATGTGTGCAATGGACTGTATCTGCTTGACTATATAAAAGGGTGCAATTTCTGTCTTTGCAATCTCGCAGTGGATTGCCTATGAAGCACACTACATTCTGGTTTAATGCTTATTCAATAATAAAATTGTTTTCTTTCCTTTCTACCTTTGTGGAGAGGTTTTCTGGGTTGGGAGGAAATTTTGGTTGTAATTATATTTCCCCAACAGACTTAAGCACAAAATATCAAAATAAAAAAATATAAATCAAAATATTTCAGTGACCAGAGAAAATGTCAGAGTAAATTTACTTGGAGTTTGATAGAATTGCAATGAATTTATGTATCAATTTGGGGAAAATTTTCATTACAATATTGATTCTTCCAATTCATGAACATTGCTTTAATTCATTTCTAATTATAATTCTGTATTGAAAATCATTTTCTATTGTCATCACATTTTTCTCTCTTTTAACAGATTAGTCACAGTTATTTTAAAATCCTTCTTTGCTAACTCAAATATCTGGATCATCTGTGCATCTTCATCTATTGCTGTCTTTTCTGTGTTTATCAATATTTCTAATTTCTTTTTTAAATATGTTTATACTGAGCACTGTGTTTAGATCATTTCATCTTTCACCAGAGAGTGTTCCCAAACCTTTAGTCTAACAAGGGGATGAGCTAACTTAATCCAATGAAAAAAATATAGATAAATTTAGCTATATTTAGAAACTAGGCTTTACTTTTAGAAACATTAAATCTACTTCCATTTCACCTTTGTTCCTAGAGTACATCCTTCCAGGTTTGATTACAAACCTGGCAGGTTTCTGACTCTCTAGTCCTAAAAGCTGGGTAGACCCAGCTCTGACCTTCTTGGGTTACATCTCAGCTTTTCAGGCCCCATTCATGGATGGCTTAAAAATCTGGTAAATATCTTGAGGAAAATATCAGATAAGTGTGATAAAAGAAAGAGATAAGAACGAGGCCAGAGTCCATGTGACAGTTACTATGACCACCTCAAGGCTGAACTATGGGCAGAAATAAAAAACTACATTTTAACCTTGACTGTCACCAGATGGCTGGAAAACAATGCAGCAGTCTTTCCCTGCAGTTAGGACATTTAGACAGCCCTGGACACAAGATACACTGTAGCTGGGAAGGGTGACCAATCAGACTTGGACTCAGCCTTAGCCTTGCAAACCCTCCACTTGTTGCCTTTAAAAACCAGACACTCAAAGACTGGGGGCGCTCATCTACTGACTTACGGGTTGAGGTATACTTCCACGGTTTGCAAACCTTTTAATAAAGCCTCTTTTTCTTTAAAATTCATTTTTGCATCATAAAGCTTCTTATTTCAGTTTATAAGTATAGGACGTAGGTACTTTTCTTGTCAGGTTTTTGTTTCCTAAGTCCCACAAAACTGTGGGAGATTTCGCCTTTTAGAAGCTTTCTGCTTCTCTCTCTAGCTCCCCTTCAACAATAATTCAGCAACTGCACTGTGAAGAAAACTCGACATGTATTTGAGTCTCATCAAGTTTCTAACTTTTCATATCAGCCTCATGAAACCAGTAAAACCTTGTTTGTTTTTTCCCCAAGCAGAAGCCCTCTGCCTGGGCATGTATCCAGTATTTGTACATATCCCCCAGCATGTAAAATGGCTGGAGATCGTCTTGGCAGCTCACCTCAAAAATGCCTCCCAAAAAGTTCAGTTCATTTTAGTCCTAATGACTTCCAAAGCTTTCTGATTTCATTGCAAATATGAGTTTTGTAATTTAATTTGTTCTTTCTGGTTCTTCCAATGGGAGCATTGGCTTGTCACAGCCTATCATTCTATCCGGAAGCAATATTTTCAAGATTTATATCTCCATAGTGATTTCCCCAATTATGATATCTCCACTTGTGACACTCTGCTTTTATCACTCTTTTTAAAAAAAAAAAAAGAATTTTTTAGAGAAGTTTTAGGTTTACAGAAAAAATGAGCAGAAAGTATAGAGAGTTACCATACATACCCATTCTTCCCAGCCCCAATTCTCCACATTTTCCTCTATTATTAACAAATTGCATTCGTGTGGTAGATTTGTTACAGTTCATGAACCAACACTGATACATTATTAATGACTAAAGTCCATAGTATACATTAGGATTCACTCTTTGTAAGTTCTATGGGTTTTGAAAAATGCATCATGTTGTGTATCCACCATTCTGTATCATAGAGAATGGTTTCACTGCTCTCAAATTCTTTGTTCTCCACCTACCCATCCCACCCCTCCCTGCAAAAACCTGGCAGTTACTGATCTTCCACTGTCTCTAGAGTTTTGCCTTTTCCAGAATGTCATATAGTTGAAATAATACTGGATTAAGTACGTAGCCTCTTCCAACTGACTTCTTTCACTTGACAATATGCATTTAAGGTTCTTCCATGTCTTTTCACAGCTTAATAGCCCATTTCTTTTTATTGCTGAATAATAGTTCACTGCGTAGACATATCACAGTTTGTTTATCCATTCATCTACTGAACATGTTATTGCTTCCAGTTTTTTGGCAATTATGAATAAGGCTGCTATAAAAATTCATATGCAGGCTGTTTTGTGGACCTAAGTTTTCAACTCATTTGGATAAATAACTAGGAGCACAACTATTGGATTGTATGGTAAGATTATGTTTAACTTGGTAAAAAATTGCCAAACTGACTTCCAAAGTGGCTGTAACATTCCCACCAGCATTAAATGAGAGTTCTTGTTTCTCCACACCCTTGACAGCATTTGGTTTTGTCAGTGCTATGAATTTTAGTTATTCTAATAAGTGCTTCGTGTTATTTCATTGTTGTTTCAATTTGCAGTTACACAAATTGCAGTTAGCATCATTTCATATGCTTACTTGCCATCTGTATATCTTCTTTGGTGAGGTGTCTGTTCACAGTTTTTGCCCATTTTTTACTTCGGTTGTTTTCTTTTGAATTTTAAGATTGTTTATATTTTAGCTGCAAGTCCTTTATCAGATAAATGTTTCAAACATATTTCTCCTAGTCTGCGGCTTATCTTTTCACTCTCTTAACAGAGAGAGTCTATTAAATGTCTTTTGCAGAGTACAATTTTTAATTATAATTAAGTCCAATTTATCAACTTTCCTCCCATGGATCTTGCCTCTGGTGTTGTATCTAAATAAAGTCATTGCCATATCCAATGTCATCTAGATTTTTCTCCTATGTTATCTTCTAGAAATTTTAGAGTTGTACAATTTAAGTTAGGTCCAGAATCCATTTCGAGTTAATTTTTGTGAAAGGTAAGATCTGTGTGTAGACTAATTTTTTTTGCATGAAGATGTCCAGTTGTTTCAGCATCATTTGTTGAGATTATCCTTTCTTCCTTTGCCAAAGATTAGGTGACTGTATTCATGTTTGTCTATTTCTGGGCTTTCTATTCTATTAATCTATTTGTCTATTCTTTCATCAATACCACACTGTCTTGATTATTATAGCTTTAGAGTAAGTCTTGAAATCAGGTAATGTCAGTCCTCCAACTTCGTTTTTCATCTTAAATTTTGTGTTGCCTATACTCAATCTTCTGCTTTTCCATGTAAACTTTAGAACCCATTTGCCTATATCTACAAACTAACTCACTGGGACTTACATCGGAATTACACTGAATCTATAGATCAAGTTTTTACCCTACTGATGTGATAGATTACACTAATTGGTTTTTGAATGTTGAACTAATCTTGCATGCATGGAATAAGTACCACTAGGTCAAGGTGTATAATTATTTTTAAATATTGTTGGATTTGACTTGCTAATGTATTTTTGAGGATTTTTGCACCTATGTTGATGAGAGATATTGTTCTGTAGTTTTGCTTTTTTCAATGTCTTTATCTGGTTTTGGTATTAGCAAATGCTTCTGCATAAAATGAGTTAGGATGTACTCTCTATTCTTCTATTGATGGAAGAAACTATAGAGAATTGTAACATTTTTTCCTTAAATGTTTGGTGCACTTCACCAGAGAAACTAGCTGGGCCCTGGTGCTTTCTGTTTTGGAAAGTTATTAGTTATTGATTCAATTTTTTTTAGTGGATATAGACCTACTGAGATTATCTATTTCTCCTTGTGTGAATTTCCATATGGAATCTTGCAAGGAATTAGACCATTTCATCTAAATTAACAAATTTGTAGGCACAGAGATGGTCATAGTATTCTTTTATTACTCTCTAATGTCCATGGGATCAGTAGTGATGGCCCCCCTTTCATTTCTGATATTATTAATTTGTGTCTTTCCTCTTTGTCTCTTGGTTAGCTTGGTTGGAGTTTTATAGTTTTATTGATTTTTCCAAAGAACCACTGTTTCATTTTGTTGATTTTCTCTATCAATTTCCTGTTACCAATTTCATTGATTTCTTCTTCTTGGTTTTTCTTTTCTTCTGCTCACTTTGGATTTAACTTGCTCTTCTTTTATAAGATAGAAGCATAGATTATTTTACAACCTTCCCTTTTCCTAATATATTCATTGAATGCTACAAATTTTTGTCTAAGCACTGCTTTTGTTACATCTTAGAAATCTTGGTAAGTTAACTTTTCATTTTTTTTAGTTCGAAAATGTTTCAAATTCCTTGAGGCTTCTTCTTCATCCCATGTGTTATTTAAAAGTGTTTTGTTTTATCTGCAAATATTTTGAGACTTTCTAACAATCTTTCTGTTATTGATTTCTATTTTAATTCTGTTGTGGTCTGAGAGCATGCTTTGTAATACTTTCTATTCCTTAAATTCATTAATGTGTGTTTTTGTGTTCCAGATTGTGGCCTATCTTGGCAAATGTTCTGTGTGAGCTTGAGAAGCATATGTATTCAACTGTTTTTGGATGAAGTATTCTATAAATGTCAATTATGTCCAGTTAATTGATGGTGCTGTTCAGTTCAACTATATCCTTAATTATTTCTGCCTGATGGATCTGTCAATTGATGATAAGTCTTGAAGTCACAAACAATAATAGTAAATTCATCTATTTCATCTAATTTATCTATTTCTCCTTGTTAGGCACAAATCCTTGTTAAGGATTGTTAAATTTTCTTGGAAAATTGTACCCTTTATCATTATTCAGTGTCCTCTTCATCCCTGCTAAATTTTATTATTCTGAAGTCAGCTTTATCTGAAATTAACAGTTATTCCTGTTTTCTTTTGATTAGCGTTATCATGATATATCTTTCTCCACACCTTTGCTTTTTAATCTCTGTATCTTTATATTTAAAATGGGTTTCTCATAGACAAATAATAGTTGAGTTTTTATCTACTCAAACCTGACTTTTAATTTTTCTATTTAGACAATTCACATTTAAAGTGATTACTGACATAGTTGGAATAATACTGATTATGTTTGTTTTCTCTTCATTGCCCTTGTTCTTTCTTTTTATTTATCTTGGCTCTTTTTCTGCCTTCTCTGGTTTTGACTGAGCATTTTATATGATTCTATTTTCTCTCCTCTCTTAGCACATACTTTTTGTCTTTTTTTTTTTTCCTTAGTGATGCCATCAAGTTTGCAATATATACTTACAATTTACAACTAACCTAAGCCCAATTTCAAATGATAGTATATCACATCACAGGTAATGCAGGTACCTTATAGAAAAGTACTGTACTCCTGATTCCTTTCTCCTGTCCCTTATAACATCGCTGTCATATATCTCGCTTATATTTGGTTTTTATAACTCATTGGTATCATTGCTATTATTATTCTGAACTGTTTTCTGTTAGATCAAGAATAAGAAAATAAAGGATTTTATTTTGTCTTCATCTGTTCCTTCTCTAACACTTGTCCTTTCTTTACGTAGATTTGAGTTTCTGACCTATATCATTTTCTTTCTCTCTGATGAAACTCTTAACATTTCTTGCAAGGTGGGTCTGCTGAAAAGAAATTCTGTCAATTTTTGTTTTTTCCGAGAAAGTCTTTATTTCTCCTTCACTTTTGAAGGATAATTTCACCTAAAATTCTAGGTTGATGGTTTTTTTCTTTCAATACTTTAAATGTTTCATTCCACTCTTTTCTTGCTTACATGGTTTCTAAGGAGAAATTTAACGTAATTCTTATCCTTGTTTCTCTACACATAAGGTAAATACATGAATCTTCATCATTATTATTTAGGTATGAGGTTTCCTTGTGCAATGGTTTCCTTCTAACGCTTCCAAACATGAACAGGTGAAAACCCCTCTACTTTCAGCTTTCTCCCAACGTTTCTAATATATTTCCCATGTTGGACTTAGGCTTAAAGAGGTTACTACATCCATGCCCCACTTCTGTTGCCCCAGCTCTGTTTCCTTACCATCTTGTCCACTCTTATTGGATCAGGGTGGGGCGGGGGGGGAACACAAAGGATGTTCTCCTTCCTCTTTTGGTTTGAATGGGACAATTATATGTTATATTGAGTTTTCCCTACCCTATAGTTGAAAATAACAGTTATTTTTCAATTATGAAGAATGAGAAGATGGACTTATGCTCAAGTGAGCTGAAGTAATTTAAAAACCTTTTATCTCAAAAATAGGAAATTTATTTTTTGCTGGGAAATAAAAATTAATTTTAACTGACAGTCAAAGCTAAGCAGTAACATTTTTATTCTGGCATATATCAATCCTTCTCCTAAAGGATTAACCATTAACAAGTGGAAAGACAAAAGAAAAAATTTTACAGGGTGCAAAATTAAAATTGAATTTATTTCATAAAAAAATATATATGCTTAGTGAATATTCCTATTTTCTAGCATATTCTTCACAAATTTTTAGTTTCTTTTTAAATTTTTCTCTTATGAATGAATAAAGTTACATAAGGCTCAAAATGTCAAAAATAATACAGTCAAACAATTCCTCATCTTTCAGGTGAGACAGCATATTTAGAGTCAACAACCATGGAAATAAAATAGAATGAGCTAGCCTTTAAGTTCAAGTTTTAGCATTCCACTCTGAGCCATATTTTATGAGATGTGAAAACATATTCTTTTAAAAATGAATAACAGTAATCCAATGCAATCAATGGCAACAATAAAACATAAGTGGCTGATCTGCAAAGTGGAAAAACTTTTGATTGCATATATGCAAGATCAGATGTAGCAAATCCATATGCCTGCAAACCAAGCAACAATTTGAACAAAGATTTTGTCTCAGTTCAAAATGAGTGAGATGTGGCTGAGACATCAATGCAAAAGTTTTTAGCAGCAATAAGTTTTGCTGTGACTGCTTCTAGAGGCAATGGTTGAAAGAAAATCTATCCATTCCTATTTAATGAAGAACTTCTCTACACCAGGCATTGTCCTATTGACTGAGGTTATAATGGTCACCAAGAGTAGATATGAGTCATGCTCTCAAGAACTTATATTGTCATAGAAGATAGAAGTAATAGTGAAATACATGAATAGATACACATTTTCAAGTGTTGTAAGTACTATAAAACCGAAGTGTAATGCAAAGGTGTGATCGAGTTTTGACCTGGTCAGAAAGTATGTGAATTATTTTTTGAGTAAGGGATAACTGAACTGACATCTGAATGGCAACAAAGAGTTAACTAGAAAAAGCAGAAACTGGTTAAGTGTGCCAATTAGAAGAAACAACATGGGAGATGGGAAGTCAAGATGGCAGTGTAAGCAGACTCTGAACTCACCTCCTCCCGCGGACACAGCCAATTTACAACTACCGGTGGAAAAATTACCCATGAGACAGAACTGAAAACTAGATAAGAGGAACTCCTGCAACAAAGGATAATCCTAATCGAGGTGGAAAGAGGCAGAAACTCCCTTATGGAGAGAAAAAACGCCGCCTTCACAAACCGCCAGCTTGACGGCTGCCCAGGAGAGGCCCAAAGGTCCGCAGCACTCCCTGGAGAGCAGGGCCCTGAACCGGGGAGTGCCCGCACAGGGGGCATTTTGTGGACGGAACACAATCGAGACCAGTGGCGTAATATCTGACTTTGCCTGCTACTAAAGCATTGGGGAATACGGCCCAGAAAAGCTGGTTCACAAAGAAATTAAAACCAGCTCTTAAAGTGCCCACACGCAAGCTCACCCGGTTCAGAAAGCAACCTAAAATCACCAGAAAGAAAGGTGCACAGTGCTTTGGTGAAAAGAGTCTCACCTGACAGGCTCTGAGAGCGTTGCAGTGAGAGCTGAGAACCCTCCAGGAACTGGGACATTGGTGGAGGCCATTGCTGTGGCCTGGTGTGGGCGTGCTGACACAGACGCCATTGGAGTTCTCCCTGGGGCCTGCTAGCCCAGGTCTGCCCCACCCAGAAGAGCACCGATTTAATCCAGCTCAGCCAGGGCAGGCAGCACACCCGACTGGTCCCACCCAAAAAAGCCCTGAGGCAACTTGTGGGCCTGCATAGATTGGTGACTGAATTCTCTGCAGCCTGGCAACTGAGCCCACTTCAGTGGGGCAAGACGTGCACAATGAGCGGGTGGAGAGTGTGGGGCAGTGGTGGAGTGTGTGGGGCTCCCGCCGTGGAGAGACTGGGTCCACTTCAGGAGGTCAGGGCACGCACAGGGGCAGGACTGTGTTGACTGTGTGTGTGGACCTGTGGGCAGCAGGGCTTGTCAGCTGCAGAAGACTTATGCTTCTCAAAGACCCACATAGGGGGTTTGCTCCACCTTCCAAAGCCTGAAACAATAGGGTGTTCCTGTGCCTGAGGCCAGCCCCACCCAGCTGCAATCCTCAGAGAGCTGACAAGAGACCTAACGGCTGGAAGCCTATAGCAATTGTAAGGCACTGAGCCTAACAACCTGCCACGCTGGGAGCCTACTCACTTAAAAGAAATACTGAAACACAAATGTGGTGGTCGAACTCGCAGCCAACTGTGCTGGGGCTCCCCACACCTGATAAAGAGACTGAAGGGCCCACGACAACTACAAGCAGCTGAGCATTACAACAGCTAGCCAGGAGTATAACTCAGCCTCCCTGGGCGCCTACAGGGAGAGCAAACACGCCACAACAGAAGGACACACGTAGCCCACATCGGGGTCACCCCTGGAACATTGAGAACTAAGGGAAGCACACTGCAGGCATCTTGAGGCATCACTTATATAAGGTCACTTATCCAAGAGCAGGACAAACAAAGCCCAAAATCAGTAGAAGAAGGGAAATAATAAAAATCAGAGCAGAAATAAATGAAATAGAGACTAAAAAAACAATAGAAAAAATTAATAAAACCAAGAGCTGGTTCTTTGAAAAGATAAACAAAATTGACAAACCTTTAGCTAGAC
Organism: Ceratotherium simum simum; assembly: GCF_057802395.1. Taxonomy (NCBI): domain Eukaryota; kingdom Metazoa; phylum Chordata; class Mammalia; order Perissodactyla; family Rhinocerotidae; genus Ceratotherium; species Ceratotherium simum. The sequence continues at coordinate 31,435,332 of NC_141928.1, read as the reverse complement.
AAACCAAGAAAAAAAGAGAGAAGGCACAAATAAGTAAAATCAGAAACGAAAGAGGAGAAATTACAACAGACACCTCAGAAATACAAAAGATTATAAGAGAATACTACGAAAAGCTATATGCCAACCAATTTGACAATCTGGAAGAAATGGATAAATTCTTAGAATCATACAACCTTCCAAAACTGGATCAAGAAGAAATAGAGAATTTGAATAGACCAATCACCAGTAAGGAGATCGAAACAGTAATCAAAAACCTCCCCCAAAATAAAAGTCCATGAGCAGACAGCTTCCCTGGTGAATTCTACCAAACATTCAAAGACTTAGTACCTATCCTTCTCAAACTCTTCCAAAAAATTGAGGAGGCGGGGAAGCTCCCAAACTCATTCTACGAAGCCAACATTACCCTGACCAAAACCAGACAAGGACAACACAAAAAAAGAAAATTACAGGCCAATATCACTGATGAACATTGATGCAAAAATCCTCAACAAAATACTAGCAAATCGCATACAACAATACATTAAAAAGATTATACACCATGATCAAGTGGGATTTATTCCAGGTATGCAGGGATGGTTCAACATTTGCAAATCAATCAACGTAATCCACAACATTAATAAAATGAAGAATAAAAACCACATGACCATCTCAATAGATGCAGAGAAAGCATTTGACAAGGCACAGCATCCATTTATGATAAAAACTCTGAATAAAATGGGTATAGAAGGAAAGTACCTCAACATAATAAAGGTCATATATGACAAACCCACAGCTAATATCATCCTCAATGGTGAAAAACTGAAAGCTATCCCTCTAAGAATAGGAACCAGACAAGGATGCCCGGTGTCACCACTCCTATTTAACATAGTACTGGAAGTCCTAGCCAGAGCAATCAGGCAAGCAAAAGAAATAAAAGGAATCCAAATTGGAAAGGAAGAAGTGAAACTCTCACATTTGCAGATGACATGATTACATATATAGAAAACCCTAAAGAATCCACCAAAAAAGTTTTAGAAGTAATAAACGAATATGGTAAAGTTACAGGATACAAAATCAACATACAAAAATCAGTTGCATTTCTATACAGTAACAACGAAGTAGCAGAAAGAGAAATTAAGAATACAATCCCATTTACAATTGCAACAAAAAGAATAAAATACCTAGGAATAAACTTAATCAAAGAGGTGAAAGATCTGTACACCAAAAACTATAAAACACTGCTGAAAGAAATTGAAGACGACACAAAGAAATGGAAAGATATTCCGTGCTCTTGGATTGGAAGAATTAACATAGCTAAGATGTCCATACTTCCTAAAGCAATCTATAGATTCACTGGAATCCCTATCAAAGTTCCAACAACATTTTTTACAGAAAAAGAACAAAGAATCTTAAAATTTATATGAACAACAAAAGACCCCGAATAGCTAAAGGAATCCTGAGAAAAAAGAACAAAGCTGGAGGTATCACACTCCCTGATTTCAAAATATACTACCAAGCTATAGTAACCAAAACAGCATGATATGGCACAAAAACAGACACACACATCAATGGAACAGAATCGAAAGCCCAGAAATAAACCCACACATCTATGGACAGCTAATCTTTGACAAAGGAGCCAAGAACATACAATGGAGAAAAGAAAGTCTCTTCAACAAATGGTGTTGCGAAAACTGGATAGCCACATGCAAAAAAATGAAAGTAGACCCTTACCTACACCATACACAAAAATTAACTCAAAATGGATTAAAGATTTCAATGTAAGACCTGAAACTATGAAACTTCTAGAAGAAAACATAGGCAGTATGCCCTTCGACATCAGTCTTAGCAATATATTTTCAAGCACCATGTCTGACCCGGGAAGAGATACAACAGAAAAAATAAACAAATGGGACTACATCAAACTAAAAAGCTTCTGCACAGCAAAGGAAACCATCAACAAAAGGAAAAGACAACCTAACCATTGGGAGAAGATATTTGCAAACCATACATCTGATAAGGGCTTAATCTCCAAAATATATAAAGAACTCATGCATCTCAACAACCAAAAAACAACCCAATTAAAGAATGGTCAAAAGACCTGAACAGACATCTCTCCAAAGAAGATATACAGATGGCCAACAGGCACATGAAAAGATGTTCAAAATCATTAACTGTCAGGGAAATGCAAATCAAAACTACAATGAGATATCACCTCATGCCGCTCAGAATGGCCATAATTAACAAGACAGGAAACAACTTGTGTTGGAGAGGATGTGGAGAGAAGGGAACTCTCATACACTGCTGGTGGGAGTGCAAACTGGTGCAGCCACTATGGAAAACAGTATGGAGATTCCTCACAAAATTAAGGATAGACCTACCATACGATCCAGCTATTCCACTGCTGGGTATTTACCCAAAGAAGACAAAAACACCAATGGGTAAAGATACATGCACCCCTGTGTTCACTGCAGCGTTATTCACAATAGCCAAGACTTGGAAGCAGCCTAAATGCCCAGCAAGGGCCAAGTGGATAAAGAAGCTGTGGTATATGTACACAATGGAATACTACTCAGCCATAAGAAACGATGAAATCCAGGCATTTGTGACAACATGGATGGACATTGAGGGTATTACGCAAAGTGAAATAAGTCAGAGGGGGAAAGTCAAATACCGTATGATTTCCTTCATTAAGTAGTAGATAATAACAACAATAAACAAACACATAGAGACAGAGATTGGATTGGTGGTTACCAGAGGGGGAGGGGGGACGGAGGAGGGCGAAAGGGATAATTCGGCACATGTGTGTGGTGATGGGTTGTAATTAGTATTTGGGTGGTAAACATCATGTAATCTATGCAGAAATAGAAGTATAATGATGTACACCTGAAATTTATACAATGTTATAAACCAACGTTACTGCAATAAACAAAAAATTTTTAAAAAAAGAAAAAAATTTTAAAAATAATAAAAAATAAATAAAATACTAGTGAAGGCAGCACAGGTAGTTAAGACTTACATTTGCATATTCTTTAAATTATAAATTAGTGTGCTGCTCCTGGAAAAAAAACAAACTTTCTACTTACACAGCTTAGCTAATTGAAATGGTAAATTTTGCAGAACTCTGAATGTCTGTGAAATAAATACGTCTTGTATGTATTACACATATTATTGATGATTTTATATTATATAACTTTGCTGATTTGCTAGGTAGTCCTCAAATAAACACAAAGAAGATATGTAAAAAAAAAGAAGAAACAACATGGGTACAATTCTGATGCCAGGAAAATACCAGGGTAAAGGAACCAAACAAAGTCAGTTTGATTGAAGCAGAGGAGATAGGGCAGCATGAGAGAAAATGAGACCAACAAGCCCAATTATAAACAGCTTTTGAAAATTTTGTCTCTTTTTATTAAAAGCAAAGAACAGCATTTGAAGTGTATAAAAATAAAGGAGTATTGGAAAAAAATGAAGGTATTATTATCAAATTCCTATCTCCAAGAATGGCTCTGGAAGTAATGTTGAGACAAGACATAAAGAGACAAGAATAAACACAGGTAGTCATGAGGCAATTATTTCAGTATTTAAGAGATAATAGTAACTTTGATTAGAGTACAGGGAAGAGATGCAGAAAAGTAAACCAACTCAAGAGCTATTTAGAAGGTAAAATTACTAGGACTGGTGATCTTAATCATCCCATTCTCCGGCATATTAAAAAACTTGACAATCGTTCTAGCTTACAACAACGAACACATACTTTCTTGCTCACAGGTTACAGATTTGCAGGTGTGCAAATAAACTACCCTTGATTTTTTTGGGAGTAGACTTGTCTGAGCCTTAAGGGACTCCAGGCTACTGGTTGCGTTCAGGTCTGCTGCCTTTTGCCTTTATTCTGAGGTTTAGGATAAAGAGTATGCAGCTATCTGAAACTTGCTGTTTTCATGGTGGAACACAAGAGTGCAAGAGGGAAAGCTTAATTACAAAAATGGAGCAGAGAAGTATGAGGGAAATAGCGTAAATAACATGGAAAATGTTGTGGATATATAACCCTACTATGGGGGGCAAAGAATTTGAACCATAATTCAATATACCTAAGTTATGTATACAATATGGTGGTTACAGGAGACGTAGGAGTCCAGAATATTTATATTTGCATAACTTCTATGTATTAGTGGTTGGATGGCAGTGTCACTAATGAATATAGAAAGCAATTAAAAAAAAAGAACTCTATTATGTGAGTGGGAAACAAGAACTCAGTTTTGGACATGTTGAATTTTAGTTGCCTCTTAAGGATCTAGAAGGAGAACTCAAGGAAACAACTAGATGAAAACCTTAAGCTCAGAGAAGAGACAGATGCTGGGAATGAAAATTTGGATGGCTTCTTTGTATAAGTGGGAATTTCATTTTAGATATGGATAAGATTTCCCAGGGATACCACAAATATTTTTTTTTTTTTTTAAAGATTTTATTTATTTTATTTTTTCCCCCCAAAGCCCCAGTGGATAGTTGTGTGTCGTAGCTGCACATCCTTCTAGTTGCTGTATGTGGGACTCGGCCTCAGGATGAACGGAGAAGTGGTGCCTTGATGTGCACCCGGGATCCGAACCCGGGCCACCAGCATCGCAGCGCGCGCACTTAACCACCAAGCCACAGGGCCGGCCCATCCACAAATATTTTATATTTGGAAAAAGAGCTATATACCTCCAAAAAGACAGCAAATGATTTGCTAGAGAGGGAGAAGGAAAAGTAGGAGATTACTTTGTTATGCAAACCAAGGAAGAAAGAATTCATGTATCAAGGCTGAATCAAGGTAAGGAATAACTCATGCCCACTGTATTTAGTTAGATGAGAGTTTACTGCTGATTTGGGATAACAATTTGGGTAGACTGATAGAGTTTGGAATTAGAATTATAGTAGCTTTAAGAGTGAGTGAATAGGAACTAAGTGACAGCAATGCCTGGAACACATTTTAGAAGTTTTGCTGTAAAAGAAAAGATAAAAATAGGGTAGTATCTTGAGATATAAGATGATGTGAGAATTAAGCACTATTGATTCTTGGACAGTGAATGTGAGATGTGAGAAAGAACATTTTTCTAATTCTTTTATTTTCTTCTCAAACTGCAGAGTATTAAGGGTACTTAAAATCCACTGGGAATTATTCATTTCAGAAAGAGTAGTTGAACATTCAGAATATTGACGGAGTAACCTCCGTGTAGGAGGGCATATGTTCCAAAGCACAAGGCATGATTTAGCCTTTGATAAGAAAAATTAAATGAAGAAGAAAGATAAGATAGGAGTTAGATGAGACAGAGGAAAGAGGACATTTGAATTCAAAGAAAATGGACAAGATAATTTAGAGTAAGAGTAAAGAGAATTTAGTCTTGACAAGATAATCATTAACTTAATGGATCATGAAACATATGCTGGATATCAAAGAACTATTATTATTATGATGATGATGATGTTTACAAACAATGCAGATATAGAAAATGCAAGGTAATATATAAAATAATCTGTTAAAACTAATAACTGAATTAGGAAGTGTGTGGGTTACAAGGCATTTTTCTCATGCTTATATAAAAAGCCACCCTACTAGCATGTTTATACCATCTCTTAGCCAGCATCTTAAATATTGCATCGCAGAAGACATACACCAATTGATATCCTCTAACTTACGTGATTGTAGTTTCAAGGTCCCTTGATCAAGCCCCTTGATCACTCAGAAATATATCCCTTGCACACTCTCCCAGTTTCTGCTAGTATGCACTAGCTAGGTCTTAAGACCTTCTTGGGTTAAAGTTCCTTTCATTTCTTATCAGACCCTGCTTATCCTTACATAGGACATACTGTAACTTAACCCTATTTACTGGGATTCCGGCAAGGAGGGAAATTGTTGAGTACATATTCTGAGAGGTGCACATGTTGTGTTGGGGAGAAGGCTCTTCATCCTCTTCAACCAAGGCTTGGTGATAGCATTTAATAGGGAATACTGGGCCATTTCTACAGGCTCCGAGGGTCCTGCAGTATATGGATTTCCAAGACTTTTCAGTGCATCAATCTAAATTTCTCACATCATGAATCAGGGTCCCAAACTTTCCCAACCAGGACCTTTACCTCGGCATATCATACCTACTTCCTTGGGAGCTCAGCTAATCTGATGGTTTATTCCTGGACTAGGTCTCAGTTTTCTCTGCTCTCCTTTGAAAGGAATATTTATATGCAACGAAACAGACTTGCTGGCTTTTGCACTTAGATGTCACTTGCCTACTAATTGCTCTCATCATTTGATCACTGTCCAAGAATCAATAGTGCTTAGTAATAGCTACCCAAGTCCATTGTCCTTACAGTTACTATTTTCCCCATATTTCTCAAATGCTGCATGCTTTATACCAACTAATACATTTCTTTCCTGCAGTATACCATCCCAGTTCACCAAAAGTGAAAATTTTAACAATTGCACTTTTCTCTTGTGCCAGGATCTCTCTGTGTTCCATCAATAAGAATCATCAGTGAGAGGTCCTTATTGCCAGTCTGGAAGCAAGTAATCCAGCCATAATACATCACTCTATCATCTGCTTTCTTGGACCACTTCTGTTATCCATTGTCTTGGGCTGAGTTTCCTGGGAAGCAGACACTGACAGATTAACTTTCATAAGGCTTATTATGGCACAATAATAGGGAATACTGGGCCATTTCTACCCTACTAATTTACCAAAATAGAGTAACAGGATATTTTTTAGCCATTTTTGTTTGCATTGCTAAAATTAAAAAAAATCCTCTGATGCCCAGTTTTTGTTTCCTTAACTTTCATCTCATTTAATTTGAAAAGATGAGATAAAATTGTCCTTGATGACTGTTAGATTTCCTCCCTTATCCCTTTCATCCATCAACATAAATAAGATTTATTGTACAGATTTAAAATGAGTATCTAAAAAGCTAAATCCTGTAGAAAGACAGGATATCCAAACATTTGATTATGACAGAAAGAAATCAATAGCTTAAACATGACAATGCCATCTTTTAAGAGGCCAAAAGCTTGACTTGACAAAGGATGTTACTAGTTATAACTACAATTTAATACTGATTTTACAATAACATTTTTTCAACAACTTTGATTTCTTATCCAGGAAATATCTGAAAACCAAAAATTGTCTAATATTCAACTAATTGACAAATGGCTGAATAATCCATGACCAATTATCACATAGCTGAAGATCAAAGATTAAATTTCAATTATTCCTTGAGACATCCCGCTATTTGCTCCAATTTTGATGCTATCTTTTAATAGATTATTGCAAATCTAAAGTAATCTTAGATAATCTAATCACTCCCTCCATTAGTATAAAGATAATAGTTTTGTCTGACATTCTATGTCAAATAAATGGTAGATTACAATTTGATTCTTTCATTTATTCAATAATTCAAGTGTATTTCTTTAGCATTAACTTACTACTACTAGGAAAAGAATCAAGAATAAGACGATTATTAGCCTTCTAAAAATATTAAAATATATTTTCAGGATTAGTATTAAAAAAGGACATAATTACTGTAAAGTATGATTAGGTTAGAATGGAAAGTTCATGTTGCCATGAGGATATAATAACAGGGAAATGTATTATGATCTCAGATTTAGAAAAAGCTCCTTGGGAAAGATAAAAAAAAATGAGGAGTTACGGAAATGCAGGGGAAGGGATGGAGGAGGAAGAGTTTTCCAGAACAGTATACACAAAGAAGTCCAGTATCAAGACAGGTTTGCCTATTCAAAAGACACAGAAACTAGAGCTGGATCACAAATTTCTCACAGCTCGATTACACAGATCACAGCTGGATTATACATACACCAAATTCCCTTTCTACCTACAGACTGCAATACCTTTGTTTTACTATTCTCTCTCAAATCCTTCCAGTATCATTTATGTTTACTCATACTATTCATCTTTTTCACAGAAGTCTTGAATTTTAGGCTGCAGTATATACTAACGAAGGTTATAAGATCTTCATGTCTAATGATTTCCCTGCAAAAATCTTTTGTTGCTGGAGACTAGATCTCTCTTTAAGCCTTTCCTATTTCAATTCACTTGTTTATTTCTTATTTATATATATTATGGTAAGAACACTTTACACGAGATCTAACTTCTTAACAAATTTTTAAGTGCACAATACAATCTTAACTATGAGCACAATGTTGTAAAGCAGATCTCCAGAACTTATTCATCTGGTATAACTAAAACTTTATACTCGTTGAACAGCTACTCCTCATGTCCCTCTTTCCCTAGCCCTTGGCAACCACCATTTTAATTGCTTCTATGAATTTGACTATTTTAGTTACTCATAAAAGTGGAAACATGCAGTATTTACTCCTTCTGTGACAAGCTTATTTCACTTAGTGTAATGTTCTCAAGGTTCATTCACGCTGTTGCATATGGCAGGATTTTCTTCTTTTTTAAGGTTGAATAATATTCCGTTGTATGTATATACCACGTTTTTGTTTATCCATTCATCTGTCAAAGGACATTTAGGTTGTTTCCGTATCTTGGCTATTGTGAATAATGCTACAAGCACATGGGAGTGCAGGTTATCTCTTCAAGATCCTGATTTCAATTCTTTTGGATATATATCCAGAAATGGGATTGCTGGAACATATAGTAGTTCTATTTTTAATTTTTTGAGGAATTGCCATGCTGTTTTCCATAGCGGCTGCACCATGTTACATTCCCACAAACAGTATTGCAAGGGTTCCAATTTTTCTACATACTAGCCAACACTTTTCTTCTTTTTCCTTTTTTTTTTGTGAGGAAGATCGGCCCTGAGCTAATATCTGCCAATCCTCCTCTTTTTTTTTTTTTTTTTTTTTGCTGAGAAAGACTGGCCTTGGGCTAAGATCCATGCCCATCTTCCTCTACCTTATATGGGATGCCACCACAGCATGGCTTGACAAGCAGTGCGTCGGTGCGCACCCAGGCTCCGAACCAGCGAACCCTGGGCCACCGCAGCAGAGCGCGCGCACCTAACCGCTTGCGCCACCGGGCTGGCCCCCCTGTTTTTTTGATAATGACCATCCTAACAGGTGTTTGATGATATCTCATTGTGGTTTTGATTTGCATTTCCCTGATGACTAGTTGATGTTGAGCATCTCTTCATGTACTTTATTGGCCATTTGGACATCTTCTTTGGAGAAGTGTCTATTCAAGTCCTTTGCCCCTTTTTTAGTCAGGTTGTTTTCTGGATATTGATTTATAGGAGCTCTTTATATATTTTGGATATCAACTCCTTATCAGATATATAGTTTACAAATATTTTTATTAACAATGAACTACCTAAAAAGGAAATTAAGCAATCTCATTTATAATAGCATCAAAAAGAATAAAATATTTAGGAATAAACTTACCAAGAAGGTGAAAGACCTGTATGCTGAAAACTACAAGACGTTGTTGAAAGAAATTAAAGAAAACACAAATAAATAGAAAGACATCCTCTGCTCATTTGAAGACTTAATACTGTTAAAATGTCCATACTACCCAAAGTGATCAATCTACAGATTTAATGTAATCTCTATTAAAATTCCAATGGCATTTTTGGCATAAAAAAAAAATCCTAAAATTTATATGGAATCACAAAAGACCCTGTATAGCCAAAGCAATCTTGAGAAAGAACAAAGCTCGAAGCATCACACTTCCTGACTTCAAAATATATTACAAAGCCACAGTAATTAAAACAGTATGAGAATGGCATAAAAACAGACATATAAACCAACAGAACAGAATAGAGCATCAGAAATAAACCCATCATATACAATCAACATAGGTGCTATTACACAATGGGAAAAATACTGTCTCTTCAACAAATTATTTTGAAAAAACTGTATCTCCACATTCAAAAGAATGAAACTGGACCCTTATCCTACTCCGTACATGAAAATAAACTCCAAATGGATTAAAGACAATATAACACCTGAAACTATAAAACACTGAGTAGAAAACATGAGGGAAAATCTTCATGATATTGTCCTAGGAAATGAATTCTTAGATATGACACTAAAAGTACAAGCAACAAAAAGCAAAAATGGACAAATGGGACTATGTTAAACTAAGAAGCTTCTACACAGCAAATGAAACAATCAACAGAGAAAAAAGAAAATAATCTATGGAATTATAGAAAATATTTGCAAACCATATTTCCTATTTCAATTGAAATACTCTGAGAGGTACACAGTAACCTAGCAAACTATAGACATCTACTCCACAAACGGTAATTATTAGTATATTGAAAGCAGTTTAAGGGAAAATAAAACTTTGGGACAAAATTTAAATGCAAGATGGTATACTGATGCTGAAGGTCCACCAGGTACATATCTGGTATCTTATCTACAATCCCTGTGTTGAGGGTAAGCAAATATTCTGGAGCCTCTAAGAACAGCTACATGTTCCATGTGACCTATACTCTCATTGCTAACAATTTTGAGAATTCTCTCATTTGGGGCATATTTTCAGCTGTGTACTCTCCTCCCTTCATTAACTCAGTCAATGATTTTTCCCAAAGCATCACTCAGTCAAAGAGTGTTGTAGGGGAGGAAGACAATTCCTTTACTCTCTAGGTCTTTCTGGCTGGTCCAAGAATTAAATGATATGAGACAGAATAACAGGAGAAAATCAAAGCTTAATAACATAAGAGAAACCCATGAAAACTGAGTAACTCGCCAAAATGTCCAAAGCCACCACCTTAAACACCATCTTCAGCTCAAGACAAAGAAGGACGTTGTAGGTAGTGGTTTGGGGCTTCAAAGGAGAGGAAGGCAATTTACAAGGAGGTAGAAATGCAAATGTTTGTTAAACAAGTGTTTGCTGGGCCCTCTATAGACAATGTGACCCAAGAGACAGAACTCTGATAAGAATGGGCTTAGGTAGGATCCTCCCAGTCTACCGATACCCAGAGTTATCTATGGTGATGGCCTGTCATAGGGCCAGGCCTTTCACGTTAAATTCCTTTAGGCAGTTAGGGAGAAAGTCAAAGTTTCTTTCAGTCTCTTGTCCTTAAAAATAACCAAGCAGGGCTGGCCCCTGGCATAGTGGTTAAAGTTCAGCATGCTCCACTTTGATGGCCAGGGTTCATGGGTTTGGATCCTGGGCATGGACCTATATCACGCACAGCCATGCTGTGGTGGTGACCCATATACAAAATAGAGGAAGACTGGCACAGATGGTAGCTCAGGGCTAATATTCCCCAAGCAAAAAAAGAGGAAGATTGGCAACAGATGTTAACTGAGGGCCAGTCTTCCTCAGGGGAAAAAAAAAAATCATCAACATCAAGCCAAAAAGATACATTTTGGGGTGGCCAATTCTGATGCCCCAGAGTATGCACAGTGGTATCCAATTATTATGTCTCCTCTCCCTTACCCCTACCATCCTCCTTCTTAAAGTCTCCATGTCAGATAACTCAGATACAAATTCAGGTTTTCTCTTCCACTAGGGGTCAATGAATATCCTCAATTATCAATGGTTACACAAGATTGAGTGAATGAGTATATGTGACTAATTCCTATCCTTCCTTGTTAAAGAAAAATATTACTTTGTTTAAATTTTAAGTAAATTTTCAGGACCAAATTGATCAATACTATCAATGTAAAGCAATTCTACCACCATGCTAAAATTAGTAGGATGACATTACATATACCACCTTCAAAATCTTGCTTATAGAAACGGCTTGAGTGATCTGCTTATATAATTATCTTCACAGGAAAATAAATTGCTTTCTAAGTGTCATGAATAAAAGAAAATGTTCTTTGAGGAGTGTTTCACATTCTTAAAATTGTAGCTTAAGAAAAGAAATCAGAGGTGATTGTCTATAACTATAATTTTAAACACATGAAGTATTTTTGCTGGCAAATTTTCACAAGTTGAGGGTTATAATGGCTACAACAGCAAAACTATGATCCCTAATGTACTTTCAAGATGTTCAGCACCATTTCTCTCAGCACAGTAGTTAACTCTTTATACCTGGAAAGTTCATATAAGTTAAAACTTTTTCTTTTGTTGTTTTGAATGCATTTTCTCTGTAGTTTTATTGATTTACGTTACTTACATTATTCTTCATCTTTTGGCTTACTTATACTGGTTCCTCTCTTTTGGTTCAAGAGTCATTTTACTTCTAAAATAAAAGCAAATCTGGAAACTTCACATCCAAGAGAAAATGGGAAAAACAAACTTCTACTGTTTAATCATGTAACCAAATTTTTACTGTTGCTACCCTCAAATCTAATAAAACTCCTCCCACAATAGTCATTCTAGACTTTCTGATTTTCAAAGACATTTCCACCTTTACTCTTTATCCTCCCTGACTTCTAAACAGTGTTACGTCACTTCTTTTTCAAAAACCCTTCTCTCAGGTTTAATAACTACAGTCTCATTAAAGCTCATTTGTTAGTACTTCTGTGAATGTCCCTTCATTTATCCTGCCCTGTGAAGGTTTACATTCTCCCAGAGGTCTGTACTGGGCCCTTCTATCCTTTCTATAATCTCTGCCTTTGAAATTCTCTCCCTTCTTATGGCTTTACTGCAATAATCTACTGCCTTAATTCTTACTCTCAATTCTTTATCTCTAAAATATTAGTACTTGTTCCAAACTTCCCATTAGATATGTCAAATTCAACTTGTTTAAAATACAATTTGTGTCTTATCAAATCTGTTCTTTCTTCTGTATTCTGTATTCATGATAACTGCGTCATCACCCAACTGTATGTGGTTATATTGACTCCTGTTTCCTGTAACATTCACATTAATTCATATATCATGCTGATTCTATTTCTCAAAACTTGTCCAAACTATATTTTCTTACACTATCAATTCTAGTTAAGAAAGACTAGACTAAATTACCCTTAGTCTAGGATGTTTTCATCTCTTACTTGGATACCTGCAAAAGCCTTCTTTCTCTCTCTTTCACGCATTTTCCACACTTTCTCCAGAGTGATGTTTCTAAAATACAGATATGATATATTAATTTCATATCACCAGTGCTTGGTACATACTAGTGGCTCAACAAACAAATGTTGCATTAATGCAGATCACTTGCCTTCTCTCCAAATAAGAATTTTCCAGATATCTTTTCACTATGTTTTCTGCTTTAATTTTGATTTCATTATGATTTCTGGTCTCTAAACATTTTTCATATTATTTAAATTCTCTTACATTTTAAAAGTTTTTCAATATTTAAAAATATGATCTACATTGTTAAGTATTCACTATGCATTTGAAAAGAATGTGCACTCTGTTGTTTTCAATGGAATGTTCTATAAATGTTTATCAGATCAAGTATTTACCTATGTTGTTCAGGTTTACTACACTGCTACGGATTTTCTGTCTTTTGCTATAGAGAAGTGTTGAAATCTCCAAAAAATCATGGAATTGCTATATCTTTCTTCAGCCCCGTCAGTTTTTATGTATTTTGATGTTCCATTGTTAGGTGTGAACACATTTATGATTTTTATGTCTACTATTTCATTATTAAATGTCCCTGCTTATCCTCAGTAATATTTTTTTCTGAAGTCTACTTTGATATTTTCTCACCACTCTTGGATGCTCTGTTCTGTTTTTCCTCCCTGCTCTATTTTCTACTTTTGTTTCAGGATGGGTAATTGCTATTGACCTATTTTTAAGCGCATTTGATTCTTTACTTAGCTGTGTCAAGTCTACTGATCATTCTTCATCTTTGTTACCCTGTTCTTTATCTCTAGCATTTCCAATTGATTTTTTCTTATAGTTTTCACCTTTTTGCAGAAGTTCCCCATTTGTTAGCACATGGTGCCTTCCTACTTCACTAGAGCTTTTAAGATACCAGTCACTGATATTTAATATTCTGTTTGGTAGTATTAACATGTGGGTTATCTCTGAGTCTCATTCTGTTCATTGCTTTGTCTATTGACAGTGGATTTTTTCTTACTTTCTTTCATCTGTCTCATTTTTTAATTAGAAACCAGACATCATAATTAAAAGTCAAAAATGTAAATATCAAATATCTCTGAAAATGGGCATGCCTGTTCTTGTGCTAAGCCATTAGTATGTGGGCTGAGTCAAAGTAATCAAAAGCTGGTCTACACTTGGGTTTTGTTCTTACCTTTATTGCACCAATGTCTTCAAATCTTCTGGTGTTACCTTGTGCTTAAGGCAAACGCTGGGTTCCTAGGGAGTTTTTCTCATGCTTTGCTCCACTTCACTTTGTACATGTGTCTCGGAGGAGGTCTCTCTTCACACTATTGCCCTTTTACCAGTAGTAGACTACTACTTCTTGTTACTGAGAAGTTCAGCTCCTGGCCAAAAAGACAATGAGTGATTTTTCAGGCTCAACCATAGACATTTACAAAGGCTTTACCTGGCAGGCCTTATGGGCAAAAGCTGTCCTTTGTGGGTGCTGTCTTGCACCAAAAGACTTGGTGCACAGCCAATGCACTGCAGTTTCTTAAGGGAGTTACAGTCGAGGACTCAGGCTCCCCTGGCCAGCCAGGTTCTTATACAAATCTGCCTTCCTAGCCCAGGGGCCTCCACTCAGAAACCTCTTTATCTGGGCCATTTGGCAAAAGCCTTCCTCAGGTGCCTCCATCAAGACCTCTTCATTGGGAGGAGAGGAACCTTAAAGATACTTGACTCTGACTCAGTATTTCCCACTCCTAGCTCTTCTCCCTTGCCCTCCTCCAGCCTCCAGGCCCATACAATAAGTGCTGTTTATTCAGGGCTCCCCCTACAGTGAGATGTACACACCGTGAGCACACACCATGTCTGTGCTAATTCACCTTATCAGCAGGTGAGCCATTCCATGTGGGGAAATGAAACAGGGAGTTGGCACTTTCTCCAGGTTAGCCTCTTGCCTATACAATTGCAGTAAGTGATTAAAGTCTTGACTGTTACTTTCATTCTGGCTTGTTGTACCAATTGCCTACTCTGATTCCTGGAAGCTCAGCTCCAACAGGCTTAGCTGAGCTCTTGATAGTTGCTTCATATTTGCTAAACTGGTGGTGGGAAACAAGGTTTAAAAAACATTTTCTCCCTGGGTCTCAGGGGTTAGGCTTTTTCAGAGATCCTAACCTTTCTCCAGTGATAGGAGATATCTAATGATATGAACACATGACAGTTTCCTTCCTCTTTCCAATGAATAGAAGCATTATTTTTAATCCTTCCTCCAGGTGCAATGTGTCTTCACCTGTGCCAGGGTTTTGGGGTCTTATTGCCCTCTTCCCACTGGTTTAAGGCTTTTGTAGCAGAGAAGCATCTGGATGGGGCTTTGTATCTTTCTTTTAACAGCAGTTATTCCCCTCTTCCAGGCATGCATGATTGATAGATGATCTGTTCACTCCTCCACCCTGCCCCAGTCTTTCTCCTGAATGCCTTGCTGATGTCCATGGAGAAGAGTCTGCCTGTGTGCCCAAACTACACATTTCTCTGACTCTCATGGGTTCTATACCTGTACACTAGACTCAGACTCAGCTTTTAGTAATTCATTATTTTTTTTCTGTAGTTTTCTTTCTCATCTGTATAGTGCCCAGTATATACTTTGCAAGAGATGACCAAGTGTTTGCATCTTTTTTCCTTCTGGATTTAAACTATTTATTTTCCCTGTTACTTCAGCTATCTCACGAGTTCATGAAAGGTTACGATTTTGTAGATTATCTAGCTTTTTCTGTTGTTAATTTGGAAGTGATGCTCCTTCCAGGTTTCTACATCCTAGGCAGAAACAGAATGTCTTATATTATGATGGAAGCATTTTCTTTTGTGTGTCCTTTTATTTCCAAAAGAAGACCAAAGTCACTTTTTTTGTCCACTGCATAGCTATTCCATCAATTTTGTGCTTCAAATCTATCTCCTAAAGTACATTCTCATTCTTGAAGTCACTGTCTACTTAAATTTGGATTTCATTCCATTTTATCAATAAACTTACCAACCCTCTTGTTACATCAACTATCTATGGAAGAGAGATTAAAGTAATGTTTAACACATCATACAACAGAAAAAAAAATACAGCACGATTATTCTTTCCTTTCCAAAAGAAATTACCTTATGTATCACATGTTTTCATTGACTGGTGTGTTGATAAGAGGCCATATTTCAGTAAATTCTGGACTTGGTCTGCTTTATGGTCATAACCATATTCCATATATCCTAATATAGGTTTTACAGGTTTGGGCTTCCAGGTGTCATTATGTAATACTGTAACAGTGAAAACAGTGATGCTCTTTGATCTATCCAATCTCGAGCATCTGCATCATAAAGAAGAAAGGTTCCACATTATTTTGTGTACCAAGGCCATAAAAGAATGACAATATTTGCCTCAACGTCCAGTGACAACCTGCCTTAATTTAGACTTACAATAAATCCCATAAATACAACCCCGTTACCCTCTAGCACTGTCAACTATTAACCTTTAAAAGTATTAGTTTCCATAAATATTAGAAGATCCACTAGTCCTTTCTATACAAGACTTCAAGACTTCTCCCAACATTGTTAATGATTTTCCACAAGAATTTTTATTCAATTAGTCCATTTCCTTATGTCTTTATTAAGTCTTCCAGGTTGATTACAGCCATGGTCATTCTCCTGAAATAGAGGTCCTTCCACTCTTCCTGTTTGGGTTAGTAAGTCTTTTAGTCCTGATGACAAAGCTCTAGAAATGTTATTTTGGCCACCTTAGTATTCTAAAACCAACTCCTTAAATCTTCACAGAATATCTCTGGCAGCATGGCCAGTTCTGATCAAGCCACAGCATATGTCACTGCCATCGAATATTTTTTGTGTGCAATTCCGGAAGCTATTTGCACCCAAAAACATTATGTGCCCCATGACACTGTCACTCAGGTATATTCCATACCCTAGCATATCCCCATCTGGGTGTGATATAAGGTATCACATAAATGTCCCTTACAAATCTCCAGAAGAGTATTATTGGTAATATCAGGACACCAAATCACATCCAAACTGACCTCCCTTGAGGCTCTTCAGGTTCCATTTGCACCTTCTTTAAATGCATTCTGCATTTCACATATTCAATGTAGCAAATAAACTTCTGACATCCTGGGAAGGCGGCAGCAATCTGCTTTCTGTCACACCCAGGCAGCTGTCTTAGCAATGCATCACCTTGATTAATAGCCACACAGAGTGACAGAAGCTCTGCTGTTCAAGCATTCTCCACCCTCTATGATTCATTGGTACTATTTTTCTCAGGTCATCAGAAAAATCACCAGAATGGTAAATATAAACTATAAACTGTGAATCAAATGGTAGGTAGTAGGCGGCTACTGATAAGTTGAGTTATCAGGGGTACTGTCTGACATCTTTTCACCAAATTTTCTAGGTGGAGTTTTTAGAGAGACCTCATAAATCATCAAGAGTCCAATTCCTCTTTTCTGGAGAAAACAAATCCAGAGGTTTCTCCCAGTAACCACCACTAGTGAATGCTAGATTTAACAGAGATAGCTAATAGCCTTATTCTCTTGCTCTGAGAACTCTTGTGGAAATAGTTTGCATTCTTAGCTGAAATCATGACTCACTTATGAGCATCCTTTGTTTGTTTGCCACAATTTCCCCTATTTCCATTTACCGCTTCTCTTGATCTGTATATTTCCCACCATGGGGGGAGGTGGGGGTTCCAGCTCAGATGTACAGGTTACCCACAGGGCGAGCAATAACAACATGACATGCTAATGCTGCTTCTCTTCCCTAGGCCAGAAGGATTTCAAAGTTTTGACAGGTAACAAATATGCAGACAGGTGCATCCCGGTAAGAGCATTTCATAGAAAAGGTCATTCCTTCTAGTAAGCCCTATTAGTACGCTTTCCAGAATTTCTGTAATCAGCATGTTTAAGGTAGATTTCGTAGCTCATCTTTCTCTCTTTCCTCGATGTCTCAAATAAAGGCAAAACAGGTTGCAGGCCTAATGCTAACTCTTTCCTTTCCAGTAATGAATGATCACAAGCACAGACAAAGAATGCATGGTGAATGGAATTTGTATTATTAACGTGATTGGGTTTATATCTATTGTGTACATGTTATTAATGGATCAAGAGAAATCTGGGCCATATGCACGAAATATACATGCTCTTCTATAGAACAATATAATGTTCCAACAACCAACGTGAAGAAACAATTATAATTGGTTTTGAATGCATCTAAGTGCAAGTGTTTAGTCAAGATTTTTAAAAGTGCCTATGTGGTAAGTAACATTATTTACCCTGCTGAATTATGTATAAATATATATGTTATGCATAACATATATAACATAAATATATGATCATGTGTGTATGTGTGTGCACCGATTGCTAAAGATGCTTTGTGTATTTTCTATGGCTGATATTGGCTGGGAAACTGATGCAATAGCAATACACATCGATATCTCTTTCCCATTTGTTCTGAGAGGTGGCAAACTTCTTAAATAATAAATGATCGATTGGAAGGATATGGAAAACTGGAACTAAAAACAGTAGAAGTATTGCAGAAAAGTATTCAATCTCACTCACTGCTAAGAAAAACATAAATTACTAAAATGTTTGCAAAGCCATTTGTAGATGGAGAACAAGAAACAAAAAAAGTTTCTTACCTTTGAGTATATAACCAAAGAAATAATGTATAATAGAGGCAAATACTTTTGGAAAATACTAACTTCTTGAATATAAAAGATTGTATTTTCTTAAACTATCTTAAATTCTCCTTTTTTAAATATATATTTTTCAGGCCACATTTACCACAACTGGAAAATTCCACTTAACCACAAGTTAAATCAATAACTACTCAGACTTTTCTCAAAGGCAACTGCAGGGTTTTTTCTTATTGTTCATTTCAACCAGTATTATGGTCTCAATATCTTTGAAACTTTTCTTAAAGATTTACAGTCCTCTGGCTACAATGCAAGTCAGAGTTCAGATTATGGCAAGGTAGACAGATTTCTCTTTAAATGAAACTATCAAACTTTGAAAGAGAAAGATTAAGCATTAGATATAAACCTAGACAATTTGGTCACCCCCAGAGAATATAAGAATGCTGCTCTTTGCCCTACTTCAGTCTCTCTTTTGTTCATAAGGGGAACATCCAAAGTACATAGAGTTCTATATGCCGTAAGTAAAAGATTTACAAAAACGCTGGATATCACTAAAACAGTTAATCTGTTCACGAGAGAAGTAATCAAAATTGGAAAGATGCTGGATCAAAAGCGAGGAGCATAAGATATTTTCTTGAACTCAAGAGGAGGCACATGGGTAGCACTCAGAGAAAATCACTGTATCTATGTCCCTCGAGATCTCTCTGGAATGTCTAAAAATAAATCAACTGTTAACCCATATCTAAAGCCAAGATTTTTTTCCTGCAAAGTCAGGGTTAAGAACTTTTCATGTACAATTCTTTTAAGATTCCATACTGAACTCTGATCAACTTGACTATAATTATTTTCTTTATTATAACTCTCCTTCATTCACTTGGGTTCTATACTGCTCCTTAAGCTGGAAAATTTTTCTTGAACAGGTGCAAACAGTGACTCTAAGATCTTTTTCCTAAAACTACCCAAGTTGCAAAGGTTTATTCCTAATCCAAATTTTGCCACAGAATTTAATGAAGTGGGAATTCTGGTTATCACTGCAATGCACCAAAGAGATAAACCTTCAAGGCCACTTTGCAGCTTCAGCTGAAAAGCGAGAGCCACAACTTGTGATTATGGCTGCGTTCTAACTGTGAGCACCGCAGTCTGTAATCTCCCTTAATCACTTTCAACTTCAACTAACTGTGCTGATCTTTTAACTATTTTATAGACTTAGGAGCAACTTATATCAGTTGCTATTTCTCGAGCTACATCATAATGAGAAGGAGGATCAGCATTTGAGTACCTGTTACCATTTCCCTATTAATTTCTCTATTAATATATGCTTGTCTTTGGATACAATTTGGAGACAACAAAGATTAAATATACACAGGAAAATCTTTAGTATTTACAGCTTGATGGTCCTCACAATTTTTGATAGCTATATTCTAAATCAAGATTTTGTTCTATTTTTCAGACATCCGTAAACATGCAATTTATGTTTCCTAATTTTAATTTACTGAACAGAAAGCTCAGGCCTAGATTTAATCCTTAATTATAACTTCTTTTCTTATTCCTTTTTTCCTGAACCAATTTTGTTCACTTCCTACATGACTTCATTTATCCTTTGTCTTAAAAAACCATTTCAACACAGTGTCAATCTTTACTCCTCATCCAAGTATTGACACCATGCTTAAACAAAAAATTGATGATGATATTAATACCTAACATTTATATAGTACTTAATGTGTGCCAAGACCTGTGCTACGTACTTTATATAAATTGACTCACAGTATAACCTGCACAGCAACTGTCTGAAGTTGGTAAAATTATTATCACCATTTTACGGATGGGGAAACTGAGACACTGAGCTGTTTACGACCACATAGCTACTAAGTAGCAAACTAAAAAAGGTGTACCTTTTTATAAATAATTTCATATTTACAAGTGACCATTTGACACAATTCCAAGTGATGTGCATAACATGTACAAATTCAACAATAAATTTATTGCTTGCGCACAGTGCTGAGAAATTTGTCTTCTAAAAGAAAAGACATGCATATTAACAGAAAAAAGTATGTTTTGCTAGGAAAGGCATACATATCACTTGATGTCATAAGACCTATATTTTATTTCCAGCCCACCAACATTCTAGATCTATGCTAGTGGGGTACTATCTAAGATATACTTTGCTCATATGAAAAGTGGAAATAATATTGCTGGCCTATCTGGCTCATAAGGTTGCTATGAGTATAAAAGAGAGAATAGATTTAAAAAATGTTACAATTATTAAACTATTATGTAACAGTTTTATTAACAAAATAGGTTAAATGAGAAAACAATAAAGCAGTAGTTAAACCATCACTTGGGAAATAACACTGATCCTATTCCAGAGGATTTTCCAGGAATTGACAGTTCCCTGTACATGGTTAGAATCTACTTTCTATTCTAAGGTAACATTGAGAAGGAAACTGTTTCCCCTAAACACCCACTTATTAAAATATGGAGATAAAATATTAACTAAATTTATGTGGGACCAATGAACTCAACAATTTACTAGCTAAAATTGATAAAAGTGAGTTCCATTTCATGACGATATCTTACTGTTAAATACTTATTGCCTCTCAATTACTCAAATTCTTGGCAGTACAACAAAACAGAAAAACTTTTTAAAGAATCATAATATTAGTTTTAAAAAATCCAAAACAACTGCTCACTGCTCACCCAAATCTTGCATATTTTTCAAATAATTATAGAACCCACTGTGCTAAAATGTGAATCACCATTGAATAACAGTGATGACACATATTTAACCACTGCAGGAAAAATCAGTTGCAAGATCATAAAGAAACATAGTAACACTTTCTCTCCATTTACCCACTTGCACACTGCCTTTTTCCTGATTTAGAAACCTTACGGTTTCTACCAAACATGGAACTGAGGAGCATTTTTCCTTTGTGCCTAATGTAACCCAAATCATTTTTCTCAATCAACCACTACTCCATGAAATTCCTTTCATTTTGCTTGCATCCAAAGCTGCATTTCAAGAAAAGAAGAAGAAGGGAATAACACTCATCACCTTAAGGGAAATGTAATCCTAACAAAAACGCAACAAGAAAACACAAGAGGAAATGTAAGAATGTATGCTGGAAAGTACAGGTGACCTAAAATGCTTAGGGAAATGAAAGCAGGAAAAATATATCACAGATTATTCGATTTTGTCACCAATGAACTTTAAGCAAACAAGACATCTCATGAAAATTCCAAGGATGTAATGGCAACGGCTACTGGAACTGCAGGCTACCCAATCTTGGGATTAACAGCTCCAGAAGTTGTAGCTGCTGCACCTCCAATTTCACCTCTGCGGTGAATCGAATTAGAAAATTCTTCATATTCTTCCTGTGTCAGCAGAAATGTGTTAGCATTGTTCATCCACATCTTTTTACCTTGAGGCCTTATAGCACCTCTCACTAGAGTGGGAGAATTATACTTCTTCTACCCGATGGAAGTTTCACTTGGTCATGTGATTTGCTTTTAGCCGTGGAGTGTGGATGGGTAGAAGTGCCTGTGTCAACAGTTCCAGATCAAAGTCTAAAGAGATATTATATGTTTACACTGGTGTTTCTGCCATGTGCCATGAGGAGAACTTGTCCCAGGGTGCTGCTTGTCCAAAGAGAATGTAGAGACATTTCAAGCAGCCCTGAATCCAAACTGCAGCCGGAGCCAAGCTCAGCCCACAGGCAACCTGAAGAAGCTTCTCTGCCTCCATCTGCCAAACCAGACTTACAGGTTGGTGAGCATGAGAAAACAACATGCTTGTTGTTATAAGCTACTGAGATTTGTTTTTTGTTTCTTTGTTTGACAGCAGTACAACCTATTAGACAATTAATGGAAGTTGCTACAATTGTAGCATGTATTGTTATGATCTCATCGTTTGACTTGACAATGAACTCTTCTAAGACATATTTTTAGGACATATATGACTATTAGTTTTTGAGTCACATTTTTCTCTTTCATGGGCTTTTCTATATAATCTAAACTCTCCATGATGCAAGTTAATTATTTTAGAAATAAGGAAAAAAAACAGGCTTTCATTCCAGGAATAAATGTTCTTTATACTGATAAAGATGCTGATTATATATATTTAGAGTAATACTTGATAAATATTTCCCTTCTATAATACTTTGGGTAATTCTGGTGTAAAATACCACAAATATTTTATAAAGATTCATATCCTACTACTCACCCGTTACTCTGTGCTATGGCCACACTAGTCTTTTTCCAGATCTTCAAAAGCTTCATGCTAATTTCTCCATTAGGACTTTCTTCCAATCAAGTGTTCCTCTACCTTGAATATCTTCCCATTCATTCACCCAGATAAAATCTGATTACCCTTGAAATCTCAGTTCAAATACATCCTTAGTCATGCTTTCCCTAATGCATCCCGACTATATCAGTCCTCCTTTCATACGCTCTTATAGCTCCCTTACATAAATTTGTAATTGTTTTATCTGATTATTATCTATCTCCCCCACTTATCTGTAAACTCTCAAAGGAGTATATATAATTATATTTAAACACACACACATATACCTTGAAAGTGGGAGGGAAGGAAGGGATTAAAGAAACAATTGCAGAATATAGTATTTGGAAGAAACCTTTCATTATACCCATGAAGAAACATTAATATTTGATCCACATGTCCAAGAACTTTGAATCCCGTCCCGCTTTTCAGAATACCAACCAGTTCTTCTCTCCTCTACCACTTACAGACGTTTTTGGCATTTCTGTTGCTGACCTCAAACAACGTAAAAATATTAATGAGATTATGGTTAGTCTTACTGGTTAGTTGATAACTTACATAAATTTTCTTTAAATAATGGAAATATCTTTGTAGAGAAAACTTCATGCATGCTTTTTTTTTTGTACTCTGCAACTTCAAGCAACAAATCTTGGGTAATTTATAAAATAGCAGTCCTGCTTACCACGCATATGTCAAAATATAATTCTCAACAAGACAAACGTGTGTGATTACATTCACTAAGTACACTGAAGAGCTCCAAATCACTCACCGTGAAAGCTGTAACTGCTTAAGTAAAATTAGTTTGGCTTTTCATTTGGTTTCTATTTCCTTTCAGTCAGAGATTTAGCTTTCAATGCTTAGAAGGAAAAGAAAAGGGAATTTTGCCTTATTCAACTTCAGAGTAGAGGGATCAGGGAAGCCTCGGATGCTGAGCTCAATAATTATCTGATGTTTTTGTTTGAAATTAGGAACATTAATATAGAGAGGGTCACAAAATGAATAACTTTACTTAAAATTGTGAATAACATCAAATTAAAGGAAATAAAATTATTGTAACATTGATGTTACTTATCTACGTCCTATCTAGTTCTTGAAAATAGTTTCTTACATATATACAAATATAAGGACGTCAAGTAATAGGTTGCTAAAAATGTGATAACAGAATAATAAAACAGTAATTTATTGAGTTCTTTCTAAACACTTTACCACATACTCTGTATGCATCATATATTTTAATCCTCACAAATTTCTTCAGGTAGATATTGTTAACCCTACTTTACCACATAGGAAATTCAGACCTAGGGAAGTGAAGTAACTGAAGTTCACAAAGCTGCTAAATGGCAGAGCTGAAGTGGAGCCACGTCTGTGTGATGTAAAATCCCACTAGCATGACAGGTTAGCAGGTGACGCCAGCAGTGAAGCTTCAGGCATAAGCCATGCCATAACATCTTGTATATTTGGCAGAAGTGGGTGACAGATTCGGTTCAGATTTTCCAAGAAGGAAGCATGGGAAGTTATAGTAGATTTTTCTTTTCTTGGTAGAGTCCCACCTAAACAAATACAAATTAAATGATTCTCAACATCAGCTTTTAAAATGCTCCATAAGGGGATAAATGATAGGTAGTCAATCATCTATGAAAACTTTCTTTTTTTAACATCTAAAAGAACTTATATTTTTCTCAGTGGATTTGGCCTGGCTATATAATTGAAGCATTAGTAATACTAATTCATTCTCCTAGCCACTTTAATTTTAATGTTTTTAGTCACTACAACAATATACTCAGATAAGTACTCTTCACAAATAAGAAATCTGAAGGTCACAGAAGTAAAATATGAATTTGAATCCAGGTTTGCCTGACTCCTAACACATGCTTTTACTACAATTCATCTCTAGCCAAAATGCTGACACAGTACTATATATCATTTTTTGATAGTTTGTATTACACTGAATAAAGTTAGCATATACATTTTGTCTTACCTGTTTGGCTTAATTTATGATGGACAAAGAAAACATTTTACCTAGGTTTACATTCGTCATATAACCTAATACGATTTTTAACATAAAACTGATAAACATTCAATTAATAAAGAAATGAGAAAATATACAAATAAAGAAATAAATATATGAATTTTGCATCAGATTCCGAGTTATTACCACCAATGATACTTCTGCCTGCAGACGGGCAACAGCAGCCTGTAAGGAGACCAGGGTAGGATGACTAGACTGGGGACCTTAAAAAAAATCCTCCTTTCCTTCCCTCTCTTCATTATATCAGTATTGATTTTCAAGGAAGAAACTTTAATATATGCATTCCTTCTCTATAGCATTAAAAGTTTCAGTTTAAAAAAATTAAAATGGCACTTACATCATTTTTCTTTATTCTCAACCAAAAATACAGATCACTTATAGAAATTAATCTAATTCATTAATTGAGGCACACAAATAAAAATTAACTATTTCTAGTGAGTTCTGTGGTAGGTAAATGGATTATATGGACTTCCCATGAAGAATCTTCTGCTTTGGGAATATTAAAACTAAAATATGTATTCAAGACATGCAAACAACTGCTTATTTCAAGTAAATGACAATCCCTCCCCTGAAATTCCATAATTCTTTACCTGCACCTCTGTTAAAAACTTACTGTTAAATCTCTGCTCACCTTCTGTTCCTCTCCCATCTGTGAATCACTGGAGATTTAGCTAATGTCTTTCAATACCACAGTTCCTGGTATATTTTAAAATATTTTTAATTTCCAATTATTTAATATTAGATGATGTATGTATGCATATGTACACAAATGATTAATTAATTAAGCACAATGCTCTAGAGATATTCAAAACGATTTGGTATAATTCCTGATTATCAAAGACATCTATCTGGGACAAAGTGTAAGGAATCCATGTGCTAACTGCAAATGACCTCACTTCAGAACAAGTTTGTTTTACTTAATTTAATGGACATGTGATATGTACCTCCATCAATATGTACAAATTGTGACAGAATCTTCAAGGACAAAATAAGACTGGCCTGGGCTTGGCAGACAAAATTTCACTTTCAAATATCAAGATCACTGAATAAAGACAGACACATAGTAAGGAAAACAGTGATAAGCGTTGCCATATATTGAGAAATTTAAAAAAATTTTTTTTGTGGACTTTTTGTTTAGAGGGACCATCTTATGACAGAACTTTTAAAATGAAAGAAAAACAATGTGTCCATTTGTACTTGAGCGCCAACTGAAACTTGTCCTGAAATTTATGAGGGCTTAACACAAGCAGTAGACTCTTAAGGGAGGCAAAAAGCAAGCAAACAAATGAGAACAAGACCCCAGAAAACCCAAAAACCAAAAGAGGATAAACAGCCAACAGTAACACTAATGATGTCGTTAACATTAAGTCACATGTAAAAAAAGAACAGCTTTGAAACTGGCTTGAGACTTTGCCTCTGCAACATTAAATTCAACACAATTCAAAAACAAAATTAAGTCATTGTTAATAAATTTTGATAGTTAAATATTATGAACGAATAACTTAAATCCAGCTATCCTTTCCTGCTCAAAGAACACAAATTTCTCAGATATACAAAGCATTAGAACTAATGTTTCATTATTATATGCTCATCGCATATGAGAAAATTATCATTTAAATACAGTAGCCATCTGACAAGATGTAAATAAAGATTAAGAATTCAAGCATGACCACAACAAACACACAGAGAGACAGAGAGAGTGGACTGGTGGTTACCAGACAGGAAGGGGGGGAGGAGGGCAAAAGGGATAATTAGGCACACGTGTGTGGTGATGGATTGTAACTAGTATTTCGGTGGTGAACATGAGAACATGATGTAATCCATGCAGAAACAGAAGTATAATGATGTACACCTGAAATTTATACAATGTTATAAACCAATGTTACCACAATAAACAAAAAAAAGAAAAGAAAAAAAAAAGAATTCAAGCGTGGTGGGGAACAGTGTACTTGAACATCTTAGTCAAGGACCACCCAGCTTAATGCTGCAATTGCATTATAAGGGAGCAGAAAGTAGACAAAGGTCAGAAGCTCTCAATACGAATCCTGGATAACTATGTGACCTGGGACAAATCAATATCTCTTAGACTGCATAAACACACACATATGCATATCTAATATGGAAAAATCATTCCTCAATGATGAATTTAAAAATTATTTAGCAGCAGTAACCGACATTTGTACTTCTCCTTCCAGCAGGATCTGTATTAAAATATAGATAAACCTCTTCTTTTTACCAGAACAAAGAACTTCTATTTGGTATAGAACATTCCATTAATTAGAAATTTCATTTTTATGATAAAAATTAATCCTAAATTTACCCAGAAAGTAAAACAATTTGTCTTTGCTAAAAGAAATAATTATTCTATCTGAATGCAATGCCCAGAACCCAGCCCTTTTTCTATTCAAGCTTTTTTTCTCTATCTCCCATCATAAATGAGTTAGGCTTGCCCCCTTAGTGTAGCATTATCCCCACCTCGGGCTGACTCCTCAGAAATGTTCAGCTTTGTCTTATGTTTTCCTCTCTTGTCGTGTTCCCTGCTCCGACAGTGTGACATTCTCTGTCCTCCACTAATTTCAATTTGCCTATCCTGTATGGTACTGCTGAAGACTTTAAACATTATTGGTATTCTGTAACTCACCATTTAGCTTACTTATTCTATGAATGGCAAATCATATTTTATTATAGTCATATTTCTAGATTTACTCATTATGCATGTTAGTAATATACAATTTTAGGCTTTATATATCTTTTAATGTATTTTTTAAATGAGCTTCAATGTCATTGAGTTAAAGAACAAGGGGTACAATGGTGAATTTAAATAGCAACACTAAATATTATCTCAACTAGTTGGACATGTTCACTAACATAAAAGTTAGTTTTAAAGTTCAGGCTTGCTGCTCAATGCCCAGAAATAATCTGTCTTTAAGAGCCTAATCTAACAAACATAATCTAAACTAAAGATGTATACAATACCAGAGTAGACAACAGAAACTCAATTTATTAATTTACGCTGAGCTACTGAACTGTCATAACAACAAGAATACTTAAGAGCACTGTCATTAGTAATAAAAGAGATAATGCATGTGAAACCTGAAGCATAGTGAGTACATAATATATATCATCAGTTATTATCCTTGTTTTCTTACTATCCAGTTACATAAGAATCCAAAAGATAATACAGTTTCTTTGCATTTCTGATTGCACAATGTTCTACATGCAGTGGATATTGCAATTTCAATGCAATTGAAAATATTTTCAATATTTCTTGTAATATTTCAATATTTATTAAATAAACAGACTGCTCCTTTTCCTTTGGGCTATTTTATCTTCTCTCAATGTCTTTAATTTTCCCTCTGTAAGTATTAATGCCATTCTCTGTGTCCTAGTTTTGTCTAGTTTTGTCTTGCTTCTACAGGCTAACTTGGCCTTAAGCTATACATACTGTCATAACTTGACTAGGAGAAACCCATAAGCTTTTCTTACAACTTACGGTAAAAGTTCATGATTTTAGAATTTGCTGAATTCCCCTATTAAATGTTTGTTCCCTAGTATAACTATCAGATCAGTAAATCTTATTTCCCTCATTTTCAATTTTTATGGAGTTGTTTCACTGAATCATCCAAGAATTGAAAATAGGTATGTTTACAGAATATTAAATGCCCCATAAACATGTTGGGATCTGAACTAGTATTTTTTTAATGATAGCTATGAATTTTTTTCTCATGACATACCCATGGCAGTAAATTTGGCAAAATTTATTTGGTTCACCTATTCATCTCTGATTGATTCATTCCAAGTAATTAATTAAAATAGATATGTGCTTTAATGTGCTATTCAATCACTCACCATAGGAACTGACACCTGGACTGCACTTTCCCTCACAAACAAGTTTAAGGTGTCTACTTTACCTCAAATCAGCAAGCACATGGCATTTCTGAAGAATAAAATGTCAATATAAAAATTACATACAAGATTTTAAATTCCCTTTGAATTCTTATAAAAGCAATTTTGAATTTTCTGTTGATGATTCTACAGTAGATCTAAATTAATCCAGGCAACTGTTTCTGGACATATCCAGAATATAGTGTCATACGAAGACATTTGCAGAGCTTAGTGAAATTTGAAAATTATATAATGCAACAATAACAAAATTTCAATAAACATTATTAACATTATTAATGCATGTAAAAGAAAATATGAGGCAAAAGACATGACTGATTTGAAGGTTTACTATTTCCTGAGTATTTAAACATGTTCAAGTTACAACCTTTCTATGAATACAGTTTGAACTGGAGGTAATGTATTGGGAATAAAAACCTATAAAGTGATGTTGTAAGATAGAATTCAGAACTGCTTTCCCACATATGTATAAAAACTACGCAAATTATGAAATCCTATATGCAAATGTATCTTAGTACTGCCTAAAACTGAGGACATACATCATCCACTGGGGAGCAGGAGACCCAGGTCAGCCCCAGATCTGCTGCTGGCTCCTCTTCTCCTGCCTCCCTGCACGGAGTTACAAAAAATGAAACAGTGAAGACAAAGACTATCATTTGCAGCATGGTCAAATAGCTCCCATTCGACCCAACTCTGCTGTATATAACAACTATAAACTCCAGACAAACTACAAAAAAAGCAATGACTACAAGGCAATGGATAGTGATTAAATGCAGGTACATTCTAGAACTGAGTTGATACTTGTTAAAAACGAATGCTACTGTGTGAGTTATGTGGCTTTTGCCTGGCTTTTCCTCTGAAGTTAGGCCAACATTTTCAATGTGTGAAATGGCTATAACTCTTATAGAAAACCTGCAAGTTTTCTGACCTGAAAAACCAGAAGACATATTTCAAGGCAACTCTACTTCTAAAAACTGAGGGGAAAATCCTAGAAAGGAGAGGCACAGAGGAGGAGCCTCAAACTCTGAGTATAAACCCTACTCAAATCTCTAGCTGATTCCTGAACCATACATGCATGATGCAGACTCAACATAGCTTGCAATGAATGCTAAAATAACTAAACTGAGATTTGAGATGTAATAAATGTTTGAAATTTAAATGTAACCAAATTAGGGGCCGGCCCCGTGGCTTAGCGGTTAAGTGCGCGCGCTCTGATGCTGGCGGCCGGGGTTCGGATCCCGGGAGCGCCCCGAGGCACCACTTCTCCGTCCAACGCCAAGGCCGAGTCCCACGTACAGCAACTAGAAGGATGTGAACCTATGACGTACAACTATCTACTGGGGCTTTGGGGGGAAAAACTGAATAAATAAAATCTTTAAATGTAACCAAATTAATTGCCTATTAAAACAAAAAACCCACTATTCTTAAGAAGAATATAACCAAATGCAAATTATCTATATAATATCACATTCACAATGAGTGGAATATAATTAAAATGAATCATGTATGAGGAACCAGAAAAAATGTTACTCATTTTTAAAGAAAAATTATCAACTGATTTTAACCTTGAGATTATCCACATGTTGGGCCGGCCCCGTGGCTTAGCGGTTAAGTGCGCGAGCTCCGCTGCTGGCAGCCCGGGTTCAGATCCCGGGCGCACACCGACACACCGCTTCTCCGGCCATGCTGAGGCTGCGTCCCACATACAGCAACTAGAAGGATGTGCAGCTATGACATACAACTATATACTGGGGCTTTGGTGGAAAAATAAATAAACAAATAAAAATTATCCACATGTTGGATTCATCATAGGACTTTAAGGCAGCTAGTGTGTATATGAACATATACATATATTTATATTCCAGTGTGAGGGAGAAACACTCATAATGTATAAAAATATATGCCATTTCAGCAGAAAAAAATAAAAAGATAAAATAAAAACTTGATAAGAATTCCACAAAAACACAATATCTAAATAAAACATTCTTTGGATAAGAAGAATGGAGATGATGGAGGAAAGAAAATCAATGATCTTGAAGACAGGTCAATAGAAATAACACAGTCTGAAGAAGACCAAGAAACATGTTTGGGGAAAAAAAAAAAATGAACAGAGCTTCAGGAACCTGTGGGACATATCAAAAGTATAAACTACATGTAATTTGAGCCCAAGAAGGACTGGCAAGAGAAAAAAGGATAGGGGAAAAAAAAAAATTTGAATAATGGTCAAAAACTTTCCAAACGTGTGAAAGACAATTTTACACAAACAAGAAGCTCAGTAAACCCCAAACAGGAATAACACAAATAAAACTAAATCCCAGCACAGAAAAGACAAGTTGCTGAAATCAAAGGTAAAGAGAAAACCTTCAAATTAGCTTGAGAAAATGGCATATTCTACACAGAGAAAGAGTAATTCACGTCACCACTGACTTCATACCAAAAGTTATAGAGGCAAGACGAGGGTGGAAGAATGCCATTAAGAGGATAAAAGAAAAATACAAGGTAAACAGAATCCTATATGAAGTGAAAGTATCCGTCAAGAATAGGAAATAAAAATATTTTTAGACAGGAGAACAAGAAACCTTGTCCTCAGCACTGCACGTACAAGAAATGCTAAAGGAATTTCTTCAGCTGGAAAAAAAATACTACCAGAGGGAAAAAATGGACCCAGAGAGGAATGAAGAACAACATAATAAATATGCTGATATATAAATTTTTCTCTTAGTTTACCTAAAATATGCACAACTATTTAAAGCAAAAATTACAATGCTGTCTCATGGGTTTATAACATTCACAGCATGACATAACAAATAACATAAAGAATGGCGAGGTTGTGGTAAATGGACCCACGTGGTTTCAGGTTTTCTATATATGATGTGAGGTAGTACAATATTAACTCTATAGACTGTAAAAATTTAATCCTAGAGCAACTACTGAAAAAAATGCCGATAGATAATTTAGAATGGAATTCTAAAATTCATTCAAATACTAACAGAGCTAGAAAATAGGGAAAGGGAGGAAATAAAGTAGAGTGGACATACAGAAATTACCTAATAAAACTGTGAACCTAAATCAAATGATATCAACATTTACATAGAATGTTTATGGATGAAACAACTTTAATTAAAAGGCACAAATTATCAGAATAATTAATAGAAGCAGGACCTAACTGTGCTATATACAAGATGAAATTTAAATATAAAGCTCACGTTGAAGGCAAATGGATAGAAATGATATAATACAAACCCCAAGTTTAACAAAGCTAGATTATCTATTTTAACAAGAAATAAAGACATCAAGAAAAGTCTGTTGCCAGAGATAAAGCAAGATACTAAACAAAGACAAAAAGCTCAATTCATCATGAAGATAGAACAATCATAAATGTGTATGACCTGATAACCTTCAAAAAGCTTCAAAAAACATGATGCAAAAACTACAGTATTAAAGAACTAGATAATTCCACAATCACAGGAGATTTTAACAGTCCCCTTGAACAACTCATTGAAGCACTAGACAAAAAACCTAATAAACAACATCAACAACCTTGATCTAATGGATAATTGCAGAACATTACATATGATAATGTCAGAACACACACTCTTTTCCAGTGTTTATATTATATTCACCAAGGTGGACCATAGCTCAATCATAAATAGTCTGAATCAATTTAACAGAATTGAAATCATACGGAATAACTTCTTTGATCACAATGTAATTAAATTAGATATGAATAACTGTCACAGACTAGGTGCCTCAAAGGTAGGTTTGGAAGCAATTAACTGTTTTTTCCAAGTTGTTTCTTTTCCTTTTGTGTTTTAAGGAGATGTAACCACCAGCCATCCTGAAACTGACCACACCTCACCACAAGAGCTATGTCCATGACCTTTGCCTTATTTTTAAGGCAAAGATCTCTCCAGGAGGAGCTTAGGCCTCATTATGTGCAAGCATGTTCTCCAACTGAGCTGTGCAAGTGAATACCCGCCTCTCCCTTTTGAATATTCATTCCTCAACCAAAGGTCCCTGCTTTCCTTTGTTGGGGGACGCCATGACTTTGGAAACGATTTCTCATGGGCTCCTTTTTCCTGCAAATACACTTTACTTTGTGAGACAACGTCCACTGGTGTAGAATCTTATTTAACTCACCAGGAGGCCAGCCCACTTGGTTGGGTATCATAACGACACCACTATCTAAGAAAACTGCAAATATTTTCAATTCAACAACACACTTGGAAATAATCCCAAGGGAAAAAAATCACAGGAGAAATTATAGAATAGTTTAAACCAAACGATATACAAAATACAGCATACAAAAACTGGGGAAGGCAACTAAAACAATTAGAGGGAAACGTTTACCTCTCAGTCCTCACACTAAAAGAATAAAATAAAATTTAAACGTCTAAAACTAATGGCCCAAGATTCCGCATGAAAAAATTTCAGAAATAAAAGTGCAAAGTAAACTAAAAGTAATTCGAAAGTAGAAAAAGAGAAACGCAGTTAACAAAACAATAATCAGGCAAAATGTAGAAAATTAAAACAGAAAGCTGTCTTTTTGAGGAAGAAAATCTAAGATAAAGCAACAGGGCTGCAGGAGAAGCTGTCTTCCCACCCGCGGGTCACCCCAAAAAAGTTCGTTTACTGGGGCTGCTTACCGTGGCCTGGGCTCCTCGGGGCGCACACCAGCCGGGAGCGGGCGCACGGGACCCTCGTGCCCTGACCCCTCGTGTACCCAGCCGCAGGGCTGGCCTCAGGAAGTGGGGCCCGTCAGACCGCGACACCACGTCCAGTCGCCAGCATGCTGAGCTGCACCCCCGTGGAAGCCGCTCGGCGCTCTGTCGGGGCTGCTGCGCAGGCCTGGAGGCAGAGCGGAGGCTTCTGCGCCCGTGAGCACACGCCCACACCGAGTCACAAGTGGCGGGCTCCGCAGCAGGAGAGCATGGAAACGCTGACGAGGCCTGGAGAACCAGGGGGCCTCTTCAAGGAGGACGGTCCAGCGGCTGAGGGCCGCACGCCCCCAGGGCTCTCTGGGGAACAGCGAATGAAATGGGGCTTCCCACGGCCTGGGCCTGCTTGGGCCTCCTGGTTACGGGTGGCGCGGCGGCCTGGCTGGGGCTGTCCCAGGAGCGGCCGGCAGGCCCACGGAAGCCCAATGGCAGGGCGGCAGCAGGCAGCTGTGAGGCCCACCGCCAAAGTTGCTTTTGCTTTTCTTGCCGCGTGGCCTCGATGAAGGGGATGTGGAGGGATTCGAGGTGGAAAGGCCGGAGCTGGAGCCTTTCAGGGGCCTGCGTGGCCGGGACGGCACAGATGTTGTGGAGGCCTAACAGCGCGTTGGGATGCGTGAGGCTTCTGAGGGGCTCTGTGCGGACGCTCTGCCTGGCCAGCGTGAACCGGAAGTGGTTACTGGCAATATTTTCACAGTCTCTCCGAGGGAGCGGCAGCCCGTAGGGGTCTTCTTCCTGCATGCCTGGTTCCCCGTTGTCTGCTGCAGAGGTTTCACAGGCTGGTTTGTTCTGTGGCCTTGTTCAAACTACTGGGAGACTGGTTTTTATGATGATGGGCTCGAGACTCTTCCAGAAGCCATTATCCTCATCCCAGCAGGACTCGCGCCTAATCTTCTCCAGGTTGCTCTAGTTACAATCCTGGTGAATCAGTGGCTGCACCTGCTCCAGGAGATGCCGGAAGAGCACAAAGTCATGTTCTTGCCAACAAATGGTGGCCAAGTAATCCATCTTCTCTAGCTCAAACTCTGACTGCAGATCTTTGATCTCCACACATCTCTCTCTCTATATATATATATATTTCTAATATCTCTAAGTATATATATTTCACAAATAGAAAAGGAATTATCAAAAACATTCTCACAGAGAAGAGTTTATGATTAGATGTTTTTGCTAAGAATTCTGTCAAACATTCAATCCTGAAGTTTTTCAGATAAAGCAGAGGAGGATGGAACTCTCCCAGACATCTTTTGAGACCAGCTAACACTAAAGATGACTCTGACAATGAAATTAGAAGTAAAAAAAAAAAAACTGCAGACAAATATCCGTTAGGCACAAAATCTTTAACAGAATTATCAAATTGAATCCCACAATATATGAGGGAAATACATTATGAACAAATAGGATCAATTCCAGGAATAGAGGGTTATTTGAAGTTGCTTAAATTAATCAGTATAATTCATCATATTAACAGAATAAAGGAGATAAAACATGATCATTTCAATAGATGCAGAAAAAAAATTTAACAAAATTCAACACTCCTTATCCATTAAAAAAAAATTCTCAGCAAACAAGGAAGAGAAAGAAACTTCCTCATTTTGATAAAAGACATTTAGAAGGAACATAAAGCTAATATCATACTTAATGTTGAAATAATGCTTTTCCTGTAAGATTAGGAACAAGACAATAATGACTGCTCTCACATTTAACATTGTACTCAAATATTTATACTTGATCCATGTGCATAAAAACTGCAATTTTATAACCTGTGTAGGTTTTCATGCTCCACCACTACCATCAAGATGCAAAACCATGCCACAGTTGCCTTTCGTTTATTGATTTCTGATTTGATTATGGTTAAAGAACACATTCTGCATGATGTCAATTCTTTTAAATGTGTTGAAGTTTGTTTTATGGCCTAGGATATGGTCTATCTTGTGGAATGTTCCAAGGACACTTGAAAAAAAAGTGCATTTTTATGTCGTTAAATGGAATATTATATTTATGTAAAATATATTCCTTTGGTTGATGGCATTGTTCAGATCTTTTATGTCTTTGCTGATTTTCTGTCTAAGAGTTCCTTCGATTTTTGAGGGGGATAGCTGGGTTGAAGTTCCCAATTATAATTTCAAATTTATCTTTCTCCTCTGAGGTCTGTCAGTTTTTGCTTCACACAGTTTGAGTCTCTGTTGTTTGGTGCGTACACATTTACAATTATTGTCTTCATTTTTTGGGGGGTCTTTTATCATTATATATTTGAGGAGAGGAGGCTGTGTTTTCAATGGCAGTCTAATATTTAAAGCCTTCGCAATCTTGTTGTGGTCTGCTTGGTTTGTCTGGTGCTGCTTGGGTTTCTGCTGGTCTCTGTTGATGAGTGGGCAGAACAGGTTTTCCCAGAGCAGCCAGGAGTGTCTCTTGGTGGGGAAGGCATGAGTTAGGATGCTTTGTTTTCTCAGTGCCCCCTGGTTGCCTTGATATCCCCAGCTGGGAGAGAAAAGTCTCAGCCTGTGGAAGTAAACAGGCTTCCCCAGACTGCGGCACTTGCTGTAACTGTGTTCCTTTTTATTCTGCCTGTGTCCCTGGGTAGGGGAGGGGAATCTCAGGCTTGTGAGCTAAGAGGCTTCCCAAAATGGGAAACCTACTGTAGTTGAGTGTCTCCTGCAAGTTCTGCTTTTCCACATTTTTGTCTCTTGACAGAAAAGGGGTGTCTTAGCCCCAGTGGCATAGAGAGTGCTTCCCCTGGCCACTTATTTTTGGGGGCTGCCAATTGATAGCCCTTGCCAATGGTGTGCAGCTTGCCTGAGTTGCCATAGGGACTCCTCTGTGGCTGTGGGGAGGAGGACTGGGCTGCCTTCTCTTGCTAGATGCCGGTTTGGAAACATTCAATCTGTATGGCTTTCCTCTGTTGGTTGGGAGGACACAAGACACCCTGCCGCTATGCTATTCTTCCATTCCTGTGGTCACAGACCAACTTCTCACCTTCCTCCTACTATCTTCAGATTTCTCCTGTATTTGTCTGTTGTTCCGTTTCTAGGGTTTATAGTTGTGCTTAATGGTGAGCAGAGGGAAAAAATAGGTCTACACCATCTTACCCAGACTGGAAGTCTTTCACAGAAATTTCTAAAAAGAAGAAAAAATTGGAAAACTTATATTACTGTAGATTTCAAATCTTATTATAAAGCTACAGTAATCAAGAGAATGCAGTACTGGTAAGAGGATAGACACTAGATTAAGAGAACAGGAGAGAGGGCCGGCCCCGTGGCGTAGCAGTTAAGTGCTTGCACTCCGCTGCTGGCGGCCTGGGCACGGGAT
The DNA here is from genome assembly GCF_057802395.1 of Ceratotherium simum simum. Taxonomy (NCBI): domain Eukaryota; kingdom Metazoa; phylum Chordata; class Mammalia; order Perissodactyla; family Rhinocerotidae; genus Ceratotherium; species Ceratotherium simum. Next base: position 31,398,554 of record NC_141928.1, on the reverse strand, counting down.
CCCGGGGATCCCGGGCGCGCACTGACGCACTGCTTCTCGGGCCATGCTGTGGCTGCGTCCCACGTGGAGTAGAGGAAGATGGGCACAGATGTTAGCCCAGGGCCAGTCTTCCTCAGCTAGAAGAGGAGGATTGGCATGGATGTTAGCTCAGGGCTGATCTTCCTCACCAGAAAAATAAATAAATAAAATTAAATTTTAAAAAAACAGAAAACCAAAAAATTTTTTAAAAAAAGAGAACAGGAGAGAAAGTATACAAATAGAATCATCATATATTGTTAATTTATTTTCCCTAAAGTTTCCAAGGCAATTAAATAGGGAAAGCAAATATTTGTAAACAAGGTACCTGAAGAACTATATATCTGTATGAATACAAATGAATAGTACACAAGAAGTAAATATAAAGTGAGTCATGGATTTAAATATAAAGACTAAAATTATAAAATCTCTATAAAAATGTTTATGACTCTGATATTATCAAATATGTTTTAGATAGTAATATAAAGCAAGAATCATAAAATTAAAACAATAAATGATAGATTGGAATTTATCATAGTTAAAAACATTTGATCTTTGAAAGACACCATAAAAAAAATAAATAGCAAGGTACAGATTGGACTAAAATATTATTGATAAATCTGACAAAGGACTTGTATCTATAATATATAAAGAACTCTTACAACTCAATAGTAAGAAAAGAATCAACCCAATAGAAAAAATTGACAAATGATTTGAACAGATGATTAATAAAAGAGCATATACAAATGTCTAATAAGCATACATTCTCAACAGCATTAATCATGAGGGAATTTCAAACTAGGAACACCATGGGACACTAATGCACAACTCTTAGAATGGCTGAAATTAGAAAGATTTAGGTTCACAATTGTTGGTGAAGAGGTGGAACAACTTGAACTCTCATACCCTGCTGGTTGAATATGAAATGGTACAACTACTTTGGAAATCTGTCTAGCAGTTCCTTTAAAAGTGAAATATTCACCTATCATGAAGTTCAGACATTCTATTCCTAGGTATTTAACCCGAAGAAATGACAACATATGTCCACACAAAGAATTGTACAAGAATATTCATAGTAGCTTTAGTCATACTAGTGAAAAACTGAAAAAAACATGAGTTGGTGTTTTCATCAACTGGTGAAAGGCTAAGCAAAATGTGGAATATCCATGCAAAAGAATGCCACTCAGCAATGAAGATGAACATGACACTGATACAAAAAACCAACATGATGAATCTTAAAATCATTATGCTGAGTGAAAGAAATCAGAAATAAAAGTGTCTGTGATACATGATTCTATTTATATATATATATTTTAGAAGAAGAAAACCAATCTATCGTGACGGTAAAGGGTGTAAGAAGGATAGCAAAGTGATACAAAGAAACACTTAGTGATGGAAATGTTCTGTACCTTGATTGCAGCAGTGATTTTACAAGGGTATACATATGTCAAAATGCATCCAATTGCACATGTTAGTTAAGAATATCTTCCCTTTTCTCCTTTCTCATGGGACCTAGATGAATAAAGAAGAAACTGATTATACATCAGATATGTCAAGATATTCCTAAATTGTTTCTCTACATCTCAGGATACAGACTGCTTGTCATTGTTTCCCATACAACTATGTATGTCAAGGTATAGTACAATCAAACTGTTAAAAAGTATGTTTTTGGGGGGAACTGGCCAGGTGGCATAGCGGTTTATTCGTGTGCTCCACTTTGGCGGCCCGGGTGGTTCGCAGGTTTGGATCCCAGGCATGGACCAAGGTACCACTTGTCAAACCATGCTGTGGCAGCGTCCCATATAAAGTAGAGGAAGATGGGCATGGATGTTAGCAAAAAGGGCAGGATTGGCATTGGATGTTAGCTCAGGGCTAATCTTCCTTACCAAAAAAAAAAAAAGTGTTTTTTTAGGAAAAAAGAATCATATTGGGATTGGGTACAGAGAAGATACAAGTGTTAGAATAAATATTTTTAATTTCTACACTGTGCACCCTATGTTGTTTAAATTGTTTTCACAGAGCATATACTCAAATTATAATTTTAAATTGCAATAATAAAAATAGAAAACAATGCTATTCATTTTCCCATCAATCAAAGATAATCACTGTCAATATTTTAGTATATGTTTTCTCACAATTTTCTTTCTATTTTTTTCCCAAGGAAGCTGCTTTGATTATAAAATAATATATGGTTACTGTAAATAATTTGAATGTACTTGCTGTCATTAAGAAGAAAATAAAAATCATCTAAAATCTCTTTATACTGATAACCATCAGCAACAATTTGGTGATCATTCATTGAGACATCTCTTTTATTTATGTGTATGCATCCCTCCACACACCCATATATAATTTTTCATAAATCGAATTATGTTATGCATGATAATTTTATCATAACTTTTTAAAATGCATTTCTATTTATGTTTATACAGTGAATATGATGCTAAAACACTGTGTAATAAAAATGTCTATGTTATTAAAATGTTGGGTGAATATCAACCATACCCGGATTTAGAGTAGTTGGCAATACCATTCATACAAAATAAAAATTCTCAATTTTGCAATAGAGAAAAGTAGGCAATATGACTAAAATTACACAATAAAATTGCGTAGGTCAGATTGATAAATTACAAGAAGATTATGGAAGACCAGTGATTTGATATCATCAAGGAAGGCATCAGAGTGGGAGAAAATTGGAGAAATCTGACGGTAATATAAAATGGCCATTTTTTTATACAGATAATAGATACCAATGCCCCAAAACAGTTGGATTCATAACAGGGTTTCAAGCAAAAGCAAACATGCTGAATATAGGGTGTATTCATTTTCTATTGCTGAATATTAAATTACCGCAAATTTTGCAGCTTAAAAGAACACAATTTTATTACCCTGTCGTTTCTGTGGGTCAGGAGTCTGGGCACAGTTTAGCTGGATCCTTCATTCAAGGTCTCACAAGGCTGACATCAGTGTGTCAGCCTTCTTATCTGGAGGCTTGACTAAGGAAACATCTGTTTGCAAGCTGATTCAGGTTGTTAGCAGAATTCAGTTCCTTGCAGTTGAAGGTTGAAGACAACATTTTCTTGCAGGCTGTTAGCTGGAGCTCGCTCTCAGATCCTAGAGACTGCCCTTGGATTCTAGTCACATGGTTCTCTCAAAACCTGGCAGGTTATTTATTCAAGTCCAGCAGGAGAATCTCTGTCACGTCAAGTCTTCCCTGACTCTTTCTATAGCTGATCTCTAGATTATCTTTTAAAGGGCTCACCTGATTAGGTCAGGCCCACCCAGAATAATGCCCCTTTTGATTAACCTAAAGTCAATATATTAGGGATTTTAATTATATCTACAAAAACCCTAAATCTTTTGCCATATAAGGTTACCAAATCACAGAATCAATATCTCATAATATTCACAATTTTCTCCTAAATTCAAGGGAAGGAGATTATGCAGGGTTTGTACATCAGGGGATGGGAGTTTTAGTATTCAACTTAGAATTCTATCTACCATGTAGGGGAAACATAGGAAGGAAAACCTACTTTTACTATACTATAGAAAGAAGGCAATTTTAAATGTTTTGGGGTCATATTCTGAAAAGTGTCAAATTTTAAGAAAAAAACAGTTTTTCATATATGTGAGACATAGTTGTTTTATTACTTTAACCTAGATGTAGTAGTTTAACAGAGAAGTTCATACTATTTGAACTACATTTATAAAGAAGAAAATAAATGTGTAAAATCTGTGTTAAAAAACCAGCAAAAATTGCTAAAAATTTCTTCTTTTTCTACTTTATAATTTGTAAATTCCTAAATTAGTATTAGTAATCCCTTAATAGGTAGTGGTCTATAATACAGAATCCAGGTCTGGAATGCCTGGGCCTGACTGCTGGCTCTGCCACTTTCATGACCTATGGCTTTGGGCAAAATCTTAACCTTTCTGTACCACAGTTTGCAAAATAGTCAATAATGCTACCTACCTTACAATACTGTTCCTAGGACTAAATAAATTAATTATATAAATTACTTAGAACATTATTCACTACTTATTAGGTGACATATAAATACTTCAGATATTATCTTTTGTAGCGTTTTAAAAGTCACTTCACATTGAAATAAGATTTGGAAGAATGTGGTACTGATCTGCTGATTGCGTAAATCATGAAATTAAGTGAAGTTAAGTAATTAGTTCAAAATTACAGAGTTGAAATTCACTCCTAGGCTGTGTTGTTCATGATGTATTGTTTCTACTTGGCAGCATTTCATAATCCTTTGAGAGAATACCAGATATATTATGACTCTCAGAGGCTAGATTTTCTTTTTCAATTAATCACTCACTCTGCTGAATGACAACTATTTTACAGGGATAAATAAGCTGGTTTATATCCAAGACTATCAATCTGCTGCTCTCATAGAGAAAAGACAATTGGCTGACATAAAATTCTAGATGTGCAATATTTCTCCTCATAATCCATTGCAAATTTCCTCTTTATTCGGTCATATAGAATTACAGGAAACAAGTCTGAGCCTAGCTTTTGTTTATAAAGCTTTGCAGCCCAGGCTCTAAAGGATATTTTGTTTAAATATCTACTTAGAATTTTGTCCACATGTATAAAGTGTGATTTTTATTCCATCATTTTTTTCTGGTGTGTTAAATTGACTGTTTTGTTTTTTTTTTTTCCCTATGTCTTCAGTAATAGTTTGGGGCAAATTTAATAGAGGTAGAATTGTGGTTACAAGCCAATTGTACCTTTAAATTAAAAGGCCCTTATTTCTACTAATCAATATGTTTCATCACTATAAATTCATAAATGTTCAGTATGGACAATTTTAATAAATACAGAAATATTTAAATCAAAAAATAAAAATAAATATTGGACTTTATAATGAATCACATCATAATCCATTTGTGGTAAGTAATGAAAGCCACATTTATTTAGCAAAAATGTTAACGTATCAAACAGCAAATAATATAGAGGGTGATTTTAATCTGCCCTCATTGAGAATTAGTGAAACTGTCTTTCACATATGACCAAAAATAAATGTTTGGTCCAGCTCAGAACTAATTCTTATTTTGTGTATATGAAAATTAATAAAGGAAAACCTCATTTAAAATGGAGTTAGGAGCCCAGAACCCAGTACCACTTGAGGTAGATTACAAGAAAGGTAGTCCATTACAGACCCCAACAGGAGCATCAACAGGAAAGAATAATCAATTACAGGAAGAAATGTACATTTCATCAGAACAGAAGTGGACTCCCCCAGCAACTCAGCCAATGAGAAGCCATCACCACGCTGAACTCTTGCTTTTCTCCAGTGGACTTTCCTTCAAAACAACTCCTCCCAATTTCCTCCTTTTTCCCTATAAAGTGACTTTCCTCTCCTTTGATTGTTGGATTTGCCTATGGTTCGCCATTGTATGCACATCCTGAATTGCAATTCTTTGGCTATTCCTGAATAAACTTGTTTTGCTGGTAAAATAACTTGGCTGTTTTATTTTTAAGGTTGACATGTGCTTCGTATCAATATCTTTTGTAGGCCCTACTGTGAATACCATCTAGTTTAGAGCTCATAGATTTGAACTGGAATGGCTGTTTCTTTGTGTTTGGGATTTGACGTCAAACTCTCTGGTTGCAGTTGCTCAAATGGAAGACTTTAAAGATTTTATTTATTCATTTTTTTCCCCCCAAAGCCCCAGTAGATAGCTGTATGTCATAGGTTCACATCCTTCTAGTTGCTGCACGTGGGACTCGGCCTCGCGTTGGACGGAGAAGCGGTGCCCTGGGGCGCGCCCGGGATCCGAACCCGGGCCGCCAGCATCAGAGCGCGCGCACTTAACCGCCAAGCCACGGAGCCGGCCCTCAAATGGAAGACTTTAAATATAGCGCCTGCACTGATTGTATTTCTCTGTCTGGGCTATATATTCCTCCTGTTGCTGGCCTTTAATCTTATCTCACTCCTTCACTTGCCTTGTCCTGAGCTACTCAAAATCACACAATTAACTAAAAACAGTATTTACTGATATAAGCAATTGTTTTGACTCCCCCATATTTAACTTTCTTAATACTGCTATTCATTTTGAACTACTAATTATAATTGAGTGAATATTAAAAAAAAAAAAGAAAGCTGAGATCACCAATGAATGATGCCTGTCTTCCCTGTAGGTACTCAATAAATATTTCTTGACTAAAAAACATAAAGCTATTTTCCCACTAGATATTTGTTTCATTTGAAGGCCAATGATGAAAGTCAGTAATATATATTTTCTAAGCTTATACTTTGAACTGATGTTTCATTAAAATTTTCAGTCACAAAGAATTGCTTAATTGTGTAGTAGGGCCATACTCAAGATATCCAATTACATTTTCTCCAATTAACTTTTACTAGCTGATGTTTACAAGTAATTTAGGTGAAATTAGGTGTGAAGGTTAAATTACTGTAGCAATCAGAGGTGTATTTAAGTGGTAGAATGTAGAGAAGGAACTACTTGTTCTTATAAATATGCATGTTAACACCACTGCCCTTAGGATATAACATCAACCCTCCCCACTTAATGCTAGTAATAAATCTCTATGTGCCATTGCTTTAGAATGTAAAACTCCAAGATGTATACTCATCCATTTAAACAAATTAGCTTTCCATAAACTGATTTTTAAACTATGCCCTTTAAAACAACACTTCATTTATTTGCTGATATTCTCCAATCTATCTTTTTTGCTGTAACATTTTTGAAATTCGTACCTAAACTTCCAACTAATTATTACTAACTTTTCCGTTAAAAGTGTCCCTCAGAATTTTCTAAATTGAGCTTTATCAGTCTCCAATATAACTTTACTTTCTCATAAATTCTTGATTTACATGTAGAGTGTTGCCCTCTTCTAAAACACAAATTTTATTTATCCCCGTTCCCCACCCCCAACTTCCTTAATTGGCCCCTAAAATCTATTTTTTCAATTACAAGAAAAAAATTTGTTTCTCCAATTCATCTCCCAGAGAATTTATTAGAACCTATTTTAGGAATAATTTAGTAGTGCTAATTTTTTAAAAAGTAAAAAATGCAAATAAGTCCCAGCAAAATAAAAATGGTCTCCAATCCCATAACTTGGAATTACTTGTCATTAGAATGTTCATGTATAAACTCTGGTTTCTTACATGCTGTCAAAAACATATTTAACAACATATCATTCAGCATGCTCAGTTTATTCTAGTTTTAGGGCTTCTGTACTAGTTGTTTTGTTCTCCCTGGACAGTTCTTTTAATTTATCTGCATTGTTATATCTGAAGTGTGTTTTTTGTACATATCATGTAAGTGGATCAAATTTTTTTCCATTCTGATAATCTCTGTCTCTTATTAGCATGTTTAGACTGTTTACATTTAATGTAATTACTGATATGTGTGGATTTAGATCTACTATATATTTTTGTTTGTTTGTTTTCCACTTGTCTTCTTTATTTCTCTCTTTCCCCCTTTTTGAGAGGAAAATATTATTTGACTTTTTTCTAGTATTATGTTTTAACTTTATTATGATTTTGACTATATAATTTTTTTTCCTTGCAGTTGCTCTAGGAATTACAAAAGACACAGTTAGCCTTTCATGGTCTACTAAGCATCAGTACCTTAAAACTTCAATTATGATGTAGAAACCTGACCACCATATGGGGCAATTCATGCCATAGTTGTCTTATATATTACATATATACACATAGAAAACTCCAGCAGATGTTATAATTTTTGCTTTCAACCATCAGAAAAATTTTAAAGAACTCAATGAGAGAAGAATAGTCTCTTATGTTTACCAGGATGTTTACCATTTTTGTTGTTCTTTCTTTCGCAGTGTCATTGCTCTTTAGTCTGAAGAACTTCCTTTAGAAAATATTTTTAGAGCAAATCTGTTGACTATGAATTGTCTTAGTTGTCCTTCATCTGAGGATGTCATTATTTCACTTTCATTCCTAAAGGATATTATTACTGAATATAGAATCATAGATTTATGGGTTTTTTCTTTCAAGCCTTTAAAATGTTGGACCACATCCTTCTAAGCCCCACAATTTCTGATGAGAAATATGCAGTCATTTGAATCATTGGTCTCCGGTAGGTATGATTCATTTTTTTTCCTCTGGCTGCTTTCAAGATTTTATCTTTGTCTTTAGTTTCTCAACTTTGATTATAAGGTATCTAGCTCTGCATTTCTTTAGATGTATTCAGTTGAGGTTCACTCAGCCTCTTGAAGCTCAAAGTTTATTTCCATTTCCAACCCTGCAAAGTTTTTGGCCTTTATTTCTTCAAGTAATTTTTTAGAATTGTACTCTTTCTGCTCTACTTCTGAGATTCCATTTATAAGAATTTTAGACCTTTTGTTATTGTCTCATAGGTAAATGAGGATTTTTTTCTTTTTTTCCTAATCTTTTTTTTCTCTCTATGTTCAGAGAGGATAATTTCTTTTGATCTATTTTGAAGTTCATTGACTCTTTCTTCTGCCATGTCTATTCTGCTATTAAGTCCATCCAGTGAGTTTTTTATTTTAGTTATTGTATTTTTCAGCTGTAAATTTCCACTTGGTTCTTCTTTATATCTTCTATTTCTTTGTTGAAACATTCTATTTAGCATTTGTGGTAGGAGTGTTCCTGGTTGCTAATCTGAACATTTGTATATGCTTTAAAGTATCTGTGAGGTCTGTGTTGGTGTCTGTTGATTACCTTTACCTATATGAACAGAAGTGTATGTGGTGCTTCATATGCCAAATAATTTTGGATTGTATTCTGGACATTTTGAGTATTATGCTGTGAGACTCTGGGTTTTGTTTAAATCTTATGGAAAATGTTTTTATTTTTATTTATGCAGGCAATACAGCCTGGTTATATCCAGGACACAAGTACCAACCCACCATCCTTTGGCTGTGGTTTCAACGTTGTTCAGTTGTCAAAGCCTTTGTAGAGCTCTTCAAATCTGTCCTGGATGTGTTCCACCTAGCAATCAGAGACCTCAAGATGACTAATCTCTTAGTTCAGTTTCTCAAAGTCTTTAGTGTGCTTATTAGGATCACATCCATGCATGCATACCTTAGAGGTGAGCCCCAGAGTTCATAACCTCTATGGTCTGGATTTCCTGACCTCGTCCCTCTCTGTGATCTGTATGGTAGCTTCTGGTTTCCTGGGGCTCCCCTTTCTAGTCCTTTGAACAGAAACTTATGACTTCTAAGTTGTGGAAAGACAGAGATAAAAAATCAAGGAGATGGGGGAGGTTAACTGAACCTTCTTGAAATGGTAGCTCCACTCAATGGAAAGGAAGTTTCCTTTTCCTCAGAGTTTGGCTCCTCTGGGTTCTCATTCCTGGATGCTGCCCCCATAGCATGAGATTGCTTAGGGCTGGGGAATGAAAGAACAGAGAAAAATAATAAAGAAGGAAGGGAGGGAGGGAGGCAAGGAGGGAATCAGGAAATTTCTGCACTCTCTTCTTCATTAGAAGTTTTACTTCCAGCAACTCAGCCAGAGCTAGAGGGCTTTACTTACAGCTCTCTCTGTACCTCTCTACTCACTTCTGATTTCCTGATTTCAGTCCTTTCAAGTTGGAGTAGGATGGGGGCTACTGGAAGGAAAAAAAAAAATAGTAAACTCACATCCGGTTTGGTGGTACTTCAAAACCTAGTGTTCTTCCTTGATCCCTCTGCTCCTGTTTATTTTTCAGAGTCCTCAAATTACTGTCCTATTCATTCTGTCAGGTTTTCTATTTATGACAAGGTGAAATGTGCTTACTCTATTATTGAGAACCAGCCTTCTCTGGATTAGCAGAACTAACTAGTCTTAAAGTCTCTTTCCAAAAGTCAACCCCAACAATGAGGCCCTCACCTCTCAACTAGTCATCTTTTCAGAATATTTTTCTTCCATTCATATTGTTTTATTTTTGCATAGCTTTTAATCACTATATTATAATTTATCTATTTATTGAGCATCTACCTTATCTCACCAAGATATAAATTCCATACAATCACTGTACAAGACAACATCTATGTACTCATTCACATTATCTTTTTCATTTACCACTTATCTTCAGCTCCTGGATTTGATAGGTGCCTAATAAACTTTTGTTAAATTAAACATTGAATGTCATTACATATTTCCCTAACACATTATTTCACTTTAGGCATAACATTTTACTCTTATGAAGGTACAAAAAGTTGAATATATGGCTATGATTGCAAAGAAAAAACAATATTCATTTTTCTCACCTTTTTTTCTGTACTACCTGTGTACAGGCAATAGAATGAGCTTGATACATACTTAATCAGAAAATCATTTTAAGTAGTTTCCAATATTAACACATTAAATATATTAATATTTTAATATTAAAATATAAAATTAAAATATTATAAACAGTATGATGCTAAATCAAATGTGAAGTTTTAATTTAAAATACAAAATTTGATTATCAGTTGGTTGTGAACATTTCTTTTATTCCAGTGTGCACTGCATAATATCATCTGTTTCCTTTAATAATGACATTTTCACTCTCTACATGCCCACTCTGCTCTCTTACTATGATCAGCATTCTCTTCGCCAGCCATGTTCTCTCTAAGATAATATGATAAGGGAAACATTTTATTCAGTTACCTTTGATAGAAATGGTCACTTGGTTGAGTATTAAAATAAATTCTTAAGTACCTCTTTTTTCGCACAGTATATATTGCAGTTATAGAAGTATTACACCAGACCCTCTTCTCTGACAACCAAAAACTTTTTATTGGCTCATCTAAAATGTTTGTCAACTTCCTTTTTTGTTAAAATAACTTATTTTCCACCTTTCCCTAGCCATCATGCAAACAGGCCTTTAAAGACCTAACACACAGGCAGCCAGACCTGCCAGGCAGTCTGAATCCTAGCAGTAAACTCAGCTTCAGTTAAAGCCACGTCTCTCCTCCCCTTCTCCCTCCAGATCTTCTCCCCTGACACCAACGTGATAGTAATAACCAAGAGTTGGTGAATTCAATGAAATTATTATCCAAATATTCAACATGAAATCCAAAAGTTAGACAGACAGAAAAAAAAAGGATTTTTGTTACATTCTGGTTAAGATCAACTTCTTATTCATCTTGACTAATTTCAAGGTTTGGGATTAACTAGAGAAAATACATTAATAATTAAGTGCTCTATATATCTTTAATTCTATGTTTTTAGAATAAGTTCTTTATAAGATTATTCTGAGAGGAATGAACTTCATATAATTTGTTTGAATACATCGTATGTGGAAATCCTTTGGAAATTTTAAGGACTACACAGATGCAAGAATTATTATTTTTACATATTTTTATGACAAATTCAGACAAAAAACTATAGAAAGAACATGGGGGGTAATAGAAGTCTTCAGTAAAATAAGAGATTATATCAAAGAATCTAATACATTTTACTTTTGGAAAAAAAACAGGAATATTTTTATAATCTCTAGACCATTAAACATGGAGTTAGTTTGGGGCATAATCATAAACGATGTTTACAAAGGGTAAAATTGAGAAAAACTAGAAGAGAACCTAAGCAAGTTATAGGAATACGACTTATCAAGCTAGTCTTGTTTCTGTCATTCATGAGGTTATATGTTACTGATTTGAAAATACAAAATAAATATTTTGTCCAGACTACAGCAAATAATTTGACAAAGTCTCTCATTATATCCATGTTTAAAAGGTGGAGCTTTATAAACTATATCCCAGGGAAATTCAGTGTATTGGCAAGCCCAGATCATTGTCTGTCTCCAGATGAGAAACTGTTGCGTCACCAACTAAGTGCCTCAAGAAACACAAAGGTGGGTTTGGAAGCAGTTAACTATTTTTCCAAGTTGTTTCTTTTCCTTTGTATGTTAAGGAGATGTAACCACCAACATCCTGAAACTGACCAAGTGAGAAACTCAAGGGAGATGGAACCACTAACCATCATGAGACTGACCAAGCCTCACCATAAGAGCCATGCCCATGACCTGTGCCTTATTTTTAATACAAAGATCTCTCCAGGAGGAGCTTGGGCCTCATTATGTCGAAATATGTTCTCCAACAGAGCCTGTGCAAGCGAATACCCGCCTCTCCCTTTTGAATATTCATTCCCCAACTGAAATAAAAGTCCCTGCTTTCCTTTGTTGGGGGACGCCATGACTTTGGAAATGATTCCTCATGGCTTTCTATTTGCTGCAAATACACTTTACTTTGTGAGACAACTTCCACTGGTGTAGAGTCTTCTTTAACTCCCCAGGAGGTGAGCCTACTTGGTTTGGTAACAGTTGCAGATCCACAAAACCAATTTACCACTCCCTCTGCACTTTTTTATCTTGGCTTTTCTGTTATGAGGCCTCCTGTCATTAGCAGATGAAACACAGGCTGTGGAGATTTCACTCTTTTCTTTAAAGAGTTTCTTTTCAGCTCTCTAGGCTCCCATTCATTTAGCCCCAGGATTCATTAAAAAACTTACGGAGAAAGCTGTCCATGTTGCCCCTGGGCCTTCAAGTCTTGAACTTGTTACTTTATTTCCTACCCATCAAAAACTTTGCTGGTTTCTCTGTTCTCCACGAGAGCTAAGCCAAATCTACAGCTTGCAACAAGAGTGAGTAAATGTCTCCCAGGAAAAAAGAGATTGGAAATCGTGAGTTCATTTCTGAGGGCTGCTTTCCACTGTGAAATTTTCGTCCCTCTACTCCTTGTTGCTTTCACAGTTCTCTCAGGCCTTTAAAAATGTGATTTTGTAATTTCTCCACTGTTTTTCAGTTCTTATCATTAACTGAATTGACCTTCCACATTTTATTACATCATAGCTGGAAGTGGAAATTGGAGTTCTCTCTTAATAATGGAAAAAATTAATGCCTTTTGGTAAAACTGAAGTGAAGATCTCTTTTATTTGACAATAACATCAAAAGATAGTTGACAAGTGAAATGTAAAATATGCAAATAGGGCCGGCCCTGTGGCTTGGTGGTTAAGTGCGCGCTCTGCGATGCTGGTGGCCCGGGTTCGGATCCCGGGTGCGCATCGAGGCACCACTTCTCCGTTCATCCTGAGGCCGAGTCCCGCATACAGCAACTAGAAGGATGTGCAGCTACAACATACAACTATCCACTGGGGCTTTGGGGGGAAAAATAAAATAAATAAAATCTTTAAAAAAAAAAAATAAATAAAATAAAATAAAATAAAATAAAATAAAATATGCAAATACATGTTTCTATGATTAAATTCACCAATTTATTTTCAGCAAAACATCATTTATCGTATTAAATTAATAGCTCAATTTTGAATCAAGAATAGTTTCATGAAGCATAACTGCATTTTGTTCAAAAGATAATATAGAAGAAACATTGATATAAATCAGAAGATAAACTGAAACATTGAAAAAATATTTATATATATATTTCTGGAAGACAGTACTAGTTTTACTTATTCCTCAGTTTTAATATTCCATCTTTTGAATGCTTGTAATACCTTATTTTCATCTTTCTTATGTTTTCCTTAGTAAAGAATGCATATATTAGGATATATTCAAATTATTTGTATATGTCATCTCCACATATAAGAATATGAGTTCCATGAGGAGAAGATTCTAATAGATTCATCTTTTTTTCTCCATTGCACCTATCACAGTGTCTAATAAATAATAACAGAGAGAAGAGAAAACAAACATTTATTGAGTGTCTACTCTTCTTCACTTGCTGGACATTTTACATATATAATGCCATTGTCTTACAATGTTTCTAAAAGATAGTTATTATTTCTATTTCATATATTCTGAAACAATGATCAGAGAGTTTAGGTAATTATGCACAGTAACACAACTACTATCAGGTGCAGTTGCTACTCTAAAACTAAGTTCGTTTGGCTCTAAAATCTTTTGTCTACACTATACTCTACGCTGTTCAAACAGTGGATATTGAATATATGTTTGGTAGAGGAATGAAAGAATAAATTATGTGATAAAGAAACAAAGTAAAATATATGTAATTTAGAATACGACCTTTAACATTCTGTTTATATTTAGTTGTTTAACGCTCACGTTTCCTGGGGCAATATTTTTCCATATAGTATAGATGAAGAGACAGAGGTTCAGAGAGATTAAATTATTTGTCTGATATGGGACAGCTGGTATGTAGTTTGGAAGAATTCTTGGCTGAGCTACTTGCAGATAGTGCAATTCACTCTTTAAATATAATATCTCAATAATTTGGAGTAAATTTTAAGAAGGCTAGTCTTAAATACTGAAATGTCATTTTTTTTTTAGTATTTAAGTGTTCAATTTACTAAACCATTCTTTTAAATAGTATAAAGTCCTATTACAAGTGTTTTTTTTTCCCTATTAATTTGCTAAGCAAAATCTCTCTTTATAGATAAATGCAAATGCTATTGGATAATTTCTTTAAGCTATCACACATCCAAATTAGTGATTCTGCTTTTAAAATTTATCTAGTTCCTTTTTCAAAATATGTAAATAATTATAAGAATATATTTGTAATTCGTTAGCAAAAAATAGTAAAGTTGGAAATGCTGCTTCATCTTTTCCTTTAGCCGAACTAATTCCTCCTTATCCTTCAGGCCTCAAGCTAAACTAAGGCTTTTCCTCAAGGAAAGCCTTCCTTGGTACCTCTCTCCATGTTAAGATAGATGCCATATTACACATACAGCTGTTTATTAAAAATATTTCTGATTGTTGAATACCGTTCATCTCCAGGGCGCTATAAGTTCTATGAGGGAAGAGACTATATCTGCTTTGCTTACTTTCCTCTATCAAGTGCCTCATTCACTTCCTGAATATAAAAATGTATTTGAAAAATGGTTGACTTACTGAATAAAGATTACTATCTCTAGCAGAGGTCTTTTTACATTCAAAGCATTTAATCTAAATATTTGCAGCTGAATACTCGAGTTTTTCAATATAAGACCAGACTATAATATCTTTCTATATTGTATCACCAGCAACTAGTAGTAGAAAATTGAATGAATGCACATTAACATTCACCTAATTTTATCTAGCCATATAGCATATATGTTTATTTACAAAAGCACTCTACCTTCAAGCTTTTTCTTCTCCTTTCCACAGGACTGAAATCAACATACATGATGATAAAATAGACATCATAAGCATGGTAAATTGCCAAATGGCTTAGGTACTATCATATGTAGAGTAGTTCATCTCTTGATTTATTTAATCACTACTGTCAGTTTGTAGATATGGATATGTATTTCTTTTCTGAATGCATTTTTCTCCCAAGTACTTGGTGTGCTGCTGCTTGGTGTAATTTCAAAACCTTTTACTGATAAAAACAAATGAAAATCACTTCTTTATTCAAACTACCAAGTCAAAGGGAAGTCATTTACAGCTGTTTTTTTCCTAAAATATGGCGGACAACAAAGTTGTTTTGCAAAAGATTTCATTCCTATACTTTGAAAAGAGGCAGGGCATGAAGTCAATTTTATTAGTGTGCGGAAAATGTTATTTCAGTTTTTTACAGCTTTTATATGCTATTTATTATGTGTTGTGATGAACAAGTCAAAAGTTTTCTGCAAATATCCCTTCATCACAGAGCTTACTATTCAAGCACACCTTCCTATGGAAGGAGATGAATTGTATTATGCAATAATTATTCGTTTATTTAATCATTTATTTAACAAGTATATATTGGGGTCTCATTAGGTAATAGGTACAATGCCAGGTTCTGCAGTTACAGAGGGGAATAGAACAGAACCAAATTTAAAGAGCTCATAGTCTCAGGCAGGCAGGGATGAATGCATAACTTGCAGGGCTCAGGGCAAAACAAAATTGCCCTCTGAATGCACAGTTATGTACCAGCCAGGGGTGGGCACGGCCACTATGCCCCACGCTGAGATGCCCCAGAGCATACACCTGACCCAGACTCTCCTTGTGCCTGCGCCAAGCCCAGCCTGGAGCACAGAGTTGCAGTGGTCACTGAGTGATGAGGGAGAGAGGGAGATGGAGTGGGGCCCAGGGCACCAGGTGGCAGAGGAGTGGGCAGTTGAGAACCCATTCTGGAGAGGTGGGAAGCAATAGGAAGCCAGATACCTATGAGCCAAGGCTCTAAGCCCCCTCCCCATCACACACACTCATCCTCCATTGTCCTATCAGACTTTACTTACAAAACTCAAATTCAAGATAAAATTATTAAAAATTTCAAGACAATGACTGCAGATCATTGAAACCCAAATGTGTATCCCTTCTGAGAATCGGGCATTATGCAACTGCACCAATCATATTCCTATTAAGCTAGCCCAGCAAGCAGGAGAGGATAAATAGACAATTAAAAAGCATGGTGAAGCTTCAGTGGCAGAATATTATGGAGACCTAGAAGAGGAATACTCATCTCAATAAGGGTATGTCTTTGCATGTGTGTATTCAGGTGGGCAGTCAGGGAAAATTTCTTTAAAAATGTGACTTCTGAGCTGAATCTTAAAAATGGATAAGAATGGGCCAACTTAAGAGGTAAGAGAAAAGTATTCCAGGTAGAAAGAGAAAAATCAGCTAAGTCACAAATTCAATAAAAGTGTGTGTTTTCAGCTTAGAACAATTTAGTGTTTCTGGAGCCTAGAAATTGAAGTAGGGAGATGTAGAAAATGAGGTTGAAGAAAGCAGGTCAGTGCTGGGCTTTG
The DNA here is from genome assembly GCF_057802395.1 of Ceratotherium simum simum. Taxonomy (NCBI): domain Eukaryota; kingdom Metazoa; phylum Chordata; class Mammalia; order Perissodactyla; family Rhinocerotidae; genus Ceratotherium; species Ceratotherium simum. The sequence continues at coordinate 31,381,926 of NC_141928.1, read as the reverse complement.
TGTGTCTTATTAAGGAGCTTAGGTTCATCGTGTAGAAAATTGGGAGTCACTAAAATTTTTTAAATATGAGAGTATCATGGCCCAAATTGATGAGATGCATTTCATCTGACACCAGCCTGGAAGAAGAATACAAACAAGGACCAGACAGTCCTTTCCCAATGACACTTTATTATTGGAATATGGAATCAATCTGAACAGAAGTGGGGTGGAGAGGGGCAGTAATTGAGATTCATATCTTAAGTATCTAAGACATCCATAGTGTAACTGATATAACTGACATTAACCTGAATTAAAGTGATTACAGTTATATAAGCATATGTGTGTGTATGAGCGAGAGAGAGAATGTGTATGTATGTGTATTGTCAGTTTGTCCAAGTTTGGAATTGAGACTTAAGGTATAAATAAGTTTCAAATATATATACTCCATATATACATTCAAATTCGTTCTGATAGAAAACCTGAAGTTTTTCTTATCAAATTCAAATTTTTGCATTTGTGGGCTTGATGACATTATGCTTGCTACTTAATATTTATAACAAGCATTCCAGGTGATTTTGAATCAGGCCCATGAACCGTATTTGAGCAAGTCGGCTCTACCATGTGAGGTCAAAGAGCTCTCCACCATGTGGTGTGGTGGGATTGTTTTGGGCTGTTTCACGCTTGAAAGTAGACCCTAAGAATGGCTGGAGAATGGTATGTTACTTCATCTGTGCTCAAGTCTTAAGAAGACTTTGGCTTTCTATTTTTTCAGGTTTGTCTTTTTACACTTCTATTCTACCATCCGAATACTAAGAGCCCATGAGTTTATGAAAATGAAAATAATAAGTATTGTAATTGAATGCTTATTTTGTGCCTTTCACTATGGTAGGCACTTCTCAGGCCTTATTTTCTTAAAACTTCACATCAAATCCTTGAGTTATGTACAGCGTGGGAGATCAAAATTTGGCCACCCCAAAATATGTCTCTTTACTTTGATTATTTCCTCTGATGGATATTTGACCTCCCCCACTAATTGCCTAAAGAAATTTAACTCTGGGTATGGACAAACTGGCAGGGTCCTCGCTAAGCCCATTCTTATCAAAGTTCTGTTTACCAAACATTTACAAGATACAAAGGTATCTCCCTCTGTGTACTGGGAAGAGGGGGGGATGACCTTATCTCTGGAAACTCTTATCAGTATGGAAGGAGAGGACTTAAATCTGCATACCCTTGGTTGCTGTGCTTTCTGGTAATGTCCCATAGCTGTCTCCTTCCCCATCCCCAACATCCTCCATTGTCTTTATCTAAATCTATTTAAGGTGAAAAACCTCTGCCATTTGTTGAGAAACTCAGTTTCCCTGGTTTCTCCCATGTATACATGTTACCAAACTTTGTTTTATTTTCTCCTGCTATTTGGTTTCATTTCAATTTAATTTGTAGCTCAGCCAGGAAGGACCCCGAGTGGGTAGAGGATACTCTTCTTCCTCCCCCTTCAACAGCAAACAAAGATTTAGAGAAGTTAGTAACAGGCTCAAGAGCATAGAACCAGGAAGTGCCTGAGGTGAGATATGAACACAGAGCATCTGCCTTCAGAATACTGCCCTTGAACTCTATTATGGCCTTAGCGGAGAAGCAGGCAGTATTTAGTCTGCTTTTGTCAAGATGAATCTTAAAATCAGTCATTGTGCTCCTATGTGGTTCAGCCCAGTATACCAACATTATGAGACCCCAAAAGCCCTATAGAAATAAAATGACCTTTGCCCCGAGTCTCTCTTCCACACATTTCTTTCAGGAACCTGCGCAAGCTGGACAAACTGGTTGGGATTTGATGATTCAGAGTCACAGAAATTTCTCTCTGTCTTTTTATTGAAAAGCAAAAACAGAAGACTTTGTGGCCATGAATCTTTCACTGACAAACTCAGAAGACTGTTTCCTCATTTATGAAACAGAGTGTCCTGTTTGGGTTCCTGGACCCAATTCCGATGTGTGTGTTGGGGATAGGGGAGGTTTCCCCACACCAACAAGCAGTTCTCTGGACACCAGCTGGATGTCCTACAATTCGGCTGAATTCTGACACTATCTACCCAGAGCTAGATTCAGATTCCACAGATTGAGGGCTCAGGTCTGCAAGGCTGCTTCCCTCCCGCTTCAGACACCAGTCTAAGCTCAGGTTATTGCCAGTGCTTCTGACTGACTGTCTGCAGATTGGGGGTTCCCACGACCCCCTCCTTGGACTTCACATGCCAGTGTGTCACCCAGAGAAGTCCCTAAAACATTTTCCATGTCTAATGCTTTATTTTTAAGTTGTGCTCACTTATAGAAACCAAGGCAGAAAAATACCAAGTGGCCAAACAGCAGAACTGGTCCAAACCAGAAAGGTCCAAGATGGCGATGGAATGCCATGCTCAAAAGGAAATGTATGCAAAAGGTGCTGTGTGCAAGAAGGGAAGATCTGTGCATGCCCCAAATGCCCCAACCTGGGGCGATGAGGTGGAGACCCCTTCAGCTTCACATCTCACAAGAACCATGCTCAACTTCCCTTCGAGGAGAAGGTGTTTTAGAGCACAAGCTCTGCCTTCTCCATTCATTGATCAATGAATAATATTTCTGCTCTGCTATTCTGAACCTGGTCTGTTCTATGAACCTGGTCTGTTCTACTGGTGTGGGCGACTCCAGGCAAAAGGACCCACTTGCAGGTCACTACCCCTTGGGGCTCGGTAACAGTTGCAAGTCCAGGTTGTCGCCTGTACTTCTGACAGACTGCCTATAAATCAGAAGTTCTACAACCGCCTCCTTGGGTTTGATTAATCTGCTAGAACAGCTCACAAAACTCAGAGAAACATGTTATGTACTGGATCCCCGGTTTGTTATAAAAGGATATAACTCAGGAACAGCTAGATGGAAGAGATGCATAAGGCAAGGTATGGGGAAAAGGCTCAGAGCTTCCGTGCTTTCTCTGAGCGTGCCACTCTCCCCAAATCTCCATATGTTCACCAACCCAGAAGCTCTCTGAACCCAGTCATTTTGGGTTTTTATGGAGGCTTTATTACATAGGCATGATTGATTAAAACATTGGCCACTGGCAATTGATTTCATCTCCAGCTCCTCTTCCCTTCCCAGAGGCCAGGGGGATGGGACTAAAAGTTCCAACCCTCTAATCACATGGGTAGTTCTCCTGCCAACTAGGCCCCATCCTTAGGTTCAGGAGTCACCTCATTAACATAACAATAGACACCTCTTTTGCTTTCCTCACTTAGAAAATTCCAAGGGTTTTAGGAGCTCTGTGCTGAAAACAGGGAGGAAGACCAAATATATATATCCTATTATGAATCACAATATCACATCTACATATATCATAATAATAATTAAATTAGATATTACTCATCAAGACACTTTTAAAACACTTAAGTATTGTAAAAATTTAGTTGTAAATTATTTTACAGAAGAAATGTGGAACTCAGATTAGTCAGAATTACAAATAACTTATAATCGAAAAATAGGAAATATAAAGAAAATGCTTGGAGGTGTTAGGAAAGAAGCAATTAAGAGATAGTTAAGCATCTGGGCTCATGTCTCTGAGAAACTAGTTTCTAATAAATATATCTAAAATATTTATCATTTATAAATCCCTGAATTGACTATTTTAAATTTGATATATAGACACAGTTATATCCACTATTCTTAGTTATTTTACTTTTTTCAGTGTATCAAAAATGTTCAAATGGATTGTATAATAATCTCAGAAACAGGTACAATATTTTTTTCCTCCAGAGAACAATTCTTAATATTCTGTAATATTTATGAAGATAGGAAACATAAATAAGAACACACTGCAAACCTCATAGCTGAACAGTTTCCTAGTGTAAGCTGGGTAGCAATCAACTGGGAGAGAATACAGGTCTGTAGTAGTAAAGCATGGTGGTGATTATATTTTGTACACATTTTGTATCTGTGGAACTCATAACCGGGAAGGATTTTGTATGTCAAGGATTTTGCTGCTAGTTAATTTGAAATGCATCATTTATAGAAACCTGGTCCATTTTTACCCATGGAAAATGCTGTAACTGCTATTCTTAGTATCCCTGATTCTAATACTTGGAAAAAGAATGGAAGCAGACAATATAAAATGAATAATTCTGAAAGAATCAAACAGTCCTATCTATATTTCAGCATTTCCCATAATAGAACTTAGACTGTAGGTTTCTTTTTCAGCTACTTATAACTCTCTTGCCTAAGGAAGGCATTAAGTTAAAACTTAGGAAGCAGTAGATTAGAAAAGCTATTTTGGTTTTATATATTTTATTTAACAATATAAGTCAAAAATATCTACTAATATTAAGAGACCCAAGGAAGAATATTTCTATCCAAGTTAATATGCTAATTTAGCATGTATTATAAAAACCAGGATAAATGAGTAGAAAATACACTGGACTCTGAGCATGATTTTTTAAATGTGACCTTACATTCAAATCTACTTATACATTCAAATGCATTCATATGGGAATATAAACTTCAGATAGATGAAGAATATTCCTCATCTAAAGCAAATTCAGAGGGTGTACCTTATTAAACCAGAGGGATTTGAATCATGGAATATTACAAAGAGCTCTGGTCTTGTCGAATGCTATAAAGCAGAGATCCTGGGTTACGTTTTTGGTGTTGCCATCTTCTTGCTGATGTATTTAATCAGATCACCTCACTTCTTTTTGTTTCTCCCTCCTATATGTAAAAGGAGGGAATGGTCTATATGATTTCACCAGTCTCTTCAATGCTATAAATATTTATCAATTCATTCATTGTAACTCATATGCTACCTGAGTCCTAGATCCTTCTGCCCACTTGAGATCTAAATATGATTGGCTTAAATGGCAAGTTTTATCCTCTGGAATTCCAGAATTGTCCCCAAGTATTTTGAAGTGTCTTAGAGGATGGTAAAAATGATTCATATTCTCGTAGTTCAAAGTTTTACTTCCTTGATTGATATGCTTCCTTGCCATATCTGACCTGCATAATGTCAACCTGGACTTGAAAATGAGCCAACCCCTTGCTTTTGAGGAAAAATAAAGTGAAACAAAACCAGCACACACACACACACACACACACACACACACGCGCACACTTTTCACCCAAGAAATGGAGTTTTTTGTTTATTAGATGTGATTGAAGATTTGGGAAATCACTGGAAGGTGAATGTGATATCATAGCAATATAAACATCTTCAAATTGAATATTAACAACTCTGTTTCATGAAGAGCCTTTGGCCAATGAGGACTTTTAATACCTACTTACACTTCTGTAGTCTGAAACTTACTGGATTCTTTCATGCTTCTCTTTTCTCTCCTTTTCAGTACTTCTTTATCTTTCTCATGAGGAAACCAAATCTCTCATTCATCTTGCTGAGAATTGTGACTGTGTTTCCTTGGCTCCAGCACACACCCACCCCATGCCTCATGGTTAGCCTTTCTTACCTTCACTCCATTAAAGAATTTTGCCAGCTTTAAATGCTCACACTTTTCAACCCTACTACATAAGTGCCAAACACCATGCTGGAATGTGAGACATATCATTTTCAAAGTAGAAACAATTAATTTTTATACGTGTCAAGTACTAGGAAGAAGTAGATAGGTGATTAACTATACTTGACTCTGCAATGAAGGAGGGGAATGTGGTGGAGTTATTAAAAGCTTTTCTTTGCTGGGAGCCTTAGAACTGGAAAGTAAGTATGATTTAAAGATAATTATTAAAACTAATAAATATTCTTTGTAGAAAGTGTGACTGATACTTGAAAATTTTTAAGCTGCATGCAGGGCTCCAGGCATGTTCCAAATTTTGACCTTACCTAAATGATATACTTGTTGGAACAACACGTCATTGTGCATGAGCAACTTAGGATCCACTTTGCTCCCTTTGGTCCTTTCATTCACTTTCTGTGTAGTTGTTTCCTAAGAACTTCAGGCAATAAATTCCTGTAGAAAGAGAGGTGCTTGTTAGGGTGGAGAGACAAAGCCATAGCCACCAGATGAATCTGTCAACTTAAAAAGCAAATTCATCTGTTATTTTACCCTCAAAATGAGTTTATTCAGAAATAGCTGGTGAACTATAGGCAAATCCGGAAAACAAATAAGGGGAGTTACTTTTATAGAGAAAAAGGGAGAGTAGGAAGGGGCTGTTCTAAATGAAAGTCCATTAGGGGAAAGTAACAGTTCAGGGCGGCAATGGCTTCCCACTGGCTGAGCTGTTGCTGGGTGGAGAGAGAAATCCTCCTTCAGTAGTAAAGTAGTTTTACTTCCCATCGGAGATGCAAGCTTCCATCTCGTCCTGTTTGTTGTAATTGACAATGTATGATAGGCAGTGAGAGATCCCCATACATGACTTCCCAACGCCAGTTTAGTTAAGGTTTCTTTTATTAATTTCCACAAATTTGTAGCTGTGAAGTCCATGGCTGACTGCCCAGGTATCTCTTTGATACAGACTCTGAGTCCTGAAACAGATATCAGGTCGAGGCAGAAAGATGAACTAGCACCGTTTTTTCTTTCAGTTTAACAAACTTGTTCTTTTAAGGTGGTAAAACCTGTGTTCATCACCGAGAAAAATTCTGACTTCAATACCTTTATCTTGTAGTTACCGAAAATACCACTTATATTCAGGCATTTTGTTGGTTTTCAGACTTCCCTTTTGGAATTATCAATGTTGATTTGTTTCTTATCTTCAAATAGTTTAACAGAAATCTGAGAGGCAACACCAGATATTTCCTAGTAAGATGATGTTTTAGACTAGAAATAATTTTAAGCAATTAAAAAGGTAATGTATTATATAAATAGTGGAATAAATAATGTAGCCACTGTAGAGGCAGGGATAGATTATGAAATATAATCATGATAATTTAAAATAATAATAATAATAAAAGACCTTTAAATATCTGGGAGATATTTTCGAGATGCATTTCCAAGCCTCCATTTCTTCAGTGGAAACAAAGGATGAGTCTTCTCTAGTTGGCTTACTGGTGACATTATATGTTATAGAAGAGGAGAACAGTGCTTTGTAAACAAGAAATTTTTTTTTAAGTGTTGCTGTGGTCTGAATGTGTTTCCCCAAAATTCATACATTGAAATCCTAACCCCCAAAGATGATAGTGTTAGGAAGTGGGGTCTTTGGGAGGTGATTAGGTCATGAGGGCAGAGCCCTGATGATTGGTATTAGTGCCCTTATAAAAGAGTCCCCAGAAAGCTAGCTTGTCCCTTCTGCCATTTGAGAATACAATGAGAAGTCTGCAACCGGAAGAGGGCGCTCACCTGATCATGCTGGTGCCTTGATCTTGGACTTCCACCCTCCAAAACTGTAAGAAATAAATTCTGTTGTTTGTAAGCCATCTGGTCTATGGTATTTTTATTATAGCAGCTCGAACACCTAAAACAAGTGTTATTTGATTATTAATGAATTTATTCATTCATCAATTCACTCGTTCAACTTGAGTCTACAATTTGCTTCTAAGCGAAATTTTTGCAAAATTCAGTCAAACTTAACGGCATGTCAGCAATGTAATTAAAAAAAAAAAGCCATCTAAAAATAAGTTGACGGGGCCGGCCCCGTGGCTTGGTGGTTAAGTGCGTGCGCTCCGCTGCTGGCGGCCCGGGTTCGGATCCCGGGCGCGCACCGACGCGCCGCTTCTCCGGCCATGCTGAGGCCGCGTCCCACATACAGCAACTAGAAGGATGTGCAACTACGACATACAACTATCTACTGGGGCCTTGGGGGAAAAATAAATAAATAAAATCTTTAAAAATAAGTTGACGACTGAAGGGGCTGATCTCATTCCTTGGCCTTTATAATGGCATGTGGGCACTATTTATAATTATGAAATCAATGTTACTATATGATAGTTATAGATGTAATATGAGTCAGAGTGCTTCTGTGCTAATATTCTATAGAATATTCCTCTTCTCCTACATGGTGCTTTACTGAGTTAGGCTCAGATTTAGTATGTGCAGATGATTTCATAGGTCAGGGACCTCTACTGTTGTCAAATATCTGTTAAGCGGAGGGTATTTAATTGGAAGGAGATCTTTCTGGAATTTCTGGCATTAATACATATTTAATACCTATTTAACTTAATACTTTTCTGGTTGACACTTTGAATATTTTACTCTTATTTCTAGAACTATGATTTTCATTTTCACATAAGCTTTCTAGTCCCAAAGTTCATTCATATATCTTATTTGAATCTACAAATAAATAACTTCAGAAGTTTACTCCTTGTTTAAAAATATTGCATAAATTTCCCAGTGGTCTTAGAAAGTACTACCAAGTGACCAAAAAATTTGCATAGATTGATAATGTGGGAAAACATGCCAACATGATGTACACTTCTCAAATAGTTTAAGAGATTCAAAGGCATGTTGTATCAGGTCTTGGTAGGTGGTATGTTATTGCACTAGGCAAATAATATACTGCAATATTGCAAATGTCCACCATCTGCTTGATGTCATCATTCATAGTTTCCCATTTTGCAACTGAACCAAATAGTTCCTCAAAGGTCGAATTTAGTCAGCCATTGAGTCCTTTGTAGGTAATAAATTATTCTTGAATACAACATCTATTTATCATAGGAACTAATGGTGGCCTTCATAATTAGTGCACAGAATTACATGAAAAGATGAACAGAGTACCTCAGAAGGGTCTCTTGGAAAGGGAATACCTTTATGGCTCACGGGCACACGCACATACACACAGATATATATGAATATGTTAATTTAATATATTAATATGAATATATTAAAAATAAATATTTATAGTATTCATGGGTACTTCCTTTAAATTTTAAAAGGAGTATTAATGAGTGTTGAGTTAGAATTTTGGCCATCTTAAAACTGTTTTTACATTTATTCAAGTTTTCCTCAAAAAATATACCACTTATTATTGTCACAAGTAGTGTAAAGAGACCTGTTTCACATTCTTTTGCTAACCCATTTGCAATGATATATGTTTCTCAATTTGCTATTTGATAAAATGGAGGCTCATCATTTAACTTTGTTTTGTTTAAATTACTAGTGATAGTAAACATTTTCATATGTGTTCTGGCAAGACAGATAGTGGCATTTGGATCTATTGAGTATATAGTTAAGCACCAATGACTTGTTTCATTCATTCTTGGAACAAGAATTTATTAAATGTCCAGTGGGAGCCAGGCAGTGCTGTCTTTGCTGGGTTTACAACATTAACCACCAGGTGAAAAATCCTTGCACTCAGGAAGCTTTTATTCCTGTGGAAGAGACAAGCAATAAACACAATAAAGTGAGAAATATATGCCAGATAGTATAAAGTGCTGAGAAATGAAGATGGAAAGAATGTGGGGTGTGATGGTGACAGTGTAATTGTAGTTTACGATAGAGTAGTCGGGGAAGGCCACATAGGGAAAGTGATTATGAGTTAATGACTGATGTAGATGAGGGAGTCAGCCACTCAGACAGATACCTGGTGTGCCAGCCTGAGAGAACAGAAAGTTCAAAGGCCCTGAGTCATGCACTTGCTTAGTGAATTTAATCAACAGGTTAGGAAATCAAAGTGGAGAGAGTGGAGTGAAGAAAGGAAGAGTAGTAGGAGTCAATGGTGTACCAAGGAGTCCATGGCAGATGCCCAATCCCAGATGAAGGCAGAAAGGGGTATATTTTCTGTAGAAAATTTATATATAATAATAAAACTAAAAATGGTTTTGCTTTTAATTGTCACCATGTACCTAGGGATTATACAGAATGTCAGTGATAACACTTTCCTCTCCCCTAGGGCAGACTGCTTCTATCACTCTTACTTTGGTATGACCCTGGTGAGTGAGACTTGAGATCAAAAAGTTAATGAGGAAATCAGATCATACAAGTCCTTAAAAACTATTTAAAGGACTTTGGGGGTTACTCTGTGTGAAATACACAGTCACTAGAGGGTTTCTAGTGGAAGAGTAACATGATCTGCCTTACATTTTGAAAGGCTAGCTCTAGATATTATGTGGAGAATAGAATGAAGTGTCCAAGGATATAAATAGAAAGATCAGTTAGGGGCAATTGCAAAAATCTGGATTAAAGATGATAGTGGCTTGGAGTAAGGTGGTAAATGATGAGACAGGGAGAAGTGGTGTTTTTAGATCTATTTTGAAGATTAGAATCCATAGGGTAGCTTTTTGGGGGGCATTTTTTATTGTGGTAAAATATACATAACATAAAATTGACCATTTTAGCTATTTTTAAGTGTACAATCCATTGCCATTAAGCACATTTTCAATGTTGTGCAATCATCACTACTACCCATTCCCAGAATTTTTTCATCATCAAACAGAAGTTCTGTAACCATTAAAGAATAACTCCCATCCCCCTTGACCAGCCCCTGGTAATCTCTACTCAGCTACCTATCTCTATGAATTTGACTATTCTCGGAACCTCATATAAGTGGAACCAAACAATCTTTGTCCTTTGTGTCTGGTTTATTTTAGCATAATATTTTTGAGGTTAATTCATGTTGCAGCATGTATCAGAATTTATTTTTATGGCTGAATAATATTCCAACATATGTGTGCATATTGATTATCCATTCATCCGTTGATGGATGTTTGGGTTGTTTCCACATTTTGGCTATTGTAAATAATGCTGCTGTGAACCTCGTATATAAGTACCTGTCTGAGTCCCTCCTTTCAGTTCTTTTGTGTATATACCCAGAAGTGGAATTGCTAGATCATATGGTAATTCTATGTTTAACTTCTTGAGGAACTGCCAAACTGCTTCCACGGCAGCTGCGTCATTTTGCATTCCTACCAGCAATGAACATGTTCCTATTTCTCTACATCGTTGCAACACTTATTATTTTCCATTTGTTTTTTGTTTGTTTTATAACAGCTGTCATAATAGGTATGAAGTGATATTTCCCCGTGGTTTTGATTTTCATTTCCCTAATGACTAGTGATGTTGAGCATCTTTTCATGTGCTTATTGGGCATTTGTATATCTTCTTTGGATAGATGTTTATTCAAGTCCTTTGCCTATTTTTGAATTTAGTTGTTTGTTTCTTGTTGTTGAGTTTTAGGAGTTCTTTACAGATTTTGGGTGTTAACTTTTATCAAGTATATGAATTGGAAATATTTTCTCCTATTCTGTGGGTTATATTTTCACTCTCTTGATAGTGTCCTTTGGAGCACAAAAGCTTTAAATGTTGGTGAGGTCAAATCTATCTATTTTTACTTTTGTTGCTTGTGATTCTGGTGCCACATGCAAGAAATCACTGCTAAATCCAATGTCATGAAGATTTTCCCCCTGTTTTCTTCTAAGAGTTTTATAGATTTGGCTCTTACATTTAGGTCTTTGATTCATTGATTGATTTTCATATGTTGAACCATCCTTGTATTCCAGGGATAAATCCCACTTGGTCATGATGTATAATCCTTTTAATGTGCTGCTTAATTTAGTTTGCTAGTATTTTGATGAGGACTTTTGCATCAATATTCATAAAATATATTGGTCTTATAGGGATTTTGACAAAGTGGGTATGGATGTGGGTGAGAAGAGAGGAGTCAAGAAAGACTCCATAGTTTGTGAATGGGGCAATTTAAAGAATACATTTGTCATTTACTGCAATGGAGAAACAGTGACATTGGGAGATGGAGGGAAGAATTTGAACATCATATTTGCCCATCAGATAGGCAATAGGAGATTTGAGTAGGGAGTTGGCTATAATAACTGGAAAGAAGAAGAGTAGTATATGCTGGGGATATAAATTTGGGTTCATAAGAATATATTGTATTTCATGAAATTCCCAATGCACATTTTTCACACCTTAACAGGTTTGAAATTAGAATGCATCCTATAATCTGTGGCATGTTATAGATTAATTGGCAGCAGTTTTTTCTCAGAGAGGTACTTAAAAATTGTGGTGTGTCCCAAAATTATTGGAATTTTAGATTTGGAGATATATTTAAAGCCATGAGACTGGATGAAATCATCAAGGGAACGAGTGTAGATTAAAAAAAAAACAAAAAATAAAAAACAAAGGTAAGCCATAGGTACTCCAGATTTTAAGAGATAAGAGGGTAAAGATGAATAAACAAAGGGCACCTAGAAGGAGAAACGGCTGAGGTAGGAGAACAGCAAGGAGAATGCAGTGTCCTGGAAGCCAAAAATAAAGTGTTTTGAGAAGAAGTTCATGATTAACACTGCCAAATACTGCTGCCATGTCATGTGTGATGAGGATTGAGAAATAGCAATATGGAGGTCATGGGTGATGAGTATGATTAAGAATAATAATAATCACGGGGCAACTTCTGAAAATATGAGGAAGAAAGAGGAGGAAGGGTGAGGGATGGAGAGGGAAATGGAGAGAAAGAAGAAAGAAAAGGAAAATAGGAAGAGGGGGAGGAGGAAAGGAGGAGGAGGAGGAAAAGACAGAAGGAGCAAGAGGAGGAGGAGAAAAGAAAAAAAAAATCATGTCCACAGTTAGGATTTATGAATACTGATGCTGAACTGTGGTTGGCTGAGGGATAGTAGAGAGGGAAGTGATCCAGTAAGCCAAAGTATATAGAAGAAAGAGCTGAGCAATAAGTCTATGTGTCTTTGGGAATAGTCGTTTAGTATACTGTATGTGCATTACATGAACATTGATCCACACCTTGAATGGGATGAATATCTCCAAAGACAGAGATACAGCATCAAGCAAACTTGTTTGTTTAGCAACATTTTAGCAGAGATTAAAAAGAGGGTGCTGTGAGTATTCAAAGCACCATGGGAAATGCAAGATTATTGCTGCTGAGATTAGCATGGACCACCAATAGGAAAGTCCTGAAGTATTAGGTTAGAACAGGAAGGGAGAGTTCCTAATTGTAAACAGCTTGGCAACAAGGCTTTGCCTTAGACCAGTACAGCCTTAAATGAACCCTGGAGGAAAAAATAATACTTGTTTTTTTTGGAAGATTTGCCTTGAGCTAACGTCTGTTGCCAATCTGCCTCTTTTTGCTTGAGGAAGAGTGTCCCTGAGCTAACATCTTTGCCAATCTTCCTCTGTTTTGTATGTGGGATGCTGCCATAGCATGGCTTGATGAGTGGTGTGTAGGTCTGTGCCCGGTATCTGAACCCACGAACCCCAGGCTGCCAAAGCAGAATGCACGAACTTAAGCACTATGCCACTGGGCCAGCCCCAACACCTGTTCTTTTGAGAGAACTTTTGAAAGTAACTCGAACTCTCAGGTCAAGGAAGCATGTAGATGTTGGAGTTGCTGGGAGGCCTCTTGCTACTACAGGGGTTCAGAATGGTACCTTAAATGATTTTGGCCACCTGACCAACATGTCTTGATATAATTTATGTTTATGTTAATTTAGAAATGGCATCTAGTGCTATAAGACAACCAGTAAAACCTACAGCATTTTTTCCTAAAAATTATTCTTATCTGATGGTGATTCGCTTTAGACTGACCTTTTAAAAAAGTGTCTGAAGCCTATTTTCCCGTTATTCTTTGTCTTCTTATAAACAAGCTAAGTATATTAAAATCTAGGTTCATCCAATAATAAATCACAGGATGACTTTTCCATTATAAAATGATTATTTGCTTTAAAATTTTTCAAACACAATTTATTTAAATATCAAGCTCAACTGTATTTAAAACACAATTTAATTTTCTGAATTTATAAGTGTGTGATCAGGAACATAAGTAGCATAAATATGAATATAGTAAGTCTATCATCTTACTGAAAATTAAATATTTCATTTTCTCCATCTATTTTATGTTCTTTATGATTTGCTCTAATGTATTGCATGATTTACTAACTTAAGTTAGAGTGTCTTTAATGCTTATCCAAAGGCTAATGCCATAATATTTGGTAATGTAAATTTATCTAGTAAATATCTGTAGCTGTAGAATTGTAAATCAATTAAAAGGCACACATTAAAAAATATTTTGTTTTGAAGGTTAAAATATACTGTAACTGAACTCTCTGAGTCTGTCTCTTGGTGAGTGCAGAGCTGAAAAGCACAACCAAGGCTGAAGTGGGTGAAGAAAAAAGGTTTATTGCTTGCACAAACAATGGAGAACACCAGGGATAGCTCCCAAAGCAATGCCCTTCCGCCAACCCCAGCTTAGCGCAGGCGGAGGTTTTACACACCAGAGTGCGCAGGATATGTTACAACTGTGTAACAACTGGGCCTGATTAGGGCACATGTTCAGGCTATTACATAACGAGTTCAATGTATCATTACATAACAGGTTCAACGCAAGGTGCCATTGAGAGCTGGAGCAATTTGCAAAGGTCTTGCTGCAACCATGTCAGTTTCACTGTAGGATGGCAAGATCTGCCAAAACAAAGACATCATCTTCTGAAAAAGATGTTTTCTTTTTCATGTTTTCTCCTTGTCTGGAACACAGTTGACAGACTATGTTTAGTTATGGATCATATTTTCAGTAACCCTTTCCTTGCCTGATTTCTAGTCACAATACCAGAATGAAAGACAGCAAAATTTTGGAAAATCTATGGTTTATCTCCTGAGATATTCAGAAATCCTATACCCTATAGCATTTAATGTCCTATTTATCAATTTAAGAGCTGGATACAGGTCTGTATGTGCTTTCCATTAGAATGCCTAAAGAATTTTGCCTGATAACATCAATACTTGTTTTCTATAATTTTGAAAAGTAAATTTAAAAAGCTCATGTTTTGCTTCCATTTATTTTTCTAGACCATAGCCATTTTTTAAAAGAAAGTCAGCAAAATGCCACTAATAAAATAATATCCTCTTAAATTGTAAAAAAAGCCCCAAAAGATGTAGCTATATCACTACTATCTAATTCAGCAGTGCAAATGTTAATCAAAGGGATTAAGTGGTAAAGAGATCATGTTCTCAATCAGACTTCCTAACTTTGAGGCATGACTAACACCTACAGATCTGCGACCTTTGGCAATGTGTTGACCTCTTTCTGTGCTTCCCCATCCTCATCTCTGAAAAGGGACAGTATTGTATGTTGTGAAGACTGAAGGAGTTAATATAGGATGCTTAGAGGAGTGGCCAGCACACAATAAGTACTCAATAAATAGTCACTATTTTTATCTCCTAGATGCTGCACTTTTACAAAGCTCCACAAAATTATTTGTTGAAGGTTTCATATCTAATGTGTGACCTAGTTAACATTTGCAACAAGATCTATTTGAACCTCAGAATTTATGCTTGGTTTGAGCTGCATTTTAAGGGCTGCCGTATAGCTATTCACCAACCTGAAAGGCAAGAAAAACTGTAAGAAGAAAGAAGTCAAACATCTGGAAAACTCACAAACTGAGTAATCCCTTTCTGAATAATCAGCGTGGATATAAATTGTGTTTGAAAACAGACTTCGGCTCAGTGGATTTAGCGCTGCAGCTAAGAAGAAACTTTTTGTAAGAGGTTCATGTTGGCCTTATTTGTGGAATTACGTTTAAAATATGCCGTTTGAATTGTGGCAGCATTTTGCTGTCAGAGCTTGGTACTAGAGAAACAAATATAGTCTTCTAAGAATATCTTTGAAGGTAACATAATGACATGGAGGATTTAAACATCTTTGCTCTAAACCGCAAATATCCTGTAGCTATTCCATTTAACAGAAAAAATAAAAAAGTATATACATATATAGGCGTTCTGTTGGATAATCAGCCAGTACTTTCCAACAAATTTAAAGGCAATACCTGTCAGATAGCATTTAAAGAAGCTGCAGATGTATAAGTTAAATGCTCTGATGTGTTCTTCTATTTAGCTTGTCAATTTCCCAACAGAGCAGGCTACTTAGCATTTTCTCTGCCTTCCCTATTTGAAGATTAACATATAGCATGAGAAAAAGCTGCTCCTAGATTTGAAGTTCTGCTCTGTGTTTTGAAAGGATAATTGTTAATCTTGTGGCATTTTTGTTCCAATCTTGTTTTGTTTATTTAACATCGAACAAGGGATAAAAGTTTCAAAAGAGTTTTCTTGATTAGAACTCTTATTAAAAAGTATTTTTATACTTTAGCAATTAAAATTAATTAAATTTTATTTCCTCTGTTGTTATAGAAACTATCTAAAACTTACTAGAAAAAAGAATATTTTCATAGTAGACATGTTTGGATTCTCCAAGTGAAATCTTTTAAGTTTAATACAAAAATTTATGGTTTTATTTCTTTCCAATATTTGATGTATATGTATGAGATAATGCATATTAAAATTACTACATATACATATGAACATACATTATATGTGCTACTTATAATATTTTATTTAATGCTATGTTTACTTTGTCATTTCAATGTCATACGTTACCAAACATTTCAAATTATGATTTATTTCATCATTTTTTAAACTAATAATATCCTTGTAAGAGCATTTTGATTTATCCCATATTTTGCTGTTAAAAAATAATGCTGAAATGAGTATTTTGCCATCACGACAGGAGAAATCTATATATTATTAGCAATTTATTTGCATGTATTTAATTATTGCTGAGATTGAACGGTTTTTATTATATTATCAGCCATTTCTATTGTTTTCTTTATATTTTCTATTTATGTCCAACATATTTCCCCCCGGAGCGTTAGTTTTGTTTTGTTTTGTTTTTTCTTGAAGCTAGTTGTATATTAACGCCACAGCACTCCATTTTGAGGACAAAATTGAGCATAAATTAAAACATAATACAAGTAAAAGCTAATAGTACAAATTGTTAACCATTTGTCTTTGTGTTGCAAGTATTCTATCTCAGTCAATTACTTGCCTTCAAGTCTGTTTGTTCTATTAATTGGCATAAAGTTCCTTTTTATTTATATAGTCATGACTAACATTATGCTTTTTTTAAAAGATTTCTTCCTTTGATTGTATATATGGAAAGAAAAGTCAATGCCAAAGAAATAATGCCTTTCTTATGTATTAGATTTCAGTGGTTTCATTTTCATATAGTTCTTACATTTTAATTAATTCATCTTATATCTTCATTGATGTAGTAATAGTTACAGTAGACTGTCTTTTTTTAAAATTTATTTTACTGAGGTCACATTGTTTTATAACATTATATAAATTTCAAGTGTACATCATTATATTTCAACTTCTGTATAGACCACATTGTGTTCACCACCAAAAGTCTAGTTTCTATCTGTCACCATAGATATGTGCCCTTTTACCCCTTTCACCCTCCTCCTGGCCCTCTTCTCCTCTAAGAACCACCAATCTATTCTTCTTATCTATGTGTTTGTTTATCCTCCACATATGAATGAAGTCATACAGTAATTGTCTTTTTCCCTCTGATGTATTTCACTTAGCATAATACCCTCAAGGTCCGTTCATGTTCTTGCGAATGGCAGGATTTCATCTTTTTTTTTATGCTTCAGTAGTACTCCGTTGTACATCTATATACCACATCTTCTTTATCCATTCATCCGTTGATGGGCACTAGGTTGCTTCCAAGTCTTGGCTGTTGTGAATAATGCTGCATGAACATAGGAGTGCATCTATCTTTTCAAATTGGTGTTTTTTGGATAAATACCCAGAAGCAGAATAGCTGGATGATATGGTATTTTTATTTTTAATTTTTTGAGCCATCTCAATACTGCTTTTTTTTTTTTTTTGCACCAATTTACATTGCTACCAGCAGTGTATGAGGGTTCCCTTTTCTCCACATCCTCTCCAACACTTGTTATTTCTGGTCTAGTTAATTATAGCCATTCTGATGGGTGTGAGGTGACATCTCATAATAGTTTTGATTTGCATTTCCCTAATAATTAGAGATGTTGAACATCTTTTCGTGTGCTTGCTGGCCATCTGTATATCTTATTTGGAAAAATGTCTGTTTATATCCTCTGCCCGTACTTGATTGCGTTGTTCATTTTTTTGTTGTTGAGTTGTATGAGTTCTTTATATATTTTGGAAATTAACCCCTTCTGGGATATATGATTTGCAAATATTTTCTCTCAGTTGGTTGGTTGTCTTTTCATTTTATTGTTGGTTTCCTTTGCCTTGCAGAAGCTTTTTAGTCTAATGTGGTTGCATTTGTTTATTTTTGTTTTTGTTTCCCTTTCCTGAGTAGACATGGTATTCAAAAAGATACTGCTGAGACCAATGTCAAAGAGTGTACTGCCTATGTTTTCTCCTAGGATTTTTATGGTTTCAGGACTTACATTCAAGTATTTGATCCATTTTGAGTTAATTTTTGTGTATGGTGTAAGATAATGGTCTATTTTCATTCTTTTGCATGTGGCTGTCCAGTTTTCCCAACACCATTTATTGAAGAGACTTTCCTTTCTTCATTGTATGTTCTTGGCTCCCTTGTTGAAAATTAGCTGTCCATAGAAGTGTAGGTTTATTTCTGGGCTCTCGATTCTGTTCCTTTGCTCTGTGTGTCTGTTTTTGTGCCAGTACCATGCTGTTTTGATTACTATAGCTTTGTAGTATATTTTGAATTCAGGGAGTGTGATGCCTCCAACTTTGTTCTTTTTTCTCTGGATTGTTTTGGCTATTCAGGGTCTTTTGTTGTTCCATATAGATTTTAGGATTCTTTGTTCTATTTCCGTGAAGAATGTCAGTGGGATTCTGATTGGGATTGCATTGAATCTGTGGATTGCTTTAAGTAATATGGACATTTTAACTATGTTTATTCCTCCAATCCTTGAGCAGGGAATATCTTTCCATTTTTTATGTCATCTTCAATTTATTTCAATAATGTCTTATAGTTGTCAGTGTATAG
Source organism: Ceratotherium simum simum (assembly GCF_057802395.1). Classification (NCBI taxonomy): domain Eukaryota; kingdom Metazoa; phylum Chordata; class Mammalia; order Perissodactyla; family Rhinocerotidae; genus Ceratotherium; species Ceratotherium simum. Next base: position 31,363,257 of record NC_141928.1, on the reverse strand, counting down.
ATCTTTCACCTCCTTGGTTAAATTTATTCCTAGGTATTTTATTGTTTTGATTGTAAATGGGATTGTATTTGTGATTTCTCTTTCTGCTATTCATTATTAGTTTATAGAAATGCAACTGATTTTTGTATGTTGATTTTGTACACTGCAAGTTTACTATATTCGTTAATTATTTCTAATAGTTTGTTAATGGATTCTTTAGGATTTTCTATATATGGAATCATATCATCCACAAATAGTTACAGTTTTAGTTCTTCCTTTCCAATTTGGATCCCTTTTATTTTTTTTTCTTGCCTAATTGCTCTGGCTAGGACTTCCAATACTATGTTATAGAGTGGCAAGAGTGGACATCTTTGTCTTGTTTCTGTTCTTAGAGGAATAGATTTTAGTTTTTTACCATTGAGTATGATGTTAGCTGTCATATATGGCCTTTATTGTGTTGTGGTACTTTCCTTCTATACCAATTTTATTGAAAGTTTTTATCATAAATGGATGTTGGATTTGTCAAATGCTTTCTCTGTGTCTATTGAGATGATCATGTGATTTTTATTCTTTATTTTGTTAACATGGTGCATCACATTGATTGATTTGCAGATGTTGAACCATCCCTGTGTCCCTGGAATAAATCCCACTTGATCATGGTGTAGTGTCCTTTTAATGTATTGCTGTATTTGATTTGCTAATATTTTGATGAGGATTTTTGTATCTATGTTCATCAGGAATTTTGACCTGTAATTTTCCTTTTTTGTGTTGTCCTTGTCTGGTTTTGGTATCAGGATACAGTTGGCCTCATAAAATGGGTTAGTAAGTGTCCCATGCTTTTCAATTTTTTGGAAGAGTTTGAGAAGGATAGGTATTAACTCTTCTTTAAATGTTTTGTAGAATTCACCAGAGAAACCATCTGGTTCTGAACTTTTGTTTTTTGGGGAGGTTTTTGATTACTGTTTCAATCTCTTTACTTGTGATTGGTCTATTCAGATTCTGTATTTCTTCTTGATTCAGTTTTGGGTGGTTGTAGAATTCTAAGAAGTTATCCATTTCTTCTGGGTTATACAATTTACACATAGCTTTTCATAGTATTTTCTTATAATCCTTTGTATTTCTGTGGTGTCCATTGTAATTTCTCATCTTTCATTTCTGATTTTATTGATTTGAGCCTTGACTCTTTTTTTCTTAGTGAGTCTCTCTAAGGGTTTGTCAATTTTACTCATCTTTTCAAAGAACCAGCTCTTTGTTTCATTGATCCTTTCTACAGATTTTTGTCTCTATTTCATTTATTTCTGCTCTGATTTTTATTATTTCCTTCCTTCTGCTGACTTTGGGCTTTGTTTGTTGTCTTTTTATGGTTCTTTTACATATAGTGTTAGATTGTTTATTTGAGATTTTTCTTATCTTTTGAGGTAGGCCTGTATTGCTGTATACTTCCCTCTTAGTACGGCTTTTGCTGTATCCCATAAGTTTTGGTATGTTGTGTTTTCCTTTGTCTCCAAGTATTTTTTTCATTTCTCCTTTGATTTCTTCATTGATCCAATAATTGTTCAGTATCATATTGTTTAGTTTTCACATATTTGTGACTTTTTCAACTTTCTTCTTGTAGTTAATTTCTAGTTTCATACCACTGTGGTTGGAAAAGATGCTCGATATGATTTCAGTCTTCCTACATTTATTGAGGTTTGTTTTCTTTTCCAACATTTGGTCTATTTTGAGAATGTTCCATGTGCATTCGAGGAGAATGTGTATTTTGATGCTTTTGGATGGAATTTTCTCTCTATATATCCATTAAGCCCATCTAGTCTAGTGTTTCACTTAAGGCCACTCTTGTTGACTTTCTGTCTGGATGATCTTTCCATTGATGTAAGTAGGGTGTTAAAGTCCCCTACTATTATCGTGTTGCTGTTGATTTCTCCCTTTAGGTCTGTTAGTAGTTGCTTCATATACTTTGGTCCTCCTGTGTTATGTGCATGTATCTTAATAAATGTTATGTCTTCTTGGTGGAATGTCCCTTTTATCATTATATAATGTCCATCTTTGTCTCTTGTTATCTTTTTTGTCTTGAAGTCTGTTTTATCTGATATAAGTAGGGTTGTAACTGATTTCTCTTGGTTGCCATTTGCTTGGAGTATCATCTTTCATCCTGTGACTCTGAGCCTATGTTTGTCTTTAGATCTGAGATGGGTCTCCTGGAGGCAGCGTATTGTTGGATGTTGTTTTGTAATCCATCCAGCCACTCTGTGTCTTTTAATTGGTCAATTCAATCCCTTTACATTTAAGTGATTATTGACATATGAGGGCTTAATACTGCCATTTTATCTTTTGTTTTCTGGTTGTTCTATATTTCCATTGTTTCTTTATCCTTGTATTTCTGTCTGCCATTTCACTTTGGTGGTTTTCTGTGATGTATTTCTCAGTTTCCTCTTTTTTTATGTTTTGTGACTCTCTTCTGATTTTTTTTTTGTGGTTACCATGAGTTTTGTGTAAAAGATCTCATAGACGTGATAGTCCTTTCTCTGCTGTTAGCATCTTATTGTCATTAGCTTATGCAGGTTACATCCTTTTCCTCCTCCCCTTCTATGTTTTTGTTGTTACAAATTATCTTTTTTTGTATTGTGAGTTTGTTAACAAATGGAGATGGTTCTTGTTATTTTTGATGCATTCTTTCCCTTTAGCCTTTATTTTATAATTCACTGTTTACTAACCTATTCTGATATGGAGTTGTAATTTTCTGATTCTGTCTGTTTATCACCTTGCTCAAAGCTTCGTAAGCTCAAAGCTTCGTAATTTTTGTTTCGCGTAGGAGGGCTACTTTCAACATTTCTTGTAAGGCAAGTCTAGTGGCAATGAACTCCCCTAGCTTTTAGTTTTCTGGGAAAGCCTTTATTTTTCCTTCATATCTGAAGGATAACTTTTCTTCATAGGGTATTCTTGGCTGATAGTTTTTGTCTTTCAATATTTTGAATATATCATTCTACTCTCACTCAGCCTGTAGAGTTTCTTCTGTGAAATCCGTGATAGCCTGATGGTGTTCCCTTGCAAGTTATTTTCTTCTCTCTAGCTACCCTTAATATGCTTTCTTTGTCATTGACTTTTGACAGTTTTAATATAATGTGCCTTAGAGAAGGTCATTTTGTGTTGAGATAATCAGGTGTTCTATTAGCTTCACGTACTATTTTTTGTGTGTGTGTGAGGAGGTTCAGCCCTGGGCTAACATCTGATGCCAATCCTCCTCTTTTTGCTGAGGAAGATTGGCCCTGGGCTCACATCCGTGCCCATCTTCCTCTACTTTATATGGGATGCCACCACAGCATGGCTTGACAAGCGGTGTGTTGGTGCGCACCTGGGATCTGAACCTGCGAACGCTTGGGCCACTGAAGCGGAGTGTGTGCACTTAACCAGTATGCCATCAGGCTGGCCCCTTCATGTACTTTTATATCCAGTTCCTTCCCCAGGTTTGGGAAGTTCTCAGCTATTATTTCTATAAATAAGCTCTCTGCTCCTTTCTCCCTCTCTTATCCTTCTGGGATACCCATTATCCTTATGTTACTTTTCCTAATTGACTTGGATGTTTCTTATAGGATTTCTTTATTTTTTTAAATCTTAAAAAAGTATGAAATGCTTCACAAACTTTCATGTCATCCTTGTTCAGGGGCCATGCTAATCTTCTCTGTATCATTTCAATTTTAGTATGTGTGCTGCCAAAGCAAGCAGTAGACTCTCTCTCTTTTTTAATGTTACCTTTATAATATCACAAGGAGAAAACAGTAGGTGGGTGATTAGTTGGAAAAGCCTTTTTGGATGAGGTCATTAATTAAAGGTTAATTAGATAATTAAAGAAACAATGTATGTAAAAAGTGCTTTGTAAACTTCAAAGCACTTTTAAACATTAGTTATCATTATTATTGATGCTACTAAGTATTCTTTCTCTTTTTTCTCATATCACTAGTAATGAATGCCTGCAGCACTAAATTATAATTCCCTCTCTGTGATCAGATCAAATTGGAAAGTTATAGAAGAGTAATGAAAAGGAATATCAGGCATTTGTAGCAGGGTTTATTTTACTTATCTGTTGGAATATACACTTGTACATGTAACCCAGGTTAATAGTTTTGCTTATTTAAATAATTTCATCTGTTCTTTTGCTTTTCTACATGTAACACTTTTTTTAAAGGAAGAAGACTCAGTGAATTAGGTGAGTGATTTTGCATTCAGAATGTCTATCTGTTAATGTCCTACCCTGTGTTTATTTACCACCTTTGTTAGGCAAAGTGCAACTCATCGTGGATATAGGTTGATTTTAATTAAAAATTAAAAAGACATGAAGTAATCCAAATATATTAACAACAATGTTTTAACTAAAAAATATTATGGTAAAAAATAATTATCCTTAAAGAACTTTTACATATTTAATCTCAAAATGAATAATTTCAAGCTTTTGTTGATATTAATACATGATTTAAAATCAGTCTTTTGTAACTCAGTTAACATCTAAGTGTAAAAAGCAGCCAATGCAGACAAAGGTTCACTTTGTATTAATATAATTCTGAAATAATAGAGGTAGTATATTTTTTAAACTGCTTATTTTAACTTTCTAGAAAATGGAGCTGATATATGACTATCTGCCCTGTATTGCAGCTCTGGAACTAGGATATAAGAAATTACCATTTCCATCTTTATATGTTTTTCTCTACTTTCCCAGGGTCACCATCCTCCAGGGATGTGAGAGTCTAGTTAACATCTAAAGTCTCTGTAGCTGGCAAAGCCCCCCTCCTTAGAAAAATAACTAAAGCTTAATGAATAAAAAAATTAGAAAGTGCTATCCTTCACCCTTAAGATTTACTTGTATGCTAATCTGTTCAATTATCACTGGTAAAGCAATTATTTTCCCTACTGCATTCTGTGAAATCAGGAGCATTTGCAACCTGAACAGTAAGTTGTAAAATGCTTATACTTAGACCAGGTATGCAGACAAGATAAGTGGTGCGGAGAAAATTTTTTTTCTAACTCAGCAATTTGAGATAATTTGGATTTGCTAAACTTGGTATTATCATAGAGCACTGCATTATACACAGTGATATTAATTATTTAAAGCTATACATATTACAATGTCTACCTCATGCTTTTTTTAACTAATATTCTTGTCCCTAATACCTGAGTCTCTGGTAAATAAGAAGTGCTCGGGGCTGGCCCCATGGCTTAGCGGTTAAGTGTGCACGCTCTGCTACTGGTGGCCCGGGTTCGGATCCTGGGTGCGCACTGACGCGCCGCTTCTCCAGCCATACTGAGGCCACATCCCACATACAGCAACTAGAAGGATGTGCAGCTATGACATACAACAATCTACTGGGGATTTGGGGGGAAAAAAAGGAGGAGGATTGGCAATAGATGTTAGCTCAGAGCTGGTCTTCCTCAGCAAAAAGAGGAGGATTAGCATGGATGTTATCTCAGGGCTGATCTTCTTCACAAAAAAAATAAATAAATAAAGAAGTGCTCAATACATAATTTTTTTTTTTTTTTTTTTTGGTGAGGAAGATTAACCGTGAGCTAACATCTGTTGCCGATCTTCCTCTTTTTGCTGAGGAAGATTGGTCCTGGGCCAACATCTGTGCCCAGCTTCCTCTATTTTATATGTGGGACATCGGCCACAGCACGGCTTGATGAGCAGTGCATAGGTCTGTTCCCGGGATCTGAATCCACCAGCCCTGGGCCACCAAAGCAGAGCACGTAAACTTAACCTCTATGCCACCGGGCCGGCCCCTCGGTACATAATTTTTGAATAAAACACTTACGTATACTTTTGGAAATTTTAGAAAAATAGTATTACCTTATTTCTTGAAACGCCTGTCTTTTATTCATTATATCCATGCTTTTCATCTAGATTTCTTAAAGACCTGCAGTGCATAAATTGATCATGATCCTACATGGATTATCTTATATAGATATCCTATACAGATAATCAGTCAGTCATTAAACACCTTCTAATCACAGTTTGGCAGTTTAGTTAAGTATACACTTACTATATAACCTAGCAATCATACTCCTAGGTATTTACCAAAAAGAAAACGAAAATACATATCCACACAAAACTTGTACACTAATGTTCATAGCAGCTTTATTCATAATCACCAAATAATGGTAATAACCAAAACACCCACGTACTAGTGAATGGATACAGAAATTGTGGTACATCCTTACAATGAAATACTACTCAACAGTTAAAAGCTAAAAAAGTCTTACTAATACACATAACAATGTTGATGAGTCTCAAAAGCTTTATACTGTGTTAAATAAACCCAACTACTATATTACTTCACTTATTTTATATACTGTAAAAGGCAAAACCATGGTAATAGAAAACAGATTGGTAGTTGCCTTGAGCTAGTGGTGGTAGATGGGGATTGCCTTCAAAGGAACTTGGAGGAACTCTTTGGGGTGTTGGGAATGTTCAACACTGTGATTGTGTTGATGGTTACATAGTTGTGTACATTTGTCAAAACTTAGTGAATTACGCATAAAATGGATGGATTTTATTGTATGTAAATTAACTCAATAAAGTTGATTAAACATTTAAAAAATACGAAACAAAGAACAGGGCTATGTTTTTATAAATGCCCAATCTTGTTATCATTATGAGATAGAAGCTAAGGGAAATAAACTAAGGATTGGTAGTCTGGGAGCACTATACTATAATGAGAGAGAGGAATATAAGAAATAACAACTGGCTTATCATTATATTGTATTTAAGTTTTGTAGATTATTTTTCCTTTCTTTTCCTTCTTCCACTCCTCCTCACTCTCTTTCTTCTCCTTCCCTTTTTCTTCCTCCTTCTATTTTACTTATTTTCACATGTCAAGATTTCAGTGATCTTCACTTTATTTTTTTATTGATTTGTAAAATACATAAAGCAATGTCAGCAAGTATTAAGAGTATGGCTCAATGAATTTTCACAAAGTGAACATACATATGTAACTGAGACCCAGATTATGAAATATGATTCACCAGTACCCAAGACTCTCCCTCACAATCCAGTTCTAGCTACCAAATCCTCTCCTGACTTCTAACAGAATTAATTCATTTTGTCTGTTGTTGTACTTTATATGGTTGGAGTCATAAAATGTGTATTCTTTTATGTGACATATTGCTTGGGATATTCATACATATCTTTGTATGTACTAATTTCTTATTTGTTATTGCTGTATACAGGGCCAGCTAGATAATTTGCAGAGACCCTTGTTCAAAAATTATTAAGAATTTGAGATGGTGACAGCAGAATATAAACAAAGCAGGCACAGCATCCTTCTGAGTGAAGGCTGTGTGACTTCCCAGGTGGCGCTTATATGACACTGGCCCTGGCTGTACAGGATTTCAATGTGTGAACATACTATAATTAAAAAAAATCTGTTCTGTGGCTGATGAGCATTTGTAATGTTTTCACTTTTTTGACTACTATGAATAATGCTGCCAGGAATATTTTAAATCTTTTTTTAGAGAAAATTATTTCTATGTACATTTATGTTGGATATATACTTGGAAATGGAATTTTAGGTGATGGAGTATGCATATATCCAGCTTTAGTATGTAATGTCAAACAGTTTACCAAAATATTTGTGCCAGCTTATAGTCTCACTAGCAGTATATGAGTTGTAGTTTTTCTATATCCTCACAAATTCTTGGCATTTTTTGTTTTTTCTATTTTAGTGGAAAATTTGGTGGGTATGTATGGTATTCCATTATGGTAGCTTGTTTGCAAAAATGGCTGCAACAATTCTCCCACCCCTGCATACATGCCTTTTTACAATATGACTGTGGACACAGTATGAAAAGTGTAATATATTAATATTGTATTACTTATTATGCCAAACAATCATATATTCTTACAGCTCCTATAATTTTTTTTTTTTTAAAGATTTTATTTATTCAGTTTTTTCCCCCCAAAGCCCCAGTAGATAGTTGTATGTCATAGGTTCACATCCTTCTAGTTGCTGTACGTGGGACTCGGCCTCACGTTGGACGGAGAAGTGGTGCCTCGGGGCGCTCCCGGGATCCGAACCCGGGCCGCCAGCATCAGAGCGCGCACACTTAACCGCTAAGCCACGGAGCCGGCCCCTAGCTCCTATAATTTTTGAATATGTGTTCTGTCTTTGAATCTTCAAGTTGATGATCCCTTTACTTAATCTGAAGTATTATTTCATAGGCTTCAAGTAAGATTGTATTTTCTTCTCATTACTAGCCATTAAACAAGAAAAGATCTAACTAGATTCTATATTTTCATTCAAAGAGGATTTATGATTTTTCTTATTCTCCAGTGTCTATTCACATGGCTGTTTTAGATTTTCTGCTCAGATAGTGACGAGGTTAGAGTTCACTTCCCAGACCTCAGGTTTCTGGAAGATTTTTATCATCTCTTCAGGATATAATCTATATTGTAAATCACTCTAATGTTTTTAAAATATAGAATATGTGGATAATTTTTCTTCTCAGTGTATACTGATAACAGCAGCGCTCCCACATGAAACACTTCAGTAATTTGGACTAAAGTACCCACTTACAGTATGCTGCATTCAGACCCCTGATCCATGAATTTTATTTTAGTAATTTCATTTTCTGCCTAAGGTACAAAGACATCAACAGACAGTGATTGGATAAAGTGGGAAGAGAAGAATCTTTATGGCTGTCTTTAAAAAAAAATAGTATCTTACAGAAGAGAAGTGATTGATTATAAGAGATACCATTATATGGACCAAAAGGAAAATACATGTCATGCTAATTCCTGTCATTAGCCATGAAAGAAAGATGCTTGTATTTATACATTACATATGAAGAAATAGAAATTTAGAAAGTTTAAATAACATGACAAAGTTTCCTCAGTTAATAATTAGCAGAGACAGAATATTTCTCAAATATTCTTGATTCCACGGTTAGACATTTTAAGGTTTATAATACATAATGAGATAATATTTCCATGAAGGTGCTGGCAAATGAACCCAGTATAAAACACCAACGTTCCATGAAAGCAAGGTCTGTAAAATGTGTATATATTTATAATTAAGGGATGGCTAGTTTATAAAATAACCCACTGTTATTTGGTTCATAGAAGTTTCTAAAATCACTGGCTTCATAAGGAGACTGTATTTACTTATACATCTATATCTCAACAAGGAAATATTTTAGGAGATTAGGAGGTGATGTGAAATTAACTTACGATCTTGTATTTCTGTTTTTGAGAACTGTAATGAGAGAAATAGGCAGAATGTATGTTATTTCTGGAGGTGAGTAGGAGAGACATGTGATCTTATATTATTTAGCACAGTGAACAGCTCACAATGACTAATGTTTTTATATAACCACCTGAAAGTACTAAAATATGAATTAAAATGTCTAATATTTGATTTAATGTCACATTTCAGCACTGACTGCATGATGCTAATTGAGCTGTGCTTAGTTATAGAAACTATAATCTACATCACTCAACACAAGCAAAGTTAACATAACACATCCTTTTATTTCTTAAAATCAGTTATGAAATGTGAGTGAAAGAACGACAACCCAAAATCTTCAAACCTTTTAGTTCCTCCAAAAATATAGTATGTATGAAAGCAAATGATTATTTGAAATAGCAGCATGAGAAGTACGTTGTAATTGGGATTTGTTTTTTTCAGTCCTTCTCAGGGTTTTTATAGCAATTTAGGGAATAGCTCATGTTAGAGAATTGTAACATATGAGTGTCAGAAGGTCATCTAGTATAATGTTTTCCTCATCTAAATCAATCTCGGAATTTAATCCAGATGGCACATTTTTCAGCCAACCTTAAACACAGCATTGCTCCAACTGCAGCAGTGATATCTTGAAGAGCCCTAGCTGACTCACAACCTTCCTCTCTAACATTCTCTCCGTGGACCATGGTTTTGGCAAAAGGCCATTCGTTTTTGGACAAGACTAATCATCAAAAAAGTAGTCAGATACAAACCAAAATCATTCTTCGTAACCGGTCTTAGGCCATTTTATTTTTTTAATTGTCAAAAGTTCAGGAGACAGAAATTTCTGTATTAATTATTCTATAATAGAGTGGTTCTCAACTGGGAAAACAGTCCCCTCTTGAATTACTTTGGAAATCCTTAGGGCAATTGTTATTTGTCACAATGATTGTGGTGCATTAATGACATTTTGTGTTTAGGGGCCAAAGATGACAGACAGATGCCAAAGGCAGAATGTTCATGTACATGGAAGAATTGACCCATGTTCCACACAATTTTTCACTGTTCCACTGGACATTCATTTAGATAAACACAAACTGTTAATAATTATCTGAGCCCTTATCCTAATGTATGTAATTACAAAATACTTTTCCATGGGTTAGTATACACTAAATTCTGCACGCAATATAATAGGTTACTATATAGTTGAAAAAATAACAATAATAAAGAAGCTCTATGTGGAAAGATCTCCAATATTTATTTTATATGAAAAAAGCTAGGTATAGAACATTATAAATACTAGACTCCATTTTGTGTTAAATAAGAATACATATTTATTTGCATATACAGTATAGACATATACATATATGTACATAAAGAAACGCTGGAAGGACACACAAGAAACTAATAATAGGGATTACCTATGAATAGGCATGAAGGATTACTAGGCAATGGATGACAGTAGGCATGAGAGAAAATAATAAATAAATAGATAAGCAAACAAACAAATAAATGTGTGTATAGTTTTATGGAAAATGTAACTGTATTGCCTGTTAAGTAAAAACAATATGCATCAAACCTATATTTTTAAAATTGTTTTATGTTTTGTTTTCTTACTGAGTTTTCTAAAAATAATAATAAGTATCAGGCTTATGTCAGACTTCTCAGTAATACTGAATCTGTAAGAGCAATTTTTATGGCATTTTGATGAAAAATAGTTAACCCAAAAATGTTTGCTGAGTCAAGTATTCTCTTCCATGTGAAGGCAACAGAAAGGAAATATTCATAGGTATCCAAAGGCTTAAAAATATGATTTTTGAAAAAAAAATTTACCTGTGTCTCCGCTGTCCAAGAAATAAAGCAAAATTGGAATTCAAAAAGAGAGAAGATGTGATTTAGATGGAATGATTATTTTTTTACATCACCAATTTATACCAAGTTAATGCTAGAAAACCCAAAAAATGTGATGGGAAGACAATAAAATTAGAAATTCAAATTATTTGGATTTGACTGTTCATGTCCTGTTTACAGAGGGTGATCTAGTAAAAATTTATTCACTTTCTTTGTGCCTCAGTTAATTTCATTAATGAAAATAATTACAGCTACTTCATAGTTATGTTTTTAGAATATAATAAGATATTTGTGAAAGGATTTGAAAGTCAGCTAGATAATCTTTCTATAGCATCATCCTATGTGTCCCCACTCCCAATATATCTCTCACTCACGTTCTTTGCCTGATATAGAAAGTTTCACCTTCCTAGTTAGTGATACTTCTCCTACCTTGCAAAGCCCATCTCAAATTATACCTACCCAATTAATCGTCCCTGATGATATGAGACTTCATTGATGATTTGTAACTGCCTTTTTAAAATTATATAAATTGTGCCATCATATTATTGCACAGTTTATTATTAGTGTATATGTAATCTATGTATTACTTCCCTCAAATCACCTCAGAGGAGAAAATAATGCTCATGGAAAGTGTCATTGATATCAGAGAAATATGAAATAATATCTCGACAAAAAGTTTCAAAATTGTTTAAAGGGAATACTTTCAATTTTGTTAAAACATATCTGTGTTAGTCTTCCCAATAATTTATAGCCTCAATCTAATCATGACAAAACATCGATAAAACCAAATTGAGGGCCGGCCCCGTGGCTTAGCGGTTAAGTGCGCGCGCTCCGCTGCTGGCGGCCCGGGTTCGGATCCCGGGCTCGCACCGACACGCCGCTTCTCCGGCCATGCTGAGGCCGCGTCCCACATACAGCAACTAGAAGGATGTGCAACTACGACATACAACTATCTACTGGGGCTTTGGGGGAAAAATAAATAAATAAAATCTTTAAAAAAAAAAAAAAACCAAATTGAGAGCCATTCATCAAAATACTTGACCAATACTCGTTAAAAGTGTCTAGGTTAAGAAAGACAAGACTGAAGCGTATTACAAACTGCAGAAGATTAAGGAGAAATAACAATTAAATACAATGTATCCTAGATAGAATCCTGGAACCCAAATAGGACATTAGAAGAAACACTGTGACATCTGAATAAAGTCTGTAATTTAGTTAATAGCATCATAACAATATTAATTTTATAGTTTTGATTATTGTACCATGGCTATGTAAGATGTTAACATTAGGGGATTATGGGTGAAGAGTATACAGAAATTCTCTGTAATATCTTTGAAACTCTTCCTTAAGTCCAAACGTATATCAAAATAATATGTTAAATAAATAAATAATAGTTTAGTAAGTATGATAACATATAAAGAAGACTAAAAGTAAATATGTTTAAGGTTAGTTATGGTTTAATAGATGGTGGAATTGATGGTGAATTTTCCTTACATCTTTCCAATTTCTATGTTTTCAAATGTTAATTGGCATTAGTTCGATTATGAAGATATATAAATAGGTGAAAAATCAAAATAGCAGGTGTCATGGGCAAAATAATGCTGCACTCACCGCCCTCATGTACTCTTTCCATTAGAAAAAGATTGGCTGAAACCAATCTCGTATCCTATCTGGCATACATGTATCTAGTTGTTATGATGCTTAGCTGTTTTTTATTCTTGCAGTGTCCTTTATATGATAGTGGACTATTGAAGAGATGGGGTCATTTGTCCAGAAGCATCTCTTTTAGTTGAGAACAGGAGAAATACTAAAGGGACTATGTCAGTAGGACATTTATATTTGCATTATGGTGGATGTATTTATAAATGCTTTCTCATTTGTTTTTATAAACAGTTTATTTCAAAGTTACTATAATTAAATAACCTTACTCTGTTGGATCTTTCTTAATTATTCCTTTTAAGAACTTTCCAATATTCCAAATTCTCCATTAAAGTACCATGTCTATGTACCTCTAATTTATTCTTTTTTTTTAAAGATTTTATTTATTTTATTTTTCCCCCCAAAGCCCCAGTGGATAGTTGTGTGTTGTAGCTGCACATCCTTCTAGTTGCTGTATGTGGGACTCGGCCTCAGGATGAACGGAGAAGTGGTGTCTTGATGCGCACCCAGGATCAGAACCCGGGCCACCAGCATCGCAGCGCGCGCACTTAACCACCAAGCCACAGGGCCGGCCCCCCCTCTAATTTATTCTCACACTGAAATTTTTCATCACTTTCCTTTGTCAGTTTTGTGAATTTCCATACAGATGATTATTTCTTGGTTTACTGTTGATATCTTCCATCCTTTCTCCATTTCCTGTGGATAAGCCATGGCCTTTCCTTGTCATAATCATGATTTCCATTCCATTGAGTGGGCTGATATCCATAGGATGACCTCTGGCAATTTTTGTTAAATGTTCAGGTTCATATTCCACTCTGTGCATGGATGCATGGATATCTGAGGATTTGAGCTTGGCTTCTGAAACTCTTTTCAGCCATTTCAGTTGGAAGAATTGTCAGACACCTCTATATCTGTTTAGTTTATTACCATAAAATTTTTCTGTTTTACCTAGATATTTTTTGCCGTTCTTAAGTGTCATTTTCAGCCCCTCAGATATAGTATCTAGCACTTTACAAATACACTAATTCTAATTTCCATAAAAATTCATAAGATACATGTTGTTCGTTGTCTCTAACCTATTGGAGAAGTCTGGTCTTACATAGAGGAATCAAGTCGGATTTGACTTTTTGAAATTAAGCCAGCTATTCATTTTCAGTACCCTCTCCCACCCCAAACCCACAACCTTTAATTAGGAGCAAATAAGAAAAGTAGATATCTGTGCTCTCAACAATTCCATAGATTCTAAATATATACACATACTACAATTATATTGTAACAGGTGAACCACGGAAATCAGCAATAGTCAGGGACATTAATCTTGGCATACTCAGCCCCACATTTCAGTTAAAGAGAAAAAGATCTGGTAAAGCACTTGAAATAGAGGGAAATTTTGCTTGTTCAGGCAGTATGAGAACTGATACTTTGGAGTTTTAGAGAAGTGTGTACTCGTGGTAAATGAGGCTAGAGAAACGCACATGGATGGAATCACAACATTTTTTTCTTCTCAAACATGTTAATCCCAAGACTATTTTACAATTTTAAAAACCATTGAGAACCCCAACAACTTGATTATGTGGGTTATGTCTATAAGTATTACTATATTAGAAATTAAGACAAAATTACAAATAGTTATTAGTTCATTTAAAAATAACAATAATAAACACCGTTGAGTTAGCATAAATAATGTATTTTATGAAAAAAATAGCTATATTTTCCAAAGCCAAAACTTAGTGTAAGGAGTGGACATTGTTTTACCTTTTTAAAAATTTCTTTAAAATTACTAGCTGCATTCTCTGAAAGTAACTGCATTCTCTTGTATGCTTTTGCATTTTATTTGTTACAATATTTTTTGGTTGAATTACTTGAAGAGAATTTGATCTTAGAAAGATTTGTCATTGGGAAAGGGAGGAGTATTTTAATAGACATTTCAAATAACTGTAGATATTCTTTGATTATATATCAAAATTTGACAAGAAGTAGTTTCATAAAGGTTACTTGCAATGTGAAATCTACAACCATGTAAATTAACTTTTTGCACAGTTACTAAAATACATTTGTCTGTCTTGCATTTTGAATTAACCTTTTACTCATGCATGATTTTACATTATTGTGCATTGATTATTTGGAAAATATTGGTTCACTGAGTCATTATGCAGATCTTTCAAATGGAGACCCATTTTACTACACCATATAAAAAAATGACATTAATATCAACACCAATCTCATCAGAAAAGCCTTTATCATACACTTTATAGGAAAGTGTGAAACTTACAGTGGATACAAGTGTTCCAAAATTCTATTTTTTTTGCTTGAAAGCTCAAATTTTATCATGGGAACATATATTGTCGTTGTTTTCCGTGAAGTGGTAGCCTCACTTAATTTTTTTTTGAGAACATGTCTGCCATTTTTGAGAAGTGGACTCAGGATTAAATAATGATAGTTTTTCTGTTAGTCATTCATCCAAGTAAAAATAGTGTTCCATAAAAAAGCCATTAGTTCACTACACAGCCTATATAATTGCACAAGTATCTTTCCTTGAGGCAACCATCATGCTTTTGTATGCAGCAACACTACCTTACATGCATTTCCCATGTCATCATGTAGAAAATGACATACACTCAAGGGTTGAGATTTAATAAAATTAATAATTTTTACTACTTCATTAAGTACATTCTTAAGTGGAATTTGCTTCTTCTTTTTTTTTTTGGCCTGCTCAGGTAGTGAAGAATTCAGTGACTACTTACTCCAGTTTGTCACTACTGTTGTGATTCATGCTAAGGCCCAGCAGTTTATGCATCCATGTTGTTGAACCATCAATATAAACATCAGGACAATGAGAAAAGCGAATACTATCTTCTCATTGTTATGAAAATAGTTTGACTGCTCAGAGCTCTTGAAAGCATCTTTGAGACCCCCAGAGGTCTATGAAACATACTTTGAGAATCACAGTTGTAAAGGAAATTCAACTTTATCCTATGAGCAACGCAGGCCATTTAAATATTTTAAGCAGAGGAATGATGTGGGTATAATTATATTTCAAACATTGATTCTAAATTTTGAGAAAAAACTTTTATAACAGTACTAAAATATACTCTTTTCAAATTAAATATGTAAGATTTAAATTGGCACCTGGCCGACACCTTCTAAAACAACTTCAACAATACAACTACCCATGAAGGCACAGAAAGCTAGGACAATTCATAATAATAATGAAAACTAGAAAAGCAAGACAGCATGTTATTTTGTTGAACAAATGCACAAAATCCAATAGATCAACTTTAAAAATAATAAAAGGGAAGTTTATTTCAAAAGTGAAGGTCATAGATCCATTAGGATGGATTCAGATACTCATGGTAAGGGAGAAGCCCTTACTATGCCTGAAGTGAAGGAACAAAAGAAGAAATGGGGTTTCTGAAGCTAAGTGAGACATGGAATTTTGACAGAGGGGCCTCCTGGTAGTCATTGTAGCCCTAGGGAGACTTCAATTAACATCAGAACAGGGAAGGAACATGTAAGAAATATCTCCACTTCTCTTTCCTCCCACCTTCTGATTTTTGCTTGTAATTTCCATGGGCTGAACACAATCAGAAGCTGACTGTAAAGGAGGTCTGAATGAAATAATACTCTGTAGGGCTTGGTATTCATTTCACAAAACAGGGAAGAGAAAGTGAATAATGGATTCCTGGGGAAGGAGGACAATGAAAAATAACCAGGACCACGCCCTCCTTGATTTTTATCCTATTTTTTTCATCTTCCCCTAGGATCATGAATATTCTGCTTTAAATATGGAATTGGTAGATTTAGAGTAGAATGGGATTTCTTTATAAGGCAGAGCAGTACAGGGTTTTTTAAGAGGAGTCAAATATAAGAGATCAGATTTTTTTTTTTTTGTGTGAGGAAGATCAGCCCTGTGCTAACATCTGCCAATCCTCCTCTTTTTTTTTTGCTGATGAAGACTGGCCCTGTAACATCCATGCCCATCTTCTTCCACTTTATATGCGACGCCGCCACAGCATGGCTTGCCAAGCGGTGCATCGGTGTGTGCCCCGGGTCCAAATCGGTGAACCTGGGCCGCTGCAGTGGAGCGTGCGCACTTAACCACTTTCACCACCGGGTCGGCCCCAGAAACCAGATTTTTCAAATTGCTTTGCTGGATTTGGGGAAATATTTAGGGTTCTCCATGTAAACAGTAAGGATTGGGAGTCATATATGCACAGAATTAGGTAATGTATGGTCTTCAGCTTGCATTTCCTTACCAAGAGAACTCAGTTCCTTGGAAAAATCTTTGATTTATCAGTGTCCACAGATCATGTGTTTGACCTATGCAGCCCTGTATTTGCCTCCTGAACTAATGATACTGGTCAAGGACAGAGTTCCCAAAGTCGAAGATATATAAGAAAGCCGAGACTTTTAAGGATTTGTGAATGGATGTCAATAATGATAAAAAATGCCTAGAATTTAAGGAGACTTTTGGAAGACTGTTCTCAGAACAAAAGGCACAGTTTCAGCAGTTGATTTATTTTTCCTTTACTGATAACATTCTCTCCATGCACCCCCATCTTCATCTTCACTTCCCAAGTCATATAACTTGTATTTGGTCAGGATAAAATGATAGTGTACTAGAGAAGTGAAGACTGGCTTATAAAATCTTTGTACAAGAATCATCGAGTCAAGAGTGAACTTGAAAATTCCTGATATCAGTAGTTAATTAGGTACAAGATGTAGTCAATAAAATCTCTTAAATTCTGCCTTCCATCAGTGTTTCTGTGATCTCAAGTCCCTAGGGTCCACGCTACATGAGAGTGTGTTCTTGATAACTGTAACACTGACCATCCTCAAGGTTGGTCAAAAGAAATAGAACTGAGCAGATTGAAATAGTGAGTTTCAAAACTTCAGAAAAGTTACTTTCAAAAAGAAAGCATATGCAGTTTAACCAAGCAACCAGATAGCCTATTAGCTCCTGCATTGCAAATTTAACTAAGCAGGATGATTGTCTTATCAGAATACAAATAAAATTTTTTTGTTATTGAAGAACTGTGTTCAGGCATATTGTACTCTAACCTCAGAATAATCTTGCTGCGAGAATCCTATTGCAATGGCTGTTTTCATATGCTGTTCAATATTTCATAGCTATCTCTAAAAGAATGGCTCCATGCAGTATCATGTTCCTTTCAAAACTTAGCTCCAACTGACTTTGGACAAATAAATGAATGAAATCTATTATAAAAAGAATTCAACACTTCAAAACTCTGAAACATGAAATAGTTTTCTTCTGAAGTTGTACTTTCTTTGATGTGCTGCCATTGTCAAAAATATTTTCTGTTATTATCAAGCAAGGAATGTTACTTTTCAAATAATTTTTATATTTAAAAATAACACATGGGTATTATTAAAATGTTAGAATGGAACCCAAAGAAGGAAACACAAGGATCATTATCTAAAAGAATCACTTCATATTTCATCGTGTCTCATTTCCAAATTTTTTCAGGCAATTTTTAATTAATTTTACTTTATTTTTTTTAGCTGAGGAAGATTCATCCTGAGCTAACATCTGTTACCAATCTTCCTCTTTTCTTGCTTAAGGAAGATTTGCTCTGAGCTAATGTCTGTGCTAATCTTCCTCTATTTTGTATTTGGGTCATCACCACAGCATGGCTGATGAGTGGTGCAGGTCTGTGCCCAGGATCTGAACTTGTGAACCCAGGCTGCTGAAGTGGAGCACGCTGAACTCAACCACTACGCCATGGGGCCAGCCCCTAAGTTACTTTTAATTTTCAATTTTTTATTTTTTGAATGATGGCCTTATTGAGGGCTTTTAAAATCACATTCCATCATTCTCATCTCACTCTCTCTGAGGCTCACGTAACATTTATATTTTGAGAAAACTTAGAAATGCCAAGTGTTTGAGTTTTTCCTCTGGCTAGTAGGGGAGCTGGAACTACCAGTGATGGTAAATCACAAGCATATGCTCAGTAAATGTCTCAAACTCGCATGAGCAGAACGGAGGTGGTTAACGGGCTGACAAATATCCTTTTGTTATTCACAAAGCACCCAACATATATGTCTCAAGACTTTACCATACAGCTTTTTTACATAAGGCTAATGAGGCAGAATTTTCCAGTTGGTCTTTATTTTATTATGTGTGCACATGTGTGTTGGTTTTTGTTTGTCTGAGGTATACATAGCTTTGAGTTGATTTGTCTAATGAAAAGAAAATATATTTCATAAAACAGTCACGTAGTTGGGCCCAGGAATATTTTGTATTGGTGGTTCTAGAGAAAAAAAACAAAACAAAACTGAGAAGGCACATTTTTGGGGTTCTTCACTGTGAAAAGACTGATTTGATTAGGGCCTAGAGTATATCACAGAGCTTAGCTCCTAGAGCTTCCCCTGGTCAATGGAAAAAAGAGAGAGAGAAAGTCATTCAGATTCATTCTAAAAGCACACCTCTACTAGAAACGCAGTCAGAGCCTGCAACTGGAATAATCTTGCTTATGTAAGTTTTCAGAGGCGCCATAGTCACTAGACAAGAGTCTGGGACTATCAAAAAATCCCAATAATTAATGCATCTCTCATCTGAACAGTAAATTTCTTTGTCTTCACCTCTTCAATGGCTATGGGGCTGTTCTATCACTTGATACTCCGATAGTCTCTTAATTTGGGAAAACCGCCTTGAGGCCCCAACTCATTTGTGGGTTGTTTTCTACCATCTTGCTGTTTCCCAGCACTTAAAAGCTGTTCATCCACTTGAAGGGTATTTCCCAACATTCCTGCTGACACAGCACACTTGAACAACATCCACTGCACACTTGACACACTTACATCCATGAATCTCTATGGCAGTGACTTGGTCATGCTACTCTGGAGAACAGCATATTTTGGGTGGCAGTTCATGATTAAGATGTATAAGGGGTTCAATTTTGCCCTTTAGCATAGAAGCAAACACACCTGCACATTCACAGGTAGCATTGGCTTTGCTTTCAAAGATTTTAGTGAAAAATATTCATTTTTTGATGGTACTCTGGAGACACTTGTTAGTTAACTATTTGTCATCAGCTTACTATTATCAAGTAGTTTTCCTTAGCTTTAGAAACAAAGGTGACAACAGCAAAATGGATAACAAAATCACATCTTCCACAACAACTGGAAAAACATGCTATTCCTTGTTTATTTCTTTTTACGGTGAAAATAAATCTACTTGAGTGTCTTAAAAACTGGCAGAATTATTTGTATCTTCCTTAATCATTTTAACTAGCAACAGTCTAGAGAAAGAAAAATAGAAATACAACAGGGAAATCTGCTTGGGTATATTGTGCTGCTATTGCCCCCGAGACAAGCCATATATTTTAATTAATTTTGAAATTTTACACTGAGCTCAGTTCTTGTTTCCCAACAGAAGCTTCCTATAGGAAAGAAATTCCATCAGTCTGATGCACATGGAAAGAGATTCAAACATAATTCAGAGCTGATTTATCACAAAGGAATATATACTTGAGAAAAAAATGAAAGGATGAATACTCAGGCCCTATTTCCCATTGGAATGAAACAGGGAAAGAAACCTACTCAAGATAAAGAATAGAAATATGATGAGTTTTAGTGACATATAGGTGAATATAGGTGAACAGGAAGGAGCTTGGTAAGGTAAACATTTAAAAAATTTAGGATACATTCTCAAGTGCAAGTTAAATTTCCCATTTTTAAAAATCTGTCCTTTCAATGGAAGCTTGAAACTAAGAGTTTGAGGAAAATATAACTTCTCTGAGAAGGAACTAACTTTATGCCTTATAAGAGAAATTTCAAGATAAAAATTAAAGAAACTTTAGGTGATATTTGCTATGTTGAACCCCATTAAGACCTGGACCCAAGGGGAAAATAAATGGTTAGAATCCTCCAGATTAAAGCTAAAAAATTAGTTGTCACTATGATTTTGTTTTGAGCAACTTCAAATTTAGCTAGATTATCAGATTATTGTCCTGTGTGCTTCCTTTTCCAACAGGATTTTTGCCTTATGAAAATTCTATTGACAGACACTAAAAT
The DNA here is from genome assembly GCF_057802395.1 of Ceratotherium simum simum. Lineage (NCBI taxonomy): Eukaryota > Metazoa > Chordata > Mammalia > Perissodactyla > Rhinocerotidae > Ceratotherium > Ceratotherium simum. The sequence goes on along the minus strand of NC_141928.1, from coordinate 31,342,525 downwards.
CAAAAGAGACACATCTAGAAGAGCATTTCAGTTTTGAATCAGTTGTGAGCTGCTGATGAGATGAGATAGAAATAACTGGAATAAATTACCATAGGCAAAGAAAAATATTACATTAAAAGTTTGAAATTACCCAAAAAACTTTAAACTCACTGTTATAAGAATTTCACGTAATACCTTAGGGAGAATGATGATGTGGTTGCTCTTTATTGACCTTTCTTTTCTATATTGAGACTTGATGACTTTTCTAATATAAGAAAAGTATCTCCATTTTCTTATCTCTCTTATCATGATCTCCAATCATGGATTGTCATAAGCCTTACCTCCAGAAAACATGCCTGTGTCCAAAGGCAAGGACATTGCAATTAAAAAAAAGAGCTAAGTAATTAAATAATTTGTATAATCACTGATGAGTATCAGCAGTGGGTTGCCAGTTTGGGAGTTGGTATTGAATAGGAGATAGCCCCTCACTGAGCTGAAGCATGAGAGAAGGAAATTATTGGGAACCATTAAGTAGCCAAGATAATTAATCTGAATATCCTTCAGGGGTTTCCCATAAAATATTTTCAGCAAACTGATGGGAATTTCAACTTAATACATGAGAGAAATATTGCTTGGGACTTGGTATGGTCTGCAAATTCTAAATTCCATTATTCCACTATCTAAAATTTAAATATTTTTCATTTCTACATTCCTGTGTTGAATATAAGACATTGCCACACCTCAAGGAGTGCTACTCCTAAGGAAAAAGAAAAGAGAGAGTGGACTGTATAATTATTGAATTGATTAAAGTGATGGTAATGTTGGATACAACTCAGCTTTCTTTGGAATGTATGTTTATTTAGTGAAATCATCTCAAAAGAGTTGTTAATACCATTTCATCATTGGAAGTAGAGTTTTAGAAGGGCTGTACTCTTTAGAAATATATACATCACATAGTGACACCTACCCTAATCTGCATGAAATGTCCAAAATATAGCACAGCTTATTTACAGATGTTCCAGGGAAGGTAAGGCCCAAGAAGCTTGGTTTGATGTAGAATAGATTATAAGGAAAAAGTAGGATCTTTCGTTGAGTGTGAAGGAGATTCCAAACAAATAGATCAAAGCCTCACAAACAAAAAAACAACAAAAAATATATCCCAAAGAATTATTAATTTCTTCCCAAATATATATCCCAAAGAATGACAGATTTCTAATGTGAAGTCTATCGTCATTCAGAACAAAGACAAGTATAAAAAAAGCAGATACTAAATGCTTTCAGGTGAAACAAACAGTCACCTAAAAAGAGAGTCTACCCATGACACGTGGCATCTCAAAGGCTGTAGTGAAACAAGACTACAATCAATTAACGGCTTCCATGTTCCGGGGGGAAAATATTTCAGCCCAGAATTCTATATCAAGCCAACTTTGCAACCATGTATGTGTGTTTTAGTAAAAAAATGACATTTTAAAATAGGCAGTGACTCAGAACGTTGACCTATGGCATACCTACTCTTTCTCGGAAGTTACTTGGTAAACCACTCAAAATTAAGTAGAAAAAGTAGAAACGAAGGCTATAGAAAGCAGTGTAAAGAATTCTGGAAAGTAGGAGTGGGCCGGGTGGCACAGCCACCAAGTGCAGCCGCTCCGCTTTGGCAGCCCGGGGTTCGCAGCTTCGGATCCCGGGCGCGCACTGACGCATCGCTTGTCAAGCCATGCTGTGGCCGTGTTCCATACATAGTAGAGGAAGATGGGCATGGATGTTAGCCCAGGGCAAGTCTTCCTCAGCAAAAAAGAGGAGGATTGGCATCGGATGTTAGCTCAGGGCTGATCTTCCACACACACACACACACACACACACACACACACACACACACGCAGAAACAAAATACAATTCTGGAAAGTAGAGAATGGAAGGGCAAAGTTGATACTGTTCAGCAGACCTAGACAGCAGCTGGTTTAGATTGAAGCTGGAGAACAGCAGGAGGTCTCTGAACAAAAACTTTATAGAATATTTGATTAAATGAACAAGTTGGGAAAAAATAAAAAATAATCTTTAAATATTGCCAGAAAAAATATTGATTTAAAAATGCTAGAGAAACAAAACAAAAATCAGTATAAGAAAGGAGAGAGAAACAAAAGGATCATTAGGATTTACAGTAAATAATATTTGCCAGCTAAAAACAAGGAAACTTGAGTTATGATTACGGAAGAAAGTATAATTGTTATAAATTTTCTTGGTATGTAAAAATAAAAGCATAGAAAACTATAAGAAAAGGCAAGCGAGTTAATACCTGTTGAATACAGGTTTGCTTATAGTTGCTAAAAGAAGGACGTAAAGGATTGGTGCATTATTTTAAAGTTACAAAGATAACTGAGAGAAATTTATTTTAAAAAGTGATAGTGATTTAATGAGAGGAAGATGTATATGAGCTAAACTATAACATATCATAGCAATAAAAATCATGTTTAAAGTTGATAAACCAGGAAAATATTTGATGCAGATTGTAGAGAGCTGTGCTGTCTAATGGAGTAGCCACTAGTCATTTGTGACATTTCAAAGTTAAATTAATTAAAATAAATTTCAATTTCAATTTCAAATACTAACTCATGCTAGCCATATTTCAGGTGTTCAATATCACATGTGGCTAGTGCCTATCATATTAGACAGTACAAATGTAAAATATATTTATAATCAGAGAATCACACACGCTATAAGATGGATGAATCTTAAGGACATTATGGTAAGTAAAATAAGCCAGTCATAAAAGGACAAATACTATATAATTCCAGTATGAGGCACCAAGAGTAGTCAGATTCATAGAAACAGAAAGTAGAATGGTGGTTGCCAGGGGCTGGAGGAACAGGTGAAGGGAATTATTGTTTAATGGTTATAGGATTTCAGTTTTGCAAGATGAAGAGTTCTGAGATGGATGGTGGTGATGGTTGTTCAACAATGTGAATGTACCTAATGCCACTGAACTGTACACTAAAAAATGGTTAAGATGGTACATTTTATGTTACGTTTATTTTAACACAATTAAAAAATAAAAATGAAAATAAAATAAAAAACACATAATAAAAGCTAACCATAGGTATATATTCACTGTGGATCTTAATCAGTCACATTCCTAAAAGGAATATTAGTCCTTGAGAGGTGCATTTCAGAAAATTCTTCAATTACTAAAAATTCCAGTTACTGACCTCTCCATACAGCTTCGGGTAAAATAAACTTTAGAATGCATGCTCAGAAGTTATGTCCAATGATTCACCTTGAATCTGAAGAACAAGCTCAACCAAATCAATACACAGTTTTAAAGCAATTAGGATCTTCAGTTTTTCTGCAACACGTCATTGTACAAGGGTGGGGTGAAACCGGTGTGGAGACTCTCATGACCTACAAGTGGGAAGAATGAATTTAGTAGGGAAAGATAAATGAGGATGACCCCAAAGTCCCTATCCTGAATATGAGGGACATAAAGGATCACAATTTCATGGGCCTATATGAGACACAATTAGATGCATTGAGCAATGAGAGAGCAAAGCAAGAAAATATATTTTGGTGGAGATCTTTGAAAATAGAACGAATATCGTGTCTCTAGATTATTCAAATTTAGATGTAACTCACTGTCAGTTAAGTGATTTTTTTTCATGTATCTTATTCAAGATTAAAAGGAATTTATCTGTACTTTGGCTCTGAAAATGTACCATAGCCATATAATTAGCAACTTTATAAAACTGTATGCTTTACAACCAAAAAATATTCAGGAATATCAGTTGGTTTTCTAAGGACCACCATAGTACTTAATCCTCAACCTGAAAACAAATTGTATTTTAAGCTAGGCAAATTATATGTATGACAGAACCTTCATAATCTCTCCAAAGAGACACAGTCATCCTGATTGTCCTGAATGGAATATAATGGGTCTTTTCTTCTCAGAGAAACATGCAATGCACAATAGTTTGAATTGCTATTGCAGTGATATTCAGTCAAATTACTTCCTCATCTACCATTAAACATTATAGATACCATGAAATGAAGCTTGAAATGTAGGGTCAGAGACCATGCTCTCCTTTCTCTGCATCTTATTAATTCCAGTATGGCTTCAAGATAAATATTAGATACCGGACAGAAAACATTGAATGCTTTAGAGAAAATAGTGTTGATTTTCAAAAACAGAAATAATGAAGTCAACCATTTTTCATCAGAGTACAGCATGCTAGTTCTTTGAGAAAAATAGATGTACAATCCATAACCCTTTCCTTCAATGAGCTAATAGTCTAGTGAGGGATATCAATAGTAGACAACATTTAAAGCACCTTACATTTGTTGTCAAACACCTTACATTAGAAATAAAATTGTTACCAGACACAAACACAGGTTCTTTACCTGCCACACAAGAAGGGCCAAATAAAAACTACAACACCAACCTCATGGCAAGGAAAGCATTTTTATTTCAGGTGACATCAGCCAGGAGACAAGAGTGAGCCCTCAGATTCATCTCATCTCCCCAAAAGGTGGGAGGCAAGGGGTTTTAAAGGTTGCCAGGAATGTGGCTGCTTGTAGGGAGGGGGAGCCTGTGGCCTTGCTGGTTGGCCTTTTCCCACAGCCTGTGTTTGACCCTGTGATGCTGCTTACAGGGAGGAGGAGGGTGAGATAAGGGAATCCACAGGTGGGTGTTCTTGGTTGTCTGCCCCTGTGTTGGGTGATGGATTATGGTGCCAGGAAACCAGGGAGTCGGGGTCTGGGAAGCTTCAGCTTCTTGATATTCTCTGGATATCAGTTTCACTGAAACAAACTTCAAGAACTGGTAATTAGCCAAAACTTCAGTGTAAGCGTGGTGTGAGGCCACCTGGGCTTTTAACAACTTGTAACTTTTATCTGCCTTGTGAAGTTCAGGGATATAAAAGTTTAAAAAACTGGTGCTTACATATGAATGCAACTTACAGAAGCAGGGAAAGGGGGTGAGTGCTTTTGGTTTTAACCCCATATGTGCTGGGTTTAATGAGGGGAACTGATATCAGGGCTGGCATCAAAATCAGTATTTTAGGAACAACTCAGGTATCAAGGGTTTTTTGTCAAGGAAAGTCAAAGATTAGATGACACTAGATATGAGTTATAGCAGTAGAGCAGGTAATTGGGAATAGGAAAAATAGGAAAGACATTCCATTTTCCAAAAAAGAAAAAGAAAAAAAGGCATGGAAAGTGTCAGAAATCAAAAAGAGCACTGTGTACACATCAATTTGAAAGTAGATCCATATCACTGAAGTACAGCAGGACTTAATAAAGCAATGATAGTAATAATAATAATAGTTGTATTAATTCATATAACAAATCTTTCTAGAATGTCTATTATATGTCATGCCCTTGTTGTGGGAGCTAGATATAATTTATTGTGTGCTTTCTAGATATCTGATACTATTTAAAGCTGTGTGTGTGTGTGGTTTTAAATAGTATGTGTATATTTGTGTGTGTGTGTATATAGATATATCTCATGTGATTTAATTCGTGTAACAGATAATTAGAATATGTATATCCTATATTTTTATGTATAACGTATATATTACACTATTTAATTTGCGTAACAAATAGTAACAAAGAATTTATTCCCATTTTAAATGTGAGAAAACTGATTTCCAGAACGTCAAATAATTAGCCTAATGTGTTCCACTCAGTAAGTTGTTGAGCCAGGATTCAAATCTGATATTTCTGACTCATAAAATGAGCATATAACCTCTAAGAAATGAGGTTGGAGAAGTAGACAATTATTAGATTAAGGCTTCTAGTCTCCCATGAACCCAGTGCAAGTGAAAACATGAAATATTTGTATCTATAATTTTCTTTCATTCTTTGAAAAGTATCATCAAAATTTTTTGGTATAATTATGTTAATATGCTTGAGTTTCATTCCAAATAAATGATGGGTGAGTTTGCATCATAAGTCAAGTAACAATTTATGATTATACTCTCAAGTAACAAAGTATGAATCCTATGAGTTTCCCTTAAGTGGAAGTGAAAAGACTGTGCCTTGCTATTAGAACTATGGATATCTTTATTTACCTTAACAACGGGTCTAGCTTTAGTAGAATGTGTCAAAGAAAAAATATGAATACTTTACAAAACTTTAGTTTTATTTTTATTACCAACGTTATTAGGTCACAAAAGTCACAGTGCTCCTAGTGTTCAAATCTCTTACTAATAAAAGCAAGAAGCTAACAAAGCTATAAGGGTGTTCATCTTGTAAATCATTTTTTTCCTGCTGAGTGTTTTAGTGAGAAGGATGCTGAAGTGGAAAAGGCTAGAATTGTATGAAACTGATCAAGCAAAAACATAAAACTAAAAGCACTGCCTCTAGAGCTACTTGAAAAGTTTATAATTGTATTGGCAAGCAAAAGAAATCAGACGCAATTGGGAGCATATTGATGAAACAAGTTTTCTGGGAATGGCTGAGCTGTTTTATGACTTGAAGCAGTGGAAGAGAGTTGAAATAGATTCTTTTAACAAAGATTCTGTCAAGCATCTACCATATCTACCTTATACTCCATAGTTTGAAGCATCCCATGGGAGAAAAGAAAAAAGTTCAACTCTGACCTTTACTTTCACCATGCAATTATATAATTTTACTGTTATTTTTCAGTTCAGCCAGCAGCTAATTTTCAATTGTTGTATATATTGCTGATAACAGCAAAGTAGAATTCCTAATTTTTGAGCCGCTTTGAGATATGTTAATGGACTGCACCTCTTTAAAGATTTAAACATATTCTTTCTTAGAAAAACTGCCTGGAATGAAAATCTTGGTTCTCTGACCACAGATGTAGCCCCAGGGATGCTTTTTAACACATGTGATTTTGCTGTTTTTAGACAGAAATAGGCCCAGATGTCTCTGTAAGTTTTATCCTTTGATGTTGGCAAGCATTAGCTTAGAGATCCACAAACCACCTTATTTACTGAAAAGAAAATTGTCACCATCAGAGCCTAAGCATTTTCAAGAAGTTTTATCAAGAAATGAAAAGAGACTATGCATTTCTCCTCTACTAAACAAATATTTTCTTTCTTTCCACAAATGACATCTTTAAATATTTGATTGGATTTGGAAGGGGTATTTTATAATAATAAAATGATAAAATGAAAACTCACTTTCACAAAAGATTAGTTTTTGCATAGCTTGGCCTACTTTATTCAAGGGGATAAAATTATGCCTTAAGGTCAAAGTCCTTTTGTTACCATTATGGATACTTTTGAAATCCATTTTTTTTTATTACTCAACAAGAAAGGAATGAAGGTAGACAATTAGACAAACTTCTCAATGCTGCATGAAGCATTTCTACAGGCTGCTATTGTGACTGGCATATTTAAAAGCTTTTAAATGCATTTATAGACTGAATTCTGCAAACACTTGGATACAATACTTAAATCTTTTGACATATGCTTATATCATTTAAGTATGCATTTATGCTAGAAACAAGGATGAGAGTTTCCTAGATTCATACTATTAAGTATGCATTATTTTCCTAACCTCACTTCCTCCTGTACGCATGCCATTTGTCATGTGACTTTGCAGTACCCTCCCAGTGGGCTTGCCCATGACTTGCTTTGGCAAATGGGATATTGGCAGATATAATACAATATGTTTGAAGATCACTAGCCTGTTTCTACCTGCCTTCTCACACCTTTGCAATCTCTTTGATAAGAAAACACCTAAACTAGTTACTGGCCCAGGAGGAAGTTGAGAAACACATATTGCAGGGCCAAATTGCAAAGTCAAAATATAACTGATATACAGGTTTCCTATTCTTCCTTTGCTGATATAGATGGACTCAAATGTAATCCCACATCAAATATGGCTGCAATTTTTTGAGGACAAAGGAAATTTTGCAACATAAATTCAACAATGTAGCATTTTATGTAATTCTGTTGTGCTGTAATATAGGCCTTTACTTTTATGGTAAAGCACACTGTGACTATTTTTCTTAAAATTACACAGTTCCAAAAGTTCAAGTTGGGCAGGAAAATGCTACCTTTCAATCATGAAACAGGTGTTCTCTTGAGTGCCCAAATAAACAAAATCAGAAATGAAAGGGGAGAAGTTACAGCTGACACCACAGAAATACAAAGGATCATAAGAGACTGCTACAAATACTTATAAATCAACAAATTGGAAAACCTATAAGAAATGGATAAATTCATAGAAACACACAATCTTCCAAGACTGAATCTTGAAGAAATAGAAAATCTGAATAGACTGATTATAAATAATGAAATTCAATCAGTTTTTTTTTTTTGAGGGAGCTAAGCCCTGAGCTAACATCTGTTGCCAATCCTCCTCTTTTTTGCTGAGAAAGATTGGCCCTGGGCTGACATCCTGCCCATCTTCCTCTACTTTATATGGGATGCCATTACAACATGGCTTTGATAAGTGGTGCATACATCCGTGCCCAGAATCTGAACCCGTGAACCTGGGCCGCCAGAGAAGAGCACACTACCACTACACCACTGGGTCAGCCTCCAAAGGTTGCATTTTTATACATTAATAGTGTGCTATCAGAAAGAGAAATTAAGAAAACAATCCCCTTTACAATTGCATCAAAAAGAATAAAATACCTAGGAATAAATTTAACCAAGGACGTGAAAGACCTGTACTCTGAAAACTATAAGACATTGATGAAAGAAATTGAAGACAACACAAATAAATGGAAAGGTATACCATGCTCATGGATTGGAAGAATTAATATTGTTACAATGTCCATAATACCCAAAGCAATCTACAGATTCAATGAAGTCCCCATCAAAATACTAAGGGAATTTTTCACAGAACTAGAACAAATAATCCTAAAATTTGTATGGAATCTCAAAAGACCCTAAATAACCCATGCAATCTTGAGAAGGAAGAACCAAGCTGGAGATATCACACTCTCTGTTTTCAAACTATACCACAAAGCTATAGTAATCAAAACAGTATCATACTGGCACAAAATCAGATACATAGATCAATGGGATAGAATAGAGAGCCCAGAAATAAACCCACATATATATGGTCAATTAATCTACCACAAAGGAGGCAAGAATATACAATGGAGAAAAGACATTCTCAGCAATAAATGGTGCTGTAAAAACTGGTCAGCTACTGCAAGAGAATGAAACTGGGCCACTATCTTACAGTATATACAAAAATAAACTCCAGAGTGACGTCAGCATCATAGCGGAGTGCGCTCTCCTCTTAGACTCTCCCCACTAAGATACAACAAAAAGGACATTCATATACCTACAGAGGACATTTACACAACAAACAAACAAAAAACATCTGTGAGATCCACATAGTCTTACATCTGAAGATGGAGGTGCTGGAACCCCCAGAAAGTGGAAGGAAGGAAGGAGAACAGCTCCCTATCCCCAGCAGCAGTGACCCCGGGACCAGGACCATGCAGCTCTCAGAGAGAGAGGGGGGAGGGACCACCCTCTGTAGGAAAACTGTCCCTTTCCAAGTTCTCCCACAGCCTGTGGGAAACTCCCATGTGGAGGGGACTGAACTGTTGTGGAGAACAGCACCCCAGGAAGGCAGGTAGTGAGGGAAAAGCAAGAAGCCCCTGGGATCAGGCAGGCAAAAGAAAGCACCCCTCACTCCACCTGGGGCTTCAGCTCAGCGGGTTAGGTAGAGTGCTAATGACCCAGTGGCAGCAGGTGGAAGCTGCGACCAGATATTATCAGTATGAGGAAAAACCAGCACATGCCATCAAATAGTATGCAAAAATATATTAAATCTCCAGACCAGAAGGAAAATGACAAACACCCAGAAATCAATCCTGTAGGCACAGAAATTTATAATCTAAATGACAGAGAATTCAAAATAGCTATCATAAAAAAGCTCAATGAGTTACAAGAAAATACAGATAGACAGTTCAATGAAATCAGGAACTTCACAAAAGAGATTGAAACTATAAAGAAAAACCAATCAGAAATGTTGGAGATGAAAAACACAATGGAAGAGATAAAGAAAAATCTGGAATCTTTAATGAACAGAGGTGAAAATATGGAGGAAAGAATTAGCAATATAGAGGATAGGAATGCAGAAATGCTCCAGATGGAGGAGGAGAGAGAACTAAGACTAAAAAGAAATGAAGAAATTCTCTGAGACATATCTGCCTCAGTTAGGAAATGCAACGTAAGGATTATAGGTATTCCAGAGGGAGAAGAGAGGGAAAAAGGAGCAGAGAGCTTACTCAAAGAAATAAAAGCTGAGAACTTCCCAAACCTGGGGAAGGAGCTGGAATACAAGTGAATGAAGACGATAGATCTTCTAACTATACAAATATAAAAGACCCTCTCCAAGGCATATAGTAGTAATGCTGGTAAAAGTCAATGATAAAGAAAAAATATTAAGGGCAGCAATACAAAAAAAAATAACATACAAAAGAATTCCTATCAGGCTCTCAGCACATTTCTCAGCAGAAACCTTATAAGCTAGGAGACAGTGGAATGCTATATTCGAAATTCTGAAAGACAAAAACTTTCAGCCAAGAATACTCTATCCAGAGAAAATATTCTTCAGATATGATGGAGAAATAAAACTTTCCCAGATAAACAACAGCTAAGGGAGTTCATTGTCACAAGACCCCCACTACAAGAAATGCTCAAGAAGTCCCTCACGCCTGAAAAAAAAAAAAGGGGGGATACAAAGCTTTGAGCAAGGAGAAAAATAAGTAGACAAAATCAGAAAAGTTGCAGCTGTCTATCAGAATGGGTTAGCAAACACTTAATTATAACATCAAAGATAAAGGGAAGGAAAATATCAAAAATAAATATAACCTCATCACTTTAACCGCAAACACACAACACAAGATGGAATAAGTTGTGACAATAATACCTCAGAAAGGGAAGAGGATGGGGATGGAAATGACTTAGTCTAAGGAAATAAGAGCCCATCAGAAAATGGACTATCTCATCTATGAGATTTTTAATACAAACCTCATGGTAACCACTAAACAAATAATAAGAACAGAGACACATATGATAAATAAAGAGAAAACTAACAAAACTATCATACAGAACTGCCAAACTGAATTGGTAGTCTGAAACACATGGGATGAGAAACAAAGGAAATGCAGAAGAACCAGAAAATGAGCGATAAAATAGCAACAATAAGCCCTCATATATCAATAATCACTCTAAATGTAAATGGATTGAATTCTCCAATCAAAAGACACAGACTGGTGGGGTGGATTAAAAAACAAGATCCAACAATATGCTGCCTCCAGAATACACATCTCAGCTCTAAAGACAAACACAGGCTCAGAGTGAAAGGATGGAAGACAACACTCCAAGCTGATGGCAAACAAAAGAAACCAGCTGTTGCTGTACTTATATCAGACACAGTAGACTTCAAGCTAAAACTGGTAATGAGAGACAAAGAGGGGCAATATATAATGATAAAAGGGACACTCCACCAAGAAGACGTATCATTTATAAATATATATGTACCCAACACAGGAGCACCAAAGTACATAAAGCAACTATTAAGAAACCTAAAAGGAGATATTAACAACAACACAATAATAGTAGGGGATATTAACACCCCATTTACATCATTACACCTAATACGGCAATACATTAAAAAGATCATACACCATGATCAAGTGGGATTTATACCAGGGACACAGGGATGGTTCAACATCTGCAAATCAATCAATGTAATACACCACATTAACAGAACAAGGAATAAAACCTCATGATCATCTCAATAGACGCAGAGAAAGCATTTGACAATATCCAACATCCATTTATGATAAAAACTCTCAACAAAACGGGTACAGAAGGAAAGTACCTCAACATAATAAAGGCTGTATATGACAAACCCACAGCTAACATCATAGCAATGGGGAAAACCTGAAAGCATCCCTCTGAGAACAGGAACAAGACAAGGGTGCCCACTCGCCACTCTTATTCACCATAGTACTGGAGGTTTAGGCCAGCACGATTAGGCAAGGAAAAAGGAATAAAGGGAATACAAATAGGCCAGAAATAAGTTAAAATCTCGCTGTTTGCAGATGACATGATTTTATATATAGAATGCCCTAAAGAATGCTTTGGAAAACTATTAGAAATAACCAATAATTACAGCAAAGTTGCAGGGTACAAAATCAACTTACAAAAATCAGTTGCATTTCTATACTCTAATAATGAAGTAACAGAAAGAGAACTCAAGAATACAATTCCATTTACAATCGCAACAAAAAGAATAAAATATCTAGGAATAAATTTAACCAAGGAGGTGAAAGACCTATACAATGAAAACTATAAGACATTACCGAAAGAAATCAATGATGACATAAAGAAGTGGAAAGATATCCCACGCACATGGATTGGAAGAATAAACATAGTTAAAATGTCCATATTACCTAAAGCAATCTACAGATTCAATGCAATCCCTTTCAGAATCCCAATGACATTCTTCATGGAAATAGAACAAAGAATACTAAAATTCATATGGGACAACAAAAAATCCCAAATAGCTAAAGCAATCCTGAGAAAAAGAACAAAGCTGGAGGCATCACAATCCCTGACTTCAAAATATACTACAAAGCTATAATAATTAAAACAACATGGTACTGGTCCAAAAACAGACACACAGATCAATGGAACAGAATTGACAACCTAGAAATAAAACCACACATCTATGGACAGCTAATCTTCAACAAAGGAGCTAAGAACATACAATGGAGAAAGGAAATTCTCTTCAATAAATGGTGGTGGGAAAACTGGACAGCCACATGCAAAAGAATGAAAGTAGACCATTTTCTTTCACCACACACAAAAATTAACTCACAATGGATCAAAGGCTTGAAGGTAAGACCTGAAACTATAAAACTCCTGGAAGAAAATATAGGAAGTACACTCTTTGACATGGGTCATGGAGGGATCTTTTCACATTCCACGTGTACTTGGACAAGGGAAACAGAAGAAAAACAAGTGGGACTTCAGACTAAAGAGCTTCCGCAAATGAAACCAGGATCAAAAGGAAATGACAACCCACCAGATTGGAGAAAATATTTGCAAATCATATATCCTACAAGGGTTTAATCTCCATAATATATAAAGAACTCAGACAACTGAACAACAAAAAAACAAACAACCTGATCAAAAAATGGGCAGAGGATATGAACAGATATTTTCCCAAGGAAGATATACAGATGGCCAACAGGCACATGAAAAGATGTTCAACATTACTAATCATCAGGGAAATGCAAATCAAAACTACACTAAGATATCACCTTACATCTGCTAGAATGACTATAATCACCAAGACAAAAAATAACAAATGTTGGAGAGGATGTGTAGAAAAGGGAACCCTCATTCACTGCTGGTAGGAACGCAAACTGATACAGTCTGTATGGAAAACAGTATGGAGATTCCTCAACAAGTTTAAAATAGAAATAGCTTATGATCCAGCTATCCCACTACTGGGTATTTATCCAAAGAACCTGAAATCCACAATCCAAAGAGGCTTATGCACCCCTATGTTCATTGCAGCATTATTCACAATAGCCAAGAAGTAGAAGCAACCTAAGTGTCCCTCAACTCATGATTGGATAAAGAAGATGTGGCATATATACACAATGGAATACTACTCAGCCATAAAAAAAGACAAAATTGTCCCATTTGCAACAACATGGATGGACCTGGAGGGTATTATGTTAAGCGAAAAAGCCAAAGAGAACAAGACAAACACCACATGATTTCACTCATAAGTGGAAGATAAACTAGCACACAGACAGAGAGAACTGTTTGGTGGTTACCAGAGGCAAGGGGGTTGGGAGGTGGACTCAAGAGGGGAAGGGATGCATGTATATGGTGACTGACAAACAATAATGTACAGCTAAAACTTCCCAATGTTATAAACTATTATGACATCAATAAAAAAATAAAATAAACTCAAAATGGATTAAAGACTTGAATATAAGATCTGAAACCATAAAACTCCTGGAAGGAAACCTAGGCAGTCAGCTCTTTGACATCAATCTTAGCAATATTTTTTGGACCAGTGTCCTTAGGCAAGGGGAGCAAAAACAAAAATAAACAAATGGGATTACATCAAACTAAAATGCTTTTGCACAGTGAAGGAAACCATCAACAAAATGAAAAGGCAACCTACTGAATGTGAAAAGATATTTGCAAATCATACATCTGAAAAGGGGTTAATATCCAAAATATATAAGGAGTTTACACAACTGAATATAAAAAAAAAAAAAGCTGATTAAAAAATGGACAGAGGAATTGAATAGACATTTTTCCAAAGAAGACACACAGATGGCCAATTGGCACATGAAATGATGTTCAGCATCACTAATCATCATGGAAATGCAAATCAAAACCACAATGAGATACCATCTCACACCTGTCAGAATTACTATTATCAAAAATACAACAAATAACAAGTGTTGGCAAGGACTGGAGAAAAGGGAACCCTCGTACACCATTGATGGGAACGTAAATTGGTGCCGCCATTATAAAAAACAGTATGAAGCTTCCTCAAAAAATTCAAAATAGAACTACTACACAGTCCAGCAATTCTACTACTGGGTATTGATATGAAGAATATGAAAACAATAATTTGAAATGATACCTGCACTCTTATGTTCATTGCAGCGTTATTTACAATAGCCAAAATATGGAAGCAACCTAAGTGTCCATGGATACATGAATGGATAAAGAAATTGTGTTATATATACCATGGAATATTACTCAGCCATAAAAAAGAATGAATTTTTACCATTTGTAAAAACATGGATGGACCTAGAGGGTATTACGCTAAGTGAAATGTCAGAGAAAGACAAATAGCATATGATTTTACTTATATATGGAATCTAAAAAACAAAACAAATGAACAAAAAATACAAAACAGAAACAGACTTATAGATACAGAAAACAAAGTGGCAGTAACCAGAGGGGGCAGCTGAAATAGTTGAAGATGATTAATAGATACAAATTTCCTGTTATAAAATAAATAAGTCATGGGGATTTAATGTACAGCATAGGTCAATAATATTGTAATAACTTTGTATGGGACAGATGATAACTAGACTCACTATGATAATCATTTCATAATGTATATAAATATAGAATCACTATGATGTACATGTGAAAGTAATAGGATATTGTATGACACTTATACTTCAATTAACAAAAGAGGTGTTTTCTTCATAGATATAGGCTGGTGCCAGGGTGCTCAAGTGAGGTAGGAGAGCACAGGTGAATTTGAACCTTCTTTTGCCCCTTTGGCTCGGTGCTGCAAAACAGTTATAACATTGTGAGTCAGGAGAAAAATCAAATTAAAAACCAAATGTAATGAATGGGATGAATAGGCAGAGCACAGAAGATTTTTAGGGCAGTGAAACGTTCTGTATGATACTATAACAGTGGATGCCTGTCATTATAGATATGTCAAACCCATAGACTGTAAACATCAAGAGTGAACCCTAATGTAAATTATGGACTTTGAATGATGATGATGAAACAGCGTAGGTTCATCGATTATAACAAATATACCCTCTGGTGCAAGATATCGATAGTGTGGGAGGCTGTGCAGGTGTAGGAATAGGAGGTATAAGGGGACTTTGTGCTTTCCACTCAGTTTTGCTGTGAACTTAAAACTGCACTAAAAAATAAAGTTCATTAAAAAAACATAATGAAGTTCAAGGATACATTTGCATTATAAGACCAAAGATGGTTCCATAATTTGAACTACTTTCTCAAGCAAAATAATGAATTTGTTGTGAAATTGACTTCTGAGTAAGAATAAAATTTGACTTTTTAATTGGCATCATTTAGATACATTAATCCTATTTTATTAAGTGGTTATTCATTTTGAACAAAAATGAGATATAAAGATTCAAAGTTATTTATAAATATTGTTTATAAAGTCAATGTAAATGAAGTGATTTTCAATGTATTGCATATAAAATTTTCAGGGACTAGATTTATGTTCATTTTGGTGGGAAGAAAGTCTATATTTTCATCAGATTCTCAAAGAGGCCTAAGATCTCAAAAGAATAAAACCTATGGACTAGAATTACTCAAAAAGCAGAAAAGGAATAAAGTAATACAATTTTACTTCAGAAAATAACATTCTTGAAGGTGAATTGAAAATTGAGTGGGGAAGGGGAGAGACAATGGCTATAAAAGTGGAGGCAGGAAGGGAAACCAAGTAAGAAGTCCTTGTATTAATTCAAGTTAAATGGGGCCTGCATTAGGATTGCAGCAAGACGTTGGAAAAGGTAGTTACTATTATCTGCAGTGTACTTAAATGTATTTAAATGCATCTACCATTTAAGGGCGATGACAAGCCTAGGAAAAGAGGCATAATCAGAGGGATCAGACAGCAGCCAGAATCTACCCAAGTCATATATAGAGAGTCAGATGAACACTACCGTCTTGCCACTGCTGAGTACTAGATGCCATAATTTCCACTCTAGCATTGAATAATAGAATCTGCCATTGGAAATCCTACCCCTGGTTCTCCAAGAAGATGAATGCTATTCTGATCACTACTGCCTGCATTTTCATCTGACCCTGCTGCTTTATATCCCTAATTCACAATTCAAATTCGAGGATGTATCTGATGAGTGTAGTTGGTCATGTACTAACTGCAAATAAGGCCTTGAAAGTCAATCTGTTAAATTAATCTTCTAGGTGGGAATCAGGCTCTGTTTCTCATTAAGATTTCTTAGGTGAAGGATTTGCAAAATGTAGGAAGTCTTTCTGATGATAACAAGAAGAGAGTGAAAGAAATTACCATTATATACAGAGCCATAAACACAGTTCACCACTTAATTCATTTATGCATTTAACATGTGTTTATTGAGCTCCTACTGTGTTTTAGGATGTGTGCCAGGAGCCGGAAGAAAATAGTAAATAAGAAGACAAGCAACCTATTCTCTTGGAGTTTTCATTCTCCTAGAGAAAAACACAATAAAACAATAAATGAGTAAAAGGTATAAATTGTCATATGGTGATAGACACTAAAGAGAAAAATGAATCTGGGGAAGGAGAGAAGCAGGTACAAAGTTTTGAGGAAAGATGCAATTTTAAAAAATGTAGTCAGTGAGAAGTAAGTTAACCATGCAATAAAGAGCAGAAAAGGTGATAAAGAAGAAAGCCATTTTAATATGTGAAGGAAAAATAGGAGGTAAAGAAATCAGCAACTGCAAAAATCTCTGGGGTATGAGCATGCCCAGCATGTTGAAGGAAGAGCAGGATGGCCAAAGTGGCTGGTGTGGAGCGAGGACAAAATCAATGGATGACACCAGAGAGATTAAGGGAGTAGGGGTAGGGACCTTGTGGCACTTTTTAGGACTCTCTGAACAAAATAGGAGGCCTTTGTAGGGTCTGACAAATTTTTTGAGTAACCACCATGTGCCAGGCACTGTACCATTAACTTAGAATACAAATATGATGGCTTCATGACTGCACTGTGCTGATTTTTGGAGTTGAGAGATATGTTGCCAATGAACACAATAATTCCTGTTTTTAGGGTCTTTAAAATGTGCTTGATTCAAGAATAACACATATGAAAAATTGAGCTAAAATTTAGTGTTAAACTACATGATACTGTCAAAATGTGTAACAAAAGTTGAGAGAATTGAAATAGTATGGAATGGAGAAGACATGGAGTATTCTATGGAGAAGGAAGGATAGATGATGGCTTTAGATAAAGGAGAATAATCAGATAAAAGTTACTAATTTTTTAGCTCTTTCTTTCTCTCTATCTCTTCCTTCCTTCCTTGTTTCCTTCCTTCTTTCCTGCTTTTTCTTTCCTTACTTCCTCCCCCCCCCCCCATTTTTTAATAAGAGAGACACTGACAATCAGGAAGTTTGCCTAGAATAAGGGGAAATTATTAGCCAGGCAACCAAAAAGAGAGCATTTCAAAAGAAGAGGCAAAGTCAACTGTGCAGAATGCTGATGAGCGGATGATTAAAAGAGAGAAAGAAAAGTCAAGTAGCCAAAGGAGTGGTCATCATAGAGATCACTGGTGACCTTGACAGGACATTTTCATTGTAATTCAGAGGAGAGAAGCCAGTTAGAGAGGGTTGAAGAGTGAAGGAGGTATTCTGCTTCCAGAAGAGCTATAGACTAAATATTAAGAAAAGCTTTTACGCTCCAAAATACATGTATTTTTTAAAAAAGTTGTTAAACATTTAAAATGTATTGCTGAACTAACAGAAAAAGGAGGGAAATCACTAAAGGTCTCATCAAAATAAACTAAGATCAGAAAAAGGAATATAAAGCAAAATCAGATACTAACGGTATCCTGGGAAAAGCACCAGTCCTGGGAATGTAGATCTTTAGGGATGTACAATCTAAATCAACAGCTGAACTTGAAAGACGTCCTTTGCAGTGGCTACAACTTCAGTGAAAGTGAAGGCTAAATAAAACAAAATCAAATCATGAGGAACATGTCTGATTTGCTCTAACTAGAAAATGGAAATAAAACTGCCTTCTGAGAATAAGTAATGATAGTCTGCTTTCACAAGGTTCTGGGGATAGAGTATTTAGTATCCTCGAGGTCAGGGAAACCCCAAGCCAAGATATTAAATGACAGATTATAATGAAGTAATACCTAATAATTAAGTAATATCTAATGAAACTCAGCAGAATCAAACTCAGATTCCCTCCAGAGGAAAGCAACATGAACATAACTCTGTACCTAACTCTCCAAAACTAGATACTGAAAACAACATATTTAGACACCAAGTCATCCAAATATTCGCATACAAATGTCAACCTACAAAAACAGAGACCAGTTTAAAAGGCAAAGCGCTTATTTGAGATCAAAGAACTGCAATTCGGGGAGCACAGATTCAGGTAGAAACCCAAATAGTGTCCTGATTACAGGGGAGGGGCTTAGGGTTTTCATGGGGAAAGGGAGGATGAGGTGAATTGTGTGAAAGAAGAGTTCATTAGTACATGATGAAGGAAGGCTAGGTTTGTACTTCATAGATTGGCTTGAGATTCCGGCATCAGGCAAAAGGCGAGACTTGTACTTCATTGATTGGTTGAGATTCAGTCATCAACCAAGTCCAGTTTCATCAGTCCTTACAGACAGGATATCCATGATCCTACAGATTTCTTGGACTGTTGATGGTTTGGTCCAATTTGGAGGATAAAGAAAACAAGACATGCGAGGCAGTTCCTCTGAAATGGCTGCTCTGGCTCTATTTTAACATGGCCCCACTCATGTCGTCTTTCATACAAAATATAAAATAACTGTGTATTAAATGTTTAAGTAAAAGATTGACTGAATAATTATATGATGTACAGAAGGCATCAAAATTAACCAGGCAGATTAAAAATCAAAGCAAAGATCTCTTTTTTAAATTTGAAATGTAAAGAGCTTAGAAGATGTCACTCCCATTTATACAACAAGACAAAGCTGGGCAAACTAAAAATCCGTGACCTTTCTTGGGCCCATTAGAGAACTTAGGTTTCAAGGCAAACTGTACCCTGAGATCCAGAGACCCAGATGCATCTAGAAAGGTATGGGAACCAAGATCTGCTTACCTGGAACAGAAACCACTGGGGCCATAATCTAGTAGGAACAATTAAATGGTAATTTTGATGAATTGCTAGAGGCTGAGTATATTATAAGTGAGAGTAGAGGAAAAATTCTGTATTGGAAAACTAGTGCCAATGGTGTATAAGTTAGGACATATTGCCCAGGTCTTTGGGAGAAAATAAAAAACAAAAAACCTGGCTCTGAAAATTTGTTAAAATAGATATTTCCCAGAGCATAGAGGAATCCTGTAGGGGTGTTCAGACCTGGTTTCTAGTTGAAATCAAGATGGATAAAATAGGTTAAACAGAAATGACAGGAATCCTCAGAAAAATTGACAAGTCAGCTTTCTGCTGATGATATGGCAAGAGCCTGAGTCAAATAGGTCACCTGAAAAGGGCAGAGTTTAGTAGTTCCAGGAAAAGACCATCGTGTAAGACTTGAAAGATGACAGCTCCTAGGAAATGAGAGGCTTTAAACTGGCTATAATCATAACTGATCCAAATGTGAAAACAAGGGAGTAGGGTATAGTTAAAAGGAGAATTTTGAATGTTCTCAGAAGTCTCTAAACAGCCCAATTCCCATAACGAACAGGAGAGGATGGCACCAATTGACAAGATTAGTTTCTGCAAGGACATGGCTCACACCAGAGGATGGCAATATATTCTGAAAACACAGAAAAGTCTTGTTTCTCATTAGTTTTAGAGCAAGAAGATAAAGGAGAAGAAAGGCTAGCTACTTGGAACAGATAGAGTAATATTAATGAAAGATTAAGGATAATTGGCACACTTTGAAAGGAAGGTGACCTCAATATTTGCATCCCATAATATCCTGAGACAGTTACATATCTAAATCTGATTTTTTAAAAAATTGATAACTTCAATAGTTGAAGTTACTGATGACATTTCAAAGTTATCTATAGTCACAGAGAACTTTTAATAGTTTCAAGTATATGTGCTTTTTTGTAGCATAATGCTGGTTTTCATGTGTGTATTTTGGCTCTTGATTTCTGGTTGTTATGGTTGTAATTATTTTACAACATAGTCACCACAGAAACTAAACACAGTGGTTTGTGAGTGTTCTGTGGCCCAATGTATTTCTAATCCTTGCCGTAGTGTCTGAATAACGAATTATCAGAGAGCACAGAGATAAAAATGCTGAATGTGGTATTTTGGGTAATATTTTAAAAAAACTGTCAAACATTGCTTTTCATTTTTATTTGTGCCATAATTATTAAAATATATTTCACTTTTTTGTTGTTAGTTTAAATATATTTCTGAAGAGGAACTATGAAGCCTTCAGGCATTAAAACACAGTTTGCTCTATTTTTCTTTGATGAAATATGGATAAATTTCTTATGCCAAATCTTACATTAATAAACAGATCTTAGAATTAACATAGACATTATACAATTGCTATATTAGTATATAAATAAAGAACCAATTATTTAGATTATAACATTACTCCAAAAAAAAATGATAGTAAATAAATTTGATTATGTGTCCAAGCTAAATATTATCAAGTCAATTAAAGCCAAATTTGACACTCTCATTAACATAGATTTGGCAAAGTGGAAAGAATTGATCAATTAATCTTTTTGGTTTGCTTTTCCATCTCTCCCTCTCTCCACTTCCTCTTTTGTCCCTATCTCTCTTCCTCTCTTCCTACTTGCCTTCTTTCTTCCTTGCTCAAGCGAATCTGCTGCTAAACTGCCATTTGGTTTCCTTTAATTCCATGCCCAACCTGTACCCAAGCATATTTCCCTGACATCAAAAGGAAAATTTTTGTTTAAAACTGAAAAATACAAGGGAGGCATTGAAGAGCATAAGAATAAAGTGAATTTTAATACATATGGCTTGCCCCCCTACAAATTATCACAAAACCTCTCAGAATGAGAATCCCAAATCCACAGTACATATTTATTTCTCTGATGATCCAAGTCCTTCTGATTTCATTTTTTTGGCCTTTTTATATTGAAGTATAATTTTGACTATTAAAATGCCCACATTTTAAAGATACACCTGAATTAATTTTACTTGTATGTATATCCATGATTATATGCATATTGAAGATTAGATGTATAAATCAGTGTGCAGGTATGTAGTTTTATCACACTGTGGTTTTAAATTGTGTTTCCTAGATGCATAATGATGTTAAACAATTTTGTATGTACTTACTTTCCATTTCAATGTTCTCTCTGTGAAGTATCTATTCAAGTTTTCAAACCAATTATAAAATTGCATGCCAGTTTTATCGTTTCTTATTGATTTGTACTTTTTATTTGATATTCTGAATAAGAATTTTCAGGTATTTTCTCCCACTCTGTGGCTTGCCTTTTCATGGTTCCATTACCAGCATAGTCTAAAAAATAATTTGTTTTTGTTTTATTCCTTAATATGTTTTACACACTCGGCTCACACTTTTATTGACTTACTGTATTATTCAGCTTTCAGGATTGGGATATAGCAAGAAATAGATAATATGATTTTAAACAAGTTTTTATATATTCAACAATTATATAGATAATCCAACATAGAAAGTTATATGTCATTTCTTTTCATCTTGATCTATTTTTAGCTCAACAGAATTGTGATTTCTCCAAGAATCAACTATGGGGAAATTATTCATAAAAATAGGCTTTTTTACTTTACTTCAAGAACTGTGCTCCTTAATCTGATGGCTATATATCCATTTTCCCAATGACTATATTTCTTAAGAGTAAACTGGAGACATCTCTGAAGTGAAATTCTGTGAGCTTTGAAAGCGGGTGTTATTGATTTAAGCAAGAGGCAGAAAATGTTTGAAAAGTGCTAACAGGGGAAATAAGGATATCTCATAGCTGGCAAAGTACTGATTGATGACTTTCATTATGCATTTACGATTAGAACAAAGATCTGAAACTTCGTGTTTAAATTATTATTCTTTCTATGACCAGATTTATTTGTAGATAAACTCCATAAAATAGTCATGTTAATAATCTTACACAAAAGGAAGAATCAATACAAAATTCCCAATGAGGTTTGCTTTGTTTCTGTTACATTCTCTTTCATTTCCTTTCTTGAGAAGGCAGAATATACCAGAATAATTGAAACTAAATTATTCATGCTTTTCCTACCTCAGCTAATTTTTCAATAAAATAACTGGAATATATAAACTATGCACATAATTTCTCTATGAAAAGTGATGGGAGAGCAGAATTAATATACTTTTTAGCAATACCGTTTTTCTGGATGTTCTAGAAACTTCCAAGCAAATATAATTATTCAGCAAATATTTATCTGGTGCCTAGTAGTTTCAAGTCCCATGAGAGCCATAAAGATAAAAAGATAATACCCATCTTTAAGAAAAAAACAATACCAAGCTTAGAGAATAAGGTTGTGCAAATGATCATATAGAGGATGGTATAAGAGAGATACAAACATCCATGCAAACAGAAAAAGTACTGCAAGAATACATATGTACAGATTACATGAGGACACTAAAGGGAGAAGCCATCACAAGATGTTTAGAAAATAGAGGGGATTCTTAGAGAAGAGGGAAGGCTTGACTCATTCTTGACATTTATGTTGGTTTTAGGCAGTTGGTCTTAGAGGAGAAGATATTCTAGTTAAGGCAGAGGACATGTGAAAAGTCAAAAAGTACGAACAGGGAAATCTGAGGATCTTACAGTTAATTTGATATGTCCTGATGCATAAGTTTGGGGACAAATAAGGAATGAGTTTGGAGGGATTGTCTGTGGCTAGACTGGATTTGAGCCTGAAAAAGATGGAGATATCATTATGCGGGAATATAATGCGTTTATTTAGAGTTTTGGTAAGATCACTACGGCCAGCAGTCAGTGAAGGCAGCCAGGATAATAAATCGAGTGGTAAATTACCATTGAAGGTAAGATTTAGAGCTCATCTCTCCAATTCATGTCTTAGGCTTTACAAGTGGCAAAATGATCTACTCTCTCATCTGGCACTGTTCTGCTGACACTGCCTTTAAAACAGTTTATGTACCCCTGCACACAGGAGACAGGTCCATAGGAAGTGATTTTACTAGATTCTAGCACCCCTACCTAATTGCTACTCTCTAAAAACTATTTCCATCAGTCCATCCTGGTTTTTCTGGGGACCACTACACACAGATACTTGAACAAGTGCCACATGCAGGAGTATGAGGGACTTTAATAAAAATCATAACAAAATTACATAAAATAATAGAAATAGCGAGAACAAACAGAGAAAGGGTGACACTAACAGGGTAACCACAAGCAGTTACCACAGTCCGAGAAGGAAAGGATGGAAGAGATGAAAGGGAGGACTGAGGGAAGCTTATACTACTAACAAAATTAGCAAGATCCTGGACTTTTGCTTCTCTCTTGCTTTTAGACTTGAAAGACAATACATTCAGCTTTACTTGGAATTCACTGGTCTACCACATGAATTTGTTTTCGTATGTTCCACTGTCACTCAGTCTAATTTGCAGAAATAGCTGAGAGGAGAGCACTCAATACAAATGCCCTTTGGAAAGCGAGTAGATTAAAAGTGCAATGTAAGGATCAAGGGTGCAAATCAGTACCCTTAGGGAAATAGATTGACTGTCATGGGAATGGGGAGATGATACAGAAAACCTGCAAAAGAATAAGAAATCCTGCTGTAGTTTAGATATGTGGACCTGAAGACCTTGGCTTATTCATCTCTATATCCCAATATCTAGCATAATTCCAGGCACATACAAGATGTTCAGCAAAGGTCCATTGGATGAATGAATTGGGAATGTTCTATAGCATACTGAATGAACCCCAAACACATTAGTATGACTGCATTATTTTTATTGTTGTGTTGGTGGAGAGAGGAAAGATAGGGAGAGTAGGTACTGCAAATTAAATGAAATGAGATTTGTCCAACCTAGTTAGTACAGTTTCTGTTTTCTTTTGTTTTGCTGTAAGTATTGTACATAAGGTTAAAAAGGTCATTATCAAATGTCTTTAGATTTCTAGAGAGTAAGGATATTGTTATTTTCCTAAATACGGAACATGCTATGCTATTTTTCATTTGCCTTGTAAGATTCAGTCTTCGTCTTTCTCCTCTGACTCTGCCCTAGGAAACTGACCTATATTGAATAAATTGGCTGGTTCTCTTGCCGTCTGGCTGCATATTGGATTTGGCCAAAGGGGAGCACCATTAAGAAATGTCAATAAGGGGAGGGGAATAAGGTCAGGGTACATGTACCTCTGGCACCGTCTCTGCAGGTCATCTAGGACTGGCTGTACTCCTGTTAGGGGGCTGCCTCAGCGCACACTTCTGCTCTCTCCTTTGTCTTTTAATGCCTACGGGGATACATAGCCTCACTACTACTAGCCCAAAATTACTGCAATATCCTTGTGATTTCCCTACACCCTACAGAAATGCTTTATTATATTCTCTGCAAATTATTCGATTCTATTTTGACACTCATTTCTTGTCAGGACCCTGATGGATATATGTGAAAATCAATATTAATCTAATACATCTAATTTGACATTAGTTTTGTAAAATATTCAATATATTTGTAATCGATCT
The DNA here is from genome assembly GCF_057802395.1 of Ceratotherium simum simum. NCBI lineage: Eukaryota > Metazoa > Chordata > Mammalia > Perissodactyla > Rhinocerotidae > Ceratotherium > Ceratotherium simum. The sequence goes on along the minus strand of NC_141928.1, from coordinate 31,317,457 downwards.
GTTTTAAAACATACACAAATAGAGCCACTAAAGTTACGGTATTTTTCACTTTTAGAATCTCTGGTCTCATTCATTTATTTAAATTCCTCATTTGATGGCTGACAATCCATCAAAAGATACAGATACATAAAATCTTAGCATGGATTATGTGAGAAATCAATAATGTTTGCTGCTGAGAATAGAAAATATACCTAGATAGAAATAACTGTGAAAGCAGCGCCATTCAGCTTCACGAGGAGACATTTATAAATGAGTTTAATAGAGAGAACAAGTTGTGTAAACTATTCTAGATCCAGTAGGATATGATTCATAACACTCAACCAGTGTTTTCAAGTTATTTATGTCTTCAAATATATAAAAATAGAAATTTATTTGTAAAAATTTATTTGTGAATTTATTTATGAAAATTTATTTATAAAAATAAAAATTATTTGCTTAATAATTTTTGAGAGAAATCATCTTAGGAAGTTTAGTACTTAGGCCAAAAAGTAAAAAGTGATGTTAAATAGATGGTATAAAAGATGAGTCATTTCTATGACATCATTATATATATGTATATATATGTATTTATGTATATATAAATCTTTATAAAGAAAATTATAATTTAGATGAGTATTATTCTTTTTCTCACATTAGAATAGGTTTTATTTAAATTTTAAAAGTTTAAACTTTTTATTTTGAGATAACTACAAATTATGGGTATAAATCTACATATAGTTATGAGAAAAAATACAGAGATATTATATGTATCCTTTACCTCGTTTCTCCCAATGGTAAGAAATTGAAAAAATATGGTGCAATATCACAACCAGAATATTGGTTTTGAAACAATCCACATCTTATTCTAGTTTCCCTAGTTTAATTGTACTTGTGTGTATGTATATATATGTGTGCATCTGAATTTAAAAATCATTATTGCTACTGAGTTCTTCTGTCAACTTTTAATTGCCTTCAGACTAAACTCAGCATCAAGATTTTAGAGTCCTTGAATGAATGACATTTTATTTGAAAAATTAAAAACATATTGTCTATAGAACAAGCACTTTAGTTTTCTTTTCACTTTATATATTATCATAATGAACGTTTTCATTTAATTAAATGACAAATAGTACATTATTTCAGGATTTATTTTCTTTTGTAGAATTAAAAGTAAAGATAGTTGTGGAGCTGGCCTGGTGGCATAGTGGTTTAAGTTTGCACACTCTGCTTCTATAGCCCAGGGTTTGCGGGTTCGGATCCTGGGTGTGGACCTGCACACCACTCATCAAGCCATGCTGTGGCAGCATCCCACATACAAAATAGAGGAAGATTGGCACAGATGTTAGCTCAGGGACCATCTTCCTCAAGCAAAAAGAGGAAGATTGGCAACAGAGTTTAGCTCAGGGCCAATCTTCCTCACCAAAAAAAAAAAAAAAAAGTAAAGATAGTTGTAAAGATTGGAAATAATCATAAAGTTGTCTCCCAAAATACTTGAGACTTCTGTATATGATATTGATAGGGAACTAATTCACTCCTCCCACACCCTGATCACTATTGAAATTAATAACAGAAATATAAGAATCAAGGAGGACCCCCAGATGCCCCTGAAACTTGGAAAACTGTTCATCCGTATACGAGAATCTATTTGTAGAAAGAAAACGTAGGAAATGTGCTGAACTGTAGTTACTTCTCTTGAAGAAGATGGAGAGAAAATGGTAGATATACAAAGCCTCACTAATATCCCCCAAACTGTAAAGAATAAGGACTGTAGGAGACAGTAGCTGATAGAAGTTCTCTATTACTTGTCTGGATCACCAGCATTTGAAAACAATGTTTTTTAGGAGGCTAAATGTAATGCAGCAGCTGCTAATCTAAGGCAAACAGCAGTAACCAGATTGCCCTCGATCTGGCAGTACCACTATCGTATAACAATGGAAACGAGGCTAGGCACAGGCGCAACTTGTAACTGATGTGGTGCCTGGGCCAAAAAATCCAGGATGTGCAAAACTGGCTCCTACACAGTGCACACAAAAGCTTCATCAAACATAGAACTCTTGTCAAGCATCTTCTGCTGAGACCACCTATCGCTCCAACTCTCTTCATTTTGGTACAATGCTGAGATAGTAATGTAACTTTATATCAAGCAATGTTAATCTAACATTCATTGGGTAGAGTCTAATGGTAGCCAGGTGCACTGTGATGTTGGCAGAGATTCTCGTTTCCCTTGCTTTTGGGTGGATATCAATGTTGTAAAAATCTCTGTTTGTTTAAGGAGGAGTAAATTTTAGAACAAAAAAACAACAAAGTGCCTGGAACACTTAAAAAATTGTCCATCATAAAATTCAGAAAATGTTTTAGTTAAGATGCAGTAAATAGAAACCACTTTTTAGAATTACTTCAGTAAAAAAAAAAAAGCAATCTCTCAGTGGATTTGAAGAATAGGTAGAGGGAATAACAGAAATGAAGTTGAAAGGTTAAAATGTTGTAAGATAGTGAGATATTGTGAGGAAGTAAGACTTGAAGAATTAATATGTGGAAAATTTCTAGGTAATGATGATTTACAGAGTAAGCTGTGGGAGTAGATGACTTAAGTATATTGGAGGCAAAGCTCATGAGAGTTGGGAGCAAGGAAGGCAGAGACTCGGGTGTGGATAGGCTAGCCTGGAGGTCGTTGAAGATACTGTAAAAAGAAGTAATGTCAAAGGTAAACTGAGAGGCAGAAATAAGAGTCATTTGTAAGACAGTAGGTGGCAGCAATAGAGACAGGGAAGAGAGTAGTTCTAGCGACCATAAGCCCCAAGTAGTTTTCATATGCAGGAGAAGAGGGAGACATAGATTGAATAGTCTGCCAAATACCTAGTAATATGACTGACATATCATAGGCGCTCAGTGTATGGCAGCTAATATTATTGTTGTGGTTAATGTCATAAAGCAGGATATCAGATTGTCAACTTTCCAGTAATTGATTGATATATTCATGAAATGAAATTCTTTTTTTCCTTAAGGGCTTTTAAATTTTATTGTGGAGCTGCCAAAGTAACATAAGAAGAACAAGTGTAGACTAAATATAATAATTGGTGGTAATCCAGATCAAGTGCACATCTCTTTTGGAAAGTCATCCCATAGTACTTTCATTTCATAATGCCCCAAAGACTTTGACTGGTGAAGCTTGTAGTCTGAATAACGCAATACTAAGAAATTGCTAAATACATTGTAAAATACCTATAGATATTTTATCAAGACAAGTGGTGGGGATGGAGTGATACTATGCATTGCCTCAATGGCACATGTCGGCTCTGTTAAAGAAGAAGAAAAATCACAGTATGATTCAGCCTGCTGGTACCTGCTGTACCACATATAGAGGTTATAATTGGCCTCTTTGAATGTTCAAAGGTATGACTGAATTAATTTTAACCCATTTCACAAATTCTATTTATTTATTGTGGTAAATATGGAGTATAACAATGCATATAACTACCATATTTTAAATTTGTATTTCTGGGACAATGGTTGTTGTAAAGCATTCCCTATGCTGTGGTGGAATAGGGGGGTTGGTGCATATACATGGGTTAGTGTACACACATATATCTCCTTGTTCTGTCGGCTAAGAGGGCCTAGAAACAAAGACGCCCCAGTAACAAATAGCTTACCTAGCACCCAGATCTTGGATTCAAATACCATTCTCCGATAAAAGGAACCAGGGCAATTTGGAGAAATCATTGATCCTAAAACTGGTACTAGGACAGGAATTATACAAGATGAGCCTGAAGCATCTTGTAGTGAAACAAAGTAAGAAAGTGTAAATTAATAATAATAATAATAATAATAATAATAATAATGGGAGTATGTAAAAGGGATCCAGGAGCCAACTGAGAGAGCTCCCAAAGATTAAAACTGGAACAATTTGAACAGCTAAATAAGTGGTATTGGATTATAATCCAAAGTGTAAAATAAATATTGTGAGTCCATACTGATATATGTAAATAAATGGGGAAGAAGAGACAAATCTCCCACGCAGAGATTTTCCAAATAATGTATGTAGACACTCCACCCTTAAGGAGGTGAAGTATAATTTCTCATTCTTTAAGTGGGAGCTGCCCATAGTGACTTTCTTCCAAAGAAGACGGTATGAAAAGAGGGGGGAGGGAATTAGCTTCACAAGGGATAAATTTGACCAACACCAGCTCAAGCCAGGTGATCAAGGTTAGCATCAACAAAGGTAAGTCATATTGATAGTACATGCCCTTGATATGATATGATGAGAATGGCGCTTGACCTCTGTGATCTTCTTCCTCAAAATATTACCCTAGTCTAATCATGGGATAAACAGCAGACAAATCCCAATTGCTGGACATTTTGCAAATTACCTGATCTGTACTCCTTACAACTCCTTACACTGTCAAGGTCATCAAAAACAAGGAAAGTCTGAATTGTCATAACCAAGAGGAGCCTTAGAAGACATGACTAATAAAAGAAATATGATTTTTGGGATGGGATCCTGGAATATAAAAATGACATTAATGAAAATCTGAGGAAATCTGAATAAAACATGAACCTTTGTTAATAATAATGTTTTAATATTGGTTAATTAATGGTAACAAATGTACCATCCTAATGAAAGATGTTACTAATAGAGAAAAGTGTGTGTGGGGTACACAGGAACTCTGTGTACTATCTTCACAATAATTCTAAAACTTCTGAAATAAAACACTTGTTTAAAAGACTAGTAGTCCCTAATACAGTTTCTGATTCACCAAGGTTCCCTTTAAATACTTATAAAGACTTAAAACCGTTGTAAAATCCTGCAATCTCATCTCTAGAATTGTGGGGCAATTGCTACAAAAGGACTGATAGATCCAAACTGAAAGGCCACAATCTTGAAACCTCTTATGGTAAAACCAAAGAGACTGCCTTGCTAAAAAATGATTATTCTCTCCACCAGGTCTGTGCTCCCACTGCACCTATCCTAACCCTAACCCTAACCTTCAACCATCCCTGCATCATAAATTCAGAACCTGAGCAGAATAGACCATTTGTAGGTCTTCACCATACTCTGAGGCTGGTACTTTTTGAGAAAGCCAAAGTGTCCCCTTTGCCATCACTGCCTGTTACCCCATATTCACTTACGCAGTGCAGCCACTAGAAAATGAAACTGGAATATTAATAGTTAACTGCTTTATGTGAAATACATTACTTTTTTTAAAGTGGTTTAAGTAGTGGAAGAAACGTAAAAGACTCCAAAAGAATACTAGAATTTGAGAATTTTCTGATAATCAGTTCAGAATATAGAAATCTTCAACTTGCTAATAGGAAATAACATAACTGCCTTTGGTACAAGCCCATTCGAAAGTGGAAATTGAAAAGTAAGCAGTTTCATCAATCTGCCGTTAATTCTAGATCTATGAAAGAGATTTGAGTGCTTCAGAATGGCCTTGAAGTCAATCCACACCCCACCTGCTGTCATACACTGAATATGAGTGAATTCTTCCAAATAAGAAAAAGAAAAGTAAATAGAAAATAAAAATAGGCCATTAGAAATTTCAGCAATGGATGGTGCGGCCAGCCCGGTGGCACAGTGGTTAAGTTCACGGGCTCTGCTTTCATGGCCCGGGGTTTGCAGGTTTGAATCCTGGGTGCAAGCCTATGCACTACTTATCAAGCCATGCTGTGGCAGCATCCCACATAAACTAGAGGAAGATGGGCATGGATGTTAGCCCAGGGCCCGTCTTCCTCAGCAAAAAGAGGAGGAATGGCAACAGATATTAGCTCAGGGCTAATCTTCTTCTTCAAAAAAATTTCAGCAATTGGAAATGAAAAATACCTTAAAGTCTTAATGCAAAAGCATACTTCTAAAACTTACCCACTGAAGCAGGAAGTGGAAAATTTCATGAAACTGTTTCTATCCTCAATAGAATGCAAAAAGATATGGCTTCTGTCAAATAGAAGCAGAAAGCTCAAAGAGGAGAACGGACGAGATGACAAGCTAACTGTAAAAATAACAAGGAGAGGACAGAAGATGAAGGAAATTGTGTCAGAAAGAATTGCCAAAACACTAAAAACGTACCAATAAAATTAGAATCCACATTTAAAGCAAATATAAAAGTTAGGTTAGAAATCATAAGCCTTTGACAAAATTGTAGTTCAAACTGTAGGTCATAAATTTCAACAGCATTTATTGAGACTATTTGAGTCGAGAGATGTTTCTCACAAATGCTTTTTAGGAAAAACAATAACAACAAACAAAAATATTGGGTCCAATACGTAGAAGAAGATAAACAATTATTTACAAATGCTTATCATAAAAGCAACATGAAGGTGAAGTAAGATTCTGTTTAGAGAAATGCATAATCTGCAACTTTTCACCATAAAATTGGATTTTCTGGCAGTTTGCTCATCAGAAGGTGTCTTCTAGAATTATAATGGTTTTCAATTATTTCCTATGAAATATAACTTCTTAATTCAAGGCTATATTTGGTATAATTTTTTGTATGTTTACTGCCAGAAATGTTGTTTACTTAATGTATATTTGCAATAGAATTTGCACATATTTATCAAACTTGTAATTTTGACCCAGTAAGTATGGCTTTTCTGATTTTATTATAATTAATGCAACCAATTTAAATAGTGTGTAGAATCTGTCAGTTAGCAAATCCATCTCTGAGCTTTCTCCCATTAAACAAATTTATGCCAGAAAAAAAAGGCACTATAACAAAATTGTTTTAAAAATTAAATACAGGAAATTTGCTTTTCATTTATGGAAGTAGAAAAAATAGAACAATAAAATCAAATTAGTTATGTGGACAGAAAACATGAAAATAGCTCAGAATAAACAAGAAAATAAATGAAAATTAAGAGAGAAGAAATTTCGTACAAAATATTGGGAAGGCAGATTCAAAATAAAAAAATATTTTTGTTTCTCAATAAAATATGAAAGCCAATGGAATTGAAGCCTTAATAAAACATATATTATATATTACTTTTCTCTATATAAAGAACTTTTTTTGTAACACTGCTTACAATGTTTCAATCAATACACCAGAAAATATAATAAAAAATATCTATCCTAGAAATTTTAAAAAATGAAGTTACCTTTATTTTCTATTGTAAAACTAACACTTTATTAACAAAGCAAACAATATGGAAAATTATAAACAAAAAAAATTTTATTTCAAAAATTTTCATTATTATCTTTGTGGTTTTTAGATGGTTTTCTCTGTATACCCTGACATACATTAACATATTTCCAAATTAGGATAATAGTTAACAAACACCTTGAGTTATGTTAATTACTGTTTGTAAATTAGCAAAACATCATGAACATGCTTCTAGTTTAATAACTTATAGCATTAATATCACAGTGTTCAATGGTCTTATAACTGTTAGATTATAGGGTCTGCATTTTTTGCCATCTTAATACTGTATAGTGTAGTGTGTGAAAATGTAGAGTGACGAATGAACATGGTGTTGAGGAGTGGGGGGTAATGTGTATGCACAGTTATTACAAGTTTCCTAGAATGTAGGATGAGAGTATTGACATATGTAGAAAAGTAAGTTGCAACCAAATGGTTGTCTATCTGCTGTAAAATTGAACAATACTAAAAAGGCTGAGAGTCTGATGTTGTTAATTTAGGGTGTAATTATTTCCAAATTTATTTCTACATGTTGGCCATTTTTTCATGAATTTCGTTCTTGTTTTAAGTTTTGATATAATTTTACTTCTGTAAATTACTCTAGTACATCCATTGTTTGGCCAGGTATGTATTTGTGCAGTGTGGCAATAAGTAACCATAATCGTCTTACCTTAGTTTTGCAAAATGATAAATTAGACTCTAACTTAGAAAATACTACAACTTAAATCTAGTAGTTCTGTGTGACTTAACCATGCCAGAGAAGTTATATTTCTTAGATTTAGTAAAAATAATAATTTAAAATGTGTTCAGTTGCAATCATTTCAAAGTTTACTTTCTGGGGAGGCATTTTATTTCGAGGTAATTATAATCACTTTTTAAAAAATGATTAGGCACTGTTTCTTCTTGCTTCTTGAGAAATACAGGGGCTGGCTTGTAATCTACTTTTGAAAATTAGACCCATAAGTGAGGTGAAAGTAAAGTGATTCTAAAGTCTTTAAGTAGTTCAGTTTTGAAATGAAAGATGCTAAAGCTGCCATGTTCGCACTTCATGAAGCTGTTTGGAGAATAATTATAATGCATTTTTAAAATTTAACTTTTCTAGGCTCATATCAATTTTTGATTGTGGAATTCAGACAGAATATACTAAATTGCTCCAGCTTCAATCCCAAGAACTTCCAGTTTCATCAAAACAAATACATAACAATTTATCAAGAAATAGAGTGTGGCTAAGTAGTTTAGAGACAAATATTAAGATACTTTTTTTTTTTCTCTATTTGGATAACTTGAGTTATATATGAAACTAGTTGCTATATGCAACAGAGGTAACCTATTAATGAAATAATCCTGCTACTAATGAAATAATCTCTATATAATATATAACATTGTATGTTATAATAGCATAATAATTAGTTATACAAGTAACTAATAAATATTGATGGAAGTACATTAGCACAAAATACCGTGGTTATGCTAATGCATTTATTTTTTTCTTCTAGACCTTACATTGCTTATTTAAATAATGCAATAGTTGTCTATTAGCCGCATAATGTTATTCTTCAATTACTTATTGCTGAATTAATATATTACTATGAACACCAAAAAATTTTACTTAAATTTCAGAAGTTTAATTAATAAAATAATTGAAATGAGAAGGTAAGTACATTCACAGAATCTTCTTAAAGTTTATTTTACTTAAGCACTGTCTCTTTATAAGTATTTGAATACACTTAAAGAGGCAGATGAAACCAAATGTTGAAGGGAACTTGTTTCATGTTTTGACCATAGCCCCAAATCTGAGGGTATCAGGCCTTAAGTATATACACATTCTGAAGACAGCAAGAAGGGATAGGAGTCTGGCACTATATGCAACCACCTGAATATATCTGACATACATATTATTAAAGAAAAAAGGAAGACAGATTCCATATTTAAAAATTTTAAAAACAGGCAAAAGTAAACTATGCTACTTATAAATGAAAAAACAACTGGTAGTAAAAATTCATAAAAGAAAAAGTAAAGAAAACAAATAATGATCATGAAAGTCAGGACAGTAGTTAACTTTGTGGGGAAGGAGGCATTATAATTGGTAAGATGTGCTGGCAATTTCTTGACCCAGGTGATGGTTATATGGGTTTCTCTTGATAATATTTGTGAAATTCTGCAATTGTGTTTTACACATTTTTCTACATGTACATTGTTTTTACAACATAAATTTTTAAGTAACAATAGTTACTTAAGTAATAAATTAATAAATGAAGCCATTTCTTGTTTATACTCTACTGGGTTTATTCAGTAACCTACTGTTACACATATTTAAAACTCTGCATTCCTGGATAGTGTGCATTTGGTGGGCCATAAACAGAAAATCGCTTCACAGAGTGTAGTTCTCCTAATAGATCCACACTTAACTGAGAGAGCAGTTAGCTAATACTATCAGTTTCTCCACATAAAGATTGCTTCCCTGCCATGCTAAACACTGAACACTCACGCTGAGTGGCTACTTCACTAATCTGGACACTTCCGTTCCATCAGTTGAGTTATAATGCATACCAAAATTAGGTAAGTTTGATTACAGAGGAACTTATTTTTTATTACACTTGTTGATACAAATATATAGTTTCGTTACCTATTATGTGAAGACTAAAATATACCTGTCAAAATAAGGAGTGGTTTCTATGAAAGTTCAATGCAGTGCTTTAGAAAATGTTTATTTTAAAAATGCTGTAGCATTAATTTAGGAAATCATTAGGGAAAACATCTGTAAAAATCTAGGAGATTTGTCTTTCAGATAGCTTTGCAAATGCTTTTAATTTAATGTTATATTTTAAAGAAACACCAAACTCTGGCCATAGATTATGTATTATAATTGCAGTTTATGTGGGAAAGATGATGTGGGCTTCTAATCAGCAATCTTAAAGAAGAGAACTTAGCTGTACATTAAATGATGGGGATTATTTTGTTTTTCTAGGTGAAGGTTTGGTTTTTGAAAAAAGACATGATATCCTAATCAATGAATTAGCATGTGGCTTCAGTTATATGCTTGTGTGTGTGTGTGCATGCACACGCATATGTAAAATTAAAGTTTACACTTCCAATTATGAGTGACTTTTTCCATTATCCAACCAAAGATTGTTTCTGATTGAATAATATACCAGGGTTTTTACTGTACTTCTATATATTAAATCAGTCATAACAGTAAACATTATTGTATTCTTCTGTCTTTAGCTTTTATATAGTGTGGGATTTTTTTCATGTTGTTCTTAAGTATGTTTTGAGAACATGCTCTTTATTGAATACACAGTTATATATTGTATGAATACACTATAATTTTTTTGATAATTTCTCCATTTTGGATATTTAAACTTCTGGCCTCTGAATTTTCTCTATGCATTTTCTTTATCTCTGAGGATGAAGGGTCTCTTGTGTTTTCAGGGAAGCATATGACCTCTTCTCATCGTTTTCTTCACGTGTTCCAGCCATAAGAAGGAAGAAATCAACATATTCTGAGTTGAATTTCCAGATTGCTGGGAGAAGTAATATGCATAGTCCTGCTTAGTCAGGCATTAATCGGCCCAATATCTATCAAGTACCTATATTTGCCAAGCACTTCTAGAAACTGCCAAAAAAAAAAAATGACATCATCTTTAAATATGGTGGCTGGGTTCCCATCTCTGTGAACCCAGTGGAGAAAGGCTCTTACAACAGAAGGGAGAGTTGTTGAGAGCTGAGCAGACTGAACAAAATGTGTTTACTGCAGAAGTAAAATATGTTTTTTCTCTGCTTTTACTTATAAAAGTTTGACAACCCTTAAGATCACTGATACATTTTCCCATATGTTTCTTTATACATTTCATGGGGTTTTTTTTGTTTGTTTTATATAGTCTTCAAGGGACATTATTTTGGTATGTCGTGCCACTATAAAATAACTTTATTTTTCTAGTGCTTAACCATTTATCACTGTACTGGCTATTTAAGAATCCATACTTTCCCTACAAATATGAACTGCCATATTTATCATCCTTGGGTTTGTTTTTAGGTTTACTATTCTGTTTTTTTTCTCCACCTGACCATTATTATGTCTGTATTACACTATTTTAATTTATGTAGCTTGTTAAAACACCAAGAATTCTTGATTATTCTAGAAAATAATTTGGATGACATTTTAGGTACCAAAAATAATTGTCATTATTATTTTATTATGATTACATTAATATATATAATATAATAATATAATTATATTAATAACAAATTGATTTGAAAGTATTGTTATTTTTGTGATATTGATCTTCCCATGTAGATGTTTAGTATGCTTTCATTTTTTTCCATTCTTCTATATTTATCAGAGTTAAGTTTAAAATTTTTCTTTGGTTTTTATCCATTTCCTGCTAATGTTTTTATATATTGAAATTGCTTTAATATACTTCTTTTTATTAAAGGAATATAGGGAACCATTGATATCTAAAGATTATTTCTAAAGATTTATTTGTATAATGGCTTCTAATTAGAATTTCTGCCCAAATTTCATTCTTTCTCAATTAAGGTACGGGAGCACAAAGTATGCAATCATATTACCTCTAAGTATTGATTCTTTAGCATCTCCTTTTTCTTATCTCTTAATTATTTTTACTATGCTGCATTTTCTGAAATTTCAAGAACAATATGAAATAATACTGTTGAAAACATACATAATTTTCTTTTTCCTGATATCAATGGAAATGCGTCTATTGTAAGTATGGCAAATTTGTTTTATATTACACTGCCAAACCCAATCCACTAATAGTAGTTGCTTGGACAAATATGTTGTGAAACTTTCTAAAGTCGTGTCTGAGCTCAAAGGAAATTAATACAGTGGTTAGTTAACAATATCTGTCATGTGTGTGGAGGTAAAGAAGAAACAAAGACGATACATATTTGCCATCCTTGTTTTAGTGTTTAACATTAATGATAGAACATTTTGGAAAAAAATTTGAAACTAGATTCATTAAAATCTTTGAAATGTTTTAAATACTTCACACTTTTAAAATGTATGTTAAACAAATAGATTTGATGGGAAAAAATTTAAAAATTTCTGTATGTAGGAACCACATCACAACCTTAACAGTATCCTTTTACATATTAGTATCCAAGGGTGATGATCTCAGAGCAAATCTCTAACCTCGTAAACTGGCTCATCCAGGCTCATGAGTCTCAGAGGCTCAAATACCCAATGGAGGCAAGAGGCTTTATTCGTGCCTGGATTTCACCTTAATCCCTGAAAATTTTGACCACCATAAAGGAAATGTTATCTATTATCTAGGATAAGTTCGGGTTGGGGAAGAGTGTTGATGCATCCTCAGTAATAAAATGTAAATGCAGGAGCCTATATTTTTCATCTCAGCAGAGAAGTGAGAGAAAAAGACAATTATCTATTGTATAACAAACCTCTCTTAAACTTAGTGGATTAATACATCAATCGTTTTATTATCTATGAGGGTTCTGTTGGTTGATGGGGTCAGGTTGGCAGTTCTGGTGGCCTCAGTTGGAGTCTTTTATGAAGTTGCAAGAAGGCCCCAGCTGATGCTGGAATCATCTTGAGGCTCAGCTGAGATGCTAGGGTGATTGAGTCTCTCCTCCTGTTCGTGTATTCACAGTGCTTCTCCTCTCTGCGTAGCTTTTACATGGGTCTCTACACATGGTGTCTCCAGCAGAGTAGTTAGACTTTCTACGTGGAGTGTCAGGGTTCCCAAAAGCAAGAGTTCCAAGGGGAATGAAGCAGAAGCTGTCAGTCCTCTTAAAGGCCAATACTGGAACAGACACAATACCACTTCCATCATATTCCATTGGTTATTGCAAGCCACAAACTATCTTTGGAGACTAGCTACCACAGTGGACCTTCAAAACCCCGAAGATTAATACTTTTCTCACATAAAAACTACACTCAGACCCAAGAACCCCAAAAGCCTTATCTTACTGTAGCACCAGGCTCAATCCTGAGGCTTAATATATCTTCCTTTAAATGAGGTCAGAGTGGAGATGAGGGTCCTTGGGTACATACAGCTCCTCCTGATCTGAAGACCTATGAACTAAAATGATGATATCTTTCCTCCACGTACATAGCATAACATTGTGAAACAGGTACAGGAGAACTGAATAAGCAACAACAACAACAAAAGAGGAAGGGATGTCAAAATGGGAGGCGCATAGCCGTGCCTGATCCATAGCAATGCTAAAATCCAGGTTGACAGCTGCCGCTGCTTCATTGATTAGGTTCTGTTTCTACTCCCTGGTTCTCCTCAACTAAGCTCTGCCCACTGCACTCTTAACGCTTCCATTTTCCGTTAAAAAAAATGGTCCATTTTTTACATTAGCTTTCCTACCCTGGTTCCTGCCTATAGGAAGCTAGAAACTCAAAGATCTCTGCATTTTGAACTGTTTGTACTTCTCTTTTCAAGCTGTATAACTTTGAAATCTTTGTAGACTTCCCGTGTATCGAATTACAATCCACTCCATTAGACAGAAGCCATACCCATAAATCTCTTTGAGACCAGCTTTTCTCTACCTTGGGTTGAGAGTCAAGGTGCTGAGGGATAGTATTTTAAAAGACTTTTGGAAGCTCTCTTATCTAGAAGAGAGGGTCTAAGAAGAATGTTCATAAAATTCTTAGAAATCTTTGTGTCTAGCTGAGAGGATTTATGCGGTGCCATCCTAAATCTTTCTGAGGTTTAACAAAAGAGCATTACAGCCACACCCTCAGGATATTAACCCTGAGACCATATTTTCCTGACAGAGCCCTGGATTTGACCTTTTCTCTCAGGCTATTTCTTATTTTGAGACCTGTGTGAAATGATTTTATCCTCAAACCCAGCAGGTCCTTACATGGAAATGTGTTCTCTAGATTCTATTGGAAACTAAAGTGTTTCTTATTAGTTTATTTCTCCTTATCTGATGATAGATAGATAGATAAATAGCCTTATCAAAACCAGTTGGCACTTTCAAAATTCTGCCCAGAAATCTCCTTACCAAATATTCAATTCCATTAGGTGTATTTTTCATTTTCCACCTTATCGTAAGTATCAGTGTGGCTCAACTTTCCACCATTGCATAAAACTGCTCATGTTTTTCCTGCTTAGAAGCAATGAGAAGTGATGTGGGAAGTGCAGATCAGGGATCAGCAGCCCACAGAGGATTACCTTTAGCAGAGGTCATCTCAGGTTCTTTATTCAAGGATAGATTCATCTCTTCAGATGTGGAAAAAGAGTTGCTTGCGTTGTAAAGGAGAGTAAACACAAAGTGAGGCTTGGAAATCCTGAGCTTCACTGGAAATTGCCCAAATCACTCCGTAACAAGTTCCAGGGGCTTCTTCCCAACCAAAGGCTTAACTTTAACTTTAGACTCTGCAAGATTGTGACTATAATTTATGGGATAATTCAGTGACCTATAGGATTAGAGTTTGTGTTTAGTTTTGAGAAAGTCCGTCCTGTGTTTGTAGCAGAAAATGGTTTCTTTCAGGACAGTTATAGAAGCTTTTTTTGATCAATACCAAAGTCTGCGCAGAGAATTAAAAGCCTAAGCTTATCATCTTATTTCTCCAGGTTCTTCGATGCAATTAAAAGTAACAGATTAAATCTATTATCCTCCTTATGTTGATTTATGCCATTATTTTCACTATTGCAGCAATTTTGTGGTCACCCGATACTTGCTTGCTGTAAGCAATTGTTGCCTCATCATAGGGAAAACCTCCATAATTTCACAGCCAAGTATTTGGACATAGGCTTTGGGTTGCTATTGGCCACCATGGCCAAAAGTTGAGAAGAAGAGCTGGATGTGGTGGATAACAACAAGGATGAGCTGGAAGAGGCTGGCATATCTCAGTCTGCCTCCAGCAATGACACATTCTAAGTGTAGTGCCTGCTGCTTCACTTACACATCCCAAATATCATGATTTTCTTCTTTTTTTCTTTCCTTTTTTTGACTAATGTTAACCTAGGATCAAAAAGAGTGGGTATTCTCAGTAATTCAGTTTCAGCTGAGCCAAGTTAATATGGTTCAAAACTATCACAATGGAACCATAAAGAAAAGTATCACCTGCTTAGCCAAGTTGACACCAGCTTAGCCAATTTGACACAGACAAGACTATAATACTTTTATGAGTTCAAGTTACCAAAATTTGTTAATATTTGTTGCCCTTGTTTCACATAACTATAAGTTAAATTTCTTTTAAGCAAAAACCAGAAAATCCTTCTATAGTTATCTGCCAGGCATTAAAGAATTAGAAAATTTGAAGGAAAAAACTGTTCACTATTCAGGTGACAGGCTTGGAAGATGTAGAAGCAGAGATTTGATAAATGATGATGCATCATGTAAGCATCATGTATGGGGACCTAAAGCAAAGTAAGAAAAGGGGATAAGGAGCTGTTGGGGATTGAGAATGGAGCCCTAAAACATGGTAATAGAGACAACAAAGATGTTCAGTGCCAATGACAATATGGGGTGAGTATGTGTTTGTATGGTATGCAATATGGAATAAGAATTTTCTCCTTGAGTCATCCTTGAATTTGAGCCTTTGCAGTGTCTGAAAGAGACACTGGACTAGAGTGCATTGTATGTAAGCTTAATATAGAATTTACTTCATGCCAACAATTAGATTTTAAGCTTTGAGTTTTAGAAAAATAGTTTTGTATTATTTTCTGAAGTTTGCAATCCTGGGAATAATTTAAACAAAAATGGAATGAAATTATTTATATGTATCAAAATAGGTAACTTTAATGATTATACAAGTTATTTTAATGTATAAAATGAGTGGTATGGGATCTTAGGAAAAGCACTAGACATTTGATCGAGGAGCAGAATAGGGTAAAAGAGATGATGAATGATTTTACCTAGTCGTGCCTTTAACCTGTTAGAACTTGAAGTCCAGCAGACTCTGAGATAGCCAAAGACGATTTAAGATAACGGACACAAGAAAGCTACAGTGGAAGCAAGTGCTGCAAAAGCATTCCAGTGAACAAATACATCTCAGAAAGAGGGCACTGGCCTTTACCCTTGGTAGTATCTTGCAATCACCCACATGATTCTAAACAAGTGGTAGTAACAAAAAAATAATAAATGATTTTGTTGCTTGCTTTTGTCAGTTTTCCTTCCCGTTAATTCTTTCCCAGACGCATGTGTGAACCTTACATCAGGTCAGTGTTCAGATAAAGCAAGAGCTTCTTGTAACAGTGATGCCTTGATTTGCCCTTTACACCCCTCTTAAAGAACAATTAATTACTCACAGGGATATTTCTGGGAAAGATGGAGCAAGGGGACTCAGGGAATATTGGTAAGTGAAGCCTTATCAGTGGGATAACACTTTTATTTAGCTAAAAATACATTAACAAGTATTACAGTCTTAGAACTATGTCTCTGTACTATATTGTTTGTTCTGTGCAGTTTTGTTTCGGTGTATGGAATAAATGAGGGAGAAGGGGATATTGTATTAGTTTGCTAGGGCTGACATTACAAAATACTACAAAACAGGTGGCTTAAACAATAGAAATTTGTTTTTTCACAGTTCTGGAGGCTAGAAGTCCAAGATCAAGGTGCCAGTAAGCTTGGTTTCTCCTGAGGCTTCTCTCCTTAACTTCCAGATGGCCTCTTCCTCTTACTCCCTTTTCTCATGGTCCTTCCTCTAGTTTTGTTGACTCTAGTACTCTTTCTGCTAATGCTGCCTTTGGATTTTGTTCAAGAAGTAGTAATAAGTTGTGAATCAACATCAGGAATTGGCAGATGGTGCCTAGCTATACACATTATTCAGTTATTTATATTTAATTAGAATGACCAAAATGGGTATATAGAATCGTACATAATGTATGTTTAAAAACTCACTAGGCTTATTAATATGAGATTTAAATAGTTCATTAAATTGTATCTTTCTAAATCTTAATTTCTTCTAAATTCCTCTTAGAATTAAAAAAAAATTTTAAAGTAGAAATTTGATTATAAAACTGAATTTCTACAAATGCACACTGTGTTCCCAACTCTAGCTTAGTGTTTATTGTGAAAGATAGGCATAATGTAGTTTTAAAATTGAATTGCCAAAAGTAACCCTCAATCTTTAAAAATTATAAGCTACAATTTAGAACAAGTAATCTAAAGAGAATACAAATACATTGGCCCAAATGTTACTTATGGATTTTTAACATGTGATTTGCACTAGACATTGATTTATTATGAATGTGAACATATTAAATGGAATCCAGAAATCTATGAGGCCCCTTAACTGAGCAATGAGTTCCATAACGTTCAGTTGAAAAACAAAATAACAGAGGAAAAATTTCAGCCACTCTTTAATATTGGAATAATATTGAAGTAGGCCTCCTGAACATTGACCTTCCAGCCTTTGTCACATGCTCAGATGTCCCATAAAGGCAGAAGCAACTAGATTCCAGCTTATGTCTTCTGCTTATGATTCTCATTCTTGCTTGGCTTTCCTAGGTTTCATGTTATAATAGCACCTCTCAAACTCACCCTTTCAGTTCGATTGTTTTAACAGTATTCCTGTCTTTGTCTTTGATTCTAAGCTTTGTCCAAACTCTTTAGCTGGACCCACCCTAGTCAGTGGGCACATCTCACTTCAGCATGTGACACAAATGACTGCATTCTAAGTTACATCTGCTGGCTGAGCAATAGGAAGCTGCTATTCTTTAAGTGCCTATGGTTTACCAGGCAACAAACTAGGTGACTTACATAAATTTAATCCTTTCAACAACCCAGTGAGGTAGAATTTATTATTTAGGATTTAACAATTATTTTCAGAAAGCTGAGATACTGAGATAATTTAAAAAGCATGCTCCAGGCATTTCCATAGCAGAACTGAGAAGAAAATCTATACAATGAAATGTTGCGAAAAGAGCGTAGACATTGTAGAAGACTACAGCTTAGCTGAAACATCAGCTCTGCCACTCACCATTGAAACCTTAGTTTTCTCATCTTCAAAATGAAAAAATAAATGATGTCTATCTTAGAGTATCACAAGAATTAAATGGAGAAAACCATAGAAAGTTCTTATAATATTATATGGAACAAGGTGTATCATCAATCATGGTAGCTTATTTTTTTTATGATTGCACTATTATCCCACCATTTAGCACTGCTGAATTACTCGAAGAATAAATAGGGTTGTTCTTGGATAACAGCAGCTGCTTACATCTGAATTTCTCCACAGGTCTTCCCAGACAAGCATGACATGAATAAATAAAATGAAACAAAAGAAATATGAAATAAAAACACTTGCTTCACAACCTAGCAATACTAGGAGGCAGATATTTTTACAAATGAAATTATTTTTAGAGAAATAAACACCAAATTTCAGTTGTGCATGCTGTGGTGAAAGGAATGAGGGAGAGGAGACTTGAGAAACTCTGCCAAAGAGAAGAGAGTGGAAGTCTTAGACATAGCACAGATAAAATCACCCGTGGAAAGAGAAACTCTAAAACTAAGTTCAAAATACTGAACACACATCTGGGACTTCATAATTCACAATACTAGTTACATAAAATGGATTCAAAGAGACCTGGATTAGAGGTGACACCCTCAGAGAAGTGTTTTTTTCCAGGAGAAAAGGAGATGTATAGAGACGAGTGGTGCTTCTTAGAGAAATGGCAAGTGTGGGATAGAAGACAGGAGGGGATACCCAGAAATAGGAAAAAGTCAGACCAACTCTATATGAAGCTACTGTAATAAGCATAGAGGGAATGTAAATCAGCTGATTAAAATTTCTCACAACAAAAGAACTTCAGAATGAACGACAATTGTAATACAACACTCCACACCCTCAAACAAGCATGAACAAATATTAAACAAGAATGGAATCAGAAATTAAAAAATTAGAATGGGGATTAAAAAAAAAACCAGCATGAAATACAACGAGAGTTGATTGAGCTCAAGAAAAAAATTTTTTGAAGTCAATCTCATCATTAAAAAGAAAAATAAATTACAAAGTGCACAAGAGAGTATAGATTTGAATGATAATTTAGTAAGGGGCTTTGAACAAAGGAAAAATAGCCAAGAGAATAAAGATTAGATCATAAAAAGGATCAGATCAAAAGTGACTGAAATAGAAGAAAGGCCAAAAAAATCCAACATATATAATTGGATGATCTGGAGAAGAAAAAAAAAACAAAGAAACAGAAATAATGTTTAAAATTATAATATAAGAAAAATGTTCTTATAAAAAATAATCCATGTGGACTTGGGAAAACTGGCCCAGAACAATCTACTACAAGGCATAATTTAGTAAAATCAAAATGTGATTTTGTGTATATTGTGAACCAAAATTCACAATATAGATATAACATGTATGAGTTTCTATGTATCCAGCTACCACCTGTATGAAACAGAAACTACAGAGGATAGAAGAAGAAAAAGAAATACTCTAATAATCGTATACTTTCATGTAACATTTTCAGTGTAAGGTATGTCAAGAGGTTAAAAAATAAGTAAGGATAAATAAGATCTAAGGGAGATCTTATGGATATATGTGAAATAACCTACTGTGATAATAGCAAATATATATGTTCTTCTCAAGGACATGTCACAGTTTTAAAAAACTGATCATATATTAGGTCACAAAAAATCAATAAATTCCATAAAGTAGAACAACTAAAAACAACATACTCTGATCGAATGGGATAAACTAGAAATTAAACTTAAATTAAAAACTAACTCATCATCTAAATTAATTAAAAATGAAAAACAAAACCTTTTATTATTAAACAGCACTGAGTGAAAAAAATTACAATAAATGGGGAATTTCTGAAAAATAATAATGAAAACAACACATATTATATTCATGGCATGTATTTTAAGCAGTAATCCTAAATTCCTAACTAAAAATTCTAGAAAAAGATCAACAATGCAATCCAAAAGAAAGCACAATAAAGAAAATAATAAATAACAGATAACAGAAAAGGTAGATAACAGAAAAATAGTAGATCTTATTAACAAATGAAATCATGATTCTCTGAACAAAGTTGACAAATCAGTTAAAAAATTAATTTATTTAATTAAAAAGGGAGACAGCACCAATGTTGAAAATAAGAAATGACAAATGGAAAATAAACATCCACACATAAATTTTAAAAATCATAAGTTACTACTGGGTACATGTCTCTACGAATAAAAATGAAAAACTAGATGAACTAAATAATTTCCTAGCCAAATATAATTTACCAAAATGAATCACAACAGAGAATAAAGGATTAAAGAGACCAATTTGCACATATATGAACATATAGAAACTTATCAAGAAAACATCCCATTTAAAAAGCACTAGTACTAGAAGGTTTTATAAGGAAATTCAACAAAGCTTTGGAGAACCCACAGTGTTAATTCTACATAACTTCAGAACATAAAAAAATGAAGAAAATATTCCAAATTCATTTTATGAACTAGGTAGTAAATTGATAAATAAACCTGACAAAGATAGTAGAAAAACAACAAATTGATATCACATATAAATATTGATGAAACATTCAAAAAATAAAAATATTGGTAAATTAATCACATTAAGAGATGATACCATGAGATGATAGTAATATAATGTTTTATGTCAATTATAGCTCAATAAAAAAATAAGTATTTAGGGGGTTGGAGCAGTGATGTAGTGGTTAAGGTCACGTGCTCCGCTTTGGCAGCCCAAGGCTCACAGGTTCGGATCCTGGGTGCGGACCTACACACCGCTCATCACGCCAAGCTGTGGCGGCGTCCCACATACAAAATAGAGGAAGATTGGCAACAGATGTTAGCTCAGGGCCAATCTTCCTCACCAAAAAAAATAAAATAAAAAATTAAAAAAATATAGTGCTTATATCATGGGGATGTGTAAGGATTAAAAGCGTTTATACATGTAAAGTGTTAGAAGAGTGCTTGGCTCAATAAGTATTGATGATTATTATTAAATACATGAACTAAATCACTAAATGAGTATTTAAAACACACACACACGCAATGAGATTATACTGGGATTTGTACTTATGACCATGATTTTGTCAGAAGAACTGGATTTACCTTATGGCCTGAGACAGCAGAACCGTGATCTCTGAGAGATGAAAAACAAATGATTTGAGTCCCATACATGGCCCAGCGTATTACTTGGAGAGTTTTCAGGTCCCAGTGCCTGGAGTGGTAACCCAAAGAGAGCCAACGATCGTGCTGAGAGAGATGATAAAGATAATTGTTTGGGAAAGACACGGTAGCTAGAATTTGTGAAGGAGAGTATCTTAAGAGAGGTCTTTTCATAGTGATCTTTGGAGATCTAAAAAGATTCCCCTCAACTTTTTTACTGAAAACTAATCTGCACATGTGTGAGTGGAATCTGTCAGAAAGGAGAAAGAATCATTGGAGAGCAGTATACTAAAATTCTCCCGTAGTTCACAGAGAATAGTTTGTGTTCCCACCTGTCAGAATGGAAAGACCTCATAATGCATGGGTAATGGGGCAGAGTCCTCAGATCTATTATACATATATTTCGTTTGTTTAATAAACGTGGAGGAAAACATCAAATATGATGAAGAGAAAATATATTTTGATATATTATCAAAAAGCTCGAATAGAATGCTGGAGATCAAAAATACAGTAGATAAAAAAGAAAAAAAAAACAGCAGAAGAAAATACCAGTGAACTTGAAAAATATGCAAAAGTGAATAAGAGAAAAAAAGAATTAAAAATAATAGGCAAAGCCTCAGTAAGCTTCAGATCAATATCAAATAGTCTAACATACATTTAATTAGAGCCACTGAAGTTGTAGGTGGGGGACAGAAAAAATATTGAAGAAATAATGGCCAAAATGATCCATATTTGAAGAAAATTATACATGGACAGATTCAAGCAGTTCAAGAAACCACAAAAAATTTAGAATAAAGAAAATCACATCAAGGCACATCATAATTAAATAGCTGAAAATCAGAGGCGAAGGGAAAATATTAAAGGCAATCAGAGAAAAATGACGCATATTGATTACAGATAAACATACAAATAAATATGTGATAAACAAATCCTTTCCCAATAATAGAATGCTGACTAATAAATATAGAATGGATTATGAATAAGAAAATTACTATTTTAGAGTTAATGTAGTAAATTTGTAAGAATCATTGATGGGTGCTAAAACCATAGAGTGGAGAGGTTGTTGTGGAATAGGATATTTACACAATCTCAAATAGCTCCCTTGTAAATTTATTAATGACAAAAGGAAAAATGGTAACTAAATGGTGAAGGAATCAGGAAATACCATGACACGTCTCACGGTGTGGTGCACAGACTCTTCGATGGCTCCTAATTATACCACCCTCCTGGTAGTCATGCCTTGTGTAAACCCGTTTGGGTTAGAATTTGGGCAGAAATTCTAATTAGAAGCCATTATACAAATAAATCTTTAGAAATAATCTTTAGATATCAATGGTTCCCTATATTCCTTTAATAAAAAGAAGTATATTAAAATGATTTCAATGTATAAAAACATTAGCAGGAAATGGATAAAAACCAAAGAAGAAAAATTTTAAACTTAACTCTGATAAATATAGAAGAATGGAAAAAAATGGAAACATACTAAACATCTAGATGGGAAGATCTAGTGTGAGCAGAACCCACTACTTAAATCAATGGAATACAGTAAAGATTATGGGAAGCCACTTGCAAGATAATATTACAGAAGGTTGTAATCCATCTTGCTAGTAGACTCTGTCCCTTGCTAGTTTTGGTGAAGCAAGCTGCTATATCGTGAACTGCCCTATGTAGAGGCCCATGGAATTGAGGGAAGTCTCAGACCATTAACCAGCAAGAAACTGAGACCCTTAGTCCTATCGCCTGCAAGGATCTGAATTCTGCCAATAACCATGTGAGAGTTGAAGCACATTGTTTTGCATTGAACCTTGAAATGATGCCACAGCCTCAACTGACATCTTGATCATAGCAATGTAATATTCTGAAGCAGAGGACGCAGTTGAGTCATGCCCAGACTTCTGACCTAATGAAACTGTCATACAAGAAATGTGTGTTGCTTTAAGCTGCTAAGTTTGTGTTCCTATTGTTATGCAACAATAGAGAATTAATACACCAAGCAATCAAAATTAACATGATCAATAAGAGATAAATAGAATTAAATGCTCCCGGATGTGATACTCTGAAAAAGATACAACGTCACTTATGTAGTGTCCCAGCCCAAAATGCATAATTTGAATCTATTCATAGGAAACAGCAATATCCAAGTTGAGGATTTTTCTATAAAATTACTAGCTGTATTCTTTAAGGGCATGAAAGAAAATATAAGCAACTGCTCTAGGTTGAAGGAAACTAAATAGACATGACAGCTAAATACAATTTCTGATCCTAGACCAGATCTTGTACTAGAAAATAAATAACTATAAAGCATATTACTGTGACAATTGAGATTGGAATATTCAAAGTAGAGTACATAAAAGCTATTATTGATGTTAAATTTCTTGAATTTTATTACTGTATTGTGGATATATAATTAAACAATTTTGGTGTGAGGAAATGCATGCTGAAGTATTATGGGCTTGTAAAACTACTACATGATTTTGTAGAGAGAGAGGATAATAAAGCAAATGTGGGGAAGTGGTAAAAATTAATAAATCTGCAAAAAATATTCAATTATTTTGTACAGGTTTCACAAGTTTTCTCTGAGTTTAGAATTATTTTAAAGTAAAATGGTAAAAAGAATGATAAATAGGCATTCAGTTGTTCCTCGACACATTGTATTGCACTGAGAAACCTAACAGAACTCACCATTTCCTAGGATATAACCAAGGGACTATCACACATTGAGCCCCATATATCTTTCGTTAAAAATGCACAAGCTATTAATGCCTTTTAGCTTCTACTAGCTTGCAGAAATCTTGACATGTAGAGGTAGAAAAAAATGTAATTTTTCTTCATTCCTAGTTTAAAAAGTATCCTTGTACATTTTATCAAAAGCTAATTAAAATTCCATGCCACTGGTAAAAAGAACATGAACACGAAATTTAGCAAAGGTAGATAAATCACTGGGACACAGGGAATTGACTGTGGGGGAAAAAACTTGAATATTGCAGCAAAACTAGACCATCTATTCACTTCAACAGGAATCGATTGCTTATAATTTATCTGCAGGGCTCCCTGAGAAAAGAGAGGGAAAGCTGCAGTATCATTGTCATCATCATGCAATTACTTACATGGTAATTGGTAATAAAGTGTGATGATATGCAGAATGCTAAGAAGTAGAGAGGAAGTAGGATTAGAACAGGATGTGGAAAGAGGAAATTTTAGTTGTAGGGAAGACACAAATAAGCCCTTTTCTCTCTTCAATTACTCTCTCTCTGATCCCCAAACTGAAAAAAGAAAAGTGTAATTGGATTTTACTAAGTTACCATTGCTCTTCTCTAGTAATTACAGTGAAATTTAAAGTTTTGAAACATATGTACATTCTACACTGTTTTCCTCTGCAATTTTCAAAATGTTATTTTATGATAGCAACTTCAAAATCCAAAGAGTGTTTAAAAATTGTTGGCAGGCCAGATGGCTCAAGAGATTTGCAATAGGTTACACAATTATCTACCTACGTTTTCCAGTTTGTGGGTCAATAGAGTCTCTAGTCACCCCTATGCCTTAGCAAGCAAGTTAAGAAAGTCAAGTTAGAAATATGGGTTCAAGATTGAGATGCAATCACTTTTTGACTGTATAATTATCAACAACTAGCTTGCCTTCTTTTAGCCTTAATTTCTCCACTTTTTAAATTTGTGCATAAATGTGTGTATATTTAATAAATTAATCTTCTACTTCACTGAAGTGTTTTATTAAATAAACGTTTTATGTGATCACAGCCACAAACATTTACTGAGGGCCTACTAAGGGGCAAATACTACAGTTCACATTACTTCATTTAATTTCATGTAACGCTTGTAACTTGCTGTGAGGTAGTTATTATTTTTTTTAATAAATGGAAAAACCACCTCAGAGACATTATGCGGCCTCCCTAAAATGCATAGCTTTTTTTTTGAAAGTAAGTCCCAAAGCTGCGAATGATTCATTTTATGATTGAGTCAGCAAATAAGACTGGCCCAACTTGCGTCTGTCAAGTACTATCTAAGGCACTGGAGAGACAGTGGTGGACAAAAGAGGCAAAGACCAAGCCCTCAGGAGCTACTTTTTGGGAGGCAAGACAGACAGCAAACAAACATATCAATAATAGCATTTCAGATAGTAATAATATTATAAAGACTATAAATACATTTAATGAAGACAGAATGAGGGGGCATATCTTGCATAGTATGATCCAGAAAAGACTCTAGAAAAGGTAACATTTCACCAGAGACGTAAATAACAACAAGGAACCAGGTGGAACAAATCCGAGCTAAGAGCCTAAGAGCCTTCCCAGCAGGGGGAAGGGTAAAGTTCTGCAGCGGGAATGACCTTGATTGTTTGAAGAAGAGAAAGGGGCTAGTATGCCTGGAGAACAGTGAGTGAGAACGTCTGTAATAAATAGGGCCAAATAGGCATTGCCTTTGAGTGTGGGGATGAGGATTGAGTGTCAAACCCTTGGGATAATGACTGGGCAGAGGAGAAATGTTGACTGGGTCCTCTCAGAAGCAGACACTGAGAAGGAATTAGGAGTACAAGAGACTTACTGTGAATCAGTGCATGGGAATCATAAAAGAGGGAAGAGGCAAAGTCAGGCAGAAAAAGCCTCCAGCCTTCCATACAGATTTGACAGGGAAGGGTTGAAGAAGCAGGATTGGGCAGGAGAGCTTTAGAGTGTGATCTGGATCATGACGCAGATCTGACAAAGTGTTGGCCAACCTAGTGAAGGAGTCCTGTCATGCTCAGGCATTGGCCGGGCTGCACCTGGTAGAGTGTAACCTCAGCTCTTACACGGAGGAGGATCCTAAATATGCTTTAACTGGAGACTATTAACTGACTACACTCCTTGCAGATGAATGGCAAGTTCCTTCTTGAAGGGAGATTCGGACAGTGCCCCTCCATAGTTGCCACAGGGGGCTGTGTTTGGCATAGTTTTATCATACTCTTCTTCAAAAGTCACCACTCAGGGGTTTATTTGAAGTGCTCTTAAATGAGGTTCTCAGCCATCCTCTTCCACTGGGATTTGGGAAATAAATCTTGCCAGAGCTGAAGCCCCGCTAAGACATCATGATCTCTTACTGTCCTCAGAGGACCTCCAAGGAAGGAATTTGCAAGGAGGAACCAGAGACCTAGCTTAGCAGCCACAACTGAGAACATCACCCAATCAATTTAAACTTTGGAGGCTAATGCTGATGCTAACACCATTTGAAAAGGAAAAATTCAATTTCACTTGAAAATTCCAATTTCAAATGTAGACTTAAAAAATATTTTTATATCCATATAAGCTAAATGCTACCAATTTTTGGACTTTTGCAACCACTTTCGTAAGGTTAAACACATTAATTATTTTTCTCTCATAATATAATTATCAGATAGTACCACATGAAGTAAAAGATAAGTATTTTGAGATGAATCAATAGCAAACTATTAATTTGAAGGCATGAAAGAGTTAAACATAGAGGAACTGGTAGATGTTGAGACGCTATTAGTCTGACAGTGTACATATGTCAGAAGTAAATTATTATTATTATCTGACACTGTGCTAAGAGATTTATTAACATTATCTCCTTGAATTCCCAAATAACCCTATTATGTATGTCATAATATTAATAATAATAATATAAGATTATGATGATTAAAATATTAATATTATTCAGCACTTTACATTACTTATTTAACCACCTTAACAACTCGCTCATAAATACTGTTATTGTTGGAAGTCATGAAGAGAGAAGGAGTGCCCTTGCCTACTGGTGTTGACTGTGTTTGTTACAGCAAAAGTAAGTCCATAAACCCTTTTGCCATCACCTAGTCAAATACTGCTGTATCCTCCCGACTCATTCCTTACACATACTCTCGGACTCTATTTGTGACATTTTTTTCACTCATAAGGAGAAGTCAGGAGCTTTAAGACAGAAAGAGAAACAGCTACAATCAATTGAGCAATTACCACCTCCGAAGTTATTATTATCCTTATTTTGCAGACGAGGATACTGTGACACAATGGGATCCAATTTTTGTCCCAGGACCTGACTATGTGTCTCCAAAGACCATGCTTTTAACCAATATGCTGCTTCTCACTTCTCACACACACACCTGGGGTTTCTCTTACTGTTCATTTTAATGTTATTTATATAGGAAGTGAGATAAGGCCCTGTGGGTGGCTCACTGTGTGATTTTCCCTCATCTCTAAATTCAGGACACACTGCTCACTTTTCTCTTCTCTGTCATTTATCTGGATCCACATTGAAGGGCAAAGTCTCTGGGCTGGTAGACTGTACCTGCTGGTCAGACTTTCAGTTCAGCTCTAAGTTCCTACATCGGTATGCTGAGATTGAGGTGCAAATTTATCATAATCCAATTTAGCTCTATCCATACTCCTTTGCAGTCTTTTAGTTACTTCTGTCTTGTCTTTTTCCTGATTTTAAAAGACAGATGACTTGGCAAACTTACAGAGATTATCAATCTCTAATAATGGAGATATTTTCACCATCCTGAAAATAGAAGGAAGAAAGAGAAAGACAGTTGAGGAAAATGAAAATAGCCGTGAGTTTGCAGTAAAATGGCCCTGAGGTTTAATTTGGTCTGTGCCACGTATCTGCCATGTGATTTGTGATTTGGCTGAATTCCCTCCTTCTTCTCAAAAAAGAAAGGGAAAAGAAAGGCCTTTTTGTACAATATGCTGGGTTGCTTTGAGGATTAGATGAAATGACTTCTATAAAATATCTGGGATATAGTAGGTGAAATATAAGTACCTGGAATTAAGAGAGGGATGGAAGTGGATAAATAATTCTCCTGTGGATAACTTTAAATTAAAAAAAAAAAGATATATTACTCATATTTCTCTTACTTTAATATAATATGCTAATTGTCAGCCATGCTAGAAATTTTAAAATATGACAATAATATGAAGTAAATTGTAAAGAAAGAAAGTTGGTTTTTTGTGACTCTAGAACATGTCAGCTGTAAGCAAACCTGTAAAGACATCCATCTATTCATTCTCTACTCAAACAGTTATTAATTATCTGTTCTCAGAAAATGTGTTACATATCGGAGAAATAAAGCTGAGTGATACTCTCCTCTAAAAAAAAGTTAAATGAATGTAATTAAATACCATTAATGATATACAGAAATCAAGAATAGACCTGAATTTCATTTCAGACTCTTTTATCTAGTAAATAGATAAATTTTCAAATTCTGATATTAGAATTTTAAAGGAAACGTTTTTTCCACCTAGAACAATTTGAATAATCTGTATATGAATATTGTAAAGAGTCCTGAGAAATAAACATTGTTAATCTATTAATGTTTCAAACAAATTTAAATCACAGTAAATAAGACTGGAGCTGTTGCCATTGCCGCCCATCAAGTTTCAAGGTTGATTATCTTTTAGCCTCACCCTTTCTTGCAGCAAGATATGTATATTTAAAATGTTTAATATTAAGAATATTCTAAGACTGATAGTTATTGTAATATTTACAAGGCAATGTTTTATTCTTTTGTACAGGAAAATGACATTAAGCAGGATACTTTATGGGAAGCTCTTCAAATAATTAAGTGGTCAAGTCATTACTGTTATTGATTCCTTATGAAGAGACATAACTGCAAAAATATAGATTTTTTTAAACTGTAATATTTAATCTATCACAAGGAAACCTAATGCTCATGACAGATCAACACCCAGAATACCCACAGGCAAGTTAATTGCTCAGGTGATGACAAGATTGATTAGGCAGAAAAGCAATTTCCACGAAGCATAAAATTTGGGAAATGAACTGTTTAATTTAATGAGCAAAATTGCTGTATAGACCATTCATGACTGATGCTATTATTAGTTATACAAGTTCTAAGGTGAACATCAACTCTTATCATTTATGATAACCACAGAACATTAGTGTAAATTTTTCTTTGAAAGCCTTTTTGAAGTATTTTCACGCAAGTATTTCACAGAGAAGACATGAAATATTAAAAATAATACTAATGAGATTAATATACAATCACTCTTCTGAAAGAGCACTCCAATCAATCTTTAGAATGGAGGAACAAGTAATACTAAACTCATTATACTCATGGAAAATTATGAGACAGTGAACTTAAGCAGCCTGTTCAAGGTCACAAAATAAAATAATTTCTGACATACAAATAAAATCCAGTCCTTTAAAGCCCAGTCCAGAGACTTGTCTACTAATCTCCATTCTCTGTAATACATGAGTGTACCCCTTAACTATTCTTACTGTAAGTGCTCTTCCATCAAAGGAGATTCTTTGTGCTATTATCTTGCATCAATAATACCCTTAAGCAGACCATAAATGTATTCTGCTTAAATTGGAGGATATTTTCCTTTTTCTCACTTTAGTCTTATCTTAAATAAGAGACAAACTATGATACCACAATTCTGTATGTAGAAAAAGAAACAGTGCTGCTCTTTTATATACCACTAGCTGATTTTGTCCTTTGTAAATCCTCATTCTATATTGCCAAAGTTTAGCGTGATATTAAACTCCAATAGTTCTTAACATAGTTTTTTTTC
Source organism: Ceratotherium simum simum (assembly GCF_057802395.1). Lineage (NCBI taxonomy): Eukaryota > Metazoa > Chordata > Mammalia > Perissodactyla > Rhinocerotidae > Ceratotherium > Ceratotherium simum. The sequence continues at coordinate 31,287,724 of NC_141928.1, read as the reverse complement.
CCTATTGTTGTGGTTTTATTCCGATGTCTGCTCATCATTTGAGGTTAACTCAAATTTACAGAAGATGTAAATGTGTCCCTTTCGTCAAATTCTGTCCCTTACAGAAGATTTGTCCTTTTTGTCAAATATTTCTAATTTTTTGGACTTTAGAAAAGCTCAGGATGATCATTGTTAAAATATAATAGGCATTATTTGCCTTATCTTAGAAGGACAATAGGTAGGCTTCATGGAAAAATGTAACAGGAGACTACTTTTTATGTCTAAGTCATAGACTTAAATATAAAATTATAGATAATATTTCTGTGCATCTCATTATACCACAAATAGCAATAAAGGACATAATTACTGTCTAAATCTCATATGGAGAAATGTTAAGCCCCTTACTGGCCCTTGTTTTCCACAAGACAGAGGGAGAATACACTGTGACTCATCTTGGAGCAATCTTGTAGTCTCTGTTTTCTTTCTGCCCTTCAACTAGGGATATTCCTGGTTACAAAGCTCACCAAAGGGTAGGTACTATTTCTCTACTATTCAACCATTACTCTATCTTTGATCAGTCATGTTTAAGAGCCATTCCCTTTAGTAACCCACTTATTCACATTCAAACTGTAGTGTTTGTTTAGAAATGTCTTATCAAAACAGTAAATATTTTTATCAAAAAAGTTTTTATCAAAATTAAATAAAGTTTGGAGGGGAATGAGGTAGGAAAATTACTGAAATATAAAGTGTAGGTAAAAATGAAAAGCAACTGATCTCTTATAGCATTCCGGCATGACCGATGTTGGTACTATTACTTTGGAAAACTGTCAAGGTTTACTAAAGCTGGCATGTGAATACTCTATGTGCATTACGTATGTGCAGCAAAAGACACATACAAGAATGTTAATTGGAGAATTTTCTGTAATAATTTCAAAATATAAACTACACAAGTGTCCTTCATTGGTAAAATGGATAATTAAAATGTGGTATTGGGGCTGGCCCGATGGCATAGTGGTTAAACTCATGTGTTCCACTTCCACAGCCCGGGGTTTGCAGGTTTGAGTCCTGGGCGTAGACCCATGCACCACTCATCGAGCCATGTTGTGGTGGCATCCCATATACAAAATAGAGGAAGATGTGCACACATGTTAGCTCAGAGCCAATCTTCCTCAGCAAAAAAAATAAATAAATAAAATGTGGTATAGTCACACATTCATTCATTGGAATACTACTCAATGATGACAAAAACAAATTATTGCAGCAAATAAAACGAGTGAATCTCACAGATATAACTTTAAGTGAAAAAAATCAGACGTCAAAGTGAAAATTTGGAACTTAACTTCAAGATTAGTCAAAACTAATCTATGATGATAGAAATTAAAGAGTAGTTGGCATTGAAGGATGCATAAGTAATACTTCTGGAATGCTGCTCACGTTCTGTATATTGAACTGAGTGGGGACTACACAGCTATGGTCATATTGAAACACATTATTTGAAGTCTAAACTTTCTGTATATATGTCACATGTCAATAAAGTTTTGGTCCCCTCTAAAATGCAGCAATTCAACTTGGCTATTAGTTTTGCTTTGGGTTTTGTTTGTTCTTGTTTTTTTATTTTTTTCAGAGTGTGTGAGAAAAAGGAACAAGATGAAACAGTTATAGATAAAAGGAAATTCTTTAGTTTGTTAACTGGTTGAAGAAAATTTAGAATATAGTTTAGGGACTTGAAATGCTGAAATTGAGTTTCACCTCACTCCTTAGTCCAGGGTAAAACCTGTTAACAGCAACATCCTTCAATGAGGCAATAGAAAGATACTGATGGTGAGAATTTGAGGGATTCAGATCTAAGTCGTCCTATGTTCTATAGTCAACCAAATGATACTGGATGGAATCTAACATAAACACTAACAGAAAAGAGAGAGCAAATACACATCACATAATATATCTTTTATCTAATCTAGTTTTCACTGAGAGCTTCCTGCAGGCAAAAACTTTGCTATTACTTATTGCTAATCACAGCTTGAATACCAGCAATAATGACCACCTGAGAATACCAAGAAAATAAAAATATTCGGTCACTATAGAACACAAGAAAACAGACCTCTGCATGTTAGGGCATATCAGTTGTGTTTTTAAGGCCTAATTCCAGTGGCTCGCATGTTCTCCTAGTCTTACTCTCCCTGATGTCCTTTTTCTCAGCATTTCTGTGAAGGGCTGAAAATGCAATGAGCTATTTTTTGTAAAAGAATATTAAAACTCTAAGTAACAGAAAATTATGTATAATAAATATCTAAATGAAGTCAACTGTATATCTGGACGCTGAAAAATTTTCAGTGACTTCATCGTGCAGAAGCCATTTACTTAATCCATTGGCACTTTATTTCCACAGTGAGACAGAAATGACCTCAAAGAGAACTTACTCTTGCTTTCAGTCTCTCAGCTTCCTAGGACTCTATTGATAATAATCAAATTATCAGGACTTCTCTTTCTTCTCAATACTTGAGGAAACATTATCTTCTGTTTCTCCCCCTTCCAGCAACAGTGCTCTTTGGCTGGTTCTCTTTATGCACATATATCCAGGAAAAACAGATTACATGGTAACAATTACCCATCTAGCCTATTTCTGACCAAGGCACCACCCTCATTAATACTGTATTTCTCAAATTAGCAGGAAAGGAATACAATTTCTTTGTCTATAATTTCTTCTCATGTCTCTTTCCATTTCTCTCAAATATGGGAAGACAAAGTCCCTTTTCATCTCTATTGAATCCCCCAATGTCCTCCCTGTCCCTCAGCCCTCCACTCTTTTTCTTAGCATTTTGCTGTAGAAAAGATGCCGTATTATTTATTAGAGAAATACCATTAACTGTATGTCACACCTTGATTTTTACTTATGCTCACAATATATATTATGATTCACTGATTAAAAGCAACCTTAGTGGTAAATAAATTTTCCTTAAAAGTTAAATATTTCGCCATCTAAGTAAACAGGGTAGAATTATATTCAGAATGCACAGAGTAATACATCTATTTTTATATTTAACCCTAGTATCAATTAAAATGACTTATTATGGCAAATATTAATGAAAGAGGAAGACAATAACATTCTTATCTATTCAACATGGAAAATTGATGAACAACATTTTCTCTTCTAAGGATATTGTAGCTCATGGAATTATTGCCTTTATTGAGCTAAAAATGTATCAGTCCTATCTATATACTCTATAAAAGATTGCTTTATAGAACTTACATATTTTTTGATATTAATTGTATAAATTATACACAAGACGACAATGTAAATGCCATTCAGTGACTTACAAACTATTTTCATTCCGATATCTTTGTAGTTTGGACCCTAACATGCCACTAGCATCCCACAATTAAGACAAAATCTATTTTCAGATGGTAATCATGCAACAGGACGGCTGCTTTATTGATTAAAAAAAATGTCAGTTTCATCCTTTTCAGGCATCATAATTTCAGCAGGAGGCCTTCAGGCATCACTTGGACTGTGATACCTGTCTATGTCTGTCCAGGACTCCACATTAGGAGCTGGTGATGATAGAAACAGAGAGAACGGACTCAGGAGGCAGCAGTGGTGGCCACCACACCAGTTCTCAGGAAAAGCAGCGACTATGGAGCAACCTGCAGTTGTAGTCTCTCCTAGTGACACTGGATTCCTCAGTGGACTGGTTTTGTGGCACGACTTTTGTGTCTCTGTACTCTTGCCCATTTTCCGAGCTTGCCCTTCAAACTTCCCGTCAGTTGAGTGATATTTTGTTTAATGTCCTTTCAACAAATTCCTTCTTTACTTGAATCAGAAAGACTGTATTTTAATGGCTTGCAAATAAAAACAGTGTAGTTATCAACCACAGCCCTCATATGTCCGTGGATGATTAGAACAGAAAAGCTAAACCTGTAATGAATGCCTCAGAGCAGTAGAAAATAGTTACTCTGAAAGCCCAAAAGTTAAGCAGGACAAGATTAAAACTCTCGGCATCTGTGTGTTCAAATTCACCTATATGGAAGCCATAATATTTGCAGGTATTTCTACTAAACCATTTAAAAATCTTTTTTGACAAGCTAGAAATATTCTCCTCCACCAATAAAACCCATGAGGGTAAAAACAGAGAAAAGTATTGAGAGGAAGAAACAAATTCTATTATTCTTGACCTGAACTAAAATAGCATGTCCCTTGACAACTAGCCTAGTGCTTTCCCACTGAAGTGCACTGCCTCCCAGCTATTTTAGGGAGAAAAGTGTTCTGCTTAAATTACTGGGCTGGTGAATACTTTGAGAAGTGATCTCTGATCTCTTTTTCTGAAATCATGGGTATTTCTAAATCTTCAGGGAGAAGACTTGAAATATTGAGCAGTGTCTTAGAGAACAGACATTTTTTTTCTGTGTAAAAGCTACCCCAAGAAAGAGAATGTGCAAAATAAAGGAATCAGGGGAGGGAGGGCATCTACAAAAGATAGGTCAATATTGGCCGTAAATTATTAATGTTGTTAAGGAGAGGGGCATCATTACCTTATGGCTGTGACAAAGTTTGGATGTTGTTTTTTAAATCCTCTATGTACTTTTCTACTTCAGAAGCCAATAATTTTGCAAAAAAAAACAATCCTTTCATTTTAACCACCCATACTATTTAAATACTGAATGGAGTGTTTAAATATAGAATAACCCATATTTAAGACCTTAATAATTATGTATAACAAAGGGAAATAAATTTATACCCGTAAAATCCACACCTTGAGTTTGTCTGGGCAAATAATTAAATAATACAAGTAAACTTCATTAACCCTTACCATATGCATCTACAGTAATTTAAATTACAAAACTGAATATCTGGACTCTGCCTTGAAAAGTAGTTTTGTCTTTTTAAGTAGTTTACTAAATAATTAGTCTACTTACTATCCTTAGGAAACGGCAATTACCCAAAACAAACACTTAAAATAATTTGCATGTTGATTTCCACCATTTTCTAAAATGCTCAGAAATCAATAAAAGATTTTGTAAAATGTGACTTTTTCAGGGTTGCAAAAAGAAGGAAAAATGCTTATTTGCATTTATAGAATCAAAATGGGATAGTCATTTTAGAGAGAAGTAGATCCAAATAAATAAGGCTAACTCTTCCCACCAAAAACCAGGCTCATTCAGACAACAGTTTATAAAGGGGGCCCAGAAGAGAGTGTCTAAACATTCATTTAGTTCCATAATTCAACTGAATGTAACAATACTTGAAGGTAATTTTCTAATAAATAAATGAGTAAGAGATGTATATGATTTCATAATGTATTATGAGTGTGAGTATATATATTTTGGTAGAATTTTTTTTTTTTACTAAGCAGAGCTTTCTGTTACTTGAACTTACGGATATTGAATCTATGATTTGATTTGATAGTAAACACTGAAACAATATTTTCTGTTCTTAATATCTGCTGTTCAGAGAAACCATGTTAATAATGCATAAGGAGCAGAGAGTGTATGTTAACAGACGGCACTTGCCAATTTTCTGCTTTTCTTTGTTTTCTTTTTACATGAACATCTGGGTGTTTCCTTTTTCAAGCTTTGCCTTCTGTTGGAGTGAGAATGAGACTGTCTAGAATCCTGGTGTTAAGGAACAAGACTAAATGTAGTAGAATTTGAGGAAGAGAGATTTGTGACGTGTGGCGTTAAGTGAGTCTGTGAGCAATAACACATTTTGTTGCAATGTCAACAGTGATTTTTATAAAAAAATAAACTTGATTTGGTCCCTATTTACCTTTATATTTCCCTGACTAGGCATTACACGCGCACACATACACACTTCTCCAGCACATAAAATCGTATTCAGTTCCTCTAACATCTCACGTTTTCTCTTACTTCCAGGCATTCAGGCATGTTATTTCCTGTGTTTAGGTGTTTTTTATGACACTCCATCTGGCTAATTACTATTCATACTTCAGGCCTCAACTTAGATGTCATTCCACTAGGAAGCTTTCATAACTGTGAAGATTTCCACATCCCCTACCCCAGCAGTCTCAGTTAAATGCCTTTTCTATATGCTCCTATTTCCTGTATCATCTATATCAGGTGCATTTATTGACAACAGTAAACTTACCTGTGTATTTCCCTATATCTCTGTCTAAATTGTAATTGCTCAGGAACTGTGTAGGTCATGTTTGCCCTATATTTTCAGTGTCTAGCGTGGTGCCTGGCACATGGAACATGCTCAGTAAATTATTGCTAACGATAGTCTTTTAAGTGGTCTTTATATCCATGGTCAAAAATAGAGAATAGTGGATGACAGACATTATCGACGTGTCACATCTGAACTAGGGAAATTGGAAGGAACAATGTATAGTATTGAGCTTTGGGAAGAGCACACTTAGGATAAAGCTGAGTAGAGGACAGGTTATGAACTAGAGCGTTGAGGAAGAAGATTATATTGTTGCTCTGTGTTCAAGCAGTGTTACTGATTGGAAAATTAAAAGTGTCATGGATCTCAGCCTTGAGATTCCAAGATACCCTGTGACCTGAAGATATATCCCAGATTTGAGAAGGAAAATGTTAAAAAAAAACAGCATTAGTTGAATACCAAGTTATTAAATGAGATAAGCATTTTACTCACTCACCTAATTTAATAACCTCAGTGCCACCAGGAGAAGGTTCAACAAAGTGAAGAAACTCACTAGACGCCTCACATCTCCAAAATTCAAACTACGTTCATCTAAATCAATAATATTGATGTCCTGTTGCCCCAAGGCAACAATATGATATGCTGAATTTGTCATGGCACACCATATGCTTGGAGAGATAATTAATAGGCTCTGACAAGTTATTTTCTTTAAATATTTCTACTCTTTCTTGTGTGTCCCTTACACTTGACCAACTGTTATCCTCAACTGTTTTCCCCAAACTTCCAACAACATCGATACCAGTTTAGATATTTATGGCAAGTAGTGAAGCCTGAGGAACATTACTTACCAAGCATTTGCCCTCCAAGGAAAGTCTGTCCCTATTGCTGCTTCTTCTCTTCTAAACTTTCTGTCAAGTTCTCATGTATATAATCCAGTCTTTGGGTTTAAAGTATTATTAATATTTTCATAAGAGATTAGGGTCAGTGTGAGCTTATGAAAAAGCAGACATTTTGAAATAACGAAAGCCATGTTGCAGAGAGAACACTTCATCTATCATTTTTTTACTTTGTCATGTCCTTCTCAATGCTACTTTTGTATCAATCACCTAATAGAATCAATATATTTTTCACTCTCTGTCTTCCTGTCTTTCCCCTTTGTCTTTCACTCTTTGCCTCTCTCCAACAAATTTAGAGTATGACTGAGCTACACCAGTGCCTTATTCTTCTTTTCAAAAAAGTCTCAGACCTTCACAACCACAATAATTGAGACCTATTTAAAAAGTTATCAATATTAATTTAAAGAAATGGTTGAAGCTATGTGTCTCTGATATTAGAACATAGTCATTTCACTTAATCAAAAATCTTCAAAATTCTGTAAGGCATAGAAAAGAAAGTGTGAGATAGCTGTCTTGGTCATCCTTGATTCTCAGAAACTTAAGTTACAATCTAGGCAAGTGAAAATCTTAAAAAATAATATAACTGACTGAACTTACATTCTCATAATCAGCTTTGCGTGTTTCTATGCTTATGGCAGTTTGCAAACTCATGGATCTTACTCACCAGTGGAAAAAACTTTTTTTTTAAATCATTTTTCACAGAAAGTTAATGCTCTTCATGGCAATTGTTTAGTAACTTTACTGAAGACTCAGGCATTAAGGAAAATTATCATGTACAATTAGTATATGTTTTGGAATAAAAAGCAAGTCTCTTGTTGGTTTTAAAAGAATCTATTTGGCCAATCACTTTTTTAATTGAAGAGTTTAAATCACTTATATTTATTGTAATTTCTGATGAGGAATGACTTAGTTCTGCCATTTTGCTATTATTTTTCTATATATCTTATATCTTTTGTTCCTCGTTTCCTCCATTGCTACCTTATTTTGTGTTAAATAGTTTTTTAAATATACTATTTTAATTCTCTTGTCATTTATTTTATTATATATTTTTGAGATTCCCTCCCCCCCTTAGTGGTTTCCCTAGGGAATACAATTACCATCTTTTTTTTTTTTTGTGAGGAAGATCAGCCCTGAGCTAACATCCATGCCAATCTTCCTCTTTTTACTGAGGAAGACAGGCCCTGGGTTAGCATCTGTGCCCATCTTGCTCTACTTTTTATATGGGGCGCCGCCACAGCGTGGCCTAACGATTGGTGCATTGGTGTGCTCCCGGTGTGCAAACCTGAGCCGCCAGCAGCAGAGCACGAGCACTTAACTGCTATGCCACGCTGCCGGCCCATACAATTACCATCTTAATGTATAATAATCTAGTTAGGGTTAATACCAACCTAATTTCAATAGTATATAAATTCTTTCCTCCTGTATAGTTCCATACCCTACCTTTCTTTATGCTGTTATGGTCCCAAATTACATCTTTATACTTTGTGTGTCCATCAGCATAGATTTGTAGTTATTGTTATATGCAGTTGTCTTTTAGATCAGATAGGAAAAAAATTTGCACATAAAAAATGAATTATACTATCTTTTATATTTACCTATTATCTATTTACCTTTTTATTTACTAGCATTCTTTATTTCTTCATGTAGATTCAAGAACTGTCTAGTATATTTTATTTCTTCCTGAAGAATTCCTTTTAATATTTCTTGTATTGTAGATATGATAGCAATGAACTTTCTCAGTTTTTATTTATTTAGAAATGTCTTGATATCTCTTTCATTTTTGAAGGAGAGTTCTGCTGGATATAGAATCCTTAGTTGGCATTATTTTTCTTTCAGCACTCTGAATAGGTCATGCCACTGCCTTGTGGCCCCCAGATGATCAGAGGTTTCTGAGGATAAATCAGCTGTTAATGTTATTGAGGATCATTTGTGTGTATGAGATGATGAGTCACATCTCTCTTCCTACTTTCAAGAGTCTCTCCTTGCCTTTAGTTTTTGACCAATTGATTATGATGTGTCTAAGTATGGTTCTCTTTGAGATTATCTTATTTGAGCTTCTTGATGTGTAGATGACTGTATTTTCTTCAAATTTCTGAAGTTTTAAGGCACTTCAAATATTCTTTTTTCAAATATTCTTTCCCTTTCTCTATCTCCTCTCCTTCTGAGACTCCTTTTATGTGTATGTTGGGATACTTGATGGCATCTCATAGATCTTGGAGACTTTGTTCATTTTTCTTTATCCTTTTTTCATTCTGTTCCTCAGATTGGATAATCACAATTGACCACTTTTCAAGTTCACTGATTCTTTCTTCTGCCTCTTCAAATCTGTTTCTATGCTCTTCTAGTTAATATTTCATTTTAGTTATTACAGTTTTTAGCTCTAGAACTTCTATTTTTATAGTTTCTTGATATTCTCTATTTGATAAGACAATTTCTACATTTTATTACTTCTTTGAACATATTTATAATAGCTCATTTATAAGTTCAATGTCTGGATTTCTGCAGAGAGAGTTTCCATTGATTACCTTTTTTTCCATATACATGAGCCATGCTGTGTTGTTTCTCAGAATGCCTCATACATTTTGTTGGGAGACAAAATAAATAAAGCAGTATTGGATTACAAAATAAATATACATGAGTACATACTGATATTTATAGCTCTAAATGCCCATATTGAAAAAGAAGAATAATTTCAAATCAATAACCTAACTTTTCACTGTTAGAAATTAGAAAACGAAGAACAAACTGAATCTAAGACAAGCATAAAAAGGAAATTATACATATAGGTAAAATAAATGAAAAGTGGTATAGAAAAACAATAGAGAAAACCAACAAAACCAAAGTGGAATTTATTCATTCATTTGAGGAGACTTGACATCTTAGTATCATCTTCAATCTGTGGATCCATTATATATTTCCATTTCCTTAGGTTCTTTGACTCATATGTGCTTTCTAGTTTTCAGCATCTTAAATTGTTCATATTTTGTGGGGTTTACACGTAAGTATTTCATGTCATTTGAGGCTACAATAAATAGTGTGTTGAAAATTTTTCAATTTCCAAATTTTCATTACTAATACAAAAATTACTTTTGTATATTAGCCTTGTATCCTGCTAACTTGATAAACTAATTTATTAGTTCTAGTAGTTCTATTGTATATTTTTGGAGATTTTCCCTATATAAAACACTGTCATAATAAACAGAGATGGTTTTATTATTTGATTTTTGTCTTGATATTATGATAAGAACAACAAACTTTCCAGCTTTCTGCACCCTAGGTGGCAATGGAATCCTTATTTTCATTGCTTTTGATATACTATTTATTTTTCTAAGTTTATTAGAACCCGAAACAAGACTAGGATAATTTCATCTTACTATATCCATTAGCTATTCAAAATGAAAACCATAAAGGATTGTTACAGGGATTCCATGTACTGTTCTGTGCCCACTTCAAAAAGTATTAATGGTGGATTCTATGTCACTTTGAATTCCTTTCCCCAAGAAGCCGTTTTACTCAAGAATACACAAAAATGTAGTCACTGAATAGAGTCAAAAGCTCTCAAAGAGAATTTTAGTAAGATGTGTTTCTAGAAACAGGAGATTTGAAGATAGTGGTAATCTCTGCTGACAATGACTGAGACGGCCCTACAAATAAAACAGTGACCTTAGGCAAAGGAAAAGACAGATCCAAATGAAGGAAATTTCAGTGCCTGGGTTGCAAGAAGATGGTAAATTAAGACTAGGTGTGGTCTAGGAGGTTGAATTAGAGTAATGGGGGAATAGAGATCTGTAATCTCCTTCTTAATTCTGTGCTCTTTACATGGCAAATTTGGATGCAACTTTGCTTTCTTTAATTAGTAAAATGTGCGACCTCTTCACACTAAAGGTATCTCTTCTACATGGTGGGTAATGTGTAAGGAAAGGAGTGTGAGTGTGTGCGTGTGCGCGCGTGTAATGGAAAACCTGGTTAACAAGAGAACACTTAATCTGAGAGCAAGGCCAGCTATGTGGGCACGCAGTCTGTGCGGTCACTCAGGGCCCTGTGGTCAGTTTAATGCTCTTCTGTCACTTTTTGAAATTCTTAATAATTTTTGAATGAAGAAATCCCACATTTTTATTTTACACTGGGTCCCACAAATTATCTAGCCGATCTTGTACAGGGGGTTTGAAGAGATATCAGTTTATACCTCTGAATACTAAATCAATTTCTTTGGCTTTGTCAATCTGAGGACTTAGTAAAAAGTTCTGAGCTGTGTCTGGTGATTTTCTCTACAATGGAAGAAAGGGAGATGGACTGAGGGGGAGTAGAGAATTGCTATACAGTTATAGATAACTAGGAATGTTTTTCACATTAAGTTTCAGATCTCATTCTGCAGACAACTAGACTTATCTATATTCAACTTTAGGGACCACCTTCATTCTTTTGCTTCCAATTTCCTCTGCCATCATTTCATGCAATAAACATTTGCACTGGGCATTACAAAAGCAATCATTTTCTGGTCTACATGTCTGCATGTATTTTCTTTTTTTGTTGTTGTTATTTTTTTTCAAATTTTTTGTTTATTGCAGTAACATTGGTTTATAACATTGTATAAACTTTGGGTGTACATCATTATACTTCTATTTCTGCATAGATACATCATGTTCACCACCCAAATACTAATTACAACCCATCACCACACACATGTGCCCAATTATCCCTTTTGCCCTCCTCCCTCCCTCCTTCCCCTCTGGTAACCACCAATCCAATCTCTGTCTCTATGTGTTTGTTTGTTGTTGTCATTATCTACTACTTAATGAGGAAGATCAAACAGTATTTGACCTTCTCTCTCTGACTTATTTCAATTTGCATAAAACCCTCAATGTCCATCCATGTTGTCACAAATGGCTGGATCTCATTGTTTCTTATGGCTGAGTAGTATTCCACCGTGTACATATACCACATCTTCTTTATCCATTTGTCCCTCGATGGGCACTTAGGTTGCTTCCAAGTCATGGCTATTATGAATAACGCTGCAATGAACACAGGGGCGCATGTATCTTTACGCATTGGTGTTTTCAAGTTCTTTGGATAAAGACCCAGCAGTGGAATAGCTGGATTGTGTGGTAGTTCTATCCTTAATTTTTTGAGGAATCTCCATACTGTCTTCCATAGTGGCTGCACCAGTTTGCACTCCCACCAGCAGTGTATGAGAGTTCCCTTCTCTCCACATCCTCTCCAACACATGTTGTTTCCTGTCTTGTTAATTATAGCCATTCTGACAGGTGTGAGGTGATATCTCATTGTAGTTTTGATTTGCATTTCCCTGATAGTTAATGATGTTGACCGTCTTTTCATGTGTCTGTTGGCCATCTGTATATCTTCTTTGGAGGAATGTCTGTTCAGGTCTTTTGCCCATTTTTTAATAGGGTTGTTAGTTTTTTTGTTGTTGAGATGCATGTGTTCTTTATATATTTTGGAGATTAAGCCCTTATCAGATGTATGGTTTGCAAATATCTTCTCCCAATTGTTAGGTTGTCTTTTCATTTTGTTGATGGTTTCCTTTGCTGTGCAGAAGCTTTTCAGTTTGATGTAGTCCCATTTGTTTATTTTTTCTATTGTTTCTCTTGCCTGGTCAGACATGGTGCTCGAAAATATGTTGCTGAGACGGATGTCAAACAGCATTGCATGTTCCTTCTCACCCACAGCCATATAGGGTCAAATGGCATGACGTAGAATATGCCAGCTGATTATCAGGTTGATGCTATTTGAGATTTTATTCCTATTAATAAGCTACTTCCTCAGGATCAGAAATTCAAGAAATATTCCTCAGCATGTCACTTTCAAGTTCTCTAACCTTTGATTTTCTGAAACCATAATACTCCAAGACAATTGAGAGGTTAATATAAGCTTACAGAAATGTCTTCAACAACTGTGAAGTTTTTAATCAAATATTTAACTCTATTAATTAGCTGGTGTTGTATATTAAAGCAAGTCAAATTAAAGTTACTGAGAAGGATGGGGGAGGGAGCAAAAATCACATTACAGTGGGAGGAGCAGTGGCTTTGGTGTCAAGCTGACTGTGATTTAAGTCCTTTCCCATCACCTCTGCCATTTCTTGTCTGTAAAACAGGGGAAAATGCATAAACGAAACAACAACTATATTAAAAATATCAATCCCTATCTTTTTTGATAAAGCGTCTGTTCAAATATTTTACCCATTTAAAAAAAAAAAAAATCAATCCCCTTGTCCTTACTAGGATGCCCAAAGATTTTGTGTATTTGCATAGCCATCATCAGCTACTGTACCTGAATATTATTTGTCACACCTTACTCTTCTCATGCTTTATTATTTTTTTCTGCATTAAATGTTTTTCATGTTATTGCTCCATCTCCTCTAGCGTAAGCTACGTCAAATAACTTTTGGAAGAATTTGGAGCAACAAAAATAAAGTGAATTAAACAGATAAGAGGCCATCAATTTCGTGGACAATACAAAATGCAATTTAAAGATTTTATTTATTTATTTTTTCCCCCCACAGCCCCAGTAGATAGTTGTATGTCATAGCTGCACATCCTTCTAGTTACCGTATGTGGGACGTGGCCTCAGCATGGCCGGACAAGCGGTGCGTCGGTGCGCGCCTGGGATCCGAACCCGGGCCGCCAGCAGCGGAGCGCGCGCACCCAACCGCTAAGCCACGGGGCCAGCCCCAAAATGCAGTTTAGACGGGGCCGGCCCTGTGGCTTAGCAGTTAAGCGTGCGCGCTCCGCTACTGGCGGCCTGGTTCGGATCCGGGTCACGCACCTACGCACCGCCTCTCCGGCTGCCACTGGGGCTTTGGGGAAAAAAAAGAGAGGAGGATTGGCAATAGATATTAGCTCAGAGAGCCGGTCTTCCTCAGCTAAAAGAGGAGGATTAACGTGAATGTTAGCTCAGGGCTGATCTTCCTCACAAAAAAAAAAAAGAAAAAAGAAAAAAAAATGCAATTTAGATATCTAACATTAGCTTCTCTTTAGAAGGAACAATTTTCAAAACTTGGAATGTTGAAATTTAGCATTTAATAATTACAACACGGTAAAATGATGTTAAATGTGTAGAAGCTCTTTCATTTAAGGTATGCACATATTTAAACAGAAAGCCTGAAAGAATGCAATCATTAGATGTTTCGAGAAAAAAAATAGTTTTGTTCCAATATGTTTAACATCCAAAAATATCCAGGTAGTTATCTCCAACATATAATTTTTCTTAATCTAAATTGCCCTGGATTTTGTTTTTGAAATCATACAACATACATACAGTTATGGGACTGAAATAAAAGCCTAACAAGGTTGCTCAATCAGACCCAGTAACAGCTCATAAAAAAAAAAAGCTGCATTCTCTTGTCTCACTTTCAATTAAAATCATAGTTTGATTCCCTAATTTCATTCCTGTAGCTAATATTTCCTCAGAGACCAATATCTACTATCCCCTAGGCTAATCTGCTCTGCCTTTCAACAAATTATCTGATCGCATATGTCACTTGGTAAATATAAATATCATTTTAAATATGTTTTCAAATAGTACTTAGCAGTGTTGAGTTTATCAGAAAATATTTGGCATCAGGGATTCAATTGCTTTCCTCTTAGGTTATATTTAATATAATTAAAATAAAAAGCAATGAAATAAAAGTGAAAAAAAATAACCCAGCATCTTAGCCTTGATATTTCATTAACTTATCCTGATGAAGTTTTTTTTTTTTTCCCCAAAGTCATTCTTCTTTTTTTTTTTTTTTTGTGAGGAAGATCAGCCCTGAGCTAACATCCAATGCCAATCCTCCTCTTTTTGCTGAGGAAGACTGGCCCTGGGCTAACATCCGTGCCCATCTTCCCTACTTTGTATGGGACGCCGCCACAGCATGGCTTGACAAGTGGTGCGTTGGTGAGCGCCAGGGAGCTGAACCTGCGAAACCGGTGCCGCTGCAGCAGAGCACGCGCACTTAACCACTGCGCCACCAGGCCGGCCCCCTGATGAAGTTTTCTAACCTTTATTTTCTAATTTGTGAAATACGGGGTTTACTAATTAACATTCAACTTAAGGCTTTTATTAAAAGATAGTATTACTTTGGATGTTACCCCCAAAATGTCGGGTGTTAAAATTCTATTACTTAGGGGAGATTACCAAAGGCCAAGATAGCATCACAACTGCTTTTACGAACTGCAAACTCTACATCGTGTGGCTATAGAATACACACACACACACACGCGCAAACACACAGAGACATACACGCACCCGTTTTACCTACTGTTCATGAATACCATGTAAAAAAACATAGCACTAAAGGTCATACTCCCCTATTTATGTTTCATTCCTTTCTGTGATTTGCAGGCATTCCCCTTCTGACAGAGTTGCCAGGGCCTGTTAAACACACTTCAGTAGCTACAGTGGTCAGTTGCTAAGGAACCGCTTCCTACACAATTGAACTTTGTGCTAATTCTACTCATCTCTTTCTGAAAACTCTTCCTTACTCCTGGGTCAGCTCAGCATCCTCAGAGCATATGTGTATACATATGAATACATATATATACACATATACGTATACACGTGTATGTGTATATAGATGTGTGTATATATACACACACACACATACACACATACCTTCTGAAGATGTGTAATAAATATATAATATATATGTATGTATGTGTGTATATATATATGTATATGTATATATAATCCCCCTGAGTGTAGTCCTCAGCCTTTTATCTTCTCGACTCTCATACATACTTCAGTTCAAATCTGTATCTGCAGCACCACACTCACTACACAGTGAGGAGGGGGTTGCCTAATTGGAAACTCAACTAATAGGTACAAGAGATAGCAGGAAGTTAATATGCTATCATCTTCCCTGAACTCTCCCTCCCCCATAATCTGCTTTTTTCCCCTTCACTCAATAGTCTGGCCACCTGTTACAACAGTATGTATTAAAACCTGTTAATTAATATCAATATTTTAGACATGCCCCTCTCAGTAGTTTCTCACCAAGTCAATCTAATATTATTTTGCAAATATATCATGTGTCACATGTTTTCCCTTGTCCATTTCCTACCTCGATTCAACATTTTATTGCCTTTGTTGGACTATTAACATAGCCTCTTTGAGATTTCTTTGGTTTTAATTTCCGTCCAAGCTCTGTCTCCACCAGCCAATTATTCCCCAAATTAAGTTAGAGCTATCTTTATCAGACTTGAAAATCTAATCATATTTTTGCTATAATTAAAACTCAATACACACACATTCAAATGGCATTTAATGGTTCCCAATTCTTTAAAATTGTATCCATGGCTATTTATATGTAACTCAGTTGCTCTCAATTCTAGATGCACAAGATGTTTTAACACAACTTTCTCAGTAATTGACAGGACAAGTAGAGAAAAAATTGACAATACAAATTACATTAAAAACACTCTCAAACAAATTACCCTAATTAACATTTACAGAATAAGACACCTAATAGCTGCCAAATACACATTACTTTTAAGGGCACACAGAGCTTTCACCAAGAAAGATTTTTAAAAAAATTACAATCTTACATAATATAACTTTTGACTACAAAGACCTTTAATTGGAAATCAATATCAGATATATATCTGGAAAATTCCCCATTTGGAAGTTAAACAACACACTTCTAAATATCTCATGAGTCAAAAAAGACATCACAAAGAACAATTGAAAAATACTTTTGACTTGATTGATTATATAAACACAACTTATAAAATTATATGACAATGGAAACACAACATTTTGAAATTTGTGGGATGCATTTAAAGCACTGCTTAGTGAGGAAATTATGGCTTTAAATATCTATATCAGAAAAGAAGAAAAGCTTTAGTTCAGTTATCTAAGTAGAGAAAAGTAATAATGATAAGAGTAGAAACCAGTGAAATAAAAAAACCCATGAATAAAGAAAATTACAAAGACAAAAGCTAGTTCTTTGAACCCTTAGTAAAATAATAATCTCACAGCCAAGAATAGTAATAAAAAAAAGGACACAAATTACTAATATCCAAAGTGAAAGTGCATATATCACAACAATTCTTTCAGACATCAAAAGAATATGAAGAAATATTATGAACAACTTTATGTCAATAAATTCTACAACTTAGATGTAATAGACAAAATCTTTGAGAAATAGCTTACCAAACTGACTAAAGGTAAAATGGAAATGTGTTTGGCCCTACCTATTCAATACAATAAATTCATATTTAAAAACTTTCCCACAAAGTTTATTTCATCAAAAGGAAAACATTCTCTTATTAAGAAGACATTTTCAAGAAAGTTAAAGGCAAGCTATAGACTGGATGTAATTATTTGCATTACATATATCAGGCAAAGGATTTATACCCAGAATATATGAAGAATTCTTATAGCTCAGTAACAAGAAAACAACTCCCCAAACGTGGGTAAAACCTTAATAGACACTTCAGAAAAGAATAAATACAAATGGCTAATAAGCACAAGGAAAGATGCTTAATATAGATTTGTATAGGGGGCCAGCCCCGTGGCTTAGCGGTTAAGTGCATGTGCTCCACTCCTAGCACCCAGGTTCAGATCCGGGCGTGCACCAACGCATCACTTGTCCGGCCATGCTGAGGCTGCGTCCCACATACAGCAACTAGAGGGATGTGCAACTATGACGTGCAACTATCTACTGGGGCTTTGGGGAGAAAAGGGGAAAAAAAAATAAAAGGAGGAGGATAGGCAATAGATCTTAGCTCAGGGCCGGTCTCCCTCAGCAAAAAGAGGAGGATTGGCATGGATGTTAGCTCAGGGCTGATCTTCCTCATAAAAAATAAATACATAAATAATATAGATTATTATAAGAAAAAGTGCAAATTAAAATGACAATGAGATATTTCACTCCCACAGGAATTGCTGAAATAATAAAGACTGGAATGTCAAGTGTTGTTGAGGTTGCTGAGCACCTGGAACCCTAATATCTTGCTGGTAGAAATGTGAAATTGTGCAATTCCTTTGACGAACAGTCCAGTAGTTTATTTTAGAGTTTAAGCATACACATAACATGGATTCCAATCCTACGAATTTGTGCAAGATAAAGACAAACATATGCCCACAGAAAGACTTGTAAGCAATTGTTCACAACAGCCTTATTGAAAATAGCAAAAAACTGGAAATAATCTAAATGTTTATCAAAAGGTGAATTCAAAGGGTATTTTGGTTTATTAGTACAATAGAAAAGCATTCAATAATAAAATTGAAGCAAACTGTTGATACATGCAACAACGTGGATGAATCTCACAGATACTACGCTGAGCAAAAGACTCTAGACACGAATGCACACTAGATGTTTCTATTCATATGGAATTCTAAAATGGGGAAAACTAAGCCAGTGTGCTCAAAACCAATTCAATGGTTGCTTGGGGGAGAGGAAATTGACTACAAAAGAAAAGATGTTCTGCAGAGATATAAATGCTCCATAACTTCATTGCTGTTGTGGTTACTCAGGTTATATATGTGACAAAAGTAATCAATCTTACACTTAGTATATGTGAATTTTATTTTATGTAAATTATAACATTAAATTTGATATTAAGAGTCTTAGCTTTCCTTACAAATAACTTCCTTCTTATAAAATACACTAAACTAGATGTTTCTAAAATGTTTAATATAGTAATGACGAATATTTTCAGAGAAAATTAAAATAATTTTGGTTGCAAAATAAGAGCTGTTTAGTCATGAAGATGATGTTGATAGCAACAGTGATCATAATACATGTTTTACCAAAGCCTATAGGTTATATAGCACTTTAATAGACAATATCTTTTATGAGTCTCTCAACAACCCCACGAGGAAGTCATGCTTGGTATTACTCTAGGCAACCTTTCACTATTAAGAAAGAAAGGCAAAATAGTAAATGACTTGCCCAACATATTGCAGCAGAACCTCCTTTCAAATCCAGGTTGTTTGACTCCAGTTTCCATATAAATTTAATTAATAGGATCTTCCTTCACGTAAGTAAATTAGTGATCAACAATATGTCTAATAGCTACTACCTGATTTTTAATCTGTAACCTAAAAAGTAGATTCCTAAATCTAATAGGGAAACTACATTAAGAGAACTTCCAAATTGTCTTTAACCTACTTTTTAATTTCTGGAAGCTGAGTGCTCACTATAAAGCAATGTTTTAACCTTGGTTGAATAATGAAATCAACTAGGGAACTTAAAAAAATCCTGATGTGGAGGCTGCATCTTTGACTTAAGTAGTACCCAGGCCTTAGGATCATCTTTATTCTTCCCAGGTGATCCCAATATACAGCTTAACTGTGAGCACCCCTGCTATAAAGTGATTGGATATTTGGTTTTATACAGGAGCATCTCTGCCTTTCAATTAAAATTTAGAAAGTGGTTCTCAGCTTTCCGTTCCTTGCCTATACATAGCAACATACCTCCATCCTTAGCTCTTTGTACTAAATATTAAGCAGCCGGTCATTTTGTGATTTCTGAATTGCTCCTGGACAAGTCACTCATGTTTATTAACACTGCTTATAATAACACTGGCTTCTATAACCATTCTTTTATGGATGTCTGTGTCTGATTTAGTGACAAACTGTATAAACTGAATGGTTTAGTCCTTAGAGTCCACTCCTCTTTTCACATGAGTCAGCAACTTGACTTCAGCAGTCTTCTGGACTTAACTGCTTGGTTAGTGGACTCAATGTATAGGTATCTGGACTTTGTTTCAGTTTTGGACTCTGCTCTTGGCTTAAGAAATCTGGCCAGCTCTGTAGGTGCTGATAAGAGTTAATGCTCAAATTTAATTTATCTCCTCTATAGAAAGGGAAATAGGTCTTCGCCATAAATATCATCAAATGTAGCAGAATGGATCAGGCCAAAACTGTATAAGAAAATATTTTAAATCAAAACAAAAATCTAAGGATCCAGAGGAATTTTATTATCTATAAGAGTGGAAAGCAAGGATATTGAGATTGGAGTCTTAGACTCCAATAAGGCAGGCAGTTTTGAAGTCTGTTATACTGGAAGTCTCCTAGTTTAGCGATATGTGAAACCTCTTTCTGCATTAATGTGAGATTCTTAAAACAAGTGCAGGTCAGACATCACAATGGATCCGCTAGGAAGAAACACTGGAAGCATCCTGTAGAAGCAGTTCTCAGGACAGAAATGCCCCACATATCAAACCATATTTAACTAAGATTACGTAGGAAACTAAGATTCAACTAAGAAATAGGCATAAGGAAAATCACTGAAAGAACCTTATTACTTTTATTATTTCAGTGTTTGAAGATGGCATATTGGGGTCTTCGATGTTAACACAAAGATTACAGGTTTGTATTTGCCAAGAATACAAAAATTGTCGGTTTCTGTTCATATTATCACTAAGTGCCATTAAAGAGATAATTCCACCTAAGCAATGTTGCAAAAGCAAATTATAAAACTTATTCACTTGGACATTTATTTTTTCTCTAATCCCACAAATACATATGAGGAAACAAACAATGTGTTTAACTCCATTTCTACGTGGGACAATTGTTAAAATTCTAAGGTTTAATGTATTTAACCATGTTCCTCACTCAGCTTTCTCTGCTGCACACCCCCTCCAACAGTAGTCCCTTCTATATTTGTGTGGGAACAGCAAAAATCAGAATCCTACCACCTACATATAACAAAGGTACTAGATAGGTAGAAGTTGGAAAACAGAAGGTTGAGAGTTCCTGAGAATTGAAGTATTTCACAATTTAAATATTCTTGGGAGAGCCTTCTGGGTTTCTGTACAATTGGCATAACATGTTTTAACATTTACTTGATTGTCCTTGCCCTAGATTTCATTCACTGATGTAAGAGAATGGTATTTTTGATGTGCAGCCTGCTATTTCTGGTTAAGTTTTATCAGCTAAGATGGCATTTCATGTTTTAAATTAAGGAAGTCATAGTCAATAATTTTGTAAGTCGGTATATCCTTCTAAAAGAGTGAGTAAGAGTAAAGTACTTCCATTGATTAACAATATTCTTTCACTTCAGTAAACCAAATCTTGGGACCTTTGATTCTACTGTTAAACATTTTTAAAGCGTAAAAATCGATGTTTTGTAGTTAAGTTTTTAAAATGCAGAAAGTATTATCCAATTTTACCTTAAACGTGATCCAAAGGTCTTTCAGTGGTTTTGTCTCTAGCACAACTCAGAACGGCTTTCCCTATAACACGTGTGCTTGATTTAAGGCTGAAGCTAAGTGGAATGCCTCCCTGTGGGGTCTCCTTTTGACCATGAGTAACTGTGAGCTAACGCCAAGTTTATTTTCTATTTCCATTAACTAGCTTGCTTCTCAAAAATAAATGGGAAAATAAATGGGACAAAAATAAATGGGAAAAGTGAAATCTAGAAAAGTCGTATTTCTAAATTGAGCCATGAGTACTTGTATTATATTTACCTGATCACTCCTCAGCAAACATTTTGTTATATTTATATAATCCTTTATATTATAGTTTTGATTTTGTAGACTCATGTGCTTTTATTAAGCAGATATTGTTTACAGAGAAATCATCACGGTTAAGAGGTCTAAAATTAATAAATTGAAATTCACATCTCTGAAAAGAAATGGAATAAAATAATAACAGGCAAAATAGATAAAATTACAATAATATAGAATTACAACATAAACAGAATAGCTATCTGAACAAAATCTGCTTTGCAATTAAAAAAATCATAGACTTCAAACCAAAAAAATTTAAATATACACCATGAGGAGATACCAATTTCTCACCCACCTAACAAAAGTTGAACATTATTGCAATTACGAATGTTGAAGAGGAGGTGAAACGAGAAATTCATTCACTGCTGGCAAGAGTGATAAATCCAACCTCTTTGGGAAACAGATTGGTATTATCAACTATTGTAGACGATAACGTATGTTCTATAGATGAGCAGTTGCGCTCCTATGAATGTATCATAGAGAAGTGCTTCTCATATTTTATGTGTATCTTAATTACTTGAGGTTCTTGTTTAAACTGAGATTCAAACATTAGTCTGGGTGGATTCTTAGTACATTTCTAACAAGCGCCCAGGTGATGCTGATACTTCTACACAGATCACACACTGAATTGCAAGGCCCCAAAGAAAATAATGCACGTTTTGTATAAGGATACACATAAAAATATGTATGTCTGTATTTTTCATAAAAGGCCAAAACTGGAATCCATACCAGTGCCCATCAAAAGTGAATTCGATAAATTGTGTGTATGCAAACAAGTGAATACTGCACAGCAAATAAAAATGAAAATTTGATAACTACCCACAACTAATGTTGAAAGGAAAAAAAGCCACAATTATTCCATTGATATTAGGACCTTAACAGACAATACTATATTATATGGTATAGAGACTTCATAAAAGCTTCATAAAACTATGAAGAATGCAAGGAAGTATTTACCACAAAATTAGGGTAATGTCTACCTATCCTAACTTTTATGGTAAGAGAAAGTATTATGATTAAAACAGGACACGCAAGAAGCTTCTGGAGTGTTAATATTCCCATTAAATATAATAATTTTTGTGTGTGTGTATGAGGAAGATTAGCCCTGAGCTAACATCTGTTGCCAATCCTCCTCTTTTTCCTGAGGAAGATTGGCCCTGGGCTAACATCCGTGCCCATATTCCTCTACTTTATATGGGATGCCGCCACAGCATGGCTTGCCAAGCGGTGCGTTAGTATGTGCCCGGGATCGAACCTAGGAACCCTGGGCTGCTGAAGCAGAGCACGTGAACTTAACTGCTATGCCACGGGTCCAGCCCCTAAACATGATAATTTTAAGCAGTACATTCATATTGTATGCCCTTTTGCCTCTGTATGTTTTATTTCACAAAATTAAAAATCATATAGGAAATGAAGAAATGCAATGTTATCAAAGAAGACATGGTAAAGCAACAGAAATAAATTTAAAAGGAAGAAATTATATTAGGAACAAAATGGAAAAAAATACTAAAAATCATAATAGAGGCAATAGTTTACAAAAAATAGCCTAAACATCTGAATTAATAATATAAATTAAAAATTTGAGAAAAATCATAGATAATAAGTAAAAAGAGAAAAAGACCGAATTGTACTTAGATAAACTACTATAAACATGAAGAACAGAGAATGGAAATCTAGAGTAAACATTACCAATATCTTTAACAAAATAATTTAAGCATCGAATAGATATAACTGAAGATATAATCCAGTCAACATAAAATTAACCTTAATAAAAGAAAACTTGGAAAACAGAGAAGTAAAAAAATACTGACATTAAGTATGGGATCCATCAAATTAAAGATGGACTTAAAAACTTAAAAAAATGAAGTCAGTTGTGGTATCAAAAACAGAATATATTTACTATAAGGCAATTTTTGAAATATAAACTACATAATGTAAAAGTAGTTTGCTGGTAATAACTTGGGAAAATCTTTTCATAACTTTCTAGGAAGAAGAGGAATTTCAGAGAGACAGGTGAAAAGGGCATCTGGCATTATTTTTATTCTTCATTTTAGTGGATTTGTGACATCAAGTGTTTACTGTCTGTTGTTCATTCTCCATCCGTGCCTCCTCTCTTCTATATTATTCTTTGCATCACAGAGGAGCTTAGAATTAAATGTCCCAGAATCACTTTCCGTGTTCACTTCTGGGTTAGGCTCTGTCAATGAGAGGAACTTGCTCAAGAGGCAAAAGCCAAGAAAAAGCCCTTATTTTCATTGATAGTTGCAGGCAGGCAGACAGCAAGCTCTTGCAATCCCCTGATCAAGAGCTCCAGGCAGCTGAGGTAGTTTGTGGCAGCTTTCCTGCTATTCTTGAAATTCACAACAGTTTGCAAGTAAGTTCTTATAACTTGCTGCTTCTGCTCTGCCGGCAGCTGGGACAGTGGAGAGTGACTTGACGAAGAGCGTTGGGAGCCTTTGGTGCTGCAAGCTGCTGAGATGACCTGTGGCTGCTTTGCTGTCCTTCACCCGCGCACCCTTCCAGTGCTGTGGGAACTTCTAATTTCTTGTGTTAGAACTCTTTCTACTACAAACATTTATTGTAACTTTGGCCTTCCTGCCTGAATCCTGACTGGTTCAATTATTTCTTCATTCCTGTAAACGAGATATTGAGAAAAATTTTATTTAATGTTATAAAGGTAACTACTAGTAAAATTAGGCTACAATTCTTCTAAATTATGGAGGGGTGGGGGGTTAGAGGAGATGGGAAAACGTCGAACAAAACACGTATACATTTAAATGTTACATGAACATACTGAAGAAAAAAGATTGGTAAAGACGTGAGGCTAATGGCTAATAGAAAGAAATCATAGATATTAATATTGGACACAGCTAAAAACAAGTCAAAATTCATTAGATAAGACTAATTAGTTTACTATATAATGCTGAAGAGTAAAAATCTTCAATGAAATCATGTACCTTCTGAAGATTAGCTATTGCCATTGAAGAAGAGCACGAAATAGCATAAATGCAATATATGTTGTATATAATGCTATATATATTATGTTCATGGCGTTTTATATATCATATTCTTATAACATATTGTCTTATATTATAAATATCAGGAGACAAATGTATCATTATTTGAAGGAAGCATGGGGAGTTGTATACCTGGAAATAATGTTAAGAAACATATGAAAATATTTTTAAAACATAAGAGCTTATTAAGTTTGTTGGTTAATAAATATACAGTTAGCAACCCAATCATTTCCCTATAAAGAAACAGTGACATAAATATAATAAACAGAATATAATAGAAATGCAATAGAATATAAATATTCATATATTATGCATTATGCATATATTGTGCAATGTATGAACATATAATAGAAGAAATGATTCCATTCATGGCAGCATAATGGCCGCAATAACAACATCAACACAACGTGGTAGAATTATGAGATATGTGTAATTCCTATATAAAGAAAATTATAATTGCGCCACATTAATAAAATTTTGAATAACAGATATATGCCTGATTTCTGGTTATGAAAGAACACTAACTCTACTCTGCATTTTAGTTTTGAGAATTTAATTATAATAAAATAATAAACAACAAGAGATTTATTTTGAAGTTGAAAGAATGTTAAATTTATTTGGAATAAAAATCCTGTAAATAGCCAGGAAAATTCTGAAAGTTGGAGAAGTATGAGAAAAATTGCTTTAATGTTGACTGTTGATAGGAGTGGAAATTCATACAACATTCTGTGAAGACAATTTGACAAAATCCATCACTTTTTAAATGTAATTTAACCAATCTGGTGGTAGGGATTTATCCTTTAAAAAATTTTTTTATGAATTCATACACACACACTGCAACATTATTCAAATCCATAAGCAATGGTTACAATGAATAGGTTTATCTATACAATGAAATCGCATTTAACTGTTAAAAGAACCTGGTAGATGCATTAGCATTGACATGGGAAGTACCAATACATTAAGAAGAAACAAGTTGCAGAGAATAGGTCTGAAGTGAATTGTTTTTTCTTAAAATAAATATAGGTGTTTATTACATGTGTATATTAAGAATATGAAAGTAGATACATTACACTGCTGACAGTGGGTATTTCTGGGTGTTGGTTTATTTGTGAGCCTTGCTTTCAACTTTAGACATTTCTGTATTATCTGAATTTCTCAACTACATCTTACTTTTGTAATCAGAAAAATCAAGCCATTTTATAAGAAAAATATAAGTTCTGTGTCAGTTCTTTCAGTTGATTAAAGAAAGAATTTTATACTATATCTTAGATTTATTGAAGCACAAGGTAGAGAAAATGGGAGAATGCAATTACACAGGTACTTCTGTATCCTATTGCCTTGTTTACCTCGTATAGTGTATTGAGATGGAGAACTGTAGCTACAATGAAAATGAATCCTGTGAGCCAGTCATTTTGTGGATAGATTTATTTTTATGGTTTCCTTAGTGTTTGTCTGAAGGGGAAAAAGACATAACATGAGAATGGGAACAATAAAATAGCTCATTCTGTACCTTCTTCTATTGACAAGTATAAGTAATGCCTTATGTTTACATATCACCTATTTTAGAGAGTGAAGTATGTTTATGGGCACAGATTCATCATCAGAACATTCCTATGCCTGCAGGCAGGGATCCAGGAGCTGACCACCTGAATAAATTCAGTCAAACAATTATCTAATGGCAGGAAATTTTTTAAATTTTTGCTCAATTAAATCCAGTTAATTTGTTTTCTCGTTTCATAAATTGGGTGCCTGGTTTGATATCATAACTGGGTTTTAATACTGTGGAAAGTTGTGCTAAAAATAGGGTAAAACTGGCACCATCTATTTTTCAAAATATCTTTGGCATTTTCAAGAATAATTAGAGTCACATTGAAGTCCTAGTACAGGATATTGTCCATAATTCCTGATTATAAAAACCTGATTGCCTAACTTTTTAATTGAGATTCATGACAGTCTGGAAGATTTACATTAGGCAAAACATCTAAGTCTCAATCTCCCAATCATTTTTAATTGAATATTTAACAGCTATTGAGAACCTACTCTAAACCCTGGACATACAAAGATGAATATAATCTTTCAGGGAATACAGTTCATTGGATACACAGTGTAAGATAAAAGTGAACATGAATTGGTAGGTCTAAGAAAACTACCTACCTACTAAATCAAGGAATAACCTGAACAAAAAGGATAGGAAGGCATTCTATGCAGGAGAGACATCTTTTGGGAAAAAACAAAATTGTTAAAATAGCCTAACAAAATCAGTATCTGTTGTGGTTGGAACAGACATTGAGTAAGGTGAAGTGGCAGAAGACGATGTGTAGGAGGTATTCTTGTGTGCGATGTTTAATCGGTATCCTTAGGGGAGCCATTGAAACAGGGGAGTGGCATGTTCAAATTTGCATCTCTTTGGCAGAAATTTGAGAGAAGAGAATGGAATGGTGTTAGAATCACTGGATGGGTATGGCCAGACTAGAAACCATAAATCATTACCTTTAGCAGTGTAGATTTCTCAGAACTAATCCTGCACAAGGCAAGGTAAGAGAGCGGTTGAAATCACAGGCTCTGGACTCTGATCTCTTGGCTTTGCTGAGTCCTGGGAAACTGTGTGTCCAGATTGTGTGATCACTGGGCAAGTCATTGTTTTATTCGTTCTGCGGCATAGGTTCCTCATCTGTAAAAATGGTAATTAATAATAATAGTACCTTTTAGGGTTATTATAAGGATTTAATCAGTGTATGTAAAATAATGCAATGTCTCAATAAATGTTAATGGTTTTATCTAAGACAGATAAAACCCTTTAATTTTCCATTTTTCAGATGTTTCGGTCATGTCTCTTTCTTTTCAGGAAATTCTACTTTTTTCAGGGAGCTCCAGGCACTGTCATGCTGCTTTCTTTATATTCTTTTCCTTCGCTTTCTTAGAAATCTTTTGTGATCCTATGGTTATTATTTTATTATTTAGTCTTCTCCCCCATGTAAAAATCTCAAACTGCTAGAACCTACGTTTTTCCCCTTCTCTGACTAATGTAAATGCTTGTGGGAAAGTGTGGTCAAAGGAAGGCTGAAGCCCAATTACAGTGGACAGGGGCCCTGATCCTCGTTAGGCAACAACAGAGCCTTGAAGACCTGTGAGTGGGGAGGCAGAGGGTTCTGACTCTAGGGACCAAGATCCTGTCAAATCTTGGCCCACACAATCTCAGCCAGAGGACGAGTTTATTTATGTCCTTCTCATCTTAGTCTCAGTCCAGCCTGGCTCAAGAATCAGCATAAACAAAGGACTTAGACAGTGGGGAATGAGGGAGGCATTTGAATTGGGGGCAAAGTAAATAGGATCTTTTACCATTTACTCACTGAGTCAGACAAAAAATAAAGAGTGCCTAACAGATTTTTGTGTGTGTGTCCTTATCTTGGGTACTGAGGAAACAGAGATGGCGCCAAATTTGCCTTGAGATCTGGAGCTAATGGGAGAAACAAACAGGAAAACAGACAATTATAGGTCAGCGCTGTAAGTGCTGCAATGGGGAGAATTCTCTGTTGGGGAGGCTCAGAAGACAGCCACCTGACAGGGCAGCATTCTCCGGAGGTGACATCGGTTGCTGAGGTAGAGCTGTTTATTCTCTGCTCTTTCTTTCTGTTTGCTGTGTTTGGGTGGCAAGGGCAATGCAAGTGTGTCTGCCACCCCAGGGAGGCACAGAGCCCTGCACTCTGCTCCTCATTAAATGAGGGGCGGAGGTGAAGCCTCCAGGGAATTCCCCTGCACAACCTTTGGAAGGCTTAGATGAATGATAATAAACAGAAAACTTTGACACCTGCCTGTGGTTTCAGTTTTACAAAGTCCTGGCTTCTCATTAGAGACACTGAGATATTCCAATTTCCAATTAGGGCCCAAATGGGATATTGTCAGGAAAACATAAGAAACAAAAACAATGTGTATGTAGATTATTAAACTAGCTTGTTAGTATACTAAAGTTACTGTGCGTATGGGGAGCCATTAGAAGTGAAATAGCATTATGGTCAATAATTTTAACAAAACTGTTTTCTTGTCTGTTTGTAGAGTAATCATTCTCCTTTTACACTTCAATTGGGTTCCTGCTCCTTTATTAGCTTCTTATAAGAGGGAAAACATGGTAAAAAATTGCATGACAAATAATTTAGCTTCAGTTAAAAACTTACATGAGTAGAATTCTATTTTAATAATAGTAATAGCTACTTTTGGTATTTGCCAGGTTCTGTGTGAGGATCTATATGTATATTATCCCTTTTAATAGACACAACAACTTCATCCACCTATTTTGGAAAGAATAGTTGTAAATATAGAAGGACATCAGCAAACAAAATAGATCTCTGAGCAGCCAAAATAAATGTTAAAATATTATGATCTAAATTTCATATCATTTGTTATAGGAACAAATAGTCCTTCCCTGTGAAAAGTTTTAGATAGATAGAATTGTATATATATAAAATTAGCTTATCTATCTTAAGATCTTTGTCTCCTGAAATACTCCTTGGCTGAAATTCTGGAGAACCTGTTTTGTAAACGTCTCTTTCCTCCTGGAGCTGAGGGGCACTTTATTTACGAGTTCATTTTGCACACAAGTAGATTAGTTTTAAATCAGTCTTTCTGAGGTGCTATTCATATAGAATATTGAACATATATCAGACTAAGCAATAGCATTTATTATTCTATAGCTTACTCCTCTAAATCTAAGGTCATAAGGAGGACTAACTATTTTTGCCCAATAACTTATTATTCCACCAATTTAACTTTAGTTAGGAAAAAAATCACATATTTTCATTATTTTTTTAAATCTTTTTTTCAAAGAAATTTTTGAAAAAGAAAATTAGAAATAATGATAAAATAAATACACATATTCTAAGATTGACAATTTCTCACATATTGTCATATTTGCTTTCTATTTTAAATTAATAAATGTAAATATTATAGATAAAGTTGAATTATCTTTTGTTCCCATCCCTAGGATCATGACTCATGTCCCTCCACTAGAGGTTTATTTTGTTTAATTTTCATAACATATATGATACAGAACTTATCACTTTATACCTTGCTTTTTTTCCCCACTCACTGTTTTTATTTTTTTTAAATCTATACATATTCAATATATGGTTCTAGCTCAATCTTTTACCTGTAGTGTAGAATTCCAGCTCATAAATATATCACATTTTATTTATCCATCCCTCCGTTGAAGGACATTTGGGCTGATTTGATTTTTTCTGCATTCTGAACTCTGCTGAGAGGAAATTTCTCTGCCTGCACTTGTGAAAATGTTTTCTAGGGAATTATTTAGACAGAATTATTGGGTTGATATATGTGCATTTTTAGTTTTACTAAGTACTGCTAAATTATACTCTAAAATATATTCTACCGATTTACACTCTGACCAGAAGAGTGTGAGAACTTTCATTCTCCATAGTCTCGCCAGTTCTTTTTATTGTCAGATCTTGTTGTTCTTGCCAACCTGATGGGTGAGTAAGGGTATATCTCCGTAAGCCCATTTTCATCTCAATAATTTTAAACAACTAAAAGAAATATTAAAACATAAAATATTATTCTGAATCCCCCCCATTAATGAAATAATTTGAATATGTTAGAGAGGATCTATGTAAAGAAGTATCCTAGGAATGACGGAACCTATTTTTCCCAGAGAACTCTTATTATTCTGTTATTGTAGACTCTTTTTTGGAAACTCATATTGCTGAATAAATAAAACATTAGAATGCAAATTTTCTACTTGAAGTAACCCTGAGCAAATGAAAGCCAGATTAACTATAGACTTTGGTAAGTGTTACTTTAAATTTACAAATTTGCTGTTTATAATTAAGAAATAATTATACTGGATAGCCCTATTCAAACAAGCTCCCTTTGGAATGTAATGCTCCTAAAATAATTAGAACAGTGTAATAGTGTCACAAAAACAGCAGTATTGATCAAGAGAAAAGATGAGATGCCAAAAATAGATCAAATGATGTATAAAAATTTAATAGACTAACATAAGCATAAAAAGGTTTGCATAAATTTACGAGTTTATTTAATTAATAGTATTGGAAGAACTACTAGCTTCTCTACCCTCTTTATCCTTCACTTTCCAAATGCACCTTACATTCCAACTGTATTAAATTCTTACTTCTGCAAACCTCCCAAGAACTTGAACAACTCAGTACCATTGTGCACATTGTTCTTAGCTGCACAGTAGGGACTGCTGAGAGTTTTCTCCTCTTCTCTGGCACACAGATGCTAATTCCCAACTTGCCACATAGTTGGATATGCCCTGTCACTGGATTCCAGACAATAGAATGTGAGCAAAGGAGACATGCCATTTCTAGGTCCACCCATAAACCGTCACACACACGGTCCTTCTTGTTTTTCCTTTTCCAGTTGACTAGAAACATCAACTTCTCTCTTGAAGGATATCTAAGTGGCACACTTTGATAGCCTCCACAAATATATAAACACAAATCTTCAAACTATCCAAAAAGGAATAGAATATTTACCTAACTGCACATGAATGACCATAGCATTGGAAATATTTGTTGCCTACCCAATTTCCATTTGCTCCCTCTATTCCTTACTCACTAAATCCCCCAAATCACATGACCACATCCTTAGCTCCAGAGGTGTATTCTGAAACGAAAGCCCCTACCAGACAGGACCACCAAAATGAAATAGTTACATAATTTAAAAATAAATGTCTATTTGGTTTGAACCATTGCACATTTTTGGATCTATCTTGTTAGTATTGCCCTAACTAATACAAGGTGAAAGCCCATCCCTCCATGTTCCATCCAGGAAATTAAACTTTAATAGGATGTTTCTGAGAGTCTATGTTGACTTCTAGAAATAGGAAGATTCTGGACTTCCTCCACTGAGTTTTCACATTCTGTTTATACCTCTTTTAGAGTGCTTTCCATTTTGTATTATTATTATGTATTTATCTACTTGAATCTCCTTTTAAACCTGAGAGTTCTTGCGCTGCATGATTTCACTCATATGTGGAAGATAACAAACACATGGATAAAGAGAAATGATTAGGGGTTACCAGAGGGGAAGGGGGTTGGGAGTGGGCAAAAGGGGTAAAAGAGCACATATGTATGGTGACGGACAAAAATTAGACTACTGGTGGTGAGCACAATGAAATCTATTCAGAAATTGATAAATAATAATGTACACTCGAAATTACACAATGTTATAAACCATTATGATCTCAATAAAGTTACTGGAAAAAAAAAAAACCAGTGAGTCGTTGAGAGAAGTATGTCTATTAATTTTTGTATCCACATTGCCTAACATAGAGCTTGGTGCATGGTAGACACAATTAAGTAAAATCAACAATTAAATAAATAAATAAATATCGGTATAGATGGAAATACCTTACACAATATATCACACCATATGACAGATCAAATAATTAAATACATGTCAGCTTGGGGGCTCCAAGAAGCAGAATTAGAAGTGTAAGGAATTTATTGGGGAAAAGTCTTGTGAAGGATAAGGAGGGGGAGGGGACAGGAGCAGGCAGGAAGAGCCTTCACACCCCAGTGCGGGTCAGATACCTGTGAAAGGAGAGAGGGAAGAAAGGATTGGGAAGGAAGAGTCTCCTACTCTAGTGAAGTTCTGAAAAAGTTTCAGCCAGGTGTTGACTGAGGAAAAATCACTACAATTTAAATAGCAGATATTTATTGGGGTAATTAGAATTGCAATTCAGGAGACAGATTCAGGCAGAAACCCAAAATATGACCCACGGAAGACAAAGGAGGCAAGGGTTTATAAAGGCAAAAAGGGATAAATTACACAGGTTATTCTGCAAGATTTGTGCCAGCAGCAACTGTTACTTCTTGGCTATACGTGATTGGTTGCTAAGGCCATCTCTAAGCCAAAAAGTTCTTCTCTATGGCAGGAAGCATATTTCTTGAAAGAAGGTCAAGATGACAACAAAGAAGCACACTTACATTCCTTCTGGATAGAGACGTGGTGCTTGTGCATAAGCCCCATGTCCTTAATGACCTCCCTCCTCCATTTTAGAAGCCCTGACATATGTCACTCAATTTTGTTACTGCTGTCCACACAGGCCATCAGTGTCCCCAAGAAAAGGCTGCCTGGTAGAAAATTCCAGCCTTAGGCAGGAATGGTACAGCACTATGACCTCCAGCATGCTGGCTCAGTGAGGGACTTGGAATAGCCTGAGGGAAAGTGATAATGGAGCCAAAGGGGTGGCAGTGGGGTTGTTAGTCAGCTATGGTCTCACAGTAGATTCTCCAGGAGATCTGAGTGACACACTTTCATGGCAACCACAAAAACATAAAATCAAATCTTGAAACTAGCAAAAAAAAGAAAGATAATTCACCTATGAATGGTTATTATATCAGACATTATTTGTTGCCTACTTCCTTATTTTTACTTCCTAAATTCTATAAATTGCATAACTCCACCCCTGTCTTCAGAGGAAGATAAAATTTAGATTCACCTCTCATGACAGTCCTGTCTCACAAGTGTATCATTAAGATAAGTAAGGTGATCTTATTCTGGCAAATGACATAGAGCAAGTCTATCGTGATTTTCTGACAAAGATTTGTTCTCTCCCAGGAAATAGACACTGAATGAGTTGGCCCCTTTTCTTCTGGAAGTTTCTGCTTCTGGATGTGACACCTAGAACTGCTACCAGCTTGAACCAACATGCCATGGAAGGAGGACTCAGGATTATCACATGGAAGCCAAGCCAGAGACCTGACCTCACACATCTAGTGCCTTCCACACTTCTGGAGCTTTGGACCTGAACTCTTAGGGAAAGACATGATTTATCTATTTTTTAAACTCATTTCATTTGTGAATATCTATTATCTGATACTGAAAACATCCCACCTGTTTCAATCATTTTATACATATTTTTAAAATTATATGGAAGCTAAAATGTACCAATGAAGTATACAACAATGTGAATACCACAAACTAAAAGTAAAAATAATAAAATTTCAAAGAGGACATGTAGGAAAGAGGCATATGGATACTTTTCCAACTACTGCGAGTAATCAAAGAAATGGAGTTTTAGAGGCATAATTTAACTTTGATAAATTTTTCAAAACATGATATTCAATATTGGTATAAGTCTTCAGAGAAACTGAATAATTCAATAGCATTTTAAAGCAGTTTAAACTAGAAGTTTATCGAAAATAAAATTGCAAAAGGTATCAAGAGTCTTAAAATGATCATAAACCTAAATCTAATCATTTAAATTATAAATATTTATCCTAAGGAAATAATTATAAAATAATATAATCTCTCTATAATGATCATTGTGACTTGATTTTTAATAATGGAAAAATATTTAAACACAGAATGATTACCCAAGAACGATGAATGACTAATTAAAAGATGTTCTTCAACTAGAGTAATTATTTCCCATAGGAAGCTTACTAGTATGAGTTACATGGGATCCTTGTTAAAAACATAGATTCCTGGTCCCATTTCTGACTTACTGAATCAGAATCTCTTGGGGAACTACCAAGAATCTACATGTTTAACATTCATCGCAAGTGATTCTAATGATCAAGCGCTAGGTGGGAAATGATACTCACTTTTAAAATTATGACTATGAAGGCCATGCACAAGTATCAAAAAAGGTGGGTCTTATATTGAGAGAAAAGTGTAGAAATAAAAAATATAGGGGCCGGCCCCGTGGCTTAGCGGTTAAGTGGGCGCGCTCCGCTGCTGGCGGCCCGGGTTCGGATCCCGGGCGCGCACCGACGCACTGCTTCTCCGGCCATGCTGAGGCCGCGTCCCACGTACAGCAACTAGAAGGATGTGCAGCTATGGCAGACAGCTATCTACTGGGGCTTTGGGAGAAAAATAAATAAATAAAATCTTTAAAAAAAAAAAAAAAAAAAAAAAATATTGTGTGGGGGCCGGCCCCGTGGCTTAGCGGTTAAGTGAGCACGCTCTGCTACCGGTGGCCCGGGTTCCCATCCCGGGTGCGCACTGACGCACCACTCCTCCGGCCATGCTGAGGCCGCGTCCCACATATGGCAACTAGAGGGATGTGCAGCTATGACAGACAACTATCTACTGGCGCTTTGGGGGAAAAATAAATAAATAAAATCTTTAAAAAAAAAAGAATTAAAAAAAATATATATAGTGTGTATTATAATTACACATATCTACAACTTTGTAAATATATGGATAAATTCAGGTTGAAAAAATTTTTAAAAATGTGTAACATTTCATTTTTTTTAAATTTACAATATGTCAACACTTCTTTAAAGAAGGAAATGACTGTAAATGGTATTAAAAAACTGTTCTATATACATATATATATATGTTTTCTCAAAATCAGATTTGGCTATAAAATCTCTCACATATTACACCAAGTTTTACTCGATATTATATGCACAGTTCTGATCCTTAGATCTCAAAAATGAGCATATATAACTTTCAGAATGGAAAAAGCATTTAAGAAGACATATCAAAGTCTGCTAGAAAAAGTGACTAATAATATGTTCATCTATTATGGAAGAGTATAACACTAATTGTGAAGTTGAAATTTTGTTCACAAGGTGTTGCAGTTTTGATAAACTAGAAAATAAAATATTTGTTACCTTTTGGATTATTTTAAATCGTGATAAGACATTGCAGAAAGAACCAAAAATACTTGAAATCATATCTAAAAAAGATCTTTAAATGGGTTTTGTTGATTTTTTTCTGCAAAACTGGATTTTACAAAGAATCAATCAATCAAGAAATCATTCTCCCAATCTTTTCATAGTAATTGAGTTATAATCTCTTTCTGCCTCTGTCAGCATTACTGATGGATGAGCTTGTCTTGCAATTGTTTCTTATTAATATCTATTGTCAAGTTCTCATCATTCCTTTGTTTTAAGATGGTGATACTTGAACAAAAATAGCACTCATGGATAACGGTCATATCCTCATTTTCAATTTTCGCTGACACCAGAAATTACTTCAAAAAGAAAAAAATGGTAAAGTAAGCTATTGTTATTGCAAATGAAACATTCCTGGTAGGTTTTAATTTCTAAAATCCAGCCAACAGTCCTTTAAAAGTCATTTGCACAGTTTAAAAAATGTAGTCATATGTATTCCTTATCTGAATTTCTACCATTTAGAAATATCTAGGAAAGTAGATATACATAAGTTTTTAACCCCAAAATGATAAAAGGAATATGTGAGATGCTAAAAAAAGAAAGAGAAAGAGAAGGGGAAGCCACCAGCAGTAATATTTACGGTTTTCTTACTATGTGCCAGGCTCTGTTTTAAACACTCTGCATTTAATCCTCATTACCAGCTTATGTGGTGGTGCTGTTATATCCTTTTTATAGATGAACAAATTGAGATGATAGAGGGTTAAGTGACTTGTCCATGGTCCTATAATGAGTAACTGGTGGAGGCAGGATTCAAAGTCACACAGCCTCAGGCTCCAGAGCTCACACTTACATCCATTGTATCCATTGTTATAGACTGATGGAGTTGGACAGACCTGGGTTTAAATAGAGAGTCTACAAACTCCTATTCAATGTAAATATTACTTAATTTCTATTATTTTATTTTTCAATCTGTAAAATTCAAATAGTATCAACATTAGTGCAAGGAGTATATAGATTTCTTCTCCACCACCTTTATTTTCTTCACCTGAATTTAAGTGAGCACTACAGTAATTCAAAGAGCAGTACAGTGACAACTTCTTTCCCCAAATTTATCATTCTCCTAAAAAACAAGGAAAAAGATTATATCAAGAATACTTGACACTACACAATGATACTTATACCTGCTCATTACTTTACAGTTTTTAGTCACAGAAAGTGAGGGCTGATAATATTATCTACATCTGCCAATAAGAAAAATTAGGTTCCATAAATTAAAGGACTTGCACAAAGTCACATTGGTTACAAAGCTAGATTCTAGTCCTTGCTCTGCCTTGTATGAGATGTATAACTATGGACAACTCATTTCTTCATCTTTGAAATGATTGATTGGTATCATATACTGCATAGGTTTTCTGTGAATAGAAAATGATGGGATGCATTTGAAAATAATTGAAATATGAAAAATATAATACTAACATTCTAATCAATCTAAATTTGTTTAAATGATAAGTAGATTCTATTTTTTAAATATTTGTTGGAAGACATCATATTAACAAACATTACATAAGAAAACATCCCATAACAAACATTAGTTCTGCTTCCTGTGGAGTCACAAGAAACACAAAGTAAAGAAAACACTAGTACCAACAAAACCACTGGAACTACCAGTTAGGTATTGCCACTTAGTTAACATTTTGCTAGGTAGAGGAGAATTATGTATTCCATGAGCTATTATGTTTCAATATTGATGTTGATTAATTTTATTTGATATTACATGTTCTCCTTCTAGGTATTCATATTTGAATGCTTAAGGAAATAGGTTTTGCTTAAAATAATTCTTAGCTGCAACAATGTCCTTGATTGAAATTAATGTAACTTCTGTATGTTTACCCTTTTATCAAACTCTACAATTATGGTTTGGAAATTTCTCAAAGGGTTTTAGAAAGTAACTTGAATGTGTTTGACTGAGAAAGTCTCTTTTCATATATTTTTTAAAGTTAAAACATAAAATTCTTTGTGTTGACAACTAGCGAAGAATGATTTGCTTGTCATTTGAAACGGTTAAGCTATAAAGTACTGACATGTGAAACTTACAACAGAAATTCAGAATGACCTTACTCTCAAATGATAAAAATGGAAACTTTGTGATAAATTTCTCCAAAGTAATACCTTAACAATGTACTTCAGTGTTTCAGCTCTGTAGAGTTCTTTGTAATATACTGGATTAAATCAAGTTAACTATCAGAAACTCTTGAAATGGCTCAGTATCACCTTCTCCCAGTTAGAGGAAGGTTAAACAGAGCTGGAATACCCCATACCGGATGAAACAACAGAGAAAAATTATGTTCTCTTGCTTTTTTCATCTTTGAATCTAGTCTTCTTCTACCCTATTTGTACTCCTATTTCTTCATCCTTCACAATCTCTGGACAGCCTTACTCTTCCCTTCACTTCTGCAATGCTCAGTAGATCTTATCTTCACTAATAATTGTGTGACTATTGCAGTAACTACTAACAGATTTATGTTGAGCCTCATGTTTTATAATCTATTAGATAATCTAGTATTAATTTACTTTTTCAAGGCACAGTCCTTTTCCCCAAAATATCTTCCATGCTCAAAATTATTCAGTCTCCTTAAAGAAAATATCCAGTAATATAATTATTCAAAAAATATTTATTAAGCACCTCTACGTACTAAACAATGGGCTAGGCAATGAACAGTGTGCAAATAAATACAATCCCTATCCTCATGGATTACACTCTGAGTGAGATGTAAAAGGGAGAATAGGGGATGGAAAATGAAGTGAACAGACAAAAACAGAGTAACTGAAAATTATACTAATGTTATAAAGGAAAACAATGTTAAGATGCAGAATACTAGAAAGTGTTTTTCTTCACATAGTCAAGGAAGACCTCTTTGAGAAGACCTTTAAACTGAGACCTGAAAGATAAGAGTAAGCCATGAATCTACCAAACGAAAGTGGTTGGAAGACTGCAACGATCTGGAAGAGTGAAAGAGTTTGTTATGTTTAGGAAACCAAAAGAAAAACAGTGTTGCTCCAGCATCATAAGCAAAGGGAAAAGGAAATGAAATGAGATTGTACATACAGGTAGGTGCAGAAAATGCAAGCCCTTACGGAACATCTAAGTTTTAGATTCTATTCTAACCATAATTTAAGCAGCAACTGTTTTATGTAGAAATCAAAGCCCTTCAAATATGGCCAAAACTACATTTTATGCCTTTTTACTCCCCTGCTTTGTGGGTAATCTGGCCTGCTTTGTATTCTTCACTATGATTTGTGCTATTTCTTCTTGAAAATGTTGCTGAGTCAGTTTCCTCTACTCATTATAACTTTGTTACCTTAATTCTGCCTACAGGGGCTACAGTCTTCAAAGCCTGGGGCAAATTTCACCTTCTCTGTGAAGCCAACTCTAGACATTCTAACCAGAGCACCTGTGTCTATCTGTCTGTCTTTCTATCTCACTTGCTCTCTTCTCTCCTCTCTCTTATTTTTCTTTTTACAGGCTTTACAACTTAACTTTTAAATATTCATATAAGACACAATAATAAAGAAAACTACCTTTTCATAAAGCTTGAGAATTTACAGTGATTCACATATATCCTCTAGCTATGTGGTCCATTAGCCAGATTTGAGAGATGAAGAAAATAAAGGGCACGTGAGTGAAGGGGGCTGTTGAAGTATGTTCAGCTATAAAGCAGTGGCGCTGTTATTCGAGTCCAGATACTCTGACTGTGAAGCCCATGCTCTGAATAGCTGCCATGTGTGCATAATACCTCTGCTTTGCATTTTAATCATCTGTACGCCTAACTTTTGTACTGCTTAGGCAGGCCCTTGAGATGTGAGATCAACTCTTATTTGTCTTTTTTTTTTTTTCCTTCTTAGGGTTTAGCAAAGTAATTGTCACACAATGGGCACTCAAACACCAGCTTAATTAAATGAAATAATTCATTGTCTTTCATGAATGCAACAGATGCCAACATACATCAAAGAGAAGCCGTATCTTGATTCCTTTCAAACACCACATCTTCTCTCTAACCAGCTCTACTACTTACCCATTTTCTTTCTCATTAGAATGTAATCAGCATCTTCAAGCTTTCAATCTACTTAGGTTTCTTTTCACTTAAATGGCCTCCTTCTTCACAGAGAAAATCAAGGCAACTAATTATGAACTCAGTCAGCTTCCCAATCACATTTAGAAATGTGCCTACATCTAAATGCATTGTTAATTCCTTCTCTTCTGTATCAGTCCTTTCTCGTCTCTAGTCCAAGGACAATCTCTACACATGTGCACTGATTTCTGTTTCCTCTCCTCCCTCCCAAGACCTTGTTCCATCAATGTCACCGTCATAAATATATTTGACTTCTCTCTCTCTCTCTCCTAACTTCTTCCCTTCTGTTTACCTTTATGCCTTCACATACTAAAATAAGTTCCCCTAAATCTTACCTTATTGAAGTAAACATTCAATTATTTGAAGTATTACTCATATTACCTTATTTTTTCTCTTGTGGTAGAATCATCTAACTTATCCCTGTAATGCCTTATTTTTTTTTCTCAGCAACATAAGATATTGTCTAAAAATATAGTTAGCCAAGATGTCACTTGGCTGCTGTCTATTCCAGGTCAATAAAGCTGAGGTGAGAGGAGTCAAAGGAATCTGAGGGGAGTCAGGCCTGATCAATACTAATAAAGTTAACTGGGAAAAAAATGGCAGAATCAAAATGCAGTCAGCCTAGATTGCCAGAGGTCCTACATCCATGATCGTGATGGATGGCATTGCAGATTGGAAAAGACATATAAAATCTTTCCGTTGCATCACTAGTGAGCCATGACCCTGAAATGGTACATGTGTGTAAGCCAATTCAATGTGTAAAAGATTTGTTTTAGAAATTTATCATATATTGCTTAAATTAGGAAACTGATTTGATAAAATGTTCCTTTGTGATTTACCCAAATAAGAAACATAGATAAATATTTTTTGAGACATAAGTACATGGAAAAGCAAATCTAATCATCTCTATACTTTTTTTCTGTACGTTGGCATAATTTCCAGGTCAGTTTAGTCTGTAGCTCTTAATAAGTAGTTAATTTTCCTTCCATGGTCTTCTGAAGAACAATCTTTCTATAGTTTAAATCATTTCACTTAGATATAAAAATAATGTCCACATATAACATTGGACAGTATAAAATCTGTTAAAGAGAAGTAAATCATGCATAACTTTTCACCCAGATACAATTATTGTTAACATAGGTTTGTGCATCTTTTTTTCTTGTTCTAAGCATGTGTTTTTATTTTTTTTTTAATTTTTTGTTTATTGCACTAACATTGGTTTATAACATTGTATAAATTTCAGGGGTACATCATTATACTTCTATTTCTGCATAGATTACATCATGTTCACCACCCAAATACCCATCACCACACACATGTGCCGAATTATCCCTTTCACCCTCCTCCCTCCCCCCTTCCCCCCTCTGGTAACCACCAATCCAATCTCTGTCTCTATGTGTTTGTTGTTGTTATTATCTACTACTTAATGAGTGAGATCATATGGTATTTGACCTTCTCCCTCTGACTTATTTCACTTTGCATAATACCCTCAATGTCCATCCATGTTGTCACAAATGGCTGGATTTCATCGTTTCTTATGTCTGAGTAGTATTCCATTGTGTATATATACCACGTCTTCTTTATCCATTCGTCCCTTGATGGGCACTTAGGTTGCTTCCAAGTCTTGTAAGCATGTGTTTTTAAACATTTAAAGCTCATCCTATTACAAATTTTGCATGTGGATTTTATTTTTTTTACGTAATCTAAATATTTTAGTTTAATTTAAACACTTTTTTTACTTTCTAAACATTACAAATTCTCCATAAACATAATTTTCAATGACAGAAGAATTGCTTATTTACCAATCTTCCATAACAATTATTGCATTAATACTCATTAAGAATGTTTCCAATCTGCCTTGTAAAATAATAAACATTGCACTGTAGACCATAAAGTTTTATTCTATATTTATTTTTTTTTTTTTTTCACTTTAATTTTTGTTTATTGCAGTAACATTGGTTTATAACATTGTAAAAATTTCAGGTGTACATCATTGTACTTCTGTTTCTGCATGGACTACATCATGTTCACCACCAAAATACTAATTACAACCCATCACCACACACATGTACCGAATTATCCCTTTCACCCTCCTCCCTCCCCCTTCCCCTCTGGTAACCACCAATCCAATCTCTGTCCCTATGTGTTTGTTTATTGTTGTTATTATC
Source organism: Ceratotherium simum simum (assembly GCF_057802395.1). Lineage (NCBI taxonomy): Eukaryota > Metazoa > Chordata > Mammalia > Perissodactyla > Rhinocerotidae > Ceratotherium > Ceratotherium simum. The sequence continues at coordinate 31,246,344 of NC_141928.1, read as the reverse complement.
TACTACTTAATGAAGGAAATCATATGGTATTTGACCTTCTCCCTCTGACTTATTTCACTTTGCATAATACCCTCAATGTCCATCCATGTTGTCACAAATGGCTGGATTTCATCAAGTTTCTTATGTCTGAGTAGTATTCCATTGTGTATATATACCACGTCTTCTTTATCCATTCGTCCCTTGATGGGCACTTAGGTTGCTTCCAAGTCTTGTAAGCATGTGTTTTTAAACATTTAAAGCTCATCCTATTACAAATTTTGCATGTGGATTTTATTTTTTTTACGTAATCTAAATATTTTAGTTTAATTTAAACACTTTTTTTACTTTCTAAACATTACAAATTCTCCATAAACATAATTTTCAATGACAGAAGAATTGCTTATTTACCAATCTTCCATAACAATTATTGCATTAATACTCATTAAGAATGTTTCCAATCTGCCTTGTAAAATAATAAACATTGCACTGTAGACCATAAAGTTTTATTCTATATTTAATATCATTTCCTTAGTATTGATTCCCCAACATAGGACTATGAAGTCCAAGTGATGTTTCAGTTTTATTTTTTTGGTGAGGAAGATCAGCCCTGAGCTAATGTGATGTTTCAGTTTTGACCGTTTTAACTTTTGATGCATTGCTTTCTATTTATCCCAAGAAGAAGCTCATCATCAGTGTATCAAAAAGCCTGTACCTTTGCCATAACTGAATATTGTCATTAAAGAACTATCTTTCCTGAATAAATATATTAAAAATAGCATTTAATTATTTATTGATTCTGTATTTTGTAGGTTGCTAAAATGGCTAGGAAATTTGATAATTTCATTCATCATTGTCATTTCAGATTTTGTTAATTTTATTATCATTTTAGGACTCCTCTTCAGTAGTCTTGATCTCTAGAATGACTGGAATAGTTTTGTCCTCCACTCTAGCCCTGGGCCTGTCACAGTGCCTTATTCAGTACATACTAATTGATAAATATTTTTGAATGATTTAAGAGTGAATTGATAATAAATAAATGGATGAATGAATAAATGCAGCTATCCGTCTGGTTAGCAAAAACATGAGAATCTTTTTTTTTTTTTTTAAATTTTTTGTTTATTGCAGTAACATTGGTTTATAACATTGTATAAATTTCAAGTGTACATCATTATACTTCTATTTCTGCATAGATTACATCATGTTTACCACCCAAATACTAATTACAACCCATCACCACACACCTGTGCTGAATTATGCCTTTCACCCTCCTGCCTCCCTCCTTCCCCTCTGGTAACCACCAATCCAATCTCTGTCTCTATGTGTTTGTTTATTGTTGTTGTTATCTACTACCTAATGAAGGAAATCATACGGTATTTGACCTTCTCACTCTGACTTATTTCACTTTGCATTATACCCTCAATGTCCATCCATGTTGTCACAAATGGCTGGATTTCATTGTTTCTTATGGCTGAGTAGTATTCCATTGTGTATATATACCACATTTTCTTTATCCATTCGTCCCTTGATGGGCACTTGGGTTGCTTCCAAGTCTTGGCTATTGTGAATAACGCTGCAATGAACACAGGGGTGCAGTGGAAACACAGTTCTGCAAATGGCTGGCACTAGAATATTTCAAGGTGATATAAAGGGTGTATTTTTTCTAAGGAAGACATTTCCATCCCCACTTTCTCTTATGATATTTTTCATCACTTGACAAGAAATAGCAAAAACATACTAAAGATGTCAGTAGCTTCCCCCTAATTCATAGTGCCTTCTCTTGTCTTCTTCTGAGATGTTGACATCTTGAGAATCTTTCAGCGTCTGATGGCAAGCACCTAGGGATCCTGATATTACTAAATATCTCAAGAGTGTGGCTCAGATCTCCTATCTAGCATCAATATATGTATTGAATACCAAGAAATAAATAACACATATCAATAAGGAAAAAGATAAAAAAGTCATAAGATGATAACAGAGGCAGGTTATTACTTGATGTTAATAAATTATTTGGAAGGAGATTGCTATGCAGTTCTTTCTCCATAAGATCTTCAGACTTGCTGTAGTGAAACCTTCTGTGCCTTTGTTCTTTTAGCCTCCCGTATTTTTGCAATAAGCAATATGACTACCCTCTGACTTTCGTTAGTGTGGCTGGGGTCAGAATCAGAAGTGAAGGACTCTTCATCATTCCAGGCTGCAATAGCATCAGAGTCAAGTCATATTCATGGCTGTTGTTGGGAATTACAGGAGAAAAGTACATCTGCTTTTGAGCAAACACACTGCCACTTGGCCTTACCTTAACACAGGCAGAAGGAATTAGGAAAGAACAGGTGGATAGAATAATTCCAAGGGTAATGGCTTTGCTTGTTTCTGTTAGCTCTAGTGGTACCAAGTTGGTGTGGCCTAGGGAAACTTCCATTATACAAGGACAACCTGGGACATGTAAAATATTATATTTGTCCCAAATTAGTCAAGTTGTCTAGGAAGCAGAAACTAAGACAAATTAAACAAGTAAAAAATTTATGAGAGAAAATACCTGGGAGAAAAGAAGAGAAGGGGCCCTGAGAGGCTGAGAGAGCCATCACAATGCAATGTACTGCAATGAAGGAGAAAAGGGAAAAAGGAAAGTGGAGCAGAAGCATCTGAGACTGCAGTGCAGTTGTAAAGAAAGTGCCACAAGGTTTTTGGGAAGTTCTAGAGTCCAAGTTGCCCAGCACAGTAGTTCTGTGTCTCCCAGAAGCAGACTTGCTTGTGTTTTCCCTGCTGTTCTCGACCATTGGCTGGGAGAGGCGAATAGAAAGCGCGGCCTTGACAGGAATGTGGAGATAAAGTTCAAAGCACAGCAGCTGGAGCCCTGGGTCAGTTATGCTCTCTGCAGCGAGAGATCTAAGAGGCACATTCTCACAGCCGCCACGTATCCTAAGGTGTGGTCTTTGCCAGATGACTAACTGTCTTCTACAGAACGGGAATGAGCAAAGAAAAAGCATAAACTCTCCTCTTACAACAAAACCCCAAAATGCTATAACCATCAATCAATTTCTAATTGTGTATTAGTAAGCATATTGCAATAATATCTTTCAGTTCTAGTCAGTATGGTCAATGCTCCTAATTTAAATTTCTTCAAAGTTAAGAAAAAACTCACATGAATTGCTTTGCAACCTGTTCAGTAGAGAAAACATTTGCTGTGTACCAATAAATCATGCCACTCCAGTTTTCCCAAATAGTCTTGAACAAACAGATAATGTAGCAAAACAATTTATCTTATCACTTGCCACAACAGAAAGTTTCTACTTCTTACTCATCTCTACATAATTGAAATAAATTCACTATAAAGACTGACGTCCTAAATCCATTTCACAGTCTTGCAAGCAATTCTTCATAAATCCATTTGTTAGAGTGAGTTTTATTTTTTAAAAAAATTCACCTGAAAGACTGAATTTGAACGACAGATGCAGATGCCTTATACACAAGAAAAATCATTTTACTCCTATAACGAGCACATTTTCCAAGGAAAATACCACACATTTTAGTGTCCCTAAAGCATATTTAAGATCTAGTCATTGGTTACTGCAGCAAAGGTCAGTGCTATATTTTCAGTTTGCATGTTATGAGCCCGGGGTACTTGTTACAGGCTGACACAAAACAGAGTTGAGAAAAACTTATTTTTATTTTTATTATAAATGAGTGCATCCTATAAAAGAAGCACGTATTCCATATTGCATCTTGTTCTCAGTAAATTCAGCGATCAAATACCATATAATGCTGAAGAGGTTCTGTTTTTTTCCTGCTAAAAATAGTTGACTTTCAGTTTGATGCATAAAGGACATAGTTTTAGAGTGTAATGAAATTTAATAAAGACCTCATTGGAGGATTGCTGGGAAGATGGCGCCATAGGAGGACTCTGAACTCTCCTCTTCCCATCTGGACAACAAATTTACAACTACTTGTGGAACAATTACCTCTGAGAGAGCACTGGAAACTGGATAAAAAGAACCCCCACAGCAAGGAACAGTGCTCTCTGAGGTGGAAGAGGCAGAAATACTTTTCTGCTGAAGACAAAACCACGTTCTAGCTGCAGCACTTCATGGCTAGGAGCAATCTTAAGGTATGAAGGTTTTCCTGGAGGAGGTGGGTATCTGAGTTGGAGAGCTATGCCACAATAAGCAGCTTTGAATTCAGCACAACTGAGACAAGTGTCATAATACCTTCCTATGCTGGCTATTAAAACCAACAGGGACTACTCCCAGAAAAGCTATTGAAGGTAAGAGAAAGAAAAGCCTGCTCTTAAAGGTCCCATGTGCAAAACTTCACCCGTTCCAGAGACCAACACAAAATCACCGGAAAGAAAGGTACATAGTCCTTTGGTAAAAGAGACTCACTTCATAAACTCTGAGCACATCTTAGAGAGGCAGGAGGTGGCTGGGACCACCTCCCCAGGGACTGAGACACCGGTGGCAGCCATTATTGTGACCTAGTACAAGCATGCTGACACAGACACTGGCAGACACCATTGGATTTCTTCCCCTCACCTGTTAGCACAGCGGTTTGCCCCATCCACTAGAGCACTGATTTAATCCAGCTCAGCCAGGGCAGGCAGCCTGCCCTAGGGACAGGCCCCACCCATCAGCAAGCCCACAGGGAACTTGTAGGCCTGTGTAGGTGGGGTGTATGGGACCTCTGCAGCAGGGATGAGTGGGTCTGTCTCCTCTAGGCAGGGCATCCACTAGGAGTGGGCCTGTGTTGGTAGAGTGTATGAGACCTCTGAGTGGGGAGAGTGGGTCTTTCTTGGTGGGGTGGGCTGTGTGCATGGGGCAGGACTGCATTGACTTGACAGGGTGTGTGGGCCCACTGGTGGTGGGGCTTATTGGCTGCAGCTGACTTGTGCCTCTGGCTTTCTCAAACAGCCACATAACAGATCTGCACCACCTTCCAACGCCTGAAACAATTGTGTGCTGCCAAGACTGGGGCCAGCCCCACCCAGCTGCACTCCCAAGAGAGCTGACAACAGCCTTGCAGACCTGAGGTCTACAGCAATTTTGAGCCCCTGAGCCAAGCAACCAGCCATGCTGGGGACCTGACTGACTTAACAGCCAAATAGCAGCAGATGTGTGCTATTAGACCTTACAGCAAGCTGTGCTGGGGCTCCTCATGCCCAATAAAGCAACTAAAGTAACTGAAGCAGCTGCACACAGCAAAGCCTTACAACTAGCTGGCCAGGGGACCACCCTGGCCTACCCATGCACCTAGCAAGAGCAACCCCGCTACAACAGAAGGGCACATGTAGTCCGCAGAGGGGACACTCCTGGAACATTTGGAACTGGTGATGAGAGGGAAGTACATTGCTGGGCCTCATAAGGCATGTTTTACATAAGGCCGTATCTCCAAGATCAGGAGATGTAGCTGATCTACCTAATATGTAGATATAAGCACAGAGAAATAGGCAAAATGAGGAGACAAAAGAAAACCTCCCAATAAGGGAGGACAAATCCTCAGAAAAAGAATTAAACAAAACAGAAATAAACAATCTACCTGATAAAGAGTATAAACTAATAGTCACAAGGATGCTTACTGATTTTGGGCGAAGATTAGACGAACACAGTGAGAACTTCAACAAAGAATTGGAAAATATAATAAAGAACCAGTCAGAATTGAAGAATACAACAATGGAAATGAAAATTCACTAAAGGGAATCAACAGCAGAGTAGATGATACAGAAGAACGGATCAGTGAGGTGGACAAAAGAGTAGAGGAAATCACCCAAGCTGGATAGAAAAAAGAAAAAAGAAATAAAAAGAATGAGGACAGTCTAAGGGACCTCTGGGACAACACCAAGTGTACTAATATCCATATTATAGGTGTCCTATAAGGAGAAGAGAGAGACAAAGGAGTAGAGAATATATTTGAAGAAATAGTAGCTGAAAACTTTCCTAACCTAAGGAAAGAAACAGACATCTAGGTACAGGAAACACAGAGAGCACCAAACAAGATAAACCCAGAGGCCCATACCAAGACAAATACTTAGAATGTCAAGAATTATAGATAAAGGGAGAATCCTAAAAGCTGCAAGAGAAAGGCAGCAAGTTACATACAAAGGAAACCCCACAAGGCTATCAACAGACTTCTCAGCAGAAACCTACAGGCTAGAAGGGAGTGGCATGTTATATTCAAAGTGCTGAAAGGAAAAAAACCTTCAGCCAAGAATACTGTACTCATATTTTGGTGGTGAACATGATGTAATCTATGCAGAAACAGAAGTACAATGATGTACATCCGAAATTTTTACAATGTTATAAACCAATGTTACTGCAATAAACAAAAAATTAAAAAAAAAAAAAAAGAATACTGTACTCGGCAAGGTTATTGTTCACAATGGAAGGAGAGGTAAAGAGTTTTACAGACAAGCAAAAACTAAAGGAGTTTATCACCAATAAACTAGCCTTATAAGAAATTTTAAAGGGACTTTTTAAGTGGAAAAGAAAAGATCACAAATAGGAATAAGAAAATTATCAAACGAACAAAATCACTGGTAAAGGCAAATACACAGTAAAGGTAGCAGAGCAACCACCTATGAAGCTAATATGAAGATCGAAAGACAGAAGTACTAAAATTATCTATCTCCATGATAAGAGGCTAAGGGATACAGACACACACAAAAAGAGGTTAAGTATAATATCAAAAACATAAAATGTCGGGGGAGGGGACTAAAAGAGTAGAGCTTTTAGTAAGAGGTCAAACTTAAGAGAACATCAACTTAACGTAGCTTGCTATTTACATAGATTATTATATAAGAACCTCATGGTAATCACAAATCAGAAACCTATAATAAATCCAAAAAAAAAAAATTAAGAGAAAGGAACCCGAACATAACAGTAAAGAAAGCCATCAAACCACAAGAGAAGAGAGCAAGACAAGAAGAAAGGAAGAGAGAAGAACTACTAAAACATTCAGAAAAAATGTAACAAAATGACAATAAGTACATACTTATCAATAGCTACTTTAAATGTCAATGGACTAAATGCTACAATCAAAAGTCTCAGGGTGGCTGATTGGATAAAAAAACAAGACCCATATATATGCTGTATACAAAAGACACACTTCAGAGCTAAAGACACTCATGCACTGAAAGTGAAGGGGTGGAAAAAGATACTCCATGCAAATGGCAATGAAAAGAAAACTGGGGTAGCAATACTTATCTCAGACAAAATAGACTTTAAAACAAAAAGTATAACAAGAGACAAAGAAGGGCACTCCATAACGATCAAAGGAACAGTCCAACAAGAGGATATAACACTTGTAAATATCTATGCATCCAACATAGATGCAGCTAAATATATAAAGCAATTATTAACAGACATAAAAGGAGAAATAGACAGTAACACAATAATAGTAGGGGACTTTAACACTCCACTTACACCAACGGATAGATCATCCAAACAGAAGATCAATAAGGAAACATTGGCCTTCAACAACACACTAGACCAGATGGACTTAGTAGATATATACAGAACATTTCATCCCCAAACCAAAGAATACACATTATTTCCCAATGCACATGAAACAATCTCCAGGATTGATCATGTTAGGCCACAAAACAAGTCTCCATAAATTTAAGAAGATTGAAATAATGCCAAGCATCTTTTCTGACCACAACAGTATGAAACTAGAAATCAACTAAAAGAAGAACACTGGAAAAGTAAAAAATATGTGGAGATTAAACAAAATGTTACTGAATAACTATTGGGGCAATGAAGAAATCAAAGGAGAAATCATAATATACCTGGAGACAAATGAAAAGGAAAACACAATGTGCCAAAATTTATGGGATACAGCAAAAGCAGTACTAAGAGGGAAGTTTGTAGCAATACAGGCCTACCTCAACAAACGAGAAAAGTCTCAAATGAACTATCTAACAGTGCATCTAAAGGAACTAGAAAAAGAAGAACAAACAAAACCCAGAATCGGTAGAAGGAATGAAGTAATAAACATCAGAGCAGAAATAAATGAAATAGAGACTAAAAAAACAATAGAAAAAATCAATGAAACTAAGAGCTGGTTCTTTGAAAAGATGAAGAAAATTGTCAAACCTTTAGCTAGACTCATCAAAAAAAAGAAAGAGAGAAGGCTCTAATAAATAAAATCGGAAGGGAAGAGGAGAAATTACAACAGACACCTCAGAAATAAAAAAGATTATAAGAGAATATTATGAATAGCTGTATGCCAATAAATTGGATACTACAGAAGAAATGGATAAATTCTTAGAATCATACAACCTTCCAAAACTGAATCAAGAAGAAATAGAGAATTTGAATATACCAATAATCAGTAAAGAGATTGAAACAGTAATCAAAAACCTCCCAAAAAGTAAAAGTCCAGGACCAGAGAGCTTCCCTGGTGAATTCTACCAAACATTCAAAGAAGACTTAATACCTATTCTTCTCAAACTCTTCCACAAAACTGAAGAGGAGGGGAAGTTTCCTAACTCGTTCTACGAGGCCAACATTACCCTGATACCAAAACCAGACAAGGACAAAACAAAAAAAAGAAAATACAAGCCAATATCACTGATGAACACTGATGCAAAAATCCTCAACAAAATACCAGCAAATCGAATACAACAATAAATTAAAAAGATCATACACCATGATCAAGTGAGATTTATTCCAGGAATGCAGGGATGCTTCAACATCCATAAATCAATCAACATGATACAACACATTAGCAAAATGAAGAATAAAAATCACATGATCATCTCAATGGCTACAGAGAAAGCATTCAGCAAAATACAGTATCCATTTATGATAAAAGCTCTGAATAAAATGGGTATAGAAGGAAAGTCCCTCAACATAATAAAAGCCATATATGACAAACCCACAGCTAATATCATATTCAACATTGAAAAGCTGAAAACTATCCCTCTAAGAATAGGAACCAGACAAGGACGCCCACTTTCGCCACTCTTTTTTTTTTTTAAAGATTTTATTTATTTATTTTTCCCCCCAAAGCCCCAGCAGATAGTTGTATGTCATAGCTGCACAACCTTCTAGTTGCTATATGTGGGACACGGCCTCAGCATGGCCGGAGAAGCGGTGCGTCGGTGCGCGCCCGGGATCCGAACCCGGGCCGCCAGCAGCGGAGCGTGTGCACTCAACCGCCAAGCCACGGGGCCGGCCCACGCCACTCTTTTTTAACATAGTACTGGAAGTCCTAGCCAGAGGAATCACTTAAGAAAAAGAAATGAAAGGGATCTAAATTGGAAAGGAAGAAGTGAAACTGTTACTATTTGCAGATGACATGGTTTTATATATAGAAAACCCTAAAGAATCCACCAAAAAACTATTGGAAATAATAAAAAAAATAGTAAAGTTGCAGGATACAAAATTAACCTGTAAAAATGAGTTGTGTTTCTATACACTAACAACGAAGTAGCAGAAAGAGAAATTAAGAATACAATCCCATTTACCATCACAACATAAAGAATAAAATACCTAGGAATAAATTTAACCAAAGAGGTGAAAGACCTGTACACTGAAAACTATAAAACATTGTTGGACGAAATTGAAGAAGACACACAGAAATGGAAAGATTGTCCATGCTCTTGGATTGGGAAAATTAACATACATGAAAATGTCCATACTTCCTAAAGCAATCTATAGATTCAATGCAATCCCTATCAAAGTTCCAATGACATTTTTCATAGAAATAGAACAAAGAATCCTGAAATTTATATAGAAAGACAAATACTCTGAATAGCTAAAGGAATCCTGAGAAAAAAGAACAAGGTTGGAGGTATCACACTCTCTGATTTCAAAATATACTATAAAGCTATAGTAATCAAAACAGCATGGCACTGGCACAAAAACAGACACACAGATCAATGGAACAGAATTGAGAGCCCAGAAATAAACCCACACATCTATGGACAGCTAATTTTTGACAAGGGAGCCAAGAACATGCAATGGAGAAAGGAAAGTTTCTTCAATAAATGGTGTTGGGAAAACTGGACAGCCACATGCAAAAGAATGAAAGTAGGCCATTATCTTACACCATACACAAACATTAATTCAAAATGGATTAAAGACTTGAATGTAAGACCTAAAACCATAAAACTTCTAGAAGAAAACATAGGTAGTATGCTCTTCAATATCAGTCTTAGCAGCATCTTTTTAATAACATGTCTTACAAGGCAAGGGAAACAAAAGAAAACATAAACAAATGGGACTACATCAAACTCAAAACCTTCTGCACAGCAAAGGAAACCATCAACAAAACCAAAAGACAACTTAACAATTGGGAGAAGATATTTGCAAACTGTATATCTGATAAGGGGTTAATATCCAAAATATATAAAGAACTCATACATCTCAACTACAAAGAAACAAACAACCCAATTAAAAAATGCTCAAAAGATCTGACCAGACATTTTTCCAAAGAAGATATACAGATGGTCAACAGGCACATGAAAAGATGTTCAACATCATTAACTATCAGGGAAATGCAAATCAAAACCACAATGAGATATCACGCCCCTCAGAATGGCTATAATTAACAAGATAGGAAACAACATGTGTTGGAGAGGATGTGGAGAGAAGGGAACTTTCACACACTGCTGGTGGGAGTGCAAACTGGTGCAGCCACTATGGAAAACGGTATGGAGATTCCTCAAAAAATTAAGAATAGAACTACCATATGATCCAGCTGTTCCACTGCTGGGTATTTATACAAAGAACATGAAAACATGAATGCATAAAGATATATGCATCCCTGTGTTCTTTGCAGCATTATTCACAATAGCCAAGACTTGGAAACAACCTAAGTGCCCATCAAGGGATGAATGAAGAAAGAAGGTGTGATATATATATACAATGGAATACTACTCAGCTATAAATAATGATGAAATCCTGCCATTTGCGACAACATGGATGGACCTTGAGTGTATTATTCTAAGTGAACAAGTCAGAGGGAGAAAGTCAAATACCATATAATCTCACTCATAAGTAGAAGATAAAAACAACAACAACAAACACACAGATACAGACTTTAGATTGGTGGTTACCAGAGGGGAAGGTGGAAGCAAGGAGGGTAAAAGGGATCACAGGGCACATGTCATGGGTGGATGGATGGATGGTAATTTGTCTTTGGGTGGTGAGCATGATGTAGTCTACACAGAAATCGAAATAGAAAGATGTACACCTGAAATTTATATAATGTTATCAACCAATGTTTCTTCAATTAAAAAAAATAAAGGAGGGCCGACCCTGTGGCTTAGCAGTTAAGTGTGCGTGCTCCGCTACTGGTGGCCCGGGTTCAGATCCTGGGCGCACACTAACGCACCGCTTCTCTGGCGGTGCTGAGGCCATGTCCCACATACAGCAACTAGAAGGATGTGAAACTATGACATACAACTATCTACTGGGGCTTTGGGGGGAAAAAAAAAAGGAGGAGGATTGGCAATAGATGTTAGCTCAGAGCTGGTCTTCCTCAGCAAAAAGAGGAGGATTAGCATGGATGTTAGCTCAGGGCTGATCTTCCTCAAAAAAAACGAAAGAAAGAAAGGAAGGAAGGAAGGAAGGAAGGAAGAAAGAAACCTCATAATGTCTCTGCTTTGTTTGGAGAAAGTCAAAAGAATATTATTCTGTTCATGTTGTGTAAAACATAAAGCACATCTTGCAAAAGCTAAAGGCCAAAATTTTTTATTTAGTCTTAGTTAAAAGTAAGGTAACTATAAGCATGAATTATATTTTATATGGAGGACTACTGTGAACTGAATAGTGGGGATTTCTTCCTTCCTTCTTTCCTCCCTTCCTTTTTCTCTCTCTGTCTTTTCCTTCTTTCTTCATTCTTATCTTTCTAATTATTTAGTCAACCAATTATTTTAGTTGCTAATGTTGAAGAACAAATCTATCTTGTGACTTCAAATCCCAGGCTATTTATTAAATGTCTCAATCAGATAAAAAGGAAAAGGTTGGAGACTATACATAGTTCTGTGATCACAGGAATATAATGGACAAAAATGACTACAGAGGCCATCCAGTTAGAGTAATGCAATTTTGAAATTTGAAAGTTACATATGCTGTTTGTATTCATCATAATTACAAATATTTGCTTTATGTTTACAATCAGTGTGATAGTCAATAGTTCTACAATTCTTTATTTAATCTCCCAGGAATGGAACCATCAACTCTGAAGTCTAAGATAACCACAAAAATTATATAAAATGCTTGTTTTAGCAAGTGTATTTGTTCAGTTCTACCACCAGAAAACGTCTCTTTACTGGGTAATGAAATTGCTCCCTTAAGCAGTAAGTGAACGCAATAGCTTTGTGTTGATTAATGCACTACTCTGCAAAGAAACTTAACAACTTTGTGCTCACTAACTCTAGTCTGGAAGTCTGACTTAAATCTGCAGTCTATTTGAAATAAAGATCACCTCAAGCAATTTAGATTGTTTGTCTAATTATAAGAAATATAATTAGAAGCTAGAAGGAAAGGGAAAAAAGGCCTTGATTAAACCTAATCAAGTGGTCAAGGCAAGGTAACTGATGTCTAAACACATTTACATCTGTAATGGAAATGATTGGTTACTAGGTCTTCAAAATCAGTGCTAGTCCAGGGGGTCCCTGTACCTGGAATAGCTTTCTGCTCCACATCTGTATATATGCAAATCCTGCCCATCTTTTACAAACTTTCTGCTAAATCCTACAGTTAGAAATAATCACTGCTTCAGGTAATCAAGTATCTCATGGTTATCTCTTAAATTCTTAAAAAATCTATCAGCATCAATCTTGAAGTACTGCAATATTCTAAAACTTCATTTTCTAAAGAACATTTCTTAAGAATTTTTAATGTCTTATTTATTTTTCTCAAAGGATATGAAAGGAATCTAAATACATATTTCACAACAACCAGTGTACATGTTTTCTTTCTCTTGTAGTTACATATTCTCTTAAACTACTGTTGTGTCTTTCTAAACCCTGAAATATGTCATTTCCCATTCTTTCTCTGCCAATGTCTACCAAATGTCTGTTTCTCTCATTTTCTCCCTTCTCTTATCTTTTCTCTTTTAGTTATAGAGATGATTTAGCCTTTCTTTCCTCTAGAAGTTGGAATTTTAGCAGACAAAAACAACATTATCCCTGGCAGGAAGGAAAAGCTGCAAGTCAATGAATACCTCATGTTAATATTTGTGGCTTATTATCTTCAGAGTCAATACAAATGCTCATTGAGAAACTACTGTGTGTCAGACCCTGTACCAAGTGGATACTGGAGATATAATCATGAACAATAGAGATATAATAGTGACTATCATGCTCTGCTTTCCTAGAACTGATAATGTTGTGGGGAATCCAGACAAGTAAACAAGCAGTTTCAAAACATTATGATAACTAATTTTATGAATATTTCTGAGGGAGGTACGTGGTGCAGTGGAAGGAGGATATTGAAGAGTGTTCAGGATGAGGCCCTAATGAGACAGGAATGTTTAGGGAGCTACAAGTCATTGATTTTCCAGAAACATAACGTTTGATAACTGAGATTTCAGAATGGAGAGGTAATTTGAGAACATATCACAACAATCTTACACGATGTTATGGAACTCTACCATTAAATTTTATTTTCTTTTAGTATGTATCCTTCCCCGTTATTAACACTTTGAGAGCAGAGACTCTGTTTTACTCACATTTCTATGTTGCAACATGTCAAACACAGCATCTGACACAGAGTAGGTTCTCATTAAATCTTTCTATGGTTTTCATTATATGAATTACTTCTCCTATTAATGATAAGTTATACTCTTCATTAGCCTCCCTGCCTACTAACTTAGAACTATCCTTTGTGACTCAATTGTTTTAGTGTTCCTGATCTGTTGAAACATCCTGTCAAATAACATGTGAATAATAATACTGGAGTTTAGACTTGAATGATAGCTTATATCATCCACACGAAGAACTTCAAACTGAAAGACATGAGACAGCTCATCCAAAAGCATCAATTAGAAGTAAAAATTGCCCATCTATAGCATGCCTTCTGTTTCAGGCTTCCTTCATTGTCTGCCTCCTGTCTCAGAGAATGAGACAAAAAACTGAAAGACATACTTGAGACAACCAGAAAACAATTTCTCTACCATCATTTCTCCAAATCCCTAAGGGATGTTGCATCCTAGATGGTAGTAGTTTTATAGGTAGTAGTTATTAGCAGAACTGTTTCTAATAATAGAAACTCAAAAACTTCTTATAGATGCTGTGAATTGTTGTTTTCATGGATTCAATTGAATCCAAGTCAAAAAACTTGTTCTTGGGAGCCAAAGAATATACTGCCTCATTAGAGAAGAGATGATCAGGTATATGTTCAAACCTCGAATTTAAATTGGGAGTATTATTTCCAGTTGTATATCTGAGTTCCAGATTCTAGCCACTTAGAAGAACTGAGTTCTACGAACGAACTCTACTCCCTTTCTGTAGGCAGAAACCATACCTGAATGTATTTCACATTTTTTCAAGAATAAGTTAAAAAAATAAAGGAAATTTGAGAGGAAAAGGAAAGGCAAGATCATCTAGAAAGCACAGGGTATTATTTGTGGCAGAGTAATTATCTGCTAATTGTGTAATTAATGCAATTGTCAATTGTGTTAACTGTGCCCCAGTATCCATTCTCACTGGTCTCCTTCCCCGCCAAGATTTTAGATGGGCACGTGAACACCTAGTTAGAGACATCACTACCTATCCTCTCTTGCAGATACGTGTGGCCATCTGACTAAATTTTGGACCTTGGTATGTAAACTGAAGTGATAAATGCAACTTGGGATACACATGTTTATAAAGAAATATACACAAATTTTTTTAAAAAGCATATTAATAATGACTTGGACTAAAACCTCAGAAAATAATTTCACATAAATAAGTATACAAATAAACAAAGAGTTCGCATTATTAGAGTTTGACAATGCAGAATTTGAAGTAAAAAACACTAAGTTGGAAGAAAATAATTATTTTATATTTATAAAGTTTATAATCTGTTACAAAAAGATGAGAGGATAAAAATGTATGTGCTGAGTAATATAGCACTTGAATATATAGAGGAAAACTCTTAATTCACGGAGAAATTGATAGAATTTCAATTCTATCAATTGAGATGGGAGATTTCAATTGATAGAACTGATAAATAAAAATGGGAGAAAATAATAGACATCTCAGTTCTTAATAGTTTACGTGAACACAAACATAATTACAGAGAGTACTCAAATGTTATGATTAATAAACAAGTTGAAATATATGCTATACTTTGTATACCTTTTATCACCACCACGGAAATAATTAAAATATTATAAATATAATGGTCCTTCATAAATTCCATGAAGCAGAAATTATGTAGGCCATGTCTCTGACCAAAAAAAAAAAAATACTAGAAATATATTTTTAAAAGCTTCAACAAACAGGCACAAGGAAACCATATTTTAAAAAGAAGACCCATTGTAATTTTTGAAATAAACAGAAAACGGAAAGAAGTTCTGACTATAGATATAATAAGAAAAATAATATAGCAAAAGCTGAAACGTTAGGAACGTTCACATCTAAAATGCTTTGAACTTCAACATAGAGAAGCAATAAAATGAAATAAGAACTTAACTCAAAAATTATAAAAATAATTAAAAGAAAACTCATGGAAATGTACGGGAAAGAAATAATGAAGGCAAGAGAAGTCTTGCTTCAGGATTTTGATCTGATTCTGCATCTCTTATATTCTTTATTGCAATTACAATAATAAAATAAAAACTAGGATTAAAATCACATTTTCAAAATAAAATATTAAAGAGTGTCATCCATGCTTAGAAAATTTTAAGAATTATTATACAAAGTGATATAGGTAGAACAGATTGACTGAAGGACTGACCAGTTTATAACTAATGGATTATAGAAGAAGATTTGGTCTAGGATATGAGTGATTACTTGTGTAGTAGAATCCTGTTGAATCGACATCGGTCTTAGCAACATCTTTTCTAACACCACATCTGACCGGGCAAGAGAAACAATAGAAAAAATAAACAAATGGGACTACATCAAACTAAAAAGCTTCTGCACAGCAAAGGAAACCATCAACAAAACGAAAAGACAACCTAACAATTGGGAGAAGATATTTGCAAACCATACATCTGATAAGGGCTTAATCTCCAAAATATATAAAGAACTCATGCATCTCAACAACAAAAACTACCAACCCAATTAAAAATGGGCAAAAGACCTGAACAGACATTTCTCCAAAGAAGATATACAGATGGCCAACAGACACATGAAAAGATGTTCAAAATCACTAACTATCAGGGAAATGCAAATCAAAACTACAATGAGATATCACCTCACGCCTGTCAGAATGGCTATAATTAACAAGACAGGAAACAACATGTGTTGGAGAGGATGTGGAGAGAAGGGAACTCTCATACACTGCTGGTGGGAGTGCAAACTGGTGCAGCCACTATGGAAAACAGTATGGAGATTCCTCAAAAAATCAAGGATAGAACTACCATATGATCCAGCTATTCCACTGTTGGGTATTTATCCAAAGAACTTGAAAACACCAATTTGCAAAGGTACATGCACCCCTGTGTTCATTGCAGCCTTATTCACAATAGCCAAGACTTGGAAGCAACCTAAGTGCCCATCAAGGGACGAATGGATAAAGAAGCTGTGGTATATATACACAATGGAATACTACTTAGCCATAAGAAACTAAATCCAGCCATTTGTGACAACATGGATGGACATTGAGGGTATAATGCAAAGTGAAATAAGTCAGAGGGAGAAGGCCAAATACCATATGATTTCCTTCATTAAGTAGTAGATAATAACAACAATAAACAAACACATAGGGACAGAGATTGGATTGGTGGTTACCAGAGGGGAAGGGGGGAGGGAGGAGGGTGAAAGGGATAATTTGGTACATGTGTGTGGTGATGGGTTGTAATTAGTATTTTGGTGGTGAACATGATGTAGTCCATGCAGAAATAGAAGTACAATGATGTACACCTGAAATTTTTGCAATGTTATAAACCAATGTTACTGAAAAAAAAAAAAAAAAAAAAAAATAAATAAAAAAAAAAAAAAAAAAAAAGAATGTCTAGACAATAACAAAACAACAAATGACCTTGTGAAGAGTAATGACCACAAGTATTTGACCTCATAGAGTGTTTCCCAAAGTTACCTAATAATAAGAAGCATCTTGCTGTTTGTTAAACTTATAGGTTACCAGAACTCCCCTGGAGATTCTGACTCAGGAGATTTGGGTAGAGCCCAGGAATGTACATTTGTAACAAGCACTCCCAAGTGGATCATCTTCAGGTAAGTTACTGGAAACTTTTGCTTAAGAAACCACTGTTTCTGTATAATTTCTTGCCTAGGAAATCACTTTCAATTTGCAAGGCAGATAGTTAAGCATAGCGATTAGAAGGACAGACTTTAGGCTCTGATATTTCTTTATATTGTCATTTTGGGCAAGTTACTAAATCTTTCTAAACTACAACTACCTTACCTAGTTTCCAGAATTTTAAGAATTAAATGAGATAATATTATAATGCACTTAGCAAAATGCCTGCACATTTTAAGTGCCTATTTATTGTTAGCTGTTCTTATTCTTATTTGCTCAAGCACTCAGCACAAGTTATTATATTAATTCCCACAACAACCTTGTGAGACAGAAACTATGTTTAATTCCCAATGTAATGGTAAATGGCACAGCAGGAATTCAAATCCAGGTCTATGTGATTGGAGAGCCCACATTACCTAAATATGGAATTATGTTAGATTTCACCATAAATGCCCATGTTTTAAAACATCACAAAAATAAAAGGTCAATTAAATAATAATCAAGAAAGCTATATATATATATATATATATATATATATATATATATATCAGAGTCAACACCATTTATATATGGAGCACTTACAATTGAGTAAGAAAAGACTGAAAATACCATTTTTATGTGGATGAAGACAAGTCTCAAAAACGAAATAAAAACAAAAATTGCTCTAGCAATCAAATAAATGTTTTACTTGTTGTTAGCAAAGATATGAAAAATGCTTATTCTCAAAAGTAGGGATCAGGCATAATTGTATACTGTCAGTGACATTTAAATTAGTGCAACTTTGCTGTAAGTTGATTTGACAAATATATCAAAAGCCATAAATTTGCATAATTGTTGATTCAGTTATTTCACCACTATGAAATATGGAATGTTTATCTATAAGGATCTGGATGTGACAATTCTGTATATAAAAGTGAAAAATTATAAAATAATCTAAACATTTAACATTTAAAAGTTGAGTGGATAAGATATTTGATGTTATATACGTCTTGTGAAATAGTGGGTAGCTTTTACAAGCCGTGTTTTTGGGAATTTTAAAAAAATATTGAAAATGCTTACATTATGAGTGTACTTCTAGAAGAATGACAGACTAGATACACCGGGGTTTTTAGAGTAGAGAAGTCCTTTCACTTGGAGCCTACAAAAATGTAGTTTTTGTGTTGTTGCTGGACTCTCAGGTGACAAGAAAAAAAAAACAGAAAAGTCATGAACTGAAAAGAGAGTGATGATTTTCAGAAGATGAGAAGAGATAGGATCTATTGTATGGGTAGAAGGGCTGATCTTGGCCATAAAGCATAGTTCATTCACAGTAATAAGAGGGAAGGCAAAGTATATGGACACCAATGCTCATGGGTAAGTCGATGTAGTGCCAGGTCTTTTGTGGGATATCTCTTCTGATTGCTTCTGTTTTCTCAGTGAAATTGGAAGTAATGTCATCAACAAAGAGTATCAGAGAGGTCGTGGGGGATGTTCAAAGAGAGAAGAGATGTGAAGTTATTCAGAAAAGAGCAATGAAGAACGAGAATGGACTAAAGAAATATGCCATAATTGTTGGGCAGCATTTCAGATATAGTGAAGTTATTATGGTGACTTCAAAGTTAGACCGCTGTACATGGTTATTTGTCTTGCTCCAACCACAGGTACAGCTGTTAATGGCAGAGAATTGGATTTAACCAAGGCTGAGGTATTGTCACAGGATTATAAAATAGAGGAAGGGAATTGAGACTCTATGCCATGCAGTGATTAGAATAATTAGTCAAGGGATGTAAGCAGGTAAGGAAGGAAGCTAGAAATTCAGAAGTGTGAGATAAATGAGTCTCAGGAAAGCATCTTCACACCTATAAGATTCGTATGTGCTCAATCTATAGATAACACACCTTTGAAGGTATTAACTGAGGTGAGAAAATAGCAGTGTCGTGAAATAGAAAAAAAAAGTAAAGATTTTGATTGTTTTCTTAAATAAGGTGAGGGTTCATAAGGGTTCATTTTTCAATACTTCGTAATTTATCAATATGCTATGTGTGTACTGTTTATTTATCAAGCTTTACATGATTAAAAATTTAAGAAACAAACGCGTTCTTATATAATTAATGAGAATACTATGAAAATTATAATTACTCAAAATAACACCTTCTCTCCAAGACCTTCTTGAACCAGTAAACCATTATGCCCTGGTCAGGCTCTTTGATTTTATATCACTTACTTCCACACAGAACATTTCAGCATCTGATATTATCTCA
This sequence comes from Ceratotherium simum simum, assembly GCF_057802395.1. Classification (NCBI taxonomy): domain Eukaryota; kingdom Metazoa; phylum Chordata; class Mammalia; order Perissodactyla; family Rhinocerotidae; genus Ceratotherium; species Ceratotherium simum. The sequence goes on along the minus strand of NC_141928.1, from coordinate 31,226,777 downwards.
CTTGCTAATTTGTGAACATGCATATTGCTGTCTCCCCTTGCTATAGTGGGAGTTCCTTCAGGCAAGGGAATCCATCTCATTTGCTATCGTATTTCCATTGCTGGTGCCTGACTTGTTGTAGATTTTCACATTTTTTGATGGACTAATCTTGTTAAAATGTATATGCTTAGAAAGAGATGTGTACAAAGATGATGTATCAAAAAGAGAGCTATTAACAGTGTTTATAATTGGGTATAAGCTTCTAGGTGATTTTCATTTTCTTTACATTCTTGTATCAAGCTTCATTCTCGAAATGAGGTAGCATATCTTCTTCAAGGTAGTTATTTTCATCTATAGTTACACAAAAGGGCTGGGAAGCTTCAGAAGAAAAAAAATATGTAAAAAAAAAAATTTTGGCGTACATAGACATGTTTCATGGTTTGAGGCACTCAGCATGTTTAGAGTTTCCTAACCTAAGGGTTGAGTTTCCAAAAGGTTAGTCATACCAAATATTGGTTGCGTGTATTACATGCCTTGTTCTTGAAACATGGTTCTAATTCAGCTTGATAATAAACAGTTGAACTAAGGAGCAAAAATACCTGACTGATGTCCATAAGACATTGTCTCAGTTACTTCTATAAACGTTTCGGATCCAAGCTGTTTTGCTGTGGATACATACCCCAGGCTGAAGGTGACTCAGTCAGAGGGAATTATCTCTTTTTGCTTTACAGGAATTAAGAGGTAGAAGGTTGATGAGTGTCTCAAGGCTTGCTGCCCAGAGGAACTAGATTAGTAATGTCTATAGCATGTTTATTTGTGGCAGAGGTCTAATTCTAGGAAAAGCATGTTATTTCCAGCTCAGATCCAGTGGGGCCAGGAGATAGTTGGATTTAGTGGAACAGACACTAATTAGAGTTATAGGGTCAGAGGTACCAACAGCTTGGTTAGCAGAGACAACGGTAATGGAAACAGATCTCTAGCTCACCTCACAACAAAGTGAGAGAATCTTGACTCAGTGGGAGAATGGAAAGTGGTGGAGTCAGCAGAGACAAGGACAATGAGCGTTGCTATTGGCAGGTCAGGGTAGGACTACCAGGGAGTCTCCAGCAAAAGTAGAGGCAGTAATTGATAACTAGAAGTAACCTAGGAAATCTCGCTACTTCCCAGGACCTTTGTTTCCTTATCTGTTTAATGAAGACAAAATAATAAGTACTTCATTCATTTATTATAATTAAAAATGATAAGATATATAAAGCCACAACAAAAATGTAGAATAGAAGGCCCTCAGTGAACTAGCTTTTGTAATGATTATTACTATCATTACTATTAAAGATATAGTTATAATATACAATAGGAAGTGGATATCGTGAATGCGTGCATAAATGTGGGTGTTGATACAGATTTAAGCGTGTCCATTATATACAAAAGTAATGCTTCATAAAAAACAATGACAAAAACCAATGTCTTAAAACAATAAGTATTTATTAAAATCTTGAATTAGAGAGCCAGCTGATGATTCTTCAGTTCTTGGTTGGGCTTACGTACGCCTCAGTGTTCAGCTGGTAGGTCATCTGTGATTGCCTTTATTGATCTCTCCCACACGTCTGGGGCTTGGGCTGGGATAACTGGGCTGATGCAGTTCTAATTCACATGATGTCTTATCCCCCAGCAGACTAGCCCATGCTTATCATGGCAGAGGCAGGGTTTCAAAAGAGGGGAAAGATATCCACAGGCCTCTTGAAGGAGAGAATTAGACTGTCACATTGTCACCTCCACTGTATTCTGTTGGCCAAAGCAAGTCAGAAAGCCATCACAACGAAAGAGTAAATGAGGAGTGAAGGGGCCTAAATGTTACTGGGCAAAAGGCATGGATCTTGGGAGGTAATTCATTGCAGCCATCAATGCAGTTAACATACTCCAATAAGTTACCATCTCTGAGTAGATAGTCTCTTTATGGTCATCATTTTTAAATTGTTTTCATATATTTTTCTCTATTTTGTAAATTTAATGCAGTGAATTTATACCTCTTTTAAGATCCAAAAATGATAAAATATTTAAAATAAGAATAGTTGCATAAGTATTTCATTGTAATTTAAGTTGTTTTTTCAGAAGTTGAAATATAAAGTTCTTGAGTAATTTGTGGGCACCAAGAATTAAAAACATAAAACGTGAGGAAAGAAGGGAAGGAATTGAATTGGAAGCTCTGTCATTTGATTAATAAACCATATTTTTTTCCCTGGCAATAATTATAGACTTTAACACCTAGAATTCACCACCATCTGCTTAATGCTAAATGAATGAATCCTGGCTAACCACTGTCACACACCTGAGATATTTTTGTACTATATTTATGGATAGCACAGTTTTGAAGGTATTAATTGAGATGAGAAAAAAAGCAGTTTCCTGAAATAGAAATCAAAAGTAATTTACAGGGGCCTGCTCCATGGCTTGGTGGTTGAGTGTGTGCGCTTCGCTACTGGTGGCCCAGGTGCGAATCCCGGGTGCGCACTGACGCACCGCTTGTCCGGCCATGCTGCGGCGGCATCCCACGTACAGCAACTAAAAAAGGGATGTGCAGCTGTGACGTACAACTATCTACTGGGGCTTTGGAGAGAAAGGGGGAAAAAAAAAAAGAGGAGGATTGGCAATGGATGTTAGCTCAGAGCCGGTCTTCCTCAGCAAAAAGAGGAGGATTGGCATGGATGTTAGCTCAGAGCTGATCTTCCTCACAAAAATAAATAAAAAGTAACTTACAAAATTTAACATCACTATTCTGTGTAACACTAAATAAGGTATCCCTATAGTCAAGGAAAGCAGCTTCTTGATTTACAAACATAACCTAATTGGAGGGAAAAAAAAAAACAATCTGGTCCTGGATTTGTCTTTTACAAAGTGACCTTAGAAAAGAACTTTCCAGAGACGAAGTCAAGATGGCGGCATAGGCAGACTCTGAACTCACCTCCTCCCGCGGACACAGCCAATTTACAACTACGTGTGGAAAAATTACCCCTGAGACAGAACTGAAAACTGGATAAGAGGAACTCCTGCAACAACGGACAATCCTAATTGAGGTAGAAGAGGCAGAGACTCCCTTCTGAAGAGGAAAAATGCCGCCTTCACAAGCCGCAGCGCCTCACGGCCGCCCAGGAGCAGCCCACAGGTACGTAGCCTCCCTGGAGGCGCGGGGCCCTGAGCCGGGGAGCGCCCCCGCTGTGGGCATTTTGTGGACCCAGCACAATCGAGACCAGTGGCCTAATATCTGACTTTGCCTGCTACTAAAACATTGGGGAATACCCCTGTTGGGAGAGAGGGAGAATCTCCCTCTGCCCTTTTCCTTAAGGTTATTATGGCTGGCCAAATAATTAACAAGACAGGTTAGCAGGAGAAAATAATACCAAGTTTAATAACATGTATACATGGGAGAAACTCAGAAATGAGCAACTCGTCCCTCTGTCTAAGCTGCCCGCTTAAGTATTGTAGCTAAAGGCGAGGAAGATGTCGGGGGTGGGTAGTGGTCTGGGACCTCAGAGGGCAAGAAGACAACTCACGTGGAGATAGAAATGCAAATGTTTGCCTGACAACTCTTCTCAGGGTCATCTATAGATAATGTGGTCAGGGAGAGATAGAGTTTTTGATAAAAGGGTCTTGGTGCCTTTCCTATTGTAACCTCTATCCTACATTATCTTTACAGCCATCATGATAATAACTCCTTCCTGAAAGAGATCTTTTGTTTTCAATTCTTTAGGCAGTTTGGGAGGGGAAACTCAAATATTCTTCCTGAGTTCTCTGAGTCCTTATTGTCTTCAGCTCGAAATAATCTGCATACCAGAGTGGTGCCTCCTGGGGTAGCTTGCCCTGAGCACCATCACCCCCAGAAAAGCTGGTTCACAAAGAAATTAAAACCGGCTCTTAAAGGGGCCACACGCAAACTCACCCATTTCAGAAAGCAACCTAAAATTACCAGAAACAAAGGTGCACAGTACTTTGGTGAAAAGAGACTCACCTGATAGGCCCTGAGTGCATCTCAGTGGGGGGTGAGACCTCGCCAGGGACTGGGACATTGGCGGCAGCCATTGTTGTGGCCTGGTGTGCGTGTGCTGACACAGACGCCATTGGAGTTCTCCCTGAGACCTGCTAGCCCAGGGTCTGCCCCACCGCTACAGCACCGATTTAATCCAGCTCAGCCAGGGCAGGCAGCCCATCCTAGAGACTGGCCCCACCCAACAACAAGCTCTCAGGCAACTTGTGGGCCTGCATAGATTGGTGACTGGATTCTCTGCAGCCTGGCAACGGAGACGACTTCAGTGGGGCAGGGCGTGCACAAGGAGCGGGTGCATAGTGTGGGGCGGTGGTGGAGTGTGTCGGGCTCCTGCTGTGGAGAGACTGGGTCCATTTCAGGAGGTCGGGGCAGGCACACGGGGCAGGACTGTGTTGACTGTGTGTGTGGACCTGTGGGTGGCAGGGCTTGTCAGCTGCAGAAGACTTGTGCTTCTCAAAGACCCACATACGGGGTTTGCCCCACCTTCCAAAGCCTGAAACAATTGGGTGCTTCCGTGCCTGAGGCCAGCCCCACACAGCTGCAATCATCAGAGAGCTGACAAGAGACCTAAAGGCTGGAGGCTTATAGCAATTGTAAGGCCCTGAGCCTAACAACCTGCCACGCTGGGGGCCTACTCACTTAAAAGAAATACTGCAACACAAATGTGGTATTAGAACTTGCAGCCAACTGTGCTCGGGCTCCACACACCAGATAAAGAGATTGAAGGGTCCACAACAACTACAAGCAGCTGAGCATTACAACAGCTGGCCAGGAGCATAACTCGGCCTCCCTGGGCGCCTACAGGGAGAGCAAACAGGCAACCACAGGAGGACACACGTAGCCCACATAGGGGTCACCCCTGGAACATTGAGAACTGAGGGAAGCACACTGCAGGCCCCCTAAGGCATGACTTACATAAGGTCACCTGTCCAACAGCAGGAGACATAGCTGACCTACCTAATACATAGACACAAGCACAGGGAAAGAGGCAAAATGAGGAGGCACAGGAATACATTCCAAATAAGGGAACAGGACAAAACCCCAGAAAAGGAACTGAGTGAAACAGAAATGAGCAACCTACCTGACAGAGAGTTCAAACAAAGAGTGTTAAGGATGCTCACTGATCTGGGGAGAAGAATAGATGATCTCAGTGAATATGTCAATAAAGAAATGGAAGATATAAAAAAGAACCAATCAGAAATAAAGAATACAATACTCGAAATGAGAAATTCACTAGAGGGACTCAAAAGCAGAGTAGAGGATACAGAAGAACGGATCTGCGAGCTGGATGAAAGACTAGAGGAAATTACCCAAGCTGAACAGGTAAAAGAGAAAAGAATTAAAAAGAGTGAGGACAGTCTAAGGGACCTCTGTGACAACATCAAGTGCACGAACATCCGTGTTATAGGTGTCCTGGAAGGAGAAGAGCGAGACAAAGGGGCATCAAAATGTCCAGAATTAAAGATAAAGAGAGAATCCTAAAAGCCGAAAGAGAAAGTCAAGTTACATACAAAGGAAACCCCATAAGGCTATCAGCGGACTTCTCAGTAGAAACCTCACAGGCTAGAAGAGAATGGTACGATATATTTAAAGTGCTAAAAGGGAAAAACTTACAGCCAGAATACTCTACCCAGCAAGGTTATCATTCAAAATGGAAGGAGAGATCAAAAATTTCCCAGACAAGCAAAAATTAAAGGAGTTTGTCACCAAGAAACCAGTGCTACAAGAAATGTTAAAGGGACTGATTTAAGGGGAAAAGAGAAGACCACAAATAGGGAGAATTATCTATTTCCATGATAAGAGGGTAATGGATACAAATGCACAAAAAAGAGATTAGATATGATATCAAAAACATAAAAGGAGGGAGGAGAGGAGTTAAAGAGTAGAGCTTTCAGACAGAGGTCAAACTAAAGACACGATCAATTCTGTATAGAAGAAGAAAGGAACAGAGAAGGACTACTAAAACACTGAGAAAAAAGAAAAAAGAAGAAGAAAAAAAAAGTTAAAAAATGGCAGTAAGTACATACTTATCAATAGCTACTTTAAATGTCAATGGACTAAATGCTCCAATTAAAAGGCATAGGGTGGGTGATTGGATAAAAAAACAAGACTCATATATATGCTGCATACAAGAGACACACTTCAGACCTAAAGACACTCACAAACTGAAAGTGAAGGGATGGAAAAACATACTCCATGCAAATGGCAATGAAAAGAAAGCTGGGGTAGCAGTACTCATATCACACAAAACAGACTTTAAAACAAAAACTGTGAAAAGAGACAAAGAAGGGCATTACATAATGATCAAGGGAACAATCCAACAAGAGGATATAACACTTGTAAACATCTACGCACCCAATGTAGGTGCACATAAATATATAAAACTGTTATTAACAGACACGAAAAGAGAAACAGACAGTAACACAATAATAGTAGGGAACTTTAACACTCCACTTACACCAACGGATAGATCATCCAAACAGATCAATAAGGAAACATTGGCCTTAAATGACACACTAGAACAGATGGACCTAGGAGATATATACAGAGCATTCCATCCAAAAACTGAAGAATACATGTTGTTTTCAAATGCACATGGAACATTTTCCAGGATTGATCACATATTAGGCCACAAAACAAGTCTCCATAAATTTAAGAAGATTGAAATAATACCAAGCATCTTTTCTGACCACAACGGTATGAAACTGGAAATCAACTATAGGAAGAAAATCAGAAAAGCCACAAATATGTGGAGATTAAACAAAATGCTACTGAACAACGACTGGGTCAATGAAGAAATCAAAGAAGAAATCAAAAAATACCTGGAGACAAATGTAAATGAAATTACGACATGCCAGAATTTATGGGATACAGCAAAAGCGGTTCTAAGAGGGAAGTTTATAGCAATACAGGTCTATCTCAACAAACAAGAAAAATCTCTAATAAACAATCTAAGAGTGCAACTAAAGGAACTGGAGAAAGAAGAACAAATAAAACCCCAAATCAGTAGAAGAAGGGAAATAATAAAAATCAGAGCAGAAATAAATGAAATAGAGAACAAAAAAAAAAAAGAAAAAAAATAAAAAAACCAAGAGCTGGTTCTTTGAAAAGATAAACAAAATTGACAAACCTTTAGCTAGACGCACCAAGAAAAAAAGAGAGAAGGCACAAATAAGTAAAATCAGAAATGAAAGAGGAAAAATTACAACAGACACCTCAGAAATACAAAAGATTATAAGAGAATACTATGAAAAGCTATATGCCAACCAATTCCACAATCTGGAAGAAATGGATGAATTCTTAGAATGATACAACCTTCCAAAACTGGATCAAGAAGAAGTAGAGAATTTGAATAGACCAATCACCAGTAAGGAGATTGAAACAGTAATCAAAAACCTCCCCAAAAATAAAAGTCCAGGACCAGACGGCTTCCCTGGGGAATTCTACCAAACATTCAAAAAAGACTTAATACCTATCCTTCTCAAACTCTTCCAAAAAATTGAGGAGGGGCGGGAAGCTCCCTAACTCATTCTACAAAGCTGACATTACCCTGATACCAAAACCAGACAAGGACAACACAAAAAAAGAAAATTACAGGCCAATATCACTGATGAACATAGATGCAACAATCCTCAACAAAATACTAGCAAATCGCATACAACAATACGTTAAAAAGATTATACACCACGATCAAGTGTGATTTGTTCCAGATATGAAGGGATGGTCCAACATTCACAAATCAACCAGTGTAATACACCACATTAATAAAATGAAGAATAAAAATCACATGATCATCTCAATAGATGCAGAGAAAGCATTTGACAAGATACAGCATCCATTTATGATAAAAACTCTGAATATAATGGGTATAGAAGGAAAGTACCTCAACATAATAAAGGTCATATATGAGAAACCCACAACTAATATCATCCTCAATGGTGAAAATCTGAAAGCTATCCCTCTAAGAACAGGAACCAGACAAGGATGCCCACTGTCACCACTCCTATTTAACATAGTACTGGAAGACCTAGCCAGAGCAATCAGGCAAGAGAAAGAAATAAAAGGGATCCAAATTGGAAAGGAAGAAGTGAAACTGTCACTATTTGCAGATGACATGATTTTATATACAGAAAACCCTAAAGAATCCACCAGAAAACTTTTAGAAGTAATAAATGAATATGATTGCAGGATACAAAATCAACATACAAAAATCAGTTGCATTTCTATACACTACCAACGAAGTAGCAGAAAGAGAAATTAAGAATACCATCCCATTTACAATTGCAACAAAAACAATAAAATACCTAGGAATAAACTTAACCAAAGAGGTGAAAGAGCTGTACACAGAAAACTATAAAATATTGCTGAAAGAAATTGAAGAAGACACAAAGAAATGGAAAGGTATTCTGTACTCTTGGATTGGAAGAATTAACATAGTTAAGATGTCCATACTTCCTAAAGCCATCTATAGATTCAATGCAATCCCTATCAAAGTTCCAACACATTTTTCACAGAAATAGAACAAAGAATCCTAAAATTTATATGGAACAACAAAAGACCCCGAATAGGTAAAGGAATCCTGAGAAAAAAGAACAAAGCTGGAGGTATCACACTCCCTGATTTCAAAATATACTACAAAGCTATAGTAACCAAAACTGCATGGTACTGGCACAAAAACAGACACACAGATCAATGGAATAGAATGGAAAGCCCAGAAATAAACCCATACATCTGTGGACAGCTAATCTTTGACAAAGGAGCCAAGAACATACAATGGAGAAAAGAAAGTCTCTTCAACAAATGGTGTTGGGAAAACTGGATAGCCACATGCAAAAAAATGAAAGTAGACCTTACCTTACACCATACACAAAAATTAACTCCAAATGGATTAAAGACTTGAATGTAAGACCTGAAACTATGAAACTTCTAGAAAAAAACATAGGCAGTACGCTCTTCGACATTGGTCTTAGCAACATATTTTCAAGCACCACGTCTGACCGGGCAAGAGAAACAATAGAAAAAATAAACAAATGGGACTACATCAAACTAAAAAGCTTCTGCACAGCAAAGGAAACCATCAACAAAATGAAAAGACAACCTAACAATTGTGAGAAGATATTTGCAAATCATACATCTGATAAGGGCTTAATCTCCAAAATATATAAAGAACTCATGCATCTGAACAACAAAAACATTACCAACCCAATTAAAAAATGGGCAAAAGACCTGAACAGACATTTCTCCAAAGAAGATATACAGATGGCCAACAGAGACATGAAAAGATGTTCAAAATCATTAACTATCAGGGAAATGCAAATCAAAACTACAATGTGATATCACCTCACTCGTCAGAATGGCTATAATTAACAAGACAGGAAACAACATATGTTGGAGAGGATGTGGTGAGAAGGGAACTCTCATACACTGCTGGTGGGAGTGCAAACTGGTGCAGCCACTATGGAAAACAGTATGGAGATTCCTCAGAAAATCAAGGGTAGAACTACCATATGATCCAGCTATTCCACTGCTGGGTATTTATCCAAAGAACTTGAAAACACCAATACGTAATGATACATGCACCCTTGTGTTCATTGCAGCGTTATTCACAATAGCCACGACTTGGAAGCAACCTAAGTGCCCATCAAGGGACAAATGGATAAAGAAGACGTGGTATATATACACAATGGAATACTACTCAGCCATAAGAAACGATGAAATCCAGCCGTTTGTGACAACATGGATGGACATTGAGGGTATTATGCAAAGTGAAATAAGTCAGAGGGAGAAGGTCAAATACCGTATGATTTCCTTCATTAAGTAGTAGATAATAACAACAATAAACAAACACATAGAGACAGAGATTGGATTGGTGGTTACCAGAGGGGAAGGGGGGAGGGAGGAGAGTGAAAGGGATAATTCGGCACATGTGTGTGGTGATGGGTTGTAATTAGTATTTGGGTGGTGAACATGATGTAATCTATGCAGAATTAGAAGTATAATGATGTACACCTGAAATTTATACAATGTTATAAACCAATGTTACTGCAATAAACAAAAACAAAAAAACAAAAAACCAAAAAAAAAAACAAAAAAAAAGGAAAGAACTTTCCATAGTTGAGGTTTAGTTGTCCCATCCATAAAATTAAGAGATTGCGTTAAAATTCTAAGTCACTCCTATCCTCTACATTCTCTTTTCTAGAATTTTCCCTTAGATTATTTAAGTAAAATATGGCCCTGGAGAGGAATAGCATTTGCAGGAACTCAGTAGCTAAGACAGGCTGCATAAATTTGCACAAATTTCTTTTTTTTTTCTCATTCTATAAAGATATATCATTTCCAAATCACAGTGAAAGGAACTCAAGTAATTTACCAATTTTGTTCTCTACTATGTACCTTAGAGATAGTTCACTAAAAACTGGTATCTGACATAACAGAAGGACATTTGCAGAATGTAATATTGTAGTGACAGTACTGAGGCTGATTGCTACAGACATATTAAACTCTTTGAGTAGTAAATGGTTACATCCTAATTATTTATATAGAACATTGGTCCAATAACAGAAATAGAGAACAGCAGCTGGAAATTTATCTCATTCAGTGTTCACAGATAAATGGGTTAACCCTTCTTTCCATTATTTTCTGCAGCTAAGTCCTTTTTTTTCATACTGAAATCTGATGACAATAAAATTCTGGCATTTTCCCAAGCTACTGTATGAAGAGGATGCTGAAGGCCATCACTATGCAGCATATTGCAACATAAGGACTCTTCCATTCACCAATTCTGGCACACTTCCAAAATATACCCAACAATCCAGTTTTATTTCTGTCCAGGAGGCTGGGTGCCAAGGATTGGACATAAGCACAGGCACATATAAGCAGCAAGATCACAGTCAACAGACTCTGAAAATTGAAAATGGCAGACAGTGAGCTTGGACAAATTTCTTAATCTCTCAGTCCCTCAGTTTCCTTACCTGAAGATAAAAATAGTAGCAACTTCATAGAGTTATTGGGAAGTTTAAAGAGTTATATAATGCTAACTCAGGAATGTTGGAGGATAATAAAACTTTCAGAATAACAGTGACAGAAATTTTCATCATGTTGCTGTGGTGGTAATTCCTCCCTGCTCCGCCACTCTGATCCGTGTCTATTTTCTCTGCCTTGCTCTGTGCCTGGAAGGAATGATTCCAACGAACTTCATCAGTTAGGTCTCCTTGTCAGTTGCTTACTGTTTGGTTCAGCCAGTGGGAGACACTAGATCAGAAAGTGAGAGGAGAGAGAGAACAGAAGCGTCTCCTGGTCTGCTCCCTGGTGCCATGTGTCTACCACTTGACTATAATTTCTACCAGATGGCCCTTTCATCAAGGTTTCGGCTCTCACTGGGTGGAATAACACTTTGTTGTCCTCTTGACACATCAGCCTTAAAAATAGTAAGTAAGATTCTCACTCTTGTTAGTCTTGGGTGATGCAATATCCCTTGGTTATTCCCTGAAACCTACAAAATCCTTCACCGAATTCTCTTCATTTGAACCATGTGAATTTTGTTTTCTGTCTGGATCCTGACTATTTAGTAGCTATACTGAATTTGTCAGAAGTTTTTTTAAGCAGTTTTCTCAGAGAATATACTAAGACAATTTGTCCTTTTCATCAGATTAGAAACAAAAGTTCTGGCTTGATGAGTAGAATTTAAAGAAGAAAATATTAAGAAAACATTAGGAGAAATTAGGAAAAGATTTTTAGAAATAAGTAGAGTGAAGATCCAAAAAATATCCTCATGCTATACATTAAGTGCAAACATGGTGATGATATGGAAATGTGTATATAGGTATTAATTTGAAAGCAGAGTGATTATGCTGGAGATGAAGAAAATAGCTATCTTCTATGCCTATAAGTGCCTATAAGCATCAGCTGGACATTTTTATTTATTTATTTGCGAGGAAGATTGGCCCTGAGCTAACATCTGCCAATCCTCCTCTTTTATTTTTGCTGATGAAGACTGGCCCTGGGCTAACATCCATGCTCATCTTCCTCCACTTTATATGGGACACCGCCACAGCATGGCTTGACAAGTGGTGCGTTGGTGCACACCCAGGATCCGAACCGGTGAACCACGGGCTGCAGCAGCCAAGCGTGTGCACTTAACTACTTGCACCACCAGGCCAGCCCCAGCTGGACATTTTAAATACATTATCTGATTTAATGTACACCACAACTTGCCTCCTACGTAGGTGCTCTTTCCAACACACCACACAGCCTCTTATAGTTCATTCTGGACACCTTAAGTATCAGGAATCTGGTGAATATACAATCTTGAAAGAATCAAGAAAGGGCAGAGAAGGCAAGTGTCTTGGAACAATGATAAAATGTGAAAATTATGGAAAACAGATACATTATAGTCCTTTTAGTTTACCTTAATATCAAATTGACTTTTACCAGCTGGATAAAAATGAACATCTGGGCCTTTAAAGCCATACATATTTCTCAAAGCAAAATCAAACAGTACCTCCTTGTTTTTCTTATTGCAATTTAATTTATTTCTATTTTATTTCATATAATTATTTGAATATTTATCTCTCTTTCTCCAGTTAAAGTTGATTCCTGCACATCATGAACTATAGTTTGTCTAACTTTTTATCTCTAAAAAACTTGCCTCACCCATAGTAGGTTTTTAAATTAATGAAAAAGTTAATAAATAAATAATTGCAGGTACAATTCTGCTGGTTAAAATTGATCCATTAATCAACACTAGCCAGGTACCCTTTTTAAATCAGCTACACATTATCTTAAATATACTACCTGATAGACTGAGATTTACCAAATTCATTTAACTCTGAATACTCTGGCATGTTAATGGGGCACCAAAGGCATATGTTTAGATTGAAGTGGACAAAATAGCAATAATAATAATAACCCCACAAATCAATTCCTTCTGTTGGGCACTGATTCATTGTGAATGAATGTCTTGGGGTATACAAGTTTAATTTATTTTAAACATCAAATGATATAAAATACCTAGAACATCACAATTGTATGCATAATACATACCCTGGGTCTCAGTTGGTAGGTAATGACGGGGCATCAAAATACAAATGCAACCTTATGCATTCACACAACATCATATGCTCCTTCCTACAACTTCCTGGACTTCTCAGATCTGGCACACTGTTTCTTAAAGCCTAATATCACATAGAGATGAGAAAAATATTGAAATGCATTCGTCATTTTCTTACATAGCATTAAATATTAATTTGCATAAACTCTAGAAGAAATTATTTTATATGTGTGTATATATGTGTGTGTATTTGCCACTGATGCTTGGAATATAATGTATTTTGGAAAACACGCTCTTTCTAAAATAGCCACCTTAAATATCTGACCAATGCCATGTTTTAATCGGGACAGTAAATTCTGTACAAGTCTAATATTCAAAATTTTTCACAATAAAGACATAATTTTAGTTTGGTGAGAATAGTTTGTACGGAATCTATTCAAATGTCAGTTATTTACCATATCCTTCTCCCAAAAAAGGATATAATGTAGAAATTTTCATTAACACCCTTTTACTTCACATAACAGTAATCGGTCACTAAGTCCTGTCGATTCTATTTCTGAAATTGCTTCTGCATCTCTTCCCCTTACCATTTCCCAATTCCTGTGGCCATTTTAATTTCCTTCGATTTCCCTTAGTCCTGACCTTCATTTCCTTCTAATGTGGTCACCCACCGCAGAATCCCCTATCAGATAGCCTGCCCCTAAGCTCCACCCTCTCCCATTCAGCCTCCATACTCCAGTCTGAGTTATCTTTCTAAAATATAAATTGGTTGTTCCAAAATTTATCCTAAAGGCCTTTGCTTTTCACCTTTCTTAGGGAAAATTAAGTTCAATTTTGTGAACAATTAATTTAAGGTTGTTAACACCTGACTACTGCTGACCTTTCCAATCTAATCTTGGCTGATTCCCTGTCGCCTATTTCTACCATATACTCACAGGCACCCGTAGGATCCATAATCTTGCCATATGACTTCCAAATCCATGCCTCTGACCACGTTGTTTCTTCTACCAAGTGCCCTATAAAGAGTTAATGAAGGAAGTTAATATCACTTCCTTCATGGAATACTTATTGACATTCCCCAACATGGTACAAATTTTCAAGCTCCCATACATACGTTTTAAATACATATACTTCCTGCACTATTATCCTGTAACTGGTGATATGTTTCCCTTTTCCTGGATAAGGGGCTCCTAGAACAGGGACTGTTTTGTTTACAACTCTATCTCCAGAACATAACATATAGCCCATCACACAGTAGAAGTACAGAACATTGATGACTTGCTAGTGAAACTACTCATTCAAAGCCAACACAATCATAAAAATTCCATTAAATTATCTGTCTTAAATTGCCTTTCAGAATTTATTACTATTAATCAATATTTTTTTCTTGGAATGCTTTTTTTCCCCTTGGAATAGTGACAATACACTATTTTAAAGAATCATATCTTTTGGACAACTTTTTATAGTCATTTTCTTGATGTTTTTCATTTCCACTGATTACATGAAGCCATAATCCAATTTTACCCTTCCCTTTCCTCTTCTAGCTTTACAGACTCTCCCTGGGCAATCTCATCCAAGCTCATTGTTTCATTAAGCATCTCTTTTCAGATAAACTCCAAATCCATTAATCCATCTCTGGTCTTCCTACTGTGTCTGACTTAATTTCACATCACTTCCTGGTTGATTATTAAGGTGATCAAACAACATTTTAAAAAAGAAAAATGTATCTGACTTCAAACTTTATCTGTCATTGGAATCAACATCATTCCCATCTGAGAGAGAAAAAAATAAAACTTTAGAATCAACATTGGTCACTTCCTCTCCCTCATGTCTCACTCCCATTTTATTCTTAATTTATTGTTGTCTCTACCTTTGAAATGCCCCTGACATATGTTTCCATATTTTCATTCTCAAAAAACTCTGCCTGGCTTCAGACTCACATTATGCTTCAACTGAAATATAAAAAGTTAAGATATTCTTTATCTCCTAGTCTCACTCCATTCTCCAATGTTAATTTTGGGTTCATCTTCAGGATCTCTGTCTATATGAAGATATACATATATTTCATAACTTTTTTACAACAAAGTTTAGACTCTATGTATATGAAGATAATGTGTGTATTATCTTACTTGCTTTCTTTTTAACTAATGTATATCTTACGAGTATACCTTGGAGAATTTGCATAACAATAAACATTTACAGACAATTGCAATGAAAATTAAATTAGCTAGAATGTATAAAGTGTACATCACAGTGCTTAACAAAAATATCATATTGCTTGTTTCCTTGGTTATCTCTTTAGCATGACATACAAAGTATTCACAGCCTGTGCTTCATCTATATTTCCACCTTTTCTCTGATACTTGTTGAGATTAAGTATAAATTTTTTTTCTAAGTCTTACTTGTAGCATGAATCCATTGATTTCATTTAACTTTTTTCTCCAGGCAAGCAGTGGGATCCAATTAATTGAGATAACTCAGTATAAGTTCTAATAAAAAAGCATGCCTCCATTTATACAGTAAGAAACTTGTACCGCGTACACTCGGAAACACACTCTATTGTCATTTTCTTTTTCCCCTCAGATTCACTGAGGTATAATTGACTAGTAAAATTGTATATATTTAAGGTGTGCAATGTGATGATTTGATATATGTGCATATTGTGAAATGATTACCACGATCAAGTTAATTAACACATTCATCACCTCACATAGTTACCATTTTGGGGAGTGTGTGTGGTAAGAACACTTAAGATCTACTTTCTTAGCAAATTTCAAGTGTATACTACAGTATTATTAACTATAGGCACCATGCTATGCATGGGGCACATGTATGCGTGTTCTGATCCCCAGAACTTATTCATCTTATAGCTGAAAGTTTGAACCCTTTGATGGAATCTCCCCGTTTCCCCCACCCCTTACCCTCTGGCAACTGTCATTCTACTCTCTGCTTTTATGAGTTTGACTTTTTTAGATTCCACATATAAGTAAGATTAAGCAGCATTTGTCTTTTTCTGTCTGGCTTATTTTACTTAGCATAATGCCCTCCAGGTTCATCCACGTTGTTGCAAATAGAAGGATTTCCTTCTTTTTATGACTGAATAGTATTCCATTGCATATATATATACAGCACATTTTCTTTGTCTATTCTTCTGTTGATGGACACTTGGGTTTTTTCCATATGTTGGCTATTTAAATAATGGTGTAATGAACACAGGAATGCAAATATCTCTTCAAGACCCTGTCATTTCATTTCCTTTGAATATAATACCCAGCTGCATTCTAGAAGTAGGGGCAACAGGCTCGGAAAAGGAGTGTCAAGACCTAGTGAATCCAAGCTTTTGTCATGTTGCTGGGTAAACTCCAGCATATCTTTATTCTTTAAGATTATGTTTATTACTGATAACAACAAGGAGGATAATTCATTCATTCAACTGACACTATTGAACACATATTGTGGGCCAAACACTACGAAAGATACAGGAGATATAAAAATATCTTCTTGTGGAGCATACAGTCTATATTTTAAATTGCACATTGCAGTCAATATATTAAATAAAAAGAATGCATTTTATTGTGTAGCATGTATGGATCTCAGTGGACCCACTCATACCTGTGAGAAATATGTCAATGTCTATTCTACGATGGGAAAAACAAGATATGTGTATCTCTTTCTAGCCTAGAAAAATTCTTTTCATGTTTTTACCTGTTATTTCTGTGTCCCTGATTAATCTTCATTTTCCCTCCACTCTTTAACCTATGTTCTTTTTTTTTTTTTTTAATTTTTTTTATTTATTTTTTCCCCCAAAGCCCCAGCAGACAGCTGTAGGTCATAGCTGTATATCCCTCTAGTTGCTGTATGTGGGACGCGGCCTCAGCATGGCCGGAGAAGCGGTGCATTGGTGCGCCCCCCGGGGATCCGAACCCGGGCCGCCAGCAGTGGAGCGCGTGCACTTAACCGCTAAGCCGGCCCAACCTCCCATGTTCTGTTTGGTGGTTGTTTGATTTTTAAAATTTTCTTTAGTTGGGGCTTCTAGAAATTAATAATATTAAAGAATTAAGGAATTGCTAGCTACTCACACAAACCCTATCCCCAAAGGCATTAAAGACAAAGTCACTGTCTGCTTAAATGGGCGAGGGGGAACCTGGGAGAAGCAGAGTGTTGGGATTAAAGAGTATATAAAAGGAGAGTAAATATGTTTGTATTGTTAGCGATCCCAGGAAGTATTCCATGTTTGGGGGGCCTTGGGGTCTCCAAGCAAATGCCATCTTGTAAAATCTTTTCTTACTATGGATACACAATTGTCCCTGTAATTAGTTGAAGATTGTAAACCTTAAATCATGAGTAATTTTATGCCATATTTTAATGTGGTGACTTGATTTTTTTTTCACAAGTGCCATTTGAATTAAGAGAGTGTATTTGCTTTTAAGCTGTATAATTTTAAAGAATTACTATGACATAGAGTTACTGTCACATAAAGGTTCAGATAAGAGGCATAAAATAAATGAAGAATCCTCTCGTCCTCTCTCCGGGACACTGAGATTATATACATCATCAAATATCCTTTTATTTTCATGTCAGCTGGAACCTATCCTGACCAGATGAGGAAACCCCAGTACTCCTCTGGGTCCTAGATGCTCAAATGATGTCTGCCCCTCTCTTTACCAGCATCCTGTGTCATATGCAGGGTCTAGAGTGGTGAGGAGTGCTAGTAGCCCTTCCTCTCCTCTAGGCACAGGATCCTTTCCTTTGTCCCCAACTGGGTCTCAGTGTGAGGAGGCATATGCAGAAGGTGGCATTAAAACGCTGAGATTTTCTTGTTCTCAAAGATGTTGTGTCTCTGTTCTCTAGCTAAGGGCCAACCCAGAGGGAAAGAACCTGCTATTAGTTCCAATTTTTAATTAGGAAATGAATTTTTAATCACACCAAATCAATCAACATCTCAATATTTTCTCAGCTACAATTAATTAATTTAAATTGTGATATGTCCTACAAGGAAAAGAATAAGTACAAGGTACTATGAAATTCTGTAACAAAGAGATTTAAGCAAGTCTTGTTGGATTAAGGAAGGCTTCTCTGAAAAATACTGCTTAAGATTGAAATTAAGGTACTCTCATGTTCCAATTATAGACAGGTAAACCACACAGTATAAAAAGGAAAATTCCATAAATCTGGAACTAGTGTTAAGATCTCATTTTCTTGCATCTCCTTTCCCTACACTGTGCAAAAGTCATACTGAACTACTCCTGTCACTCAAGCCTGAAGCCTCACGTACTGTAAGAGTTCTTTCACATTATATTAATTTTTTTTCCATGTTTGTTAATGAACTAACATGCAAAGTTCACACCATCAGGAACCAGATTGTTTCCTTACTCATTTACAAATGCTAGAACTTTATATTTGATGCATAATACATAGTAAATTCTCAATAAATATCTACTTAATATGTCATTGAATATCACTTGGCTGATTTTTAAGTTACATGGTACTCTATTGTATCTATTCATCATTATAATTTATATAGTATATTTTTCATAATCCAAAATTACAGTGATCAGCTACATAGTGATCACCATAAAGAATTACCTGACAATCATCTACTCAAAATAATACTTCTCTATCCAGAACATATGATCTTTAACCAATTATTTATCAGTATTCTAATTAATTATAATTATATTATCATAAGTTGTCAAAATAAAAAATATTAAATAAAAAAGCATAAAGATTCAGCCATATTTTTTCAGATCTTCTGGCACATTTTGTGGCCTGCATATGAATTACTTTTTAAATTTCTCAGTTATATCAGTCAGAAAATATCATGTGTGACTGGTAGATTTTAATTTTAGTACTACCTTAAACCTACTCTAGAATCCATTCATATTTAAATCATTGTAACTGTCGATTGATGCTTTTAGTATGCAACAGAGACTTGAAATCATTTGAAAATTTCCTCTTTACTATGCACTATATAGTGTTGATAGATTCATTGGTGCTCATGAATATAAGATCTTCCTAATAATTAAAAACTCTGTATATCATGGTAAAGCATATTTCTTTTAAAAATCCTCTTTGGAAGTATTAAAAAGATACACATCTTAAAAAATTCTAATAAATGCTACTTTTCTACTTATGTGGAATAATTTCTAGTGATTAATTCTTTTCAAAACACAAATAATCATCAAAATTTTGTCTCTTAGTATAATTGTACAGATCTACATCTGTGATGCTCTTGCAAGTAATTCAATACTATCATAAAGTAACTTTGGAATGGGCTGATGATTTGCTCCCAGTAGGAATTCTGGGATCTGGAATTCAACCTCAGATCTAGCCTAAGGCCCTAGATTGTCATGTCTCCCTGTAGACTAGATTCCCTCTAGACTTCACTGATACCTCCCCTTAGCCCTTCACTGAGGCCTTTTCAGATTGCATTTCCTGTCCCATCAATTATGTCTTTACTGATTATTAAAATTCCTTGTCACTGGTCTAAATCAATCTATATATGTTGAGCTGTTCCCTGTTATCAAACTATCTTATAATGAGAAATTGTAGATAGCTGACAAAGAGGATGAGGGGAAAGAGGAACTAGCAAAGTGCCAGGAAGCAGTGAATTTATGAGGTTTTGAATGTTGAACAATAATTCTGCATAATTTTCTCCATTGCACTTCACTAATAGTATTTTTAAATTCATCTTTCTTGCACCATGTTTGAAGGAGCTTAAATTGTCTTTCTGCCTCTAGACTCATATTTTCTAATCAAATTTCACTTAACTGTCAAAATGATCTTTCTAATTAGCAATTCTGCCCTTGTCACATTTTTTAAAATCCTTTGATGGCTCTTATTTTTTCAAACAAATGCCAGATTGTTGATACGACAAATAGCCTCCTCAATGAGCTTGCCTAAACTCTTCTTTCCTCATGGCCTACTACTGTTTCCCCACACTTTACTGTTTAGAAATTGAAAACTCCCTCCACATATCGTTTGATTACACCCTGAGGTGGGCTGTGTCCAGTTCCTGTTGGCTTCTACTGGCTCAGAAGAGCTGACTGGTAAATATTCAGAAATGTTGCCATAATTATTAAATAATTTGGCAGCTTGAAATTAGCCGTGGTGGGAGGATACACTATGGAAAAAAGCAAATGCTGGAAAACAGGCCTTTTCCCCCCTCATATAGGCAGATGACCAGCTCTGTAAGCAGCTCATGTGTTTCATATCTCAATATTCTAAAGGTTGCTTGGATTTCCATGCCCTTCCACTTGGAAGCCTAAAGAATGGAGATAAAAATGGATGGCAGAGACAGGGCTGCAAGGCTAATCCTTTCTCAGTCTGTACAAATATGCTGAGTCAAGGTCCTGAGATGAAAAAAGTTAAAACTTTATACCAGAGATAAAAACAACTGCTATAATAGCAATGACAACAATAAAAATCCTTTGTGTTTGGTTTTATGTATATATATATATATTTTTTTTAACGTAAATTATTTTGCTGTTGTGTCAAAATTTAATCAAGTTTATCTGCAATGTAGCCCTTAGTCAATATTTCTAAATAAGATAATTGATTTGTGATTTGTACCTCATGCTATAATATTTACACAAAATAGTATTCAAAATGATACTCATACTTTATGCATCATTGATTAAAGCTATACTGAGTAAGACTAAAACATGATGGGTAATTCCCTCAGTCTTTGGAATTAAAAACTTATACTTGTGTTTCATATAGAAATTTCCAGATCTCTGTTGCAAAAGACATAATTTCCATCCAAAATATACTTATATGATGAATATTCATTGATCTCACCAAGGAGTTTTAGATTTGTGAATGTTTCACTTGGTCAGTGGGTCTGCAATTATTTTTTAACCCTCTTGTTAGGTGAAAAGATTTGAGCTAAGTGATTCAGGGTAACTTTTCTCCACTAGAGTAAATTATTGACAAAAAAGTGTTTGTGAAACACAGCATATCTCTAACGTAGAAGAATTTCAAAATTCTAGTATAGGGTAGAGTCTAAAGACATCCTAAATTTCAGAGCTAGAGAAAATTTTAAATAGTGCACATTGATTGCTTCATTAAATTGGAGAAATACTCTGGGTTTAAATGTTGCATATTTTAACCTCATGCTGTATTTAACACAGCAATAGTATACTTCATTATTTCTTTATCTGGTAAATGGATCCAGAAAACTACAACCTCTAAGCTTTTAACTTTTGCCCTTATTGACAATGTAGGTTACATGCAATACTTGTATTGACCTATCAGCTTACTGATACATGATAGATAGAGGGAAAAAGGAAGTAATAACTAAGAAAAAAATATCCAGATCTTTCAATGTTTATTTTCTATGCTGAATATCATAAGATATCTAGAACTTAAACTTGAAAAGTCCTATAACTCCTAAAGTCCACGTGGACCCCCCAAACTGCAGAGATTTTTAATCTTCCTACGGAATATAAATACAACTTTTTTTCTGAGGAAGATTCGCCCTGAGTTAACATCTGTGCCAATCTTCCTCTATCTTGCTTATGGGTCCCTGCCACAGCATGGCTGACGAGTTGTATAGGTCTGTGCTCAGGATCTGAACCCGTGAACCTGGACCGCTGAAGTGGAGAGCACAGAACTTTAACCACTTGGTCACAGGGCTGGCCCCTAAATAAAATTTTTATTGCTCTCCCAAAGATCATAACAAGCATCCTGGGCAATTCCTATCATCTGGTAATATACGACATGTCATGAGTGAGGGTAGAAATACATTGAAACTTTGCTATACATTTGTTTCTGGATGTGAATGGGCATCTAGGCATTGACTACAGTATACTATTTTGTCCTGTCAGGGAGACAATTTTTGAGAAAAATGGGCTTGATGGCTTTCTTGACACAGTGCCTCTTTGACTACCAAGATTTTGCAGATGCTACTCCCTCTTCCTAATATATCCTTCTTGCCCTATTTCCTTGTGATCTTTTCCAAATTTACCCATTTGACTGACTTAGAATTCATTAATATATTCTTGCATCAAATATGCATTAAGCACTTACTATGTACGAGGCATTCATCTAGGCACTAGGAATTCAGACAAAAAGCCCTGCCTTCAGGAAGCTTACATTCTAGTGGAGGAAATACATTAAAAATAATTAATTAAATGTGTGATAGAAAGAGATAATCATCATTTAAAGTTCAGTTTAGGCATAAGCTTCTCTGGAAAGCCTTCCTTGATCACCCCAGCCTGGTTCTGCTCCATTTCTAGATGCTCTCAGAGGATCCCATGCTTCCCTCCATTGAAGTGGCAGCTCCACGTTATTATCAACATCTTTTTATGTTTGTCTCTGACAGGTACCATATTTTCTCTATCTTTTTTCCTTTTTTTTTTTTAAAGATTTTATTTATTTTATTTTTTCCCCCCAAAGCCCCAGTAGATAGTTGTATGTCACAGCTGCACATCCTTCTAGTTGCTGTATGTGGGACTCGGCCTCAGGATGGACAGAGAAGTGGTGCCTCAATGCGCACCCGGGGTTCCGAACCCGGGCCACCAGCATTGCAGCGCGCGCACTTAACCACCAAGCCACAGGGCCGGCCCTCTCTATCTTTTTTCAAAGTGACTAGCCCGATTCCTGAGTCATAGTATGTATTATAAAAATAGATACAATTTACTGAGTCCTTTATTCATGTAGGATATTATTATAAGCCTTTTCCATGTAAAATCAGTTTTATTTTGTTGCGTAACAAACTACCACAGACTTTGTGGCTTATACACACACATGTATTATCTCACAGTTTCTGTAGATCAGAAGTCTGCACACAGCTTAACTGGGGTCCTCTGTTGAGGGTCTCACATGGCTGCAACCAAGGTGTCAGCAAGGCTGTGCTTTTATCTGGAGACTTGACCGGAAAAGAATCTTCTTCCAAACTCACTTGGGCTGTTGGCAGTATTCATTTCCTTGTAGCCATATGACTTAGGACCCTGGCTTCTTAGTGGCTGTTGGCTGGAATCTGCCCTCAGTTCCTAGAGGCCACTCACAGGTCCCTACCATGTGACTCCATATGCAGTTCACAACATTGCTGTTTGCTTCTTTAAGGCAACCAAGTGATTCTTTCTCTACAGTCTGACAAGACAAAAAAAAAAAGAGTCTCATATAAGGAAATGTAATCATGAGAGTGACATTCCATCATCTTTGCCATAATCTCCTGCTTAGAAACATGTCAGAGGTTCCTCTTATACTCAAGGGGAGAGGATTTCATAAGGGCATGACTTATTGGGGGCTGCTTTAGAATGTACCTGCCATACCATGTATTGTCTCATTTAATCCTCACAATTCTATAAGGCATGTGCTATTATTATGAAGTTAAAGAAGCCAAGGGCACCAATGAATAAAAAGTTAAGCCAAGTTTCAAGCCAGGCAGTACTACTCCTGAGTCCAAGCTTTTATCTTACATTACATTGACCCCACTAAGTACATGTCCACTGAATTTATGAATGAAGTAGTGAATGAACAGATGAATGGATTAATGTTGATATAGCTTTTCCCTTTAAGCATAGCATGTTGCTTAAACTAAGAATCTGAGAAAAGATAAGTTCTTTTGTCTCCTATGTCTATCGTGTGGAATGGAAAAAGGAATTTCCTAGGCTATTTAACCTTTACTTTATTTCATTTTTTATCCTTAATTTTGAGTTTTTGTAGCATTATATATTTCGATTCCATTATTTAAAATTCCTTATGGTACTAATCTGTTGTGAAGTCACTAGTAATTATTGGATAATATTGTATCATGTTATGTTATATTGATAGAATGATTTGTTTATTAATTCATTCATAGTACATCTTCCCTAAGAAGAATATAACTTCTAAGAGAAGAAGGTCTTACCTGTTTTTAACCACTATTGTATCCTGAGAGCTTATAAAATAGTAGGCACACAGTAGGTACTCAATAAATAACTTTGAATGACTTGAGTTAATCAAATAAAGTAACATACTAGAAAAATAACTTCCAATCTACTATCGTTTTTTTATTTTGCTCTAATATTATCATTGATGTTACTGTTTGTATTTTAAATACAAATCATCTGCAGAATAAAATAATGGAATTAATGCTCAAGCTTCATTTGGCTTTAATACACAATCAAACAAAAACGTATTTTGAATTTTTGGTTGTTGTTTAAACATCATAATCATTTAACTAAATTTTAAGTAGCTAGTGTTGGAAAGAATGTCTAACCTTGCCAAAACATAATCCACATAGATTTAAAGGAAAGTTGTGTTTTCCGATACGGGCTTAACTCAGAAGGTCTAACATATAAAGTGTTGCTCTGATCTCTGAAGACACACTCATTTCTATGATATATATCATATAATCAAACTACCTAAACTATTTTGGAAGCAAGATTCCAACAGCATTTTTCCCTTCTTTCATTTTCAGCTAGAAAATATCCAAATCATTTATCATGAGGTAGATCTCTCTTGTATGTTATAGCAATAAACTCACAGCTAACATATGGTGTTATTTAGCTGTGTAACAGAAAAGATTAATCAGCCGACAAAATGTCATTATAAAGGAAATATTTTAAACTGTGATTTTCTTTTTTCTCTCACTTATGGGCATCCAGCCAAATTCATCGGCAGCTGGCTTAAAGAACATGTGGAAATAAAAAAGCAAACTCTTAAATTATCAGTCGCATTTAATATATTCAGGATGCCACACTGGAGGTCCATTGCTTATGAAATGTAAATGTTTCCCTTTAATGAGAAATTACATTGTTGTTTTAATTGTGTGTGTATGAAGTGAATTTTGGAGGGTTCATTGAAAGGATTAACATTACCAGTGTTGTCAACAACAGCCATGTTCGTGCACTTACTATTGGCTACCTAAGACTTGTAGTAAAGGATTACATACCCCAGATTTTTCTGGAAAGAGAAGGTTTTAACCCATGAGTGGGAGGACTCATAGGAATGACCTTAATAAATGTTGTAGCTTCTTCTGAAGGAACACTTCAGCATTACTGAATTGCTTGATATGTTAGGACGATCCTATTATTAGGGCAAGGACCCACAAGCAGGAAAAGTAACACCTTATTAACAATAGGTATTATTACTTTTTCAATGTTATATAATTGCTGTAACAAATAAAAGAAAATTCATTTTAAGAGTTTTAAAAAATCATAGTAGCCTTTGATCAATTTTTAAAAAAATTTTAAATCAAGCATAAAAACAGTCATATAAAGATTGGAGATCCACTGCTGCTTTTGATATGCAGCCCTTATACTAAATAAAATATTGACAAGCACTGCATTATCTCATTTATTCCTCATAAGGTCCCCATTCACACCTTAAATTGAAGAAACTAACACTAATTGTGTGCTTAATTTTAGATAATGACTTTACTAATGAATCCTTTAATCATCCCAGGAGGCAGGCACTACTTATCCACAGGTCATGATTGTGAACAGAGATCTGTTTTATTTTAAAGCCTTTACTTCTCAAACTGACCAGCACTGTAGTTTTTGGACCAATTTAACATTTGTCTTATTTATATGTATCCTGGAGAGACTGTAGGTTTTCAGCAGTTTTCCAGAATCAATGAATGCTGCTCCCATTTTATGAGGGTCCCATCATGCCACAACTTATTTCTTCACTATGGTTGTAAATTTATGCATTTACATATTCACTTTATAAATCTAACAAAGAACACATTCCCATAACTTTCTCAAAACCTGCTGGATATGTGACACATTAATTTGGAATATATTTGTATAAATTAACATTCTAAGTATTCAAACTGAAATTCAGACTAGCTAGCAGTATGAACCCTACCTCATTTATATTTCCAGAGCATGAATTACATTTTTTTTCCTGAAATAGGACAACCCTTTCTTAATGAGTTCTACCTAAAAATAATGACTTAGATGTTAAACATGAAGTCACAGAGGTTGTTTACATTGGTAATTGTTCATAAAATTAGTATTCCCTTAGTTCTCAGGGATAGTAGCTAAATTGTTTATTAGCAAACACGAACAAATTAATGTGTTGGAAGAAAAATAAGCACAATATCCTTTGACATTTTCATGCATGATAAACACTGGTTTATTCTGCCAAGGTTATGGTGAAGAGAAAATAATATACCCAGTCCAATTAAATAAACATACATTGAATGCTTGCCATTAACATATTATTCAGCTAAATGTTAAGTCCCAAAGATATCTAAAACACAGTTTTTGGCCTCAAAGAATATAATGTCTTTTAGGGATAATAAGATAAGTAATTTTTTAAGCGAGTCTTAAGGGACTAGCATTATAGGTTCTATAAAAATGATGCAAAGTGCTATGAGAATTTAGAGGAGAAAGAACTAACATTGAGTTGGGGAGATAAAGAAGAGCCTTAAAGAATTGCTGCAGTTGAGATCGATCTTTAATTATGTGTTTTTATGATGTGAAGGTACATAAAAAGAAAGGTCTTTACACTAAGGGTATAGCTTAAGCAATAATATGAAAATGAAAAGCCTTCATTATGTTTGGGGGAATAAGTATTCCAATTTGACTACAGAACAAGCCATTCATTCTTTCACCAATGTTTAATGAAGGCTTACCATATGTTAGGCACTCTTTTAGGGAATTTAACAATGAACAAAACAGACAAAAATCTCCACCTCTGAAGTCTGTACTTCATCGTGATGAAAGATAATAGACTTATAAAAATACAAATAAGTGAATGAGTGATACAAAATAGGGCTGTGGTGTCTATAGATGAACTCAGTAAAAAGTAATCTTGAATGCAGCTTTGGTTGTTGTTTTTAATTCTCTTTTAATTTAACATTTGGAGAACTTGTGAGTGATAGGAGAGGCGCTCTGATATATAACAATTAGCATGCGCCCGTGTGAGATGCGTTAGAATTGAAGTAACAGAAATGGAACCAGGTAGGAGGCTACTGTGAGCAGTCCAGGTATAATGTCACAATGGAGTAAATTAGGGTGATGGCTGTGGGAATAAAAAGAGAGAAAATGTGTGAAATTCATTAAAATGAAGAATTTGTAGGATTTGGCAACTGTTAAATGTGTGAGAATGGGAAAAGGATAAAGTTTCAAGGATCTAATCCTTTAATATTGGGGAAAGGCTCCTGCCATTATCTGCAAAGGAAATCAATAGAAGGTGGCTTGAAAGAGAAGGTAGTGATTCTAATGTTTATCATTCGAGAAATGATCAGGATATACCAAAGACAAAGTGGAGCAGCACTTAGGAAGTTGGATTTGCAGCTATAAGTGAGGGGTCAAATCTAGACATAGAGAAGATTTAGAATGATTTCATTGATTTAGTGATGCTATTTTGAGTGTCACTTGGAATGAGCATGGAGGAGGAGAATAGAACTCCTTGGAAGTATCTATATTCGAAGAGTTCAAGACGGGTTAGGGTTAATGTCAGAATGCGAAGGAGGCTATGCTTTGAAAGTATTCTTATTCTAGCAGCATAGAAGGAGGAGAACAAGACAACTAAGGAGACAGAGAAGAAACAATGTACTGTAGAAAGAACATAAGGTTGGGGGCGGCCCCGTGGCTTAGCGGTTAGGTGCGAGCATTCTGCTGCTGGCAGCCCGAGCCCAGATCCGGGGCATGCACCGATGTACTGCTTCTCTGGCCATGCTGGGGCCGCGTCCCACATGCAGCGGCTGGAAGGATGTGCAGCTATGGCATACAACTATCTACTGGGGCTTTGGGGGAAAAAAATAAATAAAAAAAAAAATTAAAAAAAAAAAGAACATTAGGTTGATGGCATAAGGAAATGAAGGAAGTATGATTAACAATGATCCATTTTGTAAAGATCTAAGAAAATGAGGACTAGGACTATGTCATTTCTTCATAAAATTGAGATCATTCATAAGGTAGCTTTCCAGAATTCAGTAAAATCAACAAAGCCAGACACCAAAGAATACATACTATATGATTCCATTTATATGAAATTCAAGAAAATAGAAAACTGATCTATTATGGTAGAGATTATAGTTTTATTCTTTTTTTTGTTTTGTTTTGTTTTTTTGCCAGGAGGACTAGCCCTGAGCTAACATCCGACGCCAATCCTCCCCTTTTTTCTTGGGGAACACTGGCCCTGGGCTAACATCCGTGCCCATCCTCCTCTACTTTATATGGGACGCCGCTACAGCATGGCTTAGCAAGCAATGCATCGGTGCCGCCCGGGGTCCGAACCTGCGGATCCCCGGCTGCCGCAGTGGAGCACGCGCACTTAACTGCTGTGCCACCGGGCCGGCCCCTATAGTTTTATTCTTGAGGGAAATACTGATGGGGAGGTGATATAAGGGAAACTTCTGAAGATGCCAGAAATGTTCTACATGTTGATTTAGGCTGCTATACCACTGTATATATTTGTAAAAATTAGTCAAGTTATACACCTAAGGTTTGTGTACTTCACCATAAATACATTAAATATCAATTAAAAAGTGAATAAAAAAAGAAAAAAGGAAAGCAGGAAGGAGCAATGGAAGGAAGGAAGGAAGGAACCAAGGAACAAAGAGAGGAAGGGAGGGATGAAATCTGACCCATAATGGCTTTATTTAACACTGGATCTGGCTTCATGTATAATCAAGCATAATTCTAGACCCAGAAGTAACAGGAGTTGCTAAATTCCCTGTAATATTTATGCTAGCTTGGATTACATATTCTGTTATTTGCGATATAAAGAGTCCTAACTTGTTTATATTTAGATAAATGTTTAATTGTCATTTTGCAATTTGAATCATAGTAACAAATAGTATGATGTTTAAAAAGTCACAATAAAAGCAAAATAAAATAAAGTATAATTTTGGAATATGGCATAGTTGATATAACTAGGTATTATTTATTTATTATAAAATTAGTATTTCGAATATTTAAACAATAAATTCAGAAATGCTATGCATTTTATGAATTCAACTTAATGTTATAAAGCAGCCCTTTAATACATGACAGTATCAGATTTTAAGGATATAAATAGTCATGAAGCTGTTAATTATACTATGTCATTATTTCTAGTAGATTATATACAAAAGATAGGGTCATGTTAATGAACAGTAGACATCCACATAACAATTTTTGAAGTTTTATGTTAATTGAAATATTGAATATAAAGGAAAAATGCAAAACAAAACATGTAAATTTATATATGTACATATGCATGTGTATATAGTCTATGTATGTGTATAAAATTATCAAATGAATCTATAAATTTAATATATTCCAAAGGAAAATATTCATGTGGATTCTGTGTAAATTGATAAAGCTGATTCTAAAGATCCTCATAAAAGTAAAATATATAATAATACTGATTAGCAGACATTTGGTCCTGTCGAAAATGTCCATAAGATATTTGGTTTGTAAGACATTTGGTCCACGCCAAAAAATCCTTGATATTTGGTCCTGTCCAAACAATTTGGCATGGACCAAATACGCTCATGGATGTTCTAGACAGAACCAGATAGCAAGGACCTGTTGGCATGAACCAAATGTCTGGTGGACTAAATGTCTTACGGATGTTTTGGACAGGACCAAATGTCCTACAAGGAATAAGACAAGAAAATACAGCAAGGTGGAAATAATCAGAGAAATTTCTTCAAAATATAACAATATATAAAGTTACAATATTTAAATAAGTATGGCATTAATGTAAAGAATAAGATCAGTGCAGCAGAATTAAATATGTAGAAAAACATTAGTTTACATGTGGTACAATATTATATGTATGTATTTTAAATCAAACTACTGGAATTATTCAATAAATTAAGATAGGAAAACTTTTTTGTTATTGTTGAAGGGACCTAATTAATCCAACTATTAAAACCATTTAAAGAAAAATGTATAGATTAAAGGCCTTTTTTTAGTCTATAAAGTTATTAGTAAGGGTTACATATTGGTATGTCTATAACTGGGATTAAATAGCCTTTCTTAAATAAGAAAAATAATAAGCAAAAGTCATAATGAAACAGAATCATAAATTAATCACCTTATCTTTTTAAAAAACACATCTATCCAACAAGAAACATCATAAACAACTTTGGAAGCATAAACTGTCAATATGTGTGTGTGTGTGTGCGTGTGTGTGCGTGTGTGTTTGCATGCGTGTGAGCTGATTAGGCATCCAGAGTACGTGAAGATCTTTTACTAATGTTTAAAAACAATGAAATAAACCCCAAATTCAATCAAAACAAAACAAAATCTCCTTCTTAAAATGGTATACACCAAAATAAAATAAACCTCTGAAGAAATAGAATGCCAAGAAAGAGAGCCAGGAAAAACAAATATTGACACTGTGAATCAATTAAGATGAAATTAATTTTACTAAACAATCTGAAAAAGACTTTTAAACAGTTTCTAGTGGCTATTTAAAAAGTTAAATAGAATTTTAACGTCCACTTAGGATGTAGAAAGGTGAAAAGTGTTGTTGCACAAGATAAGATTAAGGTTACCTCTAGATGAATTGAAAACCTATGGTGCACTGAGGGTAATCACAGTGTCCCAAACCTGCACAGATTGATTCAAACTT
Organism: Ceratotherium simum simum; assembly: GCF_057802395.1. Classification (NCBI taxonomy): domain Eukaryota; kingdom Metazoa; phylum Chordata; class Mammalia; order Perissodactyla; family Rhinocerotidae; genus Ceratotherium; species Ceratotherium simum. The sequence goes on along the minus strand of NC_141928.1, from coordinate 31,196,202 downwards.
CCACACTAGAGACCTACTGAGAGAAAAGATGTGCCCATTTCCAGGGATAAATATACAAGATACGAAGTTTATTCATAAATCGTAATAATACAAAGAAGAGGATGAAGAAGAAGAAGGAGAAAAGAAGAAATCCAACACCTTGTCTAGAGACAAGCAATCAAAAGAACCACACTCAGATGTGACACATGTTGAAACTATCAGATGGGGAATAGAAAACAAGTATCATTAGTATGTTAAAGACTCTAGGGGAAAAGGTAGACAATATTCATAGATGTAGAAAAAGCATTTGATAAAGTCCAATATCCATTCTATTCATGATTAAAAACTCTTGGCAAACTAGAAATAGAAAGGACTTTCCTTAACCTGACAAAGAATATATATAAAATCCTGCAGCTTAACATCATACTTAGTGATGAAAGACTGAAAGTTCCCTGCTACCCCTGAAACGCACAAGACAAGACTTTTCACGCTAATCACCCCTGTGTAACATCATGCTAGTATTTCCAGCCAATTCAATAAGAAAAGGAAAGAAAAAGTAAAAAGGCATACAGACAGGAAAAAAATAAAAATATATTTACTCACAGAAAACAAGATTGTCTGCATAGAAAATCATACAGTCTTCAGAAATCTCTTAGAACTAATAAGTGAGTGGAGCAAGTTCACAGAGATACAAGAACACAAAAATCAATTTTATTTCTATATGCTCACAATGATCAATTGGAATTCAAAATTTTAAAACAGTATCTTTTACAATAGCAACAAAAATCAAATATTTGGGAATAAATATAATGAAATATGTGCAAGTTTTATATGCTGAAAACTAATAAAACACTGCAGAAAGAAATGAAGACCTAAATAAACGGAGAGTTACATCACGTTCATGAATTGGAAGATATAATATTAAAATGTAAATTCTCCCCAAATGGATCCACTGATACAACGCAATCACAATCAAGATCCCAGCAAGATTTTTTGTAGATATTGACAAGCTGATTCTAAAATCTGTATAAAAAGGAAAGAAACTAGAATACCCAAAACAATTTTGATGAAGAACAGAGTTTTAGGGGAATCATAATTCCTGATTGAAGATAGACTGTAGACTACAGTTTAAGAACAGAATGTGGTATTGATAGACAGATAGATGATAGATAGATAGATAGATAGATAGATAGATAGATAGATGATGGATAGATAGATAGATATATGATAGATAGATAGATTACATAGATAGATACATAGATAGAGCAAAGAAACATAAAGGACAGTCTAGAAATGTACCACACAAATATTGTCAATTGATTTTTTGAACCCATTCTATTTAGTTCACCTCTGTTGTTTGCAGTGTGATACTCCTATATTGCTTATCTCACATTGAAGATTCTAAGGCAGTGATTTTGACAAAGAAGATTTCAGAGAGCGTAAAGAAACTGCAAAAAAGCATTCTTAGCAGAGGCCACTAAATGTGTTACAGTGGAGCAAGATGTAAACCACAAAAACATCTCTGGGGTCGTGTGAGTAATATATTATGACTGGAGCATAAGGTGCATCTCTGGCGATGGCAGCTGAGAGGCAAGAAAAGTAGATTGGAGCCAAATCACTAAAAGTCTTTTTGGCTTGGAATGCCCTTGGGAGCTTCCACAGACTTTTCAGCAAGTGGTCATAGGCGTTGCGTGCGTGTGGTGGTGGAGGGCAAATATCAAAGGTGAGTAAGTTGAAAGAGCTGAAGGCAGGGAGCCAAAGGGTAGCCATTTGAAATAGCTCATAGGAGAGATTATGTGATTGGAGTACAAGAACAGAAGTGGAAATTGAGAGCAAGGAGAATGGATTTAAGAGATTTTTTTTTTTTCAATTGATGTTTCACATTATTTGGTGACTCACTGAATATGGGGCTGGGGGCAAGAAAGCAAGAATATGACTTTCCAGATTTCTGACCAGCCCAAGAAGTCTTTCATTTGGCCATTGATTCCGTTAATATAGTTAGCAGATACCTAAAGGACAGTAGTTGGATGATGCAAATGGGGCTCATGTGATAATTAGATAAGTTTTGGACTTAAAAAAATATGTTTTAGGGACAGACACATGGAAAATATAAAATAGGCCGTTTGAAATACAAGTCTGATGATCAGAAAGTAGATGTGTTCTAGCAATAAATTTTTTTGGTTTATTCAGACCAAACATTCATTCATTAACTCAGGAAATATTTTGGGGCCAAACATGTAATATATGTAGATAATTTATATTTATATTATGTCATCTAATTGTTTGCATCAACCCTATAAAGAAGGTGTTGAGGCCCATGAGTGCAAAAATAGATAGACAGACTCAATAGGGCTGAGGATTCTCCTTTTATTATCTCTAATTTTACGGTGCAGGTTGAAGAAGAATCAATCAAGCAGAAAGACAGTATTTTAGGAAAGGTAACAGAATGGTGAAGTTGAAGCCAAAGGTGCATGCATGGTTTCAAGGGTGATTAAAGAGTTTAGACGAGTTAGAAATAAAATGAGAAGTCTTTGGATTTTCCATTTAGATGATTATGTATCAAGTCTGGATATTTTTAAAATTAATTTGTGATAGTTGAGGCAATGAAATGAATTAGTAAACCAGAGATAGAGAAATTAAAGACTGTCTGTATAGACTATGCTTTCAAGCTGTTATATTGGAGAGGCAGAGAGAGAATATGAAACCTGATAAAGACATTTCAGTATAAGGTATGTCTGGGCATATTTGTAGTTTGAAAGAAAGTTGACAGTACAAAAGAAAGGAATAATTTAAGATTTATGTGGAAAGGATAGATTCTAGATCAGCCAAGCAAACAAGATCAGAAAGAGAACTGAAAGCTTAAGAAGCAAAGAGTAGGTGTGAAATCAGAAAATATTTGAGGAGCGGTAGGGTAAAAGGAGAATCATGGCTAATGCAAACCCAATTTCCAATCCACTCTCAGCATTTAATTATGAAATCTTTATCATCAAAATGCTTACTTTCTGTATTTTATAGCATTTGAAAAGGAACATTTGAAATAGATCCTTAGAGCTATTAAATTAGGTTTTTAACGTATGTGCAAATAAGTTTGAAAGTTGAAGACTGTTAACTCTTATTCTTGGCAGATAAAATGAAATATTATAAAATTGTTCTTAAATCTAGCTGCAAATCTGGATCTTTCAAATATGCTTCAATTTACTACTAATTTATACCTGGGTAAGATTTACTTTAATTAAATGTTCTGTGGAACACAGTGCATAAAATAGAAATATAGTATTTGCATAGAATAACTTATTTACACCTTTTAAAGATATACAGTTTTAATTGTAATTGGGTTGTGGGATATGAGTGAATTGTTTGAAGAAGGCTGTTCATTAAATTATCTTTTGAGACTTAATTATAGAATCATATCTTTAAAATTGTAAGGTAATTTGCATTAATTTCTTGAATTAGATGATTCAATGTACTTATTTAAGTAACTGCCTTTCAACAATGAGATTGAGAAAACTCTGCCAAGCTTTGCATTTCAGCAGCGTCTAAATCACTCAATAATAACTTCAAAAGTAGGCTGATACTCTGCTAGAGAACAAAATCATGACTCTGTGGAATATAAGCATATTTAAAATACCTGGGTAGTAAAAAAACATAAACAGTCTGGAAAAATATAAAAAGAAATGTTTAGCATCTGGTGCCAGGAAATTACTACAGACAGATCAAGGAGGCATTCTGAACTTATTTCCCAGCATTTCACAAAATAAGTCTTTGATTAAGAGTGATGATACTAAATAGAATGTGCTTTCAAACTAAACATACAGTATAACGTTTATATTAACTATTTTGTAATAACATCATTCTTAGATTTACACGTAAAAAAAATCTAGTGCATTACCAGAATTTCTCTCTACTTCACACATATTAAGAAATCTCAAAACTTACTGTTGGAAAAGTCTAAACCAAATATTTAATATCTCTAATAAATCAATGACTCATTTGCATTTTCTATTTATTAATTGCAGCTCCACTTAAAAATTGTTCACTACAGAAAATAATTCAGTATAAGATGAATTATGTCTAAGAGAGATTAGCAGTTCTATTTATAATAAAATTCATTTTAAGGTAATTTATAGATATGGTGTGCCCATATAATTTCCATGGGATTTCCTGCAATATTCCTGTTTAATTTTTAAAATATTCAAAACAGGCTAAACTCTGTAAAGACTAAAAAGTATAAGTCTTTGTGCTTGAGAATTGTCATATTTTAAATCAGTTGACTATAAATTTTCAGCTTCTCTTTTGTACATGTACACTGAAGACAACGAAAACTCTGTCCTCGTAAAAAGCCAAATGATTTTATAAATTTTGAGTGAGTTTCAAGTCTGTGTCTTATGTATAGAAACCAAAATACCTGTCTGTTTTACTTAACTCAACCAGTCTGTCATTTGGAAAGGGAGTTAATAGTTAAATAATTGACGTAATGTGGATTAAAAATGAAGATGCTTGCTTGAATGTTTTTATTTTTAATCTATTTTTATATCATAATAACATGATGCTAATTGAAATACATATCTGATATTTTCCTATATTCATTTTTCTTAATTGTCTTTTAAAAATGTAAGCCATAGACATTCAGGGAAAAGCAATGGCTAAGTACTAAATATATGTTTAGCAGTAATATAAACAATATTATTAATCATTTAAATTCATATGGGGTAACATATTATGGTAGTAATGTCTGGATTTGAGATTGTACAGTGACTAACTACAGGTCTTGACAAAGTTGCTTATCTTCTCCAACATTGGAGTCCTGATTATATAATTCTAGTTATGACCTCGTGATTTTATATGTTGTGTGTATTTTTCTTACAGTCTTTCCTTTTTCTTTCTTTTCCCTTTGGCTCCTCCCTCTTCTATCAATCCTTCAAGATTCAGATCAAATGTCTGGAAAACCTCCCACAACACCCCCAGAGAGAGTATTTTTTTACATGCTGTGCTCACGTAGCACTTAGTTAACATAATTTTTAATAATAAACATAGTAAAATGTACATTGAAAGACCTTAAATATTGTAGAAAAAATAAATAAGACGGAAATTGCCCAGATTCTGCCTCTCACAAAGCAATAATTTGTTGGCGTGTTTATAAAAGAGATGGTAGCTTGAAATAGCATCACACCTACTCTGTTACATGATTGAAATAAACAAGGAAGGTTACAAACAGAGGCACCTCAATGGTGGTGTCAGATGCTAGGTAGGATTGCATCCAAATGCCATAAATTTTCAGTCATGCCCTTGAGATATAGCAAAGATGCAATCAAATAAAGAAGAGCCCCTTAGCTTGAATTTCTCATATCTTTTTTCATTGATCGGATATTAGGAAATTGTAAACAAGCAATAAACATATTTTCCTGTAAGCAAATAAAAGTGCAGGGTTGAAATGGCACAAAGCTATTGGGCACTAAGCCAGTTTTGTGGTTTAGAGACATTAAACATCTGCTGGCTGTTTTACTCAACCACTGTACACAGAAACTTAGGAAATAATCTGTTCTGTCTGACTTGGTTCAAATCCTTAAACATTAGTGACCACCTCAGACAAGCTAGGTATTAGTAAAGACCACAGATACTGGAGCAAGACTCAGATCCAAGCTCTGTCTATTCCTAATCATGTGAAGTTGGGCAAGATATTTATCTCTCTGTAACTTAGTTTCTTTATATCTGAAATGATGATATTAAGAGTAACTACCTCATAATGCTGTTATGAGGATTAAATGAGATCTATCTATCTATCTATCTATCCATCCATCCATCTATCTTAGAGTCTCAGTACACCGGGTCACTAGGAGTCAGAATCCGCTCGAGGGCACTAACAACAAATGAAAGGAGTGCTCTAGCTTTAGTATTTTCAGTTTGTCTTGAAATGCATGATTGTGTTCATGCCTTTTGCTATATATTGTTCCATTCAACTCACTCTCTTATTATATCTATTATATTCAAGCAGATTAAACATGCATGACTATTTATGTTTACATGCATACATTTTTTTTTCTAGTTTTAACTTAGTCTGTCCTGGTGCTACATATTTAAACTATGTATTTTACCTGGATGATGGACCTTTGAGTAGCACTTGCATGGAAATCATCTGGCTCCAATGAGAACACCTGGACCTGATGGATTCACTAAGTGTCGAATAGAACCTAATAATATATGGTGTATATATGTATAATGGAAATATGTCTCATTAAGATAGGTGACAGTAAGAGGCAGATTTGTGGTTTTGCCTACTCTAGATAGTAATAATCACACCAGATCATTCTTCAATGCCTTTATAACAATCTCTTTTGGGTTCTTTAACTTTGAAATTTTTGAAGTTGATGATATAATCTCTTGAGAATTAATGAGATCATACTATTTACAGTAAGCGTATATAATGATATATTTTAATTTAAAAATGCAGGACTTAACAGACATACAGGATATTTCTCCCAACAACAACAGAATACACATTTCTCTTAAGCACATATGGAACATTCTCCAGGATAGATCATATGTTAGGCCACAAAACAAGTCTTAACAAATTTAAGAAGGTTGAAATCATATCAAGTGTCTTTTCCAACCACAATGGAAAAAAACCCAGAAATCAGCAACCAGAAAACTGGAAAATTAAAAAATATGTGCCTTTAAACAACAGACTCTTAACCAACGGGTTGAAGAAGAAATCAAAAAGAAAATAGAAAATGTATTGAGACAAATAAAAATAAAAATACAACATACCAAAACTTATGAGATGCAACAAAGCAGTAGTAAGACAGAAGTTTATAGTGATAAACACCTACAATAAAAAAAGTAAAAAGATTTCAAATAAAAAACACCCCAAAGAACTAGAAAAAGAACAAATTAAGCCCAAAGTTAGCAGAAGGAAAGTTAGAGTAGAAAGAAATGAAATAAAGAATAGAAAAACAACAAAAAATCAATGAAACAGTTATATTTTTGAGAAGATAAAAGTGACAAATTGTTAGCTACACTAGCAACATTTTTTCCCTGCTTTAACAGATTTCTTTATTTATTAATATGCCATTCTAAACATTATGTAAATACAGCCTATATAGTGCTGGAATATCAAACATTGTTCCACTAAGAGGTTCAAGAGTACATTTAAGGCCATTTTAAGAAATATTGGACTGGCCCCGTGGCTTAGAGGTTAAGTGCGCGCGCTCTGCTTCTGGCGGCCCGGGTTCGGATCTCATGTGCGCACTGACTTACCGCTTGTCAGGTCATGCTGAGGCCGCGTCCCACATACAGCAACTAGAAGGACGTGCAACTATGAGATACAACTATCTACTGGGGGTTTTGGGGGAAAAAAAGGAGGAGGATTGGCAATAGATGTTAGCTCAGAGCCGGTCTTCCTCAGCAAAAAGAGGAGGATTAGCATGGATGTTAGCTCAGGGCTGATCTTCCTCACAAAAAAAAAAAAAAAAAGAAATATGAATACTTTGGTTTTCATTATTACATCAGGTGAAAAAAGCCATTCAAAGAATAATTTTCATCTGCTTCTATGATTAACAAGAAAATCAAGTAGAAAATTAAGAGAGTATTTATTTTAAAAAAAAGATACTCAAGTACTTTTTGAAGGACTTATTCCTGTTCTCTTCACTACATACTTACTCATACACGTTACTCAGTTATTATATGAGAAGTTGTTCTTCCCCTGTGTTAGGAACTCGGTAAATATTTGTTGAATGAATGCACTATCTGTGGAAATTGATCTAACACTTTAATTTGTGCTTTTTTTTTTTCAAGTAAGAGCAAGAGTGAACATACTGAAGTTCTTGTTTTGTCCAGATCATAAGCCTACAGAACAGTGATTGTTACAAACATTGTATGATATATGAAAAGGCGCTTAACATTACTAATCATCAGGGAAATGCAAATCAAAACCACAATGAGATATCACCTCATATCTGTTAGGATGGCCATCATCAAAAAAAAAAAAAGAAAGAAACTTGGTGAGAATGTGGAGAAATTGAGCCCTTGTACACTGTTGGTGGGAATGTAAAATCGTGCAACCACTATGGAAAGCAGTATGGAGGTTCCTCAAAAAACAAAAAATAGAAATTCCATATGATCCAGCAATCTCACTTCTGCCTATATATCCAAAAGAATTTGAATCAGGATCTCAAAGAAGTATTTGCAATTCTTGTTCATTGCACCATTATTCACAATAGCCAAGATGTGGAAACAACCTAAATGTCCATTGTTGGACAAATGTATAAAGAAAATGTGTTATATACATACAGTGGAATATTATTCAGCATTAAAAAAGAAGGAAATCTTGACAACATGGATGAACCCTGAGGACATTATGCTATGTGAAACAAGCCAGTCACAGGAAAACACATACTATATGATACCACTCACATGAGCTATATAAAACAGTCCAACACATAGAAGCAGGAATTAGAATACAGGTTGCCAGGGGTTGTGGGAGGAGGAAATGAGGAATTGCTACTCAAAGGGTATAGAGTTTTACTTATGCAAAAGATGAATAAGTTCTAGAGATCTGTTGTATAACAATGTGCCTATACTTAACAATACCATACTGTGCACTTAAAAATTTATTAAAAGAGTGGATCTCATGTTGTGTTCTTACCACAATAAAAACAAAAGAGATGTGTACACCTCCAAAAATATATATATATATGTTTAGTAACAATTTCATCTTAAATCAGCTTTATCACTAAAGAACTTGTGAAACGCTTAACAAATCAGATGAAAGGGAAATTCTGGTATAATTTGGATTTTTTCTTTTAATTTGTATAGTTACTAGTATGTAACTTGCATTTGTCTTATTCTCTTTTATCTTCACTGAAAGGCGATTTATTTGATGCAGGGTACTTATTACTGAGGGCTTATTCTTGCCAAGTCACCTTCTTGAAATGCACCTTTATATTTTTATGGAAATTTTAATTCCTCCAAAATGCTAAATGTGTGCATGATGTTTCTAGTCTGTGTCTCTAGTTTATGCAGTCTGTGTCTTATACATTGGCAGCTGTGTTGTCTCTGCTGCAGCTAAGAGATAGAATGCTGCAGCCAGCATTCTGAAGCCCTCTGCTGATGCGATAGGCAGGATACTGTGGTAAGAATTGTTGGAGCTTGTGGTGAAAATGAATTGCTTCAAGGTACAACACTATGACAGCCCTGCGTATACCATTACGTATTCCCCTGACAAGGACAGCTTACATCATTACTGTTGAATCGGTCTGTGCTCAATATCATGTACTGTGGATATTCTTTATCATTATAAATTTGAATCAATAAAAAATATATATATAAAGAAATTTTGAAAGTTTTTCTCTATAATCAGTCAGGTTATGCTAGATTTTGCTACAGTGAAAACAATTCCAAAATCTCAGTGGCTTAAAACAGCAGAGGTCCGTTTCTTATTTTATGTAACTATTTCTGAACAAGGACTCAGATTCCACTATCCATAACAGCTTCGTGTCCACTACAGGAGAAAGAATGAGGTAGAGAACTGTGCCTTGATTTCTAAGTGCTTCCGCCCAGAAGAGACACAAATTACACTACTGCTTACATTTTACTGGCCAAAGCAAGTCATGTGGTAACACTTAACCTCAAAGAAATGCTAAAGTAAAATCTTCTCGTGTGCTCCAAAAGAGGTGAACAGGAAATATTGGTGAGCATTGTTAACATCTAATAGAATGTTTAATTGTTCATGTAAGGGAGAAATAAAAAGCATGTCATAATTTCAAAACACTGTGTCAGTCTAAGTAGTGTGTAGAGAGAACAACACTGCAAATTTATGTTCAGCCTCTGGAAAATAACACCCTTAAACATGTTTTATGGAGCTCACAAATCAAGGCTAATTTTCAAGGAACCCTAAAGACTTCAAATGATTTTAAAAAACAGGTCACCAAAATTTTAATTAAAGGGAGGTCAGCCATAGAAGGACAGCTTCTTGGTACCACAGGCAGTAAGAGCCATGATCCTTGATGAGGGCAGTCAGAGCAGGGTTTAACTATCAGGGACATAAGTGGGGTTGGAAGTAGTTGACAACACTGGAGACATAAAAATTCCTGCTGTGTCATAGATTTCTCATAATGAAGGAGGAAGGCAGTAGTGTGGTTCTCTGGAAACATTTATTTCTCTGACCAGAGTGCAGGCATTTGATTTTCCCCATAACTGGTGCAGCATTGGAGAACAGGAATTACAATCCTCCTCTCCACGTTATCAGGCTTCCTTTGGCCATGTACTCACCACACATTCTTTTCACTGAAAGTATTGCTCCCACATCCCTATGATAAATGTACTAAATCTAATTCTTTTTTTTTTTTGTGAGGAAGATTGGCCCTGAGCTAACATCTGTTGCCAATCTTCCTCCCTTTGCTTGAGGAAGACTGTCGCTGAGCTAATATCTGTGCCCATCTTTCTCTATTTTGTATGTGGGCTGCTGCTCGATGGGCTTGATGAGTGGTGTAGGTCTGCGCCCAGGATCCAAACCCACGAACCCTGGGCCACTGAAGTGGAGTGCACAAACTTAAGCACTACACCACCAGGCTGGACCCATAAATCTAATTATTCTTAACAAACTCACAACATAACTGTTCCTATTTAGTTTTTACCCAAACTACAGTCCCCCAAACTCTAACTAAAGCTTTTTTCTAACTAAGGGAAAACTGATCCAAATCAGCCTCTATCCTTTCGCATTATTTTTCTCTTGTTAAATATATGTAAACATCATTCTGCTCAATATTTCAGACAATTGGCATATACCTCTTTTGTCTCTCTGAGATGCCGGTCGTGTTTAAAACTGCCTTGGTTTTAAATTTTACCCGTGTAAACTACTACTCAGGAAGCAATATTGAACACTGGGACATAGTCAGACTCACCCTGTACACTCAAGGAAAACGAGTAATGCAGTTGGCAACACCCAAAGGAACCACTGGTAGGAATGAGTGAGAGAAGCAGTTTTGAAAAAGAAAGGGGGTGTTGTTAACAGAAAAAAAGTAGGAATTGTGAGGGGCATACTCAAACTATAAATGTTCCTTATTGCGGTTGTTAATGAGATAATAGTAAGAAAAGTACTCATATTATTGCTAGTGAAAATCTAAGCTAGAATAAACTTTTATAGTAAGAAAATTTGCAATTTTTATGAAAAGCCTAAAATTATTTATATTTTTTACTTAATATTTCCTCTTAAAAGTATAGCCTGAATAAATAGCTTGAAACTGGGAGAGACTTCTGAAATGGCAGCATGATGATCTTTGTAATTACCCTCCTTGATAAAAGCAATGAAAATAATGGTAAAAAAAATAGTCAAAATCAACTTTTCCAAAATTCTGATTATTAAACAAAGATATCCAACAATCTGAGAACCCTGTAATATAGAAAAACTGCTAACCTCAGTAAAAGTAGCAGTGTTTGTGGCTTTTTGACTTGGCTGATTCCAGTCTTCTACTTCCCACCTCCATGTAAAGCCAGTAGCCTCAAAACCATGGAAGTTATGAAAACCACCAATCTTGCCTCTATAAGCAGGAGCAGTCCAGATTTAGAACTCCTCAAAAAGTCCCATCCCCAGAGCATGGTCACTATTTGGCTTATCTTGGAGCTCTGTGGAAATATATTTATATATAAAGCCTTTTTGTGAATTCTTCCTATTTTCTAATTTATATATAGACATTTATACTTCCAAAATAATTTTAAAATATTTTGACAGAAAGAAAGTTACCTAGTAAATGTAATTTTTGTGATATTCACAAATTCAGAATTAGTTTTCTGAGAAAACTGTGATTTTTATGATATATATTTCAAATTGGAATTTCAATACATATTGTTAGACTTACAATATAATTTGTCACATATTTGGATCAAATTACATGTTTCTGTATTTATTCATTGGTTAAAATACTTTTATATGTTCAAACACACTTTTTCACTATTTTGCATTTAATAATATAGATTCGATTTTTAAATTGAATTTAAGTAAATCATAATGTATGGGAGATATATATCACTGAATACCTGCATATAAATTGAATTAGTTAAGTCTGGTAATATTGACGGAATACTCTCCATGCAGATATTCAAAAATGATGATGTGGGAGATGGGAAGTGGGGTGTTTACTAAAGGTTGCCTGACTGAAAACAGCTTGGTTTATATTATTCTCTTATCAATATTTATATTATATCTAAGGCTTGCCATACACACAAGATGCTTATGCATTTTGAGGCTGACTACATTTTTATTTTGGAGCATTTAATAAGTTGCTGTTGGCTGAATTTAATAGGTTCTTGAGCAAATGTGGTTGTATCTCCAGATTCATGCTATCACACTAAGCCAGATTTAGCATTTTATTATAGAAAGAATGGAGTCAGAAGTCACATATCTGAGACTCTTTTGAAATAGGACAGCAAAAGCCCAGAAGTAAAATGGTGATGGGAAAAGACAATTTATTTTCCTCTGCCTGTCTGCATTTAAAATAAGGGTATATTTAATCCAGAAAAGAACAGATGGACTGTATTTATAATAGTCAGAGATAAAATGGTGTATTATTCAATTCTTCTATTAATTTATTTCTATTGCTTCCACTGCCAAAAGTGTGCTGTTACACATAGGTGAATTAAATGAAAAGAAAAACGATACAGCATGTATGTAGTATATGATTTATGGAAAGCTATTTATTTCAAGTTTACTTTGAAGTATTTTCTTGTTTGAGTTTTACCTACTGAACTCAGCCTCAAGGTAAAACATTGTATTAAATTTTAATATGTTTATAATTTTTGGTACAGTACATTGTGACAGAAGAGCTGCTAAATGTCACCTCGGTAATGTCTTTGGAATAGAAGTGTTATATATATCCATCCAATAAACAAGAGCAAGGTGGGAAAGATATATGAAGCATAAGTCATTATATCCTAAAAATTTTACTCTGAATGGGTGAGACTGAATAGAATAAATTACTTTGCTTTGAAATATATGAGGTGTTTTCATTTTTTAAGTTATGTTTGGTATATTTCAAAAAAATAATCAGTAGAAATGGAATGAACTGTGCTTTTGAAAAGCTCTTCTTTGTCTTCTATACTGGACTGTGAATTTTCATTTGTATCTGTTTTGAGCATTTCCGTATCTCCATTACTTAGAACAGAGTCAGGAGCATTGATGAAAGGACCCTTCATACTGTGTTAATACACAGGTATAGTAGAAATACTTCATCCCATAGTTAGGTCTTTACTACCAAAAAAGGTAAATTGGACTATAGATGTAAGAAAATAAAACAGTTTGCATGCACAAACCATATGTAATAAGGTTATCAAAAACCAAATATACATAAATGTTCTTGCATAGGAAGCAGTGTTGGGTAATGATTTTGACATTAAGCAGTCATTTGCTAGATTGATAGCTCCCTCACTAACTACTCATACAAGCTAGGCAAGTTACTTAACCATTTTGAGCTTCTTTTTCTCATTTCTAAGATCGGAAGAACATCTTGTGATATAAGAAAATGTAAATTTAAATTCTATTTTTCTTATTTTGAAAGAAATACATTCCCTGGGAATTAAATATTTGTAAATCTATGATAATTGCACTACTATTAACTAATACTTGTTTTAGTATGTATAACCCTAGATATATTACTGTATCTCAAATTACATCATTTGAACTGCATCTAACTTAGGTCCTGAGTAATCATGCCAACCGGACCGTTATCACTCCAGTTTACAAGATAGAAATTGAGATTACCAAAGATGATTGTTTTCGAGTCACAAAATAGGCTATTCAGTCAAATATGCAAACACAATTCAATCCACAATCTAATATCTTTGAATAAATAAAATCAAGAAATGTCAAGATGTCTTATAGCCCCTTTTCCCCCCTAGCTGTCCTGTCAGCTATGAGCATAACAACTTGAATCCTCATCCCTAGAGTGCAGCTCTTTGCATTAAGATGGTGCTTTCCCAAACCTTTGGTTTATGCAACACTTGAGTATATCCTCTATCTTATTTATACATCTCCCCCACAATGCCCATGACACCTATGGGAATGGGTAAAGTATGCTACAGACCACCAGTCTTCTAGTCAATAGGCCATGGGAAACATAGATAATGGGGTGTGTCTTACCAAATTTTACTAGAAGTATGAAGTCAAAGTAAGTATTATTTTCCTAAAAATTTCAAATTATGAATTAACTACTAATATACACCTAAAAAAGAGATTTTACTCTATATTATAAAAATTAATATAAAACCAACAAACTGAATATATGAACCACAGGAGTAAGACTAAAATGACTGAATGTGAGTTAGAGGGAGATCAGTTTCAGCTCAGGATGAGGACGGCCCTTCCAACAGTCAATGCTGACTTTTGAAGTAGTGAGTTCCCTGTCACTGAAGAGGTTCAAGTAGTTGATTCACATGCACTTTGTAGAAGAGAAGATTGAACCACTGAATGTGTGCTTTGACTAGATGATGCTCAAGAACATTTCCACCCTGAGACTGAAATTCTGTGATCTTCATGGAATAATGGTACACTACAGACCGCGTATTAAGAACATAGGCACTAAATCCTGTACTTACGGATGTTAATGGTGAGGAGTAAAAATAATGAATGACAATTGTAAGATTATTTAGAGTGTACAAAGCGATTTATGTAATGTTTAATTCTCACACCAACCCTGCATGAGAATTATTATTACTATCATTCCTATTATACATCAGGAAACTTGAGCTCAGCAACGCTGAATGACTTGGCCATGATCATCTAGTAAGGGATGAAGATGAGTCCTGATACAAAACTCTCTTTCCAAATCTCTTGACTATTCTGCTATATGATTATAATCAAAGATAGGTAATTTAAATTTTTCCTGGGTTTCCTTTGCCTAAAAAAAAAAAACCTCATAGGAAACATTTAAAAATCAGTGAGAATCTACATGGAAGTGTTTTGGTACTACATTTTGATTTAACTTCCTAAAGGATTATGTGCTGTATGCCTTGTCTGGCAAGACATTATCATTAAAACAAGTCCCTGGAAAAGGTCTCAGCCTGTTTACCATAACATAATGTGCCGTGGCATCATGCCCCGGTCAGCAACCATTTCTGAAAGGGTCAATCTCCTTTATGAAGACCCTCAGGGAAACCAAGAAATCGGGAACTGCTGATCTGTCCGTTTTGCCTCGGTCACACTCATCATCTGAATTAGGAATGCAGGGTGATTTTAAATATGCTGCTTCAGGGCTTCCTGTGGATCAGAGTTTTTAAATTCTGTATGAATCTCATTTTGTACTGAGCTGGTTGACAGTATCCAATGCCAGTTCCGCAACCTCACCCATGGGACAAGATGGACTTCTTTATGCCCTTTAAGAAACACTTGGCTATGCGACACCCCACAAAGGCAGGACTAAATTCTCTTTCTCCTCCACTGCTTGTCTTACTCCATCACGTTCCTCAACACTGAGGGGGAAGAATTTTTTTTAACCTAATAACATCAATTTTCTGCCTGTTTTAATGTGGCTTAAATATAAAATATGACTGTTTTAGTAAAACAGAACAGGTTTCTTATTATCTCTTTATTTTGCTGCATTAGAAGATTGTAATGCAAAGACGTCCCCTTCACCTTCTGAGAATGTTCCATGCTATCTGACTTTGAGGAAAGAGAAATTGTGTTTTAATGCCTCATAGCTCTGAAATTAATGGGCCAAAAAGGCTGCTTATAAAAGAAGCAAGAGGACAATAGGGTTATGAGTTGATTGTTTAGTAGTTTTTCTGTTTTGTTGTTTTTTCTTCCTGGACATAGGAATAAAGTGAGTTTGACTGCAAGAACTCAGGAGGTCGCTAGGGTGGGGTCGGGAGTTTTAAATAAAGTGGAGGTTCCCTGGATGCCTGGGAGCTCATGCTGGGTAAGTTGTCCTAGGGTTATATTGGAAGAGTCATATGTCGCAACCTAGTGAAGAAACAGGGCAAAAGGGATTGTTTGAATTTCCAAAAGACATGTAGAAGCTAGATCTTTATGAGCCTAGCCCCAGCCTGCAGAAGAGAGGCAGAAAATTTTCATTCCCTCATTCAGTTGATCTTCTCTGACTCAGGATAATATGGCTTCATCAGTACCAGCACTCCTTCACCTGCAGATCGTCTGCACACACAACTCAGCCACAATGCCCTATTATACTAATAAGCACAAAAAGTGGTAGCCTGGAGCGTTTCGAGGGTGATGGTGAACTGTCCAAACACCTCTCCTTGGAATGCTGAACTGAACAATCTGGAGACTCCTGGTATGAAACAATGACTAGTGACACCTAAGTTATACACACGTCTAAGTTATGCAATTAGAAATGAAAATAGCAATAAAATGGCTTGTCAGTCTTTCATAAACTCTGAAGGATGTAAGGATCCAGGAACAATAGGGCTTACAGATGTACATTGCATTAATTCACTCAAATCTAAGCATTGAGTGCCTACTTGATGCGAGGCCCTGTTATGGATTCTGTGGGTGGATGAATGAACCAGACATACAAGGTGCCTGAACTCATAATACTAACTTCCTAGAGTCTGTTGACAGAAAATAAGCAAGATAATTCAGAGGGTGCTGTAAGGACAGAAAATAAGCAAGATAATTCAGAGGGTGCTGTAAGGAAAGGGTATTATACCATATAGTGACGGGAGGTAAAAGAGTGTGAGCAATTTTACTTTGGTTTGAAGAGGACAGTCTTCTGTATCTGGATCCAGAGCATTTCTGGTAGAAAAACTAATGAGTACAAACCAGGAACAGGTTTTCTATGTTTAAGGAAAGGAAAGAAGGCCACTATGACTGAACGTAGAGGGCAAAGAGGAAAGTGGTAAGAAATTAGATCAACAAAATAGACAAAGGCCAGATCATATAGAGCTGTGTAGGTCAGTGTAAGGAATTTGGATTTTATTATAAATGTAATGAGAAGCCATTGATAGCTTTTAAGCAAGAGGGTAATATAATGTAACTTATGATTTGTTGATTTTGTCTTGATTGTTAAAATATTTCTTGCCATAAAGAGAATAAACTTTATTAGGAAAAGAGTAGAAGCAGGGAGACCAGTTAGGGGGCCATTGCAGTAGTCCTCAAAAAAGAGAATAGTGGCTTGCATTAGGGTGGCCACAGAGTAAACAAAACAGAGAGATGGATTTGCAATATATCCTGAAAGTAGAGCCATAGAACTTGTTTATGCTTTGGATGTCAGTTATGAAGGAAAGGAAAGAAAAGTAGATGACGTATAGATTGCATTTAAAGCCATGGGCGTAGATGAGTCTCCCTAGTAAGATAATTTAGGTCAAGAATGATGGAAGATCTAGGACTGAGCCTTTTAACTCTCCAATATTATGCATTTAAGTGGATAAAAAGGCAGCAAAGACACTAAGAAATATCCCTCTGTTGATGATGCCTAAGGTTTGGGCTTTCACAATTTGAAGAGTGGCCAACATTTACTTGGTGAGATGGGAGAACAGATTTGACATGGGAGCAAATCAAAATGAAAAAAGTTGAACTCATAGAAACAGAGCATACTGGTGGTTGCCAAGGGCTGGTGGGGAGGGGAAATGGGGAGATGTTGGTTGAAGCGTACAAACTTTCAGTTATAAGATGAATAAGTTCTGCAGATCTAGTATACAGCATGGTGACTATAGTTAATAATACTGTATTGTATACTCGAAACTTGCTAAAAGAGTAGACCTTAAGCATTCTCACTACCAAAAAAAGGTAACTATGTGAGGTGATGCATATGTTAATTAACTTGATTGTGGTAAATATTTCACAATGTATACATGTATCAAATCATCATGTTGTACACTTTAAGTATATACAGTTTTGTCAAGAATACCTCAATAAAGCTAGGGTAAAACAGTTCTGTTTGGTCACGTTAACTTTGAGATTCCTATTAGAGACCCAAACAGAGATGTCAAGTATGCAGTTGGGTATCAATTTGGAATGTGGTTCCCTTAGCCAATCATTGCAACCACAGAATGGGCAGAGAAATTGCATGCGTTGTGAAAAATTAAAGCTTTGGCCAGAGGAGAAGGCAAATGAAGCATCCAATTTGTGGGGATAGTGAGAGTTAACCTCTGAATCTCTAGAGTTCTTTTGAAGGAATGAGATATTTATGGGTTATCACAATATCCTTAAATGTCTGTAAATTTCTACAATACATGATAATTAGCCTATCACAAGAGTACAGGGGTCGTTTGTACTGGACTTCACATTCAGGGTTTGATATTTATTTTAGAATTTCATTATTATCTATTGATGAAAATACAGTTAGTAAGTGTTCTCAGTGTGCAGGGTAAAATAATTGTTAAATGTGAATAATTAAAATAAAAAAATTTTCTAACTCTAGGTATCCCTTATTTTCTAATACAATGAGATCCTCAAAAACTAAACTGGCTTAGGCCTCTCTTAGCCTCTGAGAGGCCCCAGTGTGATGATGTTGGCACGTGGAAACGCAGTTTAAGGATTATGCCAAAGGGATTGATTTTGAAGGCAGTTGCTATCGGAAGTTTTCCTTGACATGAGTTATAACTCTAGACCTCCTCTTCATCATTCTAAGGGGATACCCAAACCAAGAAAATTTACAGAAAGTGTATCATATTCTGAAAAGTATTCTTCTGAAACATAAAATACCATGTATCTCACGGAAGAGCTTTTAATTCCATTCAAGCAATATTACCAAGAGTTACACTTATAATTCAACCCTCTATTTCTTGACATTCAGAACAGCACCGATGGCAGTGGTTGGTAATTATAAGATGTCCCCATAACAACACATAACAGAAAAGGCATATGACACCTCTATAAGTCTTAACAAAACTCAGCTTAGAGAGGGTCTTGCTACAATATTTTGCAACTTGAGATAGACATAAACTGAAAGACCACTGGAAAAAGTATCCCCATCTATAACAAATCTTTGAATCTTTACCACTTTACAATATGTTATCAGAAGCTATAATATAACCAGTTTAAATAATTCCTCTTAACAGTCTCTTGCCCATCAGAGAAAAGTGGTGGGAAAGTAGGGTTCTATCAAGCCCAAAGGCCATAACAATATCTATAATAGGGAGCAATCTGCGGTCTCACCAAGAGCAGAAAATAATTTCACCCTCTCCATCAGCACAGAGCAAGTGGGGGTCAGAAGAATAGAGGAGGGAGCAGACCTAATGATTCTGAATATGCAGAGCCAAAAATTGCCCAACTTTGGAGAGCTTCAGACCCATTCCAGCCACTGCAAGAGGCTGCAAGATTTCAATCTGCAGGATACAGTTCATGTATTCAGAAATGGAAAGAGTCTATTGGTAATTAAAAAAAAAAAAAAACAAGAAGGAACAAAGGGTGGGAGGGAGGGAAGAAGAAAACTCAGCCTTTGCAGCGTAGAAGCTAAAGATGTTGGAAGATCCATGAATATTAAAAACGACCTAGAACAAGACAGGTGTGCCAGAGAGCATGGTTCCCATATGGCTAGGTGCTGCCTGGTATATGAAACACAGTGATATCTCCCCAGGCCGTCTCTGCATAATTAGGGGAGTGGAGGTGAGAATTCCATTTTAAAGTGGCTTAAATTGTCCACTGGTAGGAGTGTGAAAGGTCAGGGTCTCTTTCCACTTTAAACTCTTTTGGCTACCCTGACACAAGCAAAGTACCAGAATAGGGCTCCCTGTGCTTTTTATTCCTATGATTTCTCCTATCCTCGCCCTATCACAAATAAACAAGTAACTATATTCACACATGTAGCATATGGTAATAAATACTCAGGAAGGAAAAATAGGGCTGGGCAAGAGAAGAGGAAGTGTAAAAGGAGTGTGATTTTATAACTGATGGTCATGAAAGTGCTCATTAACGTGGTGACCTTTTAAGAAAAGTTCTGGGAGGGAGCAAGATATGCAGCTCTCTGGAAGACAGCATGCCAAGCAAAGGGAACAGGAAGACCAAAACTCCTGAGGTGTGAAAATATCTGGTGTATTTGAGGAACTGCATAAAATCCAGTGCAGCTAGAGCAAAACAACCCAAATAGAAAGTGGATGATGAAAAGAGAGAAGTAGTGGGGGCCTAATTATGTAGGACCTTATAACCCTTTACTCACAGGAGCATCAAAGATTTCTGAGAAGAGGAGTGTGTTCTATGCTTAATAGAATCACTCTAGCCTCTGTGATGAAAATAAATTGCTGCAAAGGCAGGAAGCTGTGATGGAAATAATCCAGTTAAAAGACGGTGTCTTGGACCAGGAGAGAAACTGTGAAGGTGGTTAGAAAGAGTCAGATTGTGGATGTATTTTGAAAGTAGACCTAAAAGGATTTGCTGATGGGTTGGGTTTGTCATGTGATAGAAAGAGAGGGGTCCAGGATGACTTTAAGTTTTTGGGTTGAGCTAGTTACTATTTACTAAGATAGGCAAGGATCAGACAGCATGAAACCTGCAATAAATTCTTCCACAAGATTAGGACTAGTAAAATGTTTGCCCACATGAATTTGTTTTAAGAATTAGAGTTCTGTAATCCGTCATGTTCCATTCTATGTTCTGGTCACTGTAAACAGAATCAGGCTTAATAATAATTCAATGTTATCTCCCTTTAGCAAGGAATTTTTTATATATAGCTTTTTCATTCTCTTCTTTTAATTCTTGATTCCTTTTGCTGTGGTGCATTTGCTCTTGGCATACGTGTGATTTTCTTCTAAGATGCCTCAAATACGTTTTGAAATTAATTAGAGCAATAAAGAAAAATAAAACAATAATAATGTTTCCTGCAATTGTGTTCTTCCGGGAATGTCAAGGGCTCATAATATCTCCTTGAAATTCAATATATTTTATACAATATAATTGAATATAACAGATGCAAGAGAGGATTGATATTTTATATTTTTTTCCTAAAAAGCTATAAACCCATGAACAAGAGTTTTCACATTTCTAGTATAAAATAATATTTTCTCATATTAGTGTGTTTTTATTAGTGTATCATTTTATCCAAGCACGGATGGTTTCAGAAATAGTTTACTATGATATTTATATCAAATAATATCTGAAAAATGTTCAAAGAAAATATGTCCCTGTTATATTAGATATTACTCCAATACTTTCCCAGACTACAGGCAAGGTACACAGTAACTGAGTCTCCAGGGATGTTACAGAGCATTTCTTGATATAATACACACTGTAATTATAGCAAGGATGTCAAATGTGAGGCTGTTAATAAAGAAATATTTGAAATCTGTCTGAATTAAAATGTTACTAAACCTTATTACTCTGAAGAAGAAAAAGAGGAGAGAGATAATATGTAGTCTCAACTTATATCTTTGGAAAATATATGTTATATATGTAATATGTATAAATATATATAATATAAATTTACATATGAAAATATTATTTTTTCACATGAAGATCTCAACTTAACTCTAAATTTAAGAATTAAGAATGACTCCCCCTTTGGTTGCTTGGGAAGAATTTATATAGAGACTAATGAGAGTTGGAGATTGAAATTTCATGAGCAATTGAAAATAGGGTACCAATCTATCTATTTACACACATAAATTTTATTATAGCAATTTTATCTTAACAATATTATAAAAGATACCTACCGGAAAAGTACATCATTTTCTGTTTATGAACTGAAAGTAACTGATTTCATTTTTTGCATAATCTTCTTTGGTCTTTGTCTATATGCATACATAATTTATATCCTTATAATTAGTGTATGAATTTTATATTCTATTTTTTCACTTAACATTATATTATAAGCATATTTACATGTTCTTACATAGCCTGTATAAATTATAATGTAATCACTGCATAACATTTGAGTGGTTCTGTAATGCATTCACTGTCATTTTTTAATGTTAGACATTAACATCTTCTCTATGTTTTGCAAATATGGAAAACACTAAAAAGACTATAGCTAGGCACATATCTGTTTTCCTTTTTTGATTTAAGAATGAATGAAACATAATACACGTTATGGCCCATAATACTATAATCCTTTTCAAAGTTTATACTTCTACCTCTAATACATTTGCAATAGTCATGCCATATTGGACCAGAATCTTTTTTTAAGTTTATGAATTTAATAGTTATAAAACACCTTATTTGATTATTTTAAGTAGATTGTTTTCTACAGGTCACTTTACTATTAATGAGAGTCTAATAATATGTTATCATTCTGTTATGTTATTTTTACACACTTTCATCTCTAATAATTTTGATTCCCCAAAAGATATGTATTTTTTCATTTCCCAAATGACTAAGAATACGTGTGAACTTTGCTTTGATCCATGTATGTCTTCATCTAGCCTTTGCCAGCAAGGTGTTCTAGGGCAGTTACCTGTTCTAACTCTCTTTGGCTGAGGTTTTAGCTCTTCCTCTAAGTTAAAATAAGCCATGATTTAAATTCCTGTGAATGAGTGACAGATACCCTGCAGATGTTTAACAGGGACTCATACTCTTTAATTAAAAGTGAAAAATTTCCTTCCCCACACCTTTTGAACTATAATTACATCTAGGGATTGCTACTGTGTTTGCTAAGAACATGCCCAGAAGATACGAATGGGTAATGTGCTGCATAGAGCACCAGATCTTAAACAGAGGCTAATGTTCATTCCATCATTGAAGAAGCCTTTGTTGAGTCCCTGCTGGGTGTAAACTCAGCTTGTTGTTGCTAAATCTCTAATGACCAAAGGCATTTTACTTAATATCATTATATTTCAGGTTTTCCATACGCAAGTGATGGTATTTTTCAATCCTAGTATTCTCGCACATTGTTTTGCATATCTACATTAAAGTCATTTTATAGAAGTTAGTATAGTCTGGTTTGTGCAGCAAGAATAATATTACTTACCCTCTACCTCCATGTTGTTGCATAACATCGTAGAAGATGGTACAATTTAAGTTTTTTGCTGCTACTGGACCACTGTAAACACGTAGAGTATGAGAAATGTTTAAGGCACTGACTGTAAGAACATTTTAGTTTTATCCATGTATACAACATAATACATCCCTGGCAACATGAGGTCAATAGCTAAAAGGCACAGGTAGAGATACATGCCCTAGGCTAGGACAGGTGCCCAAATACTGAGCAAATGACACATGTTATCCCTAGGGAGGAAAGAGAAAATCATGACCACCCATGATGTCCGGGAGAGTCTAAATCTAAACTACCATAACTTCATTGACAAAGTCATTCTATTAAAAGTCATTCTATTAAAAAGACTTAGGAAGACAGTAGAACACTCAAGCAAGAGTTTAAGTTTTAGGAATCAGGTCAGCTGGGTGATATAAGGAGGGCAGTGTGCTAAAGACTGGGCTTCCAACAAGTCTCTGATCCTAAAGAACATGACGAGCACAAACAAAGAACAACACAACTTTAAGCATGTGAGTCCCTGGGGGATATTTAGATCAAAGCTCCAATTTTTTAGATGTTTTTGTGTTAGTAGGCAGAGTACCTGGGCCAGAACTAAGGAGAAAGGATCTAGACAGAAGTGCATTGTTGGGAATCATTGAAACTAGAGGTGGGGTTCATATTTGGTGCTCCCTGGTTATTCAGGCTTCAACGCTAGTTGAAGTTTGATTAGTTTGAAGTTTTAGGTTTGGGTGGCATGAAGTAGACTTTGCAGTGGGGGAGGAGGCAACACAGAAATCTTAGAGTAGCTGGTTCACCCCATCCCTCAGATCAGAGGAAATAACTTCAAGTCTCAGCTGATTGGGGTTAGGATCAATGGCCCCTTCACGGCTAGCTGGCATGGCAGCCTATATGTAGGGATATGAGTTAATCCTAGTTACACAGAGCTGGGGAAACAGGGCCAGGGCCAAGGCAGGAAAGGTTTGGCTGTTTGGTATTGATTTATTTAGCTGTTTTTAAAGTAAACCATAAATTAATGGACTTTTAAATCTGTATATCACCAATAGTGCCTGGCATTATCGGGAGACATATAAGGATGCTTGCAACCCTTATTCCAAAATAGAAAAAAACAAGTTAATAAAGTTCATTAAATTATCTACAATATAGCTTATAACTCTTTGTTATGTATAAATGAAGGCAATTACTAGTTGAGGCTATGGACTTTCCATACTCCTTTTCTGATATAATAATAATAATGAATAATAATAATAATAATATCTAACACATTGAGAATTTACAGTGCTGCAGCCACTATCTTAAACGTTTAATGTGTAGTAACCCTGTTATTTCTCTTTATAAAGCTATGAATTAGAAATTCATTATTTTCTCTATTTTATAGATGAAGGAGCTCATGCACAAAGTGGTCAAGTAACTTTTCCAAGATCACATAGTTAGTAAGCGATAGAGCCGGGACATTAATCCAGAAAAATGGATTCGGGACCATTATAGAAACAAACTATCTTTTAGTTTTTTACAAAAGCAACTTATTTTAAATATTCACTAGGGATACATTAATTAGTTTATTTATTCTAAAACCAAGGCCTGTAAGGGATTAGAGAAAGAGAAAAGGAGGCTGTGTAAGCAATTGGAATAAGATTTATCTTTCTAAACAAAGTATATATCCGTGAAGCAATCATACCGAGAAAGGAAAACACAAATAAGTGTTTGAGAGTAAATTCTTTGTATACAAAATACTGACTTGACATTTAACTTATATTAAAGTCAATGAACTAGTTTCTGATTTTTTCATCCTTTGTGTTGCATATATTTATAATCCCTTATTGCATTCATATATTACTATGAGATGTGTAAAAAATCCTTTCGATGCCTGTTTATTTGGTTTTCCCTCCTACATATCTATCTTACATTTTGGTTTCAAATATTATATCCCAAGGTAAAAATTATTACATTGATATAAGCAGTTATAGTTGTACTGATCTCATAAATGTGTTGTTCTGTGTTCTTTTCTTTTCAGAAAATTCTTATTTTTCACTTTCTGATCTTGTTTCTTTATCAAGTCGTATGCCTTCCTTTTTATTTCACAACTGGAAGTAAAATTTGTAGGACATTGCCTCGCACAAAATAAGATCCTAATAGATATTAGTTATTACTTGATCATTGTTGCTGTCTGCAAAGGAACGGGTACCCAGGGTAACTGCTGATCTATACACTAAATTGCCACTAGAGGGAGGGCTAAATATGTTTTGTGCATCATGATAATTGATACATTGTAGGCAATTTTATATAAGGAGCTGGAGGGGAAGAAGCAAAATAAGGAAAAGGTGAGAGCACAATGGAGTGGAGGATGAGAGTGCCAGGAAGCGACCAAGAAGCATTACTGGGGCGAATCCAATGTTTATGGGGCATGCAGTAGTTATCACAAACTAATAATATAGCCATGGATTAGGAATAGCAGAGGATAACAAAAAACACTCTGGCTTCTAGGAATAAAAGCCTGGCCCCTTTGTCTCCATTTTGAAATTACTGACTCAGACAATGTTAATGAGATTTTGAAGACTTTTAGCCTTGATGCATAATCTGTAAACTTTAATGTTTGCTCTGTGTCAGCTTTATTCAATTATTTTTCTTGCTCCAACATGGTCCAGCAAAATAATAGGAATTCTTAGGAGTGCTGGGCAAGATATACCAAGTAAAGGGCACATTTTTTCAAGCAATAGAGACCTTTCATCAACAGAAATGTTAATCATTACCTATGCATTTACATGAGCAAGAATATTTTCAAGAAATGGTCGGCCACTCTCATTTCCTCCACTGTCGCGGAGAAGTTGAAAAAGAAACACTTTACCTTATAATAGCAGTTCTCAAACTCGAGCATGCATCAGAATCCCCTGGAAGGCTTATTAAATCACAGATTGCTGGCCCCGCTCTTCGAGTTTCTGATTCAGGAAGTCAAGGGTAGGGCCTGAGGATTTTCATTTTAACGGTTCCCAGGCAATGGCAATGATGTTGCTAATCGGTGGATTGTATTTTTAGCACAGCTGCCCTATAGGCTGTTCTCTGACAATCAGTTCAATCAATTAAAGTGGCAGTCTGATGAAGCTCAATCATAGGTTTGATTCTAAAAATGGCTGGGGGAGCAGAGATTAATGTGTTCTTTAACAGATGAGCGTACTGGTTATAAGGTTGAGAGAGAGAATGTTGTTGGACAATTACCAGTCAATAACCATTATTTTAAAAAGGACTCAGTACACATGCTTTATAATTACGAATCAGTTGTATCGTCTTCACATAGTAAAGGTTATTACATTATACAGAATCAACCCCACAGGGCACTAATGCTCAATTGTTGGCTGAAGTATTAGGATTTTCCTTCCAATTATTTTCCCCTAATCTCAGAACAAGAAACATTTTCTTTCTCCCTTTTAAATAATTATAAGTCTTTGTCATCCTTTTGTCATTTCTGTATCACTGCTGCTTTCTCCCCTTGAATTAAAATAATCTAAAAGTATTATGTACAATGTACCTCATGAGTTTTTCACAATCGTAAGTATCACTGATATTTTTAGCAGGTATTTAATAAGTTTGTATAATCATCTTGAAAATTGGGTCCTTGTTTTTGTCATTATTTTAATAGTGGGCTTTATATTGTGTTTGTTTTTATTTGTTTTTTAAAATACAATTGTCACTGAGTTTCATGTTTCCCCAACATACAAACCCAGGGTTCAGTTTAATCTTACTTATTTTGTGTACTAGACTGCTGTCAGGTACTGTTTCTTTTTTTTTTCAGTTGACATACGATACTTCACCTTTGCTATTTTTCTCCCAAGACGCTTCACTTTTAGCCAACATTGTTCATGTTGGAACTCCTTTACCCAGGTCTTCAGGAGTTTAGCAACAAAATAAATATGAGGTGGTGCCAGTATTTCAAAAGGTCTCCTTAAATTTGATCAACCTGATGAGGAGAAATATCTGTCATATTGTTAATTAGTTTCATATAGCAAACAGGATTGTTTGGCAGAGTCCATTAATTTTCATCTGTTTTTTCTGACATTGAGAATATGACTGTTTCTTCTACTTTGATTGAATTGGTCAATCAATTTACAAGTAAAATAATGCATGTTGAGGCAAAAGCTAATTCCAGTGCTAAGTCATTGGAACATATTGTCTTCAATTCCAGTTGTCTGGGGTAAACTCCAAGCCATGCCTCCTAATTTTAAATGATAGTTCTTTAGTTCTAGCAACAACTATTTCTAAAATATAATTTTGAATCAAAAAGCCCAAAAACTAGAAAGAGATAGTTCATATTTCAAATATATGTGTATATTTATCTAAATTTATCTTTATTTTACTGCCTAGCAACCTGCTCCGTGGAAAGCAATATTCATTAATTCATTTTATCATATTTAATTGCTTGAGTTTTGTCATATTAAATTGCTTGGTTTATCCACCCTATCTTGTGAGTATTTTATCCCAATAATAAAAGTTAATAGTAATAAATAAAACATTATGGAAGTTATTTTTAATTGTGAGTGAGGTTATTATATTTACTTATTTTTATAATCTATTTTGAATTAATTTCAAACTTTCAGAAAAGTTTCAAGAACCGTGCAAATCTTCCCATATGCAGATGCCCTAATTGTTAACATTTCTCTCTCTCTTTCTCTATCTCTACATATCCATTATCAAGCTGTTGACATGTTGCCCATTATTTCCAAACATGCCAATAGGTATTTTCCCCAAACAAGGACTCTAACATAACATCCCGGTCAGGAACTCAACATCAATAGCACACTGCCATCTAGATCACAGAACCCAATTCAAAGACACCAACTGTCAACTATGTCTCTCTTTCTTTTCTGGTCCAGAAAGCAATCTAGGATAATGCATTCTTTTAAGTTGTCTTGTCTCTTCAGCCTCATTCAATCGTGAACAGTTCCTCAGTCTTTTTCTTTCATAAAGCAGACAATTTTAAAGAATACAGGCATTCTATAAAATGACTATCAACCGGGGTCCATCTGATGTTTCCTCATGATCAGTCTCAGGCCATGTAACTTGGGCTGGAACACTGTGGAAGTGATATGCTCTTCTCAGGGCACACCTTAGGAGGCACATCATGCTGACCCATCACACTGCTGGTTATGTTAACCTTGACCACCTGGTCAAGCTGTTGTCAGCCAGGTTTCTCTAACATAGAGGCACTGTGTTTTTTTTTTTTTTAATTAAGTATTTTGTGGGGCTGATACTGCAAGACTATGTCCATATCCTGTTCCCCATCAAGCCCATTCTTCAGCCTTAGTATCCACTCACAACTCCTGAGTATATTACCGCTATTATGGTTGGCAAATAATAAAGGACATTTTGATGGTCAAATTTTCCCAGATTTGGTCAGTGAAATCCCTTTCAAGATGGCTCCTGAGTCCTTTTGGCATGGTCTCATCTTCTTTCGGCATTTCTATTTTTGGTACACTATGCTCCAGGTTCATCTTGATCTTACCCTGACCCAGTCCTAGAATCATCCACTTTTCTAAGGAGCTCTGGTTCCTTCAGTGGAGGCTGATATTTAGCCATTTTCCACCCTGCCTCACCAATGCTTCCTTGGCCATTACACATGCCATCACCTTTGTGTGCTCCTCCCCCTCGCTGCTCTTAGAGATTTGACAACCACTATATTTAAATCTTCTGTATAGCAAAGAATGCTGACTTACTGTGAAAAATAACCTTACGTTGTGAGTAGTGCCAAGGCAAAGGTTATTGCAGTAGATTGAGCAATTAAAGATGATCTGAAGATGATAAAAGCTAGAGTTCAAGTGAAGTTAGAAACTTTACGACATTTGGTTTCTGCCCCTACTGTCTCCAAAGATAGCAATTGTCTTCTGTTACTCTATCTAGCAAGCACCCTTCATTGACTGCCTGTCAACAGCATTCAACACTACTAACCACTCTGTTTTGGAAAAACTCTTTTCCATTTCCTTCTATGCCACTACTTTTGATGAGTAAAGAACTGAGGATCTTTTCCAACATAGCACAACATGGTGCTAGAAGGTGACAACATGCTGTGGATGATAAAGTTATTCCCATAAATTGAATTAATTTCCCAGATGCAGGAACTTGAAGTCAGAGAGGATAAGAGAAGACATATCCTCCAAAATATCCCTGGAAAGATTTAGAGGAACTCTGCCCATATGATTGGCATTTGTGCCAATTTAATTTTATATGTATATTTTTCCATTTTTAACTTTGAACCTGTCGGTATTTATAAAAGGTGTTTCTTGTAAATAGCATACAGCTGGGCCTTGTCTTTTACCAAGTTTGACAATCTCTGCCTTTTTGTTAAGGTGCTTAGTCCATCTAATATATACTAATATAGTTATTCATATGTTTAGGCTTAAGTCTATCCTCTTGGAGTTTAATTTCCACTAGTCATGATCTTTGTTCCTTTTCTCCTTTCTTAACTCTTTAGAGGAAATTAAGTGTTTTTTAGAACCCCATTTTACCCACTCTTAACTTTGTAGTTATGTTACTTGGTGTGATTTATTTAGTGATTGCTCTACAGATTATAATATGCATCTTTAAATTATCACCAGCTGCCTTACAAAATATTCCACCTCTTCATAAACAAAAGAATCTTATAATAGTACACTTTTAAATATGATCCTCCCACTCTTTGAGATCTTGTTGTCATATATTTTGCACCTACATACACTACAAACTCCACGTTATAGTCTCAGTATTCTTAATTTAAACAGTTAAAAGTCTTTAAAAGATATATTTACACAGAGAGAGGATATTTTTTAAAAAGGTTCTCTACATTTCCTGTTACATTTACCCTTCCTGAGATTCTCCATTTCTACCTAAAATTTTTGGTTTCTATCTGCATAATTTCCTTTTGGCTTAAGGTATTTTTTCAGCATGTTTTGTAATATGCATCTTCTAGAGACAAAATCAGTTTTTGTTGGTCTAAAAATGTCTTCATATTGTTTTAATTTTTGAGGAATATTCTGCTTGATATGGAATTCTAGATTAATAGGATTTTTTTTCTTTTAACACATTAAAGATGCTATTCTATTGTCTTCTGGCCTCTGTTGTTTCTGATGAGAAGTTAGCCATACTTCACATTAGTATTCTCTTATATACTATATGTTTTTATTCTGACTGCTTTCAATATTGTGTCTCTGTTCATTTGTAGCCATTTGTTTATGATGTCCCTAGGTATGGTTGTCTTTGTATTCACCCCAATTGGTGTTTTCCAAGCATTTTGGATATATGACTAATGCATTTTATCAATTTTGAAAAATTGTTAGCCTAAGCCTATTCTTAGGCTAAGAATATGCACGCAAATACTTGTTTTGCTCTATTCTCTCTCTTTTCTGCTTCTATGCCACTACTTTTGATGAGTAAAGAATTGAGGATTCAATAATTCTATAATTACATGCATACTAGACTGTTTGATAGTGTCCCTACAGATCTCAGATGCACTGTTTATTCTTACTCTTTTGCCTCTTTGTTTCAGTTTTCATTATTTCTATTGACCTGTTTTCAAATTCACTGATTATTTCTCCTGCTATGTTCGGTGTATGGATAAGTTTATATAAAAAAAAAATTCTTCATTTTTGATATTATATTTCTTATATCTAGCATTTTAACTCACATCCTCTTTTCCTGCAATTTCCATCTCTTTGCCCTTTCCATGCATGTTGTCCACTTTTTCTACTAGATTCTTTAATACATTTGTTATAGTTAGGTTATCATAGCACTTATCTGATAATTCTAATATTTATCCATCTCTGAGTCTGTCTCTAGTGACTTTTTTGTCTCTTGACAAAGCATCATATTTTCTTGCTTCTTCAGATTTCTCATATTATTTAATTGAGCGCCAAAATTGTATGTGATATAACATTAAAGGTTAAAGTAAATAATATTTATGCCCAGAAACAAACATGCCTCTTTTTCAATTAAGCTGTAAATCAGGGTTGGGGGAGTTGATTCAATCTGGTTTGTATTGAGCTAGGATTAGGCTTTGTGGTAGGTGTAGTTAGATTCAATTTAGTACAGACTTAAAATTATTTGATGGCATAATCAAATCTCCCCCTTGACAGGGCTTCAGTTCTGGACGCCTTGAGAGTTTTCGTTTCTCCTACCTTCCCTCAGCCTTCAGTGACTCTGTGCACTTGTACCTCAGGGAGATCTCTATCTGTTATCTTGAACCTCTCCTCCCCAGCAATAGGCGACTGCTGCCTCATACCCAGTGTAAGGTACGGGACGCCTGGAGAATTTCTCTAAATTCTCTTATCCTGCTCTTAAGTCTTCATCAGGCTTTACATTATTTTACTATCACTGCTATAACAAACTACCACAAATTTAGTGGCTTAAAACAACATAAATTTATTATTTTACAGTGTGGAGGCCAAAAGTCTGAAACACATCTCAATGGGCTAAAATCAAGATGTCGGCAGGGCTGCATTTCTCTTTGAGGCACTAGGGATGAATCTGTTTCTTTGCCTTCTCCGATTTCTAGGGGCCAACTATATTCCCTGGCTCATAGCTTCCTTTCATCTTCAAACCCAGCAATGCATCAGTCCAAATCTCTGCTTCTGTTGTCATATCTCCCTCTCTGACTCTGACTCTCCTGCCTCCCCCTTTCACTTATAAGGACCTTTGTGATGACATTGGACATAGCTGGATAATCCAGGATCATGTCCCCATCTCAGTATCCTTAACCTAATCACATATGCAAAGTTCATTTTTTTTTTTTTTTTGGTGAGGAAGATTAGCCCTGAGCTAACATCTGTTGCCAATCTTCCTCTTTTTGCTGAGGAAGACTGGCCCTGGGCTAACATCTGTGCCCATCTTCCTCTACTTCATGTGTGGGACGCCTGCCACAGCATGGCTTGGTAAATGGTACAAGGTCTGCGTCCAGGATCCAGAACCGTGAGCCCTGGGCCGCTGAAGCAGACTGTGCGAACTTAACCGCTACGCCACCAGGCCAGCCCCCACATATGCAAAGTTCATTTTGCTAACTAAGGTAACACATTCACAGGTTCTGAAAATTAGGACTTGGACATCTTTGGGAGACCATTATTCTGCCAACCACAGGTGCCCTGTGCCTGCACTTTAGGAAGGTCTCTGTCAGCTTTCTGGCTCTCCCCAGGCCACAGAAGTCCTCCTGCCATGTATTCAGTTTAAGAGTCAGGGTGCCTATGAGGTTTCTCAATTCTCATGCCTGTCCTCAGATTTCTGTAAGCCCCACACACCTGTGACTTGGGGTTCTTCTCAACTTTCCTGCCACTCTCCAGCTGTGCGTAGCCACTGTTTTATACTCAGTATAAAACCCAGATTGTCTGTACGGTTCTTCTCCATCACGTGTGCAGGCCTCAGACTTCTCAGACAACATGTGTCTGGACCTCGCTGGGGCATATCTCTCAGCCAGCTCTCCCGTTACTTCTCCAGCCAGAGGTAGCCACCAACTCACACTCTCTCAAGGCCTGGAGTGCTTGTGGTGTTCTGTTAATTTTGCTCCTACTTCAGCCCGTCTGGCACACATGTGCCATCGAGAGTATCTCAATTCTCCCGTCTCCACTCTTTCATATGTGTGCTTTGTTAAGGCCCACCAGAAAGAGTTTTGGGTGTGTGCAGATCCTCCTTGTGTTTGGGGATCCCAGGGGCGATTCACAGACAAGCCAGCATACAGCCAATCTTTTAAAAAGTTCATCTGTTATCTTCTTATCTCAGCTATAGCAGCGTCGTCCTCCTCCCGCCTCTTCACCAGTAATAAATGCAGTGTGAGTCTGTTTTTCCTTAAGAGGATCTTGTCACTTTCTGAATTTTAGTTTAGTCTCTTCTTTGTGATGTCACTTCTCTGCTGAAATTTTTAAAAGTGTGATTTTGAAGGTTTTTCTACTCTATCTCATCAGTAGAGTGGGAGAAATATTCTGCTGT
This sequence comes from Ceratotherium simum simum, assembly GCF_057802395.1. Taxonomy (NCBI): domain Eukaryota; kingdom Metazoa; phylum Chordata; class Mammalia; order Perissodactyla; family Rhinocerotidae; genus Ceratotherium; species Ceratotherium simum. The sequence goes on along the minus strand of NC_141928.1, from coordinate 31,163,425 downwards.
CTTTATACATACACACATTTTAAGCAGAAACAGAAGTTCTCCAATTTATAACTGGAGTCTTGAAGGGCAGGATGAACCCAGCTAACATATGGGTTACAAATGGGGCTTGCCCAGGATTTCTTTAAACTCCACTGCTAAACTCATCTGCATCTCAGACTAAATTTCTACCTAAGATTTGATATAAGATTTTATCCTCATAAATGGCTGCTAAATTATTGGGTGAAAGGTGATAGAAAGACTAAATTTACACAATATTGATGACGTTAGTTCACGGAATAACACCTTGAAATAAAAAGAAGGTTTTAGAAGCTTTTCTTAGCTGTACTTTAAAGACTTTATCTTGGGTGTTCTTGGTTGGAAGTTTCAGAGAGAAAACTTGGTAGTATCTATAGTTGCTGAAAGTAATTAGCTTCAAAATTTTCCTAAATATAAGGAGAACCCTGAAGCTGCTGTGAAAGCATTATCTATGCAAATTTTCTTTTAAAATAAAAACTTTTGCGGGAAAGGGATAGGAAGTCTTTGATCAAGATATTGGGACTGTTCAGAGACTCACATTTTACTTTATCTACTGAGAAAGAATCCCGGAGCACAGATTTCTGTCATAGATAAACAATGGAGCAAGGACTGGGGCTCCTGGTTGAGACTACATGCTATCTGAAACGGAGGATGCTCTTAGCAACTGCATTGCCAGGAAATTATGGCTAGGCCATACCATACAGATGTTATAATACTGACAGGACTATGAGGTAGGGCAGTGAAAAAGACTGTCAAGGAGCCACTCAGGGCTTAGAAGATATTTTCAGCATTAAAACAGTAAATGGTCCAGAGTGTGCAACTGGCTGCTGAGCAGCAATCAAATGAGTACTCAATAAAATGGAGAACACCTGTGGTGTACACATATCAAAGTTTGACCAACTGAAAAAAGAAAAATCTTCCTCACCCGTGTTAAAAATGTGAAAGGCTTTGCAAAGAGCTGCTTTGCAGAGAATATAGACAGCGGCTATTTTGCAGGGAAAGAAGAACTAGGCTTGATTAGACCAAATAATAATGGGACTATTTATAGTAAAACTCTGCTAGAAAACCTCATTCAGCATAGGAGATCTGCAGGAATCCTCCTAATATTCCCCGCTGTAATTCTTCCTGTTAGTAGGAAAGAAAGAGACAGGGGGAGCATTGGCTACTCTTAGGAAACAATCCACGATAGAAGAATCCACTAGGGCAGATCCGACTCAGAGCTGGAAAGTAGGCGTTGACAGTCATATGCCATAATTCAAATTCATTATGCTTACGTCTTCAGAGGAGTGAAGACAGTTAGGATCCTCCCTCCTACAAAAGCTTCCAGAGCAGATACACAGCCCTAACAGGAAATTAATTCTACTAACGTGTTACTAAGGTGACAGATGGTCAGAAACAAGATAGCTGTGACAAATCAACAAATTACCTCCTGGGACTTAGCAAATTAGCATGCCTGAAGCTGACCCAGGAAAAGTTTTAGCAATGTGACTCTCTGCGCTGCCAAGGACCAGATGATTGGAATGTGATCCCAGATGTAGCTGAGGATATCGCTTAGCAGAGACATTGGACAGAACTTCATACAAAATGCTTATGGAACTAAATTCCATGACTCGGTGAAGATCGGCTCATGGAAAGGCTGGCTATTACCCAGCAATAATGAGAATGGCGCTGTAGTGATGGGCTAATTAAGGCATAGTTGGGAAAGATAGGAAAAACTGAGGCATAATCAGAGACAAACCTTCCTGAACACATGTTGCCAACTCCAACTTAAGGCAGAGACCCCTGAGTCAGAAGATGAGACTAGTATGCTCTCAAAGGGTACATAATGCCAGCATTCAGGATTAAGGAAACTAATGTGGGCTGGGATTCAGATGATGGAAAAGATGTGACCGAGCAGTAATTCTCAAACTTTAATATTTATATGCGTCACCTGAGGATCTTGTTAAAAACATAGATTCTGGTTCTGCTTCTCCCAAGCTCTCAAGTGCTGCAGGTGCAGCTGTCTAGAGACCACACTATAAGTGGCATGGTGATAGAGAACTCCAATAGGGGTAACAAGCCCACCCTGTAGCTAAACCTAAACATCACACTGCTAATTTTCGGGAGTGTATTTATTTTCATATTTTTGTTTTTAAGAAGACAACATCCTCGGAGTCCATGATTCATTGGTAGTTTATTTTCTGCTGCTTGTGTCCCTCTGCTGTAGTCAATGCCCTTGGATCTCCAGAAACAGCCAGGTCTCCTCATCCTCCCAGGGCATGGTTAGCACTGACAGCTCCCTGAAACCATAACAAGGACAGATCTGTAGCTGGGAACAGGAATAGATGTGACTCGAACCTCACTGCTGTTACTATCAGGTTGGGGCAAAAGCATTACATTCTGGGCACTGAGTTGGGCAGGTTTTTTGCATACAAATTATACAGATGAACGTGATACACTAGAACATTTAACTTGACTCATTAAATTCATTAACCATTTCTTTCTAGATAGTAACACTAAAAGTTTTAATATGAAAACTTGATCAGAAAATAGCATACAAGAGATGTGGTAAGTTCCTCCAAAACAGTGCATTTGTACAAAATAGAATGCTGTTGTTGATCTGATGTATTATATAGATGTAAGTTAACCTGTCGTAGATGCCAACACGCATCTGAATGTAAAGGTGGATCCTCCAGATGCTACTTTCAGCAGGCGCAGCAAAAAGGCTGCAGATTTTCCCCAGACTGTTCCTTGAACAGATGTTATTATAACATCTGCTTTTTTTCTGCTCCCAAACCTTTAATTGAAGTCCTCTCCAACTAACAATCTAGTTATCTGATGCTCATTTGGGTCAGTTTTGTTTGAAGGTCTAAAAAAGAGATATATACCAGCTTAAGATTCAAAGCCATCCCCGCTGAAAAATGGTGAGTAATAAGGCAACTATCATAATTGTAATCTTCAGATAAGATGCTCTTCTTCAGAGGTTTTTCCTTTTTTTTGCAATCAAATAATCTCTTGTAAACTGGTCTTCTCTGCGAAAACAATGGATAGGCAGCCTCATGTATTGAATGCAGGCTGGAAAATTAGTGAGCCTTTCCCATCCACTTTAAAAAATTCTGTGTAATTTAGGTTAGAGCAGGATTCCCAGACTAGGATTCATGGATCAAGACAATTTAGAAAAAATAAAAGTTGAAATACTGGCATAGGGTTGCTAGCTTTTGCTTTGCCAATCAAGATTTTTTAAAAAAGGAAAGAGTAGTCTCAACCACTATCTGCTGTCATCATAATTTCAGAAAAGAAACAATATGTTAACAGCGAAATGTAGAAAAATAGGAGGAGTATTCTTTCAGAATAAAAGCAAGCTCTTTAGGCTTGGTTTTATTTAAATTTAAAGTAAATTTAGCTTTATAGAAACTTCCCTGTCTATTTTCTCCTTTTCAATGTGAACTCTTCATTTATATTACGTCTCAAGCCAATTTCTTCTTCTATTTTGCCTTTTTGCTCATCTGTACCACCCATCATTTAGGATCTGAGCATTTATTCAAGGTTTGTCAACTAATAGATGGTGAATTCAAACCTATGTCAGTTTGATTTTCACTTTACCATTCAACTCTTGGTAACAACCTTAAAGCAAACTTACTCTTCTATTTTTTTGTTATTTTCTGTTTGCTCAGAGGCTGATTTTCTTCCACTCACCTGAAAAATCGTGGCAAACTCTTGCCTCTCAATTATTTCAATTTAAGACAAATGCTCATCACATCTAATCTCTTTTCCTGAAATTGTCCCATGACTTCTCTCTATAAATTCAGTCTGTGTTGTTTGAGTCAAAAAATGGAAATTTAGATATCATATAGATCCCTTTCTCAAAAAAAAAAAAAATCTGAAGGCTTTTCTTTGTCTTCAGATGATATTTATTTACCATAGGTGGCCTCCTCCATATACCCACCATTTCATCCTCATTTCCTCATATCTACTCCTGTCCATATACCCTACACTTTGGCCCCTCCCTTACACTAGAAAACCTATCTGCCTGCAACACCCATTTCCACTGTTTCAGGTGGATAACTCCTGCTCATCTTTTTTTTTTTTTTTTGTGAGGAAGATCAGCCCTGAGCTAACATCCGTGCTAATCCTCCTCTTTTTTTGCTGAGGAAGACCGGCTCTGAGCTAACATCTATTGCCAATCCTCCTCCTTTTTTTCTTCCCTAAAGCCCCAGTAGATAGTTGTATGTCATAGTTGCACATCCTTCTAGTTGCTGTATGTGGGACACGGCCTCAGCATGGCCGGAGAAGCAGTGCGTCGGTGCGTGCCCGGGATCCGAACCCGGGCCGCCAGTAGCGGAGCACACGCACTTAACTGCTAAGCCACTGGGCCGGCCCCCTGCTCATCTTTTAAGACTCAGTTTATATTACATCGCCTCCTGGAATCATTTTTTGATCTTCTGACTAGGCAGGTGCTCCCCCTGTATTCTGTCTTGGTACCCATCTAACACTGAGAGAAGATATAGAAAAAGTAGGAGGCTCATGGGCACCAAAGTCATAAAATTTGATTGATGCCCCAGCTTGGTCACCTGGGCAAGTTATTTAAAATGTCTGAAACTCTATTTTTTTATTTGTGAAATGGTAACAATAATATCAACCACACAGCATTTATTGAGATAAGACATAAAGAATGTCATTTACAGTGCCTGGCCCAAAGAAAACATTCAATGACTGCTAAGTTTTAATGGCAAATTCAATTCTGAATTTTTGAAATTATTATTATATGTACTTGTACATCCTGTTGAAAATGTTCTGTTATTTGTCTACCTTCCCCACTAGACTGTGAACTCCTTGAAGTAGAGATTACGCTTTATTTATGTATCTCTAGGGAACAGCTCAGCAAATTGCATTGTGTTGGTTGAATTAATGAACACTCCTGTATCCTAAAACATTGTGATTTACAAGGAATTAACCTATATTAAAAATACACCTGAAACAGAGTCAGCAGTCATTGTATACATTTTTAGGTTTCTCTGGGGATCACCGCATGAAAAGGCATGCTGGAAACTCAGAGAATGCTCTCTGGGGCACACTCTTCCTTCAAGTCAGAGTTTTAAATTAATTTTGTCTTGTCTCGTGCTATCACACCAGAGTAGACCTCTCTGGGTGCTTATTAGAGACCTAATACAGTTTTGCACTTTGCTTTACGGCCACTAAAACGCTGCTCAACAGTTTTATAGAGCATCACTTCTGATCATCTCGCAAAATATAGCACTAGAGTCATTAAGAAAATATCTTGCTTTTAATTATTTGATAACAAAAGGCCTAAGCATAAACTGTTATTTCTGAGTTGTTTCTCTACAGAGATTTGAGCCTCAAATAAGATTTGTTATCTCAAAATGGCACACTAGTAAGTGGGTAAAATATTGAAAGGCCAAAGCACAGCTGCAATGTGAATAAAATATTATTAGACATGACCTTGATCTTTAGCTTTATTACAGATTGGAGACTTTTAATTTTTAATAACATTCATTGCAATGACAGATAAGATAGATTGTTCCCAATGGTGGTTCACATCAAAGAAACGATATAACATGCCTGACTACCAAACATAATGGTATGATTAATTCACTGAATTAATTACTTCTTTTGTTGCATATTCATGTATTTTATTGAGAAAAAATTCCCTGAAGATTGCTTCTCTATGGAGAAACATAATGAAAATAAAATGAACAAGATGTTTAAAATTAAAAAAAAAAAAAGGAAATTAGAAGATAGTATCATAGGCCCACCCAATAATGCTGGTTAGCATATGATGTACAAGTTGAGCAAGGGGTTAAACATTTGTTCAGGATAAAGAAGAGGGTGGCAAAGATCATCATATTGCCATTGAACTTGAAAGATCATAGAAATAATATTGCAGCAAGTCACCTTTTCATATGGTAAAATAATTTTTCTAGCTCATTAAGAATTATGGCAGAGACTTTCATGTTACAACGGTGTTTCTCTAGCTATTCCTGTTTATTTTCTGCCTTTTCCTGTTGGTTTTTTTTTTTTTTTTTTTGTGAGGAGGACCAGCCCTGAGCTAACATCCAATGCCAATCCTCCTCTTTTTTGCTGGGGAAGACTGGCCCTGGGCTAACATCCATGCCCATCTTCCTCTACTTTATATGGGACGCCGTCACAGCATGGCTTGACAAGTGGTGCGTTGGTGCGCGCACTGGATCCGAACTGGCGAACCCCGGGCCGCCGCAGCGGAGCGCGCGCACTTAACCGCTTGCGCCACCGGGCTGGCCCCCTGCCTTTTCCTGTTGAACCACTCACAAAAACAATGGATGGAAACACATAATTGCAATAGCATTAGGAGGTGAGTGCATTGATTAATTATCTGCCAGTACCAAACGGAAACATTCACTAATCAAAGTGAGGATGGAGTCCTGAAGCAGAACAAGCACTTTCAGGGAAAACATAGTAAGACATTTTCATTCCCACCTATGATAGAACTCTTTCTCTAACATACACTTATCAGAGGGACAGACCCGTGCATCCCTGACCAAAACGTGGTTTTTGTTTGTCTTATTCTGTCTTGGTTGTTTCTATTTAAGATTCTTTCATTTCCTCTCAACCCCCAACCCCGTGAAAAACACCCTGTATGAATTTGGGGACTGTGACACCCAATTAATGCAACTTAGTTAAAGCAGATGAAGGCAAGTAATGATAGATTATTTCCTGGAGTATAAGGTAAGCAATAGAAATAGCTGAGAGAGAAGTATACCTTGGTTTCTATACTTTATTCATTCTTTCTAGTAAGGGTTTAAAACTTCACTGTCCAATATGGCAGCCACTGGCCATATGTGGCAATTAGGTCCTTTAAATGTGGCTAGTCTGAATTGAGATGTGGTGTAAGTATAAAATACACAACAGATTGTAAGGAGTTTGTATTAAAAAAAAGTAAAATTCTCAGAAAAATGTTTAATATTGATTACATGTTTTACATAAGTTAGGTAAATTAAAATATACTATTAATATTAACTTTACTTGTATGTTAATTTTTTAAATGTCACTACTAGTTAAATTTTAATTACATATGTGGCTCATATTTGTGGCTCTCATTATATTTCTATTTGATAGCTCTGGTTTAAAAAAGTCCTCCTATAGAACTCTTGAAATAATGTAGCAACATATTTCTCTATATATAATTGGACAACTGGGCAGCAGAATCAGGATATCCCCTCTTGTTTCAATAAGATGAGACTAGATAAAGGATGCCAAACACTTGGTTAGTAGTTGTGAATGTCCAACTTTAGCACCCTCCTCAACTTACCCTGCTTAAAAACTGAAAGTTCTAATAGCAAAAAGTATATAGTTAGGGGGACCAGAAAAACATTGTCCACCCTGTTGGTTGACGTGAGTGACGTGTAGACATGCAATTGTTGTGCAATCTATGAACAGATATAGTAGTCATAACAATAACAGAACATGGCCCTATTAAAACATTTTCCACTGTAAGAGACTTAAAACATTCACTGTACTGTTAGGGAGGAGAAAAGGTTACCACAGGAATAAGAAGTCCATTTTAGAAAATTTTTAATTTGTTCTCAATGAAATTCAAGAAACCGTGATTTTATGAAACAAGATATAAAAATAAATTTCTGAGAAAATAGATCAAAATACAAACAGAGCTGACTGTGGAAGACTGAAGAAATCGGATGAGGCTGCAAGGAAATAAAATGACTTGAATAGAAGGATCTAGTATCTTTATACTCATTTCCACATTGAGCTAACCAATGGAATGTTAAAGTCAAGGAGAAACTAGGAACAGTGTCAACCACATTCCAGAAATTCTTAACAATATCTAGACATAATGCAGATGGGAACAGATAAAAATCAGTCTTCAAGAGCTAACTCTAAAATCTCATTTACATCAAGAATTTAGTAGAGGAAAATCTCCTCAAATCCTGTTAACATTCCCTAATTTTAAAAGGTAAGAGTTTCACTTAAAAATGTCAGTCATTTTGGATCAGTCAAGGGGTAGGTACACGTAATTTTCAAAAAGAAAGAAAGCAAAATAAAACACTTAATATAATGATATAGTTGAGCTAGCTTAAACATTATTCAGGAATGGGAACTGAGATAGTGAACAAAGAAAATTATTGGCAAGATTAGTGAAAGTTATCTGATAAAGCAGCAAGACTGAGTTCAGAGAAAATGGTTAGAAAAGTGCAATAATAATACCAACTTTGATAAGATAATTCAACAACTAAAACCAATTTCCATGCTTACTGGTAGATCATTGTGGGTGTCATAACTATAGCCAGCTAATTATAAATATTAAAAATATGCTGAGTAAGACTGCTTAAGCTTGAGTAACTTTGATGACTACACACCTTAGACCAATTTCATCTTGAAATTCCGTGACTCATGCACTAGGCATTGTTTTTAGAGCACAGAAAGCTGCTATCTTGTCATCCTTTTTTTGATATCTCTAAATTAACCATGACTCAAGACCCAGTGAAGAGGTGGGGTTCTTTTTATCTTTCCTCTTCCTATTTCCTTTATTATGAAGGCAAACAGTGGTGGAATAAAAAAAGAGGATCAATACAAAATGAACTAAAGCAAGAGTGGCGAACTCCTCTGCCTTCAGGAGATATATGGGTAACATCAATGTGAGAAGTCGCTAAATATAACACAATAGAATGTGGTCTGATGGTGACAGAACCGATGTTTGCCACTCCCATTCTAAAAAGGCAAACTGCCTGTGTATTTAATCTTGTTTTATTCCTAAACTCAAAAATCTTCAACTCAAAATTGTCTGTTAAGAGAAAGCTAAAGAACACAATTATAGTTTTAAAATTCAAACGTATAATATTAAGCCCACTAAGAGATGAATCAAAACAAATTTTTAAAAGTGAAGAATGATGACTGGCAGTCAATACAGAAATCAGATAACTACTAAGTTATTGTGAAATAATTGTGGTAAATATTATAAAATATAAACACATTAAAAATAACATATGCTTACATATACATAATATATATTGTGTATAATGTATAACCAATGAAGACTGACATCCCACATTGTACTATAGAATCTGGAACTGCACAGAGTTCTTCCACTAACTGTCTCATATTCCACCAGCATTTCAATCACTGACTCTTCATGGTTTAGTGGAGTTTGCGGAGATCACTTCTAATTATTTTCCAAGCAAGCTCACTAATTTTCTTTTTTTACATTTTATGACTCAGCCCATCCTTTAATTAAGTTTCATTTGCATACATTTTGATTGAAAGTCATTGACGTTTCTGGCATTTGGGTGTCATTCTTCAGATTCTACTGTTATGTCTTGAATATTTATTGCAAACATTTTTTAAACAGAAGAAAGTTTAAAATTAATATAATGGATAAGAGTTGAAAGAATACCGTTATTTTTTTTTTTTTTTGAGGAAGTTTGGCCCTGCGCTAACTTCTGTTGCCAATCTTCCTCTTTTTCTTTTTTTCTCCCCAAAGCCCCAGTACATTGTTGTGTATCATAGTTGTAGAGCTGTAGCTCTTCTATGTGGGACGCCGCCTCAGCATGGTTTGATGAGTGGTGAGTAGGTCCATGCCCAGGATCCAAACTGGCAAACCGCGGGCGCTGAATTAGAATTTGAGAACTTAACTGTTATGCCACCGAGCTGACCCCTACTGTTACTTTTTTGTGTGTGTGAGTGAGGAAGATCAGCCCTGAGCTAACATCTATGCCAATCCTCCTCTTTTTGCTGAGGAAGACTGGTCCTGGGCTAACATCTGTGCCTATCTTCCTCCACTTTGTATGTAACACCGCCACAGCATGGCCTGACAAGCGGTGCGTCGCCGCGCGCCTGGGATCCAAACCCGGGCTGCCAGCAGCGGAGGGCGCGCACTTCACTGCTACGCCCCGGGGCGGGGCCCCGACCCCTACTGTTACTTTTAAATAAAAGCATACACTCGCAGAGAGGGAAAATCTGAAATGTGAAAAGAGAGCATGAAAATGAAAAGCACAATTACCAAATTAAGAACTTCAAAGAAAGAACTGAACAGAAGTCTAGATTCTACAAAAATTCATATCAGAGGGAAAATTTCAATGTTGAGAAGATAATTAAGAAAAAACGAGAACAGATCAAGAAGAATAAGTATAAGAAGCATGTAAATAAAATATCGCAAAAAATAAAGAAGGGTTCAGGAGACAAAGAGGTAAAAGCAGAGTTTACACTGACTTTGTGCTTATGGCTTATACTCTGCCTGTCACGGTCATCTGGCTCTAAACATATTAGTTTCTCAGTTCAGTTAATTCTCACAACAACCCTGGGGTTGAGGGTTATGATTATTACGCCCATTTACAAACAAGAAAACCAAAACACCAGGAGACAAACTGCCTCAGCTCACAGTTGCTACGTGATAGAGACAGGATTAAACCTGAGGCTGCCAGACTCTGCAGTCTGTGCTCTGAAGCAGTTTAGTGCATCACCTCTCAAGAAAGATCAGCATCCATAACTAAGTACACGGCGGAATTAACTTAAACACAGCTACGCTTAGACATACTTGTTGATTTAAACAAATTATACATAAATAAATATATATAAATATGTATATATGTATATGAATACTTATATATTTCAAGTATTTATAATAATCCAGGAAGAGAAAGTAAAATATCTACAAAGAAATGTATATATATCTTGAAAGATATCCATGGCAACACCCAAAGCCAAAATAGAACACTTCCTTTCCTAGAGAGCTAAAAATATTTTTAAATAACGATATTGATGTGGCTTAACAGAGCCAAATTAACCTTCCTGTACAAGTTACACCAAGAAAACATTCTCAGATACATAAGGCATTGAAAACCATACCATCCGTGTACATTCAGGAAGTTACTCAACAAAACATAAGCTCTAACAAGGAAGATTAATCAAAATTAGGAATTTCAAAAGTGAAGGATTGTAGAACGATAAATGACAGTAGCCATAAAATGTTTTTGATATATTAGTTTTTCTGCCTATTAGTGACCCATTTTAAAAATAGCAACATATATTAACGTAGCAAAAGAAGAACTATTTAGTGCCTTTCTGCATGCGCTAGATAAGTGGCAACCAACTGTCACTTGAGTTTGTTCCTAACACTGTTTTTGTCAGCTGTACTTGTTATTTTGATGACATGATTTATTAAGATAATATGTAATCTGATAAAACGTTAATGTGAAAAATTTCAGTTCCTATGTGTTCTAAGTTGAATGTTTTGCAAAGTCCCAGTAAATGTAATTTTAAAAATATTATAAATGATTGTGCAGACATCTTTTAAAAATTAGAAAAATTAGGGCTGGCCTGGTGGCACAGCGGTTAAATGCGCACGCTCTGCTGCAGTGGCCCGGGGTTCGCAGGTTCTGATCCCGGGCACGCACCGACGCACTGCTTGTTAAGCCATGCTGTGGGGGCATCCCATATAAAATGGAGGAAGGTGGGCATGGATGTTAGCCCAGGGCCAATCTTCCTCAAGAAAAAAGGGGAGGATTGGCATCGGATGTTAGCTCAGGGCTAGTCCTCCTCACAAAAAAAAAGAAGGAAAAAAATTAGAAAAATTAATAAAAATCTAGAAGGATTCTACACTCATATTGCTTTATAAAATATCTTTAACTTTCCGTTCCATCTTAAAACCTAAAATTGGGATTCTAGAGGATGCACTAGGAGTATGGCTTATGAAATAGAATGAAATTTCACCTGGTCAATTTAAATGTCATGTATATCCTTGGCCCCACATAAAAGTGTGGCCAAATATATGAACGTGTATGTCTGAATTTAATTCGAAATAAATAGTGTATTTTTATGATTCTTAATTAAACTGATTTTTTCCAATTTGCCAATTTAAAATTGACCCCAGTCCGACAAGAGAGTCTGTCTCTCTGTCTTCTCTCTCTGTTATCTCAACACACACACACACACACACACACACACACACACAGAAGAGAGAAACATCAATGAAGATATAACTATATGTTAACAGTACAAAAATGTGTTTCCTTTTTGCAAATATTATTTTCCATTTTCTAAAAAAAATGCATTAATGATTAAATAAAGAATAATAGTTTAAAAAACAGAGCTTCTTGTAAATCTCGAAATAAAACCCTCTTCTGTGCCTATGTCTGTTAATTTATAAATTTGCAAAACTTCTTCTGGTTGTTTTACAATTTTTTCTTGATGTATTGATATAATCAATTTAAAAATGATACCCATAATATTGGAAAAAACAATTATTTATAAGTCTCATGAGTGATAGTGAAAATGGAGAAAATAGAGTCTGAAATGATGCAACAGTCCACGTGTATTCCAGGTTCAACAACTATGATAAAACTGGACTTTTCAAATTTGTGCCAATCTTGACAAACAACATTAAAACATTTAAAGTTGTTTGGCTTCTTATACCTGAAAAAGAGTTTGCTAATACTTTGATTACAGTACTTACAGTATTTCATGTTTAAAATGCATCATAAGGAAATCACTAATAAATGCAATAGAAGAGAAACATAACACTCACTGAAATATAAGATACAACGCAAAACACTGGAATTTCTATTCCTACAGAGGAAAGGGGGAAATGATATCCATGGTATAACATCAGTTTTCAGATACCATGTCAAGTGTTTTTAACATGTGTTAGTCTAACTTAAATCTCATAACAACCCTTTGTTACAGGCGTCATTTTCCCCTTTGCACAAATGAGACAATGACGTTCAAGTAGATTTGGTATCAAACAGCCCAAGTATTTTGCTGCACCAAAAGGATGAAATTAGGTTTTTAGCCTTCCACTGTCTGCAACCAGAGCAGCTTCTCCTTCAGTGGTTCCAGAGTGTGGTCCCTGGACCACAGCATATGCATCATCTGGGAAATTTCTGGAAATGCATCATCTTCTTGGCCCAACACCAGACCAGCTGAATCAGAAACTCCAGCAATCAGTGTTTTAACCAGCTTACTGGGTGATTCTGAGACACCCTCTAGTTTGAGAAACATTGTGCTACATCATTCCTTGGATACAACATTGACTGAAAAAGAACTAAACAGATGTTTTTAGGATCATTTAAAATCTGCAAATCTGTTTTCTTTGTTTGCTTCATTCTCTTGCTTTAAATTCGGAGGACTCTGGAGGAATAGAAAGAAATTTTAGAATATAATATATAAAGTGTAACAATAATAAAATTAACTGTTGCTAAGAAAATAAATATTTTGTTTTCTGTAAGTTGCTTTTTTTTTAAATTTTATTTTATTGTAGTCAGAATACTTAACATGACATCTATTCTCATTTTTTTTGTTTATTGCCATAACATTGGTTTATAACATTGTATAAATTTCAGGTGTACATCATTATACTTCTATTTCTACATAAATTACATCATGTTCACCACCCAAATACTAATTACAACCCATGACCACACACATGTGCCAAATTATCCCTTTCGCCCTCCTCCCTGCCCTCTTCCCCTCTGGTAACCACCAATCTAATCTCTGTCTCTGTGTTTGTTTGTCGTTGTTAGTATCTACTACTTAATGAAGGAAATCATACGGTATTTGACCTTCTCCCTCTGACTTATTTCTCCTTGCATAATACCCTCAATGTCCATCCATGTTGTCACAAATGGCTGGAATTCATCGTTTCTTATGGCTGAGTAGTATTCCATTGTGTATATATACCACATCTTCTTTATCCATTCGTCCCTTGGTGGGCACTTAGGTTGCTTCCAAGTCTTGGCTATTGTGAATAACGCTGCAATGAACACAGGGGTGCATGTATCTTTACGCATTGGTGTTTTCAAGTTCTTTGGATAAATACCCATCAGTGGAATAGCTGGATCGTATGGTAGTTCTATCCTTAATTTTTTGAGGAATCTCCATACTGTTTTCCATAGTGGCTGCACCAGTTTGCACTCTCACCAGCAGTGTATGAGTTCCCTTCTCTCCACATGTTCTCCAACACATGTTGTTTCCTGTCTTGTTAATTATAACCATTCTGACGAGTGTGAGGTGATATCTCATTGTAGTTTTGATTTGCATTTCCCTGATAGATAATGATGTTGAACATCTTTTCATGTGCCCGTTGGCCATCTGTATATCTTCTTTGGAGAAATGTCTGTTCAGGTCTTTTGCCCATTTTTTTGGTTGTTAGTTTTTTTGTTGTTGAGATGCATGAGTTCTTTATATATTTTGGAGATTAAACCCTTATCAGATGTATGGTTTGCAAATATCTTCTCCCAATTGTTAGGTTGTCTTTTTGTTTTGTTGATGGTTTCCTTTGCTGTGCAGAACTTTTTAGTTTGATGTAGTACCATTTGTTTATTTTTTCTATTGTTTCTCTTGCCTGGTCAGACATGGTGCTTGAAAATATGTTGCTAACACCAATGTCGAAGAGCGTACTGCTTATGTTTTCTTCTAGAAGTTTCATAGTTTCAGGTCTTACATTCAAGTCTTTAATGCACTTTGAGTTAATTTTTGTGTGTGGTGTAAGGTAAGGGTCTACTTTCATTCTTTTGCATGTGGCTGTCCAGTTTTCCCAACACTATTTGTTGAAGAGACTTTCTTTTCTCCGTTGTATGTTCTTGGCTCCTTTGTCAAAGATTAGCTGTCCATAGATGTGTGGGTTTATTTCTGGGCTTTTGATTCTATTCCATTGATCTGTGTGTCTGTTTTTGTGCCAGTACCACGCAGTTTTGGTTACTATAGCTTTGTAGTATATTTTGAAATCAGGGAGTGTGATACCTCCAGCTTGGTTCTTTTTTCTCAGGATTCCTTTAGCTATTCGTGGTCTTTTGTTGTTCCATATAAATTTTAGGGTTCTTTGTTGTATTTCTGTGAAAAATGTTGTTGGAACTTTGATAGGGATTGCATTGAATCTATAGATTGCTTTAGGAAGTATGGACATTTTAACTATGTTAATTCTTCCAATCCAAGAGCACGGAATATCTTTCCATTTCTTTGTGTCTTCTTCAGTTTCTTTTAGCAACGTTTTATAGTTTTCGGTATACAGATCTTTCACCTCTTTGGTTAAGTTTATTCCTAGGTATTTTATTTTTTGTTGCAATTGTAAATGGGATTGTATTCTTAGTTTCTCTTTCTGCTACTTCGTTGTTAGTGTACAGAAATGCAACTGATTTTTGTATGTTGATTTTGTATCCTGCAACTTTACCGTATTCATTTATTACTTCTAAAGGTTTTTTGGTGGATTCTTTAGGGTTTTCTATATATAAAATCATGTCATCTGCAAATAGTGACAGTTTCACTTCTTCCCTTCCAATTTGGATCCCTTTTATTTCTTTCTCTTGCCTGATTGCTCTGGCTAGGACTTCCAGTACTATGTTAAATAGGAGTGGTGACAGTGGGCATCCTTGTCTGGTTTCTGTTCTTAGAGAGATAGCTTTCAGTTTTTCACCATTGAGGATGATATTAGCTGTGGGTTTGTCATATATGGCCTTTATTATGTTGAGGTACTTTCCTTCTATACTCATTTTATTCAGAGTTTTTATCATAAATGGATGCTGTATCTTATCAAATGCTTTCTCTGCATCTATTGAGATGATCCTGTGATTTTTATTCTTCATTTTATTAATGTGGTGTATTACACTGGTTGATTTTTGAATGTTGGACCATCCCTGCATACCTGGAATAAATCCGACTTGATCATGGTGTATTATCTTTTTAATGTATTGTATGCGATTTGCTAGTATTTTGTTGAGGATTTTTGCATCGATGTTCATCAGTGATATTGGACTGTAATTTTCTTTTTTTGTGTTGTCCTTGTCTGGTTTTGGTATCAGGGTAATGTTGGCTTCGTAGAATGAATTAGGGAGCTTCCCTCCCTCCTCAATTTTTTGGAAGAGTTTGAGACGGCTAAGTATTAAGTTTTCTTTGAATGTTTGGTAGATCTCACCAGGGAAGCCGTCTGGTCCTGGACTTCTATTTTTGGGGAGGTTTTTGACTACTGTTGCAATCTCCTTACTGGTGATTGTTCTATTCAAATTCTCTATTTTTTCTTGATCCAGTTTTGGAAGGTTGTATGATTCTAAGAATTTATCCATTTCTACCAGATTGTTGTATTTGTTGGCATATAGCTCTTCATAGTATTCTCTTATAGTCTTTTGTATTTCTGAGGTGTCTGTTGTAATTTCTTGTAAGTTGCTTTTGTGTTCATCTTGTTCTGAGATAGAGAAAGGTCTTTAATTTTTGAATACCTAAAATTTCAGTTTTAACCCCTGACATTTGATTTTTAAAAACGTGGTCCAAGAAAGGTGGAGTGGAAAAAAAAGAAGAAGGGATCTGGAGCTATTATAGCTCTATCTTTTCTGTATCTTCCTGGGTCCATGGAGATTATGCATTGGAAATATTATTTTGTTGTTTATCTTATGGCTTCTCTTAATCTTTCCATTAAATCTGTTACAATGGGACACACCCATCCTGGATAATAAGCATGATCTCCCTCTTCTCAGCTGACGAGTTGTTGTTGTTGCCATTGTTTAGTTATTTGTAATGCTGTCCACTCCTTCTGTGCACAAATCCAGGTCTACAGCATGGTCACCAAGAGTGAGTTTTCTTAGAAAACTACGTCCTCCCAGGAAACAGAAAGACAGTTATGTGGGGGAGATTCCTTCCTGTTCTGTTGATTGACCATCCTTGGTTTAATCAACTTAGCAGAAATAAGGAGAAAAACAAAGGATCCATAAGCATGTGCTAAGCACCAGCTTCCAAGCATCTGGGGCTTTGGATAATGGAAGTATGCTAAACTTTATGGAGACGAAGATGCCAATCTTTTTTGTTGGTTTCATACTTAATCTGTATCTGAAATGTCAGTTATATATTTACCTATACTTTTAAAAGAAATTTTATGATTCCCTTTTAAATTTATTAACTAATTTATCTGCAATAATGGATAAGAAATTATGCTCTAATTAGATTTTTTCCTCAAACATTTGATTGACCTCCTAGTACTGAATTCTTTCTTTCTTTCTCTCATTCTTATGAAATGCCTCCTTTACCATAGCAGAATCATACGTAGAACAAGATATGGTTTTGAGTTGTCTACTCTGTTATTAAAACTTAAAATAACTTGAATAATTTATGCTTGTACCCCCATTATCTGCCTGCTTTAAAAAATATTCTTGGTTATGGTTATTCTCACTCAATTATTCCTCTGGATGGTTTTAGAATCACTGGCGTTTGTTTTGAACTGAAATAAACCTATATACTAATGCAAGAATCGAAAATGTATTTCTTCTTCTCCTCTAAAAATGGATGTTGTTCTACCATTATTCAAATTCTATTTTTTGTTTTTCCTTGTAATTTAGTAACTGTCTTCACTGAGACCTCAAATTTTACTTGTTAAACTTATACATTGCTATTTTATGACTTATGTGGTTCTTACAAATTTATAAAGGCAATGAGTTTCCCATTTTATTTTATAATTCCTAATTGTATATACATAGGGGTATTTGTATATTTATTTTATGAATTTCACTTTGCTAAACTTTTTTTATTTTTTCTTGCTAATTGTACTGTTTTCCTCTTTGACAGTGTAGTACACAATTTAGCAAATACCAAATATCCTTGAGATATGGTTTATAATAAAATTCCAATGTAAAGAATTCCACAAGAACACTGAAGCTCTTTGTCATCCTATAACTTAGTTGAAAGAACTGTGTACTTGATAGTTGAAAGAACTGTATGTTTAGAAACATAATGTTCTGTACTCTTTAAGGACCAGACATAAATCAGAACAGCAGAAGAAAGGTGGTTTTACAGGCTGGATTAAACCACTGTCTGTAAATTAGGGCTCTAATTGTGCAAATTCTCATTTCTAGGTTAATTCCATTAAAACTCCAGACCATTTCTGTTGGGTGCAAAAAATTACGGAGTAATGAATCCAAGACCAATTTTATATGGGGACATTTCCTCTACTTTCTTTTTCCTGGAATTTCTGTGAATAAACTAGAATTTATTTAATGCTAGCATTTGGTTCTCAACTCACATTTAGTAAACAGCATAATTATTTCAGGAGGAAATGGGCTAATTCAATGCCTTAAGCTAGGAATTGTTTTCTTCTTTTCCTGACTCTGTAGACTTTGTAGTGCGGGGTATCTGTCACTTTGCTCTGCTACTGTAGAAACAATAGTGGGTATGTCTAATTAAAATAAAACTTTCCCACTTATTAAAAAGTAGACAGAGCACAGATCCTGAAATTATAATACCCTACTGAGCTTGTTTCTTCATCTGTAAAATGGTGTAATAATAATAATAGAAAGTGGACTGGAAAATATGAAAGTGTTCCATAAACATTTGTACAATAAGATACAAATGTTATTTTTATTACTTAATTTATTTATTCTCAGTAAAAATATTAAAGCCACCAGTTACTGAGTTATATATTATTCATTTCCTCATTTCCAGCTTGAAATCACCAAACAATATTTAATAAAATGTCTCAGTGTGCCTGGAGCTATGCTAACTAATAGGCAATTTACAGATTCATTTTTTGCCACCTATTTATAGGGCTTAAATTTAATGAAAAATCATAATCTAGAACTTGGTTGGGGTTTTTAAAGATATGCAGAAATTTGTTAGGAAATGTTTCCTAAGTCAGCATGACATATTTGTAGACATGAAATTCAATTTGTTGTTAGGGATTTTAAGCCATACCTGGATTAAACAGTTAATTATAGGAACTTGTTAACAAATAACAGACCCTTACCACTCATTTATGATGGATTATAAGGTGTTTTGTCCTTTGAAGAAGCAATTTTTCTTTAATTACATTAATTATCACATTACATCCATAGAAAGCAACATAGGAACTATTATTAAATCCTACCTAGGATAGGAAAAAGAAGACTTGATCCATAAATTTAGAGGTTGTTTCTACATGATAGCAAGCCAATTCAATAAAAATAAGAAAAATATATTTTGGTTCACTGAATTGCTGCATTAAATTCACTGCAGTTGCTTTAAACTGAACTGATGGTTTTTTGTTTGGCTGACAGAAAAATAGTAGTCATTAATAAAAGGAATGTGTGAATTTAGTAAAAATTATGACAAGGGATATTTGAATTCCTCTTGAATATAATGAATTTGAATATGTAGCATATATCATCAGAAGAGACCTAGGGCATAAAATGCTAGCTTTTATGGTTGAATACACACAATTATGACATAGGATATAATCAGAAAGGAAGTTTATTTTGTTTATTTCTGCTTTAACATTTGTTTCTGAGTACTGGTAATGTTCTGTTTCGTGATTTAGGCGCTGGTTGCATAGGTGTATTCCATTTGTGAAAATTGGGTAAACTGTACGTATATGATTGGAGCTTTTTTTCCTGTATGTACATTTTAATCCAATGAAAACATTTTGTAAAAATGTTCATGTCTGTGTATTAGTCAAAACTGATTTAAAGTAAATCTTCTCTCCATCATTTGGGTCCCTTAATTAATGAGAAGCCTGGGAAAGTGAGGGTTGTCTGTCTTCCATTTCTAATGTTTCCATTCCTTCACCTCGTCTTGCTAGCTAAAAGGCAATCTAGAAATTTGTTTTTTGCCACTTATCCACTGTCAGGTGAACAAAGGAGAACAAGTTAGGAATCAGATTTCACCAAACAAATAGAACCAATATGATGCATATACAGAGAAAGAAATTTATTTTAAGGAATTGGCTTATTTATTTTGAGAACTAGCAAGTCTGAAAACTGCAGGGCAGGCCAGCAGGCTAGAGACCCAGGGAAGAGCTGCTGTTGCAGCTAGAGTCTGAAGCCAGTCTGGAGGCAGCTCCCTTTCCTTGGGAGGTCTCAGTGGTTTTCTTTTAAACCCACCATCCTGGCTATCTTTGCCCCTTTCAGAGGTTATTGCAGGCAGGATTTTAAGTGGTTCCAGTGTGGCTCTCTCTCCTATTTGGTCATATTTGATCCATAGGGAGTAAAGGCAGAGGGGAGTAAAGATTGATTCCAACACAGCGACCTCTACTTCTGCTCATTGCGTAGAGAGAGCTAGCCCATCTCTTGGTGTCTACATGTCCTGGTGGGAATTGTATATGGATCCACTAATGTCTAACATCAGAAGACACATAATAAGCCTTTGAATAGTATCTGTGAAACACCTCTCATAAAGCTCGGGGTGATACCCCACCCCTCACTCTTGGCTTAAAGGGAGTAGGACTTATAGCCCATCTCTTTATAGAGAAATCCTTTTAAAAATCTTCTGCTAATCTACCATAGTCCAAATCTTTAAAAGGTAGATGTGGATAAGGGATTTAAGAGCCACATAACTTTTTTTTCTTTCAATAACTACATTCTTTCCGGGTGGTCTGACAAATAATAACCTTGAGATCTAATAATTATTGTCTTATTTTCCTGGCCCAAACTTCCCTTAACAGCCCATTGAATAAGTTTATAAAATTAATATTTGACCTGTGATATCAGAGCCAGCTCCCACTGACATCTTTCCAAAAAGCAGTGTTTTCACACACACATACATACACATATTTAGTCCATAAATTGATGAGGCAGAAAAAATCTCAATATGTTTTGCTAAAATTCATCTTAGAAGTCATGCCATGTCTCTCTTCCACTAGCAGTGAAGACTTGCCATAATGCTTTTTCTTGGACAGATGCACTATCACAATACCAGGCAGGATTATATGGAGGAAAAGTGCGTTATATGTCATAATTGCTGATACAGAAGACTGGAAAGAGTCACTGAGAGAATAAGAGGCAGGAGTAGGAGAGTAAAGAGCAGAGAACAATAATACTTATCTAGTCGGGTATGTCATGCACAGAAAATATCAAGTCAATAGCAGTTAATAGTAGTTGAGTCAGGAAAAGATGAGCTCATATCCAAAAAATATCACGGAGAATTTGAATGTGTTGTGACTAGTGGAAGGAGAAGGATGAAGGTAATGAGAAATTCAGGAGATGATAGTCAGAGATACAGAAAGACAAAAGTCTGTTACCAATTGTAAGGCCTGAAATTGGAGAGTGAGGCCTCAGGCATAGGCTTGGGATTTTCATGGACAGAATATCATCCGTTAGGAAAGACTTTGAAGTGGGAAAAACTCCAAAAGAACTCCAGTTCTAGGAATATTGGAGTTCTGTGCTAAATCTCAAGAGAGATTTTAAAGCATCTTATCCATAAGGTAGATGTTTTGTTATAATTATAAGGAAAAATGTATTTTGTTTGCTTGTTCTGACAAACTAGCAAATGCCTAAAGAATAAAACCAGTGCACAAGTTCAAAGCCAGTCTACCAGCAAAAGAAGGCCAATTTAATTAGCTCATCATTAGGCTAGCGATTCAGATTCCCAGGATAAAGATCATTATTTTTCCAGATCTTCATTGTACTAGTTCCATTTCTTTTGTTGCAAGTGACAGAAACATAAGACAGACCAACAAAAGAAAACAATGCAAACTGAACCAACTAGGTTTTGCGTGAATCTAGGGCCTAAAAGCTATTAAGCTATTGCCAGCTTAGCTTCTCACTCTGTTCTCTTTGCTCTATTTCTTTTTATGGGCTGGCCTCGGTCTTTCTGTAGTTGGCCTCATTCCACGTGGGATGGAAGATGCACATAGTTGAAATGAGCAAAAAAAAGAAAATATAAAAACCTGCTCCCATGAAAACATCAATAGTAAAAGAAAAGGAATTTGCTCCAAAATACAATTGTAGACCAATACTGGGCCTTTAGTCAACAAGCATGTTGAGAGTTGACCATCCTAGGAATTGGTAAGAACAAAGTTTGAATCTAGATTTGAGGATTACTAGTTCTGTAACTTAAACAAGGTAATAAAATTCATCACCGTTAAATTCACTGTTAGCTTTAACGAAATAAAGTATACCAAGCACCATGTAGTATGTGGCACACAGTCGTGGCTCAATAAACACTAGTAATGATCACTACCACTAATAGTATCCCCAGGCCACACCAAGAGTGTTAATGATTATAATGGTATTTACTCTGATCCCTCAACCAGTATTGCAGAGACTAGAACTGTGACTCACTGAGAATTTTCCTTTTGTAATGGGTCTTTGCAAGCTTATGCCTGTTTTATGCCCTTGTTGACTATTCCTTTTGATAATACAAATACTAAAAATGGTATGCAGCCCCTTCCTGCCACTGCTGTACTATTGGCTCTTCTAATTGTAACCATTGCTGGCGCTTCAAAGCAGGTTTCTCCCAAGCTATCATGATTCTCATACACTGCAAAAGGAAGTCTTCCTTGTCCGTTTCACAGCTTATTCTCTTTCTTGCAACTTGAAAAATGTTTTGCAGAGACTGGGATGGAGTTAAGAAACTCGTACCTGTGCCAGAATCGGGAACTTTCCTCTTCACCAATAATCAATGAGTGTCCTGAACCAAGATGTAGGAGTCTTGGCTATCTCTTATTTCTGAGTATGTTCTCTTCTTTCTCAGAGTATATCACCATTTTTTAGAAAATGGTGTGGCCACTTCATTTATGAGTTAAGACCATTTTCTCATAGTATAATATCTTATCACTGTTGTTCCCAGAAATACAAGAAAGTCCATAGGCCAACAGGCCCCTGTTGACCAGCCACCGTACCAAGTCTTGGATATGGATGTGTAGATCACATAATAGAGGCCCATCGCTAACAGAAAACGGAAGAGAGGCACAGAAAGATTCCTCAAAGGAGGAGGCAGTACTTGACTTCAAGCTCCCTGTTTCCTAATATAATGTAGGTTACAAGATGCAAAGTCAAGAAGATCCAATGCTTCCATCTTGTAGTTTAGGGACTTTGTTCTTATCAATCAGAGTCATGGCAGGAAACAGCACATCAAAGAGTTTAATTAAAGAGAGTTTAGTGAAAGGACAACTTATAGAGACGAATCACAGTTGAGGGAGACAACAAGGGATCATGTAGCACACAGGGATTTGCAAGAGTGGAAGGCTGCTGCCACCCTTTGGCCTGAAGGTAAAAAGAGTAGGATGTGTTAGAGAACCAGGAAGGAGGTAGGACCATAGAAGAGGGGCCTCAGAGATGAGCTGAGGCAGCAGAGAAATGTAGCCACTGCTAAACCATAGTCTAACAGGGAGGACATAAAGGAATAAATGCTCAAATTCTCTCCCTTCTCTTACTCTCTGAGCTCCTACTGACGCCTCCTATTGGTCAAACCCAGTTAATAGCCAGATAGCAAAGATATCTGGTGATACAATCTGTAGAAGCCAGCCTCCTAAAGCATAGGGCAGTGGAAAGAAAGGCAAACAAAAAATATAAATATAGGTAAAAATAGGGATGGGCCAGCACAGTTCACCCTTTTGGGCATTCAGATTCCATTGCCTTCTTTTTATTTAGATAAAAAGCTACCATATGCAACACAAAGGAAACACAAACTCTTAAGTGCCACTTTGTCTCCCAATGGCTTGCCCTCCACTGGCTCTTCATCTGATGCCACCAATTATTATTTAAAATATTTGTTGTGACTCCATGACATCAGTTACCAGCGTCAAGATTGCCCATTTAGTCATTCAGTATATACACAAAACCCAGAATTGCATTTTGAAGGTTGGGTTCTTGTGTCCAACCTTGCCACCAATTATTTTCTCTATCAAAATTCTATCAGAAAACAGATTTCACATTTACAAGTTTAATTAAAGAAAGTATAATGAAAGGATAATTTACAGATGTGTGGGGAAAGGCCAAGGGAACCCATGAGGAGTGGTAAAGTGCTCAGAGATTAGCAACTTCGTGAAACATTAGTACACGATGACCGAATGAGCAAGGGGAAGAAGCGGTGATTCAGAGCCTGATGAGAGCAGGAGCTGTCACAAAGACTAAGTCTTAAGTACATGAACACAACCACTGACAACACTGTGACCTAGTAGAGAAGGAGCAAGGGAAGAAAATACCCAACCTCCTTCTTTTCCCCCTTTCTAATCTGTCAGTGCCACTGGCCCAAACCAAATGGAAGCCAGAAGTCAAGACAGCCTATAGAATTTTATAGAATTCGTTCTCACAGGATGCAGAGCAGGGCTGAAAAGAATGGAAAATAAATCGAAATTGTCATACAGAGAAAACTAACACTGTCATTAACTTGGGTCTCTTCTAAGTTAAAAACTAGTCAGTGATGTCTTCCAATTGAAGTTGAAAATGGTTGTAAAGGTTTGGAAGAGAAAAATCTTACCAAATAAGTAGATATCACACTGGGTCCCAAAGGAACCCTGATGAGGTTTTTCTTTTCTTTCCTTTTGAGTATCTAATTGCCTGATTTCCAATGCTTCTATTTCACTGAGACTCCAGAATGAGAAACAAAATGAGTGACATATGGATATGTATTTATTTGGCCAGGAGACACACATTTCACAAGTTCCTCCTCTATAATCGACACAATGAAAGGCATTTAACACTATATTTTGGAATTATTTAATAGGAGATATTTGGTATTCCTCTTAGGACAAAGAGAGGGGAACAAAATGTTGAAGGAGAAAAAAAGTCAGGCAGGAATTGGGAAGGCTATTATCCAAAAGTCAGTCAAAACATTCAAAATTGCGTAAGGGAAAAGTCCCATTTGTGTTCAGAATGACAAATCTATGCTGCCTCAGTAATGCCTACAATAGTCAGGTGCCCGCTTTCTCCGGCAGGGCAACATATCCATCATGAGGCTTAATATGCTCGCGTGTACTTTCTCAAAAGCTTTGCTAACGCCTGCTGATTTACCTGCAACACATTTTCCAGAAACTGTTGGGTAAAATGACAACATATATATTTAGTTTCACACTTCAGTCTGTCCGATTAGTGGTGTTTGCAGTACCAGCTGTGAGCCCAGGAGAGGATTTAATTTTAAGTACTGCAGTCTAGTTAACAAAAAAAGAAAAAAAAAAAAAAAAAAAAGCCGAGCCATGAATTTGCCAAGTGTTAGTTTCTAATCATTTGTTTCTGAGTAATAGCTCTTCATGGCTCTTGTTGAAAATTGCTCAAGGAACTAGCTCCTGAAATTATATAAATGAGTGGCATGAACAGGCTGCTGTGATAGCCACAACAGGTAATGTGATATTTACCACGCTGCCTTGGGCAGACTCCCTGCTCTCACTTAACCCTGATTCACTTATCTGAACAATACGAGTCCTCCGTGCTCGTTTTCAGTGATTATGAAAGGAGATTAAAGATCTTCGAAAATATTAAAATGTCACATTCAATCCTAAAACATGAAAAAGAAAAAAAGGAAGAAGAAAGATTGACTTTTAGACAAAGAGAACCAACCAGGTAGATTTTCTCTTTTTCACTTAATATTTAGGCAATAAGTAAATACTAACTGCTATTTTGGGGAATATACCTGAAGGTACAAGATGGTACCAGAGACAGTAATATTAAAAGGAACGAATTATTTTAGAGATACCAAAGGAGTTTATGAAGTCTAGTCTTAGAAATATTTTGAAAGGGACCAGAAAATCATCTAATCTGAATAATATTGACCAAGCACAGGAAATTTTTCATATGATTTTTACTATCCATGGCAGAGATATAATAATAAGAATCATCTAAGTAATAGTAAATTACAATTGTCTCTATAGATTGTGGTTTAAAAAAGGGATAAATATTAAATGTGATAATTATCTCATTTAAGATTAATCTCAGGCTCCAACTGGGAGAAAAGGGAAAGTAAAACCACTAAAATAAAATATTTGAGAGAAAATGAATTCAAAAAGTATTAAAACCTAACTGAAATGAATATATAAATATATGATGAAACAGTTATGATAGAAAATACTTTTATTACTGAATAAGAATTTTTAAAAATGAATTAAGCCTGCAAATATGGAAGTAAGAAACAAAATAACAGATGAACCAAAGAAAAGAGAAGAAAGGAATTAATAATGATGTAGGTAGAAAGGAAATAGACAATGTAAAAAATAATAGAAGTAATTAATTCAGTCTGTGGATAGAAGTTTTTAGCCAGGGCTGCTCTCAGCAAATTGAGGCTAGCCTCAGGTCCTGGCCACATAGTCCTCACATAGGCCCCCTCAGAACATAGTACCCTACTTCTTTAAGGCCACTAGGACAATTTCTCTAACCTCTAGACTCTCTTTTAAAGGGACCACCTGATTAGGTCAGGCCCACCAGGATCATCTTTCTTTAGATTAATTTAAAATCAACTGATTGGGAACTTTAATTACATCTGCAACAATCCTTGACCTTCACTATGTAATGTAACCTAATAATGAGAGTGACATTCAGCATAATCACAGGTCCTGCCCACATTCAAGGGATAGTATTATATGTAACTTTTACACCAAGGAGGTGGGAATCTTGGGCGCCATTTTAGAATTTTGCCTACAGCAGTCCAAACCCTAGCCCCCAATGATTCACATTCCTCACACATGCAAAATACATTCATCTCTTCCAAAGTTTCCTAAGCATCAGTTCGGAGTCCAAAATCTCATCATCTACATCATAACTAGGTGAGCATGAGGCTCCCAGAAGTCATCTGTTAGGTACAGTATCTGGGGTTCAATTCTCCTCCATCTGCACACCTGTAAAACTAGAGACAAGATGTCAACCCCCAGTAGTGAATATGCAATGGTGAGACAGGTATACGATAATAGCTATGAACATTCCAGTTCAAAAAGGGGAAAAATGGAAAGTACAAAGGAGTCACTGGTCCGTGGCACTTCTGAAATCCAGCCAGAGTTCCTTGATTAGATTTTAAAGCCTGGGAATAATCCTCCATGTCTTTCAGTTTCACTCTCGGAGATTGTGGTTCTGCCCACTGAGCCATCATTCCTTTTCTACAAAAGAACATCTTTTCAGCTGAGTAGTTTTATTAGCCTCTTTCTTCCAGTAGAATCTTGGGATTCTCAGCCTCCTTTTATTTCACACTCTCTGTCCCTTTCAGTCCAAGCTGGCAGTGTTTCTGCTGAAACAATTTTCCCAGGAACTCTGAGGATCTTGCATGGATTTTCACTGGGTTTCACTCCATTAAACAAAAGCCACCCCTGCAAATCTTTATGAGGTAATCCCATCTCATCCTTTGGCTTCTGCTGAGATGGCTCAGAGTTAAATGCTCTTAAATTTCCTAGAGGTTTCTGGTTTGATTGAGGGGAATCTGCGAGGCACACATTCAATCTTAATGAAAGGGCCCTTTGTATGACTGAATATTCTGACTATTTGGTCTTTTAGAAGTTTTAGCAAAAGGTTGTACAGTCACACGCCCAGCCTTTTCTCTATGCGGCACGTTCGGCTGCCATTTCTGACTTGCCATCCAGAGATGCCGAGAATTTTCAAAATTATCTAGTCCTAGCTCCTCCGGTTTAACAGATGTTCCCTCAATTTATCTTCCCTCTCACATTTTACCACAAGCGGCAAGAAGAAACTAGGCAGCAGCTTCAACACTTTGTTTGGCAATTTTCTTAGCTACACAACCAATTTCATTGTTTACAAGTTCTCTTTTTCACATAACTGCAGGAGAAAATTGGGCTCAGTTTGCTGCCACTACATAACAAGGATCCCCTTTCTTTCCAGTTTCCAATGACATGTTCCTCACTTCTCTCTAAACCCTCACCAGCAGCATTCCTGTGGTCCATAACTCTACTAAGAGCCTGTTCAAGGCCCTTATGTATTCTCTATCATGCTCTTCAGAATTATTCTACCTTAACCCACTGCCCAGCACCAAAGCCACACTCACATTTTAGGCATCTCACTTTCGGGTATCAAAATCTGTCTTAGCTATCTATTGCTGCAGAACAAATTACCACAGACTTAGCGATAAAGAACATACCTTTACTTAAAACACCATATGTTCATTACCTCACAGTTCCTATGCATCAAGTCTGAGCATGGCTAAATTGTGTTTTCTGGTTAGGGCCTCACAAGCCTGAAATCAAGACGTCAGCTGAGCTGTGGTCTCATCTGAGGTTTGAGGCTTGAGGTCCTCTTCCAAGTTCATGTGGTCATTTTCTTGCAGCTGTAGAATTCATGCTTCTTCATTGTCAGAGAGAGAGAGACAGAGAGAGAGAGAGAGAACCTGTTTCAAGTCTCAAGTCTCTGACCTCAAGATCCTGCACCTGTTATGCCAGGCCCATCCATGAAATCTCCCTTTTGATTAGCTTCAAGTCAACTGATTAGGGACCTTAATCACACCTGTAAAATCCCTTTGCTTTTGTCATAAATGTAACCTAATCATGGAAGTGACATCAATCATAGTCACATGCTCCATGCACACTCAAGGGGAGAAGATGATACAGGTGCGTACACTGGTGCGGACAGGGTGTGGAGGTGGGGGAGGGAGTGGGAATTTTAAGGGTCATCTTAGACGTCTGCCTACCACAGTTTTGGAGATGTAATGTTAGGCATGTAAAGGAAATGTTGGATGGTTCTCTTTTCAAGAAAGGAATAAATCATTTCTTCTTAGTTTTATTGGTTGTTTGGTAATATAGCCTTGTCTACTGGAGTCATTTGACTTGGATTCTTGGAAGGTGGAAAGGATTCTAGTAGGATTCAGTTTTTCATTAATTGGTTCTATGTACCTGTCTATACTAGAAGTATCATTTCTGTAACCCTTGTAATAGTAAATCCAGAAACGCAAAACAAGGCAGTGAGTAGCAGAATTGGAAAATCTTGTAAACATTTTTAAGACTTGCTAAAATTTGGACCCTTGTCTTTTATAACTTAAAGAATCAGGAATTTACTTTTAGTTTACATGAAACAACGGTATGAAATTTGAGCTGGGACTGGAGGGCATTATTAAAATTATTACAGTCATTCAACACACCCAAAGAAGCTCTACAATTTGGGTAGAGCTTAAATTTATAGAAGATTATGCTCGAACAACTGTTAGTGGAAACAAGGATCTCCACATGCATGTAAAGGTCCAATTATGTAGCTGACTCTTCATAAACTATTGCACATTACAAATTCCTGTCCTGCTGTGGAGAACAATTGTCTAGCATGGCCAAAAGACAGCAGGGTTAATGAAATTGACCTTAAGAATGACAAAGTTCCAGTTGCACAGGAGGCTGAATTTAGTTTTTACAGAAACACTGTTAATCATTACAGAAAAACTGTTAATCATTACAGATATTTTCCTTTGCTAAATAATCTTGCCAACTTCTTAGGCATTCTTAGTTTCCATGGTCAAATTTCTCAATTCTGACATATAAAATTTTTTTCAGAACTAATGATTATTTTTTCTTAAATGCCCATGCTCACGCTTGTTTCCACAGTGTGTGTGTCTGTGTGTGTATATATATATATGCATATATATATGCAATACTTTCACTGAATCATCCTATACTTCTCTGTCTGAAGCATTGAAAATGCTGTACTCATACACTTTTCCACATGTCATGATGGTCCAATTCTAGAACCCTGGTCAAGCATAGGGGAGGGATATGGCATGGCATAAGCCTCCCCAACCCCCAGAAAACATACTTTAATTAGGGAAGAGTAAGTCATCTGTTAAGTATGGTACTTTCACGGAAGGCTGACCACAGGAATTTGGCATAACAGACAAGGTGTGGTCCCCAGCAGCTCAGCAAATGGTTGGCTCTGGGACAAAGCCAGTGACAAAACTAATAAGACAGTGGTGGGGAATCAAGCTAAATAGTACTCTATGTCCAGCCAGGCAGACTCTGCAATGCCTGATGCTAGAAATAATTACATCAACCTTAGTGCTTAGTGTTCAGGGATTTGGCAGGGCTCTAATCCCCAGAGTGAAACTGGCCAGAGCCAAGTCAACTTCCAATGATAAAATGAGATGGGAGAACCAGTAATTTACTAGAACAGGAATTCAAGTGAGAGATCAGAGCAAAAACTATACCTTGTGGACTAATAACACTAATCAGTACAAAAAGCACCTTCTATGGTAAATATTTTCACAGCCACTATGTTATTCAGTCCTCACAAGATAGTTTAAGTTTGTGGTAGGCAGCTTTTGAAATGATTCCCAGTGATCCTTGTCTCCTCATGCTCTTGTGTAATTCCCTCCCTTCTGTATAATCTGGATGTAGTGACTTGCTTCTAACAAATAGACTATGGCAAATGGATGGGATGTCAATTCTAAAATTAGATGATAAAATGCTGTGACTTTTATCTTGCTGGTACTCTCTCTCTCTAGCTCTTGTCATGTGCTTGCTCTGATGAAGCAAGATGCCACTTTTTGAGCTGTCCGAGAAATGCCATGTGGCAAGGAGCTAAGTAAATGTGGACCCCAGTCCATAGCCACTAAGTAATTGAGGCCCTCAGTCCAACAACCCTTGAGAAAATTAATCCCGTAAAGAATCGTGTGAATGAGCTTGGAGATGTTTGAGCCTTTGTTTGAGACCATGGTGTCAACTCATAACTATTTTGCAGTCCTGTGAGAGACCCCAAAAGAGAGGACTCAGCTAAGCCATGCCCGGATTCCTAACCCATGGAAACTGTGAGATAATAAATGTGTGTTGTTTTAAATTGATAAGTTTTGAGGTGATTTGTTATGTAGCAACAGATAACTAATAAATATGTGAGTTTAAGAGGTCAGTGACCCCCCCTGAACTTGCGCTGTTATACTCATGTTGAGATTTATTATAACAAAAGGATACAGATTAAAATTGGCAATGGGAAAAGGCACATAGGACAGAGTCCAGGAAAGACCAGGTGCAGAGCTTCCGCTTTTCATTTCCCAGTGGAGTTGTGTAGACAGTGCTTATTTCTCCTATCAAGGATGTGTGACAACAAGCACAGAGTACTGCCAACCACAAAGACTCACCCAATCCTTGGTGTCTAGAATTTTTCCTGGGGGGTAGTCAATAGACATGGCTGACTGCCTGCCTGGCTGACCTTAGCCTCCAGCCTCACCAGGGGTCAAGCTGATACTACTTGACCTGAGACCTCCACCATAAATCACCTTGTTAGCATAGACTATCTGGTGTGGGCCCCCGGGGAAACAAGGACACTTATCAGGCAGGGCATTGCTAGGGCTTGTAGGTTACCTCCCAGGAACCAGGAGTAAAAAGCCAAGCTTCCCTTTAGTGCACACAGTGTTAACTATACTCTATATTCTTTTTTTTTTTTTTTAATTTTTTGTTTATTGTGGTAACATTGGTTTATAACATTGTATAAATTTCAGGTGCACATCATTATACTTCTATTTCTGCATAGATTACATCATGCTCACCACCCAAATACTAATTACAACCCATCACCACACATGTGCCGAATTATCCCTTTCGCCCTCCTCCCTCCCCCCTTCCCCTCTGGTAACCACCAATCCAATCTTTGTCTCTATGTGTTTGTTTATTGTTGTTATTATCTACTACTTAATGAAGGCAATCATACGGTATTTGACCTTCTCCCTCTGACTTATTTCACTTTGCATAATACCCTCAATGTCCATCCATGTTGTCACAAATGGCTGGATTTCATCGTTTCTTATGGCTGAGTAGTATTCCATTGTGTATATATACCACGTCTTCTTTATCCATTTGTCCCTTGATGGGCACTTAGGTTGCTTCCAAGTCTTGGCTATTGTGAATAACTCTGCAATGAACACAGGGGTGCATGTATCTTTACGCATTGGTGTTTTCAAGTTCTTTGGATAAATACCCAGCAGTGGAATAGCTGGATCATATGATAGTTCTATCCTTGATTTTTTGAGGAATCTCCATACTGTTTTCCATAGTGGCTGCACCGGTTTGCACTCCCACCAGCAGTGTATGAGAGTTCCCTTCTCTCCACATCCTCTCCAACACATGTTGTTTCCTGTCTTGTTAATTATAGCCATTCTGACGGGCAGGAGGTGATATCTCATTGTAGTTTTGATTTGCATTTCCCTGATAGTTAATGATTTTGAACATCTTTTTATGTGTCGGTCATTTGTATACCTTCTTTGGAGAAATGTCTGTTCAGGTCTTTTGCCCATTTTTTAATAGCGTTGTTAGTTTTTTTGTTGTTGAGCTGCATGAGTTCTTTATATATTTTGGAGATTAACCCGTTGTTAGCATAGACTATCTGGTGTGGGCCCTCGGAGAAACAAGGACACTTATCAGGCAGGGCATTGCTAGGGCTTGCAGGTCACCTCCCAGGAACTAGGAGCAAAGCCAAGCTTCTCTTTAGTGCACACAGTGTTAACCATACTCTATATTCTTATTTTAGCTCTAAATTTATTCTACTTCTCAATCTACAGACTTCTGCTAATTTGCATAATTCATTGCAACAAACCCAGATTTCCACAGATGAGTTATTAATGGCCTGTATGCCAGTTACCAATGTTTTGCTTTTCAGCAACAAATCCTTCCTTTACTGCCCTGCTTTGTGATACCAGAGTCAGACTCTATAGACATTTCTCTTTCGCCAGCTGGTATGATGTTAAACCTTGTCAGCAGAGGATGCTGGAGGGACACTACAGAGGAAGGGGCTTCTTCTGATCCCACCGTGCTCCTCTTTTCTTGCTGCTTCAGTGCTGGTCAAAGTGCAGGGCACCCAGTGATGTTTACCTTCCAGTGAGTTTCACTAACACCCCAGAGTTCTGTCAGTATCCTTGCTGGCTTTCTAGAGAATTCATTACAATTCCACCAGCACCACAGCCAGTTTCCCAGGAAGTTCAGCACCAACCCCACAGTAGGGTTCCCAGTAAATTCCACCAGCACTATAACTGGCTTCCCAGGTAGTCTCGAAGCTGCTCTCATGCGCAGCTTGCCAGCAATTTTCAGCAGCGCCTAGAAGGCAGTTTTGTTGGTACCCCAGTGGGAAGTTCCCTCCTTGCCAGCCTCAGCCTGTGGCACCTCCACTTACCTACCTCTCAACTACCCAGTGGGCCATACCACTCCTTCTCCAGTGAGATCTGGATCTCACTCTTGGGGTGGGGGTGGGGGTTGGCCTCTTCTCTATTTTTTCCTTCCTTGAGTATTCTGCATCAGCGCTAAGGGAAATGTCTACTCCCTATATCTGCTTTTCTTGTATTTTTTAGAATTATCTGTAATGTTTAATCATTAATCCCCTGTTAATTGGTTAATAATTCTTGATATGAAATTTCCAGTTCAAATTAATCTGTGATTTCCTCTTCCTGACTGGACCGCAACTGATATAGC
Source organism: Ceratotherium simum simum (assembly GCF_057802395.1). NCBI lineage: Eukaryota > Metazoa > Chordata > Mammalia > Perissodactyla > Rhinocerotidae > Ceratotherium > Ceratotherium simum. Next base: position 31,130,400 of record NC_141928.1, on the reverse strand, counting down.
CTTCAATTTAAAAGGATGGGGCCGGCCCCGTGGCTTAGCGGTTGGGTGCGCGCGCTCTGCTGCTGGCAGCCTGGGTTCAGATCCCGGGCTCGCACCAACGCACCGCTTCTCTGGTCATGCTGAGGCCACGTCCCACATACAGCAACTAGAAGGATGTGCAGCTATAACATACAACTATCTACTGGGGCTTTGGGGGAAAAATAAATAAATAAACATAAAAATTATAAAAGGATGTAAAAATAATTTTATGTAGTGTGTTTTGCCCATGTTTAAAAGAAATCTCAAAAGATTTTTTTTTAGAATATTTCCTAGCAAATTTGCTGAGGACTTGTGAGCTCGTTATGCTAAAATTCTCCCTCAAGCATTTGTGTAAATTTAAGGGAAAAAAGATCTGTAAAAATTCAGTCTGATAAAAAGAAGAAAAGCAAGTAAAGCTTTTATTTTCACTTTGAGGACAGCAGCGGTATAATACATATTAATGTACTTCCTACAAAAAGACAATTTTTAAGTAATTAGGAATGATGCTCTCTTGCTGCATTGATCTTTGCTAGGAAGATGTTGAAAGTGAGAATAAGATTAATTTTAAATTGAAAGAAAAGCAGCCTAAAGTTGAGGTAGACTTTAAAATCGTAATTCATTATTCTGCATGCTACCTCTGGGCTATAGTTATATTTTCCTAAATTTATTAGGGAGAGGGTATACAGCGTGTCTGGCTCCTAGTAGGCACTCAGCAAATCTCTGTGAACTGCATGTCTGATGCATTTCTATTGTCTGTTGGTTAATTCAGTAACTAACATGTGAACTAAAGGTCCAAGGAATCTGCTTGTCATGATTTTGACAGCTTTATCCTGGCATAGGTAGGATTAGAAACAGAAAAGCCGTGTGGAAGTGTACAACAATGCTGCCAATTGTGTCCTGGAAGTCTGTGGCTTCCCACATTTCCCACACTCTGTCTCTTCCCCTCGTTTAGATTGCTGCTCAAGTGAAAACTGTCCCAGAATTGACACCTGTAGAGTAGATAGGAAGATCTATTCAGTACCTACTACGTCCTAGTGCTTCACATGTTCTCTAATTGTACCCTGACTCCCATGTGGATTGATATTACTGTCACCATTTGACAGATGAAAGAACTGAGCCTCAGCAAGCTTATATGACTTGCTCAAAGTCACCCTCTTAATTAGTAACAGAGCAAGGAACTGATGACAGCTTTTCTGACTCAAATTCTAATATTCTTTTCCATTATGCTGCACTGACTCTATTTAAACCATAGAAATTGGAACCCAAAAAGTTTTTTTTTTTAATTCGTCCAACCCAACCACTCACCTAATAAAGAAATACTGTCTATAATACTCCTGACTGGTAGCCTCTACTTAAACTTTCTAGGGATGAAGAAGAAGACCATTATTTCACAGGACAAGTTCAATTTTTATACCCTTCAAATTATCAGGAAATTCTTATGTATATGAATTCATAATCTTTCTTCTTACTGACTTCCACCCTTTGGTTGTAACTGTGCTTCCTAGAGCGCCCTCTAAAGGTTGTAACTGTGTTCTTTGTCTTCTCCCCTTCTCCCAAAACAAGTATGCTTTCTACTCCACACAGGCCTTCAATCAACAGGAAGGGATCATATTTCTCTGTGTCTACCATGTCCCTCTCAACACTTTACTTAATTAGCACCCAACTTAGAGTAGACTCTCTCATGTTCTCAATATTTGATATTAGTTGTTATTGCTGTTGGGCTGTGCTCAAGCCTTCTAATCCATATTGCTTATCCGGAAATACTACACATTTATACATTCTGGTATGCAGGCCAATGAATGTAGATGATAAATATCGACAGTGGAAACCTCTAAACTCATTCATCCAGACTCATGAAAATCAGCCTGCTTTTACCCAGTTATGCTTCTGGGAAGCACTGAAAGGATCTTAGGTGAACAGAAGTCATAATAGAACTTTGGCATAAAACCAACCTGGTGGGGTGGGGGATGGTGATCAGGACAAGAAAGAAGATAGTCAGTGTGGGACCCCGAGAGAGAGAGAGAGAGAGCTGTTTGAGGGAAATCCAAGAGTGGTGCAGAGATGGGGCAGCACCTCTAATTTTGGAATTGGAGAACAGAATCCAGGTTGTTACTGAACTCTTGAAAGTCAAGACAGCATCATTCCCAATAATAAGATTGCTCTCTATAAGGGTAGAGAATAGAGATACAATCTAGTACTGAGAGATTGGAGAAGGTAGAAAGAGTCCAATGCTCTATCCAAATGCATTTAGTTAAAATGAGAGGCTCTCACTGTAGGAACTGGAGTATTGGTAAGAGGTTGCTTTCCCATAAGAAGACACAAATGCTCTATTTCTTAGCCAAAATAATGAAGGAGTAGCATGTTTGTCAAATCTGAATGTTTCATTATCAAGGATTCAAACAGAGATAAAACACAAGATTTTACTCATCCTAAGAATCCACTTGGTGAAAAATAACTCTCTACTCAAATTAGAAAACAGTTTCAGTGAAGTTACTGCAAAAGACAGATAAAACTGTCATGTTAGAATATCAGTAAAATGTCTTTGGCACTGTGAGTGAAAAAGGGCTTATTCTGGACTAAGGGCGCCGTGTGAAAACATGCCAGTCTAATACTTTAAGTGCTGTTAGGATGGGAGATCATAGATATCCCAACAGGCTCTAATCTCTAAACTGAAGTCATTGCCAGTTGATTCTGGACAAAGGTTATCAAGTTAAGATGAAGCCTGGTTTCCACAATCAGGAGTGATATAGCTTCCTGTTTGATGGGGAGATATTCATAAGATAGGAAGGAAGGTGGTTTCAGTCATAAATGTCAGAACCAACTGCCAAGGGGTTACCTGAATCTTCACCTCTTCAACTCAATCCCCAGAAGCCTCTATTCTTCCACCAGCGATAAACAAATTAGAAAGTGGATGGTTAGGGGTCCCTCACTGTGTTGTACTACAACAGAGTGATTACAATCAAGTTTCTTAAAACCATGACGCCAGGGATGTTCCTGCCAAATGCCCCCTCTATTTCCACAGCTAAACTGTTTCCATTTACCTACCTCCTTTCTTACCATAATCATTAGAAGGAAACCTACAGGATTTCTTCACTCTTGCTCACAGACTTAAAACCAACCCCTTAAGAAAGTGCTGGGCCCAATGTCTATGTTTTTTCTCGTTTGAAGCACCAACTCCTCCGCATGCTTATCTTTCCTCGCTTCAGTTACCATTCCCTACTTTGTCTTTCTGCAGCCTGTTCTCATGAAAACTGCCTGTAGGGTGAAACGCTGTCTCCTGACATCTTTTTACTTACTGCCCTCAAAATAATTACAGAGGCGTGTTCATTTTAGGGCTTTATGGATGATCCCAGTAATGAAATGGACTGGGAAAATCAAACATCAAAAATGAGGAAGTGAGAAAGTTTTGAGAGTTGTATGAGACCAATCATTCAGAACACCTGAACTCTGGTTTTTATTCCTTTCTGCATAGTAACTAGGAGCCCTTCTGGAATTTTGCCCTATGCTTTTATTCTTTAAAACTGGGGTTCATTCTGCCACTCACCCTCTTCTATCCCCTATCTTTCACTCTTTCCCCTCCTCCTTTTATTCCGTCTATGGCCTGTTTCTTTTCTTATTCTACATATTTTCCAGAAAGTGCTTATCCACTCCCATGACCATCCTATAACTGGCTGATTTCCAATTCTAAATCTCCAGTCTAGATATGTCTTCTGAGCTGCCCTGTCCGTGTATCTACCAGATACTTCCACCTTGATATCCTGTGGACACATCAGGCCAAGTGTGTTCCTCTCCTCTCCATTCCCACCACCACTGCCTTAGTTCAAACCCTCATCATCTCTTGTCTGGATTATCATAATTATCTCTATTCATATTTCTCTGACTCAAGTTTCTCCCCCTATAACTCCTTCTCCACACACTAAACAGACTAATCTTTCTTAAACCACACCTGACATTGTCGTTAACCTGCCAAAAAAGTCTTCATTGGCTTCTGTTTGCCTTTAAGATAAAATCCAAACTCTTCAGCCTGATTCACAACTGATAAATTGTATATATTGTTTCATCCCCTCTCTCCTCAATCCCTGCCTGTGATAGCTAATTTTATGTGTCAACTTGACTGGGCCAAGGGCGGTCTGATGTTTGGTTAAACATTATTCTGGGAGTGTCTGTGAGGGTGTTTCTGGATCAAATTAACGTTTTTTTTTTTTTTGCCATATTCAAAACAGTTTATTAAATTTTGAGAGTTTTTCGTAATTGCGGTAACAACCCAATTAAAACATAGGCAAAAGACCTGAACAGATATCTCTCCAAAGAAGATATACAGATGGCCAACAGGCACGTGAAAATATGTTCAACATCATTAACTATCAGAGAAATGCAAGTCAAAACTACAGTGAGATATCACCTCACGCCCATCAGAATGGCTATAATTAACCAGACAGGAAACAAGTGTTGGAGAGGATGTGGAGAGAAGGGAACTCTCATACACTGCTGGTGACAGTGCAAACTGGTGCAGCCACTATGGAAAACAGTGTGGAGATTCCTCAAAAAATTAAGAATAAAACCACGATATGATCCAGCTATTCCACTGCTGGATCTTTATCCAAAGAACATGAAAACACACATGCGCAAAGATACATGCACTCTTATGTTCATTTCAGCATTATTCACATTAGCCAAGACCTGTAAGCAACCTAAGTGCCCATCAAGTGATGAATGGACAAAGAAGATGTGGTATATATACACAATAGAATACTACTCAGCCATAGGAAACAATGAAATCCAGCCATTTGTGATAACATAAATGGACATAGAGGGTATTACGCTAAGCAAAACAAATCAGAGAGAGAAGGTCAAATATGGTATGATCTCACTCATAAGTAGAAGATAAAAACAACAACAAACAAACACATAGAGACAGAGATTGGACTGGTGGTTATCAGAGGGGAACAGGGGAGGGAGGAAGGAGAAAGGGATTATTAAGCACACGTGTGTGGCGATGGGTTGCAATTAGTCTTTGGGTGGTGAACAAGATGTAATCTATGCAGAAATAGAAGTTTAATGATGTACATCTGAAATGTATATAATGTTATAAACCAATGTTACCGCAACTACAAAAAACCCTCAAAATTTAATAAACTGTTTTGAATATGGCAAAAAACCCCAAAAAAACCCAAACCAGAAACACCCTCACAGACACTCCCAGAATAATGTTTAACCAAACATCAGACCGCCCTTGGCCCAGTCAAGTTGACACATAAAATTAGCCATCACAGGCAGGGATTGAGGAGAGAGGGGATGAAACAATATACACAATTTATCAGTTGTGAATCAGGCTGAAGAGTTTGGATTTTATCTTAAAGGCAAACAGAAGCCAATGAAGACTTTTTTGGCAGGTTAATGACAATGTCAGGTGTGGTTTAAGAAAGATTAGTCTGTTTAGTGTGTGGAGAAGGAGTTATAGGGGGAGAAACTTGAGTCAGAGAAATATGAATAGAGATAATTATGATAATCCAGACAAGAGATGATGAGGGTTTGAACTAAGGCAGTGGTGGTGGGAATGGAGAGGAGAGGAACACACTTGGCCTGACGTGTCCACAGGGTGTCAAGGTGGAAGTATCTGGTAGATACACGGACAGGGCAGCTCAGAAGACATATCTAGACTGGAGATTTAGAATTGGAAATCAGCCAGTTATAGGATGGTCATGGGAGTGGATAAGCACTTTCTGGAAAATATGTAGAATAAGAAAAGAAACAGGCCATAGACGGAATAAAAGGAGGAGGGGAAAGAGTGAAAGATAGGGGATAGAAGAGGGTGAGTGGCAGAATGAACCCCAGTTTTAAAGAATAAAAGCATAGGGCAAAATTCCAGAAGGGCTCCTAGTTACTATGCAGAAAGGAATAAAAACCAGAGTTCAGGTGTTCTGAATGATTGGTCTTATACAACTCTCAAAACTTTCTCACTATTGTTTCCCTTGCCTGTTCAGACACGGTACTTGAAAATATATTGGTACGACTGATGTTGAAGTGTGTACTACCTATGTTTTCTTCTAGAAGTTTCACGGTTTCAGGTCTTACATTCAAGCCTTTAATCCATTTTGAGTTAATTTTTGTGTGTGGTCTAAGATAATCGTCTACTTTAATTTTTTTGCATGTGGCTCATGTGGTCCAGTTTTCCCAACACCATTTATTGGAGAGACTTTCCTTTCTCCATTGTATGTTCTTGGCTCCCTTGTTGAAAGTTAGTTGTCCATAGATGTGTGGGTTTATTTCTGGGCTCTCAATTCTGTTCCATTGATCTGTGTGTTTGTTTTTGCACCAGTATTATGCTGTTTTGATTACTATAGCTGTGTAGTATATTTTGCAACCAGGGAGTGTAATACCTCCAGCTTTGTTCTTTTTTTCTGAGGATTCCTTTGGCTATTTGGGGTCTTTTGTTGTTCCATATAAATTTTAGGATTCTTTGTTCTATTTCTGTGAAAAATGTTGTTTGAACTTTGATAGAGATTGCATTGAATCTATGGATTGCTTTAGGAAGTATAGACATTTTAACTATGTTAATTCTTTCAATCCAAGAGCACGGAATATCTTTCCGTTTCTTTGTGTCTTCTTTAATTTCTTTCAACAATGTTTTATAGTTTTCAGTGTACAGATCTTTCACTTCTTTGGTTAAGTTTATTCCTAGGTATTTTATTCTTTTTGTTGCAATTGTAAAAGGGATTGTATTCCTAATTTCTCTTTCTGCTACTTCATTGTTAGTATATGGAAACACAACTGATTTTTGTATGTTGATTTTGTATCCTGCAACTTTACCGTATTCATTTATTATTTCTACAAGTTTTTTGGTGGATTCTTTAGAGTTTTCTATGTATAAAATCATGTCATCTGCAAATAGTGACAGTTTCACTTCTTCTTTTCCAATTTGGGTCCCTTTTATTTCTTTTTCTTACCTGTTTGCTCTGGCTAGGAGTTCCAATATGCTATGTTAAATAGGAGTGGTGACAGTGGGCATCCTTGTCTGGTTCCTATTCTTAGGGGGATAGTTATCAGTTTTTCACCATTGAGAATGATATTAGCTGTGGGTTTATCATATATGGGCTTTATTATGTTGAAGTACTTTCCTTCTATACCCATTTTATTCAGAGTTTTTATCATATATGAATGCTGTATCTTGTCGAATGCTGTATCTTGTCAAATGCTTTCTCTGCATCTATTGAGATGATAATGTGATTTTTCTTCTCCATTTTGATACTGTGCTGTATCATGTTGATTGACTTCTGGATGTTGAAGCATCCCTGCATCCTTGGAATAAATCCCACTTGATCATGGTGTATGATCTTTTTAATGTATTTTTGTATTCGATTTGCTAGTATTTTGTTGAGGATTTTTTCATCAATGTTCATCAGTGATATTGGCTTGTAATTTTCTCTTTTTGTGTTGTACTTGTATGGTTTTGGTATCAGGGTAAGGAAAAAAGAGAGAAGGCTCAAATAACTAAAATCAGAAATGAAAGAAAAGAAATTACAATGAGACACCTCAGAAATACAAAAGATTACAAGAGAATACTATGAAAAGCTATATGCCAACAAATTGGATAATCTAGAAGAAATGGATAAATTCTTAGAATCATACAACCTTCCAAAACTGAATCAAGGAGAAGTAGAGAATATGAATAGACCAATCACCAGTAAGGAGATCAAAACAGTAACCAAAAACCTCCCTGCAAATTAAAGTCCAGGACCGGACTGCTTCCCTGGTGAATTCAAACAATCCAAGAAGACTTAATACCTATCCTTCTCAAACTCCTCTGAAAAACTGAAGAGGAGGGGAAGATTCCTAACTCACTCTATGAAGCCAACATTACCCAGACTAACATTTGAATCAGTGGGCTGAGTAAAGCAGATTGCCCTCCCCAACATGAGTGTGCCTCACCAGTCCATTGGAGGCCTGAAGAGAACAAAATGCAGAGTAGGGGAGAATTCACTCTCTGCCTGACTGTTTCCTAGCTGGGACATTGGTCTTCTTCTGCACTCAGACTAGAATTGACACCACCAGGTCTCCTGAGCCTCTAGCTTGCAGATGGAAAATTGTGGGATTTCTCAGCCTTCATAATTGTGTGAGCCAATTTCTTATAATAAATTATATACATATATATATACATACACATATATATGTGTGGTTCTTTTGGTTCTGTTTCTCCAGAGAACCCTGAGGAATACATTTCTCTTTATCAAACTTGAAACTTCAGCTAAACTGAACTATTTCCAGTTTCCCCAAAATATCTTATTCTCACACATCTCTGAGCTTGAACATGCTTTCCTTGCTGTTTATGACAGCTTTTCAAACATTCACACACATACACACACACACACACACACACACACACACACCCTTAATTGGCTAATATTCTACTTAGCATTCCCCACACTCCTGAAAAAATAAACCCCAATTTAGGCATTAATCTCCCCTAAGAATTGTCATTTTATTTTGAATTTAGCATGTTTTCAGATGAAGTACTAGGTTGAGTATCAAATAGTTTATGCTTTACTCAACAAATATGATAATGGTGATGATGATGATAACATCAATAACAACAATAATAATTTCTGTCATTTATTGAGTGCTTACTATATGTAAGTCTCTGTGCTAAATACCCTTTATGAATTATTTATTTTAATCTGCCCAAGCAATTTGAAGAATATTATCCCCATTTTTTGGATGTGGAAACCGAGATTTAACAAGTTTAAATATCTTGCTCAAAATTGTTCAGCTAATAAATGGTAACAGTGGAACTGAAACCTAGGTCTAGTCTCATCTTAATTTGTGCTTCGAACCATTTTATATACTGTCAATTTCCCACACAAAACTAAAGTGTCAACTCTGAAGTGGCTTATTATTCACATGGTAATTCTTGCCTTTTATTGTTGTTAGTGCCGAGTTGATTCCAACTCCTAGTGACCCTGTGCACAGCAGAGCAGAACCTGCCCGACTTTTTGTGCCATCATCTCACCTTCTGGCACTATATCAGACAATGCTCTGCTGCTATTTATAGGGTTTTCATGGCCAATTTTTTTTGGAAGTTGATGGCCAAGTCCTTCTTCCCAGTCTGGAAGCTCCACTGAAACCTGTCCACCATAAGTGACATACCTGCTGGTATTTGAAATACTGGTGGCACAGCTTTCAGTATCATGGCAACACGCAGCCACCACAGTATGACAACAACAGACAGGTGGTTTGGTTCCCTGACCAGGAAATGAGCCTGGGAGGCAGTGGTGAGAGCAACAGATCTTAACCACTAGACCACCAGGACTGGCCAATGCTTGCCTATATTTCCACATATATTCTGTTTGAAATTACAGTATAAATATGGAAACAATGACAAACTTAATAAAAAGCACATTATTAATCCAATTTATAGGTATACGTTTGGGGTAATTTTGGCAGGCACATGATAGGATCTGTAGTCAATTCAACATAAACCCCACACAACATCTACTCCAAGGCAAGGGACAAAACTTGATCTAATTCTCTTGGAATCCTGTTTCCTATATGGTTCCCAGTGAGATTCTATCAATGAAAAACATTTGAGGAAGACTTGGAAAGATAAAGGAGAGACAAATATTCTTCTCAGGTGACACCTGCAAGCTGACGGCAGCCTCCCTGGATTTCTAGGGATTTTCCTGAGAAACCTCCTCCACTTTTGTGCTACAGGAAGTTGATATTCTCAGTAGTAGCTTCCCTGACATCTGCTTCTGGAACACTTTCAAATATTGCACAAACCTCTATTTCCCTGTTTTAAATCTCTCTCTCCACTGAAAACACTTAGCATGGCATCTGTATTCTTAACCAAACCCAGTTCAAGTATTTTTGTATCAATGACTTATACCTTCTTTCATACCTTATGCTATCATTCAAAGGAAATATTTGGTAAAATGATACAAAGATAGACTCTAATGTTTTGTCTTTAAATTATTTTGTTAACAAAAGGAAAAAATGTCCAGGTGTCCAATATTAAAGTCAAGGATTTAACAGCATCTTTTACATGCGGTACTCCAATTATCTTCAGGGTATGGAACACCAGGATAATATGATATGTCCCAAGGAAACTTCAGCATACTGGTATGTATATTTGGTGCTGTGTAAGTCAGTGAAACATTCTGTGGAATGAATGTGATTTCCAACCCCAGACTGCTCCAAGCAATGAAGTGAGGTAAACAGGGCTCAGTGTGGAAGCTGCTTCTTGCTTAGTTTTGCCATTCTCTTCCTGCCACCAGTGTATCTAGCACACATTTCTCTTGTACTTACCAGACTTAGTTTATTTGTCTACCCGCCTATTTTTCTTATTAGATGATAAGATACTTAAACCAGGGGCCCTGTGTTATTCACCTTTATGTTGCCAGCCCTACCAAGTGTCTGGTATATAAATACAAAGTAAGTATTTGCCAACTTGAACTGAATCAAGTTTCTTAAAGTCAAAAGTACACACAGAGTGGCAGAAGGGATCCAGATTCTCCTTAGACTTCTGATCTGCCGCAGGGGCTCCTGGGAATCTTATAATAATCTTAGAATTCTGGAAAACCATCTGGCATAACATGGAATTTTCTAAAGCAGCTTTAGAGATCTCAAACTTTCCTGAGCATCCTAACTAGGAGTTTCCTTGGAGCACCTTATTTAAAGATATTCAGTATGTTACATACATAAAAATGGAAAGGAACTTAATAAATCAATACTCCTAACTCATTTGGTGGATACAATGCCTTCTCAGTGGCTGAAGTGCTTTAAGAATCATGAAACAATAAAAGATTTACTACTTAATCTTTTATATTTATCCTGAGGTAAAAAATTTATTAGAAGACTTGGAACGATATTATGTCTTTTTTGGACTACAAGCAGTTAGCTCAGTAATTAATTAGTCAGAAGACTATTCAAGATGCTTGAAACCCCAGAGTACAGTAAGTTTCCTGAGTTGTTGGTACATGCAATAAAACATGAGAGTTCATTATCATAGATAATATATTGCCTAGTGGAAAAATATATAAAAGTTTGAGAAAATGAGCCTATTATATTTCTCAATAGGCATGAGAACACTTATTATAAAGTACAGAGATTTACAAAGTCTCCTACTATGTCAGGTTAATTCATTCACAGTTCTGGAGGCATTTTCAGATGATAAGGAATCCTACCAGCTTGGAGAAAGGATGAGGAGTAAAAATAGACTAGAAATCAAGAGACCTGAGTACTAGTCTCAGTTTCACCATCTTCTGTCCTTTTGGTGTTAGGATGGACATAATATCTTTGAGTGTCATAGCATCATCAGTAAAATAAGGGTGTTTAATAACTACCTCTCCACATTACAATGCTGATGTGAGGGTCAAATGAAAAACACGTATGTGAAAGTTCTTTAAAAATTGTGAGGGACCAGCCTGGTGGTGTAGTGGTTAAGTTCACATGCTCCTCTTTGGGGCTCGGGGCTCACAGATTTGGATCCCAGGCACAGACCGATGCACCGCTTATCAAGCCATGCAGTGGTGGTGTCCCGTATAAGGTAGAGGAAGATGGGCACGGATATTAGCTCAGGGCCAACCTTCCTCAGCAAAAAAAAAGAGGAGGATTGGCAACAGATGTTAGCTCCTGGCTAATCTTCCTCACACACACACACAAAAACATTGTGAAATGTCATACAAATAAAGAGCACTAACACAATAAAGCAGATTTTCTGGGTAGACACACAATAAATGAAAAGGATGAGTTCTGTCATCTTTTAAGTAGTCCTTCTAGAAGATTATACTTGTTTCAATGATGCTTAAAAATTATTAAAAATCCCCTTTTGGAAGTACTTCAGATTCAGACACTTTTTTTGTTTTTAGCATTCACAATTTAAAGATACATTTAACCTTTTGACAATTAGAATATAACTTGGTCAACCATGCAAGTTATCAGTAAGATGAGGAATTATGTAGTAGGAAAGAATAGGGAAAAAACAATGATTTGTGTTAGTGTGTCTTCAAAGACTGGTCCAAAGAAGAAGTCCAAAATTATTTGAGTAACGGAAGCATCTTTGGATCTCTAACCATTTATTCAAGACACAAATTTTGACATGTGGCAATCATCTAAAGATGTAAATTCTAAGGCATTTGCTTTAGAGGGAAAAATTTATTATTTGTGCATCATTAATTGCATAAAAGCTTTCTTGGATTAGCGAAATCAGGCTCACAAAATGAGCAAGATAGAACAGCTGCTAGGAAGATATCACACAGATGGTTATCTTCTTAAACATACTTTATATATCAAAAAACAAACTTAAGACTAAGACAGAAAGAAATGTAGCGATTATTCGTATTGCATTAATACCCTTTGATTCACAAGTGAATAGCTTCTTTAAAGTTTGAAATACTTCAATGTATTTAAATATCAGTCAAATTAACAATATGACAGAAAATAGATACAAATAATGACGTGGTTTTTACCCAGTAATTCAGCCTCTGTCATTTATCTTAAAATTTTATGAACAAATACGTCTGAAAGAAAAATTCTTAAAAGCAAAACACAATTACACAACAATATAAAAATGATTAAATAATTTAACATTCCAAAGGTTGGAATACTCTTTTGTCATTAGAAAAGCTTAGTATTAAGATAAATATTTTTCTTACGTATAGAAGAGGCATAGGTGACATATTTTGGAAACCTAGAAGACGCAAGCATTCCCTCTGCCTAGGAAAATCAGACAGGCGTCATAAAAGTGGATATATTTAAACTCATTCTTAAAATATGAATTTGCCAGGCAAAGAAAAGAGAGCAAGAGAGTAGCAGACATGGAGAGAAAAATGTACATGTGCAAAATTGTGGCAGCAAGAGGAAGCATAATATGAATGTGAAACAGTGAGCAGTTGGTTTGGTTGGAGAACACGGTATATGGAAGGCACAGAGGGATAAATTAAAATGTCTTGAAAGATTTAAATTTGACTTTAAAGGTTGCTGCTCTTTATCATATGAAATTTGAACTTTACCTTCAGATGATGTAGCTAGATCTTGAGTTTTTCAAAATTACAAAGCATTTGCTAGCACATTTGTGAATGATGTAGAAAAATATGGATGAAATTAATTGATGCTATATCTTGCTTGATGATGCAGTTGCTTTAATTTGACTTTTTGATTATTTATCTGTCTCTCATAATTAATTGCAAACTTGAAAATGCATCTTAATTTTCCTGAGATCCCTAGGGTTTGGTAAAATACTTGGAATAGAGTCCATATTCAATAGATATTTGAACAATGGATCAATAATAACTAGAAAGGATGACTCTGCCCCTCTGCCACAGTTTGGTGGTGAGTTAACTAGTTAATTAGTCCCTATGATGTGCCAGGGACTTTGAATACAGTAATGGAATATCAATTTAATTGTCACATAGGCCCTCAGAGATAAATATTATTTTTACTACTGTGCATATGATCAGACTAATGATAAAAGCAGTTTGGTAAATTTTCTCTACATTTCACTGATTATAATTTGAGGAGAAGAAATTCTGCCTGACTACAAAATCACAAAACTATGCTGCTCAGCCGTTGATCTTACCTCAACGATAATATAAATGAAATAGCTATCAATTTTATAGATACAATAAATTGATGGGAGCAAAGGAAAGAAGGGAGACAGCAGCTAATATACTGGATGACAAAAGCAGGATTTCAAATTATTTTCACAGGCCATGAACTTGAGCCAAAATCCGCAGGAGGAAACGGGATATATATGTGTAGATGCCGGCTTGTAGGTACACAAGTTCAATATTAAAAAAAAGTCTTCCCCACTAGAATGTGAGATGTTTATTTATCTCTGAGTTCTCCAATGCCTACCAGAGTACCTAGCACTTAAGATACTTAAGAAATATTTGGTGAATGCAAGTACAGGTGAAACTCGTCTCGAATGATATAGAACTCATGGAAAGATACCAAACATCATGTAGATGCCACTATCACTCTGCGGTTGCTGAGATTATCAGGACCCCGTACCCATAATCAACATTAGAATTCCAAATCAAATTTAGCAGTGATAGTTTCCATGCCTGATTGAACATTTACTTTAAGTATTTAATTAAGTGGTAGTAAATCCAATTAGCTACTGTAATTTCACAATTTTTTCTGAGTAGGACCTCCTTCTCAGAAAGAAAGTGTAGCATTCAGTTGCTGAAGGAAATGGCATTTGGCACATCACTCGATACTGTTGTTGGAGTTCTCAGCTATTTGGCACTGCAGTCCTGTAATTTCATCTTCAATACCATCTCATGTCTTTATGTTTATCAGCCAAGTAATTTCCACAATTTGGGCAAATCCTTTGTGTAAAATATCATTTTCCTTCTATAATCTTTTAATCTCTGTTTTTCTTTGTGTTAACATAAAAATCTGAAAGTGACCCCTATTGAAAAGGAACTATATGTTACTTACTCAACCCTAGGAATGATTTAATGCTCTTACTTTTTCTTTCCTCAACTTTTTCTCTCACAAGTACTTATGAATTCTATATAAGGTCTCTTTCACTATTCTAATAACCATAGAGAGAGCAATAGCTGGAGAACCTCAGCATTCATTACCTATGGAATATGGGGTCTGGGCTGGGTAGCAGATTCTGCTCCTTTCTTTGAGGCTTCGATTAATTTACCTTGGCCCTAGATGAAGGATATGGTAAAGGTGTTATGAAGCCACAGGCTAAAACCACATCCTGGTATGGGAGCAGTGATGGCCTTATGGAGTAGCCTGGTCCATTGGACAAGCAAGACATTTTCTTCTGTCTTACTTGAATTTCTGTTGGGTGCTGTCTTCTGATGTGTGTGGAATACACTTGTTTTCTGATACAACTTTTAGTCTGAATAAAACATCTTGCTGCAATTTCCTATGTTGAAAAACTGCAGAATATTTCCATCCCAGTGCAATGTGTAGAATTCCATTGAATGGACACTGACACTCCAGAAAAAAATGTTAATGAGACACTCAGGTAGGCAAAAGGGATATGGTTCACACAATGACAGGCAAGTAATGGCATTGTACAGAAGCTGTGTATTGCTTATGTGTATATTTGCCTTTACTTTGTAATTTACCTATAAAAACATCTAGTTCCACAATCTCCCTTCTCCTCCAATAACACCCTCTCAAAAGACTGTGTATGTGTAGCAACTAAGGATGGTCAAGACATGATTGGCATTTAAGAATTTAGGATTAAGTTCTTGCATATGTGGCATAGGTGCCTATTACCCAAGTGTGTGGATTAAAATGTTAAAACTCTACACACACTATTCTCAATAAAAATTTTGAAGTATTTAAATCCACAGTTACCAATTGAGACCCATAGTGATCATAACAATTCATATAATCCAAAGATTCAATAACAAAAACCAAGGAATCAGCCGGTGGGTAGTAGTGAGTGTTTATGACAACAATTGCTCAGACATTTAAAACTGTTCAATGGAATTAATCCAGAAATACACATAAACTGAATATACTATTAACTTGACAAATGTTTAATATTTTTTGAAGTAAGTGCCAGCTTTTCTTTATGAAGAAGGAAAAAGTAAATAGGATACTTGAGGAAATCAGTGGGAGTGAGGGCTTCAGTGTTGATGAAGGGATTATTTTTAAGGGTTCTCAGATATGATGAGACCCAGTTTTGCAGGCTACTGGGTCTACCAGCCAATGACTCTTGTGTGCCACTGAAGAACTCGAAAGCTGAGCAAAATCTAAGTGCTGAGCAAAAAAAAAAAAAAAAAAAAAAAAAATCCCTTTCATGCTGACTCAGCATCATCTGAGTACATCCTAAATTAAGAAAAACCATGATAACAGTGCATCAAATCAGGGATGTACGGCCCAGCCTATCATCTGGATTCTGTCAGTTATACCATTATCCTAAGAGTCTTAGGTTTGGAGTAAACAAAAATTTAAAAAGATTCCAGTGTGATAGGAAACAAACTAGATTGAGTAGCAAACTCAGACTAATGTTTAGACGAAACATCCGTAAGCTATCTTTAGCAATGTGTAAACGTGGTTAATCCCTTATTTCAGTCCTATCAGCATGGGTATCTGTGCTACCGTATAGGTAGCCAGGGAAAGAAAGTGGTGAGAGTACTTGATAGCTGGCCATAGTATAGGCAGGTTAGTAAGGACATTTGTTAGATTAAATCTTGCCATTGTTCTCCCATGTTCATATGAACTCATTATCTCCTTTAATTTCTGCGATGATAGTAAACTGTTCATCATGTTCCCACCGGACTCACATGAACACCAACAGTGACCACACTGACATCAAACTGTGACCCAGTACCATGACTACAGGCAGGCGATGCCCCCAACCTGTATCCTGCTTCTTCCTCACGTGAAGGGATGTAACAAAGTGACCTGGTCACTCCTTTCTAAAGGTGACATTCCTGAAACTCAGTGTTCCTACATCTAGAATTTCTATTGTGATATTAACATTGTTAGAATAATTACAACTTTAACTTAAAAACAAACATTAATATTTATAGGTATTGTGTCCTCCAAGGATTCTTGACTATGCTCACATACAAACACAGAGAATGAGGACTGCAGCGGTTTCTGTTTGGGCATGTATTATCATTAGAACTTGTGTCCTCTGAGGGCATGCTAGTGAAATATCAGAAATGATAACTAAATGTTCTTAAAGTGTAAGTAATTTTTATCTGTTGTATAAAGAGACTTCTTCAGTGACAAGAACATGACAATCACTCTATCCATCTATCTATCCACCCATCTATCTATCTATCTATCTATCTATCTATCTATCTATCTAATCTCTATCTTTCTATTGTAGGGGAGCAAAATTTGCCATCCCACTATGTGTCTCTTTGGCATGAGGATTGTTAGGCTGATTATTTTTAAGAAACAAAAGATTCAGGAAATTTTTCTTTTTTTTTTTTTTTGTGAGGAAGATCAGCCCTGCGCTAACATCCATGCTAATCCTCCTCTTTTTGCTGAGGAAGACCGGCTCTGAGCTAACATCTATTGCCAATGCTCCTCCTTTTTTCCCCCCAAAGCCCCAGTAGATAGTTGTATGTCATAGTTGTACATCCTTCTAGTTGCTGTATGTGGGACGTGGCCTCAGCATGGCCGGAGAAGTGGCGTGTCGGTGCTCGCCCGGGATCCGAACCCGGGCCGCCAGTAGTGGAGCGCACGCACTTAAGCACTAAGCCACAGGGCCAGCCAGGAAATTTTTCTTTTTACCTCCCCATTAACTGCCTAAATGAAGTTAGATAGAGGATCTGTTCCAGGAAGAAAGCTATCATCATAGATAGCTACAGTGTAATATGAACTAAGTGTGGTAGACAGAGAGAAACCTAGCAAAGTCTGTTGTTAAAATTCCTCCCTGTGTCCCATTTTTTCTGCATGGCCCAACAAGCATTTGTTTACCAAACATTTGCTCTTTTCATCTTTCTGTGAATTGTCTTCCCTCCCTTTGAAGTCCCAGACCCCTACTCCCTTCTCCTTAGCTTAGGACAGGCATATAAGCTTCAGTTGCCTAACTGTCTTTGGGCCTCATATTCTTATGGAGCCCCCATACATATGAAATTAAATTTCATTTTCTCCTATTAATCTGTCTCATGTCAATTTGATTATTAGACCAGCCAGAAGAACTTAGAAAGGTAGAGGAAGACTTTTTTCCTCTTTGACTCTATCTATCTCTTTCTATTTATCATCTATTTCCCCAAAAACCCGTCTTAAAAAACAGACAAAAACTAAAATAGTGAAATAAAAGAAAAAAAAAATATATGGCCATCTTAAACAGAACTAGGCGACAAAGTAATCCTCACAAACCCAAGATATGGATGAACATGATCAATACCCGCCAAGTATTAGGAACAACTAGGTAGTATTAATAGCAATGAAAACTGAGAGGGAAGGGGTCCTGGGAAATTCCCAACACTCACCCCAAAAGAAGATCATATATCTGAGAATTGGGAACATTTGGAAAAAGTCTTTATAAACTCCAAGTGTGGGGTAAACCAAAAAGAACGAGATGAATCACTAAGGAGATTGTGGGGAATTCAAACATTGCTAAGGCAGCTTAGCTGTCAAAGATCCTGGAATTATCAAACAGAGATGTGCTTTCAAAAAATAAAACTCACCTTGAAATAAATGATATCCCAACAGATAATTAACACACATCTGGAAAGTATGGCCATAAAAAAAGATGAAAACAGTAACTCAAAAGTTGAAATAAACTAAAAGAATATCAGAATAAGATCTAAGTTGGAAACATAGCCCGCAATGGAATTTGCACAGGTTCTAAGGCACTGCTGTCTGCTTCAAAAGCTGTGTTTTGCTGTTGCTATACTTTCTGAGATATATCTCCTCTTTCCTGTAGCCACACTTCACAACTGGCTCTTTCCTTGGGATCCAGAACATTCCTCTTCTGCTCTACTTGAATTCTGCTTTCCCCAGATTTACTTCAAGGATGCAAAACAACTAGAATCAAACAATTAAAAGTTTTCACATATAAAACAGAAAGTGTTAGAAGATGTAATGGACCTTGAGTGAATACTGATTTTATAAAAAGGAAACATTTTTAAACAACCAGAGAACTTATAATAAGAATTGGGTATTAAATGTTATTAAACATTTTTGTTAATGATTTAGATGTGATAAGGCACTATGGATTTTCAAACTCTCCTTTTTTTGAGATGCAGATTGAAGAATTTAGGATGGAGTGCACTGACATATCTTAGCAAAAGAAAAAAGCAGCAGGAGTAGACAAAACATATAAAGAAAAATGTTGATAGCTTTTAAAGCTGGATGATGGTCATTGTACTATTTACTTTGGTAGGCTTAGAAATTTTCATAATTAGAAAGTAAAAAAAAAGTTAAAGGAATTGCACATGAGTATGTAGCAACACAGTCTATTAAACTGTTCATGACTTGGCTAAAGAATTTATTTTTAAGTATTTCTAGGTGGCTGGGTCCCTGTTTCCAAAGATTCTGAGAATTTCCCCTCAATCAAGCACTTTCTTGTGTTAGTGTTTTTTCTTTAAATATAAATAGAAAATTGCATCATTTTAACAGCTAACATAATAATTCATCTTATGGGAAATGTCTTAAAAGGCTTCCCTAAAAAGACAGTAGCCAGTGCCAAGATGTTAAAGATGGAGGAAGTTCTTCTACATTATAAAATATGAAAATTGAGAGTTTACAGGAGGAAACGTGCCACGAGAGGGTGAGGAGAGCAGTGAGCAAGGGTGGAAAATGATGTCACATGTGTGGTTACATTTCCGGAAGGAGTCCTTTGGAACATCTGCCTGGTTCTTTAGCAAAGCTTAAAAGATTCATTAAATTCTAGGTGGGACAGGTTGTCTTGTGAAAGCTAGTGAAGAGACTGAAGTCCTAGTCAAGGTTTATGTAGGAAAGTGAAACACTGAGCAAGTGGGCAGTCTTCCCAGTGCCCTCTGAGTTACAGACATACAAACCATTTTGTGTGACTTTTTTATTTATTTATTTATTTTGTGTGAGGAAGATCAGCCCTGAGCTAACATCCATGCTAATCCTCCTCTTTTTGCTGAGGAAGACTGGCTCTGAGTTAACATCTATTGCCAATCCTCCTTTTTTCTCCCAAAGCCTCAGTAGATACTTGCATGTCATAGTTGCACATCCTTCTAGTTGCTGTATGTGGGACGCGGCCTCAGCATGGCTGGAGAAGTGGTGCGTTGGTGCACGCCCGGGATCCCAACCCGGGCCGCCAGCAGCGGAGGGCGCACACTTAACCGCTAAGCCATGGGGCTGGCCCTCGTGTGACTTTTAAAAGACTTAAAACCTGTTCTTCATCTACTACCCTTGAAAATGTAGTACCTTTTCTAAGCAAACATAAGAATTTGCCACCTCTCCCATTTATGTTCTTTTTCCTAATGTTTTCTAGACCTAATTTAGAGTGTAAAATCAGAGAAGATACCAGGAATTCAGTCCCCTTCTCAGATCCTAAGGTTTTTCTGTTAGCTGAAGGGTGCTGGCCAAGCTTCACTGAAGTCTGTTTATATCAAAGGCACAAAATGCAGAGGAAAGAGACTCCCAGGAACCCTTTTCTCTTTTGCCTCGGGAAAGAATAATTAACCCCTAACTTGGTGGGCACTATAGCTTCTCTTCCCTTCCTTTT
Organism: Ceratotherium simum simum; assembly: GCF_057802395.1. Lineage (NCBI taxonomy): Eukaryota > Metazoa > Chordata > Mammalia > Perissodactyla > Rhinocerotidae > Ceratotherium > Ceratotherium simum. The sequence goes on along the minus strand of NC_141928.1, from coordinate 31,110,242 downwards.
ATCATTTCTCTTTTATGGTTCAGAGAGACACCTTTGAACCCCAGTTTTCCAATGTTTCTATTTAGTACATCTTTGTATTGAAATCCTATGCTTTGTACAAAAATAAGGAAAAGTGGTTTGTATGAGAGTCCAAAAAAAAGAGAACAAAATATAGAAAAATTAAACAAAAGTCCAATAAAAATTATTCATACTATGACTATTATTAAATCAATTCTCAATTGAGAACAAGTAACATATCACTATTAGGAAGTTTTAGTAAATCTGCATATATTATAACCCCTCAGAACATAACTGAAAACATGGAACTTAAACTCCTAGCCACAATGTTACAAAGTTGGCAATCTTTTAGCATTAAGTTTTGTGCATTTTAATCTCAGGAAAATCTTCAGACTCTCAACTCGAAGGATATTGCCCTTCTTTGAAAACAATGAAATAAACAGCAAAGTAGAAAGACTGGGCTTGTTGATGAAAGGAAGGAGGAATGTTATGTCCTAAACAGACAGATGGGAAAGTGGACAACGGAAAACTTAGCAGCAAAAAAATACATTCTGCTCAATACAGAAATACAGCAGACCATTCATTTTAGGGACAAAGAACTCTCCACTTCCCGTTAATTCCAAAGGCATTTTTGAGTTGCATCTTGTTGACCTTCATAACAATGATACTGAGCTACCAGGGAAAGATAAATATTAAATTCATCTCCAGTATACTTTCTTCTAAGTGCTAAAATTAAAGATTTGGGTGGTGGGGATATAAAGGAATAAAAATATATTACCTGGGAATTCGGTTGTATGAAATACCTAACTTCCCAGTGAATTCACTTAAACAAAGACCTCTGACTATATAAAAAGAGTGGTACATGTAAAATTCTCTCTCCTCCTCCCCACACATATACTTGAATCCTGACTCTAACAATCTATAGCTGTGTGACCTTGAGAAAAGACATAATCCCTCTGAGCCTCAGTTTTCTTATGTTTATCAGGAGTATGCTTGTCCCTCCCTCTACATAGTGTTTTTCAATAAGCTGCAAAATATGAAATATGTTTCTAAATTTTTTTAACACATATCCTTTTTTATCTTGTTTATTTTAAACATATTTGAGAATATATGAGACCTTTCTTTATCCTTAGAAAAACTCTCTTACACAACAGAATTTTCTCAATCATATGTCTAAATTTACCGGCAAGATATAAACATATATCTGTTCTTTGGAAGTAAGAGTATTATTTTATAGCACACACAAGTACATGAAAACAAAGACAGCAAGCTATAAATGAAGTCAACAAAGAGCCAAAACAACATCCTTACTTTTGAAACATTTCCTCTTGAGTAAAGGCAAACTGTTTTAAACTCTCATCCTAATTTGGCAAAATCTCCTCCTTTCACACTTAACAGTGGCCACCAGGTGTTCTATCAGCGTGGATGGGCAAAGGCGGTACTTCTGCAGTAAAGGATAACCTGCTATACACGTAAGGCAACATGTTACGTCTTTCATCTTGGCAGGGTGTTTTTACAACTTTGTAAGCTAAAAGATCTGGACCTCTGCAGATAAATGCTGCCTGAGGCCGAACAGCTTCACTCGTTCGTCAGACTTTTGATGCCAGCAAACTATGGTGGAAAATTCAGAAGAGTGTTATCAATTCACAGCAACTGTGGATGAGTGGATAGGGATTACGGAGCATCATTTTAGCCTGCTGTTATCTTTCCCTTGTCACAACAGAATTCTGTAATGCTTGACTGCCTTTAAGTGCTAAATGTGATGGTAAAACCTGGTGATGCTGACTACTTGAAGTGGATATAAATAATATCTAACATTTGTATAGCACAATATGATTTTAAAAGCACTTCCACATTCATTCTCCAGTTTCACCCTCACAACAGTTTTATGAGATGGGTAATCATCTTTTTCTTCCTTTTTTCTTTTGAACAAGTATAGACACTGAGGCTTAGGGATTCTAAGTAATTTGAGACAGTAAACAATGTCTAAAAGTGGGAAGTGAGGGTCAACATACCCTCCAAATTTGGATTAAAATTAAGGCTCTGAATTTACTGGTTGTGTGACCTTGAGCAAGTTAAGTATTTTTCTTGCCTTTCAATTAGGAAAATATGTTTTACAGGGTTGTTGTTGGTACTAGATGAGATAATATTTAATGCGCCCTCACAACGTGTGACGTGATATATGCTCATCACTTGAGTTTCCTTCCTGTATTTCAAACTCCTTGTTTTTCACAATTACCTTTAAGCCTCTGAGTAGAGTTAGCTGCCAGTATAATTTACTTGGACGACCAAAAATCATGTAATGAGATTAGAAGCAAGTTGGATTAAGTGATTAGGTGGCCAGACTTAAATACTTGCCTTAATACTAGCTTGTTGTTTGTTTTAAGGCAAGCTATTAATTCTTTCACATCTATAAAATGAAGAAGGTGACTTACTAATTCCTAAAGTTTTTCATCTCTGAAACTGCCAAAGCAATTAAAGTGAGGCAAGTTAACAGTGGTGTTTTTGCTCTTCAAACGCTATCATGAGATTTCTAAACTAAGATTTAAAATAGTTACTTATTAATCATGGAAGACAGGACAGGTAGTCATAGTGAAAGCAAGATTAGTAGAATACTAAAATGAGAGCACAGCTCAAAGACAACTTCAGACCTCCAGTTTAACAGGATGTCTGTCTGTCTATCCCTGAAAGAGTCACTGCTATCTTTCCACTAATATGTGTTTTGCTACCTAGAAAAAATAAAAGTTTATATTTGGGAAAATTCTACTCCAGAATTTGGAAGGATATAACACTATCCGTGAGGCAGGTGGAACTGTGCAGTCAAAACCATATCTGGATGGCCGGCCCATGGGCATAGCAGTTAAGTTTGTGCATTCTGCTTTGGAGGCTTGGGGTTTGCTGTTGGGATCCTGGGCACGGACTACTCACGGCTCATCAAGCCCTGTTGAGGTGAGGAACTGGAAGGACCTACAACTAGGATATACAACTATGTACTGGGGCTTTGGGGAGAAAAAAGGAAAAGAGGAAGATTGGCAACAGATGTTAGTGCAGGGCCAATCTTCCTCAAAACAAAACAAAACAAAGCAAAACAAAACAAAACAAAACAAAACAAAACAACCATATCTGGTTTTACCTCATGGCAACACATACTTCACTTAAAAACAGAAATTGCCAGAAAAAAAGGTTGGAGGTCACTTTGTTTCTTACCCATTTTCTGCCTTCTGATTCAGCTACAGAAGCTATGCTCTAATCAGAAATATGGATAACCATGGCTCTGCTAAAAAGCTGATGATTTTGGAGAGCTGACAAAAATTTCCCTGGTTACATTTCTAAATACTTTCAGCAACAAAAATATACTCACTGCTCCAGAGCAGAATCAGAAATAGTATTTAGAATCTTCCTTGGGATGGAATTCCAGCAAATTATGGCAACAATAGGAGCAAGAAAATATATATATTTGTTCCTCATTAAATCAGAAATTGAGAGAACAAGGCTGTGAATACAGAAGATAATTTCACCTCAGAAAAAAAATTCATTTAAAATAAATAGCTTCTAGAAAATAGGAATTAAGCTGGAAACTCTGGGTTGTGAATACTTCTTCTACCTTAAATCAGAGAAACAGACTCACCCTTCACCCAAGTAGACATTAGAGGGTGTCCAAGGGCAATCTACAGGCTCTGGGTCTGCATATTTCTTGCTCATTCAAAGATAATTAAAGACTACAACAAAAGAAATAATGAGTTTATAGAGGGAAAATAGAGAAGCAATTAAAGGAAAGTTCATCTCAAAGACTGAAAGGAATGAATACCTCTAAGAAATCATTTACTAAGGAATCCAGAAAAAGATTTCAGGAACTTGTCAATCTCAATAGAATGAGAGAAGCATTGATTCAATAGAATAGGAGCAGAAAATATTAAAGGGAAAAATATAGAACATTTAATAAAATACCAATAATATTTAAAAATGTCCATATTGTCATCTTTCTGTTAATCCTATGACATCAGTCTTTGTTATCAACATCCGTTTTGGAATTTTTTATCAGTATAAGAGTTTAAAAAGAGAAAGAAAATCTATAAACATATCCATTGTAGTTTTTGAGTTTATATCCACCCAGTAAGAGGAATAAGATCTAAATGTTATACACTAATTTCCTGGACTTTATGTTATGGGAGCTGAATTACTTGGGTTCATATTCCAGCTCTGCTCCTTCTCAGCAGTGTGATTCTGTGCAAATTACTTAATCTCTCTGTGTCCCAATTTCCTCCACTGTAAAATGGGGATAATAACAGTACCTGACCGTGTTGGTCAACACTGACAAAATAATGACGGGCACCAACCACAAAATCTCAATGGTATACAATATAATAAACATTTATTGGGCTCATATTCTGTGGTCAGCTGCGGAAATAGCTGATCAGATGATACCCAGCCTGTGGCAGCTCATTTGGGATGCCTCTGGTCTACCTAATAGATATTATTACCCTCCTCCTGGGACCAGCAGACATGTTATTCCTCCCGTGTAACAGAAGCACGAGAGAGAAAGTTCAATCAGGCAAAAACTTTTCAAGCCTTTGGTCACATTATACTTGCCAACATTTCACTGGTCAAAGGCAGTCACAGGACCAAACCTCAGGTCAAAAAACAGAGAAATAACTCCACCCATACAGGCAGAGTGTGGAAAGTAAATAATTTTCAACAATACCTGGGCTACAGAGAAAAATTAATTACCTGATTTATTAAAACATTTTGTACCTGACACAGAGAAGGTACTCAATAGTTAATTAATACTGTTGTTATTTTGATTATTTATATGATTTTCTTTTCATGCTAAACTTGGTTGCTATAATGAAAACATTAACAACTGAGCCCCAATAGTTATTTTCCTTAGAAAGTGCAAGGGATCTAAAAAGATTGAATCTTTGGTCTGGAAGGATAAGAAGAGGACTATTAGTCTACATTTTTTCCAATCTAAGTTAAGTTTGTGACTCTGCAGACTAGATGATAAAAGCCAAACTAGAGTAAAAAAAAAAAAAAGGAAGGTGTAGAAATGAAAACATAGCTGCAATTACTTCTCTCAATAGTGGTCATACACTGAGCTTCTAGTTCACTTTTCTGTTTTCTGATTGTAACAGCTTCATACTTGTATTGTTCTAGGATTCCACATGCTTTCATATGTGATGACTTGGGCATGCAAAAATCTCTATTTAGTTGGTAAGGCAAGCATCATTCTTTGTAATTTATACATGAAGTAATTAAGATTCAGACAGCTTTTACCTTGGCGAGGTTCTTAGGCTAATTAGCAGCAGAGCTGTTATTATAACCTGGATGTTCTGCTTCTTAAACCAGTGTTCTTTCCATTAAATGCACAACATCCTGGAGCTGGCTTAATCGTGCAATAAAATCCATCCGTAGGCTTTGCTGATTAACAAAGTTGCTATACAATCTTCATCAGTCTTCCTCACCAATCTGTTCTAGATATATAATTACCAAGTGTTTAAAGTGTTGACTTGTGAGGCAGACAGTGTGGACCCAAGATTAAAGCAAAAGTGTTTCATTTTCTGGGTAATGAAGTCCAAAAAATGAGGGAGAAAATTATGTTTCTTCTGAATTTTTTCCATAGATAATTAACACAGCATAGCTATTTATTTTTCCAGTTTTATAGTTATTTGTTTACAGAAAATCTAGTCTAAGATTTCAGTCAGTCTCACATAATTATAGTAAAAATCCTCACAGTATTAAGTAGTTGATCTTTCCTTTGTTCTTTAACGAATCGTGGGCTCAGTTAATAGCCAAATCCATTAAGTTAATTACATGGGTCCACTTGTTGCTCAGTTAGAGGGCATATAAACATGGAATTTGATAATTTAACTTCAAATTATAAATATTAATAAAGTACAATATGTAACTTACTATACAAATAGATTAATTTGAAGGGAGACCTTATGAAGAGAGACATTCATGCAATAAAATGTGTGACGTAAAAAGGCTAAAAAATAACAATAAAAATGATATCTTTCCACACTGCATTCTTGCCTCACATCTTAAGATCAGAACACACATTTCAAATTTTACCATGTTTTTGATTCCTGGCACTTTGGTTTTCCAATTTTAGAAGCAGCAACCATTCTCTGTTTCTATCTCTCCTTAACACTCCACATTCTCAAAGCCACATATATTTGGTCAATAAACCCTGTCAAGGCTGGAAGAGTCTTGCTAATGCTTACCCTCCATTCTATCCCCACCACTAGTGCTATATTTAAGCCAACATCATTTCTCTCTAGAAAAATTGCAGAAGCATATAATGCGTTAGGTTCTCGGCGTCAAATATTTCTCTATTCTAGCCCACCTTCAGTGCTGTCCGTGATTTAATTTTAGTCAAAATTAAATGAGATGGGAAAAAAAGGTAGAGGAAGGGTATTCTAAAACGATGACACCATGCCTATAGACTTGACATTAGGGAAAAAGCACAAAATATGTGCATCTAAATGTAAGATGTATGGTTTAGCAATATATAATATACAATAAAGGAAACATCAGAGTGCCTATGGAAAAAATTAATGGGATAATTTCATTCTCTAATGTCTAATTGCTTACAGATTAAGGTCAGACTCCTTAATATGGTACAAAAGCTTCAAAACCAGATCAACTCTTTGGCCCATTCTTCCCCAGAGGAATTCTTTCCTCTGGCCATGAATCCATTCCTGCCTTATTTAAATCACTCCTGTAATTCTCTCTTCCTATCTAAGGATACCTCCTTATCTCCTAAGTTCCATCCTTAATGCCATCACTTCTGTGAACTCTTTTTCAAATCCTCAAGGCAAAGCTAGTTTACTCACACAGTCATGTTTGTTGAATAAATAAATAAATAATGTGGTTGAGAAAAGCACATCAGCTAACAAAAATGTCATTAAGTCACGTCAAAGCTCTGAAATTTGAGCTGATCTCAAACTTTCATTTTCAGCCCCCATATTTATGGGATAAAAAATACATCAGGGGGGCCGGCCCAGTGGCGTAGTGGGGTAAGTGCGCGTGCTCTGCTTTGGTGGCCCAGGGTCGGCAGGTTCGGATCCCAGGCGCGTACTGTCGCACTCATTGTCAAGCTATGCTGTGTTGGGCGTCCCATATAAAGTAGAGGAAGATGGACACAGATGTTAGCCCAGGGCCAGTCTTCTTCAAGCAAAAAGAGGCGGATTGGCACTGGATGCTAGCTCAGGACTGATCTTCCTCACATACACTCAAAAAAATACATCAGGGATCAATTATGTAATAATTTGCAGTATGGTATCCTGTATTGGCCCTTTTATGGTTTCCCATGGATCAGAATGCTATTGTGAATAAAGAATGTGATTTGAAGTTAAAGACCATGGATTTTGTCCACTTTGACATTTTCTTACCATGTGACCTTGTAAAAGTTGAGCCTCAGTCACTTTCTCAGAGAAGAACAGGAGGATAAAGCTGGCTCTAACTCACGGGCTTTTATAACAGATTGTTGTAACCCCAGGGTAGGTCTGAGTCACTAATGAAGACTTATAGCTCTCAGCCCCTTGCTAAGATCTCTAATTTCCTTCCTAACCTGCATGAGCTGATCACATTAAACATGCTTGACATTCAGGCTCTTAAAGCAGAAAATGTGTAGTGGGAATTGAGATGCAAATATCAAAATAAGAGTTATAGTTTATGCTATTGCTAACATCGTCCCCTGCCTTAGGTCTGGGAATTCAAGGCTCTGCATGCCTGCAAGGGTCTTTAATGCAGAAACAGGTGAATGAGATAACTTGGGGAAAGTTTATTATTATTTTTTTTATTCTACATGGGAGTCCATAACTCTTCATCCAGGGGAGGAAACAAAGAGCAAGGTCAGAGCTCAATAGCTCAGTGAGTATCTCTGTGATAATCAGAAACCTTAAAACAGAGCCCCCCTCATAACCACACATCTCTGCTACCCAAAGAGATTTACCCACTTGCTTGGCGCGGAAGTTTTGATGCCATGAAGGATTATTGCCTTTGTTGCTTCACTTTTTTCTATCAGGGATGGGATAGGTTCATTATTGGACAAGTTACAAATCCTCTGACCATATATACCTCTTGAAACTCTTTATGCACCTGGTTAGAGTAGCAAAGTTCTCCATTTTTTTTAGGGGAGGGAAGGTTTCTCTCTCTCTCTCTCTCTTTCTTTCTTTCTCTTTTTATCTTTCTTATAAACAAATTCCCCAAAGACAGGCAGTTTGACCTTAACGCTTCTATCCAGCATATGACCTTTGATACAGAAAAAGTTTACGATGATTAGTTAATATCTCCTTAGCAGTGGGTTCAAATCCTGACTCTACTCTTTTATATATAACTTGTAGTCCATTACTTAATCACTTTTAAACCATAGGTCCTCATCAGAAAATAGGGAAAATAACAATCCCTTCTTCAAAGGATTTTTGTAATAAGTCCAGAAAGCCATTAGCGCAGAGGCTAGCACACAATAAACACTCCGGTAATATTATTTATTATGAGTAATACTGCCCCTAATCTGAGCCTACGAACAATGGTGTGCTGGAGCCAGCTCTCCCAGCTAAGGAAAGCCAATTGTTCAGTATTCAGGAATTTTACCAACCAGTTGTTAAACTGTTGGTAGCTTGAAATCAGCCATAGTATGAGTATATAGACCAAGGAAATTAGCAAATGCTACAAATCAAGGCTTGTTTTGTTGAGAGCTGTTTACCAACTTGTAAATGCTTATGTGTAATATATTGTATGAATCTGACAAAAAATAATGTAATAATGTTTAACATTACCAGTATAGGACACTGTGTATAAATCCCAAACTACATCTGGATAGTAAGCGCTTCTCAATACAGATTTCTTCCCTTATAGTGGTAGTGATGATGGAACAAGCTAAATTGTGCAAAAGAACATTGTAAACTCTAAAGTAAGTTGTAAGAGCATTTCCTACTCTGATGTTAGTGACATAATTCAAAAAGGCACAGGATTATACAATCTGAAAGAAGACATTGATTAAATTTTCTTTTTTCGAGTTCCAAAGAAACTGTGTGTTGTAACACTCCTAAGTTTATATTGATTGATGTGCGCACAAGTTTTCTTCAGATGAGGAGTTGATTGAGCAATTGACAGAGAGGCAAGACCATAGGCCTTTTCACTAACAAAAATGCTCTTATGCCACTTCATTCTACATTTCCATGGTTGGGATTGTGGCAAAAGCTTTTCCAACTAATTAGCTCGCCAATTGAAACTTTTCGTCTCCCTCATTCTCTTTATATAAACCCTATAATTCAGCCTCACCAGTCTTCTCAGTTACCCAAACTCAGAATAATATTAATTTCCTCGGATAGTCTGCAGGTAGTGATTTCTCTACCTGAAATGTCCTTTTTTTGTCACTTCAGGAAAATTTGCCTCACTCCTTCCTCTTCTAAACTCCTATAATACCCTAGACCCATCACTACTGAATGTATCATTACACGAATTTCAATTATTTACATATCTGCTTGTCAGTTTTTGGAGATTTTGAGCACTGTGAATGTTTTGGAATGAATAAATGTATAAAATCATTATATTCTCTTTAAAATTCTGCTGATCTTTTCTATACTTTACTGTATTGCATAAGGATTCTAAAGGTAATTGTCTTTCTGAGCAAGAATGTAGAATGGAATGGATTATACTTTCTGGAAACTATTTTATTAACTCAGAAAGTTATAATCTTAAAGAACACAAAATAAAATCACTTGTGAAGTCATCTGAGGGTTTACTCCATTATAAAACACACCAGTCGGTGTAGGCATAATTCCCATTTGCTAGTCTCTGAAGCACAAGGGATTCGTCAGGAGCCTTTCCACAGTATCTGAAAGTGATGGGATTATCAAGATGGGTTTAATCTTTACCATTCAGCTGATGGAGGATGGTGCAAATGAAGCCAATATCAGCAGTTGGTTTCCTTTATGATCCAGTCAATTTTGCCTGAGTAATTTGACAGAGAGGCAAGCTCTCAGGCTCTCTGATTAGAATTCACTAGATAGAGAATTATTGTATAGAAGAGAAAAATCAGACCCCTCAGTTAATTATAATACGCCCATTTCCCTTATTGATTACCAGGGATATCTCCCCCATCACCTGTAGCCTTGCTAATAATTACATTCATTTCAATCAAAACCATTCATCAGCAATCACTCACCGGCAAGAAATGCACACTTGTGTTACAGCCATATCTCTGGGCACTTTGACTGTTCTTTGAGCACCCACATGGGGTAGATACCTGCTGAGTTTGTGGGTTACAGAGAGCTGTCCATTCCACGTGCATTCCCTTAAATCCTGGGTGCATAGTCTCTTCCTGACAGTCTCCCCAGGCCTCTGACTAACAACATCCTCCTTCTCTTTGTTGGACAACTGCACCATTGTTAATAAGGCAAAACTGAGTCTTCTAGGGGTCTCTCTGAAGCACATTTTTAGGGGAATAGTTCTTACAGGTATCACCTCACACTCCTCTGAACTTGCCAAAGAGAATATTCCAATGTAATACAGCATAGCAAAGAGTGGCCACCTCTTGGGGGATCTAGGTTTTCCACAGCTATGCATAAAAATACAAATTACTTTGATAATTGTGATATTGGTTGAACTCTTACACTTCAAAATGATGCTCTCTCTAGGAATTGCAAAACGTAATCAATTTCTCTCTCCTATTTGTGATCCAACTTGGGGCCTTGAAGCAATCCTAAATTTGTTTTATTTATATTTTCATTGTTCTTTTCACCTCCAGAATATAAATAAACTTCATGAGGATGTCGGGGGAAGAGGGAGAATCTCCCTCTGCCCTTTCCCTTAAGGTTCTTCTGGCTGGCCAAATAATTAACAAGACAGGTTAGCAGGAGAAAATAATACCAAGTTTAATAACATGTATACATGGGAGAAACTCAGAAATGAGCAACTCGTCCCTCTGTCTAAGCTGCTTGCTTAAGTATTGCAGCTAAAGGCGAAGGAACGTGTTGGGGGTGGGTAGTGGCCAGGGACTTCAGAGGGCAGAAGGACAATTCTTTTCAGGGTCATCTATTGATAATTTGGTCAGGGAGAGATAGAGGTTTTTGATAAAAGGGGCTTGGTGCCCCTCCCATTGCAACATCTATTTTACATTATCTTTATAGCCATCATGATAGAAGATCTGTTCCAGGAATGAGCCACCATGCCAGATTCTCTAGGCAGTTAGTGGGGGAGGTCAAATATCCTTATTGTCTTCAGCTCGAAATAATCCGCATCCCAGAGTGGTGCTTCCTGGGGCAGCTTGCCCTGAGCACCATCAAGGACATAAACTTTGTTTTGTTCATGCTCTATGCCTAGTGCCTAGAGTAAAGCTTGTAACATAGTAGATGCTCAATAATATCTTCTGAGTGAATGAATGAAAAGTCTCATAAAGTATATGCAGAAAACAATCACAGCTGACATCTAGCGAGCACTTAGTTTATGGGAGTCCCTATTCTCCATGCTTTGGGTATATATGCTGTTTAATCCTGAAAACAACACTAAGAGGTGGGTACTGCTATTATCCCCACAGAGAAGATGAGAACGCTGAATCACAGAGAGACTCCTTAGATTGAAAAAGCTCATTAGCTGCACAGCCAGGATATGAAACCATTTCAGCTGGCTGCAGAACCTGTGTTCTTACCAACTAATCTAGAACAATAAGAAGTCCTAAAGAATGCAAAGCATGCAAACATGCAAAAATATTTTGTGTCTGTAAAAATTCGTTTCCATACCCAATGATCACAGTGAACAGATAAAAATGAAAATCCCACTTTAAAGGACAATATTTTAATAAAAAAGAGAAAAGCAAGTATGTATCTAAGATTAAATGCAGTTGCTAAGGCAAGCAAAAACAAAGAAACAGTAACAACAAACATACTCTGAGCATTACGTCAGTCAAGGTGTGTGGTAACACACAATTGCAATTACTTTAGACAGGAAAAAATTCTCTTTATTTTTATGAAAGACTCTTCTGTGATGTTAAATTTCCCGTGGAAATATAGAAAATGTTGGAATCATGTGTAATAGGCAATAATTTTCATAAGACATATACAAGTAGTATTAAAGTACACATTAATGACAGTCGAACAAGGAGTTGATCCTACAGGGTTGAGATAGTTATGCAGCCTGCAGTTTTGACAATAGCATAATTCAGATGAAATTTTTATTCAAATGAATAATAATGTGAAATAAAAGGATAAAATAAGGAAAACAAAAGGAAAGCCATAATATGAGTAATTTGGTATTATTGGAATGAAAAAAAAAAGAGAGAAAGAATAATCAAAACTATAAATGAAAAAAAGTTCTTGATCAAAAGAACTATCAATAAAAAAAGGCAAGGAATTGTCACATCCCAGGATAAATCAGTTTTTAAAAAAGAACTATATACCGGTAAATCCTAGAATAATACTCGAACTACAAAGGAAAGCAGGAAGAGAGTGAACACAGATTGTCTATAAAGGTACACAAATCAGGTTTACTTCTATGTTCTCTACTGCATCACTTAATGAGACATACATGGAAAAATATCTCCAACTGTGAGGGAAAAACACTGTGAATCAAGACTATTAAATGAAACCAAGCTACATGTCACACGTGAAGCCAATAGAACAACTCTTCTAGAGAAGGAAATATTAAAAATACGTTCAGTTCTTATGCGATTTAAAAAACACAAATGAAGATATGAACAGGAAAAGAAATAAAAATATAAGCTCACGAATGGGAAATTCATGGATTAAAAGGACTGACAAATACTGAAACCTAGAAAAGTGGTATGTGTGTGCATATGTGTGTACACACATATATATATTTATATACATGCATGCACGCACACACATATATACCCACAAATATACAAATAATTTTTCTCAATCTGGTAATTAAACTTAATGTAAATGCCAAAATTAATCTTCAATGGAAGATATATAATATAAAATATATTTTTAAATGAATATAAAATTTATATTATATCAAAAAGCATTGATGTATGTTTGAAGGGAGGGAAGAAAAATGATGTAGGAAAAACAAAAGTCCATATGAACTACTTGCCTTGAAAAGGTGTGATAGAAAGGATACCATCTTACTCCCGACACTGACCTGTAGAGAAACAGGAAGTAAAGAATACAGGGTGGTATCTGATGTGGGAAAATAAAAGGCAGATCAATGAAACAAGATAGAAAATACAAAAGCTACTTGAGAGTATAATAAACTTAGCTTATGATAAAGGTGACATTTTATATCAGATGGGAGAAAATGATGGATGTTTTAATGAATGCTTTGGGGACAAATGGCTAGCCATTTGGAGAGAAAAGTAACATTAGATTCACATTGCACATCATACATAATAGTAAGTGCCAGATAAATTAAAGCTTTAAATGTAAAAAATGAAACCATTTCTGGAAGAAAATATTATTGAAAAGGAATCTAACCGTGGTATAGTACAGCGTGTCTAAACATGATACCAAAGAGGAAAAAAACCAACAAAAATCAAGATAAAGACACCAACAGTAGGTAAATTTTTAAATATTTTTATCACCCAAAATGCACCATAGACAAAATGTAAGCACAAACTGTAAACATATTTGCAGCATATATAACAAAAGATTATGTCTCAAAATTTAAAAGTTTTTGCAATTTAATGAACATACTCAAATTGAGCAATGCACAAAAACTTGAGAAAATTGTCACAAAAAGAGGAATACAAATTTCCAATAAAGCTAGAGAAAAGTTTTTAATTTCAAAAACAATAAAAAAATCATAGAATAACTTTTGATATTGGATTATAAGAAGAGTTATATATAATATCCAACTTCCAGTTTTTAGGAATTTTTTTTTCTGTTTAGATTATAACCCCCTCTGGTTATTTCTAAACTTTCATAATATCTATTACCCCAAAGAAACTTGTAAGCATGGTGCAAGGGAAATAAGGAATCCTGAAACCATTCCTCATCCACTGGCCTGGCTATACTAAACAGAAGTCAGCAAATCCACGTGTCTGGAATTTGAACCGGCCCCGAGTGACATGAGGTAGAAGAGTGAGGTTCATTGTAGCTGTTAGTCGTCAAACCTCTTTTTCTTCAAACAAACCAGAGAACAGACTTTTAAATAAGAGTGAAAGCAAACTTTTTCCTCCTATTTGAGAGCTCCATCCAGGTCTCAGACACATACTTACGGAACAAAAATGTAAGAAATGGGAATATAGACAAAAACAACTCAACTTACGTAGAACCTTCCATCACGGCACTATCCAATATAGTCGCCTCTAGTCACATGTGGCTCCTTGAATTTAAATTTACATTAATTAAAATTAAATGAAATTAAAAATTCATTTTTTTTGTTGTGATAACACATTTTAAATGCTCAGTGGTCATACGTGGCTACCTTACTGGAAAATGCAGATGGAGAATCTTTCCATCATTGCAGAAAGTTGTGTTGCATAGCACCACTCTATATAATGCCTTTCGTTTCAGGTCCAGGTAGAATTAATCTCCCTCACACACGGCTCACTGCACCTTGGACAAATCTGTCATTTATTGAATCTACTTGTTTACATGTTTGTCTTCCTCACCAGATTTCCAGCTCCCCGAGGATAAAGGAACGTCTGATTTGTCATTATGAACCACAGGAGCCACTTCTTGAAAGACGTTTAATAAATATTTGTTGATATAGAGAGATGTAGGGAGGAAGATTGGAGTATCAAATATCCTTTTAAGAGGGAATAAATAAGGAGGAAATAAATGAGTCCTTTGCTGCTTCATCGTCCTCTTAATCTTCTGTTTTTACCAATCCAGAGTATCAATTAACTTTGAAACACCTCTACAGTGGGAAAATAATCTCTTTAGAAATATGTAAATGGACTCTAAGAATTTTCCGGCATTTCTCCTCAATCCCTCATTCTCATTCAAAGCAGGAAATGGGCATTTCCTCTGCCTTAGTACTTCTAATTTGTACATTACGATGAAAGCACCAATCTTTGTGTCCCATGCAAAATAAGGGTAAAAAAGGCATTAGGTGAATGATTACATACCAATTATTCTTTATGATCTATATAATCAAAAACCATCTGGCGGTTTGGAAAAAATTCAACCACAGTAGCAAAAGTTGTCTGCCAGAGTTAGATAAACTCTTATCCATCTGCAGAGCATTCAGGCTGTCAGGGTCTGGGCATCTCCAGAGAACCTGTGAAACACCAGGTGATTTGAAAAAGGAAGTGAGGCTGTACTCGATTCACTGACCCACTAGCAAACCTTTTCACCTGTGAGTTAAATTCTGCCCTTGTGAGGACCGAAAACACTGAAAGACAAGAGGACCAATTTCAGCTCAAGGAAAGCAAAGAAACTGATAAATTGAGGTGAGTTAAATATAAATGACTACCAAATTGATTATGATAACTATCTACTGATCTTAATTAAAATAGTTCTCAAAATTTTGCAAAGGAATATTCCAATGGCAAAATAGAATAAAAATATGCTCCCAGAGAATCTGAGGACATAACCCAAACCAGCTGGCCGTATCTCATATTTTCTTTTTTAAAAATCACACAAACTTTCCCTCAACTTCACATTACATATGTGCCGTTTGATTATCAAAGTAATGCTTTAAATTATTTACCAACAGGAGAAAATCACTTTCCTGTCTCCCTTAATGTAACAAGAACATTGCATATAGTCTTTTCAATTTTAGGAAATTGTGCTGAATTGAAGTGAGCTGACACTCTAAATCAGATTTAACATGCAGACAATTTATCTGTTCTGTTTTGGCATCATTATATATTTTGAGAACTCAGACATACACAAATATGTGGATATAAAGAGCAGCATTTTAAACCCCGCTTTATAAGCCATAACAGGAAAATTAGTAAAGAAAGAAGCTGGAGATGCTGCTACAGAGATGTAGCATATTAAAATGCTTTCAAGTGACCATTAGTGGAAATATTGGTGTTTGCATTAACTTCTTTAGAGGTCAAATTGCTGGTGTCGTATGATGAGCTGAGAGGATCTCTGATTCAGCGTTGTCTGTTTTTTTTGTAACGATACTTGAACCACAAGGAAAAAAATATATAGCATGCATACAGCAAAACATTGGTTATCTAGAAAAGAACACAAATTAGGTTTATTTGTGTTTTCTCTACTGTCTCACTGACTGAAAGAAGTAAATGGAAAAATGTCAACTGTTTTGAGGGGAAAAAATCTGAATCAAGAATAAAGGTGATTGATGATGCCCTTTATATTTCTACTAATGCTATAAATTTTAACCCTGGCTAATGGATTGAATTCCATTAATAGTGACTAATAACAAATCTCTCCTTCCAATTCTGAAGTTTCATTTTCAGTTTGTAGAACAGTGTCTGGCAAATAATAGGTCTCAGCAAATGCTTTAAATGTATGAATTAATAGAAGTCCTGATATGTGTAATAATAATATTTACTGTTTGTGCTTTAAATTATTTAGTGTGTTTAGCCTCAAATAATATCTGCTAAATAAGCCAATGTTGGGTACAACAATACACTGACTCTATCTTGGTTTTTACCCTCAGCTGTGATGCATCTTGTTTGTCCTTGACAGATAGTGATTATTCAATCCTGTGTTCAAGACTGACTTATACCTTCTCCTAAACAAGAAAATTTACACTGATCTAGAATAAGATTTCAATATCATTTCCCATGTCATTACACTGTGACCTAAATAGATAACTGTTCCCAATTTAACCATCTCATTAAACACCCTTTAAAAGAAAGAGCAGATTCTTTCAAGTGTGTGATGGACCCCATTTGAGTACCATTCTCACCATTGGGCTTGTCAAGGGTAGGGGTCATCTATGCACACGTTATATATCCTATTTATCCTAAAGTGATATTATGCTGCCCCCTGAAAGACCCCACATGCTCTCTACTATCTATCTATCTCTATCTCTATCATCTGTCTATCTATCTATCTATCTATCTATCTATCTATCTATCTATCTATCTATCAATCATCTATCTATCATCAAGCTCTTTGGAAATTAACATTATAAATACTGGGACCTGGACAAAAAAATGGTCATTTTGAGCTTAATTTTTAAAAAAATGGAATGGTCTTTTTACCCCTCTTAGCTTCTTCTCTTTTGAATCAAGACATATTTTGCTCTGCTCAGTTCAGGAATTTATCAAATGCCCCTAATTGTACACATTTCATCCCATTAAGCGAATCTGAAAATGACCTTGAAGGAAACCTTTTCAAAAACCCATATTTATTTGTTTGTGTGTGTGTTTTCTCATGCTACTCTGCAACTAGACTTATTTTGAAAAGTTGAAATGTTCCACAGATTTTCATTGAATTTTATATGACTGCTTTTTAAATGCTACTGTAAGAATCATGATCTTTGCATTACTATTCAGAGATTTCTAAAAAAGAGACAGTTAAGCTTACTTTTATTGTATCTCCATTGAAATACACACAGACACACACACATTTTAAGTAAACATATATTACTCCTTATGGCATGTGTATCGAGTACATCTGCTAACTACCAATTCCATATTTGTTTGTTAGGTTGAGTACTTTCATCTTCATCACAACCTAGGCAATGATAGAGAGGCTCAGGAAAAAACGTCCTGCCTGCTACAAATCTAGATGATTTCAGGTTGTTCTGTTTTTCGTCATTATGTAGTATATTTTCAGTGGGTGAGAAATCTCATGCTCCAAAATTCCTTTATTTAACTTTGGTTATGGTCTAATTAGGTGCAATTTACTTATTTCTGAAGTGAAAAGGGGGATTTTATTTAACATCTCCCTTCTGAGTGAGTCCCCATGGAGAGAGAGAACACAGACTCACCAAAGATATTGGATGTATGAAATTTTAATGACACTTCTTGTTGACCCAAGACCTGAGGGGGTGGGGGGATAAAGGCAGAGTCCTTTGCTTAGAGACAGTGGTTCTTGTCACTCCCAGGATGCTATGTGGAAAGTGCCTATGTGGAAAGCAGCCTAAGGCCCTGTGGAATACTGGATCTGCCATAACCACTCAGGCAAAGAGCAGCCATTCCTTCAGTGGGTTGCAGTGGCTAAAAGAGTAGAGCACTATGGGACGTGTCTTGTTCCATCAGTTTGCCCCAGGAAAGTGGCCAGATAGTGCTGTCTTTAATGGGCCTAAATGAGTGTGTCTATTGCTTTGGTAAAAAGTAGGAAGGTCTTCATCAGCCAGATTGCAAATCTACAATGACTCACTAGTTTGTTCACATCATACCACTAAAGACTACTTCTGATTTTATAATTCTAATACGGTGTGTGTGCTTAAATTCAAGTACCTGTTTGTGCTTAAATTCAAGTAACTGTTTGATTGTCTATTATTGCATAACAACCCATGCCAACATTTACTGGTTCCAAACAACTTTTTTTATTTGCTTGTGATCGGACAGTCAGAGCTCAGCTGGGCAGTTCTGTCATTCTAGCCAGTAGTCACTCATGGATACATTCAGCTAATGGGTCAGCTAGGAGCCGGACTCAGCTGAGATGCTGGGACAGCTGGGCTTTTCCTTCTCTCCATGTACTCTCGAGGCTTTTCTTGCATCAACTAGTCTCTAGCAAGGTACAAGGGCTTCACACATGGATGGCCAAGAATTCCAAGAGTGTAAAGGAAGAAGCTGCTAGGCATTTCAAGGTTAGGCCTGTGACTGGCACAGTATCACTTCTGTGACAAGCTTTTGGTTAAAGCAGATCATATGCGCAGCCCAAATTTGAAGGGAGTTGATGACTCAAGGGAATAAATACCAAGAACAGTGGCTTCTTAAGGGCCAATTAACAGACCATCATAGAAGCAAAATCCCATCAGGTATAACCTGTAAAGCTCATTACAATATAATAATAGTTAGTAATAGTTATTGAATAGTTAGTCCAGGCACCCCAAATAACTTATTTTTCTATGGGACTCTTACCAATGAAAATCTGTTTAAAATATAACTGTAAAAGTTATTATACTTTTAATTTAAAATTAAATTTAATTTAAAAATTAAAATAAGAATTGACACTAAAAATCACACAAATTCACCAAAAAATAGTTTGTATTATGGAAAACTCTTATGCAGAAAGTGATTGTATGTTTAATTTAATTTAATTTATTTAACTTAAGCAGTTGCAGCAGGTTGTTAAACTAATTTCTGGTAACCAATTTTTTTTGTGTATAAGTGGAATTAAAAAAAATGCTAGCTCATAAGTAGATAAACTCATATTTCTAAAAATCAGCGGTGCTGGCTGCCACCGGGACTAGGAACAATTATAATTACAAGTGTGGGGGATCAGAATTGGCCACCTCAAAATATGTCTCTTTACCTTGATTATTTACTCTGAAAGAAACTTTGACCTCCCCTTACCATTAACTGCCTAAAAGAGTTTAAGATAGAAGGCCTGTCCCCAGAACAGGCCACCACCATAGATAGCTCTGGGTATGGATAGACTGGGAGGGTCCTTGCTAAGCCCATTCTTATCAAAGCTCTGAAAACCAAGTAAAAGTATAAGTTACCCTTTGTAAGAGACATTTACATTTGTAAGGGAAATCTCCATTTGTAAAGGTATTTCCTTTTCTGTACCAGGAACAAGGGGGGATCACCTGATCTCTAGAAACTCTTATCAATGCAGAAGGCGAGGGCTTAAATGTGCATAGTCTTGTTTACTGTGCTTTTCTAGTAATCTCCCATAGCTGGTTCCCCCACCTCCAACATCCTCCTTTGTTTTTACCTGAATATGACATATAAAGATGAGAACTTTCACCATTTGTCGAGTTACCTGGTGAGTCTCTCCCATGTGTACATGTTATAAAGCTTTGTTTGATTTTCTCCTGCTATTCAGTCTCATGTCAATTTAATTTGTAGCCAAGCCAGGAAGGACCCAGAGTGGGTAGAGGATAGTATTCCTCCCCTACACAAGTCTCCTGCCTTTGCTGACTAGCACTACCTGAGCTAACTAGTGACATAATCATGTTCTTGCTAAAGTACTATGCTGTGCAGGAGAGGAAGAAATTTTCCTCTACCCTTCTAAATTCTTCTGGCTGGTCTAAGAATTAAATTGATATGAAACAGAGTAATAGAAAAACAAACAAAAGTTTAATAAAATGTATACCTGGAAGAGACCCAGGAAAACTGGGTAACTTACCAAAATGATTGAAGCCATCACCTTAAATACCATTTTCAGCTAAAGACAAAAGAGGATGCTGGGGATAGTGGTTTGGGACTTCAAAGGAGAGGAAGGCAATTCACGTGGCGTTGGAAAAGCAAATATTTGGTAAACAATTGTTTGCTGGGCCATGCAGAGGCAATGGGACACAGACAAGACTTTGATCTCAAGACCCTGCCAGTTCCGCCTACCATACTTAGCCCATATTCTTTGTAGATATCTCTGTTTCTATTATAGGCCTTTTGTCTTAAATTCATGTAGGCAGTTAGGTGGAAGGTCAAAGGTTCTTCCTGAGTCTTTTGGGCCTTAATTGTTTTCAGCTTGAAATAATTCACATGCCAGAGTGGCACATTTTGGGGGGAGCAAATTGTGCTCCCCTACAGCTGTATTTGCATCAGTATAACTGTACCAATAATAATATGAGTTATCTGATAATAAAATGAGTGAAGTTTCAAATTACTGCACATGAATTATTTTTTCCTACTTTTGAAGAGTCCATAACCTTTCATGAGATTGGCCTACATCATCATAATTTTGTTCAAATTAGAAAAATATTTATAAAATTTCCCCAATTTTTTTCTCAATGTTTGTGGAAGTTGACCAGCAGGAAAGTGTAACAGTCTAACCTGATGATTTCACTTGCCCCATAGCTCACCAAGTAGGGTAGTTTACCTCAGTTTGAGACTTAAACTACTTTAGGGGATTTTCTTCCCAGACTTGGAAGAATATAGGGAAAATATAATATTTCCTACTAATAAATTATATCATTTATGCTTTAGTCTTCCTCTCATTTGCTCTTCTCAAACCCAGTGGTTATCTAAGTGGCTTTTGCAGAATATCTTTAGTAAAATATGAATTAAGATCTTAATTAAAGCTATTTTAACCTTTTAACTCAAAGATAATTAAAATAAAAATATATCTAAAATCTAACATCCTGTTAAGGAGTAGATGAGGAACATTTCTCTTGTTATAAGGACTACAGATTTGAAATTTCAGAGCCAGAGTTTCCTCTAATTTAACTTTGATAGAGTCCTTTGATTTAAGTACGCGATAATTGACCTCTAATGTATACCAGCAACAATTCATGGACTGTGCAAGATAGAAAAGCAAACTAAATGTAATTTCTCTCCCAAGCTTTCCTGGAATTTATAAGTCTAGAAAGGCCTAGAAAAGGCTTTTTTTCTAGTATGTAGTTTATGGAGTCATGTTGTTTTTGTATATGAGGCCCTATGTAACATGAATGTCAAAGTAATTGGCATTGAGTGCACATTTCCTCAGATTTTAACAAGGCTAACTCCCTCGCTTTTTCACATTTCTGCTTAAATTGCATCTTCTTTAAGATAACTTCTCTGCTTACCCATTAGCTGCTCCTGACACTACATCTTTTTATTCTTTTGATAGTCATTAGTGCTGGAATTAGTATTCTAAGGCTGGCATAACAAAGTACCACAAACTGGGTGGTTTAAAACAACAGGAATTTATTGTCTTACACTTTCAGAGGCTAAAAATGTGAAATCAAGGTATCTGCAGGGTTGGTTCCTTCTGAGGGCTCTGAGAGAGAATCTGTTCCATGCCTTTCTCGTAGCCTCTGCTGACAGCTGACAATCCTTGGCTTATAGATGTATCACTCCAAACTCTGCCACCATCTTCATATGGTATTCTCCCTGTGTGTCTCTGAGTCCAAGTTATCTTCTTCTTAATAAGGACATCAGTCATATTGGATTAGGGTCCACCCTAATGGTCTTCTCTTAACTTGATAATATCTGCAAAGACTCTATTTCCAAATAAGGTCACATTCACAAGTATCAGGGGTTAGAGTTTCAATACATATTTTGGGGTCACACAGTTCAACTCATAATAGTGCTATTTGCTGAAAGTTTCCAGTTCTCCTCATTTCCATTATTTGAAGCATTTTACTTCCTGGCACCTTGTGTTGGAGTGTGGGAGGGGTGAGACATATGAACTTTTGGCCAATGTATTATGAAACTGATATATTTACTTCCAGGACAGAAGATTTAATTGCCTTTTTAAGACCTTTCCAGAACTGTCTTTTTCCTTGGACACTGTACACACCAAGGTTTGAGGTGGTAGCCGTGCAGTCATTCTGGATTCTGACTACAGATAGCAGAACTCTCTTGGTTGTATAACCTCATGTATATGAGGGAACTGTACAGTGAGAAAGAAATAGTTCTTTGGGTTTTGAGCTACTATAAATTTAGAGGTAGTTTATTATTACTGTTATCTAACTGATACACCTGTTTGATATTTCTTTTTAGCTCCTATGTAGAAGTTTATATTAAGCACTTCTTTTATTATCTTTATTGTCTAATTCCGCCACTGGAATGCAATCTCGATGTGACAAGGAATTTGTCTACCTTATTCTCTATTTCATCCTAATGCTTAGGAGAGGTCGTAGTAATAGGTAATCTAAAATTTGGTGATGGGTGGATGAATGAATAGATGAAAGAACGAGTAGATATAGAGCATTGAATTACACCTTTCCTTTTTCTTTCTTCAACATTGAATTCTTTGGGTTTTATTTAAACTTTTGTGTTATGTTGTATTAACAATTAAATTTTAATTTTTTTAAAGTCACAAACTGGGTTTCATCTTAGATAAAGCACGCATTTAGGAGAAAGTCAGTCTTAGACTTGAATCCTGGTTTTTACTACTTAAAAGCTATATAACTTTGGGAAAGATATTAATTCACTATAAACTATGTTCCTCATCAGTAAAATGAGACTCACAGAATTGTCGATTATTTAAAAATTTAGTAAAATAATCTAAGATAAGTATTTCATAAACCTTATTCTCCTTTCTTCTTTATACTCCATTGTGTTTCTCTTCCCCTTCAAAATGCTTGGAATAATGAACAGCATATAAAAATAACTAAGAAAATATTTTTCCTTAGTTGTAATTATCAATAATAAGAAATAATACCATTTCAAAATGTTTAATTTTCTTCGAGTTATAGTTCAACTTAAACTCATTATTATAATTTCAAAATTTGTAATTCCCTATTACAGTTTCTTCATTAGAAACAATATCAGTAAAAATTAATTGTTTTGTAAATTACATTCTAGTTGAAAAGTCTGTCTCACAGACACATATCACACACTCTCATTTTATCTCTTTGTATTTAGGATTCCAGGAATGGATTTCTAAGTAGTTTGTGGCATGTTCAGTTGCTTTATAAAGAGATAGCATACCAAGGACAAATGGATGATTTCCTAAGCCATATTATTTTTAATTTTCTTTGTGTGTTATTGAATTTTTTTAGCAATAAAAGATTATATAGTAAGAGGGAGCAAAGATAATTGATCTTAAAAATTTAGAATTGTACATTTTTCAATGGTATCAATAGCCTTACATGTTTAATACATGGACAGAGAGGTGGCTAGGAGTTCAAATTCTGAATCTTCAACCAGCAGCCTACTACAAATTCAGATTCCAGGAGATACACAGCAAGAAGACTCTGGGAAAATGCACAAATGTTGTTTCTACTGTTTTATTTATTACTATTGCCTCAAAACCCTTACATGGACTCTAGATTATAGCGAGTTAGGCCAGATTATAATGAGGTGCCAAGGGTTACTTTTAACCCTTTTTCCTAATGCCTAGACTGGAGGCTTAATAAATAACCCTCTTGAAACCTACTCTCTAGACTCTCGTTCTTATCCCTAGAGTTCTTATCTATCAAGTGGTGAGAAATACCACACAAAAAAGTCAAGGAAAATACCGCCAAAATAGAGAGACCAAGTAACTCTAAAGTCTAGAGTAAAAGTGGCCTAAAACACATTCTCAATGTAAATACAGTATATTAGTTTTCCATTGTTGCCATAACAAATTACTACAAACTTAGTGGCTTAAAACAACACAAATTTATTATCTCACAATTCTGTAAGTCAGAAATCCAGGTGGGCTTTGCTCTGGGTTTCTCAAGGCCAAAAGCAACACGCCAGCTTGCCTGGGCTCTTATCAGGAGGCTCTGGGAAGAATTTGCCTCCAAGTGCATGCAGGTTATTGACAGATTCAGTTCTTTGCAGACCACAAGGCTGAGGTCCCCGTCATCTTGCTGGCTTTCAGCCAGGAGTCGATCTCAGCTCTTTAACGTCGCCTGCATTCCTCATTATGTTTTCTCCTCTGTTTTCACACAAGCAACCACATGCCAAATCCTTCTCCTAATTTTAATCCCTCTGACTTCTCCTTGTGCCACATATCTTCTGACTCCATGCTGAATAAGTTCTCTGCTTTTAAGCGCTCATGTAATTAGATTGAAGCCTGCTAGAATAATCCATGATCATCTCCTTATTTTAAGGTCTGTAACCTTAATTACATCTGCAAAGTCCCTTTTGCCATGTAATGCAACATATTCAAGGGTTCTGGGAATTATGGCATGGACATCTTTGGAGAGGGCATTATTCAGCATATAAAACACACAGTTTAAAAATTATGCAAAGTGAGCATGAACTTTGTTGTCACATTAATATTCTCTTCTAGAACCCTGAATCAAATATTACTTTGGCCTTAATTAATATCAGCCTTCATTGTCTTTAGAAATGGACCTGGGGCAAAGCTTTGAGTTGACTTTACTCTTTAAGTTTGTTAAGGTGTCAACATCCTACAGACTTTAGTAAACATAAGCCCTAGAAGATGAATGACAGATAAATAATAAATAAAATAATACAACTACCATTAATTCAGGCTACTTTTGAATGGTGAATTGGTGATGGATGGTTCTACAAGATCACACATATATTGTAACCAAATAAATTTGCTTTCATCATGTGCCTTTGAGTTGGGGAAATAGAGGCTTCTGCATAAATTGATGAGATGATTTCAATGTTTTTCTTATATGATATTTAAAAAGTAGTATTCCATCAAAAGTTTTAAATTCATCTATCAGTTTAGTTATCATTTCATTTGTTCAATATTTTTAACATTTACCTTGTGCCAAGCTCTAGGTATGGAATATATACGACATAAATGTACTTTAGCCTCAAGGAATGTATAATCTAGCATGGAACATAGACATTTAACAGATATTTTCATTTATGATGAATGTTTTATTGGACAAGTGCAATATGCTATGGGAGTAAATGACAGTAGCACCTCGTTTAATCATAGGGTTCAGCAAATTTTTCCGGGATTTGGATCTCCAAACTTTATAAAAATGATGAGTGATAGTTGATGAACTCATTATCCACACTTTGCACGTGGAAAAACAGAGACACAAAGGCCTAAGTTGCTCGACCAAAATTCCCAGTAGGAATGCTGGGACTTGAACCCAAAATCCAACTCAAAGTTCCTAATGCTATGTCATGCTGTGGGTAAACTATATATGCAAATATGCTTAGTAGTTAAGAGAAATAAAATGTAAAACCGAATTTAAAAGTAATTTATGCCATCATAAAATATTGAAACTATATATTAGGGCCAAGAGACAGATAAACTATCTCAAAGAAGCTATCAAGCTAGTACTTTTTAATTATAAAAATAATTTAATATCAGAATAGGAAAAATAAGATTGGTATAAATTTTAGTATGAAGAAAACACAGTGCTAACCTTGAAAGTTATCTGTGGCTAACTATTCTAATCATTACAGTGTTTACCCAAATTTCTCTTTATTCTAAAAGAGTTTCTTTCACATCAACTCCTCCATTTTCCACAATGACATTGTTATTCTTTATTTCCACAAATACAGAGTTCAATTTTTCTATTGTAGTTTTAATCTTCCTACTTAGCCTCCAGATACTGAACCATTTTAGTTTATTGTTTCCCTTTGGTCTTAATAGATTACTATACAGTTGGCCTTTATTTCAGATTGTTCTTTCATTAGTGCGGTTATTAAGTGAGAAATTATGTGTAAAGCACTTAGCAAAGTCCCTGATCCATAATATATTGATGTTTGTCATGATTGTTCTTATTTTTAATGTTGTTTCAAAGAAGGCCTGTCTTCTTGCTTTCTTTGGGAAATACTGAATGATTTACTGAGTTTTTCTTCTAGTTTCTATATTAGATACTTTTCAGAGGTATATTTTTTGGATACTACATGATGCTCCACTGACTAATGTCATTGTCTGCTAGGATGCTGACTGGTTGTCATTTAGAAGACAGGCTTGTTCACATGATCTCCATCTCAAGTTCTACTTTCTAAGAAGCATTAACATTATTCTGCTCCTCTATTTTGATATAACATTCTCTTTTCCTTTCACTGACTATTGCTTTTTTTGACAATTGATCCAATACAAAAGTGAAAAACTATATTCCCAAAAGGTATCCCCAATTTAGATATATGTTTTAGGGAACTCACTTCTCAGGTAACATTGCCAATTCCCATTCCTCTTCATATATCTTTATTTCCTATTGTTTGCTTGGAGTTGTTATTTCCCAAAAGACAGGAAAAGATGGGAGTAAAAGAAATAAGATTGGCATCACCTCCAAAAACCTCATGAGGTAGAGGGATGACTCCAGTGGCTCGATGAATACACATCTTAAATGTCTGATATAAGAGAAAGACACCAAGAGAGGAAAAAGAATCTTTCACTCTATTTTCCCTCAATCGAGACTGCTTTGTTTATGAACACAAGTGCACAACTAGGCAACTAATTATTTATCTCAATCTCGCTCTTTTGACTTAAAATATCCTGGAAATTCTTCCCAGATTCTGGTGAAGTATTTCTTCTCGGGTTCTAAACTGTCCTCTAAATTATTATTCTAACTTCTTATATTTGTCCAGTGTCTTCATAAGATTTTTTCCTCTTATGAAATTAAACAAGAAAACATGCATACACATACACACACACCAGGAACCACTAATAAATTATCATATGGTTCAATTGTGAAGTTTCTGTTTTGAAGTACATTTCGACCATATACTCAAGCTACTAAATTATTAAACAACTTAATTATAAAAATATTCTGCTAGAAATATGAAAAAGGCTATTTATAGGCAAAATAATGTAGCGTTTTGTCCAAACTCCCCTCTGGAACATTAAGAAGCTTGAACTTTGTCACCAGATGCTGGGATTGGATGGAGTGGTTCACATTGTACTACAGAGACGAAAAGCCCAGGGTGTTCTAAAAGACAGCTGTCAGGGCCAAAGCCAGATCAAATAAGTCAGGATAGACCATTCAGCTAAGGCTTAGACCTAGCAGGGATAGTCAGAGAGGCTAAATCCAGTCATTCGACACAAAGGAAGAAATGAGGTATGCCAGATCACAATAAGAAGGATTAGAAGGCACAGAAGAGAGGATGCATGGAGACCCTGATGCAGTGACTTTTTTTGTGTGTGTGAGGAAGACTAGCCCTGGGCTAACGTCCGTGCGCATCTTCCTCCACTATTATATGGGACGCCGCCACAGCATGGCTTAACAAGCGATGCGTCAGTGCGTGCCCAGCATCCGAACCTGCGAACCCCCGGCCGCTGCAGCGGAGCGCAGGCACTTAACCGCTTGCGCCACAGGGCCGGCCCCTGATGCAGTGACTTTTGAATTATGAAAGTGTGTGTGGAGATGCAGCTTCTGAGAACCTCAAACTAGCTCAGAGGAGATCAAAATTTTTAAATATAATCGAGAGTGTCTAATCTGTATACTTGAGATATTTTGGCATCTAGTGATAGTTTTAAATACTTTGAAGCTGGGATAATGATCATAATATAGAACAAAAGGTTGTGTATCTGATTTTTAAAATGTTACCTATCTTTATCTTTATCAACTTCTCTAAGTCTCCAGACCTTATCCAATCTAACATTTCTTCTATAATTCTTTGTTTATGATTTCTTATGGTTTTGACTTAAGTTATTTCAATATTGACTAGGGCAAATAAAATATATGTTAATATTTATTTAAGATATTAAATATTCTTCTATCCAGGAATTACAGATTTAGAAAGGAATAGACTGTGATTCTCCTCAAGGCCAGGAGTCTCTCCTCCTTACTTCTGTATCTGTAAAGCAACCATCATTTTTAGAACATGTTTTTCTCTCAATATTTTTTCTTGAGCTGCTGAAATAAATTAAGCAATTATCTAAATATAAAATCTAAAAATATAAAATATTTTAAATATAAAATATAAATATAAAAATATAAAAATCTTAGAAGGTGTTTATATAAATATAATCTCTTTTAATCCTCACTATAGCAATTATTACAATCTCAATTCTATGAGTAAGAAAACTGAACCCTAAGCTCACAATTTTGCTATCATTAATTATGAGTATTTATAAACAGATACAAAGGTAGAGGGAATTAATCTCCATTTAACCATAATCCATAGTTCATATTTGTAAATAGACATTCTCACTTAATTCAATGTCCCTTAGTTTCTTAAGTTGTTGTTAAAGCATGTTATTTCATAACTACATAATTTAGCGTGAATTTCTAAAAAATATGGCCATTTGTTACAGAACCAATGTGTTTTTGTCACAACTAGCAAATTAAAATAATTCCCAGGTATCATCGTGTGTCCAGTCCATACTAAAATATCCATGATTATCTTCTATAGTTGGTTTGTTTGAATCAGAATGTATCACTCATCTGATATACTGTTCTTTCCACTATAATACAGAGACCCTCAAATCAATCAATCAATTAACCAGAAGGAACTTAATGATATGCCTATTCAAAGAAAATGCTGGGTGATTTGACATTTCACCTCTCCTGAGTAGCAGTTTGCTAGCGGAGAGGTAACATGGTTCTTCTCTGCCAATGTCCTTGTACCACCAATTCTGTTTTTATGTAATTGCACTGCCATCGATACTAGAAGAATAGCTCAGTTCTTGTACTGTTTCCAAAAATGTTATTGTATATAATGGGACAAAGGAAGATACTCCAAAGTCATCAAAAACCAACTCAAGATAAGAGGGGAATCTTAGAAAACTTAGTAAAGGAGAAAAATACTAGAAGATGAAATCAGAAATTAAAAGTCAAAAATCAAAAAGTCAGATAACAAGCGTTAGCAAGTATGTAGAAAAATCAGAACCCTTATACGCTGCTGGTGGGGTTGTAAAATGGTGCAGCCACTTTGGAAGACAGTCTGGCAGTTCCTCAAAGGATTAACAGAGAGTACCATATGACCAAGCAATTCCACTCCTAGCTATAACCCAAGAGAAATGAAAACATATACCCACGCAGAAACAAAAAGAAGAAACCCAATACTATGGATCTTCTCCTTAAATTGGAAGGGTTGCTTTATGATGGAGTGGGCATCAGGGCCACTCCACAGACCAAGCACAGCTCCAACATGTCCCTGATAGAGAGGCCAGACAAAATGGAAGCTGAAAGTGAAATGGGCCACTGATGACAGAGGCTTCATGGTCAGTGAAATAATAATACAGAAATGGAGTTTCCTGGCTAACACTGCTCTAGCTGTCAGCCCCCTCAGCACATCCTCAAGCTGATACTGTACATTTACATTAGCTAAACTTTCAGATTGGAATCTGAGAGGAGCATTTGTCAGCCACTATGTGGACAATGAGAATATCTACAAGGACTTCATCAATGTCCTTAGTGGCAGACTTTAGCTAGACAGCTAGATGCTAGATAAAGAGAACATTTATGTTTTCTTAGATGAGTATAAAGAAAAAAAAGTTACTTGAAAAGATGCTGTGGCATAAAACCTAAACCTGTATTTCGTAGGGACTCTTGTGAAGATTAAAAGAGATGACACATAAGAGGTGCTTAACACAGTGAATGAAACATAAGAAATGTTCAGTGTATTTAACTATTTCAATAAGGCTGAATTTGATGAGCATCCTAACAGTATATAAGCACACCCTGGGAACAATGAGGAGAAGGATTTTCAGTGTGATTGAAGGGATTAAAGAAGACGTTGGAGTGAAAGCAATATTTGAGCTAAATTCTGAGGGGAGACAAAGGTTTTGATGAGCTGAGATAGGGGAAGAGGATTTCAAATAGAGAGAACATGAGGAAAGAAGCATAGTGTACATTTAAAGCAAATATTCGAGGAAACAGGAAAGTGTGCATGTGTGATGAGACATCCTCACATTTCCTAATTCATTTTCCATTCCTAGTAATGAAATCAATGTAATTATCTTCTCAGGAAGCATTCTGATGGAATCTCATCTCTATACTGCTGTTCAAGTACATTAAGTACTCAAACTTACCTAGGGTTTATAGCTGAAAGAATAATTAAGAAAGAAAAGAAGGAAGATATAGATAGATAGATAGACAGACAGACAGACAGACAGATAGATAGATAGATATAATTGGCTTATCATTGGATTTTCAATTGAGAGACAGTTCTTCCTCTTTTTATTACTGTGGAATTAGCCTCTCTGGTAAGAGACTTATATACTTAATAGAAGCAAATAACTGAAATTCCTATTTTAATTTTATGAGGGACTGTTGAATAATCTCCAGGTCTTAGTTACCAAATATCCTCCTTCAGCCTTTAACTCCCCAATCCCACTTCATTCTCTAGGAGTTAACACTGCTACCTGTTAAGTGTGCATCCTTTTTTGCTTTTTTCTGTACATTTACATACATATGGGTATTCATATTACTCCACAACTAGCTTTTGGTCACTTAATGCTTTTGGTCACTTAATGATGCATCTTTAAGTTATTTATTTATTTATTTTTGTGAGGAAGATTAGCCCTGAGCCAATATCTGTGGCCAATCCTCCTCTTTTTAATGAGGAAGATCGGCCCTGGGCTAACATCTGTGCCCATCTTCCTCCATTTTGTATATGGGATGCTGCCACAGCATGGCTTGATAAGTGGTGCATAGGTCCGCGCCCAGGATCTGAACTTGTGAACCCCTGGGCTGCCAAAGCGGAGTGCGTGAACTTAACCATTATGCCACTGGGCCAGCCCCATCTTTAAGTTATTTTTAAGGTTGCTATGTAGTTAATTTATTCTAATGGGTACTTATTATTCCATAGTATGTATCAATATTTTATTTAAAAATTCCACTTTTGGTGAACATGTATGTTTTTCCAAATTCACTTTTTGGCGTTTCAGGAATGCTGAAACAAACAACCTTGTGAATACACGTATATATACATATCTGAAAGTACTTCTATTGGGCTAGATAGTACCTCTGTGTACAGAGTCATAAAAATGGTATTTCTGAATCAGAGTATGTGCATCTTTGTTGACATATACTGCCAATTTCTCTTTAATTGACTGTACCTGTTTCATTTCCAACTAGTTATGTTCAAATATGCATGATTATCCCACTCTTGCCAACACAAGATATTACAAATCTTTTTTTGTCAAACTCTCATTTCAATTTTCATTTTTCTGATTACAGTGAGGCTGGGTATCATTTTATGTTTGTTTTATTCATTTGAATTACTTCTACTAAATTTCATATCTTTTCAAATTTTTAATGTGTTTGAATTTCTAAACTAAAACGTGGAGTGTGATACATAGTGTGTGTTTGTGCATGCACACACACAAACACACACATATGTGCGGCTCGTAGGTTGTAGGAGAAATTCAGGAAGGAAATATACCAAATGGTTAAACATAATTACTTTTGAAGAGAGTAGTAGGATTTGAGCAGAATAAAGTGTTAAGGGAGATGTCTTTGTTCTTTTAATTTTTTAAGTAAGATGTTAAAAATAAATATTGATATCAAAATATTAAAAGAATAAATCTCACCAGGATGTTTCTAGAATTAGAATTTTTAAAAGTATTATTGCATATTATTATTCCATTTGTATTTAAATGACTCTTACATAAAAAGATTTAAATCTTCAGTTCTGAGAAATTTTATTTTACTTATTTTATTATCCACTTCTCCCACCCAGTAATCATACTTTTTCTGTATTCTCTCTTTCTGGTTCTCCTATTGGATGGCTATTAGAAATCTTGAAACTATTTCCTTGTCTCTTAACTTTTTCTTCTTTATCTCTTTATAACTGTACTTGGAAAGAATACCTTGGCTCAATGTTCCAGTCAACTAATTCAATTTTCAGTATTTCCATTCTACTAGTCATCCCATCTATGAAGGTGAGGTTTCTTTCGGTAAATAGGGTTTTAACGTCAAAAAGAGAATTAAGTACTTATTTTTTCTTCAGCAATCTGTTCCTTTCTTATCCATTAATTTTTTTCTCTGATGATATTAATTATACTATTTCAAAGTTCCCTTCTGTTTACCCTTGGGGTTAGTTCTATTTATTGTTTTTGTTTTCTTCAAATATTTGATGATTCTTGATCATCTGCTCATGTTTATAAAAGAAAGTAGAGGTTCATCAGTCTAGGTGGTTAGAATATATTTTCTTCACCTGAATGATAATTCCTGTGCTGCTGACAGTCACTGCAGTTTTTATTACAGTGTCCCTGGCTTTGGTGTTCCAGAATGCTAGAAAGCCCATCTTAGTAGATTTTCTCTAGGTTGTGAAAATGGCTTGTTTTCTGGCTACATGAGTTCTCAATCCTAGTAGTGCCATATACAGTTCCCTCAAGGGCATTTTTTTGCACTGTGGTTGTGTCTGACAATTGGCTTCATCTGCTATTTGATTTCAAGGATGGATGCCTCAAAATTGCTGTCTATTGATTGAAGAAAATACTCTTTCTAGACTTATTGTAAATGCACACACACACATGCTTCTTAAAAATGCCAGATAAGCTATGACAGAATATTTACTCAATCCCATATGGATGACTGTATATACACATATTTGCTTTAAGTGGGGGAGTTAAACACAGGTGTTCAGGCCTCATCTGGACTCAATCCCTTTGGGTATTCACCATTTTCATAAACATTCTTAGTTATGATAATTGAATAAGTATGCTTAAATATAAATTCACTTTTATAAATAAAATATGTTCAAATGATCACTTTTCCCTTTTATTCACTATAAAACGAAATGTGCTTTCCTTCCTCTGTTTTTTCCTTAATTTCTTTTTCTTCCTTTCTTTTCCAGTCTTTCCTTCTTTCTTTCTTATATATTCATCTCTCGTACACACACACAAAATTTGCACTTTAAATTTAAACAAAAATGGTGACATGAAACGGATCCTTGTTCTCTGTGTCAAATTCTATAGCTTTGTTTTGAGTAGAAATTGAAGGAACTTGCCTGGTCTCTTTGAGTTTTATTTTCCTAAAAGGAAAGTCATAGTAGAAAAGTCTTTCAGTTGTAGATTGCAGAATTGATAAGATTTTGTCATTCTCTTTGAATACAATATCAAATGATACCTTTAGATATATATCTATAGTTTCATATTTTGTAACTGATTTAAATCTTTCATGTGAAATGTCTTCTACCTTTAGATCTTGCAGCAGTGTGTCTTCATTTCAAATGCTTAAAGTATAATTAGATTTTACAGCATATTTCTCTCTTCATTCTCTTTCAGCTGTAATCAGAACTGTCTGAACAGACAGCCATTGAAATGCCTCCAATTTTCCCATCAGAGAACTTCGAGAACCAAGAACTTAAAAACTTCCAAAGGCTCAGGGGTTTTTAATTCTTAAAATTAATATTTTCCCTAGCAAACTAAAACATGTACATCTGCTAGTCTGAATATTTTAATGAGCTAATGTCTACCATATGCCAATTGCAATCTGCACTCAGACTTCTCTGGTGTCTGTAATATTAACTGCTTAGCAGGCATTACCTTCAGCTGTAACCATCATAAACATGCAGTTTGCTATTCAGTTCCCATTTGTCACTATTGTCACTTAAGACTGGAGAGTGGCTGCCCTCTCCCCTCAGCTCTGGAAACTGGTAAAGCTTATTAAAAAGGCTGGAACATTTTTAATCTTCTACAGTTCCTGGCTTTCTCAGCCAATAATATTTCTATGAATACCTGCCATAATACTTGACATTTCTCCTTAATATTTCTCAAATCCATTCTTTTATGTCTACCTCCATGACTGTGACCTTATTTCAGGCAACCATCAACTGTCACCTGGCTCGCTGCAACAGCCGCCTCCTAACCCCCCTGCCTCCAGTCTTGCCTCCTTCAGTCTATGCCCCACATGGCTATCAGAGCATTCTTCATAATGCAGTAAGCTCATTGTTACTCCTTGATCCAACTCTTCCATTGTCTTCAGAATAAGTTTGGAATTCCTTATCATGGCTTCTATGACCTTTGACACTAAAGCGTTTCTTCTCCAACTTCATCTATCATTATTCTCTACTTGCTCTCTTCAGACTCTAAATGTACAAAAGCATAAGTATTCTCACTGTCAAAGCATTCTTCTCTCTAATCGCTAAATCTTTGTATATGCTGCCACTTCTGCCATGCTGTACACTTTTAGCAAGAAATCCCATAATCATCAGCTGTTGCCTTCTCTATGTGAATCCAAAGTACCCTGCATTCACCACACTTTGTTGTAATTGTCTCCTACCATTGAAGGTAAACTGTTTGTGGGTCAGGATTAAGCATTATTCACCATTGTTTCTCAGTCCTTAGCAGAGTTTTGACTTATAGAAGGTGTTCAATAAGTGTATCTGTGGATGCTATTTTGAGTTAAGCATATTTCTGGAGTTTTACCATCCTTGAAAACCACCTGAATAGCTACTAAAGATTTCCTACCCAAATGAATTTCTTTACATTTTATGAATGGATTCAATCACAAAAGTATTCTTTATGATCTTACAAGACCCTATACTTAGATCTGATTTAAATAACCACATTTTATGGAAATAATATAATTTTAATAAATGAATAAGCATCATGTGGTAATAAAAAAAGTGAACATTTGAAGAACTACTGGAATAATGCTATTGAGTTTATACTATCTTCCAGGAAACATGCTCAGTACTGGAGCTACAAATATAAATAAAACATGGTCTTCATTCATTAAAGAGTCCAGGCCAACATGGAGATCTTTACTCACAAAATAGTCCTGATAAGTAAAATAGTGATACTGATTATAATAATGATAATCATGGTAGCTAACATTTAGTGAGTCCTCACAATGGGCCAAACTCTCCGCCAAGTATCCTAGTTTAGTGTATGGACTCATTTAATATTCACAGCAACCCTGTAAGCTAGGTTCTACTGCTTTTCCCATTTTAATGACTGTTGCTACATTGGAGTGGTTTGAAGGAAGACTGTGAAATAAAAAAGTGTCTATTCAACTCTTAATAAGGTTTGCTATGAAGAGAAGCAGAGAAATGCAATATTACACAGAAGGAGATGTGGGAATAAGGAGAGAGGTGTAATAGAGTCGATGAGCTCATAACACGGGAAATGTTTGTCAGGAAGTAGGATGAATAAAATTGAAGTTTGGGAGGCAATATCATTATTTTTGATGAATAATAATAGTCAAGTAATTGGATAGATACAAACAATTATTTGCAGCAGACTGTGGTAAATACTCTTGTACTGGGAGTGAAGTGGAGATGTTACAAAACCCGGTCTTTATGTATCACTTGTCATAAGGCCTTACCTGACGTACAAACAGATAGCTATTCTGTTCAAAGTATATTTTTAAACAACATTTTATCTAAATGTTGGGCTACGTACACATTAAAATTTTGACATTTGTCCTTGAAAGTAAAATATTGATATTGGGTTTATCAAGTCACAACACACATTTATATACATAATACATTATTTAGTTTAAGTACATTAGAATCTCTAAGCAAAATCTATTTTAGAATGCGTTTTCTTATATTTTACTGGACTTTATTAAGTAACTTCTCAGTATTGTAAAGGAAAGGACACACACACGTACAGAACACATACACACACTTACAGCCATTTGGAGAAGACTGTCTGACTTCAGATATAGAACATCGTAAATTTTCCAGCACATTTTAGAGGTAAGAAAGACCTAGGGAATTTCAGTGACTTACTTTAAATGTCACTTAGTTTGTGGTAAATTTGAATCTCCTCCAATTGTTCACACAATAATGTACACACAATTAATGTGTGTACATTAATCCTTTCCCAACCATGAATTCACTTTTGGAACTTTAAAACATATGTGGATTCGTTTATGTATACACTATCCTTAGCAGTAAGACTTCTAACGAGTAAATGCGAGGGAGTCTGAGTTACTGACTAAATGAGTCATTGTTGTTCTGCAGACAGACTCATGAAATGGGATGTACCTCTGAGTCACTTTCATTTTCACCTTTGTTCTTCTGCCTGTGGCGTGTTAGCCATCAGTCACATTCATTCTCTCTCATGAAAATATATTGTTGTTGCCCTTCAGCTCTCTCCTCATAGCTTGGAAGCCCCGGGAGACGTTTAAAAGACAAAGATCAATCTGGCTTTTAGAATGTTAGCAGATTGCATTAACCCCTGATGCACACTGGAATCACAGCAGGAGGTAATGGACCTCTCAATCCTAAGGCTTAGAAGTTGACTTTTTTTAAGAACATATGACCCAAGTCACCCTATCCATTCCCACAGCAGCATCTATCACATAATAATCAATTTCAACTTACTGAGTAACCAGGTGAATCCACAGAGATGCAATCCATAAGTTACACCACAGAAAAGAGTCTATTTGTGTTGTGTTTTTGTAGCCACACAGTTGCACATCTTCCTGCAAGGATGACCTTAATATCACCACTTGGCAGCCAACTATACCTTCTTCATGGGACTCTGGTATGTTGGTTGTACAGCTCTAATCTCTAGATAAGTTCAGTGGGACAAAAATTAAAAAATTAAAATTTCAGAGGCCAGCCTGGTGGCATAGCAGTTAAGTTTGCACACTCTGCTTTGGTGGCCCGGGGTTCGCAGTTTCGGATCCTGGGCGTGCACCGACGCACCGCTTGTCAAGCCATGCTGTGGTGGCATTGCATATAAAGTAGAGGAAGATGGGCACAGATGTTAGGCCAGGGCCAGTCTTCCTCAGCAAAAAGAGGAGGATTGGCAATGGATGTTAGCTCAGGGCTAATCTTCTTCACAAAAAAACCCACAAAAACAAAACAAAACAAAACAAAAAATTTCAGCTAAACAGAGCCAGGTTCCCCTGGTACAAGTTTATGTATCTCAAGTCATACATATACTGTCTAGAAAAATAATATTAAGTTTACACGGATATGATACAATTTAAATACACAGTTCTGCAAGGGAAAACCCTCTAAATGATAGCCAACAAATAGGCTACATTGGAAAATAGGTTTGAAAGATTCAGGAGTGTCTTTTGTCCTTAGAATACATTTCAAAGCAATAAGGCTCACCATAGTCCATTTCCAATATTTCCTGAAGCTCCTATCAATATACTAACTCAAAAAGTGAATAAATAAAAAGAACTAAACAAGTGAATTAAAATCTTTTTAGTTGAAAGATCGTTCTGTGAAAGAGAAAGCTAAAAAGCAGTGAGTTGCCTATTCCACAAAAATAATAGTGTCTTTTCTTTTATGCAGTCATGTGGTGCTCAGGTAACCCACACAATATTGAGCATAGAGTAAATAAACACTTAAGCTGCTGCTGTCAAAATCACAGGAAATATCACTATGCTACATGTGATGTTTGGATTCCAAGAATTAATTCTTAATGATATAAGGATGCATGTTATAGAGAAAGAGAGCTGCAGTATTGCTCAGCCATTTCTATTACCTTGAAATGCAAGCAGACTGAGTGTGCCAAGCAATTTACAGGGAAATAAGTCCTTTTCCAGAAAACAAGTTATTTGTTATATAGTACCTTAATATTTTGCTTTAGCAACATCCAAGAACTCTCTTGGCTGCTAATGTGATAAGCAAGAACCTTAGAAAAGAAACTCAGAGGGGCCGGCCCAGTGGCGTAGTGGTTAAGTTCACTCGCTCCGCTGGCGGCCGGGGGTTTGCGGGTTCGGATCCTGGGCATAGACCTACGAACCGTTTACCAAGCCATGCTGTGGCGGCATCCCACATATAAAAGTAGAGGAAGATGGGCACGAATGTTAGCCCAGAGCCCATCTTCCTCAGCAAAAGGAGGAGGATTGGCAATAGATGTTAGCTCAGGGCTGATCTTCCTCACAAAACAAAAGAGAAGAAAAGAAACTTAGAGATAAGGCATATAGTAAATATACGGGTTCTAGAATGAACAAAAACTACTCCATTTGCAGCACACGGGTGATATATTGTTGGCAATTTGTCAATGAGATGGAGCTGGAGGCGGATATTGAAACCTTTCATATGTCTTTCATGGTTCATCTATATCATAGGTCAATACTATGTAAAGTATATGTAGTCTAATGTTTTAAAGTTCATCCTCTATAGATCCTTTTGTGCTCTTTATGATGATCTCAGATAAAAATCCTTTGAAATACTAGATTCATGGATTCTCTGGAACATTCTTGAAGTTAGTGCCCAGAATAAACACAACTACAGATGAGCAACATCATTCTGAGTGCTGGCTTATTATAAAGGTGACACATATCCATGGTAGACATTTAGAAAATATATATAAACAAAATTAAGAAAGTGAAAGGGGTCTGTATTCTTTGCATCTGGAGATGCTGATGTAAATCTTTCCCACCTTTATTGCTATGAATATATTCATTTCTATTAATTTACAATATTAATAAAATATACTTATGACTGAATGTACTATACCATTCATTAAATGAAAATATTATATATTGATGCTATTTATTTCTAAACAATATATAATCTTATATATCATTTAATTTTTTAAAAACAACATGTTAATAAATGACAATCCCCTAGTCATATGAGCAAGTAAATGGGTGATGAAAACACACAAATTGCTAAGGGGAAAAAAGTATGATACCTTTAAAATATATACGTATATATTTTTTCCTCATATATGTATTTATGAGAAAGAGAATCTCTGACCAGATTGTTTGCAATGAAGAGAATCATGCTTTTAGAAAGTTATTTGGGATTAATAAAATTATGTCATACAATAAAGATTTTAAATCTAATATTATAAGTGATATAACAAAACTGCATGTATATATGTCTCAATGATATAAACAGTGAGAAAACGGGAAGAGATAGAAATATTTGGATAAACTAATAGACTGAAAAATGCCACTTAGTATACATATAATCTCCAACTAGAAAAGTAGATGTATACAGTTCATTCAAACTTCAGGAGGCATAATGGTCCAAAATTTCTAGGAGGGAAGTGATGACTTGAAATTGTTAGCAAGTGCCACGGTCTGCATTAAAATGTGAAAGTAACAGAGGAGGAAACACCAACTTATCTTGCTGCTACGTGAAAGATTACTGAATATTTGTGAAGATAATTAAGAATATGTGTTATTTTTCTGAACAGGTCTTCAGCACTGATGCGATTGGTCCATTATAAAACTGCTTATTGATTGTATATTCATTTGAAATGGGTGGAAATAACTTTAAGGCAGCAAAGCTCAAGCTAATTATTTTTGGAGTCAATGCTCCAGTGGACTTCAAGAAAATCCCATAATTCTCTAGAATCCTAAACATTTTTCTTTTGTGGGGAAGGGAAATTAACCTCTCGTTCCTTGAGTTAAATTTTTCAAAAATGAATATCTTTCCCTAATTGAGGACATAATTAAAATGTTTAATTTATTAAGTTACACAGAAAAATGATTTAACAGAAAAATTGCATCAAAAGTTTTGCTAAATCTGTACAATGCTGTTATTGACTTACTGTCATTCTATGCTTATCTTATGTTTGAGATCTTATTTCCTTCAAGCAAGATTTTATTCCTTCAATTCATGCATGGATCAACATACGGTCAAAGCATTGAATAGCTACCAAAGAAGGATATATGCTTAACCACATAGAAAATTTAATTAATAAATGATCCTCACTTTACATTGAAAGAATAATTTTTGCTTTAACAAAAATGAACTGATTTATGAAGAAATTAATCAATGTACTCTTGATTAAACATATTAGAAACTATGGAATTAGGCCACATATAGCACTTAAGCTTTCTCTTCAGTGGCAATAGATTAAAATATTGAACCATCCACATAACTTTGGGGTTGTGCTTTAAGTCAGTTCAAATCCCCTACTTACTAGACACTTGCTCTCAGGAAT
Source organism: Ceratotherium simum simum (assembly GCF_057802395.1). Taxonomy (NCBI): domain Eukaryota; kingdom Metazoa; phylum Chordata; class Mammalia; order Perissodactyla; family Rhinocerotidae; genus Ceratotherium; species Ceratotherium simum. The sequence goes on along the minus strand of NC_141928.1, from coordinate 31,070,163 downwards.
CATCAGAGAAATACTTCAAAGCATGGCTGGCATCACTGAATGATGATGTGGCATAAAAGAAAGTTATAGGAATAAATATGAAGCTGACTCCAAAACACTTGAGTTGAGCAATTCCTTATTCCAGGCTTCAAACCTCCCTGATGAAGCAATGGAAATCAATCATTTCCTCAGCATGAAGCTTGACCTTCACAAAAGGGTTAAATGATTTGCTGCAACTTTATAAAGAGGTGCAAAGAGACCTTCATTAATAGTCCACTCAGCTTATAAGTCATGTTTTCTACCAAAGTGATCTTGAAAGAACCTTCAAAGGAACAGAGATCAGAATCTAATTAAAATAGCATCCAATGAGCAATCCTTGATTCAGTCTTTTCAAAATTTCCACAAAAATATACAAATGAAGACACAGAGAGAGGTGAAACCTCATCAAAATACTGAGAAATAATACTGTCTTTCACTAGATTCTTGAAGAAAATTCCGCTAAATATATGATCTATAGAGTTGAATAAAGAATAATAACTCTTAGAAAATTCATGATTTAATGCCTAAAAGAGAGCAAACTTGTCTCCCAGAAAGAAGGTAGGGAAACCCACTCTTTTCCCACTAGATGAATCCTGATTCAAAGGCTCAGGACATCCTTTTCTCTATATATACACCCAGAATAGCAACTGAAGTGCATATTAAAACATACATTCCTGAGCTTAATCCAAGAAGTTTTAAATAAAAATATGTGGGTTTAGAACATAAAAACAAATGTTTCCAATAAACACCCTGGGTTATTCTTAGGCACACTAAAGTCTGAGAACCACTACCTTATATCATGACAATTCTTTTTTACAAAAGTAAAAGTAAAAAAAAAGTAGTATACAGGTAGTATAAACTCTGACCACAGGAATAATATTTCTGTTGAATTTTCCCCATCTGCCATCATCATTTAGCCCTCAGATTCTGTTTATATCTAGATTTCATGAAGACTTTCTCTATTAAAGTTGACATAGAATTCCACGAGGAATCTTATTTTTCAATACTTATATCTAAAGCCCCATCCATCTGGCATTCAAGTCCCAAGAAACAATTAACTTCACATTAGGTTATAGAGAATAAATAAAGATTAAAATATCATCAGAAAGCATATGCCTTAACAAAAGATAAAAATTTGCTGGAGATTCAATTTAAGACCAGGAGTAGCAATTTCTTATCACACAAGCTAGGAAGTGAGTTTTGTGGTGGCCCCATTCAGATTAACAAAATTAGAAGAGCCAGCTGTCCCTTGACTTTGTAAAAAGGTTATTTCCCTCATATTAGTCATAGAGAAAAAAATGTATAAAGCCTTCCGTATGATCTAATGGGTTTTTAAGACTGTGGTCTCCTGTAGTCACATAATGTGAAGACACATTAGAAGAGCTAAGACCCTGGTGTCTTCATCTCTAGACGATGTCTGTACACTTCCAACTACAGATGTTGTTGTGTCATTGAAAGCATATATCAGAAAATTCACCAAATATAAACTTTTTGGTATGACTAAGTATTACTAAACTGAAGTTCATGTTTGCGTAGCTCGCCTGCAACTTACCCATGTAGTCCTGGTTAAAGCATATCAAACCAGTTCATAAAAATAAGGGCATTTGTAGGCGCTCTGGATAAAAATGCTTACTGAGACAATCCTCTGGGATGAATCACTCCAATAAGGAGGATTGAAATGAACTGTTTCTGAGGAAATTTCAGTCAGTCAATGATGTGGAGCAGAATGCCGTTGCTCAGGTTGGCTAGAGGCAACACTAGTTTATGGACAGGAAATGCAGTCAGGATAATCCAGTGACAGGTGGTGCTATTCCAGATGAGAGCAACATCTTCCCCCTGACTTCCCCTCGCTGCCCCTGAAACCAAGAGGAACAGGAGGAGATCTAGACAGAATAAATAGATAAATAAATATAAAGCCAAAAAAAAAACCATCAAAACCAAAATCCCTCTGTTTGGTAACATCACTGAAGAAGTAAATCAGTTTAATTTTACTTATTGTGATGTGAATATTTTCAACAAGCATCTCCAAAATTTCTTTGGATCAATCCAAGTAATCATTTAGGAATCAGAAGTGGAAATTTAAAAATTGGTTCACGTTGTGGGTAAGAAGATTTGTATTCATGAAAGACACGTAACTTAAATGAATTATATGTTTCCTCAGACTGGTTCAAGCATTGTCTGAATTTAAAACAGGCTCAAAATTGGTGCCTCTTAAATGTGAGTTGGGTTCTCTTTACAACAGAAAGACCTCATAAATCTATGTGTGTGTGATATTAGTAACTGGGAGTGCATAATAAGTACCTGAATGAATAAAAAGGAAATATAATCCATGAGGAGTAGGTAGAAAGGGCAGAAATACTTGAGAGGAATTAGGACAATGATGTGTTTAAAACAGCACAACCTTTTTACACCCCTTCAACTACAGTTGCAACCTGCAATGCATCAAAAAAATGGGGTTCAGTAGAGAGCTGTGTTATAATTTCCAAGCAAGATTTATCACCATAAATGCCCTGAATGTTCTTAAATATATTTTGATAAATTTTGAGCTCTGGAGTCTGAGTGAAATACATTACTGTGGATATAAATTAAAGATATATGTGTATATGATAAATATTTGCTTAAAGGTTAATTAACCTAATTGAGGAGAGAAAAAAACTTTCCTGGGGGAGGTACAATTGAGATTTCTCTTGAAAAATCAGTAAGATTTCAACATATAGAGTTGACAAATTTCAGAAAATGGAAATAGCACAAGCAAAGCCGTGGACAAGGAAAGAATGAAGTAGAAAAGCAATTCCGAGTCGGGGAGGAATATAGGGTAGGGCTAACAATATGTATTAAGGCTCTTCTGCAAAGTGACAATTCAGGGAGGCAAAATAATCGAGGGTTGGGGCCACTGGAAGCATGCAAGTAACCTTCACAGATCACAGCTCATAGGCACCGGCTGCCCTCAGAGGGTAGCCAGCCAAGAACTGCATGTTCAGGAGAACCTACCAGCTTAGTCAGCTGAATGGGTTAAAATGGAAGAATGTTGTCAGAGAGATGCAGAGGTAAGAGCTGCCATTTTAGCCCAGACATGGCAGGAAAAACATCAGCACCAGGGTGAAAAGGGTTATGCTTCCATATTGGAAGTGGGAACTGAGAGAAGTTCCCTGGGAAATAAGCTAGCCAGAAATGGTCAGTTTAATCCACGCCACCCACCTCTCTTTGGTCCCTTCTTGTACATCTTAATGTAGCTCTGCTTAAGAATTCTTACTTGGCAAGATTCTTTGGACTAACCATGTTTTTATGTTTGTTTTCTGTTAGTGTGAAATTTTAGTGGCCCTCTGTACAATTAGTTGTTAGATCCATGAGCTCTCTGGAATTAGAGTTACTACGACCTAATGATGATTATAATACAATAATGACTACAGTATTGGTATATTTTGATTTTGGAATGCAAGTGTTAGTTCGTATCTACCTAGTAAAAATTTAATGCAATTAAATCATTGATTATAAGCCCAGCATATACAATCATTTTGAAGCTGGGAACAACAATCTGGGTAGGATTCTTAAGTTTCTTTTACCTCCAAAATACTTTCTTAACCCTCAACTCCCCTAAATTTTACAACTTACTTTCCTCTCCACAGGGAAACCTCTACAACGATTTGTCTATGTATTACATCACTCTCTAGTTTCAATCAATCACAGTCTATCGATTCTATTTTTCAACCCTTTCCCCAACCTTACATATCCTCCAGCTATTCTCTATCTATCCTATTTATCTGTCTATCAGCTACCGCTCTATCCTCCAGCTATGTCCTTAATTTGGGCCACTGTCTCTTTTGCTCATGGATTATTGTAATAGCTTCCTAGCTGGTTCTACCTGTTCCCAGGCTTGCTCCCCTATAATCCATTCTCAAATTTTCAGCAAGAATAATTGTTTTCTAAAACTTAAATCTGATTATGCCATAGTCTATTTAAAACTTTGTAATAGTTTTAACTTCTCAATATACCACAACAGGCTCTGACCCCTGCATCCCTCTGGCCATCTCTCTCACCACTACCCTATCACACTTTACCTTCTAGTCAAAGTTGTCATCTTTTACTTATTGCAGCAGGCCATGCTCTCTCATGCCTCTAGGTCCCTCATAATGTGGAGTCGTTCAGTCCTTGCTGCTCTGCCTAATTCCATCTTATTCTACAGACTCACTGAAACATCACATCCTGCAGCCTCATAACACCCTATACAGTCCACATTATAGAAATTGATACTCTATTGTAATTGCCTCTTTGTATCTCCACTAGACTCTTAATTCCAAGATGGCAGGGGCGAGATCTGTCTTATTCATTACAGAATTTTCATCTCCCCTAACCCTGTACTTAACAAATAGTAGCATTCAATGAATGTTTTTTAGTTAAATGAATAAATGAGTGGGAACACAGAAAAGTCCTTAAGGTGTCCAGTTGACTGTGTTCTGCTCAGGATCAATAAAAACAAGTATCAATTCCATGAATGTGATGAAATTTCAGAACACAATGGCCTTAAAGGATAGAGAACCTAGAGGATATTTAAAACACACATGCAAGCACATACCACAAAGTTAAAGACTTCAAATTGCAACAAATGGTTTAATTGCATTTATTTGCTTGAAGCAAATCTAAAGACCTTACAAGCCTTACTACAATTATTATAAGAGATTCTTAATATTAAATGCAAGATCTAAGAAACGTAGGCTGAAATAATTGAATGTGAATAGGAACACATTTGTTCCTATGTGAATAGAAACAAACACTATCAAAAGCCCTTAAGAAATTTCATTTAAAGGTTAACCTTGCTCTTTCCCTTTATTTTCTTCAGATTTAACAAACCAAACAATATTGCAAGCTATCTCCCAGAAAGTAAAAGCAATCACTCAAAACTCAAAATCCATTAAAGAAGATTAAAATAGTACACACTTTTACCATATATCAAAAACACTACCCCTACCTTCACTTTAGGTCCTACTCTGATAACTTGCCTTTTTTCCTTTTTCTTTTGGTGAAAAAGATTGGCCCTGGGCTAACATCTATTGCCAATCTTCCTCCTTTTTGCTGAGGAAGATTGGCCCTGAACTAACATCTATGTCCATCTTCCTCTATTTTTGTGTATGTGGGGCACCGCCACAGCATGGCTTGATGAGCAGTGCGTAGGTCTGCGCCAGGGATCTGAACTCGTGAACCCTGGGCCGCTGAAGCACAGTGCACAAAATTAACCACTACACCACCGGGCTGGCCCCAAGAACTTGCCTTTTGTGTCTCCAAGTCTTCATCAGTGAAGTTCCGACGTAGAAGATACCAAGGTTATTTCATCGGGAATCATGGATAGATGAGGAATTAGGAAGCTGTTTACCAATTAAAGAGTTTACACAAATTATTCCTGACACAATATAATGAATGCTTGACTCTGACAGACCATGCACATTCATCTGGATTTTCAGTGAGTTAGTTTCCTGCTACACTCATTCAGATGTTACACTCACATATTCATATCTTGCTCACTCACTTTTAAAGATTCCCATTCATTTTATATATATTTGAGTAGGCATTCCCACACATAAAGAACTGAAAACAAATCTAGTTATGGAAACTTAATTTTCTCCTAAAATCTTCATTAGAAAACTTTTATAGTACTAGCCCTTTTATATCATCTGCTGCCACTTGAGGAGGATAACAGCAGGTCTGTACCGCAGATGTTAAATAATACCAGACAATATACACGTGACTTGTTTAAAACATTGTGTACTCCAGGGAACCTTTGTTTTGTGTTCTTAAAGCTAGTGTGTCATCCATAGATCTTTAGTCTCAAAGTTCTATGAGTATTATACAGGAACCTGCTGTTTTTGCTGATTTCAGAACGTTGTTTCTGCTAGCTTCAGTTACCTTCCATAACTCACACTTATTAGCAACCACATTCACTTGTCTCCTAGGTGTTTGATTTGTAGTTAAACATTTTTCATATGTTGTAGTTACAATTAAAGATACTGACCTTTAGAACCAGGTGAATTTGACCTAGGATTGAAAAAGTTATTCGTTCCTAGATTAAGCAGGCATAATTTTTAAAAGTGTGATAATAGAACATTACAGAACAGTTTGAAGCTTTGGAGAATGAAGGCAAGAGGATTTTAAATCTCTGTATTTAAATAAAGGTCTCATGGCTTCTGCCCCCTGATTAAATTAAATCAATTGCCTGTAAAACATACTTGCATGCTTAGCATTATCAATTTACTCTCTATTTGGCACGCTATGAAATGTCTCATATCAAAAACTGGCGTAATTTTAATTGACATTGACCCATGTTGACTATGGATTAGCAATTTTGCTTCAGTGAGTGCATGGCGAGTGGGAAATGCCTAATCGCTACAATTTTATTTTAAAATAGGTTGCAGCTAAACTAACCCAGCTAAAAATAGCAACCTGTCATTTGGCATGAACCCTTATTTACTTAACTATGTACAAATGCAGGCTAGGAAACAATGTGGAAAGAGGTAAAGACAACTGAATTCACATTCAGAATTCAGAGCCTATTACTGTATTTGCTATGAACTTGCATGGCCTTGAATGAGACATTTTATATTTCAAGCCCTCAATGTCCACATCTTTAAAATAAGGGTTGGATTGAACCATCCTTAAAGTCCTTTATAGCCCTAAAATGTCCTGACTTTCAATCATTACTAAGATGGCATTTTTAAATTCAACAAGGAAATCACAATATATTCTATTTCTTGAACATGGTTTATTTCTGCCGGAAGCTGTGGATTTGCTCACAGATCTGTCATTTTGATCACATTTTTATGCAAATTTTTATGTGCATGCTGTAATTATTTTAATATAAATAGATACTCTGGGGATAAGATTCTAATGGTATATCAAATAATTTTAATTTAGTTGTTTGAATTTAATATCACTAAAGTTATTGCTGATCAGATGGCACCCAGTCAACTGACAGATTTCTAACACCTGATCCAAATAAACATATGCCAAGGAACTTTTATTCAGAAGCAGATTTGGAGGGTATTTTTTATTGTTTTTCTTGTTTTGACAATTTTTGTTGGCATGGCAATAGAATTGCTTTTGTTTCAGGGTGACATTGACATGGATCTGCTTAAATAAATTAGCATTCCAATATCACATTGACATTTGGTTGGAATAACAAGTTCATATGTCAGTGTGAACTGACCCAAATAATTCCACTAAAGCCCATGAAAAATACAAAGTATATTGTTATGTATGCTTGCTACTAAAATGGAGTAGTAGTGTTGGGTTGACATCCATTGCCCTACATCTTATCTTCTGTATGTGCATTGCTGAGTATCAATAGCACAGGGAGCATAGAGCAAAAGCATAGGTAAAGAGGAGGAATGGAAGCCGTGTTTTATTATTTATGAAGGTATCACTACTGGCACCTTTTCAAAAAGCTATTTTCACTGGAGATTTTACAGGATATAAATCCTTTTACCTAGTTTACAAGGCCATTCATGTTCTGATCCTTGTTCAACTCTTCAGCTTTGTTGTCTATTTCTTCATTTTTCATTTTGTCTCAGCCTCACTGACCTATTTTATTTATAGTTTTCTGAATATGTCTTGCTTTCGTGCCTTTGGGACTACTTGCTGTCTCTTCTGCCTAGCGTGTCCTCCCTTTGTTGTTCACCTGGCAAAATCCTCCTATTCATCTCAATCTCAGCTCCAGTATGACTTTATTCATCCACTCTTTTGTTTAAGCAATATTTACCAAGTAGCTTCAAGTATAAGAGTCTGGTGTAGATGCTGGGAATAGTCCTGAAAGCTTATGATTAAGTGAAATAAGCCGGCAATTACAAATAGTGTAGGAGTTCTATGAAGGGAGATATAGGGGGTTATAAGGAGGCGCAAGTAACCCAAACTGGTAGAGGCAAGGAAGGTCCAATGGATGCTGTGGTGTGCTACCCAGATACACCCTTCAGGACTGAGACAACCGTTCCCCCATCTCCTGAGAGTGTTGGCAACTGACAGCTCATAGCTGAGACGATTTTTTGGAATTGACCTTGGCCAAAGGGAGCTTCTGTGCCCAAGTTTACACCCCCTTCCCTAGGTCAGTTCAATGTAGGGTAGAAGGTATAAAGAGTTGGCCTCTTTGCATCAATCTCAGGCCATTTCAACTTTCTGTAGGATTATCTGAGGCCTCTGACCCAATGGCATCACAGTGCAATTTGTGCCCAATCCAGCTTTCTTCACATCTTTTCAAATATTGATCCTGAGAGCATTCCCCAACAAACTTCCACCTACAAATTTCCATATCAGAGTGTGTTTACCTTGGGACCGACCTAAGACAGAGGAAAGGGTTACAGGAGGAAATAAACATCTGGGATAACAGTTAAAGGATGAGTTGTGGTTAACCAGGTGAAGGAAGTGGGAAAATTCTATATGAAGAGAACAGCATGTGCAAATCCCCAGATGAGGAAGGGAATGCATGCTTTATTTTGTTTGCTTTGATCATTTATAGAACGTAAAGTGAGCAGCAAAGAGAAATGAGGGTAGATATTACGGCAAAATCTGAATCACGAAAGACGACCTCATAAGTTAGTCGTGACTTAGATTGACTCTCTCTGAGGCTTCAACCCACTATTATGCAGGATTTGGTACATCTTTCTGTTTCTTGCATAGAGTCTAGATACCAAAAAGAAAAAAAAACATATTCACGAATGCAGACTTCGCTAAATATATTACAGAGTTCAAGAAGGGCTTTTTATGCATACTGCATAGCACACAGACTCACAAATCCTTCTTTGACATGTTTCTGTCTGTGACAGTTTTTAAGATATTTCTGTAGATGTCATTCCTCCCATCAATAGGTGAAGCTAATTCCCTTCCTCTTGAATGTGGGCTGGAAGTAGTGACTCCCTTAATAATAATAGACTGCAGCAGAAGTTATGCTCTGTGACTTCTGAGGCTAGGGCGAATAGCTTCTGAGTGGTAATATAGCTAGTGGTTAAAAGAATAGCTTCTGCTTTGCTCTCTCTCTTGGATCACTTGCTCTAAGGAAAGCAAGTCACCGTGTTTTGAGGACACTCAGTGAGTGAGCCCTGTGGAGAGGCCCACCTAGTGAGGATCCACTGTGTTGCTTCCAACTTGCCTGCCACATGAACTACCTTGGAAGCAGAGACTCTAGTCTCAGTCCAGGCTTTCGGTGATTCCAGTCCTGTTCCCCTCCTCCTCCCCCTATTGCCAGCCTTCAAGCCTTCCAACTAAGGCTCCAGACACTGTGGAGCAGAAATAAGCTATTCACGGCCTGCCTATCTGAATTCCTGATCCACAGAAACCGTGAGATAATAAATGATTGTTGTTTTTAAAGTACTAAGTTTTGGGGTGATCTGTTTCACACTAGTAAAATGATGCACCCTCCCAAGTCCCCCTAGGCGTTCAAAACACTAACCAAGGATTCTCTTTGTTCTTCTTCTTCTTTGGATCTACCAAGCACTCCCCACTTCAGCTCCTTTAAAGATGCATTCTTATTCTGATCTTCTCTCTTGGCAAGGCATCTTTCTGTTTACCATACTCAATTGCCTAGGTTTACACAGCTGGTAAGTGACTTTGCTATAACTAAAACCATGGCTAAACTCTTAGTCATTACCCTATACTACCTCACTGGCCTGGACAGTGAAGTGCAATGGGAGACCCTTAAGCAGAGGAATGACTATTTATATTCAACATTGTACTGAATATGCTAGTCAATGACATTAGACAAGAAAAAGAAATGAGGTATAAACAAATTAAAGAAGGAGAAAAAGTGATCTTGCATGGAGATGTAAATCGTGTCTACATAGACATTTAGTGTTTCACTCCCCAGCTTTAAAACCAACAATAACAATTTCCACAACCCACTGGAAAGCAGGGTTACAAGTAGAAAGAACTAGTGTTATCTTGACTCCTTTCCTTTTATGTTTTTTAAAAATATTAGTATAGCTAGTGAATTCTTTTTAGGTAGTCTTGGTTGTGGTTAGGAAATAGAGGACTAGTAGTAACCATCTGACTGATTTAGGAAGGAATATATGCAGAGAGATCCCTTGTTTAATGAGATGAGAGTCTCTAATATGGTTTTCTGTTTCTATGTTCTCTGTGTAAACCCCTGCTCATCTTTATTAATTCCATCCCTGACTGATTACAATAAAAGCCTCTGCCCATTAAAAGCATTTTCCTTGACTTTTGGATCAAGCAATAAGGCAGACTAAACTAACATGGTCCCCTTCCCATTCTAACACAAAGAAATAGTGGATAGACTATAAAGACGACAATAAAAATAAAGAAAAACAGGTAACTGAGTTTTTAAAAAAGAGAGAGAAGAAATTCTCTTTAAATCTTTTCTTTTTGAACTCATTATGTATTTTTTTGTTATTATGGTTGTCACAAATGAAAAATGAAACCAAGATGAGACTGTAGCAACACAAGGGGAATTTAGTTAGAAGAGGGCCCTACCATTGGATGAGGATTTAACACTCCTCTGAGGATAAGAAAGGAGGCCATGGAACCATTTGAAGCAAGGAACTGCAACTGAGAATCCTGCATAATTCCAGAATGTTAAAAGGTCTGCCTATTCACTGACAAGAGTAAATCAACAACCCACCCACAAGCCAGGGAAATGACAAGGACATGTTGCTCTACCTAGAAAGGGTTGGTTTCAGGGCAGAAAATTGCCTGCACCAAAGAACAGGTTTAATGATCATGTTTAGATTAACTACATGGTTCAGGAATTTGCAAACCAAGAGATTAAAATAAAAACAATTGCTGAATCATTGCAAGCCTTAGGGAACCCAGCAAGAGAAAAATGTAGAACTGTTTTTTAAATAATGATTTCTCAATGAGGGCACCCCAAAAAGGGAAATAATCTATCCTAATGGAGATTCTCCAGACCCACAAATAAAAAGATTAGTGTCTCTAGAAAAACTAAGTTGAAAGAAAATCTGAGGCCATGAAATAAATATTTCAAAATTTAGATGGATAAGAAAGGAATTGATATAAAGGAAATGAACAGGTGGATGTGCAAGAGAGCATCTAAAACTGAATACTTTATATTTCTTGAAATTAAAAAATCAGTGAAAAATTTAAATAGATATGACAATTTGTGAACTAAAAAAAAGAGATCTGAGGACAATACACAGCTTAGAGCAAAACAGAAATGTCCTGGAAGAGAAATCTGACAGTGCCAAGCTGGAACTTACACTGAGATAATAACTTCTGTACAACAGAGGAGTTTTTTTTCCAAATCCAGGGGAGTTGATGTAACCCTATCTACTACCCCACCATAGGGATAGTACATCCCTCGGACAGATGTACTAGGTAACTATATGAAACATACAAAGAATAGGCATGGATATTTCTTAGGTTTTGGTATTGAAAGGATTTAATAGCAGCCCATTAGGTACAATAGTAGCTTAAATTACAGAAGTGCACTAAACGTTCTGTGCCTAACTAAAATCTGACATTTGAACAATGGCTGCTAGAAACTCTGAGACTAATCTGCCTTAATATACCAGTCTTCATCAAAAGAAGAGACTACACTGGTGTAGATGAGGGAAGTGAATTGAAATAACTACCATGCTACACAAAAGTGTATCAGAATGTAATGCAAAATCAAGAAACATAAAAGTAAACACAAGATAAGCAGAAAAGCAATATCCTTAACTGCATTTGCCCAAACATTTCTCTAATTTCTTCTTGGGGCAGAATTGGAAGTTACAACCACATCGGAAAGTTGTCACTATGTTAAAAAATATTTTATATATTTATGTAAAATACAGTGTATATTAAATTATATATAATTTGTATTTATTCTTACTGTTCATTATACTTTCTATTTATATTAACCACATAATCTGTTTTATTGTCATTATTTGCTTTGAGTTAAAAATAAATTCTTCTGCTATTATTAAAGGAAATAACTAAGCCATGTAGACAAAAATGAAAATTACAAGTTGCTGTTTCTCAGAGAAGAGAGCCAGTTCAGGTAATCTTATTACACTTGTCCCATAATTCTCACCTGTGACCTTGAGCTCTTAAAACATATCATTAGGAAACAATCAGAATGACTATATAATCTTTTCTATGAAATATACTGCTCTGTGAAAATAGTAAGAATGGCAAAACATGAAAATCACCAGGGACTTATCCACTGATGGATTAATGAATATATTCTTTCTCATTGAGATTATATTGAGACAATTGATTATTTCATATTTATAAAAGAAAATATCTTTGGGTTGTTACTAAGGAACTCATTAGGCATCAGTGAAAGCAAAATGAATATACTGGACAAAGGACGGAAGAGCTAAGCTCAAGGTACAGCTCATCTCTAGCTGGATCTGTGTTCACCCTAATTAACTCCATGCACCTCTGTCAACTTTATAGATACTGTGTATGGCCTTATAGAAATAACCATTTGAGAAAGAGGTCTAAATAATATTTGTATCCTCTATTTGCCATCTCCTTTCCTTATGCAATTATTTATTTTACTATTTTTTAAATAAAAAAATAATAGATATCTTCTGACTTTTTCAATATCTCAAACTCACTAAAAATGAGAGAAATAAATACAGCTGTTACTGCAAATCTGCAGCTATTCTGTAAGGATGGTCCTCATATATTTTCATAATTTGGTTCTGTCTGGTTTGGCAGATTGCAAACTCTTCCAGGTCCTGGATTTTGCAATTTTATTCACATTCAGTACTTATAAACTTCAGCATTATATTAAAACATATATCTAAGGCATATCATATAGAGAATTTTTGTGCATTCTCAATTATAGTTACACCATAATTTTAAAAATCAGTCTAAACTTTAGCATTGTGTTTATTAAATTGCCCATCCTAACTACTCACCTCTACTACCTATGTATTTGCAAAACATTAAGCATGAAATGATAAACCATCTTGTTATATTATCTTTAAAGAGACAATTATCTCTCATTATCTTTAAAATTAGCTTTAAAATATAGAAAATCATTAGTGGTTTGACTCCATTTGGCAATCGAGGACAGGGGCTTTGGTATTTAGTTGGAATAAAGTAAAATCAGAAATGAAAGAGGAGAAATTACAATGGACACCTCAGAAACACAAAAGATTATAAGAGACTACTATGGAGAGCTGTATGCCAACAAACTGGAGAATCTGGAAGAAATGGATAAATTCTTAGAATCATACAACCTTCCAAAACTGGATCAAGAAGAAATAGAGAATATGAATAGACCAATCACCAGTAAGGAGATTGCAACAGTAATCAAAAACTTCCCCCAAAATAAAAGTCCAGGACCAGACGGCTCCCCTGGTGAATTCTACCAAACATTCAAAGAAGACTTAATATCTATCCTTCTCAAACTCTTCCAAAAAATTGAAGAGTGGGGGAAGCTCCCTAACTCATTCTACGAAGCCAACATTACCCTGATACCAAAACCAGTCAAGGACAACACAAAAAAAGAAAATTACAGGCCAATATCACTGATGAACATCGATGCAAAAATCCTCAACAAAATACTAGCAAATCGCATACAACAATACGTTAAAAAGATTATACACCATGATCAAGTGGGATTTATTCCAGGTATGCAGCGATGGTTTAACATTCGCAAATCAATCAACGTGATACACCACATTAATAAAATGAAGAATAAAAATCACATGATCATCTCAATAGATGCAGAGAAAGCATTTGACAAGATACAGCATCCATTTATGATAAAAACTCTGAATAAAATGGGTATAGAAGGAAAGTACCTCAACATAATAAAGACCATATATGAGAAACCACAGCTATTATCATCCTCAATGGTGAAAAACTGAAAGCTATCCCTCTAAGAACAGGAACCAGACAAGGATGCCCACTGTCACCACTCCTATTTAACATAGTACTGGAAGTCCTAGCCAGAGCAATCAGGCAAGAGAAAGAAATAAAAGGGATCCAAATTGGAAAGGAAGAAGTGAAACAGTCACTATTTGCAGATGACATGATTTTATACATAGAAAACCCTAAAGAATCCACCAGAAAACTTTTAGAAGTAATAAAGGAATATGGTAAAGTTGCAGGATACAAAATCAACATACAAAAATCAGTTGCATTTCTATACACTAACAACGAAGTAGCAGAAAGAGAAATTAAGAATACAATCCCATTTACAATTGCAACAAAAAGAATAAAATACCTAGGAATAAACTTAACCAAAGAGGTGAAAGATCTGTACACTGAAAACTATAAACATTGCTGAAAGAAATTGAAGAGGACGCAAAGAAATGGAAAGATATTCGGTGCTGTTGGGTGGGAAGAATTAACATAGTTAAAATGCCCATACTTCCTAAAGCAATCTATAGATTCAATGCAATCCCTATCAAAGTTCCGACAACATTTTTCACAGAAATACAACAAAGAATCCTAAAATTTATATGGAACAACAAAAGACCCCAAATAGCTAGAGGAATCCTGAGAAAAAAGAACAAAACTGGAGGTATCACACTCCCTGATTTCAAAATATACTACAAAGCTATAGTAACCAAAACAGCATGGTACTGGCACAAAAAGAGACACACAGATCAATGGAATAGAATCAAAAGCCCAGAAATAAACCCACACATCTATGAGCAGCTAATCTTCAACAAAGGAGCCAAGAACATACAATGGAGAAAGGAAAGTCTCTTCAGCAAATGGTATTGGGAAAACTGGACAGCCACATGCAAAAGAATGAAAGTAGACCATTGCCTTACACCATAAACAAAAATTAACTCAAAATGGATTAAAGACTTGAATGTAAGACCTGAAACCATGAAACTTCTAGAAGAAAACATAGGCAGTATGCTCTTTGACATCAGTCTGGGCAACATATTTTCCAGCACCATGTCTGACCGGGCAGGAGAAATGATAGAAAACATAAACAAATGGGACTACATCAAACAAAAAAGCTTCTGCACAGCAAAGGAAACCATCAACAAAATGAAAACACAACCTAACAATTGGGAGAAGATATTTGCAAACCATATATCTGATAAGGGGTTAATCTCCAAAATATATAAAGAACTCATGCATCTCAACAACAAAAAAACTAACAACCCATTTAAAAAATGGGCAAAAGACCTGAACAGACATTTCTCCAAAGAAGGTATACAGATGGCCAACAGGCACATGAAAAGATGTTCAACATCATTAACTATCAGGGAAATGCAAATCAAAACTACAGTGAGATATCACCTCACGCCTGTCAGAATGGCTATAATTAACAAGACAGGAAACAACAAGTGTTGGAGAGGATATGGAGAGAAGGGAACTCTCATACACTGCTGGTGGGAGTGCAAACTGGTGCAGCCACTATGGAAAACAGTATGGAGATTCCTCAAAAAATTAAGGATAGAACTACCATACGATCCAGCTATTCCACTGCTGGGTATTTATCCAAAGAACATGAAAACACCAATGGGTAAAGATACATGCACTCCTGTGTTCATTGCAGCGTTATTCACAATAGCCAAGACTTGGAAGCAACCTAAGTGCCCATCAAGGGACGAATGGCCGAAGAAGATGTGGTATATATACCCAATGGAGCACTACTCAGCCATAAGAAACGATGAAATCCCGCCATTTGTGACAACATGGATGGACATCAAGAGTATTATGCAAAGTGAAACAAGTCAGAGGGAGAACGTCAAATACCGTATGATCTCACTTATTAAGTAGTAGATAATAACAACAACAAGCAAACACATATAGACAGAGATTGGATTGGTGGTTACCAGAGGGAAGGGGGTGGGGGAGGGTGGCAAAAGTGATAATTAGGCACATGTGTGTGGTGATGGATTGTAGTTAGTCTTTGGGTGGTGAACATGAGAACATGATGTAATCCATGCAGAAATAGAAGTATAATGATGTACACCTGAAATTTATACAATGTTATAAACCAATGTTACCACAATAAACAAACAAAAATAATAAATAAATAAATAAATAATAAAAAAAGAACACAAGGTGCTGGCCTGGTGGTGCAGCAGTTAAGTGCGTGCACTTCGCTTTGGCAGCCAGGGGTTTGCAGGTTTGGATCCTGGGCGCACACCGACTCACCCCTTGTCCAGCCATGCTGTGGCAGCTTCCCATATAAAGTAGTGGAAGATGGGCACGGATGTTAGGCCAGGGCCAGTCTTCCTCAGCAAAAAAGAGGAGGATTGGCATGGATGTTAGCTCAGGGCTGATCTGCCTCACAAAAAATAAATAAATAAAATAAAATAAAATAAGAAGAACATGAGCCAGATATTTGGATTTTAGCCCTGGCTCTTCCATTGTGGGGCTTTGGACAAGTCACTGATTCTCTCCGGGCTTCTTTCAATTATCTGTGAAATGAGGTTCTAGACTCTCAGAAATACATCTATGGTTTCTTCAAGTCCTAAAATATTATGGAGGTCCTTAAAAAACAATATGAATAGTGAAAATTTCATGTATAATGCTAGGCCTATGTGAAAATGAAAGTGAAAAGATATATAAGCTTCTGTCGAGTTTTTTGTTGAGTTTGATCAACCTGTGTCTCTCAGTCTCTCTGTGTAGTACGTGAAGGTTTCTTCAAGTAAGAAAATTCACAGTGCTAAGTATCTCAAAAACAAAATATCCAGACAGTAGGGACCATAGTCCCTAAATACCGTGACATTCTTCCAACATGGGAAACTATACCTACTTCACTTACCTTTTTTCAGAGAACAAAAGAGAAAATATTGAAAAGGGTAAGCGCAGAATAACAACGAAAATACTAAAGTGCATTAGATACATGGATTCTTACTCTACATTCAAATCTCTCCAATTTTAAAGAAATGTAGAGTGTTCTCACGCAGTATGATGTATGTTGAAGTAAAGATTGTAAGAAAGAAAGCAATAGTAAATAAATATATGTAAATAATATAAATATTGATTTATATTAATATTATATATGTATCATGTGTATGTATATATATACAATTTCGTGAATTTGCATGACTGATGGTGTAGGCCAAACTCCTGATGCAGGGGTCTGGGATGAGCAGCCTTCAGCACCAGGGGACCCAAGTGTTTCTCATACCAGGACTCCTCTGCTGGCCCTAGCAGATCTCCCAAGATTGCGCAAGATCAGATTTCCTCCTGGAAGTGCTATCTTGGCTGCAGAGCCTGGGGCCCGATTCAGCCCTTCTCTGAGCTGCCACTAACACTCAGTGCATCCCAGCCCATCCTCTCCCTGCCCCTGCATCAGGACCTGAACTTACTACCCCTACACACCCGAGGTCACTTAGCGCAAACTGTGGGCTTCAACTGTGTCCTGTTTGCCTTTCTGGGAAACCCCACACTCCACCCACACGGACCAGGCCCCGCCCCGGCCCACAGGTATCCTCCATGGTCTTCAAGAGAGAGCCTCCTGCTGCCAAGAGCACTAGAAATCCAGCAGAAACCAGTGGACATTGATGACTGGATCTATAGAATGACGGGTAAGTTGCCCCTCATCTCTGTACCTCATTTTTCTCATATGTAAAATGGAGATAACAAGAGTGCGTGCCCCGTATTTAGGGCCATTTTGAAAATTAAAAGTGTTAATATATGCAAAGCAGTGCCTGGAACATAGTAAACTCTAAATAAATATTAAGTGTAGTTCTCTTGATGCCATCATCAATTGCCATTTATTCCTGAAGGTAAGAAATTACCCATTGGATTTGTGTAGTCAAGTAACTTAGCACATTGACCTGGTTAACACTATTTAATATAATCACCCATGGTCAGTTTTGCATCTAGGAGACAGGAGAAGTTACATTGTTTTATAATTTATACTACTTCATGAAGAAGGGTCTATGAGAAAGAATCACTGAACAGATGGACTAAACTTGTTTTCTGAGGAAATATACAAGAGTGGTTCCTGGAGAAATGAAATTTACTTAATTCACCTGGAAACCTAAGACAAGCATATGTAGAACCAGTTGGTACAGTGGTCTGCCACATAAGTTTTGTTTTCCTGCCTTGAGGTTGACGATTCTATGTGGCATTAAGGCATACTGATCTCACTGCAAGGAACCACACTGACATCCTTGATGAATGTCACTCAACCACTGTGTTGGGAAACCAGTGTCACAGTATGGACGAGAATAAGACACACTGAAAATTTTCTAGAACACGGAGATAGAAAAGATAGTCTAAAAAAAGATGTTTTCCTAATATGTAAACTTCTTTCCATTTCTTGAATAAATTGACATTGGTTTGTAAATTATTTTGCTACAATTTTGGATAAGACTTCTTATTGGCCTATTTAGAATTTTCTCATTTACTATCATAATTCACAACTATCTACAGTTTAATATTGAAAGTTTTTTTCCAGGCTTTTTCTATCAGATGTACCTTATCATTATAAACCATTATATAGTTTTCTGTATTTCTTTGTGCTCTGGAATTATAGTATTGAATTATGATTATTATAGTATTAAAAATATTATATTAAACTTAGAAGTTTAAATTAATGTGTTACCTAAGCTACTTGCTCAGAATTTATCTTAATATTTTCTTCATATAGTTTTCTATATTTATCATCTACATTTCTTAGAGCAAATTTTTAATAGTGTTTTGAATACAACACGCAATTTTAGATACTTATTGTATCAGTCAGGGTTCTCCAGAGAAAAAGAACCAAGAGAGTGTGTGGGGGGTGTGTGTGTGTGTTTGTGTGTGTAGAAAGAATTTATTTTAAGAAATTGGCTCATATGATTGTGAGGGCAGGCAAGTTCAAAATCTGCAGGATAGGTTGGCAGCCTAGAAACTCAGGTAGGATTTCTGTGTTACAGCCTTGAGTCATAATTCCTTCTTCTCCAGGAAACCTCAATTATTGTTCTTAAGTCCTTCAACTGATTGGATAAGTCTCACACACATCATCAAAGGTAATTTCCTTTACTTAAACTCAACTGACTGTAGCTGTTAAACACATCTACAAAATACTCTGGCAGCAACATCACAATATCTAGATTACCGTTTGACCAAACAACTGAGCACCACAGCCCAGCCAAGGTGACATGTAAAATTCAACCATCACACTTAAACACCCTGCTTTTTCGAGTTAAATTGGTACAACTCTTCTTGAGGATTGTATCTGTTAGCTTAGCCTTGGTTATGCTGTGGTAATAAATGATCTGGAATCTCAGAAACTGGCAAAACACGTGTTTATTCCTCACATACCCTACTCATCTTTCTTGGGTTGGCTACAGCTCTGTTCCATATTGCCTTCCTTTTAAGACCCAGGCTGATGAAGTAAACTCTAGCTGGAACACTGCCAGTCTCATGGCAGAAGGAAAAAAGAGATGATAAACCCTATATGGGCTCTTAAAATTTCTATTTATCTCACTTGTATTCACAATGCATTAGCCACAGCAAGTCACTTGGCCAAGCCTGCTGTGGGGATGGGGGAGGGGAAATATATAGGCAGAGCATGGCAGATTATATAGTCAAGCCTGACATCAATGAGACAGTGAGGTATAATCCTCCTATAGGATGGGGAGGCAAATAATAATATGGTCCATCATAAGGGTGATTTTCAATGTATTACAAAAAGTGTTTTCAAATGTTTAGTTTGAACTTTCTATACTATTATCCTCTGTGAATATTCACTATGTAAACAAGGAGTTACAGAAAGTAGTGTTAACTTCAATGTACTTATAATAGAACAAAATTTTTTACTCTTCTTTTTTTAAGGTGTGAAAGTGGTTAGTAGTTTTAAATTGGTTTTCCTACTTAATTATTTATATGTTCTGATTAATTCTGTAATTAGTAAGTTTAATAAATATGGTTTTATGGAATATAAACTATTCAAGACAAAGATGTCAAATAATTATAGATGTTGCATTCTTTCCAGCTCCCCTCCCACCTGATCCTTAGTAATCATAATAGAAATGAGCATGGAGATGTGAAAATAAGGGAAAATCTGCATTACTACTGAAAGCTAGGGAAAATTCCCACTCAAATTCTAGAAAATGTGCTATATCTAATATGGACATTTGTGGAAACAACCTAGTGGGCAGCTTGCTACCCACCTTCCAAGTAAACAGTGTGGCCTCTTTGGAGATAAGTAAAGGGAGATCTTGTACCCCAAGGATAATTCCACAATTTTGGAGATGTGAGAATTGTAGATAAGGATAGGATGTGAAAAACATAAAGAGTATTTTACTTGGAGACCCATTTGTTGCTGTAGAATATAGAATTTGAGGGTATCTGAGCTGATTGATACAACAACTGGGTCCATGTCCTCAAACACAAAGCTTGGAATGATGGGTATAGCAGTGTCATCCTTAAGTGACAAGAGAATCTCTACTAATGAGAAATGAAGATAGGAATAATTTTTGGAATTACTTACTGTTCTAAGAAGACTTAAAGTCTAGGAGGCTACATTGGGAAAGATGACAGAAATATGAGAGTAGACAGACTTCTTCCTGAAGTGGCAAAAAGCAAAATTGAAAAAAAAATGATGTAAATTTTATGACAGGCAATATAGGCCTCCTTTATTTCCTCCTAAAGAATGTTTATAAATTAATAAAGAAAAGATGAAGAAATATTATTTTGTGTGCACACACATGCTATAGGAAACACCTCAAGATAGCAATTGCCCTTATCATGGCCCTAAAGGAAGCTGGGATCTGAATCACTGACTTGGCTCAGAGTTCAGTCTTGGATCTAATAATGTAACTATGTTTAGACCCAGTTTTTGGTCTCGTAGAGGTAACTCTACTTCAACTCTTACCAGAGTGGGTAGCTTATTTCTGGTATCTCTCCAGGCAGTGGAAAGAGATATTTTGGGCCCCACCCAGTGCAGTCTTGCTCTCTACTTCAAGATGGGAGCCCACATCCATCCTCAACCTATTTGTGGTTTTTGGCTTAAGGTCCTGACTCACACATGTTTCAAGACTCCAGGCCCAAAGGCCTACTCTTTGTGATCCCAGCTCCCCATGTGTTATGCACCTTCAGTCCCCATTTACTACCTTGGGTCTTTTATCTCAGTTCCATGATGATTTCCCTTCCTTGATTTCAAAAACGACAATGTATGTGTGTGTGTGTGTTTAAATACAAAATGATTATGAGTTTGATGCAAGAGGGGAACATTTTAAAGTGTTTTCAGCCTTCTTGACCCAAGAGTATCCAGTATTCTTTTTTTTTAAGCAAATACTACAAAATCTCATTTTTATTTTCATTTTATTTTTTTGGGTGAGGAAGACCGGCTCTGAGCCAGCATCTGTTGCCAATCTTCCTCTTTTTGCTCAGGAGGATTAGCCCTGAGCCAACATCTGTGCCCATCTTCCTCTATTTTGTATGTGGGATGGCACTACAGGGTGGCTTGATGAGCAGTGTGTAGGTCCACGCCAAGGATCCGAACCCCTGAACCCTGGGCCGCCAAAGCAGAGCAGTTGAACTTAACCACCATGCCACCAGGCTGGCCACCAAAGTATCGAGTATTCTTTATCTACGTGGAGATGCCTTTATAGATCAAATGTTATGTTTCTCTCCTATTTTATTCTCTCTAGTAAGTGAGCCAAAGATGGCTTCTGTACATTGGACCTTAGGTGGTTTATTTCTTCACTGTAGACTGAGCATTAGCTCAAATGCCCACCAGTGCCAAACTGAATTTTTAACCCAGCCAATTATTTTAAAAATAGTCCAAACAAGATTTTTCCTTCCGAGTTCTCTGACCCAAAGACTCTCTACCATGCTTCAGGGTGACATCACCTAGATACCTAAACATAAACCCCTCTCCAATATCCTTCTTCCCAGCAAGTTCCCTTCCCTCTTCGCCTTCTGAGTAGGGACCCCATGCTGTAGCCTCTGGACAGACTCTTGCTATGTGGGACTTGTCTCTAATGCAACTCTGTCCAAGTGTCTCCCAATAGGGCTTACTGTGTATTACTGCCTCTTGTGGTCATATCTTTTTTCCTTGATCATTCCAAAATCTTTTGAACCCCTACAGTTGTATATGAGGACCCTAAATGGTTCCAATTTCATACTTTTACTTCTACATCAAGCTTGTGTTTTCGTTATTAATTCCAGGATTTTTAAGTTAACTCTGTTTGTAAGGCTCTTTCTTATATTTTTCCAGATAGTTATTTTGTATATTTTAAGCATGTTCATTTAGTTTCATTCAAAACCAAAATAAAATGAAGTAGATACCTATTGAAAATGTGTTATGAAGAAAAAGCATGAAGAAAGCAGTCTAGTTTTGTTAATAACCAAATATGATTTAAATAGCAATTTCTGATAGTAGCTGCTTGCAAACCAAATCAATAAAACAAAGTTTATTCTGGTGCAATAACTCCATGTAGAGACACAAAATTAAATTTCTTCTTTCCCATGTCCATGCAAAACACAAATTGTAAGAATTTACTTGTATAGAAATTTAATTATATGTTCAAATAAATATATATCTTTTTAAAAAAAAAACTTCAGGCAGCACCAGATTTCTTTTCCTCCAAACAGCTATTGAATTTTGGAGGATACAGAGCTTGTTTATTGCTTCCTTATAATAAAAAGAAAATCTCAAAGAACAACCTTTAAATATTTTTGATCCCAAGATATCACATCAAGCACAAAGCATTCTGTAAATACTGCAGTTCATATCATAGCTTTTACAAACACTTGTTGCCAAGGGACAAAATTATCTCATGAAAATTTTATTAAACTGATATTTCTACATATTAAAAGAGTGATTAGAATTATTTCTAAAGGTCATTATGGAACTCAAATTTTATACATTATTATCTTTTTTATCTTTAGTGTCTTTTCATGGCAAACACAAAATAAAATTGAGCATTTGCCATTATATGAAACATTAAGTAGCATACAATCTGAAAATAGAACCTCTGATTACATAGAAATAATTTACATAAACTGTAAACGTACTGTTTGGAAAACGTATCTTTGGTTCTATATTGTAATGATAATTCAGTTTTAAAGCTTGCATCAGGGATGTTAATTCAAATGCTTTCAGCAGGCAAGCAGGTCATATAAATGCATAATACATTAGAGATAGATGACAATCCAGTGGGGTGGTTACCATGGTCAAAGATAGAGTGCATGCCTGACCTAAAGGCATTAAAATTCTTCTTATTGTTATTTAATAGTGTCCTAATTCTAAAATCATCTGATATTACCACTGGCATCAGTTTGCCCCCAAGATTTCCAAAATAATTTTACATAAATTATTTCGTTGAATCTTACAGTCTTCCAATATGCAGCTTATCCCCATTATCTAATAATAGATGAGAAATCTAAGGTCTAGACACGTTTATTGACTTTCTAAGAACTCTCTCTGAAATTATTTACATGGACCACGTCACAGACAATATAGATATGGTTCTGAGAGATGCTAGTCAGCACTAGCCTGGCAGCCTTAACCATACCAACAGCCCTCATGGAATCAACTCTGCTATTGTTGGACCACTATTGTTTCCTTCAGGTTGGAAGGAAAGCAAACCTAGTCAGAGAAAGAAAACAGGTAGGATGAACAGAAATTTGCTCTCAAAATTTCTGTTTCTAAAGCATATAATGAGGAAACACTCCTCCGGCATACAAAAATCCTGACCGTGTGGAAAGGGTAGAGACATTAATATAGTTATGTGGTGAATGGAGCTGGGATTCAGAGGTCCAGAGTTTGATACAACTCCTGTGACCTAAGCTCCATGGAATTCTGTTGAATCCTGTTCAGGAAAATATCTTGCCATGGCAACAGAGGTCACAACAAAGCTGATCTGACACTGACTCTGAAAGAACTAAGGAAGTGGGAATCCCAGGTGCATGGCATCCAGCACCTGAGTCAGAAGCAATCCAAAGAGCCTCCTGGCTCTGCTCCACCAGCCACCTGGCACTTCAGGAAATCAGCTGCATTAAATGAATGGGTTATATTTTTCCTCTTAGAGGGTAACATGTAGAATGTGTAGCTTTTAATTAGAAGTTTTAATGAGAAAGAATTTATTAAAATGTGTAGTCCCCTTATTTCAAGTCAGCATGCATATTTCAAAGACATTCACTTGGTTTTTTAATAATTAAGGCCTGTGAGAGATAAAACAGTAACAAACTCCTTATTAAAAAATAAATTATAAAAATAATTTTAATTATTCTTTTGACCACTGAAAATCCCAAAACATATGATTCAACAGCAATATCCTATAAAATTAAGAACAAGAGATTTCCTATCCCACTGTGTTTTTCATAGGCAATATGTCAATTTGGCTAAAAATCTTATAAGCCCCCACAGAGTACAAATTAAACATTAAGAGTTGATGCAGTTACCACAAACCTCTCTGAGTAGACATAATCTAAAAGAAATATGAAGATTTCTCCAGAGTAAGCCTTTTACATTCACTATTGTTAATTTACTTGCTTTGTATTTTTATCTGTCATAAATGTATTCAAGGAAAAGTAAAATCAATAAATATAATAAATTCAAATGTTTGATCAGCAAATTATGTGTATATAATGAATCAAGGGGACTTCATTTTCCATTTAAGTTGTATGCTAAAAGATGTGGCTTGATGGTTAATAGATAAAAGATATATTTTGATGTTTGCAATAAAAAAATTATTTTCAAGAATATAACATTTAATGAATATTTCACACAAATTCCATATAAATAATATATTCATATATATTCAATAAAATATGTTCATATACTCATAAATAATATTAGTTTTCATAAAGAAATTAGTGTGATCATTGACGAAAAGGCAGAAGATATTTCTGTATAAAATCACTTTATTGACATAGCATTATTTTCAATAGGCAACACTAAGAAAAACTATTAACAAAATGTAATAATTTATTTTGAGAAATGAACATGAGAAATATTTAGTAAAAATGTTAATTTGATTCTCTTACTATTTTCAGCCAAAGGTAAACAAACAAAAAAAAGAATATATTTAATTTAATCCTATAAAGACAGTTTAATAAAAACAAAAAAGTTCCATAAATGCATTACGCCCTATTAGTTCTAAATTTCACCTAAGTTAGTGAAATATAAGTCCCAAGGAAATTCAGCAAGAATTTCTAAAATATTTATCATTTTTTTAAGTCCAGAAAATTTCAGGATTAAAATTATTCCTCCTAAGATTTACTTTTTGAAAATGAAAATTCATATTTACAAAGCGATATTTTCCAAATTGTGCTCCAGAAAACTCAGGGGCTCCAGTCAATACAATATAACCATATATATGAAAAAAGGTGAGTTGTGAGAAGCATATATACAAATCATGTAATACACGTGTATTTCTAGGTTTCTATTATTTACAGTGTTGACCATTTCTCCATGTATTTGTATTTTTTCTTCTATATGTATTTATATCTATATTGTCATTAGCGAGTTTTCATAATTGTTAATTTACTCTTGTATGTCTTGAATGAACTAGCTCCCAGTTCTCTCTTTTGGCTAAGAACAAACTCATGGATAAATTTGTATATAATATCTAGCTTTTACATTTTTTTCTGGATGTTTTTTATTTGATGCTTTTGGCCAGTCAATTCTTTCTCTCTCCTAATCTTAGGCTAGCTTTGAATTTTACAAATTGAGAGACTTTCAAAATATAAATTTTTTTAATTTACAGTATTAAATAGTAATTTAAAACAAAAACCAAAGAGTGCTAAAGTACATAAAATAAAAATAAAAACCCAGAGCTCTACCCTAATTCCATACCCCAAGTACAGATGCTCTTAGTGTCATTTGTATTCTGCTGAAAAAACTTTTTCTCCACACTATGTTTTTTGGATATATGTTTACAAGTTGTGTGTGTGTGTAATAAAAAGCATCATAGCATGCATATTTGCATATGTGTTGTTTTTACACTCAGCAATGTACATTGGACAGCCTTTTCGTGTTTAGTGCATGCTAATCTATCTCATTGTTTTTAATGGCACCATTGTATCTTTATGCAATTGTTGGACCTGAGGTAGCATTCTATGGAAGGTTTTCTACAGTATGGAGTTCCATTAGTATGAAAAGAATCCCTTGGAAAGGGTTGGAAAAGAATCAGTATGGTGAGGACCCCAAGAAGGTAAGAAGAGATGGAATACAGAGTACGAATTAGAGGATAAAGAGCAGGAAATATTAAAAAAGAACTTGTGCATGGATTTGCATACAGGTACTTTTGTAGATGTGATGGCAGGACACTTTTCAGTTTTTGTCTGTCTTCTCTTCTCTCTCTAAAGTAGCAGATATATTTTGCTACAGATAGTGATAGAAGAGGTGGTAGGGTGGATTTGGATTTGTCACTCTGTCAGTTTAGCTAAGCTGGAACTAATTCCCCGGAATTTCTTCCTTTTAAGATTTTGAGTTAAGGTCAGCTTCAAGAGAAATTTGTGTGAGATTTGGAAAGTAGAGGGTAAGTGGCTGCCATTGTGCTCTGAAGGTTGGTGTCAGACTTGAGGTTCTGTTGCAGCTTGTATATGCTGTAGTTCATTTGCTAGTTTATCTTACTTGGGCAGCAGCCAGCCTGCAACTCCTTCATCAACTGCTGGATCTCTTATCTCTTTCTTCACTTTCTCCAAGTCCTGGGAGAAGTGCCTGTGCAACTCCGTGCTGAAGGTTATCGTTTCCTGCAGGTCACCATGTCATTGTTTGATATGGTGAGAGACAGACATGGGTTCCAGTTTGTGCTCAGGACTTAGTTTGTCCATGCCATCTCCTACTTCCCCTTCCTGTCTAGTTTTATTTCCAATTACTGACCTAGAGAAGTACAGTGACTCAGGGCCTTACCAGACTCAGAAATAAAACCTTCTGTAGAATTCTACCCTAGGTCCAACAATTGCATAAAGATATAATCACTATAATAAATCCCTTATTCTCTCTTACTCATTGCGGCTCTGATTTTTTAATCAAATTCTGTCTATACAGTTGGCATGCTTTGACATTTCAGGAATGTTTTTGTTTTAACTCTGAGCAGTAAGTGAGAGAAAGCCAATTTAAAGTAGTTTAAAGAAGAAAAAAGATATGCATGGCTAACTTAACTGAGAATTACAAAGTTGATACGTATGACTTGAATCACATCTGGCTCATGGGCACAAAAGATGTTATCGGAGCTCTCTCTTTCTCTGTTTCTTGTCAGCTTCCTTTTTGCATTGGCCACATTTTCATGCTGATTTTCTCTGTGAATGACACTTGGAATCTCTAGGTTTGTGTTGTATCCAACCAGCAACTATAGAAAAAAGCTGAGATACTTCTTTTCCAATGGGTCCACTTTTCATTGGGTCAGCCTGTCACGCTTTCTTCTCTAAATCAATCACTGACAGTGCTAGGGAATGTATTGATTGGTCACGCCTGGGTCATGTGCCCCTCTCTGAAAATCTGAAGTAGGTCAGACCAAAACCAATGGTATAGTCCGAATGTGGAAGGAAAGTAGTTTTCTAATGGAAAATCAATGTAACGTTCTCAGAAAATGGAGAAACAGATGCGAGGCAGACAAAATCAACAGCGTCCACTACAAGAAAACTCACAAGATTTGACATACCACTGTGGAGAGTGGGAGGTAAAACTTAGTAGGTATGCAGATAAGGATTTATAGCTAACATTAAGGGCCCGGCTACAGTTGGAATCTTTAATGTATAATGATTTTGATTTTCACCTTTCTGATTTTGATTTTCAGGACCTTGGTCAGCAGCCAAAGGTTGAGGTATGAGTAGTACAGCAAGCCCTCCATATCTGTGGGTTCCGCATCTGTGGATTCAACCAACCGGAGATCAAAAGGCCTGCAATGGTTGTGTCTGTACTGAACATGCACAGACTTTTCTTCTTGTCATTATTTCCTAAACAATACAGTGTAACGACTATTTACATAGCATTTACATTGTGTTAGGTATTATAAGTAATCTAGAGATGATTTAAAGTATGCTGGAGGATGTGTGTAGGTTATATGCAAATACTATGCTGTTTTGTATAAAAGACTTCAGCATCAGAAGATTTTGGTATCTGAGGGGTTCTGGAATCAATTCCCTGTGGATACTGGGGGCCTACTGTACAGAGAAGGAAGATGGGCTCTACAGGAGAATCCATTTTCTTGCCTTTGTCAGCTTCTAGCCCATTTGAGTTCCTTGGCTCATGACTCCCTTCCCCCATCTTCAAGGCCAGCAATATGTCATCTCTCTGACCCTTCTTTCACAATCACATCTCACTCTCTCTGTTTACAGCTCTGAAAGATTCTTCACTTTCAAGGATTTATACAATTAGATTGAACCCACCAAGATAATCCAGGATAATCTCTCATCTCAAGATCCATATCCTTAACCACATCTGGGAAGTCCCCTTTGCCATGTAAATCAATATATTGTGTGTAAATTATACATCAATAAAGTTGATTTAAAAAAAATATATTGACAGTTTCTGGGGATTCGAGTATAGACATCTTGGGAGAGGGACATTATTCAGCCTACCATACCCCATCATTTCTCAATCATTTTGTTTAGGTGGATCTCTGATAAATGACATATATTATGGCTATTCTTTACTACCCGAAATGTGAGTCTTTTTCTTTCAATGGGTTTCTTCATTTCTTTTACATTTATGAGATATTGGCTCTTATATCTGTCATATTACTTCAGGTTTTCTTCCTCCTAAGATAAGTTTATAAAACAAAACAATATCTAATACATAGGCTAGAAGATATCTTCAAGTGTTTTGTGATTTTCAGTATTATGATTGTTGTATCCAAATTTCTCTCTCTTTTTTAAAAATTTAAGCAGGATAATTGGATGACATACCAATATATTATGCTCTAGTGTACTGGAGAATATTTTTCTGTTACTTTCACATGTGTGCCTATGTGACTGGCTGGGAATTCTTAAATCACATTTTTTCTCCTCAAAACTTAGTACAAATCATTATATTGTATTCTGACTTCTAATGTTGAAAAGGATAAATTTAAAACCTATCTAAGTCTTATATTATATTTGACATGTTTCTTTTGCTTTGAAGCTTATATGATTCTTTGTCTTTAAAATTTAGTAATTTTTCCAGAATAAATATCCACTTGATTGCTTTTCCTTATGTGTGTCTTCACAAATAATTTTATGTGCAGACATTAGTCTCCCTTAAGGAGTTTCTTTTCTTTATTCAATTTTTAATGTTTTTCTAATATATTTGTTTTTTCTTTAATTATACTAATTATTAATGAGTTATATATAAATTGTACAGTTTTTCTCATCACTTTCATCTCTGTGCCTTTTTTCTGTATTCTGGAACATTTTCTCTTAGCTATGCTCCTCATCAACTATTATGTTTTCAACAGTGTCAATTTTGTATTATACTTCTAATTTAGATTTAGGTTCTATATTGATAGTTTCTGTTCTCTTAAATTTATTTCTTAGACATGCCAGAAACTTCTTCATCTCAATCGTTTTTATTATCAGCATATTTTTGTCTCTTATTTTACAGAACTTATGCTTTAATTTCCTGAAAAGTATAAGCTTATGCTGCCTCGAATGTTCTGTTGATATTCTATTTCCTGAAGTAAATCATCAAACATTTTCTTTTAAAGCCACCTTTTCCATGCTTGTCAAGATAATATGTGGATTATTAATTTGTGGCAGATCAATAACTTCTGTCAGCAAATGAAATGTTTTATATTCTCTTATCAATCTTACCCAACATATTAAAGATAAAAATGACTCCAGATTGTAATCACCGGGTTCAAAAGAACTACCAGGAGGAAACCAAAATAAAAAGAAATATGATATCTTAAAAATTGATTTTTCTCTCCTGCTTAAAATAAGATAAAGGGATCTGTAAACAGGAAGAGCAAGTGAGAGTAGGGAGAGAAAGG
Source organism: Ceratotherium simum simum (assembly GCF_057802395.1). Lineage (NCBI taxonomy): Eukaryota > Metazoa > Chordata > Mammalia > Perissodactyla > Rhinocerotidae > Ceratotherium > Ceratotherium simum. Next base: position 31,040,350 of record NC_141928.1, on the reverse strand, counting down.
AATTGAGAGTTAATAGTATGAAATTTTCTGCAGTGGAGAAGTAGGCCGATGGGGGCTGGGAGGGGCAGCCTTGGCTCTCCCCTTAAAGTTCTTGCCTCCAGTGACAGAGGAGGGGTGATGAGAGAGTAGAGGGAACCTAAGTGGAACTAGGCTAGGGGCTCAGATTCAAACTATAATCCATTCTAGATAATATTTGCGCATGAACTCTAGGACTGTGAAATATTATACAAGCTAGATTTATCTCATTTATTTTTATTCAGGCATTTTGTATAACTCCGTATGTTTGTCTTAATGGTTACTCATGTTTAAGTGAAAACAAGCCTAAGCAATCTTAATATTTCTCTATTTCCACCAAATGGTGTAGGTGAAATCCTGTAGCCCTTCCCTGTGATTTATGTAAGACAGTTTATTTAAGATATAGGTTTTATGTTGTATGTTAAGTCATAGAGTAATCTGAGGAAAATTGGGTGGTTTCAGGAAAAAAATTGTTTTAGTTATATTTAGTTCATTTTGTGCTTATTGTGACTATTTTGATTTGGAGGGGGTGGTTGATGAGGTTGGTAAACTCCCCCTGATGGATGAGGATTTTGCTGTTTCTGGATTGCTCATTTGCATTAAAATTGAATGACAACATTACTGAGGGATTAGTTTAGAAAAAAACTGAGTTTAGTAGGTCTGCTTCTATTGTCACCTTTCCCACTTCAGCTACCTTTGCTGATGCTGGACTTTATAACAATGGTTCCTTGTAGGCTGTTTCCCATCTTTTCCATGTTCCAACCTTATCTCTATATCCCTTCTGCCTCTAGAGAAGGGTCTCTCTCATATTAGAATAATTTCATATCACTGCTAAGAATCTGGGTCAAAGAAAGGAATAACCACACATTTTGTCTCATAGCCATGTCACTAAGGCTTTCATTCCTCCAAATTAGTGTATATTTTAGGATTTTGCTTAAAGGTCTTCCCATAATTTCCTGCAACAGTACATTACTCTCTAGAAAGGGGAATTGCGCATTTTCTCCTGGTGCCTTCCTTTGATTGCTCAGTCTGAATTATCTAGAGCATGTGGTTGGCAACATTCCATAAGTTCAGCTGTAGTGAAGGTTTTTTATTTTTCCATCTCTTGTTTGTTTTCACCTGTTTAGATCAGTTTCTTCTGTATCATCTATTACACCAGGATCTTTCTCAGAATTCCCTCCTGCATGCTTTTTCATCATTAAAATATTTATATAGCCTATCAAGACAACTCTGGGAAAATAAGCAGGCCTAGAGGAAAGAGATTGGCAAGCTGCCTTGGAAAGAGCATCTGGCAGTAGCAGCCAGCAGGGGCTTAAAATGCCCTGGTATAGAACACATGAATGCAAACTTCAAAAAGCTGAGAGCGCGATGGTTCCCTCAGCCTGCGCCTACGGCAGTTTGTCTGAATCCCCATGTTACTTTAGTGTCTCGATGACTATAAATAGCAGAATATGCTATTTGACCTGAAACAGTTGTACCTATCACATTACCACATAGAAAAACTGGAGGGGCAGGAGACGTATCTCTGCACAGGAAAAAATAAACTTAGGGAAGTGCAGTCAACCTTGGGTAAAGTAATTGTAAAGCTGCAGGGGTAACCCAAAGCGACAAGCTGAGTTCCCAGTCATTTGCCATCCTGCTGTAACCACCTATGCGGTGATCCACGACAATAAATCAGCAGAGCTGGCTAAGGCAGCCACTCTGGGGGTAAGACAAGATTAACACCAGAGCTTCACAAGTACGTGTACTCACTCATGGGATGGAGACAACCCTCCTAACAAACTTGAAAATAATGGACATGTAAGAGGAGAGTTAAACAAGTCTTGGAGTAGAGCAAGTAGCACATTACCAAAAAAAAAATTTTTCTTTAAGAGAGAAAAGCATGTTTAATCTTTGTATTCACCTTTCTGAGGGAATATAGTATCTTTTTAGCCCTGGGAAGAATGGCAAAAAGCTCCAAAGTGAAACTTTTAAACTGAAATTTAAACAGTTTACACTTTTAAACTGAAAAAGTTTTAGCTTTTGCTGAAAATCAAATTTTATGCAGCTCTGTATAAAATTCCTGTGTGTATATACAAGCTATTGAGTGCTTTTTACCATGAAATTAGCTACTGCGATAGACTTTACCGTATAGTGAGATGGAGTTAAAAATAATCTTGGTTTTCCTTAGTAAACTGTAAAGTTAAATTATGATTATTGAAACTTTTTAGTATATTCAGTTAAATCTAGGGAGTAATTTTCTTAATTTATTCATTAAAACTGACAAATGTCTATCAAATATCTACTCTACACTAAAACTCTTAGGAGTTTGGGATAGAGAGTTGAATAAGAAATTGTCACAGTAGATGGAGGTGACTGCCATAAGCTAATAATGACAAGAGTATGGAGTGACTGGCTGCCCCAGGCCTTTAAGAGAGGCCTTGCAGAGATGACATATGGGCTGGGTATAGAAGGATAGTTTGTGGTTCTTGGGCAGAAGGTCATTTCAGGATTACAGCCAGAAAGAATAAAATGAGCACAGAAATAGATATACAAAAGGCTATGATGAGCTCAGGGAACAGTGAATTCTTCAATGATACTAAAGTGTAGAGCATGTGAGGAGAAGTGCTGTGAAATTAAAATGAAAAGGGATCTCATGCCTAATAATGAAGGGGCCTGTGCATCATACTAAGGAGTATTAATTTCGTCTAGCAGGCAAATTGCAAAAGTTGAGTATTTTTAAGCTAAAGATTGGCATGAGCAGATTTTCATTTTATAGTAATACGAACAATAGAAGAGGATGAGATTAAATTTAGGGAGAAAAATTAATCTAATTTCAATTTCTAAACACATTAAAACATTTTTTATCAGTAAAGTCATATTTATTTAAATGTTTTTGTTTAGTTTTCCAAATTCAAAAAAGAATATCCCATCTTTCTATTCAATTAAATAATTTTCAAAGTGAGTTAATCATTCTATACCTGGAGACAAATCTGAAACATACATGTCAATAGTGAGAGTTTCAGAATGTTTCACCACTTTAACTTGATATTCTTGTTGATTCTTGTTTATATTAGAATGTTTTGTAGTCTCCTTTTGTGATTAAGTGTTATGTCAGGAGGAGGACTCCTTTGATTTGTGGAATCAAAATACAGAGAGTTTCCTGTTTTTGAATGATTGGTTGAAACTTGAAAGCCTACCAGTGGTTTTAAAGATAAAGACATTTATCTCCTCAGATGGATTCCTGGAAACAAATCCCTTAGAAATAGTGCATTTGCATGTTTGCTGCCACCTCTGTTAATAATTTTCCACTAAGTCTATTTCATTTTCATGTTTTCCCAGAATAGTTTTGCAAATTGCAAGAAGTAATACATAATTATTATAACAATGCAAACAAGTTACATAAAGCAAAAAATAATAGTCTTGTCCTACACTCCTTGAACTCCACCCCCTGTGATAATCAATGTCAACAGTTGATATCTAACTGATGTTTGATATATTTTCCAGTTTTCTCAGAAATATTAGCTAAAGTGTCAAAGTAGAACACAATAGACGGAAACTACCTCCTTAAAAAAGAAAAGAAAGAAGGACCAGCCCGGCAGCATAGTGGTTAAGTTTGCATGCTCCACTTCAGTGGTCCAGGGTTCATGGGTTCGGATCCTGGGTGCGGACCTATACTCCGCTCATCAAGCCATGCTGTGGTGGCGTCACATATACAAAATAAAGGAAGATGGACATAGATGTTAGCTGAGGGACAATCTTGCTCACCAAAAAAAAAAAAAAAAAAAAAGAGAGAGAGAAGGGAACAAAAAAGAAAAAACAAATGCTGCAAAGTGGATCTGAGCCTGGTCTTTCACCTCACATAAACTGATAGCAAGGGTTTAAAGGAGAGTGTTCTTCTCAGCAATGAGTTGCCCTCAGTGGGGAGTGCTGTAACATCTCCCCTCACTTCTTGAGAGAGGGCATAGAACTGCTTCCCTAACCTTCAAGCCAAATGGAGAGGGCTCTTAGAGAGACTGGGAGTTCCTGCAAGAAGGAGAGCTTGGTCCAGGTCCCCCACTGGCTGCCTGATGAACTGCAGAGACATGTAGGCCTTTGCTGTTATACTAGATGGAGCTCGGTGAAAGCCCTTGGGTGAACAAGACATTCATCTCCTGGAATTTGGAAGCATCCAGTCCCTGAACATCAAGAAGTTGCCTCAGTCCCTCCTGGGGAATTCTTCAGGAAAAGCCTTGCTGGAGCAGTTACACAGTGGCAGGACAAGGGAAGAGGGCAATAATGGAAGCAGCTTGATTCCCAACACTTGGAAGTTTACATGGGCCAAGTGGCCTCTGAGAAAAATAGCCTGGCTTGAGCTATCTTTATAGTGTTAAAATAAAATAAAATGCAGATCAGGCTTGAAAAATCCCCCAAGCAGATGAAACCATTTAAGCCGTGTAAGTAAAAATTAAATCTAGCTTATTTCATGAACATAAGTGATACTTAACTTAGGTTATTTCTTGTAAATGCCTCTGATAATCATAAAAGAAACTTAAGTCATCTTCCTAAAATGGTACAAGATAATAAGTTTTAACCAATATCCTGCTGCCTGGAAGTCCCCATTGTAATAATCATTCATTGTAAAGGTTAAACAACTTCCTCTTTTTCACTTTATAAGCCATTCTGTAACATCATTGCTCTGAGCTTCATATTGGTTTTGGATTTGAAGACTCAGTCTGAGAACTGTTCTTTTGTGCACAATAAACTCTTATTAAATACAACTTTATGGATCTGGTTTTAATTTTTACTATTTCTGGATTTTTGAGAAAAGCATGCACCCAGGAGGGAGTCTTGCTGAAATGAGAACACCAGAAATAAGAAGCTCCGGATGGTACCATCAAGAGCAGACGCTGATGCGGAGGTGGTGGGGAGGCCACGAGAGGTCAGACAGTGACTGCTCCACCCGTGTCAGAGAATTGTGCTGTGGCAACCGCAGAACTTCAAAGGAAGCTACACATCTGTGCTCAACGAAAAGCATGGTCAATCTTCATAATACACTATGAATCAAGAAAGCAAGGCGCAGAAGACTATATTCGCATGAGTCCCTGTTATGAAATTCAAAATCAAGCAAAACTAACAATATATTGATTAGCCGTATGTCCATACATATATATGTGATAACTCTTTAAAAAAGGCAAAAAAATGGCAAATATAAAATTTAATATAGTTATCAGCTCTAGGAGAGAGGCAGGGAGACAAACTAGAGGAGGACCACATGGATAGAAGTATGTTAATATTAACTTTTTGGCTTGGGTGGTGAGTTTGAGGGTACTCATTATATTACTAAAAATAAATGAATATATGTTCAAATGAGTAAAAAGGCCTTTGAATAGGCCAATTATGTCAAGATATCATAAACCAAGGATTATGATTAATCTGTTTCTGTTCACCAGATGTCTATATTTAGAAAGAGGGAAAACAGTCTTCCTGTAGTATCTGTGTCCTCTGTTGCAGTATTTTTTTTTTCAGTAACAGTTGCCAATATATTGCAGATATACTATATCTGATTGTATTAATAAACTTTCCTATATCTATGCTATACGTAAGTTGAGACATTTAGGTTGTGTGCTGCCCCCCAGTCAACCTTCACCCTCAGCTTTTGCTGCTCTGAACTCAGAGTTATAGCTGGAATACACTGCTTTCATTTATTTACTTCATATTAATTTTCCATTTGGTGAATGAAACGGGTTGAATGATTCTTCCTTCCAATCAATGTTGCTGCTCTAAGTTTTCCAGAGATTCCTCAAAAACCCTTCTCTGGTTTCCAGACTGACATAGATGTCCTCATATTTCTGTGATCACATTTTGGAAGGTGGAGCAAGTGGAAACCACAGGCTAAAGTCACTCTATTTGTAGCAGAAGCCAACTCAATGCAAGTTTTATTAATTTTAAAGGTTTCCATAAATGCTTAATTGAATAGATCCAAGAACTAATCAATTATTGTTGAATTCTTATTGAATAGAATTAAGAAATATTCTGTTCTCTTCCTTCTTTGAGAAAATCTATTTCAAAGAGGTTTTTTGAACCGAAGATATGAAATACTCCTCTCCTGTTACTGTTCTTGCCTATTCCATGACCTTGTAAGTTAGGAGGGTTAGCAGGCTTCCACAAGATTCTTCTTCAGTTGCTTGCACTGCTTTGGGGTAGGCAAGGGAGGTAATGTCGTCAATCTGTTCTCTTGTTTGCACTCAATTTGAGCCATAATGTTAATATATGAGAAAACCTTCAAATTGTGCTCACCCATGGCCTTCCATCTAGCTGTTCCTTCTGACACGTTTGCACTTCCCTCAGTTATCCATTTGCCTAACTCCCCCTCAGTTTTTAAATCTCTGCTTCGCTTTCACCTTCTCAATGAAATCTACCATGGCCTCGCTATTTAATACCACAGATTGCCTCCTCATTCCCAAGACTCACAACACTCCTTACCCTGCTTGAGTTTTTCTTTTGCCAAAGGACTTAATCACTCTCTAACATACTATATTATTTGCTTATTTTTGTGTTTACCTTTATTTTCTGAATCCTCCAATTACAATTTAAGCTACATAAATGTAGGGACCTTTGTGTCTTTTATTTACTGATAGATACATTCCAAGCACTTAGAGGTGTACCTGGCCTCTAGTGAGCACCTAATAAATTAGAGTAGAATAAATATTTAAAGTTTATAACATGTTCATGGCAGCTTTCCCACTTTCTAGTGATGCTTGTTTTCCCTTTAATATTTTACAGTGAATATTCATTTCAACAGGACTCTGGAGTGGGAGAGTTAGATCTTCTTAATAGGAGAGTTTTCATTGCCAAATAACCAAAATGAGTTTATATTGCCATCTTACCAACATGCCTCATAATTTTATCATTTCTAAGCAGTCCTAAATGATCTACATGCCTGATAAGTGTCTTCCCTTCCCATTGGAAACACACAGGTTAAGCAAACTTATCAAAATAAGATGTCATCTTGTTTGCATGGAAACAAAATAGGAGATATAAATTGGAGGACTTTAATTGCCTGTAGCATCAAATATTGTTAGCCTGATACATCCAGCCTTCCTCAAGGAGAGACACACAAATAACTATTTGTGTTGGTTCATCAGGGAAACCTCTTCCAGGTGGAATAGTACAAATATACTGCGGTTTTTCTGCTTGTTGGACCTACATTTGCAAATTTCTTGCCAACCCCCTTACACTGTTATCACAGAGCCTTGCTTGGGTAAGATGGCATTGCAGTCATGCATCCTATGATGTGCAGACAGGACATCCTTGATCAAATTTTTAGTGTTTGCTAAAGTCTTTGAGAATAGAGTTACAGACAGCCTCATGGATTTTGTTATTTCTGCAGTAGGATGATCTCATCCATTGCATTTGTATTCTCATCAATACCCTTTTTAAAGGGTAGTCTTCATTTTTATTTGAGAAAGGCATCATACCATTGCAATCATATTCTTATAACATTTACCTACCTTAGACGGTTGGTTTGAGGCTGACATCACCTAAGTATTAAGAAGTGCTCTAAAAAGTTATCATCTAAATATAACGTGGCATTTTACTTTTTGGTTATTGATACCACACCTAACTTCTATGAGAGGAATTTTCTACCCACCGTACAAGTTGGCAAATGTGTGAAGAGTCTTGATTCATTTGGTCATACTAAATTCCATATCATCTATTTGAATACCTTCAATAAACAAAATTAAATTATAATGTTTATCACTTTTAGTGAATCATTAAATTTGAAAAATTAAAAATATTTTACATCAAATAAGATGTTTATTTTATAGTCGTGTATCTGTTATTAACCTAGGATTTTTCTGAGCAGTAGAATTAATAGTAACAGATCCTAAACTTTTCTTTTTTATAACCCAAGAGCTGTCCAAATTATTTTTCATTTCTAGTTACTAACAACAAGTTCAATAAATATCTCTATATTTTAATATTTTTTCATATCATTTACTGCTTCCCATTGTGCTTATTGTAGCTTTCAGAGCTCAGCTAACCTAACTATGAGGGTTAGGCATGGGGTGCAAGGATAACTGCATTTTCATGTGTAAATTTATGGATCAACTTTTCATGGATAATAGAGATTTAAAGTAATAAAACCCTGCAGTGACAAAATGGAGTATTTTGTTCTTACTTAGGAAACTGAACTCCCCAAGGCTTTCTGAAGTGAGGGCATTGGAAGTTTCCCAAATAATTAAAAAATATGGGAAAAATGATGAAAGTACTATATTTCTCCAAAACTGGAAATATGTAAAAATGATCCAAGATATTTAGCAAATTATTTTTGCAGTATGAACTGTGGCCCTCAATAACATAACCTGAGATATAAAAAGTGCCACGAGCAGTAGTATCTGTACCTCGGTGGGTAAGCTGACATCAAAGATGTCTCTAAGGTTTTGATCCCTTACTGAAAGCAGTTACCTTAGCTGCTGTGCTGTGCTGCTGCTTTAGGTCAGAAAGCTTGAAATTCTAGCTTTCAGATATTCTGAAGTGTGAAGTCATTAATAAAAATGTAGAAAGTTATTCTCATCATGTTCCCTATCAAACCTCATGAGAAATATCATGCACAAATATAAATGCTTCCTGCTAGTAAAGTGAAGTTGTGGATACAACGTTTCCTATTATCATAATGAACGATAGCTGGCTTCACATGGGAGATTATGTGCCTGTGGGCATATCTGTACGAAAAGTGTCAGAAGAGACTGACCCAAGTTCTGCGAGCTGCATAAGGCCATTATTTCTAACCTGAGCGGAGTGGTAGGAGGTAAAGCATGCCCAAGGAGAAACCAATTTAACTACCTTTTGTTGCCTTTCAGATAAATCAAAAACCTAGACTGTTCAGCCTGAAGATCTTATAAGTACCTTCTAAAAATTGTAAATAATATTCTGTATTTGAACAGGACAAGCCTGAAAGATGCAGTTGCCTTTATGGAATGTCTAGCTTTAAACACATAGAAACAAATCATATGTGATTATGTGTGACTGGGGGGATGGTTTATTTAAACTCAAATTTCCTGGCTATATGCATCTTTTGAGTCACATCAGTGAATCATTTTTCTTGGTCTGTTTGGCCTGATTTGCTTCCATATAATTCTAGTCTTAAATTTAAAGTGAAGAAATAGGTTCTCTGTTGATATGGTGTAAAATTAGGTCAAGGAATTAGAAATGAAAAATATCTGGGCCCAACAGAATATAAGGCCAAATGCTAGAGAAATGGATTTAATCCCACTTCTACAATAATTAGTTGTTTGAAAAATAGGTTACTGAAATGAACTTCACCAATCTCCACATATGTTAAAATAAGATAAAGTGTGAAAAGACTTTGAAACTCTAAATACAAGATTATTTTTTAAATTCCTCAAACTCTTAGCATTTCCATGCTGATACACTTTTCTCTTAATTTTTTCCCTATAGCCATCAAAGGTAAGTATACACAGATATCGAATTCATTAAAGGACTTTATAATATATAATGAATTGCCTTAGAAAGAAGAGTAGCAAACCAAAAAAATAAAATATATATATCTGACAACTACAATCATTTCTTTCCAAAGGTAAAATGCTGATAGATTGAAGTTTTTAAGAAAGTGAATCTCCTTTTGCTCGCCCAGACTTGACCCATTGCTTACAAGTTGCTTTGGGCCTTCCGAGTAAGTGTGAGAAGTGACAGGAAAACGGAGGGAACCAATGAGATAGCTGGCAGAAACAAAGTGGGGGTAGCAGCACTCTGCAGAGATTTACACATTCTAAGAAGTTGGGGAGTGAAATTAAAGCTGTTGAAAACCAAACCCATTTGCCAATGCCCCTCGAGTCCTGCTGCCTAAAGATACAGCCACGAGACATGCCAGGTATATTTCTTGTGACAGAATATAGGATTAGGTACTGCTTAGGGATAACTGTAATCCCCCTATGTCTATGTTATCCAGGCAGCACTAAGTTACCAAAGTAGCAGACTTTCATTATCAACTTGCACTTTGTGTGCTCAGCTTCAACAACCAGCACTCCTGGGTTCTGTTATGCTGCTCTAGACAGCCCACACTTCCACTGTCCTTTTTCACCATCAGTTTTTTAAAAGCATTCATATCAGCTGCTTCCATCATTCCTCTGCCAATTCAGCAAGTTTTAAACTAAACATTCAGAACAGAAAAATCTCTTTTGCACTTGTGACAGAAAGCACTGAATTATTTTGTAGAGATTGAAGAGGTTTCCTATTCGTCTATGGAGCCAACATAAGCGAAGCTACATTCTGTACAGCGATGTGTGGTATTTTTTTAAGGAGACATCATTGTGCAACAGAAGAAGTACTTGGAGGCAGAGTTGCAAACACTTGTGTTTGTGTCCCAAGTCTGTCTCTTAGTAACTGTCCCTTATTATTCTGTCTCTATAGCCTCATTATTAAAATGCAGATATTAGTCCAAATGATTTTCAAGCCTGTGAGAACCTAAAATGAGGGCATATGAAAAGGTTTTATGAATAAATGGAAATATTGTTTTGAAATACTACTTATTTAATTATATCTAGTTCATCTTTAATATAATCCTTATTGGTTCAATGATACTATACAATGTTATATGTCAAATGCACCATCCTTAAATTTCAAGACTGATCTGAATGCAGCCAACTAAAATACATATCCGTAACTTCAAATTATGTGAAGAAAGCATTTTATACACCTCACCACTGGTGGAGACAGGCCTTGAATCCAGGTCTCCCAAAGCCAAGATCATTTTCTTCATTTAGAAGGTTGCACTTCCCCAGAGGTGCTATTTTACTGGCTTTTGTAGGTAGGCGTGGAACAGAAACAAAAACAGTATTGAGGCCAAAGACCTGCCAATCTCTAGGTCCTGAAGCAAGCCAAAAAAGTCATAAACTCTAACCTTGTGGGATGATAGGGGCGGAAAATGCCCCATGTCTGATGGGAAACCACTAACAGTCTCATTACAATAAGCTGAAGAAAGAGGCAAAACTCTCCCATCTGGGCTTATAGAAACCTGGGAAGAAGCAGAGGTGGCCTTCCCTATATTACTGAGCCAAGCTGACAACAGCCCACTGATTCCTGAACTGAGCCAATAATACTAATCCTGATTTTAGTTTAGTGGCCTCAGGCAGTGATGTCAAAACCCAAAAATCACAGCATAGCATAGTTCCGCTTCCACTTAATGATATAAAAAATTAGAGACAGTGTTGTTCCTACTCTGACAACAAGAAAAAACCAGATAATCTACAAAATCATAACTATTCTTGAACTCATCAGATAGCTGAAGTCTCTAGACAACCAAGTAGCCTGAAATCCAGGACAAAACCAGTTCTTACAAAGAAACAGAAAACAGTGGCTTTCCTGCAGCAAACTGCAAGAAACAGATGTCAAGTCAGGTCCCATACAAGCAGATAAGAATGTTTCAGCTAAAATATTAAAAAAAATGCTAAAGGTTGAATACTGGGCAGGGACATTGAGAAATTGAAGTCAGTGCTGCCTTGCAAATATTCATAGTAACAATAAAAAGAAAAACCTACTTCAACTTCTGACTAGATTGACTACATACACATACAAAACACCTAGCAAAAAAACACCTGTACTGCTCATTTGCAGGCATAAGGACTATATATTTCAAAATCTACTGTTCTGCACTCAGTGACAGGAGTTTAATAAAAACCATGAGAAAAAGAAGCAAGAAAAACAGCTCACTGTCAAAAGACAAAGCAATCAACAGAACCAGACTCAAAAAATGACCCAGTTATAGGAAGTATCAGAGAGGAAATTCAAATTAGCTCTGATTAATATGGTAAAACTTTTTGTGGAAAAAGTGACAGTCATTCCATGAACATATGGGCAGTTTCTGGAGAGATAGGGAACCAATTATAAAGAAACAAATGGATATCTGAAAGATAAAAAGCATGATGATAGAGGTGAAAAATGCCTTTGATGGATTCGTCAGTGGACTTAGACTTGGCCTAAAAAAAATCAGTGAATATAAAAAGAAAATATATCAATAATCAAAACTGAAATGCAAAGAGAGATAAAAAAGAAAAAAAGAAAAACAGAATAGAGAATCCAAAAGCTATGGAAGAACATCAAATGGTTTAACATTTACTTGGAATCCCAAAAAGAAAAGAGAGAGAACAAGGAAGAAGAAATAATTGAATTACAGATAAAAGAAATTAAACCAGAAATCCAATAAGCTCAGAGAACCACCAAACAGGATAAATACTCCCCCCAAAAAACACACCTAGACATATCATATTCAAACTACTGAAAACCAAAGATAAAGAGAAAATTTTGAAGAGAGTCCAAGGGAAAAAACATGTTACATACAGAAGAACAATACTGGGAATTATTGTGTCAGAAACTATGGAAGCCAGAAGACAGTGGAATGACATATTTAAAAGTTTGAAAGAAGGAAAAAAACTTGCCAACCCAGAATCCTGTATAGAGCAAAAACATCACTCAAAAATGAGTGTCAAATAGACATTTTTAGACAAACAAAAGCAAAGAAAATTTATTACTAGCAGACCTTCAATATAAGATATGTTAAAGGAAACTCTTTAAGCAGAAAGAATATGATATTACACAGAAACCAAGATTTTTAAAAAATCTCCAAAAATAGTAAAATGAAGATACATATAAAGTATATTTCTCTCTTTTATTGAAATAGCCAGTATAAAGAAAAAATAATATCAAAATAATTTGGGTTTATAGCATATGTTAAAGTAAAATATAGATAATAAGAGAAGACAGCATGGGAGGGAGGAATGGGAAGTATATTGTGTAAAGTTTTTATACTATTTATGAAGTAGTTTAATATTATTTGAAAGCAGACAGTAATTAACTAAAAATGAATATTGTGAACTTTAGTTTGTTAAAAAAAAAGAGGTGTAAATATTAAACCAATAAAGGAGACAAAATAGAATCATAAAAATTATTTAATTAAAAAGTCAGAAGAGAAAGAGGAAAGGAAAAGAAGAGGTAAAACAGATAGAAACAACTAACAAAATGGTGGGATTTAATCCGAGCATATCAATAATCACATTAAATATAAACAGTCTAAACATATTAATTAAAAGAGAAGAGATTGTCCATAGAATTTTTTGAAAAAAGCTGTATGCTGTCTAAAAGAAAGTGTCTTTAAATAGAAAAACATTGATAGGCTAAAAGTAAAATGCTGAAAAAATATATCCCCAGCAAACATTAATCAAGAAGAAGCTGGAGTGGCTATGTTTTTATCAAAGTGGACTTCAGAACAAGGAAAATTACCAGGAAAAAATTTTACATAAAAGTAAGAATCATTTTAAAAAGAAGACATAAAAATTCTAAATGTGAATTTACTGAACAACACAGCTTCAAAACACAGGAAGCAAAATTAATAGACCTGAAAGGAGAAGTAAACAAATTCACAATTATGGTTGGAGATATCAGTGCTCCTCTCAGTAAGTGGTAGAATAAGTAGAGAGAAAATCCATAAGCATATAGAAGACCTGAAATACACTGTCACCAATTTGACTTGACATTTATAGAAACCTCCCCTGAACTGAAGCCAAATATATATTCTTTTCATGTGTACATGAAACATCCACCAAGTTAGACCATATTCTAGGCCTGAAAAAAACTCTAAATAAGTTAAAAAAAACTTAAACCATGCAAAGTATGTTCTCTAACAACAATAGTATTAATCTAAAAACCAATAACACAAAGATATCTGGAAAATCCTCTTATATTTAGACAGTGAATGGCATACTTATAAGTAACCCATGAATAAAAGGAGTCATGGGGAAATAGAATTTGAATTGAATGTAAATGAAAACACACATGATCAAAATTTGTGGGACGCACCTAAAGCAGTGCTTCACACAAAAGTTAAAAGCTTTAACAGAAAAGAAGACATGTCTAAAATCAATGAGCTTCCACATTTAGAAACTAGATTTTAAAAAGCAAATTAAAACCTAACCCACTATATAGAGAGAGGGGAATAATATCCCTCTCACACAAATAAATGTGTAACCACATATCAAAGTAAGCGAATAAAACTAATGCTAAGAAAAAAATGGAAATTTAATTTATTTCTGATGCAATGTAAATAATAGACCAATCTAAAGTGACTATGATTATAAAGCCTATGTTTTTTTACAAAGGAGCTATGAATCAAGCACAGACATACATGAAATGTAACCATTCAAATTTATAAAAATCAAATGGTAGGATTTCCTTCTTTTCTTAAGGCTGAATAATATTCCATTGTATGTATATACCACATGCTGGAGGACATAATAGTAAGTAAAATAAGCCAGACAGATAAAGACAAATACTGTATGACCTCACTTAAATGTTTGACCACTTAATTAAAATGGTCAAACTCATAGAAGCAGAGACTAGAATGGGGGCAGGGGAAATGGAAATGTGACAGTCAAAGGACATAAAGTTTCAGTTATGCAAGATAAGTAAGTTCCAGAGACCTGCTCTACTGCATAGAGCCTGTAGCTAACAATACTGCATGGTATACTTAAAATTTTCTAAGAGGCTAAATCTTATGTTGTGTTCTTACAATAGTAATAATGATGATGTCTATGGTCAAATATGTCTATAGCCTTGATGATGATGATGGTTTCACTGGTGTATACTTTTCCCCAAACTCATTGAGTTGTATACATTAAATATGTACAACTTTTTACATGTCAATCATACCTCAATAAAATGGTTAAAATATTTTAACTCAATAGATGTGATAAATTATAGCCTGGACAGAATCAAAGAATATTTAGTGAATTTAAAGATAGTATTCAACTAGAATATAACACAAAAAGATAAAAAATGGAAAATATAAAAGAGAAATTCATGGAAAATAGCTTGAGAAATTTCCAATACATCTAACAAGAAGCCCCTGAGGAAAGAAAAAAGAAAATTGCAGAAAAGTAAACATATTCTGAAAGATAATGGTTAAATATTTTCAAAATCCAAATAGAAATAAAATGAAAATTCACTAAGTAAAATGTATAAAAAATAATTCCACACCTGATCACTATAGAGTAAAAATGAAGAATAGAACAAAGAGAAAAGGTTAGTAGCTATTAGAAAGGAAAAACAGATTGTCTAAAAGGAAATGACAGAGGCCAGCCTGGTGGCCTAGTGGTTAAGTTAACAAGCTCCACTTCAGTGGCCTGGAGTTCACAGGTTTGGATCCCAGGCATGGACCTACATACCACTCGTCAAGCCATGCTGTGGCGGTGTCCCATATGCAAAACAGGGGAAGATGGGCACAGATGTTAGCTCAAGGCAAATCTTCCTCGGTGAAAAGAGAAAGAAAAGAAATGACAAGGAGACAAATAGCACATGTCCCGTGAGCAATAAAGAAGAAAATAGAATAATGTTTTCAATGTCTTGAGTAAATATCTTAACTAGAATATGATACGTAGCTTAATCACAGCTAAATAACCTGGGCAAAGTAATAAGCACGTTTTTAGACATACTAAAATAACAATATTTCAATACTTAAAAAAAAAAGATACCAAGATAGAAGATGTATGATGTACTGAAAAATGAAGGCCAAAGAGATTACATTAGCTGCTCGTAGTAAGCAAATAAATATATAAATTTATTTCTGTTGTTTTTAATAGGTAGAACTAAAATTTTAGACAATAAAAATAAGAATGAAGGAGTTCAATTGGTAATTTTTAGTGATGGCTTTTCTTTATTATAAAAAGGAAAGGCATGCTGAAAATTTGTAAAGTTTTGCTCAAACATTCATAGTGAAGGATGTTAAAAATTTAAGGTAAGAAGAGAAATTCAGGCTATTGTTTCAAAATTGTGAAAAGAAAAAAGATACTAAAGAAAAGTTTAAGAATCACAGAGATGTGAAAAAAAAAGAAAAATGCAAAGAAAAAGCAAGTATTGATAAGTCGGACTTCATAAAAAATTAAAAATTTCATGCTTTAAAAAGCACCCATAAATAAAACAAAAAGATAAACTGCAGATTATGAGAAAATATTTATAAATTTTTATCTGATAAAGGACCTGTATCCACAACATAAAAAGAGCCCTTAAAACCAATAATAAAAAGGTAACCCAACATTTAAATAACCAATGATTTAAATTATTATTTTACCAAAGAAGATACACAAATGACCAATAATCACAGAAAAAGATGTTCAACGTTATTAGTTGGTGGACAGACTCTTAAAGTGGCCCTCCACGATACCTACCTCCTGGTTTTCACACCTTTGTCTAACCCCCTTCCGTTGAGGATAGGTGGGACCTCTGACTTGCGTCTAAACAATAGAATATAGTAAAGATAATGGGCTATCATGCCTATGTTTATGTTATGTTATATAAGACTCCATCTTTCTAGCTGACTCACCCTAGTCCCTGTATCTACTCTTGCGTGGAAGCAAGCTGCCAGCAATCCCACACTCACAAGAAATGACGTCTGCCAAGACCTGAGTGAGCCTAGAAGCACTTTCTTCCTCAGGGAAGCTTGGGCAGAATGTACCCAGCAAACACTTTGATTGTAGCTTTGTGAAACCATTAACAGAAGACCCAGAAAGGCCATGGCCTGACTTCTGACCCACAGAAACTGTGAGATAATAAATGTGTGTTATTCTAAGCTGCTAAATTAGTGGTGATTTATTATGAAGCATAGAAAACTAATACATTAGTCATTAGGGAAATGCAAATTTCAAATCATAAGGGCATACCACTTTATACCCACTCAAATGGCTATAATCAAAAGACTTGACAGTAACGATTGCTGACAAGGGTATAGAGAAAAGTGAAACCTCATACCCTGCTCATAGGGGTGTAATAATGGTGCAGCCACTGTGGAAGACATTTTGGGACTTTCTTAAAATGTTAAACATAATTTACCACACAAGCCCACAATTTCACTCCTACGAATCCACCCAGGTAAATGAGAACATTATGTCCACACAAACAATGCAAGCAACATTATTAATAACAACCAAAAAGTAGAAACAATCCAAATATCCATCAACTTCTAAATGGATGATGAAGTGTGGTATATTTTTACAATAAAATGCTATTCAACACTGAAAAGGAACAAACTACCAATAAATGTTATTGATAAACATAGATAAACCTTAAAAATATTCTAAATAAAAGAAGCCAGATGTAAACCACCATATAATATGATTCCATATATATGAAATGTTCAGAAAAGGCAAATCTACAGAGAGATGAAATAAAATAGTCAAGGATTGGGGCTGAAACAGGAATTGACTGCAAATGGGCATGAGGAGTCTCTTAGAGCACATAGAAATGTTCCAAAATTAGATTGTAGTGATGGTTGAACAATTCTGTAATTTACTAAAAATCATGAATCGTACACTTAAAATGGGTGAATTTTATGGTATGTAATTTATATCTTAAAAAATCTATTGAAGACAGTGAATGAAAAACATGAAATAAGATAACAGAAATAACTACAAATATATTAGTAACATAGTAAAATAAAATAATTTATTAAGGAACAGACTACAAATTTTTTTTTTAATCCAACAATATGCCACCTTTAGGAGACATATTTTTAAAACAAGTTCCCAAATTAATGATTAGAAAACATATACTAGATGTTATTAAACAAATAAAAGTTGGTGAAGCAATATTAATTTCAGCCAAAAAGTATGATTTACAAGACACAGAGGTAAACATAGTAGTAGAAGGATCAAACCACCAAGAGAGATTAATTTTTATAAACATTTATACTCCTAACAACATATTAGAAACATATTAAGCAAAAATTGTCATAATTACAAGGAGGACATGACAAACACTCCCATAGTGGTGTTCTCTTTATGCTTTTATCAATAACTAAAAGATTTAATTGAAAAACAGTAAGTGTGTGGATAGTTGGAGTTTTTAAATAAGCTCGATGATTTTGTGTACACATAAATTTATTTTTTCCAGGTTTATTGAGGTAGGACTGACAAAGTAAAAATTGTATATATTTAGGTTTTACAGCGTGATTTTTAATGTGTACCACATGATGATTTAATATACATATATACTGTGAAATGATTACCACAATCATGTTAACACATCCATCACCTCACATGGTTAGCCTTTCTGCCTGTGTGTGTGTATGTGTGTGTGTGTGTGTGTGCATGTGTTGGGAACACTAAAGATCTACTCTCTTAGCAATTTTCAAGTATACAATACAGTATTATTAACTATAGTCACCATGCTGTACGTTAGATCCCCCGAACTACACCTAAATTTAGAATGTACTTTTTTTTTTTATTTAAAAGATGTTTCTTAAGAACAGTTTTAGGTTACAGGAAAATTGATTGGAAAGTACAGAGGATTAGAAATTAACAAAAATGTAGTCCAAAATGTACTTATTTGAACAAAATGTCATTTCTATATTATACTAAAGAGGAAATCAAAATAGATATAACAATATACTTAAAGCTAAATGATATTTATTGATCAAATATAGCCTTAAATACAATTATTAAAAAATAGAAAAGTAGATAATTGAACTCAAAAAATTTTTATATAATAGAATCAACCCAAGGAAAGAGAAGAAAATAAATATTTAAGATGTGAGAAATATTAATGAAGTACAAGATAAAGTCGAAAAGTGAGGAAATTAATATACAGTCTTAGACAAGATTAGTAAACAAAGAAAACTCTAACAAGACTGGTAAATAACCAGAAAAGATGGCACAAATAATCAATATTAAGGGGGAAAAGGGGACATAATTAAAGATAGAGGATATAAAATTCCTAAGAGAAAACAATAATCAACCATAGGACAACAAATTAGATAACACAAATGATACATGCATTGCTAAAATTTAATGGAAAAGAGGTCAAAACTTGAATGTATTAACAGCTATTAAATAAATCGAATTGTTATTCAAATACAGCCATCTTCATTCCCTAAAAGGCACAAATTCCAAGAATCTGAGTGGTTTTTACCAAACTTTTGAGAGCCAGATGAATCCTTTTTTTATACTACTTTCCAAATAAGAGTAAAATCAGAAAAACTATCCCACACAGCTCATAATTTTACCGTATATTTGGTAAAAACATCAAGCAAGTACAGCAAAGTTAAAGAAAACTGTAGATAATTTCATTTATCAAAATAAATATGAAAAATCTTAAATAAAATTGAGTGCTGCTAATATCAAACTGAATCCATCAATGTATTTACAAGCATAAATAATTCTAACATTTAGAATACGAATAAGCAGAATTTATCCCAAGAGTGAAAGAATTTTCCAATATGAGAAAATTTACCTGTTTAATCCACCATCTCAATATACTTAAAAAGGGAAATTCCCAGCATTTTATAAAATTTAACAATCTTTCATTATAAAATTCTCTGAAAAGTAAGAATATAGCATGACTTCCTTAATTTTAATCAAAGAATATATCACAGATGTTATCAAACACACTTAGTGATGAAACTTTGAAAACATTATTAAAATCAGAAAGGTGATAAGGATTTATCTTATCATCTTTACCATTTAACATTGTATTGGAAGCTTCAGCCTAAGCCACAGAACAGAAAACAAAAATGGGAAAAGGATTTGGAAAGCATAAAATTATATTGAAATTATTTCTATGCATGTGTTGTTCCACAAAGAAAACTTGAGTATATATGAGCTAAACAATGGAAATAATGAGAGTTCAGGAAAGTTGTTCTTATATTTTGGTCTTCTGTTTGATCTCTTTGCTGTTGCATTCTACTTTCTGAGAACATAACCCATTATATTCCTACCTATTTAAGGAAATCTTAAAATTTTGCATGTTGTTGGTTGCTTTCAAGAGCTGTTTCTTGTTTTCTTACAATACCTTTGTCATGGAATTCAGGTCTTGTTTTATGGATGCAACATCACTTCGAAATATTACTGATTGTTTTCTTTGGCTTCATCTATCTCACTCTTAGTGATTATTATTATAACAATCAGTGTTTGTAGTATTGGTAGTATTTTTTTTGTGTTGAAACTTTACCTCAACTTCTTAGTTGAACCTTTTCTGGCCTTTTTTTTCATTTAAGAATAAACCAATGAAGGTTCATAGGGTGAGACTTCTCAGTTGATGAGCTTTAGGGTTTATGGATATTTCTTTTTTTTTTTTTTTTGAGGGAGCTTGGCCCTGAGCTGACATCTGTTGCCAATCTTCCTCTTTTTCTTTTTTCTCCCCAAAGTCCCAGTACATAGTTGTATATCCTAGTTTTAGATCCTTCTAGTTCTATGTGGGGCGCTGCCTCAGGATGGCCTGATGAGTGGTGAGTATGTCCCTGGCCGGGATCTGAACCAGCGAACCCCGGGCCACCGAAGTGGAATGCGCAAACTTACCCACTATGCCACCTCCTGGACCCTAGAGTTTATGGATATTAAGTCGACTTTTTCACTGTGAGACACCCCCACACCCAATTCAGCATGTGAAGATATTTCCTCTCAAGATATTTTGTTTCTTCAGGCATGCATCCTCCAACTGTTACTGAACCAAAAGTGGGTTCGCCTCCTCCTGAGTTACAAGCTCTTGACCAGAAGTACTTGTCATACAAAATAGAACTTACTTGCAGCAGATAGGAGGCCACGCGGAATCATTTGCAAAGACGTGGCTAACCCCAAACAAAGGGAAACAGGGGCCTTTTATTTCAGATGGGGAATAAATGTTCAAAAGGGAGAGGTGAGTATTCACTTGCACAGGTTCAGTTGGCCACATACACTGTGGGTTAGGTAATAAGGCCTAAGCTATTCCCAGAGCAGAGATCTTAACATTAAAAATGAGGCAAAGGTCATAGGCCTCACTCTTGTGATGGGACTCGGCCTGGTTCAGGGTGGTTGGTGACTGCATCTCTTAAACAGTTAGATGCTTCTGAACCCACCCTTGAGTTCCTTGGGGAAATTAGTCAGTGACACAATCTCCTGTCAATTTGTGTGTTCAGGGGGTGCGAGAAGGTAATAGCTCCACGCTGTCTTCCTGAGAGCAGAGTGGGACTAAAGGCCACACCATCAAGAGTAAAGAAATTAATTTAATCCCATTGTTTTCAGCTCCTCTCTTTGACCCTGCTTTCTGCTATGTGTAAATTCCCTTAGGTATGGCCCTTTCCATTCAAATTTTCCTGAGGAAAAAAGTAGGAGGCGACATAGCATAGTCATGAAGAGAATGGAGACAGACTGCCTGGGTGTGAATCATAGCACCATCACTAACTGGATGGTTGATCTTGAGTGTGTTAACCTTTCTGTGCCTCAGTTTCCTTATCTGTAAAGTGATAGTGTTAATAATCTACTCTTAGGTTTATTATAGAATTAAAAATATATTATTTGGAAAGCACCAAGAATAGCGCCTAGCACCCAGTGAGTGCTATCTAAGTACCATAGTAAGTGCTATATAAGTAACCACTCTCTAGACAGACTTTCAACTAGTCCTCCGGTTTTTTGGCCTGTGTCTCATATGCCTCTCCCAAAGGCAGCAGGTGCTGCCATGAACAGAACTTATGGAGATGCTCATTTTCATTGATTTTCTCAGGGCTGGTATTAGTTCACGTAGCCCACACTCAACATAAATTTATTTACTGGTCAGGGCCCATGCTGTACAGATTGTTAAATGTTTTTTTTTTTTTTGGTGAAGAAGATTAGCCCTGAGCTAACATCTGTCGCCAATCCTCCTCTTTTTGTTGAGGAAGGTAGGCCCTGGGCTAACATCTGTGCCATCTTTCTCTACTGTATACATGGGACGAAACCATAGCATGGCTTGATAAGCAGTGCCTAGGTCTACGCCTGGGATCCAAACCTGCAAACCCTGGGCCATCAAAGCGAAGCTCGAAAACTTAACCACTACACTACTGGACTGGCCCCTTGTTAAAAATTTTTGATATCGTCCTTAGGTAAACCCCTCTTCAGGCTAAGTTGTGTTTTTTTTTCATTTTTGTTTTTTAGATTTCTAGGCTCAGTTACCACTTCTTCATCTGCTTTTTGTCTTCCAAAATTTTGTGGAAATATTTTGTCTGCAGTTGTTGTCTCTCATAGTCTCATTGGAGAGCAATAAAATTTTTATTCATGTGTTTTCAATTAGTAGTTACTAAATATTTAATCAGAAATCAGTCTGATTTCTTATTTTTTTTCCTTCTTATTTTTCAAAAGCTTCTCAATATCAAGTAGGAGCAATGGGATCTGTTTGTTTAGACATGTGGTATGTGCATGCTCACATGATGTGTTTGTGGGTTTTTTATGTCAGCTGTGAAGTCTTAGGAGTCCCATCAGACACATGTGTCAGGGATGAGGTAAC
Organism: Ceratotherium simum simum; assembly: GCF_057802395.1. NCBI lineage: Eukaryota > Metazoa > Chordata > Mammalia > Perissodactyla > Rhinocerotidae > Ceratotherium > Ceratotherium simum. The sequence goes on along the minus strand of NC_141928.1, from coordinate 31,018,075 downwards.
TGTAGTGATGAGTTCATTGGGATCCAGAACTCTGCTCCTCTCCTCAAATAGGAATGCTCCTTTCATTGGGTTTGTATATTGCTTTTCCATCAAGACTATATTTGAAGAAAAGTTATTTGAAGAAATCACTAGTTTCAACCCTCGTGGTTACCAAAAGAACAAAAATAATATAAAAATATGACTGTGAGTAAAAATAGTAGTGGGACATTTCCTGAGGATATAGGAAATATATACCGGGTTCAGTCATGTGGGAAATACACCGGTGGTCCCCAGGAGTGCAAACTACTTACTTGATGCAATTGGACACTTGAATGGATACAAGTTCAAGCCTATTGATCCATTACATTTCATATTTCAGGATGAATAAATACAATACAGAGTGAGCAATTCAGAAAAGAGCCGGGATCTAAGGGAGGAGAAGGTTGGGTGTATTCTACCCTTCGGAATAGAAAGGAAGACCAGAAGACTGTTTGAAACCTTCCTGTTCCCATTAAGAAACCTAGAATAATGACTATAAGTACTGGTAAAAGTCCTTAAACTATTGTCATGTTGCCGTATTTATATTTTTAACATGTTATACTCAGTTTGTCTTCTCAGTAAAACTTTTTATTAAAAACCTTCTGACAGCTGGTTTGAGGAATGTTACATGACACAATGGGTGGTGGTACAAATGAAGAAAGGAAGAGAGACTTAGGTGCTGAAATTTGTAGTAGGAAAGAAGAGGAAAGCACTTCGTGCTGGTGTTGGCACGTTCTGAGAAATGCACACAGTTCAGGAACACTTAGAACTGTGCAGTTCTCCAACAGAAACTCATGCTTTCCAAGGATGCGGTACTGTTTTCTCTACAATGTCAGCAAAAATAAAACAGCTGCTAGGACACATGATCAGTAGGTATTATTAAAATGCAAGTTTCTATTCCACTCTCTCCCTGAAAACATTGAGTCAGCATGAAATAGCAGTGCACAGGTCAGCAGGTGCTCCCTAGATTTTAATGGATTCATTTGCAAGAGAAAAGTGCACAGTGTCTGAAATCAGTTTAGCATATAACTTTCCTTTTCCTCTGAGTTCCCCAGAGGAAAAGGAAAAGTAAATACTTTGGGTCTGCTGGTCCTGATCGGATCCAGATTCTAAAAGCCCTTCCTTATGGTTTATCACGTGATTGCGTCTATCAGTCTTCAGTAAGGGAAAAGAAGAGACAGATGGCAGGTGGGATGTGACGTCACTGAGCTGTTGCTGATGTACTCTCCCACCTTTTAATTGTTAAAAAAAAACAAAGAAAATTTGCATGACAGGGGAAGATAAGATTATCAATAAAAAATTTCTTTTACTGCAGTGTTTTTCAAATTAGAGTTCACAGCCCAATAGTGGATTATGAAATCAATTTAGTGGCTTGCAACCAGGATTTTTGTGTTAATAAAATCGAATTAAATTGAATAAAATCAAATAGCATCTAGAATGGACTAGAGTAGAAGTACACCTCAAATGTATGGGTTAGTCTTATTTCTTAAAACTTTGTTTCTGTTGTGAGCATTTGTGAATGCGCATGTGTGTTGCATCAAGATGTAAAATGTGCTGTGAGTCAATAGTTCAAGTTGTTTGAAACACACTGTTTAGGAGTAATTACCCCTCAATAAAGTATAACTGAGGTGGATTAGCAAAAATTATAGACCAATTCATGTCTAGACCTCTGAAACAACACGACCAGAAAGGAGAAGGATCAGCAAAGGTTTATGTTCTTTCCTATGAGTAGCAAGTTTTCCACTATAATGTAATATCCATAAAGACCAATCTAATTATTTCTAACATGTCTCTTTTTATGAAGTGAAAAAAAAGAAATCCATATTTGTGATTTTCCAGAAGCTCTCTGGGAATTCACAAAGATATTTTTGCATGTAATAAATATCCTAAAATCTTTATTTCTTTCTAAATTTAGAGTTTTATTTTTTTTTTATTTTTTGTGAGGAAGATCGGCCCTGAGCTAACATCCATGCCAATCCTCTTCTTTTTGCTGAGGAAGACTGGCCCTGGGCTAACATCCATGCTGATCTTCCTCCACTTTATGTGGGATGCCACCACAGCATGGCCTGACAAGCCGTGCCTCGGTGCGCGCCAGGGATCCAAACCAGGCCGCCAGCAGCGGAGTGCGCACTTAACCGCTACGCCATGGGGCCGGCCACTAGAGTTTTATTTTGAGAATGCAAAATCAAAAGCACTCTCACAGAGATGTTCACTTGACTGATTTAGAATGAGAAACTACTTGGTTACCTCTAATCAAACTGACAGTAAAACATTTTACTTTATTTTATTTCTTTTGTGAGGAAGATCAGCCCTGAGCTAACATCCCATGCCAATCCTCCTCTTTTTCTGCTGAGGAAGAGTGGCCCTGGGCTAACATCTGTGCCCATCTTCCTCTACTTTATATGAGAAGCCGCCACAGCATGGCTTGGCAAGCGGTGTGTCATTCCACACCCGGGATCCAAAACTGCGAACCCCAGGCCGCCAAAGTGGAGCGTGTGCCCTTAACTGCTGTGCCACTGGGCGGGCCCCCAAAGCACTTTAAAATAAACATAAAAGGTAACAATATTGTAAAGTATCCTAGAATCTTAGTTCTTTGTGTTTCTTTATTTTTTCCTTCCTTGACTAACAAGGACATAATAACAATGACATAAAGCACACAGAAAATTATTCTAATAAACAGATTCTTTTATCAAGGTAGATTATACAGAAGGTAAAGAACAGCTATCCATATTACGGGTTAAGGCTTCAATTAGTATACGAAGGAAGCCAGCTCATCAAAAATTAAGCAAACGTTGCTAAAATTTAATATACTTTGTGGCGTACTTGCATACTCAGGTATTCTCAAACAAGGCAAATAAAATTCACTTTCAAATCATCCTTCTTTGTGCCCTTCCGTATTCTGGAACAGACTAACATTTCACTTTAGAACTGTGATTCTCTCTCAGTGCGTCTGCAAGATCAAAACTAGTTTCACTAGGATGTTATTTGCCCTTTTCACTCTTCTTCTCAGAAGTGTATGGTGGAGCTTCCTAGAGGCTACGTAACATGATATCTCAGATGGCTGAGTGCAGAAGCAGACATAAAAACTCAGTTGTCTTCTACCTAGTAAGACTTTTAAGAAATTTGCAAAAATGCCACTCAGGTCATAATTTTTTTTACTTTGGCAAAGAGTTATTTCTTCATAAAAATGTTACTGTGTTAACATGAAATGAGTTCACCTCGGTCATTTTCAAATGAATTGACAAATATGTATTTTAAAGTTTTTCTCAATTTAAATTTCTGACAGGGTACTTTTGATAGTTGTAATTTACACTGTAACCCACATAAAAATGATTTTAGGGGTCCTCAATAGCATTTAAGAATGTAAAGGAGCCTGGAGACCAAAAAGTTTGGGAGCTGCTGCTTTAGGAAAGAAGTACTCTCTTCCTTAGGGGGGAAAAGGCATGCACAATTGAATTTTGCTGCCGTGAATGCTTCTTGTTTCAGCTGTCCATTTTCAGTATAATTTCTACCCGTAGTCACTGACTTCTATTTCACAGAGAAAATTGAAGGGTTGGTAATTGAGAACTGTCTATCAAACCCAAGCATTTTAAGACTTGTAACGCTCATGAAAACAACTATACATTTTCTATACCCACACACATTCTTTTTACACCTTCTTAAAGTGCAAAACAAAAAAAAAGTTGAACATATTCAACTAATATGACCCAAGAAATAGCCTCTCTGTAGCATATAAAAATAAGAAGCAAAAGTATATAACCTTAAAACTATTCTTAGTAGTCAATATTTGGTATTCTGTCTTACTTAGAAAGCATTTGGCTATCCAATCTTATTTGTTGTTTTCAGGGAGATAAGTCAAAAAGAAAGATTTGCCCTGGAAAATCTAATCAACAAGTTAAAGAAAATGTGAATTTCCAAATGAGAAATAGTTGTAAGACAGATAAGAACTTTTGTTTTTATGATGATACTGTGTGACACTCTTTCCCCAAAATATTAAAAAGCTGTACAAAATTGGCAATATGATAGTAAAATGTGAATTACTATAGTTTGCCCAAAAGAGAGAAAACCTGAAAAGATCAGTGAGTAAGGAAGAAATTAAGAACCATTAAACAATTCCTTTCAAGGCACATATGTATGGTGACAGATAAAAATAGATGATTGGTGGTGAGCATGATGTAGTCTATACAGAAACTGATATATAATAATGTACACCTGAAATTACAGTGTTATAAGCCAATATAACCTCAATAAAATAATTAAATTAAAAAATTACCTTCAAAATAGACTCTGTGGTATACACACACACACACACACACAGAGATGAGTGAGAGAGACAGAAACAGAGAGAGGATAAATAAACGGGGCAAAATGTAAATTTATATAAATAGAAATAATACTTTCAGTCATCCAGTCAGGCCTCAATCTGAGCTAACCTTGTGCACCTAAAAGGCAAGAAAAAAATCCATCAAAAGCTAATGGCCAACATTTTATTTACAGTAAATATATTTATATTATACTTACTACAGTAAAGCCTTTAAAAACTTTAAAATGAGGAACAAACCAAATTTCACCAAAACCTCCCTCCCCTAAGCTACTCTACTAGTTGAAGTTAGAATTGAGGAAATGTTTTCCAGACAGTGTAAGTTAGAGAGATAGAGTTGGAGCTGGAGCTGGAGATGAGGATGGGGAGAGAGAGAGAAGAAAAACATGAGGAAAAGATAAAGACATAGTTCTGATTGATGGAATGCAGCTGCAAGGGATTCTAGAAGTAGAAGATTTCTGCTTTTACCTGGACAAGGCAGATTTCTAAATGTGGAAAATAATCAAACCTTAAGGAAAGTGTTCAATATGTTGGGGAGCCCTAAATAATGGACATCACTGCAGTTTTTCATCCGTCTTCACCATTGTGGGTTTATATGATTCCTATTCTTTTATTGTTATTATTGCATTGGAGTCTCAGCAAAGAGAGAGATTACATTTTCAGTCATCCTTCTATTTTACTTCTTTTAAAATTATATATGTATACACATGTCTCTCTCTATACACATATATATGTATGTATTATATATTACGTGTGTATATATATTATATATTTTCATATGCACATACATGATATATTATATGTATTATCATATGTATATGTGTGTTGTGTATATACATAAGTATATGACAAGTTCCATCTCTTCCCATTGCAGCCTCTGCTCCCACATTGGCTTCTCACTTTTCAGTCTCTGGATCTCCTGTTGTTGTCATTAGGATTTCCCATATACTCAAACTTTCACCAGATATCAAGCAAACCGGCAGGGAACCAAGCATACTGTTTCATCATTGCATATTGAGTGGATTTGGGTACCAAACATAACTACAGTTAAAGTGAAAAACAGAAGACCCTCAAGGCACAGGAAGATCAACAAGATTACAGTTATTGGAGGGGAAACTAATATACATACATATATGTGTGTTTATATACTATATATTGTGTGTGTGTGTGTGTGTGTATATATATATATAGAGAACGAGAGAGGGAGGGAATGAATAGTAAGAATTATTTTATGGAAACCAGGTACAGAGGGGGTTGAAATGAGCTAATCAAAACTCTTATGCTCCTATGGTATCCTTCTATAACAATTCAAGACTTTCAATTAACATATTTAAAATGTCAAGGAACTATTTTACTTCAGGCAATGAACAGTTATTTAATACCACTGGGATAAGCTCCTTGGACCTGTAGCAAAAATAAGTGGGGATAAGAGAGGATACATCTTTGTATCTAACTTGGGGCTGTGGACTAAGCAGTAAAGAGTTGCCTGTGAGGTTCACAATGGTGTTAATTTCAGTCCTGTAATATTTTTTATTTGCCTGGGCGTTTATTCATCCTACAAAGTAAAAATCTTTACTTTGGCTAATAGTAAAATCTGCCTTGTAATATCATTTGCTTATATGTCTTCCTAAATGGCTACTATTTCTCATAAAACAGTGGAGTTTTCGCCTAATCTGTATCATATGCATAATCCTTCCCCCTGTATTCCTGATTCCAGTTGTCTGTTTAGCCAAACACAATCTCTTGATTCTCTTGAAACTCTAATTTATATCTAGCACCTCTTATGTTTATTTATTGATAACCTACTCCATGAAACAGTCTTTTAGGCTCTGGAGATACGATGGTGAGCAAAAACGAACAAGGAGGGGGCTGGCCACGGCGTAGTGGTTAAGTTCTTGTGTTCTGCTTCTGCGGCCTGCGGTTCAAGAGTTTGGATCCTGGGCGAGGGCTTACTCACGGCTCATCAAGCCATGCTGAGGCAGCGCCCCACACAGAAGAGCTACGACTCTACAACTATGATACACAACAATGTACTGGGGCTCTGGGGAGAAAAAAAAGAAAAAAGAGGAAGATTGGCAACAGATGTTAGCGCAGGGCCAATCTTCCTCAAAAAAAAAAAAAAATTGAGTCACCTGCACGCTCCTTCTCAGCTGATGTCAAACAAGGCAGCATTCTGCCTTCTTGTCTCAGCTCTTGTCCCGCAAACACGTCGTCTTCATGGTCTATTTAGTGCCATGTATTTCACATTAAAAAAAAAAAAATGAGCAAGGACCTTCCCCACCTGGAGCTCCCAATCCCATGAGAAATCACATAATTAACCAAATCATCCCACAATAAACGCAATGTTACAAGTGCAATACTTTCTATGAGTAAGAGGCACATCATACTATGAGGGCAGAGAGGTTGATTTTAGGAGGTTAGAGGTTTAGAGAAGTGATCAAAAAATATTTGCTTGATGAACCAGCATTTGGATAGATAGTTGAATGAAAATAAAAAGCAAATGCATTCCCTTCAAGTAGAAAACAAAAAAAGCAATTTTTAAAATTATGTAATCAAATTCCAACATTATGTAACATGATTTTCTTTGTTTATATGATTGAAGTACATAAATTCATTAAACTAAGCATGAAAGCCTGGTTGGTCTTATATATCCATTACCATTTAAAAAAAAAGTCTTGCTTTTTCATTGTTTTGCTCCTTCCAGGTTGAACTTACATTGTTTCCCTATTTTATGAAAATCTAATATATATTTCAGTCTTTGATAGTAATTCCATTTCTTTACTGTGAATTCATGAATGCAGCTAATTAATTCACAACCTTAATTTGGCAAGGTCAGTAAATAGCATAAGAGATTATAAACATCTGGAGTGAAAGTCCAAGACCTTTAGATTAAAGTGTTTAGTTTTCACTCGATGTACATCTTAATAAATAAAATCCCTAGGCTATTTGCACAAGTGACAGGTCTCAGAACAAATTAGTGGCATATGTATGATAAACTGTTTGTGTGCATAAAAGTTCCTGATATTTACTGGAATTAGGTACAGCAGATGCCACATTAACATTTGGCAAGAAAAAGCACATATGAATGACTGGAGAAAGTAAATAGTCTACAGGGTTTTAATAGAATGTGTGCACACACCAGAGACTTCAGAAAACTGTTAAATATTGAAATACATAAACTGACATTGTACCTGGTGGATGTATTTGGAATGAATGGGCCGGAGTAAAAATCAGTGATTCACAGAGGTGGAGTTTTTCTTTTCCTTTGTAAATTCCAGAAATGTGTCCTTCACTAAAAAGATATGGATCAACATTTGTTAGGGATTTGCAGAAAATGTTAGAAAAATAGGAGGAGGACTATCCAAATGAAGAAATAGCTTCATTAAATGTCTGATAAAAAGACCCCAAATACACACAGATACTTCATTTTCTTTATCATTAGAAAACTGAAAATTCACCAAGAATATCCACGATGTTCTCCATATGGCTAAAGTAAGTTCATGTCGACATTTGGATCACAAAACGTTTAGATTAGATACAGAGCGATAATACAGTTGTTCAAAGAATGTAAAATGTAGGCTGGAGAAAATAGAAGCTTATATCCAAATTCCATCACTTTCCAGTTGAGCACACTTGGGCAGACCCCTTAACTTTTCAGATAGTTATAAAATGGCTACTTTACAGATTTTATTTTAATTTATTTTTAAATGGTCAAATTACATAGATGATGGTTATTTATAACAATTCTAGTAAAATTTGTATCAGTAATGATTAGAGATATGTGGAATTGGGAAGAGCAAATAGAGATAAACTGCCTATAGGAGATTTTGGATTCTGCCCTGTCTTGAAGAATGGACATGAGTTGTGGGTAAAGGGCATAATAAACATAGTACTTACCACCCCCTCCAACTCCTTGAAGTAGCAACTGTGTGTGTTAACAATACTTTCCCCCGTGACTTGAGCTCGTTTGCCAGAGTTGAAATCTGAGTAAAGAAAATCAACCCACTTGGCCCAATACAGAGCCCTCTGGTGAGGTGGGAGAAGAATTAAGCTGACTCAAGCAGATTCTTGCTTTAGGAAATGTGAACTAAAAGACCAGAAGTTACTGTTAGGGGTGGGAAACTGGACCAAGTAGCAAAAACATTGTGTAAGTTCCATATTCCCAGCTTTGTTAGACAGTGAGCGAGGTACATAATCAAAGAAAACGAGGAGATAGGAAAAAAAGAATTATTTTTTTTAAGAAAAAGAACATGTAACCTGTATGAGACAAAGAAATCTCATACGTTGCTGGTGGGAATGTAGAATGATAAACCCATTTTGAAAAACTAGCAGTTTCTGTTAAAGCTAAATATTTGATTTCCTTATGACTATGCTATTGGTATATTCAATGAGTACATCTGGTTACCAAAAAAAAATGTACAAAATGTTTATAGCAGCTGTATTCACAGTAGTTAAAACTGGATGCCAATCAAGAGGAGAATGGATAAATTGTGGTATATTCATACAGTGAAATACTATACAGACATAAGAAGTGGACTGCTGGTACATACAAAAACGTGGATAAATATCATGGATATCATGTTCCGTGAAAAATGCCAGACACATAAGTGTACCTTCAGGAAGATTCTATTTGTATTAACTTCAAAATCAGACAAATTAATCAATGATTATAAACATCAGAATTGTAGACATCTCATGGTAGATATAGTTTGGGGGACAGACACAAGGGTATCTAATGGAGAGATAGAAATATTCTATATATTCTCTGGGTAGTGGTTACACAGGTATAAACATATGTAAAAAATCATAATTATTAAAATTCAAAATTAGTGTACATTATATATCAATTGAAAAGAGAGAGTTCTGTTTCCTATATTGGCAAATAGGTAACTTAGTCCAGCCCGTCCTTTGATAATAACTGGAAAAACTGAAAAAGAAAATGAAAAGAACACCCATTTGAAAGTATGAGGTAACAAGCCCATGAAGAATTCAGGGGCCAAGATCTAAGAGAAAAAGGAAACTAAGAGATGTGATCTCAGAAATTGGGACTAGTTTCGCCCTAGATGTATCTACCCGTTTAGGGATAGGCTAATATCTGCTACACAAATTCTTATGGAGACAGCTGAAAGTGTGTGATACTGAATGGAGTTTTGACAGGGTAAATTGATAAAAATTGGAGTTCAGGTTTTAGGTATCAAAGGGATGCATTTTACAAAATAGACTACTCTCATGGTACTGTGGAATAGGAGGCTCAAACACAGAGAGAGAAAGAGAATCAAGATTTAAAGATGTAATTACCAATCACTTTCCCAAACTGATTAACTACATAGAGCCACAATTCCAGGGAGCACTGTGAGGTAAAAGAGAAAAATTAAAATCTTAAAAGAGTGACAATAGAACACAGAACTCGTTGAAACAATATCTTCAATTTAGTAACATATCCTTTTAAAACAAAAGCAAAAGAAGACATTTTCAGGCAAAGAGAAACAGAGATTATTTGTCACAACCAGACTTGCATTAAAGAAAAGATAAAAGATATACTCTAGAGCCGGAAGAACAATGATCACAAATGGAAGTCTGGAGATGCAAGAAAGAACATAAAGCAACAATAAAGGTAAATATGTGGGTAAAAATAAATAAATATTGAATATTTAAAAGTGATAAAAATATTATTGTGTTTATATATGTTTTTAATCAAAATATATGGCAATATGTGACAAAATATGACAATAGCATATAAGTCAGGAGAGAGAGAAATAGAGTTAAAATGTTGTGAGAGCCTTGCCTTGTTCAGGAGAAGTGGAAGTGTTAATATATATTAAAATTCGATAAATCAGAAATGCATGTTGTAATCTACAGAATAACATCAAAAAAATAATTTAAAAATGTGTGAACTATGAAGGTAAGAGAGGGTAAATATTGACAATAAATTAAGAAATCCATATATAGTCAATCCATTCATCAAACAAGAGATCACAATGGAAATTGAAAAATATTTTGAAATACATAATAATGAAAATATTGCAAATACACCTTGTGTGATGTTAAATTTGTGCTTAAATGGAGAATTTATCGCCTTCAATTCTGATATTACAAAGAACAAAGCCTGAAAATAAATTTTCTAAGTATCAATAGAAGATAGAAAAAGAACAGCAAATTAAAGTAGAAGAATGAAAATCATAAAGCTAAGAGCAGAAATTATTAAAGGAAAAAATCAATAAGAGGATCAGGAAAGCCATTTTATCTTCTATCCTCTTAGCCACAAAAGTAATATAAGATTTTCCTACAGATGCATCAGTCTTGGATCCGGGGACAATAAAGATGATTGAGCGTACTGTAAACGAGACTTGCAAAAGGCCCTTTGAGTTTAAGATATTAGAGCTCCGTTAGGGGTCTGATGTGGAGGAAAAGAAAAGTAGAAGAGGTAACTGACCCAGAAGCAACAGTTGAAAACAAAAGAGAGAAAAGACAAGCACGGAGCCAATAACCAAGAGAGTAAACACGAATTTTAGCTATATATGCATTTTTAAATTAACATTATTTCCATTAGCTCTTATTAAGACTGTTTACAAGGATTTAAAGAGAACATCAGCTTTTCTAGATCTATATTTTTCCAAATGTGCTGGGTGGAAAGGGGTATTTCTTTTTTTTTTTTTTTTTTTTTAAAGATTTTATTTATTTATTTTTCCCCCAAAGCCCCAGTAGATAGTTGTATGTCGTAGTTGCACATCCATTCTAGTTGCTGTATGTGGGACGCGGCCTCAGCATGGCCGGAGAAGCGGTGCGTCGGTGCGCGCCCGGGATCCGAACCCGGGCCGCCAGCAGCGGAGCGCGAGCACTTAACCGCTAAGCCACGGGGCCGGCCCGAAAGGGGTATTTCTAAGTGAGCTGGTGTCTTTACGTTAAAGGATATAGGAATCTCCTCCAACATAAACAGCTGATAGAACATAGTCAGGCTTTGGACTAAAAACGCTTGATGGCCACAATGGTATGTGGTTCAAGGTCAGGCTATCCATTTCCTCCTGCTCATTTTGGTAGTAACAAACCCTAGATTATATTCAGGCTGGGAGTTGAAAAGTGAAAATAATAATGGGAAAAAAAAGTTGACCAGACAGACCTGAGTGTGAGAGGAACATAATTTCTGTAGAGTCCGGATGGATTACAGACACGTTCTTTTCTAGCATAAATGTACTCAAAATGTTAACTATCTTCTAGAATTGTTATGGCTATATTGATTTTAAAATAGAGCCACTTGAAAGCACAAATAAAAAGCATGAAATAAAACAAGGTAAAATTATTTCCTGATCTCGTCATGCCCTGTAGCCTTAAAACTACCTAATCAGACTCCCTTGAGAAAAAGATTTTAAGAGTAAACTGGGGAAAATGAAGCCTAAATATCACAAGAAAAAGAGACAATAGAAAATCTAAGAGCTAACTTTTCTGATAAATTATAGAGGATGTACTCTGTTTTAGTATATTCAGACTTACAAATTAAAATCTCAGATCCCATTTCTCATTTTTACCTTTTCTATATTTCCATGAGGAATATCTGGCATTTCCTTTCATTTTGTCTCATTAATAGTTATGAGTCAATTGTGAAAGAATTGGATTTTGAATTGTCAGTTACTCTTAATGGTAACATTGAGGGAGGGCATTTTCCATGCCCACTGATGTCAGCTTATTTAGTTTTTGGAAAACATGATTTCCAGTGTTAAAATAAGAAGAAAACTTATTTAGGAAATAATTTTGTCAGGTTAATGTTAAAATTCCTTCAGTAAACTATTCGATTTCTCCCAGTCCCCTAAATCAGAATTAATTGCTGTGTGCCCCTATAGCATTTTGGTCATACTTCTCTCAGGTACTTTTTGGTCTAACATTATTATAGTTCATCATGAACATGAATACCTCACTCATTAAATTATAAACTACTTAAAGGTAAGAATTAATGTTATTCATCTTTTTCCACAACACTGCAGTAAGTACATGAAATAAATATTTTTGAATGAATGGAAAATAAACTTAATAAGAAATACATAGTATTTTACAGGGCCCTATGGGGAAAAATGCAGGTCCCTATGGGGAAAAATAAGGAAAAATAATTTGCCTTATTTTTTTATTATTATTTGCCTTACCATCCTAACATATGGACATATACAGTTGAAACATAAAGAGATTCAGTACACTATGGAATTGGGAGAAGATATCGACCCTCAGAGACATGTAAAAATGTTAATGTACAACTGGAATATTAGATATCAGATCATGAATCTTGTTTTCCCTAAGTGATTATGAACCAAACCACCCAGGGAAGATAACAGAAACATTAAATATAATGATATTGAGGAACAGGAGCATATGAAACAAAGTCATGGGTAATTGCTTTAGTCTGGGAGCCATGCAGTCTTTTCTAACTGAAAATCAGCAAATGAGTACCCAAGGGAGAAAACTTTGGAGTCATGGGATAGATAACTGCTAGAGGGCTAGAAACCATGAATAAATCACCAAGGTTTGAACCAACGTGACCATAATTCAGCAGAGAAAGACTAAATCTAACTTTCCCCGGAAAATGGGGCTAGGAGATGGAAAGGTAGCACAATACCATGATGCATATGGATAAGAATATAAGCTCCATTGTCTTTTAGGGTGTCTCTAAGTCATAAGGACCTTCCAAAAACACTCGATTGCCCCCTTAATATACAGTATGGTGATTAGGGATAATGTGATTAGGAAAAATCCCAACACATGAGCTGAGAGATCTAGTCTTTTTCTACAGGTGCATATAGATAGAAAAACAAGGACCATTTGCTGTCAAGATCACATGGAGTCCTTGTCTGTTGCCCATGTGGATATGGTATGGCTAGACTGTAAACTTGTGTTGATATTACCCAACACTTTTTAGAAGAACAAATTAGCAATAATATCCTCACTAATTAGCCCAATTAAAGAATGAGCCTTCAAGTTTGAAGGTGGAACTTCTCTCAGCGCATAAAATTTGAAAACACTGTTTTCCACACAATTAATGCTAGCTGAATGACTCTTGCAATGCTTTTATTGCTAGAAAGCATTTACACTTGATGCATGAGATCTCCCCCACTTCACCCTCCAAGAACATGGAAGTAAACATAAGAATAAAATATAAAATCAAAAAGTCGATCAGAGCACAACTCTGCAAAGTATACTTCAAAAGAGAATGGCACTAGGGGCCGGCCCGGTGGCACAAGCGGTTAAGTGCACGCACTCCGCTGTGGTGGCCTGGGTTGGCCGGTTCGGATCCCAGGCGTGCTCTGACGCACCGCTTGTCAGGCCATGCTGTGACAGCGTCCCATATAAAGTAGAGGAAGATGGGCATGGATGTTAGCCCAGAGCCAGTCTTCCTCAGCAAAAAAAGAGGAGGATTGGCAAATGTTAGCTCAGGGCCGATCTTCCTCACAAAAAAAAGAGAATGGCACTAAAACCAGCTAAACTTGGTAGAAAATTGAAATGTTTGTGATGGAGGGTGGGTGGAAGTTAACATTGAAAACATAAATAAGGAAGAATTATAGAGGCAAAGTTTCACATTGTTCCTCCATTCTTTTCCCAAGTTCCTGTGCTAATATCCTGATAATAATAATATCCAAATCTACTACAATTATGACATGGGCACATTGGCTATCAAGTCGGATGTCATTATACCAAACATTTCAAACAAGTAGCCTGATTTGACCTGAAAAACATGTTGTATTTGGCCCACGCAGTTTTAAAAATTGAACTTAGGCTTACAAAATAGGAATTTTCACCTACATTTTGGGCTTCTCTTGAAAAATCAGACTGGCAACATTGGACAACATTTCTGCATGACATGACCATTCTTAAGAGTATCTGCAGAGTGGTTAACTCCTTGAGATGGGGCATACACCCTCCAGTCTGCAAGCCCCCAGCATTCATGTACAAGGTTAACCTCACTCACTTACATTATCTGCTTGGCCTATTAGACATTGAATTTCAAATCTCTTGAACCAATCTGAACTCCTAGAGGCTTTTATATAGTTCCTATGAACAAGGACACATTACCAGCAATATTTCCATTTAAGTTTTGATTTTAATTCAGGTGTATAATGGACAGTCATTGTCAGGAATCTTTTCATGGGGCAGTAAGTAATTTATGAAAAAGCCAACTGACACATGTGTGTTCAAACATAGTGTCTGTTAAATGCAAAGTTTAACCTTTGTGATAACTTAAGGATGTCGAAAGTGTAAAATAGCTGGTAAACAATAACCCTAAGTAATTACTCTTCTAATAATAACTTCTTACTTTGTATAACATGGTCTTTCATTGTAATAGGTGTGTTTAACAGGTAAGGAAGTGTTGTGTTAAAAAAAAAAAGATTTTTTTTATACTCTTTACAATCATAATAGATTTTCCATAGACAATTATATTAAAAGTTAATTTTGATTAAAGAGAGTGTGAAAGCATTAAAAAAAAGTATTATTCTACTAATGGGTAGGGAGGGACGAGAGACAGATACATTCTCTTTTGGGAGGGAGGGGTATTGGGGAGGGATATGAGGTATTTGAGAGACAATTCATAATGGAGATGTGTTTTATTAGGAAATGTTTCAATTTATTGGGAAAAGATATGACTAAATAGTGGAGGAAATGCTATTATAATGTTCTGAATAGAGACACCAAATCATCAGTGCCACTTTGTTTTTCCTCTGTTCACATATTCTCACAATAGTCCCACTCCTGAGGTATGTAGTGTGCTCAGTAGTTCTGATTCTTGGTCCTCATAACATAATCCACTATTTGAAGGAGGGACACTTTTCTAAACACTGCCACTTTGATTTGTTAACTGGGCAGAAGTGAGACTGTGGACTGAGTTTTACTAACAGTGGCTCAGCAAGTTGAAACACATCATTTCTCCGTTAATCACATATATGTTCCCTTCTCTCAAACCTGCTTCCCCCATCTCCATTTCCTAGAGAGTTGGGGAGTGGCCTTATACCTCCTATTCTGACATTCCATAATCAGTAGCAACCCAATAACGCTATTTTCTCAGACTT
The DNA here is from genome assembly GCF_057802395.1 of Ceratotherium simum simum. Taxonomy (NCBI): domain Eukaryota; kingdom Metazoa; phylum Chordata; class Mammalia; order Perissodactyla; family Rhinocerotidae; genus Ceratotherium; species Ceratotherium simum. The sequence goes on along the minus strand of NC_141928.1, from coordinate 31,002,694 downwards.
TTCAGAATTAACAAAATGCTCCAAATCTCTATGTCTTCCCAAATTTAAACAGCTATATATCAAAAATAAATAAACCTTACATGCCAGAAAAATAGAGCCATACATTTGTAGAATGTTAGGGAAGGTGATCCAAGGTAATGTAGAAAAGCAATTAACTGAACAGGAGGAGAGAATTTGTAATCCCTGAGAATCTTCACACCGAGGGAGGACCCTCCGAGGACTGAGGCATTGCTCAAATGCTAAGGTTTACGTTCTCGTATAAATTATATTCAATAGCTCCAAAGATTTGCACTGACATGCTCTTGGGACCTCCTTTCCCAAAATGATCAAATTAAACATGAGATTGTATCCCAATACCACAGTTTTGTCTCAGAACCAGAACTACTAGAAATGTAATAGAACAAAAATGTAAGAATATAAATATATGAGCATTTCTAAAAGAAACTCATTTTTATCACAACTTGAATACAAAACATTCATTGAATTTATACCTAAAATATTTCTAGTAAAATCATTATTAAATATAATTCCTTTGGGTAAATATTTTCATTTAGATTCTCTAAAAGGTAAACTGGTTTATTTTTTTAAGTTTCTATTTTTAAGGATACTATATGGCATTTATCTATGATCAACCTTAAAGCTTACTCCACAGTTTATTTATTCCATTATTTGAAAACTCATCCTTATCTTTTGAACTAAGTAACCCAATCATGCAGCCTATTGCACATGACAATCTTCCATGGAATTTTGTCTGACTCAAGGGAGCAGCCGTTCTCTGTACCCACAATGCCCTGCTTCCTTGTTGTACATGATTCCACCAGAGGGAAGGCACCTGGTTCAAGTGTCAAATATCTATAGTTTAACAAAATCCAAATGTAAGTGAAGTGAGGTGACCTAGAGCAAGACTCTTTCCAAAACATATGATCCTGCTAAAATTGTCCAATCAGATTTTCTTTCTGGAATGTGAAACAGAAATAGAACTAGAGAATTGTTAGCTGGAGAAAAGTTTAAAAAGATACAGAGAAGCAGTGAGACAGCAAGGACCGTGAGGGCCCGTGAGTAAAGAGTAGTTTTGACTAACCTCTTTGTACCTGTTTCTTCATCTATAAAAATGGATGTGATAACAGTATGCCTACTTTGTGGATCTCTTCTGATAATTGATGAGATAATTCTTGTAAGCTCTTAGCAAAGAGTCTGGCATGTCGTAAGTGCTCATAAAAGTTAAATGCTGCTCACATCACGTTGTAGTATAATAATCATTTTGACTCTGTCTCTACCACTAGGCTAGGAGCTTTTGAGGGCAAGGACTATTTTATTCATCTGTGTATCCTCAGTTGCTAGCACAGCACCTAGCACAATGCTTAGCACACTGTAGGTCCATCAGTAAATTCATTTGATAAGTGAAATAAAGATTTTTTTTCTCCCTTTAACCATCTTCCTCACTTTTCCTTTCACACCCACCCATCTACCTCATCATATTTGAGGACCCTAGGAAAATCAGTGTATTCAAGTAAGAAACTGTGGTTTAGTTTACTTTTAGATGGTGTAAGAATCAACCTAACTTTGACTTATTTTCTATATTAAAATTACGTATACTTCAAGTAGCCCCAATCTGATCTCATAATTAATATAAAGTTAAATACTCTGAGAATTGGAGACAGATGAGATGTAGGCAAGGCCTAATGTTAATGAGATGAAAAAAAATCACTACACATTAGTTAGTTTCTCAGTAAAGATATAATACAACATAAAATTTCAGAATTTTAGGACTAGAAAGACCTTTAGAGTTTAACTAATTCACAACTTTGGCTTTATAGATGAGGAAACTGAGATCCAGATAGAAGAAATAATTTACAGAGAGCTTGGGACTTAAATATGTGACTCCTGATGAGTATAATGGTCCTTCCTGTATACCACACTGTATAGCAATATACAACATTATGCATGTTCATAATATAAACTAATACGATATATTTAGACTATTAGAATACTAGGACAAAGTGTAAACTCATGGCCTTGGATTTAACTTTACTAGAGGTAAGCAGCTGCCTGGTATATCCTTTGGGGGAAAATAATCCCAGCAGTAATGATGCCCTCTTCATCATTGTCTATAAAAGTACTAAATTATTTATTAAGGAATGTCACCGATGTCAACCGGAACAGAAAACTAATAGCTTATAGGGCTTTAATTGATTTGATTTATACATATTGTCAGAGACAACCTTTATGGAGGAACATATAATAATTAAGCACTTGTCAGAATGGCTAAATGTCACTATAAAATAAACTAGCAATCCAAACCTTGTGGGACAGTTTTTATGTCACTAGTTCTCCTGGGAAGGGAGGCTTTTGAAGCACCATGTTTGCAAAATGTAGCCAATGTGGCGGGTTAATAATCAATAGGTTTCACTTGTGGAGCTAAGATTAATTGGCTAGGCAAAAATTCAAGCCAGTTATGGGAAATAACAAGTAACTAAATTTTACGAACAATGTGGATAAGAATGGATTATTGTGGTGAGGAGTCAAAATCATAAATAGATGGCCTAAAAAACCCTTTCCTTTATCTCCTCCCTTCTCTGATTTTCCTCAATATCCCCCTCCTTTTTTCTTTTTCTTTTCCCTTTCTTTCTTTGTCTTTATTTTTCAGAAGAACTCCAAGAATTATCTTACTTTTGTGGTACTTTATGCACTCTCTGGTGTCTCTTCCCTTTCTACATCTCACAACCAACCCTACTAAAGAAGATCATTAATTTTATAAAAGACAAATGTTTCTTTGCAGTATTTTATCATTTGTATCATATTTTAGCCCACTTGAAAGCTTTGCTCAATAAGGCTCAGTCATTTCCCTTAGTTCTAAGGCTATTCATGAATTTTCAGAGATATTGATTTTTACATGTAACATCCTAGAGATAAAAAGTCTGGAGTCTTCCTGTAGATAATGTCTATCTCTATTAAGATATAACAATGATGTAATGCTGATACGTTTCACACTACAATTAATTGTTTCTTTTTAAATGCATGAGGGTCCAATAATTTGTTTTATTCTCTCCTCTTTGATTTTTGTTATATAACTGTAAAAATAAACAGATGAGTTAAAAGGGAATCTGCTTCTAGCCATGATGGAGTAACTGACAGTTGTTACCCTCCTTCCACAAACAAGTATATGAGGCCATGGTTTCTACACACTGAGCAACAGATTTAGTAGGATAGTAATTCTTGAGAGAAGGGAAACATGAAGTAAACCCCAGGTTTATCTTCTTTTTCTGTATCAGGTAACTTTCCAAACTATGATCCAGGGAGTCAAGCCCAAATGAAACCCTGTCTCCCATTGAAGATATAGAGATTGAAATAGCTGGAATTTGTCGGACGTGAAGCCAGAGATGAGAGACCTGCCTGAGGGTTGCAATGAGGACCAAAGTCCTAAAGTGAAGTTTCTAAACATCTTTGACCAATGGCTGGGCTGCCTATGCGCAGAGTTAGGCCCCATGAGGCCTATCAGAGAATTCTCTGTGGGGTCACAGTTTTGGGGCTGTGAGGTAAATGGAGATACCAGAGACTGTGGGTTCTGAGACGCATTGAAGTTACAGTCTAGTCATAGTGAAATAATCTCGATGAGAATCTCAGAGTTTCACCTGAGACTGAAGAAAGGCCATACTTTAAAAATAAGTACCATCTGTTAGAAAAATAGCCCTAAGACTAAGGATAAAACTGAGACAGACCTGTCATAATGAAAAATAAATCCAAGCCTGCCAGATCAAAAGGATCCATTAGTAATTTATTTTCTTGCCAAAAAAAACCCAATACCTATTTAAATAAGTCAACATAATCTAAAAACATTTTATTCATAATATCCCTCACAGCAACATTTTATTTATAGTAGCCAATATGCAATAAAAAGTTAGTAAACATGCAAACAAGCCAAAAAATATAACTCAATCAGGAAAAACAGTCAATAGAAACTGATCCTATGATGATTCTAGGAGTTATAATGAGCAGAAAAGAAGCATATGTTCAGATATTTAAAAGAAAAAAAGGACATAATGAGTGAACAGAGAGGGTATCTCACATTACAAATGGAAACAATATAAAATAACCAAATAGAAATTCAAGAACAGTGCAATGTCTGAAAACCAGCATCTTAATTGTGCTCAATACAAAATATTAAGTGTTTTCCTGCTAAGATCATGATCAACAAAAGGATATTTACAATCATATCTTCTATTAATCTTGTATTGATATCCTCGCCATTGTAATAAGAAAAGTAAAAGAAATAAAAGTCATAAAGATTGAGAAGGAAGCAGTAAAATTATCTTTTTAGCAGATTTTATGGTCATTTACATAGAACATCCTAAGGAATACACATTAAAAACCTACTAGAATCAGTCATTTTAAAAAGCTCAAGAGATACAATAGTAATATATAAAAATTAAATGTATTTCTATATTTGAATCAATTGGCAATTAGAATTTAAAAAGTCAATATCATTTACAGCAGCATCTAAAAACGTGAAATAAATGATAATTCTAGCAAAAGATGCACAATATCCACTGAAACTACAAAAATTCTGAGAGAACTTTCTGAGAGAACTTCTCTCTCTTCTGAGAGAACTTAAAAAAGGCATGAATAAATATAGAAATGTACCATGCTCAAGGAATGAAAGAGTTAATATTGTTAAAATATAAATTCTTCCAAAATGAAATGCCCTCCCAAATGAAATTTCAGTAAGCTTTTTGAAGAAATTGACAAGTTTATTCTGAAATGTGTAGGGAAATTCAAAATGAATACAATTTCTACACTTGTTCTAAGGCTGCAGAAATCTAGATGGTGTGGTATCAGCATTAACATAGACAAATATATCAATGGAAAAAACAGAAAAATAGACTCTACATATATGATCAATTGATTTCTCTTAAATTGGCATGTTTAATGAATTTTGATGTTTTAAAAAATATAATAAAAATAATCATTTAGGAAAAATTTAATAAAATTTAGCCTTTAGATAAAGAAACAAAATTTGATCTTTAGAATAAGGCCATTCTCAGACAATTTTCCATTTCCCTCTTTCATAACATTATTTTTCAAAAATCAATCCTTTTCAAATTTCCAAAAGAAATAAAACATCTTAAGAAGTATCTAAGTATCTGTATCAAAGCCCATTTTAGGGAGTTTAGATAGACATTATAAACTTACTGCAATATAGAAAAACACAGCAACATCAAGTGTGACACTGTATACACAATTGGTTAGGTCAAATATCAGATTCAGATCAAGTCAAAACACCATACTTGCTGATAAATTCCATCATCAAGAGAAGAAAATAATTCAGTTTGAGTCACTCTCTGATGTAACATATCAAAACAAATTAAACTTTCCTGACATGGAATAGTTCTACCTGGCAGTTAGCTTCAGGAATGAGTCTCCACCAACATAGCATCTAAAATCTAATTTATACTCTCCAGAAAAAGTAAAGCATCCCAGTGCGATGCCAAATCCTATTAAACATTCATCACCACCCAATGCCAGATACAATCATCCACAGTGGGCATATTTCCCCCTCACTAACATACAGCTCATACCTACCATCAGATGAAGTTGGCAGGGTTATTGGATGCTGCATGCAGCTGCTGGTCCAATGCTAGAGCAGAGCTCTGTTCATATAATACAGAAAACAAAATTACTCTCTCCACTCCACACGTGACTTTTTTCCTGAATATTGGAATAAGAGAATCTCTGCAATTTATATTTATTAGTTTATTTAAACTTGAAAAGAAATTCTAGCTCCAAGCGATTTCTTGGAGATGGTGTACCTAAAGTCGGAAACAGGCCCTATTCAAGGGAAAGTTGAGGAAAAATAATAGATAATGAGTTAGCATTCTCTGACCAAGTACTTTGCCAATTTCAAGGCACTACATCAGCTGAGAAGCTGGTTAATTAAATTCTCATACTTCATGGCTTATAAGAAAGTCCATGAGGCTCTGCAAGGTGAAGCAGTTATGTGAAGCAGCCAAGAACAAAACCCAGATCCTAAGGTCTGGGCTATATTCATCCTTTGTGGTTGAGTCATTTCTTACAGGTCATATAAGCAAAATATTACTACATATTCATTTTTTTAAGTTTCCTCTGAGACTTCCTTTTTGACTCATGAATTATTAGAAGTATGATGTTTAATTTCCAAGTGTTTGGAGATTTCCCTGTTGTCCTTCTCTTATTAATTTCTAGTTTGATTTCATTATAGTCAGAGGACATACTCTGTGTGATTTCAATTCTTTTTAATTTATAGACGTTTACTTTAAGGTCCAGAATATCACTTATCTTGGTAAATGTTTCATGTGTGCTTGAAAAAGAAAATGCGTATTCTGCTGTTGTTCCACAGGTGTTTTCTCTATGTCAATATGTCTATTATGTCTGTATGTTCTCTACATGTCAATACAATCTACCAAAGCTAGATTTGGAACCCTCCACCTATTCACACAGTAGCTTATGCTCTGAACTATTACCCTCAAACATTACCATGTGTTATTAATCACATCCAATTTCCAGAAATAAATTGCCTTCTTACAGAGGCAAAATAGAACATTTAAAATAAAAACATCATAGGCAGCTTTCCACAATGAAATTGCAGTAGTCATTTATAGTAACAAATCCTATGTAGAGTCAGTCACTATAAGAAAATCAGATATTGGAGATATTATTGCTGTTATAATTACAGAGTTAAGAGGTAAAGAGCATTTTGAGTAATCTGAAGAAAATCGTCCTTGTGCAAATAACAACAGCTGTTCAAACTTCTATGCTGCTAAAATCCTTAAACCATAGCTCATCAATCTTGATATGAATATACTTTTTGTTTTGACGATTTTTTTTTCAGCACAGTTGACACTTTGCATCATTTACAAGATCAGGCACATAAATGACCAGAATTGGTGAGCTTATACCGCAGAGGAAGCCAAGAAATACTTCATTAGACTTAAAAACAGGTCACTAAAGAGAGATAAGGAGATAGAGCTAGACTTTGATTCTCATGCTGTCTGCCTAAAGAGCTGCAAGGAAAAGTTGTAATCTGATTCTCCCAGTAAGCACGTTTCGTGCAAATCCAGTAGGCATCCCAGGCTTGCTGAACATGTTACCTGTCCTTGTACAAAGAATATTTTGTAGGCCCTGGAATTATACCAGATTTACTGTGTACTGGTAATATACCACTTAATATGGAAAGCTTCACCAGAGCCAAGCAATTATTTCAAGACCGTGTGACCTTGATAATAGCACATCTCTTTGGTCTGAAGCTGGTACACATTCCAGTGACAGTTTTACTTCCTCTGGATGGAGAGTTCAGTCCTAGAACCCAAGAAATAAATACTGAAATAATGAAATAATGGTTTATTGTTGGAGTTTTAATACTTTCAGTTCTGTCACTCTGCTACATAATCATCAGAGAGGGCCACTGCCAGCTTGAATGGTAGGAAGGCAGATTGGTGTTAAAGAAGAAAAATGCTCATTCTGCATAGTTGGCTTGGCGAAGAAAAAAAAATTTGTGTGTGTATCATCTAACAATCCTGCCACAGAAGCATTTATTTTTAATATTCCTCCTACTTTTTGTATAAAATCACTAATGCCAAAGCTTTGAACTTAAATATACAAACAGAGAAGCAAACAAACAAACCATTGAATAAATAAGTGCAGTTTGTATTTGGAAGACCTTTTCTGGATGTCACATATAAGAGTGACATTCCTAATTTCACTAGTGTTTCAGCAAAAGAATATGTTTGGGGCCATCCCTAGAAAGTGTAGACACTGATGGTGTCAATGTTAGTATGTCTATGTTGGACCTGTACCCACGTCCAAAGACATCCAAAATGAGGAAGGCCGATATAATGATGCCTTCTAGTCACTGCATCATATCATCCTGATTTCTTAGTATCACTTTTTATTATCTGTTTTTCTCATGTTTATGTATTACCTGCCATTTACAATAGAGCAGACACTTGCATTTTTCACTTTGATGCCATACTTAAAAGATTGCTGGCACGTAAACACTCATTAAGCATTTGTGAACGGAATGGGCTGACGATGCTCAATCAGCTCTGAAGAGGAATGGTGTGTGGCTGGGGGAGGAGAAAGACAGATAGGTATCTACATCTACAAGATATACAGAGCCCTAAGCCACCTAAATTGCCTAAATTAACATTTATATTATTATAAGTAACATAACTTTCTCCTCTTCTTCATTAATTATGGATTATAATATCTTGGGCCGTCTTTAAAGATTTGACCGTCTTTGAAGATTTCTCAGTCCAGAGAGATTGCACTGATGTGGGGCATGACTGTCCATTAAAGTCCCTTGGCTGGATTTATACAGAAGTCTAGTGAAATGGTGTTTTTTTAGCATAAGTTCTTCCTGAATTCTCTCCATACTCCTTCATGTACAAGTCTGGTTTTTCTGGACAAGTAGGACTGAGAATGAGTTCCTGAACCATAGTAAATTCTATAAGTTAATGCCATTCTGTGGAGTAACTGAGAACAACTAGCTGATCCTGACAACAACTCCACGTGTGGTAACAATGGTTGTAGCACTGTGTTAAAGCTCACTTCGGAAAACCAATAGCTTTTAAGTGAATGTAAGACTAGTAAAAATAATTTAAAATCCTTTTTGCTCTAAAAATGTAATGTAACAGTCAGAGTTCTCCAGAAAAACAGACAGATATATATGTGTGTACATATATACATGCATATGTACATGTATGGATGTATATGTCCATATATATACATATATATTTAAAGGATCTTTGATTATAACTTTGAATAGTTTAATAATGGCTTTTGAGGAAAGTAAAAATTTTACCAAATTAAACATTCATACCAATACTAAGATACAACTTATTTTCAGGAACTAGATCTTAAAATCAAGGTAGTTCCTTGTTGCTACAGCTTAGAATGTGATGGGGGAAAGCAGGAGATATAGCTGGAATGGCTGTCTGGAGCAGAAGCTTATAAGAACTAAAATTATTAAACTCTTAGATAGAAACATAGGAGTAAATCTTCATGACCGAAAAGAAACACTATACATATTAGCAGTCACTCCACATTCCTCCTTTCCCCCGGGATCTGGCAATCACTAATCTACTTCTGTCTCTGTGGTTTTATCTGTTCATCAGTTCATGGGCATTTGGGTTGTTTCCACTTTCTGGCTGTTATGAATAATGCTGCTGCGAACATTTGGGCATAAGTTTTTGTGTGGACATATATTTTCAGTTCTCTTAGGTATATACTGAGGAGTGGAATTGGTAGGTCGTATGGTAATTCCAAATTTAACATTTTGAAGAACTGTTAAACTTTTTTCCAAAGTGGTAAAAACTATTTACAATGCCACCAACGATATATGAGACTTCCAATTTTTCTAAATCTCATCAACACTTGTTATTGTCTTTTTTGGATTTTAAAAAACTTTTAGCCATCCTACTGAGTGTGAAGTGATATCTCATTGTGGTTTTGATTGCATTTTTCCCAATGAATAATGTTCAGTGTCTTTTCATGTACTTGTTGGCCATTGTATGTCTTAGTTGGAGAAATGTCTATTAAACTACTTTGCCCATTTTATTTCTTTCTCTCTCTTCTCTCTGTTTTTCTTTTTTTTTTTTTGGAGTAACTGTTTGTTTTTTGTTTTTGTTTTTTGCTGAGGAAAATTCGCCCTGAGCTAACAACTGTGCCAGTCTTCCTCTATTTTGTATGTGGGTCACTGCCACAGCATGGCTGATGAGTGGTATAGGTCCGTGTGTGGGATCTGAACCTGCAAACCCAGGCCGCTGAAGCAGAGCGTGCGGAACTAAACCACTATGCCATGGGGCTGGTCCCTAGTTTGCCCATTTTTTAATTGGGTTATCTTTTTATTGTTTAGTTGTAAGCGTTATTCTTGATGCAAGTCCTTTATCAGATATATAATTTGCAAATATTTTCTCTTATTCTGTGTGCTGTCTTTTCACTTTCTTGATAGTGTGTTTTGAAACACAGTTTTTAATTGTGATGACAGATGGGTCAATGAAGACATATCTAGAATATGGTGCACTTGTGAGCAAGCATAAGTAATGAAAGCATCAAAGTCTGCCTAAGAAAATCCTACTTTCATTCTTCTTCCTTTAATCATCCTGATGTGGCATATTGCATGTCTGTGCTACTAGCTTGAGGCAATTGTTAACCCATTTACCATCTTTTGTCAGCTCTGTAAAGTCTGCCTAGTAATTGTGCATGCTGTGTTTGACACTTTTTATATAGCCAGCTTCTGGAAATAATATATTATGAATAAAGAAACGTATATATTCTCAGAAATTTCTAAACAACACCTTCATTGACTGGTACTAGAATCTAAGTATAAGAATTTACTTACCTTGGTTCTCCTCAAAAATTTACAAAAAATAGGGTATTCACTGCTAGAATGTTAAAAAAGGACATAGGCCCACCCTAACCTCATATCATGTAAAAATTAAGGTATTTAAATACTTCTTAGTACAGTGCTTCCTGAGTTCACCACAGTGCCTGGTACAGAGTAGACATTCATCAGTATGTTTGTTCTAGTGAATATAATATGACTACATATGCGTTTGCTAGTATATACAGTAGTAGTGGAAAGCTTGTCCAGTGTTCTCTTGAGAGTGCCTCCTAACAATATCATTGAGGATATATTGGGGATGCTATGCAATTTTAAAATTTACAATTTTGCAAAAATTCAGTCAAAACCAAATGAAAACCTAAGGGTCTGGCAAGAGAGAATTTTCAAAGTATTGCATATCCCATAATAAAAAATGGCATAAATTAAAATAATTTTAATGTCAACCCCCTGTTTGTTTACTTCAAAACTTATTAAATAATATTTTGTAAAACCAATAATAAAAAGTAAAAATACTAGAAAAACCATGGGAAAAAATTTTTAAGTAATCTTAGAATGGGAAGGCTTTTCTAAATATGGCATGAAACTCAGAAGCCTTCAATTCAACTACACAAAAATTCAATAATTTATATATAAAATATCAAATTACTCCATGGAAAAGTGCAACATAAGCATTTCAAAAAGAAAAATGGCAAACTGGGGAAAATATTTGAAAATTTTATTAGAAATGGGATAATTTTTCTATTACATAAAGAACTACTTCATAGCAACAAAATACCAGCAACCTTCAAAAACAGGACAAAAGATATGTTAAGTTCAAGGAAGAGAATATGCAAATACATCTTGCCAGGGAGGAAAAATAATTTTCCCTCTACCCTTCTAGTTTCTTGGCTGAGACCCTCCATAATAAAAAACAGATTAATGGGAGAAAAACAAACAGAAGTTTAATAACATGTATGCCTCCTGTATACCTAGGAGATATCCAGGAAAAGTGAGTAACTCCCCAAAATGGCCCAAGCCACCATCTTAAATACCATCTCCAGCTAAAGACAAAAGAAGATGTTGGTGAGGGGGAGCCAGCTATGGGAGGTTATCAGAAAAAGCATAGTAAACAAGGGTAAGGTTGTTAGGCAGGTTTAGGTTGTTGCCTTCTCCAATGATAAGAGTTTCTAGAGATTTAGTCATCCTCCTCTTCCTGGTACAGAGAGGGAGACACCCTTACAAGTGGAGATTTTCCTTATAAATGTAAATTTCTCTTACAAAAGTGTAACTTTCACTCAGTTTTCAGAGCTTCTTCTGAGCCTGCAGTTTCTTAAAAATAATCAGCCCTAAATAATCCTTAGGCCAAAGAGGCGTGTTTTGGGGTGGCAAATTCTGCTCCCTTTCAATCTTAAACATGTGAAAAATGTTTATTGTTATTCATATTAATAGAAATGCAAATAAAAACTACACTGAGATGCAATTTTTTACCTATTGTTGGCAAAGATAAAAACGTTTGAAAACACACTAATGTATTAGTAGGAGTGTGGAGAAACAGAAATTCTCCAAAGATCATTCAAAGCTTATAAATTGGTAGACATTTGTGGAAAACAATAATATCTATCAAAATGGTAAGTATACAGGCCATATATTTGACCCAGCAATCTTGTTTCTAAAGAATTTATTCTACAGATATTTTCAGCTACGTAAGAAATTACAGGGGCCGGCCTGGTGGCGCAAGTGGTTGGGTGCGCGCGCTCCACTGCAGCGGCCTGGGGTTCGCTGGTTCGGATCCTGGGCGCGCACCGACGCACTGCTTGGCAAGCCATGCTGTGGCGGCATCCCATATAAAGTGGAGGAAGATAGGCACAGATGTTAGCCCAGGGCCGTCTTCCCCAGCAAAAAAAAAAAAAATAAAAGAGGAGGATTGGCGGATGTTAGCTCAGGGCTGATCTCCTCACAAAAAAATAAATAAATAAATAAATAAATAAATAAATAAATAAATAAAAAGAAATTACGTACGTGCAAAATTTTATATTGCATCATTGATTGTAATAATAAAACAATAAAAATAACAAATATTAATAGAGGATTACTTAAATAAATTATGGTGTGTGTGTGTGTGTGTATATATATATATATATATATATATATATATATCCATACAATGAAAATCAATGCAACCATTTAAAAGATTGAGGAAGTTCTTCATAAACTGATCTGTAAAACTCTCCAAGATATATTGTTGGGTGAAAAAAAATCAAGACACAGGACAGTACATATAGTATGCTGTCTTTGTATACAAGTGTATTGGAGGAAGCAATACATATATATGTTTATGCATAGAATATCACTGGGAGCAAAGAGAAGATAGTCATAATGTTGGTTATCTCTAAGGGAGGTGATATGTGCGGCTGAGAAAAGACATTTGAATTTTAAACCATATGAATGCATTATATTTAAAAATACAGTACTCTCCCCTTATCCGGGGTTTTGTCTTACACAGTTTCAGTTACCTGCAGGCAATCTCGGTCCAAAAACATTAAATGGAAAATTCCAGATATAAGCAATTTTAAGTTTTAAATTGTGTGCCATTCTGAGTAGTGTGATGAAATCTCGTACCGTCTCGCTCCGTCACACTTGAGATGTGAATCATCCCTTTGTCCAGTTGATCCACACTATATATGCTACCCGCCCGTTAGTCACATAGGAGCCATCTCAGTTATCAGATTGACTGTTCCGGTATCACAGTGATTGTGTTCAGGTAACCCTTATTTACCTAATAATGGCCCCAAAGTAATGGCCATTAATCTCTTACCTTGCCTAATTTATAAATTAAACTTTACCATAGGTATGTATATATAAGAAAAAAACATGGTATATATAGGGTCGGGTACTATCTGTGCTTTCCGGTATCCACTGGGGGTCTTGAAATGTATCCTCCATGGATAAGGGGGGACTACTGTCAGTAAGTAAAATTGAGCTACAAAAAAAGTTTACACAAGATTATGTGAAGTATAATTCCAATTTTTAACAAACAAAATGAATAACATAAATTATCTAACTTGTTACATTGAGAGGACCTAGAAATGATGTCAGTAGCAAAGAAGATACCCAGTACCCATGTATTGGTTTCTAAATACCATCCTCCAATAAAAGGAACCAAGGTTGCTTGGAAAAATGGCCAATTCTAGGACTGGGCCAGGCAAAATTAAAGATAAGTGTAGATCATCTTGTACTACCAGAAGTGCTCAAAAAACAAAAGAATAGAGCCATGTCAAAAGAACACAGGGTCCAACACGGAAGAGCACCAACTGGCCCAAACTGGAACAATTTGAGCAATGAAATAAACAATGTAATATTGGATTATAACACCAAACATAAAATAAATGTCTATGAATCTATACTGACATAATCAAATGATTTAATAAATAAATAGAGTAGAAGAGATGAATCTTCCTTACAGAAGAGTTCCAAAATAATATATGTAGATATCCCCTCCTCCAGGAGTGGAGCTTAATCCCACCTTTAATCTCAAGGGTGGGCTAGACATCCTGACGCTCTTCCAAAAGAATAGAATCGAGAAAGAAGAAATAACACATTTCCAGTGGAGAAACCTGGCAAACACTACCTTCACCAAGTCATGAAGGTTCACATTGTCAGTGATGTCATATAGATATGTACTCCCTGATATCATGTGATGAGAAGAACACTTCTTTGGTATTTTTCCACAATCCTTAACCCAAGTCTAATTATGAGAAAAATATCAGACAAATACAGGATATGGGACATTCAACCAGATACTACTAATCTTCAAGTCTGTGAAGGTCATGAAAACAGCGGAAGACAGAGAAACTCTCACAGACCAGAGTGACTGGGAAAACATGCAATGTGGTACCCTGAATTGAATCCTGCAACATAAATTGGATGCTAATGGAATATCTGGTAAAATCCAAATAAAGCCTGGAGTTCAATTAATAGTAATGCACCAATTTGGTCATTTGAACTGGAAAAAAAAAAGGCTCAGAGGCTTCATCCTATATATTTTAATAGATTATTTCCTAGTCACAATTGTACCTGTACAGAACAAGGAAAAAGACTCTGATATTAGCCTTCTCTTCTCATTGCCTTCCTTTTTTCCACAATTTCCACCAATTTTTCCACAGTTGTCTTCATGACTTAGTTTCTGCAGATGGGATGAAATGAGAAATAAAGATAGCATTGTTCAGAGGAGGCAGTACAGGCTCTCTGAGTAAAAAGGGCATGGAGGAAGGAAACAGTTATCCTAATCAGATGTAAGGAGAATTGAGCAATTTTCTTCACCATTGGCTCCTTCCCTGGAACATAAATTCATGGAAAGACAGGCATTCACATATAGACAAATTAATGCCTGAGAAACCTGGAAAATGGCCAAAATGGACTTTTAAGAAGCACGTGACATCCATAACCATTTCTGTAGAAACCATATAAGTAAAGAAAATAACATAATATACTTTAAAAAATAGATAAATAAAAAGCCCAAACCAGAAAGCCAATAAGGAGTTTATATTTTAAGGAATTCAATTCTCTGAAAAGCTAATTAGTGAAGTACTTAAAATTCTAAATTAGGTGTATGTTATGTGTAGAAAGCAATCTCTGGTGCCCAATCTGTTATTAAAGATAAACCTAATGAAATTTTCATTTGAAGCTTAGCTATATTATGCTTGAAATATAATACTTTCCTCAGCTGTTCATATTCCATCTATGAAAAAGTAAATTACAATACCTCAAGCTATTGATATCTTTCATATAACCTTTTCCTTGCATTATTTTTTATGTCTTTAAAAGCATAATTACAGCCAGCTTAACATAACCAAACTATATATGAAACTTTGCTAATGTTTGCTTACCTCAAATAACTCAGTCTTATTAGTGACTTTAACTGTAATGCAGCGATAAATATTTCTATGAGCAGAATTTGTACCTCCAATAAATTAGTCACATGTACGTACACAGTCAATACACTTCCCTTTTTATGCATAAATTGTTTCTTAAAAGGTAATTTTTTTTCTCTTTATTTCTCTCAGAATTTCTGCTCTAAAATTCAGTCGTGGTTGATAAGATGGTAACTAACACAAATTGCTTTTTTTCTCCTCTGAAAACAAACTTCCAAGGTGCCTCAGAATGGACAGGTGAGTTGATGGGTGTAAGAAACTGAGCAAAAAAGATAATAAAACCCCAACAATCTGTGACAGCTGACAACTGTTCGCCAGCCTGGCAGCCAACAGCTAGGATGTAGTGTTCTTTCCTGAACATAAACAATTTCACAGAATATCAACCATCAGATGAAGTTATTTTGTGACCTCGATGGAACAAGACCAAAACAAAGACACCATGCAACCACACTCTCCTCTCAAAACTAGTATGAGTGACTAGCGCTGCTTTACCAATGACAGCCCTGCTTTATTCCTCCCATCTCCTAAATTAAAATTATTAATATACTCAGTGACCAAATAGTCTCCATCTTCCGAAAATCCAGTCAAGAATGGCCTCCCAAATCACCCGGTGTAAACTCAAACCCTATACAAAACCATTCTAATTCCATCTCACTGAGATTATTTTCCCCATAGGATTCAGTTTTCCATGCTGCAGCAAGTTAATAAAGCTCAATTTGTTTGACTACTATTTAAACCACCAGTTCTTGGTGGTCTTTGGGCACCATGCTTTAAAAAAACAGATATAAAAGCTGTGGGAAAATTATTGGTAGACAGAAGGTGTTGTTGTTGTTGTTTGGCAGGGCTGGGGGTGGGTTGGAAGGTGACATGTATGTGTGTGTTGGCCATGATGGGAGAAGGAGAGAAGAGAGTTAAGTACCATGGAGGAAGGATAGATTATATGAGAGACTGAGAGACTTTAGTTTTGCTTTACTTTTCTTTCCCATACTATCCTGATCTTCATATTGCCCTTATTCCCAATATTGCCCCTTCCTTCCACCTTCACTGTGAATCAAAAAAAGAATAGCATCAGCATTGTTAAGTCCTTTAATAACACCCCTCTCTTTGACATCTAATTCTAAACCAATTGAGAAACAGATACAAGAGTAAGACATACGAATACCAAAATAGGAGTTTTATTATTGATAAAGGCTAGAGTAGAGGTTGTGACTAAAGTATGTGACCAGATTGGCTTGCTAATGCTCTCTGCTCACTCTTCTAGCCTAGGTCTTTGGAGACCTTAACTGAGGAAAAGTTTGGTTTTCAGGGCAGATATAACTTGTGAGGATTTCTTTCTTGTACTGGTGCAAAATAAAAAAACGAAGAAGAGAGGCCAGATTCCCAGTGCTTACAAATTATCTCCACTCAGTCGGGAATATGAACGATTGGTGTCACCCAATAATCTGATAGCTATTCTAGAAGAGCTTCTTCAGTAGAGTTCCCAGTGCATGGAAAGCATATGTAGATTATAATACATCTCCATAAAACTCACCAGTGATTTTTCTTCATCTAATCCATTGAGCTTATTCATGAAACCCATGATCGTACACAACTGTGGCTGTCTTCCTTGGGAGAGATAGAAAAGCCTCAATTCCATCTTCATGTAGCTACTTCTCCAGTATCAACTATTGTTCTTTTGTGGATATTCTTTGTGCCTCTGATGGTCGGTATAGATTTTGCCCCCCAGATGGCACTGAAATGGATAACAGTGTATTTAATTAATTAACTCCAATGTCACACTGTATTCGAAGCTGAAAATTCACTCCTTACTCTAATTATGTCAAGCTACTCTGTCTTATAAAGGTTATCAGGGCCTCTGCAGTGATATAAAATGACATTATTAATATACTCCAATAGTAAAATACAACAATATTAAGATGTCCCAAGGTTGAATATAAACTCCTCTCATTATTAAATTTCTGGGAAATTTAAATTTAAATATAATGCCTCTGTTAAGTGCGCAGACTCTAGACTGAACCAGACTACCTGCTTCAAACCTCAGTTGTTATACTTACATGGTTTGTGATCGTGGGAAAGTTAAGTAGCCTCCCTTTGCCTCAGTTTCCTCATGTGACAAATGGAAGTAACGATGAGACTTACAGAGTTGTTGTGAGAATTAAATGAATTAATATTTGTAAAGCTTTTAAAGATATCTCTGGCAGATAAGAAGTGATTTATAAAAATTATTAGTTATTATTGTATTTGTAATTTAATGTCCAAAAATTACATTTAAGCAAAAAAATCACTCCTCCATCCCCAAATTTCTTATTCTGTTCAGTGTCAGCTAATATGGTTCTCCGTCTTCAGATGCTTGAGGAGATCCATTCAGTAGCCACATCCTAGATATTCTACTGGAAAGGCTGCTGCTTCTGGCTTGTAGGGCTTTAGTATCTCTGAAGTTAACTCATCCCAACCCAAAGTCTCTGGTGTACCTCGCCTTTGTTGTCAGCTTTGTTGAGCTATAATTTACAAACAATAAAACTCATTAATTTCAAGCATACTGTGATGAGTTCTGAGAACTGTTTACAATCTTGTAGCTACCACCACAACCATGAAATAGACATTTCCATCACCCCAAAAAGTGCCTTCATGCCCCTTTTTAGTCAACATCCTCTGCCCAACCACTGGCTCCTGGCAGCTGCCGTTCTTCTGTCTATCACTATAGTCTCGCCTATTCCAGAATTTCATATAAATGGAATCATGCATTATATAGTCTTTCTCTCTAGCTTCTTTCACTTAGTAAAATGCTTTTGAGATTCATCCATTTTCTTGCATGTCTCAGTAGTTCATTTCTTTTTATTATTAAGTAGTATTTCATTGTACGGATGTACCAATCTTCTTCACTTCATTAAAAAAAAAAAAGGAAAATGGTAGATTTTCTCAGGCAGTTGGATCAAAGATACTTAAAAATCCTGTCCGGCTGTTCTGAGAGTTGAGGAGATCAATATCTTGTCATACCTGTACCCCTTTTGTGAAGATAAATATCTTGTCCACAGCATCTACATTTCTGCCTGCATTAAATACACCCTGATTAATCGTGTACTGTATGGCCATCTTCTACTACTTATTCAAAAGTATCTTGCATTGACTGCTCACTGAACCAATTACAGTTGCCTCCAAATATCCTTGTTTCTACAGATGTAGTTCCCTTTGTTAAGAATTCCCTCCCCTCCATTGTTAAGCTAACAATTCCTTCCTGCTTATCCTTTACAGCTCAGCTGAGATATCACCTTCCCTGTCATGTCTTTTCTGATCTCTCCAAGTAGAATTAATTACTCCTTTCTTGGTGTCCCCAAAGCACCATGTATATAACCTCACAATATCACTCATTTAATGATAATTTATGACCGAATTCAGGTATGTCTCTATTATGGAAAAAAATAGTGTTGTTTAACTTTGTTTCCCGCTGTAAGTTCAGTGCTCAACACCAAAGTAGATATTCAGTAAATGTTTGTTTAACGGAAGAAAGAAAATGGATAAATGAATGCACGAAAGTGCCCTCTTGTTGATACACATCTGTCATAGATAATGTGAGTACATAAACACAACTCACTGCTCTAATTGCCTGGAAATCTACTTCTTTGCAGTGGATCAGTTTTTGATACGGCAGAGAAGTTTGTTAATGCTGTTGGCTTAAACAAAAGACAACCAGTTATTTCTCCAGCAAAAATGCATTTATTTGGTATTGGCAAGGAGTTGCAATTCAGGGTCTGCAACCATGCAAGCGATTTGTGAGTCCCCAGCAGTACCGGAGGAGAAATTGTTTTGTAGAAGGAAACAGGAAGTTGGGAGGGCTATTGTAAACAAAGAACTCAAGGTGTAGTGGCTTTTCATTGGCCGAGTTGTGACAGTCTCTCATAGGCTGAGCATCTTGCCGGTCAAGAAGAGAAAGTCTTTATTCTTCTTGTTGGGCTCTATTATTGACTATTGATGTAGGGCGTGAGAACTCTCCCTTTTGGCCTCCCAACTCCAATTTAATGAGATTTCTGTTTATTAATTTGACATTTCCTCCTTTTGATCAAGATATTTCTCTGAAAGTATTGCTGATCGAGAGTCAGATTTTTTTGGTTTTGGCAGCCTTTTGTCCCTTGATGCAAAGAAAGACCTTTCCTCCGTACTGTGTCACATGTTGGAGGGAAAGTGCATAGATTGGAAACCTATTGAGGCCACATTCGAGTTATAAGGAGGAGTAGAAGGGAGAATTCTCAGGCATTTTTCTTTTCTAAATTCTGTATGTTATCAAGATCATAGGCATTAGAGATGTTCGGAAGCCTTATGTCATCATCAAAGGTTTGGCAGACAAACTTCCAACAGGTCCGGTGCAGACATCTTGGGAAAGTTGTCTCTTCGGTTGTCATCTGCTTCAATTCTGAGAAATCTTTACTTTCAGGTCACCAGATGGTGTGCAAGTCCAGTCAGGGTTTGGTGCTTTCTTTAGGTGTGTCACATGAATCCAAGGGTCTATTCCCCGGAGTTTTGTGGCACAAGGGTTAGTTAACAGTATCTGATAGGAGCCTTTCCATTGAGGTTGAAGAGAGTCCTTCTGGAGGTGTCTTTTCCAATAGATGAAATCTCCAGGTTGCAAGATGTGATGTTTAAGGTCTTTATCTCCCTGGAGCACACTGTGAAAATATCACTCTAAAAAACATGATTATTTTTAATAGAAGTAATTAGGCCTTTGCAATATTATAGTATACCTCCTTTTATCAGCTGTGAGTCAAAAGAGGCAGGAGTCAAGTGCAGTGGGCATCCTGTGACTATCTCAAAGGGGGTGAATCTGAGATTTAGAAGGACCAAAGGCAATGCTTTTGGCCAAGGTATTTGGAGGGTCTCTACAAATTTTGCCAATTGAGTCTTAACAACGCTGATGGTGCATTCGACGAAACCAGAGGATTGAGGGTGGTAAGCACAGTGAAAGTGTTGTAAAACTGGCCAAATACTGCAGACTTGTCTGAGTACCTGACCAGTAAACTGTCTTCCTCCATCACTATGAAATTCAAGAGGAGTTCCCCAGGTAGGGATAATACTTTCCAAAAGGAAAGTCTTTGGTCCAGTGAGAAAACATACAAACCATGACTAAAACATATTTATATCCATGACGTGGGAGAAGTTGTATGATGTCTATTTTCCAAATCTCAAATGGTCTATTAGGCAGTTTAAAATGTCCAGGAGTGGTATGAGCAGGCTTCCCTGAATTGTATTTTGGATGAGTGGGACAAGTGAGGTAGGTACTTTTTGCAGCTTTGTTAATATTTCCTCACCAATATTGATTCATGAATGCTATCATTTTGTCAGTAAACCATTGGTTTAATGCATGTACAGTGGTTACGAGTGGGAATTTTAGAGTCTCCAGTAGGACTGGGTTGTTATTTGGTCTGAACCAGAGCTTTCTCTTTTTAGTAAACCAACAGTTGTTGAATTTCCACTAGTGTTTTTCCTTTTCTAAGGCCAATTGTTAGGCTTCTCTAGTCAGTTTTTCTAAGTTATCATTGGGGAAATAACCCTTTGGACCATGACAGAGGCTTGGCTGCTGTTGGTTCATTTAAAGGCTGCATTCCTTGTGGAAATATTGGCAAGAAGATTTCCTCTGGCTTCCAGAGAGTCAAGTTTAGAATGCCCTAGGATCTTAATAATAGCTAAAGCAGTAGGTAAAATTATAGCATCCAATAATTCCTAAACATAGGAATGATTTAAAATTTTATTTCTGCTGGAAGAAAGGAAGCCACATTGCTTCCAAAACATTCCATGGGGGCGGCCCAGTGGCATAGTGGTTAAGTTCACACGCTCTGCTTCAGTAGCCTAGGGTTTGCAGGTTCGAATCCTGGGTGTGGACCTACGCACCACTCACCAAGCCATGCTGTGACGGCATCCCACATACAAAATAGAGGAAGATGGGCACAGATGTCACCTTTTAAATGAGAACTATCAGTAAACCATGAGAAGTCAGCGTTACCCAAAGGAGTTTCCTGCAGATCATCACGAGGAGTTAGGAGGTAATCTGTCAGTGTTAAGCAGTCGTGAGGGACTTTGTCGGTAATGGAGGGGAGAAGAGTAGCAGGGTTAAGGTTATTTCACTGTAAAACAGTTATGTGAGGAGCAGTTAACAAAAGGATTTCATAGGAGGTCAGGCGGCTGACTGAAAAATGTTCAGTATGATGAGAATTCAGGGGGTCTTCCACTCCATGAGGTACAAAAGTGGTTAAAGGGGATCCCACAATGATTTTTTCAGTGGCCTTAACCAAAAAGGCAGTAGCAGTATTGGCTCTGAGGCAAGGAGGTTATCCCCATGCCACAGGGTCCAGGTGCTGGCTATAAGATCCTATGGGGTGATGGTGGTCCCCATGGTTGGGGGTGAATACCCCAAGGGCATTCCCTTCCTTTTTATATACAAAAAGGAAAAGGAAATCTGAAACTTGGGATGCCCAAGGGCAGGTGGGTTCTTCAAACTCTCCTTTAAGGCTTTAAAGGCTATGTCGTTCGGTTCTTCTCATAAAATTGGGTCAGGGTTGTTGTTCTTTAGTAAAACATATAGAGGTTTAGCTATAAGAGAGAAATTTGGAATTCAGTTTCAGCAATAACCAACCACCCCAAGAAAATTTCACAGTTGGCACTTAGTTTTGGGTTTGGGGAAACTTAGAACACCATGAAGCCTATCTGGATCTAGGTATAGCCTTTGTTCTGATATTAGATGCCCTAAATATCGAACCTGGGTTTGGGAAAAATGCAATTTCTCCTTGAAGGCCTAATGTCCCTTTAAGGCTACAAGCTTTAGCAAGTGGATGCTGTCTTCCCGTGAGGAGACTTGGGAGGGAGAGCAAAGAAGCAAATCATACATATATTCCAACAAAGTAGAACCCCTAGGGAACTTTATATCAACCAGATCAGCCTTCAGAATTTGGGAGAAATAGGAAGGGCTCTCAGTAAAACCCTGAGGCATTACTGTCCAGGTGAATTGTTTTCTTTCCCGAGTGAAGGTAAAAAGGTATTGACTAGCATCGTCAACTGGAATGCTAATGAATGCACTTCATAAATCAATTACCATAAAGAATTTGCTTTCAGTGGGAATGGATGTTAGTAGTGTATGAGGGTTAGGAACAGCAGAGTGTTGAAGGATAACAATGTTGTTTATTTCTCGGAAGTCCAGGACAAACCTCCACCCTCGGCCCTAGGGTTTTCTCACAGGTAAAGAGGAGAATTACAGGATCTAGTAGAAGGGATGATGAGACCTTGAGCTTTGTAATCCTCAATTATGGGCTTTATACCTTGAAGGGCTTCTTTACTTATAAGGTGTTGATTAATTCTTGGGGAAGGTTTTGAAGAATCTATTTGAATCTGGCCTGGAGGTGTGCTGTGAATTTTACCAATATCAGTTGGAGATTTTCCCATAAGGAGTGTGGTAGCTGATTTAATAGGGACAAATGATCCATGTTTCCAGAATCAGCTCTGGTACCTCAGAGATGGAGTAAATAAAAGACATCAAAAGGTCATTTAATTCTCCTGGTTGGCTGTTTTGATGGCTACTGTCAAACTCTAGAATTATTTCCCCCTTTGGGGAGAAAGAAATTCAGGCATGATACTTTTCTAAGAAGTCTTGGCCTAATAAATGAATAGGAGTGAAGGAACTAAGGAGAAAGGGTGTGTCTTTCAAAGGGCCTAAACAAAAGGGAATAGGTTCAGAGACAGGAAACTTTTGAAATTTATTAGAAATCCCCACTATTTGAACTGTTTGACTACTTCAAGGCAGGGGCTGCTTTATAGTAGTAGGGTTGAGCACCAAGAGTGTGGCTCTGCCGGCAGGACGGAAAGAGATTCATCTCCAGTCTGGAGAAATGTTTCTCCAAGCGGATTAAGAGGGAGGATGGGGAAGAGCCCCTGTAGTTCCTTGAAGCCCCGTCATTGAGAATTTAGAGGACACTGGAAAGGATGGTTAGAGGGCTGAAGGCACTTGAAGCACTTAAATGGATAACAATCTCTTTTCCAATGTCCTGGCTCTTTGAAATGATAACAGAAACTAGCAGATTTTGGTTTCATTTAGGGCCCTTCATTTGCTGGAGTTGAAGACTAAGAACTGTAGCGGTTTTTCTTTTAGGTGACTCATCTAGAGCATGAGAGAGTTGGTTTGCCAGATTAACTAAATCTGGATGAACATAGTTTCCCATTCCATCCTAGTCTTTTTTACTAGCAGGGAAAGGTCTCACTTCAGCCCATTAATAGAGTTAAAAGCTACCGGGATAGAATCAATGTCTGAAGGAAGACCAGAATCTTCTTTAAAAACAATTTGAATTGTAACAGTTGTGAACAGGTTCATCAGGTTTTTGTGCACGAGCCTGAATTCTGTTCCAATCAACAGGCTTTGTGAAAGCCCTAGGAATTGCCTGGCGAAGTTATCTAGCGATTGTCCAAGCCTGATCATACAACAGGTCTGCAGGTTGGTCTCCTGATTGTAATTCTAGAGACCTTTCAGAATTCTCCCAATTGGTAGTTTTTATCCAATGCTGGGCCTAGACTTCACTGACAAGCGTATGAATTAGCTGATATAAGTCAGATAAACCAGGCTCAAAAGTTTGAATGACAATATTAAATTCATCAGCAAATCTGTGAGGATCTTTGGTTACTTAGGGAAAATATTTGACTATGGCTCACAGTTCAGCTTTATTCCAGGGAGTATAAGAAATCAAAGTTTAGCCTTTGGATCTTCAGAGGTTTAATTTTAAAGGGACAAGATCTGATAGGTTCAGAGGAAGAGGGAGTGGGGAGAGGTTCAGGGTAAAGGGGAAGTTTGGTGAGAGCGTTAGTTCGGGGGAACTGAGGGTATAGAGGAGATGTAGGTGGTATAGAAGGGAAGGAGGAAGATGTCGCTGGAGGTGGGGCCTGAGCACGAGGAGCTAGGGAAGAGGAAGATGATGACAGCTGAGGTGGAGCATAAGACAAAGAAATCTAGGAAGAGGAACATGAGGTTTCAGAAGCCATTTTATCTTTCTTTAATCAATTGTTTGCCTCAGTTAATCTTAAAATTTTATTTTGCAAAGAGGCAATTTTAGACTCCTGATAACGTTTGGAAGCCTCAAAATACCAATTGAAATAGGTGTTCCATTCAGTTTTGGAAATGACAGGGCTATGATTGTCCAATTTGGTTTTAAGAAAAGTAAGTTTGGGTAATTGAATAGTTCTCCATAGGGGCTGGCCTGGTGGCATAGTGGTTGAGTTCGCTTGCTCTACTTTGGCAGCCCAAGGTCCGCAGGTTTGAATCTCAGGCATGGACCAACGCACTGCTCATCAAGCCATGCTGTGGGGGTGTCCCACATAGAAAAATAGAGGAAGATGGGCACAGATGTTAGCTCAGAGCCAATCTCCCTCACCAGAAAAAAAAAAAAAAAAAAAAGTTCTCCATAATGGCCACTGATATTCTAAATTACTTTTGGTTAAATCAGTTTATTTAGTTAGAAGTGCTCATGAGGAAGGACCTCAGTTTTTAAACATAAAATTAGCCAGGGTCCTTGTAGGGAGAGCGCCCTCAAAATATTTAGGTAATGGGATCCCATTTCTTAGAAGTTTTTCTCTAGAGGAAAGGAATAATACTCAAAGAGCCTAAACAACTCAAACAGCTTGAAGAGCTTGCAACTCAAACAGCTTGAACAGCTCAAACAGCCTGCAGGCTTAATACTAGCCAGTCCCAGTGGAACAGTTACATTTTACTAAGGTCGACCAAATGATGAATCAATGCAGTTCCAAAGAACAGCCTAGTTCCCAAGGGAATGGGACTGAAAGTTGATCAACGCAGTTCCAAGGGACAGTCTGCTCCCAAGGGAGTCAGGCCAAAGGCTGGACCAGTACAGTTCCAGTGAATAGTCCAAAAGTCAGACCAAAGGCTAACACAGTTCCAAGTAGGAACAGTTTGGCTCCAAAAGGAATTGGACCAAAGGCTAGCGCAGTTCAAAGGAACAGCCTGATTCAAAGAGTCAGGCTAAAGTACTTGAGACAGACCTGAGTACTTGCAGACAAAGAGGACACTAAATAGAAAAGAATGAAACCTTAAAACAGATCTCGAATAAAGCCTGGAGAGCCTCAAATGCAAAGAGGGTAGAAACTTGGATCCAGGGGAAAAGACTTACTCTCAAACTCCAGGGTCAGGGAAAAGCAGCGAGCTTGATGGGCTCCGCTGTGGGTACCACCCCTGTTTGCTCACCAGCCTCAGAGTTGTTGGGGGCCTTCTCTGGATCCCTGTATGGGCCACCAAAATGTTGACCTTAAACAAATAGACAGCCAGTTATTTCTCCAGCAAAAATGCCTTTATTCAGGGTTAGGAAAGAATTGCAATCTGGGGTCTGCAGCCATAGCATGCCTCCCCAGCAGCAGAGGAGGAGAAACTCCTTTGTAGAGAGGAAGAGGAAATTGGGAGGGCTATAATAAAGGAAGAGTTTGAGGTGTAGTGGCCTTTCATTGGCTGAGTTGTGGCAGTCTCTCATAGGCTGACCTTCTTGCCGGTCAAGAAGAGGAAGTCTTTCTTCTTTCTGTTGGCCTCTGCTATCGACATAGGGCACGAGAGCTCCCCCTTTTGGCCTCTTGACTCCAATTTAATGAGGTTTCTGTTGACTAATTTGACAATACTTTGATAAATCTTGCTGAATTTTAAGTAAAGACCTGCTATCCACTGAAAAGTGCATTTAATTTTCATGGTGCATAGGGGTTCCTGTGACATGACTAGCAACAAGCTCCTCGCCCTTCAGATGGGAAAGATGCATTGGTAATTATAATGTGACCCATGCTGCCTCCTGCTGCCAGATTTCCTTGAGTAGTCACTGGAGATGAAATTCTAATTATGACATTTGAAGAAATAAAATTCTCTAGAGAAAGCAGCCTCCAAAGACAGACTGTATGTCGACAGCTGTTGTGGAAATTACTTATTTTAACCTTTGCCATAAAAATTGTAAAATTGATCCAGCTCCTTCTCTGCTGCAGACATTTTGGGAGATGGATTTGTAGGTGTGTTTTGGGGATTAGCCTAAAGCCAAGACAGCATCATTTGGCAACAGAAGTTTCATTAAAGTTCTCAAATTTCAGTGAACTTCTGTTCAGGAAGTCCTTTTAAATTCTGATGAGCTGACATTTGAATGTTTCTGTAGCAGATGGCTATCAGCTAAAAGAAGTACACAATATTTTATTCTCACTAGCTAAAACCAAATTTGAAGGATATGATAGATTTTTTTTTAATTAAAACTCTTAGGAGCTTAGGTCATAGATTCATATATTAAAAGGAAAAAAGAAATTCAAACTGACTTGGACTTAAACTCAAGTTTCCAGGTATAATAGATTTTTGGCTTAAAACATGCCAACAGAAGAAAGATTCTCCCAGATACCTACACTATAGTCATTTAGAACATATTTAAAAATCATTATATCTAATCAAATACTATTTACTAAATGTCTACGTAATAATGACACAATAAGCTATCTGAGAGGTGATTTATCCATCAATTATTCTTTTATAAATCTCTATTCAAGAATCTCTTTTTTAGTAGATAGCAAGTTTGTGCTGAATATTCTACATTCTGAAGGAGATTTAGAAGAAGCATTGGTCAGGGGACCTGACCCACAGGGATTTCACAACTCTGGTGGAAAGATGAAGTTAATAATACACAGACAAACATATATAGTTAAAACAGAAAAGAAACATTAAAAAAGAAAAATACCTTGCCATATCTCAGTATTTACACATGGTTACTCAGAATGGAGATTTTAAGTTCTTTACTCAAAGATGAACATCTAATTAGTAGCAGAGTTTAAGATGTGCTTCTATCAGTTCTTCTCATAGTGTTGTAATGATTTATAGATTCTGGTGGTTCTGCTTTTCTGATTGAACCCTAACTTATATAGGATCCAAGTTTTTATAACATCAGAGCCTACGCTCCTTCTAAAAATTCTTTTCTCCATTTTATTGGTGTTTTACCATATTAATAAAAGGCTAGACTTGGATATACTAAAGACCTTAAAATTCTGCCTTTCACAATGACCTTCTCACTAAGATAGAGAGCCAAGATGCCTCTTAATCCTCTGCCTCACTCAACTGTGTCATCATCAACCACTAGTAAATAACTCTAGACAAGTAAAGTGCTAGCTGTTTCAGAGCTTGATGAATAGCTTTATGGGTCCCTTCTCACAGCTGTCATTGTTCTGACAGCTTGATTGAATACAACTCTTGCACCATACCAAGGGGAGCTGCCCACAAAGGGCACCACATGTTTCTAAATGCTTCTGGTTGCATGCTTCCAGGACAACCCTGCAGTAAAAAACCAGCAACCTGTTACTCTAAGGAGAAAATAAATTATGATCTCCTAGAACCAAATGCAAATAGTCTACATTCTGAAGGAGATTTAGAAGAAGAATTGGTCAGGGTACCTGTCCTACAGGTATTTCACAACCCTGGTGGAAAGATAAAGTTATTAATATACAGAGATAAAAGATTCACAGGTCAAAACTCATCTCTTCAAATGGCGTGCACATATATTCCTACAAAATTAGATAATGTTCATCTTCTAAAATCTAATCACATTCAATGGTTGTTGAGCAATGTTTTAATTCATTCCAGTTAAGCAATTAAAAATTTACGACGAGGAGTACAGCATTAAATGACAGCTTCCTTTCAATTCAAAAGGTTATCTGTCAATCTTGCCTTGTTTTTCTCTGCATCTGTATTAGGTCTTCATAGCTTAGTCTACTGGTGTCCCCACTTGGAAACTGCAAACTCTTTTCTGTTGCAATATCTGTGCTAATCCTGACATATGCAAGATGTAGATCAGTATCCTCAATCTCTCAACATCCCCTTCCAGGTCTATGGCTTAGATCTAACACCCAAGGAGTCAGAATCCAATGTGCTAGCCAACGGTACTGGCTTACCACATTGTTCTTTTTTGAGGTATTTTCACTAACAATGAAATTCAGGATGAATGTCCCCACAGGTAACCCCTGAGATCCTATTTGCCCTCTAAATCAAAGCTGTCTCCTTTTCCTTTTGTTGCTTTAATTGTATGCAAAGGGTTCCATGTGTCTGCTAATGTCAGGAGGAGGCATTGCTGCCTGTCAGTATCAACTCTGAGCGCCTTGTTCCTTTGTTGCTGGATGTAGAAGACACTAACATCTAACTATGGGCTTTATCTCTCGAACTTTTTCCATTATTGAGGCCTTAGTATCAATGCTGTTAAACACTAGGCTCTCATTTTCCAGTTACTTTTTTTTCCCCTAAATGTTCTCTCTCAGGTATTTTAATCCTCCTCACCTTAGGTTTCAATTATGAATCCATGCAAGCTGTGACATATTCAGAATCATGTACTCTTGTTTTCCCCCATCCGAAACTGGCCCAATGCCTCAGACCAAATTTCTATGCCTTCATTCTCTCTTACCTTAGGATGAGTTGTCTCCCAGAAGGCTTTTCAGCTTCTAATAAAAATTCCTAGAATTTCTGTCATTTCGATAAAAGCTAGGTTACCTGGTCAGCAATATGGAACTACGTGGAGCAGAATAGAATCAGGTAGGGCTTCACAGAAGAGGTGGTAATGGAGAAGGATCATGAAGAATGAATTTGATTTTGTACCCACAGAAAAAAATCTGTGATTTAATAGTTGAAAGAAAATATTAAGAATGTGTACACTCCTTCAAGTGTGTCTCAGAATCACTTCCTAGAAGAACAAAAAAGTATATTTTTAACCTGGCTAGCTAGACAAAATTCAATAAAATTTCTTGCATCATTTCATCCATTTTGCTCTTGCATCATTTAATTCACTTTGTTTGAGGTCTGTCCTAGTTTTACAGTAAATAAGTTTTGCAAGGAAAAATAAAAACAAAATAAAAACTCTCAATTGTCTGATTTCTGCTAAATCTTAGGTTTTATCAGCAGTATAGATTTCCTGTAACATTCTCCACATATGCTGTTTCACTGCATCTTGAGTTCATTTACTAGAGCAGCAAGTAGAGTACAGATCAGCCTTGTAGCTCCAGGAATGGATGGACAAGTGAAAATAATCTGTCATTGTGTCTTTTTGTGAATGAAACATTGATATAAAACAGGCAAACCCTGAAAAGAAATGTGAAAATTGGGTCAGATTACAAGATGCATTGCAAAAGATACATCCCATGCCTTTTCTGGAAAAAAAATCAAGAAATGGAAAGAAGAGGAATTTCATTTTTCCAGCTGAGGGCAGACAGTTGTAATTAGTCATCTCTCCAGAATCATCACCTTCTTACTTGATGTCATCTGATATTCTAAGTGTTTTGCTTTGTTTTTTCCTAAGGGAAGTCTTAAAAACATGTTAGTGAAACAAAACAGATAGATAATGAGATATATGTCACTTCTGTGGTTAAAAAAACAAAAACAAAACTCTAATGAAATTCCCTCATTTATATAGGATCAGTTTTCTGCCATCTCAGAATGGCATATCCAGCCCTTTCCAAGCTGGGCCCTGTCCTCCTTTATAGTCTTTTCTCTGCTTTTAGTTCCTCAATGCACCTTTTATATTTCCATGATTTGCACTCTCTATTTCTTATCTCCATAATGCCTTTCCCCACTTTCCTCCTAAAAAATTCTGGATTATCCTTCAGATCTGTGTTACTTCCTCTGCACAGTCTTCCGGATGTCTCTCCCCAATATGTAAAGTAACACCCGTTCTGTCTGTGCTGGCACTGCAAATTGATCACACCCCTATTGCAGAATTTATTAAACTGCCCTCTGGATATCTCTTAATCACTAGCGTTTAAGCTGTTTCAAAGCAGAAACAATGTCCTCAGTTCAATTAATTCTAAACATTTCTAACCCCATTTCAACATGTGGAATATCCCCAAATCCTCCAGCTTATTGGAATCAACTTGTCCTCATGACTTTAGATAAAATTGGTTCAAACTCTACCTTACATGAAAAGGGAAAGTGAGCATCCCCTTTGAAGGATTTTTGGGGCGAGAGAGGAGCTTTTCTCTCTTCTTAGCACCTCTTGTTCCGATTTTCTCTTTTGCCTAAGTTCTCCATCTCTTTTCTTCCTTCCTCCTCCCATGCGTGCTGCCCAGTTGCAGCACTAAACTCTACTAGACATGGCTCCTTCAACTTTACTCCCCAAAATATACTGTGTCAAGTCTATGTGTAGTCACTCCACTGAACAGTTGGAGAAAGTAATAGTATATGGCCTTATCACAATGTTAATACATGAATAGTTTATGAAATGAATTCTTCAGAGTTCCTGGACCATTCCTACTACCTCCACGGAAATTCCACCAGTCATTCCTTCCAGTTAGGTCCAGTCTCCTGCCTTAATGTTAGGTGTCCTCTCTTCCTTGATTTCATTATTTTTCCTCCCTAGTTTAAGCACCCTCCACTCCCCAAAATTTTTGCTCATATAGCTCTTTGGCTCCCACCGGGCTATATCATTGGAACTATCATGCTACTGTCACAATTGCCATCAAGGTATTTTACTAAACAAAGTCTCTATCTAGTTATTCTACAACCAGCTTCTATATAACTGTCTTACTCCAACCATATGTGTGATGAGTATTTGATTACCAGAACCTATGCTAGGCTCAGGAATGCAGTAGTGAATAAAAGATGGTACTTCTCACAATGATTTGATAACCTAAGAGAGTCCTGTTCATTTTTGATAACTGTGGTCACTGGCACATAGTAGGAGCATAATAAAAAGCAATATAGGAAATAAGAAGGGAAATGGAGCCCTCTTTTCAGGTGGTTAAAACTAATATGGATTTTATCTAGGATCATGTGATATATGACTAAAGGCAGAATATTGTATGGTTAATGAACTTTACAAGTCCCTTCCTAACCTCTAATTCACTGATTCTTTTATTCACTAATCCTCCTAGACAAAAAGTCAACCTCATGAATATACAGTAGCTTTGGAATTAGAGATAATTTCAGTAGTGATTACACATTGACACAATGAAAGTATGGAAAAGACAATATCCTTGAGAAGCATTTTAAACATCTTATTAAATAATTAACTGAAATCATTTTAAAAGTTACTTTTGCTTAAGGGATTAAGAAGCATAGATAAAACTGCCCTATAAAAAGGGTGTGAAAGACGGCCATATAAAGCTTAAGTTGATACTTACATTATTTAATAATAGTCTAAATCATCCCTTGAAAGGCTTTATATTTTTGAAAAGAGACTTTACTGAAGATGAATTACATATTAAATGAACTAAATTGATTTAAGAAATTTAATGATTTCTAGTGTGGTTATACTTTTGAGAAAAGACATGTAGCTTTCCATTCCATGGATTTCATTAAGAGCTTTCATTATCACTGCCATCATACTAATTGGCTTTTTAGTATCTGGCACCCTTTATAATAATTTGGGATTCTTATTTGAAAACTGCAGGTATGCCTTTGTCCTTGCTGAATTGTTCATCCAATGGATACGGCATCGAACTTTTCTGACTTTCCTTTATCTGAAATGTTATCACAGGACACAGGGGTCTATTTACCAAAGAGTTAATGAAGCTTAAATCTCAGGTCTCCTCAAATAAAGGGGTCCTTAGAGGAGCCCTAG
Organism: Ceratotherium simum simum; assembly: GCF_057802395.1. Classification (NCBI taxonomy): domain Eukaryota; kingdom Metazoa; phylum Chordata; class Mammalia; order Perissodactyla; family Rhinocerotidae; genus Ceratotherium; species Ceratotherium simum. Next base: position 30,970,823 of record NC_141928.1, on the reverse strand, counting down.
CATTGGGTTCACACCGTCACATATTTTTTGTAAAGTTTGCAAAGCAGGATATTCTAATCTGCTTATGCCCACAGATAAGAATTCCAATCTGAGTGCCATTTCTTTCCATTCTAACCTCCTTATCTATGGAATAACCAGAAAATTTTTAGAGTTTGGTTTAAAAGGAAGTTGAATCAGAGATATGTTTAGTTTTGGGTTTGTTGGTATATATATGTAATTCAGAGCCTCTTCTGATTATAGTTAAGGTATTACTAGCTGTCTGGCGTAGGAATGGATTCCAGAAATATTCCTACTGTCCACTGTGCCACGTTACTCAAGTTGTATCATGAAGATCCAGGATCAGAATGATATTGCAATATGAATATAACCTAGATACCGAGCACCAAAAGTACATGAAAGTTGTTGAGGAAAGATGGATTTAAATGTGTGGAGCATCTGTGCAGCTGGGAGGTAAATTGTTGTTTTTGTGTGTGTTAGGCAATTCTTCACGGGTGATGTGTAATCTGCTTTAGGCAAGCTGAGTGTGTATGATGCCCTCGTTTCTATGTTTGGTGCAAGCACACACCCAATGAGCAACAGAGGTAGCACCCAATCGATTGGCCTCTTTATTCCAGATTACAGCAACTGGTCAGTAAATATTTGTTAAGGAATTACCTTTTGATTTGAATGAGCCCCTCTCAGAGTCTCAAAATTAGGTAATCTCAGAAGAGACAGTCAAGGACCTCCTAGTATAGTGAAGAAATTCCAAGTTTTGACCATCAGTTTTGTCATCTGTCTTCGAGTGAGAAGTTGAGAGACAGGAAAATACACTTGAATTGTAATAAGGAATTTCAGAAGAAAATGCCCTGAATTACAGACTTAGTAACATGTTAAAGATGACAATATTTTGGGGGCACAGGGGCCTTCTGGCAGCTCTCAAACCACATATTGCCTAATGGAGGCAAATGCCTCCTCCATACTTAAGATTATCTCTAGAAAAGATATGATTTTCCTGAACCTTCTACTGAGTCAAAAGGGTGGGTTCTACGAATAGTGGATCATTCAAATGAGATAAATATGTATATAGTAAATCTATTTTGCTTATTGCAGTGCTTTATGTCTTGACTGTTGGCAGTGCAGTATTTTGCTTGGTGCATGCCCTTCTAGGAAAAGAAAAAATAGAGCTCAACCATTAGGCTATAAATTCAAAATTAATAGAAAAATGAATTATTCATCCATATTTATAGCCTGTGTATAAGTGTCTGGCCTTTGCCTTCATAGCTGTTTTTCTTATATGAATTAATAATGTATAAGAGCCTAGTTGCTTTCAAATGCCAGAACCCTTTTGCATGGGGTTTTTTGATCCTAAATTTTTTTTAAAAAGTATTAATAAAGCTGGTGTATCATACATTATTTCTGATACCCTTAGGCTGTAAGATGGCAAAACTTTCATCTTTAAGACTATTAGGCTGCAACATTATTAACTTCTGTAAGATCTCAAGACAGCAATTAGCTTCAGTGCAATATCTTCCTCCTGACTAGTAGTGGTCACTGAACATGATTTATAGGGATATATATTTATAGCGATATAAACGCTCTGAAAGTTACTGCTAAAAATGAAAATAAACAATTTTAGAATTGTTTTAATACTTTATAATTGAGATCTTTGTACAATGAAACAGCTCATGATTCATTAATGCCTCATCCTCGGGAATTCAAATCATAGTTATTTAAAAAAAATAGCTGCAAAATTCTTCATCTGGTTAATTGTTTCTGCCTCCTTATCTACCTAATGGTCAAGATGTAATAGAAAAAATTTGTGCTTTGGATCCAGCTAGACTGCTTTTGGCTCTCTCACTAATTACGTGTATCATTATGGTCAAGTAATGTCATCTCTAATACAGTTTTTATCAACTGAAAAATGTGGGTTATAATGGATAACTCGGAAAGAATTTATGCAGATTACATATAATATAGCAATTAAATGTGCTTATTATTAAAGCCTCAGCTCAGTTCCCTCTTTTTTCGAGAGCCTATTCTGCCCTTTCCATTTCTACCTCTGCCAAATAGGGGTGTGTTACCTCCTCTCAGACCCCTCTTAAAAGTGTTCTTACTTTGTGACATCGGTTTATATTGGAGGAACTTCATAAAAATAACCTATTATATTATCACAACATGTGCTGATCACTTGTTATTGAGAACACTTTTCATCGGATTACCCATATGCCCTCTGTGAGGAACCATAAGAGAAATTCATTTCCGGTTTCTTTTCCAGAAACAGATTCATCCTAAACATCCAGATGGATTTTCATATTATGGGCACTATGAGTTATAGCATTAATAGTGGCTCATTAGTTTAGAGCCAAATTAATGTCTATCTTTAGGAAATGTGTTTGAATTTATGGTATAGACCCTGGGCACTCACTTCATCTTCAAATCTATTTTATTTCCAAGCCTTAAGTCTTATCTGTTGCTTACATATTTTTACCTTGCTTTATTTGGTACTCAAACTTGGCCATTCTAAATCCTTTTTATAAGAAAATAGGATATAAAAAAATAGATTAATAAATATGACCTTGCCTAGTTCAGAGTTGCTGTCAAGATTAAGAAACGTTGCATCTGGTGGCCCTGTGTTTTGTTACTTGTCAAAAGTTAAACAAATGCTCAGTAATACATACTCGAATAGTCTGTGTTTTGATATACATCTTTAACTTTCTCATTCTTTAACTTTTCACATGTGCTTTTGGCCAGTTGCTTCCCTAAGTTTTGTCTGATGTAGAATCAGTGACTTTTTATCTCCTCTTAGAAATTAGCACACTTGCATATTTTTCAATAAATAAAATGGAACAACTCAAACTTTAGACAAGGTGACTAAATTATAGGCAACAAATTGATAGCCAACCAGACTTACGCAAAGTCTGCTGTGCTAAAAAGACAAAAACAAAAAGCAAACTTTAAATATCCCTATGTAGAGAATGTACTCTCCAGGCTGCCAGAATCTCTATCATTTTTAGGTCTTGTATCTGGCTTAATTCTCACATTTATGTTGCCTGCTGGCCCCTATGGGCTTTTTACATATACAGTCTATAATCTTATCACTAAACACAGAATAAAGCTAAATATGAAAAAAATCACTTTAAGGGAGGTCGTATTTTTTGATCTTCACTTATGAGCAAACCTGTTTCCCTTCTGGCCTTCTCTCCACCATTATGGTCTCCATGAAGAGAGCAGGGTGCATGCCATCTTGGGACAGAAGTTGTGACGTGTAATGTAGAGAAGTAGAAAGACTGCTGTGTTGATGTGGGTAAGGGGAGCAAAAAGGAGTCGATCAAGGAGAGTGATAGAGTCACATTGGGTGTCCTTTCAGGGTACAGCATGGAAATTGCCAGGGTTGGAGAGCAACAGTCTCTAAGAGAAGCCTTATGTGTAAAATGAGGTTGAAGCACATGAATAATGGAGGGAGGTGGCTAGAGAGATAAACTGGAGACATCTTTCAAAGAATTCATCAATGAAGCCATCTGGCCCCAGAATTTTCTCTCTGTGTGTGTTTCTGTGTGTGTGTATGTGTGTATGTGTGTGTGCTTTCCTTAGTAACAAATCGCATTATTTTAAAAGATATAGAACCATTCAGTTTTTTTATTCCATCTTGTATCAGTTATGGTAAGTCATGCTTTACAAAATATTTATCCACTTTATCTTAATTGTTAAATTTGTTAGCACAAAGTTGTTCATACTACCTTTTTAATCTTTTAATGTCTGTTTGATCTCTACTAATACCCACTTTTTAATTGCTCATATTGGTAATTTATGCACTTTCTCATTTTTCTTGATCAATCTAAGGAGAGGTTTATGGATTTTGTTGATCTTTTCAAAGAGCCAAATTCTAGCTTTGTTAATTTTCTCTATTGTTTTATATTTCACAATTATCTTTGTTTTTCTACTTTGGGTTTACTTAGCTCTTCTTTTTATAGCTTCTTAAAATAGAACTTTAGGTCATGGCTGAGTGAACTTGCTGATAAAGAGCCAAATAGTAAATAGTTTAAGCTTTGCAGATTGAGGATATTCTACAGACAGGTATATTGAAGATATTCTATATTTATATATATGACTATTTAAAATATATCCATTTAAAAATCTAAAGACCATTCTTATTTGATGGGTTATTAAAAAAAGTCCCTACCAGGATTTGGCCCATAGGCCATAGATTGCTGACCCCTGCTTTAGATCACTAATTTTATGTCTTTCTTCCGTTCTAATTTAAGCATTTAAAGATAAAAATTTTCTTCCAAGCACTGCTTTAGCTGAACCTCATAGATGCTAATATATTATATTTTCATTATCATTCATTTTTAAATTTTTACATTACCTTTTTGATTTCTCCTTTCGCCATGGTTTTTCTGGAAGTTTTTAAATTTCCAAATATTGGGCGGGGGGTTCTAGATATATCATTGTTACCAATTTTCATTTAAGTCCATAGTGATCACAGATATACCCTCTCAGATTTCAATCTTTTGTAATTTATTGAGATTGTTTTTATGGCTTAGTATATGTCCTATCTTGTTGAATGTGTGTTGTGCACTTCCAAAGAATGTGCATTTGGCAGTTGTTAAACGTAGTTTTCTATAAATGTCAATTTGGTCAAGATGGTGAAAGATGTTCTAGGTTTTTACTGATATTTTGTCCTGTTGTCCTATCAATTACTAAAAGAGTGATATTAATATCCTAAAATATGCTTGTGTGCTTATCTATTTTTCTCTTTATATCTGTCAATTTTTACTTTACATGTTTTGAACCTCTGTTTTGGGGGCCACAAAATTTATTTTTTTATGTTTTTCTGTTAAATTAACTCATTTATCATTTTGAAATAGCTCTCTTTATCTCTGATAGATTTTGTCTTCATCATCTGATATTATCCTTATTATTTTCTTGATATTTCTTTTTGCATCCTCTTAATTTCAACCTCTGGGTATTTTTGTATTTAAGTGCATCACTTCTAAATAGCGCATATTTAGGTCTTCCTGATTTTTTTTCCTTTTCACTCATATCTGCATGTTAATTATAGTAATTCATTTACATTTATGTAATTATAGATATGGATTACTTTATGTAATTATAGATATGATTGTATTTATATTTCCCATTTTACTAGGTATATAATTGCCAAAAATACTTGCTATTTATATATTCCATATTTTAAAAATAAGCGAAATGAAACTGTCTCAATCAGAAAATGGAATTTAGGCCTAGTTCTACCAATGAATACGTGAACATGAATACATTCATTTCCCTTTGTAGGCCTCTGTTTTTCCATCCACAAATTGGGAGGTTCAGCAGGTCAGCCCAGTACTGGCTACACAGTCATCTGGGGTGCTTTTAAAATATCTGATACTTGAGTATAACTCCAGACCAACTGAATTTGAATCTCCATGTGTATGGCCTGCCTTCTTTTGCTTCTTCTTTTTTTTTTTAATGTTTCTAGGAGAGCTTAATATGCAGCAGATTTTGTGAACCACTACTCTTAAGGGTCTTTTCCATTCTAGCGTTCTGAGTTTCTAATCGCATTCTTAAAATTTTGATATTTTAAACGTTAGATATTGTTCCCATTTCCTGAGAATATTGAACTTCAAGCTATTTATATTTTAGCTCATCTTAGTATATTATTATATTAGTTCTAATTGTATATATTTCAGTATCCTGGGAGAAACATATTAGACAATAGGCTTCTCATTACTCTCCAGATAACTGATTTTCTTTTCAGAGCTGCTAAGTCAAATGAACTCATCATATGATACCATATATTATTTTATGAATTCTTATCATGTATTATGTTAAAAATACTCACAATAAAACCGTTACATTTACCTTTACTATTAATTTTCAGTGGTTTAATATGGAATCCCATATTTTCTATAACAAATAAGAAATGCCAGTATAAGGAATCAAAGTTATCCTGAAATATGTTCAGTAAAAATAGATCATTTAGCTACATGGAGCAAATTAAACCTGTTTGATTCTTTTTTAGCCATTTGGCCTGGATATTAAGATCAAAATGACAAATACTTCATCCCTGGACAATAATTCTCATCTACCAATCTGTTAGCAGACATTAATAATTGATTATGGCTCACTCTCCTATTGAGTCTGAACACATCTTCAAAATCTTTGTGGGCCGGCCCCGTGGCTTAGCGGTTAAGTGTGCACGCTCTGCTGCTGGCGGCCTGGGCTCGGATCAAAGCCGCGCACCGATGCACCGCTTCTCCTGCCATGCTGAGGCCACGTCCCACATACAGTAACTAGATGGATGTGCAACTATGACATACAACTATCTACAGGGGCTTTGGGGGAAAAATAAATAAATAAATAAAATTAAAAAAAAAAATCTTTATCAGTACAGTGTTCCAGGAAGCAATTACCAATCTCTCAGACTTGAAACTGTAGATAAAAACGTTTTATCATGTATGCTGTAAAACATGGCATTCCAGAGTAGCTAAAGAAAACTAATGGCTTCGTAATGTGCTCCATAACACATTTATTAATGTGTTAGATTTGGAAGATAAGCCTGGTTATATGCTCCCCCAATTTTATATATATGATTATATTATATATATTATTTATTATTTATATATATCATTCCAATAATTTAGTATTAGCATTATTGTGAATGTAATTAAGCATTTGTCATTTATATTTCATCTTTTGAAAATCCATGGCCCATAGAAATTAAATCATTTGCTCACAGTCACTCAATTATTGAGCACCAAAGGTGGCATTACAGCTTTGATCAAGGATTGTCTGATTTGAAAGCCTAACTAGTCCTTCTTAACTTCACTGACTCCTATGGAGAAAAGTAATGATTGTTAATCTAAAGTCTGAAGATAGGTTGAAACTCAGCCCTAGTGAAGGAACCCACAATACACTGTCTTAGATCATCTCTTCCCTCAGAATTTATTTTTAAATATTTGAGATCTAGCTCATTTGCTTAATCTCACATGGAAATCTTTCATCCTTTTGATTGTTGTAGCTAACTCTCAAAACATTTTAAAGATTTATTATATCGTCATCTCTGACCTCAATCTTTTGATTCATACTTGAATAATATTTTCTAACTCCAAAATAACATCTTTTTTATAAGTACATTTACAATGCAGTGTTTAGGGGAGGGAGGAAGAAAAGACCATGAAGTAAGCCAGGCACTATGCTTTTTGCAGAAAGAAAATTGTATTATATGTATGTAATTTTACAGCTGAGTAAAATTAAGTTATTAATTATGATGACAATGATAATAGGTAACACTCATAGAAAGCTTACTATATTTGAGGTACTCCTCTAAACATATCACATTCATTAATTCATTTAAAAATTTCAACAACAGTGTGAAATAGGTAATATTATTATTATCCCTATTTTACTGTTGATGAAACTGAGCCTTAGAGATATTAAATAACTTAAGTAATTCGTTCATGGAGACACAAGGATTTGAAATGAGGTAGTCTAAATCACCACTCTGTGGTTACCTGATTACTAAAAAGAAGAAGAGGAGGAGGAGAAAGAGGAAGAAGAGGAGGAAATTATTCAAAGTAGAGACAGAACTAGAGCATCGATCTCTATACTACATATTTTATTGTGCCCAAGTGCTTCCCCAAGCTACAAAATTATCCACAGAGCAGAACACAGGACTGGCTGATGACAAGAAGTTCAGCACGATCATGAACATGGGTATGTGGTTCACATGGGAGATAAATCCCTATGCTAGAGACTGAACCCCTTGAATCATTAAAATCAATAACTCACTCTACTTGCTATGAATCCTGGCTTAACAAACAAATTTCAGAATGTAATTGTTTCTTTTCTATAATAAATAATTAGAAAGAGCATGTAATAAAAAATTAGAAAGGCAATAAAAAAAGCATAACTTTCTTACTAAACACCTAAATTTTATATCACAAAATAATTACCACTCATTTAAATATTTAAAAATTGTGTGTGTGTATAAATTGGTTTGACCAAAATACTCTATTCAGTGCTTCCATGAAAAAACACTATGGAGCTCCTATAACAATTTGGGAAGGAAAAATATGAAAACTGGGCTTTTTTAAGACCATAAATTAATGAATAGATAGTTAGCGAAGGTTTAAAGTTTTTTTCTAGTATTTTGGCCAAATTAAAGTGAATTGTCCAATTGTATAATCAAAGACTTAAAAGAGTAAAGAAAATTTCTTCTACAAAAGGATATCACTTATTGTTTGGCATAATATATCTGTCTCCAAAGCAGTTTCCGATTTGCAATACCATATAGTATTGTGGGGGTTTTTAAATGTGGTTTTGTGCATGAAATTGAAATAAAAAACTCATTTCAGTTTTAAGTTAATCATTTTATCATTAATTCTAGACTTGCTGCTGGTCAAATACATGTTAATAAAATATACTCATTACTTGGGAGACAGTAGGTAGTCTATTACCCTGATGACTTATCATAATAAGTTTTCTGAATCCATAAGTATTAATTATCCATGCAAAGAGCTGACTTCTCTGGGAAAATAGGTTCATCAATTTTACATATTTATTCTTTCCTACACGAATATTCACTGCGGACATTGGTAAACCTAAGAAAAATAAAATAGCTGAATTTCCCATTTATGTACACCACAAGAAGGTCAATTTCACCTACCAATCTCAGAGCAAGTCTCTACAGAAATGTAATACTGCTTAGTCCAGAAAAAACATCTAAAACAACTTATAAATTGCTGTTCCCTTAAGGCAACCAGCAACTTAATCTTGGAGAGTGAAAGGAAATCCTGATTTAATGTATTATGAAATCCATAAATTTTTTGGAAAGGTGCAGGCCAGACCAGTGTTTATGAGTGTTTGTTTGGAGAATACATTTGGAAATTGCCCAAATCGGTAGAAATACATTAACTTTGACCAACTGAGTTTTATCAACTCAATATTATCAAGCACAGTCAAAAATGGACTGTAGATTCATCTAATCTGCAAAACCGCTGTGAAAGGCAATGCAATCCATGAAAAACACCAAGGAGTTCTGTTGGTAAGATGGTGAGGTACTCTGTTCTCTGCTGATTTTCTAAGTAATAGGATTTGCTATTTTAGTGCAGAAGAAAACCTCTGGGCCTTTTGGTATTTGACTGAACTTTAAATACTAAATCTATCCTGGCATTGCTGAGCCAGTCCGTTTAATCTGTGTTCTCAAAGCCATGTCTACATTGGAACAGTGAAAAAATAAAATCCATGACTAAGAAAATTTGAAGGTCTTCTACTGCCCTTGTCCAGCACACTTAGTCAAGTAATGTCAAATTCAAACTTCTGTGTTTGTAATTTACCTGATTAAACAGAGATTGTCTTCAAGTTTGCAATATTTATGAAAAGGTCTGCTAAACAGATCAATTATTTTAACACAGTTGCCAAGGTAAGTGTTTAGATTACTTCAGAAAGCTATTTTCAAACTTCCAACACCAAATACTTTTGCATGCAAGCTGCTAATTGCCAATCATTAGTCAACTTGTCTCAAATATTTGTTTCTTCTTCTTTGTAAGGCTGATATTCATGTACACATGAGTATAGAATTACTACCAGGAAATATGGTAATACTGACATTCCTATATAGATGTTATTATTAAAGCCAAATTTTTAATAAAATGATTAAATCAGTTTAAAACATTTCCATGATAACTAATAAATGATCATTAGAGGTGATAGTATCCAATGCAAGGAAAATGTTGTAGTTAAATCAACGCATTCATATTCTGCTCATGTCAGTATAGATTAATTTAATACTTCTGAAAGAAATATGTAATATGCAGCAAAAAACAAAGATTTTCATGGCTTTTGCTACTATAATTCCACATTAGGAAATTTCTCCTAAGGGAATAATTCAACAGAAGAAAGAAGATACATGCCCAAAGAATTTTCACTGCAGAATTATCTATAATAGAATAAATGTTCAATAATAGAGAAAGGCTTACTAAATTATGGTACATTAACACAACGGGATATTATACAGCTATGAAAAATGATGATTATGAAGACAAAGAGGAAATGACTATTTGTAATACAATTTCAAGTGGCAAAAAAACCCACCATGGATTATAATTTATACTTGACATCAACTGGGTAAGATAAGCTATTTGCAAATAGCAACGGGAAAGTAATAAGAAAACATGAAAAACACCTGCTACATTAGGATAGAAAGAGTTATGGGTAATTGCTTTTCATTTTTTTCCATTGCATTTTATTAGTAATAACAAAGGTGAGCATAACAATAAAAATAAAAACAGCACTAATTCATCCAAGGTGAAAAGCCACATCACAGTCAGAAAAGCTGAAACACTTTTAAAGAGTTTTTAAAATAGACTTTATTTTTCAAAGCGGTTTTAGATTCACAGCAAAATTGAGCAGAAAGTACAGAAAGTTTGCATATAACCTCTATCTCCACACACACACAGTCTCCCCCACTATCAACATCGCCCACCAGAGTGGTACATTTTTTATAATCTGTGAACCTGCGTTAACACATCATTATCCCCCAAAGCCTGTAGTTTACATTAGGGTTCACTATTGGTGTTGTACATTCTATGAGTTTTGACAAATATATAATGACATGCTTCCACCCTTATAATATTACACAGAATAGTTTCACTGCCCCCAAAATCCTGTGTTCTGGCAGTTCATCACTCCCCACTAAGCTCTGGCAGCCACTCATCCTTTTTTCTTTTTTTTTACATTTACCAGTTTATTATAAAGGATATATCTCAGGAACAGCCAAATGGAAGAGATGCATAGGATCAAAAAAAAAAAAAAAAGAAGAGAGATCTTTTTGTTGTCTCCATGGTTTTGCCTTTTCTCGAATTTCAAACAGTTGGAATCATACAGTATATAGTCTTTTCAAAAGCCTTTGGCTTTTTTCACTTAATGATTTGCATTTAAGCCTCTTCCATATCTTGTTATGGCTTGATAGCTCATTTCTTTTTAGGAATGAATAACATCCCATTGTATGGATGTACCAGCTTATTAATCCATTCACCTACTGAAGGACATCTTGGTTGCTTCTAAGTTTTGGCAATTATGAATCAAACTGCTATAAACATCTATGTGCAGGTTTTTGTGTGGATACAAGTTTTTCGCTCCTTTGGGTAAATACCAAGGAGGGTGATTGCTGGATCATATGATAAGAGTATGTTTAGTTTTGTAAGAAACTGCCAAACTCTTCCAAAGTGGGCTTACCATATTGCATCCCCACCAGCAATGGATGAGAGTTCCTCTTGCTCCACACCCTCATCAGCATTTGGTTTTGTCGGTGTTCTGGATTTTGGCCATTCTAAGAGGTGTATAGTGGGATCTTGTTTTGTTTTTTTTTTTTTGGTGCCAATCTTCCTCTTTTTGCTGAGGAAGATTGGCCCTGAGCTAACATCCATGCCCATCTTCCTCTACTTTATATGGGACGCCACGACAGCATGGCTCTACAAGCAGTGCATCGGTGCACGCCCGGGATCCAAACCGGTGAAACCCGGGCCGCCGCAGCGGAGCACGTGCACTTAACCGCTTGTGCCACCGGGCTGGCCCCAGTATCTTGTTGTTTTAATCTGCATTTCCTTGAAGACATGTGACGTGGAACATTTTTTCATATGTTTATTTGCCAGCTGTAGATTTCTTTGGTGAGGTGTCTGTTAAGGTCTTTGGCCTGTTTTTTAATTGGGTTGTTCATATTATTGTTGAGTTTTAAGAGTTCTTTGTATATTTTGCGTAACAGTCCTTTACCAGATGTGTCTTTTGCAAATATTTTCTCCCAGCCTATGGTGCATCTTTTCATTTTCTTGACAGTATCTCTTACAGACCAGAAATCTTTAATTTAATGAAGTCCAACTTATCAATTCTTTCTTTCATGAATCACGCCTTTGGTGTTGTATCTAAAATGTCATTGCTAAACCCAAGGTCATATAGATTTTCTCTTATGTTATCTTCCAGGAGTTTTAAGTCTATGATCCATTTAGAGTTAATTTTTGTTAAGGGTATAAGGTCTATGTCTGGATTCATTTTTTGTATGTGGATGTCCAGTTGTTCCAACACCATTTGCTGCAAAGACTATCTTGGCTCCATTGTATTCCCTTTGCTCCTTTGTCAAAGATCAGTTGACTATATTTATATGGGTCTATTTCTGGGCTCTCTGTTCTGTTCCGTTGTTCTATTTGTCTATTGTTTTGCCAATACCACACTGTCTTGATTACTATAGCTTTGTAGTAAGCCTTGAAGTCAGATAGCGTCAATCCTCCAGCTTTGTTCTTCTCCTTCAGTATCGTGTTGGCTATTCTGGGTCTTTTGCCTCTCCATATAAAATTTAGAATCAGTTTGTTGATATCCACAAAACAACTTGCTGAGATTTTGGTTGGGATTTCGTTGAATCTACAGATCAACTTGGGAATAACTGACATCTTGACAATATTGAGTCTTCCTATTCATGAACATGCATATCTCTCCATTAAGTATTGATTTCTTTCATCAGAGATTTGTAGTTTTCCTCATATAGATCTTGTACACATTTTGTTAGATTTATACTTAAGTATTTTATTTTTTGAAGTGCTAATGTTAATGGTACCGTGTTTTTTATTCCAAATTCCATTTGTTCATTTGTGGTATACAGGGAAATCATTTGCCTTTTGTATATTAACTTTGTATCCTCCAACCTTGCTATAACTGCATATTACTTCCAGGACTTTTTTTGTTGATTCTTTGGGATTTTCCACATAGAGGATCATATCATCTGGAAACAAAGACAGTTTTATTTCTTCCTTCCCAATCTGTATATTTTTTATTTCCTTTTATTTAAAAAATACTTTTTATTTCCTGTCTCACTGCATTTTCTAGGACTTCCAGTATAACGTTGAAAAGAGTGATGAAAGGGGACATGCTTGTCTTGTTCCTGATCTTAATGGGAAAGACTCAAGCTTTTCATCATTAAGTATGATGTTAGCTAGAGGTTTTTTGTCAATATTCTTTATCAAGTTGAGGAAATTCCCCTCTATTCCTAGTTTACTGAGAGTTTTTAATCATGAATAGGTGTTGGAATTTGTCACATGCTTTGATATGATCATGTGATTTTTCTTGTTGGTTGATGGATCACATGAATTGATTTTTGAATGTTGAAATAGTTTTGTATAACTGGGATAAATCCCACTTAGTCATGGTGTATAATTATTTTTATACACTGTTGGATTTCATTTGCTAATATTTTGTTGAGGATTTTTGCATGTATGTTCATGAGAGATATTGGTCTGAAGTTTTCTTTTCTTCTAATGTCTTTGCCTGGTTTTAGTATTAGGGTAATGCTGACCTCCTAAAATGAGTTAGGAAGTATTCTTTCTGGTTCTATCTTCTGAAAGAGATTGCAGAGAATTAATATAATTTCTTTCTTAAATGATTTTTAGAATTCACCAGTGAACCCATCTGGGTCTGGTGCTTTCTATTTTATAAAGTTATTAATTATTGATTCAATTTCTTTCACAGATATAGGCCTATTCAGATGGTCTATTTCTTCTTGTGTGAGTTTTGGTAGATTGTGCCTTTAAAGGAATTGGTCCATTTCATCTAGATTATCAAATATGTGGGCATAGAGCTGCTCATAGTCTGCCCGTTTTTGAAATGGGTTGTTCATTTTCTTATTGTTGAGTTTAAGAGTTCTTTGTATATTTTGAATAACAGTCCTTTACTTTTAAAGATTTTGAGCCAGATAGGAACATGTACCTTTGCTAAAACCACATTCTGTAAATTAACCTCTGAAAGAATATATTCACCATGATTATATGGTAAAGTGGTTGCCTGCAGAAAGGGGGCAGTTAGAAGACGTGGGTTACATTACCATTTCTAACCTAACTTAGTTGGTGAGTTGTCATAAGTCATTTAACATCTGAATCAATCCCATACATATGTGAGTTCAGTAATTGGTGATAATAAGTACTCTAATGACAAATTTCATACAAGTCACATAGTCTAGTAAGAAAAAGTTTATGGGATTCAATGTTTAGCAAATGATATGTGAGCACTGCTTTCCAAGTCTTAGCCACATAACATGCTGAGATGTTAAATGCCTATCTGACAGATTCTAAGATTCTGACAGATCTTAGAAACCCTGTATGGGGGCTTAAAGCTTCTTATACCCATAGCCACATATCCCAGTAATCTCAAAACAGTAATTTTATATAGTTGAAAAAATGTCTAGTATTTTACATCAGTTTTCTACTATCAGGCTTTTAAGTATGATTTCTTTAGAAACCACTAACACAATATTACTACACTGTCCACAGGTTGTATAATAACGAATAATGCACGATAGATAGTGAATAATCATTACATATGCACAATTGCTTGCTACTATGTAATGGGGACCAATCTGATGGCAAGTCAATCATTAATTTCTTATTTCACAGGACCTGAGAGGGATTGATAATAGTAGGCTGGGCAGAACCTAATATATCACCTATAAAAGTTTTATTATTTATAAATATAAAAATATTAATAAAATAAGAAGTTTTGATGAAATGATACCTTTTAACATTAAGTGAAAACTTTATTTAAATTCATTCATTTCAGATGATTCCCTTCCAACTTAAAAGTCTATACCAAATGAAAGCATTACTCAGGCAAGCAGGTTAAGTTAAAATAGTTTTAGAAAAACAAAGGCATGATAATTTTCCACAAATTGACCTTACCAAATCAAAATCTAAAAATGAAAATTTAAACTTACTAAAGGGAAATCTTCAGGAAGAAGGAAAAAGATTCCGTGGGGAATAATGAAGGTGCAGGGAGAAATGAAGAGCTATGAAAATGGAAATGTGTTGTTTATTGGCAAATTTAAATGAGCATTAATTATATAAAACGGTAATCATATTTTTATGTTTAAAATATATAGTATATTTAAAATGTTCAATAACAACAACATATAATCAGGAGGGAGACTCAATGGAGTTAAAGTGTTCTAAGTTTCTTCTATTGTGTAAGCAGTTAGTGAAAGTACTAAATAACATTACATTTTGATAAGTCAAGGATACAGGTTAGTGTGTAATCCCTAAAAGAATAAAAAAACTGTATCTTTCCTAAAATAGAAAAAAAAATGGAATGGTAAAAGATAACAAGCATCAAAGAAGACAAGACAGATAAGCAGGAAAAAGATATAGGCAGGAGAAACAGAAAACATATAGTTCGATAGTAGATTTAAAGCTAAATATGTGAAAAACTAGATTAGAATTAAATGGAATAAGTTCTCCAGATAAAAGATAAGATTTATCAGGCTAAATTAAAGAAAGATCAGCTGTATTACATTTATAAGAGGTGTGTTTAGCATTCAAGGAAACAGAAAGGTAGAAAGCAAAAGTATATTAAAAATAAAGCATTCGAATAATAACTGAAAGAAAGCAGATGTAGCTATGTTAATATCCATCAAAATACACTCTAAGGCGAAAACGTTAACAGAGATAAAAAGGATCGCTAATAGTCAGAAAAGTTTAATTTTCCAGGAATATATAACAATTGTAAGTTTACCCTTAAAATAGAGAAAGAAAAAACTTGCCAGAACTATAAGTAGAAATAGACAATTCTATTTATCATAGACAATTCTCATTATCAAACAATAATGAGAGATTATAATACATGCATTCAAGAACCACTAATATATCAGCAGGAGAAAATTGCTAAGAATAGTGAAGATTTGACCAATACACTTAACAAAATTTACCCTATTGAACATAGGAATGATATTCAATAACTGAAGGAACCATTTTTTTTTTAATCACATGATTACACATGAAACCCAAAAGTTGATCATGTTTTAGGACAAGTCACAACAAATTTCAAAGAATTAAATGATACAGAGAACATTTTCTGAGCACAGAAATTAAGTAATTAGCAATTAAGTAATTGGATAGTTAAGCTAGAAATCAATAACAAAAATATAGGCAGAAAATCCCTATATGTTTGGAAATTTTAAAATGTACTTCTTAATACATAGATCAAGGAATAAATCAAAATGAAAATTGGAAAATAACTTTAATTGCATGTTAAACTGAAACTTTGTACCTTTTGACCAACATCTCTCCATTTCTCCCACCCCTAGTCCCTGGCAACCACCATGCTACTCTCTGCTTCTATATGTTTGACATTTTTAAATTCCACATGTAAGTGAGATCATGCAGTATTTGTCTTTCTATGCCTGCTTATTTCACTTAGCATAATATCCTCAAAGTTCATCCATAGCCCCATTTAAAAGGATTTCCTTCTTTTTAAAGGCTTAATAATATCCCACTACTATATATATATATATATATATATATATATATATATATATATATATATTATATTATATGTACCACATTATCTTTATTCATTCACCCATTAATGTACACTTAGGTTGATTTTATAATTTGGCTACTGTGAATAATGCTGGAATGAACATGGGAACAGGTATGTTTTCATGATTCTGTTTTCATTTCTTTTAGATATATACCCAGAAGTGGGATTGCTGGATCACACGTAGTTCTATTTTTAATTTTTTGAGGAATGTCAATACTGTTCCATAATGGCTGTACCAATTTACATTCTCACCAACAGTGTACAATGGTTTCCTTTTCTCTACATCCTTGCCAAGACATTAGCTTTTGTCTTTTTGATAACAGTCATTCTAACAGATGTGAGGTGATTTCTTGTGGTTTTGATTTGTATATCCCCGATGGTTAGTGATGTTGAACACTTTTTCATATACCTGTTGGCCATTTGTATGTCTTCCTTTGAGAAATATCTATTCAAGGCCTTTGCCCATTTTTTAATCTGGTTATTTATTTTCTTGCTAAAGAGTTGTTTGAGTTCTTTATATATTAAATATTAACCCTTTATTAGATATATGGTTTGGAAATATTTTCTCCCATTCTGTAGGTTGTCTCTTCACTCTGTTGATTGTTTCCTTTGCTGTGCAGAAGCTTTTCAGCTTATACAATCCTATTTGTCTGTTTTGCTTTTGTTCTCTATGTTTTTGGGGTCATGTCCAAAAGTCATTGCCCAAACCAATGTCAAGAAGCATTTCCCCTATGTTTTCTTCCAGTAGTTTTACAGTTTCAGGTCTCATGTTTAAGTCTTTAATCCATTTTGAGTTGATTTTTATATATGGTTTGATATAAGAGTTCAATTTCATTCTTCTGCATATGGATATCCAGTTTTCCCAGCACCATTTATTGAAGAGACTGTCATTTCCCCATTGTGTGTTTTTGGCATCTTTGTCAAAGATCAATTGACCACAAAGGCATGGGTTTATTTCTGGGCTCACTATTCTGTTCCATTGGTCTAGACGTCTGTTTTTATGCCAATACCCTACTGTTTTGATTACTGTAGTTTTGTAGAATATTTTGAAATCAGGTACTGCGATGCCTCAAGCTTTGTCCTTTTCACTCAACAGTGCTTCGGCTATTTGGGGTCTTTTGTCGTTCCATATGAATTTTAGGATTGCTATTTCTATTTCTGTGAAAAATGCCATTGGAATTTTTATAGGGATTGCATTGAATCTTGATTGCTTTGAATGGTAAGGACATTAATTATTAAACGACTGAAACTAGTAAGATAATGCTATGAACGACTTTATTCCAATAAGTTTTAAAATTGATGATATACTCGACTTCCCTGAGAAATATCTTACCAAAACTAACTCAAAAAGAAATTAAAAACTTGAATAGTCCTACTGCCACCTAAAGTGATGAATCAATAATCGCTTTTCCACAAAGAAAATCTCAAGCCTCGATGGCTTCACTGCTGAGACCTATCAAACCTTCAAGAAAGAAATTATTTCAGTTATACACAATATATTCCAGATAATAGACAATATCGGTGTTATTCCCTAAAATATTTAATGTGTTTAACATGACCTCTAATACCAAAACCCAACAAAAACAGTAAGAGAAATGAAAATTAAAAGCCCATCTCACTTCTAATATCAATGCAAAAATGTTTAAACAGAATATTAGCACATTGAATTCAGTAATATAAAAATTAATAAAATATTATTAGTATCATAAAATTCAATATCATTCGTGGGGAAAAATAAAGTTGGAAAACTAAAACTAAACCTGAAGAGGATGGATTATCTTAACTGGATAATATATATTTAGAAAAACCTAGATTAAACATTATACTTAACAGTAATGTGATGGAAATTTTCTTCTGAAATTGGGAGATAAAAATGTATTCTATTACCAATTCTATTTAACAATGTTTGGGAGGTTCTAGCCAGTGGAATAAGCCAAGAAAAAGAAATAAAAGGTATAAAACCTGGAAAGGAGTAGACAAAACTGCCATTCTTAGGTGATAGAATTGTGTAGAAAGAAAATCTAAAGGAAAGTACTAATAATTATTCAAATTTAAGATCATGAAGAAATTTGTTTGATCAAAATCAACATTAAAAAATCAGTAGTATTTCTATACACCAGCAACAAACAGAAGATAAAAATTTTGAATATGGTTTACTTACAACAGAATAAAAAATATCAAATACTTGGGAATATATTGGATTAAAAAGTACAAGAAATCCTTGGGAAAAATTATAAATCTTTTTTGTAAGGCATAAATAAATAGAGAGAGAATATTTTCATGAATTAGAAGATTCAGCATTTTAAAGATGTCTCTTCTTTCCAAATTGGTCTATAGAATTACGACATTTCCAATTAAAAGATCAACAGGAGTTTGTGAAACTTCACAAGCTGATTCTCATTTTTTATGGAAATGCAAAAGGCCAAGAATAGCCAAGTCTCTTTAGAGGATAGTGTTAGAATTCCCTAGGATCTTTTTTTCTATTTTTGTGAATTCCTTGTTTCATTAAGTTCACTTTCATTTCCAACAGCCAGCAACTGCAATTCTCTATTTAGGTGACTGTCTTTGTCCCAGTGCTCATAGAACAAGAGTCAGGGCTGCCATTAGGCAATGTCGAAGACTGTAGAAGCAGGAAAACCCAGCTTCCTTGTCAGTGCAGACATCCGTTAGACACAGTAGACACAGTGCCAAGGGCCCACAATAATTTTAGGGGCCCACGAAAATGTTTTAATTTAATTTTAAAATCAGAAGAAAAATATTAGCACAATTATATGAATATGTAATAATAAGTCTGGCCTGGATTGTATTCATCCTTCTACTAATGCAGTCATAAAGCATAAATTTAAATAATTTTTAATAGAGGAAGGGGCCCATGATGGTAAAAGTGCCTTAAGCCCATGAAAGTCATAATGTGACCTTGTTCCTTGCCCCGGTCCAGAAAACTCTGAAGAGTAAATTACAATGCAGTTTTACCTTATGTGTTCATACTGAAGCTATTCTCTATATGACTTCGCTTAACATCCTTCTTTGTCATTTCCTGTCCTGTTTTACTAGTTTCCCAGTTGACTTCTGCTGAACTCTACCTAACGCAACACTCTTCGAGAAGAATCAGATGGAAAAACTTGCTCTAACAGATAGCAATAAAGATAAGTATTGGGGCCGGCCCTGTGGCATAGCGGTTAAGTGCGCACTCCGCCGCTGGCAGCACGGGTTCAGATCCTGGGCACACACTGACTCACTGCTTGTCAGGCCATGCTCTGGCGGCGTCCCATATAAAGTAGAGGCGGATGGGCACGGATCCATTAGCTCAGGGCCATTCTTCCTCAGCAAAAAGAGGAGGATTGGCATGGATGTTAGCTCAGGGCTGATCTTCCTCACAAAAAAAAAAAAGAAAAAAGATAAGTATTGACAGTAGACTAATGTGGAAAAAAAAGAGTCCAAAGAGAGACTAACATATATGCGGACATGGTATTTTATAAAGGAAGCACTCAGAGCAATGAGTCTTTTCAACAAATATTGAAGGAATATCAGATGTCCATATCTACCCAAGCAACCTAAAAATTACATTGAAGAGCGTCAAGACTTTCCTGAAGAAGGAGAACAGTGTGCAGAATTTACGTTATCAGATGTTAAGACTTACTGTTAGACTATAGTAAGTAAGAGAATATTGCACAGGCTCAGGGATCGATAAATTAGCCAATAGAAGAGACCAGAAACACATCCATGCATGTATGAAAACAAGATGTCTAACACAGATGTCACTGCAAATCAGTAGTGAAAATATGCCATGTTCAATATATTGTTATGAATTGGTGATTAAAATGTGAAAAAATGAAATAGAATCACTGTTTCATGCCAAATACAAAGACAATTTTTTTAAACCTTATGACAAAAGTATAGGAGAAATTTTTATGACTTTAGTATAGGGAAGAATTATAAAAACTCAATAAGTATAAACAATTAATAAATAAAATTTGACTGCAGTTAACAAATTTAAAACTTCCTATTCATAAAACTATATACCAGAGGAAATTTTAAAAGACAAACCCAAAAGTAGGAACCAATAATTGCAACTATTATTACTGACAGAATAGTGGCCAATATATATATGAAGATCTTAGAAACTATAATTTTGATCATCAGTCTCCTATTCTTTTATGCCCATATTTTAGTTCTATCTTTTTCGTAACCACATAAGTAAGTTATTATTATTGTTTTATAAAGTAATTTTTGTTAGATTTTGTTTACCCACTCAAGGAAAGAAATCAAAGGGAAAAAGTCAAATAAGCCATTTGAAAAATAGGAGGTAGGGTCAAGGATATAAAAAATACATATTTAACAAATGAAACATAAATAAAATAGTCAATAGACATATGGAAATATGATTGATTATGCTAAATATGTAAACAAAAATCAAAATCTCGGTCAAATATCATTATACACATTTCACTGATAAAAAGTAAAAAGTTCGACTACACCAAGAAGTGAAGGTTTGATGTTGTGGGGAGTTTCATACAGTGCTAGTGGGACTTGACATTGTAAACTACTTTGGATAAAACCCTTTGGCATTACCTAGTAAAAATGAAAGTATGCATATTAAATACAATTTTAATTGTGGGTCTACTCCTTCAAGAAATTCCTCTACATTTGCCAAGAAGGCATGGACAAGTATGTTTATGGGAATATTGTTTGTAATAACAAAACACAGAAATAAATACACAGACAGGAGACAAAAATTGTGGTATATTCATATGATGAAATAGGAACCAGCATTTAAAAATGAATATACCTAAGCTATATCTCAACATGGATAAATTCACAAATATAATGTTAAGTAATATATATATGTATATGCATTTATTTTTTTTATTTTTGTGAGGAAGATTGGCGCTGAGCTAACGTCTGTTACCAGTCTTCTTCTTTTTGCTGAGAAAGATTGTAGCTGAGGTAACATCTGTGCCAATCTTCCTCTATTTTTGTGTGTGGGATGTCACCACAGTATGGCTTGATGAACAGTGTGTAGGTCTGCACCTGGGATCTGAACCCGTGAACCCCGGGCTGCCGAAGTGGAGTGCACAAACTTAATCACTACACCACTGGGCTGGCCCCTTAAGTAATATTTTATTAAAAAATCAAGTCATTGAAGAATGTACCAGTTTCTTAGACTGAACACTGGTTTCCTTAACTGAAAATAGACATAATAAAACCTACCTAATAGAGTTGTTGTGAGATTAAATGAGACTGTATTTTAAAGGCATAATATATGCCTTAAAAAGTTTAACTTCATATTCTTAAGGATGAAATACTGTAAAAATATGAGATAACTTTATTTTTTTTAATTTTTTTGTGAGGAAGATCAGCCCTGAGCTAACATCCATGCCAATCCTCCTCTTTTTGCTGAGGAAGACCGGCCCTGAGCTAACATCTATTGCCAATCCTCCTCCTTTTCTTTTTCCCCCCTTTTTTCTCCCCAAAGCCCCAGTAGATAGTCGTATGTCATAGTGGCACATCTTGCTAGTTGCTGTATGTGGGACGCCGCCTCAGCATGGCCCGACAAGTGGTGCGTCCGTGTGCGTCCGGGATCTGAACCCCGGCCACCGGTAGTGGAGTGTGTGCACTTAACTTAACTTAACTTAACTTAAGTGCACTTAACTGCTAAGCCACAGGGCTGGCCCCCTGAGATAACTTTAGAATCACTTTAGAAGCATCTCCTCATGTGCATGATGGATTTGCTAATTCTAAAATGTTCTTATTCTTAGATTAATGCAATCCTCCAAGTACCTATACTTTTCAAAGGAGAAAGTGTACTTGAAAGAAACGAAAGTGTGTTTCCTTTGGAAATATAACAAATACCAAATTTTTTACTTATCCATGTAGATCTACTCTTCTTTTAGTCCAATTTTGTCCCACTAAATCTCACAGGCTGCTACATACTTAGTGAATATATGTTATAAGATCAGAAAAATACTACGAGGGCATCATCATAGGTCATAAGACTTTTGTTGGATATTTAGAAAAATCTCTTTATTTAACAATCTGAAGATTTGGAGAGAAGCAGTAGGTACTCCTCTTTCTGGGATGATCCTAAGACAGGACTGTCTATGGAAAGTGTGTACACATTGGAATGATTTCAAAGAATTTTATTTTTGAAAACATAAACACGGTTATCTGTACCACTAGAATCATGTAGTACACAGAGAAATTGAGAATCTTTTATTTATTTTTTCTTTATTTAGGAAAAATGTTTATGTTGTTTTCCAATTACATATGTGATGCCTAAGGAGGTGATCTTCCAGAGTAGTTAAGAGCAGGGACTTTGCAATTAGAGAGACTTGCATTAAAATCTGAACTCTGTTCTCATTACTAGAATGACTTTGGACTAGTTAACTTACATGAATCTCAGTTTCTGACTTTGGAAAATAATGCTGGAGGAGAAGGAGAGTTAGTATAACACTGAGCACAATGTTGGTTTTCAGTCAATAATAGACATTAAGAAAAGTTTTAAAAGAATGACTATTCCATGCAATAAACAGCTGTTTCTAATGACACATTTACTATGTATAAGACACTGCATAAACAATTTGCATCCATCACTAAATGTTGCAAAAAAACTTTATCAGAAAGCTACATTTATTATTCCTATTTTACAGAGAAGCAAAATGAGTGTTAGAGAATACATTGTTTAATAAAAAATTTAATTAAAATAGTTTCATCTCCCAAATATGATCACTGATAGCATTTTAAAGCGACTTCTTCAAAACTTCTGGTTTTTTGCTAAATATTATCACATATACATTTTCAATGTTAATTAAGATTCTTCTAAACATTATTTTAAAAGTGTTTAATATCCTTAATGCTGGATATTTGAGATTTTTGAAAATTTTAGTCTCTAAAAATAATGTTGCAATGACCATCTCCAAGGAGAAAGCTTTATTTTTACTATCTTTCAGATGATGCCCATAGGATAATTTATGAGAAGAAGTATATTTTTCATTTTTAAGACCCTTGATTTAAATGGGCAATTTGTTGTCCAGAAAGTTTGTGCCAAAATACAATATTTAATATGTATATATTAGAATATACATATAGATGTGTATAGATACAGATATACAATTTTAAATCAGTTCAATATATTTGTAATATTTATTTTTTGAAAAGAAATTTGAAGACAGCCAATCTGGTATATGCGAATGAGAATTTCAGAAATCACTGCTAACATCACACTACAGAAAACAAGCTTTCGGCTCTCTGCTGGGATAAAAATCACTGAAGCGAATAAAATTTCTCCTGTCACAGATTAGGGAAGTAAATTGGTCCAAAAGGGTAAACAAAACGCCTGAAAGCTAATGGAAGAGACAGATGCTAGATAAGAAGATGAGTGTGTTGAATTGAAGACTAACGTTTGTTAGGCTTTAAGAAACAGATGACTGGAAAATATAAGATTCCTTTTCCAGGGCTGTCAGGGTGAAACGACTTATAAATGATCAATTTTCTCTTTTGCAAAGTTAGAAACAAAGGATTACTTCAGCTGACAGCCAAAAAAAGAAAGGTTACTGAGAAAAGGAGCAGATTGCTAATGGGAAATGACTCTCAAAAAAAATAGCAAATTTTTAAGGAAACTTCAAGAAAATTAATAACAAAGGAATAGTTAATCTAGAGAATAAAGATTAAGAGCCAGCAAACATTATGGCAGCCCATAAAGCGACACATTCTTTTCCTTATTCCATTCACTAAATATTTCCTGATTACCTAGTAGATGCTGGGCAGTGAATTAGACCATAAGAAATAAAGAATAGTTTAGACAGCATCTTTGCACTATGGAAGTTAAGAGTCTATTTTGAGAGCAAACAATATAAAGGCAATTATAACACCATGCGATACCTCTTTAGAAATTATAAAAATGTACACATTCAAACAAAAAGATATCCTTCTTTAAACTGTTAATTAACAAAGTTAAGAAAGTTGACTTTATTTTATAATAGCCAATATTGTCAAAAGTGAATATATAAACACTCTATCCACTCTTGGTGACATTGCAAATTGATGCCACCTTTCTGAAGGGAAATTTGACCCTGTAAAGAACTGTGAAGGGTCTGAGATTTGTACCTTCCTGGCAAGCTAAAAATTTAGCCTACCAAATTTTCATGGAGGTTTGCAGAAGATATGAGACTCCTGTAACCACAGTATCATTATTTTCTTGTGCCAGTCCTCAAAGCTCCAATTTCTACGGAGGAAACTGAACAGGGCCAGGTGACACATGCTTATGCAATAGATTGTAATACAAGAGAGGAACTCGAACCTAGTCACTATATACTGGACACTAAGCACGCTTACCCATTGCTCTGGAGGGAGACATTATCTCTATCTTCCAAGATTGCTACACAAACATCTATGAAAAATTGTTTGGAACAAAGGCAGTAAGTGATCCTGCTTATAAAATATGGATAATTGTTTCCCAACATACCCTACACATGAAGTCTTAAAAATATCTGATGTTACGCAAAGGATGAGATTGTTAAATAAGACTCAAAGATATTACTCAATATGGAGATAAGAATTTCAAGTATATATATAATCACAAGGCACAAGGATATCAGGGAGAGGTTTGAAACCACCAGCACAGTTCCTCTGGTCCCTTCTTGTCACATTATGCCTCTAAGAACAGTGTGTAGTCACATCACTTACAAAGAAAAACCTATTTCAGTCATTTCATACTCATTCAGTCACCCAATTTCATACTCATTTACATAGCATATATGACACATTCCATGGATCTCTTCCCTATAAATAGAGATTTGTTTACTGTAAACAATTCTAGGCAGGTTGGGTATACCTTGCTAAAAGCATTCCATGATAAAGATTCCCCTGCTAGCAAATACCATCAAGGGATTTGCTCACAGGTATATCATTAGCATATCTACTAGGAGGTAGGTGAGGTAGGGTGCTCTTATTATTCTCAACTTATTTAACTTCTTGGCAACTCAGTTCCCTTATCCATAAAATAAGAAAAATAAGAGCACCTTCTTCATATGTTTATTATGAGGATTAAATGTGTTAATACATATAAAACTGTTAGAATAGAGCCTCTCATATAGCAAAAACCTATATTGATTAACACTATTCTGATGAAACAACAAAGTCTCTTTTAGGGAAATGTTTAAAAACTTTGATATATCCATATAAAATCTAATGCAATCTTTTTTAGTTTTTGAGAAATATTTAATGCAATAGGAAAATGCTCATAACGTTTGGTTAGGTAAAACTAGCTTGATTCAAAGTATATTTCTATAATATACCTATTTTGCAAAATACACACAAATGCACACACATATACACAAAATACTAGAAGAAAAATCCCCAAATATTAATATTCACTGAGGTTAAGCATATTTTGTCTTTATACATTTTAATATTTTCTACATTTTCTATAATAAGAATTTACCTTTTAAAAAGAATTAGACCTATGACACTTTAATCATGGGAAGATTTAACACTGTTAAATAAAGTGAGGTGTTTTTCTTTTGTTTTTTGCTAAAGAAGATTCACCCTGAGCTCACATCTGTTGCTGATCTTCCTCTTTTTTTTTGCTTGAGGAACATTAGCCTTGAGCTAACACCTGTGCCAATCTTCCTCTATTTTGTATGTGGGTTACCACCATAGCATGGCTGATGAGTGGTATAGGTCTGCACCCGGCATTCAAACCCATGAATCTGGGCTGCCGAAGCAGAGTGTGCCCAACTCAGCCACTACGCCATAGGGCCGGCCCCTAAAGTGAGGTTTCTGAAATAACTTTCTGTAGATCCATTAATCAATCTGATGAACCCAGATTGATTCAACTTTGCTCAAAATCCTTTTGTACTAGTTCTTTCAAATTGCAGGAAGAACCTGTTGAAGATGAAAAATATTTGCATTATCTTACGGTGCTTCTGCTTTTTAAATTTCTGTCTGTCCGCCAACCGAAGCCTTGTTTACTCCTCTATTTATAATGCTGTCAATATATCAGACCCTGTTAATGTTTCCTACATGCCAGGGGAACTTTCTTCATTCATTCGATAGAGGGAGATGTTTAGTTGTAGGTCGTCTTTACGCTCCACCGGGAATTTTGAGTGCTATTGTAGATAGACCTTTGAAGCTAGAACTGTGTAAAAACCTGAGACTCCATGTTAACTATGGCATTAATTGCATGAAAGCCAGCTTGATTATAAAACCAGTCAGTTAGGTTCGTAAACTACATCAATTAATTATTTGACTGACTTTGTATTTTCCTAACAAAAGTAAGTGAACTATTCACTTAATTGGAACTGAAAGACACCTCAGGAATCATCTACTTAATACAGAATTTAGGGCAATCCATCTACCTACCATGCAATTAAATTCAGCTGATCTGGCCAGGCAGTGTTTTCCTTCTCTTTCATTGTATGACACATTTCCTTTGTGAATCGGGGTGCAGGAGTTAAGGAAGACAGTCTTCTTAGATATAGGAAAACTGTTCTTTCATTCTTTGGTAGTGAGTACCTGAGCAGATAAACTTCTCTGCTTCTTCCAAACAGGTTCTGAAGACCCACCTTCCTCATTTTACAGATGTGGAGACTGAGATCCAAGGTTAGCTAGGTGGTTGCTTAAAACAAAATTATTAATTAGAGATAAAACTAGATCAAAGGCCAAGGTTTTGACAACCAAGTACATGTCATTCTTAGTAAACTAAACTGACTCTTTTTAAAACACCATCTGTCAAATAAGCTATTCGAATCAATTACAGACGATGTGTTCACAGGGCTTTTTTCTGGGATAATGAGATAGGTAGATGTAAATATCAAAAACAAATAGACTGGTTTTTGTGGGAAAACCATGGGAAATCTAAAGTGGAAGCCCATCTGATAAATGAGTCGGTGTGGTGTGTAGGACTAGGAATGGGAGATATTGCAACACCGACAGCTCAAATAAACTGGAGTTTCATCCGTGGTGCACTGTATACTGAGTCTGCAAGAAGCAACATAAATTCCAGGACTGGGTAAATGGTGAAGTAGAGGTGGTCGACTTGACCAACTTGACTTCAGATTATAGTTGAGTTTGGAGATGCAGGGTAACCATTGATACATAAACTGTAAACTGGGAAAAGCAGAGGATGACTATGTACCATTAACAAGGAGGAGAATAAAAAATAAGTTGTTGACCAAGCATAAGTTTTTGCATTTAAGGACTTTTTCATGGATTCTGTTAATGAGTGAGGAATATTCAAATATGTGCATATAATTTTTTCTGTAGTTCATCAATAATACTGATCACTAGGACTTCTTCAGAATATTCTGATAGGCTATTCACTTAGCCTGAATAGCAAAATGTATGAAATGGCATTGCCTAAGGGCTTTATACAGAGAACAAATTGAAAACATAGCAAGCTGCCAGATGGAAGATGTGTTTGCAGAGCTCGGAAAACTGCTGCAGAGCAAACACTGCTGAACAATAGCAACTGCAGCCTGCCTTGGCACTTGTTATCTATTTGCAGTCATTCATAAAATTTTAATGTTTGGACATTAAACAGAGCACAGAAGAGATATAGCTATGGTCTGCTAAGTGTTAGTGCTGGAATAAGACCTATAGTTAGAGTTATGAAAAATACAACAGCACAAGCAGCTATAATGATTTAAGAGAATATGACTACTGCTGTCGTCTCATCTAGAAGGATGGCACTTACTGATGAAAATACAAGTTACTTCATATAAATTATTCATGATCTACATGGAATCATACAAAAGCATCATGCTATCATGTTCTGCAATGATATATGCTACCATTGGCAGGGTTTATGGGAGTAGTCTCAGAAATTATCTTTATCAATATGTAAGAAGATAGGACCCTCGTTTGAGCTTAATTTGCCTGATTACCATCGATTACTCTGTTACCAAGGGTTATTTCTGAAGTCAATTTATGCAGGTGCTTTGTGTGATATGGGAGATACAAAAAGAATGTCTCCAAAATAAGATATGTGGAAGAGGAGCTCACAAGTTGAAGTTAGACAAAGGAAAGGTGTTTACCTCTCCATACCTCCTTATTTTTTTCATCTATGAAAACTAATAACACCTAGTTCACATGTTTGTTGGGATAATTTAATGAAACACTATAAATGAATGCTCTGATCATACATAGTCTGGTGTATAACAAGGTAACAATCATGACAAAGAATATTTGATTATTGCTACCAGATTCCTCTTACAACCTAGAATTATGAACTATGAGGAGGGAGTGATGGTCTCTCCACCAGAATACCCTCAGAGGGAAGCTGGCCACTCTTTAATACTCTCCACCCTTTACCCCACATGCCCCACATATCTCAATATTTGTTATGACTTATTTAACCCCATTCCAGGAAGGATCTATGCACACCTGCAGGCTAAACCCCAACCAGTATGGAAACTAGCCAAAAATGTATTAATAGAGTGCTTCCTAGCAAGTGGAATTTGAAAATAGTTCATAGCTGCCACCACGCCTGATGAATGAGCTTCTGGAGGTGTTAAGAACCCAAGGTGCCTGTGAAGGCATCATGCTGAAACTTCTTGACCTACACTAATGCTGTGCAGAGTCTCTGCTTGACTGACTACAGACTAAAGCCCCTCTGATAGGTTGGGAGTACTGAGTCTCTGGCCCTAGCTTGTGGTCATTAGTGATAGTCCTCGCGAATGTCCCCTCTGTTGCTCTCAAATTCATAATGTCACACAAAATGTCTGCCCTATTTAGAGCAGAATTTTTTGGAACAGGTGTCTACCATGGTTGGGTTTCAGTTTGGCCAATGTCCCTGGGGTATATGACACTGGATTTACACCACCATTCACTCCTTACTCACCTCGTGCTTGCACCCTGTGTTGGTTGCACTCTCAAGTCCACATAAACTGGTTCCGGTTCACATCCATCTGGTTATTGGCTTTCCATTCTTGGAAGAGCTCCTAGTGTCAATAATGCAGTCCAGGCCTACAGTTTAAGACACTCTTGGTTGCTTTATAAAGGCTCATTTAGCATAAAATTCATGCAATGGGGGAAGTTAATTTGTGACTTCTACTTCTTATGAAGTCGTTAAACCAGGTTTGCTTAGGTTAACAAACTGGCTTTCTACTGAGACTAATTTCTTCACTTCTATCATATGCTCCACATTCAACAAATAAAACATTTAAAATGAAAAGAGTTTTATTCATAGGTAGTATAAGAATTCATCCTGGATTCTGTAAGAGAGAGTAGCGTACTCTACAATACAATGGCTTAGGAAGAATGAGAGAACATATTCAGAGCCAATGGAGAATGAATGAATGACTGTCTTGTGCCCAGAAAAATAAAAGACCCAGAAGTGGAATATTATGCTGCATTATAAAAAATTATAAAAAAGTCTAAACTGTTCTTTAGAAAAATTTTATTTTCAAAGTCTTTATATCTATTCATGCCATTTAGACTACCTAACAAAACATTTTGGGCCACACACTCCTCATACTTCATTTACTTTGAAGCATCCAAATTATGCATGGTTAAGCAGATTACGCTTTGAGAGTTTAAGACGTTTGAAAATGTTAATTTAAAATAACTAGCAATAATTTTTAAGATATCTCTATTATAGGGAAATGTATAAAAAAACTAGAAAGAAGTAAATATTTCAATTTTCTAAAAAGGTAATGGATAGATCCCAGTAGTGTGGACCTAAATAGATAAATATTTAATAATAATGAAACAAAAACTAAAATACCCACATAAGTTGGCTAGGAAAAACCATAAAGAATGAGCCTCAATGAATTGTAGAATAAATTAATCAATATTAATTACAACTCATTGTGTGCCAGATTCTAAGAGTCCCAACCTGGTCAAGCCCCAAGCATTGCTCAAGAGATTTTTGGGTGGGAGGAGTCATCTCTGCAAAGAAGGAGTACTCCTTGTCTGAGAATAAGGAGGGAAGTGAACCAGTGATGTCCTTGTATTCATCTCCTACACCCGATTATTCTCATTGGCCTTCTCCTTGTCCATATTTGTAGCTAAAATCATGCTGACTGGAAACAACAAGGAGTCACAGTCTATTTTCCATGATGAAAAGAACAAAGAGGGAAAAGGTAATTGGTCATATTTTTTTTTCTTTTTCCTCATTCTTCTTTGTTGTTACCTACTTCCCAAGTGTTTTACCTCTCCTTTTCTTGTTTCCTTTTGTCTTCTCTATTTTCTTCTCCATCCAACTACTCCTCCTTTTCTTTATCCTTTCTTTTCTATCATCTTCATCAATACTTCTTCTTTTCTCTCTCTTTTCATTTCTTTTCTTCTCCTCCTGAATAACTACAACAGGAAATATCAATCATAAACAAGCCTGGAGCAAGTATTTAGCATCTTCATGGAACTCATAGATTGAGATATCAAACGTGCACTACTAGCAATATTTTAAAGCCTTTACCAATAAACAGTGTCAGCTCCCTCACGAAGACCACCAGAGAAACCTGTTAACCCAACAAAACTGAGTCCATTAAATTTACTGAAGCAAGGGAGATCACCACCTTGATAGCTTCTATAAAGTCTCAAAAGAGAGAAGTTAGGGAAGGTTTTGGGCTTTGGAGTCTGGCACAAAGTGGTTTAAGGCAGGTCTGTTAAGATGGGAAACTAAGCGGGGCTGGGAAAAGTTTATGACATATTTAATTGTTGCATCAGCAGGTCAAGGATCTTGAAGCAAGTCTTGATAATCAAACTATTGCTCTGAGAAGCAAGCTGTGTGTCTAGATGAATGAACTGTTGTCCAAATCATTCCCCTAGATAGTTTGGTCTGTAAAAGTTTCTTCAAGCAAATAATGGAATTATTTACTAGTTTGCAGGTTTATCTTCCTGGTTAAAAATTTCCTGAGCAAACAGTTAAATCATATTGACACAAGTGGTCTCAGTTCTTAGTCCCAATAGTTAAATTACATGAGAGCAGTTGTCTTAGTTCTTACACAAGGAATGGGCTTAGTTCAACACAAAGAAACTGTATTCAGAAAAGTATTGAATAAAATCTCCCATGATGTACTCGGGAAAGAACGTAAAATATAGTCTGGACAATTCTTAGTCAAGGAAGGTACTATACACTGGAAGTATTTGGAAATATGTATAGGGAGTGCTATTTGCTTTTAGTGGGTAATGTTAAGGGATGCTAAATGAATTGCAATATACAGGGCAGTCCCACAAAACAAAGGATTGCTATACCTGAAATGCCAGTAGACCCCCTATTAAAAAACAATGGCTAGACGATAGTAATTTTAGGTAGAGTCCCAGTTGTTTAAAAACCACATTAGAAACATCATACAGACTAGTAACTTGTCTTTTTATGATAATCATTTCCATTAATGTGTCAGAAAGTTCTGTACTTTTATTTTCAACATTCCAAAAATGACATGAATGAAGAACTAGGAAGAATGAAATAAAGTTGGCAGGGATAGTTACTATTATAGGTGACATATTAAGATTCAAACTTTTCTCAAAGAATAAAAGAAATGGGAAACTTAACAGGGATAACATATAGAATTTAGTATACACCCACCAAAATAAAATTAAGTCAGCTTCTAGAAGACCATGCTTAGCAGTAGTTTAAGTAAGGAACATTTTTAAAGACTTTGGCAGATTACAAAATGAATATGACCTAACAGTTTGGTGAAAATTGGATTAAATTGATGGAATAAGACTAGAATACCAATTTCAAAGCACATTAGGAGAATTGTATTGCATTATGTACATTATATTTTATGGAAACATCAGCAAAAGAAGATGAAGCCAGGAGAAAACAACCAAGGTGATGAAGGGTGTGGGGACCATAGCATATCTGTACTATATGAGAAATTACTGAAGTGATCAAATCTTTTAGTTTGGAGATTAGAGAAATAGAAGCTACAGAAAAATTGTTGTCCCAACAATATTTTAAGAACGGTCATCTTGAAAGAAAGGTTTTATTCCAAAGTCTTGATACTCAGTGAGTGGGCCACCAACCAGCAGTATTGGCATCACCTGGGAGTTCATTAGAAATGCAGAATCTCAGGTCTCATCCCAGACTCATTACATAAGAAACTGCATTTTACCAAGATCCCCAGGTGAGTCTTACATGCACAATCATGTCGGAGAAGTGGTTAGAGGAGTATTTCCCAAACTTATCTGAAAGTAACAATCACCTGATGTATGTGATAAAATGCAGATCTCCAGGCTCAAACTCAGACTTCCTGGTTCAGAATTTCCCAGGGGAAAAGGCCAGGTAATCTATACGTGTAGCAAATGTCACAGGTGACATTAATCAGGAAAATTTGGGAAACTCTTCCAATTCACAGAACTAGATCTAGAAAGACTATTAATTTGACTACAACTTCTAAAACTTTGTCCTATCATAAGAATAAGCTGCTTTGGGAGGTAATGAGCCCTGGTCATAGAGCTATTATAAGTAGAGGCTGACTATCTGTCAGAAATGACAAAGAAGGGAAGTTTGTTCTCTGTGGGAGGTAGAGCTAGATGATTCTGTTTCCTTCCAAATATAAAAATGTAGATTCTTCTAAATCCAGCTGTGATTTCTCAAACCAATTTGTACAGACACACTTAGTAATAAAAGCCAGAGGCAAATCCAAGAATAAAAAAATTTGACCCTTATTTCTGTGGTCCATTCCCACTGCTGCCTTTCATGAGCATTTGCTGGTAATTCATCTAAACTGTGATCCCAATGGCACCATGAACTGAAAATAGATCCACTGGTTCCAGGAAGTAATTAAGGGTTTTTCTATTGAGCTCAGCTTGAATTAACTTCAAGGAGTCTTGCAGCTGCCTAGATTTTTCACACCAAGTCATGTCATGGTGCATAATTTGATGCTGTAATTTATTCACAGTTAATTCTTATTAGATGAAGCCCAATGGCAGTTTTACTGTAATAAGGAAAGAAAGTGTTGCTTGTTTTATCGCCAGAAAAAATGTTCACTGAGGTGAAAAATCAAGACTCACCTATGATCTGTTAATATACAGGTAATTGTTATGTGGAGCTCTCCAATTGAGCAGCTACAAGAGTTCTCAAATTGAACTGCTATGAAATTCCACCCTTATTTCTCTTTTATTACTCTGGTTATTTGAAGATTAGATTCAATTAGAGTTTTGCCCTTCTGTTTCAAACTCTAGCACCAAGTTACACCACTCACTCAGGATTTTGCAACAGACATTGTAACAAAATCAGATGGCCACGATTTCATTCAGCCCCACTCTCTCTCTTTTTAATGTATTAAAGCTGTTACGGAAGAAAAAATAGTTACTCTGAGTAAGGAAGTAGAGTGGAGAAAAGGGCAGAAGATCTGACAGGTGTGAAAATTGGCTTTGCCAGTCTAAGGCCCAGTTGGACCTTAAATGCATAACTTACTGCTCCATGCCAGTATACATCACTTGTGTGAGTATGAGATTCGTGTTGGGGCTGTTGCTATGAAATGATAGAAGTATAAAGAAGGGAGAGAAAGTATATGAGGTTCTGTGATGTTCCAACAAAGTCATTTGCTGGTAACTTTTTTTTTTAAGGAACAATCTTTCCTCAAGTTTAAATCTAAGAAATAGCGCTTCATCCTGTCTCAATGAGTGGCATTGCCACCCACCAACCATTTCATGCTAGAAACCTCCAAATCATGCTCACTGCTCCTTCTTCCCCACCCCACACTCAATTGTTTACCAAGTCCTCTTTATTTTACCGGTTAAAATGCCCTTTAAAATAGTACATCCTTTCCAAACTAATGAGTTAATAATGCATCCATTATTTTAACACATATTTCTGAGCACCAATTATGTGTTGGACACAATCTCACACTAAGTTTAAAAAGTGAACCAACCAAGGTCCTTGCTAATCAACTAGCCCCCAAATTATAGAACAAGCCTCTATCTTATCTCCCTCATTTAAATCTTTTTTTTCCCTCAACCAATAAATTTCTACCCAGACTATATTTATGGAAGATCTGACTCTGATGAAATTGTCTAAATGACTCCCAACTAGCTAAAAAAAATCTTTCCTGGTATGAGTAATCATTAAACTCACCTCAAATCTTTTGAAAGAGGAAGGAAGGAAGGAAGAAAAAAAGGAAGGAAGGAAGGAAGGCAGGCAGAGAGGGAGGGAAGGAGGGAAGAGTCTTAGTTTATTCAGGCTGCTATAACAAATTGCTGTAATAAATTGCCGTAGACTGGGTGGCTTAAACAACAAACATTTTTTCTCGCAATTCTGGAGGCTGGGAAGTCTGAGATCAAGGCGCCAGCAGATTTGGTGTCTAGTGAGGGCTGTCTTCCTAGTTTGCAGTTTGCTGTCTTCTGATTGTATCCTTACATGGCAGAGAGAGAGAAGACACTAGTGAGAGAGAGATGGCACTAATCTCATCATGAGGACTACCTTGCAAAGACCTCCATCTCCAAATAACATTACGTTGGGTTTCAACATATGAATTTAGTGGGAGGACACAAACATCCAGTCCATAAAAAAGAAAAGAAGGAGAGAAGGAAAGGAAAGGAAAGGAAAGGAAATGAAAGGAAAGGAAAGGAAAGGAAGGAAGGGAAGGGAAGGAAGGGAAGGGAAGGGAAGGGAAGGGAAGGGAAGGGAAGGGAAGGGAAGGGAAAGGAAAGGAAAGGAAAGGAAAGGAAAGGAAAGGAAAGGAAAGGAAAGGAAAGGGAAGGAAAGGAAAGGAAGGGAAGGGAAGGAAAGGGAAGGAGTGAGGGAAGGAGAGATGAAGGAGAGAAAGAAGGAAAGAATCTCCAGGCTCCCTCCCTTATCAAGTCTTATTTTGTAGGTTTGGAATGGGGCCAAGAAAGCTGACTTTTTACCAGGATTCCTGGAATTCTTATGATCAGGCAAGTTTAGGAAACACTAGACTAAACTGTACAGCCTAATTACATAGCTTTGCATTCAAAATTCTCCATAATCTACCCTGACCTGCCATATACATAGTACTTCATATTCTTTAAGATACCCTATCATCCAGTCCAGTCATTCACAATCTTGTTTGCAAACTAAAATAACTGTGAGGCTTTAAAAATAACCCCACATGTAGGTCTCATCCCTGTATCCCTAGAGTACATGGTTCCGTAGATCTAGTGTACGGCCCATAAACAGCCTAATAGGTGGTCCTGATACACAACCAAGGTTGAAACCTGCCGCTGTAACCACATCAACATCAGACTACCAGCCTTTACTCAAACAGCCAATCCCTTTCCTCTCACCATGGTGTTGTTTTCCTCTGGCTGGAATATTCTGCTTTTCTCCCTTTTGCAACCTAGGAAACTAATTTTCAAAGCCCTCTTTAATTGTCACCTCCTTTGTGAATATTTCTGTTTCCCACACTTCAGCCCAAAAAGATTTCCTCTTTGGAGTTTCCATAATACTTTGCTCACATTGCTAGCCTCTTTGTGGATTGCCTCATATCTATTTGAATAAAATTGCCTCTTCTGTTAGATTGTGAGAGCATTTTTCCAGAGATGGTGACATTTTCTTCTTTATATACCTTATATACTAGCAACACATCTGGAAAAGGAATGGAAAATAGAATGGAAGGAAGGGGCAGTTATTGAGAGGGGGACACAATGGTGGGCATTTGGAGTGCTGTAATATTTTTCTTTTTTTGACCAGAGTAGTGGAGAGGGAATAAAATTGCCTACCATAGTGGAGAACCACCCAAGGTCCAAATTTAGAAAGGAGACTACCTGGTTACTTGGCTCTCTTCTACAATATCACTGTTCCCTGAGCCATCTCCTTTAGAGAAGTTGAAGTCTATGTTTCTCTGCCATGTATGCCTACTGGTTGCCTCTGTTATTGAATAGAATCATGGAATTTATTACATAGTTCTTGACAGTCTGATGTGTCTTTTATAGGGAGAGTCTGATTACTATTAAATGATTTGAGAGAATCAAAAGTTCTGATTCTGATCAAATTCTGAGTCAAAAATCCTGATTTCTAGCCTTTTATGACTCCACAACAATTTAGTGGTTGTGAACTTCAAAAGTGTTATTGTATGTTTTTGAGACCCAGATTCTCATAAAATGAAATGGTTTTTTCATTCATTAAATGTACTATATGCTAGACTTTACTACTATATGTTAGACTTGGCGTTCAACACCGGAAATCAGACAGGCTCGCTGCCCTTAAAATTCTTACAGCCTAATGGGGAAAAGAATGATTACAACGTAAGAAGATGGAATCCAATCCACCTCACACAGGAGTCCTATTGTGAAGCTCTAATGAGATGCGTACTATTTGGTCCCACCTGGGTGGCAGGAGAGGAAGAGCCACAAATTACAGAATGGAAAACAAATTGCAAAAGTTAAAGCCTTAGGTAAGATATGCTGTTCCTCTTATACTGTTGACTCTTGGTTGACTCTTGACTGGTGGTTGCCTGTCACAGTGGACATTCATGAATTCAACTAGTATTTACTGAATCCCAACCACGTGCAAGGCACTACATTAAAGACTAAAAATAAAGCAGAAAAAAAGACAGAGTTCATCTCTGCCTTTGTAAGATCACAGGAAGAACAGACTACCAGGAAATTAAAATACTGTGACAGGTGCTATAATAGGGCAGTAGAGATTATGGTTGCACATTCACTTCTGAGGGAAACTGACCTAAACCTGGGAAATCTTTGCAGACCTGAAGGATAAATAAGAATTAACCAAGAATGGAGGGGAATTCCGGGATAGTGATTTGGCCAAAGGGAACAGCACAGGCAAATATCCAAAGGAAAAAAATATGACAGGTTCAGGGAACTAAGGAAAGTTTACAATGTATGTGAGGATATAAATGGTAACTGCTGAGGCTGCAGAGGCGGAGACGAACTGATGGGTAATGGACTCTCATAAGCTTCATAAACTGGATTTTAGTGTTTTGACTTATATTCTGGAGGTAAAGAGAGATATCAGAACTTCTTTAAAGTATTTTAAGCATGGAGTGTCATTATAAGAGTTATATTTAAGAAAAAAAAGAACACTTTAATTGTAGTTAGAAAAATTCACTGTGGGGAGGGCCAAATTGGGGCAGGAAGGTAAACCAGGTTTTCCAGCAGAATATATAGATCTTCCTTGACTTATGATGGGGTTATATCCTGATAAACCAATTGTAAATTGAAAATATTGTAAGTTGAAAATGTGTTTAATACACCTAACCTACCGAACATCATAGCTTAGCCCAGCCTACATTAAATGTGCTCAGAACACCTACATTAGCCTACAGTTGGGCAAAATCACCTAACACAAAACCTATTTTATAATAAAGTATTTACTATCTCATGTAATTTATTGAATACTGTACTGAAAGTGAAAAACAGAATGGCTGTACGAGTGCAGAATGGTTGTCAGTGTACCGGTTGTTTTCCCTTTGGGAGGGTGGCTTGGCTGACTGGGAGCTGTGGCTCATGGCTACTGCCCAGATCGCGAGAGAGGATCATACTGCATATCACTATCCCAGGAAAAGATCAAAATTCAAAATACAAAGTGCAGTTTCCTCTGAATGCATATGGTTTTGGCACCATCATAAAGTCAGAAGATCCTAAGTCAAACTATTGTAAATCGGGGACTGTCTGTACTAACCACCTGGTGGATGGTGAGCTATAGCACAAGTGAAGGCACTGGGTAAACAAGGTGCATTTTTAAAAAGTGCATATTTTACTTAGAATTTGAGATAAAATAAGTTTTGTGTTCTGTATTCCTAAGAGGTTTCACCACATACCCCTGCAAACAAAGTCAGCAGAACCTTGCTTTTTTCAGGCAGCCAGGCTCATGTTTTCATCACAAAAGCTCAGAAAGTAGAAAATTTTATTTGTAGCAACAGATTAGAAAACTTGGCACTTTTGTCTAGTCTCTGAGGCTTCCCACCCCCCCAAAAAAACACCCAAAAACTTGAAAACAAAGATGACAGCACTTCTCAGCTGTAATTAGTGACTCCGGACTAAGCAGCAGTCATCAATATAAAAACATAGGATGCACTTAGATGTTTATTTCAAGTGTGGGCTTTATTATTGGGGAGATGCAAATTAGTCTAAATTTCAGTATCTGTTGTGTGAAAAAAGAAACTGAACAATTACTGCATGAAACCCTTTTTCAGCAACATTTAAAAGCCAATCATGCAGATTTTGAAGGAAAATCATCAGAAGTTTTGGAGCTAAAAAGAGATATGTCTTAACTAGGAGCAAAACAATAAAAAGAACAATCAAACAAGCAAATGAAAAATTGTCTGATATTGCCTTCAAGATCAGTTTCACAATCATCTTGGAAAGAAATCTTATATATAGAAGTGCATTTAGAAAAGTGCAGTGCTGCAGATATGGCCAAATCTGTTTGAGTCAAAAGGGGCAACCAAATAGTTCCCTTACAGATCTCACCAACCAACACATTTTAATATACTCTAGACATAAGAACAATTTGTTAAGATACTGAGGTAAACCAACTTATTTTTACAATTGCTTGAAAGTTGTATGATAATATCATATGAAATTGTCATAATGATTTGGCTATATTACTGGTTAGAAGACTAAGTAATTTGAAAAGTATTCCTTAGTAAAGTAATTATTAGTATAAAGACATTTCCCACAATTTGAGTGAGTTTTCTAGTAAGAATGAGTTTTAAATTATGTGTAGAAATTTTCTGGGTATATTCACCCAGAGATTGTATGGAGATTATCTGTGACTTGTGATTTTTCTGCAAGCTGTAAATTGTCCCAGGAGACTAGGTGTCATCAACATGGTCTGAAAACTAGCTCTGTTGTTCCTTCACTTGTTATGAATCTTGAAGACATCTACACATTAAACAAGTAAAACACAAAAACCCCATAGATCTAAATCATTTAACAATTTTTAACACAAACCTAAGTAATTCTGTTTTTTTCTCATGCACCTGCTCCACTTAAGAACCACTTCAACAATTAAGTGCTATCATAGCAGCCACCAGCAGAGAGTAGGCATTACGCTAAAAGGAAGCTCCACGGAGGGTGGGGACTCTGTTATTACAGGAAGACTTAACTCTGAAGGGGGCTAATGAGGGAAAGCATAAAAGTGACCAAATTATTTATGTGTATGCTTTAAAAAGTATTAAGTGATTTGAATTTTAAAACTGTCCAGATCCCAATTCCAATTCATGGAGGAGAGGGGTCCCCTCCCTGCAAGCAATTCTCCAGACACCAACTGAGTGCCCTACAATTCAACTCAATTCCATTACTATCTACCTGGAGCTAGCATCAGATTCCACAGGTTAAGGGCTCTGTCCTACAAGACTGCCTCCCAACCCTGGGCTTCAGACTCCAGTCACAAGGCCAGGCTGTTACCTTTACTTCTGACCAACTGGCTATAAATCAGAGGTTCCCACAGCCTCCTTTTTGGGCTCAATTAATTTGCTAGAGCAGCTCGCAGAACTCAGAGAAACATTTTACTTACTGGATCACCAGTCTATTATAAAAGCATATAACTCAGGAACAGCCAGATGGAAGAGATGCATAGGACAAGGTATGGAGAAAGGGCACAGAGCTTCCATGCTCTTTCTGAGCATGCCAATCTCCTCAAATCCCCATGTGTTCACTAACCCAGAACTCCAAACTCTGTCCTTTTGGGTTTTTACGGAGGCTTCATTATATAAGCATGATTGATTAAATCATTGGCCATTGGCAATTGAACTCCATCTCCAGCCTCTCTCC
Organism: Ceratotherium simum simum; assembly: GCF_057802395.1. Classification (NCBI taxonomy): domain Eukaryota; kingdom Metazoa; phylum Chordata; class Mammalia; order Perissodactyla; family Rhinocerotidae; genus Ceratotherium; species Ceratotherium simum. The sequence continues at coordinate 30,930,842 of NC_141928.1, read as the reverse complement.
CCTCCAGAGGTTGAGAGTGAGGTGGGACTGAAAGTTCCAGCACTCTAATCACAGGGTTGTTTCTCCTGGCAGCCAGCCCCCCAACCTTTCCAAAGGGCTTTCCAAAAATCATCTTATTAACATAACAAAAGACACCTTCATCACTCTTAACACAGGAAATTCCAGGGTTATAGGAGTTGTGAGCCAGGAACCAAGGACAAAGGAAAAGTATATATGAGAAATATAGTTTGGTCATCTGAAAGACCAAATATATATTTCTTTTTTTTTTGGTGAGGAAGACTGGCCAGGAACTAACATCTGTTGCCAATCCTCCTCTTTTTGCTTGAGGAAGACTATCGCTGAGCTAACATCTGTGTTAATCTTCTATTTTGTATGTGGGATGCTGCCACAGCATGGCTTGATGAACTGGGCGTAGGTCCACACCCAGGATCTGAACCTGCAAACCCTGGGCTGCCAAAGCGGAGTGTGCAAACTTAACCACTACACCACTGGGCTGGCCCCTCAAATATATATTTCTTATAAATCACAATATCACAAATTCATAGAGGTTTTGTTGTTTTTTTTTTTTTTTTTGGTGGTTGTTTTTTTCTTATATAACGTTTAGATGTATTTAGGAGTCTTAGGTAAGAAAGTGAAGGAGCTCTGCATTGCCACGGCTCTGAGGACTTCCACATGTTGTAGAGTTGAATGAGCACCTGTTTTGGAACACTAGGGACATGGTATTTCTATCAGTTCCTTTTATTTTCAGTATAAGCCTATTTTCCTGTTTTAAGCCGGTGTGCCAAGGGACCCTTGAGCAATTGAACCTTGCAGGCCCTGGTGACTTTTTGGCCATTTGCCACATGTCACTCCTGTCTCAACTACACAGCTACACCGCAAAGTTGTAACTAAAAGAACATGGTACCCCAGATTTGGATAATTCCATTTCAAGAAATAATTTATGTAATTAACACAAAGAAAAGAAACAAAACTGAGATAATATACAATTCTGTATTTGAAAATTTTTGAATGCCCTCTACTTTGTAATATTTCCATTGGAGACTAGTAGGAGCCTGACTCTCTGCGCCTCAACTGAGAAAAGAACAGTTGTAAATTAACTTGCCTGTAGACAAACTTCTTTTTTAATAGTCCCTTTTCCGAAGCAGGAGGAAGTCTCTACTGCTCATGTGCAATGTCTGATTGCGATATATTGAGTGTAGTTTTTGACAAATTCTGAATCTTCTCTTACTACCTTCTTTTTTTTAATGAACCATTTAATTCATTTAGCACTTAGAAAAGGTAAAGATTCCTCTTCTGGTTTGAGCCAAAATTTCTTAAAAAATAGTTGGAATGAGGAGTTTTTGTCATTTTTTTTTTTTTTTTAATATCTGTGAGTAAGGATGCCAGGGCCAACAGTAACAATCTAGAAATACCATTTTTAGTGAACTTGTCTGTTTATGCCACTAGACTATAAATTATTTGAAGACATATATATGTATATCTCCAAGCAGAGGTCTCACACAAAGCGGCTATGCCCATAAATTTTGATGAATGAATAAATGAAACAGGAAAAAATTAATAAAATAAATGTCTAAAGTATTGCTGAGTTAATAACATATACGAGAAAGTTATTTGATATACAAATTGTGATTGTAAGACACATTACCAGGAATGCCAAGGACACCATTTTTGTCCCAGTGGTTAGTACAATTTTGTCTTCTGGGAAATCATCCTGAAAAAATAAAGCGTGATTGTTATTTCTAAATGACTCAGAAAATGGAAACCCCACAGAAATTACTGGTGGGAGAAAAGAGGTTTCACAGATATAAAGAATAAACAAACAAAGCCCAAAATTATGACACAAGAAAAATATGTTGGTAATAGAATGCCTGAAACAAATTGTCAACTTTATCCTGTCTTCTGATGTTAAGGATCTTTGTACAGTGGTCCCTCCTTATCCACGGTTTCACCTTCTGCGGTTTCAGTTACCCACGGTCAACTGGGGTCTGAAAATATTACATGGAAAATTCCAGAAATAAACAATTCATAAGTTTTAAATTGCATGCCTTTCTGAATTGCGTGATGAAATCTTGCTCTGTCCTGCCCTGGGACATGAATCACCCCTTTGTCCAGCAGATCCCTGCTGCATATGCTACTTACCCGTTAGTCACTTAGTAGCCCTCTCCGTTATCAGATGGACTGTCTTGGTATAGCAGTACTTGTGTTCAAGTCACCCTTATTTTACTTAATAATGGCCCCAAATGCAAGAGTAGTGGTGCTGGCAATTGGGATATGCCAAAGAGAAGCCATAAGGTGCTTCCTTTAAGTGAAAAGGTGAAGGTTCTTGACTTAATATGGAAAGAAAAAAAATCATATGCTGAGGTTGCTAAGATCTATGGTAACTTTCATCACAGTACATTGTTATAATTCTTCTATTTTATTACTAGTTATTGTTGTTAATCTCTTACTGTGCCTAATTTATAAATTAAACTTTATCATAGGTATGTATGTCTAGGAAAAAACATAGTATATACAGGATTTGGTACTACCCACGGTTTCAAGCATCCATTGGTGGTCTTGGAAGGTATTCCCTGTGGATAAGGGCAGACTACTGTATTTCAATATGTATTGTAACTTTTACATAAGGCTTTTCTTTCTCTGTCAGGCAGATTATGGAGTTCTTAAAGAATTTTCAAACACAGTCAAATTGGTAGGATTCTGCTGGTAAGAAAGTGAAGAGTGAGAAATCATGCTCCTACATTCCATTTCTGATATCATTCTACATCACAACTTTCTTTGTTGTCTCCTCCACAAGAATACAGGCTCTTTGTGTCCAGAAACCATGTTTGATCTGTTTTTGAATCACCAGTACCAACCCAATGCCCAGCTTATAAAGTGTAAAGTTAGTAAATATCTATGGAAGGAATAAACGAAAGAACGAATGAGTGAAACATGCCTCCAGAATATCTGTAGAATACCATTTCAAGTTTATTCTCTGGCAGATGAAGCAAGACTGTTGAAATTAATCAGGAATGAAAACTATATTCTACTCTACCTCCAGAATTTAAGAAAATTGCTGTGATTCACATGGACCTGAGTTATACTGTCTCATTTCCCCTGCTATTTGGATTTCAACATGGTGAAGGAAAGTTGAACACTTAGAGGATACATTATGAGGGGACAAAGTCTGTGCAATAATAAAACCACAAAATGAGGAGTGAAAATATAGGATACCTTATCTGAAATTATTATGGTACAAGTAAACATTTTGACCAAATGCACAATGTGTTTTTTAAATGGAAAAAAAACCAAAACAAGATTTACATTATAATTTTCTAGCACTTTTCAGTTAATAAGTAATCTTTAAAAATTAAAATTGGCAAGCATATATTTGATGCATATATAGAGATATTCCACATATGTGTGCTATATCTATATCTTATATAGATACATATGATTATGATATATATACTAATAAAAATGATCATTAGGTAAGTATCATCTGAACTTTATAAAACCTTTCGAGGTAGCTAAGTCAGAAATACTATATTTACAGGTCAGGAAAGTGAGTGTTAATGAAGTTAAATTACTTTCTCACCCACACAGGACCAAGAGTCAAGCATGGATCCTGTCTCTAGTCATGTGAAAAGAACCAGCTTGCGTGACCATCAATTTCCAGAGAGCTTATAAAGGCTATGTGGGAGGGAAACAGCATTTAGGTCACTCAGACCTCTTTGCTGTGTGCTTGCTTGACCTGCCTATGTCTCCATGGCTCCCCAGTCCTCTGGATTATGAGGGCCCTAGTTCTCTCACTCTTAGCATATCCATTTATCGGCTTTTGTCATACCCTCCCCCAGCCTCAATTCCAGCCCTGATTTGATTATATCAATCCTCCTGTTTCCAACTGGGAAAAGTAATCAGACAGTCTCCTGAGATGCTAACATCCCAGACTTTAGCCAGGGGCCAGGTTTAGCATATTCAGGTTCAGGCTGGGGTCTAAGTTGCATGCTGCTCCAGGATGGAATCCTGGCTCTGAACCGAGCTGTCTGCCATCTCAGCTTAGGCACCAAAGAGGAAAGCAAGGCTCCCAGTGGCACATCTGTGCTCAGACCTCCTAAGAGTCTCAGGAGAGGGTGTCACTCTACTCAGCTTCTTTCTGCAGAAACAGAAGCATGGACTTCGAGATGTTGGTCTGATATCCATCAGGGAAACAAGTCATATATTCTCCTACAACCCAGAAACCAGCATGCACGGAGACTATTTTGGCTTCCCAGCTCCCCAAGGGCAGTCTTGCCCACTAAAATACTAAAAACCACTGAGTCACAATGTTTGTCAAGGAGGTAGAATTATTGTGTAATACAACAACTAGATTTGCTCTAGTGCCTGTGCCCCAAGGTTTACCCCTACCATGTAATCAATGCCTTAAATTATCCTACTTGCCTCCCTACCACCTCCTCCCAACACTCTGGACCTCAGCCCAGAAGGATTATTTCTATCCTGGTGCTAAGGATCAGAGCACCTGCCTCTAAAGCCAGACAATGGGAGCCTCAGAAGCAGTGGGCTTATAAATTACAAAACCTTTTTTATTTTAATGTCTCACTTCATCCTTGAAGAATCTGTAGTGAATTTTCGATGCAAAAGTTAGAATTCCCAAGATTTCACTGATGAGGAAAGTGAGCTTTGGAGAAATTAGAAGGAATGTCAATACCAGAAAACTAGTTTGTGGCAGAGCCTGAACTTAAATGTAGACAGTCTGATTCCAGCTCTGGGGCAGGGGAAGGGGAGTAGGGGGCTGGGCGTACAGAGAATGGAGACTTGACCTCCACATGCTGATGCCCTCATACCCGCTGGCCTAGGCAGTGGCGTACACTGAGGGGGCCTTTATTGTCGCAGGGATTGAAGCTCAGTAACACCGAATCAGAAGCGACCCACTGATAATGGCAAAGACACCAAGACAGCATTCGGACAGTTTTTAATCCTAGTTGTTTTAGTCCTGGTGGACAGTTAATGGAACCACATAGGCAGCAACCACAGAGCAAAGGACTTCAGAACATGGGCATACTGGAGAAAGTTTGGTTTTCCCTCCAACAGCCTCCTTTCATAGGAAACACTCTCAAACCTTTCCTGACAGGATTTTTGCAGAAAGCAGAGCATATTCAGTGCCTCCCGATTACCCAAAAGCTCTAACTCCTCAACATGGCTTCCAAGGCCTATGTGCTCTGCCTCTGCTCACCTCCCTACCTCATCTTTCACCTCTGTCCCTTCCTCTCCACACTGCCATTACGAACTGTCTGCAGCTCCACAAAAAGACCGTGTTCTCTCTTATATGCAGGCCCTTGCTCATACTTTCATTTTTGTCAGGAACATTCTTACTCCATTCTCTTTTTTCTTTTGTCATCTTCCACCAGTAAGCTTAGCCATTACTATATTTGGAAAACCTTTCTGTTTTCCCCTAATTACAGTTTAGTCATCCCAATGTATCTTTCTCTTATCGTACGCTGTGAAGTACCCTCTTTGTAATGACATTGCTCACTAAAAGGTAAGCTCCTGAAGAGCAGAAACCATTTGTAGCTGCTAGAAATATGTCTGGCACATAGTATAGACTCCAAAAATGTTTGTTAATTTAATGTTGAATTCTTGCTGTTAAAGAGAATTTTAGTTCCAGAATTATCTATATTTACAGGAATTGGAATAGTAGCAAATAGGGAATGAAATGGAGGGATACAACTGTAATAAATGGTAAGTTAAGTTAGCGTAGATATGGGGTGGCCTTTGTGCTGGATATTCTGTTTGCCCCCTTCCCAATGCACTCTCCACCCTAATCTACCCTGCTCTGGGTTCCAGGAGGCTGAACTTTGGGGACTACGTATACCGTGTTCCCTTACCTTCTGGCTTCCCATTGGGTTCTGCCAGTGGATGCACCAGCTGGAGATTATGAGGCAGCAGGAGTGATTGATAAATTGAGACATGTGTGTCCTTGGCTCTGTGCTTTCCAGGCTGAATCCCAGCCGTTTAACTACCCAAGTGCTCATCTCCTGTGGGTTGACCCTCTCCTACTACTGCAACTCTCACCCAGTTCAGGGATAGAGGCTAAGGCTTGACCATCACTTGTGAACTTTCCTTTACCTTCCCATCACACACTTTTGTAAATATTTTTTTGAGTGTGCCATCTTCCTACAAGAACCTTAATCTATATAGCCTTACATTTTGTGGGGTTTGGACTTAATTCTGTGGGAAATGAGAATCAAAAGCTTTTAGAATTATATATACATACAGCTTGAATATTAGCAGAAGAAAACAACCTATTATACAACAGATTCATTAGGAGCAGAGCCCTTGCCATATCTGAGGCCATAACTAGTGCCTGGAAAAATGTATGATATAATGACCTGCAATACATACTTACTAAGTGAAATAAATAACCTCAAAAACAGTTGATTAAATCTGTGTAGCTTAAAGCTTGAATTTTAATCAAGTGCAGAAAAAGAGAATGCATTTTTTTAAAGGGCCCCTAGTTACTGGAAAGAAGGAGCAACAAAGCAGGTAGATTCCAGATAAATCCTATAAGCTAAAAAGCAGGCAACCTAAATGAGTAATTCCCTGAGAGAGCAGGACCTGGAAAGGGCCTCTTCCCATGCAGGGGTTGTGTGGCTCTTATACAGCCATTTCCCTGTGACCACAGATAATTCCTTCTCAGTGATTAACTGCACTGGGCCAGCGCTGCAGTGAGCAGTTATTGCTTTGCAATCCATAAGGACAGACCTGGAATCGAAGGCAGCACCGTCAGCAAGTGCCACTTACCTTATCCTGCAGACTTCACTCTGATATCAAAAGGTGGTTGACTTTGATAAACTTTCCAAGTACAGAGCCTATGTGAGAGTATTTTTAGAATCGGGAAGCCTACAAGACAAGTACAAGGTGCCAAACAGAACTGAGGAAGTGAGGGGGAAAAACAAGGAGAAATTAAACAAAGAAAAACATTGCTGGATTTCCTGAGCAAGTTCTTCTACTTCCCCCTTGTGGCCAAATTTCTCTAGACTTCGGAATTTTTTTCCTGAAAGTAACATTTATTAGTATTTGGGTCAGATTATAAAAATAAACTTGTTCACTACAATAAATACGGAAAATGCACTGGAGTGGATAGGTAGAATGCCACATGGGGATATGTAAATTCTGCAATTAAGTTTTATAAATGAATTAAAGTTTCCACGAAGGCTTAACGAAGAACAAAGCAATCCATCCATCCAAGAGCTTGATTGGTAGAGTGGTGACTTCATCTGCATAGAAACCCATCTAATTCTCATGATAATCCTGTGTGGTAAATATCATTACACTCAAATTAGTAATCTAATAGTGAATATGAAAGCTACTATATATTTGGTGTCTACTGTGTTCTAGCATGTGCAAGCATTTTGCATAAACTCATTTAATCCTCAAAATATCCCTGTGGGATTAGGTCAGAACATCAACTTTATTGAACTTCCCAAGGTAATGTAGCTTATACACGACAGAGATGCAACTTTAATCTGATCTTTGAACTACAAATTCTCCGGTATTTCCACTATTCCATATTGTCTCCTCATTTTCGTTCTGAATTCTCCTTTTTAACTTTCCACCAAGTATTTCTTAAAGTTGGTCTTGCACACCTCCACTAGACACCTGTGATCTCTAGAAGATCTCCTACTTTTATACTGGTCCACATATCTTCTACCTACCAAAATGGGATAGAGACTCTCCTCTTGACCTTATGCACTAATTACATATTCATAATCATAATTAGTGGGATAATCAGAATTAGAGTATTCACTTTGTTTTCTTCAACCCACCATGATCCTAGAGTAGGGGACACCCTATGGAGATAATAGTACAGTGTTATTTTCTCTAAAATTATAGTAGATGTATTTGGGTTCAAGGGACAATAAATAATGGGAGTTCGCAAATTTTCTGAGTTGAAATAGAGAGGTGCAGAATTTGTGAACCACTGTATTTTGGGGAATATTTGAAACAATCTACAGAATCACTAGGTAATAGAGAGGGGATAAAGGAGTATATTTTCTGTTAGTTTATCTCTTTTGTCCACACCAGAGAATCTTAATTTTCTAGGACTGCTGGGTGTGTCTAATTCTGCCAAATTACCTCATAATATTTAAATAATAACTATAAAACGTATATTAATTAGCATTTTTAGAATATGTTATGCAGGGTATTGGAGGAGTTGTTATAGGCTAGGTGGATGGTAGTAGAAGCAGAAGGCGTGGGAGAAGTGGTTATCAAATTCCAGATGTTTACTATTTTATTTTTTCAGTGCAATAGATCACCCAGTAATGTATAAGAGCCCAATTGCTGCTTGAGTTGAATTCTTGCCTCACAAGATTTTGACCCCGAGCAAGTTACTTATCCTATCTAAGCCTCTGATCCCTCATTTGTAGTGCTGACAACAAAAATCTGTTGTGAGGCTCAAATGAGTATAAGGAATTTTCGATTAATGTTTCCTTTATGTGTTAGAGCCTGAAAATTACTCCACCCAAAATTTACCTTCAAGAGAGCATCTACTAACGACTGGCTATCGATGGTTATACTGTGGCTAGGATCAAAGCCAGAAATACTTAGGATAGCATTATTTCTTTGATGATTTTTCTGCTAATGAGGCTTCTTTTCATAATTTCACACCTTGAAAATACATCTTGTATTTACATAACAATTATATGTTTTCAAATGCAATTGTATGTATTTTCTCATTTGGTTTGATAACCAACACTTTATCTTCCTGGCTACCGTACTGCTTCTGTGACCAGTCCTGCCACTGCACTCTTAAGCTTTGATCAAGTCCTTGCAGGAAGACCAGTATGAGAGTACCCCCATTTACCCAAAGCATAAGGCCGGAATCTAGGCTGGAATTTGGAAAATCACTTAAAGTGCATATGTATCTCCCTGTCCTTTGCCTCTAAACACCTATATAAAATACTCACTCAACTATGTGATAACCTTCAAGAGGTTGCAAATTAAATGTTTGACACAAATATTCATATCATTATGTAAGTTAAAAATAAACTAATATGTACAGCATTTGTCTGATTATAAAAGCAAAGCAACCATAGAGAGATACAGAAAAGAAAATAAAGCCATCCTTTTGTTGGTGAGAGTAGAGATAGACCCTGTGAACATTTTAATGCATTTCATTCCACTATTTTTCAATGAATATTTATTCATTGTTGCTTTGTTTTGTATAGGGGGATTAAAAAACATATACATTTTCAATTAAAATACATGTATCTTGTTCTAGAGTCTTCTCAGACAGTGGATATGATTATCTGAAGTTGCAAATACAAATAAACTGGTCTTACAAATGGCAATAGTATTAAGGACCCCCCTACTCACTACCATCAGCACTATGAAGACCAAGGCATACTTATGTTAGTCTCCTCCTTTGTGTCCCCGTAGTATTTTTGTCATGTATTCTGAACCATAACAAATCTGTCTCCCCACAACTACACTGTGAGCTCTTTGAGGACAGGATCTACGGGTGGTCTATCTTGGGGAGAGAATTCAATGTAATAGTTAAGAGACAGAACTCTGGAGTAAGATTGCCCAGGTTGGTTCGTTAACTCAGCTATTTGACATTTGAAGAGTTACTCACCTTCCTCATTGAAGAGAATAGGACACTGAGGCTTATTCCAAGAGTAAGAGGAGATAATCCAGGTATGGAGAAGTTAGTGCATAGTACACGCTCAAAAAACATTGCATTGTAATCCAGAACCTAACATTGAACATAGTGTGGAGAAGGTACCAAAAAATTATTGAACCAAATATTTTCCTTCATGAACAGTAATTATGAAGTTAAAATCTAAAAGATCTGATCTAGGTCTGCCACTAACTGTGGATTTTGTATAAGCCAACCTCTCTGTTTTGGCTTTCTCAGCTGTAATAGGTGCATCACCAAACTATAATAAGGGTCCTACAAAGACACTATGCTCAAACACTGTGAGTAGATTTTTCTGAGAGTGAATTCCCAGAAGTGGCACTAATGAATTAGAGGCTATGAATGCTTTTGAAGTTTTTCAGATACATTTTTCCTCTCTTCTTTCCAGAAGGGCTGTTCTAGTTTCAAACTTAGTAGCAGTGCACCAGAATTCATGTTTTATTCTCACCAAAAAGAGGATTATTATGTGTGTGTGTGTGTGTGTGTGTGTGTGAGAGAGAGAGAGAGAGGAAGATCAGCCCTGAGCTAACATCCATTGCCAATCCTCCTCTTTCTGCTAAGAAAGATCAGCCCTGGGCTAACAGCCATGCCCATCTTCCTCCACTTTATATGGGATGCCACCACAGGATGAATTGACAAGCGGTACGTCAGTCCGCGCCCGGGATCTGAACCTGCGTACCCCGGGCAACCAAAGTGGAGTGAGCGAACTTAACCACTATGCCACTGGGCCAGCCCAAGACGATTGTTATTTTTAAAATGATTTGCCAGTTTGGTGTTTTCTTTAGTTCTTATTGTTTTTATAGTTGCTTGTTGGTGTTACTGCTGAGATTCAGCTTTTCAGTTTTTCACATGTGTATTGACAATTTGTATTATATGCTGGTGTACTTTCTCATTTCCTCTGCCCACTTTTCTACAGGACTAGCCAACATTTCCTTGTCAATGTGTCATATCTCATTATATATTAAGAATGTTAACATGATGTTAGATTTTCTAATCATGTCTTTGTTGGAGATACTAACATAAGAATGATTACAAAATAAAACAGCAGAAAACACTAAACCAAAAAGCTCTTAACAAATATTAGCTTTTTTGTAACGTTTTAAAGTAATCTCTAAAATCCTAAGTACAAACCAAATTTTGACTTATAAAACTCATTTCTATTAGTCCTGATAGCCTACAGAGTTTATAGCCTTCTATTTATAAACATTATCTCATTAGAAAAAATCAAAACTTCTGGGCAGCCCATGAAAAGTTCTGTGAAGAAGAGCTTTAGAATTGTAAAACTTTAAAGTTGTCACATTACTTAAAAATAGCCTGCTTTTGCAGTTGGAAGCTTGAGAGAGTTCTCAGCAATTAAAGTTTAGAACTCTTAAAAAATTTAATGAACCGAAACAGTTGTTCTAATATTAAACACCCTCTCAGTAAATCTTAAAGGGATTTACTATTGAACCAGAATAATCTTTTCTAAATTCAGGCAACCATTCACTTTAATACATATTAAAAGATTTTGAAAAAATTTGACAAAATAGGATTAGTTTTCTTTTTTCGCAGGGTTACCAAAAAAACCTGAACTTATAAAGAGAACACTTGGCCTTTATTTTTTTAAACGAACCACTCAGTAATTGAGTTACTACTCCTAGAAGGCTTCTTTCTCTTAATGGATTTTTTGTAGCCTTTAGCTCAGTGCTATTAGTGAGAGTTATATGCGCCTTCCCTTCTCTGGTGCTAGAACACCTGTGTTTATGTGTTTATTATCCCATAGAGTCCTCTTGGGTTAGGAAGAAGTATTACTCTTTGTATCCCCAGAACCAGAGCTTGGTCCATTAGAGATGCTAAGTGATATTTTACTGAACTGAGTAGTGGTGAAGACATACAAGATCCAAGGTATGAATTTACCCTCTTCCCTCTATAATCTTCTGATTGTGTGTAGAAAGAACAATTTAAAAAATGTTTAGCCAACATTTTCCAAATTGAGATTCCATGGAATAGTGTGGCAGGAGATTTTTATTAGTCTCCACATACTCACAGTAAAAAAAATGATTAATATTTGGGGAACATTACGTACTCTTAGAGATGCATAATGTACTTATGAAACCTCTGAAGAGATACTGCAGCATAAGGAAAGGGACTATTTCATACACACCTCTTTCAGTTTCTAACGTAAAGAGATAGTAGGTTGCCTGCTTGGTTTACTTTAAAAGTTGCAAAAAGATGTTGCCGTATGAAAGAGGAACAGAGAGCTACAAGGGGAGAGTCAAGAGAGAAATGTAGGCTAAGGAGCAAAAGAAACTCATTAAATTAATAAAAATTTACAATATACAAGGAACTCTAAACTCAAGAACAAAATTTCAATCTGCAATGGGGTGCAATAAGTAGTAGAAGTGACTTGCAGAAAATAAATCAGCAGCATGGCAAATAAACCTGATAAACTCTAAGAATGCAAGGTAAAAAGACAGAGATAAATATGAGTCAATATGATAAACATTTTGAGCAGAATCACAGATTCAACCAACAGATTAAGGATGTTCTACTCTTGAAAACACAATAAGATTAATAGCAAAAGCAAGGCCAAGATATAGTTTGAATATTTCTGGGGGAAAATAATGAATAAAAACTGGAAACTACACTTATCAAATTATATAAAAAACACATGAAAGACTACCACACCCAGATATATGCTGGGTTCTGGCATTTTTAACTCTTTATTTTGGAAATATACAAACATACCCAAAACTAAAGGAAACAGTATAATGAACCTCCATGTATCCATCATCCAGTTTCAGCAATTATAAACATCATGTTATTTTTTGTTTTATGTGTCCCCTCTTTTTTCCTTTTGGAGGGACTATTCCATACTGTGTATCCTTTCACCTATAAATACTCAGTATACAACTTGAATAAATAAGGACATATTTTTCATATAACCACCATAATATTAGCACACCTAACAATGTTAATAGTAAACTCAATGTCCCTTTGGCCAGATCATAAAAATACAGAGAGGTTAGACAACCATCTAACTGATTACAGTTAAAATATTTTGCCTTTGAAAAAACAAAACAAAACAAAGAAAACAGAAAATACCTTATATACACATTCTTAAGGTCGGTCTTACAGTATTGGAAGGGGCCATGAAAGTGCGGGTCCCTGAAGCCCAAACTTCTTTAGCTTCTTGGTGAATTCACCTCTGGCTGGAACCTATGTGCCACTCTGCAGCATCCTGTTAAGAGGCAGCAAGATTCCACAGGGTATATGAGTGCATGACATATCAAGAGAAGTTGGACTCTAGGCAAAGAACAGAACATCTATTTTGTCTTGTTGCTGCTTTTTCCTCAACATCTGAGATGGTGCTTGACACTTAAAGGATACTTATAAAAAATAAACGAATGAACATGGCAGTAGAATCCCCCCAGACTCAACAAAGATTTCCACACCTCCAATATGTCAGACCTACTGGATGTGAAGCTATAGTGCTGGGAAGAACAAGGGGCTTCTCAGCAGTAACTGAGGCCTGCTCAGTTGGGGCCTGCCCCAATCCTTTGGCACAGCATAGGACCCAGAGACCTTAGAATAACACCAGAAGAGTTGAGCCCAGGTAATGAATCAGACTGAATTTCTGGCTGGCAAGGCAGGATGAGGATTTAAATTCTAATTATTTAGATTGAAGGGAAATAAATATTATTTTTCTTGCACAATTGAGGATTCATATGAAGATTCATAACCGCTACACTTATATTGAGTGCTTAAGTTATGTTAGGCATTGTCCCATACCTAATTCCATTTAATGTTATAATGACCTTCTGGGTCTGTAGTACATAAGGGTTAGAGGCTCAGGTTTTGGTCTCAGACAGACCTAATTTCAAATACTGGCTGTACCATTAATTAATGCATGACCTAAGGGAAGATTCATAAGAGCTATAATCATCAGTTTCCTACTCTGCAAAATATGAATATTGCTACTCTCTGTACCATTGGCTTATTGCTATGAAGATGAAATAAGATAGCAGATAGTAAATTTCAATATACATTAGCTAATTTATCATATATATAGAGAGAAAAAAGTGACAGAGAAAACAACTTACCAAGGATATAGAGGTAGTAAATATAGAGAAAAAATTTAAGCACAGGGTTTTTGGCCCTATGGCTAGTTCTTTTCCCGAAGCCATTAAGAATAACTCCATATTAACAGTTGCCATCTTAAGATATCTAAACACTGCCAGTATTTGATATTTTTAATTCTCTGTACTTTTTAAGGGTCCTATTATTTTATAGTTTTTCCAAATATAACCACTAAAGTAAATTTTATTACAGACCAAATTTCCAAAGTTATGCTTCTTTCTCACTTCCTTTGTCCAAATGTTGAGTATTTTGTCGTGATGGTTTCTCTCGCTTTAGGAGATAAAATAAAATCATTGTGAATAGATTTTCTGGAAATCAAGACTGGAGAATGGAGCTGTTCAACAATATTTTTCATGGTCAATATATACTGTCATACTTCATTTTTCCATGAAGCAATCACCACATTGGCTCCTGGCTCACCTTACCCTTCCCAAATTAAGTTTCAAAAAAGATTAAACAGAAATCATCTCTTCTGAACATTTTATTTCATTACCTAAGTAGCTTGGCATTTCTTAATAGATTAAGTACAGGTTTTAATGTATCTTCATAAAAGAGATGTCTTCAAGTTAACTATACTTTCAGAAATACCCCCTAGGCCTTTTTGCAATCTTCATAGTTTATCTGGTGAAACAGCTGGCTGAGAGAAGCAAAACTGTTTGCTAAGAAAATAATCAGATCCACTAAAGTATTTAACAGCAAGTAGTTGGTTCCTGTGAACCACATTCAAGCATTCTTGAGAGAAATTAATACAAGAATTTGAAGTACCTTAAAATGTGCATACTTATCTGAACCAGCTTGATGCCCCTTACAAGAGTCTTCAAGAGACCACTTGGGATTCTATCCGGCAATACAGAATCAGAGGTCCCACTCCAAATATAACATATCAGAGTTTAGATAAATGGAGCCCATGCTCTTAGTAATATTTTTACACATAAATTATTAAGTCCTACTCTAAGCCACAGGGAATTTTTTAAACATTAGCTATATATATCTCCTTTTGGATCTTATTTGCGCATTATAGTGTCTAAGGTTTCTCTTCCATTCCTTACGTACGATCAGTCTGTGTGCCTTCACTCTCTTTGAATTTTCTTTGTGCATCTTGGGTCTACCTGATATATTTCTTGTTTATTTTCTGCCTCCGCTTCCACCTAAAATTAGGCTCCATGAAGAAGCAGGAAATCTGTTGGTTATGTTGTTCCTTTTTGCTCCACGCCTGAGACAGTGCTTGAAACTTAAAGGGTGCTTAATAAGTACAGAACGAACAAACAAGTAAGTGCAGGGCCTGGGACTGTTCCTAAACCCCTGTGACTAAGGTTAGCTGTTCTGATAAATCATTAATAGAGATCATGCCCATCTTGTTAACAATTGACTTTCAAACTAGGTTGTTCTGCTAAAAATAAACCTGCTGTTAAAAGATAAACTGAGGCATATTGAAAATTTTAAGAGTTTATTTGAGCATTTATCCATTCCAATAGGCAGGGCCAAACCGGAAGCAGTTAGGAGCGCTCCACCAACAGGAGCTAGGGGGAGAGACTTGTACATATAAAGTGTGGAAGCAAAGAAAGGAAATTATTGATTGGCTATAACTTAAAGTCCAGTTGACTATTTGTGACTGGTCATTCTCAGCGTTTTGATTTCGTAACCTTTAGACATTTACAGACTTAGATTTTGGGTTGCTTAAGTAGGCGCCATGGCATTAGAGCCACATCAGTCCAATGGCCTCCTTGTTTAATTAATTTAACACAACATTATTAAAAATAAATTGTAAAAATAATCTTTTCTGTGAGGAAAGGAAGAATATGAGCTATATAGTTTGAGTCACAATAAAAATATTTTCCTGAGAAGAATTTTGATAATGGTGTTTTTATATCTGAAAGCATTGCTGTAAAACTTAAGCTTCTCAGGTGAAATTCTCTCAGGGTAAACTGGAATCATAATGTACAGGAGACTTCCAGGCAGCGTGGAGGGGTTTAGGTTTTCTGCCTGCAACAGCAAGCAATTGAAAGTCTTACATAGGGACAAAACTGCACTGTTTTGCGTTTTTGAAATTAGTCCACGATGGCTTCACCCTGATTAAGGAAGGAAGGGTAAGTTTATATGAACCCAGATTTGAAGTTTACTAAAGAAGTGAAAGTGAGAGATGATGGTGGATTTGTTCTGCTTCTGTGCTTACCAAGCCTTCTTCAGATTCTCACTCGCCTGTCTACTTAATGAGCACATTCTAGAAACGGCTAGCATAAGAATGCTACTTTATGTAAAAGTTTCACTATTCTTTTTAAATTAATATATTAGCATTCTGATTTTATACATCAGTTTGATGAACTTAATTACTGTGATTCCACTTGTGTTGGAAAACAAAAATTTAGGTTTCTGGAACTGCAAAGCCGATGATCATACCCTGGACCTTGACAAAGATAATGGCACCTTGTAAAGCCTGGTGAGAGACAGCTGAGTCATCTTTTTCTGGTGTCATCCTGAACTCCACACTGGGTTATGCTTCTCTTTATTTTGAATTTGGAATGTGACGTTGACCTCTAATGAGAGCTTAGAGCCATCCGTTAAGTCTCTGGTGCCTCTTTATTTCACAGCTATGGAAAGACTCCCCCTTTTCTCTATTTTATTTATCTATTTTTACTACAAATGTCTGTTTCTTAAAGAGTAGTCATAGATCTAACTGTAAGGAAACAGCCTTTATTGTCCCTGCAGACCTCAGATTCCTTCAGTAGCTAAGCGGACGTGAAGGAGTTAAGCAGTCTAAAAGGAGTATGCAGTAATGAGGAAGGTACATATGGAAACAAACAGATCTTAGCCTTTGCTTTGGGATTTTCACGATCCTCCTCTTTCTCACTTTGATTCCTGACACCATCAGTACTTTCAATAGTTAGTAATAACAGATACCAATTTACAGAGCACTTACAAACATTACTATTAATAATGTTTTTATTACAAACAATAATTATTTTATTGGGTCTGTAAGAGTTTTCACTGTACTGTACATGCTTTCTTTATCCTGCCCTGTACATATAGAATAGGTATGATGTGCCCTTTGGTTCATCGAAATTGACCACATTTGTGTTCTAATCTTATTTTGTTTCATATAGTAACGGCATATCAGGAAGGAGATATTTATTATATCATTTTTCCCGTGTATACATCTTTGAATTAGCTTTGTTTTTGTTTGTCTTTGTTGCCACGAAATCTTTAGGGCCTGCTTCCAAAATGTGTCCATAACTGTACGGTTGGTCGTAAAAGTCCTACTTTAGTCCTGATTTGGAAAACAGGAAGGAAAATGAAATTACTTTTAAACCTCTAAGTCACAGGGAGTGCCATAATGCCATTCACAATACTAGAGCAGAGCAAGTTAGCAGCTGGACGTAGACCTCATTGAAATGAACTGATAATGGCCCTCTTACCCCAAACTATAGACTGGTGGGTGGGAGGTAAATAAGGATTTTCTGCCACTTAGGTTCTGAGTCAATCAAAAAATAAGGCTAGAAGTCAGCAGATGAATATCAAATTACTGATGTTATTACTAATAAGACAGAAATTGGAGAATGCAGATTTTTTTGTGAGCAAGTAAGCTTCCTAATACTTAACTCCTGAACAGGAAAAACATATCCACCTATTCAGTGTTAGATTCACAGTAGATTGGGGCAGACCTCACCACATGGGGTACTTATATTTAGAGGAGCAGAAACTAACATGTATTCCCTGCAGTTAGCTCACCCACAGAAGAAAGGAAAGAGAGAGTGCCTGGGCCATTAATGCCCTAGTTTTCTCCAAACTCATCAGTTAGGTGTGTCATTTCCCTCTCCATCCTCCTAACTGCCCTCCTCAGGGGAAGAATAATGGAGAGTAAATACATACCAGGAGTGGTGCACTAATGGATATCCCACCACATGGAAGGAAACATCAGGAGAACAGAATAAATATTCCCGTTTAAAAGTACCAAAGTAGTTCATTGCATCATTCTTTTTCTTCCTCCTTCTTTCCTTCTTGAAAATGGAGCTTTACACCTTTTCCATCTTCTTCTTGTGTATCAGTGACCTCCAATGGCCTACTGTGACCACACAATCTTTTTTTCCCTTTTAATTATAAAATATAAAATATATATAAGTGCATAAAAGAAGTATAGAGTGTAATAAAAATTATTAAGAATACTCCTATCTAATCATCATCCAGATTAAGAATTATAAGATTACCAGCATCCCAGAATATCCTCATGTGCTCATTCTTGATTACCACCCTCAATCTCTGCCTGATAATCTCTGATTATCAAAGATGATCATCATCCTGATTTTTGCAATAGTCATAACTTTGATTTTGTTTTTTGAGTGGAAGATTAGCCCTGAGCTAACATCTGTTGCCAATCCTCCTCTTTCTGCTGAGGAAGACTGGCCTGGGGCTAACACCCGTGACCATCTTCCTCTACTTTATACGGGACTCTGCCACAGCATGGCTTGATAAGCGGTGCTTAGGTCCGTGCCTGGGATTAGAATGCATGAACCCTGGGCCGCTGAAGAGAAGTGTGCAAATTTAACCACTGCACCACTGGGCTGGCCCCAATAACTTTGATTTTTCTTTAAAGTTTTACCACCTATGCATGCAGCCCTGAAAATGTAGATTGTTTGCCTGGTTTTGAACTAAATATAAATTGACACTCTATGTATTCTTTTGCATGTTGCTTCTTTCAACCCAAATGTTTGTGAGACTCATATACGTTTTTGTATGTAGCTACAGTTGGCTCATTTGTCACTGCTTTAAAGAATTCTTTTTATGAATATGCCATAATCTACTTATCCATTTGTGATGGTTAATTTTATGTGTCAACTTGACTGAACTAAGGGATGCGCAGATAGCTGGGAAAACATTACTTCTGAGTGTGGCTGTGAGGGTGTTTCTGGAAGAGATTAGCATTTGGATAGGTAGATTGAGTAAAGATTGCCCTCCCCAATGTGGTGAGTATTATCCAATCGACTGAGGTACTGACTAAAACAAAAAGGCAGAGGTAGGGCAAATTTGCTCTCTGTTTGAGCTGGGACACCCATCTCCTGCCCTTGGACATCAGTGCTCCTGATTCTTGGGCCTTTGGACTTGGACTGAAGTACACCACCAGCTTTCCTGGTGTTCCAGCTTGCAGATGGCAGATTGTGGGACTTCTCAGGCTCCATAATCTCATGAGGCAATTCCTATAATAAATCTTCTCATACGTGTATGTATGTGGTTCTGTTTTTCTAGTCAACCCTGACTAATACATCATTTTGCTGTGATGGACATTTGGATGTTATAAAGAATGCTGTGTTGGGCATTCTTACACATGTATTGTGGTTCAGAAGTTCCCCAGATTCTTGGAGTAGAATCTCTAGGAGTGGGTTTCCAGGTGAAAGAGTATAAATATGTTCACTCTGACTAGACAAGTTAAAACTCTTTTCAAATAAGTTGTTTCAATTTACACGCACACCAGTAGTGAATGAAAGTTCCCATTGCTCCACATCCTTGCCGAAAAGGTATTGTCAGCCAATTTATTTTAGCATTTCTGACTAATGTGTGGTAGTATCCAAATATTGGAAGTTTTTATTTTCTTTTTTTGTGGACCTTCTTTTGTTCTTTTCATAGTGTTCATTAATTCTTCTGCATTCCTTCGCAGAAATAGAGACAATGCCCCCTCTTCTTTATTTTAATGCTTTCCCTCAGGGTTAGAAGTGCTTTTGTAGATACTTGATCAACAAATTTCTTTCAGCTTTACTTTTCATGCCTCCTGTGACAGTGCCCCTCCATGGGATGTTGACTTTAAGCCTTTGCAGCGTTTAATCAATACAGAAAATGGTGAGAAGACACACAGCTGAACTCAGAGTTGACCCTCTCCTTGGATTCCTGTTAACAGCTTCTCTGGAAGGTTCTCTCTTCACTTAGGATACGCTCTCTCCCATCAGGAAAGTAAGAAAGACCAAGAAATAGTCTTCATAATTAAATACACAGAGCTCATGGAACTAGAATATTATGCAGTAACTATCAATAGTGCTGGTCATTTTTCCATATCTCCAGTGGCTCCAGTACCATCCTACTATACTTGTTCCTTCAGAAATGTGTATCCATTACTTCTTTCACAAATGATTGCTTTTCTTCAGCATATAACTTTCAATTATTTCAATGGTGTGGTTTTTTAAAATGTATGATCTGATCATTTGAAGAATTATTTTAGAACGGTTCCCAGATGAAGAGTATTATTGGTATAAAGAAGCAGAAAAATTTAAGATCCCTCTCTATTCAGACACAATCAATAAGAGAATTTAGAAATATTTTATTATTGATGTTCAAAAATACATTTTGACCTCATATTTACATGTTTATGCACTAAATAGAAATTTATATTGCCTTTTTTCATGTAACATTTTGAGTATAAGTCTTTCTCATGTTATTAAAAATTCTTCCTAGATATTATGTTAAAGGCTATAGATTATTTAATTCAATATATATTTCACTATATATTTAATCATTCTATATTTATGGGATATTTAATTTTCTCTATTATACACAACACTATAATGAATATCTTTGTGGGTAAATTTAACATTTAAGATCATTTTACTAGAACTAGAAAACCTGGTCAAATGATATAAACAATTTTAAAATTTTTGATACATGATGCTGAAAACTTATCCCTAAGTTTTATAGCCCTGATGTTTCCCTTAGTATAAAATTATCTGTCTGATGCCATCCTTCAGTGCATTAGAAATGGAAAGTTATTTTAATTTGCATGATGTACTTTTTAAAATAAATATTTTTTGTTGTTAAATGTATAATATTCATTAGCAGTTACTCTATTGAGAATTGTCTGTAGTATTGTACTGATAAATCCCCTCTTTAAAAGCTGTGATCTAGGGTCCCAGATCTAAGTGGGAGTTCTATAATACAAGGTTAGGATGGGATAGATTAGTGTAGGTGTAGGCTGTCGCCTGGAGGCAAAAGACGCCTGAAAGACAGCCTTCAGGAATGAAGCTTGGGGTAAGAAGTCAAATGAAGTGTAAATCTAAAGAGAGGCCAGGCAAAGAATTGTGCTTGCCCTCTCTTGCCTCACTTGTTTTGGGAAAAGCCAACTGCCGTGTTGTGAGGCTATGCAAAAAAGTTCCACAGAGAGGTGTGTGTGACGAGGAACTTAGACCTCCTGCCAATAGCCACATGAAGGAGCCATCTTGGAAGCAGATCCTCCAGCTCCAAACAAGTCTTTAGATGACTGCAGTCCCGATCAATATCTTGACTGATATCTCATGAAAGGCCCTGAGCCAGAACCACCTAGCTAAGCAATGCCTGTATTCTTGACTCACAGAAACTAGGAGATAATAAATATGAGTTGTTCTAAGCTACTAAGTTTTGGGATAGTTTGTTATGAGGTAATAAATATCTATTTCACTTGCTTTGTTTTTCTCCGTAGCACTTATTACTATCATGCTATACAATTTATTTTGATTATTGTATAACATCATTTGTAGAGCATAAACTGTATGAAGAGAGAATTCCATCTATTTTCCCCACTGATATAGCTTCAGCATGTGCAATTACAGTAATAATAACATTCACGGTAATAATAACATAAAAAACTTTTATTTAACAAATAAAATGCCTATTAGGCATCCAAGTAGTGGTTTCAAGTAGGCAATTGGATACACAAATCCAGAGTTACTGGAGGAAGCTATGACTGGAGATAAAAATTTGAGAGTCATAAGCACACTGAGAATGTTTTTGGACCTGAATGAGGCCACCTAGCACTATAGATAGAAACCAAAGAGCGTCCCAGGTCACACCTCTCTAGTACTCCAACAGTTAGCAAAAAGAGATGACAAAACTGAGGAAGAGCAGAAAGTGATGAAGAGAAGAAAATTATCAATTATCAGAAAGTGACAGCAAAGAATACAAAGAAAACAATAATTATAGAATGTCCGCTGTTTGCCAAACTAGGCACTCTAAGTACTTTACCTCATCTAGTTTTTAAAATAACTCTGGGAGGTAAGTTTTATTACCTAGTTTGTAGGAGGAACCGAGGTCCTTGGAGGCTAAGTACTTGCTCTAGGACACATTTCCAGGAAGAGCAGAACTAGGAGTTGATTCCAAATCAGAATATCATGTCTGTCCACTAAATCATTCCTGGAGTTAATGTTTAATATCCATCTATTCAGAATATATGGCACCTGTGTTATCCTTCTTACAATCACATTCAAAAAATTTTTTCAGTTAACATAATACAATCACATGTAGAAAAGTACCAAGGCAGCTTAAGGTTATCCCTTATGAGCAGATGTGAAATGTTACAACTTCAAGAAATATCAGGTTTCCCAGAGGAACACTTTGAGGACAGTAGCTGCTTGACTTCTCACTTACCTTGGCATATTCTGTGACTCTACCTGCATGCTGGAGTACACCTGAGTAAACATCATAAATTTTATTTGGTGGAGGAGATAGCCCTAGTCATAAGTAATGATTATATCATACTAAAAGTGTAGTCAAGCATGATGTTTTTTGGATGACTAACAATTAAAATTATTAATCATTTAATTGAAGAATTCACTTCAGAGAAACTTGTGAATGGAGCTCATGCTAATATTGTCCTGAGAGTTTCAATTCATTTTCTCTAATAGAAGAAGAGCAAACCGTTATTTGTCATCGTAATAAAAACTCATCGTAGTCCAAGATGTCAAGAACAGTGAGATAGACTTTTGGTATAAAATGCTATATGATATTTTCAACCTAGCAATTTGCAACCAAGCATACTTCAAGTGCCCATGCATGAGCGATTTTCAAGTGAGTGACAGAATGACTAAATATATTAGAAGTATCTCTCTGGTATTCCCAAAATATATATGACTGTCCCTCCAGCCATTCTTAAGCCCATCCAGATACCCTGATCCGGCTTCCCAATGAACTCAGATATGTGGCTATTTTGAAAACACTCCATATATGCGTAACATGCATGTAAAACAAGAGAAAGTAAGTCTTTGCTTAAGAATTATATATATTATATATTTTATATATAAAATTCTAAATCCCCAAATTCTATTTCTGACATAAATTATTACTGAAAGAACCTCCTAACAGGTTTCCAGTCACATTCTCCTCAAATTTACCAAGTGCATAGCTGCCAAATTTGTTTTCAAAAATGTGAATATGACTATGCCACTGTATCTGCTCAAAACCCTTCGACAGTTCCTTTTGACTCCAGGATAAAATTCAAGTTCCTAACGTGGCCTAAGCCCTTCATTATGCATCACCTGCCTTGTGTTCCAGCTGCATCTCTCGTTACTCCCTACCTTGCACTGTATGCTCTAACCATTTCGAACTACTAACAATTTTCTACTCACACAACACTGTGCATTAACTCACGCTTCTCCCTCCACCTAGAACAACTTCTAATTATCTCCTCATAGCTGACACTTGTTCATCCTTTAAGACTCAACTCAGGTATCACACCATCCTGAAATCCTTCCTGAGCTTTCCAGACCTGGTTGCAGCAAAATACAGTTTGCACGTCCTTATCACTTTATTTTAGTGACATTGTGACTACTTATTTAGGCATTTATCTCCTTTACTAGAAGTTGATCTCCTGGAGCTCATGAGCAATAGATTTTTTTCTCTATACCCCCTGCCTAGTGTTAGAAGTTTGGGTTGTGGTTTTGATGCCTGAATATGAATATTCATTGTTCTTCCCTTCAGGGATTCTCTTCCGAGAGAGCTAAACACAAAAGTATCAACACTGTAATAGGAAATGAAGAACAAGCTTTCTGAAAGCAAGGTAAATTTTTATCCATCCAAAGCAGGGATTCTTTGGTAAGCTCTGCTAACGTGAAAGGGCTAAGCCTAGAAGAATGTATGGCACTTCTTTTTCTCCATTTCTCTGAATCTGAAGTGGCCATCACTGTGGATGAGGATAGTACCCACTTTATCTACTTAGCCACTATCAGAACACAGGAACCAGATGACAGCTGGGCCTGTTGAGATAACCCTTGCCAGACACACTAACGAAATAGATTCAGCGAGTACAAGAGATGAAGTAGAACTTGGAATCCTATATTTTACATATAGTAACCCCACACCCCAGTAAAATGAGTCCTAGTGAATGTCAGGCTTTGACCAGTTTAGTAATTCCTTGTCCCTTGGGAAGGCCCTAGAAAGATAGTTAGACAAAGTGACCATGTGTGTTCCTTTCTGCTTCCTCTCCTATAAATCCCTACCCCCGTGCTCCCTACTAGTAATACAACCTTACATTTTTATAGCAATTTACAATATTCAAAGTTTCACATACATTATATCACATAGTCAACAAAACTCGGTGGTTAAACATTAATTTTTTTTTACAGCTAAGAAACTTGAGGATGATAAATGTAAAATAATTAGCCCTGGTCATAAAGCTGATAAGCTGTAGAGCCAGGACAACATCCCAGGTCTTCTGAATGTAAAACTATGTTATTTTCAACCTAGTAATTTGCAACAATGCATGCATCCAATGCCTATGCATGGATGATTCTCAACTGACAGAAAGACTAAACATGTTAGAAATACCTCTACACTGTTCCCAAAATTCACATGGCTGTCCCTGCCGCCATTTTTAGCCCTCCTAGATATCTTGCTCCAGCTGCCCAAAGAACTGGTTTGCCTCTATTTTGACAACTACTTATATGCGTAATATATATATATATATATAGTATGGAAGAAAAAGAATGTAAGTGAAAACAAATAGTCTCTTTGTTTTTTTTTTCTTTTTAATTTTTTGTTTATTGCAGTAACATTGGTTTATAACATTGTAAAAATTTCAGGTGTACATCATTGTACTTCTGTTTCTGCATAGATTACATCATGTTCACCACCAAAATACTAATTACAACCCATCACCACACACATGTACCCAATTATCCCTTTCACCCTCCTCCCTCCCCCCTTCCCCTCTGGTAACCACCAATCCACTCTCTGTCCCTATGTGTTTGTTTATTGTTGTTATTATCTACTACTTAATGAAGGAAATCATACAGTATTTGACCTTCTCCCTCTGACTTATTTCACTTTGCATTATGCCCTCAATGTCCATCCATGTTGTCACAAATGGCTGGATTTCATTGTTTCTTATGGCTGAGTAGTATTCCATTGTGTATATATACCACAGCTTCTTTATCCATTTGTCCCTTGATGGGCACTTAGGTTGCTTCCAAGTCTTGGCTATTGTGAATAACGCTGCAATGAACACAGGGGTGCATGTAACTTTGCAAATTGGTGTTTTCAAGTTCTTTGGATAAATACCCAGCAGTGGAATAGCTGGATCATATGGTAGTTCTATCCTTGATTTTTTGAGGAATCTCCATACTGTTTTCCATAGAGGCTGGACCAGTTTGCACTCCCACCAGCAGTGTATGAGAGTTCCCTTCTCTCCACATCCTCTCCAACACATGTTGTTTCCTGTCTTGTTAATTATAGCCATTCTGACGGGCGTGAGGCGATATCTCATTGTAGTTTTGATTTGCATTTCCCTGATAGTTAGTGATTTTGAACATCTTTTCATGTGTCTGTTGGCCATCTGTATATCTTCTTTGGAGAAATGTCTGTTCAGATCTTTTGCCCATTTTTTAATTGGGTTGTTAGTTTTCTTGTTGTTGAGACGCATGAGTTCTTTATATATTTTGGAGATTAAGCCCTTATCAGATGTATGGTTTGCAAATATCTTCTCCCAATTGTTAGGTTGTCTTTTCGTTTTGTTGATGGTTTCCTTTGCTGTGCAGAAGCTTTTTAGTTTGATGTAGTCCCATTTGTTTATTTTTTCTATTGTTTCTCTTGCCCGGTCAGATGTGGTGTTTGAAAAGATGTTGCTAAGACCGATGTCGAAGAGCGTACTGCCTATGTTTTCTTCTAGAAGTTTCATAGTTTCAGGTCTTACATTCAAGTCTTTAATCCATTTGGAGTTAATTTTTGTGTATGGTGTAAGGTAAGGGTCTACTTTCATTTTTTTGCATGTGGCTATCCAGTTTTCCCAACACCATTTGTTGAAGAGACTTTCTTTTCCCCATTGGATGTTCTTGGCTCTTTTGTCAAAGATTAGCTGTCCATAGACGTGTGGGTTTATTTCTGGGCTTTCGATTCTATTCCATTGATCTGTGTGTCTGTTTTTGTGCCAGTACCATGCTGTTTTGGTTACTATAGCTTTGTAGTATATTTTGAAATCAGGGAGTGTGATACCTCCAGCTTTGTTCTTTTTTCTCAGGATTCCTTTAGCTATTCGGGGTCTTTTGTTGTTCCATATAAATTTTAGGATTCTTTGTTCTATTTCTGTGAGAAATGTTGTTGGAACTTTGATAGGGATTGCGTTGAATCTATAGATGGCTTTAGGAAGTATGGACATCTTAACTATGTTAATTCTTCCAATCCAAGAGCACAGAATATCTTTCCATTTCTTTGTGTCTTCTTCAATTTCTTTCAGAAATGTTTTATAGTTTTCGGTGTACAGATCTTTCACCTCTTTGGTTAAGTTTATTCCTAGGTATTTTATTCTTTTTGTTGCAATTGTAAATGGGATGGTATTCTTAATTTCTCTTTCTGCTACTTCGTTGTTAGTGTACAGAAATGCAACTGATTTTTGTATGTTGATTTTGTATCCTGCAACTTTACCATATTCGTTTATTACTTCTAAAAGTTTTCTGGTGGATTCTTTAGGGTTTTCTATATATAAAATCATGTCATCTGCAAATAGTGACAGTTTGACTTCTTCCTTTCCAATTTGGATCCCTTTTATTTCTTTCTCTTGCCTGATTGCTCTGGCTAGGACTTCCAGTGCTATGTTAAACAGGAGTGTTGACAGTGGGCATCCTTGTCTGGTTCCTGTTCTTAGAGGGATAGCTTTCAGTTTTTCACCATTGAGGATGATATTAGCTGTTGGTTTCTCATATATGGTCTTTATTATGTTGAGGTACTTTCCTTCTATCCCCATTTTATTCAGAGTTTTTATCATAAATGGATGCTATATCTTGTCAAATGCTTTCTCTGCATCTATTGAGATGATCATGTGATTTTTGTTCTTCATTTTATTAATGTGGTGTATTACGTTGATTGATTTGGGAATGTTAAACCATCCCTGCATCCCGGGAATAAATCCCACTTGATCATGGTGTATAATCTTTTTAACGTATTGTTGTATGCGATTTGCTAGTATTTTGTTGAGGATTTTCGCATCGACGTTCATCAGTGATATCGGCCTGTAATTTTCTTTTTTTGTGTTGTCCTTGTCTGGTTTTGGTATCAGGGTAATGTCAGCTTCATAGAATGAGTTAGGGAGCTTCCCCCCCTCCTCAATTTGTTGGAAGAGTTTGAGAAGGATAGGTATTAAGTCTTCTTTTAATGTTTGGTAGAATTCACCAGGGAAGCCGTCTGGTCCTGGACTTTTATTTTTGGGGAGGTTTTTGATTACTGTTTCGATCTCCTTACTGGTGATTGGTCTATTCAAATTCTCTACTTCTTCTTGATCCAGTTTTGGAAGGTTGTATGTCTGAGGTATCTGTTGTAACCTCTCCTCTTTCATTTCTGATTTTACTTATTTGTGCCTTCTCTCTTTTTTTCTTGGTGAGTCTAGCTAAAGGTTTGTCAATTTTGTTGATCTTTTCCAAGAACCAGCTCTTGGTTTTATTAATTTTTTGTATTGTTTTTTTGTTCTCTATTTCATTTATTTCTGCTCTGATTTTTATTATTTCCCTTCTTCTACTGATTTTGGGCTTGGTTTGTTCTTCTTTTTCCAGTTCCTTTAGGTGCATTGTTAGATTGTTTATTTGAGATTTTTCTTGTTTGTTGAGATAGGCCTGTATTGCTATAAACTTCCCTCTTAGAACCACTTTTGCTGTATCCCATAAATTCTGGCATGTCGTATTTTCATTTTCATTTGTCTCCAGGTATTTTTTGATTTCTTCTTTGATTTCTTTGTTAACCCAGTTGTTGTTCAGTAGCATTTTGTTTAATCTCCAGGTATTTGTGGCTTTTCTGATTTTCTTCCTATAGTTGATTTCTAGTTTCATACCGTTGTGGTCAGAAAAGATGCTTGGTATTATTTCAATCTTCTTAAATTTGTGGAGACTTGTTTTGTGGCCTAATATGTGATCAATCCTGGAGAATGTTCCATGTGCATTTGAAAAGAACGTGTATTCTTCCGTTTTTGGATGGAATGCTCTGTATATATCTACTAGGTCCATCTGTTGTAGTGTGTCGTTTAAGGCCAATGTTTCCTTATTGATCTTCTGTTTGGATGATCTATCCGTTGGTGTAAGTGGAGTGTTAAAGTCCCCTACTATTATTGTGTTACAGTCTATTTCTGTTTTTATGTCTGTTAATAATTGCTTTATATATTTAGGTGCACCTACATTGGGTGCATAGATATTTACAAGTGTTACATCCTCTTGTTGGATTGTTCCCTTGATCATTATGTAATGCCCTTCTTTGTCTCTTTTTACAGTTTTTGTTTTAAAGTCTATTTTGTCTGATATCAGTACTGCTACCCCAGCTTTCTTTTCATTGCCATTTGCGTGGAGTATCTTTTTCCATCCCTTCACTTTCAGTTTGTGAGTGTCTTTAGGTCTGAAGTGTGTCTCTTGTATGCAGCATATATATGGGTCTTGTTTTTTTATCCAGTCAGCCACCCTATGCCTTTTAATGGGAGCATTTAGTCCATTGACGTTTAAAGTAGCTATTGATAAGTATGTACTTACTGCCATTTTTTAACTTTTTTTTTTTTCCCCTCAGTGTTTTAGTAGTCCTTCTCTGTTCCTTACTTCTTCTATACAGAATTGATGGTCACTTTAGTTTGACCTCTGTCTGAAAGCTGTACTCTTTAACTCCCCTCCTCCCTCCTTTTATGTTTTTAATATCATATCTAACCTCTTTTTTGTGCATTTGTATCCATTACGTTCTAATCATGGAAATAGATAATTTTTCCTATTTGTGGTCTTCTCTTTTCCCCTTAAATCAGTCCCTTTAACATTTCTTGTAGCACTGGTTTCTTGGTGACAAACTCCTTTAATTTTTGCTTATCTGGGAAAATTTTGCCTCCACCCCAGTTAGGATTGTCCGTTGTTGCAGGAGTTCCTCTTATCCAGTTTTCAGTTCTGTCTCAGGGGTAATTTTTCCATGAGTAGTTGTAAATTGGCTGTGTCCATGGGAGGAGGTGAGTTCAGAGTCTGCCTACGCCGCCATCTTGACTCCTCCCTTCAACAAATAGTCTCTTGAGGTTCTTTATTTATGAATGCGTTTAAGTCAAGAACCCCATGTGTATCCTAGTTATTTCAGCCTAGAATTCAGAGAAGCTCCTGCCTGCCTGTAGGACTAAAAGTTTTGGTCTAAAAGGTTGTTTACTTGAGGAGCTGAGATTTCCTTAGGAAAAACTCAGAAAAGGGAAATCTCAGTTTCCTAGTGACTGAGATTTCCCTGAGGGAATCTCATCCTGAGAAAAGATAAAGTTCAAGCAGACTTGGAGTTCAAGGAAAAGAAGGCTTGCCACTTTTACTGACCTCGGGATTCAACCTCAGATGAGAAATAAAAGTAGGGTTTGGAGTTTCTTTCATGTTGTTTGTTCTAGCCCACCACGGCATCAAAGAAGCCAGAAACTCAGGGCAGAAGCTCTGTCTGTAAATAAAAGACATATTTGAAGTGAGAAAGCCCCCTGCTGGTTGTGTTTCAGGGACATGAGTATAGTGAACAGGATGTGGGATAATAAGGCTCTTCCACAGTTGATAAGAACCCCCAAGTTATCCTACAAAAAAGTTTAAAAATTCAAGTACAAACAGTTTATAAACTCAGCAAAATGTGTAATGCTGTTTTTGATATATTTGCACCAAAAATGGGTCAATACGTTTTTAACTGCCTCTTAAAAGGGATCATTACATTTAATGGGAAATATTTTTTTGTGAAACACCTAATTCTGTGATATATCAGATAAATAGGTATAAGAATAATGAGAAAAGATCTTTAATACTCTCCACCTCAGGTCTTTGATACTTAGGTCTGCATGATCATCATTCTGACATAAAAATATGTTGAAGCTCTTGAGAATCATGTAGGCCTGTTAAAAACACTTGTGAGCTGACAATCTTCTAACTTAATTACAAGACTGCGTCTCCTCTGGAACCTATTGTTATCATCAGCATTCACCCATATGTTCGCCAGAGTGCGCTTTTTGATTTTTCTCAACCCACTGGTAGGGATATTTGATCATTTATAGCAAAAGAAAATATTTAAAATCATAAATCGTGAATTAGTCTAAAACAAATGGAAAACTCTACAGACTAGAGCTACAATTTACATTAAATCAGCAAACTAGGAATTAGAGACTGTGGAAGAATCAACCAAATAAATAGTTATGGTTCTTTTTCTATAGGATAAACCATCACCTCCCTGTCAGGAAAAGAATAAGCCAGTGAAAGAAAGCATGAAAACTGTGAGAGTCACGTGAATGTAGGTGGGGAGAGGGAGTTGATGGAAGTTTGGGAGGGTTATAAAGAAATGTTTAGGGCTATCTTAATGTTTCTAGGCCTCCAGAGTTCTTTGCTAAAGATGTGTAACAGGGTTACATCCCATGGCATTAATCTCGTGGGTTTTTTTTTTTTTTTTTTGTCCTCTTCTTTCTCAATAGAACACTGGGTGTCATTTTCTCTCCCCCAACAGACTCCAGAACAGAAATAAAGATTCAAAGATCTATGGGCCTACTTGCAGGGCTGTTTGTTCCTCTCACAGAAACTAAGTAAGGTTAGGCCTGACAGACAGCAGAGGGGAGGAAAAGTGGCAACTTAAACACGAGAAGAGAGGTTCATAGGAAGAATGAGGGAAAACTGAATGAAAGGATGAAGGAGAAACTTCTAGAGCAGAGTTTCTTAACCAGGGTTCTCTGGAAACCTAGGGTTCCACAAGATGTCTCTAGGGGATCCTTGAGAGACTGTGACTGAAAAAAGAAATTATACACGGTTTTTGGAACTTTGAGTTCTGTGGAATGCTAGCATTTACAGTGGTAGACAGTCACGAAGCAACTTCATCTCTGATTTCATCAGATGCCTTTTAACCCCAAATGGCAGTGTGCAGAAGGACCATGTTCACTTGGTTGAGTCCCCTCTCAGTCTTTGACACAAGCTAAAGAAGGCTGACGATAATTGGTGAGCATGATACTGCATTGAGGAGATGATGACAGGCTGGTGACATCAGCTTCTTCCTCCCAGAATCAACCTGCCTTGAAGCTGTGTTGGTTGGGTCCTCCGGGGTAGACACCAAGACAGAGTTAGAAGTGAAAGAGGTTTATTGGGGGCAATGCCTATGAAAGATAAAGGGAAGAAAGAAGGGAAGTAAGCAGGAAAAGCCTTCAGACTGGATTGCTGATCTGACCCCTGTGAAAGAGGAAAAGAAAGGAAAATCAGGGAGAGAGACTTCAAGATGACAGTCCAGTTTGGTGAAAGTGTCAGGCAGCTGAACAGGTTGCTCTGGCACAAAGATATCCCATAAAGGAGTCTCTCATGGACATAAATTACCAGACCCTATTACCCGGCCACTACAGTTGCTGCATTTGTCCATCCACAGTCATAATTAGGCAAGGGAGTACTGAAAAGCACCCGTGGGGATTATCTGGGCTCTACAGGTAGTTCCCCGCCCCCCACTGTTTAAATAATTTTCCTACTTGGTGCGCAATTCCATATGCCCATCCACACAGCTCTTCACTCCACCTCCTTATTGTTGATCTCTTCATCCTTTTTCTTTCAGGTTCCTGGCCAGCTGGCCAGGCCATTTGCCACTGCTCACACTTCTGTATATATTCTCACCTAGGACCTCTTCTCCTTCCACAAAGAGTGGATGGCTAGGTGCACGACTTGACTCTGATCTTTGGGAATATTTTTCCTCACAGCTGTATATCAAGGCCTCCCCTGAATGTGGCTGTATTGCAGCCACTGCCCATTTTTGGCTTACACCCACAAATCAAGCTGATCTATCTGTAAGCCAGACTTGAGCTTTTTCCTCCTTCCTCTGTGTGGTCATAGGTGCAAGCTGAGGGAGGGACAAACTGTTTTGTGACACGAGGGCCTGGGCTAACTGCTCATGCAGCTTACTGATGTCCTCTCTTCCTGCTTGGGCTTGAGCACAGATGTACCATTTCCATCTTACAATGGTCGGCTGTTGGGCCTACCTGACTTCATCGACCTGGTAGATCTGACAGAATCTAACTTATAATGTAGAGTTCTGGCTGCATGGTCACGTCGTGCCCCATAGTCAAGTGTTTCATCTCTACAAGACAAATCACATGCCAGGAGTTGTTTCTCAAAAGGTGTATAATTCTCTGCTGAAGAAGGCTTATCCTAATTCTGGAACCCCAGGGGCCTGTGTTGTGATTCTCCCATGGGGACTTGCCAAAACCTGTACTCCTACTGTGGCACCTCCATTACCATAGGTTCTTCTGGACCCTATGGCCCAAGTGGCAGAGCTGCCTGAGCCACAGCGTAGACTTGCTGCAGAGCCCTTTCCTGCCCTGGTCCCACTCAGAGCTAGAAGCCTTTCATGACGCATAATTGTGTCATTTATACAGACCAAAGATTTATCCGTCAGTGTGAAATGTGTTGCCTCCAGAATCCAAAGAGGTTTACTGGGTTTTGTGCCCCCTTTATAGTAGTAGGGAATGTAAGAGGCAAAAATGTGTCTTTTTAAACTTAGGAGGGAATGTTCTGGCACAAACCATACCCTGGGTCTTTAAAAATTTACCCAAGTGGCAGGAGCCTGAATATTTGTGAATTTCATCTCCCTTCTTCTATAGCAGATAAGTCTTACCAAGTCTTCCAGTATGCTAGCCACCTCTTGCTAACCTTGCCTGATCAACATGATGGCATCAATCTAAGTAATCAATGTGATATTTTGCAGTATATCCAGACAGTCCTGATCTCTTCTAACTATATTATGATATAAAGAAAGAAAGTAACTATAGTTGCAGAGCAACACTATAAATGTATTTTGTTGCCCATTCTACATGAGTACAAATATTTGTGATAGAAAATAAGGCACTTGCCAAATCAGTGGTTGCATACCATATGCCTTAGGCCATTGTAATCTGCTCCAGCAACCACAATCAGGGCTACCACTTTGATGAGCTAACAGTAGTAAAAAGTCACTCTCCAGAATACCTAAGTTTTCTGCAGGGACAAGACTTCAGAATTTAATGGCGATATAATAATGGCCACCACTTTTACATCCTTAATATCCTTAAGAGTAGAACTAATCTCCACCATCCCCCTGGAATGCCATGTTGTTTTGATTAGCTGTATTTTGGTTGGGGAGGAGAAAAGTTTCAGAGGCTTCCACTTGATCCCTCTGATTCCACAGGACAATGATGTATGGTGGGGCTTATGTCAACTGCCAAGTGTGTCAATTCCAATTGCATATTCAAGGACCTGGGAGGTGACCATTTCCATGTTACAATGGACTGTTGTTGGCCTTTATTTTATTTTACCTGACTTTATCGACCTGGTAGGTCTGAGAGAATCCATTTTATAACGTAGAGTTCTGGATGCACAGATACTTGATGCCACATGATCAAGTGTTCTATCTCTACAAGACTGGTAACGTTGGGTGGACTCACAGAACCAGTAGCCCTACTGTAAACCTACCTTTGGCAGGACTCCATTTATTACCTGGTCCCTGTGGGCCCCCACTCTAATAGGATCCATGATAATACTTTGAGACTCCAGGTATCAATATCAACTTAGACCCTGCAGCTGATAACCTTCAAAATGTCTGGACATTACCCCTCAAACACGGTCACTTGAGTAAATGATTATTGGTGTCTTTGGGGGAAGTATTACAATCTATACCAGCCATGGTGTTGCATGGTCCTTTTTTCTAGAGAGCTGACTACCTCTTCAATCAAAATGTTCTGGGTCTGAAAAGTAATCATGTTGAGAATTTGGCAAAAGATCATGACTTCCAACTGAAGGGGCCCATCCACAGTCTCTTGAATATGCATACTTACCTTCTTTTGATTGTATATATTAAGCAACACTCTTCTTGGCTGTTAATCTATATTACCACTGAGGATACTGTATTCTATTAATCATCTCAAGCCTCCTCGGCTATGCCTCTGAACCTGTCAGTCATTATAGTAATTGCAATCTCCTTGCTGCAGCTTTGGGACTGCGTCATCCCCATTATTATTAACAAGCCAAGCTTATGGCCATCAACCAGGGATGATGGTGTCCATCTCTCCAGTGGGAGAGGCCTTGGTGAATGGTGTGTTTCCTGAAGTTTCTCATTAAACTGCTGAGGGATCTTCTGCCCTCACTTATCTGTTCTAGCATGTCCATTTCCCTGAGCCTTTTCATCCTTTCCTGCACTGTTGACCATGCATGCCTCCAACTGGCTTCCTGGGAGACAGCAACTCTCCTGATATAACAGACAATCAGAGGGAATTTTTCATTATAAAAAAGGAATTTTTATGTGCCATAACTTAACTGTCCTCCTGTTGCTTTGCTGTTGTTATAAATACTGAAAACCATGGATTATGTAGGTTAGAAGTGAATTGCATTATGATTATGAAGTTTTTATTTTTGCAATAACTGATTTAGTTATTTATTATACCCTTTTGTTTTATATTTTATTAGAGTTTGTGTTTTACAAGCAAGCCTGATAGTCCAGTGTGGCAATTTTTGAAGACAGGGTGTGGGATGGAAGAGGATGATTCTAGAGTTAGGCCTAAGAACAACTTCCATATGGTTAGTGATGATGAATTATAATCCTCTTGGTTATTTCACTGCACTAGTACATCAAGGGAGACAAAAAAAAAAAAGTTCTTTCATTACGAGGGAAGCTATTTATCCATGGATTTTACATGGGCTGCTAATCCAAGTTGTCTTGGTCCCTTGCATGTTGTTTGTGGCAGGCAAGTTAAAATGTTGCAACGCCTCCAGAAATCTTGGAAAGACACTTAACTGCAAATCACTTCCATTTGACAAGGAAAGGTGCTGATTATTTTAAACATTTATTGGAATGTCAAAACAGAGTAAAGCTTTTGTCAAGAAAAGGTTACATTCAGTAAAAAGACTCAAAATCAAGGTACTGAGCAACAAAACATATCGCCTAGAAGAAAAAAGTTACAATGTCAGCATATAGTGAGTAAAATAAGATTCAGTAGGAGAAATTGAAAAGGTTTCACTTTCGAAAAAATGTCAATGCAATGATGACATGTCACATAGTATTGAATAGGTTTTGTGTAATGAACTGAAAAACAAGTTTTTCTCTTCAGGTTGATGAAAAAATGGATTTCATCAATAAATGTCATGATATAACATTTGTAGGATTTGTAAATGATGGAGAAATTCAAGAAAGATTTTACTGCTGCCATAACTTACCCAAAGCAAACAGAAGTCAAGATATATTTGATGTTTTGTTTTCATACTTGGAAAAAAATAAAGATGTGTCTTGTAGAAATTATATTGGCTTCTGTCCTGATAGTGCCCAGTCAATGGTTGACTCCATGAGAGGGTTTATCTCTGTAATTGTGGAAAAGAAAATCTTAACATTGGCTAAACACACTGATTTCTTCACAGAGAGGTGAAGAGGAAATGAATTACATTATGGTTGATGCTACAAAAGTGATTAGCTTTACTAGGCAAAGACTAGTTTACTTGAAAACGTTCTTAAAAACTGTAAAAAACATGGACAAAGAGCAAATAAATTTCCTCTAAATGCAGAAATCTGGTGGCTTAGCAGAGAAGAGTTCTCAATATGGTGTTTGAACTAAAATATATATTGTATGAGTACTAATACTTTCAAAAAAAGTGGTAGCTGGATTTTTCTGAGTGCTTTGAAGAAGAAGAATGCTACAGAAACTAGCCTACTTAGAGATATTTTTCTTCACATGAACTCGTTGAACACAATTGAAAGATTCTTGGACTTTAAACTGAAATTTGGGGGAAAAATTTTCATGTTGCAAAAGAAAATCTTGTAATATTTTCACTGCTGCTGGGTCTTGAGAATGTAGGAAGGGAATCAAATTATATTGAAAACAACCTAGGAAAACTGCAGGAAGAAAATGAAAGGTTAACACTTATGTATGACTGGGTATGGCCCTTTTTCTGAGCCTTCTGCTCAGCCAGAGAACTTGACTTTGAGAGAAGAAAAGAATTTTGTGAGCTGCAGACTGATTTAATACTCAAGATATTTACTCACTTGCCTTAGACAAGTTCTAGGTTTCTGTGAATAAAGAGTACCCTGCCATTTATTGGAAAGCAAGGAACATTGCGCCGAGGTTTTCAAATTTTGACATGTGTGTGCAAGCTTATTCATTTAGCAATCATCAAGAGTGAGGACAGAAATTATCTTATTTCTGTTGAAAATGAAATTTGTGTGTGCATATCTCAAGCTTCATCCAGGATTGAGAATTTGTGTAGTAAAAAACAAAACACAGGTTCCACATTCAAATGTAGAATCATTCTTTATATCTGGTTTCAAAAATAACACTTCTATGTATATATAAGCCTATAAAAGAGAGCAAGAAATGAACATGTGTATAATAATTTTGCAATTGCTAGAATTAAAATAGAGCTAGGATTAAAATTGACATGATCATATGCCACTCAGTTAAAAAATATTTATCAAAACCTTGCATGAAATTGTGTTTTAGGATATATATTTTATCATATTACCTTATCTTATGGTTTTAGTAACTTTACTATACTCAACATTGTCAATAAATTTTCATGTTGTAACTAGCATTACTTAAATTAACTATCATCTTTGTTTGAATTAAATGTACCAAGCCTATCTTTAGAAAAACTAAATCCTATTTTGATTTACGCCAGTTATTTAGCACAGGAAACTGCAGCCCACATTCCAAATCTGGGCTACACGAACACATGTTTTCACAAATAAAGTTTTATGGGAACACAGCCATGTCTGCTCCTTTGTGTATTATCCGTGGCTGCTTCTGCTCTGCAAAAGCAGAATTGAATAATTGCAACAGAAACCTATGGCTTGCAAAGTCTAAAATATTTACTATCTGGCCCTTTTCATGAAGAGGTTGTTGGCCCTGGTTTAACAGAAGTTTATTATGTTTACCATATGAGTTTTTAAATATTTGAAAAGTAAAGAAAAAGCTAAGCTAAGCTTAATAACCTGGTTGTTTTTTTTTTTTTTCTGAAGAAGTTTAGCTATAAAGTCATTCTTAGTTTAAAATAGAGAAAGACCTGATTAGCAGCTTGCATAATAGAAAATTGTGCAAAGACTTTTAGTCCTACTTAGATAAAATTTTTAAAACTCAAGTGAGAAATTTAAGGAAAAGAAGAACTTTTCTTTATCAGCACTACTGACCTGCATAGAGTTTATTTTTTGTGTGGGGAAAGGAAACTACAAAAAAATAGGCTAATAATTTGGCCAAATAAACAGATTTACAGAAAAATATCATTCTCTATTCAGAAGAACATTGGCAGTTATTACAGGATTATTATATCTACTTACTGATAATTTTAAGGTGCTCTGAACTATTGCTATAATAACTTTTATGCAGAGCTTCCCTGAGACCCCACAATTATTTCAATAATTCTTCCAGGGTAGGAAGACTGAGAAAGGCTGTTCTAGAGATTGTGGAAGTAGAGTGAGAAGGACCTAAAGAACAAACTGTTCGTGAATGGGATCCCCTCCCACCATCCTCAAATCATGATTGGTAGATAGCCTGCCCCTCACCTGTCCTGGAAATACGTAAGCTTCCTTTTTCCAAGAATGGAGCTTGTGGGCACAGTGTGGCCACGTGTGGAGATGGAGGTAGGAAGAAAGAACCTCACCATCCCACTGTAATAAATCTGACAGAAGCAGTTGAGAATGTCCCCAAGAGTAGTGCCCTGTAAGAGGAATTCATCTCTCCCATTACAGAAAGAAAGGGGCATTCTCTTGACCAAGAGAGGGAATGGGGCAGATTATGAAATATAATGGAACAGAGTCCAAATGCTTATGCCTACATCTTACCTCCCTGAGTGCAAGTATGGGACAAAACACAGAGACAAAGTAAGAGATAGAGCTGAGAAGATGTGAGAGGTAGAATGAGGTGAGAGGGTTCCAGAGCTTCCTCCCACAATACTTTCCTACCGAGTACCGGCCACGTGGGTGGGTAATTTGTTATTAAGGGCTGAACAGCATCACATTGTATCATTATTTTCTTAGAGGGGGAAACCAGAGATTCCACTCAGTAGCTGGATCTTACTGGTTTAACTCCTTATGGCTGATACCAGCCAGGTCATTATCCAGTGAATGCAAATTACAAATACTTACTTTGCTACAGGCTAACTTCATCTTGAAGAAATATTTGCTTACTCTGTTCCATTTGAGACTCTGAACAAATTTCTTTGTAAAAACAAAAGAGAAAAAAGTTAGAGAGAGAGAAAGCCAGTAAATTTTGGAAATAGATGCCAGATTTTTAATGATTCCAAGAAGGGAAGGCACGTAATTTGTAAAGTACCCACAGGGCCCCAAAACATGATTAGTCAAACACATAGAAAACATTTTCAAACATTTTCTTAATTGTAACAGATGGTTGAGCAATAAATTTCTATTTCAAGCTAAAGGATGTTCTGCAAATATATCTGATTGGAGCTCAGGCTAGCCAGGATAGTACTTCATTGTTCAAGGAAGATGATGTCTGCAGTAGTGGACTGTTGGACTAGCTGCCTGGGTGAAACTATTATTATTAAAATGGAAAACCCTAATACAATAAAATTTCAGACACTAAAGGAACAAGGCTTCCATATTCCTCTCATTTTACAGAGAAAAAAACAAACACAAACACAAATAGTGAAAAAACCTAAGATCAAGACAAGTTAAGTGCTAGTCCCCAAACCACACATCTAATTAAATGGCAGAGATGCAACACAAACGTGAAACACCTGGCCTTTAGTCAGGTGCTGGTTCCACTCACCATCACATGTGTGATGCCACCAGTCATAATACTTCTCCAAGACATTAAAAAATAATTTGTCCAAAGTCACACAGATAGTCCATACAAAATTTTGTATACATCCAGATCTTCTCACTTCAAATTC
Source organism: Ceratotherium simum simum (assembly GCF_057802395.1). Lineage (NCBI taxonomy): Eukaryota > Metazoa > Chordata > Mammalia > Perissodactyla > Rhinocerotidae > Ceratotherium > Ceratotherium simum. The sequence continues at coordinate 30,891,983 of NC_141928.1, read as the reverse complement.
TATTCTATGATTTCTGAATTAGACCCCTTATGACGGCTTATAAAATAATTCCCAGAACTATTAGTTCTCTGCATGGGGCAGAGAAAAAAGCATTGACTTTGGAATTAAATAGACCTACCTTCTAATCTTAATACTGTCGCTTGCTAGCTGTGTGCAACTTGGCAATATACAAGTCTCATTAAGTATCAGAATATCAGTTAATCATCCATAAAATGGAGACATTAACACCAACGTATTAAAGTTGATATGAGTTTTAAATAAGAATATATATAAAATATCTAGCACGGTGCCTGTTATATACCAAGTACTCCGTGGAGGCTATTAGTTGGGTCCTTTTTCTTCTACGTCAGCATCAAAATGTTCATATTCTTTAGGATACATGTTGCCAGTGTGTCGTTAATTTGAAGTGGGGAGAAGAAATTCTATTCTGTACAAACCACATCATCCACCTACCTAGATCTTCAAATCAGTGGTGGGGGCTGGAGTAGGAGGAGGGAGGAGAATAAACAGGAAAGTGAAAAGCGTATAATACAGAAAATTTGCACCCACCCGCAAGTGAATTGAAACATCATAAAATGTATAGGCTTTGAATTCTAGTGCCATCTATTTCAGCCGCTGTAATTAGTTGTAATTTATGATATGACCTGATCCTAGGAAGTCTTTCAAACACCAACTATACCCAGAGTCTTCTAACACAAACTCACTTCACCCCCTCACCCTCTACCCACTCATACATCCAAAAGAAATATGGATCGCATCCTCCAGTCAGATGTGAAGCCCTGTGGGGAGAAAAAACAGCAATAGGAAACTGTGTAGACTGGGTCCCTCTGGCAAGGAGGTTAGGAGAAGCTGGCTCTTACTGTGGCTACCTGAAGTTGGGTGCCTTTGACCTTTTACTGTTGTGCATCAAGAAGCCAACTGGACATCTCAAAATCCTGACCTAGTGAGATTGTCATTATTATTCCCATTTAAGTGATGAGTGACTGACCCTCTGACACTTACAGAGATTTATGTATTGACCAACTTCACACAGCTTGCAAGTGACAGAATCAGAATTGTTAGGAAATACTTTCAAGAAAAGGGAGTCCAGAATGGGTCATTAGAGCAAGGGTTACAGAGAAAGGTGCAGGAACTAGAGTCAAATGACCCAGAAACAGAGGTGGCAACCATTGCCTGCAATGAGGCTTTAACTTGTATCAGGCTGGTAGAGCTAGTGAAAAGATATGATGAATGCCAGCAATATTGGCAAAAAGGGAGTAAAGGGAACCCCAAGCAGAGATTTCCCTCTTGGGCATTTAGAATGTGGGCCTTCACATAGGCTGTTTACTCTGCCCGGAACACTCCCATCTCTTTTTAAAGTGATCTGAGGCATAAATAAAAATATTAATGATACCAAAGGGTTTTATCTTTGTTCCACTGAGGAAAAAATATTGACATTCTCCCAGTTAACACACACAGAGATCATCCGGATATATCAGATTGTAGTATAAAAACTTGGTGGCTTAAAACAACACAAACTTATTATCTTCTGGTTCTGTAGGTCAGAAGTCAGACATGGGTCTCACTGGGCTACAGTCCCGGTGTCTGCAGGGCTGCATTCCCTCTGGAGGCTCTAGGGGACAATCTGTTTCCTTCCCTTTTTTAGTTTCTAGGGGATGCCTGCATCCCTTGCCTTGTTGTCCCTTCCTCCACCTTCAAAGCACATCACTCTAACTTCTACTTCCATACTGACCTCTCCTCTCTCTGACTTTGATGCTCTTGCTTCCCTAGTATAAGGACCCTTATTAGTATATTGAACCCACCTGAGTAATATAGGATACTCTCTCCAAATCCTTAATTTAACCATATCTGCAAAGTCCTTTATACCATGTAAGGTAATATAGTCACAGGTTCTAGAGATTAGGACATGGACATCTTTGAGAGGTCGTTATTCTATTTACCAAACAGGTCTTAATTTTTTTGTTTATTTAGAGTTTTAAAAACTGAGTGAAACTTGTTCCTCTCTTTGTATTTACCTGTCATAGCATCTTTCTCCTAATATCCCATTTGGGAAACTTCAAAACGAGCAATGACTCCTCCCTCTCATTCCTTCCCACATCCACACCCTAAAGTCCCTCAAAAATTTCCCCTCTCTATTCCATTTGCATTTTAATTCAGGCTCTTTTTACTTACTGCCTGGATTATTTCAAAAGCATCCAAACTCATCCTCATGCCAACAATTTCTCCTGCTCCTATCAATTTTGCAAAGTTCTTCCAGAGTTACCACTTAACACACAATTATGTATGAGATCATTGTTTAAAGTCTCCAATGGCCACTCATCATCTAGCAGGATGAAGTCCATACACCTCAGTTTAGCAATCAAAATCCCTTCACAATCTTACTGCGAACTTCTTCCAACCTCCTTTTATCTATCTTACATCCCAGACACACAGAACTTTTCACTATTTCTCAGAGGTCTGTGAGCACTTAGGGATGCTTTGACTTTACTCATTGTATTGCTGGATGCCCTTCATCTTTTACTTTACCTAGTGAGATTCAAGTCAGCCTTTTCATACATCCACCGAGATACTACTTGTCAATTCCTCTGAGAATCTTTTCTCAAAATGCTGTTCCTTACCAAATTGGTAGGTCCACTACAATCCCTAGCTCTCTTTATTATTGCATCTATGACATTGTTTTGTTATTCCTTGTTTATTTTTATCATCGTATGCCATTTCCCACACTATGAGCTCATTGAAGGCAGGGGCTGAGTCTCATTTTTATTTCTGACCCATTGCTTAATATAGGCCTGACTCATAGTAAGTGCTTAACAACTCTTTTATTCTGAGTAAAACTGGGACTCAGACAGGTTCTTTGCTGCATGGTGGATTAGTGACACCTGGGAATCAATTTACTAGTATTGATAGCCATTTTTGGTTTTGCTTGGGATAGATAAAAAGAGAGGAAGAAAAGCTTCTTTCTTTTACTTTTTTTCTTTTTCTTCTTGCACTGATGTCAGGAGAGAGAAGATGAGGAAATGGAAGACAAGATATGCCTGTTCTGATCCAGCCTAAGGACCAGATCTGACTTGGATAGAAAGAGCAACAACAGGAAGAAGCTAAAGGGATCGTAAGAAGGAATCTTGTAAAACTTCAGGAAAGAAATGAGAATTCAGACGTCCCCATAGCAGGATTTCACAGAGGTAGGTGCTAAATAATCATCCTACCCTATGTCTGTGGGAGGAGAGGGTTCAGAGTGGTGACCCACGAAAAATCTCTATTCTGACCAAGTGGTAGGGGAGATTATGGCGCCCAGCAAAGCTCTGCTCTTACAGAAAGTCTCAGCGGTCATGCAGGTGCAGCAGGCCTTCCCTCAAGTGGCTTTTGGGCATCAGATCTTTGGCAAATATATCAGAGCAGAAGAACATGAAAGAATTTATTCAGAGCTTATATAAATCCCCTTTTGGGGATTCCCAGAAATAGGTGTATTTACTCTGGAAGTATTAAGCAGGCTGAGGTTCTGCAATCATGCAGATTAGAGCTAAGAGTCATGGGAAACTGAGTGTTAAATTCATGCAACCTCATACTTACCCAAAGCTGGTGAGCCCTGAGATCATTCAAGTTAGATAAAAGATGTAATGTATGAGTGAATAATAAATGCATACTGGGATGGAGGTCGGTGTTTTTTTCATTTTTACCAAAATGCAGGTTTTATTTTTAGTACCAAGTCTATCCTAAGTAGGAAATTATGAACTCATGTCATTGAAGGTCTGTTTCAAATAGAGTTAATTATTTAAAAGCTTAATTCAGTGGCTGGCACATATTCTAGGTTTGGTTCCTGAGCCTATCATCGTCACCTAAAATCAACCACAAGCTTTTTATAACACTATGCCTCAGTTTTTTCATCCATGGAGCAGAAATGTCAATGAACTCAGATTTATTCACTACATAGCATGAAGGAAAGCTAGATATGTAATGTGATTTTTACTAGTAAATAAAAGAAGCTGTATCAAATAAAGTATGATGATCTACTTAGCCTTGCTGGTAACTGAGGGGGAAGACAAAATAGTACACAGAGTTAAAAAATAAATGGCACATTAATATAGTGTATCTATTCTGTTGTGTAACTGCCTATGAGATGCTAAGTTGAAATATTGTCTAACATTTTGCCAGTAGGAGGAAAAAAAAATAACAGCAGATGGGCCAAGCAGAAGGCAGAGCCAAATCATTTTGTGTCTTTTCAATGTAGTTTTTTCAGTTTCATTACAGATAAAACTGTGATAGATAATCCTACATCAGAAAACATGTATCAGATATTCCTGTAATTGTATTACACATGTGTTTCCTTTAGGGCTACTTTTACAAGTAGGATATTACAATTCGGGTTGTTTTTTCTGGGAGGGATGGATGAAATTAGGAATCCATGAGGAGGGCAAGAATTATGTAAGGATGGTAAAAATGGAGAGGCTTCTACCAGAAAGCTGCATACTGTTATGCCACTGCCCTGCATTTGATGTTAACTGATTTTACCCATGAAGATATTTATTAGTTATCAGGCATTAACTCTGATCTTGCTCAATTTGTCATCAGGAGCTAAGTGGTATAACAGCAAAGGCAACAGATGTTGGGGATGACAAGCCAAATTATTGGAAACACAGCCAATAATTCCCCTCAAAAGTAAGTGGTTTGACTTTATAATCTCCTGAATTCATTTATTTCATAAGCAGTCTATGGGTTTGCACTGTTGAATTGAAATGCCATCTGTTTCCTGGACACAGCTAACCTTGGTTCCTGCCCCACATGATAAGTCCACCCGTCACAGTTCAATTAGCATGGTTTTGTCATTGGAAACCACTTCATCCAACTGCAACATTCTCAATCAGGACCACAGTTGGAAGACTGACAACATTCCCCCAGGAAATTTGCCAATGTTAGCAGACCCACCTCAAATCCAAAGCTTTGAATTGCACATTATCTAGCATATTTTTAAAACGCATTTATAATGGTAGAGAATTATGTTTATAAAAAGTCTTTTCTTAAACTTTTATATTGAGACACATCAGTTTATTGGAAGCTAATTTTATTTAAAAAATAATACCTTACACTGAATTACTATTTGCATAATATATTAACTCATTTTGATTGTAACAATCTGTATTATTATTCATGATTTACAGAGGAGGAAATCAAGACCTTGAGAGCTTAACTAATTTATTTATCAAATTCTTACTGAGAATTTTCTGAGTGTGGGATGAGAGAGGCACAAAGGATATAGCTATGAATAAAATGGACATGGATTCTGCCCTCATGAGTCTTAAATCTAGTAGAGGAGACTTAAATATGTTATATCATTAACTATGACAAATTCTATGAAGAAAAGAAAAGGATGTGATCAGAGATTACAAAGGTTGGTTTAATTTATACTGGAAGGTCAAGAAAGTCTTCTCTGAAGAAAGGACATTGAAGCCGAAACCACAGGGATGATTGGAAGTTACCTGGACAAAAAGTAAAAGGAAGAATGGACTAGGCATAGCCATAGGAAGGCTTCAGGTGGCAGAGAGGTTAACCCTTTCCAAGAATGGGTAGGAGACTAGTGAGCTGGTTTAAAGGTAAACCAAGGGAAGTGACATGAAGCAAAACTAAGTAGGAAAACAGGGGACATATTCTGGAGTCCCATTAAAGATCTACCTGACTTGCCCAATGTCACACAAATAGAAAATGGCCTCACTAAGACTAGAAGTTGTCTCTTGAATTTTGTCTTATTTCTATTCTGTTCTATTTCTATTCACTTCTTTGTGGTGCCTTCTTCATTACAGAGAGAAATGATGTGTTCATACAGGATCATTGATGTGTATAGGTGAATAGATGCTACTATGAAAAAAAAAACAGCAAAGCAGCTCATTGCTACTTCATGTTTGTTACCTGAAAATGTATTTGTTGTTGCTTTTGTTTTGTTTTGTTTGGTAGGGGATTTAGGTTGGTTAGGTAATGATACATTGATGAATAAGCTTGTTTTTCCTGCCAAATTAATCATTATGGGTAGAATGGTTACTTTACATGAGCAGCTTTGTGTCATTGTTACTGTGGGCCAGACACTTCATTTCTTTGGGTTCCCTCACCTAAAGGAAGAGAAGGCTGAGAGAGGTTTCTAAGAGGCCTTTATCAATTGCTCCTGGCAGTTATCCGCCAACCACGAGGGGAATCAGCCTTAAGATGCAATTGCCTTGTAAATAACAGAGTAGAGAGAAAGAACATAAAGCCTTGATGAAATCTTTGAGCCTTTGTATCAGTCAATGTCAAGGCTTGCTCTACCTCTGCTTTCCGTAATAGAAAATAAAAAATACTAATTTTATTAGCATTAATCAGCATTTCTGATTAAGCTGATTGAGGTGGATTTCTCTATTTTCAGTTGAAACCATTCATGTATATATTAATTATATATCTTTTCTATTTTAACATAGATCTGAGGCTGTGCTGCATGTGTTCTAGTATATTCTGGATTTGCTAATACAAATTCCAAAGGCATATTTTTTGAGCACTTTTAAGCGCAAAATTTTCTGCCAGGCAAAGATGAATGGGGCATGGTCTTTTCCCTAGGGGAGCATGCAAACATGCAAGGGAACAAATTAAATATACAAATACCAATTATCTAAGGCAAAATGCCTATGTAATATGAACATATGTAAGATGCGATACTTAATAATCCCACTTATGCCCTAGACCCTATTTCTCCCCTTCCGTGTATTTGTTGTTGTTTACAATATTTAATAAGTTAAATTCATATCCTGATTGATATTTTAGAGGGATATCTTTAGAGGGATATCTGCAGATATTTTAGAGGGAAAAGCTTTTTATTTGCACTGTACATAAATACATACATTTAGGCTCTGAAAGCTGACATGTAGTTTTTTTTCTTCTCCTTCTTCTTCTTCTATGCGTTGTAATTCTCTTCTGTTAACACCAACTGTGGCGGGTTGAATCATGTCCTCCAAAAATTCATGAACACCCATAACTTCAGAATGTGACCTTATTTGGAAATAGGATCTTTGCATTTATGATCAAGGTAAGGACTGAGATGAGATCACACAGTTTTAGGGTAGGCCCTAAATCCAATCAGCGTGCCCTTATAAGAGACAGAAAAGGACACAGAGAAACACACAGAGAGGAAAATGTGGAGGCCATTTCTGGAGGCAGAAATTGGAGTTATGTGTCTACAAGCAAAGGAAAACCAGATGCTGGAAGAGGCAAGGAAGGATTCTCCCCTAGAGCTTTCAGAGGGAGTGTGGCCCTGCTGGCACTCTGATTTCGGAATTCTGGTCTCCAGAACTATGAGAGAATAAATTTCAGTTATTTAATCCACCAAGTTTGTAGTAATTTGTTACGACAGCCTTAGAAAACGAATACAACAACCATTTTGTTTAGTTACATGTCACAATTTTGGTTTTAGCTGTGCTTTGAGATGTGAGAGGGCTCTATGTTCACCCTAGACAAAGTGCCCTTAAAAAGCTTGGCTTCTCGCTCCTTAAATAGCAACTACTAGTGGGGAATGATGATCTATAGAGAGTGTAACAATTACCAGAAGCAAGGGGATTGGCTGAGGTGGCCCGAAAACAACACGATGCACTCAGGTATGTCTCTTTTCCAGGGACATCCCTCCCCCACCCTCAACAATGTTTGAAAAAAAGAATCTAATAAAATATTTTAATTTCTTCTCAAGTTAATGGAGTTCAGACCATAGTAGGCTATTAAAAAATGGCAGTCCCTGAAAAGCAAGGAAGTTAAGGACATATGCATTATATAAGAGCCTAGAGAAAAATGATATGATAAAGTTGATTTAGAAGTATGGTGAACACTTTACTCTCTAAAAGAAAATGTACTTTATTGGCTACTTTATGTGTTATTGCCAAGTTCCCACAGATAATTTAGAAAAAATGACTATATATTAGGCCTCTAGTAAAATATTAATAAATAGTAGAAATTGTATAAGCCACACTTCATGATCATAATTAGATAAAGAAATCATAACAGTTTTAAAAACTCAGTCTCTTCAAACTAAAAAATAAATAAATAATGAGAATTAATAAAGAAGAATAGGAAAGAGGAAATTAGAATCAGAGGAATAATAAAATTAGAATACCACAAAGCAAAAAACACAGTATTCCTGAAGACCCAAATGTTTTTAGTGTTAGAAAAAAAGAATAAAAGTAAAATAAAGATCTACCTAAAAGTTAGAAGAAAAACAAATGAATGCTAAGAAAAGCAGAATAAAGTTCTGCTTTTCTTTCTTTAAAAGAAAATAGTGGTACACCTGAAATTTATACAATGTTAAACCAATGTTACTGCAATAAACAAAAAATCAAAAAAATAAATAAAGTTCAAAAGCAAAAAAAAAACAAAAACAGTGGCCATTAAAAATTTGAATAAAAAATAAGCCATAGACCAAGAACTCCTGTTAGGAAAAACTTAAGACAAACTTCTAGCTTGTCTAATCAACAACAACACAAAATAAAATACAAATTTCTAAATTTAGAAAAGAGAACAGCATAAAACTACAAATCTATAAATTTTCCAGTATAGATGCCTTCACTCTCTCTAATCAGCCATAGTGTTTGATCAAAGTACACATTCCTAATACCAGGCTTCTGAGAGAGAGAGAGAGAGAAAGAAAAAGAGAGAGACAGAAAGAGAAGGGAAGGGGAGGGAGAAAAGGGGAAGGAGAAGAGGGAGAGGGGGAGAGGGAAGCAGAGAAAATAGAGAGGAGAGAGTGAAGAGGGGAGAGGAGAGAAGGCAGCAACTGTCTGCTCACCCACTACCTCAACACCAGGACAGGATATTGTACCTCTACGATAGGATATCTTCCCTTGGAACGAATAAAGTTGCTGATGGGGAGTTTGTTGTTTCTCCCAATAGACTATGACGCCAGTTGAAAGGTGCCTGACAAAGCTCCTGTGCTGGGAGAGCCAGAGGTGTGGGGTTGAGTATGAGAATGGATATGATGCCAACTAGACAAACCCATCTGTCAGAGTTCAGCCCTCAGAGATTTAGAGTATTCCCTTCCCTCTGGTCTGTCACTCTCGTAATTAGAGCATGGCCTCCTTCTTTTGTCCTTTCTTTCCCAAGGTTGTAACATCAGAAGTTGAGGTGTGGGAAGGGGGATGAAATGGAAACAAGATTTAGGAGTGAGGTATCTGTCATTGGCTTCTTTTCTCCTATGTTCAAAAAAATGTAGGACTAATTAAGAAAGACTTTTACTTGCTTAGGAGTACCAAATTTAACTAAAATATAGCAGAAAAAGATATTTTTGATTAACTGATTCTGTGAGGTGTGAACAAATGCATTTATTGACACACAATTCCTTTATCCCTGACTCTCCACATTTAGGCTTTTGGTGTGATGGGTGATTTTCTATTAAATACTAGATATTTGGTCCGTCATGTTAGGAGACTCTGGGTCCTACTTAAATCTTTTATTTTAGCTGGCAGTTGCCCTGGTTAAATTTAGCACACAGTTCCTGGCCTACTTTTGTGGGCTGTGGTTCCAATGACAATAACATTTTCAGAGTCTTTGCAGTGTAATTTTGATTGGCTTGTTGATTTGGTGCTCCTGGGACTCCCACTGGTCCCTTCTGGTACTTTCTGAGGTAAAGGGGTTTCCCCTGGTGCCCCTAGGTTTGGAGAAGGGAGTGTGAGGCACATAGAGCACTCCCAAGGAAGCCTCTGTTATGGCAGGATTCCCATTACCAGTGTCCCCTGGCTGCCCCCATATCTCTTGGTGGAGGAGGAGAGTCTCAGCCCTGGGAAAAAGAGACTTGCTTATCCCAGCTACTTGTTGCAAAACTCCCTGGCCTATGCCACCAGGCTGCCAGGCGTCTCTATGTGGGAGAAGGGAGTCTCAGGACCAGTGGGGAAAGAGAGTCCTTCCCCTAGCCACTTATTTTCATCAGAACTCCCAAAGAAGCCATATTTTGTGGATGGTCCTGTCCTAATGGTATTGTCTGAAGACCTCCCACAGTCTGAGCAAGAAATGAGTCTTTCTGGGCTGGCATCTGTTGCTAGGTTGGGGGTTGGAAACACTAGATCTGGTTGCCTTCTGTTGGATGGGAGTCATAAGAGGCCCTGCTGCCACGTTGTTCCTCCAGTCCTAGGTTCCCTAACCAGTTCACCTTCCTCTTTCTGCCTGTCAGAGTTCTCTTTCACTTGCCTCTTGCATCATATCCATGTTTATGGTTGTACTTAGCGGGGAGGAGCAGGGAGAAATTGTCTGGCCTTTTTGCACCTGAAGTTTCCACTTCTCTCGGGGAGAAGGAACCAGAAAAGTCGTCAAATTCCTAGTCTTTAATTTGAAAAACATAACTAACAAAAAATCTAATGGTTAAGTTATAAGACATAAAAATATGGGAGAATGATAATTGAGCCTTTATTTCTCACCTAAGAAGAAATTTTAAAAAAATGAAAATCTCTCTGGGCTGTGGGGGGAAGATGACTTGAAGAGCAGCCAGAGATGACACTAAAGGAAGTGTCATTTTGGCAATTCTAGGTAAAATCAGTAAATTCAGGTTTGTTTTTAGTCACTTCAGTGTTATTACATCAAATGGATATTTCTTCCCTTTCACTTCTTCCTATAATTGCATCTCAGTGCAGGGGAAATGTTGGGTGTAGGGAGAGGTGGATATATGGCGTCGGGACATCAGGAGAAGGTAATACGAAACACAGACCCACATCCACTGAAATGCAGCATCCTGACTGGCCTCCTGACTCTAAGATGGAGTCAGGAACTTGCCTCGATTTAGCATTAAGAGAAAGGGTGGCAGGGGATCCACAAGATATTTGGTGGCCCAATAATAGAGGAGAGCTGTACAATCCCTCAAAAATAGCAATAATTATAATAAATCTGGGACACGAGGAGGCCAGAGCAGGAGTTTCCCAGGCCAACATAAGATAGGCACAGTGGAGCTGGTGGCCTGGGGTTTCAGGTGCCTGAAGTGACTGAAGCAGTCCCCCTAATATCCCATGGCCCCAGAGAAGCCCCATGCCTGCTACAGGCCTCTGAGAGAGACGAGAAGTCAACTAGGGATTGAGAGCCCTAGACCCTCTGTTCTGTGGTACAGGTTTCCCAGATGCAGGCCAGAGGCAAACATGGATACCTCAGCAGATATTGGATGAAGGGATGATAAGGGCCAAGGCCAGTCAGGATGCTGCATTTCAGTGGATGTGGGTCTGTGTTTCGTATTACCTTCTCCTGATGTCCCGACGCCATATATCCACCTCTCCCTACACCCAACATTTCCCCTGCACTGAGATGCAATTATAGGAAGAAGTGAAAGGGAAGAAATATCCATTTGATGTAATAACACTGAAGTGACTAAAAACAAACCTGAATTTACTGATTTTACCTAGAATTGCCAAAATTAAGTTTCTCTGCCATCAGGTGAAAACAGTAGCTTAAAAATAGAGATTAAATTTCCTTATAGACATGACACCCAGTCCTCTTTTGATATCCAAAGTCTGTGGATTTCCTAATTATGTTACTGTACAACAAAATGTATTGTTAGTGCTGTCAAGTAGATTCCAACCCCTAGCAACCCTGTGTACAGCAGGGCAGAACCCTGCCCGGTCTTTTTGCCCCATCCTCTCACCTTCTGGTGCCATATCAGACAATACTCTGCTGCTATCCATAGGGTCTTCCTGGCCAATTTTCTCAGTAGTGGGTGGCCAGGTCCTTCCTAGTCTGTCTTAGTCTGGAAGCTCCACTGAAAGCTGGGTGACCCTGCTGGTATTTGAAATACCCGTAGCATAGCTTTCAGCATCACAGCAAGACACAGCCATCACAGTATAACAACTGACAGATGGGTGGTGTGGTTCCCTGACTGGGAAACAAACCCAGGCTGTGGCAGTGAAAGCACCAAATCTTGACCACTAGACCACCAGGGCTGGCTAATAAAATGCATATAAGTAAAAATAAATTAGCTGTAGTAAAACAAATATATTTATATTAGTTGTAGATAGCATTACCCAGCTATAAATTTATGTATATAGAAAGTAACTCTAAGTCTCTGTATGTCCTTCAACAACACATATTCTCTACAATTTTACCGCTTTTCCAATGTATGATGACAATACGCAATATTCTGTAAGCAATTTCTCTCGCACAGACTAACACCTGTTTTCTTTTCCTCACTTCCCAAGGTGAGATAATTGCAAACAGAACTTTAAGAAAGCTGTACACAGTAGATTTTCTAAAATGAAAAAATAGAAATACCCTAAACTTTAAATAGAGAGGAATAGTCAAGTAAATTATGATATATTGTGAATTACTGTCAGTTACTAAAAGACAGAATTTCAAATAATATTTAACAGTGAAAAAAAACCACTCAGTTTACATCAATCTGGCAATGTAATGGAATGTTAAATATATAATGTGCTCTGTAAAGCCAGGAACTGCTACTTTTCAGTTTGAGGATATTTATATCTCACTTGTCTGGGTCAAGTACGTTTGTTCTTCAACCTCACGTAAAAGACACCTCTTCACTGAGCCTTCTCTGATTATCAGCCAGAAATGAATCAAAATTACCCTGCTTTGTGCTTCCTCTGTGCTCTGCACTTAGATGTCATTACCCGTGTGGCATTGTCTTATTTCTAATCTCACTGTGTCTTACTTATCTTTGTATCACCAACCACTAGCATTGAGATTATCCCACATTAGCTACTCAGTCTGTGTTTGTTGAATGCATAAAAAAGAGACAGGGCCCTGATTGTAAATCATGTTACTCAAAACAAGTTTCTTGGTTAATTGAGGGGCTTACATCCGAAATGAGAATTATCGAGATTGATAAACTCTAAAAGGAAAAAAGAAACAAAGGATTAGGAAAACCCACATCGATTTCAGAAGTCACAAGAAAATTTGTTGAACATTCATGAAAAGAAAGATTCAGAAAATGCCGTGGAAACTCCAAACATATATTTGAAGAAGGATATCTTTCCTTCCTGGATTCTGTCAAGGGATCAATCGATCAATTAGAGATCTGTCACACTAGCAATTCATCTTAAAACTAGACTGCTCTTATCAGCAGCCACAAGACTGCATTTCACTTGATTTATTTTTCCTTTGTCAATTTTCCAGAGGGGAGGAAATTAGCCAAAACAAAAGAAAAAAATGGTGTAAAGAGACAAATTATTGATCAATCATTAAAACTCCAAACACCGCTCTTGTTATTTATCAGTAATTCAAATTGGGCTTTCATTAATATTTCACCTCAAAACTCTAATTGTAAGTCTATACTCTGACTAATATGATAAACATAATCTGGGAGTTAGTTCTGATTCTCAACATGTAGTACTTTTAGCTATTTTAAACTCTATTTGTGGTAATTGCTAGTTTAAATTTCTGCTAATAATAGAATTCCATTGTGCTTGCAAAATCTTGGTTGGGTCTTTCAGCATTTGTCATGAGTCTGACTAGAGAACTCTGAAGTTCCTGTATTAGGCAGGATTCAGGTATTCTATAGATTGGGTTTATAGAAAATCTGGCAAAAGCAGTAAGGATTAACAGCCCCTCAGTCCCTCTTCCCCAAATCCCTGTCACGCAAATTAATGGTCTGCTCAATTGTGACTAACCAATAGTGTCAACCAACCATACTCTAGGGCCTTCAGGAGAATCTGAAGTAGAAGAACCAATAACCTGGGAGCTAAAATTTAGAGCTAGAATTTATTTCTGCTTCACTTTATGCCCTTCCACTTCTGTCTGCTAAATTATACTTTAAGATTCCCTCTGAAGAATGAGACTCAGCAACACCTACATTTGAACACAAGTCTAGCCTCTGAATAGATGTCCTTTTGCAGTCTCACTAAGTGTTTTGAATTTTGAATTTATCAGCTCTGAATTGAGTTGAATCCTACGTTCTTGCTGTGTCCATGAAAGTAATAGAATTGTAGACTGGGATGTCAGCCATGATTTAACACAGTGGTTCTCAGTAAGAGTATTAGCACTTTCTAGGGAGCATTTTATAAATTTGTGGGTGCATATTTTGGTTGTTGCAATTACTGGGGATCAGACTGGGACTTAGCAGGTAGGAGTCAGAGATGCTAAATGTCCTACAATGTGTGGGACAGCTGCCCAGAATGAAGACTTATCTCACATCCTGTGTGACTTGCAAATATCCCTCCAAGATCAGTGGTTCTCAAATTTCAGCCTACTTCAGAATCACCTGGAGGGCTTGTTAAAACCATGTGCTGGTCTCTACCCCTAGTTTCTGAATCAGTGGGCAGAGGATGGGGCCAGAGAGTTTGCATTTCTAACAAGTTCCCAATTCACGTTGATGCTGCTGGTCCAGGGACCATACTTTGAAAACTATAGCTCTAGATAGTCATGTAGGTGGAAAATCTGTTTACAGTTACTGAGTCAGAAAAAGAGATCCATTTTATGTGTAAAAAGCTATTTTTTAATGGTTTTAATATACACTGAATATTCTGGTACTGCAACTACCATGTAACTTAAAAGACTTGAACTTTGTTGTGTTCAGACTTTAACAAGTGTTGTTTAACATTTCAGAAAATCATATCACCAAAAATTAGTCATTACCAGTACTAGTGCCAGCATGGATAGCACACACCTCTATCTGCCCGCATTTGTAGCTTTCACACGTAAATATGTAACAGAGGGGTTTGAAACTTCTTTTGACAAACTTAGAACCAAATATTATTAAGTTAATAAAGAGATATGAAAATCAGAGATCTCTCTGTCTTTCATTAATATAAGTTATTTCAAAATATTTTACCATTGCCATCCTATTATAGCACCGACGTAAAAATTACATATTGAAATCATTCAATTGCTTTGAGTATGCCAGTTGGTTTTCCATCTTATTCTGATATTGTTGGCCCTGATAAAGCTGAGAACCACTGACCTAGTCCAATCTCTTCAGTTATTTTTTGTGGATATGCAGACTCACAGTGAAAAACTTAAATGTATTTACCAGAGAACCCACAGCTGTTTAGAGAAACTGACTCTTCTAAAATCTGAGTTTACCAATTTCAAATCCAATGATCTCACAACTAGAATAAAAAGAATGTAGTTGGTTTTGTCCTTTTCCTTATTTCAGTGTAAAGGCAAGAAGTTGAATACAGAGATTTATGTGATTTCTGATCATGGATTATAACAGCAACTGAATTTTCTTCATGGCTTCAGGTATAATTTTTCTGTGGAAAAATTTCACTTATTGGTTTTCTCCATCTAAAATCTATAAATCCACAGGTTCTTGTTGGAGCCAAAGAAACTGTGTTGTACATGATCCCTTTTTCATTATAGCATACCTCTGCTCTGCTTTCAAATGTTAAGAAATTGGCTCAGGCAGCATTTTGAAAGGGATACATTTCCAAGGAAAAGGCACAGAAATGGAAGCAATCATCTTCAACTGACAGAAAAGAGCAGTGAACTCAGAAAGGCTGAGAACTTAATCAATACTGAATCAGACTAAGCACAATGAATTACCAGATTATCAGATAGCAGCCTTCAAAAGTGCAATACTTACAATCCAGGAGGAGCCTGGGTGCTTTGAAAGCTTGGCTCAGCATTTATTAAGCACTCCCATTGCACACATCATAGATTGCTGAGAACTGGTCAAAAATTTACTACCACAGGATGCAATAATTGAATATGTCTTTGTATGTGACCTAGAGAAATGAATCATTTTCAGCAGCTTATATATTTTAAGCTTATTACTTTAACCTTCCACAAAATCAATACCACTGCATTGGTTTTATTGCTGTTATTGTTGTTGTTATTATTATTTTATGGTTACAGTTTTTTTGTTGTTGTTTTATATTGCTCTCTCAGCAATAGAGTCATTATAAGAAACAGCAATATGAAATTAGGGCAGGAAAAATCTTTAATTATTCTAAGGAACTACAGAATTTTGTTTTCTTCTCTCTGATCACAAGCAATGTGTAACACATCTAGTCTCTGCTTTCGTTTTTTCTGCCTGAAAACTCAGAACCCAAATTAGAATACAGCTATAGGAAATATTTGGGCCCCCATCATAGGCATATTTGTGTTTTCCTTCCCACTCTTCTAATTTTTTTCTATTTTATTGTAATTTTATCAAATTAGTTATTGTTGTAGTCTACCTTAAATCCTTTATTGAATGACGTGGAGGGTGGACAAATAGATTTAAATAAATAGGATTATAATACTGTCCTATAGGCAACTACTTTGATTTCAGTTATGTGAGGTTTTGGTTTCCCTTTTAAAGTTTTCAGTTGCCTTGAAGTGGAGGAATAGGTATGCTTTCTCAGGAAGAGCAAATACCTGAGAGTATTTGGTTGCAGCATTCAGAAAGGATAATTAGGAAAGAAACATTAGATAACAGAATAGATTTTATATTTAATGAAAGAAAATTCTAGAATGAAATTACAATAAGTTAACAAAGATCTTGGCTCTGAAACTTTGTAAATCTTTAAAGGAAAGCAAAGGGTGTCATGAAAGAAAGTAACAGGATTGTCAATGGAACTGTCTTTGAAGAAACAACATATAAACTAGGCTGAAAGGATAAAAGGAGCCAGCTAGGTGAAGAGGTGGGCAGACGAGAACATTCCAGGCAGAGAATAGAGGTCCCAAAATGGGCGAGCATTTGATGCATTTGAGGAATAGACAAGATCAGGATGGCAGAAGTATAATGAGCAAGAATAAAGGTAGTATAAGATTAAGTTGAAGACCTGAACACGGGGAGGGTTTAAAGAGGGCAATGGCATAACCTGATTTGAATTTTTAAAATATTACTTTGGCTTCCATGTATAGAATAAACTGTGTGTGTTGAGACAGGGAAAGTGGGCAAGAGAAGAAACAGATGAGAGACTGTTGAAGCACTCCAACTGAGAGAGGATAATGGCTGGGACTGAGGTGGTATCTGCAAAGGTGGTGAGAGGGGGTCAGATTCTGGATGTATTTTGAAGACAGAATTGATGTATCATGGGGACAGAATGAATAAAGGATAAGAGAGCAGAATGTCTAAAAATGATTCTCAGGTTTTTGGCATGAACATCTGGGTGGCTTGTGTTATTTAATTTGATGGGAAGATTGAGGCAATTGTGGGAATAGGGTAGGAAAAGTGGCGATAAGTTTTACATTTGGGGCATACTGATATTGGCATGCCTAAGGGGAGACGCCAAGTAGTTCATTGGATAAATAAGCCTGGAGTCAGTGGCATGTACATATTTTTAAGGTCATAGTAATGAATGCTGTCACTTAGAGAGAGAGTGTAGAAAGAGAAGAAAATTCAGAACCAAGTCCCATACTTCTCTATGTCTTCTACTCCTTCACTCAAAGGAGCAAGCCAAGGGGAAAAAATATAAAGAAACTTGTTCCCCATCAGCTCCTGGGTCTGTGATTGAGTGGGTGATAATTCCTCATCACCCAGCTGTCAGTTATGCAAATTATGTTAATTGATTCAATGGCAGATTCGCCTGAAAACTGGATTGTGATCTTATAACAACCTTACCTCATGGTGGTTTTTAGTTAGTTTTTGTTTTGTTGTGTTTTTGTTTTTGCTTTTTTGCATTCCATTTCCTACTTATTTGAGCAGGGAAACTACAAGAACCCATATTCTAATTTTCCCATTATTGCCACCGTTGTCTTTGGGCAAAATGAACAAAGACCACGGAGTCCAAGAAGGCAGCAGGAGAAAGGAGTCACAATAACACAAAGGAAACCCAACGAAAATAGATTTATATGGGGTTTTCAATATTTACAGAGTACATTCACTTGTGCTTTTCCTACAGCAAATATTTGGGGTAGAGGTATCTGACATATTCCAATATTCCAGGCATCATGTACACACCAGAGATAGGGACAGAGGGGGATAAGCCTTCAGTGAGCTTACACTGTATTTCATAGTATTGTACTTTATTTATTTAACTTTCAGAACAGCATACACTTTTTTTTTAACTTCCATTTAACAGGTACAGCAATTAAGGGTAATTTGTCCTGCAACACACAAAAGAAGGGAAGAATTATTATAAAATTTTGTATAATAGCTAAGTTTAAGGGTTGAGTGATTGGGTGCAAAAAATATATATATATACATATACACATACATATGTGTGTGTATATATATATATATAAATTAGTAGGTAGAATTTGGAGTCATTTTATAGACTGAAACTCTATTTTTAAACACTCAAACAGATTTCTCAGTTATAGCCAGAGTCATTACAAACTAAAACCCATAATCATTTTAAAATAAGCACAGAATGAGGCACATAGTGCTTTTAATCTTTTCTAAAGCTATCAGAAGAGTTTCGTTTACATCTTCAAAAAATGTTAAATGAGACTTTACGTCAAATTAGTTATTGAGGAAAGAGGAAGAAAAGAACAATTTTTTGAAAATTAAGAGAGAGCAAAAAAATCCTATTCTATAAAGAGGTCCCTGTACAATGAATTAGGTTTAGTACATCAACTGACTGTGTGGTTGAAGTAGTCTTTTAATAGAGATGCAGAACAGGAATCTGGGCTAGCTCTAGGATAATGGCTAAGTGTTCAGTAGGGATGGATGTTAAGTACTCTGGTTTATTACATTCTGTTTATTGCGTTTTGAACACCTTAAAATGACAATTTAATTTAGATGAAATTATAAGGAGTGTATTTTCTGCCAGCCACTTTTTAGCAAAAACTCGTGAGATAGGACCAGAGATCAGAGGCTAAGTCTTTATTACATTATGAAAACAAGAATGAATTTCTAAAAACTAAAGGGCAACTCTCAGCTCTGAAGAGTTTTATGTTTGTTTTTAACAGACTTTTCACTCCCACGCCATGACCATGACTCACATTTAAGAGTTCCCCACTCCAGGACAGACCCTTGAGGCAGAGAGTTTTAAATCATAAACTTAAGAAAACATTGATTTGTTGAAACCTTTGAAGGCATAAATATAGACTTTGTGTGACCTTATCTGGGACGGGGAAATATTGGTCAGTCATGAAACACTGACTCACTGGAGGGTAAAACCCTTCATGCCCAAGAATATCATGGCCAAGAAAAAAATGTCAAGCGATGAGGTGTTTTTGTGTTTGTTTTTAGGAAAAATAAATATAAATAATATTATATTTCCTGGCTTTAAAAAGTAAGAACAGAAAACATAAAACCTGTATCTTTTTAACTCTCATTGTTATGGGATGATTTAGCAACAAAAACATACATTTATTATTATTGATATTTAAGGCAAGAGGGAGAAACAGAGGCAAAAGGAGAAAAGAGATCAGCTAAGTAAGAGAGTGAAGGTGGAGAGAGAGGAGAGAATCCAACTGAAAAGCAGGGAGGAGAGAGGAGAAAGAACCACATGCTAAAAACACAAAAGAACATCTTTATCATTAGGATTAGGTTTGCTGAAATAACAGAAAACACCAAAATAACAGTGGCTTAAACAAAGTAGATATTTATTTCTCTTTCACGTAAAACCCTGAGCAGGCAGGACAACTCTAGCCTTGGGGCCCGGCAACCATCTGCAACCCTGGCTGCTTCAGTCATATTGCCCTGCCCACCGTAACATGGCGTCGTATATGCCAAGATGGCTGCTCACACACTCCTCCAACAAGGCCATATTCCAACCATTCTTTGGGATTAAGGGATAAAGAAAAACATGCCTTCTTCCATTAGTCAAGTTTCCCAAAAGTTGTACACTTTACTTAGTCACATGGCCAAGCCTAGATTTAAAGGAGTCCAAGAAACGTAAACATTATTTCGTTTAAAATTGGGGTTCCTTAAAATTAGGGTGATAGGATGCATGAGTACGGTGACAGATGATAATTAGTCTTTGGGTGGTAAACATGATGTAGTCTACACACAAATAAAAATATAACAAATTTACATGATGTTATAAACCAATGTTGTTATAAACCTCAATAAAAATAAATAAATAATAAAACTAAAAATAAAATTGGAGTTTCCGTTACTAAATAAAAAGGCAAGAATGGATATTTCTGTAGACAATACTCATTTCCGCCAACACCCATCATTTATCCATTTTGTCTTGGATCACAAAACTTAGTGGTTTTTTTGGAAGTTATAACAAACTAATAGTTCCCAATTCTTCTGAACAGTCAGATTTTTCTGTTTCTATGTTTAATCATTAAATAATATTTTGGAAGTCAATCTGTATTTTCTCATGAAATTTTGAAGTTTTTCTTCAGATGTAGAAAGGAATTACTTGATTTTAAAATTTACTTTGAGGCCTTTAGATTATTTAGTCAATTTACTACGTCTGCTCATGTCCTTAATATATTTTCCCTTCCACAATTCTAATTTATAGTCAGAATCTATTTGTATGATTAGCTAAGGTATCCAAATTTCGCGTATTCTTTCAATACAGACAAATTATTAAGTGTAATATTAAGTATAATTACGTTGTTATTCCTTTGTAAGACACTGCATGTAAAAAAATAATTATGGAGAAAATGTCATCTTTAATCCACGTGCTCCTACTTAAAATTAAGGAAATAAAGCTATTCCTCCTATTAGGAATGACTCTAAAATAGTTTGCATTGAAGACAAAAAATATACTTAAAAATTGCACTTTTGTACTATTTGACAATATTGAAATGCATACTCAAATTCTAACGAATAGAATACTACATAACTTCCAAGGCTAGGTCATAAAAGGTGATATAATTTCTACCTGGCTCTCTCTTTCTCCCCGGACGTGAACTTTTGGAGCCCTGAACTGCCCTGTAAGAGTCAGCTAGTCATGCCACCATGCTGGAGAGACTATGAGGGGAGACCACATAGAGACAGAGCAAGATGCCCAAAAAGCCCCAGTTACGTGTGTGGCAGACACAGAGGCTTGACATAACACTATCCTCTAAGGTATTATTTAAGATTGGACTGTATGTGATAAAGTTTATTGAATTCATTTGTTTGCTACCTATGTCTGCTGATTCACCTGATTAAAATATATTCAATAATGATCTGGGATTCATCTCTGGAAAACTTGAAATTATGAGTGAAAAACTGATGAATTGAGAGTCAAAGGCAGTATATTTATTTTTCTTCAAAAAATAAAAATAAAATAACAAAGTATTTTGTTCAATGAACAAAGACTTTTTGAGGCTTTATGACTTTTACTTACAACCAGGTCCTACTCTCTTTTGGAAGAGAAGGAAACATGACATATAGATGAGATTTAAATCCAATGGAAATAATAATGTATAGTTTCAAAGCTCTTTCATAGATATCATTTTATTCAAACTCCACAGCAGTTCTCTCCAGGATTAAAGGACGGTTTTATTTCCCCTCTAGAGATGAAGAAACTGAGGTTCAGAGAGGCTAAGTGTATCTCTGTTCAGCACCTCTTCCTCTACAACCACCTTAAGTCAAGTCTCTCTTTTATGAGTGTTTATGGCACCATGTTCCTCTCCTTCATAGTGCTTGTAACATTTACAGTCAGTATTTATTTATGTGATTAGTTAAATATTAAATTTCTCTTCTCCACAAGATTGTACATTTTCACTGGTGCATGGACTGTGTCTGCTTTTGGTCACCACTGTAATCTCCAGCACCTCCCACATGTCTAGTTTAGTATAAGCATTCAGTAATATTTTATGAATGACTTAATGAAGTCATACTCTCGAGTATTGATGAAATAATATCCCTAAAGCACCAAACCTTGGAAGTAAATCTGGACTTCCAAATCTCCAGCTCTTCAAAGGTTTTGAAAGGACTTTATCTCAGGGCTATTTGTGGTGAAAAATGGTTCAATCTTATAAGATTTTTAAATGCTCTTCTGCTGAGCTAGAATTCAGGTTTTTTTAACTCAGTCATCAGAAGGAAACAGATAATCACTAACAAATCATAAAAATGAAAGTTTGCTTCAAAGAAAGTCTTTTTATTTACTCAATTATATATGTATTTTTTCAACAAATACTTTTTAGCACCTCCTATGTATTTAAAACCACATTAGGTGCTGTAGGGAATAGAAAATTAAATACAATATGCAATCCTTATCTCAGGGTGCTTATAATTTTAAGAGACTAGAAAATCATTACGTCACTTTTGAAATGGAAGATGATAAATGATTAAATTCCAAAAGTATTGTGCAGGGAATTAGTCCTATTAGGCATTCGTTGAAGACTAAAGTTGTTAGATGTAGTTTCATGGAAAAGGCCAAAGAGAAAGAGAATAAATCATGAACTGATTGTGGAAAATGCAAGTATGTCTGGGGCAACTAATGGATATGTGGCAATGCAGTTGGGAGAGGGAACGAGGTGACAATGATGGAGAGGTAGGCGAAGGCCAGATCATGAGGGCCCTTATGTTCTCTTCATCTTGAAATCCATTGGAAGCCATAGCATAATTTTCCTGTTAGCGATTCATCCTGGAGATAATGTAGATGATAGAATGGGATAGATTAGGGTGGCAATGGCTTATAGAAGGCAAGGAGATAAGCTATGAGGATTGTAGATATCGTAGATATGAATCATCAGAATATAGAAGCTACAATTCTTGGTTATTGGGTGAGTACCTTGAGGTGGAAGGGGTTGAGTAAGATGTAGAAATATAGTATAAGTCCTAGGATTCTTGTTTCAGAGATTGGGAAGAAGATGGCACCATTTACTGAAAAAGAAAAAAGAACTGTAGAGCATGCAAATCTATGAGAGAGGGTAAAGCATTCAGCTTAAGCAGATGTACGGTATACCAAGGTAGTAGTGGAAGACACAATGGTAGATATCTATGCAACAGTTGAAATAAAAAAAAATAAAATAGAAAAAATATAAATAGACCATACAAGAAAAACGATTGATGCAAAAGTGGAACAAGAAGAATAAAGATACAATTTGAAAGTTATTAGCAATGGAAAGTATTTAATTTCATTTAGATTAAGTCACAGAAGGTCAATATGTAGTTTAGAAGACCGGAAAGATGAGGACAGAATCCTGGAGAATACCAAGAGTTATGGCTTGAACAGAACTAGAGGCGATTGCAAAGGACTGGTGAAGATATGTGAAGATAAACTGATGAGACTAATGACCCCCAAACCACGGGAGGACAGAGTGTGTAAAAGAGGAAATAGCTGACAGTGTCATGTGCTGCTGAAATCAAATAATGTAAGGACTGAAAATAAAAATGTTGAGTTTGGCAATTCAGGTATTGGTAGCCATTATGAAAGCAGTTTCAGTTGGGTGACAGAAGCAGAAGGCAGATTTCAGTGGGTTGAAGTGGAACTGGCAGGTGAGGAAACCAGTTCTTCACTGAGAAGAGATTAATTTTCAAAAAGTTTGGCTATAAATGTAAGGTGAGATATAGGCTAGTGAGGATTGTGTGGCAAAGGCAGGGTCTTTTTATTTTAATACGGCAGAACTGAGAATGTGTATTTGCTGGGGGGTACAAACTGGTAGAAAGAAAACCATTGATTTAACAAGATTCTTAAAGAATTAGGAATGGATGGGATCCAAATTATAGGTAGAGATATTTATTTTGAATAGAAGACCGTGAAATTGAAGGAAAGTTGTTAAATGTGGGAGCCAATGTCATAAATTTTTAGGACATGGCGGAGGAAATTCCTGCCTGATGCTCTCAATGTCCTCAATAAAATTGAAGGTACAAGAGAAAGGATTTGGCAGTAAGTGATACAAGAAGTGGAGAAATGGGTTGGTGGAAAGAAGCACAGAGCTGTACGGGATGGGAGTAATGAGAAGGTAGAGAAGATGAGGATCTTTTATTCTGGATGTTGGCAGAGTTGATATTAAAAATACTTACCTGGTACAGCATGGATCCTGTTAATTAGAATGAACAGTACTCAATCAAGAATGTTGGAATTGGGTCCTGGAAGCTCTCTCTGGACTACATTTTAACCCTTCCTTGTATCTTGGGGAGGTCCAGAATGGTCCCACAGGAATGACTTGGTTAGCTAAACCAGTGGGCATAGGGGAGCCTTGAGGTAGCAGTTATTTTTCAAATTGTATGCAATTATTTCACTACTTTGACAATTAGTATGGTCATACGTACATAGTGACTCAATATCAGCCTTTGGTGTTGGCTAAGGATAACAAAGAGAATCAGGCTTGCAGATTTTGGTTTTAATCTGTTTTCTGTGCCAGTGGGCAAAGAGACACTGAATACAGTGGTGGACAGGGTTGGTCTAGAAAAAAGTGTGTGTTTGCAGTTCAATGATTAATTTGAAATCTTTTTTCCAAATTCCAAATAGACAGTTGGTGAAAAAGTAGTTTTATGACTCACCGAAGTTTCTCTCTGGATGGAGGGCCTGGAGTAATAAAGTCGTAGTCATAACAGTAGACATTTCTTATGTCCCCCACCTCAACCACTGATTCCCATGATCACACTCTAAAGCTTGTCATTATTAATTACAGCCTCAGCTCCAAAATTCTTATTTCTAGCATCCTACTGTAGGACAAACACTTCCTGACTTTTTAGCATATTTCTCATTGTACTTCCACTCCAAGATTATTCGACTTCGTAGGAACCTTCAATACACTGACCCTATCATTTTTTCATTATTCACTCCCCCAACCCATGTCCTCACTTTCTTTCTCCCCAGCTTAGTTCCGTGGCCCAGCATTAAAATAATCCCTTTGCATGTGCCTGCGTCTCCTTTTTCCCCTTCTCCATCTGAAGAACTTACATGGTAAAACCCCTATTCCTATTAATCACAATCTTCTACCCACTTCTTCCTCTGTACTTAAGCAGCTAAACATATTGGGAGAAAAAGAACAATCATGCTAATTTTTTCACACTTTACATTTAAAATCACAGAAGTGTAGCAGATTTTTGCCATTGCTGGACGAGCCTACAACATTCTCCTTATTCGTTTACTCTTCCACTCTCCCACACTACTAGCCATTTTACATACTTCCCTCCCTCTCTGCTCAAATTTTCAAAGCCTCTTTCTCCTTCTCGCTTTCAGCTGATGCCCTTACTTCTCACTTCATTGATAACTCGACATGTATGGCAAAAACTGCATAGAGTCAAATTAGCCTTGAAAATTTCTTGGAAGGTTCCACATTGGAGATCGACACATCCTCTCTTAAGAAGTCTAATACAACTAGTTTTTCCTCTGGCATTGAAACTTTCCTTAGCTTAGTATTAGATAAAGTATATAGCCTATATTCACACTCCATATTGTACCAAAAATATCTGTCTTGAAACATTACAGTCATACTTCCTGCAGCTAGATGCTGACACTATGAGAGCTATATGGGAAGTGACTTGAGCTGGGGAAAGAGCTTATTCACCTCTCCCATCTCACTCTAACTCTGGAGCATAAGCTCATTTAATAAAATGGTAGGACAAATGTTTATACTATATAAATTTATATTTCTATAGCTTTTTAATCTCTCATTTTTTGGAGAGTGGGAACTGCTGAGTATGAAACATTAACTCATGTTATATAATAGATGTATAAGTTGACACCACTGAAAAATATGATGCATTTTCTGTTTCTTGTTACATTTGATAGTCTATTTAAAATGCTTAGCACAGTGCCTGGGATGTAGTAAACAATAAATGTTAGCTATTATTAGTAGTTGTGTTAATATTCAAGAGTTTATATTACAGCCAAGTGGAGAGGACATATGAATATGAAGATAAATGGTGGCATATGATAAATCCTAAATAACTATTCTAAGTGCTTAAAGCAGAGAAAGATCACCATCAGATGCACCCTCAATGACTAGATTTGAAATGTTATGCATAAAAATGCATGAGATTACAAAAAGAGAAAAGCTAGCGGCTCTGAACCAATAGTTCAGATAAGATACAGGACAACATTAGAGATAATTTCCAGGCCATTTCCAGAAAAACAAGTCACAATCAAAGTTTACATGCATATGCTTTATGGTTTTCAAGAAATGTTTACCTTCATTATCTGTCTCATTTAATCTTAATGGAACTTAGTTGATGGAAGGGTAGGTATTCCTATCCTCATTTTACTAATGAAGAAACTGTCTGTTGGAGAGTTTGTGCCTTGCTCAGCCTTCTTCTACTCAGTCGTAGAGGCTGGATGAGAGCTACGTAGTGGTTCTCTGACTCTAAATCTAGCACCTTGCCCATTGTATTCTTCCTGTTTTGCCAGCAACAATAATTCAAGGAGATTGAAAGGTGCTGTAATAGTAAGTGCCAGGCTTAATACATTGCTTTAAGTACTTTACTGTGTTGACAAAGTCCGTTTAAAAAGAATGAGAAAATCTTTAAAAGTTGTGCAACCATCAATACTGTTATTCCATCAACTAGACTTGCTGGTATCATCTTAATTCAAATATTTGTAAGCAGAAAAGAGATGCTCATTTTTATTCACAGTGCCTTTCCTATCCCATCTGGCACAAGCAATTTCCTTTTGTGTGCCTTTAAACTATGTTATAAAGAAATTAATTTTACCCTGAGGGCTTTCACTATGAATCTTACAACTTTCATTTTGGTTATTTCTCAATTTCATCATCAGTAACAAATTGTTCTTGTCAATTTTTCTAGTTTAGTCCATCAGATTTTTCATTAGGTCTTGCCACTAATGAATGTCTTTGTTTTCTTTCCAAATTTGTTGGCAGCTATTATAATTATTTTATCATAAGAACACAGTTGATATTGGTGTATATTTAATTGAAAAATTACCCTTTCCAATTAATTTATAATGAGAATGATTATGTTTACTGTCACTTAGACAAGTGGTAAATAAAAAAGAGTCACCTCAACTAAATGTATGTGATTAATAATTAAAAATATAAATGTGTGTCTTGTAATTGTTTATACTTCTTGCAGAGTTTTCTCGATGATTTCAATAGGTAATTAGAAAAATCTGCTGATGCATAACCTCAGCTTCATAAAGGTCAGTGGTCTTGAGAGATGAAAGACAAAAGAATAGAAAAATGCTGTCACTTTTATTAATTCTTTCTTGATTCACTACTCTAAGTTGTCATCAGGGGCATAAAGGTAGACAAGGCATAAACTCTTGGCTTCAAAGAGATCAGTCTAAAAATGTCACAATATCAACCACTACCAGTTATTCAACATTTGCTGTGTAATGGGCAGAACTCCAGGTTTTTTCACAAGGTACACTAATAAGTTCTCATTTAAATCTCTTATTAACCTCAGAAGGAAAATACGTTTAAGGAATATGAAATTCACAGAACTTACTAAAGGTTATAGACCTGGGAAGTAGCAGGCGGATTCAGCACGTGAACTTCAGTCTCTTTCTCTCGGTCTGTCTGTTTCTGATTCTCTCCTCTCACTACCATGAGATAAGAGCCATAGTAGTGGTGGGACCACCATGCTATGGAAGCACAGAAGAGTCACTGTCTCACTTTTCTTGGCTATTGCTGCTCAAAAGGACCTGACCTTGAATGTTAGTCAAAGAAAACCCCATACCCACTGAGCTCACCATTTTTCTAACACACGCTGTCGTTAGAATATCCTGGAGACAATGTCGGTGTCCATGGCATCCCTCTCCACAAATCACTAGACGTTGCTGAAGCTTTTGTCAGAGCTTCGAGATCTCACCATGCTCTGTCTAAGCTGAGAGCCACGACCACTCAAACTCCCATTGTGGTATCACATCCAATCCTTAGTTCAGATAAACAGATATTTTTGAGCCCTAACTCTGTGCCAAGAACTGAACTAGGAGATAGGGATAAATGGAAGATGAACAGATGATGTTCGCCCTCAGAAATTCTAAAGAACACACTACACACTCATTTTGATGAGAGTGAAGAGCACAGTAGAAATTCATTCAGAGAGAAATTTTTAAAAAATTGTTTTTCTTATTGGAAATGTCCAAAGACTAAATATTTGGTTGGCATGGGGCAAGGGGCAGAGGAGGGATCTAAGTAAAGAACGTTTAAACATTTAAAACAATTCCTAAAAATACTTATCAAAAATCGAATTAGAGAGGCACATCTTAAAAGTACAGACTGAGGTGGATAGATTAGATTTAAAGCCTCATTTAATTTTATTGGTTCCAAACTGTGTGCCAGATAATTTACCTACTTCTCTTAGACTCAATTTCCTCATCTGAAAAAATGTTAGTAATAACATCTACATTTTTTGTTGTATGTATGATGCTAGAATGTAACGTGTGTTAAATGCTTAACACAGAATGTAGCACATGTTATTGAGGCAGAATGAACACGTGTTAACATAGAATTAGTACTTAAATTTTCAGGACACTGGTAATTTACCTTCAGAGATTCTGACTCATGTAGGATACAGGATATCAAGCTGTTTTGACAACCATTTTAGATGAATATATCCAATATTTATACGTAGGGAAGGGACTAGAACATCAGAACCGCTAGCTTGTATAATCCTATGATTGATGGAGTATCAGATCATGCCGTTTTTGTTTTTTTACCATAGGGTTGTTATGAATTCTTTAAGCTGGAATACCTCACATACTAAACAAAAACCTATGTTTCCATGGCCCAGACCAGTATGTTCTTATATGCTGATGTGAGTGGATTGTAGTTCTTCTGTAAATGCCTGTGACACTGCTATATTGTGGGTTTCTCACAGCAGGGACCATAACTTCTATCCTTGGATCTTTAGTGCCTGACACATAGCAGGTGCTCGATAAGTCCTGGTTGAAGGCAAATTGATAACTTTTACTCATTTAAACATTACAAATTTTATTTTTTATGATATGTACATGGAGGACACAATTTAAGTTTCTAATCACAACATAATAATGAGAATTATTGAGAAAACCACACAGCTGGGGAAGTTGATGTAATCAGTGTTACTTTAAAATCATGAACACCATGATCACCAGCGTCTAATAGATATTCACTTACACCCTGCAATCCTTCTATGTTGCTCCAAGAAGCTTATTTTTCTATTCTTTACTCAGCTACTTACTGTTTATTACTTTTCACACCCCTCAACCACTTTATTTTGGTGACTGTGCCTCATAATTCACGGATAAAACAGAAGCCATAATGTGGGAAGCCCTCCTCTTCCTGTCACTAAATCAACAAACCTACCGGCCTCTGCACCTCTCTTCTTCTGCCCTTCAGATGCAATGGAGACAGTATGTCCCTCCCCCAACCCAGATGAGGTCATTCCTTCACATGTGCCCCAAGTGCCTTTGCCACTCACTTTTTCAAAGGCTTTGCCTCCTGATTATTCTCCCTCTGTTCTGCATCATCAGTCTCTCCTTCTATACTGAATTATTCCTACCAGCATGCAAAGATTGTCCACCACCATTCATCTTTACACAATATTCTCTTACCTCCTCTTTTCCTGTTCCCATTTCTCTGCTCCCTTTCATAGACAAACTTCTTATAAGAGTTGTCAATATACACTGTCTATACTTATCCTAGCTGTTCACTCTTCCTTTCATGATTGTTTAGATTCTACTCCCAACATTTCTCTAAAACTATGCATGTCAAGGTCTCCAATGACTCACATGTTTTCTGCTCCCACTGGACCTTCAACGATGGACCATTCCTTCATGAAATACTCTTCTTTCTTGGAATCTACAATACCACTTTATCCTGACTTTTCTCCTTTCTCTGCATACTCCTTCTCAGTCTCCTTGCTCTTCCTCCATTCCACAACCTTCTCTTCTCTCTACCCTCTCCCTGGGTGATCTCACTCATTCCTGTGACTTTAAATATCATATATGTGCCAACAACTCCCCAGTATATATTTGTAGTCCAAACCTTTCTTCTCATCTCTGACCCCATGAATCTAAATCCACTTAACATATCAACAATTAAATGCCTGTTTTTCCCTTTAAGATTTATTCTTACTTCCACCTTTCCTATTTCAGTAAATGGTATGAGCACCCACCCAAATGATCAAGCCACAAATCTAAACATCATTTTTAGTCCTTCCTTCTTGTTCATCTTTTACATTCAATCTCTCAACAAATACTTTCTATGCTTTGAAAATTTATCCCTTCCTCTCCTTCTTCCCTGCTACCATCCTGCACCAGGTCACCATCATCTCCCACCTGGACGACTGCAGTAATTCTTGTACTAGGGCACTATATTTTCTTATTTGCCCCCTAGTTCCCAATGCATCCTTCATACATCAGCTAGTAATCTTTTGTAAAAACCCAATCAGATTATGAGACTCCTCTGCTTAAAACCCTTCTATGTAATTCTACTTTATTTGTAATAATATAAATTGCTTGTGATAGCCTACAAAGAACACTGTGATCTAGTTTACATCTCCCAGCTCATCTCCAGCCATTCTCGCCTTGCTTACTATACTTGAACAACGGAGGCCTTCTTCCAATTTATGAAAACACTAAGCTTATTCCTGCCATAAGGACTTTCTTTTCCCTGGAATACTCTCCTTCTTGCTCTTTAGGCGGTTAAATGCTTCATGTCCTCAAATACTGCTTTCTCAGAAAGAAACTTTAAACATTAACTGATCATCTTACCAAGCAGCATTACTCACTTCCCATTAATCATCACAAAAATACTCTTCGTAGCAACTTTTTCATTTGTCATATTCATTGGTCAAGTTCATCAGTTGACTTCCATGTTCCCAATCCAGTGATCATTTCTTAATATCCTTCTTGCTCATTCTATCAGCAGCATTTGACACAGCTTATCAGTCCCTCTTCCTTGAAACATCTTACTTAGCCTTCAGTCGGTGGTATACTGGACTCTGCTTTGCAAGAGACAACCGTTAATTTTTTGGAATTTTGCAAACCTATTGTTGAATAATAATTCATAGCTTAAAATTAGCCATGGTAGAAGTATTTGTACCACAGAAACTGGCAAGCAATACAAATCAGGGCTTTTATTTTTGGACAGCCATGTGCTAAATATATACCATCTCATCACTGACTTCAGGACTTTGCTCTTTTAATTCTTCTCCTGCCTTGTAAGAACATTTTCTCTGATCTTTCAATATTGGAGAGCCCTACGGCTGTCAGTTCTTGGACCTCTTCTCTTTTTTATCTAGACTCACTCTCCAGGGAATCTCATCCAGACCTATGGTTTTAAATACCTTCTGCTTATTGATGACTCCAAAATTTATATCTCTAGCCCTGATTTTTCTGCTGAACCTCAAATTCCATCTGTCCAACTGCCTTGTTAACATCTTCACTCCAATGTCTAAATAAGCATCTCAAACTTAATATTCTGGAACCAAATATTTGGTTTACCACCTCTTTCTCAAATATGCCCCTCCAAGAGTCTTCCCCCTGTCTCTCCCCGAAACTTTGGAGTTTTCTTGATTCTTCTCTTGCTTTTACACCCCATATCGAATCCATCAGCAAATACTTTTTGATTCCACCTTCAAAATATATCCTGAGTCTGACTACTTACCATCACCATTGCTGCTTTCCTACTTCAAAGCACTATAATTTCTTACCAAAATTTTTGCAATAGCCTCCTGACTGGTATTCTTACTCCATCCTTGCCTGACAACAATCTGTTCTCCACTCATCAGCATTAAAAATCCTCACGGTTTTCTGCCTCATTCAGTGCAAAATCCAAAGTGATCGCCAGGACCCATAAGGCCATATTCAACCTGGCCTCTGGCTATCTGTCTGATCTTGTTACCTTCCACTGTCCTTCCTGTTCTCTAGGCTCCAGACGTATTGGTCCCATTGTTGTCCTGCAAGTTCTAAGAAATCTCCAGTAAGAGTCTTTGCACCAGCTGTCCTCTCAGACGAGAGTATTCATTGCCTAAATATTTGCAGGGCTCGTTTCCTTCGGTTCTTTACTCAAATGTCACCTTATCAGAAATGACTTCCATGATCACTCCAAATACTGTTATTTTTCTTTTATAGCCTTTATCAAAATATGCCGTAGTAATACATTTATGTATTTACTGTGATTCCCTCCATTAGAATATAAACTCCAAGAGAACAGGGACTTGGTCAATTTTTTTACTGCTGATTCCTCAATATTTGGAACAGTGCTTGGCACTTAGTAATTATTAATTCAGTAAGTGATGAATTAAAAATTTTTTGTTTACTTGTTTACTTTTACTGGGTTATAAGTTCCATGAGAACCTACAAAAAGATTATATACCTAATTAAATTGTCACAGAAACTGTTGATAAACCCCTAATATACCTGCTTGATACTTCCACCCAATTTTCCCACAATAACTAAAGTCAACCTGTCAAAACTGAACTCATCATTATCCCCATCGAATCACGTCTTTCTGATTTTACTGTGTCCATTAAGGCAATGTGATCCTCTCAGTTACGTAAATTTAAATATTTAAAGCCACCTTTCACCTTTGATTCTTCTCCCTGTTGTTATGTCCTACATCAACAAATGCCAAATTTTAAATTATTACTTCTGTAAGGATTCTTTATCCCTTTCTTTCCATTCCCACTGCCACTAGTTCAGACTTTCTTGTCTGAACTGTTTTAGTCATATTCTAACTAGTCTCTTGGTCTTTACCACTGAGTTTTTTTAATCACATTATTAACTAATCCCTCTAAATCATAGCTCTTGTGCTCAAATCTTTAAATGTCTAAAATTATCTATTTTAGCTGCAGTGACTATATAATTTATTGTCCAAACAGAGATACTTTTGAGAGTGAAAGGGGCACTATTATTTACTATATTGGGACAGCAGGTATGGACCAGAACTGTCTGGGCCAATCAGGATACATGGTCACCGTAAATTTCACTGTTGGTTGCCTACTCAACAGCCATGCCTCTCTTCTTTCTGAAAGAAAAGCTATTTTTTCTGGCATCTACTCCTCCTAGACACTGTTTAATGATGTAAATGGAATCCTCTTAGCCCACATAGACTTCCCATTCCTTTTGTCAGTAATTGATTGAGGAAGGAGCATGTGATCTAATTTTAGCCTGTGAAATGTGAGAAGTAGTCTGCTTCAGGGAAAGAGATTTCTGAAGAATGTTTCTGTACATATCTAAAGACAGTTATTCTTCTGCTGGTTGATGTCTGCATTTGATGCCTGGAACTACAGTAGGCAACTTGTGATTGTGAGGTGGCTGGCAGAGGACAAAGCTGACATCTTAGCTGTAGCAGAGAGAAAAATGAAAAGAACTCAGTTCTGTGATGATATCGTTGAGATGCTGAATTAACCCTGCATACAAAAGCAGGATACGCTTCTGCTTGTGTGAGATAAATTTTTCTTATTGTTTAAATTCAGTTTAAAAGTTAAGGCAGAGTCTTCAATTACTTGCTGCTGAAAGCATTGCCATTTGATGCAAGCTAATTACAAATCTTTCTGTCTTTCTTGCTTTCAAAATCCTTCACCTTATGGCCTCTCCCCACCACAAGGACTGCAACTTGTTTCAATACAAGTTGAGTCAAACTGAAAGACTACAATCTCTTTTTGGAAATAGTCTTTGACTTCCCATGACCATATCTTTGTATAGGCTGCCCATTATTTCAGAAACACCCTCTGTTCATTTCTGCATGCTAAAATCCTTAGGACCCACTCATCTCAGATATTAACTCCTCATGAAGATTTCCTGATTCCTGAAATAGTTCTTATCCTTCTCTCTTTTGAACCCATGTTGCAATGAGTTCATACTTCTCTCATGACACAAATTTGACCCCATCCTATGGCAGCATGTACAATTCTAAATCTTCCCCCAACACTTACTCTTCTCTTTAAGCACCTGAAACAGGATTTTGCATATGCAGGAAATATTTCTTAAATTGAAATTCTGAAAATATTGTATGATCTGTGTTATTAGTGAGTTAAGTAATATTTTCTTATAATTTACAAGCCACCACACTTAGAATAGTTGGGTTCCTGTCCTTAAGTCACTATTTTAAAATAAAGGATAGGGAAAAAATGAGTATCTAATGACTAACGCATTTTTTTTAACTGGCAAACACATGCTACAAATAATTCAACACTTCTTTTGCATGCATCTGCCCTAGGTAACGAGCTGGCTAAAGTGATTATTTTATTGGCAGTATATTTCTACAATATATATCAGACACTTTAAAGAGATAGATGGAACCTTGCCATATATGATGCCAAATTCTTTATTGAAGTAAAAGGAATAGAGGGAAATACAGAAACATGTATCAGATTATGGTTATACTTCTTACTCGGATGAATGCCTCTGATTTAGTATGCTAATATTTCAAACAGACTTGGAATTCTACTATTCTTGTTCCAGTTCTTTTATTTTAAAAAGTTGAATTTAGCGAGAGAGAGAAACGTAGCGAGAGGCAGGAAAGGACTTACGTTGACTGAGTGCTTAATCTATGCCAGGCACTATGTTAAGACTTTTGCACATATTTTCTTATTTTATTCTCAGAACAATTTCACCAGGTAGGTATTTTTATCTCCAGTTTCCTAATGAGAAATCTGAGGCAAAGAATAGTGCTCACAAATACAGTTATTAAATGATAGAACCAGAATTTGAATTCAGATAGTTGGTTAACTAAACCCAGGTCGCCTTCACCAAATATATAGGTAACTTAATATTTTAGGGTAAAGGTCAAAAGCTATGTTTAGTAACATAGAATATTTAGGATGTAAATTGAGGAACTCACAGTTAATAGGAAATGCAAATGCCCCTAAATGCCCATAACATAAAGAAAAATCCAATAAGACCAAAAGGAATTCAACATTGAAATGCTAAAGTGTTTGAATATAGATTTCCCTAAAGGACTTGGGTGTGGGGAGGCTATTTACAAAGTGAGTAGAGAAAGCACAAGTGAGAGAGCACAGGGGAGGAGACAGGGAAGGGCAAGACACCAGTAAACGGTGCATTAATGAATAGACACTATGGGCAACTGATGCTTAATCCCCTTGGCAGCCTCTGAGGAATTGTGTGGAATGCACTTTGAAATTATTCCACCAGGGGATGGGGAAACTGGAGTAGGTACCTACCCACTCCTGTCTCTCTTTGTTTGAGGATTATCCCTGGGAGGTGCTACATCTCCAGCACTTCAGGGCTTCCTTGCGCTCTGGGCACCAGTGCTGAAGAAAGCCCTAAGGCAGAGAAGCAGCGATGCATGCACTTAAAGTGGAAAACTATTGGACTGCACATGCACAAGCACAGGGCCTGTCCACAATTCAGAGAGGAGATGGGGTGAGCAACAACACGGTCAGCCACGTGTGGGAATGGAAAGGAGAAAATGTTTAAGGAATATTGAAGGAATCAGGCCAGGCATCAAAAAGGAGATAACATTTGAACTGGACATTGAAGGATGGGTAGAATTTGACTCAGCTAGGTATGGCAAGAGGTGAGGAGGAGAAGCAGGAAGTAGAGTTGAGTTTTGTCCAATTTCAGTCTACCCTGACCACCCAATTTAAAATTGCAACCCATCCTTCCCACCACTCTTTACCACAATCCTGACTCCCCTTACTTGATCTGCTTGTTTTCCATAGCAATTATTAACATACTATATAATTTACTTACTTGTTGTATTTATTGTTTACTGTCCATACTACTCACCTTCACTAGAACATAAGTTCCAGGAGGGCAGGAATGTTTGTCTATTTCATTCACTAATGCATCCTGAGTGCCTAGAATAGTGCCTGGCACTTCAGAGTTGTTTAGCAACTCTTTGTTTATTGAGTTCCTGGATGGCTATCCCTAAATTTAATGAAGATGGAAATCTGAAAAGAGAAGGAAGCATGAGAAAAGAATTAATGAATTCAGGTTGGGACCCAGTTGAATCAGAGGTACCTATGAGACATCCTAGTCATGTTTCAGTACTCTGAGGAGGGAGGAAGTGCAGGAA
Organism: Ceratotherium simum simum; assembly: GCF_057802395.1. Lineage (NCBI taxonomy): Eukaryota > Metazoa > Chordata > Mammalia > Perissodactyla > Rhinocerotidae > Ceratotherium > Ceratotherium simum. The sequence continues at coordinate 30,856,358 of NC_141928.1, read as the reverse complement.
TCGATGATGCCTGGTTGGCACTCTGTGTCTTTGCTGCTTAACTTGATATTCAGCATCATACATTTGGTACATTTTCAAGGATCTTTTCCCTCAGGAAATCATCTATATTTATAGTATTAATATACTCTGGCAGGCACAATAATCTCACATTTTTCTGGCATCATCTATCCTCAAAGGCTTCTAGGCTCTTGTGCTGAAAAGTTATTTCTCTTACAGTTTTGCATTTACTTCTCTAAACTGAGAGCATCTGTCACAGGAGCTGATCCTGCTTGGCAGCTTCCACTCACTCAATGGTGCCCTTAACATCACTAGTAAACTCAGGAATCTGCATTCCCCGGGATTCGCTCTTCTGCCCTAATATGTCACAGGATTGTCCTCTGACCGCACACACTGGGTGGAACTAGGAGATACAAAGTCTTTAGAGGTGGACACTGTCCTCTGATTTTGTGTCATAGGCAGTCTTATAAGCAAGATTATCTTCTAGCTAGTACTGACACTTACGCTAGTTCTTGGGTGATCAGACAGACAAAATAAAGACTCTTGTGCTAGCCAATGTCTGTTTCTGACATAAGTTTACACCTGCTTACCCTGACAAAATGAAACTCACTTATATAGACTACCGTAATTTGGAAATGTTCTTAATTGTGTTGAAGTTTACCTTTGTGCTAATGATGAAGAAATGGTTTGTTAAGCAAATTAGTAGAGGGAAACCATTGTGAACGGAATGCTTAAAGTTTATAACTAATTCCAAGACGAAATTACTTTCAAGCAACCTCAAGATTTACATATAAATACCTGGGATGATAGTCTAATTACAATGGTTTTTATTTATTCATTGAACCTATTTCTGTAATGCTTTCTCTTAAACCACATTTTCATATTCTATCATCTAGTTTCCTTAAAAGTAAAACAAATGGGTTTTTAAAATATCCAATAATTTAGATTCGTCATAATTTTGCTTCCACCCAATTAATGAGGTTTGCCAGTAGTGAATTCACCAGCCATGAAGCAACAGCATCAGATTAAAGTGTCAAAAGCCCAGTGGTAAATTTCAACATCAAGCAATTCCAGGTTTTATAGAGTTGTTTGAAAAGAAAGAATAAGCACTGAGTGGATATTAATTAAGCCAGGTGCTACAGTGCCCCCTCATGGGGCACCCTGGGCGGGGAGGGCGGGTGGGGTGCGGGGAGGGGCGCCATAGCTTATAAAACAATCCTTTGAAGGAACCCTGTGCCTTTAGACGGTGGAGGAGCAAAAACACACAAAAAGTTACCACCCATTGATGACTTTCTCCAAGTGTCTCATTGTCTGATCACTGATGTTTCTATTACTTATTTCACACTGCAAACTCTGTCTTTTTATCCTAATAATTGCAAGCGCTAAAAGGCACCTGTTATGAATATTGTGTGGCTCTGTTCTTCCCTCCAATTATGATTCTGCCTCTACTTCAGCCAGAAGTCCTCCATATTTATCTACTTCATATAAGATTGTTTGAAGAAAGAGCCTGGAAAATATGTCTTTAGTGTGTGTCCTAGTAACTGGTGTGATGCTTTCAGTTTGTGTGTTTAACTCTGTAACTGTATATAACACTACTCTTTGGTATATAGATTCAGCAAATGAGTTTTTCTACTAAGGACAGTTACTCATACCAATTTTTCTTTGCTCACAATTTTTTCATTCTACAAGGAAAATTGTTGCAAACTGAAGACAGACGGGAAATAGAAAGGCATACTGAGACAATTATTGACTGGTACACGGGTCTACTTAGAGGAGTGTGAATGGGTCAGGCTTACACAGGGCTGATCAGTTGTGTCTGTATGCCTGTATTAGCTCCAGCATCTACTAAACAATTGAGCAAGGCAATTCAGTTGTTTGTGCTTTGCTTAAACTTTTTTCTGTATTGTTGCACCAACCATTGAGACCCCTATGCTGGCCCAGAGACCCCCTGGTTCCGTTTCTCCAGAAACAACATTTCTTGCTTCCTGCAGGGTATGGAGGAAGGGTAGGTACCTGATACATGAGAGTTGGGTTGACAACCTGGAGCCAAAACTGCTCTTCATATACATTTTCAAACCATTCTCTCATTTTCATTTACCGCATCCATTTTTTTTCTTTTTTGGTGAGAAAGATTAGCCCTGAGCTAACATCTGTTGCCAATCCTCCTCTTTTTGCCGAGGAAGATTGGCCCTGGGCTAACATCCATGCCCATCTTCCTCTACTTTATGTGTGGGACACTGCCACAGCATGGCTTGATAAGCAGTGCATAGGTCTACAGCCAGGATCCAAACCTGTGAACCCCAGGCTGCCGAAGCAGAGCACGCAAATTTAAATACTAGGCCACTGGGCTGGCCCCTACCTCATTCTTTTATCTCTCCTGACCTTTTATGGTAACTGATGCTTCTAGTTCTTTTTTTTTTTTTTTTTTTCTGCTGAGGAAGATTCACCTTGAGCTAACACCTGTTGCCAACCTTCCTCTTTTTGCTTGAGGAAGATTCCCTCTGAGCTAACATCTGTGCCAGTCTTCCTCTATTTTGTATGTGGGTTGCTGCCACAACATCGCCACCAACGACTGGCGTAGGTCCACGCCAGGGGAACCAAACTTGGGCCACTGAAGCAGAGCATGCCAAACTTAACCACTAGGCTACGAGGCCAGCCCCTGATACTTCTAATTCTTTAGGCCTTATAAGGATGCTATGGAGAAAAAAATCATCTTTCTTCTCATGGTATCTCGCTCTGCAAGCTCTTAGATGTGAATTTCTTCATTCTGTTAAATTAGATGCTATTCCACCAACCATTTCCATGTTCATGTTTTAGCTTGGAGTCGCAGACATTATCTAGAGTATGTGTTTAGAGTCTGTTTCTGTCTTGTTCTCCTAGTTGTTTGCAGGTGATTATCCACAGGAAAGGGAATTGAAACCTGAAATTGAGGCTTCTTTCTTAAAAACATCTAAAGAATTAAAACAGAAATGAGGGGAATGGAATTCTAGGAAGAGGCAACAACATGGTTTTTAATAGCTACTATGAAGTGTATGTGTGGTGGGCAGAATAATATCTCCTTGCCACGAAGACATCCATATCTTAATCCCCAGAATCTGTGAATATGATACCTTACATGGCAAAAGGGACTTTGCAGATAAGATTAAGTTAAGGATCTTCAGATGAGGTGATTATCCTGGATTTTCCTGGTTGGTCCGATGTAACCACAAGAGTCATTAAAAGGAAAAGAGGAAGGAAGGAGAGGGAAGATCAGAGAAGATGACCTGAAGCAGAGGTCAGAGAGAAGTAAGATTTGAAGAAACCACACTGCTGGCTTTGAAGATAGAGTAATGGGCCATAAACCAAGGAATGTAGGTGGCTTCTAGAAGCTAGAAAAGTCAAGGAAATGGATTCTCCCCTAGAGCCTCCAGAAGGAATGTGCCCTATCAATCCATTTTGGACTTCTGACCTCCAGATTTGTAAGAGAATAAATTTGTGTTGTTTTAAGCCGCTAAGTTTGTAGTAATTCTTCATGGCACCAATAGGAAACTAATGTTATAAATATGGGGAAAAATATAGGGTGGAAAGCTGAGTATGTAGTCAGGTAGAAGATAGTGAAGGGTCTGGTCTATCAAGCTAGGGAATTTAAGTTTTATCTGAATGACAGTAATGACCACTGGGAGATTTTTAAGAGAGGGATTTCACAATTAGTTTTGCACTTTAAGTTTTCTGCTCTAACAACTATTTGGATGGAGAATAAATTGGAGGGGTCAAAACCAGAAGCAAGTAAGTTGGTTTGAAGACTGTCTCCATAATCCAATCAATAAATGCTATGTTCATTAGCTAAAATAGTCAATGGGAATGGAGAAAAAGTAATAAACTGAAGATATACTAAGGAAGTAGAATGACTGATTAAATAAGGAATACTAATAAAAAGCGTGATTCTAAATGACTCACCAATTCTGTGATTGGGAGGGTGTGTTTATTTTTCTTGAAGATAAAGAATAGAAAAAAGGGATCGGATTTGGTAAAGATACGAGCTCGATTTTAGATATTCTGTTTTTGAGGTACCTATAAAGTTTACAAATAAAAAGATATGAGTAGCAGTTGGATACATGGGAAATGGATTAGTTTTTTCAACACCCAAAGATATAATATAAATGACAAACAGGAAGGAAGTATATGAAGAATACCTAGAGAAACTTCCCACGTCTTTTAACCTCATTTATACCCATTACTTCAACTAATATTCATAAACCAATGATTCCAGATATATAGATCGAGCTCTCGTCCTTATAATCTGCCTGCACTGAGATCCCTACTCAACTGTTTTCTGGAAACACTACCTTGACATTTAAAGACATATTAAATATTATCTTTTATCCATCCTTGTTAATAGGACTACCACTTCTTGGTTTCCAAGCTGGAAACCTCATGTCATCTTCAACAACTCCTGCTCTCCCACTCATTACACCCAATCCATCACCAATTCCTGTCAGTTTTTCTCCTCAAATATCTCTGGACCCTATTCCATCCACTCTCTCCCCACTGCCATTTCTTTAATCAGACTCATATAACAACTTTTTACTCCTTAATGAATCTTCTTTCCTCCAATCTATCCACTGCACCGGCACAGACATGAGATCATGGCCCCAACATAGCTTCTAGCATCAGGTCCCCGCAGAACACTTTTGAAGCAGGAAAGGGCCTCCTTGTCTTCTTTCCTTTGATCAGGGAGTAAATTCTCTCATAGGATCCCTAACCCTTCAAGGACTTACTGGCCAGAGCCAGGTCACATGCTTACTCCTTCACCATCCGCTAACACAGGGAAATGTTTAGTTTAGACTACTCATGCTTAACTTCATGAACTTATCATGCTACCTACCAAATAAAATCAGCCTTCTTTAAATGAAAGGAGAAAAAGGAGAGTGGATAAGGACCGTGGTTAGTAGGCCACCAACATCTCCTGCATCCAGAAATCAAGAAACAGCAAGATGATAGCTTTCCTCCAGATTAAAAATAAATAAATAAAAAAAGAAAGAAATGCTTAAATGCAATGGTTAAACAATGACATGCATCTCTTTCTTTTTAGGAAGGTTCTTTCAACACTCATTCTGAAAGAGGTATTTATATTTCTGAAAAATATGTGTATTGAATTCCCAAAAATTATATTTGCGTAGAAATGTAGAGGAATGGATCAAGATAATCATACATTTTTTTTTTTTATGTTTAAACGTGGGAAAGCACAAGTATACACATGGGGGTTGGATCCAAGCTCACCTGAATAGACACTTCAGTTCGTCTCATGGCATGCATCCAAAGGTCAAGCATAGTACATACAAATAATTATTTGATCTCCTTATGACTAGTCACTCATTTCGTATTCATTTTAGAAGCATAACCTACCATATTCTGATTTGTGTTTGCATATACGGCTACTACCATCTGCTCATTTAATGGCAACACAGCAATTGTAAAACAATGGTCAATAATATCCATATAAAGGATAGATGGAGCCAAATGAAAAAGGAAGAGGATATCACAGCCTTTTAAAAACTTAAGTTTCAAAATGCAGTATCTCTATGGCACATTATGAACGTCAACAACCTCTCTGTTATGGTTTTTTTTGCTTGGCCCTAAGCTGGAATTCAGTTTCTGTTTCTCAGCACTGTATCTTGTTAATTATTTTAGTTTCTTGTAAAGATTGAACATATTAGACATCTTTGCACGTAGATGGTAAATAACAATAAACAACTATTATACCAAAAGGCTTAAGTTTCTTATAGCAAGTTAGCAGTTCAATCCACCAAATGTCCATTACTCACAATCGTTTTTCTTTATGTACATTCCTCTTGGGTCTGTCTATTCTAGAATTTATGCTGATAATGAGCTTTTGAAGACTGATTTTGTATGACACAGGGTCATATTCGAAAGGTTTTTATTAAAATAACTGGAGATATAATCTTAAATACACCTCATCAGTACAGCTGTCTTTAATCTCTGGGGATAAATAGTGACAAATGAGGCTTAGTTTTTGACTTGTTTAGCTGCTGCTGAAACAGAGTGGGTGTTTTAATGGAGCTTTTAAGTGGATAATAGGCATGCAGTGAGCATTCTGAGGTATGGTAATGAGGTTTATGTATGGATGCAGGACCATATTTTTCACTGTGTTTCTGCACAAGAAAGTGTTCGCAATTCATAAAGGAATCAGAAATCTACTTACATGGCCACTGGGATGTGTGCTAAATTTCCTTATGCATTTAAATATCCATATTTTCACACCCACCACAACCATTATTTAGTTTGCAGATTCATTAAACTGTATAATGTGTTCTTATTAACTGCCAAAGAAATCATGTCAAATTAGGTGTGGATTTTATTACTCAAAAAAAAAAAAACAGCATACAATAATGCAACATGCTAAAAATGCTTTTGTTTGAATCACAAAATGGGTATGAGGAGAAAAAACTTTGGATAAAAATGTTTCATCCAAGCCTTCAAATTAATGTATTTAATGTTAATGTACTCCAATTACAGGAAAGCACACTAGCTGTGATTTCAGAATTGGTTTGATGAAATCAAATCTATATTCTCTAATTGCTGAAATGTGACAGACCACATAAATGACTACAATCAGTACAGGAGTCATGGAATCCTAGCAAGCAGAAACTTGCAAATCGCAATGTGGTTAGTGTAAAAGAAAGATAGAATAAGCAGAGGTAAAAGTAAAAGCTATGATTGGGTGCTCTGACAATAAAATATTCAGGTTGCCTAATAAAATCCAACAATTGGTTTCCTGCAAATAAGATAATGTGAAACACATACACAAGAATGAAGAATTTTACAATGCCTTATGTTATACTTCCCATTATATGTATCCTACAGTGGGTGAGAATATGGTTTTACAGAAACAGATGGACTTTGGTGCAGACAACTCTTGATTCCCGTGCTATGTATGACACTTGCTAGCCATACAATTGTGGGCAGACTACATATCATCTTTGTTCTCAGTTTCCTTCTTATTAAAATGTGGCAGGGGTGGTACTTCTGACTCAACTGATGAGCTGACTTCTCTTGATAACCCTATGGAGTCAAGATATTCCGAGGGGCCCTCTAAATACTAAACAACTAGATATTGTACATATGTATATGCTTTTAAAGCATTACTGGACTCACAAGAAATAAAATAATTCAATAGCCATCCCTAAAAAAAAATTTTAAATGGAACTGAAAACAAAAGGTTTGGTTACCTCAAGTGCAAATTCCAGTATCAGAGCTGCTAGCAGAAGACTATAACTTAGAGCAGCCACAAAACATTAGCAAATCAAATTTAACAATATGTAAAATATATAAAAAGGATAAGATATCATATGCAATTAAGTGACCAAATTGACAGACTAAGTGAGAAAACCTATATGAGTATCTCAATAAATGCAGAAAAACATTTGCCAAACTTCAACATTCAACAAAAAACAAGGAATAGAAAGGAATTTTCTTAAGATAAAGGACATCAAAAAATAAACCTACAGCTACCATCATACTTAATGGTGAGAGACTGAATGCTTTCTCTCTAAGGTTGGGAAAAAGACAAGGATGTACTCTCTTATCACCCCCAATCAACATGAAACTGACTAGTGCAATAAAGCAAGAAATAGAAATAAAAGACTGACAGTCTGGATAGGAAAACTATATTCACAGAAGACATGCTTGTCTATTTAGAAAATTCTAAAGAATCTACAAAAATAACTCTAATAACTGAGTGAGGTTAACAAGATCATAGGATATAAGGTCTATATCTAGAAGTCAATCATATTTGAAAATACAAGCAATGCTGGGACAGGACATTCCCATTCCAAAAGGGAATCAAGGGAAGGAAGAAAGGAGTGATCTCAAGTATGTCCAAAACCTAGCAAGGCAAACTCCATTAAATCTTAAGGCTTGCAAATAAATCCTCTTTGGTTTGAGGTTCTGCCCTCCAACAGGCCCACAGCTTTGGTTGGAAGACATCTGGCCTGTTGAGGTGGTGACCCTGATGATCTCTGAATCACCCTTGGAGTCCTTCCTCTCTTTTCTTGAAGGATAGCACAAGTTCACAGCCAAATAGCTCTATGGTCCAGTCCTGTAGGATCTAAAAAGTCCAACAACCTTCTTTTATTTTGTCCTATGTTCTCTATCCTCTATAGTTCAAACTGGCAGTGTCTTTGCAGGTATAATCCCATTACTATTCCTGGCCTTCATTGAGATGGCTGATTAGATCCATGGTTCATCCCCACTCTTAATCTCCTTATCAAAAGGTCCATCAGGCAATCCTTGGTGTTCTCATTTTCTGTAATATGGACAGGCTGAGAGTTTTCCAAATCTCCAAGTTCTGATTCCTTTTTACTAAACAGTTCCATCTTCAATTTATCTCTCTCCTGTCATATTTTACTATAAGTAGTCAGGAGAAACCAAACCGCTCCTTCAACATTTTGCTTAGAAATCTCAACTAAAAATCCAATTTCATTGCTTGAAAGTTCTATCTTCCAAAAAACACTAGAACATAAACACAATTCAGCCAAGTTCTTTATTACTTTGTAACAGGGATTGTCTTTTCTCCCTTGTCCAGTAATATGTTCCTCATCTTCATCTGAGACCTCATCACAATGGCCTTTTCCATCCATATTTCTACCAACATTCTGTACATGATTATTGATGCATTTTTTAAGAAAATGGAAGCTTTCTCTACAGATTTCCTCTTTCCGTTTTGAGCTATCACAAGAATTGCCTTTAAAAATCCCTTTATAGCAATATTGGATTTTTCTAGTATGCACCTCAAACCTCTTCCAGCCTCTACCCATTATCCAGTTCCAAAGCCACTTCCATATTTTTAGGTATTCGTTACAAGAGAACTCCACTTAGTACCAGTTTCTGTCTTAGCTCTAGCTCCCATCATGGGGCTCTACTCCCATGACCTCTTTCAAACCTAATTTCTTCCTAAAGGCCCCACCTCTAAATACCATCACATTGGGAATTAGAAGTTCAACATATGAATTTTGGGAGGACACAAACATTCAACCCATAGCACTGCGTAGTACCCTACCCTAAAATTTATCAAACTGTTCTGTTACTGCCTGTTTGTTTTTCTACCTTTCCTATTGGACTGTGGAACAAGATCTTTGACATTTTTATGGTTGTATTCCTTGCATCTAGCACACAGGCCCCAAATAAATATTTACTGAATGACAGAAGGAATTAATATGTAGAATAGAAAGATATATTTTTTTCTTTTTGTAATAGAATGTTTTTAATATTTATTAATACCTAAGGGGTAACAAATGCTATTTTATTATTTTATATAATTCCAGTGAATTCATAGTTCTTTTCATTAATTTATGGTTTGTCATAAGAAGCAGAGAAAAGAGAGAAATTACTATCAGTTTATAGATAAGACCATTGAAGCTCAAAGCAGGTAATATCTCTTTCAAAAGTTAGATCGAAATCTCCTAAAAATCAGCATTCAGCACATAAAAATGATTCTTTCAATTGCTCAATATTATGATCGTTCCTTCTTTGATATGGATGAAAAAAAAAAGCTCTATATTTCTTATAAAGAATTGTATAACTTAATGTGGAACGTGAATGATGTAGTTAGCTAAAATCTATACAGCTATTATTATTGAAAAAAACTGTCCTCGTTTTTCAAAAAATAACCCACAAGACATTGAAAATGCCGTTTTCCAGAATTCATTTTTTCCTTTTTCCCTGTCCAAGATGTATTGACGTCTTGAGGAACTAGAAAGTAATTGTTTTATCATTCAGTCTAAACTCTACCTGATGTAGACTACATAAATTCAAACCTATTATTCTCATAGTATTTATTTCAGATTGACGTCAGTTTACTGCTTCAAGAACATTTAACAGAATCTGTTGAATAAGGGAGATGAAGCATTTCTGGAAATAGGATTTTACATTGGTATTGGTAAACTATAAAGAATCAACCTGTAGGTGCCTCTGAGGTCTGACACAGGAGTAATTAGTTCCATTTTATTAATTTCCAATTCTGTTTTCTATTTGTAGCACTAGAAGCATTATACCAATAATGAAAGAAAGAAATAAAAAGAAAAATCTCTTACAATCCCACTTCACTAACAAATCCTTCATTTTCACTTTTTATGTTCTCTTGATTATAAGAAAAAAAATTTTATGTGTTTGAAAGTATAGTGTACATTTCAATGTTTTTTCCCTTGACACTGTGTTACAAACATTTTTACATATTGCTATTCTTCACAATAATACTTTTTAATGGATGATTTATAGTCTACAAATTGATGTTCTATTATTTGCTAAACCATATCTCAGTTTTCAGACTTTAAGCTGCTTTCAGTTTTTCACTATTATAAATAAATGAGTGATGAGTACGTTTGTATGTGATTTTTATTTTTTCCTTAACGTAATATAAAGTGTCAACAGTAGCACCAACAGGTCAAAAAACTTGAAAACTTTCAAAGTTTTTGCTCTTTTGTTTTCAAAAGATTATAATTTATAATCTCAACAGTGTACATTAATGCACTAATTTCAACACAAACTCACTTGCACATGTATGCTAATTTAACAATTGTAAAGAGATACATCATTTGATTTTACTTCTTTAATAAATAGTCACATAAAATTTTGTTCTGCATGTGATTGTTGGTATGTGGACTCATTATCCACTTCTAGATTGCAGCTCCCTGACATAAGGACTCTTAAGACAATGAAAAGATTATAAGGAAAGCTGATAATCCTCTGAGGGAAAAATGATCCTAGCTCTCTTATAGCCCCTTTCCAGTTCGCTGGTTCATTCTTCAACTGTGTCTGGTAGGGATTCGTATCATACTTTATTCTTACCTCAAGATCACTAATTAAATATATCCTGATGTTGGAACATGACGTATATCATTCTGCATTTCATCTTATAGAGGAAGTAGGGATACCAGTTAAGATGGGGAGGTGGGTAGCTGCAGGCTCCATAATTGCATAATAGCCTAGGTGTTTCTGTTTGAGATTTAATCTAAGAAACCATATAAGTAAAATATGAAGAATCCTTGTACTTAAGAGCACCACTGAACTCCTTCATGACTGTATCCATCGTTAAGGTTACTATTAACACTGATTCTAAGGGGAGTTTTTTAGTGTATTAAATGTTGATTTTTGTAAAAATAGCTACTATGTATCAAGTGCCTCTATGTGCTGACATTTCTACACACCTTGTGTTTAATATTCCCAACAATCCTATGAAGTAGATATCCATTGTCTCCATTCTCCAGGTTAGGAAACTAGGACTCAGAGAGGTTAAGTATCTTGTCCAAGTCCATGTAGTAAATGGCTAAGCTGAATTTCCCATCCAGTGCTGTCTCTCTCTAACATCTATGATCTTTCACTTATACTGAATCACTTAAAGTGTAAGTATATCTTCTTCTCTAAACACTTAATTTTCTATTGTAAATTACACTTTGACTTTAGTATTTTTTTTTAATAATTTTATTTATTTATTTATTTTTCCCCCAAAGCCGCAGTAGATAGTTGTATGTCATAGCTGCACATCCTTCTAGTTGCTGTATGTGGGACACGGCCTCAGCATGGCCGGAGAAGTGGTGCGTCAGTGCGCGCCCAGGATCTGAACCCAGGCCGCCAGCAGCAGAGTGCGCGCACTTAACCATTAAGCCACAGGGCCGGCCCGACATTAGTATATTTTAATTAAAAAATAAATTAAAATCCATGTAATCAAGACTTTCAACCAATAACAATTTCTGCTTATAAACTAATAACGGTTTCTTTACATATAAATTTTCATCTGAATAAAAGAAACCTCAGTATAAATAAAAACCACTTTGGGGGCCTTATCTCCCAATGCTCTCTTATTTATTTATTTATTTTTTCTTGAGGAAGATCAGCCCTGAGCTAACATCTGTGCCAATCCTTCTCCTCTTTTTTGCTGAGGAAGACCGGCCCTGAGCTAACATCCATTGCCAATCCTCCTCCTTTTTTTTTCCTCTTTTCTCCCCAAAGCCCCAGTAGATAGTTGTATGTCATAGCTGCACATCCCTCTAGTGGCTGAATGTGGGACACGGCCTCAGCATGGCCTGACAAGTGGTGCGTCTGTGTGCACCCGGGATCCGAACCCAGGCTGCCAGTAGCAGAGCACGCGCATTTAACCGCTAAGCCACGGGGCCAGGCCCCCAATGCTCTCTTATACCAACTGTACTTTGTGGGTAACAGGCTCATTTGTCATTCTTTGAATATGATTTTCACTTTCTTGCTTTTGTACCTTGGCTCGTTTTCAACTGCAGACCTCCTTCTCCAGCTATTAAGGGCCCAATCCAAAAGATATCTTCCTTATGGTGGCTTTCTTAATCACTTCAGTCAAAGGAACACTTTGGAATAGCTATACTACTTGGTTCTATGCACTTCGATTTCATTATTTGTATTTCATGCAGTGTATAGAAAGAACATGGACTTTGAAATTGTACAGATGTGAGTCAATATTCAGCTCTAATCTAACATGTCATTTTTCTAAATATCAGTGTGTCAGTTAACTATTGCTGTATAACAAATCACCCCAAAACTCAGCGGCTTAAAACAATGAGCATTTCTTAATGCTTTTGTTCCATGAAAAATTTTAAGATTTACTCTCTTAGCACCTTTCTGTATATACAATACAGTGTTATCAACTAGAGTCTTATTATTAACTTATAGTCTTATTGCTCTTAAATGTATGAGTGAGCCAGATGGTTCGTCTGGTCTTGGCTGGGCTTCCTTATGCATCTGCAATGAGACTTGTATCAAGGAGGTAGCTTTGCTGATCTTAGCTGGGCTCTTTCGCATGTTTGGTGGTTGGCTGGCAATAAGATAATCAGGGGTAGTCTCAGTTAGGACAACTGGACTCTTTCCACATAATTTCTCATCCTCCAGGACGTTAGCCTGAGCTTTTCCCACATGGCTGTGAGAATTCCAAGAGAGAGCAAGTGGAAGATTTCTTAGAGCCTGAGCTCAGAAATGACAATCACTTCTACAGCATTGTTGGCTAAAAACTAATCATAAGAGAAGTTCCGATTCAAGTCGTGGGGAATAGACTCCACTTCTTGAGGGGAGGAGCTGCCTAAATCAGCGTAATGGGAATATCTACATTTCACAGCTATTGTGAAATAAGATATTTGATTAAAAAGTACTTAGCAAATGCTTTGAATACATATATTCAATACACGTAAATTACATGTCCCTTATACATCTTGGCCCCCCATATCCTGCACAAGAAAGTCCATGAGAAACACCAAATTAATGACTTATAGAAATATATAATTTAGAAGACTTTCTGAAAAAATTTTTAAAAAATTTTAATAAAAATATGCAATTAAACACATTGCTTCAAAATTATATTTAATTCGTTATGTAAAATATATAGCAAAATAAAAACTGATGCTAAAAGCCATGACAACTTTAAGCATTTTTCTTCAAACTCCTGTTTCCTAATTTATATTTTCATGTCATATAAAAAGTAGGAAATTTAAAAGGAGGTATTTGATCATTTTCAATATATAATTTGTGCAGGACCATTATATTTGGCAATAGATTTTCTTTTATGGGAGCAAAATAGAGTATATAAATTCTGCATCGCATGCTGAGAGAAAATCAGTATGGCTACACATTTCTCACGCTTCAAGGATTTTTACTATAATAGAAATCTACAGGAACATAATACCTTCGAACTTCACTGCCTCAATGTGTCTTAGACAGACATGGTGAGAATGCATTCCGTGAGTTTTACTTGCTGAAATAAAGCACACAAAGGTTTTAGTAGCCAAACAAATGTGCTGATTTTACTTAGAATTTTAGAAGCCACCTTATCTTGTCAAAGAATGTTGAAACAATAATCTGAAAAACCAACATGTCCATTTTAGAAATGAGTAAATTAGAGAAAATTGAATATACATGTGTTTATATGTGTAGTAAAACTCGGAGCTGGGCTTTGAGTCACTCAAAAATGGATGAGGGCCGGCCTGTGGCTTAGTGGTTAAGTGCGCGCGCTCTGCTGTTGGCTGCCCGTGTTCAGACCCCGGGCGCGCACCGACGCACTGCTTCTCCGGCCATGCTGAGGCCGCGTCCCACATACAGCAACTAGAAGGATGTGCAACTGACATACAACTATCTACTGGGGCTTTGGGGGAAAAATAAATGAATAAATAAAATTAAAAAAAAAATGGATGAAATTTCTCCTATTCAATAAGAGAATATAATCCACTATGATAATGAAACCTATAACTTCTCTAATTAATCTTTTACAGATTCATATGCTTCTACATAACCCTGAGATGGTTTCTAACATTTGATTGGCACTTTCTTTTATACATGTCAAAGGCAATTTTTTATACACATAAAAACATACCCAAGCTTGAAAGTGCAAAAATAGCATTTAAAGTTTTTAAATTAGTGTTTCAAAATTATTAAGTAGTTCGAAAAGCTCAAATATGGAAAAATGAAATAAAAATCATATGCTTATCCCTTGGCTTTACCATATTCTTACATTATTCCACATTTGCTTTAGTTATGGTTGGAATTCTCTTTAAAATCCTTCATATTTCCTTTACCCTTTGTTCCTTCTCAGAGGTAATCTACTCTCATTAATTCAATGTTTACTCTCTATAGTCAGGTTTTCTAATATTTCTACATTGTATTTATCTCTAAACAATATATAATTCTGCAGAATTTTTAACTTTATGGAAATGGTATTATATTACAAGTATTATTTTGCAAATTACTTTGTTTTATTTAACATTATGTTTGTGAGCTTCATCCATATTAATCTATGTGTTGCTCTGGTTTGTTTATTTTGACTGCATTATTTTTGTAGCATTCTATTTTATGACTGTATCATACAATTTATTTATTCTCCTGTTGATGGACACTTCAATTGTTTCCAATTCTTCCCCTTTTCAAACAGCGCTGCCATTAAGTCTTGAACATATCTCCTTTTGTACACATGAAGAGTTTCTCTGCTAGAAAAGGAGCTGCTGTGTTGTAGAGAATACTGTATACACCTTCAACTTTCTGGATATTTCCAATTTGCAATTCATTCCCTGTGAATGCGTTCCCCGTCTCCACATTTTTCTTCCTAAAATAAGTTATGTGCTTTCTTGTTCTCATATAATGATACTGTGATTCCTTTTTCTTCTTGACTCAGACCTCAGGGTAGTACTCAACTATGGTAACTGCCAGACTCTCTCCTTATCAAGATCATGGATCATGATTACACAGTATGAAGCAAACATATCAGTTCCTCCACCATGGTTTGCAGCAGGGGAGAGATTTATTTTGTGGGAGTTAAAAATCAGAAATATTGAGAATTGGCACCTCTCTCTGCATCCATATGGAGGGAATGTTTGATTAGTTAAAGGCTGACAATATCCAGGTGAATCCTCTGCAAATAAGCCTACAGATCTCACAGGGCAAGGCTCTTGGTATTTCGTAGCCTGGGAATCGCTACTTAAGCATCCTTATCCCTCCACCCCCAAATTCTCCTAGAAAGACTATCTATTGAGAAGCTCATCTTGTCTTTGCATTGAGACACCTTTCGTATGCGTTGTGTTACTGTCCAGGAGCCAGCAATTTTTGCCTTCCTCCCTCCAACCCCTAGAAAGTGATAACCCTATTTTGCCTAATTCTGCTGATTCTGATCTTCCATTAACATCAAGTTTGCCTGAAATTATAGCAAGAGATTAAACTCTTCAATTCCCAGTTGCCTCATTTATTACAGAAACAACTGGGAAGCAGAGAAGGAAAGCATTGTCTCAACACAGCCCAGAAAGTAGCAAACCATGGAATGTAACCCAGTCCTTCTGCTTCTCAGGCAAATGTTCTTTCTACTATACCATGCTTCCGAAATGATTCCCTTTAGTTTCTGTAGTTTTTCCTCTGAGTTTTGTTGGTATTTGCTAGACAAAATTGGTTTTTGTAATGTATTCCTATAAATAATATGTACACATGAACTTTAGTCTCAATTATATAGGTCCTCTGAATGTGATATTCTATCCCTTATCAAGTCTTATAGCCACAGAATTTCAGAGCAGGAAAGGAACCTCAAAAATTTGGCTCAACATTGTCAATTTCCAGATAAAACAAAGGAGAAAAATGAAATATAAAGAAGTTATTTGCCCAATGTCACACTGCTAGGAAGAGGCAGAGCCACTATCATATTAACTTTTTCTAATTTTAACAGTAAAGATTAAACTAAGAATCAACTACAAAATCCTACCAAACAGAGACAACTACTATTAAAGTATCATTGTCTGTTTCTCCAATGTAAGTATCTATTAAAAGAAGAAAGTAGATAAATAAATTGTGGTATTTATTTAATACCACAATAATTACTACAA
Source organism: Ceratotherium simum simum (assembly GCF_057802395.1). Taxonomy (NCBI): domain Eukaryota; kingdom Metazoa; phylum Chordata; class Mammalia; order Perissodactyla; family Rhinocerotidae; genus Ceratotherium; species Ceratotherium simum. The sequence continues at coordinate 30,839,994 of NC_141928.1, read as the reverse complement.
TCCTCTTGGGTTTGATTTCAGTTTAGACATTTATTAGATGTGTGACCTTGGGCAAATTACTTAATCTCCCTGACCCTCAGTTTCCCCATCTGTAAATATAGAGAAATAGTTCTGAGGATTAGATGTAATACATGAGAAAACTGAAAACAGTTTATCTGCCAATAATCAGTGCTTGATAAAGCACAGCTATTATTCTGTCTAAATAAGTGAAAGCATATATTGTGCCTCATTATAATAGGAAAGATATTTTTATACTTTATATGTATTCTATTCTACATTATACACATATATAGTTACACATATATACACCCTAACTTATATTTTAAAAATGTGTTTGTTTCTCTCTCTTCTTTTAAAAAGGTATCTATCAGATAAATCAGAAACTTGAGCTATGTTGACCATAATTTTATCTTAGGAATTGGCATCCTGCTGGACCACACACAGAAAGTAATCATGTCCTGGAACAATCAGTTCAGTAGATGCATTTAGATCACACACCCAACACACCCAACTATACCTTGGTCTTGAGCAATTAGATTCACATGTGCATTACAGATCAGAAAAAAGTGACAAGGTATATAAAATATGACCTCAGCTATATATAAAAAATGTGTGTATTAATATTAAGAATATGTATATAGTACACAAGCATGTATTTAAGTTGGGAGAAAATATACCAGAATGGTATCATATACTTTTCTATATTTTCTGAATTCCCACTATGAATTATACTTTTATAATCAGAAAATTCATAAGAGAGAGATAAATAAAAGGATGCCTTCTCCCCTGTATGAATTGTTTATATCTCTACTGTAATACATTTTTTAATTAATTTTAATTAGAAGCCAAAGACAAATCTTTGTGTGTCCCAATTAGACTGATTTAATACATTACAGTATATCATAAGTTAGACCGCTCCTCTGTGTTTTTCCTGTGCTGCTCCAACTGCCTGTATCTCCTTTTCTCCTTTTGCCTCCAACACGCCATCATCACCCTAGAGAAAAAAACCTAACCGTAACTCCAGACATAACTTGTTTCTCCTCCTAAATTAAGATTTTATTAATTACTCACTAATAATTGACCTCTCCTATCTTTGTGACTCATTGTAGCTTGAACATATGTTTGTCATAAACCTGAAACAATTTTTGCACCTCTCCAAGTTTATGTCTGTACCTTCGGATTACAGCCTCTGTCTAATTCATCTTTGTTTCCCCAGTACTTAGCAGAGTAGGTGCTCTGTGAATATTGGTTAAAGATAAGTAGAGAAGAAGAAAGAGAGAAGGAAGGAAAGATGGATGGACTCTGATAAACGGGACCCAGATTATAGTAAAGGACAATACAGCTTTTGCAAGACAATTTTCTTTAAGAGTGAAAAAAATTAGTCTGAAAAGAAACTGGCTCTTTTGAGTATTAAGTTTTTATTTGTTTCCATCTTACCCCAGCTATGATTGTGTACAGGTCTAGGGAGAATAAAAGGGGCTGTGTGTCAATTGAAAGGTCTGTTTCACTAAACTCAGTAATGATTTGAGACCCAAATAACTCTGCTGTGGAACACTTCTTTATACAACTGAACATAACATACTTCACAAGCGCAGAGGTGTTTGCACCTTGTCAGCAAACATGCCATCATAGGCCACTGGACACAGTGCCATTAAAATAAAGGCAAAACAGTTGTGGAGGCCAGCAGATGGGAAATCTCCGTCAGACTAGCCACTCTGGCTGTGACATCAGCAAATCTTGAGAGTGGCTGGCATTCAGTAAATAGTGATGGTAGAAGTAGTCTGATTCTAAGGCTAAGGAGAGCTATCTCTGCTTAGAGCAGAGATGTGTCTTCTTGGAACAGCATCTCTGTAGAATTGTTGAGGCTGGTGGCTGTGGAATCCTGAATTAGTTAACATAAATTAACTAATTAATTAATTTCTTCATAAGTACATTTATCATCTATTTGCCTAGTAATTACCTACTCTGTGTAAGTCGTAGTCCCAAGTTTTTGTAGGTGCTGGGCACATGCTAGGGAACAAAAGAAATGAGTTTTCCGTTCTCCTGTAGCTACAATTTTAGGAGGAGGAGACAAAATAAATAAGTAGATAAGTAAATAAGTAATGTAATTTCAGGTATTCACACTCAGGATGTGAAAGAAAGGAATCAAGGATGACTTCTAGGTTTTGGAGAATGGTTATGCCATTCACTGAAATGTAGAAGCATAGAAGTTTCAGGGGGCAACATCAGGTGTTTCATTTTGGACAAGTAAATTTTGAGATGCTGACTCACTATTAGTGGAAATGTTGATTAAGAATTGGATATAGGAGTCTGGAGCTTGATGGATCCGTTGGAGCACTGCAACAAATCTCCATGGCAACAAACATGGAATTAGGGATAAAAGCATTGGTAGCGCAGCCTGGAGCAATAGATAAAGGCTGACAGCCAGTGGCTGCCTGGACTGATTCATAATTCATATATTCGACCTAGAGGCATTCCCACATATGTTTAAAGATGGTTACTCTGAAAGGAAAGGAGGTAGAATTGTTAGAGGAGCATCTGGGAGCTTGAAATGAGCAAGAGTTGAGTGCTAATGGTGATGTGATCTCATTGATACCTACAAATTAATAAGGTATGGCATGTTCCTGTAATAGATATACATGCAAAGTGCTACATAATTGTTTAACAAAGTGTTCCAATGTGATTATTAATTTTCACTGTGTAATTTTAATTCACAATTAACATTTATTAATGTCTACAGATTAGTGATATTATGTTACTGGAGACAGTGTGGTATAATGGGAGGGTACTGGATTTGGAGCCAAAATGTGGTAATTCTCCTTTAATGAAGGACATGTTGCCTCGGCTGCTGGGAGTCCCACTGGCAGACAATTTTCAGCTGTCACCACCTTCAGGGATTGCTTCAGCTGCAGGGAACCATATTTCCCAAGTTCACATCCCTTCCCAGGGTGGCCCACGTCAAATGTGGAGAGACCGTGTGGAGGAAGACCACTGAGAGAGCCATGCCTGAGAAGCCCCAACTGTTCTCACACCGGATGTTTGAGTCTTTCTAGCCCAGGCATCAGACACGTCAGTGAAGTCTTTGAGGTGAACTCAGGCCCAGCCATCATGATTGCAACCGCATAAGAGACCCCAAGTGAGGATTCACTACCTGAGCCTAGTAAGCCCTCAGGTGAGCACAATAAATGAATACTATTGTTTTCAGCCACTGTTTTAGGGTGGTTTGTTCACAGCTATAAACAACTATAAGTAAATTACCTTACTTTCAGCCTCAATTTCTTTATCTATGATATGGGAATAATTTTTATTTATTTATTTTTTAGTGAGGAAGATCAACTCTGAGCTAACATCCCTTGCCAATCTTCCTCTTTTTTGCTGAGGAAGATTAGCCCTGAGCTAACATCTGTGCCCACCTTCCTCCATTTTGTGTATGAGACACCACTACAGCATGGCTTGATGAAAGGTGCACAGGTCTGCACCTGGGATCTGAACCAGCGAACACCAGGCCACCTAAGTGGAACACGCGAACTTAACCACTACACCACCGGGCTGGCCTGGAAATAATTTTATTAAAACTTCTTGAACCTATCTCATGAGCATGTTGTGGAAATAACGTTAATAGTATATGTAAACTTGCTTTATAAGCTATATGAGGCATTAGAGGTGCAATTTATTATAATTATCACTGTAAATCAGCAGTAACTTGGAAAAGAATGTACAAAATACCCAAAAAGCATGACTCCTGATTTCAAGAAGCAACAATATCAGCTTTTGGTTCACAATCATTTATCCTAACCACATAAAGATTTGTGGCACTATCTACAGAAAAAATTTTAAAATATAAGTAGAAGGCTCTGGGATGGGAGGGGGGAAACAGAAATCAAGAAGTGGACTTAAAAGTAATAATGTAACATTTGCTTTTGCTTATCAAGTCCTTCTGTACAGCTCAGATCAGAAGGGTATTCTCTGGTGTACTTGTAGAAGGCACAATTTTGTCCACTCCAGCTTCAAACATGGAAACTTGGCACTTAATGATTTCCTTTTACACTCATTGCCCCAACCTCTCTCTGTTTTCTCCCCTGTGTACTTTGAATGCCTATATCTCCATCTAGACATAAGTCTTTAAAGAAACAAATCTAGAGGGGCAAGCCTGGTGGTGTAGTGGTTAAGTTCACGCATTCCGCTTTGGTGGCCCAGGGTTTGCCGGTTCGGATCCTGGGCACGGACATACTCACCACTCATCAAGCCATGCTGAGGCGGCGTCCCACATAGAAGAGCTACAACCATACAACTATGATACACAACTATGTACTGGGGCTTTGGGGAGAAAAAAAGAAAAAGAAAAGAGAAAGATTGGCAATAGATGTTAGCATAGGGCCAATCTTCCTTAAAAAAAAAAAAAAGAAACAAAGAAATCTAGAGATTTTTCATATCGTGCCTCAAGACTAACCATCACAGCACTTTGTGAATAGAAGGTACCTAATAGATGTTTATTAAAATATTAAAATAGATAAATGTAAAATCAAAACAGTGCAAATACGATTTGACAGATAATGAAGGATCAAAGATAACTTACTACCAAGCTTCTTTTTATTTAATTGAAAATTGAGAATTCAACTGTCAGTTTAACCTGATTTTTCTCTTCTTTTTTTTATTTTCTAGATTCCAAGATTTTCCCCTAGTCCTCAGTAGTGCAGCCTGCCAGATATTCCAGTCCCTCCCTCCTCCTTTGCCTTTCCAGGCACATTTTGGGATTGCACTTCTTGAGCCCCTTGTGTTAAATAGCTGTGGTGAATCGTGAGTGTAAGTGATGTGTGTCACTTTAGATGGAGCATTTTAAATTCTGGTTCTAGACCCTTCCAGACCTTTTGTTCCCTCTCACAGAGATCTACAAAGTTCTAGGTAGTGGCTGCCCCATTAGACTGGCTTCCTTAGTGATTATGGTAAGCAGAAATACCTCCTCCCCTTGCTGACCTGTAATGACTATGTATTATGAACAAGAAATAAACCACTGTTACTTTTTAAGCCTTTGATATTTTTTGTTTTGTTTTGTTTTCCCACAGCATAACTTCCTGATATAGCCTTACTGATAGAGCCCCTAATACTTAGTGGCAGAACTGATTGATGGGTTTGGCAAAGCTTGAGGACAGAAGAATCACAGCTCAGGTACAATTTCTCTCCTTTCCAGTTCTTTATCAGTGGAATATAAATTGGTTTAGTAATTCAGCACTTAACCTGAGATGCCAACTTGTTACCATAGAGAGCACAAGCCAGCACTTCTAATGACTGAATCATATGTACTCTTTAAGCTTTCCAAACTCAATGTTAAATGCTGTTAAAATAGCCTATAGTGTCTCAAATTATATCTGGAGTTATCTTAGGTGGGTTCCGCCAGAGAATAGATGGAGACAGAGATTTGTATGCAGAAAGTTTATTTGGGAGGGCTGTCCAGAACAATACCTGTGACCCAGTGCAGAAAACAGAATTGGCCAGAGGGAGAAGCCGAACTGTGATGCAGTCACAAGGCCCCAGCTGATGGTACGTGGAACAGTTTAGATGGCCCTTTATATTTGTCCTGGTTGAAGCAAAGGGGCTTTGTGTCCCTGCATCAACCAGTCTTTGGATAAGGTCAATCACAGAACAGGAGGTATAACTTTCAGCCAGGCAGCTTCCTTCAGTGGAGGGCAATGCCTGGGAAGAGGCTCAGCTGTGAGCCATCAGCAGCCAACACTCTGGCAACTGAAGGAACTTATGCCTCTGTCTTGAAGGCGGATCCTGCATGGTGCAATACAGCATCCACTACAAGAGTAGTGTAAATTTCTCATGAAATCATCGGAAGCCTGCACCAGGTTCTCGTATGGAAACCTTTACCTCTTAGTTTTTGTCCACAATGATCTGTCCACTTGAACTGTTGTTTTCCTATCTCCAACTGTCAAAAGCATATTTATCCTTAAGGATTCAGCTCAAACACCATCTAGGGAAACCCTCCCACGAAGTATCGCTTGATGGTTTTCCCAGCCATGATTTGTTTTCTTCTTTTGGACATTCTTGGCACTCTGCATCAATCCTGTGTTATAAGTTTGCTTTGTATAAAGGAAAGTCCCTCTAAGTGGATGACTATGGGCTGCTCCTCAAACCTGAGGCATAGAGAAACTAAGACAGAAGATGGTAAGGATGGGGACATACCAAGAGGGATTCAGATAGAACACTCTAGTGCCATTTGTTTCTCTGGGGTCCCACACAGAGGACACTAAGCCTGTGAGTCCAGAGTATCTTGTTGTCCCATGTCATATCATATAAGCTAGAGTCTTTTCTTTTTTCACCATATTCTATGTACTGTTTCTCCATTATTATTGTTAAAGTTTTAATAGATGATTGTTTAAATATTCCATTTTTGACTTGGCCTTGTTTCACATTCTTAAAGGGAGAGCAGATCATTTCAATTCCTTCTCAGGTCTTCTGTCCCTATTCCCCACCCCCAACTCCATCCTCATCCGTGGCTGAATCTGGCAGGTTGTTGTGGTGTTACTTATTGAGGGGTGTCGCCTACAGAGAGAGGGAAATGGCAGAGAGTAAGAGTCTGGGCTGTCAGGTCTAACTGTTCTTTTCCAAGAAGAAATCTTCCCTACAGAGTCAACCTCTGATTATCTGTTTTAATTTTTATTTTTCAGAGAAGCAATTTCTTTATATTTGAATTAAAATTATTCACACGTATTTTATTTCCTGATTAGACCTTAATTTACTCCAGATAAAGAGGATATTTAGAAAAATTACTAAGCCTTAATTTCCCCATTTGCAAAATGAGTGGCTATAATTCTTCAAGGGCCCTTCCATCTGCAGAACTTGCTGATTTTATGCAAGTCAGTCTAAAATGATAGGATGTCACAATTCTAGAAAGGTTGAGAATACCTTATCTCTGGTTTCCATATTAGTTTGCTGGCAGATATGCTGCCTACATCTTTCTGTTACTGTCAAGTAAAATAACTGCTGTGGAACAGAGGGTGAGAATAACACAAAGAAAGGAAAACAAGAAAATTTCATAACAGCCATCATCGGGAACTCAGGGGCAATTTGACTTAAAGCAGCTTGAAATTTAAAAACAAACAGAAAATGCAATCTGTTTTCTCATTTGCTTTCTGTTTCTTTTTTAAACAAGCACACTATATCTCCCCAAACATTTTTCCCTAAAAAGAAAACACATTGCACAGCTTGACCTATCATTTAAATCATAATTGAGCTTCCAGTTAGAATATATCTTCATCATAAATCTGCAATAAATCCCCCAGCGTTCCATTAAATTCCCTTATCCTCTTAAACAGCATGACCCCAGTTTTATTTTCCCTAGACATAAAATGCTGAATTACAGCTTATTCATGAGTTTCATGAATAAGACTAATTTGATTGTCATTCGCAGGGAAATTCTCACCAGGTTATTGCACTCCTAGATCCCATTAACTGATAAAAAATATACAAAATAAAAAGTACTCCAAATTAGTCGTCCAAGCAGAATTGCTGGCAACATTTCTTTGTATACAAAGAAGATGCCACCAATCAGCACTATTAAGAACATTTCCTCCTGTGGCCCCTGCTCAGCACCTCTACCTATGCTAAATCCAATCTGCTTTTTATAAATAATTACAAATCTACCTTTTAGCCTGTTATAGCATTTATTCCTAGTGGGACATTGCTTCTTCACTAGGAATTCACTCCTTATGAGCAGTGCTTAAAGTGTTCAAATTTTATGTTCTTGACTTAAACTTGGGTCCCCACTCTAAATCCAAGCTTGACTGAGAATGTCCAAACATCTGGTAAAATAGGTCAGCTGGGGTTTCAATGACTTGAGGGCTTCAGTAGTCACATGGAAAGGACAATTACTTGAGGCATTAAGACTGATAGCCACTCCTAGGGCATAATAAGATTGTTGTAAGGAGTTATGCTTTATAATCAATAAAATAAGAACTGATATCCACTACAATATTAGCTCCATAAGGCAGAAATTTTTTTGGACTGTTCACTGACGTTGTAAGCACTCAAGCATCAGTTGAAAAAATGGATGGACTTTACTCTTGGCTCTGCTCTATGATCCAAGTCTAGTTCCAAGATCCAGCTTATTCATCTGTAAAATGGAGATAATAATAAAAGAATTGTTGAATTCCATGAAGTAACTTAGGGAAAGTGTTTGGAACTTGGCACAGAACAAGTATACATCAATATTTTAAGCAATAAAATTACTTAATAATAATCATAAATAAGATGATTCAAGCTAAGTCTGAAATAAAAGATCATTTTAAATCCTTAAAGAGCAATGATGAGGAAAACTGTTGTTTGAAATTTGCAAGTGTTGTTCTTTCCCCTAGAATGTGAAAGACTGAGTTAAATTTTAGGCATAAAAAGCCTTTGTTTCTTTGAAATCATCTGAGTGAATACTCAAGTTTATACAAATGTAGAGCAATGGTTCTCTGCTGGAATAGAAAGATTTTAGACATGTAGCACCAAGGAAATACACAGCTTTGCTTATTATTTTAACATACTGATATTAATGTAGGCAGAGTCTGTTTCTGTTAAAAACGTGTTTCTTTACTATGTATGGGTCTAGATCATTCTATGCCTGTACATTATTGCTTGCCCTTATAGAAGTATATGAGCATTTTTTTCCAGGCAATTACCCGTAGGAGATTGGGAGAGGAGACCTGAAAATAGCAGAAAAGACCTGGAGACGTGATCTTCATTGCCCATTGACAAAGAACATAAAGACAACTAGATTTGGATTGCTGAAGCCCCATCAGAACTCTATTGTGAATGCCCCGCAAATGCTGTATTTTGAAGGAAAAAACCCTCAGACTATTAGAAATGTATTGATGTTACACTATCCCCGACCTGAAATACCTTGGGGACCAACGGGCAAGACTCAACCCTTATGGGTGGGAGTGGGATTTGAGGAGAAGGCATATAGGGAGAGTGGAGACTGAAAAGGAAGACACAGGGGCTATCGATGCCCCATCTGCCACCCACTCAAAGTGGGGTAGAGGTGGAGTGGAAGTCAGTGTTTGACGATCAGGCCAGAATGAGAAAGGGAGGAGAGAAGGTGATCAAGGTAATTCCTGAGTTTCCATGCACGTTAACATTTGATGCAATATGAAGGTAGTTACCTAGGAATAAGGGTAAAAATAACAACAACCAACATTCATTTGAAAAATCTACAAAACAGAGAATTAGTGTTCTTTGGTTTAGAAAGAGTGAACATCTTTATAATCTTTATGTATTCATGTAGTTGTTCATCCATTCAGTAAACATTTTTAATGGAGCACAAATCTGAGCCAGGAACTGGGCCGGATGCTAGGTTTACAGACACTAATAAGGCAGGACCACTGACATCAAGGTGCTCACAGTGGGGAGAGACGAACATATAAATGCGTAAATACAATAACATGTAAAAGGAGTCTGTGTGTGTAATAAAGGAGCACAAAGGAGGGGTGGTAATTATACCTGGCAGCAACTAAGGAAGTGGTGATACTTGAATTATATTCTTTCAACCTGGAACTGGAGCTGTTCCATAGCATAGTAGAAGCTTGTTTTTACTTTATGGGTCAAAAAAGCAGGACACGGGAAAGTGTATGGTGCTGAGAGCAAAAAGAAAAAACTTTTTATATCTGTTCTTGCCCTTTACCTTAATCAGAAAGCAGCAAATGAATCCCCCAAACTTATTGATATTCAATCAATATTTATTGTCTACTATGTGCTAGGTACTGAGGTAGGTCACAGTAGGAATAGAGGTCAGAAGAACAGTCTGGTTAAAGAGTTAAGGGATTACAGAAGAGGTTGCAAACAATTCTCCCCAAAATGGATCAGATCTGGGGTTTGAAATGTAAATAGAAATACACCTGGGGGAGATATGGAGAGGAGATAAGTATTTCAAGTTCAGCATGTGTAAAGACAGCGATGGAGAAGAGAACGTCAATATTTCACGAATGACACAAAGTTCCTTACGATGGCACATAAAATGCTCCATAATCTGGCTTCTGTGCATCTCTTACACTAACTCTTGCTACTTTTTGCCTCATACACTATGTTTATCGTCTACGCCCTTGCCTGTGCAATCTACTCTACGTATAATGTCTTTCATTCTTCTTTTCCTCTGGTTATGTCTTTATACCTGATACATCTACTGAACTATGGACTCCTTGGGGACAGGACACATCTTAGTCATCTCTGTATCCCAGCACCTAACACAATTCTTAGCGTAAAGTAGGCATTCTATAAATGCCTATTGAATTCATTCATCTATTCATTAACAAAGTTATCTAATACATTTTTTTGTCATTGGTTGGTGCTTGGTTCACAGTCATGAATAAAAAAAGACACGGTAATTTAGGGAAGAAACAACAGGAGATGAGTCTAGGAAAGCTGATTGAGAATAAATTATGGAAGGCCAGGCATGCCACCTTAGAGATTAGAATTAATTCTATAGGCAATTTTCACCAAGGGTTTATGCAGAGTGGAGGGATATCATATTTCCGATATAGAAACATATTTTGTAGAACTTTAGAGAGGGCAGAGACTGGAGTAAGTATTGCTGAAGTGGGAATTTAAGTCAGAATTTAAAGAAGAGGAATTACTTGTGACTGGAGGACTGCAGAATGGTGTAACAGGTAGAGGAAACATTAATTAGAGAAGAGACAGATTTTGTGAAAAAAACATCTGAGTGCAGTGTCTGTCTGGATCTAGAAAGAACTGAGTTGGTAATAAAAGGAAACCAATTGGAGAAAGAGCAAGCACATGAGTCTGGATTTGAAATAAAAAGTAACAAGGGACCACTATGACCGGGAGAACAATACAATGAGAATAACATTTGAGAAAGAGGAGCCCATAATCATCCCGTAAAGGAAGGGGTGTGGCAAAGCAGAGGACAGATGAGATGAACAGCTTTGGCTATAGACCAGCATGGAAGTGATAAAAGCCAAGGAGAGCTGGAAAAACTGAAAGAACAAGTATGAAATAAGTAAGAAGAGACTGGATTTTATGAGCGGTGAATGAAAATATTTCTTTTTTTTTTTTGTTGTGAGGAAGATCAGCCCTGAGCTAACATCCATTGCCAATCCTCCTCCTTTTTTCCCCCAAAGCCCCAGTAGATAGCTGTATGTCATAGTTGCACATCCTTCTAGTTGCTGTATGTGGGACGCGGCCTCAGCACGGCCCAACAAGTGGTGCATCGGTGCGCACCTGGGATCTGAACCCGGGCCGCCAGTAGCGGAGCGCGCGCACTTAACAACTATGCCACGGGGCCGGCCCCAAAAATATTTTCTTAAGAGCTAATACCAGACATCTTTCTCTGTTTTTTAGGAAAAGCTACTTTGAATGTGGAATATGAGAATCCGAAAGCAAGGCTTGGCAGGAGGAAAACAAAGATCACTGATGTTCTTCACGAAAAGTAGATGAGAAGACCTCCTCCAACATGATTGACTCCACTTCCCTTTATAAACTCATAGAAGTCCTGGGTAAAATATAACTATTATGTAAACCACACACCAAGCTCAATAATAAAGAACGACAAACAGGAAATTCTCAGTGCCAGAAACAAACGGAAAATTTGAAGGACAAGGACTGATGCCAAGGCAGCCCTCCAACATTTTATACTTGGCTGTAGGGCTCAGGAGCCAGTAGCTGGGTTTTAATGCACAAGCACAAGGCCTTGAGCTTCAGGGAGGCAGAGGAGCTGGAACAAGGCCGTTAGGTAAAACCTGGAGCCTTAAAGAACTGCCAGGCACGGGCACTGCAGAAACTCCATCTACTAGCCTGGGGAAGAGGCAAATAAGTTTCTTTTTGCCTGGGGCTTTGATAGAGGGGAAAAAACAAAAGGTACCTGTGAGAAATCAAAACCCCAGGCCAGCAACTGATATAAATTTACAATATCTGCATAATCCAGGAACTACAAACTGAGAAAAAATCAGTTACAAATGCTCCCGGATCTTTAAGAGCCAAAGAACTCTGGCAGAAGCAAATACATAACTACTCTGAAGGGACTCTTTCAGAATTCAGGGCATGAGAGACTCCCATAAACAAAATAACCCCATCCCAGAACAGCGCCACAGGAGGAAATAAATCACTATGAGTTAAGAGTTAGCAAATGTTATAAACAGCAGAATTAGGAATTCAAAAGCTGGAAATAATAGAAGTACCTGAAAGAGAAGATAAAATGAGGACATTTAACTTGATTGAAGAGGCAAAATAATAGAAATCATAATGAAAGAATAGGCAGATTTCACAAAGAACCAAACAGAACATGTAATACTGAAAACAATATTGTCATTGAAATGAAAATGAAAGGGTCTAGCCAGATCCCATAGGTGAATGAATATAATCACCTCCTTCTCTATTCCTCATTTTAAATTATGCTCAGCTGTATTTCTTCCCGTTTTCCAGACAGGTTATACTTGGTGTATTCAAAAGGTGCTGCTACTCAACACAATTTTACAATGTGAACTTCCTGTCATTATCAATTCATCCCCTTGAACCCCAAATTAATCTCGCAATAAAATGAATCCACCTTTCCCTATTTCTGCAGTGAAGCTAAAGTCCTTTCATTTTTTTCTCCCATCCTAAGTTCCAGGGAGAGAGGATTCACCCAGGTCCCTAGAAGAACTACTTTAAGACTCCAAAATTAGAAAAGTGCACCAGGGAAAGAGGGTCCCTCCCAACGCCCTGGAAGAGTAGAAGACCAAATCTTTTTCCTAGGTTCTGCTTTATGGCTTTAACAGCATCCTCGCTCGTGCTGCTGCCTTCCACATAAGGACTAAGACTCTACTAGCCTGCCAGAGTTGAAGCTTTCAAAAGCTGTTGATCCATGGTGATGAAACAAGAACAGTACTCTATTCATACTACATCTACCCTACACTCTATCTTTACTTCAGTCCTTACCTCTCCACATTAGGTGGGCATTTGTGGCTTTGTGCCTTGGTCTTCTCCACTTCCCTGTGGTGATCTCAGGAAGCAGAGTTGTAAGTCGGCCATTAGTGATTTCCTCAAGTCCAGCTATACTAACAGAAATTCCTTAGTGTTTCTGGCCAGCACTAAGACGAAAACTGATATAGATCTCTCCTTTATAAGCAGATTTCATTTTAATAAATACTTTTAGTGAAGCAATTAGATGTGGATATTCTTATAACTACCCAGAAGTCCTTATCTAGCAAAAGTGTATTTGCATATGTTTTCATCCATTTGTCTTAAATATATCAACTAGTTATTAATCTATTAAATAAGTGCAAAGGCTAATAATATGTCTTACATATTTTCACTCCAAAGAATTATTTTATAACAATAAAATCCACATTCAAGTTTGTTGGCAAATTAAAATTTTTTATTCACAGTGATGAAATGAAGGGGACATAGCTGAAAATAAATGTATTAAGATTGAATAGAATCAATGTAAGTGAAGAGCTGTGGAGGCTAGGGGATGCAAGAATCAAGGTAGACAAAGACAGCTGCTTAACTAAATTGATGTTAGGCCTGTAATGATTGACATTAGAGAAGGGGGTAGGCTATGAGAGTAAATAAATGAATTCTTTCTTAAACAAAAAAACCCAGAAAACTTATTTTACTCTCTTAAGTAGAGAAATAATTTCAAAACATAGGCCCATTCTTGGTAGTTTAAGACTGGTGTCGAATACTGCAAAGTCATTCTGGTGCCAAGAAAGCAACTTTAAATATATGGCCATTTAGCACGCTGGCCACACCATCTTTTTATACATCACCTAGGACAGCACGATGCTCTCAGAAGCTAAGCTCTTCCTAACTCATTAGAACCAATGTGCTCAACCGTCAGAAAACTGGCCAGCAGCCGGCCCCGTGGCTTAGCAGTCAAGTGCGCGCGCTCCGCTACTGGTGGTCCGGGTTCAGATCCCAGGCACGCGGGCGCGCACCGAGGCACTGCTTCTCTGGCCATGCTGAGGCCGCATCCCACATACAGCAACTAGAAGGATGTGCAACTATGACATACAACTATCTACCAGGGCTTTGGGGGGGGGGGGAAGGAGGAGGATTGGCAATAGATGTTAGCTCAGAGCCAGTCTTCTGCAGCAAAAAGAGGAGGATTAGCATGGATGTCAGCTCAGGGCTGATCTTCCTCACAAAAAAAAAAAAAAAGAAGAAGAAAACTGGCCAGGTATTTTTTTTTAAGGAACGAACAATACACTCTAATAAATAACAGGATCTGTTACTAGTAGTACTGGATTCTGTACACGAAGAGGAATACTATAGAATAAGAGTACTTGACTCGGAGCTAGGCTTTTTTGGGAACAAATCCCAGCTTCTCCAGGTTCTACTTAGAATAAGTTACTAGCCTTTCTGCGACTCAGTTTGCTCATCTGTAAAATGAAAACAGTATCACGGATTTCACAGGGCTGCTGCGAGAATTGTAAAAAGCCCTTGGAACCCAGCTTGGCATCCTAGAGGCTCAATAAATACTGGCTGTCATAAGGTGTTTCCAAAAAACTTCCCTGGAATGTCAATTCTGCCATTGCTTATCATTACACAGCTTTTTAGTGTAAGGAAAGGAACACCCATCTGTCCAGCCCTACTACCCTCCGCGCACAGCATGGTGCTCAGCACCGCTCTCAGCAGCGACTACAGCCGTCCCTTCGAAAAGCCCGCCAGGATCCTGAGCCGGAGGGGCGGAGCCAGAGCGCGACCAGAGTCCGCAGAAGACCGGCGCCTCCCCAGACCCAACAAAGTGCAGCTTCCACTTTTGACGACTCTGAGCCAACCGGGGAGGTTCTGAGGCTTCCGAAGCAGAACGAGAGGACCAGAATGAACCCGCGCAGCCTAGCCGGCTGCCTCCTCCGTCGCTCTGAGAAGACAGCCTCCCGCACCAGCGAGTCCCGCCCCGCCCGCGAGGAGGCGGGGTCTCCAGAGCGCGGCCCACTCCTGACAGGGCCTGAGGCGGGGCGGGGCCGGCGGAGCGCGAGGCCCCGAAGCTGAGGTGCGGGGCTGCCCGACGTGTGCCGGACGCCGATCTCAACGTATGCCATCTGATCTCTTAGTCCTTAGGCCCGAGCCGTGGCATCACCGGAGCTGTCATTGTCGCGACCCTCCTTCCTATCTCCCTGTCACTTTGATTGTCCGATGGGAGAAAAAAGTGGAACCCCTAAGTCAGGCACCTCCTAGGCAGCAGCCAATGAAATAGGCAGTGGAAGCGGGGGTCCTTTCCTCGCGCCGAAATTCAAAGGTATAAATAGTTCCGGTCCCGGTGCAGAGCGCGGGGCGAGTGCTGTACCCGCTATGCGGTAATTTCCTTCGTAGCGCCCGGAACCGGGCACGGTTGGCCCGCTCTGCGCCCTTGTGACCGGGAAGAGGTTTGGGGGCGTCCCAAGCCCACACGGCCCGACGCATCGGTGAGCCGGGTGCATGCGCGCGCCGGTTGGGCCTAGTCTGGCATTCCTGGCGGGAGATGGGGGCGATGGGCTGGGGGGATGAGTAGCAAGAAAGGACCTCAGACTAAAATGGGTCCTCAAGGGTTCCTAGCAGAATGGCTAGTTCTTATCCAGCCTTGGAGTAGGGTGAGGAGGTGTTGACACAAAGGCCTGGTGAGGCGAGGGAACAGCCTGAGTGAAAGCAAGAGGCTGGAGAATATATGGAATTCATTTATTTAGTAAGTATTTGCTGACCCCCACTGCCCCGGTGGACGTAGGGTTGGATACACGAATAGGTACGTACTGTTTAGTGTTAGCTTTAAGTGCAATGAAAGGAAAAGAAAGCAGAGTGAAAGGATGGGTAAAGGTCCTCTTTTGTATAGGGAAGTCAGGGAGGACCGCAGTAAGGTGACATTTGAGCAGAGAGTGGGTGTAGTAAAGGAGAGTGAGCCATGACAGTTTCGGGGAGAGGGACGTTATGGGCAAAGGGAATGGGATGTGACATCATCAGTAGTCTGTGTTAGCTAGAGTATGATAATGGTGGAAGCAAAGCCTGGAGAAGTAGGTAGTTGACTTCCAGATTGAACTAATGGTTTAATTAACTTCCCCGTAGTGACTAACTCTTGCATGTTTTTAAGTTGGAGAAGGACATCTACATCAGAAGTAGCTTGGCAAGTGGCTGTTTCATTTCTATTGAGCTGTTATCCTTAAATGTTTTAGTTTTTCACATTCACTGTGATTCCAAGTTTACATTCCACTTATGTGTTATTTCTGTTTTGTACAGAACTACTTTGTGGACTGTTTGATTTCTAGCAGAGGTTTACCTAAGTCAGTAGTGAAAATGCACATTAAGTCAATCATTCTTGAAGGATTCAAGTCCTATGCCCAGAGGACTGAAGTCAATGGTTTTGACCCCCTCTTCAATGCTATCACTGGTTTAAATGGTAGCGGGAAATCCAACATATTGGACTCCATCTGCTTTTTGCTGGGCATCTCCAACCTGTCTCAGGTAAAGTGTAAACTTTCTGATTTATTTGAATTGAAGCTTGGGGACCCTCAAGGGAATCCTCTTTGAACTTGGAGACTGTTGCCAATATTCTTTTCATTTGCATTTTTTACTTTATGTGAATTGTTTTATACCTCACTGCAATCCTTTAAAGGTAGATATTATTACTTCATTTTTTAGGTGAGAAAATAGAAACTGGGAGGGGTTGCCTAAAGTTCATCCTCTTAAGGTGTTTGGAGCATCATTCAAACTCAGGCATTCTTACTTTAAGGCAGTCTTATTCCAGAGTCTGTATTCCCCTTGCTGCATTATAATACCTTTTCAGGATCTACTAATGGGATTGGACGAATAGTGAAATTTTTAGACAGTGTCTTCGCTTCAGTCTTTCAAATGAAGTTTTGTTAAGAAATGAGTAAAAGACAATTCCATTCAGGGTTGAAAAGTCCTGTGGAGAAAGGTGCCCATTTCAGGTTGTTGCCTATTTTCCTTGCCTTCCTTGCCTGTGAATGCGACTGCGTGTCTTTGGCTACTTAATGGATATTGTGTGGGTGGTTTTCCAACATCAAGAAACCCATTTTTAGTGCCATTTTGGCAATCTGGGATTTTGTAATTGATAAACTTTTATTTTATTTTAGGTTCGGGCTTCTAATTTACAAGATTTAGTTTACAAAAATGGGCAGGCTGGTATTACCAAAGCCTCAGTGTCAATCACCTTTGATAATTCTGACAAAAAGCAAAGTCCTTTAGGATTTGAGGTTCATGATGAAATTACAGTAACAAGGCAGGTGAGTGGCTACTAAATATTTGGATACCTAAGAACTTGCATGTCTGATGTGTTTTTTGGCAATATAACTTTGCTGGAGAGAGAAAGTTTATGAGCAAAATTGATGCATCCAATACTGACTAGATTCCTTATGTAAAAATTTTGATCATGCAAATTCTGCCGTTTACCAAGAAGATTGAAAGGGATCTGAAAAGTCATCCATCAGTATGAGCACTCAACCGTACTTAAATCTTGAACTGTACTTGAATCTTCTCTGTCTGTGCTGGAACGCCTACAGTACTTTTAATTTTGCTGTCTTCTGAGGTAACCCGTTCTGTTTTTGGACAGGTCTAATTAGAGAGTTGTTCCTATAAATTGAGCCAGTGTGCTATCTTCAAGTTTTACACATTAATCCTAGTTCTTTTGAGAGCACCAAGAGCAAATCTAATTTATACTGTACTTCAATATTTAAGTGTTCTGTAAGTCTAAATGTTTCTATGCTAAATCTCTCTAGGTCTTTCAAATGATATTTAGTTGTTTCTAGTTCCTTCACTTGTCTAATCACACTGAATACGAATTTGCTTCGGTTCTTTATATCTTTTTTTTAATGTATGGCACCTCAAGTTACATGTGCTAGAATTGGTCTAATTAAGACAAGATTAAGCAGAATTGTCACTTCTTTCATTTTAGATACTCTACTTCAATTTTTCACAATATAATATTGGAGAGTTCATAATACATTATTAATTTGTGTCTGATTTACTTAAAATCACTCTAATTTTTTTCACGTCTGTTACTACTTGGCCGTGTTACTGCCATTTCTGTATGTAAAAAGGTTTTTGAAACCAATGCAGGACCTTACATTTGTCCCTTAAAATCTTTTTTTATTATAGTCAGACAATGTTTTCAGTTTGTCAAAATTTTATTTTTAAAAATTCTTTTAACTCCCATTTACTCTCCATCTTAGCATTATGTAACTCAAAGATTTCCCTCTCTATTTGAATGAAAGCCTCTGGTAAAAAAACCATTCACTAGGTTGGGACGGAATCCTGTTCTCTGTCATTGAGC
Organism: Ceratotherium simum simum; assembly: GCF_057802395.1. Lineage (NCBI taxonomy): Eukaryota > Metazoa > Chordata > Mammalia > Perissodactyla > Rhinocerotidae > Ceratotherium > Ceratotherium simum. Next base: position 30,821,753 of record NC_141928.1, on the reverse strand, counting down.
ATCCATCAAATAATCACCCTTTAGGAATTTTCAGTAAGTCTGTTACTAATCCACCTAAAATTCCTGTCCTCATGCAGTCCATATGCCTGTATCTTCACCAAAATTTTGTCATAAAGACTTTGTCAAATTACTTATGGGTATACTAGGTCTGTTGTTCAAATATGTTAATATTTGATCTACCCAGCCTAATAATCCCGTCAGGAAAAGAAATGAATTAACGTTTACTCAGTATTAAGTGCCTGATGTGTGCTGGGCGTTCTTGAATGCACTGGGAAAAACAGGTAGAAAAAAGAATGAGAAATGGGTCTTGTCTTTAAGGACCTCAAAATATGATATAAGTGAGACAGTCATACCTGATAAATGACAGTGTAAGTGCTGTGATAGGGTATGAACTAGCTGGTGTCTGGTATAAGTTGTTCTTAATGAACCTGTGCTGAAGCTCCATGATTACTCTTTTTCTTTCAAGTATTCACAAGTCATGTCTTTATTAATCCCTTTTAGAATCTTGTCTAGGATTGGTATGAAACTGCTTGTTTTTAGTGTTAAGTATCTGACTTCCGTTCCTTTGGAAATTAAAAAGTGGAGGAAGAAAGGTTAACCTCTGAGTGTGGAAAAATTGCAGAAAGAGGGTGATCAGGGATAGAAGATGTTTTACACATACTTAGAAGTGACCTTAGAGACCTACTGTAAGGCAGGGGAGGTTAGGAAGCTTGTGCGGTAGCAGAGTCCCTGGATTAGAAGTCAGTTGTCCTGACTCAATCTTGTCTTCTTTTTGAGCATGTCACACTTCCTCCACTATCTACTCAGAATTGGTTTTGTTTACCATTAGTTACAGAACAAACAAATGAAAGATAATGTATTCAGGAATTTATCATCTTAGCTCAAGATGTGTGTTCATTTATATCTTTTAAAATATTTCCCTTTTTAGGTGGTTATTGGTGGCAGAAATAAATATTTAATCAATGGAGTAAATGCAAACAATACCAGAGTACAAGATCTCTTCTGTTCTGTTGGCCTTAATGTTAACAACCCTCACTTTCTCATCATGCAGGTATTTTGTTTGTGGTCTTTATATCTTTTTCATAATGGTTTTGACATATTTTATTTTTTAAGTTACTCTTTTACAACTTATTAGAAGTGCTTCTTTTTGGATTTTCCATTTTTTTATCTACTGTTATGCTGGTGTTTGGGCACCTGTCAAGAAATGTGGGTTAGTGATTTGTACTGATGTGTTCTAACATATTATATACATTTGAATTTTGAAAAACATCTAGAAGTAATTTTCCTTTACTTAGATTCTATTACTACAAGAGCAATACATGCTTACTATAAAAAAAATTTTAAAAATATTGTCATAATATATCTGTTTAATGTATTGGAATAAAGCATTTTATTATTTCAAATATATATTAAATTTTAAATAATTTTCTTCTTTAGAGACTTACTCAAATGAAAAATAAGGGCAAAGGTTATCTTTCCCTTACATTATCTCACTTGACCCAGCCAGCTATCCTTTGAGAAAGTCACAGCAAGGTCAATGGCAGGATCTTCATGGGACCAAAATAAAATTATTTTCACTACATCACAGGCTCAAAGCTGAAAATTTACTTCAAATGAATCTAAATCCTGGTTCTCTGTGAGTTGGGTAGTGGGTTTTTTTTTTTTTTTTTAGTTTAGTTTTTTTGGCACTGAAGGAATTTGATAATTTTTCTGGCATCAAAATAAAACATTTTACTGAGGCCTAGAAGTATGTAGTCTATTTCTACAAATTATTTTAGAGGGCTGTCATACCACAAAATCAAGAAATGTTCAATAATTATGCTAAAATTTGCTTATATACTTACCTATTTTAGAATTGGAGACTTCTACATCATTAATAATAACTCTCAGAAATATGATGAGTTAATTTTGTACCATTTAATTGTTATTACCAGTTAATACCAGTGTAAATTGTATCACTGGTAAGCGAGAAAGTGAATAGCAAAGTTCTGAAATTATAAGGTACTTTTGGTCTCAAATGTAATAAAAGAAACATCTTTTCATGTAGATGGAAGAAAGAACTCCCAAAAGATTAGTTTATTACGATATAACAACTTCAGTGCACATAAATATATGTGCCTTTAGGTTACCCTTTCTGTAATTTGTTATCATTTTAGTGAGCTTGCCATTTTATTTTCAGGGCCGAATTACAAAGGTATTGAACATGAAACCTCCAGAGGTAAGAGTACTATTTATGGACAGTAAAAATAGTAATTATAGATATTATTTTAATCTTCTAGGTAATCAATTTTTTAATGTAATTTCTTCCATTAAAATTCTTGGAAACATTATTTAAGAATTATTAGTAAAGACAGTATTTTTTTTTAATATTGGCACTGTGCCCAATACGTGTGTGTGTGTGTGTGTGTGTGTGTGTATATATATATATTTTTAGTTATGTAACATGACCCTTCTGAGCCTTAGTTTCTTCATCCATAAATTGGAGTCAGTAATCCTTACCTCAGTCTGTTCTGAGGATTAAATATGTATAAGAAAATGCATGGGACATTGTTAAGCAGATTTCTTTAAATTGTTTTTTTAAATTGAGATATAATTGACATTTATGTCAGGTGTACAACATAATGATTTAGTATATGTATATATTGGAAAATGATCACCACAATAAGTCTAGTTAATGTCTATCACCACACAGTTACAAACTTGTTTTTCTTATGATGAGAACTTTTAAGATTGACTCTCTTAGCAATTTTCAAATATACCATACAGTAGTATTAACCATAGTTACCAAACTGTGCATTACATCCCCAGAATTTTTTATTTTTATACCTGGAGGTTTGTACCTTTTGACCACGTGCACCCATTTCACCTACCACTCATTCCCTACCTCTGGCAGCCACCAGTCTGTTCTCTGTATCTGTGAGTTCAGTTTTGTTTTGTATTTTTTTTTAGATTGCACATATAAGTGAGATTATATTTGTCTTTCTCTGTCTGACTTATTTCACTTAGCACGATACCCTCAAGGTCTATCCATGTTGTCACAAATGGCAAGATTTCCTCCTTTTTTATGGCTGAGTAATTTTCATTATATACATATATTACATTTTCTTTATCCATTCATCCATCATTGGACACTTAGGCTGTTTCCATGTCTTGGCTATTACAAATAATGCTGCAATGAACTTGGGGGCTGCAGATATCTTTTCTAGTTAATGTCTGTTTCCTTTGGATAAATACTCAGAAGTGGAATTGCTGGATCATATGGTAGTTCTATTTTTAATTTTTTGAGAAACCTCCACACTGTTTTCCATTTACAATCCCATCAACAGTTCATAAGGGTTCCCTTTTCTCCACATCTCGCTAACACTTGTCTTTTTGATAATAGCCATTTTAACAGAGATAATATCTCATTGTGGCTTCGATTTGTATTTCCCTGATGATTAGTGATGTTGAGCACCTTTTCATATACCTGTTGTCCATCTGTATGTCTTCTGTGGAAAAACGTCTATGCACATCCTCTGCCCATTTTTAATTGGCTTTTTTTTCTGTTGAGTTATATGAGTTCTTTATGTATTGGGATATTAACCCCTTATCAGATACATGATTTACAAATATTTTCTCTCATTCTCTAGGTTGCCTTTTCATTATCTTTGTTGTTTCCTTTTTTGTGTGTGTGTGAGGAGATCAGCCCTTTGCTAACATCTACCAATCCTCCTCTTTTCTTGCTGAGGAAGACTGGCCCTGGGCTAACATCTGTGCCCATCTTCCTCCACTTTATATGGGACGCCACCACAGCGTGGCTTGCTGAACAGTGCGTCGGTGCGCGCCCGGGGATCCGAACCGGCGAACCCCGGGCCGCCTCAGCAGAACGCACACGCTTAACCGCTTGAGCCACCGGGCCAGCCCCTCTTTGTTGTTTGCTTTGCTGTGCAGAAGGTTTTTAGTTTGATGTAGTCCCACTTGTTTATTTTTGCTTTTGTTGCCTTTGCTTTTGGTGTTAAATCCAAAAAATCATCGCCAAGACGGTTATCAAGGAACTTATCCCCTGTGTTTTCTTTTAGGAGTTTTATGTGCCCAATATTAAAAGAAATTTTGACTGTATAAAACATCCTTTCTCATCTGGTGTTCCATGTCAGAGTTAAACCCTACAGAAAAACTCTACAGAAAAAGATTTGAGGGAAATTAGTTCATTACATACAATGGATTACTTAGGGCATTAAGACTTAATTTTCTCTTGGAGCCCCCTTGAGAAGAGTTAGTATGAAGGAATGAATGTTTTGTACAAGAACAAAGACTGTTTAATTATTCCTTCCTATTGAGAATAGCTAATAAGAAGACTGATAATTGACAGTACCAGTCTCATTTGAACATAGGTCATGCTTATTTTCTTTAACATCTAAAGAGGAAACTTACAATTGGAAACCTGCCAAATACATAGACATCAAAGTGGTTTCCAGAGAAATAATCCTCTTGCGAGAGGGACTGATGTGAGTAGAAGGTTCTGAAAATGGAGTGCTGGCACAGTTGTTCTTATAAAATTATAATTGATTAATATTTGCGTTTTGCAGAGTGCTCTCACATGACTTATGGTGTTCAGTTCTCAACAAACATTATCAGTACTCTGTGGATGAAGAAGTAGAGGCAGAGAGAGAATTAGGTTACTTGCCCAAGGTCTTAAAGTGTGTGCCACAATTGGGATGCAAAATGTTATGCCATGCTTCATCTGTGTAGGCACAGAATGGCTGAAGTCTCACTTGGACCAATTTTCAGTAGAAACTTCTAAAATGAAAGCTGAATGGTGTTAGCCTTCACTTTTTTTTAGACTTGTATTCAAAGGAAAAGAGAAGGGAGGAATTACTGGGCTTCAGTTTTTTTTTTTTATTATTGATGTTTTAATAGTTTATAACATTGTGAAATTCTGGGTTGTACATTTTTGTTTGTCCATCACCATATATATGTCTCCCTCCACCCCTTGTGCCCACCCCCCACCCCCATTGCCCCTGGTAACCACAATACAGTTTTCTCTGTCCATGTGTTGGTTTATATTCCACATATGAGTGAGATCATACGGTGTTTGTCTTTGTCTTTCTGGCTTACTTCACTTAACATAATACCCTCCAGGCCCATCCATGTTGTTGCAAATGGGACGATTTTGTCTTTTTTTATGGCTGAGTAGTATTCCATTGTATATATATACCACATTTTCTTGATCCAGTCGTCAGTCGAGGGAAACTTAGGTTGTTTCCCCTTCTTGGCTATGGTGAATAATGCTGCAGTGAACATAGGGGTGCATAAGCCTCTTTGGATTGTTGATTTCAGATTCGGTGGATAGATTCCCAGTAGTGGGATGGCTGGATCATAGGGCATCTCTATTTTTAATTCTTTGAGGAATCTCCATATCATTTTCCATAGAGGCTGCACCAGTTTGCATTCCCACCAGCTGTGTATGAGGGTTCCTGTTTCTCCACATCCTCTCCAACATTTGTTGTTTTTTGTCTTGGTGATTATAGCCATTCTAACAGGCATGAGGTGATATCTTAGTGTTGTTTTGATTTGTATTTCCCTGATGATTAGTGATGTTGAACATCTTTTCATGTGCCTATTGGCCATCTGTATATCTTCTTTGGAGAAATGTCTGTTCATTTCCTCTGCCCATTTTTTGATCGAGTTGTTTGTTTTTTTGTTGTTCAGTTGTGTGAGTTCTTTATATATTATGGAGATCAACCTCTTGTCAGATGTATGTTTTGCAAATATTCTCTCCCAGCTGGTGGGTTGTCTGTTCATCTTGATTCTGGTTTCGTTTGTCTTGTAGAGGGGCTTCAGTTTTAAAAGAGATGTACTCAGGAACCTCAATGTACCATAAAGTTTGATTTTAGAATTGGAGTGAAGGCCAGAAATGTTTCTTGAATGTTAGGATTATGACTAATAAGTGTGTTTTTATGTACTTAACTTTTATGGTCCTTTTGGGCCATTATTTTGATAAGATGCTTAGTGAGGTCAAGGCCTTAAATGATATACTTAATGTAAATTCCAGTGAGATTCATTGTCTTGGATTCTTAAAACATGAAGACAATTGTCTTTCCAGATCTTGTCCATGATAGAAGAAGCAGCTGGAACCAGGATGTATGAATACAAAAAAATAGCTGCCCAGAAAACCATAGAAAAAAAGGAGGCGAAGCTGAAAGAAATTAAGACGGTAATTGAGTTTCTATAAAACATTTTTAGAGAAAAGAGTAATTTTGCATTTCGAGTTTCTCTGCTGTAAAGAGGGAAATTTTTTCCCCTCTTGGTTCAGTTTTCCTTAGTCTTCCATGCTACTTCTTTTAAAATTTTTTTTATGGTACTTCATATACTGAAAAATTTGATTTTCCTTTATTTTCCAGATACTTGAAGAAGAGATTACTCCAACCATTCAAAAATTAAAAGAGGTATATACTATATATGCGAGGACAGCCAGCTACAGTGTCTCTCAAAATTGGTGACGTATCCAAGGTCACCCATAGGGATGAAATGTGTACCACTTCTCAGGAATTTTTCTCTGGGATGAGATAAGGAGTTAGAATTGGTACTCCATGCTCAGCCTTCTGCTTGTGGAGGATGTGTACTTCATATCTGTTGAAGTCATAATGATTTTGGACATTGCTCTTCATAATCTCAGAAAATGATATGCCAGATTTTAATACTTTGTTGAAGAGAACTAAGTCTAGATTTTCGTAGATAATTAGAATTGAGCACTGCAACCATGACATACAACTATCTACTGGGGCTTTGGGGGAAAAAAAGGAGGAGGATTGGCAATAGATGTTAGCTCAGGGCTGATCTTCCTCACACACAAAAAAAATAAAAATAATAAAATAAAATTAAAAAAATAGATAAGCGGAACATTTCTTAAAGATACAGTGCTCTTAGTAACTGTTGTTATAGAGTGAATAACTTCTAGGATAATAGGGGCTGTCACTGCTGTTACTGCTGTCAAGGCAATTGGTAAGTGAGAAGTATTAAAACAGATGACTATGATCTTTGCAGCTTCTGACATCATAATCAGTATTTCAGTGAAAGAATGCATTTATAGCATATTGTTTTTAAAGTTAATTGTTTAGGAATATATTAAGTGCTCATTAAAATTTATACTTCTCAAAGCTGTCTTCTGAATCCATAAAGTAGTGTAGATGTTATTGAAAAAAACTGAAAAGTTGTTGTCTTGAAGGTACCCCCTTTGTATGCATGATATAGTAGAAAACACTAGATCATGAGTTTAAACCTAGGTTTCATATCTGATTTTGCCAGATTGTTTCTAAATCTGACAACATAAAGAGGTCATTTAACCACTCTGGATTGTTTCTACATCTGCCACTTAGGGATTTTAATTGTTACTTTGTCTGCCCCAGCAGGTCCTTACAGGAGTTATACAAGTTTAACAATGTGTAAGCAAATGCTGTAAATAGTTATATGAATGAATGTTTGGTGGGCATCTTGGTAATGCTACTACAAAATACATTTAATAGTATATCATTGGTGGTTGTGTAGGTTGTACTTATAGACTTCTTACTATCCTCAGTCTGTGAACCTTATGTCCACATTTCTTTGTTGATAGCAACTGCCTGATTATATATTAGGAGAAATAGCCACATAGGATTCCCTACAGATGGTGTAATGCTATCTAAAAAGTCCGAGTTCTGATGTTATTTAACATTTCCTAAAATTTGTAATCCACGATCACTTAATCTAAGACAAAATCAATTATATCATGTAATAGGAAATTTTACACATATTGTTGTAATTTGATTCTTTACAGATTTGTTCAAAAATATGAATTTTGAGTTGTACTTTATTGGTGATTTCTCTTTCAGGAAAGATCTTCCTACTTGGAGTACCAAAAACTAATGAGGGAAATAGAACATTTGAGTCGTTTGTATATTGCTTATCAGTTTTTGCTGGCTGAAGATACCAAAGAACGCTCAGCTGAGGAGTTAAAAGAAATGCAGGATAAAATTGTAAAGCTTCACGAGGAATTGTCTGAGAATGATAAAAAAATAAAAGTACTTAGTCATGAAATAGAAGAGTTGGAAAAAAGAAAAGATAAGGTCAGACATTTATTTAAGAATAGATAATATTCTCTGTGAAAAAAATTATATAAATAACTTGAAGATTCACTGGGCATTGTCTTCCATATCGATTTGTTAATCTTAAAGTATGATAATAAAATAGCTTATAAAAAGTAAATAATTTATATGGAAATCATCTAAGAAAATGACAACATGAACATATTTTAAGTACGTTGATTGAATTGGGTGCATTTGACTATAGGAAATTGGAGGTATACTCCGATCTTTAGAAGATGCTCTTGCAGAAGCTCAGCGAGTTAATACTAAATCTCAAAGTGCCTTTGATCTCAAGAAGAAAAATCTGGCAAGTGAAGAGAACAAACGCAAAGAGCTGGAAAAAAATATGGTTGAGGTAAGCAAATAAGCTTTTAATTCTACTAGTATACATTTATCCATTCTGTTAATACTTATTGTGTGCAATGAACCAAATGTAGTTGTTTAGTCTGGGGATATAGCACTGGACAAAATGACAAAAAGGGACAAAATGCCTTGTGGGTCTTCATTCCACTGAGGGAAACAATGATAAAGAAATAAGTAAAATATATAGCATGTTATATACTGATAACTGATGTGGAGAAAAAATAAAGCAGGGGAGAGGATTAGGAGTATAGGGGAGAGGGGTGCAGTTTGGGGTTTTAGATTGGGTAGCCATTGAAGGTCTCATTGAGAGAGTGATATTTTCATTGAAGACCTGAAAGAGGTCAGAGAACCATGTAGATAAATTGGGAGGCTGTGGGGGAAAATCTTTCAGGCAGAAGAACAGCAATTGCCTGAGCGCCTAAGGTGTTGGAAAAGCAATGAGATCAGCGTGGCTGGTTAGCACTAAGTCGTGGGAGTGCAGAAAGGTAATGGAGTGTAGGATCACATGGGGTTTTGTAAGACATGTGAATGACTTTGACCTTTATTCTGAGTGACATGGGAAGCCACTGGAGTTGGTTGAGCAGAAGAGTGACATTTTTTATGTATTAATAAGACCGTTCTTGCTGTTTTGAGAATAAACCATGAAGATACAGGGAAGAAGCAGGGAATCCAGGTAGTAGGTGCTAGTCCAGGTGATAGCACTTGGATAAATGAAGTAGAAGTGGGTGTACTCAGAGAAGTTGTGGGGTTTTATGTATAGTTAAATGTATAATTAAATCCCAAGTCTTTACCATGGCCTACAAGACCCTACATAATATGACTTCTGGCTCCTTTTATCACTTGCTCACTGTGCTCCAACCATAGTTCCTTACACCCCCAAGCATATTCCTCAGAGCTTGCCAGGTATACTGTCCCCCTAGTATCAGCATCGTCACTCCTTTTATTGCATTTAGGTTTCTGCTTAAAATGTCATCACACCAAGGCCTTCCCTCATCATTGTTCTTAAAATATCACTTTCTGTCCCTTTACCTTAGTTCGTTGGCTATGTCTTCCACCCTAGAATATAGGCTCCCTGAGGAGCCTGTGTTTTTAATGTCTAGAACAATGGCTGGTACATGGTAAACGTCTAATAAGTATTTAATGAATCATGAATTAAACAAGTGGGCCAAAATTTGTGGTCACTTTCAGGTAAACAATGTAGCTAGATTTTTTTTTTTCAGTGCTGGTATCTTGCATAGTATTAGATATCTGGCAAATATAACTTAACAGGTGTTAAATATTAGTAATGCTGTTCCCAAAATTATTTAATACTTAAATTTTATGGCCCTTAATAGTTTATAAAAATATTTTCATATACATGCTCCTAATCCTAAAATTGCTACTTTTAAGCTTGATGTAGGACGGCTATTATTTCAATTTTATAGATTTGGAAACTGATTTTAGTTTCTTCAAGTGGTTTGTTTAAATTTGCAATGATGTTTTAGCTCATCATCTCCCGGATTTGCCTATAACATGTGGAATGAAAGTATTTCTACTAGGATAAGAGGCACATTTATCCTAAAAACTGAGGGAAAGTGAATTTGAAAATGGGCATCAAGTATTTAAAGTTATGATGGTTAAAATTATTTTCCTTATTACCATGCCCACTTCAAATTGCTGTGAAGTTTGATGACATAAGGGTAAATATGTATAAGAAAATGGATATTTTTCCTAAAATATAATGCTTTTCAATCTGAAACTCTTCCTAAAGGATTCTAAAACTTTAGCAGCAAAGGAAAAAGAGGTTAAAAGTATAACCGATGGGCTGAACGCCCTGCAAGAAGCCAGTAATAAAGATGCCGAAGCTTTGGCTGCTGCACAGCAGCACTTCAACGCTGTTTCCGCTGGGCTGTCCAGTAATGAAGATGGAGCAGAAGCAACTCTTGCCGGTCAAATGATGGCCTGTAAAAATGACATAAGCAAAGCTCAGACAGAAGCCAAACAGGTAAGTATAGACATGAAGCACTATGGGATTGCAGTTTGTTTTTGTGTTGTTTTGGTTTTTTTGAGAAGCTGCGTCACATTCTGCTCTGGCAATTGTTATAAAATGTTGAAAATATTTATTCTGCCACTCTATAGTACCTAGTACAACAAAATTCAAATATGTCGATTGCTAAATATTGATGATGATAGTGTAAGATGCTGTAAAATATAAAATATGTTTATAGGTTAATTGAAATTGTAAGTGCAATAAATGCTTTATTCTGTTCACACCATTGTATGGAATATTTGAGGTTAGTCGATCTGTTTTCATCTTTTGGCTGTTTTTATTGACATCATAAAGTTGAAGTCTTAGGTTTTAACAGGAAAACAAGGGCCGGCTCCGTGGCTTAGCGGTTAAGTGCGCGCGCTCTGATGCTGGCGGCCCGGGTTCGGATCCCGGGAGCGCCCTGAGGCACCACTTCTCCGTCCAACGTGAGGCCGAGTCCCACGTACAGCAACTAGAAGGATGTGAACCTATGACATACAACTATCTACTGGGGCTTTGGGGGGAAAAAACTGAATAAATAAAAAATCTTTAACAGGAAAACAAAAACGACTTCTACATGTCTATGCCCACCACACCTAGTTCTTAAAACCTGTTTCTGAAAATTTACAACATCCTCCTTAGAAGTTCTCTATCTCCCGTTTACCCCCTTTCCAGTCTTTGGTTTCCCTAGTCTGATTTCATCATTTTCAAAGGCTTATCAGTCTATTATAATGGTTTTCAAATTTGTTTAGATAATTGTGCAGCTTAAAGTCCTATGAACGAAGAGTTTTGATGGCAGAAAGAAAAAAATAGATATACACACACATACATTCCTTTATTTTTTTAATGGACTCGTCCTTAAAGATATATACTGACGTGTGTGTGTTTGCATATTAATCCTATTCCAGGTTTTCTATTATATATTTGCAACTTTTCATTCAAAGATGATGAGTATAAAAAAATTGTAAGAAATCAGTAGCATAAAAACTTAAAATCCTCTCAGTTTTCTGTTAACTTATTTTATATTGGGAAAAGTCCACCATTATTCAGTTTTAGAGGGCGGATACACCCATCTAGATCTTAGAATACTAGTTCATGGTTTTAAGGAACAGTGCTCAATTATATAAACTAGCATTAAATATCAGACTCCTAGCATTTAAATTTCTCTGTCAGTTTGCTTCCCTTTCTTATGTAATTTTATTTTTCATTGCTCAATACAACTTCTCTACGGTTAATTAGACAACGCTCTCAAATTACACACAAATACAAATATGGATACCTAGGTGGAAAGAAAGGAGACTAGAGTTGTGATTTCTAGCTTTCTATTGTGTTTTTAATTTAACCAGCTAATGACAATTATTCTTTGATAACAATTTTTGAACTCATTAATGTCGTATTTTCTAAATATTAAAAATATGGACTTAAATTGCAAATTGTTTAGTGATTTATGTTAAGTGTATATTGGTTTATACTCTGAGTAGTTTTTTAGGGAGAAAATATTGGAAAATGATTCATCTGTTGAGATATTAATCCAAGTGACCCAACAGTTCAATTTTCAAGGCTGGTGTCTCTTAAGCCAGTCTGAGTCTGTGGCTGTATAATCACTAGCACTGTCTGCCTCATACAGTCTGTTACATTTTCCTGGTACAGGCTCAGATGAAGTTGAAACATGCCCAACAAGAATTAAAGACTAAACAAGCTGAAGTTAAGAAGATGGATAGTGGCTACAGGAAGGATCAAGAGGCTTTAGAGGCTGTGAAGAAACTTAAAGGAAAACTTGAAGCTGAAATGAAAAAGCTCAATTATGAAGGTTTGCCTTTAAAGATATTAAATCATTAGCAGGTAGTGATTATTGATAGAAACCAGCTTAAATAAAGGAAATAGCAAGTAGGAAAATTTTTTTTCCCTATTAATGGGTATTGGTATAAGAAATGTTTGTAAATATAATCACAAAAATATCTAAGTATAAAACAGCCCTTTGTATTTTTGAAAACTCAGTACTGAGAATTTCCTGCTTCAGTCACTCTGAAGTGCCATTTAAAAACTCAAAAATGTCATTTGTATATTTCTACGTTAGTAGACATTCAATTCATATGTTGTTTCTTTCAAAATTTTGTTATTTTTGGAAATAATATCTACTTGACTCTCGATAGAAATTTGAGTGTTAAGCATGCTTTTTATTTAATACTTATCAGAATTTGAATTTTGCTTCTAGAAATGCTTTGGAAATAGAGGTTACTAATATTTTCCTTAAAACAGTAGAACATTTGAGTTTTTAGAACTTGGTTTCAATTTACTTATGATTTACTGTTCAGAAAACAAGGAGGAAAACCTTCTGGAAAAGCGCAGGCAGCTGTCTCGTGATATCAGTAGATTGAAAGAAACATATGAAGCTCTCCTGGCCAGATTTCCCAATCTTCGATTTGCCTACAGGTAAGAGATTTAAACCTTGAATTTTAACATAGTAATAACCAATATATATTTTTATTTAAGCTGGAAAGCAACCTAAAAATTTCATTGACATTAAGATTTTTGTATGAAAATTATAAGCTGCTTTTCCTTAATTGGTAGTTTTTCCTTAAACATTTATTGAAATGTTAAACAAGATATATTTTTATTTAAGGTGGAAAGCAATCTGAAAATTTAGTTAAGATTTTTATATGAAAATTGTTGTATGCTACTTTTCTTTAATTGGTTTTTTCCTTAAACAGTTATTGAAGTGTTTCAAATGTTGGCAGGGGACATTCTTGTGAAGTTTAATTGCTACTAATGCCACTAATCTTAAATTAAGACCAAAATGAGGGAAATTTAATCTCAGTCCCAAGTTTCTTTAAATTTATTCTATCATTAATATCTACATTAACATTTTATAATCTGTTTTACTACATAAATTTTTTCATTAAATACTTTCAGTAATATATGTATTACAAAGATTAGAACATCAAAGTTATTTTTGTTCATTGAAAACAATATATAATGAAAGATCTTTTGATTGATTTAAAAACAATAGCTGGCTAGTTAATCTGGAACATTTTTAAATTATTTAAAACTATGTGAGTCTTGGGGCTGGCCCTGTGGCATAGTGGTTAAGTGCACGCACTCCGCTGCTGATGGCCTGGGTTCGGATCCCGGGCATGCACCGATGCACTGCTTGTCAGGCCTTGCTGTGGCGGCGTCCCATATAGAGTGCCATATAGAGTGGAGGAAGATGGGCACGGATGTTAGCCCAGGGCCAATCTTCCTCAGCAAAAAGAAGAAGATGGGCATAGATGTTAGCTCAGAGCTGATCTTCCTCACCAAAAAAAAAAAAAAGAAAAAAAACACTATGTGAGTCTTTTGCTTTCAATGTAATGTGTTGTCAGAAAGAGCTCTTGACTAGTAAAGTACAACTTTTTCTATTTTATCATCTCGGGTTAATTTTTGTCAACTTTTCTATTGTAGTGATCCAGAGAAGAACTGGAATAGAAATTGTGTGAAAGGACTTGTAGCTTCTCTGATTAGCGTGAAAGATACTTCTGCAACCACAGCTTTGGAATTGGTGGCTGGGGAACGACTCTACAATGTTGTAGTAGATACAGAGGTAAATTGATTTTAAAGAAAATCTGTAATTGCTTGAAAAATCTTGTGCTGCTAGAAGAATTGGGTACTTTCTTGGTGTTTTAAGCTTCACTTTGCTTTTCTTTACAGGGTAAAACTATTCAGTTAATGACTTTTTCATTATATTTTTGATTAGATTATATTTGATTAACTGCATTCCAAAGGAAGAGTCATGCTTACTTGGGAACCCAGAGTGCATATTATCAATCTTAGACTTTTGGTTGCTCGGGCTAGTAGGCATTAGACATTTATTTGATTATGGATTCCTAAACTTGCACTCTTTCCATTTGAATGTTTTCTATCATCATCATTAATATTTTATTTTTTTATTTCAAATGCACAATGTTTTAGGTTACTGGAAAAAAGCTACTAGAAAAGGGGGAATTGAAGCGTCGATACACTATAATTCCACTCAATAAAATTTCAGCCAGATGTATTGCTCCAGAAACTCTGAAGGTCGCTCAGAATCTTGTAAGTCTTACTTATATGTTTTATCTGCATCTTTTTTTTTAATTAGAGGACATTCATTTTGGGGAACATAACCGTATCCAAAACCACAAAGTTTTATTAGGTTACCATGCTTAAAAAAGTTAAGATACAAAAACATAGAGTTGGCTTTTGTGAAATTAGATGGAAAGAGAATAGAAATGTTGGAAGACTAAAACTCCCTCTCATGTTTAAAAGTTGAATATTAGATTGTCTTTAAACCTTAAGTCATGGTGGTAATAAATATTAAATTTCTAATTTCGGAATAGTTAGAATTATAGAGCTTATAGATAAATACCAGAATTCTTGAGTTTTTTTCATGCCGGGCATACTTAAACTGCCTGTAGCAACAAGTGTTATGGAAGGTATCCATCAGTCTCATAGAGATGCTTCTCTCTTAGAGTTCTTGTAGCTTGCCTGCTGAGGTGGATCTAAACTAGTATGGCTACTAGTTTAAAAACAGATGAGTACAAGGAAATACATTTCACAGGCTACTATGGTTGTGTAATATTGGGTAAAAACTTGAAGCCAGTCATAACATTCAGCAGTGATATCAGTTTGTTATTAAGCAGGCATTCCAAGTGCATGAGTTGAAAAGATAGTTCTGTGAAATGTATAAATGCATTTGTAATTAAGATACTATATGGATATTAAGTGTACTTGCTGAAATTGAGAAGCCTTCAACGAAAATTATTTCAAAATACAGCTGTATTAATATGTATACTATCAGAAGGATGATGAGTACAGAGTAATTGAAAGATGGTATTTTTCGTTAGTACTTCCTTTACTTTGAACAGTCACCCTTGGGTCTTAGACGGCTTTGGAAGTACTTCAGCCTTAGGTCAAGTCCCAGTGTTGAAAGTAAATTGGGATTTCAATTAACAGCAAAAATACTTCCGCCCAGATCCCTTAGCTAGACCCGTTGAATGGTAGCTGCTGTTAGAGGACAATACTGAACATATGTTACTTAGAGCTGCCTTCATTGTGATTTCTGCTGCTGCTATTAAGCTCCATAAAGGTGCTTAGTTCTAAAAAGATGGGCAGAGGTAGACATTATAAACACAGGTTGAGAAGAGACAGTTGGATCAAAATAAAGGACTGAGGGATTTTTTTTTTTTTTAACTTTCAATTATTAGTTGTGTTTTGTTTCTGTAACTAGCAGGTGGCTGCCCTACCATGGTTAATTTGAATGAAAAAGTATTCACTGTGGAACAACCAAATTACTAATAATTGAAACAAAACATTTTATGTAATTATGTTGATCCAGAAATTGCTGTACTTTAATGAAGAATGTGTGTCCAAACAGTCCATTTTGGATTTAGAAACTTGGTAGTGTCTCCTGCTTGGTAGAAATTCTCATAATGCTTAGTACTTTAGCCAAATACTTAGCTAAATATTTTACTTATCAATATATCTTTCACTGTTTAAACTTGAAATTGTTTCTTTCCAAAGCTGTTGAGTTTTCCATAGCATTTTAGAAAGTCAAAAGGAATTATAGTGCTAGGTAAGTATTACTTAAATTCCTACTGTAGCAGTTCTTACTATTTTATAAAATTTTTGAAAGGAAAGGCATTATGTATTATGACATATCTGTTTTTTTCCCACAGGTTGGCCCTAACAATGTTCATGTGGCTCTTTCCCTGGTTGAATACAAACCGGAACTTCAGAAAGCCATGGAATTTGTCTTCGGAACAACCTTTGTTTGTGACAATATGGATAATGCAAAAAAAGTGGCCTTTGATAAAAGGATAATGACTAGAACTGTAACTCTAGGAGGTGAAGTATTTGATCCTCATGGGACATTGAGTGGAGGTATGTTTTATATCATTTTGCCCTCACAGTTCTGTATGGTGAATAGGATGGGGGTTTTTTTTTTTGAACAGTAAATAGTGGGGTTGGAATAACTTAATCCAGATTGAGTCTTCTTTTGAATATCTACTATGTGACAGGTACTTAATAATACTGAGAAATGATACAATGTCACAGCTCTCAAGGAACGCATAGTCTTAGTAATTAATCCTATAGCTTTTTTAATTCATCTCAAGTAAGTCTATTTCTGTTTATTTTCTCTTGCTTTTTGCCCTATCAGGATATTCTAGTCACTAGGAAATGAAGTCTTTTTATTCAGTATATTTTTAGCTTAACTACCCACTTCTCCTTCAGGAAACATGTTAACTTCTCATTTGTGTATATGCCACTGCTTCTGTCAAAAGTAAAACAAAAAATTAAATCTGCCCTTGAGATGGTGCTTTAATGCCTTAAGAACGAATTCCTAGATGATGATCATATTCTTTTTGTTCTAATATTTGCTACATTGAATTTCCAGATCTGTATCAAGTGATCATGTAAGAACAAACACTGAATAGCACTTTGTGTACCAGGCAATGTTGTAAGACTGTGCTGTCCAATACAGTAGCCACTAGCCACACGTGGCTCTTTACATTTAATTAAGATAATTAAAATTAAACAAAAAAATAATTTTCCTCACTTGCACTAGTCACATTCAAGGGCTCAGTAGCCACACGTGGTTAATTGATAACTAGACAATGCAGATATAGAACATTTCTATAATTCTATAAAGCCCTATGCTAAGGGCTTTAAGTATTTAACTCATTTAATCCTTATAGCAGTTATGAGGTAGGCATAATACTATCATCTCCAATATACAGTTGTAGAAACTAAGGTACAGAGTGCTTAAAATAGCTTCCTGGTAAGTGGCAAAGCTCAGAATTTGAATTCAAATCAGTTGTCTGATTTCAGAGTTTGCGCTTTTAACCAAAGCAAGAGGCTCTATAATGCCTCTTGAGATAGCAAATGACTTAATTTCTTTCTAAGCCAAGAAAACATGAGCCAATGAAATGAAATCCATGATCAAGTTCCCTAGTACACAGTAAGATGACTAGTATCTGCAGTTGGAAGATAAAGAGAGACCAAATATGTCTAAATATGTAAAACAAAAGAAACTTTTTAGATTTCATTGATTTGGATGTTCTTGAAGTTCCTATTCTTAAGGGATGGCAAATATGTAATCCCATATCATGTCAACAGAGTGCTCGCAATAGCATTGCTAATTGACCTTCATGTTCTCCCATCAAACCTATAGAGTTTCTTGCCAACATAACACCTGAGCCTGTTACTTCCAGACAATTATAGTTGCCTGTAAAGTGAAACCAGTTTACTCTGGTTTCTGACTCTGGTTTCTGACTCTGCTATATCAGAGTGAAGCCAGGTTATGATGTGGTAACAAACAGCCCCCGAATCTCAGTGGTTTAGAACAAGTTTATTCCGTCATTATGCTATATTAACTGTAGATCGTTTGTCCCTGTTCCATGTTATTTTTGTTCTGGGACCCAGGCTGAAGGAGAAACAGTCCCTACTTTGAACATGCTTTTCTCATGAGAAAGGGAAAATAAATGGGGAATTACGTGCTGCCTCTTCAAGCCTACTTTCAGAAGAGGCACATTTCCCATTGCATTGGCCAGAGCAAACCCCATGGCTAAGCCCAATGTTAGTGGGGAGGAAAATGGGCCTTGGAGAGATGGACCCAGTAGGCAGGGGCAGTAATTATTTTGAATAAATAACCTACCACATCCACTTAAAAGTATTTATTATCAAATATGTATGTCCTAAGATTCAAATGATGAAATAAATTCTGTAGCTTCATAAGCTCACTGTAAAAGATTTGCTATTGAATCATTTCAAGTGTAATTCTCTTAAACTTTTTATTGTTTACTAAATATGTGGTAACTTAATCCAAGGCCTGTTTCAATTTGCCTCTATCAGGTGCTCGGTCCCAGGCAGCTTCTATTTTAACCAAGTTTCAAGAACTCAAAGATGTTCAACATGAGCTGACAATCAAGGAGAATGAGCTACGGGCGCTAGAAGAGGAATTAGCAGGTCTTAAAAACACTGCTGAAAAGTAAGACTTCTGTAGATGAAGCTGTAGTTTTGAATTTTTTTGTCAAAGATTTGCATGGTAGAAAATTTACTTTTATTTAAAAAAATACAATTTCGGACTTTTTTCATAATGCCTTTGGTTTTATTTGAATAAATTATGAGTTGATAACTTGTTTATCAGTTATTTAATTTTTTTCTGATAAAAATAATGTCTTTGTTATAAGAAATTAGGGAAAGCTAATTAAACAAAAAAATCAGCCAAATATTCCCCTTTCCCTCCTGAGGTATACTGTGTTAAGATTCTGCTGGGATTGATGGGGAAACCCGTAGATACTCTGGAGGTTGATACCAGAGGATACTTGAGTCCTTGATTTGAAATGATGACACAGCATAGCATTGATCAGATGTCTACAGTAAGTTTAGCAGCATTGTGGCTGTCCTCTAGATATTGAAGATCACTGGGTTGCCTGTGGAGGAGGTAAACAAGTTGATGTCAGAAAGTCATGGCTAAAATTATAGTGTTTCCTTACAGTGTGGGTGTAGATTAGTATGTGTGTGTACCTTTCAACATTACTTCTGTTTGTGTATGATACAGCTATATACATATGTACATTTTTATGTTTTCAAACTTGGCATCATACTGTTTAACCTCTTTTTGTCACTTGGCATTAGTCACTATTGAGTGCCTTCTATGTGCCAACTACTCTTCTAGGAGCTTGGGATACAGCAGTGAATCAAACAAATCTCTTCCTTCATCTTGTTGTCATGCGCACAGTTGGGGAGACAGACAATAAAGAAAGTTAAATTGGTAAATATATGTTAGATAATACTGAGTTCTAAGAAGAGAAAAGTAAAACAGGAAAGGAAATATAAACTATCCAGGGCACAGAGGTGTTGAAATTATAGATTGGGTGCCAGGGAAAGCCTCACTGAGAAGATGCCTGTGGAATAAACACCTGAAGGATGAGAGTGAACTCGCCATGTGGTTGTCCAGAAGAGCCCTTACTTGCTTTAAAAGCTTCAGGAGTATAAATGCCACAAGCTGACAAAGTACATTATTTGAAAGTTTAATTGTAATTTTTTCTAGTCCCTCTGAACATGGCAAATGGGAACTGAGATAAAAATAAAATCAAATATTTTATTCAGAATTCACAATACGGAATAAAGGTAAAAAAAATAATCTACAACTTTGAAAAATGATTTTTTAAAAAATTTTTTGTTTATTGCAGTAGCATTGGTTTATAACATTGTATAAATTTCAGGTGTACATCATTATACTTCTATTACTGCATAGATTACATCATGTTCACCACCAAAATACTAATTACAACCCATCACCACACACATGTGCCGAATTATCCCTTTCGCCCTCTTCCTTCACCCCTTCTCCTCTGGTAACCACCAATCCAATCTCTGTCTCTAGTGTTTGTTTGTTGTTGTTATTACCTACTACTTAATGAGTGAGATCATACAGTATTTGACCTTCTCCCTCTGACTTATTTCACTTTGCGTAATACCCTCAATGTCCATCCATGTTGTCACGAATGGCTGGATTTCATCGTTTCTTATACCTGAGTAGTATTCCATTGTGTGTATATACCACATCTTCTTTATCCATTCGTCCCTTGATGGGCACTTAGGTTGCTTCCAAGTCTTGGCTATTGTGAATAACTGAAAAATGATTTTTTTTTGTAAATTTTTAGCATTCATCTTTTGAAATTATCAAAGTTTAGAACAGTACCAAGACTTTTTTGGGACACAACATATGTGGAAGAGATTATCATAATCATAAAAATGCCCAGTTTCAAACATTATATACATGTAAAGCCTGCATTTTACCTTCATTAACATAAATTACCCATAAAGTGAATAAACTTTTTCTGTGAGAAAGATGCAATAAAATTTCTCTGTGATATAGAGCCCTGGCAAGGCAATGAGTTTGTAGTCGCATTTGGCTTAGAACTGTTAACTTTGTTCAGCAGTATTGGGTCATTTATTTTGTAGAATTGTCTTGTGGACTAATTGTGGCACTGAGGTCAAGGAAAGAAAATAGATTAAATTTTGAAAAATGTGAGAGTGGAAGGGTCAACTAAAGCCATTCTTTCATAGACCATATCAGGAAAATAGTTTATATCCTTTTTCAGATTTCTACACTCCACATTTTTAAATGAATTGAAAAATGACTTTAAGATTACAGTTTTAATTGCTGCCAAACACTCTCAGGCAAGAGTACTTAGGGGAGTGTTTACGTTTTATAAGTTGCTTCTTTTTTCCTCAAACCTCATGGACTTCTAGTGACAAGCTACCTTGTGAATTTATTATAACTTGAAATTTCACTGCAGCTGAATTAGCTAAATACCTTCCAAAGAAATAACTTGAAGCAGCCAGAACTGGGGTAGAATTACAGGGTTTGCAAGAAAAGTGCATTGCAAATGTTTATATTCGCTACTGTGCCTTTTAAACTATCAGTTTCATTACAAAATGTAGGGAACATTATTATTTTTTTAACATTTGAAAATGGGGATTAATAGATAACCAAATTTTTGAAATTTCATGTAATTGTTATGTATTATTAATCTATTTGGGTGGTGGAGAGCTGTTGTGGAGTTTTTCTTTTTGGTAAGGATCAGTAGGAGAGATTATTTTTAAGGAAACCTATTCATTCAAGGTATTTTTAGTGTTTTCCAAAACTGAGAGTATTTGCATGTATAGTTATTATTGGTCTTGGTCATTTAGAGTTGTTTACCTTCACTGACCAAATCAGACTTGATTTAATTGATGCCTCAGAAACGTGAGAGTCATCAAAACTATTCTTGTAACCAGTGGCATCTTATATTGTTCATGTTGTGTGTGAATTTATTTTAGGTAAGACCCTGTAGTTTGAATGCATGTCTTAAACATCAGAAAAGTTGTGGTCATATATTATAAACTTCTCTTTTTCTAAGATATCGCAAACTAAAACAGCAGTGGGAGATGAAAACTGAGGAGGCAGATTTATTACAAACCAAGCTCCAGCAAAGCTCATATCACAAGCAACAAGAAGAATTAGATGCTCTTAAAAAAATCATTGGTAAGATAAAAACATTCTGTGCTTAATCTGTTTCTACTGATAACCTTACTTTAGGTATTAGAAAATCTCATCTTTACTATAAATTTATTTGAATTATTTTAAATATTGTTACTTATTACTTATTGTTGTTATTATTATTATTATTATTATATTGCCAAAGTTCTGCCCATTTGTAGCATTATACATTTCCACCAGTGGCATATGAAAGTTCTAATTTCTCCAAATCCTTTCCTTTCCAGACTTTTAAAATTCTCCAATCCGATTATTGTGAAGAGATAGCACATTAGCATGTTAATTTGCATTTCTCTGATTACTGGTGAAGTTGGGATCTCTTGTCTGTTCCTTCAACTTCTTGGTTTCTACTTCTGGGAATTTTCTGTTTATTTCTTTTGCCCATTTTTCTGTTGGGTTGCTCTTGGTTGGTTTCTATTGTTCCTGTACTTAAGAGTTCTGATTTCTTATAGGTTACCTGCATTACAAATATCTTTTGGCTTATATGCTTTGCTTTTAACTTTATGTTTATAATTTTGTTATACGAAGTTTTCTTTTTGTGTGTGTGTGTGTGAGGAAGATCGGTCCTGAGTTAACATGTTGCCAATCCTCCCCTTTTTGCTTGAGGAAGATTGTCCCTGAGCTGACATCTGTGCCAGTCTTCCTCTATTTTGTATACGGGATGCCACCACAGCATGGCTTGATGAGTGGTGTGTAGGTCTGTGCCTGGGATCCGAACCTGCGAGCCCTGGGCCGCCAAAGCAGAGCGCACGAACTTAACCAGGCTGGCCCCAAAAGTTTTTAATGTTTAATGTAAATCAATTTTTAGCTATCTCTGTCTCCAATTTTAAGAACTATCTTACAATTTTAATTAGAATTTAATTGTATATATTAGTTTTAATTTTTCTCAGACTTTAGGCTTTCTCACACCTATTTCCCCTCTAATATTTTTATTCTTTTTTTTTTTCTTTTATGGAATTAAAAATTTGCCTATTTCACTCACCTCCCACCCCTTGCCTCTTGCAGCCACCAATCTGTCCTTTATATGTGAACTTGGAGTTTTTTGTTGTTGTTAAGATTCCACGTATAAGCAAGATCATGCAGTATTTGTCTTTCTTTGTCTGACTTATTTCGCTTAGCATAATGCCCTCAAGGTCCATTCATGTTGTCACAAATGGCAAAATTTCCTTCTTTTTTGTGGCTAAATAATATTCCTGTGTCTGTGTGTGTATATGTATATATATACACACATATTATTTTATATGTATATATATATACCATATTATTTTTTTATTCATTCATCTATCAGTGGACACTTCAGTTGTTTCCATGTCTTTGCTGTTGTAAATAATGCTGCAGTGAACATGGGAGTGCAGATATCTTTTCAAGTTAGTGTGTTTCCTTTGGATAAATACCCAGAAGTGGAATTGCTAGATCATATGATAGTTCTATTTTTAAATTTTTGAGAAACCTCCATACTGTTTCCCATAGTGGCTGCACCAATTTGCATTCCCTCCAACAGTGCACAAGGGGTCCCTTTTTTCCTCATTTCTTGTTTTTTTGATAATAGCCATTCTAACAGGTATAAGATGATATCTCATTGTGATTTTGATTTGTATTTCCCTGGTGATTAGGGATGTTGAACATCTTTTCGTGTAACTGTTGGCCATCTATATTTCTTCTGTGGAAAAATATCTATTCAGATACTGTGCCTATTTTTTAATTATATTGTTTGTTTTTTTTCTCTTGAGTTGTGTGAGTTTTTTATGTATTTTGGATATTAACTCCTTATCAGATATATGATTTGTAAATATCTTCTCCCATTCGGTAGGTTGCCTTTTCATTTTGTTGATGGTTTCCTTTGTGGTGCAGAAGCTTTTTAGTTTGATATAGTCCCACTTGTTTATTTTTGCTTTTGGTGTCAAATCCAAAAAATCATCACCAAGACTCATGTGAAGGAGCTTATGCCTGTTTTCTTCTAGGAGATTTATGGTCTTAGGTCTTACGTTCAAGTCTTGATAATCCATTTTGAGTTGATTTTTGTGTATGGTATAAGATAGTGGTCGAATTTCATTCTTTTGCATATGGCTGTCCAGTTTTCCCAGCACCATTTACTGAAGAGACTGTCCTTTCCACCTTGTATATTTGCTCCTTTGTCATAAGTTAATTGACCATATATGCATGGGTTTTCTTTCTTGGCTCTTTATTCTGTCCCATTGATCTATGTGTCTGTTTTTATACCAAAACCATACTGTTTTGATTATTATAGCTTTGTAATATAGTTTGAAATCAGGGAGCTTGATGCATCTCCATCTGTGTTCTTTCTCAAAATTGCTTTGGCAATTCAGGGTCTTTTGTGGTTCCATACCAATTTTAGGACTGTTTGTTCTATTTCTGTGAAAAATGCCATTGGAATTTTGGTAGGGATTGCATTGAATCTGTTGATTGCTTTAGGTAATGTGGACATTTTAACAATATTGATTCTTCTAATCCATGAGCACAGAATATCTTTCCATTTATTTGTGTCTTCAGTTTCTTTCAACAGGGTCTTATAGTTTTCAGTATACAGGTCTTTCACCTCCTTGGTTAAATTTATTCCTAGGTGTTGTGTCCTTTTTGATGAAATTTTAACTGGGATTGTTTTTAAAAATCTCTTTCTGATAGTTCATTATTAGTGTAACAGATTTTTGTGTATTGATTTTGTATCCTGCAACTTTACTGAATTTGTTTATTAGTTCTAATCATTTTTTGATGGAGTCTTTAGAGTTTTCCATATATATAATATCGGAATATATATATATATATATCATCTGCAAATAGGGACAGTTTACTTCTTCCTCTCTGATTTGGATGCCTTTTATTTCCTTTTCTTGCCTGATTGTGCTGGCTAGGACTTCCAATACTATGTTGAATAAAAGTGGTGAGAGTGGGCAGCCTTGTCTTGTTCCTGATCTTAGAGGACAACCTTTCAGCTTTTCACTGTGTGTGTGTTGTGTGTTGTTTCACTCTTCTATTTCTTGAAAGAGTTTGAGGATTGGTGTTAATTCTTCTTTGAATGTTGGGTAGAATTCACCAGTGAAGCCGTCTGGTCCTGGTCTTTTGTTTGTTGGGAGATTTTTGATTACTGAGTCAATCTCCTTACTAGTAATCAATCTGTTCAAATTTTTCTCTTCTTGTTTCAGTCTTGGTAGGTTGTGTGTTTCTAGTAATTTATCCATTTCTTCTATGTTGTCCAATTTATTAGCATGGAATTGTTCGTAGTAGTTTCTTATGATCCTTTTTATTTCTATGATATCAGTTGTAATGTCTTCTCTTTCATTTCTGATTTTATTTATTTGAATTCTCTCTCTTTTTTTCTTGGTAAGTCTAGCCTAAAGTTTTGTCGATTTCCTTTATCTTTCAGAGAACCAGATCTTTGTGTCATTGATGTTTTCTGTTACCGTTTTAGTCTTTATTTCATTTAGTTCCACTCTGATCTTTGTTACTTTCTTCCTTCTTCTAACTTTGGGCTTTGTTTGTTCTTCTTTTTCTAGTTCCTTGAGGTGTAAAGTTAGGTTGTTTATTTGAGATTTTTCTTGTTTCTTGATGGTAGGCATTTATTGCTGTGAACTTCCCTCTTAGCACTGCTTTTGTTACTTTCCATAAGTTTTGGTATGTTGTATTTCCATTTTCATTTGTTTTAAGATATTTTTTGATTTCTCTTTTGATTTATTGCAGTGATATTCTGCAATGAAAAGTAGTAGAGGAAATTGTGAAGTCATGATTTTCAGGGTTTTATTTGTACCTAAGTCCTAACACTAACAGTTTATGTTAGTGACAGAAACATGCTCATTCTATCTTGGTTTTTAATTTTCTTCTTCATAAATTTAGAGATAATATTTTTCCTATGCTTCATCCTGACATGTTCTCAGGATATTTCTCTACTTTAATGAGATTCCTTAAATAAAAATAAATGAGCAAAGAACACAAAGTAAGCTTATTTATAAAGAAATTGTAAGCTTTCTGGCAACTAAAATAAAGGAAGAATACCTTAGTTATACTCTTGGTGCTGGTTTTAGGAAGCATACAGGTGTATTAAAAAGATAGTCTGTGATCTTTTTAATAAGTTGTTTCAAAACCTTGTTTAAAGTAGACAAGTTGTAGTTAAAGTTTATGTTACTCAGTTTCATATGGTTATCAGGAAATAGTTTGTTTATAGATCTTTAGATAATTCAAGCATGGCTCTTAGGCAGGATCTGTGTTGCAAGATACCATTTCTAGAATAAAATTGGAACAGTTAAATTTTTTAAAACTCTAGCCTCTAACTTTGCAGACTATTCTAGTAAAAGTTGAATTTATAAGCCATTATGTAACTGTTAATAGTTGGAGGACTTCATTTAGCCACATTTGCCTACTTTATGATGCAGAGGAAAGTGAGGAGACCTTAAAAAACAGTGAAGAAATTAAAAAAAAAGCAGAAGAAAAATACGAAGTATTGGAGAATAAAATGAAAAATGCAGAAGCTGAAAGAGAGAAAGAACTGAAGGATGCTCAGAAAAAGCTGGATTGTGCCAAAATGAAAGCAGACGCTTCTAGCAAGAAAATGAAGGAAAAACAACAGGTAATGACCTTTCTTGAAACGGAGCCAATCTTTCAACGTCAATCTCTCAAATGGAACCACCTTCAACGGAAGGTGGTAGAGCATCATTTGTTGGCCTTATTCATCAGTGTTCATCACAAAATCTAAAAGCAAGGTGTGCTTTTTAGAAAGTAAATTAGGCATCTTATTAAATTAGGCATCTTATAAGTTAAATTAAAATATGGTCTTCTCCGAAAACCCTGTAATTGAGTGTCATATCATTGTGAGTAAGACTTGCATTGGCTTGCTAATTTTGGAGAAAGATCAAAAGTTGTCTTTTCGTAAATGCTTCATTCAAGAGTGGACCAAAGCTCATATCATGTAGTGGGGCTCTGTCATATCAGAGATTCAGTGTTGGCACTTCCATTTGGTGATCATGTGTGTGAATGTAGACTATGAAAGAATGATGTAAGACAAAGCATGTTATATTTACAAAGTTCCATTCAGTTGTAGACTGGGGGTATCTGATTATTTCTTTTGGATAGTGCCTGCTAGAATTTGAATGCAGGTTTTTTCAGTCTCCAAAGGCTATGCTCTGAATCACTGTTCTACTTTTCTTCATAGTTGTTTTTTTTTTAACCCACCTTATTATTCTGTCATTAAATAGCTGTACAAAGTATTTTCTACTGAACTAAAAGCTATAATGATAAGGAAGAAAATTGAGAAACTAACTTTTTGACATGGAATAATTGTGTGTTAAAAAAAGGCTTTAGCTCTGCTAATTTGTCTATTATGTAGAATTCTATATTATTTTTCTCTTTAGGAATAAAAGAATAAAGAAAATAGTTTATGCAAAGTTCTTTGAACCCATAAAAGTTGTACATACATTTGTCATCATCTTTTTTTAAGTATAGGAAAATAAATTTCCTTTCCGCTCCCTTCTTCTGGGGAAGCAGCTTACATGTATTTTTGGTAGTTGAGTAACTAAGCTGTGGGTCTTACTTGCATGAGAATCTTACTAATTTTGTTGACCTGTACATATTTATTTTTCAGTAGTTAATAACCTGTTGATTACCCAGATACTGTGTTTCTTATAGGAAGTTGAAGCTATCACTCTGGAGCTAGAAGAGCTCAAGAGAGAGCATGCATCCTATAAACAACAGCTCGAAGCTGTAAATGAAGCTATCAAATCCTATGAAGGTCAGATTGAAGTAATGGCAGCTGAGGTGGCTAAAAATAAGGTAAGATTTACTTACTGTATTGGAGAAATTACAAATGTTAATCTACTTATGAAATGTTGACTTGAAGATGTTTGACTTTAGAGGTCTCGCTCTCTTCACTCTTATCATGATAATGATGGTCACCAATCTAGAAAGAGTCCTGAAATAATATTACTAATTTTTCTAGTCCAGGTCTACTCAAGACAAAAACTGCACAGTAGTTTGAACAGGCAAAGTTTAACTAAAAAAGTATTAACTGTAATAGGAGTTTGGAATGATGTGAAATTGATCACTAAGGGATAAAGAGAACTCTAAAGAATATAGGAACAACAGATACAGGGAATAGCCAATATTACCTGTAGGGCTGAGGCCGTGCACCCGTGGAAGGAACAAATCTGGAAAAGAGCCCTATTCCACCTGTAAGGCTGAGAACCTGATATATATATATAGTTGAAAACATAACTGTGGCCCATTGGTGGTGAAGTTTGCTGGAGTGCCAGGGGAAACCATCCATAGAGAAGTACCACATCGGCAGCACTCGCTGAGGAATATCCTTCTGGGACACCAGGGGAAACTGGACATAGGAAGGTTGCCCAGCCTATGGAGATACTGCAGAGCACCCCCTGCTGTGATGCCAGGGGAAGCCGTGCAAGCTGCTAGCCCCTGCACATGACAGGCTTACCTTTGAGAAAAGCACATCAGGACCAGGAGGTAGAGCCCCTTTCTTCTACAGGTCCCTACAGCATCCTTTACTGTTGAGGCTTAATATTGCAGCTGGTGAGGGAGAAGTGTTCTGATATCAGAAGCAGGGCAGTGAAGGGTGGATTTGGGGCTGAGGGGTTTTCAAATATTATGAAGACTTTCTGTTACCTGCAAATTGATGTTGTGGTATGTCTTTGTTACAGGTTGTCCCTCATGAATATTGGATATTCTGGATATCCTCTTGTCCCTTTCTGTGATTTTGACCTTGAATTCTGTTTATTTCATATTGTTTCTACTCCTGCTTTCTTTTTTGTTTTGATTGAGATACAATTGACATAAAATACTATATTAGTTTCAGGCGTACAACGTAATGATTTGATATTTGTGTGTATTCTGAAATGATAACCACAAAAGTCTAGTTAACATCTGTCACCATGCATAGTTCAAAATATTTTTTTCTCATGATGAGAACTTTTAAGATCTACTCTTAGCAACTTTCAAATATTCAATACAGTGTTATTAAGTATAGTTACCATGCTGTACAAAATGTACCTACTTTTGTTTGTGATATAACTTTCATTTTTTAAGTTTTCTGTTATGTTGCTATAGATACTGTTTTTGTAAGTAAGTCTATATCATTGATTTTCGTGTTAATTAAATGTATGTAGCTTTTAACAGGGGAGTTCCACTCATTTACCTACATTGTGGTAAAGACTGTTTTTGCCTTGCTTGTGTCATCTCCTGCATTTTCTGTCACGTTTTTCCCTTCAGATGATTGTTTTAATCCTTGTAGCATGCAGTGGTTTGGAAAGTAGGTCTTTCCTCTTTGATTCTATTCATGGTGAAATTTAAGTTTTTTTATTTTTAACACATTGTTTATCAAATAACTTTTTAACTACTCTTTTTTCAAGATAAGGGATCGAAATCCTTCTTACCTTTGTGTTGCTGATTAAATTTTCTACAGTACAGATACTGTAGAAACTACAGTTTCTAGTTTACCTCCAAAGTAAATTGTAGTTTTAAAAAATATTTTTGGTTTCCTTCTGATTTGTTATCTTTTAATCTCATATATTTTTCATCTCGTTCCTCTGTATTTTCTACTGTCTTTCATGGACATCATAATGTAGAATTTTAAAAAATTAGATGTGTTTCTAAAGAGAAATGTGAAAATAAAATAAGTCACTCCTTCTTTGATCTAAATAACGATAAAATCAAAATGTACATATTTCTGTAAAGAGGGTTTCGAGTTCTCTTTATGGAAACTATAACATGGATCACTTAGTTTTTAAAGATTGTTCTTTCAGGCTCTACATTCTAAATTGTTTCCCTTTGCTGATAAGAGTGGCTAAGGACACTCCCAGGGAGCTAAGAAAAGAAACTGCCTACTGACTAATTAGGTTCAGACAAACAAAACAAAAATTTCATTTCTGTGCAATCTTAAGTGACAGATTTCCTATGTTTTTTCCTACCATGTAAAAAAGATTAAAACAGCCACACCTACAATGCAACTTTTAAACTCTAGGCATGAGGGAATCTTTTTCATAAACATATTTTTGTCAGATACAGTGTTAGTAATAAACCTGTGTCTGTTATTTTTCCCTTGGTTAATGTCACCAGAGTATTTTTCACTTTCTTTTCTTGTTCTTCAAAAGTTTTAAAAAGCTAAAATATCTTTGGGTGTTTTAGATGATTGTCATGATTTATCATTCTTCTGGAAAAGACCTCTAATGACACAAACTAAATATTATAAGGAAATTAAAGCTCTTTGAGCATGTTCAATAACCTAACGATAATGTCAAGTATTCTTTATTACTCAAGATTATCTTGTTTTCTAATGAGCATGCCTAAAAAATTCCTAAATTTTTACTGGTACTTTTCATCACTTACAGAGATACATTCTTTCTCAGAGTCTTTTTTAGCAGGTTGTTCTCCTTCTTTGTTTCCCCCCTACCTAAATGTAAGTTGAGCTAGGTCTTTTTGTTTTTAGACATTTGTGTGAGTTTGTGACCATATCTTTAGCAGAAGAACTGTAAAGATCTAGGATGAGGCAAAGGGCTTTGTGGGGGGCAGCGGGGAGGGCGGTAGACTAAACCCCAGCTGTAGTTACCGCTTTGGAGGTTGAGCAGCTTCAACCTTGGGAGGTAGGGGGATAGTAAAAGTCAGAGCAAGAGGTTTTTATTTATGTCACAGATGTTTATCTCTTCAAAAAAGTTTCTGTTCCTCTTCTGTTTCTCTGTTTGGACCCCTGTGCTAGGACCAAACACTATGACCTTCCATTGCCGCTGGTCAAGTCCTTATGGCGTACATCTATAGAAGGGAAAAGGAGCAAATCCCAGCCTACCTTACTTCTACCCCTGTTCTTTGCACCTCCTAATAATTGTCATTTGGAGGTCTGTCAGATTATCTTCTTGTTAACTACCCAGAAATACCACTTTTTGAGAGACCTCACAGGTCAGATTCCAGTAGTCTCTCCTCCCCCTAGTTGATCTCGGCTACACTGTATCCAGTAGAAACTTCGTTGCTTCCAGTGTGAAAACTGCATCCCACCCCCTTTTTCTAGTGGTGATACAAGTTTTCTCCCATGTGCAAATTCATGAGTCGTTTTAATGGGGATATAAAATGTAGAGGGTTAGGTGACCAACTGTGTGGTCACATAGCCATCTTGCCCAGAAGTCTGTTAGATGATCTTTTAGTAGACTAAGAATATCTCCATACTACCTTGCTATATATTGTCTTCTAATTATTTGTTTCAGGATTCAGTAAATAAAGCTCAAGAAGAGGTGACCAAGCAAAAAGAAGTGATAACAGCCCAAGACAATGTAGTTAAAGCTAAATATGCAGAAGCGGCAAAATATAAGGAGCAAAATAATGATTCTCAGCTTAAAATTAAGGAATTAGACCACAACATCAACAAACATAAACGGGAAGCTGAAGATGCTGCTGCGAAGGCACGTTTGCATTGTTCGTTTTTACCCTTAATCGAATTTTTGCTTCTGGGTTGTTGAAATATTCCAGTAAACTGCTTGATGAAGAACTTAGTGCAAATGGCAAAACTACCATGTAACATAATTTTGAGGCTTACTGCTATGTTAAGTGCTTCTCAGCAATGCTCATTTTCACCAGATGGCACAAATATCTTGCTTTTAAATTTAATTTCCAGTGTTTATTCCCATCTGTAAGATGTTTTTACCAAATATTTAGTGGTCTCCCATGGAAATGACTGATTTTTATCCCCAAATGTTCGTAGAACTAGTTATTAATGTACTAATAGTAGTAATATCTATATTCTTTACCTTATTGTAAATTGAATTTAAAGAACTCACAGAAATATATATACAGGCAACTTCTAAAATAAGGACTTAATTAACTTCTGGATGTCCTTATGAGGATCAGTACAGTCAACTTCTTGGCAAAACATCAGATTTCAAATGAGGCTGCAAAAAAGATCTTTTTGAGGTTACCTACAGTTTTTTGGTCTCTTTTAAAAGTTTCTTCCTTTCATGTATCACAGTGCCTTAAGTACTTTAGAGAGAATACATGCTTTTGCAGAAATTCATTGCTTGGTTAAGAGACTGCATCCATGTGGTCTTAATAATTCACCCATCATGTTTTCTTATAGGTGTGTAACAGTTTGGTGCCTTTTAAATCTTTTTTAGCATCATAAAAGTACAGGAGATTTAACTTCATAAAGATCAGAACATATAAAACAGTCTCCCCATCCTCTAAAAGAGACATGAGTGCTTTTTTCAGGTTCATTACTTGGTTTAAAAAACATTTTTTTGTGGCCACATCCTAATATCCTAATATTTTATTAGTATTGATTTCCCATTAGCATAGTAGCCCAGTGTTAGTGGACTCATTGACATATTACCAATGCTAATATTACTGTTAATAGTTTTTTTGGTAATTGAAAGTGCTGGTGTTGGTGATTGCTAGAGGGTTTTATTTACAGCCAAGGTAGTAAAAAGAGGGACTTGCAAGTGGAACTGCTAAAAAGTCAAAGATTATTTGAAATACATAGTTTATCAAATATTTATTTCATACCGATTACCATTATACTGTGCCGGGCACTGAAGATATAAGTATGAGAAACATGTACACAGAATGACTTCATAGAGCTTATAGGTCAGTAGGAAAGACAGCCTAGGAATGGTCATTGTACATTGGAGCCTAGAGGTGAGACCATACCCATGGAATTAATAAGGATAAGCAAATTCACAAGGATTAGATTCCACCAGTCAGAACCAACCTTAAACAATTCTAGTAGAGGAAGGTCTTCCTTAAGCACTGTGATTTAACTTTTTCATCAGTTTTATTATATGAAGAACTATTTTACTTTGCCTTGTCAAAAGAGGGTGGTGGGGTATAGAGTCAACATTTAGGGCTATTTTTTGCCTAGATTATAATTCCGAGAAGATTTACTAGATATCAGTCAGTAGATTAGGCTTCCACAATTTTACCAAATCTATGATGTTAAGTAATCCTATAAGAATTTTAATTTTCACAAGTTTTTTTTTTTTTTTTTGTGAGGAAGATTAGCCCTGAGCTAACATCCGATGCCAATCTTCCTCTTTTTGCTGAGGAAGATTGGCCCTGGGCTAACATCTTTGCCCATCCTACTCTACTTTATGTGGGACACCACCACAGCATGGCTTGACAAGCGGTGCATGAGTGCGCACCTGGGATCCGAACCTGCAAACCCCAGGTCGCGGAAGTGGAATGCGCGCACTTAACCGCTGCGCCACCGGGCCGGCCCCACACAAGTTGCTTTTTGAAACAATAGATTGAATTTGGTAAAATCTGGAGCCTCATCTGACTTATATTTCATTCTAATAGAGATGTTTTACATATTCTTTGTAAAAATTTCTCCGAGTTGGCTCTTATTATAATGCCAAAGTAATAGGAAGATCTTTTTCTATACAATCCCTTATTTCTTGATCCTATCCTCCAGTTAAAAATATTTATACTTACTCAAATGAGTCATTGTGGGGTTTTTCTCCAAAATGTTTGATTTAAAATTAGTAAATATTTAAGAAACTGGTTTTTATATGTAGGTTTGTAAGCAATGATAGATCTTTCTATTGTATGTGGTAGGTATCCAAAATGTTGAAAGATCATGACTGGATTAATGCAGAGAAACACCTCTTTGGGCAACCCAATAGTGCCTATGATTTCAAAACTAACAACCCAAAAGAAGCTGGTCAGAGACTGCAGAAGTTGCAAGAAATGAAGGAGAAACTAGGAAGAAATGTCAACATGAGAGCTATGAATGTACTGACAGAAGCTGAAGAGCGGGTAAGTCGTGTTCCTGTGACTCTGGCCGCTTCAGGACGTGAGTAGCATTGATGGCTCATATGACCCCTGCAGCAATTATTAGAGTCAGCCTTTTGCTCGATGCGCTTGATAACTGTTTTCTTTGTTTTCCCTTTCTCCCTTTTCAGTTCTTTCTTTTCTTATTTCATTCTTTTTGTATCATCAGTTGTTTATGTGTTCTGTAGTAGCTTGAATAACTTTTGCACTGGCTTTGCCCTTTGCCATAAACGTTTTCTCCTCTTTTCTTATTCTTTTTTTTTTTTTGATAATTTTATTTATTTATTTTTTCCCCCAAAGCCCCAGTAGATAGTTGTATGTCATAGCTGCACATCCTTCTAGTTGCTGTATGTGGGACGCGGCCTCAGCATGGCCAGAGAAGCGGTGTGTCCGTGCGCGCTGGGGATCCGAACCCGGGCCGCCAGCAGCAGAGCACGCGCACTTAACCCCTAAGCCACGAGGCTGGCCCTCTTATTCTTGAAGTAAATAAAAATAACGCTTTTTGATAATGTTAACTCCTCACATTTCTATCATTTCTTTCACTTGCCTTGAAAGGCTTTGAAAAATAGGGTATCCTGCTGTCTACCTTCTCATCAGTCGCGCCATAACTGCTGTCTTCCTTTTGACTCTTGCGTATACTGGAATCATTGTATAAGTAATGACTGAAATTGTTATATACATAACCACTATTTTCCTACTCTGTAAATCCAACAGCATCTTCTTGGTTTTAACGCTCTCAGTCACTTGATAATGTTATCCATCTCCCCTACCCTGACAAACTTTTAAAGTCTGCCATGTGACTACAAAACTCCAGAGGGGAAAGCAGTCCCTATTCTTGACGGCCCCATAGGAAATAGCAGTCTGAATAATTTTATATTATGCCCTATACCTTCAATTCTGCAAAATTCTGTTTGAATTTGCATAATAGAGTTAATGAGAGCTCTGTAGAAGTGATAGTACTTATGAGCTCAAAATTGTTATTGACATTAGTATCTACAAAGAATCTGTATTCTATTAGATACCAAACAGGCTAATAATGCATGTGTTGTAATCTCTATAAAATGTTCCTGCTGGTTTTCATTCTCCATTAAAGGTTTGCACTATATGGCATATTTGTGTAAGGAAATCTTTGGTCTGCATTTGAGCTGCATAACATCACGAAACTTGTTCACTTTTACTTGATTGCCTTTATTAGGTAATGATACCTTGTTATGATATTTTTTAAAAAGAATTCACCAACTCTCATCTCCTTACCAGAGAGGAAAGCTCTATTTTTGATCAGCAGATGGTCTTTTGTTTTATTTTTTGATGTATTTTATGTCTGTCCACATTAGAAACTACATGGACTTATGGAAAGAATAAGATAAAAATGTGGAGAGGAGGATTTAGGAGCTTGGCTGTGAAGGAGAAGGGACAGCAACAAAGCTAGAAGACTGGCTGGAGTTTTTAAGGGAGAATTTGAAGCCTCCTTGAAATGTGAGGCTTTGAGGAGAAATGAGTTGAGGATTTTTAGAAAGTTCTGCTGCTACTCATGGTATAGTTATTCCTTGGCAGCCTCCCTCAAAATTTTTTTCAGTAAATTTCTACATTAACCAGGGAAGGTCACTCTGAAGATGCTATGTTTGAGCTGAAACTTATGAGGCACCAGTTATGTTAGACATGGAGAAAGAGCATTCTGGGAAGAGAGAACAATTCAGGGACCATAAGGCTACAATGAGCTTGTTATGTTCAAGGAACTGAAAAAAGACCGTGTGGCTGGAGCCTGGAGAGGAGGATGATGCCAAAAAGTGAGAGATACATAAGGATAAATATGTAGGACTTGCACATCAGGGTGAAGAATTGAAGTTTTATTTGTGTCACTGCTAAGACTGACCTTAAGAAGAAGAAAGCATGCAGGGCTACTTTTGAGTTTATATATGACACATTTTCCTTTTTTGCCTTGGTTGCTAGGAAGACAAGGGAAACTTAGTGGAGTCAGAATATTTCAGGAGCTTATCTCTATAAGTTCTCAATTATAGTAATTGAATTTTACATGTAGATGATATATTTTCTTTTCCTATAATTTGGTTTACATTATAACTCTTAATTCAGTGTATCTTTTTGGTAAATAAGAGTATATATATTTTATATAAAAATAATGAAACTTCTTTATTCCTGACTAAATTCTAGAATATAAAGAAAATTTTATAGTTTCCCAATTAAGTATGCTTTTTGTCTTACTAGTATAATGACTTGACGAAGAAGAAGAGAATTGTAGAAAACGACAAATCCAAAATCCTTGCAACTATAGAAGACCTTGATCGGAAGAAAAACCAGGCCCTAAATATTGCTTGGCAAAAGGTATTTGAACCAAAAATATAATCATTTATTCTGTATGAGGCAAGGATGAAAAATATTGTCAGTAGATTTTTGCTCTTTAAGATGAATTTGAAATGGCTAATTTGTGTTTGAATGAGGCACATGGTCACCCCTTAATTAAAACCTCATATTCTTTTCGGACTTGGCTACTTCCGATTTGCAAAGGTAAGTTTGGGTCACTCCATCATACTCTCATAGTCTACTTCTCTGGTTCCTAAGTTATATTAAATTCCAACTTTCTAGATTTCTGCATTTTTCATTCTTAACCTTGTTTGCTAGGTCTGTGTTACCTTTAAAGGGGATACCGTTTGTCCTCTTTTCCTTCCCAGGAGATCAGAGGCTCTTCTATTTGGAAGAAACCTTAGATACTGTCCAATATCTGCTGTACCCCACTCACCCTCTGCTTGAAATTGGAAGCAATCTGATTTTCACACTGGGGGAGCTCTGATTGTCAGAAAACCTCTCCCAAGCACCCCTTCAGTTGTCATCTCCTTGATTTCTCTTGCCCAGCTCAGAGGTCAAATATTAGTTCTAACAACATTTCTATAGCAAGGCTGGTGTATTCTTTACCACTTACAAATTATTAATTGCACATCATAACTCATAAATATTATGCATTCCGTAGGTTTTTAGCAAAGCATTTTGTACATGTTAGGTTAATAATTATGTTAGTTAACACGTATTAAGCAGTTACTCTCTTAATTATCTTACACGAATCATCTTAAAACAATTCTATAACTTTGATACTTATTATCCCTATTTTATAGATGAAGAAACCAAAGCTTAGAAAGATGAAATAGTGTGTCTAAGATCATATAGCCAAAAGGTGGAAAAACTGGTATTCTCTTTTCCTAAATTAGAACCAAAGTTAAAATTACCTTTTGTTGCTAACTGCTGTCACCCTTGTTGCCCTTTAATAATTGGGCAGTAAACAATGAAATGTAGTATTCTCTTTTACTGATCTCTTATTCAGCAGAATTCCAATTACCATTTTGTTTTGTTCTGTGACAACGTTGGCAGATTGGAAGGTTCTTTGCTATTGTTCTATTTCTCTGGCTGCATGTATTTGTTTCCTTTAGGATAACTCCTTAGCCTCTCAGCATGGAAATTTTTCTGTCTCTATCACAGCAAAAGACTGTTACTCAAAAGAGTCCAAACATAGTTACTGTGTTGTTTGATACTTTAACAAGCCTCTGGGATTTAACTGGGTACCTGGCGTCTTTTTCTCTTTTTAATTCTGTAGGAACTTTATTTTCAATAATGGCAGCACAATTATCCTTTTCAGTCATCTTGTTTTTCCTGCTCTGTGACTTATTTTCAGTGTTCCATCTCTCTATAATATCTTTTAAAATGCATGCAAAAAGTTGGCCCCGTTTTTCTTGTACAACTTGGATTTAACACTGGATCTGAGAGGTTTTGTGTCATTTTCTCCGTGGTTCCTGGATTTAGTGCAAGTACAAATTTATCCTTTAAATGGATTTTTCCCCAATTTCCAAGATTCTCCCAAGCAAGTAAATTTGAGTGCTTATTATATTTCAGGCACTATTCACATATTAATTTTCCCATTTAATCCTCACAATAACTTAACGAGGTAGGAACTATTATTATCAGCACTGTATACTTCCTTCTGGCATCAAGCATACTTGCTTTGCAAAGCCGGAGTATTGTGTTTTTTGTTTTTTTGTTCCCTTCTTAGCCTCATTGGATTTTCAAAATTTGATTGCATTTCATCTTTATATCTCTCCATGAATAGAATTCATTTCCTATCTAGGATAGGGCTATATTCTTCTCTTCCCATTAACCGGTAAATTTCTCTTTTCCACTTTGGAAGAGTTTCCACATGGGGTCCATCGTCATGTTTGGGGTTTAGTAACATTCCACTGTCTTAGTCCTGAGCTGCCTCTATCCTGCCTGGCCAAAAAATTTAAAAAAAGAAAAAGAACCTAGGGTGTTTATAAATACTATGATATCTTCCATCTTTCCCAAAAAAGACAGAGGTCCTCTCTCTATTGTGACAAACCTTGCCTAGCTCTGGAAATCTATCCCAGATAAAACAAAAACCTCTGTAGGATATTACTCAGCATGTGTGCAGTTGCTCTTAAAATATGCATTCCTTAGTAAATCCATATTCAGGAGTACTGCTTGTGTCTAGAAGATTTCCTTATTACTACAAATATTCATAAAAATATATTTGCACTTGAATTTTGTACTTGAATTTGGAGATTTCCCTAGAGAACACGGCTGTCAAATTCACTTGGATGTGTACATGTGTGTGTTTATATATACTCTCAAATTTATCTGCCAAACTCTTTAATGTTATTAATCATGTCTTTGAAGACAGATGGCTGAATTCTCGAATCATTGATCAAGTGTGTATGCACAAAAATTACTCAATTACAAGCTAGAATTAGGCCTAAATCTCTGTGTAATCTCCTACTATGTCTTGATGGGGATAGCCAAACAGCTTCTTGAGGCCTTTTCTCTTGGGGTCCAATCCTGTGCTTGTCCCTTGACACCTTAGCTTCTTTGGCTATGAGAAGAAGTATACAGAAAAGAACCGTTTGATGCCTTGGAACAGATGTGATTGTTTGATTTCATGCCTCCTTTTCTCCTAGATTTCACCCTGATCTTCTTAGGCTTTTTAAGGTTAGCTGATAACCACCAGTCAACAGAAAACAAGTTTTATAAGAGAAAATTTTATGCCAAAAAGAGAGGGTTTTTTTTGTTTTTGCTTCCTCGACTGAAAGTTCAATGTCCTATATTATATAATTGTATGCCTCTGAGGCTTCCTGCAGTATGGCCTACAAAGGTATCAAACCTTCTGGGTAGAGTTAGAGATATAACTTCTAGCTCCCCTTGGAAGTGAGAGCAGGACTCAGTAATTTATTTCTGTAAAGGGACGGATAATAAATATTTCTGGCTTTATGAGCCATATACTCTCTGTTGTACCTACTAGACTCTATTGTTGTAGTGCTAGCAACCATAGACAATACATAAATGAATGGGCATGGCCTGGTTTGTCACATGGGCCATAATTTGCCAACCCCTGAGTTAGAGTAACAAACAACACAATGCACCTGCTGGGTTGCATATACACGCATCAACATTTGATTCTTCTGGAAAACCTTCTATGATATTTTAATATCATTTTTTTATCCAGGTGAACAAGGACTTTGGATCCATTTTCTCTACTCTTTTGCCTGGTGCCAATGCTATGCTTGCACCACCAGAGGGGCAAACTGTATTGGATGGTCTGGAGTTCAAGGTTGCCTTAGGAAATACTTGGAAAGAAAACCTAACTGAACTTAGTGGTGGTCAGAGGTGCGTAATCCCTTGGCAATATTATAATTCCTAATTCCTCTTATTTTATTATAATCCATCATCTCATTGCCTCCCAATTTTATTTCAGTTTTGCTTTGCTTAGCTATCTATGCATGTAGTATTTAAGGAGCCTAATATTTAAGACTACAAATTTTAGTTAGAATATTTGATAAAAATAGGCAACAAAGGAGAAATAAGGATGAGCAACTAGAAAACTAGACAAAATATATGAAAAGCAGTTGTTTTCAGACATTGGAAAATGAGTAGCCGTGGAGTATGGTACCTGAAAGAAAGGAAACAGAAGTGCTGAGCTGAGTGTTTACCCGGCTTTCTCCCCAGGAGCAATTTCTGGACTGCAGATACAGGGAGGGGAACCACACAAAGCCCAGTAGTCTCACTAACTTAAGGAAACAGAGGTTAGAATTTTGGGAAGCCCCAGTGAGCCACCCCTTAGCATTAGGTCTGCACTATCCCTGAAGTGAAGGCTACTCTAGACACACCTAAGCACAGTTCAGTGAAGGCCTTGAAGAGATCAAGGTGATCTGCATGTAACTTAATTGTTTCTCAGAACAAAGCTCAATATGCTTTAAAGAAAGACAAGACTCTGAACAACATAATCACAATGTCCAGCATCTAAGAAAAATTACTAGACAAATCAAGAAAAATGTGACTCTTATATAGCCTAGAGAAAAATCAGTCTGGAAACAGACCCAGAAATAACAGGTGATGAAACTAGCAGACAAGGAAGTTAGAGTTACATTAACTATTTCCAAGAATTACAAGAAAAAAAGAACGTGATGAAAGAAATGGAAGTTGTTAAAAAAGAATCAAGTGGAACTTCTAGAGATAAAAAAAATATACCTCAAATGAAAATTCATTGCATGAGATTAACAGCAGCTTAGACAATGTAAAAGAAATGTGATTGAATTTGAAGGCATAGCAATAGCATCTATTCAGGCTAAACTGACAAATACAAAGCTATAAAAACAAACAAAGCTTCACTGACCTGAGGGACAATATCAAGCAGTCTAACATGCATGTAATTAGAGTTCCAAGAGGAGAGGAAGAGGTAAAAAGAAAAATACTTGAAGAAATAATGTGCCCAAATTTTCCAGATTTGATGAGTTCTGTAAACCCACACAGGCTTGATTCCTATGAACCCCAGGTAGGATAAACACATGCACTCCCCCCTACATACAATACCACAGCAAGGCACATCATATAAAATTGCTGAAAACCAGTGATTAGGAGAAAAATCTTAAAAGCAGCCAGAGGTAAAAAGGCAGAGTATGTGCCAAGGAACAAAGATAAGAGTAACTTAGACTTCTCATCAAACACTATGCAAGCCAGAAGTCTGGAACAACATCTATAAAGTTCCAAAAGAAAAAACATGTCAACCTAGAATTCTAGTAGAAATATTCTAGTAGAAATATTCTTCAAATTGAAAGCAATAGCAGTATTTTTTCAGAAAAACAAAAGCTGAAAGAATTTGATCCTGGCAAAAAAGTACAAGTGAAAGGAAGATGATACCAGATGGAAAATTGGATCTACCTAAAGGAATGAAGGGTGTGGAGATAGCATGCTCAGAGCTTCAGAGAAGTTTCTCCCAGCCTTACACAGTGATTCAGACAGTCAGCATACTGAGAGAAACTTAGTAGAAGGTTGTGTGGCCCAACTCCTTACCTGCAGAGAGCCAAATAATTAAAACCTCCTGAGAGAACATTGTGAATATTCACATAATTGAAGATGGTTATTAGTTTTGTGTTTTCCCCTGCGAGATGTATAATCCATAGTCCTTGAATTATTCTCATG
The DNA here is from genome assembly GCF_057802395.1 of Ceratotherium simum simum. Lineage (NCBI taxonomy): Eukaryota > Metazoa > Chordata > Mammalia > Perissodactyla > Rhinocerotidae > Ceratotherium > Ceratotherium simum. The sequence continues at coordinate 30,780,961 of NC_141928.1, read as the reverse complement.
TGCCCTATAGTGCCATCATGTAACTCTTACATAGGTAGAAAATACTAAGACCTGTCAATTTTCCTTATGAAATCCTTTGCCATTTTTATGAGCAGGATAGCAGTCCACTCTATATTTTTCATTATTGATAAAATTCCTGAATATTTTAAGAGTCTAAAAGACAGCTTCTGCTGCCTGTTAACCAAAATTGAATTCCACAGTTTAAATCCTGGTATCTTTAACTGTTTTTGCTGAAGTCCTAGAAAATGTTTTGGGGAAAATAGAAAATGTATACTTATTTTCTTATCGGGACCTAAAAATTATTTCTATAGTTAAAATAATATAAAATTATTTTTAGATATACCACCATCAGCATAGTAGTGTAACTCTTGGTGAGATTTTTTTTCTGAATGACTAAGTGTAAAGCTCAGTGCCTTAAACATTTGACACAGAGAAAGGCAGTGAAAAATAATTTTAGATTGTTTGAATGACTTCAGCTCCCCTCTGTGGAGGTAGATCCATCTCACTGTTGTTTGCTTTTTATTGTACTGTTTCATTTTCTTTGCTAGAAATTTTGGTTTCACCTTCCCAGACCTCCTCCACTGGGCACATATTTTTTTTCCCACTTACATGTTTCTTAATAAATACCCTGTTGGAATGTAATAAGCATTAGATTGACTATTTACTCTAGTGCTGCATGGCAGGAGAGGTTTGAAATTACAGAAAAGTGTGTTACAAGTGTTACAATTTTTATTCTAATGTTAATTACAAATATTTTGTATTAAAATAAAAAAGGCTTTTTTATAAAATGTTTAAGAAAAAATATAAGAATTATTATGATTCTTCATACCAGATTAGAATGAAAACAGTTACAGTTAAAAGGGATGGTTAGCTAGAAGAGAAGTGAAAAAGAGCTGTAGAATCTGAGAGTAGGCGTAACTACAAATTTTAAATAAGGCTATTAGTCGGGGTTCTCTAGAGAAACAGAATTGATAGTACATATATATATAGGAAGAGGTTTATTATAAGGAATTGGCTCATTTTATTGTGGAAGCTGAGAAGTTCCACAGTTTTCTGCCTGCAAGCTGGAGACCCAGGAAAGCAGTGGTATAGTTCAGAGTGGGTCTGAGGGCCTGAGGACCAGGAGCACTGAGGACGGAATACCCATGTCCCAGCTCAAGTAATCAGGCAGGAAGAGGCCAATTCTGTTTCTACCTTTTTCACTATTCAAGCCCTTAGTGAATTGGATCATGTCCACCCACATGGGAGAAGGCAAAACTGCTATACTGAGTCCTCCAATTCAAATGCTAATTTCATCCAGAAACACCCTCACAAACACGCCCAGAAATAATGTTTAGCCAAATATCTGGGTACGCCATGATCCAGTCAATTTGACACACAAAATTAACCATCACATAAGGATTGTTTGAACTTCTAACCCTGAAGTATTTAAAGTAATGGGTCATATACTATATAGCTTACTCTCAAATGGTGCCAATAAAAAGTAGAGTGTGTCTATATGTTTGTGTGTCTGTGCATGTGGGTGCGTACACAGTAAAAGTTGGAAAGAGTTATAAACCAGTTATACTGTTACCAAGACAATAGCTGTTGTCCTAACAAGTTTAAGTATGTAGCCCTCACTCACCTGCTACCTAGGTATCTAATAAGCAATTGGGGAAGGAAAGAAAAACTATTAACACTAACATGATCTTTTCTTAAGGATGGGTGCCGAATGTAATATCCTGATTACCTGACTGGAAGAAAGATGTAAACCTATTCTATTCAAAATAAAACTTGTTGAAGAGAGGAAAATGGAAAGCTAAAATAAAAACAACGTTTTAATATAACAAAAGTGTTGAAGTTTGAAGCTTAAAACTCATTTTCTATGACTATCTTTCAGCTAAATATATACTATTCATAATAATAATAGTAGTGACAGGATAGCAGATTTGCTTCAATGTTTTGTTACAAAGTGGTAAAATCAAGTTTTGACAGCTTTTCTTCCGGCCTCCTTTTCTTAGGTCTTTAGTGGCTTTGTCATTAATACTGTCCATGCTGCTCTTCAAACCTGCTCCAATTTACATCCTAGATGAGGTGGACGCAGCCTTGGACCTTTCTCACACCCAGAATATTGGACAGATGCTGCGTACTCATTTCACACATTCTCAGGTGAGAGGCAGAAAAACTGTCTCAGTAGTAAAGTATAGTATTTCTTTTTCTAAAACTTCTTTAGTAGTAGTCAATATTAATAAGATATTTAGCATTGAGGAATACTAAAGCACTGTGTATCTCTTTAAATATATACTTAGATTCAAATGGGTATAGAAGGAAAGAGGGTTTGGTCCCCTATTAAAGAAAGCATTATAACTGTTGGTTGGAGCATGAGGGAGAATCTAATTTTTTCCTAATTTGGGATTAATTTAAAGTTAATTTAATTATTTTCTCTAGCTGCCAGAGGATGCACAATCAAAACAAGACTATTTCAAGGATATATCTAGGTATCAGGAAATCATGTGGCACTTGATGGGGTAGTCTTCATTTCTCCTGGCTAGAAAGTAGAGAAAAGCCCCTGAAGCTAACACCAGTTTGTATTTATTGAACTGTTGCTGCAGGAACTGGGGCTGCCAAACATGGTCATACAGATAATGCATTGTACAACTCTGGGGGGCTTCATGTGTCGTGGTTATTATAGACTGTGCATTTATTATGGCAGTTTTTTTGCAGATAATGGTGAAGTTAATTTCTTAATTATACAAATATTCCATTTGAGATAGTGGTAGTGCTGTAGGAACTTGAAGCCTTCTTTGATATTATTAAAATATCACAGAGAAAAGTATTTCACTAGGGCATTTAGAGCTAGCAACAAAACAGTGATGCCAGCTGCAGAAGACAGCAACAAACAGTCAACCAGCAGGAAGTAGTAAACCCGGGTAGTACAGCACTTAAGGTAAAATTAAGGGACTCGTAAAACCAAACATGGCAAGCCAGAATTCATTTAGGGGCCTAATAGTATAACTGTTTGTTACTTGCATTTGAGGTTGTGCATTTGCTTGGAGCCAAGCAGTTAAAGAAAGAACAAAATCAATATCTCCAAACAATTCTTAACCCCAGTGTAAAAAAAGGCATGAACTTCAAGACTATTACAAAACATATTTTTCATGCTTGTTTTCTTTTCCCTTAAGTTCATTGTGGTGTCCCTAAAGGAAGGTATGTTCAACAATGCAAACGTCCTTTTCAAAACCAAGTTTGTGGATGGTGTTTCTACAGTAGCCAGATTTACTCAGTGTCAAGATGGAAAGAATCCAAAGGAAACCAAAGCCAAGGCAAAAGGACCCAAATGATCACATGGGGAAGTTAAAAGTACAGATTTTCTCCTTCACCTTGACCTGTTTTTTAAACAAACTTTTTAAGAACTTGGGATTTATCTAACTTGTTTATATAAAAAGGTAATGTTATTTTGTTACTTAACCCGTACTTTCTCTTCCTTTATGTAATCACTTATAAATGAGCATAGATTCCTCTTTTCTTAGTGTTAACTATGGTCCAATTACTGTGATTGTGATTTTATGTGTGTCATCAAATGTTTTATTCTTTCACAAGTCTTTATATATTAGGGAGCCTGAGATACGTGGTTGGTGATCACTTCTGTTTGTAAAAGCAAAAATACAAAGAAACAGATTAAATTAAATTGTAGGATAAATATAGCTGATAGTCAGCTTTAAATAATTAGCTTAATTCCTAAGGTAATATTAGTGTGTTTTCTATTGCTAATAAAGTCATTCGGTAAGGAAGAATTATAAAGCAAATAACTGGACCAACAAAAGGAAGACCAGGAAAGCTCTTGGGCACGCTTGGAGCTGTTTGTAGTTAGTTCTTTGAGGACACAGTGCCAGATCCCTGAGTTAAACTCAGATGGGAAACAGATCTTGAAAGATTTCTCTCATTTTAATGATGCTTCAATATCATGTTTCTGTATGCTTAGTAATTAGTCTGTGCAATCTTAATTTTAAAAAAAACTTTATGAATATTTTAATAGAAGTTTGGGAAAAGATGTGTTGCGTGCTGCTCTCTGCTGCAAATTTATCTAAAGTCTCCTAATATTTTCAAAGATTTTTGCCAGCCTTTTCATAATCCAATCAATAACAATCTATTGGTGAATGAGAATGCAGGAGCCAGCAGACTAAACCAAATTTATCTTTTTCCTTCAGTCTGATACATATGTAAATAAATAGATCCATCTTTTCTACCAAAAGGACTCAAAATTTCATGATCATTATACTTTTTAGTGTCTTCTGCTTTCCAGTTCAAAAGGATGAAATGCCTTTAAGAACTCAAAAGATGATGCTAATAAACGCCATAAAAATACTATATATAGTTCTTAGTATCTCTAGGTGCATCACCAGAACAGTGTCTCCAAACTCTGAATCTTGGAAGCTCTGACATGATCTAGTCTGATCTTGGGTATGTTATTTTGGCCCCACATCCCTTGTTGATACTTGGGTCTTAGTTCCTTGGTGTTATCCTTTCTCTGATATATGCTCATACTTACTGGCCCTAGGTTTAACATTTCTCATCCTTCATTCTTATACATATCTGAGGATGTCAGAGAACACCCCAGTAACTGATATTGTGGGACACATTGGAAAGGATTGAATCTGGAATTAGTTTTGTCCACTGTGGAAGGAGAGAGAGACAAAGCTATAAATGCTGAGTTACATGAAGTCCAATATCACATATAACAGACATAAGTTTATTTCCTTCCAAATGTATTGCACATTATTTGCCAAAACAGTTATATCTGTTCACACTGTCTCCAATACCGTTGACCACAACCTAGTCAGACTGGCTGTTAATTTTAATACTTCTGATTTACTAGTTATAAAATGGTACTTCATTGCTGTTTTAACTAGCCTTTTACAAATAACTTGTGAGGTTGAGTATTTTGCCGTATGTACTAATTTTTTTTCCTCTGCTACAAATTTCTGTTTGTTTTCCTATTTTTTTTCTTACGTATAATCTTGCTCTTTGATGAAAACCCTCAAACATATTAAATTTTTGTGAGTAATGTCATTATTCTTTGATTAGAGGAAACACCTTCAGGGGAATGGGGACATTTATTTCACACATCTGCAATAACATGAATAATATTTATTGATCTGTTTCTATACATCGGACACTATTCTCATTTGCACGTTTTCACATTTAATCCTAATAATAATCCAGTGAGGTAAGTACTGTTATCAGCGTTATATAATTGAAGAAATTGAATTGAGCAGAGAAATTAAGAAACTTGCCCACAGTGATAGTACAGTTAGTGAGGGGCAGAGCCAAGATACAAATCTTGGCTGTAGGTCTCCGGAACCATGATACACCACCTCTCTGACAGCTTGAACATTTGCATCTATTGTACATAATAAATTTAAGAGATACCTGGATGAGCTGTATACACAACATGTGAAAATTATCTTCAGGAAGAACCTCAAACGTTTGAAGAGAGGATTCCTTGTGTTTTTGTTCGTTGTTTTGACGTTTCAGGTATGCTAACTGCAAATGCAAAAGCAAAGACTTGAGAATCCCTCTTCCAATATGGTGGGGTAATCTAACAAGCCAGCACTCCCACAGTCATGTCATCTGCAAATCAGGGCAGTTCTGTTTCTTCCCTTGTAATCTGTATGCCTTTTATTGCCCTATTGCACTGGCTTGAGCTTCCAGCACTATGTTGTGTAAGAGTGATGAGAGCTGGTTTATTTGCCTTTTTCCCAAAATTAGGAGGAAAGCGTTCAATCTTTCACCAATAAGTGTAATGTTAGCTATAGGCTTTTGGTAGATGTTCTTTATCAAGTTAAAGAAGTTCCCTTCTATTCCTGGTTTGATCATAACTTTATCATGGATAGGTGTTGAATTTTGTCTAATGCTTTTTTCTGCATTGATTGATATGATCATGATCCTGTAACTTTCCTTAGCCTGTTAACAATATAATTACCTTGCTTAATTTTTAAATATGAAACCAACCTTGTATCCCTGGAATAAACTTCACTTGGTCATGGTGTATAACTTTTTTTATGTATTGCTGGATTCTATTTGCTAATAGTTTGGTCATGAATTTTATGTATGTTCATGAGGGGCATTGGTCTGTAAGTTTCTTTTTTTTTTTTTTCCTACTGCCGTTGGTTTCACAGTAATAGTAGCTTTATAAAATGAATTGGGAAATGTTCCCTCTTCTATTTTCTGGAGGATTGTATAGAGTTGGTATTAATTCTTTAAATATTTGGTAGAATTCTCCTGTGAAATCATCTGGGGCTGGAGATTTGGGGGGATGGTAAAATGGGTACAATTACTTTAATAGTTACAGGGCTATTTAAATTATCTATTTCATATTGGGTGACTTGTGATAGTTTGTGTTTTTTGAGGAATTGTTCCATTTCATCTGCATTGTCAAATTTGTGTGTAGAGGTCATGGTATTTCCTCATTATCCTTTTGATGTCTTCAAGTTCTGAAATGCTATCCCTTTTTTCGTTCCTGATGTTAGTATTTTGTGTCTTTTCTCTTTTTATTTTTGTCAATCTTGCTGGAGGTTTGTCTTTTCAAAGAACCAGCTTTTTGTTTCATTGACATTCTCTGTTGTCTTTCTGTTTTCAGTTCATTGATTTTTGCTCTTGGCTTATTTTGTTTTTTCTGCTTGGTTTGGGCTTTGCTCTTTTTTAGTTTTATGGTGGAAGTTTAGATTATTGATTTGAGCCCTCTGTTTTTTTCTGATAAGCACTTAACGCTGTAAATGTCCCTCTTAAGTAATCTTTTAGCTTCCTCTCACAGATTTTGATATGTTGCATTTTCATCTTCAACTTCAAAATATTTTCTAATTTATCTTGACATTTCTTCTTTGACCAATGGATTTTTTCGGAGTGTATTTCTTAATTTCCAAATACTTGGGATTTTCCAGGTAGCTTTCTCATACTGATTTCTAGTTTAATTTTGTTGTAGTCAAGGACCATACTTTGTATCATTTCATTTTTTAAAAAATTGTTAGAAATAAAATGGTAGATTTAAATGCTTCTATTAGAAAACATAAAAAGGTACTAATTCAATGGTCTAAGGTCTACTTTAATCTATATTCTAGATACATAAGAACAAAGTAAACTCAAATAGAAAGATGGAAATAATAAAGGGTATAAATCAACAATTTATAAGACAGAAAATCAGTGAAACCAATACCTGGTTCTCCAAAGAGCAACAAAATCAGTATATCTCTAATTAGACCAATCAAATAAACCAGAGAAATTACAAATCACTAATAGCAGTGAAAGTTGCCACTATGGATTTCACCTAAATTAAAAGGATACAAAATTAAGACTATTTTTATGGGAGTAAATTTGACAACTTAGACAAAATGGAGAAATTATTAGAAAAATAAAACTCACTGAAACTGCCACAGGAATAGACAAGACCTGAATAGCCTTATATCTATTAATGCAATTAAAATTATTATCAAATATGTTCCCACAAAGAAAACTCCAATCCCACATGGCTTCACTTGTGAATTTTACCATTCAAGGAAGAAATAACACCAGTCTTACACAAAGTCTTCCAGAAAACAGAGGGGGAGGGAACACTTCCAACTCATTTAATGAGGCCAGTGTTGTTCTAATACTAGAACTTGACAAAGATATTACAAAACGTGAAAATTACAGGACAATAGTATTCGTGAATATAGGAACAAAAGTCCTGAAAATATTAGCAAATTGAATCTAACATTTATAAAAGATAATCCATTTTCAAGTTGGTTTTTCAACAGATGGTTCTGACAGCTAGACATTTTGTGTATATTCATAACATACACAAAAAATATCTAAAATGAGTCATAGATGTAAAAAGTTATAACATTTCTAGAAGAAAACAGGTGAACAGTCTTTGTGACCTTAGAATAGGCAAAGATTTCCTTGGACACAAAAAACACAAGCCATAAATGAAAAAAAAAAGGATAAATGGAACATTAAAGTTAAATTGAAAACATCTCTTCAAAAGACACTTAAGAAAGTGAAAAGACAGACCATACATTAGGAGAAATTATTTACAAGGGCTGACAGAATTGCATGCAAAATATATCAAGAACTTGTAAGTCACATTTTGACATTTGCACGAATGGGGTAAAAGCAATGGGTAAAACTGCTGTCACCTTAGCATAAATCAAGGCAGTGCAACCTTGTACTGTGGGACTGATTGCATTTGTCACTGCCATGCATTTAAATTTTTCTTAAATGGCAGTTTCAATTAAGAGTGTCTGATGAAGCTGTAAATATTAATTTTTTTGTATATCAACCTCGTGAGTATGTCTTTAATAATCTGTTCAAATTGGAATTATGTATAAAGCACTTCTGCATGCCAAAACATGATGGTTATTTTGCAGAAATGCAGTTATTTCAGTTGGGGTCTGAAGTAACTGCTTTTTTCATGGAATATCATTTGTACTTAAACAGATGACTAAGACAAACTATGGTTATTAAGTCTATTGGTACTTGGTAGACGTTTCTCAAAAATGAACAGTGAGCCTGTCATATGAACCTGACATATTTGTTGCAAATAGTAGAATTGTAGCTTTCAAATGAAAACTAGAATTTTGGCAAACTTGATTTGCCATTGTGAGCTTGATGGCTCAATAGTTAAAGACTTTTCTGATAACACTGGTGGTGATATTAACAAATGGGATTTTTTTTTGTGATTGGTGTCATAATAGTTTATAACATGGTGAGATTCCAGTTGTACATTATTATTTGTCAGTCACCATATAAATGGGCCCCTTCACCCCTTGTGCCCACCCCCCAACTCCCTTCCCCCTGGTAACCACCAAACTCTTCTCTCTGTCCGTGTGTTAGTTTATATTCCACATATTAGAGAGGTCATACAGTGTTTGTCTTTGTCTGGCTTATTTCACTTAACATAATATCCTCCAGGTCCATCCGTGTTGTTGCAGATGGGATGATTTTGTCTTTTTTTATGGCTGAGTAGTATTTCATTGTATATACCACATCTTCTTTATCCAATCATGTGTTGATGGACACTTGGGTTGCTTACACTTCTTGGCTAGAGTGAATAATGCTACAATGAACACAGGGGTGCATGAGCCTCTTTGGATTGTTGATTTCAAGTTCTTTGGATAAATACCCAGAAGTGGGATAGCTGGATCATAAGGTATTTCTGTTTTTAATTTTTGGGGGTATCTCCCTACTGTTTTCTATAGAGGCTGCACCAGTTTGCATTCCCAGCAGCAGTGAATGAAGGTTCCCTTTTCTCCACATCTTCTCCAACATTTGTTATTTTTTCTCTTGGTGATTATAGCCATTCTCATGGGTGTAAGGTGATATCTTAGTGTAGTTTTGATTTGCATTTCCCTGATGATTTGTGATGTTGAACATCTTTTCATATGCCTATTGGCCATCTGTATATCTTCAAGTCGGATTTTTTTGATATTATGAAATGTGTTAACATTTTGAAGGTCTACATAACTCAGTGAGTGGTATTTTCCAATGACCAATGTGTGATGTTACAAAATCACACATAGGTAAAATAGCCCTTCTAAGTACAGAAAAGACCAGTGGATTTTAATGTTACAGAGTATGAGAACTTTGATATGGTTTCAGATTCCACATTGCAACTAACTTTTAAGAAGCTGTCACTTGTCGCATTTTGTTGTTAGTATGGAGAAAGAATATCCACATTATCTAATGCTCCTCCCCTTCCCAACTACATATTTATTCTCAACTCTAGATGGGAAACTTGAATAATACAGCTAGAAAGTGGGGGTTGGGGGCAGGATTTAAACTCAAGACTGTATAGCTGAAGAACCCATACTCTTAGCCATTGTAATATAACAAACTATGAGTTAGGTATACTCCTGGGTTTGTGCCTGGAGCTGAGATAATATTTGCTTTCTGCCTTGCATAGACAAGATTTTCTTAATAACTTATCATGCATGGGTAGGAGCAAGGGGAGATATATTTAAATCCATGGTAGAGAACAAAGATTGAGGTTTAGTCCTAAGGCTCATGCTAATGGATCATTTTATACCAATCTAGTGAGATAGTATGGCTGCTAATCCCTAAATGCATGACAGAATGGTAGGCATAAGCTGTTCCTTTTCTTGCCACCAGTTAAGGACCAGAGTTTTCTTCAGTGGGTTGAGGATTTACAGGTTATCCTCTACAAGACAACTTTTCTTACGTGGTTGTAGGATGAGCTCTGTTACTTGATGGTGATTAAGCATCTTCTAAAGTTCTCTTAAACCTCAAGGCTCATTCTTGCTCCATTCTGCATATTGATCCTATTGCACATTACCACCCTATTTAAACAGTTTGGCATTCTAAGCCTTCTAATCGCCCGCTTTGTAAAGTTCCAGCCTATCTTAAACTGATGCCTTTATAAATCCTACATTCCACCCAGTCTGCAGCAGTTGCCACTCCTGAACACAGCTTTCTTCTTTGTATTTTTGTTCATGCTCTTCTCTCAATGTGGAACAGTTACTCTATACCATTCCTACCGACGGTGTACCCATCCTTCAAGGTTCTACTTAAAAGTCGCCACCTCTATGGATTCTTCTCTCCCATCCCCCTTTCATAAGGCATCAAAAAATATTTCATAATAATAGTAAATGGACGTATCTTAGTTCTGGTAGATTGTAAACTGCTGAGTGCATCTCTTTGGAGTCCATAACCTATTAATGCCTGATCTCAAAGATTATTCACTTAATAAATGAGTATAAGGAATCATAAAAGTTAAAGATGCAATAGATCGTGGTATTTAGCTTATGTACCACACAGTGTGGATTAGCAAAGAGACTAGAATGAGACTGTTTGACCCATATTCACTTTGTAAAGTTACTAGTAGGGTTTTGTCATACAACCATACCTGTAATGAAGTCTCAGTAAAATTTATGAGCAAAGATTTCATGCTGGAGACTTTTCATCCCAAGAATCAGAAGAACTGATAATATCAGCCCTTTTAAATATTGTATCTATCACTTCCTATTCTATTTTTGTAAGTGTGAAAAGTATATAAATTGTCTAAACTATTGTGTTCCAAAGTTGAAAGGTTTTTATTTCACATGTATTGACTTTAATCAAAGACAAAATTTTAAATCCATTAGTAATATAGGTATAGATGTTTGCTTTATTGCTAATTAGGATTAAAAATTCAAGGTCGATGTTAATTTGAAGAAAAATCTATAAAAGATTTTTTTCCTGAAATTGTTTCCAGCTCAGCATAAGGGAGCAGGTGTTAAACACATCCTGATTACCTCTGCTTTTGGGGACCAGAAAGAGCATAAGTAATTTACTTTTATAAATAATTTCAATTCTTTAAGCCGTACCTTCCACCCCGTCTCTCACATAATTTCCATCAAGGCTAAATGGACCAAAAATGCACTGTGCTGCTAATCCATGGTCCATGCTGTTCCCTGGTGGGTTGCTACTGAAAAATTTAAATGGCAAAATGTGGATCCAGGATAAAGACAGAAAAGAAAGGAAGGAACTGAGCATGCTTTGAAGGCATATAGTTTCAAGTAATACCTGATTTTAACAACTCAACAGAGTTGCTATTATTCTCATAGATGAGAAAACACAGGCTCAGAGAAGTTAATTTACTCCCTCAGTTAAGGTACAGCAGAATCAGAATATGTCTCTTTAATTCCAAGGTTCATGAAATTTCAACTACACAACTTTTTCTAAAACGTTCTTTAATAATGTAAAAACTATTTAAAGGAAAAAAACTTTCCGTACAAGATTTACTTAAATATATAGGAGTGTAAACTTTGAAATGAACTCCTTTTGCCTTCCATTCTCATCAAACTGTAAGAGAACAAATAACACAAAATAAATACAACCATAAAAGCAAAGTTTAGCTCAATAACATTTATCTAATTATGCAGATAAAGAGTGAAATAAAGTTGTTGCTTAGAGTGAGACCATGATATTATCTGCTGCAGAGCAGGTTCTTCTGGTTTTAGCATGATAATGTGAACCATGCAGTGACTCATTTCTCCCCTACTCCGTTCCTCACTGCACCGCTGTCAAACCTGTACAGCGTGCTGTCGTGTCGTTTGGTCATCACCTGCTAGGGACACACCATGTACACGTTAAGAACACCTCTGTTCTCTTATTTCATAGCTCATTGCATTAAAATACCTCCACTTCATGCTAAAGAGATTGTTACACAAGTGTAAATGCTAGCATTGAAGTCACCATGCAGTGCTTAAGGTACAAGTTGAGATGAGCCCCAAATATGTACGTGTTCATTTTTAAACTTATCAAAAGCACAAAATTTAAAATACTGAGAAGATGCTATAGACTCCTGAGAATGTATCCTAAGATTCCTCCCCAGAGATCCTCAAAGTGCAGTTGGAAAAAAAACTGCACTATAGCATATCGAAGGTACACTTGCATAATTTGTAGAGAGGATCATTATTCTCTGACAAGGCAGGGTTCCTTCCACAGTAGCATTTTTGCTAGTATTTCTCATCTCTGTTCCACTGTACTTTCTGTGGAGTAAAGTTTTTCCACCTCCCTGGAAAGTGACAGCTTCAGAACACCCTTCCTCTTATTTTGGGACTAAGGAAAGCTAGCTGGAATAACTCTCCCATTTTGGGTCTAATTTTTAATTTTTCAAAGTCTTTTAAAAATGTCAAATGTAAGTAACCTATTTATTGTGCCTCTCTCATAATGTGAAATTGATAATATCAAATTGATAGATTGCTGGAAAAGTTAAATTAGAACATGATACACGTTTTCACTTTCTTGACATATACGAGGTACTGAAAAAACATGTTAAGTCCTATCCCCACTAGCATAAATAAAAATTATAATATTCCAAAGGTACATTTTCAATTATAGTATATATCACGTTGTCCTACAGGTTAGTTTGTCACCCCAACTGAACTTCAAACACTTTGGTCTTAGGGACTAGGCTAATTCTAGCATTTTCATTGACTAACATAGTGTCTAACACTTTGTTCAATCAATGAGGAATTGCCGAACCATTGAATTCTCGTAAAGCCGTTTCACACGAGATGTGCAATGCCTTCCCGTGAAATACTGTAGTACCCAAAATGTTATTTAGACTTCTCCTTTCTACCCTTTTTGAATTCCCTTACTTCTACCTGACACAATTCCTGGAACATAGCAGGAAAGAATTGTATAAATCAAATCCGACCCCCACCCAACCTACACATGCATCTCCTTAAGAGCTCACCTGATCCAGCCCCATTGTTTTCCTTATTGAGGCAATTTAAGCCTAGAGAGGTTGTGGGACTTAGAGTTGTCTCCCTGCCCAGCCCAATACTTTCGTCATTACATGTACTGCCTGACTACTGCCCCTACTCGCTCTGTGTCCCAGTTACTTCAGTTCTTTTCTTTTTGCCATTACTCAAACTTTCCATGCTACGTTGTTTCTTGTTTCTTCTACCTGGAAGCCCTTTATTCCAATCCCTGCCTAGAAATTTTCTCTCTGGTTCAAGTCTCAGATGTAATGGCATGTCTGTTGAAACTTTGCTCAGGTAGACTGAGTTATCGCCCCTTCTAAACTTCCTCAGTACTTGTAAGACCCCTCTTGGAGCACTTGCCCTGTTCTTTCTGTGTTAGCCCTCTCTGGAGCAGGAGGGCAAAGACAATGTTTAATGGATCTCTTTATCCTTAATACCTGGCGCAGTACCTGACACAGAGAGGTCAACAAGTGTTTCGTAAATGGAAAGTATTACAGGTGTTAAAAAGTCTTTCATTTTTAGGAGAAAGATAAAGATTAGTGAGTTTATAATTGAGGAAATCTCAAGCACTTGGACAAGAGGTAGAGGAGATGTTTTTGTAGAAGGTTCATTATGGTACTCGTAATCAAACCACAAGTGGTGTATTTGTTACACAGAGCTATAGGCATGGAGGCTCTGATTACTTCTAGATAAGAGTGGGAACTGAATGAACCATTACTGGAAGCAAAAGGCAGTGCCATTCCAGGGAAGGGGGAAGAGCATGCAGAAGACGTGAAAACATGAAAGAACATGGAATGTTGGGGAAGTGAAAATATTTCTATGTGCCTAGATTATAGATTGTGTAAATGGAATCAAGAAATGAAACTGGAGGATGTGGAGAAAAGGAAACTCTTGTACACTATTGGTGGGAATGTAAATTGGTACACCCACTATGGAAAACATAGTTGGGAGGTTCCTTGAAAAATTAAAAATAGAACTACCAAATGAACCAGCAGCTCCAAGTGTGGGTATTTATCGGAAGAAAACAAAACACTTAACTCGAAAAGATATATGCACCCCATGTTCATTGCAGCATTATGTACAATAGACAAGATATGGATGAACAACATAAGTGTCCATCGATGGATGGATAAAGAAGATGTGGTATATGTGTACACACACACACACACACACACACACACACACACACAATGGAATATTATTCAGCCATAAAAAAGGAAATCTTGCCATTTGCGACAACATGGATGGACTTTGAGGACATACTAAGTGAAATAAGACAGAGAAAGACAAGCACCGTATGATCTCACTTATATATGGAATCTAAAACAAAAAAACAAAACCTCAAGCTCATAGATACAGAGACTAGATTGGTGGTTGCCAGAGGTGGGGAGTTGAGGGGTGGGCAAAATGGGTAAAGGGGGTCAAAAAGTACAAACTTCCAGTTATAAAATAGTTTTAAATAAGTTGTAAGGATGTAATGTACAGCATGGTGACTATAGTTAATAATACTGTATTGCATATTTGAAAGTTGTTAAGAGAGATCTTAAAAGTTCTCATCACAAGAAAAAAATTGTAACTATGTATGGTGACAGATGTTGACTAGACTTGTGATCATTTTGCAATACATATATATATTGAATCTTTATGTTGTATACCTGAAACTAATGTTATATGTCAGTTATACCTCAATAAAAAAAATGAAGCTCAAAAGGCAGTCTAGGACTAGATTGAGAAAAGTCTATGCGACTTTAAACTGTCCTCCTAACAATCTGATTTGAATGGAAAATTGATGCTATAAAATCTAACCAGAAATCTGGAGAATAAAATTGAAACTCTCTCCTAACATACAAAAGGAAAATGGTCAAACAGGAGAAAAGCAATGTGACAAAAATTATTAAAATGTGGACGAGGACCCAGGATCCAACCTTGAAAATTTAGCACAATTCTAACAAGAGCGATAACCACAGACACAATTAAAATGTTCCTGAACGGGGAGAAAAATACGGCAAATGTGGTTAGAAGTTAATGTTCTTGCATTTTAGGCAAAATCGGTGGAAAAGAAACCCCATGTAAAACTATCTAGGCCTTCTGATTTGCTTTGTGTTACAAAGGCACCATCCATAACTAAATTGGAAGTTTGATAGTATTCAAACTCGAATGCATGGTGTGAAAATTGTCAGTTCACTAACTTTTCAACTCCAGGCACACTATGAAAATTGACTACACTTTTTGGTACCTCCTGCTTTGTGTAACTACAGACACAACAGACCTAACTCAATGACCCAAGATGGGAATGAAGTTAGACCTACATTAGGTACTTGAGCCTTAGAGAGAGTCTAGGTCACAGGATCAGAATCAACAAGGTGCTTTAAGGTGCCTCTCATCTTTCACTGGGCCTCAGGTACTCTCCTCTTTCCTTCATCCCTCCTGAACCTACCCCACTCAAGTCTTGCTGACAAACCTGATTGTCACGTTTGGCCTTGTTTTTTCTTTTTTCAGTTTTTTTTAAAATTTTTTTTTGTTAGGAAGATCAGCCCTGTGCTAACATCTGCCAATCCTCCTCTTTTTGCTGAGGAAGACTGGACTAACATCCATGCCCATCTTCCTCCACTTTATATGGGATGCCACCACAGCATGGCTTGACAAGCGGTGCATCGGTGCGCGCCCAGGATCCAAACCCGCGAACCCCGGGGCCGCCGCAGCGGAGCGCGCGCACTTAACCTCTTGTGCCATCGGGCAGCCCCTCACCTGGCCTTGTTTTTGATCTTTAATCACTGGCTTGCTCTTGTTCTTTGCCAGTATTTCTGCAGGACATTTTTCTCCCCCAAACCACAGTTTTTTTCCAAAGCCCTGTTCCTACTCCACAACCAGATCTAGCCTTGGTTTCTAGAACGATAAGGCAGGCTAAGTCTTGGATCCTCTGCTTGTCTGAGAAGGAAATTTGGACCCTTGGAATATTTTTAGCTAAAAATATACCAACAAGCAACTTGACTCATAAGTTTTTTTCTTTCTCTAAAAGAACATCAGAAATTTGGAAAAGTAGTGCCAACTAATCTAAGTACACCTAGTTATTGCAGCCTCCCTTAAATCAATGATGCCTCCCACATATCACAGGGAACATTATCAAATCATCCAGATAAAAAGCCTTGTTGCACGTGAAGTTTATAAAGGTAGCAAGTGCCACAAAGGGAAGAATTTCTTGGCACTGAATCTTTCAGGGTGAAAAACAACAGATTAATGTGTTGGGACAAAGACCTGTTTTAGCCATGTGCAGTTTGTGGCAGATTCCACTGAAACTGCCCTTGGCAGTCTTCGTGTTTTCACATTTTTTTCTTGAGAACACGTGCTCATAGATCTTCAGTTCTAGTTTTTAACTTCTCACTCTACTTATCATTCTTATTCCGAATTCCTGTTTGTACTTGAGAACACCATTTCAAGTGGTTTTTTTTTTTTAACAGCATGTGTATATTATTCAATGTGAAAAAGTTTCAAAAGGAGCTTTTCTTATGAAAATCCACACCTTTTTGATTGTTGTGATTCAGAATATAAAATAAACAGGCAGCAACTGTTTGGGGAGGGAGTGGCTTCAGTTTGTAGATCACTTCTGTTAGAAAATATGGGGGCTAGCTATGTGTTGAATATTTCTATCTGCCATATCCTAAGAGAGCAAAAATGCCCCAAACAACATATACCTTGTCCTTTCTATATGCGTATGAAACCAAATTAGAAAGTACTAATAGTGCTAGAATTTAAGAATTATACTGAGATATTCCTTTTCTTTTCAAACTTTAAACTACATTGTTAAAATTATTTTAACTATTTTATTTATTCTAAGTTATAAGAAAAGTGGATGCGCATGGCAAAAGAAACGCAGAATTTATATTTTATACCTATAAATTAGAAAGAAAATTATCCCTCCCCCTCTCCACCCACATTCCTATTTCCAGAGTAACCCCTTTAGAAAAACCATTTCTGAGTCTTTCTTTCCTAATTAATATTAGCAGTTTCCTTTCCATTGTGTCAGTATCATAAAGTTCCAAGGTTTTATTTGAGCAAGTTTCTTTTTGATCTAGGAGATATAAAAGTGACCTTCCTATTTAATTGGCTTTGGCGGAAATTCCGTCATGCATTCGCAATTAAAGATTGTAATCAGCCTACTCCTTGTGTAGCAGACTTCGCACAAGCTAGACATGCCAAACCAACTTTAGCCTAGAACAAGACTCAGATTTGAATGATAAAACATTGGTTCACACTCATTTTTCCCTCACTGGTGATGTTTTTTTATGTCAATCACTCTCATTGTCAACAGACCGTTAGTTTGTCTTGGATGCCATTCACTTGTCTTTTTTTTTTTTTTTTTTTTTTTTTTAAAGATTTTATTTATTCAGTTTTTTTCCCCCCAAAGCCCCAGTAGATAGTTGTATGTCATAGGTTCACATCCCTCTAGTTGCTGTACGTGGGACTCGGCCTCACGTTGGATGGAGAAGTGGTGCCTCGGGGCGCTCCCGGGATCCGAACCCGGACCACCAGCATCAGAGCGCGCACACTCAACCGCTAAGCCACGGAGCCGGCCCCATTCACTTGTCTTTACAAAATAATTTAGGGCAACATTTTGTGTCAAGTTTTCCACTGCTTCTCACATGTCTAGTTTAAGTTTCAACAATGAATGGCATAGTTTCTGTATCGTTTGAACTCTGTTTAGACAGTGTTGAATCAATTTTGCCATGGTCCACTGACCTACCTCACTCCCCTCTGGGTAGAAAGAAAATTATATCTTGAGGGAGAAACAAACTCCAGGTCTCATCCATCTTATAAAGGTTTTCTTGGTCAGAACACAAGCATGCATTCTGCTTTATTTATGATTGCTTTTAGGAAAATACAAATATTTACTTTTTCTCTTACTATGTAAAGTTTTGAAAGATTACATAAAAGGTTTGGAAGATAGTATGCAAAATTGTGAAATCTCTTATAGGATAGGTATTACGAGTTTTTTATATTCAAATAACATCCATATTATTGTTATAGTAGCATATTTCATGTTTTAAAAATAATGGTTTTGAGGATAGCATTGTTAAGAAGTCTAGGAACAACCATAGTTTGTATCTGAACTGGATCCTGGGACATAATTAAGAAAATTGATTCAACTTAGAAGAAGCCTAGTGAATAATAGGAACTTTCCCCACTTGAACCATCCTTGACTCTGTTTTGTGTCCAAATCAGCCTAGTCTGAGCTGATCATACACATTTATATCAATTTATTAGCCATCCATCTGCAGAAAAGAGAGGGAGATTCTAACAGCAATGAAAGTGGATAGTGGGGATGTCCAAGAAATAATCACCTACATGTGAGTAAGCACTGGGCTGTCAGACGCTTCTAGTAGTTAAACAAATTAACCCCTAAAAAATTACGTAACAGAATATTGTGTATGACCTGATTCTGCAATATAAAATACAAAGAATGAAGTACTTAAAATGCAGAGAAAATATAAATACACACAAAATATAAATATATTTAAATACAAACACACGCAAAAAAGGAACTAGGTGTTCCTTTTCTCTCAAAAATCTCAAGATAAGATTTATGAAATAAGAAAGATATGGTATGATTAAATAAAACAAGAGCCTGAAATAAAATAGTGCTCAGAGGCAGAAAAATTAAAAGAAACTGCATAAGACAAGAAAATTTATGATGATACTAAAAAGCAAATGGAATCAAAATTTACATTAGAAGCAGTTCAGGTCAGTCTGAAAAATCAAATCAATATTATGGAAAACGAATATAAGGTACTCTTTCAGTTACAGAAAAAAGGACAAAGAAAAAGAAATAAAAGAATTAAAATAAAAAAGCGACCTAATACACAATAATTAGCTCCCAAAGAAGAGTCCAGAACGAATGGACCAGAAAAAATAAAGATATAAGGGAAAGATATTTTCCTAAGGTGAAGAAAGGCTTGAGCTCAAAAAGTCTCATTGAGTGTTCAATGATTAATGAAGAGAAAAACACCTAGATAAATCCTTTAAATATATATAAATAATATATATAATTTAAATGTAAATAAATAATATATAAATATATATACTTCATTTAAAGTATAAATAAAGGATTTCATAAGCATTTTGGCAAAAATACCCTACAAAGGAAAAAACTCTGACTGGCGTTGATATCTCCTTCACAATATTATATATCAGAAGATATTTGAATAGAATCTACATGGGGAACACTAACGGATGAATTCTATATTCAGCCAATTTTTTTAAGCAGGTGAGAAAGCAATAGAATGTCATCTCAGTTATGCAAAGTTAAAAAAAAAAACGTATTATGGGGCTCGCCTGGTGGCCTAGCGGTTAAGTGCGCGTGCTCGGCTTTGGTGGCCCGGGGTTCGCAGGTTTGGATCCTGGGCGTGCACAGATGCACCGCTTGTCAAGCCATGCTGTGGCAGCATCCCATATAAAGTAAAGGAAGATCGGAACGGATGTTAGCCCAGGGCCAATCTTCATCAGCAAAAACAGGAGGATTGGCATCAGATGTTAGCTCAGGGCTGATCTTCCTCACCAAAACAAACAAAAAGTATCATGCACTTAGTCTTCCTGGGAAAAAAAAACACAAAACCCCCAAAACCTCCAATAAATAGTCCAGCTATTCAAGGGATGAATCCAAGTACAGAATCAAATAGGGAAGTTGCAGTTTAAAATATTTAATGGTGACCCTTGAAATCAGCCTTGCTGAAGTTCTTTCTTTTTTTTTTTTTTTTTTTTTTGGTTTTTTTTTTTTTGTGAGGAGGACCAGCCCTGAGCTAACATCCAATGCCAATCCTCCTCTTTTTTGCTAGGGAAGACTGGCCCTGGGCTAACATCCATGCCCATCTTCCTCTACTTTATATGGGACGCCGTCACAGCATGGCTTGACAAGCGGTGCGTTGGTGCGCGCCCTGGATCCGAACTGGCGAACCCCGGGCCGCCGCAGCGGAGCGCGCGCACTTAACCGCTTGCGCCACCGGGCCGGCCCATCTGAAGTTATTTCTAAAGTAAGATTACAAAATATTGCAAACGTAAAAAATCATTACTGAAAGAAAGCAATCAGTGGACCTTGAGGTGTACCTGGCCAACAAATGCAGCACTGTGGGCAGAATCATTGAGGTGTGCCAAAATACCATATACTTCAGTGAAAGAAGCGCTTTGCAGGAATGCTAGTTGGGTGTTTTAGGGAAAGAGGCTTTAACCCTGCTTCCATAGATGTACACTGACAAATAAATACTGATGTCCTATGTGTCCATAGGAAATCGGATAAAGTAGATAGCTAACAATCCTTTGGTTCATATTTGTGTAATAGTTTCTCTTAGGCACTTTAAAAGTTTTTGCTTGCTTAATTCTTACAACATCCTTGAAAGGTAGGTATCAGCCAGTCTATTGTGCAAGTGTGGACAATAAGAATCAGACTGGTTAAGTAATGTGCCCAAGAACATATGGATAATAAATGAGAGAGTTGAGATTTTAATACAGGTGGTGGCATTCCAACACCTGGGCATTCCCTGTCCACATTACACCACTTCTCATTAGTGTCCATTTAAGTGGTTTCACCAACCACATGAGTTAGGAAGGAACCTTTTCATCTCCATCTCATCCTAGACTAATCTCAGTAGTTCGACATTGAGTAGCCTCCCTTGTTTTCAATATACAATGTGTAACATATAAATTATTGAACAGTTACACCTGTTTCACCAATTTTAAAATCCATGGTGATTGTTCTCACAAATCATCACCGAGAACCATATACAACATATATCACCTTTTAAAACAGAAAAAAAGTCCACAATAAGCAATTATAAGTCATATTTGTGGTATCACACAGCAAATGAATTCCAAAGCAAAGTTTCCAATTAAAATTGTGTATAGTCCAAATTGTATCCATTGGTGCCTAACTTAAATGCTTTTACTTCTTTCTGACTTTTTAATTTATTTGACAAACTATCTGTAAAGAAATTAAATGTCAGATTTACAGTGCACAATTGAGTTCCATAAAACAAAGAAGCTATACAGCACAGTAATGTTTACTGCATTTCCATTAGAAGTCTACATCCTAATTATTAAGTAGTCACAAATCTGTATTTCATGCAAAATAAAATTTCTTTATAATCGTAGTATATTATAATTATGCTACCTTAAATTTATTGGGGCTTTAAGTTTTATTACAATCATTAAAATAGAATTAGAAACAATTTAACTCCCAATTTACTGACATACTGTTAAAGAAAAAGTCAATTTCATAGGCCAAATTAAGTCCAGGTGTGGGTTTAAACCTTAAGTGCATGTTGTTCAGATTGGTGCCTTGTGGATCTGGACTTAGGGTGAATACTTCTACGCCAAGAACTTGGAGACACCCTGGCTTAGTCTGGTATAAACCACGCAGGTCTAAAGCTAAGGTAACATTCAGAAATCCAGGAACAGTTTGGACAGAGCTGAGATTCAGATATCGATATTTAAGAGTTTCCCAAGTTCAAAAGATTTATAAGTAACCATCGTGTATAGTCACTGATTCAAACACAAGCAAACATACACTCCATCTTGCATACATAGGTCATGGAATAGGTTGGTGCAAGTTTTTATTGGCCTTTGCAACTTCATAAAAAGATGGACAAGTTTTGACTATATCCTTTTTAACAAATTTTTTCTCTTTACAAAAATATGTGGTTCATATTTAACTATTGAAAACACATGAAGACAATAAAAATCATCCGCAATGTCATTACGCGGTTATAACCACTCCATACTGTCATGTAGACACTTTGGGTATTTCTATTATACATATGAAATATATACTTTCTTTTTTAAAAAGGTGCATATTTTTACATTATTTTTTAACAACATATGAACAATTTGCATATCTTTGTTCTTTTACTATGTAATTTTAAATTATGTATATAATTTAATGCCTTCCACATAGTTATAGCATATATGTTTATAAGTATATCTGAATATTTACATATCTGTTACATGTATACATATATGCTATAACTATGATGGAAAGTGTTTCATTTAAATGACAAATAATCATGGACATTGTCCATGATATTTTGTAAAAGGAAAGATAATATACAAAAGTCATGTGCCTTTTTTAAAGATTTTATTTTTATTTTTTCCCCCCAAAGCCCCAGTAGATAGTTGTATGTCATAGTTGCACATCCTTCTAGTTGCTGTATGTGGGACGCGGCCTCAGCATGGCCAGAGAAGCGGTGTGTTGGTGCGCGCCCGGGATCCGAACCCGGGCCGCCAGCAGCGGAGCACGCGCACTTAACTGCTAAGCCACAGGGCCGGCCCAGTCATGTGCCTTTTAAAAAAGAAACTCTCTCTATATATACTACGTATGTATAGTGTGTGTGTGTGCATGTATAAAATAGAAAAATAGATATTTTTAGTCAATCTAATAACCGTGAGTTTTTTTATTATTTCTGAATTTTGTAGTTGTAAGTACTTTTTGCAATGAACATCACTATAGTTAAATCTCTGCACACATCCTTACATATTTCTGTTTTTTCAATGCTTGTCACATGATAGGTATCTAATAAGTTTGTTAAATGAATAATTTTCAAAGCATTTGTAAACTTAATTGCTAACATATAATTCTGCCTTTGATAAGATCTTTCCAATACTGAAAATATATTAAATGTGATAGTAAATTTTACTGCTTAGATGATTTCTATGGCCTTATGTCTTTTGTCAATTTCTTCTTTTTTTTTGGTGAGGAAGATTAGCTCTGAGCTAACATCTGTTGCCAATCCTCCTCTTTTTGCTGAGGAAGATTGGCCCTGGGCTAACATGGGTGCCCATCTTCCTCTACTTTATATGTGGGACTCCTGCCACAGCATGGCCTGATATGTGGTAAATAGGTCCTTGCCCAGGATCTGAACCTCCAAACCCAGGGCCGCCAAAGCAGAGGGCGTGAACTTAACCACTACACCACCGAGCCAGCCCCTTTTGTCAATTTCTGCATGCGTCCATTGCTCACACTACTTCCAGTATCCTTCTAAAATTCCTTTGAAACTATATTTATGCCCTATTGTCCACAAACTAAGCATACAAGGACACTTATATTTAAACTAGTTTGTGCTTCTAGGCTTGGTCTCTGCCACACGGCTTCTTCACGCTCACTGACTCTGCTCCAGCCACAATGTGACATACACGCTCATTCATGCCCCTGCCCCTCACGAGCATTTCTTCCTGAAGAACTTTGATTCTTTAAAGCCCAACTTAAGCACCGCTTTCTTTGTGTCGTGCAATTCTTCCTGCACCTAGGCTTTGAACATTCTTCTGTTACATCTCTCGTGACTCTGAACTGTATTTATGTGTTTATATTTCTATATCCCAAATTAGACCATCAACTACTTCAGTTCAAGAATATTTTCATCTGTTTCCCTAGCATGTTAATAACAATTTGTGAATCATCCATTTTCTTTAGTATAGGTTTAGAATAAAGAGAGTAACTACAATGCTTCACACATTTCTAACCATTTTTAGAATCTAACTTTCAATAATCAAAGTGATCAAATACTATTATACTTAAAGAGTAAAACTGGTGGTCACGAGAATTTGGCATTTATGAAGTCCATTTGTGGAAAGATAGACAGGACGCCTCAACTAGCTTCTGTAGTTCACCCGTCTCTGGTTTCAAACAAAATGAGTTCAAAATGTAGCGTCTATAATATGGTTTCACTTTTTCTTTGCTCAAGCTCTGGGTTCTTCTTTGTGTCAGTAGGAGATAAGTCCACAAACAAATAAACAAAACCCCACAATATTAAGGAAACGTGGCTCATAGTAACCTCAGAATGTCCCAAAGGAAAAAGAATTACAATTTTATCCAGGGTAGCGTAGTTTATGTAGACTATGGTTATTCAGAGTATTGTCTTGTCATGATATAACTGAGCTATCGACAATTTTTACTCTTGTCCTCCAGATTTATCACTTCAAGGAACATGCTCTGAATCTTCTCACCCCAGCCAACCAGGGAGTCAGGTCAAGATGAACTTTTTAAATAACAGAGCTGCATGTGTTTTATGACCTGCCTCCACATCAGAGAACAGAAACACTTATACTATGTGTGAAAACACTGACGTGGCTGAAAAAGGCTGCTGACTTAGGCATATTGGGGTCGGTACAAGACGGGTGTTGAGGAGGGCACAGGAGGTGGGGCAGAGCCTAGAAAACTGACCTGCAACATGCTGATTCTTGAGAAGGCACTAGGGTAGACCAGTCCTTATTCTGTCACCTGGACATGCCAGTTAGGGACGTACGGTTAGGGACGTAGCAAGGGAAATCCACGCATGATGGAACATTTGGGGTCACAAGGGTGACCCCAAGCTTCTCATGTGTATTAGGTAGCCATTTTATAAAAAATCACTGCTGGGTTTAACTAAAAGGCAAGAATCATTATCTCTGGGGGCTTTTATATTTCTAGCTGTTTGCCTTCTTTTTACATACACACACACACACCCACACCCCCCCATACACACACACACACCCCTCCATGCCAAATAGGGAACAATTGATCAAACCACTCTAAGCAGCAATTATCAGTCTCTCTCAACCACGTAGACTTTCTCCTCCCAGATCTCATTTCCGTTTAAGATATATAACCATTTTTTGCCAAATTCTTTGTGTTTTGGACTCAGCCCTCTTGAATTTTTTTGTTTATTTATGTTTTTCACTTTGATAAACATCTTGTTAAATACAACATAGTACAGAAAAGTGCAAAAATCATGAGAGTATAGCCTGATGAATTAGAGAGAACTCATCTACCTAAGTGGCTGGGGACCACGTTAGCTCCAGAATACCTCTATAGGAGAGAGTAGGAATGGAAAGATTATTGGAAAGGGAGGTAGTCCTGGGGATGTGACCTGAAGTTGTATTTATATAGCTCCATTCCCATGAAGAGCAAATAAGAAAGAAACTCAGTCCTTAGGAACTGGGCTAAGGAGGGAGTGAATAAGGAGTTTTAGACTCAGAGTCTAAGGCACCACCAGGGTTTATCATGAATCTACTAGGTATTCTGGCTGCCAAGGAAGCCTAAGGATTAAAACTAAGGGGGCCGGCCCCGTGGCTTAGTGGGTGAGTGTGCACACTCCGCTACTGGTGGCCTGGGTTCTGATCCCGGGAGCGCACTGATGCACCACTTGTCCGGCCATGCTGAGGCGGTGTCCCACATACAGCAACTAGAAGGATGTGCAACTATGACATACAACTATCTACTGGGGCTTTGGGGAGAAAAAGGGAAAAAAAGGAGGAGGATTGGCAATAGATGTTAGCTCAGGGCCGGTCTTCCTCAGCAAAAACAGGAGGATTGGCATGGATGTTAGCTCAGGGCTGATCTTCCTCAAAAAACAAAATAAAAAATTAAAAAAAAAAAAAAAACTAAGGGAAGATCAATGCTAGAAGGTGTTGGGATGGGGCTGGAGGATGGAGGAAGGAGGTTCTGGGAAGTGGGAGTTGAGGGGACAGAGGAGCAAAGAGGGAAGGAAATGCAGAAATGAATTATCAATTACAGAAGGCATCAAACAACAAGCTTTCTCTATTTCTTCCCTGGTCCTATTGCTAGACTTGTATGGAGATAATAAAAAGACTAAAACACTTTTACTTTTCCAGGCTTACTGAGATATAATTGACATATAACATTGTGTAAGTTTAAGGCATACCTGTGATGATCTGATATACATATATATTGCAAAACGATTACCACAATAAGGTTAGTTAACACATCCATCATCACATCTGTGTGTGTGGTAAGAACATTTAAGATCTACTCTCTTAGCAACTTTCAAGTACACAATACAGTATTGTTAACTATAGTCACCATGCTATACATTAGATTCCCAGAACTTTGTCATCTTATAATTGGCAGTTTGTACCCTTTGAACAACCTCTCATTGCATTTGAGGATATAGTCTCCTCCTCCAATCTTTACGGGTTCAGGTTCACTTTGGCAGGGAAAGATCTTCACCAGTCCGCTCAGCTTTGGGTGCTGGATGGGTCAGCTGGTAGCATCCACAAGTAGGCAGGGCTTGCTGTCAGGGTCTCTAGGTGGGGGAGGCTGCTGCTCATGTTCTGAGGTGGGAGGATGGCCACTTGCTGGGCTCCATGGTCAGGCAGGCCCGCTGGCTGGGCTGAGTTCAGGCCGCTAGGCTCCCTGGTCGGGCAGGGCTCACGGCTCTGCTCTGCAGTCAATGGAGGCCATTAGCTGGACTCCGCAATCGCCTCTGATTGGTTGGAGTGTCAGATTGTGTTCTCTGGCACGGTGGTGCCCTTGGTTGAACTCTACAATTGGGCGGGGCTGCGCTACAGGCTCCCCAATTGCTCCTGGGGGGGTGGGTCCTCAGGCTGTGCTCCCCAACCAGATGGTGCCATTGGCTGTAGTCCACACTCAGGTGTGGCTGCAGGCAGGGCTTCATGATTGCACAGGGCCTCAGGCAGTGCTCCAAGCTCCAAGATCAGGCAGGGCCACACGCTGCACCCTACAGTTGGGGGAATAGGGTATCACAGGCTGGGCTTGCTGAATGGGCAGGCAGCTGGCTGTGCTCTGCTGAATGGGCAGGTTTCTGGCTGGGCTCCCCATTGGGCGGGGCCTCTAGCTATACCCTGCAGTTGGGTGGGCCTGGAGGCTGTGCTCTGCGGTTAAGTGGGGTCACTGGCTGGGCTCCCCGCCTGAGTGAGGCTGTAGGCTTGCTTAGCATTTGTGAAAGGCCTTAGCCTGGGCTCTCCCAGGGTTGGCCATTTGTAATATTGTGATTTATTATAGGAAATATACATTTGGTCTTTGTTCCCATTTCTGGCACAGAGCTCCTAAAACCCTTGGAATTTGCTAGGTGATGAGAATGATAACGGTGTCTTTTGTTACGATAATGAGGTGACTTTTAGAAAGCCCTAGGTAACCTAAAGATGGGGGCTGGTTACCAGGGGAACCCATCATGTGATTATAGTGCTGGAACTTTCAGTCCCACCCCACCTCTGCGAGAGGGGCTGGAGATTGAGTTCAATCATCCATGGCCAGTGACTTAACCAATCATGTCTATATAATGAGGCCTCCATAAAAACCCAAAAGGATGGGCTTGGGAGAGCTTCCAGGTTGGTGAACATGTGGAGATGCTGGGAGAGTGGTGCACTAGGAGAGGGCATGGAAGCTCTGCACTCTTTCCCCATACCTTGCCCTATGTATCTCTTCATATGGCTGTTCATTTGTATCCTTTAATATCCTTTGTAATGAACTGGTAATCTAGTAAGTAAACTGATCCTGCATTCTGTGAACTGTTCTAGCAGATTAACCAGGCCCAAGGACAGGGTGGGAACCTTCAATTTATAGCCAGTTAGAGAGAAGCACAGATAACACCCTGAATTTGACATTGGCATCTGAAGCGGGGGCAGTCTTGTGGGACTTAGCCTGTCACTGGGACCAGTCAGATCGGTGTGGTGAGGTCCCACCTTCTTGGTCCACAGACACAAAAGAATTTGAGAGCGGACACACAGAGGAAGTTCTAACAGAGGAGGATTTATTAGCAAAGCAAAAGTACACCCCCAAGAAGAGGGGCGGGCAGGCTTGAGGGGAGCAACTGCCCCGCAGTTGTGGTGATCAGTGGCTATGGAAGATGGGGTCCCGGGGGCAGGTGAGGGTCTTGGAATGTGGGCCAATAGGGAAAGTGTCTCCACCCCAACGTGGGCAGGGGGAGATTTTTCCTTACATAGGCATCTCTGGAACTGTCAGGCGGTGATCCCCAACGGGGGGGGGGCGGGGGGGTGTCAAAACGCAGTGCAAATGAGGGTATAATGAGGCTTGGGGCTACTCTCGGTCAGGGGCTGGGGGAGTGTTACACACCCAAAGAGCCACTTTAGGACGCTGCACCTGGTGGAGTGACCTTGCTCCCAGTGCATATCTAGCTTCCTGCCTATCTCAAGCCTGTGGAATCTGACACTATCTCCAGGTAGACAGTGTCAGAATTGACTTAAATTTGTGGGATATCAGGTCAGTGTCTGCAATGAATTGAATTAATTGCTTGGTGGTGTTGGAAAAAATACACGTTGAAATGCTACCGTAGGCTGGGCTTATGGCTCCCTGGAGTCACTGGTCAGGCTCCCCGGTCTGGGGGAGCTGCACTTAATGCTCCACAGTTGGGCGGGGCTTCTGGCTTGACTCCCTGCAGGGCTGTAGGATGGACTCATGTCTGCCCGGAGTCTTTGACCAGGCTTCCTGGTCAGGCAGGGCTGGAGGCTTTGCTCAGCAGTTTAAAATGCTTTTAAATGTGCAATATATTTTAATCCACATTCTTATTTCAAACTCAATTATTTCCCACTATCGCCTTAGACAATGGGCTTAACTTGCTCCCACTCTGTTATTTGTATTTGTTCCTACAGAGCACTTAGAGATGAGAACTCTGAGCTATACGGATTAAAACGAGCAATTGGAGAGAGAATAGATGTGACTGCAATTTACAATATGTCACCAAAACATACTTATAGAAATCATAATCAAGCAGAGAGGCTTAAGCAACTCTTCCACAGAAGTGTGTCTTTCCCTGAAGCCTATGAGACTTTGTAGGAACAGCTAGAACTACATCTGCTTTCAGGGCAGATAAGATCATTAGTTCCTCTCGTTATAGGGCAGGCCTCTGATTCTTACTATTTTAATGAAAATGTAATGAAGAACAGAATTTGTGATTTTTGCTCAGCATAATGATAGTGTGTTGTTCTGACAAGATTTTTACATAAGAGAAAATGGGAGGCACTTGAAGAAAAGATAGATTGTGCAGACACCATTCAATGGGACATTCTTCATGTCTGGTGACAAGCTGAGGTATTTCTTTAGAAGGATGGTTTTCAAATCGTGTTCCGTGGGGTTCCGTGGATGTACAGCCCTTATATCTGAGAGGAGCCAAGTGGCTTTGAGTTCCTGTCCTGACTTTATCAAAGTGGTTTCATTTTTTACTAGTGGGTTATATTTTGTAGAAAGGGTGTGACCCTAAAAATATATGAATAGATTTTAAAAAGTAAAACACTACTTTAGAATAGGTTTATGTAGTGTTTAATCCTATGTTTAACCCTATGGTGTGTCTATTTCTCTCCACTCTTAGGATGCAAAGAAGGAAATAGAAGTGGGAAAGGAGAGATTCTGATTGTTATTCCTTCCCTGTCAGAAAGTTGTGATGGGAATACACGGGGACTCTGGTCTCTCAATTTAGACCAGAAGTGTGGTCCAGGGTGTCCTAAAGGTGATGTTACCTAGAAATAAAAATTAACCATGACCCAGATGCAGACCTAGACCCCTCGTCTGTCAGTGGCCATGCTGTGGTGGTGGCTCACATACAAAAAGAGGAAGATTGGCAAGGAGTGTTAGCTCAGGGAAAATCTTCCTCAGCAAAAATAAATAAATAAATAAATAAACATGGAAGTTAACTCAAAAATTTAACTTACTACTTTATCGTATGTCAGAAAGTCTGCTAAAGGCTGAGACTACTAAGATTAATGAAACAAACTTCTTATCCTGAAAGCACTTATAATCCAGTGCAGGGATTTCTCTCTTTCCCACCAGTCTGTGGATAGGCACATTTTTTCTGCATTTTGATTTCCAGATCTTAGCCCAGTTCTTGGCATACAGTTGGAGTGCAGAAAATATATTGAATGCTTGATTTCCTTTGTACTCCTGAAAATAATTCACTTGTCCCTTTGGCTCATTTCAGCCTTGTAATGTCATCAATACAAAGCTTGTCCTTTTATAGTCTTTCTAAAAACAACAGGCCACTAAAAACTGACACAGCTGGCCCATAATGTTGTGCACCCAATACATTTTAAAGGGAGAACACATGAGGATTCTCTACTAAGAAGAGCCCTTATATGATGTGACCACAGGGGGCCACGCTTGGCCCAGCCCTGGACACCAAGAGCAGCACAGTGTCACCTGTTGACAGTGGGTGATTTGATAATGAGAAGATATGGTGGTAGGATGGAGAAACAATAATACTCTGTAACCATTAATAACTACAAATTACCATGCCTGTCAATTTTACGGATTTTGTCCTCATTTAAGCAACACTCATGTAAAATGGTGGGTGCTATTCCAATTTTATAGCAGAAAAGCTGCAGCACGAATAGATGAAGTAACTTGCTTTGAATGATTATTAGTAAGAAGAGGAATAGAGAAAGTTTTTTGTTTTTTTTTTGTGAGGAAGATCAGCCCTGAGCCAACATCTGCCAGTCCTCCTCTTTTTGCTGAGGAAGACTGGCCCTGGGCCAACAACCATGCCCATCTTCCTCCACTTTATATGGGACGCCTGCCACAGCATAGCCTGATGAGCGGTGCGTCAATGTGCGCCCAGGATCCGAACCGGCCAACACCGGGCCGCCGCAGCGGAGCGCGCGCACTTAACTGCTTGGGCCACCGGGCCGGCCCCCGAGAAATTTTTTTTTTTTAATTTAAATTTCATTATCGAGACTAAAATATTTATGGGAATTTGAAAAGGCAAGAATTTATAGGAGGCATGGCAATTATAAGAAGTTAATTTGTTTCTTTTTATTGTAAAACTAATTTATTGCATCATCAAGGGATGGTATTATGGTCAATGTTCTTGCTTGTTATAATGCATTTAAAAATTTTTAAGTTGTGCAAAGAACATGTAGATGGTATTATATAATTTATTATGATATATAGATGTTAAAACCATTTTTGCTATGAAGCAATTTATTCTCAAAAATGACTAAAATCCTTAATATTGAGGAGTCATTTTGTTAGGAAATGTAGAAAAATTAAGAGATCTTTACTTTTTGTAGTAGAAGTGTCACACAGTTGCATTCATTCATAAACGGGTCAAATGAGCCATTTGTCAAACAAAACACTTAAAGTCTTTATTATGTCAAGGAGTGGTGAAATCATTTAATGTATGAGAAGAACTGAAACTACAGGATAATTAAAAAACCAACCAAGTAAAAATGGTCTAATAAGAAAAAAACTATTGAATGTTCCTTACTGTTATTTTTTAGGTTTCTTAAATGTCACGACCCTAATTTATCAGAATAATAATGACTTGGTAACACTTAACATTCTTTTTTGAGGTTCATAATAATTTATTTCTAAATTATTCAAACTTCAATTTTTGGGGTTCAAATTCCAATTAAGATGGAGTACACTCTGCCCTATCTCTCCCACTTATTAAAACTACAAACCCTGGACAAAATACATACAGGCACTGACTGAGAATTCTGAAAAGTAAATAATTGCAGGCAGATTTGAGAGGGAAATGAAAACTGGAAGGACAACCAATACAGTCTGAGTCTCCTGTTTTTTTTTCTCCCATGACACCCACCTTAGGTTTTAGGGCATCCCAAATCTATGGGTATGGACAGAAAAATCATCAAGAAATTCTCTCTCCTTTTCTGGCCAGAGGATGAGGAAAGCAGGACCTGCAGAATAGTTGTAGAGGAAATTCCAGTTTTAAAAGACTCTCCCAGCCCAGCCCATGTAAGCCCCAGTCATCAAGCTGTGCTTGCACAGCAAGGACAGCAGTGGTGACCACTCAGGCATCTAAAATTGTGAGATAAAATCCTTCTTTTTGACCAAAAGAACTCAGAAAAGATGTCCTGTGGTCCAAAGAGTGGGGGTGAAATTCAGGTTATTTTTCTCTCACCACTTTGCTGTTGAGGTAGTCCCAATCATAGGGAGTGTATGATAGCACAGGACACTAAACTCCAGCTTAATGGCCAGAGGATCAGCAAAAAAGATCTCCTGAAGACAGAAAGTGTGGGGAAAATCTGTGTGCAAGGTCCCAGGCTCACCCTCTGAACTACACAAGCTTGGAACTGACCTGAGTTGTGCTGTCACACTATAGTTTAAAACCACTGGTGAGTTCCCAGACTGGCACAAAGAGCACTGCATATTTGAAAACTAAATTGGCATCTAAACTACAGCCCACAAAAGACAGATTAAGACTCGCATCTGAACCTAATAAGGTTGGTTGCTGCTAAAACTAAATGTCAACGTACTCTGAAGAATTTAATAATCTCATAACACAATATTCAAAAAGTTCTGGATACAATTGAAAAATACTTGAAATACAAAGTACCAGTAAAAACTCAATAAAACTTACAGATGCTAGAAAACTCACAGATGCTAACTATGAGATGACCCAGATACTGGAATTATCAAACAATTTAAAGCAGAAATTATAACGATGTTCCATGAAGTAAGGGCAAATAGTCTTGACATGAATGGGAAGATAGAAATTCTCAGCAAAAGAAGCTATAAAAAAGGAAAAAAAATGAAAATTTTAGAACTGAAAAATACAATAATGGAATAAAAAAATCACTTTAATAGCTCACTTGCAAAATGGATATGACAGAGGAAAGAATCAATGAACCTGAAGATAGACCAACTGAAATTTTCCAATCTGAAAAAAGAGAAGGAAAAAAGATTGGAAAAATGAACAAAGCCTCAAGGACCTTGTGGGACAATATTAAAAATTAATATTCATGGGCCAACCCTATGGCATAGTGGTTAAGTTCAGCACACTCCGTTTCGGTGGCCTGGGTTCGGTTCCCAGGTGCGGACCTACACCACTTATCAGCAGCCATGCTGCGGTGGTGACCCACATATGAAAAATAGAGGGAGGTTGGCACAGGTGTTAGCTCAGGGCGAATCCTCCTCAGCAGAAAAAAAAAAAATTAATATTCATGTCAGTGGAGTCCCAGAAAGAGAGAAGAGAAAAATCAATGCAGAAAATTTAT
This sequence comes from Ceratotherium simum simum, assembly GCF_057802395.1. Lineage (NCBI taxonomy): Eukaryota > Metazoa > Chordata > Mammalia > Perissodactyla > Rhinocerotidae > Ceratotherium > Ceratotherium simum. Next base: position 30,747,986 of record NC_141928.1, on the reverse strand, counting down.
TTTAAGAAACAATGGTGTAAAATTTCCAAACTTTGGTGAAAGACATAATTGAACAGATACAAGAAATTTAGTGGCATGTAACTAGGATAAATGCAAAGAAAACTATATCCCAATACATCATAATCAAACTACTGAAAACTAAAAATGAGGGAAAAATCTTGAAATCAGCCAGAGGAAAGCAACATATCACATATATGGGAATGCCAATTTGAATGATCTCAGATTTCTCCTCAGAAACCACAAGCGGCAGAAAACAGTGGAAAAATATTTTTGAAGTGATAAGAGAAAAAATTGTCTATCCAGAATTCTCTTTCCAGAGAAAATAGCCATCAGAGATGAAGGAGAAATAAGGACATACTAAGATGAAATAAAATGAAGAGAATTTGTCTCCAGCATACCTTCTCTAAAAGAAGTAAATTACATAGGCGGAAGGATGGTATCAGAGGGAAACTTGGAACTTCAGAATGAAGCAAGAAACACAGAAATGGTAAATAAATAGATAAATAAAATAAACTTTTTTTTTCTCCTTTAATTCTTCACAATATATATGACTGTGGAGAGCAAAATTACAAAATTGTCTGATAGGGTTTTCAATGGATCTTTCTGATCTCAAATATACATATCTTCTCCAAAGTACCACCCCTACCCCACCTTGTCAGCCTCCAAGCCTTTCTTAGCCATGGCCAAAATACCAAAGAGGCATATTGATAAATGAAATGAGGAACACGTTTAATGAGGATATGCTACATTTGATAGGAGGAAGGAAAATAAGAGCTTTTAATTTCATTTAAAACCTCGGTGTGTTAAAAAAATAAATAAAAATTAAATTTGTTTTTCTCTTAGTAGAACTTATAAATTAAGAGGCTGGGTACTTTTTCACTGCTCCTTTTTTCCTAGTCTTTCTTCTTTAGTTCATTTACTTTCTTATTCATGTTCTATTCTCTCTCCCCTCTCCTCCCTCTCCCTGTCATCTGTAATGCGTATGACAACTAATAAAATAAAGTAGATAGGATAAGAAACCTACATAGCCATAAGGATTCTACATTTCACTTGAAGAGGTAAAATATTAACTTTAAATAGACTGAAAAATTAAGTATATAAATACACATATAAATATATAGTAATCCCTATAGCAATCACTAACAAAACCTAAAGACATCAAATCAAAAAGCCACATAGATAAATTAAAATGCAATACTGAAACATATTCAAATAACCCACAATAAATCAGGCAAGAAGAAATATAAAAATGAAAAACAGAAGTATGAAGAGAAAACAAACAAGAAGATGGTAGGCCAGAATCCAAATATAATACATTAAATAAAAATGGTGTAAACACATCAATTAAAAGACAGAGATTTTCAGATTGGATTAACAAAGAGGACTCAACTATATGCTAGGATAATTGTGCCCTAGGGAAAGGAACGTGGCCCAACATTTTATGGAATGATGGGTAAAGAGTCTGAGTTAAATTGATACCTGGAGGCCTAAAGTGTCATCATGATCTGTTAAAGGGGGCGCATATGGAGGCGAGGTAATAAATAAAAACTGGCTCACAGGAGTACATTGGGTGTATGGACCCACCTAGTGGTCATTCCTGGTCCCAAATGTAGTCAGAATAGACATCCTTGGTAACGGCACAACACTCACATTGGGTCCTTGGCCAATGGGGTAAAAGATGTTCTAGGTTGGAATTCTAAGTGGAAACTTCTGATACTGCAAAACTCCCTTCCAATACAGCAAATCAAAAATAATACCATATCCCATATCTACAGAATGCAGGGTTGGTGGTCTCAGCCATTTCTCTACTTAATTTACCAGGCTGGCTCCTGTAAAAACCAGATGGTTCTTAGAAAATGGCATTAGACTATGGCATACTCAACCAAGGAGTAGCTCTAATTAAAGCCACTATGCCAGGTGGGATATCTTTGCTTGAGCAGATTAAAACAGCCCTGGATACATGGAATATAGCCATTAATTTGTCAAATGTATTCTTTTCCGTCACTATCAGAATAGGGGATCAGAAATTCAGATAACAGTCAACAGTATATATTTAGAATTTAGCTCCAAGATTATGTTAATTTTTCCTTCTACTATCATAATATCAAAAGGTCTGGACAATCTAGACATCTTGCAAAATACCATGTTGATTCACCAAATCAATGACATCATGCTAATTGGGCTAGATGAGCAAGAAGTAGCTAGCATATCAGAGACCTTGTTAAGATCCTTGTGCTCCAGAGGATGGAAGATAAACCCTATGATGACTCAGGGGTATGCTACATCAGTAAAATTTGGTCTAGTGGTCAGATCATGACCAGATCATGGTTTCTATTTCTGATGTTACTATGTACACCCCATACAAAGTAAAAGATAAATTCTTGAATCTTGCACCTCCCAGTACAAAGAAAGAAGCACAATGACTGGTAGGCTTCTTCAGATTCTGAAGGCAGTATATTCAACAACTGGGAATACTATGTTGATCCATATACCAAGTGACATGGAAGCTTTGAGTGGAGCCCAAAACAGGAAAAACTTGTAGCAAAACCGCGTTACAGGGGTAGCAACTTTGCCACTTGGAACATATGACCAAGCAGACTCTTGTCTTACTAGCTGTGGGAAAACATACCACGTGGAATTTACTACAAGCCCCAGTGGGATATTCACAACACAGACCCCTGGGGCAAGGCCACGCCACCTGAGGCAGAGACTTCAATATCTTCTGAAAAACATCTCCTTGTGTGCTACTGAGCTCTTGCAGAGATGGAGTACCTAACTATGGGGTACCAAGTGACCATACAGTCCCAAGTGCCCACCATTAACTTGGTTCTGTCAGAATCACCAAGTCATAAAGTCAGGTGGGCCCAACAACAATCCATTTTAAGATAAAAATGCTACATCAAGAATCAAGCACAATTCCCTTATCAGTTGGCCCAAGACCTCCCACGTCATCCACCACTATTACACAGTGCCTCTCCCTCCCACCCTTGCCCACATCTGGTCAATCTCAGGAGACCACGTCAAAGCCACTTCCCCACAAAAAATTTCCCCTGACCCAAAGGTCAGAGTCACACTAAGAGGGTGGCTTGGGCCAGGGGCCCAGCAAGGAGTGAGGGTCCAGGCTTTGTCCCAACGGAGGTGCAAGAGCAGGGACATCAGAGACCTGGTGGGGAAGAGACCTGCACGTGCGAGTACCAGGTATCAGGAGTCTATCACCTTCCAGGATGCCCAGGGCCCAAAGCCCTAGGATACTGCACAGGCTCCAGGGGTGTCAGGCTTAACTCTGGCAAGGTCAAAGGCCACAGGAACCCAAACATAAGGTTACATTATCCTCGGGGCTAGTTTTTCCTCCCAGCAGCTGTGAGGTGTCTTAAATTCGTCCCAGGAGACCATCGCTGCCTGCTCCTCGAGCGTTCTCCTTAAGAACTGCCTCAGCGCACTACTCTCTCTGTCAGCCCAGCCCAACTGCCAGCACCGTGCGATGGGGGATCTGTGGCCCCTTCACTCAATCTTCTCCATCAGGAAATATGCTCCTCTTTTGAACACCGTAAGTGACACCTGAGGACTGGGGTCTGGAGAGGTGGGGGTGTGAAGGGTGGAATATGGGGCTTCCCAGGAAGACAAACTGGAGCCCAGCAAGGTGAGCTATGTGGTTTGGGATGTGTCAGGGAGTAAGCGCCAGTCCTGTTGGAGGAGCAGGGAAAGGATGGGCTGGGATGCGCTGAGAGCCAGGGGAGGCTCAGAGAAGGGCGGAATCAGGCCTGAGGGGCTGCTGCTGCGACCATTCTTCCCAGAGGAAGCCCAATCTTGTGGGATTTGGGGCGATATATGGGAGGCTGGCATGGAAGTCCTGGAATGAGAAACACCTGGGTGCCTCTGGTGCCAGAGGCCCCTTGTCCTAGACTCCTCCTTAACGAGTCTGGCTCACACCACCTGACACAATTGGCACATAGTGCAAAGGGGTCTATGCTTGTGCCCAATAGTATGGATTTTCACTTAACCATTGCTGATTGAGCTAGTATGGCTGCTGAAGGGTATCTAGAATGGATAGAGTTAGTCTGCTGGTGGAGGGAGACAATGAGTATGAGGTGTTGCTCTGAGGCCAGCTGCAGCAGCTACCGTTTGTCCCCCTAACTTTCCATCTCTATAAAGCTCATTCAAAAGAGAGGTCTCCTAGACTCCTGTTGAAGTTGCTCCCAAATTGTATATGAAGAAGTAGATTCCATTTGCACAAGAGCTGGATTTCGTGGACACTATGATATATCGCCCAGATCTCCCTTCAGTGAAGGACTTATTGCCCCAATTGTTCGGAGTGCTGCTGACCAACAGCCTGCAGCTGTCAGCTATTTCAGGGTCTACCTCAGCTGTAGGGGTCACCTTGCCCAAGGTTCATCCCTTCTTGGAGCAGTCCACATCCACGGAATGATTGATTCAAGGGTATACAGGCCTGGTCATCTTGGTCCAACTCAGGACAACTCTTATTCCAGCTCCAGAGGGACTTTTGGAGTAGGCTGACACTGTCGTTGGCCCTGCCTCATAGCTTGACTCCTCTCTCTGCTCGATCCTATTTACTTTTCCTCTCTTCCACAGGATTGTTCCTAAGCGGGGCTCCTTAATAAGCATTCAGCAGACTAAACTCAGTCTTAGAGTCAGCATCTGGAGAAACCCAACCTGTGACAATACTTCACACTCAGTTTGAATTTTTCTGTTTTGTATTTGGTAATTTCTGTTATCTTTTTAAAAAAATTATTTTTGGATAATTTCATGTCTGTGTCATCTTATTCTCTAGAACAGAGAAATTTTATTTATTTATTTATTTATTTTTTAAAACTTTATTTTTTATTTTATTTTTTCCCCCCAAAGCCCCAGTAGACAGTTGTATGTCATAGTTGCACATCCTTCTAGTTGCTGTATGTGGGACACGGCCTCAGCATGGCCGGAGAAGTGGTGCGTTGGTGCGTGCCCGGGGCCCCGGGCCGCCAGTAGCAGAGCGCACGCCCTTAACCGCTAAGTCATGGGGCCGGCCCTAGAACAGAGAAATTTATGACTCAAAGAAACATTACTGGCCATCTACCAAGCTGTCTTTTTGTGTACAATACTTTTTCCCCCTATAGTGTTTTCTACCTCAACCTATGTTGAATATTTTCAATGGTATCCAGATTAGACAGTAATCGCAGTTCTAATGTTTACAAAGTCTCCTCCTGTGATGAGCAGAAATCTGCCTCCTTGTGTCTTCTACCTATTTGCATACGACAGTTTCAAATAAATGAAAGCATCTAGCATGGCCTCTGCTGGATCTTCTTGAGTTTAATAAATAAATCCAGTTTCCTCAATCATTCCTTACATATTTCAAGATCCTTCACCATCATATTTCCACTTCTCCTGTAAACTTTGTAAATTACTCATCCTTTAGCATAGAGACAACTCAATTTTTTAAACTGTTCTCTTATTCCCCTTATCAAAAGCATCTTGTCCACAGTGGGCATTAAAACAAACAAGCAAAACAATGTAGATTGGAAAGATAATACTTCAAGTTATTTAATTCTTTTCAGGTCCTAATATACTTAAAGAAGTTTCCAAACCTTTTGATTTAATCCTCCTCTTCCTCAAATTTAATGATTTGCCCATAAATGTTATGGTGGGAATTCTGGTCCCCTTGTATGACTAATATGATTTGTTAATGATATCGGTAGTCTGTGAAATGATTTGACAAATCAGAGGTAATTCAATTTTTCATTCTTTTAGATAAAAGTGAGTGACCGATTGTTATTCTGATTGGCATCACTAATGACAATGTGGGATTCAGCATTCTGTGCTCTGCTTCAAAGACAGCAAAAGGGTGAACTGGCTGCCAATTTGACTGACATTTTATGCAAATGACATGAACCAATATATCTCTTGTACATGGCTCACTGAAAATTATAATTGTGTATTTAAAAATGTAGACAAGCCATATTTTATATTGGTAGCATGTGTTTTGTGGAGCAGGTAACATGACAAGAAACAAACATCCTGAAGTTGCTGAGGGGATGAGGCTGCTGGCTAGGTTAACACACACAATTTTTTTTTTTTTTTTTTTGAGAATGAAAAGTGTCCACTTCCATGAGAAATTCTAATTATTAAATTCTGTTTTTAACTCTGAGTTCCACAGAGGGCGGCAATCCACATCTTTTGATAAAGTAAATGGCAATTTGCTTTGGAACCTGCAATGATATGAGGTTCATGTCATTAGCAAGAAAAACTCATTAAATTAATTCCCAGTTCCTAATTTACTTTAGGAAATGATTAATGTTGAAGAGATTAGTTAGGAAGAAGATTGATGAGTTTAGTTTTCTCACAGAACTCTGAGGTTGTAAAAAGAAAGTTATCTGATTTATCATTTTTATATTGTGTGTACTTCCTATTTTAATGAACCAGCTGACATTTGGTTCACTCAATTTTTATTATTTTATAGTTCACCAAAAGAATTAGCTTTCTTAGAGTTTCCATCTTTGATGAGGAGATGTGCAGCAGAGTGGAAATGAGCACAGGTTTTAGAGTCGGACAGAAGTTTAAATCCCAACTCTGCTGCCTATTAGTTACATGATCTTGGTCCAGTTTTATTTTATCTTTCTCAGCCAAATTTTTCTCTTCTGTAAAATGAGAATGATAGTAATAATCACTTAATAAAATTGTAAGCATTAAATGAGATAGTACACTTGTACACTGTAAGTGTTCTCAAATGGTAGCTACTCTCATTATATTTTGGACGGAGTAAGGTTCAGGAACTTTGGTGAAATTAATGTTCTCTTAATATAAGAGAAAAATGACTCTAACACAGACGTTCATGAATACTTAGAAAATAGTGAAAGAGGAAAAATTCAGGTATTATGATGCCAAAGGCCATTTTTTCCCACTTCTTAGCACAAAACACAATAGAGTATCTTGTGAAGAGGAGATTTTTGATAACTCCTGAGAGAAAGATGCAGTATATTTTTCTTTTGGGCTTCAGGGCGAAAAGCTATAGGTAGGCTACACTGTAAATATTTGACATGAAGTAATCTCAAAATGAGAAGGGAAGGAAAATGAATCTTGATTTCTTACTATGTGCCAAACTCTAGATAAGTATTTGTTTAAAAATCAGTATCACCATTATCATCATCATTTGCATCATCATCCTAAGAGTAATGACAGCCACCATTTATTAAGGACCTATTACATAGCGAGTACTTTACATATACTATTGAATTGCATCCTTACAATGACCTTATAAGGTGTACATTATTTTGTCTAGTTTATCGATGAGGAAAGCAAGGCCTAGAAAGTTAAAGGAAATTGCCCCAAATCATATTGTAGGTGAATGTTGGCACTAGAACTGGAACCCACTTCTATCCAACAAGGGCCAAAAACACCCAACAATTAATTCTGTGTCAGTTGCTTTACTTTGCTTTGCATCAACACAGCACAATACCCTCTCATACATTTTGTGTTGTCTCCTACAGATGTGACCTTTGGATAGCACTGCAGAGGCCACAGTGAGGGACTGGGTGAACCCCTGGCTAAATTCCAACAGATGTCAGGACCACCGCCATGATTTTACAACCTCCTTGACCTTTGTTCATTGTCTGCGGGACATCACTCACCAACCCCATAGGTATGTCTTCCATGTAGGCCTGCACATAATACCTCTGCTGCTGTAGTCCCAGGCACCAAGTTTGTCCTAATCAGTGCTGCACTCTCAGCTACTTCCAGGGAGCCACCAGTCTTGCTGAGTACTCTGGCATTCATAAAAAGCTTCATTAGCCAGCAAGGGCTTTGCCTCCAAAAAATGACGGGAGGGCACTTTCAGAAGCTATGCCTTATTATATTCTCATTTGCCTCTTCCTCAAGTGGTAGTTCTACAGCTGTCTTGGATTTTTTTCTCTTAAAATACATACCATGCAAGCTTTCCCAGAAATGCGCAATTTCAAGCTGTTACATGGTTCACAAAGGGGTTTCTCATATGGGGACTCTCTAGAACACATAGAACCCAGATTTAACCTGTAGCTCAAAAGTCTAATAGGTATTGCCTCCTTACCAAGTTGCCTCTTAAGTGAGTTACAGAAGTTCTGCTGTGAAATAAATGCTAAAAGTAAAATATTGGCCTCATTATTAAAAGGTAATGTTTTACAAATTTTAGGTACCAATTAGTTTTACAAACATGGTCTCCAAAGCAATTTGGACTTTTGTCATGGATGATCAGTACGTATCCATTGTATTAAATCTGTAATGCTGCTATTCAGAGCATGAATAATCAGAGGCACCAAGAGATACACAGGGATCTCAGAGGGGAAATTCTGTTAAAAGAAAACAATATATTATGGCAATATCTTTTCACAGAATCAAGGTGAATGATGCTTGTATGATGCCCAAGGTCCAGACTGAGAACAAGAGGGACCCAAGGTTTACTGACTTCAAGGCAAACCTAACAGTGTAGCCACTAGGCTGGAAGGCCAGGTGAGATGTAGTAAATCAAATCCAATTAGTTCCTAATGCATGATTGTGATATTGAGGAAGAGGAAGATCTGTTTGCCAATGGCTCCCTTTGAAGCAATTTAAGCTGAAGTTTGCATCACAACATTCTCGGAGATCTCTCTCTCTGAACCTTCATTACATTTTCACAGCTGAGCTGTGACTAGTATTTAAAGCTACTTGGGAAGAGATGCTGTTTCATAGGAAAAGGGAGAATTAGAGAAGTTCAAGCTCAATTCACAATGGAAATTTGTATGGAAAAAGTTGAAAAAATAAGATCATACAATTTTGTAACTTGAAGGTGCCTTAAATTAAATAGCCATCCTGCCTTGTGTAGTTAAGGTCATTATAACCCAGAAAGCATTATCCCGTATGACAGGTTCAAAGCCTGGATTGAAACCTAAGTCTTTTCATTCCTATTGCAATATTCTTTTCAACTACATGAACTTACCAGCCAAGGAAATGCCAAAGGAAATAGAAAAAAGAGCATCGCAGGGGAAAATGGCCAAGAACTCACTGGACATATTTCCTGTGGTCAGTTTATTATTTTTGCTATACATTCTTTTTTTGGGGGAGGGGGGGGAGATTGGCCCTGAGCTAACATCTGTTGCCAATCTTCCTCTTTTTGCTTGAGGAAGATTATCCCTGAGCTAACATCTGTGCCAATCTTCCTCTATTTTGTATGTGGGATGCCGCCACACCGTGGCTTGATGAGTGGCGTGTAGGTCCACACACAGCATCTGAACCTGCAAACCGTGGGCCACCAAAGCGGAGCATACAAACTTAACCACTCTGGCACCGGGTCAGCCCCTACACATTCTTATTTTAACAAATATTTGCTGTGAGCCAGCACTTTCTTATTTAATCCTCACAATATTCTTGTTAGATAGGAATTATTCCATTTTTTGAATAATGACACTGAGGATCCAAGAAATTAAGTAACTTCGCTCAAGAGGATAAGGTAGTTACCAAGCTGGATTCCAGCCCTCATGTCTTTTGATAACCAAGTCCAGTGTGCTTTCCCTGAATATTTAAAAATTGTGTTTTGTGAACTGGCTCCAGCATACTGCTGCCCTAGTCAGTTTCATAGGGAACTCTACAGTTGAAATATCAATTCAGAGATTTTTAGAAATTGTTGCAAGGTTTTCAGACATTTGTATCCTGGCATCAACCAACCATTGAGTGTCAGCTTCTCTCTTTGGCTAAGGATTATCCCCAGGAACATTAACACATGGAAGCAATATTTCTATATTTGTACTGTTATTGAGGCATTTTCAGTAAATCAAACTAAATCAGGGAGCTGGTGATTTATAACTGTACAGGAGAGCAAATATGGATTACTAAACTGGGTGGCTGAAGGAGGTCTTCAGCAGAAATTGCTTCAGATCATTCACAACAGAAGTGACACTTTAAAAAACCTGCTTGTTATAGCAGTGTGGGTAAATGGTCCCTTTTACTTTAGGTAGTTACTTCTTAAATGAATGTTGGCTTTGACAACACCCTTCTGATTCTGGAGGAAAAAGTCTTACATGGAAGGTGAAATTTTCACGTCAGTCAACCCATTCCTGCCAATTGCCTGTGGACAAGGCCTATTCTCAGATCAGAAACTGGAAATTTTATGTCTGATTACATTTTTATTATGGGAAAATTTAAATGCATAAGAAAACCTATCAAGAAGAAAATGAAAGGCACGATCACATTCACCTTGAAATAAAAGCTGTTAATATCTTCTTCTAGGAGCACCATAAATAATTTTATAATAAACATTGTTTTAGGCAAACTTTGCACACATCCATCATTATTTCCTTAAGATAAGTTATTAGAAGTGAAATTTTGGGGTCAAAGTTTATGCAGAAATCGAACACTTTGGATATATTGCAAAACTGCTGTCCAGAAGGTTGTACCAACTAAGTATTACTGCCAGCTCTGTCTATCTAAGTATTAATGATGTAGTCTTCTGCACTTCTTTCGGAAAAAGCCAGATAGCTCCTTTGTGGAGAGAGATGAATTGGCTCCCAGGAGTAATGGAAACAAAAGGGCCTGAACTTTGGGAGTATAAAGACATTATTTTGGATCAGAGATAATTATTTGTGAAAACTATAGTTAAGGAGAATCTGAGACTGGAGATTTGGGAGGACAAAATGAAGATTGTTTGGTGAGCCAGTCAACTCTAACTGGAGGGGTGTGTGTGTGTGTGTGCATGTGTTTGTGTGTCAAAAATGTTGTCCACTCAAAACATAGAGGGTCTAATGGTTTGAACAGGAGAGGTATTCCTTTTTTTCCCCACTAAATTTCCTTTCCTAAGTAAGAGATTATTGTAATATGGTATAATTTATTGATAGATTGATTTTATAATTGTTTATTGAACACCGAGTGAAAAGACTGGTGTTCCAGGTTTTCAAAAAACTAATATGAGAAAAGAATTCATATTCTCCCTTCTTTCTACTTTGTTAAAGTATTGTATGAGAAGTTAACTGCCACACAGAGATGCTGTGTGCTTTGAGTAGAGTAACAGAATTGGAGGTGCGTTTCTGGAAATGTGTAATGTAGCTTCAGTAACGGATAAAAAGGGCATAGAAAGAAAGTGTTTGAATGATTTGGTTTTGAGGAAAGAGATCAAGACACTCAAGATCATATTAAACAAACGAGGACATGGCAGCCTTGAGGATGAGATTCTGGGGCATGTTAGCTGAAGCAGGAGCATCTAGAAGTAAACTAGGAGTGGGCTTCTCTATGAATTTTGCCAGTGGGAATGCAGACGCTTTGTCTTTCATAGACATATCCAGATTATTTATAACAAGAGGTTCTGTCCTCAAGGAAGCTTTAAATGATAGAGTTAGTAAAGGGGTAGTAAGTGGTTAGTATGGTGTGATCCCTGTCTTTAAAAAAAGTTCAGGGCCGGCCCCATGGCTTAGCAGTTAAGTGCCCGCGCTCCGCTACTGACGGCCCGGGTTCGGATCCCGGGCGCGCACCGACGCACCACTTCTCCAGCCATGCTGAGGCCGCATCCCACATACAGCAACTGGAAGGATGTGCAATTATGACATACAACTATCTACTGGGGCTTTGGGGGAAAAAAAGGAGGAGGATTGGCAATAGATGTTAGTGCAGAACCGGTCTTCCTCAGCAAAAAGAGGAGGATTAGCATGGATGTTAGCTCAGGGCTGATCTTCCTCACAAAAAAAAAAAAAAGTTCAGATGACAGTCCTGTTTGTAAACAGTTCAAGGCTGTGAATGAGGAAGTGAGGGTGGGTGGATAGTACTGAGAACAGGCTGGATCAAAATGCCAAAGTGTTTGAATTTATATATACTTAAAAATGCACTTCTCTGATTATAAAAGTAATGTAGTTTGTTACTAAATATTTTGAACAAAACAAAGTGTAAAGATGATAATAAAAATGATCCATAATCTCACAAGCCTTTTGATTCAAATGCTTATACACACATGTATTGTATATGCAGAAAAATTTTACCTTTATATCTTAATTTGGAAATATGTAACTGGATAGATAACAGCTCAGATAATTACTGTCTTAGTTTTACTAAAAGTTTGGAGAATAAAGTTACTAATATCTAATTGTCAGTCCCTATTGCCTATGATTCTCACAAAATTATTAGAGGTGCTATTCTCACCTCTGAGCTAAGAATTTATTAATGTAAAACCCTTTGTTGTGGATTTGTTAATAAGCAGTTGAGCATTATCTACAATAATATTTTAAAAGAGAGCTTATTAAAGACGTATGCACAAAGTGAGTGGTTTACCTCAACATTAGCTTTCTTTTGCTTAGAATCATTTGCTAATTGGAAATTTGAGGTTAATACTCTGGAGATAGAAAAGTAATTGATCTAGTGTTAGACTAGGCTTAAGACAGTTGAGAGGTTTTTCTGCTCTTGTAAAGACTCTAATCTCCAGAGCTAATGTTGCTATTCTCTATTTTCCTGATATATAGTGTGCACATAAACAATGATATAAAAAGTTCATTCATTCAATATATATCAACAATTTAAAGCACTGTTATATTATTTTTCATTTTATGGAGATGTTCAACTTTGCAAGAGATGACGTTTCTCCTTTTTTCTTGACCACAAGGAATCTCAAATCAAATATGTACCACACCTCTAGTACATGGAGAATACAATGGCTTGCACCTGGGGTTTAATCTTATCCTGTCTTTATTTCTCTGTCTTTATGTCCCTTTACCTCATTTCCTTCTCTATTTAATTTTATTTGGCTATATGTAAGATTAGCTAGAAATTAAAGCTGAAATCCCAGTGACTTAACACAACAGTGGTTTATTTCTTGCTTACGTACATTGCAGGTTGGTGTAGGGCTCTCCTCCACCTGTCACTCAGCAGCCCATGCTAGTTTTACCATCTGTAGCTTCACTTTGGTCGTTGTAGTGAGAGAAGAGTCTGGAAAGATACACATGCTATTCTCAAGGTTCCAGCCAGCAAATGACATACATCCGTTTATCTTTTTGTTGCTTCTTTGACCAGACCTGGCTGCAAGGCCCCACCCAATAGCAAGGGAGTCAGGAAACGTAGTGGTTCGATGGAATACTCGGTGAGCATACTATCTCTGTCTCAGTGTATTTTTGACAGGATTTTAAGAAGTATTTTTAGAGTGAGGTAAAGTATAAATAATATGTTTTGTCATTTTTGTAGGTCAAAAATGGTTAAATATCAGCAGTATTATATAGTACAGCCTAATAAATAAATTCATAATGTCATAAGAACTTTACTGAGTTAACATTGTCCTTGCCCTCAAAAAAAAAGACTACCTATTAGCAGGAGCAAGCCTGCAATCACATAACTGCAATTCAATCAGAGAAAAGCTATTACAGAGATATGTGCCAAGTGTGATGGTATTAGAGAGGAAAGTGTGACTAGTTATGTAAGAGCTTGTTCAGGGAGGTGTCCATTTTTAATTGTTGATGGTCATTTCGAGGAGAAAGTAACTAACTTCTAGACAGAAGGAAGGACATGCAAAGAGGCAGAGAAATGGAAAAAAATAAAAGTCTTGTTTAGAAAAGCCCAGTAACATAAAAAAAGTAAGAGAAATGCTAGCTTGAAATGAGGTAGTAAATATAGATGGGATCAGGCTAGAGATGACTTTGTGTGTCATGTTAAGGAATTTTCACTTTTTGCTGATGGCGATTTGAAGTTACTGAAGGCCTGGTGTGATGGGATCAGACTGTCTTCAGGGGATGAGAAAGGAATTACACTGTAGGAAATATGGCTGCTTTAAAGAAGAGAGTTTCTTAGGTATTTTTGTGTTCCTTGCCCATGTAGACACATCCCTTAAACTTTATGCAATAAAATCTTCCAACCTTATAGTAATCAAATATCACAAAAATGTAGGCAAGAAAGGAGATTGATGGGTGTGGTATAGACCAGGTCTCTCGCTAATACTGAAGATGAAAAAAGGCTGGTGAAAATATTTACCATGAGTCTAGCTTATCACCTGAACTTGGTTCACTGACATCTTCTAAGGTTCTTGCTATATTCAAAAAGAAATACTGTTTTTTGGAATCTTAAGGGTTAGAGGGGACCTTAGAGGTTTCAAAGCGTAGACTTGTTTTCTATGTTAGAATTTTCTTTATATTTTACAATCTTGAAAGTGGCCATCGAGTCTTCTGCTTGAATAGTCCCTTGAGAATCTATTTTATTCTCAAGACAGATCATTCCATTAAAGACGAGTGAAAGTGTTTTGCTGTTTGCCACTACAAAGAACAATACTTGAAAAACGGAAAGAAAAAAATAAAAAACAAGAGTCTGGCTAAGAACCCTAAATAGAACCTTTTCAATTTTAAACTAAAATACCTATAATGATACATGACTCACCATAATGGAAAAAAATGTTATTTAAAACTATAACGATCAATGACCACTCCAACCTCTTAATATCATTGTGAATTGGGGAGACAATTCAAATCAGCATGAAAATAAATCTCTATACTGACCTTTTGATGGAAAGGTTTAGTAGGAAGAGCGAGGAAGAAAGAATGATGTGTCTGTCTTCGCCAGTTCAGAATAATGACAAGAATGTTCTTTGGATATGAAAGTGCTAGAGACACAGAGTCAGGAAGGGCTGATTGCCCCACGTAATAAAGTGAGGGGGACTGAACTGAGTGGGAAAGTCTGAGGCTAAGCAGCCTTAATCCTTCATCAAAGTCCTCTGCACATTCAAATGCCTGTGTGACCGATGATTCAGAGCTTTTCAATAAAGCTCTATTAGCCTTGTAAAAATGTGGGAATTCTTTGCAGTATTTGGCCATAGTTTTTGTTATTATTCATCATGTGACTTAGATGTCAACTAAGATAACCCAATATTTGAGCTTGAAGTTAAAATGGCTCAAAATCAAATTTGCCTGGCATAAGATTACTAAATTATTGTCTAATCTCTTGGGAGATTCGAAGGGGCATGGCAGAGCTGGGTTTCTCCACTCCAGGAGAACCATTCACGTTAGGGTCTATGTTAAAGATGTCCACTGGAAAAACAAATGGGTACTCCTTTTCCATCATGCACTCTCAACACAGACAATATTGCTCCCAAGAGGGTGAAAATTTGTTCATAGTGGTTCCGGGGGAAGGTAAAGGGAGGAACAAAAAATCTTACTCTTTTATACATGAAGCACAGACATACATAATACAGTACATAAACAGACATACAGTATATCTGCGATATTAAAATTTCATGAGAAAGAAATTAGAAAAAAATATCTAAAAAGACTCCTTAGGGCTCTTTACTGATTTACATAGACTATGATGTGTATGGCATTTCGTGATGTTGTGTAACACGGTGGCCCTGGGTGGGAAGGGAAGAGATTTATGACTTTCCTGTGTCACGTAAGGCTCTGAGCTTCTACCTTCCTTCAATAGGATAATCTTATAGATCATCCCTTCATGGCATACATGCTGTCTCTCTTTCTTTCAATGTCTCCCTAAATCTGGAATTTTTTTCTTTTTCTTATTCCTTTAAAATAGATAGAAAAAACCCATCATTCTATCTGCTCCTTAATGCACAAACATAAGGTCTATGGCACCTTGAAACTGAATAAAAATTAAATCTTATATTCTTCATAAAGCCCTTCCTATTCTCCTTTTTCAAAGTGAATTCTCTCATCTCTTTACTCCCTAGCAATTATTTTTGCACCTCAAAAATTCTGCTCTTTAGATCAATTACCGTATCTCTTTCTTACCGTTCCTGCTATAACCTAAACTTCCTAGAGTGAGAAACCATATCTTACTGATCTCCATAGCCTCTTCCATGTCTTGGATGGTGCCTTAACTAACACCACAGCAATCAACTCCATGTAAATTTGGGGGGGGGGCAGTGGGGGGCAGGGGAGTTGGGAACAAGAGAAGCTTATAATAATGGATTTTAAAACTAGTCAAATTTGGGATGAATAATGGCTCACGTGAAAAGGTGCTATTAAAATGTAGTCATTCTGTTAGGGAAGGAATAATGTATGTTTATTTGTAGTAAAACTGATTCAAGTCAGTTTTAGCTATAAATTATAAAAGGATAAAAAATGAAAGTGAGAAAGATAAAGAAACATATGTGCACAATTCTTCAAAGAGAAACAGGGAGACTTCGGGTGGGAGACTGAGCAGACGTCCACATGGTGCTTCAGGGAATTGTAGGGGAATAAAGGCCAGCTCTGAGCTGTGCAGAAATAACTTTTATTGATGACTCTCTGTATCTCTTTGATCTACCTTTAATATCTACCCTGTTGCAGTCCTGTGTCCCTCTACATTGCTTCCCTAAATGTCTGCAATCTTCAGAACCCAGTTCTCATTTCTCCTCGGTTTAATTCATTTAAACACATTCACGGAGCGCCTATTTGTAGGCAGGGGGATTCACAGAAGGATAAGACAAGTCCCCTGCCTTTAGGAGGACTTCATAGAGGAAAGGACTTTGAACATGGCTTTGAAAAATAAGTTGGATAACTAGATTAGGAAAAGAAAGGGAGGAAAGGTATTTCAGACCCAGGGAACACCACGTGAGAGAGACAGAGTCAGCTCATGAACTGCATGGTCAGACACTATTGATACAGTTTGCCTGAACTGTGTGGGAGGCATGAAGAGGAGGAAGGGTTGTGGGAACTCAGCGAGGACTTAACGCTCTATCCGCTGCCTGAGAAAACGCTGCCTCTTACAGTTCTTCATTTCTAGCGAATCTGCGTTCCCTCTGCCTTTCAGCTCTACTCCTGAATGCTCCTTCAGTTGTTTCCTAATCCTAATTAAGTGGCATTTGGTATCTCAGGGGAGAAAAGTCATCTCTTTTTTACAGAGCAGTAATGACTGTGGTTAATTAGCTTACATTTACAAAGACAATGCATGCCTAATTACATCAAATATAGCCCCCATTCAATCAATCCATTATCGAAGCAGTCATTTTGGGGCATATACTCTGCATCTAAGAATAGTTTAGTCATTAAGGCCTTGGACTCAGGAATTGAACAATTTATTTACCATCTCTAAATCTCACTTTTTTCACTTTTAAAAATGAGAATAACTCTATCTCACAAGATAGTTTTGAAAAGTAAAAGATAATTCTTATAATGCATTTGTGTCAGTTGCTTTCCATTTGCTGTCTCCCCTTCCTGCTCCATCCCATCCATTCTCTGCCCTACTGTGCCTCCAGGCTGATCCCTACGCACTATGTCACCTAGACTCCCTGGCTGGCTGGTTTCTGGTTGCTCCTGGTCAATGCCAGGCACTGGTCAGAGATAGGAGAAAAGGAGAAGAAAATAGTTGGTCTTTCTTCTTTGCGCTCTCCCTGCTTAAGTGTCCTGGTTCTGCACATTATGGCAGTAGACTCGACCCTCCTCCTTCTGTCCCATGGCCTCCTCACGCGCCAGCTCTTACCAGGCCCTAGCAATACTATCCTGTCTCTTGTCCTTTGGGCCTAAGTATCACAATGAGTGTCACTCGTTTCTAGCTCCTGGGCACTTCAGCATCCATTGTTGATTCTCCTAACTTTGCCCAAGCCTCTGTAAATAGTCCCTTCATTAAAGGCCCTTGAGTTGAAACCATTTGAGTGGAATTTTGTTTCTTGCTGGACCTTGACTGATGTGGCAAGTTACCAACTGAGTATACATCTGGCATATAGTTTGTGCTCACTAAGTATTACCTATTTTTATCTTCATTCATTCTTTTGTCAAGCTTGTTTGGTAAGTGTCTTTCCTGTGCTAAGTTCAAAGTTACTTAAATTTTTTAAATGTTACCTCATTCTATCTCAAATACCCACATTACTTGGTGGTTTGTGGATCAGAAACAGACATCCATCAATCTGAGACATAAACCAAGAAGGCAGTGAACATTTCTATGGAGATCTTTCTCCCTTAGATTTCTGAACCAGTTGAGAAATAGAGTTTGGAACCAAGGATGAAAATATCAACTTTGTTTTTGGTAAATAATCAGCTACTATGCGTACCACAGGGAGGAACCAGGAGAAGGGAAGGGAATGAATATGTATAATCTGTAGGACACGTGGATCCTTAGAGAAAACCAGTGACCTTCCCCCTGGTAACATTCTTCCATTCAGTTAAGGCCTCCCTTCTGTGGGTGGCATGTGTGAGGGGGAAAGGACAGAATATTTTTTCCTTATACTTTCAAGAGAATAGTAGTTCCTATTTTATAGTCAGATGCAGGGGCGTGGGGTGAGTGAGATTGTTTTCTATACCATCAGGAATTCAGAGAAAAAATACTTTTAGTATTCATATTGTCTCAATAAGAAAATGCCTTTTGGAAATCTCTGTGCATGGAACTATACACTAATGAGATGGCAGCCATCCAGGCTGTGCTGGAAATTGCCCATTTGGCACTGATGGAGAATTAAAATTTTATATCATGGTTTTATACCACAATCCTTCTTATATACCATTAGGATGTTCTCCCCACCACTCCTGCTCCGCCTGTGACTCTGAGGCATTATTGGTGAGCTACTTCATGCCCAAGGGCACAAAGGCTTCATTCTTTCCAGAATATCAAGGAAAGTAGGTTCTTGGGAGACTGTTCCACTCTGCAGCTAGGCTGGGAGAAGAAGCACAAGTATTGGTGATGATAATGTTAAAGATGACAATGAGGCTGGAAGAGACTCTAACACTTGAAGCAAAGAAGAAGAAAGCAGAAATTGGAAAAAGAAGCGGCCTCAAGCTCAATACTGCAAAAGTCCACAAGGTTGTCTGATGCGCGTCCTTAAGAACTTGAAGCTGTCTTGTATTTGTGCCTATTCTAGGTGAGAAAGTGCACACTTTCAAATTCTATAACTAGGTTGGAATTCTTGAGGTTCCTGCTGACCTATATTTTATGATAATTTTTTCAGAAAACCATTAATTGCATTTCTACAATCATCTTGTCTGTTTGAATTGGCAGTTACGTAAAGGACATATGCATTCTTACCACATTGATCCAACAGCCTATAAAAATAAACAAAGTTTTTTTGTTTGTCTGCTTGTCTTTTGGAAATTGAGTAAATTTGACAGAGCTGGTCAAATGTATAATGTAATGTATACAACTGTGCTTGACTGTAAAATCTTCTCTGTCTTGTCTCTGTGTTCATTATCAATTGCAACACTGCTAAATAAAATGGAAAACCCTCAAATACATTTATTCTTTTTTGGTATAAAAAAATCAATATTTCAAGAATGAAAACTCACGACAATAACAAACAACTTATCTTCTTGAAGGAGCAAAAATGTGTTTTTTTGCCCCTAATGTTTCCAACATTGAAAATTTGTTCTTCTCTAACAATTTCAGTTTAAGGGCTTGAAATTACTTAATCTCTACATATAACGTCTTTATTTGCACCATATATTGATTCTGGTAACTTTTCATACTTCTTTGATTATTTAATTTCCCAAATTAATTTGTGACAGTAAATAAAGGCATCAGCAAACAAAAAAAGTATTAATTTTTTAATTGCACAAAAGACCTGAATATACTTACAGAAGTAAAAATTCACTCTCTAACAAAAATAAATAAAATAAAAAACTAAAGTCTCCCATCACCCCAATTGCCAACCTCTACAGTGTTATTGCCTTATTCAGCTGTAAATAAATAGTTTCCTCTGTAGGTGCTCAGAACTACACACACACACACACACACACACACATACACATGTATATGCATATAGAGTACACCTATATATGTATATACCTACATGTGTTTATATTATGCTCACACATAACTATACACTTTTTATAAAAATATCACTGTAATTAATGCACTGTTATGCAACCTACTCTTTTCATTTAACAATAATACACAAAAATCTCATTCTTTTAAACAACTCAATGTTATTTTATAGAAAAACTATCCCTCTATTAATGGACATGTAGGTTGCATTTAATTTTTGTTTTCATTCATTCAATCGTTCAACAAATTTTTATTGATTTCCTATTATGTACCAGATTTCTGCTAGGTGCTCAGGCTAGTCGTGAACAAAACAAATATAGTCCCAGCCCTTCAAGAGCTTAGATTCAAGTGAGGGGAACAGAAAAAAAAAAGTGAATCAGTAATTAAATGACATACTTACAAATTGTGTTAAATGTCATGAAGTTGGAACAGAGATGGAGAATATTGGGAGGACCCGTGTTAGATAAGATGTTCAGGAGAGACTTCTGTGAAGACATGATACTTGAGATCCAAAGGACAAAGAAGAATCCACTGAAAAGTAAAGGAAAATGCCTTTCAAGCATGAGGGTATCATCTGCAAATGCCTTGTGGCAGGAGCTTGACATGTGCAAAAAAGGGAAAGAACGCCAGTGGTCTAGGGGGTGCTGGGAGAGGCAGAGAGTGCAACAAGCTGTTGCAAAGGGACCAGAGAGTGGGGACCTGATGGTGTAGCACCTTACATGCCATAGGTAAGATGTTTAGATCTTATCCTACATGAAATGGGACGCCATTAAGCAGCGAATTGACATGATGTAATGTATTTTTTTCCAGCTTTATTGAGATATAATTGACATACAACATTGTGTAAGTGTAAGGTGTACAACATGATGATTTGATACACATATATATCATGAAATTGATTACTACAATAAGGTTAGTTAACACCTCCATCACCTCACATAATTACCTTTTTTTTTTGGTGGTGAGAACATTTAAGATCTACTCTCAGCAACTTTCAAGTACATAATATAGTGTTGTCAACTATAGTTACCATGCTGTACTTTAGAGCCCCAGAACTTATTATTGGAATTTTTTTCTCCATTTGACCAACATCTCCCCATTTCCTCTGCCCCCCACCCCCTCAGCCCCTGGCAACCACCATTCTACTCTCTGCTTTTATGAGTTCAGCTTTTTACATTCCACATATAAGGGAGATCCTATAGTATTTGTCTGTCTCTGTCTGACTTATTTCACTTAGCATAATGCCATAACGTATTTTTAAAGAAGATCTTTGGCTGCTTTGTAGAGAATGAACTAGAAAGAGTCAAAAGGGAAAAATAGGAAGGGTGGTTGCAGTTAAAAATTGTGGTAGAATTGACCAAGTGCAGTAGTTGACTTTTCCAATTCAGCAAGGCTCCAAATTATGGGGTTCTCAGTCAAAGTGCAGGCCTCAGGCAGAGAACATCTCATATGCTATATTTCATTCCACCTCTGTTTGCAGATGGGCTCACTGTAGCCTGAGTTTTTGAGGGTTATATTGTGTCTCAGAAGCACATTTTGAGAACTGTGACAAAGTAAATAATTGATGCTTTGGGTTTCTTTTGTAATAAGCCCACACATGCTTCCTAGGTCTCCAAATTCCCAAATGAATATAAAGGGTATGTGAAAAACCTCTTTTTAAAATTTTCTTTAAATTGTAGTAAAGTAACACAATATAAAATTATCACCTTAACCATTTTTAAGTGTACAGTTCAGTGGCATTAAACACATTCACATTGTTGTGAAACCTTTACCACCATCCATTTCCAGAACTCTTTTCATCTTGCAAAGCTGAAAATCTGTACCCATTAAATAACGTCTCTGTTGTCCTCTCCCCCTAGTCCCCGGAAAGCACCATTCTACTTTCTGTCTCTATGAATTTGACTATTCTAGGTTCCTTATATAAGTAGAATCTGATAATATTTTTCCCTTTATGACTGGTTTATTTCACTTAGCATAATGTCCTCAAGGTTCATCCATGATATAACGTGTCAGAATTTGCTACCTTTCAAGGTTGAATAATATTCCATTGTGTGTTTATACCACACTTTGTTTATCCATTCATCCATCAATGGACACTTGGGCTGCTTCTATCTTTTGTCTATTGTGAATAATGCTGCTATGAACATGGGTGTACAAATATCTCTTTAAGGCCCTACTTTCAATTCTTTTGGATAAAAACCTTGTATGTTTTGATATTGATTTTTTTATAATGATAACGTCAAATTTTTATACTGCCTAATTCATGGTATCAAATTAGAGATCATGAAAATGAGGGATCTAAGGTGTAACTGGTGAGAGAGAAAGTGTGATATCACAGAAAACTGTACAGAATGTAAAGTCAGCACAGCATAGGTAAAAATCTAGGTCTAATCCTTTGTAGCTGTTTGATCTTGGGTACGTTAACTTCTGAATCTCAGTTTTCTCATCTGTAAAATGGGATAAAAATGCCTTCCCAAAGTACTACAAAACTGTTGTGAGGATCAAATGGGAAAATGTAATGAAAGTACTCTATAAATTAAAAAGAAAAATGTAAATATGTAATATTAGGTGATAGTTCAGCAACTGTGTATTTGAAAGCTCTCCAGTATCCATTATTAATACTTCTTTTTGTTTTGTTTGTAACAAATTTATCAATAATTTGTCAATTTAATTGATATACAAAGCTGCACATTTAAAGTGTACAATTTATTATGTTTTGGCATATGTATATGCCTTTGAAACCATCATTATAATCAAGATGATGAACATATCCATCACCTCCAAGAGCTTCCTCATCTCCTTTGTAATCTCTCTGTCCTACTCCTTCCACCCCAGTACCATCACTAGCAACTGATGATCTGCTTTCTGTCTCTATAGATTTGTTTGCATTTTCTATAACTTTATATAGATGGAATTATTCAGTGTGTACTTATCTGTCTCACAGGATGGGGATGCAATCCATGCCCTAGTTCCCTTCTTACTCATTAGATGGTGTTTTATGACCCCGTCTGACCCTGCTGACTTCCTCATAAAAGAAAACCAAGGGGAGAAATTGGGGCCCAGAACACGCCGAGAGAGACCAGTAACATCATACATTTTTACGACCGTCTCATTTAAATTGCGAGAACACCTAAATCATTTTTAAGCAAATACTCTTTTGATATTAAGGGTAGAAAAAGAGATAAACAGACAAGAGTGCAAGTGTGAAGGTCCAAGAATGCTCGCTGCAACTTGAAACAGCAAAAAATAACTGAATAGAATTTAAGTGTTCATTAATAAGTGATTGATTAAATAAGAACTTACAACCATGTAAGGACATACACTGCATTCACTGCTATTAAAAGATATTATGACAAATTTTTTTTTAAAAAAAACAAGCTGCAAAATAGTGTGCATGATATGATTTAATTTATATAAAATTATCCACAACAAACTCTACTCATGTAAACTATTTACAAACGTACAATGCATTCTGGAAGGATAACCACCCAAATGTTGATAGTGGCTCTTTTTATATTTGGGTGATGAATTTGGTGGTGGTGATAGTGAGGGGGTTCTTTACACCATAGCATTTGAATTTTCTACAAAAACTAATATTTTCTTTGAAAACGGAAAAATAAATTTAACAAAAAATAGTCCCTGAAAAGCATGAAGAAATGCTGTTGTACCAGCCAGGTTTACTCTCAGGCATTAAATTCAAAGACATAAGCATAGAAAAATGTTCACAAGGGATTATATATAAAAATATTAACAGTAATTATTTCTGTATAGTAGGATCATGGGTTTCTTTTACTCTGAAAAATTCTGTGTTATCAATTTTTGTTTAAACCCTGTATCAGTGATAAAAACAAACGAGCACCTTCCATTTTGAAGGTAAAATAGCGTGAAAAGGCATTCTAACCTGCACCTCAAGTCAATAAGGTAAAAGACCAGTTATGTATCTTTGATTGCGGTAAAGGAAAAGAAAAATTTTAACTACTTCTGGTATAGTAATGGATGTACCTATGCCTCAAACTTCTATTTCTATTCAGTAGTTAAAGGATTCTCCAAGTATAATGGTTATTTTTGTCACAGAAATATCAGCAATTGTCACAGCATGGGAAATCAATATCAAACTCTCTAATTACTGCGCTAAGAAACTCATTCACTGTAATGAATTCTCTACTGTTATTGAAGAACTAGTGAATTTAATAAGAGTATCTATTCATAGTCAGTTATTGACCCCAAACTGCCAAGTCATCTAGGATAAGAATATAGGGCAAATAAAGATAACTTGTTAAAGAAGTTACGAGTATGAATAGCCATCCTCTGCTTCATTTCAGCCCATAAAAGGATTTTTTAATATGTCAAACACGGAAAGACATTGTATAATGAACGAAAACACTCTGCCAGGGTGACAAATTTGAAAAGCTGTATGAGTAAATCAAACCTTAGCTTCATTCCTTACTGAGTATATCATCAAGGTGGCGTAAAACTTTAAACCATCTTCAGCAGATACAAAATCGAACAACTACGTTAGAAAAATTCCCAGAACTGAATGATATATTCCCGAGAGTTCTGAGATATCCATAAAATAATATCTTCATGGCAGGGATCATCCTTTAATTATCTTGAAATCTTAGCTTCTAGCTAGGAGAACTGTCAAATGACTAAATAAATGAATTGTGAGTTTATTGACTAAATATCTAATCTGCTGAATAGGTATCATATGGAATAGTGATATTGCCAATATTATTAAGGTGTTCTCTCTTCAAACCACTCTAATTGAGCTTCCATGTTTTCTATTCCACTGAAACTACTTTTGCCATGGTCACCAATGGCCTCCAGCTTGCCAGATCCAGTGGTCCTTATTTTACTCTACTGTTTAACAGTTTTTAGTAGAATAGTTGCTCTTTCTTTCCTGAAATTATTTCCTTTGCTTCTGTAACATAACCTTATCCTGGTTTCGATTGCTGTCTCCCTTGTTGACTTCTCCTCTACCAATTAATCTGTACATGTTAGTGGGCTTGGCAACCAACCTTGGCCCTTTTCCCTATTTTTCTCTTTTTTCATATCTCATATCCCCTAGATCTCAACCATCTACTGATTACTTCCTTATGTGTCCTTATAGCCCTGATCTCCTCTCTGTACTCTAAACCCAGCTATCCAACTGTCTACTTGACATCTCCAGCTGGATTTCTAATAAGCATTTCAAACTTAACATGCCCCAAAGAGAACTTTTGATTTCTGACTCTGCCTCCAACCAAAACTGCTCTTACTCCAATAAATGATACCACCTTCCACCCACTTTCTGATCCAAAAATGTAGGAGTCATCTTTGATTCCTTTCTTTCCCCCATTGTCTCACAACCAACTCACCCTTGATTCATGTTAGAATTGAAAATATGTATTAAGTCCTCTCCTGTCTCTCTGCCTCCAAACTGTCACTTTAGTTTAAGCCACCACATTTCTCCTACACTAAAATAATAGTCTAGTAATTGATGCCTTTGTTTCTACTCTTTCCATGCACTTTCATCCCCAATCTATTTTTCCACAAAGAAAGGACGTCATTTTTAAGTTGTGAATTAAATATTGTTGCTCTGCTTAAAACTTCCCATGATCTTCCACTTCACTTATAATAAAGTAAAAGATTCTTCCCAAGGTGACAAGGTCCTACATGATCTTGTTTCTGCCTACCTTCCCAGCCTCATTTTCTGCAATCTCCTTAGTATGCTCTATAGACTCACTGGACACCTCTCTGTTCATTATATTTGCCAAACCTGATTCCACCATAGAATCTTTGCATTTGTTACCATCTCTGTATATAACATGCTCCCTTGCCCAATTCCCCTTTTCAAGATAGGCCTCTATCTAATAACTAAAGAGTCAGCTTAGATGTTACATTCTCAAAGAGGCTCCACAACTAAAATGAAAACTCCATGAGAGCCAGAATTCTAACAAGTTCATCTTCCATTTCCATTAAATTGGTGAACGTTATCACTTTTATTTACAAGAAAGTTTCATACAAAGGAGAAAAGAAAAAAATTTTTTGAGCATTCATTCATTCATTCATCATTTATTTATTGCGGGGCACAGTGCGAGGCACTGAGGATATGGTCGTGAACAAAAGAGACTTGGTGATCATAGCTCTCAGGATGCTTCGATATAGACATAGATATAGGAAGGCTTAGATATAAAACAAATATAATTACCAAGTGTGATTATTATTATGAAGGAAAATAATAGGGTCTATTGAGAGAGAATTACTCTGGATGAGTTGGGAATGGGATAATTTAAAGTGAGTCAGAAAAGTCTTCTATGATGAAATGACTTTTCTGTTTAGGTCTAAGAAATAAGTAGGGGTCAGAGGAATAAGTGGACATAGATTGGTGTTCCAATAAAGCAATCATTGGGACTTTAAAATATCTTATGACAAAATTTCATATTAAGAGCTATCTAAAAGTTGAGTCATGATTCATACAAATTAGTGGTGATAATTCATTCTAATTAATTAAATTTCTTAATCCTAGTTCTTTCATGGCCTTCTCGCAAGGTGCCTGTACTGTGATTCTTCCACTGGAATTTGTCATAAACTCCATACAGCATCTTTGTGGTCTGCCAGACCACCCTATGTGGTCTGCCATAGTTGGCCAGATTTTATTGCTTTCATGGCAGCGTCCCCAGCTATGGAATCGGACCCTTTTCTCTTGTCTTGTCTGATCTGTTTCCCTTGTCTTCCCAAAGAGTGCAGGTATTCCATTCTCTAATGTCTTTTGGTTTCAGCTGTGTTCCAGGCAACTTCCCTGAACTGGTCTAGACCACAACTGCAGGAGTGATGCCTGTGCAGGTGGGTGGGTGGGGGGGAGTATGCAAAAGTAACTTTTGCCTCATTATAATGCTAAGATCACTGCCCCAGGAGGAGTTTAAGCCTTATTAACATGCGATGTATGTGAAAGCATGATTTCAGATTATGCCTGCACAAGCTTGTACCCACCTCTACATGTGATGACAAAACGTCCCTTTTGAATATTCATTCCATATCCCCAAACAAAAGGCACTCACTTCCCTTGCTTGGTGGGGGGCGGGCAGAGAAAGCTTTGTGAAATTATTCCCTGTGGTCTCCTCTGTTTGCTGCATGCTGCAAACAAAATTTTGCTTTGTGTGACAACTACTTCTGGTGAAGGTTTTGATTTTAACTCACCAGTGAGTGGACTCATTTTGGTCTGGTAATAGCAGGACTTCTTGAACCATAACCTGGTCCTGTTGCAGACTTTCCCATTTTGGGACCCATTTAAACTGGAATTTTTTGTTTTTGTTTTTTTTACATTTGCAGGATATGGGCCTGAGTGGTTTCCTAGGTGTAAAATATGCTACCTCCAGACCCCAAAGTAGCTTGCCAGGCACTGGGCTTCTCTCTTTGTCACAAATGATGCACTGTACAATGATTTATTTTTACTTTTGGAGGGGATGTCCCACTGTACCCCTGACAACTGCCCTAAAAATTTTACAGATGTCACAAGCCATTGAATATTTGTAGGATTTATCTCCTATTTTCTGGAGAGCTATAAAATAAGAAAAGATAAAGGTATTAAGAAGAGGAAAAAATAATAACTTTTAAAACTAGTTAGTTATGTGGAAAAATTGCTATGTTAGCACAGTAATTGAGTTGTTAGTAAAAACTGGCATTTATACTGATTACAACTCTAAAATATGATGTATAAAGACTGACACTAGATGGTAAAATATGACAAATAGATTATTTAGAGAGAGTAATTGTGGCTCATTTTCCCCTAATATTTCTTTCATTTCTTCTAAAACTAAAGAAGAAAATACGTTTCTGCATATCTTTGGCAAAAAAAGCAGCAAGGACCTCACACACAGTTTTGTGATTTATATTCTTGCTAGGCGAGTCCATATTTCTTTCTTATCTCTTTCCTTAGCAATTCACAATACTTGTGCTTCCTCTATTAATTTGCAAGGTTATAATAGCACTTTACTTGTCCTATGACTTTTCTGGTTGGCTGTTGGCTTGTTTTGTGATAACAGTTACATGTCCTTTTTTGGAGTTGGTTAAGATTTGGAAGGAGTGGGGAGACAAAGACTCCTTCATTTTCCATCTCTTTGTTTTTTGTACCTGCCCTAAATCTCTATAAAATGTCTGCCTCCAAGTGTCCAAGTCACTTCACCATCTCTGATTTGCTAGAGTTTTCTTTTTGCACCTGACACCAATAATCTAGTGAATCAGCTATGCCTTATATCTCCAGGTGCTAAAGATAGTGGTTTTGTGGATTAACCCTGTTAGAATTTGCCCTGGGAGGATCCTCCCAGAGAGTCTGGGACCAAATGGCCAGGCTGGGGCACAAATTGAAGGAATCAGCTCTTGCAGATTACCCTTATATGACTCCAATGGCGTTCATCCATGAAATGAGCCCTTTAGACAGGTTGTTAGAAACCTAGCTCACCAGCTGTGATGATGTGATGATGATGTTACAAGAATTATATGATTGCATAGTAGAGTGCTGAATAATGACCTGGAACCTCCTGGCTGTGAGACATATGGAATTTATCTTGACGCTTACAAGCTCAAAACTTGACACAATGAATTTCATAAATGGTAAGAAATTTTAAATTCCCAGATTATCCCAGAACCATATCCTCTCCTTGTCTAAACTCAGAAACAGCTGCAGACCTTAGGAAAAGAGAAAGGGGAGACTGGAGGAGATTGGCCTAATGTTTGCAGCTCTAAGTTGAGACTGCTTGTTGTTGATTCTGCTCTGACCTCGGCAACTTCATTTCCCAGATCTCATCTTACTTCCTCATAAATGAAGAGAAAAGGAAAAGTTAAAAAAAAAAAGTTGAGCGTTTGTCATGTTACAATGACCACTAAGCACGTATTTTATATGATGTTATTGCATTTTCTGCACATTCTTGTCTGTTTGGCTTCATACATTCATACTAGTGGTGAAAATGTAAGACTTACAGAGGGTAACGAGTTTTCTCAGTGAGTGCAGAGCCTGAATGTGAACTCGGAGCTCTCTGACTCTAAAACTGTACATTTGACATGTTGTGTCATTTTCTGTAGCAAGTATCCAGTAATGTCACCTCTCCCCCTTCTTTCTGTGCCCTGGTGACTTAGTGCCTGCCATGTTCCCCACTTCCTATTAGAAGCTAGATTTCTTACCTTGTCCCCACTTCTTGGATGTTCTTCCCCTAAACCTGGATCTCCCTATTACTATCCAGAGTTGGCGGATGGCCTGCACCTTGGATCATTACCAATCATTTGCTCCATTTGTTCTTAGATAGATACCTGAGATTTGTGGTTTAGTGTGTGTGATAGTTAATTTTATGTGTCAACTTGGCTAGGCTATAGTACCCAGTTATTTAACCAAACACCAATCTAGGAGCTACTGTAAAAGTATTTTGTAGATGTGGTTGACATCTGCAATCAGTTGACTTTAAGTAAAAGAGATTGCCTTGATAATGTGGGTGGGCCTCGTCCAACCAATTGAAGGCCTTAAGAGCAAAAACAGGTTTTATGGAGAAATTCTACCTCAAGACTGCAGTGTCAACTTCTGCCAAGTTTCCAGCCTACTGGCCTGCCCTACAGATTTCAAACTCAGGACTGCAGCATCAACTCCTGCCCGAGTCTCTGCCTGCCCTGCATATTTCCTACTTGCCAGCCCCCACAATCTCATGAGCCAATTCCTTAAAATCAATCTCTTTATCTGTCTATGTATAATTGGTTCTGTTTCTCTGGAGAACCCTGGATGATACGGTATGGAAACTTTTATTATTATAACATTATTTCCCAGTGGCTGACCTATGACATTGATTTTGCTCCCATATTCAGACTCTCTGTCTTGACCCGGTTAAGACAATCTGTTTGGACCCAGCCCTCTTTGTGCTGATTAATCCTTTGAAGACAAATAATGAAGCAACCTGCTCAGAACTAATGCTATATTGTCCTGGGTTAGCCTGTGCATTTGTGTATACCACACTGATTATTGGATTTGATGCCTGTCAAAATAGGCACACTAAAAAATTCAGAAAGAAGGAGGAAGAACAGACAAAAGCCAATGTGCTGATTAGTTAATAGACAATCTGTTCATAGATTGATACTTAAAGCATTTTGGAAAAGTAAAAAGGTGATAAATCTCTAAAATTTATGGACCACATCTATGTGGCAGTGATTTGTTTATACACAAAGAAAACCACTTAACTAGTTTAAGAAATTTAATTGAAGCAATTACTTCTCCTTGATATTTATCATATCTTATGAACGTTCAAAAATAATTCATAATATGTCATTTAATTAAAAAGGTTAGTTAATCTGGGTTAACAGAAAAATATTGTTGTGATGCTGAGTTGTTTATTGAGAATTATTCATTATATTTTTAGCCTATATAACTGCTAGACCCTTGTACATTTTAACTAAACACTCCTCTTCTGTAGATTGATATGCCAGTATGTCTTGTGGTTTGATTGATTCCTTTAACCATACATTTACTCATCAAATATTTATTGGGAACTTTTGTTGTAACCATTGTGTTATGTTCTAGAACTACAACAATGAGCACAGAGGGTGGGTTCTTCCTCCCTCTCCTCCATGGACCGGCTAAATGAGATACATCCCAGCAATCAGACAGTGAGGTGAGTAAGTGTCGTGGGGGAGGACAGATTGCTTTAGTGATACTCGGGAAGGCAGCTAACCCATATGTTGGGAATCAAAAAAGGCCGAGGGGAAGTAAGAACTAAACTAGGAACTCATAGGTGAGTAAGAGCCTGGTGAAGACAGAGGGATGTTTGCTCTAGGAAGAGAGATGTTTCCTGGGTGAAGGCCAAGGGATGAGTGAGTTCCCAGTGTGCTCAAGAAATGGAGGCTATATCTGGAGCATATAAAGTAAGGTGGGCGGTGGGGGTGGGGAGGGTGGGTGGTAAGAAATGAAGATGAAGACATAATCAGAGACAAGGCTCTATAAGTCGTGTAAAGGAGTTTGGACGTGAGCCTGATGGTGATCCAGACTCTAGAGCCTTGCATCTCAGACTGGACCAGCAACGTGAACATGGAAGCTTGTTCATCTTCAGCTCACCCTAGACCCGTATAATCAGAATTGGCATCACAATAAGATCCTCAGGTAATTCATATGCACATTAAACTTTGAGGAGCACTGATCTAGAGCCATTGAATGACTTTAATCAGGATATATTGAAACAGATTCTTGACTGAATTCAGCTCTTGCTGTGGGTTCTGTTCCGACCTGGAACTTTTTTTCTCTAGGAACTTTCCGGGTAGCTCTTGGCTACCTCTCAGACCTCATCTGCTCTCACTTTCCTTTACTCTCATTCTGTAGTAGACACACCTCTCTTAGTAAAGGGCCTTCTCAGGAGCTGTTTCTGAATATGGGAAACATGTTTCAGCTTCAGAGAGTTAGCCCTGGCTCAAGATCTGCCTTGAAAGCTGGGGTCCAGATGTCTGCACGACTTGTTCCCTTACTTCATTTTAGTCTGTGCTCAAGTATCACCTCCTCGGAAAGACCCCAGAGACCTCCCTATCTAAAATACTTGCCCTGTCTCTCATTCGCCTTTACCTTGCTTAATTTTTATCATAACATATATCATTACATAACATATGTTCTGTCATATGTCATGTGGTTTTATTTTTTATAAATAGTTGCGTATTTGTTTGTTTATTACTGGACTCATCCACTACAATGTAAGGCTCATGAAGGCAGAGAGTTTTTGCTTGTGTTTATTGCTGTACTGCCTGCACCCACATGCTCAACGGATGTTTGCTGAATGAATGAATGATTGAATAAATGAATTAGAAGATTAGTTAAAAAAAAGAATCAAACACCAAATGCATAAAAGCCTGAAGCGACCTATCATTGACTCCTCTAAACAAATATTTACTCTGCATTACAAATGAACTAAAACCCTCTTAAGTTTAACGGCACAGTGGAACTGAGAGCTGACAGAGGAGATTTATGACTTTTAGAAAGTATTGTAGAAATCCTAGTATAATGGAAAATTTCCATATTCATTGGGAAATTTAGGGATCCTAGCATCAAGAATAACTGATGAGTCTTAGAGATTAACAAGAGAAAGTTTTGCATGGTGGTATAGAGCTCTAAGGAGCTGGATGAGCTATGGGAAGTGTTTTACAGCTTAACAAGAGATGGGTTCCAGTTTTAAGATTTTTTCCCCAAATGCCTATTACTCAAGATACTTTGCTTTTTACATTTCAAGTGCTCAATAGCCGCATACAGGTAATGGCTAGTGTATTGGACACTCAGAATTATAGCCTATTTCCATCATTGTAGAAATTTCTATTGGGCAACACTGTTTTAGACTCTTTCCCATCCAGTATTGTAGATATCCTAGAAAGGGGTGTGTTTAAAGAACTTGATGGAAGGATGGCTTGTGTGTCCCTAACAGTGGAGGCAGCAAGGTACCAATGTGTCTGCTGAAGTTATTGGAAGGTTCAACATTTTTTTCAGTACTGGTCTGAAAGTATCTAGCATGTTAGGAGCACTCCTTGAAGAAAAGAGTCAGAAAGAGACTGATGCGTGTGAGAATAAGAGAATGTCCTGTCATCCTCCAACACTGCATGGTGAAGATGCATTAGGTTTGCAGCATAAAAGAAGATGCCTCCAAGGTCTCTAGATGTGAATTTCTAAACCATTGGCTGGGAAGACACAAGTTTTTCAGATGTGCTAGACGAGGTTCTGACAGTGGGGAGAGGACACTGGATGGGATGAGGCCAGACTGGTTGTTGAGGGGAAACGGTCAATGATCGGGCCCTTTTTAGGCCTTAGTTTTTCTAAATATGGAAATGGTTTAAATAGATCATCTCTAAGGTTCTTTCCTGCCCTGATATCCTAATACTGGGGGTTCTATAAGAGCTACCTTGCCTGCTGCTCTCAGGCATTTTCATATCTATGCCCATCAGTGAACATCTGACTTAAGTTAAATATAAAATAGATACATTGAAGATATTTGGAGAACCCAGCACTAAATATCTAAATCAGCATTTCAGAAAAATAACTTCCAAAAGGCAATATCAGAGAGCCAGCCCAGTGGCATAGTGGTTAGGTTTGCACGCTCCACTTCGGCAGCCCGGGGTTTGCAGGTTCGGATCCTGGGCACAGACATACGTGCTGCTCGTCAAGCCATGCTGTGGTGGCGTCCCATATAAAGCAGAGGAAAATGGGCATGGATGTTAGCCCAGGGCCAATCTTCCTCAGCAAAAAGAGGAGGATTGGCAACAGATGTTAGGTTAATCTGGTGATTAACCTAATTGGTGAGGAAGGTTAATCTTCCTCACCAGAAAAAAAAAAAAAAAAGGCAATACCGGAGACGAAACGAGAAAAAAAAATTAAGTTAAAAAAGTTGCACGTTAGTTATACACATGTGATATATCTATTTTCTTTATTTATTTTCTGTAACCATATACTACTTTTAAAAGCATACTTTTAAACCAGTGTGGGGAAAACAGTTAACATATCACAGTGAATATAATAGCAAAAGTTTTATTGGGTAAGATGAGTAAAATTTTTAAAAAATGAAAATTTTATAATAATTGCGATGAAAGATTAGCAGCTCTACTTACGAGCCATCTGAGCCTGGCACTGTGTTTAATTTCTGAATAAACACTCACCCCATGAATAAGACAGAACGTGCTTCAACAGACTTGAGCTACGTTTCTCTCCAGATCTCATCTTAAAAAACTCTCTGGGTTTCCTGCTCCTATGGCATTAGGAAGCCATTCCCCCTCGCCACACTTTGGCACCTAGAACTATACCCTGGCTATGTGCCTTTGAGCATAGGTCTGTGGGCAATCTATGCTTACATAGTTGTTACATGGATTTAAGTTCACATGTCTGCATTGGGATCATTTTGCTGGCAGATACTAAATTCCCTGTCCCCCTTCCCTTGGAGGGACAGGACAGGTAACCAAGGCAGTGAGGATTTCATGGGGTTTTGGCACGTAGAGAACGTGTCTCTTACTCAGGTGTCAGTGCTCTTAGTGTCCAAATAGTATGTTGAGTCTGCAAGGGACCAGCAGTGGTGGGGATCCAGTCAACAAACAGTCAGGAAGGGCAGCAAAACAAGGGAAAGAGCCAGTATCAAATTGAGAATTGGAGGACAGAGCCAAGAAGTCACAGAAATATAGCACGAAGAACACAGAAGGCCAAGTTCAGTGGGTAAAGGAAGTTTTCCTAAAGTAAATACCTGGCACAGATATCTTTGCTGGCAGCTTGCTTTTACATTGTCTCTGCAACATGAGGCATGAAAGAGCTTGCTACCTTTTTAAAAAATGCTTAATTGTGATTAAAAATCACACAACATAAAATTTAACATCTTAATCATTTTTAGGTATACAGTTCAGTAGTGTTAAGTATATTTACATTGTTTTGCAACAGATCTCTAGAACTTTTTCATCCTGAAAAACAGAAACTCTATATCCATTGAACAATAACTCCTTTTTTCCCCCTCCTCTAGCCCCTTGCAACCACCATTCTACTTTCTGCTTCTGTGAGTTTGACCACTTTAGATACCTCATATAAGTGGAATGCTATATTATTTATCTTTTTTGTGTTTGGCTTATTTCACTTAGCTTAATGTCCTTAAGTTTCATCCATGTTGTAGCATGTGACAGAATATCTTGCTTTTTTAAAGCTGAATAATATTCCATTGTATGTATATATCAGTTTTTCTTTATCTATTTATCCATTGATGGACATTTATGTTGCTTCTACCTCTTAGCTATTGTGAATAATGCTACAATGAACATGGGTGTGCAAAAGCCTGCTACATTTTAAAGACAAGGATGAGGTGAGCATCTAATTTCAGAAATACCAAATAGCAAGACTATGTCTACTGCTATTGACATAGGATAAGCACAGAATTTATCTTCAAGAATCTGAAGAGAGAGAAGCCGTTATCCCTGAAAAGCTAGGCAGATAGACTAACACATTCCTCAGTCAATAAATACTGTAAATACTTACTGAGTGACTGCTATGCACTAGATTCTGTTCTAGGCATTGGAGGTATAGAAATACACTGAATTCATACAGTCCCTGACTTCATGTTCCTTATAGTCTGGAGTGGAGTCAGGGGGACCTCTCTAGGTAGGACTAACATAGCTCTCTTTTTAATTCTTCTCTTTTCCTCCTGCCTTTAACACGTGCATACCTACTTCATAGCATATGCTAAATTATTAGGATTATTATAGCTGAAAATATGGCTCTTTTATAAAACTTTATTGAAGTAAACTTGATATAAAATGACATTCATAGATTTTAACTGTAGAATCTGATGATGGATATTGATAAATGTATACACCCACCTAAGCACCACCTCAATCAAGATACAGAACGTTTTTTTATTAAATTTTTTTTATTTATGATTAATGATATACAATGAGCATAACAGAGTTTTTTGTGTGTGTGTGTGAAGAAGATCAGCCCTGAGCTAACATCCAATGCCAATCTTCCTCTTTTCACTGAGGCAGATTGGCCCTGGACTAACATCTGTGCCCATCTTCCTCTACTTTATATGGGATGCCGCCACAGCATGGCTTGACAAGCGGTCCATCGGTGCGCACCCGGGATCCGAACCTGCGAAACCCGGGTCTTTGTTTTTGTCCTTAAATATGATAATTTGTGCCCTTTAGGCTCAATCGGCTTCTGGTTTCTCTAGGTAATTACTCTGTCAGATTCAGCCTTGGCTTGTGAGAGCAAGCTAGTATTGACCCAAATGGACAGTGCAGCTTTAGCAGGACCCCTGGGAGGAAGGACTGCTCCTGGAGACATCCAGTCCTCAGTTTTGGTGAAGAAGCATGAGGACAGTCTTTTCCCCAGGCTCTGTTTAGTTACAGTCCAAATCTAAGCACACATCCTGGTTTCCACGATTGGCTTTGAGTGTTTCCAAAGTTTCCCTTAGCAACATATCTATAAACCTACTTTTAGGCTTGGTCACTTCTGTTCCTGCCTATTCTTATCCAATTTGGCGTTGATTCTTAGTAAACTCTTGCATAGGGTGATATTATATCTAAGTTCAGAGGGTAATTTACTTTATTTCACAATAAACAGGCATTTGGGGACTTCTACTCTGCCAGCCATTCTGCTAAACAAAAAGTTCAACAGTTAAGAGAAAAGATACAAGAAGATATAAAGTATAAAGAAAAGATACACGCAAATAAGTCATTATAATGCTCTTTGAAAAGTCTTTTATGATATAAACACCGAAACGTGCTTATCCTGACAAGCATCAAATCTTTTCAATGATGCACCTTGCAGTTTCCCAAGCAGCCTAATGCAGCACGTAACATAAAAGGCCAATGCTAGGGGTTCCCAGAGAATGCACAAAGGTGGTCCAAGGAGTATATAATCCAGAAATTTCCACATGACCCTTCAGTATTCTATAAAGGGGAAATATACCACTAGTGGACAGAAATAAACACATTTAAACTTAAGTTATTGTTCTTTGGGCGTCCAAAGCTGTAAGACAGACACTGTACATTTAAGGAATGGCTTTGTGCTCTTCAAGTTTCTAATTTAAAATTGCTTAGAGCTCCTTTACTCCGGAAGAATATGCTGATGCAAGTGGTTAAAATTCTGCCATTCTTCCAAATATCTTTGTGAAATCGTAAAACACACAGGGTGCTTCATGTATATTGGAATAATTGATGAATTACAAAATGAATTACTTTGAGCAGGTCAAATGTGAAGCCCAATTCTTTTCAGAAATACCGGCAAATAACTCGAAAGAAATATAACACCTACCTATTCTCCCACAGCCTCTAACTATACATTGTTATAGGCAAGCATGTCCTCTTATACAAGGTTGTGATTTTTATTTTACTCTGAGATAATGGTTGTGTCTTATGGATGATGCCACACCCCTGAGGAAAGGATTGTCTCTTGAAGAAGAAACTGGGACTGAGAAAGTATGTTCTTAGAGAGGCAATCAGGAATTCCTAACCGTAACATTATGCCCAAAAATCTTAGAGGTAGAAAATTGTAACTCTAAGGACAAACATGACAAAATTGACAGACCTACATAAAGTTGTCTTCGTATATTTTGAACCATGTCATTTCTATTGTTCATAAAAGGAAGAAAAATTACACTTCTTGATCCAAATGGAAAAAAGGAAAGGTGACAATTCTGCTACTCATCTCTTGGGAGAATTGCTATCCTCTTGGTAGTTCATACATATCTATTTTCATTCTTTAGGTCTGCAAAGATAATTTGTTATAGCTGTGTTGTAAATGGCAGTGAGGTCTGAGGTGAGGAGTGGAAGGAGAAGAGACTGTAGAGATGGGCAGTAACCAGATCACTAAGACTAGATTTGCTAGCCTAAGGAGTTTGGATTGTAGGTAAGGGTGTTTATTGGCATGGTAAATTTATATTTCAGATATTTTTAAAGGTGGATCGATTGAGTGAGAAATTGGAAACAGGAAGAAAGATGTGCAATGTCCAGATGAGAGAATCTGAGGAACTACATTTAGACAGAAGCACTGGAGATAAAGGGGAGAAAGTGACGGGATAGAAAGGGTTTGACAGAGTGGAGGTGGATGGAGTGAGTGCACAGAAGGTAATTGAAAGGTATTTGAAACCATTCTTCCAGTGCTTAACTTAAAAAGTGGCATTTAAAAAATAGTATTATGTGTCTTAATCTTATGCCCTTTACTCAGGCCAATTGGCTCATATTCTTTCTTATGATACTTGGCAGAGTCTAAGTGAATTCAACTCTTCTAATTAGAAAAGAAGTTTTGAAATATGCAAACAGAAGGAAAATGATAGTTTAACTGGAGTAAATATCACCATTGATCCTTTTTTCATTATGTGTTTATGTCTAAGGCTATTAATGAATCTGTCCCTCAGTAGTGATTCCTTTTTGCTCCTCATTCAGTAGTCAACTGTGGAATGCTTTCTGGGCCCAGCATAACTCTTGGGGTGACAAAAATGGAAGTTGGTAGGTATTAATCTTCAGATATTGTCTGATATTCTAAATAGTATTACCAAAATATTTCCTACAAAATACAAAGGATAATGACTATTTCTTATTCTGTTAATGTTCCAAACGTAACAAGAGTTTAAACTCATATTAAAGTCTCACCTGGGAGTACAGTATTTAGTTCAATTTGTGATATTCTATTTTCAAATGCATTATATTTTCAAGAGGAACACAATAGTATGGATTTATATTAAGTTAATGAAAATGTTAGACTTTTATATATTTTCATTCTGGAAATGTGACACAGTCTTAAAATATCTATTTTGAAATATATTGTTTGTGCAAGAATATTTATAATTTATAGATATGGAAAAATGGATAATAAATAGATACCCACAAATCAGAAATTAATATGTGAATTTATCAAGTCACTGATACAAGGTCAATATTAAAAAATCAATTGTGTTTCTATATACTAGTAACAAATATTTGGAAAATGTAATAAAAATATAATTTAATTTATAATAGTGTCAAAAATATAAATTCCTAGGAATAAATCCAACAAAATTATTTAGGATTTCCTTATCAGAGAATATGAAATATTGCTGAAAGAAAATAAAGAAGATCTAAATAAATGGAGAAACATATCATATTAGTGGATTGGAAGATTCACTATTATGATGTTACTCTCTCCCAATTGATCTGTAGGTTGAATGCAATCACAAAATTCCCAACAGAATTTTTTGTACAAATTGATATGTTGGTTCTGCTTAATGCTGGGTTTTCTGTGCTGTTCTTTCTCTAGTTTCTTGAGGTGGACCTTTAGATCATTGATCTGAATCTTTCTTCTTATGCTGTAACTTACCCGTAAATGCTGCGTAAGTGGCATCTCACACGTTTTGATATAGTATTGTGTTTTCACTTCCATTTAATGCAAAATGCATTCTAACTCTACTTTTGATTTATTTGACTGATGTGTTATTTAGAAGTGTATTATTTAATTTCTAAATATTTGGAGATTCTCCAGAGATCTTTCTGTCATTTATTTCCAGTTTAACTCCATTGTGGTCAGAGAATATACCTTGTATGGTTTGAATCCATTTAGAAGTATTGAGACTCTTTTTGTGTCCCAGAATATAGTCAATCTTGGTAAATGTTCTGCATGCACTTGAGAAGAACATGTTCTATGCTTTTAAGTTAGGTCAAATTGATTGATAGTATTCCAATCTTTTATATCCTTACTGATCTTTCTTCTACTTGTTCTATGAATTATTGAAAGAAGGCTACTGAACTCTGGTTATAATTGTGGATTTGTCTATTTCGTATTTCAGTTTTTGCTTTATGTATTTCAAGATTCTGTTTTTTGGTGCATAAGTGGTATCTTTGACTTCCATGTATTTCTTAGGCACTAATTGTTGATTTTATTATGCCTTCTCCTTTCTCTCTTCCTTCTCCTCCAGTTTTTTAAGTTGTTTTATTTTTAGTAAAAATAAATATATTCAAAGCTGACAATAAATCCATTTGATAAAGTTTCCCCAGTCATTTTTTGTTGTTGTTGTTGGATATAGCTTTTTCCTTAGAAAGGGGTTGTGAGTATGTTATCCTTTGAATTCTTTTATATTTAAAAATATTTTTCTAAGTCTTAATACAGCGTGGCTGGGTATAAGATAATTAGCTCACAATTTCTTTCCTGGAGTTACTTTAAAATGAAGCTCTGGTTTTGCTTTGCTTTGTATCTTGCTGTTTACAAGTCCAATGCCAACCTAACTTGTCTTCCCTGATGATTTCTTTTAATCTTTAAAATCCACCTCTTTTGTAGGAGGTTTTGGAGTTAACTGTTCCTGGTAAATTTTCCCAGATTATACGCTGGGCCCTGAATATATAGAGATTCAGCTTTTCCTTTATTTTTGGAATATTTTCTTGAATTATCTATTTAAACAGTAGTTATATTCTATTGTTTCATTTTTCTTCAAGGACTCAATTTCACATAGGTTATAACTTATTTTTCTATCTTCTATGACTATCCTCTCTCTTTAACTTTTTATCTCTTTATTTTATTTTAATTCATCTCTGAAGTCTTATTGAGTTTGATAAAATCTACTCTCCAGTATGCCTCATAATTTATTCTTAATTTATTAGAGATGCATTTTCTTTTTCTTCAATTTTTTTTCAGGTGTTCAACCATCTTCCTTTCTGCTCTTTTCTATTCCTTTTAAAAAAGTTTCTAATTTAGAATTTCTTCATATTTGCACATATTTGTTTAAGAATATTTAATTTAGTTGAAATGGTGTATTATAGCTTTTCTTTGATTTAGGGTCAGTTTTGGGAGGAGAATTTTCATTAGCTGAAATGTTTTGATTTAAATTTTTTTCCTTATATTAACTTTATATGTATGTTGTCTGCTGTTTTCTGCTCATTGTACAATAACTTATATTTCCCAGAAGTGTCATGTGTATGTCATGTGGGATTTGGATGGCTTCCTAGATTTTTAGTTCAGGAGCTTCTTCTTCTTTTGGTATGTGGAATGTAGTTTTTAATAGTTAAATCTCTTGTTGTGCAGGGAAGAGTTGATGCTTCTGGATTTTGATGCTCTTTTTCTGTAGGATCCTTAATTTCTAACACTTGCTTGGTTCTTTCCCTCTACCACTAAGCCTCCAAGAATTGCCCTCTCCCTCAGAAGCGGTGTCTTCCCAAGACTGCTATCTTCAGTCC
The DNA here is from genome assembly GCF_057802395.1 of Ceratotherium simum simum. Lineage (NCBI taxonomy): Eukaryota > Metazoa > Chordata > Mammalia > Perissodactyla > Rhinocerotidae > Ceratotherium > Ceratotherium simum. The sequence continues at coordinate 30,707,699 of NC_141928.1, read as the reverse complement.
TATGTACTTTCAGGTCCTTTCCTTCTGATACGTCAATTGACAGGGGTCTGATCTAAGAGGTGGTGAACTTGTTCTCAGTATTTTCCCACTCTGGGTGGGATTTACCTGTCCTCTTCTCTTCCCTGTCTTCTTACTCTCAGCTTCAGCACAGGCTATGAAGAAGACATTGCAATTTTCAAATGTATTTTACATACTTAAATATAAATTAGATTTTATATAATTCTCTGTCTCTTAGGCTGTACATGTAGGCTATGGGTAGTTTTATTTATTCTTATTGATCTGTATTTTTTTTTGGAGAATGCATGGAGAGAATCATGTTAAGAGGGGCCATTATCTTATGTGAACTTAAAAGCTCTAAAGTATTCTTATTTTTACTATGAAATTCAGACCCAAAGATGTGATCATACAATTTCACAAGCCGCATTGCTTGTCGATCTTTATGTTGAAAAAATAATGGATCTTTGGAGCCTGTCATATCTGTATTAATATCCCCGGTATATTGCTTGCTATCTATGTAAACTTAACCTTCACGTCTTCACCTATAAAAAGCAAATAATTATCTCAAAGGGTATTGTTAAAGCTAAATGATATAATAAATATAATGCACTTAAAAGTGCATGTCACTATAGGATATTTCCTTTCCCATTTAGAGAACATAGACTTAATAATAAATGTACCTGCTAAGTGTCATCCAGAAAGGATAGCTATAATGGGTTAGGGAAAATGATTTTAAAAAGTATTATCAATATATGTCATTATACACACCTACTGTTATTCATGAAGAGAGTCTTGTCACTTTAGCTGCACTCGTAATGGAGGTCACTCTATTGATGTAACATATGGCTGCTAGGTGGATTAAGGTATTTATTAATTTGTTTTTGATAAAAGGAACAATCATGATGGCAGATTAGAATATTATGGGAAAACATGTCCTTGCCTCAGTGAATGGTCTCCTTGAAATTACTTTTCAAATTTATTGCTGTTCAGATACAGTAGTTCTGTTCTGAAAGTCTGACATGAAATACACTATCAAATAAGGAACGATTTCCTAACCACCTTTATTTGCAAGTACGTAGGCAATAAGACGGTAGCAAGTGTAGAGAAAATCGCGTTTTGTCTTTTGGGATCCTTCATGATTCAATGCTTTTCTAGCAGTATCAATTTTAAGAATTAACTTTTTTTTCCCCTTTTTGCACTAACAACATTAACTCAAATCAAAAGGGAATAAAATCTTCCAGCAATCCCTGAAGCTCAATAAATCAAGAGGTTTACTTGTTTCCTTCATGTTTTTGGAAATAAGTATATGTATTTTCAGAGCTGTACATGTAAAAACTGTAACATAGACTCCCTTTTGTAGTTTGCCTTTATAAAGTGGTTCATAAGCACATTCTAATCCGAATGATGTAAACATTGTGAATATACATGGACAAAGACTGAAAGAAAGTAGAAAAATTGTTTAGGAAGATGTAATAATGAGCAATCTTCCCCCCATTTTTTCAAATATGCTTTAATACTGGTACATTTTATTCCCTATAACTTTACTAACAGCTAACATATATTGAGTGTGTCTTTATGCTAATATTTTAAAGGTTTTACATGCAATTTTTTATTAAATTCTCACATTTTTGAAGATGAAAGTGAGTCACAAAGAGGCGCAGTAATTTGATTGGGGTCATACTTCTAAGAGCAATTTTCCATAAATGGGACACTTAATAGAATTTATAATTATCATGTTAATAGTTGAATCTTAATAAATCATATTATGCTTAACATTTCTCTGTTGTTGATATTTAGGTTGCTTTCTACTCTAAATTATGGTGAGATCAGCACCTGTTAGGTGAAGGTCTGAGTATCATCTGGTGAGTGGCTGTTATGCATGGCACAAACAATATTTCACAGATTAATTAATCTAAAGATTGGCAGAACTTGTGCAGTAGTAATAATAATAAGGTATAGCATTTATACCTTATACAAAGCAAGTAACTTTCCCATGGTCATACAGCTAGTAAGTGGTGTAGCTGATCAATGAACCATGCCAGAGAACAATCTCTTTACCACATTACTGTACTACCTTTGGGTCAATAAAAAAATAAAAGCTATTTTATATGAATGGAGCTATTTTGTTAATCCAGAAGCTTGACTACATGAATTACGCTTTGTAATGCTAACCTCGTATATAATGTGAGCCTCATACATAATTTTGATTTTCTAGTAAAGTCATTAAAGAGAGTTTAAAAAAAGGTAATTAATTTTATTAATATATTTTATTTAAACCAATCTGGCCAAAATACTATCATTACAACAAATGATCAACACAAAAGTTATCAGAGGTATTTTACATTCATTTTCTATGCTTAGTGTTCAAAACCTGGTCCGTGTTTTACACTTAAAGCATCTCTCAATTCAGACCAGTCACATTTCAGTCGCTCTTTAGTCGCACGTGGCTGTTGTACGGGATGGAATAGTTCCAGATGGTAGATACTTACTATTTCAATGCAGCCTATTAATCAATGATCAAAATATACAAGTCTTGGCATTTGTTTGTTACTCTATGAGTGTGTTGTTTTCCTAATGAGATGATACCAAGCGTGACACCTTATTTATATAACTCTATTAAGGAACAAAGTAGGAGGAATATACCATGTTAAGCATCTAGAGTATTATTTTTACAATTTAAGAGACTTACGTTTTATACTTTGGAATCAAATTTGTCTTTATTATTTGAAATTTAAAAGAAACAAGGTTGAATTGTCAAAGCAGATTCACACAAATCACAGACCATACCTGCATCAAAATTTACTAAACATAAGCAAAGAACATGAGCACACAGCTGCTGTAAACTCCACACGAGGCTCTAGAAGGTCCTGAATCCACCACACAAGGCTCCTTGAAGTCCCTTTTCCTACACCAAAACGTGTTCTGGTTCAGAGTGAAGAGCACCAACTGTAGGTGGTTCAGATTGGCACAGAGGAGGCCATTCAAGTTTGGGGTTTCTTAGTTTGTATATTCTGTTAAGTTGGTAGAGAAACTGTATCCAGCTGCATCCCGTAAGTCCATAAAATTCAGGTTTAATTAAAATAAGCTATCCAGAGAGATCAGGTATATTTTGAAAAAATATTCTTGGATAAGAACTTATCTTCTTGCTAGTGGATCTCATCAGACTGTTTCCAAGGATATTGGGTCAGGGAAATAATGCCTTGGGTCTTCCAGAGGAGGGATGGGAAGAATTGAGACTCTTGTTAATTCTTTTCTCTCAGTGCCCCATCATTGGTGAGGCCGATGGCTGCAAATGTCTACAAAATATCTGGCTTTGGTCAGGACTGACATGGGGTATGGGCAGGGCTGAGGCTTTACCCAATTCTCTTCTCTGCATCTTGATTAACGTGGCCATTTTCGACTTTGATTTTGATTCCTTTAGATAAGGTTTCAAAATATGTGTGTGTGATTTGAATAGACCAAAAACTTAAAAATCAAAGATAAGGGCATTTGTCATGAAGGATTATATTTTTTATTAGGATGAATATTTTTCCTATAGAGACAACCATAAAATATTCACATTTCTGACCACAAAAGAAAAATGAAAACAGACAATGTTTTGTTATACTTTTTATAGTTGAAAAGAACCACTGAGTTTACCTGACACAAATCTTTACTTCAGCAACATTCCAAGAACCGGTCATGGAGCTTTCACTTAATACTCCATTAATGGTAAATTTATTATTTTACTAGGCAGCCCATTCCCTCTTGGACCAACTATATGTTATAGATTAAGCATAAATCATTTCTCTTTCACTTTAACCACTGGGTTCTCATTTTGCCTTCCAGAGTTACATCATATTAAATCAAAGCTCTACACCACATGTCAATACTTTGATTTTAGTGAAGACATGTGGTATGGTGGAAAGAACACTGAACTAGGAATCAAGAGACTTGGGTTACTGTTGCAACTCTACCGCTAACTAGCTTTTTAACTTCAATATCCCTGTATTTCTTTTTTTTCTAATATCTAAAATTGTAGGGTGGTGGTGGTAAAGTAAATGACGAGTGAACTCTTGTGCATCTTTTTTCTGTGGCTTTAGCACTTCCAAGGATCCCAGGAAATGCTGAGGAGAGTCTTCCACGTGTCTTGACAGTGATCTCGTGGCATAGAAAGTTGTTGCTCACCAATATTTGTGTTTTTGGACACACTGAAAGACTATCTTTCCCAGTCCCCTTGCTGTTAATGAGGCTTTGCAAATCAATTCCGGCCAAGGAAATGTAGATGAAAAAATGGGAGGTACTACATTTGTTCTGGTGGCCTCCTAACCTCACATGCTCTTCTCTCTCTCTCTCACACACACACACACACACACACACACACACACACTGACACGCACACACTTTTCTTACTTCTTGACCCAATATGTAGTGGACCCAGTAAAGGATATCAAGGCCCTAGAGGATGGAGAATCTAGAGGGAGAACATACCAGCCTGGGTACCTAAATGACCATGGAGAACAGAACTTTCCATCTGACATGCATTAGCCTGTGGTGTAAGTGAGAAATAAATCTTTATTTAATTAAGCCTTTGAAATGCTGGAGTTGTTTGTTAGAGAAGTTATTTTAGCCTTTATCTAAAAATAGTGTATAAGGAAAATGGAAAAAACCCCCCTTTTTCCTTACACTGAAGGTGAATATAGACTTAAATAATTTATATACCACTTACTCATTTTCAGAGAGTTCAATTATAATTAAGAAATTGTCACCATCCCTCATGGGGAAAAAAGTGCTTTTCTTCTCATTTTAGGCTATAGAATTTTGGGCAATGAAAAATGAATTGCAGCCTACTCATGCAATAACGATTCCACCAGGGTGCAGAGTTCATCTGCTAGAAATCAAAAGCTAGAACTACCATATTTTATTTGTTTAATGCCCAAATTCATTAGAAATGCGTGAATGATAATTTTCTCTGCTTAACATTTTTTTTTTAATTCACTAAGGTGTCCTTCTTGATTAATGCCACTTCTCTTTTTGAGCACTGTGCCACATTTCTAGATGAAGCATATGATTATGGAAAGAGCACAGGGATATTAAAAATATGAAATTGCCTAATGTTTTTTAAATTTAAAGTTCTCACATGTTTTTATTTTCAAAATAAAATTGGAACAATAATTTTACATCTATGAAATGCAATGTCTTCTAATTAAGCTTTTCTGTCTCCAATATATATTGGAGATTAAAAACTAAAAACTTCAATTAATTGATAATAAGCATATGTAAAGAGTATCCAATGCCAATGAGCAAATAAAAAATATATTATTCAGTTCTCCAATGCCTTCCCAGAAGAGTGCATTCTGCTAACTGGAGGGCCTTTTATTTTCTGAGTGAAGTGATGCCTGAGGGTATGCAGGTTTGCTTACTGGAGCAGCAACCAGGCTCACTTTTCCTGAATAAAAACAAGAAATTATGCAGAGATGAGGAAAAGATCTGGCAACCAGGAAAAGAAGAGCTGGACAGGTTAAATATTGGGTGGAGAAAGGTGAAGATGGAAAACTCCCTGGTTATTAGTAAAGCTAGAGGATCTTAAAAAGAAGACTTGTGAGGTTGTGTGCTATTGAATATATGATAGAAAATGCTTCTTTTCCTTCCCTATGGAAGCTTCTGTAACGTCTGTTGCTGACTATTGTATCTGCTGGTAATGGAAGAATTCTGTCCTGACTTTAGGCATGTGTGAAGCTAAGAAATAAGAGACCTGAACAACAGCCTGACATTTAACAAAGGTCAAATCTTGGTTGAGAATGGACGTCCTACTCACATATTCAAGAAAGTTGTTACCAAACGGCACCATTGGGCTGTCTCCAACAATAATTTCTCATCTCCCTCTACCTCCCACAGGACTTGCTTCTCAAGGGTCTTCTCTCTCTCCCTGCTTCTGGCACAGCATCAAAGGTAAGGAGAGTTAGGTCGCTAAATGACTGTGCATATTTCCTGCAGATTCTGTCTTCGCCCAAAGAGGTTTGCATCCCCTGATGCACTGTGATCTCGCCCAGCCTTCCTTCAGAGCCAAAGGCTATTTCCTCACTTTTTATTTATTGCACAATTTTATAACATAAAGAAAAGTGAAAAAGAAAAATGAAAACGGGGGCCAGCCCGGTGGTGTAGTGGTTAGGTTCGTGTGTTCCCTTTGGCTGGGCTGCACGGGGTTTCCTGCTCTGGATCCTGGACACGGACCCAGTCACCGCCCATCAAGCTGTGCTGAGGCAGCACCCCACATAGAAGAACTGGAAGGACCTACATCTAGGATATACAACCATGTACTGGGGCTTTGGGGAGAAAAAAGAAAAAGAGGAAGATTGGCAACAGTTAGCTCAGGGCCACTCTTACTCAAAAAAAAAAAAAGAAGAAAAGAAAAAAGAAAACGATCCCACCATCTTCACGTATTTATTTGCTCTTTCATTTCTTCTGGTCCTGTTTACTCCTTATCCTCATAAATCAACATTTTATATAGTAGTTGGAACTATTGTATACACACACTTCTGTGATCTGCTTTTTAAATTTAATATGCATCGTACAAATCTTTTTGTTTAAATGTTACTGTGGAGTCTTTAAATTCATAATATTAAATGTTGCTGTATTCCAATAGATTGATATAAACCTCACGTTGTTTTCTTTCTTTTTTTTTTTTTTAATATAATAAAGATTGCAGTGTTTTCCTTAGAACTAGGCCTGAATAGCTCTCTCCAGTTTGCTGTGTGAAAATTATACTTTGGCTGCCCTCTTCTGTCTGACTAGTTTGGAACCTGACTGCTGGCTGATTCTTCTGCATAAAATCTTTGTTGGCTGGCTATCTCCACATCCCTAACCTCAGCAGCCTCCTGTATGTTCCCTCTGGCTTAATTTGACAACTCATATTCCAAACTTGGCCACAGCCTCTAGATTAAAAAAAAAAAAGTAAAATTGTTAAAAAGTTTTGGTCGAAATTATTTGGCATGGTTAGCTAGAAGGTCATAATTAGCATGTGAATTCTGGAAATCTATTTAAATTTTTTGAGATGGGAAGATTTACTTTACTAAATATCACAATGAAGGTATTGTATTGAGCATAGAAATAGAAAATCTCATTTGATCCCTAAAAAACCTTCAGAAATAGGTATTATCAATTTTTTATTTTTATTTTTATTTTTTCTTTTTTTAATTTTTTTCCCCCCAAGGCCCCAGTGAATAGTTGTATGTCATAGTTGCACATCCCTCTAGTTGCTGCATGTGGGACACGGCCTCAGCATGGCCGGAGAAGTGGTGCGTCGGTGCGCGCCCGGGATCCGAACCTGGACCCCCAGTAGCGGAGCGCGCGCACTTAACTGCTAAGCCATGGGGCCAGCCCTTCTTTTTTTTTGAGAGAAGAAAACAGTGCCACAACTTTAACATGCCCAAGGACACATTATTAGAAAATGGCAGAGTTACAGAAATTTGAACCCATTTCTGTGTTAAATTTCCATTACATTCTCTTGCATTGCTCAAGGATCCCCATGGATTCCGGTTGTATGAATATCTCATTTACTTTTTATCTCCCACAATACTGAACAGATACTGATGAAGGATGAGAGGAATGAACTTGGTGCTGTTAGCTGTGAAGCTTATAGCAGCCACTGAGATCTTTCAGAAGTATATTACTGTGAATGCTGCTGAGAGAAATCTTAAATGTCAATTATTCTATTTTGACATGCTAATCTCCTTTAAGAAGTGCTCTGAATATCTTGCTAGTTGTTGAAATCAGGAAATGGGCACAAGAGAGGATCATTAAAATATTTTCTCTACTTTTTATATATTTGAAGATTTCCGTAGTAAGAGGTAAAAAAAATAAATTCTTTTAAGACTTGATATTCAGGATGTGTTTAATGTTTTTAATTATTTAAATTCCATTTGATATTCAGACAACGTGTAGTATGGCTTGTTATTTATGCCAGGTGCAGCGTTGATTCTTATTTGTGTTGCTCTCAGAAGATAACTTTTCTCCAGTGTTTGGATTGCTTGACTGTCGTCCTTCAACTCCTGACAAGAAGGAGGGCAGAGGTAGGCTCAAATCCTCATGGGAAGAGGACAGAAGGAAATTCAGCTAGCAGGCAGCAGTGACAAGGATAGCTCTGGGGTTTCCGATAGAATTTTTTATTCCTGGGATATCTCTTTAACTCATAGGATTTGAGAAGTCTGTCAAATACTGAACAAGTAACTCAATGTTGAGAAATAAAACATTTAAGTTGTGATTATTGGCATTTGTGTATGAAATGGCAGTTTCTGAATAGAGGAGCTGGTAAGAGGCCAGTTGGTAGAATTAGAATACAAGATAGGAGAAGGAACAGCAGCAAAGAGTAAAACACAGAAAAAAAGAACAAAATATACTAAACAAAGCGTGAGAAAATACGTATAAATAATCAGATCAAGCACCAAAGATGGTAGCTGTGATAACAAATTTAGATAGGCTCTTACGCCGGGAATAACATTCTAAACACAACAGCAAAGGCAGAAATGATAAAACAAACACCTACTTACTTAACTATATAAAAGTTAAAAACTTTTGCAAAGGATCTCCCACATTATCTTCAAAATTTCAATGCAAAATGAAACTAGGAAACAAAAAGATTTACAATGAATATGAAAATATGGGGTACATGTTTTAATATATAAAAAAGATATTATAACAGTAAGAAAAGCACAAACATGTAGTTGAGAAAGTCAAGGGCATGTAGAGAAGAAGTAATTCACTAAAGAAGTACCAACAGCCAACAAATATATAGGGACATATTTTTCTGCACTAGGGAGGGTGTCTGTTGTTTGTCTTTATTGTTTCCTTTTGAGGAAACATGCCTTATCTACTTCACATGGTCTTGCTGGATCTGTGCCCCTCTTAACACAAACTACAATCAACACTCTTCCCAGAGAAAACCCAAGGCTGGGTTGTTCAAACAGCAGCACCTTGAAGAAACTCTCCGTTAGTTCATGCTTCCTGTATCCCCAGAATTACCCAGTATCAACTGATATCACATTGTTCAGTTGTATTTTCAATGTTGCAAGCTATCCAGTATTCTTTTAAAAATTTCTTTTTGTTTGAGTTAACCAGGGCCTATTTAATATGCTGGAATGAAATAAATCTAACACAGAAAATAAGGAAAAGAATGAAAAGTAAGGCAAGAAGACATTACTTTCTCTATAAATGTTAAAATTAAGTCATAGCCAGGAGTTGTTATGGTCAAGAGGGCAAGAAAATGTGCCTTCTCACAAACTTCTAAAAATTGCTACAATTTTTCTGAAGGTTAATTTTTCATGATTTCTTCCCAGGTAATACTATTTCTATTAATTTATAAATATGACGTTTATAAATGATTATAAACAAAGATTATATTACACACAAAGATTTATAAAGTTGAAAAATTACAAATTTTTCAACTTTACAAATTTTTCAACTTTAAAAATTACAAATTTTTAAACTGAATGTTTAACACTGCAGAAGTGATTAAAAGATCATTATGTAGCTATATGATTAAATACTTTGTAATCATTAAAACACATGTTTTAGAATAATATTTACCAACATGAGAAATTGCTTATGATGTACAGTTAGGAAAACAAACAGATTATAAGATATGTAGTATGATCTCAATTTGGGGTAAAAAGCATATATTTGCACCAAAAAAGTGCTAGAAGAAATATGACAAATGTTCATGTTTTGTTTTCTGTTTGTGCTTTTAAAATTTAATTTTTTCCCAAAGAGAACAAGTTTTACTTCTAAAGTCAGAATAAAATTATATAACTCAAAACAAATGGGTATAAGGATATCCATATTTCATCTAATAAGCATGAAGTTTGTGGTCACATCAGTTTGAATCCAAGTACTACCATTAACTTCATCTCTTTCTTCAGCCTTAGTTTTCTCATCTGTAAAATGGAAATAATAGTAGTACCAACTTCACAAGTTGATGAAATGAGATAATGTACTAGTCATTGTGCCTAGCATCTAGAAAGTTCTCAAAATTTTTCAGCTGCTATTATTTATTATAGTGGCTTCCTCATATTTAGATAATTAAAACCATTTGGTACGCTGAATATTTGGTCTTCATTTCTCAATTCCCTGGTTACAGTTTTTAGTTAACTTTAATGCAGTGTTTTGAAAATGTGTCAGTTCTATGATAATAAATCCTGTGATAGCATTTAGCACAAGTGCAAACAAAGGCTTCAACTTCCCCCGTGGGTACATCACAGTAATCATGGCATCAACAGCAACACGCTTCTTGATTAGCTCAATTAATTCAGGCAGACAAGATATTTATTTTGCATTTTTCAATTTTTATGCTCCCTGGTGACTTCCTGTTGTTAAATGATTGCTATTACTCTTACGCTTTCTTTCATCTGGACTGCTGAATGATGTAATGAACTTAAAATTACATATATGAGAGTCATTTATCGAACACCAACTCACAACTGAGATCATGATCTATAAGAGACGAAAGAACGAGGTACTAAAAAGGGTGAGAGAGAACGTTATAGCTCTGCATAACTTTTCAAATCCTTCTTTAATACTTAGAAGTGTTACACAGTTATGAACTAGAGATTGGGAAGGCTGAACAGTTTTTCATGCTTATTAGCCATTTGAATTTTTCTTCTTTAATCTTTATTCATGTCATTTGCCTGTTTTTATTGTTCTCACCCTTTCTCTTTCTCTCTCTCTCTCTCCCTCTCCCCCCCACCCCCGCATGCCTTTGCAAAAAGTGGAATGGATCATAAGGACACAGAAACATCTCACACAACTCAACAGCAAAAAAAAAAAAAAAACACTTGAGAATCACAGAGGTCTGGAACCAGAGACTGGAAAGAAGAATAGGTTCTAAATGTCAGTAGGGGAAGTCCGTCAGGGAGTACAATCTATCATGGCCTCTTTGTAGTCTTTGAAACAGGTAAGGAAATGCTAGAGAGAAAATACTACCATTGTAATTTAAGATCAGCTGATGGACAGACCCTAATCATTTAAATCTGGAGGATGAATTTTTAGCAAGTTGTGCTGGCATGGAACCAGAGCCACCTCTCTACCATCCAGAGAGCTGTGCCCTCTCCAAAAAATTTGCGAGACCAAAGACTTCTTCTTTGGGTGCTATTTCAGGTCTAGGGGTAGTGACTACTCCTAATAACTGTTATTCCTGCATTCTTTAGAGTTTACTTCTTACAAACCAATCCCTCATTATTCCAATCTCCATGATACTTAATAATGTTTTTTAATAAACTTTCCCTGTTCAAATCATGAGTGGTTTCTGTCTTCTGATTGGACCTTGACTGATATACCCCATTCCCAATTCTAACTGAAGCCTCACTAAAAGTCATATTTCTTACCCTTTAAAAAACCAGTTATCTTTTTTTTTTTTTTAACAATTTGTCATTTTGGTTCCTAATATTTTAATTTTACTAATATTATGAATTGTTAACCATTATCGATTTTTGCCTTTTTGATTAGATCAGGATTTCTCATTGGCATTACTGGCACTTTGAACTGGATCATTCTTTGTTATGAGGGGCATTCCTGTGCATTACAGCATGCGTAGCAGCTTCCCTGGCTAGATGCTAGAGCTCTAGATGACAATAGCACCCCCTCTTCAAGTTGCAATAGCCAAAACTGTCTCCAAACATTGCCAAGTGTCCCCAGGGGCCAAAATCATTCCTGGTTGAGAACGATTGAGTTAGATAATCTTGTCTATTTTTTTAAAAAACATATAGGGGCCAGCCCCGTGGCTTAGCGGTTAAGTGCGCGCGCTCCGCTACTGGCGGCCCGGGTTGGGATCCGGGCGTGCACCGATGCACCACTTGTCCGGCCATGCTGAGGCCGCGTCCCTCATACAGCAACTAGAGGGATGTGCAACTATGATGTACAACTATCTACCGGGGCTTTGGGGAGAAAAGGGGAAAAAAAAGGAGGAGGATTGGCAATAGATGTTAGCTCAGGACTGGTCTTCCTCAGCAAAAAAGAGGAGGATTGGCATGGATGTTAGCTCAGGACTGATCTTCCTCACACACACAAAAAATAATAAATAAATAAATAAACATGTAATTCTTTCATCCATTTGGAATATATTTTGGAATTTGGAATGAAAGCAAAAGATTATTTTGTTTTTCTCCTGCACATATAAGCCATTGTCCCAGCAGAGATTATTGAACAATGCTTCCTTCTCCACTGATTTAAAATGCTGCCATTATTTTTTATTTCTTACACATATTAGTTTATGCTTTAGAACTATTTTTGCTATTCCATTAATCTTTCATTTATTTCTACAATGTTTTAATTATTTAGCTCCATAATGTTCTTTAAAATATCTGAGAAGGTTGGGTCCGTACAATAACTCTGCTTTTTCAAAATTTACATACCTATTCTTGTCCATTTACACTTCCAAATGAGCATTTAAATGGTTTTGTGAAGGTCTTTAAATGTTTCCTTTAGATTGTGAATGAATTGCCTTTAGTCACAATAAAAAGAATTGACCTTTAAAGATTCACTCTTCTTATACAGTAACATGATATAGCCATTTATCCATATCTTCCTGTATGCACCTCAGTGAATCTTTGTAGTTTTCTTCATAAAAATCCTGTGTATTTCTTGTTAAGCTTATTTCTAGGTATTTTCTCTTGAGGTTAGGAATAAAGTTATTTGTTTGAATACGTTTTGTAACTGTTCATTGCCAGTTTAAATGAAAGTTATAGATTTTCACATATTGTGTATCTGACAACTTGATTGAATTCTTATAACTCATATATTTTTCTGCTAATTTTGTTTGGGTAATCAAATCTACTTCAATGTAAAAATTTTAGAAAATATAGATTTCCCATGAAACTAATATCTTCTCATAAATAGTAAAACTTTTATAATTTTCTGAGAGTTTAATTTTCTCATCTCATTCAAATCTTTTCAGAAAGAAGTACTAGAAGGCACACATTGGAAGGAGATAAGGTAATAGTTCTTTCTAGATATAAAATGCAATGCTGTGTATTTTCCTCTGTTTTCTCCCTCCTTGGTATCACAGGACCAGTCCCAGGATAGATTGTTTTGGAAAACAGGAAGGCATTGTCACTACAGTTTGGCTTAGCAAACATTGTCAATCATATTTTATGAATCTAACTTGATCTTAGGTCTGGGAAGGAAAGAAAATAAACCAGTCCTAGACCTTATCCTAAAGGAACGTATTACCCAAGAGTGAAGAGCACACATAGATAATTTCAAAATAATATGGTATTTGCTATAAAAGAGAAATGCCCAAGATGTGGCTACTGAAAGAGCTTCAATGAGGGAGCGTTAAACCAGCCCAAGGGGAAGTATGGATGGAGATCAGTGAAGAATTTTCCAAACAACATTGAGTCTAAGTTAGATAAGAATGATTTAGCCCAGTTACTGTGTGTGGAGTAAGGATTGGATGGGAAGCAGTTGAAACAGAAGGTACAGCATGAGCAAATTCATAAATTTACATGGTTGGAGGAGCAGAGTCTAAGCATGATCTAGAATTGCTCAAGTTCAAGGCAAGGAGAAATGGACATGAGGCTTGAAGTGGTAGGAACCAGATCTTAAAGGTTTTTACATCAGGTTAAAGTATTTGAACTTAATTTTGGGAGAAATGTGAGACCTATGTGTGAGCTAATGCTGTCATATTCGATTTTTAAAGGTAGAGCAGAGTGGCGGTGCTATGAAGGATGGATTCATGGATGCGAGGTAGAGTAGATGCAAGAAATCAGGTGAAGAAGCTTATTACAAATTGAACTGGGTTATGCCAGCAAAAAGTGGATAAAGACAGAAACTTTAGAAATTGGCAAGATTTGACTAATTGGATGTTGTGATGGGTTTCCAGTATGCCAGTTTATTTGAGCTGGAACTATGTTTCTCAGAATTCCCTTCTTTGGATAGTTTAGGTTAACATGAATGATGTGAAACATTTTATGTGAGATTTGGAAGGCAGAAGTGAAACAGCAGTAATATTCTTTTTATGTTGGGAATGTCAGTGGGGCACTGGGCACAGGTGTAGCTCAAACACATTGTTACTGAAATGCTGGTTCACTTTATTGGCTTGAGCAGCTGCTGGGCCCATAGCCCCTCTAATTCCCACTGGATTTCCTTCAGCTTTTCTTGAGCCAGACCCAGCACCAGATGCAGAAGGAACAGCCCTATAAAAACTTCTTAATGAGCTCTCACAATTCCTAGGGTCACATTCCAATATAAATCCGTATTTTCTATCATTCCTAGTGGTTCTAATTTTCTGATCAAACCCTGACTGATACAGATATAGTGAGGTATGGAGTGGAAGGAGTGTACAAACTCACTGGGTTTCCATTTGGGGTCATTCAGTGGATAATGCAGAATGCATTGTAATAGAGGATATATTAGAGGAATAAATCTGGACTTAGTATGAAACCAAAAAATCAGCTTTGAAATGTTGAGTTTGATCTGTATGGAACAGCTATGTGGTCATGCCCAGCTGGTATAGTAGACTGTTGGTTATATTAAGCCCAGAGGAAGGATCAAAAGTAGTGACAATATATTGAGGTAATTATTGTATAGGAGGTGGGTAAAACCATGATAATTGATGAGGTCACCCAGAGAAAGGAAGTAGAAAGAGAAGTGGAGAGGGCACACTAGAGAATCCTTGGGAAGGGAACTGGGGAGAAATAGACCCATAAAAAGACTGAGAATCAGTGGTTAAAAAAGGTAAGAGAAGAATAGGGGGAAAAGAGTGTAATGGAAACCAATAATTTAAAGATTTAAGAAGCAAGTTCCACTATATCACTTGTGGCAAAGAGGCTCTTTGGATTTGTTAAGATGAAGATTACCGGCAGGTAACATTGGCCAAATAGTTTCCAAGGAATAGTAGGAGTATAAGACAAATCATATTGAATTAAGCACTGAAGAATGAATATGTAATTGACAGATGGTTGAGAAGGGAGCAGAAAGCTTGACTAGTATCTGGAGGTAGATATGGAGTCAAGGGAGGCCTTTCTTTAGGGATGAGAGGTACGTATATACTAAGGGGAGAGATCCAGTGGATGGAAGACAATGAGACTATAGGAAAGGTGTTATAATTGAGACAGCAAACAGCTTAGGTAAAGAGAGGGGACTAAGGTCAACAGCCCAAGGAAAGGGATTGGCTCTGAAGAGAAAAAAGACATTTGTAAAACTAGAGGGAAAAATGTAGTGATATTTGTAATTACAGATGGATTTGTAGGTAGAGAAGGGTATTCTATTTTCTTGATCAATACAAAGCTATCTCCTGAGGATGAATGGGAAAGGGGGCTGGTAGGACAAGAGAGAACTAAAGTTTGAAACAGTCGCTTGGGGAAATGGGGAGATAAACCTGGTGCAGTGAGGAAATTGGTTTTTGATGAATCATCCAAGGAAACTATGTCAGGAAAGAAAAGCTTTGGGCCTGGACAGTTTTGCTTTGTGACGCCATCATCTCTGAAGAGCAAAGAAGGCCATGATAGGGCAAATGGAGAAGTAGTGGCCTAAAATAATGTGCACCTCAACAGGAAGGGAGGCAGTGATTCTGCTGTTGGGAGTAATTTTAAAAAATGATAACCAGGAAATGGAAAAAGGAAAGGTTGTAAGGCAGATGGCAGAATAATAGAAGATGTTTTTGCAGTAAAGCCTTGTGAGAGACAAAGAAAATTGTGGCATAGTATATTTGGTTCTTAGATTTTCTCCTATTTGCTAACATGTGTTCCTATACAGTTATGTAGAGCATAACTACTGCCATTCGTTAGCCCATTCCACTAACATCACTGAGTATCTGCAATGTGCCAGGCCTGGGTTAGGCACAGAGGATACAGCAGTGACAGACATGGTCTCTCTTCCTTAGGGGGATGTAGTCTTGCATGGAATACAAAAAGGAAATCAAAGTAAGCATGTGTGATAAGAATAACAAATGGACTAAGTACAGAATCTTATGTACAGAGTACAGAGAAGAAATAGTTTAAGAACAACATCTGCATACTGTGAAGTGCCTCACTCGGCTATGTCTGAGTAAGTAGTTTAAACATTTACACAAAACTTTATCAGTCACACATTCTCAAATTAATGTATATCTCTGGCATCATAGTAAAACCAGGGAATGGGAGTCAAGAAAGGACAGAAAAAAAACCCAAAACCAACACTGTAATTCTCAGAAAACTTTGCATGAAGTATGCATTCCAGGAGCTTACCTGTAACCTCAAGCACACTCCTAGAATGCACACGTCGTGTACCTGTGGTGTTACAGGTACACTACTGTGGCCAATGACAGATAACGTCAAAGAAATCACCTTTTCTTTATTATGGTCAGCTTTCCTTGCCTATGATTTTTGTTCTGGAATAAAAAAAAAAACCTCAATTCCAATCAATTCAAAATTAATAATTGTGTTTTGCTGTTGGAAACATTGATCCAAATGCTGTCATTGCTGTGCTGTAGTCTGACGTCTTAAGAGCTAGTCAGTTAAATGGATTCTCAATTAGGATTCCCTCTGGGATTGACCGCCACAGTCTAGGTAACTACTAAATAACTTAACATCCATCTAACTCAGAACCCATATATTAGATGTTGCAAGTAGCTGCCTAGTTTACTGTAATTAGAAATCTTAGAAGAGACCAGAACTGGTTTATAATGGCATTCCTTAAGGCGTGGCATGTTACTTCCACCTGGAATATCTTTCTCCCTTTCTTCACCTGTCTATATTCTACTTGTCTTCCAAGATTCACCTCAGAGATCATATCCTCCAAAACACCTTGCCTGAACCTTCTCCCAGGCTGGGCTACATGCCTCCTTACTTATTTCTATCTTACCATATCACATAGAAATAACCTACCACGTTTGTCACACCTGGTTTTTCAGGGTTAAGATTTTGCATCTCTAGGAAAAATCATAGTCCTTGATTCCTGGTAGGTTCAGCACATATTTTTTGTACTATTCTATCCCATTTTGTTTAGCTAATGAACAGTAAACTGTAGTGAAAACTGCCTTGTAACTAGTATCCTTATTCATGTAGAATACATTCTACCATTCATTCAACAAATATTTACTCATCAACTACCATGCGCCAAGCACTATAAAAGTTGTTGGGGATTCAACAATGAGTTAGTAGAGATGGTCCCTGCCCTCTTAGGGTTCACAGCATACAGAAGACAGGGGCAGGATGCCTGTGTATTATGTGGGTATAATAGTTACCATAAAGGTTTGTGCTATGGCCCTGTTACATCTCTCCTATAATCTTTGGCTACCTCCGTATTTATTGAAGCCCATAGAACATTAAAGATCATTTAAAGTAGGGTGACGATCAAAACTGTACTAGTTGTAGTTGTGAATGTGTTATTTGCTTCACATAGGGAATACACATGAAGAAATTGGGAACACATTGGAAAACTCTAGAGGTCATGAGTCCAAACTCTTCTTTTTACACATTTTTGATCTGAGACCTGGGGAGGGGATATATCTTGTCTGAGGTCACAAGACGGGTTAGCGTAGGAGCCAGAGACTATCCTAGTTCTCTTGAGTGCCCTTTATTTTTGAAATGTTGCTTATGAATCATATTTTGCAGCTTGCTTTTGTTAAGCATAACTGTGTTTTGAAAAAAAGATTATTTTTCTTCCCATATGGAATCATGAACATCTTGGAACTTTCCAAAACATTCATTCAATAAACACATGTTGAGTATTAGCCATGAATCAAACATATATCCGTCTCTATATTATACTTCTTGCCCAGGTTTGCTTAGAGTGTCCTAATTTCATCTAAAATTTCACGTACTAATGATTATAATTAGTAATATATTAATTCCAAAATGCTCTCAAGAATATTTTTTTGATCAAACACCCAAAACTTAAATAATAAATTAATGTTTCAGCTCTCCACTTAAATCAAAGTGAATTGGCCATATAGAGAAAAGAATAGACCTAATGAGTGGCTATAATAAAAAGATAAACTGTAAAAAGTATATTCAGCCTCAAATGATGAATGAGAAAAATAGTTGATGAAATACGGAAATAAAACGTTAACTATGGGAAGCTGAGATAGATATTCTGAAACAAAAGCTTGTGACTTTAATGATACATGGAATCTGAAGCTTCAGTTTCAAAGAGAATAACTTTATTAAGAACCTATATTATGGCAGGCGCCGTGATAAGCATTTTATTACACCTTGTTTAATCCTCACAACAACAATATAGGCTTAACATTTTTATTGCTATACACCACCACATAGTTTAGAGATCCAGAAATTATAGGGTTCAAAGAAGTTATATAACTTGTTCAGCTTATACAGCTCACTGGAACCAGGATTCAACCCGGGTCTGCTTGTCTAAACGCTACCTGCTCCATTTTGAATCCTTGTATTTCTCATCAGAGAGACTGATGTGTTCAAAAGTGGCATATTTTGATTGTGTCAAATTATTAAAATTATTTGGGTAGAAGAAATATATGTCACCCAAACAATGAAAGTAAAAGTTTCACTTGGATACACACACACTTATGTATATGTGTGTCCACACATGCATAACCTTGAATCTTGATAACCCAAAAATTTTCTACAGAAGGAAATATCTTCCGACATTAATATTATTAGGAGAAATGACTCCTATGTAATTGTATCTTGGGCAGTTATTGAGAATCATGGCTTTATGAAGCATAGTGATGATGTTACAAAATTGTAAATCATTTTATTTGGGAAATAAAAAAAATGTACTTTTAATAGGCTGAGGACTTGAAAATCAATTTGTTTAAAGTTTGGTAGAATTGAATAATTTTCCAGAGAGACAGATAATCTCTTTTAGAGAGTGGTATTTCTAGCTACGCTGTCTGTGTTCTTTTTTTTTTTCAATGTGGATTATGAGATTTGGCCCAAATATAGATGTGGCCTTAAAAGAACGGATGTGTATAACCCAGTAAAGAAGGAGGAATTGTACCAGTAGAAAACCTTAGCAACATCAGGAACTTCTAGAGGAGGACATCATTGACATTATTTTCCCCTGTTAGCTCTAATGATATGATTCGCAAATGTCAGCTCTGGACCACCATTGGCAGGAGGAGGCACTCCCACCAAGTCTGGGCGGTGATGAGCAGGTATGTGCATGCACAGAGAAAAGTAGCCAAATAAAATTGTTTCTTTTTCAATCTGTGTCATCTAAATGCTGCCTACAGCCCCTATACAAATAGGTAAGAATAAGATATTGAAATATAGTGTGTAAGAATAGATATTTACTCACTTTAGTTCAGATGTTCCAAAGAATGTATTTTTATGTGTTTTCCATAACTTCACTAATCTTTAACTGTAGCGACTGTTAAATCTGGTAATTTTAGGAGAGGAGTGTAGGATCCAGTGAGAAGCATGAATTTAACCAACAGAAGACCTTAGCACCATCAGCACTTCTGCATTTAGTGTTTAATTTGTCTTTATTTCTGGGACAAGTGGGTAAATATCCAGTCAATTCAAAGTGCAAACTCTCCATAAGTGATATCCCACTTCTATCTGGGGGTGGAAGGGGTCTCACTACATGTATTGTGAAGGAAGTGTTGGTTTCTGTTCTGTGTGGGCTTCCAGTTGATTTGGCTCATCCTCTATATCTCTGACACTGGCCTTTTCTCCTATTGCATTTTATAATAATACAACTGGTGATTCCTAGCATATGGGCCTGTGCCAGTACCAGTGCATGGACCTGCCTTTGTTTTGGTTTGTAGGATCTGAACAGCTGTACCTGATCATCTCAACTACTGGACCTTAGATCCACCTGCTTCTCAGCATGTCTGCACCTCCCAGGCGACACTTGGATTTTCCTCTTGGGTAATCTATATGCCGTACACAGTCTATGAACAACTGATAATGCTATCTCAGCCTGCCCTTATCATTCACTGTTCCCTTACCATATTGGATGACTTCCCACATGGGATGAAGGGCTTTTCTGAAAGGCTGGTAGTCCCTGTCTCAGTCTCTGTCCCAGGGAAGCCCAGCACTTTCTCTAACCACTCCACTACCCATCCTACCCTGTGCTAAGGACTTGGGTGGTGAGGGGCTGAGTCACTTAATGTTCCTTCTGTTTCCTTTTATCTAAAATATAGACTTTAAAAATGCTAATTATAATAAAGATTATAACTACTACATATTTTATTGGCAATCCTTTTTATACTTTCTCCTTATAATTTGTACATCTTCTTTTTTGAATCTACATTTGTATTCCATATGAAAGACATTATATAAACTATTTCATGTCAAATAAATTACATTTCAAATAATATTTCTTGTTTATAAAATGCACAATGATAGCTGAACATCTACTTATACAAGGGACATTATAAGAAAAAGAAACTGGAGAGTAAATGTCAAAAAGTACTCACAGAGAGTGAATAGAATTTTTCAGTATTATAGAATGAGATGCTATACCACTCTGTCTAATGGGTTATACTGATGGAATTTTACCTATACCGTCTTAGCATGAACAAACATCCCACCAAACAATGTGTTATTTTTTCCCCTGTTGGCCATCTTGTGATTTGTATTATGTTACATCTGTGTGACACTTTCAGGATAAATCTGAGAATAAAAGATAAACGAATTGAATGTAGCTATTTATGGAACATAATCAAGAACTTGCTGAATCTGAAAAGATATACAGTATACTCATAATATCTAGAACAGCTACATATTTCATATCCCAACAATTGTCTCTCATAAATTGGTTTAGGTGGGAAGGGTAGCTGAAAAGTTAAATTATAAAGCTAAATAGAATTCCAAATGCCATCATTGATCACCAAACAAACACCAAATTCAATTTCTCCAAAAAGTTGTAATTCATTTTAATGCATTTGATCACTGTCTTTTATCCATTATTAATCACTTCTAACAAACCTGCCTTCACAAATGAGGAAGGCTGCACCTTAATTCTACTAATCAGCAGCAGAAAAGCACTCTAATTATGTGTGTCTACAAACTAAAGCAAAGAGATTTTGATTATCACATAAATCGGGATCCAGGTACATTATAAAACAGGGCAAATTAAAGCTCTTTCATAACTGAGTACACACAGCTCCTCATTTCTAGGTCACCTTAGAGAATATCTGCAAAGCACACACATTATCTTGCAAAGGGGCACAATATCACCTGTGGGTTGAGGCAGAAGAGAACTGATGTCGAGAGATATTAGAATGGACATGTCAGCAGTTAGCTTTTGGATACAACCTGGGTGCAGCCTGTTTTGATAAATGACATGTTAAGGATGTGAACCAAATACTTTTATGGACATCTGTGTCTTTAAGGGTAGTCTAAAAATGCCACTTTTGAGAAATGAATGTTATGCTGCTGTGGCTGAAAAGTAGATACTTTAATAAAGAGTTATACTTTGAGCAAATACAGCAGTTCAGGCAAGATAGCGGACTCAGCTAACAAGAAAAAACTTGTTACCAACACCTAGAAATGCTGGATAAAATATACCTTCAGAAGAGATGAATAACTGAGCTCTAAAGAAAAAAAGGGGGTACAGGAGAAGAGGTCACCAATTTCCAGAAAAGAAGAGGAACTGAAAATAAGAGTCGTAAATCCATGAGCTGAAGTGGTGGCTTCCCAGTGCATGGGGTCTGGTTATAAATGACTCTATGGGGTCAGGAGAGCCTTTGGGTCCAGCCAGGTGAGGAGTTGAAAATCTCACTGTAATATGATTGAAAAGCAAGGTAAAATGGGGTTTTAGAGAAAGGTTTGTTAATTCTGATAGATACCATGTATATCTAGTGGCTTTTGTGTACAAAGAATTAATAGAGGAAATAACATGAACCTGACCCTTGAAAGATTAAACAAGACTTCTATAAGAAAATAAAGGGAAGAAGACATTCCCAGGTGAGGAAAATTCTACCCTTAAGCCAAGAAGCATCAATCAATTGCCAAAAGGGAAACTCTTAGGATGGAGGGTCTCTAAGGCCCTGATGGTTCTGACATTCTGGGTAACTAAGATTTAATGCTGAAATTGTGAGTCTATTGTGGTATATGAGAACTCTGAGGCTTCTTCTGTTTTTTCTACTCCACCAACTTAAATACTTTGATATGATAACATTTTGATATAATACTTTGATGTGATAAACGATAACACTTCCTTATCATTTCAAACAAATAGAACACTTCCATTTCAGGGGATTAATTTTTGTTTCCTCCTCCAAATTCCTTTGCTTATGTTTACAAGGTGCCACTTCACATGTATTATAGCATTTAATCCTCATGTAAGGCCTGTGATGTGGAGCATGTTGTTATTCTATTTTAGAGATGAGTAAACTATAGCTCAACTACAAAGTGGTTTGTTGTAATTTTCAGCTCTCTGCTGATATCTGATGGATATTTCAGTTCTAGAAAATGATTATTCCTTCCTGATACATGATGAAATATTTTATTGATGTATTATTGAGTATGAAATAGATTCTTATCTTTCTAAGACAAGACAAGTCTCCCATGAACAGTTTGACCTTATGAGAAGGCAAAACAAGCATCTGTTTAGAGCTTCCCCAGAACCATGTGCTGCCATCACCAAACTCTACCTACGGAGGGAGCACCTGTGGAGAAGGAACAGAATTAATTAACATTTTTGCCAAGTGCATGTAATTATTACTAGCCTGAATAAATAAAGTCATATAAATATTAATAATTCAAACTTACTGTTCTTATCCCAGTCTTCACATTCAAGACCTCCTTGCTCAACAATTGTAATAACACTGCAACAAATATTTCCAGCTATTCACAAAAAGGAGCCTATTTGTCCATCAACAGACTGTCTACTATAGTTACAAGTTACATCATTCTACTTCATTGATTATATTTCTTTCTAACGGGAATAATAACTACTATATGTTTAAACTGTCAAGTAAACACTCATATTCCTATTTTCAGATGAGAGTACTAAAGCAAAAAATACTTGTTTCGTGGCCAAGGCTACTGATTCATTAAGGAAAATACTAATCAAAAGACTTTCTCACTCCAAATAGTACCGCAAATACAAGTTTGTGGAAACCATAAGAATGTAAACATTTGCTGCTGCTTCAGCATTACCGTTTGAAGAAATAGAAAGAGAAATAAAACTGTGATATATGTAAAGCGTGCAACGTGATGATTTGATCTACATACACATTGTGAAAGGATTCCCTCCATCAGGTTAATTAACACATCCATCACCTCACATATTTACTTTTTTTTTTTTTTGGTGAGAACACAAGTTCTATTCTCTTAGCAAATTTCTGTTGTACAAATCGGTATTATCAACTGTAGTCATCATACTATGCTTTAGATCCTCAGACCTTATTTATACTACAATTAAACTTTGTACTCTTCCCAGCCTCTCCTTATTTTCCGCACCCCCTGGCAACATCCATTTCACTCTCTGTTTTTATGAGTTTAACTTTCCTTTCTTTTTTTAGGTTCCACTATGAGTGACACCATGCAATATTAGTCTTTCTCTGTCTGCCTTATTCACTTAGCGTAATGCCCTATAGTTTCATCCATGTTGTCACAAATGACAGAATTTTCTTCTTTCACATTTTCTTTACTCATTCATCCATTGCTGAACACTTAGTTGGTTTCCATGTCTTGGCTATTATGAATAATGTTGCAATGAACATGGGCATGCAGATACCTTTTCAATATCCTGTTTTCATTTCCTTCGGATAAATACCCAGAAGTGGGATTGCTGGATCATATGGTAGCTCTATTTTTAATTTCTTGAGGAATCTCCATACTGTTTCCCATAGTGGCTGAACCAGTTAACATTCCCACCAACAGTGCACAAGGGTTCCCTTTTACCCACATCCTCACCAATACATCCTCCAGCATTTATCTCTTGTCTTTTTGATAATAAATGTACTAATAGGTGTGAAAAGATATCTTATTGCGGTTTTGATTTGCATTTTCCTGATGATTAGTGATGTTGAGCACCTTTTCATATACCTGTCGGCCATTTGTATGTCTATTCAGGTCCTTTGCACATTTTTAAAATGGATTATTCGTTTTTTTGCATTGAATTGTATGAGTTCTTTGTACATTTTAGATATTATCCCATTTTTGGAAATGTGGTTTGCAAATATTTTCTCCCATTCCATAAGATGTTTTTTCATTTGGTTTGTGATTTACTTTGCTGTGCAAAAGATTTTTAGTTTGATGTAGTCTCACTGGTTTATTTTTGCTTTTGTTGCCTTTGCTGTTGGTGTCAAATCCAAAAAATCATTGCCCAGACTAATGTCAGGGAACTTGCCCCCAGTGTTTTCTTCTAGGAGTTTTATGCTTTTAGGTCTTATGTTCAAATCTTTAAGCCATTTTGAGATGATTTTTGTGTATGGTGTAAAGTAGGGGTCCAGTTTCATTCTTTTGCATGTGAATATCCAGTTTTCCCAACACCGTTAATTGAAGAATCAATGCTTTCCCCATTGATATTTTTGTCAAATATTAGTTGACTATGCATACGTGGGTTTATTTCTGGGATCTCTATTCTGTTCCATGGGTTTTTATGTCTATTTTTACGCCAGTATCATGCTGTTTTGATTACTATAGCTTTGTAGCTTTTTTTGTACAATAGCTTTGTATTTTGAAATCAGGTAGTGTGATACCTCAAGTTAATACTCAATAGTTAAGAGAATGGTGACCTACCCTATGACATAACAATAATAAGAGCGAACTTTTTTTTTATAAGTAAACTTTTACCAAGTGCTATCTATGTGCCAGCCACTATGTGAAGCCCCATATGTGGTGAACATTTTAATCCTTTCAAGCACTCTGGGATATACAATAAATTTTATCCTTGTTTTAGAAATGAATAAACCTAATTTCAACTAAAAATTGGAGGAGATGAATTCAGGCCCAATTTGTCTGATACCAGAGTTTATGCTCTTAACCACTTTGCTAGAATTAATTTAAAATCATATCATGTTTAGCATTAAACTTAATTTAAAAAAGTAATTTCAGCCACATCTAGCATTAATTTTCATTCTCTCTTCTCTAGATTATTTATACAGCCTTAGTCATAATTGGCCACATTTAGATCACTTTGTGATACATTTTCCAGTTTATATCTACGCTAATTGTGGCATCCAGCACAGGGCCTAGTTCAGAGTAAGTCTCAAAATACAGTAAATGAATTAAGATTAAGAATCTTTGGTAATTATTAATCAGTTTTTATGCATCTATGGAAATGGTAAAAGGACTATTTATTCAGCAACTACTGAATGGTGGAGCTCTGTTAGTTACTAAAGATGTAAAGAGAAGAGATAGTAACAGTCCTGATAGCTTCATTCTAGAGCTGCACTGTCCTACGATAGCCAGTAGCCACACGTGGCTATTGACCACTTGAAAAGTGGCTAGTCCAAATTGAGACATGCTTTAAGTGTAAAATACACACTGGATTTCAAAGATTTAGTTCAAAAAAAGAATGTGAAATATCTCAATAATTTATTTTGTTAGTTACATACTAAAATAATATTCGGGACATATTGGATTAAATAAAATTTATTGTTAAGATTATTAGATTTTATCATTAAAATTAGTTGTACTTGTTTCTTTTTGCTTTTTTTTGTGTGTGTGTGAGGAAGATCAGCCCCGAGCTAACATCTGATGCCAATCCTCCTCTTCTTTCTGAGGAAGACTGGCCCTGGGCTAACATCCATGCCTGTCTTCCTCTACTTTATATGGGACGCCGGCACAGCATGACCTGACATGCGGTGCGTGCGTGCGCACCCCGGATCTGAACCGGCTCACCGGGGCTGCCGCAGCGGAGTGCGCGCACTTAACCACTTGCCCCACTGGGCCGGCGCCCTCTTTTTTGCTTTTTTGACATGACTGCTAGAAAATGTAAAATTTCACATATGGCTTGCTTATATTTCTGTAAGACAATACTATTCCAGAGGATATGAGGGACGCGTTAACGGACAATTATAATAGAGGTTAAAATTCCTATGATACAGATATGCCAGGATCATATGGAAACACAAAAGAAGGACTTCCAAATCAAAAAAGAGGAGTCAGTAAGACTTCTCATAGTAGGTGACATTTGCTTTCTTATCTTCTTGCCTTATTTCTAGTTTCCATTTGTTCCTAATGCATTTGTACCGTGTTGATGGGTGCTGTGATTTCCTTCTGCAGCGTAGAATATCTTGGGTGCTTATAACTGCCTTCACCAGTCACAATAGGAGGGCTTTGATAAACCTCATGGGCCTCAGTGGGGAAAAACAGAATGTCTAGATCAAGAACATCTTGGAATGTACTCTCTAATTGTTTAGCCTTCTCTTAAATTTTTGACTACTTCCTCTGTCTCACTATGAAACGTATCCCACTAGTTGTTTTGTTTTCAAAAATCTTTCTAGTTAAGTATAAATATATTCATAAAATTGAACAAATCACGGGGCCAGCCCAGTGGCGTAGTCATTAAGTTCCTGCGTTCAGCTTAGGCAGCCCGAGTTTTGCAGGTTCGGATCCCAGGTCTGGACATACACACCGCTCATCAAGCCATGCTCTGGCGGCAGCCCACACACAAAATAGAGGAAGACTGGCACAGGTATTAGCTCAGGGACAATCTTCCTCAAGCAAAAAGAGGAGGATTGGCAGTGGAGGTTAGCTTAGGGACAATCTTCCTCACCAAAAAAAAAAAACAAAAAAAAATTGAACAAATCACAAAACTACCCCAGATAAATTCTCACAAAGGGAATGCATCTCTATATTCAGTATCTAGATCAAGGTAGAGAAAACATCTAGTGTCTTAGACGCTCCCATCACGCCCTCCCCCAGTCTCTACACAATCAAAAGTAAACAATTATGTTGACTTTTAACACCAGAGACCAATTTTGCCTGTTTTAAGCTCAATGTCTATGAAATCATGCAATATGTATAATCCCTTGTGCTGATAGTGCTCCATCACTGGACACCAGCTACACCATACCTCTGTTTAATAGAAGTGGACAACCAAGAGTCATCATACGTACAAGAGAGACAGCAGTGCAAAAAAGAAAGATAAGCAAACAAAGATCCTGAAGGAAACAAAGATAATTCAGGGAAAAAAACAAACAACAGAAAAGCTTTACTCATTTATCATTTTCAACCTATGTATGTCTGGGGGTATGTATAAATAAATTACATACACTACTAAACTTATGAAATTCTAAATATGACAGAGATATTTGTAAGAAATTATAAAACAAGAAGAATGGTATAAACTTGCGACAATCACAGAACAAAAAAAGCTTCTTAGAGGTTGAAAACAAAATGGAAGAAACAAGAAATTTAATAGGGGAACTAGATTTGAGAAAATATTCTAGCATGAAACAAAAAGACAAAGTTACAAATAATATTAGGCAAAAGATAAGAGATGTAGTGATCCAGTATCCCACTAATAGAACGCCCATAAGAAGAGAACACGGAAAATTGAGATGAGGAAATTATCCAGAAATAATGGAAGAAAATTTCCCAGAACTGAAAGACATGAGTCTTGAGACTGAAAAGACCCGTCAAGTATCCAGTGCAATAAATGAATAAAGATCTGCACATAGCCTTGATTTGTTAAAACTTTAGAGTGTAAAAGATAAAGAGATGACCCTAAAAGCATTCAGAGAGAAAAGATAAGTCACTTACAAAAGGATGAGAAAGAGCGGCTTCAGCCTTGCATCAGCAAAACTGGAAGCTAATGGCCAATGTAAATGCCTAAAAGTTGTAAAACTAAGACTGTTTAAATTCTGTTGAGAATTCAATAGCAGTATAAACATTTATTTAGAGTTGTGGAGTACATTTTTAAAAATCAGCTAAAAAAGTTGGAAGTGGCTGCCTTTGTGGAGCAGAAAATTGGAGAGAGATGGGGGTCATATTATTTCATTATGTTTTAGGTTACAAGTCTTTATTTACATGCCAGGACTGTGGAAGACACTAGACAGCCAGTCCCTGTCCCCATGGCTACTAGAGTCTATGGGGGGGGGGGTGTTGGGGTAGGTAGATCAATAAATAATGTGTATATGCTTCACAGTGATAGAGAAATAAAAGCTCAATATGCTTTAAGAAAAAAACAGGTGACCGTTATTAGAATAAAATAGAGTGAGCAGTTTCCTAATCAATAGAAAACAACAAAAGAAAACCTAATAATATGCAAAAATTACAAAGCTGTCTACATAACTTTTAAAGGTAATGTTCTAAAATGAAGTCAATCTAGAAAGGTTCACAGGGCAGAGATATACTAAAATAAAATAAAATAGCTCTCCTTTCCCCTTTGTTTTCATTATTCTGATTTTCTTGCATCTGACTTTACAAAACATTTGGAATTCTTACAACATAAAAAAAAAGCATCTCTTGGGTCTAGCATTCTGGGGAACATGCTTATCAAGATATGGCAAATATCTTTCCCGAATTAAGAAAAAAAATTTATCTAATTATAAAAGCTTTAAATTAATAGAAAATTCCCATAAGGGATGTGAATAAAAGAGTCTAATCTCTCAATACATATTTTCTGTTTATGTGACATGAGTCATTTATTTTTATTTCTGTGCATCTTGACTTTTGAATTTTATTTTTAAAGGTTATAAGTTCTAACCTTCAGGGATTGGAAGATAGACCTGAAATATGAGGCATAACCTACCTGTAGAAATAGGAAATGTGATACGGAGATTTTCTCCTTTTGCATCGTTCTCAATAACAGTTACCCTTCTAATAGAAAAAATGCTAACTAAAGTTGTATGAGTTATTTTTTTTTCTCCAGTAGCTATGTATATATTTTCAAGTTTTGGGTTAACCAGGAGTGTGTATCATTGTTTCCTACTTTTCAAAATAATAAAAATTCACTATGTATTGATCTCAACTCCAACGTCTTGTAAAAAAAAGTCCAAGGATCTGAAAACAATGAGCAGAAATATCAATATTAAAAGATCAAGGTAAACAAAGCAAAACAAAAGTTCTAAAGAAAACCTATTTTCTACCCAGAAGTCTATATTCTACCAAGGACACTTTCAGATATGCAAAGAAGTATCAATTTTATCTCTTATTAGTGTTTCACTAAAAGTGATTTGATGATGTATTTCAACAAAATAAGGGAATAAATCAACACATTGGAAGATGAAGTAATCCAGGAAAGACTCTAGGAGAACAAAGAAAAGAAGTCCTATAGTTACAGATTTGTAGCAGATCTAGAGGACAAACAACCCAGGTCATGGTAAGAGGATGGATAGCTCCATGAGAGGGAAAAACAAAACAAAACAAAACAAAAACCCACAAAAAAACCCCTAATATAATAGAAAGCATAACTAAAAATTGAAAATAATTGGGACTAGTATAAGGTCAAATAATATAAGAATGAAAGAAGGCCATAGTTCAAATATTAAGCACATTGAAATGTGATATGATTTTAAGCAATTTTAAATAATCCATTTGACCTGATGCTAGTAACAGTCTCCTTTATGTGGTACAGAGGTCATGATACTGGTTTCAAAAAGGAGGAAAGTAATGCTAGCACACTTCATGGCCTGACACTGAATAATATTTATATATTCACAAAATTTAAAATATAACCCAGGGAATGGTTTCTAACTTCTAGGGTCAACCTATAGACAGAGCCTAGAAGTCTAGAATCTGGTTGCAGAGCGGAATGCAAATATTAACAGACAATATAAAAGTAAAAGTGAAGCTGACATGAGTTGGGAAGTGAATAGCTAGAAGAGGTTTGAGTTGGATGAAAGTGGAGGACAGGGTGGGGTGTTAATATCTTCCAATTAGAAAGTGAGAAATGAGGAGAAACTGGTGAAAATTGATGGAAACAATTATACTGATCATCAATGAAAGAATTAAAATAATAATATGAATATCTAACAGAGAGCAGGAAGATGGAGAATGGGTGCAGGGTAATTGACCTAAATGCTTATCCTTCATGTTGAAGAGGCAACTGAATCATCTAACTCCAGCTAACTCGCAGAAAAGAAGCTTATTAAAAAAATATTGGGACACTCACATAATTTGGGGAGGGTGAAATAACAAGCTCTGGGATTAAGCTTTCAGGAACAACATCCAAGACCACAAAGCAAAAATAGTCTAATGAGGAAATTTCTGTCACTGTGGCTGCCCCGCTGAATATTAAAGAAAACCAGATTCACCGATGTCCTCAAAGCTTGTCACCTCAACCCTCTCAGCGGAAAAATGGATGGAAACCCTTTCCCTCAAGTCACTGACTTCCAAATCAAACTCTCATAGTATTGAGTCTGATTCGATGAAATGAAGTTACATACCTGCCCCCTAGAATGTCCCCTAGCTGCAAAGAAGCCCGGGGAACTGAGTTTTCTTATTTTCCTCTGGGGGAGGTAGGATTCATACACCTGGAAATTCACCATACATAGCAAGGGTATCTGAAGGTGCTGCATAACCAGAAAATTGAACAAAAGTGCCATATATTGTAAAAGTTGATTAAAAAAAAAGGAGCAAAATCATATCATCCACAGCTTTGAGATAAGCGCCAAGAGTATTAAAAAGCAAAAATAATCTAAAGAGTTGCATCTAGGGCAGTGAAACAGAGGGTAGAAAAGGAAGGTAACAAGAGACTTCTGATAAGAAGTTCTATTTCATGTCATCAGCAGCAGATTTGACTGATAAAATTAAAAATTGAAAATAGAAGAGTAAAGAGGACTCATGCTTAGACAGGTCAACTAGTAAACGATGGAGGATGAAACATCTTCAAAACAATACATCCCTTCCTCACTGATGTCTTATCATCTAAGATATCATATAAAATAATAAACTTTCTTATATTATCATCCACATAGAACTTTCCTTTTATATATTTGACTCTATCCCTTTCTCTCCCCTTTTTTCTCTCCTCCCTACTCTTTTATGGCTATTTTCCCTAACACCATTTTCTTCTTGCTATGAGAAAGTGAAAATCATCATTCTCTGTCTTTTGCCCTACTTTGCAATGGGGCAAGTTTTTCAGTTTTTTTCTAGATGAATGCTTAGTTGATTGAGCCGCTGAACAAATAGGTGAATATCTGGCTAGAACCTTTTACAATTTATGAATTTATAATAGAGCTAAGGTGTTATTTTATTGTCAACACTAGCCCTTAATGGTAAAGAGAGCCCCAAAGGCATACATTCAAGATGTAGAATTTCTTTTAGGGAATATTTTTCTATTTAATAAGTGTTGAGAAACTGTAAGCATTGGGTTAAGGCATTGGAAAAATGTATATGTTTTAAAATAATATACAGTAAATATTATTTATTAAATATCAATAATTCATTAGGTTAAAAATTAGACATCAAATCCTTAAATAATTACATTTAGACTACTGTCTGTTATTAAAAAAGGAGAAACCCTTACCCAATGCACCTGTAATCATTATTTTGTATATCTAACTGTGGTGGTGAGGACGGGAGTGGCTGGAGCCATGTTCCACAGTTGCCAAGACTTGGTGAATTTGGGAGGTAGAGCCATGGGATAGAAGGATAAGGATAGACAGAAGGATATTTCAAGGCTTCCAGTCCCCTAGGGTGATATAGGGTTGGAGACTGTTTGTGTAAGCCAGTAGAGGTCACACAAAGTTTGGGAATCTGTTCTGCATGTTCCAAATGGGATTGGGCGTAAAGATAAGTTTGTCAATATACTTCTGAGACTACTGCCTTGGGCGTGATGTGAGGGCAACACTCCATGGCGCTACATAGCAGACCCTGGGCATCTTTTGTGATGAGAGATCTCATTTCAACTCGGTACAAGCTGAAAGTGACTTTCTGCTAAAAGGCGTTTAAAGCCATCCTCTCATCACAACAGTGTGCAAACAAAAGGGCTGCTATGTCCGAAAAGACCAGTGGTTAGGACTAGGGCTGATGGCTTCTGGAGAAAGTACTGGGGGAAAGCAATTTTCTTTCAAAATCAATTAATAAGTGCTCCAAATGAAACAAAAACAAACAAAACAAGAAAACACTACTCTGAGCAAGTACACAGGAAAAGGACTAAGAACTCATTTTTATGGGCTTAGAAACAATGCAGATGATATTGGACAAAATAAGTTATTCTGGTTACTCATATAATGTATTAAAATGCAAAACAAACAATGAACGAAAGCCCTTCTTTTATTTTGCATTCATATCAACTGCATTGATAATTGTTATTTTAGAGCCCAGTTTATGTTTTGTTTTTATGTTGGAATTTGGATTATATCCTCATATAAACAATGTTTGTATTATTCTTCTTGCAATTAAAATATGTAAAAATAAGGATTTTTGAATAAGTGTTTGCCTGGCTTTCTTGTTTTGCAAATTTGCAATAGAGAATGAACAGTGTCCACCAACTCCAGTAACTGTACAATTGGTTCAGAAGTTCCCTCTGCTTGGCTAATTGGTATCAACTTTTTAGAATTAAACCTAAATTTAAATTTCCTAATATCAGAGCGTATCACTAGATTCATTTTTGAAAAATTAAATAATTGGAGATGATAAATCTGATAGTCATTTTCTCAATGGCCCAAATCATTAATAAACCTTTTCAAACAAGATACATATTATTTATTTCCAAAAAAATCCAAATACTCCCTGTATCCCATAATCCAATAATGGCATTCACATTACTTAAAAAGCACATGAAAAAAGCAACTGTTTCAGTGAAAGAAAAGGTTAGGGCTAGAGGGTTTCAGGGTCACAATTACCAGTAGCTGCAAAGTAATGCAAGTAAGTAATGCAAATTTGATTTCCTAATTATTCAATCAGTTATAGCTGATTCAAGTTATGAAAACTTGCAGGAGAAATGCCTATACTTAAAGAAGCTTCTGGCCACTCTCCCTCCTCATTCCCTCGTGCTCCCATTCCTTTAATAGGCAGCTAATGAAGCCTGCCCTGCCCCACACTTTACAAAGAACAGAATATTCTCAATATACTGGCAACGTTTAGGTGTTAAATGCATATAAAACATTTCATTTTCTTGCCTCTATGAGCTGAGACAGAACTGAAAATAATAGTAAGTGGATAATAAGATATTAATAAGACAAAAAACAATAAGAACAGTGACGTTCTTGGCTTGAGATTTTTTTCAGTCCAAATTAGAATCTAGGCCTGTCTGGCTTTGTTGGATAGACTGATAGGGCCAGTCTACCAGGAGTCTATTTTTGTGGGGAATAAGGAGTCGCTAGGGCGCTTGTTTCAATTACAATGAATAACATGTAATACATTCGTGCAACAGAATATAGTTCCAGTTAAAATAAATGACAAGTACCAATACGGATAAATCTAAAAAAAACCAAAGTTGAACATTACTGTGGGTTCCTGGACCAAATTCCAAGGTGTGAATGTGTGTGGGGGGGTGCTTTCCCCACACACCGCCAAGCAATGCTTAGGACACCAGCTGGGTGTCCTACAATTTAACTCAATTCTTGCACTCTACCTGCAGGTAGCATCAGATTCCACAGGTTGAGGGCTCAGTCCCTCGACTGCCTTCACTTCAGATGCCAATGGTAAGCCCAGGGTGTCACCTGTGCTTCTGACTGACTGGCTGTAAATCAGAGGTTCCCATGACCCCCTCCTTGGATTTGATTAATTTCTTAGAGTGGTTTATAGAACTCAGGGAACCCGTTTATTCACTAGATTACTGATTTAATACAAAGGATATTAAAGGATATGAATCAATAGCCAGATGAAGAGATACATAGGGCAAGCTACAGGGAAAGGGTGCAGAGCTTCCATGCCCTCTCCAAGTATACCACATCTTCATATGTTCCTCGCATCTTCATATGTTCACCAATCCAGAAGCTCTTCGAACTCCATCCTTTTGGATTTTTATGGAGACTTCATTGCATAGGCATGATTGATTAAGTTGTTGGCCATTGGTGATTGATTCAACCTCCAGCCCCTCTCCCCTCCCCAGAGGTGGGGGTGTGGGACTGAAAGTTCCAACCCTCTAACTAGCTGGTTGGTTTCCCTGGCAACCAGCCCACTATCCTGAGTTCCAAAAGTCACCTCATTAACATAACAAAAGACACCTTTGTTGATTTAATCACTTAGGAAATTCCAATGGTTTTAGGAGCCAAAAATGGGGACAAAGACCAAGTATATGTTTCTTATTATATACCACAATATCACAAACATAAAAGAGCAAGTTGCAAAAGGACAAAGTGGAAGTATGATGTTACTACTTGTTTAAAATTTTAAAAGACACAAAATATTACATATTGCTTATAGATTTTTCTAAACAATAACATACATTGTTTATATATTACAAAATCATGGCCTAGAAAGATACACATTCATTTCCAGAGAGTGGTTTTCTCTGAGTGCAAAAGCAAGATTGGATGGGGGGAAGGAGACAGCAAATGTATCTGTAGTTATCCTATCCATTAAAAAAAAGTACCTAGAAAAAAATTAGTAGACTTTTAAAATCACAGATTTAAAGCAGAACATTTCCTCAATGAGTCCTAATAATCCTAGTTATGTAGACCTCTAAACAGTCATGCAAAGTACAGTAATTAGGGTCATTTGGGTGTTTGACCCCCCAGTTTAAAGGTCCAAAGGCAAAGCAAACATAATTATAACTGAAATCTAATACATGGGAACCCAAATATTCTTTACCTTTCTCAGTAACCTTGAAAAACCCAAAACACTCATCGCTAATATGATTGAAAATTGAGGGGCAATTTAAAATTATTGCAGAGGTGGATTAGGTAAAATGTGCCTGGGGTTGTTTGTGAATTTTAATGGGATTTAGAGATGAAAGAATTTTGGAAGTGATCTAGTCCCGTGGTGATTCCTGGCACTTAGGGATTTGAAAGGTAGTAGTGGGGATGGAGGTGGAAGAGGAGTGATTTTCCATTTACCTATGAAAATGACTTTCTACTTTTCTTTGATTTTGCCTGTGTCAACCTACAAAAACAGAAACCAGTTTAACAGGTGAAGCGTTTATTTGGGATCCAAGAATTGCAATTCCGGCAGCACAGATTTAGGTGGAAACTCAAATAGTGTCCCAAATACAGGGGAGGGGCTTAGGGTTTTTATGGGAAAAAAGGAGGAAGAAGTGAGTTGTATTAAAGAAGAGTTCATTGGTGCTGGATGAGGTAAGGCTAGGTTTGTACTGCTTCCATTGGCTTGAGATTCAGCATCAGGCAAAAGGCGAGACTTGCACTCCATTGGTTGGTTAGCGATCTGGTCATCAGCAAAGTCCAGTTTCATCAGTCCTTACAGACAGGATTTTCTTTTCCTTACTGACTCCTTGGAATCTTAGCAGTTTTGTTCAGTTTGGAGGATAACGAAAACAAGATCAGCAAGGCAATTCCTCTGAAATGGCTGCTCTAGCTCTATTCTAATATGGCTCCACTCATGTCATCTTTCACACCTGAAATCATACTAATTCTGTGTGGTAACACCGATTAATTCATGCTGATTAGAAGCTTCGTCAGATTTATTTGTGTTTGATTAATAAACTTCAAGAAAATGAATGAATAATTCTATAACAAATACAGTGCTTTTGGCGATAAAACGTTTTCAAAACGTTCATTTGCATGAAAAAATAATAGAAAGGGTTCTTGGTGATAGAAAGGACGGAAAAAATGGATATAGTTTATCCACTTTTTAGAAACTGAGTACCTAAAAGGTCTGGCTGCTCAGGTCACATAGCTGGGGAGGAGGAGACAGTGACTGTATCCCAGTCTGGATCACTTTGCATGCTAATATATTGTTTTCTTGGTTGAAAGAGAAGATGGGACAGGAATTTCCCAAGTTGACATGAATGTCAAGTGACTGACTGAAAAAGCAGTATTTTCCAAAAGATAAACATCAGTAGAAATGTAGTAACTCTATCAACTGTGAAAGGTTATTTAAACTCATAGGAAATAAAATTGAAAGAGAACTAACATTTAGTGAATACCTACTCTTTGTGCATGCATAGGCTTCTCTGTTACTTCATTTATTTACCGTAACTCTCTAATTTTGTTATTACTCTCATTTCACAAATCAGGGTCAAGTAGTTTACTTGATGTCAAGTGGGAAATGCTGAGTCAGCATTTTAAGTGGAGTCTCTTTCTATAGCTTCACGGGTTGTGAGAAGGGGTCAAGGATCAATAAGAGAACATGGACTGAGTACTTGGGGTTCTGAACCATTTTTGTGCCATGGATTCTTTTTGTGCAGTCTGGTGAAGACTATGGAGTCCTTCTCAGAATCATGTTTTTAAGCACATACAATAAAATATGTAGGACTATGAAGGGGAGCAAAATATACCACCCCAATATATGTGTCTTTGGCATATTACTTATTCTGAGCTGGCTATTTTTAAGAAATAGCAGACACAGGTGTAGCTTTGAAAACTGAGTAGATGTTACCCTTTTGTAAGAGACATTTACATTTGTAAAGAGAAATCTCCATTTGTAAGGGTGTCTCACTATCTGTACAAGAAGAGAAGGATGACTCTAAATCTCTAGAAACTCTTACCAGTGGAGAAGGCAACAACTTAAATTCACATAACAACCTTACCCTTGTTTACTGTGCTTTTCCTGGTAACCTCCCATAACTGCCCCCTGCCCTCATCCTTGTCTTTAGCTGGAGATGATATTAAGGTGGTGGCTTGGGCCATTTCAGAGAGTTACTCAGTTTTCCTGGGTCTTTCCCATGTATACAGGGGGTGTACATGTCATTAACATTCTGTTCTTTTTTCTCCTGTTAGTCTTTTTTTCACAGGGGTGTCTCAGCCAAGTACCTAGAAGGGTAGAGGGAAAATTATTTTTCCTCATCCACAAATACAAAGGGATGAGCTCCCAAGGGAAAGAAAAGGAAGGAAAGAAGGCAGGCAGGCGTATATGGGAAGGTAAGAATTAGAAGTTCTCTGATTATGCTAATCTATCTAGCTGGGTAGGGGAATATTTCTTAGGGATAGAATTCAAGGGAAACAATCTAAGGTAGAACAGCTGATTGCTAGGTAGTTAATAACTACCATTTGTGAAAAAGACTGGAATTCTGACCAGGAAAGATCCCTGTGGGACCCGAAGTCCTGAAAGAGGGACTTCAGCCTGAATGTAAGAATGGAAGTAGAGTAGACCAGCAAAAAGAAGCATAGTTCGCTACAGGAGGTTGAGTAACACTATATGCCTGCCATTTGCCTAAAATATAAATAACGTGTATCCCTAACTCAGTCCATGTTATAGTAAGGTTAGCTATGAGCTTGTAGTGTGGAAGAGCCATACTCCAGTTTGCTGTATCTAACAGGGACATCTGACAATACTTGTATGTTTCCTATTGCTGCTTTAACAAATTACCCAAATTTAGTGGCTCGAAACAAAACAAATTTATTTTTTTACAGTTCTGGAGGTCAGAAGTCCAAAATAAGTCTCACTGGGCTAAAATTAAGGTGTTAGCGAGGATGCTTCTTTCTGGAGTCTCTAGGGGAGAATCTGTTTCCTTAGCTTTTCTAGCTTCTAGAGATCTCCTGCATTCCTTGGTTCATGGCACATTCCTCTATCTTCAAATCTCTCTCTGACTGTGACCCTCCTGCCTTCCCTTTTCACTTATAAGAACCTTTTTGATTACATGGACCCCATATAGACAATCCAGGATAACTCCCCATTTCAAAATTTTTAATTTAATCACACCCGCAAAATCCCTTTTACCATGAAAGGTAACATGTTCTCAGGTTGTGGAGATTAGGAAGTGAGCATCTTTGGGTGGTGGCATTATTCTGCCTACCAAAGTGGCACTCAGTAACTTCTCTTTATAGAGAAGATATTTCCAGAGAGTACTCAACCCTGAAGCATTTGTCTTTATATCCCAAAGAAGACAATTTATATAACCCACCTACATAGCATATAGCAGAAAATGAGTAGCCACTGCTCTGTAACAGGACCAGCTAGTTTATACAGTTTACAATGCTGGGGAAAGTGAAATATCTCAAGTTCCAGAAATGCGTGCATACATGCTGCAGTAAATGAAAACCTGCGTGCTCTACACGAAGTCTTCATTAACGCTCCCTCTACTCCTTCTCCGGATTGGATTTCAGTGTTGTTCTTTGGTCCTATTTTATAACTGATCATTTCACTATCATAACACCACATTTTATACTGAATCTCTCTTTTTACAAATGTGGCTCCCACACTAAGATGGGAGATCCTCAAGGACAAAGACAATGATTTCCTTACTCCTGTGTCCCAGTGCCTAGCACAGTACTTGGTCCTTGTTAGATACCCAATACGTGTTCGTTGAATTAGCCTGTATTTGTTTACTTTGGTCATTTGCCCATCAAAACAAACTCCTTGGACAATAGTCTTTTACTATTGCATGTTACATGTTTTATACCCACAAAGGTATTACAATAGGGACCTTTGTGGTTGGGGTTTAGAGAATCCACAAGATCTCTGAATATATGCACAAAATGCTGGGTGTATATGAGAAGGCAAAACATCCTTTTCAGCAATGCCATCTTATGAGTAGAGCATTCTGATCATGTCTTCTTGCTCCACTGTTGGAAGGAGTGTTACATATGTCCTTCGACATTTTTGATAGGGTGAAGGTTCAACCTCACACAGAGCAGAATAAAAGATGGTAGCAGTTTATTTTTGAGAAGCAATTGGATATCTTAATAGTGTCACTCTTGAATGGCTACAGTTACTTTTGCCATAATGAAAGGTCTAATTGCTTTCCATTTTCAAGCTGGTCTAGGGCGTTAGTGTCTGTCTCCGTTAGCCTTTTGTTGGAAGTTATTTGTATGATACTTTCGATGCCAGCTGCATTACAAAAATGTTGATGGCCAGTATCTTGGCCTGTGATAATTGGGTCCTTTCAATGTTAGAACTGCCAAGCTGTTAATTAGCTTAATGTAAGGACTACACATCAACTTTTATTTTCATTTTGATCTGCCAGTGTTATCTTCTTTTTAAGTAGATGTCTGCTAGAGTATTTTGAGAGGTGCTTGTTTTCACAAAATAATCATCCTGGATTAGTGAGCTATGAACAGCTACCTCCTGTGAGACCTGATTTAGTCCATTACTCTAAGCATAACCAAAACATTATTGGTGCACAGAGAATTTACAGGAAAGTCCACTTTTGCCACGTTCTGATAACAGCACAGCAAATCAAGGTGGGGCTCTGGGACTAAAGCAATTTCACTATTCATAGACCTTCGATACCTAATGGTCTCTTGATTAGCAGAGAGAAACTACCTACATCAAAAATCAAGTCTAATAGAGAAGGGAAAGCTAAGTTTCTTACGATTTCACTGCAGATGGATCAATTTTTCTTTTGTTCCCTTTGTCTATTCTAAAATATTGATATTGTTAAGCAAAAGTTTGACCACAACAACCCTATTTTACATGGGATTAGGATTTCTAATTCATGTTCCAGCTTTCATCACTCATTCTACTGAAGGATTTTAGGCTTCTGGATTGAGTTTGCCAAGTTGGCAGCTAGGCAAATCATTAAAATTGAAAATGGCATGGCCCTGACAGTAAAGTCTTTGAGCACATTTGAAACTCAGGAATGGCTGGAGCTGCCACATGGTGTGATTGATAGCTTCTCTTCTGAAGGAGATAATCTATGTAGCATAATGCCTAGGATAGGTAGACAAAGAGTGTTATATATTATAATCCTCATCACTGATAACGATGAAAATGCTAATAACAATGATAATAAATTGTTGTCGACAACAAAAGATGGTATAATGCCTGATTCTCAAATTTAATTATTGTTCGATTATCATGGAAGAGAGCATTGTATAGTGAAATGGGTTTGGGCATAGAGGATGTCAGGAGACTTGAGTTCTAGACCTGCTTATCACATTTACCATTTCTATGGACTTAAGAAAGTCAAATAATTTCTCTGGGTGTCAGTTTCCTTAATCACAAAATGGGGTGGGAATGGGTGTTAATTGTAAGTGCGCACAAGGGAGTGAATAAGGTGATAGAAATGCTCTAAAACTGGACTGTGATGATGGTTATGCAACTTCGTACATTTACTAAAAATTATTGAATTATACACTTAAAATGGTTGAATTTTATGGCATGTAAATCATATCTCAATAAATTTGTTAAAAAGATGAAGGTGCTTATTCATTCTTTCAACAAATGAATGGCATATCCTGCTCTCAAAGAGCTCACAAGCTCAAGTAGGAGATAAACAAATAAATGTGCAATTATTCTGTCTTTCACCATAATATAATCAGTACACTATAGCGTGTACTCAGTGTCAGGCACTATTCTAAGCACTTTACACACATGTACCCTTTTAATCTTCTTAACTATTATCATCAGGCCAGTGTGTAATCATTGTCTTTGTTTCAATTTCAGCCAGAGAGGCAGAATGGGGATGAGAAGGATATGAAGATAGCAAGTGGATGAGGCAAATCCAGTCTAAATTCAGCGGTGA
Source organism: Ceratotherium simum simum (assembly GCF_057802395.1). Classification (NCBI taxonomy): domain Eukaryota; kingdom Metazoa; phylum Chordata; class Mammalia; order Perissodactyla; family Rhinocerotidae; genus Ceratotherium; species Ceratotherium simum. The sequence continues at coordinate 30,667,391 of NC_141928.1, read as the reverse complement.
TTGCTTTATTGAGGTGGCCTCACACATGGCCTTACAGCAAACTACCAAGATAATGAATCACATCAGCAAAGTGCTGTAGTTCAGATTTTCTGTTTTAAATCTCTCCTGTTTTTCATAATATCCTTCTCTCATTCATTCTTATTATTTTTTAACATAATTTCTTCATTTATCAATTCACCAATCTTTCTTGTTCCTATTTCAGAATTGTTTACCTTTATCTTTATTTCACCTTTGTTTCTGTATTTTTGGTTGCTCTTTTTGTTAATTTCTTAAAGTCTTAGTTTATTAGTTTACTTTTTTTTCTGATTTGTCAATTAAATCTTGTAAACCAATCAATTTGTCTTTAAACATAGCTTCAGCCACCATTTTTACGTTTTAATACATAGCTAGTTGTGACTAATTTGATGAGTAATATCAACTTAATGAGATATACATATGAATTTTTTTCTTTAATTCTTGATTTTAGTCATGATCTGCTGACTCTCCCTTTCCCATCATTTATTGACATATTAGACAGATTTTATATCATTTTTGATTATTAAAATGCAGTTCGGTCATATGTTTATTAGGCAATTCTAGGCAAGTTTGGTAAGAAGAGTAAAATACATCAACTTAAATAGCTGTTGTGTGAAAGTGACAGGAAACATCAACAAAAGGAAAATAATCTTTTATGGGAAAAAGGCATGCAAAACTATTGAAAATACATAGTACTGAGTATGTTTTAGCTTACTGTATGAACTTGATAACTGTATCCAAAAAAGAGAAGAATCTTTTTGAGAGAAAAAACACGCAAAATTATTCAAATAAATAGATGCTGATAGTGTTCAAATTAGATTCAGAAGGAGGAGGAATTACAATCTTTGAATCGATGGAACTCTGGGACCTTGAATCCACTGACATTGAAAGATTTGCTTCCCACTTGATTCTCTGATCACGAAAAAATGCCAGGAGCGTCATTTGTATCATTAGCAAAGCCTGAGAAGTTTATGGTTTTGGGAATAAAGTACATTCCTTGGAAACAGTGAGGCAAACTCAGCTTTGAGCATAAATAGCACTGACCAATCTCAGTGGAATGAACATAGAACTTACCAAGAGAGAGTAGGGAATATGTTTGTAAAGAGGCACATAATTGAATGCAGACTATGGTTGACGAGTTAGAGGGAAGAGGATTTCCAGATATGAATTCTGTCTCTCTTGCTTCTATATTCCTAACGTAGTGTGGTTTCTGTTCCATCAGCTGGCATGCTGAAGTTGCAATCCACAAGTAAGCAGGTGACTATAGGAAGTTTAAAGGAAGTCTAGGAAGTTTAAAGTCTACTCTAGGAAGACTAAACCATGCTGAATTCATATACACACTGAGGTGTTCATATGAGTGTGTAGTTCACTGACTCCCATAGTTCACATGAGTCTCTTACTCGCCTTCCATCTGTTTCTTAACAATACATTCCTTGACACTATTTATGATGGTGCAGAAGTGAAGCCCGATTAAAAGGTGGATCCATGCTTGGTTTGAAGTTGCTATTAGTACACCCTGACCAAGTGTGGTAAATAGATTCTGTGCTTCTCTAGGTGCCTCCCCATGTAAATTGATGACTGCTGCCCAGAGGAACAAGCAGGGCCTGAAGACATGAAGAGAGATTAGTTTAAGTGTGACAAGGCCATAATCCGTAACGAGGAACATCTATTACTGTAACATAAGAGAACCACGGTGCTGGGAAGACCCTCTTTGCTTGGAAAAAGTCTCCCACTCCATGGCTGACAGTTCAGGCCTCCTTAGCACCACTTTACTTGTTCTCTCCAAAAAAGCTCTTTTATTCAAATTTGACTAACTAATTACTGCTTCCATTTGGCTTTGAATGACTCAATTATGGCTGCAATCCCTTGGTTTAGTAATTACTAAAATTATGGTTTGGGCCCAAGTCCAGTTCTATCTTTGCTTTCCTCCCCATGGAAGCAGGGAGAGGCATTTTTATAGGAAAATAGATGGTGATTCAGGAGCCAGGTTGTAACAATTCATTTTAAATGACCTTACTCAACGGGAAAATAAAACTGAACAGCCTGGCTTGAGAATAGGGCTAAATTTTTTCTTGCTCTTTAAGAAACCTGGCACCTTGAAACTATAGGCTTGGTTTCCATGGATAATTCTAGTCTCATCATAAATGAAGCAAAAACTCTTTTTCTCTCTCTTACTCATTTGCTAAACTTGTTAGAATTTATTATTAACTTTTTATTAATCCGTGGTGTTTTGGTTTAACTAGAGCAAAGACTTTAGGTTCTTAATACCTCCTTCCCAGTTTGGTTTTGGAGAGAAGAAAGACTTGGGGAGGCATACAGATTTTAGAGATTCTGAGGGCATAGTTTTACTTGGTTTGGAGGCTTTATCAGTTTTATTGCTGGAATTGTTGGGTATAGAGGAGATAATGTTTAGTCAAGTAAAGAACACTGTCAAATTTCAAATACCGGCTCTGTTATTCTTGTCCTGTGTAATCTTGGTAAAGTCAATTAATTTTAGTAACCTTAGTTTCCTCATTTCTAAGTGGGGATTAATATTAATGTAAAAAACTTCCCTCATAGGGTGTTTGTGAGAATCAAATGAGTACCCAAAAGAAAAAAAGAAATAAAAAACAAATGCAACAAATAGAAAATAGTTAAGAACATTGTAGACATGAAGGCAAGTATACCAATAATCATTTTCAATGTGAAGGGTCTAAATATACCAATAAAAGACAGAGTCTGTCTGAGTGGGTGAAAAAACAAGACCTGACTACATGTTGTCTACAAGAAATCCACTCTAAATATAAAGACTTAGATTAAAAGTAAAGGGATAGAGAATGATATATCACGTTAACACTAATCAAAAGAAAGCTAAAGTAGCTATATTAATTTCAAACAGCTCAGATTTAAGAAAAAGGAAAATTTTTAGAGATAAAGAGGGATATTATGTAATGATAAAGGGGTCAGTTCTCCAAGAAGACATGCACCTAACAGCAGAGGATTAAAATACATAAAGCAAAAACTGATAGAACTTCAAGGAGAAACAAACAAATGCCCTATTTCAGCTGGATACTTCAATACCACCACTCTTCCAGTAATTGACAGATAAAACAGACAGAAAATCAGTAAGGATATAGTTGACCTGAACCACTCTATCAATCAACTTGATCTAATTGACAGAGAATACTCCATCCAACAGCAGAATACACATTCTTCTCAAGTTCACATGGAATATTCACCAAGATAGAGCACTTTCTGGCTCATGAAACACACCTTAACAAATTTAAAAGGATAGAAATCATACAAAGTATGCTGTCAGACAACAATGGAATTAAACTAGAAATCAATAATAGAAAGATAATTGGAGAATCTCCGAATATGTGGAGAATGAGGGACCATAAAGAACACCGAACTGAAACAAAGCATGCACTCAGGAATTTGTAGTCACTGTTTCCCTTTGTGTGTTGGTGAAGGGAGTACCTTGGAGAGAGAAGCCCTGTTCTGTTGTTAGATATAAAGAGGAAAATACCAGGGTTGGGAGGAGATTTCATTCCTCTCCCTAAGGACTAGGTTAGTAAGAATTCTCTTGTATCCCCTTGCAGAGACTGAGCTTCTCCACAAATGTAGTCAATCCTCATTATTTGGGGATTCTGTATTTGTGAATTTGCCTACTCCCTAAAATTTATTTGTAACTTCAAAATCACAGTGTTTTCATGGTCATTCATGGACATGTGCAGAGCAGCAAAAGTTTTGAGTTACCCAACTCACACATTCCCTGCTGAGGTTGAACAAAGTGATGCTTTCCTTTCTTGTTTCAGCTCTCATACTAAAAAAAGTTTCCTTTTCATGATCTATTTAGTGCCATGTTTTTTGCATTTTTGTGCTTTTTCTTTTTGATGATTTTGCTGTTTAAAATTACCTCAAAGCATAATGTTGCAATGCTGTCTAGTTTTCCTAAGTGCAAAAAAACTGTGATGTGCCCTACAGAGAAAATACATGTGTTAGATTAACTTCATTCTGGTGTGAGTTATAGTGCTTAGCTGCAAGTTCAATGTTAATGAATCAACAATATATGTTAAATAAGATGTCTTTAAGCAGACACAAATAAAACAAGGTTATGTATTGTTTCGTTGATGAAAACGTGACCAGAGGCTTGAAGAACTCTAACCCTGTATTTCCCCTAGGAGCAATGGTTCAAAATTCACTACTTTAGTGTTTGTGATGACTTTATAGAACATAACTACTTCAAATAATGAGAGTCAACTGTAAGCACAATTGTTGATACCTACTGTATAGTAGACACCGGACTTAATACTACTTATAGAAAGTTTATTCAACAAATACGTATGAGTTCCTCCAACATGCCAGACTTGTTCTAAGCAATGAGGGAATAGTAGTGTATAAACCAAAGACATCACCCTTCTTTCCTCATGGAGCTTATAGTCTAGCAAGGGCAGAGAGGAAATAGTCACATAAATGCATAACATGTTGGTGGTGTTAAGTGCTATAAAGAAATCTTCCATGCTCTAGTAGATAGATTATATAAACAAAACTCAGAGAAGTTAACTAAGTTGCTTATGGAAAAACAAATCCAAATGAAAAGAATCAAAATTCAAGCTCAGATTTTCTGGCCTCAAAATCCATGCTCTTCCAACTAATTTACACTCAATCCTTCCCATGAATGCACATACTACAGCTTCTTGGTAGCAGAACTGCTTCTGACTCCAGTGAGGAAAACTCTATTTCAAAACACAATAATTTTAGACTGTAGAGCAGTGATTTTGAACTTGGGGGCCAATTTTGCCTCCCCAGGGGTTATCTGACCATGTCTTGAGACATTTTTGATTGTCATACTTGGGTAGGGGGTGATATTGTCATCTAGAAGGTGGAGACCAGGGATGGCCCTTAACATTCTACAAAGTAGAACAAAGAATTATCTGGCCCTAATAGCACTTAGGTGGAGAAACTCTATTCTAGAGACACGGAACTTGGAAAAAGCCAGAAGAACAAGACTTCCAACTAGCTAGCTCAGGATTCAGGTAGGAAAATAAATGATCTGATCTCTTGACTTTTAACGATCAGATTAATTGTTCAGTATCATCCTGCCATTGTCAATTTAAGATCTTCCTTAATTTAGATTCCAATGCATCTCTTTCCCAGCAACCACTTCCTTTCTAAGCTGCTTCAGAATTTTGAGTATTTAGGAACCGAGGAAGTGAAAATAAGAAGAAAAGGAAAGGAAGAAGTTGATGGCAGAAAAAAATGGAGAAGAGAGACTGAAATATAAGCATCCAAAAAAGAAACTTGAATGGAGTGCTCTTATGTTCTTCCTTCTTCCCTTCCTCCCTCTCATCCTTCCTCTAGTTCTCCTGCCCCCTCTTCCTTTCAACAGATATTTATGGAGTATTTTTACTGTGCTAGGCACAGTGTATAGATGAGATTACCTCTTGAGGGCACTTTATTACTAATAAGCATTGTATTTTATGAAGTACTTTTTACATCTATTATCTGAGTCTTTCTGTAAGCTTCATTTCACAGATGAGTAAACTGAGACTCAGGGAGCATAGGTGAACTTGCCCAGGGTAACAGTAGAACAAGAACTCATGTCTGTACTGTTATTTCCTCTATATAATGCTGACATATGTATGAAGGTTATGGGGATATGTGATTCCATATTACCTTACACTTATGAGAGTATCAGAAATGGTGTTTATTTTGGATTATAAAATCATGCAAAACACATTTTTAAAAAAGGATGATGCACTGTATTGGGAATTCATAATGAAATCTACTTAAAATAACACTAAAATGAGTGTTCTATTGAACTGCTACTAGGTACCAAGCACTAACACAGAGTAGCTCATCCCAAAATATCCTGTGAGCTAAATTGGTTTTGTCCTGGATCTGAGAGAGATTGAATAACTTTGGTATGCATGCCTAAACTTACAAAGAGCATAACAGTGAATAAAGCCAAAAAAAAAAAAAAAAGAAAAGAGAGAGAGAAATATTTTGAGTGACGTTCCAATTGTGTTGTCTGTATTAATTGGTATTTAGCTTTAATGAATAAAGAATCCCCCCCGCCAAATAATACACTTTAATAATTTTGGTCCAAAATTTGGTATACAAACAACTAAAATGTTGATTAAACACTTTTTATGCATGTAATAGTTTATTCATATCTTGCATTTAAAGAGCAAGTGACAATTTTCTGACTAAATAATTTAAATCCAAATATTAATATTAGACTAGCAACTGTTCCTTTGAGGAATTCGTCAGGAAAACCTATATTCCATCTACTACTCCTGCTCTCTTTTGAGTCAGACCACTTGTTACAAGTGTTGGCTCTGATTGGTCTATTAGAAAAATAAAAAGTTCTGACAACATCTAAGTCATGGATCTGAATCCTCTCTTATTCAGGGCTTGTATCTTAAAGTCACTTGGGACACTGCTGGGAAATATAAGACACCAAGCTTCATGGAAAACTTGGAGCTGTCTCTCTTTTCCCAGTCCACAGCAGAACTTGCCTTGTGTTCTAAGTTCTGTCTCTAAGGCAAACAAAAGAGAGGTGACCCACTACAACCAAATTAATTCAGAGGCTAAGGCTCAAATGAGAGTGGACACCTCCAGATCCTCTAGAAGGTAAATTTGCTAAATAATATAATCTCTGTCATTTTTGCTTTTCAAGATGAATGAAGACTTGCTAAAAGCATCCTCTGGAAAATCTTGAAACCTCAAGAGAAGGGATGAAAGTTATGCACATTCTGTGAGCTTATTTTATTTTCTAATTCTCTTAGGACCCAATTTGCTCTCTATTATTTCTGTGGACTCATGCTTATGATGGCTTACTTCTTGTTAGTGATTTTTTTTTTTTTTTTTTTAAAGATTTTATTTATTCATTTGTTTTCCCCCCAAAGCCCCAGTAGATAGTTGTATGCCATAGGTTCACATCCTTCTAGTTGCTGTACGTGGGACTCGGCCTCACGTTGGATGGAGAAGTGGTGCCTCGGGGGCGCGCCCGGGATCCGAACCCGGGCCGCCAGCATCAGAGCGCGCGCACTTAACCGCTAAGCCACGGAGCCGGCCCTGTTAGTGATTTTTGATTGTGAGCTCATTTAAAGGAAATTTGATCATGAGACCTGGGTTTAAGTTGTGTTCCTCCAGGGAGAATGTAGGTTTGCCTCTGCCTGTTGCCTGGGGTCACTACCAACCTCAAAATAAATGATCCTTTTGAGATTTTCAAGAAAACTAATTGTTTGAATTTAGTATGCAGACATACTTAACTGTTTCTGGTGACAAAATCTCAGCTAAGATTTCTTGCTGACTCTTGTGTGGGTGAATTTTTTTTAAATTCACCATTTCAGTGAGAATGTAGACATTTGGGTACACAGAGTTACGCAGAGGCTTCCTAATAAACATTCAACTTTAGACAGAGTCCCTTCTGTCTCCTGTCATCTACAGCGATCAATTCAGACTATCAGAATTGAAGCTCAAGGACACTAGATATGGGCAAATAAGTGGTATCAGAGTTTAATTCCTCTGGATTCCTATTTTTTTTTAACTTTTTTTTTGCCTCTGAGAATTTTACTAATTTCCTCAACTTAGATATATTTACGATTAGCTATATTTACAATTATAGCTAGCATTATTTTGTTATTCCTAGTGGGACAGTTTTTCAAGCTGTCTATTTCACAACACTGCCAGAAATTAACGATTACTCTCTAAGATTTTATAACAGTCTATCACATTCCTATATAAACTTTTTAATTTAACAATATATTCAGCCATCTTCTCCTATTCGTATATATAAATTTGCCTCTTTTTTTGCATGGCTACATAACATTAAATACTATAGATAAACTATCATTTATTTAACAAGTTCCCTATTGATGGATATTTAGGTTGTTTTCAGTTTTTTGCTATTACAAAAAAGAAACCCAATCAACATGTATGTATATATGTTTGCAGATTTGTATATCTAGATTTAGATATAAATCACTAGATTTAGAATTGCTAGATTAAACGATGTGATACTCAAATTTTGATACTTATTTTCAATTTGCTTTTCAGTGTTTGCAACAGCTAATTTGAGAGAGAAAGAGAAAATCAGTGTGCGTGCATCCTCATTGCTTTGTCTACTTTGGGTTTTATTGAGCACATTACTATTAATTTGAGGGAATAGTTTTTTTCTTAACTTTATTCTACACTTTATTCCATGGAGACAAACATATTACAGAAATATGCATGGAATGTTTTTAATAGACATTTTTCATGCCAGATGAGGAATTGATTTGAACCAATTTTTCTCACATACGACTGTGAAATATAATCTGTTCAGGGCAATGCCGTTAGATTTCTCATCTGACTGTGAGTGTCCTAACTGCTTGGAGAGTACTCAGAATGAATCTGATTGGAATCCATGTTCCAAGAGTGGTAATGACTCTTTATATTCAAGATCCAGAAAGAAATCTACATCTGCTTCCAGCGTGCAGGCCTTTCCTTCTCAGTGTTGTTCCACCAGGCCAGAGAATGACGCCAGAGAAGACTCGGTGTTTCTTCCGCCAGATGAGGAAAGCTATGTGGAGTCTTCTCAAAACAACCATCTCAGTCTGAACCCTGAGGGCATTACAAGGAAAATCAGACCGTTGAGAGAGCTGACTGTCCAAGAGTTACTGAGGGAGTTTGGGGACAGTAGGAAGTTCCAACCAAACTCCATGTCCGTGGGCCGCTTTAGAGACCATGTAGTAATGAAGTTCAGAAGAGCTCTGTATTATTCTGGAATTTGGGTGACACATGTCCAAGGCTACAGACTTGAAAAGCACTTGTCAGCTAATTATTTCAAGAGAAACCCTGGTAGCCTACACCGGCTGGTCCCTTGGCTGAAACGGGAACTAACAGCTGTTTATGGAGATTATGGCTACACAGTGAAAAATATCCTAGCCACCATTCTCCATCACATGACAGAATGTGATCTGGACAGCGAGTCCTTCCTTCACCTCCTGGAACCTTATCTCCAACAACACACCCACCATTTTCTGCATGAGTTTATCAGTTTTGTTCATTCACCTTATAACATGGAGACCTATGACCAACGAGCCATCTATCAATGTCCTTCTGCTTCACCGTGGGTAAAAAAGAAGTCCATTGCGTCAGTTCCTGTTTTGCCTTTGCCTAAGGATCAGGCTCTACCAGCATCTCAACATGATACAAGACAGTCTAAAAACCCCCAGGGCCAATGGAATAATGAGCAGAGACCTCTGTCAGGCTTGAAACAGTTTCCAAATGGTAACTCTTCCTTGAAGACATCTGAAATCCCATTACTCCCTCATAAAACAGCAAGCAAAATCCATGCTTGGATCAAAGACAAACCAGAATCAGGTGATCACAAAGGCACAATTTCTACTGATAATTTGCTCCTGAATTGGGTCACACCAAGGGAAAGTGGCCCAGGCTTACTCAATTGCAAAAAAAATGTTCCAGAGAGGAAGGCAGAAGGGACAAAGTTGCTTCCTGGTCACGTCCAGGATCTGGGAAAGAGGGAAACAACTGCATATACCTTCAGTTCCCCAGTAATTTTTAATCAGGGGCAGTCACAGAAGCACAGTCTAAGAGAAAGAAGGGTTTTGAGCCTTGGCCAGCAGATCAATTTCCAGAAAAAAGAAGAAAACAAATACTCAGATTCTTCACCAAAAATTTTTCAGAGCAGACCATCCAGAGAAAGATCCTTGGTAAGTTGCAAATCCAGAAAGAGGGACCCCTCTTGGAGTTGCATCTCAGAAACTGCCTTTTCTTCTAAGAGAGATGATAGGAAGCTGGTCTCTTTCAGAAAAAACAGGATGAAGTGCAGACAATTCTCCCAATTTGCAGAATTTGGTTCACATTCCAGTAGAAGAATCCAAAGACAATCAAGGTCCAGTACTCACAGATCTAAATCCTGGTGTGTTGGATTTACAAAGAGATCTGTAAGCAGAGAATCAAGTAATTCCTCTCTGAGAGGAAGCTTCAAAAGTGAATGCTTCATCCACAATACATGCTGTGAGCCCTTAAAAGAAAAGAATATGCATGGCTATGAATCAAACAATGGGAGGGCATCTTCAACCACAGTCCAATATGCGAAGCTCCCTTCAACTGCTGGGAAGAGATCCAAGTGTCTTTCTAAAAGCAAAGGTGCTCCCCAAGCTGGCAGCCACTGTAAGAGTCTCACATTCATACAGACTGAGAAACACAGATCCCCATGTGAAAAAGAGATGAAGCAAAAAACCATATTTCCCAGAGCTAGGAAAGCCAGAGCAGTCAGGCACAGAAAAAGCAAATGCCAGCGTCCAGATATACAAACCACAGAGGAAGTCAATGGTGATGCAGGGGATCTGAATGATCTAAGGCAAATACGTAGTCTTTCTGAGTGTGCACCTTGCTGCAGGAGGCAAATCCAAAAGAAAAACGAGAACTCAAGCCTTCAGAAACATCACCAGGCCAAGAATGAATATCAAGGAGACAAAGTACCAGAAACACAGAGGTGCAAATTGTTTTGAAAGGCAAATCAGTCTACTGAACTAGCCACCAAGGATCTTTGAAAGTATGAATATAATCTGAAAAAGATTACTAAAAAGATTCATCCTATCACTTTGTAACTGGAACTAAAAGCCTCATGATTAGATTCAAGTCTTCTTTTGGAGACAAATGCATATTATTAAATTGGTCATATATGTAAATATTATTTCCCTCTGCTTTTTTCTTATGAACTGAATTAAAATATTTAACTTACGGGGCTGGCCCGGTGGCATAGCAGGTTAAGTATGTGAGCTCTGCTCTGGTGGCCCATGGTTTGCAGATTCAAATCCCGGGTGTGCACCAATGCACAGCTTGTCAAGCCATGCCGTGGAGGAGTCCCATACAAAGTAGAGGAAGATGGGCACGGATGTTAGCCCAGAGCCAATCTTCCTCAGCAAAAAAAGAGGAGGATTGGCATCGGATGTTATCTCAGGGCTAATCTTCCTCACCAAAAAGAAAAAAATTTTAACTTATTTTTTAGTTCCCAGATTTGACTATGAAGATTGGCTGCCAAAAGTTGCAAACACCGCAAAGACTATACTAACAATAGGAGTATGGTTACTTAATACAAGTTATGCATATTAAGTATTACTAAACACGTGTTATTTAAATATATATGTATATATTGTGGACCTAATGCATTTTCTGTCCCTGGAAAATAAGGAGGCATGGTCACTGTCAAGATATAGCTATTGCCTTCAAGGATTTCACAATCTAGTTGTGTAAATAGATGCAAATAAATAGGAAAAAATGAACATTTATGGGATATTTGGCACTACCTTCCTATCTCCCTACCCTGAAAACTGCAGCTTCACATACCCTGACATCTAGATATCTTCTTTAAAAGCTGCTACATTTTTAGGTCACTCTGATTCCCTCCCCACTGTAATCTGGCCCAGTGGTGGCAACTACACCTAAACCAAGCTAATCCTAGAATTTTCCCCCTCTGGTCACACAATTGATGAGTCCAGTGGTGGTCAAGTCATAGTACTTCCCTGAGATTTCTCAAACTGGTTCTGATAAAAAGAGTCATTCTCCCTCCTTAGTGGCAGATAGTAAAAGATTTAAAGCTTGGATACTATTAAGAGCTATATTTCTAAATTTGTGAAGAAAGCCAGTTTGAGGTAAAAGAGGAGAAAACAAATGAAAAAAAGCAAGATAATTCATGTGGACAGAGTCTTGGAGTCAGAATCTGGATCTTCTAGAACTTGAGCTGCCCTTTTGCCCTTCACATGGTTTTATTTTTTAACCCTTCTTTAAGTTTTGTGAGTCAATGCATTTCTTCTCTGCCTCTCTTATTAAATTGGGATTTCCAATTACTTGCAATTAAGCAGTTCAGTGGGAAGTGGCACAATAGAAGTCTGTGAGAGAATAGACAGGGAGTAAAACTTCCCTTGGAGAGATTTCTGAAGGATTCTTGGAGAAGTGATACACGAGTATGGTCTTGAAGAATGAGTAGATTTCCAGGGGAATGTGTTGCCAAGGGCTATCAAGAAAAATGAGCAATTTGAAAAAAAAGAAGAAAAATAAAATTTTCTAGGACTCTCTCACCAATGTGACTGGGAAATTCAGAGAGACACAGTAAGAAGGGAGGCTGATGCCAAGTTGTGAACAGGAATGAAACCTGGCTTTTCTGGGTCCAGAGCAGTCATGAAATACCTAAATGTAGCACGGGACTAAAAATGCAAATTTATTTGTTTAAATAACATTTTGTTTTAATAACTCCCTTTTAAAAATAATTAAGACATGTTCTTAGAGAAATCTTAAGAAACATTGTAATAGATATAAATGTATTCCAGTACATTCAGTTGTAAACATTGTCATATTTCTTTTTTTTAATCCATACTTGTAACCATACAAGTTAGGTGAGTAGTCCACCATCAACCACGAGCTAAACCTTTTCGGTAAAGATTCATGGGAATATATGCAAAGTCCTGAAATTAGGAATAGGAAATCAAATGTAGTTGTTCAAAGTCACCACAATTTAGCAGTAGTTAATATTAAAAAAGAAAGTAAAACTGTTATTGTGGTCAAAAGTGTACTTCTGAGCCAACAATGTTAGGCTGCAATCAAAGATGTAGAGAATTTCTCTGGGTAGGGAAAAGCAAAATGGACATCTAAATATCTTCAAATACATGAATGGATGTTATCTAGGAAAGTATATTTCTCTGAGTGATTTGGAAAATGAATTTGGCTTCATTTAAGGAGAAAGTTACAGGTAGATGATTTTTGCTTAATCAAAGAAAGCCTCTTCTATCAGAGTGGTCATATGGTTCCTATTAGATTGGCCGTGTGGTAGATCAAGAGGCCAATGCAGGGAAGGAGCTCTCATCCTTGGGAGTGTTCATGCTTGGCTGGATCCCAATAATGTGGGAAACTTGACTGGATGTTTTATAAATTCCCATTTAATTCAATATTCCAAGATTCATTAAAGAGTCACAGAAATTTGCTAGAGAACCAAAGATATCATACTTTTTTTTTTTTTTTGTGAGGACCATCAGCCCTGAGCTAACATCCATGTTAATCCTCCTCTTTTTGCTGAGGAAGACCGGCTCTGAGCTAACATCTATTGCCAATCCTCCTCCTTTTTTTTTCCCCCCAAAGTCCCAGTAGATTGTTGTATGTCATAGTTGCACATCCTTCTAGTTGCTATATGTGGGACGTGGCCTCAGCATGGCTGGAGAAGCAGTGTGTTGGTGCAAGCCTGGATCCGAACCCAGGCTACCAGTAGCGGAGCGCGCACACTTAACCGCTAAGCCACGGGGCCGGCCCCAGATATCATACTTTTAAACAGTGAAACTTCTCTTGGATGAGAAAAATAAAAAAAATTCAATGATAACACAGTAACAATAATTAATACTGAAAGTTTAATATTTATGAGACACACACAAAGTCTATGAGGTATTATTTGAATCCACATTTTATAAATGAAGGAAATTGAGGCTTAATGACATTACTTGCCGAAGGGCACAAAGCTAGTAAGTGTTGTAGTCTGTATTTAAACCCAGATGGCTCTAACTCCAGGGTCACTGATCTTAAACCAAACTTGACATCGCTTACTTTTTTGTTGTTGTTGTCTTTTTCAATTCTCTACTATTTTTCACACCATGTGGTGAACATACTCACAATCACTATTTCATTTTACCTTTACAACAAGTGAATCACATTGGTTTAATTATGCCTGTATTTTCAATGAGGAAAATGAGTTTCAAAGAGGCTATATCATAACAAGCAACAGAGCTGAGATCCAAACTATAAGTCTAACTGCCCGTGCTTTGTGTTTACATAGCTTGTCATGGTTGACTGAGATTTTCAAATCTAACTCAAATGCACCTATCACCCTTTATCACCTAGTCTTCTCTGCTATTGAAAGCACTTTTTTGTTCAAAATCCAGTATACTAATATAACCACGTAGGGTGAGGAATAAAGGGGTCACTTCTACTTATTGATAAGGATAAAAGCCAGTTCCTCTTTTCCAAGTTCACCCTGAACTGTCTTTTTGATGCTAATGGAGTTCATCTCAGCCAGCTGGGAGGAGGCAGGTGAATGATTTTCAATACATATGCTTAGGTTCACACAGTCTCTTCTATGGCATGTGGGTCAGCTGAAACTCTGAAGCCAAGGGCCAGATCTCATCTCTGTTTTTGACTCTAGTGCTCTTTGGGCTGACACTCCTTGAGGTACATTTCATCTATCTAATGAGAGGCAGGTAAGGAGAAATGAGATGTCTGAAGATACTTGAGAGTCATTGTCATGTGAATATTTTTAAAAATTGGTTATTAATACTTATATTTGTCTATCATGCAGATTTTCACTAATGTATGTTTATTAATTCCCACAGCTACTGCTTAGGAAAGGCCTTCCATCTGTGCTCACTGGAACCGTTGGTGCGTCCTCCTAACTGGTTTCCCTGCCTCCAGGCTCTCTCTTTCTCCAGATTATCATCCACACTGCCATTGTCGTTTTAATATACAAACTTATTGGTGTAATTTCCCTGCCTAAAATTCTCCTTTGGTTCCCTGTTGCAAAGAGGATAAAGTCTAAATTCTTTAGTCTTGCATATAAGGACCCTCTGGCCCCAATCCATTCCTATATCCTTTTGTACTGAAAGACAAAACACACACAGACATATATATCATGTACAAGGACATATATGCACACATTCTTATATCTGCATACATTGTCTCCCACAGGTAGGATAAATTCTTAGACAAGTATATTCCCTTAACAACACTTATTCCAGTGTCTTCCATAAGGTAGGTGTTTAACTAACACATTTGCTCTAATCGGTCTGGTGCTGTTGAACTGTATGACCTTGGATAAGCTGACTTCTCTGCAGTTCAGTTTTCACCACGTTTACATGAAATTGATTTAATCACGTTTTGAACTGCTGATCTGATGTTCTGTGAAACAATGTCACTGCCTTCCATCTGAACCTTCTCATACCTCTTCATGTTAGTAGTTTTGACTGGGCTTATCTTTCACACTCATCTAGCCTTTTTAAATCACATTGTTAGGGTCTATGGTGGATTTTAAATTGTTTACCAGCCTGTAATATAATTTGCACTTGGCAACACTCTGCTAGAGCATTTTTTAGATTTCTTTCAATTTCTAATATTCTATAAATCTTCGATTTTTGAATTTAGTTAACTAAGTTGAATAGTCACTTCAAAGTGACTATTGAGCTACTAGAAGTATTGTACAGCTAAATGCTGATAACAAATTGTATCACATTGTTAAGTAACCCAAAGTAAAATTTTAGGACATTGTTTCGAAACGCTGTCATGTACAATATTGTCTCACTGATATGTCAATTATTAATGTAAGTGATAAAGTATCTGAACAAAGGTAGCTTCAACAGTTTCAGTCATGTTCAATTGCAAAACTGCTTAGGGAGCTGACAGGTATATGTTTATGTTAGGCTTTAGAACAAACAAATATGTTAGAAATATTATTTTTATATACCAAATACTATGGAAAACGTTTGGAAATATGACGATTCTGCATATACACTTATTTATCAGGAACTCAGAAGACTAAGGGGCTACACTTTAGCATAAATATAGTGCCCAGATGTTAAAACCAGCAAGGGACAGATGCAAGAGCCTCATTGCTGGTGCAAGGCTGTCATCAGTTGCTCCCCTGCTTAACCCTTTAATGCTTTCCCAGTCTCTCCTGTCTACTGCAGCAAGTTCTTTGCTTTTTTTTTTAATTTTTTCAAATGTGATCCCAGGACCCATGTTGCAATGATACCAGTGGAATGTTGGTTCCTCAGTTAGGCCAGGCCGTTGTCCATCTTCACAGTGACTTCTTAGCTTGAAATGTTCTTTGCTCTACTGTTGTTCAGAAAATGCTTACTTTCTAGAATCCATTCAAGAGACACCTTCTCTTTGAAGCCTTACTTGATATTTTCCCAAATGTCAAGCTATTAGAAGTAGACAATTACTACATGTGTGCCCCATACAAACTTCTACTTTAACACCAAAAATATTTATTTTGACCTTTTATTTTATGTCTGAATTTATTTATTTTATGTCTGAATTCATCCTCCCCTTCTCCAAGAATGACAGCTTCTTTAAGACAAGGACCAGGCTGGCACATTGTAGGTGCTTTGTGAATGTTGAATGGATAAATGAATGATGAAAGATACAGAACAAAGTTTTAGATATGAGTTGAGTAGAGTCATCAGTTGTAAGAGCCATCGTGAGAAAACAGTGACTCAAGTAGGGTCCCTGACATAAAATCCAATGTGATCCATTCCAATTACTTTTGTATATTAGAACCTAAGAGTCAGTCAGCTGTGCTCAAGCAAAGTAAATCCCAAGGAAATTCTAAAGGTTGCTCTTAGATAGAAAATCGCTTATGTATTAATATGAAATACTCTATGTACTATATCAAAATGACACTTGCTACACAATAGAAATTTAGAATCTCAACCTCCAACCTGAATCAGAATCTGCGTTTTAATATTATCCCCAGTGATTCATATGCAAATTATTTTGAGAAACATTTCTTTAAAATAACAGTTGTGGAGCTAAACTCCAGCTAGAAATTATGATTTCATCCAAAATTTTAAAATACAAGTCTGCTATCATGTACTATCCAACAGTTGTGACCACAATAAATAAGATTTTAGGTCAAGTAAAAAAATTGAAGTAGTGTCAACAGAATCTAATTAATGAATTTAAGTAATTGTTAATTATTTACAACCACTTGAATGAGTTCTCTTTAGAAATATGTATGTATAGGTAGATAGACAGAGATAGAAATAGACTACATAACTTTTACGTTATATGTGTAAGAAGCAGATGGACCATTCTATACATGAATGTAAATCCACATGAACATACATGAATGTAAATCCACATGAACATACATGAATGTAAATCCACAGGCAGAAATGCATCGGTACAGTATGTTTATGAAGTCCATCAGGATCAAACTCTGATCAAACAAAGAAAGCTTTAGGAAACATAAATTTAACCAGAATTTTAAAAGCATTTAAAGAAGGAGTATAGCATAGTGGCTAAAAGCGTATACTCCAGAGCCAGGCTATCTGGATTCAAAACCTTGTTCTATGCTTACTAGCTGTGTGACCTTGGGCAAGTTATTTAAAACATTCGTCTCTCAATTTCCTCACCTATAAATGAGGATAATAACAGTACCCAGCTCAAAGGGTTGTTATAAGGAGTCAACATATGCAAAGTGCTTCAAACAGTGCCTGGCACATAGTGCTATATAAATATAATATGTATGTATATATATTTGCTATTTGCCATTATTTATTATAATTATTATTGTTAAAGACTTGGCCTATGAGAGGACACAGGTTGGTCCAGATGCAAGAATTGGCCCACCACAAGAATTGAAGAGGCAGAGAGTAGAAGAGTGCAAACGGGCAGTTGTGATGTGATGAACATGATTGGGGCTTAGAACATGAATAATCAGGAAATAGGAGACATTCAGGAGGGTCAGGCTACCATAAGGGGAACAGAGAGGCAGAGAAGAGGAGAAAACCATCAATTATTGAGCATATACAATGTGCCGGGGATAGTGCTAGCAGCCTTCATATATGTTAGCTGGTTTAATTCTCAACTCACTAATGAGGTCTGTCTTATTAACCCCATGTTACATCTGTGGAAACTGAGATGCAAGAAAGCTAAATGAATTATTTGAGACTTAAAAATTAGAAGGTGACAGACCTTGACTTGAACACAGGGCTACTTAGGTTTAATAATCCTACACCTCATACTTATCTAAAGTAAATCAATTTGTTTAACCAGTAGGAAATGGGCTAAGTCTTTCCAACATGATCTAAGCTCTTCTAATGATGATAATGATGATGATGATGATGATGATAATGATGATGATGATGATGATGGCTATCATCAGTGTAGTGCTTACTGCACACTAAGCACTATTCTAAATATATTGATTTTGTTACCTCTTTGAACCTTACCAAGAACCCTTTGAGGAAGGTATATTATTATTATCCCTATTTTACAGATAAAGAAACCGAGGCACAGAGGACTTAAGGAACTTCCCCAAGGTTACTTGCCCAAAGGTAATAGCGGCCGAGCTGGGCTCTTACACCCAGCAGTATGGAGCCAGTGCCCATGCTCTTAACCATCACACTGTACTGTCCTCTGTTAAAATAACAACGTCAACAACATTTTGAAGGAGGGGCAATGAATTCATATTTTTGAGCACCTATTGTATATTAGATTACATGTTCCCATATTTAATTCTCACTACTATGAGGTGAGGTAGGGAGCAGTTTTGATATGAGACTTTAGAAAAGTAGGAACCAAAGTCCAGAATGGATTATAAGAATGGGAGAAATAGAAGACCCTGAAAATAACCATGTTTTAGTTAAATTAGATTTCAGAAAAAATTAATCTCTTTATTAGGAGTCAGCAAACTTTTTCCATAAAGGGCCAGATAGTAAATATTTCAGGCTTTGTGGGAACATGTTAACAACTAGTTACCTCTGCCTTTGTAGCATGAAAGCAGCCAGAGATGATACATAAATAAAAGAGTGTGGCTATGTACCAATAAAACTTTATTTACAAAAATAGCTGGTGGGCCAGATTTGGCAACAGTCCATCATTTTCAGATCCCTGTTACTGATCTTTGAGTAATAGTAAGAACATACCACTTTTCCTTTATAGTTACCAGGTGGTACAATTCATGATAAATGAGATACTTAGAATTCTGTTTCTTAAGAATTAATGCCACATGATGAAACAGAGTTGTTGAACTGTAGAATATTCGTTCTACAAAAGGCTGACTCTGCCAATGGTCTATTTCTGGAAAGGCAAAATATTTTAAGGGATGTGGATTCTTTGTTTTATTCTACAAATTACAGGTAAATCATGAACCATTAGAGTCAATGATAATACCCTGGAGAGGATCTTAAAATTATGAAAAAAAGTAAAATGTTACTTTCCTCAAAAAATAGCTACCAAAGTAAGGTATCAGATTGAGATCATAGATTGTGTCCCCCACTTTTTCCTTCTCCACTTTTCATCCTATCACCAGCCATTTATAATAACTCCATGATGAAAAATTACAGTCATTTCATCTTGAAAGATATATTGCATCCACTGGTAGGCCAAGTGATTTAATCTTGATTAGTGCTGTCTGAAGGCTTGTCAGATAGGGTAGCAATTGGTCATGTATCTCACAGCACTGCTATTAAATCTACTGGGAATTAACATGTTAAATCCATAATTATGCTTTATTGCCTGTATAATCCTGGGTTAACTGCAAAACGAAGTTGATTCATTTTTCACGTGTTCACCAAAATGAAGTCATATTTTTCCCTTAACTAGTAATTAACCTTTATGGCTATATTAACTACTTTATTAAATTTAAATGAAATGTTTATTGGAAAGAGTTCATGGGAAGTGTAAACCACAATGACAGTGTGGCCCTGGTGATGTCCTGTTTCCTGGAACTTCTCTATTAAAAAGGATCATATTACGAGTAGTTCATTTTTTATCACAAGGTACCAGTGCTTGTAACTTGATAGGCAGTGTGGTATAATAAAATAAGCAATGGCTTTGGAGTCATACAGACCTGGGACCAAATTCATATCTAATTGCTTACTAGCTGTGTAAACTTGGGCAAGTTACTTAATACTTCTGAGCCTCAGTTTCCTTATATGTAACATACAAATAATAATAACTATGCCTAGACGTCTGAGGATAAAGTAGGTGAATGAAATAGTGGAAAAGATATGAGAGGCAGTCAATTTGCAAGAGGTAATTTTGATCAAAGCTTTTATTTTTGATTGAAGCAGGAAGATTTGGTATGGTGCTCATATAGGAGAAAGAGAGCACTGGAGGCCAAAGGATGGTGTCTATTCCTAGCTTCTTCCCACCTTCCCCAGCCCCATGGACCAGATATGAACACTATAGGGAGAGCCTCTGTGGCATAGGCTGCTAGTATCTTTCATTAAGAATCCCTAGGACTGCCACCAGCCTAAATAGTCCCCTTGTGCAAATTAGCAAAAGGTTTCCCTTGGAGTAGAGACAACCCTGTGGACACATGGTTTGACAAGCAGAGAAAGTTTTATATAAAGAAGAAGGTGGACTGGGGCTCATGGCTTGGTGAGCAGAGCCTGGGTTGGGTATTAGCTCCCCTAGCCTCTCAGCAGGGCATTTTACTCAGACCACAACCCACACATCTGCATGTGGTGCCCTGAACCCCAGAGTTTTAACTGGGAATTGGCCAGTTGGAGACAAATTTCCCATCTTCTGTTGTAATAGGAGTAGTCATGTGAATTAGTTCCAGCTAACAGGATGTGTGGAGAAGCAATATCTACAATAACTTGCAATCATCTTAAACAAAGCCATTTGTCTTGGATATTCTGTTCCTTTTTCCTCTGTGTGTGAAGTGGCAATGATGGGGTAGCCATTTTGGATACAGAGATAGAAGCCATGATTTGAGGATGGCAGAGCTAGTTCATCAACCTAGAGGGAACAGAGCCACCCTCAGCCCAGGGCTGCTCACTTCTAGAATGTACATCAACAGAAATAAACTTCTATCATGCTGAAGCCACCACGTGTTGGGATATTTTTGTTATATCAGCCTAGCTTGTATTCTAACTAATATGGGGCTTTTAGACCACAGTTGGAGTAATTTTTATGAGGGAGTCTGATTTCTGGTGACACAAATAATGCTGCTTTGGGTCCCAGGTGAAAAGATATGATGAAGTATGAAGAGGAGAACATGGCGGTGCTTTGGCACCAGTGGCAATGCCCAGGAAGGCTACAGCAGAGCAGTGATGGAGACTGTGATGCATGATAGGAGATGGCAAATGCCCAAGACACTCAGCAATGCAGTGGCTCTGCTCAACTGAATTGGCACACAGGAAATCTCCTTCCTATGGACTCCTCGTCACACTTGAATGAGAGGAATGTTGCAGGTGGCTAAGATCTGCATGAGTAGATGCTGGGAAAAACAAATTTTGCGTTATTGTAGTTACTCTGACCCCACCTATATGCACAGGCTGATAGGACCTTGAATCAATCAGGGTCCAATGAGAAAAATAGAAATCACACTATTTCAAATAGATGGTAGAGTCATGCATCACTTAATGATGGGGACACATTCTGAGAAAAGTGTCACTAGGTGATTTCATCATTGTGCAAACATCCTAGAGTGTACTTAAACCTAGATGGTATAGCCTACTACACACCTAGGCTGTATGGTATAGCCTATTGTTTCTAGGCTGCAAAATTGTACAGCATATTACTGTACTGAATACTATAGGCAATTGTAACACAATGGTAAGTATTGGATATCTAACCATAGAAAAGGTACAGTAAAAATATAGTATAAAAGATAAAAAATAGTTCACTTGTATAGGGCATTTACCATGAATGGAGCTTGCAGGACTGGAATTTGCTCTGGGTGAGTCAGTGAGTGAGTGGTGAGTGGTGAGTGAATGTGGAGGCCTATGACATTATTGTATTCTACTGTAGACTTTATAAATGCTGGACACTTAGGCTACACTAAATTCATAAAAAATATTTTTCTTTCTTCAATAATAAATTACCCTTAGCTTACTGTAACATTTATCTTTGTAAACTTTAAAATTATTTTTAACTTTTTGACTCTTTTGTAATAATGCTTAGCTTAAAACAAACACATTGTATAGCTGTACAAAAAGGTTCTTTATATCCTTATTCTATAAGCTTTTTTCTATTTTTAAAGTTTTTTATTTTTTTTCACTTTTTAAACTTTTTTGTTAAAAACTAAGACACAAACACACACATTAGCGTAGACCTACATAGGGTCAGGATCATCAATATCACTGTTTTCCACCTCCACGTCTTGTCCCACTGGAAGGTCTTCAGGGGCAGTAACATGCATGGAGCTGTCATCTCCTATGATAACAATGTTTTCTTCTGGAATACCTTTTGAAGGATCTGCCTGAGGCTCTTCTTGAGGAGGTGTCATTCTTTTCAGATATATGTCCATCCTGATTTACTTGGTTTGTTTCTTGTTTTCGTCAGAGATTTGCTTGTAAGCAGATAATGCACCATGAACATTCCTCTCTATTAGTGAAAACCCTTCAGTGTTAGGGTCCATGTTTTCAAACTTTTTAAGGAGCTTGTTGAGATCTGCAAAAGCTTCTGCTAAACCTGTTACTGTGAATTTTCTTGGGGGTTCTTCTTTTTCTTCTCCTGCAGTTTCCTTTTCGCTTGCCTCTCCTTCAGCTATGCATTCCTGTTCCAGTTCCAAAAACTCTTCATTAGTCAGTTCCTCAGGAACCATCTCTAGGAGCTCCTCAATGTCACCCTCAAAAACACTCAGGTTAAAGTTGTTTGCCTCCTCAACCACAGCCTTGTTGATTTGTGCAACCTTCTCATCCTTGGCCAATCCTTTGATGTCATGGACAAACCTCTTGAGTGTCTTCTTCCAGTTGCCATTCATACGCTCCTTGGTGACATCACCCCAAGCCCAAGCAGGTTCTTGATACATCATAGATGTTGTAATCCTTCCGAAATTACATCAGCGTCTTCTCAGTAGCTTCCTCATTTGCAGCAATAGCCTGGGCAAATGTCCTCCTCAGGTAGTAGACCTTAAAAGCTGCTATAACTCTCTGATCCATTGGTTGGATCAAAGAGGTGGTGTTTGGAGGGAAAAACAACACTTTGACATTGGGATGAAGATCATTAATAAAAGGAGGCTGTCCAGGAACATTATCAACAATAAGCAAGACCTTGAAAGATATGTTATTCTCCAAACAGTACTTCTCCATTTTGCTGGCACAGCAATTCAGGAGGGCATCTTAGAAGAGGAGCTGGGTCATCCATGATGTTATTGCTCCTGTAGTACATTGGCAGTGTATGCTAATTGATATGCTTGAAGGCTCTGGGGTTCTCACTATGCCAGACGACAAGGGGTTTCAATTTGTAACCTGCAACATTGCCCCCAAGCAAGACTGTTATCCTCTCCTTAAAAGCCTTGAAACCTGGCATTGAGTTGGCCTCCTTAGGGATGAAAGTCCTTGCAGGCATCCGTTTCCAGAATAGGGAGTTTTCATGCATAATGAATATTTGCTCTGGCAAGTAATTTTCCACCACAATCAGCTTATCTAGAATTTTTCAAAATTCTTCAGCTGCCTTAATATCAGCTCTTGCAGACTCATCACTCACTTTCACATTATGTAACGAATAACGATTCCTGAATCATTTAAATCACCCAGAGCTGGCAGTAAATTCAACATCATAGGCGAGTTCAGCCTTTTCTTTCAACATTGCAAACAAACTTTTTGCTTTGGCCATGATCATCATGGTGCCAAGAGGGATACACTTCTGTGTCAGGTCTTCAATACAGGTCATTAGAAGTTTCTCCAAGTCTGATATAGGCTCTTCTCAAAATTTTGTTAGTCTTCTTGTCTTCAATAAAGCAGATCCTTTAACAGCTTCCATCATATTGTTCTTTCTTCAAGATCATAGCCATGGTGGAATGGGACATGCCTGACTGGAGAGCAATAACCGTCACTGATTTTCCAACTTTGTAGTCCTTAATCACTTTTAATTTTGTTTCTAGGTCAATCACTCGACATGGCCTCTTATTGGCAACATTAGCAGTGGATTTTGTATGCTTAGGGGCCATGATGAACAAAACAACCAAAACAACATAAGATTAAATCAAGCACAAGAGAAAATGAGGCAATCAAGAGACACAGTAAACATGAGATGTGTAAGGCTGCTGCCAGTGTAACACAGCATACTGTTTTATAGTAAACTTTTTTTTTGTAAGTAGAAAGAGTACTCTCTAAAATAACAATAAAAAGTATACTCTTTGGGGGGGGGGGGTGGCCAGCCCAGTGGCGTAGTGGTTAAGTTCAGTGCGCTCCACTTCAGTGGGCCAAGTTTGCTGATTCAGATCTCTGGCACAGACCTACACCACTCATCAAGCCATGCTGCGGCAGTGACCCACACACAAAATAGGGGAAAGATTGGCATATGTGTTAGCTCAGGGCTAATCTTCTTCAAGCAAAAAGAGGAAGATTGGCAACAGATATTAGCTCAGGGCCAATCTTCCTTGCCAAAAAAAAAAAAGTACTATGGTCATGCATCACTTAGCAACAGGGATATGTTCTGAAAAATGCATCATTAGGCAATTTTGTCATTGTGCAGACATTATAGAGTGTACTTGCACATTTTATGTAGGTATAGCGTAATACACTCCTAGGCCATACGGTACTAATCTTATGGGACCACTGTCGTGTATGTGGTCCATCTGTCGTTATGTGTCGCATGACTGTATAGTAAATACATAAACCAGTAACAGTCATTTATTATCATTATCAAGTATTATACACTATACACAATTGTATGTACTATACTTTCACACGTCTGGCAGTGCAGTAGGTTAATTTATGCCAGCATCACCGCAAACACCTGAGTAACGCATTGTGCTATGACGTTTCAGTGGCCACAACATCACTAGGTGATAGGAATTTTTCAGCTCTGTTATAATCTTACAAGACCACCTTCATATATTCAGTCCATCATTAACTGAAATGTCACTATGCAGTGCATGACTGTACTGGTTTCAAAAGTGTTTGAAGAGTTGAGGAAGAAAAAGGGGAGATGAGGTAATACAGGGATTAGAAACTACAAGAAGTTGCTAGGACTGTAAGAATGAAAAAGAGGAGATGGTATTACAAACCCAGGAGAGTACTCACCACTGATGGCGGTGGTGGAGCCCACTAGAGCTATTGCAACTGCTTCACCTAGAACCACTGACTGCTCTGGGGCTTGTAGATCCTACCAAGCATTGCCCTTTACACTCTGCTACTCCTGGTAGAAACTACAAAGGTCATTGGAGTTCATAGCTTCCTGCTGCTGCAGGACAGAGAAAGGGGGAATGAGTGGAAGGGGGGGAATTTAAGGAAATTAGGTATTAATTTTATGAAGGCATTCTTACGCTACTGTGGAGGAATTAGAGGTGAGAGAGACTGGAGGCTGGGAAACCAGCAGATGAGAAGTTATGCTGTCCATACATTCTCTAGAACAATCCTGGGCAAGCAGTGAAATTCCAATTTGTATATGGTGATCCAGAAATTGAATACAAACTTTTCTGTTTCTTTAGCGTCTAATTTTAAGTTATTTCTCCCTTTTCAATACACAAGTGTAAGTTCATGGCATATTAAAATTTTTTAAGCAGCTAATAATATCATTGTGTACCTGACATATACTCCCTTTGTTTCACATATTGTGAATTTTTCATAGTGTGAAGTTTATTCATTGCAAATTATGAAACACTGAATTAAACATACGCTTGAATGTTGAAGGAAAAATAGAAGCATGTCAAAATTTCTCCTGCTCTTGGTTAAATTTAAATAAAATTTGTTGACCTTCAGAGATAGACACTTAAGGCTTATCAGTGAATAATTCTAACAAAGGAGTGCTATACATATTAAAGGAAATATTTTAAAATGTACGATTATTTTTGTCGGAACATTGACACCTATTTACTGCATTTTTCAAATCCTTATGTTTATTTCTTAGGTAGTCATTCTATCTTAGGTTTTGATACTTGAGGTACCCAAATTTTATCTCTACTCTTACCATAGACCCATACCCCTAACCCCTAGCTTGTACAAATGCCTAAGGAATCCTGTCTATTGGGATTGCAATGACTACTTAACCGTGTGTCAGAGCAGGCCCACAAGATCCGGTGACCCTGTTACTGTCTCCTCATTCAAATGATGGAGATTCACTTGTCACATCATTTCAAAGTGATGCCTCTTCACACCTGACTGGTTTTCTTTGGGTCAATATTACTGACAAATGACTATCTCCTTCAATACCAACTGGTGATAACTCTTAATGTGCCTTATACTTGCAGAAGATTAATTGAAACTTCCAGGGCACTGACAAACCAAGAGAAGTCATGCCAAGGAATATTTCTAAGTTTCTTGAGTGCCCAGTCCTGTGCTATGTAAAAATTACATAAACTGTGTAAAATAATAGCTCTATTCTTTGAATGCCTGGCAGCGGGCTGAACATTTTACATGCATTATTTCAGCTAGTCCTCTCAATCATGCTGAAAGGTATTTTCATGCCTATTTTGTAAACGAAGAGACAGAGACTTGGCAGTAGAGCTGGGATTTAAACTTGGTTCTGTCTGATCCCAATGCCTTTGCTGCTAAGAATCAATCATACTCTTAGACAGTAGCCCTGTCTTTTAGAATTGGTCATATCCTTTAGGGGATAGAAGGAAGACCCATGTGGCTATCTTATTGCTAATATCTTTTTCGTCTGTCTCTCTGTCCCCAAACACAAGTTTTATTGGACACACCTTGTCTAAGCAAATACACAATTAGGAAAGCATCAACCTCTTCCTGCACAGATGAGTCTGCCATGTGTGGTGTTTTCCATGTCTTTCTAGCCTCACCCCATGGCTCTTTCCTCATATATGTGCATGTCCTCCAGACCCTTGTCCTGCAATAGTCCCTTGACACCAGAGCAGCCCTCCCTGGAGAGAGATTGGGCAATTAGGGTCCAAGGCCTCTTGACCACTTCTCTGTCCCAGTTTGGTGTCTCTGGGCCCCCTCTTTTCCTTACTCTACTAACCCCAAGATTCTCAGCTTTCCTTCCTTTGTTTTCCATTATGCTGCCATGACCTGCTTTACCTCACAGAGTGAGATTTAGTCTCCCAAGCTCCCCTCTTCCCATGCTAGCCACCAACGTAAACCATCAAGCCTTTCAGGTGTGTGCTTTAGAGTTTTTAACCATTATGAAAACACAGACAGACAAAGATACAAAATAAACAAGAGGAAGATACAGAAGTTTAAAAAGCCTATTATTGCTCCTGGTTCCATAAAAATGGGGAGTGTTCATCTTAAAATCTCTGACTTTGCTCGACCTTGCCTAGTGATGACTACCCATTGTCCACATGAGAATGTCAAAGGCCTTGCACAATATACTCCCCCCGGCCTGTCTGATGCTCGTCTTCTGTGCCTCTCACTTGGTTATCTCACACTCCAGCTACAGAGCACTGCAGCCCGCGCCCCTTTACACTTCCCTCTCCTGAACCTGCTATTGCCCCTGCCAGGAAGGATTCTTCCCAACCCAGCCCACGTGAATTCCATTGTCCTTCAAAAATCAGATCCTATTTCGTTTCCTCTGTGAAACCTTCCCTGACTCCCTCAAGCTTCATGAATGGCTTCCGTTGTGCTCTGCCTGACAGTACTTCATGTCTGACTCTCTTGCAAGCCCCTGTCTCAATGCATTATAATCATGTTTACGTGCCCATGTCTCCTGCTTGAATACGTCCTTAATGGCAGGGACCATGTTTTGTTTACTCTTAGGTCCCCTTTGTACTTCCTGTGAGTACCTGGATCTTAGAAAGTACCCTTCAAATTTGTTGAATACATGAATGAATAAATGCATGGATAAATGAATCAATATGCTTGAAATGAGGGCAAGTGATTATCATGACTACGTGTCACACATCCCAAGGCCTGTAGGGTGAATGACAGTTATAAAATCTCCCGTATTTATAACGTCCCTATTCACATTGTATTGCTATAGGAGCCTGGCATTTTATACCAGTTTTTTCTATCTAAGGATGTGGAAGAATTGCTCTTCCCATCAGGAGAGACAGTGTGTCAGTCTGATGTGTGCTCTGCAGCAGAGCTGTACCCTCCATGAAGTGATTGCCTGTCAACTTGTGACACACTATGGCAGGTATCACAGCAAGTCAGCTCTCTTTGGCCCACAGAAGAGTTAATGAAGGAGTGGGGGGGATTTCTGGAATGATTCAGGCAGCATGGCTGGGAGTTGGGGATGAGAGGAAGAGGCCTCCCTCTCAAGCACTTCCAGCCTTGGAGGAGGGCAAAGAAATGTGCTGTCTCTATCTTCTTAGGTAGCTACAGGCTCTTCTATATGGGGCTTGCCTTCTTTCTCCCCAAATTCTGAATCAAGCAGCCAAAGTATTCCTAGAGATCATTTTAGTATCAAGACCATCAAAGACAGGGACTTTCTTCATCTGTTTTTTGGGGAGACGAATACATGGGATGTGAAAAGAAAATGGAGACTCTCTGGTCCTTTGAGGTCCATTTTGCCTGAGAGAGGAGTATCTCTCCTTCTATTTCCCTATCTTTGGATAATATGACATCTCAAATCTGGAAAAAAAGTTGTCCCATTGACTGGAGTTGAATATTTATACCTATATCTGGTATTGTGGCTGATTAAGATATGGGCCTTGCTCTCAAGGAGATTACAGTCAATGGAGAAACACACAAATTAACCAATAATTACACTGTGATAAGTGTGATTTATGGAAGAGCTAAGAACAAGACACTGTAAAAACATGCTGGGGGACTCCTAAGTCACATTCTGTGGTTAAGGTAAAGCCTCCTATGGGAGGCAGGACTTGAGCTGAGTAATGAAAACCATCAATAGTCCAGTGGGTTGAAAAGACGAAAAGAGGTTTTCAGTGCAAGTGAACAACATATGTGAAGACAGGGGCAACATGATACCTCCTTTGGGAAATATTATTTGACAAGACTGGCACACCGGCTGGGAAGTGGAGAGTGGGAAAAGATCATGCAAGAGAGTTAGGTTCAGACAAGATTGTGATGGGTTTTGTGAGTCATGTGAGATGCTTGGACTTGAAGACCTCAGGGGAATGGCTGAAGACCACAGCCCAGCAGTTCAGATCAATGAAAGGAGATGTGGCCATAAAGAAGAACATAGTAAATGGATATGCTTGTCTCCAAGTTCTGATTCCCAACATGGACTGCAAAGGGCTGAGTTTCCTTGCTGTTCTGACAGGAGAAATCAGCAGCCTATGTACCATGAGGTCAAATGCCCCAACTGACCAGCTACTCATGTTGAGATGTTGGACAGATTACAACTGATTTCTGACTCTTTCAATCAGATCAATTCACTTCCATGAGTCTCCATTTTTTTTTAACCTAAAAAGCTCGTATAACCATTTTGTGATTATTAAATAAAATAACATATGGGAAAAGTGAAAAATGCCTAACATAACATCTGACACATACTTCGGGCTCAACAAATTGTTTGTTAAACTTAAATTGTGACATATTTATTAGAACTCTACACCAACACTTCTCAGTAGAGCTTTCTGTGATTATGGAAATGTTTTGTGTGTGCCGTCTAATGCTGTAGCCACTAGCGACATGTGGCTATTCAGCACTTGAAATGTGGCTATTCAGCACTTGAAATGTGGCTAGTGCAACTGTAGAACTGAATTATTAATTTCATTTCATCTTAATTAATTTAAATTAGCCACATGTGGCAAATTGCCAGCATACTGAACAACACAGCTTAATTTTCTACAGATTCTTCGCATAATTAAAAGATTTTGTTCTAAAAATATACAAAGCATAAGGTTGGTGATTTCCAGTTTTGATAACCCCTTAAAATACCATTACAGTGATTAGTATCCTCCTCTATTTACTCTGCATTTTTAAATCTCTGGAATAGAAACAAAAAATTTTTTCATTACAATAATTTTGATTTTGACAACAGTTTTGGATATACGTTATAAAATAGATGAATGACATAGTTAATTTCAAAAAAAAAAATAAAATTATGTGATCCCATTTATTTTTGAATTATATACATCAAAATTTTAACACTTTATCACAGGAATGTGGGATTATATGTGATCTGTGTTATCTCCCCTCTGAATGCTTTATACTGCTTTAATATTTTTAAATGAACAGGTGTTGATTTTATAATTTGAACTATTTTTCTTGTGTTACGAAAGTCAAAATGCATTAACCAAAATGATTCTGGAAAATAAGAAGCCCCAATTCACAGGATGCTACCTCCATTTATGTCTCCCATTTAAAGCATTTAATTTTGTCTTTCTATCATGTGTAGAGAATCACCCCATCTTGATATAAAGTTGGGGAGAAAGGAGTTAAAGCAGCTGGTCTGAGATCCATTCACTCACTTTACAGAGAGTGTACTACTGGGTAAGCAAGGAGGGCAAGTGACCAGTCTCATCTCCTTGTCAGCATGATAATTAGACCTCTTGGTAAATGATAAAATAATATTTTCTAGAAGTGTTCTTAACTATTGAATGTTCTTAACATGATATGTTTGGTTATGTACTGCTTATAGAAATTAAACCCATACTCTATGGATTTATGATGTATGGCTCCTGTAAATTGGCAGGGACACTGAAAGGAAACCCTTGACCAATTCACCAAGAAAGTAGCCCTTCCATAACATCAGCAAAAGTTAGTTGAGCTTCCAGGCATAGCCAGGCACTGTCTGTGGTGCTGGTTATTCAGAAGTCAAGACACAACACTGTCCTCCAACTCCTCATAATGTAAAAGAACTCAGATAAATAAATATAGTGTTGCTAGTACTAAGATATAAACACAGGTGCTATGCTAGTACGTAGAAGAGGTAGATACTCTGCCTGAAAGAATTATGGAAAGTTTCATTGGAGAGGTGATATCTTAGAGAAAATGTTGAAGTTGGCTTAGCAAATGGCTGTTGGGTGTTCTGGGAGCTCTGAAAAGATGGAGAGTGGAAAGGCATAGATCTATGACAAAGCATGCCATAGGGGAAACTAAAAGTTGGCCAGGATGCTAATAGCTTTATTCACAAGGAGAAGAGCAATGATAGACGATGATGCAGGAAAGGTAGAAAGGGACATATTGGATCTCTTATGTTACTTAGGGAATTTACAAACTATACTGAAAAGAAAGGAGAGCCATTTAAGCAAGACAGTGACATGACCATATTTGTATTTTAGAATGGTTATTCTTGTAGTAGTGTGGAAAATTGATTAGGAGGAAATAAGGCAGGAGCTTAGGAGGGTTTGTCAGTGATCAAGGAGAGAGATATCAGGAATCCAAAATAAGGCGGAGGCAGCGAGGGCAGAGAGATGAGAGTTGTTTTGAGAGCCATTTAGGAGGGTCAATATATAAGATTGGATTAAATATAGGAAGAAAAAGAGAGCAGTGAAGAGGATGACTTGGGTTTTTGATTTGGGCAACCAGGTAGATGGGTTTACCAAAGATGTGATCCACTAGAAAAAATTAAGGGAAAAATGATGAGTAAATTCAGTTTAATATTTGAATTTGAGGTGTCTGTGAGTTACAAATGTGGAGATATTTAATAAGTACTTGTATATCACATCTGGAGTATAGAGATCTAAGCTAAAGGTATAACCTGGGGGATATAACTTATAGCTGAAAGTTGAATTCCCTAAGAGGATTAAACATTGATCCCATTGGGAAAGAGAGCAAAGTGAAATAGTGCTGGGTCCAAGAACCAATATTCAGGAAACGCATACGTGAAGAAGGAGCAGAAGAGAGGGAGCCCACACAGGAGACTAGGAAGCAGCAGCCAGAGAGCAAAACACAAGTGGAGCACTAAGATGGACATCAAGGAGGAGAGAAAGGAATGACCCTCAGTGTTATATACTCCTGAGCTGTCAAACTTAAAAAACGTCCAGTGTTGTTAAAATCAAGGAGATCATTGCCAACTTGGGCAAGACAAGGTTCATTGATAACAGAAAGTGAAACCCAGGAGGAGTTTTATTGGAAACTATCTCAAGGGGAGAAGAGTAGGTTTCCTATTACAGTCTCTCGATCCTTATCAGAGTAATTAGGGTTCTCTCTCTTATCCAAAGGGTTCGAGACATTGTCAAGAAGGTGATAGATTCTCACTAATCTTTATTCTCTTATCTTTAGGGAAAATAAAATACTAACTCCGTGTTTCCTGGTCTCAGATTTACAGTAAGAAGAGCTTAGTTTGAATCTTGGTCCTACTCTTTTTAGATTTGTGACCTTGAGTGTGTCTCTTAATTATTTATTACTTAAAGGGAAGTAGGTGGACCATATGCAAAGCATCACCAGGGAGCTTCTTAGAAATGCATACTCCCAGGACCAACCAAGGGCCTGCTGGACCAAAATCTGTATTTTAACAAGATTTTTCTGATCCTCATGCACATAAAGCATTGACTTAACTCAATAAATTCCAATTTTCCCAACTAAAAAATGGGATGTAATACCAACCACATAGGTTTTTGTAAAGACCAATTAATAAAATGAAGGTAATACCAATTTGTATTATCCCTTGAGCTTATTGCTCAATGCTATAGAGGTAAGAGAAAATGAAAAGAAAAAAACCCCAAATACATCTTGCGCCATTTGCTTCTTAAATCTTGAACTTTTACAAGGTGAAATTGTAAAATAGACCGTGCACTATTTCTGCCTTTGGGTGAAATCTATCAATATTCCCCAAGTGATGCGAATCAATCCTGTCAGCTTCTGTGAGATGATATGTGGGCCATTTGAGATAGCCCAGGGTGAAATCTGTTGTATATGTGACTAAATCTATGAAAACAGGTGGAACAACAATTATTCTTTAGGTATATAAAATTGTTCTTTGCTGCCTTGTGACTGATATTTCTGAGCAAACAGCCACACACTCATTCACTCTTATGTGTGTGCCTGCCCACCCGTCTGGGTCAGAGTTCATTATTCACCCATTTAACAAATCTTATTTACTGAACAGCTACTCTGTGCCCAGCATTGTGCTTGGCTAGAAGTACAGCAGTGTGACCATATGATGTGGTCCTCGACATCACGGAGCCTACGGTCTCATTTTTCCCCAAGGTTGGCTCTACTCCTGCCCCCAGCATCCTATCCACCAATCTTATTTCATCATTTAGTACTGCCCCAGACTTTTGTTCCTATGCTTTTTATTTTATTTTTATTTATTGCGGTAACATTGGTTTATAACATTGTATAAATTTCAGGTGTACATCATTATACTTCTATTTCTGCATAGATTACATCATGTTCACCAAGCAAATACCAGTCTCAACCCATCACCACACACATGTGCCGAATTATCCCTTTTGCCCTCCCCCCTCCCCCCTTCCCCTCTGGTAACCACCAATCCAATCTCTGTTTCTATGTGTTTGATTCTTGTTTTTAAATGACAATCAGGGTCATCTTACTACTGACACCTGTAGTGAACTTCTCTACCCAATATAACTCTGCTGCTTACAGACTAAATCTTAGAATTGATCAGACACTTCCAAGACCAATCCAGTATTCATTCATTTATTCACTATTTATTTGTTCAGCACTGTTCTTAAGCATAGACCAGAGTCTGACTTGCCAAACTCAGAAATAAAGAATATGATAATTTCCAGTTAACAACAACCCTGCCATTACGATTCTGTTAGAGATAAGTTCTCTGAGCTGTGCTACACTTAAGATTTCCCTAATCACAGTAGCATGAATGATGTTTTACTCAGTAATTTAATGAGGACTTTTTATTTGAAGCATTTGCAACTTTCCTGGAATTCTCCTATTTTCTGTACATTTATATTTCCAAGTCCTTGCTATTTTCCCATTTCTACTTTGATTTCTTCATAAGATATTATCCCGCTGAGGTGGATCTGAATATTCACCTATCCTTTGAACTGAAAGTGTGAGGTTATCCCAGATTTAAATAATTGATACTATACAGATCTCTGTGGAATATGGAGATCTAAAAGCTCTGTATGTCCTTGTTCTCATTAATTGTTCTAATATTCTGAGGAGAGACCAGCTGGGTCCAGTTCAAATATCAATTATTTACATTATTCTTAATATTGTTTTATGGAAAAACCTCTACTAGGAGAGAGTTTCAACTCAACTGATGTAACATGGAAGCTAAAGACAGAAGCCTGAAAAATGCAGAATAATATGATGATATAGGCTCAGGAGGAAGAGAAAGAGGGAGAAAAAGAGCTTGAAAAATAGGGACAGAAGTGCGTGGAAAGTGAGAGAAAGTAGCTTCTGGTTATTGCTCAGCAAATCCAAAGAATGGCAGATAATCTTCGTGTGAAATAGAAAGTATAAGAATGTTTTTGAATATTAGAACTGGATTCTATTAAAATACTGCAATATGTAAAGTGGTTTAAACCATTTTATCTTCCAAATATAATGTCATATAATTAGGAGAAAGATTTTAAGGAAATATTCCACAATTTTTATCTATGTAACTAACCTGGGGAGATGGCATTACTAGGTATTTTTCCTTTCTTCTTTATAATTTCTGTATTGTCCACAATGTGCATGTTTTGTTCTATTAAGAAAAAGAATCAATACTCATTTTAAAACGAAACACTCCCTTCTCTCTCTGTCATCGGAAATAAGCACTCTCCAGTTTTGAGAGATTATTGCAACAGGAAATTTTTATAGTTTCGAATGAGCTTGTAACTGAGATCATGTCTTCCATTGCAATTTCTCTCCTGAAAAAGCGAGTGTGGAGATGTTTGAGTTAGAAAGTGTATTTTTAAGCTATTCCCAAAGGCTGGGCAGCTTTTAGTTCCCCTCTCCTTTTTTTTTTTTTTTTAATTTTTTGTTTATTGCAGTAACATTGGTTTATAACATTGTATACATTTCAGGTGTACATCATTATACTTCTATTTCTGCATAGATTACATCATGTTCACCACCCAAATACTAATTACAACCCATCACCACACACAT
This sequence comes from Ceratotherium simum simum, assembly GCF_057802395.1. NCBI lineage: Eukaryota > Metazoa > Chordata > Mammalia > Perissodactyla > Rhinocerotidae > Ceratotherium > Ceratotherium simum. The sequence goes on along the minus strand of NC_141928.1, from coordinate 30,632,829 downwards.
GTGCCCAGTTATCCCTTTTACCCTCCTCTCTCCCCCCTTCCCCTCTGGTAACCACCAATCCAATCTCTGTCTCTACGTATTTGTTTATTGTTGTTATTATCTACTACTTAATGAAGGAAATCATACAGTATTTGACCTTCTCCCTCTGACTTATTTCACTTTGCATTATACCCTCAATGTCCATCCATGTTGTCACAAATGGCTGGATTTCATCGTTTCTTATGGCTGAGTAGTATTCCATTGTGTATATACACCACAACTTCTTTATCCATTCGTCCCTTGATGGGCACTTAGGTTGCTTCCAAGTCTTGACTATTGTGAATAACGCTGCAATGAACACAGGGGTGCATGTATCTTTACGCATTGGTGTTTTCAAGTTCTTTGGATAAATACCCAGCAGTGGAATAGCTGGATCATATGGTAGTTCTATCCTTGATTTTTCGAGGAATCTCCATACTGTTTTCCATAGTGGCTGCACCAGTTTGCCCTCCCACCAGCAGTGTATGAGAGTTCTCTTCTCTCCACATCCTCTCCAACACATGTTGTTTCCTGTCTTGTTAATTATAGCCACTCTGACGGGCATGAGGTGATATCTCATTGTAGTTTTGATTTGCATTTCCCTGATAGTTAATGATTTTGAACATCTTTTCATGTGCCTCTTGGCCATCTGTATATCTTCTTTGGAGAAATATCTGTTCAGGTCTTTTGCCCATTGTTTAATTGGGTTGTTAGATTTTTGTTGTTGAGATGCATGAGTTCTTTATATATTTTGGAGATTAAGCCCTTATCAGAAGTATGGTTTGCAAATATCTTCTCCCAATTGTTAGGTTGTCTTTTCGTTTTCTTGATGGTTTCATTTGCTGTGCAGAATCTTTTTAGTTTGATGTAGTCCCATTTGTTTAGTTTTTCTATTGTTTCTCTTGCCCTGTCAGACTTGGTGCTTGAAAATATGTTGCTGAAACCAATGTCGAAGAGCGTACTGCCTATGTTTTCTTCTAGAAGTTTCACAGTCTCAGGTCTTACATTCAAGTCTTTAATCCATTTGGAGTTAATTTTTGTGTATGGTGTAAGGTAAGGGTCTACTTTCATTTTTTTGCATGTGGCTATCCAGTTTTCCCAACACCATTTGTTGAAGAGACTTTCTTTTCTCCATTGTATCTTCTTGGCTCCTATGTCAAAGATTAGCTGTCCATAGATGTGTGGGTTTATTTCTGGGCTTTCGATTCTATTCCATTGATCTGTGTGTCTGTTTTTGTGCCAGTACCATGCTGTTTTGGTTACTATAGCTTTGTAGTATATTTTGAAATCAGGGAGTGTGATACCTCCAGCTTTGTTCTTTTTTCTCAGGATTCCTTTAGCTATTCAGAGTCTTTTGTTGTTCCACGTAAATTTTAGGATTCTTTGTTCTATTTCTGTGAAAAATGTTGTTGGAACTTTGATAGGGACTGCATTGAATCTATAGATGACTTTAGGAAGTATGGACATCTTAACTTTGTTAATTCTTCCAATCCAAGAGCACAGAATATCTTTCCATTTCTTTGTGTCTTCTTCAATTTCTTTCAGAAATGTTTTATAGTTTTCGGTGTATAGATGTTTCACCTCTTTGGTTAAGTTTATTCCTAGGTATTTTATTCTTTTTGTTGCAATTCTAAATGGGATGGTATTCTTAATTCCTCTTTCTGCTACTTCGTTGTTAGTGTATAGAAATGCAACTGAGTTTTGTGTGTTGATTTTGTATCCTGCAACTTTACCATATTCGTTTATTACTTCTACAAGTTTTCTGGTGGATTCTTTAGGGTTTTCTATATATAAAATCATGTCATCTGCAAATAGTGACAGTTTCACTTCTTCCTTTCCAATGTGGATCCATTTTATTTCTTTTTCTTGCCTGATTGCTCTGGCTAGGACTTCCAGTGCTATGTTAAATAGGAGCGGTGAGAGTGAGCATCCTTGTCTGGTTCCTGTTCTTAGAGGGATAGCTTTCAGTTTTTCACCATTGAGGATGATATTAGCTGTGGGTTTGTCATATATGGCCTTTATTATGTTGAGGTACTTTCCTTCTATACCCATTTTATTCAGAGTTTTTATCATAAATGGATGCTGTGCCTTGTCAAATGATTTCTCTGCATCTATTGAGATGATCATGTGATTTTTATTCTTCATTTTATTAGTGTGGTGTATTACGTTGATTGATTTGCGAATGTTGAACCATCCCTGCATACCTGGAATAAATCCCACTTGATCATGGTGCATAATCTTTTTAATGTATTGTTGCATGCGATTTGCTCGTATTTTGTTGAGGATTTTTGCATCGCTGTTCATCAGTGATATTGGCCTGTAATTTTCTTTTTTTGTGTTGTCCTTGTCTGGTTTTGGTACCAGAGTAATGTCGGCTTTGTAGAATGAGTTAGGAAGCTTCCCTCCCTCCTCAATTTTTTGGAAGAGTTTGAGAAGGATAGGTGTTAAGTCTTCTTTGAATGTTTGGTAGAATTCACCAGGGAAGCCATCTGGTCCTGGACTTTTATTTTTGGGGAGGTTTTTGTTTACTGTTTTGATCTCCTTACTGGTGATTGGTCTATTCAAATTCTCTACTTCTTCTTGATCCAGTTTTGGAAGGTTGTATGATTCTAAGAATTTATCCATCTCTTCCAGATTGTCGAATTTGTTGGCATATAGCTTTTCATAGTATTCTCTTATAATCTTTTGTATTTCTGAGGTGTCTGTTGTAACCTCTCCTCTTTCATTTCTGATTTTACTTATTTGTGCCTTCTCTTTTGTTTTCTTGGTGAATCTAGCTAAAGGTTTGTCAATTTTGTTTATCTTTTCGAAGAACCAGCTCTTGGTTTTATTAATTTTTTCTATTGTTTTTTTGGTCTCTATTTCATTTATTTGTGCTCTGATTTTTATTATTTCCCTTCTTCTACTGATTTGGGGCTTTGTTTATTCTTCTTCTTCCAGTTCCCTTAGGTGCATTGTTAGATTGTTTATTTGAGATTTTTCGTGTTTGTTGAGATAGGCCTGTATTGCTATAAACTTCCCTCTTAGAACCGCTTTTGCTCTGTCTCATAAATTCTGGCATGTCGTATTTTCATTTTCATTTGTCTCCAGCTATTTTTTGATTTCTTCTTTGATTTCTTCGTTGACCCAGTCGTTATTCAGTAGCATTTTGTTTAATCTCCACGTATTTGTGGCTTTTCTGATTTTCTTCCTATAGTTGATTTCTGGGTTCATACCGTTGTGGTCAGAAAAGATGCTTGGAATTATTTCAATCTTCTTAAATTCATGGAGACTTATTTTGTGGCCTAATATATGGTCAATCCTGGAGAATGTTCCATGGGCTTTTGAAAAGAAGGTGTATTCTTTGGTTTTTGGATGGAATGCTCTGTATATATCTACTAGGTCCATCTGTTCTAGTGTGTCATTTAAGGCCAATGTTTCCTCATTGATGTTCTGTTTAGATGATCTATCTGTTGGTGTAAGTGGAGTGTTAAAGTCCCCTACTATTATTGTGTTACTGTCTATTTCTGTTTTTACCTCTGTTAATAATGGCTTTATATATTTAGGTGCACCTACATTGGGTGCGTAGATATTTACAAGTGTTATATCCTCTTTTTGGATTGTTCCCTTGATCATTATGTAATGCCCTTCTTTGTCTCTTCTTACAGTTTTTGTTTTAAAGTGTACTTCGTCTGATATGAGGACTGCTACCCCGGCTTTCTTTTCATTGCCATTTGCGTGGAGTATCTTTTTCCATCCCTTCACTTTCAGTTTGTGAGGGTCTTTAGGTCTGAAGTGTGTCTCTTGTATGCAGCGTATATATGGGTCTTGTTGTTTTATCCAATCAGCCACCCTATACCTTTTAATTGGAGCATTTAGTCCACTGATGTTTAAAGTAGCTATTGATAAGTATGTACTTACTGCTATTTTTTATCTTTTTTTTTTCTCAGTGTTAATAGTCCTTCTCTGTTCCTTTCTCCTTCTATACAGAATTTATGGTCTCTTAAGTTTGACCTCTCTCTGAAAGCTCTACTCTTTAACTCCCCTCCTCCCTCATTTTATGTTTTTGGTATCATATCTAACCTCTTTTTTGTGCATTTGTATCCATTACCCTCTTATCAAGGAAATAGATAATTTTTCCTATTTGTCATATTTCTTGTCCCCTTAAATCAGTCCTTTTAACATTTCTTGTAGCATTGGTTTCTTGGTGACAATCTCCTTCAATTTTTGCGTGTCTGGGAAATTTTTCATCGCTCCTTCCATTTTAAATGATAACCTTGCTGGGTATTCTTGGCTGTAAGTTTTTACCTTTTAGCACTTTAAATATATCGTGCCACTCTTTTCTAGCCTCTAAGGTTTCTGCTTAGAAGTCAGCTGATAGCCTTATGGGATTTCCTTTGTATGTAACTTGTCTTCCTCTTGTGGCTTTTAGGATTCTCTCTTTATCTTTAATTCTGGACATTTTGGTTATGATGTGTCTTGGTGTGGGCCTCTTTGGGTTTATCTTGTTTGGGGCTCTCTGTGCTTCCTGTACCTGGATGTCTGTTTCCTTCCTTAGGTTAGGGAAGTTTTCATCTATTATTTCTTGAAACAGATTCTCTGCCCCTTTGTCTCGCTCTTCTCCTTCCGGGACACCTATAACACGGATGTTAGTGCGCTTGATGTTGTCCCAGAGGTCCCTTGGATTGTCCTCACTCTTTTTAATTCTTTTCTCTTTTGCCTGTTCAGCTTGGGTAATTTCTTCTAGTCTTTCACCCAGCTCATAGATCCATTCTTCTGTATCCTCTACTCTGCTTTTGAGTCCCTCTAATGAATTTTTCATTTCCAGTATTGTATTCTTCATTTCTGATTGGTTCTTTTTTATATCTTCCATTTCTTGGTTGACATTCTCACTGAGTTCATCTATTCTTCTCCCCAGATCAATGAGCATCCTTAACACTCTTTGTTTGAACTCTCTGTCAGGTAGGTTGCACATTTCTGTTTCACTTAGTTCCTTTTTTTGGGTTTTGTCCTGTTCCCTTACTTGGAATGTATTCTTTTGCCTCCTCATTTTGCCTCTTTCCCTGTGCTTGTGTCTATGTATTAGGTAGGTCAGCTACATCTCCTGCTCTTGGATAGGTGATGTTATATAAGTGATGCCTTAGGAGGCCTGCAGCGTGCTTCCCTCAGTTCTCAATGTTCCAGGGGTGACCCCTATGTGGGCTACGTGTGTCCTTCTGTTATGGCCTGTTTGTTCTCCCTGTAGGCACCTAGGGAGGCCGAGTTATGCTCCTGGCCAGCTGTTGTAATGCTCAGCTGCTTGTAGTTGTTGTGGTCTCTTCAATCTCTTTATCAGGTGTGGGGATCCCCAGCACAGTTGGCTGCAAGTTCTAATACCACATTTGTGTTGCAGTATTTCTTTTAAGTGAGTAGGCCCCCAGCATGGCAGGTTGTTAGGCACAGGGGCTTACAATTGCTATAAGCCTCTAGCCTTTAGGTCTCTTGTCAGCTCTCTGAGGATTGCAGCTTGGTGGGGCTGGCCTCAGGCACAGGAGCACCCAATTGTTTCACACTTTGGAAGGTGGAGCAAATCCCCTATGTGGGTCTTTGAGATGCACAAGTCTTCTGCAACTGACAAGCCCTGCTGCCCACAGGTCCACACACACAGTCAACACAGTCCTGCCCCGTGTGCGTGCCCTGACCTCCTGAAGTGGACCCAGTCTCTCCACGGCGGGAGCTCCATATTCTCCACCTGCTCCTTGTGCACGCCCTGCCCCACTGAAGTGGGCTCAGTTGCCAGGCTGCAGAGAATCCAGTCACCAATCTATGCAGGCACACAAGTTGCCTGAGGGTTTGTTGTTGGGTGGGGCCAGTCTCTAGGGTGGGTTGCCTGCCCTGGCTAAGCTGGAGTAAATCAGTGCTCTAGTGGGTGGGACAGACCTGGGCTAGCAGGCCCCAGGGAGAACTCCAATGGCATCTGTGTCAGCACGCCCACACCAGGCCACATCAATGGCCCCCGCCAATGTCCCAGGCCCTGGAGAGGTCTCACCTCTCACCGAGATGCACTCACGGCCTATCAGGTGAGTCTCTTTTCACCAATGCACCGTGCACCTTTCTTTCTGGTGATTTTAGGTTGCTTTCTGAAACAAGTTAGTTTGCGCATGGGTTCTTTAAGAGCCAGTTTTAATTTCTTTGTGAACCACCTTTTCTGGGGGTGATCCCCAATGTTTTAGTAGCAGGCAAAGTCAGATATTATGCCACTCATCTCAATTGCGCTGGGTCCACAAAATGCCCACAGCAGGGGCGCTCCCCGGCTCAGGGCCCTGCTCCTCCAGGGATGCCGGGAACCTGTGGGCTGCTGCCAGGCGGCCGTGAGGCACTGCAGCTTGTGAAGGTGGCATTTTTCCTCTCCAGAAGGGAGTTTCTGCCTCTTCCACCTCAATTAGGATTGTCGTTTGTTGCAGGAGTTCCTCTTATCCAGGTTTCAGTGTTGTCTCAGGGGTAATTTTTCCATAAGTAGTTGTAAATTGGCTGTGTCCACGGGAGGAGGTGAGTTCAGAGTCTGCCTATGCCACCATCTTGACTTCTCTCTCTCTCCTCTCCTTTTTAATCACAAAATAGTATGGTCACTTCTCTACAGCATATTCTTAGCAGGGTTTAATTGACTTTATTTCCACCACCATCCATTCCTGGTGAACAGAAAAAATGTAAATAAATGAAAATAGCAATGATGCAGGTGAGTAAATCCAGTCCCTCCATCATCGCCACAGGATGTGCTATGGGTGAGAGGATGACCTCGCAGCCAGTAAGAAAACAGAAGGTGTAGCTGAGAAAGTGTTTCAGGTGCACAAGCCAACAGCAAGGCTCTCAGCAGAGTAGAACAACATATGTAGCCCAGGATGTGGCAGAGTCTGACCCCTGAAGCTCATCATGCACGTGGGCACGTTCACCTGGATTTGTTGTCTGCCGGGTCCCACCAGAAGGATCCTACTCATTCTTCAGCACCATGATCAGGGGAATCTCTTCTTTACAACCTTCCCTGGCTACACAATTACCCTCTCTTTTGCACTTCCGCTGTGCCTTTTCCATGCTTTTATTACTGTTTTTACATTATAGAGTGATCATTTTTTCCTAGTTACCTGGTGATTATACTGATTATATAATTGTTATATATATTGTATATGTATTTACACATATGTTACATATCATTGCAATAATATAATTGTTATATATTAACAATAATATTATGTTGTTTTTACCTGTGTTCCCTACTAGACCATTAACTCCATGAGGGCAGGGCTTTATCTCCAGCATTTAGTACAGGGTCTGGAATAGATGTCTCTCTTCATATTTTTGAATGAAGGGATAATTGGTTAAAACAAAAGAAGGCACAGCTGCCTATTTTGGTGGATCCTGTGACACAATAAAATTGATTTCTGTGCCTTTTTGTGCTGTGGGAGCCTTATCTGAGATTTTTATCCTCTTACTACAGTCGAAAAGATCTTCTGAAAGTTTGCATTTGGCCTTAGATTCTAGGTCTTTCCCAGATAAGTCTCCAGGTCACAGTTTCTTTATTTGTAAGGTGAGGGGGATAGACTAGGAATTCTCTAAATTCCTTCCTCTCTTTTAGTGTTCAGGATATTTTCACTATATGTTATTATCAAATTTGCTACTAATTTTGTTAATAGTTTCCTACATTTCCATCCAGTTCCATTTAGATTCCTATGATGTGCTGGCACTTTACTGAGCTACATAGCATCTGACGTGTGATTTGAAAACACAGTTTAATATACATGTAAGATAGTTCATATTCTATGGTGAGCTTATAAGATGTGATTTTTGATATCACATCTTTATTCTTGATTTTAACCTAGAAAAGTTAGACAAGAGTAATCATTCCTTTATGCTGCCATCTCCCTATCCAGCTGTAAGCTCCTTGTACACTGGAAAATACATTTCCTGTTTTCTGGTCTTAGGGACCAGCACAGGGACTGCCACATAACGATAATCAGTACACATTCATTTAACTGAGCTGAAATCCCTGAGTACCACTTCTGGCTCCCAGTCTTCCAGGCCTGCAGCTACTGCTGATTTAACAAGCTGTTGTATTGAACAAATAGATTTTAAATCCTCTAAATCTGGCTCTGGACTCTTCACTTTTAACCTGTAGGCTAGCCCTCCTCAAAATTCCCCCTTTTTAGGAAAAAAGAGTAGAAGACTGTAAAACATAATCTTTTTAAATTACACACCCAAGATTCTTTAGAACATGTTTTCTCATTTGAGATGTCTTTATATTTTGAGGGAAATATTCATTTCATGCTGATATTGATATCATTGAATCACTGTTACTGACGTCTACATCCCCAAACTTAACTATTATCTCACCGTCCTATGGACCCTCCATAAGTCTCAGTCCATGAGGCCCCTGACTTGTCATCTTACCACATCAATTTTTAGCATACCACATATAAGAAAACCATAATAGTCCAGTCACTATACTCTTCATACGGAAGGGCTCTCAGATCATAGCAGTAAAGGGCTGATTCTCTAATATTTTCCTCACTGTGATGGCCCACTCAAGACTGTCCCATACAATCTGCTCTGCCTTGTGCTCCAGCCACATCAACCCATAAGAATTCTGACTTCAAGTTCAAGATAGCACATGGATTTAGTTTCCTTCCAAAATCCTATTAAATGTTAGTAAGTAGAGAATAATCTATATATAGTCTCAATCTGAGAATGGAGATCTCAACAATCAGAGATACTGAGGAATTTTTATAATACAGAAAGCATTATGGATTGTTTTGTTTGATAGATCAGAACAGAGAAAGCAAATAGTCCAGAACACAAATAAAGAAAACCTGTAGTTGAAGAGGAAGTTGTGGACACAGAACTCAACTGGGTCAGGATGCAGAAGTTCAAGTAATTAGGGAGCTGTTGTCAGAACAGCCAGGTGTGTTGTCTTACCCCTCCACCTCTTACACACACACACACACACACACACACACACACACACTGTGAAACAGGCTGCAGTTATGATCTTCCTTCTCAAACAAAGGCATTCAGCCAAGGCAAAACTAGAATCTCTAATAAAGATGTTCCTGCCTGAGTTAAAACCTTCTTTAGGGTGCCCTGCCTGTGTTCTTCCATTCACACAAATTAGGACAGGTTGACAAACCCTGTCATCACCCCAAGCAGTTTCACCAGGGAACATCTGCGTTTGCTGTTCCCTCTGCTTGGTACGTGCTTCACCTAATATTCACACGGATTTCTTCTTTCTTCTTTTAGGCCACTTTGCTAACTGCCACTTTATTGTAAAGGTTTCCATGACCAACCTATGCAAAATAGTCACGTATATTTGTCCATTCACAGCACTCTCTATCCCTCTTACTCTGCTTTTTCACTGCCTGACATACTTTTATTTATTTGTTTACCCGGTGTCACCCAGTACTGAAATGTAAACTTCATGAGTTCAGGGACTTGTTTTGTTCACCACTGATTTCCCAGTATTTATGACAGTATCTCGCATTTAGTAGGCATTCCACAAACACTTATTGAATGTATGAATGAATTAACTCAGGAATATGACAAGAAAACTCAGGATACCAGCTGTCTAGCAGATAGAGAAAGCAAGGAGCCTAAATTAGTATAGGAATTCAGAGTCCTCAGAATAGTGTCTTCATGAAAAGTGGATCCCATTAAACATATAGCATTCAAAAAGCAACTGGAAGCTCTTAATATTTTGAAAGCATATAGTTCTTCTGCCCATCGGGTAAAGCAAAAGCATTTAGAATCTCCAGAAATAACAGAGACATATGCAAGAACATCATATAGCCCAAATATGAGCCAAAATAAAATGTACCTTGATTTTGAGCAATAAAGAGAATGAAACGAAAGAGACTGTATTTGATTTTCCTGCTTAGAATATTCAGCATCAATAGCACAGTTTAATGTCATCAAATTGTTGACTCTCTTATTTCTTCCTGACTGTGTGACCCAGACCTCCAGGGCAAGGAGGACTTGCTAAGCAGTAGCTGACCAGATTGTGTCATTCCCAGTCCAAACTATAGAACCCCCAGTGGAGGCAGCTTTGTCTTTCCTTAGTCCACAGCTTCTTTGAGAACTATGCTGCCAGTACCTAGTTACTAGCCACATATGACTTTTAAATTTAAATGGAATTAACTAATTACATAAAGTTAAATATTTTTTTTCTAGTTGTATTAGCCACATTTCAAGTGTTCAATAGCGTATGTGGCTAGTGACTACTGTTGAATGAATGATGAATGAATGAATAAACTTGAACAGTGAAGAAATAAAACATTTTAATCATCACAGAAACTCCTACTGTTCTAAGAAATGGTGGAGACCAATAGAAAAAAAGAGTCAAATGAGACAGGCAATTTTGCGTCTTAATATTTACATGTACTTGGAGAAGCTACAGGTCTGCAGTTGGAACCACAGGACCAGTTTAAACTGATCCCATCTTACCAATGACAAAATCTTAAAGTTATCTTGTAGGGGCATGGAGCCAAACCTGCAAGTCATGTAACTGGAACACATGCAGAGGAGAAATTTTTGACCTGAAATAACACTGGAACCAAAGATTTTCCCTGCCTAGAACCAAAGGTCCAGGACACGACCACAACTCGAAAGCTAGACTCTCCAGAAGCGAGGGGTCTATTGTCCAGGAAGATCCGGTGTTAAAGCCACTTTCTACTCCTTACCATAAATGTTCAAAATCCTTCCAACCAAAACTTGTCCTGTGAGCGCTTCTGCACACCAGCCTGCCCTCCCTAATCCCTTAAATTTTATCCTAAACCCTGGACTGGGAAGACAGATTTGAGAGCTTTGCCTCCTGTCTCCTTGCCAGTTGACCTTGCAAAAAATCCTTTTCTTTCCTGCAAAGCTGGTGCCATAGTATTGGCTTCTGTGCATGTCAGCTAGTGGGCCCCTGCCTGGTGACACAGTTGCCAATAATTTCTCAGGCAGGAAGGTATGATTTTACATGTTTGTACAAAACCACACATCTGTCTCTCCTTTGTTTCACACCACTCAAATTCCTGCTAGGAATCTAGGCCCATTTTCCTGGTTGCTTCCTTTGTGGAGTCATTTTAATATGGCTAGGAAATAACTTTCTGTCTCTGTTCTCTTTTTGGTGGTAACCTGTAACAATGCAAAGACTGCTGGATGTCCTTCCAAGCATTTTGCACTACAGCATGCTTCTGTGATCAAAACTATGTAAAAGCACTCATTTTGTTATCTGTTGTTTCTGCTACCTTGTATTTTCTTTTTTGAATTTTGGAAGAGCCATGTTCTCCTTCAGATTGATAGATTTAATAATTTCTAAAATACAATTGGAAATTGAAAATTCTAGCTTATTTGATTATCTACTTTATTTCCCATCAACATTACATTTCTTTCTCTGTGGGAAATCACAATATTTGGTTCTATATTGAATAACATTTGCATAATCATAATTTTATAAAGGCAGCTTATTGATTTTTTAAAAATTTAAACCATAAAAAAGCATTGAATATGAGCATAATTATAAAAAGGACTTCAAAGTCAGGTTGGTTGCTTGAAATCAGCCACAGAAATAGGCAAATGTTACCATCAGCCTCCCCTTCCCCACCAATGAGTCAGTTTACCAGCAAACCACTGGGTATGAAGTTCTACAAATTTATAATTTCATTATTTAAATGGTAGGAATCAGGGAATAACCTACATGATGACAAAAACAGAAATAGAGATCTATATATATTACTTACAGCTATAAATGAAACCAATAGAAGATCTAGTAACATAAATAACAAAATTAGTAGAGAAGTAGTATAAATAAATTAAATTCCTAATCTTTCATAGGCAAAGTTTATAGTTACTATTTAAAATTGATATATTGGGAAAAAACAGATATCAGCATATTGCTTAGAATAATTGTGCTAACGGAAGGTTTGGGGAGAGGAGAAGCGAAAAATAGATATTTTTCATTTAATATTGCTTCATACTCTGAACTTTTACTATGTACCTATATTACTTTAATAAATGTAAAATTTCCAAAATAAAATACATATTAACTGCCACATTGGCCTTGTTCTTCCAAATCTTCCATATGAATAAATGACTTGCTATTGAAATTAAATCGCACAGGAAAATAAAGGAAACAAAAACATTTATTAGGCTCCTACCATGTGTACTATCTAGGAGTTTCTACGTTCATTAATCTTTATCTCTTAAATCCTCTTACATCCCTGTGAAATAGGTATTACTCTTAGAATTTAGTAAGCTGAAGCAAAAAGTGGTATATCTGGGGCAGAAATTTTGATACAGTTCCTACAATGTTGAGGATAACCAATGTCATCTGTGTATAAAACCAACTTGGTTAGTGATGTCAGGATTGGAACTACAATTCCCACTGAAGATCCCTTCATTTTTGTTAAAAAATAAAGACTGTGAAATGGGAATAGTAGGGGAAAATATATTATTCTTTGATCATGCTTGCTTGGCCACAGGTGGGCAAGCAGATTGACCCATCCATCCAAACTGAGTAATTCCTCACTCCTTCACTTTTTGTTTATGACTTTTTTTCTTCACGCTTGGCAAGAACAGAAAGTAAATCATGGCATTTCTTGGCTGAAAGGCAGAGTAAAACAGCTGTGACCCTTGAGATATTGTTTACTTTACTGCCTCCCAATACACATTCAGTCACTTTTGCTGGACATGCTTGATGGCTTTTGTTCATACAGTTGGCTGTTCCGTCTGCTCCACCAATTGATGAAGAGGCAGAACGTGGCTGCTTTAAGCTACATTTATTAGTTCATTCATTAAACATTTATGAGCACCCACTGTCTGCCAGATACTAGACAGTTACAAATAGGAACAAATCAGGTACCCTATCCTTAAGGTGCTAACAGTCTAGTAAGGGAAGACAGACATGTGAATATTAATCACTACACAATGAAGGTATGTACTAGAAAAGGTATAAATGAAATAACATGGGAACACAGAAAAGAGAAAGACTAATTCTGCATAGGAGGAAGATGGAGGAAGGCAAGATACAGGAAAGTTTACAGACAATGTGATATTAAAATTATACCCTTGTGGTAGGCAATGGCCAGGCTAGTAGGTTTCATGACACGCCAAGAAATGAAACCCAGAAATCAGCAACTGGGGCACAGTTATAGGCCATAAAGAGTAGTAGGTTGAGAGGATGTAGTGATGCCCACCCAGATCACCTGTTTAGGACCAACACGCTCAACCCCAGCTGCCAGCACGTTGCCTACTGAAGGCTCAAAGCTGAATCTTTTCCCTGGAAATTGCCTTCCTACAAAGGAGCCTCTTTGCCCAAGGGTATGCCTCCACTGGCAAGGGCAGCCTGATTTATCTGATTTATCAATTTAGGAGTGCCAAAGCCTATTTGCCTTTTGTCTGGTAGGTCGTCTGAGTTTCAGAGCACTCCATATGTGGTAGGCTGAAAAGTGGCCCCCTATAGATATCAAGTCCTAATCCCTGGAATCTTAAATGTTGTTTTTATGGAAACCAGGTCTTCACAAATGTGATTAAGGTAAGAGTTTAGTGGTTGAGAGATTATGCTGGATTATCAGGGTGGGCTCTAAATGCAATCACATGAGGAGAGGTGATGTGAAGACAGAGGCAGAAATTGGAGCATTGCAGCCCCAAACCACAGAATGCCTGCAGCCCTAGAAAAAGGCAAGGAATAGATTTTCTGCTAGAGCCTCCAGAAAGAGTGTGTCCTTGCAGACACCTTGATTTGGGCTCAGTGATACTGATTTAAGGCTTCTGGCCTCCAGAACTGTGAGGGAACATATGTTGTTTTAAGCCACCCCGTTTACGGCAATTTGTTACAGCAGCCTCAGGAAATTAATACAGCATGGGATCAGCTGATGCCTTAGCTGTGCCTGCATCTCAGGTCAACTTCTCCCTTGGCCCAATCTTGAGAAATAAATTAAGCCAAGTCTAAGTGGTCATTCTCTTAGGTCCTCCAACCTAGACCAGCCTTTTGTGGTCTGGCCTAGCTCAACACTTGGGGATGAATAAGAATTTGTCAGGAAGAGGAACAAAGGTCAGGCAGGGAACAACATGTGGAAATGCGTGAGAGAATGTACTCAGAGAATTTTTGGGCGTTTAGGGCATATATGTTATGGTGAGCCTCACATCTTGAAGTTGCACTCAGGGTCTCCTTATGGCCTAGTTGCCTACTTTGCTTCTGGCTTCTCCCACGCCCAGATCTGACACGAGAACAGTGGGCCCACCTCATATGAGGCTTTTCATTTTACGCTCAGGCATTTGGACATTATCCCCAAAGCAGTGGGGTGATAATGAAGGACTGTTTTGCTGGGGAGTAACATCATCAGATTTGTGTATTTTAAGATCAGTTGGCTGCAGTGTGTAAAGAGGATTGAAGGAAAGAAGAGCCGAGTAACAGGGTAGCCAGAGTATCAAGAGTGATAGGAGCAAAGGGCAACAAGGTCACATGAACTTGGTATATTGTTTCCTGGACTTAGAAAGGGAACAAGTTCAGAAAACAGCTACTTTCAGTTAGTGCTGCAATTGAGCCCCATAACTAAGTGTTGTGAGGTTAACAGTTTGAGAAGGCGGCCATAGTTCTGAGGACAATGTACCCTTGACCATGGTTGGCAGAAAGCTGTAGGGACCTGGATCATATTGCCTGGGTTTAAATCCCAGCTCTGCCACTTACTCACAATATATATTTAAGCAAGTTTTATGAACTATGTCTGCATTTTTCTCATCTACACTAATGATACCTATCTCATGGAGTTATGAGGATTAAGTGCATTAATATACAGAAGGCACTTAGAAGAATGCCTGGCACATAGCAAATGCTTAATAACATTAGTTAGTATCAGCCCAGCAGTTTCCTCAAATGTTTTATAGTGAGGAGAGCTTCTTTTCATTTATCAGAGCTCTGGGATCTCAAGAAACAGTGAGGAGAAAGGAATGTATTTATTAAAGTTGCTGATTAAAATTGGAAAAGATACACTGCTACCAGGGACTTCACCCTCTGTCCAGCCCCCAGACCCAACTTTCTCCTGCCCCTTCCCAAGTGAGAATGGCAAGCTGGGTAAGGGACTCCCATACACCTAGAATTAAAAGGGGCATCCACAGTCATCTTTGTAAACCACTCATCCAAGACTGGGTTCCTACTACAGCCTGCCTCGTCCTTTGATTCCAGCATCAGACTAGAACACCTCCAGCAATGGAAAACTCACACCATCCCCATCCTCACATCCCACAGTTTAGTGGAGGGCACAGCCATAAATTAATAATTAGATATGTATATAACAGCATAATAAATGATATAATGGAATCCACCTTGAGGATGCTATGGGAGTGTGGGTGTTAAGAGGAAGGAAGGTCTAATTTACCTTCAGGCAAGTGGGCAAGATTTCACCAAAACAATTATATCTGTGATGAATCTTACAGGATGGAGCTTTTCTTGCTAGGCAGAGAAGCTGGGGAAACGCATTTGATACAGTCTGGAAAGAGCCCAGCTTGTTTGCAAAATCTTGATAGCTGGAACATAGCTTGAGGAGTGGTAGGGGTGGAGTGGTGAGAAGAAAGGACAGAAGTTTGGGCAGGGGAAGTAGGTTGTAAATCCTTCAAAGCAGTGTTAAGATCTTTACAACTATCCTGAAGGCAAGGGGAGACTTTGAAGATTCCTACGAAGAAGAGAAACATAATCAGATTGGTGGTTTAGAAAATCTTTGTGGTGCTACTATGGTTGAAGGAGGGCAGGACTATTGCAAAGCCTCTTGGACATAATGAGGAGGTGAAGCCTCTTCAAGACACAAAATTTAAAACCACAATGACAATGTAAAATTTTTAAAATGCAAAATCCAAGGTATATGTAATTAAATGCTTTCCTCAGGACTGTGCATGTAATCAAGGAAATTTTTATTCAAGGATTTTCTGTTTATTTATATTTTATTTATGTTTGCTTTGTCCAGAGCACTACTTTATAGATATGCAAGTTCAGAAGACATACTTGACTTTTAGCCCAAAACAAATAGAGAAGGGAAAAGATCAAACTAAGAAAACTGTTTGTCCTTTTTTTTGGTGTGAACGTCTAGAAAAACAAAGTGTATATTGTCTGAAAAGAATTGCTCTATCAATCTCTACAAATGTTTCCATTCCTTGAAAAATCAGTGTGCATTACTCAACATATATGCCCATCAATCTCTACTAGTTTGAGCTGAGGGTTAGTCTGGTAAAATTTCCCAATAGAATAACAAGTGCTAAAATGTCGCTTCCTAAAACTGAGAATTTTATTTCACAAACGGAAATTTAAAGTACAAGTTTGGATTAAAAAAAAACCAAAGCTTTATTAAAATGCAATATATTTTCAAAGTGAAATGCATTAATAGCATTTCACAGATTTTTTTCCCTGAAGTTATAAGGTATTAAAATAAAATTTAGTGCTTTTATGTTAAAATTGGATCACATGTTTATAGTAAAACACTGATGATTAAAGAAAAGTATAAAGGAGAAAATTAAAATAATTCAGAAAGGCAAGACGTAGAAATAACTATCATAAATATCTCACACACTCCTTTCCAGGCACACACATGTATAATATTATATATTTATCACTTATTTCTATTCATTTAAATTATGCCATGAGCATTTTCTAAAATATTCAACGTTCTCTGAAAAGAATATTTTAATAGCTGTATAATATTGCACCATAAGGCTATTCCATAAATTATGCAAATATTAACTTACAATTGCCCATTTAGGTTGCTTCTAATTTTCTATATTTTAAGAACTCTGCAATGTTCATTTTTGTACACGAATCATTCTTCACATCTCCACATCTCTCGTGACTTCCTAAGGGTAGAATTCTAGAATTGGAATTGTTGAGTCAAAGTATAAGTTATATTTTTAAAGCTTTTGCCACTAATTGCAAGTTTTACTAATTTGTGGTTGCTCTAGGAGTGCATAGCTTGATAGGCAAAACATGGTATATAATTAATAATCCCTTTTCCTTATTGAATGTGAAGTGGGATGTTTTCATAATACTTCTTGGACAACTATATTCTGTGAATTTTTTTCTATGTCTTATTACTGGTTTTCTACTGGGGTATTGGTTGTCTTTATCTTCTTCCTCTTTTGAATTAGGGAGGAAGGGAGTTTTCTCTGTATTATAGATACTTTGGGATGCTCAAGAATGCCCCTAATGGGGCAATTTGGCTCTTTTCTCTTTGCAAGCTAATTAAGCTACTGAGTCTGAACTCTTGATCACGCTGCCAGTGGGAGCCCATTACGGACACCTCGGTTAAGATCAAGACCACGAAGTGCAGAATTATCATATTATGCTCATGCTTTAGTCTCTTTAGTATCTTTGTCATATTTGTTGCAAAACTAAGAATTTGCTGCAATGCTGATTTTAAATGTTTGCAAACTGAAATCAAAAACACAAAATTAAATCTTTGTCAAGAATTTAAGAAAATTAAATATATACCTCAAATAGTCCTGAACAATATAGGGCCCATAAATTATTGTAGTTACCCAATGTTAAAAAAAGAAAAAAGTAATGTGACTTTCATTCCCAAAATCTTAGTGTTTAGCTCTTCTTATAAATGTTGGGGAGAGAAAAAGGTGGTGAGAAAGGTAAGTAGAAATTACAGACTGACTAAGGCATTATGCTCAACATCAACAGAAATCACCAGAAGGTTCTCTCTCGGGTATCGCTTTATTGAAAGAGATGTTGAATATTTTCCTTCAAATACTCTAAATTAAATGACTAATGTTTAAAGTCTATGCATTACTTTGTTCCCTACACGTAACAGAGAAATTTAGTTTTAACCCTGAAGAAAGCTGACTCTCCTCATTTGGGAGACCCAGTCGCCCTCCCTGGGAAGACTGGCTTCTCCTGTCAGGGACACCACAAAGCGACCCCGCTCATTGGGTGGTCTGGTGTTTTGCATCTGTTCTAACTGCTCCAGCACAGAAGCAGGGGATGGCAGCAGGCAGCACGTGTGCACACATAGCCAAACAATGTTACAGGCACGGAAAAGATAACGACATTGAATTTATACAAGGGGAAATGTCCTCATTATGTTTTCTAGCATAGTTGTGTCTTTTTTCTTCATGTTCAGACTGGGGAAGGAATTTTTCTAAGGCAGTCTGCTGGTATTATTCTATTTAAATCTTGTTATACTGTAAGAACAAACATTTGCACATTTGTTCCCTTCTTCATTGTAGACTCAGTAAAAATGATGGGATCTCTTGCCAAAAATAAATTTCAACTTGTTCATCCTTTTCTCAATCTAGTTCCTAGGATTGTATGGAGTCCCTCCAAATTTTAGATGTAAAGGATGCAGTGGAACCTCTAAAGCTAAACTTCACAGTTGAACTAAAAGATAACAACCCAATAGTGAGGCACGGTTTGTTCAAAGCCACTGAAGTATCTACATAGGCCTTGGCAATTATTCTTTTCTTCTAATATCGGAAGAAGGAAGGCTTCCTTAGGAAAGCAAATGACCACATATGGCTTCAAGGCCAAGGGTCATCAGGGCAGTCCCTCCGACTCTGTTACCCACAAGGTCCTCAGCGTGCGAGCACCAGCCCCAGAGGAGTCTGAGGGGCCCACTCAGTGCTCAATGGGGCGGTCAGCATGGGTGTTGATGGCACACACTTGTGAAGAACCACAGCTTGTCACTGGTCATTTCTAGAAACTGCCCATAGACATCCTGGGTGCACTCCTTGAAGATGAATAGGAATGTGTATAGTAGCTGCCTTCTGTATAAATTGAAATGACAGCGTTTGACTCTGTACCAAGAGCACAAATGCATGAGAACCCAGGGGAACCTGAAATTTGGGAAAACTCCATCTGGAACTAAAGAATTTCATAAGAAAATTGGCTGAGGCCAAACTAGACTGTTTATTCCTATTTTGGATCTTTGGCAGCAAAAATGCACACTGTGCCATGGTCATTAGATACACAGAGGAGGGAAGCATCCTGACTGAAGTTAATGCAATAAATATTTGCTGCTTGAGATCCTCTTCGTAGTTCCTGGGAAGAAGTAGCAAATATTCTTATGAGTCCCTTTTTCAGATTGCAATTTTGCTCCTACATGTTGAAAGCAATGCACCTCAGGACACCCTATCACGACATAAGACACAAAGGCTTTTTGGGTTATAGCAGGTTTCAAAGACATGCAACTGAGGGGGATTGTGTGTGCATGTAAACACCTTAATCCTGGGGTCCAAAACAACCACAATTCTATCTCACTTCAATTTGACCTCCTTTACCTCTGTAGGAAATTCTATTCAATAACAGTCTTCTTTTTCAGATCATTCAAGATTATCATTTTATTGGGAGAGTATTTGGGCTTTTTTCCATTACCAACTAAAGCTAAACAGTTGTAGCAAAATGCTGCTCTGGGAGACCTGGAAGTAGGACCAGGGTGACTGGGCGTCCAAAGCGAGTGTACACACGGGAGCCCTCCAAGTGCCTAGTGCAGCCACCCAGCAACACGGGCAGGGCAGGGCTACATGTTTTTTATTACTATTGTCTTTACTTTATATGTTAGAAAATGTAATGTTATTGACATATAAATTCTTTTGAAATTAAGATGGTTTGGTTCAAGGGAATTCCAGTGGGATTTCTGAGACTGTGTCAGAATGATCATCAAGGTCACCTGAAAGATCAGTTGTTTGAGACCAATGAAGAGAATATTCAAAAGACACAACATAGGGGTATTTGCTGTACACAGTAAAAAAAAATGCTTCATATGAAGCAGCAATAGTTGGTACGATGTGATACCAGCTTAGGAAGAGACAGACAATGGAAACAATAGAAAGTCAAGAGACAGACCTATGTAAATATAAATAATTTAGAATACAATAAAGGTGTCACTTGAGATCTGTGGAGAAAGACTGAATAACTAATAAATGTCACTAATAGAACAAAATGCTAATTGTTGCACCAAAATAACTTCTAGATTGTGGAAAGATTTTAATATTTCTTTAAAAACCCACAAAAGTGTTTTCAGAAAGAACTTCCTAAGCAAATATGTCACTAAATTCAGAAACAATAGAGAGAGGTGACAGATTTGACTGGGAAAAGAATACTCAGAATCAAAATTTAATGAAAAAGAAAGGGAGAAAAATCTTTTTTTTGTAATAGTCATAATATACGTAAAAGTTTCCTGAAATCCAATAAGACAGAGATGAAAAAATAGAGAAATGAGACTATTACAAAGACGATATACAGGGCCGGCCCCGTGGCTTAGTGGTTAAGTGCGCGCGCTCCGCTACTGGCGGCCCGGGTTCAGATCCTGGGCGCACACCGATGCACTGCTTCTCCGGCCACGCTGAGGCCGCATTCCACATACAGCAGCTAGAAGGATGTGCAGCTATGACATACAACTATCTACTGGGGCTTTGGGGGAAAAATAAATAAATAAAAATTTTAAAAAAAAGATATATAAATGGTCATAAAGGAAGAAAATCTTTGCACATATATGACAAAGATTTAATAGTCATAATATATATAAAATTTTTCTACAATTTAGTAAGAAAAGGAAGAAGAATTAATATATCACAAAGAAAATATATAAACGGTCACATAAAAATTTCAACCTCAGTAGCAGAAAAACAATTGCAAATAAACAAGTTTTCACTTATCAAACTGAGCAAAGATTTTAAGGAATAGTAATAACTAGTGTTTTTGTGGGCGTTGTCTTAGTCTGTTCAGGCTGCTATAATAAAAATATCATTAAGTGGGTGGTTTCAACTACAAACATTTATTTCTCACAGTTCTAGAGGCTGGGAAGTCCAAGATCAAGTTGCTGGCAGACAGTGTCTGATGAGGACCTGCTAACTTGAGGACCTGAGTTATAGACGGCCATCTGCTTGCTGTGTCCTTACATGTCATAAGGGGCAAGGGAGCTATCTGGGGTCTCTTTTATAAGGGTACTCACTAATCTCATTTATGAGGGCTCCACCTACTTGACCTAATCACCTCCCAAAGACCCCACCTCCAATTACCACGTGGGTGATTAGGTTTCAACATATGAATTTGGGGGGGATATAAACATTCAGTCTTAGCACATCAGGTAAAGAACCACAACCAGCCAAGCTGAAGGCAAAGGGAATACAAAATGGATAGTGAAAGAAGGTGGTTATTTATATAAGTTACAGCCGTGTGACCAGTTACAGAACTGAAGACTGTAATTGTCTTAAATATTCTTCCTCATTTTGTTATGAATGCTTATGTGTGTGTATCAAATACCTTTTTTCCTATAATTCCCTTATCATGTAATATAAGATAAATGTATTGACTTTTTATCATAGTATTTAGGTATTGTTAATTTTTCATCATAGTATTTAAGTTAAACAGTATCAAGGAGAAGAGTGAACATTATCCAAGGTCTTTGTGTCCTCTTCTGGGGAAAAGGTTAGTGGGTTTTTGGTTGTATGCAGGATAGTTATCATGTTAGGTGAAATCATAACCTTGTTATTGGTTTTATTTGGAGATTAAGTATGGTTTAATGAAATGGATATAAGTGCCAAGTTGAGAAGGGGTGAAGTTGCGATGTTAAGTATTTTTTGTTTTGTTTTTTGTTTATATTGAGGTATCATTGACTTAAAACATTATATAGTTAACATCCATCTGTTGCCATATTTAGTCATAAATTTTTTTTCTTGTGGTAAGAATTTTTAAGATTACTGTCTTAGCAACTTTCAAATATGCGATACAATATTATTAACTATAGTTGTCATGCTATAGATTACATCCCTGTGACTTACTTATTTTATAACTGGAAGTTTGTACCTTTTGACTCCCTTCACCCATTTTGCCCACTCTCCACCTCTGGCAATCACCAATCTGTTCTCTTTATCTCTGAGCTTTGTTTTTTCTTTTTTTTTTGGATTCCACATATAAATGAGATCATATGGTATTTGTCTTTCTCTGTCTGGCTTATTTCACTCAGCATAATACTCTTTGGTCCATCCATGTTGTCACAAATGGCAAGATTTCATCTTTTTTTATGGCTGGGTAGCATCTTTATCCATTCATTTGTTGATGCACACTTAGGTTGTTTCTATATCTTGGCTATTGTAACTAGTGGTGCAATGAACATGGGGGTGCATATGTCTTTCTGAGTTTATGTTTTTGTTTTCTTTGGATAAATATTCAGAAATGAAATTGCTGGATCATATGGTGTTCTATTTTTAATTTTTTGAGGAACCTCCATCCTGTTTTCCATAATGGCTGTATCAATTTACTTTCCCACCTACAGTGTGCAAAGGTTCCCTTTTCTCCACATCCTTGCCACTTGTTATTTCTTGTCTTTTTGATAATTGGCATTCTAATAGGTGTGAGGTGCTATCTCATTGTGGTTTTGATTTGGATTTTCCTGATGATTAGGGATGTTGAGTATCTTTTCACGTACCTGTTGGCCTTCTGCATGTCTTCTTCGGAAAAATGTCTATTCAGATGCTCTGCCCATTTTTTTAATCAGATTATTTTTTTGCTATTGAGTTGTATGAATTCTTTATATATTTTAGGTATTAACCCCTTATCAGATATATGATTTGCAAATATTTTCTCATTCAGGTAGGTTGCCTTTTCATTTTGTTGATAATTTCCTTCGCTGTGCAGAAGCTTTTCAGTTTGATGTAGTCCCACTTGTTTATTTTTGCTTTTGTTGCCTTTGCTTTTGGCGTCAAATCCAAAAAATCATTGCCAAGACAGATTTCAAGGAGCTTACAGCCCATGTTTTCTTCTAATTTTTTGGTTTCGGGTCTTACATTGAAGTTTTTAATCCATTTTGAGTTAATTTTGATGTATGGTGTAAGATAGTGGTCCTGTTTCATTCTTTTGTGTGGGGCTGTCCAGTTTTCCCAACACCATTTATTGAAGAGACTGTCCTTTCTTCGTTGAATATTCTTGGTTCCTTTGTAGTAAATTAATGGACTATATACTTGTGGGTTTGTTTCTGGGGTCTCTATTCTACTCCATACTGTTTTGATTACTATAGCTTTGTAACATAGTTTGAACTCAGAGAGCTCAAATTTTGATTTCTTCAGCTTTGTTCTTCTTTCTCAAGATTGCTTTGGCTATTAGGGGTCTTTTGTGGCTCCATACCAATTTTAGGTTTGCTTGTTCTATTTCTGTGAAAAATGCCATTGGAATTTTGATAGAGATGGCATTGAATCTGTAGATTGCTTTGGGTAGTATAGACATTTTAACAATATTAATTCTTCCAATCCATGAGCACAGAAGATCTTTCCATTTATTTGTGTCTTCTTAAATTTCTTTCATCAATGTCTTATAGTTTTCAGTGTACAGGTCTTTCATCTCCTTAGTCAAAGTTATTCCTATGTATTTTATTCATTTTGATCCCATTGTAAATGGGATTGTTTTCTTAATCTCTCTTTTTGCTAGTTCATTATTAGTGTATAGAACTGCAACATATTTCTGTGCATTGATGTTGTATCCTGTAACTTTATTGAATTCATTTATTAGTTTTAACATTCTTTTGGTGGAGTCTTTAGGGTTTTCTATATATAATTTCATGTCATCTGTAAATAGAGACAGTTTTACTTCTTCCTTTCCAATTTGGATGCCTTTTCTTTCTTTCTTTTTTTTGCCTAATTTTTATGGCTAGGACTTCCAATACTATATTGAATAAAAGAGGTAAGAGTGGGTGTGATAGTTAAGTTTCATCTCAACTTGAGTGGATCAGGGGATGCCCAGATATCTGAGTAAACGTTATTTCTGGGTGTGTCTGTGAGGGTGTTTCTGGATTAGCATTTGAATTGTGGATTCCTTAAAGTAGATTGCGGTCCCCAATATGGGTGGGCATCATCTAATCCAGGGAAAGCCTGAATAGGACAAAAAGGCAGAAGAAGGAGGAATTGGGATATTTCATCCCTTCTCTTTCCCTGAGACTGGGATTTATATCAGGTCCCCAGGTTCTTAGGCTTTCCATTCAGACTGAATTATACCACCGGCTTTCCTGGGTCTCTAGCTTGTAGATGGCAGATTGTGGGACTTCTCAGTCTCCATAATTGTGTAAGCCAATTCCTCATAGTAAATCTCCTTTTATATCCTATTGGTTCTGTTTCTCTGGAGAACCCTAACTAATACAGACACCATAAATAGTCACTCTCTTGCACTGCTAGTAAATTGGTACAGCCTTTCTGGAAGGGAATTTGGGAGTGTGCTTCAAAAGCTGTAAAAATAGCCTTGCTTTTTGAGATCACAGTTCTACACCAAGGAAGTTATCCAATAGAAATATCTATGGGTGAATTTACAGATTTCTTCACACAAATGGACATTTCAATGTAATTTAGAAAACTAAAAAACTGAACACAGCGTAAATATCTAATCATTGGGGATTTGTCAAACCTACACTATTAAGGCTATTTTTTGACAGAGAAGAGTACTCTTGTATTAGTCTTATATAACACAAAGTTATAAAACAAAATGTACTTATGATCGCATTTTCATACATAATTTTCTGACACAAATCTGTATTCCTACAGAGAATGGAGTTCTGTTTAAAGTCAAAGGTGTGAAAGGGGAGAGAGTAATGGTGGGATTCATCTCAGAAATGAAAGCTGAGTCTATAAACACCACTGGTTCTAATAACGGTCTCCAAAGGAGTTAAGGAATAGTATATTTTAAATGCTACTTTAAAACCTCAGACCTTCTGTCATTTACCCTTTTCAAAAACTGCCTCGCTATTTCCCCGTGATAATCATTCCCTTACTTAACAAATATTTTCTGAGCACCTATTATGTCCCAGGCACTATTTTAGGTGTTAGGGCAAGAGCAGTAAAGAAAACAGAAAAAGTCATTGCTCTCATGTTAGCATATTCAGATTCATAGTAATAGACATAAAACAATTGATATATAATGTGTCAGTGGATGATAAATGCTATAAAAAATAATAAAGCAGAGTGCAGAAATAGAGAATACAGGCTCTTTGATTAGTTGACATTTGAATAAAAACCCAGAGGAAGTGAGGGAGTGGGCTATGCTGAGTTCCAAGGAAAAGAAGAAGCATTGCACGCAGAGATGACAGTAAGGCCAGTGGCTCTGGGTCAGGAGTGTGCTTGGTGGCTCAGGACCAGCAAGGAGTTCAAAGAAGCTGGAATCGAGTTAGGAAAAGAAGAATGTAAGAGGTAAAATAAAAGAGGTAATTTGAGGGCATATAACATAGTGAGATGCAGGTTAATAAGGAAATTCTTAAATTATGAAAACTTATGTCCAAGTTCTACAAGAAAGCAAGGAGCTGAACGGATTTTATACAACTGTCAGCTAGTCTAATGGGAAGGGAATCCTTGAGGGCAGTGACTAGCAACAGGTGAACAAAACAAGGTGAATATTTGAGGTATGAAAAGTATATGGAGGTAGCTTGGGGCTAAGAAGGTGAGGCTAGGGTTTCCTTGAAACCCAAAATGATTCAGAAATAATATGCATGATACGTGTATTTTTAAATGAAAGTTTAGTTTTGACAATATGTTAGAAAATGGATGTTTCTCACTGGGTAACCAAGCATGAAAAATGAATATCCTCCAGCTCACTTTTTCAGTTAGTTTCCTTGTTTTTCTTTCAAGGAATATGCATATAGAGGCTTGCAACGGCTTACTACAGAGAAAGTGAGTAATTTGAATTTCCTCCTGGACTCAGAGATGATCCAGATTATTTGGCAGCTTTACTTCTTCTAGTTTGCATTGCATTTGCATTTTAATACAATGTCAATAGAACAACTATCTTCTTTGAACATTTTATTCCTTTCCTTTACAGAGCAGTTATTCTGATCAGAGGATAAAATAACAAAATAAATTCTCCGATGGAAATCAGACCAACCGATTGAAATAAATTTAAAAAGAAATCCTACCTCAAGATGTATGTGTAATAGAATGAAATGATATACTCTTGCTGTTTCAGAAAAGATGAATGCTGCCTAAACAAGAGATGAAACTTCAAAATATTGGCATTTGAAAAAACACAGAGCTTAACCAAGGGAGGAAAAACTCATATTATATAGATGGACTATGTCCTTTTAACCACTGATGCCTTAAGAAGGTTGTACATTTATTCATTAATTCATAAAATATTATCGTATATATATTCTGTCCCAGGGACTGTGCTGGGCACACGTTAATTCGGTTTAGTAGAGAAGGATGTTGAGTGAACTATATAATAAACGTGATGAAAGAAGTAAGCACACTGGGGTGGGGCGAGTTACTATAGAAACACAGAAAGGACTAGAGAATTGGAAAAAGCTTCTTGAAAGAGATATTGCTTGGGAACTCTGAAAATCAGGATTTGAAGAGTGGTGCAGTAGGAAGATCCTTGGAAATGGGTCAAGGGACCTAGGTTCCGGTATGAACTTGTCCTTTAACTAAAACTTGTGCCTTGAAAGGTGATGGGAAGCACACACAAAGGGAAGAGACAGGAGAAGCAAGGATACTATGAAACCAAAGAATGTTTGACATAAGCTGGGTGGAAGAGACTGAGGGTCTTGAGGAGTATAGCTAGTGCCCTTGACTAGCTCTGTCTAGGGAGCTGATTATCCTGGGTTTCTTGAACTCAAGTGAGGCAGTGCTGGCAACTTTAGTATCTTTCCTTCACGTCCTCTATTGCCTATGGACTTTTTCAACTCCTCTCTAACAATTTCTGAAAACAAGTGTGATCTAATCCACGGAATTTCAATGGGTGTCCCAGAATCTCCTGCAACACAACCACTCAGGGTCCTTGTTAAAAATGCAGGCCCATGGGTCTTACCTCAAGGTTGCTGAATCAGAATATCTGGGGCTGATATTCTGCAGTCAGGACATCTGTACTTTAACACCTTTACTAGGTGATTTGTTTACACCAACTCATTCTGGTCCACCCGTTCCATCCTCCCTGCTATCCAAAGAAACTGGCGCCACATTTGCACCTCCAAACAGGGACATTGTGGGGACTGAAAAAGCATGGCTACAATTCCCAAATTAGTGGATTTTTCACTCCATTGTTTAATTTCCTATTTCTGATCCAACAATTTAAACTTATTTAGTGTTTCCAGAAAGAACACTAGTGGAAAAAGTCTTACGGTAAGTTGTTAAGAAGAAAAGAAGGAACTTAAGTTGTGCATACTTTAATACTTTGATTTTATTTGTGAGCAAAAATATTCAAGGAAAAATACTGAAAGGAAACACAACCAAACATTAGCCATTTTTGTTTTCATGGGGTAAGACTGTTGATTTTATTTATCTTTCTCTTTTCCTGTAGTTTGCACCCTCTAAAATAGGCACATATTTTATAATTAAAAATAATATAATAACTTCATGGGTAAATTGAGTTTCCATGAAGATTTAACAGTCTTTATTGGCTCTGGCCTTCCAGATGGCATGGATGTGCTCAGTGATCTCTGACTTCATTCGATTTCTGAAAATGCCCTTTGATCATCAACCTTTGCTCTACTTTTCCTGAAAAATTAAGTCATCAGAAACCCTGACTCAGGGACACAAAGGGTTTGGAAGGTTTCATTTTGGGGGATGAATAAAAATCACAGGGAGTACATCTGTTCACTTCTAAAACTCTGTAAATCTTTGTGAGAAGTTTTAAAAGCAGGCTTTCAATTCTTGATTCAGGATTTAAAAGTTGATGAGGATAAAAAGAAATTCAGATAGTCTTCTAATATAGAAATAAAGCCAAAATTTTAAAAGATTTTGATTTTCTTTTGGTAATTGTTCTAATTACGTACCAAGTGATTATCTTTTAATTTATTTTTTTTAAATGTTATGTAATATACTCCTATTATACACAATTTAGAAAATAAAAAATATTATACATATTCCCCTTATATAATAATATTATAGTGTATTTTCTACAATCTAAGCATATGACTGTGATCAATTACATATAATTTGGATGCTTGTAATATTTTATAATTTTTTAGCATACATATATTTTATGTTACTAAATAGATTTTAGAAATATCATTAAACCAAAAGATTCCTGATGTTAAAATCATCACCACACTAATTCGTTCAGACTACAAATCTGTTTCAAATCACCTACAATATGCTTTTGGTCTCATGACACTTTTAAATATTCAAGAGGATCTACATTCTAATTTCCATTGTCCTATTATAAAATTAGTCACATCTAGGGGAAGCAGTGATAAGGAGCAGCATAAATTTAAATGAAAAAAATTACTTTCAGTCCTCATGAAGATATCCATCTAATGGATGGAGATTCATGTAAGAGTTCATGACTAAACTATCAACAATCCCAACTTCCTTTTTTTTTTTTTTTTAATTTTTTGTTTATTGCAGTAACATTGGTTTATAACATTGTAAAAATTTCAGGTATACATCATTGTACTTCTATTTGTGCATAGATTACATCATGTTCACCACCAAAATACTAATTACAACCCATCACCACACACATGTACCCAATTATCCCTTTCACCCTCCTCCCTCCCCCCTTCCCCTCTGGTAACCACCAATCCAATCTCTGTCTCTATGTGTTTGTTTATTGTTGTTATTGTTTACTACTTAATGAAGGAAATCATACCATATTTGACCTTCTCCCTCTGACTTATTTCACTTTGCATTATACCCTCAATGTCCATCCATGTTGTCACAAATGGTTGGATTTCATTGTTTCTTATGGCTGATATTCCATTGTGTATATATACCACATCTTCTTTATCCATTCGTCCCTTGATGGGCATTTAGGTTGCTTCCAAGTCTTGGCTATTGTGAAAAACGCTGCAATGAACACAGGGTTGCATGTACCTTTACAAATTGGTGTTTTCAAGTTCTTTGGATAAATACCCAGCAGTGGAATAGCTGGATCATATGGTAGTTCTATCCTTGATTTTTCGAGGAATCTCCATACTGTTTTCCATAGTGGCTGCACCAGTTTGCACTCCCACCAGCAGTGTATGAGAGTTCCCTTCTCTCCACATCCTCTCCAACACATGTTGTTTCCTGTCTTGTTAATTATAGCCATTCTGACAGGCGTGAGGCGATATCTCATTGTAGTATTGATTTACATTTCCCTGATAGTTAGTGATTTTGAACATCGTTTCATGCGTCTGTTGGCCATCTGTATATCTTCTTTGGAGAAACGTCTGTTCAGGTCTTTTGCCCATTTTTTAATTGGGTTGGCAGTTTTTTTGTTGTTGAGATGCATGAGTTCTTTATATATTTTGGAGATTAAGCCCTTATCAGATGTATGGTTTGCAAATATCTTCTCCCAATTGTTAGGTTGTCTTTTCGTTTTGTTGATGGTTTCCTTTGCTGTGCAGAAGCTTTTTAGTTTGATGTAGTCCCATTTGTTTATTTTTTCTATTGTTTCTCTTGCCCAGTCAGACGTGGTGTTCGAAAAGACGTTGCTAAGACCGATGTCGAAGAGCGTACTGCCTATGTTTTCTACTAGAATTTTCACAGTTTCAGGTCTTACATTCAAGTCTTTAATCCATTTGGAGTTAATTTTTGTGTATGGTGTAAGGTAAGAGTCTACTTTCATTTTTTTGCATATGGCTATCCAGTTTTCCCAACACCATTTGTTGAAGAGACTTTCTTTTCCCCATTGTATGTTCTTGGCTCCTTTGTCAAAAATTAGCTGTCCATAGATGTGTGGGTTTATTTCTGGGCTTTCGATTCTATTCCATTGATCTGTGCATCTGTTTTTGTGCCAGTACCATGCTGTTTTGGTTACTATAGCTTTGTAGTATATTTTGAAATCAGGGAGTGTGATACCTCCAGCTTTGTTCTTTTTTCTCAGGATTCCTTTAGCTATTCGGGGTCTTTTGTTGTTCCATATGAATTTTAGGATTCTTTGTTCTATTTCTGTGAAAAATGTTGTTGGAACTTTGATAGGGACTGCATTGAATCTATAGATGGCTTTAGGAAGTATGGACATCTTAACTATATTAATTCTTCCAATCCAAGAGCACAGAATATCTTTCCATTTCTTTGTGTCTTCTTCAATTTCTTTCAGAAATGTTTTATAGTTTTCGGTGTACAGATCTTTCACCTCTTTGGTTAAGTTTATTCCTAGGTATTTTATTCTTTTTGTTGCAGTTGTAAATGGGACGGTATTGTTAATTTCTCTTTCTGCTACTTCGTTGTTTGTGTACAGAAATGCAACTGATTTTTGTATGTTCATTTTGTATCCTGCTACTTTACCATATTCGTTCATTACTTCTAAAAGTTTTCTGATGGATTCCTTAGGGTTTTCTATATATAAAAACCACTACTTCCAGTACTATGTTAAATAGGAGTGGTGACAGTGGGCATCCTTGTCTCGTTCCTGTTCTTAGGGGGATAGCTTTCAGTTTTTCAACATTGAGGATGATATTAGCTGTGGGTTTCTCATATATGGTCTTTATTATGTGGAGATACTTTCCTTCTATACCCATTTTATTCAGAGTTTTTATCATAAATGGATGCTGTATTTTGTCAAATGCTTTCTCTGCATCTGTTGAGATGATCATGTGATTTTTATTCTTCATTTTATTAATGTGGTGTATAATGTTGATTGATTTGCGAATGTTAAACCATCCCTGCATACCTGGAATAAATCCCACTTGATCATGGTGTATAATCTTTTTAATGTATTGTTGTATGCGATTTGCTCGTATTTTGTTGAGGATTTTTGCATCGATGTTCATCAGTGATATTGGCCTGTAATTTTCTTTTTTTGTGTTGTCCTTGTCTGGTTTTGGTATCAGGGTAATGTCAGCTTCATAGACTGAGTTAGGGAGCTTCCCCCCCTCCTCAGTTTTTTGGAAGAGTTTGAGAAGGATAGGTATTAAGTCTTCTTTGAATGTTTGGTAGAATTCACCAGGGAAGCCGTCTTTAATTTTTGGGGAGGTTTGTGATTACTGTTTCGATCTCCTTACTGGTGATTGGTCTATTCAAATTCTCTACTTCTTCTTGATCCAGTTTTGGAAGGCTGTATGATTCTAAGAATTTATCCATTTCTTCCAGATTGTTGAATTTGTTGGCATATAGCTTTTGATAGTATTCTCTTATAATCTTTTGTATTTCTGAGGTGTCTGTTGTAACCTCTCCTCTTTCATTTCTGACTTTACTTATTTGTGCCTTCTCTCTTTTTTTCTTGGTGGGACTAGCTAAAGATTTGTCAATTTTGTTGATCTTTTCAAAGAACCAGAAACCAGCTTGGTTTTATTAATTTTTTCTATTGTTTTTTTGGTCTCTATTTCATTTATTTGTGCTCTGATTTTTATTATTTCCCTTCTTCTACTGATTTTGGGCTTTGTTTGTTCTTCTTTTTCCAGTTCCTTTAGGTGCATTGTTAGATTGTTTATTTGAGATTTTTCTTGTTTGTTGAGATAGGCCTGTATCGCTATAAACTTCCCTCTTAGAACTGCTTTTGCTGTATCCCATAAATTCTGGCATGTCGTCTTTTCATTTTCATTTGTCTCCAGGTATTTTTTGATTTCTTCTTTGATTTCTTCATTAACCCAGTCGTTGTTCAGTAGCATTTTGTTTAATCTCCATGTATTTGTGGCTTTTCTGATTTTCTTCCTATAGTTGATTTCTGGGTTCATACCGTTGTGGTCAGAAAAGATGCTTGGTATTATTTCAATCATCTTAAATTTATGGAGACTTGTTTTGTGGCCTAATATGTGATCAATCCTGGAGATTGTTCCATGTGCATTTGAAAAGAACGTGTATTCTTCTGTTTTTGGATGTAATGCTCTGTATATATCTACTAGGTCCATCTGTTCTAGTGTGTCGTTTAAGGCCAATGTTTCCTTATTGATCTTCTGTTTGGATGATCTCTCCGTTGGTGTAAGTGGAGTGTTAAAGTCCCCTACTATTATTGTGTTACTGTCTATTTCTGTTTATGTCTGTTAATAATTGCTTTATATATTTAGGTGCACCTACATTGGGTGCGTAGATATTTACAAGTGTTATATCTTCTTGTTGGATTGTTCCCTTGATCATTATGTAATGCTCTTTTTGGCTCTTTTTACAGTTTTTGTTTTAAAGTCTATTTTGTCTGATATGAGTACTGCTACCCCAGCTTTCTTTCCATTGCCATTTGCGTGGAGTATCTTTTTCCATCCCTTCACTTTCAGTTTGTGAGTGTCTTTAGGTCTGAAGTGTGTCTCTTGTATGCAGTATATATATGGGTCTTGTTTTTTTATCCAGTCAGCCACCCTATGCCTTTTAATTGGAGCATTTAGTCCATTGACGTTTAAAGTAGCTATTGATAAGTATGTACTTACTGCCATTTTTTAACTTTTTTTTTTTCTCAGTGTTTTAGTAGTCCTTCTCTGTTCCTTCCTTCTTCTATACAGAATTGAAGGTCACTTTAGTTTGACCTCTGTCTGAAAGCTGTACTCTTTAACTCCCCTCTTTCCTCCTTTTACGTTTTTGATATCATATCTAACCTCTTTTTTGTGCATTTGTATCCATTACGTTCTAATCATGGAAATAGATAATTTTTCCCATTTGTGGTCTTCTCTTTTCCCCTTGAATCAGTGCCTTTAACATTTCTTGTAGCACTGGTTTCTTGGTGACAAACTCCTTTAATTTTTGCTTATCTGGGAAAATTTTGATCTCTCCTTCCATTTTGAATGATAACCTTGCTGGGTTGAGTACTCTTGGCTGTAAGTTTTTTCCTTTTAGCACTTTAAATATATCGTGCCATTCTCTTCTAGCCTGTAAGGTTTCTGCAGAGAAGTCAGCTGATAGCCTTATGGGGTTTCCTTTGTATGTAACTTGACCTTCTCTTGCGGCTTTTAGGATTCTCTCTTTATTTTTAATTCTGGACATTTTGATTATGATGTGTCTTGGTGTGGGCCTCTTTGGGTTTATCTTGTTTGGGTCTCTGTGCTTCCTGTACCTGGATGTCTGTTTCCTTCCTTAGGTTAGGGAAGTTTTCATCTATTATTTCTTGAAACAGATTCTCTGCCCCTTTGTCTCGCTCTTCTCCTTCCGGGACACCTATAACACGGATGTTAGTGCGCTTGATGTTGTCCCAGAGGTCCCTTAGACTGTCCTCACTCTTTTTAATTCTTTTCTCTTTTGCCTGTTCAGCTTGGGTAATTTCTTCTAGTCTTTCATCCAGCTCACAGATCCGTTCTTCTGTATCCTCTACTCTGCTTTTGAGTCCCTCTAATGAATTTTTCATTTCCAGTATTGTATTCTTCATTTCTGATTGGTTCTTTTTTATATCTTCCATTTCTTTGTTGACATTCTCACTGAGTTCATCTATTCTTCTCCCCAGATCAGTGAGCATCCTTAATACTCTTAGTTTGAACTCTCTGTCAGGTAGGTTGCTCATTTCTGTTTCACTTAGTTCCTTTTCTGGGGTTTGTCCTGGTCCCTTACTTGGAATGTATTCCTTTGCCTCCTCATTTTGCCTCTTTCCCTGTGCTTGTGTCTACGTATTAGGTAGGTCAGCTACGTCTCCTGCTCTTGGATAGGTGACCTTATGTAAGTGATGCCTTAGGAGGCTTCCCGTGTGCTTCCCTCAGTTCTCAATGTTCCAGGGGTGACCCCTATGTGGGCTACGTGTGTCCTTCTGTTGTGGCCTGTTTTCTCTCCCTGCAGGCGCCCAGGGAGGCTGAGTTATGCTCCTGGCCAGCTGTTGTAATGCTCAGCTGCTTGTAGTTGTTGTGGGTCCTTCAGTCTCTTTATCAGGTGTGGGGAGCCCCAGCACAGTTGGCCGCAAGTTCTAATACCACATTTTTGTTGCAGTATTTCTTTTAAGTGAGCAGGCCCCCAGCGTGGCAGGTTGTTAGGCTCAGGGGCTTACAATTGCTGTAAGCCTCTAGCCTATTAGGTCTCTTGTCAGCTCTCTGAGGATTGCAGCTGGGTGGGGCTGGCCTCAGGCACAGGAGCACCCAATTGTTTCAGGCTTTGGAAGGTGGGGCAAACCTCCTATGTGGGTCTTTGAGAAGCACAAGTCTTCTGCGGCTGAGAAGCCCTGCCGCCCACAGGTCCACACACACAGTCAACACAGTCCTGACCCGTCTGCGTGCCCGGACCTCCCCAAGCGGACCCAGTCTCTCCACGGCGGGAGCCCCACACACTCCGCCACCGCCCCACACTCTCCACCTGCTCCTTGTGCACACCCTGCCCAGCTCAAGTCGGCTCAGTTGCCAGGCTGCAGAGAATCCAGTCACCAATCTATGCAGGCCCACAAGTTGCCTGAGGGCTTGTTGTTGTGTGGGGCCAGTCTCTAGGGTGGGCTGCCTGCCCTGGCTGAGTTGGATTAAATAGGTGCTCTAACGGGTGGGGCAGACCCTGGGCTCACAGGCCTCAGGGAGAACTCAGTCCCTGGAGAGGTCTCACCCCTCACCGAGATGCACTCAGGGCCTATTAGCTGAGTCTCTTGTCACCACAGCACTGTGCACCTTTCTTTCTGGTGATTTTAGGATGCTTTCTGAAATGGGTGAGTTTGCGCGTGGGCCCTTTAGGAGCCAGTTTTAGTTTCTTTGTGAACCGTGTTTTCTGGGGGTCCTCCCCAATGTTTTAGTAGCAGGCACAGTCAGATATTATGCCGCTGGTGTCGATTGTGCTGGGTCCACAAAATGCCCACAGCAGGGGCGCTCCCCGGCTCAGGGCCCCGCGCCTCCAGGGAGGCTGCGTACCTGTGCGCTGCTTCCGGCGGCCGTGAAGCTGGCAGCTTGTGAAGGCGGTGTTTTTCCTCTCCAGAAGGGAGTCTCTGCCTCTTCCACCTCGGTTAAGATTGTCCGTTGTTGCAGGAGTTCCTCTTATCAAGTTTTCAGTTCTGTCTCGGGGCAATTTTTCCACAAGTGGTTGTAAATTGGCTGTGTCCGCGGGAGGAGGTGAGTTCTGAGTCTGCTTATGCCGCCATCTTGACTCCAGAAATCTCCCAACTTCTTAAATAGAAAATTTAACTTGTGATAACAGATAAGTTTGACCAAATTTTTGTGATGGTACTAATTTGAAGATTCTTCCTACTCCCCTTAAGAGCTATAGCCCCTTCAGGTCCTGTATAATGCAGAGAAAATAGCCATCGAGCTTGGAGACTCTTAGAAGACATTTATTGAGCCGAGCATTGAAATATTTCCAGATGGATCTGGACTCTCTGAACATCTGGGTACTGATATATCACCTGGAGACTTCCCTATTTATTCCTCAGTAAATCAGATGGCATGCAAAGCTAGATAAATCCTACACCTGGAGAAAGAGGAAGGCAAAATATTCTGAGATAACTGATACAGTAGGTAACTACTGTTAATACACAAGAAAACTCTGGATAGTGGAAGGCTTTAATAATGCCTGACCTTGGAGACCAGAAATAATAGTCCTAGGAAATTTGAGTCCACTTCTCCTGCTCTTTCAGTAGGGAGCTTATTATAGTTCCCCCAATTTCAGTTAAAACCTCTGTAAGACACTCCCCACATAGTTTTTATATTAGAATTTTTCTTTTCTTTCTTACAGCGACAAGTACTCTTCACATTCAAACTTAAATTTTCCCATATCAATCACTAAGTATTTCATTCTGGGCTTTAGAAAAAGTATAGCTGATTCACAAAACAAGAAGAGTGCAAAGTGGCTCTCTTCCTAACTCTAAATTCAGTTACATTGAGTTGATATCTTGAAATTAGCCGCAGTCAGAGTACCTTAAACCACAGAAAACAGCAAACCTTCTAAATCAGAACCCTCACCCCCAGCACCAGCTGGCTTGTTTGACCAGACCACCACTGTTTGCAGAGCTCTATGTATGGCTAAAGTGGGGCATAGTCTGATAATCATGCACTTGGTGGCCTTGATCTTAACATAGATGTCTTTAATTGGCTCTCACTGGCAGTATGATCTAGAGTCTAGACACAACAGCATAAGCAGCTTGCAAAGAAAAATGAAAGCCAAATTTCCCATGTAGGAGGATTCCAAAGTGACCCAAAGTATAAATCATAGAAAACTCTCCTCCTCCCTTAATTCAAAGGGGAAAGAAGAAGACAAAGATGAAGAATGAAGAGGAAGGAGGAGGGAGTGGAGGAGATGGTGGAAGAGAAAAGAAGGGAAAGAAAGAAAAAATAAGGAGGATGAAAAACGGCTTATCAAAAATCCTGCTTTTTCCACAGTGGCCAAAATGCATGGCCATTATTCATCCTTTGTTTCAGAGGTGCTTTTACTGTGGGTTTTATCTCCCTTTTCTTTTTTTTTTTTAATACCAATATTAGAGTACCCTACAACATGTCCTATTATTAGTACAGGTGTATTCTGGACCATGCTTTGCTTCTGCACCTCAAAATCCAAGACTGTCCACTCCTTCGAGGACCCTAAACTCCATTAATGAGTCATAATAAAATGCTCTATTTCCAAGACTCAGTGACACAAATAAGAGATTCTCAGATGTAAAAGAACCAGTCACAGGCAAAACAAGTTTAGACAGAAGAGTCTGAATTTGAATCACTGCTTTTGGAGAGATCCAAGGGTTTAGATCAAACTCATCAAGAAGATGGCTTTCAGAAAATTAAATTTCTTATTTAACTGCTAACTTGACTCTAATTTCTCAAAGACCCTTATTATAGTTTATCTCAGCTTAATACTAGTCAAATACGTCATTTGAAATATACTCTATTGAGACTTTCTGAATATCAGATACATAGCCAAATGAGAAATCAAAATTTCTCATTCAGGTGGTTCAGATAGATGGTTTTATAAATTATATCAATGGTGTAGCACATACTCTGCAGTCTCAAGGTATGGGACAATTTCTGTAAGTCCATGTATACTTTCAAGTATTCGGTGTCCCCATGAATCACAATAAAAAGAAGGTGAAGGTGAAACACAGGTACTCTAATTTGCAGTTTGCACCACATTTCAGGTGCATTTCGGTTTGACTTTATATTCAGACAAGCAACAATAATTCTTAATTACTCTTGGTAATATCACAGAAATTTTTCTAACAAAAAGCAGAAGCAGAAAACATAAAATGTAAGTCCTCGGTTGGGCAGGGATTTTGTTCCATTTTATTCACTAATATATCCTGACTGTTTAGGATAACACTTGGGAAAGTAGGGACTAAATAAATACTTGTTGACTGAATGATTAAATGAATGAATAGAAATTTCAGATTAGTAACTTTACTATTTTTCTGTAGGTTTCATTGCAGTTTGATTAAACTCATCATAGTTGTATTTTCCTTTTTATTTTCCATGGTAACTGTATGTTTCTGCCACAGAGAAGTAAAGGAACTCTATAGTCACAATATATGATTTACAATTCTACAAATTAACTGCATTTTCATAAAAACCTCTTGTCACCTAAATTTTAAGTTCATCATGTTGGAAAATCCTTTAGCTAAGGAGCAAATCCAACAAAAATTATATCAAGAGGCCAATTTGAATCACTGCTTGCTTATTAAAATTTTTATTTCTTATTTATTTCCATCACTTTTTTTCTGTTCACAAAAGCACAGCCAATTAAAACAAACACACACATGAACAACAATGAAAAACTGGTTTTCAGTTTCGAATGGCCCATACCCTTTCACTAACTAAGCACCTGAACTCACTCCTTCTGGTTTTTCAGCTATCTAGAGCAGCTGTGAATTCACTTGGACGCAAAGGAGCACTCACTTATTAAGGTAGTTCCTGAAAAGAGGAAGAAATACCATATCCATTTCTGGAAGTCTATTAGGAAATGTTCTATGGTTGAAACTAGTTAATGAATACTTTAGGAACATGCATAGTTGAGAAGGAGAATCAACTTAATTACCTCTGTCAATCAAAGTCTTAATTGTACAGTTAATTCATGCTAATTAGTTGATGAAGTATTTATAGTTAACTGTGTACACTTTCCACTATATGTTGCTACACCTAGAGATAATTTCTTTTAACATAATTCTGCCTATAGATGCCTATAAATGAAAATATATAAAAAATTATCTCTAGTATTAATTTTCAGAAAGACCAAAATAGATGAAATTAGACCTTTTATTTTGAAAATTAAATTCTAAATTTCCCTTTCCAAATCAAGAAGTTAAGACTTTTTCTCACTTGAAAATAAGGAAATGTGATTTAGAAAATGCCTGAGTTTCCAACCCTATGATATAAAAATTTATAGTTTTAGGTAACAAATCCCTTATATGAATTATTTAGATCATTGTTTCCCTAATTTGGCTGTTGGCTGTGGTGTATCAGAATCTTCTGGGAAGCTTCTAAGAATATAGATCTCAGGATCTCTGCCTGGATCTATGGAGTCAGAATCTTTGGGGGTGGAGCTCAAGAATCCATATTTTCAAAAAAATATTTTCTGCAGGTGATTCTGACGTGTAACCAAGTTTGGGAATAAAATATTTTAGTTAGTACTTCCTACTATCACTTGCTATCCCCACTCTCATTCTTCCACATATTCCAAGAAGCAAATGTACATAAAAATTAAACCTATCATTAAATTTAGAGAGTTTGAATTGGTCTGACAACATACAGTCCACAAAGGATATACACAATCCACTCTGTAGGGCCCACTCAGGATCTTTCACCATCCATAGCTATTGCAGCCATGGTACTAGTTCAAAACTGTGTGGCTTCTGATCAGGACATACCTCATGGAGAAAACAAACAGTAAAAATTTTAAATATGAGCCCAAATCACAAGTCTTGATACTCTCAATAGAGAGCTTTGATTTGTGATTTGTTGCTTCTCACACATCAGCAACTCTTTTTAGTGTCCTCCATTGTATAAAGATTCAGGGATTTACAAATGATAAGTCAGTCCCTTGAACCACAATGGGATTCCAGCTGGAAAATACAAAAAGAACCCAGAAGGTCATTTTGGCAGCCTGGGTTCCCTCCAGAAGTTAGAGTCTGAGATAAGGGCCTGAGTGCAGGTAATTTTGGAGGGAAGTAATCCCAGGGAACAGGAGTCAAGGATTGGGGAGTGAAATATGGAAGGAAGGAAAGCCAGTTCAAGGGGTGTTCTTAAGTTGGTCATTGCTGTGGGCTCTGGGGCTGGATTATGCTGGGATCTTCTGTAGCAATGTAAAATGTGCCTCAAGATCACTTACTGGAAGCAAAAAGAGGAGAGCATTCATGTACCAGCTCCCATCTTCCAGTAGTCAAGTATTTCCCCACCAGATTTTTATTCTTTGGCACTCCAGTTTGTGCATGTGACTGCCATCTGGTTCCTTCAAGCATCCCACACCACAATGTCAGAGAAGACCTGGAGCTCAAAACAGAAGGTATGCAGACAGGCAAAGGTGCAGTGCTCTCAGATTACGTATTTGTATGAAGCTGTTACAGCAATGGCTGGCTGAAAACGTGGGCCAAGAAGCCCAGAGATAAGGCAGAAACATTGTCCAACACAGTCACTTGTGTATCAGGAGGCTGCTGTTCTGCAGTGAGTCTGCAATTTAGAGCTGTGAGGTCCCAAGGCTGAGTACTCTTATTTATGTATTGAAATATTTCCAGAGTTCTCTGAATTATCAAAAATAACACGAAGTTATGTTCATTACATACTGTTACTTTGGAAGTTTCTGTACAATGTTAGTTCCCTTCCTCCACATACTGTCGATTTCTTATCCCCATCAAAGTTTTCTCCTTTCTGTTCCCATTGAGCATTGCTTTGTATTTCACCTGTGACCAATGAGAAGCTAATTAATCTCCATCTCCTTTACATTTAGCAAATGAACAAGATATGGAAATTATAGTGGGTACCATCACCTCCTTGATGATTTTGGGTAGAATTCTCCTCTATGACTAGTATCACCTCACTATCAAATGCCATTAGAGACAATTAAGACTGCCTGGTGCTCTTATACCAGGTTCCTTGGGATCTTAGAGCGTACGAGTAAAGTGGTGGGTGCTTACAGTATTCTCAAGATTCATGATCAATGACCCTTATGGAAGAACCTGCCACAACACATTTGCCTGGCTCGTTATGATCTGAAATGTTTCTGGAAGATAAGCCTTGTTCCTCTTCATCCCTGCTCCCAAACGTTTCTCAGAGATGATCCTACTTTGCCTGACATACAATCATCACCACTGTGCACTTTGAAAGTCAAGCTCCCATTTCCAATAACAGCTTTCCCTTTGAATTAACCTTCATTTCTAATTCCACTCTTTGGACATTGTCGCTGACTGAAGACCACTTTTCTATGATCGCTGACTCTGTCTGCATTTGACCTGTGATCTTGTTAGCTCTGTGCTAATCCTTTCACCCTTAGCTTGGTTGTCTCTTTATTCCCAACAAGGCATGGGCCAGCATCTGGAAACACATAGCTTGATCCTTTGCTGGGAGATTTGTTATTTCAGGAAATTCTGCCTTTGTGTATTCCTGTTGTGCAAAGGGATTCAATATTTCCTAGAAACAGAATGATTAGATTCACTTGTGCTTTTGAAGTATTTCATATTGCCGTGCAGGAACTCATCAAATTGAGTCTGATCTAAAATAATACAAAGCATGAAGGAATTATTCATTCTATCACCCTTCTTTTTGCAGTTCACGTGGATACCCCATCGTTAATACCACTCTTTAATCATTAATTATGACTGTATTTCTGTGGCAATGAGCTGAAAGTGATACTAAGACAGGCTTCAAAAAATGGAGGAAAATTTTAGCTCATATAACTGAACACTTAAGGGACTATTTGACTTCAGTTATGGTTTTACACAATGTTCAAGAAGAAGCAAATAGACTTTTCTATCTCCATTTCTTGGCTTTGCTTCCACAATGTTAGATTCATTTTCTGCAGATCCCCACTCCCACCTGGCAGTTGTAAGATGACTGCAGCAGCTCCCATCCCTGCATGTTCTTGTGCAGTGGAGGAAAAAGATTGAGAGTATTTCTGAGGATTGACAGTGAAATTTTTATTGAGCTTCATTGAGTCATATTCACTTATGCATTTACATTGGACTCTTACTTATTGAACTGTGTCCCTTCCAAATTCGTACGTTGAAGTCCTAACCCCTCCCTCCCCCCAGTACCTGTGAATGGGACCTTGTTTGGCAATAGGGTCATTGCAGATGTAATTAGTTAAGATCAGGTCATATGGGAGTAGGGTGGGTCCCTTATCCAATATGACTGGTGTCCTTATATAAAGGGAGAATTTGGGGACAGATATGCACACGGGGAGAACACCATGTGAAATGAAGGCAGAGATTGGGGTGATGCAGCAGAATCCAAAAAATGCCAACGATTGCCAGCAAACCACCAGAAGTTAGAAGCATGGAACAGATTCTCCTTCCACAGCTTCCAAAAAGAACTAACCCTGCTGATACCTTGATCTTGGATTTGTAAGACTGTAAGACAATAACTTTCTGTTGTTTAAGCCACTCAGTTTGCTATGGCAGTACCAGGAAACTAATACATGGAGCAATCACCACCGTTAGGTGAAACAATGCTCTGGCCAGGCTTGAGTCATGTGTAGACCCACAATACCGGGAAGGGAATGACAGCACTGAAACACTAAGGCAAGGGGTGATTCTCAGGGCAAGTTAGAGTTGGGGAATGAATGGAAGATGTGTAGAATAAACTTCAGCTGTAAACTATATAGTTCCCTATCTTCTCTCAATTTTAGGAACATCAAAGTTCACCTCTCCATTTATCAATTAGATAAATATTTGTCTTATTTCAGTCCTTCAATTACACCTGATATTTTTCTCTTCTGCACAAGGCCAAGTGTTTCTCAGGCTCCTAGAAACATTGGAAATGTCCATGATTTCCTTCCCAAGTTGAAGGTGTTAATGAAAGCAATGATAATATAATCCCTGATAAATAATTACAATGACATCTCAGTAATCAGAGTGTTTGATCAAAATGTTCTATATTTTGCCCATAGTGTATGAGAGAGATTTTGCTATACTAATATACCAAAGTAGTAGGATGAACACATGTAGAAATTCTGTAAAAACCTAAACTTGGAATGGTGTGTAGAAAAAAAAAGGAAAGTAGTTTTCAGGTTGAGACAAATTCTGTGCAGTAGTAATATGTGAGCAGTATGGAATTGTGCTCTAGAAGAGAGTTGAAGTCATTGCTGGTAATAGTAATGTATACGTTGAGATAATAAAGGTTGAGCCATTGGTATATATATTCATGAAATGGGCTACTAACATTCTGTTTGTTTTATATTTAACTCTGTAGGGTCTACTAATTTACAATTAAACTAAAAGAGCCACTAGGACTAATGAGCTAATAATTGCAAAGAACCCTGAGCATGAATAAAAGGCACCAAGGGAGGACAAACTTCTATTCGTGAAAATCGAAACATCTGAGACTTTAATTACACTCCTTGCTAGAACTGACTTGTAATCAGTTATGGGGACTAGCTCATTAATGCTCTACTATGGGATTCCTAAACAACACATTGAAAGCCATTTCACTTATCAAATTTGAATATACTTAAGAGCAGGCATTTTCTGGTAATTCTGCCACAATACAGCAGGTTCCCTTTTTTCATTGAAATTCAAAGGATTCTAATTACTCCTATAGTATAAAACACCTCTGCACTAGCATAATTTTCATTTCAGTTTTTTAAATTGAGCAGTGGGTGTATGTTTGAGGGATGTTATTTCTAGGACAGGGGGAAAAGGAATAAATAAAAGAATTTCTTCAAGTCTCTGTGTAGAGATAGTTATAGGACTAGGGTCAGTGAAATGGAGACTCAGATATTTGGTTTTCAGTACTGGAACCCTGAGCTTGCCCAGAGAAGCACTGAAGGAAGTGCCAAAGTTTCTCCAAGTATGGTATTTGTCAGTCAAGGGTTCTGGAAAATGTATGAAGTTGTATATACATATGTGTGTGTGTACACATAATCTCTAATTTGAAAATTTTTTAACCTACTGAAAAATGGAAAGAATAGCACGATGAACAACACCCTTACATCCTGTGCTTTGATTCTAGCATGTATATTTTGATCCATTTTTGTAAAAATTTGAATCTAATATTTATTTATTTTTTAATATTTATTTTGGAAAATGTTAATTAATAATCTTTACGTGGTGGGAATTTAGATGAAGCTACATTATTTTCAATTTACTCATCTATAGATTCTAATACAATGATCATGTATTACTTTTATAAATAAAAAAAGGCAGAGTAAAACATCCTGGAAAACCATACTTATTAGGACATTTGGCAATAATTTCATTAGGGAGCTATCAAATGTTTCATAAATTTCACGTTATGGATTTGAATCTATGTGTAGCGTCAAGATTTGTGATCAGCTGTGGGTTATAGATACCTGAAAAATAGTAAAAATTAAGAGTGTTATTTTTCTCATGCACCAAGGAGTTTGCAGGTAGGAAGTCCAGGCCTGGTATCTTGGAACCAGAAAGTTCTAAAATACTCAGGCTGCTCTCATCTTTCTCTCTGTCATCCTTATCATGTATTCCAGGTCACACGGTCTTAAGAAGGGTACTCAAGTTCCAGTATCAAGTCCTCATTCCAATGAGGAGGAAGGAAGACAGCAAGAACTCAACCACTCATTTGCTCATTTAAAGTTTTTGTTTTTTTAAATCCCAACCCACTGACTTCTGGTTATATTTCAATATGCGGAATTAAGTGGCCGTGTCAATCAGTAAACACAGCTGGGGATGCAGTCTTTTGCTGGGCACAATGCCTTC
This sequence comes from Ceratotherium simum simum, assembly GCF_057802395.1. Classification (NCBI taxonomy): domain Eukaryota; kingdom Metazoa; phylum Chordata; class Mammalia; order Perissodactyla; family Rhinocerotidae; genus Ceratotherium; species Ceratotherium simum. Next base: position 30,589,268 of record NC_141928.1, on the reverse strand, counting down.
TCCAACAAAACTGAATATGAAACATCATTTTATGTACCACTAAAAATAACCTCCTTCTGATGAACTATGTCATAATTTTCTTTCTACTTAGAATATTTATTTGATAATCATTGATAGAATACTTTTAGATTTTTCTTTTTACACTTAGAATATTACTGTATATCATGCTGTTCTATGTCCAGGACTTTGTGCGTACATACACACAAACTGTTTTTTTCAATGGTAAATTGTAACAGTTTTTTCTAAGACATTGTAGAAAGCAACTAAATTCAACATGAATGATACCAAGTACACATATAATTCAGCTGATGTGACAACAATGTGAACAGCACCGATCAAACTCACATAAGATCAGGTGATGACAGTTATGTCAAGATGCGTCTTGACCAACAGTGAGGCAAGACACCAACAATGGCAAGAGTATGGAACAAAAACAAGTTTGTCTTGGAAGCAGTCAGTATAGCGCCTAAGAATTAACTAGTTCAAAACTATGCTTTAGTATATTCAGTGGTGTCTGCAACAAGACTACTTGAATCTGTATGGCAAAAACTCTAAATTTAATTCAGATTCTTTTAAAAAAGGAGGTGGTGGTATTCTAAGTAACTACTTAAGAATTAAATGTAACTACTTTCGAAAAGCAAAAAATCCAGAAATGAGATAAAGCGGTTTCTATTTCAAAAGCAAAATTGAGGGAGAAAAAGTACACTGGGTCCTGGAGAAGAAAAGAAGGATAAACCAGAGGGCAGAGTAGAAAGAGATATTTGTTCAATGCAATCTTGAAAGAGATAAAGGCACTGGAAGTACAGTGCATCCGGGCATTGAAATTGCATCCCTGTACTTGCTAGGGGCACATAACTAAGTTGAATGAGAGGGGCAAGGAGGCTGAAAGGACGATAACTAGCTCAGTCTTCTGCTAGGATCTTGCATGCTCTTCGTCAGTGTAATAAGGTTAGTTAATCCATCACCTAGCAGAGTATCTGGCATATAGTAGTGCTCAAAATTATTTATTACATTGAATTAGAAAATTGAAACTTTTTATTGGGATGAGGAGTTAAGAAATGCCCCCAAGATATTCATGAGCATTCTTTTTCAGCTGAGTAGGCTAAATGGAAGTTCTTCTCAGAGATTTGTACTTTTTACTGGTGGTGGTGGGTAGTATTCAGGTTAGTCTCTGACTCTGGGACCTAGGTGGAAACCACTAGGTAGGAATCAGACATGTCCATCAAAACTAAAGAAGCTGACTTAAATGTTACATGCTGAAAGAATATCCTAGTCGTCTATTTTCTTACAAGACAAGCATGGGATATTTTATCAGTAAAAAAAGGATTTTGAATTTATACTAGATTTCATTCAGTCGCATTTATTATGCACCTGCTCTCTATAGCTTCCTGAATTGGATACTGTGGGAAGATAACAGAAGAGATTGGTAGAGCGTAAAGAGAGGCTTAGATTCAACGACTAAGTCTTCTGAACCCCACTTCAGATCCACAAAGAAGAATCTCTGCAGTTTTGACTCCAGCATCTGTAATTTAAAAATCTGCCAGTGTGATTCTGATGTGCAGCTATGTTTAGGATTCTCTAGATTGGATCATTTCTTGAGTTCTTTTCAGCTCTCAAATTTCACACTTTAATACATTCATCATGTATTCAACAAACCTACTGGTTTTTACTTGCAGCTGGCTGTTTTTCTAGTTCTCATCTCTCCTTAAAATACAGAAGACCATGGGAGCCTCATAAACCTCAGATAGGCTCTGGGATAAGTTTATAAAATTCTAGAGCCAACTAAAGCCCCCAGAGATGCAGAGCCTGAGAAATTCCCAGAAATATGGGATAAGAGCAAGAATGAGCTAGTCTATTACTGTTAACATTTCCATCTAATATCTCCAAATCTTTGCCCGTACAGTCTTCCGTAACAGCAGAACTTTAACTATTGCAATCACAATGGTCTCTCCGCCATGGGATGAATGATGGTCTGGAGACCACCAAACTACTCCCACAGAGGAACAGGACTGCTGAACCAAAGACTGAACATGGGGGCAACTATTACATTAAGGAAGACAGAATAAACATTTGGGGTTTACTACCTGTAAGAAAAAGAGTAATATACCAAATAATATGTTGTATTAATACACCAAATAATATACTAATTATATAGTGATATTTTGATTCTCAATCCACATGGCCTGTGAGAAAATCTTCTGCTTGAAGATTTATAGTGGTGGGTTTGTTTTCCACATGAAGAACTCAAGAAATAAATATATCTGCCCTCTCTTTGTCAGTCTTTGTTTAATTGGCCTGAACCACTTTATAAAAAACAAACAAGGTGTTGTTTCCAAATTAGCCTTCAGCTTTGGAGGCTATGAGACAGATTGCACAAGCATTAGATATTTGACATATACAGCTGTGGTATAGTGATATAGTGAAAGTAATGGAAGAGGGTTATGCACTTATCAGAAATTCTCCAATAAAATAAATATGCCTCATAGATTCTTGAAGCTAAAAGGGCCTTAAGAGATCTTATAGTTCCTAAAGAATGAGTAGGAAATTGCCAGGAGGAAAATCAAAACAAGGGATTCTGGCAGATTTAAATTTTCAGATCCATGTGCAAACATGACACATTATGAAACAGCAAGTCGTGAAAGATAATAAGGAGTACTTTTAGCTGAGAGATTGATAAAAATAAGCTTGTAACGGATGTGATGAGTTGGATTTTTCCTTCTCCCATCAGCATCCCTCCCTGCAGGAAGATTACATTTCATGCTCCCTTGATATTTTCCTTATCTATGTCACTTCCTTTAACCAATGAAAGGAGAGCAAAAGTTATGATTGTCACTTCCACTAAAGTTTAAAAATCAGTGTACAGTCCACTATATATATTTTCTCTTTGTTGCATGCCCAGATTGAGTTTGCTCCTTCAGTCTGGTTCCCAGAGGAAAGATGATTTGGAGCAGAGCTATAGTTAACCTGCTAAAGACATGTATCATGAGCAAGAAATAAATCTTTGTTACTGTAAGTCATTGAAATTCAGGGGCCATTTGTTTCTATTGCGTAACACCACTTAAGCTGACTGATACAAAGTACCTTGTATGTCAGTCTAGGAGATGGATGGAGATTTTTAAACTAAGGAGCAAAATGGATAGATGACTCTGTTGACTATGAGGGGTGAAATGAAAGATAATGAAGCTATAGGTTGGGAGAGGGCATTTCTACTGCTAGCAAGTCCTAAATGAGTGTGATTGCTCAATATACAGTATCATTCCTCATACTGGCATGTTTCTAAACATGCTCATCTAAAAACACAATAAATTACTTAGAGAACAAATCAGAATGTATGTAAGTAAATAACATATTCTCATGCTTTACCATGCTCCAATTGCTCCATTGCAATTACTAGTAAAGGACAATTTATTCTTTGTTAATTAGTGTATTTGCTAATATTAAATAACCAAGATAGATTCAAAATAATTGTTATCTTTCCTCAAAGCTTTGTTTAAATTTTAATGTCACTGGAAGCTCTGTGTTCTTAAAGATTCAGGTTAGAATGTTTACTCTTATGATTAACATTATAGCACCTATGGTTGTGAATGGCTAAGAAAGACGGTGATTGGGGCTGGCCTGGTGGCATAGCGGTTAAGTTCTCGTGCTCTGCTTCAGTGGTCCAGGCTTTGCAGACCTGGGAGAAGACCTACACATTGCTTATCAAGCCATGCTGTGGCAGGCATCCCACATATAAAGTAGAGGAAGATGGGCAGGGAGGTTAGCCCAGGGCTAATTTTCCTCAGCAAAAAGAGGAGGATTGGCAACAGATGTTAGCTCACGGCTAATCTTCCTCACACACACACACACACACACACACACACACAAAGACAGTAATTGTCTTATGCACCACGCACCTCTGTTCATTTGTCCAGGTTCCTGATGGAAAACCAGCACAATCATGGTATAATATTTTCTCACAAAGAATATATGAATATTGAAACTGTCAATCATATGTCAAAGGAATTCACCAAAAAAATAAACAATAGGGAAACAGAAAAAAAATTCATAAAAATATATATGCATGGGTAGATGTTGATTTGGGAGTAATAGCAGATACCTAGGAACAGTTGTCTAGATCTTCCCCAAATTCCAGATGTTTAGCAGTTATGCAGAGCAAATATTTGGATATCTAGTGGAAGTTTTCAGTTTTTCTGAACACAGAGACATTTTATTTGGAAAAAGACATTATTCAAAAATCAAGACGAAAGCATTTTTTAACTAAAAAGAAGAGTGGAAAGAAAAGTCTTTTACAGTCAAATTGATTGTCTGGTTTCATTAAGTTCCCTAGATGAGTTTGTGATGTCTCCTTTCACCTCGTTTAACTGCTCTTAAAGGCCTAAGGAGATTTTTAGCTCAAATCAGAGCAATCTAAAAGGAAATTTCTCAAACTGCAAAATAGGTTCTTAGAAATCAAGAAACTTCTACTCTTTGGTAAATACATTCAGAAATGTGCAAGTCTAAGCAAATTTTTTTCCCAGTGACTATAATGGCCTGTTTAAGATCTTCAGGAAATACCTTATTATGCATTTTTTCCAAGTATGTCTTCTGAATACTTGGAAGATATAAAATCCCATTTCTTCTCAGCAGAATGCAGAGTAGTTTAACAGCTGAGAGACAACATGTTGGACCTGTGTCTGAGTAAGATTGCTGAACTTTAGTTCTCTTGGAGATAAGGCTAATCTAATGTGGGAACTATTAGGAGCAGCTGAAATTATTCAGCCAACAGAACTGATGTTTCTTGTTTAGTCTGTTTTCAACCTTCAGGGCACAGGATTCAAAATAATTTCCAAAGAGGCTTAAGATAATTATAGGAAGAGTGCACGAGATAGCTACTGCTCACACTCATTAAGGAGCAAAAGAAATCACAAAAGTGTTGCTGATAGAAACAAATAGGTTCAGTAGGACAAAAAGTTGGAAAAGCAGAGGACATCTCTGAAATTCCGGCAGGAGAAATGATACCATTCCTAAAGAAAGGAGTGGAGAATTTAGCAAAGGTAAGTTAGTAAGACAAAAAGCTGTGATGGGCCTAGAAAGCTCACTGGACAGATACCTTCAGTGAGCAGATCAAAGTCATTATTTTAAAAGACAGAGACTCAGAGATTCCAGATCTCTGTACTCACGGGAACTGTTTATGCATGGCTGAATCCAGGAAATAGACTCTTTGAAACATTTCTCAATCCTGAAATAAAGGCTCTTCAAGAGACAGAGAGGAGATAGAACATAGATAGAGAACAAGACATGCTCCAGGATGAATGCCACGCATTGAAGAGAAGGAAACAACTTGCTTCTTTTTTCCTTCACCAAACATTTTTTAGTTTTTGGAAATTATCTTTGTTGGTTTATTTATATTCAGTTCATTCACTTTAATGTTTGTATAGGACTCCATTATGTGAGTTCAGAACAATTTATTAATGCCTTTCCATCAGTAAATAATCAAGATGAGGCCTTTTTTTAGCTGCAGTAAACAAGCCTACAAAAAGCCTAAACTAGCCAACTAAATGGGGAATTGATCAGTAACAGAATATGCACATCTTCAACTTTGTTTCCCAAAGAGACGATTTCAATGAATATTCTCAACAATAATGTATGAGAACTCCCTTTTCTCTACATTCTGCTTAAATTTGGTATTGCTTTCCTCTTTTCAAACAGTGTTTTATTCTATATTTTTTACAGATTTATAAGATATATATTTATGTGTGTTTGTCCATTTAATCCTTTACTGGTTATATGCATTGTAAATGCCGTCTCCCAGTGGTGTGGGTTGCTGTATATAGAAGTTTTTAATAATCACATGTTTAAATTCAATTATTTATGCTTGAACGTTTGCATACAGAGCGTGAGTTCTTTGCATAAATACCCAGAAGTGGAATAGCTGGATGATATGGTAGTTCTACTTGTAATTTTTTGATGAATCTCTATACTGTTTTCCATAGTGGCTGTACCAGTTTACATTCCCACCAGCAGTATATGAGGGTTCCCGTTTATCTACATACTCTGTAACACTTGTTATTTCTTGTCTTGTTAATAATACCATTCTGATGAGTGTGAGGTGATATCTCATTATGGTCTTGGTTTGCATTTCCCTAATAATTAGTGTTGTGGAACATCTTTTCATGTGCCTTTTGGCAATCTGTATATCTTCTTTGGAAAAATGTCTGTTCATATCCTCTGCCCATTTTTTAACTGGGTTTTTTGTTGTTGTTGAGTTGTATGAGCTCTTTATATATTTTGGATATTAACCCCTCATCAGATATATGATTTGCAAATATCTTATCCCAATTGGTAGGTTTTCGTTTTGTTGTTGGTTTTCTTTGCCATGCAGAAGCTTTTTAGTTTGATGTCCTCCCATTCATTTGTTTTTCCTTTGTTTCCCTTGCCTGAGGAGACATATTCCAAAACATACTGCCAAGACCGATGTCGAAGAGCGTACTGCCTATGATTTCTTCTGGGAAGTTTTATTGTTTTAGGTCTTACATTCAAGTCTTTAGTCTATTTTGAGTAAATTTTTGTGTATGGTGTAAGATAGTGGTCTACTTTCATTCTTTTGCATGTAGCTGTCCAGTTTTCTCAACACCATTTATTGAAGAGACTTTTCTTTCTCCATTGTATGTTCTTGGCTCTCTTGTCAAAAATTAGCTGTCCAAAAACCCAAAAATGTTTGAGTTTATTTCTGGGCTCTCTATTCTGTTCCATTGATCTGTGTGTCTGTTTTTCTGTTGGTATCATGCTGTTTTGATTACTACAGCTTTGTAGTAATCTTTGAAATCTGGTAATGTGATACCTCCAGCTTTGTTCTTTTTTCTCAGGATTGCTGTGGCTATTTGGGGTCCTTCATTTTTCCACATAAATTTCGAGATTCTTTGTTCTATTTCTGTGAAAAATGTCATCGGGACTTTGACAGGGATTGCATTGAATTTGTAGATTGCTTTATGTAGTATAGACATTTAAACTATGTTAATCCTTCCAATCCACAAGCATGGAATATTTTTCCATTTCTTTGTGTCATCTTTGATTTCTTTCAACAATGTCTTATAGTTTTCAGTGTACAGGTCTTTCATCTCCTTGGTTAAATTTATTCTTATGTATTTTATTCTTTTTGTTTGTGATTGTAAATGGGATTGCATTCTAGATTTCTCTTTGTGATATTTCATTATTATTGTATAGAAATGCAACTCATTTTTGTATATTAATTTTATACCCTGCAATTTTACTATATTCATTTATTATTTCTAATAGATGTTTAGTGGATTCTTTAGGGTTTTCTACATATGAAATCATGTTATCTGCAAGTAGTGTTAAATTTGCAGTTAACTGCAAATTTTACTTCTTTCTTTTCAATTTGGATCCTTTTAATTTCTTTTTCTTGCCTATTTGCTCTGGCTAGGATTTTCAATACTACGTCAAATAAGAGTGGTGAAAGTGAGCATCCTTTTCTTGTTCCTGTTCTTAAAGGGATAGTTTTCAGTTTTCACCATTGGGTATGGTAGCTGTGTCATATATCGCCTTTATTATGTGGAGGTACTTTCCTTCTATACCCATTTTATTGAGAATTTTTATCTTAAATGGATGCTGAATCTTGTCAGATGCCTTCTCTGCATCTGCTGAGATGATCATGTGATTTTTATTCTTCATTTTGTTAATGTGATGTATCATGTTGATCGATTTGCACATGTTGATCCATCTTTGCATCCCTGTAATAAATCCCACTTGATTGTGGCATACGATCATTTTAATGTATTGTTATATTCAATTTACTAATATTTTTTGAGGATTTTTGCATCTATGTTCATCATTGATATTGGCCTATAATTTTCTTTTTTTGTCTTGGTCTGGTTTTGGTATCAGGGTAATATTGGCCTCATAACATGAGTTGGGAAGCAACCACGCCTCCTCAATTTTTTGGAAGAGTTTGAGAAGGATATATATTAAATCTTCTTTGAATGTTTGGTAGAATTCACCAGAGAAGCCACCTGGTCCTGGACTTTTGTCTTTTGGGAGGTTTTTTATTACTGTTTCAGTCTCCTTGCTAGTGATTGAATAGAATCTATTCAGATTCTCTATTTCTTCTTGATTCAGTTTTAGAAGGTTGTATGATTCTAAGAACTTTTCCGTTTCTTCTAGATTATCCAATTTCTTAGCATATAGCTTTTCATAGTATTCTTTTACAATGCTTTGTATTTCTGTGGTATCTGTTGTAATTTCTCTTGTTTCTGATTTTATTTATTTGAGCCTTCTGTCTTTTTTTCCTTAGTGAGCCTAACTAAAGGTTTGTCAATTTTGTTTATCTTTTCAAAGAACCAGCTCTTAGTTTTATTGATTTTTTCTATTGTCTTTTTAGTCTCTATTTCATTTATTTCCATTCTGATTTTCATTATTTCCTTCCATCTACTGATTTTAGCTCATTTTTTCTTCTTTTGCTAGTTCCTTTGGGTGTAATGTTACATTGTTTATTTGCTATTTTTCTTATTTTTTTCAGGTAAGCCTGTATTGCTATAAACTTCCCTCTTAGTACTGCTTTTGCAGTATCCCATAGATTTTGGTAGGTCATATTTTCATTTTCTTTTGTCTCCAGGTATTTTTTTATTTCTCCTTTAATTTCTTTGTTGACTCAATAGTTGTTCAGTAACATTTTGTTTAATCTCCATGCATTTGTGACTTTTCCAGTTTTTTCCTTACAGTTGATTTCAAGTTTCATTCCACTGTGGTTGGAAAAGATGACTGATTTTATTTCAGTCTTCTTAAGTTTATTGAGACTTGTTTTGTGGCCTAATATGTGATCTATCCTGGAGAATGTTCCATGTGCATTCAAAAAGAATGTGTATTCTGTGGTTTTTGGATGGAATGTTCTGTATATATCTACTAAGACCATCTGGTCTAATGTGTCATTTAAGGCCAATTTTTCCTTATTGATCTTCTGTATGGATGATCTATCCATTGATGTAAATGGGTGTTCAATTCTCCTACTATTATTATTTTACCGTCGATTTCTCCTTTTATGTCTGTTAATATTTGCTTTGTGTATTTAGGTGCTCCTATGTTGAAATCATAGGTATTTACAAGTGTTATATCCTCTTATTAGATTTTTCCCTTTATCATTATGCAATGCCCTTCCTTGTCTCTTGTTACAGTTTTTGTTTTAAAGTCTATTTTATCTGCTGTAAGTATTGCTATCCCAGCTCTCTATTCACGTCCATTGGCATGAAATATCTTTTTCCATCCCTTCACTTTCAGTCTGTGAGTGTCTTTACGTCTGAAGTGTGTCTCTTATATGTAGCATATATATATGGTTTTGGGGTTTTTATCCATTCAATCACACTATGTCTTTTGATTGAAACATTTAATCCATTTATAATTAAGGTAATTATTGATACATATGTACTTATTGCTATTTGTTACTTTTTTTCTGGATGTTTGTGTTGTTCTTCTCTGTTCCTTTCTTCTTCTCTTGCAATTTGATGACTTACTTTAGTATTATGTTTGGGTTCCTTTCTCTTTATTTTTTGTGTATTTATTATAGGTTTTTGGTCTGTGGTTAACATGAGGTTAATATACAATAACCTATTACATAGCAATCTATATTAAGTTGATGGTCTCTTAAGTTCAACATCATAATAAAAACCCTATAATTGTACTCCCCCTGCCACATTTGTTTTTGACACCATATTTTACCTCTTTTAATTTTGTGTATCCCTTAACCTCTTATTGTAGTTATAGATATTTTTAGTACTTTTATCTTTCGACCTTCATACTAACTTTATAGGTGGATGATCCACTACCTTTACTACATATTTGCCTTTACTAGTGATATTTTTTCTTTGATAATTTTCTTATTTCTATCTGTAACCTTTTCTTTTCCACTTAAAAAAGTCCCTTTAACATCTCTTATAAGGCCAGCTTAGTGGTGATAAACTTCTTTAGTTTTTGTTTGTCCTGAAATTTCTTTATCTGTCCTTCCATTCTGAATGATAACCTTGCTGGGTAGCTTATTCTTGGTTGTAGGTTTTTTCTTTCAGCACTTTGAATATATTGTACCACTCTTTTTTAGCCTGTAAGGTTTCAGCTGAAAAGTAAGCTGATAGCCTTATGGGGTTTTCCTTGTCAGTAACTTGTTGCTTTTCTCTTGCAGCTTTTAAGATTCTCTCTTTATCTTTAGTTCTTGACATTTTAATTATAATGTGTCTTGGTGTAGGCCTCTTTGGGTTCATCTTGTTTGGTGCTTTCTGTGCTTCCTGTACCTGGGTGTCTGTTTCCTTCCTTAGGTCAGGAAAGTTTTCAGCTATTATTTCTTCAAATAAGTTCTCTGCCCCTTTGTCTCTTCTCCTTCTGGGACACCTATGATGCAAATGTTAGTATGCTTGATGTGGTTCTAGGGTCGCTTAAGCTGTCCTCATTCTTTTTAATTCTTTTTTCTTTTTTCTCTTCACCTTGGGTGATTTTCTTTACTCTGTTGTCCAGATTGCTGATCTGTTCTTCTGTGTTATCTACTTTGCAGTGATTCTCTCTGGTGAATTTTTCATTTCCATTATTATATTTTTCAGCTCTGATTGGTTGTTTGTTATATTTTCTAATTCTTTGTTAAAGTTCTTACTGTGTTCATCTATTCTTCTCTCGAGTTCAGTGAGCATCCTTATGACCATTACTTTGTACTCTTTATAAGCTAGATTGTTTACCTGTTTCATTGGGTTCTTTTTCTGAGGATTTGTCCTGTTCTTTTATTTGGAACATATTCCTTTATCTCCTTAATTTGCCTACTCGTCTGTGCTTATTTCTATGTATTAGGTAGATCAGCTAAATCTCCTGATCTTGGAAATGTGGCCTGATGTAGGAGGTAGCTTAAGGGGCCCAGCAGCCTGCTCCCCTCTTGTCACCCAGGCCAAATGTTACAGGGGTGTCCCCTGTGTGAGCAGTGTGGGCCCTTCTGTTGTGGCAGGGCTGCTATTGCTGCTGATGCATGGGTAGGCTAGGCTGGCCCCTGGGCCACCTAGTTGTCTGGCCTGGCCACATGCAGCTGCTACAGGCATGTTATTGGGTGGTGCAAGCCCCCAACATGGCTGGCTGTGAGGCCTGCTAGCGCACAACTACTGCGGGTTCACTGGTGAGTGGGCCAGGTGTCCAGAGTAGCTGGTTGCAGGGTCCAGCAGCACACAACTGCTACGAGCTCACTGGTGGGGGGACCAGGTCCCCTGGTATGGTTGGTTGCTAGGCCTGGGGGCATGCAACTGTTGCAGGCCCCCAGTGTGACTGGCTGCACAGCTTAACAGTGCACAACTGCCTTTGGGCATGCTGGTGTACAGGGAAGGCCCCCAGTGAGGCTAGCTGCACAGCGTGTGGCTGTTGCTAGCTCACTGGTAGGTGGAGCAGGCCTCCAGTGTGGGCTGGCTGTGTTTCCTGGTGGCAGTGCATTTGCCTCAGGTGCACTGGTGTGCAGGACAGATCCCTGGGGTGGGCTGCCTGTGCTGCCTGGCTGAACTCAATTGCCTCAGGTGCTCTAGTGGTTGGGGGCAGGCCCCTGCACTAACAGGCTAGAGGGAGGATTCCAATGGTGCCTGCCAGCATCTGTGTCATACAAATAGCTACTGCCAATGTCTCAGTCCCTGGGGGAGAGGAGACCAATTGTTTCCTGCCTCTCCAAGATGCACTCTGAGCTTAGTAAGTGAGTCTCTTTTACCAATGGACTATGTTCTTTTCTGTCTGGTGTTTTGTGCTGGTTTCCAAGTCAAATGAGTCTGTGTGTGGGCCCTTTAAGAACAGATTTTCCTTTCCCTGAAGTTGTACAGTTTTCCTGGGAATATTACCCATTGTTTTTCAAACCCAAGTTTTTTGGGGTCTCATCTCTCTTGTCCTGGATCTAAGGGCTGGGGTGCCTAATATGGAGCTCAAAACTCCCACTCCTCCAAAAGAATGGAGAAGCTCCATTCTTTTGAGATCACTCCCCACAGTGAAGCACTGTGGCTAGGGTGTGGTTTTTTCCTCATTAGGACTCTACCTCTGCCTCTTCCATCCCTCTCTGTGATGTCCCTTGTTGTGGAGGTTCTTTCTATCCAGTTTCCAGATCTATCTCAGAGGAAATTTTTCTATAGGTAGTTGTAGGTTTGTTGTGTCTGTAGGAGGAGAGCTCAGGATCCTCCTATACCACCATCTTTTTAAAACTCGCACAGCCTTTTTAGTTTAATTTGAAACAAAATATAGCTAAGGTCAATGTTGTTTAATCTAGTCTAAGATTCACTACCTTTTAAAATAATGAGTTTAATATGTTCATATTTATTGTAATTATTAATGTATTTGCATTTTATCTCATTTGGAGTTATCTAATTACCATGACCTTTGTTTTGTTAATGCCCTTCAGACAAAGGGCAGGCACATCTGTCGTTAAACAAGTTGGGTTTACTACTTGTTACTGCTAGAGAAAACACACACCATATTGGAAAGAACACATTACAGGTTTCAATGGACCAGACATGGATTATTAGAGAGAACACTGCCACAAATTTGTCTAAGAAACAGACCCAAACAACCAGTTGGAGGGCAGATGAGACTTCATCTGAAATTAAACTACACACAAGAAGTCCCTAGATATTGAGGTGCTCACCAAATACCACATGTAACACTTCAAAAAAGAAAAAGTAGTCCTTATTCTTCCATATAGAAAATTTGATAACAGTTTAGAATAACACCAGTCAAGAAAGAAATATTCTGTGCTCTTATATCTCCTTCATTTATCCTCATCCTCTCCACATGAACCTTGGACATGTCAGAAACCATGGTTAGCAGTATGTGAGAGAAGGGATAAAAGTTTTAAATTGGGAAAATAGAGAACAAATTGGGCACGGCTGCTTTCACACTGAAGATAGCCATCCCAAACTAGGCCTGTCTGGGGGAGATGAGAACAAATAAAATAAATAACAAAGTTTTAAAATGTTACAATGAACATCCAAATACCCATCTCTTAGTTTCATCATGTGGCTGCCAAGGTTGCCTTGAGGGTTGACATTCAGCCAGCCGGTAGGGAAAGAGAGAGAGGGGAGAATAGTGTGGTAGGTTTTTATGGACAAGTATCAGAAGTAGAGACATAAATTTTGCAACATTTCATGGGTCAGGACTCATTCACGTGGCACTACCTAGAGGCAAGGAAGGCTGGGAAATATAATCCCTGGCTGGCTGCCTCAATTTAGCAACAATTCTAGACCATGAAATAGGAGCACCAATGTGTGGTGTTCAGCTGGCTGTCTCACCACATTCATTTTGCTTTGTTTTCTTAACAGTTAGATCTCATGCATCTAAAATTTATTTATGTGTTTGTGTATGATGTGAGTTAATAATGTAGAAATTCAAAGTCTTGATTATTTCTCTGGATTGGATGTGTCATTATTGAACTGAGACTATTGGGAGGACTAAGTGACTGAAGTTCTTTTTCTAAATGAGAGATAAGAAAAACTACGGAGGCAACCTGGGATTTAATCGAGGGGCAAAGGCAGAATTAACCTCACAAAGAGAGTTTGAATAGGAAATAGGGAAAAGAGGAAAATTGTTTTCCTATATCTCTGATAAGTCCCGCTTGTCTGTGCCTTAACATTTTTAAAACATATGTAATCCTTGATTTTAAATTTAGTATGGGCCTGATTTACCCTCTAGTGATTCTACATTCAGAATAATTAAAAGGAACAAATCAACACACACCGTGTCCACTAACTGAAAGACTTTTTAATGTATAGTAATAAAATGCAAAGATAAAAGGCAAGATCTAATCAGGTAAAAGTCACAGGTGTAGGATGAAGTGGCTTATATTTAGTTTTAGTGTCTGGTAGTTAGATATTCAACTCTTTGTTTCTGTGTTGCTTGAGCTAAGTGATACTGGGATATAGCATCACCAATTATAGTTGATTATTCACTCTACTATAGTGTCTCTTTTATATTTAAGACATATCAATGCTCAAAAGAGTCTGTGCCTTGAAATCAATTTGTGTTATAAAACTAGCCAAAAAGTCTGATAACATTCTATGGTAAGAAAATATTCAGTGCTGGTATCAATTTCAAAATATTTGTTGGGTTTTAAGATCTGGCTAACATGATACGAAGAGTGTTTTCTATGCCATATTTAAAACCTATGTTCATATTTTCTTGTAACATTTGTAAAATGCTGACTCTGCTGAAGACAGAGGCAAACATATACCTAAACTACTCAGGAAAGAATTAAAGTAGGTGCATGGCTATGAAGGTTAATTTTATGGGTCAACTTGACTGGGCCAAGGAGTATCCACATATTCAGTCAAACATTATTCTGGCTATTTCAGTGAGAGTATTTTTGGATAAGGTTAACATTTAAATTGGAAGACGGAATAAAGCAGATGGCTCTTTTAAATGTGGATAGGCTTCATCCAAGCAGTAGAAGGCCCGAATAGAACAAAAAGTCTGGCCCTCCTCAGAGTAAGAGAGAATTCTTCTTGCCGGTCTACCTTTAAGCTGGGACATCAGCTTTTTTCCTACCTTCAAAGTCAAATTGAAAAATTGGCTTATCTTGACTCTTGAGCCTGTTAGCCTTTGTACAGAAACTACACCATCGGCTCTCCTGGTTCTCATGCCTCAGACTTACCTGGAACCAAACCGTTGGCTCTATGGGGTCTTGAGCTTGCCAACTCACCCTGCAGATCTTGGGACTTTCCCGCTTTCATAATTGCATGAGCCAAAGCCTTGTAATAAATCTCTTTATATATATCATAAAGAGTTTTACCAAAGAAATTTTACTAAATTTACTGAAGAAAATTGTGATGCCTCATATAACAATAGGATGGACTCTCCCATGACACATTCTCTATTTTGAACTCAGTGAAATAAGAGTTGTAACTTGTGCTACTACTTTCCTTTCTATCAGGAATAACTAGTATGAAGGTTTCGATCCTCAAAGAATAATGTGGGGGAAATATTAAGAATGACCACTCTAGTAAACATACAAAGGCCCAAGCATCAGGTTTGTGTTTAAAGGAAGAAATTAAATTGTATGACAATATTTGGATGTATCACCTTTAACAATAGACTCTAAAGTTATTTTAACCATTGTATATCATTTTAGACACATGTAGTGAGTTCATCTTCTGCCTACCTTGTGGTAATCTTTTCTAGAAATGGTCCCTAACATACAAGTTTTAGCTCTGACTGTCAGTGTTTTTTCTCTGTTATTCTCTCCCTTGCTACCCCCCATTGATCATGGATAAATAACTGACCTGAGTTTCCTTAATTTTTTTTTCCACTCAAGAGTCTGAAACTTGGAATGAATTAAAACAGAGAGGTGTGTCGCTTACAATCTGACATGGCTCCCAATGATCCCCCTCCTTGTATTCATGTTATTGTGTTATCCCCTTCCCTTAAGTGTGGGCTGGACCTAGTGACTTGCCTCTAATGAATAGAAGGTGGCAAAAGTGATGGAGTGTTGAGATACCACTTCTGTGATTAGGTTACAAGAAACTATGACTTCCATCTTGCCAGTACTCTCTATTGCCTTCTTAGCTTGCATGCTTTGATGAAGCAAACGATCACATTAGAGAGTTCCAGGTTGCAAAGAACTTACGGTGGGTGGCCTCTGGCTATAGCCAGTAAGAACAGAAGCCTTCAGTCCAACAACTCGCAAGGCACTGAATGCTGCCAACAATCACGTAAGTGAGCTTGGAAGCAGATTTTTCCCTAGTTGAGCCTAAGATGACAACAGATGCCTGAAGAAGAGGACCTAGCTAAGACATGCCTGGATTTCTGACTCACAGAAATTGTGAGAAATAAATGTTCCTGTCTTAAGCCTCTAAGTTTTGGGATATTTGTTATGCAGCAACAGACAACTGCTACATTGCGTTCCTTCAGAGATTAGCCACAGAGCTAGCAGCATTCTAGAGTAGTTCTTGATCTGATGCTATGAGGGTCTTCAAAGAGTCTCTGGTTCTCTTCCTGCCAGGGTCTTAATTTTTCAACTTTCTCTTCATTCTTTAAGATATCCCACCATCTTTCCAATATATTCACTAAACCAGACATTTAATTTCTGTTGATTACAATTTAAGCAGCCTTTAACTGTCATTGTTTATTTCGATTTCATGATATACTTTTATTTTTATCATTATTTCTATTCCTGTAATTTTAAAAATTATTCAATAGAATTCTTTTTTTCCATCTTATTACTCCATGAGCACCTAATTCAGTATTAGCAAGGAACTAAATAAACTTGTGTCAACATAGCTATAATTTTAAAAATAAATCTATAGATGTAATTTGTGGATTCCTGTGACATGTAGGCCTTTATCTTATATTTTGCTAATATTGTATTTTCAAAAAAATTGGAATCCTTCCCTATCTGTGATTGTTGGTAAAATGCTATGTGGTATAGCCAGAAGTCACCACTAGAGCAATGCAGTTATTCAGAATGTGGAAGATAATGCCCAGTGTATCTATCAATTGGAAAGAGGATCTTCAATTATTTTGATATCAAATCCATAAAAGCACGGCTTTAGACTTATGTGAGATCACTTAGGAAACCAAAGACTATGAATTAGTAGTTCAAAAATGTTCAAAAATAAAAGTCAAGTCAACAACCTAGATCTTATGGCTTCTAATGTTGTATTTTATCCATGTTCCTCTTCAAATTTCTATCCTGATTTTGTTAAATGGCATTAAAATATTTAAAGTGCTTTTTCTTTGGAGAAATTAAATCAAAATATTTACCTGCCAACATTCAAGTCATTTTTGTCTCTCTTAACAACTGCCTGTCTTCTCAAAGCTTGGCTATTCCACTTGATAAAAGGTTCATACCACTATGCACTATGTCTATTGATTCAAAAAATAGATTAACTTGGAAACTATTGCTTTCTCGTTCATTCCACTCCCAGGAAGATGTAATTCTGTTGAGGAGGGATTAAGTTCTCTTTAACTAGATTACGGTGTCACAAGGTGGAGCTTTGGGATTGAGGAGGGAAAGTATTTAGCTTCTGAGTGGAGTCATAGTAGGTTCTGTTTCAGTTCTTTATGCATGTGGAGGTTGTGTTAAGTCACGGCCCACAAGAGAATAGGTTCCTCCTGTATCCACTCCTCCAGCCCCATTGAGATACATGTTGGAAAGTGAGTAAAGCCTATTGAAAAGGAGAAAACTTAAGCCTACCTAGTCTCAGCCCAAGGGGTCCTCAGAATTCTGCACTCTCTAGTCCACCTCATGACAAGTCAGCCTTCATATTCGAGCTTGAGAACACATCCCCAGGAAATAACAAAGTATTCCTTCACATAGTCTTGTTATATATTTATGTATTGCTCTCTTCAAACTTTTAGTAACAGGTAGCCAGTAAAAATGTGGATGTCGACTATTTCTCTGTGGCATCCTAAAAGACACATAATTTACATTTGATGCATTCTTGATGGAACAGGTGAGAATACCCATTGAACAAAGGGCAAAATGTTGAAATGCAAAGTACCAGAATAAAAACAAAGATTTATTGTGATTTATTTGACATTAGACCTTGGGAGCTAGGTCATCTTTGATGTGGATCTTCCCAACAAGATCTGCATAGGGAAAACTTCTTTTCCTATTACAATATTTGAGAATCCAATTCCAATTATGGAATCATCACACACCATCCCCGACCCCCCTCCTCACCACCACCACCAATTTGACAGTGCCTGCTTTGAATATTTTCAGGAGAAAAGAGAAAAGTAAACTTGAACTTCAAGTTTAACCATCAGCTTATTAGAGATGTTTACTGGGAGAGTTTTCTTTGTGTTTTAGCTTGTGAGCTCTCAATATTTTATGATATTCAATCCTATATCTTTAGTTTTGCTTGGTTTAGCTTTAGTTTAACTTGACATGTGTAGCATTAATATAGGAAAAAACAGGTAAAAAGAGAGAAATCATATGCAGTAAACTAGGAAAGAGGTAAAGGCAAATCTTCCAAAAAAAAAAAAGAAAAGAATTGTGAGCTATCACTAGGTAGCTATTTTAATAGTGAAGGAAATAAAAGACGATAAAAAGAGGTCTAGAACTTTGCTTTATCTTGGAGTGGCTTTGATTTCGGGGCCGTGCCACTTGAGTTCTGAGTCAGAAAATCTCCTCCAGTGCTGAATAAATCCATCCTTGACACACAGAAAAAAGTTCTTATATCAATCTTTTTTTTTTATTGTACTATTTAGGGTAGGCTATCTGCTGAAACAAATAATTTCAAAATCTCAGTGGTAATAAAATAGAATTTTATTTTTCATTCATGCAAAGTCCAATAGGGTAGAGGGAAGGGTGGGTGTTCTGCTCCTCAGAGTCTCTCAGGAACCCGGACTCCTCCTGTTGTATAGTCAGTCCCACTGTTCACTAGGGCCTTGGAGTCCTCTGCTGAGTCCTCTGTCTTTGAATGGCAGATAAGTGAAGAGAGACAAGCACACTGGAAGATCACATGAAGGCTTTTACAAGCCAGGCCTGTATTTTCCATCCTATCCCAAGGATTTGACTTCAGGAGCGGAAAAGGAGGCTGGAAAATGTAGTCTAATCATGATCCCAGGAGGGGAAAAAAATGGGTTTTCATGAACACATACTTTCTGCCACTCTTCTGTTTCTTGTGGCTCGGGTGTGAATATTCATTCCCCAGATCACGGAAAATTCACTTCAAAATTGCCGGGACCCCTGTATAGAAGTTTTTGACTTACAGATCGATGTGTTTGTGCCAGGATCTTTTTGTCTTTTTTTTTTTCTCTATCTCCAGCCAAGTTCTGAGGGACCCATATATTACTAAATCTTGATAATAGCATGGATTTGGGGGGACCCAGATCTCAGAGTATGAGTTCCAACACAGTTCTTTTGTGGAGTTCATTACTAAAGATAAAGAGAAATGGAAATCACAGGTATATAAAAGTGGTACCATCTCCTTGCACTGAGGTAAAGAAAAATTAAATGCATTTATCAGAAATTCAATTGCTAAGATGGAAATAACACTGTGACTCCACTATCAGAATTGCTAATAGGCAAAGGGCCAGCTACAATCAGCAGGTAAGAAGGCTGGCAACAGAAAACTGTTGTTTGCATTTTACAAGAGAACTGTCAGAAACTTTGGCATAAGGAAATCCACTTACAAAAGGTTTTGATCTAGCAGTTAAAACATGAGCTGTGGGAAATAGTACAAGAAAGGAAACAAGACATTCAAACTCGGCATACATTAGTTTTGTACACTGTCAAGGAGAAATGGATCAAATTAAGAAGCTCATTGGAGTGTTAAAATCTCGACTGGCCTTTTCAAAAGGGTATTGTGAGACACCAAAGTGAAAAAGAAACGGATTCCCAGAGTCAGAATAGTCAGATTTCATTCTATAGATAGTAAATTAAAGACACAAGGAGTATTTCTGCTGCAATTCGAGTAGAGGTTTCTGAAGATAAGGGAATTCAAGGAAAAACAATGTTTGGTAGAGGAGTAGATGCAAATGCTTGCACTGAGCCCAAAGGTACAGGTCTGAAAAGCAAAAGGAATTCCATTTCCAGTTCATTGGTCTCCAGTTCATAAGTCTACCCTCCAGCAGGGACAAATGTGAACTCAGGAAGAAATCTTCCCTGGGAGGGAGAATGCGAGGTCAAGGATTTTAGGAGTTAGGGGCTGATGTTGTAGCTATTGCTACATAGTAACATAAATGTCAGCTAATGGCAAAGGAATATGGTGGTTCCTCTAGGGATGGAAAACTTTAGAAAGAGGCAAGAATTTGGGAGAGTAGAAAATGCAAGGCCTTCAACTATGCGAGTCCTTGTTGTAAGTCGGAAATTCTCAGCTCAGGAGAGAGTGGAAGTCCTAGTCAGAGACCATGCTCAATTAAAAATTGAGATTCCAAGAACTCTGGTCTAAAGGGGAAATATGAGTTAAGATAATGGACTTTATAAGACATAAAGGAGAAAAGGTGGCATTAATAAAGAGAAATCTTCAAATATTTCCTTACATCCTTATCTTCTCAAAATATATATTTTAACAAAATTCTCCTAATTTATGCATGCAGGGCAATGTTTTTTGTTATTATTTTCTTTTGTTTTGTTGTTACCCTCAGAATATGAGAGGTAGAGTGTCACAAGTATCTCTGAGTGAGAGATTTCTCACATATGAGGGTTAAATTCACTGGCACTGGACTCAAGAAATTGACAGATATTCTGAAAAAGCTAAATAAACCAAGAAGGTTTTCTCTATTAAACTCTTATTTTTCCTTCTTGGTCATTCTACGAGTTATTACAAGGTCTTTGAAGTTATCTATTATTTGTAATAGAATATGAGTCTGTCTTATAACATCTTGTGTTTTAGGGACATCATTTTTACTTGGAAAATGCTTTTGTTTATGGGAATATGCTTAGGTTTTAGAGGCTGCTAATGTCATGTGGGTCCTGAGTATTTGTGGATGAAATGTGGAGTCGGCACTGTTATGTTCGTATATATCTTATGGTCCCTCTGGAACTTTACAAGAACGTGCAGGAGTTTCCTGCTTGGAAGAAGCCCATGTGGAGGGGTTAAAAAGCTCTTCTACGTTCAATGGAAAGATGTTTGCCTTCATCAGGGCACTAATGATGAAGAAGAAACTCCCGTTTCTCTACCAATGCACCTGAGTGAGTTCTCCTTTGACTGAGACTCAGTGAAATAAGAAGAAAATGCAGGAGAGAAAGTGCTTTTAGACACAATCTAGGACTTTAACTTATCTGTAAAAAGGGAAACAAAGTTTTCGCTATTAAATTTCCTTGTGGTAAAAAGAGGTTTATATAATAACGAAAGGGCTAATATTGTTAAAATGAACAGGTTTCGTTGCAAATTTGGGGCATTTTAAATTGGCGACCTTGTGTTATCTGGGCTCTGCTATTAGCTGACACATCTTGTATAAGCTTGTCTGGTGAAAAGGTATGGGAAGGGGAAATAGAAACTCGGATAATTTATCCTAATGTATAGTATGCCCTTGGGGGTCACTCTATTAATTCCTGTATTGACCCATTTTAGAAGCTTTTGGGGGCCATATCAAAAGGGATTTTTGTGATGGCCTAAGGGGATGATCTGCCAGTCTAATTGGACCCTGTTAGACCAAAAGCTCAGCGGAAATGAAAATTAGGAAATTTTAATTGCATTGACATACTTATAAAAATGTGGGGTAAAATTGTATTTATGGATATATATACTTGAAGAAAGCAAATGCTCTGTTGAAAACTTCCTTCTCAGCAAGACAAGAAATTGAAGGAACGAGAATATATACATCTTGTAACTGCAGGAATATAAATGAAGATGTTAGCCAGATGGAAAATGGCTTTTTGAAAGATGAAGTGTACATGCTCCGTTTCTTGTCAACGTTGATTGAGAGCTTTTCTATATTTATCAATAATTTACAACAAAATAAGACATAAATAAGACTTTCTGAGAAGGATGCTGACGACACGTCTTCTAAATGTAAGAGTTTATAAACACTTAATTTTGTCAAGCATGTCTGTGATAGGAAGTTATGTTTGTTTGCTTAAATTATATATTTGTATTAAAACTTGAATTTCCTCTCTCACTTTGTAAATGATCTTTCTCATCTTGTTTTCAGTAATTATTATTTATTCTGTGGTGAAATTCTTTTTAGACTGAGACAATTTTGGTCTTCTACAGCATTCTTGTTTGTTTTTTTAAGTGCCCTCTGACTGATTTGACCACAGCACAATATGAAGTCAAATTTATTCAATTGCTTCCCGAAAGCTGAGCCCATGTGCGTTTTTCCCTCATCACTGCATTCCCGTTGGCTAGCATAAATTAGATGCCCAGACTTTCAAATCATGTGACTACATATGACTTGTTAAAAATTAGTCATGGAGGTGTTTTTTGATAATCCACTGATCTGCTTCCTCACCTAAGTGGTTCAGCATTGTCTCCAGCTGACCACTGGAGTTAAGCTCATAAGATTAACAAAAGAATCAAAAGTAGGGGAAAGTTGACCTCTGAAGGCTGCTTAGACTCCCCTCTGTATCCCATTGTCACCGGTTCCCCAAGAATGAGTTAGAATCCAGGATACACATTGGTAGGGCCATGAGATTCTGTAATTTTTGTAGTATCTCCTTTCTTTTTACAAAGCTGAAGGAGTAAAAATGCCAAGTTTCCCTTTCCTGAGAGGGTCTGGGTTGGTGACATGGGCCTTGGTTGACAGAGGAAGGTAGATACTCTCCTCTACAGCCATTATGGCAAATAATTTCTAGTTGGCTTGTGTTTATCTCTATCATGTATTTAAGCCTGGACTTGTCTGTCTTTATCATGGAGACAAGTTCCCTTGCCTTACCATTTAAGAAGGAGGTCACTTAGGCTTACATCCAGTATAGGCAATAGAATTATCCAAAAAGACCCATCCCAACTCACCAAATACTGGAGTATGAGGCAAAAACCTTATAGTAATAGTGTGCAAGGCCACCTAAAATACCACTTCTATCAAGAAAAGTGTCCTGAATCACTCATTCAGAATTAACCAGGTCTTCCCTTGAAGCATACTGCCAAGCTTGTATCTCTATATCATATTTATTTTATTCAATACACTCTTATATCCTACTTACTATACAGAAGACACTGTTCTAAGAGCTTTACAAATATTAACACATTTAATCTTAATTTATTTAATGCTTTTATTACTCCCAATTTGAAGATGACAGAATTGAAGTTCAGAGACATCAAGTGATTTATTCAAGGTCATGAAGTTAATAATTGGCAGGACATGTGACTCCAGCACCTGTGCTCCAAACCACTAAGCTCTGCTCCTTCACACTTGATATGTCTAGTTGTAATATCTACACTCATGCAATTTTCCCTGAATTTCCTGATTTTTTTCAAAAAAAAATTGTCAAGTGATACATCTTATCACCTTTCTCAGAAATTCTGGGTTTAACTAAAATACAGGAAATTATTCTGTTATTATTAGTTATGTTGGTTTTTCATTTAATGGAACAATAATAGAAGCAATAACAATCAAAGTACATTGAGACTTATGATATCCTAGGCCTAATATTCTAATATCTAAGAACATATTACTATACCCTTATACATTACAAGATATACAGTATAAAAGGGTTTCTGGACCCAATTCCACTGTGTTGGGAGGAGGGGGGGACTCCCCCACACCAACAAGCAATTCTCACACACCAGTTGTTTGTCCTACAATTCAGTTAAATTCTGACACTATCTACCTGGAGATAGCATCAATCCCACATGTTAAGGGTTCAGTCCTTCAAGACTATCCTACCCCTCCACTTCAGATACTAGTCACAAGTCCAGGTTGTTATCTGTACTTTTGATGGACTGGCTATAAATCAGAGTTTCCTATGACCCCTCCTTGAGTTTGATTAATTTGTTAGAGTGGCTCTGTTAAAAAAAAACATTTTACTTATTAGATTACCAGTTTATTATAAAAGCATATAACTCAGGAACAGCCAGATGGAACAGACATATAGGACAGGGTATGGGGAAAGAGTGTAGAGCTTCCATGACCCCTCAGAGCATGCCACTCTCCCCACATCTTCCTGTGTTCACCAACCTGGAAGCTCTCCAAATCCTGTCCTTTTGGATTTTTATGGAGGCTTCAATGCATAGGTATGATTGATTAAATCATCGTTAATTGGTGGTTCAACTCAATCTCCAGCCCCTCTCCCCTCCAGAGTTTGGGGGATGGGACTGAAAGTTCCAACTCTCTAATCACATTGTCGGTTCTCCTGGCAACCAGCCCCCATCCATAGGTGAGTTCCAAAAGTCACCTCATTAACATAACAAAAGACACCTTTATGGCTCTCATCACTTAGGAAATCCCAAGAGTTTTAGGAGCTCTATACCCGAAACAAGGATGAAGACCAAATATATATTCCTTTATTATAAGTCACAATATGGCAGAGTATATCTTGTAATTCTCACAATAACCATATAGGATTAGTATTATTACTCTATTTTAGAGCCAAGATTTGAACCTAGCTCAGGCTCTATGCTATGTGTATATGGTAACCAATATGCTATAGTGCCTCAAACCAGACAAACATGAAGCAGCCGGACTATGTTTCTGCATTGATAATTCCTTGGCACGAAACTTGGAGATGTGCATGGCTCTGCAACTCAGGTCTCATACTTTTCTGATGTTCCAGAACCCCACTGAATACTCCATCCTCCCACTCCGTTCTGTATAGGATGCTCCCATATGTATTTGCCTCGGGATCTGCTACAGGGACCTCTTTCCAGATAGCTATGGGCTGTGCTGTCCTCAGGGCTGCTTCAGTATATTTTTTAATCCATAGGTCTGCATCAAAACACTTTTCTCAATTTCAAAGGAGATAATTGAAAGGACCTTAATTCATTAGGAGCTAACTTTTTATCTTTGTCTATTCACTCTATCTTTTTTCTTCACTGGACAAAGAATCATTTACTCAAGTATTGAACTAGATTTACCCCAACTGTCTTCCATATCTAACTTTTAGAAAATAGTCCTCAAAAGAATCTCCCTTCTATTTAGCTTTATTGTAGGAGACAGTGTAATCTAGTGGCTAGGACCAGGAATCTGGAGTCAGAAATTTGGGGTTCACCACTGACCTTGGACACATGAATGAGCCTCTGAGAAAGCCTCATTTCTCTCCTGTGAAAAATGGAGATAATGGGTGACAATAACACTCTCTTTGGTGGGTTGTTGTGAAGATGAAAGGAGATTATCCAAAGAGCTTAGCATATTGCCGGGCCTATGATAAGTTATCTCCAACAATTGGCTGTTGTCATTGCTGTAGCCATTTCACACTACACTGGACTTGGTCATCCCTTCTAGGCGCACATGGAGATCACCTGGGGAGGTTTCACAACAACTGATATCTGGGTGCAACTCCCAGGGATTCTGATCTAGTTGATTTGGGGTAGTCCTGGGTAAACGGTTATCAAAAATTTTGTTCTTCCATACAGCCCCAGTATAATACTTTGCAAGGAATAGATGTATGCCCTATAAATAGTCATTAAATAAAATAAGCACATTAAAAATTCTAGCAGTGGAACTCAAACACTCAGCTATCTTTAACTGAAGATTAGAAGGTTATCTTTTAACAAAGGGCCAGCTTTCAGAGGGGTAGACAAAGAGCAGCAAGAGGATGAGACCTGTCTAAACGATCACACCAGCCAAAAGCAATCAATCAGTCAATCAATCAATTCATCAGGTGGTATATCCCCCAGCAAGACTATATTCATAGCTCTCTAGATGAAGATCCTAAACTGTTCTAGAATATTAGTCCTAGATATGTTATTACTTAGAATAGTCATGGGTAGTGGGCTAGCTAGGCATAAGACTTGGAATTCTAGTGTTAGAGAACTTGGTTTCTCATCAGGGTCCCACCACTTGCCTGTAAAATCTTGAATAAGTCTCTAACCTTCCTTCAGGGTCAGATTCTTCATTTGCAAAAGTGGATTAACATCACTTCACATGGTTGCTGAAATGATCAGATGACACATTCAGTATTAATCATTTTTTTATTGATAAAGGTTACACACATTAAACATTTCTTCAGTATATTTTATTTTCTCTGGCCTTCTAGCCTTCCACTAGTCCCTCCTCTTCATAACTTCTCATGTTAAGGATTTTTTACCTATGGTGTGGATGCTTCCCCACCTCCTCACTCCCCAAAGGTCAGGTACTGGCCTTATTCAGTTTAGTATGCCCAGGACCTAGTTCATTATCTGGCACATAAAAGGAGTTTTTTAAATGCTTGATGAAAGAACAAATGGAAACCAAGAAACCATAATTATGAGCAAATAAATTTTACCAAGGCCAATACAGTCAAAGAAAATCATCAGACTATGCAAAGTTATGTGAGGAATAGCAAATCCAAGCTTTGATTTAACTTCCCTGATGTTTAACATTGCCTATTGTTTTGAAGGTAAGAGTTTATGAGCTGTAATGTCAGACTTTCAATTCATTCAAGTCTCATTTATTAGGTGTGATAAAACTCAGGATTTAAGACTCTGGCTAATTAACCAAATGTGATTTCAGTTTCAATCCCTGTTACGTACAAATATTTGAATTAGCATTTAATGTTTATTTTGAGCTATCACTGCTATTCCTGGGCCTTTGTAACTCAATTAGAAATGTGTTTTCCCCTCCGCCCAGGTTAAACAAAGGAGAAGCATTGACACTCTTCAGAGGAGAGGTATTTCAGATCAAACATTCCTAACTGGAATTAGCATTAACGTAAATTCATTCCTCTGTGACTTGCAACCCCCAATAACCATTTACCACTTACTGTCTCTGACCTATCACTACATGCCACACTGAGGTCAAATTATTGCATTTGTCTTTTGATATTCAAACTAAATGGAATTTCTCTCTCCTGCTTTTTTCCCCACTCCTTGATATCATATACTATGCAAGTGAGCACTGTAATAATGAAGAATTGAATGATAACCCTAGACTTTACATACATTAGAGAGCTTTGCTTTGTTTTCAGCTATATCCTAGTCAGCTGTTGAACTTTAATGTGCCTTCAAATCATCTGGAATTCTTATTAAAATGCAGATTCTGATTGGGCAGGTCTGTAATGGAGTCTGAGATTCTGCATTTCTAACATGCTCCTAGATAAAATTGATCATGCTGGTCTGGGGACCACATTTTTAGCAGTAAGTTTCCAGATAATTTCAATTCATTGTAATTGTTTGAACTTGCTCCTCTGCATTCCTTGATTCTTTTTTCTCTTAGTACAGCCATTCACTTACCCCCTAGACTAAGACTTAAGAATGTTTTTCAGGTATAGACCTCGGGCCATCTAGTCAACTACAGTATTCTGTTTGTCTCAGCTCCATAGTTAGCACCTGGAGCTCCCACATCTATCAGTCTTATAAAGACTCACTTGCAAGTAGAGTCCCCACAAACGGGAAGTAGATATTCAGTAAGTGAATGCTGACACAAACCAATTAGTTTGAGTCTCAGATTCTTTATGTGTTTCCTTTGAAGCAAAACATGTAATTTTCATAATCTCTGAATCCTTGAAAAAATGTGCATTGTGTTTTCATACTTACTAATTATTCAAATTATTTGTGTCTCTCACTTCAATTGTATTTCCAATAAAAATGTATGTTTTGCTTTCAAAATTTATATATTCAATTTTATCACTTTAACTGTTTTCAGTCATTTTTGTATTTTCTAACACTATTTTGTGTATTTTTATATTTTCCTTTTTGAAACTGAAGAAAATGAGCCACTTGATACTGTGTGTTCATCTTTTTTATGTGTATTGGAATTATTATATTCTGATAGATTGTATGAAGGGGTGATCTCCCTAAAAGGCTAATCAGAGTCAGTTATCTTTGTAATAGGCAGTTCCTAAGATAAGGGACCAGGAAGATAACAGAAAATGATTTATTAAGGCGAAACTTAGGTAAGAGGCATAACTCCTATTGGATATCTAAGTCTTGATCTCTTGAATCTAGATTTCTCATATAAATGCTTTAATATTTTTTTCTACAATCTAACAACGTACATGTTACTTGCTATATTCTCTTTTATCATTACTAAAGTTTCACCTTTAACAAGTCCTTATTTAAAAACTTCAGCTTGGTTTCAGATATACATGGGGAATTAATAATGAAGAAATAGTAAGGCAATAGTGGCTTGGAGCTTGGTTGAGAGGAATACAGATTTGGTGGGCCTCAAAGCCAGAGACTCTATCTATAACCTCAGATTTCAACAGCAGGTGCAAGTACAAGCAACCCAACAAACAGTATCTTCCCCAGTGATTTGGTGGGTGATGGACATGTAAGGAAGTTAGTGACGACTCATAGGACATCCACCATTCTTTAACCCTAACACCCCAGATATATGCATGTTACCCAGGAACTTATGTCTCCCCAACCTCTATCACATACACACAGAAAAAGGGAAAAAGGCAGAAGTGATTCAACTTATGGCCATTACTAACTATCTCAAAGAGGCTGACAACTTGAAAGATCCTGTTTGAAACTGGAAGAGAGAGAGCTACAGTAGGCAGCTTAATTTTTTCTTTCATGACGATGCAAGAATTGATGACAAGAGCTGGATGAGAGCAGTTACAGAAATAAAATTTTCTTTGTTTTCACAGCTGAGACATGGTATATATATACCAACCCTGTGCATTTACTTTGATCACAATTAATATTGAAAACTTTTGCCTTCTTTTTTGGAGTGTGAATCACCAAAAAAATCCCACATTGCAAAATACTATTGCCTTTCAGTCCTCAACTTACCTGAGCATTTAACACATTTGATGACTTCTTCCTGCTTAGAGAAACACTCTCCTCTCTGGCTTTCATGACACTATCTTGCTCTGGTTGTTCCTTCTCATACTTCGTCCTCTTTTGAGATCAGTGGCTCTCAATTCTAGGTGCAAATTTAAATCACCTGGGCAGCTTTAACAACTACTGATACCTGGATCCAACCCCCAGAGATTCTAATTTAGTTGATTTGGGGTAGTCAGGCCAAATAGATGATTAAATTTTGTCATGTGATTCTAATGTGAAACCAATAATGAGAAGCACTTTCCTAGACTGTTTCTCCTATTGATAAATATTAATTTTTATATTTCTGCTCAGAATTCTTTCCTGAAATCAAGATTCATCCATTCAACTGCCAGAATTCTGATGGTTGTGTGGCAGAATAGTGTATATTGGACTAAGTCTCCTGCCAATAACAATTGTAAACTCTGGAAAAACAAATATATCTATATATCTGTGTCTATTTCCATGTCTCTCTATATCAATGAAAAGCAAGAAGAGACAAGGGGTGATATTATATTTTCAAGAATAGAAGCACACTGGATGAGATCCACATTGAACTGGATTTTCCCACTTCCCAGTTTGCTCAAATAGAAGTCTGAGGTCAAAGTTCAGGGCTGCTAGAAATTGGTGAGAATAGGTAAGTGCATGAAAGGATGAAACCACAGAATGGGTCACCTCCTAATCTGCATGTGAACTCTCCCCAAATTTGGCTGCATACATATAGAGTGAGACTCTAATTAACTCGGCAGAAAACAAGAGTTGGAAGGCTAAAATACCGAACAGGAATTTCAGTAGCTGCCTAGTGTTGGGGAGACGTAGTTTGGAATTCAAGTCCTGCCTAATTAGGGGACTTTAGAAATCTAGCGTTTGTCACTGATATTCCAGAAGGGTCACATTGTTGGTAATAAGAACCATTCCCAAGACAAAAGTCTATGTCTTGGAACTGAGAGAAAAATTGAATTATAGCCACTCTAACAAAACTGAAAACAAAGCCTCTGTAGGGTCACATGGGTCCACCAGCAATTTAATTGCTTGCTAGAACAAAATTAACATTTTTCAGAAGAAGGCTACAGATCCAAAGTCTCTACAAGATATCATTCAATGTACCATCAAAATTACTGGACATATGAAGAGGCAGGAAATTGTGACCTATATTCAAAAGCAAAATCAGTCAATAAAAGCAGACACAGAGGGGTACCAGCCTGGTGGTGTGGTGGTTAAGTTTGCGCACTGCACTTTGGTGGCCTGGGGTTTGCAGGTTCAGATCCCAGGCACGGACCTACACCACTCATCAAGCCATGCTGTGGAGGCAACCCACATGCAAAATAGAAGAAGATTGCCACAGATGTCACTTCAAGGCCAGTCTTCCTCAAGCAAAAAGAGGAGGATTGGCAACAGATGTTAGCTCAGGGTCAATCTTCTTCACCAAACAAACAAAAAAGTGGACACACAGACACACCAGATACTAAAATTAGCAAACAAGAAGTTTAAAATGACTATATAAATATATTAAAGAATTAATAGGAAAAAAATGGATATGATGAGTAAAGATATAGGAAATTTCAGAAAATATATGGACATTAAAAGTGAACCTAATGGATATCCTAGAACTGAAAAATACAATATCTGAAATTAAATTAGTAAGGGATTTCAGGAGAAAACTATCAGTGAAATTGAAGACAGATAAATAGAAATTTCCAAACTTACACACAGATTAAAAAAATGAAAGAAAAATGAACAGAGCCTCAATGGCTTGTGGAATAATATCAAAAATTCTAACATAGTGGTAATGGGAGTCCTAGAAAAAGAGAAGAGAGACAATGGAGCAGAATAAATATTACAAGAGATAATGGTTGAATATTTCCCCAGTGTGATGAAAAACAATAATCAATAGATCCAAAAAATTCATCAAACTCCAAGTAGGATATATTCAACAGCCAACTAATCATTTCAATTTGGGTTATTCACAGGTCTTAAGACGTACAAGTTCAAAAACGATCTCTTGATATTTCTTTGATACTTCACACCCTTCAAACCTGCCTGCTCATTTCCCAATATTTCTCATTTTAGTAAATGGTGCCACACTTACCCTCTTGCTCAGAATGAAGTTCTGGAAGTCATCTGTATTGGTTTCCTATGGCTGCTATAACATATTACCACAAACTTTGTGGCTTAAAACAACACAGATTAATTTTCTTATAGTTCTAGAAGCCAGAAGTCCAAAATGGATTCCACGGGGCCACAATCAAGGTGTCAGCAGGGCTGCAGTTCCTCCAGAGGATCTAAGGGAGAATCTGTTTTCTTGCCATTTCCAGCTTCTAGTAGCTTCCTTCATTCTTTGGCTTGTCACCCCATCTTCCATCTTCAAAGCCAGTGTATAGCATCTTCTCCCTCTGACTCTGCTTCCCCCTGCTTCAGGTCACATGGTTTTCTTTTCTGTGTCAAATTTCCCTCTGATAAAGACACATGAGATTTCATTTGGGGTCCACCCCCATAATCCAAGATAATCCTCCCCATATCAGGATCCTTAACTTAATCACATCTGCAAAGTCTCTTTTTTCCGACTAAGGTAACATTCACAGGGTCCAAGGATTAGAACCTGGATATGTTTGGGAGCCATTATTCAGCCTACCACATGAGCTATTATTGCTCCTCTCTTACCCCAACTTCTATTTTTCATAAATAATTCTTTTTGATTCTATTTGAAAAATACATCTTGGACCCATCTACTTCATCTCCACTGCCATCCCTTTAATCCAAACTACTGCTAATTATCATCCAGAGAAGATTTCCTCTGGCTGACACACACTTCCTTCAGATCTCCTTACGATGATCTGCTTCTCATACTTTAAACTGTGGCTCAAATAACTTCACTTTTAAGAAGGCTTTGATAACAACCTCTAAAGAACCCCATTTTACACTTTTATTTCCTTCAAAGCACTTGACACATTTTTAAATCATCACAGTGATTTGTTTCCTTTATCAATTAGGTTCAATCAGGAAAATAGAAATCCTTTTCGGACTTTTAATGGAAGGAATTGGTTACACTAGAATTGGAAAGCTGGAAGAGCGAAAATGAGGAGGGATCCTGGAGAAACATCAGAGAGAAGGGAATGTTGCCCAGAGATGAATACCTGCAGAAAGCAGATACTTCCCCTAGGGCTGGAGAACAAAAGGGAAGAAGTGTCGTTACCAGAATCCAAGAGCACATTCACTTCTGGGGATGCTGTACAGCAAGTGCTGGAACTACTCCTAGAGATAACCCAGAAACAGAGAGAGAGGAAGAAAAAGAGCATCCTGCTTCCTCATGTCCTATTCTCTACTGAACACTAATGCAAGTTTCCCACATCGCCATTGAAGTACATTTGTGTGGGCCATACCTCGTGAATGAAGAGGGGACTGTTTAAATGTGGTCTGGCAACAGTAATGGGTGAACATTGATTGTTCAAAAGCTCTTAATCCCCAACGGGAAGTATATTTGGAAAATCTCCCTTTAAAAGCATCAGATGTTCTCTGTTTTTCACTATCTGAATCTATCTATAACAATTGACCCTGCTGTTCTACACGCTGTTTTTAGAGTTACATTTCCTGAGAACTTTAAAAATAAATGTGGAAGTTCAAGCAGCATGAGTACACTGGGGTGAATTTATCTTGTTTCCCAATTAAAAAAACTTGCAAATGGCAAAACAACTTTGTATACTATAGGAAGGGATCAAAACGTATTCCTTCCCACCACGAGAAGCATGCTCATTATAGCAGGAGCCCTATGTATGATCTCCATTGAGATCTTGGCCTTTAGAACACGATGCAAAATAATTAGCATTACCATAGCAATGGGAGCTGAAAATTACACTACCTTAAAAAATGTGCCTTCTGCACAAAGAAAGCAGCTAGCACAAGAAGACAGCAGGGACTTGTAAAATCAATATTCATGGAATACTTGCTATGTGCTAGGAATTTTTAGAATATATTTATTTAATTGAAAGAACATAGGATTAAGAATCAGAACACCTGTACCTAGATCCCAACTCTACGTTTTAAAATTATGTGATTCTGGTAAAGGTATTTAACCTCTCAACTTCAGCTTTCTTGAGTATAAAACAGGAGTAAGAATAATAACCTCATATAGCAATTGTAAAGATGACTTAAATAAATGGAAAAATTTGTTTGTAAGGTTGCTACATGAATATTTCTGTTGAAAAGTATAAATTGCTACTTAAATATTTCTGTTTTTGTGATTATTAGTATAAGAAGTATTAAAATAATGCCAACCAGTTTAGGCATTTGGCTGCAAAAACAAGATGGCAGTTTTAGAAATTAAGGTGGAATTTTGCGTAACCTAATTTCAAATCTTAGAATATTATCACCTACTGACCAAACACGCGGTACAAGGGATATAACACACTGCCCAGGATACTCAGGTGGTTTTGGGGAAAAACTAAGAAGTGACAGAGTTCCTCCCAAGGGCACCATAGAAGAGAAGAAGTGAAAGACAAAAAGTGTAGTGTTAATTCCTGATATATATGGCACAGTGTTTCTCCCTATTAGCAAACGTGGATGAATCTATGGCCCACAATTTGATGAAAGAGATTAGCAATTTCTTCTTCCTGGGAAGGTGAGGGAGCTAGTATACACATGGAGAGAGAGAAACTAAAATCTCCTCCCCTGCCTATGGCAGTCAGCATCCCCAAATGGCCCTCCCAGGGAATTAGCCAGCTTATCTCTGATTGGCCATTTACACCTACTGGGTCCTCTGATAAATTCGCAAGGAATGATTTCACACTGGTGCACCCCAAAGAGGAAACTAGGTTAGCCAGTGTGCCGCTTATCATTTTATTGCCTCTCAGTTACAAATTTACTCTTCATTGCATGATATGTGAAATGGAGCTGGGTTTTTTAATTATTTCTTCTTTGCCATATAGGGCAATGTTAAGCTTTGAGCTTCATCAATAGAGAGTTCTGGAGAGACAATCAATGTAGGAGGAAGGGAATCTTTTTCCTTGTTCCAGTGTGTTCCACTCTGCAGGCTCCTGCACTGTGTGTAGCTTCTTCAGTGCCTGGTTCCTGCCATGTACACAGCTTCTTCAATCCTGGCTCCTGCAGCACAGGAAGCTTCCTCAACACATGGCTCCTGCAGCATTCATGGCTTCTTCAGCATCCAGCTCCTGCAGCACTGTGGTTTCTCTAGCAATAGGATTCTGCTGCCCAGATATTTTCTGCAACACCTTGCTCCTACAGTGCACAGTTGCCAACAGCATCTGTGACAAACAGCTTTCTCCAACACCGTTTCTAGTGGTTTTACAGTGGAATGCCTCTGGCAAGATACTTCCCTGTGAATAGTTTTCCCAGCACTATAGAGGGTGGACTTCCAGCAATTTCTGCTGGTGCAGCAGCACAGTGACTTCTCTGTCATCCAGTGGGTCATGACCATGCCCTCTTCCACAAGATCTGGATCTCAGCGATGGGGGTGAGAGATGGGGAGGGCTTTTTCTTGGATGCTTTATCATACCCCTTGTCGTGGTCACTACTCCTTATACTTGACATTCCTGTATTCTTTAAAGTTCTCTTCACTTCCTACTAGCTACTCCCATGTTACTCTGATCCCCTATTATTGTTAATAACCTTTCTACTAAACTTACTAAAACCACTGTGTGGTTTCTATCTCATGATTGATATATCCAGGTTGGTGTAGGCCAGGCACGGCTCTAGAGAGAGGAGGGAACTAGTATTCACTGAGCATCTATTCTACACTAGGCCCTGTGCTGGGCGTTTCAGCCTCATTCTGTCATTTAAATCTTCACTGGAACTCTCTGTTGCAGGATACTATTATTGGCATCATTTTACAACTAAGGACACTGAGGCTCAGAAAAACAAGGGACTTTTCAAGGTCTCTCAGCTATTAAGTCAGAGTTTGGAATTCAACT
The DNA here is from genome assembly GCF_057802395.1 of Ceratotherium simum simum. Lineage (NCBI taxonomy): Eukaryota > Metazoa > Chordata > Mammalia > Perissodactyla > Rhinocerotidae > Ceratotherium > Ceratotherium simum. The sequence goes on along the minus strand of NC_141928.1, from coordinate 30,555,073 downwards.
CATATTTGTCTGGGTTAAAGCCCATACTAAATACAGCCAGGAATTTTTAGAGATTCACTTGAAATATTCTTTAGGCTTACTTCTCTAGTTAGCACGAGGTAATATCCTAGATACTTATTTATGGAGTAATGTCCTTTCTAGTTCTCATTGAAGTGGAAATTATATTCCTTAGTGACAAGATGAACCTGGTCTTTATTAGAGTTTAAGCATTCTTTACCAGCAATATTTACCACCCTCTCTTGGCGTGTCTGTAAGGACCCGTTAGGAACAGCATGGATTGAGCTATTGGTAGCTAAACTTCAGAGCTCCTGCTTCTATGTTTCCTTTTTTGACTGATCTTTCCACTCCAATTGATTTTTTTTTCAAAATTTTTGGTTTCTGCTTGATTCCCTGTTTTCTTGCACTCCTATCTTCCTTTATAACATCACAAACTTTATTTTATATGCTTTGGCCTAGTGGCGTGATTCCTTAGATGAAATAACGCATTTTCTTTCTCTAGTTCTAAAATCATCAAGGGAACCTAGTAGCATGAAAAGGAATTGTGCAATGTATTTTGAGGATCATAAATTACTCATTGGAAAGAAAATTATGGATATGGTTTTCTATTCTCTGCATATATTACATTTTTCTCAAGACCCAGCTCAAATGTTTTCTCCTATACAGTTTCTCCTAAACATTCCAAACATAGTTGGGTGGTCTCTAATTTATAACTTCACATATCCATTCTCACCAGCTAGTACAAGACCTTCATTGAACTCACCACCAATAAACACTTCCAAATGAATATTAAAATTTGGTCTCTTTTTATCTGAATGAAAATTATGTGCATAGTGTCACAGAATGTTGGACTTGAAGGAGACCTTAGATCTCATTCTTCCCATTTCATGGGTAAGCAAATGAAGCAAAGGAGGAAAGTGCCTTGCAGAAGTCCCTACGGCTGATCAGCAACAGGACTCATGACTTACACTTGTTTTCTTTCCATGGCTTTACCTGCCTCTTGATAACCTGAAGCTGGAAAGGGCTAATTGATCTTATCCTAAAGATCAATTAGTGGGAATCAAAAGTGGGAATCAAGTAATTTACTTTTCTTTTTTTTTACATATTACATTTTTCTTTGACTGCCAATGTTAATCAAGATAGTAAAAATAACCTAAAAGTCAATTAGTTATAGGTCTCACAATTGGAGATATACACACAAACATCATTTATAGTATTTAAATTATTTACAGCCTTATTTCACCTCTGCCTTTTTGATACGCAAGGATTGAGATATGTTTCTTAAATTCTTTCACTCTTATAGTAATTTTGTCAATTTTCTTCAAATTTCTAACATTTTTGTTTTATATACTGTTTTTCTTCTATTGTTATTGCAATAAAATTATTTTTTTAATATACATGTGGCAAGCATTTTTTAAAAATACACTATTTTTCCTTATAGATGGATTTCCCATATAAAACCTGCAGTTTTTAAAATATTTTCAGTAAATATCTATATTTCCCTACTTGCAGTCCCCTTTTCCATCATCTCCTAATTCTCTAAGTTCTTTCAGGTTTTGTTCAAAACTCCGCCATCCCATAAAACTTGAGGACATTATGCTAGGTGAAATAAGTCAGGGACAAAAAAGACAAACACTATCTGAATCCACTTACATGAGGTACCTAAAGCAGTCAAGTTCACACAGCAGAATGGTGGTTGGCAGGTGCTGGGGGGATGGGTGGAAGGGAGGATGGGCAGTTCTTGTTTAATGGGTATAGAGTTTCAGTTTTGTAAAATGAAAAGAGTTCAGGACATTTGTTGCACAATATTGTGAATATACTTAACACTAATGAACTGTATACTTAAAAATGGTTAAGACAGTAAATTTTATGTTATGTATATTTCACCACAATTAAAAAAAAAACAACTCCCCCATGCCAGAGTCTTTTCTGATGACTCCAATCCTGACTGCTCTCTCTCTTGTTTCTGGACCACTAATACTTCTACTCTTGTTAATCACTTTGTTTATCACCCCATTATATATTGTCATGATCCCAGCTTGTTTCAAAAAGGATGACAGCACTTGAAGACGTAAGTGAAAATCTTATTCTTTTCTTGTATCCACCATAACAGTAAGTTAAGATGGTAATTTTGATGGACACTTGCTGACAGAGATAAAACTAACATAACCAAAAAAGATTTAAAAATTCCTAGCGCCACAAGAGATTTCAGTAATTCCACTTTACATTTTAATTAATGCAATCTGGCCAGGTGTTTATGGAAAATGGCTGTAGCCAGACAAATTCGTGTTTCCTGTCTCCTATTCTGTCCAATTCAATACATATAAGATCTAAGTTTATGTATATATTTATAAATATAAAAGTTGAGAGAATATTTATATATTTAGAGAGAGTTCAATTTAAAGTGCTGAATCAGATGGTTCCCATTACTCCTCAGGAAGGTTCTGTAAACTTCACATCTGTCCAGGTGTCTGCCTGCAACAGTCTCCAGGGAATAACGGCTTCTCCTTCTTGTATACTTTCCAAATCCCATGAGTGATTTTCATTTGCACACTTTAAATTTGAACATATGGGGAAGAACATTCTAGAAAATGAATTTGCTGCTTGTCCTCTGCTGTCATTAGAAGAGGACACATTTGAAGGGGGTAGTAGTGATGCATGTTTGATAAAGGACAATACAGTCCAGTCACACACACCAAACACAATTAATAGAATATATTTTATCCTCTGCTTTGTAGCATCTCCCCTTACACAACTTTACTTAACCCACAATTTTTTGCAAACACGCAGGTGCCTTATCATCCAGGGCTTCAAACATATCAACTCTGTTCCTGGTCTTTGATATAGCCACACATGGAATCCTTGTCCCAACAGTTCTTCAAATCTCCCACTCTTTTCTCCAACATTGAAGATACCCAGGATCTTCCAAGACCCAGGGCTTCTGACACCCTCTCCAGTCAGTGGCACATGTTCAGGAGTCTCCCAAAGCTCTCAGAGAGGTAGGCACACTGGAACCTTCCCCCATAGTACCGCAAACATCCCAGCCCTTCTTGGTCCATTGTAGCAAATTCACTGATCTCCCTCAGCATCCAGTGCATCACAAATGACACTCCCTGGATTAACTCTGCAAGCACACTGGACACTGACACACTCTCACAGTGATGCAAACAAGCTCAACACGTGCCCACGGACAGCCTGAATCATCTCCAAAGAAGGCTACAAATACGAACTCATCTAGTGCTTGGGACTGACTGCCCTCGTGAATCTGGGAGGAATTTCTCTTCTATCCAGTGCTCAGGCAGTGCCAGTCTTATTCCTAACAAAGACACAAGGAGATAGAGCCCCCTTCTATGACGCTGGACACACCATGGCCTTGGTCGTCTCATGCTGCAGACTCTCAGTCTCCGCCACAATCTAGTTCTTGAGACCCTCTGCCCTAGCCATTCCTGATGCATTTGAACCTTCCCCTTCATTCTAGCACTACTTCATTTGGGGCTGCAGAAACACTGGCCTTGACCTGCTAGTCCTTCTAACTCACCAGCCTGTCTCCCAAAACGTTTTATCCTGTGCTGCCCACGTGCTGTCTCCCACCACTAGGATTTATCAGTCATTCCTGTTCAGGTGACAATATACTCAGACCTGTCTGGAGAATGGCTCTTGATTGATCTCAGAGAGTCACAGAAACCCCATACAATTTTCTCAGGGGTTGGCCTAGAGGAGATATGAAGCCTTCTTCTGGCCAAATAGATGTGAGGAGAGTGAGCTAAGAGATACCTGAAAAGATTATCCTCCTGGAAAAAAAAAAAAGGAGGTGCACAAGAAGAAGACTCCTTTGCCCTTTTCTTTCTTCCAGCTCTGGACGCTGTCATGTGAGAACACAAGGGCTGGACACTCTATGTGAGCTTGTTGAATGAATGAATGACTTCTTTTTGAGACACCACACTGATGCTAATTGATTTGGTCAGTTTTACAAATAATTTGGAACTATAATTTGTTGTAGGTAGCTAAGAGAAGATTCAATCCCAGAATTATTTTTTAGCCTTCTCTCTGGAAGAAAACAATTAGAACTAGATTGAGATGTGATTTAAGTTAAATAAAGCAGAAAGCATGAGAGAGATTAGTCACTTGGGTTATTTTCCAACATAAAACAGCCAAACATGGCCTTAAATAAATCACAGAAATCTGAGGCTTTTTGTTTCTTCATCCTTAATATTTTATTTAATTTTAATAATATATACTCAAGGTGCCTGCATTTTCACTCTCTCTCGCTCTCTCTTTTTTAATATTGCCCACAGAAAGACTTAAAAATTGAGGGAGGGTGACAGGAGCAGTTGTTAGGGAATAGGGATATGCCAAAATAAAACTGCATTTCCGAACCCATCACAGCTAAAAGTATTTGAGAAATAAAAAGATAAAAATTCAAAAGTCAAGAGGTTTTTTTTAAAAAAATTTAATTTAACCTGTTTGTTTTTCCAATTTTTGAGTCATTTAGAGCTAATAGTTGCTAAAGTCCTAGAAAACAAAGAAATCTTCAAAGATCTACGCATCATCTATGAGAGCTTTAGACCAAACTAGTTAGTGATTATACTAACTCCTGAACTTTGGTATGGTTTCTTTCCACTACTCTGCTATGGCTACCTGAGTAAATTCAAACAAAACCGCCCCATGAAAGCATTGATTAATATTTTTTTCCTATTTCAAAAGAAAATTATTTCACTTTTATTTTCCCAAGGTATTGAACTGAAGAGTGTTTCACTCTGCCCAATTGTTATCCTGTCTCCAGTTCTGTCATTTTCTGTCCAAAATCTCATACATTTTGCAGGTGCTTTTTGTAGATCTGTTCCACAGAAGAGGAACTGGACAGCTTTCAGTCACAGTTAGGTGACTTATTTGTGAATACACAGCAATAGCCAGGAAGAGAAGCAAGAGAAGAACTCTCACTTCTGCCATCTTTATCTGTGTTTATAGCTGTGCTCATGTCTTCACGCTGTAATTCCAAAGTCATGAAGTTAGGGGGACTGAGGGGAGAGAGGAGAATATCAGAATGCTATTTATTAAAGCCACGCAATTATCTTAAATTTTCCATATGCAGACCTCTATGAGCTCCTGTGGCTTAAAGTAAATTATTGATTTTGCTATAATAATTTGTAGCTCCAAGATCATCAAATTGGTGGATAACTGTTGCAATAGTCATAGATATATGCAACAAGAAACAAGCACACAAACGCATTTGCATTAGTAATATCAGTCTCAGAGTTCCTAAAGCAGATATGCCTTTTCTTGGCAAATATCTGCAGAGATATTCGTTGCAGGTGCCAACTCCAAGACCGCTGGGGAGGATGCCAGAAACGGAGCCAATGGTGAGTAATGTAGAGCTATTGCCATCTAGTGGTTAATTCAGAAATATCAGGCTCCTTTTCTCAGGTCTAACAGGAATAGAAATTTTTTACAAAGGAACAAATATTTTGCAATTTTATTCACTGCTCTGTGTATATATGGTTGGATTAAAACATTTTGTGTGTGCGTGAGGAAGATTGGCCCTGAGCTAACATCTGTGCCCATCTTCCTCTATTTTATAGGTGGAACGCCCACACAGCATGGCTCGATGAGAAGTGTGCATGTCCGCGCCCAGGATCTGAACCTGTGAACCCCAGGCCACTGAAGCAGAGTGCAATTTTCACCACTACACCACCAGGCCGGCCCCTGGATTTAAACATTTTTTGAAAGGGCTCATAGATGCGTATTTTTATATGAGAACAATTCAAACCTCTAGCCATATTGAAATTTTCATTCATTTATCAAACATTTATTGAGTATAGCCAAGCTTTGTGCTTAACACTAGGGATCTAGAGATGTGCCATCCTCAGAGCCCCTGTTTCAAGTTGTGGTTCAAAAGCTATGGCCAGGAATTCTGGATCTCACGTGTGTGACCCAGGGGCATTCTTGCATACTTTTTTGGTTCTCTCTCTCTCTCTTTGTATATTTATACAGACACATACACAACATATACCTATGTGTGATATAGTACTAGGTATTATTAGGCACACTACAAACCACTTAGAAATTATACAAAGAATATAATAAAAATTAATTAGGAATATTTAAATATTTAAATTATATTTATTAATCAAACAAAAATCTGTGTTCAAGGGCTTACTAAACTATTATAGTAACATTTTTAGCATTGTGATTGATGCAATATGCTTCATCATTTAAATAAAATTTTGGCTTGATGCTTTATGTTACAGAAACTAAAGGTCTAGTTGTACTCATTTTATTTTGATACTTGGTTTTGACTACTATTATAGTTGCAAAATATACCTCAAAAGATCTGTGGATCCAACAGAGGAGATGCATCATTCTGCACTTTCTAAATAATGATATTAATTTCTTAGTCCCATTCACAACATTTCTCATTCACTTGTATTATTAAAATTTAATAAATTCTCCTTTCCTTGATGTTAAAATCAGATTTTTTTGGAATGAGTCAAAAGGGATTTTATTTTAATATTTTCATCCAATGGTTTCAAAAACCACTGAAACGCTTCATCTCGAAGATGTTAAAATAGGTTAGAGAATTCTGTTTCAATTTTTTTAGTGTAAGATATGAAGAGTTAACGTCTGAGACTTATCATTTTTGAAAACAGTGTTGTAAAAATTTCCAAACATCCATTTTTCAACACTGTTTTCCCATAGTAGGATTAAAAATAAAAGAAAACAAAACAAAAAACAGTTACTTTTTCACTCGTTAGAATGTCACCTTTATCTTGAAAGGAGACAATAGGTGTCCTTATATTTTTGAGGATCTCTGTTAGGTGGCGTTCTACTGACAGCTACTAGTCATCACAGAAAAGGTCAGCAAATTTAGAGCACTTGTCATTTAGTGAAAAAAACCGTCGCTATTTTAGATTCTTTGCCAAAAGATAACATGGGAACGCTGTTGCACAAAACAAAAATAAAAACAATACATAAAATAGATTTATACAGTCACAGCTTATGTCATTACAAATTTTAGTATCATAAAGGTTCTACTCTTTATAATACCAAATTCATAAACACACACCACCAAGCATATGTGAATGCACTCTGCTGCAGTGTTCTTGAAGGAATGTGTGAGCATGCAGCTGTCAACCCCTATGAGTTGTAAAATTTATATTCTCCCCTCAGGCTACAGCTTATACCTTAAGTGACACATGGACCAAGTGAGGATGCCACTGCCAGTCATGTTTTATATATTATTAAAGCATACTTTCTTTTTAGCTATTAGACAAAAATGAATATAAATAGAAGTTGTAACGTTTTCTTCCCACACATCACTTCGCAGACACTTGAGGGGCCTTGAAACCTTTTCAGGTTTTGATACTCCACCCTCAGCCCTGAGGGACAAGGAACTCTCAGGGGCCTTAATGTGAGTGGACAGTTCCAAAATAGAAGCTGTTTTCTCTAGGGAAGTGGCCGTGCTTGGGCCAGACATAAGTATGTTTGGGCATTCCCCAAAGACCTCGAGGTGTCTGTGGATAGTTGGTTGGTAGTTTTGTCACGGACTAGGTGCCTCAAGAAACTCAAAGGTGGGTTTGGAAGCAATGAACTGTTTTTCCAAGTTGTTTCTTTTCCTTTTGTATGTAAAGGAGATGTAACCATCAGCCATCCTGAAACTGACCAAGCCAGGCACTCAAGGGAGATGTAAACACCAGCCATCCGGAAACTGACCAAGCCTCACCACAAGAGCTACGCCCATGACCTTTGCCTTATTTTTAATGCAAACATCACTCCAGGAGGAGCTTAGGCCTCATTATGTGGAAGCATGTTCTCCAACTGAGCCTGTGCAAGCGAATACCCGCCTCTTCCTTTTGAATATTCATTCCCCAACCAAATAAAGGTTCCGGCTCCGGGGATGCCAAGACTTTGGAAATGATTCCTGGTAGCCTCCTATTTGCTGCAAATACACTTTCCTTTGTGAGGCAACTTCCACTGGTGTAGAGTCTTATTTAACTCACCAGGAGGCGAGCCCACTTGGTTCGGTATCAGTTCGTGCTCCTCAGGAGCTAATTTCAAATCTTCTTAAGCTATTGGAAGCTTTTGTTCATGACTGGTTCAAGGGAACACAGCCCCCTCCCCAGAGAAGCCTCCTCTTAGAGAGTAGGCCGTCCCCAGATGTCTGCTTCAGGCTTCCTGGGAGTGGTGCTTTGACTTTCCTCAGCTGGACTTTCCTCATCTGGGGCATCTTGCTGTTAGACACCTTGTCTGGAAGAAGGAACTCTGCTAACTCAGACTTCTGGGCCTGCAGAGCTGCACAGGTCCCATGGCAGATTTTGAAAGAGGCTGCCGACTCAGGAGCATCAGTGGATCTGCCAGCTTTAGGGCTCTAGAAGAGCAAGAATCTTAAGAGCCCTGGAGCCCTGGACGGCTGACTGTGCCATCCCAGAGCACTGGCAGGGCAGAGGAGAAGGTCTGGGGCACCACGGCTGACAGTAGGGGAGGAGCTGGATACCAGGGCTTTTGTTGGAGCTTGGAAATGAAATCCAGCCCCTAAACTCGGGTGAGGATCCAGGCCAGGTTTTATTTCATCTTCTTCTAGTCTGGGGGACCAAAGCCAGCAAGATTATCTGAATCTAGCAGCTTTAGTGGATCAGGGACACTAGTTAAATCCCATCTCAGTGTCTAGTAGAGCCTTTCCTGGAACTAAAGCAAGCAGAAACAAAGCAGTTTCATTCAGAATTTTATTAAAAAAAAAAATACTATAGAATCAAATATTGGAAAATACCTTGTTTATAATAAATATGGCTATTCATTCAAATTATTAATCTATCCCCACAAAAGCATCACATATTTGTTCTATTTCTGTGTGAAAATGACCAAAATGGAATATTTTGATTTCTGATGACTTGGTTTATATAAAAAATAGAAGTTGGAGAATCTTGATTAAGGATGGAAAATGCATGTCATATTGCCACGTCTCCACTCTAAGCCCATGGCAGGCATTGCTACTCCCTTTATTTTGTACTTAGGCTTTTCCCAGCATGGCCAGGATGAACCTTATTCTACAAAATAAGGGTGCAGGAATTGTTATCTTATTGACTTTTTAAAATATTTTTTTATGAAAAATTTCAAACATACACAAGAAGAAAATAGCATTATGAACCCCCATGTACCCATCACTCAATGTCAAAAATTATCCACATTTACTAAGCTTGTTTCAACTCTCCAACTCCACCTCACACATATATGTATATGCTCTATTGTTTATGAACAAAAATAAATCTGACTTCAAGTTTCTAGCTAGTAGCTGTCCAGAAAAGCAATCTTTCTGAGAGTCTTCTTTCTATCCCTGCCTTCAAACGAAGATGGTGATGGGGGCTATAAAACTGTATGTTCACAGAGGCCTTTCCTGCCTTTGGGACATTCTGGAGGAGCTGATACACCTATCATCCATCCTGTACTGAACTTCAAAGTCCATGGCTCTGGAGCTTTTATGCCAGAGTCGGGCACCTGAATCTTTGCCTACGTTCCAGCGCTTGTGGTGTCTAGGGTCCAGCCTCCTAAGCTTTATCAAGCAATCATTTCCTGGGGTTCCTTCCTGCTTCCTGAATATGTCAATGGATCAGATTTCACATCTCAAACACACCACAAATTAGCAGATCACCAACCCATTTTAAATTTTGTGGTATACTGCAACTTTCACTGCTTTTATCTACTTCTCCTCACCCTGAAGTGACTGGCTTCTCTTCCCTCCTTATCATGATATCCACCGTGAATTTAAGCTTCCAAAAAGGCCATAAACAGTGATTTTTCTATCAGTAATTTTGTTTTGCTTAGAAATTACACCCAAGGGAAGGAAATGCAAAATCCTGGTTGCCTTTCGGGAACGAGAGGCAGAAAGTACACAGTATAACACATAAATACTGCTCATTCTTTTAAAAATGTTTTTATGGCTGCAAAGCACAATTTAATATTTCAAAAAATTACCTGTCACATCAGCTTTTCATGATTAAAAACAATGCCTCTATAAATGCATGGGCACATTACCACGTGTCTGATACATGTTTTACCTCTAGCCAGCCAGTAATCAGCTCTTGCAGTCAAGTTGACAACTTTTTGAAGATATCCATCATTCTGGAGGAACTAGCCAAGGAAAAGCTAGGAGGATTGCTGGCAGTAGCTGAGGCACTGAGGTAGAGTGGAAAGATTTACAATCAGAAGAGGGTCCAGCCAGCTGCTAGTCGTGTGTCTTGGCAAGTCACTTTATAACTCTGAGCCTTAGGTTCCTTATAAGATAATAATAATAATTATAATGTTGATAATAATGATAATCTATTCCATACCACCATTATAAGTATCAAATGAATGGATGTATTAAAAATCACTTTTAAAATAAAATCAGAATACTAATGTTATTATTTTTGTGAAATTTAATGTTATATTTCTTTAAATATGTCATTAAATACAGTAAAAATAAATCTTTTGAAATCTCAGAAATTGTGGGATTTATTCATTCTGATTAAAGTTTGCTTATATTTCAGAATATATTAAAAATCTATTGAGTTTTGGCGAGCACACGCAAGTGGTCAGTATATATAAGTGGAGAGTGTCTGAACTGGTTGGGTGCTAGAGACGAGCATTAAGATCCATGCATTTTTACCTAGGTCATTGTCATGGACTGAATATTTCTGTTCTGCAAAATTCCTATGTAGAAATCTAACCCCTAATGTTCAGTATTTGGAGGTGGGGTCTTTGGAAGGTAACTGGGTCTTGAGGGTAGAGCTCTCATAAATGAGATTAGTGCTCTCATAAGAAGAAGCCAGAGAGCTAGCTCTCTTTCTCTCTGCCATGTGAGAAGACAGCAAGAAGTCAGCCATCTGCAACCAGGAAGAGATTCTCTCTAGAACCTGACCATACTGGCACCCTGATCTGACTTCCAGCCTCCAAAACTGTGAGAAGTAAATTTCTGTTCTTTATAAGCCACCCGATGTATGGTACTTTGTTCTAGCAGCCTGAACTGACTAAGCCAGTCACCTTGTTGTTGCCAGGTAATGACTTTAGCATATGAAGAAAGACTTTCCATCATAGTATTTACTACATCAAAGCAGTTGACAGAAGTTAGGTCTTTCTTATTATGCCATTGTGAAATTGAAGATTTGCATGTCTGGCTCTGTTAGACTCTAAGCTTCTAGAAGTCAAAGTCAAGCCTTCAAGGTGCTGATTAAGAAGACGGAATCAGATAGACCTGAGTTTAAATTCAAGCTCTGACTTTCTAACTTGGGGCAAGTTACTTGAAGTCACTAAGCCTCGATCTGTAAAAAGGACTCCCTAAGTCAGGGTTGCTGTGAGGATTAAATGATAAAAATAAATGTAAAGCTTGACACATAGCTAATACTCAACAAATAGAGCCATTATTGTTTTAGTACATTGTACTACAGTTGTACAGTACTACAACAGTACTGCATGTTGATTTACTTGCCTAGCCCCCTAATCAAACTAAAAATTCGAATGCAGGGCCATGTCCTAGGCCCTCTCCCATTTCATTCTATATTTTCCCCAACAGATGAGTGTTTCTCAGTATAGTGTCTGTAGACCACTAAGATTCTCCATTCATCTAATAAAGAGAACTCCCTTTCCCTACCTAGATTCTGAACAATGTGAGAAATAAAACAAATAATAAAATCAGAGGCCAACATATTACCTATGTTTTTGAAGAAGCTAAGTTGGAAAATGCACTTTGTGGAAGAACCAAATACACTCACTAAGACAACTCCAGGCTTAGAAAAATTTATCCACCCAACTCAGGCAGCACTGGACTAGGCAACAGGGAGGCCTGAACAAATGAGATAAGAATAAAAGGACAACTCATGCTGCCCATGGGCAGGCTCATTCCCAAGCCCAGCAAAGAGAGCTGCACTGGAGGAGGCCTGGGCGTCCAGAGTCTGGGGGCAAGATGTGAGGCATCTGAGAACTAGAGGTCAACCCTGTGGAAGACAGCTGGACTTGCATGTTTTAAAGGATTCGCAACCAACAGCACAATCTGAAGTGCTGGGTAGACTCTCCAGAGAGTCTTGGGATGCCTGTCAGAACCCAGGATCTAAGCGGGAAATATTAAGTGTTTAGCTGGGAGAGACGTCATTCACTTCAGGGAACTGCAGGTAAGAGGTTCCCAGCAAGTTTCCAAGAAACTCACAAAGGACTCAATTAGAAGAAGAAGAAACATTTGGACATCTGCCGTACTCAGAGGGTACCAACACCAGATTATGACTGTATCATATGGGCAAACCTTCCCTCTCTCCTAGTTCCCCTGTTCCAACACTAGAGGACTCAAAAGAAGCATAGTGAATGGGAGAGAAGGAGTAGAAGAGAAAGAATAGGAAATGGAGACGAAACCAGCATCGCCTGTATTTTCCCATTGCAGAATCTCCAGCCTGAAGAAGGGCCAAGCTGGGGAATGGAAGAAGCTTCACAGTGGATGAAACACTGAAGCTTCAATGTTAGCCTGGATTTTTTAACAGTGGGAAATAGAACTATTTGTTATTAACTAAAAGATGTGGAACATGCCCGAGATTTCATCCAGGGATGAGGAGAAATGTTTCCAGAGAGCAGGTTGAGAGGGGCAATTAACTACAGAGACTGATTTTCTCATAAACCATTTTCCTGTATTTATTTTACATGGAGATTTATAAGGATGTTGTGAGAGGGAAAGTCTCTCTTTTTGGAGATTGTGATGTTAAGAACTATAAGCACAGAGTGGCTAAAAGCCATTTTTTCCTGAGAATAAAGCCAAACCGAGAAAAGCAGAACCAAGAGACTGAAGAGAGAGAGAGATTGACTTATTGTTGATAACGTTGTCTAAATTCTTAATTCAGCCAGTCTTAATATGAAATCTCCTCTGGTATTTCCCAGTTTATGTAAGCCAACACATTCATTTTTCCATTTAAGCTAGTTCCAAACTTTTTTCTTTTAATTAATATCAAAAAGAATTCTGCCTAATAATGCATAATTATTTAGAAAAGCAATTAAAACCATATGTACCACATATACTACAATTAGATAAAATCACTGATATTTAAGTTCTTATGTTTTGCGCTATTCATATATAATAATAGATAATATGTGCTGAGTGCTTAAGTATCAAGCACTGCTCTAAAACCTTTACATGAATTAACTCCTTTAATTACCACAATGACCTATGAAGTTACTATCTAGTATGATCCTCAGTTTATTAATGCAGAAACTGAGAGTTGTCCATGGTTGCACAGCTTGTAGGTAGGGGAGCTAGGATTCAAACCCGGGTAGTTCAGCTCCAGAGCCCACTCCTAATGTCAACTCAGGGTCAGAAGAAAAGAGGATAATGTGAATGTGACCAAATCGTGCATATTTCTCAATATGCTATGCAAAGAAATGCTTTATGCACATAAGAAGGCAGATTGTTATAAAGGCATGCAAATGAGCAAAATGAGACACTAGATGAAACATTTCTGATAATGATCTGGCGTCATTTTAAGATTCCAAGTGATTTACTTAAATTGTGTTTTTCATCGAAATGGGCAGAATCTTTTTTTTTTTTTTTGGTGAGGAAGATCAGCCCTGAGCTAACATCCATGCTAATCCTCCTCTTTTTGCTGAGGAAGACTGGCTCTGAGCTAACATCTATTGCCAATCTTCCTCCTTTTTTTTTTCCCCCCAAAGCCCCAGTAGATAGTTGTATGTCATAGTTGCACATCCTTCTAGTTGCTGCTATATGTGGGACGCGGCCTCAGCATGGCTGGAGAAGCTGTGCGTCGGTGCGTGCCCGGGATCCGAACCCAGGCTGCCAGTAGCGGAGCGTGCGCACTTAACCGCTAAGCCACGGGGCCGGCCCTGAAATGGGCAGAATCTTGAACAGTCTGAATCTATGACACCACGCTAAAACATCACAATTTTTCAAGTGAAAGATAGTAAGTTTTTATAGGAAAACTAAATCATGTTGCAGATTGCTTGACTGCTGAGTTTTACTTGTTCACGATACCTGATGGCTTTTTCACCTGCTGAAGAAGGAAACTGTTGGTATACATTATTGGGCATGTTTAATCAAAACCTGAAGGAATGCTTTAAAGAGATGAATGAAACAAAGAGTGGATAAAGACCCATTCACTTGTATCTTTCATGTTGAGACATTCGACTTTTCAGCTTTTGAAGGTGATGTTACAGAGTGTCTTGTAGTTACTAAAAAATCTGTCTGTAAATTTTGGTTCCATTTTAAATCTGAATCTCCAGAACCATAAAACAGATACACTGAACACTATTGTCCATTCCTGGTGACTAAAATTTAAATTTTCTAATTTAATAGAAAAAGGGATTGAAAAGAACATATCGCCTGAATATGACCCCAATTGTCAACTATAGCCATTCATTATTAAACCAGATATAAAAACCTTGGTGAAAGATTTCAAATAATTTCATCTCTCTCAATGATCTGAAATAATCATCATAATTATCAATTTTTACATATTCGGTATTAGTTGTATTCTTGTTTTAGATGTTGATGAATCTTCTTTAAATGTACTTTAAATTGGTGACCTAAAGTTGCCAAAAATTTGAGAAACGCTGTTCCATGTAATTGCAAAAATTCCTGTGACTGTAAATGGCATACATGATTGTATCTCCCTGGTGTTTTAGTGGAAGACGTGGCCAAAAATCAGTAGAGACTACTTTCTCCCTCTCAGGGGCCTAATTACATAATAGATTCTTTTTATAATCAGTGAGTGAAATGTTCAGAACTTAGAGACAGACATCAGTCTGAGTGGTTTCTCAACAAAGTCCCTATTTTCTACTCAACAGTAAGTAGCAATCAGCTTATCACCCACTCTGATTTCACTGCATTCTGATGATGAAGACTTTCTACTCCAAGTTTCAAAAATCTGAGCAAAACTGGAGAACATGCTTCCTGATCAATCACACAGCCCCCAGCTATCTTTTGAGGGGATAGGTAAACAAGGTTCATTGGCAGTTAAGCTACATAGACACAACCTTGTCATTTCTTTCTTCCATGAGGTGACTTTCCTTCATTTACACCCAATGACAACAATGACATCGTTGGGGATGTAGAGGCGGCTGATTCTGTCTCTAATGGAGCTATTATAAAGTAGCAATCATGCAAAAATATTCATGACATCATGAAAAATATATAAGGAAACTTACATGTTCTCATTTTATTTCTTAGTCAGTGAACACACTCTGTATTTTTAATTCTTTTAAATTTGGTGAGATGTGTTTTATGGCCAGGTTATGATCTATTTGGTGTAAGTTCCACGGGCACTTGAAACAAATGTATATTCAGTTTTGTTGAGTGGAGTCTCCTATAAGTGTCAATTATCAATTGCATACTGTTGGTTAACATTGTTATTTAGTTCTTCTATAACCTCCTTGATTTTCTGTCTATATGATCTATCAGTTTTTGATAAAGGAATGTTGAAATCTCCAACTATAATTGTGGATTTGTCTATTTTCCCTTTCAGTTCTATCAATTTTTTCTTGATATATTTTGCAGCTCTGCTGTTTGATGCATTCAGGATTGCTAAATCTTCTTAGTGGATTAACTCTTTTATTATATAATATCCCTTTCTGTCTGTGGTAATTTTCTTTGCTCAGAAGTCAATTAATATAGCCATTCCTGCTTTCCTTTGCTTAATGTTTGCACGATACATCTTTTTCCATCCTTTTATTTTCGGTCTGCCTATATTGTTATATTTGAAGTGAATGTCTTATAGAGAGCATGTAGTTGGGACATGTTACTTAATTCACACTGATAATTTCCGTCTTTTAATTGATGTGTTTAAATCATTTGCATTTAATGTAACTATTGATATGTTGAGACTTGTCTGCCATTTTATTTTTGTTTGTTTTAAGTTTCTTTGTTCCTTTTGTCCTGCCTTTCTGTGGGATAATTAAACAACTTTTTGAATTCCATTTTGATTTATCTCTAGTATTTTTTAGTGTATCTCTTTGTATAGCTATTTGGGTTATTGTTCTAGATATTATATTACTTATGCATAACCTATCACAATCTACTGGTATCATCATTTAACCCTTCAAGTGATATGTAAAAACCTTACCTCCCTTTACATCCCTTTACCCTCCTCTGCTTATGATGTAATTCTCTTAAATATTTCCTCTACACATGCATTTAGAACCACGTAAGACAGAGTATAATATCTGTTTCCACTGTCAAACATAAGTTATAAAACCCAAGAGGAGAAAGAAAGTCTATCATATTTACCCATATTTTTGCTCACTGTGTTCTTTTTCTCTTCGTGATGTTCCAAGGTCTCTTTTTTTTTAAATCATTTCCTTCAGAGAACTTGCTTTAGCCATTCTTTAAGGTAGGTCTGCTGGTGACACATTCTCCTGGTTTTCTTTCATCTGAGAATGTCTTGATTTCTCCTTCATTTCTGAAAGATGTTTGCATTGGATATAGTATAGTGGGTTGACAATTCTTTTCTTTCTGGACTTGGTGCATTTTTTTCTCACTGCTTTTAAGCTTTTTCTTTAGTTTTTCAGACGATTGACTATGATGCATTTAGTGTGAATTTCTTTGAGTTTATGCTGTTTGAAGTTCATTCAGCTCTTGAATCTGCAGGTTATGTCTTTTGCCAAGTTTGGAAAGTTTAAAGCTGTTATTCATTTGAGTACTTTTCCCACCCTGCCCTCTTTCTCCTCTCTTCTTGGATTCTGAGACAAATGTTAGATTTTTGGTTATATTTGATTTTTTTTCAGTCTATTTTCTCTCTGTTGTTCAAACTGGGTAATTTCAATTGTTACATCATCCAGTTCATTGATTTTTTTTCCTCTTTCCCCTCCATATTGTTGAGCCCATCACTGAGTTTTATATTTCAGTTATTAAGTTTTTCAGTTTTAAAATCTTCATTTGGTCTTTATATTTTTTGCTACTTCTCAGATATTTTCTATGTCTTTTCTGGTACTTTCTTTTATTTTATTTGTTTCAAGCACGATCACAATTGCTCTCATTTGCCTTTAATCTATTTTTAGTATTTTCAGGTTTAGGGTGGATTTAATTTTTTTATGCTAGCTCCAACTCACTCTCAGTGTCTAACATTTTTCCTGGTCTACCTTTGCTAGCCTTACAGCCCTATAGCAGGCCGGGTCAGGCAGACACCAGTGAATGGATGGTACTAATATCTGTTGATTTTTCTCATTTCCTCACAGTTATTTTGAAATTTCAGCTTTCTCTGTCTTTAAGTAATGCTTAGGGTATGACTTTGCGTGATGTGAGGTTACTTTATACATTTTGTGGAAGAGGTCTTGGGATGTTATTTAATACACTGACTTCATTGTCTACAGCTACCTGGAAGACCAGTTTACTTATTAACTAAAAAATGTATAATTTTGATTTCCTTAAACTATTATATTCTTACTTCTAGATTCCCTGGATGATCAGATGTTTACTCACTTAGGAAATACTTGTGTCATTCAAATTTGGGGATAAACTTTGCAAGTAATTTTGGTTTGCCTTCCCAGATTATGCTGAGGTTTCCTAATGAATAGGAATATTGGCTATGACGTGACCAGATTCTTATCAGCGACAATGATGTGGGATACTTAACTCAAATTAAAATCAGTAATAGGAATGTTGTAACTTACAGAGGGAGGTGGTGACAGAGTCTTTGTCTCTAGATTTGAGTCATATCATTGCCTACTTTTCAAGTCACTAGAATTTCAGCTCCTACTCAGGTAAAGACATTATTTGATTGAATCATCTGGTCTATTAATCAGTGCTCTATTCTATTTCGAATTCTCATCACAGTCTTCTAACTTAAATGCTAGTACATTCGCTTCATGGTAACAATACGAGCTTGATAATACAAAGGAATAAAATATTTTTTATACAATTAAATATAAGTAAGTAAGAAATGTGTAGGAACACTATGTAAGAAATGTCAGAATTCTCATCAAAATTATAAAGTATTTCAGGGAGTCCCTGTATGTGAAAAATGGATTTCATAAAGGTTACAACTCTCCCTTAAGTAATTTTGGTTTCATCACAGTATCAATATTCAAAATTGTGTATAGATACATTTGAGAATGGCTGAAATAGTTCTGAGAGGAAAAGCAGACTTAAATAGGCAAGTCAACATTTTTGGAAGACTAATAAGTGAGACTTGCACTACCAAATATTTTAAAACATTATAAATATATAATCCTAAAAAGTGGGCTCCCAGAACAAAAAGTAACAGTCAGAAAAATGGAAGAGAAATTACTTGAAAAAGTATAAATTAAATAAATTAAAAATAAAAATAATATAAATAAAATAATGGAAATAATCAAGATTATAAATACCAGCTGGTGTGGAGAATTAAATGTAAGAGTTAAAAGCACATTAGATTGACAAAAATTGAGTTGATTTTAATATAAATTAAGATTGTCTTAATTTCAGTACATCAACAAATAAATCTGAGATAAAAATGGGTTTGTCACTTTTTTTCCGTTAAACAGACTACATAAAATTCTATAATCTTCAGCATGGTTTAGCTCAATATTATTCTTGTCTCTCTCTGCACATACATCACTGCATGTAAGTGAAAAAACACATCAAGAAATACAGTACACTATTAGTCTTCTCTTTCTTCTTCCTGCCATACTGTATTCTGGGAGTCTGTTTCTTTGAACGGATGGACAACGAGAGGTGTTGATGGGGAATAGAGGAGAGTAGCATGTGGCCCTGGTTCTAGCTGTGAAGAGGGCACACCCACAGGGTAAATCTATAGTTCAGGTTGTTTTAATCCAAAGTCTCCAAGTTGAAAGGAATAAAACTATATTTTATACCGATTTTCTATTCTCCTCAATCCCCCCTTCCTCTCACCAGGACCAGGATTCAATACATAGGTCATAATTGTGTTTCTCAATCCAGTTTTATCTACTTCTGGTGGTTCCTGGAAACTCCTCTGGATCGCTTTCCAAAGGTCGACACATATCCTTAGTTCTCAGAATGACTTTTAGGTGTTATCTTTAACTGTCTCCATGGGTATTTTAATGGAAAAGGTAGTGATATCTTTAAAATACAAACTCCAACTTAATTTCTGTTTAAAACTCTTATTAGAACTCTTAAATAAAAGAAAAATTCTCAAATGACCTGACCTTGCTTATTCATTATTCCTATCCTAAGTCAGATGAACACCAGCCTTTTAATTTGCATTGCTGTATTGTTCTTTTTTGATCTCTATCATCGTGTCAGTCATTATGCAACGGTTTCCATGCTATTAAGTTCACGGAACAGAACAAAAGAATGACCTCATAGCCATTTCTTATTTTTCTCACATTCTTAGTATCGTCCGATAGCCTTCAGAACTGTATGCCCTTGACATACTTTAATACTAAGGTAAATTTTAATGAGCAATTAATCATTTTTGCTCAGCTCCCCATTTGCCCTGCACATTAATTTCATGTCAAGAATTTGCGCATAGTATCTCTACTTAAAACCTCATCTTTCTTCTCTCTTTCATTATTTTTGGCCTTGATCAAAATCTAAAGTTATACAATAGTCAAATAGTTGAGATAAACAGTTCCAAAAAAATAAAAAACACACAAGCCAAAAACCTTCATTCAATGGCTTAGCTTGTCTGACATCATGCTGCTAGTAATAAACTTTTCCTTCTAAGTGGTTTGTTTTTACCTTTTAAACTAAATTCAACAAACCAGACAGGTGGACTGGCATTATAACATAGTGGCAAAAAAAAATGCATTAGAGCCAGATAGATAAGAATTGAAATCTTGCCTCTGTTACTTCATTTAAACCTCTGTTATCTCCAAATTTCAGTTTCCTCATGTGATATGGAATTGTTGTGAGAATAAACTTAATTATGTGTGCCAACTACCTAACACAACACTGCCTCCTTTTCCTTCTTCTCAATGCAGAGTTAGTTTGTATAGTACATTTGGGGAAGGTAACTATTAATGTGCCTGCCCTGTCTATGTCTACATTAGAAATTACAGATAATTTCTAATCTAATTATTGTAAATATGCCGAGATTGGGTACAAGGCTTGCTGGAACTTTATCCCATGAATAGATGGGGAGAAAGACAAAGCAGGGACCAGAAAGAAGCTAGAGGTACGGGACATTCATGAAACCATAGTGGTTAACTTATTTAAAGTCCAATTCAAGTATTCAATGTAGATGCAGAAGTGGTTAGGGGTAAGGCCAACGTTGACATCTAAAGGCATTCAGACCAGAAGATGAAGTGGATAATCACTAACCTTTGTTGTATACCTTCTAAGTATGTGCCAGTCATAGTTCTAAGCATAGCAGCTTAGGTAGCAGTATGATTTGGGTAGCAATCATCAATTGAATCACAGCAGGCTACAGCTATATGCTTTCTGCTATTAGGTCCCTTCAAAGCAAGAGGCTAGCTAGTGAGTTGACCCAAGAGAGGCAATTTAGTAGCCCAGGGAGAGTGCCAGCAAGAATATAGTAGGATGTGATGTGTGTTGGGTCACAGATGGCATCTGTTTCAACAGGGTAAAGGAAAGCCAGGTTTGAGGAGGCAGGAGGATAGCCGAAATACAGCAAATGTAGGTTCACCCAGAGATGTGGATACTGAATCCATGACAGCAGGCTTAACTCCAATCCTCCTCCATTAGAGAACCATCATTTAAAGTCTTCGTCAACTCATGAACTGTTGTAAATTTATTGTTTGCCCCGCTCAATGCTGAGAACTGAATAATAGTAAGTTAGCAAATGGAGTCAGTCCCTTCACGGGGAGTAGATAGAGAAAATAGAGTCCCACAGACACAGGCAATAAAAAAATGATTAATGTGGGTCAGAAATATGCAGATGTCATAATATTATACACCAATTGTGTAAAATTTAATCTATCCCATTTTGACTAGGGGCTGGACATACAATCAGGTGCAGTATATTCTTGTTTTTTCCTGTATTTCATATTTGAGGGGCAAAACAACATAACCACATTAGTGGATTATAACACTGTGGTTATAATCCTTTAACTCACTCATGACCCTGTCACAGTGCCCCCAACAGTGAACTACTTATGACCTGCCTCAGAATCACTTGGGAATGCTTTTTTTTTTGTGAGGAAATTCAGCCCTGAGCGAACATCTGATGCCAATCTGCCTCTACTTTATATGGGACGCCGCCACAGCATGGCTTGACAAGTGGTGCATTGGTGCGCGCCCGGGATCCGAACCTGGGAAGCCTGGGCCGCCGAAGTGGAGCGCGCGCACTTAACCGCTGCGCCACCGGGCCGCCCCCGGGAATACTTTTTTAACCTGTAAGTTCTGAAGTCCCTCTTCAGAGTAATTGAATACAATCTCATAGGGTGGGCCTGGGAACGCGAATTTTTAAGAAGTATTTCAGATGATTCATTTGCACACTTTAGTTGGAGAACCACTGTTTGATCACCTCTGTGAATCAAACTGTTTTCATTTTCACTGCTCCTTTCCAGACTTGGCACCCAAATATATGTTATTTTTATAGTGTTTTAACCTTAGTATAGATACACATTTATACTCAGCTTAAAAGATTCATAAGAATATTCTTGTTACTACAGCCTTTGTAATAGTCATTTTTAATGGCTATACATTATTTTATTGTGATACAGAGCATATTATGCTACTCAGTTAATCATTTGTAATTCTTTTGTTCCAGATATTCTTCCTTATCTGCTTTCAGATTATTTAAGTATGATAAAGTCCCAGGAAAGAGGCTAACTGGGTCAAAGATTTGGCCCCAATTTTTTTAACAACCAGAATCAAATATGAGCACGATTTCCATGACAGCCAGCAGTTTTAATTTCACAATCATAAAATGAAGCATAAAATCTAAAGCATTTTAGGATGAAAGACATTTGGCTAGAAGTAGAGAGGGATGGATCTGGGGAGAACAGGTGACATACATAACTTGAAAACTATATCATAAAAGAGAAGTTTTTATAGATGTCTATGCACAGAGAGAACAGAACTACTTTCCAGTTGTAAATGAAGCATAAATGAAACCTCAGGGATAGCGCCACTTCCTAGAAGTCATTTGTAACAGGATTCCTTACTCCACCAAGAGACTATGTCCCATATTTTTATAACCTTGTAAAATAACCTGCTTCCTGCAGGATTCTAACCAGTGTTCTCGCTTCTGGTCTTGACCACATTGGACCTCTCCCCGAATTGTAGGCAGTATCATCTTTCTTACTCCTATGATCGTCTTTGACCATCATCCCACTGTCCTTTATGTAAAATTCACACATGTTAATGCATCTCTTCTTGGTCAGGCCACTCTAGTTTCAACCCTCCGATATTCATTTGGAGCTTATTATATAGAAGGCTTTGTGTTAGATCCTTTCTCCTGTATACTTACTCTTTAGCTTTATTAAACATCTCTAATTTACCCTTCCAATTTATTTTGATAAATGTGGAACAGCAATCCTTTTTCAAGAATTATAATCCTAACTTTTCCTTCTTGTCATTTGTACTTTTAAGCTAGTTATAATTTTAGTTTTGAGAAGTTTTCAAATATTCATAAACAAATCTTTCAATTTTCTCCATTGATGTGTTCCTTTACTTTTTTTGAGATTAGAAAGACATTCGTCAAATGAAAATAAGATAAATATTTATCTATATTTTATTATATTAAATTTGGTTCTCAGTTTTTTTCACTCAATGCTGTAACCTCTCTGGAACTTTTTTGACAGCAAGATATGAGAAAGTGATCTAAATTTTATTTCCAAAATTTTAATGAAATGTACCAGCACATTTCTTATATAATTTGTTTCTTCTTCATATTTTAAAATGCCACTTCTATATTCTCCCAGCTGCTTATGGCAAAATTCAGATTTCATTCTAAATGGTTTCTTTTCACCCAGTATCTTTCCAAAAATCCTCACCCAATCCATAACCAAGTCCTGTTGTTTCTACATCACTTTATCTCCTCCAATACCACTTGGCCCAAGTTATCATCATTTCTCATCTGACAATTGCAAAAGCCTCCTAACTGGTTTCCTATCACTTTCTTGCAAGTCTCCAATGAGTTCGCCATAGATCTGTCAAAGTGATCTTTAAAAAATGTAAGTCAAATCATGTTATCTCTCCTCCCCACTTAAAGCTCTTCAATAGCTTCAAATTGATCTTGGAATCAAAATCCAGATTCAGTACCAGGGTATACAAGGATGACGCGTACCGTGACCTGGCTCTTCAAACCCATTTTAAAATATATTTTCCACTTTTCCTTCTCTACTCCTATTTACTCATTTCCTTTCTGTTCCTAAACATGTGAAGCCCTTTCTAAACTCTTGGCCTTTGCATTTGTCCTTCCTTCTTTCTGAAATGCTTATCCACCAGTTCTTTACATGGCTGGCTCATGATCTTGCTCAACCCCAAGATACTTTCCTTAATTGCACTGTATAATGTAGCCTCCCCTCTCTGTTTCATTGCCTAGTTTATTCCTTTTTAAAGACTAATCACAGTCGCTCATCTTGTTTGTATAATGATTTATTTATTTATTATCTATCTCCAAGAGGTCAAAGTATCTGTCTTATTTAGTCTTGCATCCCAACTATTTATATTTTGCTAAGTTTATTTTTATATGACCTCTTGATTTTTATCCAATTTGGTTTTGGTATCCATTGAGTTGATCATATAATTTATTTCTCTTTTAATCTGTTCGTATAATATATCACATGAATCAATTTTCTAATACTTAATCAAGCTTGAATTAATGGAATAAACCAAATTTAGTCAGCATATAGCAACTTATTTTTTGTCTATGGATATGCTTTATTAATATTTTGTTTGTAATTTTTGGTATCTGTGTCAATAACTAAGATTTAACTGTGGTTTTCTTTCTCATACTGACCCTGTTAATTTTTGATATACAGATTATTCTAGATTAATAAAATGAAGAGGGGAAGGAAGAGTTATCTCCTTTGTAATAATATGCAGTGGTTGGGATAAAAGACATTTTTGTATGCTTGTTAGAACTCATGAGCTAAAATCTGGGCATGAAGGTTTTTTTTTTTGGTAGAAAGATTGTATACGTATTTTTAAGTCAAAATATATATGTATATATGTTGATTTTTAAATATGTATGTATGTATAATTCTGGATATGATGGAGTAGCCTGAAGGAGATCAATGTCCGTACTGAGAATAGCTTGAAAATTTGGGTTTAAAAAAAAAATCAATATATTAGTACACTGTCGAGGCAGTCAAGACTTAATGGGTCAAGGGTATGGAGAGAAGAGAAGTTCATTATGGTGAACTCAACACACCAAATGCATATTATGTCTTTCCTATGTCCAAATTATTGCAAGTGTCTATATTAGTGCAGTCTACCTTAATAATGTTGAGATTAGAGTTTGATGTCCAAATCAAGCTGCTAACTGCTTTCTTCTACAGGATTCTGGCTGATAAATTATACATATACCAAGATATGAGCTAAATAGGGCAAAGAAACTGTTTTACAACCACCAGTACATAACTTCTTAGTAAAATTAGATTAGATAATATAGTGAGAACCAAAAGCCACTTCCTAAACTGGCTCCCTTTCTCCAAGTTTCCAAGCTCTTCCTAACCTCTTCTTCCATTTTTGACAACTTCCTGAGAGCCCACGCATCTCTCAAGAAATCCTATGGTATCCAGAAGGAGGGTTCACCGTCCCTGGATTTACCGCTCTTCATCACGCATTTCTCCAAGGCAGAGTCCTGCTGTTGGAGAAGCCTCCTCGAACCTTAATAAGATCATCAATGAGGCCCTTTAACACCCAAGACCCACAGAATAGTCAGAGGATGGGGTTTGAAATAGGAGCTATAGAGCTTCAAGTCTCATGGTCTATGAGACTGTGGTGCCGCTGTGACACTCGGTATGTTGTGCACACACGAATGTTTTCTTAACCATTGCCCCATTAGATCAAATCACTGTGTTCCCATTTTCAGTCTAGTCAAAATCACTATTGAAGAAGAAAATACATCTTTAACTAACTTGTTCTTTGCAAGATGCTTCATCCTTCTTTAGTCATAACTAAACCCATCATTGTGCAGAATAGATAGGAAACTTTTCTTTCTCTACCTGGGAGATTACTAAAGTTATTAAGCAGGAGGTCTCATTATCTTAATAGGAGCTTAACATCAGTTATTCTGATAAGGTGCCATTTAAACTAGTCTGTTTATTTCAATCTAAATCTAGATGGGATAAGAATAAGTGGTAGCTGAATTTTCTCTTCAGTTGCATTAATTACAAAATATTTACTAAATTAGTCATATTATTATTAGATTATAGAGTTTTGGTAAATCAAGCTCCAAGCTCTAGATAACAAAGATGTTCTGTACAATATTTCACTCTTCTTTTCCTGAACTTCATAAATAAAATTAATCTTTCTTGTCTTAACCCTAACTTCCATAGATATTTAAAAAATTTTAATGATAGACAGACCTGATTTGCTCAACACATTTTGAGTACTTCTTTATCTTCAGAACTTCGATAAATGCTTTTACATACATCCCTTGTTTAATTCTTACAACATCCTATGAGATAAGAGATCGTAGCCTCATTTTACAGATGTGAAAACAGGTTGGGGGATAAAACTTCAGGTTTTACTTTTCTACAAAGCCCAGCCAACTCACCAGAGTAGGCAAGTAAAGAGAGATTAAGAACAGTCACCTGTCATAATTTGTGTATGTGCATTTAACTGGAACATCTTACTTTGTTTCTTTGAGAAGAGGTATATGAGGTCAAGTTTTTCCATCTACTTCCCGTTCACCAAAACACAGAGCCAAAGGAGCAGAAGTGACTATAGAGATGGAATGATTTGAGGGTCTCAAGAAATCTCCTTCTCTTCATAAACTACCAGTTTGTTGTATGTTCTTCAGGTGAGTAGATTTTGGAGATTTTCTGCTGGCTCCTAATGTTTTGATTTTACTCAGTGAGAGATTTCATGTGCATCACCTTCTCTCCAGAAGTGTATTTCTATTTCTTTTCATTTGTAATTAGAAAACCATTTGGTTTGCAAAACGTTTAAATCCATGAAAAAAAGGCAGCATTTTTTACAGATGTTGTTACAGAGGACTTAGATGTCTATGTGTGTGTGTGCGTTTAAGATGATCTTCTATAATTGTTTTGCCCTCGGAGCACTACTTAGCCAACAAGAGGTCACTTCTAGTCCTAAACGCATCCTTAAAGAGCTAAGCTTAATTATCTTATAATTGTGTGGGAAACCCAAGCAGAGTTTATCGTTTACTGTTGCAGAAACAGCAGGATGATGCTAAGTCTCTGCAGGATGCACTGCAGATCACAAATTTTCTTCAAATTGCTTGGCAAATTGTGGTGAGGGAAAGAGAGACAGACAACTATACTGTGCACTGGAGTTAAAAATGTTTATTTCTTTTACTTGTTTTTATACATATAAGTATGCATTGTCTTATTTTTAATTTTCATGAGTACTTTAATAAAAGAACATCATTAAAGCAATGCAGCAAAAAGAACTTGGGGATTTAGAGGAATTTGTCTCTGGGCAAAATCCCAGGGAGCCATGGGAAATTGTCTTTCACATTTAACTTAGATTTAAAAACATGGTTTATGGAGAAACTCACTAAGACAAAACATCTCATTAACTGGGCATCCAATGAGATTGAATCATGGCTTCCTAATATAGATATAAGTACAGATTGACTCAATTGCCAATTTGAAGATCTGTGGTGCTATTATTTCTGCTGTTGAATTTAACTGGGGTCAATTAGGTCCCAAAAGTTGTATCCCAAAGAGCACAAGTATAGTCAGCGATGAAACCTACATTTCTAATTCCATTTAGAAAACTATTTTATAAACCTTTCCTATGTGCCAGGAATCTGGCTGTATTCTGTTAGCGGTACTCATTATTTTCCCTTTCACAACCCCTTGTTATCTGCCATCTAGATGGCACTATCCTACATCATCTACTTCCCAACCATCTAATATTGAAGCAATATTTATTGAGTGCATAATAAATACTATGTCCCAAGACATTCATTTTCTCACTTAATAATTACCAACAACCAGTACATAATATTATCCCCCTTTTAAAAATGAGAAAATTGAGACTCAAAAGCTTAAGACTATGGAGTCACAAGTTGGAAGCGGAGGGATGTAGTCTCTTTCCCCAGAAATCTTCCAATCATAGCATATACTCAGCTCCTTAACATCCCTCCTTAATTTGGAACATACTCTCTCTGACAAAAAATTCTTCCTTAGATACCTTCTCCTGACACCTTCAATCAGTTTATTACTGTGTTTATTTAATTGCCTTCTCCTATCTCATTCCATTTACACCGATACCTATAAGGCAAAATTAAATCCATCATATTGATCCACTCAGATCTGCTCTATTTTCTGTTTTTCTGAAGTGCTTGATATTTTCGGTAACTTTCATTAAGAAAATATGTTTTATTTTTCCAAAATATTTACCATGGGTTTTATTGTGTATATACACAATGAGTATCCCTAATAATGTGTGAATAATATGTGGAGTACATATATTTAATATGAAAACAATTTTGTATTTTGCATAACATTTCCCAGCAATCTCTTCTGCAGCTGCCTTATACTCTAGTACTTAGATTATTGAAATAGTGTTCTGATTGATCTCTATTGCCTCCAGTGTTTCTCAATTCCAAGCCAGACTACTTGAAACTAGCAGATTAATTTTCCTGAAATACAACACTGATGCCATAACCCTGTAGTTCAGATACTTTTGATGGCTCCAAATTGGTTACTGGATAAATTGCAAAATCAGTATCTTGCCTTTTAATGATCTATACATTTAAGCTCCAATTTTCTTTTTAAACCTCATTTTGTACCACTTTTCTTGATGCGCTCTATGTTTCAACCAGACATAGTCGATTTCTCCATAAGTACAAAATAAATACTAAGCATGTTGATGCCATTCACATTTTAGAAATATCCTTAATACTTATCCCTTGATAAATTTCTCACATCTTGATCACACTCACCCAGCTAAATGACCAAATTGTCTGTGGAGTGTACTTTTCTTATCTAGAAAAGACCTTTCCCACCCCTCAATTTCCATAGCATTGTCTGCATTGCTTTCATTAAATTTGCCACTTTCTGCCTTGTGTTGTTGACATCTTATTTTCAGATTAGAAATAGAGGGAAAAATGCATATCTGATTTTTTTTTTTTTACTCAAAGACTCTAGTAAAGTTCCATGTTCTTTAACATCTGTCTTCCTAAAAATGGTCATGCAGATTGTGGTCACAATAGGGCATTTTTACCCCATTGGATAGAGAACAATACTGAAGCTTCCAAATTGTGAAATCATTGAGTAAAGGAACTATAGTCTTTCATATATACATACTCCCTGTGACAAGTGCTATATGTTTTCATAACACTCCGATACTTCTCTATACTATACCACTTATTACATTACATTATAATTATTTTAATGTCTCTCCTTCTAGTTATCTTTCCTATGAATTCCTCAAAACCATATATTATTTAACTTATAGCCCCATATTCAAAAATAGTCAACTCCTACTTTATGTTTAAATAAGCATTTGGATTAGAAATTTAATAGAGAAATAATTAAAAGCTTGTTGGTCAAATGCAACTAGATATTCAGAAGTCATAAGAAAAAAATAATATTAAAACTATTAATTAAAATCTCAAAGCAAAAGCTTACTCAGAATGTTTAGCTTTATAAAATGTCCTCAAATAAAAGTCTGAAAATAACCAAAATATGACTGACAGTTTTAAACTTTCTAGGCAAATACTTATCCTAAAAATAAAATAGAGAACCAGTTTGGTGAGAAATCATTCTTTTACAGAATGCAGCAGGATTTCTTCCCAAAAGGATAACTCCAATTATTATTACCAAAGATTCCAACAGCCAACAGAATGGAAGCCCCTCAGAATATTGCAATACCGTTTTAGAAACTAGTTCAAAGAGCCCGGAATTTAGGGTCAGGAGGTCTGGATTGGAGTCTTCTTTTTGTAATAGCAAGCTTCTTTAGTGTTAGAAACCGCTTCTCTTTTCTGAGACTGTTTTCTTGTCTATAAAATGAAGCAATTTACTTATGTCATCTTTCTGAGTTACACATTTTTTTAATTTTAAGCATAGATGTCATAATCTCTAATTTAGGATTGTATATTATTTTACACGTGGAAACCTACTATATAAGGTGATTCTTGGAGGTTGAACTAAATGCCTCCTTAGGGTTAATAATTTATTCTGTTTCCTTTCATTGATTGACTAACTTCTTTTTCCACTCTCAACTTTGTTGGGTTTTGTTTGCTTATTTGTTTGTTTGGAAGGGATATAAATGTATCTAAATAGTACAATGTAAAACTACCTTGTGCTTTTTGAAGCCCTAGTATGATTTGCATCTGAAACTACGAAAAATAACATATAAAGGAGGGAAGATTTTATAGCCAACCTGAGCCATTAATTTACCTGTTTAGCAATAGAGCCAGAGAAGTTTGTTGTAAGGATGATTTGATCTTTAGGTCCAGTGGCTAATGAGCTTCACCATAACATCGCGCTCTGAAATGTTTGAGTGAAGTGAGAGCCATAGTCACCACACAAAGCATAAGCGTTGTGTTAATGCTTTCTATTAGAATTTTTCAAGGCTGATCTTTGGCTCTGTTTATATTACATAACTCTATCTGCTTAAGCATATAACTTCAAGTTAGGTTACCAATAGGATACACACACACAATTTATTTTAAAAATGGAAGGAGAATTGGGAAACTCCTTTCCAAGAGGTAGTGCAAGTGCACTAAGTTGTTTTAAACAGCAGAGAATTCCTGGATATTATCTTAAATTTTTAAAAGTGGTTACTTCCAGAAAGGACGAGGGATGCGAGATGTTGCAGATGAAGGTCTTTGTCTGCTTTTATGTTCTTTTGTGATGCTGGTTATTTTTTCCCAAGCATATGAAATGATTTTATTATCTAAACACTTTGAATTAAAGACAGCAAAAGGACTAAAGGTGAAGAAAGAGTCCTATACCATGGAATGAAACAAAATTAGTTTAGTAAAACAAGAATATAAGACATCCTTTAGGTTAGGGTCTTTTCTAATTCCTGAGGTGATATTTTAGGGGAGGGAGGATGATTTGTTTCTGAATTACCTCCTTTCCTGCTTTTGTGGTTTGCAATGACCAATGGCACCAACACAGAATAGACCATATCCTTGTCCTAGAACAAACATGGCGTGTCGTAAAAGCTTCATCAA
This sequence comes from Ceratotherium simum simum, assembly GCF_057802395.1. Taxonomy (NCBI): domain Eukaryota; kingdom Metazoa; phylum Chordata; class Mammalia; order Perissodactyla; family Rhinocerotidae; genus Ceratotherium; species Ceratotherium simum. The sequence continues at coordinate 30,524,867 of NC_141928.1, read as the reverse complement.
CAAATTCTTGTATTCGAGCTCTATTACCTTAACAGAATCTGATATGACATGATTGGATCCCAGGCTTGCAAATCTTGGCTTCGTCAATTCCTAGTGACATGATCCAAAGGTGTTGCTTAAGTTTTATGAGATTCACCTTTTTTTCATAATATGTACTCCAGAGTTTCTTGTAAAAACAAAATAAAAATATGTAGCACAAAACCTCACACGTGGCAAAACAGTAAGTGTAAGCCAATATCAATATTGGAGGTTTTTAAAAACAGTGTTATTGAGGTATAAATTACATTAAAATAAAATTTGCCCGTTTTAAGTGCACAGTTAGAGGATCTATGGCAAATGTCCGCAGTCAGGTTACCACCATCACAATAAATATATAGAACATTTCCATTACCACAAAAAGTTCCCTTGTGCCCTTTTGCAGCCAATACCCTCAACCATTGACCTCAGGCAGCCAGTGATTTGCTTTCTGTGACAACAGTTACAGCTTTTCTAGAATTTCATATAAATTAAATCATAGAGTAGATATGTGGACTTTGTGTCTGGCTTCTTAGCATAATATATTTGAAATTGTTGCATGTATCAGTAGTTCCATTTTATTTTAAGGAGTGGTCGATTGTACAGATACACTACAAATTCTTTATCCATTGAGCAGTTAATGGGCATTTGGGTTGTTTGCAGTGTGGACCTATTTGAATAATGCTGCTATGAATATTCAGGTAAAAGTCTTTGTGTAGATACATGCATTCATTCCTCTTGGGTAGATACATAAGAGTATAACCGCTGAGTCTTATATAACAAGAGTATGTTCAACTTCGTAGAAAAAAAAAACCTGCCAAATTGTTTATCGACCAACACTGATGTTTTCAGTTTTTTTCATTTTAACCATTCTGTTGAGTGTCTAGCGGCATCTCATTTGTGTTCATCTGACTATTAGTGGTATTGAACATCTTTTCATATACTTACTATTGTCCATTCTCATATCTTTTGTGAAGTGTCTGTCCAAATCCTTTGCTCATTTTTTAATTGTCAAACAAGACAACTTTATTATTAGATTGTAAGAGTTATTTATATATTCTAAATACAATTCCTAACAACATTTTGCAAATATTTTCACCCAGACTACAATTTAAATTTCTATTTTCTTAGCAGTGTTCTTTTAATACCAGTAGTTTTTAATTTTGATAAAGTCATCATTTTTTCCTTTTATTTGTTTTTCTACCTAAGAACTATTCACCTAATCCAAGGTGACAAAGATTTTCATTTATTTTTTTCTTCTGGATGTTTTATAATTTCAGCTCTTATGTTTAGGTCTTTGATATGTTTAGGGCTAATTTTTGAATATGGTGTAAGGTAAGTGTGAAGGTGTTATTTTTTCCGTAAAGAAAAAATTGTTGGAAAATCTACCATTTCTCTAGTAAATCACCTTTGCCATATAAATGAGGGATTTTTGGACTCTCAATTCTGTTCCATAAATATGTATGTCTCCCTGTGCCCGTAGTGAACTGTCTTGATTATTGTATCTATACAGTCTAAAGTTTTGATATGAGATTGTTTAAGTCCTCCAAGTTTATTCTTCCTTTTTAAACTTGTGGTGGCTATTACAGGTCATTTGCATTTCCTTGTAAAATTATAGTTAGGTTGTCAATTTCTACCAAAAATCGGTCTTATTAGATTAGTGTATATATATTTCTCATTTCTCATTTCAGGCCACTTTTCCTTCCATACAAAATGCATGACCAGGTATGAGGCTTGAAGTTTTACTATTAAAAAGGTTTTCCTTTACCACTGTCTTTCAATTGTTCGTTAAATATCCTCAGCTTTTAACTGTTTCTTTTTTTAGAGCATCAGTGCAACTTAAAAATAGCCAGCCAATTCTGTTGTCTTTGCTTTCATTATCCACTCCCATCTCTTCTTAAATGCCTGTGAAAGATAAAAGGGGAGGAAACAGAATTGAGAGCTGACAAAGTCTTGGCCAACCCAACATTTGCCCATTAGAGGAGTCAAATGTTGGGCAGAAATTCCAAGCCCTAGTCCCCCTACTGTGCTCAATCATTGACAGGGAACTTTCCAGAAGAACGTGTCCTTGTCTTCAAGGCTGAATGTGGCTGTGGCTGTAGGTTCTACACCTGCAGGTTCACACTCCGCACAGCTGACAAAAATTCTTTTTTCAAGGGACATCTGAGCAGTGTACTCCATAGCTGCCAAATTACTAAATAGAAAGGAAGGAAGCCCTCTACTCATCTGTACTGCAAGAGAGCTCTGGCATTAGGCCAACCTGAGTTCAAATACTTATAGCATATAGTTGCTCCATTACTTAGATATATTGCCTGATGTTTCTGAGTATTTTTTTCCTTATTTATAATATGAAAATAATAATTTTCTTATGGTATTTGTTAAATAAATAAGGCTTTGGGGAGATTGTATGAGATAACACTGGGCAGAGCCTAGTAGAGCGTTTAGCACGTAATGAATGTTTAGTAGACACATTAAAGTAACAGATTGCCCTAGTCTTTGGTATGCAAAAGTTAAGAGACTCTAGTCACTAGTTCTGATAAAATATCTTAAAGAATTCCTTTTTTCCTGGATATTTTATGCACAATAATGGCACTGTGACACACACACTACCCCTTCTACTTGAAATGACTTGATTTTCCCTGTTTATCAGTCTGCAAGGTCCACTGTCCATTGTGATGTGTTAAATAACTGGCATAGTAGGTCATGAAGGAAAGTCCTAGCATCTTAATTCTAAGAGTATCCTTTGGCCACAAGTCAATATCTTGACATTATTAGGATTTCTGGCATCAGGACAAACATTTGTAATTCTCTCTGGAAGAATTTCCTTAGTTAAGCAATTCTACTGAAATTCTACTTGAACCAATTCCATTCCTTGGCAATTTGCCATCTATGTACCCATTCACACATACATGGCAAACTCTCCTTTCCTGTTGACTGATTGACATAAAGCCATTTTGGCTCATTATTATAATTTTCATTTCAACTATAATTGATCTTTTAATTTAAAGCCATTAAACTTACTATGGCAATTATTCTTCATTCCTAACACCTATTATTCTATGCTACTACTACTATTTAAAGCTATGGTAATGAAAATGATAATAACAAATTTATAAAAGCTCATTCCACATCACCTTAGTTTGGGACATATTAGTTGTTTATAACTTTAAGTTACTAAAGTAATCTTGTGTAAATATCTGTTGTTCTTCATTTTTTTAAATTATTTCTTTGGAATGTTTTCCCAGATTGGGATTACTGGGTCAGAAAACATTAACATTTTGAAGAGTGAGTATTTGTTGCCAAACCAGTTTCCAAATACATTATTTTAATTGACAATGCCAACAGCAATGAATACATGTGTTTATTTCCCTGAAGTGTTGCCAATATTCTGTTTCACTGTGGCATGTAGAGGTAAGCAGCAACAGCAGCATGTACTGTTTTCAGCACGGCATAGCATACTAGCAAAAAGTATATATAAATCTGGTAGGTACACCTGCATATTTTACCATTTGGTCTAACTTCCAGTAGTGTTTCCTAAAAAAATATATACAATGCCTTAACACAAATTAGAATATTTGAGTATTGGTTATCTTAATTTTCTAGATAAAGCATTTTTCAGGTGCATCTTTACATGAATTCAGTTTTGGTTTATGGTGGTGATGGTGCTCCGGGCAAGCTACCCCAGGAGGCACCACTCTGGTATGAGGATTATTTCGAGCTGAAGACAATAAGGACTCAGAGAACTCAGGAAGAATATTTGAGTTTCCCCTCCCAAACTGCCTAAAGAATTTAACACAAAAGATCTCTTTCAGGAAGGAGTTATTATCATGATGGCTGTAAAGATAATGTAGGATAGAGGTTACAATAGGAAAGGCACCAAGCCCCTTTTATCAAAAACTCTCTCTCTCCCTGACCACATTATCTATAGATGACCCTGAGTAGAGTTGTCAGGCAAACATTTGCATTTCTATCTCCATGTGAGTTGTCTTCTTGCCCTCTGAGGTCCCAGACCACTACCCACCCCCGACATCTTCCTCGCCTTTAGCTACAATACTTAAGTGGGCAGCTTAGACAGAGGGACAAGTTGCTCATTTCTGAGTTTCTCCCACGTATACATGTTATTAAACTTGGTATTATTTTCTCCTCCTAACCTGTCTTGTTAATCATTTGGCCAGCCATAAGAACCTTAAGGAAAAGGGCAGAGGGACATTCTCCCTCTTTCCCGACAGTGGTTAATTGCACCGGCTCAGGAGCCAGAATGAATCCCAGGTCTCCCATTTACTATATGTGTGACTGTACACAGGTTACTTGATCTCTCTGTGCTTCTGTTTCTTTTCTGTAAAATGGTTGTGACAATGGTATCTACTTAATAGTATTATAAAATTTAAATGAGTTAATATCAGGAAAGTATAGTGCTTAATATATATATATAATCTATCGATAAATGTTAGCTATATTTTTAAGTTTAATACCTATTAGGCAGGTGCATATCTAAGAGGCTTTGTTTAAAATGATTTACTATGCCATTTATGTTGATTTTTAACAGAAGTTTTACACTAGGTAGATTATGGAGAACAAATAGGTATCATTTCATGTACCAATGAGAATTGATGCTAATAGCTGCCTGGAACACTGCTGAAAAGGATTTTATGTCCATGCCTATGACTAGAGAGAAAGAGTAAATTTCTGGTTAGGAGTGTCTGCCACAGATGGAGAAAGGACAACTGGAAGTGTGCATTTCATATGTTTGATATATTTACTGCAGACCAAATATAAATAATCAAATATTTATATCTAAATCATCTTATTGGTTCTGTGTAGACATGGAATGAAAATCATTTTATTGGCTCTGTATACATATAAACTAATAATAATTGAGCATCTGTCTATTATTACAGAGAAGGTCTGAGGCAGGTAGTGAATTTGCAGTGAAGGACCTTGTCTTTCAACCAATCACTTTGATTATATAGGTTTTTTTTTTCAATGGTAGGGCACACTTTCAACTATTTTCATTTATCTACAGAGAAGCAAAAAGGACATTACTGTAGTTCTAAAAGATTTAAGCTCATTCAAATAACGTACATGTCTTTTTAATAAGAAATCTTTGCTTCCTACATAGTAGATTATGTTAGTATAGGAAGAAAAATCAGTTCCCTAATGTACTGCCATCTGTCTCCCTGATTAGTCAAAGAGGAGCTCAAATGGAAGAACCAAGTCTTATTCATCTTTGTGTTCCCAGTGCTTGGTGTAGAGTCAATGTTCAGTAAATGTTTGTTAGACAAATGAATATCTTCTATGTCTCAGGCACTGTGGTAATAGGATTCAAGATGAATGAGAGGACCCTGGGTGATGGCAGATGCCTCCATTGCCAGAACACAGCAGTGCTCTCAATGACTATCATATCTGATGGGAATTTTTCAAGCTCCACATGTAGAAGTACACAGAAGCATAATGGCTAGATATTACCTTAGTCCATTTGTAACAATCAGCCCTGGCACCTGTGACTTGGGGCAAGACTTTTAATGAAATTTCCTTTGGTACTCATCAGTGAAACTCATGAAATGTTCCTGCTAAGATTTTCAAATTATTCCCAATTTTCTAAATCCAATAGATGATCTCTTTTCATTTCCTACTTCATGAAAATACTGAGGTATCTGACAGTAAACATCACTTCCTGCTGTTGGAAATACTTGCCTTCCAGTGTTTCCATCATGCCCCACTATCATAGTGTTTTTCTCTCTCCTTGTCTTTCTTTTCAGTATACTGTATTTATCTTTCAACATGTTGTTTCCTAGGGGTTATTATTGGTCCGCATCTCTTTTTCATGTATGCACTTTTTTTTTGAAACTACCACCTCTATCACCTATATGTTGGTAATTTCTTAATTGATACTTTATATTCTAATTTAGCTCTTGAACTTCAGATTTAAATATTGAACTCCCCTTGGACTTCTTTTCCTATTACTTCCAGACCCCTTAACTTCAACCTATGTAAAACCATAACTATTACTTCCCCTGGCAGAAGTCTCCTTATCCACCTTTATTTCTTATATAAATGAATGATTACACATCTTTGTAAGTTACAAAGTCTAAAAACCTATAAGAAAGTCTATAAAAAAGTTCTGCCCTTCCTCAGTCAATACGTCTAATTATTTGTCAAGTTCTTTTTAGTCTAGCTTTTCCAATATGGTGTCCATCCTCTCCTGTCAATTCCCACTATCATTGTCCTAGATGAAGCCCTCAGTGCTATCTGCATTATTAGAATAGTGTCCTTATTTATTACCCTGCTTATAGAGTCTCCTCTCTATACTGATACCAGACTTATCTTTCTTTAAAAATAAGGCAGTAACTATCATCCCTAAAAAACTTCTTCCTCCTCCCCATTTCATACAAAGAAGAATCTACTGCCCTTTGTTTGCATGGAATTTTCTAATCTCAATAATTTCTTTCTGCAATATTTCAAATATCTCAATGATTTTATTGCGTAAAAATGGACTAAGTGCTTCACTTAAAAAAAACCCAAAGATTGTCAAGCTTAATAAAAAAACAAAACCTAGATACAAAAGGCACATCTAAGATGCAAAAATACAAAATGATTGAAAGTACAAGAATGGAAAAGAAATACAAAACCAAGATAAAGTAAAAGCAATGAACAAAAAGCAAAGAAATAAAGCTTACACTAATGCCTGGTATGTTATAAGAGCTCAATAAATATTAGTTTTATTAAGAAACTTGTCCAAAGTTATATAATGACAGGGACAGGATTTTTAACACAGGCAGTCTAAAGTCCATATGTTCTTAATTATTATACATAGCTGCATAGGCACAGATTAAACATTGTAAACAAGAAAGGGAATAAAAAGGAAAATGTTGACAGACTTGAATACAGCAAAATATAAAATATCTGTATATCAAAAGGTATCATAAAGAAAATTAAGAGAAAGGGTATACTTGCAAAGAAATTATACTTGAATCTGCTCTCGTCTCTAGATGTAACTACCAGTTTGCAGGTATTATAAACTCAGAAGAACATGTTCAGTGACACCAGAGATGCAATTAGCAAAATACAAAGCTGCAGGTTTTTGAAATCCGTCTCTGCTCTTACTGCAAGGCGTGACACCCGTGGCCTGCTCTCCACCAATTACTATGGCAGACGTCTTTCTAGGAGACATGGAGCTCTTTTGTCTACAGACTTTGGTGCCAAGTATCCCTCAAAGCTTTACTGAAATTTCCTTGGACTGAATATCACTCTAAGATGCTTCCACCCAATTTACCTCATGATCTGAAAGATCTCCCAGCTTTCCCTGACTCCTTCCTATTTCTTTTCCCTGTGAACAGTGTTCCCCCTAATAGAATCCTGTCTTGGCATCTGCTTCTTGGAGGAGTCAGACTAACACATTCTACTTAGAAGGACCTATATGGCTTAGCCTCTACCTACATCTCCATCTTGTACGACACTTCCTCTGATACTTTGTCCTCTAACACTGGCCTTCTGTTATCTCATATTGAAATTAATTCTCTCCTATCTTCTTCTAGTTTATATCTACTGATCCTTCACCTTTCAGCTTAAGAATGTCATTTTCAGGGAAGATTTCCTCCTATTATATGTTATTAAAGCACCTTGTATCTATTATAGTATTGTTGCATTTGAAATTTTATGCTTATTTTGTAGTCATTTTGTTAGTTATTCTCTACGCCACTAGACTACCAGCTAAATGAACAAACTGCATAAACAAACAGCCAAGGAAATAATATTTAACCATCATTGTATTCCCAGCATATTGTAAAGTGTCTGGCTTGTAATAAGTGCTCAATAAATCTCTGCTGAATGAAATAATGAAAATCAGCAGTATAGAAATTCCCCCTTTTGTTGCTAGCAAATCACACTGTAGTCTAGCAAAATATTTGTCCTCAAATGGTCTTCTCTATCCCATCCTTTTCCTCTCCACCCCTGGTCTATTAGACTCATATTCATCCTTTTAATCTCAGCACAAACAACTGTTCCTCAGAAAAGCCTTTAATGAAGACTGTCACCTCTAGATGGAAGGCACTACATTATGTCCTCTTATAGTCCTGAGAAGTTTCCTTCATATAGTTTATCACATTTAAAAATTTTTTTGCATTAGTTTATGTAGTATTTAATTGCATAAAAATAAACCGATTAATCAATCTCTCTCCCCTACAGTGGACTATGTTCTATGAGGCCAGGGATATAATAAACATAGTTGAATGAATGAATAAGATTATCTCTTCAGTTAAGAATGCAGCTTTAGGAAGTAACATTTGGACCAGCAAATGATAAAGTGGGCAACTGCTAGCCAGAAAGATCATTGAACCAGTCCTGGGGTCAAAATGGTGTGACAAATACGGCAGTAAGATCACCATTATAGTCATAAAGATGAAAAGAATATGAAATACATACAAATAAATAAGTTGAGGCCAAGTGATATACAAAATGTTTCTCAGAATTACAATGCAAACATTAACCAAGCCCAGGAAAATTAACTTTGTATATTAGATCCATAATATGTTAAAAAAAAGTCCAGCCAGAAACAAGTCTTGTTCCAGCACATCATAAGGAAGATTGATCCTTGAGCATCAGGGTCTTGACCATGAGTTCAACTGCTTTGGGTATTTCAATATTACAATATTTTAAGGGGTTATTGTAAAACTTATTTTTCCCAAAATGATAAATAAATGAAATAATAATATTGAATGAAATAATAATGATGATGACAATCAGCACCATTTATGGAGCATCTACTATGTGTTTGATTCAATAAAAATATAACTGGGATGCTTAGTCAGCCTTCCCCCAAAGCAAGTACTTCCCTCATCTTTATCCAGGAGAGAGGGCCTACATCAATTCCTGAGCTTGTGGGTCTCACCAGATGTTGTATAAATGCCTACTGGGTGTCCACATTGCTTAAGTCAGATGAAGACTGGACAAAGTCTCAGGGCATAGTCAAGTGTTAAATCATTGCTGGGAGGTCTCATGGCTAGATTCTAGTTGCTGGTGAATACACGTCCACATGAAAAATTGACGCACCCACATCGTAGACCCTTGGTATAGGTTCAGCAAAGGATGAGTGGTTAGCTGTGGATGACTGAGCTTCCATGCAGCTTTTGGGTGATCAAACAATGCCTCACATAGTAGCCCTTTGCTCTTTCTTTGCTACTTCAATTTTATGCTAAGAACATGGAACCTTTTTCTGCAAGATTATGTGTGGTTGGTCTGACTATGTATATACATTCATTTCTATCTCAGATCTTACCACATACCTAACAATCTTTCACTTTGCCTCTTTCTAGCATCCTCCAATCTGCTTTGTCTCCTATATATCTCTCCCAAACTCTAGCCTAGGGAAATGTATTTTAGGACTGAAAAAGTCTTTCTCAAAAGCATTTGGCATAATCTTTTAATATAAGCTTCTAGAATTTTCCCCTAGAAATGAATGGCTTTGGGTGCTGATGGTATTTTTAGATAAATTTAACTCTTTTGGTATTGATAGTCAAAGGCTAGGGAGTTCCAGGGGGTGGCAAATGTTTATGGGTCCTTTATTCCCTGTTATCTTGGAAACTTTTAAGACAATCTTTCATTTATTTTCATCTCTGTTTTGTTAACCATAGTTTCAAACTACCCTATTTCTCATTGTCACACCACATTTCTGACACTATAAATGTATGTGATCAACAGCACAACCACGAACCAGCCATTTGTCAAGTTAATGGTGCCTTTGCCTTGAAAAGAAAGGGAAATATTTCTTGTTCACTCTCTGTCTCCTTCACAGACCCCTTGAACTGTCCTAATCCCCTTTTCTGACCATTATTTCTCTAGGTAAGTGATCCAATATGCTGGTCCTTTCTTTTAGATTTTACCTTTTAACACTTTTGCAGTATGAAAATTGGAACATGACTCTTTAATAACACAATCTTCTTAGATTTTGACCTTTGACTCTTCTGACCTCTAATTTCTCAAGTGAACTATTATTTTACTGTAGACTTCTCTAGGCCTACATTGGTTATGTGGATCTTTTTGTTAATGATGAATACATGTCTAGTACGGATTAAGAGATGCATCATAATAAAACCTCATTAATTCTATGGAGCCCTCGAACACACTCTCATTTGCTTTCCATGATAAATATTTCCAAATGCAATCAGCAGACATTATAAAAAAATTTGGAATATGTGGTGGAATAGTGGCTAAAATATTTAAGAATAAAACTTCTAGCAACTTAGAATAATTTAATTCATACAAAACATTACAAATTATCTTTTAGGGGAGTCTGGACAAGGAGAGAGAGCTACTCTGAGGGGCCATAAAACAAACCTATGTCTAAGAAGGATAGCCAGGATTAAAAACCAAGCCAATGTGTATCTGTCATCAGTTACTTCTGAAGAGCAAGCACTAGGATCCTAATGGTAAGCAAGGCAAGAGTTCAGCAGCTTGATGAAGAGAGGAGCTGGGCAAGAATAAGTGCTCAAACAGGGAGCAAAGGAGAAGGACTTCAGTTATAAACAGGGCCGCCCTGGCCAGAGCTCGCTACTTTCGTGTGCTGGCTACTTAGCGTCTGGATGGCTCAGGCATGTGAAAATCACAGGCTTGGTTTGAAAACAAAAGAGTTATAAATATTGTCCCATAAAGCCATAGACAGACTATAGTTATAATAAATAACTGAACTTTGTTGGCTTGGTTTGAATTATTATAGTTAAATGTAATTGAATTGAAATACATACGTACACATTCACATGCTCACACATACATACTTTGGAATTACCTGCATAAAGTAATACTACATTAGCAGCATGGTTACAATAATTTCTTTTTTTATTTCTCCTTCTTTGCTGCCCACGCCCCTTGGCATTTCTCTCTGCCCACTGCTCTCCCAATTGCTTACAGAATCTTGGCTACTGTCTGAGACTGCTCCTTCCCAACCAGGAATTTACTCTCTCACCACTTTCCAGGGGTGGTTCAGAATGAAATGTATAGTGGTACGATCAGTGGTAGCTAGAAGTAAAGAGGCTGAATGGATGAGTAATAGTCCAAAGTCTGGGCAAGCAGGCAGGCAACCTCAGGTTAGTTTATCTATAGATTTCAAGGTCCCAGGAGCTTCAGTCCAGGGCCAGAGTCTCCAGGAGCAAAGGCAGAATGAGGCCTACATGACATTAGTTGGTGGAAGGTGGAGCTCAACCCTCCACAAGCATCCATCATGACACTAAGCTCTTCAAGAACCTGAGTGCAGAATCCCTAATTTCAAATTTAGAATCTTGGCAATGATATGGCAGCTGGTGTACCTGGAATATTAATTTAACACACATTGATGACAACGGTGCTCCATGGATCAACTTGCCAGCTTTTATTCAACAAAGCAGCAGCTGTTTGGTTATAAAATGTTCAGTTACAAGGGAAGGGGGTAATATTAGACATACTTATGGAAGCATAAACTTGTGTATATAAGCACGGACTGATGTGATTGAACAAACCATTCCAAGCAATTATTTAACTCTTTACTGTTTAACTTTTAGTTTTTGCACATGTTGTAGAAATATAATTAAAAACAAAATCTTGTGAGCCAGCTCTGATGGCCTAGTGGTTAAAAGTTTGGCGCTCCCCACTTTGGTGGGCCGGGTTCCGTTCTAGGTCGCAGAACCACACCACTTGTCTGTCAGTAGCCATGCTGCGGTGGTGGCTCACATAGAAGAACTAGAAGGACTTACAACTAGAATATACAACTATGTCCTGGGTCTTTGGGGAGGGAAAAAAAAAAAGAGGAAGATTGGCAAAAGATGTTTGTTCAGGGTGAATCTTTCCAAGGAAAAAAAAAATCTCCTCCTAACCCAGAAAACTTCTCCTTAAAGGTAGAAAAGAAAGGAAACCATTTTATTATTAAACAAGCAATGCACCATAATATGATGCGCATCACAGGCAGTTGCTAAGAGATTGCAAAAACAGAAATAATTCTCACCCTTTTACATGGCCTAACAGATACAATGCATTATATACATGTTCTCAAGATAAACAACAACTGGTCCTCAAGTAAGTGGACTTCATAGCACCATTTGTCACATAGTTCATCCTAAATTCACTTGGTAATTGGGGTGACCATCTGTATTAGCTAATTGGCTTTATCCAAAGGAGTAAAAGTTTCTAATACCTCTATGACAAAAGGTAGTTTTGCAACTTGGGGCAAGGCACTCACTAAAGTTGAGCTCTTACCCTCCCATAGAAACTGGGAGATAGAGGCCCTAACTTCTTTGATGGTTACATTTCAAAGAAATGTTTTCTAGGTCCCTGAAAAAGACCTTCTTGGGCCATCAAGCCAGAAAGAGGCTTATTTAGTTTTTAAGAGACTTATATACATCTCAAAAAGACAGGGTAAGAACAATTTTCCTAAGTAAATATATTAAAACGTCATATTGTACACCTTAAATATATACAATTTTTATTTAAAAAGTTAAAACAATTCACACCTAAGGAAAAAAAGAAAGAGATCTTTGTTTGGAGGGTTTGGGAGAGAAACACAAAATATTTCTAATTTGAATAATATTAAATCTGTTTTCAAGGAAAAAAATAAATAAATAAGGAAAGGGAGAGGTCTTTTCCCTTATTTTCGACAGAGAAAACTAAGGCCTCATTTTTAATTTATATTTTCCCTTACACACAAAAACTGATAGATAGTAAGTGCTCAATAAACATTTATCATGGAATCCTACTGACATGATAAACCAGATGAGTAACTCCCAAACTGATGGAGAGCAAAAGAATCACAATCAATAGAATGAAATATAGAAAGTTAATGATACATCAAGCAAGCACACGTCAACAACACACAGTAAGATGACAGAGGACAATGTGTTTCAGTTACGAGAGTGATGAATCGGGCAGCACCAAACCGGAAGTGGTTAGGAGGGCTCTGCCATAGGAGTAGGGGAAAGACTTTGATGCAGACAAGGTGGAAGCAAAGCAAGGAAATTATTTGATTGGCTATAGCTTAAGTGGTTGCCTTATTTGGGAAAGCCTTGTTGGCTATTTGTGATTGGCTATACTTAGGTTTTGATTTCTTAAACTTGAGGTAATTATAGGCTTAGGTTTTGGTTGCTTACATAGGCTGCTAAGGTATTAGAGCCACCACAGTCTAACAACCTTCTTGTTTAATTAACTTACCATTCCTCAGCTGAAGTCATGGTGGTTATCAGTGGTCACACAGGGCCCCAGTATTGTAATTGATTTATTCTTTTTTATCCCTTTTCCCATTTCTATCCATCCCCATCTCAGCAACCATTTTAATATGTTTAATACATCCTTTGATATACATATTTTGTAAAATGTTTATTATAGTTTTGTGATATGTGTATATAGACATGCATATTACTTATATGGATAAGATAGTATTATAAGTTTACTTCTATTTCATTTATTATATATACATATATGTGTATATATACATAAAAATATATGTGTGTGTGTGTACCCACACACATACAGTAAACACAGGTCTTTGTTTTTAAGATCTATCCATGTTGCTTTATGTACATCTAGTCTACTGCTTCTCAGTGCTAGCTAGGAAGCTGTGGTCTGTACCCCCCACATTACTCATTTCCTCAGATTGCTTTCCTCATGATAATTCTGTCATGGATGTCTTGAACATATCCTCTTACACATCTGTGTGAGTGTTTATTTATGATATTTACCCAGGACTAGAACCACTGGGTCATAGGGTATGTATATATTGAATTTCACCCAATACTACCAATTTCTACACAGAATGGCTGCACCAATCTATAATTTCACTAACAGTGCCTAAGGCTTCCTACACCCTCACTTCCACACCAACACTTGGCCTTAGCCAGAATTCCAGTGTTTGCTGATCTAATAGGGGCAAGTGACATATCAGTGTTATTTATTCTGCATTCCATCTTCTTTTATTGATATATGATAGCCCTCGATTTATTAAAAACATGAACCTTTAATCTGTCACAAGGTATATACCTTGTGACTATCTTTCCTCGTGAAGTTGTCCTTCAGATAGGCTTTTGATATTCAAGTTTTTGGTTTATTTCTAAATGTTTTTCAATTTTTTTTCATTTTTATGGAGTCAAATTGATCAATCTATTCCTCCACTTTTCTGCCTTCAGTGTCATGTGTTTAGAAAGACCTTCTCATCCATCTACTATATTCGAGAAAAAATACACTAAATGCGATTCTAATAAATTTACAAATAGTAAAATTTTCACCTTTGGATAATGTTAGAGAATGTACAACACAAACAACTTTTCCATCTCTCGACCTCACCATATTCTTCACTTCACTCCCAGTGTTTGGGAATGACAAAAATGCAGGGGAAAGACAAGGAACTGAGCAAGGTTGAGAAATGAGGTAATGTCTCTTGTGCACATTGATGAAAAGTAAGTGAGCTTTTACACCGTGAGATTGCTATTTTGAAAGAACTGCATCTTCAGCCTTGTCAAAATGCCGTCTCCTGCGTTTTCTATAGGTAAAAGTTACAAACCGAAATAATAAATTCAACAGTTATAAACCACATTATGAGCTGAAACAATTCCTATTCATCCCTTCTCTACCTCTTATAACCAAAAATATGTACCAAAATAATTGTTTTGTTATATGATAGAGCCTTACCAAAAATTAGTATTATTAACATCTAATTTTCACTATACCATAAAACTGGAGATTATCATATAGTTTATAATGCATTTTTTTCTGTTTAGCAAGGCTTTATCCCACATATATCTATAAACTCTTATTCTTTGTTCATTTTAGTGTGTTGTTTTCCTTCAGAGCTAGTATTTATAATAATTTTCTCTTTCTCTTATCATCTAGGAGCTTTTTGCAGACTAAAAGCTGTATTTTGGGTACCCTTTTGAGTGAGCTGTGTTGGCATTTTATAGAGGAGTAGAATACCAAAGTAGAGATACATAAAACAGGTCATAAGCCTGCCCAAGTTTGCTAATAAGTCAAAGAACTTAATGATACACTGAAGAAGGTATATGACACACAAAAATTGATTGTTTGGCCTTGATGGAGTTGTTGTCGCTTTAGTTAAATGGGACAGTCTGAGTAGCCATGGGAGATATAGCTTATAATCACATAGACTAATGACTATTCAAGATTATTCTTGTAGTAAAAGACTGAAATTTAGATGGAAAAAATTGATTCAAATCCAAACTCTATCATTTTTAATCTTCTTAAATATTTAAAACTTCAGCATTCATATCTTGGAGTATTTTCCTTCAATCATTTCTTCCGAGTAGAAAATGGAATTGGAGTAGAAATTGTGAAGTTTTAAGCTCAATTCAAAGAAGTAAACATTTCCCAAAAATTTATGTATAATAAACTCTTGAATATTTCATAATTTCTTCTTTAATCACCTCCTGATTCAGCCTTCCTGAAACATAACATATAATATCTCATAATAAGTAGTGAGGCTGCTCTAAAGAAAGACTGAAATAAAAACATTTTGGTATTTCTTTCTATAATACTATCAGATATTCAACATTATATTTCTTGCAGTAATTTTAACTTTTGATAATTGATAACTAGTATCAGGTAAATTCTAGATGCATCTGGTCAGTGCTGGCATCTTGCAATACAATATACTGCTTAACTAATGCATGCCTTCGTTTAATATCCAATAGTCACATATACAAATAAAAAAAACCACGCGCCATGTAAATCATATTTCGCAAACTGAACAAAAGTAAAATGCACTTTGAAAGAGAGCAACATCTCATTTTATATCATGATGCCTAATCTGAAGGAGGTTACAATTCACCCTCCATTCCTAAACCAAAATGGAATGCCTACTGACTAAGTGATTATCTCCTTGGTTGAGTAAATGCATTAGTAAGAAGTCTTCTAACCAGTAGAACAAATAAGAGTGGGCTAGTAGAAGACTAGCCCAGATAGATTCAAATACTCCAATGTGTAATCACAAAATACTCCTTCTCCTTGACTATATTAGGCTTTCCCAAGATGAAGTTAAGGTTTTCAAAGTCATAAAAAGCTAAAAATATTGTTTTTTGTAACTGTATAAAAATGCATATAGCAATTGTAAACCTTGGACTAGGAACCTTTTCCCTATAGAACTAATGAAATTGCCTGATTAAATTTCAAAATACTGGTTGAATTGGGAATGAAATCCATTAGTGAATAGTCTTTAAAGCTTTGAAATGCTAGAACCAGAAATGAACTCAAAGTTCATTTTTGAGTCACAGATCTCTTCAACTAGCTGTAACATCCTGCATTATAATTGACGATTGAAATTTATTTTATTTTTGTAGCAAAAGCACTAGTTTTCATGAATGTTTAGGCAGAAAATTATCTATGGCCCTTTAAGAATCAATAATGTTCTTGCCTATCTTCAGTCAAGTGAGTACTTGATCAGTGAGGAAAACTGTTTTTATTTATTTATTTATTTTTAGTTTTTTGTGAGGAAGATCAGCCCTGAGCTAACATCCACGCTAATCCTCCTCTTTTTGCTGAGGAAGACTGGCTCTGAGCTAACATCTATTGCCAATTCTCCGCCTTTTTTTCTTCCCCCAAAGCCCCAGTAGATAGTTGTGTGTCATAGTCGCACATCCTTCTAGTCGCTGTATGTGGGACGCGGCCTCAGTATGACCGGAGAAGCAGTGCGTTGGTGCGCGCCCGGGATCGAACCTGGGCCGCCAGTAGAGGAGCGCGCGCACTTAACTGCTAAGGCACAGGGCTGGCCCAGGAAAACTGGTTTTTACCCAGGGGTGAGTGCAGTGGAAACAAACGGCAGCACTAATTGCAATAGTCATCACTTAACTTTTCTGGAAGAATATGTTTATTTCATTTCTTAGACATTTTTGTGAGACAGCCTATTTTCTCCTTAACCACCCCACAAACTCAATACAGCACTAAGTCCTATATATTTTACCTTCTAAAATCCTTTAGAATTACGCCTTTCTCTCCACCCCCACAGCTACAGCCTTCAGACCATTACTGTCTATTACCTCAACTATTACAATTATCTTTTAACTGCTTTTCTGGCTGCCAGTTTCGCCCTGGTCCAGTGTATTTCTACACTTCTGTCCAAGTCTAATTGGACTATGTGACTTTTCTGATTAAAATTCTCTTTTTCTACACTGTAGTCTGGGTCTAGTCCAAACCAATTTACATGCCATACAGGGCTGTACATTATCTGGCCTCTGTCTGTCTTCCAACCTCATCCTCCTCCCAAATGACACACCCACCTTTAACCAGAGGACCAGAGGTCTAGGCCAATCAACAGGCTCACATTGCCCTGAGCATCTCTTTCACGGTGACTTTTTTTTCATGATGTTCTATCTGTCCAGAATGTTCTCCCAAATCCGGAAATATTCCTCATTATTCTTCCGTGAGTCATCTCAGACAGAGTCAACTTCTTGTAGGAAAACTGTCCAGATGTTTGCAGATGGAATAGCTAATGAGAGTATCTCTTATTATTGCCAGGAACTTTAGACATATTAATTCATTTAGTAGTTACAATAAACCTAGGAAGCAGGATCTATTGTTACCTTCATTTTTCAGATGAGGATACAGATATTCACAGGGATTAATATCACACAGGTAGTAAATGGTAGTGCTGAGATATGACCTCTGGCAGACCGAATCCAGAACATCCACATGCTTTAATGCTGCTCCATACTGATTTTTATCACAGCAGATAAGAGTCTTGGAGCACTACAGTTTATGACTCTGTCCCCTGCTACACTCTGAATCCTTCAGGGCATGACAGTGTCTGTGTTAGCCTCCTGTATCCTCAGTGCCCAGTTTGGTCCCTGACAGAGTAGATTCTTCACTAAATGAAAATAATGATTCATGAATTATTCGACTTTTTCTTTTCCTTTTTGTTCGTTAATTGTCCAGTGAGTGTGGCCACCTAAAAGACAAGCTAAAGAATGGAGTAAATATGAGCCTAAAATCAGTCCAGGTGGTAACTGTTTGATGTTCTGGTAGAAGATTTAATGTGGGGAGAAATGAAAACAACTAATTTAAATGAAGTATCTATGTGCGTTCTTGGAAGTCTCCTCCTTTATTATCACAAAGGTATATTTAAATTTGGTCTGTGCATGTTCCGTTTTCCCAATTAGATGGGAAATTCCTTGAGAGGAGAGACTGTGTCTATATTCCTCTGTGCCTTTCCCACTGCTTAGTAACCTGCTGTGCACGTAGAATGTTCAGTAAACATTTGTTGAATAAATGAACCAATTATTTAATTAATTGCAGTTTATTAATACAATAGCACAATTGCATCAGGGTATTTACAGTATTTGAACACAAAAATGTGTATTAGTGTCAGAAAGTTATTCTGATCTCCCTTTCTTGGAGATCTCAATACTCACTTCTTCCCTGATATGATCATTATTTCATCACTGACATTTTTAGAATTATTTGTTAATTTTCTACTAGATTTTTAAAATCTGACTCAGACGTTGCCACTGAGATGGAGCTAAGACTAAGCATTCGTTGTAACAGATACTCACTTGGATATCATGAGGCTGAGAAGCCAGGTAGCCTTGCAATCAAATTCCAACTCTGCTACTTACTAGCCATGTGACCTTGGGCTAGTTACTTAACCTTTCTTAGCTACGTATTTATCCATAGGGTGGTTTTACTGAGTAAAGCACTTAACACAGAATTGGCATGTAGAAAATACACTATAACATGAGTGCTTTTCTGCTAAAATATAGGAAACTGAGGATTCTTACCAGCTCTGACAATAACAAGACATGTGACTGTAGATAAATAAGTTAACTATCTGAGCCTCTCTTTCTTTTCCCTAACCAAGACTAATACTACTAAATTACCTGTCTGAAGGAAGGCTATTGATTCAATGACTTCTCTTGGTCTCATCTAGCTATAAATGACCCATTATATACCCATTACATAATTATATACCCATTACATAAATTTTAATTTTCTTCCCAATCAAAGCCTAGGTTAAGAACACTGTGTGGAGAAGCCATATGTCGGTATATTTTGTTCAACATATATTCATTAATCACCTCCATGTGCCATGCACTGTTGTAAGCACTGAGTAACAAACAATAAGCCAAACAGACAACATTCCTGCCTTAACGGAGCTTACAGCTTAGTGGGGGAAAACAATAAACACATATCTACATTGGCAGGTAGTGATAAGGGCCACAAAATAATAAAGTAGGGTTAGGAATAAGAGGGACTGGAAGGAGTTGCTTTATGGATAGATTGGTCTAGGTGGCTTCTTGGAGGAGGTGGCATTTGAGTAGAGACCTGCAGGATGGGAGGGAATGGGTGAAGAACTTTCCAGGCAGGAGGAATAACAGGTGCAAAGTCACTGAGGTATGAGTGTGTTTGGAGTATTTGATGAACTGCAAGGAAGCCAGAGGGTCTGGAGAGGACAGAGTGAAGGCAAGACTTTCAGGATATCAGATCATAAAGGGAGCCAGAGGGAAGACCATTAGAATCATAAAGGTGAAGGTGAGAACTTTTCATTTGATTTTAGTTGCAAGAGAAGGAGCTTGGAGGTTTTTGTTCCTTAAATTTCAAGGATTGTTCCAGTGCTGTATGGGAGAATAGATGGTGGACCATCCACTGATCAACAGTTCTAAATTTGCTGACCCTGACTTCTACTCATAAGTTCCACGGAAATAAACCTAATGTCAGGTGGAAGGTCGGGCACATGTATTGCTGATGGATGTTTATTAATAACCTCCCCATAGAGGGGCACATTACAGAGACCTGAAGCAATGAATGAACCAGCCCTGTGAAGAGACCATGGAGGGGAGTCCAGGCAATGGGAAGAGTAAGAGAAAAGCTTCCAAGGCTGGAAAGAACTTGGAGTGTTTAGGATGCAGAACTGAGGCCAGGGTGCCTGGAGCTGAGTGAACAAGGGAAGGAGTTTAGCTGAAAGACAGGCAGTCGTCAGACTCCGCAGGGACTTTGGGTTGTAGAGAATTTGTGTTTTATTCTAAAAGCAATAGGAAGTCCTTTAGGAATTTTAAGCAAGAAAAAGGCCTGATTTATAATTTGAAAATCTATTTGTAGTGGGTATGGGTATCAAACAATTATTATTATTGCTGAAGAATGTGTGATGGCTGTCTTGCACAAGAGACTTAGGAGATATTTACACTTCTTTACCTACTGTATTTAGTCCTGATAATACTACTTGCTTTATATTTATCAAATCTAACCACTTGTATTCAACCCCACTGCTGCTGGCTTGCCCAGGGTCTCAGAATCTGTCTCGTTGATTATTCTAGTAGGGTTCAAACTGGTTTTGCCTAAAGGGGAATTTTCGTCATACCACATCTTTCTTTAAAACCCTTCAATGTATCTCTAATACTTAAAGTAACTGTAAATCCTGATTTGCCCATTCTCAGTTTATAACTTCTGTCCCAGGGTAATTATTAATAGCACCAACTCTCACTATCAGTTTCCTAGTTTGAATGATAACATATAGCAACTCTAATACTTTTAGTTTTAAACCCACACTTTTCAGCAAGTCATCTGAATCCCTCTGAGACCTACATTCCTCCACCCTTGATTGCCTCTACTCTCCACCCTGTATTTTCCTGGCATGCTTAGAAATTCGCAGTATTATTATGCGTTATATTCTCTGCCTTCAGCGTCTTTGCACATGATCTGTATACCTTCCCCATTTCTTCCCACAGCTAACTTCTGTCTGATCCTCAAATGTCGGAACAGATTCTATATCCTTCAAGAACACTTTCCTGTCGCCAGCTTAGATTATGTGCTTCTCCTTGTAATACCATAGCACTTTGTATTCTCAATAACTACCACAAAGCCAGGAAATGTTTGTTGAAAGCAGCAAAGAACGGAGGAAGGCAGGAGAGCAGGCAGGCAGGCAAGAAGGAAAGAAGGAAATGGAAGAAAGGAACGAAGCGTTAATAACTCGTCTCACACATCAGAGGTGTTTAATAAATTTTGGTTATCATCAACATAAAGATTTTCCTCTAACTTAATTACCATATTCGTTATAAAAATGTTTATCAATTTCTAGTCTAAAAATAATATATTTTATGACTGATATTTTGTCTTATTCTTAGAGTCCTGTAATAAAATTGATGGGATTGCTTCTATTCATTTTACAGATAAAGAAACTGAGACTTCTTCCCAGATCTTCTAATTGCTTTTAAGCAGCATTTTTTCATCATTATTGTATTAAAACCAAGCTGTTCCTAGAATAAGCTATGGATTCATTTTTTTAAAATATTCTGGTGGATGACAACTGATTACAAGCTGCAGTTTCCCTATTTGCATTATCACAGACAATTCACTCATATACTTTTTAGTCAAATCTCATTTCCCAAGGATGGTTGAATTTCATTCATAGGTTTGTGCATTAAAGTTAAAGGATGGATATCTGATATTAGAGAAGAGCTACTGACCTGTATTATGTCAAATAGTAACTGAAATGAAAAATGGTCAAAATGAGGATAAAGTTTTCTGGGACACTGTGTGATTATTTTGCATTTCCCCCACACCTCTCCAAGATTTATTCTCTGCCTTTCCCTGCCCTGCACTTTCCCTGAGAGGCTGACATAAATGGACTCCATCCATTAGCCTCCCCTGACAAAAGTCTTCCAGCTGGAAGAGGCAGGCAATCTGAAGGCAGAAAGAGAGAGACTGCAGTATTTTTTCACTGCTCCTTTTCTTAGCCCTACTCAGTATACATAACTTTTTCATTAAAGTCTCTTCATTTGGAACATTTGGGGTGAATTCTGTTTTCCTGCTGGGACCCTGATTGAAACAGATACAGCATCTTCGTTGTGCTAATAATCAAAATTTAATCATTCAGATTTACAAAATCTCTAACATAGAAAGTATATTAGCTGAGATTCTATCTGGCAATAAATAATAATACATTTGGTTCAAAAGGCTTAAATGAATCTGGGCTTATTATTTTTATATAACAAGAAGTCCGGAGGCAGATGGCTACTGATATTAATTTTGGACTCCACAACGTAGGTTCTGACATATCCTTGATTCACTTAGCCCTTATTTCGGGATCACATGATGGCTGCTCTGGCTCCATCTGTCACATCCTCATTCAATCAGAAAAAAAGGAAGAAGAGGAGAAGTAATAGCAGCCGAGTCCTTCTCAGTCAGACTTAGGTTACTGGAGGCTGCTCTCAGCAGATTTATGCTGAGCATTTGTTATGGGTGAATTGTGTCCCCCAAGTTGACATGTTGAAGCCCTAACTCCCAGTACCTCATAATGTGACTATATTTGGAAACAGGATCATTAGAGAGGTAATTAAGGTTAAATAAAGTCATATGTGTTGGCCCTAATCCAATCTTACTAGTGTCCCTATAAGAAGAGAAAATTTAGGCACGCAAAAGAGACACCAGGGATATACGTGTACAGAGGAAAAACCATGTAAGGGCATAGTGATGTCCCTTTCACCACTCCTCTTGAACACGTACTGGAAGTCCTAGCTAATGCGATAAGATAAGAAAAGGAAATAAAAGGTATACGGATTGAGATATAAGAATAAAACTGGTTGGTTTTCTTTGTTTTTGTTTCATTTCTCTTTTTTTGGCAAATCACATGATGTCTATGTAGAAAATCCCAAAGAATCAACAACAACAAAAATCCTATAACTAATAATTATAGCAAAGTTGTAAGATACAAGGTTAATACACAGAAGTCAATTGCTTTTCCATATATCAACAAAGGAAAATTGGAATTTGAAATTAAAAACACAATACAATGGCCAAAATCAGAACACTGAGAACACCAAATGCTGGTGAGGCTGTGGAGCCACTCTTATTCATTGTTAGTGGGAATGAAAAATGGTACAGCCACTTTGGAGGACAGATAGGTAGTTTTTCACAAAATTAAACATACTTTTACTATATGATCTAGCAATCATGCCCTTTGATATTTACCCAAAGGAGTTGAAACTTACATCCACACAAAAACCTGCACATAAATGTTTATAGCAGCTTACTCATAATTGCCAAAACTTGGAAGGAACCAAGATGTCCTTCAGTAGGTGAATGGAAAAATAAAAAACTGTGGTACATCCAGACAACGAAATATTACTCCGTGCTAAAAAGAAATGAGCCATGAAAAAACATGGAGGAAACTTAAATGCATATTACTAAGTGAAAGAAGCCAATCTGAAAAGGCTACATGCAGTATGATTCCAACTAAACGACATTCTGGAAGAGGGAAAACTATAGAGACAGTAAAAAGATCAGTGGTTGCCAGGGGTTGGAAGGGAGAGATGAATAGGCAGAGCACAGAGGATTTTTGGGGCAGTGAAATTACTCTGTGTGATAGTAAAACGGTAGATACACGTCACTATACATTTGTCTAAACCTATAGAATGTACAACACCAAGAGTGGACCCTACTGTAAACTACGAACTCTGGGTGATAAAGATGTGTCAATGCAGGCTCATCAGTTGTAACAAATGTGCCGCTCTGGTAGGGAGTGTCAATCATGAGGGAGGTTTGCATATGTTGGGGTGGCTATATGGAAAATCTCTATACCCTCCACTCAATTTTGCTGTGAACTCAAATTGCTCTAAAAAATAAGATCTATTAAAAACTACCATTTATATTAGCACAAAAATGAAATACTTAGGAATAAATCTAACAAAATATACAAAAACACAGGATCTACACGAAAGACCCAGAATAGCCAACATGATACTGAAGAAGAAGAACAAAGTGGGAGAACTGACACTACAGGACTGCAAAACTTACTATAAAGCCACAATAACCAAAACAGTGTGGTTTTGGTGAAAGAATAGACAAACAGATCAATAGAAGAGAATAGGCAGCCAGAAATAGACCCACACAAACATAGCCAACTGATCTTTGGCAAAGGAGAAAAGGCAATTCAATGGAGAAAAGATACTCTTTTTAACAAATTGTGCTGGAACAAATGGACATCCACATGCTTGTGTATGCACATAGCTCCTATTTATATTATCATTATAAATTTCAGAATTAAAGCTGTTCCAGGCCTTAGAAAAATGACATGATGTAGTGAATGAACTAGGAGTTTGTGACAGCTGAGTTTAAGTCATTTGCCAAATCTTTGGTACTGGAAAAATTACTTAATATTCCTGAGTATCGCTGCTTCATCTATAAAATGGAAATAAAAGATATTGCCTTCCTTTTCTGACATGGTCATGGAGGTATTATTAAATAATGCAAGTAAAACAATAACTGTAACATAAACATCTACTTGTATTCGGTGATGCTGAAGAAATATTGGAACAAATTTAAAACCAGATAGGCTTAGAAAATATTGTCAGTGATATGTCCACTGTATCACTAAGAACCTCCTATATAAAATAGCATTTGATAAATATTTCTTGGTGCATGGGATAGGGTAAAGTTTTGTTTTCCCTTATGAAATGATATTTTTCTTCTTTTCAATTGAGATAAATTCAGAATTTATCAAGTATGATTAGATTATGATTCAGAAATATTCAGTGACTCATTTGGTGCCACTTCCATGGGAATAGGGTGCTTCCTTGCCTCTTGACATTGGGTCTGACTTGTTTTGGGCAACAGAATGTTAGTAGACATGACAGAGCCAAAGGCTTAAAAAGTGCCTGCAACATTGGTCCTGTCTTGTTGACCCCTGCATTGTCCTGAGGATCCGGCTAGCCCACTGGTTCAAGGAGGCTGAGAGACACTGGAGCAGACCCTCACACCATCAGCTTGAAGCAGAATATATCAGTCACTGAAGTCTAGATCAGCCACCACCCAGCCAACCCACAGATCTCAGCCCAGCTGAGACCAGCAGAATTGTTCAACTTGACCCAGAGATGAGTGACAAGTAAATGGTAGGGGCCACTGAGATGTTGTGGCTCTTTGTTATCTCTCATTGTTGTGGCAATTGCTACCAAATACACCATGTATCCCATTTCACTTATTTGCCTTCTAGGAAGCTCAGAGCCAAATTTAAAACTCAGCTGTGTCCTTAAATAGTCTGCATGTTTGGGCACTTATTTGAAAGGGTTTCAAGTTTTTAATTTTATATGCATTTCTACTTGTTTGGATTCTTTTTTTTTTTTTTTTTTTTTTTGTTTATTGCGGTAACGTTGGTTTATAACATTGTAAAAATTTCAGGTGTACATCATTGTACTTCTATTTCTGCATGGACTACATCATGTTCACCACCAAAATACTAATTACAACCCATCACCACACACATGTACCCAATTATCCCTTTCACCCTCCTCCCTCCCCCCTTCCCCTCTGGTAACCACCAATCCAATCTCTGTCCCTATGTGTTTGTTTATTGTTGTTATTATCTACTACTTAATGAAGGAAATCATACAGTATTTGACCTTCTCCCTCTGACTTATTTCACTTTGCATTATACCCTCAATGTCCATCCATGTTGTCACAAATGGCTGGATTTCGTCGTTTCTTATGGCTGAGTAGTATTCCATTGTGTATATATACCACAGCTTCTTTATCCATTCGTCCCTTGATGGGCACTTAGGTTGCTTCCAAGTCTTGGCTATCGTGAATAAGGCTGCAATGAACACAGGGGTGCATGTACCTTTACAAATTGGTGTTTTCAAGTTCTTTGGATAAATACCCAACAGTGGAATAGCTGGATCATATGGTAGTTCTATCCTTGATTTTTCGAGGAATCTCCATACTGTTTTCCACAGTGGCTGCACCAGTTTGCACTCCCACCAGCAGTGTATGAGAGTTCCCTTCTCTCCACATCCTCTCCAACACATGTTGTTTCCTGTCTTGTTAATTATAGCCATTCTGATGGGCGTGAGGTGATATCTCATTGTAGTTTTGATTTGCATTTCCCTGATAGTTAGTGATTTTGAACATCTTTTCATGTGTCTGTTGGCCATCTGTATATCTTCTTTGGAGAAATGTCTGTTCAGGTCTTTTGCCCATTTTTTAATTGGGTTGGTAGTTTTTTTGTTGTTGAGATGCATGAGTTCTTTATATATTTTGGAGATTAAGCCCTTATCAGATGTATGGTTTGCAAATATCTTCTCCCAATTGTTAGGTTGTCTTTTCGTTTTGTTGATGGTTTCCTTTGCTGTGCAGAAGCTTTATAGTTTGATGTAGTCCCATTTGTTTATTTTTTCTATTGTTTCTCTTGCCCGGTCAGATGTGGTGTTTGAAAAGATGTTGCTAAGACCGATGTCGAAGAGCGTACTGCCTATGTTTTCTTCTAGAAGTTTCACAGTTTCAGGTCTTACATTCAAGTCTTTAATTCATTTGGAGTTAATTTTTGTGTATGGTGTAAGGTAAGGGTCTACTTTCATTTTTTTGCATATGGCTATCCAGTTTTCCCAACACCATTTGTTGAAGAGACTTTCTTTTCCCCAATCTATGTTCTTGGCTCCTTTGTCAAAGATTAGCTGTCCATAGATGTGTGGGTTTATTTCGGGGCTTTCGATTCTATTCCATTGATCTGTGTGTCTGTTTTTGTGCCAGTACCATGCTGTTTTGGTTACTATAGCTTTGTAGTATATTTTGAAATCAGGGAGTGTGATACCTCCAGCTTTGTTCTTTTTTCTCAGGATTCCTTTAGCTATTCGGGGTCTTCTGCTGTTCCATATAAATTTTAGGATTCTTTGTTCTATTTCTGTAAAAAATGTTGTTGGAACTTTGATAGGGATTGCATTGAATCTATAGATGGCTTTATGAAGTATGGACATCTTAACTATGTGAATTCTTCCAATCCAAGAGCACGGAATATCTTTCCATTTCTTTGTGTCTTCTTCAATTTCTTTCAGAAATGTTTTATAGTTTTCGGTGTACAGATCTTTTACCTCTTTGGTTAAGTTTATTCCTAGGTATTTTATTCTTTTTGTTGCAATTGTAAATGGGATGGTATTCTTAATTGCTCTTTCTGCTACTTCGTTGTTAGTGTACAGAAATGCAACTGATTTTTGTATGTTGATTTTGTATCCTGCAATTTTACCATATTCGTTTATTACTTCTAAAAGTTTTCTGGTGGATTCTTTAGGGTTTTCTGTATATAAAATCATGTCATCTGCAAATAGTGACAGTTTCACTTCTTCCTTTCCAATTTGGATCCCTTTTATTTCTTTCTCTTGCCTGATTGCTCTGGCTAGGACTTCCAATACTATGTTAAATAGGAGTGGTGACAGTGGGCATCCTTGTCTGGTTCCTGTTCTTAGAGGGATGGCTTTCAGTTTTTCACCATTGAGGATGATATTAGCTGTGGGTTTCTCATATATGGTCTTTATTATGTTGAGGTACTTTCCTTCTATACCCATTTTATTCAGAGTTTTTATCATAAATGGATGCTGGATCTTGTCAAATGCTTTCTCTGCATCTATTGAGATGATCATGTGATTTTTGTTCTTCATTTTATTAATGTGGTGTATTACGTTGATTGATTTGCGAATGTTAAACCATCCCTGCATCCCTGGAATAAATCCCACTTGATCATGGTGTATAATCTTTTAACGTACTGTTGTATGCGATTTGCTAGTATTTTGTTGAGGATTTTCGCATCAATGTTCATCAGTGATATTGGCCTGTAATTTTCTTTTTTTGTGTTGTCCTTGTCTGGTTTTGGTATCAGGGTAATGTCAGCTTCGTAGAATGAGTTAGGGAGCTTCCCCCCCTCCTCAATTTTTTGGAAGAGTTTGAGAAGGATAGGTATTAAGTCTTCTTTGAATGTTTGGTAGAATTCACCAGGGAAGCCGTCTGGTCCTGGACTTATTTTTGGGGAGGTTTTTGATTACTGTTTCGATCTCCTTACTGATGATTGGTCTATTCAAATTCTCTACTTCTTCTTGATCCACTTTTGGAAGGTTGTATGATTCTAAGAATTTATCCATTTCTTCCAGATTGTCGAATTGGTTGGCATATAGTTTTTCATAGTATTCTCTTATAATCTTTTGTATTTCTGAGGTGTCTGTTGTAACCTCTCCTCTTTCATTTCTGATTTTACTTATTTGTGCCTTCTCTCTTTTTTTCTTGGTGAGTCTAGCTAAAGGTTTGTCTATTTTGTTGATCTTTTCAAAGAACCAGCTCTTGGTTTTATTAATTTTTTCTATTGTTTTTTTGGTCTCCATTTCATTTATTTCTGCTCTGATTTTTATTATTTCCCTTCTTCTACTGATTTTGGGCTTTGTTTGTTCTTCTTTTTCCAATTCCTTTAGGTACATTTTTAGATTGTTTATTTGAGATTTTTCTTGTTTGTTGAGATAGGCCTGTATCGCTATAAACTTCCCTCTTAGAACCGCTTTTGCTGTATCCCATAAATTCTGGCATGTCGTATTTTCATTTTCATTTGTCTCCAGGTATTTTTTGATTTCTTCTTTGATTTCTTCGTTAACCCAGTCGTTGTTCAGTAGCATTTTGTTTAATCTCCACGTATTTGTGGCTTTTCTGATTTTCTTCCTATAGTTGATTTCTAGTTTCATACCGTTGTGGTCAGAAAAGATGCTTGGTATTATTTCAATCTTCTTAAATTTATGGAGACTTGTTTTGTGGCCTAATATGTGATCAATCCTGGAGAATGTTCCATGTGCATTTGAAAAGAACGTGTATTCTTCGGTTTTTGGATGGAATGCTCTGTATATATCTACTAGGTCCATCTGTTCTAGTGTGTCATTTAAGGCCAATGTTTCCTTATTGATCTTCTGTTTGGATGATCTATCCATTGGTGTAAGTGGAGTGTTAAAGTCCCCTACTATTATTGTGTTACTGTCTATTTCTGTTTTATGTCTGTTAATAATTGCTTTATATATTTAGGTGCACCTACATTGGGTGCGTAGATATTTACAAGTGTTATATCCTCTTGTTGGATTGTTCCCTTGATCATTATGTAATGCCCTTCTTTGTCTCTTTTTACAGTTTTTGTTTTAAAGTCTATTTTGTCTGATATGAGTACTGCTACCCCAGCTTTCTTTTCATTGCCATTTGCGTGGAGTATCTTTTTCCATCCCTTCACTTTCAGTTTGTGAGTGTCTTTAGGTCTGAAGTGTGTCTCTTGTATGCAGCATATATATGGGTCTTGTTTTTTTATCCAGTCAGCCACCCTATGCCTTTTAATTGGAGCATTTAGTCCATTGACATTTAAAGTAGCTATTGATAAGTATGTACTTACTGCCATTTTGTAACTTTTTTTTTTTTTCTCAGTGTTTTAGTAGTCCTTCTCTGTTCCTTACTTCTTCTATACAGAATTGATGGTCACTTTAGTTTGACCTCTGTCTGAAACCTGTACTCTTTAAGTACCCTCCTCCCTCCTTTTATGTTTTTGATATCATAGCTAACCTCTTTTTTGTGCATTTGTGTCCATTACGTTCTAATCGTGGAAATAGATAATTTTTCCTATTTGTGGTCTTCTCTTTTCCCCTTAAATCAGTCCCTTTAACATTTCTTGTAACACTGGTTTCTTGGTGACAAACTCCTTTAATTTTTGCTTATCTGGGAAAATTTTGATCTCTCCTTCCATTTTGAACGATAACCTTGCTGGGTAGAGTATTCTTGGCTGTAAGTTTTTTCCTTTTAGCACTTTAAATATATTGTGCCATTCTCTTCTAGCCTGTAAGGTTTCTGCTGAGAAGTCAGCTGATAGCCTTATGGGGTTTCCTTTGTATGTAACTTGACATTCTCTTGCGGCTTTTAGGATTCTCTCTTTATTTTTAATTCTGGACATTTTGATTATGATGTGTCTTGGTGTGGGCCTCTTTGGGTTTATCTTGTTTGGGGCTCTCTGTGCCTCCTGTACCTGGATGTCTGTTTCCTTCCTTAGGTTAGGGAAGTTTTCATCTATTATTTCTTGAAATAAATTCTCTGCCCCCTTGTCTCACTCTTCTCCTTCCGGGACACCTATAACACGGATGTTAGTGCGCTTGATGTTGTCCCAGAGGTCCCTTAGACTGTCCTCACTCCTTTTAATTCTTTTCTCTTTTACCTGTTCACCTTGGGTAATTTCTTCTAGTCTTTCTTCCAGCTCACAGATCCGTTCTTCTGTATCCTCTACTCTGCTTTTGAGTCCCTCTAATGAATTTTTCATTTCCAGTATTGTATTCTTCATTTCTGATTGGTTCTTTTTTATATCTTCCATTTCTTTGTTGACATTCTCACTGAGTTCATCTATTCTTCTCCCCAGATCAGTGAGCATCCTTAACACTCTTAGTTTGAACTCTCTGTCGGGTAGATTGCTCATTTCTGTTTCACTTAGTTCCTTTTCTGGGGTTTTGTCCTGTTCCCTTACTTGGAATGTATTCTTTTGCCTCCTCATTTTGCCTCTTTCCCTGTGCTTGTGTCTACGTATTAGGTAGGTGAGCTACGTCTCCTGCTCTTGGATAGGTGACCTTATGTAAGTGATGCCTTAGGAGGCTTCCAGTATGCTTCCCTCAGTTCTCAATGTTCCAGGGGTGGCCCCTATGTGGGCTATGTGTGTCCTTCTATTGTGGCCTGTTAGCTCTCCCTATAGGCGCCCAGGGAGGCTGAGTTATGCTCCTGGCCAGCTGTTGTAATGCTCATCTGCTTGTAGTTGTTGTGGGCCCTTCAGTCTCTTTGTCAGGTGTGGGGAGCCCCAGAACAGTTGGCTGTAAGTTCTAATACCACATTTGTGTTGCAGTATTTCTTTTAAGTGAGTAGGCCCCCAGTGTGGCAGGTTGTTAGGCTCAGGGCCTTACAATTGCTGTAAACCTCTAGCCTATTAGGTCTCTTGTCAGCTCTCTGAGGATTGCAGCTGGGTGGGGCTGCCCTCAGGCACAGGAGCACCCAATTGTTTCAGGCTTTGGAAGGTGGGGCAAACCTCCTATGTGGGTCTTTGAGAAGCACAAGTCTTCTGCAGCTGACAAGCCCTGTTGCCCACAGGTCCACAGACACAGTCAACACAGTCCTGCCCCGTGTGAGCGCCCCGACCTCCCCAAGCAGACCCAGTCTCTCCAAGGCGGGAGCCCCACACACTCCGCCACCACCCCACACTCTCCACCCGCTCCTTGTGCACACCCTGCCCCGCTCAAGTCAGCTCAGTTGCCAGGCTGCAGAGAATCCAGTCACCAATCTATGCAGGCCCACACGTTGCCTGAGGGCTTGTTGTTGGGTGGGGCCAGTCTCTAGGGTGGGCTGCCTGCCCTGGCTGAGCTGGATTAAATCGGTGCTCTAGCGGGTGGAGCAGACCCTGGGCTAGCAGGTCTCAGGGAGAACTCCAATGGTGTCTGTGTCAGCACGCTCACACCAGGCCACAACAATGGCCGCCGCCAATGTCCCAGTCCCCGGAGAGGTCTCACCCCTCACCGAGATGCACTCAGGGCCTATTAGGTGAGTCTCTTGTCACCGAAGCACTGTGCACCTTTCTTTCTGGTGATTTTAGGATGCTTTCTGTAATGGGTGAGTTTGTGCGCGGGCCCTTTAAGAGCCAGTTTTAGTTTCTTTGTGAACCGGGTTTTCTGGGGGTGCTACTCAATGCTTTAGTAGCAGCAAAGTCAGATATTATGCCACTGGTCTCGATTGTGCTGGGTCCACAAAATGCCCACGGCGGGGGCGCTCCCCAGCTCAGGGCCCCGCGCCTCCAGGGAGGCTGCGTACCTGTGCGCTGCTCCCGGCGGCCGTGAAGCTGGCGGCTTGTGAAGGCGGCATTTTTCCTCTCCAGAAGGGAGTCTCTGCCTCTTCTACCCCAGTTAGGATTGTCCGTTGTTGCAGGAGTTCCTCTCATCCAGTTTTCAGTTCTGTCTCAGGGGTAATTTTTCCACAAGTAGTTGTAAATTGGCTGTGTCCACGGGAGGAGGTGAGTTCAGAGTCTGCCTACGCCGCCATCTTGACTCCGCTCTCTCTACTTGTTTGGATTCTATATTTCTATTTTTAATTTACCACTCTTTTATTGCTCATATTTTAGTTTAAGCTTCTCACATGCTTTAAAGAATGAGACAGAGTATAAGTAGTAAAATATTGAACACTTACTATGTGCCAGGAATTATAAATATGGATAAAATGCCTTCCTGCTCCTGAGGGTGTTATAGCCTTTAAAGGAGATAGACACCCGACAATAGATATAAAAACAATATAATATAATAGGTATAATAATATAATATAATAGCAATAGGTATAAAATATACAGGTATATAATATATAAAGATATATAGAAAATATTCTGTCAAAACATAGGAAGGAGCCATTAATTATGCCAAGGGGTGGTGAAGTAAGACCAGGAAGACTTCACTGAGTAATATTTGAGCTTAGTATTAAAAGATAAGAATTTCACTAACCACAGAATTAGAAAGGGCTTTTTGTAAGTAACATGAAATAATTTGGTGCCACTATAGTGTACAACGTGAAGCGAAAAGGGACAAAAAATTTTGTGGAAGTATGTCTACTACGCAAAAGTGTTTTGATGTCATATCTGAAGATGAAAATGGGTAATGTCAACAGAGAGATGGAAACTATGAGAAAAAAATAACACAGTAACAGAAATGAAGAATGTCTCCTACAGGCTCATCATTAGACTCAACATAGATGAGGAAAGAATCAGTGAATTTGAAGACAAGTCAATAGAAATTTCCCAACCTGAAACACAAATAGAAAAAAAAAAAATGGAAAAGAAAAGAAAAAAAAACAGAATAAAACATTCAAGAACTGTGTGACACTATCAAAACGTGTAACATTTCTGAAGGTGATAGAGATCCTCTTAGGTTTTTAAGAAATAGAATGTAAATTTTAATGACTGTATGAGTGTCTTAAAATTCAGTCAATAAGAAGATGTGGAAGAGACTATCATTCCTACTTTAGTCATTTAATATACATTTATTTGTATATAAACACACAAAAAGCCAGAATTTTTTCTCTTTAACATTTTCTCTTTAATTAATGAAGAATGAAAATTCACATTTAAATGGTAAAAAGTAATTGTGATAATAACACAGGCAGAATTTAGTATGCTTTCACATCACTGAGATTGAAGGAATAGACCTGAAAGTACTTTTTCTGTAATTTCCAGCATTTAGTTTTTCAAGTCAGGCACAACATATTGAATTTTATCCTTGGCATTTGCCCAGAGTTTCATGAAATGCCTGAGTCTGAAACTAGTAAAGA
This sequence comes from Ceratotherium simum simum, assembly GCF_057802395.1. Lineage (NCBI taxonomy): Eukaryota > Metazoa > Chordata > Mammalia > Perissodactyla > Rhinocerotidae > Ceratotherium > Ceratotherium simum. The sequence continues at coordinate 30,491,789 of NC_141928.1, read as the reverse complement.
AACAAGAGAGTTAAATACAGGAAAAAGTACATGTTTGCTTTGAATCTTTCTTGGCAAATTCCTTCCTGTTTGGTTTTACACATCCTCAGCAATAACTCATTACTTGACAATAACAAAGATTGACAAGGTTTAGCTGTAAATCAAAATTTACAAATGGGTTAGAAGAGGCTTCTTTTTGTAGCTCTGGTTTCCTTAGATCACACTGTCAGTATGTATTTCTAGACAGTAGGGATGAGAATATCGGCCTTGATATTTTACCACTTAATAACTCTTTGCACATCAACATCAGGCATGATACAATTCAACATAATTGTAATTACAATACATATATCTGAGCCCCTTTTCCTCATGAAGGAGGGGAGGGCATTGCAAGGGGCTACCTAAGACCTGGTGCCAGAGGATGAGTTCTAAGAGATCAAATCAGAAAGGAGCGTCTTCCCAGAGCTGAAAATTAATCACGAGGGATACCAAGTCCTTGTCAAACCACACTAAGTTCAAAACCAGGAGGAGAAATGGGGCAGCAACTTGAGAGTGAGCTCAGCAATCAGAGGCAAAGAGAGTTCACGGTAATCACTGAAAAGAATCTAATGCAACCACTGCTAACTTATTATAGGTTGGTATATGGTAAGTACATGAGGGTTTTGGACTGGCATTTAGCATGAGAGCTGGCTTTTAGCATGGACTGACATTTAGCATGAGAGTGTATGTATCTTATTATAATCTAAAACTTATTTTACATATTCTCCATAGATGACCATGGCCTTGAACCTATTTCAACCTTGATACTAAAATGTCTTTATCCAGTTTTTTTTAACTTGGGTTTCTTCTAACACATACACACACATTTACTCATACCTCTTTTCTATTCCTAGGATAATATTCTGTGTAGTTCTCTCATAGGGGTACTTACAGCTTTGCACAAGAGCTTTAGTCTATCATGTAGTTCTGAGTAAATGAGCTGGGAAAAACTAAGGATTGTTCTTAATATTAGAAAGTCCTTAGAGCAGGAAACTTTCTAAATATAATATTAGGTTCCTAAACTACTTTTATATTTATTTTTTAATAGTTTAATCTTTTACTGGAGTAGTCTACTAGCAAACCATTCACAGTTTTCCAGACTATATTTTGAACTTTTTTATTATGTTCTTTAAATATAATGCTTTTTTCATAACTGTTTCTATAATCTACATACTAGCCTCTATCTTTTGATGATGTATATATTATGCAATAAAATATTTATTTTTTCTTTATTTTTCAATCTATTATTTCTATAGTTTCAGACACTTCTAGTTGAAATGGAGAGAACATTGAACTTGGAGTAAAAACACCGAGTATAGATATTAGCTCTGTTATTTTATATTTATGTGACCTTGGGAAATAACTTGAATGCTTCAATGCGTTGGACTCAATTTCCCTATCTCCAAAATAAGAATACAAACACGTACTTAACTCATAGAGTTGTTGCGAAATTAAATTAGATAATCTGAGTGAAAGTTCTGGGCACATATTGGGTACTCAATAAATATTTGTTACCCTTTGGTTGTGAGATCTCATTGCCCTTAACAATGCTTCCAAAATGTTCAAAGACATTATGATGTGGAAGTCCTTACTCAGAGAAGGCTGAACTGAGCTATAAATTCACTGAGGTGTTTGTATTTTCTCAAGGAACAAATCCAAAACTCTTCCTCAAAATTGTAACTATACATGGGCATAATGACTGATTAGGATAACGGTGAAAGTTACACAAAGTTCCTCAAAGGTCAACGGTAGTCTTATAAAAAGAAAGGCACAACCCTAAGAACCTTCTTCTATCCACTCTCTATTCACCAGCATTCTCTCTTCTTTCCCCTTCACAGTCCCCCCTCCTCCTCCCTTTTACCCTCTATTTCCCAACTCAATTTATCCTACATCTGCAGCCCCTAGATTCCTACAAAGAATCCTATGAATTTCAAAATCCAAGGTCTCAGCAAATACTACAGCCTCTTGCTACTCCAAGTGCAGTCCATGGATGCATGGATGATCATCACCCTGAAGCTTGTTAGATATGCAGGATCTCAGACCCCACCCCAGACCTGTGGGATCAGATCTGCATTTTAATAGGATTTCCAGGTAATTTTTCTGTACATTAAAATTTGAGAAGCATTGGTATAGCCAATAGTTCTCAACTCTGGCTGTATATTAAAACTACTTGGAGAATTTTAAAAATTTCTGCGTCCTATCCCTGTGCTCACAAAAGATTCTGATTTAATTGGTGTGATGTGGGGCCTGAGCATCACGAGTTCTTAAAAGCTCCCAGGTGATTCTAATGTGCTGCCGTGTTTGAGAGTCTTTTTCCCACCCCAGTCATGTTTTAATACAATAACACTTTAAAAACTTCAGCTCCTTAACCAGTAAGCATTTATATATTTAAACAGCTTTCGCTACTCATTTAGCAACATTAAAAAAGCTATACAAAGAGACATAATCAAAACAGTCTCTGTATTGTTCTTTACAATAGCGTGTGAACATACAATGATCTAAAAATTTAAAATTTAAATAAAAACAATTTTAAATACATATAGACACACACATTTTGTTTTGTGTGTTTACATAATAAAAACTTGGTGTAAAAACTCAGTCCACATATCTCCTATTGACATTTATAAAAACTAAATAAAAATTGCATTAAATGACACAGGATTCCAAATGGAAAATGAGAGCTGCTCTTCTCCAACCAATCTATCGTCCCAAAGGTAATAACTACTAGTATTTTCTTTTATCATCTGGAAAAAATGTTAATAGCACAAAGACAGATATATTTGTTTTTATTTCCATAGACCAGAATCGCACTATACATTGTGTTCTTTATATTGCTTTTTTCATTTAGTATATCTTAGAAGTCCTTCCTTTTCGGTATATACTCTTATTCTTTTCCATAACATGTTTTTCAGTCCTCTGTTGATTGAAGTCCTGGTTCTATCCAGATCTTTTTTGATGTCTTTTTGTTTCTTTTTTCACGGTTACTGATTATTTTTCTATACCACAACATTAAATAAATATCCTTGTACAGATATCTTGGCACAATTTGGTGAGGGTATATATGAAGTATATTTTAGTGGTGTAATTCCTGGAACAAAAGTTATGGGCAGTTTTAATTTATATGAGTGTTACCAAATTGACACGTACACGTCTACTCTCTCAGCACCAGTATATGCTTTTGCATAATTTTGTCCTTACCAACTCAAGACATTTCCAAACCTTTGCATTTTTGTCAACATGATATATAAAAAATGAAATTCTATAGTTGTTTTAATATATTGCATTTCTTTATAGTATATGAAAAGGTCATAGTCTTTTCATATGTTTATTGGTTGTCTTCTCTTTTTTGTCAACTCTATTCCTTTCTGACTTTTATGTTCAACCCAGATCAATTAAGTTCAGAAATCAGATGCTTGGGAGCAATGCTTCTTTTTCTTTGCTGTTGTATTGGAAAAGAACACTAGAGAAAAGAACCAGAGCAGAGAAAGAGGCCATCAGCACGTACCATCCCAACCTACATAGAAGCATGTAGAGGATGCCATGGTTCACAGAGGTAGTTCTTTCAGCTCTCTGATAATTGGTTAATTATGGGCAGAGTCTGAAGCAGAAACTAGAGAAAATCTGCTAGGAAAGGGAGGGGTTTTATGAGGGTTGCCAATCCAATTCTATTGTCTTTGAGCCAACAATTCAGTATCAGTTCCTACACCACACCAGGTATGAGACAGCCTTCCACAGAAACGGGTCATCTTGCCTGAGAAAATGGCAAGCATGCCTAAGAGAAAGCTCAGGGATTGAAAAGGCCTAGTTAGAGGTTGAGATTCCCAAGACAAAGCCAAAGAAATACGACTAGTGCCAAACTCACTCATATAGATCTTGTGAGAACCTCATTTACCTTTTAGCAAGGGTTGGCAAATAGCTGTCTTTATCTCTAACAGCCTGCCCAAGGAGAAGAGACAGGGTGACTATATTAAAAATATTTCCATCCCATTCCCATCCGGAATGGATTATTAGATATTATTAAGGACCTCTTCAAAAAATTTTTAAGAACTTTCTAAAGAAAAAGTAAGTAAAAGTCCCAGTTTAAACCTAAACACAATACTTTCTTAAAAATATTTACTCCCAGAGACGTAATTATAAAGACAGAAAAACCCAGGCACAAGGAGGTTGACTTAATAACAAAGCCATAGTCATTGAAGAGGCAGAAAGATTTCAAATATAACGTGTTGCCCATTCTAGATGTATTTTCTAGCCGAGTTCCTATTGTACGTATGTCTAAAGCCCATGAGAGAGCAATAAATAAAATCTGAAAGAGCTAGTTTATAAAAACCTGTATAAATGATTAAGGCACATGCTGTACTCCTTTATGGACCTGAAAATGTAATTTTAAGAAAAGAAAGAAAGCTTTTGCTTCTGAGAGGAAAATTTCCTCACTTTCTTTTTTTTGGCTCCAGAGTACCCAAAGCTGTTTTTTCACCCGGATCTTACCACGGTAAGAAGACATGGCACATTGTGGAAGTAAGCCCATAGCCAGAAGAAAATAGGCAAAAAAATGAGGGGGTACCCAGCATTATCATGGCACCAGAGGGGAGGCAGCCCACCTGCGAGTACAGGAGGGTGAGACAAGGCAAACCTGCCTTGCGTACTGGGCAGAAGCAGGACCATTGGAGTCCAGGCAGGCAAGGGAGCAAGGAAAATGACAGATGCCATATGACAGTGGGCCAGACTTGGTGATAAGCACATCTAATCTATATATCCAGAGGGCTACAGAAATGATGATGGAACAAAGAGAAGGTGGGATTCTGCACCAGCAGATGCAGCATGAACCAGTGAAATAAAGCCTATTACTTAGCACCATATTACCATGGTGTACTAAGAAAATACATGTACATGTGTATATTTATTTATAACCAGAATGCTTAACAATATTTAAAAAATGTGGCTCATATGATACAATACCATGCAGCCATTTTAAATAATGTTTAAAACAAATATTTAAAGAACTTATGATAAAGTTATATAAGAAGGAAAAGAAGAATATTAAATTGTATATACAGTATTGTCCCAATGTTTATTTAAAAAATATATAGGTAGAGATATAGAAAATATACCAAAATATTAATGTTACTTTTGTGTTTGTTATCATTTTAAAATAATAAACATAATGACACTAAAAGGCTAAATGTAATAAGCTGGACAGATAGAGAAGTGTAAACAGTGCTGTAATTAATATTCTCACACAGACCTTTTTACTTATTGGTCTCATAGTTACTTTATGTAAAACGATATAAAGTTAAGGCAAAAAACAGCTGCAAAAACTGTATAATATGTACTTTAAAAACAGACTTGAATATTATTCAGAAAACTGTTAATGAAGCCTATATCTGAATGGAAGTGTTACAGGTAATTTTTTAAAATAATTTTTCTCACTTTATTTTCTCTTTTTTTCTCCTCTTCTTCCTCTTCCTCCTCCCCCTCCTCCTCCGTGTCTTTCTTCTCTTCCTCCTTCCTCTCTCTTCTTCTTACAGTTAATCAGGAAAAAATAAATGCTATTAATCCCCTTAAATGGATCTACATTTTTACTTCTGCCTGGTGTCTTTTTGTGCCATTGTGGAAATCAAAAATACCATAGATTTTAAAGCAAATTTGAGTCTCATCCATTCCGTGAAGTGTCGCAGGTGACTACCTTTCCCTCCACCTCACACAACACTGCTGGAACGATCTGATATATAGAACACGATGTGTTGTGCCCTACACTAGACTAGGACTAGAATATAAGTCCTATGAAGGCAGAGTTCTTCACTCAGCCTTCTCAGTTCATGGACTATAATAGCTGCCTAATATTGAGCAATTAATATTGTTGAATGCTCAATAGATATTGTTAACCCTAGGTTAACCACCTTAATACCAGATTATTTAAAACATTAATAAGAGGAAACCCATATATTTTCCTCCCATTGATCCAAATTCAGTATTTTTAAAACACTTACCAGATCATTTTCCAATTAAGAAAATATTAAGAAGATAGTGAACTAGAACAGATGCCTATCAAACTCCAAGGACTCCTGCTACACAGCTGCCGCCCCGATGCCTAGAGCACAGGGAAGTGTTTCTGGATTTCAAGAGAGTCAAGTCTACTTTAGTTTTCTCTCTAAATCCTGTGTGCTTATGGAGAATGGGCATTTTATTCAAACATTTGGCAGTGAAGTATTTCTGCAGGGCAAATATTGATTTTGTGTGCATTTATTTACTCACAGCCAACTCATATTAAGTCTGCAAGTCTTGTTTAATGTCTTCTTCATATCTTTCCTATCCATTCCCATCTCTCTCATTGTCATTTGCCCAGATGACCATATTTTCTCAGACCTCAGTTGCATGACCACACCTTTAATCATCCTTCATAATGTGATCAGAGTGACAGAAAGGGTTTTTAAATATGCAAATCTATGCCACCAGGCCGGCCCCTGGAGTAGCTATTCTTAAACCTTGATTTGTATCAGAAGTCACCTAGCTTGTCTCTCAGAAAATCTCAATCTTTAGGGTTAGTGTCTGACTTGGGCATCTACATTTTAACAGATGATCCTCATGCACATAGAAATCTAAGAACCAGAGCTATGAAGGGTGCTTTGAACATTTTCTATTTGTTTTGCAATGTTTAAGAGGTCTTAAATAGAATTAAAATGCTTCTCCATTTTTGCTAGCCCATTATATTCTATCCTCTGGGACTATCATCTTGTCTACTTTCTTTGTCTTTGAAGTCAATAAATTCTTCTCTTGATGTTCTTGAAAAAATTTCCCCCTTAACACCTCCCTCCATTCATTTTAATTAAACCACAGATCCTAGGTCTTTGAAGACTTCTCGTGTCTTATATTGAACTGAGCCATCCCTCCAGTGACATCAGCTATGGATCAAAACATCTCTCAAATGACCCTCTTGGACTTTGCTGCTCACTTGCAGAGGCAACTGCACATGGAATTCCTCAAGAAGCTTTCAGAATAACCTGAGCATTTAAGCATCTAAGTGGAAGGGAATCTACGAATTTTGGAGATCTTTCTCTCTAACATACAATATCTTAAATGGTATGCTTTTCCCTCAAACAAGATCTTCATTAATTTATAAAACTCACACAAATTGGTATAAGGGAGTTCTTGGTCTGATAACAACAACGTGGTGCCCTAAGGGAAAGTATTTTCAGAAATATAAATCATTGGTATTCTACTTTGACTATCTTGGTAGACTAAAAGATGATTAGAAGAAACTCCAGTAGGTGTTTGTACTTTAACTTTTGTGGCAGTGATTGATTTGGAATTTTACTATCACTCTTATGACAATACTTTAGAGTATTTATAAATCTAGTATGCAGAAAAGTAGTTCTCAGGTTTCACTCTCAGGAAGCGCTGATGCCTTTTCTTTACCATGGGAGAAAAAATGGTAAGGAATGAGCAGTTAACGATTTCTATTGTCAAAAGACATTCAGATAAGATCTATGTTTTGCTATAAATTTGTGCATTGTGTATTTGTTAATATACACACACTACGTATCAGTACCAACTATTTAAAATAGTACAGATGATTTCTTAAAGCCAATAGTTCATATCATATTTGCATTAACAAGGACTTTGGCTTGAAATCTATGTGGTGCTCTATAAGGAAAGGGAAACATGTAACTTGGTTTGAACAAGATTAAGAAGAGCATCTGCTTCCTGATGATTCCCTGTATTATAAATGGAAAAAGATCTGCCTTATTCCCTTAAGGTATGAACTCCTGAGGCCAGGCACAGTGCCCAGCCACTGTTTTCTCAACTGGGGATACAGGAATCCTAGGCACCAAAGATTCACTCCGATCTTAGAAACCTGGAAGCCTACCTTTTAAGAGTTGCCCAGGCAATAAACATTTTAATAGCAACTACTCCCCTTACTGAATGTTCATGAACCTAGCACTGTGCTAGATGTAATTTGTACCAACTACATTAATCTGTACTATATGACGTAGACATTGTACTATTCTCATTTTATAAATAGAAAACAAATATTCAAAGAATTTAAATGACTTGCGTAAAGCCACAGAGTTAGAAAATAGGGAAGCCTGGATTGAACTTGCATCTGTCTAACTCCAGCTCCTAATCTTCTAATCTCTAGCACTATGATGAGTTCAGGCATTATTCGCTGTATCTGGAACAGCCCTATCCAGTTTTCTCACTGCAGACAACGAGCCTGTCTTCTCATTAGAATGTGAGTATAGCCATTGTCCTTGGTCTTTTTCTGACTTAAATTATTCTTCTATTTAGAGTTTAGTCTATTAGCCTTTGGCCAATTTTGGTATTTTTAAAAAAATATTTCTGCTGCTTAGCTCTGAAATTTCTTAAGACCTTAAGTCCATGGAAAGTTTTTAAAATAATTCATTTCTTCAATAAGAATAGAAGATATCTTTTCTCCTCAGATAGCTACCCAGTATCCATTAGTAATCTGTTGTTTAATTTAGATGAACCTCTGAAGGAGAGCAATAGGAACGCTGTGAAAATGCAATGCAATAATATGCATAAAAAGCAAGTCTTGGCTCCTGACACATAGAAGGCATTTTGTAAGTTCCACCGCACACCACACTAAAGCTTCCCTCTTCATAGATTGGTCTAGAAAGGCCTGAGGCTCTCTGACCATATGGAATGTCTTGCTTGAGTTATTTCTGAACAAGAAGAACATAGATATCGAGATTCTCCATGTCAATGTCATTGAGATTCAGAGAAATATGCAATTGGTATGTGCCAGAAAACTCAGGAATTGTCCTTTTGACGTTACCTGAACAATCTTTCTGTCCTTTTCTTTTTGCAGCCAGAGCTACATTGCAATAAATTTATAAATAAAAAGTTCAAAATCTTGATCATTGGGCATTTTGTTCTAAATATTCATGTCCACATAATAATGTTTAAACAAATGTTAAATAATGTTTAAGTTAAGAAGAAATTCTAGTTTTCTGGCACTCTCCACTGAAATCCCAGTATTAGCTCATACCTGGAATGGAGTTGTCATTTGCGTGCACATTCGAAAAGATCAAGAAAATGCAACTTTGTGGTTTTCAGTGGTCACCGATAAATGATTCTATAGTTCTTTTTTTGGAAACAAATACATCTAGTTCATTTGGAATAAGATGCAAATTTCCAAGGAATTCTATGAGACACACATAATTCCTATTTTAAGATAAGGAAGCTGAGGCCTTGGGAAGTTAATTTGTCCAAGGGCACAGAGGGCACAAAGCAAGTACTACTAATGACTTGTGCTTCTCTGCCCGGGTTTCCCAGAAAACAAGCAGATTGAGGAAGTGGTATGGGCTCACAATAAAAGGGGCTTGTGCAGGCTCAGCATCTGGGCTTTCTTCCCCAGAGAATTGCAATATTGCACAGGTCCCAAGGTCTTCAGGTATTGGGCCATGAGCATGGCAGACAACTCCTATAAATAGCTAGTCTCCAAAATCCAAATGGCCTGTTTATTCCTCCCTTGATAAGGCTACTTTCTTATGTTGGTCCTTTAAGAAGGAGGACCCGCAACTTCAACAATGGAAGCCTTGGTTCTGCTGTACCATTCTGTGCAATGGTGAGAGACTGGCACACTATGTATCTCTGTGTCACTGATCTTGCCTTGTGAGATTTCTTTTCCTCCAATAAAGCCTATTCCTTATCCCCTACCATAAATTGATATGGAATTCATCCCAGTCCTTTGCCTTACAGGGAGCAGCCTTAAAGGAGCCCATTCAGCCCGTACTGTGTTCTTATCTCTTTTGGTAGAGATAGAAGAAGAATCTCCCATTTGTTCAGAAACATGGCTATAATAACTATGCCTGGTGTAACACCATTAAAATATTCTGCTCTTACTTCTTCTACTCTCCCCTGCAAAATAAAACTCATATACACACATACTAATATTGATTACTTCTTTTTCTACTTTAATCCATTACCAACAGATTATTTTATCTTTTAAGGAATTTTAAGATTATCATATTGGTTCTGTAGGGAATCACCAGAATTTTCTCCTGCTCCATCTCTCATCTTGTTGCTATTTCAGTCTCCCTTGTACTTAACTCTAAGTTGCCTTCACAATTTCTTTCCTGCCTGGGTTGCTCAGATCTTTATCGCTTCTATTCCAGAACCTAGAAATGTATGAAATTCTCAGCCTTTTTTATTTTATTAAACAAATATTTATCGAGAGTCTACAACATACCAGCGCTGTGATAGGTGCTGGGTATATATTTGAAAATAAAACTAACACAGACCCTGCACTCCTGGAACCCACATTCTGCTGGAAGAGAGCGAGAATAAGCAATTAAACAAATAAGTGTTTATAAAATATTGAATTGTAAAATTTTCTATAGGAAAAAAAAAAACAGAGAGAGGTAATAGACAGTGAGAAAAGTGAAATAATCATTCCAGCTTGGCCCCTTCTCTGTATCCTCTCTCTCTCTCCCTCTTGGAGACGTCTCATCAGACACTTTTCCCTCTTGGTGTCACTTTATGCCGGTACCTCTACCTCTAAGCCGGCTTCTCCTTCTCCTCAGGCTTCCTCCATCTCCTAACAGCTTCCAAAAATATGCTTTATATTACTTTGTCCAGTTAATTTTAATGGCATTGAAGTTATTTTCAAGAAATTAAATGCTACCATATTGGCAACAATTCACAAAGACAGGAATTAGATTTGTGAAACATCATGGTACACTCACTGGACCTCCGAGCTTGTAATGCTCAAAAATTCACACGCACAATTCCATCTGGACAGAGAACTATCAGCCAAACATGGCCAGATTTACACATTCTTTTTAGAACTGGTGCTGAAAAAGTAATTTCAAAAATTTAAACTCAGGGTTACCTTTTAAAACTTGCAGTGGGCAAATGCAATTGAAGTGCATAAATAACTTTCAGTGTTGCTTTAACCTACATTAATCAGAAATATTCTCATTGTTTGCAGATGGACTTTATAGAAATGGCTTTGCAAGGTTTTGCTTACCCATTCTGGCAGTTGGAAGCAGCATAATTTATTTGCAAAGCATCCTTTATGCAAACTATATCCATTCCCCAAATGTTCCCTTGAATTAAACAAGGCAAAAGTGTAGACAGAATAAATTAAAGAAAATCATAGCATGCAAATAATACAGAAGAAATTAATTAAAACCCACACAGCATTTGGCCAGAAAAGGAGTGGGAGAAACTAATAAGTACATTCAAGAACAGGAAAAATAACTTTAGACGATATTTGGAGGAAACGGAATGTTGAAAGTGATGGAGAATAGCTGAAACTAGCATTATTATAAAGGGGTGATAGACTATTTTACCAACAAGGGAATAAACAGAATTCAGAGTTAAATGTCACTTCAATGTCAGATAAGTCTGTATCTGAATATAGAACAGGATTTTCTTCTAAGAAATTACCACAAATTGCATTCAGCTAAGATGTAGTTGTAACATTTCTGATAGGAAGAATTTTAATAAAGTAGATTTCTAGGTCTTCTGTGATATGTTCAACTTCATTTCAGAAGCGTAATCACAATAATGGAATAAGAAAATTAAAAAAAAACAATGCACTGCACCTACTTGAAGAACTCTGCCTAAACATTTGTTGGTAAAGTCAAAATGGTTATGCATTCTTCTAAAATAAGGTCAAAATTTCTACTACTAAGATAATTAAGGAACTGGGTCTGTGGGATTATTAGGTCTTCTGGTTAACTGTGGGTTTGAGATGATTTTTTATATATTAAGCTTTGGTAAAAATTTCTTTTAAGTGTTAAGTACCGAATAAATTTATGGTCTAGTGGTGGAGATTTTCAAGTAAATAGCTGATTATAGTGTAATGTTGATAAGAGGTACAAGAGAGTTTTGCAAGTTGTTGGAAAGCAGAGGAGGAATTACTAACCTAGTCCAGGAGGAGTCAGGGAAGATTGCACAATTGGTATCATAGTTGCAATAGGTCTTAAAAAATGACCAGGAATATAAAGTTGACAAGGACATTTTAGACCTAAGGGAGAGCATGTGCAAAGACACAGAGGTGTGAAAGTCTCTGTGCAACTGTCTCCCAATATCTGGCAATGCTCGAGCATGAGAATTGAGGAAAGAGCAGGAATGAAACCAGAAGGCATGTAGTGGCCAGAGGTGGAGCGGCCTTACTTTGGGGAGACAGGACAAGTTCTGTGGACCAGACAAAAGCCCAGGATGGAGCAGGCTGAGTGGGGTCTATGGTGAACTAGAGACCTTGGATTCTTTCCCAAAGGAGGCATCCCCTAACCAGTTCCAGCCATATATTGCTTTGCCTGCATGCTATATTTTGTATAAGATATCACAGTGTTTATATGTGGAAGTTAATTTGAGCTTTTAGAAATTAGACTATAGGCCAAAACAAACATTTCCATGGGCAAATTCCAATTGAATGGACTTTCATTTTGTAGCCTCTGCTCGAATGCATATAAGAATAATACATAAATTGAATTAATCCTAACCCGTATTGTATACAGTCTTCTAGTTCTAGAAGCTAGACTTGTAATTCTATATTAATGTTATCAATATGTTGTCTTGTAGTTTCTTTTAAAGTGTAGAAAAGTTTGACTATATGAGAGTTCCAATTAATTAATGTAACTACATCTTTTTGAATTTTATCTTATAGACAAGGGTACCCAGATTTATGTATATAACAGAAGCTTGAAGAATGTTTGTTAAAAATTTAGATTCTTGGCATGAACTCAAACCAATAATATGAGAATTCCAGCATCCAGGAATCTGCCTTTCAGCAAGCTCTCCAGATTTTTCTGATACAATGGTTTCATAACCACACATTGATAATCTCCTATCTAAAGAATGCTCGGTGTGACTGAAAAGATCCATCCTTTTTCTAGTGCATACACTGAATGTGACCTGAAGCAGAAGCTAATCAAAGTCCAGGAAACTGAGATAATCAGACGTTAAAATTAGAACCTACCTGATGATGGAGGACCTAAGTCTGTCTCATTGAGTCTCCTCCTTTAGACTGGAAGTCACTCACCGAGAGAAAAGCTGTTAAAGCTGTTATCAACAGAGTCAAGCACTTCAGCACGTCAAGCATCGTGATCTGGCTCCGGCTTGCTAGCCACCTATCTTAATCTCTAACCAATGTGCTCACAATTACAAAAACAAACAAATAAAAACCTACCACATTGCATTTCTTATCATTCTGTAGTCTCACAGAATTTTTCATGTTAATGTCTTTGTAGAACATAGGTTCACTGCCTGCAAAGCCCTTTCCCATCTTTAATTCTTCACTTAGCAAACACCCATCTATCCTTTTTTTTTGCCGAGGAAGATTTGCCCTGAGCCAACATCTGTTGCCAATCTTCCTCTTTTTTTTGTTTGAGGAAGATTAGCCCTGAGCTAACATCTGTGCCAATCTTCCTCTATTTTGTATATGGGTTGCCACCACATGGCTGTCAAGTGGTATAGGTCTGGGCTGGGACGTCAAACACTTGAACCTGGGCTGCCAAAGTAGATCATGTGGAACTCAACCACTACACCATGGGACCAGCCTCACACCCATCTATCCTTTAACATTTGACCCAAATGATACCTCCTCACAGGTAAAGCTATCTCACAAGCCCAGGTGATTCATTGCCTTCACCTCTGGTTCCCACAGCAATTTGTTCAGATGGTCGTAACAACACATTTCATTACAATTATATTTATCTTACTATCTCTTTTATTACACTTGGGCTATTGAGAAAATTCAGCGTAAATGGTAAATTTAGTAGCCCTTCACACACACCAGGTAATGGACTCAACTTTAAATGTATTTGTGAGAAGACTGTCAATGCAGAAGGCGCTGGAGCAATTAAGGCAGACAATCAATCCAGCCCAACCATGGCCGAGTTAATTAATAGTCAAAAATCTTTTAGTTAAATGGAGGTCTATAAGAAATTCTAAATCAGTTTAATTAGCAGATAGTACATTTTGTATTTTATTGTTTTAATTGGTGAGATATATTCCTCTGTAACATCTAGGTTGCTTGCAATGTAGGAGTTTTCTTTATACCAGAAAGTTATTGTAGTAGTAAAGGACAGGGTGTCTATTAAAATTCATTTAATAAATTAGTGAGAGACAGCAGGCAATACCACAGAAAGCACGGATCTTGGACTCAGATAAGCCTAGGTCCAAACCGTAAATACACCACTGTGTGACTTTGAGTAAGTTACTTTATTATCCCAAGACTCTATTACTTCACCTGTAAAATGGAAATTGTTTCACAGGCAAGGAGCTAATTAGATAATTAAATATATGAGAAAGTACCCAGCATATTGGCTAACTCATAGTAATTACTGACAGATTTGTCACTGCTGCTGTTGTTATTCCAAACAGTTGCACCTGGGACAAGTCTTTTGCATTGTAGAGCCTGGAAGAGCTGACGCATGCGACAGGATCTTAGTGGCTGGGGCCCAGCTTTACACAGAGGACCTCAGCAGAAGAATTAACTGACATGCTAGGACGTGTAGTATCAAAATGTTTCCTGTAAACTAAAAGAATCTATAAGGAGATCTTACCTCATCCATGCATTTTTAGGTTGCTAGGTCTGCTTAAAGACAAAAAATCTGTTTCTGAGAAAATTTGGATGTTCCAAGTCACATACTAATCAACGGATGCTTATAATTAGAACATGCTGACTTTGAAAGAGCACAGATATCAGAGAAGAGGACAAGCAGTGGGCCTAGCAGGGCCTCAGAGCCTCCCTCAGAGCCTGCTGAGCTTACAAGGTCCAGAGTCTGGCCCTTGATTTTTTTTTAGACAGCTATATTGAGGTATAATTGATATACAAGAAATTGCACATATTTAAAGTATACAACTTGATGAGTTTTGACATATGTATACACCTGTGAGACCATCACCGCAATCCAGATCACAACTATATTCATCACCTTCAAAAGTTTCCTCTTTTTCAAAAGTCCCAGAAACTTGAATTTGTCCATGTGCCAACAGTTAATTGGTGTCTTAGGGGCTGGTTCATAACAACCAAATACTCAAGAGACAGATGTTAAAACAGACATTGGTAGATTTGTTAATTTACCATGGAAGAATAAATACTTCCCACAAACTCAGGGCACTCTTACCTTGGTATTAGATACAAGATACTTCAGTAGTTTGGAAATCGATGTGTCATCAGAAGTTTGCTCAGTAACAAAGAATCAGAGCAAAGTAATCAGATGCTCTTGAGGAATATTTCAACAAAAATATAGAGAAGCTAGCAGTCTCTCCTTGTCCCCCAATCCTGGTCACTTTTCCAGGGATCAGTCTCTGTGTCTTTTGGATAAAGTGTTTCTATCTTGGATAAAATTCCTCTTTTCTAGACTCAAGCAGATAAGACTCCTCTTTTGTTCACAGAAATGTGCACACTGCAGATGACTCAGTGACAACTTTCTCTTGTTACAGCCTGGTCACTTTAATAAGACATTGTCCACAACTCAGTCATTTGTCTTTGTACTTGTTTGTAAACTGTATGGTCATGTCTGCAGATCATTAAACTCTTGGATATTGTGTGCTGAGTCCTATGAGACACCCTCACAGAAGATGATTTTACCTACCTCCAGGCATTGAAGTCATCTCGCCATGTCTCCTGTAGAAATGGCAGCACCAACACCCACTGGTCCCACTAAGACACATAAAACATTTCATTTTACACTGCAAAAGGACTGGCAACTTCGACTCTGTAATGTGACTTCACAGTGAATGCCACGGTCATTTCTCAAGGATAGGTGGTGTTATGGGTAGCCTTCTCTTCACCTTTGGTAAATGATTTACAGAAATATTTAAATGTGTTTCAGCAAGTTAAACATGTCAGCACATGTCAAAACACTTATACTATAAAGAACGTCTATGACCTTAGCACAAACACGATGTCAATATCAAAAGACCTCTTGCTATATAATTAATGTCCCCCATGAATTGAATCTCTTTGAAATGACTTTTTACCAAGCTCTTAAGCAAGTTAACTACTGCACATATTTCCTAATTGAAATATTCCTGGCATTAATTTTTTATGAATTTAAAGAATTTTAAAGGCTAGAAATTATTTGATCTTTCTCACAGTGGGAAGAATTTTGTTTCCAATAAAAGCTTAATAATAGAAACTCTTTGTCACTATTAATAGAGAATGATATGCAATTTAATTTTGTATCGACATGATAAGAAAAATTGTTATTGTTGAATAATGAATAAAGTTCAGAAAAGGAGGTTACATCTTGAATCTAGGTATTTGGTACATAGTAGGAAGTCAACTAATGTTAAATGAGAGCTCTAAATCTATCATCATGGTGTAAAGTTTTGATTACAAAAGAATTTTCATTGCTCTTGATTTGAGATTACTTTAGGGTCATTTCTTCTTCAATTTCAAGTTAATAAATGGTTACTGAGCACTGACTAAGCAAGCAAACACCATGCTCTAGTTGGGAGCACTATGTTAGGCATTATGGTGAATTAATAAGAAGTTAGGGTCACAAAGAACTTAAACTTATTCCATGATATACAACTTTTCTAGATTATTGATTTAGAAATTTGAAAATTTGATTTGATCTGATTTTGTAGACCATACTTTAATTATATTTGTCAATTTCTAAATTATTTCTTCTTAAAAATAATAAAATCAATAATAAAAACATCTGGACTTATAGTCTCAAGACTACAAGGTTTCCTGTGACTTGCCTGAAAATTGGTTGTCAAACAAATTGTTGGTCCTTATACAGTTTTTAATATGGCCTCCAATTCCAAAACTTCTGAGTAAACTGTTTTCAATCTGTTCAGTCATAACACTCAGTAAACATGTATTTATGTTGTGCTTAATGCTGGGAACACAGTGTGAATAAAAACAAATGAGTTGCCATCTTCAGTCTGTGTGACTCCTTGAAGGCTTGGACCATATTTTATATTAGCATGTATGGCTCCATTTTTGGCTAGGTCCTGCTACAAGGGCTCCTATAGGTGTCAGGTGTTTGGCAGAGCACCTGAAAAACATAGTGTTCTCTGAAAAAGTATAGTTGATCTGGCATACAAATTAGGAAGAATTTTTCTGCAGAAATATGACTGTACTGCATGAATAAATTGTAAAATTATAATCAGGAATACATTGTTTCATATATTAAAGATCTGCTGAATAAAGCAAAATCGGAGTGTTGAAAATAAATTTAAGCCAATGAAAGAAGAGTTAAGTATTTAAATCATATTATTGAGAATGCTAATGAATTGAAGAATTAATGAGCACATTCAGGTTAATAGAGGACATTCAAGAGTCCTCCTTCATTGGGGAAGAGGACACTAATCATGATGACAATCATACTCAGCAAATATGCTCAAAGATTTATCCAGGAGATGTTCTCCAGGTGTTCTGCCCACCCTCTCTTGTCTGACCCATAAACGTGGCCAACAGAATGGTCAAAGAGGTTTGAGAAAAGAGACAATGGCAAGAGTACAAGAATTACCCACAAGCTGGTGTGGGATCTCGATCAACCACATGCAGAGTTTCTGGCACTTGTCCTGGATTTCACACTAGTCTCAGTGGATACTCAGATCATTCTTCACGATGCTGTAATGCACACGTGGGTATCTAGGTTGTTGAGTAAGCTTAACTGCATGGGATTATTCTCCTGAAGACAGAAACAAGGCCTTATCCAGCTCAGAGTTCTCTGTGCTGAAAACTGAGCCTACACATAGGAAGTTTTCTTCAACCATAGTTGACTCATGTGCTCCGTAAAGCAAAGTCACTCACTAACATACTGTTTTTGAGCATTCCTCCTCATGGCCAGTTTGGCTGCTATAGACCACACATTATTCCCTAGTGGGCTTCATCTTGGATAGCAAACAGAAGTCAGAATGTTGTTACAAGGAGCACCTTGCCTTGCCTATGACATAAGGACCTAGTGTCCTTCAAGACGTGAAAAAAAAAAAAAAAAAAAAGAACGGAAAGAAAAATTGGGTCCATTTGGCCAAGAGGCCTTAGAATATCTGTTACAGGAAACTTAGTTATTCATAACTTAATGAGGCTCTATGTTGTTGTTTTTGGCTAAAGCATGAAGTATGAGTGCTAATATTTTGATAAATTATAAACTTCTCCTATCCTTTCCCACTTTTATGTCCTTCCTATTTCCAATGATTCAATATTTTTCAGTCATTTACCAGATGTAATCTCAATATCATTGTGTGAAAAAAAAATAATAAAGAAGGAATGAAGGAAGGAGAAAAGAAATAGATAATTATCACTGCTTTTTAACAAAAAGATTCTATGATACATTTTACACATTTCTACATGGGGGTATGTTGGCCGTCTCATGAAATTTAACACCCATCCCTCCCAAAGAAAGAAATCAACCAGAGGATACTTGTAATACCTTCTTGGGAAATAGTTTTAAAGCCTTCTGTTACGAGTTGAATTGTGTCCCCAGATATTCATATGTTGAAGTCCTAACCTCCTGTGCTTCAGAATGTGACCTTATTTGGAAATAGGGTCATTGCAGATGTAATTAGTTAAGATGAAGTCAGACTAGAGTGGGGTGGGTCCCTAACCCAATATGACTGGTGTCCTTTTAAACAGGGAAATTTTGGTCACAGAAATGGACACAGGAAAAACACCATGCAAAGACAAAGGCAGAGATTGGGGTGATGCTTCTACAAGCCAAGGAATGCCAAAGATTTCCAGCAAGCTATCAGAAGCTAGGCAAGAGACATAGAACAGATTCTCTCTCACAGCCCTCAGAAGGAACCAACCCTGCCAACACCTTGGTCTTGGATTTGTAGCCTCTTGAACTGTGAGATAACACATATCTGTTGTTTAACTCACCCAGTTTGTGATACTTTAGTACAGCAGCCCTAGCAAACTAATACATCTTCTTTGAAGTCATTGACCAGAAATTATAGTTTCTGTCTTGTCAAGACAGGCCACTACCACACTCCCACTCCCACTGAAACCATACTATGGGACAACCTTGAGTTCTGCCTCAGGTAAAGCTGTAAAAATCACTTGCCACTGAAACCAACACTGTATCTTATCTTGTTCCTTCATGATTACACAAAGCAGAAGCAGGAGTAGCGTTAGAGCCACAGACGCTCCTCATAGAAAGCTCTATGTCGTTTACCTTAAGCAATGGCGAGGCAAGAGAGCTGTTTACTGACACATTAAATTACATTAATTAATGAGTTCAAGAGCAGGGATGAAGTCTTCTTTTTAGTCCTCACAGCCTCCAGCTCAATGCTGAGCGCAGACCTATTAATTAGCATTTAATCTTCGATATAAGACACTATCAACTCTCTTTGATAATTTATTTTTGTTTTAAAATCTTTTGAATAAAAATATAAGTAAAACGACTTTTTTTCACCACTTGTAAATATCAATAACAACAGGTAGAAAAACGAAGAAGTGAATTTCTGATTTTTCTTTCTGAGAAAGCTTTCCAGTAGGGCGGCCTCAAGACAAGCTAGTCTCTGTCGCCACCTAGTGAAAATAGAGGATTATAACAGTATAGAGCTTAAATCTAAACTGAATCCCTCTGAAGGAATAATAGTTAAAATTACACTTAGTAAAACGCAGGAGTGTAGAGCTCACATGTAGAGCTGATTCCTGTTTCTACACAGGGTAGTCAGTGTAGTCTTTCCTTGCTTGTTACCTTCTGCCAGTCTGCAGGAGCATGACCTTTGTGATGAACTATTTATCCATGAAACAAATCTCTGTTCAGCCACCACTGTACTCCAGGCACTGTAATGGCAATCAAAAGCAATATAAGCCACCTTATCCACAAAACAGGAAGTCATATGATGTAAGGGAGTCAGATTTAAATGTCTGTTTAAATTAATTTATTCTGCCCTTGCTATGCTACCAGCAATATTCAAAATCCCACCCATTTGTGGTTGCTCTGTTCACTAATAGCCCTCCCTCCAACCAGTTGGATCCATTATTGCTTGATTTCATCTCCCTGGATTTTCTAACCCCTTGATTTTGCCACCATGTTCCTGGTTCAGGCTGAAAATCATCTTTTGTTTTGATGACATTTTGGCAACACTTCTGATTTTGCTTCTTAAAAATTTTTCTTAAACATAGGTTTTTTTTTTTACTCTAGCTTCTATGCCAGCCTTAGAGAACCCTAACAAACCAAAAATTGTACTGGGAAGCAAAAATGACACCACATTGAAATCCTCAGGCCTTGAAGTCCCTGTTCACTGGGGGTGAGACAAAGCTTTCTTCACTCTCTGTTCCGGAAATGCAGAGCAAACACAATTGTGTGCATCCAGCTGTCAGCAATGGCCAGTACACTTGCCTAAAGCATCTGCTTTTCTGGGGTCCCAGCTCAAGAAAAGTGGCAGAAAGCTTATCAGGTGGATGTGCTGCCTGCCACCAAGAAAGAAAACTCACTACTACTTGGGGAGCAGATCAGTATGGATTTTGGTGGGCAGATTACTTCACAGGACCCCCCAATTTTTCCCACATCTAGGCACTAGCCTTAATAATAGGCCGTGGGTATGTTTCTGAAGAAGTGTAAAATAACCAGGTGCCAAGTGATCATACTCTCTGTTATGGGCTGAATTGTATCTCCCAAAATTCATAAGTTAAAGTTCTAACCTCCAGTACCTGAGAATGTGACCATATTTGGAGATAGGGTTTTTAAAGAGATAATCAAGTTAAAATGAATTCATCAGGGTGCACCCTAATCATATGACTGGTGTCCCTGTAAGAAGAGGAAATTTGGACATACAGAGAGACACCAGACAGGTGCATTCAGAGAGACGATTGTGTGAACATGCACAAAGAAGGTAGCCATCTGCAAGCTAAGGAGAGAAGCCTCAGGGGAGCATTCTCAGGGAAGAAACCAACCCTGCCAACACCTTGATCTTGGACTTCCAGCCTCCAGCACTGGGAGAAAATAAATTTATCATGTAAGCCACTGAGTCTGTGGTATTTTGTTATGGCAGCCTACCAAACTAATACATATCTTATGCAATAACCTAATTTTGATTCAATGTTCTTTTCCTTCTGGAAAATTTGACTCCATGGAGACTTCAACTTGAGTAACAGACCTACTTCTAGAAGATGATGTTCTTTCTTTTGATCTTGACTCTTCTTTGGGGAGCTATAATGATTTTTCAGTCAGACTTATGTTCTGTCAGGCTGAATGATTGTCCTCTCTAGGGAAGATCAGTAAAGTATCAAATTCCCTCAGCCCCACATATTGATCGGGTTGCTTCCCTCACAAGTGAACTATGCACATAGATCCTCCTGAGATCACTGAAAGGGGCCATCCACCCCCCTACCCCGGGTCCTTTATGAATACATCTTCCATGTTGCTCCCAAGAACTTCTAGAAGTGTCAAAATAAGACATTAATTAAGCACCTGCAAGGCTGCATTATGATCTCAGCTGAGAGCTCATTTTCCTCTTTTCTCAATTTTCTCAAATTATATTTGACTATGATGTTCTAGCTCCCTGAATCAAGTTATACTGTTCAGTGAACACCAGATGACGTTATAACCCAAGTAATACATACCCCAGTCTATCTTGATATCTCAGGACTCAAACTCTTCCCATCCATTTTCATGGTCAGAGCTTTAATTTTAATCATTTCTAATTCCTTCTCTCCAACCTCACCAAAGTGATTTTTTAAAAAATTCAAGCCACATTCATATTGCTTTTCTCCTGGTAAAAAAGTCCTTCTTCAGTAACTAAAATGTGAGTTATAAAGCTCCTAAATTGGCATAGAGCACCTCATGTGACAATTCTAGCTTTATCACCTGCTACTTCCTCTTTCACATTTAATGATCAGATCACACTGATCTACTTATCTTTTCCTGAATGCAAAATGACATTTTACAACTTCAAGTTTACATGTTATTCTCCTTGCCTGAGAGGCTTTTCTTTCACGTATTCATTTGATTGTCCTTAATAACCTTCCAAATTCAACTCTGGTGTCAACCCTTCCAGGAAGTCCTTTGTAACCCATTCCCAGACCGTAGCAAAGGTTACTCACTCACTCCCTGGCCTCATAAATAATTCTGTCCTTACACTGTATCTTCCTAATTAGACTGAGAAGATGCTAAGAGAAGGTTTTATACCTTTATCATCTTCTGATCACCAGCACCTAACACAGTAATTGAAAATTGGCTGGTGATAATTAAGTAATTTATTCAAGATCAGAATAGAACAGGAGGAACATGATGTCTGCTTGCTTGCGTGTTTTTGGCAGGGTTGGGGTTGGAAGTATTAAAAATGTTGATTTTGCAATACCTGGGTCATCTGAGTAAGAGAAGCCCGTCAATCCAACAGCTCTTGTGCCCAGGTGTTGGTGAGGAGGCAGAGAGTTTGGAACTCTTGTGCACTGTTGGTAAGAATGTAAAATGTAAAATGGCACAACCAGTATGGAAAACATGGAGATTCCTCAAAAAATTAGAAATAGAACTGCCATATGATTCAGCAATCCCACTTCTGAGTATATATCTAAAAGAACTCAAAGCAAGATTTCAAAGAGATATCTGTACACTTTTTTTTTTTTTTCAGCTGAGGAAGATTCACCCTGAGCTAACATCTGTTGCCAATTTTCCTCTTTTTGCTTGAGGAAGATTTGTCCTGACCTAACATCTGTGCAATCTTCATCTATTTTGTACATGGGTCATTGCCACAGCATGGCCACTGAAGAGTGGTGTAGGTCCCCACTCAGGAACCAAACCCAGACCCCTGAAATGGAGTACACTGAACTTAACCACTAGACCATGGGGTCAGCCCCTGTACACTCACCTTTAATGCAGCATTATTCACAATAGCCAAGAGGAGGAATCAACACAAATGCCCATCAACAATTAAAAGGATAAAGGTAATGTGATATATACATATAATGGAATATTATGCAGCATTAAAAGTGAAGGAAATCCTGTCACATGCTACAACATGAATGAACCTCAAGGATATTATGCTAAGTGAAAAAAAGTCAGTCATAAAGAACAAATAACTATGATTTCTAGTCATATGAAGTAATCAAAATCATAGAAACATAAAACTGAAAGTTGGTTGCCCAACAAATTAGTATATAGTTTCATCTTTTACAAGATGAAAAACATTCTGGAGATCTGTTGCACAACAATGTGAATATATATAACACAACTGAACTGTACACTTAAAAATGGTTAAGATGGTAAATTTAACCAATTTTTCCACAATTAAAAATAAAAAGATGATCTATTTTGACCCCCTCCATTTAAAGACAAGAAAAAAGGGGCTGCACGTGGGGATATGTCCAAGGTGAAACAGCAGGATAAAGTCAGTTAAAAAACTGAATGTTCTCCTAAGATCAAGGACAAAGCAAGAATGTCCACCATCACCACCTCTGTATAACATTGTATTGGGTGTCCTAGGCAGTGCAATAAGACAAGGGAAATAATAGAAGTCACTACAATTAGAAAGAAAGAAGGAAACTGTCTTTATTCACAAACAGATCGTGTGGCTAAACAACTACAAAAAATGCCAAGGAATCCACCACATAACTAATAAAATTAATAAGAGAATTTACCAAGCTGTCAGGATGTGTCAGATCACACAAAGCAATTGCATTTCTATTTACCAACAACAAACAGTTGGAAAATATATTCTGAAACACCATCTGTAATAGATTAAAATTATAAAATAACTGAGAGAAAATGAACAGAAGACATGCAAAACTTTTATACTGAAAGCTACAAAGCATTGCAGAGAGAAATTAAGGAAGACCTATTACAGAGATGCCTTGTCACAGATTAGAAGACTCAATATTATTAAGATATCAATTCTTCCCAAATTTATTTACAGATTAATGCCAACCCATTCAAAATCCAGACAGAGATTTTGCAGAAACTGAAAAGATGATTCTAAAACTGATATTGAAATAGAAAGGACCTAGAATAGCCAAAACAATCTTGAAAAAGAATAAAGTTGGAGGATTTACACTACCTCACTATTAAACTTATTATACACCATCATAATCAAGTCACTGTGGTACTGACATAAAGACAGACAAATAAATCAATGGAACAGAACAAAGGTGTACAGAAAGAAATCCATGCATATATGATCAATTGACTTTCAACAAAGATGGTAAGGTAATTCAATGGGGAAAGGATAGTTTTTTCAATAAATAATGCTGGAACAACTATATATCAATATCTCACACCATACACAACAATCAACTTGAAGTAGATCATAGACTTAAACAAAAACATTCAATCTATAAATGTCCTTGTGGGGCACACAGAATATCATTTTTACCCTCGGGAAGGCAAAGATTTATTAGATAAGATAAAAAAAATGTCACCATCTATAAGAGAAAAATTCAAATTTTATAATTTTCAAAACTAAAAACTTCAGCTCTTCTTTCACTATTTTTGATGTTAGCTCAAGTTTTCCACAAAAGTCCTTTATCATGTTTTGGAAGTATCCTTCATTTTTTGTCCTTGTTGTTAGGTGCTATTTTTTTTCCAGCTTTATATAGGTACAACTGACAAACAAAAATTTATGTATTCACAATGTACTATGTGATGTTTTGAAATGGGTATATATTATAAAATGATTACCACAATCAAACTAATTAACATGTCTATCCATCACCTCATATAGTTATCATCTATTGTGTGTGTATAAAATATAGTATTATTAACTACACTTACCATTCTGTACATGAGATCTCCAGAACTTATTCATTCTACATAACTGAAACTTTGTACCATTTGACCAACATTTCCCCATTTCCTCTAACCTGAGCCCCTGGCCCCATTCTACTCTATGATTCTATGAGTTCAACTTTTTTAGATTCCACATATAAGTGAGATCATGTAGCATTTGTCTTTCTGTGCCCGGCCTATTTTACTTAGTACGATGTCTTTAAGGTTCACCCTTTTTGTAGCATGTGACAGGATTTCCTTCTCTTTTAAGGCTGAATAGTATGAATATACCAAATTTTCTTTATCCATTCATCCATTGATAGACACTTAGGTTGATCCAATATCTTGGCTATTGTGAATAATGCTACAATGAAAATGGGAGCGAAGATAGCTCTTTGAGATAGATACGTATTTCATTTCCTTTGGATGTGTACCCAGAAGTAGGATTGCTTGATCATATGGTAGCACTATTTTTAGTTTTTCAAGGAACCTCCATACTATTATCAGTAATGGCTGTACTAATTTATATTCCCACCAACAGTGTACAAGCATTCCCTTTTCTCCACATCCTCACAAATAATTATCTTTTGTCTTTTTGATAAGAGCCATTTTAACAGATTTGAGGTAATATTTCATTGTAGTTTTGATATACAAAATGACAGTGTTGAGTATTCTCATATATCTATTGGCTACTTGTATATCTTCTTTAGAAAAATGTCTATTCAGGTCCTTTGCCCACTTTTAATTGGGTATTTGTTTTCTTGTTATTGGGTTGTTTGAGTTCCTCATCTATTTTGATATTAACCCCTTATTATATGTATGGTTTACAAATATTTTCTCCCATTCTGCAGGTTGACTCTTCACTCTGCTGATTGTTTCTTTGCTGTTCAGAAACTTTTTAATTTGATGCAATCCCATTTGCCCATTTTTGCTTTTGTTGCCCGTGCTTTTGGAGTCATAACTAAAAGTCATTGCCAAGAATAATGTCAGAAAGTTTTTTCCCTATGTTTTCTACTAGTAGTTTTACACTTTCAAGTCTTACATTTAAGTCTTTAATTCATTTTGAGGTGATTTTAGTATGTGGTGTACGGTAAGGGTCCTATTTCATTCATCTGCATATGGCTATCCAGTTTTACAAACACCATTCATTGAAGAGACTGTCCTTTCCCCATTGTATCCATTGCATGATCTTGGCACCTTTGTTGAAGATTATTTGACCATAAATGCATGGATTTATAACTGGCCTTTCTATTATGTTGTATTGGTCTATAGGTCTGTTTTTATGCCAGAACCATGCTGTTTTAATTGCTACAGCTTTGTAGTATATTTTGAATTCAGGAAATGTGATGCTATCAGCTTCGTTATTTCTCAAGATTGCTTTGGCTATCTGGGGTCTTTTGTAGTTCCATACAAATTTTAGGATTATTTTTTCTATTTCTGTGAAAAATGCTATTGGAATTTTAATAGGGATTGCATTGAATCTGTAGATTGATTTGGGTGGTATGGACATTTTAACAATATTAATTCTTCTAATCCATTAGCATGGAATATCTTTCCATTTATTTGTGTCTTTTTCAATTTCCTTCGTCAACATGTGTTATAATTTTTGGTGTACATATCTTTGCCTCCTTGGCTAGATTTATTCTTAAGTTTTTTATTATTTTTATTGCTATTTTAAATAAGATTATTTTCTTAATATCTCTTTCTGATAATTCAGTGTCACTGTATAGAAATGCAACTGATTTTTGTATGTTAAGTTTTGTATCCTGCAACTTGACTGAATTTGTTTATTAGTTCTAACGTTTTTTTGGTGGAGTCTTTAGGGTTTTCTAGATATAAGAAAATGTCATCTGCAAGCAGACAATTTTACTTCTTCCTTTCCAATTTGGATGCCTTTTCTTTCACTTCACTCTTCTTTCCCCACGAGGCGGGTGTCTCTCTATACACTGCACTGCTTGGGCTTAGGGGGTGGATGACATGGGTAACGTGAAACTGTTGTTCTTACTCTCTTCAATACATCTTTTCTTATTTTTGTACTGGGTTTCAGTGGAAATCCAGAAGTATTTACCAACCTGTAATCTCTCACCTGGAATCCTTAGCTCTTGTGGAGGTATTTTCACTTGCGGATAGTTGTTCAAGCTGACATTTCTGTGAGGGGACAAGCTCTGGAAACTCCAATTCCACCATCTTGCTGATGTCCTCGTGGAAGTATCCTTTTATTGCTAGTTTGCTGAGTGCATTTTATTTTATAAATGTTTCTGTAAGATTAATATTGCTTACTCTTTAAACTGATAAAATTCACTAGCAAAGCTGTCCAGGTTGCAGTAATATCCCCTCTTTCATTCCTGAAATGTTTAATTTGTGCTTTCACATTTTTTCTTAATCAGTTAGCTAGAGGTTTATCAATTTTCTTAATCTTTTCAAATAGCCAACTTCTGGCTTTGCTCATTTCTCTATTTTTTTTTGTTTTGCTTTCTAATTCATTTATTTCTGCTCTTTATTATTTCCTTCTACTTGCTTTGAGATACTTTGGTCTTCTTTTTCAAGCTTCTTTAGTTGACATCTTAGGTAAATGACTTAAAACCTTTCTTGTTTCTTACTATAATCATTTAAAACTATTCTTTTCTGTCTAAACACTGCTTTCCCTGCATCCCACTAATTTTGACATATTCTATTTACAGGATCATTCAGTCCAAAACATGTTTTAGCTTCCCTTGTGATTTCTTCTTTGCCACATATTGTTTATTTAGGGGCATATTGCTTAATTTATAAATATTTTGAAATTTTCTAGTTATTATTTTGATATTCATTTAAAATTTTGTTCTGTTGTGGTCAGAGAGCATTCTCTGTGTATTTTCAGTGTTTTGAAATTTATTGAGACTTGTTTTAGGAACAAGCATATCTCTTGGTGAATGTTCCATACTTGAAAAAATTTTATTCTGCAATTGTTGAATCATGTTTTATAAATGTCAATGGACGAATTTGTTTGATAGTGTTTTTCAATTTTCTAAATGCATATTGAATTTTTGTTTACTTCATCTACCAATTACTGAAGGTGGGTGTTAAAAATCTCCAGATAGGATAAATTTATCTATTTTCCCTTTAGTTATGTCAATTTTTAGGTCATGGATTTAAAGCTATGCTATTAGCTGAAAATACATTTAAATTTTATTTTAATGTCTTCTTGATGATTTGACCTTTTTGTCATTTATCTCTGGTGATACTCTAATTCTTGAAGTTAATTTGTCTGTTACTAATCTAGCCATTCCAACTTTCATTTAGTCTTTGAATTTTATATCTTTCTCCATCCTTTTACTTTCAACCTATCTGTATCTTTGTCCAAAGTGAATTTCTTAAAAGAACATAAAGTTGGGTCTTCCTTTTTTTATCCAGTCTAACAGTCTCTGTCTTTCAATTGGAGTTTTTAGTCTGTTTATATTTAATGTAATGATTAATATTTTTTGTTTAAATATATCATCTTACTATTTGCTTTCTATTTGTTCCCTCTATTTTTCTATATATTTCTTATATAAGCTAAATTTATTTTTAGTATTTATAGTGGTTGCTCTTAGGGTTTCAGTATGGTTCCTCAACTTCTTTCACTCTACATTGAATTAATATTAAATCACCTAATGTAAATTGTAAAAACCTTATGGCAGAAAATTTCCATTTGCCCAACAATGAAGGAGTGAAAGCAACTCACCTGTGATCCATTCCCTCCCCTTACCAGGAGGAATCTCTTGGGGGAAAGAGAAGAAAAAACAGGTTGCCCAATGTAGGCTCCTTATCAACTGCATCTCTGAGTGGAGACTAATGACGTTTGCTGTGATGAAGTTACTTTATCTACTCAATGCCTTTTTCAGAGTGTCCTTGGATACAGAATCACTTACAGTAAATAATCTCTTCTGGGGTTGCAAATTCCTATATAATACATGGCTCCCTGAAGAATGTTTCTTATGTTACACAATGTGCTGGGGTATAAAATGAGATGCTTCTTAACTTAAATGCTCTGTGTGAGGTAACTGCAAATCTCACTTAAGACCACATCCATTATTCTTGGGCCAGTGTGCCTGTCTGATGCATGGAGAAACAACCTGGGTTTCAATGGAAATCTAGAAGTATTTACCAAGCCCCTCTCTTTGGTGGGACTTGAATGCCAAACTCTGTCTCCCCTGCCATGAGCTTCTTGTTAAAATCTCTGCTTAACCCTTTTAGCTTTCTAATTGTCACTTTTCTTTAGGTTCCAAGAAGTCTCATTGTCTTCATGCCCAACTCAGTGGTCAGTCAGGATTTGATGGGAGATTTTATATGTGGTTTAGTTTCTTTCTGTATTCTCCTCTTTTCAAGGATTTCTTCCTACCTTTTCAGCTGTTCCTGAAGCCCCAAATGCTGATCTTTGACTTCTCAGATCAATAAGACTGCTATTTTCCACATGAGTACCATCTGCTACACAGACTGGGGAGTGCCCTCAAAGGAAAAACCATATAAATTCAAATCTCACCCAGCATGGTTCCCTTCTTTCAGAGGTTGAATACCTTCCTGCTTTGGGCCACTCTCCAGGGCCTTCAAACAGTTGTTATACCTGATTCAGGGTTTACAATTGTTAGTAGAAGGAGGGTTAGTCTGATTTAACCTACTCTACCACAAGATGCTCTATTGTTACTAGAAGTTGGAAGTCTGAGATATACATTTTGGGAAGATATGACAGATTTCCTTTTGTGCTGGATACGGGTTACGAGGGGGAAAAAGGAACCAAAGATTACTTCTAGTTTTTTGGCTTAGTATGTGAGTAAATGCTTGTGCTATTAATGGAGGGGGGTGGGGGGAAAACTAGAGACTCATAGCATCAGGAAACTTGCCTAGATTTTGGCTATTTCTTTTTCAGACACAAAATTACATGGAGGTTCAGAATTTCTCTTCTTTTCAGTGTGCTTTGAGGTATCTCCAAAGCAGAAGGGTGGTCTGGTGCTTTATAAATAGTGGGAAGACAGGTTGGCAACCTTCCTCAGTCTTGGTCACTACCTCCATCTGACTCTCTGTGGGGGTAGCCCTAGTATAGATCCTCTTCTGATTTTCCCCCTAGGCACAATCAGGTCTACCTAAATGATTTACTTCCACCCTTGGTCTATAGGAATTGAACAAGTGAGTTGGGAGTCATACTGGATAAAAATTTCAGAGGGAAGTGGGACTCTGGGGCCAGATATCAATCAAGCTCTTTTCTCCTTTGTTTCAACCATTAGTGTTATGGTTGTAGTCAATCTTTTCTAAATGAGGAAAGAAATGCAAGCACATTGCCATAGTCAAACAAGCAGGGAAACAGTGAGAAGGAGAAATAATGACAAAAAGGAAGAGGATTCAAGAAGCAATCAGAAAACCACAGAAGGGAGAAAATTCTATTATCTATAAGTACCTACAATATATATCAGGTACTTACTATGTTAATTGCTTTACATAAAATATCTCTATTCCTCACAACTCTGACAAAGAAATATCGTCATTGCCCTTTTACAATAAGCTGACTCTCAACGAGCATCATCAACTTGCTCTAGGTGACAAAACTGAAGTGGTGAAGTGGAAAGTGTTTGTAGCACTAAAACCTTAGACTTTCCTGTGCACCAAGCTTTCCTATAGTTAAATAAGTGAATCATATGCAACATCCCAGGGTCTTGAAGGTTATATCTCCATGAGAACATAGTAAATGGAAGACCCCAAGGCTGTATTCTGATTGCAATAAACTAGACAGTGAGAAGGGGATTTCTGGTTGTGTTTTTAAAGGTATTAGCAATAGTTCAAATTTATAATCTTCTCTGAGAATGAGGACATGTTTGATGTGAGACAAATAATTCAGTAATAACCGTGATTACAATCTGTTACCAAAAAACAAAGCATCTGATCACAATTGTACAGTGATGAAATTGACAGCATGTTTTCTCCACAGTACCATACACCATTCACCACTAGTCTCTCACTTGGAAAATGGAAAAATTGTGAACATACTTATAAAGGATCACTCAAATAAACAGAGTTTTCAGTGGATTTTCAGAGGATCAAAATGACTTTATATGGTGAAGCTAACTTCTCAAAAGGGGTCTACCTTGAAGGAAGTGTTCCTTAAAACAAATGGCTCTTCAAGTTCCATAAAGAACATTGGCAATCTCGTAAGTCTTATCTTTAAACCACAATGAGCAATAGAACAGTACTTAAGCAATAGAACAATGGAGCAATAGAACATACTTAAACTCTCCTTCCTCCGTGGGCTCCTTTGGTGGGCTCCATATTATAACTTCATATTCAATTCAATCGAAAGGAGAAACTGTGAACATTATTCATTCTCCTTAACTTTATTCAAATTAACCAGCTTGACTGATTTCATAACACTTGCGGGAGCAGAGCAAAGTTCCCCTTCAAAGACAGCCTAGTTAGAAACATGTTTGTTTATTGTTTCAATAACACTGCAATTAGAACAGACCAGATACTGACTATAATTGGATCTATGGGACATTGTCCCTGGAGTTTCAGAATTTGTAATACTGCACAAATACATTTCTAACTTTAATTTGCTGCTTGATTTAGAAATTTTTCACAAGCAGCAAATAACTTAAACTGCCTTACACTGCCAATGGTTGGTCTTTTCAAAAATGTTTCTGTAACACAGATGCCAGGGAAACTCTGGCTATGAAAGAAATCTGTGCCATACGTCTCTCACCTTGAGAATATCTCACCATCTTCCTGGATTTGAGACAGAGACTCTGAACTTGTGTCTATATGTTCAAGGTTTTCGGTGAATTAATCTGTGGCTGCAGAAATCTATATCTTTTTTTACTCACTGAACTTCCCAAATTATTTTGGACAGAACTCTAGGAGTGGCAGAAGAAACTGTGAACTTGGAAAGCAAAACAGTTCCTAAGTAAGTTACCAAACTAGGGGAAGAAAATCACTCCAATGGTTCAGAGGTAAATGAATGACTTTGCCATAGATCAGTTATAAATGTGGTTTTGGAAAATGAAAGAACACATAAGACTGTTTCTTTCCTCTATCTTTCATGATGTTTATGAAATAAACCTTCTCCCCTCCCCAGCATTGCCAGAAAAAGTCTTGCAGCAAAAATAGCAGCTTGAGGATTTTTTATCTATTGACTTCCTGCTTGAAATTTTCACGTTAATGACAAATTTCTTCAAACACATATTATTAATATTATCACCAAGCTGGAGAAGCATTTAAGCACGGACCACAAATTTATCTGAAGAAAGAATAACAGAAAATACTAAGGGAGGGGATTTTATATTTCATGTATAATATGTGATGTTAATCCTTCTATGCATATATACAAATAAACATGACATAATAAAACGTTCCAGGCAAATTCGGCATCTGTAACACTTTTTTTCTTCGTGGGATTTTCCCGCTACCCCAAAGTTGAGATCATCATATTTGTGCTGTGCTTGCTGATGCACCTGCTCACCTTGCTGGGTAATATGATTCTGATCTCCATCACCATCCTGGACTCCCACCTACACACACCCATGTACTTCTTCCTCAGCAACCTCTCCTTTTTAGACATCTGGTACACTTCTCCTGCTCTCACTCCAGTGTTGGCAAACTTTGTTTCAGGGAGAAACACCATCTCATTCTCAGGGTGTGCTGCTCAGATGTACATCTCTCTTGCCGTGGGCTCCACTGTGTGTGTGCTCCTGTCCATGATGGCATATGACCGGTATGTGGCCATCTGCAACCCCCTGAGATACCCCATCATCATGAACAAGAGGGTTTGTGTGCAGATTGCAGCTGGCTGCTGGATGACAGGCTGCCTCACTGCCCTGATGGAAACAGTGTCGGTGCTGCAGTTGTCTCTGTGTGGTAATAGCATCTTCAATCATTTTGCTTGTGAAATTCTGGCTGTCTTGGAACTGGTTTGCGTGCACATCTCCATGGTGCAGTTAATCCTGCTGGTGATCACCATACTTCTTCTTCCTATGCCTATGCTCCTCATTGGTGTCTCTTATGCACTCATTCTCTCCAACATCCTGAGAATCAGCTCAGTGGATGGTCGAAGCAAAGCCTTTTCAACACGTGCAGCCCACCTGACTGTGGTGGTTTTGTTCTACGGGACAGCTCTCTTTATGCATCTGAAGCCCTCGGCTGTAGATTCACAGGAAACAGATAAATTTATGACTTCGGCATATGTTGCATTAACCCCCATGTTGAATCCTATTATCTACAGTCTACAAAACAAAACACGTGAAAGTAGCTGTGAAAAAATTGTTGATTAGAGATCCTTTTGGTGCTGTCTTAATTTCTGTCCTTAAATAATCTTAGAGCAAGCACACTCATCTGGATAATCTCCAACATTATCCAGAAAGCTGCAAAACAGGTGGTTTAAATCAAATCCTGGAAAATACTTATTTTTCTACATGAGTTCAACATTAAGCCTGATATCTTGATTTACTTTGTAAATAAAACATTTTTTTAATTAATGAATCACTTAGGCAGAATGAATTATTTTTCCAGAAAAGTATTAAGCATTTATTCAATATTAACATAACATTATAATTAGACAATTGCTTATTGTTTCATGTTTGACTTGCTATATCATCTAAGTGTTCAACTTTAGCATCACCATGACAATAACTAATATACCAAAAGTGTAAAATTTTAAACCTAGTAAATTTTGAAATAATTTATCCTTATAGGATTTGCAATTGTGTCTGACTTTATGAAGAAATAGGTATTTTTACATAAGTCTGGATATAATTCAAGGTATAAATATCGTAATGCATAAAACCGAGACACCATCAATTTTAGAACTTTCCTAGTTTCTAAATGTTAAAACATGAAAAACATGGTTTTAGATTTGCTGGACTATACCATAAATTATTTTGATTATTTGGAATATGTATATGGAGGATGAGTAAACACTGTGTATGTGCAGAGTTATCGTGACAAGGATTTGCACAACTATAATCCTGTATATGAAGTAGAGTAAAGGAACAGCATGCAGGAGGTCTTGAAGTATCTATGATTATAAGGTGAGAATACTCTCATATTGTACTTCGAATGTCTCAGTGAATTCATCAACACACACTCCCCATGTTACTATTTTTCTTAGAGCATGCTGAATTGATCAACTAAGGCTGAGAAAGAAAAGATTCCTACCCCGTAGAAATTACATTGCAAAAGAAATGATTTACTATTGTATACACATATTGTGGGGAAAGATTCATGGATATATTTAATATATATGAGCAAAATTACATAAATTATAATTTCCCCAATATTGGGTATTGATGAGTTTTCTTTGTCTTTTCCACTCTCACTGGAGCTTGGGAATAATGAGGCCAATGTGTACACATTACTTCCTCTTTATCGTAGAGGTGTCCTTGGATATATGTGGATGATGGCTTTATTCAATGGAGAAGGTGATTGTTGCTAGTATAAATGTAATTTCCCTGAGACTTAGGTTTAGAGGTGCTGAGACAATTGTAGATAATTATCACAGAAGGTTCTAGCCTGAACATGACAGTGCTTGCAAAGAATAATTCAGCTGAAGGTGAATGGATTGATGTAGGAACCATGTAGGTGGAAAGGATTCAATGAGTAGGCACTGTTCTGGTGTTCTTAATCCAAGTACCCTTAGTATACATGGGAAAATTTTTTCTTTCCTAGTTATTAGATGCCCAGTTCCATCAATTCAGAATCTCTCCAAAGGTAGGGACTGGGAATTTGTATCATGAATAAAAGCAACACAGCTATTCTGATTTTCATCTTTATTTGAAGATTTCACTACCAGACAACAATGACCACTGTGTGATGGTGTTATTTGAAGAGGAGGAAGGAGTGTAAACCCTATTACCCACCCAATCTCTACAATCATTTACCACAAACACTGATTCTAGGTAATCACAAACATTGAGTCTAAACATATTCATCTTATTTGTTTATATGGATGAAAAGAAAATCTGTAAACAAGGTATTGAAATTAAAGTTTCATGCCTCATCTGCTCCAGTGGGTGTGATATTTTATTCAATGACTTTGTCTATCAGTGTTTTTAAGGGACATGGATGAGCTAGTTATTGCCTGTGGAGCAGGCCAACCAGCCATCCGGAGGCAAAACCCATAAAATCACCTTATCCTACTTGGATGGATCACCATAGGCCTAGAGAGGGTCCTCAGACTTCAGATGCTTCTGCAAGATTCATCTTGTCTAAACAACTAGATCCAGGATGGAGTTAACTTCTGCAAGATCCAAATACATTTTGTTTGCGGTGTCCCAAGGATGGAACTGTATATGTAATACTGGATTGTATTTTGATTATTTCATTATTCTGTGTTCCATGGTGAGCAGCCTCCATTGTTACAACATTCTTTCTCAAGAGAGGAAACAGTTTATTAGAATGCAGCTTACAAAACTCCATCATATGGATCAAAGGAAAGTTCATTGGAGTTAACAAGACTAAGGCCTAGAAACCGATGACAACAAAGGAAGAATAGCCAGCTAGATATAAAGCAGGGTGTCTCTGAGCACTCCTGGATTGGATATCTCTACTACCTTCATTAGGAATATTGTTAGTGTGTAGTATACAGAAAACTATCTCTT
This sequence comes from Ceratotherium simum simum, assembly GCF_057802395.1. Lineage (NCBI taxonomy): Eukaryota > Metazoa > Chordata > Mammalia > Perissodactyla > Rhinocerotidae > Ceratotherium > Ceratotherium simum. The sequence continues at coordinate 30,456,529 of NC_141928.1, read as the reverse complement.
GTGAGTTCAGTTCATCTTTTTTTATTGTCAGCTATAAGTTCTGAGATCCTACAAGGAAAAAGCTCCCGTTGACGTTAGTGAAAACAAATTTTATTGACCCTGCAAACCTTCGGTCTGATCTTGTCTCCATCTCTTAATTTACATGAAGGATGTTCATGAAGAGATTGTGACACACTTTTTGAAAATGTGAAAGAATTTGTTATACATGTTTGTTTTCTAACTTTACACTACTAATTTACTTTTCACTCAATTTTTAAACAAATTTTACCCTATTATACAGTCCATATGTATATTAGGTATCTTATTTCTTTTATGAATGGTATAATTGAATAAATTTAAAAATGAAATTATAAGTGCTATTAGATAGTTTCTCTTTTGTTGTTGTTGTCTTTATTGCTAAGGAGAGCTTGGACCCAGCTGGGCCTATATCACTTGTATTTTCATCCTGTTGGTTTCCACAGTAGCTGGCCCAGGGGAGATGGTCAACTGATCATGAGGCCATAGCTTTTCTGGGTAACGTCTAAAGTAGCATCTTCATTCTGAGTGAGAAGTCAAGGATGGAGTTTTCAGGTTTGCTGAACACAGAGGACATCCTGAAGGAAGAGCATGAAGATGTCCATGGGTGTGGGTAGTGTTTCCACCTTCTAAAATGGTCTTTCTGGGCCTTCCATAATTTCTCTACTGAGGCTAACACAAAGGAAGATAGCTGCAAAAATAAGTACACCTGAGCCTAATAACTGGAATTTATTTACATTGTGCTACTCTTGTAGTTTCTGTGTAATAGATGAGCAAAATGAGTCTTACTAAGTAAATCTACTGAGTTACAACCTATGTAAGACTATCGCAAGCTTGTTTCCCAGGAAACAAACTCTGAGAAGGAGATTCACCACTGGAGGTTTACTGGGGCATGTCTTCGGAAACAGCTGTGAGAGGGTGAGAGAAGAGGACTGTGCAGAAGGGAAGTTAACTGCAATCCAGTATCATCAGAAGCTTCAGCCAATCCCATAGTGATCTCTAAAACTGAGATAGTCCTTTAGACAAATCCCAAATTGAGGCTAAGGTGTAGGGCCTTTGTACTGCTACATGGAATAGTCGTTGGATGTAGTCTACCCCCAGGAAGGAGTAAAAATCTTGGACAAGGCAGCTCTCTCCAGCTGAGGGAACGCTCCAAAGAGAGACACAGCTGTGGACCGTCAGCTGCCAAAACTCCCAGCAGGTGGGGGGATGAGTGCCTCAACGATTGAGGAGGAATCTGGGTGGTACACCACAACATCCATTACAAAGAACATTTACCACAGTGAAGATGAATGCTTCAATTTGGTACATGATAGATGGGGAAAATGTGGAAAGAAGAGAGAAATGACAAGATCAGAAGAAAGATCTGCTCAATACTTACAAGTGAATATTATAAAAACAAAAAACAAATAAAAAAATTGGTGGCCTCTGGGCCTGGTCCCTTCGCACCTTTCTAAGGGAACCTAAGACTTAGTCTTGATAAGAAAATATCCCAAGTTAAACAGCTTGTAATTAAGGTATAGTCTATGGCCTAATTGGGGGAAAAAAAGAGAAAGAAAAAGTAAAGGGGTTATAAAACTATTACTGCGCAGTATTTTCGTTTTGTTTTGCCAGGTTCTGTGCTTGGTAATTAATAACTATTATTTCACTGAAGTCTATCAATAAATCTAAGAAGTAGGTGTTATTATTCCCATTTTATGGAGAAGAAGCTAAAGCTCATAGATTAAGTAAATAGCCAAGTTCATAAGACTTGTAATGAATAGATCCAGGATCCAAACCAAGGCGTGTTTGATTCCAAAGTACTTTTTTTTTTCCTAATAGGTGTTTCTGACTCAAGGAGAACCCCGGTCAAAGTCCAATTGTCACACCTAAGAGAGGAATTCAATAAATGAGGGGAAGAAAAACATTACAATGCCCTGTCTGTGTTCCTATTCTTGCATTGTCTAATCATGTAGGCAGAATTCAGAGGATTTTTTTTTTTTTTGCACCAGAATTTTTTTTTTTTTTTTTGGGGGGGTGAGGGAGATCAGCCCTGAGCTAACATCCTTGCTAATCCTCCTCTTTTTGCTGAGGAAGACCGACTCTGAGCTAACATCTATTGCCAATCCTCCTCCTTTTTTTCTTCCCCAAAGCCCCAGTAGATAGTAGTATGTCATAGTTGCACATCCTTCTAGTTGCTGTATGTGGGTCACGGCCTCAGCATGGCCGGAGAAGCGGTGCGTCGGTGCGCGCCCAGGACCGAACCTGGGCCGCCAGTAGCAGAGCGCGCGCACTTAACCGCTAAGCCATGGGGCCGGCCCCAGAGGATTTTATAGGAGAAAGCCATCCTTGAAAGGAGAAGTGAACCTAGAAGGCTTTGCAGCTATGATTAGACTTGTGTTGAACCTCCTCCTATCTACACTCTTAGCATCAGATTTTCCCAGAGTGCTGACCTATGCCCAAGAGCCAAACATAATTCCCTGAGGCTCAGTTCCCTACAGACATAAGCTAGTTCGGATGCCTTCCACCCTCACCTTTGAATCTTCTATCCGGAGTCAGTTGAAGCTAGCACACCCTACTTTTCCTGGAGCTGAATTGGAGAGGAGGATATGCAAGCAAGGAGTCTCACATGGGCACACAGGATCTACCAGATCAGCACTGCTTGAATGCCTTCTTACTGCTCATGCCTGTGACTAAATGCCAACAGGTGACACCTTAGCAAACCTTGACAAATACTTAGTGGTGATTGGTGCTAAATAATGCTAACGAAATGCTTATTTTTGGAGTTGTTAAGTCCATCAAAATATATCTCAAATTTGAAACATTATGAATAGTCTCCAAGAAAAGGTAAAATAACCTGATCAACCCTGGTGCCCTTGCTCATATTAATTATCACATCTAGTACAAATATATTTTCCTAGATGGATATCTAACCATGGGACATAAAATATAAATTATGTAGTTTCTGCAGTTGTAAGTCACCATATGTAGATTAAGAAAAAGTCCTACATAGCAGGACTTTCTTTGGAGACATGGTCAAATCTATTGTGATTGTGAACCCAGGTAATTATAAGTCATACTAAATTGATGTTTTATAGAGTTTATAAATTATATCATATGGTTTTTTTCCATCATTTATCATTTAATGATAGATTATTTTATGCCAATAAAGAAATTGAAGTCCAGAGAACTGATACAACCTAGCCTAGAATCCCCAATTAGGTAGTGACACAAAGGTTCACATGAAACTCCCCTTACGTGACTTTAATATCATCAGTCTTTTCATTATTTCACACTACCAATTTCTTGAAGAATTAAGGGCCCTGCCAATTCTATCCATCCCTTTCACAGCAGAGTAAGCCTAATAAACCACCAAGTGACCTTTCACCCTATAAAATCTGTAGGTTCCAAAGGGGCCAAATAACCTAGTGTCAACCTAAATAAAGAGGTTAACTGAGGCAAACTCAAATTACCAGAAATTGAGTTTATTCAGTAACCACAGAGGAATTGCAACTTGGGAAATGCAAACTGTAGCCAAGCTATAGGCAAGTCCACTGAAGGCTTAGGGCAGGTTGTATACATGGGCAAGAAGTGCAAAGAGGGGAAAGTCCAACCAGAGTCCAAGCAGTAAGTTCATTGCCTGAAGGATGGGGAGAGATCTTTGGTCGATGTTCATTGGTCTGGAAGTAAGTTAGAGTTTTCTGTAAGTCAAGCATCTAGGAGGAATCAGTATCTCAGTTCTTAAGTTTTGTTTTCCTGAGGGTGCATGCATGTGATTGACATTTCATATTCTATGATTCCATTTTAGATTGAAATCCTTTCACACTAAGAAACCACCGTTTATTTTTGATTTGCTAGCACACATATTGGTACTAATGAATCTCTTCCCATGGGAATGCAGGCCACATCCTAATATTTAATGTTGTATTAGGAGCCACATATTGTCCATTTCTAAGCTTCCTTAACAGTGTGGGCCTGGGCAAGAGATGTTTTATGAATCTATAATAAATTAGGAGTCTGCCTCAGTCTTGCTTTGCAGCCTGTTTTTTTTCCAAAGACCAATGCATTATTTTTAAAGATCAGAGCCTGCCCAAGGAAGATGGGAGAGACTGATGATTCCTCTTGTGGTGCTTTCAGGATTAAAGTAGACCTGATTAGCTAACCAGCTCCAACTTGCTCTCAACTAGCATAGAAGTATATCAGTGCAGAGTGGCTTCTACATCACCATAGAAACATGGCCCCACCATAAATAATTGCATTGCAATGAGAAAGAGGACTATATAGTGTGAAAAAATTAATTAAACAGGGAACAAATTCAGGACTTTGAATGCCAAGAAATGAAGGCTAGCAAGAGCTTCGAAGGGAGAATTATTTACTTACAAGGTGTCAGCATCATGAAGAACGGACAATAAGAATTCTCATGGAACAGGGTACTTGGCTACAGTAACAATACTAAAAGTAATAATAATAAATCACAAAACTCTAGAACATTTATTGAGCTGTTAGTGTGTTCTAGACACTCTCTTAAGTTCCTTACATGTAGTAATTTAGTACAAACAATAACACTATGAGTTGGTATTGGTAGTATTTTATTCTATTACATCAACCATATTACCACCTCCACTTTCCAAACAAGTAACCTGGGTAAAAAGAGATTAAATGACTTATGTTGTTTACAAATCAGGTACATAGTGGAGGTGGGATCCAAGCAATTTGACTCCAAAACCAGTCACTTAACCATTGTTATTCTACTTCTCACAATAAACTGAATGTCCTTGAACTCACATTTGCCTCTCCTCTTCAATAGCAGGCAGCTCTGCTTGAAAAACTTTGGAGCCCAGGTTCTTCAAGAGGTCTTGGCTTGGGTTGAAATCCTGAATCCTCATATGTACCCTCTCTTGGGAATACAGGAGCACCCAGGGCTTACTTAAAATTACAGGGCAAGATTTAGCATCAACTCAGAGTGAGACACAAATCATAATGAATACTTCCATGCTCACACCAGCCCTTGACAATCATCAGTCATCATAAATATCATCATAAATTGTCTCCTACATGTTCTCTTAAAAGAGATGGAGGCATGCTGAGGAGTGAATCCAGGTGGCATACTATACACTTCCCTCTTTTCAACATCTTCAGGAATAAAATCCCAGACGGCCATGAAGTTAACTTGAGGATATCTCCTTCTTGTATCAGTAATTTTAAATAGGTTAACTATTAAAAGATATAAAAACATTGTAGCTAAGTATTTTAACGAAAAAATATATAGACAAAAACAAAACTAAGGAAAACAGAAGAAATTAATAACAGCAAAGGCTTCTGTTTAAAATGACATTGATTCAAGACACTTCAAGCACTTGATTCAGTTTTATTTTTTCACGGAACTAACATATATATGAAATGATATTAGTTATTTGTTTATTTAGGTATTGTATGTTTCTTCTGTAAACTATAAGTCTAATGAGAACATCAGCTTTTCACCCTCTACTGTGCTATACAGTTCCCTCAAAAGTGCTGAAAACATATAAGTATTTTAAATAAACATTTGCCAAACGAACTAAAAGCAAGTATTAAGAAAACAGAAAAATTAACCCAGTTGAATTCATGGAAAATTATAGGAAAGTAAACAAATCTTTAGTTAGCCCATTTAACAATACAGAGAAAAACAGAAAGACACAAAATTGTGAACAATAGAAGTGGTTAACGAAGAAATCAAAGAAGAAATCAAAAAATACCTGGAGACAAATGAAAATGAAAATACGACATGCCAGAATTTATGGGATACAGCAAAAGCGGTTCTAAGAGGGAAGTTTACAGCGATACAGGCCTATCTCAACAAACAAGAAAAATCTCAAATAAACAATCTAAAAATGTACCTAAAGGAACTGGAAAAAGAAGAACAAACAAAGCCCAAAATCAGTAGAAGAAGGGAAATAATAAAAATCAGAGCAGAAATTAATGAAATAGAGACCAAAAAAACAATAGAAAAAATTAATAAAACCAAGAGCTGGTTCTTTGAAAAGATCAACAAAATAGACAAACCTTTAGCTGGACTCACCAAGAAAAAAAGAGAGAAGGCACAAATAAGTAAAATCAGAAATGAAAGAGGAGAGGTTACAACAGACACCTCAGAAATACAAAAGATTATAAGAGAATACTATGAAAAACTATATGCCAACCAATTCGACAATCTGGAAGAAATGGATAAATTCTTAGAATCATACAACCTTCCAAAAGTGGATCAAGAAGAAGTAGAGAATTTGAATAGACCAATCACCAGTAAGGAGATCGAAACAGTAATCAAAAACTTCCCCAAAAATAAAAGTCCAGGACCAGACGGCTTCCCTGGTGAATTCTACCAAACATTCAAAGAAGACATAATACCTATGCTTCTCAAACTCTTCCAAAAAATTGAGGAGGGGGGGAAGCTCCCTAACTCATTCTACGAAGCTGACATTACCCTGATACCAAAACCAGACAAGGACAACACAAAAAAAGAAAATTACAGGCCAATATCACTGATGAACATCGATGCGAAAATCCTCAACAAAATACTAGCAAATTGCATACAACAATACGTTAAAAAGATTATACACCATGATCAAGTGGGATTTATTCCAGGTATGCAGGGATGGTTTAACATTCGCAAATCAATCAACGTAATACACCACATTAATAAAATGAAGAACAAAAATCACATGATCATCTCAATAGACGCAGAGAAAGCATTTGACAAGATCCAGCATCCATTTATGATAAAAACTCTGAATAAAATGGGTATAGAAGGAAAGTACCTCAACATAATAAAGACCATATATGAGAAACCCACAGCTAATATCATCCTCAATGGTGAAAAACTGAAAGCTATCCCTCTAAGAACAGGAACCAGACAAGGATGCCCACTGTCACCACTCCTATTTAACATAGTATTGGAAGTCCTAGCCAGAGCAATCAGGCAAGAGAAAGAAATACAAGGGATCCAAATTGGAAAGGAAGAAGTGAAACTGTCACTATTTGCAGATGACATGATTTTATATATAGAAGACCCTAAAGAATCCACCAGAAAACTTTTAGAAGTAATAAACGAATATGGTAAAGTTGCAGGATACAAAATCAACATACAAAAATCAGTTGCATTTCTGTACACTAACAACGAAGTAGCAGAAAGAGAAATTAAGAATACCATCCCATTTACAATTGCAACAAAAAGAATTAAATACCTAGGAATAAACTTAACCAAAGAGGTGAAAGATCTGTACACCGAAAACTATAAAACATTTCTGAAAGAAATTGAAGAAGACACAAAGAAATGGAAAGATATTCCGTGCTCTTGCATTGGAAGAATTAACATAGTTAAGATGTCCATACTTCCTAAAGCCATCTATAGATTCAATGCAATCCCTATCAAAGTTCCAACAACATTTTTCACAGAAATAGAACAAAGAATCCTAAAATTCATATAGAACAACAAAAAACCCCAAATAGCTAAAGGAATCCTGAGAAAAAAGAACAAAGCTGGAGGTATCACACTCCCTGATTTCAAAATATACTACAAAGCTATAGTAACCAAAACAGCATGGTACTGGCACAAAAACAGACACACAGATCAATGGAATAGAATCGAAAGCCCAGAAATAAACCCACACATGTATGGACAGCTTATCTTTGACAAAGGAGCCAAGAACATACAATGGAGAAAAGAAAGTCTCTTCAACAAATGGTGTTGGGAAAACTGGATAGCCATATGCAAAAAAATGAAAGTAGATCCTTACCTTACACCATACACAAAAATTAACTCCAAATGGATTAAAGACTTGAATGTAAGACCTGAAACTGTGAAACTTCTAGAAGAAAACATAGGCAGTAGGCTCTTCGACATCGGTCTTAGCAACATCTTTTCAAACACCACATCTGACCGGGCAAGAGAAACAATAGAAAAAATAAACAAATGGGACTACATCAAACTAAAAAGCTTCTGCACAGCAAAGGAAACCATCAACGAAACGAAAAGACAACCTAATAATTGGGAGAAGATATTTGCAAACCATACATCTGATAAGGGCTTAATCTCCAAAATATATAAAGAACTCATGCATCTCAACAACAAAAAAACTACCAACCCAGTTAAAAAATGGGCAAAAGACCTGAACAGACATTTCTCCAAAGAAGATATACAGATGGCCAACAGACACATGAAAAGATAACCAAAATCACTAACTATCAGGGAAATGCAAATCAAAACTACAATGAGATATCACCTCACGCCCCTCAGAATGGCTATAATTAACAAGACAGGAAACAACATGTGTTGGAGAGGATGTGGAGAGAAGGGAACTCTCATACACTGCTGGTGGGAGTGCAAACTGGTGCAGCCACTATGGAAAACAGTATGGAGATTCCTCAAAAAATCAAGGATAGAACTACCATATGATCCAGCTATTCCACTGTTGGGTATTTATCCAAAGAACTTGAAAACACCAATTTGCAAAGGTACACGCACCCCTGTGTTCATTGCAGCCTTATTCACAATAGCCAAGACTTGGAAGCAACCTAAGTGCCCATCAAGGGACGAATGGATAAAGAAGCTGTGGTATATATACACAATGGAATACTACTCAGCCATAAGAAACGACGAAATCCAGCCATTTGTGACAACATGGATGGACATTGAGGGTATAATGCAAAGTGAAATAAGTCAGAGGGAGAAGGCCAAATACCGTATGATTTCCTTCATTAAGTAGTGGATAATAACAACAATAAACAAACACATAGGGACAGAGATTGGATTGGTGGTTACCAGAGGGGAAGGGGGGAGAGAGGAGGGTGAAAGGGATAATTCGGTACATGTGTGTGGTGATGGGTTGTAATTAGTATTTTGGTGGTGAACATGATGTAGTCCATGCAGAAATAGAAGTACAATGATGTACACCTGAAATTTTTGCAATGTTATAAACCAGTGTTACTGCAATAAACAAAAAATTATAAAAAATAAAAATAAAAAAATAAATTCACCAATCAGAAAAAAAAAAAAAAAAAAAGAAGTGGTAAAATCACATATACAGAGTGATTTTTTAAAAGGAGAAAATTGTTTAGAAATTATCATGGAAAAATAATCAAATAACATAATAAACACAAAATATCAAAATCACAATAAAGAGTGAAATGTCAAAAAACTGCAATATATTGAGGCAGTGATGATTACCTTTATAAAGAATTCTTATAAAAACAAAAGGAAGTTCCAATTCACTTATTTTGCCCAATTTTCAATTGAAACCTAAGTAGAAAATGGATAATCAAATAATAAATAAAGAAAAATCACAAACCAAGACAGAGAATGAAAAATGAATAGAGGAAAATATGTTCAATTTAATTGTTATGCAAATACACACTAATAAATTCAGAAATGTATGTTATTTTTAATTGATTAAAAATGCATGTAGATTTATGGGTAACTGATGATAAAGGTAGCTGCCTAAATCCACATGTCCCTACATATCCTCCAAAAGCAATACAGAACAGAAGAAGAACAAATAAAACTATCAAACCCCACAGCCTAGACATAACTAGAAGACAGAAAATGCCCAAACTTCAACTTAGCTATAAGTAAAAAATTTAACATCAAGTCCTAGCATCTCTCATGCTCCCACTGAATGTTTTCACAGAGCAAAGGTCTGCATGGAAAAAAGAAGGGGACGTGAGGAGACATTATCATCATGGCAGTGTGGAACAAACTCTTTGTCTCTCCCCCGAAATCTACAACAAGTGAAACATTCATAACCTAACAAAGGCTACATTGCCCAACACACCAGGATGCCAGAGGGGTCCACACATTGGTACATACAAAGACAGATGGATCGGAGCATACAGAAGGGGAAAAACAGAGGTGGTTCCCAGGGCCCTATACCCAATGCCACAGCAGCTGAGCCCAGAGAACCCAGTGGGTAGCAGCTGAGTTGCACATGTGACCCTTGCCAGCTAGCTGTAGTGGCAATTGTGGTCATGGGGAGTGAAGCAGCAGTGCAGGCAAAGCACCATGATCTTAGGCCCACAGCCATGGCTCAGACACTGGTAGCAGTGGAGGCATGCACATGACTCTGACATCACAATGGCAGTGATATCTGTGGCAACAAGGTAACAAGCAACAGCAGAGGTGATGCCACATGAACCTGGCTCTCTCACCAATCCCCTGCCATGGAGGCTGAACTTCTAATCCAGGTGACCCTAGATCTGGCAGGCGTGTCAGCCATCCCAAACCCTCAGCAGCAAGGCCAGAGGCCGCAGTGACACCAACAACAGCAAGGCATCGGTGACCCCAGAAACACAGACAGTGACAGCAAGAGTACTGGCAATACCCCTAACAGAGGTGGTGGAGGGTGGAATGTGCAGATCCTCACATATAGCCAGAGGCAGCTCCGGTAAGAGACACAAAAACTGAAGCTACAGTGCCACCTACTGAAAAACAAAAGAAAGGTCTCTAATCAGTTGAAAAGTTGGAATCAAAACAAACAAAGCTATACGTAAATAAGAAAAGTGTTTGTTATGACAAATGTGGTGGCAGAGAAATAATTCAGCAAGCACCATGAGAAGACATGGTAACATGGTGTCACAAAAAGAAAATAATAGTTCTCCAGAAACCAAACATAAAGTCATGGAAAATTGCAATCTAACTGATAAAGACTTCAAAATAGCAGTCATGAAGAAACTCAACAAGCTAGAAGAAAACAGAAAAGCAGTTCAATGAGCTGAGGAGTAAAATCAATGAACAGACTGAATACTTTACCAAAGAGGTTGAAAGTCTGAAAAAGAACCAAACAGAAATTCTGGAGCTGAAGAACTCAATATATGAGATGAAGAGTACATTAGAAAGCATTGCAGACCACATGAAAGAGAGAATTAGCGAGCTCGAAGAGAGAAACCTAGAAATAAGGTAGGCAGAAAAGGAAAGATACCGAGGATTTTTTTTTAATGTAGAAATTTTACAAGAATTATCTGACTCCATTAGAAAGGGCAACATAAAGATAATGGATATCACAGAAGGAGAATAGAGAGAGAAGAGAGACAGAGAGTTTATTTAAAAAACTAATAACTGAAAACTTCCCAAACCTGGGGAAGGAACTGAATATACAAATCCACGACGCTAATAAAACACCTAATTGTCTCCATGCAAAAAGACCTTCCCCAAGACACATGATAATAACAGTGTCAAAAGTCAATAACAAAGAAAGAACATCAAAGAGAGTGATGGAAATAAAACCCCAATAACCTATAAGAGAACATCCATTAGGCTATCAGCAGATTTCTCAGAGGAAACTCTACAGGCCAGGAGGAAGTGGAATGATATATTCAAAATATTGCAAAGTGAAAAATGTCATCCAAGGAGACTGTATCTGCCAAAATTATCTTTCAGATATGAAGGAGAAATAAAGGCTTTCCCAGACAAACAAAAGCAAAGGGAGTTCATTGCCACTAGACCTGCCTTACAAGAAATACTGAAAGAAGCTCTCCTATTTGATACAAAAAGGCAAAGGTATGCAAAGCTTTGAACAAAGTGATAAATAGACAGAGAGAATCATAACATTGCAACTCTTTATCAGAATAGAATAGTAAACACTTATTTTTAACATAAATGTTAAAGGGAAAAAAGCATTGAAAATAACTATAACCACTTTCATTTGTAAACAAACTCACAATATAAAAAGGGATAATTTTTGACATCAAAAACATAGAAGAGGAGGAGGAAAAGCAGAGGACCTGCATAGGCAAATGAAGATAAGATGTTATCAACAGAGAAAGGAGTATCTTATCTATGAGACCTTTTATACAAACCTCATGGTAACCACAAACAAATACAGAGCAGAGACACAAGACATAAAAAAAGAGGAAACTGAGAAAAACATCACAGAAAATCACCAAACTGAAATGGCAGAGAGAAACACAAGGAAAAAGAAATAATGGAAATATAGAGAAATCAGAAAAGAAGAGATAAAATGGTAGTATTAAATTCTCATATATCAATAATCACCATAAACGTAAATGGATTGAATTCACCAATCAAAAGACACAGAGTGGCTAGATGGATTAAAAAACAAGACCCAACAATATGCTGCCTCCAGGAGACCTGTCACAGCTCTAAAGACAAACATAGGCTCAAAGAGAAGGGATGGAAGATGATACTCCAATCAAACGGCATCCAAAAGAAAGCAGAGTGTAGCCATATCTGACAAAATAGACTTCAAGCCAAAAAAGATAACAAGAAACAACAATGGACATTATATAATGATAAAGGGGCCCATCCAATAAGAAGACATAACATTTATTAATATATATGCTCGTAACATAGGAACACCAAAATATATAAAGTAATTATTAACCGACCTAAAGGGAGAAAACAATAATAGTAGGAGACTTTGATACCCTCACTTACATCAATGGATTGATCATCCAGACAGAAAGTTAGCAAGGAAATTGCAGTCTTAAATGAAACATTAGACCATAGGGACTTAATAGATATCTATAGAATGTTCCATCCAAAAGTAGCAAAATACACATTCTTATCAAGTGAACAGAGAACATTCTCAAAGATAGACTATATGTTGGGAAACAAAACAGGTCTCAATAAATTTAGGAAGATCAAAATCATATCCAGCATATTTTCTGTCCATAACGCTGTGAAACTAGAAATCAACTACAAGAAGAAAGCTGGAAAAGTCACAAATATGTGGAGCCTAAACAATACGGTACTGAACAACTATTGAATCAATGAATAAAGCAGAGGAGAAATCAAAAAATATCTGGAGACAAATGAAAATGAAAACAACACACCAAAATCTATGGGAGGGAGCAAAAGAGGTAGTAAGATGCAAGTATATAGCAATACAGGCCTACCTCAAAAAAAAAGAAAAACCTCAAATAAAGAATCTAACACTATACTTAAAAGAATTAGAAAAAGAAGAATAAGTGAAGCCCAAAGTCAGTAGAAGGAAGGGAATAATGAAAATCAGAATGGAAATAAATGAAACAGAGAATAAAATGACAATTGACAAGATCAATGAAATTAAGAGCTGGTTCTTTGAAAAGATAAACAAAATGGAGAAACTCTTAGCTAGACTCACTAAGAAAAAAAGAGAGGAGGCTCAAATAAAAAAAATCAGAAAGAAAAGAGGAGAGATTATAACAGATACCACAGAAATATAAGGAATTCTATGAGAATAGTATGAAAAGCTATACGCTAACAAATTGTATGACCTATAAGAAATGGATAAATTCTTAGAATCATACAATGTCCCAAAACTCAATGAAGATAAAATAGAGATTCTGAATAGACTAATCACTAGTAAGGAGATAAAAATAATAATCAAAATGTCTCCAAAAATAAAAATCCAGGACCAGATGGCTTCCCTGGTGATTTCTACCAAATATTCAAAGAAGTTTTAATACATATCCTTCTCAAACTCTTCCAAAAAATTGAAGAGGAAGAGACACTTCCTAACTTGTTTTAAGTGGCCAAAAATACCCTGATACAAAAGCCAGACAAGGACAACACACAAAAAAAGAAAATGATAGGCCAACATCACTGATGAAGATAGATGCAAAAATCCTCAATAAAATATTAGCAAATTGAACACAGCAATACATTAAAAGGATCATACACCATCATCAAGTGGGATTTATTCCAGGGATGCAAGGATGGTTTAGCATATGCAAGTCAATCAACATGACGTACCACATTAACACAATGAAGAATAAAAAAATCACATGACCATCTCAATAGATGCAGAGAAAGCATTTGAGAAGATTCAGTATCCATTTATGATAAGACTTTCAATAAAATGGGTATAGAAGCAAAGTACTTCAACATAATAAAGGCCATATACAGCAAACCTGCAGCTGACATCATATGCAATGGTGAAAAACTGAAACCTACCCTCCCAAGAACAGGAATAAGACAAGAATTCCCACTCTTCCCACTCTTAATCAACATAGTATTGGAAGTACTAGCCAGAGCATTTAGGCAAGAAAAAGAAATAAAAGGTATCCAAATTGAAAAAGAAGTAGAAAAACTGTCACTGTTTGCAGAACACATGATTTTATATGTAGAAAACCCTAAAGAATCCACCAAAAACCTTAGAAATAATAAACAAATTAAGTAAAGTTGCAGGCTACAGAATCAACATATATGCAAAAATCAGTTGATTTTCAACACACTAACAACAGACTAGTAGAAAGAGAAGTCAAAAATACAATCCCATTTACAATCAGAACAAAAAGAATAAAATATGTAGGAATAAATTTAACCAATCAAGCAAAAGATGTGTACACTGAAAACTATATGACATTGTCAAAAGAGGTTGAAGAAGATATGGAAGAAATGGAAAGATATTCCATGCTCGTGGATTGGAAGAATTAGCATGGTTTAAATGTCCACATTACCTAAAGCAATCTACAGATTCAATGCAATATGCATCAAAATCTCAGTGATATTTTTCATGGAAATAAAAAAAAAGAACCCTAACATGAGAAAATGATGTAATCCATGCAGAAATAGAGGTATAATGATGTACACATGAAATTTATACAATTTTATAAACCAATGTTACTGCAATAAACAAAAAATTAAAAAAAAACAGAATCCTAAAATTTATACAGAACAACAAAAGACCCAGAATAGCCAAAGCACTCCTGAGAAAAAAGAGAGAATCTAGAGGAATCACACTCTCTGATTTCAAAGTATGCTACAACGCTATAGTAAGCAAAACAGCACGGTGCTGGCTGAAAAACAGACACACAGACAAATGGAACAGAATCAAGAGCCCAGATATAAAACCACACATTTATGGACAGCCAATTTTTGATGAAGGAGCCAAGAACATACAATGGAGAAAGGAAAGTCTCTTCAATAAATGGTGCTGGGAAAATGGGACAGCCACATGCAAAAGAATGAAACTAGACCACTATCTTACACCATACACAAAAATTAACTCAAAATAAATTAAAGAGTTGAATGTAAGATCTGAAACCAGAAAACTCCTAGAGAAAACATAGGCATTACTCTCTCCAATACCAGTCTTATCAATATCTTTTTGAATATGTATCTTCAGATAAGGAAAACAAAAGACAAATAAATGGGACTAAATCTAACTAAAAAGCTTCTGCGCAGCAAAGAAAACCATCAACAAAATGAAAAGGCAACCTACTGACTGCGAGATGTTTGCAAATCATATATCTGAAAAAGGGTTAATATCTTTCTTTTTTTAATTTTTTGTTTATTGCAGTAACATTGGTTTATAACATTGCATAAATTTCAGGTGTACATCATTATACTTCTATTTCTGCATAGATTACATCATGTTCACCACCCAAATACTAATTACAACCCATCACCACACACATGTGCCGAATTATCCCTTTCGCCCTCCTCCCTCCCCCCTTCCCCTCTGGTAACCACCAATCCAATCTCTGTCTCTATGTGTTTGTTTATTGTTGTTATTATCTACTACTTAATGAAGGAAATCATATGGTATTTGACCTTCTCCCTCTGACTTATTTCACTTTGCATAATACTCTCAATGTCCAACCATGTTGTCACAAATGGCTGGATTTCATCATTTCTTATGGCTGAGTAGTATTCCATTGTGTATATATACCACATCTTCTTTATCCACTTGTCCCTTGATGGGCGCTTAGGTTGCTTCCAAGTTTTGGGTATTATGAATAACGCTGCAATGAACACAGGGGTGCATGTATCTTGACGCATTGGTGTTTTCAACTTCTTTGGATAAATACCCAGCAGTGGAATAGCTGGGTCGTATGGTAGTTCTATCCTTGATTTTTTGAGGAATCTCCACACTGTTTTCCATAGTGGCTTCACCAGTTTGCACTCCCACCAGCAGTGTATGAGAGTTCCCTTCTCTCCACATCCTCTCCAACATATGTTGTTTCCTGTCTTGTTAATTATAGCCATTCTGAGGGGCGTGAGGTGATATCTCATTGTAGTTTTGATTTGCATTTCCCTGATAGTGAATGATTTTGAACAACTTTTCATGTGTCTGTTGGCAATCTTTATATCTTCTTTGGAGAAATGTCTGTTCAGGTCTTTTGCCCATGTTTTAACTGGGTTGTTAGTTTTTTTTTTTGTTGAGATGCATGTGTTCTTTATATATTTTGGAGATTAAGCCCTTATCAGATGTATGGCTTGGAAATATTTTCTCCCAATTGTTAGGTTTTTTCGTTTTGTTGATGGTTTCCTTTGCTGTGAAGAAGCTTTTTAGTTTGATGTAGTCCCATTTGTTTATTTTTTCTATTGTTTCTCTTGCCCGATCAGACATGGTGATTGAAAATATGTTGCTAAGACCGCTGTCGAAGAGCGTACTGCCTATGTTTTCTTCTAGTTTCATAGTTTCTGGTCTTACATTCAAGTCTCTAATCCATTTGGAGTTGATTTTTGTGTATGGTGTAAGGAAAGGGTCTACTTTCATTTTTTTGCATGTGGCTATCCAGTTTTCCCAACACCATTTGTTGAAGAGACTTTCTTTTCCCCACTGTGTGTTCTTGGCTCCTTCGTCAAAGATTAGCTGTCCATAGATGTGTGGGTTTATTTCTAGGCTTTCGATTCTATTCCATTGATCTGGTGTCTGTTTTTGTGCCAGTACCATGCTGTTTTGGTTACTATAGCTTCGTAATATATTTTGAAATCAGGGAGTGTGATACCTCCAGTTTTGTTCTTTTTTCTCAGGATTCCTTTAGCTATTCAGGGTCTTTTGTTGTTCCATATAAATTTTAGGATTCTTTGTTCTATTTCTGTAAAAACTGTTGTTGGAACTTTGATAGGGATTGCATTGAATCTATAGATTGCTTTAGGAAGTATGGACATCTTAACTATGTTAATTCCTCCAATCCAAGAGCATGGAATATCTTTCCAATTCTTTGTGTCTTCTTCAATTTCTTTCAGCAATGTTTTATAGTTTTCAGTGTACAGATCTTTCACCTCTTTGGTTAAGTTTATTCCTAGGTATTTTATTCTTTTTTTGCAATTGTAGATGGGATGGTATTCTTAATTTCTCTTTCTGCTATTTCGTTATTAGTGTATAGAAATGCAACTGATTTTTGTATGTTGATTTTGTATCCTGCAACTTTACTGTATTCGTTTATTACTTCTAAAAGTTTTCTGGTGGATTCTTTAGGGTTTTCTATACATAAAATCATGTCATCTGCGAATAGTGAGAGTTTCACTTCTTCCTTTCCAATTTGGATGCCTTTTCTTTCTTTTTCATGCCTGATTGCTCTGGCTAGGACTTCCAGTACTATGTTAAATAGGAGTGGTGAGAGTGAGCATCCTTGTCTGGTTCCTGTTCTTAGAGAGATAGCTTTCAGTTTTTCACCATTGAGGATGATATTAGCTGTGGGTTTGTCATATATGGTCTTTATTATGTTGAGGTACTTTCCTTCTATACACATTTTATTCAGAGTTTTTATCATAAATGGATGCTGTATCTTGTCAAATGCCTTCTCTGCATCTATTGAGATGACCATGTGATTTTTATTCTTCATTTTATTAATGTGGTGTATTACGTTGATTGATTTGAGAATGTTAAACCATGCCTGCATACCTGGAATAAATCCGCTTGATCATGGTGTATAATATTTTAACGTATTATTGTATGCCATTTGCTAGTATTTTCTTGAGGATTTTTGCATCGATGTTCATCAGTGATATTGGCCTGTAATTTTCTTTTTTTTGTTGTCCTTGTCTGGTTTTGGTATCAGGGTAATGTCAGCTTCGTAGAATGAGTTAGGGAGCTTCCCCCCCTCCTCAATTTTTTGGAAGAGTTTGAGAAGGATAGGTATTAAGTCTTCTTTGAATGTTTGATAGAATTCACCAGGGAAGCCGTCCGGTCCAGGACTTTTATTTTTGGGGAAGTTTGTGATTACTGTTTTGATCTCCTTACTGGTGATTGGTCTATTCAAATTCTCTACTTCTTCTTGATCTAGTTTTGGAAGGTTGTATGATTCTAAGAATTTATCCATTTCTTCCAGATTGTCGAATTAGTTGGCATATAGTTTTTCATAGTATTCTCTTATATTCTTTTGTATTTCTGAGGTGTCTGTTGTAATTTCTCCTCTTTCATTTCTGATTTTACTTATTTGTGCCTTCTATCTTTTTTTCTTGGTCTAGCTAAAGGTTTGTCAATTTTGTTAATCTTTTCAAAGAACCAGCTCTTGGTTTTATTAATTTTTTCTATTGTTTTTTTGGTCTCTATTTCATTTATTTCTGCTCTGATTTTTATTATTTCCCTTCTTCTACTGATCTTGGGCTTTGTTTGTTCTTCTTTTTCCAGTTCCTTTAGGTGCATTGTCAGATTGTTTATTTGAGATTTTTCTTGTTTGTTGAATAGGCCTGTATTGCTATTTACTTCCCTTTTGGAACCACTTTTGCTGTATCCCATAAATTCTGGCATGTCGTATTTTCATTTTCATTTGTCTCCAGGTATTTTTTGATTTCTTCTTTGATTTCTTCATTGACCCAGTCATTGTTCAGTAGCATTTTGTTTAATCTCCATGTATTTGTGGCTTTTCTGATTTTCTTCCCATAGTTGATTTCTAGTTTCATACCGTTGTGGTCAGAAAAGATGCTTGGTATTATTTCAATCTTCTTAACTTTATGGAGACTTGTTTTGTGGCCTAATATGTGATCAATCCTGGAGAATGTTCCATGTGCATTTGAGAAGAATGTGTATTGTTCAGTTTTTGGATGGAATGCTCTGTATATATCTACAGGTCCATCCGTTCTAGTGTGTCATTTAAGGCCACTGTTTCCTTGTTGATCTTCTGTTTGGATGATCTATCCGTTGGTGTAAGTGGCATGTTAAAGTCCCCTACCTTTATTGTGTTACTATTTCTCTTTTTATGTCTGTTAATAATGCTTTATATATTTAGGTGCACCTACATTGAGTTCATAGATATTTACAGTGTTATATCCTCTTGTTGGAATTTTCCCTTGAACATTATGTAATTCCCTTCTTTGTCTCTTTTTACAGTTTTTGTTTTAAAGTCTATTTTGTCTGATATGAGTACTGCTGCTCCAGCTTTCTTTTCATTGCCATTTGCGTGGAGTATCTTTTTCCATCCCTTCACTTTCAGTTTGTGAGTGTCTTTAGGTTTGAAGTATGTCTCTTGTATGCAGCATATATATGGGTCTTGTTGTTTTATCCAATCAGCCACCCTCTGCCTTTTAATTGGAGCATTTAGTCCATTGATGTTTAAAGTAGCTATTGGTAAGTATGTACTTACTGCCATTTTTTTTAACTTTTTTTTTTCTCAGTGTTTTAGTAGTCTTTCTCTGTTCCTTTCTTCTTCTATACAGAATTGATGGTCTATTTAGTTTGACCTCTGTCTGAAAGCTCTACTATTTAACTCCCCTCACCACTCATTTTATGTTTTTGATATCATATCTAATCTTTTCTTTGTGCATTGGTATCCATTACCCTCTTATCATGGAAATAGATAATTTTCCCTATTTGTGGTCTTCCCTTTTCCCCTTAAATCAGTCCCTTTAACATTTCTTGTAGCACTGGTTTGTTGGTGACAATCTCCTTCAATTTTTGCTTGTCTGGGAAATTTTTGATCTCTCCTTCCATTTTGAATGATAACCTTGCTGGGTAGAGTATTCTTGGCTGTAAGTTTTTTCCTTTTAGCACTTTAACTATATCATGCCACTCTTTTCTAGCCTCTAAGGTTTCTTCTGAGAAGTCAGCTGATAGCCTTATGGATATTCCTTTGTATGTAACTTGTCTTGTGGCTTTTAGGATTCTCTCTTTATCTTTAATTCTGGGCATTTTGATTATGATGTGTCTTGGTGTGGGCCTCTTTGGGTTTATCTTGTTTGGGGCTCTCTGTGATTGCTGTACCTGGATGTCTGTTTCTTTCCTTAGGTTAGGGAAGTTTTCATCTATTATTTCTTGAAATAGATTCTCTGCCCCTTTGTCTCGCTCTTCTCCTTCCGGGACACCTATAACATGGATGTTAGTGCACTTGATGTTGTCCAAGAGGTCCCTTAGACTGTCCTCACTCTTGTTAATTCTTTTCTCTTTTACCTGTTCACCTTGGGTAATTTCTTCTAGTCTTTCGTCTAGCTTACAGATCCGTTCTTCTGTATCCTCTACTCTGCTTTTGAGTCCCTCTAGTGAATTTTTCATTTCCAGTATTGTATTCTTCATTTCTGATTGGTTCTTTGTTATATCTTCCATTTCTTTGTTGACATTCTCACTGAGTTCCTCTATTCTTCTCCCCAGATCAGTGAGCATCCTTAACACTCTTTGTTTGAACTCTCTGTCGGGTAGGTTGCTCATTTCTGTTTCACTTAGCTCCTTTTCTGGGGTTTTGCCCTGTTCCCTTACTTGGAATGTATTCCTTTGCCTCCTCATTTTGCCTCTTTCCCTGAGCTTGTGTCTACGTATTAGGTAGGTGAGCTACGTCTCCTGCTCTTGGATAGGTGACCTTATGTAAGTGATGCCTTAGGAGGCTTCCAGTGTGCTTCCCTCAGTTCTCAATGTTCCAGGGGTGACCCATATGTGGGCTATGTGTTTCCTTCTATTGTGGCCTGTTTGCTCTCCCTGTAGGCACCCAGGGAGGCCGAGTTATGCTCCTGGCCAGCTGTTGTAATGCTCAGCTGCTTGTAGTTGTTGTGCACCCTTCAGTCTCTTTATCAGGTGTGGGGAGCCCCAGCACAGTTGGCTGCAAGTTCTAATATCACATTTGTGTTGCAGTATTTCTTTTAAGTGAGTAGGCCCCCAGCGTGGCAGGTTGTTAGGCTCAGGGGCTTACAATTGCTATAAGCCTCCAGCCTTTAGGTCTCTTGTCAGGTCTCTGAGGATTGCATCTGGGTGGGGCTGGCCTCAGGCACAGGAGCACCCGATTGTTTCAAGCTTTGGAAGGTGGGGCAAACCCCCTATGTGCGTCTTTGAGAAGCACAAGTGTCTGCAGTTGACAAGCCCTGCAGCCCACAAGTCCCCACACACCGTCAACACAGTCCTGACCCGTGTGTGCACCCCGACCTCCTGAAGTGGACCCAGTCTCTCCATGGTGGGAGCCCCACACACTCCACCACCACCTCACACTCTCCACCTGCTCCTTGTGCACACCCTACCCCACTGAAGTCGGCTCAGTTGCCAGGCTGCAGAGAATCCAGTCACCAATCTATGCTGGCCCACAAGTTGCCTGAGGGCTTGTTGTTGGGTAGGACCAGTCTCTGGGGTGGGCTGCCTGCCCTGGCTAAGCTGGATTAAATCGGTGCTCTAGTGGGTGGGGCAGACTCTGGGCTAGCAGGCCCCTGGGAGAACTCCAATGGTGTCTGTGTCAGCACGCCCACACCAGGCCACAACAATGGCTGCTGCCAATGTCCCAGTCCCATGAGAGGTCTCGCCTCTCACCGAGATGCACTCAGGGACTATCTGGTGAGTCTCTTTTCACCAAAGCACTGTGCACCTTTCTTTCTGGTGATTTTAGGTTGCTTTCTGACACGGGTGAAAGCGCCGGTTTTAATGTCTTTGTGAACCAGCTTTTCTGGGGGTACTCCCCAATGTTTTAGTAGCAGGCAAAGTCAGATATTATGCCACTTGTCTCGATTTGCTGTGTCCACAAAATGCCCACAGTGGGGGTGCTCCCCGGCCTAGGGCCCCACTCCTCCAGGGAGGCTGCCTACCTTTGGGCTGCTCCCGGGCAGCCGTGAGGTGCTACGGCTCGTGAAGGAGGTGTTTTTTCTCTCCAGAAGGGAGTTTCTGCCTCTTCCCCCTCAATTAGGATTGTCCTTTGTTGCAGGAGTTCCTCTTATCCAGTTTTCAGTTCTGTCTCGGGGTAATTTTTCCATGAGTAGTTGTAAATTGGCTGTGTCTGTGGGAGGAGGTGAGTTCAGAGTCTGCTTATGCTGCCATCTTGACTTCTCTGGGTTAATATCTAAAATATATAAATAACTCATACAACTCAACAACAAAAAACAAATGACCTGGTTAAAAAATGAGCAGAGAATATGAACAGACATTTTTCCAAATAATATATACAGATGGCCAACAGACACGAAAAGATGTTCAACATCACTAATTATTAGGGAAATGCAAGTCAAAACCACAATAAGATATCACCTCATGCCTATCAGAATGGCTATTTTTGAAAAGATAAGAAACAACAAGTGTTGGAGAGAATGTGGAGAAGAGGGAACTCTTGTACACTGCTGATGGGAATGTAAAGTGCTACAGTCATTATGGAAAACAGTGTGGAGATTCCTCAAAAAATTAAAAATAGAACTACCATATCATCTGGCTATTCCATTTCTGGGTATTTACACAAAGAACATGAAATCATTAATTCAAAAAGATATATGCACCCCTATATTCATTGCAGCATCAATTACAATAGCCAAGACTTGGAAACAACCTAAGTGCCCATTGACAAATGAGTGAATAAAGAAGATGTGGTATATATATATACAACGGAATACCACTCTGACATAAAAAAATGAAATAGTGCTACTTGGGACAACATGGATGGACCTTGAGTGTGTTATGCCCAAGTGAAGTAAGTCAAACAGAAACACAAATATCATATGATTTCACTCATATGTGGAAGAAAACACACACACACATAGATACAGATAACAGATGGGTAGTTACCAGAGGGGAAGGGGGGTGAGGGTGGTTGAAAGGGGTAAAGGGGGTCATTTGTACACTGATGAAAGGCAACTAGACTTTTGTGGGAAACACAATGTAATGTATACAGAAGTTGAAATATAATGATGTATACCTGAAATTTATATAGTGTTATAAAGCAATGTTACCTCAATAAAAAAAAAAAGATAGAGAGAGAAAAGGGGGCAACTAGTGGCAAATTTAGGATTGACTTTCAACCAAGACAGAGCCCTGTATACAGGTGGAACACAAAAGAGGTGACTGTCTTGTAAAGCCCAGGCATGGCTTTTTGGGTAAAAGTAAGTGAAAAGGAAGGAGAGACACCATTGGAGATTTAGAAGTGAAAGAGCAAAGAAGCAAAAGAGAAAATTGGGGTTATGACAAAAAAAAGTGCTAAAATATCAGAGGGCATACAACTCCTTCGTACTTAGTCAAACAAGATAAAAAAGAGAAAAAGACATAGAGGGTCAGAGAGTTCTAAAGACAAAGGGCAAAAGCAGCTTTAACAAGCTAATGCTGTTATAAGGTTCTCTATATTTCTGCAGCAGCAGAAGGGGAGGGAAGGAGGAAGCCAAAGCAATTATTTAAGGAAATTCTACTTCAAAATACAGATGAGGGCACTCTTCACCTACAAATCTTGTAAACGAGTCCAAATCATGAAATGGATAAAAATAGACTATATTCAAAGCTACTGTAAAATGAAATAGAAAACGAGAATCAAAATGCCTCTGATGACAGAAACCTCTGCTCCTCATCTTCAAATAAAAAAAAAGGGGGGCAGCAAATTAAAACAGTAACAACTGTACAGATTAATGCCAATATCCTCAAACAAGCATTCAAAGGAGTTAAAAACCACTTTGAGTCAGAAATTCAAAAATTAAAAAAAAATTGACCAAACAATGTATCAGGAAGAAACAAAAAAAGAATCGATTGAACTCAGAAAATAATAAGTAAAAAACAAAACCATCTTAGAAATGAAGACTAAAATAAAGGCATCCATGGTAAAGTAGATTAAAATGACATTTAATAAGGGCATTGAAGAAAGGCAGGAAAGTAAGCAACAAAACAAAAATAAGATAAAGAAAGAAAATGTATCCCAATGTGGTTGAAATGAAACATAGGCAAAGAAGAAATATGGTTTCTTTTTCAAATATATAAAATTTGAGTCTCTAAAAAAGAAACAAAACAATTAAATAGAATTAATATTTAATACTTAAGTCCAGAAAAGCTTTTTGTAAATGAAGAACTGGAAGTGCCCACCAGGAGCCTGGGAAAATACGCTCAGCACAATAAACTCTGACACGTATCTTGGTAAAACTTTTGGAGTTAAAAGATAAATACAAAAATTTTCAAATGTCTAAAAGAAAATGGTTAATATATTATAAGGGCAAATGAATTAGTCCAACATCATGCTTCTGAAAAAGATCATACCATGGAGCTGCATTTTCAAAGCACTCAAGGAAAGAAAATACATACCAAGAAATTTATATCTAGTCAAGCTGTCCTTCAAATATCGATGCTATTGAAAAAGTTTTAATTAAATGAGTAAGATCCAAGGAATGCTCACATTCCCCTTTTAGAGTTGTTGAGATGATAATCTTTATTCAAACAAAAGATGAATGGGAAAATAGGCAAAAGGATAAGTGATGAGCATTTAGTATATTTAATTATAGATCTACGGATAAAATATAGGCAGGAAAGAGGATGCCAGAATAATATATGAGTATTACATGTTCTGAAAAAGTAAAAATGATACAACCAGAAAAACTAACAGGGAACATCTGCCTCTGGCCATAATAAACTAACTAGAACCAGGCTTGCCATCCCGCCATGAACTACTAGAAAAAAGGAAAAATGAAATAGTTTTTAGACATTGTACAAGCAATGCAAGACTATGAAAAAAAGTCTTCTGTAGGTGAAAAATCTAGGCAAAGAAAAAGCTCCAGGTGTCATCAGAGGGGTTCCATTAAGTCTATTGCTGAATACTAAGATACACATGGAGAATGAGGAGACTCCATGAACCCAGGCAAAGAAGAACAAATGAGTTATAAGCCAAACCATTCCCAAAGCTCACAGAGGCTTATATCTTCAAGTTCACTGATTATGACTTCTGCAGGTTCTACTTTGTTATTAACCTCATCCAGTAAAAATTTAAGGTACTGTACCTTTTATCACTCAAAATGATGTTTGGTCTTTTTTTTTCATTTCCCTCACATGATATTCCTGTTTTGCTTTAAGTACTTCAGCACATTTATTATATTTATGATAGCTCACCTAAATTTCTTGTCCTCTAATTTCATCATCTCTGCCATTTCTCAGTCTTTTTCTATTAACTAATTTTTTCTCTAGGTTATATTAGCTAGCTTCTTTGCATAACTTGAAATTTTTTACTGGATGCCAAATATTGTGAAATTTGCTTGTTGAGTGCTGGGGTTGCTTGTCTTCCTTTAAAGAATCTTGGAATGTTGCATTTTGTTCTGGTAGGCAGTTAAGTTACTTGCAGATTAGCTTCATCCTTTATAGACTTTTAAAATTAATTTTAAAGGCAAATCTAAAATAGCCTTTACTATAAGGATACTTTAGCCTCACAACTAAGATGTGACACTTCTGGTTCTCTAATGAATATTCCAGACCCAAAAACTAAGGTCTTTATACTCTGACTTGGAGGAAATCAAATGGTCCCCAAGCCTGTGTGATCTCTGATAATTTCTTGGCTTATACTTACCAGTGATTTTATTTCTATTTACTCAGCACTTGCTTTTTGCCTTGTAAGTATCTCACTGCTAGAGATGGAAGGTACAAATATAAAAAGAGGAATGATAGGGTGAAACTTTTAGGGTTGGACTGATTTTGAATCAGTATGAACTAATGGTTTCATATAGCTATAGATATATATAGATAGATATTAAAATAGGTATACATGTAAATATATACATACATATATTTCATAGCTGTAATTATTGAGAGGGCCTATAAGGAATGGCACCCTAGTAGCAATGAGTTTTGGTTTGTAAATACACTCTCCATTAAAAGAAACCAGGGCTCTTGGAGAAATGACAGTTTTTAAGAACCGAGATTAGAAAGCAGAAGATGAGCTTGAAATATCTTCTTTTGCCAGAAAGTAAGAAAAAAGTAGGGAAGTGCTCAAAGAATTGTGGGCACATTTCAAAAGAACGTAGAAGCCACCTTGAAGAGAAGGCATTGGCAAAACTCAAGCCAAATTGAGCATCAAAATTAATGACAGTAATAATGGATTGTAACCCAATGAATAAAGTAGGAAGTCATGAGTTCAAATGCATTTAAATTAATTAATGGATAAATAAATACAGGAGTTATTTATTTATAAAGTAGTAGAATGTCAGTAGAATTATTTATTTATAAAGTAGTAGAATTGGAGTAGAATGTCAATGGATAAATGTAGAAGAAATGATGGTGTTAGAAAATCACCAGGTGACAACCATGATTGTAAGAATTGATTCAGGTAAGAATCACCAATTGATGCTAAACCTGGTGGTATAAGTTTGTTGAGGAATAGGAAATTCATATAATCTCTAAATGTATCTTCTTATGAGATACTTATCAATGAAAAAGAGGAAAACAGTGACTTTACAGAGAAAATTTCTGACACATACCACCTTAACTAGCGATCAACTTTAATGTTTCCAATAATGAATTGAATCAATATCATGTGTCTTCTGATATAAGATACTAAGAAGGACAAAAAAAATTCTGTGTTATTCTTGCCAAAAATTGCATAACCTGAGTCTTATCATGAAGAAACAAAACCCAATTTGAAGGAAATTCTACAAAATAATTGGGCTCTAAATGTGCTTAGGTCATGAAAAACAAAGGCTAGGAACCATTACAGATTAATGGAGACTATAGACACTTGACTACTAAATGGAGCACTTTATTCTAGATTAAATCCTTAAATTGAAAAAATAATTTACTATAAAGAGCCTGTTTTGGAAGTTGGTGAAACTTGAATAAGTTTATTGATTAGATCAGCAGTCAACAAACTTCCTTTGTAAAGAACCAGATAGTAAATATTTTAGGCTTTGCAGGCCATATGGTTTCTGTCACAACTACTCAACTCTGCCATTGTAGGGTGAAAGCAGACATAGACAATATGTAAATGAATAAGCATGTTACGTTCAATTAAAATTTTATTTATGACTATAGAGATGGAGAAGAGAAAATGAGTGTTTACCAGGAGATAGGGTCTAGTGAGAGTGCAAATATAAAAGGGTATGTATTGGTCAGGGTTCTCCACAGAAACAAAACCAATAGGATGTGTGGAGAGAGAGTGAGTGAGAGAGAGAGAGAGAGACAGAAAGAGAGAAAGAGACTGAGATTTATTTTAAGGAAATGGCTCATGAGATTGTCAGGGCTCGCAAGTCTGAAATCTGCAGGACAGGCTGGCAGGCTGGAAATTGCAGCAAGAGTTGATGTTGCAGTCTTGAGTCTGAAGGCAGTTTGGAGCAGACTTCCTTCCTTTTCTGGGGATCTCAGGCTTTTCTCTTAAGGCCGTCAACTGACTGGATGAGATCTACTCATGTTACGGAAGGTAATCTGCTTTACTCAAAGTCTACTGATTTAAATGTTAATTACATCTAAAAACTATCTTTGCAGCAACACCTAGACTGATGTTTACCAAATGGCAGGGTACCATAGCTTATCAAAATTGACACTTAAAATTAACCATCACAGGGTAGGAAGAAGGGATTTTCTTGGTACTGATGGAACAGGTATATATTTCAATTGCAGCGGTGGTTACAATAATTTGTACAGAGGTTAAAATTGCATACACTACACACACACACACAAGAATACATGAAAAAATGGTGAAAACTGAATAAGTTCTGTAGTGTAGTTAATAATATTGAACCAATGTCATTTTTTGTGGTCTTAACATTGCACTCCCATAAGATGTCATCACTGGGGGAAGCAGGGTGCAAGATACTCTATACACTATTTTTGCAATTTTCTATAAGTCTGCAATTATCTCCAAAAAAAAAGGCTTTTTAAAACTTTATGGACACTCAAGTTTGGTATTCATATAATTTTCATGTGCCATGAAGTAATTACTATTATTTTAATTTTTTCAACAGTTTAAAAATGTAAACATCATTCTTATCTCATGGACCACACAAAAACAGGTGGCAGGCTAGATTTTGCCAGAATCATTGTTTGCTGACCGCTGAACTAAATAGTATTATTTCTCTATGGCAATAATGGTATTCTGGTTATGGTAAAACAACGTCTCTGGGTGATTTTGGGAATGACAGAGTGAAATGCTTAAGGGTAAAGAGATATAAGATCTGCACTTTCCTCTCAAACAATTCTCTCTCTATATATGTATACGCGCACATACACACACATACGCACACACACGTATGTATAAAGAGGGAGAAATGATAAACAAAATGTGGTAACTTTACTATCCGAAGATTCTAGTGAAGGTTTAAAGAAAATTCTTTGTGTGATTCTTGCAACTTTTCCATAAGTCTGAAATTGTTTCAAAATAAAAATTATTTACATGCACACATATATATCCAGTATTTGCTTAAAAATCTGGATAAAGGGAATGAGTGGGTATAGATAATGATGAAACAATGAGATAATAATTATTTAAGCTGGGTGATTGGTACATGATGTTTCATTAAATTATTGTCTTTCATCTTACGATTATTTAAAAATTTCCAAAATGAAAGTTTATATATGTATACAGACACAGACCAGAGCAGTAAAGGTTTGTGAAATCCCATACAGTGTCATTGCCAGCAGATAATATGATTTAGGGAGGAGAGTGTAATTTAGCAAGAGAAATAAAATAATCATATTACCAGACGTAGTAATTTTATTTTCTAGAATTTATTCTGTGAAACCTAAAGATCTGTACACATATTAAAAAAAAACTTTAAAAATAGCAACTTCAAGAGTACATGGTGCATCAAAATAAATCAACATAAAAATGATTAATTTTATCACTCCAAATTAGTAAGACAAATAACAAAAATGTTAACAGCGGTCACCTGTAGGAGGTAGCAACAGTGATAACTTTTCCTTCTTTATGCTTTTCCACAGTTTTTGGAATTTTCTAAACTATTTATTATTTACCACAAAATAATATATTTAACAATTTTTTTGAGATTTCTCAATTTCCCAGGAGGGCAGATTAGTTTTAAAAACGTTAATTTTCTGAGCTTTCATCAACATGAGCAGAACTTGTCTAAATTGAAGCAACATTGCATTAACGTTTTATATACCAATAGAAAGGAGAATTTTAATCAATTTTTGTAAGTAAAGCATTCAGTCTGATATAAACAGGCATATGAGAGCTAGCACCCTTCCTATTGTGGAAAATAAATTAAGGTGCTAAGGAGTTGGCTGGGACAATAGAAGCAGGACCTTGTACATACAGACATGTGTCTAAAACCTTGGTGGCATAGGTCAGTTTGCAAAGAAGTAAACCTGGATCAGACTGAAATGTAGGGCTCACCCAGTGGGGGTGGGCAGAAGTTAGAAAGCCTCACCCACAGTGTTTGGTACACACTTGATTAATTAGGACCAAAAGCAGCACCCACTGTAATCCAGGCCAGATGAGAAGGACCAGCAGCTAAAGGTTTCCTGCAGTGACAACCCAGGGGAGCCAGTAGATGAGCAGCAAGATTTTAGTGACCAGATCACTTAGGTCAAAGTCCGGATTTACCCCAATGACATAGATTGGCAGGAGGTATAGCTCTCAGCTAGGAGTTCTGGGGTTACGTTATGGCTCTAAAACCAACAGGAAAGAGAAAATTTAGGTAGGAAAATAAGGATTAAACCAGTTGTCACAATGGCTGGTGATGTGGACCAATGATATGCTGTGCTCAGCCATGGCAGAAGAATCTACAGAAAGGGAAAAACACTGTAATATGTTTACAGAGGAGTTTCAGCTCAGTGGAGTAAAAAATAAAATAGTTTTTTTCTTTCCAGTCACTAATTTCAGCCTTCTTTCAGAGCTTGAAAAATATTTCAGGCAAACTAAAAAATTTCTGGTTATTTTCAGCCCTAAGTTATCCATCATCCTCCAACCTTCTTCTAGAGTCGCTCCTCTGCTTAGTCTACAAACTAGAGAGAAAAAGCCCAGCAAGTCTCCATTCATCAAGCCAGACATCAGTTCTCCTTTGCAGGCACCCAAAACCTCAAGAGGCTCTTTTGCAGCATCCCCTTACTTGGCTTGGATCAGAACAGTCTTCTCGTTCTTTCACAGGGACAGTAGTGAATGTCTTCTCACCATTCTTTGAGCGTTCCTCATGACGTAGAAGTCTCCGTTGATTCTATCTTCCCCTTTCTTGATGTTTTCTTTATATAGATATATGAGGAGAAGGGGCAAGGAGGAGTGGTGATTGATATTAATAGGAAAACTTAAGGGAGAGATGGCTGACTCTAATAACTGGTAGCTTAAAATAATAAGAGTTGCTAGGTAGTGTCTTTTATCTTCCATTTGGAGTCTGCACTTCAATTCCTAAATTCTAAGTCAACAGGAAAAATTAAGCTAAACATTTTCTACAAAGGGAAATACTATGAACTTGGCACTATGCCAGGTGCTTTGTGCAACTTATTGAATCTTTATAATAACACCAAGAACAGTGTTTAATTACTCTCTTTTAGAAAATAAGGAAATTACAGTTTAGAAAGGATGAATAACTTTCACAATATTAATTTAAGTAGCTTGCGATAGAGCAGAATTTATATTCCTGCCGATTTCCAAAGCTTATGTATGATGTTATCCACTGTGTCGCCACACAGTACACCAGAAACGCTCATTTCAGATATCACCAGGGATAAGATTCTAAAAGAATTCATTGTCTTTGTGAGATATGGATCAGAATCTGAGTTTATAGTAGACTACTGTTCTCAGTTATTATGGCTAAGCTGTGCTAAGTTAGGGCAAGGTATAAAAATCTCTGTATATAACTTTGCTTTCCCCAAAGAAGGTCTTCAATGATTGTCCAGTGATGCCATTTGTACTCTTTATACACTAAAGATCTACATTTCCCTTTGGTTTTATTGGTTAACAGCTTTCCGGTTCAGCAAATATTCCACAGCAGCTTTTACATCCTTATTTCTCAAGCTGTAGATTATAGGATTTAGCATGGGGGTCACTACCCCATAAAACATGGAAACAAGCCCTTCCGTAGCTTGCAAATTGTCTTTCCCAAGGAGGTCTTGAGACCTGGGTTTAGCATACATAAAGAAGATGGTACCATAAAATATGATCACCACTGTCAGATGTGCTGAGCAGGTGGAAAAGGCCTTGCGTCTGCCTGTGGCTGAGTTCATTCTCAAGATGGTGTAGAGGATGAACATGTAGGAGAAAAAAATGACCAGCAGTGGAAGAACCAAGAAAGCCATATTTGACACTGCTAGGGTAACAATGTTGAGGGATATATCAGCACAAGCTAGTTTAAGGACAGCTAATATCTCACATAAGAAATGATTGATAATATTATTCTCACAGAAAGGCAATCGCATGGCAAGAGATGTTTGCACAATTGAGTTGATTCCACCAGAGAGCCATGACACAGAAGCCATCAGTATGCACACCACCTTGCTCATGATGATGGGGTATCTCAGAGGGTTACAGATGGCCACATAGCGATCCAAAGCCATCATACCAAGGAGGAAACACTCTGTTGACCCCATTGCAAACCCAAAGAACATCTGCACTGCACATCCAGAGAAGGAAATGTTCCTTTTCTTTGAAATTAAGCTCACCAAAGTTGAGGGAACAGAGGAAGATGTATAGCAGATGTCCAAGAAAGATAGGTTGCCCAGGAGAAAGTACATGGGGGTGTGAAGACGAGAATCAAAGATGGTTGCTATGATCAGAACACCGTTGCCAATTAGAATCAGTAGATACATCACTAGAATTAGGGAAAAGAAAATGATCTCAAGTTTTGGGTAACCAGAGAGTCCCAGAAGAATGAATTCTTTCACAAATGTCTTGTTTACCCTGTCCATGCCCCAGCTTTCAGGATATCAAAGGAAGACATAAAATAGTTTCACCACCAAGCAACAAATGTAACAAATGTCTTGAATAAGCATTGCTCTAGGGTGAAATAGAGGGTTTTCTTTGAAGTTCTGTCATCTGCTCCTGTTATCTGTTGTCTTCAACAGTGTTTGTGCCCAGAATACAATGATACTGGGATGTTGAGGGTTTCTATGCCTTGTGTCGAATGTGTGAAGATCTACTGAGGATCGGAAGCAAATTCAGAAGCAACCTTCCCTACTGTTGAAGACACCCTAAGTTGAGTTTTCTAAAAGCCCTAGAATAGTTCAGACAACAAACCTGATTTCCTCATTTAGTCAGGTCCAGTGAGAGTGGTGGGGAAGGGAAAAGACAACTTGACAAGGATTGGAATTTTGATTCAGTGTTTAACAGAAATGTTCAAAATTTTAAAGCAAGTTTGATTTGCATGCATATTTGTCTGCCTGACATCCCGGATCTCTTTTCAGTTAGTTAAATTGTGTGTTTTTATAGAGCAGACATTGATCATAGTAAATTGAACCACATACACTGTAATTTAACATCTGCTCAAAGGTAAAGTTAATTGTTAATCTCGTAGTCACAGCCCACTCTTATTATTTTGTTATTTCCTTTTACAAGACCAGTGTGTAGACCAGCTCTGCATGTATACGACGGAGAATCTTTGAAGAACAATACGCTCTCTTCCTTTGTTTTATTCTGTGGCTTCAGAGTTATTCTTCGTAATTTATTTATTTTGATGAACCTAAAAAACAGTATAATACTTAACTATAGTTGTGTATGTGTGTGTATGTCTTTATACTTTACAAAAAGACAAAATAATCTTATAATTATCCTTATTTTTTTTTTTCAAATATGAAAGACAGAATGTAGCCAAAGTTATCCAGCCTGTAAGTAGAAGGTAAAGCTTGAAGCTCAGATCTTTGCCAGCGAATTCTAGAGCTCTTTGGGCCAAACCACCAAAAGTTATTTTCATATGTATATAAATTACCTAGGGATCTTGTTAAAATTCAGATTCTCTTCTATTAGGTCTGGGACAGGGCCTGTGATTCTGCATTTCTAATGAGCTCCCACAGTATGCCAAAGCAGCTGGGATGAGGCCGCATTTTGACTAGCAAGGCTTTAGGTTACCCATAGGGAGTCAGCAGACTATCCAGATGTTTCTGACCCGAATAGAATTTCTTTTGTTTTATTATATGGACTAGCTTAACAACCTAGAAAATGACCCAGAGCATACTTCCTTTGCATTTTTCAGAAAACTCCAGGGCCATATCTCACTGTTCAGTACTATTCAGAAAATAATAGTATTGAAAAAGAAATTTTATAAAAGCAGGATAAACTTTTGCTGGACTACTATAATATGGGTAGAATATTACTGATAGCCTAACTTGAGCCCATTCCAGTTCCAAGCTGAGTAGATAGGAAAAGTATAACACAAGATGTATGTCATCAAAAAGTTCACAATTCAGTGAGGGAAATAATAAAACTACAATTGGAATAATTTGATGTAGAATATAATTACATTGTGTTACCAGAGTGAATATTATAAGTATTCCCAGAAGCAGGAGGTTCATGAGAATAAACAAGTCAAGAGAGAGTTCTAGAAAAATCTCAGACTTAGGCTGGAGAGGTGAAGGTCTAATTTTAGGTTCTTAAGCAATTTCTCTGTGCAGCATTTGTGGATCCACATTCAAGAGAATTTTAATATGCCCAAATTGTTCATTTGCAGCAGGATTTTAGTTTTAAAAAAAAGTATCTTTCGGTCAGTACTAACAAGAGGCCATCTTATACAGAAATCCACCAGTTTATGCAGTGCAAGTACACAAGGTTCACCTAATACTCACTTGAATGGATATAGCATGGGATTAGCCTAATGAAAAAGGGCTTGGGACTTAGAAGCAAAAGTTATAGGATTGAGGTTCTTTTCTCCTAATATATATTCTCAGTTTCCTCATTTGTGAAATAGTGATAAAAATACCTGCCTTACTTTTCTCACAGGTTTGTTTTGAGAAAAATTCAGATAGCATATGGAAACTGATTTATGGATTAACCAGCACTATATAGATATTAACAATGATAATAAATCATAGCTATTTGGTAATAATAATAAATTAGTAGCTGTATTGCCTCATGCTGTTCACATTTTAAGTCCATATTTAACAATAGGTTTAATTATAGAATGAAAATGTACAGTTTCATAGTATTCAAGACTTACCTTCATATTGATGAATTACTTTCACCTCCTAGAAAAACTAGTTACTTTCTCCTTAGTATTTCTGTCAGCATTTTGAATTAAAGTCAGGTTCAACAAACAATGCCAGATTCCACATACGTGGAACAGTAAATATTTGTTATGCAACAGTTGTGGTAATTGTCCCACAATTCCCAAAGCAATTTAAAGTTGGAATGAGAGATCTGTGGAATGGAGAAACTTCTGGTACGTTAGAGACAGTGTCCCACAGACCCAATTAGGATTGGTGTTGGGAATAAATTATGCCTGAACTAAAGCTCAAAAATGAAATGACATTCTCCTACCCATGTAACTTTTGGAAATAGGGGTAAATGTTCACCAAATTAACTTATGAAATGTGAGAGATTTTTAGTTTAAAATCTTTACCAAAGCAAAGTTAATTCGAAGATCTTAATTCAAATGATAATTACCAAAATGAAATGTGAGAATTGAAAAATGATCTAGATATTATGAACGAAATGAAACAGACATTTGCTGTGAATTAGTTGCATTGTCATTTAATTTTTGTTTTTTTTTTTTGCTTACTTTATCTTCACTCTTTTAGAATGGTTAATTTCATGCAGGATGCCATTGCCAACCTTGTTTGGAATGAAAAGACATACAGATAAGCAATAAAATAAATAAATTTATAGGACAAAAGTGAATTCATATGTTTAAGGCCAGAAAAGTAAAAAAAAGTCCAGAATGGATAGTTTGGGGCATGATTTCAGATAGGTAGATAGCACATTATTGAATTAAAGTGTTTCAGAAAGTCTATTAAGCTGGCGGGCCTATTCCCAAGTAGAAAACTCACCAACTACTCACCTGGAAACAATCCTGTACCCCTGTGGGCTTGGTTACAGCCCTGTTTGGCCTTAATCCTGCTGCCAGCACCATCTGCCAAGGGACCTGGCAGGAGTCATGCTGCCTCATGCCCCAGGTAACAGGCTCACCAAACTCAGTCCCTGTTGTGGACCCTAAAGTGGCCATGATCCAGCTCCAGTCGCTCTTAGCCAACAGTCCTGTCTGTCTAGGTACCAGGCAGGAGACAATGTCCTTCTGTGCCCCAAGGCAGGCCCTCCAACCTCTGTCTGATTGCAGATTCTGAACCAGCCCTGTAATTCTGTTCTAGTCCCTTGCAGCTTCAGTCTGGGAATACCCCACCTGCCCAGGAACCCGCCTAGATACACTCTTGTCTGAGTCCCTGCAGGTAGACCTGCCGACTTGCTATGACTATAGATCTTGAAGCAGCCCCATAACCCACCTCCAGCCCTTCACAGATACAATCAGACATCAGTCTTGCTCAACCAGGGGCCTGCCAAGAGACAAACGTGTCTGTTTCTCTGAAGACAGGCACTTGACTTCCATTGGACAGCAGATCTTGAAAGGGCACCATAAACCAGCTCTGGGTCTTCATAGCCACAATCTAAGAGCCATCCTGGCCACCCAAGGACCAGACCAGGGACTTCTTGGAGCCCCCCAGGGACCCAGAGAGAACTTCACCATCTGTGTACCTGGTAATAGGCCCATCATCTGTGGACCCTGAAGCAGACCCTTGTCCCAGCACCAGAAATGTTGACCAAGATCCTGGAGTCAGTCTTATCCACCCAGGGATATGAAAGTATATGAAATATAAACTTCACTGCTTAAAGATAAATATAAAAACAGACTATTGTAATCAGTTTTAATATTAGTATATAAATTAAAAGACAAAAGTAGTAAGGATAACTAATACCACAGAAATTTATTAATAGAAACATGATATAGAAATAAGTAAAACCTGACATCAATTAAATAAAGAGGAGGAATAGAATTTCTGTATTTGATTATGTTAAGTTAATCTGAACAGACTAATAATGAGTAAGGAGAGTAAAGCAGTAATCAAAAATATCTAAACTAAGATGAGTCCAGGACCAGATGACTTCAATGGTGAATTCCACCAAACGTTTTACAAAGCATTAATGCCATTCCCTCTCAAACTCTTCCAAAAAGATGAAGAAGAGGGAACACTTCCAAACTCATTTTAAGAGGACAGCATCACCTGATACCAAAGCCACACAAGGACACTATAAGAAAAGAAAACTACGGGCTGATATCCCTGATGAACATGGATGCAAAAGTCCTCAACAAAATACCAGCAAACCAAATTCAACAGCACATTAAAAGTATCATACACTGTAATCAAGTGGGATTTATCCCTAGGATGTGAAGATGGTTCAACATATGCAAATCAATAAAAGTGAAACACCATAGTAACAGAATGAAGATTAAAAACCATATGAGCAACTCAATAGATGCAGAAAAAGCATTTGACAAAATTCAATACCCTTTAAACTCTCAAAAAATTAGATATAGAAAGAATGTACCTCAACATAGTAAAGGCCATATATGACAAGCCCACAACTAATATTAAATTCAACAGTGAAAAGCTAAAAGCTTTTCTTCTAAGATCAGAAACAAGACAAGGGTGCACACTCTTGCTACTTGTATTCAACATACTACTGGAAGTCCTAGCCAGAGCACTCAGGCACGAAAAAGAAATAAAAGGCATCTGCTGGAAAAGAAGTTAAATTATCCCTGTTTGTGGATAATATGATCTTATATATAGATAACCCTGAAGATTCCACCATAAAAACTGTTAAACTAATAAACTAATTCAGTAAAGTTTCAGGATACCAAATCAATATACAAAAATCAGTTGCATCTCTAGACACTTAAGCAGAACTACTGGAAAGAGAAATTAAGAAAAAAATCTCATTTACAACAGCATCAAAAAGAATAAAATACTTAGGAATAAATTTAACCAAGGAGGTGAAAGATCTGTACACTGGAAACTATAAGACATTGATTAAAAAAATTGAAAAAGACAGAAATAAATGGAAAGATATTCCATGTTCATGGATTAGAAGAATTAATATTTTAAAATGCCCATACCACTCAAAGTGATCTACAGAGTCAATGCAATCTCTATAAAAATTCCAATGGTTTTTTCACAGCAATAGAAAAAGCAATCTAAAATTCATAGGACAACAAAGGACCCCAAATAGACAAAGCAATCTTGAGAAAGAAGAACAAAGCTAGAGGTATCA
This sequence comes from Ceratotherium simum simum, assembly GCF_057802395.1. NCBI lineage: Eukaryota > Metazoa > Chordata > Mammalia > Perissodactyla > Rhinocerotidae > Ceratotherium > Ceratotherium simum. Next base: position 30,419,506 of record NC_141928.1, on the reverse strand, counting down.
CACTTCCTGATTTCAAACTATATTACAAAGACTTAATCTAAATAGTATTGTACTCACATAAAAACAGACACATAGACAATGGAATACAATAAGTAGCCCAGAAATAAACCCAGGTATATATAGTCAACTAATCTTCCATAAAGGCAACAAGAATACTCAATGGGGAAAAGATAGTCTCTTTAATAAATGGTGGTGGAAAAACTAGATATCTGTATGCAAAAAAATGAAATTAAACCCTTATCTTACACCACACACAAAAATTAACTTGAAATGGATTAAAGATTTATAGGTAAGACCTGACACCATAAAACTCCTAAAAGAAAACTTAGGGGAAAATTTTCTTGACATTGGTCTTTGCAATGAGTTTATGTATATGACACCAAAAGCACAAGCAATAGAAGCGTAAAAAATTAATAAGTAGGACTACATCAAACTCAAACGCTTCTGCGCAGTAAGGGAACCATCAAAAAAATGAAAAGGCAACCTATGGAAAGGGAGAAAATTTGCAAACTATTTATGTGATAAGGAGTTAATATTCAAAATCTATAAGAAACTCATACAACTCAGTAGCAAAAAAAAAAAGAAGCAACACAGGAATTGAATAGACATTACTCTAAGAAAGATGTACAAATGACCAACAAGTAGTGAAAAGGTGTTCGACTGCACTAATCATCAGGGAAATGCAAATCAAAACCACAATGAGATCACCCCCTACCTGTTAGGATGGCTATTATAAAAAAGAGAAGTCATAACAAGTGTTGGTGAGGATGTAGAGAAAAGGGAACCCTTGTACACTGTTGGTATGTATGTAATTGGTACAGCCATTATGGTAAACAATATGTATGTTACCCCCAAAATTAAAAATATAACTACTTTATGATTCAGCAATCCCACTTCTGGGTATACATCCAAAGGAAATGAAATCAGTATCTCAAAGAGATATCTGCACTCCCATGTTCACTGCAGTATTATTCAGAATAGGAAAGATATGGAAACAATCTAAATGTCTGTTGATAGATGAATGGATGAAAAAAAAATGTGATGTATATACATATATAATGGAATGATACATGTATATAGTGATATATATATATATATAATCATGTTGTACAACCTAAATATATAATTATATATATATATATAATGGAATATTATGCAGCTATAGAAAGAAAGAAATCTTGTATTTGTGACAACATGGGTAAACCTGGAAAAAACTATGCTAAGTGAAATAAGTCAGACACAGAAAGACAAATACTGCATGATCTCACTTATACATGGAATCTAAAAAAAAATTCTAACTGATAAGACCAGGGAGTAGAATGGTGGTTGCCAAAGTTGGGCAGTAGGGGAAATGGGGAGATATTGGTCAAAAGGTACAAACTTTCAGTTACAAGATGAATAAGTTCTGAAGATCTAATGTACAGCATGGTGATTATAGTTAGTAATACTCTGTTGTGTTCTTGAAATTTGCTAAAAGAGTAGATCTTAAGTGCTCTCACCACACACACAAAGGTAACTATGTGAGGTGATGGATGTGTAAATTAACTTGACTGTGGTAATCATTTTACAATGTATATGTATATTAAATCATGTTATACATCATAAAAATCATGTTGTACAACCTAAATACATACAATTTTTATATGTCAATCATAACATAATAAAGCTGAAAAAAATTTTAAATAAAATATTTGGATTCTGAGAAATAAAAATTTACTTAAGAAAGAAAGAGCAGTATTTACGCATGCACATACACACAAACACACAGACTTGCACGCACACACGCCACAAACTATACCATGTGTACATTAAAATTCAAATAGAAATATGTTGGAGTTGTTTTTATATTGCAAGATCATAGAAGTTTAGAGCTGGAAAACTCTGTAAAAAATCATTTAGTTAGACTTCCCTTTCTATAGATAAATAAACTGAGGTAAAAGTGATGAACCAATGTTCCAAAGTCACAAAGTCACTGTTAGTATTTAATTACGATGAATGAAAAAACATTCTTCCTCACTCTTCAGAGGAACCAGGTAATGAGAATAATGATATGGTATGACTTTTCACTGATTCTCAGACAGCAGCTAATGGGCTAGTAATACAGTCTGAAAACATAGGCTTTACATGACTGGAAGATAATAGGATTCCTATATGGGGAGGTATGTTATGGAACACTTTATGGACTTGAAGAGGGATAACCAAAGTTAGAAATATCTATGGCTATCATAAAATTTTCCTTATGAATTCATAAAAGGACTAGAAACAACAGATGGGAGCCTTTATTCTCTTTGTGGAAGTGGCCTCTTGGGGGCATGAGATGAGAGGGCATGGAAGCATTCAAGCAATGCAACAACATGTGCAAAAAATATGCATCTCACTGTGTCTCTCAGTAGCTAGAAATGTATCTCACAATTGTTATGCTGTCAGCAGAAAAGTCTGAGACTAACAGCAGTTCTGAGTTACCTACTGAAAGGATCCAGGAGAAGTCATAGCAGGCAAGTGGATTACACTGGCCCATTACCCTTATTTCTGGATAAATAACGAGTCTTGACTGAGAGACATTCATTCTGGATTTGGATTTGCATACCTGGCAAATGAAGCAAATACTCCTACCACTATTTAAGGCCTAGAGCAAGAGTATTATTTAATTTGGATGTTTATCATCTAATTAAGACACTCCAAGTGAAATTCACGAAGTTACAAAGCATTAGACATCATATACATTCTCACCCGCAAAATGTGGACTAATAAAAATTGGAATGGACTATTGTAATCCCTACTTACAAAACTGCAGGGTGATAAGAGACTAAAAGGATGGTTTTGAGGACTTAATGAATGTGTGTTAAAACAATATACATGGAATTAAAGGAAGATCACCATTGGATATATTGTTGAGATATTTGGAGGGAAGATATGAATAAAATGGTGGGAGTGATACAGGAACCCATAGACACTTCTTCTATATTTCTAAAAATTTTTCTTTTCATTCCGTGATTTGATCCTGTATTGGTGGGACATGGGTTGCATTTATGAGTTCTAGAGGAAGGATAAATTGCTGAACATGACACGATGACAATATGTCTAAACATTACTGCACATATTCCTAAAAGGAGGATAACATAGACCATTCCTCCTTTTACCTTTTTCTAAATGGGATGAATGGTTTGTGTCTCTCTCTTTCCTGGTCGATGAGGCAAGCCTATATGCTTGTACTTATCCAACCCTAGTCTATATGATGACCTTGATAAGGCGGGAATCATTGACCATATTTAAATTGCTGCTAGCTTTATGGGTCAGTCCTCGAGCTGAATCTAACAGTCCTACCCCAAGGAGGATAATCTGGGTAAAAACTAATGAAAAGTGGAAAGAAAGGAAAGTGATTGCTGATATAAAGGGAGCCTATGGGCAGCTCTTTGGCATACTCTAACTGAAGCATATTTGGAGGTTACTACTATCTCTATGATAGTATCATGGGGAAATCAACATTTTGGGTCTAAAATATGTACTCAAACTCAATAAGCAGTTAACGGCAATATGTTGGGTATATACACCAACATGGACTAAAATGTTCTAAGAGACAGTTGCTCAAATTGGCCTGGGAGGTACCAGTGAAGTTTCAGAATTCTCCTTTTTGGCCTGAAATTCCTTCCTCCAGCAGGACCATATTCTATACTTCTATAGAAAGGCTTTAGCCTTACATGAGTATACACTCTGAAGCCTTGTGTTCTTTAAACTATCCAACCCTGGGTAAGTGCTGCAATGTTTAATCTTAAAATCTGGCCTCCCTCAAAGTTTAGAAAATTAGTTAATACACAGCCTGCATTATCTCATGGCAACAATCCACTGGAGTGAGAAATAATGTCTTTTACATGGTTCACGTGCCTTTTTTGTTGCTCATGGTCCTCACCAGTACTCTCCTACTGCTTAACTGAAGAAAGCGTCACTCGTATCATAGTTTATGTACCCCACAAAGTATATTCTCATAAGCAATGTGAATGGTGACACATGGACTTTTGCCACTTAGTGTAGGTCTACACATTACATCTATAATCTATTTTTGCCACTTCGTGCATGTCTACACATTATATCTAGATAGATAGATAGATAGATAGATAGATAGATAGATAGATAAAGTAGATAAAACGCTGTAATTATGTCCGGGATTTGCTTCAAAATAATCTGGAGGAAGAAAGTGGATCATGTGTTGGTAATTATTTAAGCCATGTGATTGGTACATGGGAATTTATTAAATATTACTCTCACTCTTTTGTTAAATGTTTGCAAATGAAAATTTCCAAAACTATGTTTTAAAGAAAAAATATATACAAATGTGTATGTATATACAGATAGAGAGATAAATGTGTGTGTATGTATGTATGTAAAAACACCTGTAAACATTTTGGGGAAACTCTTATAATGGTATTTAGGGAGGGTCATATGACCTTTCTCAGGGTAGCTTAGTTAGAAATTGAGAAAGTTCATATCACTTGCCCTATTAACTTCATTTCTTAAAATTTATCCCGTGAAACCATAGGTGTTATACATCAAAAAATAAAAACAAAAAACAAAAACTTTAAACTCAAGTGGTCATAGTACATTGTGACAAATCAAAATAATAACATGAATGTATGACTCCTATTTACCAAAAGAAATATTTAAATTAATATCTTTGGGAGGCGACCATAGTGACAACAACATTTTTTACACTTATTGATATTGTTTTGAATTTTAAAACTATTTATTTATTAATCAGAAAATAATATACCTAACAATCTTTTGTAGATTTCCTGATTTTCCAGAGATGGCATTTTATTATCAAATCTGTTAATTTTTTGAACATTAACACGAACACGCTTCTTTATATCAAAGCCCTATTGCACTCACTTTTATAAACCTATGGAATATTTTAGCAGTGAAGACTTCAACTTGATATAAGCCTGCATATAAGATGCTGACATTCTTACTATTGTGGGGAAAAATTAAAAATTAAGGTGCTAAGGAGTTGATTAAAACAATATAAATAATATTTTTATATGCCTAAAACTTTGTTGTCATAGATCAAAAGTTAAAAAGAATTAAACAAGGATAAGCTACAAATGTAAGGCCTCTAGTGAGGAGGGAGGAGGAGAAGTGCTAGAATTTCAAAAGCCATCACCCACATGGTCTGGTACACACCTTTCTGAATAGAACCAAAATCAATGCCAATGTGATCCAACCCAGAGGAGACAGAACAGCAGTTGGAGGCTTTCTGCAGGGACAAGACTCCAACTCCGGTGGGACGGTGGCAGATAGCAGAATTTAGTGACCAGATCATTTAAGTAGAAACCTGAGTCAATCTGAAAGAAGTGGATTGGCAGAGAATGACAGGGTCATGTTGTGGTTCTAAGTCAAATAGGAAACAGGAAACTTGAGTAGGAAAATGAAATTAAAGCCCAGCTACCATAATGGGCCAAGAGACTACAAGAAAGCTGGATGGTGCAGCCCAAGGATACCCTGTGCTCAGTGTTGGCCTTCTAGCCAAGGAATCTACAGAAAAAGAAAAAAACTATAATAGATTTACCGAGGAGTTTCAGCTCATTGGAGAATGACAAGAACTGACTTTATTTCCCAAATCACTGTTTTTATCACTTTCTGAGTCTGTAAGAACACCTCAGGCAGATTTGAAACGTTTTTAGTTATTTTTGACATAGAATACCCTCCTCCCTCCCTCCCTCTTCTAGACTAGCTCCTCTGCTAGTCTGCAGCCTTGAGAGCTCAGCAGGCCTCCACTCATCAAGCCAGAAGCCAGACTCTCTTTCTTTGCAGGCACTCAAAACCTTAAGAGGCTCTTTTGCAGTGCCACTTGCTTGCCTTGGGTTGAAATAAACAACTTTCCCATTCTTCCACAGAGACCACCTCCCACCACTCATTGCACACTCTCCATCGGTAGAACACTCCCTTGATTATTTCTTCTCCTGGCCTGAACTTCTCTTTATACAGATATGAGGGGAGGGGCAAGGAGGGTGTGATTTAAATTAACAGAGTGACTTTTGGGGCAGATAGCTAGCTCTCGTAATTATTAGCTTAAGGTAAAAGAGGCGCTCAGTAGTAACTTTTACTCTTCAATTTAAAGTCTTAGCTTCAATTCTGAAGTTCTAGGACACTGTGAAGCTGCTTCTATGCTAGGTGCTTTCTCCAATTTATTGAAACTTTAAGCGATATTGGGACTTTTTTTTTTTTTAATTTCTTTATTACAAGTTAAGGTAACTATGGCTTACAAAGAATAGTCTATCCAATGTCATTTAGGTAGTTTGTGGGATTGCAGATTTTATACTCTTGTCTCTCTATTTCCAAAGCTATGTGTGATTGTTTTCTACTACGTTTCCACATAATACACCAGAAACACTCATTTCAGATATCGCCAGGAATGAGATTCTAATGGAATTCATTGTGCTTGTGAGATCTGGATCGGGATAGGTTGGAAGCTGAGTTTATAACCAACTATTGTTCTCAATAATTCTAGCTGAGTAGGGCTAGTGAACGGGAGGAAAAAAACATCTGCCCTTAACCACGGTTTCCCCAATGAATGTTCTTCTGATTTATCTGTGAGTCCATCTTTGTACTTGTTACACAAAAATTTATACTTTCTGAATAGGAAATACTTATTGAACAGGTTTTCGGTTCAGCAGATATTTTACAGCAGTTTTTACATCCTTATTCCTCAAGCTATAGATTACAGGATTTAGCATGGGGGTCACTACCCCATAAAACAGAGAAATGAGCTTGTCTGAAGTTTGAAACTTGTCTTCCCCAAGGAGGTCTTGAGACCTGGGTTTAGCATACATAAAGAAGATGGTACCATAAAATATGATTACCACTGTCAGATGTGCTGAGCAGGTGGAAAAGGCCTTGCGTCTGCCTGTGGCTGAGTTCATTCTCAAGATGGTGAGGAGGATGAACATGTAGGAGAAAAAAATGACCAGCAGTGGAAGAACTAGGAAAGCCATATTTGATATCACCATGGTGACAGTATTGAGGGATATATCGGCACAAGCTAGCTTGAGGACAGCTAATATTTCACATGTGAAATGATTGATAATATTATTCTCACAGAAAGGCAATCGCATGGCAAGAGATGTTTGCACAATTGAGTTGATTCCACCAGAGAGCCATGACACAGAAGCCATCAGTATGCACACCACCTTGCTCATGATGATGGGGTATCTCAGAGGGTTACAGATGGCCACATAGCGATCCAAAGCCATCATACCAAGGAGGAAACACTCTGTTGACCCCATTGCAAACCCAAAGAACATCTGCACTGCACATCCAGAGAAGGAAATGTTCCTTTTCTTTGAAATTAAGCTCTCCAAAGTTGAGGGAACAGAGGAAGTTGTATAGCAGATATCCAGGAAAGAGAGGTTGCCCAGGAACAAGTACATGGGAGTGTGAAGACGGGAATCAAAGATGCTTGCTATGATCAGAACACCATTGCCAGTTAGAATCAGTAGATACATAACTAAAATTAGAACAAAGTAAATGATCTCAATCTTTGGGTATCCAGAAAGACCCAGAAGAAGAAATTCTAATACAAATGTTTGGTTAATTTTATCCATGTCATCTGCTTTCAGGTTGCCAAAGAAAGATCTGATATAAAATATATTCACTGCCAAGAAATAAATGTTACAAATTACCTGAACAATTCATTTTTTTAGAGTGTAGTATCAGGAGTGTTTGCTTGAAGCACTGACATCCAGTTATCTTCAACAATGTGTGTGACTAGAATACAATGAAATTGGGAATGACGAAAGTACCTATGTTCTTTGCTAATATGTGAAGATCCACCTATGACCAGACAGAAGTAACCTTTCCTGCTGTTGAGGACATGTTCCTGGGTTAAGGTTTCTAAAACTCCTAATTACCAGCTATAAGACTGACTTCTTCATCTGACCCAGGAAGCAAGCAGTAGAGATGGCAAAAGACTACTCAACATGGACTGAAAATTAGATTCAGCAATTAACAAGGATGGTCAAAATTTCACAGCAATTTTGATATCTTTGGTGCATATTTCTTTCTATGCCTGATACTGCATACTTTATATCAGTCAGTTTAACTGTGTATTTCATAGACATTTACTAGTAATAAATTGAATAGCATAAACTGAAATTTAACATCTGTTTAAACGTAGTTAGTTGTTGAGCTCATATTCCAGCCCCCTTAGCATTTTGTGTGACTGTTCCTCTGACAAGACCATTGCATAGATCAGCTTCACGTGAATGTTCCATACAATCTTTGGAGAACATTAGTCTTTTCACTTATTTTATTCTTCTTCACTTATCTTTATTCTTTTAGCTTCGGAGTGTATCTTGATAATTTACTCGTTTAAATCAACCTAAGAAAATAGTAATAATGTTTAAATATATTATATAACTGTGTATACATGTGTGCATATGCAACAGTTTATGCTTTACAAAATATAATCATTCTTTATATTATCCTCATTTTTTCAAATATAAAAGATGAAACTTGTCCAAGGTTAAGTAAATAATAAAATGGAGCTCAAAGCTCAGATCAAGTCTAATTCACAGCTTCACTATTTTTCCTTTGCATATGAGTCATCTGGGTATCCTAAAAAACTTTAGATTCTGTTTTAGTGTTCAGGGCAGCTCTTGAGGTTCTGCATTTCTCATAAGTGCCCAGGTGATACGTATGAAACAGGTCTTGAAAGCACTTGGAGTAGGAAGGCTTTAATGTACGCTGTACTGGCAGATAGTTCAGATTTTTCTGATCCAAATAGATTTTCTTTTACCTTATTATGGATTGGCATGCCAACCTGGAAAATGTCAAGAACATACTTTTTATTTTACAGAAAGGTCCATATTCATATCATATTGTTAAATATGCTTAAGAAAAAAATATTATTAAAGGACATATTTTTGAAAAAAGCAGGTTAAACTTGTGCCAGACTACTACAATAGTTTTAGAATATTACTGACATCTTACCTTGAACCCAGTCATATTCCGAGCACGGTAAGTATAAATAAAAGAATAATGTAAAGTATCTGCCATTACAAAGCTCACAATTCAGTTAGGGATATAGGAAAAGTAAATATGAAAATATACTATAATACAATGTATAAATATAATTATAATTACATTATGTAGCTTGGGTTAAAATTATAGATTTTCCCAGAAGGAAGAAGTTTATGAGAAATAAATCAAGCAAGGGAGCATTCAGGAAGAGTTTTAGACTTAGGCCAGATCTGGAAACGTGGAAAGAACTAGTCAGGTTTGGAAGAAAAGAGGGGAAGTGGAGCATCCCAAAAGTGAGAAGTTGAGCCAAAGTTAGGAGTAAACAAATTGGCAGTGCATCTTTTTTGGACAAGGGTGTTTCTGTGGAGTAATGGCAAGCACACCTGGGAAGGAAAGTATGGCAGGTGCATGGAAAGGCTCTAAAGTTAGGCAGAGAATTTGGCACTTCTTTTGGTGGGAAGGATCCATCATTAGAAAGCACAGAGCAAGGGTGAGTGCTTAGACTCTGTGATAATTAGTACCTCCAAACATGACATCATACTATATGATTTTACGAGATTTTGGAGCAGGAATTAAGGATTTTAGCTATTTAGATTAATGTGGTTGTCACTAATTTCTGGCTAGATGTGAAAATTGATCTTTCCGTAATCACCACCAGATTTGACATTGGTCAGAATCACCAGTTTAGGCCTCATATGGGCTAATAGGTTTGAGAATTTCAGCCCACCCACTCTTCCCCCACTCTGCCACTTAGTTTGCCGTGTGATAGCAGTTGGGAAAATTACAGTAGAACAAATATTACTTAGAGTCAGAAGTCCAACTCGACAGAGAGATTCTCACTACAGGAAAAATTTAGCTAAGAATACACAATAGGAATATTTCAACTTTGAAGAGAAAGAGAAAGGAATATAAAATCTCAATTTTACAGATGAAAAAAATTAGCCCAAAAGAGATTGTTAATGTTTATTTATTTAGCTTAATGCCAGAACTTCCTTTAAAGAAGAAAGAGAAAGAGAGAGAGAGAGATTGTTGTTTCATTTATGTAGCCAATTCTTATTTTAGGATCCTATGTGCCATATTTTGGGCTTGAAATTAGTTCACTTGGCTGGGGTCGCATGGCTAACAATGGTCAGAGGAAAGATCCAAAGCCCTTCTCTTTATTATACTACCATACCTAACTGGTAGCATTAAAATTTGCACAGAAATCTTATGTCAACAATAGGGAATGGTCATCGAGAACCATAGAAAAATTGGGGTCACGGAGACAAATTCACTACATTCATTCAACTGTGCTCAGAAGAAAGGGGCAATCATTCTACACTTATTCTATACTACTTCTTATGAAAAATAAAAATTCTTCCCAAATGGGGCTCAGAAATTGGTCAGAGGATGCATTGGATAAGGGACATGAGCACTGTGATCAGCTCAGTTATTAATGCAAAGGGAAGAAGACAGCAAGACATTACTTACCAGGACACTCAGAGGTGTTCCAGGCCAGGACCTTTGGGTCCAGGCATGGAGAGTCTGTTGGCTTCCTTTTCCAGACAACTGTAATGACAATGCCTGTGAAGCTGCCTAAACTGCTTCTCCCTGCCACCTGCTCCAAGCCTTTCTCTCCTAGGTAGGAATCCCCTCACTAATTCAAACTCACCTTGAGCCAGACTTGTCTCGCTACCTTAGGTTTACTTCTGCTCCAAGCACTTTAAACTGGTTATCTTGAGATATTGTGAGGTAACAAGAGACATGTGGGAAGGAGCTTGTCTGTCTTGCTCATCCCTCTAACACCTAAGTCCAACACCAGCTGCACATAATAGATGAGTTTTGACTGAATAGGTGAAGGGTTACTTTCTAAACTCTTAAGAAATTTCCCTGTGCAGTGTTTGTGGACTAATGATCAGGAAAATTTTAATACATCACATTTGTTATTTTGAAGAAGGCTATATTTTTTTTAAGTATCTTTCAGTCAGTACTAATAAGCTGCCATCTTATACAGATAATTACCAATTTATACACTCTAAGTGTAGAGGATCACCTAATACTCATTAAAATATAGATAACATGGGGTTAGCATGGTGGAAAAGTGCCTCAGACCAAAATCAAAGTCTTTTGACTGGGGTTCTATGCTTTTAATTTATAGCCTCGGTTTTATCATTTGTAAAATACTGATAAAAATACCTGCTTTACTTTTCTTGCAGGGATATTGTCAGAAATAATGTGATAGCATATGGAATTACTTTAAGGATTAACAGACATTATACAAATAATAATGAAATAATAATAACAATGATTCATAGCTGTATTTTGGTGATAATAAATTGGTACCTGTATTGCATCAGGTTATTCACATTATAAATGCATATTGAATAATAGCTTCATCTATAGATTGAAAAGGTACAGTTTCATGATATTTAGGACTTACCCTCATACTGGTAAATTATTTCCATTTCCTAGAAGAACCAGTTACTTTCTCCTTGGAATTTATGTCAGCATGCTGAATTAAAGTCAGGTTCAACAAACAATGCCAGATTCCACAGATGTGGAAGAGTACGTATTCGTTATGCAACACTTGTTGTAACTGTCCCCCAATTCCCAAAGCAATTTAAAGTTGGAATGAGAGATCTGCGGAATGGAGAAACTGCTGGTGTGTTAGGGACAGTGTCCCACAGACCCAATTAGGATTGGTGTTGGGAATACAAAGCTCAAAAATGAAATGACATTCTCCTACTAATGTAACTTTTGGAAACGGGCAAATGTTCATCAGACAAACTTTAAGAAATGCAAGAGCTTTTTAAGTTCAAAATATGTTTACCAATGTAAAGTTAATTCAAAGTAAGAAATTACTAATTCAAATGATAATTACCAAAATGAAATGCTAGAATTGAAAAAGGACCTAGATATTATAAATTAAATGAAACATGTATTTGCTGTAAATTAAATACAGCTTACTTTAATTTCATTCTTTTAGGTGAGTTAATTTCACGCAGGATTCCATTGCCAACTTTTTTGGGAATGAAAAGTTGTACAGATAGCAATAAAATAAATAAATTTACAGGGCAAAAGTGAATTCATATGTTTAAGGCTGCAAAAGTTTGGGGCATGAATTCAGATAGGTAGATAACATACTAATGAATCAAAATATGTTAGGAAAATTTATTGAGCTATGTTGTAGATATTAACACTAAGATTCAGCAAAGTTATCCTTCAGAAATAAAAGAGAAATAAAGAATTTCCTAGATAAAGAAAAGCTAAGGGAATTCATCACCACAAGACCCACTTTACAGAAAATGCTGAAAGGAATTCAAGCTGAAATAAAAGGACACTAATTAGTGACTTGAAAACATGCAAAAATATACAACACACTGGTAACAGTAAATACATAGTCAGATTGTAAAACTCTAATTCTGTAATAGGATGGTGTGTTAAATATTTAACTATACTGTAAAGGTTAAAGGAAAAGACTATTAAAAACAACTATAGCTGCTATAATTTGTTAAGGAATACAAAATATAAATAGAGGTAAATTGTCACATTAAAAAGGGAGAGAGTAAAAGCATAGATTTTTTTGTATGCAATTGAAGTTAAGTTGCTATCAGCTTAAAATAGACTATTATATCTATCAGATGTTTTATGTAACAGCATGGTAACCACAAAACAAAAACCTATAGCACATTTACAAAAGATAAAGAAAATCATAGTGTACCACCAGGGAAAAGCACCAATCCACAAAGGTAAGCATCAAGAGAGGGAAAAAGAAACAATGGAATTACAAAACAACCATAAAGTAATTTATAAGATGGCATTAGTAAGTCTTTATGTATCAATAATTACTCTAAATATAAATGGATTGAATTCTCCAGTCAAAAGGCACAGAGTGGCTGGGTGGATAAAAAAACAAGACTCAACTATATCCTGCCTACAAGAGACTCGCTTCAGGTTTAAGGACACGTGTAGGCTGAAAGTAAAGGGATGGAAAAAGATATTCCAGGCAAGTGTAAACCAAAAGTAGGGGTAGCTGTACTTATATTAGACAAAATAGACTTTAAGACAAAAACTGGCAAGGGAGACAAAGAAGGCCATTATATAATGATAAAGGGGTCAACTCATCAAAAAATATAACAATTATAAATATATATGCACCCAATATCAGAGCATCTAAATATATTCTGTAAATACTAACATAGCTGAAGGGAGAAATAGACAATAACAAAATAATAGTAGGGGATTTTTATACCCCACTTTCAGCAATGGATAGATCATCCAGACAGAAAATCAACAAGGAAACATTGGACTCAAACCGTACTTTCAACCAAATGAACCTATTAGACATATATAGAACACTCCATCCAAGAGCATTGGAATACACATTCTTCTCAAGCGCACACAGAACATTCTCCAGAATAGATCATATGATAGACCACAAAACAAGTATTAGCATATTTGAGAGGATTAAAGTCATACTAAGTATCTTTTCTGACCACAATGGTATGAAACCAGAAATCAAAAACAAGAGGAGGGCCGGCCCCGTGGCTTAGCGGTTAAGTGCGCACGCTCCGTTACTGGCGGCCCGGGTTCAGATCCCGGGTACACACCGACGCACCGCTTCTCCAGCCATGCTGAGGCCGCATCCCACATACAGCAACTGGAAGGATGTACAACTACGACATACAACTATCTACTGGAGCTTTGGGGGAAAATAAAGGAGGAGGATTGGCAATAGGTGTTAGCTCAGGGCTGGTTTTCCTCAGCAAAAAGAGGAGGATTAGCACGGATGTTAGCTCAGGGCTGATCTTCCTCATCAAAAAAAAAAAAAAAACAAGAGGAAAGCTGGATAATTTACAAACATGTGGAAACTAAACAACACACTCATGAACAACCAAATGGTCAAAGAAAAAATCAAAAGGGAAATAAAAAAATATCTTGAAACAAATGAAAATGGAAACACAACATACCAAAATATATGGGATGCTAAAGAACAGTTCTTAGAGGGAAGTTTATAGTGATAAATGCACATATTAAGAAAAAAGAAAGATCTCAAATAACCTAACTTTACACCTCAAGGAATAAGAAAAAGAAGAACAAAGAAGGCCCAAAGTTAGCAGTAGGAAGGAAATAACAAAGATCAGAGTGGAAATTAATGAAACAGAGAAAGCGATGTCAGCTTTCTCTGTTTCTCATTCCATTTCTTTATGTCATCTTTGATTACTTTCAATAGTTCTTACTGTATTCAGTGTATAGGTCTTTCATCTCCTTGGTTAAATTTATTCCTAGATATTTTATTTTATTTGTTGCGATTGTAAATGGGATTGTATTCTTGAGTTCTCTTTCTGTTAGTTCATTATTAGAGTATAGAAATGCAACTGATCTTTAGTAAGTTGATTTTGTACCCTGCAACTTTGCAGTAGTTGTTGATTATTTCTAACAGTTTTCCAATGGATTCTGTAGGGTTTTCTATAAATAGAATCATGTTGTCTGCAAACAGCGAGAGCTTCACTTCTTCATTTCCAATTTGGATACCTTTTATTTCTTTTTCTTGCCTAATTGCTCTGGCCAAAACCTCCAGTACTATGTTGAATAAGACTGGCAAGAGTGGGCACCCTTGTCTTGTTCCTGTTGTCAGAGGGATGGCTTTCAGTTTTTCCCCATTGAGTATGATATTGGCTGTGGGTTTGTCATATATGGCCTTTATTATGTTGAGGTAATTTCCTTCCATACCCATTTTGTTGCGAGTTTTTATCACAAAGGATGTTGGATCTTGTCAAATTCTTTCTCCTCATCTATAGAGATGATCATGTGGTTTTTATTCCTCATTTTGTTAATGTGGTGTGTCATATTGATTGATTTGTGGATGTTGAACCATCATTGTGTTCCCTGGTATAAATCACATTTGATCATGGTCCATGATCCTTTTAATGTATAGCTGTATTCGGTTTGCTAATATGTTGTTGAGGATATTTTCATCTATCTTCATCAGCGATATTGGCCTGTAATTTTCCTTCTTTGTATTGTCCTTGTCTGGTTTTGGGATCAGGTGATGCTGTCTTCATAGAATGAGTTAAGAAATGTTCCATCTTCTTCAATTTTTTGGAATAGTTTGAGAAGGATAAGTATTAAATCTTCTTTGAATGTTTGGTAGAATTACCCTGAGAAATCATCTGGTCCTGGACTTTTAATTTTTTGGAGGTTTTTGATTACTGTTTCAATCTCTTTACTTGTGATTGGTCTATTCAGAATCTCTATTTCTTCCTGATTCAGTTTTGGGAGGTTGTATGAGTCTAAGAATTTATCCATTTCTTCTAGATTGTCCAATTTGTTGGCATATAGCTTTTCATAGTACTCTCTTATAATCCTTTGTATTTCTCTGGTATCCATTGTAATTTCTCCTATTTAATTCCTAATTTTATTTATTTGAGCTCTCTATTTTCTTCTTAGGGAGTCTGGCTAAGAGTTTGTCAATTTTGTTTATCTTCTCAAAGAACCAGATCTTAGTTTCATTGATCCTTTCTACTGTTTTTTTTTTTTTTTTTGGTTCTATTTCATTTATTTCTGCTTTAATTTTTATTATTTCCCTCCTTCTGCTGACTTTGGGCTTTGTTTGTTCTTCTTTTTCTAGTTCTTTTAGGTGTAAAGATTACTTATTTGAGGTTTCTCTTGTTTGTTGAGATAGGCCTTTATTGCTATGAATTTCCTCCTTAGGACTGCTTTTGCTGCATCCCATATGAGCTGGTGTGGTGTATTTTCATTTGTCTCCAGATACTTTTTGTTTTCTCCTTTAATTTCTTCTTTGATCTATTGGTTGTTCAGTAACATGTTGTTTAGTCTCCACTTATTTGTCACCCTCACAGCTTTTTTCTTGTAGTTGATTTTTAGTTTCATAGCATTGTGATCAGAAAAGATGCTTGATATAATTTCAATCTTCTTAAATTTATTGAGGCTTGCCTTATTTCCAAACATATGGTCTATCTTTGAGAATGTTACATGTGCACTTGAGAAGAATGTGTATTCTGTTGTTTTTGGGTGGAGTGTTCTATATATATCTATTAAGTCCATCTGGTCTAGTTTTTCTTTTAATTCCACTATTTCCTTATTGACTTTCTGTCTGGATGATCTACCTATTGATGTAAGTGGGGTGTTGAGGTCCCCTACTATTATTGTGTTGCTATTGATTTCTCCCTTTAGGTCTGTTAATAGTTGCTTTATATACCTTGGTGCTCCTGTGTTCGGTGCATATATATTTATAAGTGTTATGTCCTCTTGGTGGAGTGTCCCTTTTATCATTATATACTGTCCCTCTTTGTCTTTCATTGTCTTTTTTATCTTGAAGTCTACTTTGTGTGATATAAGTATGTCAACAGCTGCTTTCGTTTGTTTGCCGTTAGCTTGGAGTAACATCATCCATCCCTTCACTCTGAGCTTGTGTTTGTCTTTAGAGCTAAGATGTGTTTCCTGAAGGCAGTGTATTGTTACATCTTATTTTTAATCCATTAGGCACTCTTTGTCTTTTGATTGGAAAATCCAATCCATTTACATTTAGAGTGATTATTGATTTACAAGGGCTTAATACTGCCATTTTAACATGTATTTTCTCGTTGTTCTGTATTTACTTGTTTCTTGTCCCGTGTATTTCTGACTGCCAGTTCAGTTTGGTGGTCTCCTCAGTTTTCTCTTGATTTATTATTTGTTTCTCTGTTCTGGTTTTTTGTTTAGCGGTTACCATGAAGTTTGTATACAAGATCTCATAGATGAGATAGTTCATTTTCTGTTAGCCACTTATTTCCTTAGTCTAAGCAGGTTCCATCCCTTTCCTCTTCCCCCTCTAAGTTATTGTTGTCACAACTTTTTCCTTTTTGTGATGTGAGTTTGCGATTAAAATGAAGTTATTATAGTTATTTTTGATGCTTTCCTTCCCTTTATCTTTAATGTTATAATTGTTTGCTAACCTGTTCTGATAGAGAGCTGCAATTTTCTGATTTTGTCTGTCCATTCATCTCCCTGCTCAATGTTTTGTAAACTTTTCTTTTTTTTCAGGTATGAGGGCCTTCTTGATCATTTCTTCTAGGGGGGCTCTTGTGGCAATGAGCTTCCTCTGCCTTTGTTTATAACTCTATCATTTTTAATGTCTCTTCACACAAGAGAAACAAAAGAAAAAATAAACAAATGGGACAACATCAAACTAAAAAGTTTCTGCACAGCAAAGAAAACCATCAATAAAATGAAAAGATAATCTACCAATTGGGAGAAGATATTTGCAGATCATATATCTGATACAGGACTGACATATAAAATAGATACAGAACTCATACAACTCAACAACAACAAACTACAAACAATCTGATTAAAAACTGGGCAGATGATCTGAATGGACAGTTTTCCAAAGGAGATATACAGATGGCCAACAGGCACATGAAACAATACTCATCTCTAAACATCAGGGAAGTGCAAATCAAAACCATGATAAGATAGCACCTCACATCTGTTAGAATGGCTATCGTCAAAAAGACAAGAGTTAAGTGTTGGTGAGGATGCAGAGAAAAGGGATGGCTTGTGCACTGTTGGTGGGAATGTAAATTGCTTCAACCACCAGGAAAACAGTATGGAGGTTCCTCAAAAAAATTAAACATAGAACTACCATATGATCCAGCAATCCCACTTCTGAGTATATATCCAAAGGAAATGAAAACCGGATGTCAAAAAGATATCTGCGTTCCCATGTTTATTAGAACATTATTCACAATAGCCAAGATATGGAAACAACTTAAATGTCTGTCAACGAATGAATGGATAAAGATGCTGTGGTATATGGAATATTATCCGGCCATGAGAAAGAAGGAAATCCTGCCATTTGGGACAACATAGATGGATTTTGAGGGCATTATGGAGAGTGAAATATGTCAGAAAAAGACGAGTACTATATAATATCACTCATATATGGAATCTAAAAGATAAAACTCACAGAAAAAGAGAGTAGAATGGTGGTTACCAGGGGCAGTGAGGTGGGGGAATTGGAGACATGTTGGTCAAAGGGTACACACCTGCAGTTAGAAGATGAATAAAGCTGGGGATCTAATGCCCAACATTGTGATTTTAGTTAACAATAGTGTTTTATACACTTGAAAGTTCCTCGGACACTAGATCTTAAAAGTTCTCACCAAAAAAAAAAAAGAAATGATAATTAGGTGATGTGATGGAGGTGTTAGCTAACGCTATGGTGGCATTCATATTGTAAAATATAAGTGTACCAAATTTACACAGTGTGCACCGTAAGCTTACACAACGTTATATGTCAATTTTATGTCCATAAAAAATGCAGAATAGCACTTAAAACATATAGGTTCCAAGTTTTTCAGGTTGAAGGGACAGAGAAAGAGGTTAGGGAAAGAGGACTCAAGCTCTGCCTCCTTTCAGGATCCTTTGTTTCTTCAGTGGTCCTTCAGTGAAAAGTACCACTGCAAAATAACTATAAATATTAAAGCAACATATAATTTCATAGTATATAAAATATAGAGCAGCCTTTGAGGAACTAAATGTATATGGTACAACTGTCCTTTTGGCAACAAGTATACGTGCTGAGTGTCCACAATGCTCAAGGCACATCTTGAGATGGTGCTGTGACACAGAAAAGTAAACTTGAAAGTTTTATGCCGGTAAGTAGTTTCCAGTCCCTTTAGGGAAACTTGTTGCGTAACCATCACAGGCAATGAATAATATCTTTTGTTCCTCAGTACTCAGTCTTTAAAAAGAAGATAATAGCATATATCTCAAAAGAATGTAATAAGGATTAAAGTAAATACATGTAAAGTGCATAGAAAAATGCCCCCTCCTACCACTCTGGTTGACATTATCTATTATTATCTGGCATTAAATATCAGATGCCTGAATAGCATAACTTATAGCATTCAGAGTGAACTATAGAAGAAATAAATAAAACGTTAACCAGAAATTAACAATTTGAAAAAGTAGGCTTGTCTGAAAAAGTTTAACAGAAAAATATTGAGAAAGGAAGATTCATTTCTGGGACAAAGATTGAGTTTCAATGTAAACCTTTGTAATTCAAGTCAAAGAAGAATTCTTTTTGATGAAAGGTTACAATCTATTCCACATGCTTCAACCCTGACTTGGATCTAGAGAGAAAATAAAACTCAGTTTTAATTTTTTATTGGCATTTAGTTGCCAGTTTAAATTGCTTACATTCTTCTAACTTTCCTGCACTCATTGTAAAGTGGGAATGCAATACTCTGAAACATCATTGCATGTTCTTATCAGTGAGAGACGGGACAGTGACGCAAACAGATGGCAGGAGCTGGAGTCACAAAAGCTGGATTTGAGATCTTTCTTACCGTCTCATATACTGGCTGGACAAACTTTAGCACAATAGTTCAACTTTCAGAGCCTCAGGCTCTACAGCTTTATAATAGGAATAAATGTACTAACTCATGGTAGAATTCTGAAACCACTTTAGATATTTTAAAATACTATTCAAATGTACGCAATTTATGCTATTAATCATGGGAAGTTTTCAGATAATTTCAGAAAAACCCGATATTTATTAAAGACTTTTTTCTGTTTGAGTCTTATCTCCAAATATCGTGGTAATGTAGATGGTGATAAATATTTGTTATTTGAGGTGCATTACAACAAGAATATACCAATTACATGATATAATTGGATCTAATTACATTCTCCCTGGAGTTTTGGAAAGTTTTTAATCCTCCATGTTTACATTCCTAACTCCAGTTTGTTGCAAATATTGGACCCCTCCCTGGCTCGCCCCCAAAAGAATTTAAATTGCCTTGCTGTGCTAATAGCTGGTCTTTTGGAGAAAGCTTATGGAGCTCAAAATTAGAGAAACCCTTAGGTAACCACAAAGGCCCCAAGAATCTGTGAGTCATCTTACATATTTTTTTCTCAGATTGAACTAGAAACTTTGGGCCTGAGAGTCAGAATGTTTTAAGTAGACTCATCTGTCAATCTTACCTGAGAAATAAACTAACTGATAAGTCGAAACTTGAAGAAAATAATTACAGCACCATGCTTGCCATCGTAATATAACTAATATCCTTTTACTTTATTCTGCAAATTATTACATAAAATAGCATTTCTTGAGGCTGCAAAGCAAAACAGCTATTAAGGAAGAAGACTGGTCTCAAATCAAGAAACGGAAACCACACCTCAGGCTCAGAGATACATAAATAACATCATATTCCATCTTCTCTTGTAAATATTGTTTTTCAAATTATAGGGAAGACATCAATTTATACACTTTAGCTAGATATATCTAATTTTCTCATCTGTCAAGTTTTCATCATTTAGTTCATAAAGCTTTGCATATTTTAGACCATTGCAGGGTAATTTTCACAACAAAGCTCTTAGGTAGGAATTGGCCTCATTTAAGAAAAAAAGGAGGTTCCAAATCTTTGGGTTTTAATCTAGGTGCTATAGAATAAAATTCTCTGTTCTTTTGCCACACCTACCTCTTCAAAAACATTTATTCTGCCTCTCCTCCTCTGCCCCAGCAGGTAGAATAAGAACATTAGATTCCTCTGTTTGGTGCTCTTAGAGACATCATTGAAAAACAGGCATGTTATCTCTCATTTTCTTCAGTAACCAAGCAATTTTAACACTGTTATTGGACCTATAATCTGCTGAAAAAACTAATTCTCTGTTCCAGATATGTGGAACTACATGTAATTATTTGACCATCTTTAGCAGTTGCTATGACCACCAAATTTTAAAAAGATTTTAAAAATAGCTGAGATATTATATCACCTGTATGGCTCTATTAAAAATAATTGTTGAAGTCAGATTAATTAAGACAAAAATATGATTCCTATATCTAACTTTGTAAATATGAATAAACGTAAACCACTTCTTCCATTAACCCTTTCTGGAAGCTCCTTGGACCAGGATCACTGTAATCAGTACCTCTTTATCCTAGTGCCCCTGAGTTCCAGAGTGAGTTTTGACTCCGGCGAATGAATTGTGTGCAAGCAAAAATCCCCCACCGGCCCCTTATTTCTGTCTTGTTTTGATTATTACTGACCTGGATTAGGGGAAAAAAAAAAATCTGAGCATCTATTCAGTCTATTCCTACATTGTGTTGATTTCATTTGTAGCAGAAACTCGGTTCAGTGGATCAAATCTGTGGATGTCACATTCTTGATGTGTCTGTCATTTTCCTTGGATTCCAGGTTTACTTAATTAAGCCTCTCTCCAGTTGTCACTATACCAATAAGACTTACAAGCACACATTTCCCCATCTGAGATAATGCAGTGTTTTGGAAAGAGTGTGAGCTTTAGAGCCGGTCAGTTCTTTCTTCCTACACACAAGTAATTATGCACAGAACACTGAGTAAGTCATTGACCTTCTCTCAGCATTGCTTTTCTTGCTTCTAAAATGAAAAGGCAGTAGCTTAGGACAATTCCTTTTCAGCTTCAAAATTATAAAATCATATGAAAGGAAAACATTAAGTTGTTTAACAAATACTGAAATACTTGTATAAAGAATTTTTCTTTGGCCTTGAGAAAAATAGACATTATAATGACTTTATTTGCTCACCACCAACCCTAGGTATATTGCCTAGCACACACTAGGCTACTGTTATACATATGTGTTGAATGAATGAATGAATGAATGAATGAACAAGCATTTGGATATTACATTTAGCTTGCAAAGTGCTTTCCTTGTATCACATCATTGCACTCTCTCATTAAATCTATGAAGAACCTATTGGTAACTTTACAGATGAGGAAACCTGGACTCTGAAAAGTAGTGCAATCCTAGGTCACTTACCTAGCATGTGGAAGATCTAGCACTTGGACTTGGGTTTCCTAAGAATGTAATTTTGAGTCTCTTATGTTTTTAACTGAAACCAATTATGACTCAAGGAAAAATCAAATGTGTTTTAAGTTCCTACTCTACACCATAAATTTAGCATATGTGATAACACTCAAACTCAGACCAGGCTACCCCAATACATAGGTAAGTACATTGTTGCTGAGAGAAGCTAGAAAATGAGCATAACATCACAAAGCTCATAAGAGATGCAGCCAAGATCTTTTTCAGCTCATGTACATTTGCCTACTATTACTTATAATGTCCAGCACACCCTGCAGCATCCAGAGGAAAACTGAAGACAAATGTATGTGTCCTTTTTCACCCTATGAAAAATGCCTTAGTGAACTCACTACTTCTAGAAGAAGTTTTCTAGGGATTGGAGGTGAAAGCTCTCTTACAAAAAAAATTCACAAAGGGCAGAAGGGTTAGGTTTCTATGGCCCCCAGAACATCAATCTTTTAACTTAGTAACCGGGATATTTTCCTTTTCCTCTGGGTATTTGTTGAAGTGCCCTTCATACTCAGAAGCGAAAGAAACTGGAAAACCCAGGCAAAATGAGGCAGTTATTACTTTAGTTAGTTTAATAACTAAAGCAATCAGTTATGATCTAGCTGTGAAGGACCGAACAGAGCTTTGGTCTTCACTTCAAACTGAAGGCAGATACACCTTAGTTTTCACAGATTATTACAAGACTGATCTGATAACCCAGAGGAAACAGGAGGATTGTGTTTTGCCAAGGGAAATAAAACTTTTTGATACCAATTTGACCTAAAATGAACTATGGTGTGTCTAATTCCAAAGGAAGATGAATTTTGAGTCAGGTTCTCTACAAGCTAGAGGAGGAGCCAATGATTGCCCTGAAAAACAATGATTACAGACTACTAAGCACAGGTCGCAGTTTGGTATTGGTAAGCAAAGTACATCATTCTGAAGAATGCCTCTGCATGAATCTTCTTCTGTGTCTTCATCCTTAATACCCCGTGGTCAAAATTCCAAAGGTTCCCAGTTGCCTGGAAAATAAATTATAATTCTTTAATACTACATTTAATATACCTCACAAACTGGCAAATATTTGTTCCTCTTTTTTTTTCTGATCATTGCACCCTGTACATTGTTTTCTTGTCCAGAAGCCCCACTGATACATTTTCACCTCAGCCCATTACCTAAGACTATTCCCCTTCAGCTCGTCAAGGCTCGTCAAGCTCGTCCTTAGCCCCACAGACTCAAAATAGGTTTGTTAAGCCAAGAAGACCCTGGGTCTCATTCACAGGGGTTGATTGACACTAGGTCACAGATACTACTATGAAGCAGAGTGCCCTGCTTTCCAATGAGAAACAGAAAGGCCAATGGAGAGCAACCACTTAATTCCTCCGCTCAGTCCATTCTGTCTTTCTGTGCAAGTGACCTGAATGCTGGCTTCTCATCAGAAGAGGAAAACTGGGTCACATCAAAGGGGTTACTTATATGAATAGCATATTTAATGGAATCAGACTAATAGGAATGCCAGATTCATCTATCCCCACATTAAGGGTAATCTTTCCAATGGGACCACGAGATGAAATCTGTTGGATGAGCACTGCCTCTCACTGACCCTGGGAACCTCCTTTCATTTCCTATTGCTGACCAACCACTTTATGACTGACTTTTCTTCTCTTTAACTGGATTTAAACCTTTATTTTTCAAAATGTTGGGTCTAACAAGCTCTAACCCATTTTTTTCTTTTAAGTGCCTTAATTGTTTTCCTTTAACCAATTGTGTGTTGTTTTCATTGTGTCAGAAGTCAACTTCCCTTTTTTCTTTTTTACATTTATGATAGGCCCTTCTATTAAACTACATTTCTAATCAGAGCTCCTTCATTGGCATATGCCTTATATTGCTCTCGATGATTTTTATATGTGTTTTTCTTTTTCTTTTTCATTTTAAACTTAGGCTTTAGCTAATCATGCTTCTCTGTATTTTATTTTATATTCTTCTGTACATTATTTTCCTCAATTCTTAAAAGGCCATATATATTCCATAGTCACTGATTCCACAAACGTTCCCTCCCCAAACCACAATTATGTGTTTGATTTCTCCCTAAAAATGCATGGACCTTTGAAAAATATGTATTTTAATTTCATATATAAATTTTATTATGCTATATATTACAATATTGTTTACTTTTTTCAACACTTTTTCAGGGATGTATATGTTACTTTATGGACTTCTAGTTTATTTGCTTTTCACTTCTGCAGACTGTTCCATAATGCATGCTCACATGTGGTAGAACCATTCTTCTGATGATGGACATCCAGGTTGCCTCCAATCTCCTTTTGCCACAAACAATGCAATGATGACCATCCTCGTGCTTGTCCGCTTATAGTCCTTGGCAAGAACTTGTCTGGGACATGTTCCCAGAACTGGAATCACTGGGTCCTACCCAATTTTAATACAGCCAGGGACTTTCTCAGTACACCAGTGAATACTCCCACAAGAATTCCACCTCCCCACACGCTTGCCAACGTTTGGTATCATCTACTTTTCTAATGAAGATGAATGATATATCTCATGGCTATTTTAAGGAACATTTTTCTGATTTTGAATATTTAATGAGCATTCTTCAGATTCTAAGTGTGAGAATCTCTCCATACACTTGTCAGCCATTTAGGAAAACTCTTCTGTGAATTGCTGATTCATATCCTTTGACTACCTTTCTATTGGCTTAAAGCTTTATGTTTTAAAAGTTTTTTTCATCCACTATAAGTTGACAAGATTTTCTATATTGTCTTTTAATAATTGTATGATTTTTTATCACACGTAAATTGTTAATTCATTTGGTTTCCACTTTTATTTATGGTAATCCAAGTATCTAATTTTGTACTTTTTCATGTATAAAGACATTTTCCTAACAAAATCTACTAAGCTATCACTTTCCCATTGCTTTGGGGTGATAGTTTTATGATATATCAAATTCCCATACAAACTCATGTCTATATCTGAGATCTCTTTTCTTTACCACTGGACTATTTAAGTGTCCCTGAATCATTAGCATAATATTTGCATTCCTATGGCTTTATACTGTGTTTCAAATATGGATACTCCCCTTATTTTTCTTTTATAAAATTAACTGTGCAAGTTGTGTACTTTTCTTCTTCCATATAAATTTTAGAATGAGTGCTCATGTTCATTTCAAAAAATCCAGCTAAAATTTTGAATGTATTCAATTGAATGTATAGACTTATTTGGGGGAAAAATGGCAGCCTTATAGTTTTATACCATCTATTAACATGTTGTACCTTTTCAGTTACTCATATTCTCTTATGCTGTTTATTATAATTTTTAAGTGATCTCTGTAAAGGTCTTCTGCATGCTTTGTTAGGATAAAACCCAGATGCTTTATATTTTTATTGTTTTTATTATATTTATTTCTATTATGTTTGCTAATCATTTAAGAACTATTGATTTTTTTCCCTTGATCTTATAGCCACAAGTCTTACAAATTTTTCTCATCAGAGCTTAAAATTTTGTAGTCTCTTTTTTGTAGTCTCTTCTGCCATTTTCTTGTCTTAGGATTTTGACCAGGACTACCAAGTCTGTTAAATAGTAGCTATGAGAGGGCCGGCCCCGTGGCTTAGTGGTTAAGTGCGCGCACTCTGCTGCTGGCAGCCTGGGTTCGGATCCTGGGCACGCACTGATGCACTGCTTATCCGGCCATGCTGAGACCGTGTCCCACATACAGCAACTAGAAGGACGTGCAGCTATGACATACAACTATCTACTGGGGTTTGGGGGGAAAATAAATAAATAAATAAAATCTTTAAAAAAAAAATAGTAGCTGTGAGAGTGGGCATCCTTACCTTATTCTAGGTCTTAATGAGAATGTATACACTGTCTCTATCAATTATTAGTGAATAGTAATTTGCTATAGGTTTTTGGCATATAGTTTCCTTTCAAGATTAGGAAGTTATCTTCTGTTTGTGAACTTCAAATAGTTTATATGAAAATTATGAATTGACCTTCACCAAATTTATTTCTTGCATCTCTTGAAATAACTACTTTTTGTTTTCCTTAGTCTATTCATATCATAATTTACTGGAGATGTTTAACAAATGTTTGAGGAAGGACAATCCATATGTCACACCATAATAGTTCTTACTTCGTTGGATTGTTATGAATAAAAGTGTTTAGAAATGAATCTGGCATAGAGAAATCAACACATATATTACTATTATTATTGCTGCTAATAAAATTCTTAAAAATGCAGATTACTTCATACTTATTGCATTGTTGGTTTTCAGACTATGCTCCTTGGAATCCTCTAAAAGCTGAATCGAGGAAGGAAGAGTGACTGAGGCACTAAAGGGATAATGCTTTTTCCTTCCCTGCAAACAAGAGTAACTTCAACCAGAGAAGCTCTCTCTCTATTTTTTATACTGCGCTTTTGTATAAATTTTATTTGCTAAAAAATAATGATTGTATGTCACTGTTTTAGTTAAATGTCTACATTTTGAATAAAAGCACTGTTATCACAGTTGATCCCTAAATGATAGTTCTTACATGAGGTGAAAATAAACAAAATTAGGTGGAGCCTACTATACACAACATTTCATCTCTTTATTCGTGATAAAATTGGCTTTGTAAATACTTTCAATTCATTTCTATAAAAAAACACATTTATTGAACAGATACTTCCTCATCATATTGAGGTAGATACTGGAGTAATATAAAGATATGCCCCATCAATGAGGCTACTGTCCTCAATGAGGCTCTATGCAAATATATACTGACTACTTATACCACAAGCAGACTGTACTGAGCTCTAAAAAGAGACTCAAACACACAGGACTGCATTATGACTTTGATGGGCACTAGACACTTTTGCCTTCATGGGCCCTTTTCTTCCATGAAATAACATTAAAAGTTATAATTTACCTCTGCATTGGTTTAAAGATTAATAGGCTAATATCATGTATTAAAACTTTAAAAAAATCATTGTTTTATTCAGATTTTTAAAAAATCAAAACATTTTCATAGGCTTTTACCAGTATAATGGGCTTACTGTGCCTGGTGGATAAGTCAACCCTGTGGCCATGGGTCAGGAATTCCCATACATATACAATTCTCTCAGGTAGTATAAATGATTGAAATTAACCAAGAATAACATGTTAATTCACAACTATTATTCATCTCCAATGACCAGCAGATAAGACAGAGAGGGGGATACTCTGGTAGAATGGAGAACATGCTTCAAACCCAGGGGGTCAGTTGTAACTGAGTTCCATGATGGAAATGGGTCCATTGTTTTCAAATATTTAATTTATTTGAAGTCAAGCTGAAAACATAGATTTTATACCATATCTTCCACTTGTAAAATGTTGACCTCGTGGTGTTGGAGTCACTGCCAAACAAAGCCCATCTTTCTGCTGCCTCCAGCTGTGGGCCATTGACTTGCAGTCAATGTGTCAAGAGCAGAACTAGTAGAAATTATAATAAACTGGTTTGGGATCCAAAAGTCATATAATCAAATATGTTCTCTCCTAACCCTGAGAAAATCAGGTTAGGATTCCTGCTCTTGTGGCCTGGATTCACAGTAAAATATTTGTCTCAGAGTTATATTGTTGCATCCAGATACAGAACTACAGTAACATAGAACATGATTCTTAAAAGAGGAGCTCTCGCAAACACTATATCAACCAATTTCTGTTCTACCATCCGTAGAGTGCTCTTGGGGAAAGGCAATATGTAATATGGAGAGGACCAATGATTTCCCTGTTGACGGAATTTGTCCTGGTGGGGCTTTCTGCCCACCCAAAGCTCCAGACAGTTTTCTTTGTGCTAGTTTCATGGATGTACCTGATGATCCTGCTGGGAAATGGAGTCCTTATCTCAGTAATCATCTATGATTCTCACTTGCACATCCGCATATATTTCTTCCTCTGTAATCTTTCCTTCCTGGACATTTGCTACACAACCTCCTCTGTCCCACTATTTCTTGACAATTTTCTGACAGTAAGGAAAACAGATTCCTTCTCTGGGTGCATGGTGCAAATATTTCTCTCATTTGTCATGGGAGCCACAGACTGTGTGCTTCTAGGCATGATGGCACTTTATTGCTATGTGGCCATCTGCTACCCACTGAGATACCCTGCCATCATGAGCAAAGGTGCCTATGTGCCCATGGCAGCTGGATCCTGGGTTGCTGGGCTTGTGGACTCAGTGGTGCAGACATCTCTCACAATGCAATTACCATTCTGTGCTAACAATGTCTGTGAAATTCTGGCTATCCTAAAACTGGCCTGTGCAGATATCTCAATCAATGTGATCAGTATGGCAGGGTCATATCTGATTGTTCTGGTTATTCCATTGCTGGCAATTTCCATCTCTTACGTTTTTATTGTTGCACTATTCTAAGGCTCCCTTCCACTGAAGGAAAATGTAAGGCCTTCTCCACCTGCTCAGCCCACCTGACAGTGGTGATTATATTCTGTGGAACCATCTTCTTCACATACACAAAGCCCAAGTCTGAAAGCTCTGTTGGTACAGATAATCAAGACATCGTTGAGGCCCTCATCTCCATCTTCTATGGAGTGATGACCCCCATGCTCAATCCTCTCATCTATAGTCTGAGGAAGAAGGATGTAAAGGCTGCTGTGAAGAACATGCTGGGTAGGAAACACTTCTCTGATGGGATATGAATACTGATTTACACCATGTGATTCAGTATTCAAAGCTGCTGCAGACACGAAATTCAAACTCAGACAATTATCTTGTGAAAACAAATTGACCATGTGTCATTCAAAACTATGTACAGAAATATTTTGGTTGCAGTTGTTATTATTAGTTTTTGTTCTAACTGCAGAAATAAAACATGCCTATGGTTTTTAAAAATACTGTTATGGGAATGTAAAAGTTGAAAATCTCTTAGGAAGTCCTGGGGAAGCATAATCACTCTTAAACCTTTAGAAAATAATAACAGCAAAAGGTGTTCTAAAAAACACTTTGAAACCAAAAATACGTACATTATTAATTAATTCTTTAAAGTGATTATTAATTAGCACATGACGTATTGTATTTTCATTTTTAATTTGTTCATTTATTTACTGTGTCTGTCCACCACACATATAAGCTCTCTGAGAGTAGCAACTTGTCTGTTTCTTACTCTGCAACATCCCAAAGACCTAGAATAAAATGTAACACATAGTAGATGCTCAATAAATATATTTTGAATAAATAAATGAACTACAGCATGTATAAAAGTAGAAATGTATATCTGTCATATCTGAGGTAACAAACATCATTCAAAAAGAAATTTGATTCAATGTAATATTTTCTAAATAAACTAGGTTAGCATTTTGTCAAATGAACTCCCTTAATAAAGTACTACCTTTTATTTTTCATGTGATGTGTATTATAATGTACAGGAACAGATTTTATTTACCCGTTATCATAACTTTTCTGGATTTGGGACATAATGAGACCAAGATAACTGAAAAAGTCTTTTAGTAATGCATCTTAAGTTTTAACCTAACACAATAAAGGTGACATGGTAGCAGAGAACTCATCTTGGACTTCGAGATCAGGTTGGAATGAAGACTTCTTTCCTTCTCTCCATTGGACCATGCAGCTCCTAATCGGTAGGAGAACTACACAGAATTGGTCAATGACAAAAATTGCAATAAGAGGATAAGAAGTGGCAAAAGAGAAAGAGTCAAGTTGTTTAATGAAATGAGGAGCTATGGCATTCGGAGCACTGGAGCATAAGACAAAGATGGCCCAAAACTGAGATACTCTCTGTTGTCTGAAGAGTTCAGCGTGTGGAGCAGTGTCAATGTGAGGAATGGAAGCCCCGTTTCTACTGAAGGAATTGAATTAGAAATGGCAATAGAGGAAAGCACTCCATTTCTCTAACCCTTTGAGGAGTCTATGAGAGTTAAAATATAGAACATAAATCTAAAATAAAAGACTGTAGTTACTTCCAAATTGTAGAAGTAAACCCATAATAACTTCCTTTCTTGTTAACCGGTGATTATGGTTTCTTCATAGGATTAAATAAATTAATTCATGCATAGTGCTAAACAATGCCTAGAACATCATAAATGTCCAATAAACATTGGTTCTTTTTTTTTTCATTATTAGTGTCGGGTGTACTTTAATAGGTCGTAATGGTTTGAGTAGGCACAAGATTTTCATCCTTACTTTCTATGGAGTAATTTTGACACCATTATATTATTGTTTCCCAGCTTCAAACCCACTTTTCTATGCTCTGCTTTGTGAGTTAGGATTGGGACACTGAAAATCACATTTCTCCTTTCCTAGCAGGCTTCTGTTTAATTCTTCAAAAAGAGTTGCTAGGGAGAGAATGGAAGGTTGGAGGAAGATAAGGGACTTGAGCCTCCCTATTTGCCCCTTGTTCTCTCAGCGTCACCCCAGCTTTGGTTCTTCGCCATGACGATGGCAGCTCCTTAGCTGCTTCCAGTATTGGTTTCAGTTTTTATGTCTCCTTTTCTGTAACCCAGAACCAGTAGCCTACCAGTGCCACCTCCTCATATGTTTGAATCTGTTACTCAGCTTTTACTTCTGGTAAATGAATAGCCCTGTCAAGTCTTTAGCCTGTTTCGAGGCATATTTAAAAACAAGGAAATATGCAATTCTCTGCTTGAGAAATGTAGTGGCTCAGATGGAGCATGAGCACTAGTTTTGGCCTGACTGTCATTTCCAGAAACAACTAAATAACAGAAGGTACTGGGCAAGACATTCTTATTTCTTCTGCAGTTGCTTTCTTGTGTCTAAAAGATAGATTATGATAATTTCTGTAGTATAATCCAAAATTACATAATAATAATCATATGATCATATGAAAGGAAAACATTGAGCAGTTTACCAAACCTTCAAATGCATGTGAGAAGGGATAAACTTAGGACCTTGAGAGAAAGAAACATAAGTATAACTTTTTTCTTTCACCAATGCATACCTAGCACCCACCTAAGTTCTCTACCTTGCACATAGTGTGCTATTTCTATAAGTTTGTTGAATTAATGCATAAGTAAGGAAACAAATGAATGAAAAAAATCTTCAGAAGTGTACAAACTTCAGAATGGTTTCCAAAATACTTTATCAAGATCATGTTATTGGATCCTCATGATAACTCTTCAAGGAGCTAATATTTCCCCTAACTTTAGAAACAGAAAATCTAGTTCCAGAAATGTAGAAATATCTGAAGACACAACCAGGATATGGAAAGTCTTTGATTTGAATAAAATAATTAACAAACTTAACAATTCAACTATTATGGAATACACATTATTCTATAGCACATGTGGAATATATGCTAACAATGATATTCTGATAGGCTTAAATAAAGAATCAGCAAATTTCAAAGAAATTATATGAAACAGTCTATATTCTCTCAATTAAATTAAAAGTAATTAATTAATTAAAAATCTCCATAACCTGAGGTAACTAAATCACACTTCTAAATGACTAATAACTAGCAGTGATATTCAAAATACTTAACTTCTATGGCAAGTGCTCCAATAAATCGGAATGAATGCCTGCCAAAAAAAATCAACATGTCCATAGTAATGTATGCTAGATAAATTTCAGCTTTGCTTATATATCAGACAAAAAATTACAACCAAAAATTAAAACCAGACCTGAGCTTGTACTCATAGGTATAGCTGTACTGGTTGTTCACAGTTAGTGTCCATTTTGATTTGTTGGTAGCTGTATCATAGTCTTTGCAAAATATTTCCAATAGCAGCCCTGCTAAGAAATGAAATATAATTGACTACTGCAAATTAAAATTCACTGGATACAGACAAAAACATTTTTAAGAGAACTGTTCATGCTTAAATTCTGTGGGAAACTTGGCTTCATGAAGAAGAGAGAAGGAAGGAAACAAAAAGAAAAGGAAGATAAGGGTAAGGAACTATCTAGAGAATTTGAATGCAAAGCCAATATGCAAGGCATTGTGCTATATGTTCACATCTAATCATTTCTTACAAGATCTTCACAATAATCTTAAAAGGTATATCTCCTTGCTCTTAATTTATAGATGAAGAGACTACAAGTCATAGAAGTTAAGATCGCACAGGTTCTAAGTGAGAAATCTAGTTTTCAAACCATAGTCTTTTCTCTACAGATATTATTTCCTCTACTGCCTCCTCTACAGGAGGGAAATATCCCGAAGTCCAGTTCCATCTGAATCAGGAAAATTAAACCAAAAATAATGGATGACAAGAAAGTTAGGATATCCCAACTGGATTTAACCTCAAAATTTCTCCAAGACTGTTAACTGGACATATAGGGGAATTCAGGGCACTACGATGATCAAGTTCTCAGTGATGGTGGCAAAGGCCATGAATAGGAGTGGATAATGCATTGACTTGCTCTTGAGCCCACTATTGCATCATCCTCCTAAGAAACTCATTGATATCTATATACTTACAGGTAAAGTACAGTAATCACCAGGAACGAAGTGTTTTAACCAACCAGAAAATTGCTGAATAAACTTCGGGTCATGGGTTTTCAATGTGATGCACTTTAGGGAAGATGAATTTTTAGAGTGCAAGAATTTTTACTTTATCAAGGGAAGCAGAAAACATTACTGGTTAGGAGACTGGATGTAAAGTCAAACTGTTTAGATTGGAATCGCACCTCCACATCTACTTTACTAATCCATAACTTATGCAAGTAATTTAACTCCTCCTAACCTCAGTTTCTCATCTGTTCTGAGGATTAAATGTACCAGTTCATTCATCCACATGTTACAGTACTTCTCTTACTCTACAGGAGGAAGAAAGTGATGATTAGGCACATGTGTGTGATGATGGTTTGTAATCAGTCTTTGGGTGGTCAACTTGATGTAATCTATACAGAAATTGAAATATAATGATGTACACCTGAAATTTATAGTATGTTATAAACCAATGTTACTGCAATAAATAAATAAGTAAATAAATAATAAATAAATAAATAAAATAGAGTACGGTTCTTAGTTTGAAAAACCAAGGAGCCAGAGGCAAAGGGAGAATTCAACTATAACCAGGTTTGCTTGTGGTCATGCTGGATCACCAGGTTGATGGCGTCTAGCTAGTATATGAAGATGAAAATTTAAACACTAATGGTGGACGTTCCATTTGATGCTCTAGATGGTGTGATTTTTGATGCAAATACTATAGGTGATCTCTTTGCACTATTGAGAAAAGCAGAGCAACCATTACCAACTGCATCTCACTTTTTAGGGAAGAATGAAGTAGAACCACTAAAGGGAGAGACAAGTAAGCACCCAAGAAGTAGAAAGAGAGGCATGGCTATGTAGAGTCACCAAGAACACAAAAGGGAAAGCCTCAAGAAGCCTAAAAGGGAAAATCCTAACTCTAAGAAGGAAATTGAAGATACAGACCTGTTGCTATCAGAGATATTAATGTGAAGAAGAGGGACTATGACCCAGTTGGGTCAGGAATGGCTCCTCCAGGGCAGGCTGGAGAGTCACCAGTGGTAAATCCAAAGTTGTCAAAGGATCGGTAGGATGCTAAATAAACATAAGAGAGCAATAATTTTACTGATCCCAGATAGGAAATCTTATGACTGTCACAGAACAACACCCATGAGGTTTCCAGAGAAATGGGAAAAGGAAGGAAGAGCCATTTTCTCAGTTGCAGATTAATTAAAAATGAGGTAACGACTTCTGTGACTAATGTCTTCTGTAGCTCAGGTAAGGGAACACACTAAACATCACTTACATTGAAGATATATTTAATCCTCACGAAAACCTGAATTATACATGCTTTTATGCAATAAGGAATGTGGAGTCCAAAAAAGTTATAAAATTCGCCCTAGGTCACACAGCTAGGAAGTGGCACACTGGGAATTGGAGCTCTAAACAGACTCCAAAATCCATACACTTCCCGTCACCTCATCATATATCTCAGTTTTTTTGACTGCTGAAAGACCTTCCTAGTCATCTCTTTAGAAATCAGACAAAGGACAATTTTCAGCTCTCTATGACTTTTAGCCATGAAAACATGGTGGTTCCAAACAGGCCAGTTGACCTAGGAAGACACCATTTCTTTTCTACTTGCCATCTCATAGCCTGGTAATCTCTCACAGGCAGATACAACATGGTCTGATATTTACACTGAGCAGGGAACTATATCTCAGAGGACATCATTAAAAGTTGACTGACCTACTTCTCTCTGATGTTAAGGTACAAATAGGTTACATACGGATGGGATCCCATGTGCTTACAACAGGCTGAAGTCAAGCTTGTTAAAGTAAACTTGTAACTTTTTAACAACAACACTCTTCCCTCCACAAGTTTTCTGGAGAGAATCTGGAGCTGTTCCTAGGAGATGCATTTCTTCTCTTTGGTTACAAGTAAAAGGAAATAAAAGAGTATATGAGATCATCATGTGGAAATTCTAAAAGTGGAATCATTTTATTCTGTGGAGAGAAAGCACTCCTCTATGCACAGCCATCACCCCATCATTCACAAAATGCAACCAGACAGGATAAAGAAGACATATTCTAATGAAAACATCAAGTAGAGAGTCAGAGGTGATAAACTGGTGGGAAATGGAATATTACAGCACATGCATAGTCTATTTAATCTGATAGAATTAAAGAGATTTGCCACAGTCCTCACCCCTCCATATTGCTTTAGACACAGCTTGTTTTACTCAAGTATATTCACTGCATAGCACTGAAGATTTTTGAGTTGTTACTCTCGTAAGACATGATTTCCATGATAGTCCATTTTCATCCTGGGAAATTAATTGAGGGCCCATATAATTAGTGTGATTTTAAAAAATCATTGAAGTTGTTTGGGAATAGAATGATCCAACTATTGAAGTGGAGAGTTCTTTTTTTGTCCAATATTCATAAAAATCCAGGAGAACCATGGGTCAGGACACTACAAAGGAGATTCCTGAGTAGGATTCCTCTCACCTAGAGTAGCATTCAATAAGTATTAAAATTGTTTTTGTAACTTTGAATTTACATAATCTACAATGATATTTAAATACGGCACAAGTGCTCAACTCAGGGCCAATAAGAAGATAAATGGCAGGTAAACAAAGAATGGTAAATAAATAATCACACTAATCAGCACATCTTTGAAACCAGACTGTCATCACATTGATGCAGAGTCACTTTGGAATAATAATGACCACTCCCAAAGAGCAACCTGTTCTATGAGGGTTCTTTTGGGGGATACAGTTGAACAAACTATTTGTTCACCTCCCTCTAGATATGTGAGCGTCAATTACAGAAAATTTAATATGTGGGACCCCAAGGTTTCTACAGGGGCTATATGATCAGATATTCATGAAATGATCCATTGAGAGTATGTTTATACTGACTATAACACAAATATGAGTAAGGGACTAGGGTTGATCAAACCACTTAATCTTTTTTTGGAGATTTTTCATGACTGCTCAAATTTGGAATGTAACACAAGAGAACTCATATTCGAAAGTCTCAAATAAATATATATGTCATTTCTAACATCATCTAGCATTCATCACAACTAAAAATTTATCATCATCTGTCCCTTTGGTATCTGGCAGCATTGCACACACGCATCTGCAGTGAGAAGGGAATCAGGCCATGTTGACCTGCCAATTCCTCTTTTCCTGTCGTACCCTGCTCTTCACCCACCCCCACTCCACACAAAGCTCCAGGAAAAGTAAAATGCGCTACCCTAGTCCTGGCTGCAAATGAAACACCCAAAATGAGCATGGGCCTCACAGCCCTGATCCTTGAAAGTATGAGCTCTGCTTCTTGCGAGTATTTCCACTTAGTTTTTAGGAAACTGTGCTACACGTGAAAGTAGAGAACATATAGTCATGTTGCAATATCTTCTCTCATCTTGTGACAAATTTTACTGTCTAGAAGATAGTCTTCGCAAGATATCAAGTTGTGTCCACTTCTCAGTTTAGCATGAATGTGAAACTGGACCCTGACGAGGGATGATATTAAAAAAAATATTTAACAAAAAATGCATAGACAACAGCAAATCACAGGAGAAATACAGCTGGAATGACATGCTAGGCTGTAAGCAGAGTAGTGGTTTGATCTACATCACATTTTAAGAAGATTCGCCACGCTGCTGTCTGGAGAATATATTGAAGGATGGCAAGAGTGAAGCTGAGAGACCAGTTAGGAAGCTAGTGCAGAAACGTGGTATCTCATGACTTGTCAGAGATGTGCATTACTCATCTCTGGGTCTCCCATGGCTTTTGGGTCAGCTAATGTGTCAGTTAAGTTCAATTGAGTTGACTATACTATCAAGAAAAAGGAGCCTTGTCTAATTTGGATGGAATTATCTTAAATGACTTGTCAAGACTTTGTGTAATCAAATTCAATAAGTTACATAATTTTGTCTCATACAAGCAATCCATATTTTCCCCAAATCATCATGGATAGATTCCTTTCTTTTGTGGCAGACTCATGTTGATATCCTTTCTATTTATTTTTATAACTTCACATTGAAGCAGAATGATTTTATGTCTGTTTTATTTACCAAAACCAACTGGATGTGATTATTTGTAGCACCAACAGTATGCAAACTAGACTCAGATTCACTGATTCGTAATCAAATATAATAATGCTGTCTTTTATAGAGTGCCTATTAAATACCAATAACCGTGATAAGTACTCTTATCACATAACAGCCCTATAAGGTAGTGATAATACTGATTTTACAACTTAAAAAGCTTAGTCAAGGTCAGCAAGAGACAAGTCAGGAAACTGGGATGCTTCCACATGTGTATCCAACTCCAAAGCCATTCTTTTTTTATAATATCAAGATGCATATTTTAAATCATCAGTATAATTAGAGTAACAAGCACTTTTATTGAATGTCCACTATCCACCCATAACTGTATTAAATTCCTCACGTACATTGCCTCATTAATTCTCAGGCTAACAATATCAAGTAGGAATTTTTAATTTCTTCATGTTACAGTCATGGAACCCGAGCATTAGTTAGACAGGTGTAGTGACTTCACTGAGGTCACAGAGGCAGTGTTTGACAAAGCTGGGCTGCCTAACTCCTGAATCCAATGTTCTCAACCACCTCACTCTTCTGTCTCCTAAATGACAGAGAATGCTTTGCTCCCGTAGAGTCAGGCGAAATCAGTAACCAGAAACATAATGCAAACGAGCAATCCTTATTTACAGCAGAGAACCTTACAATCCTAAAATATTCTCTTCAGCGATACATATGCTTAATTATTTTAGGAAAGCAAATGGAGAACGACTGAAGGAACAAAGAATTGCAGCCTGGTACAAGAAAGACTCAGAAACAGCAATCTGTAAATGAAACTTGAAATGCTGTCACAAAAAAAGAAATGTATCCTTATTTTTGTTGTTCCACAGGGAAAGATGAGAGTTGCATACAGAAAGTTACATAAATGGTTAAATGTAAAGAACTTTCTAAAAATGAAAATTGTCCAAAAATTTACCTATGTGACCTCATAAATTGCTCTACCCGTCACTGGCTTTGGGGGAAGAAGGAAGATAAACATCAACCATACTATGGATGTGTTTCTGTTATCTCGTAAGGGTTAGAGCTAGATTAATTTGAAGATAATTTCTAGCTTATAGATTCAATCATTTAGAATTTGACCATTTTACTGGTACAATTGTATAAGAGTATGCATTTAATTATCTTTACTTCTACTTTTACCTCTACTTTCATAATTCATTATGAAAGTGATTGACATTCTTCCAAAAATAAATAAAATACAAACATTCCCCTTAAAGAATACATTATAATTAGTATTGCGGCAATGTTTATAATAGTAAGAAAAAATGAAAGCAAGGTAAATGCTTATTATTTGAGCACAGATAAAATAAATCTTGAAACATTAGTATAAGAGAATACTATATGTTCCCTGAGTATTTCATGATACATGAAAAACTGCTTAGGACATAACGTTAAGCACAAGAAGACACAAATTACAGATAAAGGTAGAAATTATATGACCTATAATATAATGCTTTTCATGTTTATTTTTAATGTTTTTGAACCTATATATTTCTACCAACTATGTCTAAGTTCATTGCAATGTCGACCACAATGCTTGGCCCATAACAAGTGCCCAAAAATTCTTGGTGAATGAATAAGAGAGGAAAGGGTGTGACACATTTTTAATAAAGTATTTTGGAAAAATTACTTAATATTTTTAAAATATCAATCTATTCCATGTCTCAGACATAAAACAACATAGTTATCATGTGGATGAAATAAGAAAAATCAAGTCATAGACAAAACTTTCATTTATATTTAATCAGGAATCATATGAAAATCTTACCTCAATGAAAATTAAAATAGTATGTCAGAAATGAGAAAGAAAACCACAAGTTGGAAAAGTATTTGAAGAAAAGTTGAAGAGCAAAGTGTTAATCTATTAAGAGTTCATACAAATTAAGAGGAAAACTATCAAAATACCAAGAGATAGTTGAGCAAAGGATGTGGATGGACAACAAAAGAGAAAATAAAAGTAATAAATAAACATAGAGGAAATGTTCAATCTAAATAGTAATCATAGAAATGAAAAACTAAAACAAAGAAATGTTTTATGCAAATATGAAAGAAAAACACCTTCTTGGGTTCTAGAACATATACTAAAAATGGTCCATGCAAATACTTCAGCGGCAAAGTGTTAAGTTTTGGAAAAATAATTCTGCATGTGTACTAAGAATTCTCCATTCACATTCTTTCATTCTGTGGTCCTATTTCTAGAGATTTACCTTAGGTGATTTCCAGTAGAAGGAAAAGCAGATTAGACAGCCTGATGCATAGATATCAATGGTCATTATATCAAACTCTCAAAAATTAGAAACAAATTAAAATATCCAATAATATTAAAATAGTAGGCTAGATTTTAATTGCAGTAATTACGCTTAATGGAATAGTCTTCAGATATTAAATGAGAATATGATAATAAGTACGAAAAATCACAGAAAATTATTGACATAAAGTGACAAATACTAATTAAAATTCAACTAGACTACAATTATACTGGTATAAAGACAAATTGTGTGTGGTGTAGAATTAATAAAAATATGAAGCAAGAAAGGAGTTTAAAGACGTGGAATGACTTTAGGATGGCTATTAGGATTGATCTAGTATTATTTGTGGAATAAAAAGTAAAACAAATTCCTGGGGAAAGTTTAACATTTCTGAGAACTTTTAGACATATTCTGATTCCAGCCCCAGCTTATGTTGAGACCTTCTAATACAGACACAGTCAGTGAATACTCCAAGAAGTGTATGACTGGCGAAGGTTTTCTTTAAGTCAAGATAATTGGGTCTTTGGAATGTGCATAAGTCAGGGACTTTATCTCTAGAGAATCCTAGGTTTCTGACTCACAACCTTAGGGACTGAAGAAGTTTGTAAAAATAAGTACTAAATTGATTTACTATAAAAGCTGAGTCTCTCTGGAGTAAATGTCAACTTTAGGACAAATCATGGGAAACTAGAGTTGCATCACTGATCTTTATTTTCAGTATATTTTGTTTCCTTGAAACTCTCTTAAGAAGATTCACATACAGACAGATTGTCTGATTGTGGCTATTCTTTCTCATATTTCTTTTTAGGAAGAAGGAGCAACCCATCTTTCAAATTGAGAATCTGGTGGTCTCATCTGAAAAATGCAAATTCAAATTCCTAGGAATTTTTTCTATTACTTAATAGAAGTGAATGGTGTGGATGATTTTAAAACCCAGTCAGGAGGTAAGATAAAGAGAGAAGTTTTTATTAAAATTGTTTCAAAAGAAAAACATCCCATAATAAATGTTAAGATTTTCGAGTTGATGTGACCATTGTTGGTGGGATTTTGAAAATATGTATGTATGTGTATATATACACATATTTATCTATAAAGAAAAAATGCAAAAAAACAAGCATCATCTCCAAGACAAGAATATTTGAAATTTTTTGAAATTCCGAAATAATACATGGAGGGCACTAATGAGGAAGAGAAAGTTGTTTGCAACACAAGAGACCCTTATAAATAGTAGGCTAATGGCTACTGTATTTAAGTATCTGGTTCACTAAAATATTAAGTAAAAATTATCTGGAGAAACAACTCATTGTGATTTATATATTATTCACACATAAACTGTGCTGAAAAAGAGTTTGAGGAAACATGCAACTAAAGGTGTTTATGGTAAAAATCGGATTAGAAACAAAAAATACGTAACAGTGAGCAGAAGTGATTATAACTGAGTGTTAGTCTGAGCCCTGGGAAGGCAAGGCAAAGGTAAAGATGTTCTCATTTAAATAATAAATCAAATAACACTACCCTAGACCTTAATTCTCCACACTGCACCTAAAAGGAATTTGGGGCGTATTTCTCATTTGAATTCATTATTGTGGATAACGTCTTCATAAGTGGAAGACAAGGTCTTCGATTTTTCAAAATAGGTGAATATATTTTATGTGTATATTTACCATATAGATCCTTAATGAAAGTTAAGTGCAGCACATTAAATTGTAGTTT
Organism: Ceratotherium simum simum; assembly: GCF_057802395.1. NCBI lineage: Eukaryota > Metazoa > Chordata > Mammalia > Perissodactyla > Rhinocerotidae > Ceratotherium > Ceratotherium simum. The sequence continues at coordinate 30,379,170 of NC_141928.1, read as the reverse complement.
TACAAAAAAAAATTTATAAATAAGCAAATTTTGTAATATAGTGGTACAAATGGGGGTCTGGGGATCATAAAAATAAGGTTTTAAATCATAGTTCTGGTATTTATCTACCAACTATAAGATATCTAAAATTGTACTTAACCTTTGAAATCCGAAATTAATTTTCTTATAGGTAAAATATTCATAAGAAATATTTTGACGACTAAATGATGAAAATTATATGAAATGCCTAAGACATACTAGGATACTAAGACAACACATACTGTCAATTACTATTCTCATGCGAGCTAAAATAATACATCTTTCCTCATGGTATGTTAATTGATGATTAGAGTTTATAAAGTCTCTAAATTGAGAGTCAGCAAGTCCATTAACCTTTGTGCAATATCAATTGTCTTAATTGATCTTTTTAGAAGAGCTGGAGAGGATAACAGGATTATTTTCTCTAGTGAGAATTTAGAGTACAATGCCATGTGTTTTTCATTGAAAAATCTTAGTCCTTTAAATATTAGACCTTCAAGTAGCTAAGTTCGTAAAACAAATGAAACAAAAATCTTATAGAAAGTTAAAGAGCTTAAATTCTGCTTGGATAAAAAAGTCACAAACTTTCCTTAGGTCTACTACAACATGAAAACAGTGCCCAGATGAAGTCCCAGAGCACTGAACCACTGAGTGGCTATTTCTTACAAAAGACCAGGGGTTGGAAGACAGGAATTAGGGGATGGCTAGAATCCAGGCCAGTTCAGAGCCTTTACAAATAAGAACTTCATCTTCTAGTGAGAATTCTGTTCTGGGCATCAGTGGTCTGCAATCTCTTTTGAGATCATATGATTAAGTCAAGAACTCAAGTTTTTTATCTTGGTGTACCTCCTAAAAACAATAAACACTATGACCTGGAAGATTATAAGTGTTCTAGGTCCACCAGAAATGGTGGGTTCCTATGGATAACTGGACAGGGCACACCAGTACAACTCAGCCTCAGTGTGTAGTCTCTAGACACCTAAGACAATCGCTGTACTATTTAAAGTGTTTTAACACTTTTTACTCTGAGTTAATCTTCCTAAAATTATTGGACATCTGCTCAGGGGTTTTCTCCTTTTTTATTATATTTTCCTTTATGCATATTTACTTTAGAAATTTGGGTAATTCAGAAAAGTAGATAAAAGGATCTCTAAGATAATCATTGATGTTTTGCATATTTCTCTCCATTCTTTCTATTTTGTGTAGGTGTTCTTGTTTTGGTTTTACAAACAATGCTGTAACTGTTGTTCTGTTTCTGTTTTCACATAATCATTTCAACATAATTTAAACATCATTTTTGTGTTAACACAAACTTCTCACAAATGCCGTATTAATAGGTGCATAACTGCCCATCAAATGAGTGTACAGTGATTATTTAACAACTTCCCCTAGCGTTAACCAAGAAAGAAAATGTTTTAAAAGATAATATCCAATAATGGCAAAGATCTAATGAAAACAGAATTATCCAATATACAGATCTCATGGAAACTAATTTATTAGAAAGTATCAAGAATCTCAAAAATTTTCATTCTCTTGTTCCCAGATTCTTGGAATCCATTTTAGGGAAGTAAATTTAAATGGAGAAATATTCCAAGCACAATACTGTTTAACAGAGTGTTTGCTGATTGCTTCTCAAAACTTACATCAGCCTTGCCAGAGTAATGAAAATAATTCCCTCTATACTGTTCATTATCTTTTCTCCCACTAGAAAGCATTCAAGTGGATCGGCGGTTTCTCCTATAAATGTTTACAAGTGAAACATTTTTTGCAGCAACTCTCTCAGGGCTGTTAGGGTACCAAATGCACATCATAATTATTTTCTGCAAGTAATTTCCAAATAGGAATCAACTTCTGGGAGATTCTTAGGAAAGAAAGGCAGGGAATTTGACCTGATTCACATCATCCCTGCAAAACCTTCAGTACAGACCCTAGACAACTGATGCTCATTCAAAGCCTCTATCAGAATTTTACGCCCAGATCAAGTAGGTTGATATAAGTCCCTACAGTCAATCAAATTTCAATCTTAACACCAAATAGAAGTATATCTTGGCCTATGCAACCCTTCCTACCCTCTTTGGAATGATGCCTATGAAGTAGGGTACAGCTTAAAATGGAAGAGAATCCTCCTTTCCATAGCCAATAGATATATAAACATTCTATCATGCTGATTAAATTGTCTCACCATTGTAAACTGGAGTTTTCAGAGAAAGCAGCATAACTTGTCAGCAAATGACTATCACAGAGAAAAATGGCAAATCCTATACCAGAAACACAAAAACTATTTTAAAACACTACGTAGAAACTCATCCATTGAATCAACTATGTTTTCCTCTATAAGTATTTTTAAAGCTACATAGAATACCTTGAGATTGAAGAGGTGTTTTCAAAATTATGTTCTTTGACTTATTTACTATAAAGAAGAAGATCATCTATTAATATTTACTCTTTAAATTTTTTCAAATTAAAATCATTTCCTCTGGCTCTTTGGTGCATGACTCAGATGCTTGAACTTCCTCAAATTCCTTTTTTAAAAAATTAATCTTAATTGCAAATACAACGATTAGAAGAGGAATGAGTTTCATATGAACAGAAATAAAAGGCATGTTCTTGTTTGCAATTTGGTTGCTTATCTAAAATCTAAAGAACACAAAACTGATTGCAACACATTTAGACAGAAGTCTCACCTCTAAGTCTCACCAGAATGTTCAGTTTTACATTGTCTACTATTCAATCAGAATCTGACACACCATTGAAGCACCAGTGGTGTTGGGGAGAGATAGTCTAGAAGGCCTTGCTACTCACGTGTGTTCTGTAGATAAACAGCATCAACTGCATCTGGGAACATGGTAATACATGCAGATCTTATAATCCACTTCAGACCCACTGATTCAGAATCTTTTACAAAGATTCCCAGTGTGATTATCTGTAAAGTAAAATGTGAAAGCACTCCAGATGGGTGGGTGGTTTTCTTCCTCAGCTGCACATTAGAATGACCTGAAGCACATTATTTTAAAAAGTTGCCTAATTCCCACTCCTTAGACAACATGAGTAATTTTGGGAGAGCAATAACAGCATAGTTAAAAAGAAGAGATTTAAAGTCAGAAAAAGCACATTTGAATAGCAGCTTGCTCACAAAATGTATTTGTATGTATATTTTGCATCTATGAAGTTCATTTTCCCAAGAGAATTATAGAGATTATAAAGTCAATAATATGTATGAACATATTTGTACATTATAAAACCCTAAACCAATGGTATTGTTAATGATTGGCATAGTACAAAATCAAACAAATAGATTTTTTAAAACAGATTAAGCATGCTCTCTCTAAAATAATGATATTTAAAGTGGGTTCTGTGGGTCACCTGAATTGGAAATAACAGATGCTTGTTAAAAATACAAATAGTTCTTCCCTGCCTTGGAATTTGTGCATCACAATCTCAGGAAATGGAATACAGAAGCCTGTACCTTGATAAGCTACCAGTGTAATTACTACTTGTCTTCAATCCCCTGCCTCAGGAGCTACAAGAGGAATTCAAAAAGCTAAACTCACAGCTGTGACCACCACTCCAGATAGTGCTGACATAACGTGTTGTCCCTCCTACTCCAGTGATCTCTTTCTTCATATGATAATACTGTACAGACTCCTTAAATTCACATGCAATGGAAATTTTCCAAAGTAAATGGAAATGACCAATTGGACAGACTTTGAGTTCATTCTGCAGGGACTTTCTGAGTACCCAAGAGCTGAAAAACTCCTGTTTGTGATGTGTTTGGTGATGTACTTGGTGATCCTCCTGGGGAACAGCACCTTGATCATCCTAACTCTCCTGGATTCCCGCCTCCACACGCCCATGTACTTCTTCCTTGGTAATCTTTCCTTCCTAGACATTTGTTACACATCCTCCTTTATCCCCACAATGCTGATACACTTCCTATCCAAGAAAAAAACCATCTCTTTCCCTAGATGTGTTGTTCAGAGTCTGTCTCCTTCACGATGGGCTCCACAGAGTGCACGCTTCTAGTAATGATGGCATATGACCGTTACGTGGCCATCTGCAAGCCTCTGAGCTACCCCATCATCATGAGCAAGGCACTTTGTGTTCAGATGGCAGCTCTCTCCTGGGGATTGGGTTTTCTCAACTCATTGACACAAACTATTCTCACAATACGGTTGCCCTTCTGTGGAAAAAATGTCATTAATCATCTTGTTTGTGAAATATTGGCCTTGGTCAAGCTGGCTTGCACAGATATTTCCTTGAATGAGATTACTATAATGTTAGGCAATGTAATATATTTGTTTACCCCATTACTGTTGATTTGTATCTCCTACGTTTTCATCCTTTCTACTGTATTAAGAATCAATTCAGTGGAAGGAAGAAAAAAGGCATTTTCCACCTGCTCAGCCCACATAACAGTGGTGACTGTGTTTTATGGGACAATCCTCTTCATGTACATGAAGCCAAAGTCCAAAGACTCTACTTTTGACAAACAGATCGCCCTGTTCTACGGAGTAGTCACACCCATGCTCAATCCTATCATCTATAGCCTGAGGAATACAGAGGTGCATGGAGCTATGAGAAAATTGATAAGTAGATACTGGTTCTGGAGGAAAGGATGAGAAACTTCGTCTTTGAGTTCATGTGCAATATAAGCTCACGTATTGGAGGCAAAGGTTTTTAATACAAAGAGAACAAAAGAAATAAAAGCTATATGTAGAATCACAGAATTTAAGAGTTGCAATGAAATTTCAAGATGATAATCTAACTTTATCTTTTTATGAAAATGACTGCTATAGAAATGTAAGGACAGCTTATCTAAGAAGTGAAAGTAAACTTTCAGAAACAAGAAAATTTGAAATTAAGCTTTTCCAAGAAAATCCAGTGCATATGTCTGCTTAACAAGTAGAACATTCATTTTTCAGTCCCCTTTTTGACACAACTGAGTTCATGCTTTTCTGTTTGTTTATTATTTATTTTTTTACATTTTTTACCCAGGTACTTGATCTGCCCCAACCTAATTTTTCAGGTAAATATTTTCCATTTTTCTTTCCCTTTCTATGCTTCCCCCACCCCCTTTGCACGTGCTGCGCGCCATTCACTATGTAGTTATCCAATTACATCACGTTCTTTCACACCTAAGGACAATAGCATATACCACTTCCTCCCCGTCATCACATTTCTCCTTCTATGGTGACATCCTAGCAAACTCATTGAAGACAATTCAAGTATTATATTTTATGCACTTCATTCCAGACTTACCCAGAGTTAGTTATTCTTTCTTCTATGCTGTCCTGAGCATTATCTCCATTGTAGCAATTTACCTTTGATACTATAATCATTTGTTAGCTTCTGAAATCTCCCAATGGCAGAACTCACTGTGTTCTGCATGAAGTAATGTTAAGTTAATTAAAAATAGTAGGCAGTAATTATCTGTTGAATTAATTAATTATTTAAAATTTTAAAAGAATAGTAAAATATAGTCCAGGTACTTTATATAATAAAGGGAGATAAGAGAACTTGAATTTACGTATTATTTCATACACTAAATGACAAATTCAAAATCTTTTGCAAAATATCAGCTAATTTTAAATGTATGGAAAAAAAGGGCAGATTAAAGATTGAATAAAATATACTGAAGAGGTCATTTGAGCTGGGTAAGGCAAAAATTATATCACTATATTTTATTCTCTAATAAGCAATTACTGAGAAAAATATACCAAGTGTATAAATACTTCTTAAAGAACACTGACAATTTCACTCTTTCAGAAGCAATAGTCTCATTTTAAGTATTTACCTTTAAAAAAATCCCCTTGAAATTGCTAGTGAGTAATTATATATCGCTGCATTGTTTTGCATAATATCATATATATATTTGCATGATATATAGTTGAGCTGGCCTGATACATCATCACAGCCTGAGCTGGATGAGGAGAGCATCTATGCTCAAGGGCCACCCAGCAAAGGTTTTACTAACTCAATAGTGTTCAGGAGGGCACCCTTGCTTCTTCTCACCAGTGTGGTGCTTTGGAGCCTGACTGGAGTAGTGACACGTCAATGTGGAAGGGAGGCCCAGTTCATGTTGGCAGAAGACAAGCAGAATGAAGAGGACGTCCACACAGGGAATGGCTCAGCTCAGGTTGTCAGAGCCCGAGCAGGATGAAAGGGGCATACACACAAGAGAGGGGTGTGGATGCCAGCACCTGGTTGAAGATCACATGCAAAGGAAGGCACCTGGCAGAACACATTAGAACACAAGCAGGGTAAGGAAAATGATGGGTTGCCAGGAGAAGGGGTGGGGCAGGTGGCCAGGCATGAGTTGTCAGAGCCTGATAGGTGAGGAAGATGTCCACAAGGGAATGATTCAGATCATGGATGTCTAAGCCTGAGAGGGGTGTAGAGGGAATCTCTGAAGAAAGACCTGAATGGAGTGAGAAGGGCACACCTGAGGAGGGGAAGATTGTCAAGTGTGTCAGCACCAGAGCAGGCTGAAACAGGCATCCTTGAAGTGGGACGGCCTTGAGTGAAGCGTCAGATCTCAAGTAACTTAGAAAGGATGTTAGCGTGGGGACAGTGGGGTGGCAGAGGGTAATGTGAAGCAAAAGAAATAGGAGATCATTTATATACAGGGGCTAAAACAAGTATCTAGTAAACATCTTAGATATAATGAGAGCCAGGTTTCTCACTGTCAGAGAAGGAGTTATAAATATGGAAACGGGGAAAACTAGAATAAAACCTGAGGTGTTGGATTACAGTGGGAGATAGTGTGAACTCATGGTTTTCAATATATATATAGGTATATAGAGTGATGTAGATATCTTTATTACACATAGAAAATAAATATAGAGTGATGATGGCTAGATGTAGGTTTATGTATAGAAATTAATATGGATGTAAATGTTTGTAAACGTGTGTGTGTATACAAGTCTATACATACATACCTATAAATTCATACATTTGTTCTCCAGATATGCCCACTGAGAAGGCCTGGGAGCAAAGATATGCTCATAGTAATTGTACATATAGTACTGAACCTTACTTTCTGAATGCAGTTTTCCACTGAAAGGAACCACAGCTGATTCCAGAAATGGTGAAGGGAAAAGTCTCGATTTTGAAGCGCAGGTACCTTGGGTATAGAATTCTACACTGACAGATTTTTCTTTCAGTACTTTAATAAAATAGCTCCATTGTCTCTAGCTTGCACTGTCCAAGTGGAAGTCTCGCTATTCTTAGAGAAGAACAAAGATCTCTTTCAGGAACATAATATATATATTTTTTCTGATTTTAAGCAACCTGGTTATGATTTGTCTTAGTGTGGTTTTCTTCCTGTTTGTTATTCTTTTGGTTATTGAGTTTCTTGCGTCTGTATGTTTATTGTTTTCAACAAATTTAGAAAATTTCCATCTACTTTTCTTTATTTAAATATTGTTATGTCAACTCTTTCTCCTTTTTGGGCTCCAATTACATGTATATCACACCACTTAAAGTTGTCTCATAGCAATTAACGGTCTGTTCACTTTTTTTTTTTCTCTCTGTGTTTCATTTTGAAGAGTTACTATTGCTCTTATTCCAGGGTCACCAATCTTTTCATCGGCAGTGCCCAATTATTTTAATGCCATCCAAAGTGTATTGAGTATATTCATTTAGATGTATTCTTCATTTCTAGATCTTAGATTTTGCCTTTTAAAATATCTTCTATATCTCAAATGACATGCTTGAATTTTTCTCTACCTTCTTGATTATATGCAATATAATTAGAATAAATTTTAATGCCTTGCCTAGGAATTCTATCAGTGTCATTTCTGTCTGTTTTTTAAAGTCCGCATTCTTTTTTTTCAGCTTTCTTAAAGTATGATTAACAAATAAAAATTGTATCTATTTTAGGTTGTATAACATGACTTTTTTAAGGTGTACAATGTGCTAATTTTATTCCCAGCCTTGTGTGAGCTCTAAAAATCATTCTGTCTATTCCTGGGTGTTTCTTTCCCAGGCCCCAGTTAGATTCCTCACACACCTGTCAGGACGCAGTTAAAGACTCAAGGGGCATTCCCTTAGATCTCCAGAGCTCTTTTCTCTGTAGCTTCCTCCTCTCTGATATTTTGTCCATGAAAACTGGCTGCCTTGTTCTCCCTGGCCTCTTAAATCCATCCTCTAAACTCAGGAAGACTCCGCATGGGTTCCCTCTCCCTATCTTATTACCTGGAAACTCACTCAAGGAAGTAAGCTGGGAAAATAATAGGGCTCATTTCATTTGTTTCTCATCTCTCAGGGACCATTGTCCTATGTTGCTTGATGTCCAATACCTTAAAATTAGTTTTTCATGTATTTGTCCTGTTTTATTTTTACTGTTTCAAGTAGAAAGGCAGATCTCATCCTTGTGACTCCATCTTGGTCAGAGACAGAAATCGAAATCCTCCCCAACTATCTGTTTTCTGGAAAAGGAATTTTTTTACTATATTCTAGTTGGGTGGCTATGGAGTAAAGCTGAAAGAGAGAGAGAGAGAGAAAGAGACACAGAGAGAGAGAGAGAGACCTTGGGGTAACTTATGTTTATATCCCTAAGTACTGCCAGGGTGATAGGCCTAGCCTTGTAATACACTAATAGTATATTTGAAATAACAGTTAAATTCAAACTAACTGAAGCTAGAGTCTAGGCAGGAAAAAACGATCAAAAACTGATTGTATCCAAATGATAAGCTCATCAATCTAGCTGATTGACAGGTTGTCTTTTGGATTAGCAAACAAGAACTTTAAAACAATTATTATAAATATATTTAAATAACTATTATAAATATATTAAATAAACTATTACTATTTCATAGAAGAGGAAATTAGACTAGGATGTTTAAGAAATTGCCTAAGATCACTCAGCTTGTATAGAAAAACCAAGTTAGCGGAGCCAGCCCAGTGGCATAGTGGTTAAGTCATGCGCTCCGGTTCAGCAGCCCAGGGTTTGCTGGTTCAGATCCCAGGCATGGACCTACACACCACTCATCAAGCCATGATGTGGCAGCATCCCATATACAAAATAGAGGAAGATTGGCACAGATGTTACCTCAGCGACAATCTTCCTCAAGCAAAAAGAGGAAGATTGGCTACAGATGTTTACTCAGGTCCAATCTTCCTCACCAAAAAAAAAAAAAAAGAGAGAGAGAAAGAGAGAAAAGGAAAACCAAATTAGAATTCTTTACTCCAGGGGGGCGGAGTCAAGATGGCGGCGTAGGCAGACTCTGAACTCACCTCCTCCCGTGGACACAGCCAATTTACAACTACTAGTGGAAAAATTACCCCTGAGACAGAACTGAAAACTGGATAAGAGGAACTCCTGCAACAACGGACAATCCTAACTGGGGTAGAAGAGGCAGAGACTCCCTTCCGGAGAGGAAAAACGCCGCCTTCACAAGCCACCAGCTTCACGGCCGCCGGGAGCAGCTCACAGGTACACACCCTCCCTGGAGGCGCGGGGTCCTGAGCCGGGGAGCGCCCCCGCTGTGGGCATTTTGTGGACCCAGCACAATTGAGACCAGCGGCATAATATCTGACTTTGCCTGCTACTAAAGCATTGGGGAGCACCCCCAGAAAACCCGGTTCACAAAGAAACTAAAACTGGCTCTTAAAGGGCCCGCGCACAAACTCACCCGTTCCAGAAAGCATCCTAAAATCACCAGAAAGAAAGGTGCACAGTGCTTCGGTGACAAGAGACTCACCTAATAGGCCCTGAGTGCATCTCGGTGAGGGGTGAGACCTCTCCAGGGACTGAGACATTGGCGGCAGCCATTGTTGTGGCCTGGTGTGAGCGTGCTGACACAGACGCCATTGGAGTTTTCCCTGAGACCTGCTAGCCCAGGGTCTGCTCCACCTGCTAGAGCACCGATTTAATCCAGCTTAGCCAGGGCAGGCAGCCCACCCTAGAGACTGGCCCCACCCAACAACAAGCCCTCAGGCAACGTGTGGGCCTGCATAGATTGGTGACTGGACTCTCTGCAGCCTGGCAACTGAGCCGACTTGAGCGGGGCAGGGTGTGCATAAGGAGCGGGTGGAGAGTGTGGGGTGGTGGCGGAGTGTGTGGGGCTCCCGCCGTGGAGAGACTGGGTCCGCTTGGGGAGGTCGGGGCGCTCACACAGGGCAGGACTGTGTTGACTGTGTGTGTGGACCTGTGGGCAACAGGGCTTGTCAGCTGCAGAAGACTTGTGCTTCTCAAAGACCCACATAGGAGGTTTGCTCCACCTTCCAAAGCCTGAAACAATTGGGTGCTCCTGTGCCTGAGGCCAGCCCCACCCAGCTGCAATCCTCAGAGAGCTGACAAGAGACCTAATAGGCTAGAGGTTTACAGCAATTCTAAGGCCCTGAGCCTAACAACCTGCCACACTGGGGGCCTACTAACTTAAAAGAAATACTGCAACACAAATGTGGTATTAGAACTTACAGCCAACTGTGCTGGGGCTCCCCACACCTGATAAAGAGACTGAAGGGCCCACAACAACTACAAGCAGCTGAGCATTACAACAGCTGGCCAGGAGCATAACTCAGCCTGCCTGGGCGCCTATAGGGAGAGCTAACAGGCCACAATAGAAGGACACACGTAGGCCACATAGGGGCCACCCCTGGAACATTGAGAACTGAGGGAAGCACACTGGAAGCCTCCTAAGGCATCACTTACATAAGGTCACCTATCCAAGAGCAGGAGACATAGCTGACCTACCTAATACGTAGACACAAGCACAGGGAAAGAGGCAAAATGAGGAGGCAAAAGAATACATTCCAAGTAAGGGAACAGGACAAAACCCCAGAAAAGGAACTAAGTGAAACAGAAATGAGCAACCTACCTGACAGAGAGTTCAAACTAAGAGTGTTAAGGATGCTCACTGATCTGGGGAAAAGAATAGATGAACTCAGTGAGAATGTCAACAAAGAAATGGAAGATATAAAAAAGAACCAATCAGAAATGAAGAATACAATACTGGAAATGAAAAATTCATTAGAGGGACTCAAAAGCAGAGTAGAGGATACAGAAGAACGGATCAGTGAGCTGGAAGAAAGACTAGAAGAAATTACCCAAGGTGAACAGGTAAAAGAGAAAAGAATTAAAAAGAGTGAGGACAGTCTAAGGGACCTCTGGGACAACATCAAGCGCACTAACATCCGTGTTATAGGTGTCCCGGAAGGAGAAGAGCGAGACAAGGGGCAGAGAATCTATTTCAAGAAATAATAGATGAAAACTTCCCTAACCTAAGGAAGGAAACAGACATCCAGGTACAGGAGGCACAGAGAGCCCCAAACAAGATAAACCCAAAGAGGCCCACACCAAGACACATCATAATCAAAATGTCCAGAATTAAAGATAAAGAGAGAATCCTAAAAGCCGCAAGAGAATGTCAAGTTACATACAAAGGAAACCCCATAAGGCTATCAGCTGACTTCTCAGCAGAAACCTTACAGGCTAGAAGAGAATGGCACGATATATTTAAAGTGCTAAAAGGAAAAAACTTACAGCCAAGAATACTCTACCCAGCAAGGTTATCGTTCAAAATGGAAGGAGAGATCAAAATTTTCCCAGACAAGCAAAAATTAAAGGAGTTTGTCACCAAGAAACCAGTGTTACAAGAAATGTTAAAGGGACTGATTTAAGGGGAAAAGAGAAGACCACAAATAGGAAAAATTATCTATTTCCACGATTAGAACGTAATGGATACAAATGCACAAAAAAGAGGTTAGATATGATATCAAAAACATAAAAGGAGGGAGGAGGGTAGTTAAAGAGTACAGCTTTCAGACAGAGGTCAAACTAAAGTGACCATCAATTCTGTATAGAAGAAGTAAGGAACAGAGAAGGACTACTAAAACACTGAAAAAAAAAAAAATTAAAAAATGGCAGTAAGTACATACTTATCAATAGCTACTTTAAACGTCAATGGACTAAATGCCCCAATTAAAAGGCATAGGGTGGCTGACTGGATAAAAAAACAAGACCCATATATATGCTGCATACAAGAGACACACTTCAGACCTAAAGACACTTACAAACTGAAAGTGAAGGGATGGAAAAAGATACTCCACGCAAATGGCAATGAAAAGAAATCTGGGGTAGCAGTACTCATATCAGACAAAATAGACTTTAAAACAAAAACTGTAAAAAGAGACAAAGAAGGGCATTACATAATGATCAAGGGAACAATCCAACAAGAGGATATAACACTTGTAAATATCTATGCACCCAATGTAGGTGCACCTAAATATATAAAGCAATTATTAACAGACATAAAAACAGAAATAGACAGTAACACAATAATAGTAGGGGACTTTAACACTCCACTTACACCAATGGATAGATCATCCAAACAGAAGATCAATAAGGAAACATTGGCCTTAAACGACACACTACAACAGATGGACCTAGTAGATATATACAGAGCATTCCATCCAAAAACCGAAGAATACACATTCTTTTCAAATGCACATGGAACATTCTCCAGGATTGATCACATATTAGGCCACAAAACAAGTCTCCATAAATTTAAGAAGATTGAAATAATACCAAGCATCTTTTCTGACCACAACGGTATGAAACTAGAAATCAACTATAGGAAGAAAATCAGAAAAGCCACAAATACATGGAGATTAAACAAAATGCTACTGAACAACGACTGGGTTAACGAAGAAATCAAAGAAGAAATCAAAAAATACCTGGAGACAAATGAAAATGAAAATACGACATGCCAGAATTTATGGGATACAGCAAAAGCGGTTCTAAGAGGGAAGTTTATAGCGATACAGGCCTATCTCAACAAACAAGAAAAATCTCAAATAAACAATCTAAAAATGCACCTAAAGGAACTGGAAAAAGAAGAACAAACAAAGCCCAAAATCAGTAGAAGAAGGGAAATAATAAAAATCAGAGCAGAAATAAATGAAATGGAGACTAAAAAAAACAATAGAAAAAATTAATAAAACCAAGAGCTGGTTCTTTGAAAAGATCAACAAAATAGACAAACCTTTAGCTAGACTCACCAAGAAAAAAGAGAGAAGGCACAAATAAGTAAAATCAGAAATGAAAGAGGAGAGGTTACAACAGACACCTCAGAAATACAAAAGATTATAAGAGAATACTATGAAAAACTATATGCCAACCAATTCGACAATCTGGAAGAAATGGATAAATTCTTAGAATCATACAACCTTCCAAAACTGGATCAAGAAGAAGTAGAGAATTTGAATAGACCAATCACCAGTAAGGAGATCGAAACAGTAATCAAAAACCTCCCCAAAAATAAAAGTCCAGGACCAGACGGCTTCCCTGGTGAATTCTACCAAACATTCAAAGAAGACTTAATACCTATCCTTCTCAAACTCTTCCAAAAAATTGAGGAGGGGGGGAAGCTCCCTAACTCATTCTACGAAGCTGACATTACCCTGATACCAAAACCAGACAAGGACAACACAAAAAAAGAAAATTACAGGCCAATATCACTGATGAACATCGATGCGAAAATCCTCAACAAAATACTAGCAAATCGCATACAACAGTACGTTAAAAAGATTATACACCATGATCAAGTGGGATTTATTCCAGGGATGCAGGGATGGTTTAACATTCGCAAATCAATCAACGTAATACACCACATTAATAAAATGAAGAACAAAAATCACATGATCATCTCAATAGATGCAGAGAAAGCATTTGACAAGATACAGCATCCATTTATGATAAAAACTCTGAATAAAATGGGTATAGAAGGAAAGTAGCTCAACATAATAAAGACCATATATGAGAAACCCACAGCTAATATCATCCTCAATGGTGAAAAACTGAAAGCCATCCCTCTAAGAACAGGAACCAGACAAGGATGCCCACTGTCACCACTCCTATTTAACATAGTATTGGAAGTCCTAGCCAGAGCAATCAGGCAAGAGAAAGAAATAAAAGGGATCCAAATTGGAAAGGAAGAAGTGAAACTGTCACTATTTGCAGATGACATGATTTTATATATAGAAGACCCTAAATAATCCACCAGAAAACTTTTAGAAGTAATAAACGAATATGGTAAAGTTGCAGGATACAAAATCAACATACAAAAATCAGTTGCATTTGTACACTAACAACGAAGTAGCAGAAAGAGAAATTAAGAATACCATCCCATTTACAATTGCAACAAAAAGAATAAAATACCTAGGAATAAACTTAACCAAAGAGGTGAAAGAGCTGTATATGGAAAACTATAAAACATTGCTGAAAGAAACTGAAGAAGACACAAAGAAATGGAAAGATATTCCGTGCTCTTGGATTGGAAGAATTAACATAGTTAAGATGTGCATACTTCCTAAAGCCATCTATAGATTCAATGCAATCCCTATCAAAGTTCCAACAACATTTTTCACAGAAATAGAACAAAGAGTCCTAAAATTCATATGGAACAACAAAAGACCCCGAATAGCTAAAGGAATCTTGAGAAAAAAGAACAAAGCTGGAGGTATCACACTCCCTGATTTCAAAATATACTACAAAGCTATAGTAACCAAAACAGCATGGTACTGGCACAAAAACAGACACACAGATCAGTGGAATAGAATCGAAAGCCCACAAATAAACCCACACATCTATGGACAGCTAATCTTTGACAAAGGAGCCAAGAACATACAATGGGGAAAAGAAAGTCTCTTCAACAAATGGTGTTGGGAAAACTGGATAGCCATATGCAAAAAAATGAAAGTAGATCCTTACCTTACACCATACACAAAAATTAACTCCAAATGGATTAAAGACTTGAATGTAAGACCTGAAACTGTGAAAGTTCTAGAAGAAAACATAGGCAGTACGCTCTTCGACATCGGTCTTAGCAACATCTTTTCAAACACCACATCTGACCGGGCAAGAGAAACAATAGAAAAAATAAACAAATGGGACTACATCAAACTAAAAAGCTTCTGCACAGCAAAGGAAACCATCAACAAAACGAAAAGACAACCTAACAATTGGGAGAAGATATTTGCAAACCATACATCTGATAAGGGCTTAATCTCCAAAATATATAAAGAACTCATGCATCTCAACAACAAAAAAACTACCAACCCAATTAAAAAATGGGCAAAAGACCTGAACAGACATTTCTCCAAAGAAGATATACAGATGGCCAACAGACGCATGAAAAGATGTTCAAAATCACTAACTATCAGGGAAACGCAAATCAAAATTACAATGAGATATCACCTCACGCCCGTCAGAATGGCTATAATTAACAAGACAGGAAACAACATGTGTTGGAGAGGATGTGGAGAGAAGGGAACTCTCATACACTGCTGGTGGGAGTGCAAACTGGTGCAGCCACTATGGAAAACAGTATGGAGATTCCTCAAAAAATCAAGGATAGAACTACCATATGATCCAGCTATTCCACTGTTGGGTATTTATCCAAAGAACTTGAAAACACCAATTTGCAAAGGTACATGCACCCCTGTGTTCATTGCAGCCTTATTCACAATAGCCAAGACTTGGAAGGAACCTAAGTGCCCATCAAGGGACGAATGGATAAAGAAGCTGTGGTATATATACACAATGGAATACTACTCAGCCATAAGAAACGATGAAATCCAGCCATTTGTGACAACATGGATGGACATTGAAGGTATAATGCAAAGTGAAATAAGTCAGAGGGAGAAGGCCAAATACCGTATGATTTCCTTCATTAAGTAGTAGATAATAACAACAATAAACAAACACATAGGGACAGAGATTGGATTGGTGGTTACCAGAGGGGAAGTGGGGAGGGAGGAGGGTGAAAGGGATAATTCGGTACATGTGTGTGGTGATGGGTTGTAATTAGTATTTTGGTGGTGAACATGATGTAGTCCATGCAGAAATAGAAGTACAATGATGTACACCTGAAATTTTTGCAATGTTATAAACCAATGTTACTGCAATAAACAAAAAATTAAAAATAAAATAAAAAATAGAATTCTTTACTCCAGATCCCAAGTGTACTCTTCTTTCCCCTATACCACAGCTTGGACTAATTACAGGAAAACATAGCCAACCATTTTATAGACATTTGTCCTAAACTTCTCCCTAGACAACATCATCCACACCTAGGGCTCAATTTCCATCTCTGTGCAAAGGACTTCCCAATGTATAGCTTTAGTCCTGATTTCTCTCCTGGACTTCACTAGTCTGTCTTCACCTGGAAGTCTGACCATCAACGCATAGTCACCAGTCAACCAACTTACAACCTTATCTTTGTGAAGTCATCATCCTTAAGCTTCTCCTCTCTTCCAATCAATGGATGCGTCAGAGTTCTTTACTTATGCCAAAGAAATCATCTTTGATGACTGTCTGCCCAAATTTGTGAGATCCTAAATACCAATCCTGCAACCCTATAATTGCCATATTCATCCTATCTTCTTCATCCCATTACTTTCTGTTTAAGTCTTCATTGCCTCTATGGGCACTGTTGCAATGGACCTCTAAGTCATCTCTCCCATTCTCAATCAATACTCCATTCTGTCAAAAGACCAGTCTTTCTAACCTAAGAGCTTGATGTGATCACATCACAGGAGTGTGAGAAAATCTTCACTGACTTTCCATTTTCTACAGAATAAAGCTCAGTAGTACAAGATTCTTGACAATCTGGTATCCTCAAACCATTTCACCTTCATCTTTGGAATGAATGCTAATCAGTAGTCCTGAAAGGATCTCTCCCTTCTCTTGCTTTTGGTAAGCAAAAATTAGTAGCAATTGGTTGCTGGGTTTGAATTTATTTTCTCATTTGATTGTCAAAACAACCTCATGATGTAGACCTTTCTGTATCCATCATCTAAAGGAAGTAAGCAAAGCACAGAGAGGTCAAATTCAGCTTTTCAAGGTCACACAGCTAAGAAATGGAAGAGTGGGAATTCAACCCTGAGTTCTTTGGTTGTAAAGCCTGTGAATTTCCACAGTATCACATCCCCACTCCTGTTGCAGAAATTACTAAATTGACCAGTATCGACATTGCAAATTTACTTTTCAAATTTCCACAAATTTTTCTTTTTCAACAGGAGTATACAGACCATTAGGTAGAATAATATGCTTTGCGATGTTAATTAAGAATCAGGCTGTTGTATATTTTATTTTATTGTGATGATGAGTGTTCAATGGGAAGGATAATACAGAGGATTTTTTGAATTAATATCCATTACCATCTGAACATTGGTCCTCACTTTCTTCACAAGCCTTTTTATTTGTCATGATATGTCTCTATTGCTTCTTCTTTTTTTTTTTTAACACTTTTATTTATTTATTTATTTATTTTAACATTTATTTTTTGTTTATTGCAGTAACATTGGTTTATAACATTGTAAAAATTTCAGGTGTACATCATTGTACTTCTATTTCTGCATAGATTACATCATGTACACCACCAAAATACTAATTACAACCCATCACCACACACATGTACCAAATTATCCCTTTCACCCTCCTCCCTCCCCCCTTCCCCTCTGGTAACCACCAATTCAATCTCTGTCCCTATGTGTTTGTTTATTGTTGTTATTATCTACTACTTAATGAAGGAAATCATACGGTATTTGACCTTCTCCCTCTGACTTATTTCACTTTGCATTATACCCTCAATGTCCATCCATGATGTCACAAATGGCTGGATTTCATCATTTCTTATGGCTGAGTAGTATTCCATTGTGTATATATACCACAGCTTCTTTATCCATTTGTCCCTTGATGGGCACTTAGGTTGCTTCCAAGTCTTGGCTATTGTGAATAACGCTGCAATGAACACAGGGCTGCATGTACCTTTGCAAATTGGTGTTTTCAAGTTCTTTGGATAAATACCCAACAACCAAAACAGCATGGTACTGGCACAAAAACAGACACACAGATCAATGGAATAGAATTGAAAGCCCAGAAATAAACCCACACATCTATGGACAGCTAATCTTTGACAAAGGAGCCAAGAACATACAATGGAGAAAAGAAAGTCTCTTCAACAAATGGTGTTGGGAAAACTGGATAGCCACATGCAAAAAAATGAAAGTAGACCCTTACCTTACACCATACACAAAAATTAACTCCAAATGGATTAAAGACTTGAATGTAAGACCTGAAACTATGAAACTTCTAGAAGAAAACATAGGCAGTACGCTCTTTGACATCGGTCTTAGAAACATCTTTTCAAACACCATGTCTGACCGGGCAAGAGAAACAATAGAAAAAATAAACAAATGGGACTACATCAAACTAAAAAGCTTCTGCACAGCAAAGGAAACCATCAAGAAAAAAAAAGGACAACCTAACAATTGGGAGAAGATATTTGCAAATCATACATCTGATAAGGGCTTAATCTCCAAAACATATAAAGAACTCATGCATCTCAACAACAAAAAAGCTAACAACCCAATTAAAAAATGGGCAAAAGACCTGAACAGACATTTCTCCAAAGAAGATATACAGATGGCCAACAGACACATGAAAAGATGTTCAAAATCACTAACTATCAGGGAAATGCAAATCACAACTACAATGAGATATCACCTCACGCCCGTCAGAATGGCTATAATTAACAAGACAGGAAACAACGTGTGTTGGAGAGGATGTGGAGAGAAGGGAACTCTCATACACTGCTGGTGGGAATGCAAACTGGTGCAGCCACTATGGAAAACAGTATGGAGATTTCTCAAAAAATCAAGGATAGAACTACCATATGATCCAGCTATTCTATTGCTTCTTCAATGTAGAGGCATTTTATGCGTTGACTTTAAAAGGCATTGATTAATTCCTATATGGACTATACCATTAACCTTGACTTCCAATATCTCCTTTTCATTGTATTTAAAAAGTAATAAGTAATGCTAACCCCATCCTGTTATTAAATTTATTAAAATAACCAGTTATAGAGTATAAAAGTAGACTAGTCATAGGCCATAAAACAATGAGAGATCCATGTATGTGGATCTCTAGTGTATGTGCTACTGAAGTTGACTCAAATTGGGCAGAGCAAACCATAATACTAATGCCTATGATCCTATCAAAAGCCTTAAGAGGTCATCACAAAGTGAAAGCACCATCACAAGCTTTTAGATATTTGTTGAAGTCAGTTGCAGAAAAGTACTCACATGGAGATAACAAACCCAAGGTCAGATAACAGAAAATTTTAAAAGGAATACAAACTTCACTTAGGAAGTCTCTGTATACAAATAGATGCTTGCGGGGCCGGAGGCATGGCGTAGTGGTTAAGTGCGAGCGCTCCGCTGCTGGCGGCAAGCGTTCAGATCCCTGGTGCGCATCGATGCACTGCTTGTCCAGCCATGCTGTGGCGGCGTCCCATATAAAGTAGAGGAAGATGGGCATGGATGTTAGCTCAGGGCCAGTCTTCCTCAGCAAAAAAGAGGAGGATTGGCATGGATGTTAGCTCAGGGCTGATCTTCCTCACACACACACAAAAAAATAGATGCTTGTGAGTCTTGGATACTTTCTACCTCCCCGTCCATAGATCAGATTCACCCTGCCCTTATGCAGGCTTGAAGGTGAAATCTCTGAATGAGGGTAGAATGAGCGAATGTGACTGGTTGGAATTAATAGTGGCCTTAAGTCTAATTACTGTGTTAGCTGTTACTTATGTATACTCCCCTTCTTCTTTCTATCACCTCCATTCTCTCACTCTTTTATTACTCTCTTAATGGCTATGGATCATTGCCTTCAATGATTATCACTGGCTAGTGATTAGTCAATCCATTAACCCCAGCCTAACTACTGTCTTGATGAGGTTGTCACCCTCTGGACAGACTAGATAAATCTTTGGTATGATTTTCTCACCAACTAAAGTTAGTCCCAGAACATCTTCTGTCTCTTTCTTCTACACCAGTGGGAAACTCTCTACCTGGGTCCAAGCCATCACAACAATTCTATTGATTCTGCTGACAACTCCATGGTAAAGAGCAAATAAGTTTTGCACACTGACCTTACATTTAGTCATCTGGTCCAGAGCAGATATACAAATATTATGAAAGCTACTGAGTGTACATTTTTTACTTCTTTGTATATTGTGGTTTACATAATAAGATATATTCATATATTTCAATATTTTATACCAATTTAGTGCGTTTGGTTGTTATAAATTCTCTAATACAGATACCACGTCTTTTCTTTCTAAGTACTAATGGTTTATTTCTACCCTTGAACTTAAGGAAACAGGTGTCAGGGAAAAGCACCATAGAAAAGGGTACTAGTAGTTTCACTGAAACACTGTGTAGCTTCTTTTAATTTACAAAATAATGTCAGCATCCTAAGACCAACAACATACCACTAAATTCTGATTTTTTTCCCAGACTGACACTCTTCCACATCATTTCTATTCAGGATATATTTGTGTAAACCTTTTACATTTGAACATAGACATACACATCACACACAAATATCTGCATGCACAAATATGTCCAAATATGTATAACCGAGCCACACATTTACAGAATATGTGACTATTTCCATTAAATTCAACTATACTGAAAAAGAGGTTGTATTAGTTTGCTAAGGCTACCATAACAAAATACCACAGGTTGGGTGGTTTAAACAACAGAAATTTATTTACTCACAGTTCTGGAGGCTAGAAGTCTAAGATTAAGGTGTTGGCAGGTTTGATTTCTTCTAGGGCCTTTCCTTGACTTGCAAACAGCCACCTTCTTACTATGTCCTTTCCTCTGTGTGTGAGCATCCCTCGTGTATCTATGTGTGTCCAAATTTCCTCTTCTTCTAATGACACAACTCAGAATGTATGAGGGCCCAAACTAACAACCTCATATTAACTTAATCACCTCTTTAAAGGCCATATTTCCATGTACAGACACATTTTGACACAATGTGTCTAGGGACACAATTCAGCCTAAAACAGAGGTTAATTATGAATTAGCTAAAACATCTACTAGAGTTATTACATTTGTGTATTACATGTATACAATTTTAAATACTCAACTGTACACTAACTTCACGGTTAAAGTTATACTGACACTCTACACCTCAAAACAAAGCTTAAAAATTTGTCATCATGAGACCTATATGTATAAGATTTCAGATATGCTTATGTAAGATATATCTATATCATCTTAGATTTTTGATGGTTAGTCAAGGAAGAGACTTAGGAAATCACACATCGCATTTAAAATGAGTGTCTTCCTGCATTATCCCAATGTTCTAGTGTATGCTCACCACTAAACATCCCTTAGATAAATGTTTATTGATGTATTTGCTACTAGGGATTAAAAGACCACAAAGAAGTTTCCTAATCAGCAATTTCTTCACTGCCACTATCACCTCTTTGTTGCATAAACTATGAATGATAGGATTCAACATGGGGGTTAATCCAGCATATACAAAAGCCATAAATTTATCTATTTCCTGTGAATCTACAGCCAAGGGCTTCAGGTACATAGAGAGAGCTGTCCCGTAGAACAAAACCACCACAGTCAGGAGAGCTGCACACGTTGAAAAGGCTTTGCTTCCACCATCTACTGAGCTGATTCTTAGGATGTTGGAGAGGATGAACGCAGGAGAGATACAAATGAGGAGCATCAGCATAGGAAGAGGAAGTACGCTGATCACCAGTATGATTAACTGAACCTTGGAAGTGTCTACACAAACTAGTTTCAAGACAGCCAAAATTTCACAAGTGAAGTGATTGATGATGCTATTTCCACAGACAGACTGATGCAGCACAGACATGGTTTCCACCAGGGCAGTGAGGCAGCCTGTCACCCAGGAGCCAGCTGCAATCTGCACACAAACCCTCTTATTCATGATGATGGAGTATCTCAGGGGTTTGCAGATGGCTACATACCGGTCATATGCCATCATGGACAGGAGCACACACTCAGTGGAGCCCATGGCAAGAGAGAAGTACATCTGAGTGGCACACCCTGAGAATGAGATGGTGTTTCTCCCCGAAACAAAGTTTGCCAGCATTGGAGTGAGTGTGGAAGAAGTGTACCAGAAGTCGAGAAAGGAGAGTTTGGTGAGGAAGAAGTACATGGGTGTGTGTAGGCGGGAATCCAGGATGGTGATGGAGATCAGAATCATATTACCCAGCAAGGTAATCAGGTACATCAGCAGGCACAGCACAGACACAGTGATTTCAACTTTGGGGTAGTGAGTAAATCCCAGAAAAATAAACTTTGAAGTGACTGTCAGGATTGCTGTGACTATTTTATTCCTTCTTGTTCATCTGTAGTAGTGAATGAAATTACACACTGAAGATATTTAAAATTTTAAACTCTACCAACTTTCAAGAGTTTTTTGTTAGGGATTCTTTAAAAGGGTCATTATTCTGGCAATACCATATTAATTATTCAATTGTGCATCCAACATTTATTGAATACACTATAAGTGACTGAAGATCTGAAACTGAATTACATAAAGCAGCTCCCAGGCAACTCACAATAAGATACAAGACCCAGTCAAGTAAACAAGCAATTATAATAACACAGTATAAGTATGCTCCAGGGTACTAGGCAAACACAGTAAGAATTCTAATTCTGTGTTGTGTCATTGCTTAGTGAGACACTTTAAGACTTGGCTCAATAAAAAAATGCATTGGACGTAGCCAAGTTAAGGATCAGGGGAGGTTTGCTGGGCAAAAAAAAATTTTCTGTAGAAGTTGCAATGAGAAAGGATTTGGTTGCACTTCTTGAAGCTGCAAATTATGTAAGATAACAGATGGATACGCTGCACACTAAGGAATAGAAACAGAAGATGGACAAGAGTCCAGTCGCTACAACACTACCTGATTTCTGTCTCCAAGAAGGCATTTTTGTATATGGAAAAATCTTGAACTCATACTTTCTTAGAAAGAAAATCATTTTTAAAACTAAGTATTTTATACTGCAAATCAAATTGCTTGCAGTATATCTCACAATTGATCACATATGGAGACATGTTTAAAAATCACTGTCCTATGAGATAGAATTCAAATGAAATCAATCAGATACACAAGCCTACCATTCTCATCATTGCTTACTTCTCCATCCTCATCTCCCAACATTTCACCTCCACACTCTGGTATGTAACGACAAACAGCGTATGGTTCCTCATACTACAATCCTTCTATCTTTGCTTCCTTATCATTTAAAACAGGGTAAGTTGAGGAAACAAAGTTTGTTAGTCTTAGTCTGCTTCCCACAAGAACTAAGCTACAAGCAATAATGGTTCCATTATAATTGGGTTTTGGTTCCTTGAGGAAATGCTACTGGGATGCATAGTAGGCTCAATGGTAAATCCAGCTGGCCTCAGTGAGAACTGTGTTTGAATAAGGACTTATTTTATATTTTTATGTCTTTAATCTACAACTTGTCTACCTGGAGTGCCCTTTCTTCCAAGCTCCAATCCTGTCTTTCTTGAATGTTTTATCCAATCATCAGAACTGTATGACATAGCCTTAAGTACAGATTCATTCTTCGTACATACTTATGTTACTCAAGTATATCACACTGAACTACAGCCATATGTGCATCTGCCTATTAACATGGACTGTGTGCTTCTCACAAGCTTGTTCCCTACAATACTAGCAAAGAAATAACTTACTTTTATGATTTTTAATAACACATTGCTGCCTTGAACATGGTAAGTTTTTGATACATGTTAAAAATAAGTACATTTTCACTATAATTCTCTGTGTCAACATAAAAGCCTAAAGACTTCTCGACCTGTCATTTACATCTGCAACCTTATCTGTGACATTAAAGAGTTTAGCTGATTATGAAACAAAGATGATGAGCTCTTAGCTTTAAATATTTGATGTAGAGCAAGAGGGGGAAAAAATGACAAATTGTACTCTGAGAAGAGGTACAAATGGCTCGCAAACAATCCTCCTCTCTAGGGAATTAGAGCACTGTCCTCAGAGTGTGAGATCTGGACTCTAAATCCAACCATGCTACTTACCTGTATGCAAAATTAGGCAAATCACTTGGCCTCTTTGAAACTTGGTTGTTTAGTCTATACAAGGAGGATGATAATTCCTATCTTGTGCACATCTCAGGGATCTAGATTCACTTGTTTTAAATTCTTCCTCCACCACCTCAATTCCATGGCTCTCTAATATTTCAGAGAATCACAAAGCATTTGTGATTTCATGGTCTCCCTGCTTTCCAGAACCATAATTGCCTTATGCTGCTTCAGTCGCCCACACTGACTCAGATAACAAACTTCACACCTTCTTCATAATCCATTAAAATTTCAACTCCCAATCCATGGGGCAATGTGAAACGCTTTACTGATTATTTTCAGAAAGGTGAAAGTTAGACATTTCTGGTCCTCGAAGTCCATTTTGGTCAGAACACATGACCACTCCCACTGAGGGTTTCACTAGCGGTCTTTCCCACCCCGCACCAGTTTTCTTGCTCTAGCGCTGGCTCCTCTCTTGCTCTCCCATTTTTCTTCCCTCTTCACCACACTCTTGTCCTTCCTTTCAGAAAAAAAACAATGGAGTCCTCTCCTTTTCTCATGCAGACTGAGTCCTCATCATTCCCGTACCCTTGTCTTACATCTTACATCTTATTATCCCAAGTCATTTTATGTAGATACGTACTCTTTTTCTAAAATAATTTCTGATTCCACTGTTAAGGTAATTAAATGTTTTCCAGAACATTCCACTCCTTCTTTCCTATAATATCAGAGCCAGTACAAATTCAGAGAACTTCTGATCCAACCTTCTCATTTTAATGTTGAGAGATGCTTGGTGAGACTTATGACTTGTCTGAGGGAGATGAGAAAGTCTGGAATTTATAGCCTAAAGTTGTATCCCATATTCTGGACTCATTTCTTCAATTCAATATTTTTCCTACCAACTATTACTTCTTTTTAATGGAAATATCTCTATTCTGGTTTCCTAACCTTGCTGAGACCCATCAATAAACTTTCTAAGTCTGAGAATACAGAAAGAGACGAATAATGTCTGCTCCCATTTCCTCAGCACATTTGATGAGCATATTCTTTCTTGATTAATGTATGCTTCTATATTTAGAGTTAAAGTTGATCTTTAGCACAGTCTTTCTTGTGAATCTGGTGCAGTGCTCAGAATAGTGAAAGATTCTGAACTGTGTAATTACGATAATATTCCATGAAAACTATATTAAAGTCAGTTGTAGAGGTATTTGATTCAGAAGATTGCAATGAAAAAGGATATGGATGTTCTTGGTTTGTAAAAATTTAATCCACATCTTGCCTGATTCACAATGTCTCAACATACATAGCTCCTATTAATTAAAAATTTTAAAATAATTTCCTAGGAGAAATCATGACATGAAGATTTATTCTGCCGAAATAACCAGCTATGATCAGCTCCAAAAAATTTCCCAAGGGTTATCCCTGGAACTAAGACTACTAAAGTCTTCTGTTGCTGTTAGGGACCTTCCAACTCCCTTAACAATTTAATGTTGTGATTCTGAAACATAAAGAAGTTAAGAAATTTCCAGTTCTCACGGGTGTGATTGTCCAAGTTACATTAACTAATGCAGGACAAAAAAAGTAGGTAAAAAGTTTTAAATTATTTCAAGTCATTTAGTCCAGTAAAGACTGATTCTTGAGCAGCATTTCTGCAAGCAGAACTGGAGGAGACAATTTGCCTATTCCATTCCTTCTGTAGATTGCCCTCGAATTGCACAGCAAATATTGCAATTAACAGAACTGTAGAAATGCCTTCCCATATGGCCTCTGAGCTTGTAAAGTGACCTATTTATTTTCAGAAATCTCTCCCAATATCTGAGTTATCTGAGTAATAGAAGACAAAACATCTTTACTGAGCTTTTAAATGGCCACAAAGTGAAGAGAGAGGACTGATCAATCAGATAATTTATGACTATCAGAAACCCCTTGAATAGACTAAGTTCCTAGCACAATATTTGTGTTTTTATAAAGATTATATAATAATCCCTATAAATATATAATTATATATATATAATTATATTTGTATATAATAATTATTATATAAAGATTATATAATAATCCCTACATATATATATGTATATATAATACATAATAATTATGTATATAATAATACATCAGAATGAGTACTGAACTTCAAATAAAAGAGTTGTGGATTGAACCTCAGCTCAACTATTGATTAGCCAAGTGATCTTATACAGTCATGGTATGTTAACTGCATTAATGACCTCAATTCTTCACTGCTTCCCAGGCCCACCTACTCTGATTTTGGCCCTAGGCATTGACTTGATTTGGTCAATGGGCATTAGCAAATATAATGCAAGCAGAGACTTGTAAAGCACTTACACAATTAGGTTAGTCCTCTCTCTTCCATCTCTGCTATTATCACGAGAACACGTCCTAGTTAGCCAACTAGAGGATGAAATGCACATTAAGCAGATCTGAGGTGTCCCAGTTGCCACAGGTGAGGCCACCCTAGGTGAGCCAGCAGTCAGTCAATCCCCAACAAATGAGTGAGCCCAGAAACAATCAATAAGCCAACTCACAGCTGATTTGAGATGCAAAGATAATCTAGTTGAGATCACCTGGCTCCAGCCCAGATAAGCTGTGTCTTGTAAACTTAAATAAATGTTCATTTTGGTATGCCACTGAGATTTTATGATTGTTTATTCTGCTGCATCATGGTAGCAATGTAAGACTGAGGTAGCAATAGATGCTTTCATTACCTGTCCAACGTTCACTCACTTAGGCCTTTACCCTTCTTAAAAGAATCACAGTTTTATTCATTTGTCTATCCCATTTTTATCCATAGAATATCCTGAGTAGTCCAAGCTTCCTGCCTTACTTTCTAGAAGCCTTACATTTTTACCTTTCATATTGAGACATGGAATTAATACAATCTACCTGGAATTAGTTTTTGTGTACTGTATGAGGCAATGTTCAAGATTTATTTTTTACTCTGTGTATACTATTTGACTCAACATGATTTATTGAAAAGATCCTTTCCCCACTGCACTGCAGGGTCACTTTTAACGTAAACTAATTGTTGATATATGTGTGGATCTGTTTTGGGCCACTTGTTCTGTTCCACTGGTCTAGTTTTCTATCCTTGCACCAATACTACATTGTCTTATTAACTATAGTTCTATAGGTCTTGATTTCTGGTCCTCTAAATCTTTCTTCTTTCTGGTGGTTTGGCTGGTTTGGCATTCATATATTTTAGCATCTTCTTATAATTTTTTACAATATACCAGTTGGAATTTTGTTTGGGATTGCCTTGAACCTACATCTCAATTTAGAGAGAATTGACGTCTTTATATTATGGAATCTTTAATCCATTAGGAAGATATAGCCTTCCATTTATTTAGGTCTTCTTTAATTTCTCTCAATAATATTGATTGTTTTTTCTTGTATAAATGTCTTGCACATATTATATGAGATTTATTCATATATTTTTTTGTTTTTGATGCCATTATAAATTGTGCTTTAAATTCCATTTTCTACTTTTTTGCTCTTGGTATGTAATGATTTTTCTATGCTAAAATTGTTTTCAGCAATCTTGCTAAAGTCACTTCTTAATTCCGATAATTTGTAGACCATTTCAGTTTTCTCTGTACACATAGTGTCATTTGTGTAAATAATTTCAGAATTTTTCTATGCTCATTTATGTTGTTTGGCATTACTTGGTACTCATTATGAAGTCCAGTATAATATTGAATATAAGTGAAGACAGCATGCATTCTAGTCATCTTTTACTTCATTTATTATAAATACCTATGGGTTTTTATGTAGCACTTTACTCTTTGTTTTCTATTAGTTCCAAATGTTCTCTGTTATCTTTTTTCTCTCCGTTATTGCTTTCTTTGGAGCAATTTGTCATTTCCACTTCATTTATTTATTTTTTTATTTTTATTTTTTTTTACTTTTTGGAAGGGATGCCAACCATAGAGATAAAAATATATATCCCTGACTTATAACGTTGTAATATATATATAGATTGATACTTTTATCACTTTCTAGAAAATACTAAACCTTTAACTCCACTTAACTACTCCTAGTTTTTGTTATTGCTATTACAAGTTTTAATTCTATGTATAACTTAGAAGCTGAAAACATGATTGTTTGTTATGCTTGATATTCATTTAGCTTGACCCCTATATTCACATCCCCATGTTTATTATTCCTTACTATTTGTTTCTGGGTTGATTTTCTTTCCTCCTGAATATTTCCCCTTTTAGGATATCTTTCAATGCAAATCTGCTGGAGATGAATGGTATCTGTGTGTGTATGTGTGTGGAGGGGGATTTGGAAGAAGCGGTCTGGAAACGTTTTCACTTATGAAGGATACTTTCACTGAGTATATAATTATTGGTGCATAATTATTTTCTTTCAAAGCTTTAAAAAGCTGTTCTTTATACTCTAGTATTCACCGTTTCTTCTAAGTAGTCACCTCTAAGTTTGTTGCTGCCTCTTTGAGGAAATGGCTTTGTTTTTTCCTTTAGCTGTTTTTTATATTTATGTTTATTGTTGGTTTCTGAAATTTTACCACGAGGTTAATAAACATGGCTCTGTTTTCACTTACCTTCCTTGGCGTAGTTTGATTTTTATCTCAAAAGCACTGCGGAACTGCTGAAACCTCACCTAACATGTTTAATCCTTTCTTGTTCAATTTCCAGGCCTCCTACTCTGAGCAGCCTAAGAATCAGCAAATGCCTCATGTGCAGATCCAATGATAACTGTTGGGATCACTTATCTGTACCTCCTTTCAATTCAAGTCCTTGGCCTCCCTTCATTTCAGAATGCGATGTCTCAGCATGCCCAAAGTCCAAATTTTTTCTTCAGACTCAAAGACACTTTGACCCCCACCCCCACTAATTGACCAAAAGTGTTTGGGATGGGAGGCCTGCCCCCAGAACAGGCCATCACCATAGATATGTCCAGGTATCTGGGAGGGTCCCTGCTAAGCCCATTCTTAGTTCTGGTTACCTTTTGTAAGCGACATTTCCATTTGTAAGGGAAGTCTCCATTTGTAAAGGTATCTTCTTCCCTGTACCAGGAAGAAGGGGGGAATGGCCTTACCTAGAAACTTATCAGAATGGAAGGCGAGGACTTAAATCTGCATGATAAACTTACTCACTGTTAACTGTGCTGTTTAGGCAATATGCTATCTGACTCCCACTAGGTTCCTATAGATAACATCTCCCTTGAGCCTGGGTCACCATGGTAATGGGTGTTTGAGCTATTTTTTCAGGAATTGGAACCCTTGTTCACTTCATGTCAGTTGAGACCACCAACCTATCAACTGGGCCCACACAGACATGTGTCTGATAAGTGACCTTTTGACGTCAAGAGGTTAAAACTCCACCCTCAGGGCAGGATACATGTTCACAGAATAACGCTGCCATTCTGTGAACATGTATCCCACGACGAGACATGAAGCCTGACTATGACTGCGCAGATCATCAATTACCTCATCTCTTCTCACCTCCAATCATTTCAGACCACCTTGTCCCCTACCCCATAAATATCCTTGAGTCCCTATTTTCCGGGAAGCAGATTTGAGATTCATTCTCCCGTTTCCTCACTTGGCTGCCTTGTGATTAATAAACCCTCTCTCTGCTGCAAACTCAGGAGCTGAGAAAAATAAGATAAAATGAGAGAATTTTAATTGAAAGTTTTATTATTGCCTAACAGAGAAAATAAAAATACATAAAAAATACCTGGTCACTATCTGATATCTAATAAATGTAAAGAAAATTATAAATTTCAAAGTAAATTGTGGAAAACATCATACATAGAGTATCTGGGCAGATCTGATCTGGCCAATAGATCTGTAACGTGACCAATTCTGAGACGGAATTACCTGTGTCATGGTGATGGAGGTCCAAGACCTCAGTAGACAGCTTCACATATTTTAGCACAGACCAAGGTCAATTGTCCTAAAGATTGTATGTCCCAAACTACTTTCTGCCTGGGGTCCAGTTAATTGGCCCTCACATATCATAGAGCTTGTTTAAAAACTTAAGGTGAAAAAAATGTACCTGAGGAGAAAATCCTTTATTTCCAGAGAAGATGAGAAACTGCTCTGATCTACACTAATTGAGTCAGTGTTATTCAAGATAGGCTGACATCCCTTCTAACTGGATCCAAACATCCAAAAGTGAGCAGACCTATACTCCTCAGTAAGTGTAGCTCTATTATTTTATTAAATTCTACCAAAATTTAACAGTAGCTAAATGCTTGAAAAATTTTATGCTTCAGACCAATATTTTCCATGGGTATCAGGCAGGTTGCAGACATAAATATACATCTGCCCACAGAAGAATTCAGCAAGAAAAACTATTAGTTTACTTGTAGCCTTAGTTGATCTTTCTTCGGTATTCATTCTCTATGCAGGGCATGGTTTCCCCAGACCCTCAGGGTAACTTTAAAAAGGCAGTTAATAGCCCATTCATAGAAACTTGAGAAACTTGTTATCCTACAGAAGTCAAGATATTTCATGGATGTGATGACTCAAGGTCATACTAAATAAGTACATTTTGTCCCAGGTTTATATAGATCCCAGAAACTCTATTCCTCAATCTAGTGGAGAGTGGAAAGTGTGGCTTTTAATGTAAGACTTTTCAGAGTCATGGCAAACACATCTTGACAGTTTCAATCTACCTCAGAATTTATGGAATCACAAATGACATCTCATTTTTGAAGATTCCGTGTTATTTAGCTTTTTAAATAATAGGGAAGTATATCATGGTTTTAAAAGGCCATTAGCAAGAAGAAGATCAAGGATATCTTATAAAGGAATATCTTTAAACAATGAGACATGGAAATAGATAGAATAAAAGAAAATCTATGTGCAAATGTATGACCATCAGGCAATTTTACCTTAACAGAACTGTTGAATCCCTAGCAAAGATGGTGAATAGCAAAATATTTGAAATTGTTCCAATTTGCCTGTACATATTACTCCATTACATTTTAATATTTAATGTTAAAGATGAGTAATAGGCCAAGGTTTACAAACTCAAAGTAGATTTCCTATTATATCCTCCTCAAGTCAGAAGAGGCAGAGCCAATAAGAGTTATCTTCTGATGAAAAAGCTAACATGTTCCAGTGGGAAAACACAGATTTGCTTTGTTTTGGACCCACATTCTTTTACTCGTTATTTAATGATTGTACGTTATTTTAGAAGAGATGGTTGCCAATTCCTCCATAACAAAAAAGAATAGGACGGACAATTTTTTTATAAACCTATGATACAGTTTTATTATCCTAACAAGGAGCTACCAGAATTAATAACCATTCTAGTGAATTATTGCTTGAAAGAGAGTCCACAGATCCACCTAAAGTTATTATTATGGGTGGGCATTACATAAATTTCAGTGGCAATTTAAAATCTAATTTGTAGCATGTTTTTTAAGGGAGTATCTCCAAACTTGATGAAAGACCCACTCACTTAATTTGAAGAGTCTCTGGGAGTATCTCACATGTGCTGAATATTGTGTGTTCATTCTGTCCCCCTCAGGACACTGCCATCACAATGTTATGGTCTGCTATTCCTATCACTTCCCTGGAATCTGATGCTCTTTCTGCCGCTAATCATCCCTCCTGTTTAGGGTGACCATACGTTAGATCATCCAAACTAGGACACTTTTGACAATGAAAGGGAGAACTCTCACTAATTACACCAGGGCAACTGATGTTAACTAGACTAGTTCTGAGGAAATAAAGACAAATGGTTACCATTCCAAGGTTGTTTCCATTAGAGCTATAATGGTCCAAAGCCACAAGATGTTTTACAAAAAATGTAGGCATTATACTTTGTTACCAGCACCCCAAAACTGTACTGTTGGTGCCCTGGCTGACAGCAACTACTTAATCATCGTCCTGCACCAGATCACTTCCAGGGACCAGACCTAAGTTCAGGGAGTCAGGCTGAGAAAACAATCTCTGGACAGATATCACACTTTCCTGGGACTCAGGGTGATAGCAAACTTAAGACATAATTCTAATCAGAGGCACAGTGAACCTTGTTAACATAACAGGAGACCAGGGGCTAAGGAGAGACTTGGGTCATAAAGAATCTTCATGAAAACTTATGGTGGAGGTTAGGAACAGTGAGATCTAATGTCTAATTAGGGATTTCTTTTTTTCCTTTTCTGCATTGTTATTCCCTTACATATATCTTCCTGAAATCTTCCGTTAGTAAGTAGAAGCCCAGAGCTAGCTGTAGTTCAGCAATTGAAGGGAAGGTAAATCCATGCATGGGATGAAACAAACTGGACAAAGAACTGCATCAACATTGATGACTTAAAGAACAGGAAGAAATGACTAGAAATGAAGTCTAAATAGTGGTCTGGAACATGAGATGATCAGCTACAACCAGGAATCAAAAACTCCCATTCAGTCACCCTCCAGGTATTCTATCTCCCTCTGAATGGCACACGCTTCTCTCCTAAGAAAGTCAATTAAAGTTTTAAAATTGCTGGTCTCACTATTCCCTAAGTATTTTCCAAACAAGAACCACTCTACAATATGGTGGTTCCACTTTCTGGGCAGTTGTTGAATGTCCAGTACTGAATCCAACAAGGTCAGAAAACCATGAATCAGTGAAACAACTCTGATGCCATTTTTTTGAAATCTTATTTTGGATAAACTGAGTTCTAGCCAGCTTCTCATTGACCATTATGATGAAAGAAAGCAAGGCAATGCAAAAACACAAAAAATAACATATATGACCTTTCCATAAAAGAAATTCCCATAAACTCCACCTTGGGAATAAATATATTTGATGTAAAAGTAGGCTGTGAACCTGGACAAAACCTCTACTGTGGTTTGTCAATTAAATCTTTCATGACCTTCTTGGGTATGCCGACAGCTTCTGTTTTGAGACTAATTTTGGCTCAGTTTATCCAATCTAACAGTTTTGTACTGTATTCGAGAAACCATATCTTAAAACATTTTATCCTCCATATATTTTCAGAAAGCACACCAATCCAAGAGGAAGTCAGTTAGATCTTTTTTTTTTTTAAGTTATATATAGAATCTGGTGAAGATTAACTTGTGGTTCTTTCAATTCTTGGGGAACATTTTCAGAAAATGATTACTAACAGAGCTAAAAGATTGCTACAAAGAGACAGAGATAGAAGAAGTGGTGAAGCCGGGTGTCTGAGGGGTACTGTAGATATTAAACCAATTTGCTATTTTTCCTGTTTAACGTGAGGGGTGACTCAGGGGTCTCGAGGATTTCTGAGCTTGTTTTGCAGGAGAAAGAGACTGCCTTTGGGGAGGTTGTGATCACCAGATGTGGTGATCACTGGACGGATGGCCAGCTCTCAGCAGCTGTTGAAGCCCAGAAGTCAGATAGCCCAGAGGCTTATCAGGAGTGACCCCTTTGTTTCCCTGAAGCCCCTCCTGCCAAGTCCCTTAGCTCTATAAAACCCCTTTGCTTTCTGTTCTTGAGGAGGTGGATTTGAGCAAACCCAGGCTCCCACCTACTCCTTGTGGCCAATTCGAATAAACCTTTCTCAGCTCCAAACACCGATGTCTCAGTGTTTGGCTTGCTGGGCATCGGGCACACGAACTTGAGATTAACAGGTTGGGTATCAGAAGGGCAATGAAATAAAGGAGCCATTCAACTTCCCTTTGTGGTATGGTATTCTATATAACGCTCCCTGCTGCCTCATTTTTGAACTTTAAGAAGGAAAATGGATATCTACTTTACAGTTAAAAGTAAATACAAGAATAAAAAAATTTTCAAAGGATAAAATAGAAAACCAAGAAAATTTTAAAATCTAAATAAAAAATTTATAAATAATGTGGGATTTTAATTAGCACTAAAAAGCTAAAGTAATCAACCAGAAATAAAAGAATAGAACAAAGTAACCTAATATCTTAATGTTTTCTAAAATTCTAAAAGAAACATAAGCTAAACCACATAAAGTTTAAAATAAAAAAAATCTTAAGCTAATATGATAGCAGGTAAAGAAAAAAAAGAGACATAATATTAAAATAAACAAAATCTATCATGAAATTTTGAAGTGTAAAATTCAGATCAAGAAGAAACAAAATGATAATGGTAAATATTTTAAAAAGTTGAAGGTTACCATAACAGAGAAAGAAATATAAATCCCATATAAAAATCAAATTTAAAAACCATCTAATAGGTAGATCCAGCATTCCCTAATAACAGATTCCTCTTGGATCAGCAACAGACTTCATGGATGGAGAGCTAATGGGACAGAGGACAAAATTTTGCTCTACCCTTATCAGTGGTATTTGACTCAGAGGTTGTTTACATTTAATTTTCAAACAGATTTAAAAATCAATTATTTGGTTCCAAGTCCAAAGTAGTTAGATCCATGTTTCAGAAGGTCTTTGGAAAGAAGACTGCCAAAGTAGATATGTTGAAAGTAGAAAATAATAATGATTTAATGCCTCATAGGTAGAGATGAACAAAAAGTTATAAAAATGATACCATTCTAGAGCCAAAAAGTTTAATAGTATCTAACTACCTAGACAGAGGACAATTAGCATTACATATGTGAATAGACTCTAGGCAAACTAAATTATTTTAGTAATTACAGTATTGTAAATTCACTATTTAAATTGTTTTAAAAATCTGAAAGCAGGTTTCATTCTGTCTTGTAAAGAAAGTAAAGAAGTGTTAAATTAGTTTTGGAAATAATTTTATCAAAAACATTTTTTTAAAGGTTTTAATACTAGTGTAACTTTTCCTGTCTGGAAATCTCTCTTCCTATTACACTATCCCCCTACTTGCCCTCACAATCAAGCTCTTCAACAACGACAACAAACTACAATCATTGATTCCTAAAACACTGAAATTTTTTAATTTACTTTCATTATGCACGTACCAAAACAGAATATTTTGGAACTTGAGAGCTTTGAGGGACAAATTTGACACACCAGCAAGAACATATCTATTTGACTCTTTGGTTTCCCTAATTGATTTCCACATTGTGATTATAAACATTTCCTGTCCCTTTCCCATTTACTTGTTAAAAACTTTTCTTCTTACTAGATGTTTTACTGCTTCCTTCACATCCTTGTTCCTAAGACTGTAGATTAAAGGATTCACCATAGGAGTAATAATCCCATAGAACATGGATATAAGTTTGTCAGTAGCATCCTTGTCATCTGAACTAAGTGTCTCTTTCGACTTGGGCTTCATGTACATGAAGAGAATGGTTCCATAGAATATTATCACCACAGTCAGGTGGGCTGAGCAGGTAGAGAAGACTTTGCTTCTCCCCTCAGAAGAGTGAATTTTGAGAATGCTAACAATGATTAATGTGTAAGAGATAATGATTAATAACAGTGGTGTCAATATGAACAATGTTGTGGCCACAAGCATGATGAACTCATTTCTTGAGAGGTCAGCACAGGCCAATTTCATGACAGCCAGAATTTCACAGGAGAAATGATTGATGACGTTATTCCTACAGAAAGGCAACTGTACTACAAACACAGTTTGTACTGCAGAGTTGACAACTCCTATGATCCAAGACCCTGCTGCCATGGGCACATAGGAATCCTTACTCATGGTGACAGAATATCTCAGAGGGTTGCAGATAGCCACATACCGGTCAAAGGCCATCATGCCCAGGAGCACACACTCTGTTGTCCCCATGGCCAAGCCGAGGAACATCTGCACTGCACAGCCAGAGAAGGAGATGGTCTTTTTTTCCGAGAGAAAGCTCACCAGCGTGGAGGGCATGGAGGTGGTGGTGTAGCAGATGTCCAAGACGGAGAGGTTCCCCAGGAAGAAGTACATAGGGGTGTGAAGGTGGGAGTCCAAGATGCTGATTAAAATAAGGGTGCCATTGCCCAGAAGGATGACCACATACATTATTAAGATGAGCACAGAAAAGAGCAGCTCAAGCCTTGGGTAGCCGGAAAGCCCCTTCAGAAAAAATTCCACCAGAATGGTTTGGTTTTCCCGTTGCATTTTACTGTTTCTCTTTCACCTGTAAGACATCAGCGTATGTTAAAACAAAGTATGTATTCTACTATGATTACTTTCCACTGTGTGCTAATGCACAAGTACCATACACTCCCAGAGAAAAGAAATAACAAAAGAAAGGAACCAAGAAAGAAGGGAAGCAATAAAGAAAATGGATTGTAGAGGGGGAAGGTATGACTGGAGAGAGGGAAGGGAAGAGGAAACTGACAGGTTTTAAGCTACACATAACAGCCATGTAATTCATTTAATCTCATCCCAGTTCTAGGAGACAGGAATTATTCTCCACAGTTTACAGATAAGTACTTCAAAGCAGAAATCTTAAGGAACCTTGACTAAAGCCAGAGCTAAGATTCAAACCTAAGCCTTCCTTGCTGAAGCCTGAGCTTTTTCTCATATTTGTCATCACATATGTTAACCAGAGGTTATAATAAAAATGGGTATTGGATTATGTATAACTGATCAATAAACCATTTTTGTTGGCTACAGACCACCACACAACAGATCAACAATCTTGTCACTCCTTTAAATTATGCTGTGTTATGTTTATTATCGGTCTTGCCCAGTAGCATGTAAACTTTATATAGGCAGGTATCTTTTTCTTCTTTACTGCCACAGGCCCAATATCTAAAATAGAGAGGACGCAGAGATAGAGGTTCAAAAATATTTGTTGAGTAAATGAGTAAAATCAATGACAAAATAATGACTAACATTTCTTACTCTGTACCAATCCTTTACTGATTGTTTTTTTGGTGCATTACCTAATTTAGTCTGAAGAGCAACCCTATTAGGCAATTGCTGTTATTATTAGTGTCATCTTCCTCATCATATAGAGGAGGAAAATAAGGCACAGAAAAGTTAAGTAATGTGCTTAAGGCCAAGGTCACGTAGCTAAATAAGTGGTAGAGCCAAGACTTAAGCCCAAGATATATGGCTGCAGAGTACAAGCTCTTAATTGTTCATTTTGCAGAGAACTTGGCTCACAGGCTACAATACTTTGTCATCTAATTGACAGTACCAACATGTCAAAAGAAATATCAGACCAAAAAATCTGATCGGTCAGAAAGAAGCAAGATTTCTACATGGCGATTTGAGAGCAGTTGATTTTGATACTTTATATTTTGCTAGGAAATTATTCATAGAATGACAATAAATGTGTTGTCATGGAGCTGCATTTAATTCTTATAATTCTGTGGTCTCCCTTATATGAGTAGTTCTATCTCCTTTTTCATAACTATTCTTAACTGATTGTTTTTTCTTTATTAGTGTCACAAGAGGTGGTCCTGTATTATAGGTCTTCTCCCCCCCAAAAAAAGCATTTGAATAGATTATTCATTGCACATTTTTTAGTTTCTTTTATGAGAGTATTTGGTCCATTCACTTTAAAATATAATTATTAATGTACTTCAATTTTTCTTTCCATATATTTTATTTTTACTAAGACTTATTCTGCATTACTGCATTTTCTTTTTTCCCACTTCCTTGTTTTTGCTGGTTAAGTTGTCATTCACTATTTGTTTTCATTTACTTGAACACTTTACTCAGTTTTTCCATTTCAAAAGTGGTACCTTCTCTTTCTCTACTCTTATAACTTGACTTACAGGACCCAACCATTTGCTCATAAAGATTAACTATTTTTTCCACTAGAGTGCTGTCTAAACTCCCAAATTATCCCTCAAACACTAAGTGAAGGCAGAACTACAAGAATACTTTTATTCCTCCATCTTTAACACCATCCGCAAATTCCCACATGTTACTGAGATAATTCAGAAGTGTTGATAATTTCCGTACAATGTCTTTCTGAGAGTTCTTGTTTGGCCCTTACATTATACAAACTTGGACAGTCAGTCTTTATTTATTTATCCATCTATCTTCCTCTGTATATATCTACTCATTGATCACCATTGGTATCTCTCTCTTCTCATTCTCTTTTATTCTCTTGAGGACTTTATTTTACTTTATATTTGGTTTGGTTAGGGTATATTTGCAAAATTTTCCTCAGATGAGAATGTGACTAATATATTATCAGAAGTCTTATAGATCATCAAATATCTTCCTTTTAATTTATTTATATAAGTGCATGACTTTTGACCTACAAATTCTACATCTAACAATATACCCTAAGGAAATGATATACATAATTATATATAATATACAATATGTAGTTATATATTATATATAACAAATATATGTATAGTACATAGCTTATATAAGTATGTAAGTCAAAAATGTATAACAGTTATAAACACACAATGTATCCATGAATTGTGATTGTTACTATTAATTGACATTCTTCATTATATTTGGTACTTTAAAGTTTATACACATAAATATATGTATATATATCTTAGCTGAAAAGAGTGTTTAAAAAACTCAGGGACCAAAGTTCTAGAGAATTTCCAAACAGAGAAGTTTCCTAACACCTCTCACTGTGACCTTTCTTTAGGTAGCTATGCACTGATAGCTCACAAGGACAAGGCATGGTTTCCTCTCTAATGACCTTGCCTCCTAAGGATGAGGAGACATGCACTCCTATACATTCTCAGTGGACACACAAATTGGTACATCCTCTGTGGAGGACGATTTGGCAATGTTTTTCAAAATCACAAATGCATACATATAACTGACCACAGGTTTACTTCTAGGTAATTATCACACAGTTATGCTAGAACACCTTAAAGCGATTTACCTACAAATTGATTCATTGAAGTATTGTTTGTAATAGCAGAGGTGAAAACAAGTTAAACTTCCATGAGAAGGGGACATAGAAATAATGGAATACTATTCTGCTGTTAAAAAGAATAAGGGGCTTTTTGTGCATTGATATAGAAAGATCTTCAAGAAATATTCAGTTGAAAAGTAATGTTCAGGGCCGGCCCCGTGGCTTAGCGGTTAAGTGCGCGCACTCCACTACCGGCAGCCTGGGTTCAGATCCCGGGCGCGCACCGACGCACTGCTTGTCCGGCCACGCTGAGGCTGCGTCCCACATACAGCAACTAGAAGGATGTGCAGCTGTGACATACAACTATCTAGTGGGGCTTTGGGGGGGAAATAAATAAATAAATAAATAAAAAAAGAAAAGTAATGTTCAGAATGGATTATATGGCACACTAACATTTGTGTAAAGAAGATTATATATGTATGTGTGTGTATGGATATGTGTACACACCTTTTTGCTCCCAAGTAGAATATCTTTAGAAAAATAAACAAGAATAGTTTGTTATTTCCAAGAAAGGAAATGGATAACTAATTAACAGGAATGGAATATAGGCTGTTTACAGTATATCCTTAAGCACCTTTTAAAAATTTTGAACCTTGTGAATATGTTACCCATTCATAAAATAAATAACATTTAAGCTAAAGAGTTCTTGCCTGTGAGATTCACAACCTTTCTCCTTTCACTTTTCCAATGGAACACTACATGAAACCATCCACTGCCACAGGACACAACCACATATGTTTGAAACTTGTACTAACTTATTTGGTATCACACACTAAATGGGAATTGCTGAAGACTAGTGAGTACTTTAAATATAGTCACATTCTCAATTCTCAAGACACTTCACATGGTATCATTAGGATTTCCAGGCCCATGTCTATCTTCTGTCCCACTATCCAGCTGTAAGCTGTTCTTTGACCTGGTTAAGGGTCTATCCTTCTACACCATATCATTTCCTTTCCCTTAAATGTGTTACTGCTTTTATGAACTAGTAA
Source organism: Ceratotherium simum simum (assembly GCF_057802395.1). NCBI lineage: Eukaryota > Metazoa > Chordata > Mammalia > Perissodactyla > Rhinocerotidae > Ceratotherium > Ceratotherium simum. Next base: position 30,339,555 of record NC_141928.1, on the reverse strand, counting down.
AATTCCTAGAACAATATTACAAGTCAACAAATGTTAACTATTATTCTTGTTCCATTCTCAAGTCCAAAGAGCCTTCCCTCTTCAGAATCCCTTGTCCACCTAACTTTATGAGGTACTTTGCTCTAAATCTCAGATCCATCTTCTCAATTTCAGGACATAATTGGATCACTCCAAACCCAACCTGATTTCCCTATTCTAATCTTCTCCTTGGTGGCCTAGTGGTTAAGATTCGGCACAGGTTTGCTTCCCAGTCAGGGAACACCACCACCCACCTGTTGGTTGTAATACTGTGGTGGCTGAGTGTTGTTGTGATGCTGAAAGCTATGCCACCAGTATTTCAAATACCAGCAGGGTCACTCATGGTGGACAGGTTTCAGAAGAGCTCCCAGACTAAGACAGTCTTGGAAGCAGGAACTGACCGCCCACCTCTGAAAAAATTGACCATGAAAAACCTATGAAGAGCAGCAGAGCATTGTCTGATATAGTGCTAGAAGGTGAGAGGATGGCACAAACGACCAGGCAGGGTTCTGCTTTGTGGTACACAGGGTCACTAGGAGTAGGAATTCACTGGAGGGCACTAACGACAATAAAAACTCTTTCTATCTCCAGGTCTTAACATTCTGTAGCTTTACATAAAATTTGCATTTTATAGAATTTTTCAGATCTTCTAGGTTAGGGTGTAAACCACTTGAGATCCCAAAGGGCATTAGGTACATGTGAAGTTCATTGAATAAGGGAGGTTATACATACACCTGTAAAAACCAAACCATTGTTCCATGAGCTACCTCCATGCTACCCAATATTCTATCAATCATGTTCTATAATATAATCAAGACCACAGGACATGGCGGTAGGCTTCGTTCAAATGTCATCTCTGTCCCTTATTAACTAGGTGGCCTGGGCATGTTCCTGATCATCACCTTCCCCACCTATAGAATGAAGATAAAGATGCACCTATACCATACCTTTGTTGATAAGATTAAATGAGATGGTGTATGTGATTCAATTAACACAATAACGGTTCCCATTGTTAGTAGTTTCCTTTATGCCCTCTTTTATGCTTCTTCCTTCTGTTAAGAGTCTTTTGACATTTCTGAACCAGTCATGATTGTCTTTCCATGAGGTGAAGTACATGTAGCTTAAAAGCTTAATCAGATCACACACAGTGTTCTGATAAATGGAATTATTTTCATGTTACATGCAAATCCTAATACATTTTCTCACACTCACTCCAATCCTTTGGATGCCAGAAAATTAGGTGGCAAAAAGGAAAATCTCCCAAAAGATTCAATTCACTACATTTAAAATTAGGGTTTTAGAAAGGTGTCAGCATTACTTTGTCTTAAAATACATGGCTACCTTTTTTTTGACTAAGGGTATTTTAACATTTTTAGCAAGCCTTTTAACATGAAAAAGAAAATGAAAAGTCACTCACTTTTACAGTTATAATCTAATATTAGGAAAGCAAATATTCAAAATAGTCACCCATTTTGCATGCAAACACACTAGGATAATGCCCAAGCAGGTCACTTTCTGGCTATTCATTGCTTTGGTAAATTACGTTTTTCAGATTACAAGGAATGATTATGTTCAGGTTTTATCCTTAAATCCAAATTGGTCATCAATCTTTCTCATATGTTACCTCTGTAGAAAGAGTCTCTAGCACACTACCTGGCACATAATTCATCTGGTTCTCAGTTGACAGAACCAAATGGAACTGAGTTGTTGCTAGGGGACCAGCAAAGACTTGTTTGTTAAGAGTTTTATACTACAAAACAGAGTCAACTGTCTACTGTGTAGTGAGCCTCAGTTAGGTAAAGCAGATGACAGAACATCCAAATACTTGGTACTGCACTAAAAAGTTACACGTTGACAGAAAGTAATTCACACCTGCAGAGTAAACTCCTTTCAGTTTGTTGCACAAGTGTCTTTGCATGCAGAGCTGCTCTGTTAGTCTCATAGCCCTTTTTCTTCCTACTACACTCAGCGAATAGACTATAAATTCTATTTCCAATAATCAGTCTCTCCTCAGTGAGAAAAACATCCTGTTTTCAAACTTGACACCTTTAACCCATCAGTCCAACTCTTGCTTATAGCTGATAAAAATTTGTCTCTTGCCTTTGCAGCAACTTACCTCCAAACCACAGGTCGCCCCTCTGTCTAGGTTGCAGCAACAACAGATATTCTCATCTTGCTTTGCTACTTGCAGCCAATCTTCATGACTCTTCACTAGTAGCTGAACCTCCAAAGAGGCAGCTACTGGTGAGTAATCATTTTCTCATAGAGATTCATAGATTTGTTGACATTTAATAGAAACAGGATTGTTATGGGTATAATTATTAGGATAAATTCCTCTAGTTCAGATAAAGCATCATTAGATTACTCTGGTTCAAAATAGAAAGAAAATCAATATTTTGTAATAAATTTCAGGACTTGGGCAATATGACCCAGAAGCTGAAACACTGTCCCATTGTGGAGACCCACAAATACCTAAAGAATCTGCTTCAGGCTTTAGGACACAATTTAAATGTTCTTAAGGACCTCTATGCACAACTTTAAATTGCTTCAGAGATGAAATATGTATAAAACTTATGAGACTTCAGAAATAAAGCCCTAAAGACCTAATTACAGTAGGCCTGTTACTCTACTTTGTACACAAAATCAGAAGGGGGCTCGTGTGTTGTCATCAAAGTTTCCCCAGCTGAATTCTCTCTCAATCTCTCTCTCAGACACACACACACACACACACAGTATTTTGAAGTATAATTGATTATTTACTGTACAAACAAATTTTCTGTTCACTTTACACGTTTAGCTTGTAGTAAACGTTGACTTTTTTTTTTTTTTTTTTGGTGAGGAAGATTAGACCTGAGCTAACATCAGCTGCCACTCCCCCCCTTTCATGAGGAATATTGGCCCTGGGCTAACATCCACGCCCATCCTCCTCTACTTTATACTTTGGACGCCTGCCACAGCATGGCTTGATGAGCAGTGCGTAAGTCCACAACCAGGATCTGAACCCATGAACCCAGGGCCACCGAAGTAGAGCATGTGAACTTCACCACCATGCCACCAGGCCAGCCCCCAAAAGTTGACTTTTTGAACAAACATTTATATTGTAAATATTCTAACAGTAATACACACTCATTGTAAAAGAAGAAATAATTTTTTTTACAAGGAATGAAGGAAGGAAAGAAGGAAGGAAGGGGACAAGAAGGTGTGGCAAGGAAAGATATCATACGCTCAGGCAATATATAGAGGTGTAAAGAACAAATTTGAAGATAAATTATAATTACACAACCTAGTGATAAACCATAGTTCAAAGGGAGCCTGATCTTCATTGTAAAACAATGTAATAACTCAGATTAAAATGTTGTCAATAATTTAGAATTTTTTTCTAATCTAAAAGGATTTAAATGGTATCTCATTATTGCTATAAATGGCATTTTTAATTACTAGATATATTTAACTTTTTTGTGTGTCTTAAATAGCTGTATTTCCTTTTATGTGTGTAGTACACTCCTGCATTCTACCCATATTTCTCTTAGGTGTTTTATATTTTCTATTGACCTCTGTTTACATGAAATTTTTGCACACCTATTCAATGAAGCTCATATTAAGAATTTCTGTGAAAATAAAAATACCCATGATACAATCTCTACCTCCAAGAATCCCATAAGTAGTGAGAAAAATATCTATGTAATCAGATTATTTCGATAAAAGCTGGTAATGTGCAATAAAAAGGATGGCTTAGTGTTCTATGCAAGTATAAGTGACAAGAAACTCAGAATCAGGAAATAACTTCTAGGAGAAGTGATACCTGAACTGATTCTTAATTTGTGAGTGAGAATTTGAGAGGCAAGTAATATAAGGAAGGATATTCCAGGAACAAGAAACAATAACACCAATGGTGAAAGACAAGAAATAGCATGATGAAGGCAGGAAAATAAAAATAAACTCAGCATCACAGCAACATAGAGACACAGATAGGGGTTAGTGGAAGATGAAACTAAACAGACCACAGCAAAGGGGGCCTCATATGCCACGAGTGTTAGTCAGATGTTAGCTCTAGGCTGATCTTCCTCCCACACACAAAAAAGTGAACTTGGAAAAATGAAATTAATATACATGAAATTCCATAAACATTTAATTCTTATTTGTCTGTGTAAAATATGTTTATGCCCAACATCCTCTGACTGCACTGATCCATCAATATAAAATTCATCCAGGCAAATGGATTTCCTACAATGTGGCTCGCACCTGAACACACTTTCTCATTCATCTTGGGCTGTAATTACAAGTGTTCTTCAGATGGAGTAAAAATTTGAAAAGAAAGTCAAGGAAAATCAAATAATGTCACCTCCTGTCTGACATCCCCCAGTCCTCTGCTCATCAGATCACTAAGGTCACAAGGGTAGTTAGTAACAGAAAGAGGACATGAATGCAGGTCTACTCACTACAAATCAAGAGCTTGGATATTCTTCTTCTGAGATTAGGAAAAGTATTGGAGTTTCCTCAGGATATCAAAGAAATCTGGCTTCTTCTAAATGGGCAATGATATGACCCCCCCCCATCCAAACCAGCACTTGTCTACACTATTTTCTGGACCAGTAGACAGGTTTTCAAACTCAGTTTTAATTTTGCAAAATTTTCTTTATGCTAAAGCTAACATGTAAGCTGCAACAGAGGAAGGAATTAAAATAAGGATATCTTGAATGATCGCACAGGCCCTGCCCTTAAGGCTCACTTACTCATGCTCAATAGTCCCAAATGCCTAGCATCCTTAGGGTTCCACCGGAAAAATATTCTAAATATTGAACAAGAAAACAGTATTTAATGGCTTAGGAGGATTTAGAGATTAATGTGGAACCACCTCACAAGGCTCTCCACTGGAAAATGTGGGTGCAGTGTTTTGGGGTTTTCTGTTTTGCTTTTTTGACAACAGAGAGCTTTATTAATTTTGAAAGATTTGATGAAGTGTTGCTCATGAAACAGTGTTATGTAAAAAACTGAACATAAAAAGACATATAACACCCAATTCCAATACTGGAATAAATACAGAATATGAAAGATACTGTTCAAAATGTTCAAACATGGCCATCTCCTAGGGTTAGATTAATAGATGATCTCTCTCTTTTCTTCCACCTGCTCTCCTGTATCTTGCCAATTCTCTATAATGAGCATGCAATAATTTTGACATTCTATAAGTAATTATAAAAATTTTTTAAATAATAAATGAAAGTGCAAATAAAGTAACGAAATTGCAACATAATTTTCAAGTTTCAATAATGTTTATTGTGTTAGCAATCCAATATCTTTTGCATTCACTTGCTAAAGAACCTTTTGTTAAATAGATGTTTTATTGCCTCCTTTACATCCTTGTTTCTGAGGATTCATCATGGGAGTCATCACCCCATAGAACATGGATATAAGTTTCTCAGCAGCATCCAAGTCATCTGAATTAAGGATCTCTTTAGACTTGGGCTTCATGTACATGAAGAGAATGGTTCCATAGAATATTATCACCACAGTAAGTTGGACTGAGCAGGTTGAGAAGGCTTTGCTTCTCCCCTCTGAAGTACGGATCTTCAGGATGTTGGAAATGACTAATGAGTAAGAGATGACAATCAAGAGCAGGGGCATTAATGTGAACAATGTCGTGGCCACAAGCACGATGAACTCATTGCCTGAGATGTCAGCACAGGCCATCTTCATGACAGCCAGAATTTCACAGGAGAAATGATTGACGACGTTATTCCTACAGAAGATCAATTGTATCACAAATGCAGATTGTACTGCAGAGTTGAAAACTCCTATGATTCAGGACCCAGCTGCCATGGGCACATAAGAATTCTTACTCATGATAACAGAACATCTCAGAGGGTTGCAGATAGCCACATACTGGTGAAAGGCCATCATGTCCAGGAGCATACACTCTGTTGTCTCCATGGGCAAGCAAAGGAATGTCTGTACTGCACAGCCAGAGAAGGATACAGTCTTTCTTTCCAAGGGGAACCTCACCAGTGTGGAGGAAATGGAGGTGGTGGTGTAGCAGATGTCCAAGGAGAGGTTCCCCAGGAAAAAATACACACGGGTGTGCGAGCTCAAGATGCTGATTAAAATAAGGGTGCCATTTCCCAGAAGGATGACCACACACATTATTAAGATGAGCACAAAAAAGAGTAGCTCAAACCTTGGGTAACCAAAAAGCCCCTTCAGAAAAAATTCCACCAGAATGGTTTGGCATTCCCATTCCATTTTCCTTTCTCTCTTTCATCTGTAAGAATTAACAATAATAATAATTTCTTTACTGTGGTAAGTCCACAAAGCCTACGCTCAAACTCAAGTTTGCTTGTGGTCCATAATTATCTGAGATAATTTTATGAACTATAAAATCAACACTGAATGCATTATATCAGAGAATTCGTTAGCTGACTTACAAAGGCAGCCAAGTCCCAGGTCAGGAAGACTCAACTCATTGAATATCAAAACACCTCAAAGAAGTGTGCCAATCTCAAAGGGGAATGGTCAGCAAGAAACCCAACCAGTGTTTATTGACTGCCTGACTGCCCAAAAACTGGATGCAATTCATGTAAAGCCCAGTAATCTGAAATCTTCTCCTTACAATGCAAATACCTTTTTTTTTGGTGAAAGATTTAAATTTTATTTTAAAAATTATTATACAGTAAAACATACAATAAAATTGATTTTGCTCTTTTAGCATATGGTTCTATGAATTTTAAAACATCTATAGCTTCATGCAATTATCACCATAATCAGGACATAGAACTCTTCTATCACCCTAAAATCTCCGTTATGCTATCCCTTTATAGCCACTCCTTTCACCCACTCATAAATTCTGGCAAAGACTAATATGCTGTTTATCCCTATAGTTTTACCTTTTCCAGAATGTTATATAAATGGAATCATATGAGCCATTGTTGTCTGGCTTCTTTCACTTAGCGTAAAGCCTCTGAGATTCTTCTAAGTTGTTATTGCCAAGTAGTATTCCATTGCATGGATATACTATTGTTTGTGAATCTATTCACCTATTCACCAGTTCCACCTCCACAGAGGTTTGACTCTATCACTCAGCTTTTAACTCTTGTAAATGAAGAGGCCTGTCAAGTCTTTCATCTGTCATGAGGTATCTTTAAAAGCAATGGATCTAATCTATTTTGAGCCTGCTGGGAAATGGAGTCCTCTTCTCAGTAATCGTCTATGATTCTCACACACACCCCATGTATTTCTTCCTCTGTAATCTTTCCTTCCTGGACACTTGCTACATAAGCTCCTCTGTCCAAATAATTCTTGACAGCTTCCTGACAGGAAGGAAAATGGTTTCCTTCTCTGGGTGCATAGTGCAAATGTTTCTCTCCTTTGCCATGGGGGCCTAGACTGTGTGCTTCTAGGCATGATGGCACTTGATCGCTATGTGGCCATCTGCTACCCACTGAGATACCCTGTCATCATGAGCAAAAGGACCTATGTAGCCATGGCAGCTGGATCCTGGGTTGCTGGGCTTGTGGACTCAGTGGTGCAGACATCTCTCACAATGCAATTACCAGTCTGTGCTAACAATGTCATTAACCACTTTGTCTGTGAAATTCTGGCTATCCTAAAACTGGCCTGTGCCAACATTTCAATCAGTGTGATATATGGCAGGGTCATGTCTGATTGTTCTGGTTATTCCATTGCTTGTAATTTCCATCTCTTACATTTTTATTGTTGCGCTATTCTGAGGATCCCTTCCACCAAAGGAAAATGTAAGGCCTTCTCCACCTGCTCAGCCCACCTGACAGTGGTGATTATATTCTATGGAGCCATCTTCTTCATGTATGCAAAGCCCAAGTCTAAAAGCTCTGTTGGTCCAGATAATCAAGACATTGTTGGGGTCCTCATCTCTATGGACTGATGATCCCCATGCTCAATCCTCTCATCTATATTCTGAGGAGAAGGATGTAAAGGCTGCTGTGAAGAACACGCTGGGTAGGAGACACTGCTTTGATGGGATATGAATACTCATTTGCACTGTGTGACTCAGAAGTCAAAGCAGCTGCAGACACGAAATTCCAATAGGGAAAATCACCATGTGAAAACAAATTCACCCGGTGTCATTCAAAATTATATGATAGAAATATTTTGGTTGCAGTTGTTACTATTAGTTTTTGTTCTAACTGCAGAAATAAAACGTGCTTGCAGATTTAAAAAATACTATTATGGAGGGGCCGGCCCAGTGGCGTAGTGGTTAAGTTCTCACGTTCCGCTTCAGCGGCCCAGAATGTGAATGTTCGGATCCTGGGCGCAGACATTCGCACCACTTATCAAGCCGTGCCGTGGCAGGAGTCCCGTATATAAAGTAGAGGAAGATGGGCACAGATGTTCGCCCAGGGCCAGTCTTCCTCAGTAAAAAGAAGCGGACTGGCATGTTAGCTCAAGGCTAATTTTCCTCACACAAAAAAAATACTATTTTGGAAATTTAAAAAGTTGAAAATCTCTTAGGAAGTTCCAGCACTTTGTAACCTAAAATAAGTACATTATTAATTAATAATTCAAAGTGATTATTAATCATCACATGATATATTGTATATTAATTTTTAATTTGTTCATTTATTTACTGTCTGGGTCCACCACACATATAAGCTCTCTGAGAATAGGAACTTGTCTGTTTCTTACCCTACAACATCCTAAAGACCTAGAATGAAATGTGAGGCATAGTAGATGCTCAACATAAATATTTTTTGAATAAATAAGTGAACTATAGCATGTATAAAAGTAAAAATGTTTATTTGTCATATCTGAGGTAAAAAAGGTTATTCAAAAAGAAATTTGATTCAAAGTAATATTTTCTAAATAAACTAGATTGGCATTTTGTCATATGAATTCCCTTAACAAAGTGCTACCTTTTCTTTTTTGTGTGATGAGTATTATAATGTAGATGAATAGGTTCTATTCACCAGCTACCATAACTTTTCTGGATTTGGTATATAATGTAACAAAGATAACTGAAAAAGCCCTCTAGTAACACACCCTACGTTTTAACCTGATAAAATACAGCTAACATTGTAGCAGAGAATTCTTCTTGGACTTCGAGATCAGTCTGTAATGAAGACTTCTTTCCTTCTCTCCATTGGACCATACAGCTCCTAATCAGTAGGAGAACTAGACAGAACTGGTATCTGATAAAAATTTGTAATGAGAGGATGAGAAGTGGCAAAAGAGAAAGAGTCACGTTGTTCAATGAACTGAGGAACTACAGGGTTTTGGGCATTGGGAGATAAGACAAAGATGGCCCCAAGATGACATAATCTCTATTTTCTAAAGAGTGCAGCCATGTGGAGCAGTAACAATGTAAGGAATAGAAGCCCCATTTCCATTGAAGGAGTTGAGTTAGATATGTCAATAGAGGAAAGCATTCCTTTTTTCTAGCCCTTTGAGGAGTCTATCAGAGTTGAAATATAGAACAAACACAAATCTAAAGCAAAAGACTATAGCTACTTCCAAATTGCAAAAGTAAGCCCATTATATCTTCCTATCTTGTCAACAAGTAATTATTGTTTCTTCATAAGATTAAATAAGTTAATTTATGAATAGCACTAAACAGTGCCTAGAACATCCTAAACGTCCAATAAACATTGGCTGTTTTTTATTATTTGTGTTGTGTGTACTTTAATAGATCATAATGCTTTGAGTAGGCACAAGATTTTCATCCTTACTGTTTTCTTTTTGCAGGGAAATTTTAACCCTGAGCTGATATCTGTTGTCAATCTTCCCCCTTCTTTTTTGTTGTTCCCCAAAGCCCTGGTATATGGTTGTATATGCTAGTTGTAAGTCATTCTAGTTCTTCTATGTGAGCTGGCTGCCACCACAGCATGGCAACTGACAGACAGGTGGTGTGGTTCCACACCTGGGAAGCAAACTCGGGCCACTGAAGCGGTATGCGCTGAACTTTAACAACTAGGCCGTCAGGCTCACATCTAGGCTCAACTAGGCTCACATCCTTAATTTTTATGGAGTAATTTTGATGGTGTTAATCTATTGTCTCTCAGTTTCAAATCCATTTTTCTATGCTCTGCTTTGTGAGTTAGGATTGGTACACTGAAAACTACATTTCCCCTTTGCTAGCAGTCTTCTGTTAAACTCTTCCAGAGGAGTTTCTAGAGAGAGAGTGGAAGGTTGGATGAAGACAAGGGACTTGAGCCTCCAAATTTGCTTCTTGTCCTGTCAGCATCACCCCAGGTATGGTTCTTTGCCATGACAAAGCAGCTCCTTAGGTGTTTCCAGTGTTGGTTTCAGTTTTTATTTCTTCTTTTCTATAACACAGAACAAGTAGCCTACTGGTGCCACTTCCTTAGAGGTTTGAATCTGTCACTCGGATTTTACTTCTGGTAAGTGAACAGCCCCATCAAATCTTTACTCTGTCTGGAGGTATCCTTAAAAGCAACGAAATATGCAATTCTCTGCATGAGAAATGTAGTGAACCAGTTAGAGCATAAGCAATACTTCTGTCCAGACTATCATTTCCATGCACAACTAAATAACAGAAGGTCCTGGGCAAGACATTTGTGTTTCTTCGGTAGTTGCTTTCTTGTGTCTAAAATGCAGGTTACGAAAATCTCTTTAGTATACTCTAAAGTGACATAATAATAATCATATGATCATACGAAAGGGAAACATTGAGCAGTTTACCAAACCCCAGAATACGTGTCAGAAGGGATAAACTTAGGACCTTGAGAGAAAGAAACATAAGGATAGCTCTTTTCTTTCACCAGTGCACCTAGCACCCACCTAAGTCCTATCCTGGCACACAGTATGCTATTTCTATAAATTTGTTCAATTAATGCATAAGTAAATAAATGAATGAAAAAAATCTTCAGGAGGCTACATACAGTTTCCAAAATGATTTATCAAGACCATATTTTGGACCCTCATGATAACTCTTCAAGGAGCTCATATTTTTCCAAATTTTACAGAACGGAAAATCTAGTTCCAGAAATGTAGAAATATCCGAAGTCACAACCAGGATGTGGCAATTTGAATAAAACAATTGACAAACTTAACAACCCAGCTATTATGGAATACACATTCTTCTACTGCACATATGGAACATGTATAAAAATTGATGTTTTGTTAGGCTAAAAGAAAGAATCAGCAAATTTCAAACAAATTATATTAAACAGTCCATATGCTCTCAATTAAATTCACAACAATTAATTAATTAAAAAGCTCCATAACCTGAGATAATTAAAACACACTTCTAAAGGACTAATAACTAGCAGTAATATTCAAAATATTTAACTTCTATGGCAAGTGCAACAATAAATCTGAATGAATACCTGACATAAACAATCAATGTGGCCATTGTAATACATGCCAGGTAAATTTCAGCTTTGCTTATAGATCAGAGAAAAAATTACAACCAAAACAATAAAACCAGACCTGAGTTTGTACTCATTGGTACAGCTGTACTGGTTGTTTGTAGTTAGTGTCCATTGTGATTGGTTGGTAGCTGTGCCATAGTCTTTGTAAAATATTTTCAATATCAACCCTGCTGAGAAATGAAGTGTAATTGAACACTGCAAATTAAAATTTACTATATACAGAAAAAACAGCTTTTTGAGAGAAACATTCATAGTTAAATTCTATGGGAAACTTGGCATCATAAGAGAGAGAAGGAAGGAAACAAAAAAAGGAAAAGAAGGATAAGGAACTATCTAGAGAACTTGAATGCAAGGTCAAAATGCAAGGCATTGTGCTAAATATTCACATCTAATTATTTCTTACAAGATCGTCACAATAATATTAAAAGGAATATCTCGTTGCTCTTAATTTACAGATGAAGAGACTGACTTATAGAATTTAAGATCATATAAGTTCTAAGTGAGAAATCTAGTTTTCAAACCATAGTCTTTTCTTTTTTTTTTTTTAAAGATTTTATTTATTTATTTTTCCCCCCAAAGCCCAGCAGATAGTTGTATGTCATAGCTGCACAACCCTCTAGTTGCTATATGTGGGACGCGGCCCCAGCATGGCCGGAGAAGCGGTGCGTCGGTGCGCGCCCGGGATCCGAACCCGGGCCGCCAGCAGCGGAGCGCGCACACTTAACTGCTAAGCCACGGGGCCGGCCCATTCTTTTCTAAAAAGACTTTATTTCTTCCATTGCCTCCTAGTCAGAAGGAAAGTATCCTGAAGTCCAGTTCCATCTGAAGCAGGAAAATTAATCCAAAAATATTAGAGGGCAAGAAAGTTAAGATATCCTAACTGGATTTAAACTCAGAATTTCTCCAGAGCTGTTAACTGGATATATAGGCGAATTCAGGGGACTATGACGATCAAGACCTCGATGACTGTGGCAAAGGTCATGAGTAAGAGTGGATAATACTTTAACTTTGTCTTGAGGCTAGTATTGCATCATCCTCTTGAGAAACTCATTGATATTCCTGTACTTACAGGTAACAGAGTAATCACCAGGAACTGAGTGTTTTAACCAACCAGAAAATTGCTGAATAAACCTAGGGTCATGGGTTTTCAATGTGATGCACTTTAGGAAAGATGAATTTTTAGGGTGCAAGAATTTTTAGTTTATCAAGGGAAGCAGAAAACATTATTACTTAGGACACTAGATATAGAGTCAAACTGTTTAGATTGGAATCATACTTCCACATCTACTTTACTAATCTATAGCCTATGCAAGCAATTAAATTTCTCTGAACCTCAGTTTCTCATTGGTTATGAGGATTAAACGTACCAGTTTATTAATCCACATTTTACGGCGCTTCTCTCACTCTAGAGAAAGGCTGTCACTTTAAAAAACCAAGGAGCCAGAGGAATAGAGATAATTCAATTATAACCAGGTTTCTTGTGGTGATGCTGGAGCTCCAGGTTGATGGCATCTAGCCAGTATATGAAGCTCCCAATTTAAACACTAATGATGGACTTTCCATTTGATGCTGTAGGTGGTGTGATTTTTGATGCAAATACTATAGGTAATCTCTATGCACTCTATGAGAAAAGCAGAGCAACCGTTACTAACTGCATCCCACTTTATAGGGGAAAAACAAGTAGAACCACTAACAGGAGAGGCAAGAAGGCACTTGAGAGGTAGAAAGAGAGGCATGTCTGTGTAGAGTCACCAAGATCACAAAAGGGAGGGCCTCAAGAAGCCTAAAAGGGAAAATCCTAACTCGATGAAAGGAAATTGGAGACATGGACATTGGTGATATCAGAGATATTAATGTGGCAAAGAGGGAAGATGACCCAGTTGGTTCAGGAATGGCTCCTCGAGGGCAGGCTGGAGAGGCGCCCGTGATAAATCCAAAGTTGTCAGAGGATCAGTAGGACCCTAAATAAACATAAAAGAGAAATTATTTTACTTACCCAGACAGGAAATCTTATGACTGTCTCTGAACAACACCCATGAGGTTTCCAGAGTAATGGGAAAAGGAAGGAAGAGTGTTCTTCCCTGTTACAGATTAATTAAAAGTGAAGCAACCACTTCAATTACTAATGTCTTCTGTATCTCAGGGAAGGGAACACACTAAACATTACTTAAATTGCAGATACATTTAATCCTCATAAAAACCTGAAGATGCACATGATTTTATACAACAAAAAATGTGGTGTCCAAAAAAGTTCTAGAAATTGCCCTAGGTCACACAGCTAGGAAGTGGCACAGCGGGGATTGAAGCACAACTAAACAGACTCCAAAATTCATACACGCCCAAACACCACATCACGTATCTCAATTTTTTTGACGGCTAAAAGTCTTCCTATCCATCTCTTTAGCAAATAGACAAAAGACAATTTTCAGCTCTATATGACCTGTAGCCATGAAAACACAGGGGTTCCAAGAGGCCAGTTGACCTAGGAAGATATCATTTCTTTTCTACTCGCTGTCTCATAGGCTGGTAATCTCCTCTCACAGGAAGATAAAACACAGTGATAGTCACACTGAGAAGGGAACTACATTTCAGAAGACATCATTAAAAGTTGACTGACCCAGTTCTCTCTGACATTATAGTCCAAATAGGTTCCATAGGGATGGGATCCCATGTGCTTGCAACAGACTAAAGTCAAGCTCGCTAAAGTAAACTTGTAACTTTTTAACAAAGGCACTTTTCCATCCACAAATTTTCTGGAGGGAATCTGGAGCTGTTCCTAGAAGATTCAGTTCTCTTTCTCGGATAAAACTTAAAGGAAAGAAAAGAGTATATGAGATTATCACATGCAAAAATCTAAAAGCGGAATCATTTTATTCAGTGGAGAGAAAGCACTCCTCCATGCACTGCCATCACCCTGTCATTCATAAAATGCAACGAGAGAGGGTAAAGAATACATATTCTAATGAAAACATCGAGTAGAGAATCAGACGTGATAAACTGGTGAGAAAGGGAATATTATAGCACGTGCATCTTGTTTAGTCTCATAGAATTAAAGAGATTTTGCACCACTTCTCCAGCCATGCTGAGGCCGCGTCCCACTACTGGGGCTTTGGGGGAAAAATAAATAAAAAAATAAAAAAAAAAGGAAAAAAAAAAAAAAGAATTAAAGAGATTTGCCACAGTCCTCACCCCTCAATATTTCTTTAGACCCAGCTTGTTTTACTCAAGTACATTCACTGCATAGCACCGAAGATTTTTGAGTTTGTGACTCCCAGAAGACACAAAATCATGCAGATAGTCCATTTTCATCCTGGGAAAAATGAGGGCCCATATAATTAATGTTGTGATTTAAAAAATCATTACAGTTGTTTGGAAATAGAATGATCTAACTTTTGAAGTAAAGAGTTCTTTTTTTTCCAATGTTCATATAAATCCAGGACAACCATGGGTCAGGACAGTATAAAGGAGAATCCTGAGGAGGATTCTTCCCACCTAGAGTAGGAGTCAATAAGCATTAACATTTTTTTTCTAACTCTGAATTTACTTAATCTACAATGATATTTAAATATGGCTCAAGTGCCCAACTCAGGGCCAATAAGATGATAAATGGCAAGTAAACAAAGAATGGTAAATAAATAATCATGAGTCAGCACACTTTTGTAACAGGACTGTTCATGTCTATTCAGGATCACTGTGGAATAGTCATGATCACTCCGAAAGAGCAACCTGTTCTATTAGGGTTCTTTTGTGGGTACAGAAGAACACATTATTTTTTCACCTGCATCTAGATATGTGAGCATCTATTATAGAAAATTTAATATGTGGATGTCCAAGGTTTCTAATAGTGGCTATATGCTCAGACATCCATGAGATGATCCAACGAGAGTATATTTCTACTGAATATAACACATGTGAGTAAGGGCACCAGGGTTGATCAAACCACTTGGTCTTTTGTTGGGGATTTTTCATGATTGCTCAAATTTGGACTGTAACATAAGAAAACTCATATTTGAAAGTCGCAAATAAATATGTCATTTCTGGGGCCGGCCCGGTGGCACAAGCGGTTAAGTGTGCGCGCTCCGCTGCGGCGGCCCGGGGTTCGCTGGTTCGGATCCCGGGCGCGCACCGACGCACTGCTTGGCAAGCCATGCTGTGGCAGCGTCCCATATAAAGTGGAGGAAGATGGGCACAGATGTTAGCTCAGGGCCGTCTTCCTCAGCAAAAAAAAGAGGAGGATTGGCGGATGTTAGCACAGGGCTGATCTCCTCACAAAAAAAAAAATATGTCATTTCTAACATTATCCAGCACTCATCACAACTAAAAATTTACCAGTATCGATCCCTTTGGTATCTGGTAGCATTGGACACAGGCATCTGCAGTGAGAAGGGGATCGGGCCACGCTGGCCTGCCAACTCCTCTATTCCTGCCGTACCCTGCTCTTCACCCACCCCCACTCCACACAAATCTCCAGGGAAAGTAAAATGTGCAACCTTAGCCCTGGCTGCAAATGAAACACCCAAAGATGAGCATGGGAATGACAAGCCCTGACCCTTGAAAGTATGAGCTCTGCTTCTTGCAAATATTTTCCTGTTTCTTTTTTAGGAACCTGTGCTGTAAGTGAAAGTAAAAAACTTGTAGTCAAACTTCAGCTGCAATCTTCTCACATCTTAACACAAATTTTACTGTCCAGAAGATAGTCCTCACAAGATATCAACTTGCGGCCATTTCTCAGTTTAGTATGAATGTGAAACTGGGACATGACAATGGATGATACTCAAAAAAAAATTTAATAAGGCATATGAACCAAAAAATCACAATAGAAACCCAGATGGAATACATATTAGCCTATAAGCAGAGTAGTGGTTTGATCTGTATCACATTTTAAGAAGATTCTCCATACTGCTGTCTGGAGAACATATTGAAGGATGGCAAGAGTGAACCTGAGAGACAAGTTAGGAAGCTAGTGCAGAAATGCCGTCTCTCCAGGCCTTGTCAATCTGGGCATTACTCATCTTTGTATCTCCCACAGCTTTTGGTCTGCCAACGTGCAGTTGAGTTAAATTGACTTGAAAACACTTATAAGAAAAAAGAGCCTTCTCTAATTTAGATGGAATTATCTTAAATGTGTGTCAAGACCTTGTGTAATCAAATTGAATAAGTTATATAATTTGTTCTCTTACAAGCAATCTGTATTTTCCCCAACCCATCAAGGAATAGATTCCATTCTCTGGTGACATTGATTCATTTTGATACTCTTTCTATTGATTTTTATAGCTTCAAACTGAAGCAGAATGATTATATTTCTGTTTTACTTACCAAATCCAACTGGAAGAAATTATTTCTAGCATCAACAATAGGCAAACTAGACTCAGATTCACTGATTTGTAATCAAATATAATAATGCTGTCTTTTATAGAGTACCCTTGAAATACCAAAAACCATGATAAGTACTCTTTTTCACATAACAGCACTACAGGGTACTGATAATACTGATTTTACAGCTTAGGTAGCTGACTCAAGGTCACCAAGCTACAAGTCAGGAAAATGGGGTGCTAACAAATATGCATCCAACTCCAAAGCCATTCTTTTTCTATAATAGCAAGATGCATATTTGAAATCATCAATATAATTAGAGTAGCAAGCACTTTTATTGAGTACCTACTCTGCAGCCATAACTATATTAAGTTCTTTATATGCATTGCCTCATTAATTCTCAGACTAACAATATCAGATAGAAATGTTTAATTTCATCATTTTACAGAGATGGAACTCGAGTTTTAGAGAGGCTCAGTGACTCCGCTGACGTCGTAGAGGCAGTGTTTGACAAAGCTGGGCTGTTTAATTCCAGAATCCAATGTTCTCAACCATTTCACTCTTCTGCCTCCTAAATGACAGAGAATGCTTTGCTCCTGTGGATTCAGGGAAAATCGGTAACTAGAAACATAATGCAAAAGAGTGATCCTTATTTACAACAGAGACCTCACAATCCTAAAATATTCTCTTCAGCAATGCATATTCTTAATTATTTTAGCAAAACTCGTGGGGAATGGCTGAAGCAACAAAGAATTGTAGCCTGGTACAAGAAAGACTCAGAAATAGCAATCTGTAAGTGAAACTTGAAATATTGTCAAAAGAAAAGGAGTGTGTACTCATTTTTTGTTGTTCCCCAGGGAAAGATGAGAGTTGTATATAGAGTTATATATATAGTGAAATGTAAAGAACTTTCTAATAATGAGAAATGCCCAAAAATAACCTATGTGACCTCATAAAGTTCTCTACCCATCACTGGGTTTGGGGGTAGAAGCAAGATAAACATCAACCATATTGTAGATATGTTTCTGTTATCTCATAAGGCTTAGAACTAGATTAATTTTAAGGTAATTTCTACCTTGTACATTCAATCATTTAGAATTTGACTATTTCACTGGTATGATTGTATAAGAGTATGCATTTGAATACGTTTACCTCTACTTGCATAATTCATTATGAGAGCGATTGAGATGATTCTAAAAATAAATAAAATATAAGCATTTTCTTTAAAGAATACATTGTAATCATTATTGAAGCATTGTTTATAGTAGTAAGAAAAGATGAAAGCAAGTTAAATGCCCATTATTTGAGAATAGATTAAATTAATCCTGAAACATTCATATAATAGAATACTATACAGCCATTAAAAACATGTTCCCTGAGTATTTGATGATATGTGAAAAACTGCTTATGATATAGCATTAAGCATAAGAAGATACAAATTCTAAAGGTAGAAATTTTATGACCTATAATATAATGCTTATCATGTTTATTTTTAAAATTTTTGAAACTTTACTTTTCTATCAACTAAGTCCAAGTTGAATTCAATGTTGACAATAATGCCTGGCCCATAACAAGTGCTCAATAAATACTTTGTGAATGACTAAGAGGGGGAAACGGTGTGATATATTTTTAATAAAGTATTTTGGAAAAATTAGTAATATTTTAAAAATATCAGTCTGTTCCATGTGTTGGATATGTAACCACATAATTATCATATGGATGAAACAAAAAAAACCAAGCCATAGAAAAACATTTCAGTCATATTTTTTTCAGGAATCATATGAATATCTCACCTCAATGAAAATTTTAAAAGCTTGTCGAAAATGAGAAGGAAAACTACAAGTTGTAAAAGTATTTGCAGCAAATTTGAGGAGCAAGTCTATTAAGAGTTCATACAAATTAAGGGGAAAACTATCAAAATACCAAGAGATAGTTAAGCAAAGGATATGGATGGACAACAAAAGAGAAAATACAAGTAATAAATAAACATAGGGGAAATGTTCATTCTAACTAGCAACCATAGAATAAAAAACTAAAACAATGTAACATTTTATGCAAATATGAAAGAATAAACATCTTCTTAAGTTCTAGAAAATACACAAAAATTCTGTGCAAATATTTCAGTAACAGTATAAAGTGTTCAGTTTTGGAAAAATAGTTTTGCTGTGTACTCAGAATTCTCCATTCACATCTTTTCATTCTACACTCCTATCTCTAGAGATTTACCTTAAGTTATTTACAGTAGAAGGAAAAGCAGATTAGATAGCCTGGTGCATAGATATCAATGGTCATTATACCAAAATCTCAGAAAAATTAGAAGCAAATTAAATTATGCAATAATATTAAAATTGTAGGCTGAGCTATAGTAATTCCACTTAATAAAACAATCTTCAAATATTAAAAGGGAATATTACAAAAATATGAAAAATCACAAAAAATTATTGATATAAAGCGGCTAATACTAGTTAAAATTCAACTAGACTACAATTATACCGGTTTAAAGAAAAATTGTGTGTGGTGTAGAATGAACAAAAATATGAAAGATAAAAAATGAGTTTAAACAGGTGGAATGACTTATGTAGCATTCTATTAGTATTGGTCTAGTATTATTTAGGAATAAAAAGGAAAACCAACTCATGGGGGAAAGTTAACATTTCTGAGAACTTTTCATCTACTCTGATTCAGCCCCAATTTATGTTGAAGTCATCTAATCCAGACGTATTCAATGAATATTCCAAGAAAAGTATGGCTGGGGAACATTTTCCTTAAGTCAAGATAATTGGGTGTTTGGAATGTGCATAAGTCAGGGACTTCATCTCTAGAGAATCCCAAGTCTGACTCACAGCCTTAAGGACTGAAGAAGTTTGTAAAAATGAGTGCTAAGCTGACTTCCAAAACACACTGAGTCTCTCTGCAGTAAATGTCAACTTTAGGACAAATCATGGGAAACTAGAGTTGCATCATTGATCATTATTTTTAATACATTTTATTTCCTTGACACCCACTTAAGAAGATTCATGTACAGACAAATTGTCTGATTATGGCTACTCTTTCTCATATTTCTTTTTAGGAAGGAGGAACAAGCATCTTTCAAATTGAGAATCTTCTAATCTCAGCTGAAAAATGCAAATGAAATTCAAATTCCTAGGAATGGTTCTATTACTTAATAGAATGGAATGGTGGGGATGATTTTAAAATCCAGTCAGGAGGTAAGAGAAAGACAGAAGCTTTTATTAAAATTATTTCAAAAGAAAAAACATCATATCAATAAATGTAAAGATTTTTGAGTTGAGGTGATCATTGCTGGTGAGATTTTGAAAAGATATATATATATATATATACATATAATGAAAAAAATACAAAACGCCAGGCATCATCTCCAAGACAAGGATATTCTTTAAATATTTTTTTAATTCTAAAATAGTCCATGTAAAAGACTAGTAAGGAAGGGAAAGTTGTTTGCAATGCAACAGACCCTTATAAATATTAGGCTAATAGCCACTGTATTTAGGTATCTGGTTTCACTCAAGTCTTAAGTAAAAATTATCTGGAGAAAGAGCTCATGGTGATTATATATTATTCACACAATAAATTGTGCCCAATAAGGGTTTGAGGAAACATGTAATTAAAGGTGTTTAGGGTAAAAATCAGATTAGAAACAAAAAATATGTAACAACAAGTAGAAGTAATTACAGCTGAGTGTTAGTCTGAGCCTAGGGCTCAGACTAACTAATATAATCAAGTTATACCCCCACTAATATAATAAAGCAAATAACACTGTCCTAGACCTTAATGCTCCACACCACACCCAAAAGGAATTTGGGGCATATTTCTCATTTGAATTCATTATTGTAGATAATAACTTCATAAGTGGAAGACAATCAATGTCTTCAATCTTTCCAAAGAGGTTAATATATTTTTATGTGAATATTTATCATATGGATCCTTGATGAAACTGAAGTGCATCATATTAAATTGTGGCTTTATAAAAAAATTTATGGGGCCGGCCCCGTGGCTTAGCAGTTAAGTGGGCGTGCTCTGCTACTGACGGCCCAGGTTCGCATCCCGGGCGTGCACCGATGCACGGCTTGTTCGGCCATGCTGAGGCGGGGTCCCACATACAGCAACTAGAAGGATGTGCAACTATGACATACAACTATCTACTGGGGCTTTGGGGAGAAAAATGGAAAATAAATGAGAAGGGTTGGCAATAGATGTTGGCTCAGGGCTAGTCTTCCTCAGCACAAAGAGGAGGATTGGCATGGATGTTAGCTCAGTGCTGATCTTCCTCACACACACACACACACACAAATTATAAATAAGTAAATATTGTAATGCAGTGGTACAAATGGGGGCTTGGGGATCAGAAAGATAAGATTTTAAATCATAGTTCTCGTGTTTACCAACGATAAGATATCGAAAATAGTACTTAACCTTTGAAATCTCAAATTAATTTCCTTATATGTAAACATTTAGTAATACTATTTGGGTTATTATGAAGAATAAAAAAATAAAAATTGTATGAAGTACCTAATACATACTGGGATACGAGGACCACACATGTCAGTTATTCTGTTCAAAGTGGGCTAAAATAATACATCTTTCCTCGTGGTATATTAATTGAAGACTAGAGTTCATAAAATCTATAAATTGAGAGTTGGCAAGTCCATTAATCTTTGTGCAATACCAATTGTCTTAATTGATCCTTTTAGAAGAGCTGGAGAAGATAACAAGATTATTTCCTCAAACGAGAATTTAGAGTACAAAGCTATGTGTTTAACACTGAAAAATCTTAGTACTTTAAATATTAGATATTCAAGTAGCTAAGTTCAGAAAACAAAAAGCTTATAGGAAGTTAGAGAGCTTGACTTCTGGCTTGGATAAAATGAAGTCACAAATTTTCCTTAGGTCTTTTACTGTATGATTTCCAGTCATATGAAGTAATCAAAATCATAGAAACAGAAAATAGAAAGTTCGTTGCCCAAGGTGCAGGGAGGAATTAGGGTATAGTAAATATAGTTTCATCTTTTGCAAGATGAAAAGTTTTGGAGATCTGTTGCACAATAATGTGAATATATATAACACAACTGAACTGTACACTTAAAATTGGTTAAGATGACAAATTTAACCAAGTTTTCCAAAATTAAAAGTAAAAAGATGATCTATTTTGACCCCCTCCATTTAAAGACAAGAAAAAAGGGGCTGCATGTGGGGATATGTCCAAGGAGAAACAGTAGCATAAGGCAGTTAAAAGACTGAATGTTCTCCTTCTAAGATCAAGGACAAAACAAGAATGTCCACCATCATCACCTCTGTATAACATTGTAATTGGGTGTGCTAGGCAGTGCAATAAGACAAGGGAAATTTTAAAAAGGCATTACAATTGGAAAGAAAGAAGGAAACTGTCTTTATTCACAAACAGATTGTGTAGGTAAACTACAAAAAAATCCCAAGGAATCCACAAAATAACAATAAAATTAATAAGAGAATTTACCAACCTATCAGGATGTGTCAGATCACACAAAGCAATTGCATTTCTATTTACCAACAACAAACAGTTGGAAAATATGTTTTTAAACACCATCTGTAATAGATTAACATTATAAAATAACTGAGAGAAAACTAACAGAAGATGTGCAAGACTTGTATACTGAAAGCTACAAAGCCTTGTAGAAATTAAGGAAAATCTATTACAGAGATGACTTGTCATGGATTAGAAGACTCAATATTATTAATATATCGGTTCCTCCCATATTTATTTCCAGATTAATGCCAACTCATTCAAAATTCAGACAGAGATTTTGGAGAAACTGACAAGATGATTCTAAAACTGATATGGAAATAGAAAGGACCTAGAATAGCCAAAACAATCTTGAAAAAGAATAAACTTGGAAGATTTACACTACCTCATTATTAAACTTATTATAAACCATAATAATCAAGTCACTGTGGCACTGACATAAAGAAAGCAAATAAATCAATGGAACAGAATAAAGATGTACAGAAAGAAATCCATACATATATGATCAATTGATTTTCAGCAAAATTGTTAAGGTAATTCAATGGGAAAGGATATTTTCTCAATAAATAATGCTGGAACAACTATATAGCAATATCTCACACCATACACAACGATCAATTTGAAGTAGACCATAGACCTAAACAAAAAATTCAATTTATAAACCTCCTTGTGGGGCACACAGAATATCATTTTTACCCTAGAAAAGGCAAAGATTTATTAGATAAGATCAAAAAATATCACCATCTATAAGAGAAAAATTCAAATTTTATAATTTTCAAAACTAAAAACTTCAGCTCTTCTTTCATTATGCTTGATGTTAGCTCAAGTTTTCCACAAACGTCCTTTATCATGTTTTGGACGTATCCTTATTTTTTGTCGTTGTTGTTAGGTGCTATTTTTTTTCCAGTTTTATATAGGTACAATAGACAAATAAAAAGTTATATATTTAGAGTGTGCTATGTGATGTTTTGAAATGGGTATATATTTTAAAATGATCACCACAATCAAGCTAATTAACATATCTATCCATCACCTCATATAGTTATCATTTATTGTGTGTGTATAAAATTGTATTATTAACTACACTTACCATTCTGTACATTAGGTCTCCAGAACTTATTCATTCTGCATAACTGAAACTTTGTACCATTTGACCAACATTTACCCATTTCCTCTAACCTGAGCCCCTGGCCCCATTCTACTCTATGATTCTATGAGTTCAACTTTTTTAGATTCCACTTATAAGTGAGATCACGTAGCATTTGTCTTTCTGGGCCTGGCTTATTTTACTTAGTATAATGTCCTTGAGATTCATCCTTATTGTAGCACGTGACAGGATTTCCTTCTCTTTTAAGGCTGAATAATACTCCATTGTATAAATATACCAAATTTTCTTTATCCATTCATCCATCAATAGACGCTTAGGTTGATTCAACATCTTGGCTGTTGTGAATAATGCTACAATGAACATGGGAGTGAAGATATCTCTTCGAAATAAGTATTTCATTTCCTTTGGATATGTATCCAGATGTGGGATTGCTTGATGATATGGTGGTACTGTTTTTAGTTCTTTGAGGAACCTCCATACTAATTTCCGTAATGGCTTTACTAATTTATATTCCCACCAACAGTGTACAAGCATTCCCTTTTCTCCACATCCTCACCGATACTTATCTTTTCTCTTTTTGATAATAGCCATTTTAATAGATGTGAGGTAATATCTCAATATAGTTTTGATAGACAAAATGATGATGTTGAGCATTCTCATATACCTATTGGCTACTTGTATGTCTTCTTTGGAAAAATGTCTGTTTAGGTCCTTTGCCATTTTTAATTAGGTATTTGTTTTCTTGCTCCTCTGAGGTCTGAGTTCTTCATCTATTTTGATATTAACCCCTTATTATATGTATCGTTTACAAATATTTTGTCCCATTCTACTGGGTTGACTCTTCACTCTGTTGATTGTTTTTTTGCTGTTCAGAAACTTTTTAATTTGATGCAATCCCATTTGCCCATTTTTGCTTTTGTTGCCTGTGCTTTAGGAGTCATAACTACAAGTCATTGTCAAGACTAACGTCAGAAAGCTTTTTCCCCATGTTTTCTACCAGTAGTTTTACACATTTAAGTCTTTAATTCATTTTTAGGTAATTTTAGTATATGGTGTGAGGTAAGGGTCCAATTTCATTCATCTGCATATGGATAACCAGTTTTACAAACACCATTTATTAAAGAGACTGTCTTTTTACTATTGTATGATCTTGGCACCTTTGTCAAAGATCACTTGACCATAAATGCATGGATTTATTTCTGGCCTTTGTGTTATGTTCTATTAGTCTATGGATCTGTTTTCATGCCAGTACCATGCTGTTTTAATTGCTACACGTTTGTAGTATATTTTGGCTTCAGGAAGTGTGATGCTTTCAGCTTTGTTATTTCTCAAGCTTGCTTTGGCTATTTGGGGTCTTTTGTAGTTCCATACAAATTTTAGGATTATTTTTTCTATTTCTGTGGAAAATGCCATTGGAATTTGAATAGCGATTGCATTGAATCTGTAGATTGATTTGGGTGGTATGGACATTTTAACAACATTAATTCTTCTAATCCATGAGTGTGGAATATCTTTCTATTTATTTCTGTCTTTTTCAATTTCTTTCATCAGTGTGTTATAATTTTTAGTGTACATCTTTTACCTCCTTGGTTAAATTTATTCCTAAGTATTTTATTATTTTTAATGCTATTGTAAATCAGATTGTTTTCTTAATATCGTTTTCCAATAATTCACTGTCACTGTATAGAAATGCAACTGATTTTTATATGTTGAGTTTTGTCTCCTGCAACTTGACTCAATTTGTTTATTAGTTCTAAGAGTTTTTTGGTGGAGTCTTTAAGAAACTGTCATCTGCAAACAGACAATTTTACTTCTTCCTTTCCAATTTGGATGCCTTTTCTTTCTCTTCACTCTTCTTTCCCCACAAGGCGGGTGTCTCTCTATACACTGCACTGCTTGGGCTTAGGGGGTGGATGGCATGGGTAAAGTGAAACTGTTGTTCTTACTCTCTTCAATGCATCTTTTCTTATTTCTGTACTGGGTTTCAGTGGAAATCCAGAAGTATGTACCAACCTGTAATCTCTCACCTGGAATCCTTAGCTCTTGTGGAGGTATTTTCATTTGTGGATAGTTGTTCAAGCTGACATTTCTGTGAGGGGACAAGCTCTGGAGACTCCAATTCCACCATCTTGCTGATGTCCTCGTGGAAGTATCCTTTTATTGCTATTTTGCTGAGTGTATTTTATTTTACAAATGTTTCTGTAAGATTAATATTGCTTACTCTTTAAGCTGACAAAATTCACTAGCAAAGCTGTCCAGGTTGCAGTAATGTCCCCTTTCATTCCTGAAATGTTCAATTTGTGCTTTCACTTTTTGTTTGTTTGTTTGTTTATTTCAGTAACATTGGTTTATAACATTGCATAAATTTCAGGTGTACATCATTATACTTCTATTTATGCATAGATTACACCATGTTCACCACCCAAATACTAATTACAACCCATCACCACACACATGTGCCCAATTATCCCTTTCGCCCTCCTCCCTCCCCTCTTCCCCTCTCGTAACCACCAATCCAATCTCTGTCTCTCTGTATTTGTTTGCTGTTGTTATTATCTACTACTTAATGAAGGAAATCATACGGTATTTGACCTTCTCCCTCTGACTTATTTCACTTTGCATAATACCCTCAATGTCCATCCATGTTGTCACAAATGGCTGGATTTCATCGTTTCTTATGGTTGAGTAGTATTCCATTGTGTATATATACGACATCTTCTTTATCCATTCTTCCCTTGATGGGCACTTAGGTTGCTTTTTTTTCTTAATCACTTAGCTGGAGGTTCACCAATTTTATTAATCTTTTCAAATAGCCAACTTCTGGCTTTGTTCATTTCTCTATTATTTTTTGTTTTGTTTTCTAATTCATTTATTTCTGCTCTTTATTATTTCCTTCTACTTACTTTGAGATACTTTGTTCTTCTTTTTCTAGCTTCTTTAGTTGAAATCTTAGGTAAATGACTTAAAAACTTTCTTCTTTCTTACTATAATCATTTAAAACTATTCTTTTCTGTCTAAACACTGCTTTACCTGCATCCCATTAATTTTGACATATTCTATTTACAGGATCATTCAGTTCAAAACCTGTTTCTGCTTCCCTTGTGATTTCTTCTTTGACACATATTGTTTATTTAGGGGTATATTGCTTAATTTACAAATATTTTGAAATTTCCTATTTATTATTTTGATATTCATTTAAAATTTCATTCTGTTGTGGTCAGAAAGCATTCTCTGTATATTTTCAGTGTTTTGAAATTTATTGGGACTTGTTTTATGAGCAAGCATATCTCTATCTTGGTGAATGTTCCATACTCACTTGAAAAAAAATGTTATTCTGCAATTGTTGAATCATGTTTTATAAATGTCAATGGACGAATTTGTTTGATAGTGTTTTTCAATTTTCTAAATGCATACTGAATGTTTGTTTACTTCCCCTACCAATTACTGAAGGTGGGTGTTAAAAATCTCCAGATAGGATAAATTTGTCTATTTTCCCTTTAGTTATGCCTAAGTTTTGCTTCTTGGATTTAAAGCTATGCTATTAGCTGAATATACATCTAAATGTTATTTCAATATTTTCTTGATGATTTGACCTTTTTATCCTTTATCTCTGGCAATACTCTAATTCTTGTATTTAATTTTCCTGTTATTAATATAGCCATTCCAACTTTCATTTAGTCTTTGATTTTTTTATATCTTTCTCCATCCTTTTACTTTCAACCACTCTGTATCTTTGTCCAAAGTGTATTTCTTAAAAGAAGACAAAGTTGGGTCTTCCATTTTTTATCCAGTCTGACAAACTCTGTCTTTCATTTGGAGTTTTTAGACTATTTATATTTTTATTCCTTTTCTTTATTGTGAAATTTTTGTTATACATTATTGTTTGCCAGTCACCATATAAATGCATCCCTCCACCCCTTGTGCCCACCCGCCACCTCCCTTGCCCCTGGTAACCACCAAACAGTTCTATCTGTCTGTGTGTTTGTTTAACTTCCATATATGAGTGAAATCATGCAGTGTTTGGCTTTCTCTTTCTGGCTTATTTCACTTAACATAATACCCCCCAGGTCCATCCATGTTGTTGCAAATGGGACAATTTTGTCTTTTTTTATGGCTAAGTAGCATTCCATGGTATATATATACCACATCTTCTTTATCCAATCAGCAGTCGAGGGACATGGGTTGCTTCCATGTCTTGGCTATAGTGAATAATGCTGCGATGAACATAGGGGTGCATAAGCCTCTTTGGATTGTTGATTTCAGGTTGGTTGGGTAGATACCCAGTAGTGGGATAGCTGGATCATAAGGTATTTCTATTTTTAATTTTTTGAGGAATTTCCATACTGTTTTCCATAGAGGCTGTGCCACTTTGCATTCCCACCAGCAGTGAATTAGGATTCCCATTTCTCCACAGCCTCTCCAACATTTGTTGTTTTTTATCTTGGTGATTATAGCCATTCCAAGGGGTGTAAGGCGATTATCTTAGTGTTGTTTTGATTTGCGTTTCCCTGATGATTTGTGTTGTTGAGCATCTTTTTGTGTGCCTATTGGCCATCTGTATCTTCTTTAGAGAAGTGTCTGTTCATTTCCTTTGCCCATTTTTTGATCCAGTTGTTTGTTTTTTTATTGTTCATTTGCATGAGTTCATTATATATTATGGAGATTAATCACTTGTTGGCTATATGGTTTGCAAATTTTTTTTCCCAGCTGGTGCGTTGCCTATTCATTTTGATCATGGTTTCATTTGCCTTGTAGAAGCTCTTTACTCTGATGAAGTCCTGCTTGTTTATTTTTTCTTTTGTTTCCCTTGTCTGAGCAGACATAGAAATGGAAAAGATGCCTTTATGGCTGATGACGAATAGTGTACTGCCTATATTTTCCTCTAGGAGTTTTATAGTTTCAAGTCTCACCTTTAGGTCTTCGATCAATTTTGAGTTAATTTTTGTGTATGGTGAAAGAAGATGGTCTACTTTCATTCTTTTGCAAGCAGCTGTCCAGTTTTCCCAACACATTTTACTGAAGAGACTTTCCTTTCTCCATTGTATGTTCTTAGCTCCTTTGTCAAAGATTAGCTGCCCGTAAATGTGAGATTTTATTTCTGGGGTTTCAAATCTGTTCCATTGATCTGCGTGTCTGTTTTTGTACCAGTCCTATGCTGTTTTAATACTATAACTTTGTAGTATGTTTTGAAGTCAGGGATTATGATGTCTCCAGATTTGTTCTTTTTTCTCGGGATTGCTTTAACTATTCGGGGTCTTTTGTTGCCCTAAGTGAATTTTAGTATTCTTTGTTCTATTTCCATGAAGAATGTCCTTGGGATTGCATTGAATCTGTAGATTGTTTTAGGTGGTATGGACATTTTAACTATGTTTATTCTGCCAATCCATGTGCATGGAATATTTTTCCATTTATTTATGTCATCATAGATTTCACTCAATAATGTCTTACAGTTTTCATTGTAGAAGTCTTTCACTTCCTTGGTTAAATTTATTCCTAGATATTTTATTCTTTTTGTTGCAATTATAAATGGATTGTCATCTTGAGTTCTCTTTCTGTTAGTTCATTGTTGGTATATAGAAATGCAACTGATTTCCGTAGTTGATTCTGTACCCTGCAACTTTGCTGTAAGTTTTGATTACTTCTAATAGTTTTCCAATGGATTCTTTAGAGTTTTCTATATATAAGACCATGTCATCTGCCAACAGCAAGAGTTTCTCTTCTTCTTTGCCTATTTGGATTCCTTTTATTCCTTTTTCTTGTCTAATTGCTCTGGCCAGAACCTCCAGTACTGTGTTGAATAAGAGTGGCGAGAGTGGGCACCCTTGTCTTGTTCCTATTTTCAGAGGGTGGCTTTCAGTTTTTCCCCATTGAGTATGATGTTGGCTGTGGATTTGTCATATTTGGCCCTTATTGTGATAAGGTATGTTCCTTCTATACCCGTTTTGTTGAGAGTTTTTATCATAAATAGATGTTGGATCTTGTCAAATGCCTTCTTTGCGTCTATTGAGATGATCATATGGTTTTTATTCCTCGTTTTGTTAATGTGGTGTATCACATTGATTGATTCGTGGATGTTGAACCATCCCTGTATCCCTGGTATAAATCCCACTTGGTCATGGTGTATGATCCTTTTAATGTATTGTATTCAGTTTACCAATATTTTGTTGAAGATTTTTGCATCTATGTTCATCAGGGATATTAGTCTGTAGTTTTCCTTCTTAGCATCATCTTTGTCCGGCTTTGGTATCAGGGTGATGTTGGCCTTGTAGAATGTGTTGGGGAGTGTTCCATCTTCCTCTATTTTTTGGAATAGTTTGAGAAGGATAGGTATTAAATCTTCTTTGAATGTTTGGTAAAATTCTCCACAGAAGCTGTCTGGTCCTGGACTTTTATTTTGGGGGAGGTTTTTGATTAGTGTTTCACTCCCTTTACTTGTGATTGGTCTATTCAGGTTCTCTATTTCTTCTTGCTTCAGTTTTGGGAGGTTGTATGAGTCTAAGAATTTATCCATTTGTTCTAGATTGTGCAATTTCTTAACATATAGTTTTTCATAGTATTCTCTTATAATATTTTGTATTTCTGTGGTATGCATTGTAATTTCTCCTTTTTCATTTCTAAGTTTATTTATTTGAGATTTCTCTCTTTTTATCTTGGTAGGTCTGGCTAAGGGTTTGTAAATTTTGTTTATCTTCTCAAAGAACCAGCTCTTTGTTTCATTGATCCTTTCTACTGTTTTTTGATTTCAATTTCATTTAATTCTGCTCTGATTTTTCTTATTTCCCTCCTTCTGCTGACTTCAGGTTTTGTTTATTCTTCTCTTTCTAATTCTGTTAGGCATAGTTTGAGGTTGTTTCTGTGGGCTTTTTCTTGTTTCTTAAGGTGGGCTTTTATTGCTATGAATTTCCCTCTCAGGATTGCTTTTGCTGCATCCCATATGAGTTAGTACGGTGTATGTTTGTTTTCATTTGTCTCCAGATATGATTTGATTTCTCCTTTAATTTCATCCATGATCCATTGGTTGTTTAGTAGCATGTTGTTGATTCTCCACAACTTTGTCACTTTCCCAGTTTTTTTCTTTTGGTTAATTTTAGCTTCATGTTGTTATGGTTGAAAAAGAGGCTTACTATGATTTGAATCATTAAATTTATATAAGCATGCCTTGTTTCCCAACATATGGTCTATTCTTGAGAATGTTCCATGTGCCCTTGAGAAGAATGTTTAATCTGCTGTGTTTATATGGAGTGCTCTATATATGTCTATTAAGTCCATCTCATCATGCTTTTTAAGTCCATTATTTCCTTATTGATTTTCTGTCTGGATGACCTATCCACTGATGAAAGTGGGGTGTTAATATCCCCTACTATTATTGTGTTGTTGCTCCATATCTCCTTTTAGGTGTTAATAGTTGCTGTATGTACCTTGGTGCTCTTATATTGGGTTCATATATATTTAAAAGTGATATGTCTTCTTGGTGGCGTGTCCCTTTTATCATTATATATTGCCCCCTTTGTCTCTTATTACCTGTTTTATCTTGAAGTCAACTTTGTCTGATATAAGTATGGCAGCACCTGTTTTCTTTTGTTTGCCATTAGCTTGGAGTATTGTCTTCCATCGTTTCACTCTGAGACTGTGTGTATTTAGAGCTGAGATGTATTTCCTGGAGGCAGCATATTGTTGGGTCTTGTTTTTTAATCCATCCGACTACTCTGTGTCCTTTGATTGGAGAGGTCAGTCCATTCACATTTAGGATAATTATTGATATATGAGGGCTTATTGTTGCTATTTTATCACTGTTTTTCTGGTTCTTTTGCATTTCTTTTGTTGCTCATCCCATGTGTTTCAGAATACCAATTCACTTTGGTAGTTCTGTATGGGGGTTCTCTTAGTTTTCTCTTTCTTTATTGTGTGTGACTCTGTTCTGATTATTTGGTTAGTGGTTACCATGAGGTTTGCATAAAAGTTCTCGTGGATGTGATATTCCATTTTTTGATGGCCTCTTATTCCATTAGACTAAGTCGATTTGATCTCTTTCCTCCTCCCCTTCTAAGTTATTGTTGCCACATCCTATTCCTTTTTGTGTTGTGAGTTTGTGTTTAACATGATGAAGTTATATTTATTTTTGGTGCTTACCTTCCCTTGATCTTTGGTTTTGCAATTAGGTGTTTGCTAACCTATTCTGATAGAGAGCTGCAATTTTTCTGGTTTTGTCTACCTATTTTCCTCCTTGTTCAAAACTTTGAATCCCTTTCTCTTTTTTTCCTCAGGCACAAGGGCCTTCTTGAGCACTTCTTGTAGTGAGGGTCTTGTGGCAATGAACTTTCTTAGCTTTTATGTATCTGGGATAGTTATTATTTCTCCATCATATCTGAAGGATATTTTCACTGGATAGAGTATTATTGGCTGAAAGTTTTGTCCTTCAGAATTTTGAATATATCATTCCACTCTCTCCTAGCCTGTAATGTTTCTATCAAGATATCAGTTGAGAGCCTGATAGGAAATCCTTTGTACGTTATTTTTTTTGTCTAGCTGCCCTTAATATTTTTTATTTGTTGTTGACTTTTGCCAGCTTTACTACTATATACCTTGGAGAGGGTTTTTTAGAAGATCTATTTATTTCATTCACTGGTATTTCCAGCTCCTTCCCCAGGTTTGGGAATTTCTCAGCTATTATTTCTTTGAACAAGTTCTCTGCTCCTTTTTCTCTCTCTTCTCCCTCTGGAATACCTATAATCCTTATGTTGGATTTCCTAATTGAGTCAGATATTTCTCGGAGAATTTCTTTGTTTCTTTTTAGTCTTAGTTCTCTTTCCTCCTCCCTCTGAAGCATTCCTGCATTGCTGTCCTCAATATTTCTAATTCTTTCCTCCATATTGTCAGCCCTGATGCTTAAGGCTTCCAGATTTGCCTTTATCTCCTCTATTGTGATTTTCATCTCTAAGATTTCTGATTGGTTTTTCTTTATACTTTCAATTTCCTTTGTGAAGAAACTCCTGATTTCATTGAATTGTCTATCTGGGTTTTCTTGTATTTCATTAAGCTTTTTTATGATGGCTATTTTGAATTCTTTGTCATTAAGGTTATACATTTCTGAACTTTCTGGGTTGAGTTCTGGGTGCTTGTCATTTTCCTTTTGGTCTGGAGATTTAATATATTTTTGCATAGTGCCTGTCGATGTTGGCTTATTTTTCCTCAGAGTGAAAATATATGGTTGTAGTTTCCTTGTGCTGCCGCTGGGTGGGGGTCAAGGGCTGTGTATTCTGGCCTCCCTCAATCCATGGGAGCTCTGGTCAGCCCCCAGCTGAGCTGAGGCACGGCTGAGCTGAAGCACGGCTGATCTGAAGTGCTGCTGAGCAGAGGCTGCTGGGTATGGAGCATGGGTACAGCTGGAGCTGGAGCCTGGAAACAGCTGGGTCTGGAGCACAGCTAGGCAGAAGCAGCTGGGGTTCAAGTGTGGGTGGGTTAAAGCATCTGCAGGTGAAGTGCTGCTGGGCTGAAGAAGCTGGAACTGGAGTGCAGCTGGGTCAAAGTTGGTGGTGCCAAGTCAGCTAGAGCCTGAATGTTGCCAAGCCAAAGCAGCTGGAGCCAGGGGGCGGTTGAGCCGAAGGACCGGGGACTGGGCACGGTCAAATTGATGCCGCTGGGGCTGGGGCACAGTTGAGACAAAGGAGCTGGGCCCATGGCGCGGTGGAATTGGGGCAGCTGGGGCTGTGGCATGGTGGGGCCTGAGCTGCCGCTGCCTCTGGTGCAGGGGCATGGGCATGCCTTGCCATCGGTGAGGCCTGGGTGCCTGGGGGCTGCTACATCTGGGGGCAGGGCATTGTCGTGCTGCCACTGCTGGTGGGGCCCCGATGCTGGGGGTTCTGCACATCTGGCACCCGGGTGCCTGGGTTCCACTGCCTCTGGGGTGGGGGCCAAGTTGAAGTGCTGCTGTGCCAGGGCTGCAGAGCCACTGTGCTGAAGGGCCAGGTGGGCAGGCTGGGTGGGGGAGGGGCGCTTACTTTCACTTCCCGGATCTCAGAGGTCTCTCGCTTCACTGTCACTCTTTGCTCCTCTGAGGGTCTAGCTTGTCTAACTTACTCTCACAACAGTTCTGCTCTCTCCATAGGAGGATACCCCACAGGCTGTGAGGGGTCTTGTAGAGTGCCGGTTTTCTGAGGAGAGCCACCTCTCTCCCGCCCCACCCCCTCAGAGCCACGTGGTCTCAGTCTCAGGGTTGCAGTCCTTGGGGAAGGAAGGGAGCTCCTCTTACCTCATTCCACTTACTCTGGGGATTCCAGCACCTCAGTCCTTGGGTGAACGGCTGCCCGGGTGCCTCAGATGTCCCCTGTGTTGTGTGAATAGCTTCTGTTGGAATGTGAATGTCTTTTTTGTTGTGTCTTAGAGGGGGAGAGTTCAATGGGGGACGCTCACTCTGCCATGATGCTGACGTCACTCTCCTAGTGTGTTTATATTTAATGTAATGATTAATACGTTTTTGTTTAAATGTGTCATCTTACTATTTGCTTTCTATTCGTCCCCTCTATTTTTCTTTTTTTTCTGTATTTTTTGATTAATGAAGTTTTAAATTATTAGCATTTTTATTCCACTGTATCTCCTCTATTAGCTTTTAAGCTAAATTTATTTTTAGTATTTATAGTGGTTGCTCTTGGGGTTTCAGTATGGTTCCTCGACTTCATTCACTCTACGTTGAATTAATATTAAATCACCTAATGTAAATTGTAAAAATTTTATGGCAGAAAATTTCCATTTGCCCAAGAATGAAGGAGTGAAAGCAACTCACCTGTGATCCATTCACTCCCTTACCAGGAGGAATCTCTCAGGGGAAAGAGAAGAAAAAAACAAGTTTCCCAGTGTAGGCTCCTTATCAACTGGATTTCTGAGTGGAGACTAATGACGTTTGCTGTGATGAAGTGACTTTATCTACTCAATGCCTTTTTCAGAGTGTCATTGGATAAAGAATCACTTATAGTAAATAATCCCTTCTGGGGTTACAGATTCTTGTATACTACATGGCTCCCTGAAGAATGTTTCATATGCTACGCAGTGTGCTAGGATATAAAATGAAATGCTTCTTAACTTAAATGCTCTGTGTGAGGTAACTGCAAATCTCACTTAAGACCACATCCATTACTCTTGGGCCAGTGTGCCTGTCGATGCACGGAGAAACAACCTGGGTGTCAACGGAAATCTAGAAGTATTTACCAAGTCCCCCCCCTTTGATGGGTCTTTAATGCCAAACTCTGTCTCCCCCACCATAAGCTTCTTGTTAAAATCTCTGCTTAACCCTTTCAGCCTTCTAATTGTCACTTTTCCTTGGGTTCCAAGAAGTCTCACTCTCTTCATGCTCAACTCAGTGGTCAGTCAGGACTTGATGAGAGATTTTACATATAGTTTAGTTTCCTTCTGTGTGGTTCCCTCTTTTCCAGGATTTCTTCCTAAATTTTCAACTGGTCTGGAAGCCCCAAATGTTAATCTCTGACTTCTCAGATCAATAAGACTGCTATTTTCTGCATGAGTGCCATCTGCTACACAGACTGTGGAGTGCCCTCAAGGGAAAAACTGTATAATTGTGGATCTCACTGAGTATGGTTCATTTCTTGTTTTCTTTTTTTTTTTTTTTTGCTGAGGAAGACCGGCTCTGAGCTAACATCTATTGCCAATCCTCCTGCTTTTTTTTCCCCCAAAGCCTCAGTAGATAGTTGTATGTCACAGTTGCACATCCTTCTAGTTGCTGTATGTGGGACGTGGCCTCAGCATGGCAGAAGAAGCAGTGCATCAGTGCGCGCCCGGGATCCGAACCCAGGCTGCCAGTAGCGGAGCGTGCACACTTAACTGCTAAGCCGCGGGGCTCGCCCTATGGTTCATTTCTTTCAGAGGTTGAATCCCTTCCTGTTCTGCCTGCTTTGGGTCAGTCTCCAGGGCCTTCAAACAGTTGTATACTTGATTCAGGGTTTACAATTGTTAGTAGCAGGAGGGTTAGTCTGATCTAAGCCACTCTGCCACAAGATGCTCTACTGTCTTTTTTTTTTTTTTTTTGAGAAAGATAGGCCCTGAGCTAACATCTGCCAGTCCTCCTCTCTTTGCTGAGGAAGACTGGCCCTGGGCTAACATCCGTGCCCATCTTCCTGCACTTTATATGGGACGCCGCCACATCATTGTTTTGCCAAGCGGTGCGTTGGTGCACGCCCAGGATCCGAACCGGCGAACCCCGGGCCACCACAGCAGAGCACGCGCACTTAACCGCTTTCGCCACCAGGCTGGCCCCTCTACTGTTAATAGAAGTTGGAAGTCTGAGATATATTTTTCAGGAAGATTTGACAGGTTTCTTTTTGTACTGGATATAAGATAAGAGGAGAAAAAAGGAAGCAAGTATTATTTCTCGTTTTTTTTCCCTAGTATGTGAGTAAATGCTAGCGCTATTAACGGAGGTGGGGAAGACTAGAGACTCATAGCATCAGGAAACTTGTCTAGATTTTGGCTATTTATTTTCAGACACAAAATTCCATGAGGGTTCAGAATTTCTCTTCTTTCAGTGTGCTTTGAGGTATCTCCAAAGCAGAAGTGTGGTCTGGTGCTTTATATATAGTTGGGAGACAGGTCGGCAATTTTCCTCAGTCTTGGTCACTGCCTCCACCTGTATCTTTTTGGGGCAGACTTAATGAAGATCCTCTTTTGACCTTTCCCCCTAGGCACAATCAAGTCAACCTAAATGATTTACTTCCACCCTCACAAGCCCTGGTCTATAGGAATTGAACAAGTAAGTTGGGAATTGTACTGGATAAAAAATTTAGAGGTGGGGCCGGCCCGGTGGCACAAGTGGTTAGGTGGGCGCGCTCTGCTGCAGTGGCCCAGGGTTAACCGGTTGGGATCCCGGGCACACACCGACACACTGCTTGGCAAACCATGCTGTGGCAGCGTCCCATATAAAGTGGAGGAAGATGGGCACGGATATTAGCCCAGGGCCAGTCTTCCTCAGCAGGAAAAGAGGAGGATTGGCAGATGTTAGCACAGGGCTGATCTCCTCACCAAAAAAAAAAAAAATTTAGAGGGAAGTGAGGCCCTGGCGCCAGATATCAGTCAACCTATTTTCTCCGTTTTGTTTCAACCATTAGTATTGTGGTTGCAGTGAATCTTGTCTAAATGAGGAAAGAAAAGCAAGGACATTGCCATAGTCCACCAAGGAGGGAAACAGTGAGAAGGAGAAATAAAGACAAACACGAAGAAGATTGAAGAAGCAAGCAGAAAACCATAGAAGGGAGAAAAGTCTATTATCTATAAGTACCTACTGTATATATATCAGGTACGTACTATGTTAATTGCTTTACATAAAATATCTCGATTCCTCACAACTCTGATAAAGAAATATTGTCATTGCCCTTTTACAAATAAGCTGAATCTCAGTGAGCATCATCAACTTGCTCTAGGAGACAAAACTGAAGTGGTGAAGTGGTGAAGTGGAAAGTGTTTGTAGCACTAAAGCCTTAGCCTTTCTTGTGCACCAAGCTTTCCTATAGTTAAATAAGTGAATCATATGCATCATCCCAGGGCCTCAAATATTATATCCCCATTGGAACCGAGTAAACGAAAGACCCCAAGGCTGCATTCTGATTGCAATAAACTAGACAGTGAGAAGGGGATTTCTGGTTGTGTTTTTAAAAGTACTGGCAATAGTTCAAATTTATAATCTTCTCTGAGAATAAGGACATGTTTGATGTGATACAAATAATTAAGTAATAACCGTGATTACAATCTGTTACCAAAAAACAAATCATCCAATCAGAGTTGTACACTGATGAAATTGACAGCACATTTTCTCCACACGACCACACACCATTCACCACTAGTACCTCACTTGGAAAGTGGAAAAATTGTGAACAGAGATTATAAAGGATCACTCAAATAAATAGAGCGTTCAGTGGATTTTTGAAGGATCAAAATGCCTTTATACAGTGAAGCTATCTTCTCAAAAGAGCTCTACCTTGAAGGAAGTATTCCTTAAAACAAATGCTCTTCAAGTTCCATAAAGAACATTTGCTATCTCATACGTCTTATCTTTAAGCCATGATGAGCAATAGAACAGTTACTTAAACTCTCCTTCTTCCATCTTTGGTGGGCTCCATATTGTAATGTCATATTACGTATTATGAGACCCTCCTTCAATCGAAAGGAGAAACTGTGAACATTATTTATTCCCCTTAACTTTATTTAAATTAACCAGCTTGACTGATTTCATAACACATTCAGGAACAGAGCAAAGTTCCCCTTCCCAAAGACAGCATAGTCAGAAACATGTTTATTTATCGTTTGAATAACACTGCAATTAGAACAGACCAGATACTGACTATAATTGGATCTATGGGACATTGTCCCTGGAGTTTCAGAATTTGTAATACTGCAAAAAGACATTTCTAACTTTAATTTACTGCATGAATTAGAAACTTTTCACAAGCAACAAATAACTTAAACCCCTTACAGTGCCAATGGTTGGTCTTTTCAAAAACGTTTCTGGAGCACAGAAGTCAGGGCAACTCTGGCTATGAGGGAAATCTCTGCCATATGTCTCTCACCATGAGAATATCTGTCACCATCTTCCTGGATTTGAGACAGAAACTCTGAACTTGTGTCTATATGTTCAAGGTTTTCAGTTAATTAATTTGTGGCTGCAGAAATCTGTATCTCTTTTTACTCACTGAATCTCCCAAATTATTTTGGACAGACCTCTAGGAGTGGCAGAAGAAGCTGTGAACTCGGAAAGCAAAACAGTTCCTAAGTAAGTTACCAAACAAGAGGAGGAAGACCATTCCAATGGTTCAGAGGTAAATGAATGACTTTGCCATAGATCAGTTATAAATGTGGTTTTGGAAAATGAAAGAACACATAAGACTGTTTCTTTCCTCTCTCTCTCATGATGTTTATGAAATAAACCTTCTCCCCTCCCCAATATTGCCAACAAAATTCTTGCAGCAAAAATAGCAGCTTAACGGTTTTTTATCTATTGACTTCCTGCTTGAAATTTTCACATTAATGACAAATGTCTTCAAACATATGTTATTAATATTATCACCAAGCTGGAGAAGCATTTAAGCACAGACCACAAATTTATATGAAGAAAGAATAACAGAAAATACGAAGGAAGGAGATTTTATGTTTTTATATAATATGTGATGTTAATCCTTCTATGCATGTATACAAATAAACATGACATAATAAAATGTTCCAGGCAAATTCGACATCTGTAACAATTTTTTTCTTCATGGGATTTTCCCGCTACCCCAAAGTTGAGATCATCATACTTGTGCTGTGCTTGCTGATGTACCTGCTCACCTTGCTGGGTAATATGATTCTCATCTCTATCACCATCCTGGATTCCCACCTACACACACCCATGTACTTCTTCCTCAGCAACCTCTCCTTTTTAGACATCTGGTACACTTCTCCTGCTCTCACTCCAATGCTGGCAAATTTTGTTTCAGGGAGAAACACCATCTCATTCTCAGGGTGTGCTGCTCAGATGTACGTCTCTCTTGCCATGGGCTCCACTGAGTGTGTGCTCCTGTCCATGATGGCATATGACCGGTATGTGGCCATCTGCAACCCCCTGAGATACCCCATCATCATGAACAGAAGGGTGTGTGTGCAGATTGCAGCTGGCTGCTGGGTGACAGGCTGCCTCACTGCCCTGGTGGAAACAGTGTCTGTGCTGCAGATGTCTCTGTGTGGTAATAGCATCATCAATCATTTTGCTTGTGAAATTCTGGCTGTCTTGAAACTGGTTTGTGTGGACACCTCCACGGTGCAGTTAATCATGCTGGTGATCAGCATACTTCTTCTTCCTATGTCAGTGCTCCTCATTGGTATCTCTTATGCACTCATTCTCTCCAAAATCCTGAGAATCAATTCAGCAGATGGTCGAAGCAAAGCCTTTTCAACATGTGTAGCCCACCTGACTGTGTTGGTTTTGTTCTTTGGGACAGCTCTCTTTATGTACCTGAAGCCTTCGGCTGTAGATTCACAGGAAATAGATAAATTTATGACTTTGGCATATGTTGCATTAACCCCCATGTTGAATCCCATCATCTACAGTCTACGAAACAAAGACGTGAAAGCAGCTGTGAAAAAATTGCTGAGTAGAAATCCTTTAGTCCTGTCTTAATTCTGTCCTTAAA
Source organism: Ceratotherium simum simum (assembly GCF_057802395.1). Taxonomy (NCBI): domain Eukaryota; kingdom Metazoa; phylum Chordata; class Mammalia; order Perissodactyla; family Rhinocerotidae; genus Ceratotherium; species Ceratotherium simum. The sequence goes on along the minus strand of NC_141928.1, from coordinate 30,300,066 downwards.
GAATATTAGAGCAAGCACACTCATCTGGATAATCTCCAACATTATCCAGAAAGCTGCAAAAGAGGTGGCTGAAATCAAACCCTGGAAAATGCTCGTTTTTCAACAGGAGCTCAACATTAAGCCTGATATCTTGATTTACTTTGTAAATAAAACTTTTTTTATTAATGAATCACTTAGGCAGAATGAATTCTATTTCCAGAAAAGTATTAAGCATTTATTCAATATTAACATAACGTTAAAATTAGACAATTGCTTATTGTCTTATTTTTGACTTGCTATATCATCTAAGAGCTCAACTCTAGCATCACCATGATAATAACTAATATACCAAGAGAGTAAAATTTTAAACCTAGTAAATTTTGAAATAATTTATCCTTATAGGATTCGCAATTATGTCTGATTTTATGAAGAAATAAGTATTTTTACTTAAGTATGGATATAATTCAATGTATAAATATACCATAATTCATAAAACTGAGACACTTTTCCCAGTTTCTAAATGTTAAAATATGAAAAATATGGATTTACATTTTATGAACTATACCATAAATAATTCTGATTATTTGGGATATGTATATGGAGGATAAGTAAATACCATGTATGTGCAAAGACATCATGACAAGGATTTGCACAATTGTAATCCTGTATATGAAGTGGAGTAAAGGAACAACATTCAGGAGGTCTTGAAACATCTATGATTATAAGGTTAAGAATACTCTCATATTGAACTTTGAATGTCTCAGTGAATTCATCAACACACACTCGCCATGTTACTATTTTTCTTAGAGCATGCTGAATTGATCAACTAAGGCTGAGAAAGAAGAGATTCCTACCCTGTAGAGATTACATTGCAAAAGAAATGATTTACTAATGTACACACATATTGTGGGAAAAGATTCATGGATATATTTAATATATGTGAGCAAAATTACATAAATGATAATTTCACCAATACTGGATATTGATGAGTTTCTCTTTGTCTTTTCCACCCTCACTAGAGCTGGGGAATAATGAGGCCGATGTGTACACATTACTTCCTCTTTATCACAGAGGTGTCCTTGGATATATGTGAATGATGGCTTTGTTCAATGGAGAAGGTGACTGTTGCCACCATAGATATAATTTCCCCGAGCCTTAGGTTTAGAGAAGGTGAGACAATTGTAGATAATTATCACAGAAGGTCCTAGCCTGAACATATCAGAGCTTGCAAGGAATGATTCAGCTGCAGGTGAATGGATTGATGAAGGAACCACATAGGTGGAAAGGATTCAATGAGTAGGAATTTTGCTGGTGTTCTTAATCCAAGTACCTTTAGTGTACATGAGAAAACTTTTTTCTTTCCTAGTTATTAGATGCCCAGTTCCACCAATTCAGAATCTCTCCAAAGGTAGGGACTGGGAATTTGTATCATGAATAAAAGCAACACAGCTATTCTGATTTTCATCTTTATTTAAACATTTCACTACCAGACAACAATGAACAGGTGTGATAGTGTTATTTGAAGAGGAGGAAGGAGTGTTCCTTCTGCAAAATGTATCCTTCAAATACATTTTGTTTGAGGTCTCCCAAGGATGGAACTGTATATGTAATACTGAATTGTATTTTGATTACTTCTTCATTATTCTGTGTTCCATGATGAGCAACCTCCATTGTTACAACATTCTTTGTCAAGAGAGGAAACAGTTCATTAGAATGCAGCTTACAAAACTCCGTCATATTCCAGTCCTGTTTCTCTGAGGTTAAATCTAGTTCATAATTTGTAATATTCATATTCAGTGTCCTTGGATGTTTCACTCACAGAGGTGATTAATTTCAATGGATGAGTAACTTCAACCCCTTGTGGAACATTTACTATTTTACAACTTAGAGAGTTAAAGGCTATTTAAATATGCTTAGTTTCTTTTTTAACAAAATTATCACTTCAGCAAGATCTCCTATGGTTAACAGACACTCACAGCAGAATGATCCTGGAAGCTAGAGTCAGAAAAGCTGAGTGAGATCCTAATCTGGCATCCATAGCTCTCTTCTTTAAGGTGTAAATCATGTTTATATATTACAGCATTATTACAAGATTAAAAAAAATCATCTGCTTGTTGTGTCAAGATCAGTCTGTGGAGGATAATTTTTGAGTCAGGAAGACTTTGGAAACCTATTGTAGCAATTCTGAGAAAAGATGTTAGCCCAGGCCAGAGTGATAGTTGTGGACATGGTGAGAAATAGTCAAATTGAGAAATATTCAAATTCTGGACACATTGAGAAGGTAGAGCCAACAGGATTTCCTGAAGGATTAGATATGGATGATAAAGGAAGAGAGGCATCAAAGATGACTTTAAGGTTTTTGGACTGAAAAGTGGGAAGGATAGGGTTGTAACTCACTGAAAGAGGAAAGGCTGTATAGTTGGAGTGGATCGGTGGGAGAATATCAGACGTTCATTTTAGACATATATGGTTCAAATTGTCTATTAAATATGACAACTCTGCAGAAGAACAAACAAGTCTTGTGTTTATAGAAGAAGTCTGGGCTAGGGATATAAATTTGGGAGTCATCAGCATACAAATGGTATTTAAAATCAGGAGAGTGGATAAGATGATCGAGGTAGAGTACAGATAACAAAAGAGAAGAGATTGAGCCCTGGGGCATCATACCAGCAATACTCTGCCTGCAGATCTTTATCTGTCACCATACAGGGGTGGCAGATGATAGTGTGGCCTCTCCATTTTGTATGTCTAATTGTTGATCTAAGCACACAACTGTCCACATAGTTTCCATTCTGTATCTAATTATCATTTTAGTAGCTACATATTTATTCATATGAATTTAAAATATACATCCAAATCATTCCTCTATTCAAGATTGTTTCTAAGCAGTGCCTATTATCATTAATCCTGAAATGAACACCTTCCTATGTTTGATTCTCCCTTCTTTTTGATTATATCTTAGAATAAATTCCCAGGAGTGGGTTTACTTCATCAAAGACAATGAACAATTTTATGGCTCTCGATAGAAGTTTTATAGTTCTTGACAAATATCCCCAAATTACTTTCAAAAGGGGTTATACCATTTACTTTATGCTTCAGCTCTATGAAAATAGGTAATAAAACTAAATGAACCTGCAACACTATTTCAACCAAAATCAAATTGTCTAAAACTATTTTTTCACAATATATCCTATCTACAACTGTTTTGTTTTTTTGTTTCACTTCTTCCATTAATATGTATCTTCATTTTTCTTATTAAATGATATCTTTGGTAAGAGTATTAGTAGGCTTTGAGATGCAGTGGGGAATTTGAGAAGAATTGGGTCCACCTCTAGGACTTGAACATATGAATATAATAGGAAATAGAATAACAGCTAGAGCTGTGGTAAGTCAAATATCTGGACTTACAAGTCACCCTTTGCTACCTCACAGAGCTGTATGTTGGCATCTATCCACATGGAGTCTGTGAGCAGTAATATTTTGAGAAGCTGAGGCCATGGAGGTAGAACAATTCTGGTTAGTGATGAAATAATGAGGATTGGCCACGAAAGTCCATTTCTAACATGGATCAAAGGAAAGGTCATTGGAGTTAATAAGACTAAGGCCTAGAAACTGATGACAACAAAGGAAGAATATCCAGCTAGATCCAAAACAAGGTGTTTCTGAGCACTCCTGGATTGGATATCTCTACTAACTTAGGAAGATTGTTAGTGTGCAATATACAGGAAACTATCTCTAGTGAGTTCAGTTCATTTTTTTTATTGTCAACTTTAAGTCCTGAGATCCTACAAGGAAAAAATTCCCTTTGACCTTAGTGAAAACAAATTTTATTGGCCCTGCAAACCTTATGTCTGATCTTGTCTCCACCTCTTAATTTACGTGAAGGGTGTTCCAGAGGAGATTGTGGCACGCTTTCTGGAAATGTGAAAGAATTTGTTATACATGTTTGTTTTCAAACTTTACACTACTAATTTACTTTTAACTCAATTTTTAAGTATTTTTATGCTATTATTTTTAAGTATTTTTATCCTATTATACAGTCTGTGTGTATGTTAGCTATCATTTTTTTATGAATGATATATTTGAATAAATTTAAAAATAAAATGAAAAATGCTATTAGTCTCTCTTTTGTTGTTGTCTCTTTTGCTAAAGAAAGCTTGGACACAACTGGGCCCATATCACTTGTGTTTTCATCATGTTGGTTTCCACAGTATGTGGCCCAGGGGGAGATGGTTGGTTGTTCATGAGCCCACAGCTTTTCTGGATAATGTCTGAAGTAGGATCTTCATTCTCAATGAGAAGTCAAGGATGGAGCTTTCAGGTTTGCTGAAGGCAGAGGACATCCTAAAGGAAGAGCATGAAGATGTCCACTGGTGTGGGCAACGTTTCCACCTTCTAAAATGGTCTTTCTGGGCCTTCCATAATATCCCTACTCAGCCTAACACAAAGGAAGATAGCCACAAAAAGTAGTACACCTGAGCCTAATAACTGGAATTTATTTACACTGTTCTACTCTTGTAGTTTCTGTGTAATAGGTGAGCAAAATGAGTCTTACTACATGAATTTAGTGAGTTACAACCTATGTAAGACTGTCATAGGCTTGTTTCTTGGGAAATAGATGCTAAGAAGGAGATTTGCCACTGGAGGTTTACTGGGGCATGTCCTCAGAAACAACACCTACAGCAGGGTGAGAGAAGAGAACTGTGCAGAGGGGAAGTTAACTGCAATCCAATATCATCAGAATCCCACAGTGATGTCTAAAACTGAGATAGTCCTTTATATAAATCCCAAATTGAAGCTAAGGTGTAGGGCTTTTGTACCCCTACATGGAACAATCATTGCATGTATTCTGCCCCCAGGAAGGAATAAAAACCTGTGACAAGGCAGCACTCTCTGCTGAGGGAAATCTCCAAAGAGAGACAGCTGTGGACCATCAGCTGCCAAAACTCCAAGCAAGTGGGGGAATGAGTGCCTCAATCATTGAGGGGGAATCTGGGTGGTACACCACAACATCCATTACAAAGAACATTTACCACAGTAAAGATGAATGCTTCAATTTGGTTCATGATAGGACGGGGAAAATGTGGGAAGAAGAGAGAAAAGACAAGATCAGAAGAAAGATCTGCTCAATACTTACAAGTGAATCTTATAAAAACAAAAAACAAATAAAAAAAACTGGGTGGCCTCTGGACCTGGTCCCTTCACACCCTTCTAAGAGAATCTAAGAGTTAGTCTTGATAAGAAAATATCCAAAATTAAACAACCTGTAATTCAGATATAGTCTATGGGCTAATTGGAAGAGAAAAGAGAAAGAAAAAGCAAAGGGGATACAAAACTAATACTGTGCAGTATTTTTGCTTTGTTTTACCAGGTTCTGTGCTTGGTAATTAATAGCTACTATTTTATTGAAGTCTATCAATAAATCTAAGAAGTATTATAACTCCCATTTTATGGAGAAGAAGCTAAAGCTCGTAGATTAAGTAAATGGCCAAGTTGATAGAACTTGTAACGAGTGGATCTAAGATCCAAACCAAGGTGTGTTTGATTCCAAAGTACTTTTTTTTTCCTAATAGGTGTTTCTTAGTCAAGGAGTACCCCAGTCAAAGTCCACTTGCCACACCTAAGAGAGGAATCCAACATATGAGGGGAAGAAAAATATTACAACGTCATGTCTGGGTTCCTATTCTTGCATTGTCTAATCATGGAGGCAGAATGCAGAGGACTTTATAGGAGAAAGTCATCCTTGAAAGGAGAAGTGAACCTAGAAGGCTTTGCAGCTATGATTAGACTTGTGTTGAACCTCCTCCTGTCTACACTTAGCATCAGGTTTTCCCAGAGTGCTGACTTATGCCCAAAACCCAAACGTAATTCCCTGAGGCTCAGTTCCCTGCAGACATGAGCTACTTCAGATCCCTCCCACCCTCACCTTTGAATCTTCTATCCACAGTCAGGCGAAGCTAGCACACTCTACTTTTCCTGGAGCTGAATTGGAGAGGAGGGTATGCAAGCAAGGAGTTTGACATGGGCACACAGGATCTACCAGGTCAGCACCACCTGAATGCCTTCTTACTGCCCATGCCTGTGACTAAATGCCAACAGGTGACACCTTGACAAATACTTAGTGGTGATTGGTGCAAAATAATGCTAATCAAATGTTTATTTTTGGAGTGGTTAAGTGCATCAAAATATATCTCAAATTTGAAACATTATGAATAGTCTCCAACAAAAATAAAATAATCTGATCAACCCTGGTGCCCTTGGTCATATTAGTAATAATATCTAGTACAAATATATTTTCCTAGTTGGATATCTAACCACGGGACATAAAATATAATTTATGTAGTTTCTGCAGTTGTAAGTCACCATATGTAGATTAAGAAAAAGTCCTACATAGCGGGACTTTCTTTGGAGACATGGTCAAATCTATTGTGATTGTGAACCCAGGTAATTATAAGTCATACTAAATTGATGTTTTATAGAGTTTATAAATTATATCATATGGTTTTTTTCCATCATTTATCATTTAATGATAGATTATTTTATGCCAATAAAGAAATTGAAGTCCAGAGAACTGATACAACCTAGCCTAGAATCCCCAATTAAGTAGTGACACAATGGTTCACATGAAACTCCCCTTATGTGACTTTAATATCATCAGTCTTTTCATTATTTCACACTACCAATTTCTTGAAGAATTAAGGGCCTGCCAATTCTATCCCTCGCGTTCACAGCAAAGTAAGCCTAATAAGCCACCAAGTGACCTTTCACCCTATAAAATCTGTAGGTTCCAAAGGGGCCAAATAACCTAGTGTCAACCTAAATAAAGAGGTTAACTGAGGCAAACTCAAATTATCAGAAATTGAGTTTATTCAGTAACCACAGAGGAATTGCAATTTGGGAAATTCAAACTGTAGCCAAGCTGTAGGCAAGTCCACTGAAAGCTTAGGGCAGGCTGTATACATGGGCAAGAAGTGCAAAGAGAGGGGAGTCCAACCAGAGTCCAAGCAGCAAGTTCATTTCCTGGAGGATGGGGAGAGATCCTTGGTCGATGTTCATTGGTCTGTAAATAAGTTAGAGTTTTCTGTAGGTTAAGCATCTAGGAGGAATCAGTCTCTCAGTTCTTAAGTTTTGTTTTCCTGAGGGTGCATGCATGAGATTTTCCATTTCATATTCTGTGGTTCCATTTTAGATTGAAATCCTTTCACGCTAAGAAACCACCGTTTATTTTCGATTTGCTAGCACACATATTGGTACTAATGAATCTCTTCCCATGGGAATGCAGGCCACATCCTAATATTTAATGTTGTATTAGGAGCCACAGTTTGTCCATTTCTAAGCTTCCTTAACAGTGTGGGCCTGGGCAAGAGATGTTTTATGAATCTATAATAAATTAGGAGTCTGCCTCAGTCTTGCTTTGCAGCCTGTTTTTTTTCCAAAGACCAATGCATTGTTTTTAAAGATCAGAGCCTGCCAAGGAAGATGGGAAAGATTGATGATTCCTCTTGTGGTGCTTTCGGGATTAAAGTAGACCTGATTAGCTAACCAGCTCCAATTTTTCTCTCAACTAGCATAGAAGTATATCAGTGCAGAGTGGCTTCTATATCACCATGGAAACGTAGCCCCACCATATATAATTGCATTGTAATGAGAAAGAGGACTATATAGTGTGAAAAAATTAATTAAACAGGGAACAAATTCAAGACTTTGAATGCCAAAGAAATGAAGGCTAGCAAGAGCTTCAAAGGGAGAATGATTTACTTACAAGATGTAAGCATCATGAAGAACGGACAATAAGAATTCTCATGGAACAGGGTACCTGGCTACAGTAACAATACTAAAAGTAATAATAATAAATCACAAAAATCCAGAACATTTATTGAGTTATTAGCATGTTCTAGGAACTCTCTTAAGTACCTTACATGTAGTAATTTAGTACAAACAATAACACTATGAGTTGGTATTGGTAGTATTTTATTCTATTTCATCAACCATATTACCACCTCCATATTGCAAACAAGTAACGTGGATAAAGAGAGATTAAATGACTTATGTTGTTTACAAATCAGGTACATAGTGGAGGTGGGATCCAAGCAATTTGACTCCAAAACCAGTCACTTAACCATTGTTATTCTCACAATGAACTGAAGGTCCTTGAACTCATATTTGCCTCTCTTCTTCACTAGCAGGCAGCTCTGCTTGAAAAACTTTGGAGTCCAGGTTCTTCAAGAGGTCTTGGCTTGGGTTGAAACCCTGAATCCTCATATATACCCTCTCTTGGGAATACAGGAGCACCCAGGGCTTACTTAAAATTACAGGGCAAGATTTAGCATCAACTCAGAGTGAAACACAAATCATAATGAGTACTTTCATGCACACACCACCCCTTGATAATCATCAGTCATCATAAATATCATCATAAATTATCTCCTACATGTTCTCTTAAAAGAGGTGGAGACATGCTGAGGAGTGAATGCAGGTGGCATATTGTACACTTCCCTCTTCTCAACATCTTCAGAAATAATGTCCCAGACTGCCATGAAATTAACTTGAGGATATCTCCTTCGTGTATCAGTAATTTTAAATAGGTTAATTATTACAAGATATAAGAACACAGTAGCTAACTAAGTATTTTAATGAAAAAATATATAGACAAAAACAAAACTAAGGAAAACAGAAGAAATTAATAACAGCAAAGGTTTCTGTTTAAAATGACATTGATTCAAGACACTTCAAGCACTTGATTCAGTTTTATTTTTTCACGGAACTAACATATATATGAAATGATACTAGTTATTTTTTTATTTAGGTATTGTGTGTTTATATCTGTAAACTCTAAGTATAATGAGAATATCAGCTTTTCACCCTCTACTGTTCTATACACGCCCAGTTCCCTCAACAGTGCTGAAAACATGTAAGTATTTTAAATAAACATTTGCCAAATGAACTAAAAACAAGTATTAAGAAAACAGAAAAATTAACCCAGTTGAATTCATGGAAAATTATAGGAAAGTAAATAAATCTTTAGTTAGCCCATTTAACAATACAGAGAAAAACAGAAACACATTAAATTGTGAACAAGTGGTAAAATCACATATACAGAGTGATTTTTTAAAAGGAGAAAACTGTTTAGAAATTATCATGGAAAAATAATCAAATAACATAATAAACACAAAATATCAAAATCACAATACAGAGTGAAATGTCAAAAAATTGCAATGTATGTGAGGCAGTGGTGATTACCTTTATAAAGAATTCTTATAAAAACAAAAGGAAGTTCCAATTCACTTATTTTGCCCAATTTTCAATTGAAACCCAAGTAGAAAATGGATAATCAAATAATAAATAAAGAAAAATGACAGACCAAGACAGAGAATGAAAAATGAATAGATGAAAATATGTTCAATTTAATTGTTATGCAAATACACACTAATAAATTCAGAAAGGTATGTTATTTTTAATTGATTAAAAATGCATGTAGACTTATGGGTAACTGATGATAATGGTAGCTGCTTAAATCCACGTGTCCCTACATATCCTCCAAAAACAATACAGAGCAGAAGAACAAATAAAACTATCAAACCCCACAGCCTAGACATAACTAGAAGACAGAAAATGCCCAAACTTCAACTTAGCTATAAGTAAAAAATTTAACATCAAGTCCTAGCATCTCTCATGCTCCCACTGAATGTTTTCACAGAGCAAAGGGTTGCATGGAAAAAAGAACGGGACATGAGGAGACATTATCATCATGGCAGCATGGAACAAACACTTTGTTTCTCCCCTTAAATCTACAGCAAGTGAAACATTCGTAACCTAACAAAGGCTACATTGCCCAACACACCAGGATGCCAGAGGGGTCCACATGTTGGTACATACAAAGACAGACGGATTGGAGCACACAGAAGGGGAAAAACAGAGGCAGTGCCCAGGGCCATATACCCAATGCCACAGCAGCTGAGCCCAGAGAACCCAATGGGTAGCAGCTGAGGTGCACATGTGACACTTGCCAGCTAGCTGTAGTGGCAATTGTGGTCATGGGGAGAAAAGCAGCAGTGCAGGCAAAGCACCATGATCTTAGGCCCACAGCCATGGCTCAGAGACTGGTAGCAGTGGAGGCACGCACATGACTCTGACATCACAATGGCAGTGATGTCTGTAGCAACAAGGTAACAAGCAACAGCAGAGGTGATGCCACATGAACCTGGCTCCCTCCCCAATCCCCTGCCATGGAGGCTGAACTTCTAATCCAGGTGACCTTAGATCTGGCAGAGGTGTCAGCCATCCCATACCCTCAGCAGCAATGCTAGGGGCTGGAGTGACACCAACAACAACAAGGCATCCGTGACCCCAGAAGCACAGACAGCTACAGCAAGAGTACTGGCAACATCCCTAACAGAGGTGGTGGAGGGTGGAATGTGCAGATCCTCACGTATAGCCAGAGGCAGCTCAGGTAAGAGACACAAAAACTGAAGCTACAGTGCCAGCTATTGAAAAACAAAAGAAAGTCCTCTACTCAATTGAAAAGTTTGAATCAAAACAAACAAAGCTATACGTAAATAAGAAAAGTGTTTGTTATGACAAATGTGGTGGCAGAGGAATAATTCAGCAGGCACCATGAGAAGACATGGTAACATGGTGTCACAAAAAGAAAATAATAATTCTCCAGAAACCAAACATAAAGTCATGGAAAATTGCAATCTAACTGATAAAGAATTCAAAATAGCAGTCATGAAGAAACTCGACAAGCTAGAAGAAAACAGAAAAGCAGTTCAATAAAATCAATGAACAGAATGAATACTTTACCAAAGAGGTTGAAACTCTGAAAAAGAACCAAACAGAAATTCTGGAGCTGAAGTACTCAATATATGAGATGAAGAATACGTTAGAAAGCATTGCAGACCACATGAAAGAGAGAATTAGCGAGCTCAAAGAGAGAAACCTAGAAATAAGGTAGGCAGAAAAGGAAAGAGACCTAGGAATGTTTTTTAATGTAGGAATTTTACAAGAATTATCTGACTCCATTAGAAAGGGCAACATAAAGATAATGGATATCACAGAAGGAGAATAGAGAGAGAAGAGAGACAGAGAGTTTATTTAAAAAACTAATAACTGAAAACCTCCCAAACCTGGGGAAGGAACTGAATATACAAATCCACGACGCTAATAAAACACCTAATTGTCTCCATGCAAAAAGACATTCCCCAAGACACGTGATAATAACACTGTCAAAAGTCAATAACAAAGAAAGAATATTAAAAAGATTGATGGAAAAACAAACCCAATAACCTATAAGAGAACATCCATTAGGCTATCAGCAGATTTCTCAGAGGAAACTCCACAGGCCAGGAGAGAGTGGAATGATATATTCAAAATATTTCAAAGTGAAAAATGTCATCCAAGGAGACTCTATCCAGCAAAGTTATCTTTCAGATATGAAGGAGAAATAAAGGCTTTCCCAGACAAACAAAAGCAAAGGGAGTTCATTGCCACTAGACCTGCCTTATAAGAAATGCTAAAAGAAGCTCTCCTACCTGAAACAAAAAGGCAAAGGTATGCAAAGCTTTGAACAAGGTGATAAATAGACAGAGAGACTCATAACATTGCAACTCTATATCTGAATAGAATAGTAAACACTTATTTTTAACATAAATGTTAAAGGGAAAAAAGCATTCAAAATAACTATAACCACTTCCATTTGGAAACAAACTCACAATAGAAAAAGGGATAATTTGTGACTTCAAAAACATAGAAGAGGAAGAGGAAAAGGAGAGGACCTGCATAGGCAAATGAAGATAAGATGTTATCAACAGAGAAAAGACTATCTTATCTATGAGACCTTTTATACAAACCTCATGGTAACCACAAACAAATACAGAGCAGAGACACAAGACATAAAAAAAGAGGAAACTGAGAAAAACATCACAGAAAACCACCAAACTGAAATGGCAGAGAGAAACACAAGGAAAAAGAAATAATAGAGAAATATAGAGGAAATATAGGAAATATAGAGAAATCAGAAAAGAAGAGATATAATGGTAGTATTAAATTCTCAGATATCAATAATCACCCTAAATGTAAATGGATTGAATTCACCAATCAAAAGACCCAGAGTGGCTAGATGGATTAAAAGCCAAAACCCAACAATATGCTACCTCCAGGTAACCTGTCACAGCTCTACAGACAAACACAGGCTCAAAGAGAAGGAATGGAAGATAATACTCCAAGCAAATGGCATCGAAAAGAAAGCAGGGTGTAGCCATATCTGACAAAATAGACTTCAAGCCAAAAAAGATAACAAGAAACAAAGATGGACATTATATAATGATAAAGGGGCCCATCTGATAAGAAGACATAACATTTATTAATATTTATGCACTTAACATAGGAACACCAAAATATATAAAGTAATTATTAACCAACCTAAAGAGAGAAAATGACAGCAAGCTATAATAGTAGGGGACTTTAATACCCCACTTACATCATGGATAGATCATCAAGACAGAAAGTTAACAAAGAAATTTGAGTCTTCAATGAAACATTAGACCAGGTGGATTTAATAGGTATATACAGAACGTTCCATCCAAAAGTAGCAAAATACACATTCTTATCAAGTGCACATGGAACATTCTCAAAGATAGACCATATGTTGGGAAAGAAAACAAGTCTCAATAAATTGAAGATCAAAATCATATCCAGCATATTTTCTGTCCACACTGTTATGAAACTAGAAATCAACTACAAGAAGAAAGCTGGAAAAGTCACAAATATGTGGAGACTAAACAACATGGTACTGAACGACTATTGAATCAATGAATAAGTTAAAGAAGAAATCAAAAAATACCTGGAGACAAATGAAAATAAAAACAACATACCAAAATCTATGGGATGCAGCAAAAGCAGTAGCAAGAGGGAAGTATATAGCAATACAGGCCTACTTCAAAAAAACAAGAAAAACCTCAAATAAACAATCTAGCACTATACTTAAAAGAACTAGAAAAAGAAGAATAAGTGAAGCCCAAAGTCAGTAGAAAGAAGGAAATAATAAAAATCAGAATGGAAATAATTGAAACAGAGAATAAAAAGACAATAGAAAACATCAATGAAACTAAGAGCTGGTTCTTTGTAAAGACAAACACCAAAATTGACAAACTTTTAGCCAGACTCACTAAGAAAAAACGAGAGGAGGCTCAAATAAATAAAATCAGAAACAAAAGAAGAGAGATTACAACAGATAACGTAGAAATACAAGGAATTATAAGAGAATAGTATGAAAAGCTATATGCTAACAAATTGGATGACCTGTAAGAAATGGATAAATTCTTAGATATAAATAAATAAAATCATACAATCTCCCAAAACTCAATCAAGATAAAGTAGAGAATCTGACTAGACCAATCACCAGTAAGCAGATAAAAACAGTAATCAAAAACCTCCCCAAAAATAAAAGTCCAGGACCAGATGGCTTCCCTGGTGATTTCTACCAAACATACAAAGATTTAATATATATTCTTCTCAAACTCTTCCAAAAAAGTGAAGAGGAAGAGACACTTCCTAACTGTTTTAAGAGGCCAAAAACACCCTGATACAAAAACCAGACAAAGAAAACACAAAAAAAGAAAATGATAGGCCAATATCACTGAGGAACTTTGACGCAAAAATCCTCAAGAAAATATTAGCAAATCGAACACAACAGTACATTAAAATGATCATACACAATTGAGTGGGATTTATTCTAGTGATGCAAGGATATTTCAGCGTCTGCAAATCAATCAATATGACATACCACATTAACACGATGCATAATAAAAATCATATGATCATCTCAATAGATGCAGAGAAAGCATTTGAGAAGATTCAGTATCCATTTATGATAACACTCTCAATAAAATGGGTATAGAAGAAAAGTACCTCAACATAATAAAGGACATACACAGCAAACCCACAGCTGACATCATATACAATGGTGAAAAACTGAAAGCTATCCTCCTAAGAACAGGAACAAGACAAGAATTCCCTCTCTTGCCATTCTTAATCAACATAGTATTGGAAGTCCTAGCCAGAGAATTTAGGCAAGAAAAAGAAACAAAAGGTATCCAAATTGAAAAAGAAGAAAAACTGTCACTATTTGCAGATGACATGATTTTACATATAGAAAACCCTAAAGAATCCATCAAAAACCTAAGAAATAATAACAAATTCAGTAAAGTTGCAGGGTACAAAATCAACATATATATATAAATCAGTTGATTTTCAATACACTAATAACAGACTAGTAGAAGGATAAACCAATAATACAATCCCATTTACAATCACAACAAAAAGAATAAAATATGTAGGAATAAATTTAACCAAGTAAGGGAAAGATCTGTACACTGAAAACTATACAACATTGTTGAAAGAAGTTGAAGAAGACATGAAGAAATGGAAAGATATTCCATGCTCATGGATTGGAAGAATTAGCGTAGTTTAAATGTCCACATTACCTAAAGCAATCTGTACATTCAATGCATTCTGTATCAAAATCTCAATGACATTTTTAATGTAAATAAAAAAAATAATCCTAAAATTTATATGGAACAACAAAAGAACCCAAATAGCCAAAGCAATCCTGAGAAAAAAGAACAAAGCTGGAGTTATCACACTCCCCATTTTCAAGGTATACTACAAAGCTATAGTAAGCAAAACAGCATGATGCTGGCAACAAAATAGACATACAGATCAATGGAACTGAGTTGAGAGCCCAGAAATAAAACCACACATTTATGGACAGCTAATTTTTGCTGAAGGAGCCAAGAACATAAAATGGAGAAAAGAAAGTCTCTTCAATAAATGGTGTTGGGAAAACTAGACAGCCACATGCAAAAAAATGAAAGTAGACCACTATCTTACACCATACACAAAAATTGTCAAAATGGATTAGTCACCAATATCACAAAAGGGAGAGCCTCAAGAAGCCTAAAACTGAACATCCTAACTCTGTGAAAGGAAATTGGTGATACAGACATTGGAAATATCAGAGATATTAATGAGGCAAAGAGGGACTATGGCCCAGTTGGGTCAGGAATGGCTCCTCCAGGGCAGGCTGGAGAGGCACCAGTGGTAAATCCAAAGTTGTCATAGGATCAATAGGACCCTAAATAAACATAAAAGAGCAATAATTTTACTGAGCACAGATAGGAAATCTTATGACTATCACTAAACAAGCCCGTGAGGTTTCCAGAGAAATGGGAAAAGGAAGGAAGAGCGTTCTTCTGTTGCAGATTAATTACAAATGAAGCAACCACTTCAGTGACCAAAGTCTCCTGTAGCTCAGGGAAGGGAACACACTAAACATCACTTACATTGCAGATACATTTAATCCTCATAAAAGCCTGAAGATATACATGATTTTTTACAAAAAAGATTGTGGACTCAAAAAAGCTATACAAATTGCCCTAGGTCACACAGCTAGGAAGTGGCACATTGCGGACTGGAGCTCTAAGCAGACACCAAAATCCATACACTTCCCATCACCTCATCATATATCTCAGTTTTTTTGACTGCTGAAAGACTTCCTATCCATCACTTTAGCAAATAGTTAAAGGACAATTTTCAGCTCTATATGACCTCTAGCCATGAAAACACGGTGGTTCCAAAGAGGCTAGTTGACCTAGGAAGACGTCATTTCTTTTCTACCTGCCATCTCATATCCTGGTAATGTCCTCTCACAGGAAGATAAAAAACAGTGATATTTACACCTGAGCAGGGAACTACATCTCAGAGGACATCATTAAAAGTTGACTGACCTACTTCTCCCTGATATTAAGGTACAAATAGGTTACATAGGGATGGGAGGCCATGTGCTTACAACAGGCTAAGGTCAAGCTTGTTAAAGTAAACATATAACTTTTTGAAAACAACACTCTTCCCTCCACAAGTTTTCTGGAAGGAATCTGGAGCTGTTCCAAGGAGATTCATTTCTCTTCCTTGGTTAAGTCTTAAAAGAAAGAAAAGAGTATATGAGAGAGGAGAAGTCAAGACAGCGGCGTAAGCAGACTCTGAACTCACCTCCTTCCGCAGACACAGCAAATTTACAACTACTGTGGAAAAATTACCGCTGAGACAGAGCTGAAAACTGGATAAGAGGAACTCCTGCAATAAAAGACAATCTTAATTGAGATGGAAAAGGCAGAAATTCCCTTCTGGAGAGGAAAAATGCTGCCTTCAAAGCCACAGCGCCTAACGGCTGCCCGGGAGCAGCCCAAAGGTACGCAGCCCTACCTGGAGGCCCGGGGCCCTGAGCCAGGGAGCGCCCCAGCTGTGGGCATTTTGTGGACCCAGCACACTTGAGATGAGTGGCATAATATCTGACTTTGCCTGCTACTAAAACATTGGCTATTACCCCCAGAAAAGCTGGTTCACAAAGAAATTAAAACCAGTTCTTAAAGGGCCCACGCACAAATTCACCCGTTTCAGAAAGCAACCTAAAATCACCAGAAAGAAAGGTGCACAGTGTTTTGGTGAAAAGACACTCACCTGATAGGCCCTGAGTGCATCTTGGTGAAAGGTGAGACCTCTCCAGGGACTGGGACATTGGCAGAGGCCATTGTTGTGGCCTGGTGTGGGCGTGCTGACACAGATGCCATTGGAGTTCTCCCTGGGGTCTGCTAGCCCAGGTCTGCCCCACCCACTAGAGCACCGATTTAATCCAGCTTAGCCAGGGCAGGCAGCCCACCCTAGAGACTGGCCCCACCCAGCAGCAAGCCCTCAGGCAACGTGTGGGCCTGCATAGATTGGTGACTGGATTCTCTGCAGCCTGGCATCTGAGCCTACTTCATTGGGGCAGGGCATGCACAAGGAGCAGATGGAGAGTGTGGGGCGGTGGTGGAGTGTGTGGGGCTCCCACCGTGGAGAGACTGGGTCCATTTCAGGAGGTCGGGACACGCACATGGTGGAGGACTGTATTGACAGTGTGTGTGGACCTGCGGGCAGAAGGGCTTGTCAGCTGCAGAAGACTTGTGCTTCTCAAAGACCCACATAGGGGGTTTGCACCACCTTCCAAAGCCTGAAACAATTGGGTGCTCCCGTGTCTGAGGCCAGCCCCACCCAGATGCAATCCTCAGAGACCTGACAAGAGACCTAAAGGCTGGAGGCTTATAGCAATTGTAAGCCCCTGAGCCTAACAACCTGCCACACTGGTGACCTACTCACTTAAAAGAAATACTGCAACACAAATGTGGTATTAGAACTTGCAGCCAACTGTCCTGGGTCTCCTCACAACTGATAAAGAGACTGACGGGCCCACAACAACTACAAGCAGCTGAGCATTACAACAGCTGACCAGGAGCATAACTTGGCTTCCCTGGGCGCCTATAGGGAGAGCAAACAGGCCACAACAGAAGGACACATGTAGCCCACATAGGGATCACCCCTGGAACATTGAGAACTGAGAGAATCACACTGCAGGCATCTTAAGGCATCACTTGTATAAGATCACCTATCCAAGAGCAGGAGACATAGCTGACCTACCTTATACGTAGACACAAGCACAGGGAAAGAGGCAAAATGAGGAGGCAAAGGAATACATTCCAAGTAGGGGAACAGGAAAAAACCCCAGAGAAGGAACTAAGTGAAACAGAAATGAGCAACCTACCTGACAGAGAGTTCAAACTAAGAGTGTTAAGGATGCTCACTGGTCTGGGGAGAATAGATGAACTCAGTGAGAATGTCAACCAAGAAATGGAAGATATAAAAAAGAACCAATCAGAAATGAAGAATACAATACTGGAAATGAAAAATTTGCTAGAGGGACTCAAAAGCAGAGTAGAGGATACAGAAGAACGGAACTGTGAGCTGGACAAAAGACTAGAAGAAATTACCTAAGCTGAACAGGTAAAAGAGAAAAGAATTAAAAAGAGTGAGGACAGTCTAAGGGACATCTGGGACAACATCAAGCCCACTAACATCCATGTTATAGGTGTCCCTGAAGGAGAAGAGCGAGACAAAGGGGAAGAGAATCTATTTCAAGAAATAATAGATGAAAACTTCCTAACCTAAGGAAGGAAACAGACATCCAGGTAGAGGAAGCACAGAGAGCCCCAAACAAGATAAACCCAAAGAGGCCCACACCAAGACACATCATAATCAAAATGTCCAGAATTAAAAATAAAGAGAGAATCCTAAAAGCCGCAAGAGAGTTACATAGAAAGGAAACCCCATAAGGCTATGAGCTGACTTCTCAGCAGAAACCTTACAAGCTAGAAGAGAGTGGCATGATATAGTTAAAGTGCTAAAAGGAAAAAACCTACAGCCAAGAATACTCTACCCAGCAAGGTTATCATTCAAAATGGAAGGAGAGATCAAAAATTTCCCAGACAAGCAAAAATTAAAGGAGTTTGTCACCAACAAACCAGTGCTACAAGAAATGTTAAAGGGATTTATTTGATTTATTTAAGGGGACAAGAGAAGACCACAAATAGGAAAAATTATCTATTTCCATGATAAGAGGGTAATGGATACATATGCACAAAAAAGAGGTTAGATATGATATCAAAAACATAAAAGGAGAGAGGAGGGGAGTTAAAGAGTAGAGCTTTCAGACAGAGGTCAAACTAAAGAGACCATCAATGCTGTATAGAAGAAGAAAGGAACAGAGAAGGACTACTAAAACACTGAGAAAAAAAAGTTTAAAAATGGCAGTAAGTACATACTTATCAATAGCTACTTTAAATGTCAATGGACTAAATGTTCCAATTAAAAGGCATAGGGTGGCTGATTGGATAAACAACAAGACCCATATATATGCTGCATACAAGAGACACACTTCAGACCTAAAGACACTCACAAACGGAAAGTGAAGGGATGGATAAGATACTCCATGCAAATGGCAATGAAAGGAAAGCTGGGGTAGCAATACTCTATCAGACAAAATGGACTTTAAAACAAAAACTGTAAAAAGAGACAAAGAAGGGCATTACATAATGATCAAGGGAACAATCCAACAAGAGGATATAACACTTGTAAATATCTATGAACCCAATGTAGGTGCACCTAAATATATAAAGCAATTATTAACAGACATAAAAAGAGAAATAGACAGTAACACAATAATAGTAGGGGACTTTGACACTCCACTTACACCAACAGATAGATCATCCAAACAAAGATCAATAAGGAAACATTGGCCTTAAATGACACACTAGAACAAATGGACCTAGGAGATATATACAGAGCATTCCATCCCAAAACCAAAGAATACACATTCTTTTCAAATGCACATGGAATATTCTCCAGTAATGATCACATATTAGGCCACAAAACAAGTCTCCATAAATTTAAGTGATTGAAATAATACCAAGCATCTTTTCTGACCACAACAGTATGAAACTAGAAATCAACTATAGGAAAAAAATCAGAAAAGCCACAAATATGTGGAGATTAAACAAAATGCTACTGAACAACGAGTGGGTCAATGAAGAAATCAAAGAAGAAATCAAAAAATACCTGGAGACAAATGAAAATGAAAATACGACATGCCAGCATTTATGGGATACAGTAAAAGCAGTTCTAAGAGGAAAGCTTATAGCAATACAGGCCTATCTCAACAAACAAGAAAATCTCAAATAAACAATCTAACAATGCACCGAAAGGAACTGGAAAAAGAAGAACAAACAAAGCCCAAGATCAGTAGAAGGGAAATAATAAAAATCAGAGCAGAAATAAATGAAATAGAGACTAAAAAAACAATAGAAAAAATTAATAAAACCAAGAGCTGGTTCTTTGAAAAGATCAACAAAATTGACAAACCTTTAGCTAGACTCACCAAGAAAAAAAGAGAGAAGGCACAAATAAGTAAAATCAGAAATGAAAGAGGAGAAATTACAACAGACACCTCAGAAATACAAAAGATTATAAGAGAATACTATGAAAAGCTATATGCAAACCAATTCGACAATCTGGAAGAAATGGATAAATTCTTGGAATCATACAACCTTCCAAAACTGGATCAAGAAGAAGTAGAGAATTTGAATAGACCAATCACCAGTAAGGAGATCGAAACAGTAATCAAAAACCTCCCCAAAGATAAAAGTCCAGGACCAGACAGCTTCCCTGCTGAATTCTACCAAACATTCAAAGAAGACTTAATACCTATCCTTCTCAAACTTTTCCAAAACATTGAGGAGGTGGGGAAGCTACCTAACTCATTGTACCATGCCGACATTACCCTGATACCAAAACCAGAGAAGGACAACACAAAAAAAGAAAATTACAGGCCAATATCACTGATGAACATCGAAGCAAAAATCCTCAACAAAATACTAGCAAATTGCATACAACAATACGTTAAAAAGATTATACACCGTGATCAAGTGGGATTTATTCCAGGTATGCAGGGATGGTTCAACATTCGCTAATCAATCAATGTAATACACCACATTAATAAAATGAAGAATAAAAATCACATGATCATCTCAATAGATGCAGAGAAAACATTTGACAAGATACAGCATCCATTTATGATAAAAACTCTGAATAAAATGGGTATACAAGGAAAGTACCTCAACATAATGAAGGCCATATATGACAAACCCACAGCTAATATCATCCTCAATGGTGAAAAACTGAAAGCTATCCCTCTAAGAACAGGAACCAGACAAGGATGCCCACTCTCACCACTCCTATTTAACATAGTACTGGAAGTCCTAGCCAGAGCAATCAGGCAAGAGAAAGAAATAAAAGGGATCCAGATTGGAAAGGAAGAAGTGAAACTGTCACTATTTGCAGATGACATGATTTTATATAGAGAAAACCCTAAAGAATCATCCAAAAAACTTTTAGAAGTAATAAATGAATATGGTAAAGTTGCAGGATACAGAATCAACATACAAAAATCAGTTGCATTTCTATACACTAATAATGAAGCAGCAGAAGGAGACATTAACAATACCATCCCATTTACAATTGCAACAAAAAGAATAAAATACCTAGGAATAAACTTAAGCGAAGAGGTGAAAGATCTGTACACCGAAAACTATAAAACATTGCTGAAAGAAATTGAAGAAGACACAAAGAGATGGAAAGATATTCCGTGCTCTTGGATTGGAAGAATTAACATAGTTAAGATGTCCATACTTCCTAAAGCAATCTATAGATTCAATGCAATCCCTATCAAAGTTCCAACAACATTTTTCACAGAAACAGAACAAAGAATCCTAAAATGTATATGGAACAACAAAAGACGCCGAATAGCTAAAGGAATCCTGAGAAAAAAGAACCAAGCTGGAGGTATCACATTCCCTGATTACAAAATATACAACAAAGCTATAATAACCAAAACAGCATGGTACTGGCACAAAAACAGACACACAGATCAATGGAGTAGAATCGAAAGCCCAGAAATAAACCCACACATCTGTGGACAGCTAATCTTTGACAAAGGAGCCAAGAACATACAATGGGGAAAAGAAAGTCTCTTCAACAAATGGTGTTGGGAAAACTGGAGTGACACATGCAAAAGAATGAAAGTAGACCCTTACCTTACACCATACACAAAAATTAACTCCAAATGGATTAAAGACTTGAATGTAAGACCTGAAACTATGAAACTTCTGGAAGAAAACATAGGCAATATGCTCTTCGACATCAGTCTTAGCAACATATTTTCAAGCACCATGTCTGACCGGGCAAGAGAAACAATAGAAAAAATAAACAAATGGGACTACATCAAACTAAAAAGCTTCTGCACAGCAAAGGAAACCATCAACAAAACAAAAAGACAACCTAACAATTGGGAGAAGATATTTGCAAACCATACATCTGATAAGGGGTTATTCTCCAAAATATACAAAGAACTCATGCATCTCAACAACAACAAAACTAACAACCCAATTAAAAAATGGGCAAAAGACTTGAACAGACATTTCTCCAAAGAAGATATACAGATGGCCAAGAGACACATGAAAAGATGTTCAAAATCATTAACTATCAGGGAAATGCAAATCAAAACTACAATGAGATATCACCTCACACCTGTCAGAATGGCTATAATTAACAAGACAGGAAACAACTGTGTTAGAGAGGATGTGGAGAGAAGGGAACTCTCATACACTGCTGGTGGGAGTGCAAACTAGTGCAGCCACTATGGAAAACAGTATGGAGATTCCTCAAAAAATCAAGGATAGAACTACCATATGATCCAGCTATTCCTATGTTGAGTATTTATCCACAGAACTTGAAAACACCAATGCATAAAGATACATGCACCCATGTGTTCATTGCAGCGTTATTCACAATAGCCAAGACTTGGAAGCAACCTAAGTGCCCACCAAGGGACGAATGGATAAAGAAGATGTGGTATATATACACAATGGAATACTACTCTGCCATAAGAAATGATGAAATCCAGCCATTTGTGACAATATGGATGGACATTGAGGGTATTATGCAAAGTGAAATAAGTCAGAGGGAGCAGGTCAAATACCATATGATTTCCTTCATTAAGTAGTAGATAATAACAACAATAAACAAACACATAGGGACAGAGATTGGATTGGTGGTTACCAGAGGGGAAGAGGGGAGGGAGGAAGGCGAAAGGGATAATTGGGCACATGTGTGTGGTGATGGGTTGTAATTAGTATTTGGGTGGTGAACATGATGTAATCTATGCAGAAATAGAAGTATAATGATGTACACCTGAAATTTATACAATGTTATAAACCAATGTTACTGCGATAAACAAAAAATTAAAAAAAATAAATAAATATCAACATAGGTTTCTTTGAAGTCAATTGTTTTGGTTATATTAAATATTTTTTAATATCAATAGTAAAATGACTTAGAATGTATTCATAGAGAAACAAACAGCTACTTTTTAAAATATCTTGAAACCTTCATAACGGGTAATAAATATTTTTTTCTTAAAAAAAAAAAGAGTATATGAGATCATTATGTGGAAAATTCTGAAAGAGGGATCATTTTCTTCTGTGAAGAGAAAGCACTCCTCCATGCAAGACCATCACCTTCTCATTCAGAAAAAGCAATCAGACAGGGCAAAGAAGACATATTCTAAAGAAAACTTCACATAGAATGTCAGAGATGATAAACTGGTGGGAATGGGAATATCACAGCACATGCATTTTGTTTAGTCACATAGAATTAAAGAGATTTGCCACAGTCCTCACCCCTCCATATTGCTTTAGACCCAGCTTGTTTACTCAAGTACATTCACTGCAGACCACTGAAGATTTTTGAGATTGTGACTCCCAGAAGTCATGAAATCATGCAGTTAGTCCATTTTCATCCTGAGAAATCAATTGACGGCCCATGTAACTAATGTTGCCATGATTTCAAAAAATCATTACAGTTGTTTAGAAATAGAATGATCTAATTTTTGAATTGGAGAGTTCTTTTTTCTGCATATAAATCTAGGATAACCATGGGTCAGGACACTATAAAGGAGAATCCTGGGTTGGATCCTCTACCTAGAGTAGGATTCAACAAGTATTAATATTTTTTTGCTAACTTTGAATTTGTATAATCTACAATGATATTTAAATATGGCACAAGTGCTTTACTCAGGGCCAATAAAATGAAAAATGGCAATTAAACAAATAAAGATAAATAAATAATCATATTAATCAGCACACCTTTGTAACAAGACTGTTCATCACGTTGAGGCAGAATCACTGTGGAATAGTCATGACCACTCCCAAAGAGCAACCTGTTCTACTGGGGTTCTTTTCGGGGATACAGATAAACAAACTATTTGTTGACCTGCATCTAGATATGTGAGCATCTATTACAGAAAACTTAATATGTGGATGCCTAAAGTCACTAACAGCGGCTCTATAATCAGATATCCATCAGATGATCCATTGAGAGTATGTGTGTACTGACTGTAACACAAACATGAGTAAGGGCACTAGGATTGATCAAACCACTTGATCTTTTGTTAGGGATTTTTCATGATTGCTCATATTTTCAATATTATAAAAATTTTAATGTTAGAGAACTCATATTTGAAAGTCACAAATAAATATCATTTGTAACATTATCTAGCACTCATCACAACTAAAAATGTATCGGTATCTGTCCCTTTGGCATTGGACACAGGCATCTGCAGTGAGAAGGGAATTGGGCCATGCTGACCTGCCAATTCCTCTGTTCCTCTCATACCCTGCTTTTCACCACCCCCCACTCCACAAGATCCAGGAAAAGTAAAATGTGCTACATTAGCTCTGGCTGCTAATGAAACACCCAAAATGAACATGGGCATCACAGCCCTGATCCTTGAAATCCATGAGCTCTCCTTCTTACAAATATTTTCCACTTTGTTTTGTAGGAACCTGTGCTGCAGGTGCAAGTAGAGAGCGTGTAGTCAGACCGCAGTATCTTCTCTCATCTTAAGACAAACTTTACTCTCCAGAAGATAGTCTTCACAAGATATCAAGTTGTGACCATTTCTCAGTTTAGTATGAATGTGAAACTGGGCCTTGACAAGGTAAGCTATTCAAAAAAATATTTAACAAATAAGGCATAGACAAGAACAAATCAGAACAGAAATGCAGCTGGAATGACATATTAGGCTGTAAGCAGAGTAGTGGTTTGATGTGTATCACACTTTAAGAAGATTCACCATGCCACTGTCTGGAGAATATAATGAAGGACAGCAAGAATGATGTTGAGAGACCAGTTAGAAAGCTAGCACAGAAACATGATCTCTCATGACTTGTCAAGCTGGGCATTATTCATCTTTGTGTCTCCAATGGCTTTTTGGTCTGCCAACGTGCAGTTGAGTTCAATTGACTTGAATACACTTACCAAGAAAAAAGAGCCTTCTCTAAATTAGATGGAATTATCTTAAATGACTTGTCAAAGCTTTGTGTAATCAAATTCAATAAATTATATAATTTATCTCCTACAAACAAGCTGTATTTTCCCCAACTCATCAAGGGATAGATTCCATTCCTTGGTGGTAATGATTCTTTTTGATACTCTTTCTCTTGATGTTTACAGCTTCCTATAGAAGCAGAATGATTACATGTCTGTTTTATTTACCAAAACCAACTGGAAGTGATTATTTGTAGCATCAACAGTAGGCAAACTTGACCTAATTGCACTGATTTGTAATTGAATATAATAATGCTGTCTTGTATAGAGTGCCTATTAAATACCAAGAATCATGATAAGCACTCTTTATCACGTAACAGCCGTACAAGGTAGTGATAATACTGATTTTACAGCTTAAATAGCTTAGACATGGTCACCAAGCTATAAGTCAGGAAACTGACATCCTAACACATGTGTATCCAACTCCAAAGCCATTCTTTTTCTATAATAGCAAGACGCATGTGTTATCTGAGTATTTGATGTATGTGAAAAACTGCTTATGATATAGTGTTAAGCATAAGAAGATACAAATTACAGATAAAGTTAGAATTTTTTTTGTGTGTGAGGAAGATCAGCCCTGAGCTAACATCTGCCAATCCTCCTCTTTTTGCTGAGGAAGACTGGCCGTAGGCTAACATCCATGCCCATCTTCCTCCACTATATGGGACGTCTCCACAGCATGGCTTGCCAAGCAGTGTGTCGGTGCACGTCCGGGATCCCAACCGGTGAACCCGGGCCGCCACAGTGGAGTGCCCACACTTAACCGCTTGTGCCACTGGGCCGGCGCCCCAAGTTAGAAATTTTATGACCTATAATATAATGCTTCTCAGCTATATCTTCAAAATTTTTGAACCTATACTTTTCTATCAACTGTGTCCAAATTCATCTTAATGTTGAACATAACAGTGCTCAATAAATATCTGGTGAATGAATAAGAGGGGAAATGGTGTGACAAATTTTTAACAAAAAGTATTATGGAAAAATTAGTTAATGTTTTTAAAATATCAATCTGTTCCATGTCTTAGATCTATAACCACATCGTTACCATACAGATTAAACAAAAACAATCAAGTCATAGAAAAAAAATTTCATTCATATTTTTTTTCAGGAATCATATGAAAATCTTACCTCAATGAAAATTTTAAAAGCATGTCAAAAATGAGAAAGAAAACCACAATTTGGAAAAGTTTTGCAGAAAATTTGAAGATCAAAGTGTTAACCTATTAAGAGTTCATACAAACTAAGAGAAAAACTATCAAAATACCAAGAGATAGTTAAGCAAAGGATGTGGATAGACAACAAAAGAGAAAATAAAAGTAATGAAAAAACATAGAGGAAATGTTCAGCCTAACTAGCAGTCATAGAAATGAAAAACTAAAACCAAGTAATGTTTTATGGAAACAGAAAAGAATAAACACCTTCTCAAGTTCTAGAAAATATACAAAAAATGGTCTGTGCACTAATTCAATAGCAGTGTAAAGTGTTCAGTTTGGGAAAAATAATTTTGCATGTGTACTATGAATTCTCCATTTACATCCTTTCACTTGATGGTCCTCCCTGTGGAGATTTACCTTAAGTTATTTCCAGTAGAAGGAAAAGCTGATTAAGTAGCCTGATGCATAGATATCGGTGGTCATTATATCAAAATCTCAAAATAAATGAAACAAATTAAAATATCCAATATGATTAAAATTGTAGGCTAGATTATAGTAATCCCACTTAATGAAACAGTCTTCAAATATTAAAAGGGAATATTACCAAAACTATGAAAAACTTACAGAAAATTATTGGTATAAAGTGGCAAATACTAATTAAAATTTATCTAAGCTACAATTATATTGGTATAAAGAAAAATTGTGTGTGGTGTAGAACTAACAAAAACATGAAAGATAAGAGTTTAAAGAGGTGGAATGACTTATTTAGGATTCTATTAGGATTGGTCTAGTATTATTTGTGAAATAAAAAGAAAAACAAATTCATGGAGGAAAGTTTAAAATTTCTGAGCACTTTTGGACATACTCTGATTCCAGCCCTAACTTATGTTGAGGCCTTCTTATAGAGACTTATTCAGTGAAGACTCTGAGAAATGTATTGTTGGGGAAGGTTCTCTTTAAGTCAAGATAATTGGGTCTTTGGAATGTGCAGAAGTCAGGGACTTTATCGCTAAACAATCCTAAGTCTCTGACTTCCAACCTTAGGGACTGAAGAGGTTTGTAAAAATCAGTGCAAGTTGACTTCCAAAAAAAACTTAGTCTCTCTGGAGTAAATGTCAACTTTAGGACAAATAATGGGAAACTAGAGTTGCATCACTGATCATTATTTTTAATACATTTTATTTCCTTAACACCCTCTTAAGAAGATTCATGTACAGCACATTCTCTGATTGTGGCTATTATTTGCCATATTTCTTTTTAGGAAGAAGGAACAACCATCTTTCAAATTGAGAATCTTCTAGTCTCAGCTGAAAAATGTAAATGAAATTCAAATCCCTAGGAATTTTTCTATTACTTAATAGAATGGAATTGTGGGCATGATTTTAAAACCCAGCCAGGAGGTAAGAGGAAGAGAGAAGTTTTTGTCAAAATTATTTCAAAAGAAATCATCCTATTATTAAATGTAAAGATTTTTGAGTTGTGGTGATCACTGCTGGTGGGATTTTGAAAATATATATATGAATTTAAGAAAAAAATTACAAAAACCCAGGCATCATCTCCAAGACAAGGATATTCTTTAAATGTTTTTTTAATTCTAAATAGTCCATGAAAAAGACTGGTAAGGAAGAGAAAGTTGTTTGCAATGCAGCAGACCCTTATAAATGATAGGCTAATTGCTACTGAATTTAAGTATCTGGTTCACTAAACTCTTAAGTAAAAATTATCTGGAGAAAGAGCTCATAGTGATTATACACTATTCACACAATAAACTGTGCCCAATAAAGCTTTGAGGAAACATGTAATTAAAGGTGTGTATGGTAAAAATCAGATTAAAAACAAAAAATATGTAACAGCAGGCAGAAGTAATTATAACTGAGTGTTGGTCTGAGGCCCAGGCAGCCAGAGCAAAAGAAAAATATTCTCATTTGATAATAAATCAAATAACACTGTCCTAGACCTTTATACTCCACACTACAGCCAAAAGGAACTTGGGAGATATTTTTTCTTTGAATTCACTATTGTGGATAATGTCTTCATAAGTGGAATACAATGTCTTCAATTTTTTTAAAAGAGGTAAATATATTTTTTTTGTATTTTCATCATATGGATCCTTGATGAAACTTAAGTGCATGATATTAAATTGTGGCTTTATAAAAAAATTTTATAAATAACTAAACATTGTATGATAGTGGTAAAAATAGGGGTTTCAGGATCATCAAGATAAGGTTTTAAATCATAGTTCTTGTATTTACCAACTATAAGATATTGAAAATGGTACTTAACCTTTGAAATCTCAAATTAACTTACCTATAGGTGAAAATTTCATAATAATATTTGGGTTATTTTGAAGACTAAATGATAAAAATTTCATAAAATGACTTATACATACTAGGATAACAGGACCACACATGTCAATTACTCTTCTCCTAGTGAGCTAAAATAATACATCTTTCCTCGTGGTATATTAATTGAAGATTAGAGTTCATAAAAATCTATCAATTGAAAGTTGGCAAGTCCACTAACCCTTGCACATTATCAGTTGTCTTCATTGATCTTTTTAGAAGACCTGGAGAGGATAACAGGATTATTTTCTCTAGTGAGAATTTAGAGTACGATGCTTTGTGTTTTTTACTGAAAAAAATCTTAGTACTTTAGATATTAGATCTTCAAGTAGCTAAGTCAATAAAACATCACAAAACAAAAAACTTACAGGAATTTAGAGAGCTTGACTTCTGGGTTGGATAAAAATGTCACACACTTTCTTCAGGTCTATTACAACAGGAACACAGCACCCAGATGAAGTCCCAGAGCATTGAATCACAGAGTGATTGTTTCTTACAAAAGACCATGGGATGGAGACAGGAATTACGGGATGGCTATGATCCAGGCCAGTTCAGAGCCTTTACAAATAAGAATTTCATCTTCTAGGACAATTCTGTTCTAGGCATCAGTGGTCTGCAATCTCTTTTGAGATCATATGGTTAAGTCAAGTTCTTTATCTTGGTGTACCACCTAAAAGCAATGAACACTGTGACCTAGAAGATTATAAGTGTTCTAGGTCCACCAGAAATGGTAGTTTTCCATTGGCAACTGGACAGGGCACACCGGTACAACCCAGACTCAATGTGTAGTCTCTACACACCTAAGAAAATCGCTGTACTGTTTAAATTGTTTTAACACTTTTTACTCTGAGTTAATCTTCCTAACATAACTGGACACCAGCTTCATCGGTTTTCTCATTTCTATTATATTTTTAACTGATGCATATTTATTTTAGAATTTGGGTAATTCATAAAAGTAGAAAAAATGTGTCTAAGATAATCATTAATGTTCTGGATATTTCTTTCCATTCTTTCTATTCCATCTAGGTTTTCCTGTTTTGGTTTTGGTTTTGTCTTGCAAACAATGCTGTCGCTGTTGTTCTGTTTCTGTTTTCACTTAATCATTTTAACATAATTTAATCATCATTTTTGTGTTAACACAAATTTCTCACAAATGCCATATTAATAGGTGCATAATGGCTCATCAAATGAGTGTACTGTGATTATTTGACAATTTCCATAACATTAGCCAAGAATGAAAAACTGTTTTAAAAGATAATATCCAATAATGGCAAAGATCTAGTGAAAACAGCATTATCCAATATACAGAACCCATGGAAAGTGATTTATTAGAAAGTATCAAGAATCTGAAAAATCTTCATTCTCTTGTTCCTAGATTTGTGCAATCCATTTTAGGGAAGTACTTAAATGGAGAAGAAATTCCAGGCAGAATACTATTAACAGAGTGTTTGTTGATTGCTTCTTAAAAGTTGCACCAGCATTGCAAGAGTAATGAAAATAATTTCCTCTACATTGTCCATTACCATCCCCCCACTCCCACCACCAGTTGAAAGCATTAAAGTGGATTGATGGTTTCTCTTGTAAATGTTTACAAGTGAAATTTTTTTGCAACTATCTCAGGGCTGTGAGGGTGCCAAATGCACATCATAACTATTTTTTGCAAGTAATTTCCAGATAGGAATCAACTTTTAGGAGATTCTTACGAAAGCAAAGAGAGGGCATTTGACCTCATTCACATCATCCCTGCAAAATCTTCAGTACACACCCTAGACAACTGATGCTCCTTCAAAGCCTCTATCAGAATTTTATTTCCAGATTGAGTAGGTTGATATATGCCCCTACAGTCAATCAAATTCCAATCTTAGCACCAAATAGAGATATATCTGGCCCTACCCAACCCTTCCTTCCCTCTTTGGAATGTGTGCCTACAAAGTAGGGTGCAGCTTAAACAGGATGAGAGTCCTCCTTTCCACAGCCAATAGATATATTAACGTTCCATTATGCTGATTAAATTGTCTCACCATTGTAAACTGGAGTTGTCATAGAAAGCAGCATAACCTGTTGGCAAATGACTATCACAGAGAGAAATGGTAAATCCTATAGCAGAAATGCAGCCTTTTTTTTTCTATTGAGGTCATAATGGCTTATAACTGAAATTTCAGGTGTACATTATTATTTTTCAGTATTCTGTATAGACTGCATTGTGCTCACCACTAATAGTCTAATTTTATCAGTCACCATATATATGTGCCTCTTTACCCCTTTTGCCCACCTCCCAACCCCCTTCCCCACTGGTAACCACTAATCTGTTGTCTTTCTCTATGTGTTTATCTTCTACATCAGAGTGAAATCATGCAGTGTTTGTCTTTCTCTGTCTGGCTTATTTTTCTTAACATAATACCCTTAAGGTCCATCCTT
This sequence comes from Ceratotherium simum simum, assembly GCF_057802395.1. NCBI lineage: Eukaryota > Metazoa > Chordata > Mammalia > Perissodactyla > Rhinocerotidae > Ceratotherium > Ceratotherium simum. The sequence continues at coordinate 30,269,306 of NC_141928.1, read as the reverse complement.
GTTGCAAATAGGATGATTTTTTCATTTTTTATGGCTGAGTAGTATTCCATTGTGTGTGTATATACACCACATCTTCTTCGTCTATTCATCAGTTGAAGGGCACCTTAGGTTGCTTCCAAATCTTAGCAATTGTGAATAATGCTCCAATGAACATAGGGTTGCATTAGTCTCTTTGAATTATTGATTTGAAGATCATTGGATAAATACCCAGTAGTTGGATAGCTGAACTGTATGTTATTTCTATTTTTATTATTTTGCAAAATTTCCCAACTGTTTTCCATAGCGGCTACACCAGTTTGCATTCCCACCAGCAGTGTATGAGGGTTCCCTTTTCTCCACATCGTCTTCAACATTTGTTATTTTTTGTCTTGTTGATTATAGCCACTCTGACAGGTATAAGGTGATATCTCATTGTAGTTTTCATTTGAATTTCCCTAATAATTAGTGATGTTGAACATCTTTTCATATGTCTGTTGACCTTCTGCATATCTTCTTTGAATAAATGTCTGTTCATATCCTCTGCCCATTTTTTGATCGTTGTTTGTTTTTTGTTGTTGTTGAGTTGTATGTGTTCTTTATAGGCTTAACTCCTTGTCAGATATATAATTTTCAGATATTTACTCCAAGTTGGTGGGTTGTCTTTCCTTTTGTTCATGGTTTCCTTTGCCTTGCAGAAGCTCTTCAGTCTGATGTAGTCCCATTAGTTTATTTTATCTTTTGTTTCCCATGCTTGAGTAGACATGGTATTTGAAAAGATGCTGCTAAGACTGCTGTCAAAGAGTGTACTGACTATATTTTCTTCTAGGAGTTTTATGGTTTCAGATCCTACATTCAAGTCTTTAATCCATTTTGAGTTAATTTTTGTGCATGGCATACGATAATGGTATACTTTCATTCTTTTGCATTTGGCTGTCCAGTTTTCCCAACACCATTTATAGAAGAGACTTTCCTTCCTCCATTGTATGCTCTTGGCTCCTTGATCGAATATTAGCTGTCCATGGATGTCTGGTTTTGTTTCTGGGGTTTGAATTCTGTTCCATTGAACTGTGTCTGTTTTTCTGCAAGTACCATGCTGTTTTGATTATTATAGCTTTGTAGTATATTTTGAAGTCAGGGATTGTGATGCCTCCAGCTTTGTTCTTCTTTGCTCAGGATTGCCTTTGATATTCGGGGTCTCTTGCTGTTCCTTATAACTTTTAGGATTCTTTGTTCTATATCCGTGAAGACTGTCATTGGGTTTCTGATTGGGATTGCATTGAATCTGTAGATTGCTTTAGGTAACATGGACATTTTAACTATGTTTATTCTTCCAATCCATGTGCATGGAATATCGTTCCATTTCTTTATGTCCTCTTCGATTTCTTTCAATAATGTCTTATAGTTTTCAGTGCTTAGGTCTTTCACCTCCTTCATTAAGTTTACTCCTCAATATCTTATTCTTTTTGTTGTGATTGTAAAGGGGATTCTATTCTTGAGTTCTCTTGCTTCTAGTTTTTATTAGAGTATAGAAATGCAACTGGTTTTTGTAAGTTGATTTTGTACCCTGCAACTTTGCTATAGTTTTTTATTTTTTCTAATAGTTTTCTAGTGGACTCTTCAAGGTTTTCTATATACAGAATCATGTCATCTGCAAATAGTGAGAGTTTCAATTCTTCATTTCCAATTTGGATACCTTTTATTTGTTTTTCTTGGCCAATTGCTCTGGACAAAACCTCCAATAATACATTTAATAAGAGTCGCAAGAGTGGGCACCTTGTCTTATTCCTGTTCTCAGAGGGATGGCTTTCAGTGTTTCCACGGTGAGTATGATGTTGGCTGTGGGTTTGTCATATATGGCCTTTATTATGCTGAGGTACTTTCCTTCTATAACCATTTCATTCAGAGTTTTTATCATAAATGGATGTTGGATCTTGTCAAATGCTTTCTCTGCATCTATTGACATGATCATGTGGTTTTTATTACTCATCTTGTTAATATGGTGTATCTCATTGATTGATTTGCGGATGTTGAACCATCCCAGCATCCCTGGTATAAATCCCACTTGATCATGAAGTATGATCCTTCTAATGTATAGCTGTATTCAGTTTCCCACTATTTTGTTGAGGATTTTTGCCTCGATGTTCATCAGCAACATTGTCTTATAATTTTCATTCTTTGTGCTGTCCTTGTCTGGTTTTGTGATAAGGATGATGTTGGCCTCATAGATTGAGTTAGGAAGCATTCCATCTTCTTCAGTTTTTTGGAATAGTTTGAGAAGGATAGGTCTTAAATCTTCTTTGAATGTTTGGTAGAATTCTCCAAAGAAGGCATTTGGTCCTGGATTTTTTTTTTAATTTTTTATTTATTGCAGTAACATTGGTCTATAACATTGTATAAATTTCAGGTGTACATCAAGGGACGAATGGATAAAGAAGATGTGGTATATATACACAATGGAATACTACTCAGCCATAAAAAACGATGAAATCCAGCCATTTGTGACAACATGGATGGACATTGAGGGTATTATGCAAAGTGAAATAAGTCAGAGGGAGAAGGTCAAATACCTTATGATTTCCTTCATTAAGTAGTAGATAATAACAACAATAAACAAACACATAGAGACAGAGATTGGATTGGTGGTTACCAGAGGGGAAGGGGGGTGGGAGGAGGCCGAAAGGGATAATTCGGCACGTGTGTGGTGATGGGTTGTAATTAGTATTTGGGTGGTGAACATGATGTAATCTATGCAGAAATAGAAGTATAATGATGATGATGATGATGATGATGATGGACTTGTTTTTTGAGAGGTTTTTGATTACTGTTTCAATCTCTTCACTTGTGATTGGTCTATGCAGATTCTCTATTTCTTCTTGATTCAGTTTTGGGAGGTCGTATGAGTCTAAGAATTTATCCATTTCTTCTAGGGCATGCAATTGTTGGCATATAGTTTTTCATAGTATTCTTTTATTAACCTTCATATTTCTGTGGTATCTGTTGTTATTTCTCCTCTTTCATTTCTAATTTTATTTATTTGAGCCTTCTCTCTTTTTTTCTTAGTGAGTGTGGTTAAGGGTTTGTCAATTTGGTTTATCTTCTCAAAGAACCAGCTCTTAGTTTCATTGATCCTTTCCACTTTTGTTTGTTTGTTTGTTTCTATTTCATTTACTTCTGCTCTAATTTTCATTATTTCCCACCTTCTTCTGACTTTGGGCTTTATTTGTTCTTTTTCTAGTTCTGTTAAGTGTAGTTTACTTATTTGAGATTTTTCTTGCTTGTTGAGGTGTGCCTATGTTGCTATGAATTTCCCTCTAGGACCACTTTGCTGCGTCCCATAAGAGTTGGTATGATGTATTTTCATTTTCGTTTGTCTACAGATATTTTTTGATTTCTTCATTGATCCAATGGTTGTTCAGTAGCATATTGTTTAGTCTCCACATGTTTGTGATTTTCTCAGATTTTTTCTTGTAGTTGGTTTCTAGTTTCGGAGCATTGTGGTCAGAAAAGATGCTTGATATGATTTCAGTCTTCTTAAATTTATTGAAGCTTGTGTTGTTTCCCAAGATATGGTCTGTCTTTGAGAATGTTCCATGTGCACTTGAGAATAATGTGTATTCTTCTGGCTTTGAATGGAATGTTCTGTATATATCTATTAAGTCCATCTGGTCTAGTTTTTCATTTAATTCCACTATTTCCTTGTTGAATTTCTGTCTGGATGATCATCCAATGGTGTAAGTTGGGTGGTGAGGTCCCATACTATTATTCTGTTACTGTTAATTTCTCCCGTTAGGCCTGTTAATAATTGCTTATGTACTTCATTGTCCTGTGTTAGGTGCATATATATTCATAAGTGTTATATACTCTTGGTGGATTGTCCCTTTTACCACTCTTTACTGCCCTTCTTTGTCTTTCATTGCCTTTTTCATGTTGAAGTCTGTTTTGTCTGATATAAGTATGGCAACACCTGCTTTCTCTTGTTTGCCATAGGCTTGGAGTATCTACTTCTATTCCTTCACTCTGAGCCTGCGTTTGTCTGTAGAGCTGAGATGTGTTTCCTGGAAGCAGCATATTATTGAGTCTTGAGTCCAGCCACTCAGTGTCTTTTGATTGTAGAATTGAATCCATTTACATTTAGAGTGATTGTTGATATATGAGGGCTTAACACGGCCATTTTAGCTCTTGTTTTCCAGTTGTTCTATATCTGACTGCCATTTCAGTTTCGTGATTTTCTATAGTGGTGTTCTCAGTTTTCTCTTTATTTATCATTTGTGTCTCTTTCATAGTTTTTGTTTAGTGGTTACCATGAGGTACGTATAAAAATCTCATAGATGAGATAGTCCATTTTCTGATAGCCTCTTATCACCATTAGCCTAATCAGCTTCCAACTCTTACCTCTTCCCTGTCTATGTCATTGTTGTCAAAAGTTATTCTCTTTTGTGTTGTGAGTTTATGATTAAAAGGAAGTGTTTATAGTAATTTTATTTATTTTTGTGTGTGTGAGGAAGATCAGCTCTGAGGTAACATCCATGCCAATCCTCCTCTTTTTACTCAGGAAGACTGGCCCTGAGCTAACATCCATGCCCATCCTCCTCCACTTTATGTGGGACACTGCCACAGCATGGCCTGACAAGCAGTGCTTCGGTGTGCAGCCAGGATCTGAACCTGGGCTGCCAGTAGGAGTGGGCGCTCTTAACTGCTATGCCTTGGGGCCGGCCCCTGAAATTTTCTGATTTTGTCTGTCTATTTATCTCTTTGCTCAAGGCTTTGTAAAACTTTTCCTTTTTCTTTCAGGTATGAGGGTCTTCTTGATCATCTCTTGGAAGGGGGGGTGGTCTTGTGGGGATGAATTCCCTCAGCTTTTGTTCATCTGAGAAAGTTTTTATTTCTCCTTCATATCTGAAGAATAGTTTCACTGGATAGAATTTTCTTGGCTGAAAGTTTTTGTCTTCCTGTATTTTGAATATATCATTCCACTCTCTCCTGGCCTGTAAGATTTCTGCTGAGAAATCTGCTGGAAGCCCAATAGCAGTTCCCTTCCAGATTATTCTCTTCTGCCTTGCTGCCCTTAATATTTTTCTTTGTCATTGACCTTTGCCGGTTTTACTAATATATGCTTTGAAGGAGGTCTTTTTGCATTGATGTAATTAAGAATTCTATTGGCTTCATGTACTTGTAATTCCAGTTCCTTCCCCAGGTTTGGGCAGTTCTCAGCTATTATTTCTTTGAACAAGCTCTCTGCTGCTTTCTCCCACTCTTCTCCCTCTGGAATATTTATAATCCTTATGGTGCATTTCCTAACTGAGTTGGATATTTCTCAGAGAATTTCTTCAGTTTTTTTAATCTTAGTTTTCTCTCCTCCTCCACCTGAAGAATTTCTATATTTCTGTCCTCTAAATTACTAATTCTGTCCTCCATAATGTCAGCTCTGTTTTTTAAGGATTCTATATTGCTTTTTATCTCATTCATTGTGTTTTTTATCTCCAGTATTTCTGTTTGGTTTTTTTCTTTAGAGTTTCAATCTCTTTTGTGAAGAACTCCTTCGTCTCATTAATTTTATTCCTGAGTTCATTGACCTGCCCTTCTGACTTATCTTGTAACTCATTGAGTTTCTTTATGATAACTATTTTGAATTCTCTATCACTTAGCTTATAAATTTCTGTGTCTTCAGGGTTGGTTTCTGTCTTGTCATTTTCCTTCTGATGTGGAGTGTTAATGTATTTCTTCATAGTGTTTGATTAAGTGGACCTTTTCCAGCACATAATCATAGTATCTGGTCGCAGATTCCATCTGCCACCACTGGAGGTTGGGGGCAGGAGCTGTGTTTTCTGAGCCTTCTTTGTCCTCTGGGAGTTGTGCCCATCTGCTGGAAGTTGCGCTGATAGGGCTCATCTGTGTTTGCTGGCCACTGCGGCTTGATGGGTCTGACATGCAGGCATAGGCACTCTGGTGCAGATCCACTGCTCTGACTGACAAGCTGAGCTGGTGCTTGAGGTGGGAGGGGAGATGAGGGGCACTTTCTTTCACATGCGTGAGCCTGCTCTGCACTCACTGATGGTCCCCTTGGGCCACTGGTCTTGGTGGGAACACCCAAGCAGGGGCTGAGCTGCCCTAGTATGGAGCAATCCCAAGGGCTGTGATGCAATTCTGAAGGTGAAAGTGTTCCCACAGAGGCCTGCCTGTTCCCCCATCTCATCCAGAGTCATACGCCAGCCACTGTGCAAGGACCCATGCCTCAGATCACTGCCACTGGGAAGGAGGAGGAGATTCACTCACCTCCTTCTGCTGTTTCCTAGGGATCCAGCATCCCCACCTTCAGACGTATGGCTGTGTGGATCTCTCAGATATCCTATGGTGCTGTGTGGGTGTCCTCTGTTGGCTAATGAATGTCCATTTGGTTGTATCTTGGTGGGGAGAGGCTAAAGGAACAGCTCACTCCACCATGCTTCTGACTTCACTCCACCAACACAGCCATTGTTTGAGAACACTAAGTAGAATCTCATCCATTGGGTCAATTCTTTTTCCCTCTAGGAATATTTTTAAAGCTAGGTAGAATACCTTGAGGATCGAGAGGTGTTTTCTAAATTACATTCTTTAACTTATTTACTATAAAGAAGATCATCTACTAATATTTACTATTTAAATATTTTTAAAATAAAGTCATTTCCTTCATGCTCTTTGGTGCACAACTCAGATGCATGAGTTGACCTCAAATTTCGTTTATGGAAAATATTGACCCTATTTGGAAATTCACCAATTGAAGAGGAATGACTTTTCTATGGACGGAATTAAAAAATGGTCTCTTCTGTATGCAATGTGGTTGCTTGTATGTCTATACTCTAAGGAACACAAAACTGATTACAATACATTTAGACAGAAATCTCACCTCCAAGTCTCACCAGAATTCGCTTTTGCACTATCAATCACAATCCTACACACAATTGAAGCACCAGTGGCACTCTCCAATGGTATTGGAGACAGACAGTCTAAAAGGCCTTGCTACTCATGTGTGTTCTCTGGACAAACAGCGTCAGCAGCTTCTGGGTGCATGGTCATAAGTGCAGACCTTATAACCCACTTCAGACTCACTGATTCAGAATCTTTTACAAAGATTCCCCATGTGATTCATCTCTATGCTAAAATCTGGAAGCACCCCACGAGATAGGTGGTTAACCTCCTCAGAAAACAGAATCACCTGGAATGCATGATTTACAAAAGATGCCTGATCCCCATTCCTTAGACAACGTGATTAATTTGGGGAGAGCAATAGAGTGTAGTCTAACAAAAGGGATTTAAACTCAGAAAATGCACATTTGAATAGTAGCTTGCTCACTAAATGTGTTTATATATATATTTTACACCTATGAAATTCATTTTCCTCAGAGAATTATAGAGATTATAAAATGAGTAATATGTGGGAACATATTTGTAAATTATAAAACTGTAAACCAATGGTATTGTTCATTATTGGCATGGTATAAAATCAAATAGATTTTTGAAAACAAATTAAGCATGCTTTCTCCAAAATAAAGACATTTAAAGTGGGGTCTGAGGATCAACTTAATCAGAATTAACAAATGATTTTTAAAAATTCTAATAGTTCTTCCCTGCCTCAGAACTTATGCATCACAATCTCAGAAAATGGAATACAGAAGCCTGTATTTTTAATAAACTACCAATGTAATTATAATGTTTCTTCCATCCCCTGCCACATGAGCTACAGGAAGAATTCAAAAAGCAAAACTCACAGCTACGACCATGACTCCAGCTAGTGCTGATGTACTTGTTGTCCCTCCTACTCCAGGGATCTCTATCTTCATGTTATAATAATATACAGACTCCCTAAACCGACATGCAAGTTTTCTCTTCTGAATTACTCCAGGTATAAGAAAGTAAATGGAAAGGATGAATTGGAAAGAGATTGAGTTCATTCTGCAGGGACTTTCTGAGTACCCAAGAGCTGAAAAACTCCTTTTTGTGATGTTCTTGGTGATCTTCATGGGGAACAGCACCTTGATTATCCTAACTTTCCTGGATTCCCACCTCCAGATGCCCATGTACTTCTTCCTTGGTAATCTATCTACTAGATTTGGTACACATCCTCCTTTATTCCCACAATGCTGATACACTTCCTATACAAGAAAAAAACCATCTCCTTCACTAGATGTGTTGTTCAGATGTCTGACTCCTTCACGATGGGCTCCACAGAGAGTGTGCTCCTAGCACTCATGGCACATGACCGTTGCATGGACATCTGCAAGCCTCTGAGCTACCCCATCATCATGAGCAAGGCACTTTGTGTTCATATGGCAGCTCTCTCCTGGGGATTGGGTTTTCTCAACTCATTGACAGAAACTATTCTTGCAGTACGGCTGCCCTTCTGTGGAAAAAAATGTCATTAATCATTTTGTTTGTGAAATATTGGCCTTTGTCAAGCTGGCTTGCACAGATACTACCTTGAATGAGATTACTATAAATGTTGGGCAATGTAATATATTTGTCTACCCCATTACTGTTGATTTGTATACCCTACATTTTCATCCTTTCTACTGCATTAAGTATCAATTTAGCAGAGGAAGAAAAAAGGCCTTTTCCACCTGCTCAGCCCACAAGACAGTGGTGATTGTGTTTTATGGGACAATTCTCTTCATGTATATAAAGCCAACGTCTAAAGACTCTGCTTTTGACAAACAGATTGCCCTATTCTATAGAGTAGTCACACTCATGCTCAATCCTATTATCTATAGCCTAAGGAATACAGAGGTGCATGGAGCTATGAGAAAATTGATGAGTAGACACTGGTTCTGGAGGAAAGGATGAGAAACTTCACTTTGAGTTCATGCACAAAGTGAGCTTGTATATTGGAGGCAAAGGTTTTTAATAAAAAGAGAACAAAAGAAACAAAAGCTATATGTAGAATCACAGAATAACAGTTGCAAAGAAATTTCAAGATGATAATCTAACTTTGTCTTTTTATGAAAATGACTGCTATAAAATTATAGGGACAGGGACCTGTCCAGTGGTGCACCAGTTAAGTGCACGCACTCTGCTTCGGTTGCCTGGGGTTCGCATGTTCGGATCCCAGGCGTTCACCAACGCACTGCTTGTCAAGCCATGCTGTGGCGGCTTCCCTTATAAAGTAGAGGAAGATGGGCATGGATGTTAGCCAACGGCCAATCTTCCTCAGCAAAATAGAGGAGGATTGGCATTGGATGTTAGCTCAAGGCTGATCTTCCTCACCAAAAAAAACAAAAGAAAATGTAGGGACAGCTAGTCTAAGAAGTGAGAGTAAACTTTTAGAAACAAGAAAAGAATTGAAATAAAACGTTTCTAACAAAATCCAGTGTATGTGTCTCCTTAACAAATAAAACATGTATTTTTCAGTCCCCTTTTTGAGAAAACTATAAATGTTCATGTTGTTCTGTTTGTTTGTTTGTTTGTTTATGTTGATTTTCTTTTTTATCCAGGGACTTGATCTGGCCCTAACCTCATTTTTCAGGTACATCTTTCCCCTTCTTCTTCCCCCTCTCCATGCTTCCCCCACCCCCTTTGCACATCCTGTGCTCAGTTAACTATGTAGCTGTCCAATTAGATCATGTTCTTTAACACCTGAGGACAATAGCATACGCTACTTCATCCCCATTATCACATTTCTCCTTCTATGGTGACATCTTAGCAACATCACTAAACACAATTCAAGTGCTATATCTTCTGCAAAGCCTTCCAAAATTTACCCAGAGTTAGTTATTCCCTCCTTTCCACTGTCTTGAACTTTACCTTGGTTATAGCAGTTTTCCTTTTATACTCTACTCATTTGTTAGCTTTGAAATCTCCCCAGTGGCAGAACTCTCTGTTCTCTGTATGATGTACAATGTCAAATTAATTAAGAAGTGTATTAACTGTTGAATTAGTTAATTAACTAAAATTTTAAAAGATAGTAAAATATGGTCCAAGTACTTGATATAACATGAGGAGATAAAAGAACTTGAATTTTGTATTATTTCATACACTAAACAACAAACCCAAAAGCTTTTTGTAAAATACCACCTAATTTTAAATGTATGGGAAAATAAGGGCAGGAAAAAGATTGAATGAAATATACTGAAGAGGTCGTTTGAGCTGGATAAGACAGAAATCATATCAGTGTATACTATTCTTTAATAAGTAATTGCTGAGAAAAATATATCAATTGTATAAATCCTTGTTAAAGAGCACTGATAATTTCACTCTTCCAGAAGCAATAGAGAGTCTCATTTTAAATATTTTTCTTAAACAAATTCCCTTTACATTGTTAGTGAATAAGAATATATAGTTGCATTTTTTGTATAATCTTGTATCACATATATTTGTATGATAAATAGCTGATCAGCCTGATACACTGTCGTAGTCTGAACTGGATGAGGAGAGCGTCTATGCTCAAGGGCCACCCAGCAAAGGTTTACTACCCCATTAGTGTTCAGGAGAGCATCCTTGCATATTCTGGCCAGCATGATGTTTTGGAGATTGATTGGGAATAATGAAATGTTAATGTGGAAGGGAAGCCCAGTTCATATTGTCAGAAGACAAGCAGAATGGAGGGACATCTAGACATGGAATTGCTCAGCACAGGTTGTCTGAGTCCAAGCAAAATGAAAGGTGCATACACACAAGAGAGGGATGTGGATGCCAGCACCTGATTGAGGATCACGTACAAAGGAAGGCACCCAGGAGAACATAGTAGAACACAGCAGGGAAAGGAAAGTGTCAACCTGCCAGGAGAAGGAGTAGGCCAGGTGGCTCAGTGTGAGTGTCAGAGCCTGAATAGGTGAGGAAGACGTCCACAGTAGAGTGATTCAGATCTTGTATATATAAGCCTGAGAGGTGTGTAGAGTGAGTCACTGAAGAAAGACCTGAATGGAGGGAGAAGGGCACACCTGAGGAGGGGAAAATGGTCAAGTGTGTCAGCACCAGATCAGGCTGAAGAAGGCATCCTTGAAGTGGGACGACCTTGCCTGAAGTGTCAGGTCCCAAGTAACTTAGAAAGGATTTTACTGTAGGGACAGTGGGGTGATAGAGGGTAATGTGAAGCAAAAGAAATGGGAGATCCGTTACATACAGGGGCTAAAACAAGTAACAAGTAAACATCTTAGATATAATGAGCACCAGGTTTCTCACTGTCAGAGAAGCAGTTACAAAATGGAAAGGGGGAAACGAGAATAAACCCTGTGGTGTTGGATTAGAATTGGAAATAGTCTGAACTCATGGTTTTCAATATAGGTAAATATATAGAGTGATATACTCATACAGAGAGGAAGATAAGTAGAGAGATGATGGCTAGACATAAGTATATGTATAGAAAATAATATGGATGCAAATTTTTGTAAATGTGTGTGTATATACACCTCCATACATACATACCTATAAAACCATGCATTTTTTCCCCATCTATGCCCAGTTAGAGGGCCTGGGAACAGTGATATGCTAATAGTAATTGTACATCTAGTACCGTATCTTGATTTCTAAATGCAGTTTTCCACTAAAAATGAACCAGGACTCATTCTAGAAATGCTGCAGGGAAAAATCTTGATTCTAAAAGTCATGTACATTGGATATAGAATTCTAGATTGGCAGTTTTTTCTTCCAGTACTTTAATGGTGAAAGTCCACTGTCTCTGGCTTGCACTGTCCATGGGAAGACTTGTCATTCTTAGAGAGGAGCAAAGATTTAGCTCAAAACATAATATACCTTTTGTTCTGGTTTTAAGCAACTTTATTATGATGTGCTTTAGTGTGGTTTTCTTCTGTTTCTTATTCTTTTGGTTATTGAGCTTCTCGTGTCTGTATGTTTATTGTTTTTAACAAATTTAGAAAATTTCCATCCATTATTTCTTTAAATATTATTCTGACAATGGTTTCTCCTTTTTGGACTCCAAATACCTGTATATCAGACCACTTAAAGTTGTCTGACAGCAGTTAATGGTCTGCTCACTTTTTTCAGCCTTTTTTCCTTTCTGTGTTTCATTTTCAAGAGTTACTATTGCTCTGACTTCAAGTTCATCAATCTTTGCTTCTGCAGTGTCTAATTATTTTAATTCCATCCAATGTACAGTGGGTACATTCATATTAGATGCATTCTTCATATCTAGATCTTAGATTTTATCATTTTTAAACATCTTCTATATCTTTCAATGTAATCTTCTATATCTCATATGATGTACTTGAATTTTTCTCTACCTTCTTGACTATATCGAATATAGTTAGAGTAACTTTTAATGTCTTGTCTAGGAATTCCAACAGTGTCATTTCTGTGTCTTTTTTTAAAATCTGCATTCTTTTTTCAGCTTTATTGAAGTAAGATTAACAAAAATTGTGTCTATTTAGGTTGTACAACATGACTTTTTTAAGGTGTACAATGTGCTAATTCTATGCTCAGCCTTGTGGGAGCTCTGAAAATCATTCCATCTACTCCTGGGTGATTCTTTCTCAGGCCCCAGTTAGATTCCTCACCACCTGCCCTGATCAGGACTCGGTTGAAGACTCAAGGGGCATCCCTTTAGATCTCCAGAGCTTCTGTAGCTTCCTCCTCTCTGGTATTTTGTTTTTAAAAACTAGCTGCCTTGTTCTCCCTGTCCTCTCAATTCCATCCTTTAAACTCAGGGAGACTCCACATGGGTTCCCTCTCCCTGTCTTACTACCTGGAAACTCACTCAATGAAGTAAGCTGGGAAAGTTATAGGGCTCACTTCATTTGTTTCTCATCTCTCAGGGGTCATTGTCCCATGTTGCTTGATGTCTAATATCTAAAACTTAGTTTTTAATTTATTTTTTATTTTATTTTTATTATTTCAGGTAGAAAGGCAAATCTGTTCCCTATTAATCCATGTTGGTCAGAAGCAGAAATATAAATCCTCCCAACCTCTCTATTTTCCCTAAAAGCAATTTTTTTGTATATTCTAGTGTGGGTGGCTATGAAGCAAAGCTGGAAGAGAGAGAGATAAAGAGAGAGAGTGAGAAAGAACTTGGCGTACCTTATGCTTCTATCCCTAAGTACTGCCAGGGTGACAGACCTCGCCTTGTAATACACTAGTAGATGTCACTCAATATATTTGAAATAACAGGTATATCCAAACTAAAGGAAGCTAGACTCTAGCCAAGAAAAAAAGATCAAACACTGATTGTATCCAAGTGATAAGCCCATCAACCCAGCTGAATGATGGTTGACTTTTGGAATTAGCAAACAAGAACTTTAAAGTAATTATTATAAATATATTAAAATAATTGTTATAAATATATTAAATAAATTATTCCTATTTCATAGAAGAGGAAATTAGACTAGGATGTTTAAGAAATTGCCTAAGATCACTCAGCTTGCGTAGAAACCAAACTGCATTTCTTTACTCCAGATCCCAAGTGCACTCTTCTTTCCCTTGTACCACAGCTCAGACCAATTATAGGAAAACATAGTGAACTATTTCATAGAAATTTGTCTTAGACTTCTCCTGGACAACATCATACACACCTAGGCGTCATTTTTTATAACTGTGCAAGGGAATTCCCAATGCACAGCTGTAGTCCTGATTTCTCTCCTGGACTTCACTAGTCTGTCTTCCCCTGGAAGTCTGAGCATCAACACATAGTCAACTAGTCAACTAACTTACATCCTTATCTTTGTGAAGTCATCATCCTTATGCTTCTCCTCTCATACAATCAATGGCTGCATTGTAAGTTCTTTACTTAGACCAATGGAATAATCTTTCATGACTGTTTGTCCATATCTGAGAGATCCTCAAATCCAACCTACAACCCTGTAATTCCCATATTCATCTTATCTTCTTCACCTCATTGCTTTCTGTTTGAGTCTTCTTTGCCTCTATGGGCACTGTTGCAATGGATCTCTAACTCATCTCCCCATTTTCAATCAATCCTCCATTCTGTCACAAGACCAGTCATTCTAACCTAAGAACTTAACCTGACCACTTCACAGGAGTGCAAGAAAATCTTCGCTGACTTTCCATTTTCTACAGAATAAAGCTCAGTAGTACAAGATTCTTGACAATGGTTTGGCCTCCTCAAACCATTTCATCTTCATCTTCTAAATGAATGCTAATCAATAGTCCTAAAAGGATCTTTCCCTTCCCCAGCCTTTGATAACAAAAATTAGCAGCAATTCGTTGCTGGTTTTGAATTCATTTTCCCATTTGATTGTCACAGAAACTCATCAGTAGACATTCCTGTATCCATCTTCCAAATGAAGTAATGAAAGCACAGAGAGGTCAAGTTTGGTTTTCCAAGGTCACACAGCTAAGAAGTGGAAGAGTAGGAAATTCAATCCTGAGTTCTTTGGTTGTAAAGCCCATGATTTTCCACAATACCACATCACCACTCCTGTTGCAGCAATAACTAAATTGACAAGTATTATTAACATTGTGAATTTTTCCACAAACTTTATTTCCTCAATTTTCCACATATTTTTCTTTCTTCAACAGGAGTATATAGAACATTAAGTAGACTAACATTCTTTGTGATTTTAATTGAGAACAAGGCTTTTAAATATTTTATTGTGCCAATGAGGGTTCAGTGGAAAGTATAATGAGCAGGATTTTTTGAATTAATATCCATTACCATCTGAACATTGCTCCTCACTTTGTTCACAAACCTTTTATTTGTCATGATATGTCTGTATTGCTTCTTCAATATAGAGGTATTCTATGTGTTGACTTTAAAAGGCATTGATTATTTCTTATGTGAAATATACCATTAACCTTGACTTCCAATACTTCCTTTTCATTGTATTTAAAAAGTAATAAGTAAGCTGACCCCACCTTGTCTTACATTTATTAAAATAACCAATTATGAAATATAAAAAGGACAAATCACAGGCTGTAAAAGAATGAGAGATCCATGGTGATCTAGTGTGTGTGCTGCTGAAGTTGACTCAAATTTGGCAGAGAAAACCACAATACTAACACCTATGAGCCTATCAAAAGCCTTAAGAGGTCATCACAAACTGAAAGCACCATCATAAGCTTATAGATATTTAATGAAGTAAATGGCAAAAAAGTACCCACTTGGAGATAATAAATTCAAGAAGAGATAACAGAAAAATTTAAAAGGAATACAAACTTTACTTGGGAAGACTCCATATAGAAATAGAGGCTTGTGAGTCAGACACTTTCTACCTCCTCATCCATAGATCAGATTCACCCCACCCTAATGCAGGCAGTAAAGGTGAAATCTCTGAATGAGGGTAGAATAGTGAATATGACTGGTTGGAAGTAGTAATTGCCTTAAATGTAATCGCTGTGTTAGCTGTTACTTGTGTACACTCTCCTTCTTCTTTCTACCACTTCAATTTTCTCCCTCTTTTATTATTCTTCCAATGGCCATAGATCATTGCCTTCAAGGATTATCATTAGATAATGATTGGTCAATCCATTGACCCCAATATAACTACTGTCTTGATGATGTTGTCATCCTTTGGACAAGCTAGATAAATCTTTGGTATGATTTTCTCACATGCCCTAAAGTTAATCCCACAACATCTTCTGTCTCTTTCTTCTACACCAATGGGCAACCCTCACCTGGGTCCGAGTCATCACAACAATTTTCTATTGACTCTGGTGACAACTCCATGGCAAAGAGCAAATAAGTTTTTCACGTCAACCTCACATTTAGTCATCTGGTCCAGAGGGGATATAAAAACACTATGAAATCTGCTGAGAGTACATTTTCTAATTCCTTGTATATTGTGGTTTATTTAATATGGTATATTCATATATTTCAATATTTTATACCAATTTACTGGGTTTGGGGTATTATAAATTCTATAACATAGATATCATCTCTTTTCTTTCTAAGTGCAGTGGGTCCATTTAAACCCTTGAATTTAAGGAACCGGGTGTCAGGGAAAACCACAATTAAAAAGGGTACTAGTAGCTTCACTGAACACCCTGTAGCTTCCACAAATTTACAAAATAATTTCAGCATCCTAAGACCAACAACATACCACTGACTCTCTCTGATATTTTTTCTCCTGAATGGCACTCCTCCACCCCACTTCTGTTCAGGATATATTTGTGCACATCTTTTACATTTGTACATAGACATTCACATCATACACATCTATCTGCATGCACAAATATGTCCACACGTGGAAAACACAGCCACACATTTACAGAATATTTGATTATTTCCATTAAATTTACCAGGTTGAAATATTAGTTTGCTTAGGCTGCCATAACAAAATACCACAGATTGGGTAGTTAAAACAACAGAAACGAATTTGCTCATAGCTCCAGAGAATAGAAATCCAAGATTAAAGTATTGGCAGGTTCGATTTCTTCTAAGGCCTCTCCTTGGCTTGCACATAGCCACCTTCTCATTATCTCCTTTCTTCTGTGTGTGAGCATCCCTGGTGTATCTATGTGTGTCCAAATTTCCTCTTGTTATGACGACACAACTCAGATTGTATGAGGGCCCACACTAACAGCCTCATTTTAAATTAATCACCCCTTTAAAGGCCATATGTCCAAATACAGACACATTCTGACGCAATGTGTCCAGGGACACAATTCAGCCAAACAGAGGTTAATTATGAATTAACTAAAAAATCTACTAGAGTTATTACATTCATGTATTATATGTATACAATTTTAAATACTCAATAGTACACTAACAATGCTTAATGTAATATTTACACTCCCTAACCCAAAACAAACATCAAAATTTTCATCATGAGACCTATTTGTATATGATTTCAGATATGCTTATGTAAGATATATCTACATTATCTTATATTTTTAGTGGTCAGTCAAGGAAGAGACTTAGGAAATCACACATCTCATTTAAAATTAGTGTCTTCTCCCATTATCCCAATGTTCTAGTGTATAATCACCACTAAAGATCCTTTAGATATACATTTATTAATATTATTTTCTAGATGGGATTAAAAGAGCACAAAGAGGGTTCCTAATCAGCAATTTTTTCACAGCCACTTTCACCTCTTTGTTGAGGAGACTATAAATGATGGGATTTCACATGGAGCTTAATACAGCATATACCAAAGCCATAAATGTATCTATTTCCTGTGAATCTACAGCCAAGAACTTCAGGTACATGGAGAGACCTGTCCCGTAGAACAAATCCACCACAGTCATTGGATTGCATGTGTTGAAAGGGCTTTGCCTCGACCATACACTGAGCGGATTCTTAGGATATTGGAGAGGATGAACGCGTAAGAGATACAAATGAGGAGCATCGGCATAGGAAGAAGTAGTCTGCTGATCACCAGCGTGATTAACTGCACCCTGGAAGTGTCTACACAAACTAGTTTCAAGACAGCCAGAATTCCACAAGTGAAATGACTGATGATGCCATTTCCACAGAGAGATCAATGCAGTATAGACATGGTTTCTACCAGTACAGTGAAGCAGCCTGTCACTCAGGACCCAGCTGCAATCTGCACACACACCCTTCTGTTCATGATGATGGGGTATCTCAGGGGGTTGCAGATGGCCACATACCAGTCATATGCCATCATGCACAGGAGCACACACTCAGTGGAGCCCATGACAAGAGAGACGTACATCTGAATGGCACATCCTGAGAATGAGATGGTGTTTCTCCCTGAGACAAAGTTTGCCAGCATTGGAGGGAGAGCAGAAGAAGTGTACCAGATGTCGAGAAAGGAGAGGTTGATGAGAAAGAAGTACATGGGTGTGTGTAGGCGGGAATCCAGGATGGTGATGGAGATCAGAATCATATTACCCAGCAAGGTGAGCAGGTACATCAGCAAGCACAGCACAGACACAGTGATTTCAACTTTGGGGTAGCGAGTAAATCCCAGAAAAATAAACTTTGAAATGACTGTCAAGTCATTTCAATGTCGTGCCCATTTTATTCCTTCTTGTTCATCTGTAGTAGTGAATAAAAGCATACACTGTAGATATAAAATTTTAAACTCTACCAACTTTCAAGAGGTTTCTGTTAGGGATACTTTAAAAGGATCCTTATCGGGGCGGGCCCAGTGGCATAGTGGTTAAGGTCACACTCTCCAATTCCGCGGCCCGCGCAGTTCACGGGTTCGGATCCCAGGCATGTACCTATGCACCGCTCATCAAGCCATGCTGTGGTGGCATCCCGTATACAAAATAGAGGATGATTGGGACGGATGTTACCTCAAGTGCAATCTTCCTTAAGAAAAATGAGGCAGACTGATGACAGATGTTAGCTCAGGGCCAATCTTCCTTTCCAAAAAAGAAAAAAATCATTATCCTGCAATACCATATTAGTTATTCATGCATGCATCCAACATTTATTGAATACACTTTAAGTTACTGAAGACCTAGAGCTGAATTACATAAAGACAGCTCTCAGGCAACTCACAATAAAATACAAAGACCCAGTCAAGTAAATAAACAATTATCATAACGTTGATATAAGTATGTCCTAGGGTACTAGGCAAACACAGAGTAAGAATCCAAACTCTGTATTGGGGGCGCTGCTCAATGAGACATTTGAGGACTTGGCTCAATAACAAATGCATGGGACCTTATCAAGTTAAGGACCAGGGGAGGTTTGCTGGGCAAAGAAAAATGTTTTGTAAAAGTTTGGAATGAGAAAGGATTTGGTTGCACTTCATAAAGCTGAAAATTATGCAAGATAACAGATGCATACGCTGCACACTAAGGAATATAAACAGAAGATGGACAAGATTTCGATCACTACAACATTACCTGATTTTTATCTTGAAGAAGGCATTTTTGAATACGGAATAATCTTGAACCCATACTTTCTTAGAAAGAAAATCATTTTCAAAGCTAAGTATTTTATACTGCAAATCAAATTACTTGCAATATATCTCACAATTGATCACATATGGAGGCATGTTTAAAACCACTGTCCTATAAGATAGAGTTCAAATGAAATCAATCACAAATACACAACCCTCAGATTCTCATGGTTGCCTACTTCTCCAACCTCACCTCCCAACACTCTACCTCCACACTTTGGTATGAACCAACAACCAGCTTGTGGTTCCTCATAATGCAATCCTTCTATCTTTGCTTCCTTATCATTTGAAATGGGGTGAGTTCAGGAAACTGTTTGTCTTAGTCTGCTTCCCACAATAATTGAACTACCAGCAATAATGGTGCCATCATAATTGGATTTTAGTCCCGTGAAGAAAATGCCACTGGGATGTCATAGTAGGCATACTGGCAAATCCAGCTGGCCTCAGTGAGAGCTGTGTTTGAATAAGGACTTATTTTATATTTTTATGTTAAAATATTATTTTATATTTTTATGTCTTTAATCTACAGCTTATCTACCTGGAGTACCCTTCCTTCCCACCTCCAATCTTGTCTTTCATGCCTATTTTATCCAATCATCAGAACTGTATGACATAGCCTTAGGTATGGCTTCATTCTTCGTAAATACTTATGTTAGTCAAGTATATCACGCTGAACAATAGCCATATGTGCACTTGCCTATTGCTCCCACCACTGGACTGTGTGCTTCTCAAGAGCTTGTTCCCCATAAGACTAGCCAAGTAATAACTTACATTTAATATTTTTAATAACACATTGCTGCCTTGAACATGGTAAGTTTTTGATACATGTTTAAAAAAGTACATTTTGCCATAGTTCTCTGCATCAGCATAAAAGCCTAAAGACTTCTCAACTTGTCTTTTACATCTGCAATCTTATCTGCGACATTAAAGAATTAGCTTAATTAAGAAACAGAGGTTATGAGCTTTTAGCTTTAAACATTTGATGTAGACTGAGAGGGGAAAAGACAATGACCAACTGTACTCTGAGAAGTGGTAGAAATGGTTCCCAAACTATCCTCCTCTGTAGTGAATTACAGCACTGTCCTCAGAATGTGAGATCTGGACTCCAAATTCAACCATGCTACTTACCAGTATGCAAAATCAGGCATTTCACTTGGCCTCTTTGAAACTTGGTTATCTAGTCTATAAAAGGAGGATGATAATTCCTATCTTGTGTAGAACTCAGAGAACTAGACTCACTTGTTTTCAATTCTCCTTCAACCATCTTAATTCCGCTGCCTCTCTAATATTTCAGAGAATCACAAAGCATTTGTGATTTCATGGTCTCCCTGATTTCCAGAACCATAATTACCTGTATGATGCTCCAGTGTTGGCCCACACTGATTCAGATAAAATACTTCACACCTTCTTCATAATATATTAAAATTTCAACCACCAATCATGTGTGAGTGTGAAACACTTTACTGATTATCTCTAGACAGGTGAAAGTTAGACACTTCTGATCACCAAAGTCCATTTTGGTCAGCACATATGACCGCTTCCACTGAGGGTTTCTCTAGTGGTCTTTCCCACACAGCATCCAGTTTTCTTGCTCTAGCTCAGTCTCCTCTCTTGCCCTTCTCTTTCTCTTCCCTCTTCACTATTCTCTTGTCCTCTCTTTCGAAAACAAAAACAATGGAATATTCTTCTTTTCTCATGCAGCTTGAGTCCCCACCATTCCCTCACCCTTGTCTTATGTCTTTGTCAGAGTATCACCTATCCCAAATCATTTTATGTAGATACTTTCTCTTATTCTAAAAGAGTTTCTGATTCCAGTCCTAAGATAAATGTTTTCCAACACATTCCACTCCTTCTTTCCTAGAATATCAGAGCCACTACAAACTCAGAGAACTTCTGATACAACCTTCTCATTTTAAAGTTGAGAGATGCTTAGAGCGGTTTATGACTTGACTGAGGCAAATGAGAATATCTGGAACCTATAGCCAAAAGTTGTATCTCACATTCAGGACTCATTTCTTCAACACAATATATTTCCCATCAACTATTATGTCTTTTTTTTTTTTTTGATGTATTAATAGTTTAAAACATTGTGAAATTTTGGTTGTACATTTCTGTTTGTCAATCACCATATATATGCCTCCCTTCACCCCTTATGCCCACCTCCCACCCCCTTTGCCCTTGGTAACCACAACACAGTTTTCTCTGTCCATGTGTTGGTTTATATTCCATATATGAGCGAGATCATACAGTGTTTGTCTTTCTCTTTCTGGCTTATTTCACTTAACATAATACCCTCCAGGTCCATCCATGTTGTTGCAAATGGGACAATTTTGTCTTTTTTTATGGCTGAGTAGTATTCCATTGTATATGTATACCACATCTTCTTGATCCGTTCACCAGTCGAGGGACACTTGGGTTGCTTCCACTTCATGGCTATAGTGAATAATGCTGCAAAGAACATAGGGGTGCATAAGCCTCTTTGGATTGTTGATTTCAGATTCATTGGATAGATTCCCAGTAGTGGGTTAGCTGGATCATAGGGTATTTCTATTTTTAATTTCTTGAGGAATCTCCATACCGTTTTCCATAGAGGTTGTACCAGTTTGCATTCCCACCAGCTGTGTATGAGGGTTCCCTTTTCTCCACATCCTCTACAACATTTGTTGTTTTTTGTCTTGGTGATTATAGCCATTCTAATGGGCATGAGGTGATATCTTAGTGTTGTTTTGATTTGCATTTCGCTGATGATTAGTGATGTTGAACATCTTTTCATATTCCTATTGCCCATCTGTATATCTTCTTTGGAGACGTGCCTTTTCATTTCCTCTGCCCATTTTTTGATCGGGTTGTTTGGTTTTTTGTTGTTCAGTTGTGCGTGTTCTTTATATATTATGGAGATTAACCCCTTGTCAGATATATGTTTTGCAAATATTTTCTCCTAGCTGGTGGGTTGTCTATTCATTTTGATCCTGGTTTCATTTGTCTTGTAGAAGCTCTTTAATCTGATGAAGTCCCACTTGTTTATTTTTTCTTTAGTTTCCCTAGTCCGAGTAGGCATGGCATCCGAAAATATTCCTTTATGACCAATGTCAAATAGTGTGTTGCCTATATTTTCTTCTATGAGTTTTATAGTTTCAGGTCTCACCTTCAGGTCTTTGATCCATTTTGAGTTAATTTTTGTGAATGGCGATAGCAGATGGTCCGCTTCCATTCTTTTGCATGTTTCTGTCTAGTTTTCCCAACACAATTTATTGAAGAGACATTCCTTTCTCCATTGTATGTTCTTAGCTCCTTTGTCGAATATTAGCTATCTGTGTATGTGTGGTTTTATTTCTTGGCTTTCAATTCTGTTCTATTGATCTGTGTGTCTATTTTTGCACCAGTACCATGCTGTTTTGATTACTATTGCTTTGTAGTATGTCTTGAAGTCGGGGATTGTGATGCCTCCAGCTTTGTTCTTTTTTCTTAGGATTGCTTTAGCTATTCAGGGTCTTTTGTTGCCCCATCTGAATTTTAGTATTCTTTTTCCTATTTCCGTGAAGAATGTCATTGGGATTGCATTGAATCTGTAGATTGCTTTAGGTAATATAGACATTTTAACTCTATGTTTATTCTTCCAATCCATGTGCATGAGATATCTTTCCGTTTCTTTATGTCATTATCGATTTCTTTCAATAATGTCTTGTAGTTTTCATTGTATAGGTCTTTCACTTCCTTGGTAAGATTTATTTCTAGATATTGGATTCTTTTTGATGCAATTGTAAATGGTATTATCATTTTGAGCTCGCTTTCTGCTGGTTCGTTATTAGCATACAGAAATGCAACTGATTTTCATAGGTTGATTTTTTACCCTGCGACTATGCTGTAGTTGTTGATTATTTCTAATAGTATTCCAAAGGATTCTTTAGGGTTTTCTATAGATAAAATCATGTCATCTGCAAATAGTGAGAGTTTCACTTCTTCGTTGCCTATTTAGATTTCTTTTATTCCTTTTTCTTGCCTAATTTCTCTGGCCAAAATCTCCAGTACTATGTTGAATAGGAGTGGTGAGAGTGGGCAGCCCTGCCTCATTCCTGTTCTCAGTGGAATGGCTTTCAGTCTTTCCCCATTAAGTATGATGTTGGCTGTGGTTTTGTTATAGATAGCCTTTCTTGTGTTGAGGTACTTTCCTTCTATACCCATTTTGTTGAGAGTTTTTATCATAAGTGCATGTTGTATCTTGTCAAATACCTTCTTTGCCTCTATTGAGATGACCATGTGGTTTTTAGTCTTTGTTTTGTTGATGTGGTGTATCACATTGACTGATTTGCCGATGTTGAACCATCCCTGAATCCCTGGTATAAATCCCACTTGACCATGGTGTATGATATTTTTAATGTATTGCTATATTCCGTTTGCCAATATTTTGTTGAGGATTTTTGCATCTATGTTCATCAGCGATATTGGCCTGTAATTTTCCTTCTTTGTGTTGTCTTTGTCTGGCTTTGGTATCAGGGTGATGTTGGCCTCGTAAAATAAGTTAGGAAGTGTTCCATCTTCCTCTACTCTTTGGAATAGTTTCAGAAGGATGGGTATTAAATCTTCTTTGAATGTTTGGTAAAATTCACTGGAGAAGCCAGCTGGTCTTGGACTTTTATTTTTTGGGAGGTTTTTATTACTATTTCTATCTCTTTACTTGTGATTGGTCTATTCATATTCTCCATTTCTTCTTGGTTCAGTTTTGGGAGGTTGTATGAGTCTAAGAATTTGTCCATTTCTTCTAGATTGTCAAATTTGTTGGCATATAATTTCTCATAGTATTCTCTTATAATCCTTGTATTTCCGTGGTATCCATTGTAAGTTCTCCTGTTTCATTTCTAATTTTATTTACTTGAGCCTCTTCTCTTTTTTTCTTAGTAAGTCTGGCTAAGGGTTTGTCAATTTTGTTTATCTTCTCAAAGAACCAACTCTTTGTTTCATTAATCCTTTCTACTGTTTTTTTGTTTGTCTCAATTTCATTTATTTCTGCTCTGTTTTTTATTATTTCTCTCCTTCTGCTGACTTTGGGCTTTGTTTGTTCTTCTTCTTCTAGTTCTGTTGTGTGTAACTTAAGGTTGCTTATTTGGGCTTTTTCTTGTTTGTTAAGGTGGGCTTGTATTGCTATGAGTTTCCCTCTCAGGACTGCTTTTGCTGCATCCCATATGGTTTGGTATGGCATATTTTCATTTTCATTTGTTTCCAGATAGTTTTTGATTTCTCCTTTGATTTGATCAATGATCCATTGGTTGTTCAGTAGCATGTTGTTTACTCTCCACATTTTTGTCACTTTCCCAGTTTTTTTTCATGGTTGAGTTCCAGTTTCATAGCATTATGGTCTGAAAAGATGCTTGTTATGATTTCAATCTTCTTAAATCTATCGGGGCTTGCTTTGTTTGCCAACATATGGTCTATCCTTAATAATGTTCCATGCGCGCTTGAGAAGAATGTGTAGCCAGCTGTTTTTGGATGGAGTACTCTGTATATGTCTACTAGGTCCATCTCGTCCAGTTTTTCATTTAAGTCCACTATTTCTTTATTGACTTTTTGTCTGGATGATCTATCCATTGATGTAAGTGGGGTATTAAGATGCCCTACTATTATTGTGTTGTTGTTAATGTCTCCTTTTAGGTTTGTTAATAGTTGCTTTATGTACTTTGGTGCTCCCATGTTGGGTGCATATATATTTATAAGTGATATGTCTTCTTGGTGGAGTGTCCCTTTTATCATTATATATTTCCCTTCTTTGTCTCTCTTAACCTGTTTTATCTTGAAGTCTACTTTGTCTGATATGAGTATGGCAACACCTGCTTTCTTTTGTTTGCCATTAGCTTGGAGTATTGTCTTCCATCCTTTCACTCTGAGCCTGTGCTTGTCTTTAGAGCTGAGATGTGTTTCCTGGAGGCAGCATATTGTTGGGTCTTGCTTTTTAATCCATCCTGCCACTCTGAATCTTTTGATTGGAGAGTTCAATCCATTTACATTTAGGGTAATTATTGATATATGAGGGCTTAATGTTGCTGTTTTGTCACTTATTTTCCAGTTCTTTTGCATTTCCTTTGTTTCTTGTCCCATTTGTTTCAGACTGCCAATTCAGTTTGGTTATTCCGTCTTATGACTCTTCTAGTTTTTTCTTTGTTTATCATATGTGATTTTGTTTTGATTATTTGTTTAGTGGTTACCTTGAGGTTTGTATAAAAAATCTTGTGTATGAGATAGTCCATTATCTGATGGCCTCTTATTTACTTATACTAAGTCAATTCAATCACTTTCCTCTTCCCCTTCTAAGTCGTTCTTGTTATACCTTATTCTATCTTGTGTTGTGGGTGTGTATTTACAGTGATGAGGTTATAGTTATTTTTGGTGATTTCCTTCCTTTGATCTTTGATCTTGGTATTTAAGTGGCTGCTAACCTATTCTGGTAAATATCTACTATTTTTCTGAGTGTGTCTACCTATTTTTCTGCTTGCTCCAAGCTTTGTATTCCCTTTCTCTTCTTTTTTTCAGGCCTGAGGGTCTTCTTGAGTATTTCTTGTGGTGGGGGTCTCATGGCCATGAACTCCCTTAGCTTTTGTTTATCTGAGAAAGTTATTATTTCTCCATCATATTTGAAGGATATTTTTGCTGGATAGAGTATTCTTGGCTGAAAGTTTTTGTCTTTCAGTATTTTGAATATATCATTCCAGTCTCTCCTAGCCTGTAAAGTTTCTGTTGAGAAATCCTCTGAGAGCCTCATGGGAGTTCCTTTGTATGTTATTTTTTGTTTTTGTCTAGCTTCCCTTAATATTGTTTCTTTGTCATTGACTTTGGCCAGCCTTACCACTACATGTCGTGGAGTGGGCCTTTGCCTGTTGATGTATTTAGGTGACCTATTGGCTTCACTTACTGTTATTTCCTGCTCCTTCCCCAGATTTGGGAAGTTCTCAGCTATCATTACCTTGAACAGGCTCTCTGTTCCTCTTTCGCTCTCTTCTCCCTCAGGAATACCTATAATTCTTATGTTACATTTCCTAATAGAGTCAGATATTTCTTGGAGACTTTCTTCATTTCATTTTAGTCTTACTTCTCTGTCCTCTTCCATCTGGAGCATATCTGTATTCCTATCCTCTATAATGCTAATTCTTTCCTCCATATTGTCAGCTCTGTTCTTTAAAGATTCCAGATTCTCCTTTATCTCCTTCATTGTGTTTTTCATCTCCATCAGTACTCACTGGTTTTTCTTTATGATTTCAATCTCTTTTATGAAGAAACTCCTAATCTCATTGAATTATTTGTCTGTGTTGTCTTCTATTTCGCTGAGTTTTTTTTATGATAGCTATTTTGAAATCTCTGTCGTTTAGGTTATGGATTTCTGTGTCTTCAGGGTTGGTTTCTGGGTGCTTGTCATTTTCCTTCTGGTTTGGTGATTTCATGACCTTTGCATTGTGGTTCCTGTATTGGCTTTGTTTTTCCTCATCCTGGAAATATCTGGTTGCTATTTCCACTTGCCGCCACTGTGTTGGGGTTAAGGGCTGTGTAATCTGAGCTCCCTGTGCTCTGCCCCAGCTGTTTGCTGTGAGCCACCCCCACTTGGTCTGGTCTGGTCAGCTGAGCTGCAGTGTCTGCCTTGCAGGGAGGGGGGCCTCTCTCTTTTGCCTGCTGGGTCCCTGGTGTGGGGGCCTTCTCAGTTGCCCCTCGTTATCCGCTTTCCTGGGATGCTCATATGTTGATGGCTCCCCATCCGCAGTTCTCAGTCCTCTGCATGGGAGTTTCCCACTTGCTGAAACAGCCTGAAGAGCTGTGATTTCCCCACAGAGGGCCACCCTCCCCTCTCTCTGGGAGCTGCATGACCGGTGTCACCGATATGATGGGGAAGGACAGGATTTCTCCTTACCTCTCCCCACTTCCTCTGGGGGCCCCAGCACATCCACTCTCAGATATGCAGCAGTGTGGGTCTTTCTGATGTCTCTTTGTGCTGTATGACTGTCCCTTGTTGGTCTATGATTCATCATTTTGTTGTATCTTATTGGGGGAAGTGTTTACGGGAAAGCTCACTTCTCCATGATGCTGACGTCACCTACCACGTCTTTTTAATGGAACTATCTCTACTATGGTTTCATAACTTAGCTGAGACCTATCAATAAATTTCATAAATCTAAGAATACAGAAAAAGATAAATAATGTCTACTCCCATTTACCTCAGCATATGTGATGTGCCTCTTCCTTCTCGGTTAATATATGCTTCAATATTTAGAGTTAAAGTTGATCTTCAGCATTGTCTTTCTTGTGAATCTGGTGCAGTGCTCAAAATAGTGAAAGATTCTGAATTTTGTAATTATGATAATACTCTATGAAAACTATCTGACAGTCAGGTGTGCAGAGGTATTTCATTCAGAAGATTGCAATGAGAAAGGATATGGATGTTCTTGGTTTGCAAAAAATCAATCCAAATCTTGCCTGACTCACAAAGTTTCAACATACATAGCTTCTATTAAGTAAAAATTTAAAAATAATTTCTTAAGAAAAATCATGACATGAAGATTTTTTCTGCCAAATCACCAGCTATGATCTGCTCCAAAAAACTTCCAAAGGATTATCCCTGGAACTAAGAATACAAAAGTCTCCTGTTGCTATTAGAGACCTGCCAACTACCTAAACAATTTAACGTTGTGATTCTGAAACATAAAGAAGTTTAGAAACTTACCGATACTCAAGTGTGTAATTCTCCAAGGTAGATTAACTTATTCAGGACTAAAAACGTTAGGTAGAAAGTTTTATATTATTTCAAGTCATTTTGCCCAGTAAAAGCCTGATTCTTGAGAAGCATTTGTGCAAGCCGAACTGGAGGAGATGATTTACCTACTCCCTTCGTTCTGTAAATGGCCCTTGAATTACACAGCAAACAGCACAATTAATAGAACTGTAGAAATGTCTTCCCATATGGCCTCTGAGCTTTTAAAGTGACCTATTTAGTTTCAGAAATCTCTCCAAATATCTCAGGTATCTGAGTAATAGAAGATATAACATCCTTACTGAGCTTTTAAATGGCCACAAAATGAAGAGAGAGCATTCATCAATCAGAAAATTTATTGCTATTAAACACCCCTTGAATAGACTGAGTTCCTAGCACAATATTTGTGATTTTACAAAGATTATATAATAATCCCTGAGGGAGTAATGCATTATAATGAGTACTTGACTTAAACTAAAAGAGTTGTGGATTGAGCCTCAGTTCAACCATTGATTAACCAAGATATCTTATACAGTCATAGTATATTAACTGCATTAATGACTTCAATTTTTCACTCCTTACTAGGCCTATCTACTCTGACTTTGGCCCTAGGCATGTGACTTGATTTGGTCACTGGGCATTAGCAAATGTAATGCAAGCAGAGATTGGTAACACACTTACACAATTAGGTTAGCCCTCTCTCTTCCATCTCTGCTATTATCATGAAAATATGTCCTAGTTAGCCAACTGCAGGATGAAATGCACATTAAGCAGAAGTGAGTTGTCCCATTGCCACAAATGAGGCCACCCTAGGTAAGCCAGTAGTCAGTCAATCCCTAACAAATGAGTGATCCCAGAAGCAATCAATAAGCCACTCATAGCTGATTTGAGATGCAAAGTGAATCTAGTCGAGATGTGGCTCAAGCCCAGATAAGCTGTTGCTTGTAGACTTTCATAAATGGTTATTTTGGTGTGCCACTGAGATTTTATGGTTGTTTATTCTGCTGCATCATGGTAGCAATGTAAGACTGAGTTAGAGATAGATGCTTTCATTACCTGTCCAACATTGGCTCACCTGGGCCTTTACCCTTCTTAAAAGAATCACAATTATATTCATTTTTCTATCCCATTTTTATCCATAGGAGAATATTCTGAATAGTCCATGCTTCCTACCTTACTTTCTAGAAGGCTTACAATTTTATCTTTCATATTAAGATATGGAATTAATACAGCATGCATTCTTGTCATCTTTTACTTCATTTTTTACAAATACTGATATATACCAGTTTTTATCTAACACTTTCCTTTTGGTTTTCTATTAATCCCAAATGTTCTGTTATACTTTGTCTCTCCTTTCTTTCTTTCTTTGGAGCAATTTGTCATTTACCTTTCATTTACTCATTTTTTCTACTATTTAGTGGGAAAATGCTACCTTACAGGTAAAAATATATATCCTTGATTTTAAGATTATAATTTATCTGTTGACACTTTATCACTTCCTAGAAAATGCTAAACCTTTAACTGTACATAATCACTCCTAGTTTTTGTGTTATTGCTATTATAAGTTTTAATTCTACATATAACTTAGAAGCTGAAACATTATAATTGTTGTTTATTACACTGGATATTCATTTAGATTGACCCATATATTCATCCATCCCCGCGCCTATTATTCTTTAATATTTGTTTCCACCTGAGCTCATTTTTCTTTCACCTGAATAGTTATCCCTTTAGGATTTCTTTCAAAGCAAGTCTGCTGTAGATGAATAATGTGTTTGCGTACGTGTGTGGAGAGGGATTTGGAAGAAAGGGCCTGGAAATGTTCTCATTTTCTTTTCACTTTTGAAGGATGTTTTCACAGAGTATATAATTTTTGGTTGGTAATTATTTTCTTTCAACACTTTAAAAATGCTGTCCCTTGTATTCTAGTATCCATTGTCTCTATTAAGAAGTTACCTCTAAGTTTTGTTGCTGCTTCTTTGATGAAATGTCTTTGTTTTTTCCTTTGACTATTTTTCATATTTATCTTTATTGCTGGTTTCTGAAATTTTACAATGAGTTTCTTAAATGTGGCTTTCTTTTAACTTGCCCTTCTTGACATTGTAGATCTTCTTGAATCTGTGGCTTGATGTCCTTCATAAGTTTGAGAAAATCATTCAGTATTAGCCATTTGCTCTTCTACCTCCTTTCCTCTTTCTCTTCTCCCTCCTAGTGTTCAGTTATACATGTTAGCCTTTTCCAACATGTCCCGAATAGCTCTTACGGTCCTTTCTGTATTTTCCTTCCTTTTTCTTCTCCATGTATTAATTTGGATATTTTCTACTTATCTCTATTCCAATTTGCTAAGCCTTTCTTCAATATTGTCTAATCTGTGGTTAAATTCATCTATTTAGTTCCTAATTCCAAATGTACCCTTCAGCTCCACAGTTTCTACTTAATATTTTTTATATAATTTCTCCTTCTCTAGTGAACTCCTTATCTTGTTATGTATGTTGAGGCACATGTTAACATCAGTTACTTTGATATCTGTGCTTGGTATCTCATATATTTGGATCACCAGAGAGTTTTCAATTGTCTTTTTTTTGTCTTTTGATCCTGTATCTTAGTACGTCTGGTATTTTTTTTTATTAAATGCCAGATATTGTATATGAAAAAATGCAGAATCTCTGGATGATGTTTTATTTATAGAAAGAGAATTCACTTTATCCTCTGATAGAAACCTGGAGTAGAGGAGACTTCCTTATATCAAAGAGGGATTGAGATAATTTAGAGTTGGATTTCAGCTTTAGAAAGGCGTAGCCAAAACCTTGTTCATCTCCCTTTTTACGTTTATCACTCTAGGGTCTGAACTGAGATGCTGGAGTTTGTTTAAGGGAGCTTTCTCCTTCGTGGGTCTCAGACTTTGATTTTTATCTCAAAAGCACTATGGAACTGCTGAAACCTCACCTCATGTGTTTAATCCCTTTTTCCTCAATTCCCAGGCCTCCTACTCTGAGCAACCTAAGAATTAGCAAATGCCTCATGTGGAGAACCAATGACTACTGTTGGGATCACTTATCTGTACCTCCTTTCAATTCAAGTCCTTGGCCTCCCTTCAGTTCAAAACGGGATGTCTTGGCAGGTCCAAAATTCAAGTTTTTTCTTTCCAGATGCTGTGAGATTGCCAAAATCTTTTCTCACTTTTCTGCCTCTTTGTAGCCTGCCTCTGTCCAGTTTCTAGCCTACCAACAGGCAACAACTAAGAATCAGCAAATGCCCCAAGAGACAAAAAGAGGAGCATACAATATTTGGCTCACTTAATTGAGCTTCCTTTATCTCCAGAATCTTGTCTCCACATATACTAACTTCCACAGAAGCAATCACATTCACTAAAAAAAGAG
Source organism: Ceratotherium simum simum (assembly GCF_057802395.1). Taxonomy (NCBI): domain Eukaryota; kingdom Metazoa; phylum Chordata; class Mammalia; order Perissodactyla; family Rhinocerotidae; genus Ceratotherium; species Ceratotherium simum. The sequence continues at coordinate 30,238,458 of NC_141928.1, read as the reverse complement.
TTATGCTATCCAGCTTTTCTAGTTTTCTTAGTGGGATCATTAGATACTCCACTCAGATGTTCAATACTTTTTTATTTTACATTTTTTATCTGTCTCCATGACTAGACTGTAAGTCCTAAGAAGGCAGAGTGTTTGTCTGTTCACCAATGTATCATGTTTGCCTGGAAGAGTACTAAGAAACTATTAGACAGGAGAAATTTTATTTAAATTGAATTAAATGTCTTTTGGGGACCCAATAGATGAGCTATTGTGAAAGAAAGATTTCTTCCTACTTACTGCTATGCAAACATCTACTAGTTTAGAGTATATTAGCATTTGCCCCCTTGTGCTACCCTATTCTCCTTACCATAGACATTGTAGATTAGGAAGAAATTTTTACCTCTGGGTATAGTTGTTGCAGACCTCATCAATATTTACTATTACAGTGGAGTATTCAGGAGCTGAGAAAAAAATAACGTAAAATGAGAGAACTTTATTCTCTCTCATTTTATAGGTTTTAGATTCCTTAAAAATCAAGATTCCCCTTGTAACACAAACAAGCAGATTGCAGAAAACATAAAATATTTCTTGCTCCAAAATAGTATAGCAAATGTAAAGTTCATTTTCTTAGTACCAGGTATAAATGAGCTCCCAGGAATCCTATAAAACACATTTCTAATTATTTTAGTGAGACAGAACAGCGACAAGAAATATAAGTAAAAAACACCTCGTCATTATCTGATGTCTAAAAAATGAAAAGTAAATTACAAATTTCAAAGTAAATTTTGAAAACATCATTATAGTAGATTATCTGAGTAGATCTGATCAGGCCAATAGATCTGCAAGATGAACAATTCTAAGACAGAAATGTTACCAAAGCAAATTGGGTTCACTTCTTGGTGAGTTGAAATCAAAGCCTTCACCAGAAGTAATTGTCACACAAAGTACAATTTATTTTCAGCAAATAAGGAGACCACAGGGAATCACTTCCAAATTTGTGGCTCTCCAAGCAAGGAAAAACAAGCATCTTTTATTTCAGATCAGGAATGAATATACAAAAGAGAACTTGCATCATCACATGTAGAGGTGGGTATAAGCTCGCTCAAGCATAGTTTGAAAACATGCTTTCACATACATTGCATGTTATGCTAATAAGGCTTAGCTCCTCCTGGGGCAGAGACATTAACATTAAAATGAAGCAAGATAACTTTTGGGCATTTCTCAGCCCATCTGCACAAAAGTTGCTCTTGCAGTGGGGTTTGGACAGGTTCTGGGCAGTTGGTGATTGTATCTCTTAACTTCACTAAAAAAAACTTTGAGAACCAGTTAGGTGCTTTTGATACCTCCTTTGAGATACTCGGGCAGTTAGGTGGTGACAGAATTATTTATGTCAAGGTGATGGAGGCCCAAGACCTCAGTAGAAAGCTTCATATATTTAACACAGACCAAAGTCAACTAGCCTGAAGATTTTGTGTTCCAAGCTACTTTCTGCGTGGGGTTCAGTTAATGGACTCTCACATATCAAAGAGCTTATTTAAAAACTTAAGGTGATAAAAATATGCCTGAGGATTTATTTCCAGAGGAGATGAGAAACTGCTCTGATCTACACTAATTGAGTCAGTGTTATTGAAGCTAGGATGACATCCCTTCTAACTGGATCCAAACATTCAAAAATGAGCACACCTATATTCCTCAATGAGTATGGATCTATTACTTTATAAAATTCTATCTAATTTTACCAAAACTTAACAGCAGCTAAATGATTCACAAATTTTATTTTTCAGACCAATATTTTCCACGGATATCAGGCAGGCTCTAGACAAAAATCTGCATCTGTCCATGGTAGAATTTGGCAAGAGAAACTATTAGTTTACTTGTAGCCTTAGTTGATATTTTCTCAGTATTCATTCTCTGTGCAGGGCATGGTTTCCCTGGAACCTCAGGGAGACCTAAAAATACTCAGTTAATAGACCATTCAAAGAAACTTGTGAAACTTGTTATCCTTCAGAACTCAAGCTATTTGGTGGATGTGATAACTCAAGATCATATTAAATAAGTACATTTTGTCCCAGGTTTATTTAGATTCTGGAAACTCATTTCCTCAATCTAGTGGAGAGTGGAAAGTGTGGTTTTAATGTCAGCCTTTTCAGAGTCATGGCAAACACATTTGACATTTTCAAGCTACCTCAGAATTTATGGAATTACATATGACATCTCATTTTTTAATATTCTCAGTTATTTAGCGTTTAAAATAACAGGCAAGTCTATCATGGCCTTAAAATGCCATTAGCAAGATGAATATCAAGGATGTCTTACACAGGCATGTCTTTAAGCAATGAGATATGCAAATAGATACAACAAAAGAAAATCTACGTGCAAAAGTAAGGCCATGTGGCTATTTTACCTTCAGAGTATTGTTGAATCCCTAGCAATCATGGTGAATAGGGAAGTATTTGAAATTGTTCCTATTTGCCTGTAGATATTTCTCCATTATATTCTAGTATTTAATGTTAAGGATGAATAATAGGTCAAGGTTTAAAAGCTCAAAATAGATTTCCAATTATACACTCCTCATCTCAGAAGAGGCAGATCCAATAAGAATGATCTTCTGACGAAAAAGCTAACATGATCCAGTGGGAAAACACAGATTTGCTTTGTGTTAGACCCTCATTTTTTAACTTATTATTTAATGATCACATGTCATTTTAGATGAGTTGTTTGCCAGTGCCTCCATAATGAGGAAGAAAAGGACAAAACTTTTTTTATAAACATATGATACAGTTTTATTATCCTGATGAGGAGCTACCAGAAATAACTACCATTCTAGTGAATTATTGCCTGAAAGCAAGTCCACAGATCCTTCTAAAATTATTATTATGGGTGGGCATTACACTATTTTTCAGTGACAATTTAAAATCTAATTTGTAGCATGTTTTTAAAGGGACTATCTACAAACTTGATGAAAGACCCACCCACTTAATTTGAAGAGTCCCTGGGAGTACCTCACAAGTGCTGAATATTATGTGTTCACTCTGTCCCCCTCAGGACACTGCCATCACAATGTTATGATCTGCTGTTCCTATCTCTTCCCTGGAATCTGATGTTCCTTCTGCCTCTAATAGTCCCTACTGTTTAGGGTGACCATATGTTAGATCATCCAAACTAGGACACTTTTGACAATGAAAGGTAGAACTATTACTAATTACACAAGGGCAACTGGTATTAACTAGACTAGTTATGAGCAAATATACATATGGTCACCATTCCAAGGTTCTTTCCATTAGAGCCATAATGCTCCTAAGCCACAAGATGTTTTACAAAAATGTAGGTATCATGCTTTGTTACCGGCACCCCAAAACTGTACCATTGGTGTCCCAGCTGACAGCAACTACTTAAGCTTTGTCTTACAACAGATCACTTCCAAAGATCAGACCTAAGTTCAGGGAATCAGGCTGGGGAAACAATCCCTGGACAGATATCACACTTCCCAGGGACTCAGAGTGATAACAAATTCTTAAATTTGTTTTCAATACAGATATATCTGTAACCAGAGGCACACTGAACTCGGTTATAATAACAGGAGACCAGGGGCTAATGAGAGAGTTTGATGATAAGGAATCTTTATGAAAACTTGTGGTGGAGGTTAGGAACAGTGAGATCTGATGTCTAATTAGGGTTTTCTTTTTATCTTTTCTGTAGTGTCTTTCCCTTATGTGTATTTTCCTCAAATCTTCAGTTATTAAACAGAAGCCCAGAGCTAGCTGTAGTTCAGGGAATGAAGGGAAGGTAAATCCATGCATGGGATGAAACAAACTGGACAAAGAACTGCATCAACATTGATGACATTGAAGAACAGGAAGAAATGACTAGCATTGAAGCATAAATAGTGGTCTGGAACAAGAGATCATCAGAGGGATCTACAACCAGGAGTCTCTGAAGAGACTGCAGGTATTCTATCTCCCTCTGCATGGCACATTGTTCTTTCCTAAGAAAGTCAACTAAAGGTTAAAAATTGCTGGTCTCTCTATTCCCTAAGTATTTTCCAAAGAAGGACCAATCTGCAAAATAGTGGTTCCACTTTCTGGGCAGTTGTACAATGACCAATACTGAATCCAAGGTCAGAAAACTGAATCAGTGAAACAACTCTGATGCCATTTTTAAAAAATCTTATTTTGGATAAACTGAGTACTAGCCAGCTTCTCATTAACTATTATGATGAAAGAAAGTAACGCAAAGGAAAAACTCAAAAAATAATATATATGACCTTTCCAGAAAAGAAATTCCCAAGAAATTCACCTTGGGAAGAAATATATTTGATATAAAAGTAGGCTGTGAACCTGGACAAAATCTCTACCGTGGTTTGTCAATGATATCTTTCACGACCTCCTTGAGTATGCTGACAGCTTCTGGTTTAAGACAAATTTTGGCTCAGTTTATCCAAATCTAATAGCTTTATACTATATTGGAGAAACTACATCTTAAAACATTTTATCCCCCATATAGTTTGAGAAAGCATTCATTCCAAGAGGAAGTCAGAAGTCATTTAGGTCTTTTGTTGTTGTTTTTTTTTTTAAGCTAGATAAAGGATCTGGAACTTGTGGTTCTTTAAATCTTGGGAGACATTTTCAGAAAATAATTACCAGACAGAGCTAAAAGATTGATGCAAGGAAACAGAGATAGATGTAGAATGACAATGAAATAAAGGAACCGTTCAACTTCCCTCTTTGCAGTATGGTGTTCTATATAATGCTACCTGCTGCCTCACTTCTGAACTATACAGAGAAAAATGGATATTTTACTTTACAGTTAAAAGTGAACAAGATTAAAAACAATTTTAAAGGGTAAAATAGAAAATCAAGAATATTTTAAAATCTAAGTAAAAATTAACTAAATAACGTGTGATTTTAATTAGCATTAAAAAGCTAAAGCAATTGACCAGATATAAAAGAATAAAGCCAAAAGTTTTACAGTAAAATTTTCTAAAATTCTAAAAGAAACATAAGCCAAACATCATAAAATTTAAAATAAAAAATTCTGAAGTTAATACAGTAGCCAGTAAAGAAGAAAAAGAGATGTAATATTGATATAAACATTAAAATCTAACATGGAAATTTGAAGTGTAAAATTCAGAACAAGAAGAAATAAAATGATAAAGGCAATTTTTTTTAAAAGCTTAAGGTTACCATAACAGAGAAAAGAAATATAAATCCCAGATGAAAATCAAATGTAAAAACCATCTAGAAGGTAGATCCAGCATTCCCTAATAACAGAGTCCTCTTGGATCAGCAACAGATTTCACAGATGGAAAGCCACTAGAACACAGGAAAAAATATAGCTCTACCTTTATCAGCAGTATTTGACCCAGTACTTGTTTACATTTAATTTTCAAACAGCTTTCGAAATCAGTTATTTGGTTCCAAGTCTAAAGCAGTTAGATCCCACATATCGGAAGGTCTTTGGAAAGATGACTGCCAAAGTAGATATGTTAAAAGTAGAAAAGAATAATAATTTAATGCCTCATAGTTAGAGATGAACAAAAAGTTATAAAAATAAGACTATTCTAGAACCAGAAGTTTAATAGCATGTAACTAGCTAGACAGAGGACAATTAGCATTACATATATGAATAGACTCCAAGGAAACAAATTATTTTAGTAATTACAGTATTGGAAATTCATAATTTATATTGTTTTAAAAATCTGAAACCAGGTTTCATTCTGTCTTGTAAAGAAAGTAAAAAAGTGTTAAATTAGTTTTGGAAATAATCTTATCAAAAAAAAATTTTTAAGTTTTGATTCTAGTGTAAATTCTCCTGTCTGGAAATCTCTCTCCATATTACACTATCCCTCTACTTGCCCTCACAATCAAGCTCTCAACAACGACAAGAACAGACTACAATCATTGACTCCTAAAACACTGAAATTTTTTTATTTAGTTTCACTATGCACTGTACTCAAAAAGAATATTTTAGAGCTTGAGAGCTTTGAGAGATGAATTTGACACAGCAGCAAGAACCTATCTACTTGACTCTTGGGTCTCCCTAACTGATTTCCACATTGTGATTATAAAAATTTCCTGTCCTTTTCCTGTTTACATGTTAAAAACTTTGCTTCTCAGTAGGTGTTTTACTGCTTCCTTCACATCATTGTTCCTAAGACTGTAGATTACAGGGTTCATCATAGGAGTAACAACACCATAGAACATGGATATAAGTTTGTCAGTAGCATCCATGTCGTCTGAATTAAGTGTCTCTTTCGACTTGGGCTTCATGTACATGAAGAGAATGGTTCCGTAGAATATTATCACCACAGTCAGGTGGGCTGAGCAGGTAGAGAAGACTTTGCTTCTCCCCTCAGAAGACCGAATTTTGAGGATGCTGACAACGATTAATGTGTAAGACATAATGATTAATAATAGTGGTGTCAGTATAAACAATGTTGTGGCCACAAGCATGATGAACTCATTGCCTGAGATGTCAGCACAGGCCAATTTCATGACAGCCAGAATTTCACAAGAGAAATGATTGATGACGTTATTCCTACAGAAAGGCAATTGTACTACAAACACAGTTTGTACTGCAGAGTTGACAACTCCTATGATCCAGGACCCAGCTGCCATGGAAACATAGGAATCCTTGCTCATGATGACAGAATATCTCAGAGGGTTGCAGATAGCCACATACCGGTCAAAGGCCATCATGCCCAGGAGCACACACTCTGTTGTCCCCATGGCCAAGCCGAGGAACATCTGCACTGCACAGCCAGTAAAAGAGATGGTCTTTCTTTCTGAAAGAAAGCTCACCAGCGTGGAGGGCGTGGAGGTGGTGGTGTAGCAGATGTCCAAGATGGAGAGGTTCCCCAGGAAGAAGTACATAGGGGTGTGAAGTTGGGAGTCCAAGACGCTGATTAAAATAAGGGTGCCATTGCCCAGAAGGATGACCACATACATTATTAAGATGAGCACAAAAAAGAGCAGCTCAAGCCTTGGGTAACCAGAAAGCCCCTTCAGAAAAAATTCCACCAGAATGGTTTGGTTTTCCCGTTGCATTTTACTGTTTCTCTTTTACCTGTAAGACATCAGCGTATGTTAAAACAATGTATTCTACTATGATTACTTTCAACTGTGTACCAATGCACAAGTGCCATATACTCCCAGAGGAAAAAAAGTAAAAAAAGAAAAGATCAAACAAAGAGAAGAAGTAAAGAAAAGTGGACTGAACAGAGGGAGAAGGTATGACTGGAGAAAGGGAAGGGAAGTGGAAACTAACATGTTTCAAGCTACACTCGATATGCTACGTAATTCATTTAATCTCATCCCAGTTCTAGGAGAGAGGCATTATTGTCCACATTTTACAGATAGATAAATGAAAGCAGAAATCTTAAGGAAACTTGACTAAAGGTATATATACAGCAGAGCTAAGATTCAAACCTAAATGTTCCTTGCTGAAGCCTGATCTTTTTGTCATAGTTGTCATCACATCTGTTAACTAGAGATTATAATAAAAATGAGTATTGTGTTATGTGTAACTAAACAATAAACCATTTTCGTTGGCTACAGACCAGCACACAATAGATAATGATCTCGCCACTTCTTGAAATTACTCTGTTATGCTTATTATCGGTCTTGCCCAGTAGCATGTCAACTTTATACAGGCAGGTACTCTTTCTTCTTCACTGCCACAGTCCCGGTACGATAGAGGGGACAGAGTGACTGATGTTCAAAAATATTTGTTGAATAAATGAATAAAATCAATGACAAAATAATGACTAACATTTCTTATTCTGTGCCAATCCTTTACTAATTGTTTTTGTGTGTGTGTGCATTACCTAATTTAGTCTGAAGAGCAACCTATTAGGCAATTACTGTTATCATTAACATCATCTTCCTCACCATATAGAGGAGGATAATAAGGCACAGAAAAGTTAAGTAATGGGCTCATGGTGAAGGTCATATAGCTAAAGAAACAGTAGGGCCAGGACTTAAGCCCAAGCCATATGGCTGCAGAGTACAAACTCTTAATTGTTCATTTTGCAAAGAACTTGTCTCACAGGCTACAATACCTTGTCATCTAATTGACAGTACTCATATTTCGAAAGAAATATCAGACCAAAAAAGGTGATTGGTCAGAAAGAAGCAAGATTTCAACATGACGATTTGAGAGCAGTTGATTTTGATACTTTATATTTTGCTAGGAAATTATTCATAGAATGACAACAAATGTGTTGTCATGGATTTCCATTTAATCCTTATAATTCTGTGGTCTCCCTTATATGAGAAATTCTAGCTCCTTTTTCATTACTATTCTCAACTGATTTTTTTTCTTTTTAGTGTCACAAGGGGGTTTCCCGTATTATAAGTCTTCTCCCCCCCCCCCCAAAAAAAAGCTTTTGGATAGATTATCCTTTGCACATTTTTTACAGTTTCTTTTATGAGAGTATTCAGTCCATTCACTTTAGAATATAATTGTCAATGTACTTCATTTTTTTCTTTCCATACATTTTATTTTTGTTACTTACTTATCTTGCATTACTGCATTCTTGTTTTTCCCACTTACTTATTTTTTCTGGTTAAGTTGTCAGTCACTATTTGTTTTCATTAACTTGAGCACTTTACTCAGTTTTTCCATTCCAAAATTGGTTACCTTCTCATTCTCTACTCTCATAATTTGACTTATAGGACCCAGCCATTTGCTCATAAAGAGTAACTATTTTTTCCACTAGAGAGCTGTCTAATCTCCTAAATTATCCCTCAAACACTAAATGAAGATAGAACTACAAGAGTACCTTTATTCTTCCATTTTTATCCCCACCCCCAAATCCCCAAATGTTACTGGGATAATTTAGAAGTGTTTATACTTTCCTTATAATATGTCTTGTTGAGAATTCTTCTTCAACCCTTACATTATACAAGCTTGGACGGTCAGTCTTTATTTATTTATCATTATATCTACCTCTGTATATATCTACTTATTGATCATCATTGGTATCTCTCTCTTCTCATTCTCTTTTATTCTCTTGAGAACTGTATTTTACTTTATCTTTGGTTAGGTTAGAGTATATCTGAAGAATTTTCCAAAGATGAAAATGTGAGTAATATATTATCTGAATTCTTATAGATCATCAAATATCTTCTTTTTTATTTATTTATTTAAGTGCATAACTTTTGACCTACATCTAAGAATATATGCTAGGGAAATAATATACAAGATTATAAATAATATACAATATATAGTTATATATATTATATATAACAAATATATGTACAATACATAACATATAAATATATGTCAAAATATATATTAGTTATATACACACATATGTATACATAAAGTATGATTTTTATTGTTAATTGATATTCTTTATTCTATTTGATACTTTGAAGTTTATATACATAAATGTACATACATATATTAGCAGAAACGGTGTTTAAAAAACTCAGTGACCATAATCCCAGGGACTTTCCAAACAGAGAAATTTCCTAACACCTCTTGCTGTGACCTATTCTTTAGGTGACTATACACTGATAGCTCATAGGGACAAGACATGGTTTCACCTCTAATGACCTCACCATCTAAGGATGAGGAAACAGGTACTGCTATACATTCTCAGTGAACATAAATTGGTACATCTCCTGTGGAGGACAATTTTGCAATAATTATCAAAATCAAAAATGCATACACATAACTTTGACCACAGGTTTACTTCAAGGTAATTATCACACAGTCATGCTGGCACATGTGTAAAGTGATTTATATACAAATTGATTCACTAAAGTATTGTTTGTAACAGCAGAGTGAAAACAATTTAAATTTCCATGACAAGAGGACATATAAAAATAATGGAATATGGGCCGGCCCCGTGGCTTGGTGGTTAAGTGCGCGTGCTCCGATGCTGGTGGCCAAGGTTTGGATCCCGGGCGTGCACCGAGGCACCAGTTCTCCGTCCATCCTGAGGCCGAGTCCCACATACAGCAACTAGAGGGATGTGCAGCTATGACATGCAACTATCTACTGGGGCTTTGGGGGGAAAAAATAAATAAAATCTTTAAATAATAATAATAATAATGGAATACTATTCTGCTGTTAAAAACAATAAGGAGCATTTTGTGAATTGATATAGAAAGATCTTCAAGAAATATTCAGTGGAAAATGTTCAGAACAGATTATATGGCACACTAAGATTTGTGTAAAAAAGATTATATGTGTATGTGTCAGTATGTATATATATACATACATACCATTTTGCTCCCACATAGAATATCTCTTGAAAAATAAACAAGATTAGTTTGTTATCTCCAGGAAAGGAAATGGATAACTTATTCGCAGGAATGGAAGATAGGCTGTTTGCACTATATCATTTAGTACATTTTTAAAACTTTGAACCTTGTGAATATATTACCTATTTATAAAATAAATAACATTTAAGCTAAAGAGTTCTTGCCTGTGAGATTCACAACCTTTCTCCTTTCACTTTTCCAGTGGTACACTACATGAAACCATCCACTGCCACAGGACACAACCACATATGTTTGAAAATTGTTCTAACTTGTTCGGTATCACACACTAAATGGGAATTGCTGTAGATTAGCAGGTACTTTAAACAGTCACATTCTCAATCCTCAATATACTTTACATGGTATCATTAGGATTTCCAGGCCCGTGTCCAGCTTCCGTCCCACCATCAAGCTGTAAGCTATTCTTTGACCTGGTTATGGGTCTACCCTTCTACCTCATATCCTTTCTTCGCCATTCAATGTTTTACTGCTTTTATGAGCTAATAAAATTCCTAGAACAAAATTACAGCTCAATAAATGTTAGCTATTATTCTTGTTCCATTCTCAAGTCCAAAGAGCCTTCCCTCTTCAGAATCCCTTGTCTACCTAACTTTATGAGGTACTTTGCTCTAAATCTCAGGTCCATCTTCTCAATTTCAGCATACAGTAGGATCACTCCAAACCCAACCCTATTTCCCTATTCTAAACTTCTTGGTGATCTGGTGGTTAAGATTTGATGCTTTCATCTCCAGGGGCTAGGGTTTGCTTCCCAGTCAGGGAACCACACCACCCATCTGTCGGTTGTCATACTGTGGTGGCTGAGTGTTGTTGTGATGCTGAAAGTTATGCCACCAGTATTTCAAATACCAGCAGGGTCACCAGAATGGACAGGTTTGAACAGAGCTTCCAGACTAAGACAAACTAGAAAGAAGGACCTGGCCACTCACTTCCCAAAAAGTGACCCTGAAAACCCAACGAATAGCAGTGGAACATTGTCTGATACAGTGCCAGAAGGTGAGAGGATGGCACAAAAGACAAAGAAGGGTTCCACTTGGCTGTACACAGGGTCGCTAGGCGTTGGATTTAACTGGAGGGCACTAACAACAACAAAAACTTTTCTTATCCCCAGCTCTTAACATTCTACAGCTTTACATAAAATTTGCATTTTATAGAATTTTTCAGTTTTTCTGGGTTAAGGTGTAAACCATTTGAGATCCCAAAGGACATTAGGTACATGTGGAGTTCACTGAATAATGGAGGTTATATATACACCTGTGAAAGTCATCTTGCAAAAACCGTTGTCCCATGAGCTACCTGCATGCTACCCAATATTCTATCAATCATGTTCCATAATATAATCAAGAGCACAGGCTTTGGAAGTAGGCTTCATTCGAATGTCATCTCTGCCCCTTATTAACTACGTGACCTGAGAATGTTCCTGATCATCACCATCCCCAGCTATAGAATGAAGCTAAAGATGCACCTATACCGTATATTTGTTGATAAGATTAAATGAGATGGTGTATGTAATTCAATTAGCACAATAATGGTTCCCACTGTTAGTAGTTTCCTTTATGCCTCTCTTTTATGCTTCTTCCTTCTATTAAGAGTTTTGACACCTCTGAACCAGTCATCATTGTCTTTCTGTGAGGTCCGGTATATGTAGCTTAAAAGCTTAATCAGATCATACACAGTGTTCTGATAAATGTTTTATTATTTTCATATTATATTCATATTATTTTCATCTTGCGTACAAATCCTAATACACTTTATCACACTTACTGCAGTCTTTTGGATGCTAGCAAATTATGTGGTAAAAAGGAAAAATCACCCAAAGGATTCAATTTACTCCCTAAAAAAATAGAATTTTAAAAAGGTGTCAGCAATTTCCTTGCCTTAAAACACATGGCTTTTTTCTGGCTAGGGGTATTTCAACATTTTTAGCAAGCCCTTTAACATAAAAAAGAAAATGAAAAGTCATTCACTTTTACAATTATAACTTAATAATAGAAAAGCAAATATTCAAAATAGTCACCAATTTTACATGCAAATACACTAGGATAATGCCCAAGCAGATCTCTTTCTGGCTATTCATTGCCCTGGTAAATTATCTTTTCCAGATTTCAGGAAATGATTGTGTTCAGGTTTTTTTCTTAAATCCAAATTGGTCATAGTATCCTCTTCACGGGTTACCTCTGTAGAAAGTGTCTCTAGCACAGTACCTGGCACATAATTCACCTGATTCCCAGTCGACTGAACCAGATGGAACTGAGTTGTTGCCAGGGGACCAGCAAAGACTTGTTTCTGAAGAATTTTATCCTACAGAACACAGAGTCAGCTGTCTACTGTGTAGTGAGCCTCAATTAGCTAAAGCAGATGGCAGAGCACCCAAATACTTGGTACTGCACTAAAAAGTTACATGTTGAGACAAAGTAATTCACACCTGCAGGGCAAACTCCTTTCAGTTTGTTGCCCAAGTGTCTTTGCATGCAGAGCTGCTCTGTTAATCTTATAGCCCTTTTTGTTCCTACTACACTCAGTGAATAGACTATAAATTCTATTTCCAATATCAGTCTCTCCTCAGTGAGAAAAACATCCCATTTTCAAACTTGACACCTTTAACCCATCAGTCCAACTCTTGCTCACAGCCGATAAAAATTTTTCTCTTGTCTTTGCAGTAACTTACCTCCAAACCAGAGGTTGCCTCTCTGTCTAGGTTGCAGGAACAGCAGATATTCTCGTCATGCTTTTCTGCTTGCAGCCAATCTTCACGACTCCTCCAAAGAGGCAGCTACTGGTGAGTAATCATTTTGTCGTAGAGATTCATAGATTTGTTGACATTTGTAGAAACAGGATTGTTATGATTGTGATTACTAGGATAAATTCCTCTAGTTCAGATAAAGTATCATTAGATTCTTCCAGTTCAAAATAGAAAGAAAATTAATATTTAGCAATAAATTTTAGGAGGGGGAAATTTTCCCTGAAGCCCAGGCTGAAACACTACCCCATTGTGAAGACCCAGAAATACCTAAAGAATCTGCTTCAGGCATTAGGACACAATTTAACTGTTCTTAAGGACCTCTATAAATCCCCATGCAGAACTTCAAATTGCTTCAGAGACGAAATATGTATAAAACTTATGAGACTTCAGAAATAAAGCCCTAAAGACCTAATTACAGCCGACCTGTTATTCTATTTCATACACAAAATCAGAAGGGGGCTTGTGCATTGTCATCAAAGTTTTCCCAGCTGAATTCTCTCTCAATCTCTCAATCTCCCAATGTCTCCCTCTCTCCCTCTCTCCCTCTCTCTCCCTCTCTCTCTCCCCTCTCTCTCTCTTTCTCACATACACACACAAACACAGCATTTTGGAAGTATAATTGATTATTTACTGTACAAACAAATTTTCTGTTCATTTTGCAGATTTAGCTTATAGTAAAAGTTGTTTTTTTGAATAAACATTTATATTACAAATATTCTAACAGTAATACACACTCATTGTAAAAGAAGAAAGAATTTTTTTTAAAGAAAGGAAGGAAGGGGAAAAGAGAAGGGAAAAGATGGTAAGAAAATGAAATAAATCATATCCTCAGGCAACATAGAGAGGTATAAAGAACAAAGCTGAAGATAAATTATAATTAAACAATCTAGTGATAACCATAGTTCAAAAGGAGCCTGATCTTCATTGTAAAACAATATAATAACTCAGGCTAAAATCGTTTGCCCTTCTCTCCTGAGTATCCACTGAGGCACCTTAAGGATAGATACTTGGAATGATTTTTTTCTTTTTCTTCTGTTTTTTCTTTTCTTTATTTTTTAAATTTATTTTTAATAAAATAAGTTTAAATTATTACGTCCGGATAGAATTCTGGATGTGAAATGAGTGGGTCAAAATAAATGAAGATTTCTATGCATTCAAAGGATAATAGTAACATGCTCCCACCAGTGGGATGGTGTTGCTGATTTTCTCTTGCTCTTATCATCACTGGTTGTTGTCAATAGTTTTTTCTAAGCTAAAGGGCTTACAATAGTATCTCATTATTGCTTTAAATGGCATTTTTTAATTACTAGACATATTTAACTTTTTTGTGTGTCTTAAATAGCTGCATTTCCTTTTATATGTGTAGTACAATCCTGCCCTCTACCCATATTTCAATTAGGTGTTTTATATTTTCTAATCACTTCTGTTTACACAAAATTCATTGCATACCTTCTCAATGAAGCTCATGGTAAGAATCCATGTGAATATAAAAATGCCCATGATACAGTCTCTACCTCCAAGAATCCTATAAGTAGCAGGTAAAATATCTATGTAATCAGATGATTTCAAGAAAAGCTGGTAAATGGCAATAAAAATGACGGCTTAGCATGCTATGGGAGTATAAGTGACAAGTAACTCAGAATCAGGAAATAATTTCTAGGAGAGGTGATACCTGAACTGATTCTTAATATGTGGGTGAGAATTTGAGAGGCAAGTAATACAGGGAAGGTTATTCCAGGAAGACAAAACGATAACATTAATGGTGAAAGATAAGAAATAGCATGATGAAGGCAGGAAAATAAAAATAAACTCAGCATCACAGGAACATAGAGAGGCAGATGGGGGTTGGTGGAAGATGAAACTAAACAGACCACAGCAAAGGGGTCCATATGCCATCAGTGTCAACCGGGGCTGAGTTACAAACGACAGAATACACTCTGGATTCCTTAAACAGAAAGGAATAATTTCATTTACTATTATTATTACATGAGAGTGTGGGAATGTTTCATGCAGTAATTCCTTCCCAGTGTTCTCAGGAAATTTATATTTTCCAAATCACAAACCCTAAGAAAAACTAAGTCAGAAATCGGAAAAACATAAAAAACTTTCAAAATATATTTTCTGAATGAAAGATCCTCAAGAGGCTCAAGTATTAAATAAAGCACATCAGTATTATAATGATAGTGTATTTGTCCAGAAAATCTGAATACATGGGGACATCAAGACAGATGACTTGCTTTTCTTTTCTTCATACCTTGATTATACAACCCTGTGAGGGGGGAAAAACACTCCTGGTGTTCTTCTGTGAGGAGAAACATGCACATTAAAATTTCTATTTGTTTTAATTAATTTTTTATGAAAATTTTATAAATCTGATATAAGACTAAGACCTAGATCAGTAATGCCAGAGAGTTTGTGGAAGCGTTTGGACTTAAGCTGTGAGAAAAATAACAAAATTAGACTCTGAGTATCCAAGATGGCCTGTGGGTCAAACACAGTATGCCTGACTCCAGAATTCTTCTGCCTTCCTGGAATTCTTAGGGAGGAAAAGTCCTTTGAGCTGGTGTGTGGGAACTAATAGGTTCTTATAGCCAATGTTGTCAGGGTGTGAATCTCATACATCAATTGTCTCAGCCTTTGCCATCAGATTTCATCTGTGAATAACTATGATGGAAGCTAGAGGTATTTAAGTATAGTTCTTGACTGTTTGATATTCCTGCCACTAAAATTAAAAATTGAACTTGGAAAAATTAAATCAATATACCTAAAATTCCACAAACATTTAACTCTTATTTGTCTGTGTAAAATACATTTAAATGCCCAACATCCTCTGAATTAACTGATCCCTCAATATAAAGTTCATCCAGGCAAATGGATTTCCTGCAATGTGGCTCACTCCTGAACACACTCTCTCATTCATCTTGGGCTGTAAATTAGAAGTGTTCTTCAGATAGAGTAAACATTAGAAAAGAAAGCCAAGGAAAATCAAATAATGTCACTTTCTGTCCAACATCCCCCGGTCCTCTGCTCCTCAGACACTAAGGTCACAGAGGTAGTTAATAACAGAAACAGGACATGAATGCAGGTCTACTCACTACAAATCAAGAGCTTGGATATTCTTCTTCTGAGATTTGGAAAAGTATTGGAGTTTCCTCAGGATATTAAAGAAATCTGGCTTCTTCTATATGGGCAATGATAGGACCCCCTATCCAACCGAACACTTGTCCACATTACTATCTGGACCAGTAGACTGGTTTTCAAACTCAGTTTTAATTTTGCAAAATTTTCTTTATGTTAAAGCTAACATGTATGCTGAAACAGAGGATGGAGATAAGACAAGCATACCATGATGGATTGCACAGGCCCTGCCCTTAAGCCTCACTTACCCATTCTCTCAATAATACCAAATGTGAGCATCTTTATGCTTCCACAGGAAAAATATTCTAAATATTGAACACGAAAATAGTATTTAATGGCTTAGGAGGATTTAGAGATTGATGTGAAACTACCTCGCAAGGCTTTCCACACCTGGAAAATGTGGGTGCAGTGTTTTGGGTTTTTTCTGTTTTGTTTTATCTTGTTTTATCACAAGAGAGAGCTTTATTAATTTTGAAAGATTAATGAAGTGTTGCCTATGAAATAATGTTGTATAAAACAGTGAACATAAAAAGACATAACACTCAATTCCAATATTGCATAAATACAGGATATGAAAGATATTGTTCAAAATGTCCAACGGTGGTCATCTCCTAGAGTTAAAGTAATAGGTGATCTCTCTCTTTTCCTTATCCTACTATCCTTATATTTCAAATTCTCTATAATGAGCATGCAATAATTTTGAAATGCTGTATGTCATTATTAAAAATTTTCATGTAATATATGAAAGTGCAAAAAAGTAAAAGTAACCAAAATTCCAACATAATCTTCAAGTTTCAATAATGTTTAATGTGTTCACAATCCAATATCTTTTCCATTCACCTGCTAAAGAACCTTTTGTTAAACAGATGTTTTATCACCTCCTTCATACCCTTGTTTCTGAGACTGTAGATTAAAGGATTCATCATGGGAGTCATCACACCATAGAAAGTGAATATAAATTTCATAGTATCATCAAAGTCATCTGAATTAAGAGAGTCTTTAGACTTGGACTTCATGTACATGAAGATAATGGTTCCATAGAATATGATCACCACAGTCAGGTAGGCTGAGAAGGTAGAGAAGACTTTGTTTCTCCCCTCAGAAGTACAGATCTTCAGGAGGCTGGAAATGACTAATGAGTAAGAGATGACAATCAAGAGCAGGGGCATCAGTGTGAACAATGTCGTGGCCACAAGCATGATGAACTCATTGCCTGAGATGTCAGCACAGGCCAATTTCATGACAGCCAGAATTTCACAGGAGAAATGATTGATGACATTATTCCTGCAGAAGGTCAATTGTGACACAAATGCAGCTTGTACTGCAGAGTTGACAACTCCTGCAAACCAAGACCCAGCTGCCATGGGCACATAGGAATTCTTACTCATGATGACAGAATATCTCAGAGGGTTGCAGTTAGCCACATACCGGTCAAAGGCCATCATGCCCAGGAGCACACACTCTGTTGTCCCCATGGACAAGCTGAGGAACATCTGCACTGCACAGCCAGAGAAGGAGATGGTCTTTGTTTCCAAGAGGAACCTCACCAGTGTGGTGGGAATGGAGGTGGTGGTGTAGCAGATGGCTAAGAAGGAGATGTTCTCCGGGAAGAAATACACAAGAGTGTGCGAGTCCAAAATACTGACTAAAATAAGGGTGCCACTGCCCAGAAGGATGACCACACACATTTTTAAGATGAGCACAAAAAGAGTAGCTCAAGCCTTAGGTCATCAGAAAGCCCCTTAAAACAATGATTTCGACCAGAATGGTTTGGTTTTTCCATTTCATTTTACTTTCTCTCTTTTACCTGTAAGAATTCAAAAAATTTAAAAAAATAATAATAATTTCCTTCCTATAGTAAGTGCAAGTTCACCAATGAACATATATAAAAATTTTCCATGAACTCAATGAGGAGAAGGAAAAAAGAAAATAGGGAAGGGGAAGAGGGGAAAAGGGAAAGGAGTGAAGAAATAAACAATACAGGAAGAGAAATATGAGGGAGAAGCTATCGTGTTGATCACTCTTTCTGGGCCAGCAAATTTGTGAGGTTTTTTTCATATATTACCTCATTTAAAGCCCACAATTGTTATCATTTTAAAGATAGGGAACTTATCTAAGTTAAGCTAAGAGAGTTCAAGCCTGAAGTCATACAATTAACATGTAGCAAAGAATAGGCTCAAACTCAAGCCTGCTTGTGGTCCATAATTATTTGAGTTTTTTAATGAACTGTAAAAGCAACGGTGAATGCATTATATCAGAGATTTGGTTAGTTGACTTACAAAGGCAGTCTAGCTCGTAGGTCAGGAAGACTCAACAGTAACACATTGCACATCAAAACACCTTAAAGAAGTGTGCCAATCTGATGGGAGAATGGTCAGCAATAAACCCAACCAGTGTTTATTGACTGCCTGGTGGCCCAGAAAGTGAGTGCAATTCGTGTAAAGGCCGATAATCTGAAATCTTCTCGTTACAATGCAAATATATTTTTTTTAGTGGGAGATATAGTAATTTTTAAATTTTTATTTAAATTAAAATTATCGTACAGTAAAATTTATTTTGTCTCTTTTAGTGTACAGTTCTATGAATTTTAAAACATGTATAAATTCATGTAACTATCATCAAAATCAGGACATAGAGCTCATCTATAACCCTAAAAACTCCTTTGTGCTATCCCTGTATAGCCACCCCTTTCATCCACTCATAAATCCTGGCAAAGACTAATACGCCTTTTATCCCTATAGTTTTACCTTTTCCAGAATGTTATGTAAATGGAATCATATGAGCCATTGGCGTCTGGCTTCTTTCACTTAGCATAAAGCCTCTGATATTCATCCAAGTTGCTATTGCTGACTAGTATTCCATTGCATGGATATACTACAGTTTGTCTATCTATTCACCTGTTGAAAGACATTTATGTTCTTCTCAGTTGTTGGCAATTAGGAATAGAGCTGTGATAAATATTTATGCCCAGATTTTTGTGTGAACACAAGTTTTCATTTTTCTGGGGTGTATATCCAGGAGTGGTATACTGGGTTATATCAGGCATGAATATTTAAGTTTATAAGAAACTGCCAGGGGCCGGCATGGTGGCATAGCAGTTAAGTTCACGTGCTCTGCTTCGGTGGCTGGGGGTTCTCAGGTTCAGATCCCGAGTGCGGACCGACACACCTCTTGTCAAGCCATGCTGTGGTGGCATCCCATATAAAGTAGAAGAAGATGGGCATGGATATTAGCCCAGGGCCAATCTTCCTCAGCAAAAAGAAGAGGATTGGCAACAGACGTGACCTCAGGGCTAATCTTCCTCACACACACAAAAAAAAGCAACTGCCAAACAGTTATCCAGAGCGGCTGTATCATTTTTGTATTCCCACTAGAAATGTGTGCAAGGTCTAGTTGCTTCCCTTCTTGATCAACACTTGATACTGTCAGTATACATATTTTTAACCTGTTCTAATAGGTATATAGTGATATTTCATCATGATTTTCATTTGTGTTTCCCTCATAACTAAGGGTGGGTTTTTTGGACATCTTTCTACTCTCTTTAGTAAAGTGGCATTCATTGCTTCTGCCCATTTTTAATTGGGTTGTTTGTTTTCTTATTATTGAGTTTTGAGAGTTCTTTATATATTCTGACTATGAATCATTTGTCATATATATGACTTGCATTTATTGTCTACAAGTCTGTGACTTGTCTTCTCATTCGCTTAATATAAACAGCTTTAATTGCCATTTTAATTGGTTTCTGCTTAAGTCCAATTGATGGGGACACACAGAAAGACTATGAAGAAACAGACATATTGCAATAGAGCAGTTCTTTGACACCTCTCGTCTTGGGTTGTTCCTCAAGGAAATAGCCACTGCCATCACACAGGGAGCAGAAACAGTAGGTTTTGCATACAAAGACCTTGCCTCATAAAGTCTCAGGCCATTCCTTTTAATTTTTCCTCAGAAACAGTGCCTCCCCCAAACACACACACACACACACATACACACACTTACACACACACACATATTTCCAGTAATATCCTTGTTCACAGACACAGAATCCATTGAAAGTACTCTAATTCATTCACAAAACAAACAGGCGCTTAAGATGTAGGCCATTTCTCCTTATTCAGGAAACGGCACTAATTTTAGGTCTGAATTGAATCCTTTGGCTCCGTCTGTAATCTTTCCTTCCTGGACATTTGCTACACAAGGTCCTCTGTCCCACTAAGTCTTGACAGCTTCCTGAGAGAGTAAGGAAAATGGTTTCCTTCTCTGGGTGCAGGGTGCAAATGTTTCTCTCCTTTGCCATGGGGGCCACAGAGTGTGTGCTTCCAGGCATGATGGAACTTGACCGCTATGTGGTCATCTGCTACCCACTGAGATACTCTGTCAACATGAGCAAAGGTACCTATATGGCCATGGCAGCTGGACCCTGGGTTGCTGGGCTTGTGGACTCAGTGGTGCAGACATCTCTCACAATACAATTACCATTCTGTGCTGACAATGTCATTAACAACGTTGTCTGTAAAATTCTGGCTATCCTAAAACTGGCCTGTGCTGATATTTCAATCAATGTGATCAGTATGGCAGGGTCATGTCTGATTGTTCTCGTTATTCCATTGCTGGTAATTTCCGTGTCTAACATTTTTATTGTTGCCACTATTCTGAGGATCCTTTCCACTGAAGGAAAACATAAGGCCTTCTCCACCAGCTCAGCCCACCTGACAGTGGTGATTATATTCTATGGAACCATCTTCTTCATATACGCAAAGCCCAAGTCTAAAAGCTCTGTTGGTACAGCTAATCAAGACATCGTTGAGGTCCTCATCTCTCTCTTCTATGGAGTGGTGACCTCCATGTTCAATCCTCTCATCTGTAGTCTGAGGAACAAGGATGAAAAGGCTGCGATGAAGAACATGCTGGGTAGGAAACACTTCTCTGATGGGATATGAATACTGATTTATACCATGTGACTCAGTATTCAAAGCAGCTGCAGACACAAAATTCAAATAGAGAAAATGACTATGTGAAAAAAAACACACCATGCGTCATTCAAAACTATATAATAGAAATATTTTGGTTGCTGTTGTTATTATTAGTTTTTGTCCTAACTGCAGAAATAAAATATGCTTGTGGTTTTAAAAAATACTATTATGGAAATGTAAAACGTTGAAAATCTCTTAGGAAGTCCCAGCAAAACATGATCACTATTAAAACTTTAGAAAATAATAAAGGCAAAAGGTGTTCTAAAAAGCACTTTGTAACCAAAAATAAGTATATTATCAATTAATTATTTAAAGTGATTATTAATCAGCACATGACATGCTGTATATTCATTTTTAATTTATTCTTTTAACTACTGTTTGTGTCTACAACACATATAAGTTCCCTGGGAGTAGGAACTTGTCTCTTACCCTACAACATTCCAAAGACCTTGACTAGAATGTGACACATGGTAGATGTTCAATAAATATTTTCAAATAAATAAGTCAAATACAGCATGTAGAAATGTAGAAATGTATACTTGTCATATCTGAGGTAAAAAAGGTTATTCAAAAAGAAATTTGATTCAATGTAATATTTTCTAAATAAACTAGATTTGAATTTTGTCATATGAACTCCCTTAATAAAGTGCTACCTTTTCTTTTTTGTGTGATGTGCATTATAATGTTGAGGATCAGGTTTTATTTACCAGCTACCATAACTTTTCTGGATTTGGTACATAATGAAACAAAGAAAACTAAAAATAACCACCAGTAACGCACCCTAAGTTTCAACCGAATAAAATAGAGGTGACATGGTAGCAGAGAATTCCTCCTGGACTTTGAGATCAGGTTGGGTGAGGCTATTTTCTTTCTCTGCATTGGACCTTTCAGCTGCTAATCAATAGGAGTACTAGACAGAATTGGTAACTGACAAAAATTTAATAAGAGGATAAGAACTAGTAAAAGAGAAAGAGTCGAGTTGTTCAATGAACTGAGGAGCTACAGGGTTTGGGGCATTGGATGATAAGACAAAGATGGCCCAAAACTGACATAGTTTCCATTGTCAGAAAAGTGCAGCCATGTAGAGTAGTGTCAATGCAAGCAATGGAAGCCCCATTTCCACTGAAGGAATTTTTTTTTTTTTTTAATTTTTTGTTTATTGCAGTAACATTGGTTTATAACATTGTAAAAATTTCAGGTGTACATCATTGTACTTCTACTTCTGTATAGATTACATCATGTTCACCACCAAAATACTAATTACAACCCATCACCACACACATGAACCCAATTATCCCTTTCACCCTCCTCCCTCCCCCCTTCCCCTCTGGTAACCACCAATCCAATCTCTGTCCCTATGTGTTTGTTTATTGTTGTTATTATCTACTACTTAATGAAGGAAATCATACGGTATTTGACCTTCTCCCTCTGACTTATTTCACTTTGCATCATGCCCTCAATGTCCATCCATGTTGTCACAAATGGCTGGATTTCATCGTTTCTTATGGCTGAGTAGTATTCCATTGTGTATATATACCACAGCTTCTTTATCCATTCATCCCTTGATGGGCACTTAGGTTGCTTCCAAGTCTTGGCTATCGTGAATAAGGCTGCAATGAATACAGGGGTGCATGTACCTTTGCAAATTGGTGTTTTCAAGTTCTTTGGATAAATACCCAACAGTGGAATAGCTGGATCATATGGTAGTTCTATCGTTGATTTTTTGAGGAATCTCCATACTGTTTTCCATAGTGGCTGCACCAGTTTGCACTCCCACCAGCAGTGTATGAGAGTTCCCTTCTCTCCACAACCTCTCCAACACATGTTGTTTCCTGTCTTGTTAATTATAGCCATTCTGACGGGCGTGAGGTGATATCTCATTGTAGTTTTGATTTGCATTTCCCTGATAGTTAGTGATTTTGAACATCTTTTCATGTGTCTGTTGGCCATCTGTATATCTTCTTTGGAGAAATGTCTGTTCAGGTCTTTTGCCCATTTTTTAATTGGGTTGGTAGATTTTGTTGTTGAGATGCATGAGTTCTTTATATATTTTGGAGATTAAGCCCTTATCAGATGTATGGTTTGCAAATATCTTCTCCCAATTGTTAGGTTGTCTTTTCATTTTGTTGATGGTTTCCTTTGCTGTGCAGAAGCTTTTTAGTTTGATGTAGTCCCTTTTGTTTATTTTTCTATTGTTTCTCTTGCCCGGTCAGATGTGGTGTTTGAAAAGATGTTGCTAAGACTGATGTCGAAGAGCGTACTGCCTATGTTTTCTTCTAGAACTTTCACAGTTTCAGGTCTTACATTCAAGTCTTTAATCCATTTGGAGTTAATTTTTGTGTATGGTGTAAGGTAAGAGTCTACTTTCATTTTTTTGCATATGGCTATCCAGTTTTCCCAACACCATTTGTTGAAGAGACTTTCTTTTCCCCATTGTATGTTCTTGGCTCCTTTGTCAAAGATTAGCTGTCCATAGATGTGTGGGTTTATTTCTGGGCTTTCGATTCTATTCCATTGATCTGTGTGTCTGTTTTTGTGCCAGTACCGTGCTGTTTTGGTTACTATAGCTTTGTAGTATATTTGGAAATCAGGGAGTGTGATACCTCCAGCTTTGTTCTTTTTTCTCAGGATTCCTTTAGCTATTCGGGGTCTTTTGTTGTTCCATATAAATTTTAGGATTCTTTGTTCTATTTCTGTGAAAAATGTTGTTGGAACTTTGATAGGGATTGCATTGAATCTATAGATGGCTTTATGAAGTATGGACATCTTAACTATGTTAATTCTTCCAATCCAAGAGCACGGAATATCTTTCCATTTCTTTGTGTCTTCTTCAATTTCTTTCAGAAATGTTTTATAGTTTTCGGTGTACAGATCTTTCACCTCTTTGGTTAAGTTTATTCCTAGGTATTTTATTCTTTTTGTTGCAATTGTAAATGGGATGGTATTCTTAATTTCTCTTTCTGCTACTTCGTTGTTAGTGTACAGAAATGCAACTGATTTTTGTATGTTGATTTTGTATCCTGCAACTTTACCATATTCGTTTATTACTTCTAAAAGTTTTCTGGTGGATTCTTTAGGGTTTTCTATATATAAAATCATGTCATCTGCAAATAGTGACAGTTTCACTTCTTCCTTTCCAATTTGGATCCCTTTTATTTCTTTCTCTTGCCTGATTGCTCTGGCTAGGACTTCCAATACTATGTTAAATAGGAGTGGTGACATCCACTGAAGGAATTGAGTTCTATATTTCAACAGAGAAATGCATTCATTTTTTCTAGCCCTTTGAGGAGTCTATGAGAGATGAAATATAGAACACAAATCTAAAGTAAAAGACTATAGCTACTTCCAAATTGTAAAAATAGGTCCATAATATCTTCCTTTCCTATTAGCAGGAACTATGGTTTCTTCGTAAGATTAAATAAGTTATCACATGCACGGTGCTAAATAGTGCTTAGAACATCCTAAATGTACAATAAACATTAGCTGTCTTTTTTTTTATTATTATTAGTGTTGGGTGTACTTTAATAGGTCATAACGCTTTGAGTAGGCACAAGATGTTCATCCTTGCTTTTATGTAGTAATTTTGATGCTGTTAATATATTGTCTCTTAGCTTCAAATCCACTTTTCTATGCTCTGCTTTGTGAGTTAGGATTGGGACACTGAAAGCCACATTTCTCCTTTGTTAGCAGGCTTCTGTTAAATTCTTCCAAAAGAGTTGCTAGGGAGAGAATGGAAGGTTGGAGGAAGATAAGGGACTTGAGCCTCCCTATTTGCCCCTTGTTCCTGTCAACATCACCCCAGCTTTTGTTCTTCGCCATGACAAGGCAGCTCCTTAGCTGTTTCCAGTATTGATTTCAGTTTTTATGTCTCCTTTTCTGTAACCCAGAACCAGTAGCCTACTAGTGCCACCTCTTCAGAGGTTTGAATTTGTCGCTCAGCTTTTACTTCTGGTAAATGAATAACCCTGTCAAGTTTTTACTCTGTCTAGAAATATCTATAAAAGCAATGTAATATGCAATTCTCTGCTTGAAATGTAGTGAATCAGATAGACCTAAAGCAACACTTTTGGTCAGACCATCATTTCCATACACAACTAAATAACAGAAGGTCCTGGGCAAGACATTTGTGTTTCTTCTGCAGTTGCTTTCTTGTGTCTAAAATGTAGATTAAGAAAATCACTTTAGTATAGTCTAAAATGATGTAATAATAATCATAGGAGTATATGAAAGGAAAACAGTAAGTAGTTTACCAAACCCTGAAATACATACGCGAGAAG
This sequence comes from Ceratotherium simum simum, assembly GCF_057802395.1. Classification (NCBI taxonomy): domain Eukaryota; kingdom Metazoa; phylum Chordata; class Mammalia; order Perissodactyla; family Rhinocerotidae; genus Ceratotherium; species Ceratotherium simum. The sequence continues at coordinate 30,213,059 of NC_141928.1, read as the reverse complement.
GGAAAAACTTAGGACCTTGAGAGAAAGAAACATAAGCGTAACTCTTTTCTTTTACCAGTGCATAGCTAGCACCAACCTAAGTTCTCCACCTGGCACATAGAGTGCTATTTCTATAAATTTGTTTAATTAATGTATAAGTAACTAAATAAGTGAATGAAAAATATCTTCAGGAGGGTACATATAGTTTCCAAAATTGCTATCAAGTTCATGTTATTGGCTCCTAATAATTCTTTAAGGAGCTAATATTTTCCCCCACTTTACAAATAGCAAGTCTAGTTCTGGAAATGTAGAAATATGTGAAGTCACAACGAGGAAATGGAAATTCTTTGATTTAAATAAAACAATTAACAAACTTAACAACCCAACTATTATGGAATACACATTCTTCTAAAACACATATAGAACATATAAAAATTGATATTCTGTTAAGCTGAAAGCAAGAATCAGCAAATTTCAAAGAAATTATATTAAATAGTCTATATTCTATCAAATAAATTAACAATAATTAATTAATTAAAGATCTCTATAATCTGAGATAATTGAAACACACTTCTAAATGACTAACAACTAGCAGTGATATTCAAAATATGTAAAACTTCTATGGCAAGTGCTCCAATAAATGAAAGTGAACGCCCGCCATAAATGAGCAATGTGGCCATAGTAATGTATGCCAGCTAAATTTCAACTTTGATTATAGATCAGACAAAAAGTTACAACTCAAAAATAAGACCTGAGCTTCTACTCATTGGTAGAGCTGTATTGGTTGTTTGTAGTTGGTGTCCATTCTGATTGGGTGGTAGCTGTGCCATAGTCTTTGTAAAATATTTTCAATAGCAACTCTGCTAAGAAATGAAATATAATTGAACACTGCAAATTAAAATTTACTAGATACAGAAAAAACAGTTCTTTGAGGGAAATTTTCAAACTTAAATTCTATGGGAAACTTGGCTTCATAAGGAAGAGAAAAGGAAGGAAACAAAAAAGAAAAGGAAGATAAGGGTGAGGAACGATCTAGAGAACTTGAATGCAAAGCCACTATGCAAGGCATTATGCTATATATTCACATCTTATTATTTCTTATGAAATCTTCACAATAATCTTAAAAGGTATATCTCCTTGCTTTTAATTTATAGATGAAGAGACTAAGATGCAGAGATGTTAAGATCACACACATTCTAAAGGAAAAATCTAGTTTTCAAACCATAGTCTTTTCTAAAAAAACATTATTTCTTTTACTGCCTCCTAGTCAGGAGGGAAATATCTCAAAGTCCATTTGCATCTGAAACAGAAAAATTAATCCAAATTATTAGAGGGAAAGAAAGTTAAGATATCCCAACTAAACGTAACCTCAGAATTTCTCCAGAGCTGTTAAATGGATACACAGGCAAATTCAGGGGACAATGATGATCAAGTCCTCAATGATTGCGGCAAAGGCCATGAATAAGAGTGGATAGTACCTGACTTGGTCTTGAGGCCAGTATTGCATCATCCTCCTGAGAAACTCATAGATATCTCTACACTTACAGGTAACAGGTGGTAATCACCAGGAACGTAATGTTTTAACCAACCAGAAAATTGCTGAATAAACCTAGGGTCATGGATTTTCAATGTGCTGCACCTTAGGGAAGACGAATTTTTAGGGTGCGAGAATTTTTAGTTTATCAAGGGAAGCAGAAAACGTTACCAGTTAGGACACTGGATGTAAAGTCAAACTGTTTAGATTGGAATCGCACCTCCATATCTACTTTACTAGTCTATAGCGTATGCAAGTAATATAACTTCTCTGAACCTCAGTTTCTCTTCTCTTGTGAGGATTAAATGTACCAGTTCATTCATCACATCACTTACATTGCAGATACATTTATTCCTCATAAAAACCTGAAGATGCACATGATTTTACACAAGAAAGAATGTGGTGTCCAAAAAAATTGTACAAATTGCCTTAGGTCACACAGCTAGGAGTGGCACAGTGGGGATTGGAGAACAACTAAACAGACTCCAAAATTCATACACTTCCAAACACCACATTTCAATATTTTTGACGGCTAAAAGACCTTCCTATACATCACTTTAGCAAATAAACAAAGGACAATTTTCAGCTCTCTATGACTTCTAGCCATGAAAACACGGTGGTTCCAAAGAGGCCAGTTAACCTAGGAAGACGTGATTTCTTTTCTACTTGCTGTCTCACAGCCTGGTAATGTCCTCTCACAGGAAGATAAAACACAGTGATAGTTACACTGAGAAGGGAACTACATCTCAGAAGACATCATTAAAAGTTGACTTACCTACTTCTTTCTGACGTTAAGGTACAAATAGGTTACATAGTGTTGGGATGCCATGTGTTTGCAACAGGCTAAAGTCAAGCTTGTTAAAGCGAACTTGTAACTTTTTAACAACACTCTTCCCTCCACAAGTTTTCTGGAGGGAATCTGGAGCTGTTCCTAGCAGATGCATTTCTCCTCCTTAGTTAAAACTAAACTGGAAGACAAACGTATATTAGATCATCGTGGAAAATTCTAAAAGTGCAATCATTTTATTCTGTGAAGAGAAAGCACTGCTGTATGCACTACCATCACTCCATCATCACAAAATGCAACCAGACAGGGTAAAGAAGACACATTCCAAAGAAAACATCGAGTAGAGAGTCAGAGGTGATAAACTGGTGAGAAAGGGAATATTATAGCACATGCATTTTGTTTAGTCACGTAGAACTAAAGAGATTTGCCACAGTCCTCACCCCCCATATTGCTTTAGACCCAGCTTGTTTACTCAAGTACATTCACTGCATAGCACTGAAGATTTTTGAGTTTGTGACTCCCAGAAGACGAGAAATCATGCAGTTAGTTCGTTTTCATCCTCAGAAAAAATTGAGGGCCTATATAATTAGTGTTGTGATTTAAAAAGTCATTACAGTTGTTTGGAAATAGAGTGATCTAACTTTTGAAGTGGAGAGTAATGTTTGCTCCAAAATTCATATAAATCCAGGACAACCATGGGTCAGGACAATATAAAGGAGAATCCTGAGGAGGATTCCTCCCACCTAGAGTAGGATTCAATAAGTATTAAGATTTTTTTCTAACTCTGAATTTACTTAATCTACAATGATATTTAAATATGGCCAAGTGCCCAAGTCAGGGCCAATAAGATGATAAATGGCAAGTGAACAAAGAATGGTAAATAAATAGTCATACGAATTAGCACAGTTTTGCAACAGGACTATTCATCGTGTTGATTCAGAATCACTGTGGAATAGTCATGATCTCTTCCAAAGAGCAACCTGTTCTATTAGGGTTCTTTTGGGGGATACAGAGGAACACACTATTTGTTCATCTGCATCTAGATATGTGAGCATCTATCATAGAAAATTTAATATGTGGATGCCCAAGTTTTCTAACCATGGTTATATGCTCAGATATCCATCAGATGATCCAATGAGAGTATATTTCTGCTGTATGTAACACGTGTGAGTAAGGGCAGCAGGGTTGATCAAACCTCTTGATCTTTTGTTGGGATTTTTCATGATTGCTCAAATTTGCAATCTAATTTTAGAGAACTCATACCTGAAAGTCGCAAATATATATGTCATTTCTAACATTATCTAGGACTCATCACAACTAAAAATTTATCAGCCTCTGTCCCTTTGGCATTGGACACAGGCATCTGCAGTGAGAAGGGAATCGGGCCATGCTGACCTGCCAACTCCTCTGTTCCCGTCTTACCTTGCTCTTCACCCACCTGCACTCCACAGAAAGCTCCAGGAAAAGTAAAATGTGCTACCTTAGCCCTGGCTGCAAATGAAACATGCAAAGATGAGCGTGGGAATGACAGGGCTGACCCATGAAAGTATGAGCTCTGCTTCTTACAAATATTTTCCCATTTGTTTTTGAGGAACCTGTGCCGCACATGAAAGTGGAGAACATGTAGTCAAACTTCAGCTGCAATCTTGTCACATCTCAAGACAAACTTTACTGTCCAGAAGATAGTCCTCACAAGATATCAAGGAGTGCCCACTTCTCAGTTTAGTATGAATGTGACACTGGGCCCTGACAAGGGATGATACTCAAAAATATATTTGACACATAAGGCATAGGAAAGGACATATCAGAACAGAAACCCAGCTGGAATGACATATTAGGCTATAAGCAGAGTAGTGGTTTGATGTGTATCACATTTTAAGAAGATCCACCATGCTGCTGTCTGGAGAATATATTGAAGGACGGCAAGAGTGAAGCTGAGAGACCAGTTAGGAAGCTAGTGCAGAAATGCGACCTCTCATGACTTGTCAGAGGTGTGCATTACTCATCTTTGTGTCTCCCACGGCTTTTTGGTCTGCCAATGTGCGGTTGAGTTAAATTGACTTGAACACATTTATCAAGAAAAGGAGCCTTCTCTACTTTAGGAGGAATTATCTTAAATCAGTTGTCAAGACCTTGTGTAATCAAACTGTAAGGTACACAATTTTTTCTGTTACAAACAATTCATAATTTCCCCAACTCATCAAGGAATAGATTCCATTCTCTGGTGGCATTGATTCATTTTGATACTCTTTCTATTGATTTTTATAGCTTCAAACTGAAGCAGAATGATTATATTTCTGTTTCATTTAGCAAAACAAACTGGGAGTGATTAATTGTACCATCAACAGTAGGCAAACTAGACTCACGTTTACTGATTTGTAATCAAATATAATAATGCTGTCTTTTATAGAGTGCCTATTAAATACCAAGAAGCATGATAAGTACTCTTTTTCACATAACAGCCCTACAAGGTAGTGATAATACTGATTTTACAGCTTAAATAGCTGACTCAAGGTCACAAGCTATAAGTCTGGAAACTGGGGTGCTAACAAATATGCATCCAACTCCAAAGCCATTCTTATTCTGTAATAGCAAGATGCATATTTGAAATCATCAATATATTTAGAGTAGCAAGCACTTTTATTGAGTACCTACCCTGCATCCACAACTATATTAAATTCTTCAGACACATTGCCTCATTAATTCTCAGACTAACAATATCAAGTAGGAATTTTTAATTTCTTCCTTTTACAGAGATGGAACTCAAGTTTTACATAGGTGCAGTGACTCCGCTGAGGTCATAGAGGTAGTACTGGACAAAGCTGGGCAGCCTAACTCCTGAATCCAATGTTCTAAACCATTGCACTCTTCTGCCTCCTAAATGACAGAGAATGCTTTGCTCCTGTGGATTCAGGCAAAATCAGTTACCAGAAACATAACGCAAAAGAGCAATACTTATTTATCACAGAGAACCTCACAATCCTAAAATGTTCTCTTCAGCGATATATGTTCTTAATTATTTTAGCAAAACTCATGGGGAATGGCTGAAGGAACAAAGAATTGTAGCCTGGTACAAGAAAGACTCAGAAATAGCAATCTGTAAATGAAACTTGAAATATCGTCACCAAAAAAGGAATGTATACTTATTTTTTGTTGTTCCACAGGGAAAGATGACAGTTGCATACAGAGTGATATATATATCGTTAAATGTAAAGAACTTTCTAATAATGAGAATTGCCCAAAAATAACCTATGTGAGCTCATAAAGTGCTCTACCCATCACTGGATTTGGGGGAAGAAGCAAGATAAACATCAACCATATTGTAGATATGTTTCTGTTATCTCATATGTCTTAGAACTAGATTAATTTTAAGATAATTTCTACCTTGTACATTCAATCATTTAGAATTTGACTATTTCACTGGTATGATTGTTTAAGAGTATGCATTTGAATATGTTTACCTCTACTTGCATAATTCATTATGAAAGTGATTGAGGTAATTCCAAAAATAAATAAAATATAAAGATTCCCCTTAAAGAATACATTATAATCATTGTTGCAGCATTGTTTATAATAGGAAGAAAAGATGAAAGCAAGGTAAATGCCCATTATTTGAGAATAGATTAAATAAATCCTGAAACGTTCTTAAAATAGAATACTATACAGCCATTAAAAATGTGTTCCCTGAGTGTTTGATGATATGTGGAAAACTTCTTATGATATAGCGTTAAGCATAAAAACATACAAATTATAGATAAAGGTAGAAATTTTGTGATCTATAGTATAATGCTTCTCATGTTTATCTTTATAATTTTTGAAACTATACTTTTTAGCAACTATGTCCAAGTTGAATTCAATGTTGACAATAATGCCTGGCCCATAACAAGTGCTCAGTAAATACTTGGTGAATGACTAAGAGGGGGAAAGGGTGTGATACATTTTTAATAAAGTATTTTGGAAAAATTAATAATATTTTTAAAACATCAGTCTGTTCCATGTGTTGGACAATATAACCACATAGTTATCATATGGATGAAACAAAAAAAAATGAAGCCATAGAAAAAAACTTCAGTCGTATTTTTTTCAGGAATCATACAAATATCTTACCTCAATGAAAATTTAAAAAGCATGTCAAAAATGAGAAGAAACCGCAAGTTGTAAAAGTATTTGCAGCAAATTTGAGGAGCTTTGTGTTAATCTATTAAGAGTTCATACAAATTAAGAGGAAAACTATCAAAATACCAAGAGATAGTTAAGCAAAGGATGTGGATGGACAGCAAGAGAGAAAATAAAAGTAATAAATAAACATAGAGGAAATGTTCACTCTAACTAGCAATCATAGAAAAAAAACTAAAACAATGTAATATTTTATGCAAATATGAAAGAATAAACATCTTCTTAAGTTCTAGAAAATATACAAAAATGGTCTGTGCAAATATTTCAGTAGCAGTGTAAAGTGTTCAGTTTTGGAAAAATAATTTTGCATGTGTACGCAGAATTCTCCATTCACATCTTTTCATTCTATACTCCTATCTCTAGAGATTTACGTCAAGTTATTTCCAGTAGAAGGAAAAGCAGGTTAGATAGCCTGGGCCATAGATATCAATGGTCATTATACCAAAATCTCAAAAAAAATGGAAACAAATTAAATTATGCAATAATATTAAAATTGTAGGCTGGGTTACAGTAATTCCACTTAACAAAACAATCTTCAAACGTTAAAAGGGAATATAAGAAAAATATGAAAAATCACAAAAAATTATTGATATAAAGTGGCAAATATTAATTAAAATTCAACTAGACTACAATTATACCGGTTTAAAGAAAAATTGTGTGTGGTGTAGAATTCACAAAAACATGAAAGATAAAAAAGAGTTTAAACAGGTGACTTATTTAGGATTCTATTAGGATTGATCTAGTATTATTCTGGAATAAAAAGAAAAACCAATTCGTGGAGGAACCTTAACATTTTTGAGAAATTTTGGATCTACTCTGATTCCAGCCCCAATTTATGTTGAAGTCATCTAATCCAGACATATTCAATGAATACTCCAAGAAATGTATGGCTGGGGAACATGTTCCTTAAGTCAAGATAATTGGGTGTTTGGAATGTGCAGAAGTCAGGGATTTTTATCTCTAGATAACCCTAAGTCTCTGACTCACAGCCTTAAGGACTGAAGAAGTTTGTAAAAATGAGTGCTAAGCTGACTTCCAAAACACGCTGAGTCTCTCTGGAGTAAATGTCAACTTTAGGACAAATCATGGGAAAGTAGAGTTGCATCATTGATCATTATTTTTAATACATTTTATTTCCTTGACACCCACTTAAGAAGAAGCACATACAGGTAAATTGTCTGATTGTGGCTATTCTTTCTCATATTTCTTTTTAGGAAGGAGGAACAACCATCTTTCAAACTGAGAATTTTCTAGTCTCAGCTGAAAAATGCAAATTAAATTCAAATTCCTAGGAATGGTTCTCTTACTTAATAGAATGGAATGGTAGGGATGATTTTAAAATCCAGTCAGGAAGTAAGAGAAAGACAGAAGCTTTTATTAAAATTATTTCAAAAGAAAAAACATCATATAAATAAATATAAAGATTTTTGTGTTGAGGTGATCATTTCTAGTGAGATTTTGAAAAGATATGTATATATAATAAAAAAAAAATACAAACCCCAGGCATCATCTCCAAGACAAGGATATTCTTTAAATATTTTTTTAATTCTAAAATAGTCCATGAAAAAGACTAGTAAGGAAGAGAAAGTTGTTTGCAATGCAACAGACCCGTTTATAAATAATAGGCTAATAGTTATTGTATTTAAGTATCTGGTTTCACTAAAGTCTTAAGAAAAAATTATCTGGAGAAAGAGCTCATGGTGATTATATATTATTCACACAATAAATTGTGCCCAATAAGAGTTTGAAGAAACATGTAATTAAAGGTGTTTAGGGTAAAAATCAGATTAGAAACAAAAAAAATGTAACAGCAGGCAGAAGTAATTATAGCTGAGTGTTAGTCTGAGCCCTAGGCAGCCAGGGCAAAGGAAATAGTATTCTCATTTTTATAATAAATCAAATAACACTGTCATAGACCTTAATTCTCCACACCACACCCAAAAGGGATTTGGGGCATATTTCTCATTTGAATTCACTGTTGTCGATAATGTCTTCATAAGTGGAAAACAATCAATGTCTTCCATTTTTTCAAAAGACGTTAATAGATTTTTATGTTAATATTTATCATATGGATCTTTGATGAAACTTAAGTGCATCATATTAAATTGTGGCTTTACAAAAAAATTTATAAATAAGTAAACATTGTAATATAGTGGTACAAATGGGGACTTGGGGATCAGAAAGATAAGATTTTAAATCATAGTTCTTGTATTTACCAACAATAAGATATCCAAAATTGTACTTAACCTTTGAAATCTCAAATTAATTTCCTTATATGTAAATATTTCATAATAATATTTGGGTTATTATGAAGAATAAAAAAATAAAAATTATATGATGTGCCTAATACATACTGGGATACCAGGACCACACATGTTGTCAATTATTCTTCTCATAGTGGGCTAAAATAGTACATCTTTCCTCGTGGTACATTAGTTGAAGACTAGAGTTCCTAAAATCTATAAATTGAGAGTCGGCAAGTCCATTAATCTTTGCGCACTACCAATTGTGTTAACTGATCCTTTTAGAAGAGCTGGAGAAGATAACAAGATTATTTCCTCAAACGAGAATTTAGAGTACAATGCTATGTGTTTAACACTGAAAAATCTTAGTAATTTAAATATTAGATCTTCAAGTAGCTAAGTTCATATAACAAAAAGCTTATAGGAAGTAAGAGAGATTGACTTCTGGCTTGGATTAAAAAGTCACAAATTTTACTTAGGTCTTTTACTGTATGATTTCCAGTCATATGAAGTAATCAAAATCATAGAAACATAAAATAGAAAGTTGATTGCCCAAGGTGCGGGGAGGAATTAGTGTATAGTAAATATAGTTTCATCTTTTGCAAGATGAAAAATTTCCGGAGATCTGTTGCACAATAATGTGAATATATATAACACAACTGAACTGTACAGTTAAAATTGGTTAAGATGGTAAATTTAACCAAGTTTTCCACAAATAAAAGTAAAAGATGATCTATTTTGAACCCCTCCATTTAAAGACAAGAAAAAAGGGGCTGCATGTGGGGATATGTCCAAGGCGAAACAGTAGCATAAGTCAGTTAAAAGACTGAATGTTCTCCTTCTAAGATCAAGGACAAAGCAAGAATGTCCACCATCACCACTTCTGTATAACATTGTATTGGGTGTGCTAGGCAGTGCAATAAGACAAGGGAAATTTTAAAAAGGCATTACAATTGGAAAGAAAGAAGGAAACTTTGGTTTATGACATTGTAAAAATTTCAGGTGTACATCATTGTACTTCTATTTCTGCATAGATTACATCATGTTCACCACCAAAATACTAAATGCAACCCATCACCACACACACATGTACTGAATTATCCCTTTCACCCTCCTCCCTCCCCCCTTCCCCTCTGGTAACCACCAATCCAATCTCTGTCCCTATGTGTTTGTTTATTGTTGTTATTATCTACTACTTAATGAAGGAAATCATATGGTATTTGACTTTCTCCCTCTGACTTATTTCACTTTGCATTATACCCTCAATGTCCATCCATGTTGTCACAAATGGCTGGATTTCGTCGTTTCTTATGGCTGAGTAGTATTCCATTGTGTATATATACCACAGCTTCTTCATCCATAAACCAATGTTACTGCAATAAACAAAAAATTTAAAAAAAAAGAAAATATCTAAAAATCAAACAAAAAGACATTCCTTAGTAAATTTCATGGAATTCCAATAAAAATGAAAATAAAACAAAAAAAAAAGAAAAAGAAAGAAGGAAACTGTCTTTATTTGCAAACAGATTGTGTAGGTAAACAACTACAAAAAAATCCCAAGGAATCCACGAAATAACTAATAAAATTAATAAGAGAATTTACCAAGCTATCAGGATGTGTCAGATCACAAAAAACAATTGCATTTCTATTTACCAACAACAAACAGTTGGAAAATATATTTTTAAACACCATCTCTAACAGATTAAAATTATAAAATACTGAGAGAAAACTAACAGAATATGTGTAAGACTTATGTACTGAAAGCTACAAAGCGTTGTCGAGAGAAATTAAGGAAGATCTATTACAGAGATGCCTTGTCACGGATTAGAAGACTCAATATTGGGCGGGCCCCATGGCTTGGCTGTTAAGTGTGCGCGCTGCGCTACTGGCGGCCTGGGTTCGGATCCCTGGCATGCACCAACGCACCGCTTCTCCGGCCGTGCTGAGGCCGCGTCCCACATACAGCAACTAGAAGGATGTGCAGCTATGACATACAACTATCTACTGGGGCTTTGAGGAAAAAAAAGGAGGAGGATTGGCAATAGATGTTAGCTCAGAGCCGGTCTTCCTCAGCAAAAAGAGGAGGATTAGCATGGATGTTAGCTGAGGGCTGATCTTCCTCACACACAAAAAAAAGACTCAATGTTATTAAGATATCAGTTCTTCCCAAATTGATTTCCAGATTAATGCCAACCCATTCAAAATCCAGGCAGAGATTTTGGAGAAACTGACAAGATGATTCTAAAGCTGATATGGAAATAGAAAGGACCTAGAATAGCCAAAACAATCTTGAAAAATAATAAAGTTGGAGGATTTACACTACCTCATTATTAAACTTATTATACATCGTAATAACCAAGTCACTGTGGTACTTACATAAAGAAAGACAAATAAATCAATGGAACAGAATAAAGTGTACAGAAAGAAACCCATACATATATGATTAATTGATTTACAACAAAGATGTTAAGGTAATTCAATGGGAAAGCATAGTTTCTCAATAAATAATGCTGGAACAACTGTATATCAATATCTCACATCATACACAACAATGGATTTGAAGTAAACCATAGACCTAAACAAAAACATTCAATCTATAAACCCTCTTGTGGGCACACAGAATATCATTTTACCCTTGGGAAGGCAAAGATTTATTAGATAAAATAAAAAAAATCACGATCTATAAGAGAAAATTTCAAATTTTATAATTTTCAAAACTAAAAACTTCACCTCTTCTTTCATTATGCTTGATGTTAGCTCAAGTTTTCCACAAAAGTCCTTTATCATGTTTTGGATGTATCCTTTTTTGTCGTTGTTATTAGGTGCTATATTTTTCCAGCTTTATATAGGTATGATAGACAAATAAAAAGTTATATATTTACAGTGTACTACATGATGTTTTGAAATGGATATATATTGTAAAATGATTACCACAATCAAGCTAATTAACATGTCTATCCATCGCCTCATATAGTTATCATCTATTGTGTGTGTATGAAATATAGTATTATTAACTACACTTACCATTCTGTACATTAGATCTCCAGAACTTATTCATTCTACATAGCTGAAACTTTGTACCATTTGACCAACATTTTCTCATTTCCCCTAACCTGAACCCCTGGCCCTGTTCTATTCTATGATTCTATGAGTTTGACTTTTTTAGATTCCACATATAAGTGAGATCATGTGGCATTTGTCTTTCTGGGCCTGGCTTATTTTACTTAGTATAATGTCCTTGAGATTCATCCTTATTGTAGCAAGCGACAGGATTTTCTTCTCTTTTAAGGCTGAATAATACTCCATTGTATGAATATACCAAATTTTCTTTATCCATTCATCCATTGAGAGACACTTAGGTTGATTCAACCTCTTGGCTGTTGTGAATAATGCTACAATGAACATGGGAGTGAAGCTATCTCTTCGAAATAAGTATTTCATTTCCTTTGGATATTTACCCAGAAGTGGGATTGCTTGATCATGTGGTGGTACTGTTTTTAGTTCGCTGAGGATCCTCCATACTAATTTCCATAATGGCTTTACTAATTTATATTCCCACCAAAAGTGAGCAAGCATTCCCTTTTCTCCAGATCCTCACCAATACATATCTTTTCTCTTTTTGATAATAGCCATTTTAACAGATGTGAGGTAATATCTCAATATAGTTTTGATAGACAAAACGATGATGTTGAACATTCTCATATACCTATTGGCTACTTGTATGTCTTCTTTGGAAAAATGTCTATTCGGGTCCTTTGCCATTTTTAACTGGGTATTTGTTTTCTTGCTCTTGTGTTGTTTGAGTTCCTCATCTATTTTGATATTAACCTCTTATTATATGTATGGTTTACAATTATTTTCTCCCATCCTGCACGTTGATTCTTCACTTTGTTGATTGTTTCTTTGCTGTTCAGAAACTTTTTAATTTGATGCAATCCCATTTGCCCATTTTTGCTTTTGTTGCCTGTGCTTTAGGAGTCAAAACTAAAAGTCATTGCCAAGAATAATGTCAGAAAACTTTTTCCCTATGTTTTCTACTAGTAGTTTTACACGTTCAAGTCTTACATTTAAGTTTTTAAATAATTTTTAGGTAATTTTACTATATGGTGTGAGGTAAGGGTCCAATTTCATTCATCTGCATATGGATATCCAGTTTTACAAACAAATTAATTGAAGAGACTGTCCTTTCCCTATTGTATGAGCTTGGCACCTTTGTCGAAGATCACTTGACCATAAAAGCAAGGATTTATTTCTGGCCTTTCGTTATGTTCTATTGGTCTATGGGTCTGTTTTCATGCCAATACCATGCTGTTTTAATTGCTACAGCTTTGTAGTATATTTTGAATTCAGGAAGTGTGATGCATTCGGCTTTATTATTTCTCAAGATTGCTTTGGTAGGTGGGGGTCTTTTGTAGTTCCATACAAATTTTAGGATTATTTTTTCTATTTCTGTGAAAAGTGCCATTGGAATTTTAATAGGGATTGCATTGAATCTGTAGATTGATTTGGGTGGTATGGACATTTTAACAATATTGATTCTTCTAATCCATGAGCATGGAATATCTTTCTATTTATTTGTGTCTTTTTCAATTTCTTTCATCAATGTGTTATAATTTTTGGTGTACATATCTTTGCCTCCTTGGTTAAATTTATTCCTAAGTATTTTATTATTTTTAAGGCTATTGTAATTAGATTATTTTCTTAATATCTCTTTCTGATAATTCATTGGCACTATATAGAAACGCAACTGATTTTTGTATGTTGAGTTTTGTCTCCTGCAATTTGACTGAATTTGTTTATTAGTTCTGAGATTTTTGGTGGAGTCTTTAAGAAAATGTCGTCTGCAAGCAGACAATTTTACTTCTTCCTTTCCAATTTGGATGCCTTTTCTTTCACTTCACTCTTCTTTCCCCACGAGGCGGGTGTCTCTCTATACACTGCACTGCTTGGGCTTAGGGGGTGGATGGCATGGGTAACGTGAAACTGTTGTTCTTACTCTCTTCAATGCATCTTTTCTTATTTCTGTACTGGGTTTCAGTGGAAATCCAGAAGTATTTACCAATCTGTAATCTCTCACCTGGAATCCTTAGCTCTTGTGAAGGTATTTTCATTTGTGGATAGTTGTTCAAGCTGACATTTCTATGAGAGGACAAGCTCTGGAGACTCCAATTCCACCATCTTGCTGATGTCCTCGTGGAAGTATCCTTTTATTGCTAGTTTGATGACTGTATTTTCTTTTATAAATGTTTCTGTAAGATTAATATTGCTTACTCTTTAAACTGATAAAATTCACTAACTAAGCAGTCCAGGTTGCAGTAATATTCCCTTTCATTTCTGAAAGGTTTAATTTGTGCTTTCACTTTTTTTTTCTTAATCACTTAGCTGGAGATTTATCAATTTTATTAATATTTTCAAATAGCCAACTTCTGGCTTTGTTCATTTCTCTCTCTCTTTTTTTTTTTTGTTTTTTTGTTTTCTACTTCATTTATTTCTGCTCTTTATTCTTTCCTTCTACTTACTTTGAATTACTTTGTTCTTCTTTTTCTGGCTTCTTTAGTTGAAATCTCAGGTAAATGACTTAAAACCTTTCTTGTTTCTTACTATAATCATTTAAAACTATTCTTTTGTCTAAACACTGCTTTACCTGCATCCCACTAATTTTGACATATTCTATTTACAGGATCATTCAGTTCCAAACATGTTTCTGCTTCCCTTGTGACTTCTTCTTTGACACACATTGTTTATTTAGGGGTATATTGCATAATTTACAAATATTTTGAAATTTGCTAGTTATTATTTTGATATTGGTTTAAATTTTCATTCTGTAGTGGTCAGAGAGCATTCTCTGTATATTTTCAGTCTTTTGAAATTTATTGAGACTTGTTTTAGGAAGAAGCATATCTCTATCTTGGTGAATGTTCCACACTCACTTGAAAAAAATGTTATTCTGCAATTGTTGAATCATGTTTTATAAATGTCAATGGACGAATTTCTTTGATAGTGTTTTTCAATTTTCTAAATCCTTGCTGAATTTTTGTTTACTTCATCTACCAATTACTTAAGGTGGGTCTTAAAAATCTCCAGATTTTTAAGATAATTTGTCTATTTTCCCTTTAGTTATGTCTAATTATTGCTTCATGATTTTAAACTATGCTATTAGCTGAATATACATTTAAATTTTATTTTAATGTTTTCTTGATGATTTGACCTTTTTATCATTTATCTCTGGCAATACTCTAATTCTTGAAGTTAATTTGCCTGTTATTGATATAGCCATTCCGACTTTCATTTAGTCTTTGATTTTTTATATCTTTCTCCATCCTTTTACTTTCAACCTACCTGTGTCGTTGTCCAAAGTCTATTTTTTAAAACAACATAAAATCGGGTCTTCCTTTTTTTATCCAGTCTGACAATCTCTGTCTTTCAATTGGAGTTTTTAGTCTACTTATATTTAATTCAATGATTAATATGTTTTTCTTTAAATGTATCATCTTACTATTTGCTTTCCATTTGTCCCCCCTCTTTTTCTTTTATATCTGTCTTTTTTTATTAATGAAGGTTTAAATTATTAGTATTTTTATTCCATTGTTTCTCCTCTATTAGCTTTTAAGCTAAATCTATTTTTAGTATTTATAGTGATTGCTTGCAGGGTTTCAGTATAGTTCCTCAACTTCTTTCACTGAGTGAATTAATATTAAATCACCTAATGTGAATTATAAAAACCTTATGGCAGAAAATTTCCATTTGCCCAAGAATGAAAGAGTTAAAGCAACTGACCTGTGATCCATTCACTCCCTTTACCAGGAGGAATCTCTCAGAGGAAAGAGAAGAAAAATCAGGTTGCCCAGTGTAGGCTCCTTACCAACTGGATCTGAGTGGAGACTAATAATGGTTGCTGGGATCAAGTGACTTTATCTAATCAATGCCTTTTTCAGAGTGTCCCTGGATAAAGAATAACTTATAGTAAATAAACCCTTCTGGGGTTACAGATTATTGTATAATACATGGCTCCCTGAAGAATGTTTCATATGCTACACAATGTGTTAGGATATAAAATGAGATGCATCTTAACTAAAATGCTCTGTGTCAGGTAACTGCAAATCTCACTTAAGACTACGTCCATTATGCTTGGGCTGTGTGCCTGTCTGATGCATGGAGAAACAACCTGGGCTTCAATGGAAATCTAGAAATATTTACCAAACCCCTCCCTTTGGTGGGACATGAATGCCAAACTCTGTCTCCCCTGCCATGAGCTTCTTGTTAAAATCTCTGCTCAACCCTTTCAGCCTTCTAATTGTCACTTTTCCTCGGGTTCCAAGAAGTCTCAGTGTCTTCATGCCCAACTCAGTGGTCAGTCAGGATTTGATGAGAGATATTACATATAGTTTAGTTTCCTTCTTTATGGCTCCCTCTTTTCCGGGATTTCTTCCTAAATTTTCAGCTTCTCTGGAAGCCCCAAACGCTAATCTCTGACTTCTCAGATCAATAAGACTGCTATTTTCTGCATGAGTGCCATCTGCTACCCAGACTTGGGTGTGCCCTCAAAGGAAAAGCTATATAAATGCAAATCTCACCCAGTGTGGTTCCCTTCCTTCGGAGGTTGAATCCCTTCCTGTTCTGCCTGCTCTCCAGGTCGCTCTCCAGGGCCTTCAAGCAGTTGTTATACTTGATTTCTGGTTTACAATTGTTAGTAGTAGGAAGGTTAGTCTGATCTAAGCTAGTCTGCCACAAGATACTCTATGATTACTAGAAGTTGGAAGTCTGAGATATACTTTTTAGGAAGATCTGACAGATTTCCTTTGTACTGGATGTGGGATAAGAGAGAAAAAAAAAAGGAAGCAAGGATTACTTCTAGTTTTTTGGCCTAGTATGTGAGTAAGTGCTAGTGCTATTAATGGAGGTGGAGAAGACTAGAGACTCATAGCATCAGGAAACTTGCCTAGATTTTGGCTATTTCTTTTTTAGACACAAAATTCCGCAGAGGTTCAGAATTTCTCTTCTTTTCAGCGTGCTTTGAGGTATCTCCAAAGCTGAAGGGTGTTCTGGTGCTTTATACATAGTGGGGAGACAAGTCGGCAATCTTCCTCAGTCTTGGTCACTATCTCCTTCTGAGTCTTTCTGGGAGCAGTCCTAATGTAGAATCCTCTTCTGACCTTTGCCCCTAGGCACAGTTAGGTCAAGCTAAATGATTTACTTCCAGCCTCACAATACTTGGTCTATAAGAATTGAACAAGTGAGTTGGGAATGGTACTGGCTAAAAAGTTCAGAGGGAAGTGAGACCTTGGGACCAGATATCAGTCAACTTCTTTTCACACATTTGTTTCAACCATTAGTGTTGTGGTTGCAGTGAATCCTGTCTAAATGAGGAAAGAAAAGCAAAGATATTGCCATTGTCCACCAAGGAGGGAAACGGTGAGAAGGAGAAATAAAGACAAAAACGAAGAAGATTGAAGACGCAAGCAGAAAACCATAGAAGGGAGAAAAGTCTATTATCAATAAATACCTACTGTATATATATATGGTACTTACTATGTTAATTTTTTTTCTTAAAATATCTCTATTCCTCACAACAACTCTGATAAAGAAATATTGTCATTGTCCTTTTACAAATAAGCTGAATCTCAGTGAGCATCATCAACTTGCTCTAGGAGACAAAACTGAAGTGGTGAAGTGGAAAGTGTTTGTAGCACTAAAGCCTTAGCCTTTCCTGTGCACCAAGCTTTCCTATAGTTAAATAAGTGAATCATATGCATCATCCCAGGGCCTCAAATATTATATCCCCATTGGAACAGAGTAAACGAAAGACCCCAAGGCTGCATTCTGATTGCAATAAACTAGACAGTGAGAAGGGGATTTCTGGTTGTGTTTTTAAAAGTATTGGCAATAGTTCAAATTTATAATCTTCTCTGAGAATGAGGACATATTTGATGTGATACAAATAATTAAGTAACAAGCTTGATTACAATCTGTTACCAAAAAACAAATCATCCGATCACAGTTGTACAGTGATGAAATTGACAGCACATTTTCTCCACACCACC
Organism: Ceratotherium simum simum; assembly: GCF_057802395.1. Taxonomy (NCBI): domain Eukaryota; kingdom Metazoa; phylum Chordata; class Mammalia; order Perissodactyla; family Rhinocerotidae; genus Ceratotherium; species Ceratotherium simum. The sequence continues at coordinate 30,195,299 of NC_141928.1, read as the reverse complement.
ATACACCGTCACCACTAGTCCCTCACTTGGAAAGTGGAAAAATTGTGAACAGAGATTATAAAGGATCACTCAAATAAATAGAGTGTTCAGTGGATTTTTGAAGGATCAAAATGCTTTATACAGTGAAGCTGTCTTCTCAAAAGGGCTCTACCTTGAAGGAAGTATTCCTTAAAACAAATGGCTCTTCAAGTTCCATAAAGAACATTTGCTATCTCATAAGTCTTATCTTTAAGCCATGATGAGCAATAGAACAGTTACTTAAACTCTCCTTCCTCCATCTTTGGTGGGCTCCATATTATAATGTCTTATTATGTATTATGAGACCCTCCTTCAATCGAAAGGAGAAACTGTGAACATTATTTATCCCCCTTAACTTTATTTAAATTAACCAGCTTGACTGATTTCATAACACATTCAGGAGCAGAGCCAAGTTCCCCTTCCCAAAGACAGCATAGTCAGAAACATGTTTATTTATTGTTTGAATAACACTGCAATTGGAACAGACCAGATACTGACTATAATTGGATCTATGGGACATTGTCCCTGGAGTTTCAGAATTTGTAATACTGCACAAAGACATTTCTAACTTTAATTTACTGCATGAATTAGAAACTTTTCACAAGCAACAAATAACTTAAACTCCTTACAGTGCCAATGGTTGGTCTTTTCAAAAACGTTTCTGGAGCACAGATGTCAGGGCAACTCTGTCTATGAAGGAAATCTCTGCCATATGTCTCTCACCATGAAAATATCTGTCACCATCTTTCTGGATTTGAGACAGAAACTCTGAATTTGAGTCTATATGTTCAAGGTTTTCAGTTAATTAATTTGTGGCTGCAGAAATCTGTATCTCTTTTTACTCACTGAATCTCCCAAATTATTTTGGACAGACCTCTAGGAGTGGCAGAAGAAACTGTGAACTTGGAAAGCAAAACAGTTCCTAAGTAAGTTACCAAACAAGAGGAGGAAGACCATTCCAATGGTTCAGAGGTAAATGAATGACTTTGCCATAGATCAGTTATAAATGTGGTTTTGGAAAATGAAAGAACACATAAGACTGTTTCTTTCCTCTCTCTCTCATGATGTTTATGAAATAAACCTTCTCCCCTCCCCAACATTGCCAAAAAAATTCTTGCAGCAAAAATAGGAGCTAAAGGATTTTTTATCTATTGACTTCCTGCTTGAAATTTTCACGTTAATGACAAATTTCTTCAAACATATATTATTAATATTATCACCAAGCTGGAGAAGCATTTAAGCACAGACCACAAATTTATATGAAGAAAGAATAACAGAAAATACGAAGGAAGGAGATTTTATGTTTTTATATAATATGTGATGTTAATCCTTCTATGCATGTATACAAATAAACATGACATAATAAAATGTTCCAGGCAAATTCGACATCTGTAATAATTTTTTTCTTTGTGGTATTTTCCCACTACCCCAAAGTTGAGATCATCCTATTTGTGCTGTGCTTGCTGATGTACCTGCTCACCTTGCTGGGTAATATGATTCTCATCTCTATCACCATCCTGGATTCCCTCCTACACACACCCATGTACTTCTTCCTCAGCAACCTCTCCTTTTTAGACATCTGGTACATTTCTCCTGCTCTCACTCCAGTTGTGGCAAATTTTGTTTCAGGGAAAAACACCATCTCATTCTCAGTGTGTGCTGTTTAGATGTACGTCTCTCTTGCCATGGGCTCCACTGAGTGTGTGCTCCTGTCCTTGATGGCATATGACCGGTATGTGGCCATCTGCAACCCCCTGAGATACCCCATCATCATGAACAAGAGGGTTTGTGTGCAGATTGTAGCTGGCTCCTGGGTGACAGGCTGCCTCACTTCCCTGATGGAAACAGTGTCTGTGCTGCAGTTGTCTCTGTGTGGTAATAGCATCTTCAATCATTTTGCTTGTGAAATACTGGCTGTCTTGAAAGTGGTTTGTGTAGACACCTCCATGGTGCAGTTAATCATGCTAGCGATCACAATACTTCTCTTCCTATGCCAATGCTCCTCATTGGTATCTCTTATGCACTCATTCTCTCCAACAACCTGAGAATCAGCTCAGCGGCTGGTCGAAGCAAATCCTTTTCAACATGTGCAGCCCACTTGACTGTGGTGGTTTTGATCTATGGGACAGCTCTCTTTATGTACCTGAAGCCTTCGGCTGTAGATTCACAGGAAATAGATAAATTTATGACTTTGGCATATGTTGCATTAACCCCCATGTTGAATCCCATCATCTACAGTCTACGAAACAAAGACGTGAAAGCAGCTGTGAAAAAATTGCCGAGTAGAAATCCTTTAGTCCTGTCTTAATTCTGTCCTTAAAGAATATTAGAGCAAGCACACTCATCTGGATAATCTCCAACATTATCCAGAAAGCTGCAAAATAGTTGGTCAAATCAAACCCTGGAAAATACTCATTTTTCAACTGGAGCTCAACATTAAGCCTGATATCTTGATTTACTTTGTAAATAAAACTCTTTTTAATTAATGAATCACTTATGCAGAATGAATTCTATTTCCAGAAAGTATTAAGCATTTATTCACTATTAACATAACATTAAAATTAGACAATTGCTTATTGTTTCATGTTTGACTTGCTATATCATCTAAGAGTTCAACTCTAGCATCACAATGATAATAACTAATATAACAAGAGTGTAAAATTTTAAACTGAGTAAATTTTGAAATAATTTATCCTTATGGGATTCGCAATTGTGTCTGAATTTAGGAAGTAATAGGTATTTTTACATACGTGTGGATATAATTCAAGGTATATATATATGATAATTCATAAAACCGAGATGCCATCAATTTTAGAACTTTTCCTAGTTTCTAAATGTTAAAATATGAAAAACATGCTTTTAGATTTGATGAACTATACAATAAATAATTTTGATTCTTTGGGATATGTATATGGAGCATGAGTAAATACCGTGTTTATGCAAAGACATCATGGCAAGGATTTCCACAATTGTAATCCTGTACATGAATTGCAGTAAAGGAACAGCATTCAGGAGGTCTTGAAGTATCTATGATTATAAGGTGAGAATACTCTCATATTGTACTTTGAATGTCTCAGTGAATTCATCAACACACCCCCCATGTTACTATTTTTCTTACAGCATGCTGAATTGATCAACTAAGGCTGAGAAAGAAGAGATTCCTACCCTGTAGAGATTACATTGCAAAAGAAATGATTTACTAATGTACACACATACTGTGGGAAAAGATTCATGGATATATTTAATATATGGGAACAAAATTACATAAATTATAATTTCACCAATACTTGATATTGATGAGTTTCTCTTTGTCTTTTCCACCCTCACTGGAGCTGGGGAATAATGAGGCTGATGTGTACACATTACTTGCTCTTTGTCACAGAAGTTTCCTTGGATATATGTGGATGATGGCTTTATTCAATGGAGAAGGTGATTGCTGCTAGCATAGATATAATCTCCCTGAGCCTTAGGTTTAGAGGAGGTGAGACAATTGTAATTATCACAGAAGGTCCCAGCCTGAACATGACAGCGCTTGCAAGTTATGATTCAGCTGAAGGTGAATGGATTGATGAAGGAACCACATAGGTGGAAAGGATTCAATGAGTAGGCACTGTGCTGGTGTTCTTAATCCAAGTACCCTCAGTATACATGAGAAAACTTTTTTCTTTCTTGGTTATTAGATGCCCAGTCCATCAATTCAGAATCTCTCCAAATGTAGGGACTAAGAATTTGTATCATGAATAAAAGCAACACAGCTATTCTGATTTTCATCTTTATTTAAACATTTCACTACCAGACAACAACGACCACTGTGTGATGGTGTTATTTGAAGAGGAGCAAGGAGTGTTAACCCTATTACCCACCCAATCTCTACAATCATTTACAACAAACACTGATTCCAGGTAATCACAAACATTGAGCCTATACATATTTGTCTTATTGGTTCATATGGGTGAAAAGAAAATCTGTAAACAAAGTATTGAAATTAAAGTTTTATGCCTCATCAAACTCCAGTGGGTGTGATATTTTATTCAATGACTTTGTCTATCAGTGTTTTTGAGGGATGTAGATGAGCTAATTATTGCCTATGGAGCAGGCCAACCAGCCATCCAGAGGCAAAACCCAATAAAATGGCCTTATCCCACCTGGATGGATCACTATAGGCCTAGAGAGTGTCCTCAGATTTCAGATGCTTCTGCAAGAGTCATCTTCTCTAAACAACTAGATCCAGGATGGAGTTGACTTTTGCGTGGTCCAAATATGTTTCGCTTGCTGTCTCCCAAGGATGGAACTGTATGTGTATCACAACTAAAAATTTATCAGCATCTGTCCCTTTGGTATCTGGTAGCATTGGACACAGGCATCTGCAGTGAAAAGGGAATCGGGATATGCTGACCTGCCAACTCCTGTATTCCTGTCATACCCTGCTCTTCACCCACCCCCACTCCACACAAACCTCCAGGAAAAGTAAAATGTGCGCCCTTAGCCCTGGCTGCAAATGAAACACCCAAAATGAGCATGGGCATCACAGCCCTGATCCTTGAAAGTATGAGCTTTAGTTCTTGCAAATATTTCCACTTTGTTTTTAGGAAGCTGTGCTGCACATGAAAGTAGAGAACTCGTAGTCAGATTGCAGCATCTTCTCTCATCTTAAGACAAACTTTACTGTCCAGAAGATAGTCCTCCCAAGATATGAAATTGTGGCCATTTCCCAGTTTAGTATGAATGTGAAACTGGGCCTTGATAAGGTATGCTATTCAAAAAAATTTTAACAAATAAGGCATAGGCAAGAACAAATCAGAACAGAAACCCAGCTGGAATGACATAATAGGATGTAAGCAGAGTAGTGGTTTGATCTGTATCACATTTTAAGAAAATCCACCATGCTGCTGTCTGGAGAATATATTGAAGGATGGCAAGAGTGAAGCTGAGAGACCAGTTAGGACGTTAGTGCAGAAATGCGATCTCTCCACGACTTGTCAGAGCTGAACAATACTCATCTTTGTGTCTCCCATGGCTTTTTGGTCTGCCAATGTGCAGTTGAGTTAAATCGACTTGAATACACTTATCAAGAAAAAAGAGCCTTCTCTAATTTAGGTGGAATGAGCTTAAACGACTTGTCAAGACTTTATGTAATCAAATTCAATAAATTATATAATTTTGTGTCATACAAGCAATCCGTATTTTCCCCAACTCATCAAGGAATAGATTCCATTCCTTGGTGGTATTGATTCATTTTGATACTCTTTCTATTGATTTTTATAGCTTCATATAGAAGAAGAATGATTACGTCTGTTTTATTTACCAAAACCAACTGGAAGTGATTATTTGTAGCATCAACAGTAGGCAAAATAAACTTAGATTCACTGATTCGTAATCGAATATAATAATGCTGTCTTTTATAGAACACCTATTAAACACCAAGAAGCATTATAAGCACTCTTTATCACATAACAGCCAAACAAGGTAGTGATAATACTGAGTTTACAGCTTAAATAGCTTAGTCATGGTAACCAAGCTATAAGTCAGGAAACTGACATCCTAACACATGTGTATCCAACTCCAAAGCCATCTTTTTCTACAAGAGCAAGATGCATGTGTTCCCTGAGTATTTGATGGTATGTGAAAAACTGCTTATGATATAGTGTTAAGCATAAGAAGAAACAAATTACAGATAAAGTTAGAAACTTTATGACCAATAATATAATGCTTCTCAGGTTTATCTTCAAAATTTTTGAACCTATACTTTTCTATCAACTATGTCCAAGTTCACCTCAGTGTTGAACATAATGCCCAGCCCATAGCAAGTACTCAATAAATTCCTGGTGAATGAATAAGGGGGGAAATGATGTGACAAATTTTTAACAAAGTATTTTGGAAAAATTAGTTAATATTTTTAAAATATCAGTCTGTGCCATGTCTTAGACATATAACCACATAGTTGTCATACAGAGGAAACAAAAAAAATCGTCATAGAAATAAATTTCATTCATATTGTTTTCAGGAAGCATATGAAAATCTTACCTCAATGAAAATTTTTAAAAGCATGTCAAAAATGAGAAAGAAAACCACAAGTTGGAAAAGTTTTGCCGAAAATTTGAAGAGCAAATTGTTAACCTATTAAGAATTCATACAAACTAAGAGAAAAACTATCAATATACCAAGAGATAGTTAAGCAAAAGATATGGATGGGAAACAAAAGAGAAAATGAAAGTAATAAATAGACATAGAGGAAATGTTCAGTCTACCTAGCAATCATAGATATGAAAAACTAAAACAAAGTAATGTTTTATGCAAATAGAAAAGAATAAACACCTTCTCAAGTTCTAGAAAATATACAAAAATTGGTCTGTGCAAATACTTCAGTAGTAGTGTAAAGTGTTCAGTTTGGGAAAAATAATTTTGCGTGTGTACTAACAATTCTCCATTTACATCTTTTCATTTTATGGTCCTCCCTGTAGAGATTTACCTTAAGTTATTTCCAGTAGAAGGAAAAGCAGATTAAGTAGCCTGATGCACAGATATCAATGGTCATTATATCAAAATCTCAAAAAATTAGAAACAAAATAAAATATCCAATACTATTAAAATTGTAGGCTAGATTATAGTAATCCTACTTAATAAAACAGTCTTCAAATATTAAAAGGGAATATTACCAAATATTAAAAGGGAATATTATCAAAACTTACAGAAAATTACTGGTATAAAGTGGCAAATACTAATTAAAATCTATCTATACTACAATTATATTGGTATAAAGAAAAATTGTGTGTGGTGTAGAATTAACAAAATTATGAAAGATAAGAGTTTAAAGTGGTGGAATGACTTATTTAGGATTCTATTAGGATTGGTCTAGTATTATTTGTGGAATAAAAAGAAAAACAAATTCTTGGGGAAAGTTTAACGTTTCTGAGAACTTTTGGACATACTCTGATTCCAGCCCCAACTTCTGTTGACGCTGTCTAGTAGAGACATAGTCAATGAATACTCCGAGAAACGTAATGCTGGGGAAGGTTTTCTCTAAGTCTATCTAAGTTAAGATAATTGGGTCTTTGGAATGTGCAGTCAGAGACTTTACCTCTAGAGAATCTTAAGTCTCTGACTCACAACCTTAGGGACTGAAGAAGTTTGTAAAAATGAGTGGTAAGTTGACTTCCAAAAAAAGCTGAGTCTCTCTGGAGTAAACATCAACTTTAGGACAAATTACGATAAAATAGAATTTCATCATTGATCGTTATTTTTAATACATTTTATTTTCTTGACACCCTCTTAAGAAATTCATGTACAGCCAAATTCTCTGATTGTGACTATTCTCTCTCATATTTCTTTTTAGGAAAGAGGAATAACCATCGTTCAGATTGAGAATCTTCTGGTCTCATCTGAAAAATGCAAATGAAATTCAAATTCCTAGGAATTTTTCTATTAATTAATAGAATGGAATGGTGTGGATGATTTTATAACCCAATCGGGAGGTAAGAGAAAGAGAGAAGTTTTTATTAAAATTATCTCAAAAGAAAACATTGTATTGTTAAATATAAAGATTTTTGAGTTGAGGTGATCATTGTTGGTGGGATTTTGAAAAAATATATATGTATTTACGAAAAAAATTGCAAAAACCCAGGCATCATCTCCAAGACAAGGGTATTCTTTAAATATTTTTTTAATTCTAAAATAGTCCAGAATTTGGGTAATTCAGAAAAGTAGAAAACATGTGTCTAAGATGATCATTAATGTTCTGGATATTTCTTTCCATTCTTTCTATTCCATCTAGGTTTTCCTGTTTTGGTTTTGGTTTTGGTCTTGCAAACAATGCTGTCACTGTTGTTCTGTTTCTATTTTCACTTAATCATTTTAACATAATTTAAACTTCATTTTTTTGTGTTAACACAAATTTCTCACAAATGCCATATTAATAGGTGCATAATGGCTCATCAAATGAGTGTACTGTGATTATTTGACAATTTCCATAGCATTAGCCAAGAATGAAAAACTGTTTTAAAAGATAATATCCAATAATGGCAAAGATCTAGTGAAAACAGAATTATCCCAAATATACAGATCCCATGGCAAGTGATTTATTAGAAAGTATCAAGAATCTGAAAAATCTTCATTCTCTTGTTCCTAGATTTTTGGAATCCATTTTAGGGAAGTACTTAAATGGAGAAGAAGTTCCAGGCAGAAAACTATTTAACAGAGTGTTTGTTGATTGCCTCTTAAAAGTTACCCCAGCATTGCAAGAATAATGAAAATAATTTCCTCTACACTGTCCATTACCATCCCCCACCACCACCACCACCAGTTGAAAGCATTAAAGTGGATTGATGGTTTCTCTTATAAATGTTTACAAGTGAAATTTTTTTGCAGCAACTATCTCAGGGCTGTGAGGGTGCCAAATGCACATCATAACTATTTTTTGCAAGTAATTTCCAGATAGGAATCAACTTTTAGGAGATTCTTACGAAAGCAAAGAGAGGGCATTTGACCTCATTCACATCATCCCTGCAAAATTTTCAGTACACACCCTAAACAACTGATGCTCCTTCAAAGCCTCTATCAGAATTTTATTTCCAGATTGAGTAGGTTGATATATGCCCCTACAGTCAATCAAATTCCAATCTTAGCACCAAATAGAAATATGTCCGGCCCTACCCAACCCTTCCTACCCTCTTTGGAATGTATGCCTACAAAGTAGGGTGCAGCTTAAACTGGATGAGAGTCCTCCTTTCCACAGCCAATAGATATATTAACATTCCATTATGCTGATTAAATTGTCTCACCATTGTAAACTGGAGTTGTCATAGAAAGCAGCATAACCTGTTGACAAATGACTATCACAGAGAGAAATGTTAAATCCTATACCAGAAACACAGCCTTTTTTTTTTATTGAGGTCATAATCGTTTATAACATCGTGAAATTTCAGTGTACGTTATTATTCTGTATTCTGTATAGACTGCATTGTGCTCACCACTAACAGTCTAATTTTTATCAGTCACCATATATATGTGCCTCTTTAGCCCTTTTGCCCACACGCCAACATCCTTCCCCACTGGTAACCACTAATCTGTTCTCTTTGTCCATATGTTTGTTTATCTTCTACATACGAGTGAAGTCATGCAGTGTTTGTCTTTCTCTGTCTGGCTTATTTTGCTTAACATAATACCCTCAAGGTCCATCCATATTGTTGCAAATGGGACGATGTTGTTGTTTTTATGGCTGAGTAGTAGTTATTTCATTGTATATATAGTGATCTTTATCCGTTCATCAGTTAAAGTTCACTTGGGTTGCTTCCAAATCTTAGCTTTTGTGAATAATACTGCAATGCACATAGTGGTGCATTAGTCTCTTTGAATTGTTGATTTCAAGTTCTTTGAATAAATACCCAGTAGTGGGATAGCTGAATCATATGTTATTTCTATTTTTAATTTTTTGAGAAATTCTCATACTGTTTTCCATAGCGGCTGCACCAGTTTGCATTCTCACCAGCAGTGTGTGAGGGTTCCCTTTTCTCCACATCCTCTCCAACATTTATTTTCTGTCTTTGTAATTATAGCCACTCTGACAGGTGTGAGGTGATATCTCATTGTAGTTTTCATTTGCATTTCCCTAATAATTAGTGATGTTGAACATCTTTTCATGTGCCTGTTGGCCTTTGTATATCTTCTTTGGATAAATATCTGTTCATATCCTCTGCCCATTTCTTGATCGGGTTGTTTCATTTTTGTTCTTGAGTTGTATGAGTTCCTTATATATTTAACCCTTTGTCAGATATATGATTTGCAAATATTTACTCCCAGTTGGTGGGTTGTCTTTCCTTTTGTTCTTGATTTCCTTTGCATTGCAGAAGCTCTTTAGTCTGATGTATTCCCATTTGTTTATTTTTTCTTTTGTTTCCCATGCCTGAGTAGACATGGTATTTGAAAAGACGCTGCTAAGACCGATGTCAAAGAGTGTACTGACTATATTTTCTTCTAGGAATTTTATGGTTTCAGATCCTACATCCTACATTCAAGTCTTTAATCCATTTTGAGTTAATTTTTGTGCATGGCATACGATAATGGTCTACTTCCATTCTTTTGCATGTGGCTGTCCAGTTTTCCCAACACCATTTATAGAAGAGACTTTTCTTCCTCCATTGTATGTTCTTGGCTCCTTTATCTAAGATTAGCTGTCCATGGGTGTGTGGTTTTATTTCTGGGGTTTGAATTCTGTTCCATTGATCTGTGTGTCTGTTTTTCTGCCAGTAAGATGCTGTTTTGATTACTATAGCTTAGCAGTATATTTTGAAGTCCAGGATTGTGATGCCTCCAGCTTTGTTCTTTTTTTCTCAAGATTGCCTTTGGTATTTGGGTCTTCTGTTCATATACATTTTAGGATTCTTTGTTCTATTTCCGTGAAGAACGTCATTGGGTTTCTGCTTGGAATTGCATTGAATCTGTAGATTGCTTTAGGTAATACAGACATTTTAACTACGTTTATTCTTCCAATCCATGTGCAGGGAATATCATTCCATTTCTTTATGTCATCCTCGATTTCTTTCAATAATGTCTTATAGTTTTCAGTGTATAGGTCTTTCACATCCTTTGTTAAATTTATTCTTAGATGTCTTATTCTTTTTGTTGCGATTATAAATGGGATTGTATTCTTGAGTTCTCTTTCTGCTAGTTTGTTATTAGAGTATAGAAATGCAACTGATTTTTGTAAGTGGATTTTGTACCCTGCAACTTTGCTGTAGTTGTTGATTTTTTCTAATAGTCTTCCAGTGGATTCTTTAGGGTTTTCTATGTATAGTAGCATGTCATCTGCAAATAGTGAGAGTTTCACTTCTTCATTTCCAATTTGGATACCTTTTATTTCTTTTTATTGCCTAATTGCTCTGGACAAAACCTCCAGTACTGAGTTGAATAAGAGTGGTGAGAGTGGGCACCTTTGTCTTGTTCCTGTTCTCAGAGGGATGGTTTTCAGTTTTTCCCTGTTGAATATGATGTTGGCTGTGGGTTTGTCATAGATGGCCTGTATTATATTGAGGTACTTTCCTTCTATAATCATTTTGTTCAGAGTTTTTATCATAAATGAATGTTGGATCTTGTCAAATGCTTTTCTCTGCATCTTTTGAGATGATCATGTCATTTTTATTCCTCATTTTCTTAATGTGGTGTATCACATTGATTGATTTGCGGATGTTGAACCATCCCTGCATCCCTGGTATAAATCCTACTTGACTACAGTGTATGATCCTTCTAATGTATAGCTGTATTCAGTTTCCCACTATTTTGTTGAGGATTTTTGCATCAATTTTTCATCTGCAACATTGTCCTATAATTTTCATTCTTTGTGCTATATCTGTCTGGTTTTGTGATAAGGGTGATGTTGGCTTCATAGAATGAGTTAGGAAGCATTCTGTCCTCTTCAAGTTTTTGGAATATTTTGAGAAGGATAGGTATTAAATCTTCTTTGAATGTTAGGTAGAATTCTCCAAAGAAGCCATCTAGTCCTGGACTTGATTTTTGGGAGGTTTTTGATTACTGTTTCAATCTCTTTACTTATGATTGGTATATTCAGATTCTCTATTTCTTCTAGATTCAGTTTTGGGAGGTCATATCAGTCTAAGAATTTATCTATTTCTTCTAGGTTATGGAATTTGTTGGCATATAGTTTTTTATAGTATTCTTTTATTATCCTTTGTATTTCTGTGGTATCTGTTGTTATTTCTCCTCTTTCATTTCTAATTTTATTTATTTCAGCCTTGTCTCTTTTTTTCTTAGTGAATATGGATAATACTTTGTCAATTTGGTTTATCTTCTCAAAGAACTAGCTCTTAGTTTCATTGATACTTTCTACTTTTTTTTTTTTTTTTTGGTTTCTATTTCATTTATTTCTGCTTTAATTTTTAGTATTTCCCTCCTTCTGCTGACTTGGGGCTTTTTTTGTTCTTCTTCTTCTACAGTTAGGTGTAGTTTAATATTACTTATTTGAGACTTTTCTTGTTTGTTGAGACGTACCTGTATTGCTATGAATTTCCCTCTAGTACTGCTTTTGCTGCATCCCATAAGAGTTGGTATGGTGTATTTTCATTTTCATTTGTCTACAGATATTTTGTTATTTCTCCTTTGATTTCTCCATTGAACCAATTGTTGATCAGTAGCATATTGCTTAGTCTCCACATGTTCGTGACTTTCCCAGCTTTTTTCTTGTAGTTGATTTCTAGTTTCATAGCATTATGGTCAGAAAAGATGCTTGATATGATTTCAATCTTCTTGAATTTGTTGAGGCTTGCCTTGGTTCCCGACATGTGGTCTATCTTTGATAATGTTCCATGAGCACTTGAGAAGAATGTGTATTCTTCTGGTTTTGGATGGAATGTTCTATATATATCTATTAAGTCCATCTGGTCTAGTTTTTCTTTTAATTCCACTATTTCCTTGTTGATTTTCTGCCTTGATGATCTTTCCATTGACGTAAGTAGGGTGGTGAGGTCCCTTCTATTATTGTGTTCCTGTTAATTTCTCACTTTCAGTCTCTTAATAGTTGCTTTATGTATTTCGTTTCTCCTGTGTTAGGTGCATATATATTCATAAGTGTTATGTACTCTTGGTGGATTGTCCCTCTTATCATTATATACTGCCCCTCTTTGTCTTTCATTGCCTTTTCTATGTTGAAGTCTGCTTTGTCTGGTATAAGTATGGCAACATCTGCTTTCCCTTGTTTGCCATTTGCATGCAGTATCTACTTCTATCCTTTCACTCTGAGCCTGTGTTTCTCTTTAGAGCTCAGATGTGTTTCCTGGAGGCAGCATATTATTGAGTCTTGAGTCCAGACACTCTGTGTCTTTTGATTGAAGAATTGAATCCATTTACATTTAGAGTGATTGTTGATATATGAGGGCTTAATATGGCCATTTTAGCTCTTGTTTTCCAGTTGTTCTATATCTCCCTTGTTTCTTTTCACATGTATTTCTGACTGCCATTTCAGTTTCATTATTTTCTCTGGTGGTGTTCTCAGTTTTCTCTTTATGTATCATTTGTGTCTTTGTTCTGATTTTTTGTTTAGTTGTTATACCATGAGGTGTGTATAAAAGATCTCATAGATGAGATAGTCCATTTTCTGATAGCCTCTTATCACAATTAGCCTAATCAGGTTCCATCTCTTTCCTCTTCCCTGTCTATGTCATTGTTGTCACAAATTATTCCCCTTTGTGTTGTGAGTTTGTGATTAAAAGGAAGTGTTTATAGTAATTTTTCATGCTTTCCTTCCCTTTATCTTTAATGTTATAATTAAGTATTTGCTAACCTGTTCTGATAAAGAGCTGCAATTTTCTGATTTTGTCTGTCTATGTATCTCTTTGCTCAAGGCTTTGTAAAACTTTTCCTTTCTGTTTCAAGTATGAGGGTCTTGATCATCTCTTGTGGGGAGTGTCTTGTGGCGATGAACTCTCTCAGCTTTTGTTTACCTGAAAAAATTTTTATTTTTCTGTCCTATCTGAAGGATAATTTCACTGGCTAGAGTATTCTTGGTTGAAAGTTTTTGTCTTCTAGTATTTTGAATATATCATTCCACGTTCTCCTGGCCTGTAAGGTTTCCACTGACAAATCTGCTGGAAGCCCAATAGAGATTTCCTTGTAGATTATTCTCTTCTGCCTTGCAGCCCTTAATATTTTTCTTTGTCCTTGACTTTTGCCAGTTTTACTAATATATGCCTTGAAGAAGGTCTTTTTGCATTGATGTAATTTGGAGTTCTATTGGCTTCATGTACTTATAATTCCAGTTCCTCCCCCAGGTTTGGGAAGTTCTCAGCTATTATTTATTTGAACAAGCTGTCTGTTCCTTTGTCTCACTTCTATCACTTTGGAGAAGATATATCTGTAACATAGGTTATATAAATGTAACATAATCCTTATGTTACATTTCTTAATTGAGTCAGATATTTCTTGGAGAATTTCTTCAGTTTTTTTTAATCTTTGTTCTCTCTCCTCCACCATCTGAAACATTTCTATATTTCTGTCCTCTAAATTACTCATTATGTCCTCCACAATGTCAGCTGTGTTCTTTAAGGATTCTATATGGCTTTTTATCTCATTCATTATGTTTTTCATCTCCAGCATTTTTGTTTGGTGTTTTTTCAGAGTTTCAATCTCTTTTGTGAAGAACTCCTTCTGCTCATTAATTTTATTCCTGAGTTCATTGAACCTTCTTTCTGAGTTTTCTTGTAACTTGTTGAGTTTCTTTATGATAACTATTTTGAATTCTCTATGACTTAGATTATAAATTTCTGTGTCTTCAGAATTGGTTTCTGTCTTGTCATTTTCCTTCTGATGTGGAGTGTTAATGTATTTCTTCATAGTGTTTGATAAAGTGGACATTTGCTGGCTCATAGTCATAGTATCTGGTAGCATTCCATCTGCCACCACTGGAGGTAGGGCACAAGAGCTATGTTTTCTGAACCTGCCTCATCCTCTGGGAGTTGTGCCCATCTGCTGGAAGTTGTGCTGGTAGGGCTCATCTGCATTTGCTGGCCGCTGCAGCTTGGTGGGTCTGACATGCAGGCACCAGCGCTCTGGTGCAGATCAACTACCCTGACTGACCGGCTAAGCTGGTGCTCCAGGTGGTAGGGGAGAGGAGGGACACTTTCTTTCACGTGCGTGAGCCTGCTCTGCACTCACTGGCAGCCCCCCTGGGCTATTGGTCTTGGTGGGAGCACCCAAGCAGGAGCCAAGCCACCCTAGTGTGGAGCACTCCCTCCAGCTGGGATGCAATTCCAAAAGTGAAAGTGTTCCCACAGAGGCCTGCCTGCCACCCCATTTCCTTCCAGAGTCACGCACTCATCACAGCATGAGGACCCATGCCTCAGATCGCTGCTACCGGGGAGGAGGAGGAGATCTGCTCACCTCCTTCTATTGCTTCTTGGTGATCCAGCACCCTCACCTTCAGACATATGGCTGCGTGGATCTCTCAGATGTCCTACTTGCTGTGTGGGTGTCCTCTGTTGGCTAATGAATGTCCATTTGATTGTATCTTTGGGGGAGAGGCTAAGGGAACAGCTCCCTCCACCATGATGTTGACTTCACTCCACCAAGACAGCCATGTTTGAGAACACTAAGTAGAATATCATCCATCGGGTCAATTCTTTTTTCCTCTAAGAATATTTTTAAAGCTAGACAGAATACTTTGAAGATGGAGATGTGTTTTCAAAATTATATTCTTTGATTTGTTTACTATAAGAAAGAAGATTATCTACTAATATTTACTCTTTACTTTTTTTCAAAATAAAGTCATTTCCTCCATTCTCTTTGCTGCAGAACTCAGATGCCTGAATTGACCTCAAATTTCCTTTTGGTAAAATATTGACCTTAATCACAAATTCAACAATTAGAAAAGGAATGACTTTTCTATGGATAGAAATAAAGGGCAGGCTCTTCAGTATGCAATGTGGTTGCTTGTATATCTACACTCTAAAGAAAAAAACTGATTGTAATACATTTAGACAGAAATCTCACCTCCAAGTCTCACCAGTGTGTTCAGTTTTGTACTCTGGTGCAATCACAATCCTACACACAACTGAAGCACCAAAGGCACTCTCCAAGGGTATTGGAGAGTGATAGTCTAAAAGGACTTGCTACTCATGTGTGTTCTATAGACAAATAGCATCAGCAGCATCTGGGTGCATGGTCATAAATGCAGATCTTATAACCCACTTCAGACCCACTGATTCAGATCATTTACAAAGATTCCCCATGTGATATATCCATATACTAAAATTTGCAAGCACTCCACAAGATAGGTGGTTCTCTTCCTCAGAGAACATTAGAATCACCTGGAGTGCAAATTTTAAAAAAGATGCATGATTCCCATTCCTAAGACAACATGCATAATTTTTGGACAGCTATAGAGTGCAGTTTAACAAAAGGGATTTAAAGTCAGAAAATGCACATTTGAACAGTAGCTCGTTCACTAAATGTGATTATATATATATTTTACACCTATGAAATTCATTTTCCTCAGAGAATTCTAGAGATTATGCAATGAGTAATGTGTGTGAACGTATTTGTAAATTATAAAACCCTAAACCAATGATATTGTTAATGATTGGCATAATACAAAATCAAATAGATTTTTAAAAACAGATTAAGCATGCTCTCTCCAAAATAATGATATTCAAAGTCGGGTCTGTGGATCAACTGAATTGGAAATAAAAGATGCTTATTAAAACTGCAAATAGTTCTTCCCTACCTCAGAACTTGTGCATCACAATCTCAGGAAATGGAATAAAGAAGCCTGTATTTCTAATAAGCTACCAATGTAATTATTACCTGTCTTCAAGCCCCTTCCTCATGAGCTACAGGAAGAATTTGAAAAGCTAAACTCACAGCTGTGACCACCATTCCTGCTAGTGCTGACATATTTGTTGCCCCTCCTACTCCAGGGATCTCTTTCTCATGTGATAATACTGTACAGATTCCTTAAATTCACGTGCAGTTTTCTCTTCTGAATTACTCCAGGTATAAAAAAGTAAATGGAAAGGACCAATTGGACAGAAATTGAGTTCATTCTGCAGGGACTTGCTGAGTACCCAAGAGCTGAGAAACTCCTTTTTGTGATGTTCTTGGTGACATACCTTGTGATCCTCCTGGGGAACAGCACCTTGATCATCCTAACTCTCCTGGATCCCCGCCTCCACACACCCATGTACTTCTTCCTTGGTAATCTTTCCTTCCTAGACATTTGTTACACATCCTCCTTTATTCCCTCAACAATGATACACTTCCTATGCAAAAAAAAAACCATCTCCCTCACTAGATGTGTTGTTCAGATGTCTGTCTCCTTCACAATGGGCTCCACAGAGTGTGTGCTCCTAGCAGTGATGGCATATGACCGTTACGTGGCCATCTGCTAGCCTCTGAGATACCCCATCATCATGAGCAAGGCACTTTGTGTTCAGATGGCAGCTCTCTCCTGGGGATTGGGCTTTCTTGACTCATTGACAGAAACCATTCTTGCAGTACGGTTGCCCTTCTGTGGAAAAAATGTCATTAATAATTTTGTTTGTGAAATATTGGCTTTGATCAAGCTGGCTTGCACAGATATTTCCTTAAATGAGATTACTATAATGTTGGGCAATGTAATATTTTTGTTTTGTCCATTACTGTTGATTTGTATCTCCTACATTTTCATCCTTTCTAGTGTATTAAGAATCAATTCAGCAGAAGGAAGAAAAAAGGCCTTTTCTACCTGCTCAGCCCATATAACTGTGGTGATTATGTTTTATGGGACAATCCTCTTCATGTATATGAAGCCAAAGTCCAAAGACTCTGCTTTCGACAAACAGTTCGCCCTTTTCTATGGAGTAGTCACACCCATGCTCAACCCTATTATCTATAGCCTGAGGAATACAGAGGTACATGGAGCTATGAGAAAACTGATGGGTAGACACTGGTTCTGGAGGAAAGGATGAGGAACTTTATCTTGGAGATCATGCACAAAATAAGCTCATATATTGGAGGCAAATATTTTTAATATAAAGAGAAGGAAAGAAATAAAAGTAATATGTAGAATCACAGAATTTAAGAGCTGGAAAGAAATTTCAAGATTATAATCTAACTTTATAATTTTTTGAAAATGACGGCTATAAAAATGTAGGGACAGCTGGTCTAAGAAGTGAGAGTAAACTTTTAGAAACAAGAAAAAAATTGAAATAAAGCTTTTCCAACAAAATCCAGTGCATGGACTACTTAACATATAAAACAAGTACTTTTAATCCCCTTTCTGAGAGAACTATTTGAGTTAGTCTTTTTCTGTTTGTTTGTTTGTTTATACTGATTTTTTGTTTTTTTTTCACCCAGGACTTGATCTGGTCCTAACCTAACTTTTCAGGTACATATTTCTCCTCTTCTTCCCCTCTTCAAGCTTCCCCCACGCCCTTTGCACATGCTGCGCTCCATTCACTATGTAGTTACCCAATTACATCATGTTCTTTAACACCTAAGGACAATAGCATATGCCGCTTCATCCCCATCATCACATTTCTCCTTCTATGGTGAAATCCTAGCAACCTCGTTAAAGACAATTCAAGTGTTTTATCTTTTGCAAAGCCTCCCAAAATTTACCCAGAATTAGTTGTTCCCTCCTCTCCACTGCCTTGAACTTTATCTTCATTATAGCAGTTTTCCTTTTATACTATATTCATTTGTTAGCTTCTGAAATCTCCCCAATGGCAGAACTCACTGTTCTCTGTATGATGTACAATGTCAAATTAATTAAAAACAGTAGTAACTGTTGCATTAGTTAACTAATTAAAATTTTTAAAGGATAGTAAAGTATGTTCCAAGTACTTTATATAATACAGGAAGATAAAAGAACTTGAGTTTTGTATTATTTCATAGACTGAACAACAAATTCAAAAGCTTTTCATAAAATATCACCTAATTTTAAATGTATGGGAAAATAAGGGCAGGAAAAAGATTGAATGAAATATACTGAAGAGGTCATTTGAGCTGGATAAGACAGAAATCATATTAGTGTATATTATTCTCTAATAAGTAATAGCTGAGGGCCGGCCCCATGGCTTAGCGGTTAAGTGAGCGCGATCCGCTGCTGGCGGCTCGGGTTCGGATCCCGGGCGTGCACTGTCGCACTGCTTCTCCGGCCATGCTAAAGCTGAGTCCCACATACAGCAACTAGAAGGACGTGTAGCTATGACATACAACTATCTACTGGGGCTTTCGGGGAAAATAAATAAAAAAAAAAAAAAAAGTAATAGCTGAGAAAAATATATCAATTCTATAAATCCTTCTTAAAGAACACTGACAATTTCACTCTTTCAGAAGCAATAGTCTCATTTTAAATATTTTCTTTAAAAAATTCCCTTGACATTGTTAGTAATTATATATAGTTGTATTTTTTGTATAATCTCATATCACATATATTTGTGTGATATATAGCTGAGCAGCCTGATACCTTGTCATAGCCTGAGCTGGATGAGGAGAGCACTTATGCTCAAGGGCCACCCAGCAAAGGTTTTAGTAACCCAATAGTGTTCAGGAGGGCATCCTTGCTTGTTCTGGCCAGCATGATGTTTTGGAGCCTGAACAAAGTGAGTAAAATGTTAATGTGGAAGGGAATGGCTCAGCTCAGGTTGTCAGAGCCCGAGCAGGATGAAACGGGCATACACACAAGAGAGAGGTGTGGATGCCAGCACCTGGTTGAGGATCACATGCAAAGGAAGGCAGCCAGCAGAACATAGTAGAACACAGCAGGTTAAGGAAAGTATCAGGCTGCCAGGGAAAGGAGTGGGGCAGGTAGCCGGACGTAAGTCATCAGAGCCTGAGTAGGTGAGGAAGATGTCCACAGGGGAGTGATTCAGATCATGAATGTCTAAGCCTGAGAGGGGTGTAGAATGAGTCCCTGAAGAAAGACCTGAATGGAGTGAGAAGGGAACATCTGAGGGGGGGGAAATGGTCAAGCGTGTCAGCACCATGTCAGGCTGAAGCAGGCATCCTTGAAGTGGGACGGCCTTGACTGAAGTGTCAGGTCTCAAGTAACTTAGAAAGGATGTTAGTGTGGAGACAATGGGGTGATAGAGGGTAATGTGAAGCAAAGAAAATGAGAGATCCGTTACATAAAGGGGAAAAAACAAGTAACAGGTAAACATCTTAGATATAATGAGAGCCAGGTTTCTCACTGTCAGAGAAGGAGTTACAAATATGGAAAAGGAGGAAAGTAGAATAAACCTTGGGTGTTGGATTAGAATTGGAGATAGTGCGGACTCATAGTTTGCAATATAGATAAATATATAGATTGATATACACATAGATAAAGGAAGATAATAGAGAGATGATGGCTAGACACAGGTATATGTACATAAAGTAGTATGGATGCAATGTTTGTAAATGTGTGTGTATATACACGTCCATACATACATACCTATAAAATCATACATTTAGTCCCCAGATATGCCCAGGGAGCAGTGATGTGCTAATAGTAATTGTACATCTGGTACCCAATCTTGATTTATCAATGCAGTTTTCCACTAAAAAGGAACCAGGGCTTATTTTAGGAATGGTGCAGGGGTAAATCTTGATTTTGAAAGACATGTACATTCGGTATAGAATTCTAGATTGCCAGTTTTATCTTTCAGTACTTTAATGATGCAACTCCATTGTCTCCGGCTTGCACTGTCCAGGGAGAAGTGCTATCATTCTTAGAGAGGAACAAAGATCTCTCTCAGGAATATAGCATACCTTTTTTTTCTTGTTTTAAGCAACTTGATTATGAAGCGCCTTAATGTGATTTTCTTCCTGTTTCTCATTGGTTATTGAGCTTATTGTGTCTTCTTGTGTCTCTCTTCTTATGTTTATTGTTTTCACCAAATTTAGAAAATTTCCATCCATCATATCTTTAAATATTATTCTGCCACTACTTTCTCCTTTTTGGACTCCAGTTACATGTATATCAGATCACTTAAGGTTGTCTGACAGCAACTAAAGGTCTGTTCACTTCTTTTCAGTCTTTTTTTCTCTCTATGTTTTATTTTGAAGAGTTACTATCACTCTGATTCCAAGTTCACCAATCTTTTCTTCTGCAATATCCAATTATTTTAATTCCATCCAATGTATAGTGGGTATGTTAATATTAGATGTATTCTTCATTTCTAGATCTTAGATTTTGTCTTTTTTAAATATCTTCCATATATTTACAGGTAATCTTCTGTAACTCAAATGACATGCTTGCATTATTCTCTAACTTCTTACTATATGGAATATAGTTAGAATAACTTTTAACACCTTGTCTAGTCATCCTATCAGTGTCATTTCTGTGTACGTATTTTAAATCTGCATTCTTTTTTTTCACTCTTCAATAAAGTATTATTAACAAATAAAACTTCTATCTATTTAAGTTGTACAATGCGACATTTAATTTTTTTTTATTTGTTCATGAAGAAAGGCAAATCCGGTCCCTGTTACTCCATCTTGGTCAGAAGCAGAAATCTATTCTAATCTATTTTTTTTTTAGTATATTCTAGTGTGGGCGGCTATGGAGTAAAGCTGGAAGAGAGAGAGAGACAGAAAGAGACACAGAGAGAGAGAGAGAGAGAGAACTTGGGGTACCTTATGCTTATATCCCTAAGTACTGTCAGGGTGACATGCCTCGCCTTGTAATACACTAATAGATGTTGCTCACTATCTTTGAAATAACCGTTAAATTCAAACTAATTGAAGCTAGAGTCTAGCCAGGAACAAATGATCAAAAACTGATTGTATCCAAGTGGTAAGCCCATCATCCTAGCTGATTGACAGGTTGTCTTTTGGTATTAGCAAACAAGAACTTTTAAATAATTTTTATAAATACATTTAAATAGTTATTATAAATATATTAAATAAATCATTCCTGTTTCATAGAAGAGGAAATTAGACTAGGATGTTTAAGAAATTGCCTAAGATCACTCAGCTTGTATAGAAAACCAAACTGGAATTCTTTACTCCAGATCACGAGTGTATTCTTTCCATATATATCACAGATCAGGCCAATTATAGGAAAACATACCTAACCATTTTATAGACATTTGTCCTAAACTTCTCCCTAGACAACATCATCCACACCTAAGGCTCTATTTTCATCTCTGTGCAAAGGATTTCCCAATGTATAGCTCTAGTCCTGATTTCTCTCCTGAACTTCACTAGTCTCTCTTCACCTGGAAGTCTGACTATCAATACACAGTCAACCAGTCAACCAACTTACACCCGTACCTTTGTGAAGTCATCATCCTTAAACTTCTCCTCTCATCCAATCAATGGTTGCATTGTAAGTTCTTTACTTGGACCAATGGAATCATCTTTCTTGACTGTCAATATCTGAGAGATCCTAAAATCCAATCCTACAACCCTCTAATTCTCATATTCATCCTATCTTCTTCATCCCAACGCTTTCTGTTTAAGTCTTCATTGCCTCTATGGACATTGTTGCAATGGACATCTAAGTCATCTCTCCCATTCTCAATCAATCCTCCATACTGTCACAAGACCAGTCTTTCTAACCTATGATCTTAACCTGATCACATCACAAGACTGTGAGCATATCTTCACTGATTTTCCATTTTCTACAGAATAATGCTCAGTAATACAAGATTCTTGACAAGCTGACACACTCAAACCGTTTCACCTTCATCTTTGAAATGAATGCTAATCAATAGTCGTGAAAGGATCTCTCCCTTTCCTTGCTTTTGATAACAAAAATTAGTAGCAATTGGTTGCTGGTTTTGAATTTATTTTCTCATTGGATTGTCACAACAACCTCATGATGTAGAAATTTCTGTGTCCATCTTCTATTGAAGTAAGCAAAGCACAGAGAGGCCAAGTTCAGGTTTTCAAGGTCACACGCCTAAGAAGTGGAAGAGTAGGTAATTCAATCCTGAGTTCTTTGGTTGTGAAGCTGATGATTTTCCGCAATACCACATCACCACTCCTGTTGCAGCAATAAATAAGTTGACAAGTATAAACATTGTAAATTTTTCCACAATTTTTTTCCTCAAATTTTTCTTTCTTCAACAATAGTATATAGAACATTAGGTAGAATAATATGCTTTGTGATTTTTATTGAGAATCAGGATCTTATATATTTCATTTTATTGTGCTAAAGAAGGTTTCATAGAAAGGACAAAATATTTTTTGAATTAATATCCTTTACCATCTGAACATTGCTCCTTATTTTGTTCACAAAACTTTTTATTTGTCATGATATGCTCCTATCGCTTCTTCAGTACAGAGGCATTCTATATGTTGACTTTAAAAGGCATTGATTATTTCCAATATGGAATATAGGAAAAATCTTGACATAATATCTCATTTTCACTGTATTTAGAAAGTAATAAGTAATGCTAACCCCATCCTGTTAATAAATTTATTAAAATAACCAATTATGTGTATAGGAAACCAATCATAATATATAAAAAAGACTAGTCATAAGCCATAAAAGAATGAGAGATCCATGGTGATCTAGTGTGTGTGCTACTGAAGTTGACTCAAATCAGGCAGAGCAAACCACAATACTAATGCCTATGATCCTATCAAAAGCCTTAAGAGGTCTTCACAAAGTGAAGGCACCATCATAAGCTTTTAGATATTTGTTGAGGTCAGTTGCAGAAAAGTACCCACTTGGAGATAATAAAAAAAGACAGAAATTTTTAAAGGAATACAAACTTTACTTAGGAAGGCTCCATATAGAAAGAGAGGCTTGTGAGTCTTGGATACTTTCTACATCCTCATCCATAGATCAGTTTCACCCTGCCCTTATGCAGGCATGAAGGTGAAGTCACTGAATGAGGGTAGAATGAGTGAATATGACTAGTTGGAAGTAATAATTTCCTTAAGTCTAATCACTGCATTAGCTGTTACTTGTGTACACTCTCCTTCTTCTTTCTATCACCTCCATTCTCTCACTTTTTTATTATTCTTCCAATGGCCATAGATCATTGCCTTCAAGGATTATCATTGAATAATGAATGGTCAGTCCATTAACCCCAGTCTAACTACTGTCTTGATGAGGTTGTCATCCTTTGAACAGACTAGATAAATCTGTGGTATGATTTTCTCACATGCCCTAAAGTTAATCCCAGAACATTGTCTGTATCTTTCTTCTATAACAATGGGCAATGCTCACCTGATTCCAAGCCATCACAAGAAATCTATTGACTCTGGTGACAACTCCATGATAAAGAGCATAAGACTGACCTCACATTTAGTCATCTGGTCCAGAGGGGATACACAAATACTGTGAAGGATGCTGAGATTACATTTTTAATTCCTTGTACATTGTGGTTTACATAATAAGATATATTCATATATATCAATATTTTATACCAATTTAGTGTGCTTGGGGTATTATAAATTCTTAATACAGATATCATGTCTTTTCTTTCTAAGTGCAATGGGTTCATTCATACCCTTGGCTTTATGAACCAGGCATCAGGGAAAAGCACAATAAAAAAGGGTACTAACAGTTTCACTGAACCCCCTGTAGCTTCCTTGAATTTACAAAATAGGGTCAGCATCCTTAGACCAACAACATACTGCTGCACTTACTGATATTTTTTGCCTGACTGGCACTCCTTCACCCCACTCCTATGCAGGATATAATTGTGCAGACTTTTTACACTTGAGCAAAGACATTGACATCACATGCATCTATCTGCATGCACAAACAGTTCCACACATGGAAAACACAGCCACACATTTATAAAATATGTGATTATTTCCATTAAATTTACCAGGCTGAAAAAGAGATTGTATTAGTTTTCTTAAGCTATTATAACAAAATACCACAGATTGGGTAGTTTAAACAACAGAAATTTATTTGCTCACAGCTCCGGAGGCTCGTAGTCCAAGATTTTCTCCTTGACTTGCAGATAGCCACCTTCTCTCTATGTCCTTTCTCCTCTGTGTGAGCATCCCTGGTGTATGTGTGTAGAAACTTCCTCTTCTTATAACGAAAGAATTCAGATTGTATGAGGGCCCACACTAACAGCTTCATTTTAACTTAATCACCTCCTCTAAGGCCATATCTCCACATACAGACACATTCTGACACAATGTGTCTAGGGACACAATTCAGCCAAACAGAGATTAATCATGAATTAACTAAAAAACTACTCAAGTTATTACAATTGTATATTACATGCATACAACTTTAAATACTCAACAGTACAGTAACAATGTTTAAAGTAATATTGACACTCTATAACCCAAAACGAACATTAAAATTTTCATCATGAGACCTATTTATATATGATTTCAGATATGCCTATGTAAGATATATCTATATTATCTTCGATTTTTCAGTAGTCGGTCAAGGAAGAGACTTAGGAAATCACACATCTCATTTAAAATGAGTGTCTTCGCCCATTATCCCAAAGTTCTAGCGTATACTCACCACTAAACATCCCTTAGATAAATGTTTATTGATATTATTTGCTACTATGGATTAAAAGAGCACAAAGAGAGTTCCTAATCAGCAATTTTTTCACGGCTGCTTTCACCTCTTTGTTTTGTAGACTATAGATGATAGGACTGAACATGGGGGTTAATCCAGCACATACCCAAGCCATAAATTTATCTATTTCCTGTGAATCTACAGCCAAGGGCTTCAGGTACATGGAGACAGCTGTCCCGTAGAACAAAACCACCACAGTCAGGTGAGTGGCACACATTGAGAACGCTTTGCCTCAACCATCCACTGAGCTGATTCTCAGGATGTTGGAGAAGACAAATGCATAAGAGATACAAACGAGGAGCATCGGCATAGGAAGAAGAAGTCTGCTGATAACCAGCATGATTAACTGCACCTTGGAAGTGTCTACACAAACTAGTTTCAATACAGCCAGAATTTCACAGGTGAAATGATTGATTATGCTATTTCCACAGACAGACCGATGCAGCACAGATGGTGCTGTGACACCAGGGCAGTGAGGCAGCCTGTCACCCAGATGCCAGCTGCAATCTGCACACAAACTCTCTTGTTCATGATGATGGGGTATCTCACGGGGTTGCAGATGGCCACATACCAGTCATATGCCATCACGGACAGGAGCACACACTCTGTGGAGATCATGCAAGAGAGAAGTACAACTGTGTGTAGACGGGAATCCAGGATGGTGATGGAGATCAGAATCATATTACCCAGCAAGGTGAGCAGGTACATCAGCAAGCACAGCACAAATACAGTGATTTCAACTTTGGGGTAGTGAGTAAATCCCAGAAAAATAAAATTTGAAGTGACTGCCACGTTTGTCTTTATCATTTTATTCCTTCTTGTTCCTCTGTTGGAGTGAATAAAAGTATACATTGCAGATATAAAATTTTAAGCTCTACCAACTCTCAAGAGGTTTTTGTTAGGGATACATTAAAAGGATCATTATCCTGGCAATACCATATTAATTACTCATTCAGACATCCAACATTTATTGAGTACACTCATAGTCACTGAAGATCTAGAGCTGAATTACATAATGACACCTCTCAGACAACACACAATAAAGTACAAGATCCAGTCAAGTAAATAAATAATTATAATAATGTGATATAAGTATGCCCCAGGGTACTAGGCAACCACAGAGTAAGAATCCTAACTCTTTGTTGGGGCACTGCTCAGCAAGACATTTTAAGACTTGGCTCAATAAAAAAATGCATTGGACCTAATCAAGTTAAGGACTGGGGAGGTTTTCTGGGCAAAGGAAAATGTTTTGTAAAAGTTGCAATTAGAAAGGATTTCGTTGCACTTTATAAAGCTGAAGTTTTGTAAGATAGATGGATACGCTGCATACTAAGGAATATAAATAGAAGATAGATAAGAGTCCAAACACTGCAACACTACCTGATTTCTGTCTTCAAAAAGGCATTTTTGAATATGTGATTACCTTGAACCCATATTTTCTTGAAAAGAAAATCATTTTCAAAGCTAAATATTTTATAATGCAAATCAAATTACTTGCAACATATCTCACAACTGATCACATACAGATAACGTGTTTAAAAATCACTGTCCTACAAGATTGAGTTAAAATGAAATCAGTCAGATACACAAGCCTCACATTCTCATCATTGTCTACTTCTCCAACCTCATCTCCCAACACTCTGGTCTGAAACAACAACCATCTTGTGGTTCCTCATGCTACAATCCTTCTATCTTTGTTTCATTGTCATTTAAAATGGGGTGAGTTCAGGAAACAGAGTTTGTTAGTCTTAGTCTGCTTCCCACAAGAATTGAACTACTAGCAACAATGGTGCCATCATAAGTGGGTTTTGGTTCCTTGAATAAATGCTACTGAGGCATCAAGGTAGGCACAGTGGCAAATCTAGCTGGTATCAGTGAGAGCTGTGTTTGAATAAGAACTTATTTTATATTTTTATATGAAATATTATTTACATTTTTATGTCTTTAATCTACAGTTTATCTACCTGGAGTGCCCTTCCTTCCCAGTTCCAATCTTGTCTCTCTTGCCTGTTTTATTCAATCATCAGGACTGTATGACATGGTCTTAAGTACAGCTTTATCTTTGTACATACTTATGTTACTCAAGTATATCACACAGAACTATAGCCAAATGTGTACCTGCCTATTGCTCCCACCACTGAACTGTGTGCTTCTCAAGAGCTTGTTCCCCACAATACTAGCAAAGTAATAACTCACATTTAAGATTTTTAATAACACATTGCTGCCTTGAACATGGTAAATTTTTGATACTTGTTAAAAATAAGTACATTTTCCCTGTAGTTCTCTGTGCCGACATAAAAGCCTGAAAACCTCTCAACTTGTCATTTACATCTGAAATCTTATCTGTGACATTAAAGATTTAGCTGAATTATGAAACAAATATGATGAGTTATTAGCTTTAAGTATTTGACGTAGAGTGAGTGGGGGAAAAGACAATGACCACTGGTACTCTGAGAAGATGTAGAAATGATTCCCAAACAATCCTCCTCTGTAGGGAATTACAGCACTGTCCTCAGAGTGTGAGACCTGGACTCTAAATCCAACCATGCTACTTACCGGTATGCAAAATTAGGCAACTCACTTGGCCTCTTTGAAACTTGGTTGTCTAGTCTATACAAGGAGGACAATAATTCCTATCTTGTGCAGATCTCAGGGATCTAGATTCACTTGTTTTCAATTGTCCCTCAACCACCCCAATTCCATGGCCTCTCTAATATTTCAGAGAATCACAAAGCATTCATGATTTCATGGTCTCCCTGATTTCCAGAACCATAATTACCTGTATGCTGCTCCAGTCGCCCACATTGACTCAAATAACAAACTTCACACCTTCTTCATAATCTGTTAAAATTTCAACTCCCAATCAGATGAATGTGAAACACTTCACTGATTATTTCCAGAAAGGTGAAAGTTAGACATTTCTGGTCCTCGAAGTCCATTTTGGTCAGCACACATGACCACTTCCACTGAGGGTTTCTCTACTGGTCTTTCCCAGCCAGAACCCAGTATTCTTGCTCTAGCTCTGGCTCCTCTCTTGACCTCTCCTTTCTCTTCTCTCTTTACCATGCTCCTGTCCTCCCTTTCAGAAACAAAAACAATGGAGTCTTTCTCCTTTTCTCCAGCAGATTGAGTCCCCATCATTCCCATACCCTTGTCTTACTTCTTTGTCAGAATCTCAACTATCCCAAGTCATTTTATGTAGATACTTTCCCTAAGTAAGTAATTATCGCTAAGATAATTAAATGTTTTCCAACACATTCCAGCTCTTCTTTTATAGAATATGAGAGCTACTATAAACTCAGAGAACTTCTGATCCAACCTTCTCATTTTAAAGTTAAGAGATGCTTGGAGGGGTTTATGACTTGACTGAGGTATATGAGAAAATGTGAAACTTATAGCCAAAAGTTGTATCTCACATTCAGGACTCATTTCTTCAACACAATATTTTTCCTACCAACTAGTACTTCTTTTTGATGGAAATATCTCTACTCTGGTTTCATAATCTAGCTGAGACCTATCAATAAATTTCATAAATCTGAGAATACAGAAAGAGATAAATAATGTCTGCTCTCATTTACCTCAGCACATGTGATGAGCATCTTCCTTCTTGTTTAATGTAACTTAGAGCTAAAGTTGGTAAGCAGGTAATTTAGAGTTAAAGTTGATCTTCAGCACAGTCTTTCTTATGAATCTGGTGCAGTGCTCAAAATAGTGAAAGATTCTGAATTTTGTAATTATGATAATATTCTATGAAAACTATATTAAAGTTGGTTGTGCAGAGGTATTTCATTCAGAAGATTGCAATGAAAAAGGATATGGATGGTCTTGGTTTGCAAAAGATCAACCCAAATCTTGCCTGATTCACAAAGTCTCGACATACATAGCTCTTATTAAGTAAAATTTTAAAAATAATTTCTTAAGAAAAATCATGACTTGAAGATTTCTTCTGCCAAATTCCCAGCTATGATCTGCTCCAAAAAACTTCCAAAGTGTTGTCCTTGGAACTCAGACTACTAAAGTCTCTTGTCGCTATTAGGGACGTTCCAACTCCCTCAACAATATAATGTTGTGATTCTGAAACATAAAGAAGTTAAGAAACTCACCAGTTCTCAAGGGTGTAATTCTCCAAGTTACATTAACTAATTCAGGACAAAAAAAAATAGGTTTAAAAAAAGTTTTAAATCATTTCAAGTCATTTCACCCAGTAAAAGTCTGGTTCTTGAGCAGCATTTCTGCAAGCAGGCCTGGAGGAGATGATTTGCCTATTCCGTTCCCTCTGTACATTGCCCTTGAATTACACAGCAAACACTGCAATTAACAGAACTGTGGCCTCTGAGCTTGTAAACTGACATTTATTTTCAGAAATCTCTCGAATTATCTCCATTATCTGAGTAATAGAAGACAAAACACACTTATTGAGCTTTTAAATGGCCACAAAGTGAAGAACAGCATTAATCAATCAGAAAATTTAGTATCTAATGCCCCTTGAATAGACTAAGATCCTAGCACAATATTTGTTTTTATAAAGATTATATAATAATCCTTGAAGAAATAATGCATTAGAATGAGCACTGGATGTAAGGTAAAAGAGTTGCAGATTGAACCTCAGTTCAACTATTGACAAGCCAAGTGATCTTATACAGTCGTTGTATATTAACTGCACTAATGACCTCAATTCTTCACTCCTTCTTAGGCCCACCTACTCTAATTTTAGCTCTAAGCATGTGACTTGATTTGGTCACTGGGCATTAGCAAATATAATGCAAGCAGAGACTTGTAAAGCACTTACACAATTAGGTTAGCCCTCTCTCTTCCATCTCTGTTATTGTCATGAGAACATGTCCAAGGTAGCCAACTAGAGGATGAAGTGCACATTAAGCAGAACTGAGGTGTCCCAGAGTCACTGCTGAGGCCATTCTAGGTGAGCCAGCAGTCAGTCAATCCCCAACAAATCAGTGAGCCCAAAAGCAATCAATAAGCCAACTCACAGCTGATTTGAGATGCAAATATAATCCAGGTGAGATCACCTGGCTCCAGCCCAGATAAGCTGTGTCTTGTAGACTTTAGTAATGTTTATTTTGGTATGCCGCTGAGATTTTATGGTTGTTTATTAGGCTGCTTCATTGTAGCAACGTAAGACTGAGGTAGCAATAGATGCTTTCATTACCTGTCCAACGCTGACTCACTTAGGCCTTTATTCTCCTAAAAGAATCACAATTTTATTCATTTGTCTATCCCATTTTTATCTATAGGAGAGTAGCCTGAGTAGTCCAAGCTTCCTATCTTACTTTCTAGAAGCCTTACATTTTTATCTTTCATATTGAGATATGGAATTAATACAATCCATCTGGAATTAGTTTTTGTGTAGAGTATGAGGCAAGGGTCAAGATTTACTTTTCACTATGTGGATACTATTTGACTCAACATGATTTATTGAAAAGATCCCTTCCCCACTGCACTGCAGTGTCACTTTTGACATAAACTAATTGACCATATATGTGTGGATCTGTTTTGGGCCTCTTGTCCTATTCCACCATCCTATTTTTCTATCTTGTACCAATCGTACACTGACTTATTAACTATACTTCTATAATAAGTCTTGATTTCTGGTGCTGTAAATTTTTTCTTCTTTATGGATAGTTTGGCTGGTGTTGGCATTCATATATTTTAGCATCTGCTTATCAATTTTCACAATATACTTGCTAGAATTTTGATTGGGATCGCCTTGAACTTACATGTCAATTCAAAGAGAATTGACATCTTTATATTATTGAATCTTCTAATCTATTAGGAAGATACAGTCTTCCATTTATTTAGAGTTTCTTTAATTTCTCTCAATAATGTGTTGGTTTTTCTTGAAGAAATGTCTTGCATGTACTATATTAGATTTATTCATATATTTTTATGTTTTTGACGCTATTATAAATTGTGCTTTAAATTCCATTTCCTACTTTTTAATTATTGGTATGTAATGGTTTTTCTATGCAAAATTTGTATTCAGCAATCTTGCTCAATTCACTTATTAATTCCAATAGTTTGTAGACCATTTGGATTTTCTATGTACAGATACTGTCATTTGTAAATAATGACAGACTTTTATTCTCTCATTTATATATTTTGTTATTACTGATAGTACTGATTATGAATTCTAGTACAATATAAGTGAATATAATTGACGACAGCATGCATTCTGGTCATTTTTTACTTCACTTATTATAAATACAGATACTTGTGAGTTTTTATCTAACAGTTTACTTTTTGTTTTCTATTAATCCCAAATGTTCTATGTAGTACTTTTTCTCTCCTTTCTTGCTTTCTTGGCAGCAATTTGTCATTTCTCCTTCATTTATTTTTTTTTCTTTTTACTATGTAGGGGGTGATGCTAACCTTAGAGATAAAAATCTATATTCCTGACTATAAGGTTATAATATATAGAGGATACTTTTATCACTTCCTAGAAAATGCTAAATTTAAACCTTTAACTCCTCTTAACCACTCCTAGTTTTTGTGTTATTGAGATTATAAATTTTAGTTCTACATTAACTTAGAAGCTGAAAACATTATGATTGTTGATTGTTATACTTGATATTCATTTAGATAGACTTATATATTCATCCCTTCCCATGCTTATTATTCTTTAATATTTGTTTCCACCTGAGCTCATTTTCTTTCCATCTGAAAAGTTATCCCTTTAGGATTCCTTTCAAGGCAAGTCCGCTAGAGATGAATGCTATGTGAGTGTGTGTGTGTGTGTGTGTGTGTGTGTGTTTGTAGGGGGATTTGGAAGAAATGGTCTGGAAATGTTCTCATTTTCTTTTCACTTTTGAAGGATATTTTCATAGAGTATATGATTATTGGTTAATTATTTTCTTTCAAATCAAAAAATATTGTTCTTTTTTTATCAGAAAAAATAATTTTGTTTTATTTTTTTTTAATTTTTTGTTTATTGCAGTAACATTGGTTTATAACATTGTAAAAATTTCAGGTGTACATCATTGTACTTCTATTTCTGCATGGACTACATCATGTTCACCACCAAAATACTAATCACAACCCATCACCACACACATGTACCGAATTATCCCTTTCACCCTCCTCCCTCCCCCCTTCCCCTCTGGTAACCACCAATCCAATCTCTGTCCCTATGTGTTTGTTTATTGTTGTTATTATCTACTACTTAACGAAGGAAATCATACGGTATTTGACCTTCTCCCTCTGACTTATTTCACTTTGCATTATACCCTCAATGTCCATCCATGTTGTCACAAATGCCTGGATTTCGTCCTTTCTTATGGCTGAGTAGTATTCTATTGTGTATATATACCACATCTTCTTTATCCATTCGTCCAGGAACAAAACTTAGGAGTAACTTCTTAACAGAAACAATGGATACTAGAATATAAAGAACAATATTTTTTGATGGGCACTTAGGTTGCTTCCCATCAAAAAATATTGTTCTTTATATTCTAGTATCCATTGTTTCTGTTAAGAAGTTACTCCTAAGTTTTGTTCCTGCTTCTTTGTTGAAACGTCTTTGTTTTCTCCTTTGGCTGTTTTTCATATTTGTCTTTATTGTTAGTTCCTGAAATATTACAATGTTTATTAAATTTGGCTTTCTTTTAACTTACCCTTGTTGACATTGTAGATTTCCTTGAATTTGTGGCTTAAGTTTGAGAAAATCATTCAGTATTAGCCATTTGCTCTGCTACCTCATTTCCTCTTTCTCCTCTCCCTCTGAGTGTTCAGGTTATACATATGTTACACTTTTCTAGCATGTCCCATGTAGCTCTTACAGTCCTTTCTGTATTTTCCTTCCCTTTTCTTCTGCAGGTATCAGTCTGGATATTTTCTACTGATCTATATTCCAGTTTACTAAGCCTTTCTTCAACCTTGTCTAATCTGTGCTTAAATTTATCTATTTAGTTCCTAATTCCAGTCTATAGTTTCTACTTGATTTCTTTGTATAATTTCCCTTTCTCCAGTGAACTTTTCATCTTTTTATATATGTTGAGGGATGTATTAATATGAGTTACTTGAAAATCTGTGTCTGGTAACTCCTGTATTTGGACCATCTGAGAGTCTTCTTCAATTGTCTGTTTTTGTCTTTTGATCCAGTATCTTAGTATGCCTAGTAATTTTTTATTAAATGTCATCTATTATATATGAAAAAATGCAGAATCTGTGGATGACATTTTATTTATACTAGGAGAATTTACCTTACCCTCTGATAGAAACCTAGAGTAGAGGAGATTGCCTTATATCAAAGAGGGATTGAGATAATTTAGAGTTGGATTTCACGTTTTGTAAGAGTTAGCCAAAATCTGGTTCATCTCCTTTTTGTATTTATCCCTCTAGGGTCCAAATTGAGATGATGGAGTTTGTGTAAGGGAGATTTCTCTTTCATGCATCTCTGACTTTGATTTTTATCTCAAAACCACTGTGGAACTGCTGAAACCTCACCTAATGTGTTTAATCCCTTTGTGCTTAATTTCCTCTTACTCTGAGCAGGCTAAAAATCAGCAAATGCCCCATGTGAAGAACCAATGACAACTCCTCGGATCACTTATCTGTACCTCTCTTGTATTCAGGACCTTGGCCTCCCTTCATTTCAGAATGGGATGTCTCAGCAGGTCCAAAATTCAAGTTTTTCTTCCCAGACCCGTGAGATTGTCAAAATCTCTTCTCCCTTTTCTTCCTCACAACAGCATCCCTCTGCCCAGTTTCTACCTTGCCAACAGGCAACAATGAAGAATCAGCAAATGCTCCAAGAGAGAGAAAGGTGAGCATAGAATGTTTGGATCACTTAAATGAGCTTTCCTTCTCTCCAGAATCTTAGCTCCTCATATCCCGACTTCCTCAGAAACAATCTAATTCATTTTTCAAAAATTATAGTATCCAG
Source organism: Ceratotherium simum simum (assembly GCF_057802395.1). Classification (NCBI taxonomy): domain Eukaryota; kingdom Metazoa; phylum Chordata; class Mammalia; order Perissodactyla; family Rhinocerotidae; genus Ceratotherium; species Ceratotherium simum. Next base: position 30,161,406 of record NC_141928.1, on the reverse strand, counting down.
CTTTTCTAGTTTTCTTAGTGGGACCATTAGATACTCCACTCAGATGTTCAATATTGTTAACATTTTTTTTTTTTACATCTTTTATCCATCTCCTTGACTAGAGTGTAATCCCTATGAGGGCAAGAATATTTGTCTGTTATATTTACTGATATATCGTATGTGCCTGGAGGAGTGCTAAGAAAACATTAGATACCAGAAAATTTATTTGAATTGAATCAAATGTCTTTTGGGATCTAATACATGAGCTATTGTGAAAGGAAGATTGCTTCCAGCTTATTGCTCTGCAAACAACTACTACTTTAGACTGTATTAGTGTTTGCCCCCTTGTGCTACCCTATTCTGTTACAATAGACATTCTATATTAGGAAGAAATTTTTACCCCTGGGCATAATTGTTGTAGAGATCATCAATATTTACTATTACAGTGGAGTATTCAGGATCTGAGAAAAAAATATAGTAAAGTGAGAGAATTTTATTTGAAAAATTTATTGTTGCCTGAAAATGCCTATGGACTATTCAAAACTAGGTTTTAGATTCCTTAAAAATCAAGATTACCCTTGTAACAAAAACAAGTAGATTGGAGAAAACATAAAATGTTTCTAGCTCCAAAATATTACAGCAAATGTCAAGTCCATTTTCTTAGTACCAGGTATAAATGTGCTCCCAGGAATCCTATAAAACATATTTATAATTATTTTAGTGAGACAGAACAGAGAAAAGAAAAGTAAAAGTCACTATCTGGTGTCTAGTAAATGTAAAGTAAATCACAAACTTCAAAGTAAATTGTGAAAAACATCATTATAATAGAGTATCTGGGTAGATATGATCTGTCCAACAGATATGCAAAGTGAGAAATTCTGAGATTGAATTGTTATTGAACCAAAATGGGTTCACTTCTTGGTGAGTTGAAATCAAAAGTCTCAAAGGAGACCACAGGGAATCACTTCCAAATCTGTGGCTCCCTAAGCAAGGCAAAGCAGATGCCTTTTATTTCAGATGGGGAGTGAATAGTCAAAAGAGAACTTTTGTCACACATGTAGAGGTGGGTATAAGTTTGCACAGGCATAGTTTGAAAACAGGCAAACAGTCTTTGGTATACATTGCATGTTATGCTAACAAAGCTTAAACTCCTCTTGGGGCAGAGATCTTAACATTAACATGAATCGAAGGTGATCTGTGGTCGCTTCTAATTTCTCACGTGTCACTCTTGCAGTGGGGTTTGGACTGGTTCAGGGCACTTGGTTAATCCATCTCTTAACATAACTAAAAAAAAAACTTTGAGAAATATTTAGGTGCTTTTGAAACTTCCTTTGAGTTACTCAGGCAAGTGAGTTGGTGACACAATTACTTGTGTTAAGGGGATGGAGGCCGAAGACCTTGGTAGAAAGCTTCATATATTACAGCACAGACCCAAGGTCAATTGTCCTGAGGATTATATATCCCCAGCTACTTTCTGCCTGGGGTCCAGTTAATGGGCTCTCACATATCATAGAGCTTGTTTAAAAACCTAAGATGGGGGCCAGCCCCGTGGCGTAGTGGTTAAGTGCGCGCGCTCCACTGCTGGCGGCCCAGGTTCAGATCCTGGGTGCGCACCAACACACCGCTTGTCAAGCCATGCTATGGCGCGTCCCACATAAGGTAGAGGAAGATGATGGGCATGGATGTTAGCTCAGGGCCAGTCTTTCTCAGCAAAAAGAGGAGGGTTGTCATGGATGTTAGCTCAGGGCTGATCTTCCTCACAAAAAATAAAAATAAAATAAATAAAAACCTAAGATGACAAAAATGTACCTGAGGATTTATTTCCAGAGAAGATGAGAAACTGCTCTGATTTACACTAACTGAATCAGTGTTACTAATGATAGGCTGACGCCTCTTCTAGTTAGATCCAAACATTCAAAAATGAGCACACCTATACTCCTCAATACGTATGGATCTATTATTTTATTAAATTCTACCAAATTCTACCAGATTTAACATACACTAAATGCTTGACAAATTTTATATTTCAGACCAATATTTTCCACAGGTTATCAGGCAGGCTGTAGACACAAATCTACATCTGTCCAGAGTAATGCTCTTTATGACTCATGGAAGAATTCAGGAAGAAAACTATTACTTTACTTATAGCCTTAGTTGATCTATCCTCAGTGTCCATTCTCTATGTGGGACATAGTAGAGAGCCTCATGATAACCTAAAGAAGGCAGTTAATAGCCCATTCATAGAAAATAGAGAAACTCGTTACCCTTAAGAATTCAAGATATTAAATGGATGTGATAACTCAACATCATATTAAATAAGTCATTTTGTTCCAGGTTTATATAGATTCCAGAAACTCATTTCTCCAATCTAATGGAGAGTGGCAAGTGTGGTTTTAATGTCAGTCTTTTCAGAGTCATGGCAAACACATCTTTGACATTTTCAAGCTACTGCAAAATTTATGGAATCACAAATGGCATCTCATTTATGAAGATTCCAAGTTATTTAGCTTTTAAAATAATAGGCAAGTCTATCATGGCCTTAAAAGGCCATGAGCAAGAAGAATATCAAGGATGTCTTATAAAAAAATGACTTTAAGTGGTGAGATACACAAATGGATAGAACAAAAGAAAATCTATGTGCAGATGTGTGACCATTGGGCAATTTTACCTTAAGAGAATTGTTGACTCCCTATCAAAGATGTTGAATAGTGAAGTATTTGAAATTATTCCTATTTGCCTGTAGATATTACTCCATTATATTTTAATATTTAATGTTAAAGATGAGTAATAGGCCAAGGTTAAAGCTCAAAATAGATTTCCCATTACCTACTCTTCATCTCAGAAGAGACAGAGCCAATAAGAGTGATCTTCTGATGAAAAAGCCAACATGTTCCAGTGGGAAAACACTGAGTTGCTTTGTTTTGGACCCTAATTTTTTAACTTGTTATTTAATGATCACATATCATTTCAGATGAGTTGGTTGCCAGTCCCTCCATAATAAGGAAGAAAAGGACAAACAATTTTTTTAATAAACAGATGATATAGTTTTATTCATCCTGACAAGAAACTATGAGAAATAATAACAATTCTAGGGAATTATTGCCTGAAAGAAAGTCCACAAATCCATCTAAAGTTATTATTATGGGTGGGCATTACACAATTTTTCAGTGACAATTTAAAATCCAATTTGTAGCATGTTTTTAAAGGGAGTATCTCCAAACTCAATGAAAGACCCACCTACTTAATTTGAAGACTCCCTGGGAGTATCTCCCATGTGCTGAGTATTATGGGTCCACTCTGTCCCCTTCAGGACATTGCCATCACAATGTTATGATCTGCTATTCCTATCACTTGCCTGGAATCTGATGCTCCTGCTGCCTCTAATAGTCCCTACTGTTTAGGGTGACCACGTTAGATTATCCAAACTAGGACACTTTTGACAATGAAAGGGAGAACTATTACTAATTACGCCAGGGCAACTGATATTAATTAGACTAGTTATGAGCAAATAGAGATGTATGGTCACCATTCGGGTTGTTTCCATTACAGCCATAATGCTCCCAAGCCACAAGATGTTTTACAAAAAAAAGTAGGCATCATACTTTGTTACTAGCACCTCAAAACAGTACTGTTGGTGGACTGCATGACAGCAGCTACTTCAGCTTTGTCTTGCACCAGATCACTTTCAAAGACCAGACCTAAGTTCAGGGAGTCAGGGTGGGGAAACAATCCCTGGACAGATATCACACTTCTGTGGGACTCTGGGTGATAACAAATTTAAGATATAACTCTTATCAGAGGCTCAATGAACCTTGTTAACATAACAGGAGACCAGGGGCAAAGGAAAGAGTTGGATGATAAGGAATTTTCATGAAAACTTATGGTGGAGATTAGGAAGAGTGAGATCTGATGTGTAATTAGGGTTTTCTTTTTTCCTTTTCTGCATTGTTATTCCCTTGTATGTATCTTCCTCAAATCTTCAGTTATTAAACAAAAGCCCAGAGCTAGCTGTAGTTCAGGGAATGAAGGGAAGGTAAATCCATGCACGGGATGAAACAAACTGGAAAAATAACTGCTCAATATTGATGACATTGAAGAAATGACTAGCAATGAAGCCTAAATAGTGGTCCAGAACAGGAGATGATCAGGAGTGATCTACATCTAGGAGTATCTAAAGACTTCCATTCAGTCATCCTTCAGGTATTCTATCTCCCTCTGAATGGCACACTGTTCTCTCCTAAGAAAGTCAACTAAAGGTTAACAATTGCTGGTCTCTCTATTCCCTAAGTATTTTCCAAAGAAAGACCAATCTTCAATATAGTGGGTCCACTTTCTGGGCAGGTGTACAATGACCAGTACTGAATCCAACAAGGTCACTAAACCATGAACCAGTGGAACAACTCTGATGCCATTTTTTTTAATCTTATTTTGGATAAACTGAGTTCTAGTCAGCTTCTTATTAACCATTATGATGAAAGAAAGTAATGCAAAGGAAAAACACAAAAAAATAACATACATGACCTTTCCAGAAAAGAAATTCCCAAGAACTTCATCTTGGGAAGAAATATATTTGATGCAAAAGTAGGCTGTGAACCTGGATATAAAACCTCTACTGTGGTTTGTCAATCAAATCTTTCATGACCTCCTTGAGTATCCTGACAGCTTCTGGTTTGGGACAAATTTTGGCTCAGTTTATCCAAATCTAACAGCTTTATGCTATATTGGAGAAACTACATCTTAAAACATTTTATCCTGCATATAGTTTCATAAGGCACACCATTCCAAGAGAAGTCAGAAGTCATTTAGGTCTCTTTTTTCTTAAGTTAGATAAAGGAATTGGGAAGGATTAATTTGTAGTTCTTTAAATCTTGGGGGACATTCTCAGAAAATAATTACTAACAAAGCTAGAAGATTGATACAAGGAGACAGAGATAGATGTAGAATGACAATGAAATAAAAGAGCCATTCAATTTCCCTCTTTGTGGTGTGATGTTCTATATAACACTCCCTGCTGCCTCACTTCTGAACTATAAGGAGGAAAATGGATATTCTAATTTACTGTTAAAAGTAAAACAAGATTAACATATTTTTTAAAGGAGACAATAGAAAACCAAGAATATTTTAAAATCTAAATAAAAATTAACAAATAATGTGGGATTTTAATTAGCATTAAAAAGTGAAAGCCATCAAACAGATATTAAAGAATAAAATCAAGTAACTTAATATCTTAATGTTCTCTAAAATTCTAAAAGAAACATAAGCTAAACAACATAAAATTTAAAATAAAAATTCTTAAGCTAATATGGTAACAAGTAAAGAAAAAAAGAGATGTAATATTAAAATAAACATTAAAATCTATCATGAAAATTTGAAGTGTAAAATTCAGATCAAGAAGAAATAAAATGATGAAAGTAAATGTTTTTAAAACCTGAAGGTTACTATAACAGAGAAAAGAAATAAAAATCATAGATAAAAATCAAATGTAAAAACCATCTAGAAGGTAGATCCAGCATTCCCTAATAATAGATTCCTCTTGGATCAGCAATAGACTTTGTGGACAGAGAGTCAATGGGACACGGGAAAGATATAGCTCTACATTTATCAGTAGGTAATTGACTCAGAAGTTGTTTACATTTAATTTTCAAACAGCTTTAAAAATCAGTTATTTGGTTCCAAGTCCAAAGCAGTTAGATCCCATGTATCAAAAGGTGTTTGGAAAGAAGACTGCCAAAGTAGATATGTTGAAAGCAGAAAAGAATAATTTAATGTCTCATAGTTAGAGATGAACACAAAGTTATGAAAATAATACTATTCTAGAACAAGAAATTTTAATAGTATTCAACCATGCAGACAGAGGACAATTAGCATTACATATTTGAATAGACTCCAAGTAAACTAAATTATTTTAGCAATTACATTATTAGAGATTCATAATTTAAATGAAGTTTTAAAAATCTGAAACCGTTTCATTCTGTCTTGGAAAGGAAGTAAAAATTGTTAAATTAATTTTATGAAAAAGAATTTCTTAAAGTTTTAATACTAGCATAACTTTTGCCGTCTGGAAATCTCTCTCCCTATTACACTACCCCTCTAGTTACCCTCACAATCAAGCTCCTTGACAATGACAACAAGAAACTACAATCATTGACTCCTAAAACACTGAAATTTTAATTTTCACTATGCACTGTACAAAAAAGAATATTTTGGAACTTGAGAGCCTTCAGAGGTGAATTTGACACAGCAGCGAGAACCTAGCTATATGACTCTTGGGTCTCCCTAACTGATTTCCACATTGTGATTATAAAAATTTCCTGTCCCTTTCCTGTTTACTTGTCAAAAACTTTTCTTCTCAGTAGGTATTTTACTGCTTCCTTCACCTCCTTGTTCCTAAGACTGTAGATTAAAGGATTCATCATAGGAGTAACAACCCCATAGAACATGGATATTAGTTTGTCAGTAGCATCCACATCACCTGAATTAAGTATCTCTTTAGACTTGGACTTCATGTACATGAAGAGAATAGTTCCATAGAATATTATCACCACAGTCAGGTGGGCTGAGCAGGTAGAGAAGACTTTGCTTCTCCCCTCAGAAGAGTGAATTTTGAGGATGCTGACAATGATTAATGCGTAAGAGATAATGATTAAGAACAGTGGTGTCAATGTGAACAATGTTGTGGCCACAAGCATGATGAACTCATTGCCTGAGATGTCAGCACAGGCCAATTTCATGACAGCCAGAATTTCACAGGAGAAATGATTGATGACGTTATTCCTACAGAAAGGCAACTGTACTACAAACACAGTTTGTACTGCAGAGTTGACAACTCCTATGATCCAGGACCCAGCTGCCATGGGAACATAGGAATCTTTGCTCATGATGGTAGAATATCTCAGAGGGTTGCAGACAGCCACATACCGGTCAAAGGCCATCATGCCCAGGAGCACACACTCTGTTGTCCCCATCGCAAAACCAAGGAACACCTGCACTGCACAGCCAGTAAAGGAGATGGTCTTTCTTTCCGAGAGAAAGCTCACCAGCGTGGAGGGAATAGAGGTGGTGGTGTAGCAGATGTCCAAGAAGGAGAGGTTCCCCAGGAAGAAGTACATAGGGGTGTGAAGGTGAGAGTCCACGACGCTGATTAAAATAAGGGTGCCATTGCCCAGAAGGATGACCACATACATTATTAATACGAGCACAGAAAAGAGTAGCTCAAGCCTTGGGTAACCAGAAAGCCCCTTCAGAAAAAATTCCACCAGAATGGTTTGGTTTCCCATTCCATTTTACTGTTTCTCTTTTACCTGTAAGACATTAGAGTATGTTAAAACAAAGTATGTATTTTACTGTGGTTACTTTCAACTGTGTACCAATGCACAAGTACCATATACCCCCAGAGGAAAAATTATAAAAAAATAAAAGACCAAAGAAAGAAGAGAAGAAATAAAGAAAAGTGGACTGAAGAGGGGGAAGGTATGACTGGAGAAAGGGAAGGGAAGAGGTAACTCATATGTTTCAAGCTACATGCAACATGCCACGTAATTCATTTAATCTCATCCCAGTTCTAGGAGACAGGAATTATTCTCCACAGTTTACAGATAAGTACTTCAAAGCAGAAATCTTAAGGAACCTTGACTAAAGCCAGAGCTAAGATTCAAACCTAAGCCTTCCTTGCTGAAGCCTGAGCTTTTTCTCATATTTGTCATCACATATGTTAACTAGAGGTTATAATAAAAATGGGTATTGGATTATGTATAACTGATCAATAAACCATTTTTGTTGGCTACAGATCACCACACAACAGATCAACAATCTTGTCACTCCTTTAAATTATGCTGTGTTATGTTTATTATTGGTCTTGCCCAGTAGCATGTGAACTTTATACAGGCAGGTATCTTTTTCTTCTTTACTGCCACAGGCCCAATATCTACAATAGAGAGGACGCAGAGATAGAGGTTCAAAAATATTTGTTGAGTAAATGAGTAAAATCAATGACAAAATAATGACTAACATTTCTTACTCTGTACCAATCCTTTACTAATTGTTTTCTTGGTGCATTACCTAATTTAGTCTGAAGAGCAACCCTATTAGACAACTGCTGTTATCATTATCATCATCTTCCTCATCATATAGAGGAGGAAACTAAGGCACAGAAAAGTTAAGTAATGTGCTTAAGGCCAAGGTCATATAGCTAAAGAAACAGTAGGGCCAGGACTTAAGCCCAAGCCATATGGCTGCAGAGTACAAGCTCTTAATTGTTCATTTTGCAGAGAACCTGGCTCACAGGCTACAATACCTTCTCATCTAATTGACAGTACCAACATGTCAAAAAAATATCAGACCAAAAAAGCTGATCATCAGAAAGAAGCACGATTTCAACATGATGATTTGAGAGCAGTTGATTTTGATACTTTATATTTTGCTAGGAAATTATTCATAGAATGACAACAAATGTGTTGTCATGGATTTGCATTTAATCCTTATAATTCTGTGGTCTCCCTTGTATGAGAAGTTCTATCTCCTTTTTCATTACTATTCTTAACTGTTTTTTTTTTTTCTTTGTTAATGTCTGTCACAAGGGGGTTTCCTATATTATAGGTCTTCTCCAAAACAAAAGGTTTAGGATAGATTACCTTTGTACATGTTTTACAGTTTCTTTTATGAGAGTATTCAGTCCATTCACTATAAAATATAATTATTAATGTACTTCAATTTTTCTTTCCACACACATTATTTTTATTAAGACTTATTTTGCATTATTACTGCATTCTCTTTTTTTCCTACTTCCTTATCTTTGCTGGTTAAATTGTCATTCACTATTTGTTTTCACTAATTTGAACATTTTGCTCAGTTTTTGCATTCCAAAACTGGTACCTCCTCTTTCTCTACTCTCATAATTTGACTTGCAGGACCCAGCCATTCGCTCGTAAAGATTAACTATTTTCTCCACTAGAGAGCAGTCTAATCTCCTAAATTATCCCTCAAACACTAAATGAAGATAGAACAAAAGATTACTCTTATTCCTCCATTTTTATTCCCATCCCCAAATTCCTGCATGTTACTGGGATCATTTAGAAGTGTTTATAATTTCCTTATATTATGTCTTGTTGAGAGTTCTTCGTGGACCCTTACATTACACAAACTTGGACAGTCAGTCTTTATTTATCGTTATACCTACCTCTGTATATATCTACTCATTGATCACCATTGGTATCTCTCTCTTCTCATTCTCTTTTATTCTCTTGAGGACTGTATTTTAGTTTATCTTTGGTTGGCTTAGAGTATACTTACAGAATTTTCCTCAGATGAAAATGTGAGTAATATATTATCTGAATTCTTATAGATCATCAAATATCTTCTTTTTTATCTGTTTAGGTGCATGACTTCTGACCTATAAAGTCTACATCTAAGAATATATCCTAGGGAAATAATATACATGTTTATAAATTATATATAATGTATAGTTATATATAACAAGTTTATGTATAGTACATAACATATAATATATAAGTCAAAAATATATACTAGTTATATACATACATATGTACATATGAATTGTGACTGTTATTGTTAATTGATGTTCTTTATTCTATTTGGAACTTAAAAGTTTACATACATAAATATATGTACATACATTAGCTGAAAAGGGTGTTTAAAAAACTCAGCGACCAAAATCCCAGGGAATTTCCGAACAGAGAAATTTCCTAACACCTCTGACTGTGACCTATTCTTCAGGTGGCTATACACTGATATCTCATAGGGATGAGGCATGGTTTCCTCTCTAATGACCTTGCCTCCTAAGGATGAGGAGATAGGCACACCCATACATTCTCAGCAGACACACAAATTGATACATCCTCTGTGGAGGACAATTTGGCAAGGTGTATCAAAATCACAAATGCATACATATAACCTTTGATCACAGATTTACTTCTAGGTAATTATCACACAGTCATGCTGGCACATGTGTAAAGTGATTTACATACAAATTGATTCATTAAAGTATTGTTTGTAATAGCAGAGGTGAAAACAACTTAAATTTCCATGAAAAGGGGACATAGAAATAACGGAATACTATTCTGCTGATAAAAAAGAATAAGGAGCTTTATGTGCATTGATATAGAAAGATCTTCAAGAAATATCCAGTGGAAAAGTAATGTTCAGAACAGATTATATGGCACACTAAAATTTGTGTAAAAACGATTATATATGTGTGTGCGTGTGTGTGTCTGTGTATACATAAATCTGATTGCTCCCACAGAGAATATCTCTAGAAAAATAAACAAGAATAGTTTGTTATTGTTAGGAAATGAAATGGATAACTTAATAACAGGAATGGAATATAGGCTGTTTACAGTATATCCTTTAGTACCTTTTTAAAATTTTGAACCTTGTGAATATATTACCAATTTATAAAGTAAATAGCATTTAAGCTAAAGAGTTCTTGCCTGTGAGATTCACAACCTTTCTCCTTTCAGTTTTCCAATGGTACACTACATAAACCCATCCACTGCCACAGAACACAACCACATATGTTTGAAACTTGTTCTAACTTATTCAGTATCACACACTAAATGGGAATTACTGAAGACTAGTGGGTACTTTAAACATCATCACATTCTCAATACGCAATACACTTTACATGGTATCCTTAGGATTTCCAGGCCCATATGCATCTTCTATCCTACCATCAAGCTGTAAGCTGTTCTTTGACCTGGTTAAGGGTCTATCCTTCTATCCCATATCATTCCCTTTCCATTCGATGTGTTATTGCTTTTATGAGCTAGTAAAATTCCTGGAACAAAATTACAGCTCAACAAATGTTAGCTATTATTCTTGTTCCATTCTCAAGTCCAAAGAGCCTTCCCTCTTCAGAATCCTTTGTCCACCTAACTTTATGAGGTACTTTGCTCTAAATCTCAGGTCCATCTTCTCAATTTCAGGACATAATAGGGTCACTCCAAACCCAACCTGATTTCCCTATTCTAATCTTCTCCTTGGTGGCCTAGTGGTTAAGATTTCTCACATTCATCGCCCGCGGCCCAGGTTTGCTTCCCAGTCAGGGAATCACACTACCCATCTGTCAGTTGTCATACTGTGGCACCTGAGTGTTGCTGTGATGCTGAAAGCTATACCACCAGTATTTCAAATACCAGCAGGGTCACCCATGGTGGACAGGTTTCAGCAGAGCTTCCAGACTAAGACATACTAGAAAGAAGGACCTGGCCATCCACTTCTGAAAAAATTGGCCATGAAAACCCTATGAATAGCAGCAGAGCATTGCCTGATACAGGACCAGAAGGTAAGAGGATGGCACAAAGGACCAGGTAGAGTTCCACATTGCGGTACACAGGGTCGCTAGGAGTGGGAATTTTGACTGGAGGGCACTAATGACAATAACAACTCTTTCTATCTCCAGCTCTTAACATTCGGTAGCTTTATATAAAATTTGCATTTTATAGAATTTTTCAGATTTTCTGGGTTAGGGTGTAAACCACTTGAAATCCCAAAGAGCACTAGGTACATGTGGAGTTCATTGAATAATGGAAGTTATACATGCACCTGTAAAAGTCTTCTCTGCAAAAACCATTGTTCCATGAGCTACCTCTGTGCTACCCAATATTCTATCAATCACATTCCGTAATATTGTCAAGAGGCTTTAGAGGTAGGCTTACTTCAAATGTCATCTCTGCCTCTTACTAACTAGGTGACCGGAGAATGTTCCTGATCATCACTGTCCCCAACTATAGAATGAAGATAAAGATGCACCTATACCATATATTTCTTAATAAGATTAAACGAGATGGTATACGTACATAATTCAATTAGCACAATAATGGTTCCCATCGTTAGTAGTTTCCTTTCTGCCTCTCTTTTATGGTTCTTCTTTCTGTTAAGTCTTTTGACATCCCAGAAGCAGTTATCATTGTCTTTCCATGAGGTCAGGTATATGTAGCTTAAAAGCTTAAACAGATCATACACAGTGTTCTGATAAATGGTATTATTTTCATCTCACATACAAATCCTAATACACTTTATCACACTCACTCCAATCCTTTGGATGCCAGAAAATTAGGTGGCAAAAAGGAAAAATCACTCAAGAGTTAATTAAATCCATTAAGAAAAATAGGGTTTTAGAAAGGTGTCAGCATTTTCCTTGTCTTATAATATATGGCTAACTTTTTTTTGACTAAGAATATTTTAACATTTTTAGCAAGCCTTTTAACATAAAAAAGAAAAGGAAAATCACTCACTTTTACCATAATAACCTATTAATAGAAAAGCAAATATTCAAAATAGTCACCAATTTTGCATGCAAACACAGTAGGATAATGCCCAAGGGGGTCTCTTTATGGTTATTCATTGCCTTGGTAAATTATCTTTTCCAGATTTCAGAAAATGATTATGTTCAGTTGTTTTTTTTTTTTTTAATCCAAATTGGTCATAGTATCCTCTTCACATGTTATCCTCTTCACATGTTACCTCTGTAAAAAGAGTCTCTAGCACGGTACCTGGCACATAATTCACCTGGTTCCCAGTCGACTGAACCAAATGGAATTGAGTTGTTGCAAGGGGACCAGCAAAGACTTGTTTGTTAAGAATTTTATCCTACAGAACACAGAGTCAACTGTCTACTGTGTAGTAAGCCTCAATTAGCTAAAGCAGATGGCAGAGCACCCAAATACTTGGTACTGCACTAAAAAGTTACATGTTGAGACAAAGTAATTCACACCTGCAGGGCAAACTCCTTTCAGTTTGTTGCCCAAGTGTCTTTGCATGCAGAGCTGCTCTGTTAATCTTATAGCCCTTTTTGTTCCTACTACACTCAGTGAATAGACTATAAATTCTATTTCCAATAATCATTCTCTCCTCAGTGAGAAAAACATCCCATTTTCAAACTTGACACCTTTAACCCATCAGTCCAACTCTTCTTTATAGTTGACAAAAATCTGTCTCTTGTCTTTGCAGTACCTTACCTCCAAATCAGAGAGAGGTTGCTAGGTTGCAGCAATGACAGATATTCTCATCTTGGTTTTCTATGTACAGCCAATCTTCACGACTCCTCACTAGCAGCTGAACCTCCAAAGAGACAGCTACTGGTGAGTAATCATTTTCTCATAGAAATTCATAGATTTATTGACATTTATAGCATCAAGATTGTTATGGGTGTGATTACTAGGATAAATTCCTCTAGTTCAGAAAAAGCATCGTTAGATTCCTCTAGTTCAAAATAGAAAGAAAATTAAAATTTAGCAATAAATTTTAGGAATAGGGAAATTTGACCCTGAAGCGCAGGCTGAAACATTGTCCCACTGTGGAGACCCACAAATACCTAAAGAATCTGCTTCAGGCGTTAGGACACAATTTAAAGGTTCTTAAGAAACTCTAGGCACAACTTTAAATTGCTTCAGAAAGGAAATATGTATAAAACTTATGACACTTCAGAAATAAAGCCCTAAAGACCTAATTATAGCAGGCCTGTTACTCTATTTCATACACAAAATCAGAAGAGGGCTCCTCTATTGTCATCCAAGTTTTCCCAGGTGAATTCTCTCTCAGTCTCTCAAACTCCCAGTGTCTCCCTCTCTCCCTGTCTCTCTCTCTCTCTCTTTCTCTCCTCTCTCTCTCTGTCTCACACACATATGCGCACACACACACACACACAAACACAGTATTTTTGAAGTATAATTAATTATTTACTGTACACATTTTCTGTTCACTCTACAGATTTAGCTTACAGTAAAAGTTTTTAAATAAACATTTATATTGTAAATATTCCAACAGTAATACACACTAAGTATAAAAGAAAAAAGAATTCTTTTTTAAGGAAGGAAAGAAGAAAGGAAGGAAGGGGGGAAGAGAAGGGAAAAGAAGGCAAGACAAGGAAAGAAATCATATCCTCAGGCAGTATATAGAGATGTAAAGAACAAGGCTGAAGATAAATTATAATTAACCTAATGATAAGCCATAGTTCAAAAGGAGCCTGATCTTCGTTGTAAAACAATATAATAACTCAGGCTAAAATGGTTCACCCCTCTCTCCTGAGTATCCAATGAGGCACCTTAAGGATAGACACTTTTCAATGATTTTCTTCTTTTTCTTCTCTTTTGTCTTTTTCTTTCTTTCTTTTCTTAAATTTATTTATTTTTATTTTTTTCAATTTTTTGTTTATTGCAGTAAAATTGGTTTATAAACATTGTATAAATTTCAGGTGTACATCATTATACTTCTGTTTCTGCATAGATTACATCATGTTCCCGACCCAAATACTAATTACAACCCATCACTACACACATGTGCCGAATTATTCCTTTCGCCCTCCTCCGTCCCCCCTTCCCCTCTGGTAACCACCAATCCAATCTCTGTCTCTATGTGTTTGTTTATTGTTGTTATTATCTACTACTTAATGAAGGAAATCATACATTATTTGACTTTCTCCCTCTGACTTATTTCACTTTGCATAATACCCTCAATGTCCATCCATGTTGTCACAATGGCTGGATATCATCGTTTCTTATGGCTGAGTAGTATTCCATTGTGTATATATACCACATCTTCTTTATCCATTCGTCCCTTGATGGGCACTTAGGTTGCTTCCAAGTCTTGGCTATTGTGAATAACGCTGCAATGAACACAGGGGTGCATGTACCTTTACAAATTGGTGTTTTCAAGTTCTTTGGATAAATACCCAACAGTGGAATAGCTGGATCATATGGTAGTTCTATCCTTGATTTTTTGAGGAATCTCCATACTGTTTTCCATAGTGGCTGCACCAGTTTGCACTCCCACCAGCAGTGTATGAGAGTTCCCTTCTCTCCACATCCTTTCCAACACTTGTTGTTTCCTGTCTTGTTAATTATAGCTATTCTGACGGGCGTAAGGTGATATCTCATTGTAGTTTTGATTTGCATTTCCCTAATAGTTAATGATTTTGAACATCTTTTCATGTGTCTGTTGGCCATCTGTATATCCTCTTTGGAGAAATCTCTGTTCAGGTCTTTTGCCCATTTTTTAATTGGGTTGTTATTTTTTTTGTTGTTGAGATGCATAAATTCTTTGTATATTTTGGAGATTAAGCCCTTATCAGATGTATGGTTTGCAAATATCTTCTCCCAATTGTTAGGTTGTCTTTTCATTTTCTTGATGGTTTCCTTTGCTGTGCAGAAGCTTTTTAGTTTGATGTAGTCCCATTTGTTTATTTTTTCTATTGTTTCTCTTGCCCGGTCAAACATGGTGCTTGAAAATATGTTGCTAAGACCAATGTCGAAGAGTGTACTGCCTATGTTTTCTTCTAGAAGTTTCATAGTTTCAGGTCTTACATTCAAGTCTTTAATCCATTTGGAGTTAATTTTTGTGTATGGTGTAAGGTAAGGGTCTACTTTCATTTTTTTGCATATAGCTATCCAGTTTTCCCAACACCATTTGTTGAAGAGACTTTCTTTTCTCCATTGTATGTTCTTGGCTCCTTTGTCCATAGATGTGTGGGTTTATTTCTGGGCTTTCAATTCTATTCCATTGATCTGTGTGTCTGTTTTTGTGCCAGTACCATGCTGTTTTGGTTACTATAGCTTTGTAGCATATTTTGAAATCAGGGTGTGTGATACCTCCAGCTTTGTTCTTTTTTCTCAGGATTCCTTTACCTATTCGGGGTCTTTTGTTGTTCCATATAAATTTTAGGATTCTTTGCTCTATTTCTGTGAAAAATGTTGTTGGAACTTTGAAAGGGATTGCATTGAATCTATAGATTGCTTTAGGAAGTATGGACATCTTAACTATGTCAATTCTTCCAATCGAAGAGCACGGAATATCTTTCCATTTCTTTGTGTCTTCTTCAATTTCTTTGAGCAATGTTTTATAGTTTTTGGTGTACAGCTATTTCACCTCTTTGGTTAAGTTTATTCCTAGGTATTTTATTCTTTTTGTTGCAATTCTAAATGGGATGGTATTCTTAATTTCTCTTTCTGCTACTTTGTTGTTAGTGTATAGAAAAAGTTTTCTGGTGGATTCTTTTGGGTTTACTATATATAAAATCATGTCATCTGCAAATAGTGACAGTTTCACTTCTTCCTTTCCAATTTGGATCCCTTTTCTTTCTTTCTCTTGCCTGATTGTTCCGGCTAGGACTTCCAGTACTGTGTTAAATAGGAGTGGTGAGAGTGGGCATCCTTGTCTGGTTCCTGCACTTGGAGGGATAGCTTTCAGTTTTTCACCATTGAGGATGATATTAGCTGAGGGTTTCTCATATATGGTCTTTATTATGTTGAGGTACTTTCCTTCTATACCCATTTTATTCAGAGTTTTTATCATAAATGGATGCTATGTCTTGTCAAATGCTTTCTCTGCATCTATTGAGATGATCATGTGATTTTTATTCTTCATTTCATTAATGTGGTGTATCACGTTGATTGATTGTGAATGTTACACCATCCCTGCATACCTGGAATAAATCCCACTTGATCATGGTGTATAATCTTTTTAACGTATTGTTGTATGCGATTTGCTAGTATTTTGTTGAGGATTTTTGCATCGATGTTCAGCAGTGATATTGGCCTTTAGTTTTCTTTTTTTGTGTTGTCCTTGTCTGGTTTTGGTATCAGGATAATGTCGGCTTCGTAGAATGAGTTAGGGAGCTTCCCCCCCTCCTCAATTTTTGGAAGAGTTTGAGAAGGATCGGTATTAAGTCTTCTTTGAATATTTGGTAGAATTCACCAGGGAAGCCATCTGGTCCTGGACTTTTATTTTTGGAGAGGTTTTTGATTACTGTTTCAATCTCCTTACTGGTGATTGGTCTATTCAAATTCTCTACTTCTTCTTGATCCAGTTTTGGAAGGTTGTATGATTCTAAGAATTTATCCATTTCTTCCAGATTGTCGAATTGGTTGGCATATAGCTTTTCATAGTATTCTCATAATCTTTTGTATTTCTGAGGTGTCTGTTGTAATTTCTCCTCTTTCATTTCTGATTTTACTTATTTGTGCCTTCTCTCTTTTTTTCTTAGTGAGTCTAGCTAAAGGTTTGTCAATTTTGTTGATCTTTTCAAAGAACCAGCTTTTGGTTTTATAAATTTTTTTCTATTGTTTTGTTGGTCTCTATTTCATTTATTTCTGCTCTGATTTTTATTATTTCCCTTCTTCTGCTGATTTTCGGCTTGGTTTGTTCTTCTTTTTCCAGTTCCTTTAGGTGCATTGTTAGCTTATTTATTTGAGATTTTTATTGTTTGTTGAGATAGGCCTGTATTGCTATAAACCTCCCTCTTATAACCGCTTTTGCTGTATCCCATAAATGCTGGCATGTCGTATTTTCATTTTCATTTGTTTCCAGGTATTTTTTGATTTCTTCTTTGATTTCTTCGTTGACCCAGTCATTGTTCAGTAGCATTTTGTTTAATCTCCACTTATGTGTGGCTTTTCTGATTTTCTTCCTATAGTTGATTTCTAGTTTCATACCGTTGTCGTCAGAAAAGATGCTTGGTATTATTTCAATCTTCTTAAATTTATGGAGACTTGTTTTGTGGGCTAATGTATGATCAATCCTGGAGAATGTTCCATGTGCATTTGAAAAGAACATGTATTCTTCGGTTTTTGGATGGAATGCTCTGTATATATCTACTAGGTCCATCTGTTCCAGTGTATCATTTAAGGCCAGTGTTTCCTTATTAATCTTCTGTTTGGATGATCTATCCGTTGGTGTAAGTGGAGTGTTAAAGTCCCCTACTATTATTGTGTTACTGTCTATTTCTGTTTTTATGTCTGTTAATAATTGCTTTATATATTTGGGTGCACCTACATTGGGTGCGTAGATATTTACAAGTGTTACATCCTCTTGTTGGATTGTTCCCTTGATCATTAGGTAATGCCCTTCTTTGTCTCTTTTTACAGTTTTTGTTTTAAAGTCTATTTTGTCTGATATGAGTACTGCTACCCCAGCTTTCTTTTCATTGCCATTTGCGTGGAGTATCTTTTTCCTCCCTTCACTTTCAGTTTGTGAGTGTCTTTAGGTCTGAAGTGTGTCTCTTGTATGCAGCATATATGTGGGTCTTGTTTTTTTATCCAGTCAGCCACCCTATGCCTTTTAATTGGAGCATTTAGTCCATTGACGTTTAAAGTAGCTATTGATAAGTATGTACTTACTGCCATTTTTTAAATTTTGTTTTTCTCAGTGTTTTAGTAGTCCTTCTCTGTTCCTATCTTCTTCTATACAGAATTGATGGTCACTTTAGTTTGACCTCTGTCTGAAAGCTCTACTCTTTAACTCCCCTCCTCCCTCCTTTTATGTTTTTGATATCATATCTAACCTCTTTTTTTGTGCATTTGTATCCATTACCCTCTTATTGTGGAAATAGATAATTTTTCCTATTTGTGGTATTCTCTTTTCCCCTTAAATCAGTCCCTTTAACATTTCTTGTAGCACTGGTTTCTTGGTGACAAACTCCTTTAATTTTTGCTTGTCTGGGAAATTTTTGATCTCTCCTTCCATTTTGAATGATAACCTTGCTGGGTAGAGTATTCCTGGCTGTAAGTTTTTTCCTTTTAGCACTTTAATTATATCATGCCACTCTCTTCTAGCCTGTAAGGTTTCTGCTGAGAAGTCAGCTGATAGCCTTATGGGGTTTCCTTTGTACGTAACTTGACTTTCTCTTGCAGCTTTTAGGATTCTCTCTTTATCTTTAATTCTAGACAATTTGATTATGATGTGTCTTGGTGTGGGCCCCTTTGGGTTTATCTTGTTTGGAGATCTCTGTGCTTCCTGTACCTGGATGTCTGTTTCCTTCCTTAAGTTAGGGAAGTTTTCATCTATTATTTCTTGAAATAGATTCTCTGCCCCCTTGTCTTGCTCTTCTCCTTCCGGGACACCTATAACACAGATGTTAGGTTGCTTGATGTTGTCCCAGAGGTCCCTTAGACTGTCCTCACTCTTTTTAATTCTTTTCTCTTTTACCTGTTCAGCTTGGGTAATTTCTTCTAGTCTTTTGTCCAGCTCACAGATCCGTTCTTCTGTATCCTCTACTCTGCTTTTGAGTCCCTCTCGTGAATTTTTCATTTCCAGTATTGTATTCTTCATTTCTGATTGTTTCTTTTTTATATCTTCCATTTCTTGGTTGACATTCTCACTGAGTTCATCTATTCTTCTCCCCAGATCAGTGAGCATCCTTAACACTCTTAGTTTGAACTCTCTGTCGGGTAGGTTGTTCATTTCTGTTTCACTTAGTTCCTTTTCTGGGGTTTTGTCCTGTTCCCTTACTTGGAATCTATTCCTTTGCCTCCTCATTTTGCCTCTTTCCCTGTGCTTGTGTCTACATATTAGGTAGGTCAGCTACGTCTCCTGCTCTTGGATAGGTGACCTTATGTAAGTGATGGCTTAGGAGGCCTGCCGTGTGCTTCCCTCAGTTCTCAATGTTCCAGGGGTGACCTCTATATGGGCTACGTTTGTCCTTCTGTTGTGGCCTGTTTTCTCTCCCTGTAGGTGCCCAGGTTGGCAGAGTTATGCTCCTGGCCAGCTGTTGTAATGCTCAGCTGCTTGTAGTTGTTGTGGGCCCTTCAGTCTCTTTATCAGGTGTGGGGAGCCCCAGAACAGTTGGCTGCAAGTTCTAATACCACATTTGTGTTGCAGTATTTCTTTTAAGTGAGTAGGCCCCCAGCGTGGCAGGTTGTTAGGCTCAGGGCCTTACAATTGCTATAAGCCTCCAGCTTTTAGGTCTCTTGTCAGCTCTCTGAGGATTGCATCTGGGTAGGGCTGGCCTTAGGCATGGGAGCACCCAATTGTTTCAGGCTTTGGAAGGTGGGGCAAATCCCGTATGTGGGTCTTTGAGAAGCACAAGTCTTCTGCAGCTGCCAAGCCCTGCCGCCCACAGGTCCACACACACAGTCAACACAGTCCTGTCCCATGTGCGTGCCCCAACCTCCTGAAGAAGACCCAGTCTCCATGGCGGGAGCCCCACACACTCTACCACCACCCCACACTCTCCACCCGCTCCTTGTGCATGCCCTGCCCCACTGAAGTTGGCTCAGTTGCCAGGCTGCAGAGAATCCAGTCACCAATCTATGCAGGCCCACACGTTGCCTGAGGGCTTGTTGTTGGGTGGGGCCAGACTCTAGGGTGGGCTGCCTGCCCTGGCTGAGCTGGATTAAATCGGTGCTCTAGCCGGTGGGGCAGACCCTGGGCTAGCAGGCCACAGGGAGAACTCCAATGGTGTCTGCGTCAGCACGCCCACACCAGGCCACAACAATGGCCGCCGCCAATCTCCCAGTCCCTGGAGAGGTCTCACCCCTCACCGAGATGCACTCAGGGCCTATTAGGTGAGTCTCTTTTCACCAAAGCACTGTGCACCTTTCTTTCTGGTGATTTTAGGTTGCTTTCTCAAACGGGTGAGTTTGCACATGGGCCCTTTAAGAGCCGGTTTTCATTTCTTTGTGAACCAGCTTTTCTGGGGGTTCTCCCCAATGTTTTAGTAGCAGGCAAAGTCAGATATTATGCCACTCGTCTCGATTATGCTGGGTCCACAAAATGCCCCCAGCGGGGGCGCTCCCTGGCTCCGGTCCCCGCGCCTCCAAGGAGGCTTTGTACCTTTGGGCTGCTGCCGGGCAGCCGTGACGCTGGCGGCTTGTGAAGGCAGCGTTTTTCCTCTCTGGAAGGGAGTCTCTGCCTCTTCCACCTCAGCCAGGATTGTCCATTGTTGCAGGAGTTCCTCTTATCCAGTTTTCAGTTCTGTCTCAGGGGCAATTTTTCCATGAGTAGCTGTAAATTGGCTGTGTCCGCGGGAGGAGGTGAGTTGAGTCTGCCTACGCCACCATCTTCACTTCCTCTCCTCGTAAATTTATTTTTAACAAAATAAGTTCAAATTATTTTGTCCAGATTGAATTCTAGATGTGAAATGAGTGGGTCAAAAATAATTGAAGATTTTTATGAATCCAAAAGATAATACTAACATGCTCCCACCAGTGGGATGGTGTTGCTGATTTTCTCTTGCTCTTATTGTCATTGGATATTGTCAATTGTGTAGATTTTTTTTCTAATCTAAAGGGCTTAAAATGATACCTCACATTGCTTTAAATGACATTGTTAATTATTAGACATATTTAACTTTTTTATGTGTCTTAAATAGCTGTATTTTCCTTTATATGTGTTATACACTCATGTCCTCTACTCATAATTCTATTTGTGATTTAGATTTTCTAATCACCTCTGTTTAAATGAAATTTATTGAACACCTACTCAATGAAGCTCATAGTAAGAATCTCTGTGAACATAAAAATGCCCATGATACAGTCCCTACCTCCAAGAATCCCATAAGTAGTGAGAAAAATATCTATGTAATCAGATGATTTCAAGAAAAGCTGGTAAATGTGCAATAAAAATGATGGTGCAGCATGCTATGGAAGCATAAGTGACAAGTAACTCAGAATCAGGAAATAATTTCTAGGAGAGATGATACCTGAACTGATTCTGAATTTGTGAGTGAGAAATTGAGAGGCAAGTAATACAGGGAAGGATATTCCAGGAAGAGGAAACCATAACACCAATGGTGAAAGACAAGAAATAGCATGAGGAAGGCAGGAAAATAAAAATAAACGCAGCATCACAGGAACATAGAGAGGCAGATGGGGGTTGGTGGAAGATGAAACTAAACAGACCACAGCAACGGGGGCCTCATATGCCATCAGTGTCAACCAGGGCTGAGTGACAAACAACAGAATACACTCTGGATTGTTTAAGCAGAAAAGAATTATTTCATTTGTATTATTATTAACTGATAGTCTGGGAGTGTTTTCAGGCAGTACTTTCTTTCCAGAATTCTCAGAAAATTTATATTTTCCAAATCACAAATCCTAAGAAAAATTAAGTCAGAAATCAGAAAAACATAAAAAGCTTTCAAAGTAAATTTTCTGAATGAGAAGCCCTCTAGAAGCTAAAGTATTAAATAAAGCACATCAGTATTATAACAGTAGTGTATTTGCCTAGAGAATCTGAATACATGAGGATATCAAGACAGGTGACTTGCCTTTCTTTTCTTCAGACTTTGATTCTACAACCCTGTGAGGGAGGACAAACACTCCCAGTCTTCTCTGGTGAGGAAAAATATGCATATTAAAATTTCTACTTGCTTTAATTAGTTTTCTATCAAATGTTATAAATCTGACATAAATTTTAAAATAATTTGATGATCAGTCATCCCAGAGAGTTTGCAGAAGCAGTTGGACTTAAGCTGTGAGAAAAATAACAAAAAATTAGACTCTGAGTGTCCAGGATGGCCTGTGGGTCAAACACAACATGTCTGACTCCAGAGGTCTTCTGCATTCCTGGAATTCCTAGAGGGTAAAAATCCTGTGGTCTGGTGTATGAGAATTAATAGGTTCTTATAGCCAATGTTGTCAGGGTGTGAATCTGATACAAAGTCTCGGCCTTTACTATGAGATTTAATCTGTGAATAACTGTGATGGAAGCTAGAGGTAATTAAATATGGTTCATGACTGTTTGAAATTCCTGCCACTAAAATTAAAAAGTGATTTTGGAAAAATTAAATCAATATACCTAAAATTCCACAAACATTTAACTCTTATTTGTCTATGTAAAATATATTTATGCACAACATCCTCTGACTGCACTGATCCATCAACATAAAATTCATCCAGGCAAATGGATTTCCTACAACGCGGCTCACTCCTGAACACACTCTCTCATTCATCTTGGGCTGTAAATTAGAAGTGTTCTTCAGATAGAGTAAAAATTAGAAAAGAAAGCAAAGGAAAATCAAATAATGTCACTTCCTGTCGGACATCCCCCAGTCCTCTGCTCCTCAGATCACTAAAGTCACAAGGGTAGTTAGTAACAGAAAGAGGACATGAATGCATGTCTACTCACTACAAATCAAGAGGTTGGATATTCTTCTGAGATTTGGAAAAGTATTGGAATTTCCTCAGGATATCTAAGAAATCTGGCTTCTTCTAAATGGGCAATGATATGACCCCCCCCCATCCAAACCAGCACTTGTCTACTATTATCTGGACCAGTATACTGGTTTTCAAACTCAGTTTTAATTTTGCAAAATTTTCTTTATGCTAAAGCAAACAAATAAACTGAAACAAAGAAAGGAGATAAAATAAGGATATTACAGTGATTGCATAGGCCCTGCCCTTAAGCCTCACTTACCCATTCTCTAAATAGTCCTAAATGCCTAGCATCCTTACAGTTCCACAGGAAAAATATTCTAAATATTGAACAAGAAAAGTATTTAATGGCTTAGGAGGATTTGGAGATTAATGTGAAACTTATCTCACAAGGCTCTCCACTGGAAAATGTGGGTGCTGTGTTTTAGGGTTTTTCTCTTTTGCTTTTTTCACAACAGAGAGCTTTATTAATTTTGAAAGATTTAATGAGGTGTTGCCTATGATATAATGTTATGTAAAAAAGTGAACATAAAAAGACATATAACACCCAATTCCAATGCTAGAATAAATACAGAATATGAAAGATACTGTTCAACATGTTCAAACGTGGCCATCTCCTAACGTTAGAGTAATAGATGATCTCTCTCTTTTCTTCCTCCTACTGTTTTGTATCTTGCCAATTCCCTATAATGAGCATGCAATAATTCTGACATCCTATATGTCATTATAAAAATTTTTAAATAATAAATGAAAGCGCAAAAAAAGTAAAAGTAAAAAAATTACAACATAATTTTCAAGTTTCAATAATGTTTAATGTATTTGCAATCCAATATCATTTCCATTCACTTGCTAAAGAATCTTTTGTTAAACAGATATTTTATTACCTCCTTCACCCCCTTGTTTCTGAGACTGTAGCTTAAAGGATACATCATGGGAGTCATCACACCATAGAATGTGGATATAAGTTTCTCAGTATTATCAAAGTCATCTGAATTGAGTCTCTTTAGACTCAGAATTCATGTACCTGAAGAGAACGGTTCCATAGAATACTATCACCACAGTCAGGTGGGCTGAGCAGGTGGAGAAGGCTTTGCTTCTCCCCTCAGAAGTATGGATCTTGAGGGTGCTGGAAATGACTAAAGAGTAAGAGATGACAATCGAGAGCAGTGGCATCAATGTGAACAGCGTCGTGGCCACAAGCATGATAAACTCATTGCCTGAGATGTCAGCACAAGCCATCTTCATGACAGCCAGAATTTCACAGCAGAAATGATTGATGATGTTCTTCCTGCAGAAGGTCAATTGTGACACAAATGCAGCTTGTACTGCACAGTTGACAACTCCTGCAAACCAGGACCCAGCTGCCACGGGCACATAGGAATTCTTACTCAGGTTGACAGACTATCTCAGAGGGTTGCAGTTAGCCACATACCGGTCAAAGGCCATCATGCCCAGGAGCACACACTCTGTTTTCCCCATGACAAGCCGAGGACAAGCCGAGGAATATCTGCACTGCACAGCCAGAGAAGATGTTCTTTCTTTCCAAGAGGATCTTCACCAGTGTAGAGGGAATGGAGGTGGTGGTGTACTAGATGTCTAAGCAAGGGAGGTTCTCCAGGAAGTACAGAGGGTTGTGCAAGTTCAAGATGCTGATTAAAATAAGGGTGCCATTGCCCAGAAGGATGACCACATACATTATTAAGACGAGCACAAAAAAGAATAGCTCAAGCCTTGGGTCACCAGAAATCCCCTTTGAAAAGAACGGTTTCTACCGGAAAGGTTTTGTTTTCCTATTCTGTTTTACTTCCTCTCTTTTACATGTAAGCATTCAAGAAATTAAAAACAAAATAATTATCATTTTCTAAATATGGTAAGTCCAAGTTCACCAATGCGCGTGTATAAAAATTTTCCATGAACCCAATGAGAAGGAGGGAAAAAGAAAATAGGGAAGGGGAAGAGGAGAAAAGCGAAAGGAGTGAAGAAATAAACAATACAGGAAGAGAAGTATGAGGGAGAAGCTATCATGTTGATCACTCTTTCTGGGCCAGCAACTTTGTGAGTTTTTTTTCACATATTACCTCATTTAAACACCCAAATTATTATCATTTTAAAGATAGGGAACTTAACTAAATTAAGCTAAGAGAGTTCAAGCCTGAAGTCATACAATTAACCTGTAGCAAAGGCTAGGCTCAAACTCAAGCCTGCTTGTGGTCCATAATTATCTGAGATTTTTTTATGAACTGTAAGAGCAACACTGAGTGCATTATATCAGAGATTTGGCTAGTTAACCTACAAAGGCAGCCTAGCTCCTACATCAGGAAGACTCAACAGTAACCCATTATATATCAAAACACCTCAAAGAAGTGTGCCAATCTGATGGGAGAATGGTCAGCAATAAACCCAGCCAGTGTTTATTGACTGCCTGATGGCCCAGAAACTGGGTGCAATTCATGTAAAGCCCGATAATCTGAAGTCTTCTCATTATAATGCTAATACCTTTTTTTTGCTGGGTTATAGAGTAATATTTTAACTTTATTTTAAAAATTATCATACAGTAAACATACAGTAAAATTGATTTTGTCTCTTTTAGAATACAGTCCTATGAATTTTAAAACATGTATAGCTTCATGCAATTATCACCATAATCAGGACATAGAACTCTTCTATCACCCTAAAAACCCCCTTGTGCTATCCCTTTCACCCACTCATAAATCCTGGCAAAGACTAATATGCTTTTTATCCCTGTAGTTTTACCTTTCCCAGAATGTTATGTAAATGGAATCATATGAGCCATTGGTGTCTGGCTTCTTTCACTTAGCGTAAAGCCTCTGAGATTCATCTAAGTCGCTATTGCTGAGTAGTATTCCATTGTACAGATGTTCTCCAGTTTGTTAATCTATTCACCTGTGGAATGACATTTGGATTCTTCTAGTTCCACCTCCTCAGAGGTTTGACTCTATAACTCGGCTTTTAATTCTGGTAAATGAACAGCCCTGTCATTCTTTAGTCTGTCTTGAGGTATCTTGAAAAGGTATGAATCTAAGCTATTTTGATCCTACTGGGAAATGGAGTCCTCTTCTCAGTAATCAACTATGATTCTCACTTGCACACCCCCATGTATTTCTTCCTCTGTAATCTTTCCTTCCTGGACATTTGCGTCACAAGTTCCTCTGTCCCACTAATTCTGGACAGCTTCTTGACAGGAAGGAAAAGTGTTTCCTTCTCTGGGTGCACGGTGCAAATGCTTCTCTCCCTTACCATGGGGGGGCCACAGAGTGTGTGCTTCTAGGCATGATGGCACTTCACTGCTACATGGCCATCTGCTACCCACTGAGATACCCTATCATCACAAGCAAAGGTACCCACGTGCCCATGGCAGCTGGATCCTGGGTTGCTGGGCTTGTGGACTCAGTGGTGCAGACATCTCTCAGAATGCAATTACCATGCTGTGCTAACAATGTCATTAACTACTTTGTCTGGGAAATTCTGGCTATCCTAAAACTGGCCTGTGCTGATATCTCAATCAATGTGATCAGTATGGCAGGGTCAAATCTGACCGTTCTGGTTATTCCATTGCTGGCAATTTCCATCTCTTACATTTTTATTGTTGCACTATTCTAAGGATCCCTTCCACTGAAGAAAAACGTAAGGCCTTCTCCACCTGCTCCGCCCACCTGACAGTGGTGATTATATTCTATGGAACCATCTTCTTCATGGACACAAAGCCCAAGTCTAAAAGCTCTGTTAGTACAGATAATCAAGACAAGGTTGAGGCCCTCATCTCACTCTTCTTTATGGAGTCGTGACCCCCATGCTCAATCCTCTCATCTGTAATCTGAGAAACAAGGATGTAAAGGCTGCTGTGAAGAACATGCTGGGTAGGAAAAACTTCTCTGAGGGAATATGAATACTGATTTACACCATGTGATTCAGTATTCAAAGCTCGTGTAGACACAAAATTCAAATAGAGAATATCACCCTGTGGAAACAAGTTTTTCATGTGTCATTCAAAATTATATGATAGAAATATTTTCGTTGCTGTTATTATTAGTTTTTGTTCTAACTGAAGAAATAAAACATGCTTGTGCTTTTATGAAATACTATTATGGAAATGTAAAAATTTGAAAATCTCTTAGGAAGTCCCAGCAAAACATAATCATTCTTAAAGGAGTAAGGTGTTCTAAAAAATACTTTGTAACCTGAAATAAGTACATTATTAGTTAATTATTCAAAGTGATTGTTAATCAGCACATGATATATTGTATATTCATTTTTAATTTGTTCATTATTTTTACTGTCTGAGTCCACCACACATATAAGCTCTCTGAGAGTAGGAACTTGTGTGTTTCTTACCCTACAACATCCCAAAGACCTAGATAGAGTGTGACACATAGTAGATGTTGAATAAATATTTTTGAATAAATAATTAAACTATAGCATGTATAAAATAGAAATGTATATCTGCCATATCTGAGGTAAAAAAAGATTATTCAAAAGAAATATTTTCTAGATAAACTAGATTGGAATTTTGTCATATGAACTCCCTTAATAAAGTGCTACCTGTTCTTTTCTGTGTGATGTGTATTATGAGGTAGAGGAACAGGTTTTATTTACTAGCTGCCATAACTTTTCTGGATTTGGCATATAATGAAACAAAGGTAACTGAAATGTACTCTAGTAATACACTCTAAGTTTTAACCTGATAAAATAGATAAAATAGAGACATGGTAGCAGAGAATTCCTCTTGGACTTTGAGATCAGGTTGTAATGAAGACTTCTTTCCTTCTCTCCATTGGACCATACAGCTCCTAATCAGTAGGAGAACTAGACAGAACTGGTAACTGACAAAAACTGCAATAAGAGGATAAGAAGTGGCAAAAGAGAAAGAGTCAAGTTGTTTAATGAACTGAGGAGCTACAGCGTTTGGGGCATTGGAGGATAAGACAAAGATGGCCCCAAAATGACATAATCTCTATTGTCTAAAGAGTGCAGCCATGTGGAGCAGTACCAACATAAGGAATGGAAGCCCCAAGGAATGGAGTTAGATATGGCAATAGAGGAAATCAGTCCTTTTTCCTAGCCCTTTGAGGAGTCTATGAGAGTTGAAATATAGAACACAAATCTAAAGTAAAAGACTATAGCTACTTCCAAATTGTAAAAGTAAGCCCATAATATCTTCCTTTCTTGTTAACAGGTAATTATGGTTTCTTCATAAGATTAAAGTTAATTCACGCATAACACTAAATAGTGCCTATAACATCCTAAACGTCCAATAATTGGCTGTTTTTTTTATTAAGAGTGTTGGGTGTACTTTAATAGGTTATAATGCTTTGAGTAGGCACAAGATTTCCATCCATATTTTATTTTATTTTTTTGCAGAGAAAGAGTCAACCTGAGCCAACATGTGTTACCGATCTCTCCCCCCACTTTTTTTTGCTCCCCAAAGTCCCAGTATACGGTTGTAAATGCTAGTTGTAACTCTTTCTAGTTCTTCTATGTGAGCTGCCACCACAGCAGGGCAACAGATAGACAGGTTGTGTGGTTCCATGATCGGGAAGCGAATCAGAGCTGCCAAAGTGGTGTGCGCGAAACTTTAACCACTAGGCCATCATGGTTGGCTCACATCCTTAATTTTTATGGAGTAATTTTGATGTTGTTAATTTATTGTCTCTCAGCTTCAAATCCATTTATTTTTTATGCTCTGCTTTACAAGTTAGGATTGGGACACTGAAAACTACATTTCTCCTTTGTTAGCAGGCTTCTGTTAAACTCTTCCAAAGGAGTTTCTAGAGAGAAAGTGGAAGGTTGGATGAAGACAAGGGACTTGAGCCTCCATATTTGCTTCTTGTCCTGTCAGCGTCACCCCAGCTATGGTTCCTCATAATGACAAGGCAGCTCCTTAGCTGCTTCCAGTATTGGTTTCAGTTTTTATTTCTTCTTTTCTGTAACCATGACCCAGAACGAGTTGCCTACCAGTGCCACATCCTCAGAGGTTTGAATCTGTCACTCGGCTTTTACTTCTGGTAAATGAACAGCCCCATCAAATCTTTACTCTGTCTTGAGGTATCTTTAAAAGCAATGAAATATGCAACTCTCTGCTTGAGAAATGTAGTGAATCAGATAGAGCACAAGCAATACTTTTTGTCAGACCATCATTTCCATACACAACTAAATAATAGAAGGTCCTGGGCAAGACATTTGTGTTTCTTCTGCAGTTGCTTTCTTGTGTCCAAAATGCAGATTGCGAAAATTTCTTTAGCATATTCGGAACTGACATAATAATCATGTGATCATATGAAAGGAAAACATTGGGAAGTTTACAAAACCCTGAAATACATGAGAGAAGGGATAAACTTAGGACCTTGAGAGAAAGAAATACATAAGTATGTAAATACGTAGGTATAACTCTTTTCTTTCACCAAGGCATACCTAGCACTCACCTAGGTTCTATGCCTGGCACACCACATGCTATTTCTATAAATTTATTGAATTAATGCATAAATAAGTAAATAAATGGATGAAAAGTATCTTCAGGAGGCTACATATAGTTTCCAAAATGATTTATCAAGATCATATTTTGGACCCTCATGAGAACTCTTCAAGGAGCTCATATTTTCCCAAATTTTACACAACAGAAAATCTAGTTCCAGAAATGTAGAAATATCCAAAGTCACAACCTGGATGTGCTAAGTCTTTGATTTGAATAAAACAATTAACAATCTTAACAACCTAACAATATGGAATACACATTCTTCCCAATCACATATGGAACGTGTACAAACATTGATATTTTGTTAGGCTTAAAGAAAAAATCAGCAAGTTTCAAAGAAATGATATTAAACCATCCATATTCTCTCAATTAAATTAACAGCAATTAATTAAACAGCTCCATAACCTGAGATAATTAAAACATACTTATAAATGACTAATAACTAGTGGTGCTATTCAAAATATTTAACAACTTCTGTGGCAAGTGCTCCAATAAATCAGAAAGAACGCCTGCCATAAACAAGCAACGTGGCCATAGTAACATATGCCAGTTAAATTTCAGCTTTGCTTATAGATCAGAGAAAAAATTACATCCCCAAAATAAGTCCTGAGCTTGTACTCAATGGCACAGCTGTACTGGTTGTTTGTAGTTAGTGTTCTTTCTGATTGGTTGTTAGCTGTGCCACAGTCTTGGTAAAATTTTAAATAGCAACCCTGCTAAGAAATGAAATATAATTGAATATTGCAAATTAAAGTTTACTGGATACAGAACAAAAAATTCTTTGTGGGTAAATTTCACACTTAAATTCTATGGGAAACTTGGCTTCATAAGGAAGAGAAAAGGAAGGAAACAAAAAGAAAAGGAAGATAAGGATAAGGAACTATCTAGAGAATTTGAATGCAAAGCCAATATGCCAGGCATTGTGCTACATCTAATCATTTCTTACAAGATCTTCACAATAATCTTAAAAGGTATATCTCCCTGCTCTTAGTTTAGAAATGAAGAGACTAAGATGCAGAGAAGTTAAGATCATGCAGGTTCTGAGAAATCTAGTTTTGAAACCATAGTTTTTTCTACACAGACAATATTTCTTCTACTGCCTCCTCTACAGGAGGGAAATATCCTGAAGTCCAGTTCCATCTGAATCAGGAAAATTAATCCAAAAATATTAGAGGGCAAGAAAGTTAAGATATCCCAACTGGATTTAACCTCAGAATTTCTCCAGAGCTG
Source organism: Ceratotherium simum simum (assembly GCF_057802395.1). Classification (NCBI taxonomy): domain Eukaryota; kingdom Metazoa; phylum Chordata; class Mammalia; order Perissodactyla; family Rhinocerotidae; genus Ceratotherium; species Ceratotherium simum. Next base: position 30,130,824 of record NC_141928.1, on the reverse strand, counting down.
TTAACTGGACATATAGGTGAATTCAGGGGACTATGATGATCAAGTCCTCAATGATTGCGGCAAAGTCCATGAGCTAAGAGTGGATAGTACTTTGACTTTGTCTTGAGCCCAGTGTTGCATCATCCTCCTGAGAAACTCATTGATATCCCTATACTTGCAGGTTACAGACACTAATCACCAGGAACCAAGTGCTTTAACCAACTAGAAAATTGCTTAATAAATCTAGTGTTATGGGTTTTTAATGTGAGGCACTTTAAGGAAGATGAATTTTTAGGGTGCAAGAATTTTTTATTTATCAACGGGGCATGAAATATTACTGGTTAGGAGACTGGATGTAAAGTGAAATTGTTGAGATTAAGATCACATCTCAACATCTACTTTACTAATATAGCCTATGCAAGTAATTTAATTTCTCTGAACCTCAGTGTCCCACTTGTTGTGAGTATTAAATATATCAGTTCATTCATTCACATTCTACAGCAGTTCTCTCACTCTAGAGAAAGGGTCTTACTTTGAAAACCAAGGAGCCAGAGGAGTAGAGAGAATTCAGTTATAACCAGATTTGCTTGTGGTGATGGTGGATTGCCATGTTAATGGCATCTAGGCAGTATATGAAGATGCAAATTTAAACACTAATGATCCCATTTGATGCTGTGGATAGCGTGATTTTTGATGCAAATACTATAGGTAATCTCTTTCCAGTATATGAGAAAAGCAGAGAAACCATTACTAACTGCACCTCACTTTTTAGGGAAGAAAGAAATAGAACCACTAAAAGGGGAGGCAAGTAGGCACCCAAGAGGTAGAAAGAGAGGCATGTCTGTGTAGAGTCACCAAGAACACAAAAGGGAGGGCCTCAAGAAGCCTAAAAGGGAATATCCTAACTCTAAGAAAGGAAATTGGAGATAGGGACCTTGGCAATATCAGAGATATTAATGTGGAGAAGAGGGCCAATGATCCAGTTGGTTCATGAACGGCTCCTCTAGGGCAGGCTGGAGAGGCACCAGTGTAGACAAAGTAGACAGAGGATCAGTAGGACCCTAAACAAAGATAAAAGAGCAATAATTTTACTAACCGCAGATGGGAAATTCTTATGACTGTCTCTGAACAACACCCATGAGGTTTCCAGAGAAATGGGAAAAGGAAGGAAGAGCCTCCTTGCCTGTTACAGATTAATCAAAAATGAAGCAACCACTTCAGTGACCAATGTCTTCTGTAGCTCAGGGAAGGGGACACACTAAACATCACTTACGTTGATGATAAATTTATTCTTCATAAAAACCTGAAGATAGACATGATTTTATACAAAAAGGATTGTGGACCCAAAAAAGTTGTACAAATTGCCCTAGGTCACACAGCTAGGAAGTGGCACACTGGGGATTGGAGCGCCAAACAGACTCCAAAATCCATACACTTCCTGTCACCTCATCATATATCTCAGTCTTTTTGGTGGCTAAAAGACTTTCCTATCCATCTCTTTAGCAAATAGACAAAGGACAATTTTCAGCCCTATATGACCTCTAGCCATGAAAACACAGTGGTTCCAAAGAGGCCAGTTGACCTAGGAAGACACTATTTCTTTTCTACTTGCTGTCTCATAGCCTGGTAATCTCCTGGAAGATAAAACACAGTCTGACATTTACACCTGAGCAGCGAATGACATCTCAGTGGACATCACTAAAAGTTGACTGATCCACTTCTCTCTGACATTAAAGTCCAAATAGATTACATAGGGATGGGATCCCATGTGCCTTCAACAGACTAAAGTCAAGCTTGTTAAAGTAAACTTGTAACTTTTTAACAAAAGCACTTTTCCATCCACATGTTTTCTGGAAGGAATCTGGAGCCGTCCCTAGCAGATTCATTTCTCCTCCTTAGTTAAAACTGAACCGGAAAGAAAAGAGTATATGACATCATCAAGTGGAAAATTCTAAAAGTGGAATCATTTTATTCTGTGAAAAGAAAGCACTTCTCCATGCACTGCCATCACTCCGTCATGCATAAAATGCAACTGGACAGGGTAAAGAAGACATTCTAATGGAAGCATTGAGTAGAGAGTCAGAGGTAATAAACTGGTGGGAAAGGGAATATTACAGCAGAAGCATGTTCTTCAGTCACATAGAATTAAAGAGATTTGCCACAGTCCTCACCCCTTCATATTGCTTTACTCAGCTTGTTGTACTCAAGTACAGTCACTGCAGAGCACTGAAGATTTTTGAGTTCGTGACTCCCAGAGACACGAAATCATGCAGATAGTCCATTTTCACCCTGGGAAATTAATTGAGGGTCCATGTAATTCATGTTGTGATTTCAAAAAATCATTACAGTTGTTTGGAAATAGAATGATCTAATTGTTGAATTGGAGAATTTTTTTTTTCTCCATGTAAATCCAGGACAACCACGGGTCCAGACAGTATAAAAAGAATCCTTAGTTGGATCATCCTATGTAGAGCAGGATTCAATAAGTATCAAGATTTGTTTTCTAACTTTGAATTTACATAATCTACAATGATATTTAAATATGACGCAGTGCTTAACTCAGAGCCAATAAGATGAAAAATGGAAATTAAAAGAATGATAAATAAATAATCGTAATAATCAGCACATCTTTGTAATGGGACTGTTCATCGTGTTGATGCAGAATCACTGTAGAATAGTCATGAACACTCCGAAAGAGCAACCGGTTCTTTTAGGGGTCTTTTGGGGGATACAGATGAACAAACTATTTGTTGACCTGCATCTAGATATGTGAGCATCTATTACAGAAAATTTAATATGTGGATGCCTAAGGTTACCAACAGTGGCTATATGCTTAGATATTCATGAGATGATCCATTGAGAGTATATGTGTACTGACTATTACACAAATGTGAGTGAGGACACTAGAGTTGATCAAACCACTTGGTCTTTTCCTGGGGATTTTTCATGATTGCTCAAATTTGCAATATTGTAAAAATTGGTAATATTAGAGAACTCATATTTGAAAGTCTCAAATAAACATGTCATTTTTAACTTTGTCTAGCACTCATCACAACTAAAAATTTATCAGCATCTGTCCCTTTGGTATCTGGTAGCATTGGACAGAGGCATCTGCAGTGAGAAGGGAATTGGGCCATGCTGACCTGCCAGCTCCTCTATTCCTGCCGTACCCTGCTCTTCACCCACCTCCACTCCACACAAAGCTCCAGGAAAAGTAAAATGTGCGACCTTAGCCCTGGCTGCAAATGAAACACCCAAAGATGAGCGTGGGAATGCTAGCCCTGACCCTTGAAGGTATGAGCTCTGCTTCTTGCAAATACTCTCCAGTTTGTTTTTTAGGAACCTGTGCTGCACATGGAAGTAGAGAACATGTAGTCAAACTTCAGCATCTTCTCTCATCTTAAGACAAACTTTACTGTCTAGAAGATAGTCCTCACAAGATATCAAGTTGTGACCATTTCCCAGTTTAGTATGAATGTGAAACTGGGCCTTGACAGGGTATGCTATACAAAAAAATATTTGACAAATAAGGCATAGGCAAGATCAAATAGAATAGAATAGATACCCAGCTGGAATGACATATTAGGCTATAAGCAGAGTAGTGGTTTGATCTGTATCACATTTTAAGAAGATTCACCATGCTGCTCTCTGGAGAATATACTGAAGGATGGCAAGATTGAAGCTGAGAGACCAGTTAGGAAGCTAGTGCAGAAATGCAGTCTTTCCTGGACTTGTCAGAGCTGTGCATTACTCATCTTTGTTCTCCCATGGCTTTTTTTGGTCTGCCAATGTGCAATTGAGTTAAAATGACTTGAATACACTTATGAGGAAAAAGACCCTCTCTAACTTAGATGGAATTATCTTAAATGATTTGCCAAGACTTCATGTAATCAAATTTGATGTCATAAAATTTTGTCTCTTACAAACAATTCATATTTTCCCCAGCTCATTAAGGAATAGATTCCATTCCTTGGTGGGAGTGATTCATTATGATACTATTTGTATTGATTTTTATAGCTTCATTTGAAGCAGAATGATTGCATGTCTGTTTTATTTACCAAAACCAAGTGGAAGTGATTATTTGTAGCGTCAACAGCAGGCAACCTAGACTAAGATTCACTTATTCATAATCAAATATAATAATGCTGTCTTTTAAGGTGCCTATTAAATACCAAGAACCAAGATAAGTACTCTTTATCACATAACATCCCTACAAGGTGGCGATAATACTGATTTTACAGCTTAAATAGGTTAGTCAGGCTCACAAGCTACAAGTCAGGAAACTGGGATCCTAACACAGGTGCATCCAACTCCAAAGCCATACTTTTTCATATATTCATATTTCATATATTCATATATTTGAAATCACCAATATAATTAGAGTTGCAAGCACTTTTATTGAGTACCTACTCCGCATCCATAACTATATTAAATTCTTCATACTCATTGCCTCATTAATTCTCAGACTAACAACATCGGGTAGGAATTTTTATTTCCTCATTTTACAGACATGGAACCTGAGTGTTAGAGAGGTGCAGTGATTTCACTGAGGTCACAGACGTAGTGTTTGACAAAGCTGGGCTGTCTAATTCCAGAATCCAATGTTCTCAACCATCTCACCCTTCTGCCTCCTAACTGACAGAGAATGCTTTGCTCCTGTGGATTCAGGAAAAATCAGTAACTAGAAACATAATGCAAAAGAGAGATCCTATAATATAACGCTTCTCATGTTTATCTTTAAAATTTTTTAACCTATACTTTTCTATCAACTATGTCCAAGTTCACCTCCATGTTGGCCATAATTCCTGGCCCATAACAAGTGCTCAATGAATAGTTGGTGAATGAATATCATATCTTGGAAAAATTAGTTAATATTTTTCAAATATCAGTCTGTTCCATGTCTTAAGCATATAATGACATAGTTATCATACAGATTAAACAAAAAAAATCAAGTCATAGAAAAAAATTTCATTCATATTTTTTTCAGGAATCATATGAAAATCTTACCTCAATGAAAATTTAAAAAGCATGTCAAAAATGAGAAAGAAGGGGCCGGCCCGGTGGCGCAAGCAGTTAAGTGTGCATACTCCACTGCAGCAGCCCGGGGTTCGCCGGTTCGGATCCCGGGCGTGCACTGACGCACTGCTCGTTAAGCCATGCTGTGGCGGTGTCCCGTATAAAGTGGAGGAAGATGGGCATGGATGTTAGCCCAGGGCCAGTCTTCCTTAGCAAAAAAGAGGAGAATTGGCATCAGATGTTAGCTCAGGGCTTATCTTCCTCACCAAAAAAAAAAAAGAGAGAGAGAGAGAAAGAAAACCACAAGTCGGAAAAGTTTTGCAGAAAATTTGAAGGTCAAGGTGTTAATCTATTAAGAGTTCATAGAAATTAAGAGGAAAACTATCAAACTACCAAGAGACAGTTAAGCAAAGGATGTGGATGGACAACAAAAGAGAAAATAAAAGTAATAAATAACGATAGAGGAAATTTTCAGTCTAACTAGCAATCATAGAAATGAAAAACTAAAACAAAGTAATAGTTTTGGGGGTTTTTGTTGTTTGTTTTTTTTGTATTTTGTATATAGGTCGCTGCCAAGTCATGGCCTGATGAATGGTGTAGGTCCGCGCCCAGGATCAAACAAGCAACCCCGGGCCACTGAAGCGGACTGCACCTAACTTAACCACTATGCCACTGGGCTGGCCCTGAAATAAAGTAATGATTTATGCAAAAATGAAAGAATACACACGTCAAGTTCTAGAAAATATACCAAAAAATTGTTTGTGCAAATACTTCAGTAGCAGTGTAAATTTTGTTAATTTTTGAAAGATATTTTTACATGTGTACAAAGAACTTACCATTCACATCCTTTCATTCTATGGTCCTCCTAGATATTTACATTAAGTTATTTGCAGTACAAGGAAAAGCAGATTAGGTAGCCTGATGCATAGATATCAATGGTCATTATATCAAAATCTCAAAAAATTAGAAATGAATCAAATTATCCAATAATATTAAAATTGTAGGCTAGATTATATTAACTCCACTTAATAAAACAGTCTTTAAATATTAAAAGGGAATATTACCAAAACTATGAAAAATCACAGAAAATTATTGGTATAAAGTGGCAAATACTAATTAAAATTTATCTGCACTACATTTATATCAGTATAAAGAAAAATTGTGTGTGGTGTAGAATTAACAAAAATATGAAAGATAAGAGTTTAAAGAGGTGGAATGATTTATTTCAGATTCTATTAGGATAGGTCTAGTATTATTTGTGGAATAAAAGGAAAACAAATGCTTGGGGAAAGTTCAACATTCCGAGAACTTTTGGATCTACTTTGATTCCAGCCCCAACTTATGTTGAGGCCATCTAATACAGACATATTCAATGAATACTCCAAGAAATGTATGTCTGGGGGAGGTTTTCTTTAAGTCAGGATAATTGTGTCTTTGGAATGTGCAGAAGTCAGGGACTTTATCTCTAGAGAATCCTAAGTCTCTGACTCACAACCCTCGAGACTGAAGATGTTTGTAAAAATGAGTGCGAAGTTGACTTCCAAAAAAAGTCTCTCTGGAGTAAACGTCAACTTTAGGAAAAATCATGGGAAACTAGAGTTGCATCATTGATAATTATTTTTAATACATTTTGTTTTCTTGACACCCTCTTAAGAAGATTCATGTACAGACAAATTCTCTGATTGTGGCTTTTCTTTCTCATTTTTCTTTTTAGGAAGGGGGAACAACCATCTTTCAAATTGAGAATCTTCTGGTCTCATCTGAAAAATGCAAATGAAATTCAACTTCCTAGGAATTTGTCTATTACTTAATAGAATGGAATGGTGGAGATGATTTTAAAAACAAATCAGGAGGTAAGAGAAAGAGAGAAGTTTTTATTAAAATTATTTCAAAAGAAAATCATCATATCAATAAATATAAAGATTTTTGAGTTGAGGTGATCATTGCTGGTGGGATTTTCAAAAAAAATATGTATATCAAGAAAAAAATACAAAACCCCAGGCATCATCGCCAAGACAAGGATATTCTTGAAATATTTTTTTAATTCTAAATAGTCCATGAAAAAGACTAGTAAGGAAAGTTGTTTGCAATGCAACAGACCCTTATAAATGATAGGCTAATGGCTACTGTACTTAAGTATCTGGTTCACTAAACTTTTAAGTAAAAATTATCTGGAGAAAGAGCTCATGGTGATTTATACATTATTGACACATAAACTGTGCACAATAAGTGTTTGAGGAAACATGTAATTAAAGGTGGTTAGGGTAAAAATCGGAATAGAAACAAAAAATATGTAACAGTGAGCAGAAGTAATTATAACTGAGTGTTAGTCTGAGTCCCAGGCAGCCAGGGCAAAGGAAAAAATATTCTCATTTATATACTAAATCAAATAACACTGTCCTAGACCTTTATTCTCCACACCACACCCAAAAGGATTTGAGGCATATGTTTCATTTGAATTCATTATTGTGGATACCATCTTCATAAGTGGAAGACAATTAATGTCTTCAATTTTCTCAAAAGAGGTAAATATATATATATATATATATATATATATATATATATATATATATATATATACACACACACATACATTTTTTTGGTGAGGAAGATTAGCCCTGCGCTAATTTCTGTTGCCAATCCTTCTCTTTTTTATGAGGAAGACTGGCCCTGGGCTAACATCTGTGCCTATCTTCCTCTACTTTATATGTGGGACGCCTGCCACAGCATGGCATGATAAGCAGTGCATACGTCCGCACCGGGGATCCGAACCTGCAAACCCTGGGCTGCTGAAGCAGAGCACGCGAACTTAACCACTACACCACCAGGCCCGCCCCAGAAGAGGTAAATATATTTTTACGTGTATATTTATCATATGCATCCTTGATGAAACTTAAGTGCATCATATTAAATTGTGGCATTATAAATAACTAAACGTATTATAGTGGTAAAAATAGGGGTTTAGGGATCATAAAGATAAGGTTTTAAATCATAGTTCTGGTATTTACCAACTATAAGATATGGAAAATTGTACTTCACCTTTGAAATCTCAAATTAACTTACCTAAAGGTAAAAATTTCTTAATAATATTTGGGTTATTTTGAAGATTAAATGACAAAAATTTTATGAAGTGCCTTATACATACTAGGATACCAGGACCACACATGTTGTCAGTTACTCTTCTCTTAGTGAGCTAAAATAATATATCTTTCCTCGTGGTATATTAACTGAAGATTAGAGTTCATAAAAATCTATCTATTGAGATTTCACAAGTCCATTAATCTTTGCACAATATCAATTGTCTTAATTGATATTTTAGAAGAATTGGAGAGGGTAACAGGATTATTTTCTCTATTGAGAATTTAGAGTACCATGCTTTGTGTTTTTCATTGAAAAACTTAGTACTTTAAATATTACATCTTAAAGTAGCTAAATTAATGAAGAATCACAAAACAAAAAACTTACAGGAATTTAGAGAGCTTAACTTCTGGCTTGGATAAAAAGTCACCAAGTTTCCTTAGGTCTATTACAACATGAAATCAGTGCCCCGATGAAGTCCCAGAGTATTGAACCACAGAGTGGTTGTTTCTTACAAAAGACCAAGGGTTGGAAGACACGAATTAGAGGATGTCTAGTGTCCAGGCCAGTTCAATGCCTTTACAAATAGGAATTTCATCTTCTAGTGACAATTGTGTAGTAGGAATCAGTGGTATGCAATCTATTTTGAGATCATACAATTAAGTCAAGATGTCAAGTTCTTTGCCTTGGTGTACCTCCTAAAAACAATAAACACTATGATCTGGAAGATTATGAATGTTCTAGGTTCACCAGAAATGGTATTTCCCATGGTCAGGGCACACCAGTATAACTCAGCCTGAACGTGTAGTCTCTACACACTTAAGACAACCCCTGTACTATTTAAAGTGATTTAACACTTTTTACTCTGAGTTAATCTTCCTAACATAATTGGACACCTGCTTCAGGGCTTTTCTCCTTTTTTAATATATTTTTCCCTTATGCATATTTATTTTAGAATTTGAGTAATTCAGAAAAGTAAAAAAACTCCATCTCTAAGATAATCATTAATGTTCTAGATATTTCTTTCTGTTCTTTCTGTTCTGTCTAGATTTTCCTGTTTAGGTTTTGGTTTTGGTTTTGCAAACAATGCTGTAACTGTTGTTCTGTTTCTGTTTTCACTTAATCATTTTAACATAATTTAAACATCATTTTTGTGTTAACACAAATTTCTCGCAAATGCCATATTAATAGGTGCATAATGGCCCATCAAATGAGTGTACTGTGATTATTTAACAATTTCCCTAGAATTAGCCAAGAATGAAAAACTGTTTTAAAAGATAATATCCAATAATGGCAAAGATCTAGAAAAAATGGAATTATCCAATATACATATACCGTGGAAAGTGATTTATTAGAAAGTATCATGAACCTGAAAAATCTTCATTCCCTTGTTCCCAGATTTTTGGAATCAATTTTAGGGAAGTAAAGTTGTACGGAGAAGAAATTCCAGGCAGAATACTCTTTAGCAGAGTGTTTGTTGATTGATGCTTAAAAGTTACACCAGCATTGCAAGAGTAATGAAAATAATTTCCTCTATACTGTCCATTATCTTTTTTTCCCTCCTTTGAAAGTATTAAAGTGGATTAGTGGTTTCTCTTATAAGTGTTTACAAGTGAAATGTTTTTTTGCAGCAACTGTCTTGGCCTGTTAGGGTACCAAATGCACATAATAATTATTTTCTGCAAGTAATTCCCAAATAGGAATCAACTTTTAGGAGATTCCTAGAAAAGGAAAGAGAGGGCATTTGACCTGATTCACATCATCCATGCAAAACCTGCAGTACAGACCCTAGACCACTGATGCTCCTGCAAATCTTCTATCATAATTTTATTCCCAGATTGAGTAGGTTGATATATGCCCCTACAGTCAATCAAATTCCAAACTTAACACCAAATAGAAGTGTATCCTGCCCTACGCAACCCTTCCTACCCTCTTTGGAATGTATGCCTATGAATTAGGGTGCAGCTTAAAATGGATGAGAATCTTCCTTTCCATAGCCAACGGATATATTAACATTCCATTATGCTGATTAAATTGTCTCACCATTGTAAACTGGAGTTTTCATAGAAAGCAGCATAACCTGTTGGCAAATGACTATCATAGAGAGAAATGGCAAATCCTATACCAGAAACACAGCTATAGTTTGAAAACACTAAGTAGAAACTCATCCATTGGATTAATTATTTTTTCCTCTGGGAATATTTTTAAAGCTAGCTAGAATACCTTGAGGATGAAGAGGTGTTTTCTAAATTATATTCTTTGACTTATTTACTATAAAGAAGAATATCACCTACTAATATTTACTCTTCAAATATTTTCAAAATACAGTCATTTCCTTCATGCTCTTTGGTGCACAACTCAGATGCCTGAGTTGACCTCAAATTTCCTTTTTGGAAAATATTGAGTCTACTTGGAAATTCAACAATTAGAAGAGGAATAACTTTCATATGGACAGAAATAAAAGGCAGGCTCTTCTGTATGCAATTTGGTTGCTCATATGTCTAAAAATCTAAAAAACACAAAACTGATTGCAATACATTTAGAAAGAAATCTCACCTCCAAGTGACACCAGAATGTTCAGTTTTGCATTGTCTACTATTCAATTACAATCCTACACACCACTGAAGCACCAATAGCACTCTCCAGTGGTGTTGAGGAGAGATGGTCTAAAAGGTCTTGCTACTCATGTGTATTCTATAGACAAACAGCATCAGCAGCCCTGGGAACACAGTAATAAATGCAGATCTTACAACCCACCTCAGACCCACTGATTCAGAATATTTTACAAAGATTCCCCATGTGATTCATCTGTATACTAAAATTTGGACGCACCCCACAAGACAGCTGGTTCTCCTTCTGAGTGACACATTAGAATCACCTGGAGGGCATTATTTTAAAAAGATGCCTGATTCCCACTCCTTAGACATCATGCATAATTCTGGGAGAGCAGTTAGGTGTAGTTTAAAAAAAAGGGATTAAATGTCAGAAAATGCACATTTGAATAGTAGCTCAATTTATATTTATATTTTACATCTATGAAATTCATTTTCCTCAGAGAATTATAGAGATTACACAATGAGTAATATGTGTGAACATATTTATAAATTATAAAACCATAAACCAATGGTATTGTTAATGATTGGCATGGTATCAAATCAAATGGATTTTTAAAAACAGATTAAGGACACTCTCTACAACATAATGATATTCAAAGTGGGGCCTGTGCGTCAACTGAATTGGAATTAACAGATGCTTGTTAAAAATGCAAATAGTTCTTCCCTGCCTTGGAACTTGTGCATCACAATCTCTGGAAATGGAATACAGAAGCCTGTATTTTAGTAAACTACCAAGGTAATTATTATCTGTCTTCAATCCCCTGCCTCAATAGCTACAAGAGGAATCCGAACAGCTAAATTCACAGCTGTGACCACCACCCCAGGTAGGGCTGACATACTTGTTGCCCCTCCTACTCCAGGGATCTCTTTCTTCATGTGATAATACTGTACAGACTCCTTAAATTCACATGCAGTTTACTCTTCTGAATTACTCCAGGTAGTGGAAATTACTCCAAAGTAAATGGAAAGGACCAATTGGACTGAGATTGAGTTCATTCTGCAGGGACTTGCTGAGTACCCAAGAGCTGAAAAACTCCTTTTTGTGATGTTCTTGGTGACATACCTGGTGATCCTCCTGGGGAACAGCACCTTGATCATCCTAACTCTCCTGGATCCCCGCCTCCACACACCCATGTACTTCTTCCTTGGTAATCTTTCCTTCCTAGACATTTGTTACACATCCTCCTTTATTCCCTCAACAATGATACACTTCCTATCCAAGAAAAAAACCATCTCCTTCACTAGATGTGTTGTTCAGATGTCTGTCTCCTTCACGATGGCGTGCACAGAGTGTGTGCTCCTAGCAGTGATGGCATATGACCGTTACGTGGCCATCTGCAAGCCTCTGAGATACCCCATCATCATGAGCAAGGCACTTTGTATTCAGATGGTGGCTATCTCTTGGGGATTGGGTTTTCTCAATTCATTGACACAAACTATTCTCGCAATATGGTTACCCTTCTGTGGAAAAAATGTCATTAATCATTTTGTTTGTGAAATATTGGCCTTAGTCAAGCTGGCTTGCACAGATATTTCCTTGAATGAGATTACTATAATGTTGGGCAATGTAATATATTTGTTTACCCCATTACTGTTGATTTGTATCTCCTATATTTTCATCCTTTCTACTGTATTAAGAATCAATTCAGCAGAAGGAAGAAAAAAAGGCTTTTCCACCTGCTCAGCCCACGTAACAGTGGTGACTGTGTTTTATGGGACAATCCTCATCATGTATATGAAGCCAAAGTCCAAAGACTCTGCTTCTGACAAACTGATTGCCCTGTTCTATGGAGTAGTGACACCCATGCTCAATCCTATCATCTATAGCCTAAGGAATACAGAGGTGCATGGAGCTATGAGAAAATTGATAAGTAGATACTGGTTCTGGAGGAAAGGATGAGAAACTTCGTCTTTGAGTTCATGTGCAATATAAGTTCATGTATTGGAGGAAAAGGTTTTTACCATAAAGAGAAGAAAAGAAATAAAAGTAATATGTAGAATCACAGAACTCAAGATTTGGAAAGAAATTTCAAGATGATAATCTAACTTTATCTTTTTATGAAAATGACTCCTATAAAAATGTATGGAGAGCTGGTCTGAGAAGCAAGAGTAAACTTTTAGAAACAAGAAACAAATTGAAATTAAACTTTTCCAACAAAATCCAGTATACATGGTTAACTAGTATTTTTCATTCCCCTTTTTTGAGAGAATTATTTGAGTCCATGTTTTTCTGGTTGTTTGTTTATTATTGAATTGTTTTTTTTACCCGGGGACTTGATCTGGCCCTAAGCTAATTTTTCAGGTACATATTTCCTCTTCTTTTTCCCCTCTCCAATCTTCCTCCACCCCCTTTGCACATGCTGCGCTCCATTCACTATGTAGTTATCCAATTACATCATGTTCTTTCACACCTAAGGACAATAGCATATGCCACTTCCTCCCCATCATCACATTTCTCCTTCTATGGTGACATCCTAGCAAACTCATTGAAGACAATTCAAGTGTTATTTCTTCTGAAAATCCTTCTAAAATTTACCCAGAGTTAGTTATTCCTTCCCCTAAGCTGCCTTGAACTTGATCTTCATTATAGCAATTTTCCTGTCATACTATAATCATTTGTTAGCTTCTGAAATCTCCCAATGGCAGAACTAACTGTTCTCTGTAGGAAGCGCAATGTCAAATTAATTAAAATAATGGCAATAGTTAACTGTTAAATTAATTAAGAAATGAAACCTTTAAAAGGATAGTGAGATATAGTCCAAGTACTTGACATAATACAGGGAGATAAGTGAACATTAAGTTATGTATTATTTCACATACCCAATGACAAATCAAAAAGCTTTTGTAAACCATCAGCTGGTTTTAAATGTATGGAAAATAAGGGCAGAAAAAATATTGAATAAAATATACTGAACAGGTCATTTGAGCTGGATAAGACAAAAATCATATTACTATATTTTATTCTTTAATAAGCGATTGCTGAGAAAAATATGTCAATTGCATAAACCCTTGTTAAAGAACACTGACAATTTCACTCCTTCAGAAGCAATAATCTCATTTCAAATATTTTCCTTTAACAAAATCCTCTTGAAATTGCTAGTGAGTAATAATATATGGTTGCACTTTTTGTATAATCTCATATCACATATATTTGTGTGATATATAGTTGAGCTGACCTGATACATTGTCACAGCCTGAGCTGGGTAAGGAGAGCACCTATGCTCAAGGGCCACCCAGCAAAGGTTTTAGTAACCCAGTAGTGTTCAGGAGGGCATCCTTGCTTGTTCCGGCCAGCACAATGCTTTGGATCATGAATGAAGTGAGTGAAATGTTAACATGGAAGGGAATGGCTCAGCTCAGGTTGTCAGAGCCCAAGCAGGATGAAAGGGGCATACACACAAGAGAGGGGTGTGGATGCCAGCACCTGGTTGAGGATCACGTGCAAAGGAATGCATCTGGCAGAACATATTAGAACACAGCAGGTTAAGGAAAGTATCAGGCTGCCAGGGAAAGGAGTGGGGCAGGTAGCTGGGTGTGAGTTGTCAGAGCCTGAGTAGATTAGGAAGATGTCCACAGGGGAGTGATTCAGATCATGGATGGCTAAGCCCGAGAGACGTGTAGAGCAAGTCTCTGAAGAAAGAGTGAGTGAGTGGAGTGAGAAGGGCACACCTGAGGAGGGGAAGATTGTCAAGTGTGTCAGCACCAGATCAGGCTGAAGCAGGCTTCCTTGAAGTGGGACGACCTTGACTGAAGTGTCAGATCTCAAGTAACTTAGAAAGGATGTTAGTGGAGTGGAGTGATAGAGAGTAATGTGAAGCAAAAGAAATGGGAGATCAGTTACATACAGGAGATAAAAGGAAAAACAAGTAAACATCTTAGATATAATGAGAGCCAGGTTTCTCACTGTCAGAGGAGTTACAAATATGGAAAGGGGGGAAACTAGAATAAAACCTGTGGTGTTGGATTAGAATTAGAGACAGTGAGCTCATGGTTTTCAGTATATATAGATAATAGAGTGATGTACATATCATATAGAAAGATAAATATAGATCATGGCTATATATAGGTATACATATAGAAATTAATATGGATGTAAATGTGTGTGTGTATACACATAACATACATACATACGTATAAAATCATACATTTAGTGCCCAGATATGCCCAGTGAGAGGGCCTGGGAGCAGTGATGTGCTAATACTAACTGTACATCTGGTACATGATCTTGTACCTGATCTGCTACCTGATCTTGATTTCTAAATGCAGTTTTCCACTAAAAAGGAACCAGGGCTGATTCTAGAAACGGTGAAGGGAAGAATCTTGATTTTGAAAGGCAGGTACATTGGGTATAGAATTCTACATTGACAGGTTTTTCTTTCAGTACATAATGATGCTGCTCTGGCGTGCACTGTCCAAGGGGAACTCCCATCATTCCAGAGAAGAACAAAGATCTCTATGAAGAATACAACATATCTTTTTTTCTGATTTTAATTATGATTATGATGTACTTTGGTGAAGTGTTCTTCCTGTTTGTTATTCTTTTGGTTATTGAGCTTCTTGTGTCTGCATGTTTATTGTTCTCAGCAAACTTAGAAAATTTCCATCCATTACATCTTTCTTTAAATATTAGTCTGCCACCACTTTCTCCTTTGGTGTCCAATTATATGTATATCAGACCACTTAAAGTTGTCTGACAGCAATAATGGTATGTTCACTTTTTTGAGTCTATTTCTCTCTGTGTTTCATTTTGAAGAGTTACTATTGCTCTGATTTCAAGTTCACCAAGATTTTCTTCTGTAGCGTCCAATTATTTTATTCCATCCAAGGTATATTGGGTATATTCATTTAGATGTATTCTTCATTTCTAAATCTTAGATTTTGTCTTTTTAAAATATCTTCTCTATCTCTAAATGTAATCTTCTATATCTCAAATGACATGCTTGCATTTTTCTCTACCTTCTTACCATATGGAACATAGTTAGAATAATTTTTTAGTGCCTGCCTAGTAATTCTATCAGCATCATTTCTGTGTCTGTTTTAGTTTAAATTTACTTTGTTTTTTTTTGGCTTTATTGAAGTAGGATTAACAAATAAAAATTTTATCTACTTAGGTTTTATAACATGACTTTTTAAAGGTGTATGATGTGCTAATTTTATTCCCAGCCTGGTGTGAGCTCTGAAAATCATTTCCTCTAGTTCTCTTGAGTGATTCTTTTCCAGGCCCCAGTTAATTTCCTCACACACCTGCCCTGATCAAGACTCAGTTGAAGACTCAAGGGGCATCCCCTTAGATCTCCAGAGTTCTATTCTTTGTAGCTTCCCTCTCTCTGGTGTTGAAAACTAGCTTCCTTGTCATCCTTGGCCACTCAACTCCTTCCTCTAAACTCAGGGAGACTCCACATGGGTTCCCTCTCCTTATCTTATTACCTGGAAACTCACTCAAGGAAGTAAACTGAGAAAATTATAGGGCTCATTTCATTCGTTTCTCATCTCTCAGGGATCATTGCCCTATGTTGCTTGATGTCCAATATCTTAAAATTATTTTTTCATGTATTTGTTCTGTTTTATTTTTATTGTTTCAGGTAAAAGGGCAATTCTGATTCCTGTTACTCCATCCTGGTCAGAAGCAGAATTAGAAATCCTCCTCGGCTGTTTTCCCCAAAAGAACTTTTTTAGTATATTCTAGTGTGGATGGCTATAGAGTAAAGCTGGAAGAGAGAGAGAGAGAGAAAGATCCTGGGGTACCTTATGCTTCTATCTCTAAATGCTGCAGAGTGATAGGCCTAGCCTTGTAATACACTAATAGATGTTGCTCAATATATTTCAAACAACAGGTAAATTCAAACTAAATGAAACTAGAGTCTAGCTAGAAAAAATATCAAAAAGTCATTGCATCAAAGTGTAAGCCCATTACTCTAGCTGATTGACAGGTGGTCTTTTGGAATTAGCAAGCAAAAACTTTAAAATAATTATCATAAATACATTAAAATAATAAGTATAAATGTATTAAATAAATTATTCCAATTCCATAGAAGAGAAAATTAGACTAGGATGTTTAAGAAATTGCCTGATCACTCAGCTTGTATAGAAAAACCAAATCAAAATTCTTTACTCCAGATCCCAAGTGTACTCTTCTTTCCTCTATACCACAGCTCAGACCAATTATAGGGAAACATAGCCAACCATTCTATAGACATTTGTCCTAAACTTCTCCCTAGACAACTTCATCCACACCTAGGGCTCTACTTTCATCTCTGTGCAAAGGACTTCCCAACGTATAGCTTTAGTCCTGATTTCTCTCCTGGACTTCAATAGACTGTCTTCACCTGGAAGTCTGACCAACAATACATAGTCACCCAGTCAACCAACTTACATCCTTATCTTTGTGAAGTCATCATCAATCTTCTCCTCTCATCCAATCAATGGCTGCATGGTAAGTTCTTCACTTAGACCAACGGAATCATCTTTGATGATTGTCTGTCCATATCTGAGAGATCGTTAAATCCAATCCTGTAACCCTGTAATTCCCATATTCATCCTATTTTCTTCATCCCTTTGCTTTCTGTTTAAGTCTTTGTTGCCTCTATGGGTGCTGTTGCAGTGCATCTCTAAGTCATCTCTCCTATTCTCAATCAATCCTCCCTACTGTCACAGGACCAATCTTTCTAACCTAAGAGCTTAACCTGATCACATCACAGGAGTGCAAGAAAATCTTCACTGACTTTCCATTGTCTACGGAATAAAGCTCAGTAGTACAAGATTCTTGAAAATCTAGCCTCCTCAAACTATTTCACCTTCATCTTTTAAATGAATGCTAATTAGTAGTCCTGAGAGAATCTCTCCCTTCCCTTTCCTTTGATAACAAATATTAGTAGCAATTTGTTGCTGGTTTTAAATTTATTTTCTCATTTGATTGTCACAACAACCTTGTCATGTAGACATTTCTATATCCATCCTCCAAATGAAGTAACGAACATACTGAGAGGTCAAGTTCAGTTTTCCAAGGTCACACAGATAAGAAGTGGAAGAGTAGGAATTCAGTCTTTAGTTCTTTGGTTCTAAAGCCCATTATTTTTCAAAATATCACATCACCACTCCTGTTGCAGCAGCAACTAACTGGCCAATTATTGATATTGTAAATGAAAAAGAGAATATTTTTTCCACAATTTTTTTCTGTTTTCAATGGGAATATGTAGAACATTAGGTAGAATCATATGCTTTGTGATTTTAACTGAGAACCTGGTTGTCATACACTTTATTGCACTAATGAAGGTTCAGTGGAAAGGATAATAAACAGGATTTTTAAAAATAATATCCGTTACCATATGAACACTGCTCTTCACTTTGTTCACGAACTTTTTATTTATCATGCTGTGCTCCTACTGCTTCTTCAATATAGAGGCCTTCTATGTTTTGACTTTAAAAGACATTGATTATTTCTTATATGGAATATACAATTAATCTGGAATTCACCACTCTCCTTTTCATCGTGTTTAAAAAGTAATAAGTAATGCTAATCCCATCCTGATACTACACGTATTAAAATAACCAATTATGAAATATGAAAACTAGTCATAGGCAATAAAAGAATGAGAGATCCATGGTGATCTAGTGTGCGTGCTACTGAAGTGGACACAAATCAGGCGAAGCAAACCACAATACTAATGCCTATGATCCTTTCAAAAGTCCTAAGAGGTCTTCATAAAGTGAGGGCATCACCAAAAGCTTAAAGGTAGTTAGTGAAGTCAATTGCAAAGAAGTACTCACTTGGAGATAATAAACCCAAGGCCAGACAACAGAATATTTTAAAAGGAATGCAAACTTTACTTAGAAAGGCTGCATATAGAAATAGAGGCTTATGAGTCTTGAATACTTTCTACCTCCTCATCCATAGATCAGTTTCACCCTGCCATTATCCAAGCAGTGAAGGTCAAATCTTTGAATGAGGGTAGAATTAGTGAATATGACTGGTTGCATTGTCTTATTACTGTGTTAGCTGTTACTTATGCATACCCTCCTTCTTCTTTCTGTTACCTCCATTCTCTCACTCTTCTATTACTCTTCCAGTAAGCATAGATCATTGCTTTCAAGGACTCTCATTGGATAATGATGATCAATACACTGACCCCAATATAACTACTGCCTTGAAGAGGTTGTCACCCTCTGGATAGACTAGATAAATCTTTGGTATGATTTTCTCACATGCCCTGAAGTTAATCCCAGAACATCTTCTGTCTGTTTCTTCTACACCAGTGGGCAACCTTCACCTGGGTCCAAGCCATCACAACAATTCTACTGACTCTGGTGACAACTCCATGATAAAGAGCAAATAAGTTTTGCACATCGACTTCACATTTAGTCATCTGGTCCAGAGGGGATATAGAAACACTATGAAAGCTGCTGAGAGTACATTTTTTAATTCTTTGTATATTGTGGTTTATATAATAAGGTATATTCATATATTTCAATATTTTATACCAACTTAATGGGTTTGGGGTATTATCAATTCTATAATATAGATATCGTGTCTTTTCTTTCTAAGTGCAATGGGTTCATTTATACCCTTGAATTTAAGGAACCAGGCGTCAGGGAAGGGCACAATAAAAAAGGGTACTAGTAGTTTCACTGAAACACCTTGTAGATTCTTTGAATTTACAAAATAACATCAGCATCCTAATACCAACAACATACTACTGAACTCCGATATTTTTTTCCTGAGAGGCACTCCTCCACCCCACTTTTATTCAGGATATATTTGTGCAGACCTTTTACATTTGTACATAGACATACACATCACACACAAATATCTGCACGCACAAATATGTCCACACATGGAAAACACAGCTACACATTTACAGAATATTTGATTATTTCTGTTAAACTTAACTATGCTGAAAAAGAGGTTGTATTAGTTTTCTGAGGCTACCATAACAAAATACCACAGCTTGGATGGCTTAAACAACAGAAATTTATTTGCTCACAGCTCCAGAGGCTAAAATTCCAAGATCAAGGTGTTGGCAGGTTGGATTTCTTCTGAGGCATCTCCTTGACTTGCAGACAGCCACCTTCTCACTATGTCCTTTGTGCGCGAGCATCCGTGGTGTACCTATGTGTATCCAAATTTCCTCTTCCTACAATAACACAACTCAGATTGTATGAGGGCCCACACTAACAGCCTCATTTTTAATTGTCAACCTCCTTAAAGGCCATATCTCCAAAAACAGACAAGTTCTGAGGTACTAGGGGGTTAGAGCTTCAACATAAGAGTTTTGGAGGGACACAATTCAGCCTAAAACAGAGGTTAGTCATAAATTAGCTAAAAAATCTACTAGAGTCCTTACATTGGTATATTACATGTATACAATTTAAATATTCAAAAATACACTAACAATGCTTAAAGTTACATTGACACTATATAAACGGAAACAAAAATTAAAAATTTGATCATGAGACCTATGTGTTTAAAATGTCAGATATGCTTATGTAAGATATATCTATATTATTTTAGAGTTTCAGTGGTTGGTCAAGGAAGAGACTTAGGAAATCATACACCTCATTTAAAATGAGTGTCTTTCTCCATTATCCCAATGTTCTAGTGTATATTGACAACTTATCCCTTAGATAAACGTTTATTGATATTATTTGCTACTAGTGATTAAAAGAGCACAAAGAGGGTTCCTAATCAGCAATTTTTTCACAGCCACTTTCATCTCTTTGTTGCATAGACTATAAATGATAGGATTCAACATGGGGGTTAATCCAGCATATACTAAAGCCATAAATTTATCTATTTCCTGTGAATCTACAACCGAGGGCAACAGGTACATGGAAAGAGCTGTCCTGTGACAAAACCACCACAGTCATTGGACTGCATATGTTGAAAAGGCTTTGCCTCAACCATCCACTGAGCTGATTCTTAGGATGTTGGAGAAGATGAACGCATAAGAGATACCAATGAGGAGCATCTGCATAGAAAGAAGAAGTCTGCTGATCACCAGCATGATTAACTACATCTCGGAAGTATCTACACAAACTAGTTTCAAAAGAGCCAGAATTTCACAAGTGAAATGATTCATGATCCTATTTCTAAAGAGAGACCTATGTAGCACAGACATGGTTTCCACCAGGGCGGTGAGGCAGCCTGTCACTCAGGACCCAGATGCAATCTGCACACAAACTCTCTTGTTCATGATGATGGAATATGTCAGGGGATTGCTGATGGCCACATACCGGTCATACGCCATCATGGACAGGAGCACACACTCAGTAGAGCCCATGGCAAGAGAGAAGTACACCTGAGTGGCACATCCTGAGAATGAGATGGTGTTTCTCCCTGAAACAAAGTTTTCCAGCATTGGAGGGAGAGCAGGAGAAATATAGCAGATGTCAAGAAAGGAGGGGCTGGTGAGGAAGAAGTACATTGGTGTGTGTAGGCGGGAATCCAGGATGGTGATGGAGATCAGAAACATATTACCCAGCAAGGTGATCAAGTACATCAGCAAGCGCAGCACAAATACAGTGATTTCACCTTTGGGGTAGTAAGTAAATCCCAGAAAAATAAAATTTGAAATGACTGTCAAGTTTGTTGTGACCACTTTATTCCTTCTTGTTCATCTGCAGTAGTGGATAAAAGTATACATTGTAGATATAAAATTTTAAGCTCTACCAACTTTCAAGAGGTGTCTGTTAGGGATACTTTAAAAGGATCATTATCAGGGCCTGACCAGGGGCGTAGTGGTTAAGTTCATGCTCTCCAATTCTGTAGCCCGGATCCCAGGTGTGTACCTATGCACCGCTTGTCAAGCCATGCTGTGGTGGCATCTCATATACAAAATACAGGAGGATTGGCATGGATGTTATCTCAAGGACAATC
This sequence comes from Ceratotherium simum simum, assembly GCF_057802395.1. Taxonomy (NCBI): domain Eukaryota; kingdom Metazoa; phylum Chordata; class Mammalia; order Perissodactyla; family Rhinocerotidae; genus Ceratotherium; species Ceratotherium simum. The sequence goes on along the minus strand of NC_141928.1, from coordinate 30,109,263 downwards.
TTCCTCAAGCAAAAAGAAGCAGACTGACGACAGACGTTAGCTCAGGGCCAATCTTCCTTACCAAAACAAAAAATGATCATTATCCTGGCAATACCATATTAGTTATTCATTCATGCATCCAACATTTGTTGAATACACTATAAGTTATTGAAGACCTAGAGCTGAATTACACAAAAGCAGCTCTCAGGCAACTCACAACAAAATACAAAGACTCAGTCAAGTAAATAATTATAATAACTTGATATAAGTATGTCCCAGGGTAGTAAGCAAACACAGATTAAGAATCCTAACTCTATGTTGGGAGTGCTACTCAGTGAGACACTTGAAAACTGGCTCAATAAAAAATGCATTGGAGGGCTGGCCCCGTGGCTTACCGGTTAAGTGCACACGCTCTGCTACTGGCAGCCCAGGTTCGGATCCTGGGCATGCACCAACACACCGCTTCTCTGGCCATGCTGAGGCCGTGTCCCACATACAGCAACTAGAAGGATGTGCAACTATGACATACAACTATCTACTGAGGCTTTGGGGAAAAAAAGGAGGAGGATTGGCAATAGATGTTAGCTCAGAGCCAATCTTCTTCAGCAAAAAGAGGAGCATTAGCACGGATGTTAGCTCAGGGCTGATCTTCCTCACACACACACACACACACAAAAAATGCATTGGACCTTATCACTTAAGGACCAGGGGAGGTTTGCTGGGCAAAAAAAAATGTTTTGTAAAAGTTTACAATGAGAAAGGATTTGGTTGCACTTCATAAAGCTGCAAATTATCTAAGATAACAGATGGATATGCTGCACACTAAGGAAAAGAAATAGAAGATAGACAAGAGTCCAATCACTATGACACTACCTGATTTCTGTCTCCAAGAAGACATTTTTGAATAAGAAATAAACTTGAACCCATACTTTCTTAAAAAGAAAATCATTCTCAAAACTAAGTATTTATACTGCAAATCAAATTACTTGCAATATATCTCACAATTGATCACATATGGAGACGTGTTTAAAAACCACTGTCCTACAAGATAGGGTTCAAATGAAATATGTCAGATACACAAGCTTCCCATTCTCATCATTGCCTAATTCTCCACCCTCATCTCCCAGCACTCTACTCCACACTCTGGTCTGAAACAACAACCAGCTTGTGACTCCGCATGCTACAATCCTTCTATCTTTGCTTCCTTATCATTTAAAATGGGGTGAGTTCAGGAAACAGAGTTTGTTTGTCTTAGTCTGCTTCCTACAAGAATTGAACTACCAGCAACAACGGTGCCATCATAAATGGGTTTTAGTTCCTTGAAGAAAATGCTACTGGGATGTCATAGTAGGCACAGTGGCAAATCCAGCTGGCATCCATGAGAGCTGTGTTTGAATAAGGACTTATTTTATATTTTTATATAAAATATTATTTTATATTTTTTGTCTTTAATCTACAACTTATCTACCTGGAGTGCCCTTTCTTCCCAGTTCCAATCTTGTCTTTATTCCCTATTTTATGCAATCATCAGAACTATATGACATAGCCTTAAGTATGGCTTCGTTTTTTGTACATACTTATGTTAGTCAAGTGTAGCACAGTGGACTGTAGCCATATGTGAACCTGCCTACTGCTCCCAACACCGGACTGTGTGCTTCTCAAGAGCTTATTCTCCATAATACTAACCAGGTAATAGTTACATTTAAGATTTTTAATAACACATTGCTGCCTTGAACATGGTAAGTTTTTGATACGTTTAAAAAAGTACATTTTCGCTATAGCTCTCTGCATCGACATAAAAGCCTGAAGATTTCTCAACTTGTCGTGTACGTCTGCAATCTTATCTGCGACATTAAAGAATTAGCTTAATTAAGAAACAGAGGTTAGGTGCTCTTAGCTTTAAACATTTGATGTAGAGTGAGAGGGGGAAAAGACAATGACCACGTGTACTCTGAGAAGGGATAGAAATGGTTCTGAAACAATCCTCCTCTGTAGGGAATTAGAGCACTGTCCTCAGAGTGTGAGATCTGGACCCCAAATCCAACCATGCTACTTACCGGTATGCAAAATGAGGCAAATCACTTGGCCTCTTTGAAACCTGGTTGTCTAGACTATAAAAGGAGGATGATAATTCCTATCTTGTGCAGATCTCAGAGATCTAGACCCATTTGTTTTAAATTCTCCCTCAACCACCCTAATACCATGGCCTCTCTAATATTTCAAAAAATCACAAAGGATTTGTGATTTCATGGTCTCCCTGATTTCCAGAACCATAATTACCTGTATGATGCTCCAGTGCTGGCCCACACTGACACAGACGAAATACTTCACACGTTCTTCATAATCTACTAAAATTTCAACCACCAATCATGGGTGAATGTGAAACACTTTACTGATTATCTCCAGACACGTGAAAGTTAGACACTTCTGATCACCAAAGTACATTTTGGTCAGCACACATGACCACTTCCACTGAGGGTTTCTCTGGTGGTCTTGTGCCCCCAGCACCCAGTTTTCTTGTTCCGGCTCCTCACTTGCCCTCCCCTTTCTCATCTCTCTTCACCACACTGCTCTCCACCCTTCCAGAAACAAAACAGTGGAGTCTTCTCCTTTTCTCATGCAGATTGAGTCCCCATCATTCCCTTACCCTTGTCTTATTTCTTTGTCAGAGTCTCACCTATCCCGTCATTTTATGTAGATACTTTCTCTTTTTCTAAAAGAGTTTCTAATTTTCTTAAATATTTAAGATAATTAAATGTTTTCCAACACATTCCACTCCTTCTTTACTAGAATATCAGAGCTACTATAAACTCAGAGGACTTCCTATCCAACCTTCTCATTTTAAAGTTCAGAGATGCTTGGAGGGGTTTATGACTTAACTGAGGTAAAAGAAAATCTGGAACTTATAGCCAAAAGTTGTATCCCATAATCAGGACTCATTTCTTCAACACAATATATTTCCTACCAACTAGAATTTCTTTTTAATGGAAATATCTCTACTCTGGTTTCATAACCTAGCTGAGACCCATTTATTTTGTAAATTTAAGAATACAGAAAGATATAAATAATGTCTGCTCCCTTTTACCTCAGCATATGTGATGAGCATCTTCCTTCTTGGTTAAGAAGGAAGCCTTCTTGGCTTCAGTATTTAGAGTTAAAGTTGATCTTCAGCACAGTCTTTTCTTGTGAATCTGGTGCAATGCTCAAAATAGTGAAAAATTCTGAATTTTGTAATTATGATAATATTCTATGAAAACTATATTAAAGTTGGGAGTGCAGAGGTATTTCATTCAGAAGATTGTAACGAGAAAGTATATGGATGGTCTTGGTTTGCAAAAAATCAATCCAAACCTTGCCTGACTCATAAAGTCTCAACATACATAGTTTCTATTAGTTAAAAATTTAAAAATAATTTCTTAAGAAAAATCATGACATGAAGATTTGTTCTGCCAAATCACCAGCTATGATCTGCTCCGAAAAACTTCCAAAGGATTATCCCCGGCACTAAGACTACAAAAATCTCCTGTTGCTAAAAGGTCTCCTGTTGCAAAAGTTAGAGATCTTCTAACTCCCTTAAAAATTTAATTTTGTGATTCTGAAACATAAAGCAGTTAAGAAACTTACCAGTTCTCAAGGGTGTGATTCTCCAAATTACATTAATTGAGTCAGGACAAAAAAATTATATAAAAAGTTTTAAATTATTTCCTGTCATTTTTCCCAGTAAAAGCCTGATTCTTGAGCAGCATTTGTGCAAGCAGAACTGGAGGAGATGATTTACCTGCTCCATTCCTTCTGTAAATGGCCCTTGAATTACACAGCAAACATTGTAATTAATGGAACTGTAGAAATGTCTTCCCATATGGCCTCTGAGCTTGTAAAGTGACCTATTTAGTTTCAGAAATCTCTCCAAATATCTCAGGTATCTGAGTAATAGAAGATATCCTTACCGAGCTTTAAATGGCCACAAAATGAAGAAAGAGCATTCATCAATCAGAAAATTTATTACTATCAAATGCCCCTTGAATAGACTAAGTTCCTAGCACAATATTTGTGTTTTTATAAAGATTATATAATAATCCCTGAAGAAGTAATGCCTTAGAATGAGTACTGGACTTAAAGTAAAAGAGTTGTGGATTGAACCTCAGTTCAACTATTGACTAGCCAAGCGATCTTATACAGTCATGGTATATTAACTGCACTAATGACCTCAATTCTTCACTCCTTCCTAGGCCCACCTACTCTAATTTTAGCTCTAAGCATGTGACTTGATTTGGTCACTGGACATTAGCAAATATAATGCAAGCAGAGACTTGTAACACACTTATACAATTAGGTTAGCCCTCTCTCTTCCATTTCTGCTATTGTCATGAGAATATATCCTAGTTAGCCAACTGGAGGATGAAATGCACATTAAGCAGAAGTGAGTTGTCCCAGTGCCACAGCCGAGGCCATCCTAGCTGAGCCAGCAGTCAGTCAATCCCCAACAAATGAGTGAGCCCAGAAGCAATCAATAAGCCAACTCACAGCTGATTTGAGAGGCAAAGATAATCTAGTTAAGACGTGGCTCAAGCCCAGATAAGCCGTTGCTTGTAGACTTTAATAAATGGTTATTTTGATATGCCACTGAGATTTTATGATCGTGTATTCTGCTGCATCATTGTAGCAATGTAAGGCTGAGATAGCAATAGATGCTTTCATTACCTATCCAACATTGACTCACTTACCCTTCTTAAAAGAATCACAATTTTATTCTTTTGTCTATCCCATTTTTATCCATAGGAGAATATTCTGAATAGTCCATGCTTCTTACCTTGCTTTCTAGAAGTCATACATTTTTACCTTTCATATTGAGATATGGAATTAATATAGCATGCATTCTTGTCATCTTTTACTTCATTTTTTATAAATACTGATATATATGGGTTTTTATCTAACACTTTCCTTTTGGTTTTCTTAGTCCCAAATGTTCTGTTACCCTTTGTCTCTCCTTTCTTGCTTTTTTTGGAGCAATTTCATTTGTTTATTTTTCCTACTATTTAGGGGGGGATGCTACCTTAGAGGTAAAAATATATATCCTTGATTTTAAGATTATAATTTATCTATTGATACTTTATCACTTCCTAAAAAGTGCTAAACCTTTAACTCCACTTAATCACTCATAGTTTTTGTGTTATTGTTATTATAAGTTTTACTTCTACATATAACAGAGAAGCTGAAAACATTGTAATTGTTGTTTGTTACACTTGATATTCATTTAGATTGACCCTTATATTCATCCATCCCCATGCTTATTATGCTTTAATACTTGTTTCTATCTGAGCTCATTTTCCTTCCACCTGAAGAGTTATCCATTTAGGATTTCTTTCAAGGCAAGTCTGCTAGAGATGAATAATGTGTTTGTGGTGGGGGGGTGGATTTGGAAGAAAGGGTCTGGGACTGTTCTCATTTTTTATTCAATTTTGAAGGATATTTTCACTGAGTATATAATTATTGGTTGGCAATTATTTTCTCTCAACACTCTAAAAACGCTGTTCTTCAATATTATTCACTTCATTATTTACGTGGTATGGCTGAAGCTTAGGAACCAGTTTTCTATCTTTTAAGAAATATGATTAAACACCTGAAGTCTGTGTAAATGGAAATGTAAGTACTCTTAGAACTAAGTTTCTAGACATTCTTTGTTCATTGGTGGAGTCCAAGATTCCTTATATTATGTTCTTGCACATGAACAATATTATTTATTCCAATATTACTACTGTTTTTCAAACAAATTGTACCCAGCCTGAACTGTCTTTATGTATTACTGTTTTCATAATTTTTGTTACATAAATATATCTCCTTCTGAATTAAAAAATAAATAACAATAAAAATGCTGTTCTTTATATTCTAGTATCCATTGTTTCTATTAAGAAGTTACCTCTAAGTTTTGTTGCTGCTTCTTTGATGAAATGTCTTTGTTTTTCCTTTGGCTATTTGTCATATTTATCTTTATTGTTAGTTTCTGAAATTTTACAACGATTTTCTTAAATGTGGCTTTCTTTTAACTTGCTCTTCGTGACATTGTAGATCTCATTGAATTTGTGGCTTGATCTTCTGCATAAGTTTGAGAAAATCATTCAGTATTAGCCATTTGCTCTTCTACCTCATTTCCTCTTTCTCCTCTCCCTCTGAGTGTTCAGTTATACATATGTTAGCCTTTTCCAACATGTCCTAAATCGCTTTTACAGTCCTTTCTGTATTTTCCTTCCTTTATCTTCTCCATGTATTAATCTGGATATTTTCTACTGATCTATATTCTAATTTGCTAAGCCTTTCTTCAATATTGTATAATCTGTGCTTAAATTCATCTATTAGTTCCTAATTCCAATTGTATCCTTGAGACCCATAGTTTCTACTTGATTTTTTGTATAATTACTTCTTCTCTAGTGAACTCCTCATCTTGTTATGTATCTTGAGGCACATGTTAACCTCAGTTACTTTGAAATCTGTGCCTGGTAACTCCTATATTTGGATCACCTGAGAGTCTTCAATTGTCTGTTTTTGTCTTTTGATCCTGTAACTTAGTATGCCTGGTATTTTTTTATTAAATGCCAGATATTGTGTATAAAAAATGCAGAATCTCTGGCTGATGTTTTATTTATAGAAAGAGAATTCACTTTATCCGCTTGTAGAAACCTGGAGTGGGGGAGACTGCCGTATATCAAAGAGGGATTGAGATAATTTAGATTTGGATTTCACATTTTGTAAGGCTTAGCCAAAATCTGGTTCACCTCCCTTTTTAGGTTTATCCCTCTAGGGTCTGAACAGAGATGCTGGAGTTTGTGTAAGGGAGCTTTCTCCTTCATGGGTCTCAGAGTTTTATTTTTATCTCAAAAGCACTATGGAACTGCCAAAACCTCAGCTAATGTGTTTAATCTCTTTTTGCTCTATTCCCAGGCCTCTTACTCTGAGAAGCCCGAAAATCAGCAAAGGCCTCATGTGGGGAACCAGTGACAACTGTTGGGATCACTTATCTGCACCTCTATTGTATTCAGGACCTTAGTCTCTCTACGTTTCAGAACGGGATGTCTCGGCAGGTCCAAAATTCAAGTTTTTCTTGCCAGACTCGTGATATTGTCAAACTCTTGTCTCACTTTTCTGCCTCTTAGCAGCATGCATCTGCCCAGTTTCTAGCCTATCTACAGGCCACAATGGAGAATCAGCAAATGTTCCAAGAGAAAAAAAAGAAGAGAACAGAATGCGTGGCTCACTTAATTGAGTGTCCTTTCTCTCCAGAATCTTATGTCCACATATACTGACTTCCTCAGAAACAATCGCCTTCCTTAAAAAACAAATTATACTATCCAGCTTTTCTACTTTTCTTAATGGAACCATTAGATACTCCACTCAGATGTTCAATATTGTTAACTTTCCTTTTACATTTTTTTATCTGTCTCCCTGACTAGACTGGAAGCCCTAGGAGGGTAGGAATGTTTGTCTGTTCACCAATATATCATCTTTTCCTAGAAGAGTGCTAAGAAAATATTAGACGCGAGAAGTTATATTTGCATTGAATCCAATGTCCTTGGGGACCCAACAGATGAGCTATTGTGAAGAGAAGTTTGCTTCCAGCTTAGTTCTCTGCAACATCCACTACATTAGAGTATATCAGCATTCACCCCTCCTGCTAACCTGTTCTGCTGACAATAGACATTGGAGATTAGGAAGAAATGTTCACCCCTGGATATAGCTGTTGCAGAGCTCCTCAATATTTACTATTACATTAGAGGATTCGGGAGCTGAGAAAAAAATAAGGTACTATGAGACAACTTTATTTGAAAAATTTATTGTTGCCCGAAAATGGCTATGGACTATTTAAAACGAGGTTTTAGATTCCTTAAAAATCAAGATTCCCCTTGTAACACAAACAAGCAGATTGCGGAAAACATAAAATATATCTTGCTCCAAAATAGTATAGCAAACATAAAGGTCATTTTCTTTGTACCAGATATAAATGAGCTCCCAGGAATCCTATAAAACACATTTCTAATTATTTTAGTGAGACAGAACAGAGAAAAGAAAAATAAGTAAAAAATGCTTGCTCACTATCCGGTGTCTAATAAATGTAAAGTAAATTACAAATTTCAAAGTAAATTGTGAAAAACATCATTATAATACATTACCTGAGTAGATCTGATCAGGCCAATAGATCTGCAAGATGAGCAATTCTGAGATAGAATTGTTACCAAAACAAAATGGGTTCACTTCTAGGTGAGTTGAAATCAAAACCTTCACCAGAAGTAATTGTCACACAAAATACAATTTATTTTCAGCACATAAGGAGACCACAGGGAATCACTTTCAAATCTGTGGCTCCCAAGCAAAGAAAAACAAGTGCCTTTAATTTTGGGTGGGAAATGAATATTCAAAAGAGAACTTTCATCATCACATGTAGAGGTAGGTAGAAGCTCACTCAGGCATGGTTTGAAAGCATGCTTTTGAATATATCACGTTATGCTAATAAGGCTTAAGCTCCTCCTGGGGCACAGACACTAACATTAAAATGAAACAAAGATAACTTTTGGGCATTTTTCAGCCCATCTGTGCAACTGTCGCTCTTGTAGTGGGATTTGGACTGGTTCCAGGCAGTTGGTGACTGAAACCTAACTAAAAAAAACTTTGAGAAACTGTTAAGTGCTTTTGAAACCTCCTTTGAGATACTTGGGCAATTAGTTGGTGACAGAATTATTTGTGTCAAGATGATGGAGGTCCTAGACCTCGGTAGAAAGCTTCATATACTTAACACAGACCAAGATCAATTGTCCTGAAGATTTTATGTCCAAAGCTACTTTCTGCCTGGGGTCTAGTTAATGGGCTTTCACATATCATAGAGTTTTTTTAAAAACTTAAGATGATAAAAGTTTACCTGAGGATTTATTTCCAGAGAAGATAAGAAACTGTTCTTATCTACACTAATTGAGTCAGTGTTATTAAAGATAGGCTGACATCCCTTCTAACTGGATCCAAACATTCAAAAATGAGCACACCTATATTCCTCAATAAGTATGGATGTATTACTTTATTAAGTTCTATCCAATTTTACCAAAACTTAACAGCAGGTAAATGCTTGACAAATTTTATTTTTCAGACCAATATTTTCCATGGGTATCAGGCAGGCTCTGGACAAAAATCTACATCTGCCCATGGACAAATTCGGCAAGAAAAACTATTAGTTTACTTGTAGCCTCAGTTGATCTTTTCTCAGCGTCCATTCTCTGTGTGCAGCATAGTTTCCACAGAGCCTCAGAGTAACCTAAAAAAAGCAGTTAATAGACCATTCATAGAAACTTGAGAAACTCATTACCCTTCAGAACACAAGGCATTTCAGGGATGTGATAACTCAAGATCATATTAAATAAGTACATTTTGTCCAAGGTTTATACAGATTCCAGAATCTTATTTCTCCAATCTAGTGGAGAGTGGAAAGTGTGGTTTTAATGTCAGTCTTTTCAGAGTCATGGCAAACACATCTTGACATTTTCAAGCTACTTCAGAATATATGGAACCACAAATGACATCTCATTTTTGAAGATTCCATGTTATTTAGCTTTTAAAACAATAGGCAAACTATCATGGCCTTAAAAGGCCATTAGCAAGAAGAATATCAAGGATGTCTTATAGAGGCATGTCTTTAAGCAATGAGATACGCAAATAGATAGAACAACAGAAAATCTTTGTTTTGGACCCTCATTTTTTAACTTGTTATTTAGTGATCACATATCATTTTAGATGAGTTGGTTGCCAGTCCCTTCATAATAAGGAAGAAAAGGACAAACAATTTTTTTATAAACAGATGATACAGTTTTATTATCCTGACAAAGAGCTACCAGAAATAATAACCATTCTAATGAATTATTGCCTGAAAGAAAGTCTAGAGATCCATCTAGTGGGTATCGCACTATTTTTCAGTGACAATTTAAAATCCAATTTGTAGTATGTTTTCAAAGGGAGTGTCTCCAAAGTCAATGAAAGACCCACCTATTTAATTTGAAGACTCCCCAGGGGTATCTCACATGTGCTCAATATTATGGGTCCACTCAGTCCCCCTCAGGACACTGCCATCACAATGTTATGATCTGCTATTCCTATCACTTCCCTGGAATCTGATGCTCCTACTGCCTCTAATAGTCCCTACTGTTTAGGGTGACCACGTTAGATTATCCAAACTAGGACACTTTTGACAATGAAAGGGAGAACTATTACTAATTACACCAGGGCAACTGGTATTAACTAGACTAGTTATGAGCAAATAGAGACATATGGTCACCATTCCAAGATTGTTTCCATTAGAGCCATAATGCTCCCATGCCACAAGATGTTTTATGAAAATATAGACTTCATACTTTGTTACCAGTACCCCAAAGCAGTACTGTTGGTGTCCTGGCTGACAGCAACTACTTCAGCTTTGTCTTACAACATATCACTTCCAAAGATCAGACCTAAGTTCAGGGAGTTAGGCTGGGGAAATTTTCTCTGCCCTGGGAGTCAGAGCGATAACAAATTTAAGATATAATCCTAGTCAGAGGCACAATGAACCTCTGTTAAAATAACAGGAGACCAGAGGCTAAGGAGAGAGGTGGACGATAAGGGATCTTCATGAAAACTTATGGTGGAGGTTAGGAACAGTGAGATCTGATTTCTAGTTAGGGTTTTCTTTTTTCCTTTTCTGTATTGTTATTCCCTTTTGTGTATCTTCCTTAAATCTTCAGTTAGTAAACAGAAGCCCAGAGCTAGCTGTAGTTCAGGGAATGAAAGGAAGGTGAATCCATGCACGGGATGAAACAAACTGGACAAAGAACTGCTCAATGACGATGACATTGAAGAACAGGCAGAAATGATTAGCAATGAAGCCTAGATAGTGGTCTGGAACAAGAGATGATCAGCCACAACCAGGAGTCTCTGAAGAGACTGCAGGTATTATATCTCTCTCTGCATGGCACATTGTTCTCTCCTAAGAAAGTCAACTAAAGGTTAAAAATTGCTGGTCTCTCTATTCCCTAAGTATTTTCCAAAGAAGGACCAATCTGCAATACAGTGGTTCCACTTTCTGGGCAGGTATAGAATGACCAGTACTGAATCCAACAAGGTTGGAAAAGTGAATCAGTGAAACAACTCTGATGCCATTTTTAAAAAATCTTATTTTGGATAAACTGAGTACTAGCCAGCTTCTCATTGACCATTATGATGAAAGAAAGTAATGCACAGGAAAAATTCAAAAAATAATATATATGACCTTTCCAGAAAAGAAATTTCCAAGAACTTCATCTTGGGAAAAAATATATTTGATGTAAAAGTAGGCTTTGAACCAGGATACAAAATCTCTACTATGGTTTGGAAAAAATATATTTGATGTAAAAGTAGACTTTGAACCTGGATACAAAATCTCAATTAAATCTTTCATGACCTCTTGAGTATGCTGACAGCTTCTGGTTTAAGACAAATTTTGGCTCAGTTTATCCAAATCTAATAGCTTTATACTATATTGGAGAAACGACATCTTAAAACATTTTATCCCCCCATATAGTTTGAGAAAGCATGCATTCCAAAAGGAAGACAGAAGTCATTTAGGTCTTTCTTTTTTGTTGTTTTTTTTTTGTTTTTGTTTTTTAGTTAGATAAAGGATCTGGGAAGGATTAACTCTTGGTTCTTTAAATCTTGGGGGAAATTCTAAGAAAATAATTACCAAAGAGAGCTAAAAGATTGATATAAGGAGACAGAGACAGAAGTAGAATAGCCATGAAATAAAGGAGCCATTCAACTTCCCTCTTTGTGGTGTGGTGTTCTATATAATGCTCCCCATTGCCTCATTTCTGAACTCAGTGGAGAAAAATGGATATTCTACTTTACAGTTAAAAGTAAAAACAAGATTAAAAAATTTTTAAAGGATTAAATAAAAAACCAAGAGTATTTTAAAATCTAAATAAAAATTAACTAAATAACATGGGGTTTTAATTAGTATTAAAAAGCTAAAGCAATCGAACAGTATAAAAGAATAAAACCAAATAACTTAACATCTTAAAATTTCTAAAATTCTAAAAGAAATATAAGCTAAACAACACAAAATTTAAAATAAAAAATTCTGAAGGTAATACGATAGCAAGGAAAGAAAATAAAAGGTATGTAATACTAAAATAAACATTAAAATCTAACACAAAAATTTGAAGTGTAAAATTCAGATCAAGAAGACAGAAAATGATCAAAGTAATTTTTTTTTAAGTTTAAGGTTACCATAACAGAGAAAAGAAATATAAACCCCAGACAAAAATCAAATGTAAAAACCATCTAGAAGGTAGATCCAGCATTCCCTATAACAGATTCCTCTTGGATCAGAAACAGACTTCGTTGATGGAGAACCAATGGGACACAGGAAAAAATTTTGCTCTACCTTTATCAGCGGTATTTGGCTCAGAAGTTGTTTACATTTAATTTTCAAACAGCTTTAAAAATCAGTTATTTGATTCCAAGTCCAAAGCAGTTAGAGCCAACATATCAGAAGGTCTTTGGAAAGAAGAATGCCAAAGTAGACATCTTGGAAGTAAAAAAGAATAATGATTTAATGCCTCATAGTTAGAGATGAACAAAAAGTTGTAAAACTAAGACTATTGTAGAACCAGAAAGTTTAATAGCATGTAACTACCTAGACAGAGGACAATTAGCATTACATATGTGAATAGACTCCAAGTAAACTATTTTAGTAATTACACTATTGGAAATTCATAATTTAAATTAAATTTTAAAAATTTGAGACCAGGTTTCATTCTGTCTTGTAAAGAAAGTAAATAAGTGTTAAATTAGTTTTGGAAATAATTTTAACAAAAAATATTTTTAAAGTTTTAATACTACTGTAAATTTTCCTGTCTGGAAATCTCTCTTTCTATTACACTATCACTCTACTTGCCCTCACAATCAAGCTCTTTCCTTATGGTTCCACAGGAAAAATATTCTAAATATTGAACAAGAAAATTTTTAATGGCTTAGGAGGATTTGGAGATTGATGAGAAACTACCTCACAAGGCTCTCCACTGGAAAATCTGGGTGCAGTGTTTTGGGGTTTTTCTGTTTTGCTTTTTTCACAACAGAAAACTTTATTAGTTTTGAAAGATTTAATGAAGTGTTGCCTATGAAATCATGTTACGTAAAAAAGAAACATAAAAAGACATATAACACTCAGTTCCAGTACTGAAATAAATACGGAATATCAAAGATATTGTTCAAAAGTTTAAAGGTAGCCATCTCCTAGAGTTAGAGTAATAGGTGATCTCTCTCTCTGTTACTCCTCCTACTGTCCTGTATCTTGCCAATTCTCTATAATGAGCACTCAATAATAATGACATGCTATATGTCATTATAAAATTTTTTTAAATAATAAATGAAAGTGGAAAAAAAGTAAAAGTAACAAAAATTGCAACATAATTCTCAAGTTTCAACAACGTTTAATGTGTTCGCAATCTAATACCATTTCCATTCACTTGCTAAAGAATCTTTGGTTAAACAGATATGTTATCGCCTCCTTCACATCCTTGTTTCTGAGACTGTAGATTAAAGGATACATCATGGGAGTCATCACACCATAGAATGTGAATATAAGTTTCTCAGTATCATCAAAGTCATCTGAATTAAGAGTCTCCTTAGACTTGGGCTCCATGTACATGAAGGGAACGGTTCCATAGAATATGATCACCACAGTCAGGTGGGCTGAGCAGGTGGAGAAGACTTTGCTTCTCCCCTCAGAAGTACAGATCTTCAGGATGCTGGAAATGACTAACGAGTAAGAAATGACGATCAAGAGTAGGGGCATCAGTGTGAACAATGTCGTGGCCACAAGCATGATGAACTCTTTGCCAGAGATGTCAGCACAGGCCATCTTCATAACAGGCAGAATTTCACAGGAGAAATGATTGATGACGTTATTCCTAAAGAAGGTCAATTGTACCACAAATGCAGCTTGTATTGCAGAGTTGACAACTCCTGCAAACCAGGACCCAGCTGCCACGGGCACATAGGAATTCTTACTCATGTTGACAGACTATCTCAGAGGGTTGCAGTTAGCCACATACCTGTCAAAGGCCATCATGCCCAGGAGCACACACTCCGTTGTCCCCATGGACAGTCCAGAGATATCTCCAGTGCACAGACAGAGAAGGAGATGGTCTTTTTTTCCGAGAGGATCTTCACCAGTGTAGAGGGAATGGAGGTGGTGGTGTAGCAGATGTCCAAGAAGGAGAGGTTCTCCTACATAGGGGTGTGCAAGTTCGAGACGCTGATTAAAATAAAGGTGCCATTGCCCAGAAGGATGACCACATGCATTATCAAGGTGAGCACATAAAAGAGTAGCTCAAGCCTTGGGTCACCAGAAATCCCCTTTGAAAAGAATGGTTTCTACCAGAATGGTTTGGTTTTCTCATTCCATTTCACTTTCTCTCTTTTTTTTTTTTTTTTAAAGATTTTATTTATTTTATTTTTTCCCCCCAAAGCCCCAGTAGATAGTTGTATGTCATAGCTGCACATCCTTCTAGTTGCTGTATGTGGGACTCGGCCTCAGGATGGACGGAGAAGTGGTGCCTCGATGCACACCCGGGATCCGAACCCGGGCCACCAGCATTGCAGCGCGCGCACTTAACCACCAAGCCACAGGGCCGGCCCTCACTTTCTCTCTTTTACCTTTAAGCGTTCAAAGAATTTAAAAAAATAATAATAATAATTTCCTAACTAAAAGCCCATGTTCACCAATGCACGTGTATAAAAATTTTCCATGAACCCAATGAGAAGGAGCGAAAAAGAAAATAGGGAAGGGGAAGAGGAGAAAAGCGAAAGGAGTGAAGAAATAAACAATACAGGAAAAGAAGTATAAGGGAGAAGCTATCGTGTTGATCACTTTTTCTGGGCCAGCAAATTTGTGAGGTTTTTTTCACATATTACCTTTTTTAAACCCCCAAATTATTATCATTTTAAAGATAGAGAACTTAACTAAATTCAGCTAAGAGATTTCAAGGCTAAAGTCATACAATTAATATGTAGCAAAGGCTAGGCTCAAATTCAAGCCTGCTTGTGGTCCATAATTATCCAGATTTTTTAATGAACTATAAGAGCAACACTGAGTGCATTATATCAGAGATTTGGCTAATTAACTCACAAAGGCAGCCTAGCTCCTACGTCAGGAAGACTCAACAGTAACCCATTACATATCAAAACACTTTAAAGAAGTATGTCAATCTGATGGGAAAATGGTCAGCAATAAACCCAACCAGTGTTTATTGACTGCCTGATGGCCCAGAAACTGGGTGCATTTCATGTAATGCCCAATAATCTGAAGTCTTGTTACAATGCAAATATCTTCTTTTTGGTGGGAGATAGAGGAATGTTTAAATTCTATTTAAAAAACTATCATGTAGTAAAACATACAGTAAAATTGATTTTGGCTCTTTTAGTGCACAGTACTATCAATTTTAAAACATGTATAGCTTCATGCAATTATCACCACAACCAGGACATAGAACTCTTCTATCATCCTAAAACTCCCTTGTGCTATCCCTTTATGGTCACTGTCTTTCACTCACTCATAAATCCTGGCAAAGACTAATATGCCTTTTATCCCTATAGTTTTACCTTTTCCAGAATGTTATGTAAATGGAATCATATGAGCCACTGGTGTCTGGCTTCTTTCACTTAGCATAAAGCCTCTGAGATTCATCCAAGTTGCTATTGCTGAGTAGTATTCCATTGCATGGATATACTACAGTTTGTTAATCTATTCACCTGTGGAAACACATTTGAATTCTTTCCAGTTCCACCCCCTCAGAGGTTTGACTCTATCACTCAGCTTTTAATTCTGGTAAATGAAGAGGCCTGTCAAGTCTTTAGTCTGTCTTGAGGTATCTTTAAAAGCAAGGGATTTAATCTATTTTGATCCTGCTAGGAAATGGAGTCCTCATGTCAGTAATCATCTATGATTCTCACTTGCACACTCCCATGTATTTGTTCCTCTGTAATCTTTCCTTCCTGAACATTTGTGTCACAAGCTCCTCTGTCCCACTAATTCTGGACAGCTTCCTGACAGGAAGGAAAAGTGTTTCCTTCTCTGGGTGCACGGTGCAAATGTTTCTCTCCCTTGCCATGGGGGCCACAGAGTGCATGCTTCTAGGTGTGATGGCACTTATCTGCTACCCACTGAGATACCCTGTCATCATGAGCAAAAGTGCCTACGTGGCCATGGCAGCTGGATCCTGGGTTGCTGGTCTTGTGGACTCAGTGGTGCAGACATCTCTCACAACGCAATTACCATTCTGTGCTAACAATGTCTGTGAAATTCTGGCTATCCTAAAACTGGCCGGTGCTGATATCTCAATCAATGTGATCAGTATGGCAGGGTCAAATCTGATTGTTCTGGTTATTCCATTGCTGGTAATTTCCATCTCTTACATTTTTATTGTTGCCACTATTCTGAGGATCCCTTCCACTGAAGGAAAACGTAAGGCCTTCTCCACCTGCTCCGCCCACCTGACAGTGGTGATTATACTCTGTGGAGCCATCTTCTTCATGTACACAAAGCCCAAGTCTAAAGCTCTGTTGGTACAGATAATCAAGACATCGTTGAGGCCCTCATCTCCCTCTTCTGTGGAGTGATGACCCCCGTGCTCAATCCTCTCATCTATACTCTGAGGAACAAGGATGTAAAGGCTGCTGTGATGAGCGTGCTGGGTAGGAAACACTTCTCTGATGGGATATGAATACTGATACACCATGTGACTCAGTATTCAAAGCTGCTGGAGACACGAAATTTAAATAGAGAAAATCACTATGTGAAAACAAATTCACCAGGTGTCATTCAAAACTATATGAAAGAAATATTTTGGTTTCTGTTGTTATTATTAGTTTTTGTCCTAACTGCAGAAATAAAACATGCTTGTGGTTATAAAAAATACTATAATGGAAATGTAAAAATTTGAAAATCTCTTAGGAAATCCCAGCAAAACATTTCCTCACTATTAAAACTTTAGAAAATAATAAAGGCAAAACGTGTTCTAAAAAGCCCTTTGTAACCGAAAATAAGTACATTATTAATTATTATTTAAAGTGATTATTAATCAGCACATGACATGATGTATATTCATTTTTAATTTGTTCTTTTAAGTATTGTTTGTGTCCACAACACATATAAGCTCTCTGGGAGTAGGAACTTGTCTGTTTCTTACCCTACAACATCCCAAAGACCTAGAACAGAATGTTACACATAGTAGATGCTCAATACATATTTTTTGAATAAATAAGTAAAGTACAGCATGTATAAAAGTAGAAATGTATATTTCTCACATCTGAGGTAAGAAAAGGTTATTCAAAAGAAATTTCATTCAATGTAATATTTTCTAAATAAACTAGATTGGCATTTTGTCACATGAACTCCCTTAATAAAGTGCTACCTTTTCTTTTTTGTGTGATTTTGTATAATGTAGAGAAACAGGTCTTATTTACCAGCTGGCATAACTTTTCTGGATTTGGCATATAATGAAACAAAGATAACTGAAATGTTCCCTAGTAATAAACCCTAAGTTTTAATCTGATAAAATAGAGCTAACACGGTAGCAGAGAATTCCTCTTGGACTTCGAGATCAGCTTGTAATGAAGACTTCTTTCCCTCTCTGCATTGGACCATATAGCTGCTAATAAGTAGGAGAGCTAGACAAAACTGGTAACTGACAAAATTTGCGATAAGAGGATAAGAAGTGGCAAAAGAGAAAGAGTCATGTTGTTCAATGAACTGAGAAGCTATAGGGTTTAGGGCATTGGGGGATAAGACAAAGATGGCCCCAAAATGACATAAAATCTATTGTCTAAAGAGTGTAACCACGTGGAGCAGTACCAATGTAAGGAATGGAAGCTCCACTTCCATTGAAGGAATTGAGTTAGATATGTCAATAGAGGAAAGCATTCCTTTTTTCTAGCCCTTTGAGGAGTCTACGAGAGTTGAAATATAGAACACAAATCTAAAGCAAAAGACAATAGCTACTTCCAAATTGCAAAAGTAAGCTGTAATATCTTCCTTTACTGTTAACAGGTAATTACGGTTTCTTGATAAGAATAAAGAATTTAATTAATACATAGCACTAAATAGTGCTAGAACATCCTAAATGTCCAACAAACATTGGCTGGTTTTTTATTATTAGTGTTGGGTGTACTTTCATATGTCATAATGCTTTCAGTAGGCACAAGATTTTCATCCTTACTTTTTTTTTTTCTTTTCAGGGAAAGATTGATCCTGAGCCAACATCTGTTGCCAATCTTCCCTCCTCTTTTTTTGCCTCCCAAAGCCCCAGTTTATTGTTGTAAATGCTAGTTGTAGGTCATTCTAGTTCTTCTATGTGAGCTGCCACTACAGCAGGGCAACTGACAGACAGGTTGCGTGCTTCCGTGACCAGGAGGCGAACCTGATCCGCCAAAGTGGTGTGCGCCAAACTTTAACCACTAGGCCTTCAGGGCTGGCTCACATCCTTAATGTTTATGGAGTAATTTTCATGCTGTTAATCTATTGTCTCTCAGCTTCAAATCCATTTTTTTTTATGCTCTGCTTTGTGAGTTAGGATTGGGACACTGAAAACTATATTTCTCCTTTGCTATGAGGCTTCTATTAACCTCTTCCAAAGGAACTGCTAGAAAGAGAATGGAAAGTTGGATGAAAACAAGGGACTTGAGCCTCCCTATTTGCCCCTTGTTCCTGTCTCCATCACCCCAGCTATGGTTCTTCGCCATGACAAGGCAGCTCCTTAGCTGTTTCCAGTATTGGTCTCAATTTTTATTTCTTCTTTTCTATAACCCAGAACAAGTTACCTACCAGTGCCACCTCCTCAGAGGTTTGAATCTGTCACTCAGCTTTTAGTTCTGGTAAGTAAACAGCCCTGTCAAATCCCTACTCTGTCTTGAGGTATCTTTAAGAGCAATGAAATATGTAATTCTCTGCTTGAGAAATGTAGTGAATCAGATAGAGCATAAGCAATACTTTTTGGTCAGACTATCATAACTATTTGGTCCAAATATCACAACTAAATAACAGAAGGTCCTGGGCAAGACATTTGTGTTTCTTCGGCAGTTGCTTTCTTGTGTCTAAAACATTGATTATGAAAATCTCTTTAGTATATTCTAAAATGACGTAATAATAATCATAGGAATATATGAAAGGAAAACAATGAGTAGTTTACCAAACCCTGAAATACATGTGAGAAGGGAAAAACTTAGGACCTTGAGAGAAAGAAACATAAGTACAACTCTTTTCTTTCACCAATGCATACCTACCACCCACCTAAGTTCTATCCTGGCACACCGTATGCTATTTCTATTAATTTGTTGAATTAATGCATAAGTAAGTAAATAAATGAATGAAAAATATCTTCAGGAGGCTACATATAGTTTCCAAAATGATTTATCAAGATCATCTTTTGGGGCCTCATGATAACTCTTCAAGGAATTAATATTTTTCCAAAATTTACAGGACAGAAAATCTAGTTCCAGAAACGTAGAAATATCCGAAGTCACAACCAGGATATGGTTAAGTCTTTGATTTGAATAAAACAACCAACTTAACAACCCAGCTATTATGGAATACACATTCTTTTAAAGCACATATGGAATATGTATAAAAACTGATATTTTGTTAGGGTAAAAGAAAGAATCAGGAAATTTCAAAGAAATTATATTAAACAGACCATATGCTCTCCATTAAATTAACAGCAATTAATTAATTAAAAAGCTCCATAACCTGAGATAATTAAAACACACTTCTAAATAACTAATAACTAGTGGTGATATTCAAAATGTTTAGTAACTTCTATGGCAAATGCAACAAATCAGAAAGAATACTTGCCATAAACAACCAATGTCGCCATAGTAATACATGCCAGGTAGATTTCAGCTTTGCTTATAGATCAGAGAAAAAATTACAGCCAAAACATTAAAACCAGGCCTGAGTTTGTACCCATTGGTACAGCTGTACTGATTGTTTGCAGTTAGTATCCATTCTGACTGGTTGGTAGCTGTGCCATAGTCTTTGTAAAATATTTTCAATAGCAACCCTGCTAAGAAATGAAATACAATTGAATACTGAAAATTAAAATTTACTTGATACAGAGAAAACAGTTTTTTGAGGGAAATGTTCATACTTAAATTTTGTGGGAAACTTGGCACCATAATGGAAAGAGAAGGAAGGAAACAAAAAGAAAAGGAAGATAAGGATGAGGAACTATCTATAGAACTTGAAAGCAAAGTCAATATGCAAGGCATTGTGCTAAATATTCACAGCTAATTATTTCTGACAAGATCTTCACAATAATTTTAAAAGATATATCTCCTTGCTCTTAATTTATAGATGAAGAGGCTAAGACTCACAGAATTTAAAATCATACAGGTTCTAAGTGAGAAATCTAGTTTTCAAACCATAGTCTTTTCTAAAAAGACATTATTTCTTCTACTGCCTCCTAGTCTACTGCCTGAAGTCCAGTTCCATCTGAATCAGGAAAATTAATCCAAAATATTACAGGACAAGAAAGTTAAGATATCCTAACTAAATGTAACCTCAGAATTTCTCCAGAGCCATTAACTGGATACATAGATGAATTCAGGGGACTATGATGAGCAAGTCCTCGATGATTGTGGCAAAGTCCATGAGTAAGAGTGGATAGCACTTTAACTTTGTCTTGAGCCCAGTCTTGCATCATCCTCCTAAGAAACTCATTGACATCTCTATACTTACAGGTAACAGACACTAATCATCAGGAACCAAGTGTTTACACAACCAGAAAATTGCTCCGTAAACCTAGTGTTATGGGTTTTCAATGCGAGGCACTTTAGGAAAGATGAATTTTTAGGGTGTGAGAAGTTTTAGTTTATCAAAGGAAGCAGAAAACATTACTGGTTAGGAGACTGGACGTAAAATCAAACTGTTTAGATTGAAATCACACCTCCACATCTACTTTACTAATCTATAGCCTATGCAAGTAACTTAATATCTCTGAACCTCAGTGTCTTATTTGTTGTGGGGATTAAACATACTAGTTCATTCATCCATATTTTACAGCACTTCTCTCACTCTAGAGAAAGGGTCTTACTTTGAAACACCAAGGAGCCAGAGGAATAGAGAGAATTCAACTATAACCAAGTTTGCTTGTGGTGATGGTGGATCACCAGGTTGATAGCATGTAGGCAGCATACGAAGATGCAAATTTAAACACTAATAATGGACATTCCATTTGATGCCATAGATGGTGTGATTTTTGATGCAAATAGGTAATCTCTTTGCACTATTGAGAAAAGCAGAGCAACCATTACTAACTGCACCTCACTTTTTAGGGAAGACAGAAGTAGAACCACTAAAAGGAGAGGCAGGTAGGCAGCCAAGAGGTAGAAAGAGAGGCATGTCTGTGTAGAGTCACCAAGAACACAAAAGGGAGCGCCTCAAGAAGCCTAAAAGGGAAAATCCTAACTCTAAGAAAGGAAATTGGAGATAGGGACCTTGGCGATATCAGAGATATTAATGTGGAGAAGAGGGACTATGACCCGGTGGGTTCAGGAATGGCTCCTTGAGGGCGGCTGAAGAGGCGCCAGTGGTAAGTCCAAACTTGTCATAGGATCAGTAAGACATTAAATAAAAATAAAAGAGCAATAATTTTATTGAGCCCAGATAAGAAATCTTATGACTATCTCTGAACAACACCCATGAGGTTTCCAGAGAAATGGGAAAAGGAAGGAAGAGCCCTCCTACCTATTACAGATTAATTAAAAATGAAGCAACCACTTCATGACTAATGTCTTCTGTAATTGAAGGAAGGGAACATGCTAAACAACGCTAATGTTGCAGATACATTTAATCCTCATAAAAACCTGAAGATATACATGATTTTATACAAAAAGGATTGTGGACCCAAAAAAGTTGTACAAATTGCTCTAGGTCACACAGCTAGGAAGTGGCACACCAGGGATTGGAGCTCTAAACAGACTGCAAAATCCATACATTTCTCATCACCTCTCATATATCTCAGTTGCTAAAAGACCTTCCTATCCATTTATTTAGCAAATAGAGAAACGACAATTTTCATCTCTATATGACCTCTAGTCATGTAAAACATGGTGGTTCCAAAGAGGCCAGTCATACTAGGAAGACACCATTTCTTTCCTAGTTGCTTTCTCATAGCCTGGTATTCCCCTCCCACAGGAAGATAAAACACAGTCTGATATTTACATTGAGCAGAGAGCTACATCTCAGAGGACATCATTAAAAGTTGACTGACCTACTTCTCTCTGACGTTAAGGAACAAATAGGTTACATGGGGATGGGATCCCATGTGCTTACAACAGGCTAAAGTCAAGCTTGTTAAAGAAAACTTGTAACTTTTTAACAACACTCCTCCCTCCACAAGTGTTCTGGAGGGAATCTGGAGCTGTGCCTAGCAAATTCATTTCTCCTCAGCTACAACTGAACAGGAAAGAAAAGAGTACATTAGATCATCATGTGTAAAACTCTAAAAGTGGAATGATTTTGTTCTGTGGAGAGACAGCACTCCTCCATGCACTGCCATCACTCTGTCATTCATAAAATGCAATCAGACATGGTAAAGAAGACATATTCTAACATTGAGTAGAGAGTCAGAGACGATAAACTGGTGGGAAAGGGAATATCATAGCACAGGCATTTTGTTTAGTCTCATAGAATTAAAGAGATTTGCCACAGTCCTCACCCCTCCATATTGCTTTAGACCCACCTTGTTTACTCAAGAACATTCACTGCAGAGCACTGAAGATTTTTGTTTGCGACGCCCGCAAGACATGAAATCATGCAGATAGTCCATTTTCATCCTGGTAAATTAATTGAGGGCGCATATAATTAATGTTGTGATTTCAGAAACTCATTATAGTTGCTTGGAAATAGAATGATCTAGCTTTTGAATTGGAGAGTTCTTTTTTCTCCATATAAATCCAGGACAACCATGGGTCAGGACAGTATAAAAGAGAATCCTGAGTTCGATCCTCTACCTAGAGTAGGATTCAATAAGTATCAAGATTTTGTTTCTAACTTTGAATTTACATAATCTACAATGATATTTAAATATGGCAAAAGTGCTTAAATCAGGGCCAATAAGATGAAAAATGACAGTTAAACAAAGAATAGTGAATTAATAATCATACTAATCAGCACACCTTTGTAATGGGGCTGTTCATCACTTTGATGCAGAATCTCTGTGGAATAGTCATGACCACTCCAAAATAGCAACCTGTTCTTTTAGGGTTCTTTGGGGGATACAGATGAACAAACTATTTGTTGACCTGCATCTGGATATGCAAGCATCAATTACAGAAAATTTAATATATGGATGCCCAAAGTTACTAACAGTGGTTATATGCTCAGATATCCATGAGAGGATCCATTGAGAGTATATGTGTACTGACTATAACACATACGACTAAGGGCACTAGAGTTGATCAAACCACTTGGTCTTTTCTTGGGGATTTTTTGTGATTGCTCAAATTTGCAATATTGTAAAAATTGGTAATATTAGAGAACTTGTATTTGAAAGTCTCAAATAAATCTGTCATTTTTAACATTATCTAGCACTCATCACAACTAAAAATTTATCAGTATCTGTCCCTTTGGTATCTGGTAGCACCGGACACAGATATCTGCAGTGAGAAGGGAATCGGGCCATGCTGACCTGCCAAATCCTGTGTTCCTGTCATACCCTGCTCTTCACCCACCCCCACTCCGCACAAAGCTCCAGGAAAAGTAAAATATGCTACCTTAGCCCTGGCTGCAAATGAAACACCTAAAGATGAGCATGGGAATGACAGCCCTGACTCTGGTAAGTATGAGCTCTGCTTCTTGCAAATATTCTCCAGTTTGTTTTTTAGGAAACTATGCTGCACATGGAAGTACAGAACATGTAGTCAAACTTCAGCATCTTCTCTCATCTTAAGACAAACTTTACTGTCTAGAAGATAGTCCTCACAAGATATCAAGTTGTGGCTATTTCCCAGTTTAGTATGAATGTGAAACTGGGCCTTGACAAGGTATGCTATTCAAAAAAATATTTAACAAATAAGGCATGGCAAGAACAAATAGAAGAGAACAGAAACCCAGCTGGAATGACATATTAGGCTATAAGCAGAGTAGTGATTTGATGTGTATCACATTTTAAGAAGATCCACCATGCTGCTGTCTGGAGAAAATATTGAAGGACGGCAAGAGTGAAGCTGAGAGACCAGTTAGGAAGCTAGTGCAGAAATGCGATCTCTCATGACTTGTCAGAGCTGTGCATTACTCATCTTTGTATTGCCCACGGCTTTTTGGTCTGCCAATGTGCAGTTGAGTTAAACTGACTTGAATACACTTATCAAGAAAAAAGAGCCTTCTCTGATTTAGATGGAGTTATCTTAAATGACTCGTCAAGATTTTGTGTAATAAAACTCAATGTTATATGATTTTGTCTCTTACAAACAATTCATATTTTCCCCAACTCATCAAGGAATAGATTCCATTCCTTGGTGGCAGTGATTCATTTTGATATTCTTTCTATTGATTTTTATAGCTTCATATAGAAGCAGAATGATTATACTTCTGTTTTATTTGCCAAAACCAAATGGAAGTGATTATTTGTAGCATCAGTAGTAGGCAAACTAGACTCAGATTCACTGATTCGTAATCAAATATGATAATGCTGTCTTTTAAGGTGGCTATTAAATACCAAGAACCAACATCAGTACTCTTTATCACATAACAGCCCTACAAGGTGGCGATAATACTGATTTTACAGCTTAAATAGGTTAGTCAAGCTCACAAGCTACAAGTCAGGAAACTGGGATCCTAACACATGTGCATCCAACTCCAAAGCCATTCTTTTTCTATAATAGCAAGATGCATATTTCAAATCATCAATATAATTAGAGTTGCAAGCACTTTTATTGAGTACCTACTCTGCATCCATAACTATATTAAATTCTTCATGTGTATTGCCTCATCAATTCTCAGACTAACAACATCGGATAGGAATTTTTATTTCCTCGTTTTACAGACATGGAACCTGAGTGTTAGAGAGGTGCAGTGATTTCACTGAGGTCATAGACGTAGTGTTTGACAAAGCTGGGCTGTCTAATTCCAGAATCCAATGTTCTCAACCATCTCACCCTTCTGCCTCCTAAATGACAGGGAGTGCTTTGCTGTTGTGGATTCAGGCAAAATTATAAACATAATGCAAAAGAGAGATCCTATAATATAGTGCTTCTCATATCTATCTTTAAAAATTTTGAACCTATACTTTTCCATCAACTATATCCAAGTTCATCTCCATGTTGACCATAATGCCTGGCCCATAACAAGTGCTCAAAAAATACTTGGTGAATGAATAAGACAGGAAAGGGTGTGAAAAATTTTTAATAAAGTATTTTGGAAAAATTAGTTAAAATTTTTAAAATATCAGTCTGTTCCATGTCTTAGACGTATAACCACATAGTTATCATACAGATGAAACAAAAAAAATCAAGTCATAGAAAAAATTTTCATTCATATTTTTTTCAGGAATCATATGAAAATCTTACTTCAATGAAAATTTTAAAAGCATGTCAAAAATGAGAAAGAAAACCACAAGTTGGAAAAGTTTTGTAGAAAATTTGAAGAACAAAGTGTTAATCTATTAACAGTTCATACCAATTAAAAGGAAAACTATCAAAATACCAAGCGATAGTTAAGCAAAGGATGTGGATGGACAACAAAAGAGAAAATAAAAGTAATAAATAAACATAGAGGAAATGTTCAATCTCACTAGCAATCCTAGGAATGAAAAACTAAAACAAAGTAATGGTTTTGGGGGGTTTTTTGGTGAGGAAGATCAGCCCTGAGCTAACACTGGTTGCCAATCCTCCTCTTTTGGCTTGAAGAAGATTGGCCCTGAGCGAACATCTGTGCCAATCTTCCTCTATTTTGTATATAGGTCACCACCAAGGCATGGCCTGATGAGTGGTGTAGTTCCATGCTCAGGATCCGTACCAGCAAAGCCCAGGCCGCCAAAGTAGAGTGCACCTAACTTAACCGCTACGCCACCAGACCGGCCCCAAAACAAAGTAATGTTTTGTGCAAATATGAAAGAATACATACCTCAAGTTCTAGAAAATATACCAAAAAATGGTCTGTGCAAATACTTCAACAGCAGTGTAAAGTTTGCTAAGTTTTGAAAAATATTTTTGCATGTGTACAGAGAACTCTCCATTCACATCCTTTCATTTTATGGTCCTCCCTCTAGAAATTTACCTTACGTTATTTGCAGTAGAAGGAAAAGCAGAAAAGGTAGCCTGATGCATAGATATCAATGGTCATCATATCAAAATCTCAAAAAATTAGAAACAAATTAAATTATCCAATAATATTAAAATTGTAGGCTGGACTATAGTAATTCCACTTAATAAAACAGTATTCAAATATTAAAATGGAACATTAACAAAACTGTGAAAAATCACGGAAAATTATTGATATAAAGTGGCAAATACTAATTAAAATTTACCTACACTACAAAACTATATTGGTGTAAAGAAAAATTGTGTGTGGTGTAGAATTAACAAAAATATGAAAGATAAGAGTTTAAAGAGGTGAAATGACTTATTTAGGATTCTATTAGGATTGGTAACTCTATTAGTATTATTTCTGGAATAAAAAGAAAAACAAATTCTTGGGGTTTAACCTTTTCTGAGAACCTTTAGACATACTCTGATTCCAGCCCTAACTTATGAGGCCACCTAATAGAGACATATACAATGAATACTCCGATCAAGGTATGGCTGGGGAAAGTTTTCTTTAAGTCAAGATAATTGGGTCTTTGGAATGTGCAGAAGTCAGGGACTTTATCTATAGAGAATCTTAAGTCTCTAACTCAGCCTTAGGGACTGAAGAAGTTTGTGAAAATGAGTGCTAAGTTGACTTCCAAAAAAAGTTGAGTCTCTCTGGAGTAAATGTCAACTTTAGGACAAATCGGGGGAACTAGAGTTGCATCATTGATCATTATTTTTAATACATTTTATTTTCTTGACACTCTCTTAAGAATATTTACGTACAGACAAATTCTCTGATTGTGGTTATTCTTTCTCATTTTTCTTTTTAGGAAGGAGGAACAACCATCTTTCAAATTGAGACTCTTCTGGTCTCAGCTGAAAAACTCAAATGAAATTCAAATTCCCAGGAACTGTTCTATTACTTAATAGAATGCAATTGTGGGGATGATTTTAAAAACCAATCCGGAAGTAAGAGAAAGATAGAAGTTTTCACGAAAATTATTTCAAAAGAAAAACATCCTATCAATAAATGTAAAGATTTTTGAGTTGAGGTGATCATTGCTGGTGAGACTTTGAAAAAATATATACGAATTTAAGAAAAAAATACAAAAACCTAAGCAACATCTCCAAGACAAGGATATTTTTAAATGTTTTTTTAATTCAAAAATAGTCCATGAAAAAGACTAGTAAGGAAGAGAAAGTTGTTTGCAATGCAACAGACCCTTATAAACAATAGGCTAATAGCTACTACATTTAAGTATCTGGTTCACTAAACTCTTAAGTAAAAATTATCCGGAGAAAGAGTGATTGTGATTTATACATTATTCACACACATTATTAATTGTGTTTCCTTAAGGGTTTAAGGAATCATGTAATTAAAGGCGTTTATGGCAAAAATCAGATTAGAAGCAAAAAATATGTAACAGTGAGCTGAAGTAATTATAACTGAGTGTTAGTCTGAGCCTCAAGCAACCAGGGCAAAGGAAAAAATATTCTCATTTACATAATAAAGCAAATAACACTTAGACCTTTATTTTCCACACCACACCCAAAACGAATGTGGGGCATATTTTTCGTTTGAATTCATTATTGTGGATAATGTCTTCATAAGTGGAAGACAATCAATCTTCAATTTTTTCAAAAGAGGTAAATGTATATATATATTTTGTTTGGTTGGGTTTTTTTTTTTTTTTTTGGTGAGGAAGATTAGCCCTGAGCTAACATTTGCTGCCAATGCTCCTCTTTTTTCCGAGGAAGATTGGCCCTGGGCTAACATCCATGCCTATCTTCCTCTACTTTATATGTGGGACGCCTGCCAGAGCATGGCTTGATAAGCAGTGCATAGGTCCATGCGGGATCCGAACCTGTGAACCCTGGGCCGCTGAAGCAGAGCATGTGGACTTAACCACTACACTACCAGGCTGGCCCCAAAAAAGGTAAGTATATTTTTATCTGTATATTTATCATCTGGATCCGTGACGAAACTTAAGTGCATCATATTAAATTGTGGCTTTATGAAAAAGTTTTATAAATAAACACTGTATGAAAGTGGTAAAAATGGGGGTTTGGGGATCATAAAGACAAGGTTTTAAATCATAGTTCTGGTATTTATCAACTATAAGATAGTGAAAATTGTACTTCACCTTTGAAACCTAAAATTAACTTACCTATATGTAAAATTTTCATAATAATATTTGGGTTATTTTGAAGACTAAATGATAAAAATTTTATAAAATGCCTTATACATACTAGGATACCAGAACCACACATGTCAATTACTCTTCTCCTAGTGAGCTAAAATAATACATCTTTCCTCGTGGTATATTAATTGAAGATTAGAGTTCATGAAAATCTATCAATTGAGAGTTCACAAGTCCATTAATCTTTGTGCAATATCAATTGTCTTAATTGATGTTTTAGAAGAGCTAGAGAGGATAACAGGATTATTTTCTCTATCGAGAATTTAGAGTATGATGCTTTGTGTTTTTCACTGAAAAATCTTAGTACTTTATATTAGATCTTCAAGTAGCTAAGTTAATAAAACATCACAAAACAAAAAGCTGATAGGAATTTAGAGAGTTCGACTTCTGGCTTGGATAAAAAAATCACAAACTTTCCTTAGGTCTATAACAACATGAAAACAGTGCCCAGATGAAGTCCCAGAGCACTGAACCGCAGAGTGGTTATTTATTACAAAAGACAAGGGGTTGGAAGACAGGAATTAGAGGATGGCTAGAATCCAGGCCAGTTCAGAGCCTTTACAAACAAGAACTTCATCTTCTTTTTTTTTTTTTTTTTTTTAATTTTTTGTTTATTGCAGTAACATTGGTTTATAACATTGTAAAAATTTCAGGTGTACATCATTGTACTTCTATTTCTGCATGGACCACATCATGTTCACCACCAAAATACTAATTACAACCCATCACCACACACATCTACCGAATTATCCCTTTCACCCTCCTCCCTCCCCCCCCCCGGCAACCACCAATCCAATCTCTGTCCCTATGTATCCGTCCATTGTTGTCACTATCTACTACTTAATGAAGGAAATCATATGGTATTTGACCTTCTGCCTCTGACTTATTTCACTTTGCATTATACCCTCAATGTCCATCCATGTTGTCACAAATGGCTGGATTTCGTCGTTTCTTATGGCTGAGTAGTATTCCATTGTGTATATATACCACAGCTTCTTTATCCATTCGTCCCTTGATGGGCACTTAGGTTGCTTCCAAGTCTTGGCTATCGTGAATAAGGCTGCAATGAACACAGGGGTGCATGTACCTTTGCAAATTGGTGTTTTCAAGTTCTTTGGATAAATACCCAACAGTGGAATAGCTGGATCATATGGTAGTTCTATCGTTGATTTTTTGAGGAATCTCCATACTGTTTTCCATAGTGGCTGCACCAGTTTGCACTCCCACCAGCAGTGTATGAGAGTTCCCTTCTCTCCACATCCTCTCCAACACATGTTGTTTCCTGTCTTGTTAATTATAGCCATTCTGACGGGCGTGAGGTGATATCTCATTGTAGTTTTGATTTGCATTTCCCTGATAATTAGTGATTTTGAACATCTTTTCATGTGTCTGTTGGCCATCTGTATATCTTCTTTGGAGAAATGTCTGTTCAGGTCTTTTGCCCATTTTTTAATTGGGTTGGTAGTTTTTTTGTTGTTGAGATGCATGAGTTCTTTATATATTTTGGAGATTAAGCCCTTATCAGATGTATGGTTTGCAAATATCTTCTCCCAATTGTTAGGTTGTCTTTTCGTTTTGTTGATGGTTTCCTTTGCTGTGCAGAAGCTTTTTAGTTTGATGTAGTCCCATTTGTTTATTTTTTCTATTGTTTCTCCTGCCCGGTCAGATGTGATGTTTGAAAAGATGTTGCTAAGACCGATGTCGAAGAGCATACTGCTTATGTTTTCTTCTAGAACTTTCACAGTTTCAGGTCTTACATTCAAGTCTTTAATCCATTTGGAGTTAATTTTTGTGTATGGTGTAAGGTAAGGATCTACTTTCATTTTTTTGCATATGGCTATCCAGTTTTCCCAACACCATTTGTTGAAGAGACTTTCTTTTCCCCATTGTATGTTCTTGGCTCCTTTGTCAAAGATTAGCTGTCCATAGATGTGTGGGTTTATTTCTGGGCTTTCGATTCTATTCCATTGATCTGTGTGTCTGTTTTTGTGCCAGTACCATGCTGTTTTGGTTACTATAGCTTTGTAGTATATTTTGAAGTCAGGGAGTGTGATACCTCCAGCTTTGTTCTTTTTTATCAGGATTCCTTTAGGTATTCGGGGTCTTTTGTTGTTCCATATAAATTTTAGAATTCTTTGCTCTATTTCTGTGAAAAATGTTGTTGGAACTTTGATAGGGATTGCATTGAATCTATAGATGGCTTTAGGAAGTATGGACATCTTAACTATGTTAATTCTTCCAATCCAAGAGCACGGAATATCTTTCCATTTCTTTGTGTCTTCTTCAATTTCTTTCAGCAATGTTTTATAGTTTTCGGTGTACAGATCTTTCACCTCTTTGGTTAAGTTTATTCCTAGGTATTTAATTCTTTTTGTTGCAATTGTAAATGGGATGGTATTCTTAATTTCGCTTTCTGCTACTTCGTTGTTAGTGTACAGAAATGCAACTGATTTTTGTATGTTGATTTTGTATCCTGCAATTTTACCATATTCGTTTATTACTTCTAAAAGTTTTCTGGTGGATTCTTTAGGGTTTTCTATATATAAAATCATGTCATCTGCAAATAGTGACAGTTTCACTTCTTCCTTTCCAATTTGGATCCCTTTTCTTTCTTTCTCTTGCCTGATTGCTCTGGCTAGGACTTCCAGTACTATGTTAAATAGGAGTGGTGACAGTGGGCATCCTTGTCTGGTTCCTGTTCTTAGAGGGATAGCTTTCAGTTTTTCACCATTGAGGATAATATTAGCTGTGGGTTTCTCATATAGGGTCTTTATTATGTTGAGGTACTTTCCTTCTATCCCCATTTTATTCAGAGTTTTTATCATAAATGGATGCTGTATCTTGTCAAATGCTTTCTCTGCATCTATTGAGATGATCATGTGATTTTTGTTCTTCATTTTATTAATGTGGTGTATTACGTTGATTGATTTGCGAATGTTAAACCATCCCTGCATACCTGGAATAAATCCCACTTGATCATGGTGTATAATCTTTTTAACGTATTGTTGTATGCGATTTGCTAGTATTTTGTTGAGGATTTTTGCATCGATGTTCATCAGTGATATTGGCCTGTAATTTTCTTTTTTTGTGTTGTCCTTGTCTGGTTTTGGTATCAGGGTAATGTCAGCTTCTTAGAATGAGTTAGGGAGCTTCCCCCCCTCCTCAGTTTTTTGGAAGAGTTTGAGAAGGATAGGTTTTATGTCTTCTTTGAATATTTGGTAGAATTCACCAGGGAAGCCATCTGGTCCTGGACTTTTATTTTTGGGGAGGTTTTTGATTACTGTTTCGATCTCCTTACTGGTGATTGGTCTATTCAAATTCTCTAACCCTAACCCTAACCCTAACCCTAACCCTAACCCTAACCCTAACCCCTAACCCCTAACCCTAACCCTAACCCTAACCCTAACCCTAACCCTAACAGTTTTGGAAGGTTGTATGATTCTAAGAATTTATCCATTTCTTCCAGATTGTCGAATTGGTTGGCATATAGTTTTTCATAGTATTCTCTTATAATCTTTTGTATTTCTGAGGTGTCTGTTGTAACCTCTCCTCTTTCATTTCTGATTTTACTTATTTGTGCATTCTCTCTTTTTTTCTTGGTGAGTCTAGCTAAAGGTTTGTCTATTTTGTTGATCTTTTCAAAGAACCAGCTCTTGGTTTTATTAATTTTTTCTATTGTTTTGGTCTCCATTTCATTTATTTCTTCTCTGATTTTTATTATTTCCTTTGTTGTACTGATTTTGGGCTTTGTTTGTTCTTCTTTTTCCAGTTCCTTTAGGTGCATTGTTAGATTGTTTATTTGAGATTTTTCTTGTTTGTTGAGATAGGCCTGTATTGCTATAAACTTCCCTCTTATAACCGCTTTTGCTGTATCCCATAAATTCTGGCATGTCATATTTTCATTTTCATTTGTCTCCAGGTATTCTTTGATTTCTTCTTTGATTTCTTCGTTAACCCAGTCATTGTTCAGTAGCATTTTGTTTAATCTCCATGTATTTGTGGCTTTTCTGATTTTCTTCCTATAGTTGATTTCTAGTTTCATACCGTTGTGGTCAGAAAAGATGCTTGGCATTATTTCAATCTTCTTAAATTTATGGAGACTTGTTTTGCGGCCTAATATGTGATCAATCCTGGAGAATGTTCCATGTGCCTTTGAAAAGAACGTGTATTCTTCGGTTTTTGGATGGAATGCTCTGTATATATCTACTAGGTCCATCTGTTCTAGTGTGTCGTTTAAGGCCAATGTTTCCTTATTGATCTTCTGTTTGGATGATCTATCCGTTGGTGTAAGTGGAGTGTTAAAGTCCCCTACTATTATTGTGTTACTGTCTATTTCTGTTTTTATGTCTGTTAATAATTGCTTTATATATTTAGGTGCACCTACATTGGGTGCGTAGATATTTACAAGTGTTATATCCTCTTGTTGGATTGTTCCCTTGATCATTATGTAATGCCCTTCTTTGTCTCTTTTTACAGTTTTTGTTTGAAAGTCTGTTTTGTCTGATATGAGTACTGCTACCCCAGCTTTCTTTTCATTGCCATTTGCGTGGAGTATCTTTTTCCATCCCTTCACTTTCAGTTTGTGAGTGTCTTTAGGTCTGAAGTGTGTCTCTTGTATGCAGCATATATATGGGTCTTGTTTTTTGATCCAGTCAGCCACCCTATGCCTTTTAATTGGAGCATTTAGTCCATTGACATTTAAAGTAGCTATTGATAAGTATGTACTTACTGCCATTTTTTAACTTTATTTTTTTTTTCCCTCAGTGTTTTAGTAGTCCTTCTCTGTTCCTTACTTCTTCTATACAGAATTGATGGTCACTTTAGTTTGACCTCTGTCTGAAAGCTCTACTCTTTAACTACCCTCCTCCCTCCTTTTATGTTTTTGATATCATATCTGACCTCTTTTTTGTGCATTTGTATCCATTACGTTCTAATCGTGGAAATAGATAATTTTTCCTATTTGTGGTCTTCTCTTTTCCCCTTAAATCAGTCCCTTTAACATTTCTTGTAACACTGGTTTCTTGGTGACAAACTCCTTTAATTTTTGCTTATCTGGGAAAATTTTGATCTCTCCATCCATTTTGAACGATAACCTTGCTGGGTAGAGTATTGTTGGCTGTAAGTTTTTTCCTTTTAGCACTTTAAATATATCATGCCATTCTCTTCTAGCCTGTAAGGTTTCTGCTGAGAAGTCAGCTGATAGCCTTATGGGGTTTCCTTTGTATGTAACTTGACATTCTCTTGCGGCTTTTAGGATTCTCTCTTTATCTTTAATTCTGGACATTTTGATTATGATGTGTCTTGGTGTAGGCCTCTTTGGGTTTATCTTGTTTGGGGCTCTCTGTGCCTCCTGTACCTGGATGTCTGTTTCCTTCCTTAGGTTAGGGAAGTTTTCATCTATTATTTCTTGAAATAGATTCTCTGCCCCCTTGTCTCGCTCTTCTCCTTCCGGGACACCTATAACATGGATGTTAGTGCGCTTGATGTTGTCCCAGATGTCCCTTAGACTGTCCTTACTCTTTTTAATTCTTTTCTCTTTTACCTGTTCACCTTGGGTAATTTCTTCTAGTCTTTCTTCCAGCTCACAGATCCATTCTTCTGTATCCTCTACTCTGCTTTTGAGTCCCTCTAATGAATTTTTCATTTCCAGTATTGTATTTTTCATTTCTGATTGGTTCTTTTTTATATCTTCCATTTCTTTGTTGACATTCTCACTGAGTTCATCTATTCTTCTCCCCAGATCAGTGAGCATCCTTAACACTCTTAGTTTGAACTCTCTGTCGGGTAGGTTGCTCATTTCTGTTTCACTTAGTTCCTTTTCTGGGGTTCTGTCCTGTTCCCTTACTTGGAATGTATTCTTTTGCCTCCTCATTTTGCCTCTTTCCCTGTGCTTGTGTCTACGTATTAGGTAGGTCAGCTACGTCTCCTGCTCTTGGATAGGTGACCTTATGTAAGTGATGCCTTAGGAGGCTTCCAGTGTGCTTCCCTCAGTTCTCAATGTTCTAGGGGTGGCCCCTATGTGGGCTACGAGTGTCCTTCTATTGTGGCCTGTTAGCTCTCCCTATAGGCACCCAGGGAGGCTGAGTTATGCTCCTGGCCAGCTGTTGTAATGCTCAGCTGATTGTAGTTGTTGTGGGCCCTTCAGTCTCTTTATCAGGTGTGGGGAGCCCCAGCACAGTTGGCTGTAAGTTGTAATACCACATTTGTGTTGCAGTATTTCTTTTAAGTGAGTAGGCCCCCAGTGTGGCATTTTTTTAGGCTCAGGGCCTTACAATTGCTGTAAACCTCTAGCCTATTAGGTCTCTTGTCAGCTCTCTGGGGATTGCAGCTGGGTGGGGCTGCTCTGAGGCACAGGAGCACCCAATTTTTTCAGGCTTTGGAAGGTGGGGCAAACCTCCTATGTGGGTCTTTGAGAAGCACAAGTCTTCTGCAGCTGACAAGCCCTGTTGCCCACAGGTCCACACACACAGTCAACACAGTCCTGCCCCGTGTGAGCGCCTGACCTCCCCAAGCGGACCCAGTCTCTCCACGGCGGGAGCCCCACACACTCCGCCACCACCCCACACTCTCCACCCGCTCCTTGTGCACACCCTGCCCCGCTCAAGTCAGCACAGTTGCCAGGCTGCAGAGAATCCAGTCACCAATCTATACAGGCCCACAAGTTGCCTGAGGGCTTGTTGTTGGGTGGGGCCAGTCTCTAGGGTGGGCTGCCTGCCCTGGCTGAGCTGGATTAAATCGGTGCTCTAGTGGGTGGAGCAGACCCTGGGCTAGCAGGTCTCAGGGAGAACTCCAATGGCGTCTGTGTCAGCACGCTCACACCAGGCCACAACAATGGCCGCCGCCAATGTCCCAGTCCCTGGAGAGGTCTCACCCCTCACCGTGATGCACTCAGGGCCTATTAGGTGAGTCTCTTGTCACCGAAGCACTGTGTACCTTTCTTTCTGGTGATTTTAGGATGCTTTCTGGAACGGGTGAGTTTGTGCACGGGCACTTTAAGAGCTAGTTTTAGTTTCTTTGTGAACCGGGTTTTCTGGGGGTGATACCCAATGCTTTAGTAGCAGGCAAAGTCAGATATTATGCCACTGGTGTCGATTGTGCTGGGTCCACAAAATGCCCACAGCGGGGGCGCTCCCCGGCTCAGGACCCCGCGCCTCCAGGGAGGGTGCATACCTGTGAGCTGCTCCCGGCGGCCGTGAAGCTGGCGGCTTGTGAAGGTGGCGTTTTTCCTCTCCAGAAGGGAGTCTCTGCCTCTTCTACCCCAGTTAGGATTGTCCGTTGTTGCAGGAGTTCCTCTTATCCAGTTTTCAGTTCTGTCTCAGGGGTAATTTTTCCACGAGTAGTTGTAAATTGGCTGTGTCCATGGGAGGAGGTGAGTTCAGAGTCTGCCTACGCCGCCATCTTGACTCCGCCTCCAAGAACTTCATCTTCTGGTGACAATTCTGTTCTAGGCATCAATGGTCTGCAATCTCTTTTGAGATCATATGATTAAGTCAAGAACTCAAGTTCTTTATCTTGGTGTACCTCCTAAAAACAATAAACACTATGACCTGGAAGATTATGAGAACACGGATAGTAAGTGTTCTAGGTCCACCAGAAGTAGCTGGTTCCTATGACAAGTGGACAAGGGCACACCAGTAGAACTCAACTTCAATGTGTAGTCTTTACACACCTAAGACAATCGCTGCACTATTTAAATTATTCTAACATTTTTTACTCTGAGTTAATCTTCCTAACATAATTGAACACCTGCTTCAGGGGTTTTCTCCTTTTTTTATATATATTTTTTCCTTAGTGCATATTTATTTTAGAATTTGGGTAATTCAGAAGAGTAAAAAATGGTCTCTAAGATAATCATTAATGTTCTGGACATTTCTTTCCATTCTTTCTATTCTGTCTAGATTTTCCTGTTTTGGTTTTGGTTTTGGTTTTGCAAACAATGCTGTAACTCTTCTGTTTCTGTTTTCACTTAATCATTTTAACATAATTTAAACATCATTTTGTGTTAACACAAATTTCTCACAAATGCCATATTAATAGGTGCATAATGGCCTATCGAATGAGTGTACTGTGATTATTTAACAATGTCCCTAGTGTTGACCAAGAATGAAAAACTGTTTTAAAACATAATATCCAGGAGAGGAAGTCAAGATGGTGGCGTAGGCAGACTCTGAACTCACCTCCTCCCGCGGACACAGCCAATTTACAACTACTCGTGGAAAAATTACCCCTGAGACAGAACTGAAAACTGGATAAGAGGAACTCCTGCAACAACGGACAATCCCAACTAACGTAGAAGAGGCAGAAACTCCCTTCTGGAGAGGAAAAACACTGCCTTCACAAGCTGCAGCGCCTCACGGCCACCTGGGGGGAAGCCCAAAGATATGCAGCCTCCCTGGAGGAGCGGGGCCCTGAGCTGGGGAGCACCCCCACTGGGGGCATTTTGTGGACCCAGCACAATCCAGGTGAGTGGCATAATATCTGACTTTGCCTGCTACTAAAACATTGGGGAATACCCACAGAAAAGCTGATTCACAAAGAAATTAAAACCGGCTCTTAAAGGGCCCACACACAAACTCACCCGTTTCAGAAAGCAACCTAAAATCACCAGAAAGAAAGATGCACAGTGCTTTGGTGAAAAGAGACTCACCTAATAGGCCCTGTGTGCATCTCGGTGAGAGGTGAGACCTCTCCAGGGACAGGGACAGTGGCGGCGGCCATTGTTGTGGCCTGGTGTGGGCGTGCTGACACAGACGCCATTGGAGTTCTCCCTGGGGCCTGCTAGCCCAGGGTTTGCCCCATGCGCTAAGACACCGATTTAATCCAGATCAGCCAGGGCAGGCAGCCCACCCTAGAGACTGGCCCCACCCAACAACAAACCCTCAGGCAACTCGTGGGCCTGTATAGATTGGTGACTGGATTCTCTGCAGCCTGGCAACTGAGCCCACTTCAGTGGGGCAGGGCATGCACAAGGAGCAGGTGGACAGCGTGGGGCGGTGGTGGAGTGTGTGGGGCTTCCGCCGTGGAGAGACTGGGTCCGTTGGGGAGGTCGGGGCATGCACATGAGGCAGGACTGTGTTGACTATGTGTGTGGACCTGTGGGTGGCAGGGCTTGTCAGCTGCAGAAGACTTGTGCTTCTCAAAGACCCACATAGGGGGTTAGCCACACCTTCCAAAGCCTCAGACAATTGGGTGCTCCTGTGCCTGAGGCCAGCCCCACCTAGCTGCAATCCTCAGAGAGCTGACAAGAGACCTAAAGGCTGGAGGCTTATAGCAATTGTAAGGCCCTGAGCCTAACAACCTGCCACGCTGGGGGCCTACTCACTTAAAAGAAATACTGCAACACAAATGTGGTATTAGAACTTGCAGCCAACTGTTCTGGGGCTCCCCACACCTGATAAAGAGACTGAAGGGCACACAACAACTACAAGCAGCTGAGCATTACAACAGCTGGCCAGGAGCATAACTCGGCCTCCCTGGGCGCCCAGAGGGAGAGCAAACCGGCCACAACAGAAGGACACACATAGCCCACATAGGGGTCAACCCTGGAACATTGAGTACTGAGGGAAGCACATGGCAGACCTCCTAAGCCATCACTTACATAAGGTAAACTATCCAAGAGCAGGAGACGTAGCTCAGCTACCTAATACGTAGACACAAGCACAGGGAAAGAGGCAAAATGAGGAGGCAGGGGAAGACATTCCAAGCAAGGGAACAGGACAAAACCCCAGAAAAGGAACTAACTGAAACAGAAATGAGCAACCTACCCGACAGAGAGTTCAAACTAAGAGTGTTAAGGATGCTCACTGATCTGGGGAGAATAGATGATCTCAGTGAGAATGTCAACAAAGAAATGGAAGATATAAAAAAGAACCAATCAGAAATGAAGAATACAATACTGGAAATGAAAAATTCACTAGAGGGACTCAAAAGCAGAGTAGAGGATACAGAAGAACAGATCTTCGAGCTGGATGAAAGACTAGAAGAAATTACCCAAGCTGAACAGGTAAAAGAGAAAAGAATTAAAAAGAGTGAGGACAGTCTAAGGGACCTCTGGGACAACATCAAGCGCACTAACATCCATGTTATAGGTGTCCCGGAAGGAGAAGAGCAAGACAAAGGGGCAGAGAATCTATTTCAAGAAATAATAGATGAAAACTTCCCTAACCTAAGGAAGGAAACAGACATCCAGGTACAGGAAGCACAGAGAGCCCCAAACAAGATAAACTCAAAGAGGCCCACACCAAGACACATCATAATCAAAATGTCCAGAATTAAAGATAAAGAGAGAATCCTAAAAGCCGCAAGAGAATGTCAAGTTACATACAAAGGAAACCCCATAAGGCTATCAGTTGACTTCTCAGTAGAAACCTTACAGGCTAGAAGAGAGTGGCATGATATATTTAAAGTGCTAAAAGGAAAAAACTTACAGCCAAGAATACTCTACCCAGCAAGGCTATCATCCAAAATGGAAGGAGAGATCAAAAATTTCCCAGACAAGCAAAAATTAAAGGAGTTTGTCACCAAGAAACCAGTGCTACAAGAAATGTTAAAGGGACTGATTTAAGGGGAAAAGAGAAGACTACAAATAGGAAAAATTATCTAATTCCATGATAAGAGGGTAATAGATACAAATGCACAAAAAAGAGGTTAGATATGATATCAAAAACATAAAATGAGGGAGGAGGGGAGTTAAAGAGTAGAGCTTTGAGACAGAGGTCAAACTAAAGAGACCATCAATGCTGTATAGAAGAAGAAAGGAACAGAGAAGGACTACTAAAACACTGAGGAAAAAAATGTTGAAAAAGGGCAGTAAGTACATACTTATCGATAGCTACTTTAAATGTCAATGGACTAAATGCTCCAATTAAAAGGCATAGGGTGGCTGACTGGATAAAAAAAACAAGACCTATCTATCTGCTGCATACAGGAGACATACTTCAGACCTAAAGACACTCACAAACTGAAAGTGAATGGATGGAAAAAGATACTCCACGCAAATGGCAATGAAAAGAAAGCTGGGGTAGCAGTACTCATATCAGACAAAACAGACTTTAAAACAAAAACTGTAAAAAGAGACAAAGAAGGGCATTACATAATGATCAAGGGAACAATCCAACAAGAAGGTATAACACTTGTAAATATCTACGCACCCAATGTAGGTGCACCTAAATATATAAAGCAATTATTAACAAACTTAAAAACAGAAATAGACAGTAACACAATAATAGTAGGGGACTTTAACACTCCACTTACACCAATGGATAGATCATCCAAACAGAAAATCAATAAGGAAACATTGGCCTTAAATGATACACTAGAACAGATGGACCTAGTAGATATATACAGAGCATTCCAACCAAAAACCAAAGAATACACGTTCTTTTCAAATGCACATGGAACATACTCCAGGATTGACCACATACTAGGCCACAAAACAAGTCTCCATAAGTTTAAGAAGATTGAAATAATACCAAGCATCTTTTCTGACCACAACGGCATGAAACTAGAAATCAACTATAGGAAGAAAATCAGAAATGCCACACGTACTTGGAGATTGAACAAAATGCTACTGAACAACGACTGGGTCAATGAAGAAATCAAAGAAGAAATAAAAAAATACCTGGAGACAAATGAAAATAAAAATACGACATGCCAGAATTTATGGGATACAGCAAAAGCGGTTGTAAGAGGGAAGTTTATACCAGTACAGGCCTATCTCAACAAACAAGAAAAATCTCAAATAAACAATCTAACAATGCACCTAAAGGAACAGGAAAAAGAAGAACAAACGAAGCCCAAAATCAGTAGAAGAAGGGAAATAATAAAAATCAGAGCAAAAATAAATGAAATAGAGACCAAAAAATAGAAAAATTAATAAAACCAAGAGCTGGTTCTTTGAAAAGATAAACAAAATAGACAAACCTTTAGCTAGACTCACCAAGAAAAAAAGAGAGAAGGCACAAATAAGTAAAATCAGAAATGAAAGAGGAGAAATTACAACAGACACCTCAGAAGTACAAAAGATTATAAGAGAATACTATGAAAAGCTATATGCCAACCAATTCGACAATCTGGAAGAAATGGATAAATTCTTAAAATCATACAACATTCCAAAACTGGATCAAGAAGAAGCAGAGAATTTGAATAGGCCAATCACCAATAAGGAAATCGAAACAGTAATCACAAACCTCCCCAAAAATAAAAGTCCGGGACCAGACAGCTTCCCTGGTGAATTCTACCAAACATTCAAAGAAGACTTAATACCTATCCTTCTCAAACTCTTCCAAAATATTAAGGAGGGGAGGAAGCTCCCTAAAGCATTCTACCAAGCCGACATTATCCTGATACCAAAACCAGAGAAGGACAACACACACAAAAAAAAATTACAGGCCAATATCACTGATGAACATCGATGCAAAAATCCTGAACAAAATACTAGCAAAACGCATACAGCAATACGTTAAAAAGATTATACACCATGATCAAGTGGGATTTATTCCAGGTATGCAGGCATGGTTTAACATTCGCAAATCAATCAACGTGATACACCACATTAATAAAATGAAGAATAAAAATCACAGGATCATCTCAATAGATGCAGAGAAAGCATTTGACAAGATACAGCATCCATTTATGATAAAAACTGAATAAAACGGGTATAGAAGGAAAGTACCTCAACATAATAAAGACCCTATATGAGAAACCCACAGCTAATATCATCCTCAACAGTGGAAAACTGAAAGCTATCCCTCTAAGAACAGGAACCAGACAAGGATGCCCACTGTCACCACTCCTATTTAACATAGTACTAGAAGTCCTAGCCAGAGCAATCAGGCAAGAGAAAGAAATAAAAGGGGTCCAAATTTGAAAGGAAGAAGTGAAACTGTCACTATTTGCAGATGACATGATTTTATATATAGAAAACTCCAAATAATCCACCAGAAAACTTTTAGAACTAATAAACGAATATGGTAAAGTTGCAGGATACAAAATCAACATACAAAAATCAGACGCATTTCTATACACTAACAACGAAGTAGCAGAAAGAGAAATTAAGAATACCATCCCATTTACAATTGCAACAAAAAGAATAAAATACCTAGGAATAAACTTAACCAAAGAGGTGAAAGATCTGTATACCAAAAACTATAAAACATTGCTGAAAGAAATTGAAGAAGACACAAAGAAATGGAAAGATATTCCGTGCTCTTGGATTGGAAGAATTAACATAGTTAAGATGTCCATACTTTCTAAAGCCATCTATAGATTCAACGCAATCCCTATCAAATTTCCAACAACATTTTTCACAGAAATAGAACAAAGAATCCTAAAATTTATATGGAACAACAAAAGCCCAGGAATAGGTAAAGGAATCCTGAGAAAAAAGAACAAAGCTGGAGGTATCACACTCCCTGATTTCAAAATATACTACAAAGCTATAGTAAGCAAAACAGCATGATACTGGCACAAAAACAGACACACAGATCAATGGAATAGAATCGAAAGCCCAGAAATAAACCCACACATCTATGGACAGCTAATCTTTGACAAAGGAGCCAAGAACATACAATGGAGAAAAGAAAGTCTCTTCAACAAATGGTGCTGGTAAAACTGGATAGCCACATGCAAATAAATGAAAGTAGACCCTTACCTTATACCATACACAAAAATTAACTCCAAATGGATTAAAGACTTGAATGTAAGACCTGAAACTATGAAACTTCTAGAAGATAAAATAGGCAGTACGCTCTTCGACATCGGTCTTAGCAACATATTTTCAAGCACCATGTCTGACCAGGTAAGAGAAACAATAGAAAAACTAAACAAATGGGACTGCATCAAACTAAAAAGCTTCTGCACAGCAAAGGAAACCATCAACAAAACGAAAAGACAACCTAACAATTGGGAGAAGATATTTGCAAACCCTACATCTGATAAGGGCTTAATCTCCAAAATATGTAAAGAACTCATGCAGCTCAACAACATAAAAACTACCAACTCAATCAAAAAATGGGCAACACCTGAACAGACATTTCTCCAAAGAATATATACAGATAGCCAACAGACACATGAAAAGATGTTCAAAATCATTCACTATCAGGGAAATGCAAATCAAAACTACAATGAGATATCACCTCACGCCCGTCAGAATAGCTATAATTAACAAGACAGGAAACAACATGTGTTGGAGAGGATGTGGAGAGAAGGGAACTCTCATACACTGCTGGTGGGAGTGCAAACTGGTGCAGCCACTATGGAAAACAGTATGGAGACTCCTCAAAAAATCAAGGATAGAACTCCCATATGATCCAACTATTCCACTGCTGGGTATTTATCCAAAGAACTTGAAAACACCAATGCGTAAAGATACATGCACTCCTGTGTTCATTGCAGCGGTATTCACAATAGCCAAGACTTGGAAGCAACCTAAGTGCCCATCAAGGGACGAATGGATAAAGAAGATGTGGTATATATACACAATGGAATACTACTCAGCCATAAGAAATGATGAAATCCAGCCATTTGTGACAACGTGGATGGACATTGAGGGTATTATGCAAAGTGAAATAAGTCAGAGGGAGAAGGTCAAATACCGTATGATTTCCTTCATTAAGT
Organism: Ceratotherium simum simum; assembly: GCF_057802395.1. Lineage (NCBI taxonomy): Eukaryota > Metazoa > Chordata > Mammalia > Perissodactyla > Rhinocerotidae > Ceratotherium > Ceratotherium simum. The sequence goes on along the minus strand of NC_141928.1, from coordinate 30,066,136 downwards.
AGTAGGTAATAACAACAAGAAACAAACACATAGAGACAGAGATTGGATTGGTGGTTACCAGAGGGGAAGGGGGGAGGGAGGAGGGCGAAAGAGATAATTCGGCACATGTGTGTGGTGATAGGTTGTAATTAGTATTTGGGTGGTGAACATGATGTAATCTATGCAGAAATAGAAGTATAATGATGTACACCTGAATTTTATACAATGTTATAAACCAATGTTACTGCAATAAACAAAAAATTTTAAAAAAAAGATAATATCCAATAGTGGCAAAGATCTAGAAAAAAATGGAATTATCCAATATACATATGCCATGGAAAGTGATTTATTAGATAGTATCATGAATCTGAAACATCTTCATTCCCTTGTTCCCAGACTTTTGGAATCCATTTTAGGGAAGTAAACTTATATGGAGAAGAAAGTCCAGTCAGAATACTGTTTAGCAGAGTGTTGGTTGATTGCTTCTTAAAAGTTACGCCATAACTGCAAGAGTAATGAAAATAATTTCCTCTATACTCTCCATTATCTTTTTTCCCCCTTTGAAAACATTAAAGTGGCTTGGTGGTTTCTCTTATAAGTGTTTACAAGTGAAATGTTTTTCTGCAGCAACTGTCTCGGAGCTCTTAGGGTACCAAATGCATATCATAATTATTTTCTGCAAGTAATTCCCAAATAGGAATCAACTTTAGGAGATTCCTAGAAAAGGAAAGAGAGGGCATTTGACTTGATTCACATCATCCATGCAAAACCTGCAGTACAGACCCTAGACCACTGATGCTCCTTCAAAGCCTCTATCAGAATTTTATTTCCAGATTGAGTAGGTTGATATACACCCCTACAGTCAATCAAATTCCAATTTAATACCAAATAGAAATATATCCTGGCCTACACAACCCTTCCTACCCTCTTTGGAATGTATGCCTATGAATTAGGGCGCACCTTAAAATGGATAAGAGTCCTCCTTTCCATAGCCAATGGATATATTAACATTCCCTTATGCTGATTAAATTGTCTCACCATCGTAAACTGGAGTTTTCATAGAAAGCAGCATAACCTGTTGACAAATGACTATCACAGCGAGAAATGGCAAATCCTATACAGAAACACAGCTATAGTTTGAAAACACTAAGTAGAAACTCATCCATTGGATCAATTATTTTTTCCTCTGGGAATATTTTTAAAGCTAGCTAGAATACCTTGAGGATGAAGAGGTGTTTTCTAAATTATATTCTTTGATTTATTTACTATGAAAAAGAAGATCATCTACTAATATTGACTCTTCAGATTTTTTCAAAATAAAATCAGTTCCTTCATTCTCTTTGGTGCATGACTCAGACGCCTGAGTTGACCTCAAATTTCCTGTATGGAAAATATTGAGCCTACTTGGAAATTCAACAATAGAAGAGGAATAACTTTCATACGGACAGAAACAAAACACAGGCTCTTCTGTATGCAATTTGGTTGCTCATGTATCTAAAAATCTAAAGAACACAAAATTGATTGCAATACGTTTAGACAGAAGTCTCACCTCCAAGTCTCACCAGAATGTTTAGTTTTGCTTGTCTACTATTCAATTACAATCCACATGCCACTGAAGCACCAATGGCACTCTCCAGTGGTATTGCAGAGAGACAGTCTAAAAGGCCTTGCTACTCATGTGTGTTCTGTATACAAACAACATCAGCAGCATCTGGATTCATGGTAATAAATGCAGATCTTATAACCCACTTCAGACCCACTGATTCAGAACATTTTACACAGATTCCCCATGTGATTCATCTGTATACTAAAATTTGGAAGCACTCCACAAGATGGGTGGTTCTCTTCCTCAGTCGCACATTGGATTCACCTGGAGTGCATTATTTAAAAAAGATGCTTGATTCCCACTCTCTAGACATCATGCATAATTCTGGGAGAGCAGTTGGGTGTAGTTTAAAACAAAAAAGGGATTTAAAGTCAGAAAATGCACATTTGAATAGTAGCTCACTCACTAAATGTGTTTATATTTATGTTTTACACCTATGAAATTCATTTTTCTCAGAAAACTAGAGATTATAAAATGAGTAATATGTGTGAACATATCTCTAAATTATAAAACCCTAAACCAATGGTATTGTTAATGATTGACATGGCGTTAAATCAAATGGATTTTTAAAAACAGATTAAGCACGTTTTCTCCAACATAATGATATTCAATGTGTGGTCGGTGGGTCAACCGAATTGGAAATAACAGATGCTTGTTAAAAATGCAAATAGTTCTTCCCTGCCTTGGAACTTGTGCATCACAATCTCAGGAAATGGAATACAGAAGCCTGTCTTTCCAATGTAATTATTACTTGCCTTCAGTCCCCTGCCTCAGGAGTTACAAGAATTCAAAAAGCTAAACTCACAGCTGTGACCACCACTCCAGCTAGTGCTGACATACTTGTTGTCCCTCCTACTCCAGTGATCTCTTTCTTCATGTCATAATACTGTACAGATCCCTTAAAGTCACACACAGTTTACTCTTCTGAATTACTCCAGGTAATGGCAATTACTCCAAAGTAAATGGAAAGGACAAATTAGACAGAGATTGAGTGCACTCTTCGCGGACTTTTTGAGTACCCAAGAGCTGAAAAACTCCTTTTTGTGATGTTCTTGGTGATGTACCTGGTGATCCTCCTGGGGAACAGCACCTTGATCATCCTGACTCTCCTGGATTCCCGCCTCCACACGCCCATGTACTTCTTCCTTGGTAATCTTTCCTCCCTAGACATTTGTTACACATCCTCCTTTATTCCCTCAACAATGATACACTTCCTATCCAAGAAAAAAACCATCTCCTTCACTAGATGTGTTGCTCAGATGTCTGTCTTCTACACAATGGGGTCCACAGAGTGTGTGCTCCTAGCAGTGATGGCATATGACCGTTACGTGGCCATCTGCAACCTTTTGAGATACCCCATCATCATGAGCAAGGCACTTTGTACTCTGATGGTGGCTCTCTCTTGGGGATTGGGCTTTCTCAACTCATTGACAGAAACTCTCCTCGCAATATGGTTGCCCTTCTGTGGAAAAAAAATGTCATTAATCATTTTGCTTGTGAAATATTGGCCTTAGTCAAGCTGGCTTGCACAGATATTTCCTCGAATAAGATTACTATAATGTTGGGCAATGTAATATTTTTGTTTTCTCCATTACTGTTGATTTGTATCTCCTACATTTTCATCCTTTCTACTGTATTAAGAATCAATAAAGCAAAGGGAAGAAAAAAGGCCTTTTCCACCTGCTCAGCCCACATAACAGTGGTGACTGTGTTTTATGGGACAATCCTCTTCACGTATTTGAAGCCAAAGTCCAAAGACTCTGCTTTTGACAAACTGATTACCCTGCTCTATGGAGTAGTCACACCCATGCTCAATCCTATCATCTATAGCCTGAGGAATGCGGAGGTGCATGGAGCTACGAGAAAGTTGATGAGTAGACACTGGTTCTGGACGAAAGGATGAGAAACTTCATCTTGGAGATCATGCACAAAATAAGCTCACATATTGGAGGCAAAGGTTGTTAATATGAAGAGAAGAAAAGAAATAAAAGTAATATGTAGAATCACAGAATTTAAGAGTTAGAAAGAAATTTCAAGATAATAATTGAACTTTATCTTTTTATGAAAATGACTGCTATAAAAATGTAGGGACAGCTGGTCTAAGAAGTGAGAGTAAACATTAGAAATAAGAAAAAAATTGAAATTAACCTTTTCCAACAAAATCCAGTACATAGGTCTAGTTAACTAGCATTTTTCAGTCCCCTTGTTGAGAGAACTATTTGAGTTCACGTTTTTCTGTTTGTTTGTTTATTATTGATTTTTTTTTTTTTAACCAGAGACTTGATCTGGCCCTAACCTAACTTTTCAGGTACATATTTCTCCTCTTCTTCCCCCTCCATGCTCCCCCACCCACCCCATTTGCACATGCTGCGCTCCACTCACTATGTAATTATCCAATTATATCATGGTCTTTCACACTTAAGGACAATAGCATATGTCACTTCCACCCCATCATCACATTTCTCCTTCTATGGTGACATCCTAGCAACCTCATTGAAGACAATTCATGTGTTATTTCTTCCGAAAATCCTTCGAAAATTTACCCAGTTAGTTATTCCCTCCCCTAAGCTGCCTTGAACTTTATCTCCATTGTAGCAATTTTCCTTTTATACTACAATCATTTGTTAGCTTCTGAAATCTCCCAATGGCAGAACTAACTGTTCTCTGTATGAAGTCCAATGTCACATTAATTAAAATAATAGGCAGTATTAAACTGTTGAATTAATTAATAAATGAAAACTTTAAAAAGATAGTAAAATATAGTTTAAGAATCTTACATAATACAGGAAGATAAGAGAACTTGAATTTATGTATTATTTCATACACCCAATGACAAATCCAGAGGCTTTTGTAAACCATCAGCTAATTTTAAATGTATGGAAAATAAGGGCAGAAAAAACATTCAATAAAATATACTGAAGAGGTCATTTGAGCTGGATAAGATAAAAATCATATCAGTGTATATTGTTCTCTAATAAGCAATTGCTGAGAAAAATATATCAATTGCATAAATTCTTCTTAAAGAACACTGACAATTTCACTCTTTCAGAAGCAATAGTCTCATTTCAAATATTTTCCTTTAAAAAAATCCTCTTGAAATTGCTAGTGAGTAACAATATATGGTTGCCCTTTTTGTATCATCTCATATCACATATATTTGTGTGATATATAGTTGAGCTGGCCCGATACACTGTCACAGCCTGAGCTGGGTAAGGAGAGCACCTATGCTCAAGGGCTACCCAGCAAAGGTTTTAGTAACCCAATAGCGTTCAGGAGTGCATCTTTGCTTGTTCTGGCCAGCATGATGTTTTGGAGCATGAACGAAGTGAGTGAAATGTAAACATGGAAGAGAATGGCTCAGCTCAGGTTGTCAGAGCCCAAGCAGGATGAAAGGGACATACACACAAGAGAGGGGTGTGGATGCCAGCACCTGGTTGAAGATCACATGCAAAGGAAGGCATCTGGCAGAACATATTAGAACACAAGCAGGGTAAGGAAAATGTCAGGCTGCCAGGGAAAGGAATGGGGCAGGTAGCTGGGCGTGAGTTGTCAGAGCCTGACTAGATTAGGAAGACATCCACAGGAGAATGATTCAGATCATGGATGTCTAAGCCTGAGAGGGGTGTAGAGTGAGTCCCTGAAGAAAGACCTGAATGGAGTGAGAAGGGCACATCTGAGGAGGGTAAGATTGTCAAGTGTGTCAGCACCAGATCAGGCTGAAGCAGGCATCCTTGTAGTGGGACGACCTTGACTGAAGTAACTTTGAAAGGATGTTAGTGGAGTGGAGTGATAGAGAGTAACGTGAAGCAAAAGAAATGGGAGATCAGTTACATATAGGAGATAAAACAAACAACAAGTAAACATCTTAGATATAATGAGAGCCAGGTTTCTCACTGTCAGAGGAGTTACAAATATGGAAAGGGGGGAAACTAGAATAAAACCTGTGGTGTTGGATTAGAATTAGACAGTGAGCTCATGGTTTTCAGTATATATAGATAATAGAGTGATGTACATAGCATATAGAAAGATAAATATAGATCATGGCTATATATAGGTATACATATAGAAATTAATATGGATGTAAATGTTTGTAAATGTGTGTGTGTATACAGATAACATACATACATACATATACAATCATACATTTAGTGCCCAGATATGCCCAGTGAGAGGGCCTGGGAGCAGTGATGTGCTAATACTAATTGTACATCTGGTACATGATCTTGTACCTGATCTACTACCTGATCTTGATTTCTAAATGCAGTTTTCCACTAAAAAGGAACCAGGGCTGATTCTAGAAATGGTGAAGGGAAGAATCTTGATTTTGAAAGGCAGGTACGTTGTTTATAGAATTCTAGATTGACAGTTTTTTCTTTCAGTACATATGGATGCTTCTCCATTGTCTCTGGCGTGCACTGTCCAAGGGGAACTCCCGTCATTCCAGAGAAGAACAAAGATCTCTATCAAGAATACAACATATCAGGGCTGGCCCGGTGGTGCAAGCAGTTAAGTGCACGCACTCCGCTGCAGCAGCCTGGGGTTCGCTGGTTCGGATCCCAGGCACAGACTGACGCACCGTTTGTCAAGCCATGCTGTGATGGTGTCCCATATAGAGTGGAGGAAGATGGGCATTGATGTTACCCCAGGGCCAGTCATTCTCAGCAAAAAAGAGGAGGATTGGCAGATGTTCACTCAGGGCGGATCCTTCTCACAAAAAAAAAAAAAAAAAAGAATACAACATATCTTTTTTTTCTGATTTTAGTTATGATTATGATGTGCCTTGATGAAGTGTTCTTCCTGTTTGTGATTCTTTTGGTTATTGAGCTTCTTGTGTCTGCATGTTTATTGTTCTCAGCAAACTTAGAAAATTTCCATCCATTACATCCTTCTTTAAATATCATTCTGCCACCACTTTCTCCTTTTGGTCTCCAATTACTTGTATATTAGACCACTTAAAGTTGTCTCACAGCAATTAATGGTCTGTTTGCTTTTTTTCAGTCTTTTTTTCTCTGTATTTCACTTTGAAGAGTTACTATTTCTCTGATTCCAAGTTCACCAAGATTTTCTTCTGTAGTGTCCAATTGTTTTATTCCATCCAAGGTATATTGGGTATATTCATTTAGGTGTATTCTTCATTTCTAAATCTTAGATTTTGTCTTTTTAAAATATCTTCTCTATCTCTAAATGTAATCTTCTATATCTCAAATGACATGCTTGCATTTTTCTCTACCTTCTTACCATATGGAATATAGTTAGAACAATTTTTTAGTGCCTGTCTAGTAATTCTATCAGCATCATTTCTGTCTGTTTTTTCTTAATCTACTTTCTTTTTTTTCAGCTTTATTGAGACAAGATTAACAAATAAAAATTGTAACTATTTAGGTTTTATAACCTGACTTTTTTTTAATTTTTTGTTTATTGCATTAACATTGGCTTATGACATTGTAAAAATTTCAGGTGTACATCATTGTACTTCTATTTCTGCCTAGATTACATCATGTTCACCACCCAAATACTAATTACAACCCATCACCACACATATGTGCCGAATTATCCCTTTCACCTAACATGACTTTTTTAAGTTGTACAATGTGTTAATTTTATTCCCAGCCTTGTGTGAGCTCTGAAAATCATTTCTGCTAATCCTCTTGGCAGATTCTTTCCCAGGCCCCAGTTAGTTTCCTCACACACCTGCAGTGATCAGGACTCTGTTGAAGACTCAAGGGCCATCCCCTTAGATCTCCAGAGCTCTTTTCTCTGTAGCTTCCTCCTCTCTGGTATTTTGTTCTTGAAAACTAGCTGTCTTGTCATCCATGGCCTCTCAACTCTATCCTCTAAACTCAGGGAGACTCCACATGGGTTCGCTCTCCCTATCTTATTACCTGGAAACTCATTCAAGGAAGTAATATGGGAAAATTATAGGGCTCATTTCATTCATTTCTCATCTCTCAGGGATCATTGTCCTATGATGCTTGATGTCCAATATCTTAAAATTAGTTTTTCTTGTATTTGTTCTGATTTATTTTTATTGTTTCAGGTAGAAAGGCAAATCTGACCCCTGTTATTCCATATTGGTCAGAGGCAGAAATCAAAATCCTCTCCACCTATCTGTTTTCCCCAAAAGGAATTTTTTTAGTATATTCTAATGTGGGTGGCTATGGAATAAAGCTGGACGAGATAGAGAGAGAAAAAGACACAGAGCAAGAGAGAGAGACCTTGCGGTACCTCATGCTCATATCCCTAAGTACTGCCTCGGTGATAGGCCTACCCTTGTAATACACTAATAGATGTTTCTCAGTATATTTGAAATAAGAGTTAAATTCAAAGTAACTGAAGCTAGGGTCTAACCAGGAAAAAAAGATCAAAAAGTGATTGCATCCAAGTAATAAGCCCATCACCCTAGCTGATTGACAGGTTGTCTTTTGGAATTAGCAAACAAGAACTTTAAATAATTATCATAAATATGTTTAAATAATTATTATAAATATATTAAACTATTCCTATTTCATAGAAGAGGAAATTAGACTAGGATGTTTAAGAAATTGCCTAAGATAACTCAACTTGTACAAAGAAAGGAAATTAGAGGGGCCATCCTGGTGGCGTAGTGGTTAAGTTCACACACTCTGCTTCTGCTGCCCGGGGTTCACCAATTCAGACCCCTGGTGTAGACCTACATACCACTCATCAAGCCATGTTGTGGCAGTGTCCCATATACAAAATAGAGGAAGATTGGCACAGATGTTAGCTCAGGGACAATCTTCCTCAAGCAAAAAGAGGAAGATTGGCTACAGATGTTAACTCATGAACCAATCTTCCTCATCAAAAAAAAAAAAGAAGAAGAAGAAGAGAAAAACCAAATTAGAACTCTTTACTCCAGATCCCGAGTGTACTCATCTTTCCTCTATACCACAGCTCAGACCAATTATAGGGGAACATAGCCAACCGTTCTATAAACATTTGTCCTAAACTTCTCCCTAGACAACATCATCCACACCTAGGGCTCAATTTCCATGTCTGTGCAAAGGACTTCCCAATGTATAGCTTTAGTCTTTATTTCTCTCCTGGACTTCACTAGTCTGTCTTCAACTGGAAGTGTGACCATCAACGCATAGTCACCAGTCAACTAACTTACATCCTTATCTTTGCGAAGTCATCATCCTTAAGCTTCTCCTCTCTTCTAATCAATGGCTGCATCAGAGTTCTTTACTTATGCCAACGGAATCATCTTTGATGACTGTCTGTCCATATTTGAGAGATCCTCAAATCCCATCCTACAACCCTGTAATTCCCATATTCATCTTCTTCATCCCATTGCTTCTATTTAAGTCTTCATTGCCTCTATGGGCACTGTTGCAACGGACCTCTAAGTCGTCTTTCCCATTCTCAACCAATTCTCCACCCTTTCACAAGACCACTCTTTCTAACCTAAGGGCTTAACCTGATAACATCACAGGAGTGAGAGAAAATCTTCACTGACTTTCCATTTTCTGCAGAATAAAGCTCAGTAATACAAGATACTTGAAAATCTGGCCTCCTCAAACCATTTCACATTCATCTTTTAAATGAATGCTAATTAGTAGTCCTGAGAGCATCTCTCCCTTTGCTTTCATTAGATAACAAATATTAGTGGCAATTGGTTGCTGGTTTTGAATTTATTTTCTCATTTTATTGCCACAACAACCTTGACATGTAGACGTTTCTGTACCCATCCTCCAAATGAAGTAACCCAAACACAGAGAGGTCAAGTTCAGTTTTCCAAGGTCACACAGATAAGAAGTGGGAGAGTAGGGATTCAATTCTGAGTTCTTTGGTTGTAAAGCCCACTATTTTTCAAAATATAACATCACTGTCCTGCTGCAGAAAAAACTAAATTGACAAGTATTGACATTGTAAATGAAAAAGAGATTATTTTTTCCACAAATTTTTCTTTTTTCAATGGGAGTATGTAGACCATTAGGTAGAATCATATGCTTTGTGATTTTACTTAGAACCTGGCTGTCATATATTTTATTTTATTGTGCTAATGAGGGTTCAGTAGAAAGTATAATAAACAGAATTTTTAAAAATAATAGCCATTACCGTATGAACATTGCTCTTCGCTTTGTTCACAAACTTTTTATTTATTATGCTATGCTCCTACTGCTTCTTCAATATAGAGGCATTCTATGTTTTGACTTTAAAGGTCATTGTTTATTTCTTGTATGGAATATACCATTAACCTTGACTTCTAATCTCTCCTTTTCATTGTATTTAAAAAGTAATGTTACACTAATCCCATCCTGATACTACACATATTAAAATAACCAATTATGAAATATGAGAACTAGTCATAGGCAATAAAAGAATGAGAGATCCATGGTCATCTACTGTGGGTGCTACTGAAGTCGACACAAATCAGGCAAAGCAAACCACAACACTAATGCCTATGACAAAAGTCCTAAGAGGTCTTCATAAAGTGAGGTCATCACCATAATCTTAAAGGTAGTTAGTGAAGTCAATTGCAAAGAAGTACTCACTTGGAGATAATAAACCCAAGGCCGGATAACAGAATCTTTTAAAAGAAATACAAACTTTACTTAGGAAGGCTCCATATAGAAATAGAGGCTTATGAGTCTTGAATACTTTCTACCTCCTCACCTGTAGATCAGTTTCACCCTGCCATTATGCAAGCAGTGAAGGTCAAATCTTTGAATGAGCATAGAATTAGTGAATATGACTGGTTGGAGTTCGTAATTGCGTTGTCTTATCACTGTGTTACTGTTACTTATATATACTCTTCTTCTTCTTTCTATTACCCTTCTCTTACCCTTCTATTATTCTTCTAGTGGCCATAGATCATTGCCTTCAAGGACTCTCATTGGATAATGATGGTCAATCCATTCACCCTAATCTAACTACTGTCTTGATGAGGTTGTCACCCTCTGGACAGACTAGATAAATCTTTGGTATGATTTTCTCACATGCCCTGAAGTTAATCCCAGTACATCTTCTTCCTCTTTCTTCTACACCAATGGGCAACCCTCACCTGGGTCCAAGCCATCACAACAATTCTATTGACTCTGGTGACAGCCCCATGATAAAGAGCAAATAAGATTTGCATGTCAACCTCCCATTTAGTCATCTGGTCCAGAGGGGATATAGAAACACTATGAAAGCTGCTGAGAGTATATTTTTTAATTCCTTGCATATTTGGTTTATATAATAAGGTATATTCATATATTTCAATATTTTATACAAATTAAGTGTGCTTGGGGTATTACAAAGTCTACAATATACCTGTCATGTCTTTTCTTTCCAAGTGTAATGGGTTCATTTATCCTTGACTTTAAGGAACCAGGTGTCAGGGAAGGGCACAATAAAAAAGAGTACTAGTAGTTTCGCTGAAACACCCTGTAGCTTCCTTGAATTTACAAAATAATGTCAGCATCCTAAGACCAACAACATACTGCTAAACTCTGATTTTTTTTCCTGAATGACATTCCTCCATCCCACTTCTATTCAGGATGTATTTGTGCGGACCTTTTACATTTGTAAATAGACATTCACATCACACACATCCATCTGCATTCACAAACATGTCCACACATGTAAAACACAGTCACACATTTACAGCATATTTAGTTATTTCCATTAAATTTAGCTTTGCCAAAAATGAGGTTGTATTAGTTTGCCAGTGCTACAGATTGGGTGCCTTAAACAACAGAAATTTATTTTCTCACAGCTCCAGAGGCTAGAAATCCAAGATCAAGGTATTGGCAGGTTGGATTTCTTCTGAGGCATCTCCTTGACTTGTAGACAGCCACCTTCTCACTGTTTTCCTTCCTCTGTGTGCGAGCATCCCTAGTGTACCTATGTGTATCCAAATTTGCTCTTCCTATAATGACACAACTCAGGTTGTATGAGGTCCCACACTAACAGCCTCATTTTAACTTGTCCACCTTGTTAAAGGCCATATCTCCAAAAACAGACACACTCTGAGGTACTAGGGGGTTATAGCTTCAACATATGAGTTTTGGATGCATACAATACAGCTTAAAACAGAGGTTAGTCATAAATTAGCTAAAACTACTAGAGTTCTTACATTTGTATATTACATGTATACAATTTTAAATACTCAAAAATACACTAACAATGCTTAAAGTTGTATTGACACTATATAAACAAAAACAAAAATTAAAAATTTCATCATGAGACCTACGTGTTTAAGATTTCATATATGCTTATGTAAGATATATCTGTATTATTTTAGGTTTTCAGTGGTTGGTCACGGAAGAGGCTTAGGAAATCACATATCTCATTTAAAATGAGTGTCTCACTTCAGACCTGAAGACACTCACAAACTGAAAGTTAAGGGATGGAAAAGATACTCCATGCAAATGGCAATGAAAAGAAAGCTGGGGTAGCAATACTTATATCAGGCAAAATAGACTTTCAAACAAAAACTGTACCAAGAGACAAAGAAGGGTACTACATAATGATCAAGGGAATAATCCAACAAGAGGATATAACACTCATAAATATCTATGCTCCCAACCTAGGAGCACATAAATATATCAAGCAATTATTAACAGACATAAAAGGAGAAATAGACAGTAACACAATAATAGTAGAGAACTTTAACACTTGAATTACACCAATGGATAGACCATCCAAACAGAAGATCAATAAGGAAACATTGGCCTTAAATGACACATTAGACCAGATAGACCAGATGGAGATCGAAACAGTAATCAAAAACATCCCAAAAAGTAAAAGTCAAGGAACAGATTGCTTCCCTGGTGAATTTTACCAAAGATTCAAAGAAGACTTAATACCTATCCTTCTCAAACTCTTCCAAAAAACTGAGGAGGAGGGGAAGCTCCCTAACTCATTCAATTAAGCCAATATTACTCTGATACCAAAACCAGACAAGGACAACACAAAAAACGAAAATTACAGGTCAATATCACTGACAAACATCAATGCAAGAATACTTCACAAAATACTAGCAAATTGCATACAACAATGCATTAAAAATATCATGAGTCCGACCCAGTGATGCAGCAGTTAAGTGCACATGCTCTGCTTCGGCAGCCCAGGGTTCGCAGGTTCAGATCTCAGGCATGCACCAACACACCACTTGTAGAGCCATGCTGTGGCAGCATCCCACATAAAGTAGAGGAAGATGGGCAAGGATGTTAGCCCAGGGCTAATCTTTCTCAGCAAAAAGAGGAGGATTGGCTTCAGATGTTAGCTCAGGGCTAGTCTTCCTCACAAAAAAGAAAAATAAATCATACACCATGATCAGGTGGGATTTATTCCAGGGATGCAGGGATGGTTCAATATCTACAAATCAATCAACATGATACACCACATTAATAAAATGAAGAATAAAAATCACATGATCATCTCAATAGCTGCAGAGAAACCATTTGACAAGATACAGCATCCACTTATGATAAAAACTCTGAATAAAATGGGTATAGAAGGAAAGGACATCAACTTAATAAAGGCCATATATGACAAACCCACAGCTAATATCATCCTCAATGGTGAAAAACTGAAATCTATCCCTCTAAGATCAGTAACCAGACAAGGATGCCGACTCTCACCACTCCTATTTAACATAGTATTGGAAGTCCTAGCCAGAGCAATCAGGCAAGAGAAAGAAATAAAGGGATCCAAATTGGAAAAGAAGAAGTGAAACTGTCACTATTTGCAGATGACATGATTTTATATATAGAAATCCCTAAAGAATCTACCAAAAACGTTTTAGAAATAATAAATGAATATAGTAAAGTTGAAGGATAGAAAATCAATATACAAAAATCAGTTGTGTTTCTATACACTAACAATGAAGCAGCAGAAAGAGAAATTAAGAATACAATCCCATTTACAATTACAACAAAAAGAATAAAATACCTAGGAATAAACTTAACCAAAGAGGTGAAAGATCTGTACACTGAAAACTATAAAACATTGCTGAAAGAAACTGAAGAAGACACAAAGAAATGGAAAGATATTCCGTGCTCTTGGATTGGAAGAATTAACATAGTTAAGATGTCCATACTTCCTAAATCAATCCATAGATTCAATGCAATCTCTATCAAAGTTTCAACAACATTTTTCACAGAACTAGAACAAAGAATCCTAAAATTTATATGGAACAACAAAAGCCCAGGAATAGGTAAAGGAATCCTGAGAAAAAAGAACAAAGCTGGAGGCATCACACTCCCTGATTTCAAAATATACTACAAAGCTAACCAAAACTGCATGGTACTGGCACAAAAACAGACACTGAGATCAATGGAATAGAATCGAGAGCCCAGAAACAAACCCACACATCTATGGACAGCTAATTTTTGACAGAGGAGCCAACAACATACAATGGAGAAAGGAAAGCCTCTTCAACAAATGGTGTTGGGAAACTGGAGAGCCACATGCAAAAAAATGAAAGTAGACCATTACTTACACCATATACATTATAACAAAATGGATTAAAGACTTGAATGCAAGACCTGAAACCATGAAACTTCTAGAAGAAAGCAAAGGAAGTAAGCTCTTGGACATCGGTCTTAGCAACATATTTTCAAGGACCATGTCTGACTGGGCAAGAGAAACAATAGAAAAAATAAACAAATGGGACTAAATCAAACTGGAAATCTTCTGCACAGCAAAGGAAACCATCAAGAAAACAAAAAGACAACCTAAGAATTGAGAGAAGATATTTGCAAACCATACATCTGATAAGGGCTTAATCTCCAAAATATATAAAAACCTCATAGATCTCAACCAAAAACAAAACCTAACAACTCAATTAAAAAATGGGCAAAATACCTGAACTGACGTGTCTCCAAAGAAGATATACAGATGGCCAACAGGCACATGAAAAGATGTTCCACATCATTAACTATCAGGGAAATGCAAATCAAAAGTACAATGAGATATCACCTCACGCCCATCAGAATGGCTATAATTAGCAAGACAGGAAACAACAAGTGTCAGAGAGGATGTGGAGAGAAGGGAACTCTCATACACTGCTGGTGGGAGTGCAAACTGGTGCAGCCACTATGGAGATTCCTCAAAAAATTAAGGATAGAACTACCATATGATCCAGCTATTCCACTGCTGGGTATTTATCCAAAGAACATGAAAACACCAATGCATAAAGACACATGCACCCCTGTGTTCATTGCAGCATTATTCACAACAGCCAAGACTTGGAAGCAACCTAAGTGCCCATCAAGGGATGAATGGACAAAGAAGATATGGTATATATACACAATGGAATACTACTCAGCCATAAGAAACGATGAAATCCAGCCATTTGTGACAACTTGGATGGGCATTGAGGGTAGTATGCTAAGCGAAATAAGTCCAAGGGAGATGGTCAAATAGCATATGATCTCACTAATAAGTAGAAGATAAAAAACAACAACAAACAAACACACAGAGACAGAGTTTGGATTGGTGGTTACCAGAGGGGAAGGGAGGAGGAAGGAGGGCAAAGTGTTGATTAGGCACATGTGTGTGGTGATGGGTTGTAATTAGTATTTGGGTGGTGAGCATGATCTAATCTATGCAGAAATAGAAGTATAATGATATACACCTGAAATTTATACAATGTTATAAACCAATGTTACTGCAATAAAAAAACGACAAAAAAAAAAAGAGTGTCTTTCTCCCT
Organism: Ceratotherium simum simum; assembly: GCF_057802395.1. Taxonomy (NCBI): domain Eukaryota; kingdom Metazoa; phylum Chordata; class Mammalia; order Perissodactyla; family Rhinocerotidae; genus Ceratotherium; species Ceratotherium simum. Next base: position 30,050,885 of record NC_141928.1, on the reverse strand, counting down.
TGTCCCAAAGTTCTAGTGTATATAGACAAGTTAACATCCCTTAGATAAATGTTATTGATATTATTTACTACTATGGATTAAAAGAGCACAAAGAGAGTTCCTAATCAGCAATTTTTTCACAGCTGCTTTCACCTCTTTGTTGCGTAGACTATAAATGATAGGATTCAACATGGGGGTTAATCCAGCATATACCAAAGCCATAAATTTATCTATTTCCTGTGAATCTACAGCCAAGGGCTTCAGGTACATGGAGAGAGCTGTCCCGTAGAACAAAACCACCACAGTCAGGTGGGCTGCACACGTTGAAAAGGCTTTCCTTCGACCATCCGCTGAGCTGATTCTTAGGATGTTGGAGAGGATGAACGCATAAGAGATACAAATGAGGAGCATCGGCATAGGAAGAAGAAGTACGCTGATCACCAGCATGATTAACTGCACCTTGGAAGTGTCCACACAAACTAATTTCAATACAGCCAGAATTTCACAAGTGAAGTGATTGATGATGCTATTTCCACAGAGAGACTGATGCAGCACAGACATGGTTTCCACCAGGGCAGTGAGGCAGCCTGTCACCCAGGAGCCAGCTGCAATCTGCACACAAACTCTCTTGTTCATGATGACGGAGTATCTTAGGGGGTTGCAGATGGCCACATACCGGTCATACGCCATCATGGACAGGAGCACACACTCAGTGGAGCCCATGGCAAGAGAGAAGTACATCTGCGTGGCACATCCTGAGAATGAGATGGTGTTTCTCCCTGAAACAAAGTTTGCCAGCATTGGAGTGAGAGCAGAAGAAGTGTACCAGATGTCCAGAAATGAGAGGTTTCTAAGGAAGAAATACATGGGTGTGTGTAGGCGGGAATCCAGGATGGTGATGGAGATCAGAATCATATTACCCAGCAAGGTGAGCAGGTACATCAGCAAGCACAGCACAAATACAGTGATTTCAACTTTGGGGTAGTGAGTAAATCCCAGAAAAATAAAATTTGAAATGACTGTCACGTTTGTCTTGACCATTTTATTCCTTCTTGTTCATCTGTTAGAGTAAATAAAAGTACAAATTGTGTATATTTAAAAATTTGAACTCTACCAACTTTCAAGAGGTTTTTGTTAGGGGTACTTTTAAAGGATCATTATCCAGGCAATACCATATTAATTGCTCATTCAGGCATCCAAAATTTATTAAGTACGCTCATAATCACTGAAGATCTAGAGTTGAATTACATAAAAGCAGCTCTCAGGCAACTCACAATAAAAAACAAGACCTAGTCAAGTCATAAACAATTATAATAACATGATATAAGTGTGCTCCACGGTACCAGGCAAACACAGAGTAAGAGTCTTAACTCTGTGTTGGGGCACTGCTCAGTGAGACATTTGAAGACTTGGCTCAATAAAAAAAAAGCAGTGGACATAACTGAGTTAAGGACCAGGGGAGGTGTGCTGGGCAAAGAAAAATTTTTTGTAAAAGTTGCAATTAGAAAGGATGTGGTTGCACTTTATAAAGCTGAAAATTACATCCAACAACAGATGGACATGCTGCTAAGATGGACATACTAAGGTGTATAAAAGAAGATAGACAAGAGGCCAATCACTACAATACTACATGCTTTCTGTCTTCAAGAAGGCGTTTTTGAATATGGTATAATCTTGAATCCATACTTTCTTAAAACGCAAATCATTTTCAAAGTGAAGTATTTTACAATGCAAATCAAATTACCTGCAATATACCTGAAAATTAACCACATATGAAGATGTATTTAAAAATCACTGTCCTACAAGATAGAGTTCAAATGAAATCAGTCACAAACACAGAAGCCTCACATTCTCATCACTGCCTACTTCCCCAATTGCATCTCCCAACACTCCACCTCACTCTGGTCTGAAACAACCAGCTTGTGGTTCCTCATACTTACCATACCATTTTATATTTTTATGTCTTTAATCTACAATTTATCTACCTGGAGTGCCCTCCCTTCCCAGCTCCAATCTTGTCTTTCTTAAATATTTTATCCAGTCATCAAAACTGTATGCCATAGTCTTTCGTACAGCTTCTTTCTTTGTATATACTTATGTTAGTCGAGTATATCACCCTGAGCTATAGCCATATATGCCCACGCTTATTGCTCCCACCACTGGGCTATGAGTTTCTCAAGAGCTTGTTCCTCACAATACTACCAAAGTAATAACTCATATTTAAGTTTTTAATAACACATTGCTGCCTTGTTTTGTATTTTTGCATGCCTAAAAATAATACATTTTTAATAATACATTGCTGCCTTGAACATGGTAAGTTTTTGATACATCTTAAAAATAAGTACATTTTCACTACAGTCCTCTATGTCGACATAAAAGACTGATGAGTTCTCAACCTGTCATTTACATCTGCAATCTTATATGCGACATTCAAGAATTAGCTGATTATGAAAGAAAGATGATGAGCTTTTAGCTTTAAATATTTGACGTAGAGCAAGGGAGGGAAAAGACGATGACACTTTTTGCCACTGAGAAGTGGCAAAAATGATTCCCAAACAATAGAGCACTGTCCTCAGAGTGTGAGATCTGGTCTCCAAATCCAACCATGTTACTTACCTGTATGTAAAATCAGGCAAATCACTTGACCTCTTTGAAACTTAGTTGTCTAGTCTATACAAGGAGGATAATAATTCCTATCTTGTGCAGATCTCAGAGATCTAGATAAACTTGTTTTAAATTCTCCCTCCACCACCCAAATTCCATGGCCTCTCTAATATTTCAGAGAATCACAAAGCATTCGTGATTTCATGGTCTCCCTGATTTCCAGAACCATAATTGCCTGTATGCTGCTCCAGGCGCCCACATCGACTCAGATAAAAAACTTCACACCTTCTTCATAATCTATTTAAATTTCAACTCCCAATCGGATGAATGTAAAACACTTCACTGATTATTTTCAGAAAGGTGAAAGTTAGACATTTCTGGTCCTCAAAGTCCATTTTGGTCAGCACACACCACCACTTCCACTGAGGGTTTCTCTGGTGGTCTTGTGCCCCCAGCACCCAGTTTTCTTGCTCTGGCTCCTCTCTTGCCCTCCCTTTTCTCTTCTCTCTTCACCAATCTCTTGCCCTCCCTTTCAGAAACAAAACAATGGAGCCCTCTCCTTTTCTCATGAAGATTGAGTCCCCATCATTCCCTTACCCTTGTCTTACATCTTTGTCAGAGTCTCACCTATCCCAAGTCATTTTATGTAGATACTTTCTCTTATTCTAAAAGAGTTTCTGATTCCAGGGCTAAGATAATTAAATGTGTCCAACATATTCCACTCCTTCTTTTCTAGAATATGACAGGATAAACTCAGAGAATTTCTGATCCAATCTTCTCATTTTAAAGTTCAGAGATACTTGGTGGGGCTTATGAGTTGTCTGAGGTAAAAGAGAAAATCTGGAACTTATAGCCAAAAGTTGTATCCCATATTCAGGACTCATTTCTTCAAATCAATATTTGCCCTACCCGCTGGTACTTCATTTTAATGTAAATACCTCTATTCTGATATCCTAATCTACCTGAGACCCATCAATAAATTTTGTAAATCAGAGAATATAGAAAGAGATGAATAACGTCTCCTCTCACTTACCCCAGCACATGTGATGAGCATCTTCCTTCCTTCTTCCTTCTACTCACTGTTCAAGGTAAGAGCCCTCTTTTCCTATTGCTACAACTTGGGGAGAATTCTTGCCGTGGTGTTATTGGGCAACACGTTGTGACAGCAAGGATAATATTTTTCACGTTATTCTTACTGAACACAGGCCTCTAGGATAATACCAAAGAATGTACAGTAATCAGCAGTTCTACACAGGGCCGAACACTATACTCCAAGAACCCAGTTCTACTAAAACAAGATTCTGTGTTTGTCTCTTAATTTTGCACACATCAATGACTCTTCACAGATATGCACCAGCTTCTGGCGAGGATCTAAGATTTTGCTAGCATAAAAAAGCTATGATATGATGTCACTGTGATTGTGTACAAAGCTAACAATTACCCAGCATCTCTAGAAATGTGAAGGCTCTTTCCTTCTAGGTTCTTAGATAGAAACTTCCATTGTCTATGAAACACTGTGGTGATGGTGGGGGAAAACCAGGTTACTTTTTAGTCCTAGTCACATGCTCCACAATATGGACCTTGGGAAAGTCCCTTCTCTACTCTAGGTTACCATTTTCCCATGAGTACAATGAGGAGATTAGAAATCACGTGTTTTGACAATCTGGGATTCTGTGACAGTCACTCAGTTAGGTGTTTCTGACACCATAGGTTCTTTGTTCTTGTGGCTGTAGATGACGGGGTTGAGTGTGGAGATCACCACTCCATAGAAGAGGGAAATGAGTTTGTCTTAAAGGTCCTGTTTTTCTGTACCCAGTTGATCCTTACACTTGGGCTTCCCGTACATGAAGAGGATGGTCCCGTAGAAGACGACCACAACTGTGAGGTGGGTGCAGTAGGTGGAGAAGGCCTTTTGCTTCCCCTCTGCTGAAGGAATCCTCAAGATGGTAGCAATGATGAACATGTAGGAGACAAACGTGAACAGAACTGGGATTCCCATGAAGATCACATTGGCCACCCTCATACTGATCACATTGATGGAGATGTCAGCACAGGCCAACTTCAAGACATCCAGGATCTCACAGGTGAAGTGGTTGATGACATTGTCCCCACAGAAGGGAAGCTGCATTGCCGGGGATGTCTGCACCACAGTGTCAATGATACCAGCTACCCATGAGCCGGCAGCTTTGCTCATGAACCTGGGGTATCTAAGGGGGTCGTAGATGGCCATGTAGTGATCAAGTGCCATTATTCTCACACACACACTGTGGTTCCCATTGCAAAGGAGAGAAACATCTGTCTAAAAGAGGCTGAGAAGGACATGGTTTTCCTGGGCGTTAGGAAGCTGTTGAGAATGAGGGGGACTGAGGAGGTTGTGTAGCCTATGTCCAGGAAGGAGAGGGTCCCCAAGAAGAAGTACACAGGCAGGTGGGAGTCAAGGGTGGTCACCAGGATGAGGACCCCATTGCCAAGCAGGATCACCAGGTACATCGACAGGATGAGCACAAAGAAGGTTATCTCTAGTTTTGGATGAGCTGAGAGGTCCAGGAGAATGAACCCTACCATCAGGGAGTTCCAATTAGAGCTGTCCATTGTGCATCTGCTCTGTCACTTGCAGGAACTCAGGTCAATCTCAACATTCTTTGATTCTGAAGTGCTGGCTTGCCACTGAGAAATGCACTGTATGCTGAGAGGAAAACAGAGACCACACAGTAATAATGTGTGGTCTCTCCATGGTTCTAAGTTCTTCAGCTCTTAGCAGACGTTCCTCTCTTCATGTTGCCCTCATAGAAACATCTTCTAACCTTCCCCTCATCCTCCTGCAACAGACAATCCAGGCCCCAGGGCCATCCTCTCATCCATGCCTTTATCCTATCTTGTCTTCCTCTCTCCATTCATCAGCCATCATGACTCACTCACACATGGATCTGAAAATCCACAGCCTTTCAGGGAAGGATACATTGGCTCCAATGGAGGCCACAGTTCCAGGAAGGGGGCACTGATGGGTCACTTTGGAAGGGCAAGGTGGATAGGGAAGGCCACTTGAGAAGGTGACATCCATTAAGGTTCCAGAAGAAGGCTGTGGCCTGCACATTGGGCTCAAATGTGGGCTGCATTTGAGCAGATGTTTTGTGGAGGATGGTTGCATTCTAAGGCACTTATCATCCCCCCAGCTGCTGTGCTTTACTAGTCAGTTTGGCCTGATGCTCTGGGAAGCTAGGCTGGGTTAATAGCTACCATCTCAGCTTCCAGAAAGCCCCATGGGCATCTCTGACCCAGTGCCCTGGGTGGATTCTCATGCCACTGCCACTGAAGTCTGACTGATGCCTTATCCCTGGCTTGGAAGACAGCCTTAGAAAAGGGACCTCCAAACATCTAGTCCACCTGGATTTTTCTTTGTGCACTCAAGCTGTGACTATCCAGTGTTTACTTGATCCCTTCCACCAATGAAGGTCTCATTACCTCTTTAGGAAGCCTATACTAATTTTATACATCTTTTACCACCTGGAAATTCTGTCTCTTGGGCCAAATCTCTTTATATATTCACCCATTAGTTCTAGTTCTGCTCTCTGGGGACACCTAGAGCATGTCACTCCTTGCTGCCCTGTAATAGCTCATCAGAGATCTAAAGATAATGCTTCTCTTAAATCTCCTCTTCTCTTGGGTCACACCCTAGGCTGACTAAATCCAAATGTTTGTGATGGAATCCAGGCACCAGGAACTTTTAGCCAGATGGTTTCAATGTCCAGCCAAGTTTGAGAACACTATGCTGACTTTACATTCCCAGATATTCTGTTCTGCTGTTACCACCTTTTTAAAACAAAAAAAATGAAGAAAGAAACAAATGAAAAGCATTATCTTTAGAGACTCTTGTGATCTCTTCCTGGACATTTGCTTGATCAAAAGACTTTCCCAGAATAAGCAATGCCCACTGACAGGTTTTGAGGACAAGCCATCCTCACCTTCCTTGCACTTTTCTCAAGACCTAAGTAGTCTACCTCTCCTCTGCACATGCCAGGAAGGGTTAACATGCTGGGGTGATCACTTCTGAAACAAACCCCCATCTTGTTCCTCCACTCCTGAGCCTCCCTCTTCCCTGGGAACTTTTCCAGGTCTCTTTGGTCTCTCGTTCCATCCTCCCATTTCTCTTCCTTTTGCCCCCTCATGCATTTCTGTGAGTTGATAGGGAGTAGGGGGGCTCTCTGCTCTTTCCTTCAATGACCCCAAGGTCTTTGGAGGATGGGCACTTCTGTCACAGACCATCTATGCCCTGGTTGATGCTCTGGTGACTGGGTCTGTGCTGGGTACATTTATTTTTACTACATTGAGGAAAGTCAGTCTTAGGGTGAACACTTAGCAGAGGGACCTAGTTAGCTCCATTGCATAGAGGAACCTGCAGCAACTGGTGCTCTGGAGCTGAAGCTTTACCTTGACCACGGATTTCTGCCAGGAACTTGTTTCTGAAACTCCAGGGATTCTGAGCATGTTTAGTCTCTTCCCTTCCTTTGGGGCAGGTGGGGCAAGAACCCCTCTGCTCTGGTGGCACTTGCCAGGAGTCAGCCCCAGATCCCATGTAACCCTAGTGCCAAGATCTGAAAAGATATTACCTTTAAGTAAATTTCACTTCACTAGCAAGCCTCTATGACTAGATAGCAAGGGGCCTCCTGCATGTTTTGGCCAAGTTGAATGGAAGTTCTGCCTGAATCTCCTTGCTCCCCACTCTCCCCATCAGTCCTCACAAATGGCACTGACTTGCTGCTGAGGTTGCTCCTCAGATTTCCCTGGCTCTTTTCTGGAGAATTTAATTCTCTCTTTGTTCTTCCAGGTGTTTCCACATGATTTATCCTGGATCAGCATAAACCTGTTGACAACACAGAGGGTTTTGGCAGTTGGGTTTATCTTACTCTGTGTGTAAAAGCCTTACAAACTGCCTAGAAATCCATAGCCTCCAAGCTCTGCTTTATGATCTGGCCCCTTCCGGGTTGGTCCAGGAGCACTTTCTGTGAGGAGTTCTGAGACTGTCCTGCATTTGTGCTAGCACATAATGCCTCACAACATCCTCAGGAGGAAAGGGCTCTTATGTATATTCTCAGATGAAGAGAGTAAGTGCAATAAAACACACATGTTTAAAGAGCTGGGGCAGATATCCTTAACCCACTGGTAAGTCTTTAAGTTGTCTGCGGCTCAGCAGTATTACCAACTGTGTCATCCTCTCAGCCCCTAAATGCAAAGGTCATGCTAGATGACTGAATGCCAATCTACCCCTGACCTCTCCCGTGTACAGAGGGGATCTGCAGGGATGCTGTCTGGGGTACCATGCCCCCGAGGTCAGAGTCCCTCTCTGAACCAGGGGTTGGATGTCATGAATCCCCTTGAGCAGCTCCTCTTCCACCCTAGGAAGGAAGCCACTGGTTTATTCTGTGAATGGAATCATGGTCCCAACTTTCTTCCTCTTCGTGTAAGAATAACATGAGGAATGCTTCCCTCTGGGATCACTTAAGACCAATGAATTTGATTTGGAAGTAATTCATGTTTGGAAATGTTTCCCAAAATGTTTTTCTTTCAGTGGCTGTGCAAAAATAGTCATGGAAATAGTCACAGGGTGGATGCCACCTGCTTATTCAGGGCTTCCTAAAACATACAATATTGGCCATTCTTCAATTCTGGCTTTCATTATGCTGATAGATAACTGTAGACCCTTGGAAGGGGCCTTAGAGTCTAACCAGGCCAACCCCCCTGCAAAGCAAGCAGGCCCACTACCTCCTGGATCATAGTCCTCTGGCCTCAGCTAGATTACTTGAGTGAAGCAGGCTCTACTTTCTGAAGAGGCTTGTTTCATTTTTAAGTAGTTGCTATTGTTAGGAAATTCTGCGTCGTTGAACTTTCCACCAGGCTCTGCCTTCTGTAGCCCCCAAAGGAAATTAGTCCCTCTTCCCTAAGTCCTCCAAATATTTGAGCCCTCCAAATATTCAGAAATAGCTTGGTTTTGGCATTAAGATGATAGAGAATCAACCTTGTTACTCTTATAGCATCCAAAAGAATGTCATATAGTGAGAGGAATTGTCCACAATTCCTGAATGGTCTTGAGATGTCAGGATATTATGACCCACCAAGGGGGTCTATGGTGCATTCGGTACTTACTATGCCACGAAGTCACCTCTTTCTCCCCCTTTTGAGCCCTATTCCCCTGAACAATCAAATCTGTTCTTAGAAATGAGCTTGTACTAATGAGAATCTCAGAGTCCTTTTATCAAAACTTTCACTTACCTTTATCAGAAACATGATGTGAAAGAGTGATCACTCTCCTAAAGGGTGGGAAATAGCGACACTGGGTCTGGACCCCCAGGGTAGGGAGGGGGGCTTGTCATTCCCTGTGATGGCTGAAGGTCCAGGCCTCCCTACTCCCACTTGCCTTGGTGCTCCAGGAACAATCTTCAAAGAACTGACCATTGTCTGTAGAAGGTAATTTAAGTCTCACTTTCCTTTTGGGGACCATTTTGGTCCCTGAAGTCATTTAAAGTTTGGAAAGTGAGTTGTACTCAGTTTAGACACTTTGATTTCTTCTGGGATAACATCCCCAAGATCTAATTATGCTGAAAGCACTGGAGGAGGTTTGCTGCCTGCTGCCTCCCTCCTTTTCATGTCCTCCTTCTCTCTCTTTGGTCAACATAGGTCTATGAACACATTACTCAGAACCCATAAGTCTGCTGGTCAGCCATCCTCAGCTCACTCAGCCAAGCCCTTCTCTATCAGCTGCTGCTGAGCTTCATCCCAGCCTCTACTTTGTAGTGGTTTTGGGGGAGAGTTTGATTTTAGGATGTATCATCCCCATAGCGGTTAGCTTCCTTGAGGCAATGTACTGTGTTCTTTCTGGATCCTCACTCTGCCTCCAGTAAGTCACTGTCCTTTTAGCTTCCTGTCCCCTGTGCATGCTCAATTCCTCACCTGAGTCACTGACTGGAGTGTAACACAGCACAGGAACGGATACAGAGCCCTGAGGCACTCCATGAGAGACCATTTTTTGTGAACACTACTTTATTCAGGGTGGAGTGGGAGGCAGACATAAGTAGAGAGGAGTAACACACTAGCTCGCTCTTCAGGGCACGCACCCTCTGTATTGAGAAAGATGAGTTAAAAATTAATTACTGCTCTTCTTGAGCTGGGATATCCATCTTATCCTGCCCTCAGACATCAGAGATCCTGGTTCTTGGGCCTTCAGACTCAGGCTGAATTTTACCAACAACTTTCCTTGCTCTCTATCATGCAAACAGAAGACTGTGGGACTTCTTGGCCCCCATAACTTTTATCCCATATAGAACATTCCACTCAAAATCAGCAGAATATATATTCTTTTCAAGTACACATGGAACTTTCTCCAGAATAGATCACATATTAGGTCAGAAAACAAGTCTTAACAAATTTAAGTATGAATGAAACCATACCAAGTATCTTTTCTGACCACCACGAATGAAACTAGAAATCAATAGCAGAAAGAAAAGTGGGAAATTCACAAATATGTGGAAATTAAACAACAGTTGTGAACAACCATGGGTCAAAGAAGAAATCAAAAATAAAATTAGGAAATACTTGAGACAAACAGAAACAAAACACAATATACCCAAACTGACGGGATGCAGCAAAAGCAGCCCTGAGAGATGTGTGGGAGGATAGCGATTGTCTTGTGCAGTGACTGATCTCCAATGATACTAGAAACTGGGCATTTTAGTTAACTAAAGAAAAGTATAAGGAAATTGGATGCTCTTTCAAGTGTGTGTTTCTAAAACGTCATGGTGTAAGTAAGTAATAAATTCAGACAAAGTATAAAAGGAGAACTTTCTGAGTGTGAAAGACCAAAGGAAAGATGGAAGGACCTATGACTGTGAAGTGAACTATGTGGATTCTGCACTAAACATGGAACACAGGAACAGGGAAGCACACACCGACCGAGAGGTAGTGCCAAAGAAAAGGGGCATCTGGGATTGTGAGTAACAAACAAGACCGGTAACAAATCCAGAATGAAAGATGGAGTCTGATTGTGGGCCTTTATTCCATAACAATGTTTATGTAAACAGAAGACAGAGGTTGGAGTTGGCTCGATGAAGAAAAAGGGATGAAGACAAGACAACAGCTTCACATCAGAGATATCTTATTCTGACAGCTAAAACTGACAGGCTGTTGATATGGTCTTGTTCTAACTTTGACTAATCAGAGCTAGATTAAAACTTCCTCAGATTACTTAGCCAAGGGTTACACAAGTGTACTGGGGTGAAAAAAAAAAAGGTCAATTTAAAATCTTTTTCTCAGTTATAATAATGGTTAATACACAGTGTGATGCCAATGGGCTGTTTTTGTAGCAAGGAAAAATTGAAAGCATTTTGAACACTATTTTATCAGACGTGGTCGCTAGAGATTCTGCTTTGCTCATGTATTCTCTTCATTGCAGGAAGTCAAACACAGGGGAAATGACTGATTGGAATAAAGGTCTGTGTGTAGCAAATAACTGAGTTATGTTAGTAAATTGTGGGAGATAGCTTAAATTAGGCAGGCATAAATCAATACATTGTTATGAAACTTTTCCCATTCCAATTAAAAACCACACACAGACACATATATATGCACACGCATATATACTATTCTTAAAAGAGATGCCATTTTCAATACGAAGATTTTTTTTTGATATTGTAGATAATACAATTACATTAGTAGGTAACATGGATTCCAAATTTCTATTTTTTTTCAATTTGAATAAATTCTAAATATACAGACTTTATATAGTTTTTACATCTATGATCGCTCTTTTGAAAATTAGTTTATATGGGAAAGCAAAGTTGATTTTTCACAGAATTTAGGAACAGCTGGATTCCAAAGTGTTGACAATAAAAGATTTAAAACATGTATCCAAACATTTTCTGTCAACTTCTATGACTTTTATTCCTTATTTCTTTATAGTCATATACTTATTTCTCTTAGGACATAAAAACAATGCTAACAATATCAATTTAGTTTATGATTGTAGTATAGTTTTTATTTGTACTGAAATAACTGTCATATTAGCATTAAGGACAATAAAATATGCTTTATTTAAGGTGCTTTTTGTTTTATTGTAGGGAAAGATTCACCCTGAGCTAACATCTGTTGCCAATCTTCCTCTTTGTTTTTTTTTTTTTCCTCCCTAAAGTCCCAGTGCGTGGTTGTATATCCTAGTTGTAAGTCATTCTAGTTCTTCTATGTGAGCCGCCACCATAGCATGGCAACTGACTGCTGCTGCCACAGGATGGTGGTGTGGTTCCACAACCAGGAAACGAACCCTGGCCACTGAAGCAGTGAGTCCCAAACTTTAACCACTAGGCTATCAGGGCTGGCTCTAAAATGTGTTATTTTTGTTAGGCTCCATTTTATTTGGTGCACTTGGAAAAAACAAAAAAACACTTGTGTATTATTCAGAAAACCAAAACTGAGTTTTTCTATTTTCTTGTTTTTTGTTAACATTATATAACACAATCCATTTGATCTACCATTTTATCCTAAATCAGTTAAGATATTGTGTTTTGAGAGTCCAGGATGGTACGAGTGATATAGAGGGCAATAAAATAAAATAGGCACCACCAGAGCGGCTATTCCTTTGACCTGATATATCAGGCTTGGGGTTCTCACCACTCTAGACTTTCACAAGTGGACATAGAACAAGGTGCAGTTTAGAGTCTAAAAAAAACATTAATTTACCAAACAGTGTAGTAAGTGCAGGAATGGGGATAATATATATGTTCTTATGAAAGCACAGAGAGATGACCTAACCCAGCCTGCAGTATAGGGCTGTTGTGTGGCCACGCAGATTGTAGTCTTTGTATGGTGCTGCCTAGAGGTGAGCAGTGGTTCTGTAAGGGGCGGGGGTGGGGGGTCGGCTTCCTGGAGAAGGTGACCCCCAAGTTGGGTCTTAATGGATGAGTGGGGATTTGCCATATGATGGGGAGTAGGGAATCATCCTGGGCAGAAGTGGCCACATAAACAAAGACACAGAATTGAGAAAGAGCCTCCAGCGGGTGGGGAATGACCAGCCAAGCAGTGTTACCAGAGCATAAAAGGGCAGGTCCTGCTGCTGGAGATGAAAGCAGGGCTCGACCCAGTTGGTCTTTAGGGTATCCTGAGGAGTTAGGACTTCCTCCTGTAAGGCACAAGGAGTAACTTAGGGGTTTAAGTAAAGAACTGACTTGATCATATTTTCATCTTAGGGTGATTCTTCTATGCACAGTGTAGGAGGGAGATGGCGGGAAGAGAACAAGAACTGAAAGCTTCAGGGAGACCAGCTAGGAGACTGTTACAGTCATTCAGGGGAGTGACGTTGGGACATTAACTGGGGAAGTGATGGAAGGATGGAGAAGACAGGAAGATTCAAGAAATATTTGGTAGACAAAAACACAAGATTAAAGATTGACTGAATGAGGTGGCCAGAGAGCCTGGAGGAATCAAAATTTCTAGCTCAGGTGACAGGTGGATAATGGCAGTGCTATCACCAAGGAGAGAATATTGGCTGAGGAAGTGGTTTTAGGGGAGAAGGTGAGTTCTGTATGAGGCATGGTGAGTTTGAGATGCCCATGGAACCTCAAAAGCCTGGAAGAACATTGGAGCCAGAGATAAAGACTTGGGTCTCACCAGCTTTTACCCAGTGGTTGAAACCCTGAGAGCAGATGAGATCATGCAGGGAGAGTGGATGGAGCCCTGTTGGATGTGGTCATTTGCTCTGGGTCCTCTGAGTACAACTCTGACTGTATGACTACACAGACCTGGTTCTCCATCTGGTCCACAAGGACAACCACGGAAGACTGTCAGATGCCTCCTGAAGGCAGACGCATGATGTTTTTAGCATTTTTTAGCATTTATATGCTGTGCCAGAAGACAACGAGGATGACATGACTTGATCTTGGTGACTTGTTCTAGCTCCTAGTACTCACTGCTTTCTTTCCTAAAAGCTCCAAAACTGTCACAAACATCATAAAGCAGAAGTGAATGTAGAAACTATGTCTCCAAATTCTAAGTCTAGAGTTGCTTCCCCCTGACCCATTTGCTCGGTCCTCTCTCAATAGGGGACTGAGAGAAGAGAGAACAACTGTCCTGAAATAGGTACCACAAAGACACAGACATTGTATGGGGACAGTTCATGCTTTGACTTGATGGATCAGCTTGGGGTTCTCACCATTCCAGGCTTACGCAAGTAGACATAAAACAAGGCACTTACTGACCAACTGCCTGCTCTTAGCCAGTGATTCAATTTAAGGCCTTCTGATTGCCCCAAGCTGATGAAGAACCAGATATTGATTGTCCAGAGTAAGGTGGAGGTTTATGAAGCACCTGTTATGGTCCTTCCCATCCTTCAACAGCTCACATACTCTCTCTTCCATGAAGCCTTCCTGAGGATCAGTGTCGAGTTGTATTTTTCTCTGATTGTACTTACATATGTCTAAGAGGAGTTTCCTTCTTTTTCACTGTATTCTTTTTTCAGTCTGCCCCGTTACAAGTACATCCCACAGGCCCCTGTGTGCCAGTTATTTGTGGGTGTGCTTATGTGTCTGTCCCTCTCTCCAGCCCTTGGAAGGCAGGAACTGTGATGGATTCTTCCCAGCTTTCTTTCAGCACTCTGCACTAATAGGAGTTCTATATAAGTGCAATAAATTTGTTTAGAATTTATGATTGGGCCACCCAAACCGTTAATTCTACAGAAGTAAATAACTTGGGGGTGAGGAGACCCATAGACCCTCCATTTTCTCTTTACATGTCCGCTAGTTCTGATCCTGACCCGTGTCACTTGCTCACAAGGTTGCTCCCTCCATTTACATCATCATCAGCTGCCTTTATTCCCTTCTGCCTTCAGACATGCCCAGGCCTTTCCAATTTAGAATGGTTGTGTAAAAGGTGCCCATTTTTTTTTTGCACAAATAGCATTGGACGTTATTTCCTTCTGAATATGCCTGAAACTAGAGTTTATGTTATCTAATGTCTCATGTCTTGTAAAAACAAGACCTCTCTACCTGTTGGGCCTGAATTCAAATTGAACTTGTGCTCTTTATAAGGAGAGGAGAGGGAGTGTATGCTTGGAATTGTATGCATAGATGCAGTGTGAAAAGTATTAATTTTCACCAGTGTCAGTCAATGAAATATTTGCATTAGTGCTCCACCATTAATTTGAGTCAGAGTTGCTCCTCATATCTGCTTCTGTCAACTGACTTCTTTCACTTTTTCTCATCTCATACGTTTTCTTTAAGTTATAGTTTCTGCTTATTCAGTTTCTGCTGCCTCATGACTCTAATGAGCACATGGATATGATCTATCTGTGTATGAAAATCTCTCAGTTTCAGCTCTTATTTCTACATAGTCAATTCTTTCCATGTGTCTTGCTTCAGATTCCTAAGAGACAATATGATTAATATATTTGAGTCAAATCACATCAGATGATTAGGGAATGACAGTTTGAAGGGTAGTGGGTCTTAAATTCTTTTCATTTGAACAGTGTAACACTTTCTCAAGAAGCATTCAAACATATCTTCTTGTTAGAAGGACAAGGACATTTACTCCAGTTTATAGGTGAAGCAAGTGAGGCCCTGATAGGAGAAGGAGCTTGACCAAGGTCATAGAACTGGTATATAATGCTAGAAGTAGAACCGAAAGGCATGACTTGGCTATGTAGTCTGGGATAGGACTTCCTCTACTGGAACAAAGAAGGACAAATGAGTCAGCCTAGCCTATGGTGGCCTTTGTGGTCTGATAGAGGCCAAACTTGTCTTGTGTCTGCCTTCTTTCAATAGGATCGGGAGAGGGATAGAAGCAGCTGTTGCAGTAATTTAGTTTGGAATGGTTAAGGGACCCCCATTCTCTTTTACTCCTCCTTTTGGTGGTTTTATCACAATGTGGCATATTCCTGGAGTGTGTGCTGGGCATAACGGCTATCTATGTGCCATGTCGGTTGCCTGGACAAAAGTTTGGGAGCTGCGGGTGCCCAGTCATGCAGCACTCTATGACTGCAGCAGTGGGCTGGCAGGTTTGCCCCTGAGCTTCCCTGCAGGGACAATAAAGAGGAGAATGCAGTAAATGACAAGATTGTTAGTGTCCATTAGATCAAAAGATACATCCCACTATTTCTAGTGCTAAGATTTGAGAGGAATTCCTGCCATGGTGCTAATGACCACTATTGTGTGTTGAGGCAGATGACATTTTCCAATTTATCCCTATGTCAGGTAGAGTAAAGGTCTCTGGGACCAAAGCAGAACAGAGCAAGAGCAGTTCTACACAGGAAAGAACAATATACTCTAAGGTCCCAGTACCACTAACATTTTTGTTTGTCTCTTTTGACCACATCTATAATTCTTTATGGATAGCCATCCAATTCTGGCATCAGAGGATTTAAGATTTGGGCAGCAAAAGATAGCTATGATATGATACAGTGTGGTTCTGTGTGAAGCCAACAAACTAATCAGCAGCGCGAGAAATGAAAAGGTTCTTTGCACTGACAGCCCAAGGACTTCCCTGAGTTACCATTTTTCCACGAGAACAATGAGGAGTTCAGAGTTCTTGCATTCTGGCAGTCTGAGAACCTGTGACAGTCACTCAGTTAGGCGTCTCTGACTCAGCAGGTTCTTCACAGTAGCCTTCACATCCTTGTTCCTCAGGCTGTAGATAATGGGGTTAAGCATGGGGGTCACCACCCCATAGAAGAGGGAAATGAGCTTGTCTGAAAGGTCCTGTTTGTCTGCCCCTAGTAGGTCCTTGGACTTGGGCTTCCCATACATGAAGAGGATGGTCCCATAGAAGATGACCACGACTGTGAGGTGGGCAGAGCAGGTAGAGTAGGCCTTTTTCCTCCCCTCAGCTGAGGGGATCCACAGGATGGTAGCAATGATGAACACATAGGAGACAAAAATGAACAGGACTGGGATTGCAAGGAAGAACATGTTGGCCACAACCATGCTAACCACATTGATTGAGATGTCAGCACAGGCCAACTTCAGGACAGCCAGGATCTCACATGTAAAGTGGTTGATGACGTTGTCCCCACAGAAGGGCAGCCTCATGGCCTGGGATGTCTGAACTACAGAGTTGGTGATACCAGCTGCCCAGGAGCTGGCAGCCATGGCCACGTAGACAGTCTTGTTCATGACCACAGGGTATCTAAGGGGGTTGCAGATGGCCACATAGCGATCAAATGCCATCATGCTCAGGAGCACACACTCTGTGGCTCCCATGGCGAAAGAGAGAAACATCTGCACAGTGCAGGCTGAGAAGGAAATGGTTTTCCTGGGGGTCAGGAAGCTGTTGAGAATGAGGGGGACTGAGGAGGTTGTGTAGCAGATGTCCAGGAAGGAGAGGTTCCCCAGGAAGAAGTACATGGGCGTGTGCAGGCGGGAGTCAACGGTGGTCACCAGGATGAGGATCCCATTGCCCAGTAGGATCACCAGGTACATCAGCAGGATGAGCACAAAGAACGTTTTCTCCAGCTTTGGGTGGGCTGAGAGGCCCCCAAGAATGAACTCCACCACGGGGGAGGTCCAATTGGAGCTGGCCATGGTGCATCTCTCTGTCACCTGCAGGAACTCTCTGAGGTCAACCTCAGCACTCTCTGACTCCAAAAGTGCCTAGGCAACCAGGCAAAAATCCCCACCATGCTGAAAAAGTGAAGAATAGCTCTGACAATTCAGTCATCTCTACAGGAGTCTAGAGAAAATGTAGTAGAGATCAATATTTAACTTCTGCTTCCAGGAAGAATGAATGAATTAATTTGGACTAACTGTCCTGCAGATGACAGTTAGAAATACTGGAAAAACTATATAAAACATCCGTGTAAAGCACTGGCAAGGTAATAAAACAACAAGGAGTCATGATTCTGGGGAAAAATAGGAACTCTGAGAAGTAAGACCAGCATTTGAAGCTACATTTCAACTAGGGCATTTGCAGCTTCTGGAGGTGGCACTGAGAGTCCGAGAAGCACTACAGACAGCCTCCTGGATGTGGGGAACAAGGCCCACCTGAAGTTGCCCCTAACTAAACCTCTTCCCTTTAGAAGGGGCTCCCAAAGGGCAGTACCATAGGAATAAGAACGAATCAGGAGGAAACATGCATTTCCAGGTGCTGGAGCTCAGCTTCAAGCCTTCTCCAGCCCTGAGATTGGACTGAGGTGGTCCCAGGTTTTCAGTGCTCCCAAATATCTAACAGAAGCAAACATAAATCCACTCTGAAGGAAGGTAACATCACCCCAGTCTTTAAATCATTTCTACAAATAATTTCACAAACACAACATCCAGAACACATTAAAAAAGAATATGGCACACAAGACACAAGACAACATGAATGAACGCCAACAGGAGAAACAGAAACTCAAGAGTCCCTTTCCTTGGGGCAGGTGGGAGCCGAGGGCTTCTCTGCCCTGGTGTCACCTTCTGAGAGAATTAGCCCAGACAGCAGTGCCAAGGTCTTAGCATCCTGTTGATCCTTTGTACCTCTGGAGCAGCTAGCAGGCCACTTGTGCAGTGGCCAAGTCGAAAGAGAGTTCTGACTGAGTATCCTCTTTCTTCATTCTCCACCTGCCTGCACCAGAGGCACTGGCTTCCTCCTGAGACTCTTCACAGTGCCCAGAGTCCTGATCCTCAGCTCTTCCTTCTGGGAAGCTTTCCTCAGACTTCTAAGTGTTCCCCAAACTGGGATTTATTCTGAACCAGTAAAAAACTTGTTGGCAACACTGAGGGTGTTGGGCATTTGGTTTTATTTTCTCTGTATCTGAAATTCTCATGAACTTCCCAGATATCCATCTTTCCAAAATCCAGCCCCTTCCTTGGTGGTGCAGAAGCACTTCCTGCCTGGGGAGCTCTGAGCCACTCCTCTGTTGCTCAGCATCATAGCTGTTACGAAGTCAGTGCCATCATAATTCAAGTCAGGTCGACAGACATTTACTGAGCATCTGCTTCTGGGACAGGCATAATTATAGATGCCAGGAACACAGCAATGACAGGCAGAGCCCTTGACTCAAAATCTAACAGTGGTGGGAGAGGAGGGGTAGAATTGGTGGGGTGACAGGGTGAGGAGAATAGTCATGCAAACAAGTAATTACATCATCATCCCTAATAATCACTCTAATGCTACTTCCAACAGGCCTTAGGGTCTATTTGGCAATCTGCTCCCTTTCCAATGTAGAAAGCCCCTTCCTGCATTCCTCATGGTGCCCCAGCCTGGAACTGATGCCCTGAGTGACATGGGGTGCTATGATGAACCTCCTAATAAGGCTCAGCTCACTTTAAAGTAGTTCCCCTTTGATACTGAGCTGAAATCTGCTCCTTAGCAACTTTAATCCCTCTTCCCCAGACAGCTCTCCAAATATCCAGAAACAGCTTGGCTTCAGAATGAAGATAAACAAGAATCAGTCTCTCCTTTTCTCCTAGGGCCTTAAAAAAATTGATCCATCTCTTAGAGGCAAATGTACCAGCCAGGAATTGACTACAAAGGTTGGTCAGTACTGAGAACAGGCCTGAGCTTAAGGATGGCCGAGGTGCCCAGGCTACACAGCCACCTGTGGTGTATGTGCTGGAGCAGTAAAGCAGCCCAGGTGGGGTTTTCACTGTGTCAGCCAGCCCTCCAGCCTCTCCCAAGAACCTGGATCATGTGAAGAAAATAGTCCCTCCACGTCATCATCACTAGATCCAGAAACATGGCTGGTTATTATTGCTGGGCTTTGCATTCTTAACTACGGAAGGAAGAAGAGCCCCAGTTTTAATCAAGGAGGAAAAACTGTGTGGGAAGACTACGAGCTGTGTGGTCCTGGGCAAGCCCTTTCCCCTCTGCACAAAGTGGGTGAGGCCAGATAGCTTAGAGACTCCTGTAGTTTGAGTCTGACTCTAAGAGTCAGTTTGGGTCTATTTGACTCTGTGAGGACAACATCATGCCAATGGAAGGGCTTCCTGTCTCCCCTTCTTAAGCACCCATCCCATTACCATCAAGCCTGACGGCAGAAATGTAGCAGTGGTAACGAAAATTTTGGTGTGATCAAAACCTGGACTTACCTTTATCAGAAACATGGTGAGCAAGAATGATCTGTTTCCTAAGGGTTGGGAAGAGGACACATGTGAGAAATAGTGACCCTGGGTCTGAAGCGCCAGGTGAGGGCTCACAATGTGTGACAGGCGAGGGGTCCAGCAGTCCTCTCCCTCCACCTGCCTGTGCACTCAGGGCACAATCTCCAAGGGGCTGGCCGTCGCTCTTAGAAGATAATTTAAATTTCAGTTTATTCTTCAGGAACATTTTAGTCCCTGAAGTCATTTAAAGTTTGGAAAGTAAGTTGTACTCAGTTTAGATACTTTGATTTCTTCTGGGATAACGTCCCCAAGATCCAATTATGCTGAAGGCACTGGAGGAGGTTTGCAGCCTGCCGCCTCCCTCCCTCCTTTTCTCTGTTCCTTCCTTCCCTTCTCCCTCCCTCCCTCCCTTCCTTCCTTCCTCCCCTCCTTCCTTCCTTCCTTCTTTCCTTCCCTCTGTCTGAACATCATAATCCCATTAACAGCCCAACAGCCTGCTGGCCAGTGATTACATGACTCATTCAGACACCCAAGTCTTTTCTCCTGTGCTGTGCCAAGCCGCATCACCCCAACTCTGTGCTTATACAGTGGTTTTTTGCGGGGAGGTCTGAGTGAAAGACATACTCTCCCTTTAAATTTTCAACTCGTTGGTTTAGGCCCCTTGGGGCCACCTGCTGTGTTCTTCCTCAGCCCTCACTCTGCATCCATCTGTCATGTCCTTTTGGCTTCCTATCATCTGTGCATATGTTCCCAGACCTCATGGGAGCCACTGACAGAATGTGACCCAGAACAGGGATGCGCCCAGAGAATGGGCACATTCCTTTATTCAGAAAACGATTATTGAGTGTGCACTGCAGAGAAGGCAGAAATATGCAGTCACCATGGTCTCTGCCTTCCGGAGTGCACCCTCCAGCGGCAAGAGAGAGGCACATGGAAAGCTAATTACCAAACAAGGTAGGAAGCACAGGACAAGGGAAATGCCCCCACTGTTCTGAAAGCCCAGAGGGAGGCAGAGGCACACTTCGTGGAGGAGGTGACCGAGGTCCGTGGTGTGCTGGAGCTGGCTTACAATTGTGCACATCTCCTCCCAACTCCCATTCAGTGACTTCATTGGTAGCTTGACATTGGCCATCGTGGAAGTGTTTACACCACAGAAATCAGCAAATGCTCCAGATCAGCGTTTTCCTTGACCTAGAGATCCAGTTGTTAAACATCTACCAGCACATCACCGGAGTGGATGAGTGGCAATCTGCCTGACGAAGGGGAGTGTGGAATCATCACAGGCAGAGGGGTGGCATAAACAAAGGGTAGGGAGTGACCAGCAGAGCGGTGTTGCTGGAGCACAAAGGGGCAGGTGCTGCTGATGGGGAGGAAGGCAGGGGCCAGAGCTGAGCTGGTCTTTTTGGGCATCCTAAGAGTTAGGACTTTCCCCTCTAGGGGATGAAGAGCACTTAGAGGTTTTAAGTAAAGGTCAGACATAATCAAATTTGCATCTCAGGTTGATCCTTCTGGGCACAATGTGGAGGGAAGACTGGGGGCAGGAGGACAAGAACTGAAGAGATAGGGAAACACTTCTGGCAACTGAAGATACTTCTGGCAACTGGGGAAGTCATTGAGGGCTGGTGAAGATGGGGGGATTCAAGAAAGGTTTGGTAGACACAAAATACAATATTAGAGTTTGGTTGGATATAGCAGGCAGGAAAAAGAGTAGAGTCAATATTTCTAGCTCAGATGATGGGTTGATAATGATGACACCACCAAAGTAGAAAATATTGACCAAGTTGCTGGTTTTAGGGGAGAAGATGAATTCTCTTTGGGACATAGTGTGTTTGAAGAACATCCAGGAAGAAATAGTGGGATGTCTGAGCCAGAGACTCATCACTTCGAGAGAGTGGCTGGACCCCTGCAGATGCTGGCACTGCTCTGCTGTCTCTAGACACAGCTCTAACTGCACGACCACGGGAGACTGTTGGAGGCCACCTGAAATGCAAATTCATAATATCAACAGGGTTTCCTCGACCTCTCGCCACTAGGGCCCATCTGCTCTGTTGTGAGACCCCCTAAGAAAGTGGATCCTGAGGATGGGAAGGAGGTTCCTGCTGGCAGGAAAGAGAGAAAGGCCCCGGAGACCAGGCACCTAGAGGTCAGCAGGGGTGTCATCAAGCGTTAAAGACCAGAGGTTAGGGGCAAGCGGGGACTTGAAAGAGCAGCCGACTCCAGAGCAGAGGAATTATAGGCAGCTGTTCGGATCATTCATAAAACAATACCCTCCCTCCTCTTAGATTCCTTAAAAGGAATAACTGGGACCCTAATCCTAGGAAAAGTCTAGATAGAGTAGTGCTTCTCAGACATCAGCATACATCAGAATCATCTGGAAGACTTGTTAAAACACAGACTGAAAACACACAAACATACATACACACACACACACATGGATGGCTGGCCCCACCTCGCAAGATTCCGATGTTGCAGGTCCAGGAAGGGGCCCAGGAATCTTCATCATTAACTAGTTCCCAGAGGATGCCGACATTGGTCCTCTGTCAGTTACACGTGAGGAGCACTGGGCTGGATTTCTCACTAACACGGTATGGGGGTCTTGGAGTGTTGAGAGTTGAGGTTTTGCTGAAAGAGTTTCTCCTCATTTCTCCTCACTGCCTAGAGAAGCCTCAGACAGACCAGCCAGGGGATAGCCGGGTTTTAATTGGCCAAAACAAAGCTTTATGTGTCATAAATCGCCTTACTCCGTGTGTGTGAGTGTTTGTGTGTGTGTAAATGAGAGTTTGCCAAAGACGAGTGGAGTGACCAAAGGGGTGGTCTGGACCCCAGCAACCCCAGCATCTCCCGGGGAGGCATCTGTTTATTGTGGCATCCTGAGGACAATTGTGGGCAGGGTTCACAAGGTCTGTGACCAGATCCCTGGTCAAAAGATTTTGACCTTGCTCAAAACACTTTGAGATTCTGTCAGGAATCATGACTCACAACACATTTTCTGTGAAGGCAGAAAAGAACCACCACCATTTTGAGATAAAACCAGGACTGGAATCAGGTGCTAGAAGGTCAGAGAAATGGAAGTTCCCTGAAGAGGGAAAATGGAAGGGGCAGGAGGGGGAAGTTGTCTCCATGGAAGGTGAGGGGGTGAAAACTTTGCCTCTTCATGGAGGGGAGACCACTCTTGCAGCAAGCACTAAGTGGAGAAGTGAGTGTGTAATTTCTGATGTGTGAATGCTGGATCAAGCAAACAATATTTGCCTGGTTCGCTGCTTCATTCCAGGAAGCCTCACTTACTGAGTATACCCACGTTCTCCTTCTAAGGAGGTTCCTCACATCGTTTCCATGCTCCGTACCACAAGGCACCAGGGCCACAGGACTCGCCTGACTGGACTAGGTGCACACCTGTCCCAGGGGCAGTCAGTATATGGGCTGTCTGGTGGCCTATACTGGATGAGGAATAACCAAACCCCTTAGATCTGTCTCTCAGGAGCTTGAATGTAAAACACCAGGACAGTCAGCAGCCGGTGTAAGGAAGGAGAGGAAGGAGAAACCAGAGTAACACAGGAGCGAAGGCAGTGAGAAGAAGCCTGACCCTTGGTAGCTGAAGCTGAGTCACAGGGAGGAGAGTAGGGGGTAATTAGTTCCAGTTTGAGTGGGAAAAGCAAGGCCCAAGTGGTTGAGTCTCCAACACGGCAGAACCCCAGAGGTGGGGAACATTGAGCTCTGACACAGAGGGGCCAGCAGGAGCCTGATGGACATTCCAGAGCCTGTTCAGCCTCGAGGCCCGACTGTACCACTGTTCCCCCATGAACCCCACGACATCTCCTAACCCTTGAGGAAATCCAAGCATGAAGGAGAGGGAGGCTCCTGGCATTTAGAGGGTAGAGGTCAAAGATGCTAAACATCATGAACACAAGGCACTATGGCCCAGTGAAGGAGGGTCCCTCCACCTCCTCACATCCAAGTATCACTCATACCTACCTCGTGAGGTTTTTGAGTGCACTAGATAAGACAAGATTTTGAAAAGAGTTGTAAATGCATGGCAACCCTTATTAACATCTCACCATTATCTCAAATACAACAAATCCAAATGGCCATAAACTCTTCAATCACAGAAACTATTCCTTAGTCATATCTTTATTTTCAGTAATCAGCCTGGAGCTGGGCTATACAGAAACCGTACACTGAAATGTCAGAAACAACCCTGCAGCCACCCTATGCCCACCAGCCCAGACAGGATCTCCTCCTTCCTTCCTCTGTGTTTTTCTTCCCAGTTCTCAAGATCTGGTATTTTAGCCATTGTTGATTCTTCCCTCTCCTGCATCTCCCACCCCAGATCTATCTCTATATCCTATCATTTCTTCCTCCTACATGTCTCCCAGGGCCACCCTCTGCTCCATCCCTGTTACTTTCCTCCTGGGCTAGTTGTTCTGCAGGCTCCTCCTGTTCCCAGCCTCCTAGACAGCTTTGTGGCACTCTCAGTCATCCCTCAGTCTCCAGAGAGTCTCACTCTGCTGGGCATCCTCTGAAGACAAAGATCCATTTCTGGTCATCATGTCCCCCACCCACCCCTGCTCTTTGGTACTTGGCACAAGGCCTGGCACACATGACATGTTTGTAGCATAGAGATTGTTCAGAGTGGTGGCAGAAAGAGAGCAAGCAAATGCTGGGTCACCGAGTGGAGGGAGGAGATGCCTGGGTGGCCGGGAATCTGTCTGCCCAAAGTGCCCAGGAATATTTGTATCACTGAGGCGCAGCTTCCTTCCCTTCTAGGCTCTTTGCGGGTCAATGACAGAGCCACTTTGGACCAACTGTTGTGATCAAAGCCCAGAAGAACTCTGATTACCTGGCTAGAGAATGTTCTAAGATGAGACTTCCTTGTAGTGAAAGGGGAGCTTTGGGTAGACCTCACAAGATTGCCTAAGTGGGTCTTTGGGGTGGAGTCTAAACTCTGAACCTCTCATCAAACTTTAAATTACTTCTGGGATAGGGCCTGGCCCCAAAGCAACCCAACCCTAAACTCCTGAGAGAGTCATCATGGGACCCTCTGGAGAGCAGTGCAGAGCACAGAGAAGAGGGTTCTGGGCCCAGTAGCTGGGCATGGCTTGCCAGCCCACCCTGGAGTGCATCCTCCTCCGGCACAGGCTCCTGACTGAGCCTCAGCCTTGTGATTCAGCCTTTGTCTCCTCATCTCACTGAGCCCCGAGGTCAGGCAAGAGCACTGTGAGCAGCTATAGCTTCTGTGAGCTATGAGCTGTGGCTGCACTTTGGACCCCTCTACACCCAGGGTCAGTTAGAGATATCAGGAAGTCAGACAACAGTTAGAGAGCATTTGCCCAGGTTAAGAGCGTGTACTCACATGTTGCAGGAGCAGCTCTAAGAGGTGTGGTCTTTATGGCCTGCTTGTTACGGCTTGGTAGCGCCTAGATTGGCAGGTGACACCAGAGACAATCATTTCTTCCGGCCCCTATAAACTAGCAGCCTCACCACTCCACTGGCCTGCCTTCCTGCAAAGAAGAGACCCAGCCTAGAAGGGCCCCCACACTGGGTAAGTGCAGGGTGACCTCTATGGCCAGCTCTTCACCAGTTGGGAGGGAAGGAAAGAGGCTGATACAAAGAGGGCTGTGCAGGGATGGAGGCTTGGGGGAGAGTGGTCTGGGGGACAAGGCAACAATTTCCAAAGCTCTGAAGGCTGCTGCTGTGGCAAGGGAGCATGTCTGTTTTGCATGAGCCCCAGAGGCAGACTTAGGACCAGTGGAGAAAGGGAAAATTTAGAAAAGGGCAGAGACCAGGTCCCTGAAGAACTCTAACAGCTCAGGCCTCCTGATAACAGTACTGGAGTCTGTTAGCCCCATGTTATTGAAAATGTTCAAGCAGATGCAGAGACATTACTGCCTGAAGAGAAGATCCTGTAACAGGTCGGTTAGAGGAGGGGACCGGATTGGTTTATGTCTGAAGATTCTGCCAAACCTCAAATTCTGCACTCTCTGATACTAAAGGAGGCTTTCTCTAAAAATTATTCCCCATCCCTTAATTCCTGGTGTCCCAAGATAACCTCTTTTGGACATTGTATCATTACCAATCGGAAAAAAGCACCCCTTCCTCAGGCCCATGTGCCATTCACAAACTGAGCTCTTTTTTGCCCAGTTTCTCCACCTTTAAACTGAGAGGTCAGTGGTTCTCAAGACTGGTGTGCATCAGAAGTACCTGGGGAGCATTTATTTAAAAAACAAAACAAAACAAAAAACTGATCTCCAAGACCATCTGCAAAAGTAGGACCCAGAAATTTGCCTTTTTTTTTTTTTTTTTCCACTGAGGAAGGTTAGCCCTGAGCTGACATTTGTGCCAACCTTCCTCTATTTTGTATGTGGGATGCCGCCACAACATAGCTAATGAGCGGTGTAGGTTGGCGCCTGGGATCCAAACCCAGAAACATGGGCCACCAAAGTGAAGTGTGCCGAACTTAACCACTACACCATGGGGCCTGCCCCAGAAATCTGCTTTTTAAACCAGCACTCGGGTAGCTGTCAGACATCAAGCTCCACGCTGTTCTGGGCACCCTGCGGCAGGGCCTGATGACATCTGGTGGTCCTAGTCTCTTTGGCAGTAAAAGTGTGCTGATCTACTGTGTGGCTTTGGATGTTGTGGGAGGCTGAGTGGGTTTACATGTGATGATGTCTGCAAAGCACCTAATGGCACTGGATAGAGGGTGACTCAAGGCCCCACTCAGCCCAGGCTGGGGATGTCAATGATGAGGGGGCTCCAACCATCAGGTAAGATTTTACTCCTTGGGCCAAGTCCCAGAGCAGCGGAGGTGCAGACAGGTCAGGAGTGGTTACAGGAGGCGACACACATAGCCTGCTCTGCAGGTGACTTTTCTGGGGACTTTGGGGGGCACTCCATGTTACAGGCCCCAGAAATTCAACTTGGTCAGATTATTCAGAGGAGAGGATCCAGATCTGATGAACTTATTCACACTAAACTCACAAAACATGGAGGTATAAACCACATACTCTATACGAAATAAAACTGCTAAAGAGAGAACTTGATGTTTTCGAGCCAGCACATTCTTTCCCTATAAGACTGTCTGCGTGAGAAGTCAAATTATAATAGAAACCTGCTGGGCAAGGAAGAACTAGTTCCAGGGGAATGGGCCATGTGACCTCAATGGTCAGGGTCACACAGCTGTGATAGCCTGAGGTCCCTAATTATATGACAGAGACAGAGTTACTCAGAGGCCCCTGCTTCCCTGGAAAGTGCTGAAGACACACAGCATATGGAGACATACGATTTTGCTTTAAGCATATTAATATCATCAATTAGAGAGAAATGTCCCTCATTTTATTAAGTTTCATTAGATTTACAGTGTCTGCTCTTCATCCTTTTGATTGATACGCAGCCTGGCTTTAGCTAACTTGGTTTTATAGTTGATTTCCATAGCATAAGTTGGTTTGCAATTTTAGGAACATCATACTGTGATCCCCATATATTGACCCAAGCAAGCCATCAAAAAAACAAACATGCATTTTCTGCCTTCAGTATTTCAAGGCATGAAAGAGAAAGTTTGAAATGGAAGCACGAAACCAATCTACTGTGACAGAATTTGTCTTGCTGGGCCTCTCTGCCCATCCAAAACTAGAGAAAACGTTCTTTGTGCTCATCCTGCTGATGTACCTGGTGATCCTGCTGGGCAACGGGGTCCTCATCCTGGTGACCATCCTTGACTCCAGCCTGCACACGCCCATGTACTTCTTCCTGGGGAACCTCTCCTTCCTGGACATCTGCTACACAACCTCCTCAGTCCCTCTGGTCCTGGATGGCTTCCTCACTCCCAGAAAAACCATCTCCTTTTCAGGCTGTGCCGTGCAGATGTTTCTCTCCTTCGCCATGGGAGCCACAGAGTGTGTGCTTCTGGGTATGATGGCGTTTGATCGCTATGTGGCCATCTGCAACCCCCTTAGATACCCTGTGGTCATGAGCAAGGCTGCCTATGTGCCCATGGCTGCCAGCTCCTGGGTGGCTGGTGGAGCCAACTCCTTGGTGCAGATCTCTCTTGCAGTACAACTGCCCTTCTGTGGGGACAATGTCATCAACCACTTCATCTGTGAGATCCTGGCAGTTCTGAAGTTGGCCTGTGCTGACATCTCCATCAATGTGGTCAGCATGGGGGTGGCCAAGGTGATTTTCCTGGGGGTCCCAGTTCTGTTCATCTTTGTCTCCTACATCTTTATACTCACTATCATCCTGAGGATCCCCTCGCCTGAGGGCCAGCGAAAGGCCTTTTCCACCTGCTCTGCCCACCTCACTGTGGTGGTCATCTTCTATGGAACCATCCTATTCATGTATGGGAAGCCCAAATCAAAGGACCCTCTGGGGGCAGACAAACAGGACCTTTCAGACAAGCTCATCTCCCTCTTCTATGGACTTCTGACCCCCATGCTCAACCCCATCATCTATAGTCTGAGGAACAAGGATGTTAAGACTGCTGTGAGGAATCTGGTGGCTCAGAAATGCTTCACCCAGTGATGGTGGGATATGCCCCATGACCCACACACTCTGATTCACTTGAGAATCTCAATGCAAAGTAATGCCAGGTGAGGGGCAAATTGAGTTAGAGCCATGCTACTCACAGAGTGGTCCATGGACCAGCAGTGTCAGTATAATCTAGGAGCTTATTAGCTAGGCAGAATCTTGGGTCCCATTCCAGACCTGCCGAATTGGAATCTGCATTTTAACAAGATCCCTCAGGTGATTCATATGCATGTCAAACTTTGAGAAGTATTGGTTAAGAGTGTGTAGTGGATGCTGTGGTAAGTGTGCTGCCCAAACCCCACACCACCCCACCTAGGGCTGAAGTTCTTGTTACCCCAGCTGCTGAGTGTTGGTTGCTGACAGCATTGGCTGAGTCCCTCTCTGGCTTGCCCTTGGCCCAACAGAATTACGTCACCCAAGTCATACTCCCTTCTCAGAGGCAGCCCACTTCCAATGATTAGTCAGTGTCAATATAAAGGCCTGGTCATCCTTGCTTCAAATGGGGACATCTCTAAAGGGCCATCCTAGCTTGAGAGCTTTCTCATGGCTGTTCAGGTTCTCCCATGCCCACTCCTGCTTCCTTCACCTCCACCCCACAGGTATTGATCTTAAAAGCACCCCCTAGTAGACATCGTGAGTGAAAATCTCCCCATCAGAGTCGACTTCCTGGGAAACCCACCCTGCAACAGAGAACAACCGTCAATCTCAGCACTGATGGGTGAACTGTGTGTGTGTTACTGGTGTGTGTCCTTCTCAGGTGCTTCCTGCACCCTGACTCCCAAGGAAAGTAACTCGGCGAATTCCTTTTGTTTAGACAAAGAAAAATTATTCCTTAAAACAATTTGCTAAGGTAAATTCCTTTACTTTTCATTTCTATAAGTGGATCTTAATTTACACTTACTCTACAAGTGTCTTTACTCCTAAGCTGAGAGTCAGCAGGGCTGTTTTACCCCTGGGCATGAGGGTGCAGTAGTGAGGTCTATGGGGTTTTCTCCAAGGACAAAGATGTTTCAGGCCTGGAAAACCTGTTGGCTCTTAACTACAAAACAAAACAAAAACACCCTTAAAAAAAACCTTAATACAAGTGTGCCCTCTATCCAAAAGTACAATGTTCCTAAGAAGCCTTTTGAAATGGCATAAAGCAAAGAAGCAATTACCATTAATTTATATGAGAAAAAATTTTGAGCATTCCTAGACCCAAGAAATAACCTACCAAATCATACCAAATAACACATAAAACCTAAAATAACCCTAACATATAGTAAAAGCAGGAATGACATGACCAATACACAGCCTATATAAAGTAGAGATAATGTCTGCACAGTGCAATTTCACTTATCAAAATCAGGAAGACAGCGAGCACACAGGGACGCTGAGAGGTGGTGGTGATGATGGGGTGTTAGGCTGAGTTGTGGGAGGTTGTGTGGTGGGAGGTACAGGAGTCTGGGGTGTAGGAGAGAGAGGAAGAGGGTCATCTATTAACATCTCATCCTCGCCTGAATCCATCAGGACAGGCAGGTCACTGACGTCTACACCTTCTTCTATGTCTGCCTGCCTCGAGGTTGAAGGTCAAGGTTCGTTGTCGTGGCTGCTGTGGGAGACTTGAAATACAACAGCATGCTTGACTGCTCAGCCTCTACAACGGCTCCCTGCAAAACAAGTACTGAGTGCTATTTTTGCTTTTCGCCTTTTTTGTAAAAGTGAAAATCCTCTTCAGGTTTCTTTCGGTTAGTGAAAACAGGCACTAATGTAGATCTTTCATAAAAGCAAAGTCATGTAAAGCGAACTTTCAGATAGCAAGGCCAACCTGTAATTGTTTATTTACATGCCTACAAAAGGGAACATTATGTCAATCTCAGTAATGGATAAATTTTTGTATTCATGCATCATATTTTAAAACAATCTGTGGTTAGGTACTTTCACTTTGTGAGAACTCGAGTTTTCTTGCTTATTGTTGAGAAATCATAGAAATATAAATTGAGTCACTTGTAAGCCAAATAATTTTAATAACAGAAGAGGAAAAATCATTTCAAATTTACCACGAAATTATACTTAAAGTGGGATGTAGGTGCATTTTGACATGATGTGGGGTGGGACCTCCAAAAGTAAGAGTGCCCAGACCTGGCACAGCCTAGAGATGGACCTGATAGTTCCAGATATATTTGTCGGCAGCACCTAAAAAAGTAATTAGCACACAGGTGCTCAATAAGACACACAGGTGTCTATCCCCAATTACCTTTCAACTTTCCCTTGCCCCCACATCCCTTGTGCTCAGAGAGATGTGGCGTGTGTGGCTGGTAGACTTCCACAGAGGGTCTAAGTGAGGGCTCAGATGGGTGCAACTTCCCTAAGAGAAAATTCAAAACATGCCAGTTTAGCCTGAAGCTTGAGGTAGTCTGTGGGCTGTAGAGGTCCCCAACCAGGGGGCTGCAGGGCTTCTTTTCCTCAATCTTTATGAAAATGATGAAAGCAGCGGTGGAGAGGGGCTGAACCCACACTCTACAAGGAGAACTCTGTGCATTTCCCCTGTGGTCACATGGACCATGATTCCTCCACGATGACAAGGGCGTACACAGAACTCTGGCACCAACTTCCATCTTCTTCTTACCAAGGAGGAATTAATACCCAGGGTCTTCTTATTAGCAAATCATCCTACTTCTCTTTAAGACCAGTCTTTATCAGCTGCTTTTGACAGAAATTAGGCTTCCATCCAAGCCTCCTCCATTCTTCCCTGTCTTCCCGCCCATCCACTTCCAAGGGAAATTTACCATCCTCAGGCCTGCTGAGCACACTTGGCCAGGTTCCATACTGACTCTCACCTCCCTGACCCCAGCTGAGGTGATCTGAAAGACTCCCTGTTCCTTGCCACCAAAGATCTCTAATGAAACAGAAGCTCCCAGCAAAATGCTAGTTGCCTGCCTGGCCTGTAACTATAGAGCTGCTTTTGTCTAAGGCTTGACCTTGCTCTCTCACCAACCCCAGAGCTCTCTTCTGCCCTCACGTCCTCTGTTTCTATCTGTAATCCTTGTCCCATACTGTACTATAGCAAAGGGGATGACAGTATCCAACATCTCTGGCAGATAGCATCACTTCCTAGTTGGTCCAAACTGCTCTGCCCCCCCTCCTCTGACTCTTCCCTGCTTCTGGCCTCCCATACAACTTAGGGGCACTTGGCAATCATCTACAGACTGCAGTTGTCACCAGGACCTCTCTGGAGACCAGAGACCCCACCTTTGTCATTTCTGCTTTCTTTCTAGTGCCTGGTACTGGCCCATGGTACACGTCTCTTGCTTCCTGTTTTTAAGGGCAAGAGCTAGACCTGGTCAGCTCTGGATGATGCAGAGGGACTGCAGTGAGGGCCAGCTACTCTGGAGCACGTGGAGCACCAGTATGTCTGCTGGGGCCAAGGCAAACCGTCCACTTCTTGTTTTGACACTGAGCCTTGCAAAGACAAGTGCAGAGCCCCCTCTAACAGACACCACTGTGGTCAAAGCATAGTCAGACCTTAGTTAACTCCTCTCCTTCCAGGAAGGTCAGCAAGGATAGGACGGGAACCTTCTACTCTAAGGAGCATTTCTCTGTAGTGAGAGTTAAGATTTATATAGAGCTATCTACAACTTACCTAATTGGGTTTATGGGACATAGCCACTAAACTCCTGTGAGGCCTCCACCAAACTTTAAATTGCTTCTGGGATTAAAACTGGCCCCAAACAACCAGAGCTCTAAATTGCTCCCTGGCTCCTTGACAGAACCTCTGGAGAGAGGGCAAGTAGCAGAGAGTAGACAGTGTCTACCCCAAGCACGCAGGCTGGGCATGACCACCCGGACCACGGGGATGCAGCTCCTCGAGTTGTCCTACCTCTTGTTATCTCACTGGGTGTGGAGAAGGCCAGGAAGGGGAGCAGCTAGCGCGTTTTCAGCTATGGCCAACCCTAAATTTTCTTTACCTTGCTGTGAAATTTGAAGAGACTGCTTAGCTCCAAGACAGCTAAACAGAATTTGCCTCATGCTTCCAGGTACAGCCTCCATAGATAGGACTAGACAGGGGATGGCCAATGTGGGCAGTTGAAGCCTGCCCACCTCCCAGGCCTGGAGGCCCTCCAGCATCCTCCCTGCCATGAGACCTTCTGTCCAGGTGAGCTCCTGTCCCCATCATGGCCTCATCCCCACACTGGACATAGACTGAGTTCTCTCTGTGGCCAAACCTTCTTCAGGTAGGTGGGGAGAAGAGAAAAAGTGGTTGTGAGTTGGGACCTGGTCACAGCTTCCACGTCTATGAAGGGCTCTCTAGGGGAAGGGAACAGGCATGTCCTGGGAGTCTAGACCAGTGTGGGAACAGGGCAGGGGGTAAGGAGTGGGGACAACATTAGGAGAAGGAGGCTTCTGCTCAATGTAAGGGAAAACTTCCCAACAATCAAGGCTATCTGACAAAGGAATTGGAGTCGTGTGCTCTCATAACTCAAGGTATTCAAAGCAGAAATGGGAAAACTGTTTCATAGAAGGTAGTCATACAAAGGAGGGGAGAGAGGCAAGACCAGTTATTTTACAACATTCCTGCCAAGTCTGAGATTCTCCAGTCAATAGTACTAATATCTCTAAAAACAGACCTCTTTTCCCCAAATATTCCTAATGTTCACGGTTAATCTCCTCTGATAATTGCATGAGGATAGCTTCAGACTCTGCCCAGTTTCTCCCTAATTTTCCCCAACCAGCAACAGTATAAGAGTCACAGATGTAATGTGTGAAGCCCAGGGACACTCCCACCCACCTATGCCCCACTACGAGGCAGATATCTTGGAGAAAGTCATGACACCTCCATTTTTCATGAATGTCCTAGGGAAAGCAAGGATGACCAAGACCTCATATCCATCCTTTACTCCTCAATAGACCTGCTCTGGCACAAATGGAGGAGCAAGAATACAATCAGAGTGGTGACGGAAGGAGCCCGAGGGGGAAGATGAGGCACCAGGCTCCAGCTCTGGCCCTGTCCTCCCCACGTGTGGACGTCTCTGAGCTTCAGTTTCCTCATCTTTAACATGAGAAGTCAAGGCTTGAGGTCTTCTCCAATGTACTGGCCCTGCAGTTCTACAGTGACTGAAGTACATCCTGCGTGCAGTGCCTCCTGTGAGCGAGGCCTCTGCAAGCCTGGGTAGAACTGTCAGCTGTTCTATGGGGAGAAAGCATTACTGTGGCATTGCCGTAGCTTTAATGGTCAGCTCAGATATTGAAGGGTCAGAATTAGGAGGTGTAACTTACACAGCAGCTCCAAAAGCATAGAGCCTGGTCACAAAGTCGCAGATGCTTACATTGGGAGGCATGAGGGACACTCGTCCTTGGATTCTATTCCTGCTCCTGGGCCCGGGGGACTGGAGCAGCCTGAGGGAACTGCAGTACTATAGACAAAGGCCATGGGTAGAGAGAGGGGCTGTGGAAGTGCTTGTGTCAGGGTCTCCATTTCTGGTCTATTGGCCAGAAATTTCTTATTGACGGTACAACGAAGGGGGCTCACCAACCAAACTCACAAGAAACAAAATATAAACCAGGCATCAGGTAACAAACATAAATGCTAGGCAGACCCTAATCTCCCTGACCTCTGTTCATCACATTCCGTCTGTAGAGGACTCCACACAGAGCCTAATTATCATCAGAAAATTATTATACAAGCACAGAATTAGAGTGAGGTGATGTCAGTGGCCAGCATCACTGAGTCTGACAGCCTGAAGCCCCCAAGGACACTGCAGGGACAATCTGGGGACAGGTTGGGCTAGCCAGAGGAGCGCACTTCCCTGGCTAGTGCTGGACCCATGCAGCACACCCTCAGGGTTCCTCTATTATGGTCCCCCCGTAGACCCATCCTTACACACTGCACTGGGTTACTGCATCTTACACATCCCTTCCTTCAAGTGTGTTAACTATTTATCTGGCTAAAATTCTTTCATATATCATGGTTTGATTCAATTTCTAGGGTCTGATTTTCCTGCTTTTGATTGGATATATCCTGACTTTTAAGGTAACTGCAATAAATAGTGAATTTTAACCCCTAGACACTGATATTATGAGTTGGCACGTCACAGGGTAAATTTAATTATAACTCCTGGAAGCATCTCATTGTAATTCCCACATATTTATCCCTATAAACAGGTATTTGCTGTCCTCAGTTTTCCTGAGGGTAGAAGAGAGAATTTAAAATGGAAGTGGCCAACCAATCCATTGTGGCAGGATTTGTCTTGCTGGGGCTGTCAGATCAGCCAAAGCTGGAGAAAATGTTCTTTGTGCTTATCCTGTCAATGTACCTGGTGATCCTCCTGGGCAACGGGGTCCTCATCCTGGTGACCATCCTTGACTCCAGCCTGCACACGCCCATGTACTTCTTCCTGGGGAACCTCTCCTTCCTGGACATCTGCTACACAACCTCCTCAGTCCCTCTGGTCCTGGATGGCTTCCTCACTCCCAGAAAAACCATCTCCTTTTCAGGCTGTGCCGTGCAGATGTTTCTCTCCTTCGCCATGGGAGCCACAGAGTGTGTGCTTCTGGGTATGATGGCGTTTGATCGCTATGTGGCCATCTGCAACCCCCTTAGATACCCTGTGGTCATGAGCAAGGCTGCCTATGTGCCCATGGCTGCCAGCTCCTGGGTGGCTGGTGGAGCCAACTCCTTGGTGCAGATCTCTCTTGCAGTACAACTGCCCTTCTGTGGGGACAATGTCATCAACCACTTCATCTGTGAGATCCTGGCAGTTCTGAAGTTGGCCTGTGCTGACATCTCCATCAATGTGGTCAGCATGGGGGTGGCCAAGGTGATTTTCCTGGGGGTCCCAGTTCTGTTCATCTTTGTCTCCTACATCTTTATACTCACTATCATCCTGAGGATCCCCTCGCCTGAGGGCCAGCGAAAGGCCTTTTCCACCTGCTCTGCCCACCTCACTGTGGTGGTCATCTGCTATGGAACCATCCTATTCATGTATGGGAAGCCCAAATCAAAGGACCCTCTGGGGGCAGACAAGCAGGATGTTTCAGACAAGCTCATTTCCCTCTTCTATGGAGTGCTGACCCCCATGCTCAACCCCATCATCTACAGCCTCAGAAACAAGGATGTGAAGGTTGCTGTGAAGAACCTGGTGGCTCAGAAATGCTCGCCCAATGATAGTGGGAGGAAGCAGTGTATCTTGTGGTTCTGTGCACACAGGGGATCCCCTAGGAAATGACCACTTGCTAAGCACAGACTTACTCGATGGTCCCACATATTAGTTTCATCACAAAACTGCCTAGACAATGCACTTTAGGATGAGGCTTTCCTCAGTGTTTGACAATGGAACACCAAGTCTTTAGAAGGAAGAGGGGTTGTGTTATATCACCTGGAAGCAAGCATAAGTGACTATCAAAATTTATTTTTATTTCTATTCTGAAAAAATAAACAATAAATATTAAAACTTTGTAAAAAAATATATTCTTTGTTTACGTGCAGACCAGCTGCCATTAGTATGTGCCAATTATGTTATCTTCTGCTCTACTGTGCAGAGAGGAGCACAGCAGTGAGGAAAAGTCACTTCTTAATTGGTGTCCAAACTGAAAACCAATCTGCCATTTTGGAAAATTGCTGACACCAAGACATCCCAAATTACACCCTTTAGCCCCTCTTTGACTGTATGAGTTCAGAATGTTTCCTGTTTGATTATTGTTTACTTAATATCCTTGAGCCAATTTGGGGAAACTCTTTCTTCTCTTACTGTACATAGAGCATATCTATTCCTACCCAAATTTGTGGAGGAGGAGTTTGTGTCAACTCTAATCAAACTCTAGATATTGTAGGTCAAGAATAAGAATTCTAGCAGTCTCTATTTAATCATTACTACAATGCAAAGTTTATACTCTGAGTTCTTTCCTTTTCCTGGAATTAAGGTTTTCAACCATCCAAACACCAATGGTCAAACTCAGTTTCCTCTGTCTCTTCAGAATTTGGATTGGACACTGGCACCAACTGCTAAAAATCTACTTGTAATTACCCTTGTAGTTAAGAGCATGGATTTTGGAGCTAGACTGACATGGAAGCGCCTCTGCCTGAGTAACTTCAGGCACATTAGAAAAATTACTTTATCTTGAAGACTCTTGGTTTCCTAATTTGTAAAATGGAGATAATTAAACCAACCCCATGGAGCACTGTAGGGATTAAATTAAAATGAGGCATGCATATATATAAAACAATGCATAGTGGCTAGCAAAGAATAACCTCCCAATTAACAAATGAACATTTTTATTATTAATGAAACATGTTAAATAACTCCTCTGAGGAAGCCTTGTGACACTTGAAGATGGAGTTCAATACCACATTTAACTGAATCAATTCTGATTTTTTCTTGTAGCACCTTTTTGGTTAGCTTTCTAGCTTATGAGCCAACAATCCCATTTCTCTGGGCCTTTCCCCCAGTCTTTCCTCTCCTTTATCCACAGAAATGAAGGACTCATATTTGTGCTGTGCGACACTGACCCTACCTAGGCCAATCAGATTCTTTCTTCCAGCTTTGGGGGATTGTCATTAATACCCAAGGGGTGAGTCACTGGATCCACAACATGCAAACTTGGGAGCTATGGGATAATCGTGTTTGACCATGTGTGCTGGGGAGGTAATGAGAAACCAAGTCTGCAGAGAGGAAAGAAAAAACAGCCAAAGAGCAAAGATGAGAGATGACGAGGGCATCCTCATATGTTCCCAGTTCTTGGTTTCCATTTTCCCTAGACCTGGTCACATTCCTACACTTTTGCTTCTAAAGAACACCTTATATCTTTATACTAGATTCTATTTTTCACCAATCTAGATTAAGTTACTTTCTTTGAAGGGGGCAACAAAAACCACACCTAATATGATTACTAACTTGTATAAAGTAAATATTCTCTCTTTCATGTGCCATGTGCAAACAGAGTGCCAGGCTATCGTGCACAGCAGAAGTCTTACAGAAATCAGTTTTGAAACAATTGTTCTGAACTCAATATGTAGTGCTTCTTGTAATCAATCACTCCCTTTCCTGCCACAGTGGCTTTGCCCTCTGTGGATTCTATCACTTGCAAATTGAGAAGATGCCCAGGAGTTGATGTGATACAGGAGGTCTAGGTTCAAATCCCTGCCTTTCCACATAGAGCTGGGTGACCATGAGTGTGTACTCTGCTCTTGAAGAATCTCAGGTGTATTCATCCACACAATGAAGGGAGAGTACTAAATATCTCAGGTGACCCCCACCTGTGAATTTCCCTCTGGTTCCTTTCTCTAGTGGGAGATTTCCTTGAAGAGAACACAGCAATGCTCTGTCTTATAGCAGTATTTCAGTATTTGAAGCTGAGTCTGGTTTCTCTCACCTCCTTAGCTGTCCATGTGCCAGGAGGATCTTCAGAGCCTCCATCTTCCCCACTAGGCTCAACAACCAAATAGAATAACTCAGGGAGTTGATGTCATCCAACCTCTATCATTGGGAGAATGAATGGTGTACCCATGATTGCAGGATGCTATCTATGGACTAAACAGCAGGGGATCTCACTTAAAAAGGCTGTTAAAGCTACTTCAGCAGCTGATTGTTCAAACTGCCAGCAACAGAGACCAACCCTCACTTGAAGAGACCTATCAGTCAATTGTTGGTAAGTTGATTGCATTAGACCATTTCCATTCTAAAAGGGACAGTGATTCACCTTGACTAAAATCAACACCTCTTCTGAGTATGGGTTGCCTTTCTTTTCTGCAGGGCATTAGCCAACATCATCACCTGAAAGTTCATGGAGGGTTCAATTTAATGACATGGAATCCTGCATAATATCTCATCTGACCAAGGGACTTATTGATCCCACGTAGCTGGGGGATCATGATTATGGGATCCACTGATCCTTCCATATACTGAACCATCCAGAAGTAGCTGACCCAAGAGAGTGAGGCATGGCCTTTTGAAAGCATAGCTAAGACACCAACTTGGAGATAATACTATGCAAGAATGGGGTACCATACTCCAGAATGCAGTATGTACCCTAAATCAGTGATGTTTTATGGTACTATGTCCCCAACAGGCAAAAAACATGGTCCAGGAATCAAGGTTGTAGCAAGAGCAGCCCTGGTTACCATCACTTCCAGTGACCTGTGAGGAATTTGTGCTTTCCATCACTGCAACTCTAGGCTTTGCAGATCTAAGGGTCCTGGTTCCCAGAGGAGAGTTGCTTCCACTAGGGGACACAGAAAGAGTCTCATTAAACATTTTTAGCACCTTATTGAGGTAAAATTTACACACCATAAAATTCACCCACTGTAAGGTACAGTTCAATGATTTTTGATAAATCTATACAGTTGTGCAATTATCACTACAAACCAATTTTAGA
The DNA here is from genome assembly GCF_057802395.1 of Ceratotherium simum simum. Classification (NCBI taxonomy): domain Eukaryota; kingdom Metazoa; phylum Chordata; class Mammalia; order Perissodactyla; family Rhinocerotidae; genus Ceratotherium; species Ceratotherium simum. The sequence goes on along the minus strand of NC_141928.1, from coordinate 30,012,381 downwards.
ACATTCACTTCATTTCAAAAAGTTCTCTCACGCCCATTTGCAGTCAGTTCCCAACTCCAGCCCCAGGAAATCTACTTATTGCTAGAAAGATTTGCCTTTTTTAGAAATTTCAGATAAATGGAACCATAAAATATGTAGTCTTCTGAGTCTGGCATCTTTCACTTAGCATGTTTTTGAGGCTCATCCAGTTGTAACATGTATCAGTAGTTTACTGCTTTTTATTATGGAATAGTATTCCATTATAAAAATATACTACATTGGATTTATCTATTCACCCATTGATGGACTGTTCCCAGTTTTGGGCTATTATGAATAATGCTGCTGGGAACATTTATGTATACAACTTTGTGTGGAATTGGTGGGTCATACGGTATGAATGTATTTAACTCTAAGAAACTGCTAAACTGTTTTCCAAAGTGGCTATATCATTTTAAATTCCCACAAGCAATGTATGACAGTTCCAGTTTCTCCACATCCTCACCAACACTTGGTGTTATCAGTCTTTTTGATGTAGTTCTTTTAGCGGATGTGTAGTAGTATCTCACTGTAGTTTTAATTTGCATTTCCCTGATAGCTACTAATATTGAGCATGTTTTCATGTGTTTATTAGCCATTCACATACCCTTTTTGGTGAAAATATTTTAGTCGAGTTGTTTGTCTTTTTATTGTAGAGTCACATGTAAAAATTCTTTCTGTAACCTGGATACAAGTCCTTTATCATACAGTCATGTGCCACAAGACGATGTTTCAGTCAATGACAGACTGCACATGTGAAGGTGGTCCCATAAGATTAGTAGCATATAGCCTACGTGTGTAGTAGGCTATACCATCTAGGTTTCTGTAAGTACACTCTATGATGTTCACATAACAATAAAATTGCCTAATGACACATTTCTCAGAATGTATCCCTATCATTAAGCAATGCATGACTGTATACATAATTTGCTACTATTTTCAGTCTTTTTTGTTCGTCTTTTCATTTTTTATGGTGTCATTTGAAAAACGAAAGTTTTTACTTTTGTACTACAGTTTATCAATTTTTAAAAATGAATTTTGGTGTCTTGTTTAAGAAATCATTACTTAACCCAAGGTCACAAAGATTTTCTCCTATGTCTTCTTCTGGAAGTTGTATAGTTTTATGTTTTACATTTAGGTCTGTGATCCATTTTGAGTTAATTTTTTGTATGGTGTGAGCTAAGGGTCTCATTCATTTTTTACATATGACTATCCAATTGTTTCAGCACCATTTGTTGAAAAGACTATCTCTTCCCCCATTGGATTGCCTTGACATCTTTGTTGAAAGTCAATTGATCATAAATGTAAGGACTAATTTCTGGACTTTCTATTATGTTCTATCTATTAAACTTTAAGCTATGGCTACCCACCTGTCATGTTGGACTTCTTATGACAAGAGACCAGCAGGGAAGGAAAGGAGTTACTATCCTAGTGGTGTATAACTGATCCCATTCATCAGGAGGAGATAGGGCTGCTTTTACACAATGAGGGGTGCTATGGACTGAATGTTTGTGTCTCACCAAAATTCATATGTTGAATCCCTCAGAGTCTATTACCTGGGAAACCCAATCTATGACCACTATATTTCCAACAGTAGGACCATACCACAGAGATTGAGAGTCAGGTTGTCTGGCTTTCAAGAGAGCCAACATTTCAGTCCAGAAGTTATCCCACTGCAAGCATAACACAGCTGTGGATGTAGAGAGAAGACAGAATTTCACAGAGAAAAATGATTGTGGTATTGCATGGAGCAAAGGCATTGTGCATCTTCCATTTTGTGGCAGCTAAGTGTGAGTATCAGGTTTCAGAATAATGCCGAGACCCAAGCATCTAACTGACAGCACAACAAAACACTGGTTGTGGGATTGTGGCCAGTCTGGGAGTAGTTCTCACAACTGAGGAGCAAACAAAACTACTCAAGTTGACCCAAGAAGATCATGGCATGGTGGATTACAAGAAGTGATGGACATCACCAAATAGGGATTCTGACAAATCTAACATTTGCTCTGTATTACTCCAAAATATCGGTTAATTACTGAGGACAGTGCTTCCCAAACTTTAATAGGCATATGAATCACCTGGGGATTTTGTTAATATGCAGATTATGGTTCACTAAATCTGGAGTGGGACTGAAGATTCTGCAATTCTAACAAGATCTCAAGTAACATCACTACTGGTCTTAGACCACACTTTGAGTAGCAAGTACCTAAGACATTCTAATATAAGTAGTATGGAACTGGGGTTAATTCATTCATTTATTTGCCTGATTGATTTATATATCCTTGTCTGAGCAAGAATTTTGAGACAGCTAAAGGATTCACCTGTATACAGAAATCCCTGGAGCAACCACTATAAAAATAAGGCAAAGAGATATAGCCGTCAGATAAATTAAAATGGAATTAGTTCTGAGAACTATTCAATTAACCTAAGAGACTGCAAGAAAGGGGGAACAGAGAAACAAAAAAAAAATAGATGAGATAAATAGAAAACAACAACAAAATAGTAAAACTAAACCCAACTAATTAATGATTACATTAAATAGAAATGGATCAAAAATACTAATTAAAACAGAAAGACTGGGTGAAAAAGCAAAACTCAATTCTATTCTGTCTAAAAGGAGCATATTAAATATAAAGACACATATAGTTGAAAGTAAAAGGATGGAAAAATATGTCAAGAAAATTGTTAACTGAAAGGTTATATTAATATCAGATAAAGTAGACTTGAAGACAAAGAGTATAACCAGAGATAAAGAGGAACATTTCATAATGATAAGGTGTCAATTAATCAGAAAGACATAAAAATCATAAATGTGTATTAACCTAGTAACCAAGCCTCAAAATAATCTGAAGCAAAAATGGACATAATTAAAGGGAGAGATAGATCCACAGTCAGAATTGAAGATTTTCATATCCTTTTCTCAGTAACTGATATAACAACTAGACAAAAAAAAATAAAAAATTAATTCACTATTCAGGAGCAAGACAAGGATGACCACTTTCACCACTTTTATTCAACATAGTATTAGAAGTCCTAGCTGCAGCAATTAGGCAAGAAAAAGAAATAAAAGGCATCCAAATTGGAAAGGAAGAAGTAAAACTGCCATGATTTGCAGATGACATGATACTGTATATAGAAAACCCTAAAGACTCCACCAAAAAAATATTAGAACTAATAAATGAATTCAGTAAAGTTGCAGGATACAAAATTAATATACAAAAATTGGTTGCATTTCTATATAATAATAACACACTATCATAAATAGAAATTAAGAAAACAATCCCATTTACAATTGCATCAATAAGAATAAAATACCTAGAAATAAATTTAACCAAGGAGGTGAAAGGCGTATACTCTGAAAACTATGAGACATTGATGAAAGAAATTGAAGACAATACAAATAAATGAAAAGATAAAACATGCTCATGTATTGGAAGAATTAATATTGTTAAAATGTCCCTGTTACCCAAAGCAATCTACAGATTCAATGCAATACCCATCAAAATATCAATGGCATTTTTCACAGAACTAGAACAAAGAATCCTAGAATTTGTATGAAACCACAAAACACCCTGAATAGCCAAAGCAATCTTGATAAAGAAGAACAAAGCTGGAGGGATCATGCTCCCTGATTTCAAACTATACTACAAAGCCATAGCATCATAACTGTATTGTACTGGCACAAAGACAGACAATATAGATCAATAGAATAGAATAGAGAGCCCAGAAATAAACCCACGCTTATATGATCAATTAATCTATGACAACAAAGGCAAGAAAATAAATGGGGGAAAGACAGTCTCTTCAATAAACGGTATTGGGAAAACTGGATAGCAAAAGAATGAAACTGGACCACTATCTTACACCATACACAAAAATCAACTCAAAATGGATTAAAGACTTGAAGGTAAGGTTTAAAACTATAAAACTCCTAGAAGAAACAAAGCAGTCAACTCATTGACATTGGTCTTAGCAATATTTCTTTGGACTAGTCTCCTCAGGCAAAGGCAACAAAAGCAAAAATAAACAAATGGGATTACATCAAACTAAAAAAGCTTTTGCAGAGAGAAGGAAACCATCAACAAAATGAAAAGGCAACCTACTGAACAGGGGAGAAGATATTTGCAAACGATATATCTGATAAGGTGTTAATATACAAAATACATAAAGAACTTATACAACTTAATATTAAAAAAACAAACAACTTGATTAAAAAATGGGCAAAGGACCTGAATAGACATTTTTCCAAAGAAGACATATAGATGGGCAACAGGCACATGAAAAGATGCCCAACATCACTAACCATCAGAGAAATGCAAATCAAAACCACAATGAGATATGACCTCACACCTGTCAGAATGGCTATTATCCAAAAGGCAAAAAATAAAAAGTGTTGGTGAGAATGTGAAGAAAAGGGAACCCTCATACACTGTTAGTGGAAATGTAAATTAGTGCAGCCACTATGGAAAACAGTATGCAGGTTCCTCAAAAAATTAAAAATAGAACTACCATATGATCCAGCAATTCCATGTCTGGGTATTTATTCAAAGAAAACAAAAACAATAATTCAAAGAGATATATGCACTCCTATGTTCATTGCAGCATTATTTATGATAGCAAGGTATGGAAGCAGTCTAAGTGTCCATCAATGGATGACTGGATAAAGAAGATGTGCTATATATACAATGGAATATTACTCAGCCATAAAAAAAGAATGAAATCTTGCCATTTGCTACAACATGGATGGACCTAGAGGGTATCATGTTAAGTGTAATAAGTCAGAGACAGACAAATACCACATGATTTCACTCAAATGCGGAATCTAAAAAACAAAACAAATGAACGAACAAAACAAAACAGAAACAGACTTATAAATACAGGAAACAAACTGGTGGTTACCAGGGTTAGGGGGTAGATGAAACAGGTGAAGGGGATTAAGAGGCACAAATTTCCAGTTATAAAATAAATAAGCCATGGGGATATAATGTACAGCATAGGGAATATAGTCAATAATATTTTAATAACTCTGTATGGTGACAGATGGTAACTAGATCATCACGGTGATCATTTCATAATGTATGTAAATATTGAATCACTCTGATGTACACCTGAAACTAACATGATATTGTATGTCAATTATACTTCAATAAAAAATTAATTCACTATGGATCATACACCTAAACATAAAAGGTAAAGCTATAAAGCTTTTGTAATAAAACATAAAAAAAATCCTTGTGACTGGGGGTAGGCAAAATTTTCCTAGAGAGGATATAAAAAGTAATAACCAAAAAGAAAAAAATGATAGAGCTCATAAAAATTTAAAACGTCTGCTCAGCAGAAGACACTATTAAGAAAATTAATATGCAAGCCACAGACTGGGAGAATGTTCACAATACCCATACTTGACAAAGGATTTGTATTTAAAATATATGAGGACCTCCTACAACCCAATATTTAAAAAAAATAACAAAAAAGTTTAATAATGAACAAAACATTTGAACAGATAATTCACAAAGAAAGATATATGGGGCCGGCCCTGTGGCTTGGTGGTTAAGTGCGCGTGCTGCAATGCTGGTGGCCCGGGTTCGGATCCCGGGTGCGCATCGAGGCACCACTTCTCCGGCCATCCTGAGGCCGAGTCCCACATACAGCAACTAGAAGGATGTGCAGCTATGACATACAACTATCTACTGGGGCTTTGGGGGGAAAAAATAAAATAAATAAAATCTTTAAAAAAAAAAAAAAAAAAAAAAAGATATATGAATGACCAATGAGCACATGAAAAAGTGCTCAATATCATTAGTTATCAGAAAAATGCAAATGAAAGCCACAATGAGATACCACTATGCGTCAAGCAGGGTGGCTAAAATTTTAAAGACTGACAAGGCCAAATGTTGAGGAGAATGTGATACAATGAGAACTCTCATGCATTATTGATAGGAGTGTAAAATGTACAAACACTTTGGCAAAAGAGCTGTTCATTTCTCATAAAACTAAGTGTATACGTATGCTATGACCCAGCAATTCCATTCTCAGGTATTTAGCCAAGAGAAGTTGAAATATATGTCTACAAAAAGACTTGTATGAGAATGTTAATAATGGCTTTATTCATAACAGCCAAAACTGGAAACAGCCCAGGTGTCCCTCAACAAGGAGAATGGATAAACAAACTGGGATGTTCATATAATGGAATACTACTCAGTAATAAAAAAGGACAAACTACTAAACCATGTAACAACATGGATGAATCTCAAAAATATTATTCTGAATAAAGACTTGCACAAAAGTATATTTACTGCATGATTCTACTAATATGATGTTTCTGAAAAGGTAAGACTTAAACAAAGGTGAAAAATATTAGAACAATGGGGATTGCTCTGGGCAGGGTGTTGGGGACTGACTGGTAAGGGGCACGAGAAAATTCTTTGTGGTGTTGGAAATATTCTATCACTTGATAGGATTTGGGTTACATGGGTGTGCACATCTGTCAAAACTCATTGGATATACTTAAGATCTATGCATTTCACTGAGTAGATGTTACCCAAAAAAGTGGACAACTATCTATCTGTCTGTCTAAATGTATGGACTTGCTATAATGACCACTATTGGCACACTACAAATTTGTCTAGTGAACATTCCAGCAGCCTCAATACAAAAGGAAGGTGTATTCTGTTGAGGGCTTGTTCTTGTATTTGTTTCTGTTTCTTTGCTCTAAATAACAACGAAAAGCTCCTCTCAGAAAAAGGTCATCTGAGGGCCCAAGATTCCTTGTGCCTCTTAGGCTGATGGCAGACACTGGTTTGCCAGGATAGCCTTTGGTCATGATTTCATCATATGTTTACTGAGTTACCATTTAGTTTAGTTACTGTTAGTTATTTGTTGGGTTACTGTAGAAGGAATATTGTGCTTAGTTCAAGCTCACATGTTTAGTGAGCATATCAATAGTGATTTATTGTCTTCCTATCTTCAAAGGGCTGATACACAAAAGAGGAAGCAACAATGTCCTGTGTGGCCTTTAAGAGCCAAGTGAGGACCCAGGGTAGAGCTGCAGGGAGATAGTTAGGCTTTGGTCCAGAATGAGGAAAAATCTTCTCATCACTAATTCCCTCTGGCAATAGGACAGACTTTGGTGGAAGTAGAGAGCTCCTGTTCACTGGACCACTTTTTTCTAGATGTGTCACCTCTTCCTTTCCCTAGCTTCTTCCTCACAGCTTCATAAGCATACACCATGTATTAGTTTTCTATTGTTGCAAAACAAATTACTCCAAAACTTAGTAGCTTAGAAGAACACACATGTATTCTTTCACAGTTTCTGTGGGTCAAGAATCTGAGTACGGATTAACTGGGCCTCTGCTTCTGCATCTTTCACAAGACTGCAGTCAAGATGTTGGCTATGGCTGGGATCTCCTCTGAAGGTTCGACTGGGAAAGGGTTTACTTCTAAGCTCACTTAAACAGTTTTTGGCAGGATTCAGTGCCTTGAGGTTTATTGGTCTGAGGATCTTAGTTCTTCATTGTCTGTTGGCCAGAAACTTCCCATTTCCTTGCCAAATGGGCCTCTCCAAAAGCAGAATGCTTCATCAAACCTAGCAAGAGAGTGTATTCTTTTGGTTAAAAACAAGTTACTAAAGCAGAATGGATTACAACAAGGCCACGAATACCAGTAGGCAAGAATCACTGGGGGCCATCTTAGAGGCTGCTACCACATTCCAGATTCCACCAACATAGAATGTCTTCCTTGGATTTTGTGCTATACTCTACCTCTCATTCCATGATGCTTTTCAAACAAATGACTTGTTGAAGATATCAAAGAAATACTCAAGCCCAAGATCTGTGCCAAGCTCAGTCCCCTTTCTCCCATTCCTTGCCTGTCTCTTCATGTGTAAATTCTCCCCTATTGTTCAAAGCCTGGCCAGAAACCGCCTCCTCCTTGTAGTCTCCCCAGGGCTCTAGGTGGAAGTTCCCCTAAGTGTCCACAGTCATGCCCTTGAACAGCTAGTTTAGAAGCATCATGCCCATGGCTGCTAGTTCCATAATGTCATGAACATAGGGTGTTACTAAATAATTCTTACCTCTCCAGCTGTCCTTTTCAAGAATTTTAAGCATTTTGAAGTTTGTAGAAATTCAAGCACGACATGGAAATGCTTCCCCTGATATCCTTCAGTGGCCTAAGAGTGGAAAGTTCCAGCAGGAACAAAGGAAGGAGAAAAAGAAGTCTTCCTGGAGGGCTTTCAGCATAATTGGACCTTGGGGACATTGTCCCAGAAGTATAAAAAGTTTCCTGATGATTCCATTTCCAAACTTTTAATCAATCCAGGGAACACAATAATCCCAATTACAATGCTGATTTCAAATTGCCTTCTACACGTCCTGGTGGCTCCTTTGGAGATTTTGCCTAAAATACAGAATTAAGGCAGAGTGGGAATAACTGGCTTTCAGCCCTTCTTCAAATCAGAGGTGGGCATCTCAGCCTGGGCCTTTCAAACTAGTGTTGCTGTTTCTGGCCCATGTACTGTTTCCAAGCCATAGGGACCCATTCTCAGTAAGTTCCTCAATAAGGTAAGTTAGAGTTCTTATAAGAGTAATCCCCAACCTTTTATTAGCACAGTAACATTTCCAGCTTTTGAGGATTTTTAAAGGGGTTGGGGCTTGAAAATGGAAAAAATAAAACAATTTAAGTGGTATTACAAAGATTGAGAGTCAGGCAGATGTCCTTCTTCCTGGGTCTGTCTAGAAAAACCTAGACAGTAAGAAGCCTATGAAACTTTTCAGTCTCATTTCACGGACTCACTTAATTTTAGAGACACCACAAGAAATGAAGTGGTCCCAGGGTTTAAGAACCTCTTCTTGTACAACTCTGAGGAGCATCATTCACACTGTAGCCATGAAAATGGCTGGAGTTGTCCCAGAGTTATGTTCCAGAGGGCACTACTTATATTGCAAACAATGTAAATGAAGTCACCTTGAGCTGTGTGTGCATCACTGTGGCCTGGCATCATTGAGCAGCCTAGATTTTCTGAGCCCTCTTTGCCCACTTCGATAAGAACAGTTCTGCTTTATATTTGAGGGTTTCAAATTCAATAAAACAAAAGTTCTCTTTTTTAAAGAGTTTGAACATCATTGATCTCTTCCAATCCCAGCACAGAACAGGGTAACCTACGGATCTAATCGAGGGAAGAAAGTACTGAAGTCTATGCAGCAGATTAGAAGGTTAAGTAGAATACAGCCCAAGTCTCTGGCTTACAGACCTGATGACTTCTCACAAATTCAATGTAATTCCAGAGGGAAGCTGAATGACCATTATATGAATGAGAAGAACTCAGAAAGCTGCCTGCTTGGTTCCATATGTAGAAGAATTTTCTAATACTCCAGAGCTCTGCAAATATGGAGTGTGCTGTTTGGGAATGCAGTGAGCTCTTCATCATTAAAAGACATCAAGCTGAAACTGAAAAGCCATGCATCAATGTGGTGTAGAAAAATATTTAGAATGGGAGAGAGGGTTCGATTAAAGTACTTGGGGAGCACAGTCAGTGACAGGATGTCAGTCTGGGTGACATATCTAACAGCTGAAACAAAAGGCTCAAGGACTGTCAATGTCCACTGATTCCTGCGTGGACACTCACCCAGAGGAAAGGTGACCCAGCAATATGATAAGAAAAAAAAAATCACTGCTTTAGTTACCTAAGGAAACTAGATTTCAAGAAGCTGTGATCCACCGTGGGTTTTTGGAGCCAGTCCTCTGTCTATCTTCATGGAACATCAGATTCAAATTATTGGGACATATCAGCATTTCCAGAACATGAAGTTATCTTGGAGACCTCCTTGTTTTCCCTTGCATCTCTCCATGTCCAGTCTCCTTTTGTCTTTAAATGCACAGCTGGATTCTATATCACCAAAGGAACCTTCCATGACCCCTGTTCCCACCAATACCCTGAGTCCCCTTTCAGATTCTCTGGCCTCTCCCGAACCCTTCTGCTTCCCCTCCCTGCCAGGTTGTGAACCCACTTAAGCCTGGGCTATGGGTCACCCCTGTTCCTCAGAGGAACTGTCATATCCACGTACCAGGTGATACACAAGTGTTTGGTGGATGGATGTTCAGGCACAGATGGATGGATGGATGGATGGATGGATGGATGGACGGACGGACGGATGGATGGACAGGTGGATGAATGGAGAGATGGACAGACAGATGGATGGAAAGCCCTAGAGCTTGTGTTGCCCATGAGAAAGGAGATCTTGGAAACAACAGGAATATGTTTTCTGTAAGAATGACCTGGAGAGAAGAAATAAAGTGAGTATTCACAACTAATCATTTCACTAGTACCTGGCACAAAGTGGGAGAACATGGAGCAAACTGAAAGTCACTTTTCTGATCAAAGTTTAATGAAATGAACTGCCATATAGGATATATAACCACTAAAATGACCGTGTTTTGCATCTTGTCTCTGATCAAATGCATTAAATTATCAGAATCATCATTATAAATATTGTAAATTTGAAGTCTGATGGCCCCAAAGTAATTTTTTATTTTATTCCTCCTTTTTCCTGTAAAGAAATAGAGACTGTGGACTTTCAGAACTGTTCGCAAATCACTCAGCCTGACTGGAATTCCAGACCAGATGCCCTGGACTTACATGAGGCAAAGAATGTTGAGTTTGGATCTCTGAGTATTTTCTCCCATTGAAAGAGGAGACACACCATGGAAAGTGCCAACCAGACTGCCTCTGTGACAGAGTTTATTCTCCTGGGCCTCTCTGCCCACCCAAAGCTGGAGAAAATGTTTTTTGTGCTCATCTTGTCAATGTACCTGGTGATCCTGCTGGGCAATGGGGTCATCATCCTGGTAACTGTGTCTGTCTCTCACCTGCACACACCTATGTACTTCTTCCTGGGGAACCTCTCCTTCCTGGATATCTGCTACACAACCTCCTCGGTGCCCCTCATTCTTGACAGCTTCCTGACCCCCAGGAAAACCATCTCCTTCTCAGCCTGTGCCTTGCAGATGTTTCTCTCCTTCGCCATGGGAGCCACAGAGTGTGTGCTTTTGGGCATGATGGCATTTGATCGCTATATGGCCATCTGCAGCCCCCTTAGGTACCCTGTGGTCATGAGCAAGGCTGCCTATGTGCCCATGGCTGCCAGCTCGTGGGCAGCTGGAAGTGCTGCGTCCATGGTTCAAACATCCCTTGCGATGAAGCTGCCCTTCTGTGAGAACAATGTCATCAACCACTTCACCTGTGAGATCCTGGCTGTCCTGAAGTTGGCCTGTGCTGACATCTCCATCAGTGTGATCAGTATGGGAGTGACAAATGTAATCTTCCTTGCAATCCCAGTCTTGTTCATTTTTGTCTCTTATGTGTTCATCATTGCTACCATCCTACAGATCCCCTCAGCTGAAGGGAGGAAAAAGGCCTTCTCCACCTGCTCTGCCCACCTCACAGTTGTGGTTGTCTTCTACGGAACCATCCTCTTCATGTACAGGAAGCCCAAGTCCAAGGATCCACGGGGGTCAGACAAACAGGACCTTTCAGACAAGCTCATTTCCCTCTTCTATGGGGTGGTGACCCCCATGCTCAACCCCATCATCTACAGCCTGAGGAACAAGGACGTGAAGGCTGCTCTGAGGAAACTGGTGAGTCAGAAATGCTTCACCCAGTGACATTTGAAGGAAAGATGTCCCTGTAGTTCTGTGCCTCCTGGCTGCTTTCACCCACGAATCTCAGAAGAATGTGTCCCCCAAAGAAGATACACTTGAAGAATGACTACCAGAAAATCAAATTACACATGTAATGGAAAACTTTGGCTGTTACTGTACCCAATTGTTAAAAATGATGAAACCTAAAACCTGAAGGGAGTGTGACTTGAGGGGATGGAAGTGGAATCTTGTTGAAAATGCAATTAGTGATTTTTCTGATTCTCTACCATGCAAGTCTGAATTCACCTTTGTGAGCAGGTCATTCCTTTGTTTTGGGAAAAATAGCTTAGTGTACCTTTGTGTTACATAAAGATCCAAGATCCTACTCTGGAAAGGAAACACTGAAGACAACGTGGGGCAAAACTTCATGATATAACAATATAAAAAATTGTCTTTGTTGCGGAAGAAATGGCACACCTTCAAATTTTATTTTTCTTGGAGGCAGGGCTGAAACTGGAAATGAGAATGAAGCTGGCCTTCTTTCCCTGAGACTCAGAGGGGTTGGGACCATGTAGATTTCATGTAAGGCATTTACTTTGAGGGCAAGTAGACCAGATCCTACAACATGCATGTGGAGGATCTTAGCCTAGGAGCAATAAGAGCTGGTGTCTGGTTTTAAGTTTCCTCAGTAAGTCTTGTTTAAGTACACAGTCTGGCCCTGCAGTCTGGAGAGTTAAAGGATGGATCTGTAGCGGGGGAGCAGAGCCAGGGCACCACAGCAATCTGAGGGAGGCTGGACTCAGGATGGTGAGACATGACCAGCAGAAGATGGAGCAAGGTGGCTGACTGAGGAGAATTGGAATAATAAAAGTGAAAGGGAGAGCCAGTTCACCATGCACCTGACAAAAGGTCCAGAATTAAAATGTGTCAGGACCTCAGGCAGTAGAAAAACAAAAAGGGGCAAAGTTATTGTGAGGGAGAGAACTTCAAATGTCCCTTTTTCCTTGAGGCAATTGGATGTCCATTTTTTCCTGAAAATCAAAACTTTCTAATGAAAAAAAACACTCCCTGCCTGCCTTGCTTGGGTGTCCCAGGCTCCTCGTGTCTCAGATGTGGCCAGCCACTCTCTTTGGCCCCACAAATTCTCTCTTGCCCATACTGGGCAGAAACATGGACACCAGTCACTGCCTGGGTGGCCCCTTAAACAGGCTCTTGGGCTGTAGGAGTCCGGGGGCATGTTCCTGTTTCATTTTTTCAAACCCAGTATTATCTGGGTTTGAATTTGCCTGGTATGAATTTGCCTTTTCCTATTTGGCAGAGAGCCCATCTACTCCCTTCTTATCTCACTATAGAGAGGATGGCATCAACTTGGGATAAATTCCAAACTTTTATAAGTCAAGACTTGACTTACAAATGAAACATACTTGCAGAACAAAATTTCTTTTAAACATACTTCATTTTACTAGTTTTGACTTAGATAACTGTGCCTAGTTCCCCACGCCTAGATCCTGCTATAGGACTAAAGGACATGTTCCCCCAGCTGCTGAAGGTGCTGCTGGCAGACAGCCTCCAGCTGACAGTCATCTTTGGGAATTAGCTAAAGAAGGCTCTTAGCTGAAGACAGCTGACTCACCCAAGGTCATGGCCCCTCTTTCGGGGCAGCCCATATCCAATGACTGATTGATAAAGGGATATAAACATCTTGCCCCAATGCAGGACAACTGTAAAGGGCCATCCCAGTGCCAGAGTTCCCCACTGGGTTGACTGAGGCCTTTGCTGAGACTGTATCACAGCCCAACTTCTCCCTCTGTCCAATCCTGCTTCCTTATCCTCCCTTCCACCAGTGCTGATCCCAACAGCATTTCCTAATAAACCTCCTGCACCCCAATCTCCATCTCAGAGTCTTCTTCCCAGCAAACCCAAACTGTAACACTGTGCAAACTCCAATGCTCAAGTAACACATGTGTTCTCTTTTCAGAGAAAGTTCTACGGACACTGGCAATACTTAGCAAAAATCAAGTAGAGTCGTTGGCTGAGGCAGTCTAATGTTGTGTTAGCATCAGAAGTTTTGGAACCAGACCTTGTTAGATTCCAGCTCCCGTACTTAACCATGGTTGTAACCTTGAACTTTGCTTTCTACTGTAGATAATTTCTCTGAAATCTGCCTATCAACTCCATCCGTCCTACCTCCCTAGTTCAGTGATTCCCAGTCTTTTTCTTGCCGAGGAACTCACAGAAAATAATGGGATTTGTAGGGCACCCTGTGGTAAGTGGATTAGTCTACTCGTGGCTGAGGGCAATTCACCTGGGAGCTTAGGTCACTACATGTCCTGCTTAGTGACCCCAGAGGGACTCTAAGCTTGGCATGTCTGGAGCCTGTGGCATACTAGTTAGAAAGCCCTCCCAGAGGCAGAATGTCTCCTCCCTTAGCACCTGATGAGAGGACAGTCATGCCCCTTCTCCCGGCCACAGATGATTGGACCCTTGACCCAAATTGGGCTAATCATATTTTCTCTCCAAGGAATTTGGAATTTGGATATAGAGACCTTTGTTAGTTGGTGTAGGGCTCTTGAACTGAGAGCCCACACAAAGCCAGGACTGATGTGGCTATGTGCCTTGCAAGAGAGAGAAAGCTGGTCTGCAAAGAGAGATGACAGTCAAATGCACAAAGAGCACTATACTCATGTAAAAACAGAAATAGAGGCTGCAATACATGAGCTAAGACTTGGAGAAGTCCTTTTTATTTTATATTATGGGAAAATTTAAACCTACAGAAAAGTAGAGAAAATAATAAAATGAATCCTTAGGTATTCATCTCCTAGATCCAACAATGATCTGCTCATGGTCAATCTTGTTCATCCATACCCTCATGGATTATTTCTCCCTCTGTTGGATTATCATGAAACAAATCCCAGATGATCATAGCATTTCATCCTTAAATATTTCAGTATCTATCTCTAAAAATGATTAGTACTTTTGTAAAATACCTAAAACTCAACAGTAATTCCTTAATATCATCAATTATCCAGCATTTATACTTCTCCAAATGTCGTATAAATACTTTAACTATTTCAATCTGTTTTTTTGAGCCAAAATCCAAATAAGACTACACATTATTACTCTCTTTTAATTTATAGTTCTCTCTTCTTCTCTCTCCCCCTGTCTCTCTCCCTTTTAATTTACTTTTTTTGGGGAAAGGAATTTTTTCTCACTATGGGAAACTGTAGAGTTTGCCACAGTCTGCCTTTTGCTGATTACAGTCCTGTGGTGTCTGTCCCTGTCTTTCCTATAAATTGGTGATTAAATCTAGATACTTGAGAGTTTTTTGTTTTAGTGTAGTTTTGAGCTCATGGCTCCTGAAATCTTTTGACATGACCCTAGTATCTTTGATGGCTCCCTTGCTTTCTGGTATGTCAAGATGTTCCAGACTCAACAGTTCCTCACCAGACCTGGAAAGAACCATTTTTTTCCAAGAAGCTTTTGTTTCCTTTAGTGGAGAATAGTATTTAGAAACCACAATCTGGGTGCTAGAGGTGCTATTGAGTTTATTGTAGTTTCAAGGTCTTTTCAGTCAAAAGAGCTAGGAAATATACATATTTCCTATACCAGAATTGTAGTATGTATGGTCATCATCCATCCATGCATGCATATCAAAGTAAGATCTACAGAATTTTTACTTCATCTCATTGATTTCATACTTGTTATCTCCTTCTTCCACATACCATCTCCTCATTCCAGAAAAGTTTAGAGAGGCTTTAAAGTTACATCAACATAATAAGATGTCAAGAACTAATGTGGGCACAGCTCCTGTAAAGAGTAGAAGTGAATCAGACTGTCCCAGGGATGTGTGTCCTGACTCCCGTGTGCCTGGCAGTACTGGGGCCAGTCATAGCAGCTGAGGCAATGGTGTGGGCCCTTCTCTTCTTCCACTTGTTCCTGAGCTTTCCACAGGAGATCCAATCCCATGAGTGGAGCACTGGGGGGATGACAGGCTGGGGAAGAACTGCAGGAGAAACCCAAGTGGGGAGAGAGAGACTCCAATCCGGAACCTCAAGTTCTGCGGCTCAGGGGTGACTTTCCAAAATCTCGATGAGGGCAGTCACCAGCCTCTGTTTACCATGGGTGGCCACTGGAAAAAAAGGACATATGATGCAGGCAAAAAGGAAGCTGGCAGATCTCCTCTAAACGGGGCCAGAAGTCCTGAATTCTGCAATCCTGCTCTGCTTAAGATAGATGCTTCCAGTGTTTAAGAGCCACTTAGAAAAGGGAGCTGTGTTGAGTATTTGGAAGGGTGGAGCCACAGCCAGAAGCTAGGTATCCGGGGTCAATGGTCTCCTAGGATTTAAAATCACGTTTCCTTGCGGGCAGAGTCAAGATGGAGGCGTAAGCAGACTCGGAACTCACCTCCTCCCGTGGACACAGCCAATTTACAACTCCTCGTGGAAAAATTACCCCTGAGACAGAACTGAAAACTGGATAAGAGGAACTCCTGCAACAACGGACAATCCTAACTGAGGTGGAAGAGGAAAAACGCCGCCTTCACAAGCCGCCAGCGTCACGGCCTCCGGGAGCAGCTCACAGGTACGCACCCTCCCTGGAGGCACGGGGCCCTGAGCCGGGGAGCGCCCCCGCTGTGGGCATTTTGTGGACCCAGAACAATCGAGACCAGCGGCATAATATCTGACTTTGCCTGCTACTAAAGCATTGGGGAGTACCCCCAGAAAACCCGGTTCACAAAGAAACTAAAACTGGCTCTTAAAGGGCCCGCGCGCAAACTCACCCGTTTCAGAAAGCATCCTAAAATCACCAGAAAGAAAGGTGCACAGTGCTTTGGTGACAAGAGACTCACCTAATAGGCCCTGAGTGCATCTCGGTGAGGGGTGAGACCTCTCCAGGGACTGGGACATTGGCGGCAGCCATTGTTGTGGCCTGGTGTGGGCGTGCTGACACAAACACCATTGGAGTTCTCCCTGAGGCCTGCTAGCCCAGGGTCTGCCCCACCCGCTAGAGCACTGATTTAATCCAGCTCAGCCAGGGCAGGCAGCCCACCCTAGAGACTGGCCCCACCCAACAACAAGCCCTCAGGCAACTGGTGGGCCTGCATAGATTGCTGACTGGATTCTCTGCAGCCTGACAACTGAGCCGACTTGAGCAGGGAAGGGTATGCACAAGGAGCAGGTGGAGAGTGTGGGGCAGTGGTGGAGTGTGTGGGGCTCCCCCCGTGGAGAGACTAGGTCCGCTTGGGGAGGTCGGGGCGCTCACACGGGGCAGGACTGTGTTGACTGTGTGTGTGGACCTGTGGGCGGCAGGGCTTGTCAGCTGCAGAAGATTTGTGCTTCTCAAAGACCCACAGAGGAGGTTTGCCCCAGCTTCCAAAGCCTGAAACAATTGGGTGCTCCTGGGCCTGAGGCCAGCCCCACCCAGCTGCAATCCTCAGAGAGCTGACAAGAGACCTAATAGGCTAGAGGCTTACAGCAATTGTAAGGCCCTGAGCCTAACAACCTGCCACACTGGGGGCCTACTCACCTAAAAGAAATACTGCAACACAAATGTGGTATTAGAACTTACAGCCAACTGTGCTGGGGCTCCCCACACCTGATAAAGAGACTGAAGGGCCCACAACAACTACAAGCAGCTGAGCATTACAACAGCTGGCCAGGAGCATAACTCAGCCTCCCTGGGTGCCTACAGAGAGAGCAAACAGGCCACAACAGAAGGACACACGTAGCCCACATAGGGGTCACCCCTGGAACATTGAGAACTGAGGGAAGCACACTGGAAGCCTCCTAAGGCATCACTTACATAAGGTCACCTATCCAAGAGCAGGAGACGTAGCTGACCTACCTAATATGTAGACACAAGCACAGGGAAAGAGGCAAAATGAGGAGGCAAAAGAATACATTCCAAGTAAGGGAACAGGACAAAACCCCAGAAAAGGAACTAAGTGAAACAGAAATGAGCAACCTACCCGACAGAGAGTTCAAACTAAGAGTGTTAAGGATGCTCACTGATCTGGGGAGAAGAATAGATGAACTCAGTGAGAATGTCAACAAAGAAATGGAAGATATAAAAAAGAACCAATCAGAAATGAAGAATACAATACTGGAAATGAAAAATTCATTAGAGGGACTCAAAAGCAGAGTAGAGGATACAGAACAACGGAACTGTGAGCTGGACAAAAGACTAGAAGAAATTACCCAAGCTGAACAGGTAAAAGAGAAAAGAATTAAAAAGAGTGAGGACAGTCTAAGGGACCTCTGGGACAACATCAAGCGCACTAACATCCGTGTTATAGGTGTCCCGGAAGGAATAGAGCGAGACAAGGGGGCAGAGAATCTATTCCAAGAAATAATAGATGAAAACTTCCCTAACCTAAGGAAGGAAACAGACATCCAGGTACAGGAAGCAAAGAGAGCCCCAAACAAGATAAACCCAAAGAGGCCCACACCAAGACACATCATAATCAAAATGTCTACAATTAAAGATAAAGAGAGAATCCTAAAAGCCACAAGAGAATGTCAAGTTACATACAAAGGAAACCCCATAAGGCTATCAGCTGACTTCTCAGCAGAAACCTTACAGGCTAGAAGAGAATAGCACGATATATTTAAAGTGCTAACAGGAAAAAACTTACAGCCAAGAATACTCTACCCAGCAAGGTTATCATTCAAAATGGAAGGAGAGATCAAAATTTTCCCAGATAAGCAAAAATTAAAGGAGTTTGTCACCAAGAAACCAGTGCTACAAGAAATGTTAAAGGGACTGATTTAAGGGGAAAAGAGAAGACCACAAATAGGAAAAAAATATCTATTTCCATGATTAGAACGTACTGGATACAAATGCACAAAAAAGAGGTTAGATATAATAGCAAAAACATAAAAGGAGGGAGGAGGGGAGTTAAAGAGTACAGCTTTCAGACAGAGGTCAAACTAAAGTGACCATCAATTCTGTACAGAAGAAGAGAGGAACAGAGAAGGAGTACTAAAACACTGAGGAAAAAAAAAAAGTTAAAAAATGGCAGTAAGTACATACTTATCAATAGCTACTTTAAACGTCAATGGACTAAATGCTCCAATTAAAAGGCATAGGGTGGCTGACTGGATAAAACAACAAGATCCATATATATGCTGCATACAAGAGACACACTTCAGACCTAAAGACACTCACAAACTGAAAGTGAAGGGATGGAAAAAGATACTCCACGCAAATGGCAATGAAAAGAAAGCTGGGGTAGCAGTACTCATATCAGACAAAATAGACTTTAAAACAAAAACTGTAAAAAGAGACAAAGAAGGGCATTACATAATGATCAAGGGAACAATCCAACAAGAGGATATAACACTTGTAAATATCTATGCACCCAATGTAGGTGCACCTAAATATGTAAAGCAATTATTAACAGACATAAAAACAGAAATAGTAACACAATAATAGTAGGGGACTTTAACACTTCACTTACACCAACGGATAGGTCATCCAAACAGAAGATCAATAAGGAAACGTTGGCCTTAAACGAGACACAAGAACAGATGGACTTAGTAGATATATACAGAGCATTCCATCCAAAAACTGAAGAATACACGTTCTTTTCAAATGCACATGAAACATTCTCCAGGATTGATCACATATTAGGCCACAAAACAAGTCTCCATAAATTTAAGAAGATTGAAATAATACCAAGCATCTTTTCTGACCACAACGGTATGAAACTAGAAATCAACTACAGGAAGAAAATCAGAAAAGCCACATATACGTGGAGATTAAACAAAATGCTACTGAACAACGACTGGGTTAACGAAGAAATCACAAAATACCTGGAAACAAACGAAAATGAAAATACGACATGCCAGAATTTATGGGATACAGCAAAAGCAGTTCTAAGAGGGAAGTTTATAGCGATACAGGCCTATCTCAACAAACAAGAAAAATTTCAAACAATCTAACAATGCACCTAAAGGAACTGGAAAAAGAAGAACAAACAAAGCCCAAAATCAGTAGAAGAAGGGAAATAATAAAAATCACAGCAAAAATAAATGAAATAGACCAAAAAAACAATAGAAAAAATTAATAAAACCAAGATCTGGTTCTTTGAAAAGATCAACAAAATTGACAAACCTTTAGCTAGACTCACCAAGAAAAAAAGAGAGAAGGCACAAATAAGTAAAATCAGAAATGAAAGAGGAGAAATTACAACACACACCTCAGAAATACAAAAGATTATAAGAGAATACTATGAAAAGCTATATGCCAACCAATTCGACAATCTGGAAGAAATGGATAAATTCTTAGAATCATACAACCTTCCAAAACCGGATCAAGAAGTAGAGAATTTGAATAGACCAATCACCAGTAAGGACATCGAAACAGTAATCAAAAACCTCCCCAAAAATAAAAGTCCAGGAGCAGACGGCTTCCCTGGTGAATTCTACCACATATTCAAAGAAGACTTAATACCTATCCTTCTCAAACCCTTCCAAAATATTGAGGAAAGGCGGAAGCTCCATAACTCATTCTACAAAGCTGGCATTACCCTGATACCAAAACCAGACAAGGACAACACAAAAAAAGAAAATTACAGGCCAATATCACTGATGAACATCGATGCAAAAATCCTCAACAAAATACTAGCAAATCGCATACAACAATACGTTAAAAAGATTATACACCATGATCAAGTGAGATTTATTCCAGGGATGCAGGGATGGTTTAACATTCGCAAATCAATCAACGTGATACACCACATTAATAAAGTGAAGAATAAAAATCACAGGATCATCTCAATAGATGCAGAGAAAGCATTTGACAAGACACAGCATCCATTTATGATGAAAACTCTGAATAAAATGGGGATAGAAGGAAAGTACCTCAACATAATAAAGACCATATATGAGAAACCCTCAGCTAATATCATCCTCAATGGTGAAAAACTGAAAGCTATCCCTCTAAGAAGAGGAACCAGACAAGGATGCCCACTCTCACCACTCCTATTTAACATAGTACTGGAAGTCCTAGCCAGAGCAATCAGGCAATAGAAAGAAATAAAAGGGATCCAAATTGGAAAGGAAGAAGTGAAACTGTCACTATTGCAGATGACATGATTTTATATATAGAAAACCCAAAAGAATCCACCAGAAAACTTTTAGAAGTAATAAACGAATATGGTAAAGTTGCAGGATACAAAATCAACATACAAAAATCAGTTGCATTTCTGTACACTAACAACGAAGTAGCAGAAAGAGAAATTAAGAATACCATCCCATTTACAATTGCAACAAAAAGAATAAAATACCTAGGAATAAACTTAACCAAAGAGGTGAAAGATCTGTACACCAAAAACTATAAAACATTGCTGAAAGAAATTGAAGAAGACACAAAGAAATGGAAAGATATTCCATGCTCTTGGATTGGAATAATTAACATAGTTAAGATGTTTAGGAAGCTAAAGCTATCTATAGATTCAATGCAATCCCTATCAAAGTTCCAACAACATTTTTCACAGAAATAGAACAAAGAATCCTAAAATTTATATGGAACAACAAAAGACCCCAAATAGCTAAAGGAATCCTGAGAAAAAAGAACAAAGCTGGAGGTATCACACTCCCTGATTTCAAAATATACTACAAAGCTATAATAACCAAAACAGCATGGTACTGGCACAAAAACAGACACACAGATCAATGGAATAGAATCAAAAGCCCAGTAATAAACCCACATGTCTATGGACAGCTAATCTTTGACAAAGGAGCCAAGAACATACAATGGAGAAAAGAAAGTCTCTTCAACAAATGGTGTTGGGAAAACTGGATAGCCACATGCCAAAAAATGAAAGTAGACCTTCCCTTACACCACAAACAAAAATTAACTCCAAATGGAGTAAAGACTTGAATGTAAGACCTGAAACTGTGAAACTTCTAGAAGAAAACATAGGCAGTACGCTCTTTGAGACATCGGTCTTAGCAACATCTTTTCAAACACCACGTCTGACCGGGCAAGAGAAACAATAGAAAAAATAAACAAATGGGACTACATCAAACTAAAAAGCATCTGTACAGCAAAGGAAACCATCAACAAAATGAAAAGACAACCTAACAATTGGGAGAAGATATTTGCAAACCATACTCCTGATAAGGGCTTAATCTCCAAAATATATAAAGAACTCATGCATCTCAACAACAAAAAAACTAACAACCCAATTAAAAAATGGGCAAAAGACCTGAACAGACATTTCTCCAAAGAAGATATACAGATGGCCAACAGACACATGAAAAGATGTTCAAAATCACTAACTATCAGGGAAATGCAAATCAAAACTACAATGAGATATCACCTCACGCCCGTCAGAATGGCTATAATTAACAAGACAGGAAACAACATGTGTTGGAGAGGATGTGGAGAGAAGGGAACTCTCATACACTGCTGGTGGGAGTGCAAACTGGTACAGCCACTACGGAAAACAGTATGGAGATTCCTCAAAAAATCAAGGGTAGAACTACCATATGATCCATCTATTCCACTGTTGGGTATTTATCCAAAGAACTTGAAAACACCAATTTGTAAAGGTACATGCACCCCTGTGTTCATTGCAGCACTATTCACAATAGCCAAGACTTGGAAGCAACCTAAGTGCCCATCAAGGGACGAATGGATAAAGAAGCTGTGGTATATATACACAATGGAATACTACTCAGCCATAAGAAACGATGAAATCCAGGCATTTGTGACAACATGGATGGACACTGAGGGTATAATGCAAAGTGAAATAAGTTAGAGGGAGAAGGTCAAATACCGTATGATTTCCCTCATTAAGTAGTAGATAATAACAACAATAAACAAACACATAGGGACAGAGATTGGATTGGTGGTTACCAGAGGTGAAGGGGGGAGGGAGGAGGGTGAAAGGGATAATTCGGTGCATGTGTGTGGTGATGGGTTGTAATTAGTATTTTGGTGGTGAACATGATGTAATCTATGCAGAAATAGAAGTACAATGATGTACACCTGAAATTTTTACAATGTTATAAACCAATGTTACTGCAATAAACAAAAAAAAAATAAAAAAATAAAAAATAAAAAATAAAAAAAAGAGAGACACTGAAAGTTAAAAAAAAATAGAAATCAAAAAAGATGGGATAAAGATAAAATATAAAAAAGAAGATCTAACGGGGGCAAAGAAGAAAACAAGGGTAGGTCACAAATTCATTTATTCATTAATTCAGCAACTATTTACTGAGTGCCTACTCTGAGCCAGGTCCAGTTTTTATACTTAGGATCCATCTGTGAACAACGAGGGAAAAAACTCCTGCCTCTGTTAAACTTACAGCAGGAGGGAAACAAACAAGAGACAATGACTAAAATAAAGAGGAAAATAATAGAGGATGTTAGAAACCGCATGAAATCAGGACTGAGGCATAAATGAGGACTGAACATACGCATCTAATTTTGCTCCCTCCTGAAACCCATGAAAAGTACGCTCAAGTTTTTTTGTTTTGTTTTTTCGTTTTGTTTAATGTTTTTTAAATTGCGGAAAAGACAGGTGACATCAGAGTGATAATATTTTGAAGGCTGCGAAGTGGATGGACTAGTGGTCATTTCCATAGCAGATCAGATAGAGCCAAACCCTAAGCCAGAAACTAAGAGAGCTGAGCAACAACCAGATTTCCAGCACAGAGGAACTCACTATACCAGGTCCTTCTAGAATCAGGGGTGAAGGGTGTGCTGCTAAAATAAGGAGGATTAGGATTAGGTCAAAAATGGATAATAAACAGAGTCCCTCACTCCCTCCCTCATTCCATGACATTGGTCAATTGTCCCTAACCTACCTCAACAAAATGTTTATTCTCCAGAAAGGATAAAACAATGGCTTTCTGGACTGAGGGACAATGTGCACAGTTGAGAGCATGAGTACTGTATCTTTCCAGAGAGAAAAAAACTATTGTTAACCTAAAAAAATAAAACAGCCGGTTATTGTACCAGTAAAATGGATTTATTCAGGAACAGCAACAAATTGCAGTTCAGGACAAGAAGGCTATAGCAAAAGCCATAGGCAAGTCCAGCAAGCAAAGGAGAGGAACATTATTTTATAGAGAAATAGGAGGAAGTTGGAAGGCGTTGTTTTGAACACAAGTCCATTGGTGGAAAGTGAGGGTTCAGGGTGATGACAGTTTCTCATTAGCTGAGTTGCTGGGGGAGTCAATTTCCTGTGGGAGATATAATGTACATCTTCTCCTGTTGGGGGGGGGGTTGTAATTGACATTCTTCCTGTTGACAACTTCTTTCTGTTGAGGTCTGTAATTGACAATATTTCCTGTAATTGACCTCAAGAGGGACTATGTGAGAGCTCCCCCTTCTGGCCACCTGACTCCATTTTAAATAAGGTTTCCCTTTGCTAATTTTCACATTTTCCCCCTTTGTCAAGATCTTTCTTCAAAAGCATTGCTGATCAAGAGTCAGATTTTTCCAGATTTAGTGGCCTTGTGTTCCTCGATGCCAGGAAGGACCTTTCCTGGGTGTCATGTCCCACATCAGAGGGAAAGTGCACAGATTGGAAACCTATTGAGGTCACATTCATGTAACAAGGAGAAGTAAGAGGGACTCGCAGGCACTACGTACCTCAAGTCCATATTTTATCAAGATTGTAAGCACTGGAGATCATCTTGAAGAGGAAAGTTAGCATGAAAGGTTTGACAGATGACTTAAAAATAATTATACAAAACAGAATTAAAAGTAAAGTACACTCAAACTGAGAGCATGAAGACAGTGCAGGAATAAAGATGAAGCAACAGCAGAACTTATAAAAATGTATTTAAACAGTATTGTTATCTCAAAAGAACGGTTTGGAACTAAATGTCAACCAATAATACAGTCTGTAGCATTGTAAATCCAGACACCATGAAATTGGATAAGAATCCAGAGTCAGTAATAGTCCAAACGAAAGAAAAATTTCTGTGAATTCTGAACCTTCTAACTCTTCAGAAAAAGCAAATGAAAAGATTAATTTGTCATGGGATTATGATGAGGTTGTTTCCAAAAGGGCATAATCAAAAGAAGAGGTTTCCCCCCTTTGCAGGGGCCTGGGAATGTGGACAATGGCACTGCCCCTCCACAAAAGAGAGAGAGAAGCAGCAACAGCTAGAAAAAGGCACCCAGGCCTGGTTCAGTCACCCTGGGAAAGCTGTCCACCTCAGCTGTTCACTGCCTCTCCTCCGAGTCAACTTGGCCTGGAAGTCTCCAGCGTTTTTTCAGGACCAGATGTCAGGTGGAGTCTTCTTTAGTGGTGAGATGTGTACCCAAGGTTCAAATCCCTGAAGTTTGGCTGCCATCTGGGTAGTGAGGAGGACCTGGTATAGTCCCTTTCCAAGAGATTCAAGGGCAGTAAGAAAATTGGAAACATTAGTTTGAAGAGTCATAGCCAAATATTTAAGGAAACTAGAAGAATTTTGGATCCAATCCAGCTTACAGGTGTATAACAAAACCTTAAGGATAATTAATAGGACTAAAATTTAATATCCACAAAGGCACAAACATTTTTTTCTCTCCATGATTATCCAATTTTTATCAAAGACAATCATAGTAAATATCTGAGTCTATGTATATCTCTCTTGAATATGACATTCCAGCCAAAGTCTTGATAATATAGCAAATATTTCCAAGTGTGTCCTGGTATAAGGAGAACAGATTCTCATTGAATTTATGCAAATACATATATTGTCTTGAAAGGAATACTTAAGAGTTTTCAAATTCTGAAGGGATCAGATAGGAACAAAAAGATATATGTTTCAACCCTTGTTGTAAAGATATATTTTCTCAAAGGAGAGGAGAAAAGGGGGTACTTTAAATCCAGCTCAGTGTGATGGCCTTAAAGTTATCATACACCTGCATTTTATAATATGTGTCAGGATATTCTCCATCAATTTCTTTGAAGATAAAACATATTTGCAAAAATACCAGAATAGAATAACTGTCTGTAAATAACAAAAGACTTAAAAATAGGAATGGTTAAAGATCTGATTAAGGTTCATTATAACAGAATTTACAAGTAAATTTAGTCATTTCTGTGACATATATTTTAAAATTGTGAGTGGTAACAATATACCAAAACATATCAGAATTTTAGGAATTTTCATACAATCTCTAGAACATTTATTTTAATAATATTCACCTATATAATATAATCTAAGAAGGTTTATCATCATTCACTTGACAATGCTTCCCATATAATTTGACATATCAAATAAGCCTCATTAGTTTAACATCTCCCTTTTTATAAGAAGAGAGAACAAATCCTTTGAGAAGTCCCGGGGCCCTCTGGAAATTCCCAAAGTCGCTTTCATGTCAAAAAGACTTTATTTAGAATTTGATTTGGGGAAAGCTTGTCAAAAATATCAAAAAGTTTTGGACATTTGACCAAATAGTATCACAGAAAATTATGAAACAATACTTATCTACGTAACTAAAGTGACAAAAAGATTTCAAAGACAAATATAGAAGGTTATATAGCTGCAAAAACCTTAAGCTCTTCTTAATAGAAAAGACTCAGCTTTTTACATAAATTACAGGAAAAAATTTTGACAAAACACAAAAAGGTAATGAAAAACCTTTCATAATCTTTTGTCAGGATCAGATCAATAGTCCAAGCAAGCTTTGTACCCTTAGCAGATGAGAGAAAATTAAGTTCCAGTTTTATATAAGTACACTATTGATATTAAAGCTAATCTTAAAATGCTTATAGCAATTTTATTTAATCTAATTCAGCTTGATCACATATAAAATTCCTTTTCAAAGATTCCTGCTTCACAAAAATTCTAAAATTTTCTTTTTTTTCTTCAACACAATGTATTACCATACCTCGTACCTTTTCTAACCAAAAACACATCTTACCTTGCATACAGAGATGTTTCTCTTATAATTCCTAAAAATATATTTCCTTCATAGTAAATTTTCCAATGTGACACAAAGAATATTTCCCAATAGATCCAAATATCTTTAGTTGCTTTGTAAAGGAAGCCAAAAGTGGATAAACTTATTTGGAAATGATTTAGACATTCAATGAGTTCCCATTATTTAATTTAACCTAAAAAGATTTGCGGAAGCTATTTAAAAGGTTCACATAAACTTTTATCCCATTTACATCCACTTAATTTACTTGTTTTCAATAAGTATGTTTAGAATTCTTATGAAAATTTCACCATATCAAGTTATTTGTTTTGCTGGCAAATTTTGTTACAGAGATAATATGAACTTATTTGATTTTCAGCAAACCTAGGTAGAATAAAAGTATTATACTTAATGTTGGTAACTCTAAAGACATGTCTGTATTAATTAAACCAACAAACTTGTACTGGCTTTACTACCAAATATTTTCCCAGATCCTGTGAATCTGATCTATTATATTTCTGAAAATTTAATTTATGTAAGCACTTAGGTTTTTTGTCAATTAAATAGTGCTATTTTTATAAATTAATTTTGGAAATACTGTCCAGAGGTAGAAAAATATCACATACATACATGGAGATACATAACATACAGATAGACATTGAGATCTTATAGCCTTGTGCAAAACTCAAAAAGAATAGTTGGATCTAAATTGTGTTGCTGGCAGATTAAGTTAAAGTTACCTGCTCAGATGGTCAGTTTTTTTTCCTTTCTGTAAGGATCCTTGTAGCTGTCTTTTTGGAGTCATTTTATCTTTTAGAAACTTCTGTATACCAATAAAAGAATGCGTTCTAATGTCTCTGAGAGGTTTGAGTTTATACCTTTTAAAGGTGCCCCTAAGATGAATTTATCTAAGTCAAAGATTCCCTAGGATGGCCATTACAATTTCAAATTATTTAAAAGTTTACTCATTTTTTTCAGAAAGGTACAAGATCCTGGTCCAAACCTATCTTGCCTTTGGATTCCCTAAAATGCCTTAAGTATGAGGGGCCCTGTTTTCCAATAGCAGTTCCAAAATTCTGGGAATCATGTGTTTCCCCCCTTTTTGAGCAGAATGGGTTATTTACCAGGAAACTTCAATACACAGAAACAGACACTAGGACAGGACAAACAGAAATAGAAAACAAATGTACACAATAAAATTGGAGGGCTCAGAACACAGAAAAAAAAGAGCAGGGAACCAGGAATATACTACAGGGGTGAGCCGAGACCCAGATTTGGTTTTGCAAAATGTCTAGCAGATTCTCATAACCTAAGTCCTCACAGTAAGTTTTGGATATTTTGTTTTCATCATCTGCAAAAGGAAAATTAGTCTTGGTTCATTAGCAGGAGAATTTGCAGTTGCCAAGGACGGTGCAAGAAGTGGGGCTCTTAATTTGGGGGGGGAGGGGAAAGAGAGTCCTCAGAAGCCTTTTTGTCTTTCTTTAATTGCTTGTTTGCCTCAGTTAATTTAGAAATTGTATTTTGCAGGGAGGAAATTTTAGACTCCTGATAACATTGGAACCCTCAAAATACCAATCAAAATAGGCATCCCATTCAGTTTCGACAATTTTAGAGCCATGGCTGTCCAATTCAGTTTTAAGAAAAGTAAGTTTGGGGAGTTCAAAAGTTCCCCATAATGGCCGTTGGTGTTCTAAATTACTTTTGGTTCAGTTGGTCCATTTAGTTAGAAATGCATATGAAGATAGACCATAAACATAAAACCAGCCAGGGTCACTGAAGCAGGGGGTGCCCTTAAAGCATTTAGATGACTGGAATCCCATGTCTCAGAGGTTTTCATTTTGCTTTGTTTTGTTTTTTAAGCAAAAGAAAACTTTCTAAACAGCCAGCAGGCCAAATACCAGCACAAATACCAGTGGGAATAGCCCAATTCCAAAAAGAGTCAGGCCAAAGGCTGAACGGCATAGTTCCAATAGGAACTGCCTGATTCCAAAAGGAATTGGATGAAAGGCCAAACAAGTACTTGCAGAAAGGACAAAAGCCTTTATACAGAAAGGATGAAGCCTTTATAAAATAGATCCTGAATAAAGCCTGGAGGGCAGAGCTCGAATCCAGGATAAAACTTACCCTCAAACTCCAGGGTCGGCAAGAAAGCAGTATGCTCAATGGGCTCTGTGTGTGGGTACTGGCACCTGTTTGCTCACCAGCCTCAGAGTTGTTAGGGGTCCTCTCTGGACTCCACTTCTCTGACCCCAAATTATGTTAACCTAAAAAAATAAAACAGCCAAAATAGTAAAATGAGTTTATTCAGGAACAGCAAAGAATTGCAATTCAGGACAAGCAAGTTATAAAAAAGCAGGCTATAAAAACCAGAGGCAAGTCCAGCAAACAAAGGAGAGGAAGGTTAGTTTATAGAGAAAAAGGAGAAAGTTGGAAGGCATTGTTTTGAACACAAGTCCATTGGTGGAAAGTGAGGGTTCAGGGTGGTGATGGTTTCTCATTAGCTGAGTTGCTGGGGTAGTTGATTTCTCATCAGGGATGCAATGTACATCTTTTCCTGTTGGGGTCTGCAATGGACATCCTTCCTGTTGACGACTTCTTTCTGTTGGGGTCTGTGATTGACAATCTTTCCTACAATTGACCTCAATATCCAAGTGGTACTGTATGAGAGCTCCCATTCTGGCCTCCTGACTCCATTTTAAACGAAGTTTCCCTTTACTAAGGGATCAAGAATCAGAATGGCTTCTGCCTTCACACCAGCAGTACCTTCAAATTCAGAAGGAAGATGATTTCCAATAAGTTCCTAGAATTTCATACCCCACTGTGTTAATGTTATGTGTCAACTTGACTGGGCCATGGGGTGCCCAGTTGTTCAGTCAAATATTATTCTGGGTGTGTCTGTAAGGGTTTCTGAATGAGATTAATATTTGAATCTGTAGACCTAGTAAAGCAGATTGTCTTCCTAATGTAGGCAGGCCTCATCCAATCAGTTGAAGCCTGAAAAGAACAAAGGCTGAGTTAGAGAGAACTCCTCCTGCCTGAGTGCCTTCAAGCTGGGACATTGGGTTTTTTTCTGTACTTGCTGTATCTTGACCTTACACTGAGAAAATTCCCTCTTCTCTCTTCATGCCTTGCTGCTTGGGTTGGCTGAGGACACTCATTTCACCCCACGTAAATATTCTGCTTTGGCCTCTTCCTAAGAGTGGGAAGTGAGCCACAGTGAGAGCTTAGAAGCAGAAAACATAAAGCAACCCATTGTCTCTGATGGTATTTCTGCCAGATATCTGGTACCTGGCCACAATACAGCCCTGCCTGACCGACCAGAAGAGGCTATTAAAACCATCAGCTTATACTCTCAGATGAGTTTTCCCCCAAATAGTGGCAACTTTTCCCTTTCTTTAAAAAGCTAGTTTGTAATTGTTATTCAGTTTTTCAAAGTGGAACAATGCATGGGACACTGATACATTTATAGGAGGTGAAACTATGAAGGAAATCAACAGAATATATTTTTGTTTTCTATTGCTGTGTTACAAACTACTACAAAATTAGCAGGTTAAAACAACGCCCAATTATTACCTAACAGTTCTGTAAGTGAGAAGTCTGGGTGGGCTTGGCTGGGCTCTGAGAAAAAATCCACTTCTAAGCTCATTCAGGTTGTTAGAGGAATTCAGTTCCTTGGGGTTGTTGGACTGTGGTCCCTATCTCCTTCTGGCTGTTGGCAGGGGTCATTCTAGGCTTCTTGTGCCAGTTCTCTGGTGCTTGCTTGTGGCCCCTTCCATCCATGGAATCCCTCCATGCTTCAAATCTGACTTCTCCTTTTGCTACTTAAGCCTGAGAAAACTCTGCTGATAAAGGGCTAATCTGATTGGGTCAGGCCCACCTGGATAATCTTCTAATCTTGAGGTCAACTGATCGTAGACTTGAACTACATTGACAGAATCCCTTCACAGCAGCACCTAGGTCAGTGTTTGACAGAATCACCACAGGACGGGAATCAGGGAGTGAGATGGGGATCATTAAGATTCTGCCTAGATGAAAGGGATTTCCATGAACGTCAGAATAGTGGTCACCTCTGGAAGAAAGGGAAGAAGGGACTATAATTGGGGAGAGAAATAAGAGGTGCATCTAAGGTACTGGAACATTCTAATTCTTAACCTTGGGGGGGTACATCATCTGTATTTTATTATTTTCCTTAAATGTTGCACATATACTTTTTACACTCTTCTGCACATATATTTCACAGAAAGAAAAAACAGATGCAAGGCATACTGATTTATGACCAAAAATGTGGCATATATTTGATTCTAAGATTTGTAGAAGCCAATGCACAAGGCAAGCGTGTTTCATTCATGGAAGAAGTGGGAGGAATCACCCAAGTCTTTTATTTGTTCCTGACACTGGGCAAGCTCCTCTCGTACACCAAAGATATCTGTGGAACGAGAGCTCGACACATGTGCCAACCACCATCCCCAGCATTAGTCTTAAATGAGAAGAGGAAAACTAGAATGTGGTTAAGAAATCATAGTGTGTCAGAAAACAGTGGTCCAGGTTTAAGATGCCTCTGGCTGCTGCCTGGGCAGTCACAGCTCTCAGTCTGGATCTTGGAAGTGGAGGTTACCAGATCCCAATGGTAAACCAGCCATGCTCTCACAGAAGTACAGATACAGGATGCTCATCACAGGCACGTAAGAAAGACTTCAAACAATAGGACATCACTTCTGTGATCAACTGGCCTTTTTCAAGCCCACGGCTGCTATACCGGTGTAACTCTCAGAAGGCAGGACCAGATTCATTTATTACTCTCCCAATGCCCTTTAAAGGCCTGGCCTAGGGTAGGAGCTCAGAATCCACTTGATGGGACACAAAGAATTAGGCAACCTTCTAGGTCACTTGCTTCTTTCCAACCCTGAGAGCCTGAATTTGGAAATGGCCAGGGGTACCGAGCTGCAAGGACTCGTCCTGTACGGTGGGTTTCATGTTTTCCAGGGTCTATCTGCTGAGAGTTCTCACTGATTGGGGGTTCATGTTGATTCTGGCAGGGCCAGGATGACTCTTCCTCTCTAATGCTTTCCTATAGCTAGCAGATGGGTACAAAGGGAGGGAGGGGAAGAAAGTATTTCTGGAGGGACTTCAGAATAATTGGATCTTGGGGACATAATCCCAGATGTATGAAAAGTTTCTAAACTTTGTCACTTCAATTTCTAAACTTTAAATCACTTCAGAGACTAGAATAATCCCAATAGCAGGGTGGGATTTAAATGGTTTTATATATGCAATGGACGGCCCTTTGTGGCTTTTACCCAAATACAGAACAAAGACAAGAAAAGTGAGCTTTCACCCATGTCAGGTGCTAACTGTGCTGGCTGCCACTTTCAGACCAGATTGGCTATGTTTGGCCTCTGGACTATTCCCAGACCACAGAGAAGTGATTTTCTTTATCAACTTATTTATGAAAAAGGTAAGAGCGCACTGTTAAAAGAATATGTAAATTCTTGTGGGCCCAGCCCCATTCCTGGCTTCGTCCCTTGTGACTAAGTGGCATGGGGATAATTTGGCAGAAAGAGAAAAGGACCCCTCAGTGGTGTGGCAGAAAGTCCAAGAATGAGGAATTCACGAGATCATTTAGTTTCTGGGATGGAAGACCTCTAAAAACAATCCATTCCAGAGTGAGTATTAAGGAATGGAGGCCCAGAGAGGAAGAAGGACTTAATGATTCCCATACACTGAGTGACCGGCAAAGGCCAGTTCTTTTGGTTAGCGCTCCAGAGGAGATTGGCAGGTGAGTGAAGGAATGAATGAAGGACCAGCCCGGGGCCCTGTGGATTGTGAGAGAGAACCATAAAAGAGGAGGAAGGTAGTATCCATCAGTGCTTGGAGCAGGGAATGGTCATGAATTGAAGACGAAGATCACTTATTTCTACCAGTCCTATACCACAAAGGGGGGAAAACATACAAATGGAGTATAACACTTCTCATAAAATTGATTAAAATGAATCAGCCATACATGGTGTAACTTGAAGTAAATATGCGACGGCTATCTTGAATGTGATTAGAAAAATTAAATCCAGTCAGGTAACATGTCAAACATCTCCATGGGTGGCCAAACATGACAAAGGAGATACTGATCAAATTCTCTGCATTTTACTTAGAGCAACACGGAGAATCCCCCAGATTGCCTGAGCTGTTCTCCAGTTGCTCAGCAAAGTGAGTTTCCTCATTGGCTTTCTGCCACTTAAGGCATCAGGGAATCATGAAGTCGGCTTTCTGAGTTCCTGCAGGTGACAGAGCAGATACACCATGGACAGGTCCAATCGGACCTCCTCCATGGTGGAGTTCATTCTCTTGGGCCTCTCAGCCCACCCAAGGCTGGAGAAAACATTCTTTGTGCTCATCCTGCTGATGTACTTGGTGATCTTACTGGGCAATGGGGTCCTCATCCTGGTGACCATCCTTGACTCTCGCCTACACACACCCATGTACTTCTTCCTGGGGAACCTCTCCTTCCTGGACATCTGCTACACAACCTCCTCAGTCCCTCTGGTCCTAGATGGCTTCCTCACTCCCAGGAAAACCATCTCCTTCTCAGCCTGTGCTGTACAGATGTTTCTCTCCTTCACCATGGCAGGGACAGAGTGTGTGCTTCTGAGCATGATGGCGTTTGATCGCTATGTGGCCATCTGCAATCCCCTTAGATACACTATGGTCATGAGCAAGGCTGCCTACGTGCCCATGGCTGCCAGCTCCTGGGCTATTGGTGGTGCTGCTTCTGTGGTACATACATCCTTGACAACTCAGCTGCCCTTCTGTGGGGACAATGTCATCAACCACTTTACCTGTGAGATCCTGGCTGTCTTGAAGTTGGCCTGTACTGACATCTCCATCAATGTGATCAGTATGGGGGTAACAAATGTGATTTTCCTGGGGGTCCCAGTTCTGTTCATCTCTGTCTCTTATATCTTCATCATTGCTACCATCCTAAGGATCCCCTCAGCTGAGGGGAGGCAAAAGGCCTTCTCCACCTGCTCTGCCCACCTCACTGTGGTGATCATATTCTATGGGACTTTATTCTTCATGTACGGGAAGCCCAAGTCTAAGGACGCCCAAGGGGCAGACAAAGAGGACCTTTCAGACAAGCTCATCCCCCTCCTCTATGGAGTGCTGACCCCCATGCTCAACCCCATCATCTACAGCCTGAGGAACAAGGATGTGAAGGCTGCTGTGAGGAACCTGATGGCTCAGAAATACTTCAGCCAGTGATGTAGGGGATCATCTGTGGTTCTCATTCCTGTGTAAGAAAAGATTTCCAGTCATTACAGCTGCCATTCAAAAGCCAAGTCAAGTTAACTGGAATGGTCTCTCACCCTTAAGTCCATTTTCAGGGAATATTTAACTTTTCAGAGTGTGTCTCCTGAGTTTTGGCTATATGTCTGACAGCTTCAGCAGATGCCAGACAATAAATACTCTAGCCAAATGTATGAAGGCATCCCGAACACATGCTAAAACCAAGGAGACAGGAAAATCAGAGCAATCCAGATGGCCCTGACTGTGTCTAAGCTGTGGAGTCAGTACAGGGAAGAGAGATGGCTCTCCCAGAAACTTTGCCACCCCTACTGGATTCAACAGGAGAGTCAGGGGAACAGGAGGAAGTGGAACTTTCATTTGGGGTTTTTGTTTATTAGATTCAGTTTGTCTGAAGTGCTAAGAAGAGACAAAGATGAGTTCTCCACATAGAGAGTTTGGGTGGGAATAATCTATTTTGATAAACTGAATTTCTTTTTAGCTATGAGGAAACTATTTTTTATTGATGCACTGCACATTATGAAACACTGTTAGTAAATTAAATTAAATTCAAGAAGGTGTACAGAGCTTGAATTCGATATTTATCACTTATAGCAACTCCCAATAGAAAAACTAGTATTCTGGCAGATAATAACTCATATTCTGAAAAAAAAATAGATAGGTAGGTAGATAGGGAGGGAGGGAGGAAAAGAGGGAGGGAGGGAAGGAGGGAGGGAGGAAGGAAGGAAGGAGATAGCAGTTAAATATGTTTGAAGACTTTGGGGCTACAGTTTGACAGATTTCTTTGCTCCAGGAATTCTCAGAGCCTTTAATATGCTAAGAGATAGAAAGTCTGTAGCATTTCCTGAACCTCCATAGTTCAGCACAATAAAAATTGGGAAGCATGTTCTTACCTATGACCTTGAGCAGGTTGCTTAGCTTCTCTCAGCCTAGTTCTTTGTCTTTTGTGTGTGTGTGTGTGAGGAAGATTAGCCCTGAGCTAACATCCATTGCCAAGCTTCCTCTTTTTTGCTGAGGAAGATTGGCCTTGGGCTAACATCCATGCCCATCTTCCTCTACTCTATATGGGACACTGCCACAGCATGGCTTGACAAGCGGTGCGTCGGTCTGCGCTCAGGATCTGAACCTGTGAACCCCGGCTTGCCAAAGCAGAGCGCAAAAACCTAACCACTACGCCACCGGGCTGGCGTCAGCCTATTTCTTCATATTTTAAAAACTAACCACTTGATTTTACTTGGATTAGATAAGATACTAGAAATGAGTGCTTTATAAATGGTAATTATTAGTAGTATTACGAATGTTGCACTGTGTTGTGTACCATGTAGAAAAGAGCAAGACATAGTTCCCGTCTAGAACAATAGACACAGAAGACAGATGAGCAATTCAGAGATGGCAGAAGCAGTTTTATGGCAAGTTATATTAAATTTTGAGAATACTGGAAGCCACTTAAAAAGATAATTTAGAAATTGAATGCAATTTTGAGAATAGATCTTGGAAAGCAAAAATTTAAGTTTTTTTATATTTATTAAAAATGAAATGCATAAGATAAAGATGCACATTTTGTTAATAAAATTTCACTTTCTTAGGTTAGTCAGTCGTGTTCCTGATTTCCACTGCACCAGTAGAGAAAGACTCTTGCTATTACAAATACACAAGAGTGACATCTAGTGGCCACTCAAGCAAAATTCAGATACATGCCCAGCCACGCAAAGCATTGTTAGAAGAGGCTTCACAGGTCTTCTCCTTCAACCCTATCTACGTGGTGCATGGAGTTCCTCTCCAATATCCCTGACCCCAGTCATCCAGCATCTGCTTGGACACCTCCAGTGACAAAGAATTCAAGACTTCTAGATTTGAGCCGTTTCATTCAGCCCTGCTAGCAAATTCTTCCTTGCCTTGTGCTAAAATATACTCTCCAGTATCTACTACCTTCCAGTCCTAATCCAGCTTTGTGCCTCTACATGAAATGCACCTAGGCTGTTTCCTTCTGAGATATGAAGATAGTTCTGGTGCCCTGAGCCTATTTCCCTCCAGCCTAGACAGCCCCAGTCCTTCCTCCTGTGCCCAAATCATTCAACATTACCCAACTAGCAGCTACTAATTGTGTCAAGAGTATCATCTAGTTTATTCCAGCAATAGAAAGAATGTGATATTTCTGAAAATACCTTGGGAATAATACTGATGCTGCTGATGTAACTCTATTTTCCCAGGGTGACTGACATCAGTCTGGTGTAGAGAAACACTTGAACAAGGCCCCTTCTTGTTAGCTGTCCTCCACTCACTTCCTCTTCCTCTGAGTAATGGCAACCATATCCTTTTATATTCCAAATTACATGATCCTAACGTAGCTGTTAAGTTAGAAATTACATGATTTGTTTTCTCTAGGAACAATGGCTACATCTATCCCACCCTCCAACTTCACATTCCTTGCCTTTCCAAGTCAGTCACCTTTCTCTTGGCCCATGCTTTCAAACAGAATGAGAGGCATTAACAGCAACAAGAAGAGACAACGAGACTGGGCAAAGTTTTCATTGAGCTAGGTCATCAGTCTTTCTGAAAAATTATTGCTATGGTACCATACAATATAGGAACCCATTCCTAAAATCCTCCAAATGAAAATGATCAGAAGGGATAAACTCTTTTGGGGACCAGGAATACTCTCACATTATTGTACTTATTCAAACAAATACATTATTTCAAGTTCACAGTTCTGGGTCAGTGATTTTTTCAGGCTTTTATTCTAGTGACTGAATCCCCAATGAAATATTTAAGCTTAAATTCCAAAAATAAAGTGGATCTGATTTCGTGGAAGCAGAGCAGGGGTGGGGGCAGAATGGAGGTGGGAGACAGTGGAGGGAGTAGGGCTCTACCTGCTCAGCCTGCCCTTCATCTCCATCCCCCAGGGGTTCCCCAGTCCAGAGGCACCACCCAACTCAAATATGACACATACCACTATTGCCAAGAAAATTATAAATTCTATAGGAATATTCTTGCTCCACTCTTTGAAAAAAATCTGAGAATCTGGGGAGAAAATTATATTCTAAGAAAAAATAAATTAGCCATTAAAGAGATAGACAACCTAAAAACACCAATTACCTAAGAAATTAAGAAATTGTCAGTTACCACCTTAACAT
The DNA here is from genome assembly GCF_057802395.1 of Ceratotherium simum simum. Lineage (NCBI taxonomy): Eukaryota > Metazoa > Chordata > Mammalia > Perissodactyla > Rhinocerotidae > Ceratotherium > Ceratotherium simum. Next base: position 29,975,428 of record NC_141928.1, on the reverse strand, counting down.
GTTCCAGGCCCACAGAGATGAATGTTATTAAATACTCAAGGGAAAAAAAGGCCTTAACACTGTTTGAATTATTTCAGGGCATAGAGCAAGAAAGATATATTCCAAATTCCTTCAACCAAGCCAGCATAACATTCACACTGCAACATGAAAAACAGGATAAAGAACGTACAATGGAGAAAACCAGAGACCCACCTCACTCATGTATGAATGTGTACACGTGTGTCTGTGTATATACATATATAACAGAATTCAACAACACATTACAAGAATAATAAACGATATCCCAGTGGATTTATTTCAAAAATGTAAAAGTGAAACAATTTAAGAATATCTACTGAAATAATTCACCACACTCATACGTCAAGGGAAGAAAAAGTGATCATCTCAATAGATGCCCCGGAGTTATTTGAAAAAGTTAAAAATCAATTTCTGAGTTTTATAAAACTTCTAATAAAATAAGAAAGGGTATGTTCTTCTTTAACAAAATTTGTCTCTAATAAAAACATCTGCATCATGCTGAATGATGAATGAGTAGGTCAAACCCATTACAATACCAACCAGTGAATTAGAGAGCAGAAAGAAACATAAAGTGAAAATAGAAGAAAGTAGGGAATAATTACATTATTATTGATAACTTACATACTATTAATTTTATACCTGGACAAAACAGGAAAATCAATTGAAAAGCAATTTTCTTAAAAAAATAGAATTCAACAAAGAAGCTGGTTATGAAATTAACGTGCAAAAATCAAGTTTTTCATACAAATAATAACCAGGAGAAAATATAATGGAGGGAGAAAGAATTTATCTATAATAGCAATGAATTGAGGGAGCAAATACCTAAGAATAAAGTTAAGAATCCACAATACTTACATGAATAAAAGCATAATACTCTATTGAGAGAACTCAAAGGAATATTTGAATAAATTGAAAGATATAACTTGGATAAGAAATCTCATTAGTGTAAACTTCTCAAGTCTCCTAAATTAACACAGAAATTCAATGCAATTCCAATCACTGACAAGCTAATTCTAACTCACATAGAAATATAATTATATACTATATATAACATAATACATATAGAAAAATGTGTCAGAACAGCCAGAAATTCTTGGGAAAAAACCAACAAGGGGAAATCTAGTCCTACCAGATATCAAAATGTATAAAATTACAGTAATAAAAAAAAGTTTAGTACTGGTGGAGAAATAGATCATTGGAACAGAATAGAGTCTAGAAATAGACCAAATACATATAGTCATTTAATATGTGATAAAGTCACTGTGCTAATTATTAAGCTATTGTCTCGCAGCTTCAAAGCTATCCTGTACTCAGCTTGGTGATGCTGGGCTGGGACTCCAAACCGCATTTCTACTTTACCAGCTGGCTCCCTGGTGGTGCTGCCCATAGGGGGCGCTAGAGCCGGAACGGAAGGCCGGAGGAGAAAAGAGGGACTTGCTCCTCCGGTTTGCTTCCTGCACCTGTCCGTGTTGCCCCACAAGCCCTTTGCCCCAGCTGCAAGCAGCGGTTGTTTCCTAGGACAATTGGTTCCAATGTCCTACTTCTTTCCACATTCTCAGAACCAGGCTTATTGTTCTGGGTCTCAGTTTCATAAGGCCCCTCCCCAAACACCAAGATAAATCCCAGAGGAATCAAAGATTAAAATATAAAAATACAATCTCAAAGGTTCTAGATGAGAGGGAAGGGTGAGGAGGATTCAGAAAAAATGGCAGTTTATTCTGTAGAATCCATGATGCTTCATGACCCAGCCCCAATCCAGCTACTCTGTTCTCCTAAAACAAGCAGCTGCTGAGGCCCCAAGGGCGTGGGCAATGCCCTGGCTCAGTTAGTGCCCCCAAGATGAAGCTGGCGCAGGAATTCTCCTCTGCACCAGAGGAGATCCTGGAGACAAGCATGAGAGTCTTGGGGCAGGAAAGAGAGGAACACTGTGATATCTACAGTCAGGTTGGGCAATCCATGGGCCACAGAGGGGCAGGGCTGTGGCTCCAGGTCAGGGTCGCTGGAGGAGCTGGGGGTCTCTCTGGCCTCTAGGTTGAGCGGATTCCTCTCTGTCCCTGAACAGGGGATGCCTCAGGTTTTACTAACTCTTGCAGCTTGGGGCCTATTAAAGGACTCACAGCTGGCCGGTGCCTCACACCCAATCCACATGGGGAGACCACAGTCCCGCCCTCCTCTCAGGATGGGGACTACCTGAAGAACGCCAGCAGCAGGGAACCAGCGCCAGACTGGAAAGCAAACAGAACCCAGAGAAACAAGTCTCCTTATGTAATTGAACCGCTAGAGGGACAAAAAGATGCCAAGAGCACTCCAGGAGATTCAAGTCCAGCACAAAAAAGTCTCTCTGATAAGATGGCAGATTGAACACTTGTATGTGGTGACGTTAGCTAAGAAAAAAACGTGATATGACGCAATTCGAGGAGAATGCAAGGTCGGAGGGAGGTTGGTGGGAGGTGGCAGGGACGTGAATAAGACAGACGTGAGAGTGGTCAGGGAAGGAAACGCGGGATTTGAGTGCAGTTCTGTCCGACTCCAAAGCCCATGCCCTTTTGGCCCTGGCTGCACTTAGCAAGCCTTCCAGCGGGGCCTGGAGAGGAAGAAGAATAGACCAGGCATTCAAGAGGTTTCAGAAAAAACAGGTGGACACAGTGAGTGGGTACAGGTGAATCATCCTGTTCTTTCTCCCAGGGGAACTGTCACTGCCCAACACGACTCTATTCCTCCTTTAACGAAACAAGCTCTTAAGGTAATTCTGGCCGTCAGAGGCAGGCCTCAGTCCTGTTTCTTTAGAAGTCACCAAGCCAACACCGATTCGGGAAACCCTACAGCAGTTTGGTGGAAGCACTAAGACTTGCAGCCCATACCCACCCAGAGTCCCTCAAGTCTGGCTGAAGAAAACACAGGACAGAGTTTAGGCTCAGGGCTCTACCCAGAAGGCTCAGCATGGCAAAGGTTTGTCTGCAGTCTTAGGCTCTCGCCACATCTCAAAAAGATTGAGCTCACTATTACCAAGTGTGAGACCCCTATGAAGAGACTAGGTTGCTGCCTCTTCCTGCCCCTGCAGGTACCTAGTTATATATTCTAATTGCAAGTCCTTCTAGTTCTTGCATGTGAGCTGCCACCAGCACATGGCTACTGACAGATGAGTAGTGTGGTTCCACACCTGGGAACTGAACCCAGGCCACTGAAGCAGAGCACACCAAACTTTAACCACTAGGTCATCAGGACTGGCTCAAAACAAAAATAACTTTTTTTTTTTTTTTTTTGGTGAGGGAGATTGGCCCTCAGCTAACATCCACACCAATCTTCCTCTATTTTTTCTATGTGGGATGCCACCACAGCATGGCTTGATGAGCAGTGTGTAGGTCTGCACCCAGGATCCAGACCCGTGAACCCAAGGCCGTGAGGTAGAGCCTGTGAACTTAACCACTACACCACTTGGCCGGCCCCAAAACTAACTTTTATTCTTGAAGAATAAACATATATTCCTTTCAAGATGGAAAAAATAATCTATCCTCTTAGTCTTCCCAGATAGCACATTTAAGTTTCCTTTTAAATATATTTTATCCTTGAATTTACAAAATAAAAAGAAAAAACAATAATAATAAATAAAAATTATCATAGAAAACACAGCAAGCCTTGCCATCAGACAACTTCTGCCCAAACAGTTAAGTGTGACAATTTCTGTAAGCTAGTGTCCTCACGTTCCCTGAGAACCAGACAAAAGGCAGTGAAAGCCGTGACATACTGCAGAAATCCCTCTGCAGGGCCCTCCACAGCACTCCCCAGCTGCCCTTCCACATCCATCTTGCACCCTAGGGGGCAGTACAGGTATTTCCAGTCCCTTTGGCCAAATCCCAGGAGCTTTTCCACATAAAACAAAAGTTGATAAAGTGATAAAGCAGCAACTCCTTAGCAATTCTAAGAAAACCCCACTACAATCTAGGCTCAAGGTGGCAATTTTTTCACAAGATTAAATATCTCATGCTTGCATTCACTGTTTCTCATTTTCTGTTGCCTTGAAAGATAACTGATAATACTCAGTTACCTCTAAAACCCCATAGAAATAGTCTAACTCTTACAGTCTTCCCTATATACCCACCCCACCACATGTCCCTCTAACCCAAAGCAAGCACCATGGGCTATGGACTGAGGCCTCTGTGGGTCCTCTGACCTGGGGTCCTTGGACCTGCCAGGATGCCAACCTTCCAGGGACCTCATCCTCATATAATGACCTGGCCATGCTGAGGGCCAACCCCTCCACACCCATATACCTAAGGCAAATGGCCTGAGTGATAAGTGACACTGCAGTGAATGTAGCAAGCAAGGCCCTGCCTCCATGGAGCTAGAGCCAAGAGGAGAAGGTGGACATTGAAGGAGCAATTACAAGTGTGATGAGTGCCATGAAGGAGAAGTATAGGACACTTTGGAAACCCAGGATAGGCTGCCTAACCGAGCCTGGAGTGGCAGTGGTCAAGGAAGACTTCTCTGGCAAGAAACAGGATGAGGGGATGGAAGTTACAGCTCACCTTGGAAAAGAGCCTTCCAGTGGGATGCCCTGACTCAGGAGGTACCCAAACAGAGGGTAGAGCATGAGCAGAGGATGCTGGGGAGAACAGCCCCCAGCCTCCCAGCCTGGATGGCTTGGAAACAGGTAGAGTAGCACAGTCATGAAGAACACAGGCTCTGGAAACAAACAGCCCTGGGTTCTGTTTCCAGCTTCATCACAACCACAGAAATGTAGGCAAGTTGCTTGATCTCAAAATTATGGACAATGTTAAACATATACAAAAGTAGAATTATTTAGGGAACAATCATGACCTATTCATTACCCAGCTTCAACAATGACAAACTCATAACAAATCTTTCATTTATATCCTTACTCAGCTTCTCTGACTCCATCATTTTGAGGCAAATCCCAGACACCATAGCATTACACCCATAAAAATATAGATATATATCTCTAAAAGATAACAACTTCTTTTAACATAATACACATTACTATTATTGCCTTGCATAAAATTTTATCAATAATTTCTTAATATCATTAAATATCTAGTCATTTCCAAATTTGAAGTTTCCAATGGTCTCACAATGTCCTAACCTTTTCTTTCTTTGTTTTTATTATTTTTTTACAGTGTCTTTGAATAAGGATCTACATAAGATCGTCACAGTGTGTTTGTGCTTTGCCTCTTTAAGCCTCAGTTTCCTCATCTAACTGTAACTCCCTTATTACAGCCTTAACTTCAGAAGGATGAGGCAGTGAAGATCATAAATGAAAAAAAGCAACTGTCTCAGGATTAGGCAAGTAGTCACTTGCTCAGAGTTTGGAAAGATTCACACAGTTCTTTCCCTTGGGTTCAAGTCACCTGTTGTCATATCCACAGCATCCACTGTGTCCTCTGTAGGGGAGGGATCAGGAGTGGATCCTCTGCCCTGTTCAAATTGCCCCTCCTCTGTTCTGCAAAGGTCATGGTGACCTTGTTTTCAACACTTGCTGCTGCCCAGGCAGGTGCCCTCTCTCAGTGTGCCTGGGAGCCTCTTATCTCCACTCTCTCTCCCTTCACCACCTGCAAGCCCTGTGGTCTCTTTAACCACCCATCCTAGTTCCTCCCACTGGGGCCTTCCCCTCTCCCCTGCATCTGGTCCTGGTTGTCAATCATTGACTGCCATTTTGTTTTCTCTTCGATGGAGCCAGAGATGATTTCAAATGCGTGAACATGAAGGAGGAGGTGAAGGAAAATAGCCCTGAAGTACAACCTCAAGGTCAAGCACCCATGAGACATTCAGACTTTTAACACAGCCCAGGTGACTGCCTCTCAGTATATCATGTATACATTATTATGCCACAAGAGTCTCTGTCTCTTTCTGTGCTTCAACTTGTGTAACAAAAGGTGAGCTCCTGTTATCCTAGCTTCGTGTGAGTCTCACTCATGCCAAAAGGGGGAGTTGGTGTGTGACAAGCCCTACAAAAGGGGTAAGGAGTGGGGAAATCCTGCCACATAAAAATGGAGTTAATACCAACTGCACAGGTAGGACACATAGAATGTGCACAATAAATATTTGTTGGGTGGAATTGATGAACAAAATGAGTAAAAGGCACCAATCCCAGTGCCTGACACATTGTGAATTTTAAACAAATACAACTATAAAATAAGTATTATTATCAGATAATGGCTGAGGTCTCTGCCATCTAAGCACCAAAGCTCGAAGGCATGAAGGAGTCAGGATTGGAACCCCATCCAGCGGACACTGGAAGACCCACTGCCTTGGGGCTCAGGACAGGGTGCCCAGAGGAGCTAGTGTGCCTGTGAACTTTGCTCTCCTTCAGTTACCTGCCCCCCACTAACTCTGTGCTCATGGGGAAGGCAGGACATTGTCCCTGGGGCCTTGGAGTGGACACTTCACATTCCAAACTTTGAATTGCTTCTGGGATCAGCCCTTTTGCTGGCATAATTGCTGGATCTTCACACCAACTCCAAGAGGGAAACAGACTGGTATTTCTATCCACATTGTGAGAAATTCTGAGGCTCAGAGAAAGAATGGAGTTTTCCATGCTCAAAGGGTGGGCCAGGACTCTGAACCCAAATCCTCATCTTTTGATTCTTAGGCCAAAGCTAGTTCTTTCCCTTTTCCCATTGCTTTTTCACTGTTTTCAATCCAATGATGATTTTTTTTTCAGAGTACAAAATAACATATGCCCATTGTAGGAAGTTTGGACAAAACCAAAGCAGTGTAAGAAGGAATTCCATCCCCTATGGTTAACTGCTCAGTTTGAAGTAATTTCCCTCTGTTCGGTCATTTTTATACATAGATATTTTTATGTGATTGAGATTATATTGTATGTGCACATTTATATCTTATGATTCACTTAATATCATATCATAACCATCCCTACCATGTGACTAAAAACTCTTTGTTGACATGTTTTTAATGTGTGAATAATTTTCCACTTTATGAATACACCACAATTATTGAGTATGCCATCTATTGGTGGATAATTACTTTGTTTCCAATGTTTCTTGTAAATAGTGATGAGATGAACACCTTTGTTGAGAAAACTTGATCCACCTCTCTGATTATTTCCTTAGGACTGAGTTCTAGAAGGAGATTGCTGGTTCAACAGGTATCTGGACTCTGATGCTCTCACCAGCAGGTGCTCAAGGAACGCTCTTTCCAGTTGATAACGATTGTCATTGAGAAACAAAGTAACTTCTAAATCAGTTAAGTAAATTTAATAGAAACCTGTAATCTTTAACTTTTCAAAATAGGCTTTGTATGTTTTGAAACATATTGGTCTTATGTCTGACAGCTTCGGTAGATGTAGAACTTACTAAATACTCCAGCTGAAATGCAGTGAAGATATTATGGGATCATGCTAAATTTCTAGGTGCCATTAGAGTAAGTTAAATGGCTGCTATTATATCTAAGCCGCCCAGGTGGCGGAGGTCCACAAGAATGGGTCTCAGGCCGGCCCGGTGGCGCAAGCGGTTAAGTGTGCCTGCTCCACTGCAGCAGCCCGGGGTTCGCCGGTTCAGATCCTGGGCGCTCACCGACGCACCACTTGTCAGGCCATGCTGTGGCGGCGTCCCATATAAAGTGGAGGAAGATGGGCATGGATGTTAGCCCAGGGCCAGTCTTCCTCAGCAAAAAGAGGAGGATTGGCAGATGCTAGCTCAGGGTCATCTTCCTCACAAAATAAAGAATGGGTCTCATAGCAACGTTGCCAGCTCCAACCCATCCTCCAAAGTCCAGACTTGAATAACCACCTGCCTATTTGACATCTGTACTTGGAGGAATAATAGAATTCTCAAACTTCATAAATCCAAAATACAACTCTTAGTTTCTCAATGCCCCTCTTCCAACTCATTCCTTCCCCAATTTTTTCCATATAAGTAAATGGGGGCACCACCACCCACCTGGTTCTTCAGGCCAAAAATCTATGGATCATCCTTGATTACTCTCTTCCTCACCCTGTACATCCAGTGCATCAGGGAGTCCTATCTGTCTCCTTCACAGTATATCCAAATGGAGCCCATTCAGTGGGTGCAGGTGCTTCCCTGCACGCCATTCTTCATATTTCAGAGCATGTCTTTCCCCAGCCCCTCCAATGGCGTCCTGTCACACTTGGGAGTAAAATCCCAATTCCCACACAATCTGTGTCCTGTCTACCTCTTCAACCTCATCTCCCACTATTCGCCCCTCCCTCCCTCCCCTCCAGCCACACTGATGTCCTTCCAAGCTCCTTTCTGCCACAAAACCTGGAATGTGCTTTGTCCAGATTGTCCCACTGTGCTCTCTTTCACATCGCTTGGGTCTCCGCATGAAGGGCACCTTCTCATGTACCTAAGATGGACAACTTCCCATAGCTTTCCATCCCCCTACTGTTTTGTTATTCCCCATAATGCTTATTACCACCTGACGAATAATCTCTTCATTTGATTGTTTATTGACTATCTCCCCATTAGAATGTCCAGTCCATGGGAGAAGGGCCTTCATCTGTTGTGTTTATTGCTGACACATAGTGCCCAGCACAGGGCACAGTATAGCACTTAACACAGAGCATTGCTCAATGAATATTTGTTGAATGGATGAATGAATGAGGGAGGAAGCTTTCATTATGAAGAATGGGCATCAGATTCACTCTGGCTTATTACAAAGAAGAACAGAAAAAAGGTCATTATCTGCAACTGGAACTGCCATTGAGAGGGAGTGAACTATAAGGGCTTTGTAAAGTGTAAACCACTAGACAAATGGAGATTATTATCATTATGTTAATGTGGCATCGTGCCAGATGCTGTGTGCTCTGTAAAAACGGACTGGACAGGGCCGGCCCCATGGCTTAGCGGTTAAGTGCGCGCGCTCCGCTACTGGCGGCCTGGGTTCTAATCCCGGGAGCACACTGACACACCGCTTCTCCAGCCATGCTGAGGCTGCGTCCCACATACAGCAACTAGAAGGATGTGCAACTATGACATACAACTATGTACTGGGGCTTTGGGGGAAAAGAAAAAAGGAGGAGGATTGGCAATAGACGTTAGCTCAGAGCTGGTCTTCCTCAGCAAAAAGAGGAGGATTAGCATGGATGTTAGCTCAGGGCTGATCTTCCTCACAAAAAAAAAAAAAAGGACTGGACATAGTCCCTGCTCACACAAACACAGACATCAGCCAGCTGAGATGCTCACAGAAGGTTCTTGACGAAGAGAAACAGTTTAGTGTAAGTACACTAAACCTCTGAGAATATTGGAGACTTATTTAGAGAGAGCCTAAATTTAGGAAAGTGATCATTTCAATTTTAAGAATAGAACTTTTAAAATTAGTTTTATTTTCAAACGCTAATAAAAAATTAGTGTTTAGTTTTACGTAGTCCCATTTGTTTATTTTTCCTTTTGTTTCCTTTGCCTGGGGAGACACGATATTCAAAAAGATACTGCTGGGCTGGCCCCATGGCTTAGCGGTTAAGTGAGCATGCTCCGCTGCTGGCAGCCCAGGGTTCGGATCCCGGGCACGCACCGACGCACTGCTTCTCCGGCCATGCTGAGGCCGAGTCCCACATACAGGAACTAGAAGGACGTGCAGCTATGACATACAACTATCTACTGGGGCTTTGGGGGAAAAAATAAATAAAAATTAAAAAAAAAAAAAAGATACTGCTAAGACCAGTGTCAAAGAGCATACTGTCTATGTTTTCTTCTAGGAGTTTTATGGTTTCAGGTCTTACATTCAAGTCTTTAATCCATTTTGAGTTAATTTTTCTGTCTGGTGTAAGATAATGATGGTCTAAAACTTCTGCACAGCAAAGGAAACCATCAACAAAATGAAAAGACAACCTACCAATTGGGAGAAGATATTTGCAAATCATATATCTGATAAGGGGTTAATATCCAAAATATATTAAAAATTCATACAACTCAACAACAAAAAAACAAACAACCCAATTAAAAAATGGGCAGAGGATCTGAAGAGATATTTTTCCAAAGAAGATATACAGATGACCAATGGCCACATGAAAAGATGTTCAATGTCCTTAATTATTAGGGGAAAGCAAATCAAAACTACAATGAGATATCACCCCATACCTGTCAGAATGGCTATAATTAACAAGACAAGAAATAACAAGTGTTGGAGAGGATTTAGAGAAAAGAGAACCCTTGTACACTGTTGATGGGAATGTAAACTGGTACAGCCATATGGAAAACAGTATGGAGATTCCTCAAAAAATTAAGAATAGAACTATTTGATCCAGCTATTCCACTTCTGGGTATTTATCCAAAGAACACAAAAATACTAATTTGAAAATATATATGCACCCCTATGTTCACTGCAGCATTATTCACAATAGCCAAAACTTGGAAACAACCTAAATGCCAATCAGTGGATGAATGGATGAAGAAGATTTGGTCTATATATTCATTGGAATATTACTCAGCCAAAAAAGGTGAAATCTTGCCATTTTTGACAACATGGATGGACCCTTGAGTGCAGTATGCTAAGCGAAATAAGTCAGACAGAGAAAGACAATTACCATATTTCACTAATATGTGGAAGATAAAAACAACAATAAACAAACACAGAGACACAAAGCATAGATTAGTGTCTACCAGAGGGGAAAAAGGGAGGAGGGAAGGCAAAAGGGTAAAGGGGCACATTTATATGGTAATGGATGGTAATTAGTCTTTGGATGGTGAACAGGATGTAGTCCACACAGAAATTGAAATATAATGACGTATACCTGAAATTTATATAATGTTATAAGCCAATATTACTTCAATTAAAAAATTAGTGTTTATCAAAAAGTAGCATGGAAGAAATGAATACTTTGTCAATAGAGTTTAATTTACAATAAAGCAAGTGGATCCCATTTCTGGTTTCTCTATTTGCACCATGAAATGCTCTAGCTCCTGTGAGGATACAAGAGTGGCATCTGGTGGCCACTGGAATAAACTACAACTCCTGGAAAGGTAAAGTCAGAGGGACAACCTAGGGTCACGTCCTCCAGTGGTTACCAGATTTTCAAATTTCACAGATGTATTAATCTTCTGTAAATGGAGACATATGGAGTTGTCAAGATATTATTTTGTCACGTTACGATGTTAAACGACGACGACAAATATCACCTACTATCTAATGACAATAAAAAAACATTTTAACATTCCCCCAAATAGAAAGATATAATCTCAGAATAAAGGAAATGTACTTCAAATTGCAAATATTTAGCTTTATAAAAAATGTACCATGTTGTCTTTTTTTCCTCAACAGGAAAATGAGACCTAGCAAACTTTATGGACAAGTGCCAATGCGCAGACTGGTTTTTGGGAACTGGTGCTCACTTGATGGATCTTTTCTGCAACATCCTTTGCTAACTACCCCCAACAGTGGAGAGGTGCTCCCTAGCAGTGGAGAGATGCTCCCCTTGGCTACCTCCCTCCAGCCCTGAGAGATAGGAGAGTTCTCTTTAACTCAGGGTGAAATTGGCAGCCTCCACTCACACTCTTGGTTTTGGCCTGGGCCTCTCCATGAAAAAGCCTAAACCCTTTTTTATTCTGATGTGTGAAAGCAGCTCTCAGGTCTACAGCACCCCTCTCCCATAATTTCTTCCTGAGGCCAACTCCCCCAGGTCCTTCAGCCAGTACTTATACTCTCAGCAGGCAGAGCAATAAATTCTGTGCCTTCCAGGGGTCTAGTTGCTACAAAGTTAAGACCATAGACATTTGTGAAAAGATCCTGTTAAGGGTTAGAAGTCTGAAAACTTCTCTCCCCGGGCTAACCAACTCAGAGCAGTACAGAAGTTTACTTATCAACCTTCTTGGCAGACAGGTAGCACACACCCAGGCAGCCACAGTCTCTGATATTACAAATTGTATCATCTGTACCTCTAGGCAAAATCTCCTCCCCCACACCTCCTGAGTCTCTGAATGATGCTGAGGTCTTTCGTCCATCACATTCTGTTCTGACCTTTCTAAGTTTCTTGCTAGCCGCCTGTGCTTTCAATAGGAACAAAATGGTTATTATGCTGTTTAATTTGTTTTAGTTGTGAGTCATAGAAAACCGCATATCAACAGTGGTTTAAATAAGATAGTTTACTTCTCTTTGGGGTAAATGCCTGGAAGCAGGCAGTCTAAGGCTGGCATGTTGCCCCCACAATATCAGGAACCCAAGCTCCTTCTATCTTGTTGTTCCACCACGCATGGTTTCCATTCCCAAGGTCACTTTATGGTCCAATGTGACTTCTGTAGCTCCAGCCATTATATCCACATTCTGGCCAGCTGTAATGAGGAAAGGCAAAGAACAGTACTCCACTCTATCTAAGGACATTTCCCAAAAGTTGCACACCACTTCTACTGATTATTCATAGCTCCAAGGGAGGCTGTGTTGTTATTGTTTTTCTACTAATAAGGAAGAAAGGGGAAACTGAGGTTGAGAGACAACTAGCTATGTTGACAACTAGCTTGTACCACATGAGCACAAGATCAGACATAAGGTCAAATGATCATTGATCCATTGTATAGGACTCTGCACCTAAAATCTAAAATAGGATCAATGACAATGACCAGTGGGCAAAATTGAGACCAATGAAAAGGTATCCAGTGGAATCATGATCACTCAAGCAAACAGGTTGTTTTAACTCAGATCTTCTGGACTAGTGTTTCATGCAAGAATTCCTTCCCAGCATTTCTCAGAAATGTTATGTTTTTCCAAAGCCTGAATCCTAATAAAAATAAGTTGGGAAATCTAGAAACATGGAAAAAGTATTCTCCTGTAAGAATTAAAACTTAACAATCAACATAGAGATGTCACTAGTTCAAAGGAATCCACTGATCTCAAATAGAAAGCAAGAGTAGAAAACGCTGAAGCACGCATCAGAAAATTAAGGTCAACAGTTCCTGAGTGGGGTGGAGCACGGAGAGAGGTAGTCATCACCTAATCAGTCTCTCACAGGCTCAAGAGAGAGCAAGTTGTGTGAATCTCTTTCCAACTCTCAGTGACATCCCATTGGTAGCTTGAAGTTGACCATAGGAGGAGTATTTATAACTTCCCTTAGAAACTGGCAAATGCTACATGTCAGGGCTTCCCCCAGCCCACCCCGAAGAGTCAGTTTACCAGTATACACTGGTTATAAGTGCGTGCTTGTGGCCTGGTATGTTCTAATGGTAAGTCATTTTTACAAATAAAATAAATATTAGTCAGTTTATACACATAGGATACTTATACAAATCCTATGAGTGGTATTAGAAAAAAATAAATTTTGGAAGAAAAATAAGTCCTTATATTGGCAATTTCAACAAGTGATTCTGTGTAGCGCTATTAACCTTGCTGATGGCTCTGAACATTAATATTATTTAAAACCTTTCCAGTAATGACCACTGGCACTTCCAAGCATTTGAGTATTTGCCATAGGCTGTAGTTCGTTATAAATACTCAACAGAAGAGCTGCAAAAAGAGGATGTGGTTGTTGCTGTAGAACACTCCAGCATGAAATCAAAAACTGCTCTAAAATCTGAGTTGGTAAGAGCAATATTGAATTCAACAGCAAAATCAAGAAGAGGGCAAGAAGACAAAAAATGTTTATCATTAAAAAAGGAAAAGAGCTTCTCCAAAGCAACATGCACCCTAACGTCCAACTTGAAGATGTTTGAGACACACTCTTTTTTATTTTTAATTTTTTGTTTATTGCAGTAACATCGGTTTATAACATTGTATAAATTTCAGGTGTACATCATTGTACTTCTATTTCTGCATGGACCACATCATGTTCACCACCAAAATACTAATTACAACCCATCACCACACACATGTGCCAAATTATCCCTTTCGCCCTCCTCCCTCCCCCCTTCCCCTCTGGTAACCACCAATCCAATCTCTGTCTCTATGTGTTTGTTTATTGTTGTTATTATCTACTACTTAATGAAGGCAATCATACGGTATTTGACCTTCTCCCTCTGACTTATTTCACTTTGCATAATACCCTCAATGTCCATCCATGTTGTCACAAATGGCTGGATTTCATCGTTTCTTATGGCTGAGTAGTATTCCATTGTGTATATATACCACATCTTCTTTATCCATCCGTCCCTTGATGGGCACTTAGGTTGCTTCCAAGTCTTGGCTATTGGGAATAACGCTGCAATGAACACAGGGGTGCATGTATCTTTACGCATTGGTGTTTTCAAGTTCTTTGGATAAATACCCAGCAGTGGAATAGCTGGATCGTATGGTAGTTCTATCCTTGATATTTTGAGGAATCTCCATACTGTTTTCCATAGTGGCTGTACCAGTTTGCACTCCCACCAGCAGTGTATGAGAGTTCCCTTCTCTCCACATCCTCTCCAACACATGTTGTTTCCTGTCTTGTTAATTATAGCCATTCTGATGGGCGTGAGGTGACATCTCATTGCAGTTTTGATTTGCATTTCCCTGATAGTTAATGATTTTGAACATCTTTTCATGTGTCTGTTGGCCATCTGTATATCTTCTTTGGAGAAATGTCTGTTCAGATCTTTTGCCCATTTTTTAATTGAGTTGGTAGTTTTATTGTTGTTGAGATGCATGAGTTCTTTATATATTTTGGAGATTAAGCCCTTATCAGATGTATGGTTTGCAAATATCTTCTCCCAATTGTTAGGTTGTCTTTTCATTTTGTTGATGGTTTCCTTTGCTATGCAGAAACTTTTTAGTTTGATGTAGTCCCATTTGTTTAGTTTTTCTATTGTTTCTCTTGCCCGGTGAGACATGGTGCTTGAAAATATGTTGCTAAGACCGATGTTGAAGAGCGTACTGCTTATGTTTTCTTCTAGAAGTTTCATAGTTTCAGGTCTTACATTCAAGTCTTTAATCCATTTGGAGTTAATTTTTGTGTATGGTGTAAGGTAAGGGTCTACTTTCATTTTTTTGCATGTGGCTATCCAGTTTTCCCAACATCATTTGTCGAAGAGACTTTCTTTTCTCTATTGTATGTTCTCGGCTCCTTTGTCAAAGATTAGCTGTCCGTAGATGTGTGGGTTTATTTCTGGGCTTTCAATTCTATTCCATTGATCTGTGTGTCTGTTTTTGTGCCAGTACCATGCTGTTTTGGTTACTATAGCTTTGTAGTATATTTTGAAATCAGGGAGTGTGATATCTCCAGCTTGGTTCTTTTTTCTCAGGATTCCTTTACCTATTTGGGGTCTTTTGTTGTTCCATATAAATTTTAGGATTTTTTGTTCTATTTCTGTGAAAAATGTTGTTGGAACTTTGATAGGGATTGCATTGAATCTATAGATTGCTTTAGGAAGTGTGGATTTCTTAACTATGTTAATTCTTCCAATCCAAGAGTACGGAATATCTTTCCATTTCTTTGTGTCTTCTTCAGTTTCTTTCAGCAATGTTTTATAGTTTTTGGTGTACAGATCTTTCACCTCTTTGGTTAAGTTTATTCCTAGGTATTTTATTCTTTTTGTTGCAATTGTAAATGGGATGGTATTCTTAATTTCTCTTTCTGCTACTTCGTTGTTAGTGTAAAGAAATGCAACTGATTTTTGTACGTTGATTTTGTATCCTGCAACTTTACCATATTCGTTTATTACTTCTCAAAGTTTTCTGGTGGATTCTTTAGGGTTTTCTCTATATAACATCATGTCATCTGCAAAGAGTGAGAGTTTCACTTCTTCCTTTCCAATTTGGATCCCTTTTATTTCTTTCTCTTGCCTGATTGCTCTGTCTAGGACTTCCAGTACTATGTTAAATAGGAGTGGTGACAGTGGGCATCCTTGTCTGGTTCCTCTTCTTAGAGGGATAGCTTTCAGTTTTTCACCATTGAGGATGATATTAGCTGTGGGTTTCTCACATATGGCCTTTATTATGTTGAGGTACTTTCCTTCTATCCCCATTTTATTCAGAGTTTTTATCATAAATGGATGCTGTGTCTTGTCAAATGCTTTCTCTGCATCTATTGAGATGATCATGTGATTTTTATTCTTCATTTTATTAATATGGTGTATCACGTTGATTGATTTGTGAATGTTAAACCATCCCTGCATCCCTGGAATAAATCACACTTGATCATGGTGTATAATCTTTTTAATGGATTGTTGTATGCTATTTGCTAGTATTTTGTTGAGGATTTTTGCATCGATGTTCATCAGTGATATTGGCCTGTAATTTTCTTTTTTGTGTTGTGCTTGTCTGGTTTTGGTATCAGGATAATGTCGGCTTCGTAGAATGAGTTAGGGAGCTTCCCCCCACCCCCTCAGTGTTTTGGAAGAGTTTGAGTAGGATAGGTATTAAGTCTTCTTTGAATGCTTGGTAGAATTCACCAGGGAAGCCATCTGGTCCTGGACTTTGATTTTTGGGGAGGTTTTTGATCACTGTTTTGATCTCCTTACTGGTGATTGGTCTATTCAAATTCTCTAATTCTTCTTGATCCAGTTTTGAAAGCTTGTATGATTCTAAGAATTTATCCATTTCTTCCGGATTGTTGAATTGGTTGGCATATAGCTTTTCATAGTATTCTCTTATAATCTTTTGTATTTCTGAGGTGTCTGTTGTAATTTCTCCTCTTTCATTTCTGATTTTACCTATTTGTGCCTTCTCTCTTTTTTTCTTGGTGAGTCTAGCTAAAAGTTTGTCAATTTTGTTTATCTTTTCAAAGAACCAGCTCTTGGTTTTATTAATTTTTTGTATTGTTTTTTTGGTTTCTATTTCATTTATTTCTGCTCTGATTTTTATTATTTCCCTTCTTCTACTGATTTGGGGCTTTGTTTGTTCTTCTTTGTCCAGTTCCTTTAGGTGCATTGTTAGATTGTTTATTTGAGATTTTTCTTGTTTGTTGAGATAGGCCTGTATTGCTATAAACTTCCCTCTTACAACCGCTTTTGCTGTATCCCATAAATTCTGGCATGTCGTCTTTTCATTTTCATTTGTCTCCAGGTATTTTTTGATTTCTTCTTTGATTTCTTCATTGACCCAGTCGTTGTTCAGTAGCATTTTGTTTAATCTTCACGTATTTCTGGCTTTTCTGATTTTCTTCCTATAGTTGATTTCTAGTTTCATACCGTTGTGGTCAGAAAAGATGCTTGGTATTATTTCAATCTTCTTAAATTTATGGAGACTTGTTTTCTGGCCTAATATGTGATCAATCCTGGGGAATGTTCCATGTGCATTTGAAAAGAATGTGTATTCTTCAGTTTTTGGATGGAATACTCGGTATATATCTACTAGGTCCATCTGTTCTAGTGGAGACACACTCTTAATTCACCCAACATCAGATATTTATAGTAGCTTTACTCACAATTGCCAAAACTTGGAAACATCCAAGATGTCCTTCAGTAGGTGAATGATAAATAAACTGTGGTATATCCAGATATTGAATATTGTTATTGAGCGCTAAAAATAAATGAGCTATGAAGCCATGAAAACACATGGAAGAAACTTAAATGCATATTACTAAGTGAAAGAAGCCAATCTGAAAAGGCACCATAGTGTATGATTCCAACTATCTGACATTCTGGAAATGAAAAACTATGGAGATAGTAAAAGATTGGTGATTACCAGAGGTTAGGGGACAAGGAGAGGTAAATAGGGAGAGCACAGAGGATTTTTAGGTCAGTGAAACTATTCTTTATGACGCTACAATGGTGAATACATGTCACTATATAATTGTCCAAACCCACAGAATGTACACCACAGAGTGACCTGTACAGAGTGACCTGTAATGTAAACTATGGACTTGGGTGATAATGATGTATTGATACAGATTCATCGATTGTAACAAATCAATATTATCACCATGGTGGTACGAGACTTTCACAATACGGGAGGTTGTGCAAGTAGAAGGTATATGGGAATTCTCTGTACTTTCCACTCAATTTTGCTGTGAACCTGAAAGTCTCTAAAAATAAAATCTATTAAAAAAAGAACACACGATATGGTACCCCTGGAGACCACCAGTCTTGAGTAATAGGTAAAAAATTCAACAAATCCTCTCCCTTAGCTTTATAATTGCTCTTATAAAGAGCACTTGCTGACAGAATTCACAGATTTAGTCCAGGAAAGTTACTAAACAAACAAAACAATACCAACAACAACAACAATTCTCAGGAGGGAAAAATTAGAACCCAGAGTTGCTATAATATATTATCTAAAATGTCCAGTGTTCAGTAAGAAGTTACAAGACATGAAAAGAAACAAGAATGTGTGATCCCTACTTGGGTAAACAGTCAATAGAAACTGTCTTTAAGTATCCCCAGATATTGTATTTAGCAAACAAAGATTTCAAAGCAGCTACTTTAAGTATGATTAAAGAACTAAAGGTGGCCTCCTCCACCTTATCCCTCTAACCCGTTCCAAAACACCAGTGTCTCCCTGGAAGAAGCTTGTACACATCTGTGCCCTAGCTTTAGTGGCTGCTTCCTAAGGGATGGGTCCCCAGATCACCTGGCTCTGATAGCCAACAGGGCTTGCATTCACCACTCCCACATAAAAAGAGCAAGCATTATGGGCCCAGAGAAATTCATAAATTGGCTACAGAGATAATCAGCAGGGGCATGTTACTATTCTAGCTGACTGGAAAAGAGATACAGCTGGATTTATCAGGGGCTGTCTAGACTGGCAAGTCAAAAGAGACAAAGAGAGGAAAATATTACATTTCAGGTAGCTAAATTGATACAATGGTTTAAAATATATGCAACATAATCTTCTCTTCAAATAAAATCTAGACAACTTCAGTATAGAAATTAGATGAAAACAGAGCTTTTTTGATTGAAGGTAGGATTAGTATTGGGGAGAAATGAATGAATAAATAAATGAATAAAAGAAATCCTCTTTAGATCTTACCAACAAGCCTTCTAAGTTCGAAACTGGAAACTGTTTCTCCATAAAACAATGACAGGGTATATGATATTATTCCATATTACTATAGTTTGGTTTCATAAAAGACGATTGTGGAGCTGGCTGTCTAATACTATTTCCATGGGAAACATGTCTTGAAGTTCTAAACATTTGACAAAAATTCTGAAGAACATACAAAAATTTCACTAAGTTTCAGAAGAAGAAAAAAAAGGTCCTTGCTTGTAAGGCTGTAGTTACTTTCTTAGAAGCTCTAATCCAAGGGAGGGCCCAATCACTCATGAGGCTTTCACACAACACCCCTTATCCCCTGCCATGCCACACCATGTTACCCCCATTTCTAAGATTCTGTTATGTCCCTAGCCTCACTAGAACGGGGAGGACAGGCAGGAGAAAAAAAGGCATTCCTGTGTGATACTGATGTGCTCTTTTGAAATGCTCTAGAAGCTGCCACCTTCTACTATCCTCTAACAGAAAGGTCATACGGGCAGAAAATCCAGCTGATCATGAGCAAAGATAACTCAGGATAACATATGGTCCCAACAAACACAGGCTTAGCAAAGAGTGAACAATCAGGCAGACAAAAGTCTGATTTGGGCCCAGGGAGTTTTGAAAAACAGTTTCTTGGAGCAAAGGTCTATTTAGAAAAGAAACATAAAACATGTTATAATTAAAACTCCAATAACAATGGAAGGTTTTATTAAAAAAATAAATTAAAAAGCCTATTTTTTTCCTATTTAATGGTGAAGGTAAAATTTATAGTGGAGTCACTCTCAAAGTTAAATTTTTTTAATAATTATTTTTTTCATTAAGAAACCCCAAAATTTGGAATATAAGAAGAAAAATGATCTAGACTCCCACTGTTGTGCCAGAACCTGTGTTGACATTTTGACATATTTCCTTCTAGTCTTTCCAAAAGCCTTCTGATATTTCTGACAAAATGGGATTAAAGAGCTGATACAAGAAAAAGATCATTCTAAATTTAAAAAGACGTTAATACAAAATCTGATCTTACTTGTAACCAAATTTTTATTTTTAAAACAGCCTGGAAATTGACATTCACTTTAAAACCACTTAAATGACAACTGCATTAACTTATAAATGCATTCTTATAATTGTCACATATATCCCTTTAAAAATATACATGTGTTTGTGGGTATACATATAAAATATATCATCAGCCAAGGAAGAGCCAAACAGTCAAGTGATTATCCATATACTTACCACCTGGAGTCAACATTGCTAATATCTTGTCAAACTGCTTTCTCTCTCTATCTAGACAGATATATATTCTGAGTTTTTTCCTGAATCATTTGCAAATTACAGATATCCTTCTCCATTGGTTGCCCCATACTGCACTGCTGCAACAGCCAATTATATTCATTTGATTCTATTATCAATATGACTCCCAGATTAATTTTTTTAATAGAACTTTCACGATGTCACTCTTCTAATCAAGGGCCTACAATGGCTTCCTGCTATTCCAATTCTAAATTCTCCAAGTCTTCTTCTCACCTTCTCTTCCCTGACCTTCCATTATTTTCTAAGGAAAGCCTACATTTACCTTGAACACAGCCTTCTGCCTGAAATGCTTAGTACTCTCTTCCTGCTGACCTAAATCCCAAACATCTTTCAAAGCTTAAATCCCATCTCAACTCTTAAAAAGCCTTTCTTCGCCAACAACCCCAAGCCATGTTGTTTCTGTTATGTAAGGCCTTACTATTCTAGTCAGAACTGGAAACTAACACTTAACTCTTCCCTAATCATTTCATATGTGTACTTAGACGGTTTCCCCAGATTGACTATAAACTTCTTGTGCCCATTTAGCACAGTGCTCAGCTCAAAAAGCTGTATTCACTGGTTAATAAGTAACAACTTCCTAGTCATACAAGGAAATTCATATAACATTCCTTGTTATATGAAAAAAAGGACAAGAAGTTTTATTGCTCTCCCTGTGCCACTTCAGTGCCACATTTCATATGGTGACCAACCCACAATTCGGCAAACTTCACGAGTTTTGGGGCGAGGCCAGAAGATTATAAATAGGACTCAATCACACGCTCAGGCACAGAGCTATGCAACCAGTCGGTGCTGGGCTCTGCAGCTATAAGGTCAAGACGAGCTGGGGCTGGGGAAGCTGAAGTTCATGGTGGGGCAGAAACCATGAGTTAAAAAAAGAAGCTGGCTGGTGGAGAGAGATGCACAGAGAGAAGTTATAGGTAGAGAGAGACTGTCTCTAAAAGTAGTCTTGGGTCCTGGCAGCTATCAAGTTCCCACAGCAGTCCCTGGGGTGGTGCTGTGCTGCATTTCCTACCCTTGGATTTCCATGGGCTTCCCTGTTAGATGCTACATAACTGCCCCCTAATCCTGAGCTACTCGGTTTCTGTTCTTTTGGGAGTCAAAAGAACCTTAACCCAGACATTCATTACGAAACAACTAAAGCACATGACTCTCCAGGTCCTCCTCTCAGAAGCTAATAACCAGTATTTTTGGATAATTCCCTTCCCCACTCTATGCTGCAGGCCTCCCACCTATGAAACAAGATCTAAAAGTATGAACGTCTGGCTCCCAATGGTATATTCCATGGTCAGAATGTTTCTCTTAATACTACACTTTTCTTGTAGTACAAGCATCCCTCATATTACGTGCTATATACTTGACTAACTCGTACGATTTTTCCTCACATGTATTCTTCAGATTTAGAATATAAATGGATAGGTGCTAATATAACCACATAATATTAGTAATATAGTTGGTATACATTTTCAGGTGACATTTAATGTCTGAATTTCCCACTAAACCATAAACTCCACGAAAGCAGGGACCATGTCTGTTTTTGCTTACCACTTTATATCTAGTGCCTATCATGGTGTCTGGCAGTATTAACAGCTTAACAAATATTTGCTGAATGGATTACTGACAGGTATAAAATTTTGCTTAATAAGCAATGGACTGGGGGCAGTTATTCTTAAGATTCATCATAAACATATATAAAAATGGAACTTCTCAGTCTCTTCCTGTCTCACCTGCCACCCCCCCCACCCCAACCTGCTCCTCACCATCTTCCCGACCTCAGTAAATAGCATCATTTTTTATTAAGTTACTCAAAGTAAAAATCTATAAGTGATCTTATAATTCCTCCTTCCCTCACTTCCCACATCCAATCCATCAGCAATATATCGTGTGTGTGTGTGTGTGTGTGTGTGTGTGTGTGTGTGTGTTTTGAATCTTTTCTTTCAATTATTTTATTGAAATTGTAAACGTTTATAACATCGTGTAATTTTGGGTGTACATTATTATACATCAATTTCTGTATAGACTGCATCGTGCTCACTACCAACAGTCTAATTTTTATCTGTCACCATACATATATGCCCCTCTACCCCTTTTGCCAACCCCTCAGCTCCCTTCCCCTCTGATAACCATTAATCTGTTCTTTTTGTCCATGTGTTTGTTTATCTTCCACATGAGTGAAATCATGTAGTATTTGTCTTTCTCTGTCTGGCTTTTTTTGCTTAACATCATACTCTCAAGGTCCATCCATGTTGTTGAAAATGGATGATTTTGTCTTTTTTATGCCTGAGCAGTATTCCATTGTACATACACACCACATCTTCGTTATCCATCCATCAGTTCATGGGCACTTCGCTTGCTTCCACATCTTGGCTACTGTGAATAAAATGCTGCAATGAACATATGGGTGCATAAATCTCTTTGGATTGCTGATTTCAAGTTCTTTGGATAAATACCCAGTAGTGGGATAGCTGCATCATACAGTATTTCTATTTTTAATTTTTTGAGAAATCCCCATAGTGTTTTCCATAGTGGCTGCACCAGTTGGTTTTCCAACCAGCAGTGTATGAGGGTTCCCTTTTCCTACATCCCCACCAACATTTGTTATATTTTATCTTGATAATTGCAGCCATTCTGACAGGCGTAAGGTGATATCACATTGTAGTTTTGATTTCCATTTTCCTAATAATTAACGATGTTGAACATCTTTTCACATGTCTGTTTGGCCATCTGAACATCTTCTTTGGAGAAACATTTGTTCATATCCTCTGCCCAATTTTTTGATTGGGTTGTTTGTTTTTTTGTTGTTGAGTTGTACAAGTTCATTATATGTTTTGGAAACTAACCCCTTGTCGGATATATGATTTGCAAATATTTTCTCCCAGTTGGTGGGTTGTCTTTTCATTTTGTTCATGGTTTCCTTTGCCTTGCAGAAGCATTTTAGTCTGATGTCGTCCCACTTGTTACTTTCTTTTGTTTCCCTTGCCTGGGTAGACAACGGTATTCGAAAAGATGATGCTAAGACCGATGTCAAAGAGTGCACTGCCTGTATTTTCTTCTAGGAGTGTTATGGTTTCAGGTCTTACCTTCCAGTCCTGAATCGATTTTGAGTTAACTTTTGTGTATGGTGCAAGATAACTGTCTACTTTCATTCTTTTGCATGTGGCTGTCCAGTTTTCACAACACCATTTACTAAGAGACACTCCTTTCTCCATTGTATGTTCTTGGCTCCTTTTTGAAGATTAACCGGCCATAGATATGTGGTTTTATTTATGGACTTTCATTTCTGTTCATCAATCTGTGTGTCTGTTTTTGTGCCAGTACCATGCTGTGTAACTTACTATAGCTTTGTAGTATATTTAGAAGTCCAGGATTGTGATGTCTCCAGCTTTGTTCTTTTTTCTCAGGATTGCTTTGGCTACTCGAGGTCTTTTGTTGTTCCAGATAAATTTTAGGATTCTTTATTCTATTTCTGTGAAGAATGTCACTGGGATTCTAATTGGGATTGCATTGAATCTGTAGATTGCTTTAGTTAATATGGACATTTTAACTATGGTTATTTTTCCAATCCATAAGCAGGAAATATCTTTCCATTTCTTTATATCTTCTTTGATTTCTTTCAATAATGTCTTATATTTTTCAGTATATAGGTCTTTCACCTCCTTGGTTAAATTTATTCCTAGGTATTTTATTCTTTTTGTTGCGATTGTAAATGGGATTGTATTCTTGATTTCTCTTTCTACTAGCTCGTTATCAGTGTATAGAAATGCAACTGATTTTTGTAAGTTGATTTTCTACTCTGCAACTTTGCTGTAGTTGTTGATTATTTCTAATAGTTTTCCGATGGATTCCCTAGGGTTTTCTATATATATAGAATCATGTCATCTGCAAACAGCAAGAGTTTCATTTCTTCCTTTCCAATTTGGATTCCTTTTATTTCTTTTTCTTGCCTAATTGCTCTGGCCAAAATCTCCAGTACTATGTTGACAAGAGGAAGTAAGAGTGGGCACCATTGTCTTGTTCCTGTTCTCAGAAGGATAGCTTTTAGTTTTTCACCATTAAGTGTGATGTTGGCTGTGGGTTTGTCAAAATCAGACTTTATTATGTAGAAATACTTTCCTTTGGAGTAATAAAACTCCATTTTATTGTGAGTTTTTATCATAAATGGATGTCAGATCTTGTCAAATGCTTTCTCTGTATCAATAGGAAGATCATGTGATTTTTATGCCTCATTTTGTTAATGTGGTGTATCACACTGATTGATTTACGGATGTTGAACCATCCCTGTGTCCCTAGTATAAGTCCCACTTGACCATGGTGTATGATCCTTTTAATGTACTGCTGTCTTCAGTTTGCAAATATCTTGTTGAGGATTTTTGCATCTATGTTCATCAGCAATATTGGCTGTAGATTTCCCTCTTTGTGCTGTCCTTGCCTGGTTTTGGTATCAGGGTAACGTTGGCCTCACAGAATGAGTTAGGAAGCATTCCATCTTCTTCAAATTTTTGGAATAGTTTGAGAAGGATAGATATTAAATCTTCTTTGAATGTTTAGTAGAATTCTCCAGAGAAGCCATCTGGTCCTGGACTTTGGTTTTTTGGGAGGTTTTTGATTACTGTTTCAATCTCTTTACTTATGATTGGTCTATTCACATTCTTTATTTCTTCTTGATTCAGTTTTGGGTGGTTGCATGAGTCTAAGAATTTATCCATTTCTCCTAGGTTATCCAATTTGGGGCATATAGTTTTTCATAGTGTTCTCTTGTAATCCTTTGTATTTCTGTGGTAGCCATTGTAATTTTCATTTCTAAGTTTATTTATTTGAGCCTTCTTTTTTTTTTTCTTAGTCTGGCTAAGGGTTTGTCAATTTTGTTTATCTTCTCAAAGAACCAGCTCTTAGTTTCTGATCCTTTCTACTGTTTATTCAGTCTATTTCATTTATTTATTCTCTAATTTTAATTATTTCCCTCCTTCTGCTGACTTTGGACTTGGTTTGTTCTTCTTTTTCTGGTTCTGTTACATGACGTTTAAGATTACTTATTTGGTATTTTTCTTGTTCATTGAGGTGAGCCTGTACTGCAAGGAATTTCCCTCTTATAACCGCTTTTGCTGCATCCCACAAGAGTTGATATGTTGTATTTTCCTTTTCATTTGTCTCCAGGTATGTTTTAATTTCTCCTTTGATTTCTTCATTGATCCATTGGTTGTTTAGTAGCATGCTATTTAGTCTCCACATATTTGTGACTCTCCCAGCCTTTTACCTATGGTTGATTTCTAGTTTCATAGCAATGTGGTCAGAAAAGATGCTGGATATGATATCAATCTTCTTAAATTTATTGAGACTTGCCTTGTTTCCCAACATATGATCTATCTTTGAGAATGTTCCATGTGCACTTGAGAAGATTGTGTATTCTGCTGTTTTCAGATGCAATGCTCTCTATATATCTATTAAGTCCATCTCATCTAGTGTTTCCTTTAAATCCACTATTTACTTGTTGACATTCTGTCTGGATGATCTATTCTTTGATGTAAGTGGGGTGTTGAGGTGCCCTACTATTATTGTGTGGCTGTTAATTTCTCATTTTTGGTCTGTTAGTAGTTGCTTTATGTACTTTGGTGCTCCTGTGTTAGGTGCACATATATTTATGAGTGTTATGTCCTCCTGGTGGAAAGTTCCTTTTATCATTATACATTGCCCCTCTTTGTCTCTCATTACCTTTTTATGTTGAAGTCTACTTTGCCTGATATAAGTATGGCAACACCTGCTTTCTTTTCTTTGCCAATTGCTTGGAGTATCATCTTCTATCTGTTGATTCTGAGCCTGTATTTGTCTTTAGAGCTGAGATGTGTATCCTGGAGGCAGCATATTGTTGGGACTCATTTTCTAATCCATCCAGCTACTCTGTGTCTTTTGATTGGAGAATTGAATCCATTTACATTTAGAGTGATTATTGATATATGAGGGCTTAATACTGCCATTTTATCTTGTTTTCCAGTTGTTTTATATTACCGTTGTTTCTCTTCCTTTGTATATCTGACTGCCATTTCATTTTGGTGGTTTTCTGTGGAGGTTTTCTCAGTTTTCTCTTTTCTTATGAATTGTGGCTCTATTCTTATTTTTTGTTTAGTGGTTACCGTGAGGTTCATACAAAAGATCTCATAGATGAGATAGTCCATTTTCTGATAGCCTCTTATCTCCATTAGCATAAGCAGGTTCCATCCCTTTCCTCTTCCCCTTCTGAGTTATTGTTGTCACAAATTATTCTGTTTTCTTTTGTGAGTTTGTGATTAAGTTTATAGTTACTTTTGATGCTTTCTTTCGCTTTATCATTTATAAGTATTTGTTATCCTGTTCAGAAAGAGAGCTGCAGTTTTCTAATTTTGTCTATCTATTTATCTCCTTGCTCAAAGCTTTGTAGACCTTTCGCTTTTTGTTTTAGGTATGAGGGCATGCTCAACCATTTCTTGCAGGGGACGACTAGTGGCAATTAACTCCCTCAGCTTTCGTTTATCTGGGAAAGCTTTTATTTCTCCATCATCCTTGAAGGATATTTTCCCTGGATAGAGTATTCTTGGCTGAAAGTTTTTGTCTTTAAATATTTTGAATATATCATTCCATTCTCTCCTAGCCCGTAAGGGTTCCGCTGAGAAATCCACTGAAAGTCTGATAGGGGTTCCTCTGAAGGTTATTTTCTTCTGCCTTGCTGCCCTTAATATTTTTTCTTTGTCATTGACTTTTGTCAGATTTACCAATATATGCCTTGAAGAAGATCTTTTTACACTGATGTAATTACAAGTTCTATTAGCTTCATTTACATGTAAGTCCAGCTCCTTCCCCAGGTTTGGGAAGTTCTCAGCTATTATTTCTTTGAACAAGCTCTCTGCACCTTTCTCCCTCTCTTCTCTCTCTGGAATACCTATAATCCTTATATTTCTTTTCCTAATTAAGTCAGATATTTCTCAAAGAATTCCTTCATTTTTTTTAAATCTTAGTTCTCCCTCCTCCTCCACATGAAGCATTTCTTTATTCTTATCCTCTAAATCACTAATTCTTTCCTCTGTACCATCAGCTGTACTTTTTAAGGATTCTAGATTTTTTATCTCATTAATTGTGTTCTTCATATCCAGAATTTCTGCTTGGTTTATTTTTATAGTTTCCATCTCTTTGGTGAAGTATTCCTTCTTGTCATTAATTTTATTCCTGAGCTCATTGAACTGTCTTTCTGAGTTTTCTTGTAACTTGTTGAGTTCCTTTGTGACAGCTATTTTAAATTCTCTGTCATTTAGATTGTAAATTTCTGTAATTTCAGGGTTGGTTTCTGGAGACTTGTCGTTTTCCTTCTGCTCTGAATTGTTCCTGTAGTTTCTCATGCTGTTTGAGGAACTAATCTTTTGCTGGCTCATTTGTGGTAGTATCAGGTCACAGATTCCACCTGCTACCGCTACAGCTCCGGTAAGCCGGAGCTGTGTTTCTGATCTCACTCCATCTGCTGGAAGTTGTGTGGATACGGTGGATGCTCCCACTGGCCAGGAAAGTGTTTGAATGTGGGCTCAGGGCTGCCACCACACTGAGGCACATTCCCACTTGTGCAAGGCACATATCACTCACAGCGGTACTACAGGTGCTCACGCTGGCCAGGAAAGTGTTTGCATGCAAGCAAGTATCTCCTGCCACCTCTTCTTACAGCTGTGCCAGCTGCTGTGCTTGGTGAGCAGAGCTTCTTTGCAAGGTCTGAGCCTGGGCCACTCCTTCGGACCGCAGCAGCAAGGTGGGCTCTCCCACCAGCCAGGAAAGCGTTCATGCGCAGGCCCAGGGCTGCCACCGCCCCTTCCCACAGCCGTGCCAAGGAGCATTCGCACTTTCATGGTGGCAGCGGTACTATGGACACTCACACCAGCCAGGAAAGCATTTGGGCATGCATATGAGGCTGCCAGGGAAGGGTGAGGCAGTGCTCACCTATCTCCACCCCTTCTTGGGGAGCCAGTCCATCCAACTTCAGATGTATAGCTGCATGTGTCTTTCAGGGTTCCTGTTGTGCTGTGTGGGTATCCTCCATTGGTCAATGAATGTCCAGTTAGTTGTAGTTCAAAGAGGGAGAGATAAAGGGAACAGCTCATTTCGCCACATTGCTGACATCACCTCCATTAGCAATATATCTTGAATCTCTCCTCTTCTATCTCCACCTCTTCTTCTACCACCACTCTACTCTGAGTCTCCATTATCTCCTGCTTCAACTACTGCAACAGGCTTCTAGTTACCCTGCTTTTATTCCCACCCCACTGCAATCACTTTTTTTGCATTCAGCAGCCAGAGCAATCTAAAATATAAATCAAAGCACACATCTCTTACCTAAAATTCTATTGGTTTTTATCTGCAAACAGAATAAAACCTACAATCCTCCTGTGGCTTTTTGCAAGGCTTGGCACAATCCAGCTCTAGCCTGCTCTCTTGTGCACTATGTTGCAACCACATCGACCTTCTGCTCCTGCTTGC
Source organism: Ceratotherium simum simum (assembly GCF_057802395.1). Lineage (NCBI taxonomy): Eukaryota > Metazoa > Chordata > Mammalia > Perissodactyla > Rhinocerotidae > Ceratotherium > Ceratotherium simum. The sequence continues at coordinate 29,946,805 of NC_141928.1, read as the reverse complement.
CTCAGTGCCTGTGCACTGCCTGGTCCCCAGCCCTGTCTTTCCTAAGGACAGCACCTTCACAAGTCTTCGTATCTCAATTTTCAACTTTACCTTCTCAAAGAGGCCTCTCGTCATCACCACGTAAAGAACCACTCCCCCTCTACTCACACAATTCTCTGTGTTGTCATCTGGTTTCCGTCATAGCATACTTATTCCTACCAGAAATCATTTTATTTACCTGTTGATTATCTATCTCTCCTCCACTAGAATGTAAGCTCCTTGAAAGCAGCAACCCTGCACCTAGAACAGTACCTCACATATAATAAGCACTCGATAATTATTTTTTGAATAAACAAACCCCTGTAGTATCTTTTAAATAAAATGTAGCTCTTTTAAAAACCACATTTATAATACATAAACATCACCTTCTTGACATTGCCTCACTTCTTCTAGAAGTGGCACATAGTGAAAAGTATGACTAATGAAACATTGCTTAAGTCTATGGACATAACACAGGAACTTTTAGCAACACACCGGAATAAACTGTTATATCTGGTCTATCGCCAGCCCTAGCTCTTTTAACAGTGTGGGCCAAGATACTTCTTTGGGAAGAGAATCTGCTTATTACTTTCTTCCAGACAGGCATCGGCTTTTTCTCACTTAAAATTCATTACATTCTTTTTAGGATTCTAGGCTGACTATTACATAATTCCTCAAATGTCAATTTACTGAAACCCAGCCCTTAATGTTACATCTCTCCCTCTTTTGTACTATTTAAAACATGTTAAGTAGAAACAGAGATACTATCAGGTGCCACACAGATCCTGCGACTGTAGCACAAGGTCCCATTCCATCCCCTGGCCAATATAAGTGTTTGGGGGGCTCAATTTTCCTCCCACCCCAGGCGGACGTCATCTCTCTCCCTCTGTGCACCCACAGCCTTTCATCACTTCCGGTCACTTCTGCCTTGAATGCCAGCTGCTTGTGTCCTGCTGTACCCACCTCCTAGGCAGAAAGCTCCTGGAGGGCAGGAGTGCGCACCCCCTCCTAAAGCCCAGCACGCGGGAGACACTCCACAAGCACCGCACCGTTTCCCATCCACCCTCGGTTCAATCCTCTAGAGCAAGAACAAAACTCTCCTGCAGCCCACCGCCGCGGAGAGCACGGTTTACTGTCACTGTCTCCCGCCAGACCCCGGCGCCGTCTGGGACGCAGCGCACCCCCGCGGCCGCAGCAGAACCGGATTCGGAAGGACGCCTGTGCTCTCCCGGGACGCACCGGCAGTCCCGGCCCCCGCGCCCACCGCCCGCCGTCGGCCTCTCCCAACCAAGTGAGGGTCAAGTCACAGTAAGGTCAGGGCGGCGGTCGGGCGGCTGCGCCTCCGAAATCCCACCCCACCCGCACGACGGTCCTGGGGGAAGGCACGTCACCTACTTCTGACAGAGACCCAAGCCGGAGCGGGGGTGAGGGCCAAGCCGCGGTTCCCTGTCCGGATGGTGACAGACAGAGGCCTCGAACCCCGGGCGCGGTTCTGCGGGGCGGGGAGCGCGACGGGGTGGGGATGGTTCCTCGCTCGGGCCGCCTCAGCACCCTGCCCCCCGCCCGGGACCTCAGGACCTGGCGTCACCCGACGTGGCTGGCCCCGGGTAGCGCGCAACCCCGCCGTCTGCCCGTGCCATCTTGGGGCGCTGAGGCGGCCGCTCCGGTCGCCCCGAACCACCACTCTGGCAGTCATTCACCCGCATTGCCCGGGGCCAGGCCCCGTGCCACCTCCACGACGCCCCACTACCGCCACGACAAGCAGCAGCGCACCTCCCGGGGAGCCCTCGACGGCCGCCGGTCCGGGCCGCGGTGCTGAACCCCTGGATGCTGGCCCGCAGCCGGCCGCCGCCGCTGCCCGCGAGGCCCCGCCCCGGCGCCCGCGGCCTGCGGTGATTGGCTGCCGCGCGCCCGAGCCCCGCCCCTCAGCCGCACAGACCTTCCAAACCCTGCCGGGGCGGGACTGTGCCTGGACTCCGGCTCTTTGTTACCGCCCCGATGTGTGGGGGCTTCTGCAGCCGGGTCCAGTAGTCAGCGTTCTCCAAGAGGGGAATCAGGATGGCAGAGCTGCAACGACCCCTAGAGCGCCTCGGGCACCTCCCGAGGTTTACAGATGCAGTCACTGGGGCTCAGAGAGGGGACCGACCTGGCCAAGGTCACACTGCAAGTTCGCCTGAGAACTAGGGCGTAGTCCAAGGCTGAACCAAGGGGACAACTCCCTTTCACATACCCTCAGTGATCCTCTTAGTATCCTTTCTGCCCAGACGCTACCTCACACCCAAAGAAGGCGTGTCGCCGCGGACAACTGGGCCTCCCCTAAAATCTGAGAGGCTCTGCCACAGACATGGTCTCCTGACAGGGGCCCGAGGCATGGATTTACCATCAAGGCTCTTTGGCACCTGTAGCCTCAGTGTGTCTTTGCTGTCCTATTAAGTACCTATTCCTATCAGGAAAAGGTGGGGGGAGGAATGCTTGTGTATCTAGATATGGAGAGCCTTGAATGTCAGGTTGAGTTTAGACTTTGTTTAAGAGACAATTTGAAGGTGAGGTCCCACTCCACCCCTTACCCCTGCAGCTACTGTGGGGAATGTTTGAGAGGGTCCATTGGCTATCAAAGCTCACCGTTTCTCTCTCTCCCTCCACCTCCCCTTCTCTCTCTCTGTTCTTGAATTAATACCATTTTGCTCTCCCCTCCCTTTTTAAAAAATCATAACCATAGTTAAAGTTTTTAAATTCCTTAATATCATTAAATATCCAGTAAGTGTTTACACTTTCCTTATTTGTCTCATAATTTCCTTTTATAATTTTTCAAGTTCCAATCGAAGTGTATGTATTGAAGTTGGTTTATATGTTTTTTAGGTCTCCTATCTATTCTCTGTCTTTTAGGTTTACAAGAGGAAAACATAAATAAATTATGATAATCTTTCTAAAATATCTGCCCTGAAGACAGCTCTCTTGCTTCAAACCCTCTGAGAGGCCATCTCTTTTCTTACTGGCTAGAATGATGTACAATTATTTAACACGGTGTCAGAGGTTCTTAGCAAGTGGGCCCAACCACTTTCTCCAGCTTCCTCTCCACACCCTCCCTGCACCCCTGTCACCACCCTTTCAGATCCTTTTATCTTCTTCCAGACCTCTTAGTTGCTTTCAGCCCTCTATCACAACATGTGTCTTCTCTGCCCAGAATTCCCCAATTCTTGTGGTAACCTGGCTCATCTAGGAGAACTGATGGTTGCTCTGGGCCCAGCTGGGCCCTGGAAGTACCTGAGCAGGAAATGACCTCTGGGTAAGGTGATCAACACATCTTGCTTTGCCTGGCACTGTCCTGTTTAAAAGTGAAAGTCTCATGACCCAGGAACTTCATCAGTACCAGGAAAAATGGAACAGATGGTTTCCTTAGCTTGTGCACCTCAGAAAACGTCATAAGGGAAGCCTGTAAGGGGGCTTCTATATGGAAAAATCGGTCAGACAGGCAATAGATACCACTCTCAAGGTAATGGGATAGGTGAACTGATTGCAATCTTGGTTTCATACATTCTACGCGTTTTGACAAATGTATAATGACATGTATCCACCAGTATTGTTTTTACTTTTTTAAGTGTGGCTATTAGAAAACTTAAAATTACATATGTGGTTCACTTTGGGGCTCCCATTATATTTCTGTTCTACAGTCCTGGTGTGATTATCTTTTATTCTAGACAAAGATTAATGCTTAGGGATCAGTATGGCACTTTTAAAATGTTACTCAGCAATGATTTTGTCCTGAGTGCAAAAGAATCTTTCTGTATTTTAGATAAATAAAACCCATCAAATCTTTTGATTCGTGCTTATGTGGTATCATTTCTCCATGATTTTACTTTTAACTTGTTTCTTTACATTTAAAGTAGGTTTCTTTTTTTTCTATTTTCTTTTTATTAATTTATTTTTTAATTGAGGTCACATTGGTTTATAATATTACATAAATTCAGGAGTACATCGCTGTATTTCAATTTCTGAATAGACTACATCGTGTTCACCAGCAAAAGTCTAGTTGCCTTCTGTCACTGTACACATGTGCCCATTTACCCCTTCACCCACCCCTCTTCCCCTCTGGTAACCACCAATCTGTTCTCCGTATCTATATGTTTGTTGTTTTATCTTCCACATATGAGTGAAATCACATGGTGTTTGGCTTTCTCCATCTGACTTAGTTCGCTTAGCAAAATACCCTCAAGGTCCATCCATGTTGTTGCAAATGGCACGATTTTCTGTTTTTTATGGCTGAAGAATATTTCATTGTGTATATATACCACATCTTCTTTATCCATTCATCCACTGATGGACATTTAGGTTGTTTCCAAGTCTTGGCTATTGTGAATAATGCTGCAATGAACACAGGGGTGCATATATCTTTTTTAATTAGTGTTTCACGTTCTTTGGATGAATACCCAGGAGTGGAACAGCTGGATTAAATGGTAGTTCTATTCTTAATTTTTTGAGGAATTTCCATGGTGTTTTCCATAGTGGCTGCACGAGTTTACATTCCCTCAAGCACTGTATCAGGGTTCCTTTTTCTCCACATCCTCTCCAACACTTGTTATTTCTTGTCTTTTTAATAACAGCCATTCTGATGGGTGTGAAGTGGTATCTCATTGTAGTTTTAATTTGCATTTCCCTAATAATTAGTGACACTGAACATCTTTTCATATACCTGTTGGCCATCTGTAAATCTTCTCTGGAAAAATGTCTGTTCAGGTTCCCTGCCCTTTTTTTTTTTTTTTTTTTTGTGAGGAACATCAGCCCTGAGCTAACATCTGATGCCAATCCTCCTCTTTCTTCTGAGGAAGACTGGCCCTGAGCTAATATCCGTGCCCATCTTCCTCTACTTTATATGAGATGCCGCCACAGCATGGCTCTGCAAGCAATGCGTCAGTACGTGCCCAGGATCAGAACCAGCGAACCCTGGGCCACCGCAGCAGAGTGCGTGCTCTTAACCACTGGCGCCACCAGGCTGGCCCCTCCTGCCCATTTTTTAATTGGGTTGTTTGTTTCTTTGTTGTTGAGTTGCTAAGAATTCTTTATATATTTTGGATATTAGCCCTTTATTGGATATATGAATTCCAGATATCTTCTCCCAATTGATAGGTTGTCTTTTTATTTTGTTGATGGTTTCCTGTGCCGTGTCAAGTAGGTTTCCTGTAGAAATCATATAGTTGTTGCTGAGCTTCTTTGTAATCTAATCAGAGATATCTGTCTTTTAATTGGAGTGTTTAGACCACTTAGATTGAATATAATTATTGACATGGTTGAGTTTAAATCTACTATCTTTCTATTTGTTTCCTATTTGCTATATTTGTTCTTTTTTCCATTTTCTACTTTTCCTCTTTTCCTACTTTCTTTTGGAGTACCAGAGTGATATTTTTTGATTTCATTTTCTCTTCTCTAGTGGCTTATTAGCTCTACCTTTGTGTTTTATTTTTCAGTAGGTGCTCTAGGGTTCATAGCATATGTGTTAACTTACTACAGTCTACCTTCAAATAATAGTTATCACTTCATGTAAAATGTAAGAACACGACAACAGTATAATAGCATAACTTGGCCTCCCTGGGCACCTACAGGGAGAGAAAACAGACCACAAGAGAAGGACACATGTAGTCCACCTAGGGGTCACCTGTGGAACATTGAGAACTGAGGGAAGCACACTGCAGGCCTACTAAGGCATCACTTACATAAGGTCACCTATCCAAGAGCAGGAGACGTAGCTGACCTACCTAATACGTAGACACAAGCACAGGGAAAGAGGCAAAATGAGGAGGCAAAGGAAGACACTCCAAGTAAGGGAACAGGACAAAACCCCAGAAAAGGAACTAAGTGAAACAGAAATGAGCAACTTACCCGACAGAGAGTTTGAACTTCTCTGTTGAGAATGTCAACAAAGAAATGGAAGATATAAAAAAGAACCAATCAGAAATGAAGAATACAATACTGGAAATGAAAAATTCACTAGAGGGACTCAAAAGCAGAGTAGAGGATACAGAAGAACGGATCTGTGAGCTGGACAAAAGACTAGAAGAAATTACCCAAGCTGAACAGGTAAAAGAGAAAAGAATTAAAAAGAGTGAGGACAGTCTAAGGGACCTCTGGGACAACATCAAGTGCACTAACATCCATGTTATAGGTGTCCCGAAAGGAGAAGAGCAAGACAAAGGGGCAGAGAATCTATTTCAAGAAATAATAGATGAAAACTTCCCTAACCTAAGGAAGGAAACAGACATCCAGGTACAGGAAGCAAAGAGAGCCCCAAACAAGATAAACCCAAAGAGGCCCACACCAAGACACATCATAATCAAAAAGTCCAGAATTAAAGATAAAGAGAGAATCCTAAAACTGCAAGAGAAAGTCAAGTTACCTACAAAGGAAACCCCATACGGCAATCAGCTGACTACTCAGCAGAAACCTTACAGGCCAGAAGAGAGTGGCATGATATATTTAAAGTACTAAAAGGAAAAAACTTACAGCCAAGAATACTCTACCCAGCAAGGTTATCATTCAAAATGGAAGGAGAGATCAAAAATTTCCCAGACAAGCAAAAATTAAAGGAGTTTGTCACCAAGAAACCAGTGCTACAAGAAATGTTAAAGGGACTGATTTAAGGGGAAAAGAGAAGACCACAAATAGGAAAAATTATCTATTTCCATGATAAGAGGGCAATGGATACAAATGCACAAAAAAGAGGTTAGATATGATATCAAAAACATAAAAGAAGGGAGGAGGGGAGTTAAAGAGCAGAGCTTTCAGACAGAGGTCAAACTAAAGTGACCATCAATTCTGTATAGAAGAAGGAAGGAACAGAGAAGGACTACTAAAACACTGAGAAAAAAAAAGTTAAAAAATGGCAGTAAGTACATACTTATCAATAGCTACTTTAAACGTCAATGGACTAAATGCTCCAATTAAAAGGCATAGGGTGGCTGACTGGATAAAACAACAAGACCCATATATATGCTACATACAAGAAACACACTTCAGACCTAAAGACACTCACAAACTGAAAGTGAAGGGATGGAAAAAGATACTCCACGCAAATGGCAATGAAAAGAAAGCTGGGGTAGCAGTACTCATATCAGAAAAAATAGACTTTAAAACAAAAACTGTAAAAAGAGACAAAGAAGAGCATTACATAATGATCAAGGGAACAATCCAACAAGAGGATATAACACTTGTAAATATCTACGCACCCAATAAGGTGCACCTGAATATATCAGGCAATTATTAACAGACATTAAAAAGAGAAATAGACAGCAACACAATAATAGTAGGGGACTTTAACACTCTACTTACACCAACGGATAGATCATCCAAACAGAAGATTAATAAGGAAACATTGGCCTTAAATGATACACTAGAACAGATGGAACTAGTAGATATATACAGAGCATTCCATCCAAAAACCGAAGAATACACGTTCTTTTCAAATGCACATGGAACATTCTCCAGGATTGATCACATATTAGGCCACAAAACAAGTCTCCATAAATTTAAGAAGATTGAAATAATACCAAGCATCTTTTCTGACCACAACGGTATGAAAATAGAAATAAACTATAGGAAGAAAATCAGAAAAGCCAGAAATACGTGAAGATTAAACAAAATGCTACGGAACAACTACTGGGTCAACGAAGAAATCAAAGAAGACATCAAAAAATACCTGGACACAAATGAAAATGAAAACATGACATGCCAGAATTTATGGGATACAGCAAAAGCGGATCTAAGAGGGATGTTTATAGCAATACAGGCCTATCTCAACAAACAAGAAAAATCTCAAATGAACAATCTAGCAACGCACCTAAAGAAACTGGGAAAAAAGGGACAAACAAACAAAATCAGTCGAAGAAGGGAAATAATAAAAATCAGAGAAGAAATAAATGAAATAGAGACCAAAAAAAAATAGAAAAAATTAATAAAACCAAGAGCTGGTTCTTTGAAAAGATCAACAAAATAGACAAACCTTTAGCTAGACTCACCAAGAAAAAAAGAAAGAAGGCACAAATAAGTAAAATCAGAAATGAAAGAGGAGAAATTACAACAGACAAAAGATTATAAGGGAATACTATGAAAAGCTATATGCCAACCAATTCGACAATCTGGAAGAAATATATAAATTCTTAGAATCATACAACCTTCCAAAACTGGATCAAGAAGAAGTAGAGAATTTGAGTAGACCAATCACCAGTAAGGAGATCGAAACAGTAATCAAAAGCCTCCCCAAAAATAAAAGTCCAGGACCAGACGGCTTCCCTGGTGAATTCTACCAAACACTCAAAGATGACTTAATAACTATCCTTCTCAAACTCTTCCAAAAAATTGAGGAGGGGGGAAAGCTCCCTAACTCATTCTACGAAGCCGACATTACCCTGATACAAAAATAAGACAAGGACAACACAAAAAAAGAAAATTACAGGCCAATATCACTGATGAACATCGATGCAAAAATCCTCAACAAAATACTAGCAAATCGCATACAACAATACGTTAAAAAGATTATACACCATGATCAAGTGTGATTTATTCCAGGGATGCAGGGATGGTTTAACATTCGCAAATCAATCAACGTGATACACCACATTAATAAAATGAAGAATAAAAATCACATGATCATCTCAATAGATGCAGAGAAAGCATTTGACAAGATACAGCATCCATTTATCATAAAAACTCTGAATAAAATGGGTATAGAAGAAAAGTACCTCAACATAATAAAGACCATATATGAGAAACCCACAGCTAATATCATTCTCAATGGTGAAAAACTGAAAGCTATCCCTCTAAGAAGAGGAACCAGACAAGGATGCCCACTGTCACCACTCCTATTTAACATAGTACTGGAAGTCCTAGACAGAGCAATCAGGCAAGAGAAAGAAATAAAAGGGATCCAAATTGGAAAGGAAGAAGTGAAACTCACTATTTGCAGATGACATGATTTTATATAGAGAAAACCCTAAAGAATCCACCAGAAAACTTTGAGAAGTAATAAACGAATATGGTAAAGTTGCAGGATACAAAATCAACATACAAAAATCAGTTGCATTTCTATACACTAACAACAAAGTAGCAGAAAAAGAAATTAAGAATACAATCCCATCTACAATTGCAACAAAAGGAATAAAATACCTAGGAATAAACTTAACCAAAGAGGTGAAAGAGCTGTACACCGAAAACTATAAAACATTGCTGAAAGAAACTGAAGAAGACACAAAGAAATGGAAAGATATTCCGTGCTCTTGGATTGGAAGAATTAACATAGTTAAGATGTGCATACTTCCTAAAGCCATCTATAGATTCAATGCAATCCCTATCAAATTTCCAACAACATTTTTCACAGAAATAGAACAAAGAATCCTAAAATTTATATGGAACAACAGAAGATCCCGAATAGCTAAAGGAATCCTGAGAAAAAAGAACCAAGCTGGAGGTATCACACTCCCTGATTTCAAAATATACTACAAAGCTATAGTAACCAAAACAGCATGGTACTGGCACAAAAACAGACACACAGATCAAGGGAATAGAATCGACAGCCTAGAAATAAACCCACACATCTACGGACAGCTAATCTTTGACAAAGGAGCCAAGAACATACAATGGAGAAAAGAAAGTCTCTTCGACAAATGGTGTTGGGAAAACTGGATAGCCACATGCAAAAAAATGAAAGTAGACCCTTACCTTACACCATACACAAAAATTAACTCCAAATGGATTAAAGACTTGAATGTAAGACCTGAAACTATGAAACTTCTAGAAGAAAACATAGGCAGTACACTCTTCGACATCGGTCTTAGCAACATATTTTCAAGCACCATGTCTCACCGGGCAAGAGAAACAATAGAAAAACTAAACAAATGGGACTACATCAAACTAAAAAGTTTCTGCATAGCAAAGGAAACCATCAACAAAATGAAAAGACAACCTAACAATTGGGAGTAAATATTTGCAAACCATACATCTGATAAGGGGTTAATCTCCAAAATATATAAAGAACTCATGCATCTCAACAACAATAAAACTACCAACTCAATTAAAAAATGGGCAAAAGACCTGAACAGACATTTCTCCAAAGAAGATATACAGATAGCCAACAGACACATGAAAAGATGTTCAAAATCATTAACCATCAGAGAAATGCAAATCAAAAGTACAATGAGATATCACCTCACGCCCGTCAGAATGGCTATAATTAACAAGACAGGAAACAACATGTGTTGGAGAGGATGTGGAGAGAAGGGAACTCTCATACACTGCTGGTGGGAGTGCAAACTGATGCAGCCACTATGCAAAACAGTATGGAGAGTCCTCAAAAAATCAAGGATAGAACTACCATACGATCCAGCTATTCCACTGCTGGGTATTTATCCAAAGAATTTGAAAACACCAATGCGTAAAGATACATGCACCCCTGTGTTCATTGCAGCATTATTCACAATAGCCAAGACTTGGAAGCAATCTAAGTGCCCATCAAGGGACAAATGGATAAAGAAGATGTGGTATATATACACAATGGAATACTACTCAGCCATAAGAAACGATGAAATCCAGCCATTTGTGACAACATGGATGGACATTGAGGGTATAATGCAAAGTGAAATAAGTCAGAGGGAGAAGGTCAAATACCGTATGATTTCCTTCATTAAGTAGTAGATAACAACAACAAGAAACAAACACATAGAGACAGAGATTGGATTGGTGGTTACCAGAGGGGAAGGGGGGAGGGAGGAGGGCGAAAGGGATAATTCGGTACATGTGTGTGGTGATGGGTTGTAATTAGTATTTTGGTGGTGAACATGATGTAATCTATGCAGAAATAGAAGTATAATGATGTACACCTGAAATTTATACAATGTTATAATCCAATGTTACTGCAATAAACAAAAAATTTTTTTAAAAAACTAAAAAAAAAATTAAACACACTGGAAATGGCAGAAGAAAGAATCATTGAACTTGAAGCCAGATCAAAAAAAATTGTCCCATCTAAAGAATAGGGGGAAAAAGATAGAAAGAAAATGAACAGATCTTCAGTGACTTGCAGGACCATGTCAAAGGTCTTGTGTATGTGTAACTGGATTCCCAGAAGGAGAGGAGAAAGAATGGGACAGAAAAAAATTGAAAGAATATAGCTGAAGTTCCCCAAATTTGGTGAAAAACATCAACTTTCAGATCCTAAAACCTTAGGGTACCCCAAGCAGGATAAATACAAAAGAAACTGGACTCTTTTCTTTCACCCTTTACTTCCTATATTCTATTTTCACCAATGTAATTACTGTGATCCTTTTAAAATGTAACTCAGCTTATGTCATGCTTCTCCTCAGAACTCTGCAAAGTCTTCCCATCTCACTCAGAGAAAAAGTTAAATGTATTACAATGGTTCTCAAGGTCTTTTATCCTTCCCTCCTCCTCTTATTTCTCTGATCTCATTTCCTGCTATCTCTGTCTCATTCAGTGTCTCCAGCCACTCTTGCTCTGTGTCTTTCCTTAATTGTTCCATCTACCTCCTGCCTCAGGACCCTTGCACTTACCATCTCTTCTGCATGCAATTCTCTTCTCCCACACCATTGTACAACTCTCTGTCTTCTTTTTCAGGTCTTAACTCAAATGGCCTTCCCCATTGCCCTACTTAAAACTACAACCCAACCCAACCCCTGCACTCCCTCTTTCACACTTTACTTTTCAAGAGCCATTGTCACCTTCTAACCTATTATGTATGGAGTTTACTTTCCTGACATTGTTCATTATCTGTCTCCCTGCTCCATGAGGGCAGTGATTTTTCTCTAAGACTGTCTTCATTTTTTAACTGCTTCCTGCAACAGAATCTGAATCTCTCTGAGGAAGAGAAACTTTTTGATTAAGAACAAGGCAGGTTTTGTTGATTCTAATTAACTAGGACCCCATACATTGTTTCTCGGAATTTATACATAGTAAATTTCTGAAGTTAGTCTTTAATGGAAATAATTTTTCTGGCTTTGTTTAGCCTGAACACATTTTATTATGATGTATTGACCTATCTTGATAAGGAAGAGATTCATTTTGAGTTCTTTAACTAGGACTTGATGGTGTCTGGTTTCCTATGTATATAATGGGCCAATCTTTTGAAATATTAATTTATATATTTTTTATTCCCAGTAATGCTTTCACTAGAACTATAACTTGAGGGTAAGGCATTCATTTCTTCAGGGATCATCCTTAGAGTAGAAAAGCAGACAAAGAGGACAATTCCTAGCTTTTTGGTTTGATGAATAAATGAAAAGCAATAGGACACACTGGAGTATATGAGGAAGCCATTTGACTTAGAACTAATTTGGCCTGAACTTGTTTTTCCAAAAGGCCCTGACGTGGCCTATTGAGCATGCATTGTACATGTGCCTTAAACATTTACAATGTCCCAAAGACAAGAGTGATGCCCTTAAAGATAGGGATATATCTTCCCCCATTACAGCATTTCCGTAAGGATAAGGATCTCTTCCTAGAAACTAAGGAGTAATTACTGACCTGTTGTGCTCACCTTGTTACCACTGATCTGCTGGGCCAGCAAAGCCATCTTGTGACTATTGTAAAGGGACATTCCTATCATATGTGATGTATGCTCTTTGTTCCAGGACAGTATATAACCATTCTGTACATCCCACTTCTTCCATGCCCTTTCTTCCTTGGGGAAGGAAGGCCTCAAGCTATAGTCCTCAGACCTGGCTCATAATAAACTCACCGCAAATTTTAATTTATAGACTTATGATGGACTCTTTGTGTTGACAGGTTTTAAAAATAGACATTGGAAATTCCAAGAAGAGACAGTAGCTTTAAGAGAAAAGGCTTTTGAGATATCAGAACTTAGACTGAAAGGCTGAGGGCGTAAAATATTTGTATGAACAAGAGACGTGGAAGAATACTGTGATCAGTCAGATATAGTCCCTCCTACCCCCATCAGTCATCAATAATTTGACTCACTCTGATGGGGGAGGAGAAGAAGTGGTCCCTTGTGGGGGTTGCAGTGGGGTGGGATACAGAACTCCAGAAAGGCTTGAGAATATGAGATAAGAGGGGATCTGAGCCTCAGTTTCCATGGAGCTCAGGGAAGTGACACACCTCATAAAATTCCCCTGCACTCAGCATGGTGGAAGTGTAGACTAGAAATGGCTTCAAGTGTGTCCTGCTCCTTACTCCTGCCTAGAGAGCAACAGAAGAGTAGCTAGAAGTTTTCTATGCCCTTCAAGAGGGGCAAGGCAGGAGTTGAGAGAGAGCCAAGAGCCTGAAGAGGCCTCAAAGTCATAAATCGGTGGCTATAGCTGTTATTTGCATGGTCTACACAACTGGATACCAGATGGGAATGCAGGTGTCAACAGGCATTGATGATGACAACATCATCAATGGCCCAGATGTCCTGCCTTCTTCCCCAGTCCCAATGGATGGCTTTGGCTGTACGTATTCCTCTCAAAACTAGGGAGGAGGGTTGGGGAGAGGCCTTGACTAAACCTGAGATCCCACCGAACTGACTGAGTTTAAGATTTAGTCCTTCAGTAGGAAGGGGACTTGCAGAGACAACTAGCTGTCCATCAAAGATTTGAGCAGCCCTCCTAGCAGTTGTTGCTTGGAATCTATGCCCAGCCAGAGAAAACATTTTCTAACTACAGTCATGTTTACTGTTAATTTAATAATTTGGAGCATGGCCTTGGAGAACAAAGGACCCTTGTGCCTTGGAGCAGAATCTCTGTATCTGACAACCCCATTGACCTTTACAGTGAGATCTCAGAGGAGGAAGAGAAGCCCTACCCCAAACCAACATGTTATAAAATGCAGCATTGTGACCCTCAACCTGAGATGCTGGTATAATATCCTGTCAGCCTCCAATGAGCCCTCTCTTTAGAGTCTGTGATTTCTGCCTGGTACAATTTTTTTTTCCCCAAAGCCCCAGTAGATAGTTGTATGTCATAGTTGCACATCCTTCTAGTTGCTGTATGTGGGATGCGGCTTCAGCAAGGCCGGAGAAGCGGTGCCTCGGTGCGCACCCGGGATCCGAACCTGGGGCTGCCAGTAGCGGAGCACGCACACGTAACCACCAAGCCACGGGGCCGGCCCTTTTTATTTTTTTTTATTCTGGTACAATTTTATGTGAGCAGACGTGCATAGGCTTGGATTAAAGAAAAGATCAGCATAGAGCTACACTTTTTCTAATCATGGACACATTTAAGGAAGATAAAATAAATGCACAGAGATGGCAAGAGAAGATTTATCCTGAGGTCTATACACAAGGGAGTCAATTCAACAGCACACATGCTAATGTGGTAGTAGCCTCTGGTGTGTCAAAAATCAAAACATAACAAGTTCGCACGTGTCTGTTGTCTTGCTACATATTAAAAGTTATTTAGCAGGCTGGCCTGGTGGCGTAGTGGTTAAGTTCGAGAGCTCCGCTTCAGCAGCCCAGGGTTAGCGGGGCTGGATCCCGGGCACGGACCTGCACATTACTCATCAAGCCACGCTGTGGCGGCATCCTGCATATAAAATAGAGGACGACTGGCACAGATGTTAGCTCAGGGATAATATTCCTCAAGCAAAAAGAGGAAGATTGGCAACAGATGTTAGCTCAGGGACAATCTTCCTCACACACACACACACACAAAAAGTTATTTAGAATATATATGTGCAGAGATATATATATATATAAGAAATAAATCAAATACTTGTGGAACCTGACAAGCCTCCATTTGATTCTTGTTTGATCAGACTATATTGTTCAGGAGTTTGTTTGAAAATGTCTATTTTAATTCTGACACCCTCTTTCTCTTCCAAAATAATGAATCACACTCTCTTCCACAGCTGGAATAAATGTCATTCTGTTCTTTTTTAGTTTTTGCAATCATGATGGTGTTTTTATGTTTAGTTCTAATCCATCTGAAGTTTATGGCAGTGTATGGTGTGATATATGGATCAAAGGCCAACTTTCATTCAGTTCAATACTGTTGCTGTCCCACTATTTATTAGGAAGCGATTCCTTCTTCATGCTATTAATTTTGATCTGACGTATGTGTATTAAATTCTCATAGTTGCAATTAATTTTCTGGTATCTCTGATACCACTGATTTTACAAAACTTTAAAAAACCAATGGTATATACTTCAGTAATTGTTACTTCGTAATAAGTTCAAATCTGGTAGGAAGAATTTAACATTGTTGCCTTCAAAAAATCCTTATATAATTCAATTGTTCTTCACTATCAATTTATGTAGTTCATTAGAGCCTTTGGGGGGATTTAAAACCAGTAAATAACTATGTTTCTAAACCCAAGTTTCTTATTGGCCTTACGTCAGACATAGTGAAATTCAAAATTTGGAGGTAGAGCCCAGGAATATGCAGAAGAAGTTGTTCTTCTGTTTGTTATAATTTGAGAGCTTCCACCTTCGAAATAAAGGTGATTTTTATTGTATTTTTTTCTCCCACACCCCTGGTCAATCACTCTACCTTCCTTGATACTCCCATAATACTCATAATTTTTTTATTGACTCATGTCTAGAATTATGTTTGTTCCCAATGTTCCCAATGTTCTCCTTTTCTGAACTCGAATTACTGCAAATAGTTTTCTGGTTAATTTTCAGAAATACAATAATTGTGTTTTCTGTAACATTTGACGTGTATTTCTTCCTCTGCTATATTTATGCCGCTTATTCTGCACTTGACTACATTTTTATATCTGTTTGCACTTGACCACACTTTAGAGCTATTTGAAATGGGAATGGTTTCTGGTCTGGCATGTCAGAAGCTCGGAAGTCATCACTCTGTACTAACAAGTAAAAAGCTGAAAAAAATGATAAATCAATAATCCTGATTAGATCCGCAAGAGAAGTGAGGTCACAGGGCAAACCGCTGCCCCCACCTTAGAGAGACCAGACTGAGTTGCTGATGCTGGAGGACTTGGCACGCAGCAGGAGACTTCCACATGGAAGCTGCTTCCCTGCCTCTTCCTGCAGTCCCTTGCCCTGGTCCCAAGTCTTCTTGGGCCTGCTACAAAGTGTAGTCTGCAGAGCAGCGGCATAGGCATCACTTGGGAACTTGTCAGAGATGTAGAATCTCGGATCCCACCTCAGACTCTCTCAATCCAAATCTGCATTTTCACAACATCCCCAAGTGACACCTGACCACATCAGTTCCAAGAAGCACTGATCTCAGGAGCTCGCAGTAATGTCCACCAGATGGCAGGTTTGCAGCAGGCAGAGGTAACCAGAGCCACAATCAGCCACTCAAGTCTTCTTCAAATAGTGCCCTAAGTGGCATTAGAAGATTGGAGCCATTGCTCATGAACTGTGGAGGGCATGAATGGGGGAGACAGCCCAGAGGAGGCCCCTCATCAATGAGTGGCAGGTTGTGGAGTGTGAGCCATGAATTCTCCTCTCTGGGCTTTCCCCGGGTGTTTTCACACACATCATCTGCTGGGAGGGATGGGGTGATACACTCTTATTTTACAGACAAAGAAATTGAGGCCCAGAGAGGCAAAGAAACTTAGCCAAGCACTCAGCAGTGGCAAATTGTGTTGGAGGAAGAATGGGAAGGCAGGTCTCTGGCTGCCTGGCCTGGGCTGAGAGCACTTCTAGAAAGACAGGGCAGGGGAGTTCAGCCCCAGTGCTCCTCCACTCTGATGCTCTTTGAACAGATATCCTGTTTCCTTTGGGAGTGCTAAAAGCAGTGGTTGTAATAATTCAGTTTGGAATGTTATGGGCTTTCCACAATACTCAAGGTCCCGGACTTAAACCCCAAGGGAACAAAGCATCAAAATGGGAACAAACAAGACCAGCCCTGGTCCCCTGGGAATCTTGATGGTCCCAGTATGGTACTATGGCCAGTACCAGCTGTGAGCCACTGACTCTTAAATAAACTTTTATCTCAACCTGTTTAGTTTCTCTATTTTAGTTATAAGAAACAAAGATTCACTTATGCAAGCTCAAGTAAGTTTTTTCCCTTTTTTTTTTTCCTTCCTACGTAAAAATTCATTTGGGATGATTAGGGAAATTACATAGAATTCAAGAACAGAAGTCTTAATAGAGTGGAGGCTGATTGAGCCTGAACTATGTGTGCTCAGACTATGAGGAAATTCAAAAAATATTTTGGGGGAAGCAAAGGATTATAGTAATCCTCAATATCACTCCTCTTATTAACCCTTAATGAGACTTTCTCTAACCATGTAGTTAACACAGCAAGTCAGATGGGGTGGAGACCACAAAACAAAGGTAAACACAGAGACAGTGCAGAGAATGAGACAGAAGCAGAGACACCAGAGGATTGCTGGGAAGATGGCAGCATAGGAGGACTCTGAAGTCACCTCCTCCCATGGACACAACAAATTTACAACTACCCGTGGAACAATTTCCTCTGAGAGAGACCTGGAAACTGGATAAAAAGAACCCCCACAACAAGGGACAACACTGACTGAGGTGGCAGAGGCAGAAATACCTTTCTGCTGAGGAAAAAGCCACATTCTAGCCACGGTGCTTCATGGCTGGCAGCAATCTTAAGGTTATTATATATGAACCTCATGGTAGTCACAAACCAGAAATCTATAATAAATACACAAAAAATTAAGAGAAAAGAACCCAAACATAATACTAAAGAAAGCCATCCAATCACAAAAGAGAGCAAGACAAGAAGACAGGAACAGAGAAGAACTACTAAAACACCCAGAAAAAAAGTAACAAAATGGCAATAAGTATGTACTTATCAATAGGCTACTTTAAATGTCAATTGACTAAATGCTCCAATCAAAAGACACAGGGTGTAGGATCGGCCCAGTGGAGCAAGCGGTTAAGTGTGTGCACTCCGCTGTGGCGGCCCGGGGTTCGCCGGTTCAGATTCCGGGCGCACACTGACGCACCACTTGGCAAGCCATGCTGTGGTGGCATCCCATATAAAGTGGAGAAAGATGGGCACGGATGTTAGCCCAGGGCCAGTCTTCCTCAGCAAAAAAAGAGGAAGATTGGCAGATGTTAGCACAGGGCTGGTCTTCCTCACAAAAAAAAAAAGACACAAGGTGGCTAAATGGATAAAAAAACAAGACCCATATATATGCTGCATACAAGAGAAACACTTCAGACCTAAGACACTCACAAACTGAAAGTGAAGGGATGGAAAAAGATACCCCATGCAAATGGAAATGAAAAGAAAACTGGGGTAGCAATACTTATATGAAACAAAATAGACTTTAAAACAAAAACTGTAACAAGAGACAAAGAAGGGCATTACCTAATGATAAAGGGAACAATCCAAAAAGAGGACATAATACATGTAAATATCTGTGCACCCAACATAGGAGCACCTAAACATATAAAGCAACTATTAACAGACATAAAAGGAGAAATTGACAGTAACACAATAATAGTAGGGGATGTCAACATTTCACTTCCAAACAGAAGATCAATAAGGAACATTGGCCTTAAATGATACATTCGACCAGATGGACTTAGTAGATACATACAGAACATTCCAGCCAAAGACCACAGAATGCAGATTCTTTTCAAATGCACATGGAACATTCTCCAGGATAGATCATATATTAGGCCACAAAACAAGTCTCAATAAATTTAAGAAGATTGAAATAATACCAAACATCTCTTCTGATCACAACAGTATGAAATTAGAAATCAACTATGAGAAGAAAACTGGAAAAGTCACAAATATGTGGAGATCAAACAAAATGCTACTAAACAACTATTGGGTCAATGAAGAAATCAAAGGAGAAATTGAAAAATACCTAGAGACAAATGAAAATACAACATGCCAAAATTTGTAGGATACAGCAAAACTGGTACAAAGAGGGAAGTTTATAACAATACAAGCCAACCTCAAGAAACAAGAAAAATCTCAAATAAACAATCTAAAAGTACACCTAAAGCAGCTAGAAAAGAAGAACAAACAAAGCCTAAAATCAGTAGAAGAAAGGAAATAATAAAAATCAGAGCAGAAATAAATGAAATAGAGACTACAAAAACAATAGAAAAAAATCAATGAAACTAAGAGCTGGTTCTTTGAAAATATTAACAAAATTGACAAACCTTTAGCTAGACTCACCAAGAAAAAAAGAGAGAAGGCTCAAATAAATAAAATCAGAAATGAAAAGGAGAAATGACAATGGATACCTCAGAAATACAGAGGATTATAAGAGAATAGTATGAAGAGCTATACACCAACAAATTGGATAACCTAGAAGAAATGGATAAATTAACTTACAAACTAACTTACAGTAGGAGAGAGATAGCAAGGCTCAGAGAAAGGAGCTGAGAGGAGCCATAGCCTCCAACAGCCAGCCCACGGCCCCTCCCACTGTCTAGTCATTAGTTTTGTCATTAGTTCATTTGGTTTTTGTTTGTTTGTTTGCCCCCTTTGGCTTTGTTTGTTTGTTTGGTCTTTCAATTTATGCCTGTAATCATCCCACAAAGGATTTGTGGTAATCCAAAAATACATCCAAGTAAATAGGTGAGGAAATGGGGCAAAGAAAACTTAAAGTAGAAAAATTGTAAAATTACAAAGCCAGGGAGGGGTAAGATTCACCTCAAAATGCAGACCATCAAGGGGCCTTCTCAGCTGCAGAGTTGATGTGACACAATACACCCATAGGAGGTTTGAATCTAGGACAGAAACTCAGATGTGCCAGAAATATTCTTCTATTTATTTTCTCCAATCAAATTGTCTGACATCGAGCTCCCATCTGGCCATGCTGACAGGAACATTCTGTCTCCATCAGTAAGAGGCATTCTATCCTCCCAGGGATTTCCCTCAGTTAGGAAGCCTTACCCAGGGCCCAGAAAATGACAGGCATTTGTTGGTTGTCATCCCAGTATCCATTGCCTCTCGACTCCTTTCTGAACAATTCCAGATTTTCCTTTGTGTAGCAGCCATACACTTGGGTGAGACTGACCCCATCTTGTGTTTCAGAGGAGGGCTCTGCTGGTCTAAGTCAACCTGCAGAATCTTATCCCACCTGCCACTGGTATTGGTTTGCGGTTTGCATCCGTCCAGTCAGAGCAAACCTCAGGACTTGTTCTCTGGCTGTGGGAACCAGGGGTTTCTATCCCATAAGTGAATGGGGAAACTGCAGGCTCAGTGCTTGCAGTGGCCATCATGTGACCATGAGAAGAATCAGCCTGAGAACAAAGCTGACACGAAGAGCAAAGAGTAAAGAGAATCTCAGAGCAAAGAAGCTGGAGCCTGACTAACCATACCAGATGCTGGCCCTACTTTTGAATAAATCCACATTATTCTTGAACCAGGTTGAATAGAATTTTCTCTTTTGTGCAACTGAAGGTCTCCTGCCTGAAACAGCCTCCAGCCTCCATGTTGTTATGGCTGCCACTGACTACTCGAGAATCCAAACCCAAAGACTCACAGCCCATCACACTTGTGCCATAGTCAGTGGGGAGCAACTCTTACTAATGGCCAATGGTAGCTGTCGAGTTGAAGATTATTATAACTCTTTGTTTTCCCCAAAACATTTTTTGGATTTCCTTGTAGTTTGGACACTCCCACGAGAGTGTTTGGAGGGTGTTAATGCTGTCAGTCATGTAGTTCCTGTGGGGAAGAAAAGATTGACAGCTGCTGCCTCCCAGAGTATTGCAGTATTGCGTGTACCACGGTTGGAGCTGGGATACAGGGAGCAGAGTGCAAACATCCCTGCATCCTCACACGTGAGTTAATATATGCTTCAATATTTAAAGCTGATCTTTAGCACAATCTTTCTTGTGAATCTGGTGCACTGCTCAAAATACTAAAAGATGCTGAATTTTTTAATTATGACAATATCCCATGAAAAACACTAAAGTCGGTTGAGCAGAGGTATTTTTATGCAGAAGATTGCAATGAAAAAGGATATGGATGTTCTTCATTTGCAAAAAATCAACCCAAATCTTGCCTGAATCACAAAGTCTCAACATACACAGCTCCTATTTATTAAACATTTAAAAATAATTTCTTAAGAAAAATCATGACATGACGATTTGTTCTGCCAAAATCACCAGCTCTGATCAGCTCCACAAAACTTCCAAAGTGTTGTCCCTGGAACTCAGACTACTAAAGTCTCCTGTTGCTAGTAGGGACCTTCCAACTCCATTAAAAATTTAATGTTGTGACTTTGAAACATCAGGAAGTTAAGAAACTTTCCAGTTCTCAAGGGCGTGATTCTCCAAGTTACATTAACTAATTCAGGACGAAAAAAAAATTAGGTAAAAAGTTTTAAATTATTTCGAGTCATTTAGCCCAGTAAAAAGTCTGATTCTTGAACAGCATTTGTGCAAGCAGAACTGGAGGAGACGATTTGCCTATTTTGTTCATTCTGTAGATTGCCCTTGGATTACACAGCAAACATTGCAATTAACAGAACTGTGGCCTCTGACCTTGTAAAGTGACCTATTTATTTTCAGAAATCTCTCCAATTATCTCAATTATCTGAGTAATAGAAGACAAAATATCCCTACTGAGCTTTTAAATGGCTGCAAAGTGAAGAGAGAGCATTGATCAATCAGGTAAATTATGACTATAAAAAGTCCCTTGAATAGACTAAGTTCCTAACACAATACTTGTGATTTTATAAAGATTATACAATAATCCCTGAGGGAGTAATGCATTAGAATGAGTACTGGACTTAAAAGAGTTGTGGATTGAACCTCAGTTCAACTATTGATTAGCCAAGTGATCTTCTATAGTGGTGGTATATGAACTGCATTAACGACCTCAATTCTTCACTGCTTCCCAGGCCCATCTACTCCGATTCTAGCTCTAGGCATGTGACTTGATTTGGTCACTGGGCATTAGCAAATATAATGCAAGCAGAGACTCGTAAAGCACACAATTAGGTTAGCCCTCTCTCTTCCATCTCTGCTATTGTCATGAGAACATGTCCTAGTTAGCCAACTAGAGGATGAAATGCACATTAAGCAGAACTGAGGTGTCCCAGTTGCCACAGCCGAGGCCACCCTAGGTGAGCCAGCCGTCAGTCAATCCCCAACAAATAAGTGAGCCCAGAAACAATCAATAAGCCAACTCACAGCTGATTTGAGATGAAGGGTAATCTAGTTGAGATAACCTGGCTCCAGCCCAGATAAGCTGTTGCTTGTAGAATTTAATAATGGTTATTTTGGTGTGCCACTGAGATTTTATGATTGTCTATTAGGCTGCATCATGGTAGCAATGTAAGACTGAGGTAGTGAAAGATGCCTTCATTACCTGTCCAACATTGACTCATCTGAGCCTTTATCCTTCTTAAAAGAATCACAATTTTATTCATGTGTCCATCCCATTTTTATCCATAGGAGAATAGCCTGAGTAGTCCAAGCTTCCTACCTTACTTTCTAGAAGTCTTACATTTTTATCTTTCATATTGAGATATGGAATTAATACCATCCATCTGGAATTAGTTTTTGTGTACTGTATGAGGCAAGGGTCAAGATTTATTTTTTACTATGTGGATACTGTTTGACTCAACATGATTTATTAAAAAGATCCCTTCCCCTCCACACTGCCGTGTCACTTTTGACATAAACAAATTGACCATAGACGTGTGACTCTTGTTTTGGGCCTCTTGTTCTGTTCCACTGGTCTATTTTTCTATCCTCGCACCGATACTACATTATCTTATTAACTATAGTTCTATAAGTCTTAATTTCTGGTCCTCTATATTTTTTATTCCTTATGGATAGTTTGGGTGGTGTTGGCATTCATATATTTTAGCATCTGTTTATCAATTTTCACAATATATCTGTTGGAATTTTGATTGGGATTGCCTTGAACTTACATATCAATTTAGAGAGAATTGACATCTTTATATTATTGCATCTTCTAATCCATTAGGAAGATATAGTCTTCTATTTATTTAGGTCTTCTTTAATTTCTCTCACTAATGTTGTATTGGTTTTTCTTGTATAAATGTCTTGCACATATTATTAGATTAATTCCTATATTTTTATATTTTCAATGCTATTAAAAATTGTGCTTTAAATTCCATTTTCTCCTTTTGTTATTGGTATGTAATGATTTTTCTATTCTAAATTTGTATTCAGCAATCTTTCTAAATTCGCATATTAATTCCAATAGTTTACAGACCATTTGGATTTTCTGTGTACACATAGTGCCATTTGTAAATAATAACAGATTTTTTTTCTTTCTCTTTAATATCATTTGTCATTAATTATAGTAGTGATTATGAATTCCAGTACAGGATAAGTGAATATAAGTAATGACAGCATGCACGCTAATCATTGTTTACTTCATTTATTATAAATACTGATATATATGAGTTTTTATCTAACACTTTACTTTTTTTTTTTCTATTAGTCCCAAATGTTCTATGTAATCCTTTGTCTCTCCTTTCTTGTTTTCTTTGGAGCAAATTGTCATTTCGCCTTCATTTTTCTTTCCTTTCTTGGGGGATGCTAACCTTAGAGGCAAAAATATATATCCCTGACTGATAAGTTTCCAATATATATATTGATACTTTTTAATTTTTGTTTTATTGAGGCCATAATAGTTTATAACATTGTGAAACTTCAGTTGTAAATTATTATTTGTCAGTCACCATATATATATGTGCCCCTTACCCCTTATGCCCACTCCCTGACCCCCTTCCCCTCTGGTAACCACTAATCTGATCTCTTTGTCCATATGTTTATCTTCCACATATGATTGAAACCATATGGTGTTTGTCTTTCTCTGGCTTATTTTGCTTAACATAATACCCTCCAAGTCCATCCATGTTGTTGCAAATAGGACGATTTTGTCTTTTTTATGCCTGAGTAGTATTCCATTGTGTATACACATGTATATATATATATACTACATCTTCTTTATCCATTCGTCAGTTGATGGGCACTTGGGTTGCTTCCACCTCTTAGCTATTCTGAATAATGCTGCAGTGAACATAGCAGTGCATAAATCTCTTTGAATTGTTGATTTCAAGTTCTATGGATAAATACCCAGTGGTGGGATAGCTGTGTCGTATAGTATTTCTATTTTTAATTTTTTGAGCAGTCTTCATACTGTTTTACATAGTGGCTGCACAAGTTTGCATTCCCACTGGCAGTGTATGAGGGTTCCCTTTTCTCCACATTCTTTCCAACATTTTTTGTGTGTGTGTGAGGAAGATTGGCACTGAGCTAACATCTGCCAATACTCCTCTTGTTTTTTGCTGAGGAAGACTGGTTCTGGGCTAACATCCATGCCCATGTTCCTCCACTTTATATGGGACGCCTGCCACAGCATGGCCTGAGAAGCGGTGCATCTGTGCGCGCCCAGGATCCGAACCAGCAAACCCCGGGCTGCTGCAGTGGAGCGCGTACACTTAACAGCTTGCACCACTGGGCTGGCCCAAACATTTGTTATTTTTTTGTCTTGGTAATTATAGTCATTCTAACAGGTATAAGGTGATATCTCACAGTAGTTTTGATTTGCATTTCCCTAATGTTTAGTGATGTTGAACATCTCTTCACGTATCTGTTGGACACCCATAAATCTTCTTTGGAAAAATGTCTATTCCTATCCTCCACACATTTTTTGATCGCTTGCTTGTTTTTTTGTTGTTGAGTTGTATGAGTTCTTTATATATTTGGATTTAACCCCTTGTTGGACATATGATTTGCAAATATTGTCTCCCAATTTTGGGGCTGTCTTTTAGTTTTCTTCCTGGTTTCCTTTGCCTTGCAGAACCCCTTTAGTCTAACGTAGTCTCATTTATTTATTTTGTTTGTTTGTTTCCCTTGCGTGAGTAGACATGTTATTCAAAAAGATGCTTCTAAGACTGATGTCAAAGAGTGTACTGCCTATATCCTCTTATATAAGTTTTATGGTTTCAAGTCTTACCTTCAAGCCTTTAATTCATTTTGAGTTAATTTTTGTGTATGGTAAAAAATTATGATCTACTTTCATTCTTTTGCATGTGGCTGTCCAGTTTTCCCAACACCATTTATTGAAGAGACCTTCCTTTCTCCATTGTATGTTTCTGGCTCCTTTGTCAAAGATTATCTGCCTATAGATGTGTGGTTTTATGTCTGGGTTTTAATTCTGTTCCATTGATCTGTATGTCCGTTTTGTACCAGTACCATGCTGTTTTGATTACTATAGTTTTGTAGTGTATTTTCAAGTCAGAAATTGTGATACCTCCAGCTTTGTTCTTTTCTTTCAGGATTGTTTTAGCTATTTGGGATCTTTTGGTGCCACATATGAGGTTCAGGATTCTTTATTTCCATGAAGAATGTCATTGGGATTCTGATTGGGATTGCATTGAACTGTATATTGCTTTAAGTAATATGGACATTTTAACTATGTTTATTCTTCCAATCCATGTGCATGGAATATCTTTCCATTTCTTTATGTCATCATTGATTTCTTTCAGTAATATCTAATACTTTTCATTTTATAGGTCTTTCACCTGCTTGGTTAAATGTATTCCTAGATACTTTATTCTTTGTGTTGCAATTATAAAGGGGATTGTATTCTTGAGTTCTCTTTCTCTTAGTTCGTTATTTGAGTATAGAAATGTAACTGATTTCTCTAAGTCGATTTTGTACCCTGCAACTTTGCTATAGTTGTTGATTATTTCTAATAGGTTTCCAATGGATTCTTTAGGGATTTCTATATATAGAATCATGTCATCTCCAAATAGCAAGAGTTTCACTTCTTCCTTTTCAATTTGGATAGCTTTTATTTCTTTTTTTGCTTAATTGCTCTGGCCAAAACCTCCAGTACTATGTTGAATAATATTGGCTAGAGTGGGCACCCTTGTCTGGTTCCTGTTCTCACAGAGATGACTTTCAGTTTTTCCTTGTTGAGTATGATGTTGGCTGTGGGTTTCTCATATATAGCCTTTATTATGTTGAGGTATTTTCCTTCTATACCCATTTTATTCAGAGTTTTGATCATAAATGGATGTTGGATCTTGTCAAATAATTTCTCTGCATATATTGAGATTATGATGTGGTTTTATTCCTCATTTTGTTAACATGGTGTATTACATGGATTGGTTTTTGCATATGGAACCATCCCTGCATCTCTGGTATAAATCTCACTTGATCAAGGTGTGTGATGCTTTTAATATATTGCTCTATTTGGTTTGCCAATATTTTGTTGAGGATTTTTGCATCCATGCTCATCAGCAATATTGGCTTGTAATTTTTCTTCTTTGTTTTTTTCTTTTCTGGCTTTGGGATCAGGGTTATGTTGGCCTCATAGAATGAGTTAGGAAGTGCTCCGTCTTCTTCAATTTTTTGGAATAGTTTGAGAAGGATAGGTATTAAATCTACTTTGAATGTTCGGTAGAATTCTCCAGAGAAGCTATCTGGTCCTGGACTTTTATTTTTTGGAAGGTTTTTGATTACTGTTTCAATCTCTTTACTTGTGATTGGTCTACTCAGATTGTTTATTTCTTCTTGATTCAGTTTTGTGAGGTTGAATGAGTCTAAGAATTTTTCCATTTCTTCTAGATTGTCCAGTTGGTTGGCACATAGTTTTTCATTGTATTCTCTTATATTCCTTTGTATTTTTGTAGTATCCATTGCAGTTTCTCCTCTTTCTTTTCTAATTTTAGTTATTTGAGTCTTCTCTCTTTTTTTTCTTAGTGAGTCTGGCTAAGGATTTCTCAATTTTGTTTATCTTCTCAAAGAACCAGCTCTTAGTTTCACTGATCCTTTCTACTTTTTTTTTGTCTCTATTTCATTTATTTCTGCTCTAACTTCAATTATTTCCCTCCTTCTGCTGACTTTGGGCTTGGTTTGTTCTTCTTTTTCTAGTCTGCTAGGTGTAGTTTAAGATTACTTATTTTAGATTTTTTTCTTTGTTATTGTGGGCCAGTATTGCTAGGAATTTCCCTCTTAGGACCACTTTAGCTGCATCCCATATGAGTTGGTATGGTGTATTTTCATTTTCATTTGTCTCCACATATTTTTTGATTTGTCCTTTAATTTCTTCATTGATCCATTGGTTGTTCCTTAGCATGTTGTTTAGTCTCCACATAGTCTCACTTTCCCAGCTTTTTTCTTGTAGTTGATTTCTACTTGCATAGCAGTATGCTCGGAAAAAGTGCTCTACATGATTTCAACCTTCTTCAATTTATCGAGGCTTGCCTTGTTTCCTTACATATAGTCTACCTTTGAGAATGTTCCATGTGCACCTGAGAAGAATGTGTATTCTGCTGTTTTTGCATGGATTGTTCCATATATTTCTATTAAGTCCACCTGGTCTAGTTTTTCATTTAATTCCACTATTTCCTTGTTGATTTTCTGTCTGGATGGTCTATCCATTGATGTAAGTGGGGTGTTGACATCCCCTACTATTATGGTGTGGCTATTAATTTCTCCCTTTAGGTCTATTAATAGTTGCTTTATATACTTTGGTGTTCCTGTGGTAGGTGCATGTATATTTATAAGCATTATGTCGTTTTGGTGCAGTGTCCCTTTTATCATTATATACTGCCCTTCTTTGTCTCTCATTGCCTTTTTTATCTTGAAGTTTGCTTTGTCTGATATAAGTATGGTAACACCTGCTTTCTTTTGTTTGCCATTAGCTTGGAGTATCATCTTCCATCCCTTCACTGTGAGCCTGCATTTGTCTTTAGAGCTGAGATGTGTTCCCTGGAACCAGCATATTGTTGGGTCATGTTTTTTATCCAGCTACACTGTGTCTTTCGATTGGAGAATTCAATCCTTTACATTTAGAGTGATTATTGATATATGAGGGCTTAATACTGCTACTTTATCACTTTTTTCATTTGTTCTGAATTTCCCTTGTTTCTCATCCTATGTATTTCCAACTACCAATTAAGTTTGGTGATTCTCTGTGATACTTCCCTCAGTTTTCTCTTTATTTATCATTTGTGTATCCAATCAGATTTTTTGTTTAATGGTTATCATGAGGTTTATATAAAAGATCTCATAGATTAGATAGTCCATTTTCTGATAGCTTTTTATTTCCTTAGTCTAAGCAGGTTCAATTCCTTACCTCTTCCCTAAGTTATTGTTGTCACAACTTATTCCATTTTGTGTGTGAGTTTGTGATTAAAATGAAGTGATTATAGTTATTTTCAATGCTTTCCTTCTATTTGTCTTTAATGCTATAATTAAGTGTTTGCTAACCTGTTCTGATAGAAAGCTTCAATTCTCTGATGTTTGTCTGCCATTTATCTCCATGCTCAAGGCATTGTAAAGCCTTTCTTTTTTTTCATGTATGAGGGCCTTCTTGATCATTTTTTGTAAGGGGTGTCTTGTGGCAATGAACTCCTTCAGCTTTTGTTTATCTGGAAAAGTTTTTATTTCTTTATGATACCTAAAGAATAGTTTCACTGGATAGAGTATTCTTGGCTGAAAGTTTTTGTCTTTCAGAATTTTGAATCTATCATTCCATCCTCTCCTAGTCTGCAAGGTTTCTGCTGAGAAATCCACTGAAAGCCTGATAGAGGTTCCTTTGTAGGTTATTTTATTCTGCCTTGCTGCCCTTAATATTTTTTCTTTGTCATTGACTTTCGCCACTTTTGCTAATATATGCCTTATAGAAGATCTTTTTCATTGATGTAATTAGGCGTTCTATTAGCTTGATTTACATGTAATTCTAGCTCCTTCCTCAGGTTTCAGAAGTTCTCAGCAAATATTTCTTTGAACAAGCTCTCTTCCACTTTCTCCCTCCCTTCTCCCTCTGGAATACCTATAATCCTTATGTTGCATTTCTTAATTGATTTGGATATTTCTCAGAGAATTTCTTCATTTCTTTTTAGTCTTAGTTCCCTCTCCTCCTCCATCTGGAGCATTTCTATATTTCTGTCCTCTAAATTACTAATTCTGTCCTCCCTAATATCAGCTCTGTTATTTGAAGACTCTAGATTTTTCTTTATCTCACTCATTGTGTTATTCATCTCCAACATTTCTGATTGATTTTTTTAATAGTTTCAATTTTTTGTGTGTGAAGAATTCCCTCTGTTCATTAACTTTTTTCTTGAGTTCATTGAACTGTCTTTCTGAGTTTTCTTGTAACTCATTGAGTTCCTTTGTGACAGCTATTTTGAATTCTCTATCATTTAGATTGTAAATTTCTGTGACTGCAGGATTGATTTCTGGGTACTTGTCATTTTCCTTCTGGTATGGAGTGTTAATATACTTCTTTGTGCTATTTGATGAGGAGGTCCTTTGCTTTCACATAGTTGTGGTATCTGGTCGCAGATTCCACCTGCCACCACTGGGGCTGGCGGCAGGAGCTGTGTTTTCTGAGTCTGTCATGACCCCTGGCAGTTGTGCCTGTCTGTTGGAAGCTGTTCCAACAGGGCCCATCTGCATTTGTCTGCTGCCGCCACTGCTTTACAAACTTAGGCACAGGCACTCTGGCTCAGATCCCCTTCTCTGGGCAACCAGCCAAGCTTGTGCACAAGGCCCAGGGGGGCACTTTCTTTTGCATGTGCCATCCCCCGTGCTGCCAATCTGCACTCGCTGTCTGCCTGCTGGGCTGCTCAGCTTGGTGGGAATGCCCCCACAGTTGCTTAGCCATCTCGATGCAGAGCATTCCCTCAGACTGAGAGACAACTCCAGAGAGAAAGCATTCCTATGGAGGGCTGCCTTTTCCCCCTTCTCTCAGAGTCTGGTGCTGGCCACCATGTGAAGTCTCACACCCTAGATCACTGCACGCTGACACCGGGGGAGGGAGAGGTGATTGACTTACCTCCTTCTGCTTCCTCCCAGGGGGTGCACAACCCCCACCTTCAGAACTATAGCTGTGCAGATTTCTCAGATGTCTGTTGTGTTGTGTGAATGTCTTCTGTTGGTTTATGAATGTCCTTTTTGGTGTATCTTAGATGGGAGAGACTAAGGGAAGAGCTCACTCTGCCATGATGCTGACATCACTCTGACCTATATACTGATACTTTTATCACTTCCTAGAAAATGCTAAACCTTGACTCCACTTAACCACTCCCAGTTTTTGTACTATTGCTATTATAAGTTTTAATTCTACATATAAATAGAAGCTGGAAACATTATTATTGTAGTTTGTTATACTTGATATCCATTTAGATTGACCTCTATATTTATCCATTTCCATGCTTATTATTACTAACTATTTGTTTCTATCCGAGTTTATTTTCTTTCCACCTGAAAAGTTATCACTTTAGTATTTCCTTCAAGGCAAGTCTGTTAGAGATGAAGGCTGCATGTGTGTGTGCGTGTGTGTAAGTGTGTATGTGTGTGTAGGTGGATTTGGAAGAAGGGGTCTGGAAATGTTTTCATTTTGATTTCACTTTTGAAGGATATTTTCATGGAGGTATAATTATTGGTGGGCAATTATTTTCTTTCAAAGCTTTAAAAAGTTGTTCTTTATATTCTAGGATCCATTGTTTCTGTTAAGAATTCACCTCTAAGTCTGTTACTGCTTCTTTGATGAAATGTCTTTGTTTTTTCCTTTGGCTGCTTTTTATATTTATCTTTATTGTTAGTTTCTGAGGTCTTATAAGGAGGTTCTTAAATGTGGCTCTCTTTTTACTTGCCTTTCTTGATATTGTTGATCTCCTTGAGTTTGCAGCTTGATGTCTTTCATAAGTTTGAGAAAATCATTCAGTATTAGCTATTTGTTCTTCTACCTCATTTCCTCTTTCTCCTCTCCCTCTGAGTGTTCAGTTATACATGTTAGACTTTTCCAACATGTCCCATATAGCTCTTATGGTCCTTTCTGTATTTTCCTTCCTTTTTCTTCTCTGTGTATCAGTCTGGATATTTTCTGCTGACCTATATTCCAGTTTGCTAAGCCTTTCTTCAATGTTGTCTTAGCTGTGGTTAAATTTATCTATTTAGTTCCTAATTCCAGTTGTATTTTTCAGCTCCATAGTTTCTTCTTGGAGAAGAAGAAACTATCTTCTTTTTAAAATGTAATTTCCAATCCTCCAGTGAATTCCTCATCTTGTTATCTACTTTGAAGGACATATTAACATCAGTTATTTTAAAATCTGTGTATGGTAACTCCTGTATTTGGATCACCTGAGGGTCCTTCAATTGTCTATTTTTGTTTCTTGATCCTGTATCTTAGTATGCTTGGTAGCTTTTTTCTTAAGCACTAGATATTGTATATGGAAAAACGCAGAACCTCAAGATGATGTATTATTTATACAAAGAGAATTCACTTTATCCTCTGATAGAAACCTGAAGTAGGGAAGATTGCCTTATATCACAGAGGCATTGAGATAATTTAGAGTTGGATTTCAGATTTTGTAAGGCTTAGCCAAAATCTAGTTCATCTCCTTCTTTAGATTTATTCCTCTAGGGCCTGACTTGAGACCCTAGAGTTTATATGAGGGAGCTTTCTCCTTCATGGATCCCAGGCTTCAATTTTTATCTGATAAGAACTTGGGACTGCTGATCTCACCTAATATGTGTAGTCTCCTTTTGCTCTATTTCCAGGCCTCCTACTCTGAGAAGCCTAAGAATCAGCAAATGACTCATGTGGAGAACCAATGAAAACTGTTGGGATCACTCATCTCTACCTCCCTTCAATTCAGGACCTTGGCTTCCCTTCAGTTCAGAATGAGATGCCTTGGCAGGTCCAAAATCCAATTTTTTTCTTCCCAGACCCATGAGATTGTCAAAATATATTCTCACTTTTCTGCCTCTTAGCAGCATCCCTCTGCCAAGTTTCTACCCTGCCAACAGGCAGCAATGAAGAATCAGTAAATTCCCCAAGAGAAAAAAAGAACAGAGCAGAATGTTTGGCTCATTTAAATGAGTTTCCATTCTCTCCAGAATCTTATCCTCATATCCTGACTTCCTCAGAAGCAATCTAATTCATTTTTTAAAAAGTATAGTATCCAGCTTTTCAAGTTTTCTTAGTGGGACCATTAGCTACTCCATTCAGACGTTCAATATTGTTAACTTTTTTTTTTTTTACATTTTTTTATCTGTCTCCCTGACTAGAGCGTAAGCCCTATGAGGGCAAGAATATTTGTTTGTTATGTTTACCAATGTATCGTGTGTGCCTGGAAGAGTGCTAAGAAAATATTAGACACCAGAAAATATATTTGAATTGAATTGAATATCTTTGGGAACTCAATACATGATCTATTGTGAAAGAAAATTGCTTCCTGCTTACTGCTCTGTAAACATCTACTACTTTCAAATATATTAGTGTTTGCCCCCTTGAGCTGCCCTATTCTGCTTACAATAGACATTCTAGATTAGGAAGAAATTTTTAACCCGGGGTATAGTTGTTGCAGAGTTCATCAATATTTATTACTGGAATGGATCATTCAGGAGCTGAGAAAAATAGGGTAAAACGAGAGAACTTTATTTGAAAAATTTACTGTTGCCTGAAAATGGCTGTAGACTCTTTAAAACTAGGTTTGGGATTCCTCAAAAATCAATATTCCCCTTGTAACACAAGCAAGCAGATTACAGAAAACATAAAATGTTTCTAGCTCCAAAATATTATAGCAAATGTAAAGTCCATTTTGTTAGTATCAGTTATAAGTGAGCTCCCAGGAATCCTACAAACATATTTCTATGTATTTTAGTGAGATAAAATGGAAAAACTAAAAATAAGTAAAAAAACACCTGGTCACTGTCTGATGTCTAATAAATGTAAAGCAAATTACAAATTTCAAAGTAAATTGTGGAAAACATCATACATAGAGTATCTGGGTAGATCCAACCTGGCCAATAGATCTGTAACATGACAAATTCTGAGACAGAATTACTTATGCCATGGTGATGGAGGCCCAAGACCTCAGTAGAAAGCTTCACATATTTTAGCACAGACCAAGGTCAACTGTCCCGAAAATTTTATGTCCCAAGCTACTTTCTGCCTGGTTTCCAGTTAATGGGCCCTCACATATCATAGAGCTTGTTTAAAAACTTAAGGTAAAAAAAATCTATCTGAGGATGAAACTCTATTTCCAGAGAAGATGAGAAACTGCTCTGATCTACACTAATTGAGTCAGTATTATTAGTGATAGGCTGACATCCCTCCTAACTAGATCCAAACATTCAAAAATCAGCATATCTATCCTCCTCAATAAATGTAGATCTACTAATTTATTAAATTCTAACAAATATAGAACTATCATTTGCTACAGCAATCCCACTTCCGGGTGTATACCCAAAGGAAATGAAAACAAGATATCAAAAAGATATCTGCACTTGCATGTTCATTACAGCGTTATTCACAATAGCCAAGATATGGAAACAACCTCAGTGCCCATCAATGGGTGAATGGATAAAGTAGATGTAGTATATATATGCAATGGAATATTATTCAGCCATGAGAAAGAAGGAAATCCTGCCATTTGGGACAACATGGATGGACGTTGAGGGCATTATGGTGAGGTACGTCAGACAGAGAAAGACAAATACTGTATGATATCACTTATATGTGGAATCTAAAAAATCCAAACCTATAGAAACAGAGAGTAGAATGGTGCTTACCGAGGGCTGTGGAGTAGGTGAACTGGGGAGATGTTGGTCAAAGGGTACACACTTGCAGTTAGAAGATGAATAAATTCTGGGTAACTAATGCACAGCATTGTGATTATAGTTAACAATATTGTATTATATACTTGCTAAGAGACTAGATCTTAAATGTTTTCACCACAAAAAAGAAATGATAATTATGCGATGTGATGGAGGTGTTAGCTAATGCTATGGTGGTATCCATATTGTAACATACAAGTGTAGCAAATCTACACAGTGTACACTGTAAGCTTACACGATGTTACATGTCAATTTTATGTCCATAAAAAATGCAGAATAGCACATAAAACATATAGGTTCCAAGTTTTTGAGGTTGAAAGGACAGAGAAAGAGGTTAGGGAAAGAGGACTCAAGCTCTGCCTCCTTTCAGGATCCTTTGTTTCTTCGGTGGTCCTTCAGTGAAAAGTACCACTGCCAACAAGAACTACAAATATTAAAGCAACATATAATTTCATAGTATATAAAATATAGAGCGGCTTTGAGGAACTAAATGTATATGGTACAACTGTCCATCTGCCCACAAGTATATGTGCCGAGTGTCCACCATGCCCAAGGCACATCTTGAGATGGTGCTGTGACACAGAAAAGTAAACTGGAAAGTTTCTGCCGTTAAGTAGTTTCCAGTCCCTTTAGGGAAACTTGTTGCATAAACATCACAGGCAATGAATAATATCTTTTGTTCTTCAGTTTCTCAGTCTTCAAAATGAAGATAATAATCACATATATCTCAAAAGAATGTAATAAGGATTAGATAAATTAAATACAGGTAAAGTGTGTAGAAAAATGCACCTTCCCCCCACTGAATTGATATTATCTATTATTATCCGGCATTAAATGTCAGATGCCTGAACAGCATAATTTAGAGTAAACTAAAGAAGAAATATGTAGAAGGCTAAGGAGAAATTACCAATTTGAAAAAGTGAGGTTGTTTGAAAAATCTTTAACAGAAAAATATTGAGAAAAGAGGATTCGTTTCTGGGACAAAAGTTGAGTCTGAATGCGGACCTTTGCTATTAAAGTCAAAGAGGAATTGTTTTGATAAAAGGTTACATTCTATTCCACAGGCTTCAACCCTGACTTGGATCTAGAGGGAAAAAAAGCTAAGTTTTAATTTTTTATTGGCATTTAATTGTCAGTTTAAATTGTTTACATTCTTCTAACCTAACTTTCCTGCACTCATCGCAGAGTGGGGATGCAATACGCTAAAAGCTCGTTTCAGGTGGTTCTTATCAGTGAGAGATGGGGCACAGATGCAAATAGATGGCAGGAGCTGGAGTCACAAAAGTTTAGATTTGAGATCTCTTTTACCCTCTCATATACTGGCTGGACAACCTTTAGCAAAATAGTTCAACTTACAGAGTCTCAGGCTCTACATCTGAATAATAGGAATAACTGTACTAACTCATGACAGAATTCAGAAAACCAAATTAGATATTTGAAAATACTATGAAAATGAAGGCAATTTATACTACTAATCATGGGGAGTTTTCAGATAATTAGAGGAAAAACACAATACTTATTAAAGACTTTTTTCTATTTATTTGAGTCTTCAAATATTGTGGTAATGTAGACGGCAATAAATGTTTGTTATTTGAGGTGCATTACAACAAGAATATACCAATTACATGGTATAATTGGATCTAACTACTTTCTCCCTGGAGTTTTGGAAAGTTTTTAATCTTCCATGTTTACATTCCTAACTCTAGTTTGTTGCAAATATTGGACCCCTCCCTGGCTCGCCCCAAAAAGAATTTAAATTGCCTTGCTGTGCTAATGGCTGGTCTTTTGGAGGATGTTTCTGGAGCTCAAAATTAGAGAAACCCTTATGTAACACAAAGCCCCCAAGAATCAGTGAGTCATCTTACATATTTTTTTCTGAGGCTGAACTAGAAACTTGGGGCCTAAGAGTCAGAATATTTTAAATAGACTCATCTATCAATCTTACCTGAGGGATAAACTACTGGTTAAGTCAAAACTTGAAGAAAAGAATTATAGCACCATGCTTGCCATCTGAGTCTCACTAATATCCCCTCACTTTATCCTGCAAATTACTACATAAAATAGAAAGCATTTCTTAAGGCTGTAAAGCAAAGCAGCTATTAAGGAAGAAGACTGGTGTTAAATCAAGAAAAGGAAGCCATTCCTCAGTCTCAGAGGTACATAAATGACATCATATTCCATTTTCTCTTGTAAATATTGTTTTTCAAATTATAGGTAAGATATCAGTTTTATATGCTTTAACTGGATATATCTAATTTTCTCATCTGTCAAGTTTTCATCATTTACTTCATAAAGCTTTCCATATTTTAGACCGTTGCTGGGTAATTTTCATAACAAAGCTCTTAGGTAGGAATTGGCCTCATTTAAAGAAGAGAAAAAAAGGGGGTTCCAAATCTTTGAGTTTTCAATCTATGAACTGTAAAAGAAAATTCTGTATTGTTTTGCCACACCTATCTCTTCAAAAACATTTATTCTGCCTCTCCTGCCCTGCCCCAGCAGGTAGAAGGAAAACATTAGTTTCCTCCTGGTGCTTTTAGAGACATCATCGTGAAACAGGTTTGTTTTCTCTTATTTTCTTCAGTAGCCAAGCAATTTGAACACTATTATTGAACCTATAATCTGCTGAAAAAACTAATTCTCTGTCCCAAATATGTAGAACTGCAATGTAATTATTTGACCATCTTTAGCAGTTGCTATGACCACCAGGTTTTAAAAAAGATTTTAAAAATAGCTGAGATATCATATCACCTGTACAGTTTTATATTCAAAATAATTGTTGAAGTTAAATTAATTAAGACAAAAATATGATTCTTATATATAACTCTTTAAATATGAATAAATGTAAACCACCTCTTCCATTAACCCTTTCTGGAAGCTCCTTTGACCAGGATCACTATAATCAGTATCTCTTTATCCTAGTGCCCCTGAGTTCCAGAGTGAGTTTTGACTCTGGAGAGTGAATTGTGTGCAAACAGAAATCCACCACAGGCCCCTTATTTCTGCCTTGTTTTGATTGCTACTGACCTGGATTAATCTTGGCTAACAAAAATGTTCCAGGAAAAAAAAATCTGAGCATCTATTCCATCTGTTCCTACCTTGTGCTAAGTGATTTCATTTGTAGCAGAAACTTGGCTCAGTGGATCGAATCTGTGGATGTCACATTCTCAATGCGTCTGTCATTCTGCTTGGATTCCAAGTTTGCTTAATTGAGCCTCTCTCCAATTGTCCCTAAAACCAGTAAGATTTACATAGCACACATTTCCCTGTCTGAGATAGTACAGTGTTTTGGAAAGAGTGTGAGCTTTAGAGCCAGTCAACATTTGCTTCCTACACACAATTAATTATGCATAGAACACTGAGTAAGTTATTGACCTTCTCTCAGGATTGCTTTCCTTGTTTCTAAAATGAAAAGGCAGTAGCTTAGGACTATTCTTTTTCAGCTTCAAAATTACAAAATCCTATGGAAGGAAAACATTAAGTTGTTTAACAAATACTGAAATACTTGTATAAAGAATTATTCTTTAGCCTTGAGAAAAATAGACATTATAATGACTTTATTTGCTCACCACCATCCCCTCACCACCAACCCTAGTTATATTGCCTAGCACGCACTAGGCTACTGTTATATATATGTGTTGAAGGAATGAACAAGCATTTGGGTATTAGATTTAGCTTGCAAAGTGCTTTCATTGTATCATATCATTGCATTCCCTTGTTAAATCTATGAAGAACCTATTGGTAACTTTACAGATGAGGAAACCTAGACTCGGAAAAGTAGTGCAGCCCTACGTCACTTACCTAGCATGTGGAAGATCTAGCACTTGGACTTGGGTTTCCCAAGAATGTAATTTTGAGTCTCACGCTTTTAACTGAAACTAATTATGACCCAAAGAAGAATCAAATGTGTTTTCAGTTCCTACTCTACACCATAAACTTAGCATATTTGATAACAACTAAACTCAGACCAGGCTGCCCCAATACATAGGTGACCACACAGTTGCTGAGAGAAGCTAGAAAATTAGCATAACATCACAGAGCTAAAAAGGGTGCAGCCAATATTTTTTTCAGCTCATCTACATTTGACTACTATTGTTTATAATGTCTAGCACACTCTGGGGCATCTAGAGGAAAACTGAAGACAAATGAATGTGTCCTTTTTCACCCAGTGAAAAATACTTTAATAAACTTGCTATTTCTAGAAGAGACGTTGTCTAGGTGTTGGGGGTGAAAGCTCTCAAAAAAAAAAAAAAGGCATGAATAGCAGAAGGGTTAGGTTCCTACGACCCTCAGGGCATCGGTCTTTTACCTTATTAACTGGGATGTTTTTCTTTTACTCTGGGTCTCTGTTGAAGTGTCCTTCATACTTAGAAGTGAAAGAAATAAAACCTAGGCAAAATGAGGCAGGTAATATTACTTTAGTTAGTTTAATAACTAAAGCAATCAGTTACGATCTAGCTGTGAAGGACCCAACAGAGCTTTGGTCTTCACTTCAAACTGAAGGCAGATACACTGTGGTTTTCACAGATTATTACAAGACTGAGCTGAGAACCCAGAGGAAATGGGAGGATTGTGTTTTTTCCAAGGGAAATAAAACTTTCTGATACCAATTTGACCTAAAATGAACTATTGAGTGTCTAGTTCCAAAAGGAGATGAATTTTGAGTCAGGTTCTCCACAAGCTAGAGGAGGAGCCAATCATTGGCCTGAAAAACAATGATTACAGACCTACCAAGCACAGGTCACAGTTCAGTATTGATGAGGAAAGTACATTATTCTGAAGGATACCTCTGCATTAATCTTTTTGCTGTGTCTTCATCCTTAATACCCCGTGGTCAAAATTCCAAAGGTTCCCAATTGCCTAGAAAATAAATTGTAATTCTTTAATACTACATTTAATATACCTCACAAACTGGCAAATATTTGTTCCTCTTTTTTTTCTTTTTCTGACTATTGTGCCCCTATAGTTTTCATGTATAGAAGCCCCACTGATGCATTTTCTCCTCAGCCCATTACCTAAGCCTATTCCTCTTGGGCTCATGAAGGCCAGATTTAATTGACATGATGAAATCTTGCCCTAGCCCCTCCTCAGATGATCACTCCTTCATTGAAGTCTGTTTGTACTTATTCTTGGAGTTTGAATAAAACATATCTAGTGATTCAAAGGCTTCCCCCAAGGGAACCTGGCTGATTTCCTGCCAAAAGACTTCATCACACAGCAATTTTGTGGGTTTTGTTTCTGTTTTTTCTTTTAGCAGGGCCCACAGACTCAAAATTGGTTTGTTAAAACAAGGAGAGGCTGGATCTCATTCACAGGGGTTGATTGACACTAGTTCACAGATACTACTGTGAAGCAGAGTGCCCTGCTTTCCAATGAGAAACAGAAAGGCCAATGGGGTGCAGCCACTTAATTCCTCTGCTCAGTCCATTCCTTCTTTCTCTGCCAGTGACCCGGATGCTGACTTCTCATCAGAAGGGGAAAACTGGGTCAAATCAAATGGGTTACTTATATGAATAGCATATTTAGTGGAATTGGACTAATAGGAATACCAGATTCATGTATCTCTACATCAAGGATAACCTTTCCAATGAGACCACAAGGCCAGAAATCTGTTGGATGAGCACTGCCTCTCATTGACCCTGGGAAATTTCTTTCATTCTCCCTTTATGACCAACTACTTTATGGATGACTTTTCTTATTCTTTAAATAGATTTAAAACTATATTTTTTTAAAATGTCTGGTCTAACAAGCTTTAACCCATTTTTTTCTTTTAAGTGCCTTAAATTTTTTCCTCCAATCCATTACGTGTTGTTTTTATTGTGTCAGAAGTCAATTATCCTTTTTTTCTACATTATTATAGTCCCTTCTATTAAACTACGTTTCTGATCAGAGCACCTTCATTGTCATATGCCTTATATTGCTCTCTATGATTTTTACATGTTTTTATTTGTCTGTTTCCTTTTAAGCTTAGGCTTTAGTTAATCACGCTCTTCTGTATTTTATTTTATATTCCTCTGTAAATTATTTTCCTCAGTCCCTGAAAAGCCACCTATATTCTCTCATAATCACTGATTCCACTAACATTCACTCCCCAACCCATAATTATGAGTTTGATTTGTCCCTAAAACTGCATGGACCCTTGTAAAATATATATTTTAATTTTATATATAAATTTTACTGTGCTTTGAATCACAGTATTGTTTACTTTTTTCAACACTTTTTCAAGGATCTATTTAGGTTGCTATATGGACATCTAGTTCATTTGCTTCTCAATTCTGCAAACTGTTCCAAAACACATGCTCACATGTGGTAGAACCATTCTTTTGATGATGGACATCTAGGTTGCCTCCAACCTCCTTTTGCCACACAAACAATGCGATGATGACCAACCTCATAGTCCTCAACAAGAACTTATCTAGGAAATATTCCCAGAACTGGAATCACTGGGTCCTACCCAATTTTAATACAGCCAGAGAGTTTTCCAGTACACCGGTGTACACTCCCACCAGAATTCTACCTCCCCACATGCTTGCCAACATTTGGTATCATCTACTTTTCTGATGAAGATGAATGATATCTCATAGCTATTTTAATGAGCATTTTTCTGATTTTTGAACAAATTTTTCAGATTTTCTAAGTGTGAGAATCTCCATATACTTGCCAGCCATTTAGGATAAGTCTTCTGTGACTCACTGATTCTTATCCTTTGACTCTTTTCTATTATTTTAAATATCTATGTCTTAAAAGTTTTTTTCCTCCACAATAAGTTCACAAGATTTTGTATACTGTCTTTTATTAATTGTATAATTTCTTTTTTTCACATGTAAATTGTTGTTAATCCATCTGGTTTCTACCTTTATGTATGGTAATCTAAGAATATAATTTTATCTTTTTTCATATATAAAGACATTTTCCTAACATGATCTACTAAGCTGTCGCTTCTTCATTGCTCTGGGGTGATAGTTTTATGATATATCAAATTCTCCTATAAACACGTGTCTATATCTCAGATCTCTTTTCTTTTCCATTGGACTATTTAAACATCCTGGAACCATTATCATAACAATTTTATTACTGTCACTTTGAGCTGTTTCAAATATGGATGCTTCCCTTATTTTACTTTTATAAAATTAACTGTGCAAGTTGTGTACTTTTATTCTTCCATATAAATTTTAGAATGAGTACTCATATTCACTAAAAAAAAAAAAATCCAACTAAAATTTTTAATGTATTTAATTGAATTGTAGACTTATTTGCGGGAAAAATGGCAGCCATATACATATATATATATATATATATATATATTTTTTTTTTTTTTTTGGTGAGGAAGATTCACTCTGAGCTAACATCTGTTGCAAACCTTCCTCTTTTTTTGCTGGAGGAAGATGAGCCCTGAGCTAACATCCGTGCCAATCTTCCTCTGTTTTGTATGTGGATTGCTGCCACAGCATGGCTTGACAAGTGGGGTAGGTCTACACCCACAATCTGAATCCCCAAACCTGAGCCGCCGAAGCCAAGCATGCCAGACTTAATGACTACACGATGGAGCTGGCCCTGGTAATCTTATATTTTTATCCCATCTATTAGAATATTGTACCTTTTCAAGCACTAATATTCTGTTATGCTGTTTGTTTTAATTTTTAAATGATTTCTGTAAAGGTCTTGTGCATGGCCAGATACTTTGTTTTATTGTATTTATTTCTATTATGTTTGCTAATCATTTATTGCTAATATAAACAGAACTATTGATTTTTCCATTGATCTTACATCCAGAAGTCTTACTAATTTTTCCCAACATTGTCTTATAAATTTTTTAGTCTCTTTTTATTGCTACTTCTACCATTTTCTTGTCTTATGATTTTGACCAGGACTACCAAGTCTATGTTAAATAGGAGCTGTAAGAGTGGGCATCTTTATCTTAGTCTGGATCGTAATGAGAATGTATACACTGTCTCTATTAATTATTAGTGAATAATAATTTGCTATATGTTTTTGGTATATAGTTTCCTTTCAAAATTAGGAAGTTACCTTCTGTTGGTGAACTTCAAATAGTGTATATGAAAATTATGACAACCTTCACCAAATTTATTTCCTGCATCTCTTAAAATAATTACTTTTTATTTTCTTAATTTACTGGTGATGTTAACCAAATGTTTAAGGAAGGATAATCCATATGTCGTACAATAATAGTTCTTACTTCCTTGGATTGTTATGAACAAAAGCATCTAAAATATATCTGGCATAGAGTAATCAACACATATATTACTAATATTATTATTGCTAATAAAATTCTTAAAAATGTAGATTATTAATATTACTTCTTACTTATTGCATTGGTGGTTTTCAAACTATGCCCCTTGGAATCCTATAAAAACTGAATTGAGGGAGGAAGAGTGAATAAGGTAGAAAGGGAAATGCTTTTTCCTCACCTGCAAACCAGTGTAACTTCAACCAGAGAAACTCTATTTTTGTTTGTTTTATATATTATGCTTCTGTATAAATTTTATTTGCTAAAAATAATGTTTGCATGTCACTGGTTTAGTTAAATGTATACATTTTGAGTAAAAGCATTATTATAACAGTTGATCCCTAAGTGATAGTTCTTGCATAAGGTGAAAACAAACAAATTAGGTGGAGCCTATGATACACAATATTACATCTCTCTATTCACGATAAAATTAGCTTTGTAAATACTTTCAATTCATTTCTATTAAAAAAAGCACATTTATTGAACATCTACTGCCTCATCACAATGAGGTAGATACTGAAGTAATACAAAGATATGTCCTTTCAATGAGGCTACTCTCCTCAGTTAGGCTCTATGCAAATAGGTTATGACTACTTATACCACCAGCAGACTATGCTGAGCTCTAAAAAGAGACTCAACCACACAGGACTGCATTATGACTTCAATGGGCACTAGACACTTTTGCCTTCCTGGGCCGTTTTTTCCATGTAATAATATTAAAAGTTATATTTTACATCTGCATTAGTAAAAGATATATATGCTAATATTATGTATTAAAACTTAAAAATTCATTGTTTTATTCAGATTTTAAAAGAAATCAAAACATTTTCATAGGCTCCTAACAGTATCATAGACTTACTGTGCCTAGTGGATAAGTCAGCCCTGCAGCCATGGGTCAAGAATTCACATACATTTACAATTCTGTCAGGTAATATAAATGACTGAAATTAACAAAGAATAACATGTTAATTGGCAACTAATGTTCATCTCCAGTGACAAGTAGGTAAGAGAGAGAGGAGGGTACTCTGATAGAATGGAGAACATGGTTCAAATCCAATGGGTCAGTTGTAACTGAGCTCCATGTTGGAAATGGGTCCAATGTTTTCAAATATTATAATTTATTTGAAGACAAGCTGAAAGTATAGATTTTTATCCCATTTCTCCTGCTTTTAAAATGATGACCTCTAGTTCAAATTTAAAATATGGTGCAAGAGTCACTGCCAAACAAAACCCATCTTTCTGCTGCCTCCAGGCTGTGGGCTACTGATTTGCAGTCGATGTGTTAAGAGGCAGAACTAACAGGAATGGCAATAAGCTGATTTGGGATCCAAACGTCCTATAATCAAATGTCTTCTACTTAACCTTGAGAAAATCAAGTTAGGATTCCTGCTCTAGTGGCCTGGATTCACAGTAAAAAATTTGTCTCAGAGTTATACTGTTGCATTCAAATACAGAACTACAGTAACATCGAACATAATTCTTAAAAGAGGAGCTCTTGCAGACACTATATTAACCAATTTCTGTTCTATCATCCATAGAGTGCTCTTGGAGAAAGGGAATATGTAATATGGAGAGGACCAATGATTCCCTGTTGACAGAATTTGTCCTGGTGGGGCTTTCTGCACACCCAAAGCTCCAGACAGTTTTCTTTGTGCTAGTTTTGTGGATGTACCTGATGATCCTGCTGGGAAATGGAGTCCTCATCTCAGTAATCATCTATGATTCTCACTTGCACACCCCCATGTATTTCTTCCTCTGTAATCTTTCCTTCCTGGACATTTGCTACACAACTTCCTCTGTCCCACTAATTCTTGACAGCTTCCTGACAGGAAGGAAAAGAGTTTCCCTTTCTGGGTGCATGGTGCAAATGTTTCTTTCCTTTGCCATGGGGGCCACAGAGTGTGTGATTCTAGGTATGATGGCACTTGATCGCTATGTGGCCATCTGCTACCCACTGAGATACCCTATCATCATGAGCAAAGGTACCTACGTGCCCATGGCAGCTGGATCCTGGGTTGCCGGGCTTGTGGACTCAGTGGTGCAGACATCTCTCACAACGCAATTACCATTCTGTGCTAACAATGTCATTAACCACTTTGTCTGTGAAATTCTGGCTATCCTAAAACTGGCCTGTGCTGATATTTCAATCAATGTGATCAGTATGGCAGGGTCAAATCTAATTGTTCTGGTTATTCCATTGCTGGTAATTTCCATTTCTTACGTTTTTATTGTTGCCACTATTCTGAGGATCCCTTCCACCGAAGGAAAATGTAAGGCCTTCTCCACCTGCTCAGCCCACCTGACAGTGGTGATTATATTCTATGGAACCATCTTCTTCATGTACACAAAGCCCAAGTCTAAAAACTCTGTTGGTACAGATAATCAAGACATCGTTGAGGCCCTCATCTCCCTCTTCTGTGGAGTGATGACCCCCATGCTCAATCCTCTCATCTATAGTGTGAGGAACAAGGATGTAAAGGCTGCTGTGAAGAACATGCTGGGTAGGAAAAACTTCTCTGAGGGAATATGAATACTGATTTACACCATGTGACTCAGTATTCAAAGCTGCTGCAGACACGAAATTCAGACAGAGATAATCACCATGTGAAAACAAATTCAACAGGTGTCTCAAAACTATGCACAGAAATATTTTCATTGCTGTTGTTACTATTAGTTTTCTTCTAACTGCAGAAATAAAACATGCTTGTGGTTTTAAAAAATACTATTACAGAAATGCAAAAAGTTGAAAATCTCTTAGG
This sequence comes from Ceratotherium simum simum, assembly GCF_057802395.1. Lineage (NCBI taxonomy): Eukaryota > Metazoa > Chordata > Mammalia > Perissodactyla > Rhinocerotidae > Ceratotherium > Ceratotherium simum. The sequence goes on along the minus strand of NC_141928.1, from coordinate 29,902,308 downwards.
AAGTCCCAGCAAAACATAATCACCCTTAAACCTTTAGAAGATAATAAAGGCAAAAGGTGTTCTAAAAATCACTTTGTAACCTAAAATAAGTATATTATTAATTAATTATTCAAAGCAATTATTAATCAGCACATGACATATTTTATATTCATTTTTAGTTTGTTCTTTTATTTAATGTTTGTGTCCACCACACATATAAGATCTCTGAAGTAGATGTGTCTATTTCTTACCCTACAACATCCCAAAGACATAGAACAGAACGTGACACATAGTAGATGCTCAATAAATATATTTTGAGTAAATAAATGAACTTTAGCATGTATAAAAATAGAAATGTATATCTGTCATATCTGAGGTAAGAAAGGTTATTCAAAAAGAAATTTTGTTCAATGTAATAGTTTCTAAGTAAACTATATAGGCATGTTGCCATATGAACTCCTCTAATAAAGTATTACCTTTTCTTTTCTATGTGATGTGCATTATAATGTAGAGGAACAGGTTTTATTTACTAGCTACCATAACTTTTCTGGATTTGGTACATAATGAGACTAAGATAACTAGAAAAGTCCCCTAGAAATGTACCCTAAGTTTTAACCTAAAAAAACAGAGGTGACATGGTAACAGAGAATTCCTCTGGGACTTTGAGATCAGGCTGTAATGAGGACTTCTTTCCTTCTCTGCATTGGACCATACAGCACTTGCAGTACTAGAAAGAACTGGTAACTGACAAAAATTGCAATAAGAGGACAAGAAATGGCAAAAGAGAAAGAGTCAAGTTGTTTAACGAACTGAGGAGCTACAGAGTTTGGGGCGTTGGGAAATAAGACAAAGATGGCCCCAAACCAACATAATCTCTATTATCTGAAGGGTGCAGCCATGTGGAACAGCGCCAGCATGAGGAATGGAAGCCCCATTTCCATTGAAGGAATTGAGTTAGATATGTCAATAGAGGAAAGCAGTCCTTTCCTCTACCCTTTGAGGAGTCTATGAGAGTTAAAATGTAGAACACAAATCTAAAGTACAAGACTATAGCTACTTCCAAATTGTAAAAGTAAGCCCATAATATCTTCCTTTCTTGTTAACAGGTAATTATTGTTTCTTCATAAGATCAAATAAGTTAATTCAGGCATAGCGCTAAATAGTGTCTAGAACATCCTAAATGTCCGATAAACATTGGCTGTTTTTTTATTATTAGCATTGGGTGCACTTTAATAGGTCATAAAGCTTTGAGTTAACACAAGATTTTCATCCTTTTTATGGAGTAATTTTGATGCCTTTAAACTATTGTCTCTCAGCTTCAAATCCACTTTTCTATGCTCTATGAGATAGGTTTGGGACACTGAAAACCACATTTCTCCTTTGCTAGCAGGCTTCTGTTTAATTCTTCGAAAAAAGTTGCTATGGAGAGAATGGAAGGTTGGAGGAAGATAAGGGACTTGAGCCTCCCTATTTGCTTCTTGTTCCTGTCATCATCACCCCAGCTATGGGTCTTCGTCATGACAGTGGCAGCTCCTTAAGCTGCTTCCATTATTGGTTTCAATCTTTATTTCTTCTTTTCTGTAACCCAGAACCAGTAGCCTACCAGTGCCACCATCTCAGAGGTTTGAATCTGTCACTCAGATTTTACTTCTGGTAAATGAATATCCCTGTCAAATCTTTACTCTGTCTTGAGGTATCTTTAAAAGCAGTGAAATATGCAGTTCTCTGCTTGAGAAATGCAGTGAATCAGATAGAGCATAAGCAATACTTTTGGTCAGACTATCATTTCCATGCACAACTAAATAACAGAAGGTCCTGGGCAAGACATTTGTGTTTCTTCTGCAGTTGCTTTCTTGTGTCTAAAATGTAGATTATGGGGCCGGCCCGGTGGCTTAGCGGTTGGGTGCGCGCGCTCCGCTGCTGGCGGCCCGGGTTCGGATCCCGGGTGTGCACCGACGCACCGCTTCTCCGGCCATGCTGAGGCCGCGTCCCACATACAGCAACTAGAGGGATGTGCAGCTATGACATACAACTATCTGCTGGGGCTTTGGGGGAAAAAATAAATAAAAAAATAAATAAATAAAATCTTTAAAATGTAGATTATGAAAATCTCTTTAGTATACTCTAAAATGACATAATAATAATCATATGATCATATGAACGGAAAACATATAGTTCATCAAACTCTGAAATATATGTAAGAAGGGATGAACGTAGCACCTTGAGAAAAATAAATTTAAGTATAATTCTTTTCTTTCACCAATGCATACGTAGCACCCACCTAAGTTCTCTACTAGGCACATAGTATGCTATTTCTATAAATTCATTGAATTAATGTATAAGCAAGCAAATATAATGAATGGAAAACAATCTCCAAGAGGGTAAATGTGGTTTCCAAAATAATTTATGAAGATCATATTATTGCATCCTCTTGATAACTCTTCAAGGAGCTAATATTTCCTCAACTCGCAGAACAAAAAGTCTAGTTCCAGAAATGTAGAAATATCTGAAGTCACAACCAGGATGTGAGAAGTCTTTGATTTGAAAAACAATTAACAAACTTAACAATCCAACTATTATGAAATACACATTCTTCTAAAACACATATAGAACATTTACAAAAATTGATAGTTTCCTAGGCTGAAAACAAGAATCAGTAAAATTTAAATAAATTATATTAAATGGTCCATATTCTCTCAATTAAATTAAAGTAATTAATTATTAATTAAAAAGCTCCATAACCTGAAATCATTAAAACATACTTCTAAATGACTAATGAGTAGCAGTGATAAGCAAAATATTTAACAACTTCTATGGCAGTACTTCCAGTAAAAGAATGAATGCCTGCCGTAAACTAGCAATGTGGCCGTAGTAATATGTGCCAGCTAAGTGTCAGCTTTGCTTATGGATCAAAGAAAAAAATTACAACCAAAAAGTTAAAACCAGACCTGAGCTTGTAGTGATTGGTACAGCTTACTGGTTGTTTGTAGTTAGTGTCTATTCTGATTGGTTGGTAGCTGTGCCGCAGTCTCTGTAAAATATTTTCAATAGCAGCCCTGCTAAAAAAAAAAAAAGAAATATAATTGAATACTGCAAATTAAAATTTACTGAATACAGAAAAAACAGTTTTTTGATGGAAATGTTCATATTTAAATTCTATGGGAAACTTGGCTCCATAAGGAAGAGAGAAGGAAAGAAACAAAAAGAAAAGGAAGATGAGGATTAGGAGCTATCTAGAGAATTTGAATGCAAAGCCAATATGCAAGGCATTGTGCTATATATTCACATCTAATCATTTCTTACTAAATCTTCACAATAATCTTGAAAGGTATATCTCCTTGCTCTTAATTTATAGATGAAGATTCTAAGATTCATAGAAGTTAAGATCATACACGTTGTAGGTGGGAAAGCTAGTTTTTGAACTATAGTCTGGAGTATAAACACATTATTTCCTTTACTGCCTACTATCAGGAGAGAAATATCCTGAAGTCCATGAGCATCTGAATCAGCAAAATTAATCCAAAAATATTATAAGGCAAGAAAGTTAAGATATCCTAACTAAATATAACCTCAGAATTTCTCTAGTGCTGTTAACCAGATATATAGGTAAATTCAGGGGACTATGATCATAAAGTCCTCGATGATTGTGGCAAAGGCCATGAATAAGAATGGATAATACTTGGACTTTGTCTTGAGCCCAGTATTGCATCATCCTCCTGAGAAACTGATTGATATCCCTGTACTTACAGGTAACAGACACTAATCATCAGGAAACAAGTGTTTTAATCAACCAGAAGATTGCTGAATAAACCTAGAGTCATAGGTTTTCAGTGTGATGCACTTTAGGGAAGATGAATTTTTAGGGTGTGAGAATTTTTAGTTTATCAAAGGAAGCAGAAAACATTACTGGTTAGGAGACTGGACATAAAGTCAAATTGTTTAGATTAGGATCACACCTCCACATCTACTTTACTAATCTATAGCCTATGTAAGTAATTTAATTTCTCTGAACCTCAGTTTCTCATTTGTTGTGAGGATTAAACATACTAGTTCATTCATCCATATTTTACAGCACTTCTCTCACTCTAGAGGAAGGGTCTTAGTTTGAAAAACCAAGGAGGTGGAGGAAAAGGGAGAATTCAACTATAACCAGGGTTATTTGTGGTGATAGTGGATCACCAGGTTGATGGGATCTAGCCAGTATATGAAGATGAAAATTTAAACACTAATGATGCACATTCTATTTGATACTGTAGATGGTGTGATTTTTGATGCAAATATTACAGGTAATCTTTTTGCACTGTATGAGAAAAGCAGAGCAACTATTACTAACTGCACTCCACTTTTTAGGGAAGAAAGAACTAGATCCACTAAAAGGAGAGGCAACTAGGCACCCAAGAGGTAGAAAGAGAGGCATGTCTGTGTAGGGTCACCAAGATCATGAAAAAGAGAACCTCAAGAAGCCTAAAAGGGAAAATCCTAACTCGATGAAAGGAAATTGGAGATATGGACCTTGGCGATATCAGAGATATTAACGTGGAGAAGAGGGACTGTGATCCAGTGGGTTCAGGAACGGATCCTCTAGGGCAGGCTGGAGAGTCTCCAGGGGTAAGTCCAAAGCTGTCATAGGATCAGTAGGACCCTAAATAAAGATAAAAGAGCAATAGTTTTACTGAGCTCAGATGGGAAATTATTATGACCATCCCTCTGAACAACATCCATGAGATTTCCAGAGAAATGGGAAAAGGAAGGAAGAGCCCTCTTCCCTATTACAGAAAATTAAAAATGAAGCAACCACTCCAGTGACTCATGTAGCTCAGGGAAGGGGATGCATTAAACATCACTTATGTTGCGGACACATTTAATCCTCATAAAAACCTCAAGATATACATGATTTTATACAATAAGAAATGTGGAGTCCAAAAAGCTATACAAATTGCCCTAGGTCACACAGCTAGGAAGTGGCGCAGTGGGGATTGGGGCTCTAAACAGACTCCAGAACCCATACACTTCCCGTCACCTCATCATATATCTCAGTTTTTTTGATGGCTAAAAGACCTTCCTATACATGTCTTTAGCAAATAGACAAAGGACAATTTTCAGCCCTATATGACCTCTAGTCTTGTAAAACATGGTGGTTCCAAAGAGGCCAGTTGACCTAGGAAGACACCATTTCTTTCCTACGTGCTTTCTCATAGCCTGGTAATCCCCTCCCACAGGAAGATAAAACACAGTCTGATATTTACACTGAGCAGGGAACTACATCTCAGAGGACATCATTAAAGGTTGACTGACTTACTTCTCTCTGACGTTAAGGAACAAATAGGTTACATAGGGATGGGATCCCATGTGCTTACAACAGGCTAAAGTCAAGCTTGTTAAAGTAAACTTGTAACTTTTTAACAACACTCCTCCCTCCACAAGTTTTCTGAAGGGAATCTGGAGCTGTTCCTAGGAGATTCATTTCTCCTCCTTAGTTAAAACTAAACTGGAAAGAAAAACTATATGAGATTATCATGTGGAAAATTCTAAAAGTGGAATCATTTTATTCTGTGGAGAGAACGTACTACTCCATGCACTGCCATCACTCTGTCATTCATAATATGCAACCAGACAGGGTAAAGAATACATATTCTAATGAAAACATCGAGCAGAGAGTCAGAGAAGATAAACTGGTGGGAAAGGGAATATTACAGCACATGCATTTTGTTTAGTCACATAGTATTAAAGAGATTTGCCACAGTCCTCACCCCTCCATATTGCTTTAGAACCAGCTTGTTTACTCAAGTACATTCACTGCATAGCACTGAAGATATTTGAGTTTGTGACTCCCAGAAGACATGAAATCATGCAGATAGTCCATTTTCATCCTGGTAAATTAATTGAGGGCCCACATAATTAATGTTGTGATTTCAAAAAATCATTACAGTTGTTGAGAAATAGAATGATCTAACTTTTGAAGAGGAGAGTTCTTTTTTCTCCAATATTCATATAAATCCAGGACAACCATCGGTCAGGACACTATAAAGGAGAATCCTGAGGAGACTCCTCTCAGCTAGAGTAGGATTCATTAACTATCAAGATTTTTTTTAACTCTGAATTTACATAATCTACTATGAAATTTAAATATGGCACAGGTGCTCAACTCAGGGCCAATAAGATGATAAATGTCAATTAAACAAAGAATTGTAAATAAATAATCATACAAATCAGCACACTTTTGTAACAGGACTGTTCATCACATCGATTCAAAATCACTCTGGAATAGTCATGATCTCTCCCAAAGAGCAACTTGTTCTATGAGGGTTCTTTTGGCGGATACAGATGAACAAACTATTTGTTCATCTCCATCTAGATATGTGAGTATCTATTACAGAAAATTTAATATGTGGATGCCCAAGGTTTCTAACAGTGTCTATATGCTCAGATATCCATGAGGGGATCCATTGAGAGTATATTTGTACTGAATATAACACGTGTCAGTAAGGGCACTGAATTATTCAAACTACTTGATCTTTTGTTGGGGATTTTTCATGATTGCTTAAATTTGTAATGTAATCTTAGAGAACTCATACTTGAAAGTCACAAATAAATATGTCATTTTTCACATTATCTAGCACTCATCACAACTAAAAATTTATCAGCATCTGTCCCTTTGGTATCTGGTAGCATTGGACACAGGCATCTGCAGTGAGAAGAGTATCGGGTCATGCTGACATTCAAACTCCTCTGTTCCTGTCATACCCTGCTCTTCACCCACCCCCACTCCACACAAAGCTCCAGGAAAAGTAAAATGTGGTACCTTAGCCCTGGCTGCAAATGAAAGTATGAGCTCTGCTTCTTGCAAATATTTTCCACTTCATTTTTTAGGAAACTGTGCTGCACATGAAAATAGAGAACATGTAGTTAGACTGCAGCATCTTCTCTCATCTTAAGACAAACTTTACTGTCCAGAAGATAGTCCTCACCAGATATCAAGTTGTGGCTATTTCCGTCTAGTATGCATGTGAAACTAGGCCCTGACAAGGGATGATGCTTAAAAAAATACCTACGAGTGAGGCATAGGCAAGAACAAATCAGAACAGAAACCCCGCTGGAATGACATATTAGGCTACAAGCACAGTAGTGGTTTGATCTGTATCACTTTTTAAGATCCACCATGCTGCTGTCTGGAGAAAATATTGAAGGACGGCAAGAGTGAAGCTGAGAGACCAGTTAGGAAGCTAGTGCAGAAATGCGATCTCTCATGACTTGTCAGAGCTGGGCATTACTCATCTTTGTGCCTCCCATGGCTTTTTGGTCTGTCAGTGTGCCTGTAGAGTTAAACTGACTTGAATACACTTATCAAGAAAAAGGAGCCTTCTCTAATTTAGAGGAAATTATCTTAAATAACTTGTCAAGATTTTGTGTAGTCTTATTCAATAAGTTATAAAATTTTTTCTCTTACCTTCAATTCATATTTTTGCCAACTCATCAAGGAATAGAGTCCATTCTTTGGTGGCAGTGATTCATTTTGATACTCTTTCTATTGATTTGTATAGCTTCATATTGAGGCAGAATGATTACATGTCTGTTTAATTTACCAAAACCGACTGCAAGTGATTATTTGTAGCATCAGCAGCAGGCAAACTAGACTCAGATTCATTGATTTGCAATCAAATATAATAATGTTGTCGTTTATAAAGCGCCTATTAAATACTAAGAACCACGATAAGTACTCTGTAACACATCGCCCTACAAGGTAGTGATAATACTGATTTTATAACTTAAATAGCTGACTCAAGGTCACCAAGTTACAAGTCAGGAAGCTGCGGTTCTAACACACGTGTATCCAACTCCAAAGCCATTCTTTTTTTATAATAGCAAGATGCATATTTGAAATCATCAATGTAAGTAGAGTGGCAAGCACTTTTATTGAGTACCTACTGTGCATCCATAACTACATTAAATTCTTCAAATGCAATGGCTCATTAATTCTCAGACTAACAACATCAGATAGGAATTTTTAATTTCTTCATTTTACAGACATGGAACCTGAGTTTTAGAGAAGTGCAGTGACTTCACTGAGGTCGTAGAGGCAGTGTTTGACAAAGCTGGGCTGTCTAACTCTAGAATCCAATGTTCTCAACCATCTCACTCTTCTGCCTCCAAAATGACAGAGAATGCCTTGCTCCTGTAGAGTCAGGCAAAATCAGTGACCAGAAACATAATGCAAAAGAGAGATCCTAATCTACAACAAAGAAGCTCACAATCCTAAAATACTCTCTTCACAATACATGTTCTTAATTGTTTTAGCAAAACACATGGGGAATGTGTGAAGGAAGAAAGACTTGCAGCCTGGTACAAGAAAGACTCAGAAACAGCAATCTGTAAATGCTTGAAAAGTTGTCACAAAAAAGAGGAGTACATACTTATTTTTTGTTGTTCCACACAGAAAGATGAGAGTTGCATACAGAGTTATATATATAGTCAAACGTAAAGAACTTTCCAATAATGAGAATTGTCTGAAAGTAACCTATGAGGCCTCATAAAATGCTCTAACCATCAGTGGGTTTGTGGGCAGAAGTAAGGTAAACATTAACCATATTGTAGATATGTTTCTGTTATCTCATAAGTGTTAGAACTAGATTAATTTTAAGATAATCTCTAGCTTATAGATTCAATCATTTAGAATTTGACTATTTCACTGGTATGCTTGTATAAGAGTACACATTTAATTATCTTTACCCCCACTTTCATAATTCATTTGATAATTCATTATTAAAGTGATTGAGATTCTTCCAAAAATAAATAAAATATAAGCATTCCCCAAAAGAATACATTATAATTATTATTGTTACATTGTTTATAGTAGTAAGCAGAAATGAAAGCAAGGTCAATGCCCATTATTTGAGAATAGATTGACTAAGTCTTGAAACATTCATGTAATAGAATACTATATAGCCATTAAAAACATATGTTCCCTGAGTACTTGATGATATGTGAAAAACTGCTTATGATCTAGTGTTAAGCATAAGAAGATATAAATTACAGATAAAGGTAAAAATTTTATGACCTATATTATAATGCTTCTCATGTCTATCTTCAAAATTTTTGAACTTATACTTTTCTATAATGTCCAAGTTCATCTCCATGTTGACCATAATGCCTGTCCCATAACAAGTGCTCAATAAATACTTGGTGAATGACTAAGAGGGGAAAGTGTGTGACACATTTTTAATAAAGTATTTCGGAAAAATTAGTTGATATTGTTAAAATATCAGTCTGTTCCATTTCTCAGACATATAACCACATAGTTATCATACAGATGAAACAAAGAAAATCAAGTCATAGAAAAAAATTTCATTCATATTTTTTTCAGGAAGCATATGAAAATCTTACCTCAATGAAAATTTAAAAAGCATATCAAAAACAAGAAGGAAAACCACAAGTTGGAAAAATACTTGCAGAAAATTTGAAGAGCAAAGTGTTAATCTACTAAGAGTTCACACAAATTAAGAGGAAAACTATCAAAATACCAAGAGATAGCTAAGCAAAGGATGTGGACGGGCAAGAAAAGAGAAAATAAAAGTAATAAATAAACATAGAGGAAATGTTTAATCTAACTACCAACAATAGAAAAGAAAAACTAAAACAAAGTAATATTTTATGCAAATATGAAAGAATAAACACCTTCTCAAGTTCTAGAAAATATATAAAAAATGGTCTGTGCAAATACTTCAGTAGCAGTGTAAAGTGTTAAGTTTGATAAAAGTAATTTTGCATGTGTACTAAGAATTCTCCATTCACATCCTTTCTTTTTGTGGTTCTCCCTCTAGAGATTTACCTTAAATTATTTCCAGTAGAAGGAAAAGCAGATTAGATAGCCTGATGCATAGATATCAATGGTCATTATATCAAAATTTCAAAAAATTAGAAACAAATTAAAATATCCAATAATATTAAAATTGTACGCTAGATTATGTAATTGCACTTAATGAAACAGTCTTCAAATATTAAAAGGGAATATTACAAAAACTATGAAAAATCATAGAAAATATTGATACAAAGTGGCAAATACTAATTAAAATTTATCTGTACTACAATTACACTGGTATAAACAAAAATTGTGTGTGTGTGGTAAAGAATTAACAAAAATATGAAAGATAAAGAGGTGGAATGACTTATGTAGGATTCTATTAGGATTGGTCTAGTATTATTTATGGAATAAAAAGAAAAACAAATTCTTGGGTGAAGTTTAACATTTCTGAGAACTTTTGGACATACTCCGATTCCAGCCCCAACTTATACTGAGGCCATCTAGTCAGACATATTCAAGTAATACTCCAAGAAATGTATGGCTGGGGAAAGTTTTCATTAAGTCAAGATAATTGGGTCTTCAGAATGTGCACAAGTAAGGGACTTTATCTCTAGAGAATCCTAAGTCTCTGACTCACAACCTTAGGGACTGAAGAAGTTTGTAAATATGAGTGCTAAGTGGACTTCCAAAAAAAGCTGAGTCTCTCTGGAGTAAATGTCAACTTTATGACAAATCACGGGAAACTAGTGTTGCATCATTGATCATTATTTTTAATACATTTTATTTCCTTGACACTCTTTTAAGAATATTTATGTACAGACAAATTCTCTGATTGCAGCTATTCTTTCTCATATTTCTTTATAGGAAGGAGGAACAACCATCTTTCAAATTGGGAATCTTCTGGTCTCATCTGAAAAATGCAAATGAAATTCAAATTCCTAGGAATTTTTCTATTACTTAATAGAATGGAATGCTGTGGAGGATTTTAAAACCCAGTCAAGAGGTATGAGAAAGAGAATTTTTATTAAAATTATTTCAAAAGAAAAACATCCTATCAATAAATATAAAATTTTTGAGTTCAGGTGATCATTGCTGTAGGGAATTTGAAAATATGTATATATATGTAAAGAAAAAAATACAAAAACCCAGGCATCATCACAAAGACAAGGACATTCTTTAATTTTTTTAATTCTAAAGTAGTCCATGAAAAAGACTAGAAAGGCAGAGAAAGTTGTTTGCAATGCAAGAGACCCTTATAAATGATAGGCTAAAGGCTACTGTGTTTAAGTATCTGGTTTTCACTAACCTCTTAAGCAAAAATTATCTTGAAGAAAAGCTCATTGCGATTGTATATTATTCAAACATAAACTGTGCCCAATAAGGGTTTGAGGAAACCTAATTAAAGGTGTTTATGCTAAAAATCGGATTAGAAACAAAAAATATGTAACAGAGGGCAAAAGTAATTATAGCTGAGTGTTAGTCTGAGCCCCAGGCAGCCAGGGGGGAGGAAAAAATATTCTCATTTATCTAATAAGTCAAATAACATTGACCTAGACCTTAATTCCCCAGACCACACCGAAAAGGAATTTGGGGCATATTTATCATTTAAATTCATTATTGTGGATAATGTCTTCAGAAGTGGAAGACAATCAATGTCTTCAATTTTTTCAAAAGAGGTAAATATATTTTTATGTATATATTTATCATTTGGATCCTTGATGAAACTTATGTGTATCATATTAAGTTCTGGTTTTATAAAAATTTTACAAATAATCATACATTGTATAATAGTGGTAAAAACGGAGGCTTGGGGATCATACAGATAAGGTTTTAAATCATAGTTCTGGTATTTACCAACTATAAGATATTGAAAATTGTACTTAACCTTTGAAATCTCAAATTAATTTACCTATAGGTAAAAATTTCATAATATTTGGGTTATTTTAAATATTAAATGGTAAAAATAATATCAAGTATCTAATACATACTGGGATACCAGGACCACGCACGTTGTCAATTACTCTTCTCCTAGTGGGCTAAAATAATACATCTTTCTTCGTGGTATATTAATTGAAGATTAGAGTTCATAAAATCTATCAATTGAGAGTTCACAAGTCCATTAATCTTTGCGCAATATTAATTGTCTTAATTGATCTTTTTAGAAGAGCTGGAGAGGATAACAAGATTATTTCATCTAGTGAGAATTTAGAGTACAATGCTATGCGTTTTTCATTGAAAAATCTTAGTACTTTAAATATTAGATCTTCAAGTAGCTAAGTTAATAAAACACAAGACAAAAAACTTATAGGAAGTTAGAGGGCTTGACCTCTGGCTTGGATAAAAAAGTCACAAACTTTCCTCAGGTCTGTTACAATATGAAAACTGCCCAGACAAAGTCCCAGAGCACTGAACCACTGAGTGGTTATTTCTTATAAAAGACCAGGGGTTGGAAGACAGGAATTAGAGGATGGCTAGGATCCAGGCCAGTTCAGAGCCTTTACAAACAAGAACTTCATCGTCTGGTGACAATTCTGTTCTAGGCATCAATGGTCTGCAATCTCTTTTGAGATCATATGATTAAGTCAAGAACTCAAGTTCTTTATCTTGGTGTACCTCCTAAAAACAATAAACATTGTGACCTAGAAGATTATGAGAATAGGGATAGTAAGTGTTCTAGGTCCACCAGAAATAGTGGGTTCCTATGGACAGGGCACACCAGTACAACTGAGCCTCACTGTGTAGTCTCTACACACCTAAGACAATCGCTGCACTATTTAAAGTGTTTAAACATTTTTTACTCTGAGTTAATCTTCCTAACATAATTGGACACCTGCTTCAGGGGTTTTCTCTTTTTTTATTATATTTTTTCCTTTACACATATTTATTTTAGAATTTGGGTAATTCGGAAAAGTAGAAAAAATGTCTCTAAGATAATGGTTAATGTTCTGGATATTTCTTTCCATTCTGTCCATGTTTTCCTGTTTTGGTTTTTGTTTTGCAAACAGTGCTCTAACTGTTGTTTTGCTTCTGTTTTCACTTAATCATTTTAACTTACTTTAAACATCATTTTCGTGTTAACATAAATTTCTCACAAATGCCATATTAATAGGTGCATAATGGCCCATCAAATGAGTGTACTGTGATTATTTAACAATTTCCCTAGCATTATCCAAGAATGAAAAACTGTTTTAAAAGATAATATCCAATAATGGCAAAGACCTAGTAAAAATGGAGTTATCCAATATACAGATCCCATGGAAAGTGATTTATTAGAAATGTTAGAAACTATCAAGAATCTCAAAAATCTTCATTCCATCGTTCTCAGATTTTTGGAATCCATTTTAGGGACGTAAACGTAAATGGAGAAAAAATTCCAGGCACGATACTATTTAACAGAGTGTTCGTTGATTGCTTCTTAAAAGTTACACCAGCATTGCAAAAGTAATGAAAATAATTTCCTCTACACTGTCCATTTTCTTTCCCCCCTGCCCCTTGAAAGCATTAATGTGGATTGCTCCTTTCTCTTATAAATATTTACAAGTCAAATTTTTTTTACAGCAACTATCTTGGGGCTGTTAGGGTATGAAATGTACATCATAATTATTTTCTGCAAGTAATTTCCAAATAGGAATCAACTTTTAGGAGATTTCTAGAAAAGGAAAGAGAGGGCATTTGACCTGATTCACATCATCCCTGCAAAACCTTCAGTACAGATCCTAGACAACTGATGCTCCTTCAAAGCCTCTACCAGAATTTTATTCCCAGATGGAGTAGGTTAATATATGCCCATACAGTGAATCAAATTTCAATCTTAACACCAAATAGAAGTGTATCCTGGCCTACCCAACCCTTTCTACTCTCTTTGGAAAGTATGCCTACAAAGTAGGGTGCAGCTTAAAATGGAAAAGAGTCCTCCTTTCCATTGCCAGTAGATATATAAAAATTCTATTATAGTGATTAAATTGTCTCACCATCTTAAACTGGAGTTTTCATAGAAAGCAGCATAACCTGTTGGCAAATGACTATCACAGAGAGTAATGGCAAATCCTATACCGAAACACAGCCATTGTTTGAAAACACTAATTGGAAACTCATCCATTGGATCAATTATTTTTTCCTCTAGGAATATTTTTAAAGCTAGGTAGACTACCTCAAAGATGAAGAGGTGTTTTCAAAATTATACTCTTTGATAAATTTACTATAAAGAAGAAAATCATCTATTAATATTTACTCTGTAAATTTTTTCAAAATAAAGTCATTTCCTCCATGCTCTTTGGTGCACAACTCAGATGCCTGAGCTGACCTCACATTTCCTTTTTGGAAAATATTGACTCTAATTGCAAATTCAGCAATTAGAAAAGGAATGAATTTCATATGGACAGAAATAAAAGGCAGGCTCTTCTGTTTGCCATTTGGTTGCTTGTATGTCTAAAAATCTAAAGAACAAAAAACTGATTGCAATACTTTTTGACAGAAATCTCACCTCCAAGTCTCACCAGAATGTTCAGTTTTACATTGTCTACTATTCAATCACAATCCTACACACCATTGAAGCACCAATGGCACTCTCCAATGGTGTTGGAGAGACAGTCTAAAAGGCCCTGCTACTTATGTGTGTTCTGTAGACAAACAACATCAGCAGCATCTGCAACCATGGTAATAAATGCAGATCTTACAACCCACCTCAGACCCACTGACTCAGAATATTCTACAAAGATTCCCCATGTGATTCATCTGTATACCAAAATTTGGAAGCACTCCACAAGACAGGTGGTTCTCCTCCTCAGGTGCGCATTAGGATCACCTGGAGTGCATTATTTTAAAAAAGTGCCTGATTCCCACTCCTTAGACAACATGCATAATTTTGGGAGAGCAATAAGAGTGTAGTTAAAAATAAGAGATCTAAAGTCATAAAAAGCACATTTGAATAGAAGCTCGCTCACAAAAAGTGTTTTTATATATAATTTACATCTATGAAATTCATTTTCCTCAGAGAATTATAGAGATTATAAAAGTAGTAATATGTATGAACATATTTGTAAATTATAAAACCCTAAACCAATGATATTGTTAATGATTGGCATAATATCAAATAAATAGATTTTTTTAAACAGATTAAGCACTCTCCCTCCTAAATAGTGATATTCAAAGTGGGGTCTGTGGGTCACCTGAATTGGAAATAAAAGATGCTTTTTAAAAATGCAAATAGTTCTTCCCTGCCTTGTGCATTGTATCTCAGGAAATAGAATACAGAAGCCTGTATTTTAATAAGCTACCAATGTACTTATTATCTGACTTCAATCCCCTGCCTCATGAGCTACAAGAGGAATTCAAAAAACTAAACTCACAGCTGTGACCACCAGTCCAGGTAGGGCTGACATACTTGTTGTCCCTCCTACTCCAGTGATCTCTTTATTCATATGATAATACTGTACAGCCTCCTTAAACTCACACGCAGTTACTCTTCTGAATTACTCCAGGTAATGGAAATTATTCCAAAGTAAATGGAAAGGACCAATTGGACTGAGATTGAGTTCATTCTGCAGGGACTTTCTGAGTACCCAAGAGCTGAAAAACTCCTTTTTGTGATGTGTTTGGTGATGTACTTGGTGATCCTCCTGGGGAACAGCACCTTGATCATCCTAACTCTCCTGGATTCCCGCCTCCACACGCCCATGTACTTCTTCCTTGGTAATCTATCTTTCCTAGACATTTGTTACACATCCTCCTTTATTCCCTCAGTGCTGATACACTTCCTATCCAAGAAAAAAACCATCTCCTTCACTAGATGTGTTGCTCAGATGTCTATCTCCTACACGATGGGGTCCACAGAGTGTGTGCTCCTAGCAGTCATGGCATATGACCGTTACGTGGCCATCTGCAAGCCTCTGAGATACCCCTTCATCATGAGGAAGGCACTTTGTGTTCAGATGGCAGCTCTCTCCTGGGGATTGGGCTCTCTCAACTCATTGACAGAAACTATTCTTGCAGTACGGTTGCCCTTCTGTGGAAAAAATGTCATTAATCATTTTGTTTGTGAAATATTGGCCTTTGTCAAGCTGGCTTGCACAGATATTTCCTTGAATGAGATTACTATAATGTTAGGCAATGTAATATTTTTATTTTCTCCATTACTGTTGATTTGTATCTCCTACATTTTCATCCTTTCTACTGTACTAAAAATCAATTCAGCAGAAGGAAGAAAAAAGGCCTTTTCCACCTGCTCAGCCCACATAACAGTGGTGACTGTGTTTTATGGAACAATTCTCTTCATGTATATGAAGGCAAAGTCCAAAGACTCTGCCTTTGACAAACTGATCGCCCTGTTCTATGGAGTAGTCACACCCATGCTCAATCCTATCATCTATAGCCTGAGGAATGCGGAGGTGCATGGAGCTATGAGAAAGTTGATGAGTAGACACTGGTTCTGGAGGAAAGGATGAGAAACTTCATCTTTGAATTCATGTACAAAATAAGCTCATATATTGGAGGCAACGGTTTTTAACATAAAGAGAACAAAAGAAATAAATGCATACGTATAATCACAGAATTTAAGAGTTGGAAGGAAATTTCAAGATGATAACCTAACTTTATCTTTTTATGAAAATGACTGTTATAAAAATGTAGGGACAGCTGGTCTAAGAAATGAGAGTAAACTTTTAGAACAAGAAAAAAATGAAATTAAGCTTTTCCAAGAAGATCCAGTGCATATGTCTACTTAACATTTATTTTTCAGTCCCCTTTTAGAGAAAACTGTTAGAATTCATGTTTTTCTGTTTGTTTATTATTGATTTCTTTTTTATACCCAGGGACTTGATCTGGCCCTAACCTAATTTTTCAGGTACATATTTCCCCTTCTTCTTCCCCTCTCCAAGCTTCTCCCACCCCCTTTGCACATGCTGTGCTCCGTTCACTATGTAGTTATGCAATTATATCACGGTCTTTCACACCTAAGAACAATAGTGTATGCCACTTCCTCCCCATCAGCACATTTCTCCTTCTACGATGACATACTACTAATCTCATTGAAGACAATTCAAGTGTTATATCTTATGCAAATCATTCCAAATTTACCCAGAGTTAATTCTTCCCTCCTCCATACTGCCTTGAACTTTACCTCCATTATAGCAATTTACCTTTGATACTATAATCATTTGTTAGCTTCTGAAATCTCCCAATGGCAGAACTCACTGTTCTCTGCCTGAAGTAATGTTAAATTAATTAAAAACAGTAGGCAGTAATTATCTGTTGAATTAATTAATTACTTAAAATTTTAAAAGGATAGTAAAATATAGTCCAAGTACTTGATATAAGAAAGAGAGACAAGAGAACTTGAATTTATGTATTATTTCATACACCAAATGACAAACCTAAAAGCTTTTGTAAAATAACAGCTACTTTTAAATGTATGGAAAAATAAGGGCAGATTAAAGATTGAATAAAATATACTGAAGAGGTCATTGGAGCTGGATAAGACAAAAATCATATCACTATATTTTATTCTCTAATAAGCAATTGCTGAGAAAAATATATCAATTGTATAAATCCTTCTTAAAGAAGACTGACAATTTCACTCTTTCAGAAGCAATAGTCTCATTTTTAATATTTTCCTTTAAAAAAATCCCCTTGAAATTGCTAGTGTGTAATTCTATATAGTTGCATTTTTTTGCATAATATCATATCATATACATTTGTATGATATATAGTTGAGTGGCCTGATACATTGTCATAGCCTGAATTGGACCAGGAGATCACTTATGCAGAAGGGCCACACAGCAAAGATTTTAATAAGCCAGTAGCACTCAGGAGGGCACCCTTGCTTGTTCTCACCAGCGTGATGTTTTGGAGCCTGATCAGAGTAGTGACACGTCAATGTGGAAGGGAGGCCCAGTTCATGTTGTCAGAAGACAAGCAGAATGAAGAGGACGTCCACACAGGGAATGGCTCAGCTCAGGTTGTCAGAGCCCGAGCAGGATGAAAGGGGCATACACACAAGAGAGGGGTGTGGATGCCAGCACCTGGTTGAGGATTACGTGCAAAGCAAGGCACCTGGCAGAACATATTAGAACACAAGCAGGGTAAGGAAAATGTCGGGCTGCTATGGAAAGGAGTGGGGCAGGTAGCTGGGCGTGATTTGTCAAAGCCTGAATAGGTTAGGAAGACATCCACAGTGGAGTGATTCAGATCGTGGCCGTCTAAGCCTGAGAGGGGTGTCGAGTGAGTCCCTGAAGAAGGACCTGAATGGAGTGAGAAGGGCACACCTGAGGAGGGGAAGATTGTCAAGTGTGTCAGCACCTGATCAGGCTGAAGCTGGCATCCTGGAAGTGGGACGGCCTTGACTGAAGTGTCAGATCTCAAGTAACTTAAAGGGATGTTAGTGTGGGGACAGCGGGGTGATAGGGGGTAATGTGAAGTAAAGGAAATGGGAGATCCATTACATACAGGGGATAAAACCAATAATAAGGAAACACCTTAGATATGAGAGCCAGGTTTCTCACTGTCAGAGAAGGAGCTACAAATATGGAAAGGGGGAAACGTATATTTCCATCCATTCTTTCTTTAAATATTATTCTGCCAATGCTTTCTCCTTTTCAGACTCCAATTACAAGTATATCAGACCACTTAAAGTTGTCTCACAGCAATTAATGGTCTGTTCATTTTTTACTTTTTCTCTCTGTGTTTCATTTTGAAGAGTTACTATTGCTCTGATTTCAAGATCACCAATCTTTCCTTCTGCAGTGTCCAATTATTTTAATTCCATCCAAAGTACAGTGGATATATTCATTTAGATGTATTCTTTATTTCTAGACCTTAGATTTTGTCTTTTTGAAATATTTTGTATCACTCTAAATTTAATCTTCTATATCTCAGATGACATGGTTGAATTTTTCTCTGCCTTCTTAACTCTATGGAATATAGTGACAATAATTTTTAACAACTTGTCTAGTAATTCTATCAGTATTATTTCTATGTCTCTTTTTTTAATCTACTTTCTTTTTTTTCAGGTTTATTGAAGAATGATTAACAAATAAAAATTGTACATATTCAAGTTGTACGTGATGTTTTTAAGGTATAAGATGCGTTAATTTTATTCCCAGCCTTGTATGAGCTCTGAATATGATTCCTTTAATCCACTTGGGTGATTCTTTCCCAGACCCAGTTAGATTCCTCACACAGCTGCACTGATCAGGACTCAGTTGAAGACTCAGGGGCATCCTCTTAGATCGCCAGAGCTCTTTTCTCTAGCTTCCTCCTCTCTGGTATTTTGTTCTTGAAAACTAGCTTCCTTGCTCTCCCTGGCTTCTCAAATCCATCCTCTAAACTCAGGGAGACTCCACATGTGTTCCCTCTCCCTATCTTATTACCTGGAAACTCACTCAAGGAAGTAAGCGGGGAAAATTATAGGGCTCATTTCATTCGTTTCTCATCTCTCAGGGATCACTGTCCCATGTTGCTTGATGTCCAATACCTTAAAATTAGTTTTTCATGTATGTGTTCTGTTTTATTTTTATTGTTTCAGTTAGAAAGGCAAATCTGATCCGTGTTATTCCATCTTGGTCAGAAGCAAAAATGAAAATCCTCCCTACCTATCTGTTTTCCAGAAAAGCAATTTTTTTAGTATATTCTAGTGTGGGTGGCTGTGGAGTAAAGCTGGAAGAGAGAGAGAGAAAGAGAGACAGAGAGAGAGAGATCTTGGGGTACCTTATGTTCTATCCCTAAGTACTGCCAGGGTGATAGGCCTAGCCTTGTAAAACACTAATAAATGTTGCTCAATATATTTGAAATAACAGGTAAATTCAAATAACTGACGCTAGAGTCTAGCTAGAAAAAAGATCAAAAACGGACTGTATCAAAATGATAAGCCCATCACCCAAGCTGATTGACAAGTCTTCTAGAATTAGCAAACAAGAACAGAAAACAATTATTATAATTAAAATAATTATTGTAAACAAATAAATTATTCCTATTTCAGAGAAGAGGAAATTAGACTGGA
This sequence comes from Ceratotherium simum simum, assembly GCF_057802395.1. Lineage (NCBI taxonomy): Eukaryota > Metazoa > Chordata > Mammalia > Perissodactyla > Rhinocerotidae > Ceratotherium > Ceratotherium simum. The sequence continues at coordinate 29,882,536 of NC_141928.1, read as the reverse complement.
ATTTAAGAAATTGCCTAAGATCACTAAGCTTGTACAGAAAATCCAAATTAGAATTCCTTACTCCAGATCCCAAGTGTACTCTTCTTTCCCTTAATACCACAGCTCAGACCAATTATAGGGAAACATAGCCAACCATTCTATAGACATTTGTCCTAAACTCCTCCCTAGACAACATCATCCACACCTAGGGCTCAATTTCCTTCTCTGTGCAAAAGATTTCCCAGTGTATAGCTTTAGTCCTGATTTCTCTCCTGGACTTCACTAGTCTGTCTTCAACTGGAAGTCTGACCAAGAATGCATAGCCACCAGTCAATCAACTTACATCCTTATCTATGTGAAGTCATCATCCTAAGCTTCTCCTCTCATCCAATCAACGGCTGCATTGTAAGTTCTTTACTTATGCCAATGGAATCATCTTTGATGACTCTCTGCCCATATTTGAGAGATCCTCAAATCCAATCCTACAACCCTGTAATTCCCATATTCATCCTATCTTCTTCATCCCATTGCTCTCTAAGTCTTCATTGCCTCTATGGGCACTGTTGCAATGGACCTCTAAGTCATCTCTCCCATTCTCAATCAATCCTGCATTCTGTCATAAGACCAGTCTTTCTAACCTAAGAGCTTGACCTGATCACGTCAAAGGAGTGTGAGAAAATCTTCACTGACTGTCCATTTTCTACAGAATAAAGCTCAGTAATACATGATTCTTGACAATAGCTTGGCACCCTCAAACCATTTCACCTTCATCTGTTAAATGAATGCTAATCAATAGGCCTAAAAGGATCTCTCCCTTCTCCTGCTTTTGATAAAAATTAGTAGCAATTGGTTGCTGGGTTTGAATTTATTTTCTCATTTGATTGTCACAACAACCTCCTGATGTAGACATTTCTGTATCCATCTTCCAAATGAAGTAACCAAAGCACAGAGAGGTCAAATTCAGTTTTTTCAAGCTCACACAGCTAAGAAATGGAAGAGTAGAAATTCAATCCTGAGTTCTTTGGTTGTAAAGCCCATGATTTTCCACAATACCACATCACCACTCCTGTTGCAGCAATAACTAAATTGACCAGTATTGACATTGTAAATTTTTCCACAATTTGTTTCCTTCAAATTTCCACAAATTTCTCTTTTTTCAAGAGGAGTATATAGCACTTCAGGTAGAATAATATGTTTTGTGATTTTAATTGAGAACCCGGCTGTTATATATTTTATTTTATTGTGCTAATGAGGGTTCAGTGGAAAAGATAATGAACAGGATTTTTTTAATTAATATCCATTACCATCTGAACATTGCTCCTCACTTTGTTCACAAACTTTTTTATTTGTCATGATATGTCTGTATTACTTCTTTAATATAGGGGCATTCTATGTCTTGACTTTAAAAAGTTATTTATTATTTCTTATATGGAATATACCATTAACCTTGACTTCCAACGTCTCCTTTTCATTGTATTTAAAAAATAATAAGTAATTCTAGCCCCATCCTGTTATTAATTTATTAAAATGACCAATTATAAAATATAAAAAAGACTAGTCATAGGCCACAAAAGAATGAGAGATCCGTGGTGATCTAGTGTGTGTGCTACTGCAGTTGACTCAAATCAGGCAGAGCAAACCACAACGCTAATGCCTATGATCCTATCAAAAGCCTTAAGAGGTCTTCACAAGGTGAAGGCACCATCATAAGCTTTTACATATTTGTTTTAGTCAGTTGCAGAAAAGTACCCACTTGGAGATAATAAACCCAAGGTCAGATAACAGAAAATTTTAAGAGGAATATAAACTTGACTTAGGAAGGCTCTGTATAGAAAAACAGGCTTGTGAGTCTTGAATACTTTCTACCTTCTCATCCATAGATCAGATTCACCCTGCCCTTATGCAGGCAGTGAAGGTGAAATCTCTGAATGAGGGTAGAATAGTGAATATGACTGGTTGGAATTAATAATTGCCTTAAATCTAATCACTGTTAGCTGTTACTTATGTACACTCTCCTTCTTTCTATCACCTCCATTCTTTCACCCTTTTATTACTCTCGCAATGGGCATAGATCATTGCTTACAAGGATTATCATTGGATAATGATTGGTCAATCCATTGACCCCAAACTGTCTTGATGTTGTCATCCTTTGGACAGACTAGATAAATCTTTAGTATGATTTTCTCACATGCCCTAAAGTTAATCGCAGTACATCTTCTGTCTATTTCTTCTACACCAATGGGCAACCCTCAACCGGGGTCCAAGCCATCACAACAATTCTATTGACTCTGGGGACAACTCTATGATAAAGTGCAAATAAGTTTTACACATTTACCTCACATTTAGTTGTCTGGTCCAGAGGGGATATACAAACACTATGAAAGTTGCTGAATATCTTTCCATTTCTTTGTGTCTTCTTCAATTTCTTTCAGAAATGTTTTATAGTTTTCGGTGTACAAAGAACTTGAAAACACCAATTTGCAAAGGTACATGCACCCCTGTGTTCATTGCAGCCTTATTCACGATAGCCAAGACTTGGAAGCAACCTAAGTGCCCATCAAGGGACGAATGGATAAAGAAGCTGTGGTATATATACACAATGGAATACTACTCAGCCATAAGAAACGACGAAATCCAGCCATTTGTGACAACATGGATGGACATTGAGGGTATAATGCAAAGTGAAATAAGTCAGAGGGAGAAGGTCAAATACCGTATGATTTCCTTCATTAAGTAGTAGATAATAACAACAATAAACAAACACATAGGGACAGAGATTGGATTGGTGGTTACCAGAGGGGAAGGGGGGAGGGAGGAGGGTGAAAGGGGTAATTCGGTACATGTGTGTGGTGATGGGTTGTAATTAGTATTTTGGTGGTGAACATGATGTAGTCCATGCAGAAATAGAAGTACAATGATGTACACCTGAAATTTTTACAATGTTATAAACCAATGTTACTGCAATAAACAAAAAATTAAAAAAAAAAAAAAAGTTGCTGAGTATACATTTTTTAATTCCTTGTATATTGTGATTTGTATAATAAGGTATATTCATATATTTCAATATTTTATACCGATTTAGTGCATTTGGGGTATTATAAATTCTCTAATGTAGATACCGTGTCTTTTCTTTATGAGTGCTAACAGGTTTACTTATACCTTTGGATTTAAGGAACCAGGTGTTAGGGAAATGCACAATACAAAAGGGTAACAGTAGTTTCACTGAAACACCCTATAGCAAATGCTTATCAATTTTCACAATATACCTGCTAGAATTTTGATTGGAATTGCCTTGAACCTACATGTCAATTTAGAGAGATATGACATCTCTATATTATTGAATCTTCTAATCTATTAGGAAGATACAGCCTTCTATTTATTTAGGGCTTCTTTAATTTCTCTCAATAATGTTGTATTGGTTTTTCCTGTATAAATGTCTTGAACATATTAGATTTTATCATATATTTTTATGTTGTTGGTGCTACTATAAATTGTTTGTGTTTTACATTCCATTTTCTACTTTTTTGTTATTGATATTAATGATTTTTCTAAGCTAAATTTGTAGCCAGCAATCTTGCTAAATTCACTTATTAATTCTAATAGTTTGTAGACCATTTGGATTTTCTATGTATACAATGTCATTTGTAAATAATGACAAATTTTTTCTTTCTCTTTTATATCATTTGTCATTACTTACACTGATTATGAATTCCAGTATAATATTGAATGTAAGTGATGACAGCATGCATTCTTGTCATCTTTTACTTTATTATAAATACTGATATATATGAGTTTTTATCCAACATTTTACTTTTTGTTTTCTATTCCTAAATGTTGTTATCATTTGTCTCTCCTTTCTTTCTTTCCTGGGAGCAATTTGTCACTTTTGCTTCATTTATTTTTTTTTTTCACTTCTTTGAGGCAATGCTAACCTTAGAGGTAAAAATATATATCCCTGACTATAAGGTTATAATAATATATATACACTTTTATTACTTCCTAGAAAATGCTAAACCTTTAACTCCACTTAACTTCTCCCAGTTTTGGTGTTATTGATATTATAATTTTTAATTCTACATATAACTTAGAAGCTGAAAACATTATGATTGCTGTTTTTTACAACTGATAATCATTTATATTGACCCATATATTCATCCATCCACATGCTTATTGTTCCTACTATTTGTTTCTATCTGAGCTCATTGTCTTTCCACCTGAGTAGTTATCCCTTTAGAATTTCTTTCAAGGCAATTCTGCTAGAGACGAATGGTGTGTGTGTGTGTGTGCGCGCATGCACACGGAGGAGGATTTGGAAGAAGGGGTCTGGAAATGTTTTCACTTTTGAAGGATATTTTCACTGAGTATATAATTATTGGTTGGTAATTATTTTCTTTCAACACTTTAGAAATGCTGTTCTTTATATTCTAGTATACGTTGTTTTTGTTAAGAAGTTACCTCTAAGTTTCCTTGCTGCTTCCTTGATGAAATGTCTTTGTATTTTCCTTTGACTGCTTTTTATATTTACCTTTATTGTTGGTTTCTGAATTTTACAATAAGGTTCTTAAATGTGGCTTTCTTTTCACTTACCTTCCTTGATATTGTAGATCTCCTTGAGTTTGCAGCATGATGTTTTTCATAAGTTTGAGAAAATCATCCAGTATTAGCCATTTGCTCTTCTACTTCATTTCCTTTCTCCTCTCTCTCTGAGTGTTCAGTTGTACAGTTTAGATTTTTCCAACATGTCCCATATAGCTCTTACAGTCTTTTCTGTATTTTCCTTCCTTTTTCTCCTCCATATGCTAGTTTGGATACTTCCTACTGATCTATATTTCAGTTTGCTAAGCCTTTCTTCAACATTGTCGAATCTGTGGTTAAATTTACCTATTTAGTTCCTAATTCCAGTTATATTTTTCAGCTCCATAGTTTCTGCTTGATTTTTTTAAAACACAATTTCCAATTCTCCAGTGAACTCCTCGTCTTGTTATGTATGTTGAGGGACATGTTAACATCAGTTATTTTAAAATCTGTGTGTGATAACTCCTGTATTTGGATCACCTGAGGGTCTTCCAATTGTATATTTTTATCTCTTGATCATGTATCTTAGTATGCCTGGTACTGTTTTTATTAAATGTCAGATATTGTATATGAAAAAATGCAGAATCTCTGGATGATGTATTATTTATACAAAGAGAATTCACTTTATCCTCTGATAGAAACCTGGAGTAGGGGAGATTGCCTTATATCAAAGAGGGATTGAGATAATTTAGAGTTGGAATTTTAGCCAACTTTAGCCAGTTTAGCCAAAATCTGGTTCATCTCCTTTTTTAGATTTACATGCCTAAAGTCTGAAGCAAGATCCTGGAGTTTATATGAGGGAGCTTTCTCCTTCATGGGTTGCTGAAACCTCACCTAATGTGTTTCATCCCTTTTAGCTCAATTTCTAGGCCTCTTACTCTGAGCAGCTTAAGAATCAGCAAATGCCTCATGTGGAGAACCAATGACAACTGTTGGGATCACTTTTCTGCAGCTCCCTTCAACTCAGAACATTGGCCTCCCTTCAGTTCAGAATGGGATGTCTTCACAGGCCCAAAGTCCAAGTATTTTCTTCCCTAACCTGTTAGATTGCCAAAATCTATTCTCACTTTTCTGCCTCTTAGCAGCATCCCTCTGCCCAGTTTCTAGCCTGTCAACAGGCAAGAATGAAGAATCAGCAAATGACCCAAGAGGAAAAAAAGAGGAGCACAGAATGTATGGCTCGCTTAAATGAGCTTCCTTTCTCATAAGAATCTTATCCTCATATACTGACTTCCTCAGAAGCAATCTAATTCATTTTTTAAAAATTTATACTATCTAGCTTTTTTAGTTTTCTTAGTGGGACAATTAGCTCCTCCACTTAGATGTTCAATACTGTTAACTTTATTTTACATTTTTTATCTGTCTGCCTGACTAGAGTGTAAGCCCTATGAGGGCAAGAATGTTTGCCTATGTTCACCAATGTATCATGTGTGCCTGGAAGAGTGATAAGAAAACATTAGAAACCAGAAAATATATTTGAATTGAATCAAATATCTTTTGGGGACCCAATACATGATCTATTGTGAAAGGAAGATCACTTCGAGCTTAATGCTCTGCAAACCTACTACTTTCGAGTACAGTTTCCCCCCTTTGCTACCCTATTCTGCTTAAGATAGACATTCCAGATTAGGAAGAAATTTTTACCCCTGGGTATAGTTGTTGCAGACCTCATCAATATTTACTATTACAGTGGCGTATTCAGGAACTGAGAAAAAAATAAGGTAAAATGGGAGAGTTTTATTTGATAAATTTATTGTTGGCTAAAATGGCTATGGACTATTTAAAAGTAGATTTTGTGTGCCTTAAAAATTAAGATTCCCTTTGTAAAACAAAGAAGAAGATTGCAGAAAACATAAAATGTTTATAGCTCCAAAATATTAGAGCAAATGTAAAGTCCATTTTCTTAGTACCAGGTATCAATGAGCTCCCAGGAATCCTATAAAACATATTTCTAATTATTTTAGTGAGACAAAATGGAGAAAAGAAAAATAAGTAAAAAACACCTGGTCACTATCTGATGTCTAGTGAACATAAAGCAAATTTCAAAGTGAATTGTGAAAAACATCATTATAATAGAGTATCTGGGTAGATCTGATCAGGCCAATAGATCTGCAATGTGAGCAATTCTGAGATAGAATTGTTACTGAACCAATGTGGGGTCGCTTCTTGGTGAGCTGAAATCAAAGGTCTCAAAGGAGACCACAGGGAATCACTTCCAAATCTGTGGCTCCCTAAGCAAGGCAAAGCAGGTGCCTTTTATTTCAGTTGGAGAGTGAACAGTCAAAAGAGAAGTTTTGTCATCACCTGTAGAGGTGGGTATAAGCTTGTCCAGGAATACTTTGAAAACATGCTTTCACATACCTTGCATGTTATGCTAATAAGGCTCAAGCCTCTGCTGGGGCACAGATCTTAATACTAAAATGAAGCAAAGGTAACTTTTGGGCACTTCTCAGCTGTCTGTGCAAACACTGCTCTTGCGGTGGGGTTTGGACTGATTCAGGGCGGTTGGTAATTGCATCTCTTAACATAACTAAAAAAAAACTTTGAGAAACAGTTAAGCATATTTGAAGCCTCTTTGAGATACTTGGGCAGTTAGTTGGCGACAGAATTACACGCCTAAGACCTCAGTAGACAGCTTCACATATTTTAGCACAGACCACAGTCAATTGTCCTGAAGATTTTATGTCCCAAGCTACTTTCTGCCTGGGGTCCAGTTAATGGGCCCTCACATATCATACAGCTTGTTTAAAAACTTATGGTGATAAAAACGTACCTGAGGATAAAACTCTTTATTTCCAGAGAAGATGAGAAACTGCTCTGGTCTACACTAATTGAATCAGTGTTATTAATAATAGGCTGACATCCCTTCTAACTGGATCCAAATATTCAAAAGTGAGCACACCTGTGATCTTCAATAAGTATAGATCTATTATTTTATTAAATTCTACCAAAATCTACCAAAATTTAACAGCAGCTAAATGCTTGACAAATTTTATGTTTCAGACCAATATTTTCCATGGGTATCAGGCAGGCAGTAGACACAAATCTACACCTATCCAGAGTAATGCTGTTTATGACTCAAGGAAAAATTCAGCAAGAAAAACTATTAGTTTACTTGTAACTTTACTTGATCTTTCCTCAGCATCCATTCTGTATGCAGGGCATAGTTTCTGCAGAGCTTCAGGGTAACCTAAAGAAGGCAGTTAATAGCCCATTCATAGAAACTTGAGGAACTTATTATCCTTCAGAACTCAAAATATTTCATGGATGTGGTAACTCAAGATCATATTAAATAAGTACGTTTTGTCCCAGGTTTATATAGATTCCGGAAACTCATTTCCCCAGTCTAGAGGAGAGTGGAAGGTGTGGTTTTAATGTCAGTCTTTTCAGAGTCATGGCAGACACATCTTGACTTTTTCAATCTACCTCAGAATTTGTGGAATCACAAATGACATCTCATTTTTGAAGATTCCAAGTTATTTAGCTTTTAAATAATAGGCAAGTCTATCGTGGCCTTAAAAGGCCATTAGCAAGAAGAATATCAAAGACGTCTTATAGAGAAATGTCTTTAAGCAATGCGATCGCAAATAAATAGAACAAAAGAAAATCTGTGTGCAAATGTACTACCATTGGGCAATTTTACCTTAAGAGAATTGATGAATCCTAGCAATGCTGGTGAATAGGGAAGTATTTGAAATTGTTCCTATTTGCCTGTCAATATTACTCCATTATATTTTAATATTTAATTTTAAAGATGAGTAATAAGCCAAGGTTTAAAAGCTAAAAATAGATTTCCATTATATACTCCTCATCTCAGAAGAGGCAGAGCCTATAACAGTGATCTTCTGATAAAAAAGCTAACATGTTCCAGTGGGAAAACACAGAGTTGCTTTTTTTTGGACCCTCACTTTTTTGCTTGTTATTTTATGATCACATATCATTTTAGATGAGTTGGTTGCCAATCCCTCCATAATAAAGGAGAAAAGGACAAACAATTTTGTTATAAACATATAATAAGGTTTATTATCCTAACAAGGAAATACCAGAAATAATAACCATTCTAGTAAATTATTGCCTGAAAGAAAGTCCACAGATCCACATAAAGTTATTATTATGAGTGGGCATTACACAATTTTTCAGTGACAGTTTAAAATCTGATTTGTAGCATGATTTTAAAGGGAGCAGCTCCAAACTCAATGAAAGACCCACTCACTTAATTTGAAGAGTCCCTGGGAGTATCTCCCATGTGCTGAATATTGTGTGTTCACTCTGTTCCCCTCAGGACACTGCCGTCACAATGTTATGATCTGCTGTTCCTATCTCTTCCCTGGAATCTGATGCTCCTGCCGCCTCTAATAGTCCCTGCTGTTTAGGGTGACCACATGTTAGATCATCCAAACTAGGACACTTGTGACGATGAAAGGGAGAACTCTCACTAATTACACCAGGGCAACAGGTGTTAACTAGACTAGTTTTGAGCAAATAGATATATTGTTACAATTCCAAAGTTGTTTCCATTATAGCCACAATGGTCCAAAGCCACAAGATATTTTACAAAAAAGTAGGCATCATACTTTGTTACTAGCACCCCAAAACAGTACTGTTAGTGCCCTGGCTGACAGCAACTACTTAAGCTTTGTCTTACACCAGATCACTTCCAAGGACCAGACCTAAATTCAGGAAGTGAAGATGGGGAAAACAATCTCTGCCCTGGGACTCAGAGTGATAATAATTTTAAGATATAACTCTAATCAGAGGCACAATGAACCCTATTAACAGAACAGGAGACGGGGCGCTGAGGAGAGAGTTGGACGATAAGGAATTTTCATGAAAACTTATGGTGGAGGTTAGGAACAGTGAGATCTGATGTCTAATTAGGGGTTTCTTTTGTTCCTTTTCTGCATTGCTATTCCCCTATATGTATCTTCCTTAAAACTTTAGTTAGTAAATAGAAGCCCAGAGCTAGCTGTAGTTCAGGGAATGAAGGGAAGGTAAATCCATGGATGGGATGAAACAAACTGGAAAAAGAACTGCTCAATATTGATGACACTGAAGAACAGGCAGAAACGACCAGCAATGAAGCCTAAATAGTGGTCCAGAACAGGAGATGATCAGGAGTAATCTAGAACCAAGAGTCTCTAAAGACTCCCATTCAGTCACCCTTCAGGTATTCTATCTCCCTCTGCATGGCACACTGTTCTCTCCTAAGAAAGTCAACTAAAGGTTAAAAATTGCTGGTCTCTCTATTTCCTAAGTATTTCCCAAAGAAGGGCCAATCTGCAATATAGTGGTTCCACTTTCTGGGAAGGTGTAGAATAACCAGTAGTGAATCCAACAAGGTCACAAAACTGTGAATCAGTGAAACAACTTTGATGCCATTTTTTTTAAATCTTATTATGGATAAACTGAGTTCTAGCCAGCTTCTCATTGACCATTACAATGAAGGAAAGTAATGCAAAGGAAAAACACAAAAAATAATATATATGACCTTTCAAGAAAAGAAATTCCCAAGAACTTCATCTTGGAAATAAATATATTTGATATAAAAGTAGGCTGTGAACCTGGATACAAAAACCTCTACTGTGGTTTGTCAATCAAATCTTTCATGACCTCCTTGGGTATCCTGACAGCTTCTGGTTTGAGACAAATTTTGTCTCAGTTTATCCAAGTCTAACAGCTTTATATTATATTGGAGAAACTACGTCTTAAAACATTTTATCCCTCATACAGTTTGAGAAAGTACACCATTCCAAGAGGAAATCAGAAATCAGTTAGGTCTTTTTTGTTGTTGTTGTCATTTTAAGTTAGATAAGGAACTTGGAAGGATTAACTTGTGGTTCAATAAATCTTGGGAACATTCACAGAAAATAATTACTAACAGAGCTAAAAGATTGATACAAGGAGACAGAGATAGAAGCAGAACGGCAGTGAAATAAAGGAGCCATTCAACTTCCCTTTGTGGTGTGGTGTTCTATATAACCCTCCCTGCTGCCTCACTTCCTTAACTATAAGGAGGAAAATGCATATCTACCTTACAGTTAAAAGTAAACATAAGATTAAAAAAAAATTCAAGGCTAAAATAGAAAATCAAGAATATTTTAAGATCTAAATAAAAATTAACAAATAATGTGGGATTTTAATTAGCATTAAAAAGGTAATCAAACAGATATAAAAGAATAAAACCAAGTAAACTAATATCTTAAAGTTCTCTAAAATTCTGAAAGAAACATAAGCTAAACTACATAAAATTTGAAATAAAATATTCTGAAGCTAATATGATAGCAAGTAAAGAAAAAAGATGTAATATTAAAATAAATGTAAAAATCTAACATGAAAATTTGAAGTGTAAAATTCAGATCAAGAAGAAATAAAATGATAAAGGTAAGTTTTTTAAAGGGTAAAGTTTACCATAATGGAGAAAAGAAATATAAATCCCAGATAAAAATCAAACGTAAAAACCATCTAAAAGGTAGATCCAGGATTCCCTAATAACAGATTCCTCTTGGAGCAGCAACAGACTTCATGGATTGAAAGCCAATGGGACACAGGAAAAAATACAGCTCTACCTTTATCAATGGTTTTTGACTCAGAAGTTGTTCACATTTAATTTTCAAACAGCTTTAAAAAACAATTATTTGGTTCCAAGTCCAAAGCAGTTAGATCCCACATATCAGAAGGTCTTCGGAAAGAAGACTGCCCAAGTAGATATGTTGAAAGTAGAAAAGAATAATGATTTAACACCTCATAGTTAGAGATGAACACGAAGTTATAAAAGCAATACAATTCTAGAACCAGAAAGTTTAATAGTATGCAGCTAGCAAGACAGAGGACAATTAGCATTACATATTTGAATAGACTCCAAGTCAACTAAATTATTTTAGTAATTACAGTATTGGAAATTCATAATTTAAATTAAGTTTTAAAAATCTGAAACCAGGTTTCATTCTATCTTGTAAAGGAAGTAAAGAAGTATGAAATTACCTTTGGAAATAATTTTATCAAAACAATTTTTTAAGGTTTTAATACTAGTGTAACTTTTCCTGTCTGGAAATCTCTCTCCCTATTACACTATCCCTCTAGTTGCCCTCACAATCAAGCTCTTCAACAATGACAACAACAAACTACAATCATTGATTCCTAAAACACTGAAATTTTTTTATTTACTTTCACTAGGCACTGTACCAAAAAAGAATATTTTAGAGCTTGAGAGCTTTGAGGAACGAATTTTGATATAGCGGCAAGAACCTATCTCTTTGACGTTTTGGTTTCCCTAATTAATTTTACATTATGACTATAAAAATTTCCTATCCCTTTCTCATTTACTTGTTGAAAACTTTTCTTCTCAGTAGGGTGTTTTACTGCTTCCTTCATATCCTTGTTCCTGAGACTATAGTTTAAAGTATTCATCATAGGAGTAACAACCCCATAGAACATGGATGTAAGTTTGTCAATAGCATCCATGCCATCTGAATTAAGTGTTTCTTTAGACCTGGGCTTCATGTACATAAAGAGAATGGTTCCACAGAATATTATCACCACGGTCAGGTGGGCAGAAGAGGAGAAAACAGCAGCGGTGTCAGTATCAACAATGTCATGGTCACAAGCATTATGAACTAATTTCCTGAGATTTCAGCACAGGGCAATTTCAAGACAGCCAGAATTTCACAGGAGAAATGATTGATGACGTTATTCCAGCAGAAGGTCAATTATACCACAAATGCAGTTTGTACTGTAGAGTTGACAACTCCTGCAAACCAGGACCCAGCTGCCACGGGCACATAGGAATTCTTACTCATGATGACAGAATATCTCAGAGGGCTACAGATAGCCACATACCAGTCAAAGGCCATCATGTGCAGGAGCACACACACTGTTGTCCCCATGGCCAAGCAGAGGAACACCCACACTGCACAGCCAGAGAAGGAGATGGTCTTTCTTTCCGAGAGAAAGCTCACCAGCGTGGAGGGAATGGAGGTGGTGGTGTAGCAGATGTCCAAGAAGGAGAGGTTCCCCAGGAAGAAGTACATCGGGGTGTGAAGGTGGGAGTCCAAGATGCTGATTAAAATAAGGGTGCCATTGCCCAGAAGGATGACCACATACATTATTAATACGAGCACAGAAAAGAGCAGCTCAAGCCTTGGGTAACCAGAAAGCCCCTTCAGAAAAAATTCCACCAGAATGGTTTGGTTTTCCTGTTCCATTCTACTGTTTCTCTTTCAGCTGTAAGAGTACATTAAAACAAAGTATGTATTCTACTATGATTACTTTAAACTGTGTACCAATGCACAAGTACCACACACTCCCAGAGGGGAAAAAAAATAAAAAAAGAAAAGATCAAACGAAAAAGAGAAGAAATAAAGAAAAGTGGACTGAAGAGAGGGAAGATATGAATGGAGAGAGGGAAGGGAAGAGGAAATTAACATGTTTCAAGCTACATGCAACATGCCACATAATTCATTTAATCTCATCACTGTTCTAGGAGAGAGGTATTTTTATCCACATTTTACAGATAAATAAATCAAAGCAGAAATCTTAAGGCAAGTTGACTAACGGTACATATACAGCAGAGCTAATATTCAAACCTAAGTCTTCTTTGCTGAAGCCTGAGCTTTTTGTCATACTTGTCATCACATATGTTAACTAGAGGTTATAATAAAAATGGGTATTGTATTATGTGTAACTGAACAGTAAACCATTTTTGTTGGCTACAGATCGCCACACAACAGATAATGATCTTGTCACTCCTTGAAATTATACTGTTATGTTTATTATCGGTCTTGTGCAGTAGCATGTCAACTTTATACAGGCAAGTACTTTTTCTTGTTTACTGCCACAGTCCCAATATCTACAATAGAGAGGACGCAGAGATAGAGGTTCAAAAATATTTGTTGAGTAAATGAGTAAAATCAATGACAAAATAATGACTAACATTTCTTACTCTGTGCCAATCCTTTACTAATATGTGCATTACCTAATTTAATCTGACGAGCAACCCTATTAGGCAATTGCTGTTATTATTAGCATCATCTCCCTCATCATATAGAGGAGGAAACTAAGGCACAGAAAAGTTAAGTAATGTGCTTAAGGCCAAGGTCACATAGCTAAATAAGTGGTAGAGCCAGGACTTAAACCCAAGCCATATGGCTGCAGAGTACAAGCTCTTAATTGTTCGCTTGGCAGAGAACTTGGCTCACAGGCTACAATACCTTGTCATCTAATTGACAGTACCAACATGTCAAAAGAAATATCAGACCAAAAAAGGTGATTGGTCAGAAAAAAGCAAGATTTCAACATGACGATTTGAGAGCAGTTGATTTTGATACTTTATATTTTGCTAGGAAATTATTCATAGAATGACAACAAATGTGTTGTCATGGAGTTGCATTTAATCCTTACAAGTCTGTGGTCTCCCTTATATGAGAAGTTCTAGGTCCTTTTTCATTACTATTCTCAATGGATTTTTTTTTCTTTATTGGTGTCACAAGAGGTTTTCTTATATCATAGGTCTTCTCCAAAAAAAAAGCTTTTGGACAGATTATCCTTTGCACGCTTTTTATAGTTGCTTTTATGAGAGTATTCAGTCCATTCATTTTAAAACATAATTATTAATGTACTTCATTTTTTACTTTCCGTATATTTTATTTTTATTACTTACTTATTTTGCATTTCTGCATTCTCTTTTTTCCCACTTCCTTATCTTTACTGGTTAAGTTGTCATTCACTATTTGTTTTCATTAAGTTGAGCATTTTACTCAGTTTTTCCATTCCAAAAGTGGTTACCTTCTCTTTCTCTACTCTATAATTTGACTTACAGGACCCAACCCTTTGCTCATAAAGATTAACTATTTTTTCTCTAGAGAGAAACTGTCTAATCTCTAGAGATTACTGTCTCTAGACACTAGAGACAGTCTAGTGTCTAGACTGTCTAATCTAGAGAACTGTCTAATCTCCTAAATTATCCCTCAAACACTAGTTTTTGTTTTTCTTTCACTTAACTATGTTAACATAAGTATTTTTGTATTAATACAAATTCTTCAAAAATATTATTAATAGTTGTAAGATAGTGCATTGTGATGTACTACAATGATTTCATAATTCTTCATCATCAAAATAGACATGTATGAAAAACTACTTCAAAAGCATGCAATGATGCCAAAAATTATCTAGAACTTCAAGTCCTGTGGGAAATAAATAGAAATTTATTAGGTAGTATCCATAGTCTTAAATTTTTTTCATTTCCTTTACCCAAACAGATTATGGGACCCTATCTTATAAAAGTAAACAAAAATGCAAGAAACATTTCAAACACGAAGGTATTCAATACATACTCTTTTGAAGGATGAAATATTTGGAATCTATCAATTGCTTCCTAAAGGAGTTACTCTAGAATTGTAAGACAAATACAAGTAATGGCCTCTACTCAATTAATTATCTCTTTCTTTAAAGCACCAAAAGAGGTGGGTGACTTCCCATAGGAATGTTTGCAAGTAAAATCTTTTGGCAGCCACTGTTTTGGAGCTGTTAGAGTGTCAAATGTACTACCTTAGTCTCAGCATAAAATAATTATTTTCCGAAAATAATTTCCAAACAGGAATGAACAGTTTGGAAAAGTTAAAAGAAACAAAATGCCACTTGACCTGATTCATACCTTCCCTAAAAAACCTTCAGTATAGACTTCAGACTACTGATGCTTGTTCAAAGCCTCTATCAGACTTTTACTGGCAGACTAAGAGCGGGTTGATTACGCTCCTGTAGTAAATCAAATTCCAGTCTTAAGCAGTACTGAATAGGAGTGGATTTTGGCCTGTCCACCTCTTCCTGCTCTCTTTGTAAGCCTGTACAATTTGGCGCAGCTTTCCATAGCCAATAGGATCCTGAGCCTTCTTCTGTGCTGACTAAATGGTCTGACCCTTGTTTCCTTAGGGAGCAGCATAACTTGTTGGCAAATGACTATCACAAGGCAAATCCTATAACATCTCCACAGCCATCGTTTGAAACTACAAGGATATATTTTGCAGCCGTGGTACAATATCATGAGAATGCAGAGATGTTTTTATTTTTTTTATTTATTTTGTGTGTGTGTGTGTGTGTGTGTGTGTGTGTGTGTGTGTGGAGATCAGCCCTGTGTTAACATCTGCCAATCCTCCTACTTTTTTGCTAAGGAAGACTGGCCCTGGGCTAACATCCGTGCCCATCTTCCTCCACTTTATATGGGACGCTGCCACAGCATGGCTTGATAAGTGGTGAGTCGGTGAGCGCCCAGGATTCGAACCGGCGAACCCCGGGCCGCCGCAGCGGAGCGCGCACACTTAACCGCTTGTGCCACAGGGCCGGCCCCCAGAGCTGTTTTTAAAAACACATTCTGTGATTCATTTGCTATAAACAGGAATGCCATTTGCTAATATTTACTCTTTAATTTTAGGATTCAATACTTAATTTACTCTTTCAAATTGAAGACGTTTGCTCCATGCTCTTTGGTGCACAACTCAGGTGCTTTAGCTAACCCAAAATTCCTTCTTTAAAAAAATTTTGGCTCCAACTGCAAATTCAACAAGTGGAAGACGAAGGACTTTCATATGGATAGGCTATGTGCTATTTGGTTGCTTGTATATCTAAAATCTAAAGAACATGGAACTGTTTGCAATAAACTACACAGAAGTTTCACCTCCAAGTCTCACCAGAATATTCAGTTTCACATTATCTACTATCCACTTACTATTCTTCACACAATTGAAGTACCAATGGTGCTGTCCAAGGTATTGGAGAGAGATGATCTAAGAGGTCTTGCTACTTATGTGTGTTCTGCAGAAAAGCACCATCACCTAGTAACATGTTAACAAATGCAGATCTCAGGACCCATCTCAGCCCCACTAAATCAGAATCTGTATTTTTCAAGATTCTCCCAAGTGGTTTATATATATATATATATATATATATATATATATACACTAAAGTTTGATGGACACTCCACTAGATCAGTGGCCTCTCATCCTTGGTTGCACATTAAAATCGTCTGGAGAGCATTATTTTTTTTAAATGCCTGATTCCTACCCTTTTGCCGACTTATACAGGTTTTGGACGATAATAAAGTGTAGTAAAAAATACATGGGGTTTAAAATCAGAAAAATCAGATTTGAATGGAAGCTTCTTCACTTGCTATGATTTTATAAAAATTTCTTCTCTCTAGATTTCGTTTTCCGCAGAGAATTACAGTGATAATAAGTAATGTGTGTGAACACATTTGTAAACTGTAAAACCCTAAATAAATGATATTGTTAGTGAATGTCATAGTGTAACATCAAGTAAATCTTTATTGAAAAGAACAAAGCCTGTTCTCTCCAAAATAATGATTTTGAAAGTGAGGTTTGTAGATCAACCGCCTCAGAAATAACAGATGTTTGTTGTAAACGCAAATAATTCTTCCCTGCCTCAGACCTTGTATATTACAATCTCAGGAAATGGAATATAGAAGCCTGCATTTTTAAGTTACCAGTGTACCTCAGCCGCTTTATGGGCTAGGAGAGGAATCCCATGAGCTAATCTCACTGCTGTTACCATTACTCCAGCTAGCGCTCCCATGGTTGTTGGATGTCCTACCCCAATTACCTCCCACTTTATGTAATTTGGGACCACTCATTTAACTCATATGCTGTTTCTTTTTCTGGATTATTCCAGGCATGAAAAAGTAAAATGGAAAGGACAAATTGGACAACCGAACTTGAGTTTATTCTGAGAGATCTTTCTGAGTACCAAGGAGCTGACAAAATTCCTTTTTGTCATATGCTTAGTGATGGTCACCCTTCTGGGTAACAGCGCCTTGGTCATCTTAGCCCTCCTAGAATCCCACCTCCACATGCCCATGTACTTCTTCTCTCTTTTTTTTCTTTTTGTGAGGAAGATTAGCCCTGAGCTAACACCCAATGCCAATCCTCCTCTTTTTGCTGAGGAAGACTGGCCCTGGGCTAACATCCATGCCCATCTTCCTCTACTTTATATGGGACACCGCCACAGCATGACTTGACAAGTGGTGCGTCGGTGCGTGCTCGGGATCCAAACCCGGGAACCCCGGGCCGCCGAAGCAGAGAGCGCACACTTAACCACTACGCCACCAGCCTGGCCCCCCACATACTTCTTTTTTGGTAGCCTCTCCTTCCTGGATATCTGGTACACATCCTCTTTTGTCCCCTCTGTGCTGACAAACTTCCTATCACAAAAAAAATTAGCTCGTTCACAGTTGTATTATATAAATGTCTATCTCTTTATGAGGGTCCATAGAGTGTGTGTTCCTGGCAGTCAGTGATGGCATATGGCTCCTACATGGCCATCAGCAAACCTCTAAGATAGCCCATCATCATAAACAAGGCAATTTGTGTGTAGATAGCAGCTATTTCCTGGGGATTAGACTTTCTCAACAGACTGGCACAAAACGTGCTCATATTATGAGTGGTCTGTGGGAGAAATATTATTGATCATATTTTGTGCAATATTTACTTTAATAAAGCTAGCCTGCACAGATATTTTCTTGAATGAGAGTGTAATAATGTTGGGTGATGTAATATTTTCATTTGCTCCATTATGCTAATTTCTGTTTCCTATATTTTCATGATCTATTCTGTACTGAAAATCAATTCAGCTGAAGGAAGAAAAAAGGCCTTTTCCATCTGCTCAGCCCACAGACCAGTGGTGATTGTGTCTTATGGGACAATCCTCTTCACATACATGAAGCTAAAGTCCAAAGACATGACTTCAGACAAACTGATTACCCTGTTCTACGGGGTAGTCACCCCCACGCTCAGTCCTATCATCTGCAGTCTGAGGAACAAGGAGGTGCGTGAGGCTAGGAGAAAATTAACAAGTAGACTGTTCTGGAGAAAATGATGAGACACTGGCATCTCTGAGTTTATCTTTTGAATTTACAAAGGAAGCTCACATATTTTGAAGCAAGAGTTTTAAATATAAACAGTGCAAAAGAAGGTCATATGCAGAATCACAGAATTTCAGAGTTAGAAAGAAATTTCAAGATCAATAGCCTAATAATACCACTTTCTGAAAATGACTGTATTCTCATAAAAATTAGGGCTAAGTAGTCTAAGAAATGCAAGTAAACTTATGGGAGCAAGACAAAAAATATTTGAAATTAAGTCTTTCCAAGAAGATTCAATACATAACAACTACTTAACAAATAAAACAAAATGAAATCCTTTTGAAACATTTGTTTGTTTATGCTTGCTTTTTTTTTCTTTTACCCAGAGACTTCATCTGCCCTAACCTACATTTCCAACTACATATTTCACCTTCTTGTTTCCTGCCCATGTTGCCCCCATTCACTTCACACACACTGTGCTCCACTCACTATGTAGTTACCCAATTATTTCATGTTCTTTCTCACCTAAGGATAATAGCACATGCTATTTCCTTTGCATTGTCACATTTCTCCTTCTTCTCTAGCGAAATCTTAGCAATAACAGAAGAAATAGGTCAAGTGTTACATCCTCTGTAAAGCCTTCCAATATTCCTTTGTGTTAGTTACCCCCTCCTCTATGCTATCGTGACCCTTACCTACTACAGCAATTTTTCTTTTATGCTATAACCGTTTGTGGGCTTGCAAAATCTTCCCAATGGCAGAACTATGGCTCCGTGTTCTCTGTATGAAGTACAATGCCAAGTTAACCAAAAATAGTGGCAGTCATTAACTGTTGAATTAATTAATTAAAATGGAAAAAGAATAGTAAAAATACAAGTCCAAATATCTGAAACACCACACAGAGAACTAAGAGAAATGAACTTTATATACTATTTTATCCCCCAAACTACAATTCCAAACACTTTTGTAAAACAGCAACTAATCTTTAAATGTAGGGGAAAATGGAGGATAAAGGACTGAATAAAATATACTGAAAAGGTCATGAAAATTTCCGCTTTGAGTGACCATTGAGTTGTAATATATAGTGATGTTTCTTAAGACATCATTGCCCCTCTGGTTTTATATTTCTGCTCCAATTCTGCACTATAAACTCAGATTTTAATTTTAAGAATGTATTTTAAATTAACTCCACATATATGGTGGTGATTTCTGAAGAATGTTGTCAAAATACCTCGGAGGAGAAGGATCTTTTGTTGTTTTGTTTTGTTCTTGCCACAAACAAAATTCCGTTTGCAGCACAAATGAAAAGACCCTGATTCAAAATCAAAATTCAGAATCAAAATTGTAATTCTTCTTCAGAGAAATGGCACCATCATTAATAGATAACCTTTTCTTCACTTTTTAAGAATTTCTCACAGTTCTTGTCGTCTTGAAATCTCTGTTGATATTTAACTTATTCCTCAAACGTATTCTAAAATTAATATGTATAGGAAATATAGACAGACAATGGGCTTAAGTCTTGGCTGCCATTTATGATCTGTGTGACCTTTATATGAGCCTAAATTTTTTCATCTACCTTACAAAGCCTTCTGGAACTAATCCTTGAGAGCAGGGAAAATGTTACATCCAGCATTGAATTCCCCAGCCCCTAATAGTATTAAATAAGTGAGAGAAGTAATCAACGCAAAAATGAAGGCAACACTTACATTAACACTATCATCATTAGTTAATTAAAATTATTTTTTAAAATAATGTATATATGACACCTAGCACAACACATAGTATATATTATGCATTAATTAAATAATACTGCCCTATCCATCCAACACCTTCCTCATTTGCTCTCTGGTTCTTGAAAATAAGGACATTAAACAAGAATTCCTGGGTGTCTGTATCTGAATGAGACAGCGAGGGACTATCATATGTTGTACATTCCATCAACATTAATTAATGACAAGGAACTTATAAAAATAGCATATACAAGTTACCTAGCACATTTTATGTACATATTATGCATTACTTTAATATTACTTCTCATCCCATCACTTATTTTCCTCATTTGTTTTCTGAGTTTTGGAAAATAACATAGTTAATCATGGATTCTTGAATGGTTGTATTTGAATAAGGCACAAAAAGGAGGGAGCATTAGCAGGAGATGAACTCTGGAGGGAGGCCTTCATTTTACCTGATCAAGGAAGGAATAGACTAGAAGTAGACTAGGGGTCAAAAGAGACTAAAAAGCCAGATAGAAAAAAGGAAGATAATAAAATGTAATGAGCCCCCCCATGAGCCAGCTGCTTTCACATAATGCCACATTTAATCATTAATGGGATAATAATATATTAAAATCTGACTATTAAGTTATTATATATTATTTAACTCTTGCAGTATGCTCAACTCTGGCCTCAGGAGAATTTCAAATTCCTTATTCATTGTAGCGTGTTTTCCATCCCATATATCAGCTTTACTTTGTTTTTGAGGCATTTTAGGAAACAATGTAAGTACGATCCATTAGTGAATTAGGAAGGAAGAGGTGTAAACATTCTAGTCACAAAATGTGAAGGGGGGACTTCTGATTTCTGCTGCTTGAATAAGCTCCTATCAGACTCAAGCATCTCAGAGTTGACAACTACAAACTTTGCACAAAATACAAAAAAAGAAAATCACTTGGAAGAAGTGATATTCTGGTGGAATTTTTATGGCTATAGTCTGAACTAGGCACTGTATGGAGTAGTAAAAACTGGTAGTAAACTGGCAGTCTTTCTGGACAAACCAGCAGAGCTCTGGGAAAACACAGGCACTGTAAAGTAAGGGAGGAATGCAAGAAAGGGGAGATCCAGAAATGAAAACATCAAATTCTGTGTAAAAATCTTGGCCCAGTTCTCTGATTTACCCCTGTGCTGTGTATACACAACTCAGCTAAAGCTGTAAAAAAATCTTGAACTAAGACATGAACTATTAACAAAAAGACCAAGTTTGCAGTTTCAGTCAAATCAGGTTCATCTTAAAACCAAAACATCAAGGGGCCGGCCCCATGGCATAGTGGTTAAGTGCACGTGCTCCCCTGCTGGTGGCCCGGGGTTCGGATCCCAGGGGTGCACTGATGCACCGCTTTTCAAGCCATGCTGTGGCGGCATCCCATATAAAGTAGAGGAAGATGGGCATGGATGTTAGCTCAGGGCCAGTCTTTCTCAGCAAAAAGAGGAGGATTGGCATGGATGTTAGCTCAGGGCTGATCTTTCTCAAAAAAATAAAACATCAAAACTAAAACTATTCAGAGGAATTTAAAAAGAATTCAGAGTCTTCACAATGTCCAGGATACAATCCAAAATTACTCAACATACAAAGAATCATGAATATGTGACCCGCTCTGAAGATAAAAAGGCAATCAATGGAAACCAGCCCTGAGATAGCCCAAATGTTGGAATTAGCAGAAAAGATGATAAGGCAACTATTATATCTACTTAAATGAAGTAAAGGAGAATATACTCACAAGGAAAGAAAAGTAAGAAATCTCAGTGAAGAAATAAAAACTATAAAAAAATGGAAATTCTAAAACTGAAAAGTTAAATATCAGAAATTTAAAAATTCACTGAATGAGTTCAACAACAGAATGGAGGTGATAAAGAATCAAGGACTTAGAGACAAAAAGCAAAAGATCTAACAGACATGTAATTGGCGTACCAGAAAGAAAGGAAGGAAATAATAAAGATAGCAGCAGAAATCAATGAAATATAAAACGGCAAAATCCTCAGCAAAATACTAGCAAACCAAATCCAACAATACGTTAAAAAAATCATACACTATGATCAAGTGGGATTTATTCCAGGGGTGCAAGGATGGTTCAACATCTGCAAATCAATCAACACGGTATACCATATTAACAAAATAACGGATAACGTCATATGATCATCACAATAGATACAGAAAAAGCATTTGACAAAATTCAACATCCATCCCTGATAAAAATTCTCAACAAACTGCGTACAGAGAGAACATACTTCAACATAATAAAAGCCATATATGACAAGCCCACAGCCAACACCATAATCAGTGGGGAAAAGCTGAGCTTTTCCTCTAAGATCAGGAACAAGACAAGCATGCTCATTCTCACCACTTTTATTCAGACTGGAAGTCTTAGATCAATTAGGCAAGCAAAAGAAATAAAAGGCACCCAAATTACAAAGGAGAAGTAAAACTGTCTCTATTTGCAGATAACATATTATACATATAAAACCCTAAAGACTCCACCAAAAAAACTGTTAGAACTAATAAATGAATTCATTAAAGTTGCAAGACACAAAATTAGTTGCATTTCTATACACTAACAATGAACTAGGAGTAAAAAGAGAAATTAAGAAAACAATCCCATGTACAGTTGCATCAAAAAGAATAAAATGCCGAGGAATAAATTTAACCAAGATGGTGAAAGACTGGTACATTGAAAACTGTAAGAAATTGATGCAAGAAATTGAAGACACAAATAAATGAAAAGATATTCTGTGCTCATGGATTGGAAGAATTAATATTGTTAAAATGTCCATACTACCCAAAGCAATCTACACATTCAATGTAATCCTTATCAAAATTCCCGACATTTTTCACCAAAATAGAAAAAAAATCCTAAAATTTGTATGAAGCCACAAAAGACCCCAAATAGAGCAATCCTGAGAAAGAAGTTTTTTTTTAAGTCTCTTTAAAATAGCATCAAAAATATTAAAGAATAAACTCAATTTTTTAGGAATAAGACCTCTACACCAAAACTACAAAACCTTCTGGGAGAAATTAAAGAAGACCAAAATAAATGGATAGATATATCATGTTGATGAATTTACTTAGTATTGTTAAATTAATTCTCCCCAAATTTTTCTCTGGAATCACAGAATCCCAAACATAACCCCAGCAGCTTTTTCTGTAGAAATTGATGAACTGATCCTAAATTTTATACTGAAAGTGCTTGACTTTCCCACAAACATCTTTATGAGATTATATTTATGTTCCGTTCTATTTGTTTTGACCCAAAGATAATCTTTTGGTTGTTAGAGCATGGAAGGAAAAGGTCTAGGTACAGTAATGCATGTCTAAGAAAGCAAAAAATTTCAATAGCACCTCACTAGGAAAGAAACCCTTCAAATCCACCAATTTTCCAGCCTGGTAGAAATTGAGCAACAGTATTTCTGAGCAACTCTACAATGTGACAAGGACCACAATATCACTTATCATCCAAACCAGGACACTTCTGAGGCTGAAACAGGGTTTTATAAACAATTATACTGGGACAAACAGGCATAAATCTGCACTGTGGCATGCAAATCAGATTACATGGTCAGCCACAGATTATATCATCAATACAATTTAAAATAACACATTCTTATCCTGGTGTTACTGGCATATTTCACTGATGAAAGGCCAGGAATATTCACTCTAGCTCAGGCCCTTGACCCTTGATGTCATTGAGATTTATGTTTCAGAAGACTACGGAGCCTTTCTTTATCATGTGTGTCCCACCAAGAAGCCTGAAACCCAAGAGCTGATATCCAGCTTGTTTTACAAAGCCCAGTCTGTGGATAAATGACGCATTTTCATTCCATGCAGATGTCATCTTGTTAGGCAGGACATTGTAGATCAATTTAGAAGAAACTGGACAATCTAAAAATCTTTGTCTTCCCTTGAAGCTACTACATTTTTTCTCTAATAAGGGCAGGAATATGTGTGAATCTATAAAAACAATCTATGCCAATTATGAACATATTAGATGTGTCCTTTTCTATGACAAAGGAATGGGGGCTGATTATTCTCTATCGGTCCATATTCATTGTTCCAGCTTAAACCCAGGAGGAGAATGGCTGTGAGTAGAACTGGGCAGAAGAACCCTCCCTTGGACTTACTATCTTCCTGGGGAGCTTTTTTCCAAAGATTATTACAAGAAAGCCACAGCAGTGTGACTCTCTTCTAAGAATAAGTTTTGGAGCCAAGCAGGACTTTAAAGGATCTAACTATCTGGGAATAGAAGGAAGCCTTAATTCTGAACTCACAAAATGTTTCTATTGGGTACATCTTATTAGTCCTTCTAGTTATTCGTTGATAGTTAAAACACATCCCTGCTGCCCTCTTATTAAATCACTGAAGCCTTGTTCTGGCTCCTGCCATCCTTTGAACATGCCTCATGAATCAAGTCCATGTCTGCTTTGAAAATGTTGTTCTATCGTGCTCTTCACCTGGGATGTCTGTCCCCTACTTTCCACTTGGATAAATACTACTTATCCTTCAAACTAGGTAAAATGTTTATGATCTACTCCTGGAAGATGTTTTTCTGTGATTTTACTGTTTTTAGTTTTATAACAGGTTTTATCACAATAAATAATTATTTTATTTCAGTTTACCCCATTTCTGCCATTGGATGGAACACTACTCAAGAGCAAGATGCAAAGCCGTTTTGTCTTTACTTTTACATTCCTTAATAAAATGCATTGATTTTCCACACCCTGGGGGTTTGGGTCTTTGGGTGAAAAAATATGTCTTGAACATCACTTCTGAATGTTTTTCTTCTTCTGAAAAGTATCATAAACTCTTCCAAGCAGCGCATAAAATCAAATTATTTCTGGTGCATGCACAAATTCACTTCTACGTAGCAGGAGCAAACCTTTCACTTTCTCAACAGAAACATTTGTTTCTGTGACTTTATTTTCAATTATTTTATCTTTTCATTCACCTTAACATGATAAATGCATCTCTTCACTGGTATAGTCTATATTCAGTTCAATCAGCCAATTTTCAATAAATCAGTCAACTAAACAATAAGTATTGTATTTATTGGGCTCCTCTAACAGACCTAAAAGCACTTATAGAAAATATGATACATTACTAGAGTGTAGCGGGACACAGAAGAAATAAAGGTTCTAGTCCCCGCTATTGAGAAACTAATAAATAAAATCATAATTTAATATTTCCCTTTTTTCTAGTACTTTAAAGTTTTCAAACATTTTCATATAAAGAACTTCATTGGATAGCCACCTCACATTGACCAAGCAATCTGTTCAAGTTGGATTTTAATAATTATGAAACTTAGGTTTAGAAAATGAGTGAATTCAGAGATTGTCCAAGGCCATACTATTTGATTTCAGTTCTCTTCACAATGTTCTTTACATTGTCATACATGAATGTATTTGTGAGCACCAATGAATATACGTAGAGCAATGTGAATACTGAACACTTGAGGGGCAAATACTATAGAGTGTAGGGATCAGTTAGTGACATAAAAACATACTTTAATCACCTGGTAAAGTTTAATCCCAAGTTTAAAAGGAAGGAACAGAAACATAAGGAAAGAATGAAGGAAGAAGCTTGCCTTCAGGAGTCACATAGGCCCTCTGCACCACATGAAGTATTTAAACAATATCATCCTCAAACAACATACAGCAAAACAGACATTGGTGTATGATTAGAGGCATTTTTCTCTCAGACTTAGGTGCTGGGAAGATCTACCACTAAGGAAAAAGGACTACGAGCCCTAGGAAAGATGCAGAGGTGACCATATATAGCCAGTATCTGTATATCAGAGCCAATTCTGGTAAAGCCTGGAAGATTTCCTAAACCTGAGAAATGTTCCCATTCATGTTATTTTCTTTTTCTTCTCTACTGCCTCTATTAATTAAAGTAAATCTTTAAACCAAGGGATCATGAAAGTTATTTGACATACTTTATTCCACAACCAGTCAAGAAGGGAATAGAAACTCCAACGAATTGGGTAGGTCCCGGTACGCTGAAGCCTACAGGAAAGAAGACAAGGTAAGGGCTAGTGGCTGGCCAAGGAATGTGAAACAGTCCTGGGAATTTATCAGCAAGGGGGTATGCCACTTTATCCTCCCCAGTGCCAAAGTGATCTTTCTAAAACACCAACCCAAAAGCATCAATCTCTTTCTTATAACTCTTATTGGATTCTATTGCCCACCTTAGTGGTTTTAAAACTCTTCCTAACAACAGAATACTTTTTTCCAAATAAAGTATTATATGGAACTCTGAGGCATATAAAACAGACAAAAGCAGAGCCAAGTAGAGGGTTAGGGGTATCAGAGACCTGACTTCTTAGAATGTGCTCATCTGTGTGGTAGCACTGATGCACCCTCCTGGGCTCCAGAGAACAGAAGGCGATCATCTCAAACCTATAGAGACGCTGACTTCTTATCTTAGCATCTGAAGCCCCCATAATTTGGCTCCAACCTGCCTTTCCAATATTTTCCCCTGTCACTACACCAACAAGACATCCAAGTTCTAAACTCTTAGTGGTAGTTCATATCTTGCCACATGCTGTGATCTCTGCCTGAAAAATTCTTCTGCACAATACCACCAGAAGGATTGATTTTCCCAGCTCAACCAAGCAGAAATAGTCCTTTCCCTTCCCAGGGAATTTTACATATTCCCCCATAACAGCACTTAACACACTGCATTTTAATTGTGATCCACTTGAGTTAACCAATCTTATGGCCAGTCCTAGCATGCTGAGACTATAAAAGAAATGGAATCCATCACCAAATGTCTTAAAGTATAGTGCATATCTGATTGAGGTTTTCAAGAGACACTGAAGAAAGATCACAGAACACCAGCATCAAAGCTGCACATCTAGCCACTTTTTTCCCTTTTCTCTAATTCTATTTTTGCAGTGTCTATTTAAATATCTCCCATATTTATCTTCAGGATATCTTCAAAATCTCTAGAATGCACTGATTTCTTCTTCATTGCATTTATCCCCTCTTTCTAACGTCCTCTTTTCTTTCTTTCTTAGAGATGGTCCAAGCCCTTTTTGAAGATCAGTTTATCCCATTTAAATTACTTCAAATCCACCCATTACTCTGTTCAGCCCAATAAAGACCCAACATACTATGAATGCAAACAAAGGTTTCAGCTTAGAAGGTAGGGGAGGAGGAAAAGCTGTGAATACTCTTTAATATTATGCCGCCATTTTATGTGTCAGTCTGTATTCCACAAGACTGTATGTTCCTAGATCATGTTTTGTTTTTTGTTTCCATGTTGTTTAGCTTTTCGATATTGCCAACAGTTAGCATAATGCCTGAGACAAAATAGTTATTCAGTAAATACTGGTTGATTGAATAATTGAATGAAGGAATAAATGACTGACTGAATTAACGCAAAGCTCATATGCTACAGGAAATTCATGTAACCGCAAAAATACCTAATTTGTGACACGCTAAACCCACTAGCACCATGTTCTTAGAGAACTGTGCAACTAAGTTCTTTAGAAACTGAGTAATTTTTTTTGAGTCATTTAACCATGGTTTTCACTAAAAGATGCCACTGCTCATCTACTGAAACCCATGAGAGACCAAATTTCCCCATCAGTGGGGTGTTTGCACAAAGCCTCACATTGCCTCAGAACCTCTGTACAGATGTGTGCTTGCCAGTTTGCAGCCAAAAGGAAATCAGCCCTAGGAAAAATAGCTTCATTTTCCTACTTTTGTCTCTCTATGACATATACACAGGCCAGGTTCCTAATGCCCTAAAGTGCTCACCCTTGCCCTCTATATGATCAAAGACTACCCCATTATGAATTATTTAATGTTGAGTTGATATGGCACTCTGCCCTTACCAAGGCACTTTCTGCTTTATCTTCCTAAGAAAGATATGAGACTAGAAAAGTGATCACATAGAGGATAAGAGGATAAGCTAGTAAAATAGTATTTCCTTTTACATAAGATTATAGAACTCATCATTCCAAAGTTAAACTAAATTCTGTTATCCATGAGAAGGTGGGTGGTTTGTATGAGAATCCTTTTACCCACAAATTTCTGTCCCTTTTCTCCTTAATCCAGTCATGAAGGGAAAAGATAGGCCCTAGATTTCTCTCACATTTAAATACCAAGAAGAGAGAAATGAGAATTTCAGGAATTAATGGTACCACCAATCTTTATATTTATTTTGGAATTTCTAGGTGCGAACTAGTCCTGCATTCAGGGTAAAGGAAATTTAAAAAAATAGTAGCATTCATGTTCCCTCTGAGGAGCATTTCTAACACAGTATATTCTTCACAGCTGCCTTCACGTCTTTGTTCCTCAAACTATAGATGAGGGGATTGAGCATAGGTGTCACAACTCCATAGAAGAGAGAGATGATTTTGTCTGTGACTTGTACTTTGTCTGCACCAGAAGAGTCTTTAGCCTTGGGTTTTGCATACACGAAGAGGATGGTTCCATAGAATATAATCACCACTGTTAGGTGGGCAGAGCAGGTGGAGAAGGCTTTGCACCTTCCCTCTGCAGAAGGAATCCTCAGGATGGTGCAGAGAATGAAAACATAGGAAACAAAAATGAAAAGTACTGGGACCACAAGAAAAATCATACTAGCAACAACCATGCTAAGAACATTTATGGAGATATCAGCACAGGCCAATTTTAAGACAGCCAAGATTTCACAAGTAAAATGATTAATGACATTATCCCCACAGAAAGGAAGCCGCATTACAAGAGAGGTTTGCAACACAGAATTGACACTCCCTGCAATCCAGGACCCAGCAGCCATGGGCACGTATGAAGCCTTGTTCACAATGATGGGGTATCTCAGAGGGTTACAAATGGCCACATAGCGGTCAAATGCCATCATGCTTAGAAGGACATACTCTGTGGCCCCCATAGCAAAGGAGAGAAACATTTGCACTCCACATCCAGAGAAGGAAATAGTTTTCTTCGAAGTTAAGAAGCTGCTGAGAAATAGGGGAATAGAAGAACTGGTGTAGCAAATGTCCAAGAATGATAAGTTACTGAGGAAAAAGTACATGGGGGTGTGCAGGCGGGAGTCATAGATACTTACAATGATGTTGACTCCATTTCCGAGCAGGATCACCAAGTACATGCACAGGACCAGCACAAAGTAAATGGCCTCGAGCTCTGGGTAGCTAGAAAGCCCCAAGAGGAAAAATTCTGTCACAGAAGACTGATTGGTCTTTCCCATGTTAATATTTTCTTTCACCAAAAGGAATTCTGCAGTGGCCAGTATGCACGTGAATCTGTTACACAGATTTGTAAGAGTTTTGTATTTGTAAGCGTTGTTTGCATCCTTAAGTGGCTTCCCTTACGGGTAATATGAACCTATAGTTGGATACACAGACAGCATAAGAATGTGTTACGATCCTCTAAGCTAAGATCAGTTAGACTTTTAGACCTCACGAAGGAGGCTTTAGCTCCAGAAAAAATATGTCCTTGCTAGAAAAGAGATCCAGAACACATACAACTAGGTTAGAACAATGTATCTCACTTACATTATAAATTTGAAATTATTTTGAATGCAATTTCACCACAACATTTTGACCAAACAATCCAGATCACAACTAATATGTTAGCCTTAACATAAATCACTGTTATTCAGTTACTAAAACAAAATGGTATATGTAAATCCTGCTTCAATGGTAATTTAACCTCAATTTTGGAAGAGTTTTGTGGCTAGAAGAACAACTGAAAAGATACATTTTTAGAAAAAGAACTTTTGGTTATTTCTAACTTGGGGGGAAATGTATACCTGCAATATCCTAAGAATATCAACTATAGGCATTAGTAATGTTTGTAAAAGAAAACATTTTTAGATAAAATTATTCTTCTTTGTCTTTTTCAGCACAAATTCAGATGTCTAGGTAACTCTGTTGTCCTGCCTGATACACATTACGAATGACAAGTTGATCTCAAAAACTCTGGTGCACATGCTTCAATCTACAGTCAAACCATAAATAAACATACAAACTAAGAAATTTAAGTGACAGGCGATTTGCTCTTTTACTTCCAGGTATGAGAAAATACGTATTCTCTTCTCCCTGCACAGAAATCAGCTTCTTCTGCTCTAACAGCTGCTCTGCTGATCTTCCTCTCACTGCAGATTCAGAATATCCACAACAAAGAGGAACAGGTCATTCAAAATGTCTTAAGCAGTAGCAATACATTATAATTATTTGTATCCCCACTTCACTGGAATATAGAGTATTTCTATATTAAAATGTCACACACAGAAGAAGTCCTACTTTTTTGTGAGATTTCTAGTCTCATAAATTCCATCTCAATAAGTTCAGTAAGATAACTAAAAGAAGAACTATCTGCTTCTCAGTTTTCATTAATCTCAAGTAGCTAAGTAGCTGGCATTGCTATTGTGAAAAACAAACAAATAAACAAACAATTAACCAGTTGCAAAATAGAACTGACTTCCAGTAAACACAAAAGTTGGGGCTCTTTACAGTCATTTCACTAATAGGGGACACTTTAAAAGACCAGCCAATTGAGCACCAAAGCAACTTAAAGTCTTTGCTCCTTTGAGGATGTTTCTAATCCCACAAGTAATTTAAAATTCACAATGTGGATTGGATAGAATTTAGCAACTTTCTAGTACTTTTGGGATGAAGTCTCTTAGAAGCAATTAAAACAAAGTTACTAATACAATGTAATTAAAATGTAACTCGCAAAACAGAAATAATTCTTCTGACTTTATACCGTCTAGGAAAAGCAAATTTAGAACTGCTACGCAGGTAAAACAGTCAAGACATAAAAATTAGGATTGATTACATCTGATGGAGAGATGTGACAGTAATCTGTGACATGGGTCAAAATGATACTTTGTTCTTAATAAATTATCTGCTAATCATCTTTATTTTGACTTCTAAATCCTGGAGTCTCAGAGCCCATAAGCTTCATTCTAGTCTCATTGGCCTCTCTCAACAGCCAGAATCATAGGCACAGTCATTTTAATTTTGCTCACTCATGCCCTCTGTTCAAATACATGCACAATATCACAAACTTATCCAACCTGTCCTTCAGTCATGCCCACACTGGCATGACACAACACAGAGCAGACCACATCAACAATTTCCATGATGTTGGCAAACCACTCTTTACTTATGAACAGGAAAAAAATTCTGACTTGAAGTGGATGATTATTATGACACTTGCCATGACTATTTTTTGAAATCAGTATCAACCCTTGAAGAATTCAGTCATTTTATGTGGATGTTATGAAATACTCTTCCAGCATGGAAACAAGTGAAATCATTGTGTGTTGTGTTAAAAAGAAGGGAACAAAATTTGACAACAGCACTCTTTTTTGTCAGTGGGCAACATTTTTAAAAAGTCATTGAGCAAAAGATGCAACACAATCCTGAACAATGGGAAAGCAACTTATGTCATCAAAGATAGTATTATATGCTTTGACAAATCAAATTTGGAGAGCAGTTCTCAGAGTTGTTAACTTTATGCAAGTACTTTTTCAGTATACTGACTCATAATGCAAATGTTGAGCATCTTTTCTCACTAATGAATGTTCAGTGGAAAAAGGAATTAAATAGTTCTGATGTGATCGGAGTGGAAGCCATATTACAATGCAAATGCAAGATAGACCATAACTGCAAGGAGTTTTATAAGCAAATTATGCAAAACAAAGAAATGTTAAGTAGAGCCAAATAATTATAGAAATATAATTAAAGGGGTATGTAGTATAGATACCTATAATTTTTTCCAGATAAACAAGTAATTTTCAGTACAAATATTTCCTACGCAATATTTTTCTTTTATCCCAGTGTACAGATGCAAGGCCAATTAGAAATACCTCAAATTTAACTGGGCATCTATTTTTCTTTGCTAACCTGGCAACCTTAACTTCCGCTGACCAGAACTCACATGGAATCCAGTCCAAGCCCACGTTGCCCCACCCAGCATCACTACTGGTCTGGCCATTCCCAGACATTGGAGGGAGTACAGGACCCAGGTATCTGAGCAGTACTACTCACAGTAATTCTGTGAGACAGTACTATTTTCAGAACTTTCAATGAGGAACAGAAGGAGAATATTTGTGTATTTCCCTAAACTACTCTGGTAGATACAGGATGATATAGCTGTTGTCTCAAAGGTACTCAGCCACCCCATAAATATCACCTACAGCTACAACATTCCATCCCTTTCGAGGCCAGTATGGTAAGAAGAAACAATCAAGATGAACTTATAGGCGCTCAGGATCAAGTACTGCTATTCAACATTTCCAAGCCCTAGTCTACCACCTCATCTTCTCCCTTTCTGATTTCATTCAATTCAGTGTTTACTAATTGAGGCCTTCCTGTTCTGGGAACTACATCTGCTTCTTCTCTAGATCCCATAAATTACTTTACTCCCCCTGCCAGGTACTACAGCCCATTACAAGAATGGCAAGCCAATGCCTACAGTCTTAATATCTGGGGTCAACTTCCCTAATGCCAACTGCTTGTCTATACTCCAAACAGAGCTTGCCCTGGATTCTGCCTTCACGTTGCTCTCCCTCATGCTGGGCCACACATCAATCCATGCTTTTCCCTTGAGGCACTGGCACATACTACTAAAGTTCCTTAACTCCCAGGTCCCTCTGTATCTCTTAGTTACAGAGCATTCAAACGCCATCTTCTTGTCCCTTTATCAGGAGGCTGGTATACCTGGCCATTTCAGTCTGTCTAAAGAGAAAGTAACAATATAATTAAGTATCACACACTTAATCTGGCTCAGCCCTCTTCTGTCACCTAAAATAATTTACTCCATTCAAATATGGCTATATTTTATCTGAAGTGTGAACAAAATTTTGATTTTGAGATAAGCCTAGAAAATTTCATTTCATCACCTTGAAGTTAGATAAGAGTAATGTTTTCACACAGTTTTTTTTTGAATGAACACAGACCCTCATCTAGATCCTCAGGCTAAAGTTTATCAAAATGTTAATATTAGCCATAGCACGGCTACGTCGTGATCAGTATATTCACTCCTTTGACCATCAGAGTCTCTCTCACAGCCTCATTATCATTCTCTCTCTTGCTTGCAGTCTGTCTGTTTCTCTAATAAGTGGGTTTTGTACCTGACAGGAAAGAATCTAGCAAGACAGAAGAGTGACAGATTGGAGGGATAGTAAAAGGCAGCAAGTAAATACCAATTAGTCCATGATATAAGGAACAGAACAGGGACAGCAAATTGGGATCACTTAACTAGAATTTAAATGGCATATCTCCTAAGCCAAGCAGTGGAAGGATCAGAGTTGTGATTTAAAACAAAACAAAATTGCAGATCAATAAATGCGGTTGAGATGGCAAGAGAGGGAGGCATGGGAAAAATAACAGGTCAATCTAACAACTCAGTTTAAAGATAGGTCTCAATATGAGGGCTGTTTCTTTCTTATACTTTATTAATCTAATTAACCATTCAATAAACAACATATTATGAAAGTAATTTAATATATTTCCAGTTTCTGGAGAGAGAAAACTAGCACAATCTTCTGACTTCTTCCCCATTCAAATGTGGAAATGCCTTGGAAACAAGATTAAAAGTGTATCAATCTGAAGAATAGAATGAAACTGGAAGAAACCCAAGGAAACAGAATGTAGCCACTGACAAGAAATACATTGAGGGAGTAGTTATGAGTCAAATTCTTCCTTCTCTACTACACTGCCATGGGGAAATTATGCTTGACCCTCCTCTAACCTTCTCAAACTAAGGTAGATAAGGTAACATCAGAGTGGTCCAGAACTAAGAAGTGAAGAGTGCACAACTCACTACACGTGCACACAGAGCAGCCTACCCAGAGTTCCCTCCTTCTGCCTTACCTCACTACAAAAGCTGGGATAATTTTATCAATGAAGAAAAGGACTTCAAAAAGAACAGCATCCAGCAAGAGATGAAGAAAGATACCCTAAGAGTCACGGTTTTCAGGTGAGAAAATATATTTGCACATACCCGAAGTGTAGTACAATGGGCTCTCTGCCTTGGGGAGCCCCAAATGTTGAACTTATCTGAAGTAGCACGTTAAGGCCTGGACTTTTGCCTTTTCTTCATAGGGTACACACTACTGACCAAAGTACCTCAGGGGAAAATGAATTCCATAGAGAAGAATAACGTGATAAATGGTGAACGCAACCATTATAAAAGAAAGATAATAGGGGGCCGGCCCGGTGGCGCAAGCGGTTGGGGGTGCGCGCTCCGCTGCAGCGGCCTGGGGTTCGCTGGTTCGGATCCAACACACCACTTGGCAAGCCATGCTGTGGCGGCATCCCATATAAAGAGGAGGAAGATGGGCACGGATGTTAGCCCAGGGCCGGTCTTCCTCAGCAAAAAGAGGAAGATTGGCAGATGTTAGCACAGGGCTGATCTCCTCACAAAAAAAAAAAAAAAGAAATAATAAAATGAGGCAGAATTCATGGAAAAGAGAGAGCAAAAATTTTGAATGAGCAAGGTAAATATCCTTAAAGAGTTAAGGAAGAATACTGGTGGCATAAAGCAGGAATAAGCAGTTACAAAAAAGAATCACATGGCAATACTGGGTACGAAACATATAACAGTTGAAACAAGGAACTCAGTAAATGGGATGTATAGCAGAATGAATACTATAACCATATGATGGGTCCTAAAATAGCTTCAAATACTTTCAGACAATTTAAGTCATTCACAGAATGTTTTTTGACTATATAGAATTAAGCTAGAAACATTTTTAAAAGGAAAATATAACCTAAAAAAACCCCAAATATTAGGAACTTACATAACACACTTCTAATAACATACAGCATGAGGATGAAATCACACCAAAAAATAAAACTATTTTGAACTGAATGATAATGAAGATACTAATAAAAACTTATGGAATCCAGCAAAAGCCAGTGATTAAAAAAATTTGTAGCCCAAAATACTTACATTAGAAAATGATCTTAGATTCTATCTCAAAATTGAAAAAGGAATAGAAAATCAAACCAACATGTTGAAAGCAACATGTTGACCCCTCCATTCTGCTGTTAAGCACACTCATTGAATTTTTTATTTCCATTAAATATCCTTTTGGTTCTTATTTATATTGTCTATATCTTTCCTCAGACTTTCTATTTCTCTGCTTAGGCCTTCTATTTTTTCATTTGTTTCAAGTGTGTGCATAATTG
Source organism: Ceratotherium simum simum (assembly GCF_057802395.1). Classification (NCBI taxonomy): domain Eukaryota; kingdom Metazoa; phylum Chordata; class Mammalia; order Perissodactyla; family Rhinocerotidae; genus Ceratotherium; species Ceratotherium simum. Next base: position 29,847,200 of record NC_141928.1, on the reverse strand, counting down.
CTCACTAAAGTGTTTTGTAACGGCTGTTTAAATTCCTTGTCAAACAATTCCAACATCTGTTCATCTTGTTGTTGCATCTGGAGAACGTCTTTTATCATTCAAACTGAGATACCTGATTCTTTGTATGATGAGTGTGATATTCATTCGTATCTTGGATGTTTGGGGTACTATGAGCATCTGGATCTTATTCAAATCTTCTATTTTAGCAGGCCGCCTCTAAAACCATGGCCTTTAGGAAAAAGAGTCACTGCCTCATTCACGCCAGATGGGGTGGAAGTCTAGGCTCCTCACATGGCCTTCACGACACAGTGGGGGTGGTAGGATTCATTACCACAGGGCTGTGGTGAAAACCCTGATTTCCTACTAATCCTCCTCTGAAACCCTGTCTGTCTGGAGGGAAAGGGCACCTGTAACAGCTGGAAGAGGGTGGAAGTCTAAGTTCTCCACCTGATATTTGCTGAAGGGCAGGGCTTTGGGGGGCTGCAGTATTTTTCTTTGGTGTTTGGCTGCAACTGGGCAATTATTGCCAAAATGTTTTCTGTCTTGCTAAGCCACTCCTTTCCTGGTCCTTTGGCTAAAGAGAGTAAGATTTTCTTGGTGCTTTTTTGTTGTTGTTCCCATTGGTGTTTCCAAGTAGTAGGCTTACCTAGCACTCAGTGTGGGATATATAGAAGGCAAAAAGAAAACCCAGGAAGCCCACTGCCTTGTGATTCCTTGGGTCCCAAAGTCCCTAGCTGTAAAATTATTGTACTTTGTTTTTAACCTTATGGAATAAGTTTCATTTTGCCTCATCTTCTGTTTATGTAATTAGCTACTTGAAAGCAAGAATTTTGCCTTTTTCATCTCTGTATGAGATTTGTTTGACATAAAAATTTAGCGAAAGATCTTTCATGTAATTGGATCTCAAATAGAAATAAAATTAAAGAAATAGAACAAATGTCTAGAATGTTATTAAAGTACTGTTGGCCATTTCTTTTTTCAAATTATTCATACCATCTCTTGCTTCACAGTTTATTTATTACAAATGATCTTGGGTCTCCATGTTAGAGTTACATCTCTCTTACTAACATATATACCCTAGACGTGGTGGGGTAATACAAATATGAATGGAATTAAAATAATAAGATCTACAGCTGTCACAGCCAGGTCAGAGGGCCAGTTGACAGGATAAATGGAGTTAAAGCAAGCAGTTGGGAAGCAATGGCAGTAGTGCGTAGGCCATTCCCTTGAGGCTGGGCATCCACAGCTTTGGTTATCCCATCCTTATGTTTTCCCACCCACCAAGGAAAAATGTACTATCTTACACTGACTTTTCCATTCTATAAAAGGGCATCTTACGAAGGCATAATGATAGGAATGGACCTTTACTCATGAGGAATAGGAAATGATGAGAGTCTCTGATCCCAGTCTTTCACCATTGTTATTACTTGCAAAAGTCAAAGATAAGTGGAAAATTAGTTGTGGAAAATTAGTTTCACCCTCCATTTACTTTTTGTTATCTGTTTCCCATTTACAAATATTTTTACATCAGTTAAAATTGCCTAAAAAAATGACACAGGACAATGCAAAATATTTAATCATTTTAAAAGTTAGAAAGTCAGAAAAGCACTATGCCCTCAAGTTTATAATATATATAGTATATGCATATGAAGATATTAAAATGTTAATAGTTACTATAACTGAAATTATGGATGAATTTAATTTCTTCATTTGGAATTTTCCAAATTTCCCAGATTTTCTGCAATAAATGTGTATTATTTATTTAATCAAGAAATTTTTAATTTATTAAAAAATAAGTTATTGTTTAATAAGTTAAATATAATTAGATCTTTGAGACAATATCCCTAAAGCTTGAAGAACTACTACTACCTTCCACACAGTTTAAAGATACTATTTAAATCACTTCTGGGATTACAGAGGCCCTTAGAAGAAAGCAAAAAAGGATTTAAATTGGTTACCAGAGCCACTGACGGATCCTCTAGAAATTTTTAGGGCCCAGAGATTGGAGAACATTTATATTATTTACTATGGATACAAATTCAAGACAGAACATTTGGGCAGGGATGAAAGCTTCACCTTTGGTCTGTTCCCCTTGACATTACCCACAGTAATCCGGAATGGGGGGATTCTTAACAGTGGGCCCCATAGCTTAGCAACAGCTCAAAAAGAAGAGAGCTAAGATGTCAACTAGCTTGAGGAAGTGCAACCACAATGAATTTATCAGGAAACAAACTTGGTAAAATACTGGAAAGAGGAATGATACATAGTGATGAATATATATATTAGAAACCGAAGTCCCAACAGGACATGCTACCTATTGTGTGTGGAGAAGGTAAGAGTCCTATACTAAGAACTGAATAGGAAGCACTGGGGAGGAGTTATAAAGATTTGTTTCAAAAAGAGGAGAAATGGAAATGATAAATTCTAAATAATTTTTTTATATTTTTTAAACATTTTACTTTGAACTGATTTTAAACCTCCGGAAAAGTTACAAAATCAGTTCAAAGAGTTCCCTTATATCTCTCACCTAACCTCTAACATTAACATCGTACACAACCATAGTACAGTTATCAAGAATAAGAAATTAACATTGGTACATTATATTAACTATGGATTTTATTCAAATTTCACCAATGTTACACTAATGTCTTTTTTTTTTTTTTTTTGTGGTGAGGAAGATTGCCCCTGAGCTAACATCTGCTGCCAATCTTCCTCTTTTTGTCTGAGGAAAACTGTCCTGGAGCTAACAACTGTGCCAATCTTCCTCTAGTTTATAGAGGTGCTGCCACAGCATGGCTTAACAAGTGATGTGTACGTCTGCACCTGGGATCTGAACCCACAAACCCAAGGCCATCAAAGTGGAGCATGCAAACTTAACTACTACGTCATCAGGCAAGCCCCTACACTAATGTCTTTTTCTGTTCTAGGACCCTCTTCAGGAACCCATACTGTATATAATTGTTATTTCTCCTTTGTCTCTTCCAGTTCGCAACAGTTCTTTGGTCTTTTTTCCTTTATTAATTTGAAAAGTTCAAAATAAAACAATGAAAAAAGAAATACGGACAAAAAGAATTATTAAATCGAGGAAATATCTTAAGTATCTATGAACATCATTTTAAATTATTCATTTCTCCTTACAATGAAAAAAGGAAAAAAATGTCAGCCTGAGAGTCCAAATTAAATTAACCTGTTTTCTGCATTCACTCTGTGCAAAAGACTATCACATATCACATATAATCTTCACAACAAGTCTATAAAATAGGTGCTATTATCCTAATATTACAGATGACACATCATGCTCAGACAGGTTAAGTGTCTTGCCCAAGGTCTGTACAGTTAATGAGCCACAGAGCCGAGACTGAACTCTAAGTTCTCAGACTCCAAGCCAATTGCTCTTTCCATTAAGACAAGGTACTTTTTCATAAATAAATCCCATCAGCAGTCTGGACAAAGGGATAGAAGGATTAGGGCACAGTAGGCTTCCATGGCACAGCCTTAGAGACAGTCAGAGCAGGCAGGAGGAGCTGAATCAACCTCAGGAGTGAGCCTATTGCTCAGGTAGAAGTTCCCACTGGATAAGAGCTAAATGTTTTTGCTGTTTCCAGCAACAACAACAAAAAAAAATTGCACTGGTTTCCACACAGAAATGTTAGTGAAAAAACCCAGGATAATCCTCAATACCATGCAGAAAAAAGAGAAGAGTCCTTTGCTTTTTGCCTTCACCTTTACTCATTCCATCTTATTCATTATTATTTCCTTCTGGGGCTCCTAGGGGTTTATTTATTCAGACAAGCACTGGGGATCTCCTGTGTGGGATGTTTCATATTGTGAAGAACAAAGTGGCTTTATAAACAATAGGGGAAACTAGGTAACTCTGGAATTAGAATGCCATACTTGGTGCTGGGAATTTTCTCCCGAGGAAGCTTTCTAGGATGGCTGTGGTACAGCCTGACTTAAGAGGCTCTTGAGACAAAATATGAAATGCCAGCTGAATTTATATGCCTTACAAACTTCTGCTGGCAAATACAGGTGGAAGATAGGTAGATGCACATGAACGTGAGTCTCAGAGTATTTCCTTGCTTAGGTGGTGCCCAATGGTGAAAAATTATCTCAGGACAGGGCCTTTGGAGAGATGGACAAAGCTCAGGGAGACAAGAAATTGGAACTTTACTTTTAGAAAAAGAGAAAGAAGCAAAGGTAACAGAAGCCCCTGCTGTTTCCGCACAGTTTTATCTTTCTACCAGGCATCTCCTCTGTCTTTCTTTTTACTGTGTGATACTGTTGTTGCTTTTTCAGTGCATCCTATCTGCACTGCGAAGCTTTGTCACATTCTAAATGACAGGCTCTAGAATCTTTTGCAAGAATTGGGCTGTGTCAGTATGTCTTCTCAGAGTGGATATATTTGTGAGATTTATTGATTGAAATCAAAACATTAAATGGCATAAACTAGCCTACGTAATAAAGCAACAGAAAATCTCAAGTCAATTTCCAATCCATTGACTATTCTTTTCCCTTCTTGGATTTTACAGACAGCTGGAGCCAACAAACGCCTGGACCTTTTGGCCTTTTTCGTGATCTTCTAATCATTAAAAAGAATACAAATGTCAACCTTGTCCCAGGGAAGTACCCTATTAAGGAAAATTTAAATGTTTTTCTTATTTTTACAACAAAAAATATATTTATTAAAGAAAATTTGGAAAATATAAAAAATATTAAGGAAATTTAAAATGCCTCAAAACCCAATACAAGGAAAACCACAGAATATTTTGGTGTAGTTTCTTCCAGCTACATATATACAAAATTGTGATCATTTGCCATGAAACTTGCTCTTATCACATAATACTATATCATGAGCATTTTTCCTTCTCCTTAACTCTTCTCCAAGATTACAATTTTCAGTGGTATAACAAATAGAGGTATGTTTTATCACATATTATAACATGTTTCACCACCACATATCAGATTTTCAGCATCCTAAAGAAAAAAAAATTACAACTATCTATTGGTTGGATATTTCAGAAAATAATATTAAACAATAATGATGTTGATGGTAACAACAGTAATCTCTGACTTTTAGGGAAATACCTTCAGAGTTTCATCATTTAAAATCAAGTTGGGCCCTGTCTAAATTACTGAGTTTTTATCAATAATGTTGAATTCCATCAAATGTTTTCTTTTTATATCTATCCGGATGATCATATAGGGCTTTTTTCTATTTACCTATTTGTTTAATACATCATATTGATGGATTTCTAAATATTAATTTGGAATGCCTTGCATTCATGAAATTACTTTAATATAGAGTTGTATTTGGTTTAAATATATTTGTGATTTATATATATGTATATTCAAATGAGATTGAACCATAGTCTTATTCTATCTTTGACAATTTAGAGTATAAAAGTTATTTTAGTTTGATAAAATAATCTGCAAAGTGTTCCATAATTTTTTAGACATTAAACTCTTTATGTAGCACAAAAATTGTTTCTTGAAAGTACAAACTAACTCTTTCCTAAGTAATTTGTGTCCAGAGTCCATTTTGAGGATCAGTATCTATCTTTCTCCCAATTGGATCTCTAGTAATACTACAGTATCTACTGTGCTAAGTGCTGAATAAATGAAAGACTCCATGAAAGAGAGAAGCACAGTTCTGTGGAAGCACTTAAAATAGGCATCATACTCAAACATAAAGTTCAGGAAAGTGTCCTAGCAAAAAAGTAATAAGTGACTGGGAGGGGCCTTTCCGGTTTAAGATAAGAGCTTGCACAAAAGCAGAAAAAAGAAATAGTATAATGTTCGGGGTACAACGCGAGGAGTTCAGCATGGCTATTGCAGAGCACGAGGAAGAAGGGTCAGTAGTGGCTCCAGAATTTCTATATTAGTAATATTTAGGGGTGACAATCTGGTTGCAGGGGCCTTTTCCTGAAGGCGTATTACATAGCAACTATACTGTTTTATCTCAGATTATACTGTTGTATTGGACTGGCTTTTGAGGCAAGACTGATGAAGATTATGGGGAAACAAACCCTCCCCCAGTAACTTCTCCCTTGACACAGTCATGGAGTGGGGAATATGGAAAAGACATGAAAGAAGATGGGGAGGTTAAACTGGGCCTTTTATGATGGGCTAATTCAATTTTAATAAGGTGTCTCTTTCCACTTTCTCTTATTTGTCCTAGATATTGGGAAAATGGCCTCCCTCATCTGGGACTTTTTTTGAGCAGAGAAAAGGAGAGCCACTCTTCCTTTCTTCTCAACACCCACTCTCCCAAAATATAAGTACGAAGTGTAGTACTCATTTGTAACAGTAAAAGTAGGCTCCTTCTGTCCTTCTCTGACCTCTTTTCTTCCTCCTCCTGCTCCTTCTACTTAGAACAGCTGTGCTCAAATAAATCGGCACTGCCTCAGCTCACACTTTTGAGGAAACAAGTCCATGTGAAAATGCGAATCGAGACAGGCAGGGAAGCGCAGGAAGACGGGAATCTTTTCTAAGTTACTAAGATACTGGACCATCATCTTTTTTAATCTCTCCCAAACCATTGTCTAGGTGATAACTCACTAAGAAGGAGACAAAAAATACAGAAAGGTAATGGAGAAGACAGGGGGGCTGCCCTATGTGACCAGCCAAGGAATCATGCCCTTCTGCTCTCCAGAAACAGGAAGGCAGGGCAAATGGTTGGTTGTGAACTGAAGACAGGAAAAGGGAGCAATTTTCTCACTCTGCAGCCCTAGTCCAATGAATATAATCTATCACAGGAATGCAACAAAGCATAACGCACAGTGCCTGCATCAAAAATCTACAGTCTTACTTGGGCATCATATCAGAGAAATAGGAAACGGTTAGGGCTTAGCTGAGTTTTCATATGGTACTAACACTGCATATCATAGGAACTTATAGAAAGATCAGTGTAGGCTGGAAAAAGCAAGTAAGGCAGGAATGTTAATTTCAACACACCTAAGAGCCATGTAGTATTTTCAGGGGTAAAGAGGAGGATCTGTGATAGGTACTATGGTGTTGTGTTATGAGAGCTGACTCTGGATCCAGACTGCCAGTTACTAAACCCTGGTTCTAGCTATATGACCTTGTGCAAGCTACTTTAACTTCTCTGTAGCAGTTTGCTCCACTGCAAAATGGGAATAGTATCTCATACTATTATTATATATAATACTTATAGGGTTGCAGTGAATATTAAATGAGTTAATAAGGTAAATTGCTTATAACAGTGCTTAACATAGAGTTAGTTCTCAATAAATATTACCTAGCTACCATTGGTCCAGCCATACTAATACTTACCAATATTCATAAAATCATTGTGCCAGGCACTGTTATAAGCACATTTTATGCACTAATTATCAGAAGGTTCCTTGCCATAAAATAAAAATAATATAGAAGACCCAGAGATACATTCCAAGGTATTATATATATAAAGATTAAAAGAAAAAAATAATTATCATTAAGTACTCAGTAAAACTATATTAACTTCCTGAAAAAATATAAAATATTCTAGGAGTTTGGTGCCAAAAAAAGAAGAGAAGAATTACAGAATTTAGTGTTATGAAGGTGTCGTATACTAAAGGAGGGGAAGTTCCAGGTTCTAAAAAACTTGTACTTAATGCAGACCCAGGCTGCTTAGCCTCTGGAAGCTCCTTGGGATCAATCTCAAATATTTTCAGATTAATTCACGACTCGTCTTTGAAAGAAGGACAGATAGATGGCCATCTGAGAAGAGAAAATATTCAAAGTCTGTCCACTATGACCTCAAAAGTTAGTACCATCACCTTAAACACACTACATAAATTTTTCTTTCTGACCAGTCACAAAACCTAATAATTATCATCAAAAATATAATTATAAAAATATAATTATAGATACAATGTTTTCATTATATTATATATATATATTAATCATTGTATTATAACAGGCACCTCACATATTTTATGCAGTTTAATACTCACAACAAATTGTCAGAGTTATTTCTTTCCCACATTTTACTATGAACCAACTGAGGCTCAGAAAGTGAAGTAACTTATCCAAAGTCACACACATGCTAAGTGGTATGGTGCTGATTGTATATGATGTACTATTTTTAAAATAGAACCAGCCTTTACGTGCACACGCTCCGCTACTGGCAGCCTGGGTTCAGATCCCGGGCATGCACCAATGCACCGCTTCTCTGGCCATGCTGAGGCCACATCCCACATACAGCAACTAGAAGGATGTGCAACTATGACATACAACTATCTACTGGGGCTTTGGGGAAAAAAAGGAGGAGGATTGGCAATAGATATTAGCTCAGAGCCAGTCTTCCTCAGCAAAAAAGAGGAGGATTAGCACGGATGTTAGCTCAGGGCTGATCTTCCTCACAAAAAAAAAAAAATAGAACCAGCTTCATTAAAAAAAAGCTTTTACTTCAGAATATTCAGTAATGAGATTGCTCTATATCTACATTTAGAATTATGTTGTCCCTATTATTTTACTAGAGGCCTGACACTTCACAGCATGATTCTTGGGGTTATTGGTAGCTTTGCCTCTGCTGCTGCATGGCCCCACCAAGTACTGAATCTCTCAGTGCTTCAGTTTCATCATCAATAAAATTAAAATTATAACCACGCCTTTCCTGATTCCCAGAACTGTTCTAAATATCAAGCAAAATAATGCAAGTTAAAGTTATTTTTTTAAACTAAATTATAAATTTAAATTTCCCTGAATCATGTCCTTATGTGAACTCTGCAGGTGACACGGACACATGGAAATGGAGAATTACTCAGCCGTGACTGAATTCTTTCTGGCGGGATTTTCCCAATACCCAGAGCTCCAGCTTTTTCTGTTCGGGCTCTGCCTCATCACCTAACTGATAATCCTCCTGGGAAATAGCCTCCTCATTATCATCAGCATGCTAGATTCTCACCTCCACACACCCATGTACTTCTTCCTTGGGAACCTCTCGTTCCTGGACATTTGTTACACAACATCGTCCATTCCCCCTATGCTCATCATATTTAGCTCTGGAAGAAAATCCATCTCGTTCATTGGCTGTGCTCTGCAGATGGTTGTCTCCCTTGGTTTGGGCTCCACCGAGTATGTCCTCCTGGCTGTGATGGCCTGTGATCGGTATGCGGCCATCTGCAACCCACTGAGGTACCCCACCATCATGAACAGGGTGCTGTATGTGCACATGGCTGCATGGTCCTGGATCATAGGCTGTCTGAACTCCTTAGTGCAAACAGTCCTGACAATGGTGTTGCCTTTTTGTGGGAATAATGTCATAGACCATCTTACCTGTGAGTTACTGGCCCTTATTAAACTCATCTGTTCAGATATCACGATCATTGTGTTTATCATAACAGTGGCAAGTATTTTCTTCTTAGTGATTCCCCTACTGTCAATTTTTATTTCCTATGTTTTCATTCTCTCTACCATCTTGAGACTTAACTCCACTGAAGGGAGAAAGAAAGCCGATTCAACCTGTTCGGCCCACCTTGCTGTGGTAATTTTATTTTATGGTTCCACCCTTTTTATGTACATGAAGCCCAAGTCAAGGGACACAAAGACATCTGATGAGATCACTGGGCTGTCTTATGGAGTGGTAACCCCAATGTTGAACCCCATCATCTATAGCCTGAAGAATAAGGAGGTGAAAGAGGTTGTGAAAAAAGTCCTGAGTAGACACTTACACTCATGGAAAATATAAATATAAAAATATAAAAGTGCTTAAGACATGTGACAGCTACATTTGGGGAAAAGATATGTTTTTGGTATTCACAGATGAAGCTGCAGAACTCACTATAATGAGAGAATTGTGTTTGTAAAGCCAAATGTGGAATTCTCATTTTTACAACAGAGAATGTCCATGTAAACCTTTTCATATAATATCTTTTCAGCAGTCTCTCTAGTTATATGCAGCTATGCCTCTTGGTCCTATAGAGGGTGTGACGGATGCTGTTCATGATGAGTATCTCTCTATCTCTCTTTGTCTCTGTCTCTCTCTGTATTCTCTCTCTCTCTCTCTCCTCTTCCCTCCTCCCTTCTTCTTCTAGCTTTCTCTTTCTTCTCTCTCTTTCTTATCTTCTTTCTCAGTCTCCTCAAGGTATATACATACTGTTTGGGGCTATCGAGTATTCCCTCATCTGGTAAAAGAATGAATCTTTTCATTTTAAGGCACCAATTGTCTCCCATTCTCAGCTGATATTTTTCTGGGTAGGGCTGACCACTCTCTCTAGATGGAATGATAAGCATGAAACACAGATTAGGTCAATGAAAAATGAACGTCCCCCTAGCCACAGTGATTCATTCAGAGTAGCAAGCGACCTAAGCCATGCTAACTAGACTTAATTGCCAAAATGTTTTTTGAATATCAAAAAAGAGTTAGTTTTTTTTAAGTTGCTAAACTGGCAGAACATATGCCTGGATCTTCTGCTGGCCACCGTTGTCAATATGTGGGGAGAGTCAGACTGAGAATGATATCACCAAAGAGAAAAGTAGATGATATATGCAAACTACTGAAATAAGGAAACTGCCAACCAAAAATGCTTTACCCAGCCAAACTATCCTTTAAGAATAAAGGAAAGATAAGGACTTTCCCAGGCAAACAAAAACTGAAGGACTTCATCACCACTAGACCTATGGTAAACAACAACATGAAATTATATGAAATATAAATCTCACTGCCAAAGATAAATATGAATACAAACACAGAAAACTGCATACTGTAATGGCGGCATGTCAATCACTTTTAATACTAGCATATAAATTAAAAGACAAAAATAGTAAGAATAACTATAACCACAGAAATTTGTTAATAGGAACATAATATAAGCACACCTCATTTTATTGTGCTTCATTTTATTATGCCTCACAGATACTGCATTTTTTACAAGACCCTCACCAGCAAAAAGATTGACTTGCTGAAGGCTTAGATAATGGTTAGCATCTTTTAGCAATAAATTCATTAAGGTATGTACCTTGTTTTTTTAGACACAATGCCATTGCAAACTTAATAGACTGCAGTACAGTGTAAACATAACTTTTACATGGACTGGGAAACAAAAAAATTCATGTGATTTGCATTATTGCGATATTCACTTTATTGTGGTGGTCTGGAACCAAACCAGCAACATCTCCAAGATATGACTGTATAAAAAGAAGTAAAATCTGACATCAATTACATAAAGGGGGGTGGGGATAAAGTGCAAAAATTCTGCATGCAATTGTGTTAAGTTTTTATCATCTTAAAATGGACTGCTATAACTAAAAAATGTCGATACAAATCCTATGGTAACTTCGAAAAAAGTACAATAGATATACAAAAGATAAAGAGAAAAGAAACAAATAATACCACTACAAAAAATTAACAAACCACAAAGAAAGATGAGGAGAGAGAAATAAGAGCTACAAAACAGACAAGAAACAACAAACAAACTAACAATAATAAGTCCTTACCTATCAATAAATACTTTAAATGTAAATGGACTAAACTCTCCAATCAAAAGACATAGAGTGGGCTGGCCCCGTGGCTTAGCGGTTAAGTGCGTGCGCTCCGCTGCTGGTGGCTGGGGTTCGGATCCCGGGCGCTCACCGATGCACCGCTTCTCCAGCCATGCTGAGGCCGCGTCCCACATACAGCAACTAGAAGGATGTGCAGCTATGACATACAACTATCTACTGGGGCTTTGGGGGAAAAATAAATAAATTAAAAAAAAAAAAGACATAGAGTGGCTGAATGGATTGAAAAACAAGACTCAACTATATGCCGTCTACAAGAGATTCACTTCAGATTTAAGAACACGCATAGGCTGAAAGCGAAGGGCTGAAGAAAGACATTCCACGCACATAGTAACCAACAGAGAAAGGTACAGTCATGTGGCACATAATGATGTTTCAGTCAATGACAGGCCACATATCTGATGGTAGTCTCATAAAATTATAATGGAGCTGAAAAATTACTATTACCTAGTAATTTTATAGCCATTGTAACATTACACAGCTGCAGAAGAAGCAAGAGAAAAGGAAACTGCAGGAGAAGAAAAAGAACCCCCAAGAAAATTCACAGTAAAGGGTTTAGCTGAAGGTTTTGCAGATCTCAACAAGCTCCTTAAAGAGTGTGAAAACATAGACCCCAACACCAAAAGGTTTTCATTAATAGAGAAGAATGTTTGTGATCCATTGTCTGTTTACAAGCAAATCTGTGATTAAAAAAAGAAAAAAGCAAACCATCATAGACATATTTCTGAAAAAAGTGACACCTCCTCAAAAAAAGTCTCAGGCAGGTCCTTCAGGAGGTGTTCCTAGAAGAAGGCATTGTTATTATGGGAGATGACAGCTCCATGCATGTTATTGCACCTGAACACCTTCCAGTGGGACAAGACGTAGAGGTGGAAGACAGTGAGACTGATGATCCTGACCCTGTGTAGGGCTAATGTGTGTGTTTCTGTCTTAGTTTTTAATAACAAATTTAAAAGTAAAAAAAAAAAAATTAAACATTTAAAAATAGAAAAATACTTACAGAATAAGGATATAAAAAAAGTAAATTTTTTTGTACAGCTGTACAATGTACTTGTGCTTTAAGCTAAGTGTTATTACAAAAGAGTCAAAAAGTTGAAAAAAAATCTAAAGTTTATAAAGTAAAACAGTTACAGTAAGCTGTTTTATTTATTATTAAAGGAAAACTTTTTTATAAATTAGTGTAGCCTAAGTGTACAGTGTTTATAAGGTCTACAGTAGTGTACAGTAACATCCTAGGCCTTCACATTCACTCACCACTCACTCACTGACTCACCCAGAGCAATTTCCAGTCCCACAAGCTCCATTCACAGTAAGTGCCCTATACAGGTGTACCATTTTTTAACCTTTATATCAAATTTTTACTGTACCTTTTCTACATTTAGATATAATTACACACACAAATACTTACTAATGTATTACAATTGTCTACAATATTCAATAAAGTAACATGCTATACAGGTTTGTAGCCTAGGAGCAATAGGCTACACCAAATAGCCTAGGTGTGTGGTAGGCTATACCAACTAGGTTTGTGCAAGTACACTCTATGATGTTCACACAACAACAAAATAGCCTAACAATGCAATTCTCAGAACAAATCCACATTGTCAAGCAACTCATGATGGTAGCTAGATTTACATCAGATAAAATAGACTTTAAGTCAAAAACTATCACAAGAGACAGAGACGGTCACTATATAATGATAAAAGGGTCAATTTATCATGAAGATATAACAATTATAAATATATATTCACCCAACATCATAGCACCTAAATCTATAAGCAAACATTCACAGATCTAAAGGGAGATATAGAAAACAATACAATAATAGTAGGACACTTCCACATCTCACTCTCTATAATGGATAGATAATCCAGACATAAAATCAAAAAGGAAACATCAGACTTGAAAAATACTACATACCAAATGAACCTAAAAGACATATATAGAACATTCCACTCAACAGAGCGATGAATACTCATTCTCAAGTGCACATGCGACATTCTCCAGGATACATCACGTGCTAGGTCACAAAACAAGTCTTAACAAACTTAAGAAGATTGAAATCGTTCTAAGTGTCTTTTCTTATCATAATGGAATGAAACTAGAAATAAATAATTGAAAGAAAATGGGAAAGCTCACAAATACATGGAAACAACACATTCTTAAACATCTATTGGATCAAAGAAGAAATCAAAAAGAAAATTAGAAAATAAGTGCCCATCAAGGGACGAATGGATAAAAAAGCTGTGGTATATATACACAATGGAATACTACTCAGCCATAAGAAACGATGAAATCCAGCCATTTGTGACAACATGGATGGACATTGAGGGCATGATGCAAAGTGAAATAAGTCAGCGGGAGAAGGTCAAATACCGTGTGATTTCCTTCATTAAGTAGTAGATAATAACAACAATAAACAGACACATGGGGACAGAGATTGGATTGGTGGTTACCAGAGCGGAAGTGGGGAGGGAGGAGGGTGAAGGGGATAATTGGGTACATGTGTGTGGTGATGGGTTGTGATTGGTATTTTGGTGGTGAACATGATGTAATCTGTGCAGAAATAGAAGTACAATGATGTACACCTGAAATTTTTACAATGTTATAAACCAATGTTACTGCAATAAACAAAAAATATTAGCTTTAAAGAAAAAAAAAAAAAAAAAAAAAAAAGAAAATATCTCAAGAGAAACAAAAATGAAAACACAGCATACCAAAACATTTGAGATGCAACAAAAGCAGTACTTAATCATAAGGGCCTATTATGAACAATTATACACCAACAAATTGGACAACATGGAAGAAATAGAGAAATTTCTAGAAACATACATCCTGCCAAGACTGAATCAATAAGAAACAGAAAGCCTGAACAGACCAATAACAAATAAGGAGATTGAAGGCGTAATCAAAAAAACTCCCGAAAAGGAAACTGGCTTCATGGGTGAATCCTACCAAATATTTTTTTTTTTAATCTTTTGTTTATTGCAGTAACATTGGTTTATAACATTGTAAAAATTTCAGGTGTACATCATTATACTTCTATTTATGCATAGATTACATCATGTTCACCACCAAAATACTAACTACAACCCATCACCACATACATGTACCGAATTATCCCTTTCACCCTCCTCCCTCCCCCCTTCCCCTCTGGTAACGACCAATCCAATCTTTGTCCCTATGTGTTTGTTTATTGTTGTTATTATCTACTACTTAATGAAGGAAATCATACGGTATTTGACCTTCTCCCTCTGACTTATTTCACTTTGCATAATACCCTCAATGTCCATCCATGTTCAAATATTTAAAGAATTAATATCAATCCTTCTTAACCACTTCCAAGCAATAGACGTAGAACACTTCCAAACTCACTCTCTGAGGCCAGCATCACTCTGATACCAAAGCTAGAAAAATTCACCACAAGAAAAGAAACCTACAGACCAATATCCCTGATAAACATACATGCAAAATCCTCAATAAGATATGATCAATCTAACAGCATATTAAAAGGATAAATACACCATGAGAAAGTGGAATGTACCCCTGGGATGCAAGGATTATTCAACATATGCAAATCAATCAATGTAATACACCCCTTTAACAGAATGAAGTATAAAAATCACATGGTTATCTCAATAGATGCAGAAAAAGCATTTGACAAAATTCAACATCTTTTCGTGATAAAAACTCTCAATCAATTAGATATGGAAGGAACTTAACAAAGACCATTAATAAAAAGCCCATAGCTAACATTAATGCTCAATGATGAAAAGCTGAAACCTTTCCCTATAAAATCCTGAACAAGGTAAAGATGCCCATTCTTGTCTCTCCTATTCAACATAGTACTGGAGGTCCTAGCTAGAGTAATTAGGCACAAAAAAGAAATAAAAGGTATTCAAATCAGAAGGGAAGAAGTAAAACTATTGCTGTTTTCAGATGACGTAATCTCATATGTAGAAAACCCTAGAGACTCCACACACACACACACACACACAAAAACTGTTAGAATTAATAAGCAAATTCAGTAAAGTCGCAGGATACAATATCAACATACAAAAACCAGTTGTATTTCTATACAGTGATAACAACCTATCCAAAAAGAAAATTAAGAAAACAATTCCATTTACAATAGCATCAAAAAGAAGAAAATACTTAGGAATAAACTTAACCAAGAAGGTAAAGGCTTGTACACTGAAAACTATAAAACATTGATGAAAGAAATTTTAAAAAACACAAATAAATGGAAGGACATCCCTTGTTCATGGTTGGAAGAATTAATACTGTTAAAATGTCTGTACTTTCCAAAGTGATCTATAGATTCAACACAATCCCTATCAAAATCGCAATGGTACATTTTTTTTAAAAAATAGGAAAAATAATTCTTTTGGAACCATAAACAACCTGAATAGTCAAAGCAATACTGAGCAAGAAGAACAAAGCTGGAGACATCACACATCCTGATTTCAGATTATATTACAAAGCTACGTTAATCAAAACGGTATTGTGCTGGCATAAAAACAGACATAAATCAATGGAACAAAATAGGGAACCCAGACATAAACCCATGTGTATAAGTTTCAAATGACCTTCAACGAGGGTACCAAGAATACACAATGTGGAAAAGATAGTGTCTTCAGTAAATAGTACCGGTGAAATTGGATATCCAGATGCAAAAGAATGAAATTGGACCCTTATCTTACACCATATACACAAATCAATTCAAAATGGATTAAAGACTTAAATGTAAAATATGAAACAATAAAACTCTTAGAAGAAAACAGGGGAAAAGCTTCTAGCATTTGGCTAGGCAATGATTTGGATAGAACACCAAAAAAGCAGACAACAAAAGCAAAAACAGACACATAGAATTGCATCAAACTAAAAAGCTTCTGCATAGCAAAGGAAACAATTAACAAAGTGAAAAGGCAACCTACAGAATGGGAGAAAATATTTGTAGACTACATATATGATAAGGGTTAATATTCAAAATATATAAGGAACTCCTACAACTCAATAGCAAAGAAAACAAATAATCCAATTTAAAAATGAGCAAAGAAACTAAATAAACATTTCTTCAAATAAGACATACAAATGGCCAACAGGTATATGAAAAAGTGCTCAATATCACTGATCATCAGGGAAATACAAATCAAAACAATTAGCTATCACCTCACACCTAGTAGGATGGCTATTATTAAATAAACAAAGGACAACAAGTGTTGGCGAGGTTGTGGAGAAAAGGGAACCCTTCTACACTCTTGGTGGGAATGTAAATTGGTGTAGCCACTATGGAAAACAATATAAAGTTTCCTAAAAACATAAAAAATATAATTACCATTTCATCCAGCAATCCTACTTCTGGGTATATATCCAAAGGAATTGAAACCTACATGTTAAAGAGATATCTGCATTCCCATATTCACTGCAGCATTATTCACAATAGCTAATATATGGAAAAAATCTAAATGTCCATCAATGGACAAATGAATAAAGAAAATGTGATATACACATACAATGGAGTATTATTCAGCCTTAAACAAGGAAGGAAATCCTACCATTTGTGACAATGTGGATGGACCTGGAGCACATTATGCTAAGTGAAATAAGCCAGACACAGAAAGACAAATACTGTATGAGCTCCCTTATATGTGGAATCTAAAATAGTCAAACTCAGAAGCAGAGAGAAAAATGGTGGTTGCCAGGGGCTGGGGGGAAGAGGAAATGGGGAAATGTCAGTCAAAGGGTACAAAGTTTCAGTTGTGTAAAATTAACAAATTATGGAGATCTACTGTACAACATAGGGCCTATGATTAACAATACTGTATTATATACTTAAAATTTTGCTGAGTGGGTTAGATCTTAGGTTAAGTGCTCCTACCACAAAAGGAAAAAAAAAAAAAACCAAAGGGAACAGGAGAAGACTTTTGGAGGTGACAGATAAGTTTAAGGTGTTGATAGTGATGATTGTTTTATGGGTGTATATACTTATCTCCAAACACATCAAGTTGTAAAAATTAAATATCTGTAGCTTTTTGTATGTCAATCATACTTCAATGAAGTGGAAAAAAGAATTCTTAAAATGACCTGCAAAGTTGTCCAAGATTTAGATCCCATATAACTCTTCAGACTCATCTTTCATCACTTTTTACCTCTCCCCACTGTTCTGCCTCCTGTGTTCCAGCAAAACTGAACTTCTTTTAATTCTTAGAACATTCTCATTCATTCTCGCTCTCTCTCTCTCTGTCTTTCTGTTTCTTACTCTCTCATGACGAAGCTCTTTTTATTCCAAAATCTAAGTACTGACTCCTGTCAGTATACTCTATCATAATCCATGTTTGCTTATTTGTATTTATTTATTTATTTTTTTGCTTTTGGTGCTAGACAAAGTAATGATATAATTCTATTGCTGGGAAGAGTCACATCTTGATTGAAGTCCCAGCTGAAAATCAGTTTCCAATTTCACACTGACATACTACTTTCTGTGTCACACCATTTGACACATCTATTTATTAATGTAATAACTGATGAAATATAAGATACACTATGCTTGCAAAACTAGACATTAAAATCACTTTACCACCAGTGGCAAGATAGTCCTAGAGGATTCAAAAAATTTAAATTGTGACATACTGGTAAGAATTCTTGACTTGTGATTACAAATATTTCTGACAAAAATGTTATAAAGGTTATACTCTATATAAGAAAAAATCTAAATGTCTTATGATTAAAAAAATAAAGAATTAAATGCTGATAAATACTCAGGCTTTGAAATTTCAGCATGATCAGATAATTGGGTGACTCTTCAAGACATTTAAACGAAAACATAACTGTGTCATTGAGGAAGAAGCTAGTTTATGCTTCCTTCTTTTGAGGAAACAAGGTGGCATTCTGTGTGACTTACTAATTAGAAGGTTCAAATATCTAAATTTATAAAATAAACAAAATGACAAAGAGAGAAGGATTTTTTTTCACATCACCAAGAGAGCAGTCTTTATTAAACCAGACTTCACAAGATCCCCTGAAAGAGACTTTTTTCCAATACTAAAAATACATAGAAAATTCATTAAGTTAAATTATGATGCAAGATAGACTCTAATAGAGGCAAGAGTAGCAAATGAATTTTAAAAAGTTTTTTCTAAACTTCTTCTAGGAAAAAAAAAAGTTATCCCTATTTAAAAAGAAAACTTTTTAATAAATTGTTTACAACTCCAACCAGGGAGTAATGAAAAGTACATTTTAATGGCCCCTTTGAAACTTGATTTCCTATACTGAACAGTTATCAGTGTTTCATTGTTATTCCGGGGGGATGGGGAAAAACAGAGGGAAGAAAGGAAAAGTATCAGAAGATTCACCAAATTTGAACTCTAAGTAATGAGGGAAAAGTTATCAACAAACTTCTTTCACATGATATGTTTTCTGCTAAAGTCTCCATTTGTCTTTAGCTATTTCTGTGGGAATCACTGATTCCCCATGGCATGTCAGATTGTATAGACCTTAGCAAAAGAGACCTTAGTTATTCCTACAACATTTTTCTGCAATTTCACATTCAACACTTATAAGGCCATGAAGATATTTTTGATAATGCCGTTCCTCTACATTCACATGATAATCACCTATATATCTTGTAACATTGCTATTCTTAAAACAACTAAGTTACATAATCACTAACATTTCTCAGGACCTATTCTGACATGGAACTGTAATGAGAACTAAAACATGGAAGTTCAACCCAAAGAAATTAAACTATAACCTAGATAAAAGAAGGAATTCTTTCTTTTCTATGTCACTTATATTCTTACTCAGAAGTGGGATAAAAAAACAATGAATAAATTATGAGACACTATTGATTAAAGACTATCTAAATTAATAGTAGTTACATTGTAATAATAATTGAGTTGATTATAGGATATAAGTGTTAATATGTGTGTGCAATGTATATTATCATTTTTTTAAGAAGAAATTAAGACTTTGGCCAACATACTTAACACTATTGCTAGTAGTGAGAAAGAGCTGTTGAATATAAATTTCATGCATCAAATCTAAAAGGTTTAATTTTCAAAGGATTTTGAATGGTACAATAAATCGATGGCTCCATGTTAGGGAAAGGGGTGATGAAAAAAATTATTGAAGTAGACTATCAGGACTATACTTAAATGACAAACAGAACATTCATTATATTAATTATTGTTAAAAATGAAATTCTGGGGCCGGCCCCAGTGGCTTAGCAGTTAAGTGTGCGCGCTCCACTACTGGCGGCCCGGGGTTCAGATCCCCAGAGCGCACCGCGCGCGCACCGACGCACCGCTTCTCCGGCCATGCTGAGGGCGCGTCCCACATACAGCAACTAGAAGGATGTGCAACTATGACATACTACTATCTACTGGGTCTTTGGGGGAAAAAAAAAAGGGAGGAGGATTGGCAATAGATGTTAGCTCAGAGCCGGTCTTCCTCAGCAAAAAGAGGAGGATTAGCATGGATGTTAGCTCAGGACTGATCTTCTTCACAAAAAAACAAAAAATGAAATTGTGTCTTCACGGCAAATAGCTTTAATCAAAACAAAGGCCAGTGTACTAGATGAGATTAAAATTCAGGAATATAAGGCAAAAGCAATTGTAGAAGAAAATGGAGACATATGACAAAATAATCATATAAAAGACAGAAGACAAAATTTTAAGAAAGTTCTTATACTCTCTGTTTTCCAGTGTCAAGTTAAGGCAGGGAATTTGACTACCTTGTCTAACGAGCTATATTAAGCACACTGATGAAATTATAATAAATTCTAAGTATAATGATGTAGGAGTATAGTGTGTACAGAATTACATTACCTTTCAATAAGTGTATTATAACTTATTAGTATTTTCCATTAGTATCTCCTCTCAGTTCTCAAAACATAAAATACAGAATTTTCTTTGACTTGCCTTTTACAACATAAAGAGCATAATGACAAATCCTAGACTATAGTTGCTATAGTTGCTACAGAAGACCTCTTGCTTTTTCTTTTGTGTATGTCATACAGTCTACACTTTACAATTTGCATTAACACTTACATTTCACATTTTAAGACATATATAAAGAGTTTTTAATCAATATTAAATAAATTTTCACTAATAATTATAATAATGCAAAATACATTAGCAATGCTAGTCCCAATAATGAAACATGGAAGTTGGTCTAAAAAGAAATCACAATATGTTATACAAAGAGCGTTTAATATAGTTTTTAAAAAAGGAAGCACGGTCTGCTTTTAATAAATAATCCTATTACATTTTAAGAGTAATTTATTGTATGCATCAAAGAATAAAATAGAAATGGCATCAACAAAATAGAATTCAGATAATAATAGAATATATCTTCAAATTACTGAAGCAAAATAACTATAAACTGTAAACCAGCTAAATTATCTTTCAAGACTGAAGACAAGTAAGTTTTTAGACAAAGACTAAGAGATTTTAATTCACAGAACTATTAAAGAATATACCTAAGGAAGAAGAAAATTCAACATAGATGGAAAGAGTAGAATTAAAAAAAAGGAAGAAAGCAATAATTAACAAAGAACTAATAAATTAGAATATTTTTAAATAAATCTATAAAATTATTGTCTTTAAAAAAATAAAGGCAATAAATTTTGAAATTTAAAAACAAGGTGGTGGAAATGAAATTCTAAAAGCAAAAAGATAGAAGATAAGAGAGACTGGCAATCAGAGGTAACTCTTCTAAGATCCTTGTTTTGTTCAGGAAGTCTGCAGTATGTTAGTTAGACTTTGCTATGTTAAACAGGCATCTTGTAAAAAGGGTTAATACAAAAACAATAGAAATAAGATATCAAATTTTCAAACCAGTCAAAGAAATAAAGAAAACTTCGTCAATCAAAGTCAGGAAAGTTGAAAAAAAAAAAAGCAGCAAATAAAAGAGATAGAAAACACTAAATAAGAAAAATTAGATTAAGAAATATACTCAAATACATTAGTATCCATCATAATAGATGTAACTATGTTAAACATACCAGTTAGAAGACAAATATTCTCAGATTGGATTCTCTTTAATTCAGCTGTATTCCATTTATAAGAAAAACATCTAAAACTTGACAAAAAGAAGTTGAAAGTAATGGGGTGGAAAAATCCATATCAGACAAACACCAACCAAAAGAAAGTTATTGCTTAGAGTAGACAAAATAGACCTTGAAGCAAAAATCATAACAGCAGAAAGATCAGAAAGAAAAAACAATCTTCATCCTATTCATACAAAAGATCGCTTCAAAATAAAGAAAACAAAAATCTTCAGAATTACGAGAAGACACAAATCTTCTGAAGACACTAAATAAAAGTAGGTGATTTTAACACACACCTCTCTCAAACTGATAGGTATAGAAATGTGAAAATAGAAGATTTGAATCCCACAGTTAATAAGATTAATTAAAATATATAAATATATAATAATATATGTACTATAATATATAAAATATATAATATGTCAGATCTATACCATTTTATATTCAAACATTAGAGAATACATATTTATAATACAAAGCAAGTCAACAAATGTTGAAAAATTAAAATCACTCAACCACAATTTCTAGTTATAACACAATAGAATTAGAAATCAATAATACAAATATAACCCCAAAAATATTTTATATTTGGAAGTTTTGAAACATGCTTCTAAATAAGTCATTGGCTAGAAGAGAAATCATGATGGAAATTACAAAATATTTAAAACTTGACAATAAAATTACCATCAAAACCAGTTAATGAAGTTTAACTCTAGAAGGAAATTTATAGGCATAAATAAATAAATATATAGATATTTCAATCTTCTTTATTATATGAAAATAAGAAAGGTTAAAAATTAATGCACTAAGCATTCAACTGAAACATTAAGAAAAAATAAAGGACAGAAAAAACCCAAAGTCAAGGAAGTATTGAATCAATTGCTTTAAAAATTGCCAGGCCAAAACAGTTTCCCTAGAAAATTCTGATAAATTTTCAAGAACAAAAAAACTCTATCCTATCTATTTGTTTCAGAAAATAGAAAAAGAAGAAGAGCTTCTCAAACTAATATTTTGAGCCTAAGATAAAGTGAAACAGACACTGTACAAGCACAATAAAAGAAAGGAAAAAAATATGTCACTCTACCACAAACATAGATATAAAAATCTTAAATAAAATATTAACAAATGTAATCCAGCAATGAAAAAAATAATAATACCTAGTGTCCAAGTATCCCCAGGGATCCAAGGAAGTTTTAACATTAGAAAATATGTTAATGTAATTCACAATATCAATTAAAGGAGAAAAAAGCATGCCCATTTTAATAAATGCAGAAAAAGCATTTGATAATTCAACATACATTCATAATTTCTTTTAAAAAATCTTAGAAAATTAGAACAGAAGGGAACTTCTTCAATCTGATAAAAGATACCTATCAAAAACCCACAGCAAATATCATAGTTAATGATGAAATATTAAACATATTCCTTTTAATGATCAAAATGAGATAAAAAATGCCTGGTTTTGCCTCTTCCATCATTAGATCAGAATTCAATTGTAACAAGAATAAGAAATAAGATACATAAAGATATAAAGGAAGAAATGAAATTATCATTATCCCAGACAATATAATTGTCTACATAGAAAACAAAGAAAAGTTATAAACAAATTATGGTTGCTGAATCCAAGATCAATATTAAAAAATTAATTGTGTTCTTGGTATCAATCACAACCAGTTAAAAAATGTATTTTAAAAAAAATATCATTCAAAATAGCATCATATATGTCAAGTGCCTATGAATAAATCTAATAAAAAGAGCACAAGTACTTTACGAGGAAAATTATAAATCTTTACTAAAAACAGAAAAGGAAACCTAATTAAACAGGGACATATATTTTGTATATAGCTAGGAAATTCAAAAATATTTATCCCCAACATTTTCCCTAAATTTAATGCAACGTCTATCAAAAGTCTAACAGAGTGAGATTTTCTTTCTTCTCTTTGAATATTAAGTTGATCCTAAAATTTACATAAGAATAAAAGACCAAGAGTTGCCAAGAAAATATTGCAGAATAAGGAGATGGAAATCACTATACCAGATATCAAGACTGATTATAAAGTTGTAGATAATTAGATAATGTAGTATTGGTGAAGATAAAAAGACAAATCAATAGAATAGAATAGAAAGCCCAGAAGCATCTCAGGTAGCTATTAAAGTTTGATAACAGATGTTATCAGAGGATTTGATAACTGATATGGCATTATAAATCAGTACATAACAAATAGACTATTTAATAAATTGTGTTTGGTTATTGATTATTCATATTGACAAAAAAACATAACAATAGATGTCTACCTCATACTATGCTACATATAAATTTGAGAAAGATTAAATGGCCAAATTCTAAACAGCAAAATTCTAGAACTTCTATGGAAAATTATGGAAGAATATCTTTATGACATATGGACAGGAAAAGTATTTGTTAAACAAGCTAAAATACAAAAAGTAAGAAAAAAGAATGACAAATTCAGCCGCCTTAAAATTAGAAGTTCTATATGACAAAAGACACCATTAAGAAAGTTTAAATGTGAGGCAGTCCTGGTGGAGTAGTAGTTAAGTTTGCGTGCTCCGCTTGGGCAGCCCAGGATTCACAAGTTCGGATTCTGGGCGTGGACCAATGCACCACTTGTCAAGCCACGCTGTGGCAGCGTCCCATATAAAGTAGAGGAAGATGGGCATGTATGTTAGCCCAGGGCCAATCTTCCTAGCAAAAAAAAAAAAGAAAAAGAAAAAAGAGGATTGGCATTGGATGTTAGCTCAGAGCTAATCTTCCTCACAAAAAAAAGTTTAAATATTAGACATAAATGGGAGAATTTATCTGTAGTACACAAAAACAAAAAAGGATTAGAGTCCAGAATACGTTTCTAAAAAATACAAACAATCCAATAAAAAATGGCAAGTTCTACAATGTAAAGGACCCCAATACCAATACAAATATAAAAAGATAATAAAATCATAAGTTATCATAGAAACAAAAAGGTTTTTTTGGCTTTTTGGTTTTTTTGCAAGGAAGATCAGCCCTGAGCTAACATCCAGTGCCAATCCTCCTCTTTTTACAGAGGAAGATTGGCCCTGGGCTAACATCTGTGCCCATCTTCCTCCACTTTATATGGGACGCCACTGCATGGCTTGACAAGCGGTGTGTCGGTGCGGCACCCGGGATCCGAACTTGTGAATCCTCGAACTGCTGAAGCAGAGCACGCCCACTTAACCGCTACGCCACTGAGCCGGCCCACAAAAAGTTTTTAAATGAGACATTGCAGACTCAAAAAATAGTCAAATACAAAATTATGACAATAATATGGAGAAACACAAAATCTAATTTATTGCCACTGGGAGTATGAATTAACATTTTGAAGAGCAATTAAGCAAGATCAGGTGAAGTTGATCCCATAATTCCACTTAAAGGTATGTACTTAAAGAAAAGATGAAGAAAAAGCTAGTCTATGCCACCATCTAACAGCCTCAGAATACAATAAAATATATGATTCCTTTAGCAGAGTTTACAAAGGATTCTTGAAAGTACCTGCACAGGAATGCACCAACTTATAAACATTTAGAGTTTATATATGCAGTAACTGCCCTCAGTACCCCATTGGGCCAGCATTTGGCTCCACCTATCCCGCTTCTTTCTGCAGATTTGCATGAAACTAACCTTGCGATAAAACCAAGTAGAAACATCTTCAGGCAGAGTGTTTCCTCTGTCTACCCCATATAATTTCCAACACCCTCCAAATGATATCTATTGTTATGTGAGCTTAAAGAATGCTTCTCCAAACTAACTAGACCAGATTGGTAATAATTTAAAAATTGGTCAATACTAGGTATTGACAAGAAGATGATGCAAAAGGAGTCCTCATACACTTCTATTAGAGTACAAATTTAGAAAATTAGTAAAGATGCATATATACCCAAAAATCAAACAAAATAAAAGAAACCAATAAATTTTTTAAAACTGTTAAAATAAACAAAAAATAAACATTACAAAAACGATGAATATGTGTATAGACTATGACACAGAAATTCTTCTCCTAGGTATATTCCTGAGCAGTAATTCTTAACCCCAAAGGATATCTATGAATAAAATTCAACAGGACTGGTAACTTACATGGGAAAAATACATGTTTATTTTCACTAACTTCTTTTTTTTTTTTTTTTTTTTTTTTTTTAAATTTATTTATTCCCCCCCCGCCCCCCGCCCCCCGCAAAGCCCCAGTAGGTAGTTGTATGTCATAGCTGCACATCCTCCTAGTTGCTGTATGTGGGACTTGGCTTCAGCATGGCCGGAGAAGCGCTGCGTCGGTGCGTGCCCGGGATCCGAATCCCCGCTGCCAGCAGCGGAGCGCACGCGCTCAACCGCTAAGCCACGGGGCCGGCCCCTTCACTAACTTCTAATTGAAATTTAGTAGTTCCTGGGGCCGGACAGCTTTATATATGAGTTTACCAAACTGTCAAGGAACAGATAGTCTTCGTCTTATCCAGGTTATTTAGCAAAAACCCGAGTGAAACCTGCCCAACGCTTTTATTTTTATTTCATAACCAGACAGAGGCAGTAAAAGAAAATATAGCTTTTGGGTTTATTTCACTTAAAACACAGATATGGAAATAATAAATAAAATATGTTTTTTTTTTTCAGTTTTTAAGAGGTTTTTATTCAGATCTAGAAGATAAACATTAAAATGAACAAATTAAAGTAGAAGATCTTATTATCATAGAAAAAATAGCGAATTTTGGAGAATGCTAAGGGATATACCAAAAAAATTTATTCTGAGAGGTTATATCTGAGATGGCTCTTGAAAGACAAATAAAATTTTTCAAGGTGAACGTTAATATATCTGGAACATCATAACTCAGTCTTAAGGTTGAGTTTTGGTTTGAAGTATATTTTTTAATAATGTTAAGGGAATATTCTTTTATTCCCTTAACATATCTTTTAAAAATCAGGAATAGTTTTGAATTTTATCAAATATGTTTTGGTATCCGTTGAAATAATTAAAGATTGTTTCTTCTTCTAGCATTGCAATTCTGGGGTGAACCTCGGAGTAATTTACAAATAATATATTGCTTAATTCTAGTTGTAAATATTTTTTCTTTTAAAACATGATTGAGGTATATTTTACATTCAGTAAAATGTATCTATTTTAAGTGTAGATTTTGATCAATCTAACTAGAGTGTTATCGATTTTATCAACGTTTTCAAAGGACCCGCTTTAGATGTCATTGATTTTTCTCTGTCCATTTTCTTTTTTTTTTTTTTTAATTCTTTCCTTGTTTATTGCAGAAACATTGGTTTATAACATTGTATAAATTTCAGGTGTACATCATTGTACTTCTATTTCTGCATGGACTACATCATGTTCACCACCAAAATACTAATTACAACCCATCACCACACACATGTACCCAATTATCCCTTTCACCCTCCTCCCTCCCCCCTTCCCCTCTGGTAACCACCAATCCAATCTCTGTCCCTATGTGTTTGTTTATTGTTGTTATTATCTACTACTTAATGAAGGAAATCATACAGTATTTGGCCTTCTCCCTCTGACTTATTTCACTTTGTATTATACCCTCAATGTCCATCCATGTTGTCACAAATGGCTGGATTTCGTCGTTTCTTATGGCTGAGTAGTATTCCATTGTGTATATATACCACAGCTTCTTTATCCATTCGTCCCTTGATGGGCACTTAGGTTGCTTCCAAGTCTTGGCTATTGTGAATAAGGCTGCAATGAACACAGGGGTGCATGTACCTTTACAAATTGGTGTTTTCAAGTTCTTTGGATAAATACCCAACAGTGGAATAGCTGGATCATATGGTAGTTCTACCCTTGATTTTTTGAGGAATCTCCATACTGTTTTCCATAGTGGCTGCACCAGTTTGCACTCCCACCAGCAGTGTATGAGAGTTCCCTTCTCTCCACATCCTCTCCAACACATGTTGTTTCCTGTCTTGTTAATTATAGCCATTCTGACGGGCGTGAGGTGATATCTCATTGTAGTTTTGATTTGCATTTCCCTGATAGTTAGTGATTTTGAACATCTTTTCATGTGTCTGTTGGCCATCTGTATATCTTCTTCGGAGAAATGTCTGTTCAGGTCTTTTGCCCATTTTTTAATTGGGTTGGTAGATTTTTTGTTGTTGAGATGCATGAGTTCTTTATATATTTTGGAGATTAAGCCCTTATCAGATGTATGGTTTGCAAATATCTTCTCCCAATTGTTAGGTTGTCTTTTCGTTTTGTTGATGGTTTCCTTTGCTGTGCAGAAGCTTTTTAGTTTGATGTAGTCCCATTTGTTTATTTTTTCTATTGTTTCTCTTGACCGGTCAGATATGGTGTTTGAAAAGATGTTGCTAAGACCGATGTGGAAGAGTGTACTGCCTATGTTTTCTTCTAGAACTTTCACAGTTTCAGGTCTTACATTCAAGTCTTTAATCCATTTGGAGTTAATTTTTGTGTATGGTGTAAGGTAAGGATCTACTTTCATTTTTTTGCATATGGCTATCCAGTTTTCCCAACACCATTTGTTGAAGAGACTTTCTTTTCCCCATTGTATGTTCTTGGCTCCTTTGTCAAAGATTAGCTGTCCATAGACATGTGGGTTTATTTCTGGGCTTTCGATTCTATTCCATTGATCTGTGTGTCTGTTTTTGTGCCAGTACCATGCTGTTTTGGTTACTATAGCTTTGTAGTATATTTTGAAATCAGGGAGTGTGATACCTCCAGCTTTGTTCTTTTTTCTCAGGATTCCTTTAGCTATTCGGGGTCTTTTGTTGTTCCATATGAATTTTAGGATTCTTTGTTCTATTTCTGTGAAAAATGTTGTTGGAACTTTGATAGGGATTGCATTGAATCTATAGATGGCTTTAGGAAGTATGGACATCTTAACTATGTTAATTCTTCCCATCCAAGAGCACGGAATATCTTTCCATTTCTTTGTGTCTTCTTCAATTTCTTTCAGAAATGTTTTATAGTTTTCGGTGTACAGATCTTTCACCTCTTTGGTTAACTTTATTCCTAGGTATTTTATTCTTTTTGTTGCAATTGTAAATGGGATGGTATTGTTAATTTCTCTTTCTGCTACTTCGTTGTTAGTGTACAGAAATGCAACTGACTTTTGTATGTTGATTTTGTATCCTGCAACTTTACCATATTCGTTTATTACTTCTAAAAGTTTTCTGGTGGATTCTTTAGGGTTTTCTATATATAAAATCATGTCATCTGCAAATAGTGACAGTTTCACTTCTTCCTTTCCAATTTGGATCCCTTTTATTTCTTTCTCTTGCCTGATTGCTCTGGCTAGGACTTCCAATACTATGTTAAATAGGAGTGGTGACAGTGGGCATCCTTGTCTGGTTCCTGTTCTTAGAGGGATAGCTTTCAGTTTTTCACCATTGAGGATGATATTAGCTGCGGGTTTGTCATATATGGTCTTTATTATGTTGAGGTACTTTCCTTCTATACTCATTTTATTCAGAGTTTTTATCATAAATGGATGCTGGATCTTGTCAAATGCTTTCTCTGCATCTATTGAGATGATCATGTGATTTTTGCTCTTCATTTTATTAATGTGGTGTATTACGTTGATTGATTTGCGAATGTTAAACCATCCCTGCATCCCTGGAATAAATCCCACTTGATCATGGTGTATAACATTTTTAACGTATTGTTGTATGCGATTTGCTAGTATTTTGTTGAGGATTTTCACATCAATGTTCATCAGTGATATTGGCCTGTAATTTTCTTTTTTTGTGTTGTCCTTGTCTGGTTTTGGTATCAGGGTAATGTCAGCTTCGTAGAATGAGTTAGGGAGCTTTCCTCCCTCCTCAATGTTTTGGAAGAGTTTGAGAAGGATAGGTATTAAGTCTTCTTTGAATGTTTGGTAGAATTCACCAGGGAAGCCGTCTGGTCCTGGACTTTTATTTTTGGGGAGGTTTGTGATTACTGTTTCGATCTCCTTACTGGTGATTGGTCTATTCAAATTCTCTACTTCTTCTTGATTCAGTTTTGGAAGGTTGTATGATTCTCAGAATTTATCCATTTCTTCCAGATTGTCGAATTGGTTGGCATATAGTTTTTCATAGTATTCTCTTATAATCTTTTGTATTTCTGAGGTGTCTGTTGTAACCTCTCCTCTTTCATTTCTGATTTTACTTATTTGTGCCTTCTCTCTTTTTTTCTTGGTGAGTCTAGCTAAAGGTTTGTCTATTTTGTTGATCTTTTCAAAGAACCAGCTCTTGGTTTTATTAATTTTTCTATTGTTTTTGGTCTCTATTTCATTTATTTCTGCTCTGATTTTTATTATTTCCCTTCTTCTACTGATTTTGGGCTTTGTTTGTTCTTCTTTTTCCAGTTCCTTTAGGTGCATTTTTAGATTGTTTATTTGATATTTTTCTTGTTTGTTGAGATAGGCCTATATCGCTATAAACTTCCCTCTTAGAACCGCTTTTGCTGTATCCCATAAATTCTGGCATGTCGTATTTTCATTTTCATTTGTCTCCAGGTATTTTTTGATTTCTTCTTTGATTTCTTCATTAACCCAGTCGTTGTTCAGTAGCATTTTGTTTAATCTCCATGTATTTGTGGCTTTTCTGATTTCTTCCTATAGTTGATTTCTAGTTTCATACCGTTGTGGTCAGAAAAGATGCTTGGTATTATTTCAATCTTCTTAAATTTATGGAGACTTGTTTTGTGGCCTAATATGTGATCAATCCTGGAGAATGTTACATGTGCATTTGAAAAGAACGTGTATTCTTCGGTTTTTGGATGGAATGCTCTGTATATATCTACTAGGTCCATATGTTCTAAGGTGTCGTTTAAGGCCAATGTTTCCTTATTGATCTTCTGTTTGGATGATCTATCCGTTGGTGTAAGTGGAGTGTTAAAGTCCCCTACTATTATTGTGTTACTGTCTATTTCTGTTTTTATGTCTGTTAATAATTGCTTTATATATTTAGGTGCACCTACATTGGGTGCGTAGATATTTACAAGTGTTATATCCTCTTGTTGGATTGTTCCCTTGATCATTATGTAATGCCCTTCTTTGTCTCTTTTTACAGTTTTTGTTTTAAAGTCTATTTTGTCTGATATGAGTACTGCTACCCCAGCTTTCTTTTCATTGCCATTTGCGTGGAGTATCTTTTTCCATCCCTTCACTTTCAGTTTGTGAGTGTCTTTAGGTCTGAAGTGTGTTTCTTGTATGCAGCATATATATGGGTCTTGTTTTTTTATCCAGTCAGCCACCCTATGCCTTTTAATTGGGGCATTTAGTCCATTGACGTTTAAAGTAGCTATTGATAAGTATGTACTTACTGCCATTTTTTAACTTTTTTTTTTTTTTCCCCTCAGTGTTTTAGTAGTCCTTCTCTGTTCCTTACTTCTTCTATACAGAATTGATGGTCACTTTACTTTGACCTCTGTCTGAAAGCTGTACTCTTTAACTACCTCCTCCCTCCTTTTATGTTTTTGATATCATATCTAACCTCTTTTTTGTGCATTTGTATCCATTACGTTCTAATCGTGGAAATAGATAATTTTTCCTATTTGTGGTCTTCTCTTTTCCCCTTAAATCAGTCCCTTTAACATTTCTTGTAACACTGGTTTCTTGGTGACAAACTCCTTTAATTTTTGCTTATCTGGGAAAATTTTGATCTCTCCTTCCATTTTGAACAATAACCTTGCTGGGTAGAGTATTCTTGGCTATAAGTTTTTTCCTTTTAGCACTTTAAATATATCGTGCCATTCTCTTCTAGCCTGTAAGGTTTCTGCTGAGAAGTCAGCTGATAGCCTTATGGGGTTTCCTTTGTATGTAACTTGACATTCTCTTGCGGCTTTTAGGATTCTCTCTTTATCTTTAATTCTGGACATTTTGATTATGATGTGTCTTGGTGTGGGCCTCTTTGGGTTTATCTTGTTTGGGGCTCTTTGTGCCTCCTGTACCTGGATGTCTGTTTCCTTCCTTAGGTTAGGGAAGTTTTCATCTATTATTTCTTGAAATAGATTCTCTGCCCCCTTGTCTCGCTCTTCTCCTTCCGGGACACCTATAACATGGATGTTAGTGCACTTGATGTTGTCCCAGAGGTCCCTTAGACTGTCCTCACTCTTTTTAATTCTTTTCTCTTTTACCTGTTCACCTTGGGTAATTTCTTCTAGTCTTTCTTCCAGCTCACTGATCCGTTCTTCTGTATCCTCTACTCTGCTTTTGAGTCCCTCTAATGAGTTTTTCATTTCCAGTATTGTATTTTTCATTTCTGATTGGTTCTTTTTTATATCTTCCATTTCTTTGTTGACATTCTCACTGAGTTCATCTATTCTTCTCCCCAGATCAGTGAGCATCCTTAACACTCTTAGTTTGAACTCTCTGTCGGGTAGGTTGCTCATTTCTGTTTCACTTAGTTCCTTTTCTGGGGTTTTGTCCTGTTCCCTTACTTGGAATGTATTCTTTTGCCTCCTCATTTTGCCTCTTTCCCTGTGCTTGTGTCTATGTATTAGGTAGGTCAGCTACGTCTCCTGCTCTTTGATAGTTGACCTTATGTAAGTGATGCCTTAGGAGGCTTCCAGTGTGCTTCCCTCAGTTCTCAATGTTCCAGGGGTGGCCCCTATGTGGGCTACGTGTGTCCTTCTATTGTGGCCTGTTAGCTCTCCCTATAGGTGCCCAGAGAGGCTGAGTTATGCTCCTGGCCAGCTGTTGTAATGCTCAGCTGCTTGTTGTTGTTGTGGGCCCTTCAGTCTCTTTATCAGGTGTGGGGAGCCCCAGAACAGTTGGCTGTAAATTCTAATACCACATTTGTGTTGCAGTATTTCTTTTAAGTGAGTAGGCCCCCAGTGTGGCAGGTTGTTAGGCTCAGGGCCTTAGAATTGCTGTAAACCTCTAGCCTATTAGGTCTCTTCTCAGCTCTCAGAGGATTGCAGCTGGGTGGGGCTGCCCTCAGGCACAGGAGCACCCAATTGTTTCAGGCTTTGGAAGGTGGGGCAAACCTCCTATGTGGGTCTTTGAGAAGCACAAGTCTTCTGCAGCTGACAAGCCCTGTTGCCCACAGGTCCACACACACAGTCAACACAGTCCTGCCCCGTGTGAGCGCCCCGACCTCCCCAAGCGGACCCAGTCTCTCCACGGCGGGAGCCCCACACACTCCGCCACCACCCCACACTCTCCACCCGCTCCTTATGCACACCTGCCCCGCTCAAGTCGGCTCAGTTGCCAGGCTGCAGAGAATCCAGTCACCAATCTATGCAGGCCCACACGTTGCCTGAGGGCTTGTTGTTGGGTGGGGCCAGTCTCTAGGGTGGGCTGCCTGCCCTGGCTGAGCTGGATTAAATCGGTGCTCTAGCGGGTGGAGCAGACCCTGGGCTAGCAGGTCTCAGGGAAAACTCCAATGGCGTCTGTGTCAGCACGCTCACACCAGGCCACAACAATGGCCACCGCCAATGTCCCATTCCCTGGAGAGGTCTCACCCCTCACCGAGATGCACTCAGGGCCTATTAGGTGAGTCTCTTGTCACCGAAGCACTGTGCACCTTTCTTTCTGGTGATTTTAGGATGCTTTCTGGAACGGGTGAGTTTGTGCGCGGGCCCTTTAAGAGCCAGTTTTAGTTTCTTTGTGAACCGGGTTTTCTGGGGGTGCTACCCAATGCTTTAGTAGCGGGCACAGTCAGATATTATGCCGCTGGACTCGATTGTGCTGTGTCCACAAAATGCCCACAGCGGGGGCGCTCCCCGGCTCAGGGCCCCGCGCCTCCAGGGAGGCTGCGTACCTGTGCGCTGCTCCCGGCGGCCGTGAAGCTGGCGGCTTGTGAAGGCGGCGTTTTTCCTCTCCGGAAGGGAGTCTCTGCCTCTTCTACCCCAGTTAGGATTGTCCGTTGTTGCAGGAGTTCCTCTTATCCAGTTTTCAGTTCTGTCTCAGGGGTAATTTTTCCACGAGTAGTTGTAAATTGGCTGTGTCCACGGGAGGAGGTGAGTTCAGAGTCTGCCTATGCCGCCATCTTGACTCTGCCCCCTAAAATATGAAATAGAATCTTCCAATAATGGCAACATTTGGATCAACTCTCCCATAGATCACAACCGTAAACTCTAGACAAAATGTTTTTTTAAAACTTCCTGAAATCAGGATCTCGAAGAGATATTTGAACTCCTGCGCTCATTGCAGCATTATTCACAATAGCCAATAGGAGGGAAGAACCTAAATGTCCATTGACAGATGAAGAAAATGTGGTATATACATACAATGGAATACTATTCAGCCTTAAAAATGAAGGAAATCCTGCCACAGGTGACAACATAGATAAACCTTGAGGACCTTATGCTAAGTGAAATAAGCCAGTCACAAGAGGACAAACACCCCACAATTCCACTTAAATGATGAATCTAACATACTCAAACTCTTAGAAACAGAGTAGAATGGTGGTTGCCAAGGACTGGGAGAGGAGTAAATGGAAAGTTGTTATTCAACAGGTACAAAGTTTCAGATATTCAAGATGAGTAAGTTCTAGAGATCTGCTGCACAACATTGTGCCTATAGCTAACAATACTGTAATGTACACTTAAAAGTTTGTTAAGAGAGGTTAGATTTCATGTTAAGTTTTCTTACCACAATAAAAGAAAATAATAAAAAAAACAAAAAACCTTCTGGAAGTGGCCAAAAGCATCAAGAAAATGAATGGGGACAGTCAACATTTGTAAGAAGGAATGGCACTGGGTGAGCTTCTCTTTTAGTGGTTTTAAGATAAGGGAAGGCCAAAGTCATCACCACCACAGGATGACTAAAATTCAGATAGAAAACTTCAATGTTGGTGACTTGAAGGAACAGAGGACAGAGCTCAGAGAAATCACAGCAGTTGAAAAATTAGAAGAGAAAACCTCAGATAAGAGACAGCCAGAGTGTTGGAGCCCCAACTTTCTGTATAAACTCTGCCCAAATCCTGGCTGACCCCTAAATCACACACAAGCAGAGCTAAGACCAAAAGACCTGAACAGAGGTTTCAGTTGCTGCCCCCCTCAGAGAAGACAAGTTTGAAATTTGAGTCCTGTCAAATTACTGCCTGCTAACACAAAACATCAATACTTGTGGCAAATTACATTTCCAAAAATAGTCACAGAAATACTTTTACTCCAACAAGCTCTTCTGGACCTTGCTAGTCCCCCCATCAAGAGGTAGACTCTTTTTCACCTTTGTGTATCCCCTGCAACACTGAGTGAACATATTTGGCATCAAAGTTTAGCAAAGGGCTTGACACATGTTGGGACCTTAAAATATGAATAGAATTGTGTTCTTCTAACTAAGGGCTACAATTCTGAAGTGCTGGAAGAATATAAGTGTGGATGGAGTTAAAACACTAAGACCTGGAAGTGCACAGCAGGGTCAGGAGCCAAAAAGTTGACACAAGATAAGTGGAGTGAGAGGGGACAGCTGGGAAGCAATGACAGGAGTGTGTTGCACATTCCTTGAGGCTGTGCATCCACAGCCTTAGTTATTACACCCTTATATCTGCTTCATCCCAAAGAGAAAAAAAAATGTACATGACACGATTTTCCATTCTATAAAATGGGCATTATCATTTGTGACAACATGGATGGACCTTGAGGGTAGTATGCTAAGCGAAATAAGTCAGAGGGAGAAGGTCAAATACTGTATAATCTCACTCTTAAGTAGAAGATAAAAACAACAAACAATCACATAGAGACAGAGATTGGACTGGTGGTTACCAGAGGGGAAGGAGGGAGGGAGGAGAGCAAAAGGGATGATTAGGCACATGTGCGTGGTGATGGATTATAATTAGTCTTTGGGTGGTGAACGTGATGTAACCTATGCAGAAATCGAATTATGATGTACAACTGAAATTTATATAATGTTATAAACCAATGTTACTGCAATAAAAAAATTTTTTTAAATAAAAATAAAAAAATAAAGTGGACATTATGATAATTTCTGATAATGGGAATTGGCTTTTACTCACAGGGAATAAAATAAAGAGAATCTCTGATCCCAGTCCTCTAAAATGACCTTCCATGACCTTCACTCTGATCCCAGTCCTCTAAAATGAACTTCCATGACCTTCAAAAGCCAAAGAAAGTGCAAAGTTGCTGAGAATCCAGCAAAAAAACTGTTTCATTTCTGCTTCTTACATGTTTTTTCCCCATTTATCATTTAAAGACATTATGAAATTCATTAAAATTGCCTGTTAAATAATATGGAAAAATATATACACTATATTGTTAAATTATAAAAATCCACTAATAAATCAAGAAATTCAGTGTGCTCTCAGGCATGTAAATATAGTATATGAATAGATATATATCAAAATATTAATATTTACTCTATAATTATGAATGACTTCTATTTCTTCCTTTGGATTTTCCTGAACTTCTCAAATTTTCTATACTGAGTATGTACTATTTGTATAATCAGGGAAGTAATAATTCAGAGGAGAAGGGAAATTACTATTTAACAAGTTAGGTACAATCAGATCTTTGAGACATCATCCCTAAAGAATCTAAAAGTTACTACCTCCTATATTATTTAAAGACTCAATTTTAAATCACTTCTGGGATTACAGAGTTTCTTAGAAGAAAATAAAGGAAGATTTAAATTGGCTACCACAACCCCTGGTGGGACCTCTGGAAATATTTAGGGCTCAGAGGTAGGAAAGTACTTACGTGACCCATTAATTTACTATTGCATAGAAATTTATAACATGACATTCTGTTAGCAGAAAGCCTTATTTTTCCTCTCTTTCACCACTACTAATAGTTGTCTGTGATTGTAGAATACTTGACTATGGGTTCTAGAGCATAACTACAGCTCTAGAAAGAAAACTAAGAAATCAATTCATTGAGAAGCAGCGAGCTGTCACAAGAAGTTAGTAAAACACTGATGAAAAAGAAAGGAGAATGTTTTCCTTGTTTTGAAAACTGAAATCCCAATTAGCCATGCTATCTATTGTAAAGGGAGAAGATGAAGATCCTATGCTGAAGATTTAATGGGGAAAATTAGGACAAAGTTGAGAAGAGGTATTTCCAGAAAGGAAAAGATGAACGGGAACTGGAAATTATGAATAATTTATTTTATTTTAAAAGTGCTGAATAAGACAATGAAAAAAATAAAGGAATTATTAGGTGAAGAAAATACCATGGATATATATGAACATCATTTTAAAATGTTACTTTCTCTTATCATGGAAAATGAAAGAATATCAGCCTACGGGTTCAGATTAAACTAACATGTATTGTGCACTCAATCTATGCCAAGAACTTTCAAGTATGCTATATTAATCCTCTAAACAACCCTAGAAATGGTACCGTCACCCCATTTTAAATGACACATCATGCTGAGAGATAATAAGTGTTTTGCCCAAGGTCTATATAACCAGTACACCAAAAAGCTAAGACTGAAGTTTAGGTCCTCCAAGCCAACTGCTTTCCAATAAGACATAGTGCTTCTCTTTATCAGCAGTTAACAGGACAAAGGAGTAAGAGGACTAGGGCACAGTGGGCCCTAGAGATGGTCAGAGCGTGAAGATGATGAGCTGGATGAGTCAATCCCAGCAGTGAGCCTAGCTCATTGAAGCTCCTAGCAACAAAGAAGTGTTCTTGGTTTCCACGTGGAAATGTGAATGAGAAAACCCAGGATAATTCTCAAAACCATGTAAGAACAAGAGAAGAGGTCTTGCTCTTACTAGAGCACTATTGCTCGTTATTAACAACTTTGAGGTTCAGAGGGGCTTATTTAGTTGGGCAAGCAATGAAGATCTAGCACCAGGGATGTGTGATATTGTTAAGAATATGTTGTTTCATAAACAGGAGGGGAAACTGGCTGAAGCAGGAGACAGGATGCAATACTTAGTGCATTGGATTTCATTCTGAGGGGAGTGAGGCAGGGCCTGTTCAAGAGGTTCCTTGGGTTTAAATCAGGGAGTCTGGGTGAGTACATGTGCTTTACAAATGACCGCTCTCTTCTATGGGTAAACATGGGGAGAAGGGTGAATGCTTCCTGATCCATAGTCCTCAAGCAGAGTTTGCTTCCTTTCTATAGTGACGTCCAAAGATGAGGACCAATCCAAGGACTAACTCTTTGGAGAGAGATGGACAAAAAACAGAGAGCCAAAAAATAAACTTCATCTATTTTGGGCAGAAATAAAGAAGCCAAGGTAAGAGTAATCACCAGTATCTCTCACACACCTTACCATGGGTATCTCCTCTGCCTTATCCTTGTACTGTGTGATATAGTTGGGTGCCTTATCCTATCCATACGTATTGTCCACCTGGGCCATTCTCAATGGTGGACTCTAGAATCCTATTTCAAGGATGGGACTGTGTCCATGTGCCTGCTCAGAGTGCATATACTTGTGAGTGCATATATTCCTTGAAATCATTAACATTAAATGACATTGTCGGTCTATATAATAAATCAACAGAAAATCTCTCTCCTATTTCCTTTCCATTAACTGTACTTACCCTTTCTTGGCTTTTAATGAAAACTGGGGACAAAATTCTGCAAATCTTTGCCACTGTTTCCTTCAAAGGAAAATTTTTAAACATTTCTGATTTTTACAGTCATAAAATATACATTCTTTAAAGAAAATTTGGAGAATGAGGAACAATTAAGAATGTTAATAATGCCCCCAGGTCCCTGTAGTCCCAGAGAAAACTAAGATTTTGCTGTGGCTTTTTTCAGGCACATTTTTACGAATTGTGATCACTTATACTGTTATGAAACTTCCTATTTTAATGTAATATTATACCATTAGCATTTTCCTTTCCATTTACACTTCTCCAAGATTACAATTTTCATTGGTTATATACCATACGAAGTTATGTCTTCTCACATGTATAGCATGAACAAACCAACACAAACCAGAATTCCA
This sequence comes from Ceratotherium simum simum, assembly GCF_057802395.1. Taxonomy (NCBI): domain Eukaryota; kingdom Metazoa; phylum Chordata; class Mammalia; order Perissodactyla; family Rhinocerotidae; genus Ceratotherium; species Ceratotherium simum. The sequence goes on along the minus strand of NC_141928.1, from coordinate 29,808,786 downwards.
GCAACCTCGGAAAAAAAATTGTTGCAACCGTTTAAGCCGTTATTGAGCTTGAAACGTAAAAGGACATGCAATGTCATTTAGAATTTCTCTTTTTTTTTTTTTAATTTCAGGTGTACATCATTATACTTCTATTTCTGCATAGATTACATCATGTTCACCACCCAAATACTAATTACAACCCATCACCACACACATGTGCGGAATTATCCCTTTTGCCCTCCCCACTCCCCCCTTCCCCTCTGGTAACCACCAATCCAATCTCTGTCTCTATGTGTTTGTTTATTGTTCTTATTATCTACTACTTAATGAGGGAAATCATACGGTACACAATAGCCAAGACTTGGAAGCAACCTAAGTGCCCATCAAGGGACGAATGGATAAAGAAGATGTGGTATATATACACAATGGAATACTACTCAGCCATAAGAAACGATGAAATCCAGCCATTTGTGACAACATGGATGGACATTTTGGGTATTATGCAAAGCGAAATAAGTCAGAGGGAGAAGGTCAAATACCGTATGATTTCCCTCATTAAGTAGTAGAAGTTCTCTTATTCTATTCTATTGTGTGTATCATTCAGGGGAAAAAAATTAATAATAATAGTAGTGCTAACATCAATTTTTAAGTACTTTTAGGACTACCCTCCAGAGTTTCACCCATTTTGAATTATGCTGCCCAATGATTTGCAAGAGATGATTTTTATTATCTTCATTATGTATCCTCCCATGTCTATATTACTAAGAGATTTTACCAAAAATGAATATTGTATTTTATCAAATGCTTTTAGGCATCTTGTTAGATGACCATGTGTTTTGTTTTTGGGTTTTTTGCCTATTCTTTTAGTATATTAAATGGATAGATTTTCAAATATTAATTCAGAATTTAATAAATTAATGAAATAAGTTATATCATTTTAATACAGAGTTTGGATGTACTTTTTATGATTTTTGGATATATATGCATAAATAATATTGATCCATAGTTTTATTCTACCTTTTGACAATTTGGAATAACAAGGCTATTTTAGTTTGATAAATGTTTTTGTAAAATGTTTCATAATTTTTTCACACTGAAACATATTATACAGCACAGAAATAGTTCCTTGAAATTATAAAATAACTCTGACAAGCATTCTGCATCCAGTGTCCATTTTGAAAAACAGGTTCTCACAATAGGATCCCTATTACCTACCACAGTGTATACGGCATAGTTTGAGTTGAATAAATGAAGGATTCTATAAGAGACGTAAGTTTGGAGTGCTGTGCATAAAAGTACACAGAAGGGGCATCCTTCTCACAACAGGAGGTGAGCGTTTCCTAGAAAAGGTAGTATCTAAATTAGGAGAGGCCCTTCTAGCTTAAGAAAACACCACGTACAAGTGCATAAAGAAGAAAGAGTGTAGTGTTATGGAAAGACTGAAAGAAACTCAGCATGGTCATTGCAGAGCATTTGGGGTGTCAGTAGTGCCTAGTGCCTCCAGAATTTTTATATTAGGAGGGGTCTAGGGGCAACAATGTGATTGGAGGAGGGGCCAGAAGGCTTTTCTTGAAGTCGTATTGCGTAGCAAGTACATTTTCTTACACAGATTATATTTCTCTACTAGAATGTTTTTTGCAGGGGTGCTGAAAAAGATCATGGGGAAACAAAACCTCCCACCATCATGGAGGAGAAACGGCATGAGTGGGAGAACAAGTAACTGAAGAGGTTCAGGTGGACCTACATGATGGGTTAATTCAGTGTTTTTGGTGAAGTTAGTGTTTCCGTTTTCTCTGGTTTTGACCTAAATTCTGAAAAATGGCCTCCCTCACCTGGGACCTTTGTTGAACAGAAGGAAACAGAGCCGATATTCTTTCACCTTTGTATGTATATGTAAATATACATTTAATATTACTATATTACATAAAGTAAATATAATTATATACCATATATATGCCATGTTGGAACCACCTACCGTTCTAGGTACCTAACAGATTTTACCTAATTTAATTCTAATGACAATTTGACAAATAATTATTGCTTTTTCCCAGTTTACTATGAGCTATCTGAGACTCAGAAATATTAAGCAGTTTACCAAGTTATATCTGGATTAAATGATATGGTGCTAGATCTATTTAATCTTTTAAATAGAGGCCAGCTTCATCAGAAAACAGCTTTAATTTTTGTATTTCCATTAATAAAGACATACTTATACGTCTACATTTGAAAATAGTTTATCCTAGATCTTATTTGGCACTTCCTAGTAGAACTATCAGAGTATTAATAGCCTTGACTATGCTCCGGTGTAGTCCTAAAATGCTTTGGATTTCTCAAAGCCTCACTTTCATCATCAATAAAATTATCATCATATCCCTGCCCTTTCTGATTGCTAGGAGTCTTCCCAGAATCAAGCACAATATTGGAAGTTAAAGGTGCGTTGAAAGTTTGCATTATAAATTTAAATTTCCCTGAGTCATGTCCTTTTCTAAAACCTGCAGGTGACATGGGCACATGGAGATAGGGAATTACTCAGCCGTGACCAAATTCTTTCTGGCGGGACTTTCCCAATACCCAGAGCTCCAGCTTTTTCTGTTCGGGCTCTGCCTCATCATGTACCTGATAATCCTTCTGGGAAATAGCCTCCTCATTATCATCAGCATCCTAGATTCTCGCCTCCACACACCCATGTACTTCTTTCTTGGAAACCTCTCATTCTTGGACATTTGTTACACGTCATCGTCCATTCCTCCGATGCTTGTTATATTTGTGTCTGAGAGAAAATCCATCTCGTTCATTGGCTGTGCTCTGCAGATGGTTGTCTCCCTCGGTTTGGGCTCCACCGAGTGTGTCCTCCTGGCCGTGATGGCCTATGATCGGTATGTGGCCATCTGCAACCCACTGAGGTACCCCACCATCATGAACAGGGTGCTGTATGTGCACATGGCTGCGTGGTCTTGGATTATAGGCTGTCTGACCTCTCTTTTGCAAACAGTTATGACAATGATATTGCCTTTCTGTGGGAATAATGTCATTGATCATATTACCTGTGAGATCTTGGCCCTTCTTAAACTCATCTGCTCAGATATCACCATCAATGTGATTATCATGACAGTGACAAATATTGTTATATTGGTGATTCCTCTACTATTAATTTTCATCTCCTACATTTTCATTCTCTCTTCCATCCTGAGAATTAATTCTGCTGAGGGGAGAAAGAAAGCCTTTTCTACCTGTTCAGCCCACCTGACCGTGGTCATCTTGTTCTGTGGTTCAGCCCTTTTTATGTACATGAAGCCCAAGTCAAAGGACACAAACACTTCTGATGAGATCATTGGGCTGTCTTATGGAGTGGTAACCCCTATGTTGAACCCCATGATCTACAGCTTAAGGAATAAAGAGGTGAAAGAAGCTGTGAAGAAAGTCCTGAGCAGATACATGCATTTATTGAAAACATGAAAGGGCTTGAGGCATGTGATATCCTAAATGGGGCAAAAGATCTTGTCTTTTGTATTCAAAGATGACACTGCAAAACCTACTGTCATGACAGCTTGTGTATTTGCAAAGCCAAATATGAGACTCCCATTCTTTTCAACATAAAATGCTCATGTAAATCTTCTAAATAATGCCTTATCTGCTGGGTTTCCAGCTCTAAGCAGGTCTGCTAATTGCGCCCATGAATGTCATGATGCTGTTCATCAAGATGAATCAATCTCTCTCTCTATCCCTCTCTCTCTTTCTCCTCCCTTTTTTTCTCTCACTTCCCCCTCCCCTCTCCTGTTTTCCCCTCTCCTCTCTCCTCCATATATTTCCTTTCTCTTCCTTCCTTCTCTCTTCCTTGTCTCCTTTCCCAGTCTCTTTGAAGTGGATTGTTTTTTGTTATGCAACATCCCTGCACATTATTGCTACACAATTTCCAGATCTGCACCATGTGTAGAAAAAGAATGTATATTTTTCTTTTGAGGAATCAACAGTCCCACACTCTCAGTCCATGTTGTACGGGGTGGGACTGACTCAACCCTCTGGAAATAGAGGTAAGCATGGAAACAGGCCTTGCCAATAATTAATTAATTATTTTAAAGATGTGTATTCCTCTAGTCATAGCGATTGGTAGAGTGTAGCAAGTGACCTGAGTCAGGCTAATCAGACTCAATCCCAGGAGTGCCGCCTCCTGTCAGAAAAAAGGTACTCTTTCTGCAGTGATCTCTAAACTGGTAGAATGTAAACCCAGAGCTCCGGCTGGCCATCCTTGCCAATATGTGGGAGTCTGTAACTGAGAAGGAAAGTAGAGCTGAGTTAGAGAACGCGCCTGATGATGTCATTTTAACTCCTGAACCCAGCTATGGCTAAAATCAGACTCACCTTTGTAGATTTTATTTATATGTCAAATTACCATTTTATGCAAAACTAATCTGAGATTTTACCACTTACAATCATATAAATCCTAATTAATACATCCCCTTGCCTCACATTCCCTTCCATCTACTTATATTTTTGAGGCAAAAGATATATATATAAGGTGTGTTATCTAAGTGGTTCCAAGTTCTCCAGACTTGAGTTCTTTTTCCCTTTAATAACTAAATCACAGTAATCTAACCTCTATTCTGCATAACTGCATAAGAGGTATTCCAGTCATCTCCCCAATTATTTCTGAGGAGGATTTACATGTTCCTAATTTTTTGTTCTCATATTTTGCCTCAAACTGATGATCTTGACTTTTTTACCATTCTTCTCTGTGCTTCAATCAATATATTGATACTTTGAATCACTGCAATTTGCTTTTTTGTAAAATATTTTTAAATTTTTAATAGACTGTCATTTTGCAGAATATAGCCAGTATGACTCTTTTACATATAAATACACACCACTAGCAATAAGCCTGCTTGAGACAGAGTTCCCTAAAAGGTGTTGCATATCTGATTTTGTCCACCCTGTGCACCAGAACCACGATTGTAATAGATGAGGCATGGTCTACCCAATCCAGTTAAACAGAGCTGTAATCCCTGGTCTATACTCAACTCAGAATTTGACAAAAATTACAAGTAAATATATATTAATCTATAGGATAGTGACTTGTATGTGTTTATCTCCAGCCCTGGTGGGCTGTTCTAATAGGCATTTCAAAAATAACATGTGCAAAACAGAATTCCTCATTCCCTCTATCCCCAAACTTCTTTTCCCTAATTCTTTCTCATCTCAGAAAGTGCCAGGATCATACACTCACATCCAATCCACTAGTAAATTTTGTCAACTATATTTTCAAATTTACTCTGGATCTGACCACATCCTTTGCTATTATGCTAGTACAAGCCACAATCATCCCGTCTATACTACTGTGAGGGTGTTCCAATTAATTATACACCTGCTTCCACTCTTGTTGTCCTACAATCCATTCTCTGCACAGCAGCTGTAGTGTTGTTTTAAAAATGTAAATCATATCATGTCATACTTTTCTTAAAGTACTACGAATGTTTTCTACCATACTTAAAATAAAATTGAAACTCCTTGCCACGGTCTATATGGTCCACATGACCTGACCCCCACCACTTCTATAACCTCATCTCCTACCTTCTGCCATACTCACTAGACTCCAGTTTCACTGTCTTCATGCTGTTTCTCAAACACATCAAAGCCTTTACATTTGCTGTTCCCTCTACCTGGGATACTCCTCCCCCAGAATTTCCAAGGGTTCCCCCTGTCATTTCAGACAGGTCTTTCCTCAAATGTCTAATGTCTTCTCTTTAGAAAAACTGTAACATGCTTTTTTAACCCCCATGGCACTTATCACTCCCTTAAACTGCATTATCTAAGTATCATTTTATGGGTTTATTGTCTGTTTTCTCCACTGTAAGCTCCATGAAGGCAGGGACTTTTTCTTGTTCATTGCTGTGGATCCTCAGTGCCTACACTAATGATATGCAAACAGTAACTCTTAAATAGGATTTGGATGTGGAATACACTTTCTGTGGGACAGCATTATACATTTTACTCTGGAGTATATCCATATATAAATTTATGCCTCTTCCTAACTAAATAACTGGTAGGAACTCTAAGCCAGTGGTTAAATGACTACACACTAACTTTCCCAGTGTACTTGCTTTTCTTTTCAGGCTCTGCTGATTCTTTTCTGTGTTAACATGAGCTTCTTGTTCCACACTGTTTGTGCTGAAATTGGCTACTACTTCTTACAGGGATCTGCTTTATCTTGAAAAAGTCATTTGTCTCTACATTTTAAAATGTACAAAGGTCATTTTAATATATAGGCTTTATCAAATGGTTTTTGTAAAGGTTTTCTTCTCCAGAATGTACAGCAAATTACTGGTTACATATTGTCCACTGCTATGGAAGTGTTTGTCTTTGTTTTTCTCTCTCTCTCTTTTTTTACATCATGATGAATTTCTGTCTCAAAACTGATCTAAGTGCTAGGATCTTTCATGTGTACTCTACCATAATAAATGTTTTCTATTATGCTGTCAGTTGTAGAGAGGGTAGTACGCTCACGCGCCCCTTAATGACATTTCAGTCAACAACAGACTGCATTTACAATGGTGGTTCCATAAGATTATAATGGAGCTGAAAAATTCCTATCACCTAGTGACATCACAGCCATTGTAATGTCATAGCACAATGCATTACTCACGTGTTTGTGGTGATGCTGGTGTAAACAAACCTCCTGCACTGCCAGTTGTATAAAAGTATAGCACATACAATTACGTACAGTACATAATACTTGATAATGCTAATAAATGACTATGTTACTGGTTTATGTTCTTGCTCTACTATAATTTTTATCATTATTTAGAGTGTACTCTTTCTACTTATAGAAAAAAGTTTACCATAAAACAGTATACTGTGTTACATTGGCAGCAGCGTCATACATCTCAAGTTTACCATAACTCTTGATTGCATCATTTTCTCTTGTGCTTGATTTAATCTCACGGTGTTTTGTTTATCACACTCCCTAAGAATACAAAATCCACTGTTAATGTTGCCAGTAAGAGGCCACATTGAGTGACTGACCTGCAAACAAAATTAAAAGTGACTAAGGACTATGAAGGTGGAAAATCAGTGATGGTTATTGCTCGCCAGTCAGGTACATTTCATTCCACCATAGCTACGATCTTGAAGAACAAGAACAAAATGATGAAGGCTGTTAAAGGATCTGATTCACTGAAGGCAGTGAGACTAACAAAAATTTGAGAAGGACCTATATCAGACGTGGACAAACTTCTAATGATCTAGACTGAAGACTAGACACTGAAGCATATCCCTCTCAGCACCATTATGATCACAGCCAAAGCAAAAAGTTTGTTTGCAGTGTTGAAAGAAAAGGCTGACCCAAATGTGATGTGGAATTCACTGCTAGTTCTGGGTGGTTTAAATCATTCAAGAATCATTATTCATTACATAATGTGAAAGTAAGTGGTGAGTCTGTGAGTGCTGATGTGAAGGCAGCTGAAGAATTTCTGGAAACTCTGAATAAGCTGAACATGGAGGATAACTACCTGTCAGAGCAAATATTCAATATGGACAAAACCTCCTTATTCTGGAAATGGATGCCTGAAATGACTTTCATCCATAAGGAGGCCAAGTCAATGCCAGGTTTCAAGGCTTTTAAAGACAGGATAACTTGGGGGTAAGTCTTGCTTGGGGGCAATGTTGCAGGCTACAAATTGAAACTCTTTGTGATCTGCCATAGTGAGAACCCCAGGACCTTCAAGCATATCAATAAGCACACACTGTGCTATAAGCCAGTGTACTATAGGAGCAATAATGTCATGGATGACCCAGCTCCTCTTCCAAGATGCCCTCCTGAATTGCTATGCCAGTGAAATAAAGAAGTACTGTTTGGAGAATAACATGCCTTTCAAGATTTTGCTTATTGTTGATAATGCTCCAAGACATCCTCCTTTTATTGGTGATCCTCATACCAATATCAAAGCAGTGTTTCTCCCTCCAAACACTACCTCTTTGATCCAACCAATGGATCAAAGAGTTATAGCAGCTTTTAAGACCTACTACCTGAGGAGGACCTGTGCCCAGGCTATTGCTGCAACTGAGGAAGACACTGATGCAATTCTGGAAGGATTACAACATCTATGACTGCATCAAGAACCTTGTTTGGGCTTGGGGTTATGTCACCAAGGAGTGTATGAATGGCATCTGGAAGAAGACACTCAAGAGGTTCATCCATGACTTCAAAGGATTTGCTTAGGATGAGGAGGTTGCAAAAATCAACAAGGCTGTGGTTAAGATGGCAAACAACTTTAACTTAGGTGTGGATGAGGATAACATTGAGGTGATTCCTGAGGAACTGACTACTGTGGAGTTGTTGGAACTGAAACAGAAATACATAGCTGAAGAAGAGGCAAGAGAAAAGGAAACTGCAGGAGAAAAAAAAGAACAACCCCCAAAAAAATTCACAGTAAAGGGTTTATCTGAAGGTTTTGCGGACCTCAACAAGCTCCTTAAAAAGTTTGAAAACATGGACCCCAACACCAAAAGGTTTTCATTAACAGAGAGGAATGTTCATGGTGTCTTATCCTCTTACAAGCAAATCTATGATGAGAAAAAGAAACAAATCAAGCAACCACAATGGACATATTTCTGAAAAGAGTGACACTTCCTCAAGAAGAGCCCCAGGCAGATCCTTCAGAAGGTATCCCAGAAGAAAGCACTGTAATCATAGGAGATCTGTCTTAGTGTTTAACAAAAAAGTTTAAAAAGTAAAAAATAAAAAATTTTAAAAATAGAAAAAAGCTTATAGAATGAGGATATAAAGAAAGAAAATATTTTTGTACAGTTGTACAATGTGTTTGTGTTTTAAGCTAAGCATTATTATTAAAGAGTCAAAAAGTTTTAAAAAACTAAATTTATAAAGTAAAAAAGTTACAGTAAGCTAAGGTTAATTTATTATTGAAGAAAAAATATTTTTTTTTAAATTTAGTGTAGCCTAAGTGTCCAGTGTTTATAAATCTACAGTAGTGTACAGCAACGTCCTAGAGCTTCACATTCACTCACCGCTCACTCACTGACTCATCCAGAGCAACTTCCAGTCCTGCAAGCTCCACTCACACTAAGTGCCCTATACAGGTGTAGCATCATTTTTTCTTATACATATTTTTACTATACCTTTTCTATGTTTAGATATATTTAGATACACAAATACCATTGTGTTACAATTGCCTATAGTATTCACTACAGTAACATGCTGTACAGGTTTGTAGCCTAGGAGCAATAGGCTATACCATATAGCCTAGGTTTTTGTAAGTACATTCTATGTGACGTTTGCACAAGATAAAATCGCTTAATGATGCATTTCTCAGAACGTATCCCCATCTTTAAGCAACACATGACTATAATACAATTCTACTACTGGAAAGAGTTGCTTCTTGATTAAAGTCCAAGCAATAAGTTTCCCACTTGACATTGCCATACTACTTCCTGGGTAACTCCATTTGGTCTACCCTCCAATAGAAGTAATTCAGTTGCATAAACAATTATTAATGTAGTAACTGCTTGAAAATTTAGAAGCTAGTATCAACAGCCTCTTAAGATATTTAAAAACATAACACCCTGGAAAGAAGACTTGATCTTTGATTCAAATATCTTTTATACATATGTAACAAAGGTTAAACTCTATATAAGAAAAATTTCTTATAAATGTTACAAATGTTTCAACACTATAAGCAAACTTTTTTAATTGAGAGAGAAATACACTTTCAAAAACAAAGTAACAGGACTAGGACTATTTCCATTTAAATGGAAATAGATAAATGTATTGATGAGACAGACTACTTTTTTTAGAGGAAAAAAGCATACCAGGTACAGGAATAAAAATCTTTTTCAGAATGACAGTCTCAGAAGAAATTTGAGAGAGAATATACTTTTAAGAAAATACAACTGAAATAAGGTTAAGAATGAGATGAAACAGAATAAAAGGTCATATAATAGTAAATAGTATTATTTCCTTTTCATTATTTTTCCAATAAACTAATCTGAATATAGTTTTTCAACTAAAGTTTTGGTGAAAACATAAGTAATCCCCATTATAATATTTAATAACTTTTTAAAATAATATATATCCTGTCAATTTTAAGCTGAGACTTAAAAAGGTACGCTTGTCAATTCCTAATCCAAGAGAGAAAGAAATGTTTGATGTTACTAATATCTCTCATCACTTATCTCTGAAGGCTGTTGTAAGGAACCTTGGTGTGGGGAAGAGCAGGAAACAAGCATTAGTCAATGCAAAAAAAACAAGACAGATTCAGGATGGATTTGAAACTTAGAAAAAGGAAAATTATGGGTTGAGTTGCCCACATTTATGGCTGTTAGCCCAAGGAAAGTCAACGCTGCAAAGGATAAAACTCTGATAGAAAATTTGTTGTTTTTCTGGTCTGAAGAAAAAAAGGAGAAAGTTTGGGGTAAGCACACCAATTTAAACTGGTAGGAGAACAGTAAAAATCAGACTCAATGGTGATCAAGTGAAAGCTTTTCCTCTAAGAACTGGAACCATACAAAGATGCCCACTCTCACCACTTGTATTCAACATAGTACTGGAAGTCCTAGCCAGAGCAATTAGGCAAGAAAAAGAAATAAAAGGCATCCAAATCAGAAAGGAAGAAATAAAATTATCTCTGTTTGCAGATGACATAATCTTACATGTAGAAAACCTTAAAGACTCCACACACCAAAAACAAATTGTTGCAATATGCAAATTCAGCAAAGTTGCAGGATACAAAATCAATGTAAAAAAGTCAGTTATATTTCCATACTCTAACAATGAATTATCCAAAAGGGAAATCAAGAAAACAATCTCATTCATAATAACAACAAGAAGAAGAAAATACTTAGGAATAAACTTAATCAAAGAGATGAAAGACTTGTACACTGAAAACTATAAAATACTGATGAAAGAAAGTAAAGCAGACATGAATAAATGCAAAGGCATCCCATGTTCATGAATTGAAGTAATTAATATCGTTAAAATGTCCATACTACCTAAAGCTCCCAAAGAATCAATGCAGTCTCTACCAAAAATCCCAATAGTACTTTTTACAGAAATAGAAAAACAATCCTAAACAACAAAAGAATCCAAATAGCCAAAGCAATCTTGAGCATGAAGAACAAAGCACTCCTGATTTCAGATTATATTACAAAGCTATAGTGATCAAAACTGTATAGTATTGGCATAAAAACACAGAAGACTTGGAAGAAAAAACTGGAAGACATAGGGGCAAATGAAATAGAATAAAGAGCCCAGAAATACACATACATATACACATATATACAGTCAATTGATATTTGACAAGAGTGCCAAGTATACACAATGGGGAAAGGATAGTCTCTTCAACAAATGATTTGGGAAAACTGGATATCTACATGCAGAAGAATAAAACTGGATGCTTATCTCATACCATATACAAAAATCAACTCAAAATGTATTAAAGACTTAAATACATTTAATACTTGAAATTGTAAAACTTCTAACACGGAAAAATCTTCTGGATATTAGCCTTGGCAACAATTTTTTGGATATGACACCAAAAACAAAGGCAACGAAAGCAAAAATAGACAAGTGGGGTTATGTCAAACTAAAAAGCTTCTGCATAGCAAAGGAAACAATCAACAAAATAAAAATGCAATCTACAGAATGGGAGAAAATATTTGCAAACCATATTTCTGATAAGGGGTTAATTACAATTCAATAGCAAAAAAAAAAATTAAATAAATAACCCGATTAAAAATTGGGCAAAGGAACTGAACAGACATTTTTCCAAAGAAGACATAAAAATGGCCAACAGCTATATGCAAACGTGCTCAACATCACTAATCATCAGGGAAGTGCAAATCAAAACCACATGATATCACCTCACACCTGTTAGGATGGCTACTATCAAAAAAAAGGAACATGGCGAGGATGTGGAGAAAAAGCAACCCTTGTACATTGCTGGTGGGAATACAAATTGGTGCAGCCACTATGGAAAACGCTATGGAAAACACTATCAAAACACTAAAAATGGTATTACCATATGATCCAGCAGTCACACTTCTGGGATATATCAAAGAGACACCTACATACCCATTTGCATTGCAGCATTTTCACAATAGTCAAGATTTGGTAGCAATCTAAATATCCATTGATGGATGAATGAATAAATAAAATGTGGTATATAATTACAATGGAATATTATTTAGCTTTAGAGAAGAAGGAAATTCTGCCACTTGTGATAACATGGATGAACTTTGAGGACACTATGCTAAGTGAAATAAGCCAGACACAGAAGGACAAATACCACATGATACCATGCATATTATGAATCTAAAATAGTCAAACTCATAGAATCAGAGAGTGGAATGGTGGTCACCAGGTGCTGGAGGAAGGGACAAACAGGGAGGTATTAGTCAAAGGGTAGGAAGTTTTGGTGATACAAGATGAATAAGTCCTAGAGATATACTGTACAGCATAGTGCCAATAGTTAACAATACTGTATTGTATACTTTAAAACTTCCTAAGAGGGTAGATCTTATGTTAAGTGTTCTTATCACAAAATAATAATAATAATAAATAAGATGGTGGGAGGAAACTTCTGGAGGTGATGGATAGGCTTATGGCACAGATGGTGATCATAGTTTTACAAGTGTATACTTATCTCCAAACTCATCACATTGTACAAATTAATTATGTGCAGGTGTTTGTATGTCCAAAAAAAAGGGGAAAAGAATGATTTTACTTTAAAAAATAAAGATTACATACTCAAGTTCTAATACAGGTAAAACTAATCAATGGTATTAAAAAATCATAAAGGTAGTTGCTTTGGGAGAATTGGGGCAAGGAAGGACTGGGAAGAGGCATAACAGAACTCTTCTAAGGTTATACTAATATTCCAGATCTTGATAGGGGTTGAGATTACACAGCTGTGTACATTTGTCAAAACTGAGTAAATTTTACTTGTGTATTATGTGAATTTTAAATCAAAATAAACTGCAATTAAATACTAAATTCTAGTTAATATTAAACTCTAGTTAATGGTATGCATGCTGAAGAAGTGTACAGGAGTCTGTAAAGTACTTTAAAATGCATAAAAAAGATGACCTAAGGAATAGAGAGAAGGATAGATCATAGATATGTGAGAAGCAAGTATAATAAAATCTTAATGGTAGTATCTAGTGGGTGGATATATGGGTATTCACTAAAATTCTTTCAATCCTCCTTTATGTTTGAAAATTTTCACAATAACATGTTCAAAAAAATTTTACATAAAACTTATCAGGGGCATAGTTCTTGAATGAATGATATAAGCTAGACTCTTACTGAATCAAGGGTAGAGAATAAATCAAAAATGGTGTCCTTATAAAGTCCCTTAAACTTCATTTAGGAAAAAGTAATACTATTTTTAAAAGACAAAACTTGTTAATAAGTTATTTACAACTCCTACAAGAGAGAAATGAAAAATAAATTTTAATGATCCTGGTGAAACTTAATTTTCCACATTGATCTGTAGTCATGGTTTTAATTGTTATTCCTGGGCAATGGGTACAAGGAAAGGACATGAAAGAAAAGAAATGTATCAGAAAATTTAAGGTAATGAGAAAAAAATAAAACAGCAAACTTCCCTGGCAGGATGTGTTGTCCGCAAAATCCTTTCACCAGTTTATAGCTATTTCTGAGGGGACTAATGGTTCCCCAGGGCATGTCAGATTGTATATGCCTTAGCAATAGGAGTTTGGTTCTTCCTACAGCGTTTATTCTTTAATTCAACTTTTTCAATACCCTTAGAGATTTTTGATAATGCCATTCCTCTATATCAGAGTTTCTTAAAAAACCGATGAAACATTAGGAAAGGAAGCAAGTCTCAATAAATACCAAAGATCATTCAAACCTCAACTCTGGCCACAAGGTAAAAATATTAGAAATAGATGTTGAAAATATACCTCCCCCAAAATGTCTTTTAAATCTGGAAATTTAAAAACATACTATTAAATAATTAATAGGTTAGAAATAGATTTGATTGTGATTGTGATAAAATAATCCAAAATATTTAAACTTAGTAATAATAAAATGACTATCAAATATCAAATTATTAAAGAATATAAAAGAAAATCCAAGTAAATTGTGAAGCTCTATCTTTTTCATGTTAGGAAATTAAAAACTAAGTATATTAATTTGCCCCAATTTTTAAAAATTCAACGTAATTTCAAACAAAATGAAATAGGATTTTTTACATTGGTCATGTTGATCCCAAAATTCATGGAAGAGTAAAGAACCAAGAATATTAAAGACAACACTGTAGAATAAAAAATGCATACTCACTATACCAGATATCAAGAGTGATAACACAGCTATAGTGATACCCGCCCTGCTATCAGTTCCCCTATATTAAACCCAGAATATATGGGGTTAAAACCAAAAGCACTCATCCTCTTTCCTTACTTCTCTAAGTTACATTCATATGTAAAGAACTTGGGTATGTATCCAGTAACAATAGTACTTCAGATAGTGTGGTAGTGGTGCAGGAAAAGACAAAGATATCAAAGAAACAGAGCAGAGAATCCAGAAATACTCTGAGAATATATGGAAGTTTATTTATATCCTAAATGAGCTGGTATTTGATATAAAACAGCATCACTAATCAGGAGAAAATAGATGAACTATTTAATAAATGCTGCCTGGGTATTGGACTAATTGTATTGAAAAAGATTAAAACACTACCCCGCCCCGACACCATGCCCAAAATAAATTTGAGACAAATTAAATATCTAAATGCAAAAAAAAAAACTATAAAATCTCTAGAGAAAAATGAAACACATGCTATGTAATTGAAGTGAAATTGACTGTTCCTCTTTTAAAATGATGTGTTCCATCCCTTTATTTCATGGTGTAATTATTATAGATGACTAAAGGCTCCTCGCTAAAGTAAATGTTCTCCTAACTAAAGCCTACACGGTTGTGGAGGTGCTGGAAGAACTTAAATGTGGAGGGACTTAAAACACTAAACTCTGGCTTTTACTCAGTAGGAATAGACAGCGAGGAGAAGCTCTATTTCCAGTCCTCCAACGTTGTCATTACCTTAAAGAAGCCAAAAACAAGTGGAAAGTTGCCAAGAATCCACAGGAAACTGTTTCATTTCCACCTGTTACAGGTGTTTCCCCCCACTTCTGTTTATCATGTAAAAATATATGACATTCATCAAAATTATAAAAATAATAAAATAACATGAGAAAATATACACAATATATTGTTAATTTTAAACATCAAGTTATAAAACAGGAAATGCAGTGTGTTCTCAAGTTTTCACTATATGTAGTATGTGCATAAAAATAATCAAAATATAAATAGTTATGTCTGATATTGTGGGTGACATTTATTTTCTCCATTGGGCTTTTCTGAATTTCCCAAATTTTCTACAATGAATACGTATTATTTCTATAGTCATGGAAAAAATTAATTCAAAGAAGAAAGAAAAATCGCTGTTTAATAAGTAAGGTACAGTTTAGTTATTTGAGACATTACCTCTAATGCATCTAAAAGTTGCTATCTTCAGCAAGGTTTACAGATTCAACTTTAAATCACTTCTGGGATTAGAAAGTCTCTTACAAGAAAACAAAGGAGTATTTAAATTGGCTACCAGAGCCACTGGTGGGTCCTCTGGAAATGTTTAGGGCCCAGAGGTTAGAGAGTACTTACGTGGCAGATTGACTATTACTGATATAAATTTATAACATGAATTGCTATTGGGGGTAAAAGCTTCAGTTTTGGTCTGCCCCCCTCACCACTACCAGCAGTCATCTGGAATTGTGGGATACTTGCCTGTGGGTTCTAACAGCATGACTACAGCTCAAAGAGAAGATAGCTAAGATCCAAACTAATCAAAGGAGGAAGAGCTGCAGCAACTTCCATATGTAGACAGAAAAAGTTGGTGAAAAACTGGAGAAAAGGAATGCTGAATAGAGATATCCATGTTGATGTCTAAAATGGCTTCTTGTTCTGAAGACTGTAGTCCCAATATACCATGCTCTCTACTGTAAGTGGAGAATTTGAGGATCCTATACTGTTGCTTAAACGAGATAGACTAGAGCAGAGTTGGGAAGAGTTATTTCCAGAAAGAAGATAAGATATGGGAACGAGGAATTTTGAATGATTTATTTTATTTGAAAAGTTTTGAATAAAACTGAAAAAATCATGGGAAAGAAGTAATTGTTGGGTGAAGGAAATACCTTGAATACTGTGAGCATCACTTTAAATTAGTTGTTTCTCTTTACCTTGGAAAACAAAAAAATGGCAGCCTAGGAGTTCAGATTAAACTAACATGTATTGTGCACTCCCTCTGTACCAAGATCTTTCGGGTATGTTACATTAATCCTCACGAAAACCCTACAAAGTAAGTACTGTTACCTCACTTTGCATCATGCTCATGTTAAGTGTCTTCTTCAAGGTTTGTACAGCTAATAAGCCACAGAGCCAAGACTGAACTCCAGGTCCTCTGACTCCAAGACAACTGCTCCTGCAATTAAAACATAGTACTTCTCCATAAAAGTACCTTACCAGCAGTAAGAACAAAGGAGTGAGAGGACTGGAGCACAGTAGGCTTCCACGGCACAGCCCTAGAAATGACTAGAATATGCAGGATAGCATGTTTAGAATATGCAGGATAGCATGTTCTAATCAATCCCCGAAAGAAGGCTACTGCTCAGATAGAGGCTCCTACAAGATAAGAGCTTAAAGCTTCAGCTGTGTTCCCAGCAACAAAGAATTGCACTTGGTACCCAAACAGCAATGATAGTGAAAAATCTCAGAATAATTCTCAAGACCATGTAGAAAAAGGAGGAGGGGATGTAATTCTAACTCACCCAGTATTGCTTATTATCAAGAACTTTTAGGGCTCCTAGAGGGTCATTTACTTGGCCAAGCATTCAGAGCTCCTGCCAGAGATCTGTCATACTGTGAAGAACAAAGGTGCTTTATAAACAGTAGGAAAAATTGGATGAAACAGAATATAAGATGCAGTATTTAGTACCGAAAGTTTCCTCTTGAGGAAATCTTCCATGGTGAGTGTGCCATTCCCTGCTTCAAAAAGTTCCTTGGGTTAAAATCAGGGAATCTGGGTGAGTACATGTGCTTTACAAGCTACCACTCACTCCTGTTGGTAAACACGGGGAGAAGAAGGGTGAAGGCTTCACAATCCACAGTCCTTAAGCAGAGTTTGCTTTCCCCCCATAGGTGATGCCCAATGGGGAGGATCAGTCTAAGGACCGAGGCTTTGGAGAGAGAGGGACAAAACTTGGAGAACCAAGAAACTACAATTTTACCTCTTTATGGCAGAAAAGAAAAAGCACAGGTGACAGAAGCTCCTGATGTTTGCCCATGCTCCCTCCTACCCACCAAGTACCTCCTCTTTTTCTTGTGTGATACTGTTGGATACTTTATAGTGCATCCTATCTGCACTGCAAAGCTTAGTCACATTCTAAACAGTGGGTTCTAGAACCCTTTTGTAATAACTGAAGCTGTGTCAGTATGTCTGCTGATGGTGGATATATGTGTGAAACTGACTGGCTGAACTCACAACACTAAATGGCATTAAATTAGTCTATGTAATATAAAGCAACATAACGCCCCTCTCTAATTTCCTGTCCAATGACTGTTTTTCTTCCTACTTCAGTTTTAGAGAAAACTGAGGTCAAAGTTCTGGACATCCTTGCCACTATTCCCTTCCAAGGAAAATTTGAAAATATAATCACTAACTATAGATTAAGAATTATTTGGAAAAATACCAAGAATATAAAGAAAATTATTAATGTCCCAAATTCTATATTCCAAAGAAAGCCATAGTTAACATTTTGGCATATACATACAAAATTGCAACCATTTATATTATTAGGAAACTTTCTTTTTTTCATGTAATACTATATTATGAGCATTGTCTCTTGTCCTTAACTCTTCTCCAAGACTACAATTTGCATTGGTGATATTACATGTGACATATGTCTTCACGTGTGTATACTATAACCATTACATGCCAGAACTTCAGCATCCTAGAGGAAAAAGTTATAGCATCTGTTAAAGCATGACTGAACTTGAAATGTGATATTACATGCAATGTCACTTATTTTTCCTTTTCTATTGTTGGATCTTTCAAGGAAAAAAATGCTAAATAATAATGCATATTTAAATGACTTTTAGGGAAATATCTACAGTGTCTCACCATGTGGCACTATGTATGTAGACCAATAGTTAGAGAGAGATAATCTTTATCATCTTAATGATTTATCTTCATAGGTCTAGATTACTAAGAGATTTACCAAGAATGAATGTGTGTCCTATCATTGCTTTTGGGTGTCTAGGTAGATGACACTTATTCTATTTTTGTTACCTGTTTGTTTCATATATTATATTTATAGATTTCCAAGCATTAATTTGGAATTCCATGCATTGATAAAAATAAATGACATAATTTTAGTATGAAGTTTGGATGGACTTTGCATTCTTTGCATATGTCTTCATAAATGGGATTAATCATAGTTTTATTCTCTGACAGTTTTGGGTAAAAGGCAATTTTAGTTTGATAAAATAATTTGCAAAGTGTTCCATAACTTTTTCACATTGGAACATGTTGAATAGCACATAAATTATTTGTTTCTTAACAGTATAAAATAACTATCATAAGCTTTCTGCATGCAGTGTCCATTTTGAAAGTCTAGTACTCACATACATATTGAAGTATATAAGGCATAGTATGTGTTGAATAAATGAGTAAATAAAGCATGTTAGGAGAGCAGAAAGCACAGGGTTCTGTAATAGCACATAGCAGCGGCATCCCACTTGGACCAGGAGGTAAGAAAGTCTTCCTAGAAAAGATAACATCTAAGTTAGAAGAAGTGCTTCCAGCTTAAGAAAACAGCAGGTACAAATGCATAAAGAAGAAAGAGTGCATTATTTGGAGGAGACTAAAAGAAATTCAGCATGGCCATTTCAGAGCATTGAGGGTATCAGTAGCAGCTTCAGAAGAAGAGAGAAAATAGAGCATTGGAAAATTACAAAAGTTAGGAAGAAAGGTAGTACTAAGTGACTTATATTAGAGGAGGACAGATTCTAGGCCCTGACTCCCAGATTCTTAACTGGACATATATCCACTTAAGAGTCTGGACCAGATTATTTCTTGGATCAGAAAATATTCAAGTTCCATCATTTATGGTCCCAAACTTCAATCCCCTTGCTCTAAACTTAGAGGAAAAAAAGAAATTTTTTTCCTTATGAGTCAGTCAAGCAGACTTAAAAATTATAATATTTATGAATATATACATACTTAATATTGTTATGTTGTATTATATATTTTATTCCGTTACATTATGTATAATTTTAGATGACGTGTCGGAACCACCTACTATGCCTGTCACTTAATAGATGTTATCTAATTTAATTCTCACAACACACTGCCAAAGAGTTATAGTTTTCCCCCCATATTGCTAGCTGAGACTAGTAGCTGAGCTAGCTGAGACCCAAAAAATTTAAGTATCTTAAAATAGTCTTACTGAGGATAAGTGGCATAGTGCAGAATCTATATATTTTAAATTAGATCCGGCTTTATTAGAATGCAGTTTTATTTCAAAATATTCATCAATGAAGTGATTCTTTTTTTTATATAATTTTGTTTATTTTTCTTCCCCCAAAGCTCCAGTAGATAGTTGTATGTCATAGCTGCACATCCTTCTAGTTGCTGCATGTGGGACGCAGCCCCAGCACAGCCAGAGAAGCGGTGCGTCGGTGGGCGACCGGGATCCGAACCCAGGCTGCCAGCAGCAGAGTGCGCGCACTCAACCGCCAAGCCACGGGGCCAGCCCAATGAAGTGATTCTTATACCCACATTTGAAAATAGTTTGTCTCTAGATTTTACTTAATTAGAGGTCTGGAATTTTCCAGCACAATTCCCAGCCTCTGCTGCTGTGCGAGCCTCAATAGTATTGATCTCTCAGTGCTGTTTTATCATTAATAAAATTAATCTAATATCTCTGTTTTTGCTGATTTCAGGGGCTGTTCTAAAAATAAAATAATGGAAGTGAAAGTGATTTGATACATATATGTCAAAATTCAAATCTCTCTGAGTCACGTCCTTTTCTAAAACCTGCAGGTGATATGGGAACATGGAGATAGGGAATTACTCAGCAGTGACTGAATTCTTTCTGGCGGGACTTTCCCAATACCCAGAGCTCCAGCTTTTTCTGTTCGGGCTCTGCCTCATCATGTACCTGATAATCCTCCTGGGAAATAGCCTCCTCATTATCATCAGCATGCTAGATTCTCGCCTCCACACACCCATGTACTTCTTCCTTGGGAACCTCTCATTCTTGGACATCTGTTACACATCATCATCCATTCCCCCAATGCTCATCATATTTAGGTCCAGAAGAAAATCCATCTCGTTCATTGGCTGTGCTCTGCAGATGGTTATCTCCCTTGGTTTGGGCTCCACTGAGTGTGTCCTCCTGGCCGTGATGGCCTATGATCGGTATGTGGCCATCTGCAACCCACTGAGGTACCCCACCATCATGAACAGGGTGCTGTATGTGCACATGGCTGCATGGTCCTGGATCATAGGCTGTCTGAACTCCTTAGTGCAAACAGTCTTGGCAATGGTGTTGCCTTTCTGTGGGAATAACATCATTGACCATCTTACCTGTGAGATCTTGGCTCTTCTTAAACTCATATGCTCAGATATCTCTATGAATGTGCTTATCATGACAGTGGCAAGTATTGTTTTATTGGTGATTCCTCTGTTGTTGATTTTCGTGTCCTATGTTTTCATTCTCTCTTCCATCCTGAGAATTAATTCTGCTGAGGGGAGAAAAAAAGCCTTTTCTACCTGTTCAGCCCATCTAACTGTGGTCATCTTGTTCTATGGTTCAGCCCTTTTTATGTACATGAAGCCCAAGTCAAAGGACACAAAAGCATCTGATGAAATCATTGGGCTGTCTTATGGAGTGGTAACCCCTATGTTGAACCCCATCATCTATAGCTTGAGGAATAAAGAGGTGAAAGAAGCTGTGAAGAAAGTCCTGAGTAGACACGTGCATCTATGGAAAATATGAAAGGACTTGAGGTATGTGATATCCTCAGTGTGGGACCAGATCAGATCTTTTGTATTCATAGACAAAGCCATGGAACCCAGTGTCCAGAGAACTTGTCTGCTTGTAAGGCCAAATGTGGGACTCCCATTCTTTTCAACACAGAACGCTTATGTAAACCTTCTGAATAGTGTCTTGTCTGCAGAGTTTCTAGCTGTGTGCAGCTCTGCTAATTGGCCCCAATAGGGCACATGGCTTTTCCTCAAGATGAATCTCTCTCCTCTCTGCTCTCTGTTCCTTTCTCTTCTCTTTCTCTCTCACTCTTCCTTGTTTTTCTCTCCCTCTTCTCTCCTCCATTTCCTCTTGTCCTTTCTCTTCCCCCATCTACTTCCTTTCTCTCCCTTCCTTCTGTCTTCCTGGTCTCCTTCCTCAGTCACTTTGAATTGGATATCTATTGTTTTGTTGTCCAGCATCCCCTCTTCTGCTAAGAGAATGAATTTTTTCTTTTGACAGTCCCTCGCTCCGAGTCCATGTGGTGCTGGATGGGGCTGACCCCACCCTCTAGAAATAGCGACACCGTACAGAACAAAAGCTTAGGCAATTAAAGATGCAAATCCCTCTAGTCACAGTGATTCACTCAGCATAGCAAGTGAGTCCTGCCAGGCTAATCAAACTCAACCCAAGAATGCTGTCTCAGTGTGAGAAGAGAGACATTCTTTCTGACACAGGGTTGCTAAACTGGTAAAATGTGAGCCTGGAGCCAATCTTTGCCAATACATTGGGAGAGCCTAACTGAGAGGCAAAGGGGTATAGACAGAAGGAGGGAGAGTGTATCTGATCCTGTTATTTTAACCTTTTGATCCAGCTGTGTCTAAAGTCAAATTCAATTATTCTTTCTAGCTTTATGAGTCAATAAATTACCTTTTTATAAAACACTAATTTTAAGTTAGCTTTTCATCACTTATAATCATATAGTCCTAAATAAAGTATTCCTTTGTGTCCCCCTCTCCACTCATATTTTTAAGGCAAAAAAAAAAAACCACATGAGGATACATTACCTAAGTGGCCCCAAGGTCTCCAGGCTTCAGGGGCTCTCCTTTCCTTTAATAACTGAATAATTTAATTTCTATTTTGTATGCCTAGAGGCACTCCAGTCACCTCCTCAATAATTTCTGTGGAGTGTTTACATTTTTCTCATTTCTGGTTTTCATTTTTCTCCACACTTTTGTTCTAAACTTTTCCATCATTCCTCTCTGGTAATCTTGTATGCATCTGTGTTGTTTAAGCTCTCAACAGTACATTTCATCCACAAAGAATAGGCATGAGCCTCCTAAATACCCACATTCATAAGGCCACTATGCCTAACATCTTTACTTAGGCTTGAAAATAAGATAAAAGGACTATGATCAGTAAGAAAAAGAAATCATTATTAAATATCACTGCTTTTGATATCTATTAGCCATCCCCCTTCACATGGGCCTTCTTAAGTCCATTTTCCCCTTTAGCTCCTGTCCTGTTACCAGATTGATATCTATTCATTTCTTTCTTCCATAAGAATCAGCATTTCTCCCAATAAAAATGAGTGGATACCTAA
The DNA here is from genome assembly GCF_057802395.1 of Ceratotherium simum simum. Classification (NCBI taxonomy): domain Eukaryota; kingdom Metazoa; phylum Chordata; class Mammalia; order Perissodactyla; family Rhinocerotidae; genus Ceratotherium; species Ceratotherium simum. The sequence goes on along the minus strand of NC_141928.1, from coordinate 29,786,156 downwards.
CTCAAAGCACTCCTCAACATGTTCCTTCTGAAAATGGAGACTGAGTTTACCCCCAAAACAGACTGCAGCTTCTACTCTTAGAACTACAGGAAAGAAATTCAGGAAGTTTTAAAAGAACAGTGCTTCCTCACCAGCAATGCTTTAGAAATACTGAAGTCCAATCTACAAGCACCTTGAGAAATGTGTTCTGTTTGTGAAAATACATCAAGCTGTACACTTAGGATCTGGACACTTTCAAAAAAAAGCCAAAGAAAGATAGAACCTGTGGGAGATCAAGACCTGGCCACCCTGATATCTATCTCTTTACCTTGATTGTTTTCTCTGATGGACATTTGACCTCCCCCACTAACTGCCTAAAGAATTTGACATAGTAACTCCTTCCTGGAACAGATCTTCTATCCGATGGCTGTAATATAATGTAAAATAGATGTTACAATAAAAAAAGGCACCAACAAGCCCATCTTATGTCTCTCTGGCCACATTCTCTGGATGGCCCTGTGAGGAGTTGCCAGACAAACATTTACATTTACAAGGGAAATCTCCATTTGTAAAGGTATCTCCCTCTCTGTATTAGGAAGAGGGGGGATGGCCTCATTTCTAGAGACTTATCAATGTGGAAGGTGAGGCCTTAAATCTGCATAATAACCTTACTCTTGTTTACTGTGCTTTAGTGGTAATCTCCTGTAGCTGGCGCCCCTCTACCCCCAACATCCTCCTTTGTCTTTGGCTGAACATGGTATTTAAGATGAGAATTTCTGCTATTGTGTTGAGAAACGCAGTGTCCCTGCTTTCTCCCATGTATACATGTTATTAAACTTGGTATTATTTTCTCCTGCTAACCTGTCTTGTTAATTATTTGGCCAGCCATAAGAACCTTAAGGGAAAGGGCAGAGGGGGATTCTCCCTCTTCTTCCACAAACCCAACCCATTGCCTGCTTTCCATTACGAGTACCAAAGTATTATTACAACACTTATAAAACTGGGGTCCATATGTTTCATTCTTTTTGTTTTGTTTTGTTTGTTTGTTTTGTGAGAAAGATCAGCCCTGAGCTAACATCTGTGCTAATCCTCCTCTTTTTGCTGAGGAAGACCGGCTCTGAGCTAACATCTATTGCCAATCCTCCTCCTTTTTTTTTTCCCCAAAGCCCCAGTAGATAGTTGTATGTCATAGTTGCACATCCTTCTAGTTGCTGTATGTGGGACTTCACCTCAGCATGGCCAGAGAAGCGGTGCGTCGGTGCGTGCCCGGATCTGAACCTGGGCCGCCAGTAGCGGAGCGCGCACACTTAACCACTAAGCCACTGGGCTGGCCCTATGGTTCATTCTTAACAAGGAAAGAGAGTCCAGCCATCAAAAGTACTTTTAATGTCTATTTGAGTTTCTTAAAAACCCCAATACCACAGCAACACTTGTAAAAATTCCTTTTGCATTACAGGCCACAATTGCTCTGGAGCATTTCTTTCCACCATTTCCCAGTACCCAGTCTTCCTAATGTTTTCACCCTCTGTTTCCCCCCATCTCACCCTTCCTTGATCACAACAGTCTCTTTCAAGTAGAATAGAGTCTTTCCCCCTAGGGCAAGGGGATTGGAGAAATACGGATTTTGAAAGAAGTGAGAAATCGGGGTCTAAGTTGTGAGAAAAGAGCTGTTAAAATTCCCAAGCTAAGAATTTTTGTCCTACTACATTATTTGTCAATGTAAACTTCACCTCTTCGTTTCTTCACATTTCACAAATGTCACCTTTTCACCTTTATCAGCTCCTCCCAGAAGAAATTATTTCCTTCTCTTCCATTCTTCCATCGGTTTTTTTAATGTGCCTCTATTAAACTTTTTGGTATATTGTATTTTATTTATTCAATGTGGCAGAGTTAAAAGTAAACAAACAAAAAACACAGAGCTTTTGCAAACTCTACTTCTCCAATTTACTAGGATTATAAGCTTTTATCTATCAGAGTCGCCATTTATCCTGATATAAAATGTGGACTTTAGTCCCTAGCTCAGGAGGTTTTATCAGTATCGAATAAGAAAAAAAATTCAAAATTCCTCATTCAGTGCTTGGCTAATATCACACAATGAATAATATACATTCCCCTCACCTTTCCCCATACTTGCCTGTCTTTTCTCATAGACTGTGGGTTCCCTGAGGGCAAGATATGAGTAATATTTATTTTAGGATCCTTGGTACCTAAATGAGAAGAGGCATTATAAATGTGTGTTGAATGAATGTGTGATTGTCTTTCTTATGCTGAAAGTAAACAAGCTTATTTGCCACTGCCTAAATAATCCTTGTGACTGCTGCCTCTGCATCTTTGCTCATGCCACTCTATCCATCGAAAATTGCCCTCCCTATACTCTATCTATAAAAATTCAAGGTGTCCCTCAAAAAAGTCTCTTCTTACTTAAAGTCTTTTATTATCAAGACTCCACCCCTTCTTCTGTCTCTTCTCCCACCAAGTTAAATTCCTATAGCAATCTACTTAAGCTTTGGGGTATTTATTATGTGAAGACATATTCTCTTTGATTATGTACACAACATACCTGTTGTTCTACTGATAGGTCATTAGAAGCAGAACCTGTGAGTTAACTGCCTCTGTAATCCCACAAATTGATAACAGAGTGGGCTTTATTCAACAGATTGATACTTTGGATTACTGCATTTTGATTTTTTGTATAAAGTCTATTAGTTTTCTAAACAGAATTTTCTTTTCATAGAATATGAGCAGTATGACTGTTACATGTGATACATACAACTAGCAATAATCCTGGCTAAAATAATATTCCCTCTGTCATATGTATGGTTTTGTTTTTCTGGGCATCAGAAGTTTGATTGTAATAGATCAGGCAGAGTCCATCTAACCCAGAGATACATACATATAATCCCTTAGTTAGTTTGTTGAGCTTATAACTTGACAATGAGCAAAATAAAAAGATGGTAATTTATAGAATAGTGACTCCTATTTACGTATCTCCAGCCCTGAGACCTACTCTAATAGGCATTTTAAGTATAACATGTCCAAAACAGAAGCCTTGATTTTCCCATCCCCAAACTACTTCTCCTCAAGTCTTCCCCGTCTCAGGAAGTAGAGTGCCATACTTCCACATCCAATCAACCAGCAAATTCTATCAACACTATCTTGAAAATTTGTTCTAAATCTGACCACTTTCATTGCTACCACCCTAGTCCGAACCACTATCATCTCACCTAGGCTACTGCAATGGCTTCTCAAATCACATCCCTGATTCCACTTTTGTTCTCCTACAATCTATTCTCAGCGCAGCAGCCAGAGTGTTATTTTTAAAAGAGTACATACTGAAGTTCTAGAACAGGTCAAAATTAATCATTGGTATTTTAAAAACCAGAACAGTGGCTGCCTACGTGGGGGACGGGTTACAGCAAGTATTGACTGGGTTGGAGCATAAAGGAACTTTTCTTAGGTATGTTTATGTTCTATATCTTGATAGGAATTTGAATGACACAGGCATGCATTTGTCAAAATTATGAATATTACATTACGAGTTGTGAATTTAATGTATATAAATTTTAAATTAAAAGAAAAAAATAATATAGTAAACAAATATAGATTTAAACTCTACTTAATGATACACATGCTGAAGTATTTAGGGAAAAGGGTAATGATATCTACAATTTACTCTGAAACGTATCAAAGGATGACATGGATTTAATGGAGGAATAGAGAGATGAATAGACACAAAGATATGAGATAAGCAAATCTAGTAAAATGTTAGTGGTAGAATCTAGTTGGTGAGTGTATGATGTTCAATGTAAAATTCTTTCAGTTTTGCTTTATGTTTGAAATTTTTCATAATACAGCATTGGAAAAAAATTATACAAAGCCTGTCAGGAATACGGCTCTTGAATAAATGTTTTTATCAATGAATGAGGCAAAGGTAGAAATCGAATCAAAAATAGTACTATTATAAATTCTCTTAAAATTCATTCAGGAAAAAGTTCCACTATTTTTAAAAGGTAAACCTTTTTAATAGGTTATTCACAACTCTTACAAGAGAGAAATTAAAAATAAATTTTAATGGTCCCTGTGAAACTTAATTTCCCATACTGAACTCGTGTCAGGGTTTCAGTGCTATTCCTGGGGGATGGGTGCAAGGGGAGCAGAATGAAAGAGAAGAAAAGAAATGTATCGGAAGATTGACCAGTATCAGGTTCTAAGGTAATAAGGAAAAAGAAAACAGCAAACTTTTTTGGCATGATCTGTTGTTTGCCATATTCCTTCATGTGTTTTTGGCTATTTTTGAGGAGACTAGTGATTCCCCAGCAATGTCAGACTGTTCAGACCTTTGCAGATGCAATTTTTGGCTCTTCCTATAGCACTTATTCTACAATTCCACATTTTCAATACCATTAAGGACATAAAGTTTTTGATGCCGTTCCTACATATTCACATGATAATCACCTGTATATCTTGTAACATTGCTATTCTTAAAACAATCAAGTTATATAGTCACACATTTCCTAGGGCCTTTTTTGATCTGACACTTTAATAAAAATTAAAAGTTGAAGTTCATTTAAACAATTAACCTGTATTTCTTTCCTATGCTATTTACATTCTCACACCAGATGTGGGACAAACAATGATTATAAATGTGAGATGCTATAGGTTAAAGACAACACACACTAATAGTGGTTATATTACAATAATGATTCAGGTGATTACAGAATATAAGTGTTAATATGTATGCTGTAATGGATAAGCATTCTCCATTATTTAAAAATGGAGAATGAGACATTACTCAATATAATGAACACTACCGGTATTAGTGATAAAAGGACTATTGAAAATAAATTTTATGCTCTGATAAAAAGGTTTAAATTTCAAAGCATTTTGAAAGATAGCATAAGTGCACAACTCAGTGACCGAGTAACAAATGAAAGATAATATTGAAGTAGATCAAGTAAGACAATTACAGGGCAAAGACTATATCATACTGATCTTTGTTCAGAAGGAAATGATGTCTTCATGAGAAAAAAATGCAGGCAGATTTAGATATCTTTACGTTTAATGTCTATAACTTTTTCACACAACCGATTAAAATTCAGGAACATAAGCCAAAAAAAACTTCCTGGCAATGAAAAAGAGACAAATACCTAAATAATTATATAAAGGCACAAGGCAAAACAGATTTTAAGGGAGTCCTTATGCTTTATCTTTCTGAGCTTTGGGCTAGGCTAGAAAATTTTACCACATTTTAAAACTAGTTGTCTTACTATAATGGTGAAATCATTAGAAGTTCTAAGAATGATTGTGCAGAAGTATATAGTGTGTGCCAAACTGCATTATGTTTCAATATGTATGTATGACATCAGTATTTGCCCTAAATATCTTCCCTAAGATATCAAATTATGAAATAGAGAATGTACTTTTTTCTTTTTCTAGCATAAAGAGGAAAATGATAATCCCTAGAATAAAGTTCTCTGTATAGATGCTGCAGAAAATATCTTCCTCTCTGTTCTTTTGAGTGTATAATACAGTTTAGTTTTTTACAGTACAATTTGGCAGGCACACTTAAATTTCAAAATCTAAAACTTACAAAAGTGGTTTTGAATCAATATTTTTAAAATGTGTAATAATGTTTACAATAAAGAAAATCACTTTTTAAATGTACATATAATTGTATAAGCATGTTTATAATTAATCATAATATAATGGTAAAATGAGTGCCTAAAAGGAACGATGGAAGTTGATCTAAGAACGTCATGATGCTTTTCACATAGAATATTTATTGACATTTTTGAAAAATGAAGCACAGTCTGTTCTTAATAATTTTATTTGCCACATTTTAATATCATCTAGTACTTATTTTTCTCAAATGCTTCAAAATTAAGAATAGAGTAAAAATGACATCAGTGAGAATAGAGAGCTAAAGTCAACAGAATAATATCTTCAAATTGTTCAAGCAAAATAACTGAAACCCTAGAATTTTGTACCAAGCTAAACTATCTTTCAAGGGAGAAGGCAAAATAAAGACATTTTTAGAAAAAAAACAAAGAGATTTTTCCACATAGACAACACAAGAAAGAAAAATTGTCCCTAGATGAAAGAAATGGAATGAAAAAACAAAAATAAACAAAGAAATTGGTAATATGTGGGTGAATCCAAATTGTCACTGTGAAAAAAAAAAAAAGAGAGAGAGAGAAAGTGGGCTCATTATTAGGGAACTTAAAAACAAGGTAAAAATGAAATCTTAGACACAAATAATATAGCAGATGATGGGAGGGGTTAGAAATAAGAGATAAACATTTTAAGGTCCTTGGTACTATTCAGGATTGCAGAAAATTAATACACTAAGAATCTAATTCAATTAATCATAAAAAGAGAAAATGAAAAAATCCAAAGACAGGTAAAGACTGAATAAGTAATTTAAAATTTTACCGGGACCAAATAATTTCCCTGGATTGTTCTAATACATTTTCCAAGAACAGGTAACCCCTATCTTATACAAATTGTTTCATAAAATATAAAAAAGGGGTGGGAAGCGCCCCCCAACTCTTTTTATAAGCCTGATATAACAAGGAAACAAAAACTGAACAAGGACAATATGAGAAAGGAAAAATTATAAGCCAATCTCACTTATAAACAGAGACAGAAAAATTTTAAATAAAATACTATCAAACAGAATCCAACAACGTACAAAGTAATAATACCTAACATCCAGTAGGGCTTATCCCAGGGATGCAAGGAAGTCTTAACATTGGAAAATATTTTAATGTAATTCACCACAATATCAATTAAAGAATAAAAACAAATGATCATTTCAGTAAACGTAGAAAAAGCTTTTGATAAACTTCAATAGGCATTCATAATTTAAAAAAATAAAAAACTTAGCAAACTAGAAACAGAAGAAAACTTCTTCAACCTGATAAGGGTATTTATCAAAAACTTATAACTAAAAAGTTCTCCTTAAAGTTCCAAACAAATTTAATATTTCACAGAAATCCTACCCAGCATGAGAGACAGAGAGAGAGAGAGAGAGAGAGAGGGAAGAAGAAAGAGGAGGAGAAGGTAGAGGAGGAAACAGAGGAGGGGGAGGAGAAGAGAGAGGGAGAAGAGAGAGATAGAGGGAAGGGGAGAGGAAGGGAGAAAGGAAAGAAAAGGAAAGAGAAAAATAGGAAGGAAGAAAGAAGAAAAGGAAGGTGGGAGAGGAGGAAGGGGAAGGAGAGAAGATGTAAAGATTAAAAAGGGAGAAACAAAATGGTCATTGTTGCCTGAAAATAAGGTTGTCTGCAAAGGAAGTGAGAAAAAAATCTATAAAAAGAAAATCTTAAAAATTTAAATTAATAAGAAGCTCTAGAAAGGCTGCTAAATATAAGATGAACATACAAAATTCAATGGTATTTTTTCCAGCAGTCACAATTGGTTAGAAAATCTACTTTAAAATGAATCTCACAACACCAGAGAAGTATAAAGTGCCCACAAATAAATCTATAAAAGCTGTATAAGGAATTTTTGAAGAAAAGTATAAATCTTCATTAAAGCACACAGAAGAAAATCTCCCACAAATTGGGGAGCTATATTTTGTTCATGTTAGGAAATTCAAGAATAAATTCAGTACATGTGTGTGGTGATGGGTTGTAATTAGTATTTTGGTGGTGAACATGATGTAGTCCATGCAGAAATAGAAGTATAATGATGTACACCTGAAATTTTTGCAATGTTATAAACCAATGTTTCTGCAATAAACAAGGAAAGAATTATAAAAATAAAAAAAATAAAAAAAATGAAAATAAAATAAAAAGTAAAAACTAGGGAATAAAAAAAAAAGAATAAATGTGAATATTTATAAATAAAAATTTAGTATAATTCCAATCAAAATGAAATTGCAATTTTTCTTTTAATTTCTGAAGTCTATTCCAAAATTCAAATTGTATAGCAAAAACCAAGAGTAGCCAAGACAATGCTAGAATAGGAATTGCATATTCACTGTACCAAATGTCAAGTTGGATGATTAAGCTACAGTAATTCAGATAGCATTGTATTAGTACTGGTAAAGATAAATATATCAATGAAATGGAGTAGAAAAATCAGAAATAAGGTGGGCATGTGTGCATAAGCAAAAAAATGAAAGTAGACCCTTACCTTACACCATACACAAAAATTAACTCCAAATGGATTAAAGACTTGAATGTAAGACCTGAAACTATGAAACTTCTAGAAGAAAACATAGGCAGTATGCTCTTCAACATCAGTCTTAGCAACATATTTTCAAGCACCATGACTCACCGGGCAAGAGAAACAATAGAAAAAATAAACAAATGGGACTACATCAAACTAAAATGCTTCTGCACAGCAAAGGAAACCATCAACAAAATGAAAAGACAACCTAACAATTGGGAGAAGATATTTGCAAACCATACATCTGATAAGGGCTTAATCTCCAAAATATATAAAGAACTCATGCATCTCAACAACAAAAAAACTACCAACCCAGTTAAAAAATGGGCAAAAGACCTGAACAGACATTTCTCCAAAGAAGATATACAGATGGCCAACAGACACGTGAAAAGATGTTCAAAATCACTAACTACCAGGGAAATGCAAATCAAAACTACAATGAGATATCACCTCATGCCCGTCAGAATGGCTATAATTAACAAGACAGGAAACAACATGTGTTGGAGAGGATGTGGAGAGAAGGGAACTCTCATACACTGCTGGTGGGAGTGCAAACTGGTGCAGCCACTATGGAAAACAGTATGGAGATTCCTCAAAAAATCAAGGGTAGAACTACCATATGATCCAGCTATTCCACTGTTGGGTATTTATCCAAAGAACTTGAAAACACCAATTTGTAAAGGTACATGCACCCCTGTGTTCATTGCAGCGTTATTCACAATAGCCAAGACTTGGAAGCAACCTAAGTGCCCATCAAGGGACGAATGGATAAAGAAGATGTGGTATATATACACAATGGAATACTACTCAGCCATAAGAAACGATGAAATCCAGCCATTTGTGACAACATGGATGGACATTGAGGGTATAATGCAAAGTGAAATAAGTCAGAGGGAGAAGGTCAAATACCGTATGATCTCCCTCATTAAGTAGTAGATAATAACAACAATAAACAAACACATAGAGACAGAGATTGGATTGGTGGTTACCAGAGGGGAAGGGGGGAGGGAGGAGGGCAAAAGGGATAATTCGGCATGTGTGTGGTGATGGGTTGTAATTAGTATTTGGGTGGTGAACATGATGTAATCTATGCAGAAATAGAAGTATAATGATGTACACCCGAAATTTATACAATGTTATAAACCAATGTTACTGCAATAAACAAAAAATTAAAAAAAAAAAAGAAGAAGAAGAAGAAGACCAGAAGCAAAGAGGCTGATACGAAAATATCACGACATGGACAAGCTCAAGAAGAGGCATCCAGTCTTTCTCCTTCTCACAGTATTGAATTCACTGCTCATCACACCACAGGTGCTTAACAAATACTCACTTATAAGAGCAGGAAACTTTTTAGGGAATACTGAATGAAATTTTAATTGTTATTTTACTACCATTTATTTATATTAATAATAATAAAGCAACTCATAAAAGTTATGATACTAATTCATCTTTACTGAAGTTTTTCTCCTCAATACATAATCTCATACGACAAAAGAAGAACTGTAAGCTAACTCCACTCTAAATACCTATAGTTTAAGTTACTGGAACTCAAAAATCACAATAAAAATAGACATATGCACTCAGTTTGAGACCTAATGAAGGAAAAGCCAGTCTATACCACCACCTAGTGGCCTCAGAATGCAGCACCAAGAGAGCACTTACCCAGGGACATATCACCAAATAGGAGAATCTGGAGATCACATGCACAGCTACCGCCCTCCTACTCAGCTGGGCCAACCCTGGATCCACCTCTCCTCTTCCTTCTGCAGATTTTCAGAATTTTGCCCTTTGGACAAAACCAAGCAGGAACATCATCAAATGGATTGTTGCCTCGGCCCACCTCATATAATTTCCTGCACCCTTTAACTGGTACCTATCTGTTACGTGAAGCATAAAAATGCATTTTCACACTCATCAGATCAGATGGGCTGTAATTAAAAACTGGTCAGAAAAGTCTCATACATTGTCAATAAGTATAAATGTACAAACAGTTTGGCGCTATTTAGTAAAGATGAATATGTACATATCTTATGGCCCAGCAATTCCACCTCTAGGTAAATACTCTAGAGCAGTGGTTCGTAACCTCCAGTACACAGATCCCCAAGGGGTCTATGGATAGAATTCAGGGGACTGGTAACTTGGATGGAGAAAAGGTACATCTTTATTGCCACCAACTTCTAACTGAAAATAAGCATTTGCTTTGATTCTGAAGGTAGACAACAAATCACAATATTATTAGCAAGACCAGAGAGTTTATGACGAACAAAAATCAGAGATGTTATCAAATTCCATTCACCCTTGTTGCAAATAGACAAATATTTCTTTCATGCTTATCGCTAATTCAAAATTATATCTTATATCTACCTATAGATCTTGTTATTTAGTGCCCTAATAAAGCATATCTATTTCTTTTTGAAGACTTTGCTTTTATACTTTTTAAAGGTTTTTTGAGATATAGCTGACACATAGCATTGTGTAATTTTAAGGTATACAACCTGATGATTTGATCTATGTATATACTGAAAAGTGATTACCACAATAAGGTTAGTCAACACATCCATTGCCTCACATAGGTACCTTTGCGTGTGTGTGGTGAGAACTGTTGAGATTATTTTCTTAGAAACTTTCAAGTTCATAATACAGTTATGTCTTGATGATTCTAGTTCAATTTGTTTTCTTTGTAACCCTAGTCATTTGTTATAGATAGAAAAACATTTGCAGTCTATGGACTTACAAGATTTCCAAAAGGTTTTATGACAAAAAAAAAACGTTTCGAATGCCTACCTTAGAGAAATTCTTCCACTGGAACCAGGAGACATCAACAAAGAAATTCAAACAGCTTTGTCCATAATATTTGAATGGACAAAGAAATTAAGGTATATTCATACAATGGAATAGTATACAGCAGACAAATTAATTACTATGACTGCATTAACACGGGTGATTTTCAAAAGTCTAAAATTAAAGCTAAGAATCATGTAAAAAAATAATAAAAATAGTCTGATTCCATTTAAAGAAAGTTCTAAAATAGACAAACCAAAACAGCATATTGTTTAGCATTATATACAAATGTAAATTTTAAAGAAAATCAACATAAAAATTAACACAAAATTTGGGATCATAGTTACTTGACGGAGGTTGGGGAGGGTGTTGTAGGGAAGGGAATGTACCCAGAAAGGAATATGTATTGGGCTTCTAAGTCTCTTGCAATATTCTATTTCTTAAGTTTGGTGGCAGGGGCAAAGGTATTCACTTTATTATTTTCTTTAAAACATACAGATACATTAAATACACTTTCGCACCTATGATAAGTGCTTCATGTTACCAGCTTATAGGCCATCTCTGCCCACTCAATCTAAAATAACTAACCAGTTACTCTATATCACATTAGCCTATTTTAATAATCCAGTTATTTGTTATGATTTCTTTAGCTTTGGACTACTTGTTCTTTGAACTACTTGTCAGAACTTTAGGATATACAACAATAATTTTTAAAATGCTTACTCTATGTATTTTTCATGCATTTTAGTGATATGAAAAAAAAAGTAGTCACAGAAAAATATTACTTTTAAATGCTATTTAGAGGTTATTTTCCACCACAAATCTAAAACTACCACAGAGATCAGATACCTTTTAAAAACAATTGGCACGGGGCCGGCCCGGTGGCGTAGTGGTTAAGTGCGCGTGCTCTGCTGCTGGCAGTCCGGGTTCGCGGATCCTGGGCGCGCACCAACACACCGCTTGTGAGGCCATGCTGTGGCGGCGTCCCATATAAAGTAGAGGAAGATGGGCATGGATGTTAGCCCAGAGCCCGTCTGCCTCAGCAAAAAGACGAGGATTGGCAGATGTTAGCACAGGGCTGATCTTCCCCACAAAAAAAAATAATGATAACTGGCAAACTGAACTTGTTTTACAATCTGCCTTTAAACACGTTGGCTGGGCCACTTAGCAGCAGTGAACCTGAGGAAATCGTTTAATCTCTCAGAATCTCATCTTTCTCACTTACGAAATGGAGATAAGGCTTAACTTACTGCATTTTGAGGATAATTAAAACCTGTGAGAAACTGATAGGAGATGGTCTTAGGTGCCTACCAGCAGTTAACAATGCATGAATTTTACTCTCTACTATCTTGTAAGCATTTTCCTTTTGGAAATTCCTTTTGAAAGTTCCCTTTTTCTGCTGGCTGGATGCAGTTAATGAGGAGGCTTTAGGGGCTGGCAAAGCCACAGGTGGAAGAAGTCTATGTCCTTAATTCACCAAGTATAGAACAGCTGCCTGCCAACTAGGAAAACCCACTTTGGATTCTTATAAAAAATAAAATCTATAATGTCTGAGTCATAATACAGTTTTGGTGTCGATTTATAAGAGCAACTTAGCCTATGCTAATCAATATATTCTTGAAAGACACCACAAAATATTGAGATCTCTGGCCTCCTTGTCTCCCCAGCTGCAGGAAACTCGCAACAGGGATTATACCTCACAGATAGGACACCAGAAGTTTCCTCGCAGGGGAAATTGACTAGACAAGAGAAATAACTTACAGATAACAGTTGGGGTGGAAGAGGTCCACTCAAGAAATAGCCCAGTCAGGTCACCCTACAGTAAAGCCCATTCTTGACAAGACCCATCCATACTCATGGAGTTTTCAAATTCTTTTACTGTCTCACTTCAAAATATGAGCTGATAGACAAAGGTCACAAATACAAAAACACTTCGTGAAAAACTCTAATACCAACATAGAAAATAATCAAATTAATAGAAAACAAAATAAAATATGGATGAAGACCTGAAACAATTTTAAAAAAGAAAATACCTGTACTTAATGTCACCAGAGAGATAGAGATATTGAACAAAAAAAGGAAATATTTCAGAAGAGAGTGGAAAAAAAAAAACATTCTGGGAAAAGGGATAAAAAGGAGCTCTTGGAAATAATACTGTGAGACTAGAAGTTTAAAAATTTAATAGATGAGTTAGAAGATAAAATTGGGACATTTCCTATCCCTCCACCCCAAAAAAATTAACCAAAGAAAAAAAGGAGATAAAAAATAGAAGGAAAAAGAAAATTAGAGGATCAAGTGGAGGCATAATGTATGAATAACAGCTGTTCCAGACATAAAGAAGGGAAGAAAAAAATCCAAGAGACACAATAACTTTTTCATAATTTAAGAGTTTCCAGATTGAGGGAGTCTATTGAGACACAATGGATGAAAAAAGACTGGCTCTAAGGATTATCATTCTTAAATTTCAGAAAATCAGGGACACTGAGAAAAATATAAAAGCTTCCAGAGAGAGAAACAAATGACAATGAATCAGGATTCAGAAGGGCATGAATGTCTCACTAGAAGTTATAATGCAATGGAGCATTGCCTTTAAAAATACGAGGAAAAATTATTTCCAATGTAAAATTTTATACCCACTTAAACTATAAATTATGGGGGTTGATAAAATAAAGGCATTTTTAGGGGTGCACGTCTCAAAAGTTTAATTCCCATGTACCCTCTACTAATTAGGAGTAAAACAAAAAAAAAAAGATACAATATCCTGGAAACAGAAGGTCCGACACAAGGCAAATGAGATTCCCCAGGGTATCAGTGAAAGGAGATCCCAGAATTACTACCATGCCATCTTAGAGAACAACTAGTCCACACTGGAGCAAGAAAACAAAGCACTCCCAAAAAAATAACTCTAGAAAATGAAACTGACTGATGCTGACTAATGGGTTTAATCATACTGAAAGGAAATTTATTCTTTTGGCAAAGAATTTGGTCATTAATAAGTGATAGTAAGGAAAACAATAGAAACAAAGCAAAGAGGGAGAAAAAAGAAATAGTCATCCTCCCTACTTATTAAGATCACAGGTTTAAGCCCTAAGTCAGTGGCTTAAACTAGAAGACGATTTCTCACGTCAAAGAAGTCCAGAGATGGGCAGTGCAGGGCTCCTGGTATGGTGTTCCATGGTGTCAGAGCCTACGCTTCTTCTCTCTTGCTGTTCTACCAGCTTCAGCATGTGGCTTCTACCTCATAATCCAAGAACTCAAGCCATGACATCCACATTCCAGCAAGCAGAAATAAGAAAGGAACAAAGAGGGGAACAACCCCTCCTACACTGCTTTAAGATCCCTCACAGTAGGTCATGAACACACTAGCACATTCCACTGGCCAGGACTTGGTCACATGGCTGCACCAAGCTACATGTCTTCTATTACTAATTTAAAAAAGATGAGAAGGTTGAAGAATGGCTATTGGGAAATAGCTGGCAGTCTCTGCTGCCTCCCTCCAGCACATTCTATTCTCCATATCCTACTTTCTTTTTCACCATAGTATTTATTAATCCCGGATATATTTTCTCTTCATTTGTTTATGTTGCCCCCAACCTGTAAGTTCCAAGAGGACAAGGACTTTGTCTTTTGTTCACCTCCATACCCCAGTTTCTGGAAAAGTGCCTGAAGCATAGAAGGAATTATGGGTTGAATGAGTGAATGAATTGTTAATTACAGGGGAGAAGGATTAAGAAAATAAATTTAAATATAAAGATCCAGTCAGGGCACAGATGATACTTTGTTTTGTCTTGATTAGTTAGAAATGAATGCCCATTATCTGAAAAAACTGACTCTCCCTCTCTGGAATTATTAATTTTAAAAAGCTTCCCTTCCTCTGAAGAGCTGATTCAAAAGTCATTGCAGAAAGCACAACCAATACAACCACAGGTGATAGCCCTGTAATAATTCCCTAGACCTAATAATTAAGCAATATTACACTAATGTTTGCAATAATGTTATTAGCAATAATAATGTAAACATTAATATGTATCATGTAAAATAATAATGTAACCAACTAATTATTTTAATATAATCATTACTAGATGCAGGAAAAGAAATTATGTGGGGGGAACAGTATAAAAGAGACAAATTCTCTTCTTCCACAGAAGGAAGTCAATAGACACTACCTATAAATGAAAAAAAAATAAGAAATAGCATTATATGCTTATTATTTTAAAATACCGAAGCAGGCATCAGAAGAAACAGCTTGAAATGCTGAAGGTGGTCATTCTGATGACCAATAATCAGGGACAGGAAAGACTAGCTCAGAGGTCAGCCGTTTCACGTTTAAGCCGTACAGAATTTTCTAGTTTTATCTACGTGTGTTTAACTATGACTTTCTCATACGTAGGTCGGTGCCCCCATTCCTCTGAGCTCCTGAGAAATACAATCTAAATTATTAGGAGTCTTAAAAGGTGACGCTGGAGGTGGCGATGGGGAAGGCGAATGGCCTTAGAGCAGAAAAGTGAGGGCTACCTGACTTTAGCTATACCTAAACCACCACGACTAAAAATGAGCCTCGGGAAAACCCTACACGACTTTAAACGCACAGCATGACACGTGCGCATCCACACTCCTCAATGGACACACACCCGCATTCCACACACAAACATTTACGAATCTTCCGCAACTGCGCACGGAAATGAGGTGACGGGCCCACAAAGGAGGCACAGGGACGATCTCAGCCTTCAGCAGATCCTGACGTCACCTCGCACGTCTGAGGTAAAAACACCTCAGGAAACACATGGCTCCCAAGGCTCCGCGCGGACACAAGCGCGCCGGCGCTGGGACCGACGCCTGGCGGGCTGGGCGGTCGGGCCGCGCCTCCCGGGCGCCGGGGCGGAGCTGACCCCGCCGGGCCCGCCCCGACCCTGCGTCGCCCGCGCTCCGGTCGCTGCTCTCCTGCAGTCGGGAAGGCGCAACAGGACGACTCTCAGGAAGAATAGCGGCTGGCTGCCCGACTGCGCTCCCAGCCGCGCCATGCTCGTCCTCCGAAGCGGCCTGACCAGGGCCCTGGCCGCGCGGACGCTCGCGCCTCAGGTACCCGCGGCGGGGACACGCCCAGGCCGCCTCCTGGGGGAGGGGCGGGGTTGTCTGGGGGGAGCGCGCGGCACTGCGCATGCGCCCACTCGGCTCGCTCGCCCAGACCTGCGAGCGCGGTGCCGCCGCCGCAGTTCTAGTGCAAGTCTCAGATCCGGAGGGCGGGGGAGCCAGAGACGCGCGGGAGCTGCATCGGCGTCGCTAGGGGCAGACCCGCTGCCAGTGTCGCCTCCCGGCCGCTCGCAAGCAGCCGTGGACAGAGGGCTTTTCTGGCCGAGGTGCCACGCGGCCCGAGGACACCCCTGCAGCGCCGGGGGCCGCGTTTCTGCCGCCCAGCGCCTTTCCGCTCGCGACTTTCGGGCTGGTGCCGGCTCTGATGGGGGCTCTGCTATTGATTTGTCGTTTGACCAGCCACCGCCCCCTCCAGACTGAAGGTAGAAGGAGATACAGGTCAATCAGGCGCTGGCAACAGAACCGGCCTCCCCGCTTTAAAGGGAATACCCAGTTTCCGAGCATTTTGCAGAGAACCGTGAAGAGGAGGCCAGGGTGCGGGTGGTGGAGCATCCTGCCCAGCTGCCCACTGTCTCCTGTGGTCGGTGCCCAAGCCAGGCGGGGTCAGGAACCTCGCAGCAAATATGACAACAGCCTCGTTTAACCTTAGATGAGAAATATACAAGGTAGATTTTTGTAATTAAGCCTTAACTGCCAGGAATTGGCCTATTCTGTGAATCTATCCAGAGATTGTTTTTCCTTTTTATGTTTAGATTTGTACTCCTTTCTCAATGGGTAGCATAGGAAGGGGGTTAAACCAAAAACTGACTTTGTGGTGAAGACTAGAGAAGAGCCATTAATGGCCCATTCACCCAAGATTAGCAATACAGTCTTTATCCTTCTGATTCTCTCTCTACTGCGGCAGGGCCAAGAATTATTCCTTAGAACTTTACTCTGAAATTTGACTTAATTAAATCCACCAAATGTTCCCTCATAAGTGAATTGGAAGTCCTTGCTGTGAAGAATGAGCCCTAATTTGGAGATAAGGGAGCCTGAAGCACTCATGATTCCTCCCCCAGCATAGTTCTAGTGACCCTGCAACAAAAATCACCTCACCCCTTCCCAGGAAAATACACACACCCCTCTCATTGCTGTTAACCTTTCCCTAGACTTTCCTATTATATATTTCTGCTGGGAAAGATAATAAAAATGTGTGCCTTTTGTCACATATTTTGTTCTCCAAATACACATTCCCTGAAAATTAACTTAAAAAACAACTGTTACAAGTACCCCATTGGCCATTTTCTGATATATTTTATATTATAAATTTTTAAACTATACATACTGGGCAGTTTTTATTTGCATAACATTCTGTTATTAGAGTTTCGTAAAATGGCACAAAAGGAATGTCTACCAAATACAGGAGCAGCTGCAATTGTTTTTGATGGCAAGCTTAATCAATTGGGCAATAAGAATACAACTCACAATAGACGTGAATGGAATGAGCTCAAAATTGACAACTGTAATTAAGCCTTATACACAATTAAGTAAAATACATACACTGTTGTGTTTTGTAAACAAAATATATGTCAGAGCAAGAAGCCTGCTTCTTTCCTTTGACATACCAGGTAGTCACTATAAGGCCAGAATTCATCTACAGCTTTGTAGGTACCAAAACTGTTTAAATAGATTACTCTGGTGTAATTAGCTTCAGGAAATGCGCATATGCTAAACAAATTTACGTAAGATGGATTTGTAAACTAGAATGCCATATGAGTGTGTCTGTGTGTATACATATATTTGTGTATGCATATAAATACACACAAACACATACACGTACACGGAGGATAATTTCTGGCAAAACATCTCCTGCTGAAAGTTAATTTCAGAGAACCAAATTGGAAATTTACATAGTAAGCATATGATCATTACAGAAGGAACTAATGGTTTTTAAGGGGTATTTCCATCAACCTGGTGTAATTGAGTGGATTAAATGCTTTTCTTCAGATTGCATTTGTATTAAAAACTAATCATGATTCAGACAATTCTGATTCATTGATTTTTCCTTTTTTCTATCGTTTACACAGTCTGTCACCATATTACAATGCAACTGGATAGGTCACAGTTTCTTATTACATTAGTTACATTCCTGACCTATTTTTGACCACGTCTCCTTCATTGGATTTAGGAAATATTTTGACCTGACCAGCAATTTCCGTTGTTTTAAGAACCTAAAAAAAAATGAATTTTTTGCTAGTGAACACATTTCCATTGTGCCAGCCAAAATATCTGTGTATTTCATAAAGTTTTTTTAAATGCTTAACTGTAACACAAATATTATTGATTAAAGATGAAATATTGGCTAAATAAGAAAAAACTATTTGTAAGATTTATTAGGATCCTAATTATAGTTCTTGGGTAAAGAAAGTGCCCCAGTGCCTTCTTATGAGCAACTTCTCATAAAAAAGTGACTAAAGTTGGACCCCCTGCTAGGAAACAGTAGCTATATATTTAAAATACTTAAAAGTAGTTGTCTTTATTGACATCCCTCTAAACAAATGTCTATGGAGAGATGACAACAGAAGTACAAACATAGATTATGATTCTACTGAGTGTTCCTTGTTTCCAGACTCAGATTAGTTGTAACATAATTATTATAAACCCTACCTTCCCAAAATATTTAAATTTGCCTTTTCCTTCTTCAGGTGTGCTCATCTTTTGCTACAGGCCCCAGACAATATGATGGAACATTCTATGAATTCCGTACCTATTGTCTTAAGCCCTCAAAGATGAATGAGTTCCTGGAAAATTTTAAGAAAAACGTTCATCTTCGGACAGCTCACTCTGAATTGGTTGGCTACTGGAGTGTAGAATTTGGAGGCAGAATGAATAAAGTGTTTCATATTTGGAAGTACGGTATGAGTCATCTGCTTAAGTATTCAGTACAGATTTTCATTCTGTTAGATCTTACATGAGACTTAGTTCTTGGATATATTACTATAAATATACACAGGTTGATAAACTTTTAAAAAGCAATACCAAAAAAAATAAATTCAGTGATTACTCCTCCCAGTGGTCCACCTCTAAGAGCCCGTTGCTGGAACCTTTATATTATCATATGGGCTTTATATTACCATATGGGAATATGATATTGGGAAAATGTGGCATCTCAAATTTCAAGTCATAAAATTGTGAACTAGACTTTAATTCTCAGAAAAATTTTAGAATGGCTTATTGCAAAGATGGTTTATGAAAAACTTAAAGTAGTGATTGCAAGAACCCACATGGGTTACGATCATAAAAGAAAAATAGAATTATTTTTTCTTATTATTGAAGCTAGAGCTGGATAGCAGTGTTTTAGCAGAAATCATTCAAACATCTAGGGGCTTTAGGGAAATGGAAGTTGATAGAGGATGATCGTTAACTTTGAAGCCCTCATCATCTGTAAGATTTAATAATTCTGTTATGTCTCAGGACCACTTTTGTTTTATTTCTGCACCCCAGAGTTTCAAGAAATTCACTGTTATTATACTAGCCTAGGGAGGTAAAGGAAAAGGAATTAGAGTTCTCCCCATATTGAAGCTGACCTGCCTCTGGTTTAGAAGAGGAAAAGAACAGATTACAGGAATCCGCAGAATGTTTGTGACTCCAGTGTCTAATCTTTATGAAGTCCACATCAGGACTTGATGATATCCAACGAACTTTCAATAATTTCATTTCGTGTTTGGTCATCAGTGCTAAAGTTAATAGTCATAAAGTACTTTAATATGAAAAGTACTCCTCTGTACTTAACATGGCCATAGTTTCAGGGTTTTCCCTGTTGTAACAGAACAAACCCCATTAAAACACAATTTATGCTTTAATGCACCACCAGTTGAAGCATGTCCCATTAAAAACATTACTAGTAAGGTCCTGATATAACTTACTTAAGCTAAGATGGATGTTATTCCTTACCCACAGCATAAACCATAGAAAACTCTTTTACCCTAAATCTTATTTACTGACAGTAAATATGGCACTAGGCCCATACGTTAGTCAACGCTTATACCTGTTTGGGT
The DNA here is from genome assembly GCF_057802395.1 of Ceratotherium simum simum. Taxonomy (NCBI): domain Eukaryota; kingdom Metazoa; phylum Chordata; class Mammalia; order Perissodactyla; family Rhinocerotidae; genus Ceratotherium; species Ceratotherium simum. The sequence goes on along the minus strand of NC_141928.1, from coordinate 29,766,096 downwards.
ATCAAACAGAAGAGAAATAGTACTGGGTGAAAAGAATGGGTGACAATAAGTAAGAGAATCAGCACTGTTTCTCTGGAAGCTGTCTGTTCAAAAAAGAAGAGGCTGTAAAAGTGCATCTTAATTTCATTTGTGTTAAATTTAATTCAGAGTGTACCCTGACCTCACCACCAAAGAAAAATAGTCTTTCTCTAAACTGATACTATAATTTAAATGCCTCAATTAAATTAATATGAATAGTTAACATATGAGTACTAACTAGGTAACTAATCCTCACAACAACCCTGGAGGTAGATAACTATGTCATTATCCCCATTTCACAGAGTAAGAAACAGGCACAGACAGATTCAATAACTACGTAAGTCACACAACTACCTACTAAATGGTAGAGCCTATAAAGCCCACATATGACGTAATATTTAGTTGTTTACATTTCTACTCCCCTTTTACACCATGAGGGGACAGGTGTCACATCTGTTTGTGTTGGTATCTCCACTGATATAACACAGTATCCTTATGTGGCTTTGATGAACACTTGCTGACTTGAATGAAACCCAGAAAAAGTACAGGTGATTTTAAATTGAAAATTGGTATTTTTCTTCCTCCTTTTCTTCCCACAGATAATTTTGCTCATCGAACTGAAGTTCGGAAAGCCTTGGCCAAAGATAAGGAATGGCAAGAACAATTTCTCATTCCAAACTTGGCTTTTATTGATAAACAAGAGAGTGAGATTACTTACCTGGTGCCATGGTGCAAATTAGAAAAACCCCCAAAAGAAGGTAAGTCCTTCCCTCTTAGTCACTTTCAATTTTGATGGAGAAGATACTAAAGATTTTAAGCTATAAAAACTAAAGTTCTACTGGAAAAGAAATGAAGTTAATCCTTTGTCTAATATAGGAACATATGTTGATTGTTGAGATAAAAATAAACTGGAGCTCTTAGCTTATCCTTTAAAAAGTGAGCATTAAATAATGAAGTATTTCTCCAAATTGGTATCTTACTGATTCTTTTTTTTTTTTTTTTTTTTTTTTAACAGATGTGATTATTTATTTATTTTTTGTGAGGAAGATCAGCCCTGAGCTAACATCCATGCTAATCCTCCTGTTTTTTCTGAGGAAGACTGGCTCTGAGCTAACATCTATTGGCAATCCTCCTCATTTTTTTTCCCCAAAGCCCCAGTAGATAGTTGTATGTCATAGTTGCACATCCTTCTAGTTGCTGTATGTGGGACGCGGCCTCAGCATGGCCGGAGCAGCGGTGCGTCAGTGCGCGCCCGGGATCCGAACCCGGGCCGCCAGTATCGGAGAGTGCGCACTTAACCGCTAAGCCATGGGGCCGGCCCGGTATCTTACTGATTCTTAAAGCTTAGCTGGATTATAGAAAAAGTTGACATGGTCAGTAATGGTTGAGAAGTTGGGCCTTGAAAGTAGGGAACACACGTGTGGGTAGGTGAGGGACAGTGTGTGTTATTTTGTCATAATTTTAAAATAATGTAAACTTTTAAATATAAAAGTATTTTCCCATAAATTACAACTAATCTTAAATCATTTTGTACATGTTTGCTTATAAAATTGACTGTTTGGGGGAATGAATGAAACTGCCAAGCTGTATTACTGAGTCTAACTTTTGTGTCTTCCTCTTTCTTATTTCTCAGTTTGAAAATAATTCCTAAAGATTTGTCTTCTTGCTGATTTCACTTCTTGCTGACTTAAAGAAATTATTACCTCAATCCAGTTTTAAACAAAGGTCAGATTAGAAAAAGCATAAACTAATTTAAATTTTACTTCCCCTGTTATTCCTAACTGTGTAGTGCATTTTAGACAACAAGAGATTTGAAACGTCGTATTTGACCCTTATCCGCTTAGATCCCCTTGGCTTTCAGCACTATCGACATGAACTAGCTGGCTTCTCAGGCAGTGTCAAATCTTGGTTGCCTTCCTCTGTGTTATTCATGATTCTTCAGTAACTTTTGCATGTTTCTCCTTTACTTCTCAAATCTACTTGTGCCCTAGTTTCTTTCCCTCCATCCACCCTATACTTCCATCCAGAGGTAAAATACTTTTCAAGTATTTACCTGTATATTTAGGAATATTAAACCATCTCCTTTAGGGTTTTTCTCTTCCTCAAAAACTCTGAGACAGTGGCTGCAGATCCATTGTTTGCTCGCTCTTCCTGTTAGAAATGGAATCGTATGGGGGAAATTATATAAAGAAAAAATTAGTGGCAGTTGGAAAAAGAAGAATTGAATTCTAAGAGAACGGAAAGACTTCTTTATTCATTTCTTTTTTAAAAGTATAGGCTCAAGCAGCTAAAAAATCCTGTTGCATTATAAATTCTCACTGTTTGATTGACAAATTTTACAGATTAAAAATATTTGAGATAACAGTCTATGTATGTTCTGTGTGATTAGCTTAACAACTGACCCTTAAAGTAGGACAAGGACTTTCTAAACATAAAAGCAAAGAAAAACAATGCAAATTATTAATAAATGTATCTACATAAACTTGTATATGTGTATGATCCTCCAAATCTGTATATGTAGATTAGCCTTCCACTGTAACCAAACTAAACGTGTGGATATGTTCTGTAAAATAATTATTTTTCTCCCTATTCTAGGGGTCTATGAACTGTCTACTTTTCAGATGAAACCTGGTGGGCCAGCTCTGTGGGGCGATCCATTTAAAAGGGCAGTTCATACTCATGTCAATCGAGGCTACTCAAAACTAGTTGGAGTTTTCCATACAGAATATGGAGCACTCAACAGAGGTACAGTTGTCCATTTCCTTTATGAAATTGCAAAGTGTATTAGTGATCCACTATTAAGTTCCTTGAGTCAGTTCTCATTATGGAGTATATTTAACTTTTTATTGCCAAATTCTTAGTTTTTTATAATTTTAAGGGTTGAGCAAACCTGTTTTACATCTTATTTATTTCGAATGTTAACACCTTATGAAGACTTTTTCAAATACTGAACTGCTCTTTTTCCTGATACATCAGAATGATAAAATTTTGGGGCCGGCCCCATGGCTTAGCGGTTAAGTGCGCGCACTCCACTACTGGCGGCCGGGGTTCGGCTCCCAGGCGCACACCGACACACCGCTTCTCCGGCCATGCTGAGGCCACGTCCCACATACAGCAACTAGAAGGATGTGCAACTATGACATACAATTATCTACTGGGGCTATGGGGAAAAAAAAGGAGGAGGATTGGCAATAGATGTTAGCTCAGAGCCAGTCTTCCTCAGCAAAAAGAGGAGGATTAGAATGGATGTTAGCTCAGGGCTGATCTTCCTCACAAAAAAAAAAAAAAGGAATGATAAAATTTTAAAAAACTGGAAGGAACCTCAAGAAATCATCTCTTCCTTTCATCATCTTTTTGTCCTCTGAATGTACTTTTTAATTTTTTTCATTGTTTATTTTTTTTCTGGTTTTATTGAGATATAATTGACATATAACATTGTATAAGTTTAAGGTGTACAACATAATGATTTAATATATGTATATATTCTGAAATGATTACTACAGTTAAGTTTAGTTAACCTCAATCATCTCACATAGTTAACAATTTTTTTCCTTGTGATGAGAACTTTTAAGATCCACTCTTAGCATCTCTCAAATATACATAAAGTATTGTTAACTATAGTCATCATGGTGTATGCTACATCCCCAGAACTGGAAGTTTATAACTTTTGTGATTTTTTTTCTTTTTAATTAACATTACTTGGGATAGGGAGATTGTTTATGGGTGAAAAAGTAACATGTAGTTATTATAAATATTAAAAACATGGATAAGCCCAAAGAAAAGCCCATTTCCCACTACTTAGATATATATAGTATATATACCATATATATATATGGTATATTAATTTATTTAATAAAACACCTATTCAGGATATTTAACTTTTAGAGTTGAAAGATATTCCAATCGGAATTTCAGAGAGGTTTTTTGTGGCAAACTCTGAAAAATGTTTGTCAAGTTTATCTGAAAGGATAAATGACTAAGAATAGCTAACAAATATTTGAAAGACTCATAATATCCCATTGCCTCCTCATCTTCTCCACTTTGTGTCCAATGGACATCTGGAAGCTCTAATATATCCAAAGCTGAGCTTATTGTTGCCCAGAAATTTAATTTCTACTAAATATTGTAAGGAAGTAGTTAGACTATATAAAAATAGATGTATGTTCAAGTTGGAAAATACATGAAGAGGAGAAAAATTACTATGAAAATTATTAGATGCCTATCTCACACTATACACTAAAATAAAATCAAGACAGATTATAGATTGCAGTAAAAATGGTGAATTCATAGAATGTCTAAAACAAAATATAGATGAATGTATTTAATATTATGGATGGGAACCATATTTCTAGGCCAAAAAGTGAATGAAGAAACTATGAAGGAAAAAAAGAATCAAATGATGATTTTATTATACAAAGGCTCAAACTTTGTGCACTCCCAAAACACCATAAATGAAATCCAAAAACAAAAAGAAAAAAACTTATGCAAAGGTAGACACACAGATGACTACTGAATATACATTCAAGAAGATGCAGATTAAAACAATAATGAGATGCCATTTTTCACCTAATAAAGACATATTAGACATAGTATTGGATAGGTCAGGGAAAAATATTGTGTAAGGTTTGTATTGGCTGTTTTCCCCCCAATAATTTTTGACAGTAAAAATAAAAAGCCTTAATTTTTTCATTGTTTTTGTCAATATTCTAGGAAATATGCATGGATGTGTAGGTGTGTTTAGTTATACAAGAGGAAACCTGAAAGGATATAAAATATATAGTCATATTTGAATCATGAGATTAAAGGTTTTTTAAGTCTCTAATTTATTATAATGGATGTGTATAACTTTTATAAGAGAAAACTACTGAACTGTGCACACACTTTTTAATCTTAAATTCATTCTCTGTTCTGGGAGGATGGTAATATGCTGAGTGTAAATCATCACCTCTGGAGCACAGTATACAATATATACACTGTATATCTGTAAGTGTATGTAGATAAGATGCACTCTTTGGTTCTCTCAATTTAAATTTTAGGAGTTATGTTAAGAAAATAATCAGATCCAGACAGCCTGGGTTTGAATCCCAGCTCCATCACTTATAACTTTGTGACCTTGGGTAAGTTACATAACCTCACTGTGCTTTAGTTTCCTCATCCATAAAATGATGATAATCATAATCACCACCTAAGATTATTATGAAGACTAAGTGACTTAATACACGCAAAATGTAAAACCAGGCCTGGCACATAGTAAGCACCCAATAAACGTTAGTAGTAGTTGTCATCAGCATTGTTATTATAGATATACATGTAGGTGCTGCTCTAAGGAAGTTTATGTCAGCATTGTTTACAATAGGGAAACATTGGAAACAATGTGGTATGACCTTTATATAATACACATGTAATACAGAAATATATATATATGCATCATAGATATCATGTGTTTATGTAACCATAAACATATATTCTTATATGTGTTTATGTGTACATAAATATATATAAAAATACATACATATATACACAAATATGGAAAGAGATACACCAAATGAGATACACCAAATATAAAAGTGGTTATCTCTGAGTGGTTTAGAAATGATTCCTATTTATCTACATTTTCATATATAGGTAACATGCGTTACATTTTAATTATACAAATTTTATAAAAAACTATGCACAAGAACATTTGTTCCAGTATTTCATTGAATATTGAAATATTGGAAATAATCTAATTGGCAACAATAAGATGTTGGGATAAAATATTATTATATCTATAAGGAGGAATTCATGTTACCATTAAAAATTAATGTTATTGCCATAGAAAATACTTTGTTGATTTTTAAAAATCTATTACTAAGCATAAAATACAGTAAGACCCTAATTTGATTTTACTCATATTTTTTTAAAGGAAATACACTAAATATTAGTAGAAGTTTTCTCTGGGTGGTTAAGATTATGCTACTTTTTATTTTCTTCTTTGTATCATCCAAATTTTCAGTAGCAAACACAATATTTTTATAATCTTGCTTTTTTTAAATAAAATAAAATGTGTTAGGAAGTCATGAAACTTGCATCTAGTCTTGATTGTTTCTTTATCTGTGTTACTTGACTCCTCTCCAGCCTTCTGTTTCATCTATAAAACGAGTTTGATTATTTATAAATTTATCTCCCAAATCTCTGACCCCTCTGAAATATTATCATTAACATAGTTAGTTTTACCTTTTTGATACTCACTATTTTGATTTAAAGAATAAGACTTAATGTTTCTGATTCGTTTTTCTGTGTTTCTTATTTGAAATAATGCCATAGTCCTTAGAACCTATCTCTGTGTATTTCTGCAGTTCATGTTCTCTGGTGGCATGAGAGTGCGGACAGTCGTGCAGCGGGGAGACATCAGTCTCATGAGGATCCCAGAGTTGTGGCGGCGGGTAAGCGGTTTCACTAGGCGTGAATTATTCTTAGAACAAATTTGGTTCAGTGAATAACTTCATATGCCTTCTTATGAAATGTCTTTTCCAGTTCGGGAAAGTGTTAACTTCCTTGAGTCTCAGCAGAATATGCTTCTGATTCCTGCGTCATTTTCACCGTTGAAATAGTTTTCCCCTGAAATACGAAGCATTTCATTAACTGCCATAAGATATGTCTGCTAAAGGTGCTTAAATTCTCCCAAGAGATTCTCACTTTTATTTGAAGGAGGTGATAAGTTAATTCACTCTGTCCCTTGCATTTTTAAAAGCCACCTCTGTCCACTGTCACCACCACTTCAGGAAATAGTTCTGTTCATTTTCCCCTTGGCATTTCAGTACCTGTCATACATTAAAAATAGTTATCATTACTACACAATATTGATTTTTCACTTCTTTCAGAATCTCTCTTGATCTCTGTTTTGACAACCTTCTGCTTTTATAGCATTTTCTTATATTCAAATGATTGTTACATTTCCATGCCTGTGATAATTTTTTAAATTATTTATATACATTATCAACCCATTATGTCTGTTTTTCTGAGATTTTAAAAGTTTTTTTTGTAATACCAAATAGGATTCATAAAAATATTAAACAAATTTCTTTACTATGGAAAAGTATACTGTCATCTGTGTCATCTGTATTAATTATGGTTTTCACATTAATAATTCATCACTTACTTGGAAAATAATGTTATTAGGTTGTAGTATTAAAAATCGTTGAAGACTCTTTGGTTGATATGCTGAAATGTCTTCATTTACAGTTAATTTTACTAATTTTTACCTCAATTTGGATCACTGTTTAACAAAGATACTTGGGACATCTATTTGTTTTAATAAGATATTTATGGTTATGGAAATGTTTGCCCTAATAAAAGCTTATATATCCATCCTGATTCTTTATATTGTGTTTTATATTTTTATCCTCTTCTCTGGAGCTGTTGTTGTGTTGCTATAAGGTAATGAGACAGTTAATACTGTACTCTTTATTTAAATATTGTTACCTCAAGTAAATAGTATGCTAGTAACCCTACAAGGAGAATTTCTTCAGTACTGTCACAGATGTGCTAGGATTTTCCTACAAACAACTTTAATTTTTATTTTAGTTGAGTGCCTCAGCATTCTTAAACTAGATTTGGTACTTCCAAGTTCTCCTGGTAGTCTATATTTACAGCTATATTATTTTATTTTTATAACATATATTATAAATACAACATGGTAAATTGTAAATTAGCTATTGGAAGGAAAATTGAAAACAAGAAGCACAGTCATCTCTCATTTATCTAGTCCTCAGAGATTCAAAGGACAGATGAGTTTCTTCATAAGGTAGAGGACAGCCTGACTCTGGAGGTTAAAACCTATCAGACAAGTTAGAGGCATTGAAGTTTTGACTAAGATTCTTCTAACTCAGTGTTTCTTTGAAAAGTTGTCACCTTAGGAAATTAGGTGGTGGTAGTATTAATTGCAGTCAGTGTGGACAGATTTTCTCTCTGATGTGAGATCAGCTGTGTGCTTTACGCCACGCTTGGTGTCAAAAGTGTACAATTGCCTCTGCCTTTTCCTTTTTCATTAATCTTTAGACTAGCTAGAACACTTTTAGAATAGCCAGGAGCTCTTTCATCCAATCCACAGCCCTAATGGAGATTTATAAGCAGCAGCAGACTGGTGTTCTTACCATGTCCCAGACAAAATTGGCGAGCCAGTAGATGACGGGCTTCACTCCACTGATGAACTGCAGGTGCTTCATTTTACTGGCCTGCTCCTGGATCAGGAACATGACAAAGCTGACCGGGATGAAGAACATCACAAAGAGGACACAGACGGACACAAGGATGTCCACCTACACGCTCTCCCTAGAAAAAGAAAGCCAGTGAGGATCTGAGAGGTCATTGATGCAGTTGAGGACTCAATCAGGGAGGACACAAACACACATGAATTTGTGATGAATAGCCCAGGGAACAACATCTGTTCAATAAATAAATTTATTTTATTCAGAGTTAAACATGATCATTTTCAAGTCAAAAAGACTGAAAATTTCAATGCAAAACTCATTTCACTGAGTTCAAAAAAGAGTCCAATACCAAAATGAAAATATTGAAAGAGGTCTGAGAGTGGCATGATGGCGCTCACTTGGTCCACTGTTCTCAACCTTGTAACAGCAGCAGGTTGTAAATTCTCACTCACAAAGGACGGGTGCGGCTTAATAACAGTAAAGGCAGAAATGTTAGTGTGAAACTACTCAAATAAGTTAAATTCTTCCAGCTGTAAATAAATTTGAAAACAACAGTGTACAGTATATCAATCTGGTACAAAAATTCTAATAGATTGTTATAAGAATGGTCTCATTACACAGTGTCTTGTATAAAATTCCTGGTGACCTATATTGATATTCTGTAGGAGATAAGTAGAAACAATAATTGCTGTGCTCCATATCCAGGATCTACATTTTCAATTATTAAATATACAGAATAACTCAGTCTTGGCTGACACAAGATCACTAAATGCCAGTGATGGCTTTGTATTCAAAAATTATTTACCCACTGGCTAAACTTATAAACTTTAGTTATTCTGAAAGATTTTAAATCTCTGAATTTGTTTTTGATCTACACTCTCAGATATTAAATATACACTGAGTAGCTCAGTCTTGAATGGTGCGAGATCACTAAATTCCAGTGATGGCTTTATATTCAAAAATCTTAGCAAGCTGCGAGGTGGTCTGATTTACATGCCAACTACTCCCATGTCCCAGCAACTGGGCCCATTTTTCTGACATGTCTTGGGATGGATAAAGTACCTTGGCCAGCTTCAAGTACTTCTTCACTTGCTTGATGGCATCCTTAATTTTGACTTGGAGAAAGTGATTGAGAATTACTGGCACTGAGTGAAAACCCACTATACCTAATAAGAACAGCCTAATATTAAAACACAGACAGTGTGGAACACGATATCCCTCAGCTGAAAACATCACCTGAGTACGTACATGCTTCATTCAGATGAATTCCCCCTCCAAAGAAAGTCCAAGTTAGACTTGATGAAAGTTACACCTCATCCACCTCTAATGGATTCTGGCAATCTCTTAACTCTATGGTTCCTGCCTGGGGGCTAATAGAAACTAAATGGGGAAAGGGGAGGGACCTGGGCCTGATTATAGACAGAGTGAGACAGGAGACATTGAGGAAAAAATGGTCATTCATCTCGAAGCTGCTCCTCCAACCTGGGGGGCTCAAGCCTGAACTTGGGTCTCAAGGCAAGCAGATGTAGAGTCAGGACAAGTAGTGAGGGACAGTGATCAAACAGGCCAAGGAGGGCTTATAGAGAGGCCTTGGCTCTTGCCTAGCATGAGGGCCACTATAGGGGTCCTAGTCTGCTTTGCTTAGAGTTCTGTGGCTCCTGGCCCTTGGAGAAAAGGCCAAGAGAAATAGTGGGAAGCAGTGACAGAGCTAAGTTTTGAGGCAGCCATATAAGGTATCTCATTTTCCAAGAGGTATGAACCTACTTCAAGTATTCCTTCTTTTATTCCCCAGTTCCACCTCTTCCTTCAAAACTAAGAAAGGGACAAAAGGGTTGAAAAGCAGGGAAAATAGGTGCTTTTGCTTTTAGTTTTTGGTGGAGAAGATTGTCCCTGAGCTAACATCTTTGCCCATCTTCCTCTGTTTTGTATGTGGGACGCCACCACAGCATGGCTGGATGAGCGGTGTGTAGGTCCACGCCTGGGATCCAAACCTGTGAACCCCAGGCTCCCAAAGTAGATCGCACAAACTTAACCACTACACCACTGGGCCAGCCTGAAAATAGGTAGTCTTGATACCACTTCTTCATCCAACTCCTTGAGTCCATGTAAAAAGTCTGAAAAATTGTCCTTGAGTACACAGGACCCTTTGAGAATCTGATTTGGGAAAAAAGCGTTACTAGGATATGAGACATACTTTGGATTAAACCAATTTAGAAACCTCCTTATAGAATAAGATATGACTGAACTAGAAGCTTTCTAATTCAAAGTAAACCAAGCACTCGTGTCTTTATGGGGCAGAAAACAAAACAAGGACAACAGTGACACATGTCCCTCAAACATGGACCACAGTGTGACTAGACACTGCCCACAGGACCCAGGCCCTGCCATCAGCCAACCACCAAGACCTGGTCCATTCTGCCCTGGGCATTGGCCATTCACTTAGGGTCTTTAGGTCTTCCCCCACAAATTATTCTGAACTACTAAACAATAGACAGTAACATATGATTCTTTAAAATCACAAAAGGTTTTTAGGGAGCAGCATCATTGGCTATGCCTAATGAATTCTGTTCATTGGAATCATACTGATGAACAGATTAGCTGTTATTTTAAACACAGGTAACCAGGACCTGTTCAAGTTCTCAACCCATTTACAGTTGCTTGTCCTTACCCTGCAACCTGGATGCTGATAAAGTAGCAGAGAGATATCACAAGCAGGCCTCTTCCAGAAATCAGTCTCAGAAAAAATGGCTCAGAACCACTTCCCACACTAGGAGTCTCAGAGAATGTCAGAGTTGATGAGACCCACAGAAGTTTTATGGGCCAGCCTCCCTAATTCAGAGGTGAGGAAACAGGCCCAGGGACTCGGAGTGGCCCATACGAGGTCACCAGCTCATCTGTGGCAGAGCCAGGGAGGAAGCTGGACCTGTCACAGTATGTAGTGTGACACCAACACTGTCAGAAAGGCCACGGCATGTCTTCCACAGCCCATTGATCCAGAGTGTTGTGTTCTGGCTTTAACACAAACAAGTAAGTAACCTAGGCTGACTTTTCAAAATAGAGAAACAGGCTAAGCTCCCTCCGATATGGGAACTATGTGGTCCAAGCCCCCTCCCCTCAAATTCACATGCTTTTCCCTATGACAAGAATTAAGATCAAGACTAAAAGAGACCCTCCTGAGTGATACGTCATCCACTGCTTCTTCCCAAGCAGAAGCTCCCCGGCCCACCCTGCACCCCCACCTGCTCATTCACACCCAGAGTGACTCATTTGTGGAGGAGGCGGCCCCCCAGCCCCCAGGAGACACACAGGCAGCATCTTGAGTTTGTCGCTGCTACACTGGCAGGCGGGTGAGGGGTTCTCCATTGTCCCATTTTGGAAGAGAGCCCTGATGGTCTGGGGAACTAGGGTCATGGTCCACTCCTCCTCTCCCACCAAGCAGGGCACGTCCCTGCACAGTGGGGACATCAAGGGTAGGATAGCCCCAGAGGGCCTGGCCTTTCTTTTTGCCTCGGGAGCACAGGATCAATCAACAATAACCACAAACACACATCTATCCCATCACCATTTGATTATTCTATCTCTTCACAGACTTGTAAGCAGCAAACTCATTTTACAGATAAGGATGATGGAAAGCAAAGAGGCCCCAAATGCTCATATACTGAACTGCAGTCAACCCAATCCACCAGCACACAGTCACTGCCCATAGGTTCACTCTACAAATATTCATTGAGCGTCTACTATGTGTCGGACACTGTGCTGCATATTTGAGAGACTGGGGTGAACAAGACAAAGTCCCTGCCTTCGTGGACTTTGCGTTCCTGTGGAGGACTCTGACAATAAACAAATAAATAAATAATATCACTTAGCCAAAAATAAAGCAAAATAAGAAGACACTGAGTAGGGAGATGAGAGACTATTCCCTGAGAGGGTAATACTTCTTCTAAGGCATAAACGATTAGAAAGAACAAGCCAGGAAAAGATTTGGGGAGAAAGGACACTAAGAGCAAAGGCGATAGAAAGAGTAGGTACAAAGTCCCTCAGAAGAAACATACTTTCTGTGTTTAAGGAACCACAGGGAGGCAGTGTGTCTGGAATGTGATGAGCCATGAGGATGAGTGAGGGGAGATGAGGAGGAGAGGGAGGCAGAAGCCAGACAACATAGGCCTGGGGAGGAATCTGGATTTTATGTTCAATGTACTGAAAATCTGGTGGAGAATGGCAAGATTCAATTTATGTTTTAAAATGAGTAGAGAATTGCAGGGGTGTGAGTGGGGGTGAGAGTACTTGGTAAATGAAGAAGTAGGTGGTGTACAAGCACCCCAGGTGACAAAAGACAAGGCCTTTATGCCTGACTTGAGCTCTGAATTACTGTGAGACCATCAAGTCACTCGCCCTGTCAGGGCTTATTTTCTCCACTAGTAAAATAAAAGTGTAAAATGACTTGTTTCCGATGTACACCTTAAATTTACACAATGTCACATGTCAAATTTATCCAACAAAAAATAAATAATGTGTATAGAACAAAAAAAAATAAAATGAAACGACTTGTTCAACAAGTTATTTCTAGTGTTCTTCTAGTTACAAAATTCTATAATTTAAAGCAGAGCCACACTTCTTACGTTAACTTGTATGTACTGAGAAATCAAATGAACAGTTTCGAGGATTGCTTTCTAGTTCTCTCTAAAGCACTCAACTAAATGGAAAAGTATAAGTAAGACACAGTGCTCTCCTGAAGCTCATATTCTAAAGTCTTCAAAAGTTGATTGCCTGAGATAAAGTTAAATACCCCTGGAAAGTGTCCCAAATTTCCCTCAGTTCTAACACTGTTCTAAAAAGTTAAAATTTTAAAATTTGAGTTGTCAGTGTAGAGATCCTGCCCTCAGATGGCCTCCAATACACATCTCTGGTGCTCTTTATCAAAACTGTGGCCTTTGAATCAGGGCTGTGCCTCCTGTCTTTCCAGCCTGGAAAACTGAACCCACCTCTACCAGCATTGGGCTCTCTTATAAGCTCCTCACCTCTCTTCATTGTCTTTACTCAGTTATCTCCTGACAAACCTTCACCTTCTCCCACCCAGACACTTAGAGGCTTAGGGTATTCAGTAAATTTGTTTATATAGTTCCTTAGAAAAGGATTTTGAAGGAAAATGTAATAAAAATATATGACTTTAAAAGAAGAAAATATGCATTATAAAAAGTATGTCATCTTTTTAGCTTGTTAAAGTGAAAAAGCTGATAAGCCAAACTGCAAATTATATACAATGGCAGCCCATTGCTGCACTTAGGTACAAGAGTTGCTGGAAGGGGGAGAAGAAGAAAGCATTTGACCAGCAAGTATAAAGAGATATTAAATTAAATATTAATATTCTATAGCAGTAAAAAAGTCTATAATGATTTGACCAGCAAGTATAAAGAAATATTAAATTAAAGATTAATATTCTATAGCAGTAAAAAACGTCTATAATGATTTGCTTTGCCAGATGTTAGACTCTCCAAATGTTTATTCCTAGATGTTCTGATTAGGTTACTATATTAGCTTTTTTAGGATAAAAAATGATTCCAAAGGTAAATGATGGTGATCACTGTGTGGCATGCAGCTGATAAATATAGTCAGTGTATCAGAGATCACGCCAGATGACAAGAACAAGAAGCCAGCCGTGGAGGGTCTCATAGCTAAAATGGCACTTGGGGTTGGGTTTCCTTCCATACACTGGGTCACGAAGCCAGGGTCTTTGCTGAGGACATTCAAGAATTCCTGGGTTTCCACGTCCTCAGGAACGTCATTACTGTGGGTACATGAGAAGCAGCCAGCTCAGTAGCTCATTAAAACTGGGAATTGAGATTTGGAAAAGTTTTTCAAATTAAACACTTTATTAAGTACTTCCCATGTGCTAGGGTCTTAGAACAGAAATGAATAAAATACAGATTCACAAGGAGCTCAGACCCTGGCCATATATTTGGTATAAGGATGAAAAACAGCACTTCAAAGTGGAGACTGTATAAATAGGTATCAAGCTGCATGTGTGTGTGTACATATATATGTATAAACACACATATACATATACACATTTACATATATATTTTAATATGAAATAAAACTCATTAAGGATCAGTATTTCAAAAGTACTTTCACAATTATCCATTAGGCACAGACAACCAGGATTTTCTAGGAAAGGGGAGGCAGATTTTATTGGCTGAATATTTGCATGGACAATTAAAAAACACAAGCAATAGTGGGCACAGATTACAAACACATAACCAGCCCATGTTCCACAGGCTTGGGCAACACAGGGTGAGCCTAGAAAAGAAAGAATAGAAGAATAAAATAAACCTGAGATAGACAGATGATAGATAGATAGATAGATAGACAGACAGACAGAGATTAGATGAGATATAGATAGAAACATGATAGATAGAGATTAGATAGATATAGGTATAGATTAGATAGATAGATGATGATAGATAGATAGATAGATAGATAGATAGATAGATAGATAGATAGATAGATAAATAGATTTGTATATATTTTTTTAAAGTGTCCTTTGTCTTTTATATTACTGACATGTTTCCCCCTCATCTGAAGGTCTATAAATACTATAGGAATGAAGAAAATTTCTGCCTAACAAGAGTAAGAAATTCCTTTATCCTTTTTTTGAAGCACTGGATTGTATAGAGTAGGGGGTATTTTTGTCTAAGGAACAAATACTAGCCAATATCTACAACCTAAAAGAACACGTAATAAATACATGAATTCTACTGCGCAGAAAACAAGAACCTGAAGGTACAATGCTTTGACAATGTATGTAAGCCCGGTGATTAAACTACAAAATTAAACATAGCTGTAAACATCCAAATATATCATAGCTCATAGATTTCTTTTGCAATGGAAGATTATTTACATAAAACACATATGACTGTTCCTGACAACAGCAGTATAAAGAGGAAAGGAGCTCTGGCGGCCACAGAGGACTATTATCTCAGGTTTGTTCACTGCTCTTCTTTGCATCTAATATTAGTTTGTGTAGCTTTAGCTTTAGCCACAGCTGATAAAATCCATTCCACTGTGTAATTCTTGGGTCTACCTCCCCTCGGCCCTCAGCATAGTAAACACTCTTGGTCTGCCTGAGCTCTCCTCTCTCCTTGGGCGCAGAAGGCAAACACATACCTGACAAATGTGTACTGTTCGTTGTACATCCAGGGCTGAAGTTCCAGGCTGGGGTACTTGCCAAAGGGTGGCACAATCAGACTGAACACCAGGGCAATGCAGACAAACACAGCTGGCAGGACAATCTATAACCAGCGGGTAGAGGGGGAAGGGAAATCGCAGGAGAAGGGCAGGTGTTAGAAAGAAGGCCAAACGACAAGCCCCTTTGAGTGCGTCCAGCCAGCCTCCCAGACCAGCCAGCACGCAACTGAGGAGCACAGGGCCCATAGCCAAGCTCCACCAAGGCATTCTTGGTGGCTTGGAAGCAGTGGAGCCTGAAAACTAAACCTCTTCCCTTCAAGGGATTTCTGGAAGCTAGCAGCACCAGGCCAGAGGCTATGGCCACCTGGTAGAGGCACTAAGCTGAGAACTTCACAGAGTAAACAGTGCTCACACATCAGGGTGACTCAGAACATTGGGTCCTGCCCTCTTCCCTCTGAAAACCTGAGAAAGATACACTGGGCCATGAGCCCAGCTCAGCTCAGAGGAAGGCTGAGACAAGCCCTGGACCAGAGGCCAGAAGACCTGAAGTCTGGTTCTGCCTCTACTACAAGTGTATCCACGTGAAGTCACCTCCAACTGTGGCCTCAGTGTTCTCATTTGTAATCTGTGGCCTGAGACTAGATGACCCATTCAGATCCCACACTCTGATAAAACCACTCTACAGCACTGTCTCTAATGAAAGGGAACAGCAGCCATTGTCTCCCTCAATGGCCTCAAAAAGCATAATTATCTAAATCCTTCTTGTACCTCCTCAAACTTTATACCTGTACCTTCTCTGAGATCAATGACTTGTACACACTTTATAAATAACCTCCAAGCTCCTTCCACTTATTTACCCTTAAAAAAACTTAAAGATTCAAATGATGCCCTTGGTTCTAATGTTCAATGCAGAAAATTATCACTGAGTGAATAATTAAACATGGGAAAGTACTGAAATAAGAATTCTCTCATTCAATTACCTTTATAACCCTAAGCAGTAGTATCATTATCACCAATCAAAAAACAAGGTAACAGAGGTTCACAGAGACTAACTTGCCCAAAATCACACAGCCAATAAGTAGCAGAACCACAATTCAAATCCAAATCTGTGTGCTCCAAACTCATACTCTTTGCATTACCCACACAGTCTGTAGGGAAGAATCTCTGCAGACTCTTCCTCTATACTTCTCTATTCTTCCTCTATACTTCTTTATAGGTGAAAAAAATTTTATCCCTCCTAACTAAGCAAGTTAGCATGCAAACACTGACATGCAGGCAATAGTATAATGAATCTTCTCTGCTAATTTTTTTCTGACCTCTCTGGCTATCTTTTCTATTAATTTATAGTTAAACATCAATTTAGAGAAAAATCATGTTTCCAATAAGTTCCTATCTCAAGTGCATCCAGACATATCATCTCTCAGGTTATGAAAATTGAATTTACCCAGCCATGTTTTCTAAACTGTGTCCGTTTTATGTTCTCTTCTACAATAAAACTAACACATATACACACAGCACTACTTAATATCAGGACCCATTTAGCACTCACTCATTTTAATCTTCATAACAACCCTATGTCACACGTACTATCATTATCCCCATTTTACAGATGAGGAGACTGAGGTACAGAGAATTAACTTGCCAGCAGATACACGAGTGGCAAGAAGCAGAACTGGGATTGAAAGACAGATAATCTGGCTCCAGCATCTGTCTCATAACCACAATGCTATCCTCCCTCCATTGGTCAGGGAGACCACCTATGAAGCCCAGGCCCGTGGCCTGGAACAGCACTTCTCACTTAAGCAGAGAATCCCTTCTGACTCCGTCTCGAAATCAGCAGCCTCTTCCACAAAAGGGCCAGAAACTGCTGCTGTGTGAGTTTCCAGCTCTTCACCTGGGAGGAGCCTTTGCCGTCCAACCCGCTGAGCAGGTCTGTCTCTCTGGATTCTGCAAGAAGCCAATGCTGAGGGTCACCTATTACCTTAGGCACTTTTGACATCACCATGCTCCTCTTTCTGGCATATTCAGCAACCCTTCAAATCAATAAGATAAAGTGAACAATACAACAGAAAATTGGGCAATGGTAATAAAGTGAGACCCCAAAAAATGAAAATGATATGGCCTATAAAATTATGAAAGTATGCTCAATTCACAAGAAATCAGAGAAATGTAAATCAAATAGAGGTTTTTCTCACAGATAAATAGGCAAATATTAAAGTCATACAGTAGAAGAACTGCCAAGAATGTGGAGAAAGAGGAAATCCCATTCACAGCCAGTGAGAGTATACATGATACTTCAATGAGCAAATAAGCAAGAACCAGTGAGGTTGACTCAGTAATTCTACTTACAGGTTGTACCCAAGAGGATGTGTACAAAGTTACTCATGGAAGAATTATTTATAAAATAAACATAAGAAAACACTTAAATATCAACAGGAGACAAAACAAAATTACAGTACACTCAAACACTGGATTATTGGACAGTAATTAAAATGAATGAACCAGCTCTAAACTACTCATTTTGTTATTCTTTGGCAAGTCACTAAGCTTCTTTGAGTTTCTTGTTTGCTGTTTTTGCTTTAATCTGTGAAATGGAAATATCAACCTCAAACTGAAATGAAAGAGAATAAGAAAGGATTAAGCGAAAGATATAATATACACAACAGCTCCTGCTTGATATCAGGCACATTAGAATCTGATGTTCTCTTGTCTGTGCAATAGGTATCACCGACATTCTCTGAGAGAGAGAGCAATAGGAATGGGATATATGATTTGAAAATTTTAAGTCAATATTTATTTTAATGCCTGTGAAAAAATGTGAGGGGCAGCTAAATAGGAATGAGAAAAAGATTAACCAACCAAATGAGGGCCTAACTCTCATTAACGAGATAATCATAGAAGAGACTCCGGTAACATGGATTGACCAACATGCCTCTTTCCAAGAAACATACAGGCTCAGGACCAACTGATAGTGAAAAATACTATGAAACAGGAATTATACGGCCTCAGTATATTTTGTGCTAATGGGAGCTTCAGATGATTTCAGAGGGTATGAAAACTGAGAACTATATTTTTTAATATTTAATGTCTTTATATTAGAAGAAAATCATCTTGAATATGAAGCTTACTTATAAGAATATGTACTATTAAGCTATCTTGACAAGTCAACTTAGAACATTTTTCAGAGGGAATTTTAATCTGAATAGTGATGATTTCCTATAAACCATGTGTCTGTAAACCTTCATAAGAGATAGAGGGACATTTGACCTTAGATCACAGAGTGTGTTTGGGAAAATCCTAGGTGATATCCTGAAGGACCTAGCAAGGGGCAAAGAGACAATAAGCCCCCTGTGTTTCGATACAGCTGACAAGCCCCTTGCATTAATGCTCTGGCCCTCAATACAATATTAAGAAAAAATAAAACATAACAAATTATAAACATGCTGCAAAAGTAATCAATGATGATCAAGGAAACCTAAAATAGATTAAAAAGTGAATTGATTACTCAGCTAGTAGGTATCCGGGACAATTTGTGGAGTTGAAGAGAAATACACTGGAGAACACCAGATAATGGGTGTTTACTTGAAAGAGAAACTTCATAAAAAAAATATGGCACATGGGCCGGCCCCGTGGCTTAGCGGTTAAGTGAGCGCGCTCCGCTGCTGGCGGCCCGGGTTCAGATCCCGGGCGTGCACCGACGCACCACTTCTCTGACCATGCTGAGGCCGCGTCCCACATACAGCAACTAGAAGGATGTGCAGCTATGACATACAACTATCTACTGGGGCTTTGGGGGGAAATAAATAAATAAATAAATAAAATTTAAAAAAAAAAAAAATATGGCACAAACTAAGTGCATTTAAAGCTAGACGGTGTCTCAACTTATAACTAGTAAAGAAACTGTTCAAATTTAGTAACAAAAATATAAAACAAATAGCACAGGTCCAGAAATACTGCTCCTGCAACATTTCTCCCCAACCCCAGTTGGGAGGCACAAGGATTATCCAAAGCAATAGGCTTGCAAAGCTTATTTTAGGAAGTAATTGCATTTATTAATGAGAAGTTTTAAAACGTCATTGGCACTACAATTCACTTTCTAATGCAAAACATAAAGAAAGCCAATTAATATAGGATATCTAAAAAAGGATATATTGGATATATCTTAAACTCATATATTCATATGTTTTAGTAATAAGAACAATTTGTTTTATTAATAGAAACATTAAATAAATTATACTATATTTAATATTGAGCTGCTCACAAATCTTTCCTGCTACTTATTTTAAGAAGACCAGAAGCAAAGATGCTGATATAGAAATATCAAGACACGTAGACAAGCTCAAGAAGAGGCATCCAGTCTTTCTCCTTCTCATAGTATTGAATTCACTGCTCATCACACCACAGGTGCTGAACAAATATTCACGGATATGAGTAGGAAACTTTTTTGGGGACACTGAATGAAAATTGAATTAGTATTTTATTACCAACTACTTTTATTAATAATAATAAAAATAAACCCATGAACATGATGATAATTCACCTTTATGAAATTTCTTTTCTCCAAAACATAATCTTGTATAATACACATCAAAAAAGGAACTGTAAGCTAACTCCACACTAAAAACCTATAGCTTAAATTACAGGAACTCAAAAATCACAACAAAAATAGACATGCACACAGTTTGAGACCTAATGAAGGAAAAGCTAGTCTATGCCACCACCTAGTGGCCTCAGAATACAGCACCAAGAGAGCACTTACCCAGGGGCATATCACCAAATTCGAGAATCTGGAGATCACATGCACAGCTACCGCCCTCCTACTCAGCTGGGCCAGCACTGGATCCACCTCTCCTCTTCCTTTTGCAAATTTGCATGAGCCTGACCTTTGGACAAAACCAAGCGGGAACATCATCAAGTGGATTGTTGCCTTTGCCCCCCTCATATAATTTCCTCCACCCTTTAACTGATACCTATGTGAGGTGTAAAAATGCACCTTCACACTCATCAGACTAAACGAGCAGTAATAAAAAATTGGTTAGAGAAACCTCATACATTGTTATTAAGGGTATAAATTTATAAGACAGTTTGGCACTATTTAGTAAACATGAGTATTTACATCTCTTATGGCCCAGCAATTCCACCCTAGGTAAACACTCTAGAACAGTAGTTTGTAACCTCCAGTACACAGATCCCCAAGGGGTCTATGGATAGAATTCAGGGGGTCCGGTAACTTGGATGGGAAAAATCTTTATTGTCACCAACTTCAACCTGAAAATAAGCATTTCCTTTGAATATGAATGTGGGCAACACATAATAATCACAACATTACTAACAGGACCTGTAACTTTGTCACCACTAAATATCATAGATATTATCCAATTCCATTTACACTTGTTGCAAATATATTAAAATTTCTTTTATGCCCTTCACTACTTCTAATAATTTTTCTTTTTTCCCCCAAAGCCCCAGTAGATAGTTGTATGTCATAGCTGCACATCCTTCTAGTTGCTGTATGTGGGGCCTTGACCTCAGCATGGCGGACAAGCCGTCTTGTCGGTCTTGGCGCCGGGATCCGAACCCGGGCTGCCAGCAGCGGAGCATGCGCACTTAACCGCTAAGCCATGGGGCCGACCCGACCCCTTCACTACTTCTAAATTATGATACCTGATAAATCCAACAATAGATCTCGTTACTTAGTACCTCAATAAAGAAGCATGTCTATTTCTTTATCAAGAGTTTACTTTTATATTTTGATGACTCTAGCTCAATATAATCTGTCTTCTATGTAACCCTAGGTATTTGCTAGGCATATAAAAACATTAGAATTCCATAGGCTTACAAGATTTCCAAAGGGTTTTATGGCACAAAAAAAGGTTAAGAATCCCTGCCCTAGAGAAATTCTTCCTATGGAAACAGGAAATACCTATTACAAAATTCAAAAGATCTTTGTCCATCATAGTCAAATGGACAAATAAATAAAGATATATCCATACAATGGAATAGCATACAGTAATGTATTAATTTCTGTGACTGCATCAATATGTCATTTTCAAAAATCTTATGTCAAAGCTAAAAATCAAATAACAGAATAATAAAAAATAGTCTCATTCCATTTATAGCAGTTCTAAAACAGGCAAATGAAAACAATATATTGTCTAAAGTTATATACCAACGTAGTTCAATTTTAAAGAAAATGAATGCAATGATTAACACAAAATTAGGGATCATGGTTACTTGAGGGAGGTTGTGGAGGGTGTTGTAGGGAGGAGAATGTGACCAGAAGGGAACATGTATTGTTGGGCTTCTAAGTTACTGCCAATATTCTGTCTTAAGCTTGGTGGCAGTGTAACAGGCATTCACTTTATTTTTCTTCTTTAAAGTGTACTGATACATTATATACAATTTTGTATGTATGATAATGTTTCCTCTTACCTCCTAGATAGACAACCTCAGTCGACCTAATCTAAAATAAGTACCGGTTGCTCTGTATCCCATTAGCCTATTTTAATAATCCAGAATTATCTAGCTTGGGACTAGCGCTCCTTTGGACCACTTGTCAGAAATTTAGGATATACAACAATAATTTTCAAAATGCTTACCCCATGTATCTTCCAGGCACTTTAGGGATTTGTTTTTTCTTTTTTTCCTAAATTCACAGAAAAACATTTCTTGTTAAAAGCTGTTTTAGAAGCTATTTTCCACCGCAAATCTAAAACTACCTTAAAGATCCACATCTCTTAAAAATAAATGGTAAATGGAACTGGTTTACTATCTTGCTTCAAACCCTGGATGTGCCACTTAGCAGCAGTAACCCTGAAAAAATTTTTCATCTCTTGGAACTTCACCTTTCTCACTTGGAGATAAAGTTTAACTCACAGAGTTTTGAGGATAATTAAAACCCATGAGAAAGGGAATAGGAGATTGTCTACACACCAATCAGCACTTACCAACGTTTTCCCTCTCTACGTTGCAGCTATGAATTTTGCTCCTCACTATCTGTTAAGTATGTTCCCCATGGAAATTCTCTCTATCTTTCTGCTGACTAGATGCAGTTGATGATGGGGCTCTATGCTAAAGCCACAGGGTAGAAGAAGCCAGCACCCTTAATTCACCATGTATAGAAGAGCTGCCTGCCAGTGAGGAAAATCTACTTTAGATTCTTAAGGAACAAGAAATAAAATCCAGTTGTGTTTGAGACATTATACATTTTGGTGTCTATTTGTTACAGGAGTTTAGCCTATCCTATTTAATAAATGGTATTCTTGAAAGGTAGAGCCACTTTCAGGAATACCAGATACAGCTGTAGGGGTCAGAACCAGTCATAAACAATTAAATTAAGTGACTGGCTACCTACTAAATACTGAGATATCCAACCTCCCTCCCTCCTCACTCACAGGAAACTGGCAGTAAGGCTTATAACTCACAGATGGGACCCAGGAAGTTTCCTCAAAGGCTAACTGAAAAGACTAAGAGAAATGACTTACAGATGATAACAGATGGGGCCATTTCCTTGCAGTGAAATAGCACCATCAGAAAACCCTACAGTGAAGCCCACCACGAGACAAGCCCCACTCATACTTAAGGAGCTTTCAAATTTCTTTTGTCTCATTCCAAAATATGAGCTGATACCAAGATCCCAAATACAAAAATATTTTAGGAAAAATGCTAGTACCAAGGCAGAAAAATAAAATGACAGAAAACATAATAAAACTTAAAAGAAACAGAAATAATGCAGGAAGAAGACATAAAACAATACTAAAAAATAAACACCTGTAATTAATGTCCTCAGAGACAGAAATATTAAACCCATGAAACAAAAAGAAGATATTCTTGCTGAAAAGACAGAGAGAAATAAAGAAATATTCTTGGAAAGGAATAAAAAAGGAGCTCTTGGAGATAAATTCTGTGAAAGTAGAAGTTTAAAATTCAACAGATGGGGGCCAGCCCCATGGCTTAGCAGTTAAGTGCACGTGCTCCACTACTGGCGGCACGGGTTCAGATCCCGGGCGCACGCCAACGCACGGCTTGTCCAGCCATGCTGAGGTGGCGTCCCACATACAGCAACTAGAAGGATGTGCAACTATGACATACAACTATCTACTGGGGCTTTGGGGAGAAAAAGGGGAAAAAAAAAAGGAGGATTGGCAATAGATGTTAGCTCAGGGCCGGTCTTCCTCAGCAAAAAAAGAGGAGGACTGGCATGGATGTTAGCTCAGGGCTTATCTTCCTCACACACACACAAAAAATTCAATCGATGAGTTAGAAGATAAAATTGTGGTAGCTACCCAAAAAAACCTAGACTAAAAAAGTACAGATGTAAAATAACAGAAAAAGGAAATTTAGAAGATCAAGTGGAAGCATAATGTTTGAACAACAGAAATCCCAGAGATCAACAAGAGAAGGAAAAAATCCAAGAAACACAAACATTTGTCAGGATCAAAGAGTGTCCAGATTAAGAGTGTACAGTGATGGATGAAAAAATACCTACTCAAAGGCACATTGTTGTGAAATTTCAGAACACCAGGGACAAATAGAAAAATACAAAAGGTTCCAAAGTGAGAGAGAGAAACAAGTCACATATGAAGAGTCAGGATTCAGAATCACATGAATTTCTCACTAGAAGCTATCAACACTGGAGAATTACCTTCAAAAATATGAGGAAAAAATTATTTCCAACGTATATTTTTATGCCCAGCCCAAATATGAATCAAGAAGGTTGGTAGAACAAAACATTTTGAGAGATGCAAGTCTCAAAAGTTTAATTCCCACATAACCTCTCCTAAAATTAGGAGTGAAAGAAAAAGATAGAAGATCCTGGAAACAGGAAGTCCAACACAAGACAAATGAGACGTCCTAGGATATCAGTGAAAGGAGATCCCAGAATTACTACCATGCCATCTTAGACAACAACTAGTTCACACCGGAGCAAGAAAACGAAGGACTCCCAAAAAATAACTCTAGAAGATGAAACTGATAAGGTAATTAACAAGTTTAATCACATTGAAAGGAAATTTATTTTTATGGCAAAGAATTTGGTGATTAATAAGTGATAGTATGGGAAACAACAGAAACAAATGAAGCAAAGAAGGAGAAAAAAGAAATAGTCACCCTCCTACTGATTAAGATCATAGGTTTAGGCTATATAGCAGTGGCTTAAACTAGAAGATGATTTCTCATGTCAAAGACGTCCAGAGATGGGCAGTCCAGGGCTCCTGGTATGGTGTTCCATAGTGTCAGAGCCTAGGCTTCTTCTCTCTTGTTCCACCATCTTCAGCATGTGACTTCTACCCCATAATCCAAGAACTCAAGCCATGACATCCACATTCCAGCAAGCAGAAATAAGAAAAGAACAAAGAGGGGAACAACCCCTCCTACACTGCTTTAAGATCCCTCACAGTAGGTCATGAACGCACTAGTACATCCCACTGGCCAGGACTTGGTCACACAGCTGCACCAAGTGCGTGGGTTCTATTATGTGAACAAACATTTGGGACCCCTCTCCCTGGTCTATGCAAATCTAGCAAGCAAGCTGCATAGGCTTAAAGTCAGTACAATAAAAATCCATACTGTACTGTGAAGCAGCCATGCAGGCCTCGTAAGCCTGTGTCTAAATGACCTTGCAACCCCTCATCTCATGATTGAAGATACCAGCAGGATGAATCAGCAACAGGAAGAGATAATGGGTACCTAGCTCTCACATTTCCCAGCTGCATTTCTTAAAGATTGAGAGAAAAAGTAATGACCCTGGTCCTTCCTTCCCTCCACACATAGATAACATTACAAGCCTTGTTTGATGCATAACCAAAAAGTTCTTGTTCATGTTATCTTTGAAGTATACGAATATTAGATGTGTAAGCCCTTTCCTACACATACACTGCATTGTTAAAGGGTATATAAACTCCCTCAGACCTGTCGACCAATGAGCAGTTCCTCAGAATACTCTGTTGGACTGTTTCCCAGGACTCGAGTTCCTCACATTGATTATCAAATAAATTCCTTCATTTAATTTTTACCTAGACTCTATTTCATTCAACAATTACTAATTTTTAAAAGCGGGGGGGTGGGGGGGTGGGGGGAGAATGGATATGATATGAAGAAATAGCTGGCGGTCTCTGCTACCTCCGCCTAGCACTTTCTACGCTCCATATCCTACTGTGTTTTTCCTCATAGTATTTATTAATCCCTGGTATATTTTCTCTTCATTTGTTTATCTGTTTTCCCCAACCTGTAAGTTCCAAGAGGACAAGAACTTTGTCTTCTGTTAACCCTTGTATCCCGTTTCTGGAAAAGTGCCTGAGGCATACAAGGAATTTAATAAATACGGGTTGAATGAATGAATTAATTCCTGGGGGGTGGAGGAAATGCCTAAGAAAATAAATTTAGGGGGGCGGAGTCAAGATGGCGGCGTAGGCAGACTCTGAACTCACCTCCTCCCGTGGACACAGCCAATTTACAACTACTCGTGGAAAAATTACCCCTGAGACAGAACTGAAAACTGGATAAGAGGAACTCCTGCAACAACGGACAATCCTAACTGGGGTAGAAGAGGCAGAGACTCCCTTCTGGAGAGGAAAACGCCGCCTTCACAAGCCGCCAGCGTCACGGCCGCCGGGAGCAGCTCACAGGTACGCAGCCTCCCTGGAGGCGCGGGGCCCTGAGCCGGGGAGCGCCCCCGCTGTGGGCATTTTGTGGACCCAGCACAATTGAGACCAGCGGCATAATATCTGACTTTGCCTGCTACTAAAGCATTGGGGAGCACCCCCAGAAAACCCGGTTCACAAAGAAACTAAAACTGGCTCTTAAAGGGCCCGCGCATAAACTCACCCGTTCCAGAAAGCATTCTAAAATCACCAGAAAGAAAGGTGCACAGTGCTTCGGTGACAAGAGACTCACCTAATAGGCCCTGAGTGCATCTCGGTGAGGGTGAGACCTCTCCAGGGACTGGGACATTGGCGGCGGCCATTGTTGTGGCCTGGTGGGCGTGCTGACACAGACGCCATTGGAGTTCTCCCTGAGACCTGCTAGCCCAGGGTCTGCTCCACCCGCTAGAGCACCGATTTAATCCAGCTCAGCCAGGGCAGGCAGCCCACCCTAGAGACTAGCCCCACCCAACAACAAGCCCTCAGGCAACGTGTGGGCCTGCATAGATTGGTGACTGGATTCTCTGCAGCCTGGCAACTGAGCTGACTTGAGCGGGGCAGGGTGTGCACAAGGAGCGGGTGGAGAGTGTGGGGCGGTGGCAGAGTGTGTGGGGCTCCCGCCGTGGAGAGACTGGGTCCACTTGGGGAGGTCGGGGCACTCACACGGGGCAGGACTGTGTTGACTGTGTGTGTGGACCTGTGGGCGGCAGGGCTTCTCAGCCACAGAAGACTTGTACTTCTCAAAGACTCACATAGGAGGTTTGCTCCACCTTCCAAAACCTGAAACAATTGGGTGCTCCTGTGCCTGAGGGCAGCCCCACCCAGCTGTAATCCTCAGAGAGCTGACAAGAGACCTAATAGGCTAGAGGCTTACAGCAATTGTAAGGCCCTGAGCCTAACAACCTGCCACGGTGGGGGCCTACTCACTTAAAAGAAATACTGCAACACAAATGTGGTATTAGAACTTGCAGCCAACTGTGCTGGGGCTCCCCACAGCTGATAAAGAGACTGAAGGGCCCACAACAACTACAAGCAGCTGAGCATTACAACAGCCGGCCAGGAGCATAACTCAGCCTCCCTGGGTGCCTACAGGGAGGGCAAACAGGCCACAGCAGAAGGATACACGTAGCCCACATAGGGGTCACCCCTGGAACATTGAGAACTGAGGGAAGCACACTGGAAGCCTCCTAAGCCATCACTTACATAAGGTCACCTATCCAAGAGCAGGAGACGTAGCTGACCTACCTAATACGTAGACACAAGCACAGGGAAAGAGGCAAAATGAAGAGGCAAAAGAATACATTCCAAGCAAGGGAACAGGACAAAACCCCAGAAAAGGAACTTAGTGAAACAGAAATGAGCAACCTACCCGACAGAGAGTTCAAACTAAGAGTGTTAAGGATGCTCACTGATCTGGGGAGAAGAATAGATGGACTCAGTGAGAATGTCAACAAAGAAATGGAAGATATAAAAAAGAACCAATCAGAAATGAAGAATACAATACTGGAAATGAAAAATTCATTAGAGGGACTCAAAAGCAGAGTAGAGGATACAGAAGAACGGATCTGTGAGCTGGAAGAAAGACTAGAAGAAATTACCCAAGCTGAACAGGTAAAAGAGAAAAGAATTAAAAAGAGTGAGGACAGTCTAAGGGACCTCTGGGACAACATCAAGCGCACTAATATCCGTGTTATAGGTGTCCCGGAAGGAGAAGAGCGAGACAAGGGGGCAGAGAATCTATTTCAAGAAATAATAGATGAAAACTTCCCTAACCTAAGGAAGGAAACAGACATCCAGGTACAGGAGGCACAGAGAGCCCCAAACAAGATAAACCCAAAGAGGCCCACACCAAGATACATCATAATCAAAATGTCCAGAATTAAAGATAAAGAGAGAATCCTAAAAGCCGCAAGAGAATGTCAAGTTACATACAAAGGAAACCCCATAAGGCTATCAGCTGACTTCTCAGCAGAAACCTTACAGGCTAGAAGAGAATGGCATGATATATTTAAAGTGCTAAAAGGAAAAAACTTACAGCCAAGAATACTCTACCCAGCAAGGTTATCGTTCAAAATGGAAGGAGAGATCAAAATTTTCCCAGATAAGCAAAAATTAAAGGAGTTTGTCACCAAGAAACCAGTGTTACAAGAAATGTTAAAGGGACTGATTTAAGGGGAAAAGAGAAGACCACAAATAGGAAAAATTATCTATTTCCACGATTAGAACGTAATGGATACAAATGCACAAAAAGAGGTTGGATATGATATCAAAAACATAAAAGGAGGGAGGAGGGTAGTTAAAGAGTACAGCTTTCAGACAGAGGTCAAACTAAAGTGACCATCAATTCTGTATAGAAGAAGTAAGGAACAGAGAAGGACTACTAAAACACTGAGAAAAAAAAAAAGTTAAAAAATGGCAGTAAGTACATACTTATCAATAGCTACTTTAAACGTCAATGGACTAAATGCTCCAGTTAAAAGGCATAGGGTGGCTGACTGGATAAAAACAAGACCCATATATATGCTGCATACAAGAGACACACTTCAGACCTAAAGACACACACAAACTGAAAGTGAAGGGATGGAAAAAGATACTCCACGCAAATGGCAATGAAAAGAAAGCTGGGGTAGCAGTACTCATATCAGACAAAATAGACTTTAAAACAAAAACTGTAAAACGAGACAAAGAAGGGCATTACATAATGATCAAGGGAACAATCCAACAAGAGGATATAACACTTGTAAATATCTACGCACTCCAATGTAGGTGCACCTAAATATATAAAGCAATTATTAACAGACATAAAAACAGAAATAGACAGTAACACAATAATAGTAGGGGACTTTAACACTCCACTTACACCAACGGATAGATCATCCAAACAGAAGATCAATAAGGAAACATTGGCCTTAAACGACACACTAGAACAGATGGACCTAGTAGATATATACAGAGCATTCCATCCAAAAACCGAAGAATACACGTTCTTTTCAAATGCACATGGAACGTTCTCCAGGATTGATCACATATTAGGCCACAAAACAAGTCTCCATAAATTTAAGAAGATTGAAATAATACCAAGCATCTTTTCTGACCACAAAGGTATGAAACTAGAAATCAACTATAGGAAGAAAATCAGAAAAGCCACAAATACATGGAGATTAAACAAAATGCTACTGAACAACGACTGGGTTAATGAAGAAATCAAAGAAGAAATCAAAAAATACCTGGAGACAAATGAAAATGAAAATACGACATGCCAGAATTTATGGGATACAGCAAAAGCGGTTCTAAGAGGGAAGTTTATAGCAATACAGGCCTATCTCAACAAACAAGAAAAATCTCAAATAAACAATCTAACAATGCACCTAAAGGAACTGGAAAAAGAAGAACAAACAAAGCCCAAAATCAGTAGAAGAAGGGAAATAATAAAAATCAGAGCAGAAATAAATGAAATAGAGACCAAAAAAACAATAGAAAAAATTAATAAAACCAAGAGCTGGTTCTTTGAAAAGATCAACAAAATAGACAAACCTTTAGCTAGACTCACCAAGAAAAAAAGAGAGAAGGCGCAAATAAGTAAAATCAGAAATGAAAGAGGAGAGGTTACAACAGACACCTCAGAAATACAAAAGATTATAAGAGAACACTATGAAAAACTATATGCCAACCAATTCAACAATCTGGAAGAAATGGATAAATTCTTAGAATCATACAACCTTCCAAAACTGGATCAAGAAGAAGTAGAGAATTTGAATAGACCAATCACCAGTAAGGAGATCGAAACAGTAATCAAAAACCTCCCCAAAAATAAAAGTCCAGGACCAGACGGCTTCCCTGGTGAATTCTACCAAACATTCAAAGAAGACTTAATACCTATCCTTCTCAAACTCTTCCAAAAAATTGAGGAGGGGGGGAAGCTCCCTAACTCATTCTACGAAGCTGACATTACCCTGATACCAAAACCAGACAAGGACAACACAAAAAAGGAAAATTACAGGCCAATATCACTGATGAACATCGATGCGAAAATCCTCAACAAAATACTAGCAAATCGCATACAACAATACGTTAAAAGATTATACACCATGATCAAGTGGGATTTATTCCAGGTATGCAGGGATGGTTTAACATTCGCCAAATCAATCAACGTAATACACCACATTAATAAAATGAAGAACAAAAATCACATGATCATCTCAATAGATGCAGAGAAAGCATTTGACAAGATCCAGCATCCATTTATGATAAAAACTCTGAATAAAATGGGTATAGAAGGAAAGTACCTCAACATAATAAAGACCATATATGAGAAACCCACAGCTAATATCATCCTCAATGGTGAAAAACTGAAAGCTATCCCTCTAAGAACAGGAACCAGACAAGGATGCCCACTGTCACCACTCCTATTTAACATAGTATTGGAAGTCCTAGCCAGAGCAATCAGGCAAGAGAAAGAAAGAAAAGGGATCCAAATTGGAAAGGAAGAAGTGAAACTGTCACTATTTGCAGATGACATGATTTTATATATAGAAAACCCTAAAGAATCCACCAGAAAACTTTTAGAAGTAATAAACGAATATGGTAAAGTTGCAGGATACAAAATCAACATACAAAAATCAGTTGCATTTCTGTACACTAACAACGAAGTAGCAGAAAGAGAAATTAAGAATACCATCCCATTTACAATTGCAACAAAAAGAATAAAATACCTAGGAATAAACTTAACCAAAGAGGTAAAAGGTCTGTACACCGAAAACTATAAAACATTTCTGAAAGAAATTGAAGAAGACACAAAGAAATGGAAAGATATTCCGTGCTCTTGGATTGGAAGAATTAACATAGTTAAGATGTCCATACTTCCTAAAGCCATCTATAGATTCAATGCAATCCCTATCAAAGTTCCAACAACATTTTTCACAGAAATAGAACAAAGAATCCTAAAATTTATATGGAACAACAAAAGCACCCGAATAGCTAAAGGCATCCTGAGAAAAAAGAACAAAGCTGGAGGTATCACACTCCCTGATTTCAAAATATACTACAAAGCTATAGTAACCAAAACAGCATGGTACTGGCACAAAAACAGACACACAGATCAATGGAATAGAATTGAAAGCCCAGAAATAAACCCACACATCTATGGACAGCTAATCTTTGACAAAGGAGCCAAGAACATACAATGGGGAAAAGAAAGTCTCTTCAACAAATGGTGTTGGGAAAACTGGATAGCCATATGCAAAAAAATGAAAGTAGACTCTTACCTTACACCATACACAAAAATTAACTCCAAATGGATTAAAGACTTGAATGTAAGACCTGAAACTGTGAAAGTTCTAGAAGAAAACATAGGCAGTACGCTCTTCGACATCAGTCTTAGCAACATCTTTTCAAACACCACATCTGACCGGGCAAGAGAAACAATAGAAAAAATAAACAAATGGGACTACATCAAACTAAAAAGCTTCTGCACAGCAAAGGAAACCATCAACAAAACGAAAAGACAACCTAACAATTGGGAGAAGATATTTGCAAACCATACATCTGATAAGGGCTTAATCTCCAAAATATATAAAGAACTCATGCATCTCAACAACAAAAAAACTACCAACCCAATTAAAAAATGGGCAAAAGACCTGAACAGACATTTCTCCAAAGAAGATATACAGATGGCCAACAGACACATGAAAAGATGTTCAAAATCACTAACTATCAGGGAAATGCAAATCAAAACTACAATGAGATATCACCTCACGCCCGTCAGAATGGCTATGATTAACAAGACAGGAAACAACATGTGTTGGAGAGGTTGTGGAGAGAAGGGAACTCTCATACACTGCTGGTGGGAGTGCAAACTGGTGCAGCCACTATGGAAAACAGTATTGAGATTCCTCAAAAAATCAACGATAGAACTACCATATGATCCAGCTATTCCACTGTTGGGTATTTATCCAAAGAACTTGAAAACACCAATTTGCAAAGGTACATGCACCCCTGTGTTCATTGCAGCCTTATTCACGATAGCCAAGACTTGGAAGCAACCTAAGTGCCCATCAAGGGACGAATGGATAAAAAAGCTGTGGTATATATACACAATGGAATACTACTCAGCCATAAGAAACGATGAAATCCAGCCATTTGTGACAACATGGATGGACATTGAGGGCATGATGCAAAGTGAAATAAGTCAGAGGGAGAAGGTCAAATACCGTATGATTTCCTTCATTAAGTAGTAGATAATAACAACAATAAACAAACACATAGGGACAGAGATTGGATTGGTGGTTACCAGAGGGGAAGGGGGGAGGGAGGAGGGTGAAAGGGATAATTGGGTACATGTGTGTGGTGATGGGTTGTAATTAGTATTTTGGTGGTGAACATGATGTAATCTATGCAGAAATAGAAGTACAATGATGTACACCTGAAATTTTTACAATGTTATAAACCAATGTTACTGCAATAAACAAAAAATTAAAAAAAAAAGAAAATAAATTTAAACATAAAGATCCAGTCCAGGCACAGATGATGCTTCATTTTGTCTTGCTTGGTTAGAAATGATGTCCATCAACTGAAAAAACTGACTTACCCTCTCTGGAATTACTAATTTTAAAAAGCCTCCCTTCCTAGGAACAGATGATTCAAAAGTTTTTGCACAAGGCACAACCAATACAATCACAGGTGCTAGCCCTGTAATAATTCCCTAGTTTTAATAGTGTAAGCAATATTATTTCAATGTGTGCAATAATGTAACTATTGTGTGTGTAATTGTGTTTATGCATTATGTGTGTACTGCATTACATTACTAATTTAATGTAATTAGTAATAAAAATGTAAATATTAATATAATATAAATTAATAATGTAAGAACTATTCTTAATGTGTTATCAGATGTGGGAAGGGAAGTGTATTTGGGGGGAGTGGAATATAAGAGACTTAAACCCTTATTTTCCAAGCAACAGATACTATCTCTAAGTGAAAATATTAAGAAACATCAGAAAAATGCCTATAATTTAGAAAAAGGGAAACGAAACATTAGAAGAAACAGATGAAAAATGTTGAAAGTAGTTCTTCTGGGGACCAATAATCAGGGACAGGGCGGCCAGGATCAGAGGTCAGCTGTTTTGCTTTTTTTTTTCTGAGGAAGATCTTCCCTGAGCTAACATCTGTGTCAATCTTCCTCTATTTTGTCTGTGGTTCACCCACACAGCACAGCTGCTGTGGAGTGGCATAGGTCCCTGCCCCAGAACCGAACAGGGGCTGCCGAAGCAAAGTGCGCCGAACCTAACCACTCCGCCACGGCCCACCTTAGCTGTTTTGCTTTTAAGGCTTACAAAACGATTTGACTTTTTAAACTATGTAGGTTTAAATTAGACTTTCTCATATCTAGTTGGGTGCCTCCAATCTTCGGAGCTCCTGAGAAATACCATCTAACTCATTATTAGAAGCCTTACAAGAACATGCTGGGGATGGCCATAGGGAGATTTGTTGTTAGTGCCTTCCAATCCTTTCAGACTCCTAGCGACCCTGGGACAGCAGGGCGGAACACTGCCTGGTCTTTTTGTGCCATCCTCTCTCCTTCCAGCATATGAGACAAGGCCCCACCGCTATTCATACGGTTTTCAGGGCTGCTTTAGCAAGTGGGTGGCCAGGTCCTTCTTCCTAGCCATCTCCGTCTAGAAGCTCTGCTGAAACCTGTCCACCATGGTGACCCTGCTGGTATTTGAACTACCAGTGGCATAGCTTTCAGGATCACAGCAACACACGGCAGCCACAGTCTGACAACCTACAGACCGGTGCTGTGGTTCCCTGACCCGGAAATGAACCCCAGCTGTGGTGGTGAGAGGGCTGAATCTTAACTAGACCACCAGATAGGGAGAGAGAATTCACTCAGAGCAGAAAAGTGAAGGCTCCCTGGTCTGCAGCTATATGTACATCACACCAAATAAAACTTAACCTGGCAAAAACCTCCACGACTTTAAACGCAAAGCATGACACGTGCGCACCCACACTCCTCAATGGACACACACCCGCATTCCACACACAAACATTTACGAATCTTCCGCAACTGCGCACGGAAATGAGGTGACGGGCCCACAAAGGAGGCACAGGGACGATCTCAGCCTTCAGCAGATCCTGACGTCACCTCGCACGTCTGAGGTAAAAACACCTCAGGAAACACATGGCTCCCAAGGCTCCGCGCGGACACAAGCGCGCCGGCGCTGGGACCGACGCCTGGCGGGCTGGGCGGTCGGGCCGCGCCTCCCGGGCGCCGGGGCGGAGCTGACCCCGCCGGGCCCCCCCACGACCCTGCGTCGCCCGCGCTCCGGTCGCTGCTCTCCCGCAGTCGGGAAGGCGCAAGAGGACTCTGAGGAAGAATAGTGGCTGGCTGCCCGTCTGCGCTCCCATCCGCGCCATGCTCGTCCTCCGAAGCGGCCTGGCCAGGGCTCTGGCCGCGCGGACGCTCGCGCCTCAGGTACCCGCGGCGGGGACGCGCGCAGGCCGCCTCCTGGGGGGTAGAGAGGGGGCGTCGGCGGGAGGGAGGGGCGTCTGCGGGGAGCGCGCGGCCCAGCGCGTGCGCGCACTCGGCTCGCTCGCCTAGACTACGTGTGGTGTAGCAGCCAAAGATCGCTTGCAAGTCCCAGAACCCCAAGGCGCGGGACCCCGGGATCCGGGGGAACAGAAGGGGCGTCGCTAGGGGCAAGACCCGCTGCCAGTGTCGCCTCCCGGCCGCTCGCAAGCAGCCGTGGACAGAGGGCTTTTCTGGCCGAGGTGCCACGCGGCCCAAGGACACCCCTGCAGCGCCGGGGGCCGCGTTTCTGCCGCCCAGCGCCTTTCCCCTCGCGACTTTCGGGCTGGTGCCGGCTTTGATGGGGGCTCTGCTATTGATTTGTCGTTTGACCGGCCACCGCCCCCCCAGACTGAAAGTAGAAGGAGATACAGGTCAATCAGGCGCTGGCAACACAACCGGCCTCCCCGCTTTAAAGGAAGTACACAGTTTCCGAGCATTGGAGGCCAGGGTGCGGGTGGTGGAGCATCCTGCCCAGCTGCCCACTGTCTCCTGTGGTCGGTGCCCAAGCCAGGTGGGGTCAGGAACCTCGCAGCAAATATGATGATGATAACCTCGTTTAACTTGAGATGAGAAATGTACAAAGTACATTTTGGTGATTCAGCCTTAACTGTAGGGAATTGGCCTATTCTGTGAATCTAACAGATTTTTTTTCCTTTTTATGTTTAGATTTGTACTCCTTTCTCAACAGGTTAACCTAGAGACTGACTTTCTGGTGAAGACTGAAGAAGAGCCATTCATGGCCCATTCACCCAAGATTAGCAATAGTCTTTATCCTTCTGATTCTCTCTCTCCTGGGGCAGGGCCAAGAATTATTCCTTACAATTTTGTTTTGAACTTGGACGTTATTGAATCGACCAGATGTTCCCTTATAAGTGAATTGGAAGTTATTGCTGCTGAAAAGGAGCCCTGACTTGAAGATGAGGGAGCCTGAAGCACTCATGATTCCTCCCAAGCTAGTTTTAGTTTCTGGCTTGTAACAAAAATCACTTTCCCCCCAAGCACACGCACACTTTCTCACTGCTGTTGAACCTTTCCCTGGGCTTCCCCTCTTACTGTTTCTCCTGTGAAAGATAATAAAAATATGTGCCTTTGACCACATATTTCTTTCCAAATACAAATTCCCTGAAAATCAATTTAAAAAGCAGTTATTACAAATATGCCACTGGCCCATTTTCTGATATATTTTATTTATAATACTTTTTAAACTATAATACTAGGCAGTTAATTTGCATAACATTTATTACACTTTGGCTTAAATGACACAAAAAGCATGTCCACCAAACGTAGGAGTAGCTGCAGTTGTTTTTGGAGGGAATACCTGCTTTCCAGCTAAGCTTAGACACTTGGGCAATAGGAAGGGAGCTCACAGGGGACATGAATGGAATAAACTAAGTAGATAATTATGACTGTGACATTATACCCAATTAAATAAAATACATAAGACAATGGTGTGTTTTACCCAAAACATGTCAGAGAAAGCAGCTTACTGATTTCGTTTAGCATACCAGGTAGTCAATATAAGCCCCAAATTTGTCACAGCTTTGTTTGTACCAAAACTTTAAAAAATAAATCTGAATAATCAGCTTCAGGAAATTGGCACATAAGATGGATTTGTAAATGCAAATACCATGAGTGTGTATAGATATATATACATATACAAACACTGACAATATTTTCTGGCAGGGCATTTCCTACCTAAAGTTAAGTTTGCTCTAACTGAGGGGACTAAATTAGAACAAAAATTTATATCGTGAGCATGTGACTAATACAAAAAAAGAAGTAATGGTTCTTAAGGGATATTTCCATCAGCCTGGCATGGTTGGATGGATTAAATGCCCTTCTTCACATTGCATCTGTCATTAAACGTAATAATGACTCAGACAATTCTGACCCGTTGATTTTTTCCTTTATAGCATTCATAGTCTTATCATCATGTTATAATATAATTGGATAGGTTATAGATTCTTTTAGCATAATTTACATTCAGTCCTATTTTTTACCAGTGATCTGCTTCATTGGATTTGAGAAATATTTGACCTGAATAGTGTGGACAGTGATAACAAAATGGAATAACATATGTCAAGGCTTCTAGGATGGAGCTAGGAGGCCATTGAGGAAAGGGGACTTATGCACACACACCACGTCTCTGCCCAGATGGAAAGTAACTGTGCTTCACTGTTGTCATCTTAACCTTCTTTCAAGAAATATGCTTCCTCCCATAGATAAGAACTTTGTGCCTTGAAGATGGCCTTACTAACCAATCACGTATAGCCAAAAAGTAACAGTTGTTGCTGGCACTAATCACAGATCTTGCAGAGTAACTTGTGTAATTTATCTCTTTTTGCCTTTATATATTCGTACCTCCTTTGTCTTCCTCGGAGCACATTTTTGGGTTTCTACCTGAATCTGTGTCTCCAGAATTGCACTTCTAATTGCCCCAATAAATATCTGCTGTTTAAATTGTAGGGATTTTTCCTCAGTCGACAATAGCAATTTCCATTTTTAAAAAAACCTAAAAAAAGAGTTTTCTGCTAGTAAACACATTTCCATTGTGCCTGCCAAAACACCTGCATATTTTATCAAGTTTATTTAAATACCTAACTGTAACACACATGGTATTGAGTAAAGAAAGAATACTGGCTAAATGAGGTAAAACATTTGTAAATTTATTAGAATCCTAATTGTAGTTCTTGAGTAAAGGACTCTCATTAAGACCCCAGTGCCTTCTTATGATTAACTTTTCATGAGAAGCTGGCTAACAGTGGACCCCTGCTAGGAAACAGTAGCTATATATTCAGCATACTTAAGAGTAGTTATCTTTATTGACATCTCTCTAAACAAATATCTATGGAGAAATGACAGCAGAAGTACAAACATGGATTATGAGCCTAATATGGGTCCCTTGTTTCCAGATTGAGATTTGGTTGTAACATAATATTATAAACCCTACCTTCCCAAAATATTTAAATTTGCCTTATCTTTCTTCAGGTGTGTTCATCTTTTGCTACAGGCCCCAGACAATATGATGGAACGTTCTATGAATTTCGTACTTATTGCCTTAAACCTTCAACGATGAATGAGTTTATGGAAAATCTTAAGAAAAACATACATCTTCGGACAGCTCACTCTGAATTGGTTGGATTCTGGAGTGTAGAATTTGGAGGCAGAATGAATAAAGTGTTTCATATTTGGCAGTACGGTATGATTTTTCCAGTTTAAGTGTTCAGTATAGAGTTTCATTCTGACACTTAGCTCTTGGATCTGTATTACTATAAATACATACAGGTTAAATTAAACTCTTAAAGCAAAACAACAAAAACAAAAAAACAATTTTGTGAATACTCCTCCCAGAGCCATATCTCTAACAACCTCTTGCTCAAAACCTTATGTTATCATAAATGGGAAAATGTGGCATCTCATATTTCAGATCATACAGCTGTGAACTAGACCTTAATTCTCAGAAAAATTATAGAATGGCTTATTGTAAAGATGACTTATGAAAAATTTAAACAGGGATTGCAAGAACCTGGGGGGTTAAGATCATAAAGGGAAAGTGGAATTATTGTTTCTAATTATTGAAACTACAGCTGGATATTAGCATTTTAGTAGAAACAATTCAAACAATTAGGGGCTTTACGGTAGTGGAGGTTGATGGGGATGTTAGTTAACTTCTAGGCCTCAACTCTGAGATTTAATAATTTGTGCACCCCAAGGTTTCAGGGAATTCGCTATCATTTTGATGCTCTAGGGAAGTAAAGTCAGAGGAATCAGAGTTCTCACCATATTGAAGCTGACTTGCTCCTGGCTTAGTAGACAAAGAACAGGTTACAGGAATCCCCAGAATGTTTGTTACCCCAGTGTGTAACCTTTGTGAAGTGCACGTCAGGACCTGATGATATCCAAAGAACTTTTAAGAATTTCAGTTAGTGTTCAGTCATCAGTGTCCAAAGTTAATAGTCATAAAATAGTTTAATATGAAGGGTACTCATTCTATACTAAACATGGCCATAGTTTTGGGGTTCTCCCTGTTGTAATAGAACACACCCCATTAAAACACAATTTATACTTTAATGTGTAACGAGTAGAATTATGTCCCAATGAAAAAATTACAAGTAAGGTCCTGATAGAACTTATTTAGCTCCAAGATAGATGTTATTCCTTACCCACAGCATAAACCATAGAAAATTCTTTTACCCTGAGTCTTATTTACTGACAGTAAATATGGCACTAGGCCCATATGTTAGTAAATGCTTTTACCTGTTTTGGTATCAAAGAGAAGAGAAATAGTACTAGGTAAAAAGAATGGGTGACAATAAGTAAGAGAATCAGCACTATTTCTCTGGAAGCTGTTTGTTCAAAGAGGCTGAAAAAGCAAATCTTAATTTCATTTGTGTTACATTTAATTCACGGTGTACCTGACCACCCCTCACCACCAAAGAGAAATTGCCTTTTTCTAAACTGGCACTGTAATTTAATTGCCTCAAATAAATTAATACAAATAGTTAACATATATTGAGTACCAACTAGGTAATTAATCGTCACAGCAACCTTGGAGGTACATGCTATATCATTATTCCCATTTCACAGAGTAAGAAACAGGCACAGACAGATTCAATAACTTACCTAATTTACACAACTACCTACCAAGTGGTAGAGCCTATAAAGCCCACGTATGACATTAGCATTTGTTGTTTATATTTCTACTCCCCTTCTACACCATGAGAAACTTGGGGACTGATGTCACATCTATTTATGTTGGTATCTCCACTAATATAATGCAGTGTCTTTATGTGGCCTCGAACATTTGCTGAATTGAATGAAATCCAAAAAAGGTACAGGTGATTTTAAATCAAAATTTGTATTTTTCTTCCTCCTTTTCTTCCCACAGATAATTTTGCTCATCGAACTGAAGTTCGGAAAGCCTTGGCCAAAGATAAGGAATGGCAAGAACAATTTATCATTCCAAATTGGGTTCTCGTTGATAAACAAGAGTTGGACATTACTTACCTGGTGCCATGGTGCAAATTAGAAAAACCTCCAAAAGAAGGTAAGTCCTTCCCTTTTAGTCAGTTTCAGTTTTAGTGGAGAAAATACTGAAGATTTTAAGCTATATAAACTAAAGTTCTATAGGAAAAAATAAAATAATCATTTGTTTTATATAGGAATATATTGTGATTATAGAGATGAAAATGAATTTGAGCTCTTTGCTTATAATTAAAACAAAGAGCACTGTACAATGAAGTGTTTTTTCAATTTGGAAAAGCGCTTAAAGTTTAGGTATGAATATAAAAAGTTGACATGGGAGTAAAGGTTGAGAAGTTGGAGATTTAGAGCAGGGAAACGTATAGGTAGGTGAAGGATAATGTATGAAATTTTGTCCTAGTTTAGTATTTTTTTTATGTAAATTACCTTAAAACATTTAAGTTAACCTTAAAACATTAAGTCTATCTTCTCTGGTAAGACTGTGTGGGGGGGAAATGAATTAACTTAAACTGTTAAACTGTATTACTGTAGTTTCTTTTTTGTTTTCCTCTTTCTTATTTCTCAGTTTGAAAATACTTACTAAAGATTTGTCTTCTTGCTATTTCACTTTCTTGCTGACCTAAAGAAATATCTACCTCAACCTAGTTTTAAACAAAGGTTAGATCTTAAAAAAACATAAACTAATTTAATTTTATTTTCCCCATACTCTCAACTTTATAGTGTATCTTAGATTACAAGAGATTTGAAAAGTCTTATTTGGATCCTTAGCCACCTAGCTCTCCCCTCAGCTTTCAGCACTATCTAAATGAACTAAGTGGCTTCTAGAACAGTATTGAATCTTGATTCTCTTCCTCTGTGTTGTTTATAATTCTTTAGTAACTTTGTACTTTTTTTCCTTTTATTTTTCACATCTACTTGTCCTCTAGTTTCTTTCTCTCTACCTGCCTCATACTGGTGACCAGAAGGTAAAACACTTTTGAAGTGTTTACCTGGATATTTAGGAACGATAAAACCATCTCCTTCAGTTGTTTTTTTTTGCCCCTCGAAACCTCAAACATCACTTTGAGTCCATTGTTTGCTTGTTGTTTCTTTTAGAAATGGAGTCCTATGGGGAAAATTATACAAACAAAAAAGTATTTCCTCTCAAAATTGGAAAGAAGGAGGAAATATAGGAGATCAGATAATACTTTTCTTACTTGTTTTTTACCTAAAAGTGTAGACTTGGGCTGCTCAGAAATCCTAATCCTATTATAAATTCTCAATATTTGTTTTATTGACAAATTTTATAGACAAAATATTCTAGATAATGGCTTACTATAGCTTTTTCTTTGTTTTGTATTATAAGCTTAACAGCTGACCCTTAAACATGGACAAGGACTTTTTCTACACATAAAAGCAAGGAAAAATAATGCATAGAATTCATAAATATGTATATGCATATGATCTTCCAAATCTGTGTATGTACATTAGGCGTCCACTAATCTGATTAGAAATTTCTTGAATATATTTTGTAAAATAATTATTTTTCTTCTTACTCTAGGAGTCTATGAACTGGCTACTTTTCAGATGAA
Source organism: Ceratotherium simum simum (assembly GCF_057802395.1). Taxonomy (NCBI): domain Eukaryota; kingdom Metazoa; phylum Chordata; class Mammalia; order Perissodactyla; family Rhinocerotidae; genus Ceratotherium; species Ceratotherium simum. The sequence goes on along the minus strand of NC_141928.1, from coordinate 29,724,938 downwards.
ACCAGGTGGGCCAGCTCTGTGGGGTGACCCATTTAAAAGGGCAGTTAATGCCCATGTCAATCTAGGCTACTCAAAACTAGTTGGAGTTTTCCACACAGAATATGGAGCACTCAACAGAGGTACCGTTGGCCATTTCTTCTCTGAAATTGCAAAGTATATTTGTGATCTACTAAGTTCCGTGGGTCAGTTTTTCTCTTTTTCATTATGGCATATATTTTAATTTTTAGTGCCAAATTTTTAGTGTTTTTGTAATTTTAAGGGTTGAAAAAACCTGTTTTATATCTTATTTATTTTGAATGTTAACACCTTATGAAGCCTTTTTCAAATGTTGAACTGCTGTTTTCCATGATACATCAAAATGATAAAATTAAAATACTGCAAGGTGGGCCGGCCCAGTGGCTTAGCAGTTGAGTGCGTGCGCTCCGCTACTGGTGGCCCCGGTTCGGATCCTGGGCGCGCACCAACGCACCACTTCTCCGGCCATGCTGAGTCCCCGCGTCCCACCTACAGCAACTAGAAGGATGTGCAACTATGACGTATAACTATCTACTGGGGCTTTGGGGGGAAAAAAAGGAGGAGGATTGGCAATAGATGTTAGCTCAGAGCTGGTCTTCCTCAGCAAAAGAGGAGGATTAGCACGGATGTTAGCTTAGGGCTGATCTCCCTCACAAAAAAAAAATAATAAATAAAATAAAATACTGCAAGGAGCCTATCTGATCTTTTCATTTTTTTTTTCCTATAAGTATACTTCTGTTGATTTTTTAATATAACATTACTTGGGATGGAGAGATTGTCTCTGAATGAAAAAGTAATACATATTTTTACAAATACTAAAAACATGGACATGCCCAAAAGGGGGGGGGTGACATTTCCCACTCCTTAGAGATAATACATATATGAATATGTATATGGTATATGAATGACATAGGAACAAAAAGACCAAAATGTTATTTTATTTATATATATATGTATATGCTAGAAATAATGGATATGCGTGATTAATAACGATTTCCTAACATTCACATACACGTCAGACAGATAGATAAGTATACATACTTTAATTTGTCTAATAAACACCTATTTGGGGCATTTAACTTTTTTTTTTTTTAAAGAGCAACAGTTTATTTTATTTTTATTTATTTATTTATTTTTCGTGAGGAAGATCAGCCCTGAGTTAACATCCATGCTAATCCTCCTCTTTTTGCTGAGGAAGACCAGCTCTGAGCTAACATCCACTGTCAATCCTCCTCCTTTTTTTCCCCAAAGCCCCAGTAGATAGTTGTATGTCATAGTTGCACATCCTTCTAGTTGCTGTATATGGGACGCGGCCTCAGTATGGCCGGAGTAGCAGTGCGTCGGTGCGCACCCAGATCCGAACCCGGGTCGCCAGTAGCGGAGCGCACGCACTTAACCACTAAGCCACAGGGCCGGCCCCAGGGCATTTAACTTTTCAAGTTGAAAGTTACTGCACTCAGAATTTTCAGAGAGTTTTTTGTGGCAAACTCTAAAAAATGAGTATAAAGTTCATCTGGAAGGATAAATGACTAAAAATAGCTAATAAAATATTTGAAAGACTCATTATATCCAATTGCCTCCTGAACTTCCCTCCTTGAATGTCCAGTAGACATCTCAGACCCAACATATTCAAAGCTGAGCTTCTGATCCTTACCCAGAAATTAATTTCTATTAATATATCCTAAGAAAAGAATCAGAATATACAGAAAAAGATATTTTCTAGTTGGAAAATATATGAACAGGAGAAAAATTATGAAAATTATTAGATGTCTATCTCACAGTATCTGCTAAAATAAAATTCAAATGGATTATAGATTTCAGTGGGGAAAAAAAGAAGTCATAGAATTACTAAAATAAAATATAAATGAATTTATTTAATAATATGGATGAGAACTATATTTCTAAGCCAGAAAGGAAATGAAGAAATGATAAAGGGAAAAAAAATCAATTGATGATTTTATTATAAAAGGGCTCAATCTTTCTGCTGCCCCAAAACACCATAAATGAAATTCAAAAGCAAAAAGGAAAAAAAAAAAACTTATGCACGGTAGACATATAGATGACTACTAAGTATATATTAAAGAAGACGTAGATTAAAACAATAATGAGATGCCTTTTCTCACTTGATAAAAACATATAAGTATAGTATTAGATAGGTTGGGAAAAATTAGTACTCTTATACTGTGTAGCGTTCATTGGCTTAATCTTTCTCCCCCAAAATTTGGAAATATAAATAAAGAGCCTTTTTTTTCAATTGTTTTTGCCAATACTCTAGGAGATATGCATAGGTGTGTTCAGTTATACAGGAAGGATATAAAATATGTAGTGGTCATTGGAATGATGAGATTAATGTTTATTAAGTCTCTCATAAATTTCTATAATGGACGTATATCAACTTTTATAAGCAAAAACTACTGAAAATGTGGGTGTACTTATTAATCTTAAATTCATTCTCAGCATAGGAGGAGAACAGTAATATGCTGAGTATACATCAGTACATCATTTCTGGAGTACAGCGTATAATATGTACACTGTACACATATAAGTATACTTAAGATATACTCTTTGGTCCTTTCAACTTGAATTTTAGGAGTTTATATTAAGGAAATAGTCAGATCTAGACTGCCTGGGTTTAAATCCCAGCTCCACCACTTGCTAACTTTGTGACTTTGAGTGAGTTACTTAACCTCTCTGTTCCTTATATTCCTCATCCATAAAATGATGATAATAACCTACCACCTAAGATTATTGTGAAGACTAAATGAGTTAATACATGCAAATTGCTTAGAACCCAGCTGGGTACATAGGAAGCACCCAAGAAATGTCAGTAGTAGTTGTCATTGACATTGTTATTATTATAGATATCATCTAAGTGCTGTTCTAAAGAAGTTTCTGTCAGCATTGTTTACAATAAGGAAACATTGCAAACAATGTGGTGTTACGCTGTGTATATAATATACTTGTAATACACAAATGGACATATACATCATACACATTGTGTATCTTATATGAGCATAAACATATATGCTGTGTGTATATAAACATGTAAACATATAAAAACACATACATACATATATACATATGGAAAAGATACACCAAAATAGAAAAGTGGTTATTTCAGGGTAGTAGGATTAGAAATGATTCCTGCTTTCTCTTTTTGTTTATCTGCATTTTCCAAAATTTATACAGCTAATATGTATTACATTGTAATTATTTAAAAAATTTTTTTAATAATTAAGTACAAGAACATTTATTTCAGTATTTTGTAGAATACTAAAATATTTTGAATAACATAAATAATCAATAATAAGGGGCTGGGATGAAATGTTGTTATATCCATAAGGAGGAATTCACATAGCCATTAAAATTTAATGTTATTGCCATAGAAAATACTTTGTTGATTTTAAAAATCTATTACAAGGCATAATATACAGTAAGACCCTAATTTGATTTTACTCGTATTTTCTAAAGGAAATACACTAAATATTACTAGAAGTTTTCTCTGGGTGGTTAAGATTATGCTACTTTTTATGTTCTTCTTTGTATCATCCAAATTTTCAGTAGCAAACATTTTTTTTTTAAATCTGGGTATTTTTAAATAAACTAAAATGTAGTAGGAAGTCATGAAACCTGGGTCTAGTCTTGATTGTGTCTTTATCTGTGTTACTTTACTCCACCTCTCCAGCCTTCTGCTTCTTCATCTATAAAACGAGTTTCATTATTTATAAATTTCTCTCTGAAATCTCTGACCCCTCTGAAATATTATTACTCACATATTTAGTTTTACTTTTCTGATACTCACTATTCTGATTTAAAGAGGGACAACGTTAAACGTTGTCTAACGTTTGTTGTTCTGATTTTTCTGTGTTTCTTATTTGAAGGAATGCCCTCATCTTAGAACCTATCTCTGTGTATTTCTGCAGTTCATGTTCTCTGGTGGCATGAGAGTGCGGACAGTCGTGCAGCGGGGAGACATCAGTCCCATGAGGATCCCAGAGTTGTGGCGGCGGGTAAGCGGTTTCACTAGGCATGAATTATTCTTAGAACAAATTTGATTCAGTCAGTAACTTCATATGCCTTCTTATGAAATGTCTTTTCCAGTTCGGGAGAGTGTCAATTACCTAGTGTCTCAGCAGAATATGCTTCTGATTCCTGAGTCATTTTCACCACTGAAATAGTTTTCCACTGAAATACGAAGCATTTCATTAACTGCCATAAGATATGTCTGCTAAAGGTGCTTAAATTCTCCCAAGAGATCCTCACTTTTATTTGAAGGAGGTGGTAAGTTAATCGCTATGTCTCTGCATTTTTAAAGCCATCTCTGTCCTTTGTCACGACCACCTCAGGAAATAGTTCTGTTCATTTTCCCCACGGTGTTTCAGTATCTATTATACAGTAGAAATAGTTGCCACTACTTCATGATCTTGATTTTTCATTTCTTTCAGAATATCTCTTATTCTCTATTTTGACAACCCTTTGCTTTATAGCATTTTCTTATATTCAAATGATGATTTTACATTTCTGTGCCTGACAATATTTTTTTTAAATTATTAATGTACAATGTCAGGGCCAGCCCTGTGGTGTAGTGGTTAAGTGCACCGCTTGTCAGGCCATGCTGTGGCAGCGTCCCACATAAAGTCGAGGAAGATGGGCATGGATGCCAGCCCAGGGCCAGTCTTCCTCAGCAAAAAGAGGAGGATTGGCATGGATGTTACCTCAGGGCTGATCTTCCTCACAAAAAAAAAATATATATATATATATAATGTCTATCTTTCCTTCATGTCTATTTCTGAGATTTAAAAAAATTTTCTGCCCAGTAAAGTTTATCTCATGATATTTCATGATATTTCATGATTCAAAGAATATTAGATCAAATATATTCCTTTACTTTGGGAAAGTACAGCATCACGTGTGTGAATATATTAATTATATTTTCACATTAATTATTAGTTGCTCTAACAGAAGTGGAAAATAATGTAATTAGGTCTGAGTGTTAAAAAAAACTTCAGAAGACCTGTTTTATATGCTGAAATGTGTTCATTTATAGTTAATTTTATTAATTTTTGTCCATTTTGAATCACTATTTAACTTAACTTTGGATCACTATTTAACATTTGGATCACTATTTAAGATACTTTGGACATGTGTTTGTTTTGAAGAGATCTTTACGGTTATGGAATGCTTGCCCTAATAAAAGCCTACATATCCATTCTGGTTTTTCCTTTTATTTGAGTTTTATATTTATATTTTCTCTGGAGCTTTTACTGTGTTGCTATAGGGTAGTGACACAGTAATAATTTACCAACTTTATTGTAAATATGTTAAGTTATATCAAGAAAATAGCATGATAGTAATCCCAGATGAGAGTTTCTTTAGTACTGCCACAAATAAGCTAGGATATTCCTTGAAACACTTTTAATTTTTATTTTAGTTGAGTGCCTCTGCCTTCCAAAACTAGGTTTGGTACTTCCAAGCTCTCTTCATAGTCAACGTTTACAGCTACATTATTCTACATTCCTAAAACATACTGTAAATGTAAAACAGTATATTATGAATTAGCTGTCTAAGGGAAATTTGGAAAACAGAAAGTACAGTATATAAGGCTCCTGACAGAAGAAATGTCTAAAGGATTAAACCACAAAAAAAATCAGGAAGGGTGAGATGGTGCTCACCTGCAGCCTATACTATTAACAGACAAGAAATGAATCCAGATAAAAGTTTTGTGTTCCACCTATTGTCATGTTTTCTGCTTCCTTTCAAAGCAAAACTCTGTAGAGTTGTGTAGATTCGCCACCTTCTCTTCCTTAGCTTTTACTCTTCCTTGAGTCCAATCCAGCGAGGCCTACATCCTTGTCAATCCACTGAAGTGACTGTTCTGAAGGTCACCGAGGACCTTGTCTTAGCAAATTCAACGGTCTTTCTCTGCCTTTACCTTGCTCATGTTCTCGGCAGTGTTGGACACAATTGACCGCTTCTGCCTTCCTGAAGCACTTGATTCTGAGCTTCAATATATAGTGTCATACGCTTAGATTCTCCTCCTCCTCACTGGCCAGTCCCTCTGTGTCCTTTGCTGGCTTCTCTTCTGAACGTGGTAGAGTCTCAGGGCTCAAGAATATTTCTTCACTCTCCGTAGGTAAGCTCAATAAACATAAGGAAACATTTAAATATCAACAGGGAACAATAACAAAGTTATGGTACACTCAAACACTGGATTATTGGACAGTAATTAAAATGAATGAACCAGCTCCTAACTACTCATTTTGTTACCCTTTGGCTTAGCCTCTTTGAGTTTCTTGTTCGCTGTGTTTGCTTTAATCTAAAATGGAAATATCAACTTCATGAACTGAAATGAAAGAGAATGAGAAAGGATTAAGTAAAAGATATAATATACACGACAGCTCCTGCTTGATATCAGGCACATTAGAATCTGATGTTCTCTTGTCTGTGAGATGGGTATCACTGACATTCTCTGAGAGAGAGAGCAATAAGAATGGGATATGTGATTTCAAAATTTTAAGTAAATATTAATTAAAACCTCTCAAAAAATGAGAAGGGCAGCTAAATAGGAATGAGGGAAAGATTAATCAGTCAAATGAAAGACCAGCTCTCATTAATGAGATAATCATAAAAGAGACTGGTAACATGGATCGACCAGCATGCCTCTTTCCAAGAAACATACAGGCTCAGGACCAACTGACAGTCAGTGAAAAATACTATGAAATAGGAATTGCACTGCCTCAGTATATTTTGTGCTAGTGGGAGCTTCAGATGATTTCAGAGGGCATGAAAACTGGGAACTATATTTTTTAGTCCTTAATGTCTTTATATGAAAAGAAAATTATCTTGAATATGAAGCTTACTTCTAGGAGTACATAGTATTAAGCTATTTTGTAAAGTCAACTTAGAATGTTTTTCAGAGGGAGTTTTAATCTGAGTAGTGCTGATTTCCCATAAACTATGTGTCTGTCAACCTTCATAAGGGATAGAGGGACAATTGAACTTAGGTCATAGAGTGTGTTTGCAAAGATCCTAGGCAATATCCTGAAAGACCTAACAAGAGGCAAAAGAGACACGAGGCCCTTGCATCTGGACACAGCTGACAAGCCCCTTATATTAACACTCTGGACCTCAATACATTATTAAGAATAAATGTAACAAATTATAAAGATGCTGCAAAAGTAACCAATGATGGTCAAGGAAACCTAGAGCAGATTAAAATGTGAATTAATTCCTCAGCTAGTAGGTATCTGGGACAACTTGTGGAGCTAAAGGAAAATACACTGGAGAACACTGGATAATAGGTGTTCATTAGAAAGAGGAGCTTCATGAAAAAAAAAGTCACAAACTAAGTGAATTTAAAGCTAGAAGATGTCTCAACTTATACCTAGTAAAGAAATCAGCCATATTTAGTACAAAAAATCTAAAACAAATAGCACAGGTCCAGAAAAATGTCTCCTGCAACATTTCTCTCTAACTCCAATTGGGAGGCACAAGGATTCTTCAAAGCAGTAGGCTTGCAAAGCCTATTTTGAGAAATAATTGCATTTATTAATAAGTTTTAAAATGTCATTGGCACTAGAATTCACTTTCCAATGCAAAACGTAAAGCCAATTAATATATCTGAAAAGGGATATATTGGATATATCTTAAACTCACATGTTCATATGTTTTAGTAATAGAAACAATTTGTTTTAGTAATACAAACATGAAACGAATCCATACTATATTTAATATTGAGCTGCTCACAAGTCTTTCCTGCTACTTATTTTAAGAAGACTAGAAGCAAAGATGCTGATATAGAAATATCAAGACGTGGGCAAGCTCAAGAAGAGGCATCCAGTCTTTCTCCTTCTCATAGTATTGAATTCACTGCTCATCACACCACAGGTGCTGAACAAATATTCACGGATATGAGTAGGAAACTTTTTTGGGGACACTGAATGAAAATTGAATTAGTATTTTATTACCAACTACTTTTATTAATAATAATAAAAATAAACCCATGAACATGATGATAATTCACCTTTATGAAATTTCTTTTCTCCAAAACATAATCTTGTATAATACACATCAAAAAAGGAACTGTAAGCTAACTCCACACTAAAAACCTATAGCTTAAATTACAGGAACTCAAAAATCACAACAAAAATAGACATGCACACAGTTTGAGACCTAATGAAGGAAAAGCTAGTTATACCACCACCTAGTGGCCTCAGAATACAGCACCAAGAGAGCACTTACCCAGGGGCATATCACCAAATTCGAGAATCTGGAGATCACATGCACAGCTACCGCCCTCCTACTCAGCTGGGCCAGCACTGGATCCACCTCTCCTCTTCCTTCTGCAGATTTGCATGAGCCTGACCTTTGGACAAAAGAAAGCGGGAACATCATCAAGTGGATTGTTGCCTTTGCCCCCCTCATATAATTTCCTCCACCCCTTAACTGATACCTATCTATGTGAGGTGTAAAAATGCACCTTCACACTCATCAGACTAAACGAGCAGTAATAAAAAAATTGGTCAGAGAAACCTCATACACTGTTACTAAGGGTATAAATTTATAAGGCAGTTTGGCACTATTTAGTAAAGATGAATATGTACATACTTTATGACCCAGCAATTCCACCTCTAGGTAAACACTCTAGAGCAGCGGTTCCTATCCTCCAGTACACAGATCCCCCAGGGGTCTATGCAGAGATTACCAGAGGGTCCAGTAACTGGGATGGGAAAAATCTCTATTGTCACCAACTTCTAACTGAAAATAAGCATTTCTTCTGAATATGAATGTAGGCAATAAATTACAATATTGTTAACAGGACCTGTGACTTTGTGACCAATAAATACCATCGATGTTGTCCAATTCCATTTAGAGTTGTTGCAAAAATATCAAAATTGCTTTTATGCTCATCACTACTTCAAAATTATGATAGCTGATAAATCCAACGATTCATCTTGTTATTTAGTTATTTAGTTATTCTTAATAAAGAAGCATGTCTATTTCTTTATCAAGAATTTACTTTTAAAAAACAACAAATGTTGAAGAGGTTGTAGAGAAACAAGAACCCTAATTCATTGCTGGTGGGAATGCAAACGAGTGCAGCCTCTATGGAAAACAGTATGGAGATTCCTCAAAAAATTAAAAATAGAAATACCATATGACCCAACTATCCCACAACTGGGTATTTATCCAGTGAACCTGAAATCAGCAACCCAAAGAGGCTTATGCACCCCTATGTTCATTGCAGCATTACTCACTATAGCCAAGAAGTGGAAGCAACCCAAGTGTCCCTCGACTGATGACTGGATAAAGATGATCTGCTATATGTATACAATGGAATACTTCTCATCCATAAAAAAAAGACAAAATCGCCCCATTTGCAACAACATGGATGGACCTGGAGGGTATTAGGTTAAGCGAAATAAGCCAGAGAGAGAAAGACAAACACCGCATGATTTCACTCATAAGTGGAAGATAAACTAACACATGGACAGAGAGAAGTGTTTGATGGTTACCAGGGGCAAGGGGCTTGCCAGGTCGGCATAAAGGGGGAAGGCATGCATTTGTACAGTGACTCACAAACAATCATGTAGAACTAAAATTTCACAATGTTATAAACTATTATATCAATAAACAAATTTAAAAAAGAATTTACTTTTATATTTTAATGACTGTAGCTCAATAAAATCTGTTTTCTATGTAACCCTATATATTTGCTAGGCATATAAAAACATTAGGGTTCCATAGACTCACAAGATTTCTCAAGGGTTTCATGGCACACAAAAGGTTAAGGATCCCTGCACTAGAGAAATTCTTCGTATGGAAATACCTATTAAAAATTTTAAAACATCTTTGTCCATAATAGTCAAATGGACAAATAAAGATATATCCATACAATGGAACAGCATAAGGCAGAGAAATGTATTAATTACTGTGACTCCATAAATATACATGATTTTAAAAACCTTATGTCAAAGCTAAGAATCAAGTAACAGAATAATAAAAATATTCCGTTTCCATTTCTAGAAAGTTCTAAAATATGCAAACCAAAACAATATATTGATTAGAGTTATATGCAAATATGGTTTTTAAAAAATGAATGCAATGATTAACACAAAATTCGGGATCATGGCTACTTGAGGGAGGTCGGGGAGGCTGTTGTAGGGAGGAGAATGTGACCAGAAGGGAATTGGGCTTCTAAATTACTGCCAATATTCTATTTCTTAAGCTTGGTGGCAGGGTGACAGGCATTCACTTTATTATACTTCTTTAAAAGTTTACCGATACATTACATACAGTTTTGTATGGATGATACATGTTTCCCATTTTACCTCCATAGATAGGCAACTTCAGTCCACCCAATCTAAAATAACTACCAGTTACTCTGTATCCCATTAGCCTATTTTAATAATCCAGATTTATCTAGCTTGGGACTATTTGTCCTTTGGACTACTTCTCAGAAATTTAGGATATACACAACAATTTTCAAAATACTTACACTATGTATCTTTTAGGGACTTGAGTGATTTTCTTTTTAAAGTCAGAGAAAAACATTTCTTGTTAAATGCTGTTTAGAAGCTATTTTCCACCACAAATCTAAAACCACCTTAAAGATCACACATCTTGTAAAAACAAATGGTAAACGGAACTGGTTTTACAATCTGGCTTCAATCCCTGGATGTGCAACTTAGCAGCAGTGACCCTGAGAAAATTCTCTCTCAGAACTTCATCTTCCTCATTTGGAGATAAAACTGAACTCACAGAGTTTTGAGGATAATTAGAACCTGTGAGAAAGGGAATAGGAGATTGTCTAGGCACCTAGCAGCACTTAACCAACCTTTTCCCTCTCTACGTTGCAGCCATAAGTTTTGCTCTTCACTATCTGTTAAGTATTTTCATCTTGGAAGTTCTCCCTACCTTTCTGCTGACTAGATGCAGTTGATGAGGGGGCTCTATGGATGGCAAAGCCACAGGGTAGAAGAAGCCTGGGTCCTTAATCCACCCACTTTGGATTCTTAAGGAACAAGAAATAAGATCCTGTTACGTTTGAGACGTTATACATTTTGGTGTCATTTGTTACAGCAGTTTAGCCTATCCTGTTTAATATACAGTATTCTTGAAAGGTTGAACCACATTGAGGAATACCAGATGCAGCTGTAGGGGTCAGAACCAGTCATAAACAAATAAATTGAATGGCTACCTACCAAATACCGAGATATCCAGCCTCCTTCCCTTCTCAGCTACAGGAGCCTGTCAAAAATGCTTCTTAATCCACAAATGGGACCCTGGAAGTTTCCTCACAGGGCTAACTGACGAGACTAGAGAAATGACTTACAGACGATAACAGATGGGGCTACATCCTCTGAATGAAACAGCGTACTCAGAAAACCGTACAGTGAAGCCCACTATTTGACAGGCCCCACTCATACTCAAAGAGCCGACAAATTTTTCTGTCTCATTCCAAAATATGAGCTGATAGCCAAGATCACAAACACAAAAATATTTTAGGAAAAACACAAGTACCAAGGCAGGAAACGAAACAAATATTAGAAAACATAATACAATTTGAAAACAGAGATAATACAGGAACAATAAAAAATAAACACCTGTAATTAATGTCCCCAGAGAGATAGAGATATTAAACCCATGAAACAAAAAGAGGATATTATTTCTGAAAAGAGACAGAAATAAAGAAATATTCTGGGAAAGGGATAAAAAAGGAGCCCTGGAAATAAATGCTGTGAAAGTAGAAGTTTAAAATTCAATAGATGAGTTAGAAGATAAAAATGTGGTACTTTACCCTAAAAAACCTAGACTAAAAAAGTAGAGATGTAACATAGCAGAATAAAAAAAATTAGAAGATCAAGTGGAGGCATAATGTTTGAATAACAGAAGTTCCAGAGATCAACAAGGGAAGAAAAAATCCAAGAAACACAAAAATTTTTCAGGATTGAAGAGTGTCCACATTATGAGGGTACACTATGGGATGAAAAACAAAAACCTACTCCAAGGCACATTATTGTGAAATTTCAGAGCACCGGGGACAAAGAGAAAAACATAAAAGATTGCAAAGAGAGAGAGAGAAACAAGTCACATACAAAGAATCAGCATTCAGAATGGCGTGAATTTCTCACTAGAAGCTATAAGCTTTGGAGAATTACCTTTAAAAATATGAGGAAAAATTATTTCCAATGTAGAATTTTATACCTACCCAAAATATGAATCAAGAGGCTTGGTAGAATAAAACATTTTTAGAGGTAGAAGTCTCAAAAGTTTAGTTCCACCTTTGTCACGTTTTCTGCTTCTCTTCCAAGAACAACTCTCTGTGGCGTTGTGTATGTTCACAATCTTCCCTTCCTTACCTCTTACTCTTCTCTGAACCCAATCCAGCGAGGCCTACATCCTTGTCAGTCCACTGAAGTGACTCTTCTGAAGGTCACTGAGGACGTTGTCTTAGCAAATTCAACGGTCTTTCCCTGCCTTTACCTTGCTCATGTTCTCGGCAGTGTTGGACACAGTTGACCGCTTCTGCCTTCCTGAAGCACTTGATTCTGAGCTTCAATATATAGTGTCATACGCTTAGATTCTCCTCCTCCTCACTGGCCAGTCCCTCTGTGTCCTTTGCTGGCTTCTCTTCTAAATGTGGTAGGGTCTCAAGGCTCAAGAATATTCTCTATCTTCACACTCCCTGGGTAAGCTCATTCGGTCCTAAGGTGATGATTCGCACATCACACAAACTGATGATTCACACATATTTATCTTCCCGTCACTGCCCCTGAGCTCCAGAGAGAAATACTGCCTTTTTAACACAACCATCTACCTAGTCTGGTCACAGACTTGAAGTCGTCTTGATAGCTCTCTTTCCCTCAATCCCCACATGCAGCCTGTCAGCCAATCCTGTTGGCTCTATCTCTAAAGTAGATCCTGAATGTTACTCCTCCTGCCTATGTCTGTTGCTACCACCCTCGCGCAATCCACCGTCTCTTTCTTAGCCTCTCTACTATCCTTTCTCCCCGTACAGCCAGCGTTCTTTCTGAAACAGGTTAGATCAAACCACTACCTTGTTTAAAACTCCCCAGTGGCTCCTCCTTGCACTAACAATAAAATCCAGATACCTTAACATGCCTACGAGGCCCTACAAGTGCTGGTGTCTGCCATCTCTGAGTCCATCCCCTACCACTGCAGAGACACTGGAATGCTCTTCCCCCTCCCCCAACTTGACAAGCTCTTCCCCGCTTGGGGCTTTTACACCAGGTGCTCTTTCTTCCAGGGATGTTCTTCTTGCCCACCTTCAAATGTTGGCTCTTACTCATTTATTCAGATCGGAGCTTAAAGGTGTCTCCTCAGACTGCTCCCCATCATTATCCCATTCCCATGTTCTGTTTTCTCCTTAGCACTTAGTGCTGTCTGAATTCATTACATTTGTTTGTCCACACATCCACTGTGATGTGAATATAATTTCTCCACTGAGATTTAAGTTCATTAGAGGAGGAATTCTGTCTTCTTCAACACTGTATCCCCAGGACCTAGAAAATATCAGACTCACAAGAGAGTTTAATAAATATTTGTTAAATTATTGCCGAACTGATTTTACGAGGACAATTTTAACTGATACCCAATTTCCCCAGAAAGAACTCTCTTCCAGTTACTGGCGGTGTAACTTGGGACAAGTTCCTTATCCTCTGAGCCACAGTTTACTCATATGTCAAATGGTACTGCTTACCTCATAGAGCAGGTATTAATTGAGGATTAAATGAAGTGCCTGACAAGACAGTACAACACTTGAAAAAGGTGGTTAATTTTCTCTTATACTTTTTCATATTTAAATATGAATTAGCATTCCAAAAGTTCCAGACATTTTTGAACCTGTAAATGTTTATATAGGCTTTTCTCTAGATAGAAGAATGTTTTAGTCAAGACTCATGGATAACTTATTGTCTAAATTATCTGCCTTTTCATTTTTCAGTAGTTCTTTTCTCTCCTTCAATTGTCATTTTCACAAAGAAACAGTTTTCTTTCATTTCATTGAAGTTGCTATAATGTGGACTTCAAGGGGGAAGGACAGAGTTGTGACACTGATACTGAGGGGTCAGCCAGGCTCACACGCAAGCCAAGATCCTTCACAAAAATTCAGAGCCCACCTCAGCAAAGGACTGCTCGCTACATGTCGTCACGGCTGTTCAGAAAGGGTCACAAGGAGAGCCATGACTCCACTGTGCTGCCTACGAGTGGCTGTTTGACAGGGGTTCTGCAAGTACCAAGAGAAGCAGACATTGTTTCTGAGACTTTGATTGCTAATTAGCTATGAAAAATAACATCCACGTCTCATCCTAGCACTACACCGTCTTGGATGTAGACTGCACAGCACTTTAGCGCTTTTTTTTTTCTTCTTCTCCCCACCCCCCACAAAGCCCCAGGCATGGTTGTATATCCTAATTGTAAGTCCTACTAGTTCTATGTGAGCCACTGCCACAGCATGGCTACTGACAGACAGATGGTGTGGTGCCACAACCAGGAAACAAACTAGCCGTTGAAGCAGAGAGCACAGATCTTTACCCACTAGACCATCAGGGCTGGCTCTGCACAGCAGTGTACAGGAGAATGTGAAGCCACCCCCCACATTAGTCTCAGTCTCATTTCTCCTGCCAGCTTTGCTACTTTCCCTGCATGCTCACACTTGCCACCACGCCCAGCACCTTGCCAGAATACTTGCCACCCTGTGTCCTTGTAGTTTTGGTTGAAAAAACTAAAGAGCACCAAGGCTGCCTTTGTCACTTCCTCAATACCAAATGAAGGAATGAGGTTTCAATTAAATAGGCTTGGCTACAGAGTATCTTCAGAGGTCTCCACAGCTTCATAATCATTAAGTAGAATAAGTTTATCTAAAAACCTCTTAAACTCACTTAACATCAGTTACTATCTTAACTGAATCATGAAAGTGCAAAACACCCTTTCCTTTACTTCCAAGTAGCCCCTTCAGTTCTCTTTTGTGATTAACAGGACACATAGCCTTTTCTAAAATTTCTACTTTTGAGCCAAATAGCTTCCCCCTCTACAAGCCGACATTTCCTGTTCTTGTAATGGCTTTATAATGCTTTAACAGTAGGTGGTGCTACAAATGCACGAAAATAAATGTGTACAGACCCATAGAATTGTCACAGCTTTATTTTGAAACCTATTACAACATAGAAATATGCCTTTAATACTTCATATAAAGTTATTGACAATACAAACTTTTTTTTCTTTTTTTCCTTTTAATGAAAATGATTTAACTTAGAAATCTATTGTGAAACTTTTGTCTAGTTTTGCAATTCTCAGATATTCCAGTGCAAAAATAGATCCCATTACAGACAGCATAAAGTGCTTGGGATGAAGGGCCAATGATAAAGAAAAAGCACAGAAACATAGCTTCATCCTAGGGTACAAGAAGGGAGAATAGAATACTTAATCCTTATGGTCATATAAACAGTCTATAAAAAGGAATGCAACAATTCTGAAGAGAATTAGAGCAACATTACTATAGTACTATGTTATTACTAGTAAATAGTAACAAAGGTACAAATTAATATCTCAATATCAAAGTGGTTCAATATGATATGACACATGGCTCTTTGGAAAAAACTTTACCTGATATATACAACCACTAGAAGAAAACAGACAAATCCCTTTAGTCAATGATCACTGTACAGTGAATGAATGATGTGCAACATTTAATGGCCACGATGCATACGCTTTCAGTACAAACAGTGAAATACAGTAGTTTGAGGTTTGGTGGTTTGTTTTTTTAACAGTTAACTGTGCTGGGCATTTATGTATAGAGAGCTTTGTTATCTCCTTTTGTATTTTTCACATTCACAGTTGTTAATAAGGTTTCCAAAGTGTCCAAAAGAAGCAAAGGCAGAAATCTTTGAACACTTTTTTTTGAGAATTTTTGAAACTCACACAGTTACATTTCCACAGGGAATATGTATATAAATCTTACTTGATTGAGTATAGAGTTGTTAAAAATTTCTACTATAATTAGGTTTACACAGGAAAATTTAAAAGATTAGTATTTGGATAGTCTAAAAGGTAACAATATTAATGAAGTTGACGTGTAACTGTAGATTGCTTCTAGCCTCAGAAGAGTTTCTTTTAAATCTGTATTGAAAAGTTGTATTCTTTTTTTTCAAACTAATTCACAGTGCCTTTTGATTTTTTAAAATATGGCCTTGAAGTTAGAGTAATTAAAGCAAGGAGAGGCTCATGGAGTTAATATAATAGAGAATTAAAACATGATTCTAGTGAAATGGGAAAACAGAAGTTTGATTTTGAAAAAAATATTAAACAAGAAGAAACTAAATTATTCTATGAATTTTACATCATTAAAGATAGCATAAAATATAATGATCTCATGCTAACAGTTATTGGAAATATGCCTTCATTACTTGTTTATCATTTTAGAAAACAATATTGGCATTAATTTCTACAAGTCATTTTCTTTTTCTAACAAGTTACATGATAACATTCTATAAATTTTAAAAGAATATAGATTAATTTGAAATAGATTTGAAATCTTACACCTTTAGAATATTTAAATTTTAGAAAAAGGAGAAGAAACTAGTAATGATATTGAAAGATTGCTTGAACTTGACCCAAACAGTAGTTCCCTCATATTTTTGTTCTCTCAAGACAGATGACATTAAGCATCACTCAAATAATATTTTTTTAAAGTTTACTGACTTAAAAAGAATAAGACTGGGTTATAAAAGTCTGAAATATACTTAATGTGGGGGCATTTGCTATTTTTACTTTTTTTAGGGTAGACTAGTGATTGAAGAGATGAACAATCAGATTGTCAGAATGGGGTATCTAAGATCTTCAAAGCTAATTATTTGAAGGTACTAAATGCCATAAGCATAAGTTCAACAAGTTTTGAAGCTAGCTGTGTTCTCTGTAAAAGTATTCATTGTTTTAGTCTTGTGACCCTTATGACATTTAACTCTCTTGGCTTTTACATTGTTGCTATTTTCAAAAAGTGGGCTGCCTGGTATTCTTTCAGTGGGCTCCCACAACCACCACCACCAAACAACCTACATTTGTAAACCAGTTGGCTGAATAACATGGCACAGGAAATCTACTGAGACTTAATTTCTCCCCACCCCATCCATACATAATTCCTCATTCAGCTATAACATACACTCAAAAAATAGTTGATTAATGAACTGAAATTAAGAATATTTTAAATGATCCTAAAGAAACTCAAATATAATGTCATGAGATCTTGACCATCACATTGTTTTCCGGTCACTAGGCACTAGTCAGACGATCCATCTGCAAATTTACATGAGAAAATAAAGCTAGCGAGGCAATACTCCTCTATGCCACGGGGCTCTACAAAGAGGCCATTCTGTTTCAGAAGTCACTGACAGAACTTAAAATTCCAAGTAACATTAAAAGTACAAATATTTTTGTCAAAATACAACTGTCTCTTCCTATTCTAGATTAATTTAAAAAGCCAGACATAATACTACATGTGTGTCAAACAACAAGATCTTGAGATGCGGTGTACCGTGTTAGTAGACACTCAGAACAAACGGACACAGGCCTCCCTAGGTTTGAACGTGCCATCTCTTTAATCCCATGCCCTGTCCTCTGCAGCTTGCAGCCCCAACAACGTGGCTGCTGATTCTTTGCTTCTTACCAGGATCTAAGTATATTTAAAGAGTCCCAGAAAGATGACCCTGGAGACCCGTGGCTCCAAGCAGAGGACAACATAACAATGGAACCAAACTTCATTTGTCTAGAGCCACCCACAGTTGGCATGTTACCACCACCAGAGCAGCTCCTCAAAGTGGGAATCAAAGCAGGACCTTCCCCACATATGGCACCATTTTGTCACCTGATAGTTAATGATGTCAACAGACTCTGAGCAGAGCAGCTTTCACAAAAAGTGTGGATGACACACCATGGTGCTTCAGTCTTTCTGAGCAACTTGGCACTAGTAATTCTGGCACACTCATTGCCAGCAATGGATGTGTCACCAGGAAACCAATCTCCTGGCATGGCATGGCTCAATGAACAAGGATGTGCATGACTTTTGATTTTGAAAAATAACCACTGGCCACGATTACTTGATCAATTATTGTTGCAACCCAAGTGAGAATACAAAGGAACAAAAAAAGTACTTCAAACCCATATGTCCGCTGGGTTCCATATTAGAGTTTCACATAGGTATAAGGTAATAAACTAAATTCAAGTCTTTTTCACTCGAGAGCCATACAAAACATAGGCTACAAAGGCACTGCCCCTGTAATGGAATTTTGTTTTCATTGCATTGAATTGCATTGCATTGAATAGTATCAGTACAGTATCCAGTTTATTTCTTCCCACAAAAACATCCAGCTCTTTCCTCTGGAACACTTCACATGGTGCAAAAGAAGAGCTAGTTCTTCCATTCTTTCAGCCACCCTGCATGAACAGTATTCTTCATACATAACTTTCTTTCACTTTCTCATCCTGCAGAAAAGATGTGAGAACTGCAACATCCACGACTGTCTGGTTTTTGTGTAATGACAGGTCCTTTAAGTGGTCATCATCACTTTGGTCCTTGGCAAAGTTTACAAATACCTGTCAAAAGAAAGATGGACCTTCATAAATACCACTGAACTTGCTCGCTTTCTAGTTACATTTTTCCCCCATGTAAAAATTAGATCAGGTAAGAGAATAGAAGGTTGCATAAACAGATGAACTAGAAAACTCTGTGTGTGAGGGAGAGGGGAATACCTGAAAAAGCACAAACCATTTAAAAAGTGACCTTCTATATTGCCCCTCACATCAACTGCTCAACCATGTATTTACTTTGACTCATACAGGCTTGATTAAAGGGAAGGGGGACAAAAACTAATATTTACTGAACACCTACTAAGTGCCAGGATCTGTTTGGTATTTGATGTTATCTAATTTAAATGGAAAAAAGCATCTGGCAAAATGCCTGGGCCATGGTAGGTACTCAACAAATAGCAGTTATTGTGATTGTTACAATCTATTCTCACAATAACCCTATCAAGTAGATAGCATTGTCTCTCTTTTCAGATTCAGAGAGGTTTAGTACAAAGCATGGCTAGTAGAAGACCACCAGGAATTCAGCTCAGATGGTCTCAATTGCTCTAGGGCCCATAATGGGGGTAAGGGAGAGAGGGCAGGAATCCTCGCCCTGAAAAGTAAATCTGTTTCTGACACTCAGAGCTTACTTGGTCAAGTGTTGTCTGAGAAACAGAGTAGTCTTCTATGTGGAGTCGCTTTTTGCTCTGGGAAAGGATGCTGAATATCCTGGCCAAAGAAGATAATGAAGATGGAAGCTGGTACTGGAGCATGTTCCGGTGCTTCTCCTTTAGGACGCTTCCAGGGAAGGCGAGTCCAAAGAACTCCTGGACAGGCTTCAGATCAGGGTTGGACCCTGCTATCCGCACAACTATAGTATAACCATCTCCAAACCTGAAAGCAGAGAAAAAAATCCAAATAGAAGATCCTCAGGAAACTTCTCAAAAGAATATTTAACCCTGAGAACCCAACTCATGTCATGAAAAAGGTCCTTGACAGAGTGAGGGACCAGTTCTCATTTACTGAATACCTATTCTGTGTGAGGTGCCATGCCGAGTGCCTGAGACATGTGATGTCATTTAATCCTCACCTGGACCTATGAAGTCTGACTGATGTCACAGAGAAACTGAGGCCCAGGGAGTTAGTCACCTGCCCATGGCACAGAGCTCATCAGTGGAAGGGCCAGGATGCGGACTCGTTTGTGTTCAACTCCAAAGCCTATGCTCTAACCATCCTGGTGTGTGCAAATTTTTCCATTTCATCCATATAACAAAGCTACATAGTAGATATCCCTAGGACACTGACTTTCAGGAAGGTTAAGTAACTTGCCCAAGGGCACACAACCAGTAGAAAGTGAAGACAGAATTTGAATGTGTCTCTGTTTGACTTCAGAGCCCTCATTCTTGCTACTATACCATTTTGCTCAGTTTATTTCCCTTTATTTTATCTATTTATTTTTTTTGTGAGGGAGATCAGCCCTGAGCTAACATCCGTGCTAATCCTCCTCTTTTTGCTGAGGAAGACCGGCTCTGAGCTAACATCTATTGCCAATCCTCCTCCTTTTTTTTTTTTTTCCCCTCAAAGCCCCAGTAGATTGCTGTATGTCATAGTTGCACATCCTTCTAGTTGCTGTATGTGGGACGCGGCCCCAGCAGGGCCGAAGAAGCGGTGTGTCTGTGTGCGCCTGGGATCCAAACCCGGGCCGCCAGTAGCGGAGCGCGCGCACTTAACCGCCAAGCCACCTGGCCGCCCCTATTTCCCTTTATTTTATCTCACCATTTATACACTCACAAAAGAATAAATGCAAGCTTTCTCAGTAGGTGCTATCCCAATGAAATTATCTTTGTTACCTATTTTTCAGATGTTGGACGCTGCCAAGACACCTGAACCTCCCATTGACCATAATTGCCATCCTAGTGCACAGAGCTTCACATTCTTCCATACTGTGGGAAAAGAGAATGAGTTTTAGTTTCAGAGAGATGCTCCTACCACCATCAGAACATCAGCATGACATCCAGCATTTCAAAGAAATGGATTCTCAGCTTCCTAAGGCATCACTGCATCCTGTTACAAATAAATGCAGATGTAGGATAACAATGCAGTGCTGTTTACAATTGTGAAAAACATCGGAAACTATCCCAGTGTCTACAAAAAGAGGAACAGTGCTAACACGACTAACAGCTATAAGAAATGATGACATATCTAAATTTACTGACTTGGAATAATGTTCACAATATATTGTGAAGTGAAAAAGAGCAATATATATACTAAGCTTGCATTTTTCCTTGTAAAAACATACACACACTTGTGTGTATAGATTTTCATAGGAAAACTCTGTGAAGATATACAGTCCAATGATAGTAATGGCTGTCTCCTAGTGATGCAATTTCAGGTGATTATAATTGTTTTTCTCCTTGCCTTTCTGAATTTTCTAATTTTTACACAATGATCATATATACTACTTGGAAAACTTAAAAATCAGACAACACAGAAGCCAAGCCAAGTCTTCAGTACCGACCTATGAGATGTAAGCACTACTGATCTTCCTTCCTTGACAATACTTAGGGCACAATTCCACAGGAATCGCCGGGCTTTGGGATCCATGCCTGTGGTTGGTTCATCCTATAATTGGAATAAAATAAGTTCTATTATTTGCTGGAAAAACACCAAAGATTTGTTTTTAAATGCAGAAGCATCTTTGAAATAGCCTAAATTTTAACTTATCATTCTAGTTATTTCTTGATGGGCCAAAGAAGAACCAGACCTTACACACAAAAATAAGTTTCATATTCGTTTGTAACCAGTTCATTTCTATAAATGTGTCATTGAAGTAGGAAACTCAAATAATTTAATATTTTATGAAATTAAATTTCATAAAGGGAAGGGAAAAAGCCATTTACTGTCATTTATCTTTTCATGACTGACAGGTATATACTAAAAATTCTTTTTGTTTGAAATCTCTACTAAAGTCAGTATAAGGTTTGCATAAAATTCCTTTTCTTCTTTTTTTATTCTAGCTCACTCCAGCTTAGCATGTTATATTGTACCTGCCAGTCTTAGAGAAACAAATTCCAGATCCAAATGGTCTGAATAACATTAAAGCCTCAACCCAAGCCTTCTTCCTGTAGTAACTTCAATCCTCTGCTCCGCAGAAGATAAAGGGTCAAGGGTCACTGTCCAGTCTAATTTTCTGTTTTCCATCTATCTGTATGTAACGAACTATGACCCAGGTGCAACCTTAGGGATCTTGAAGCTGTGTCCATACACTCTTTATCTTCAGGGGCTGAACACATAGATGGTCAGAAAGAATGTTCCAGAGAAAGGTCAAATCACAAATCCAGCCTCAGCCACACTTGTCAGGGTTCTCCATGCCAGAGAAACAAGGTCTCTCGAGTACCTCTCTTTTGGAGCATCTGAGGGCATGGCAGAGCCACCCCAGTTATGTGTCAAGGAGAGGAACAAGAAAGCTTCTCTCTGGTTCTCTGAGGCTGCTCTGCTGTTCCTGGTTGGGGGAGGGGGCTTGTGATTGCCCAGCCAGTCATGCAATATCCCTGGACATACAGGTCCTCAGAAGAGTAATGTTTTCCATTCACAGTCACACTCACCAGAAACACCACAGGAGGCCCGCCGATCAGAGCTATGGCTGTTGAGAGCCTGCGTTTGTTGCCTCCACTGTAGTTACCGGCGTATTTTTCTCCATACTTCACAAGGCCCAGTTTCCGAATTGCCCACTCACCAACCTAGAGCGATAAAAAAAAAACCTTGGCTTTTGTCTGGTTTGGTAACTATGTCATGCTTTCTTACATATGAAAATTCTTTCACCGAGGTAAGATCAGATTCTGTAATCATCACCTGGCAAGTGTCAAGGAGCCAAAACCAGAGGGAAGAGATTCATGTGGGTGGGAGCAGCACTCTCCCTCACCCTCCAGCATGTGCCTGCCCACCCATCCCCGCCCCACCGCCACCACAGATTCCCACCCTGAAAGTAAGTGCAAAGAGCCAGCATGTCAGATGCTGCATCCGTGAGGAAAATCAGCCTGAAGCTGATGGTCATGTGTGCAAGTCAAAGCCATAAGGTATATTGTTAGGATGCCAAAGGAGGCAGGCCGGCTTTCTGGTGCCCAAGGTACCTTGCCAACTTCTTTCTCTGGGACTCCTCTCAAGAGGGCAAAGAACTCCACATGTTCTCTTCCAGTTAGTAGCTCCGTGATGGCATCAAATTGAGGGCAATAGCCCATGTTCTGATGTACTTCATGGATGTTTGATAAGATACTGCAAAAAAGACAAAACTGGTCAGGTTTTAAGCATTCAGAGATACTATGATGAGACAATCTTGCCAAATATTCCTATAAAGCATGCTTGTGCATGACAAAAATACCAGTGAGCACACCTGCTGTAGCTTGAAGGAATAGCCTTTCTGCCCCCAGGATGCCAGCCCCTCCTGGCAGTCAGGGTTCCTGCCTCTATCCTGCCCAGTCCTTGCACCTGGCTCCCCCAACACCTCAATCGGCAGACTCAGTCCTGTTTCAAAATCCCCAAGTCCATCCCAACTGCAGCACCATCTCCACCAACAACCTCGGTCACACAGTCCTGGGGCTTTAACACTAAGTCTCCATCCCCGACTTGATTCTGTAGCCCAGTGATAATGTACCAAGCACCTTGTTGCTCCAAAGTCTCCTTCATGACCATTCAGACGCACAGGAAGCCCAGCAACTCTGGGTGTGACCTCCCTCTGCTTTATGATGCTTATACAACGACTCGGCCACAGCATGTTCCAGACCCCTTGGTTCTACTAAATACCCAAGCCAGGCACTCTCCTGGTGTTTTTGATCATAGACCCTCTGAGAATCTAGTGACAAGAAAAAAATATACCTATAGACACAATTTTACATATAAAATTGTGGGGGCAGCTTTTAGGCCCTATGAAGCCAATCTCAGGTTAAGAATCCTTGATGTAGGAGAAACTCAGTGTTACATCCAGTCTGATGGCTGCACTTCAGCCACCTCTGGAGAGCCCTGAGTTTGGCCTTTCAGCAGTATTCATGCTTCTCTGTATATCTAATTAGTAGTCCCAGGTCCAGCCTTTTCCAGAATTATGATTGAGGCGCCCAAGGACACTGTGCCTGGCCCTCACAGCTACAATGCCCAAGCTAGCTCTTACAACCAGTCACTGTGACAAACCTTAGTTTGGGCCAGTTATTGCTGCTATTGCTAGAGATGCCCCAGGATCCTGGTACTAGGAACAAGCCTGGGGAAGCAGGTGTGTAGCCTTAGGCCTGCCATTCCAGAATTTCTGTTCTCTTAAATATCTCCTTTACACTGCTACTGAAAAAACTGGTAAGAGACAGAAGAGGAGCCCCACGAGTACATTAAGTTCTGCGCTCTTTTCAATTATATTGGCTACTAGCCCCTGTTCATTGTTTTCAAATTGTGAGTCATCAGCCATTAGTGGGTTGTGAAATCAATTTAGTGGGTCAAGATCAGCATTTTTTAATGACATGATATAGAGAAGAATAGGAAATATCAGAGTGCACTACAAGTAGCAATAGTAGTATTATTTTATGAAACTTTTACTTAACTTATGTGTGTGCATGTTTATGTGTTTTTGTATATTTACGGGTTGAGAGGTAAATGTATTTGCCATTATGGGTCATGGTCAGAAAAGTTTGAAAGCCACTGCCTTGTACCATTTCTCCATATAAAAAGCCCAGAGAGGGGGCTGGCCCCATGGCTTAGCGGTTAAGTACGCGTGCTCCGCTACTGGCCGCCCGGGTTCGGATCCTAGGCACGCACCAATGCACCACTTGTCTGACCATGCTGAGGCTGCGTCCCACATACAGCAACTAGAAGGATCTGCAGCTATGACATACAACTATCTATTGGGGCTTTGGGGACAAAAAGGGAAAAAAAAAAAGGAGGAGGATTGGCAATACATGTTAGCTCAGGGCCGGTCTGCCTCAGCAAAAAAAAAAGCCTAGAGACGCCCCACATATTTAGAGTACTCAAGGGTAACATTGCCTAACAGGTCTCTAAAGTGGAGCTGTACCCAAAGATCAGACTGCTTAGTGACCTGTGCATTCTCAGATAATGGCTTGATGGTGGCCTCATCACCTGGTACAACCTTTATAGAGAGCAATTTGGCAAGTACATACCCTTTTACCTTCTAGGAATTTTCCCTAAGGAAATAATCAAAGACGAATCCAAGGACATATTTACATAGTGAAAAATAGAAACTAATAAATGTCCAACAAAAAGGAACTGACTAAATAAACTACAGGTACGTGTATATAGAGGAATTTTATGCAGCAATGTGAAATTCTATATCTCAGAATATATAACTCACTGGGAAATATAATACGCTCATTAACAATAAAAACTAATTTAAAAATCTAGATACAGTATGCTCTCAATTTTATAATACATTTATATGTATATATAAAATAGATTTGGGGTGATGGGAATGTTCTAAAATTGGATTGTGCTGATGGTTGCACAACTCTGTAAATTGACTAAAAATCATTGAATTATACTCTTAAAACAAGTAAATTGTACGGTATGTAAATTATACCTGAATAAAGCTGTTAAAAAAAAAATAGAGTGAGACTGAAAGGAAATGTAAATAGTGGTTACCTCTAGAAAAAGGGATTATGGATGTTTTTATTTTTCTTCTATACACTTTACTATATTTCAGCATTTTAATAAACTATATAGTACTGTTATAATCAGAAAAATAACAGGGGCCGGCCCTGTGGCATAGTGGTTAAGTTCGGCGTGCTCTGCTTCAGCAGCCCAGGTTTGCAGGTTCAGATTCCGGGTATGGACCTACACCACTCCTTAGCCATGCTGTGGTGGCGACCCACATACGAAACAGAAGAAGATTGGCACAGATGTTAGCTGAAGGCTAATCTTCCTCAGCAAAAAAAAAAAAAAAGAAAAAGAAAAAAAAAAGAAAAAGAACAATATATTTATTTAAATAAAGTAAAAAAAAAGTCTCTGTGGCAAAATACAGACCACTTCTTGTCTCACCTATTTTTGTTAAGGAAAGCATCTCCTCTGGTAACAGTGGTATCTCCAGTTAACATCTTGAAAGTTGATGATTTCCCAGCCCCATTAACTCCCAGAAGTCCAAAGCACTGGAAAATATTGGGTAAGTTGTGTAAGCAAATTACTAAAAATCTGAATATAAATGACCCTTGTAAAAGAGTTACCTCAGCTTAGTTTTTATATAACACGATCAATGAAGAATTAAATATTTTTTGGGTTTTAAGAACTCATGTAGATATTTAAACATATATTTTATAATGAGACCATTTTAAGGGTGGGCATATTTGTAAATATTATTTGAGTCATCAGGTTGGGGCCAAAGTTAATGTGTGAAGCAGTCATGAAACCCAACTTGTCACATTCACCTCTAATCTGGCTAAAGGGCATAAAAGAACACCAACATGAATGAGAAAGGAGAACATCTATTTTTTAAAATCTATTTGAATTTCATCGTCATCTTCAGCAGATCACAAAATCATGCACTGGATGTGCATGCTTTTCTTAAATTGCCTGAGATTATCCAAAATCATTCTCTTTTGACAAATGGGGTCCCCATCCTCTCAATGACTGATTGCTCCACACAGACATAAATAGAGAGGCCTTTAGAAACCACTTTTACCCCTCACAGATAGTGTTGTTGGATTGGGTAGAGACAGTCTGAATTAATAGGGACAAATACAACGTAGGCAAAGTGCCTTTACCTCGCCAGGAGGAATGCCAACACAAATCCTGTCAACAGCAGGCTTCCTCTTCCTTCTATACACCTACGATAAACAAAATGCAAAAATTCATGAGCCGCAGGAACTCACAGCCATCTCAAGCAACTGAGGAAGAGGGAATTATAGCCCAAACACACCATGAAATAAGACCCATAGATAAGACTAAGTCACATATTTGATGTGCTAAGAGCCTTGGCCTATCTCTGTGGCAACTGCCTTCTGAATGACTCTGAAGCTCAAAATAAAAGTGAATTTATTTTTATTTTTAATCTAATATCAACCTTTTAAAAAACATATTGGTCATTAATATCTACATAATTTTTCATTTACTTAATATATAAAGATATTGTAAATAGTTTAAACATTAAATTCTATAGGGTAAAAATTTATAATCAAAACATTGCAAATATTGTACATATCACAAAAAAGTGAATTCTTAGGATTCTGACACCTAGAGAAGGCTGAAACAGATCCTCCCCCTGAGCAACAGCGATATACAGTATCAACTTTGTGGACCATGAAACTCAAAATCAACCATTCATTCTCCCTACCTCAGCTTTGATTAGATATACAATATTAGTATGTTTTAATAACAAACACATAAATGTAAGTGTGAAAAACAAATATACTCAAGAATGAGAATTCACATTACAAAAGTATTCTCAGTAGGATTTCTTTAATTAAGAAATCTCCATCGTGTATTTTATTTATTTATTTTTTAATTTATTTTTTTATTATTTATTTATTTTTTCCCCCAAAGCCCCAGTAGATAGTTGTATGTCATAGTTGCACATCCTTCGAGTTGCTGTATGTGGGACGCGGCCTCAGCATGGCCGGAGAAGCGGTGCGTCGGTGTGGTCCGGGATCCGAACCCGGGCTGCCAGCAGCGGAGCACACGCACTTAACCGCTAAGCCACGGGGCCGGCCCTCCGTGGTGTACTTTAAATAAAATTAAATTGACAGAAGTTTGGTTTAGATGCACATTTTGGGAAGCATGCTCTTTTTCTTAAGCAAGTCAGCAAAAAGCTAATTTCCAACACATAAAGCTGGAAAAACTGAAGACAAGTTGTTACAGCTTGTATTCATTGCCTCACCTTAGTCAACTCCTTGATTTCCAAGATGTCATTCTGTCCTCCACCATCAAGAATTCTCTGTCTTTCCCGCCTGACATCTTCATCCTCATCATTCAGAGGAGGAAGCTTTGCATTTATAGGTCTTAGGGGAAAAAATTTAAGAAAAATCAACTTCTAAGCTGCTTTTCAAGAGAAAGATCTGGTTTCTAAAGCAGTCCTATAAAATCTACTCTCCACAGTTTCCCGGATCGGCAGTGTTGGAGGCCAGGGGCTGCCCACATTAGGAAAATCACTTTGATTATCTGCTTTGCGTTCAATTCAATCCAACCACCAGTGATGAGCGTTGCCCTGCGCTCCTCCTCTGTGGCCTCAACCAGGCGCTCCACGAGTTCTGAGAGAAAGCTCACCTGGGCCTGATGAAGAATCTGTACTGGATCAGAACCGTGATGAGGAAGAACACCACACCTTCCACGGCCATGGCGAAGAGGTTTCGTCCCACCAAGTCCCAAGAGAGTGGCGAGACAAAGCGATTCTCCCCTGGCAGACACAGTGCAGAGATCCAGTCAGAATGGAGGCACTAAAGACCTCAAATTCAGGGTCACATGCACCTATGTTCCTAGAAACACCAATGGTTTTCACTCATGACAAGGAAGAAAAAATAACGGAGTGACCGCTTTCCAAATCTGATTCAGGGTAGGGTTTTGGGGAAATATACTGGGACCCCGTGTCAATCAGAATTTCAGAGCCAGTGTGTATTAGATCTGTAACTTCATCTAAGATATCTAATGTTTCCTTTTTAATGAGACATGCCAAAAATTCTCTTTAAAAAAGCAAACAATCCACAATAATTCTTAGGGTATTTTAGCAAATTACAAGTTTCACTTGAGAAAGATTAGAAAGTACTTTTTAAAACATGCCCCTTTCATGGGGCAGGCCAGGTGGCGTAGCAATTAAGTTCGCACGCTCTGCTTCAGCAGCCCGGGGTTCACGAGTTCGGATCCCGAGCGTGGACCTACGTACCACTTACCAAGCCATGCTGTGGCAGTGTCCCATATAAAGCAGAGGAGGATGGGCATGGATGTTAGCCCAGGGCCAGTCTTCCTCAGCAAGAAAAGAGGAGGATTGGCAACAGATGTTAGCTCAGAGCTAATCTTCCTCAAAAAAAGAGATGCACCTTTCAGTAGCATATAATGTAACCTAGTGACTCAATTAAATCATCTGGTTTTATGTAAATATTCCCTAAATTCCTTATACATCTCCTTTGTACCTCCAAGTTGGGGGAAAAAAAAAAGTCCCTCTTCTATGTCCATTAAATAACATGGCCCATCTAACTATATGAGCCAGTGGTAAAGAATCATAATGTGGCCACAGGAGAAAAATTTTTAAAGACTCCAAAGGTAGAAAGAGCTGCAGTAAATTACCTTTTTATAGACTATGTAAAAGGTAATATATGGCCACATCTGCAGGCCCATGATTTTCCTAATAGTCAGAGCCAAAGTTTGCATCTTTCCTTCTGATTCTCTGGCCTGTATCTAATTCTCAAAGCTGTGGTTTAACTTTTCCAATAACTCTGACAAACACAACCAGTGGCATTAGGTCCACGCTAAAGCCAGTATCTTATCTCCAAAATTGCCCTCTATACTTTTCTCAATGCTATCAGAGGCACAGACAAATGGCTGTGTCACAAGACCCACGCCACAACCAGCTTCGTTATCATGAGCCTTATCAGTGGTGGGAAGTCCTGTGCCCCATTACCAGCCTCTTTCCAAAACAAAGGCCAGAGTAGCAAGGCCCATGCAAACTGCCATCTCTGCTGAAGCATCCTCTAGTCACTGCTGTCACTCACCAAACCTTTCCAAGGCATCAGCCATGGCCTGGTTTTTCACCATGTCAATGAGCCCCCGTCCCAGGCAAAAATGTGGGAAGATCAAGAACACAGACTTCAGGATATCATTGATGTTATTCAGCTTCTGAAAACATAAGACAGAGAGAGAGAGAGGGAGAAACTGAATGTCATTCATGGCGTAGGCTAAAAATTTATCAAAGTCTGAAATATGGAAGGGAAGAAAAGAATTTGATTCCCTGGGGTCAAACTGAACCTTTACATTCAGATACTAATAAATAGCAGCAGCCATAGCTGATGATATATAACACCATAAAATTTTGCTCTTTAGAATATCCTGTATAATGCTATGAATATGGAGAAATATGAGCAAAGTTTAGAAACATGGTTATGTTTAATCAAAAGCAAATCCATAACAAAATATTTGCTTAGCATTTTAAACAAATTGCTCATGTCTGGGTCAATATTTCAGTTTCAGGATTTTGCTGGAATTTTAAAAATTCTTCTCAAATACATCAAGCAAGCAGTGGCCAAATATCCAACAATT
Organism: Ceratotherium simum simum; assembly: GCF_057802395.1. Lineage (NCBI taxonomy): Eukaryota > Metazoa > Chordata > Mammalia > Perissodactyla > Rhinocerotidae > Ceratotherium > Ceratotherium simum. The sequence continues at coordinate 29,695,115 of NC_141928.1, read as the reverse complement.
GAGTACATTGCTATGTGCTGGATGCACTGTACTAGGGCACAGGAGGCAAAGGTTAATAAGAAACAGTCTCGACTCTTGAGGAAATTACTACATAATTGGATATGTGTTGTACTGGAGGCATGAACTGCAGGCTCTGGGAGCACAGGGAAGAGAGAGCACCTCCTACGAGGCAGGTAAGGAAAGCTTCACATTTGAGTTTAGTCTTGAAGGATAAGTGAGATACTAACAGACTCCGATAGAGGAAGGGCATTTAAAGCCAGGCCTACAGGAGTGTGGTGGGTTTAAGGGACAACTCAGCTGAAGCAGCACCTCACAGTGCATTGGGAAAGGGTGTGGTGGGAACTGGCCAGAAAGAGTTGTACCCCTCTGAAAAGCCTTGCGTGCTAAGTTAAGGTGTTTGGACAAAGGTAATGACAGGAGGACTGGACAGGGAACCTTGCTGAAGAGATCTATAGTTAGAATAACTGACAAGATTCTTCCCACCAGCTGAATAAGCAAAAGCAAAGCATATAAGATGAGATGACCCTAATATTGTCAGCTGGAGTGACTGGATGGATGGTAACGCCATCCAGAGTGACAGGAATGGCAAGAGAAATATTAGGTTCTGAGAGGACAGGTGATTAGGGCATATTGAGTCTGGGGTGTCTGTAAATTATCTAAACGGAGCCATCCACTAAGCAAGTGAGACTGTGGGACTAGAGTTCACAGAAACAATCAGGGCTAAAGGCACAGAGCTGAGAGATTACAGCAAACAACACTGAGAGGTGGTGGTAAAGCCTTGGGAATGAATAGCATCACCCAGAGATAGTATCTAAAACAGAAAGCAGAGATAGCAGAGGACCGAATACTGAAAACAGCAACATTTAAACAGAAAGGAGTGGGCAGGCCCCGTGGCTTAGCGGTTAAGTGCGTGCGCTCTGCTGCTGGCGGCCTGGGTTCGGATCCCGGGTGCACACCGACGCACCGCTTCTCCGGCCCTGCTGAGGCCCCGTCCCACGTACAGCGACTGGAAGGATGTGTAGCTATGACATACAGCTGTCTGGTGGGGCTTTGGGGGTAAAAAATAAATAAATAGAATCTTAAAAAAAAATAAAAAAAATAAACAGAAAGGAGTATAAAAAAACATGTCAAAGGAAACTGAAAGGTTTGATCAGAGAAATATAAGGAAAAGGAGGAGAGAGAGATAATGTGCAAACCCAGGGAAGAGAGAATCTGAAAAAGGACAGAGTGAGTGGTTGTGGTGTTAACACCACAGACAAGTAGAAGAAAATCATGATTAAACATTGTCCTCTGGCCCCCAGAGATGCTCATCCCAGCAGGAGGTATTCTCTCTGCAGAAACTCACATTGTTGGTGAAGAGCTCCAGCACAAAAGTGGCCACACTGCCATTGATCCCAATGAAGAGGTTCACGCTGGTGAGGACCACATAGGCTGTGCTGGGGATCTTGAACACGAAGGAGGCTGGGTACATGAGAGGTGTGATGGACCACCTGGTAAGGCACAAAGACAAATGTCCACTGGGTGCCCCCTGCCTTCCCTCTGACATTGGGCACCATATGCCTTACTCACTGACACCCCCCACCCCGAGGGGCCTTACCCATACAGCAGAAGCAAAAGGGCTAGCACAGGGAGGTTGGTGGAGGACACGTAGGACTTCTGCTGGAAGCAGATGAAGATGATAATGACCAGCGTGGCAGGGACCACATAGTTGCACTGAAAGTGAAACAAGGGAATAAAATTCACCCCTCCGTCAAAGACACAACACAGCCCAAGCCCTCACCACCATCGGACAAGCAAGGGCAGAAAAACATATTGGAGAATAACTTTCAATTAATGAAGCCACATAAACTGTTAATCAAAATACTGGACAATACATTTTGACAAGCATTTTACCCTTGGCTGATTTTATAAACTACATGCCCTTTCTGTCTTTCCAACAGCTAAGCCAAGGTGTCACGCTCAGTAAACTTACTGAACGATGGATTCCCAGTCAGTAATTTCAACTTCACAGGCAACAAATAAGCTTCCATTATTCTTCCCGAAGATGATTGTGTCTGTTTCATCATTAATGCTATATTATAGTCTGCCCAAGTTCAATCTCACATATAATCTATTTATGAGGCGAGCGCTTACAACATGAATGTCAGATTGTTTCATCACGTTGAAAATAATTTTAAAGTCTATCTAGATAGTGTATCAAGCATTAAAATGCAGAAATAAAGACTTGACCACAGGATAATTATGAGAATTCATAGCTGGCAGAGCAAAGCATGGGCAGGGAGGGGATGGTGGGTTTGTTGGCTGTTAGAAGAATTTGCAGATTCAGTCCACAGGGCTCTGCCTCAGACATGCTTACAGCAAACATCAGAGGCTCTAAAGCAGGGAGGGACAGATACTACACAGGAAGATAAGTGATGTCCCTGAGTTCTGGGACTTGAACTTTCATCTCTGAATCTCCTATACCCGGCACAGTCAAACACATAGTGAGCACTCAGTGTGTGTTTACTGAACGAAGTAATTACTGGATCAAGATAAAAACAAAAACAAATGGAGACTAAACAAGATGCAGTTTAACGGGGATAAATATAAAGTTTGGGTTCAAAAAAGTCCATTGCATTAGTATAGAATGAAAGAGACCCTATTCAACAATCATTCCTGTGAAATGGAGATTTCAGTTCACTACCAAGTCGCCAACAAGACAGTGCTACTCCCAAAACACAATACCCTTGGGCTGAGTAACAGAAGCATGGGATAAAGGTCAACTCTCTCCAGACTCCTAACCGTTCAGACCACAGCCTGAACACAAGGTTAATTCTGGGCTTTGCTTTTCAAAAGGGACATTAACAATATGCAGCATGGCCATAGAGAGGTGATCAGATCAGAAGAGTCACAAGTCTGAAAGGCTTCCTCTAATCAGCACAGACATCATCACCATCATCATCACTCACATTTGTACAGTGCTTTAGAGATTACAGTGTGTTCTCATATATCATCTTATCTGGGAAAGATTTAGGTTAAATGAAAGTTGTCGTCAAATATCTGAGGGGCCTATCCAGTGGGAGAAGAATTAAATTTGCTCACACATGTGTGGCTTACAATTAATGGAATTCACAGGGAGATATATTTCAACTCTACTTTACAAAAATTAGAACTTCAGAATTCTTTGAAGTCCTCCATATTGGTCCAAACAGAAGCAATATACGATAGCTGGCATAAAAAACATATTTGCAGTGGACGGATAAGCTTCTGGTAAAATGTAGAGAGTTTTCAAATGACAGACGGATTTCGTAGTAAGTCAAAAGAATGCTCTGACTCTGGAGGTTAAAACCTATCAGACAAGTTAAGAGGCACTGGAGTTTTGACTAAGAGTCTTCCACCTCAGTGTTTCTTTGAAAAGTTTTCACTTAGGAAATTAGGTGGTGGTGGTGTTAATTGCAGTCAGTGTGGACAGATTTTCTCTCTGGTGTAAGATCAGCTCTGTATTTAACACCGTGTTTGGTGACATGGAAGTGTACAACTGCCTCTGCCTTTTCCTTTTTCATTCATTTTTAGACCAGCTAGAACACTTCCTGGTGCTAGCCAGGGGCTCTTTCATCCAATCCACAGCCCTGATGGAGATTTATAAGCAGCAGCAGACCGGTGTTCTTACCATGTCCCAGACAAAATTGGAAAGCCAGTAGATGACGGGCTTCACTCCGCTGATGAACTGCAGGTGCTTCGCTTTGCTGACCCGCTCCTGGATCAGGAACACGACAAAGCTGGCTGGGACGAAGGACATTGCAAAGATGACACAGATGGACACGAGGACATCCACTGATGTGGTCATCCTGAAAAAGAAAGGCAGTGAGGATATGAGGGGCCATTGATGTCGCTGAGGACTCAATCAGGAGGCCACACACACACACACACACACACAGATATCCGAAGCATAGCCCAGGGAAAAAAATCTGTTCACCAAATAGATTTTATTCAGGGTTAAAGATGATTATTTTCAAGTCAGGAAAAAAAAACCTGACAATTTAAATGCAAAACTGATTCCACTGAGGTCAAAAGCGCCATAAAGAAACTATTAGAGGAAGTCGAAGAGTGGCCTAATGGCATTCACTTTGTTCCACTGTTCTTGACTTTCTAAAAGCAATAAGTTGTAAATTTTCACACATAAAAGACTAGTGTAGCTTGAAAACTAAATAAAGCAGAAATATTAATGTGAAACTCTTCAAACAATTTCTGGCTGTAAATAAATTTGAAAATAACAGCGTGTGGCATATCAATCTAACACACAAAAATTCTATCAGATTCTTATTATAAGAAGAATGGTGTTATAAGTCCATTAAACAGGTTTACTATAAAAAAATTTATATATATAAATTTTATCTGAGCTTAGTATAAAGATCCCAGTGACATATATTGATATTCTATACGAGTTAAGCAGAAATAACAACTGTGCCATGCTCCATATATAGGAAAAGGTCTACCGTGTGTTGAATATCAACTATATGCCCAGTGCTGGACTTAGCAATTTACATGAATTGCCTCATTTAACACCATACATCCAGAAAGTTTAGAAACCAGATTCAAACCTAGATCCCTATGATTCCAAAGGCTATACACTAAATTAGATCATACTGTGAACTTCTTACCCACCCACCCACCCACATATCACACCACCCACCACACACACACAGACACACTCTCCAGGAATTAAAAACACAAGCTGATTAAGGCATGTTTCACCAAGTTTAAAAACAGTGGTTTCAAAACCAATGAAACTGACTTTTTATTAAACATCGTGTGAATGGTGAGTTAAAATATTTTAGGATTTTATTAACAATGTAACTGACTTTATATGAATTCACTAAATGTAATGGTTTTTACATATCAGAGTCATTTATCTTCTGCAGTTTAATCCCTGTCAGCCAATTCATAAACTGATCATTTTCTGTCTAGAGCCTGGACCAGCCCAGACATCCCATAACGTAACTGTTTCCCTAAGTGTTTGTAGACAACCAGCTCATACTTCCTTCCCTGCTCCAAGATTCCCCCAAACACCCTCTCCTCTCCCACCTGATCCGTCCAGACATAGCTCCACTTACAGGGCCACCTCTGAGAGCTGCTGCTTGGTGAGGTTCAGGGGGTGATTGAAAGCAGTGATCCCATACTGCCTGGGGTTCTCTCCCTTCTGCAGGTTGGCCCGCAGAATGGCATTGTTGATGACGTTCAAGAAAGAGCTTATGGCATGCCAGCCCTTGTTATTGAACCACACCTGAAATAAAACATAGCAGGTACAAGGTGATGCTCCCAAACCCTGCTCCCAGAGGTAGATGCACACAAAAAAACATGCATGTAAACTTCAGAAATTCCAGTCACATACCAGGACAAAACGTTATGGTTAGAGAACATGGCGAAGTAACAACAGCAGCCAGCGTATACTGAGCACTGACTGTATGGCCAGGCACTGTGCTGTCTACCTTATATCCGTAACTCCTTTAATCCTCACCACAGCTTTGAGATACCATGATCACTGCCTCTATTTTGTAGATTAGGAAACTGAGGCTTAGATAGGCTAAGTGACTTGGTCAAGGTCACAATGGTTCACCTGGTGGGTCTGGTGGCAAAGCAAATTCTCTTAACCATTATATTGTACAGCCTCGCCAGTAAAATTACCAGTCTGCTCTTCTCTGTCATGAATACCCCTATCAACATTATCATGAGCTGGAAGTACTTCAGGGAACATAAAGATTATCATTCATAAAGAAGCTACTGAAACAGGGGGCTTTACCTTGACATTATTTTTCGTGTCCAGTCCTGTCATGAACCTTCCCAAGCTGCTGAGAAATCGATCCGCAGAACCATCCTGTGAACAAAAGAAATGCGCCTCAGTTGGGATGGTTCACAAGGGAACGGCAACAGGAAGTCTGCAGTCTGGACAACCAGATAACCTTGTGGAGGGCAACACCACTACTGCCTCCTTCACTGAAGTGAAATTTGAAGCCACTGAATAACTGGCTCCTGAGAAACAAGTGACCAGAAATCTAAAGCACTGATGTTGCCACGAGCCACAAGTCTTGAAGGAATCATGGGAAAACCCTGTGACTCAAAGTCCTAAGACACAGATGTCTGGCTGTAACTGGGTGGTGAGGATTTTTCAAAATGTTCCCCTAGCGTCATCCTAAGACCCAAAACTATACTCAATGTGTATATGTGTCAGACTCGTGGGGTCTGTGCCTCAAAAGCAGAGACACAGATTCTAGGACTTTCACTGCCACCCGTGATTGAGTCCATATCATCCGACCCTCTCAATTCTCACTTAAAAATGGGAAACTTGAGATACAGAGAAATGAAGTGAGTGCTTCTCAGGTCCTAAAGCAAGCTGCCAGCTTAAGGAAAATGATTCATTTCCTGTTTAACCAGTAATTGTTTTAGAAAAGGATGCTTGATGCCCAGTTTATGTACCCACTGGCTAAATTTATAAACTTAAGTTATTATGAGAGATTTTAAATCTCTGAATTGGTTTTTGATCTACACTTCCAGATATTAAATATACACTGAGTTGCTCAGTCTTGGCTGGCACAAGATCACTAAGTGCCAGTGATGGCTTTGTATTCAAAAGTCTTAACAATAAGCTGCTAGGTGATCTGATTTACCTGCCAACTACTCCCATGTACCAGCAACTCTGGGCCCATTTTCTGACAGGTCTTGGGATGGATACTGTACCTTGGCCAGCTTCAAGTGTCTCTTCATTTGCTTAATGGCATCATTAATGTCTTGACTTGGAGGAAGTGACTGAGAATTACTGGCACCCAGGGAAAACCCGCCATACCTAAAACAACAGCCTAACATTAAAACGCAGACAGTGTGGTGCACGATATCCCTCAACAGCAGACACCACTTGAGTGTGGACATGCTTCACATAGATGAATTGCTTATTCAAAGTAGGACCAAAGTTAGACTCAGAACAGGTTACAATTTGGCCTTCTCTAATGGATTCTGGCAATCTCTTAACTTTTATGCTTCCTGCCTAAGTGGGAAGGACCTGGGCCTCATTATAGACAGAGTGAGACATCTGAGACATTGAGGAAAGAATGGTCATTCATCTCGCAGCTGCTCCTTCAGCCCTGGGGGCTCAGGCATGAACTTGGGTCTCAAGGCAGACGGGGAGTCAGGACGAGTAGTGAGGGACACTGACCAGAGAGGCTAAGGAGGGCTTATAGAGAGGCCTTGGCTCTTTCCTAGCATGAGGGCCACTATAGGGGTCCCAGTCTACTCTGCTCAGAGTTCTGTAGGTCTTAGCCTTTAGGGAAAAGGCAAAGAGCAAAGGTAGGAAGCAGTGACAGAGAGCTAAGTTTTGAGGTGGCGATATAAGGTTATCTCATTTTCCAAGAGACGGTTTTGATGCCTTTTATTTCATCCAAGACCTTCTTAGTCTGATTCCAACGGCCTGAAAAATTGTCCTTGAGTCCCTAGGACCCCCGGGATCTGATTTTGGGGCAAAGTGTAACTAGCATAGGTATTCTCCTCACAACACTGTGCTTCCTATTAAATCCCTAGAGACCCACAAGAAACTTCTGAATCTCCTCAAGGAAATCAGCATGCCAAGTTTTCAAAGGCCTCCGAAGTGGCAGTTGGGAACCAAGCAGAAATACTACGGGCAAAACAATCCCCATAACAACAACCTCCCAGGATCCATGACCCCTGCATCAAAAGCATCCTCCTCAACGCAGCAGTCGAGGAAACTAAAGAAAGCACAGAAGGCGGTCAACTTACCTAAACTCATTCACCCAGATCTTGTTCTTTAAGCTGCAGAAGCCAAAGACAAAGAAACCAAAAATCAGTTCAAAGAAACACTGATCCTACCTGAGGATACAACAAAGGGACAGAAATAATCCTGTGATCAGGGCGGTGATGTAGGGTTGTGCCCACAGAAAGAAGCCCTAATCAGCATGTCCTTTCTTCTCCCCATCTTAAAACCTTATTATTTATATGAAAATCATGCCTTGGATTAAACCGATTCAAAAACCACCTTATAGACAAAGAAGGGACAGAACTAGAAGCTTTTTAAATTCAAAGTAATACTTCAATTACGGATGACATATGGAGAGATTATGCCTCTTGCTCGGAAACTCACAGTAACTGGCATTCAAGCATGCCCTGTCATGTAATGTCACTGAGAACTCCTAACCCAGAGGCCCAACTAACCAAGCTGATGGGAAGGAAGCCAGAACAGACATTTCCTAAACATCAGCTACGGACTCAGCACTGTGCTGCGATGCCCCAGGAAGCTACACCGCTCTTCCGAGGCTCCACAGCCACGGCAGGCTACCGAGTGGCCCAGGTAGCCACATATTATCCCTATACGCCACATATTATCATGCATTCCATCCGGGAGAGGCACTGTACATATGTCATTTCATTTAATCCTCACAAAAAACTAATAAGAGCAACATTATCATCACATTTTATACAAACTAAGGCTTTAAAACAATAACTGGCTGCCCCTGGTCAAACAGCCTTTACTTAGGGGCAGAATTCAAATTTGAATTCAGATTTATTTTCATTCTGGAACCAGGCAGCTGACAACCAAATATTCATAATACTTTGCATCATCTTTTCTAGTTTGAAAGAATATCCTAAACTTCCAAAAGACAACATCAGGCCAAAATTTGATGTTTCCCCCACTACTCAGTCCACTATTTTTAGGCCTCTAATTCTTTGATGAGTAATGACAAAGCAAGGGCCAAGTTTAGTAAATAATGACCTTTTGGCTATGATCTGCACATAGGTCTTCACCAGATAATCCGAAATGTTTCTTCCCGTCAGGTTCTGAAGGATGTCCGCAGTGTTCTGTTTTCTCTGTTATCAGGAAAACCAAGCACATGTGTCTTTATGGACCAGAATTGGGGCAGGAAACAAAACAAGGACAACAGTGACACATGTCCCTCAAACATGGACCACAGTGTGACCAGACGCTGCCCACAGGACCCAGGCACTGCCACCAACCAACCACCAAGACCTGGTCCCTTCTGCCCTTGGCACTGGCCATTCACTTATCCCAAGCCAAAGTCTTCCCCAGGAAATTATTCTGAACCGCTAAACAACAGACAGTAAAATATGATGCTTTATAGTCACAAAAGTTTTTAGGGAGCAGCATCATTGACTATGCCTAGTGAATTCTTTTTTCATTGGAATCATACTAATGAACAGATTAGCTGTTATTTTAAAGAGAGACAACCAGGACTTCTTCAAGTTCTCACACCCATTTAAAGTTGCTTGTCTTCACCCGGCAACCTGGATGCTGATAAGCAGCAGAGAGATATCACAAGCAGGCCTCTTCCTGAAATTGGTCTCAGAAAAATGGCTTAGAACCACTTCTCACACTCAGAGTCTCAGAGAATGTCAGAGTTCATGAGACCCGCCAAAGTTTTATGGGCCAGCCTCCCTAATTCAGAGGTGAGGAAACAGGCCCAGGGACTCAGAGTGGCCCATACAAGGTCACCAGCTCATCTGTGGCAGAGCCAGGGAGGAAGCTGGACCTGTCACAGTATGTAGTGTGACACCAACACTATGGGAGCAGCCACGGCATGTCAACCACAGCCCATTGATCCAGAGCATTGTGTTCTGGCTTTAATGCAAACAAATAAGTACTAAGCTCCCTCAAATATGGGAACCATGTGGTCTAAGCCCCCTCCCCTCAAAATTCACACACTCTTCCCTATGACAAGAATTAAGATCAAGACTAAAAGAGACCCTCCTGAGCGATACATCATCCACTCCTTCTTCCCAAGCAGAAGCTCCCGGGCCCACCCTGCACCCCCACCTGCTCATTCACACCCAGAGAGTGACTCACTTGTGGAGGAGGTGGCCCCCCAGCCCCCAGGGGACACACAGGCAGCATCTTCTTGATTTTGTCGCTGCTACACTGGCAGGTGGGTGAGGGGTTCTCCATCGTCCAGTTCCCATTTTGGAAGAGGGCCCTGATGGTCTGGGGAACCGGGGCTGTGGTCCACTCCTCCTCCCCCATGGAGCAAGGCACGTTTCTGCAAAAGGGGGACATCAAGGGTAGGATCGTCTGAGAGGGCCTGGCCTCTCCTGTTGCCTCAGGAGCGCAGGATCAATCAATAACAACCACAAACATGCATCCATCCCCTCTCCATTTGGAAAGGATGAGCACAATCTCATTTGATTATTCTACCCCCTCAGACACTTGTAAGCTGCAAACCTATTTTACAGATAAGGATAATGGAAAGCAAAGAGGCCCCAAATGCTCATATACTGAACTGCAGTCAACCCAATCCACCAGCACACAGTCACAGCCCATGTGTTCACTCTACAAATATTCCCTGAGTGTCTACTACGTGCCAGACACTGTGCTGCATATTTGAGAGTCTGGGATGAACAAGACAAAGTCCCTGCCTTCAGGGAGTTTGTGTTCCCATAGAGGACTCTGACAATAAACAAATAAATATGTAATATCACTTAGCCAAAAATAAGAGGACACTGAGTGGGGAGAAGAAGGACTACTTCCTGAGAGGGTAATACTTCTTCTAAGGCATAAACGAGCAGAAAGAACAAGCCAGGAAAAGATTTGGGGAGGAAGAACACTACGAGCAAAGGCAATAGAAAGTGTAGGTACAAAGTCCCTCAGAAGAAATGCGCTGTGTTTGAGGAAGCACAGGGAGGCAGTGTGGCTGGAATATGATGAGCCATGAGGAAGAGCGAGGGGACATGAGGAGCAGGCAGGAGCCAGATGACATAGGCCTGGGAAGGAGCCTGGATTTTACACTCTATTTGCTGAAAATCTGGTGGAGAATGGCAAGATTCACTTTATGTTTTAACACAAGTAAAAAATTGGAGGGTGTGAGTGGGGGTGAGAGTGCTTGGCACATGAAGAGTTAGGTTGTTTACAAGCACCCCAGGTGACAAAAGACAAGGTCTTTATGCCTGAGTTGGCCCTGAATTACTGTGAGACCATCAGCAAGTCACTCGCCCTCTTGGCGCTTATTTCCTCCACTAGTAAAACAAAAGTATAAACATGACTTCAACAAGTCACGTTTCAACAAGTCACTTCTAGTGTCCCTTCCAGTTCCAAAATGCTACAATTTAAAGCAAAGCCACAGTCGTTATATTATTCTTGTATCAAATGGAACAGTTTTGGGGGCTACTCTCTAGTTCTCTCTTTAAAGCACCCCAACAAAAGGAAAAAATCAAACTAAGACATGGTGCCCTCCAGAAACTCACACTCTAAAACCTGTGAAAAATGACTGTCTGAGACAAAGTTCAATGCCACAGGGAAATGTCCCAGCCAAACTTCCCTCAGTTCTACTACTTTTTGAAAAGCCTAAGAGTTGCCAGAGTGGGGCCCGTACATCAGACTGCCCTCAACACACGTTCAGGGCCGGCCCCGTGGCTTGGTGGTTAAGTGAGCACGCTCCACTGCTGGCGACCCGAGTTCGGATCCCGGGCTCCCACCGGCGCGCTGCTTCTCCGGCCATGCTGAGGCCGCGTCCCACATACAGCAACTAGAAGGATGTGCAGCTATGACACACAGCTATCTACTGGGGCTTTGGGGGGAAAAATAAATAAATAAAATCTTTAAAAAAAAAAAAAAAAACACACGTTCAGCGGTGCTCTGCCTCAAGGCTGAGAGCCTCTGATGTCACGGGTGGCACCTCTTTTGTCTCTGTAGGCTAGCTCTCAATCCAGACCCGGCTCCCACAGATCCTTCCTAGGCTGGCATCAATCTATGAGTCCATATTGTTCAGCAGGCGTGTAATGAAGCCACCTAACTCTATTATCATCTCATCTCATTCTTCTATCTCGCCTTCAAGTGGAATGTCACCAGAAGTCTTGTGAAATCCAGATAGGATGTCCCTGTGTCCTTCTCCACCTTGGTCATCTTGTTCTCTAGGAACTAATATTGACTGCTAGGACTTACCACCTATTAAGTATTAAGCACTAACAAATGTTTAGTAAGTATCCAATTAACAAGAGCTAACAAGTACATAGTATCTATCCATTTAGAAATCTGCTCTAGAACCTTGCACACACAAGTATCACAATCACTGGTCTGTCACTGGCAGGGTCAGTATATTCTCTTTAAACCTAGAATTCAAGTTAGCCCTTCTGCAATCTTCCTACACCCTTCCACACTCTCCATAAGTCCTCAAAGTGGTTAACAATCTCAACTGCAAATTCTACCTGAGCCTAGGAACTTGAACCCACCTCTGCCATGGTTCAGCTCTCTCCTCCTCTCTCTTCACTGTCTTTACTCACAAAGATCTCTGGACATACCTGTCCCCCATACACACTTAGAGTCACATAGGTATTTTGCTGAATTTAGTTATACACTGACTACTTTTTAAAAAAAGGATTTAAGGAAAGAATGATAAAAATATGCAACTCTAAAAGAAGAAAATGTCCATTTTCATAAAAATTAATACATCATCTTTTCAGGTTGTTAAAGTGAAGAAGCTGATAAGCAAAATTGCAAATAATATAATAATGGTAGCCCATCTCTGCATTCAGGTACAGGAGTTGGGGGGAATGAGAAAAGGGAAAAAGCATTTATCAGTAAGTATAAAGTGAAATTAAATTAAATATTAATTTCTAAAGCAGTAGACAAAGGACTGTAGTGATTTGCTTTGCAGGATGTTAGAAGACTCTCCTAGTCTACTATGTGTGTTCCTAGATGTTCTGATTAGCTTTTTTAAAATAAAAAATGATTCCAAGAGCAAATGATGGTGGTCATTGTGTGGCATGCAGTTGATAAATGCAGTCAGTGTATCAGAGATCACACCAGATGACGAGCACGAGAAGCCAGCCATGGAGGGTCTAAAGCGGCACTCACGGAATTGGGTTTCCTTCCATACAGCGGGTCCCGAAGCCAGGGTCTCTGGTGAGGGCATTCAAGAGTTCCTGGGTGCTCACGTCCTCAGGAGCGTCATTACTGTGGGTACATGAGAGACAGCCAGCTCAGCAATTCATTAAAACTAGGAAGGGGGAGGTGGAAAGTTTTTCTAAATTACACCACGTTTTTTATTAAGTATTTTCTGTGTGCCAAGCTCTTAAGATAGACACGAATAAAACACAGAACCCACCCACAAGGAGCTCAGACTCTGGCCATATATTTGTTATCAAGGTAACATACAGCACTGCAAAGTGGAGCTTGCGTAAATAAGTTACATGTATGAAGGTGTGCGTGTGTGTGTGCACATGTATGCACACACATACATATACACATTTACATATGTATTTTAATGTGAAGTAAAGAAACTCATTAAGAATCAGTATTTCAAAAATACTTTCACAATTATCCATTAGGCACAGACAGCCAGGATTTTCTAGGAAAAGGGAGGCAGATGTTCTTGGATGAATGTTTGCGTGGACAACTAGAAAACACAAACAACACTGGGCACAGATTACAAACACATGACCAGCCCATGTTCCACAGCCCTGGGCAACACAGAGTCAGCAACTGGGAAAGGAAAGAAGACAGTAAAACTGAACTAAATAGGAAGGAAACATGGAGTTAGAGAAAAGAGGCCAATTCACATGTTTATATTTTTTTCTGTTTTTTTTTTTAAGCTTCCCTTTTTACTTCACTGATATACTTCCCCCATCTAAAAGTCTATAAACACTACAGGACTGAAGAAAACTCCTGTGTAAAGAGATGGAGAAATTCGTTTGTCCTTTTGTTTGTGCACTGGATTGTGACAGCGCAGCTAGTATTTTTATCTAAGGAACAAACACTAGCCAATATCTACAACCTAAAAGAACATAATAAATACATGAATTGTCCTGTGCAGAAAACAAGAACCTGAAGGTGCAATTCTCTGACAGTGTATGGAAGCCCTGTGATTAAACTACAAAAATTAAATATAGCTATAAATATCCAACGCCAGCCCTGGTGGTCTAGTGGTTAAGATTCGGCGCTCTGACAGCCACAGCCTAGGTTCATTTCCCGGTCAGGGGATCACACCACTTGTCTGTGGGTTGTCCTACTGTGGCGGCTGCACGTTGCTGTGATGCTGAAAGCTATGCCACGGGTATTTCAAATACCAGCAGGGTCACCCATGGTGGACAGATTTCAGCGGAGCTTCCAGACTAGACAGACTAGGAAGAAAGACCTGGCCACCCACTTCTGAAAAAATTGGCCATGAAAACCCTATGAACAGCAGTGGAGCATTGTCTGATATAGTGCCAGAAGGTGAGAAGATGGCACAAAAAGACCAGGTAGGGCTCTGCTCTGCTGTACACAGGGTCACTAGGAGTCAGAATCCACTCGGCACTAACAACAAAATAAATGTCCAAATACATCATAGCTCAAAGATTTTTTTTGCAAGGGCAGATTATTTACATAAAACACATATGACTGTTCCTGACAACAGCAGTATAAAGAGGAAAGGAGCTCTGGCGGCCACAGAGGACTATTATCTCAGGTTTGTTCACTGCTCTTCTTTGCATCTAATATTAGTTTGCGTAGGGGCTTTAGCCACAGCTGATAAAATCCATTCCACTGTGTAATTCTTGGGTCTACCTCCCCTCGGCCCTCAGCATAGTAAACACTCTTGGTCTGCCAGAGCTCTCCTCTCTCCTTGGGCGCAGAAGGCAAACACATACCTGACAAATGTGTACTGTTCGTTGTACATCCAGGGCTGAAGTTCCAGGCTGGGGTACTTGCCAAAGGGTGGCACAATCAGACTGAACACCAAGGCAATGCAGACAAACACAGCTGGCAGGACAATCTATAACCAGCGGGTAGAGGGGGAAGGGAAATCGCAGGAGAAGGGCAGGTGTTAGAAAGAAGGCCAAACGACAAGCCCCTTTGAGTGCGTCCAGCCAGCCTCCCAGACCAGCCAGCACGCAACTGAGGAGCACAGGGCCCATAGCCAAGCTCCACCAAGGCATTCTTGGTGGCTTGGAAGCAGTGGAGCCTGAAAACTAAACCTCTTCCCTTCAAGGGATTTCTGGAAGCTAGCAGCACCAGGCCAGAGGCTATGGCCACCTGGTAGAGGCGCTAAGCTGAGAACTTCACAGAGTAAACAGTGCTCACACATCAGGGTGACTCAGAACATTGGGTCCTGCCCTCTTCCCTCTGAAAACCTGAGAAAGATACACTGGGCCATGAGCCCAGCTCAGCTCAGAGGAAGGCTGAGACAAGCCCTGGACCAGAGGCCAGAAGACCTGAAGTCTGGTTCTGCCTCTACTACAAGTGTATCCACGTGAAGTCACCTCCAACTGTGGCCTCAGTGTTCTCATTTGTAATCTGTGGACAGAGACTAGATGACCCATTCAGATCCCACACTCTGATAAAACCACTCTACAGCACTGTCTCTAATGAAAGGGAACAGCAGCCATTGTCTCCCTTGATGGCCTCAAAAAGCATAATTATCTAAATCCTTCTTGTACCTCCTCAAACTTTATACCTGTACCTTCTCTGAGATCAATGACTTGTACATACTTTACAGGTAAACTCTAAGCTCCTTCCATTTATTCCTAATAAATTTATCCTCAGAAAAAAAGATTTAAATGATGCCCCTGGTTCTAATATCCTAGAGTTTCAATGCAGAAAATTATCACTGAGTGAGTAATTACATGGGAATGTACTATAATGAGAATTCTCTCATTTAATTATCACTACAACCCTAAGCAGTAGTATCATTATCACCAATCGACAAACAAGGTAACAGAGGCTCACAGAGACTAAGTAACTTGCCCAGAGTCACAAAGCCGATAAATAGCAGAACCAGAATTCAAATCCAGGTCTGGATGCTCCAAACTCACCTCTGCATTACCCACACAGTCTGCAGGAAAGAATCTCTGCAGACTCTTCCTCTGTACTTCTTGATTTCACAGAATGGAATAATTTTATCCCTCCTAACCAAGCGAGTTAGCATGCAAACACTGACACGCAGGCAACAGTGTAATGAGTCGTCTCTGTTTACTGATTTTTTCTGACCTCTGGTTATCTTTTCTATCAGTTTGCAGTTAAACATCAACTTAGAGAAAAATCGTGTTTCCAATAAGTTCATATGTCAAGTACATCTGGACTTGACATATCATCTCTCAGGTTATGAAAACTGAATTTGCCCAGTCAGGTTTTCTAAACTTTGTCCTTGTTATTCTCTCCTCTACAACAAAACTAACAACAACAAAATAACAATAATTACTAATGTGAGGCCCATTCTAAGCACTCACTCATTTTAATCCTCATAACAACTCTATGTCACAGGTACTATTATTATCCCCATTTTACAGATGAGGAGACTGAGGCACAGAGAATTAACTTGCCAGCAGATACACAAGTGGCAAGAAGCAGAACTGGGATTGAAAGACAGATAATCTGGCTCCAGCATCCATCTCATAACCATGATGCTATACTGCCTCCATTGGTCAGGGAGACCACCCATGAAGCCCAGGCTCTTGGCCAGGAACAGCACTTCTCACCTGAGCAAAGAATCCCTTCCGACTCCGTCTGGCAATCAGCAGCCTCTTCCACAAAAGGGCCACAAACTGCTGCTGTGTGAGTTTCCAGCCCTTCACCTGGGAGGAGCCTTTGCCGTCCATTCCACTGAGCAGGTCTGTCTCTCTGGATTCTGCAAGAAGTCAACGCTGAGGGTCACCTATTACCTTAGGCACTTTTGACGTCACCATGCTCCTGCTTCTGGCATTTTCAGCAACTATCTTTGAGGCTTGCATTTGAAGGTAAAACTATCTCAGAAGTCGAGGGCTTTCATGAGAAATCCATGTCCAAGGAAAAGTTATGACTCAAAATGTGCAACAACAGTAGTCTCTACCTTTTAGTTCTCGTCTGATGAGTGCAGAAAATGAAAGTGCCTTGAGACAAGTGAAGAGAAGTGTTCACACCTAACTGGGTGTTACATCCAGTCATTCAGATGCCTCAAGTCATCCCAATTTCTTATAGAATATTCTACAAAACAGGCCACGATTGTAGGCTGACATACTTGAGGACACACAACGGCAATTTGTCTCCCATCTATTGTATTTTTGGTAAAAGGTGAAGACTTTCAAATGATCTAAGTACTGACAGCTGAGAGCGTACCAAGTCGGGGAGAACATGAGAGCCACACACTCACATGAGCAGAGATCGGGAGAGCCGGAAAGCTTTCTGCTCCCAAAAATTTATAGAAATCCTCATCTTACACAAATGATTCCTAACTGCAGTGTTTGACATCTTACCAATATTGCTTGATTTCTTGCCTCCCCTTCTCCATCCCAGTCAAACACACAGGGACATACTCATCCAAAATATCCAAGTATAAGGGTACAATCAACTCTAAAAGCAAATTCACCTGTTTAACTCTTTCAAAATCATCCATCCATTCAAAGAATATCTATTCAACAACTAAACTGGGACTCTAATGTATGCAAGAAATTGGGACTCTACAGAAAAGATCATAAACGGATTCAGAGGACTGTGGGAGCATCTTTTGATGTGAATCTTGAGAGAAAGATCTTAGCTCAATGAAGGACGTGATGAGACCAGGCTCTTTCAGGTTTGACCGTATGCACACATTGGAAAAGGGAAGTGGCTTTTCTCATTTTCTCTCTTCCCTTTGGACCCTATAGGCATCTATCATCCTGGTTTAAGGCCATCAAAAGATAACACCGGAGAAGAACTTGAGAGAAATTCACTTTCAAGCGATGAAACACAGATCTTGCCCAAACGGACCTGGGTCTATGTCGGAATCATTTGGATCAATAGCATCATCTTCAGTGAAAGGGCGAAGACAGCTCTGCTTGTCCCCAAAGGCACGTCTGTTTCGTCTTGCAGGCAAGGTGCCATCTGAAGGCAAAGGGAAAGAATCCCACATTTTATTTCTAACAAAACAAACTCTCCCCATCTGTAACAAACCTATCACACTAAAAATAATAATGTCATAAAACAATTCAAAGGGAAAGGTACTACAGTGGTGAGCTAAGGCAGCCTGCAGGAGGCACAGGCCAGAGAGGGTGCAGCACCCCCTGGAGGGTTACCTGAGGTCTCGGCATCCACCCCACTCTCTTCAGCCACTTTGAGAAATATCTGAAAAATAAGGGTAAGTGAGAATATTATAAGCACCGTGATATGGGAGCAACCATCACTGCCATGATTATTACATTACTGAATGGCATGTTAGCCCTACAGACAAAAAGTAGAAGCCTCATTTGTTAATAACACTTGTCATAGTCACTGGAGAAAGAAGCCGTTTTTAACTAGAGAACATTTCCTCAGTGGTAAGAGCTATCAATCTAGACAATCATTTTCAAATTAAAGGGATGACATTAGGACACTGAAGCAGAAGAAATTTGTTCTGAACCTACAGGGAATGAGTCAAGCAGCTTCCTCCATGTCTTTGACCGCAAATCTTTGAGTGGGCTAGCACCATGATGAGTTATCCAAGACAGAATGATCAGGAGACAATGGGTTTGCCATGACTAGAAATGTTATGGCAGGGATCAAACATCACAAGAGAATTTGAACTAGACCAACGATTTCTAACCTCTGATCTACAGACCACTGCCGAGGAAGCATGCAAGAACAGATATCAAGGCTTCACCTCCAGAATTCTGTTTCAAAGACCCTGGAGCTGAGCCTTGGAATTTTTATTGTCAGTGATATCCCCAGATGATTCTGCTGCACAGTCAAGCGCGGGGACCACTGAGCCAGACAACTTTTATATCCCTTCCAGGCCTCAAGGTCTGTGATGCTGTGTCTCTAAAGGGAGGCATTGCTGCACAATAAAGAGAACATAGGCTTTGAAGCCCAAAACCCCCAATTCTGAATCCCAGCTTAGCATTCGAGTGTCCACTTTCTCATCTTGCTATGAGAATTAAATGAAGTTACAATGATTTAAAAACGACAACAACAAAACAGAAAACACCAAGCTCAGAACCTGGCACAAGCAGATTTTCCATAAATGTTGGCCATTTCCTATGCATGGTTATGCACAGTCACACCAGGGAGCAATCCTAATACTTCCTTCCTGCTACGTCCTACTACAACCTTAAAGGGTTAACTGGGGCCAACATTACCCAGATGCCAATGACCTAAGGGCTCAAGGAACAGCTCTATGGTAATTCTATTGGCAGCGGAAACGCAGGCTGCCTGTTTGGCCTTGAAATTGTTGGCCCTGTTATCTTCCAAAAGTCAGTCACTTAACTTACTTCTTCCAGGGTAGTCTCTGAGATGCCATAACTTGAGATGCCCAGGTCTGAGAGCCGGTCATCAATCTCATGGAAGAGTTCCACAAAGGCTCCCTCTTTGGCAGCTTCATAGGGCAGCACATAGGTCAGCTCATGCCCAATGTCTTCCACCAGCCGGGCCTCAGCCACATGCTTCCTGATGAGGTTGGAGATAGCAGAGACATCTGTAGGGACCAAAGCACAAAGATGGCTCAGCCAGCTCAGAGGCCCCACATGAAGGGCCAGCCATCTCCCACCTTCTCCCTTTCCTACTCCTCAGAAGCCTGCCGCCCCATACACTATGCCCCATACCTGTCTCAGATAATTTAAGTCATTCCACGTGTTCATCTCTGGCATGAGAGTTCCTGGGGGCAAGGACTATGTCTTATTCACCTTTGTGTCACCAAAGCCAAGCACATTGTAGGTGGTTGGGTGGGTAGATGGGAGGATAGATGAGTGGATGGGTAGGTAGGTGGACGGGTGGGTGACTTTTTGAGGTTGAAAGCCTGGTGTCTATTGCCTAAACACTAAGATTCTCCAATGGAAAACATGAGTAAAGGAACCTTAAATGATTCTTCACCCTTCTCCAACCTTTAAAAGGAGCCTCCTTCTATTTACCTCAACAGAGAATTAATCAAACAGTTCATGGAAGGAGAATTCTCCCTGGAAAAAGCCAGCTGTTAGGCCTGGACAGAGATGGCCAGGATAAAGGCTGCTGTTAGGATAAAGGCTGCTGGTACATATGTGCTACTGGTGACACTGGCCTCCTATACATGCCTCCTGAGGAAAACCCAGCAAGCTGTTCCTCATCTCCTGTGCTCTCACTCTCCTGAGGTCCTGAGCTTAAATCCTTCCCCACTGGCTTGGCCCTCAGCTCCTCATTCCTGGTCTCCAGTGGCCAGCCAGATCCATTCCCTTAAGGGATCCCCCCACCCCTCATCATCTCAGCTCTCTGGGACACTGCCCTGCCAGCTCCCAGACCAAGCCCCAAGCTCTCCAGCAAGCATTAGGCCAATCTGCCACCAAGCTGCACCCTCCCCCATAGCCACCCAGCCCCAGCCCAGCAGCAAACCTTGAGTCAGCGCCACCAGCCTCTGCACCTCTCCTCCTCTGCCTCCACTCTGCCCAGCTGGGGGAAGCTCAGGCACCACCTGAATAAGAAACCCCAGAGTCCTTACCGATGGTCAGCGTGTCACTTTCATGGTCACTGCCCAGGCCAGCATCAGAACTGCTCTGAGAAACACTGTCCTCCTGATGGCAAAGAAGGAGGTGAGAATGGGTCAGGGACCGAGCAAGGTACAGCCACCACCACCTTCGCCAGGGAGGGCTTCCAAGAGGCTCTACTGTGTGGGAACTGGAGCAAAAAGCTTCTCCTGGGATGCATGCAACTGGGCAGCCACGGCTTCCGAGGCCACTGTCTGACACGTGTGCTGTGTGGACGAGAGGCTGGGAAGCAGAGCTGTCAACAGAACTGTGGCCTGCTGATGAATGCTGCACCCAGGCATTCACCAGCCATCTCGGGCATTACCTGGAAAGTTGTCTAGTTCAGTGGTTCTCAAGCTGTAGTGTGTGTTTAATCACCAGGGAACCCTGTTAAAATGCAGATTCTGATTTAGTAAGTCTGAGCTGGGCCCAAGTGTCTGCACTTCTAACAAGCTCCCAAGTGATCCCGATGCTGCTGGTCCTCAGACCACGCTTTGAGTAACCAGGTGCTAGTTAAAAGGTAAATAAGTAGACTGGACTTCAAAGTTGGCATGTAAATGTTTTAGGCAACACTGGTTTCAACAAACAAATAAATCTTAGGCATGTATTGTGGTAGAGAGAAAACGTACCTGGTTATTGGGTTCTGGTCCCACCTCTGTATTTACCTACTGGGTGAACTTGAATGAACTACCAAACCCCTACCAGCCTCTCCTCCCTCCTCTGGGATAATAATCACACCTTCTTCCCAGGGTTGCTCTGCACTGTGAGATGATAGGTGTAAAAAAAAGTTTGTAAATGGAAACAATGCTACAAAGAATTATTATCATTATTTTCTTTTATGCCCAGAGTCTGCTAGAGTGAGTGTCTGGCACGAAATCAGTGTTCCACAAATATTTGCTGTTTTGCAGTTTAAAAGTTAAGGTCAACGAGATCTAAAGGTAATGAACAGGAACAGCAGGGCATTCTGTAGCCAGGGCTCTTAACTCTTGGCAAGTCTCTTTTCTTTGACATAATAAAGTCCTCTAAGGACCTTCTCCATCACTCACTGTGCCTCCAAAGGAAAAAGGAAATAGGATTCAACAGAGCTGGCACAATGGAAACAGAAGTCTCCTGAGCTTTCCACGTATGAGGCATGATGTGATTCCAAAGGGACAACAGAGCAGGGAGGTGGTGGCCTCAATGTGGCAGAGTGGGGCGGAGGTGGACAAGCCATTCACAGCCAACAAGTCCTGACTCCCCAGACCCAGCACCAGCCCAGCACTGAGACTCCAACTCACCTTTTTCAGGTACGACACAGTGCTACTGCTATTTCTGCAGGAACTGAGGGAGGATTCCACATCCTTCTTGACCAGGGTCAGGTAGTAGCCTGTTCCCAGTTGGTTCTTCAGAAACAGGGAGGAGCCCACACAGCACAGCTTCCCATGGGAAATGATGGCAATCCTATCCCCCAGGATGTCGGCTTCATCCATGTGGTGTGTGGAGAGAATAATTGTGCGGCCTGCCAGGCAAAAATACAAGGACTTGAGACAGGTGAGGCCTGTCAGTTCTCATTGATTGCAGTGGCCAGGGCTACAGAAATATTACCAGGGGTAAGCATGGGAGAAAGACTTGAAACCCTGCGGCCATGACCCCTAGGATGACAAAGCTATGAGTACAGCTACTGCATCCTCATAGAAATAAGAACAGGAACATTTATTTGGGAACTCACTACATGCCAAGCAGTGTGCTAGGTAGTCTACATGCGTTCTCATTTAACTTACTCTCTATGAGGCAGGCACTACTATTATTGTAGTTAGAGAAACTGAGGCAAGTTAAATGACTTTCCCAAGGTCTCAGGGCCACCAAGAGCTGGCTCCAAAGCCTATGCTCCTCATATTGTTACCAGAGGTGGTAATTTATATACCTTCTACATCTCTAGATGCCCATCATGCTCCTGCACCTCTCTCTCACCCATTCATTTACTCATCCACTCTTCCCACAAACATAAATTTAGTGTACCACATTGGGACAGAGATAAAGAAAGACACAGCCTCTGCTCTCAGGAACCTCAGTCTACAGGGGACATAGTTATAATACACATGGGTAAGTTCTACACCAGAGGTAGCACTGGGGGCTGTGGGGACCCAGAGGAGATGCCCTTTATCACAGTTTCTCTTCATCTTGCAGCCCCTTAGGTAATGAAGGGTAAACTTTAAGTGTTTTATAAACCAGGCCTCCCACCTCCAAACCATGGGTGAGCACAGAGCTTTAAGAAGTTCTGCATTTTCCTTGAGAGGCAATTCTGTTGCTCTAGCAAGAACAGCCCTGAGCTACAGGGAGAGCCTCTCCTTCCCCCCATCCCTCCCAGCCCGTGACACAAAATAAATACACCTCAGCTACCTTGTCGATATTTCAGCAGCAGCTCCCATATTCCCCTGCGGGAGTAAGGGTCCACGCCAGCTGTGGGCTCATCCAGAATGACAACCTTAGATCCCCCCACAAAGGCCAAGGCCACAGACAGCTTTCTCTGCATTCCACCTATAAGAAAGAGAGAGAGGCTCCAGGACCAGCCCCAGACAGCGAGTGAAGGCAGAAGTGCTGAGAGAGGAATGGAGGCGCCCTCCTGGGGACAGGCTCAGGACATGTTTCTGACTCACTCCCTACCCCCGGGGCCAGGGACCCTGGGGCAGCTGGTGTTTGTGTGCGTGTGTATGTGTGCATGCGTGTGTGTGCACACGTGTGCATGTGCATGTGGCAGGGGAGGGAACGGGGGGAGGAAGGCAGCTCAGGGCCTCACCTGACAGCTGACTTGTTTTGCTTTTCAGTTTGCTGGGTGGCAGACCGACATCCAGGGCCATCTGCTCCATCTCCGCCTTCACGTGCTTCTCTGAGAGCCCTTTCAGGCGGGCATAGAACCAGATATGTTCTTCAACAGTCAGCCTAAGGACAGGGGGGCAGGTCAGCTCTGGGCCCCACAGGATATACCAGAATTGAGTGCCAGAAGAGAAGAGAATGGGCACATTCCCCCACCCTCCACCTTTTTTTTTAAAACTTTATCACTTCTGAAAAATAATCTTCAAGGATTCGAAGTAAAACAACAGTGAGCACCCACATGAGCTGCTCAGGAAGCCAAAGCTGAAAGGTGACAAGTCACTTCCTGCCTATTCCCAGCAGGCCCAGCCACGGTGCATCAGGCAGTTGCAACTTTAAATCTCAGCTCTTCAAAGGGCCCTCCCTGGAGCCCCATCAACCACACAGCTGGTTTATCTCCATTAACCTGTGGCAACCCTCCTGAACCTCAAAGGACCTCAGATCCTAAGAGGAGGGAGGCCCCTGTGGAGGGCATGAGCCCGAGCTGCTCACTTTAGATAACAGGAAATTGGGGCCCAGAGGGGAAAAGTCCTTGGCCAAGGTCACAGAGCTCAGGTCTTTCTCTGCTCCACCATGAGGGTTCCCTGGGGGCCCTACTTGCTGAAGGGGCAACGCAAATGGACGCAAATGTCTTGAGCAGGAAACTTGTGAGGCCATTATACTAAGGGCCCTGGGGCACTGCCAGGTCTGGGGGTTAAGCTGCAGCTGGCATCAGAGATGTGTGTGGCAGGAGAGAGGATGGGCTAACTTGCCCTCCAGAATGATGATAATGGAGAGCACCATTTCCCAAGCCCCCATCCACCTGCTGGACTGATGTAACATCTCCCATCCAACAATTCACCTCCTACTTTTCCTAAAACTGAAGGACAACCGGGTCTCAACGTGTCCAGGAAGGCCAGGCCTGCCACCACCAAAGAAGGTAAAATGTTTACGTCCCACTCCGCCATGACTCACAACACACACATCCAGAGAGGTTCTGCTCCTCGAAGAGCTGATGGTACTCACATGTCAAACAGCACATTGTGCTGGGGACAGACCCCCAGGTTCTGCCGGATGCTGCTCATCTCAGAGCGAATGTCTTTCCCCAGGATGTAGGCAGTGCCCGAGGTGGGAGGGAACAACCCAGTCAAGATTGACCTGAGGACAAATATTAAAAAGTACAAGAGTCAGCATTAAACCCCATCTCCCCTGGAGATGCTCCATTCCAGGCTGCAGAGCCAGGGCAGACAGAGCAGAGGACTCAACCCTCCCATCCCCACTTTTCTAATGGACCCCCACAGACCCCTACAAAGCAAAGAAGTCTTTGCTCTGGTAAATAACTAGAGTGGGATGATGTGCTGGAAATGGAAGCTTCAGTGTGAACATTTTTTAAATGAAGATTCCAATTTGCAATGGAAAGTACACTTTAAAACATACATTTTGTACGCCTATGTAAAATGGACCAGAACAAATTATTCAAAGGTAAAAATAATTTTTGTTAGCTGGTAGGATGTTTGTGTGCCTTTTAAAAAATTTCTGCAACATTCATGATACATTAATTTTGCATTAACAAAAAAAAGGTAAAAGAAAAACAGGAAAAGAAAGTCACCACCAAAGATATACCCTTTGCAATGGCTGAGGGACCTCACTGAAAGCCATTGAGGCTAACTCTGGTGCTTTTATGGCCCGTGTTCCCTTCTGAAGCTGCATCCGTTATAAGGCCCTTGTGGGTCCCAGAGAGGGCAACTGTAGAGCCAGCTTTCCAGAGGTTTCTCACATCTGCTCAGAGACAGAGTTCCTCCCTCCAACACATCCAATCTTTCTTTCCACATTCTTGCTTCATAGTTCTGACCAAACCAGCTTAAAAGGAGACCCTTTCTCAGAGCTGTCACAGCCTCAGGCACCTCAAGAACACTGTAGAATTCTGAGAACTAAATGGGAAAGATCATCAAAAGGCTCCCAGCCTGTTTTAGGCTGAAGAAATAACATCGAGCAAAAACCAGCACTTGAAGAGCACTCTTGTAGGAGATAATATTTTTACACTCATCAACTCCTCAATCAAGTGCTCTACCCTCGCCCCAGTGACCAATGCAAGGTCCTTAGGTATGGTTTTCTAACTGCACTACAGAACCTTCCTGTGGCTGATTCCGAGAGAGCCACATCCCCTTCTTACATGGTGGTGGTCTTCCCAGCTCCATTGTGGCCTAGGAAGGAGGTGATCTGGCCCTCATAGAAATTCAGGGCCAGGCCATCAACAGCCACCTTCATGCCATCTCGGTAAACCTTCATCAGGTTCTGAATGGACACACCCAGCTTCAGGTGTGTGGGTTCCTCCTCCATGCAGACTGTGAGAAGAGAGAAGACAAGAATGAACCCACAGAAAATACTGACAAGTAGAGTGTAAACACACAGGGGGCTACACTTGCACTTTTAGAACTGTTCTCTCTCCGTGGCTACTTCTGGTTTCTCAGGCAGCACGCAGACTACATTTATTTAGGGCCTATTTAAGCAGTAGTGTTGGCGATAGGAATTCAATGATAAAGGAGCATTCACAGTCTATTGGGGGGAAAAGACTTGACAAGCAATTAAAATATAGGATGGGTAAAAGCTGTTTAAAAAACATATCTAAAAATGCCATGGAACTGTGGTACAGCCACCCTATGGAATACTACTCAGCAATGAAAGGGAATGAACTACTGATACACATCCCTACTTGGATGGATCTCAAGGGAATTATGCTGAGTGAAAAAAAGCCAATCTCAAAGGTTATGTACTGTATGGTCCCATTTATATAACATTCTGGAAATAATCAAATGTAGAAGTTGAGAAGAGATTAGTGGTTGAGAGGTGTCAGGGATTGGGGAGGAAGCGAGGAGGCTGTGGCTATTAAGGGGTAGCATGAGGGAGTCTGGGGTGATGGAACAGTGCTGCATCTTGATTGAGCCAGTGATTACACAAATCTACACATGGGATAAAAAAGCACAGAACTAAATACACATATGTGAATGAGAGCATGTAAACCCGGTGAAATCTGAAGGTCTGTGAACTGTACCAATGTCGATTTCATGGTTTTGATATTGTATTACAGCTATGCAAGGTGTTACCACCAGGGCAAATTGGGGGAAAAGTACAAAGGACACCACACCTCACCCCCACCCCCCACCCATAGAAGCTTTTGCAACTTCCTGTGAATCTGTAATTATTTTAAAATAAAAAGGTGTTTTTTTTTTTTTTTTTTAATGCCATGGAATCTCAGAGGAGGGAGTGACTGACTTCCTGGGAATCTAGAAGGGCTACTCAGTGGAAGGGGCACTGAACTAGATCTTGAAGAGCGAGTAGGAATTTAGAAGGCAGGCAAGTTGGAGAGAGGGTTCTCCTGTGAGAGGATGCAGTACATACAAAGGCATGAGGTGTGGAAGAACGTGACGTGTTCCGACAACTGTGAGAAGTTCTAGGTGACTGTCCAGAAGCCAAGTATAGAGAGGAGGCTGGACAAGAAGAGCAGGAACAGCAGAAGCAGCTGGACTAGCGGGCAAAGGCTAGTTGTAAGCAGTCTAGTGTGCCTGCCAAGGAACATCATACTGTGCCACTGGCGACTGGGGGAAGGCACAGAAGAGATCAGCAGAAGAGAGACTTATTAACTACTTAGGAAACTGAACACAAAGATGGAGTTTCCTCCCAAGAACCTAAACAAACAGCCCAGAAGGCAGAGCCTTTGCTGCACTATGGGCACCTCTCCCTATAGTCAGGAGCCAAGAGAGGACTGGGGCTCTGGGTAATGAAGGGTGAGAACATTAAGAAGCACCGGCCGAGCTCTGTGGCAGCCACTTGCTGTCAGTCTACACAGGCTCATACACCGATCACTATGACAAGGCAGGCAGCGAGGTTACAGTTCCACAGTCACAAGTGTCTTTACTTCTTCCTTCTAGCTGTTAGGGTGTTATGAAAAGTGTGGGCGTAGGGTGGGAGGGATGAAGGTATAGAGATCAAGAGCCACTTTCCTAGAAGCCAAGCAAAGGAAATGGCCCTCAGGGACTCAGATGGTGACTCCTCAATAAGTGACAGCACTGGACACAAATGGCATGGGACAATTTGGAAAGGGGCATTGCATGTGATTCCTCTGCCCCTAGAGGGGGCCCCTAGAGGGACTTTAGGCTCTTCTAAAGGGCAAGAGCCATCCCTTGCCCCACAGTCCCTGGGGCAGCACTTCGGTTAAGGGGAGAGCAGGTCAGTAGTACTTACTTTCCGATACTCCCTTCTGGCTGGAACCAGGGTGGCTCTTCTCATCACTTTCCTCGCTGAACCAGTAGGACTTGGTGCAAGGAAAATACCAGGGCCTGGGAATTCCATACTGGCCTGAAAGCAGAGCACAGGCGAGCCAGGCTCAGCCACATCCCAGCATTCCCGAGGTATTCCAGCCAGAACCACTCCCTCCTTGACACAGCCTTTGGGGACGGGACAGACAGGAATGGAGGTGGAGGAAGAGGGAGCTAACATTTGCTGAGACCTAGTACGTATAACATATGTTCTGCACCTCACTGAATCCTCCAAACAACCCCACAAGGCAGGTACTGTCCCCATTTAAGAGATGAGGAAACTGAGGGACAAGAAGCCTACCCAAGGTCACTCAGCCAGTAAGTGAAAGACTCAGAATTTGAATCCAGATCTTCATCTCACAAAATTGCATATTCAATGCAGGAAGTTCAGGTAGGGGTAATTAAACATTTCATGTACACTCCCTCAGAAGAATATCAGAAGGTGAACCAAAAAGTTAAACCTTGCTCTTTCAGAATTTGATCTATATGCAAATGTATCCAAGGCAGGTCTTGATCAAGGAGATTTATTAAGGGAAGTATCAAAGTGAATTTTTATGAATACTAATTCAATTAAATCACAAGCAAGGGCTTAGAGCCAATATACCTTATTATTCACAGGCTGTACAGTCATGCACTGCATGACAACATTTCGGTCAACGATGGACTGCATATATGACGGTTAGTCATATATGGTACTGCATAAGATTACTACCATATAGCCTAGGTGTGTAGTAGGCTATACCACCTAGGTTTGTGTAAGCACACTCTATGCTGTTTGCACAACAAAATCGCCCAATGATGCATTTCTCAGACCATGTCCCCATCATTAAGCAACGCATAACTATACTCAGGAAACAGAACCTCCACTAATGGTAACTCTGGGGATACAGAATGAGAGAACTGGGTCAGCAGTGGGAGGACTCTCCCAACTGGGTTCACCTCCAAACACCAATACTTACTAGCCATGTGACCACGGGCAAGTTACTTAACTTCTTTGAGTCATAGTTCTCTCCTTTGCAAAAACTGGTTATAAGAGTAACTCCCTCAAAGTAGTCTTACGAGGATTAACCAAAATATACAAAACACTTTGCACAGTGCCTGGCACAGTGTTCAGGAAATGAGAGCTATATCAGTACTAAGAATTACACTTTTAGCGTTAGCTGCTTCTCTTTGATCTACTTGTTTGCCACGAGTCTAAAGTCCTAGCCAACTTCCAGGAGCCCCAGGCCCTGCAGAAATTCCAGCACAAAAGGAGGAAAGCTCTGCACCTCAAAATCACACTTCCCCAGCAGATGGCTAAAGCAGTGTGGAGGCTCAGTGTACCTGGGAAGACGGCCTCGATG
The DNA here is from genome assembly GCF_057802395.1 of Ceratotherium simum simum. Lineage (NCBI taxonomy): Eukaryota > Metazoa > Chordata > Mammalia > Perissodactyla > Rhinocerotidae > Ceratotherium > Ceratotherium simum. Next base: position 29,666,242 of record NC_141928.1, on the reverse strand, counting down.
TACCACGTCATCACTCCATAGAGGAAGCCGTCGAACAGCATCATGGAGACCGAGGTGGTGAGGTTGAAGCCATCTTCCTCCACGGGGCTCTCCAAGAGGTTGTCCCACTGTACCCCAATTCCCTGCTCCTCAAAAAGGGCAAAATACTCACAGCCAAACCCAAAAGCCACAGGAGACAGCAGGCTCTGTGAGAAAGAGGCAAAAGTCACTTATCCATCTCCTTGTCTCTCTCATTTTTCTATCATTTCTAACGTAAATTCCACCTGGAGAAATTTGAATTTGCAAAATGGATCAATTACAAGATATGGAAGTATTCATCTACAGAGTCCCTTTAGGGGAGTGGGCTTCCTGGCAGCATATAAAATGATTCTATTTATAACCACTCATTATGCATACACATTTCAGAAATGTATGTATGATGGAATATAAAACTTTTCGAATTTTACGCTTCCAAAGATGCCCCAAGGGCTCAGCAACCCTGCGCCCTACACCTACCTACCTACCTACACACACACACACACACACACACACACACACACACACACACATTCATCAAGGTCTTCTCAAGCTCCCTGTTCAGCCAGTGATGGCTCAGTGTCATAGGAACCTGTCTGGGGCTGCTGCTGCCTAAGGGGTCCAGACTGAGGCACCTGGAGCATCCTGTGAAAAACTCAGAGGACAACTGGCAACTTGCTCTTATAGCTTGCACACCCTCGAAGGTCCCTACTCTTCTGTACAATGGAACAGAGTATTGAAGTCAGGGATTGGTGGGGAGATGGGGCACCTGCTCCTCAGTCTTTTTCAGTTCAGAAAACATTACTCAAGCGAAACCCCATACTGAACACAAGGAAGACAAGAGTCAAGAAGGAGCCATCTCTGAGCTCAAGAGCTTTCCGTTCTATCTGTGGCTGTGACTTTGTGGAGAGCTTAACATGGCCAACAAAGCTGGGAGATAAAAGGTGGGGATGGCATCTAAAAGCATTCCTCAATGCCATTTATCCCTAGCCTGGTTCACAGTGCGGTCTGGCTCTCTAAAAAAATTCCATTCTATTCAATTCGACAGCATTCACTGAGAAGGCTAAAGATAAGCAATTTAATAGACACAACCCCTGCCTTTAAGGAGCTTAGAATCTAGAACTGAGGTTCAAGGCCTATTGGAAGGGACTCTCTTATCTTCTGTTCTCAGCTTGGACTAAAAGGGGAGGTAAAATACCAAGGTGGCTGTGACTGCAGCTACTGCAGAAGCGCCAGAGTCACTCACCGCGAAGATCTTGAGTGTGAAGCCCACATAGTCTTGCCACGCCACACACAGCACGTAGGGCAGGTACAGCGTGAAGTAGATGATGCCTCCACAGGCTGCCGCCAGGTTGGCTCTGGAGAAGAGTGTGCTGATCAGGAAGCACTGCAGGATGGTCACCACGGCGAACACGGACAGAAAGACAAACACCACGCTGGGGTCGCTGTAGGGCAGCAGGTTGCCTAACTGGGAAGGAAGAGACCCATTAAATATGCTGCCTCAACAAGCAAGCACATCCTTGCATGATCTATGGGAAGAAGCTAGGGCTTATTCATACTCATCCTAGAGACAAAATAGAGGAACAGTGCTGTTCATTTTTCTGATGAGGAAACTGAAGCCTAGAGAAGGGAAATGACCCCCAAGACCACACAGCAAAACAATGGTAGAGTCAGGAATAAAACAGAGTCCAGGGTTGATATTCATCAAGGTTCGTTTCAACGGACAATTTTGTTCTTCATTTCTCCAAGAAATAATATTACCCGGTTTCTCCTTTCATAAGGACTATGACTCCTGGCAGCAAGAAAGACTTGTGGGAGACAGCATCCTACATGACTCCTCCCTCCAAAAGCCAAGAAAAATGGCCAGGAAATCTTATTTTCCTCCTTGCTAACCTGCCATGGATTTTACATTCCCACATTCATCCAAACTCCTGGAGACCTTTCAAGTTTATCTCTCCCCAGTTTATCTGGGCATATTTGAGCAGGACCCACCAGCACACAGTGGTCCCAAAGCAGCTCTCTCTCACCAGCCACAGGACCACTCCCCACCCAGAGCCAGGTCTTTGCAGTCAGATATCAGAGCATGAGAGGCGACTGATTTTAGCAAGAACTGCTCTGCCATACCGTTGGGTGACCTCAGTGAAGTCCTTAACCTTCCTTGGCCTCATTTCCTTGCATGTTAAATGGGTTATTTAGTGAGGATATGATAAGACAGCACATGTGATGTGCTTTACGCAGTGCTGGGCAATCAGTAAGTATTCATTTGTAACAAAGAGTAGCTAGTATTAAATTAAATGTTAGTTTCTATCCCTTTGCACTCCCCCTCTCTTTAAAAACTTTTTTTTTACATGATGCATCCTTAAATGAAATGATTGTGGAGAAAGAAAATTGGCATATAAACCTTTTAATGTATGAGCTAGACACAGAAACACACTGCCCAGAGTCACCTTCAAGGGGGACTTATTGCCTAGCTGTCAGCAGACAGCCTCTAGGTGTCAACTCCTCCAGGTCTGTCACAGCTGCAGAGAGCTGCCTGGCCCTGGGACACACCCTTCCAATGATTGATTGACAGGTCTGGGGTATTGGGTGTGAATGAGGGAGGCCCTGGGGGAAGCTAAAGGGCTGGATTTTTCAGCTCAATGACAGACAGCCCCAACAAGCTGTACATGCTCCAGAGTGCCCAAGGGCTTGGCCCTGCATCGCAGATGCTCTCAGATACTGCCATGAACCCACTGCCAAGCAACAGCATGGCAGAGTTCAGTTACCTGGGAAGCAAGAGCCCTGGGTTTTAGTCCTGCTTAGCTGCTAACCACCTGGGTTGACCCTGGGCAAGTCACTGCCCCTCTCTGGGCCCCACTTTCCCCAACTATAAAATGAGGGCATTGCAGGAGATGACATGTACGACCCCTTCCCTCCCAAAGAATCTTCACTTTTCTTCTCCTCACATACGTAGCCAGTGTTGAGCTGTTAAGGAGTTCCCTGGCAGGGAGGAGCCAGTGAGGCAGCCTTACTTTCAGGATGACCACCAGCAGGCCGGCGCTCACGAGCAGAGGGATGAGGCTACTGATGAACCAGCTGAACCAGAGGATGCCATTGTCCAGGCCCATGATGCGCATGGTCTCCTTCAGGCGCGCCTCCTTCTCATACACGATGCCCTTGATGATCACAGCCACAGAGTAGATCCAGGCCAGCGTCATGAAGAGCGGCATTGACCGGCTCATCACCCGCAGGAAGCTGGAGGCCGCAGGGAAGGGCAGCGGGGGGATTTAAAGACAAGTGTGAGCCAGACTCATGGCCAATGCCTCCAGGCCTGCATGCAAGAGAAAGCACCACCACCATGACTGAGCCAAAGATGGGCAGGCATTCTGGACTCTGAGACGGATAGGTTGTCAAATGCTTCATGAGCAGTGCATCATAGGGATAAAAATTAGTGTTGTCAAGTAAAATTTCTTTGGGGGCCTACTTTAGTAACTAGGTAACTGTGAGATGTAATTAAGCTAAGTGTGGGTTATTTTAAAGTACTAAAACAAAACAAAACAAAAACTAATTCCTTCTCTCACGAAAGTTCAATATCTCCAAGGTCATCTCACTACTGACTTGCCTTGCATAACTCTTATCACAGATGGTGCAGCTCTTGTCAGGAATATTTCAGATTCCAAACTAGAAGAGGAAATGCAGGGCTGAGAAGTACAAGGGACATAGAATGTGGATCCTAGAACTCAGCTTTACTACTTACATACTTACTGGCTATGTGACAACAGGCAAAGGCCTTAATACCTCTGAGCCCCCATCATGCCCTCATCTTGAAATCTCCTTTCTAGAGTAAATCTTGGCTGAGTGGGTCTTTGGAAAAGTCTTCCTTCGGAAAATTCTAGCTAATCTTTCTGAAGGTGAAACAGAAGATAATTCCTGGTGACCTGGAAAAGCTAGAGTGAGCCATGCAAGCAAACAGTTGTTCCATGCAAAGCAGAGAGCAAAAGCAAGGAGAACAGCCTGCTCCTTCTGCACTCTCATCTCTACACACACATCACAACAGAGAACAGGAGAATTTCCAGAATTTGGAAGAGACAGTACATATTTCAGATGCCTGTAATAACTACACCTCTGTCTGTTCTCTCCTACAGGAAATCATTAGATCCACAGGCACAGTTCTCACAATGAGAACTTGGCAGCTTAATGACTAAGCACTAAAAGGTTATCTAAAAAGTCTAAGATCAAACGGCCTTGTTCAATTTTATTTGGATCGTCTCAAAATGTGGTTTACCACTTAGAGAGAGGAAGTGGACAAATTTATATGATGTTACCTTTTATAGGTCTAGACCGCTGTTTCTGTATTTGGGGGATGTGTGTATTTGCTTGCATGCGTTTGCCATGACATATTTTAAGCTTGCAGATTGTGCATATTTTGACCAAAGGGATAGAGCGGACAAAATATAAGTGCTGGTAATCACGGATGAAAAAGGAGGGAGGATGATCAGTGCACGTGTCTGTGATGTGGCTGAAACTGTCAACTACCTACACCTGGCATCTTATTTCCTAAAATCTTCACAGAATTTCAAAAACAATTTTTTCACCAGTATGAACACACATGTAAAATAAAGTCAAGCATTCTGTCTCCTCCTTTGGCGTGTGTGTGTGTGTGTGTGTCTGTATAGACACTCCATCCGAGGACAGCGTTAACCAGTTACATAAAGATGGTGGCTTACTGGTAACTTACATGTCATCAACATAACAAGGGTAGGGCATCTGCTGCACATAGACACCCGTTTTCTTCTCGGTGCCCGTCAGCACCCTGATGATTGCCTGTTCCACCACATCCTGCAAGTAGGCGAAGCCCCCCCAGACGTATCGCATATCCTCAAAGGGGTCAGCACGAGGACCTGGGTCCCAGTACCTAAAACCAAACCACAGGTGATCAAACATTCCTTAGAACCATAAAATTAAAAAAAAATCTAATCACCCACAATCCTACCACCATTACAGAGCCACTATTTTTATTTTTCTATGTTACTCTCTGGTTTCAGTTGACACATACACATATTTTTAAATACATATAATCAGAAGCAGCATACCACTTGCTGGTTTGGTTTCTTCCCCTCCATTGGCTACCTAACATTGCGTCAAGTGGACATACCAAAATTTACTTAATTATTCCCTTTTATATTGGTTGTTGGCCCCTTTTTGTAAAAATGAATAATGCTAGCATGGGGAACCTAAAGTCTTTTTTCTTCTTTTTTTCTGTTGATTTAATTCCTTGGGATTAATTCCCTTGAGTGGAAATGCTGAATCAAAAGATAATATTCTATGACCTTTGATGTAATTGTCTCCAGCAATGAATGTGCCAGTTTCACCAAAATCATGCCACCAATCTGAGTTATTTTTTGTTGAAATTTCTACCAAATTATTAGTTAAAATAAAATATCTCTAGTCATATTAGCTGCTCTTGACTTCACCCAAGACTGGCTGGTGTGATGGGATTCAACTTACCCATCCCTGATCTTATTCGTCCTCTCCACATTGTCAATGTCCATTCGGATCTTGTACTTGACATGATGGGGCAGCTCCACACTGTTGGGAGCAATTCCAGTGAACACGATACCAGCCCAGAACTTCCTCTCATCCAGCAGCTCCATGGATTTGTTGATGAGCCGGACTTCTGTTGCTATTGGTTCGAGCTTGTTCAGGTTGACACACTGATGGAAGAACAGCCTTCATGAGAACTCTGGTGGCCAGGAAAACAAGCTGTGGCCGAGGCTGACTCTATCCTAGGAGGGAAGTGCTAACTGTATGACTTTTTTCTCCTCACTCTCTAATCCTCTCTAAAGTCGTTTTCCAATATCCAACCAAGAATGGATCTTTTTGTTTTTTTTTGGTAAGGAAGACTGGCCCTAAGCTAACATCTGTGCCAATCTTCCTCTATTTTGTATGTGAGACGCTGCCACAGCCGTGGTGTGACAACCAGCATGTAGGTCTGCACCCAGGATCCGAACCTGCAAACTCCGGGTGGCTGAAGCAGAGTGCGCGAACTCAACCCCTACGCCGCCAATTTTGTTTTTTAAATGCAATTTAAGAAAAATGCAGGAAGTATTTAGAGATAAGTTACTCATGTTGATTTTTATGGAGGGAAAGAGGTTGAAACAATGATCATACCTCATTTTCCTCTTTGCTTTCTTAGCTATTTGGAGTCATAACAACTAACCAAACAAAAAAAAGACCAAAAAACCCTTTTATTTGTCCCTATTAAGTCATGTAATTTTTAGGACTAAATTTTTAAATGTAATCTCTCTTATTAGATTTTAGATAAGTTTCATCAATAATACCTTTTTAAGGGAATACTTTGTTGTCATTAGGTATTGGGATATCAAAACATAGGAAAACCTAGAAGGAGATGGACAGAAACATTCTTGAGTCAGAGAGAATAAAACTAGAGTTAGGTCTGTTTATTTACTCACTCAATCATTCAACTAACATTTATTGGGTGCCTTTTGTACACCAAGCCTTGTGTTAGGTTTGAGGGAATAAGACTACACATTATTTGTAAACTTTCCTCCAATCCGAACCTTACTGCCCCATCTCAGAAAAGAAGCCAAAGCCTTTTCTAAATGATCCACGGGACAGATCCTCACCTCCATGAACCGAGATATGGTCTGGATAGCCCGGTTGGTTTCATTGAAGGCTTCTCTCCAGGTGTACACAGAGCCATTCATGGGCTGGACATCCTCTGGGTGCTTGGCCAGAAATGCCATGATATCTTTGGCTGTCCAATCTGAGCCATCCAATTGCTGTTCCCAAAAGTGGTCATTGCCTCTGCTGTCCAACAGCGTCTGCCATTCCAGTGAGAAAGTACAAGTAGTAAAACCTGCTAAGTCTTGATAAGCACAATATGATTCACAAAACCCTTTCACATACGTTGTCTCTTTTTTTTGTCTTCACAGAAAACTGTGAGGTAGATAATAGTGTTCTCATCTTACAGCTGAGAATACTGAGGTTGAAAAAAACAGAATAAGATTTTAACCAAGGCTGAGTCATTATGCTCACAGGCATGGAGCGGACACTCAAAGTCACACCAATCTGAATTCAGAGTCCATATGTTTCCAGCCTAGCTTAACAATATTAACTGCAGTAACAACACTGATCATACTTACTCTGTACAATTACTATCTTGGACTATTTATATGCTTTACCTCACACAACTCCACAAGGAAGGTATCTTTAATAGTTCCCATTTTACAGATGGGAAAACAGGTTCAGAGAGGTCAAGTGACCTCTCAGGGCCTTATGGGGCCCTACCATAAGGTCACACAGCTAGTAAAGAGCAAAGCCAGGATACGAAACATGGACTCTGATTCTACTGCACCCTCCACTGCATTATATCATCTTCTACTTTGAGACCCAGGCTGATGACTTCTCATAAAGACTCTATTTCTAGACCGAATTAAGACAAACCCGCTTTTGCTATTTAGTTTGGGAAAATATTGCTGCTGTTAAACCAAGTGAAATATGATCTTTCCCCATTGCAGGACGCATGGGTCATGATGCAAAGGAGACCTAACTTCCATTTCTTGTTCCCTAGCTGGTTGGTTCCCCACATGGGTCAATATGGAAGAGAAGGACAAGAACCACATGGGTCAACATGGAAGAGAAGGGCAAACCAATCACTCAGTAGGTCCAGAGGGCTGGGGCAGAGGCCTGAACAGATGTGTTGCCTGAAAAATGGGTCAGCTCAAACTCAGCTCATGGGAAAGGTAAAGCAGGCGCAGCTCCTGTCACAGCTTTGAGAAGGAAGATGAAACTCTGGCTCTACTGAAATGGAATCTCTAAGGGGCCAAACACGGCTACTTTTTAAATCATTCTTACTTTCACTAACATTATAAGTTTTTGCCCCATGTGGCTTCATATTTACTATTTTAATGGGAGCATAATGGTTTTATAGAGTATATATACTGTAATTTCATTACCTATTCCTGTACTGCTAAGCATTTAGTCTATTTCTAACTTCTCACAGTAACAATTATTATAGCAATAACATTTTCTCTCATACAGTGACTTCTTTCTTTAAAATTATTTCTGTAGGATACATCCCTGAGGGTGTGTGGAATGGTGGTACACAGAATAGCACATTTTTCATGGTTCTTACAATTTTCATTCCAAATTGTTTCCCATAGGGAATAACAATTTATACTGTCATCAGTAAGGTATATAACTACTTTTGTTAACATAAACGATACAAAACCGTACCTCACAAAAGTTCACAGGGGTATGGGTTAGCAAGGCTAAAATGACTTTATTTGGAGACTTGAACTGAACAAATAAGAGCTGAGTGAAGACTCGTAGTGTCTGGGGTGAGGCCTGCCCTGCCCAGTGTGGCTTCTGAGCAATGTGGCCAAGGAAGGCAGCAAGATTGGAGAGGTGTGCCCATGAGATCACTGATCGCTTTGCCATTCTAGGGCACGTGAGGGGACCAGGAGACCTAAGATCACCTTTGGGAGTGGTAGCCAGAGAGAAAGCAGGGCCTTGAGGTGAAGGCGGCAAAGAGCAGCTCAGAAAAGGGGACAGCTGAGTATCAGTGGTTTCCATGACTCAACAGAGAAGTGTCTCCGGATCTGTGGGGGTGATACAACCGGTACAGACAGAGCCAGAGAAGCAGAAAGATAAGAGCTACCAGAGAGTCGAATGGTGGTTGTCAGGGGCTGGGATGGGGGAAATGGGAGATGTTGGTCAAAGGGCACAAAGTCTCAGTTATACAATATGAATAAGTTCTAGAGATCTAACGTACAGCACGGTGAATAAGTTAACAATACTGTACTGTATACTTGAAATTTGCTAAGAGATAACCATGTGAGGTGATGCATATGTTAATTAGCTTGATTATGGTAATCATTTCACGATGTATTTGTATATCAAAACATCAAGGTGTACTCCTTAAATATATACAATTTTTATTTGTCAGTTATACCTCACTAAAGCTGAAAAAAGCGAAAGAAAAAAAGATAAGAGCTACTCCAACAGAAGAAGAAGCCTCAGGCACAGCCTCACGTACCAGACACGAGGCTGCAGGGGGTGCAGAGGACTCAGAAGCCCAAGCTTGTGGAATTAAACAAACACTCCATAATAGAGAAAAGAAAGCAGTCGGAGGAGGCTCCTTCACATTCCACCCACAAGCTGATGAGTCCCTAGTCAGTGTCTCCAGCCTAACCAACCCCTGCACTCTAGGCCCTAATATCCGTCGGCCTATTGGACATCCCCACCATCTACCAGCTAGAGATCAAGAATCAGCCTGATGCCTCCCTCTCCTTCATCCCTCCACAACCGAGCAGTCACCAGGCTTCACCTCCTGCCCAAGGCCTTGGCCTCTTACTTGGATAGCCTCCACCCTGGTCTCTGCCTTCCATCTGCTCCTCTTTAATACATCTGCTGTATCAGAGTAATGTATCTACATTTCCCCTTGCTTAAAATCCTTTCATGGTCCTCCAGAGCTTAAAGGAAAGGTCCTTGGCTTGACAAACAAGGCTCTCCAAACCACATGCCATGCCTTTCTCCCCAGCCACAGCTCCTACATTTCCATTGCACATTCTGGATTCTCCCACCAGGACTCCTAATGAATGCCACGGCCATGTTTACAAGGGCCTTGTCCCATAAGAACTGGGAGCCTATGAGCAGCTGGAGCATCTGCACTCAAACTCTCCATTTAAGAGTAGGGGAAGTAGCCATCTGCCTGCAGACCAAAACTCATGAGTCCTTTCAACAAGGCCCCTCATCATCCTCTGAGACTCAGATGGAGGAAGTCCAATAAGTAGAAATATGGATTCCAAAGAGAGGACCAGGAAGAAGAGGTCTGAGACCACACCGAGGTCTATGGTGCTGTCTTTGGCTGAATCACAGAGAAGAGACTAACGCCCAAAAGCAACCCATATTTGAAGGGCATGAGTTGTTGTTGTTATTATTATTATTAGTCAGGAATTATTCAGTAAATCTATACAAATTACTGTTCACGCTTTTCTCACTGAAGTCCCTTGGTTTTTAAAGGTCCCAATTTAAGAATTCTGCACATGTAACAGGACTAGTACAACAAAGATAAGTCCAGCTTTCCCATCATTGGAAGGCCCCTGAGGTACCGTCCTTCTCAGGGCATCAGGGGACAGTCCTAAGCCTGGGAGAGTACCTTCCTTTAGAGGTACTGCCTCTAAAACCCAGCTGCCCCTCCGATCAATGAGGTGCCAAGACAAGAAACCAGGAAAAATCCACTCCTGCCTCTTAGTAGCAGCAGAAACAAATGGAAGAGGCCTCCTCCCTCACCATGGAGACAGGAAATAGTCTAATGATTCTCTGACTCAGCCCAAGGCAGGGATGATGTGATTAAACGGCACTCAGGCTCAAGTAAAGGAGACATTCTTTGCTCAGACTCCTCCACTTTTGAGTCCAATTGTCTCCAGAGCACTTATCCCTTTCAAGTGGTTCTGAAGCACTGAGTGCAATTCCCCTCCACGTGGTAATGGAGGCTCCACACTCACACAGTGCCTACGGAGTGAGTATCTCAGACCCTGTCCACAGGTCAGACCAGGCCTTTGCTCCCATACCTCTTTCCAAGAACTACCAAGACACAGGGAGGCTAAGCAAGATGCTATAGTTGGCTCTGGAGACAGAAATGAAAATAGTCAGGGTCCTGCAATCACCAAACTCTTGCTCCAAATACCAGCCCTCACTAAGTTTCTTAGAAAACTGAATTTGACCACCAGACACACGGATGCTGATGTGCATGAAAGACAAAATGTGTTATCTGTGTACCATGATCTGTATCTCTGACAAGGTGGCAGCCCTGTGGCTTGAGCTATACTCAATACATCTATACTGGTTAAATGTAAAGAATTCTCATCTCAGTCACTTCCAGTAAAGTGACCAGAAACTCACCTTTCCAGCATCAAGCAGGCACACAGTAATCAGAGAGACACTCACCCGGACAAGGTCCATTTCTGGGCTGCTCTCCATGAAGGTCCAGATCTTGGGGCTGAGCTCTTCCCACATGCCTTCCAGATCATGAAACACAGCCAGTTCCTGGAAGGTCTTATTCACCTGGAGTCAGGTGGGGAGCCAGGGGCAGCAGCAGAACGAGAGGAAGAGACATGAGAAATTCAGCTGCTCCCTGAAAAGATATTCCATCAGAGTGGCCCTTTTCCTTCCTCCCCGTCGCCAAGAAGTGCCTGCCTGCAGCTGTGATTCAAGTGCCCAAGGCTGTAGAGCTGGCCCTCAGCAGTGGGCTCTGGTCTGGATCAGACTTGAGGTTCCTACTCTTTGGAAATCCCAGAAGAGCCATGAGTATACTCAATATGCTCCATCCAAAGCTGCCTTTACTTTTTTGCCCCCAATACTAGAAAGGTTCTCAAGACAGAGTCTTAGGCCCAGGCAGCTTACCTCAGCCATAACCTGCCTTGTGGCGGGAGTGTCAGGTGTATACAGGATCTTCCCAACAAGCAGAGGCTTGAGAGCTTTCCATATGATGCGGGAAAGAGGACTAGACTCCAAATTCTTCATCAAATCATTGCAATAAGGAGCTGTGAAGAAGATGAAAGGCAAATACTCATTCATATGCATAGTCATATACTTACAGGAACCAACAAGGGCTTTGGAGCCAGCCAGACAGGCCTGGGTTCAAATCCCAGCTCTACCACTTAATAGCTATGTAACAAATAACTTCATAAAAAAGTAAAAATAAATAAAAACGTCCAAAAGTCACATTTGAAAAAAAAGACAAATAACTTCACTTGTCTGAAGTGGTCAGTTTGCCCCTCTGTAAAAATAAAGTTAATAACATCTACTTGGCAGAGATGGGGGAGGATTAACTGAGATGTTATCTGTAGAGCCCCTAGAACAATGCTTGATAAATAATTATAGTTTATTATGACACTGATCCTGGATAACTCACAACTGAGACAATGTAGGGAAATGTTTTTACTATACACAACCCTGTGTAACTCGAGACTCATGCTATTTCGCCAGCCCTCACCACTTTGTTTTCATTGAAAACAGAGGGCTAAATTCAGACCTCAGTTTTCAAGCAAAAATAAAAATTTTCCCTTTAATTAATAGGTCTCATCACAAGTAGAGTTACAGGTAATAAAAATCCAAAGTATAACAAACTGGGTTTGATTATCCAGAAAGATTCCTAAATTTTTTTTTTTTAATTTCACTCCGGGTTCTCTTTAATACCAAGTATCTTCTATATGCTACAAAGATAATAGATTTTTTTTTTTTAAAGTGGATTTGCTCACAATTATATCTGTTGTGCAAATGAAGCCTCCCTTGGGTTGACTTGCAAAGTGAGGGAGAGGACGGGATGGCATTTCAGAAAACTGCCTATAATGCCATCCCCTTCAGGCTTGCAAAGCAACCTGCAACGTCTGGAGTGCTTTACTCCAGAGAAGAATAGAAGGTTCTTATGTTACAGTAACTCACAGAAAGCTGCCTCACTCAGTGTCTGAAAGACACACCTGTGGTTGGAAATGGAGACAGGCTCACTTGCATCATGTTTTCAAGGAAAAGGATGTCATTGTCTAAAACTGTAACACTGGCTCCTCGCTGCCACCAGGCACAAGACACACATCCCCACAGAAGTGCCCAAGTGTAGGGAGCAGATATGGAGTTACAAGGTTCTTTAACACTGCCTTGCAGCTAAGAACCAAAAACAAAAAGCAGATCAAATGTCTGAGTCTGATGGTAGACACACGCCACCATTAACAGGTATTTCAGAGGCCGAGTGGTTTCCCAGAAAAAAGCATGGAGCCAGGTGGATCTGGGTTTCATCCTGGCTCTCGTGGATTAGCTATGGTGTGGCTTTGACCCAGTCACTTCACTTCTCTGAGCCTATAAAACGTGGGGTTATAAAACCTTCCTTGCAGGATTATCGTAAGGGTAAATGAGATAATTTAAATAGAGTGCACAGTACATAGGAAATGTTTCCTAAATGTTAGATTTTATCATTGTTATTACTGTTATTTTTAAGTTTTTATTATAAAGCATACCTCAATGGTAATAATAATAAGGGGAGGAGGAGCTGGAGGAGGAGGAAGATGATCAGTATCTAATCCTTGATTACTCTGGGAACCAGCCTCCTACATCCCCCAGAAAACTGAGGTGACTGGCTTGCAATCATTCACTCATTTGATAAACACTACTGTGCACCCAAGATGGGCCAGGCTGCATTTAAAGAAGTGGGGACAGTGAGCTGATGAGACAAAGACTCTCTCCTCTAGGAGCTCAGTCTGGTGGGCAAACAGACACATCAACCTCCAATGCTGCTACAGAGGATGAGGGTAAGCACGAGGTGGGAGGTGACATGGGGCTGAGTCTAGAACCAAGGTGGGGTTGGGGCCAGGGCCTTGGCCTGCACAGACACTCACTCGTAGAGTTGTCATAGAAGGTGCCAGCATCTTCCTCAGTGCCATTGCCTCCAAAGAGGGCTTTGTAGTTGTTGTCCTCATACCAGTTGAGGGACTTGATCTTCAGCCCCCCACCCTCGGGATGGCCACAGACGATGCGGGACACAGCCTGGTATATCTGGGTGGAGGAGCTGGAGCTGTTCACACTGGTCAGGAACATCACCTCCTGCCGCATGTCACTCCAGCTCCTCATGCTGAACAGCTGGTGCCAGGGATTGGGAAGAAAAGGAGAGGGAAAGGAGAGGGGAGAAAAGCGGTGGGGACAGGGAAGAGAAAGAAACATCTTATTTTCTTGACCTCTCCAAAGCCACATCCCAGAACACATTTTGTCTGATGGTATCTCCTCCAAGTCTTGTGATGAGATTGCTGGAACCTGGCTCTTCCATTTGTGGTCAGGGGACCAGTAGCATCTGCGTTATCTGAGAGGTCGTCTGAAATGCAGATTCTGAGACCCCTCTGCATTTTCACAAGACGCTCACATGATTCCTATGCACATTAAAGGTTGAGAAGCAGAGCCTAGGAGTTAGTGGAACCCCTGGTGATGGGCTTTATTTTGCTGGGATTATCTTCTGGTTTATAGAAGAGAATGCTTTCTCTGAACAGCCATGTCTGACCACGGATGAGTACATCAGGAACGGCTTACATCCTCCATCACTGACTCATTTCTGAAACACCTCAAACTTCACTGTGTAAACTGAGGAGTCCTCTGCTCCTCAGGAGAAAAGGTACTGTGTCTGAAGCCCCCTCTCTCATCTCAGTTAAGTGTCAGGCAATGGAAAAAGCATAAGGCAGGAGACCCAAGTGTGAATCCCAGCTATGTCCCTCATTAGCTTATTCTAGCCTTAGAAAAGTCACTTCTCTAAGGTTCCAACTTCTCATCAAGACGATGACGCTAAAACAGAGTAATCACAGATACACGAGAGAGGGCACTGCACGGGCTGAGTCAGATGCCCCGGGCGACCAGAGGCTGCGTCTGTGACTTACACTCAGCAAGCGCTTTGTCTCACATACAAATATACTCCAGCACCTTGTGGAGTTCTGGCCCAATTGCTCTTATTATTAAATATTTATAGAGCACTTTGTATTTCCATGCATTTCACAATAAATCATTAATAAATCCATACATTCTTCAAAATATCTCTGCGTGTTGTCACCACCTAGAAGACTGAGTGGTGGAGAGAAGGGAGGAGAGGCCGTGGGACCCTGCGTGCACCCTGGAGAAGACCTAGATTTGGACTCCACACGCCCAGTTTTCTATCTCACAGAGCCTGCTGGTTCCTATGGGTAACCATGGTCCTTGATGCCGTGGATCCTGACTTTGCCTTCTGCTTCCAGAGGGGGACCAGGCACTTCAGGGGTGGGTCAGGTGTCACAAAGATTACGCCCTCCAGAAAGGGAGCATCTAGCACATGCCACAAGAACACAATTATTGGGTGGTCAGCTTTTCCTTATGTTATCTTTTCAAAACCTATATATGGTATATACACAGCGGGGAGAGAGGTAGGCAGACCAGTTTTCCTTTTGTTGGTGGGTGGAACAGCCCTGGAGACTTTTAAACGATGGTGAGTAACAGCCACTCACTTCTCTTTCCACAGGCTGCCTCACCACCACCATCCTGCCATCCCCCAATCAAAAGAACAAATTTCTTCCCACATAAAGCTAGCACATCTTTGGACAGAGGCACCAAACTATTGGCTCTTTCTAGCACCTGTCTTGGGGGCAAACTCCTACTCATTCTTCTCCACCCCAGCTCATGGTCTGCACTTCCTCTGTGAAGTGCTCCTGATTTACAGGGTGGGGCAGCCATTTGTCCCCCTAGCCCCCGAAAGGTGGTGTTTCACAACCATCTGTGGAGTGAATGAATGGCAGACCGACCGACTGCTTTCTCAATCCACTGCGATGGCCTCCTTCTGCCCTTGCCCCTGACCACAGTCTCTTCTCAATTTAACAGCCAGAATGTAAACAGTCTACACACTCTAGGTCACATCATGTCCTCCACTCTGCTCTGAACCCTCTGCAGGCTTCCCACCTCGCTCAGCAGGCATTCAGCCTTACCAGACCTGCACGGCATTCACCTCCTTCTCTTCTCTGATCTTATCTCTGAACACCCTCTCACTTGCTGACTTTGTTCTGGCCATATTAGCCTCCTTCCTGGTCTTTAAACACATTCCTTATTCATATCCTAGCATCAGTGTCTTTGTATCTATGGTTCCTCCTGTTTGGAGTGCCCTTCCTTCTCCATTGACACACTATCCTTTCCGCCAGGTTCAACTGTCACCTTATCAGAGAGGACTTCCCTAATCACCTCCTTTAAAACAACACTTCATCACTCTCTATCTCCCTCACCCAGCTTTACTTTCTTCATTGCACATATCCCTGCTGTCACATTATACACTGACCTGTCTCCCACCCCATGCGAGCCCCACGAGAACAGGGAAGTTTGTGTGCTCACTGTCCCCAACTGTAGCAATGCCAGGTGCCTGGCAGGTGCTAGGTGGGTAACAGACGCTGCTCCTTGTCCTGCCTTTCCAATCTCTTCAGGCACACCTTCCCTGTCACCCACATGTGGAGCTCATGTCAGCTTTGACTCATCTGGCTCTCCAAATCTCCATTTCTACCCAATTGCTAGGTCCTGTTAATCCATATTGTCTTTCTTTGAAGAGTCTCCTTTCTATTCTATTCCAGTTACCATCAGAGTTCATCAGACAAAAAGGGGGCTATAGCAGCAAGACCACAGGAGTCCAACAGTCCTGGGTTCAAATCCCAGTTTTGCCAATTAACTAACTAGATGACTGTGGGCAAGTTGTCTAACTGTTCTGAGCCCGAGTGCCATCTGTAAAATGGGCACAATAAGCCCCACTCACATTTGTCATGCAGATTATACAGGGCAATTAGGTGAAAGTGCATAAACCAGAGCAGCTCCTCAGAAAACGTTAGCTCCCTTTTCCTTTCAAGGGTTGTGCTTTGGTCAAAACAATCAACTTTCTTTCCAAACACTAAACAGATAAGTGCATATATTTATTTATCTTCTCCCATTTGTCCCAGAGAAATGGCATGTTGGACAATGAGTAACTCGTGGTCAAAGTGACCAGAAGGTGTTCCATTGAGAGGAGTGGGTGGCCCTTGTTTGCCCTGGAACAGGGAGCAAGCAGGACACACGAAACAGCTGCCAAGAAAAATGTATATTGCTCAGTTCTCTGGAGAGTTTCCGCCACAACAGCAGTGGGAACATCACATGCTTTCAATTATCTTTTTACCCCAGACAAAAGGCGGGCCAGTGGTGTAAGAGGAAACAGCTGTAACCAGACCCTGAGTTTCAGAGGCAGCCTCCCATGTTGCAGGGACTCCATGAACAGTCCCCACTTTGCTGCCTCTAAGGCTGGGAGGGGACCTACAAGATCAGTGCAGAGCATGTCACTGTCCGCTAACAGGACCCTAGAGCAATGGCTATGGACTTGCAGGCAGTTTCTGTGTCTCCCTCTGCCTCCTGCAGGAACCCCGGGTGACCTAGCTTCTCCACCTACAGAAAAGTCACCAGCGTTCATAACCAGAGTAACATATGGCAGGCGGGAAGACGGCTTCTCCTCCCGAAAGGGACCTGAAAGCCAAGCCTCTTCAGTGAGACACACATGAGCAGAATTAAAAGAAAAGAGAACCAAAAGAAATTCACTCAAGTATAGACAGTGTTGAACCTCAGTGTTTTCCGTATGTTCCCAAACGTTCTGCATTTCACTCAATGAACATTCAATACTTTTATTCTCAGAAAACAAAGCAAATTTTGATATTTGAGAAAAATAATAAAAACACAAAAAATGAGTTAGAGAAGCAACTCAAAAGAAGTTTGAGTCAAGTCTGAGAAAATTTCTCCACAAATTATTCCTATCCAACGTCCTATCCATTGAAGCCTGCCTTGTTTCTGACCACGAGCCCCTGCTCAGCTCCCTACACACCAGGCTCCAGAAAGTCCCTTCTTCCAAGTCTAACTTGAAACAGGGCTGGGCATCAGAAGGGTGAAGCACACGCTGGCTGGGAGGCAGAGGAAAAGGTTAACCGCTTTTACAAGCACCTACAGGCCTTCTAATCCTAAAACAAAGGTTATTCTGATGCATTTGTCAACATGTGACCCTGAAAGGCAAACAGCTTCACGTTCATCAAGAGACTATATTCCCAAAGCTGAACATCAGAGGCCAGATGTTTACACGGGAAAGATCTGAATTAGGGGTACCATGTGATTCCCTTAGCAAACAAATGTTCTGGTAAAAAGACTGTCTGGCCTTCTACTGAAGAAGAAATATGGAGAAGTTTCTGGTAAGACAAAACAGGACATGGGGGGTGAGGGGGGATTATCCTCTTTACAAATGTGTCATTAACTAGGGGCAGAGAGTAACAATGGGAGAAACTTACAGACTAGATATCAGGCCTTTAGCCACTAACTCATTCACTCTGAGATACCTATGAATCTTGGATTCTTCATCTCTAAAGTAAGGAGATTAAACCAGATAATTTTTAAGATCACTTATGCTTCTAAAATTGCTCTTACATTTCATATGACATTCAAATCAAAGGGCTCCTCTTAGCCAAACTCAGGATCAAAAAAAAAGTGATCGTGGATGGTCTGCCTTCTGGCACCGGAAAGACACAACTTACCTCTTGGGCCAGCGTCCCGAGACTATCCAGCAAAGTTTTTGTGGCTTCAGCCAGCTCCTGGCTCGGGAAGGGAGATGTGGAGTTTAGTCTTGTCTGGAATGAGAAAAAAATACTTTGCTTCTAAACTCAAATGTAAACCTGAAATCTCTATTGAAAATAAGCAAGTTAATTAAAACCATTCACAATCTTGAGTTTAAAAAACAAGAAACCCACTCTTAACCAAAATAAGACACTAAAATTATTTTACTGTATGTTTGCATGTTGTTTTCTTCAGATAAGAATTACTAATTCTTTGATGAATGCTTTTAAATAGAGTAGGAATATATATTTAAAACTAGCTGATATGCAACATAAAAATATCTCATGCGAGGTATGTGTGTGTGGTCCAATGCTACTCTGACCACAAATTCCCAATTCTGTCTCTAGTTCTGCAAGACAGGTAACATGGGAATGGCCTTGAGAAACAAGTTTGTGATGGCTCACAAGCAAGGAAGAAAATGGAAAGTTTACAGCTGCCAAAAGCATGGGAAGAAGGAATTCTCTCTCATTTTGCTCAAGTCAGCACTGTTTCTAACACTGGAAATTTAATACAGAACATTTTTATGTCTAGTTTTAGTCATATTTATATATTTAATTGCTATTATATACCACCTAGCTGCATAGCAACTGTAAGAAAATAATTCATTAGGCCCAAAAAAAGATAAATTAGGGCAGAAAGCCTAGGCTAGAGAAGGAATAGAACAATGATGCACAGGCTCTGAGGCCAGAATTGCTATAGCTGAGGATCCTCAAGTTTGGTTCTAAGTTTTCAGGCTTCCCAAGAGAAAAAGATACAGGGTCAGTTTCACTATTCTTATTTGTCAAATAGGGAAAAAAAAAGTCTTCAGGGAAAACTCATCTTTCCTTGGTGTTTCTATGGGTATTGTTTTATTCAATATCAGACACTTCTGAAATATAGAGAAGGCTGGGCTATTTTGATATTTGTCTTATATCAGAGATTGCTGTCAAATTATAATGCAGACTGCATGGAAAATGGCTTAAAGTGGATGGAACTCATCATTACCTCTGAGAAATAGCAGCCTGGGATGTTTTCCTTTAAAAAGAACTCCAAATGCAGAAGATTGAGTTAGTATCATCACGATCATCATAATATTCAAATATAATCCTGAATGTACATTTCTAAGAGAATCTGTCTAAAGCTATGAAAGAATTTTTCCAGCCTGGTTCATGAGCTCTTCTAGAATGGCTTACTCACAGGTGTCCAACATTCCCACACTCAGTCCTCTGATGGACCTGTGGTTTCCCTTATACTCAGGTAGGTCTCTATGGTACAGTTCACGGCTTGTGTTAATAATCATCCCTTCCATGAAGTAATTCATGAGCAAAAACAGGTGGAGTGTTTTTGTTTTTTACTTTCTCTCTTCAGGTTCATGTTACAACTAAAGGTTCACACACTAGAAGTTGACCTTACAGAGAACTTGCCATAAGGAAAACTTCTGCAAACTGAGAGGTCTTAATTGGAAGACATAGGAAGTAAAGTGTTTTTGTGCTTACCATGAGGCCCACAGGATGAAATACACTCGGGATTGTACAGCAAAACAAAAAAATACCAAATTAACTTAACGTAAATTTTTTAAACTTAAAATTTGGTAGTTAATCCATTTCTTTTATAAAGTCTGAATGGAAATAAGATTCTTATGATTTTTGTCACTCTGCCCCTTCTTCTCTGGTTATAGGGACCTGGGGGGGCTACAGAAGCCTGGGCAAATGACTCAAACTCCTCCTGCCTCCATTTTCTCAGCTATACAGCAGAGTTAATAATGCTGTGCACATATGACAGCATTTTCATGAACAATAAACTAGAGGACATGTGCAGAGCACCATGCCTGGCACATAGCAGATCGTCAAAATTATACATAATTTCATCCCTGCCTTTCTCTTCCCTTCCTTGAAAGTTTACTACCAAAACTGAAGGGCTCTTGTCTGCAAACAGGGTTTTCCAGTTTTTGAAAAGACATACATCCTCCCTCCCATCTCTTGGCTAGCTCTCGATGAACACTTTCTCCTCTTGAGGGTCCCTCCCTTAGCTAGGCAGAGAGCTCGAGCTGTCATCTCAAAGCACATCAGCCACACTCCAACTGCTATTTCTAAAATTATAAATACTCTTCAGTGCAAGACAGCCTCATCCTAATTCCTGAAGGCTTGAGATAAAATGCTTCTCTCTCTTCTATAACCTTTTTTCTTTTACTCAATGTTTGCCAAACTGTGAAACAGACGATAATGTTAAGTGGATAAAATATGAATATATATATATTTTTATACCATATACACAAACATGCCCCAGAGTTGACATTTAAATTGAAAAATCTGAATGAAAAATCATTACCGATGATTATGTATCTGCGTGTATCTATATCTATATATAGATATACACACACACCTTTATCTTAATGTATATTCATGTGTACCTTCTATTGACAGTAAGTGATATTGATTTTGCTTTTACAGTAGTGATAAATTTCTTTTCTAATTAAATTTATACAAAAAAGTCAGTCAATTAAAAGGAAATATTAAATTAAAATGGTACCAATTGCACTTGAATACAACCGAAACTATGACAGGGGACTGTGAACGACCAGATTTTGCTGCTACAGTGTGGTCCTGGGAGCGCCTGCACAGGAACCCCCTGTGCTGCTTTTGTTCAGCACGCAGACTCCCAGCCTCCTGGATCTGCTCATTCAGAAGCTAGTGGTGTGACCTTAGAATCCTCAGGGGATTCTTTTGCCCACTGAAGTTTGAGAACCACAGAGACACAGCACTTGGGTGATGTTCACACCTTTTTCACAGCATTCTTTGCATGAACTTGATTGTTTGTGCACTCCATTTCTGGTCCACACATTTCTGTCTATTTTGGATTGTGACGCAGGGAAGAGAGGCTAGTCAGTTCACTTGGCCCTGAGTGGGATCCAAGATGGTGGCAAACACATGTGAGGCCAGGTATGTCACATCAATCATGTACACAAGTCACCAAGTGTAAAAGACCAGCTTTCTAAAGCTCCAGACCCAATGCTGGTCTGCTCTCACCATTAGGGGTCATCTTTCCCCTGAACGGTGCAAATCAATGAGCAGTTCATGTTCGTAGACTAGGTCTTCCCCATCTGAACGAATTTAAATTTTCATAGGTAATGATTGTTCCTTAAGGTTTTTCAACTTAAATGCCTTAACTTTGGGGCAAGCTTACTCTTCTTGTTTTAAAAGCTATACAATTCAGCAAACTCCAAGCACACCGCAGGACTTACTACATGATTGTGTAACCTATGAATATAGTTGACCACAGCTATAAATATAAGGACTTCGCTACATTTACTGTGGATATCGGACCTTTACGTATTCAGACACCAACGCAAAACGATATCACATCTTACTACTGTTGTCAATAGTCTAAGCTTTGGTTTGTTTGTTTAACTGATTGATTTAGGTTTTGGTCTATAAGAGAAACATTGGCTAAACCCATCCATAAGTAATAGGTAGAACAGTCAATGTCATTATTAGGATGCTTTTTACACTAATCGTTGTTTGAGATTAAATGCTTACTATTCATTAACAGTACTGGCAACCTGTAGTCAATACAAATAAATTTCCATTTTCAAAGGAGTGTTGGTTGGAGTTACACATACAGGTGTGGGTTGAGATCACAGGGCTTAAAAAAAACACAATTCAAATTCAACGTCGAGTTTAAAGCTTAAATTATCCAGATATTTTGCTCAAGACTTCATTTTACTTTTCTGTGCTTGGACACTATAAAATAGAGAGAATAGACTGATGCAAATCAGGAAACTTAATATTACAAATTAGTGAAGAAAGTATAGGCTATTCAATTGCTGGGACTAGTTATTTATATAAGAAAAATTATAAATTTTCCTCTCATAGCACTGTACAAAATTAAATTCTTGGTAGATTAAAGAGCTAAAAGTAAAAATTAAAGTTTCAAACATATAAGAGAAAATATACTTATGCACTTGGGGTAGGAAAGGGCTTCTTAAACAAATATCAAAAGTTCAAACCAGGAGAGAAGCCAAGATGGCGGCATAAGCAGACTCTGAACTCAACTCCTCCCGCGGACACAGCCAATTTACAACTACTCGTGGAAAAATTACCCCTGAAGGAGAACTGAAAACCGGATAAGAGGAACTCCTGCAACAAAGGACAATCCCAATTGAAGTGGAAGAGGCAGAAAACGCTGCCTTCCAAGCCGCCAGCTTCACGGCCACCCAGAAGCAGCTCACAGGTACGCAGCCTCCCTGGAGGAGTGGGGCCCGGAGCCGGAGAGTGCCCCCGCTGTGGGCATTTTGTGGACCCAGCACAATCCAGACGAGTGGCAGAATATCTGACTTTGCCTGCTACTAAAACATTGGGGAGCACCCCCAGAAAAGCTGGTTCACAAAGAAATTAAAACTGGCTCTTAAAGGGCCCAGGCGCAAACTCACCCATTTCAGACAGCAACGGTAAAATCACCAGAAAGAAAGGTGCACAGTGCTTGGGTGAAAAGAGACTCAACTGATAGGCCCTGAGTGCATCTCGGTGAGAGGTGAGACCTCTCCAGGGACTGGGACTTTGGCGACGGCCATTGTTGTGGCCTGGTGTGGGCATGCTGGCATAGACGCCATTGGAGTCCTCCCTGAGGCCTGCTAGCCCAGGGTCTGCCCCACCCACCAGAGCACCGATTTAATCCAGCTCAGCCAGGGCAGGCAGCCCACCCTAGAGACTGGCCCCACCCAACAACAAGCCCTCAGGCAACTTGTGGGCCTGCATAGATTGGTGACTGGATTCTCTGCAGCCTGGCAACTGAGCCGACTTCAGTGGGGCAGGGTGTGCACAAGGAGTGGGTGGAGAGTATAGGGCTCCCACCGTGGAGAGACTGGGTCCACTTGAGGAGGTTGGGGCGAGCACACGGGGCAGGACTGTGTTGACTGTGTGTGTGAACCTGTGGGCGACAGGGCCTGTCAGCTGCAGAAGACTTGTGCTTCTCAAAGACATAGGGGGTTTGCCCCACCTTACAAAGCCTGAAACAATTGGGTGCTCCTGTGCCTGAGGCCAGCCCCACCCAGCTGCAATCCTCAGAGAGCTGACAAGAGACCTAAAGGCTGGAGGCTATAGCAATTGTAAGCCCCTGAGCCTAACAACCTGCCACACTGGGTGCCTACTCACTTAAAAGAAATACTGCAACAGAAATATGGTATTAGATCTTGCAGCCAACTGTGCTGGGGCTCCCCATACCTGATAAAGAGACTGAAGGGTCCACAATAATTACAAACAGCTGAGCATTACAACAGCTGACCAGGAGCATAACCGGGCCTGCCTCACCCTACAGGGAAGCAAACAGGCCACAACAGAAGGACACACATAGCCCACATAGGGGTCACCCCTGGAACATTGAGAACTGAGGGAAGCACACTGCAGGGCCCCTAAGGCATCACTTATATAAGGTCACCTATCCAAGAGCAGGAGACGTAGCTGACCTACCTAATACGTAGACACAAGCACAGGGAAAGAGGCAAAATGAGGAGGCAAAGGAATACATTCCAAGCAAGGGAACAGGACAAAACCCCAGAAAATGAACTAAGTGAAACAGAAATGAGCAACCTACCTGACAGAGAGTTCAAACAAAGAGTGTTAGGGATGCTCACTGATCTGGGGAGAAGAATAGATGAACTCAGTGAGAATGTCAACAAAGAAATGGAAGATATAAAAAGAACCAATCAGAAATGAAGAATACGATACTGGAAATGGAAAATTCACTAGAGGGACTCAAAAGCAGAGTAGAGGATACAGAAGAACGGATCCGCGAGCTGGACGAAAGACTAGAAGAAATTACCCAAGCTGAACAGGTAAAAGAGAAAAGAATTAAAAAGCGTGAGGACAGTCTAAGGGACCTCTGGGACAACATCAAGCGCACTAACATCCGTGTTATAGGTGTCCCGGAAGGAGAAGAGTGAGACAAAGGGGCAGAGAATCTATTTCAAGAAATAATAGATGAAAACTTCCCTAACCTAAGGAAGGAAACAGACATCCAGGTACGGGAAGCACAGAGAGCCCCAAACAAGATAAACCCAAAGAGGCCCACACCAAGACACATCATAATCAAAATGTCCACAATTAAAGATAAAGAGAGAATCCTAAAAGCCGCAAGAGAAAGACAAGTTACATATAAAGGAAACCCCATAAGGCTATCAGCTGACTTCTCAGCAGAAACCTTACAGGCTAGAAGAGAGTGGCATGATATATTTAAAGTGCTAAAAGGAAAAAACTTACAGCCAACAATACTCTACCCAGCAAGGTTATCATTCAAAATGGAAGGAGAGATCAAAAATTTCCCAGACAAGCAAAAATTAAAGGAGTTTGTCACCAAGAAACCAGTGCTACAAGAAATGTTAAAGGGACTGATTTAAGGGGAAAAGAGAAGAGCACAAATAGGAAAAATTATCTATTTCCATGATAAGAGGGTAATGGATACAAATGCACAAAAAAGAGGTTAGATATGATATCAAAAACATAAAATGAGGGAGGAGGGGAGTTAAAGAGTAGAGCTTTCAGACAGAGGTCAAACTAAAGAGACCATCAATTCTGTATAGAAGGAGAAAGGAACAGAGAAGGACTACTAAAACACTGAGAAAAAAAAAAAGGTAAAAATGGCAGTAAGTACATACCTATCAATAGCTACTTTAACGTCAATGGACTAAATGCTCCAATTAAAAGGCATAGGGTGGCTGATTGGATAAAACAACAAGACCCATATATATGCTGCATACAAGAGACACACTTCAGACCTAAAGACACTCACAAACTGAAAGTGAAGGGATGGAAAAAGATACTCCACGCAAATGGCAATGAAAAGAAAGCTGGGGTAGCCATACTCGTATCAGACAAAATAGACTTTAAAACAAAAACTGTAAAAAGAGACAAAGGCATTACATAATGATCAAGAGAACAATCCAACAAGAGGATATAACACTTGTAAATATCTACGCACCCAATGTAGGTGCACCTAAATATATAAAGCAATTATTAACATACATAAAAAGAGAAATAGACAGTAACACAATAATAGTAGGGGACTTTAACACTCTACTTACACCAATGGATAGATCATCCAAACAGAAGATCAATAAGGAAACATTGGCCTTAAATGACACACTTGAACAGATCGACCTAGTAGAGCATTCCATCCAAAACCCGAAGAATACACATTCTTTACAAATGCACATGGAACATTCTCCAGGATTGATCACATATTAGGCCACAAAACAAGTCTCCATAAATTTAAGAAGATTGAAATAATACCAAGCATCTTTTCTGACCACAATGGTATGAAACTGGAAATCAACTATAGGAAGAAAATCAGAACAGCCACAAATACATGGAGATTAAACAAAATGCTACTGAACAACGACTGGGTCAATGAAGAAATCAAAGAAGAAATCAAAAAACCTGGAGACAAATGAAAATGAAAATACCACATGCCAGAATTTATGGGATACAGCAAAAGCGGTTCTAAGAGGGAAGTTTATAGCGATACAGGCCTATCTCAACAAACAAGAAAAATCTCAAATAAACAATCTAACAATGCACCTAAAGGAAACAGAAAAAGAAGAACAAAAAAAGCCGAAAATCAGTAGAAGAAAGGAAATAATAAAAATCAGAGCAGAAATAAATAAAATAGAGACTAAAAAACAATAGAAAAATTAATAAAACCAAGAGCTGCTTCTTTGAAAAGATAAACAAAATTGACAAACCTTTAGCTAGACTCACCAAGAAAAAAAGAGAGAAGGCACAAATAAGTAAAATCAGAAATGAAAGAGGAGAAATTACAACAGACACCTCAGAAATACAAAAGATTATAAGAGAATACTATGAAAAGCTATATGCCAACTAATTCGACAATCTGGAAGAAATGGATAAATTCTTAGAATCATACAACCTTCCAAAACTGGATCAAGAAGAAGTAGAGAATCTGAATAGACCAATCACCAGTAAGGAGATCGAAACAGTAATCACAAACCTCCCCAAAAATAAAAGTCCAGGACCAGATGGCTTCCCTGGTGAATTCTACCAAACATTCAAAGAAGACTTAATACCTATCCTTCTCAAACTCTTCCAAAAAATTGAGGAGGGGGGGAAGCTCCCTAACTCATTCTACGAAGCCGACATTACCCTGATACCAAAATCAGACAAGAACAACACAAAAAAAGAAAATTACAGGCCAATATCACTGATGAACATCAATGCAAAAATCCTCAACAAAATACTAGCAAATCGCATACAACAATACGTTAAAAAGATTATACACCATGATCAAGTGGGATTTATTCCTGGTATGCAGGGATGGTTCAACATTCGCAAATAAATCAACGTGATACACCACATTAATAAAATGAGGAATAAAAATCACATGATCATCTTAATAGATACAGAGAAAGCATTTGACAAGATCCAGCATCCATTTATGATAAAAACTCTGAATAAAATGGGTATAGAAGGAAAGTACCTCAACATAATAAAGGCCACATATGATAAACCCACAGCCAGGATCATCCTCAATGGTGAAAAACTGAAAGCTATCCCTCTAAGAACAGGGACCAGACAAGGATGCCCACTGTCACCACTCCTATTTAACATAGTACTGGAAGTCCTAGTCAGAGCAATCAGGCAAGAGAAAGAAATAAAAGGGATCCAAATTGGAAAGGAAGAAGTGAAACTCACTATTTGCAGATGACATGATTTTATATATAGAAAACCCTAAAGAATCCACCAGAAAACTTTTAGAAGTAGTAAACGAATACGGTAAAGTTGCAGGATACAAAATCAACATAAAAAATCAGTTGCATTTCTATACACTAACAACGAAGTAGCAGAAAGAGAAATTAAGAATACAATCCCATTTACAATTGTAACACAAAGAATAAAACACCTAGGAATAAACTTAACCGAAGAGGTGAAAGATCTGGACACTGAAAACTATAAAACATTGCTGAAAGAAATTGAAGAAGACACAAAGAAATGGAAAGATATTCCATGCTCTTGGATTGGAAGAATTAACATAGTTAAGATGTCCATACTTCCTAAAGCAATCTATAGATTCAATGCAATCCCTATCAAAGTTCCAACAACATTTTTCACAGAAATAGAACAAAGAATCCTAAAATTTATATGGAACAACAAAAGACCCCAAATAGCTAAAGGAATCCTGAGAAAAAAGAACAAAGCTGGAGGTATCATACTCCCTGATTTCAAAATATACTACAAAGCTATAGTTACCAAAACAGCATGGTACTGGCACAAAAACAGACACACAGATCAATGGAATAGAATTGAAAGCCCAGAAATAAACCCACACATCTAGGGACAGCTAATCTTCGACAAAGGAGCCAAGAACATACAATGGAGAAAAGAAAGTCTCTTCAACACATGGTGTTGGGAAAACTGGATAGCCACATGCAAAAAAATGAAAGTAGACCCTTACCTTACACCATACACAAAAATTAACTCCAAATGGATTAAAGACTTGAATGTAAGACCAGAAACTATGAAACTTCTAAAAGAAAACATAGGCAGTACGCTCTTCAACATCAGTCTTAGCAACATATTTTCAAGCACCATGTCTGACCGGGCAAGAGAAACAACAGAAAAAATAAACAAATGGGACTACATCAAACTAAAAAGCTTCTGCACAGCAAAGGAAACCATCAACAAAACGAAAAGACAACCTAACAATTCGGAGAAGATATTTGCAAACCATATATCTGATAAGGGCTTAATCTCCAAAATATATAAAGAACTCATGCATCTCAACAACAAAAAAACTAACAACCCAATTAAAAAATGGGCAAAAGACCTGAACAGACATTTCTCCAAAGAAGATACACAGATGGCCAACAGACACATGAAAAGATGTTCAAAATCATTAACTATCAGGGAAATGCAAATCAAAACTACAATGAGATATCACCTCACAGCCGTCAGAATGGCTATAATTAACAAGACAGGAAACAACATGTGTTGGAGAGGATGTGGAGAGAAGGGAACTCTCATACACTGCTGGTGGGAGTGCAAACTGGTGCAGCCACTATGGAAAACAGTATGGAGATTCCTCAAAAAATCAAGGATAGAACTACCATATGATCCAGCTATTCCACTGTTGGGTATTTATCCAATGAACTTGAAAACACCAATGCATAAAGGTACATGCACCCCTGTGTTCATTGCAGCGTTATTCACAATAGCCAAGACTTGGAAGCAACCTAAGTGCCCATCAAGGGACGAATGGATAAAGAAGATGTGGTATATATACACAATGGAATACTACTCAGCCATAACAAACGATGAAATCCAGCCATTTGTGACAACATGGATGGACATTGACGGTATTATGCAAAGTGAAATAAGTCAGAGGGAGAAGGTCAAATACCATACGATTTCCTTCATTAAGTAGTAGATAATAACAACAATAAACAAACACATAGAGACAGAGATTGGATTGGTGGTTACCAGAGGGGAAGCAGGGCGGGAGGAGGGTGAAAGGGTTGGTTCGGCTCATGTGTGTGGTGATGGGTTGTGGTTGGTGTTTGGGTGGTGGGCGCGGTGTAGTCTGTGCGGAGATAGAAGTGTGGTGATGGACACCTCAAATTTATACAATGTTATAAACCAATGTTACTGCAATAAACAAAAAATTTAAAAAAATAATAATAATAATATAGCCCAATCTACACACGAAAAAAAAAAAACCAAAAAAAACGAAAAGTGTCAGGGCTGAAAAATGACCCCCAAAGACATCAGGTCCTAATCCCTGGAACCTGTAAATGTTACATAATATGGAATTAGGGTCTTTGCAGATATGATTAAAATAGGAATTTTGAGATGGGGAAATTATCCCGGAAGTTATCCAGGTGGGCCCAATGTAATAATCACCAGTGTCATTTTAAGAGGGAGATGGAGATTTGACTACAAAAAACAAAAAAAAGTTCAAACCAAAATGGAAAAAAACATCACTCCAATCTTTAAAAGTAAAATCTGTACAGCAAAAGACACTATAAACAGCATCAAAGAAACAAGCCAAAAACTAGAACAGATTTTTTTAAATTTTACTATAAAAACAGAATATCATGCAGCAGTTAAAATGAACCAGATGCCACATGTATCAACATTGATAAATCTCAAAAATGTAATGGTGAGTGAAAAAGACACGTTGTAGATCAATATGCACATTTATACAATGTGGTCACATGCAAACCAATACAGTATATTGTTATTAACAGAATGCAAACATATATGGTATAAAGCATAAAAACATGCAACTCCAGGATAGTGGTTATCTCTGAGGAAGGAGATGGGGACACGCAGGTGGCATCGACTGTATCTGTAATATTTTATTTCCTGAAAAGAATCTGAAGCAGCTGTGGCAAAAGGATGGATGATGGTACATGGGTGTTCTTTATGTTATTCTCTGCACCCTTTTGTATGTTTGAACTATTTCATAATTTTCTTTCTAATTCAGTGAAAGATAAGGAAACGAGGGAGATTGAGCAGGAATGAAGGACAGATAAAGAATATAAGTTGGCTTCAGTACAAATCATATCTGAAGGATGTCTAACTTCCTTAAGTAAAGTAAACCCCAGGAAACATGCCTTGAAACTAGGCCACAAAATGAAGTCTGAGAATCACGTGCCTGCACCTACTATTAATTGTGGTCTCCTGCTCAGACTTAGTTGACAAGGGCAGGCAAAACTTGCCAAACCATATTTCCAAAGGGCTCCAGTAAACAATTCACAGAATTAAGAATTCCTACTATTATTTTTCCTAACCAAAAAAATTCCCTTGGCTATGAACTCACAGAGGTCCCCACTGATCATAGGAGGCAAATGATTTTCTTGTATGAAGTAAGGAAAGGGGGGAAAAGAGGGAAAATAAAGCCTTTAGTAACAGACTATACAGTCTGTGTTAGGCTACCAGGAATTCATGTATTATTCAATATTTTTAGATCATATTACATACTGTAATATCATTAGGGGAAGAATACACAAGGACTTACTGTATTACTCAAAAGCTCCCACCCACTTCTGCAAAATGTGTTAATCACAACATAGCAACATTTCCTAAAGCATGACATTCTGGGGTGCTGGCCCCAGAATGACAAAGGCCATTGTGCCCCATCCTTTCTGGGTCTAACAGATGACTTCATTATATTCTTTCAATCCTCACTATCTTAATAACTAAATTGTAAAAGACTGAAAATAAAAAAGGCAGCAACTTAGTAAAGCCAATTTGACTTTAATTTCTGAGCTGGTGTTTTATTTCAACTCCATGTCTAGCACAGTTCCTGGCACATAATAACTAGGCACCTAGTAAACGTGGAAGAAAACCCAAAAGGAAGGGAGAAGCACATTAGGAGGTTGAGAGATGGACTGGGGAGAGTCCTACTTCAAAGGTCATTCAAATTCACAGATATACTCTGTTGTGTATTCACCTCATCAAGTTATTCACCTTCTGGAGCCTTTCGGAAGATCCTCTTGCTCTAGGGATGAGGCCCAATAGCCTAACGTGGTTCCTGAAAGTTGGCCTCAGCTAGCTCACCTCCACAGTGTCATGTCTTACCATTCCTTCTCCCATCAAACTCCCCGTAGCTACATCCGCTCCACTCTGAGCTACTCAATTATGTGCAGTTGCCCTAAATGTCACCTTCTCTTTTCTTTCCCCTCTGGACCCATGCATATGCCACGTCCTCTGCCTGGAACACTCGTTTCTCCCTATTCTTTATCTGGCTAACCTCTATTCTTTAGGTCCCAACTTAAAGGATATTTCTTCCTGATCCTCAAAAGCTGGGTTTGGAGGCCCCATCAGGGCCTGCACAGTACCCAGCAGAGGGTCCATCATTCTGCACAGCATATGCTCCTTTCCTGGTCTGTCCCACCCACTCCCCCACCAGCAGGGAAACTCAGAAAGAGCTGTACCTTACTCACCACTGCCTCCCTGGCCCAGTGCATGGCACAGACCAGGGGTCAATAAATATTTGAATGAATTCAAGTGTTTATTTACAGATGATCTCTATACAGACTGAAGACTGGAAGAGAACATTACTAATGCATTAGAAGTCACAGCCAAATAGAAACAGAAGACGGAACATCAGCAAAATTAAAATGTAACTGAAAACTCTTCTTAATTTATAAAAATCTTATCCACGCCCAAATTTTTCAGGGACTACTTCTAAATAAAGTGAGATGTGGGTGTACATATATTAAAATAGTTTCTCAATATAATACACAATTTTGTTTTCCTCCTGCAAATTCACGTTATAATGCATTCATTGGGACATTTCAAACTTCTTTACTTTCATAAAGTAGACTTAAGTCTCTATTTCACTTTGCCAATATGCAGAAAATCCGACTCAGGGCTAGTATTTATATGTTTTAGTTTAAATTGAAAATAAGTAAGCCACATACTAGGTACAAAGACTATCACCACCCAGAAGCAATCACTGTCTCTTTCCAAAGATTTACATGATAATAAAGTTTTCCTTTGGGGAACATTTTAATATTTTTTGTTGAAGTACAGAATTATAAAACTCATGTCTGAGGAAGGTATTACTCTTATAAAAACAATTCAACAATTTAAATATTAAATTTTAAACCTGATGTGTTTAATGCATTAAAATACTCTGTTAAAATTAAAAATTTTTGCTGTTTCAAAACACAGTTAAATACATCTACTACCACATAATTCAAGACCAAAATCAAATCTTCATCTTAGAAATGGCAGTACTTTTCAAGAGAGAAATTGTATAATTGAGGCAAAAATGTCTGTACAGATGGAGTTGAGTAGTCATATTAGCACACTGCTAATTCAGCAATTTATTCCTCAGTTCTGTGCTTCAATTTTCCCATAGGAATTAGGTGAAACAGAGTCTGCAGAGTTATTCCACAAGGCATGTCATTCTACCGAATACCAAATGATGAAGACTGCAATTGCTTGCCGGGCGAAAGCATATGTTGTAAACAGGTGGACAGTAAAATCAAACACAGCCAAACAAAACCTGACACTTCCCACAAACATAGGAATTTCAGGCTGGAGAAGAGGAAAAAGCAAGTGTTTTCTCCTGCAAAAAACCCACACAAATGCTTTAAGGACTGCATGCGACAAGTTGAAGTATCTAGCCCCAAAAAGCCACAAGCCAAGTGTATTCTGTATTCTGAGTCCTTGTCTAAGGGTCAAGAAGACGCCAAACAAAGACCCTCCAAGACAAGGATGACTTTGTTCACCCCTTCTCCATCTGCTCCTTCCATCCGTGAGATCACTGGTCTTCTGGGGACCTCAGGGCACCCTCACTTCACCTCCTTTGTCCCATGAACTGAGTTCCGCCTTTGCGAGAATGTGCTGCATGCACCAGAAGACATGTGAACAGAGCTCTTTGTTCCACAGAAACAGAACTTTCCCTTTTAGGGTGAAGGTATCATCAGAGGTCAAGACAATCTAACCACATGGTTGTGCAGTATCCACGTTGTTTCTGAGGTGGAGATAAATCTGTACGCCTGTCCTTCCTAACTCAAGAGTCAGACCCTGTTTTCCTCCCCTTAAGGATCAGACACCGTCTTCACATCACTGAGTCAATGGTGAGCCAGGACTAGAGCCCAAGCCTAGCTAACCTCACATTCTTTCCACTATGGCTCACAGTGTCCCATGTTGGCAAAGATGGTTGTCAGGGGGCTGTTGGGAAGTCATTGGTGAAACTGAGATGGGACAACAGCCCTCACTCTTCAGACCCAGAACCCATGAAGAGTTCCTCAAATTCCCAACCTCAGCCTCAACGTTGGTGCTCAGTGCCCAATGGAATGAAAGCTCTATATGCATCTTGTCTGCCCTGTTCATGGCTGAACCTTCAGTGCCTGGAACAGCACCTGGTACAAAGCAGACACATAGTAAATATTTGTTGGTTTTGTTGATGAATGTTTCATGCCTTGTTCAGAGATGCTCTGCTTCCCAAAGTCAAAGCTCTCTTTGTAATGGGTAGTGTTTATTACACTTGAGAGTCACTCTCAGAATATAGGCAAGAAAGTGCACAGAGCTCAAGAGGGACTAATGAAAGTCAAGGGCACTGAAGAAGCACTTTGAAGACATAATGAAATATACCTTCCCATCAAAAGACAGTTGTGGCAGGATGAATGCCCCCTCCCCAAAGCTGGCCACACTCTAATCCCTGGAACCTCTGAATATGTTACATTACATGATAAAATGTATATTACAGACATAATTAAAGTTATAGACCTTAAAATAGGTAGATTATCCTGGATTATCTAGATGGTTCAATCTAATCACATGAGCCCTTAAAAGCAGAGAACTCTCTCTCTGGCTAGAGGCAGAGAGATATGGCAGAAGAAGTCAGAGAGATTTAAAGCATGAGAAAGACTCAACACATTGTGGCTGGAGGCCATATGAAAAGCATGAGAGGACAGCAGAGAGAGGCCCCCATATGGACTTCTCCTCTGCCTGGGAAAGGTGTGTGTTGCTTCAGGAAGGACCTGCAGGGAAGGCGAAGGGAAGTTCACCTGCCCAGCCAACCAGTACAGCCAAATCCACCCTGCTGAGCAGTGAGACAACAGAAGTCACTGCCAGACGGCCCTGACCTCCTCCTAGAGGTTATTATCTCAACATGAATACTAAGTAACACAAGTCTCCTGTCATAACTAAGTGCATTTATCCTAGAGATAATATTTCATATATCAGCCCATCTTGTACCCATCAGGAAGTCATCTTTGTGAGGACCTCAGTGGAGTCCAGCTCCTAGAATATACCTGACACATAATAAACTCAATAAACATTGTTCAATGAATGAATACGTTTTTAAATAAAAAAGAAAATGTCTAATGGAAACTACCATTAATCCCAGAGAACTTAAAGAATGCGATAGCATTCTGTCATCCAGTATTAATTTTCATGCAAGGTATAATTGAGGCATAAACATAAATAAGAATCTACAGGGTAAGAAGGCTAGGCAATATCTAGGGAAAGGATGCAATTTTTCATTGAAATATTCTTCAGGACTTTGCTTGGCATGACTGATTCCTAACACTGATCTACAGAAGAAAACTATCTTGCCAGCAATTGTTTTCAGCATATAATTTATATTACTCATATCAATTAAATTATTAACTTCTATTTATTGAGTACCTAATATGTACCAGGCCCTATGCCAGGTTCTTCATATGCATGACCCATAATCACAACACAGGGTAAACTATATTATCTGAATGTAAAAGATGAGGAAACTGGGGCTTTCAGAGGCTAAATACTTTATCCAAGGTCACCCAGGTGGGTGGCAGTATTTGAACCCAGATGCAACTGACCCTGGGCCCATGCCCTTCCCACTCTGCCACACTTCCCCCCATGTTGTCAAAACACTACTGTCCACAGGTCGTGCAGAGACTGAAGGAGGCCCAGGAGAAAGAGTCAGAATACCCTTGGCTGAAAAACAGGGAAACAGCCACACCAAGAAAGAAAAAAAGAGGAGAAACGTTTCAAATCATGTCTCTACTAAAAACCCACTTTTGGTACAGAAACGCATATTAACAGAACAGTTTCCCTCCCTGTGATGTTGGGCCTACATCTGGATGCTGCTCCTGTTGCCTTGCTTGGCACAATTAACAGCCTACATGCAATGATGTCATGTGTCACACCCATCTACCATCACAAATGTTGAAATTTCAACCAAGCAGCAGGAGTAGAAGGCTGCTTGATGTAAATCAAATATCACTCCCAGGGCTCCAGTTAAGGCTCTGCTTAATTCATTAAATAAGAGTCATATTTCAAAATGTTTGGAAGTCATTTCATCCCAAAGGTATCCTCTAAAACCATCTTTACACAGAACCGTGCTGACAAATTACTATATTCTAATTCAATAGCCCCATTTTCTGACTTTACGGAGAGAGATCTCAGCAACGGGAGACAGGCAAGAGCAGAATCTGAGATGCTCTTATGCCCAAGAGGTGTGCAGAAGCATATGGTAGCCGCCCTCATCAACACCCCATCGGGAACCAACTGACCGACAAGGCACAAACACAACACAACAGGATGGACTGTGATGGAGCTGACAGTTCGGACAGTGCATTTCCCTGCACCCTATCATGCTAATCCTCCTAACCAGGGAGAGATTTTCAAGTTGAAACCCAAACTGTTGATTGTCAGATTATGAAGGTTATACTGTCATTCTACTTAGAGCATAACTCAGACACTATGTAAGTGGAGGGATTTTACTGGGTTGTGCACACAATAGGTGCTTAATGAGTAAAAAGAAATGAAGCAATGAATGGGCACCAGAATAGATTACTATATCTTCTAAAAGCACCCATCTTTCCAGTATTAGAGTCATCCTGGCTGAAAGGGGGAGCATTTCTGTCTTGTAGCGAAGTAAAGCAAAGCTGCCGAAACAGTTCAAGGAAGTGGTCTACCATTCGTACTAACCTTCGACCCTCAAAGTCTCACAACACAAAAACGGCCAACAGGTGCAAATATCTGCACCAATGAGCTTATCTAGCAGTTATTTAGGGCTACAGACATCCCCATCCAGAAATATATCTTTCTCAAAATCATACTCTAGAAACATTAACCAACAGAATCACAGACCACTGAACAAGGCAACTCAGTCTTTTTTTAAACACTGAAACAGAACACACTACTTCCGGAATAAAACAAAAACCGATTTAAGCATTAGGCCTAAGCCCCTCACACCAAGTGGTTCACCACGAACCCTCCCCAAGAAGCACCAAGAACTCACACAGTTTTACCACAATCTTCGCCTCCGGCAGAAGCTGCCACATCAGAGACAAGCAGGATGCAAGAACTGCCTGAGGGTCGGTCTAGAGTGTCAACCCTGTGATGGGTTTCTAAGCTCACATTCTAGGGTATGATCCAGGCACAGGGTCCAGAAACTGAACATTCTTATTACCCCTGGGAGGGCCCATCTCTCTGTAAAGAAATCATACTGCACGAGGTCCCAGAGGATTCCAATTTCTTTTTATTATAATGAGGAACATCTCTTTCCAGGCACATCTTTCTTCCAGGGCTCTTTCTCTGGTTTTAAGGGAACCTACTGACAAATCAGAATGCTATCTGGTGAGCAGGAAACCAGAACACTGGCCTCTAAATGATATTAGTGGATAAGGGGCATTTCACCAGAGCTCCCAGAAAACCCAAAGAAATGCACCTGTTCTGCACCTATACACAGCACTCCAATGACCAAAATGCTCAGGCTCATCTGCATTTTTTGATTAAGAATGAATGTGTATTCTCAAGGACTGCTTCTCTGAACTCTTGATTCCCAGCCAATCAGACTTTCTTGGGATTTTTTTTCTGCGAATGTAATTTTGTCATTGATTAAGCTAATTATTGAGTGTGCTCCCATCCAATGCCAGGGTTTCCCTCTCTGACAGCTTACAGTGTCTCCTTTCTGATAGGCTTTTTAAAATGAACAGATATCCATCTTCCTATTAATGGTTTTGAGACATTTTTTAAAATCTGGGGAACTCTTTCTTCAAATGAACTCATAATCTCAAATTATAATACAAAAAAGAAAAAAGCAGGTCTTCTCTGACTGAAACAGGTGCAAGGGACCTTAGGCTTGGACTCAGAGCCACACCCAACTCATTCTTCCTCCATTTTCCCTTTGGGAGGTGGTCCAAAAGTTTGAAGGAACAATTAGCATACCACTGAGCTAAATTATATCTCAAACTTCCAGCCAGCCCTATGTTTCTAAAAAAACAAAGTCACATTGCCCAAGGAAAAAGTTCACATTCCAAAGGCATTAGTGCTTGAAACTTCTCCACACAGCAAGCCTACTCACCAGGATGGGCTTCAGGATGTCCGCGTTGGAACGAAGAACTTGCTGTGCTGCATCCAGTTTCTCCCTTGGCAGGCTGCAAAGCTTGGAAACTTCTTGGTCACTAAGTTTAATCACCTCTTTTAATTTTGATCCATTGCACAGATTGGTCAAATGTAACTGGTAGCCTTGCAAAAATAGCTGGAAGCATTTCAGGCAGAGAGAGGCAAGCAAAACTGAATTACAAAGATGGGAGGCTGGGTCCTTGAAGTCTTCTGGGGGATTTCAAATCAATACAGCTTTGAAGAATGGACACCACAGCAATAGACCAATGCATCAGGTCTCTTTACTGAACTTGGGAACGTATCAAGGCACAATCTGACATGACACTTAAAACCTGAATGCTGTGTTTGATTCGTCATCTCCTGCACTCTTGTTCTTGTGAAGGGAAATCCTGAGTCCAACTCTTTTTCTCTAAAGTGGTACACGCTAATAGGAATCTGGCATCTGAACTCCCGAAACCACTTTTATTAGAGAAAAACACTCATTATTGTTGAACTTATAATATCTTAAACTGGGGTTGGGCTGAATTAGGGGAAAAAAAGCATTTATACTATTTATTTGTCGGTACAGATATTTAACTGATGCAAAGAACTATGTTCGAGCTATTTCAGAATTTGGAACTCTTCATTTTACTTGCCCCAGGACAGAGTAACAGAAAGCCAAGCCTCTTGTCATCTCTG
Source organism: Ceratotherium simum simum (assembly GCF_057802395.1). NCBI lineage: Eukaryota > Metazoa > Chordata > Mammalia > Perissodactyla > Rhinocerotidae > Ceratotherium > Ceratotherium simum. The sequence goes on along the minus strand of NC_141928.1, from coordinate 29,628,545 downwards.
ACAGGGCAAATCTAAGGCCAATTCTAAGTCATTCTTATCTATTCATTATAGCAGACCCCCTAGAGAGCCTCTCCTTGGTCATATCTTGTTACTTAATTAGCTTTTCTGGGCCTAAATAACCTGTGCTTCTTCATATATGGTCCATACTACCCACTAGGCAGCAAGTTCAGGAAGATGAGGGGTCTTGTTTTTCTTGTTCACTGTGTGTCCACAGTGCTGGAACATTAGACAGTAAATATTTGTAGAGCGAATGAATGGATGATGCAGACTCTTTATTATTCCATTGCTACCTCCCCTGTTAGTTTAAATTAGTGCAGCCTGACTTGCTTGTAGTACAACCTAATGTGAGTGATGGACCGAAAGCCTCTCAAGACCCACGTGGCTTTCTAACACTGCAGAGCATTTGGCCTGCCACAGTTTCCAGGAGGTTTTCACCTACTGCCAGAGGCTCAAGTGCACTTTGGTTTTTCTCCTTTCTGTAACTAGTCCTTGCTGCCAGGCTGTCAGCCTACCTTTACTGTCCGTGTTGAATAAAACTGACTACACCCAGACTACCATGCAAGGACCACCTCCGTACTTAGGGTGCCCGTTATTTTAAACTGATCGGACATGACAGATATGAAATTGGCAGGGGGCAATGGAAATCGTCCTAAATGCAACCATTTTCATAAGCCTGCTGCCTTTGGCCCATCTCCCAACCATACAATTGGTAAACACAAGGCATATTTTTCTAGTTTCATAGGGCAAGCAGTAAGCACATTTTTCTAATTTTAAAAATTCTAGATCATGTAGAGCAAAGATCTTCTTTCCAGGCATAAATATTTCCACTACTTTTGTTTATTGTAAAGACAAGCTAGTATGTGGACATAAGACAGAGTAAGGAAACAGTTCCTCTTTCTGCCAGAGAATAAACCTGAGAAGCTGCTCTGAAAATCATTAACCATGCAATCTGGGTCTGCTACCCACTGCACAGGAGCTGTGTGATATCTAACGATACCAGAGGAAGTTTTCTAAGAGTGAAGGTTAAAATTCTATATAAACACTAATATTACTGCCTGGTTTTACAAATTTAAGGAAAAAAAACAAACATCTTCTCCATATGTATCTTTCTTGTCTATCTTTAAAGGAAGCATTCAGTTTTTTAAATCTCCTGTCTTAGATTTTTATAGACACAGCTGCTCCAGATCAACAATCTTCAACCTTGGTTACTGTCTCAGAACCATGAAATTTTAAAGAAAATGTTTAATTCATCTTAAATTCATCCCGCTTTTAGGGAGAAGTTATCAACAATGCCAACTGACAGGCAGGAAATCATTTTATTTCAACCAGCTGGCCCATGACGTCAGGTTGCACATTCCACTCTCTGGATTGTTTGGCAATACCAGCCTGAGCAGGGAGGTAAAAGTAGGTGAAGCAAACAACGTCCTTCAGCGCCATGACAAAGACAGGGATTTATTCATTTCTTTCCTGGCACTCTCAGACACTGTAATTGCCACCAGCCCCACAGAGGAAGCTGAAGGTCGCAGCTTACCTTGTGGAGACTGACATCAGCTCCCAGCATTCTGTCCACCGTAGGCCTTGGCAGAGAGAGGTTGTGATTCAGGAATCCAGAGAAGGTTTCATTGTCCACCAGGAAATCCTGAAGCTTCAAGCCTGCCGAGAAACAGCGTTTTATTTCCATTTAATAAGTAACTCCAAAAAACAAAAGTTGGCACAATGGGGCAAGTGGAGGAAAATATCATAATATTGATTGCCTCATTTTGAAGCGATTGATAACCACAGGCTTCTGGTTTAAGCACACAGAGACACGAGCTTCAGGGAGCTTCGCCTTATCAGGAAAGACAGGAAAAGACTGCTTTCTGAAGACGTGTAGAACCACACTCAGCGTGTGCTCCTAGACTCAAACAGTGCGACAGTGCTGTACACACACATGCACAGCCTTTCCTTGCTTTTCAAGGGAAAAGCCAAACCTTTTAAATGATTTCCTCCATCGCACGTGAGATTCGTGACACTAACCCCACTACTCCTGTCTCCCCAATACCATCTCAGATGGCTAAAAATGGGGGGGGGTCTTATTCTCACAACCCCCAGGGGCCGATTTCCTCCTGATGCAGAATAGTGGTTCTCAAACTTGAGTGGGCATCAGAATCATCTGAACAGCTTGTTAATACAGATTGCTGTCTGTATTAACAGACAGCAGAGTTTCTGCTGTCTGCTGTCTGCTGTCTGTCCCACCCCCAGAGTTTCTGATTCAGAGGGCCTGGGATGAGGCCAGAGAATCTGCATTTCTAACAAGTTCCCAGGTGATGTTGACGCTGCTGGTCTGGGGCCCACACTTGGAGAATGACTGATGTAGAGCATTATGCATATCAAAGCACTCTCACAGTCATGGTCTCATTTTAATTCCAAACGTAGAACACGTTTTGGAGCTCCAAAACCCAGGTCTGCCATGCATTAAGAAAACACACAAGCATATATTTTAAGAAATCAACCCTACTAAATGATTGGATTGCTGCAGGGTTTCATACAGAATCCCTTTAAATAATAAGCCCTTCACGTACATTTAGAAAAGGTTTCCATCCAGTGTAGTGAAGCAGAAAAAGCACTGGCCAGAAATCCAGAATTTTAGTCCCCAGTGTTGGAGGCTGTGCCTGGTGGTGTCACTTAGGTATGTCATATCTTTCATTTGACTGTCCACGTCTCCTTCTGCCCCACCCTCTTAATAATCCAACTTCTCCTTTCAATAAAAAGAAAACCAGTTTATCATGACCACATGGCTGGGCAGTCATCATTTGCAGACTGCAGCCCACAGGCCCAGGCACTAACTGACCTCTAGGGGGCAAACCCTGCAAACCCAAATCATTTAAGAGGATTCAAGAAGAGAAACAGAGGTTTGATCTGAAAACGGGGCTGTGGTGTGAGGCTTAAGGAGACAGGAGTTAATCCTGGGAGCTAAGGGGGTCACGTGCAGACATAAAGCAGCAGGAGGGCCCAAAAGCCCAACCAGACTTTCTTCAGTGCTGCCTGGTCCAGGTATGTTCTGCTTACACAAAGTTTAATAACAGAGAATTATAAAAAAGACAAATTAAGCATGATCCACATCTCTAGAGAAATGATTCTCTGGCTACACCTTATTTGTCTAACTCCTAGTTATTCCTCACGACACCTTCAAGAAGCTGTTCCTTGCCCAGTTAGTGTCCCACCTCAGAACTAGTGCTCCTGCAGACAGCCACACGCCTGGTGCTCCCCATCGCACATGATACTACACTCTTACCATCGGGCTCACTTCTGTGGTGGTCAAACCTCAGAGCACCTAAGATTCATTTAGGGAAAATGCTAAACGCAGTTTCTTGGGCCCAACTCCCAGAGATTCTAAAATAGTGGATCCAGAGTGCAGCCTAAGAATCTACATTTTAATAACATCCCTTGTACTTCTAATGCAGGGGACTGGGGGGACCCTGCTTTTAGGAATGTTGTTTTATTTGCATATTATCTCCACTAGACTATGCCTCTGGGGCACAGGATATGTGTTTTATCTCTGTATCCCAGTGCCCAGATTAGGGCCTGGCAAAGAATTACTGGTCAGTGAGTGATGGCTAGATAATAAATCCTAGGAGATGGAATTAGGGCTGGGAAGATTCCCGAAGTACCTAAGCAGCATCACAGGCGATTTCCTTTCAGCTCAGCAGGTCCAAGAAGGGCCTAGGGCAGGACGATCCCTAGGCTGCACCCCAAGAGTAAACAGGACCCCTAGTCGCTGGTACTATATTCCCAGGGACACAAAGTGATATCCAGGGTTCCCAGTACCCCTATGGTGGGGTAAACAGGAAGGAAGGTAGGAAAGCTAGTGGCTTCAATTGAGGCCTGGCATGAAAAGCCAGACACTGTCCACTGTGGAACAACATGAATAGCACCACACGGGGGTCAGAAAATCTGGGATCTGTATCCATTTATTCTCCAGGTCATTTCACCTAGCTGTGTTTCCACTGCCTCATCTGTAAAATAAGGGGTAAAAAAAAGACCTCTCTGAGCCCTGGACAGAACAGAATATACACATGAGCTGACCCTCATTGACCAGGTGGGCGACAAACGCCTCCTGTGTGTGAAAAGCCAGAGCAGCATACAGACATTGTGCTAGGGAACTTCACAACAGCCTCCTCCCTCCAGAGCACGGCTGCTGAAGTCTGGGAGGCCGACCCAGGCTGCATTTGCAATGGGTCTAGGTCACGAGCAACACTCTGGAGACCAGCAAGTATGCACAGTGTGTTTATAAGACTCTTCTGTTATGTCAACAGGCTCTGAGATGAGAACAGCTGGATGTGATCCATCTCCAACCACCTATCAGTGAATCCCCTGGAAGAGACATAAGAACCAAGAGGCTGATTAAACAGTCAACAACCCTTGGCAGTGCATGTGCATGGAGTGCCGGTGCGGAGGTCACTGGGTGGAGAAGCAGCAGGGGGCCTAAGAGCCCTGGCTACAAAGAACTTGCACTCTGGTCACACACATACTACACATGTGGACTTAGATTCACACACCACCAATGGCAGCTGCAGCCAGTGTGGACGCAGAAAGGCGATGTGGTGCGGTGCACAGGTTCTCAATCTTGGCTCCCATTAGACTCGCACAGGAAACTTTACAGAAATCCCAACGCCCAGGCCACGCCTCCCAACAACTAATCCGAACTTCTAGGGGTAAGACCAAGGCATCAGAATTTTATAAAACTCCCCAGATGATTCCAGCCAAGTTTAAGAAAAACGGTGTGGCAGAAAGATCAGGGGTGTGGGACCAGAAAAATCTAAGTTTGATGCTGGACTCTGCTGTTTATTAACTGTGTGGCTTTGAGAAATTCATTTTGCCTTTCTGAGCCCAAGTTTTCCTACCTAAGAGGTAAGGATAACAGTATCCACCTTTTGAAGATATGATGATTAGAGATATTCATATGTAAAGCATGAATAGTGAGCAACTGGTGTATGATAGGAACTCAATAAACAGTAATAATTTTGAGATTACTGAAAAGGATTCTTTTCACTCAACTTTTACCACTGTACCACAATGAAGTAGAGAGAAAAGGTGAGGACACAGTCCCTGTCCTCAAGGAACTTCCCAGGCTGATAAGGGAGAAGAGGCAAGTCAATAGAGCAAGCAGAAGCAGGGATGAGAAACCAGAGGAAGACAGCTCATGGAAGCATTTGACCAAGATGAGGCTTATCTGCAGGTGCTTCATAGGGGGAGTCAGGCTGAAGCCATTCTGGAAAAGGACAGAGAGCCAAAAATCTCTGCAGGCTGCGGCTGGTGAGGAGAGGGTAAGGCCCCTCATGATGGCAGGGACCAGGACACTGGGGAGTCACAGTGCTGTGCACATAGTGGGTTCTCCACAAATGTTTTTGAATGAATAAATAAAGGAACAAGCAGATAAACACAGAGAGAGAAGATTCCTCAAAACCTAAGATTTGGGGAGTAGGATGGGAGAAGGAAGTGAAAGAGGTATGGTGTGAGGCGAGAGTACGGTGGCTTTGGACCTCTGGCCTCAGTTTTTTCCATTACGTTGCTGGCAGGCAAATGAGTGGAGAAGCCAAGAATATTGAGAAAGCCAGATGTCTGAAACAGCCCTTCTCCTCTTAGCCTAGCTAACTCCTACCCCTTCTTTATGACTTGGCCCAAGAGTCATCTCCTCCAGGAAACCTGCCCTGACTTTCCCACCCTCAAGCTGAGTGAGGTGGCCCTCTTCGGTGCCCTGACAGCATCCCATGTGTCCCTCAAGCACTGCACAGAGGGAGCTTCAGTGGTCTGAGCACGCGTCTTTCTCCCTAGAAGAACAGAAGTGCCTTGAGGGCTAGGACTTTGTAATTCCAAAGTGCAGCAGTGCCAGGCACAGAGGAAGCACTCAGTATATGGTGCATGTATGAAGGAATGAGGGAGCACAAATGCATGAATAAATTAATGAACTGAGATGACCTGGGAAATGGCCAATTATGGAGAAGTAAAGTCACCTTGCAATGGTTGGGGAAGAGGGAACAGGAAATGAATGTGAAACAAACCAGGTCAAGATAGTGTCGAGTTTCTCTAAGCCCTCTCAGCCGCATCAGCACAGGTCAAGAAGACAGGCAGGTGTGTGGAAGCTGGAAGCAGGGGGTGGGCAAGTGTCAACAGAACAAATGGGGATGACAGTGGTATCTACCTCACTGGGCTGAGCTGGGGGTTAAATGAGAAAATGTACCTCGAGTCCCAGTATAATACCAGGCACCAAGAAACACGCTCAATAATGGATGGCTACTATCATCATCACTTTCAGGAAACACTGATCTTATTAGCTTCCTTGCTAAATTGACCCTAAAGCATATGCTTTTAGAAGAGATAAGAACACAGAAGTGACTTTGCCAACTAAGAGGAGAAATTGAATCTACGATCTAAGGGGGGGGTGTGTGTGTGTGTGCACATGTGAGTGTGTGTTATGTATCCGCCTGGCTGAGCTCCCGAGTCAGACAGAATTATTGAATTCTTTCTGCTGAGACCGTCTATAAGGTGAAGAAAAGGTTGAAGCTGGCTAACTTGTCTATTCAGAACTTTATAGAAGGATAAATAAATTTAGCATTTTATAGAGAATTAACGGGAATGATCACATCTATGGGGTCAGTGCAAGGATAGGCATATGTCGACAAAAACCTGTAAGAAAGACAAGTCATGGGAGGCAAGATAGGGAACACTTAGCCATTTAACTTTGCCCAAGTAAGTTGACATGACCTCGATTTTCTTTCTTTTTTTTTGGGGGGGGGTACCAAATTACTTTATTTGAAGGAATGGTACAAATCAGAGAACTTAAGTAGATGTTTTGGTACTCGATTTTCTTAACTGTAAAAGGTGTGGGCTGTGGAAGAACATCTCCGATCCACTTATTCATGGTATTAACGTACACTTGGGGTAAAACTCTGAAATCAGCTCTGGATATAACATCAGAACAGCTGAATTCAAGTCCCAGCTCTGCTGTTTCCTAACTGTGCAACCATGAACCTCACTCTTCCCCTTAATCTTTCTGGGCCTCAGTTTCCTTAGATGTCAAATGAGACTAACAACATTCACAGGTTGTTGTGAAAACCAAGACCAAGAATGTGAAAGTACTCACTCAGGGGGAAAGAGATGACGAGCCTCAAGAGTTTACATGGGTAACTGAGAGGGTGTAAATGCTGTCACAGAACACAGTTATCAGGGAGCTGAACTGGTCCCTAAATTAAATGTGAGTCCCTGCTGCCCGAAGAGAAGACTGAAAGTCACTATCCAGCAAAAGGCAGAGAGAGTTTTCCTGCCGCAATCTCTCCGATTTGGACCAAAATATTTGATCCGCTGAGCTCAGCCTCCTTGGTTTCACCTGGAGAAGCAAACATTGGCCTATCTGTTTCCCAGAGAGCTCTGCTTTGGGTGCAGTTAGATGTGGGGCAAAGGAAAGGAGAGAAAAAAAAAAAAAAAACCAGTTCAGGAACTTGGAGTCTAAAGGACAAGACCAGGGAACTGTGCATTTGTGGGCTGGGGAAGAACAGGACAGAAGCCTCGGTTTCTTGGCCAGTCCTCTGGGCCAGGCTCTCCGACCAAGCTAAGGAGACACCAACATAGCAGGTGGAGGGGTGTGGTGGGGAGATGCCCTGCACTGGGGGATGCTTTCAGGGCCCCTTAGTGTTCCTTCTGCTTCTCTCCAGCCTGCCTGAGCGCAGCGGAGGAGGAGGGGCACGGAGCGGCGACGAGGGAAGGAGGAGGAGGGAGGAGGGAAGGCGGCAGAGACCGGAAGGCAGAGAAGGGGAGCCCTCAGCGAGCTGAGCCGGCTGGGGTTACTCTCGGTCAGTGCCCTCCAGTCCCCAGCTCGGGTTTCAAGATCACTGCAGTCTCTTTTGTTCAACATGAAAAGAAACCACAGCAATCAGCTGCTAGAGAAGTGGGTGGAGGAGGCAAATGAGAAAAAGGAGAAGTGGAGAAAGAGATCACGCTAGCTTCCAAGGCCCAGATACTCTTCTCAGAAGGACCCCAGGAGGGACCCCCAGCCCCTGCCCTGTCAAACGGGCAACGGCCTAGCGGGGCCGGGCCAAATTCTACCTCAGGCTTTACTCAGCCTAAGCTTGTCCAGCCATATAAACACGACTTTGAAACATTTCCCTGCTATAAAAGGGCTGGTAACAAACACACTTCGGTGTTTTCTAGGTGTTTTTTGTTGTTTTGGTTTGTTTTTCTGATGCTAGGGCTCTACTTTCTTCTTCAAGGATAGCTACTGCCCGCCTCACTGAGATGGCTGGACCCTCTCTGGGAAGACCAGGGCTCCTCTGGGACAGTCAGGGCTCTGGAGAAGGGGGACCAGAAGGGGGACCAGGGTGATCTGGCTGATCCCTGGGGTGACTCCTTAGGGCAGGGGAGAGGAGGCCTGGAGCCTGGGGTACACACAGCCTCAGGACCACCCTGCTGTGCATCTGGGCCTGGGGTTCCCAACCCGGGAGAAGTTTCCTTCTCTACAGTGAGGGTTTGCTGAGGGATACCAAGACATACCCGAAAGATCTCAGGTTCTAGAGTCTGGCTAACCTGGTTCAAATCTCCGTTCCAGAATTTTCCAGTTGTGTGGCCTTGGAGAGGTCACTTAGGCTCTCTGAGTCTGCATTTTTCTATAAATGGAGTCTACCTTACTAGGGGTGTGGGTTAGGTAAGCACTAATGACACTAAGTGTGTACAGGACTCTGAATACTGACTCACACATACTGCAAGAGAAAACACAAACTTAAAATTAAACAAGTTAAAAATTAACGTTGATAAAGTCACAGATGACAATTATGTGAAGGGTTCCCAAGAGAAACCAGAATATTTAGGGATACACTCCCTGAACCCTTGAGTCCAGTACCAGGGAAGCCAGAGTCTTCTCTTGAGCCCAGCAGGAGTATTATAACTTCAGGAACCACATATTCCTTAAAGTAGTCTACATGTAACGCGAACCTGCATTAGCTCAACAAACTTCTAAATGGCTACTGAACCCAAAACACAAGTGCTATGGTTTAAAGTAGCAATATTTCTCAGTGCTCCTTGAAAGCAGGAGCCTGTAACAAAAGAGATGTTGTATAAAGACATGATCCTTGCCCTTGCCTTCCAAGAGGAGATGGTGAGCAGAGTTGTGAGCCTCCAGCCGTCTCTGCCACTCCAGAATCAGTCATCATTGAATCGGGGGATGGACAGAGAGATCTACTAAGACAATAACATACCTATGTCTTACTGAGAAGTGGGCAAGGTGGGAGAGGCTGTTGGTAGCCCCCGGAATGAGGACTGACATCAGCTGATAAGAAGCTGAATGGTAACCAGGTCCCCAAAGAGCCAGTGGAGACTGTGACCCCAAGAGGGAAAGAGTGGCCTGTTCACACTGGCCAGGAGCTCTCCTGATGCAAAGGGCGTGGCAGGCACAGTTGGGCTGGCTCTGGAAGCCCAGAAGGAAAGGAAAGGTAACTCCTGGAGGCAGCATTGGCCCAAATGAGTTCTGGACCTGAAGAGAAAGAAAGGAAGAGACAAGGAGCCAATATTACACAAAGCAAGAAAATGGCTGATACATCCCTGCACGGAGAACCCTTTGTGAAGGCCAGAAAGGTGGGAGAGGACGCCCAGAAAAGGCAAGGAACAAAGAGAAGGTAAGAAGTCAAGACGATGAAACACAGAATCCAGAAAAAGGAAAGACTGAATCAAACAGAAAGAGCAGAGAGAAAAAGAGCTGGGAAGAAAGAAAAGAGAGTTTGAGGCATTCAGTCCTCACTGAGGAGCTGGTCTCTCATTGAAAACGAGACCGGATGCTCCTAGCACCACACGACGTGGGATTAGAACCAGCCTGCAGGGCCCTGAGAAGCCGAGGAACAAAGGAAAGGAAAAGAAGATGAGTTTATGAGTTAGGGGCTGAGAAGAGAACGTTTCTAGGCCTGGACTAAGGAAGCATTATCAATACATAAAATGTATAAATTGCTTAATTTTTTCTTACTTTTAAAATTAATAAAATGTATTAAGAGACACGGTAGTGCCTTGTGGGCAGAGGAAAGTGATTCACATTTACGAGCATCAGACACATCACATGTATTATTTTCTAGAATCCCTAAAACAAGCTTACCAGAAAGGTATTATTATTCCCATTTTTCAAATGAGGTGACAGACCCAGAGAAGTTAATATCCTGCTCAAGGTCAAAGAACAAGTGGTAAATTTGAACCAAATCAGCTCCAACTACAAAGTTGTGGCTCTTCCACTACATTGGAATTAAATAATGGTTTTACTCTTTTAAGTAAAGCTGGTGATGCCACCCATGCTTCCTGGTATTGGAATAAGGCAACATGGCAGCACACTATGGTGGAAAGATGCTGAGACTTGCATCAGACAGACCTGGATTCAATTCACAACTTTAATCTGTGACCTTGGGCAACAGAAAGAACCTTTTCGAGCCTCAGCTTCCTGATCAATAAAATGGGAATGATAATACTAATCTGGTGGAGCTGTTATAAGCCTTGAATATAACAATATATTAAAATCTAAAATGGCATCATTACTGGTTCAACTTAGTCTGCTGGACAAAGTGTCACCCTAAGCTTGCCCTTTTGTGCCTCAATGCAACAGTGATGAGAGGGCTAGAAATGGGAAGCTTTCAGTGAGAAACAAACTGGATTCCCAAATTGCTCTTTGCCACCCACAAGGTAAAAAAATCTCATGCTGGAAAAGCAAGAGACATAAAACAGTGTTCTTGACGTTAACAACCCAAAGTTTTTAAAGGCAGTCTGATATTGTGGGGTACATGCTGTCCTGTAATTGAGTACAATTGTGTTTTCTATTCTTGTCTGGGCAAAGTTGACCTTTGATTTGATTTAGTGCAAGCAATATTTCAACACAGCAGTACAGCATTGCGTCCCCCCGATTATAGCCCTGCTGGGGCCAGGCCCCCACCCTGGATGGAAACCAACAGCCTGGGCTCTGGGACACAGCCTAGCTTTGACAGGTCTGAGAAAACTTTCCAATTATGAAATTCTAAGGCCCTAAATCAGAACTTTTGATAAGAGCATAGAGAACGTGAACTGCAATCACCCCAAGATTTCAAGGAATTTCCAGTTTGATGACATAACGTTGACACATATGTCATCTGATCTCCGAACAAGATGACACATGGGGGACCACAAGGACAGAAAACAAAGTTTGGGGCTGCAACTTCAACTTCAGCAGCTGCCCAAATGGAAGGAGGGGGTTCGGGCAGGGAAGGAGAAGTGGCTGTGAGTCACAGGATGTTCTTTCTAGATGGGCCTTAAGGAATGTTCCACCCGTGCCTGATACCTATGAAGCCAGGAAATGGAGGAAGTCTGTTGTCTCCACTTAGACATTTCTGGCATTTCTCTCGGAAGCCCTCGTCTCCTTTCTGATCCCAGCCCATCTATGCCTAGTATCCTATCACCTTGGGGAAGTTTCTGGCTACCCTGGGCTGCTCTCTTTAGGATGAACTGACAGCAGAGTATGAAAGACTGGAGTTCTAGTCCTATTCCTGCCCCTTGCCAGCTGTGCTTCTTTAGGCAAGTTACTGAGCCTCTCTGAACTTCAGCTCCTTCATATGGATAAAAAGGAACAAAATTCCCTACCTCACATGATGGTTGTACAGTGAACTACAACACAAGCCTGGTACTTACGATGTGCCAGATACCATACCAAATGCTTACCCTTATTAGCTCATTTATTCCCCACAAGACATCTCTAAGAGAAGATTATTACCTCCATTTTGAGGAAACTGAGACACACAGATGTTACAGAAGTATCCAAGTTCACACAGCTGGGAAGCAGGAGAGCCAAGATTTGAACCAAGGCAGTCTGGCTGCCAAGGCTGTTCTCTTAACACTAAATTGTACTGTCCAGTGGATGTCACAAGATGATAATTTTACATCCTCTTCCCTCAACTCCCCGCCACAGCCAACCACCTTGCCATGTCACTAAAGCCTGCCCTGCCCTCTGGGGGTCTTGTCTTTTTGACTTACAGAGATCAAAGCAGACTCAAAGGTCCATACAGTGAGTTTTCAGTATTACCAGGAAATCCAACAGCCTGAAAGTTCTGACCCTTTTCCCTAAGGGTCCCTTTTCCCTTTTCCTAAGCATAAAGTCCAGCATAACCTTCAGGACTTATTTCACAAAAGTCTGGGTCAGAGCCACATGAAAAATGCCAAACAAATCAGATTTGTACCATGAATACACAGAAAATGACAGCCATGCCACTGATACACAAAAATCTAGCCGAAGGGATGGAGAAGCTCAAGACCCAAGTCAGGACATCTGGATGCACACAGAGCTGCTCTGGATCTCTCCTCCAGTCCTTCCCCTTTCCCACCTGTGACCTCAACAATGGGGGATGTCTTCCAAAGGGACATCTCCAGCCCACTGACCAAATGCCCAAAGTTCTTCCTTGTTCTTTCCTGGCAAAGTTCTCATAAGCTTCAGAGAGCTCTGCATGCTGGAGAGAAGGCATTTCAGAAGCCCCTGAATCAAGGGCTGTGGGAGGCCAGTTGTAACCCTAGTTCTCACTAGGGAAGCTGAGATAAGGTACTCAGGCCATGGCACACAGCCACATAGGTTGTTCACTACTCAACTTCAGGGAACACAATTCTCATGGGCAGTGCCATTCACAGGGGTGTACATGGCATCCCCAGAAATGTGTGAGTTGGCAGCCCTCAGTAAAGCCTGAAAGCCATCCCTCAACTGCCCCACTTACGTGCCCTGGCCCAATTCAGCAGGTCCAAAAAATGATCTTCTGAAGTCCCACAGAGCACCTACTGGTCTTCTGTTAAAGGGCATTGGTGTGGCTATAACTTGGGACAGGACCAGACACCTGGAGAGCTAAGATCTTGGCTGAGGATGGAAGTTGCTGAGTCCCATGAACAGGGGAGATTGAGGACCTGGCATCCAGCCACCACTGAACCCAAAGCCCTGTCCACTGGGCCAGGCCACAGCTGATAAAGATGAGATCCCCACAAGCCTAGGAATTGTCCCTGGGCCAGCATAAGCAATGGTGAGGCTGGGGGTGCAGTCTTGTGGTGCAGCAGTGTACAAGAGTCTAGCTAACTGTGGGAATGGGGGACAGTGAGGAGTTGGGAACTTCTTATAGGGTATGTGAGGATGGCATACCCCAGGAAGGCAAGAAGCCTCAGCTCCGGGATATCTACTTCCCAACTTCCAGCCAAACAGTAAGCCCTGACCACTATATGTGGTACAAACCCAAGAGAGGCCTGGGCCCGTGGTGCTACCTAGAGACGAAGGAGCGTGTGCAGTTGAGATTCCAAGATTTGAGAGCGGAGCATGGCCCTGGGGCAAAGTGGATGTCTGAGCAGAAATGTTCAGCAGGAAGCAGACTAATGAGCCTGGTATCACTCAGCAATGCATTTAAGTAGCTGAAAAGGAAATAAGCAGTAAAGACAAAGAAGAGAGCAAAGGAACATCTCCTTTTTCAGCCCAGTCCTGATGTGAGCAGCACCAGCCCCATCTGGGCGGCCTTAGTTCTGACCAGCCTGCTGGTCACTCCATCTGAAATGCCAGATTCACCAAAGAGAGGGCAGGTGGGCTGGAGTGGTGAGAGAGGCTGCCAGGCCGGGCGAAGCATAAGGCTGAGGGAGGAGGCAGCTTTTCCTGGCTCCCCAGTGCCTCTGGCTCAGGCAGATGCAGGTTTGTGAGGACTGAAGCTGACACAATTTGAGGGGCTCTCTTTAAGAAAAGGAATATTTTTTGAAAATCCAATTTTGGCAATTTTTGACTGCTGAGCTCCCTACCAGAGACTTGGAAGGGGACTGTGAAAGTGAAACTTTTTTAGCTCTCAGTAAATCCACTTCAGGCTTCTGGGTCCATGGCAGCCCTTCCAGTAACATTCTGGAAGGTAAACCTTGTGGAAGAAAGAAAGCCAAGACTCTTACTAGAACTTTTGTCCTTGTTACTAATTTAGAGCTCTGTTAACTTGGGTTCACACAAGGGAATCAACTCTGCAATTACATGGGCTGGGCTTTTATACTTTTCAAAGCACATTCACTTGACCCTTAAAATACTCTGTGGGGGCCAGCCCAGTGCTGTAGTGGTTAAGTTCAGTGCGCTCCACTTCAGCGGCTGATGTTTGTGGTTTCAGATCCCAGGCGTGGACCTATACCACTCACAAAGCCATGATGTGGCAGTGACCCACATACAAAATAGAGGAAGACTGGCACAGATGTTAGCTCAGGACCAATCTTCCTCAAGCAAAAAAAGGAAAATTGGCAACGGATGTTAGCTCAGGGCCAATCTTCCTCACCAAAAAAAAATACTCTGTGAAGGAGAAAAGGCGCATATTTTCTCTCACCTTTATTCCAGAAAGATTCACTGACTGTATACCATGTGCCTGCTACTGTGCTGATGCTTGGGATAAAGCCATGAACAAGGTCCAGTCCCGCCCTCAAGGGGCTACAGTCTCAGGGAGGCCTACATCACCAATTAGTCCCAGATAATCCCCCATCCAAGTACTGACCAAGTTTCCAAGATGAAACATTTTCAGGTTGTTTTGCCAAAGTCCCAATTTTGAGGCAAGGACAGTTAAGGCCCAGAGAGGTTGAACAAATTGGCAAAGGCCAAAAAGTTAGCCAGGAAGAGAAGGGGAGATAAAACCAACTCAGATTTCTGGCATGTCAACTATGTGCTATGACCCTGCTCAGTCATCCACGGACGTCATCTGATTTACTGCTCAACAACACTTGGGGCAGCTAACTTCCATTTTTCAGGTAAACTGAGGGTCAGAGAGAATCAAAACGTGCCAAAGGTTCACACTTAATGAGGGATAGTGCCTGAATTTATTCCCAAAATGAATCTTCCTGTGAGGGGGAGTGAAATCAGGAACGACCTATATCACTATCTTGGTGACATCACTCCCCAAAAATGAATCTTTTATTTTATTTTATTTGGTGAGGAAGATTAGCCCTGAGCTAACATCTGTTGCCAATCCTCCTCTTTTTGCTGAGGAAGACTGGCCCTGGGCTAACATCCGTGTCCATCCTGCTCTACTTTATACGTGGGACGCTGCCACAGCATGGCTTGATAGGTGTTGCGTAGGTCTGCGCCCAGGATCCAAACCTGTGAACCCCTCTGAAGCGGAGTGCGTGAACTACGCCCCTGGGCCAGCCCCCCAAAAAGGAATCTTAATACAAAGCCCAAAACTCTTTCTCTTACATCACCGTTTTCCAGTCTTCAATCACTTACAAACTACTCGCACAAGTTTTACCATATCCACACAAAACAACGTCTTCTTTAAATTAACTTTAATTTTTTCCTATTTATCATCTTCCTAAGCACTAATACCAGTGAAATTCCAATTTGATATGGGTTAAAATTAAAAGTTGTCATCTGTGTACTGCCTGAAATCATCTCAGATACCACACAAAACTCATTCAGAGAAACACTCCTCCTTGCCAGTCTGCAACTCACAGAGACAGAATCTAGACCTGTCACTTTTTCTAGAGTTTCTGAGAAGTTGTGCAATTTTTATATTTCCATTGGGTTGCAATAACGATAGGGACTTATCAAGAAAAAATGCACCTCACACTGGCTCCCAAAACATTAATTTAGCTACTACTCAACCTACAACCTGGATGTTTGTAGGTTTAGGAAGAAAATAATAAAATGTCCAAAAAGTTCCAGTGATGAGAAAATTGGGTAAGACCCCTCTGTAAGCCTTCCTACATGGGGTTCTCACTAGGAGGCTTTCAAGGATAATTAGACTTGTCTATGACTTAATTCTTAAAAGTGGAGGTCTTCTCAGTTGGAAGATTAATAGAATAGCACAAGATAGCACTGTAGAAAGAACTGCATGGAGCAGCAGAGGTTCAGCTGTGTTCCATTCCCAGAATATCCCTCTGGTGGCTGGGCAAACTTGGGAAAGTCACTCCTCCCTTCTGGATCAGATTCTTTTCTAGAACAGATGTTCCACATGGACAGGGGCCAAATTTGTTCTGTACATCTCTGTGTCCCAGCACCTAGAACAGTGGTTTTCCCATATGAGGTGTTCAATAAATATTGGCTGAACAATTGAATCAATCAATCTATTTATCTATGAATGAACTAAATGGCCTCTAAGGTCTTGTCCAATAGGTGGAAATAAAATGAAGCTTCAGCCCAGGAAACCATGGTACTAGAAGAGAGTATTTGAGGAGAGACTCCCATATCCACAAATTTTCGGTGGATAGTCCAATGGATTTAGCACATGCAAGCTGAAGGAAAGAACAAGTCCTCCACCTAGATCACAGGAGCAGGAGCCCAGTGGCCCAGCACTGATGACAACATAGGTTGGTGGATCTTTAAGAGCCTGAGTGGTCATGTCTCAAAGGGGTTGTTAGTCTCCAGTGGACTGATCCAAACCTCAAGCTTCGGTCCCACAGTCACCAATGGCTTGAATGAGAAGAAAGAGAGCTATTTATCAAATTCCTACATGACAGGAAACAACAAGCAGCAGCAAATATAGTACATAGCAAAATCAGAATCTAAAATGGTTTTGGTAGGACAAGATGACATGGGGAATCTAAAACTGCAAAACAGAAAAGAGAGAGATACTTTCCCTTTAGGTTCAATAAGCCAACAGCACCATTAAGAAATGGAGAACAAGCAACTTGCAATATTGTATATTTAAAAGAATCCGCAATTTTGGTTGACGGCACATGGAATATGAGTCAACAGTGTGACGCGGATGCCAAAGAGCCTAACGCAATCTCAGATTGCATTAACAGAAATACAGTGCTCAGAACACTGTTTCAGGGTTTACATTTTACTTTGCAAAACTAACTTACCTATTATTCTAAAGCATAAGAAATTAAGGCTCAGAGAGTTTAAATGGCTTGGCCAAGATATCACCACTCCAAAGTAATCACAGCTCATATTCACTAAGTGCTTCCTATGTGCCAGATGCTGTTTTTAAGCAATTAAATGTTTTATCTCATTTATTCCTGACAAAAATCCTATGAGATAGATTCTCCTATTGTCCTCATTTTACAGATGAAAAGAGTGGTCCAAAAGGGCCTAAATGACTTATTCACAAGTCACAAATCTAGCAAATAAGATACCCTAGCACTCTTTCCTCTGGGCCACACTGTCTTTCTGTAGTAGAAGAAATAACCCTAGCTCTGCCTCTGCTCTACCAGACAAGGGCCCTCCAGTAGATGAGGAAGGACTGATGCTGTGATTGGGGGCTGCTACCTCTCTGTGTCCTGCACTGGGGCACACATGTGTGCAGGACCAGGAACCTACAGGCAAGGGAACAGCATCCAGATGGCCTGGCTGTGCAGCCAGGAGTGGTCCATCTGGGAGCTCCTCGAAGCTGACTCAGGAGCCTAAGCACAGTCACACATCTGATGTGAAGTGACACCGCCTCCGTGCCACCCTACTTTGCCTCCCTTTGTCATCAGGTCCCACACTGCCCACTGCCTTCTTTCCTACTCAGGAAATGCACAGTTCTGGCTCCCCAAGAAAAAGCTCCAATCCAAGTCTGGTTTAAACTCTAGCACTTTATACCATTTCTTCTTTCAGCAAGTGGATCACAAACTGGGAGGCCTTTCAGCAAAAGCTGGCCCACCCCAGCCCTCCTGAAACACCAAACTGAGTGACAAGTACTTTCCTGGAGCAGTGGCAGCAGCTGGCCCATGATGGGGGTCATTTATCACTGCCGTTGTTTAGAACCATCAGTGCCTGGTGATAATAAAAAGCAGACCGACTTTTAGGTGGCTTCGTTACTGCTTTTAAATTCTCTACAGATCATGCACGTGATCATTGCCTGCACCCAGCTGACTGCTCCCACGGCCCCTTGCCCTCTTGGTAGGCCACAGCCTAGGAGGCTGTTCCATGACTTCTAGCCAATGCCTCAGTCAGCAAACTGCCAGCATCTCAAACACTTTCTCAATGGCATGCAATAAACTGTCTGGGCACTTACCAGATCCGAGAGAAAGATTTCGCTTTTTAAAGATCAGAGTTCAACCGCCCATCAGACTAAATCAAATGACTAGAGGGAAGATAAACTGCATTTTCCTTTTAGAAATAAATGCTTAACTTTCACTTATCCATATCAAGTTGCAACTTTAATTGCTCTTATATGCACAGATGTATCCCCTGTCTATAAATTTGCCCATTCACTGCAACCATATGGCCAAGCCCAAATAAGTGAAGTGGGCAGGAACCTGCACCCCTAACGGTCCTAACGCCAAGCCTGTGCTATTTCACTCAGGGGATTTGTCTTCTGTCTCCCCAGAGGAGGCCAGCACCCTCCTTGTCTTCCTAGTTTCTTCTCAGGCACCTCCTGCAGAGAGGCCTTACAGCCCAGCCACTGAGGAGGAAACCCCGTAGGGAAGAGCTAACAGGAATAAGCGTCAGGCCACCGGGCTGCTATCTCCCTGGCGCAGGTCAGTTTCCAATTAGGAACCAATATGCAGAAGGCTTTCGCTTACTTGAGCTGGAACGCTTGATCTGCCGTAACGTTCTCAGAACTTTGCCTATGTCCTTCATGCTGGTGTCTTTCTGGCTGTATAAAAGAAGCCGCCGAGCATCTGAGAAGAGGCGAGACACACTGTAGGGGGTGCAAGAAAAGCAGAAAAGCCCTGGTTAGGCTGGCTGACTCTCTGGCTTAAAGAAAGTACCTGCCAGGTGCACAAGCCCCAGCCTGGTTGCCAGGCCCTGGCCCACTCCTACTGCATCCCACACCCAGCTCCACTGATACCCTGTGCTCCAACCACCCACCCACCATCCCTGCCCCAAATGTCCTTTCCCACGTGTCCACACAAGCAAATCTTACCACCCTTCATGGCCCAGACCATGTGCCTCCTCTCCAGGAAGCCCTCCCTCACAAACACACAAACACACGCCCCCAGGGCCGACTTATCCATGACACACAGTGGGCACAGTGCCTAGGGCCCAGGATACTCTTAGGGGTCCACAAAAAATTTTAATTTCTTTTAAAATCAGAATAAAAAACGAAATTCAGAATGACTGTACATGACAGTGAATCCAGCCTAGATTACATTCATCTTTAGACCAACACAGTTATAAAATAAAATTTTTAATATTTTTGCATAGAAGAAGGGGTCCATGAAAGCTACAAAGACTAAGGTCCATGAACAGTATAACACGGCCCTGCCCACCCCGGCTGCAGCTTCCTCAGAACTGTCTTGATACCTCTCCTACAGTTCTTAATCCATTCTAACTCAAGCCATGGTTCTGTGAATTGCAAGAATCTTCAATGGCTCATTCGGCAAACACTTATTAAGCCACGCTAACGTCTGGTGTTAAAGCATGGAGCCAGGAATACAGAAGTGAAGAAAGCAGCATCCTGGCCCTCAGGGAGCTCACGCCCAGGGAAGAGAAAGACCTGCAGGCAGCAAGATGCTGCAGTATGATAGGGCAACGAGAGAGGAAGAGAGGGGATCTGAGAGCAGAGAGGACCAAACTCTCCCAGCCTTGGCTGTGAGCTTCTGAGGGCAGGCCCCTCCCTCTGCACATCTTTGCACCCCTCCCACCAGCTCCTAGACCAGCCATTTCAGATGCACAGTAAATGTTTGATACAAGAGTGGACTCATTAAAGGATAGAGCTGACATGCTGTGTCTCCCTGCCCAACTTAGTCAGTTTTTGAAGGAACAGCCCCAACCACACAAATTTTAGCTACAATTGTTACACCTAAAATGCACCCACATAAGCTCCCAGTCTGAAATCCTGGCGGCAATTCTCCCTGCCCTCATTTTGCAGACTTTATCACACAAACACTTACAAAAGCAACTTCAATCAAATCCAGCCATTCGAAATTCTCCAGAGGTTGAGAAGGGAAAGAAAAGTATTAACTGACAAGTCTGGGAAGGAAAATCTGATCTGGTACTTACATGGATTTGTTAAAGTTTCCAACAACCCCGGGAGCCTCACCAGGAGTCGGATAACGGAAACAGGGGTTATTGGCATTACAGATAATCCCCTGAACCCAAGGAAGCGTTCCTGCAGAGGGCATGGCTTTGTTTGGAAAGTGGCCTGTTGAAATTGAAGAGAAGAAAAACACAAAGAGAAACATTCATTCTTTGAAGTGATTTGGGGACTTGATAGGAAGTCCTGTCCATCTCTTTTTGTTCCACCCACACACTGCTCCATCTCAAATCTGTCTGCCCCATTCCCCACATCCCAGAGACCTGCCACCTCTGGACTAATCTGACCCTTAGTTGGAAACTTGGCATCAGATAGCGGTTCTTAATCTACTTGACATTCTGAATGGGATTCATGACACCAACCTTGGGAAAGTGACCAGAAGGGCAGATTAGCCCATAGACAGAAAGTGTCTGGCATCCAGCAAGTACTTGGTCATCCTTAGCTCATCTTCCATCACTTGCCTCACCTTTCAGAGACATAGAGGGGCCCTGGGGATGAATTCATCAAATTCCCTCACACCCTAAGGAGGAAACTACGGCAAGATAAAGTGGCTGATGAAGAACACTCAGGGAGTCAGTGGGCAGGACTGGGATAGAACCCACACTTCTGTGATCCCAACCCACGCTCCTTCCCTTACACCTGTGGCCTCCTTCATACTCTAGCTCTTCTCAATCCCCTCTGGTACTGTCCTCTGTCGGCCAAATGTATGTTAGTTTCACCTCCTCTGCCAGCTCACAAGCTCTTCAAAGGCACCTACTAAACATGCTTGACTTGGGGTGAGATGTCATCTGTGAAGTGACATTCGTTGTTGTTGCTGTTTTGTCACTCATTAAAACAGTGAGCTCCATCCAATAGGTCATCTCCTCACTCTCTTCCCTTCAATATGGAGGAGCTTCTTACAAACAGCAAGATGGGGTGCATTTGGGCTGGTTGTAGGCGTGAAAGGCACAGTTTGCTTTGTGGCAGTCAGCCATGGATGCTGCTTATGAAGATCAAGATAAATGTGTCCTGGAACCAGAGGCTCTTAACCTGAGGACCAAGCATGTGTGAATTCCTCTGGACAGAAGGCCATGGCTCCAGCTTTCATCATATGCTCAGGGTTATCTGTGACCCCAAAAGAGTTAACAACCATTAAGAACCATGGCTCTAGGTGGCAAAGAGCCATGTATCTTCACAGGCTTTGGGGTCAGACCAACTAGGATTCAAATCCAGTCTCTGCAACTTGCTAAGCAGTGACTTTGGCCAAGTCACTGAACCTCCTAACCCTCAGTTTCCTCATCTGTAAAATAGTGATAAAATTACGATCTACTTCACAGAGCTGCAGTGAGTGTTATATGAGCTCTTACAGGCAAAGCATGTAGCAGAGTGCCTGGCACAGGGTACAGGCTCAATGAATAGGCCTGTCGGGGTTATTGAGGCCCTGTGTGGTGAGCCTGCAATAGTACAATAGTGTCCAGCTGGAACACTCCTTCCATCTCAGAGCTACCATCTTCCTCCAAAGTGGGAACCCTGTTTTATTCATCTTACTATTTTCATGCAAATGTGATGAGAGAGAGTCTCCTTGGAAGTTAACCCACAGCCAGGACTTGCTATACTTTGCATTTCAATATTGGGGTCCTTCTATCTGTCCTTTTCTTCTATCCATATTCCAACCAGAGAGGAAATATCCAGAGCAAGGATGTAACAAGATCTGATCCTTGTGGCCACCCCCTTCAGGGACTCTGGCCTGTTGAACATTTACTCAGTTAACCACCTCCTTATCTCCCTGTTAATAGTTCAAGGAAAATCAAACAAGGTCCCTTGCCTAAGTCAGCAGCTCCTCATTCAGGGGAGATTTATGTGACCCAACCAAATACTCGAAGGACCAAGGGATTCTCCCTTTTAACCTCCTGGAGATATTGGCACCAAGGACAGGGTAGTGTTGCTCCAGGCAGCACAGGGCAATGGAAAGTGAAGGTGTTTCAGGCTACTCCTTGGTGGGTGAAGCAAAGACCCTTCCCCATATGTTGTGTCCCATCCGATTTGCAAACAAAAGCAGGATGAGGACTTGGTGTTGGGTGCACAGGATGCCAATCAAATAACATAATGGACTCCCAAGACCCACAGAAGTGATTAGGACCTTGATGGCTCTGGGTCAAACTGGGAAAGATTTATGGGGAAGAATTATACACCACAGAGACAAGATACCTCTGCAAGTTTCACCTTAGCTCTCTGCCCTTCCAGCTAGGTCCCTAGAAGGTGGTGAGAATGGGGGGTAAGGTTGTAAAAAGTGCATAGATGGAGGGCAAAAGTCTCATTTGCCTTCTATAGGTACAGGAATTTCACAATATCTCTGAGAATCTATGGTCCAGATTCAGAGGGATCTGGGTTAAAATGCAACAACTTGCCCAAGATCACAACTTCAGCAAGTGGCAGAGCTAGGATCCAAACCAATCCCAATTTGTCTGATGCCAAAGTCTGCGCTATTTCCACTACACCATCTTGCTTGCTTGAGATCATTCCAAAGAGAGGATAGCCTAGCAGACAAAAAAGCTGAGTTTTCACTAAAACGTGTACTTCAGTGAGGCTTAGGGTAACGCTTAAACAAAATTAAATGTGTATTTGCTCATCAATCTTTGGGGTTCCAAAAGAGAAAGCAAAATTACCTCCCAGGCCCACATATTTAGTGTGTATTTCATTTTATGCTCCTTTCTTTTTTGGAGAAATCAAAAAATCATGTCTAGTAGAATGTTCTCGAGGTTTTGTGGGTTTTTTTTAAACTTGAATATGTAGAACGTGTACTAGCAAATTAGAAGGGAAATAACTGCCATGGTGTGCTGTGAGAGAGATGGGGCCAGACCAAGAACACATTAAAAGATGACCCTGGCCCCATCCTGCAAGCCTACGGGGCTGGCGGGGTGTGGGTAGAACTGGTTAATGGTGAGAAAAGTCACTGGGGCAATGGAGCAGAGGTCCCAGGTGAAGATCCCACACAAATGGGAGGTTCTTTTCAACTGGGACATTTCTGCAGTGTCAATCCATCCAGCAAGCCCAGCCAAGAGAGAAAGACTGTGAATGTGGGATAACACTCACGACAACCGTGTGGGGTAGGTATTCTATTATTTCCCTTTTATAGAAATGAGGAAAGTCAGGTAGAGAAGCTAAGTCACGGGCCCAAGGTGATATACCTAGTAAGTGTTGAAGCCAGGATTCAAACCCAGGTAACCTGACATCTACAGCTTGTGTTCTTAGCCACTACTGTATTTTCTACGCTCACTGTGAAGGCCAACATCAAAACACACGCTTGAGAGTCAGAGGACCTGAGCTTTATTTCATCTCCGTCACTTAGACATGTGACCTCAGACAAGTCCCTGTACTTCTCTGAGCCCCAATCTACTTATCAAGAAATTAAAGCAAATGATAACAATAATAAAGTCTATTATACAAGGTTGTTATGAGAATCAAATGAAATGATACTAATCAATCTGAAAAGTTCTACACAAATGCTGCTTAAAATGATATGTTCCAGGATTTGCAACTGTGTAATAAAGACATAACGCATATGAAAGAGACTGACAGGGACCGGATGATAGTAGTGTAAGGCATTGCCTTAGAGGGCTTTTTTAATCACCACTTTCTGAACTATCAGTAAGGCTATTTTACTTTCATGATTTAAAATGTATGAAACAGATGTTGGCTATTATAATAATTACTATTATCACCATTCACTAGAACTGAAAATAGTTTCCTGAGTTCATGCCTTATCAAAAAATTGGAAGCCTAGCTTTTCTGTTCCAAACCATTTGTGCTGTTTCCTAAAGATAGCCTCTTGGAAAGGTTAAACTTAGCCCATGCCCATTGCCTGGATTTCACTTGCAGTGGTGAGTCTCCGGCAGGATGCTCAGATACTCACATTCATGTTGTTCATAGGGTGGGTAGCTCAGCCGAACAGAGATGAGGATCAGGAAGATAAACAGAGGCCAGGCAACTTCCAGCAACAGCTGACACTGAGTGGAAAATAAGACAAAGCACTGTGAATTTAAAATATAACATGGATACCTAACGCTTCTGGGCTTTGGGAAATCCACAGGAAACTTAATTAAATAATTGATCAACTTCTCCAGCCTCTCCCACCACTCTCTAAGCTTTAATAACACTGAATTGTTTGCATTTCTCACCTTACAACATATTATTCCATACCTCTGTTTTCCTTAAGAAAGGGAAACTGCTTCCCACCCTGCTTCATCTGGCTCACTTCGACTCATTCTTCAAGATTCAAGCAGGCATGATTTCCTCTACTAAAATCTCAGGCTGAGTTAGAAGCGCTTCTCCTGTGCTGCCACAGAGACCCCTGCACACTCCTCCCATAGCATTTTCCTTAAGCCCCTGAAATCATGTGTTTCTGTCACTAGCTTCCTCACTGCAATATGAGCATCCTGAAGACAAGCACTGGATCTGAGTCATCTCTGCATTCCTAGCCTTAGTGTGGTATCAGGTACGTAATGACGAAAGGAGAGGGCCAGGGCAACCTGCTGTGCTAAATACACACCACCTCTGCCCCTTTAAATGCACACGAAGTTGCCCCATGGGGCAGAGAAGAGGACTCCAAAGGACAGTGGAAATTCACACACATGGTTCCATATGAACCTGTGTGCACCCAAGACTGGAAAAAGTGCAAAGTTCTTCTCATCCATCAATGTCTGGTCACCATCTTCTCCAATGGGTTAGAAGATTATTAAACTTGTAAGTAAGCATGATCCACTGGTTAAAGCAATGAGGTTTCTCTAAAAGACAACCCTATATCAATGAGTTACCAGGGATAAATAAGCACAGAGTCAGGATGGAAATCATTAGACATAATTTAATTGAACCAGTGTGTTCAGACAACTAGTCACACTGCCTGAAGTCTCTCACCTCTTTCATTTCTAGACTCCGACATTCTAATTAGGATGAACACCAAAGAGCCCAGAAGAGTCATGGGGTCTTGTGGTTAAGAGTAATTACAACTGTGGTTTCAGAGCCATGAAGCCAAGAGAAGACTACTATGAAAGCCCCCTTTTGCATTAAACAGAATGTTTTTCTTGATCCTCAAGTCTATATATATTTTATTTTAGGAGGATGATCAGCCCTAAGCTAACACCCGATGCCAATCCTCGTCTTTTTGCCGAGGAAGATTGGCCCTGGGCTGACATCCCATCTTCCTCTACTTTATATGGAATGCTGCCACAGCATGGCTTGACAAGCGGTGTGTTGGTGTGCACCCGGGATCTGAACCTGCGGACCCCGGGCCGCCGAAGCAGAGCACGTGCGCTTAACCGCTGCGCCATCGGGCTGGCCCCAGTCTATATAATTTTATTGTGGAAAATCTGAAATTAAAAAAAATGCAAAAAAGTAACAAAAGGTAAATATAAATTACCCTTAATCGTACTTCCCTAGTAAATTGAGCTAACAATGGTTCTCTGTTAATATTTTTTGTCTTTTTTTCTATGCATACATAAATGATATCTTTTCTCTACAAAATTGAGATTATATAGTACATATACTTTTGTATTTTTCTTTTTCATTTAACATCATACTGGGAGTGTTTCCCACGCCATAAAATATTCTCTTGAAATATGGATTTTAATGGCAACTTGATATTCCACTCTGTGAATAGATCATAATTAATTCGACCTTTCTGCTATTGCTGGTGCTTCAAATTGTTTTTGGTTTTTTGTTTATTATTTGCTGTTGGATTTTTGGTATTTTAAGTAATCTGTTTTTAATTTCCAAAGACCTCTGATACGGTTCCACATTAAACTCTTTTTTAAATCTTTTTGGAAGGAAATACAAGGATGATAGTGGATGTCCTAGGGTGATAAGAACATGGGTGATTTTTTCAATACTTCCCTCTGCTTCCTAAATTTTCCATAATGAGCATGTATTACTTCTCTAAGGGAACAAAAAAACTACTGTTACCATATAACTATGAAGAATAGTTTGCTACAGATAGCACACCAGGAAAAGAAAAGACAAATGGGTCCCTCTTTGGAAGAAAGCATGCTGTCATGGGGTCTCCAAGACCAAAGACAGGGCTGGTCTTGCTAAATATTTCTGTAAATAACCCCAAAGAGGCAACACACACTGAAAGCTCCAAGCTTTCAAAAGACCTCTTCTATCAGCTGAGTTGGATGTCCCTCACTGGAGCTCCAGGATACTCTGAGCCTTTAACAGCACTTGGCACAGCAGGGGCCCTATTTATATAGGAGCTTCTCCCTTAGTGTCACCTTCTTCTCATTAAGCCACATGATAAGGGCTTAAAAAATGTGTGTTGAGTAAGAGAATGAACTGAAGTTTATAGAATAATGAAGATGGAAATATAAATCAGTTGAGCCCTTTGGGAAAGCAATTTGGCCATATGTATTCAAAAGATATGTTTATCCCATTTGACCAAGTAATATACTCAAGAATACATCCTACAGAACTAAATCTAAAATATCAAAAAGCTATATGCATGAAGTTATTCATTCATTGAAACACTATAATTGCAAAATATTGGAAACAACTTTTTTTTTTTTTTTAAGATTTTATTTATTTATTTTTCCCCCCAAAGCCCCAGTAGATAGTTGTGTGTCGTAGCTGCACATCCTTCTAGTTGCTGTATGTGGGACGCGGCCTCAGCATGGCCAGAGAAGCAGCGCGTCGGTGCGAGCCCGGGATCCGAACCCGGGTCGCCAGCAGTGGAGCGCGCTCACTTAACCACTAAGCCACGGGGCCGGCCCTGGAAACAACTTAATTACACAGCAATAGGGAAATGATTAAATTATGGTACACCTACTAGACAATATACTATGCAGTCATGACAACAATGTTTGTCATGACACTACTAACCATGTAATATTAAATGAAAAATGCAGAACACAAAATTGTATGCATTCCAAGCTTACAGCTAAATAAAATCACTTACAATATTAATCCTCTGAACAATCCTGTGATGTAGGAACCATCATTGTCTCCATTTTATATGTGGCACAGCTAAAGCTCAAGGAAGGGGAAGCCACAGAGATAGTCAGTGGCAGGGTTGAGATTAGTGGCTAGTTCTGTCCAACTCCGGAGACCATATGAAATTCTATTTGACACAGCAAGTGGCCCAGGTGGGAAACGACCCCACGAGGTGCCGTGGTCAAAAAAGGTGCCGTGGTCAAAAAACATCAACAGGTTCCATAGAGGCAAAATGAACTTGTGGCCTGTAGATTCATAATAGTTACAGCCAACACGGAGCACCTACTGTGTACCAGGGATTTTTATGCAACTCTGTGAGGCAGGTTGTATCACTACCATTTTAGAAGTGAAGAAACTATGGTTGGGACAGGTTATGAGCCATAGCCTGGTAAGAGAGTGCACCAGCATTTGAACCCAGATCTACTGACCCCATGTGCTTTTGCACCCATGCTGCCTCTTACAGAGCCGTGGGTGCGACATATACCTTTTAGGATGGCCATTTAGGAGGAGTCTAGCACTCACCAGCCCTCCTGAGCACTGATCTGACCCAACGAATCAAGCCTTATGCTCCTGGACATTCCTGCAGCCCCCACATCCAGGACCCTGCAGAGCAGCAGATGCTCAAAATATGTTGACTCGTTGAAAAAAATGAATGGATCTTCCCCATGGCACTGATAGCAAAGGGCACAAAGAAAATCTTACAAATCATATTCAGCAACTGAAGCCAGTGGGTGTAAGCAGATTAGGGAAAGAGGTAAGAAAAAGACTGGTAATAATAATAACGGCTAACACTTAAACATGTCTTACTATGTATCAGTATTCTAACTACTTTACGTATATTAACTCATTTAATCTTCAAAAAACCCATTAGTACTATTATAATACCCATTTTGCAAATGAGGAAACTGAGGCTCAAAGAGTTAATAAATTGCCCAAGGATACAAGCTTGGTAAATGGCAGAACCAGAATTCAAAGCCAGTGTGACTCAAGGGTCCCCGCTCTTGGCCACTATGCACCCCAACCTCCTTACACTCCCTGCTCTATTACCAGAGTATCTAGACTCTTGATCTTTCAAAGGCCTTGCTGAGCTGAGACACTAACATGTATGAATGAATCAAGAGACTGTCTCCAAAGCTCACACCACCCAGAGAACTCATGAGAGACAAAATTCAATCTGAGCCCTTTTACTTGCTACCTCTAAAATTATTTCTGTCATTGAACATAGAATTCACTTCCAAACTCAGGGGAATCTTCTAGGTATTTCTTTTCCTAATAGCCTCCCTCTAGAAACGTAACTTGACTTCTGCCAGGAATGCCATTCTGGCTCCATTCATTATTCAAATCAGATTTCTCCCCCATCTCTAAGCTTAGCACTTTTCCTTCACAGAGGCCCTCACAAACAGCTTGGAAGTAAGACTGATGCTCTACTGCTAGAAACTCCTCTAGAAACTCTTCTAATCTTACTTTGGTACCTACCCGCTCACCTCCACACCTCCTCCCCCATGAGGTGGGGGAGATGGAGAGGAACACTGTTTTCAAAAGGTGTTTCTCACCAAAGTCAAAAACTCAGAAGCTTTTTCTCAGTGTTGGGTATTAAAATAATAATTCTGGTATTTAAGTGAATTGCTACACTGACCTGCTCTGGGGAGCACCAAAGCATCACCTTGCACTTTCCACCTCGTAATTCCTCAGCTATAACATGGGGATAATATGAGCAAGCATTTAGAGCAGGGTTTCTTTACAGCAGCACTATTGACATTTTGGGCCATATAACTGTTGTGAGGGGCCCTCCTATGAATTGTAGGATGTTTACCGTATCCCTGACCTCTACCCATCAACAGCACCAACCACCCCTGCCCAGGATTGTGACAACCAAAAAATATCTGCAGACCTTACCAAACGTCCCTGGGGCATTAAAATAGTGATAGAATACTTTTTAGAACTTGATAAGGTAGTAAGATTCAATGGGAAAAAGAAATAGATGAAAATATCAAACAATATTCTGAGAGGCAAAAAGGAAGTGTGAGACAATGAGATCCACAAGATATCAGAACATTCATCAAAGTAATAGCACGTTCTGGGCTGTATCAGCATCAAAATAAAAAATATTTATCACATGACCAAATGAATAACCCCAAGATAGCCCTCTACACAGAGAAGATTTTAATAAATGTTCCAAACATAACTAGAAAAAGAATCACTGTTTGACAAAAGCTGCTGGGATGACATGACATAAATGAAGAAAAATTCATTTTAGACCCATTCTTGATACCATACACCTCAATTAGGTCTTGGAAAATTAAAGAATCGTTATGATCAAATCAGAGAAATGCTGGGGGGGGGAAACAATTTTTAAAACCACGCTTGCCCTCCCAGAACTATAAAGCCTCATGTATTGATGGTGGCTTTTTAAGTTGGTTTGATCCTTTGGAAGGACATCGGATCATACACTTCAGGGGCCATTCCTCTTTGACCTTATAATCCCACTCCTGAGATTTTGGTCTAAGGAAATAACACAAAAGTAAGAAAAGGCTAGATATACAAAATTTTTATAGTAGTTTATTTATAACAGCAAATACTGGAAACATCTAAATGTTGGCCGCAGGGTATGGACTTATAAAATAAAAACAGCATCGTTGGATTACTGTAAAGCTACCAGAAACGTCAATAGCATCATCCCATGGCAGATTTGGGGCCAAAAGATCCAGCCTCTCCTCTGACTAACTTACTAACTTACAATACTTTCTTGACCCGTGAAACAGAAAGTGTAATGCATACCTCTCAGAATTGCTGTGAAAATCAAGACGATAATGGATATAAAAGTACTTCCAAAACTACAAAATGCAGCCTACATGTCAAGATTCATTATTATAAATACGAAGATTATTTGGAAATATGGGAACATACACACCAATTAAGGTTAAATGAAAGAAGAAAACAGAGCATAAAATGGTATATATGTATGTAATGATTACAGCTGTCTCCTTGGGCTATTGTCACTCAAATCCCCTCAGTGCCAAGGGCCACACAATCTGACCCCAGTAATTATGACTTATCTAACTCAGGGACTCCTTCTGCACACAAAATAAAATCCAGTTGCTCTTCCCCAGCTCCAGGGTCCTGCATGATGTGGTCCTGCTGACTCCCAGCTCATCCCCAGCCAGTCTTCATTCACTCCACCAGTGCCACTGGCTTTTCTGTTCCTCGACTCAGGTACACGTGTTGGCTGCACAGCCTTCACACCCTTAGTCTCTCTGCTGGGAATACAGTGGCCCCGATCTCTGAGCTCCTGATCTTCCCCCTGGCCAAATGCTGCTTGAACTTCAGGACTCTCGGCTTAAATGTCATGACCTTCCATTCTAAATTAAGTCCCTAACCACAGCCTGATAGTGTCTAATAGTACCACAGTTTGTCTGGGTTTTTTTCTTCATAACACTTAACACAGTTTGTTATTATATTATCATATTTTTACCTATGTGATAATGTGTTTCATAGCTGCTTCCCTCCCTGAACCGTAAGCTCTATGAGGGCAGGGATCGTGTCTGTCTGCTTCACTACCGTACACCCAGCACATTGCCCCACATGCAGTAGATGCTCAATAAATACTTACCCAAATGAAATAATAAATGGCTATTTGTTCTAACTTTCTTCATTCCGTAGAAGGGGAAACTAAAACTCAGGAGAAATGAGTTTCTCTAAGCCATTGAGGCATATAGTGGTCAAGCTGGAATTAGAATTGAATTGGAATTAGATAATAAATAGAATTATTCTCTGGATTTGAACCATCCCTGCCAGGCCAGGACTAAGGACAGAGAAGAAATGTGTCAGGTGATACTGAAAGTGAAGAGGGGATGTGGAGAGTTTCATCTACCCTGTAAAAATTCTCTAATGGCTCTTAAATGAGGAGTTTTAATTTTTATTTATTTGATAGCTTATTCCTTGTCATTAAACAATGCTCAAATACTGATACTCTAATTTATGCAAAAATTAGAATTAGCTATTTTCTCAGCCACATGGCTAGTCAGATCTAATTGAAAAAATTAATAGGAAAGGCAAAAAAAGAGAAGCCATATGGCCACACTCGGTCCCATCTGTTCCACGGGGACCTTGGCCTCTGGCTCAGCCTGAAACTGGATGAGGATCCTGAGGACTCTGAAGCCCCTTGCCCTTCCTGTCCCAAGCCCTGTTTGTGCTGAATCACCGCCACCCACACAAGTTAACCGTTACTTTGGACCCAAACTGAGCTTTGCACCCAACTTCCACAACTCAATTTCAATGCATTCTTTGCTCGACAGCAATAGCGGGAAGCTACTCCTGGCTGATGTCCCCATGAGTCTGCACAATGGGGGCACAAGAAAGAGGTCCCCAGGATTCACTAGCAAACAAAGCCACTGAGCGAAAGGGCAAACGGCTGCCTTTCAACAAGGTTGCTCTGAGGTGTACTGTTCGGCTCCCAGCTTTTACACATTCTTTCTATTCTTCCTGGCAGCAGCACGCAGGCCCCTCTAGCAGGGGAGCCTCCTTGAGACTGCAAACTAATGGCCCCTTTAACACATTTATCACTCATTCAGCAAATACTTATTAAGCATATCCCAGCTGCCAGGCTCTGGGGTCTAGTGTGTACACTCCAGATCTCAGAAGAAGAGAAACAAGCAATGATTTTCTATACACTGTGGGCAACAACTATCACGGAGCTGCTAACTTCTTCCCCTGTCTAATGGGCAGGACTGGTTCTGACTATGCAAGCTAACAAGGTGGCAGCAAAACCCTTAATGGGTTCCAATGTTTAAACAATATAATCTAGAAATGCAAGCCAGGTGGATTGGGAAGTAGCTACCAGTCAGAACTTAAGATCCAGGGACATTAAACCTTTAGTGAAGATAAAGCAAAGCCTGCTAACAAGGGCCTGTGCCTGGAGGGCCACCAAGTAATTGGTTCTGGTGCTACTTCCGTGACTGACCCACTCTGGACCCCTGCCCCCTACTCCAAATGCCAGTTCCACCAACTGTACAGGGAACAGGCCAGATCTTTCCAGCTCTGATAGTCTAAGCATCTGTGACCTGAAATAAACCATGTTCCTTTCTGGTTCAGCAAAATACATTTCCTTCAGAAATCAGGAAGGGGGGTAACAAGGACAAGCTCACAGGCAGTGGTGGATTATCTAGAAAAGCCCTTTTGTGTTAGGATGCTGTGTTCCCACTTCCTCCTCCAACAAGAACTCTGCCACAAGGCTACAAACTGCCTTTGACTAAGTCTGTCTATCTCTCTAACCC
Source organism: Ceratotherium simum simum (assembly GCF_057802395.1). NCBI lineage: Eukaryota > Metazoa > Chordata > Mammalia > Perissodactyla > Rhinocerotidae > Ceratotherium > Ceratotherium simum. The sequence goes on along the minus strand of NC_141928.1, from coordinate 29,596,399 downwards.
TAACTCTTTTCAAACTCATAAGCTATACTGAGCAAGAAGCAACACGCTCAAGACCAGTGGAGACTGCACAGCCTGAATGGCCCAACCCCACCTCCTGTTCCAGGACCCTGTGCTCCTGATCCCTTGGCTGAGCTTGGGGAAATCCCTTCCCTGCTTTGTGCCTCGGTTTTCTCATCTGTAAAATGAAAGGTATGGACTGGACTACCCTTGAGACCTCCTTTCACTGCTAAGATGATACAGTTCTTTCCACTAGTCACTGGCTAATGGACACATCATGGCAGAGACAGTTTCCCATCACGTAGGCCGCTGCCACCAGGATGAGAAGAGGCAGGGGAGCTGGACCACACAGAGCTAAGAAATGAGGATAGGAGATGAACATATAGGACCTGGGAACTGCCATAGGAGGCAGGGGCAAAGGCAAGGAAGAGGTCAGAAACTTCAAGATTTTGAGACTGAGGATAGAAAAAATAAGGATACTACAGAAAAGCAATTTGACATAGTGGTTTAGAGTACCAACTCTGGATTATCTAGATCTGAACCCCACATGTGTTCCTGACTAGCAGTGTGGACCTCAGACAAATTACTTCAACTCTCTCTGTGCTTCACATTCCCCAGCACAAGGAAATAATACAATAACACAAGTTCCCCAACACAAGGAAATAACAGTACTTCATGGGGTCTTAAAAGGATTAATCTAGTTAATAACCCACTTTAGTGCCCAGCACATGGAAGCTCATTCTAAGTGTTTGCTTTTATTACATTACATAATATTATGTTATATTTTACTGTTACTATTATTATTACCAAGACAGATAAGATATATAGATTCTAGTTCCTACCCTCTCACTAGTGACCTGGGGATTCAGGTCTCCACTTGTAACATGAGGGGCTAAAAAAAATCAGTGTTTCTCAAACTAGAATATATACATATATATTCATGTGGGATTATATATGAGTTCTCTGAAAATTTTAAACATTATGTGTTTTCATTTCAATGGTCACCTAAACAAACTTGACTGAACATATCCGGACTTTCTAAATGCCTACTTTCTAACCAAGTTCTGGCACAAGATTTCAAAACCTAAGTTTATATTTGTGTTTGTGATTATGTTGGCACCAATATAATTGTAGCTGACTAATGAGAAAGGAACAGATGCAGATGCGATTTATGAATGATGAGATTGGACCAAATGAAAGCCAAATGACATCAAATGAAGGTCATTGGAAAAATGGTTGCAGAATCGAACCGTTAGCACATAGTCATATAGACTGTCCGAGCTCAAAAGATCAGCACTACAACATTCACAACTATATTCACATTACTACTTATTTGGTTTCAGCTAACCAATGTCAGCTGTCTTACTATATTACGGTGTTAATTTGAATTGTATTGGTTTTGCAATTTTGTTTGCATTTAATTTGTAAGTATGTATGGCTCATATGGTTGTATAACAGACTATAAGTATAAGAGGTTTATCTCTAGTTTCACATATGCACATACTTAAGTAACATTAAAGTAAAAAAGAAATTTAGTGAACACAAGGGGACCTTGACATTTTTGTGCTTTTAAAGAAGATCTAAGCATTATTCTAATTTGAGAAACACTGAATTAAATTCTCTCCAAGGTCCCTGATAGCTCTTCGAGTCTAAGAAAGATGACCATTTTGGTTATAGACATGTTAAGCTTTGTTAAGATAGCCAAATAGAGATGTAGGCTTAGAATTCAGGAATAAAAGGCAGGGCAGGAAACAGAGATTTAGAAGCCAACTGCAGAGAGGTGCAGTTAAACCCAGGAGACTAGACGGGATTTCTAAGAGTGTTCTGAGATAGAGAAGCAAAAGCTGATGTCTGAGCTTCAAGGAGTTCACCATCCCCCACCTTCCTCTGTGGAAAAATACATTCACCTGTACATTAAAGATGATCTTCTCAGGACTGCTCAAAGAACTACTGTCCCATCTGGAAAGTGAATGGCTTAGAACTGTCCACAGAAATAAAACAAACCTCAGTTTTATATTCCTCCATGCTTGCCATCAAAGCTGAAAGGAGAGAGTCCACACTGAACTAAGATATCAAGTCTCTGATCTCTAAGAGCTGGGTCATTAACTCACTTCATTCCCTCCTCCCAGAAATATGGGGGCCCATTAGATGCTCTTGGGGGGCCAGGTGGCCCCCAGGACTGCAGCAAAAGGAAAAAGTGGGATGGTCAGGGGCAATTCTGTGCCAGAGTCCCAAGGTCAGAACTCATGCCTGGACACTACCACAAACCAAAGCTAACATTTCTGCCTGGCTGCAAATCTGCCCTCTATGATAAGCGATAGGGCCATATCAGGACCGCACAGTCCTGTGTCCACCAGGGCCAGATTCATATAATCACTTTGAGAAAACCAACAAGACTCCCTTTCCTCCCTCCTCCAATCCCCAACTCAAAACCATGAAGAAAAGCATGGGAGAATCGGGAGAAACTCAAGCTTACTGTTTGTCTTCTTCTGAAAGTGAGGTTCTTCCACAGCAGTAACCTCAACTGAGGCCAACAAGCCATGTTACCTCAGCTGGCACCCACAGCAACCTGCGTGTGGCTGGGGAGCCCGTGGAGGCAATGGCCGGAGCTCACGGCAGGGACGCTGTGGCTGGTCATTAACTGAAAGATAAAGCAGGAGGGGAGAGAGTCGTTAGTTACTGCTGCAAAGCCACACGCCAATGAGGGCTGGTGCTCCAGCCCCCTTACCTGTCACCTCAACACCCGGGTCTGCGTCATGACTGCTCCTCAATAGGTCATGAGTCCCCAGCTTCCAGCCTTGGGGTTCTCCAATAAACAGGGATTCTGGAGGTTTTCTGGTGGCAGCCTGGGAGTTAGTCATTATAATCCCAATCATTTTAGCTCCATGGGTATGATCATTTGGGAATGAAAAATGCAGTTACGAAAACAGACTTAAGTGAGAAATCTTAGGTGGCCAAAACACTGAGGCTGGAAATGGCATACTAGAATCCCAGAGACCTACCTCCCTTCTCTCCAAAATGCCTCCCCTCACATAAAATGTCAGCAGCATTGATAAACTTTGCCTTGAACCTGGAATAACTTATGCTATTCCCTGAAATTCGCTACAGACTACATTTTCATCTGGCCACAAAGTTGAGTCCTTCAAATGATGAATGGCGCCATCAATAAAGCAGTTTCCTAATCTGAAAAGCCACAACCTGTCTTAGATGACTGTGAGTAAACACCAAGAAAATGCCACTGACACCTGGCTCCCAGGTGATGAGGACAATCCCAGTTCTGTGTGTCTGTGGAAAGAAAACAATATCCCGTGGAGAAACAAGTCAGCTAAGGCAGGCAGAGAGCATTGCCTGTGAAACTGACAAGCTCCCACTGTCCAGACATATGCATACTCCTGGCCTAGCTCCACATGCACCTGCACACAGGGCCTGGCTACTTCCTGTCAGGTGTCACAGCTGACTCCTTGGAGGACTGTTTTGCAATGCTGGGGGAAGATGAGGTTCTCACGAACAGGGGACGCAATGTTCTGTGCATTCCCAGCTGCCCACTCAACAACTGTATTCATTTAATGCTAGAATAATCACAAGTTGTCATACCAAAGTTAAAGTTGGGGAAGGGAAAGAAAATGAAAAGTGGAAGAACGAAGGGATACACAGGTCAAAGCCAGGCCTTGCTGGCACTTCGTAGTCAAGAACCCTTGGCAGAAACCAGCTTTACTTCTAAAATGTCTCAGTTCATCGTTGTGGCCTCTAGTAGAGTAAGGGTGAGAGTGGGATAGTAGGCATGAGGAACAAACAGCAAAAAGAGCTAAGAATGTAGTGACCACTTGTGGATACAAAACCAAGTACTGGACTAAAAGTCTGTGAGTCCAAATCAGATCTCAACGCAAAGGTCAACTTCTAGTAGGGTTTTACCCTTCTGTCCCCCACCCTACAAGACCCGGATTAAAATCTTCTAGAGAAAAAAAGAGAGCGGAGAGAGTCGGCAGTGTCTGAGAAGGAATGACCCTACTATTATGTATTTTAATTCATTCATTGACAAGCCAACAAATCAGGAATTCCTCTGAAATAGTCAAGCCTTAGGACCTATTTCATTTCTTTTTCATTTGCTCAGCAAACCTCTAGAAGGACACACACCCTCAAAACTTCTCACTCCAAAAGGAAGAGTTAAACCAGCACTGTGTCAGTTTGCAATTTGTTGTTTAAAGATGTCGACTGGCGTCGAGCGCTGAGAGCCAGAACGCAATGGTGAGACACGCGTTTGTAATCCCAAATTGTTTTGTAAGTGGCCTAGGACAGGACTTGCATTCCAGAAACAGTGAAATAAATAATTAGCTAGATTTTTTTCTCATGCAAAAGCTGCTCTCCAGGCATCGCTTAGTTGATTTAGAAGCTACATGAATCTTTTCAGATCCCCAAGGTAACAATGAGGAGGCTGGAACACAAGTTTGTAATTAAAAGGAAAATTAACCTAGTTGAAAGAGCCCAGACATGAATTAGCTCCAGCTTCCCAATTACATGCCCTCTGTTGGCCAAGCCATTATGTTCTCCGAGCATCCATTTCTTCATTATAAAATGGGGATGACAATATCTACCTTGCGTGATGTTCTAAAGATTAAATGAAATTATAAACAAATTCCCAACATGGCACATTATAAGTGCCAAGAAATGAGTTCCTTTCCCCTAACTTATCTTTCTCTGTTCTATTGGTACCCTCTAGCAGAGAAACGGTTATATGTTGTCCAAACATTCTTTTCTATTCCCTAGAGCCAAACCAGAGCACAGACTGCCTCCCTTAAACCTGACTGAAGAATCTCAAAAGAAGAGAAGACATACCTCTATAGAAGTTCAGGAGAAGAGAGCCCAGGAGGAGTTTTTTTTGGAGAATATTTTCCTAAAAGTAGAGTTTCTGAGTCTCCAGATCACACGTTATGATACCAGGGACCCTCCAGAAGACACGTAGAGCAGGTGAGCAAGAAATAGCCCAGAGCAGCAGTAGAAGGTTCTGTTCTGGCTTTGCTGGGTGCAAACAGGCAGACTTCTTGCCCCAGTTCCCCCACCGACATTGGCATGGCCCTGGCTGCCCGCATAATTCCCTCCTCCCACCTCAGATCATCATTAGGAGTAATTCTGTCCAAAGAGGAGGGTTTGGCAATGCTCAAACCCCTCTGCTCGGGTAACTGAAGCCAAAAGGACATTTCTACATCAGTTTTCCAGGGAAGTGAACAAACAAACCAGAACTAAAAAGAAAGTGGTCCTATGTACTGGATTTCTCAATGTTTCAAAGCTAGTAGCACATTTACTCCTGCCCTTATGCACATTTCCAGTTACTGGCTGGAAAGGGTCCTGCTTCACAATCACAGCCAATCAATAGGACACTCTCATCCCGCTCCTAGGTGACCACAACAGCCACTTCACTGGTGTCCCTGCCTCCAGTCTCCCTCTCCCATCCATTTATCACAGAGCAACCAAAGTTATTCAACTAAACCAAACATGCCCCACTTAAAACTCTTTGCCAGCTCCCCATCACCCTGAGGATAACGTCCAGTCCTCACTGTGGTCTTCCTGATGACTTCAGCCTCCTCCCTCACCACTCCCCACCTCCTGTGATGCCCCGGAAAACTACTGACAGGCTGTGAACAGCTACACTCTTTCCCATCACGGGGACTTTCTGGAGTCGTTCCCTGTCCTGAAACACTTTCTCGAAGAACTGTCAGCCTGCCTAACTCTTCCTCAACCTTAGGTCTCCATTCAGCAGCCACTTGGCCAGGATCCTTTCCCAATCACCTCCCCTGTACTGAAACCTGGGTCAGGAACCTCTCTTAGGTGCTCCCGGGGCAGCCTCTGTTTCCCCACATTCTGAGTCCGTAGGGACCATTCCTGTTTCCTTCATCGCTGTTTTCCCTAGTATAAAAAATGGTACCTGACTTGTAGTAAGCGCTCAGGGACTGTTTGCTTAGTTAATCAACTAAGAGATGGACATGAGAAATAGGGTTTCAGAACATAAGGATGGTGGCATTCCTGGACCTGTGGTAACTGATTTCTCAAGCCTGATTAACGAATTCAGGCAAATTGTCCCCCGAGAGGGAGCTCTATGTTCTGCAGGCTTCACCACACACTCATGAAGGCCACAAAGGACTGTTGAGCTTCCCAGGTGACTCCTGGGGCACCCAGGAAAATGTAATTGAATCTACATCTGCTTCCCATAAAACCAGGTTTAGCTATAGACCAAGCAGGCTCTGCCAAGGCCAGCGGAGCCATGAAATCTGCTTTCTGCCAAGCTTCATGCTCAAATGCTAGGGCACTCTCTCCAGGTCTCATTATCCATTACCCAGGTGGATCATCCCTTGCCAAAATTTAACAGGTAGTTTTCACACCCTAACCTTCTTTTGTACAGTATGGATCTAGGAGAAGCGACTGTTCAAACCTTTGACCAATTTTCTAAAGAAATTTTCACTTCCAATACCACCGATATTTTAAAGTTATTAATATCCAGAAAATAAACAGATTGCTAAAACATAACCTTCTAAAATAAGCAAAGATGCTCGACATCATTAATTGCAAGAAATGCAAACTAAAACCACAATGAGGTACCACTACACACCCACTAGAACTACTAACATTTTAAAAATTTAAAAGTGTTAGCAAGTACGCGAAGCAACTGGAACTCTCATCCACTGCTTGTGGGAATGTAAAATGGAACAACCACTTTGTAAAACAGTTTAGCAGTTTCTTGTAAAGTTACACACAGACTTATGATACAGCCAGCCATCCCATCCCAGGTATTTACCCAAAAGAAATGAGAGCATATGTTCACACAAAGACCCGTGTGTGAATGCTTATAGAAGTCTTATACAGAATACCCCAAACTGGAAACAACCCAAATGTTCATCAACTAGTAAATAAATAAAAATGGAATACTACTCAGCAATAAAAAAAGAAACAAACTACTGATACATGCAACAGAATGGATGAATCTCAAAAGTCTATGCTAAGAGAAATAAGCCAGACACAAAAGACTACTACTATATGACTCGGTTTACATGACATTCTGGAAAGGTGAAACAATAGGGAAAGAAATCAGATCAGTGGTTGCCAGTGGTTATGGGTGGGGGAGAGGACAGACTGCAAAGGAGCACTGAGTGATGGAAATATTCTACATCATGATTGTGGTAGTGATTACACAAGTATATACATTTATGAAAACTCATCACACTGTACACTTACAAAGGGTAAATGTAACTGCATGTAAATTATACATCAATAATCTGACCTCCACCCCCCCCCAAAAAAAGTAGCTTCTATTATAATAATTAACATAATCCACAAGTCAAATCATGCCTTGGAAGACCTAAGAACTGCATAGTGTAAAGCCTGATTATTGTGAGATTCCCTAGGAAGGTGAATAGTGTATAAAATATTGACTCAACGCATATTCATTCAACAAACAACTCAGCCTTAACTCTACAAGACTCCCATTAGCAGCAACAAATATTTACTGAGTGCCTATTACATGCCAGGCACTGTTCTAGACACTGGAGATTCAGCACGAACAAAAGAGGCAAAATTCCTGTCTTATAGAACTTCTCCTCCAGCAGGGAGGTGGAAAATAGACAAATAACAGTGGGTTGTTTGGCAGTGGGTGGTAGGAATAATGAAGAAAAATAAAGCAGACTAAGGGGACAGAAAGTCATGGGGATGGGTAACTCCTTTCTGATGAAGAGCCTTTAGGACAGTGAAATGAGAGAGTGGACCATATGTTACTTGCAATAGGGTCACCAAGTGACAGCAGGGATTATGAATTCTTTTAACTTTTCCCTAAAGCAAGACCTGAAATGCCAGACAGACTCAGTGGGGCTGGCAAAAGAAAAAAATACAGGGTCACAGGAAGCTCAGTGTGAAGGGGGAAATGACGACCCCGGTGAGCACCTACCACACTGCTCCCCCCCACTTCCTCCCCACAACAGTTTGGCTCTTTTGAACTTCACATGTAAGTTTCAAAGAGCGATAAGAAATATAAAGAAGAAAGGAGGAGAGAAGAGGAAGAGGAAGACATACTAAAAGGACAAGGTAGGTTTTTTCCCACTTGGTGAAGCCGAAAGAAAAACACGAACTACTTCTCGTGACTGCCTTCTACCCTTCTAAAGCATTAAATCTGTCTACGGAAATGTAGTAAGGGGAAAAACTGCACATGTTTGCATTGCGACCAGAAACCCTGCGTTTGTGCAGTAACAAAAACGTCAGTTGGTCTTTTTGCTTCCTGCAAGAACACTGGGAGCACGTGAGGCCATGCCTTACAGCTCTAGAACCGAGCTTCCTCCTAAGGCTGGGAGTCAACCCCCTAGCCAGGGCCCGCTCCAGAAGACGACAGTCTCCAGGTAGGAACCACACAGGCGCCATTTCTCACTGTGGCAGAGAAGTGAGACTGAACAGGCCAAAGAGGACAACCTTTTGCAAAGACCATACTCCAGGTGATTGTTGTATTAGCAGACAGAAAGAATTTGATGCAGTTTTGGAGATCTGCTCACACCACACCCCTGCTCCAATCTCAAAGAGAAGTGGAGACCCCAAAAATCAAGTGACTTGCTCAGAGCCACCCCCTAGAGTCAGAACCTGCCCCCAGGTTTCTCAAGGAATAACTTTTTCAACAACTGTGATATGCCTTTTCCCACTATGCTATTTCTCCTATGATTCTGTTTGTTCTTCTAAACACACTTTTCTTGCGAGTTCTATCCAAATAGTTTATATATCCAGAATGTGCAGTCAATGACTAATCTTCATCCTTCAAAACAGCGGTGTTATGACAGCTATTTTTCTAAACTCTAAATAAATAAATAAATGTATGTGTGTGTGTGTGCATTCTGCTTTTAGACAAGTTTCCACATAGTTACTAGAAGTGAGATGGAAGTTGAAATTTCTGAAGACAGCTATCAGTATCTCTCTCAATGAAATTGTTTCTAGATGTAAGTATCAATAAATAGCTAGCCAGTAACCTACAACGCAGGAGGTAGATTTAAGGCAGGATTTAACAATATCACATGTGAATTGAAAATATGTTGGCACTCAAGTTCGACTGATTGCCTATTCATGGATGTTGATGCAAAAATCACATGTTTACGCACCCCATCTCCAGAGAGATATGGATGGTCCTGTGAAATGAGGATATGAAACCTGTAAGCCCAACAGAGTATGCTTGCTTTGGAAAAGGTCAGCTCTCTAACTGCCTCCTTTGAGCATATGTCTCTGGATCAGTAGCCACATTCAGGGAAAAGGCTAACGGGGTCACTGACAGTCAGAAGACCAGGCTGAAACGGGCTCATTGCACCCATGACTGAAGACAAGACATGGCTGCTGTGGTGATGGGAGGGGATTTTGAGTCATCCTGTGATTTTTCCCAGACTGAACCCATCAGGTTTTTTAAGCCGGAAGCTAATTTAACTACCTCAGTTTAACTTTTCTGGCCTCCAGAAGCTACTGAGCTCTCTACCCTTAAGGCCTCTCTATCCTTGTTAGCCCTTAAATTCCACCCCCTTGCACTCCTCAACCATCCTGTAGACCCACAATTTCAGTAAAACTGCCCTTAGTTGCCACTGGCCCTCAGGGACATGCAGAAAGGCCACGAGCTAGTACTCAGTTACCCCTGAAATTGTGTTCCTACTTAAACCATAACACTTTAATACTCAAATTTGAGGAGACAAAAGGTGTAAGAAATCCTCCAAGACAAAAGTCAAGGATAAAACAAAGCCATTCTATCATTCTAGAAGATTTCTATCATTCTAAAAGAGGCTCTGCTATTGCACTACCCAGTTAAAAAATATCGATCCAGTGAATTTTATCAATTCCAACAATCTGTAACGTAGGCAGACTTTTTTGAAATTACCAAATACATCATACTTACTATTAGTAACAAGTTTATAGATAACTGCATACTCTTCTTTCACCTGGAATACATATTGAATTTCCTGGACAAAATTATTTGCTAATAGCTAATTTTCAAAATGAGGACTATGAAAGAATCCATAAAAACTGAAAGTTAGAAGAGAACCATGAATATTGCACAAATCTGTAACTAGCCTTTGAGAAGCATAATTCCTCACGCTGTCAACAATTCTATTTTAAAGGAGACTCAAAAGATTTAAATCTATTTCTATCATGTCATTGATATTTGGACAACCAAAGACCCTATTTATCACTCTCAACATTCCAGTTGCTATCAGCTAAAACAGTCAGGACTTCTAAAACTGTCAAGAGCCAGGGTTTCTGAGAGCGAATCTATCCTGCACCCAAGGTCTTCTTTCATCACTGTACAATTATGGAGAAATTCTAATCAAATGTTAAAGAGAGCCCTTCTTCCCCTGCTGAGTTCCTCTAAACAAACACAGAGCAACCTTCAAAGGAAGACTTCAGCAAGCAATACGACTATTTGCTTTCTCCCTGGTGGGGGGTATGTAGAACATAGGAAAAAGAACCTTTCCCCTAGAAAAGAAATCAACCTGTCAACTTTACGTGTCATAGAAAAAAAATCAAAATTTTTCAACCACAATCATAAGGCCAAAATAAGAGGGACCTGTAGGGAAGAAACTATTGAAGTCATAAACACCCTAAGTTATAGAAACACAAGCCAGCCTCCATGAGCAGTCCTTTCTTTGCAGAAAAACTTGATTGGATAATGTTCCCTGTTGTTGTAGTGGGTTTTCAAAGAGAACTTTAGGATAAAAGGCTTAGTGACTATCAGCAAAAACCATTTTGTTTGGCTTACATCTCTGAAGGGTCAACATCTTCAGAGGCTCAACCTTCTCCCAGCCTAAACGGTTTCTTTTTATAAAAGTGCTCAAAGGATTTGGGGGACAGACAAACCCAAATCCCTTCACTGCCTTCCCCTTCCTTTGGGCCTATGCAACTATGCAGCAAACCCCCCTCAAACAGCCTTAACCCTTTTATTTTCTTGAATGAACTGACAGGTAGAGCGAAGGGAGGTTTCGGAGGCAGAAAAAGCTGTGTTTGAATCCTGACTCTTCTACTCAACCAGCTCTGGGACTCCAGGGACTCTGAGCCCCTGTATCCTCTCCATAAAACAGAGCTAATGATGTATAAAAAACATTTAGCCAGTTCCTGGAACAAAGTACCCGGTAAACAGTGGCTATTATAATGATTAGTGCTGCTGACTTCACAGGGTAAAGCATTCATCAAGGGTGGGGCACAGAGTGGGCAGTTTATTAAAGAAATCTCTCTTCTCTCTTCTTTATCCACAGAAGGTGCTATTTCCTCCACAGGCCTTTCCAGAACAAACTGGAGCTCTCTCCAGTGCCCAGGTCAGGCGGGAGAGGTAAAGGGCTTACCCTGATATCCTGATGCCACTTCTGGCCAGTGTTTTACCATAAAACCCCCTTTTGGGGGCCCCCACCACTCAAACTACTCTCTCCACACTCAGGGCAGTCGGCTCCTCTTTTCCATACAGGCACACTGCAGCTTTCTCCAAGCCTTCAGCACCTACCGCAGTTTTCCTTTCCACCCCACTTCCTCCAACCTCTAAATCAAGTGCCTATTTGCAATCTGGGCTTTATAATTCCTCCATCTTTTCTGCTCTCCCTACAAGCTTCTCCAGTGCACCAACTTATCAGGTGGTCCCTGCTAAATTGTAAGCCATGTGCAGCAAGCTACTGTGTCTCAACATCTTATTTTCTGCCACACTGAGCCCAGTGCCCAGGATGACTCGGGGCTCGGGGCTCCATAAACATTGGACTGAAGGCCTCTGAAGTAAAACCTCAGGGGTGAGAAAAGATTGTTTAAAGCTGATTCACTACAGTAACGAATCAGAAATTTCATTGAAAGTAAAGGGTAGCCCAAAACCATGACAAAATTTCCAGCTGTGTTCAAGGAAACACAAGTTCTAACAGGAGTACATTTAATTTGGTTTTCCTCAAAGCACTCTAATTTGTTGGGAAGGAGACTCATTCTCATTGACTTCACATGAGCAAAGGAGAATCTGTAATTTGCTAGACTGAGGCTCTAGAACCCCTGTAAACAGCCCAACTAACAAGGACACCTCCCCTAGGGGATCAACTCTGAATACAAGACTGTCAGCACTGGTCAGGTGCCTTGGACTCTAAACCCATAGGCTCAAGTCAAGAACCCACTCAATGAAAGCTATCAATAGCTGGATACAATTTTTCCACCTCAACACTTGATTCCTTTTACATTTGCCAACATGAATTATCTAACCTCCAGGCTCTTGTCCAGTTCTAGCTCAGAGTATGTGACCAAACCCAGCAACCTTCTCCAGAACGTCCATCTTCTTTCACCAGCCAGCTCCTGAGGCAGTGCAGGCGTATGTCATGTGTCGGAGATGCCTCTGTTTCTGCAGCTCGGTGAGGGCCAGCTAACTAGGTAGGTGAGAATGTAGTCGGGGTTCCAGGGCAGACCCAGAGGCGCGGGGTCTAAGCCCTGCCCTCCCAACTTTAAAGTACACTCCTTCTCTATAATAACCAAAACACACCACTTTGCTGGCTGCCTCACTAGATTAAGAAAAAAAAGAGGAATAAGATCACAAGTTTAAATCCACATTTTTGTGATTCTGAGAAACAAAAACTGAAGGATATTAGCCTTTTTCTTAAATACTGGCAACGTGAACTCCATTATTTGAGGTCTGGGAGGATCCTCCAAGAGGAAATAGATCTGTATTATTCCCATATTATCATGATTCTGAGGATTCTTCCTAGAAAGTGCTACTGTCATTAAGATTTTCACAAATCAAACATTTTATGTGCCAGAGAAGAAAGTGCTCAAGGAGAGATGGAACTAAACTATTGGGTGGAACTCCTGCTAGCCTCCTTTTTTCAACTGTGGTTTTATAGTGGCATTTTAAAATTCACACAGTCCAATCTCCCAAGCACCACGTGCTAAGTGTCCTCATCAGGTGAGCATCAGAGTCCCCAGATGGAGCACCTAAGGACAGATTGCCTTGCTGGTCTCAGCAGCCTCCAGGAGCACATCCACTCCCCTTAATGGAGGTCATTCAAACCAACCCTTGGAAAACTCTCCATTTGCCCAGTAGAGGAGAAAGCCACACTGTGATCATATGAATGTGACTGCAGTTGGAAACTGGAAAATGGCACGAATTCCACTAAATTTGCAAATCCTGCCACAAGACTGATAACTGAATAAACATTCTTTGACCAAAGGCTTTCTTCATATTGAACTCAAGGTCCTTACTACAATTAACACAAACATCAAAGTAAAAAAAAACACCCTGCCTTGAATCACAATTAATCTTAACTGGCCAAAATTAGCACAGGGTTTTGTACTTTTGCATAAAGGGAACAGTCCCTAGGAAAGTTTCAACCTTCAGGACTTCTGTGCAGATTTCCTTCCAATTCGAATTTACAACCAAGGAGCAATTTTTATTTGAGAGAGAGAAAAAAGTCCAGTTGAAAAACCCCTTAAGATTCAAATTGGATCAACAGACATAATAAATAAATGAGGCCAGTCCAATATTTAAGTGTCCATTTTAAGCTGAAAAGGATAGGCTTTTATAGACACAATTTCTTTTTTCTCTCCTAAAAGGACACTGTAAATATTACCCTAAATTCTAGTACAGTATCACGAAGCCTGGATCAAAGAGGCAAGGGGCCAAGATTTTAATTTCCAGTTAATGACAGCTGGAGAGTGAATTTACGCAAGCCATTCTGCCACTATGAGCCACAGAACAGAAAACAAGTCTTCGTGATAAAGCTGCAGCAGATGATCTACTGAGTGAAGGGAAACTGCCCGGAGCTTGGGTATCAGACTTGAGTTTGAATCCATGGCTCTGCCATTAGCCAAATATGTCGACCAGGAACAAGCTATTTAACTTCTCTCTGTATCAGGTGCACCATCTGAAAAATGGGGTAACTTCGATATTTCTCCAAATGTGCAGAGTTATATGAGATGAATTTAAGCGATACTCAGAAGATTTTAGGAGATGGACACGCACAGTAGTAAACACTGAATCACATACTGAGAAAATTTTGCTCTTTTCAGCCCTTCTTTAGCCTTTATAACAATTTTACTACGTTAAGGAGAAAATCTTTGCTTGGTCTTTCTTCAACACGTCTTCAACACCTGCTAACTTCTCTTTTTAACAAAGCGAGAGCAAGTCTCAGAATCAGCTAGCACCTTTGGAAAGCAAGTTTATTTTACAGATAGGCTGTTGAAAAAAATAATTTGTTTTTATTCTAATTATTTCTTAAGTTACCTTCCATTTGTGACAACTATTATGGGTTTTCAATTTAGAGAACCCATATAAGGTTAATTTTTTTAGTTATATAGTTTAAAAAACTATATTGATGATTACAAAAATGTGAGTCAATTTAAATAACTTAAGCAGCTTACAATGCTGCCTATCTCAGGGTCACAGTGAAGATTAAATGACCTAATGCAGAGGATGGTCTAGCCCACACCGTGCTCTCATCTACCCACGGCCGATGAGTAAAATTTCAGTCAATGAGGAATATGAGTAGAGGGTACAGTGCAAACAAAAGCAACCACGGAGGATGGATGTCAGATTCCAGAACAAGGAAGAGCCAAAAAATAGAAAGAGGGGGAATCTTAAAGTAGAAGTCAGGGAAAAAAGGAAAACCTGTAGAGGGAGATTCAGTTAACAGATTGAAATCAAGCCGCACTATGTGCTAATCACTGGTGAGAAAACCACATGCAGTTCCTTCACATGTGCCTCTTATAATCTGGGACGAAGCTGTCAAAAGAGGTCAGAGTCTTATTTCAAAGAGCCTTGAATGCCAAGCTAAAGATCATTACAGTGGCAGATCTTTAAAGTCTTTTGCTATTTGTTCAGCATCTAGTACTTTACACGGTATTTGAAAAATATTTGCTGAACAAATAAATTTCAATTTAATGGTGTTTTTCGCATATTAACACATTTAATACATATATTGGTTGTTAGTGCTGTGGAGTTGATTCTGACTCCTAGCGACCATGGTACAGCAGAGCAGAACCCTGCCTGGTCCTTTTGTGCCATCCTCTCACCTTCTAGCGCTATATCAGACAATGCTCTACTGCTATTCACAGGGTTTTCATGGCCAATTTTTTCGGAAGTGGGTGGCCAAGTCTTTCTTCCTAGTCTGTCTTAGTCTGGGGCTCTGCTGAAATCTGTCCACCATGGGTGACTGCTGGTATTTGAAATACCTGTGGCATAGCTTTCAGCATCACAGCAACCCACAGCAGCCATAGTACAACAATCGACAGACAGGGGGTGTGGTTCCCTGACGGTGAGATTGCTGAATCAATCACTAGACCACCAGGGCTAGGCTTATATATATATATATATATATATTTTTTTTTTCATATTATATCTTCCTCTTCCCTCCCTCTTCCAGTACCAGAGATCACACCTCACCCCAGTAAGATAGACTGCCACCTCCAACCCAAGGCACTGCATCTGGGAGAAGGGTCTACGTGTCAATCTAAACTCCTTAGTCTGGGTCTTCACTTTCTCTCTACCTTTCCAAGGAAAGCTGCTGCTTCCATCAGTGTCGCCTTTATCTCAACTTGGATCATCTAAATATAAGATCCAATTTATTTCAAGCTGACATCCCCTTGGGGACTTGCTTCTTCAAGAAAACAAGTTTGGTTTGACTCTCGGCAAAAAACAATTATTCCCAACCTGGCATCCTACAGGAATTTTCAAAGCAAGTGTAAATAAGGATATGAAACCTAAACAACTTCTTAGCAGTTCCTGTCTTCCTTCCATGCCCCTCCCATCCTGAAACCTCTTGCTCCCTTTTCTTCCTTCTTCTTCCTTCTAGTCCTAACCTATTGTGATCTCTCAAACCGCAAATTCAGGACACTGCTTTAGAAAGCTTTGTGTCTTGCCCACCTGCCCCCAATGAGAGTCTTCTGAGATATTCAGAAATACCCTTATAAGGTTAGTCTAATTCTCATCCTAGGATGGGCTTTGGCACTCCTTTCTTGGAGAATGAATGAGTCCTAGCAGTCAGTTAGCTTTTCTTTTTATCACATACTGGCTTAACAGGAATGCAATATAAGAAGCAAAACCTATACCCAAAATGGAGATGTCCAGGATGGAGAGGCCAAATGAATATTTTATTTCAGAAAGATTCTCCAAATGGTGAGTCGGAGATGAGAACAATGTCTCACTAAATCATCTTGACTCTATTGAAATTTAGAGTTGAGATGAACCAACTCCTCCTTCCTTTGCATTTCAGATGTGAATCCACTTTTGTTTCTATGATTCAAGTCTTAGTTCACCTAATACAGAAAAATAGGCAATTTCAAAGCTTTCTCTCCTCTACCTTCCTCTCCTCCCATCATCTTCCTTTCTTCCATCATCACTCTCATTAGGAACGCTCCTGTGCATTCCCTGGGTGTTTTTGCCTCTATCTCTCAAAATCCATCTGATCTGTTACACTAATGCTGAGCATGTCTCTCAGGACATACCTCTGGGCAACTCCAATCAAAGGATCATCCTTTCTCCTAAATACAAACCTACCGCTAGAGGATGTAAAAGCTTGAAGGACTCTTTAAAAGTCATGTACTTTAGCCTCTTTCATTTTATAAACCAAGAACCTAAATCTCAGAAAAGTAAAATGACTTGCCCAAGGTCACATGGCTCCTTACTGGGTTTCTGGAATTAAATGTAAAATATAATTATATGTAAAATTTGGAGTGTACATGCCTACATATATTGTTTCTGAAGAGAGAATCAATAGCTTTCCTCATACTCTCAAGGTAGTCAAAAATCCTCTCCCCAAAATGATGAACTGATTAGTTTTATATATACAAAATTGTCCCTAGGAAATGTCTCATACTAAATACCAGTTATTATAAAACATCTTGACTTCAAGACTAGCCAGATAAAATGCTTTAACGTCCAAATGCTTCTTGGAAGTTGTATTTGGGATAGAAAATGTTGCAGAGTTTTAAACAAATACACACAGATACACCAAAAGAATGAATAACAAAGAACAGATCCTACGCAAAATAGGTTATTTTGGGTCTTTTTTAAGTATTTAAATTCTGAATTACTTAGTGAATCATCTCATTCTTATTTAAAAAATTAACTAATGTGCAAATCAAAGTATCTGAATGTGAAATGTCACAGACTATAGCATTTCCCAAAGCACAGCTGCCTCAAAAAGAGAAATGAAACTGAATGGAATCAAAACTGTTTGTTCTACAAAAGTAAACTGGCCTAAATAATTTAAGTACGCACTAAAATTTCTCAATCTATCATAAACTTACCCTTAACTACAGTTATTTCTCATATAATTCTATTTCTAATACTTTTCTGTGATTATCTCATCATTTTAATTCATCTTTTAGAATATGGGAAACAAACAGTTTCCCATTCTCTCTGGTTCAAGTCAGCATTTACTGAACCCCTTCTATGTCAGGGGGGTTGAATTAAGGACTGGGGAGAAGGAATCAAAGACCTCCTCCTGGAGAAGCATACACTCAGGAGGAAGACAAATAAATGTTAACTATAACAAAAAAACACAATTAAATACATGACATGAACAGTGCTGGAATCCAATCCTATAGAAGTAAAAAAGAAGGGGATAATTTTAACTCAGTGTGGGCAGGGAGGAGTGAATCCAGGAGAGCTTATGAGAAGGATGGCCCTAAAATCAAGTCTTAAAGTAGGTTTTCAAAACGGAAAAAGACAGGATTTTAAACTTTATTTTGTTTTAGGAACCAAGTCTGATGCACCTCCATTGTTAGAGTGTATTCTCTTTGCTTTAATATACTTTGTGGTCTCAGTGGAATGCAGACTATCCGAAGGCTCTATCTGAAAGCAATTTTATATATGAGATTTTCACTCTCTGGCTTCATATATTTCTAAAATGTACCTCTAAAACATCTATGCTGGTTACCTATCCAGGGAACTATTTTCAAGTGAAAATATCCAAATGAAAAGGGAGAATCCCTCTTTGCCTTTTGCTAGTCTTTCATTTGTCAAAACATTGATACTTTGACCAAGTCTTTACCCCGACATTGGTAAATTCTTGGAAACCAAACTGCCTGGGATGTAACCTCAGCTGCACTACTTACAAACTCCATGATCAGGCTACTTAACCTGTCTATGCCTCAGTCTCCCCATCTTCAAATGAAGATAACAGTACCCACCCTCATGTGGTTCTCATGAGAATCAACAGAATTAATATGTGTAAAATGCTTAAAACAACGCCCAGCATACAGTAAATCAACAATAAATGTAACTGTTTTTACCAAGAAGAAATGCTTTCTAAGAGTTTGTTTCTAACCTGCTACGCCAATTTAATAAGAAAAAGTTTCCCATCCTATTTCACTTTTATAAAGCAGACTGTGAAAGTGTATTTACTTTCAGAGAAAGATGCCTTAAGAAAAGCCTAACTTTGATTCCTAGACAGTAATGGCAGTAATAAAGAAATAACTTATTGGGGCTGGCCTGGTAGTGTAGCAGTTAAGTGCGTGCACTCCGCTACGGCGGCCTGGGGTTCCAGGTTTGGATCCCGGGAGCACCGACGCACCACTTGTCAAGCCATGCTGTGGCAGCATCCCATATAAAGTAGAGGAAGATGGGCACGGATGTTAGTCCAGGGCCCATCTTCCTCAGCAAAAAGAGAAGGATTGGCATTGGATGTCAGCTCAGGGTTGATCTTCCTCACACACACACAAAAAAACAAAAAAATCTCAACAATAAAAAATTTAAAAAAAAAAAGAAATAACATTTCAAAAGGTCCACAACAGTTAGGGAGAGAACAAGCAGAGACTGTATTGTATTATAACCAACAAAAAAAGTTTTACCAAAGTTGGGATTGACAGCTAAAGTAATAGTTCTCCTCCCTTTTCCTTTTTTTTAATACACTTTTACAGACAAATACTGTCTTCCCATTTTCTACACATTGCATAGGAAATCACTTTGAGATCACAGACTTACTCACAAATATTTGACTGAAGCAATAGTGAAGTTTTCATTTTAAGCCAAGTAAAGAAATTAGAGTTGAGTAAATTTTATTGTATGTTCTTTCCATGATGTTGCAATCTCTATGCAACCAAGGCCCCAGCAAGCTGAAGAGAATTTGGCTGGCCCACTCACAGCAACAACAGAAATATGATACCGGCTGTAAATTCTGATAAGGACTACAGGAGATGAATGTGCCAGAACATAGTGAGCATCCTCAGAAAGTCCTCTGCTTGCAGCAGCTGAAATTGTACCACCTCACTGCATGGTGTGGGAGTTAAAGAACTCTGGAGCTCACTGGCTAGGTTCAAACCTTAGCTCTGCCACTTGCAAAGTGAGTGGCCAGTTAACCTCCCAGTTTCTTAATATGTAAAATAGGGATAATAAATGGGTTTATTGTGAAGATTAAATTAGTTAGTATTTGAAAAGCATATGGAAAAGTACCTGGCACATACTGCTATTTAACAGCGTCTATTAAATAAACATTGCAATAACTTTGGCATTTATGCTTATTTCCACATGCAGATATGAAGATGGTCTCAGTTTTTAGTGTAGGCCCTCTCTCAGAATAGTTAAAACAAATTTTCAGAAAGATCTTTTAAAATTTAATGCTGGAGTAATTGATCATAAGGAGCATTATATTTGCATTATTTCTTTAATATCCAGAGAGTAAATAAAAACGTATTTGGATTTGAGAGTATTTTAGAAATGCAAAAATCATGTCTATTGGTATTTTCTAGATATCCAAAAGGTTCACAATTAAAGAGTCTAAGGCAATGCCCATGTAATTATTTTAGGAGCTAAAAATCGAAATAGCGAAGATATTAACAATTTGCAATCACTACCAATATAGCATAAACAATTTGGTTAATGGGAGGGAAGAGCCCTAAAAAATATTTTAAATGAAAAAATATTCCAACTTCTCTCCATATAAGGTACATACTACGTAAGATAATAAAAAGCTGTCACTGAGTTTCCTTCAGTTTCATTCATTTTTAATAATGTTTGCATTGAGACTTCCTGGAGCAGAGGGTGAAACCAACCAAGCGCTAATCACCCCTTTCTAATCCTAGACTAATCATCGTCTCACATGAACTGTAAATACGCCAAGTCAAAGTGTCCAGGGTCTGTTACAGGGCTCTATTTAGAGGTAAATCGAGATCCGGCCTTAGAAAATGACTTGCTGATTTTCATCACTAGGGAAGTTTTTAAAAATATCAAATTTGTCCTCTATTATACGAATGTATATATGATCCACTCATTTTGTGAGGTGTCACTGATAAGTCTCCCGTTTTAAAAGCTGATGGTATCTATGCTGCAAAAGACAAGGGCCAATTACTTCCTGTGCCAGATGCTTTTCTTTCTCTCCTCTTTCTCTCTTTCCCTTTTTCTCTCTCCTTCTCTCTCTCTCCTTTTTTATCTTTTTTCCTTCTTTCTGATAAGTGCTGAAGAAGAGGCACCAACACACAACCCTGGCACACTGGCCCATGACCCAAGAACCTTCCGGTTTAGCAACGGTCTCGGGGTCCGGGAAACATTCTAACAAAAAACCACTAGATGGGCTTTTGCCTGATCCTCCAAGTTTCCTCCCAGTTTGCAACCACCCGTCTTCACGGGATCTCAGTCGGAACCCGCGAGCGACAATGCCTCGTAGAGCCCGGCCCCACTCCGGCCACGGGGCCGATTCCCAGGCCACCCGGCCAGGAGGCGCTGCGGGCCAATCCCTCGAGGCCGCCGGCAGCCCGCGCCCAGCCCTCCCCACCCCCACCGCCGAGCCCAGCCGCGTGGCGGGGCTCGGAGTTCTGCACCGCCTGTCGGGGTTACTCCCGGTCATTCTGCTGCACCGTCGCGCCCCAGCTTCCCCATCCGTGCCGGGCCTGAGGCTGCCCCAAGAGACAAGCAGCAAAGCGCAGGAAGATGGGGGGCGAAGAGTAGGTACCTCAGCTCCAGTTTCCACAGACTCTCCTTGTCTCTAAGTCTTCTGTTTTTAAAAGGAACAAAACTCGTCCCCTGCTGCGCCAGGGACACCAGCTCTGGTAAGCTCACGGAGGCAGGACCATAGACAGGACCCCCAGGCCAAACAAAGCCCCCGAGGCCTCAAGTGAGCACTAGCGCTACGGACCCCGTTTGGGACACCTCCCAGTCGAGTTCTTGGGGAACAAGGACCGCCGCTCCAGGTCCGGGGCGCACGGGGCCGATGCCCAGGTCACAGCCCAACTCAGACCAGCTTTTTAAGAACCGAGGAGGGACTGAGTGCTGGCATTTGTCCTGGTGGGCGCCGGCCTACCTGCAGCCAGAAGGGTTTTCAGCCGGCTCAGACGCTTCGGAACAAAGGGAAGCGCTGGGTGCCGGACCTGCCACTCTCTCCACTCCGGCAGCAGCGCCCCCAGCACGACCAGGAGCCCCCGATTCCACTGCACCGACTACTGCGCCCTGGTCTCCACGCCCAGAGATGCTCCCCGGGCTCCACCGCCGGGCGAGCACCGAGGGCAGCAGCGCCGAATCTCTGGGTCGCCAGAGCTCGTCCTAGGACGTCCTCCCCCCCATTTAAGCCGCCCCTGCCCCATTTGCGTTGCAAGAGGTGGGATATGGGGGTTCGGACCAAAGTACCTGAAACCGAGCACTTCTCAAAACCTGCTCTGCCCAGAAACAAAACAAGAATGTCCAAGTCACTGAAGAGCCTCTTACCTGTTTTCCACTTTTGTGTTTGCGTATCTTTCCCCCACCCCTTGAAAATCCCTTCCAGGAAAAAGGGGGGGGGACGAGCAAAGCGCCCCAAGAAATTGGCTCTGGCGGCGCTGGTCCCGCGGTGCCCCCTGCCCTGCCCACCTGCGCCCAGGCAGAGAGCTGTCAGCTCGGCTTGGCTTGCGCCGGCCCCACTCACTCTCCCTCGGAATTACCGGGTTTTTGCCGCGACTAGTTCCTTTTATAGATTCGGCTGCGCTGAGCGCTGGGGTTACTATCGGTCAAAGCCTGTTCTCTCCCTCCTTCCCCGCCCCTTTCCCCGGCCTCTGTTTATGTAGTTCAGTCACTCAGCAGAAAGCACGTGGAGCCGCGCCCCGCCCCTTAAACCGGCGACGTCCTGCGGCTCGGTGCAGGGCTGGGGGCGGAGGGTGGTAGGTGGGGATGCTGCAGGCATCACCTCGTCCTGGCTCGGCGCCCCTACCCCGGCTCGGGCCTGCCCGCCTAGGACTGGCGGGAAACGCGGTGCTTGGGGCTGAGCCGGAGACTCTCTCTCGTCCACGTTCCGGGCAGCCAACAGCACTGGTGGAAATCGCTTCCTCTAAACTCGTGCTTTCCGCAATTTTTTTTTTCTTCTTTTGTTAGTTTACTCAGTCGGAGGGATTGGGGGGTGAGAGAACGCGAGGCTGAAACCCCTCAGGACGCCAACCCTTTAGTCTTTCTTTCCTTTCAAATGCCCGGGGTGTGGGGGAAGGTGGACAGTCCTCTGGGTAATTAGCTGTTTTTGTTTGCCACCACAAACTCTGACTTTGGTATTCAATAGCGACTTGCTGCCTTTGGGATTCCTGGCCAGGGCCTCCCAGGTCCCTGGGAGGGCCAATGAAAAGCGTCTTGCTCCTTCTCTTTGTAAACTGGGGGGAGGGTGAGGCTGCAAAAAACAGAACAGTGTGGACCAGCCCCCTTTTAATTTTTTTTTTTTTTTATTTATTTTATTTTTTCCCCCCAAAGCCCCAGTGGATAGTTGTATGTCATAGCTGCACATCCTTCTAGTTGTTGTATGCGGGACTCGGCCTCAGGATGAACGGAGAAGTGGTGCCTCGATGCGCACCCGGGATCTGAACCCGGGCCACCAGCATCGCAGCGCGCGCACTTAACCACCAAGCCACAGGGCCGGCCCGACCAGCCCCCTTTTTATTTTCATGATATTGGTCAGTGTCCTAGTGATAAATACACAGGGCTTGTATTTTGGCTTCTATAGATTGCAAAGTGCAGCTAGAGAATTGCAGTCATGTAAAATTATATAACCATTCCAGTTCACCAGCTTTTTCCTCTGGCTTTGGCTTTGACAGTCAGGAGCAAGGCCACCCATCACATTTGAGGGACAGAGGCAAGAGTACAAATGGAGGCCCACATACTTTAAGTCTAAATATTTAGGTCATAAATCAAGTCAACAAATTGAAAATAAATGTCTCCTACCTTGACAAAGTTACCTTTGAAGCAACCTGGAAGGGCAGGTTCGCCTTCAGACTCCTTACAACTTGACCTGAGTTTTGGCAAGAGTGGGGTGGAGTGGGAGAGCCAGACTCCAGACCCCTTCTCTTCTCACCCCCAGTTCCATGGTATTCAAGAAGAAACTCCACTGCGTGCATGTGGACGACCAGCTCCACAAGCCCCTTCCACACTGCAATCAAGGCCACAACTTGAGCCCAGGTGCACAAATCAGTGGTACTGTCAACACTCAGGACAGATCCAGTGAGGAGGCCTCTGGAGGCCCTAGAAGTGCACTTAGGGGCCTTAGGGCAAGGAATTCTGGGGTCTACGTACTCATAACTCTGGTGGCATGGCCCTTTGACCCTTAGGAAGGACCGCTCACCCTTAGGAAGGGATGAAGTTTGAGGAGGGCCAGAGTCAAGCCTTCTGAAACCCAGGGCCCAAGAGAGGGCTCCCCTCTTGCCTGGATCAATGAACAACCCTAGCCAAGAGACTGGGTTCTGGGGTCAAATTTGACTGAACCACCTAATCTGCAACTTTCTGCCTCCATTTCTTCATCTGTAAAATGGAGAAAATATGTATGCTCTCTCTAGCTCACTGGGGTTTTCTGAGAGTGAATTTTGTTTATTTGAGCTCCTCGGAAGAATGGCACTGTAAACAAAGAGGGTGTTATTAGCTGACTATTAATGTCATTTGCAGGTACTAGCCATGGCCTATAAAGTTTTCTCATGCCAAACTTTTAAAACTCTAGGTCTAGCAAAGAGTTAAAAGTAATCTCTCTGACCTTCTAGATATCAAGGAAAGCTCCCAGAGGAGGTGTTACCATTCCAAGTATGATTTTGGGGAGTGATTAAGTCTCTCTGACTCTCTCTTCCCTGCCCCATTCTACCCCCTGCCCCCATCTACCTGTCACAGTGCTTAAAATCCCCCCATCAAAATCATTCGTTTTGGAATTTTGGAGGCTATGGTTCCCAAGAACACCCCTATTAAAGTAATCCCTTAGACTGTTCTACTGAGGAAGGAGTGACTGTACATCCTGTACAAATAAGACAAAGATAGGACGCTGGAGAAAGGAGGTGAGCCCAAGAAGAAGATGAAGCCCCAGAGAGGACAGCCAGTGATTCTAAATACATAAGTCTGTGGCCCCAAAGCCAAAGTTGATCATTTTTAACTAAGAACCTATGGTGTCAAGAATCTGCTCACCCCTACACTGAATATATGAACACACTGTAATGTTTGAAACATATTTAAGACATGTTCATTAGTCTCGTTGATTTCTACCAATAAAAGAGCACATGCCCCTAAATAGGCTAAGTGATTTGGCCAGGTGACACAAGGGCATAAGTCTGCTGACACCAAGCCCATACTTTGCAAGTGTGACAGGTTCATATGACAAAAATACTGAATTCCAAAAGTTAGAGCCTAAGAGAATGTGTCCCTGGAGAAAGTTTACAAGTGTGAATTCTCTCCCTTGAATGTCATAGGTTGATTTGTTCCTGAGTATGCTTCAGTGAGCTTTTCTCCAAGTCTTTCGATTCCTGCTAACACCAACACCAAAACTCCAAGTCCCCACCCTAGGTGACCCTTTCCAAATAAGTAGGAAGGCCCCTTTTTGTTGCTGTTGCTCAGGAGAAGCTGGTTCTGTAAAGCAGCCTTGGCGGCTTGAGGTTCTATTCTCAGATGACCCTGGCATCTTCTAGTTACAGAATTGTCCTTCAGGCAGCTGTGGCCTTGGAGACCCTGCTAGAGGTCATGGAGCTACAGAGAAGCTCGATTTTTATCATCCATTGAGACTTTTAAATTAGGGATTACCTAAAAGGCTTTGCTTGGAGGTTGCTTTATATATATCCTTTAACCGGCCTACATCAATGTATGTATACATATTGTTTAAAACAATGATTTTCACCACCCATGTGTTTTGGTTGGTACACATACTGTTTGGTTCCTGGAAACTCTGAAAAAAATAGAGTATTACAGGAAGTCAATGAGGAATAAAAAAGTATTCTAAAAATAACTTTTCAAGCTGAAATTGTTACAATTAAGAAGACCTAATAGCTAGATTTTTTTGAGAATTCCTAAAGAATGAAAGGTGCCTCAAAATTAAAAAAAAAACATAGGTAATACTTCTTTCACATAAAGAGGAATAAAAGGACCTACAGTTCATATTTGAGTCATTTTAATTCTTTTTTTTTTTAATAATTTTATTTATTTATTTATTTTCCCCCAAAGCCCAGCAGATAGTTGTATGTCACAGCTGCACATCCTTCTAGTTGCTGTACGTGGGACGCGGCCTCAGCATGGCCGGAGAAGCAGTGCGGCGGTGTGCACCCGGGATCCGGGCCGGGGCCGCCAGCAGCGGAGCGCGCGCACTTAACCGCTAAGCCACGGGGCCGGCCCTGAGTCATTGTAATTCTAATACATGGTTAGACACAGAGACAAATCATCAAGCAATTGATATTCAACTTAAAAATATATAAGGAATCTCCATTATTTGTGGAGTAAACCATGTATAGTGTGGGCTCTCAATACCTACAAATTCAATTTAATTGGACCAGTGCAATCCCCTTCTGTATTAATGTGTCTCTTATTGACACATAAGCAAGATTCAAAACGATGACTGCTTCTGGACTTGAGTAAGATATTTGTTCTGCTTATCATTGGGACCAACAAATTAGCCTGGATTATAGACAGATATATTCCCCTGAATTACTAGTTGATCAATGAGTTATAATTCTTTTTAAAAGCCATCCTTCCAACCTGCCACCGTTCAAGCTCGCCTTCCCTTAAGAGCCAAACTGCTGGAAAAATTTCATCTCTGCTCCCTCCCTTTCTTTCACTTCCAGCCCATTTCAGGCAAACTCTTGCCCCCACCACTCTGACTTTGTTCTGTTCAAATTTAATAATGACCTCCTTAAGAAGAAAGAGAGGGCCGGCCCCGTGGCGTAGCTGTCAAGTGCACGCACTCCACTGCTGGCGGCCCGGGTTCGGATCCTGGGCCTGGGTTCCGATCCTGGGCACGAACCCACGCACGGCATCTCAGGCCATGCCATGGCAGCGTCCCACATAAAGTGGAGGAAGATGGGCACAGACGTTAGCTCAGGGCCAGTCTTCCTCAGCAAAAAGAGGAGGACTGTCATGGATGTTAGCTCAGGGCTGATCTTCCTCACAAAAAAAAAAAGAAAGAAAGAAAGAGGCATACGTGCTTTCATTTTCATCATTATAAAATATTTTTAATGTAGAAAAATATCTCAAGCACAGAAAGACCGTTAACTGGTAACACTGATGACCTCCTTTAAGTCCTCAGGCTACCTGATCTCTGGTATTTGACACTGTTGACCACACTTTCCTTCCCAAAACTAGTTCTTCTCTTGTGTTTCATGAAGCTGGTTCTCTTCTGACTCTCCTGCCTCTTTAACTGCTCTTTTTCTGTCTCCTCTTTCCTTATGTATATGTCTCCTAATACTGGTTTTCTCCGTTTATTTCTACATGCTCCACTCCCTTGGCTTCACTTAAACCCTGTATCGCCAGCTCTCATCTCCTTGCTGAGCTCCCCGACTGTGCTCCCTAACGCAGGGTCGAGTACCCAGCAGGACCAGTGGTGTGCTAGAGTTGGCTCACTCCAGCTCAAAAGAGCTGACTGTGTATATCTCTTCCCAACTCTGCAATAAGTGACTTCCACGGAGCCAGCTTAAAATCGGCCAATGGTGGGAATATTTTACACCATTGGAAATCCGATACAATCAGGGCTTCTTTTCTTTTTTTGGAAAGCCAGTTAACATTTACCCCCACAACATTTACCAGCACAACACTGAACAGGACATTTCTGCAAGTAAACGCCAAAGCAATTTTTTTATCTTTCCTTTAAATCTCCCTCCTCCATCTGCATTTCATTTTTTATTTCATTTAATGACATCATCATCCACACATTGACTATGCGAAATCATAGTCATGCTCACTTAACTTTTCATCTCTCTATCCCTATCTTTCTCTTCTCATTCTAAAAATCACCAAAGTCAGGTCAATTGAACCTCCCAAATATCTCTTAAATCTGTCCCTCCCTCTCCATCCCCATTGCCTAAGTCCAAGCCGAAGGTCTGGGCTTCTGCATTGCAGTAACCTCCAAACTGCTGTTCCTGCCTTTGGTTTCTTCCCCTTCCTGTTTATCTTCCCTATCACAATGGAGTGATTTTTGCGTAGGGAGGAAAAAACTAAGCAAACCAACACAAAACCAAAAACTATCTAATCATATCTTGCCCCCCCCAAAACTTCCTATGGTTCTCCATTGCTTACAGAGAAAAAATACCCTCAAAGTTCCTTAAGAAAACCTATAAAGACCTTTGCAAACATGACATTTGAAGACTAATTATAGGCCTTGCTTCCTCCTCCAACCTCTTCCATCCCTATCTTCCCCCCTCCCCACCCCCCATTCCACGAACTTTCCATGTCTCTGCTCGTGTAGTTGCCCATTGCTTGGAAATCCTTCTTCTCATCTCCACCCCTACCCCGCTGTGTAAGAGTAGTACGGAAGGACATGAATGGGATTAAATAAGTAACTTGCTGTGCTATTATTCTAGAGGCAGGAGGCACAAGGGCCCAAAGAGAAAGGATATGAAAACCACTTCCTTCATTAGATGGAAGGCGCGAGATAGAAGGGAGATGAAAGAGAGAGAGAGAGAGATAAAGAAATATTATGGATAGATATTTTTTAAGTACTCAAATTAATAGGCAAATGATACCCTCAGCTCAGATCCATCAGTAAGTGTAACAATAGATTCAGAGAGCAGACAGTACCCTTAAGTTTGAAAAGAAAATTGGACTCTGGGGATTAAAAGAAATCAAGCATTTATTATAACAGAACTGATGTATCCTGCATTCTTCTCTGCTTATTCAGAGTGCTTTTTTGACACTTGTTAGAATCCATATTCCTGGCTGTGATTTCCAGGATGATGGACTGTTTTATTTCTTAGGCAGGAGCTTTCCTTCTCTCTGACATAGTAATAACAGTATACGTCATTAAAAAACAAAGAAATCCTAGAAATTGTTCCAGATGTCCCTTTTCACTTAGGCCCCTAGAGAGACAAGCCTCTCTTTTTCCCCTTCAGCATTTTGGGGACGATTCCTTCAGGAGTGTGTGGTCTTCCCTTTGTTGTCCCCCTTGGTGGTCTTGTGTTGGTCTGGCCCATCGTTGCATCAGTACCCTTCATAGCTTCTAAAATTGTCTAGAAAGAATGAATGTTTTTGCCTCCTCAAAGACTGTCCAGATATTGTGCTCTGACCATGCCATGGGAGCAGGCCTTTATTTCTCTTCTCTGTTGCCATGCTTCAGACTTGACTGATGTTGTCCAGTGAAATCTGAGCAATTTCTTAGCTGGTTACTTGTCCCAGAAACCTACACATGCAGAATCATCCACAAGTATGTAAATTAGTGGGGAATGGGCTCCATTCCCAGAGGCCTGGGGCTTCCCACAGAGCTGACCCTAAAGCTGGTTTCCTCTGGATTAACTCTGTTACCCAGCAGAGCTCAGCAGGAAGTCCCACATCTGTCTACTTACTGCTGGGGATGGGCAGCCCTGGACACACTACTAGAATGAGAAAAGAAAGCTAAATTGAGGGTCTAGTCCTAGGACATCCAAGGAAATAAAATCAGAGGTTAAATAAAGAGGGAAATGATATAAAAATGAAGATTATAAAAACTGAAGGTGTTAGTGATGTGTGAATTGGCCCAGCATTCTGAAAGGCAACTTAGCAACGTGCATTAAGAGGCTTTGACCCACTAGTTTTACTCGGAGGAATTTATCCTAAGAAAATATCCAAAAATATGGTCAAAGACTTATGTTCAAAATGTTTGTCACTATGTTATCTGCAAGAGTGAACATTTCAAAAATATTTAATCTAATGGCATGAAAATTCTAAAACTCTGGTAAACTCATATGATAGAACTGTATGTAGTCATTAAAAATAAAAATGTTTTCAAAAGCAGTGATATGGGCAACTGCTCATAATAAATGTTAATTGTAAAAAGCAAAGCTATAGTTATGTGTATATAAGATTTATATTTGGTAAAAATAATTAGTATATTTCTAGGCTTTTTCATTGAATATATATGCATAGAAAAGAATGGAAAGAATCTCACCTAAGTTAACGCTATTTTCTGGATAGTAGGATTAGGAACAATTTTTTTCCATACATATCTGTATTCTACAAAATTTCTAGGATAAACATATGCTATTTTTTAGCTAAGAAAAATGGCATTAAGAACAGAGTTTGTAGATAAGTAGTGGGAGGAGATGGTTTACAACTGAAGAAAGGCAAACCACAAATTACCACATGGAAACAATAAATCCTAACACATTTTAGAAGAATGTGTACACAGTAATAAAGCATAGAAGAGAATATGGAGAGATGAAAAAGGTTAAGACAGCTAGAACTTTTTGGTGAGTAGGTTTATAAACTGTAAAAAAAGTAAAGTGAGAGGATTTTAAATCAATCCTAGGGGTCCACTGCTAAGTCAAAATTCCTTATACTACATATGTGTGTGTCCTTGGGCATGTTACTTCTCCTCTCTGTGCCTCAGTTTACTCATCTATCAAATGGAGGTAATAGTAGAACCTACCTTATAGGGTTGCTATGGCTATTAGATGAGTTAGTACATGTGAAGTGCTTGTACTGTGCCCGGCATATGGTAAAGGCTCAATAAATAACAGTCGTTGTTATTATTATGACCATTTATTATCGTTATTATTATTATCCCAAACAACAATATGACTCTTCCTCAATGCCCAATAATAACTTAATAAATGTGACTCTTTCCCAAAATTCCAATTTGTGGATTTTTAAATTGATGTTTTCAATTAGATTAACCAGTATAAACCACTTCAGCAGCCCAGAGTTCAAATACGGTCATATCTCTTTTTAATCTTTAATTACACAAATCCCTGCTTGCCTATAAGCAGGAAGTCCAGTATCTGTTTCTTGAGATTTCCCTTCCCTAGAATTGCCTAAGAGCCCTGGGGGCTCCACAGAGATCTAGAGAGGCCAATCAGGCTCTAATTTTTAGCAACCAATTGCTTTGTCGCTAGCACATAGCAGTACCACTGAAGATCGGCGCCTCAAAGTCCCATGTACCCTTGTTCATGCCTAGAATTATGTCCATGCTGGCCCTGACCTCAGAACAGCCTTCACTGGTATCCTGCCTTAGGACTCCCCAAGTTTATGCACTTTAGTTTTTATCAGAAGTTGCACACTGGTGGCCCACAGCCACATCCAGCTCTCTGACACATGGTTTGGGCTAAAGTGTGTTGGTCTTTTTTTTTTTTTTTTTAAAACAGCTGAATCTTGGAACAGTGGTCTTCGTTGCTTTTTACTTTTTTTTTTTTAGACTTTATTTATTTATTTTTCCCCCCAAAGCCGCAGTAGATAGTTGTATGTCATAGTTCCACATCCTTCTAGTTGCTGTATGTGGGACTCAGCCTCAGCATGGCCGGAGAAGCGGTGTGTTGGTGCGCGCCCGGGATCCGAACCCGGGCCGCCAGCAGCGGAGCGCGTGCACTTAACCGCTAAGCCACGGGGCCAGCCCCGTGTGTTGGTCTTTTATTTGAAATAGTTGACAAGTTTGGAAATGTCACACAAAAATCTTTATTTCTTGCTTCTATTGAAAAGGTGAAAGATCTGACCACACCAGACCTATTCCCACATAGCAACACTTGGCTGATGCTGAAAAGAAGTTCTCTCTAGATGGAACATGCTGTTTCCACTTTACTCAATTCCCCATTAATCCATGTTTTTCTTAAACAGCCTGTCTTACCCATCTGCACTACCTGCCTGGCCCCTATAAGATTCTGAGTTTGTGGCCCCTTGGCCTAGAAGTTCTTGGGGCAGTATGGTGAGGGGAGAGGGAGACACAAACTTGTGCATTGCACACCCTGAGAGTGTGTTGGGAGAAGTGGCTGAGCATGTGAGTATCGTAGGGCAGTGAATTACCTATATCTTGGTGAAATTAAACCTAGCTGAGAGTCCTTTTACCATACAGCTGAACTCTCATGTCTGCATCAATAATAAGAATCACATCTTTCCTTGAAGATGGTAACCCTGAGTTTATACTTTTGCTAGTTTGAATTTTATTTTTTAAGACAAACTTTTATGATTATAACTGAACACGACTTGAGTCACAAAGCAATAAAAGGCATCACCACCTCTAACAAAAGCAACACCACTTTCTCAAAAATCTCACCCTTTACTAGTATCAAAGGCCTAGTAAAATCAGCAGGGAAGAGCCAAAAAGGTCAAAAGCAACACTCTCTTTTGGTAACTAAAAAGGAGACCAAAGAACATATCCAAACCCATAAGAGCCCAAAGTTTGATCCAAGCCACTTTGTTTATTGAATTAAACCCTGGAGATGAACAAAGCAAGCAAGATGAAAAACAGTCAGCACTCCACTGGGGGTGGTCAATAAGGCAAAGCTGGAGAGGAGATGGATCAGAAAAACATGTGGGCAGCTGGGGAGACAAAAGCATTCCCAAATGAATCTTCAGCATGTGGGAGAGAGTTTTGAATGACCCAAGATTCAGTGAGATAATGACAATTATTTCTATGAAATGACCATTGTGTCATATAAAATATGATACAATGAAAACTAAATTTGCACTTTCACACTCTTTATTTTCTTAAAACCATGCAAACAGAAATGTGAGACTATGAGACTTCAAGGAAACTGTAGAGTCAAAGTAATTTGATTCTAAAAACAGATGCTTGACAGGAAGTTATATTTAAATCAACCATCAATCTATCAGGACATAATTTCCAAATTTAGTAATAGATAACCTTTCCATTTTATCCTCCCAATCACCACATGCATAGAATCATACACTTTATACTATACAAGGTGCATTATTGGATTTTTAACTATATAAATACCTGGAAGTTGTGTTTCTTCAGCCCAAGAATTACATTTTAAATATCAAATATTCCTCAAAAATGAGGAAGTGTTAGTAACCCACACATATTGGAGGGTGAAAAGTTAAACAGTGGAAATAATAATGCTGGTCTCAGCAGTCCTACAAATATGCAGCTAAATGCTCTCATTTATAGTATATTTGGGCAGGATACTTTTGTGGAGTACATGATATTTGAACATATCTGTTTTGACTTGGGAAAATTTTATCATGGTCTAAAACTCAAACCTTCAGACTTTGCATGGGTTTTCATAAAAATCAAAATAAATTTTAAAAATATATAAGTAAAACATGCTCACTGTCAAACGTTCAGACTATAACAAAGGTATAAAGATAAAAATATTATGAAAAAGGTACAAAGAGGTAAGTGATAATCACTATAAGCCCACTACCCACAGATGACTTCTGTCAATGTGTCTCCTGTACATTCTTCCAGAATTTCTTTTCTATGAATAAATATATATTTGGACACATACTTCTCATTTTTTAAAACAAGTTCATGCCATATATGCTATTTTTTAACTATTATTTTGACTACATAATCTATCATGGGCATTTTTCCATGTAAGGTATAGATTTATATCATTTTAAATGGATGTATAATATTCCACTGTACATATGTATCATAACTTGAAATCAAATCCCCAGAGACATATAGTTTGTATCTCTTTTTTAAAATCATAAAAATGCAGCCATGAACATCCTTCTACTATGTTTGCATACATACCCAAAGATTCCTTAGAGTATTTTTGCAAAAGTGGGATTGCAAGGTAATAGAAAGAGACATACTTTACATTTTGATACACATAGCTAAATGATCCTCCATAAAATTGGCACCAATGTATACTCTCATGAACAGGGCATGAGAATGCCTAGCGTTTTTTAAAAAATTATCATAGAGTAAAATTTACTTTTTTTTCCTTTGGTATACAGTTCTACGGATCTTAACACATATAGATTTGTTACACCACCACCATAATCAGGATACAGAATAGTTTCCTCTCCCCAAAATCTCCCTTGTTCTATTTCTTTATAGGCACACCTCCTCCCCACATCTAAACTCTTGGCAACCACTGATCTATTCTCTGTCCCTACAATTTTTTGTCTTTTCAAGAATGTCATATAAATGGAATCATAAAGTATGAAACCTTTTGAGATTAGCTTCTTTAATTCAGCATAATGCTTTTCAGATTTATCCAAGTTGTTGCATGTATCAATAGTTCTGGTGGGGTTTTTTATTGCTAAGTAGTATTTCATTACATGGATATACCATAGTTTGTTTATTCATTCATCCACTGAAGGACATTTTTTCCCAGTTTTTGGCAGTTATGAATAAAGCTGCTATAAACTTCACATATAGTTTTTTGGCAGGAACATAAGTTTTCATTTCTCCAGCATAAATACCCAGGAGTGAGATTGCCAGGTCATATGGTAGGTGTATGTTTCACTTTACAAGAAACTGCCAAACTGTTTTCCAGGGTAGCTGTTCCATTTTGCATTCTCCCCAGCAATGTATGAGAGTTCCAATTGCTCCACATCCTTGTCAGCACTTGGTATTGTCAGTATTTTTTATTTTAGCCTTTCTAATAGGCGTATATTTGTATGAATATGCCTAGTTTTTCATCCTTTTATGAATGTTCTTATCAGTCTTTATGTCCAATTTAACTTATTGTTTTGATTTATATTTTCTTTGTACTAATAAGATTGAGCATCTTTTCATGTTTATCAACCTTTTTTTATCCAAGTGTTTATCTTTTTCTTATTTGTTTTTTAAACCAAGTGTTTTAGCTCCTTAACTGTTATATGTGTTGTAAACATTTTTTCCAGATTGCCGTCGTTTCTTTTTTACTTTGTTAAATCTATAAATCTCTTCCTTTGGGGATTCTGACTTAATGTTTACAGATTCTTTCATCCATTTCAAGATTACAGAAATATTCAATCAAATTTCTTCAAGCACTCACATAAATGAGTAAACGTTCTATTTTATTGTTACCAGTCGCCCTCACCCCAGCCTGATAGGAAGAGCTCAGAAGTTGGGTAAGGGTCAGGACAGTCATCTTATAGTCATTGTTTAAAAAATCAAAGCTTTTTTCAAAAAGTGTTTCTCTATCAGCAGGGATCCATTTTATACAACCACATCAAAACATTATGTAAAATATTCTGCTGAGCTTTAAGGTAAAAAAGCCAAGATATTTCACAGGTAGGGAGATTGTTCTGATTCTTTGGGGAAGGACAGACGTGAGGCTGGACACAGACTCCCCTGGTGAAACTTTGCTAAGAATTCCATTTCTTTTCCCCGGAGAGCAAAAAATGACCTTTCTAAAAATCAAGAGTTAACTACTAGAAGTGCTGATTTAGATTCCACACACTCCAAAGAACAGTTTTAGTGAGTAAATAGGATTAATGCTGAGCTAAGCAGAAGTGGCCCCAAAGGTGATCTGAAGGATGAAGGTAGAGGCAAAGGGCTCCAAGAATGGGGGTAGAGTGCTGGAGAGAACCAAGGGAACAAACCACCAGAAGAGGAAAAAATTAATATGCAAGAGAGTAAACTGCACAGAGGAAAAGAACACAGTAAAGACAAACTGCAGTGAGCAAGGAGTCTATAAGGATCTGCAGCAAAGCAAGTGTTGGATATGAATGCACTGCCGTGGGAGATGGTAAGCCCCACGACAAAGGAGAAGAGACAAAAGAAGTTGAGGGGCCTGAACCCCGCTGAGCCACGTATCCTTGATGGGTCAGCAACTGTTTAGGGAAAGAGTGGAGCTCTCCTGGGAGCAGAGGCAAGGTGTGTAATCAGTTGTAATTTTCACTCTGTAGTAAAAGCAACGAATGCTTTGTCTATATTTTATAAACAAATTATGCTCAAACGAATCCCATTTTTAAAGACTCTGTTTAAGAACCTCCAATGCTCATTAGCTGTGTCAACAATTCCAAACTCCTGTCATGTCCAGGAGAGGAACAACATATCCTCCTACAAGTTTTACCTGCACACCTGCCTTACTTGGATGAATAAAAAGGGAGGATTTCATGATTGGCCCTGAAAATAAGGATGTTATTTGTATATATATTTTATTGTCACTATCATCATCTTTAGAGTGGTTGCTTCATTCATATATTAGTATCCTTTCATCATCAAATAGTCAAATATTTATAAAGTGTCGACAATTTGTGCAAACCAGCCAAAATACATGAAAGGATTGAGAAAATTATCAGAATAATTAGAGCCAAAATAAAGTTCTTTACATAAGATTGAAGACAGAATCTCTGAATGCCCATAATTATCTAATGGTGGTAACACTTGCTTTAGGCATTTTTCTCGGTAAACATTAATGGAGCACCAGCTACGTGCCACCCACTGTGCTAGACTCTACATGTTCTGAAGGAGCTCATAGCTTAGTAAGTAGGGAGGGAGAAAGCAATGACAATATTACCTGAAACAAGTTATGGTGAAGGGATAAGCCAGGTATTGAGGAAGCAGGAAGGAGCGACATTACCACAATAAGTTTAGTTAACATCTATGATTTCATATAGATACCAAAAAAAAAAGTTTTTTCCTTATGTCCCCTCCACTTCTAATTTGGCCTGAAATATAGTTAACGACGCTCCTTTCTTCACGTGGACGGAAACATCCTTGCTCTTGAAGCAGTAGAGTGATTAAGTGTGAACACTCTGAAACCAAACGGTCTGGTTTCAAATCCCAGCCTTGACCCTTCAGTAGCTCAGTGACCTTGGCCAATTATTTACCATCTCTGGGCCTCGGTTTTCTCATTTCTAAAGCAAGGATAATAACAGTACCTGCCCCACAGGTTTGTGGTCAGGATGAGTGAGTTAATATATGTAGAAGTACTTGGAACATAGCTGACAAATAGTCAGCATTCAATAAATATTAGATATTATTATTACTAGATTGTATTGGCATATTCAGAAATTAATAATATGCTTTTAAAAGTTTATTTTTCATCATGTGCTTTCCCACTGACCCTCTGCTTAGACCACATGTGATTTTTGTTTTCTTTCAACAGCCCTGCCGGGCCCCGAGGACAACATCCTTCCTTAAAAATTACTTCTGAAGTGGAGCAGCATGTGGCTGTGTGCGACTGGTCTTGTGTGATCACTGTCCAGCCGGGCTGCTCGTCAAAAATGAACGGACAGTTCACAGCCAGGTCAGCTGTGCCACCCACAGCAGAGCCTGGGCCGGGAGAGGCCACTAACTTGGAGCAGTCTTTCTGGGGCTCCTAGATTATGGCCCCCTGGAGATGGACTTTCCACTCTCGAAAGCAGGGACACCATGAAATCACATCTCCACTGGAGGCATTCCATTTCACTTTCTGAAACAGCAATCTGCCAACACTGTGGGGAGTAAAAATAATAAAAAGGTGTCAGTTGTAAAGCATGGGAGAGAAATCAGAGGCCAGACAGGGAATAAGCAGACAGCTACAAGAGGCACTTTTGGGTTCGTTCCAAACTAACCACAAATGGGTGCCGTTAGTTGCCAGTTTGGCAAACTGTGTTTCATGCTCAAATTTATGATCTACAATGAACTCAACAAAGATATGGTGGCTCGAGGACAATAAAACATCAATTTAAGAGTTGTCTCTCAAACATTTAAGATAAAGCCCCAAAGTGGGCATTTATGCAAAAGCTGTGACTGACACTCCTCTTCAATTTCAAGTGTCTGACCATACCTGGCATTTTATCCAAGAGCATTGTCAGAGAAAGAGGATCCCAGCCCGTGGAGATCCACTTCTGAACTCCAAGGCAGGAGCCACGTGATGGGACATTCTCTAGGCCTCCGTGTGTCCAAGAGCACTTTCTGGAGAAAGAACTCTGGTTATCTTAACATTAAAAAGAACCTCAGGTTTCATCTTACCCAATGAGATCATTATAAGATGAAGGAAACTGAGGCACAAAGGAGTCCAATGACTTGCCCAAGGTTATTGTTAGTGATAGAGCTAGAGCCCAGGATAAATGACTCCCAGGCTTTTTGTCCGACAGGTTGTTTGAATCACGTGGGTGCCAGCAAGCTTATAGCAAACATCACATAGCTGAATAGCCCAGGTTTCACCAGCTGGTGAGTACAAAGTAGATCACATGAACAAAGTCTCCCAAGCTTTGTCAGCTCTGTACCTGCTCATTCAGGAATTTATCCCCTTCCCAAGGGCTTCCTACCCAGAGTCTTCGCTTTGTCCTGGTTGGGAACAGTCTGCAGCCCACCAGACCCTTACGGGAGATGCGGACTCTCCATTAGTCCAGCTGCCATGCCCTGCCCTGGGTCTTCCCAATATTCCACCAAGTTCTGCACATTTTTGCAGACTGGCCTCTAAGCCAAAATGAGCACTGTGGTCTGGGGGCCAGGGCTGGGGCCAAGGTGGGAAGGAGGGTGCAGGGCATGTGTCGCTCATTGTGTGCTGCCTTTGGCCACCTTGGTCCCGAAGCAGGACTGCGTGTACCGCAAGCCTTCTCAGTCTTTCATGAACACAGATGCTGTTACTTTCCCTGACGCTATTCCCACAGGCACTCACAACCAGCCCCTCAGTCATGACGCCGAAGTGATGGAAAAGTTTGAGGTGACTATCCAGACAATTCTTGCCTTCCTGTCCTTCCATGGTCTTTATCTCCCCTTACACTTCATGAAAGGCCTCTCCACCAAAAACAAAACAAAACAAAACAAAACAGGAGCAACAACATCCAACACCTCCTTCCTCAATCATCAAAAAACAAAAAGTGCACACATGTATTTGTTTGAACTTGTACAAAGAGGTCTTTGAAGGAAGTAATTCCCTAACCCTGAGCACCAGAAGCATCTGAGTCCCAGCTCTGTCTCAGAGAAGATAAGCCTTTATAGCTATTGGATCAGATCATAAACTGATCATAAGCTTAAATAAATCACTTGTGCAATGGGGGTGGGGGTGGG
Source organism: Ceratotherium simum simum (assembly GCF_057802395.1). Classification (NCBI taxonomy): domain Eukaryota; kingdom Metazoa; phylum Chordata; class Mammalia; order Perissodactyla; family Rhinocerotidae; genus Ceratotherium; species Ceratotherium simum. Next base: position 29,558,408 of record NC_141928.1, on the reverse strand, counting down.
GGTCATTTCTAAGCAGTGCCTGCCTTAGTTTAAGTTCCTTCAGGAGTAGAAGCTGAGAAAGAAATGGGTGTAGGTACCATATTTGAAAGGCAATCCCAGGATGCACCAATGAGAAAGTACGGAAAGTGAGACAAGAAAAGGAGAAACATCAGTGAAGGGTAGGTTATCAAGTATGAGCTACTAGGGCTCGGTCTTGCTGGGAACTCTCTCAGAAACTGCAGAACTTGCCTCAGAATCAGATTCAGGACCAGGGTGGAGTGAATGAGGCACTCAGGGTGCAAAATTTAAGGCAGCACTCACTCTCTAGGCCAGCCAAGTTCAAGTCATGCAAAAGCAGAGTCAGCCCTGCTCAGAATCATTCCGCTGGAGGATGGGAAGACTGGAGCATTTATCCACAGAGTCCCATCTCCCATTGGTTAAGAATCGCCCCCTGCCCCAGGAGTGTTGATGCCCCTGCACTTCTGGGCTGAGCCTGTCTGAGGCTCTGCAAGCTCTGCATGGTGCCAAGAAAGCCCTTAGGCAGAGAAAAAGAGAAGCAGGGGCTCAGCGAAGCTGTCCATGCTCTGTAAACTGTCTACAGTAGCTGCCAGTGAGCATAAGTGAGCAGAGGGGACAGAAACAGCATCAGCTGCATCTGCTACATGCCCTACAAGTACCAACAGTATCTTGAATACACATCAAAATTATGAAACTCATGTGCAGACCCCAGTATTGCTAAATATTTGGGCCTCCTATGACTCAGATAATCTCTCAAAACTCAAAGTAGGTTGAAGGCAAAAACATTCTGCACTTAGAGGTACAGAATTTAAATGCTACAGGTAAGATTTCAGAAATATAAACTTTAGAAAATTAATACAACTTGTGGCATCACTTGGGTCTTGATAATTTCCCTGGAAGAAAGAGACCTTTTTTTTCCTATGTCCTACTTTGCAGGGCTTTGGCACATACAGTGGGTCCAATATGTAGCTCAAAGGATAGGTATATATACACCTACCTTATGCAAAATTCAGGGAGGGAGAAATTTCTTTATCTACATTCTTTCTGTTCCTCTTTCAAATCAGAACTTGGCCTCAGGGAAAGGAAGGCTTAACAAAAATGCAAAGAGAAACAGAAAAAGATTATTCATGTCTATTTTTTCCCCAAAGTTTCTCTTCAAATTCAACTGAACTATAGTGGGCACTCAGTCAGTAAGTGAGTTAATAAATTAATTAAGGAAATCATTGGACCAGGTTATTATAATAGTGGACTGACAGTAAGAAGGGATTTAGACACTAGTAAAAGAATTTTGTAAGGATTAGGGTCTCAAATTTGCAATGCTGGAACTGGACAAAAGGGAGCACTGGGTAATAACTGATGGTTAGCAGAGGGGGGCCTCTGATGCATCTTAAGTGTGAGCTGATTGGAGGCCTCTAAATGGAGACTCACAGCTCTCCTGTGTTGGGTCACTCCACCTAGCTCTTTCTTGGTTGACTCTTTTTCTTGGTGGAGCACATCCTCTAGTAGCTTCTTGAGAACACATTGGAAGTAAATTCTTCTCTTTGATCCAATGTCTTGAAATTTCACAAAAATGTGCCTTGGTGTAAATTTTTTCATTCATTGTGTTGGACACTCAGAAGGCCCTTTCATTCTGGAAACACAGACTTCAATTCTGGGATGTTTTCTTCTATTTGATAATGCCTTTCTTCTTCTTTCCTCCTCCTCCTTTTTTATATTCTTCTTTTTGGTTCTTTTTCTGGAAGTTGCTTTTACTCAGATTTGGACTTGATTTTCCCATTTTCTTGCTTATTTTTTCCTCCTATTTTTAACTCATTTATTTTTTGTTTTACTTTAACTGATATTTCCACAATCTTATTCATAAAACTTTCTACTTACTTTTTTATTATTGCCTTCATATTTTTAATTTCCAAAAGATTTTTTGTCCTCTGTTCCGTTTTTAGGGAATCTTATTTTTGTTTCATAGTTGTAGAACTACTCCTATTTCTCTGAAGCTACTAACTAAAAGGTTTATATTTAAACGTTTCTCTTACCACTGTGTTGGTTTCTCTTTTCCTTTGAGTTGCTTTTATCTCTTTTTGTTTGTTTGTCCATCTGTTTCTTTTGGAGATTCAGCAAATGGACTGGTGGATTTCACTACATGATGATTGGACCTGGCCCTAGGGATTGTGTTTGGGGGACTCCAAATGATGTATCACTAGTTATTTTCTTTGGGGTCAACCAGTTTCTCTAGAAAAGAATTCTTTAATCTCTTATCTGGAGAGATATAAGCCTGGCTGTTGACATTCTGAGAGTCTTTCTTAAGGAGAGGGCTGCTAGTTGCTAGGGATTAGGGGAGTAGTTCTCATCAGTTTGTAGACTTGCAGTTAATCACCCTTCCCCTGGGCCTGGTGTTCCCAAGGTTGGCACCTCTAGTCTCCTTACACAGTAATAGGAGAACCTGGATTCTTGTGATGAAAGGAGAAATCCGGTGATCTACTGCTCTTTGTGCAGACTTTTCAACCAATTTCCTTGTATTTTTGGCCTTACCCCAGTGCTTTATGCTTTTAATTCTTGAACCTTTTGGAGAGTTTGCAACTCAAATCAGCTTCCTTCTTGCTCGCTAGCCCCTTTGTCAGCACATAGGTTTTATCTTTCTCCTCTCTAAGTCTGTTACCTTTCATCCAACAACTTTCCATCTTCCAGAATTTTGTTAATATCTCTCTCCTGCTGTCATCTCTTTCTCCTTGTAAATTTCTGCCTTTTTTATTTTACAGTTGTGTTAGTTTGGGTCTTCTGAGAAGCAGATGTCAAGATTGGATTAGACACACAAGAGACGGGGGCGGGCGGGGGGTGCGTGGAAAGGGAGGAGCAGAGCCTTCCAACTGCCATGGAGGTTAGACGCCTGTGGAAGGAAGGAGGGAAGGAATTGAGGATTAAGTAGGAAGAGTCCAGGACTACATCATGGTTCCAAGAAAGATTTGACCAGGCCAATGAGGAGCCTTCAAGCCAGTGTCTCTCACTGGAGGAATCTCATGTCTCACAGCAATAGGCTTATATTAGTACCCCACCATGCACCATCAGGAACAGCCCACAGAAAGTGTGGCCTTGGCATGAAGGCAGTGGTGGATCTAGAGGAGTAGCAACTGAGGCTGTTGGTGAGTTATGCTCCCAAGAGCAGGAGGTCTGAAGAGCACATTTTCATGGAAGCCACAGCTGTCATTTTGGTGAAGTTTGACAAGGGAATGGAGATAAATGTGTATGTTTAATCTAACATATTTAACAGGAAGTCTAATTGATTCTCAACAACTATAACATGCCCTCCATCCCTACCACTACACTAAAATTGTTCTTGGCCTAATTTGTTTCAAAACTCCAGGTTGCTAAACACAAGTGTGATATTTTAAAAATTGTTTATTACTAATGGCCCCACAGAGCAAAGTGCAAAGGGGAGAGAGGACAAGATAAGAAAAGAGATAAAAGATTGGGGGATGATGGTACCAAAGAAGCTGCAGAAAGAGGCTTATGCAGAGAGAAGAGAGAGGAGATAAAGGAAGAGAAACTTTGGAGAAAGAACAGAGATGGGTAAAAAGGATTTTCACCAAGTTTTGCTAGGTGGTATGCAATTACACTTCTACCGCCCCGCAAAATCTTCAGTACAATTTCATATTGTTCATTGATGATATTGGAGTTGATTTTGAGAGCAATTTGGGATACCCCGTTGCCCTGAGATTAACTTCATAGAGGGTGTAGGAGAAAACAGAGAATGTCAGGGGCCCAGTTGTCTCAGTTACCCAGGGGCCTCTTCAATTTTCAAGTTATTTGACTTCTCTACAGCCTCTATTATTGTTCACCTTTCTCTTCTCGAAACAGTCTTCCCTTGGCTAATGCCACACTTCCTGGCTTTCTGGCTACTTTCTTGACTTATTTTACCATCCATTTTGTGGGGTTCTCTTTCTCTTCCTCATTCTTTAAATATTGGTGAACTTCAGGGTTTCTTCTTGGCTTTCTTTTTACTCTGTCCACCCAAGTCCACAATTGCCATCTATAAATTCAATATGCTGATGACTCTCAAATCTTGTTCAAAGCCCAGGCTTCCTCTATGAGTTCTAGTTACATATCCAACAGCCTATTGAATAGCTCCACTGAATATCCCATAAGCACTCCAAACTCAAAATAGAATCCACCAGCATCTCATTATCTCGTCCCCCAAAACCTTTCCTCTTCTTGTGTCCTATATAAGAGTGAATGGTATCACTTGATTACTCAAGGCAGAAACCTTGTTCTTACCCTTGACTCCTTTCTCTCCATCCCACAAACTAACAGTTAATCACTAAGTTCCATTAATCCTAACTCTTAAGATCTCTTGACTTTATCATTTTCTTTCTACTCCTATCACCACTACCTTAACCTACTCCATCATCATCCCTTATTTGGATTACTCCAACAGCCTTTGAACTGGTCATTTACTGCCAGTCTTACCCCCATCCCTCCTCCATACTAAGTTCTTTACACTACAGCCAAAGTCTTTTTTATAAAATGCAAATCTGATCATGTCACTCCCTACTTAAAACACTTTAATGACTTGCCCATGGCCTGCAGGATAAGGTCCAGACCCCTATAATCATTTATAAGGCCTTTCATAGCCACCTCTCCAGCCTCATACCTTGTCACTCTTTCTCATACTCTACATGTGGCTCTACCAAATTACTCGTACTTTTGTAAACTTGCTCAGTTCTTTCTTTCTTTCCTCTACATGTACCACTCTTCCCACCATGCTGCCTCCATTCTCCTGACTAATCCCAACTCACTCCTCAGGAATCAGATTGTATATAATTTCTTTTAGGAAGTCTTTCCTGCCCCCGACCATTGAGTTAAGGGTTAATCCGAGGTTCTACCAAGCCCTAGTGCTTACTCTTTCTACTTAGTACTTTTCACATTGCATGGTAACTGTCTGTTTTCTTGTGGCAGTTTTAAAACATGTCTGCATATTGACACTTGTCCAATGAAGAGGTGGAGTCTAATTCCCCTCCCCTAGAACATGAGTGGGCTTTTGTCACTGCCTGGAGAATGGAATGCACCAGAAGTGATGCTGTGTGAGTTCTAAAGAAGGTCAGAAAAAGCCATGCAATTTGTGCTGGTTTCTCTTGGGATACTCATTCTTGGAACCTACTCCCCATGCAGTGAAGAAGTGGAAAGACTACTCAGACAGGCCACATTTTGATGTTGTGGCCCCAGCCCCAGCTAAGATGTCAGCCTACAGCTGGCATCAACTTCCAGAGAGTGAGCAAGCTGAAATCAGGTGATTCCAGCCCCCAGCCTTTGAACTTCCCAGAAGACATGGAACACAGATGAGTTGGTGCTCTGAACCCTGCCAAAATTAGAGATTTATGAGTAAAATAAACTATTGGTTTTGTTTTCAGCATTAAGTTTGGGTGGCTTTTTAGGCAGCAGTGCGTACTAGGAACACTTGTCTGTTTTCCCAGTATACCCTTGAAGATAAGGACAGTGGCTAGTTAACTAATGTGTCTGCGGTATCTGGCATATAATAGGTGCTCTAAATGTATTAAATGTGGATGAAAGAATAAAAGATAGTTCCAGCTTTTAAAAAGCAAATTCAGAGGAAGAATGAACTTCACTGAAAAGATGGAAGCCATCTTTGAGATTTCGGATTTGTTTTGAGGAAAACAGGTACTACTGACATAAGTCCCACAGCTAAAAGTGGGTTTCTGCTTCCTGCACCATTTCACATTCATGGGAGAAGAAACAACACACCCAGTCTACACTTGACAAAAGGTTTGTCTCAGTGTCCTTAGCTATAGAACTCAGTTGTCCAGAATGAGGAACACTACATCCTCCTAAGAGTCATGGCCTCAGAATGTATGAATATGAGCCTGAGGAGCAATCTGTAAAATATTCCATTTACTCTATATAAAGGGGGAACCCTAAAAGACTGTATAAAATTTAAGAGCTGCTAATCAAAAGCAGGATCCTTAACCACTCCCATAGCTTTTGGGGGCCTTTCTTTGCTTTCTTGGGATAACTTATAGCTATTGCCTGTCAACTCCCTTCCAAGAACATCACCCCGCCCCTTCTTGGTCTATATATAAAATCTTGGCTTCCATTCTTTACTAAAGACTCTTTCCATGAATATGTCAGTGGTTATTTGTGTGTGTGCGTGTGTGCGTGTGTGTGTGTGTGAGTGTGAGTGTGTGTGTACTAGTAGCAGCTTTACAAGTTAACACTTTTGGTAAAACTGGCAAAAGCACCCTATCTATGCACTATCTCTTCATGTAGTCTTTATTTCACACCCAAAGGCGTCTCCTCTGAGGAGAACCGCCACGTCCAGGTTTCAGTCTGGCCAAGGCCAAGCCAGACAGTCATGGCTCAGTTGGTTACTGAGTGCCTCGGGGAGTGTCTGAATGCTTTCAGCTCACACTCAAAAATGGCTACGGGGCGGGGGGCGGCCCCGGCCCTGGCCCAGTGGTGCAAGCAGTTAAGTGCGCGCGCTCCACTGCGGTGGCCCTGGGTTCGCCGGTTCAGATCCCGGGCGCGTACCGACGCACCGATTGTCGAGCCATACTGTGGCGGCGTCCCATACAAAGTGGAGGAAGATGTGCACGGATGTTAGCCCAGGGCCAGTCTTCCTAAGCAACAAAAGAGGAAGATTGGCAGATGTTAGCACAGGGCTGATCTCCTCACCAAAAAAAAAAAAAAAAATGGCTACAGGAATCCCTGAAGATTTTAGATTTGCCTAAAAGTCTGACCAGAAAGAACAAGAACTGCTGCTAATTGGAATTCATAAGGGTAGCTGCTTAGTGAGTCAGTGTATCACAGAGAAGGAAGTTACATATCCCTCCTGAGAAATATCTTTGGCAGAATTTTATCATGATGACTTAGATTCCAGGATTCACTAAGAAGGGATGGGAGGCTGAGTGTTCCCAGATGGAAGAAATGACACTGCTTTAGAGTCAAATGTTCAGCTCTTCTCTGACACCAATCAATATGTAATTTGATTCCTATAGTTAGTGCTAATGCAGTATAATGAAAATACGTATATACATATATTCAGCTTATTAGGTTAATGAGAATTGAATAAGGTTCAGAATTTTATTTTGTTTTCCATAATCAGTCAGAAGATTTGTTCTGGGTCCAATTAATACATTATCTTAATTCTTTCTTCACATATTCAGCATGCATTTGGAATGCCCCTATGTGTCAGGCACCGTGTTATTCACTTGAGAAACAGAAATGAGTAGGGCAAAGTTCTCACCCTCAGAGAGTTTGAAGTCTTGCAAAAAAGCTAAACTTCTGAGGGAAAATCTTAAGAGGATTTTAGAAGCACATAGGATCTTTGATTTTTTGGTATTTCAGTAAATCACTGAATGAATAGATTTCAGTCTTTATAAGCACATAATAGGTATACAACAAAAACATTTCTTTAATTACCAAGCCAATCACAATACCTTTTGGCCGCTGTTCACTATCCTCCTGCGTGGGCTTGGGGCATGGACAAACATTAGCAGTAGCTGTACCCTTTCTTCAAGTTAATTCATATCCGGACAATGAACAAATAAAGCAGATAGAAGTGGAGCTGCTCTGCTTGAAGTGTGAGTAGGGAAGGACCCCAAACGTCTTCTGATTAGATCTCCCCTCTCACACACTGCAACCCCTAAGAAAGCTTTGCAAAAGCCCTAGGATTCCACAAGGTACTGTTTGAAAACCATGCACTGAGCAGATGCCCAAAATTCCCTCCAGCTCTGAAAGCCCGTGCAGGTGACACTTAGTCACTTCACTGATAACTCAGTGACTCTAGACTCCTAACTTCACTTCTCAGGCCCTCAGTGGGCCAACTTGCAGCCACAATGCCCATTTGCCCCCTCCAGATTGTGAGCTCATTTTGTGTAGAAACTGGGTTTATTCAGCCTTGCATCTCTCATTCCTACTATGAGGACCAGCACTAAGTATGTGACAAGAGTGAACACGGAATGATGAACAAATGTGCCTGAGGACAAATAAGATTCTCCTGGGGGAACCACTGTGGGAGGAGGCGGAGCAAGAGTATACACTGTTATGGACTGAATGTTTGTGTCCCCCCAAAATGCATATGTTGAAATCCTAACCCCCAATGTGATGGTATTAGGAGGTGGGGCCTTTGGGAGGTGATTAGGTCATAAGGATGGAGCCCTCATGAACAAGATTAGTGCCCCAATAAAAGGGACCCCAGAGAGTTCCTTCACCTCCTTTCTGCCATGTAAGGAGACAACAAGAAGATGGCAGTCTGCAACTTGGAAGAGGGTCCTCACCAGAACCTGACCATGCTAGCACCCTGATCTTGGACTTCAATTTTGAACTTCCAGAACTGTGAGACATACATTTCTGTTGTTTATAAGCCATCTAGTCTGTGGTATTCTGTTATAGCAGCCCAAACTGACTAAGACACACACTCTGATCGCCTCCTAGCTACCTACTTACCTGGACATGTATACATACAATACATGTGCATGCACACATGCAAGCACACATACACATACACTTGCACATGCACACAGGCACACCCCTAGGCCTTATTCAGGACAAGAGAGCAACAGCTGTAGAATGCCCTATTGACTCTTTCCCTATTCTAAATAACTTGTGTTCTAGGGCTACTTCCTACACATTTACTTATTAACTAAACCCCTAGGAAGCTGACTTATTCTTATTCCATCCTCTTTTTTACTTCCAGCCTTTTCTCCTTTTCTCTTATGCTCAGAGTAGACACTCAGTACATGTTGATTCTGTCCCCCTATTCTTCCTGTGATGGGATCTTCAGGCCCCCATCAACTCGATCAGATCATCTGGATCTGCTCCAGTTTGTTAATGTCTTCCTAAGATCAAACATGTGGTTCTAGAAACAGTACTATCGTTGGTGTGACCATTAGAAAGTACCGTGGGATGAGCATTTCCATCTCACGTGGACACTATTCTTCTATTATTCAGCAACCATTTTATACAGTTGACTCACATAACATTTGAAATTGACTAAAATCTCCATGTCCTCTTTTCATGAACTAACAAGAAGTCAATTCTCCCCTATCCTATACTTGTGCATTTTTTTTTTTTAAAGATTTTATTTATTTTATTTCTTCCCCCCCAAAGCCCCAGTGGATAGTTGTATGTCGTAGCTGCACATCCTTCTAGTTGCTGTATGCGGGACTCGGCCTCAGGATGAACGGAGAAGTGGTGCCTCGATGCGCACCCGGGATCCGAACCCGGGCCACCAGCATCGCAGCGCGCGCACTTAACCACCAAGCCACAGGGCCGGCCCTACTTGTGCATTTTTTAAGACACATGCTTAGGGCTTTACATTTGTCTTCACTACAAATCATTTACTACTCTGGGGTGTTGTTCCAGTCTGCTTTTTTTTTCTTCTTAAAAAAATCTTGATTTTGATATTCATTGTATTCAGTATCTCTCAAAATACTGTGTAAAGGCATGTACAAATTTCATTCAAGTTATTGATACAACTGGGGAACAGTTAAGAGTCCTATGACATGCCACAATATACCTGTCTTGAGGTTGCCCTTGGCCCAGTAGCTACATGTTTAACTAGCAACAAATCTACCACATTACCATTCAGGTGAATTTTCTCCATCTTGTCCTCAAGGAAACACTTTAACCTTACTGAAATCAAGATACACCGATTTCACAAAATTTCTCTTTTCTATCAGTGTCAACACTATCATTAATGTGAACAAGGTTAGTTTAGCGTGGCTTGCTCTTAGTAAACTCATGCTGTTTTCTTTGCTGTGTGCTTACAAACCATCTGTTCCACCATCTGATGCCAGGGATTATACATCAAACCCACCACTTTCATGAATTTATTTTTTCCTATCTTAAAAGTTAAATTTATTAAATGCAGAACTGAATTTTGTTTTATTTTTATTAATAAAGCATAACAGATTTGGGTAAGACTTTGTATATAATGCATTCACAAATAAAAATATATATTAATGCCTTGCCAGGACCTTGATTTTATCACAACTTGAGAGTTGAGAAAATACGGGGATCTTGTGCATAGGTGGCCCCTGTGGGTCAGCACACCACTATCTCCATCACTGTGTTTATATGGTGTTTCCCTCGATGCCATTCCCTGCTCCTCTGTCTAATACTGGTCATAAGCACAATGGCAGAGTTGAAACCAGCAGGCATACACAGCGGTTTGACACAACTGATTTAATAATTGGCAGGGAAAGATGGGCTATGTAATAGAAAGAAGGTAACTACACTAAGATAGCACCAGCCAAACACCAACTACCCTAGTCCAGCATGGACGCACAATAAACCCTACCAATGAAGATGGAGAAGGCAGAAAGCTGCCTAAATTTTACCCCATCCTTACCCCCAACAGGTAGTGTTAATTCCATGCTTCATGGAATTGAACAAAACAAGCCCTCATCCTCAAATCCATTTATAAAAAACCAATAATAGCCAAGGGGAATTCAAGGTAAAATCCAGCTCTGTACCATTAGTTTTTATATTTATTTGTTCTGGATCATGAAGAGCAAGAGAAGGATAATGGAGAGTAAGACAACTAACTCATGCTATACCTCCAGCTGGTCTGCCTGCCTCATGGAGTCTGTGTGGGCATCTAAACACCCCACAAGCGCTGGTTTTCCTTTGCATGCCTTACATGTTTATGTTTCAGGACTTGTATGTTCCCTTATGTGAGAAGTTGACCTTCAGACATGAGCGCCCTTAGAGTTTTTCTAATTTTTGTGGGCCTACCTGGGCTTCCCACACCCTTCTGATCTGCTCTGTTTCAGAAAAATCCTAATTGAACTCCATAGAATGAGTTCTCTTTAGTTCAGACATTGTTTATAAAATTTCTAGAAAACATTGCCTCTCTCCTAGACGGAATATTAGAAAACAAGTCTCTTCTGTGCAGTCAAACTCACTACCATTCCCACGCAGGAAATAATTGCAAAGCTACCCGCAACATTCTTAAGCAATCGAGGGTGAGGACCAAGAGAAAGAGAAACAAAAGTTGCTTCAATCAGGAAAAATATTTTGAGAAGCATTAGGAAAATGTGAGGAGTCTGGCACAGTAAATTTATTTAACTAGAATATTTAGGGAATGGGCTCTAGTTTTTCGTTTTTGTTTGCTTGCTTTTGTTTTAAATCCTCTAATTAAAAAGTTGCTGTTACCGTATAATCCCATTTGCACTTCATTCTGGAAAAGGCAAGACTACAGGGACAGAGACTAGATCACTGGTTTCCAGGGATTTAAGGTGGGAGAAAGGGTCGACTACAAAGGGGCAGCACAGGGTACTTTTGGGGTGATAGAACTGTTCTGCATCTTAATTTTGGCAATGGTTGCATGACTCTACGCATTTTTCAAAACTCATAGAACTGTACACTAAAAAGAGTGAATTTTGCTGGATATAAAAATAAATGAAGTGAAATTCTAGGTTGCTCTGCAACGTAGGAGGAAGACTGATGGACTGGGATTCAGGAGCCCTACGTTCCACTTCTGCTAGCTCCATTTCCCTTTCTAGCACTGGAGACAAAAGCTATTTTTGCTTTTATTCTTATTACTAGAAGTCTTCCTAAAATTACTTTAGGAGATGTGCTTGTCTTAGGAAGCAGAACACATAGGGGAAAATGTCAACTTTCTTTGGCATGGTGCAAGTCTTCGGGACTTCAGGGCCACGTTCCAGGACACAGAAGGGTAACTACCAGCATGGCATTGCAGCCCTTCCCAGATGAATGCTCTCCCTTCCCCATCCTCCTCTGGTGCTTTGCACCTCCACAAGCCATCATATTTTAATAGATTTTACTAAAGTATTAATGCATTTATTTATTCACACATTTCACTGTAAGCAAAATGAACTTATATTTCTTATGCACTTAATGTTCTTAGATGCACTTAGTGAGTTTGATAATCAGGCTCTGGAGAGAGCAACATATGGCTGTTTGTGATTAGATTCAGCAACACAGAGATGTCTATACTGAGTTGTACATAGTCTCTGCAGCTTTCGGCTCTGCCTGTGTCCCCTGTAAAAGCTCTTGTGATAGAGTAGGTGTCTCAAACAGAGGATCCAGAGAAATCCTCCTATCGTAACAGGCTTTAGTGTATATTTTTAACTCCTGCATTGAAGTGCTCTTTGTAATAACAAATATTTCTTGTTATGCTTTTTCAGGCTTGTTAATAATTTGCCCTCAGCATTTCTATGTGATTAGTCCCAATGCATTTTTATGTGTCTCATTTTCATGAGTGTCTCATTTTCTCTCTTTCATCAGTGTTCTCTGTCTTTAGAGTTGGTCTCCTGAACTATCTGATAGTTCTATATTTCATTAGTTTTTCTTATATGACTTTTGGGGTTCAAAAATTTATTAAAAATTTATACAGCTCAGCCATTTAAGCTTCTTATAACTTTTAATTATGTAAACTGATACATAATCACTGGATGGTAACATATTGGTTGACTATAGTTATCAAGTGAAACTTTGCCCAACAAACCCTTGGGGTGGCATGTCTAAGCATTATAAATATATGTAGAAAGATGCAGTACTTATCACATTTTGTTTGTTTAAGTGGTACTTAAGTTCCAGAGTTTCTGGCAGAGACTCTAGACCTCTACAAAATGGGAGGAAAAAAGGCTTCCAGTCAGGAGTTATCCTTGGCTCCTCCTTCATCATCCTTCACCTCCTACTGGTTGTCATGTCTTGTCAATTCCCTCACTTCTCTGCCCTACTCATTATCCCCACTGCCCCTGCCCTTGAACAGGCCTCCACCTACTCTATTCCTGGACCACAGCTGCTGGTCTAAGGAGCTTGGCACATAGAAAGTACTCAGTAAATATTGGATGGATGGATGGATGGAAGGATGGATGGATGGATAGGAAGGAAAGAGGGAGGAAAGGAAGAAGAGGAGAGGAAAAATGGAAAGAAGGAAAAGAAATAAGGAAATAATTCCTTCTGATATCATGTGGATAGAGAACTTGCAAATCAGAAATGACCATGCTGTGAAGCATTTAATTTCTCAGCAATCTAAACAGGAGAATGAACCAACTCATAAATTTTCCCCTCTCCCATTCACCAAGGATTCAACTATCCATGTGGATGGTTGGCATTTGATGGTTAATAATACTTTACATTCCACCAACAAAAGGTCGAGAAACAAATTGTATTCTCACATGGTCCCCTGGGAAGGTGATGAGGCATCAAGTGCCTTTTGTTGACAGCTCTCTTCCACCCCCTATACACATGGCTGCCCAAGTCACCATAACCCTCAGTAACTATTGCCTTTTTGGGTGGAAACTGACTTCTCACATTAAACTGTGTTGATCATATCTCTGTTGACCAAGAAATTTTTTATCTAAACTGCTACCATTTATTTCAGTCATATGATACTAGAATTTTATCATGTGTATACAGGCAAATGCTTTTTGGCTTTACTACTTATGGGAAAAAGCCCCATAAAATGAATCAAGTTTACATGTGGGTGGGTGTTATTAGCTTCGGGTACTGCCTTGGTGACTTTTGCTTGGAGCTCTATACTGTGGTCTAAATAGGGACTCCTTTCCCTTCCCTGAGTGCAACTCTACCAAACAAGCTATATCTGGTTTTTTTGCCCAAGGAAAACCACATGTTTAAAACCAACTAAGAAGGTAAAAAGCCAACTGCCCATGGCAAAACCTTAGCAGACTGTTCCTAAAGACAGAGATGCTCTTTCCTACCACCTTTAGCCAAAGCGGGTAGTGAATGCCCGCTGCATGGCTGGGGGTGCAGGGGAGCAGAACCTACAGTCCTGGGCTCAAACAATTCCAACAATCTGGAGGTTGTAAAGGAGTGAGCAATGACCATGCGGCCAAAGAAGAAGACTGAACAGCCTGCACAACTGGTACTGCTTTAGTTTATAAGCTCTACCAGGCAAAGACTGTGTCTCTTTAAAACTTATTTATTAGGTGCGCTCAATAGACTACTGTGCAAGTGTAGGTGCCTAATTAATAAACTTTGCTGATAAATGGAAAAGCATTCCAAGGTCATACACATCACTTGAGAATCCAGGAGGACCTATGACTCAAGGTATAAAGGTGAAGATGGTAAAGAGCCAATAAGTCCTATGAAGTATTCATTCCAAGTGCTCTTGTTTTGGGGGAAAAAAAAAGATTGGATACATTTTTCAAAAGCCAATTATGACAGTGACTGTGTACTACCAAAATAATAAGAAAACAAGGATTAAAACTTTTTAGCCAAATTGTATTTTCACAATTAAATATCTTCAGCAAAGCAACGTATAATATGTTCTCTGCAGGTGGATCTCTTGCCATTTCAATACTTTAAAAAATGATATAAAAAAGCATCTTTTCTTTTTCTTTAATTAAGATCTAATTGACATATAACATTATATGAGTTCAGGTGTACAACATAATGATTCAGTACACGTATGTTTTGTGAAATGATCATCACAATAAATCTAGTTAACATCTATCACCCTATATTGTTACAAAAAACTTTTTTCTTGTGATGAGAACTTTGAAGATCTACTTTCTTAGCAACTTCCAAATATACAATACAATATTACTAACTATAGTCACCATGCTGTACATTACATCCCCAGGCTTTATTTATTTTATACCTGGAAGTTTGTACCTTCTGACCCTCTTCGTCCATTTCACCCACTCCCAAAATCACATTTTCTAAAACTGAAAACCAATTGCAGACAGAGAGAAGAGACCCTCGTTCAAGAATATGGCTCAGCTGCCATCCCACTAATATCTGGGATTCCATTAGATTAATTTGCCCATTTTGATTGCAAGATGCCTACGAAGAGATGAGGTGTTTAACGCTTAAAATCGGAGCTTCTATCTGCATCCACCACAGATCAGTAGTGGAGAGCCATGCTCTTAGCCTGCACCTGCCCTGCTCCTAGAGTAAGGATGCTTAGCCAATTTCAACTCCTCAGTGCAGGCTAACCATGTTATCTCCACTAGTCCTACTGTGTTGCAGGGATGTGGAGACAGAAAGCTGGGCAGATGGCTGGCAGCAAGACCCCTACATGCCTTAGTCCTCAGTGCCAAGGGATCCTCTAGAGAGTGATGGCTCATTGAATTGAATTATAAGGGAAACTCCAAAAGTTATTTGAAAATGTAAGTTTAACTTCAGTTCACCAAACAGGTTAGTCCGTCTTTTTCTTTTAATGGACAATTTCAAGAAATAAAGAAATAAAATGTTACAAAGACATTTGAAGCTCCCTCCAATTTTATTTCCTTCCTTCCCCTTGAATTTGATGTTTATTAATCCTATATATGTTTTTTATACTTTCTCTACATATGAAAGTGCCCATAATTAATAAGTAGCATTGTTTTGTATGTTTCAAACTTTATATAAGTGGTATCATACTGGCACTGTGCACATCATTCTGTAACTCGTTCTTCTTGCACAAATTATGTTTTTGCGATTTATACACGTTGATAATGCTGTTTTAATTCATTCATTTTCACTGCTTTATAGTATTCCATTGAATGAATTGATTACTTATCCATTCTTCTCTTGAGGGACATCTTCATTGTATTCTATTTTTAGCTATCATTATCATTGCTATTATGAACATTTTCCAACATGTCACTTTATGCATATGTACAAGAGTTTCTCTAAAATATGTGCCCAAAGTGTACTTGCTTTGTAATCTTGACTTTCGTGATATTGCCACACTGAACCAATTTACACTAATCTCAGCAGTAGATGAGAGTTTCTGTTGCTCAACATCTGTGACGATGCTGAATATTATTGGTCTTATTAATTTTTCCAATCAGAGAAGTGCGAAACTATGTCTTCTTGTTGTTTTAATTAGTATTTCCCTGATTACTGGGGAGGCTGAGCATCTCCTCACTATCTATTAGCCATTCAGTTTTCCTCTTCTGGGAGTTGCCAGGTCATATCTATGTTCATTATTATATCATATCAGCACATTGTATTATTGTCTTTGTTTTATTGATTCGTAGTAATTAAATGTCCCTAATATTAATCTTCTGTCTCTTTTTGAGCTGCGAATGTCTTCTCAGTGTGGGCCTTGCATTTTCACTCATGTTTTCTAATGTACAGAAGTTTTGTTTGTTTGTTTGTTTACTTGTTTTTAATGTAGTTAGGTTTGCCTATCTTCTCCTTCATGGTTTGAACTTTACATGGCTTCTTTTTTTTTAATTAATTTTATTTGTTTATTTATTTGCTGAGGAAGATTACCCCTGAGCTAACATCTGTTGCCAGTCTTCCTCTTTTTTTTTGCTTGTGGAAGATTAGCCCTGAGCTAACATCTGTGCCAATCTTCCTCCACTTTATATGTGGGTCATTGCACAGCATGGCTGATGAGTGGTGTAGGTCTGCGTCCGGGATCTGAACCCATGAACCTGGGCCACCGAAGTGGAGTGCACCAAACTTAACCACTACGCCATGCAGCTGGCCCCTATGTGGCTGGTTTGAGAAATCATTTCTTAGACTAAGTTCTCTAATTCTTAGAATTTATTTACTTATTTATTTATTTTTGTATGTTGAGAGATAGAGATCTTTTTTTTTCATGTGATTAGCCAATTATTCCAAGAACCATTTACTGACGAGTCCATCTTCTCCTGATGATCTATCACAGATGTCCCCATATATGCACAGGCCCTGTTCTGTTCTCTATTTGCCTGTTACAGCAATAACATCACATTGTCTAATTACAACAGTTGTATAAAATGTCTTGATCTCTAGTAGGGCAAACCCTTGATATCTAGTAGGGCCCCCACTTTATTCTTTAAAAAATATGTTATTCATGAACCACTGATCTTCCACATAAATTTTAGAATAAGCTTGTCAAGTCACACACAATCTCTAAACACACTAAATATTTATTTAGTGTATGTAAATATACAAACACTAAAACCACTACAGAGGATTTGATTCAGGTGGCATTCAGTACATAGATTTGAGAAGAATTGATAGTTTTATATAAAATAGAGTCCTTTCATCCATGAACATGATGTAGATATTCATTTATTTAAATGTTTTCTTAATGTTTTTCAATAAAGTTTTATACTTTCCTTCATTAAAATCCTGCACATCTTTTTTTAGATTTATTCTAGGTTCCTGATGTTTTTTTGTTGCTACTGTAAGTGGTATCTTTTGTCGAATTGATGTTTGTCCTTTGTTGTTGGTGATAGAAATAAATTTGATTACTGTATATTGCACTTATTTCCAGCTGCCCTCTCTTAAGAGTGTTAATAATTTGTCTGTAGGTTCTGTTGAAATTTTCTTGTACACAATAACATTGTCTTACATCTTATGCTTTCTTGTCTTACTCTGCTGCCTGACTTCATAAACTGAAGGCTTAACAGAAGAGTTGATAGCCAGAAAACTTGTTCTGTTCCCGATTATAAAGAGAATGTTTGAGAATTTGGGGAAAATTTAAATATTACCAAATGTCACAAGTATTGCTTTCTCCTCTCTTTAATGTTTCAGAATGTATGGAGGGTTTGTTTAGAGCACAATAGCTGCTCTAGTCATCTCAAAAATCACTATACATCAACGATTATTTCCATTTTTCGGTATGCCTATTGCTGGGCTCCTCCACACAAAGAACAAGTAAAAAATCATACATCTTATCAATTTTTGGCAAAGTTAGCCAATTTTATATTATCCACAAATGCCACACTAAACAGATTGAACGCGTACATAGTCACAAAACTCAGCAGGCTTAAGTTGAGAAGTCCAAAATCAAGGGAAAAAAAACAACTATTCTGCATTCAAGTTCTGAACTGACTCCCTTTGAGGCCTTTAAAATGTATTTGTTTGCAAAAAACAAAAGGAGTTCATTGTTAGCATGTGGAGGTGGTTTATTAGTGGCTGTAAGAAATCAGGGTTAGGACTTGAAGCAGAGAGTAGGGAAGTTCTTAAATTTTAGTGCCTTAAACCAATAAAATCTTTTATGTCAGTTCTTAACACAGTAACTACTCTGTTCAAGAAACCCACTCTTGTCATGAGGACCTAGGACCCCAATGGCACCATTCTGGTTGTTATTCCTCATGCCATCTGAGCACTGTCACTTTTTGCTTCCCGAAATCAAGAAGCAAAGAGTAGCAGTTTTAAACCTCACCCCTCTACATCCTAGTCAAATATTAGATTACAATTACAAGTAAATTTTAAAATCTGTGCCTTACAAAAAGATTTCAAGTGTGCTACACTTTAAAAACACTTTATTATAAAAGTTAAAACTTAGAAAATTAAAGTAGAAAACTTTTCATCAAATCAACAAATAACCTTTTACTTTTTCAGGATGATTTACTGCAGGATTTCTTTAAACACACTTACCTCTTATTTATTGCGTTGAGTCTTTAGAGAAAATAAGTGAGACTAAACATCAGCCATTGCCACCTGCAAACTAGAAAAGAAAATAAACTTGCTCTTGTCACAGACTAGGTGCCTCCAGAAACTCAAAGGTGGGTTTGGAAGCAATTAAACGTTTTTCCAAGTCATTTCTTTTCCTTTTGTATGTTAAGGAGATGTAACTACCAACCATCCTGAAACTGACCACACCTCATCACAAGAGCTACACCCATGACCTTTGCCTTATTTTTAATAATTTTTATTGATTGATTGATTTTTCCCCCAAAGCCCGAGTAGATAGTTGTATGTCATAGCTGCACATCCTTCTAGTTGCTGCATGTGGGACGCGGCCTCAGCATGGCCGGAGAAGTGGTGCGTCGGTGCACGCCCGGGATCTGAACCCGGGCCGCCAGCAGCAGAGCTGGTGCACTTAACCACTAAGCCACGGGGCCAGCCCTTTTGCCTTATTTTTAATGCAAAGATCTCTCTAGGAGGAGCTTAGGCATAATTAGGTGGAAGCGTGTTCTCCAGCTGAGCCTGTGCAAGTGAATACCCGCCTCTCCCTTTTGAATATTTATTCCCCAACCCAAATAAAAGTCCCTGCTTCCCTTTATTCTGGATGCCATGACTTTGGAAATGATTCCTCATGGCCTCCTATCTGTTACAAACACACTTTACTTTGTGAGACAACTTCCACTGGTGTAGTCTTATTTAACTCACCAGGAGGAGAGCCCACTTGGTTCAGTAACACTCTGACATGGTAGTGAAAACAATTATCTTACAGAAATGTAACAGCTATCTTTCAGGTTCTCATTTGCTAAATCAACAATTCAGAATTTGCGAAGCAGTTACAAGCTGCTTAACCTGAGAGAAGCCTCTAAACGCGCTTAACTATTCCTTATTTGCTTTATGCTGTTTGCTAGCTCAAGTACAAACACGCATAAACGGAAAGACACCATACTTCCCCACTCTGCCCAGCTTGGAACAGAATGCCCGGGATCAGCGCCGAGCAGTCCAGCGACAAAGAGATCTCGCCGCTTTAAGCCGTGGGGCGCCCTCGGGCACGCCCACAAGAAGGCGGGGCCGGCGGGGTGTCTGCTGGGAGTTGTAGTCCCAGGCCCGAACGCTTCTCGATTTGTTTCTTCTTGTTCCTACCGGCCCCGGCCGCCTAGGAACGCTGAGGCTATGGATTGAGCACGAGGCACAATCGGAGATAAAAGGAGAGGATGGAGCACCGCTGATAAGCGTCTGGAAAGTGTTTGGTGGCAGCGCAGGCGGTGCCCATGCGGGGGTAGCCGGCATCTCCTGCTCCGCCAGCGTCTTTCGGGACGCGCTGGAGGGGTCATAGGTAGGGCAGGAGACTAGTTTGAGATAAGATGGCTTGCGGGTGGCGGTTGTTGGCGGGGGGCGGTGTCCGATAATCAGGGGTTTTCTAACCCAGCCTCATCCTGCCTTTCGAGATTCTCCCACCTCCTCCCTTTCCCAACTTGAAGAATTGTAGCTTCTTCTGCCCCCCAGCCTCTCAGTGGGAAGCCTTTCCCTGCTGTGTTGTGAAATCCGCTAGAGCTTCTCAGCCAAGGCCTTTTGCCCGCCTGGAATTCAAACTGTCCCCTCCCTCGCACATCCAGGTCATCTGAGGCAGCAAAAGGCTTGAGGCACAGGCTCTACGAATCAATGCGTCCCTCAGTTCTCTTAAATTTACAGTTACCCCGTTCTCCTCTTCCTCTGCAAAGCTGGAACCAGCTAGGCGATGGGTTAGATGGATAGATAGACATAGAGATTACGTAAGTTTGAAAGGGGCTTTCATAGCTTCCTTTGCTCTGGGAGGTGGCATCAGTATACAAAAGGACAGTGTGTGGCCCGAGAACTCCCCAGTGCAGTCAGTGACAGAGCCCCAGGACCACAGCCTTCAAGAGTTCTAAATCCACTGCTTTTTCCACCACTTCACAGATGTCTTAGAAAGAGCTAAAGGAGGTAACCAGCTGGGCCTGATGCTAGCTGGATCATTTCCGAATGACCAGGCCCTGGTTCACCACAGTCACTCTTAAATTAGTGAGCAATTGCCCTCAGTGAGTAAGCCCTCCGGCAAGCACAGAGCATTTTGCCTGGGGAAATGTTTAAGATTGAGCACATATTTTGTGCTGGGCCCTGGGGAAGATACACATCACATCTTAGTTTAAAGGTCCCTTCCCCAAAGAGACAGGTTGGACTGTAAAGCACCCTGTATTTCCTAGAGGAGAGCATTAGGCACACTTTGTTGTGTCATTTTTTGTTTGTCTGCCTTCTTGAGAGTCTGTAGCACTGTTTTGTTCACCATTGTGTCTGCAGTGCTAACACATGGTGGCTTCTTAGTAAATGTCAAATGATGAAATGCATGAATCCAGTGTCTGCCCTTCAGGTCTGTACCCAAAGTCTGTTGGGAGAGGTAGAGATGAAAATAGAGATGCAGGTTTATATAAAGCTTTGGGACAAGAAGGAAGAAGCACATAAATGTCTGGAGAGGTCCCCGAAGCCTGCATGGAGGAGGCAGTATCTGCTAAACTTTGGAATTGTCCTTCATTGAATTAGCAAAGAGGAAGTTATCACACCAAAGTCACCCTACGAGCTTTGCCTGAGAGGGAGAGGGACTGATTGTTTAAGAGCCGACCAGGACAGGAACACAGATGCTACTCTCTTCCATGTGGTCATCTGGAGAAGCCGCATTTTCCAGGGACCCTGGCTTTCTTCAGACATCTTTGGAATGCTCTTTGTGGAAATGCGTTTTGAGCTTACAGCACGTTCTTTTGAACTCCCAGCACAGGAACATCTCGTTCCTTCAGGGATTTGATATTTGGGAACAGCTAGAAGTCATTTTGGATGCAGGTCTAGAGGATGAGGAAGACCATCATGCTGCATGATAGTTGCTGTTGAAATTTGGGGGGAGGTGTTTGTTTGTTTACATAGGGCAGCGGTTCTTATCCTGGAGTGTGTGGAAGTTTTGAGTGTATATGTAATTTCCTGAGGGACCATGTCTTTAGCTTTTATCAGATTCCCCAACAACTCCATGATTCAACAAGGATTAACCACCACAGCTGTAGAGTTATGAGATCATTTCTTCTCTGGCTTGTAAGCTGGCTTTGAAGGATTGTCACGTGGTAGGAGAGCAGAGGGCAGATTTCAGCTTCTCCTGTAACTTGATGTGTGGTCTCAGTGGGTTCCAAAGCTCCCAGAGCCTCAGCGTCCCCAGATCCAAAGTGAAAGGAAGAACTGGGTAGAAGGGGAGGGAGGGGTATCCAGAGTCCTTGCTCTGTGACTCTATGAAATTCCAACAGAGGAATTCTACAAGTGTCCTTGAACAAGAGCAGCATCCCTGGACTAGGCATGTAATGCAACCTTCTCAGGTGATTCCTTCAAATGACAGCCCTAATTTGGATGTATGTTAGTGCTTGTGCTTGTTCAAAGAAATCAGCCTCCTGATGTCAGAACCAGGGATCTGGTGACATCAAACAGGCCAAATCAGAGAGGGAAGGTGGAGGCTCAGAAACCAGCAAGACTCGCTGAGAACAATACAAATGGTCAGGGAAGGGCTCATCAAGAGGGGGGAGCTTGGAAAGAGGGAAGAGGGTGCTGGCGCATCACACTGCCAGGGGCAGGAATCAGCCCAGACAAGGCAGCACAGAAGGCCAGAAACAAGGATTCTGCCTTAAGAGTGAAGGTTCTGGTAGAGGACTCAATCTCCAGAAGGGCCAGTGGGAGTAAACAGAATTCAAGCAAGACAATTATTTGGCAGACACTGAATCTCAGGCAGCAGGAGCCCCATTCTAGGAACAGGGTGACCTGAGACTAGGCCAGGAGCTTTGGCCCTCAGGATTGGTTCCAAAGCCTGCAGCTAAAGACTCTGACTCCAGCTGTGGGGGCAGAGACCCTGGGGGCCAACTGGAGCCAGGGAAGAGCTGAGGAGCCAGTCACTGGGAGTCACCACCAGCCATAGGTCTATTCTTCCCTCCCACCTTCCCTCACTCTCTCCCCCTTTGCTTCCCTCCCTCCTTCCTTCCTTCCCTTCTCTCTCTTCCTAGTCTGTGTGAGAGGGAAGAGACTGAAAAAAAAACTACATGATGCTCCCCCACCTCAAGGAGCTTGCAGACTTGAGATAAAGATTTCCCACTTAGAAGTAAATGACTAAGTGCTTAATCAGGTGGTAGAAAGTAAAAATTCTACAGGGCAAAAAAGGTGAAATTACTGTGTGTGGTGGGATGGGGGTCAACAGTTATTTCCTGCTTTTCACATTCCTCAGAGAGAAGGGAATTTCCATGTCACTCCCCCGAAAGGGAAAAGTATGGAGGAACTCTCTGGGCTTCTCCTCGCCCCAAGGAAAGGGGTGACTTACCTGACCCATGAATCAGATGCCCCTGCCTTTTCTCTCTCTGTGTCCTTTCAGAGCCAGCCTGGCCACAGGACACTTGCATTCTGGTCTGCCCTGTGGTGAACATGGCCAGGCAGGCTTTGCCCTGCACGGGGAAGCCCGCAGTTTTACAGGGTAAGCAAAGATCAGGAGGGGCATTTCAGGAAATCCATTTGGCTGCAGGTCAAGCCACACTGTTCAGGTCAACCTGATCAATAAATAAAGCTGATATTTTGATCTCTAATGGTCTGCCTCCTGGTCTTACCTCTCATTTAATTCGAAACTCAGAAGGAGAAAAGAGAGATGTTCCTTTTTGGCCTCCCCAGCCCCCAACACAGGGAGAAGGCCTTGATGTGGGTCAGTCTGGAAGGAGGAGCTGGACCTAGTGGTCACACCTGCATTGGAGCCTCAGGGCCCTTTTTGTCACAGGGCCCTCAAGCCATGTAGCAGGCCGTAAAAACAAGTTTGATCTGGAGGCCGTAAAAACAAGTTTGGTCTCCTAACTTCAAACAAACTCTGAATACCCAAGACCCATCCTTGAAACAGAGAAAGGAGTGGATGGAGGACATCCCTGCTATGTTAATTTATACAATTTATACAATAGAACTGACGTTAGAAACACAGGAAAAGCTGCTTCCATAGGCTTTCACTACTCTTCAATTATATATGTGTGAGCCTTCTGCCTTTGGCTCAAGCTATTTTCTCTTTCTGGAATGCCTGCTCTCCATTCTTTGCACCTATCAAAATCCAAGAAGAGGGAACATCTTCCTGAAGAATACTGTTTCTTCCTAATTAAATGCTTTTATCTTTCTGGTCTCCTAACAAGTTTCAACACATCTTTGAAGAGTCTCAGACACCTGCTCCACTGTGAACCTTTCCCTGACGTTCCCTCCATGCCCTTCTGAGCTCAGTTATTCACCAGGTCCTCTGAGCAGTCATTTGCACCTTGACATTCCATTCTTTCAGCTGCAGGCCTTATAAGCCCTCCACAATCTGTCCTCTATCTATAAAACATCTCTACTCTTGCTTCTTATTCCAGCCATGTCGTACAACCTGCCTCAAATACTCTTCTGCCCACCTCTCTACAACTACCTGGCAAAGTCCTTCATCCTCTAATATCCCCACCATTGTGCTCCCCTTAGAAGCCTTCCCTGACGCCAGAAACAATTAACTGCCCCTTCACTCTCCACCTTGTGACTTTGCAATTTTTAACATACCTATCATAGCACCTAACACACTGTATTGAAATTTTTGTTTATATATGTATTGCCTGAACTGTACTATGGGTTCTTTTGCCACAGGGACCATGTTTATTTCATCCTTGAGCTTGGGACTTAACAGACACTCAATAAATGTTGAATAAATGAATGAATGGATGAATGATATAGTTTGTTTACATGTCCCTCCCACTTTATTATTAAGTCTTCGAGGTTAGGAATATTGGCTCATTTCTTTCTTGTTCTTAATAGCTAGCTTAGTGCCTGGCATATAATAGGCAGCCAATAAATATTTTTCATTGAATGAACGGAGGGATGAATGAATAAAGTCTTTTGTTATCTCTCCAACCTGATACATCCTTTCCCTCCTTTGAAACCTTGAGCACTTTCCTTGTGTTTCTCCTGTGGCATTTTCTTTAGCTTGTACTTATCTCAGCGTCTAATCTCCCCCACTCAATGGTCAGCTCCTTGAGGGCAGGAGTTGAGCCTTAGTTTCCTTGGTGTCCCCTGCAGTGTCTACCACAGTGCCAGGCAAAGTTGAGCTTTTCTGAGAAAGATGAAAGTACCTGTCATTCAGAGTCCCTGTTCCAGCAAGGAGATGCCCAAGCACATGAGCTACACGTATTAATCTCCTAACCCACCACTTTACCTCATGCATGCTTCATGTTGCCAACTCCTGGGCGATAGGAACGCGGAGGTAAAAAGCCATGTTGTTTCATATTTGTGTTAGCTGTAATACTCTGTACAACTAGGTGCCCAGTAAATATAATTCTCAGATTAATAAAGGATATGAAGCTCGTCAACAATGAATGAGCCCAAAGATACAAAAGAGCAGTTGAAAGATGAAAATCACATCAGCCGATAAGGAGAAGTGGAAAGGCAGATTGGTGCATTCCCCCTCAGGGTAACAGTGGAAAATGAATTGAAACGCATGTTTTTCTCCATAAAAGACAGAGTGCAATGTATGCATTTCAACTTCGAAATGTCTAATTCCCTCTAATATGGCCATTGCTAAATAGAGAAGAGCAATCCTCAAGATCAGAATCTGGGGCCGGCCCCATGGCTTAGCGGTTGAGTGCGCGCGCTCTGCTGCTGGCAGTCCGGGTTCAGATCCCAGGCACGCACCGATGCACCACTTCTCCAGCCATGCTGAGGTCACGTCCCACATACAGCAGCTAGAAGGATGTGCAGCTATGACATACAACTGTCTACTAGGGCTTTGGGGGAACAAATAAATAAATTAAAAATTAAAAAAAAAAAAGGATCAGAATCTGTTCACAGGGGCCGGCCCCGTGGCTCAGCGGTTAAGTGCGCGCGCTCCGCTGCTGGCGGCCCGGGTTCAGATCCTGGGCGCGCACCGACGCACCGCTTCTCCGGCCACGCTGAGGCCGCGTCCCACATACATCAACTAGAAGGATGTGCAACTATGACATACAACTATCTACTGGGGCTTTGGGGGAAAAAAAATAAATAAATAAAATCTTTAAAAAAAAAAAAAAAAGAATCTGTTCACAGTTGTGGGGATTTTTCATCTGTTTGCTTTTTGTGCAGGCATTCACTCCTCTTCCTTCCTCTCGTTCTTTTTCTTTCTTTCAACACATCTTTATTTGAGCATTAACTATGTGCTAGGTACTCATTCTTCTAAGTGCTTTATACTCATAATTTCTCATAACCCTCATGACAACTCTATGATGTAGGTATTAGTGTCTTCACTTAACATGTGACAAAACTGGGGCTCAAATTCAGGAAGTTACCTAAGGCCTCACAGCCAGTAAGTGCTGGGATTATAATTTGAACCCAGGTCTCATAAACTGAAATTTATACGTTGTTGCTTAATTTCTACATTATAACGCCTCTCTCTACAGTTAAATACTTCTGCTCTCACACAGTTTACAGACAATTGGAAAGACAGATAGGATTAAGTACAGGGTCAGAGGTTACAAAGGATAACACCGGAACACAGAGAAGGCCATCTATGTAGAGAGGAGAGTAGGGGGATCAGCAACGGCTTCTCAGGGGAGGGGGAACTTGAATTGAGATCTGAAGGAAAAGTAGGAGTTCACTAGATCAACACAGGGGCATCATCTGGACAGAGGTACAGCAAGTGCAAAGGCCTAGAGGGTACGAAGCAGCCCAACACATTGAAGGAACTGTAAGTATTTCTTTGAGTAAACATCTTAGTCACTGTTTTCAAAGTCTTTTTTTTTTTATAGCTCACAGTGGCTAATTGTCTTTGCTTTCGTCTAAAAGTGCTGAAGTGTAAGGGTGAGTGGTCATTGAAATGAATTAGGGTTTTCATGTTGATTTCAAATGCTCTTGAGGGGACCAGTGCATTCTGATGTCCAAATAACATAGTGAGTGGTCAATGCCATGTGCCCTGCTGTTCAGTGAAATCAGGTAGCTGTGAAAGTGCGCTAGGATCCTTTAGGGACTGAAAAGTCCAAAATGGTGAAGACTTATGCTATGCTTTTTACAAAGGCAATTTATCATTTCCACAGGATATATAAATGTAAATCATTTTATTCTTATGTTGGTCATGAAATCTAAAGTCAATTTAAAAAGAAATTATTTCACTAGTCACCCCAAACATTCAAATGATACTAAAATCTAAGGTGGTGGGTTCGTGGGGATCCATTATACTATTCTCTTTAATTTTTTAAAATTTTGTTTGAAATTTTCCATAATAGTTTAAAAAGAAATTTCAATAGACTTTATTTTTTAGAGAAGTTTTAGGTTCACAGCAAAACTGAATTGAAAGTACAGAGTTCTCATACACTCCCTGCCCACCCCCAACACATACCCTCTCCCACTATCAACATCCTGCACCATAATGGGTTTTTTCTTAATCTAATCTTTAAATCAGATATAGATTATAGGTGCTTTGTTTATTTAGCAAATATATAGTGAGTATTTCACCATTTAATTGGCATTTTGCTAGGTTTTAGAGCTATAACAGTGAGCAAAATAGACATAGTTTCTCCCCTTAGTTGTTTATAGTCCAGTAGGAGAGAGGGCCATTAAAGAAATAATTTTACAAAAAACTAGTTACAACTTGTGATGAAGAAAAGCAGAGGATGCTACAAGTATGTGTACTAGGAGAACTCCCTTAGTATGGGTGATCAAGGAAGGCTTTCCCAGAGAAAATCAGCAGGTAAACTGAGATCCGAAGGATAAATAGGAATTAACTAGGCAAAGACAGCGGAAACTGTTTTAGACAAACAAAGTAACACCTGCAAAGATCTTATGGCAAGAAGGAGCCTGGCATATTTTAGGAGCTGAAAGCTACCAAACAAGGACAGAGAGATGAGGCTAGGGAGGTGGAGGCGAGAACAAGTGCGCACTGTAGGCTGTGTTAAAGTGTTATCTTTGTCTTTACCCTCAGTGATGGGGAACAATGGATGGGTTTTACATAGGAGGTGACATGAATGGATTTTGTTTTAAAGCAAAGGCCCTGACTGCATGGTGAGAAATGGATAGAAGTGGAGTAAGAGTAGAACTGGGGAGACTAGTTAGGAAACTATTGGAACAGCCCCAGAGATGATCATAGTGTAAAGTGGAGAGACAGAGAAATGGATGAGTGCCATGAATATTTATGAGGTGGAATCAACAAGATGTGGCATTTGCTTTGATAAGGTAGGAGGGTGCTGGGTTTCTAGGTTTGCAAAACTGGATAAGATTATGGTGCATTTACTGAGATGGGAGTAGGGATGAAGAGAAGATCAGGAATTTACAAAGGCTTTATAGCTATTTTTCCTACTCCAAATAATAACTACCCGTGCTAGGCACCATTCTAGGTGATTCACATTCAGTGAATTCAGTCCTTTCATCTGATGCAATAGTGACTGGCAGTGGGTTGATTCCCATACTATGGGAATAGTATGGGAATCCCATCCCACACTATGATTCCCATGCTTCCACAGCTTAATGAACCTTAAGAAGCTATATTTACTTTCCTCTGTTATCATTTCAAGTGTACATTTTTTATTACGTAGGCACAGCCCCTCAGCATATGGATATCTGAAGCTCTAAGTATTGTTTCCAACTCCTTTGCCAATTATATTCTCCTGTGACTCACTGGGCAGATTCCACACCTTTTTTCTTCTGTCACTACTATACCTACCCCACGGTAACTTGTTTGACAGGTTTATCAAGCCATCTTTCCCCTCTCTCTCCATGGTCAGTTTAAAGTCTTCTTGATCAGGGCAGGTGATCACTGAGCAAACATGTTCTCAAAACACACATGGTGGAAGTTCACCTTTGATCCCTTATCCCAAATCCTCCATCCCATGGAGCATTACAGTATATTCCTCTCTGGCCTCACTTCCTTCCTAAAGCACTGCAATGATTTGCCCACTGCTACAGGAAGCAATCCCCAAATTCTCATCTTCCATTTCAAAGCCCTGATCAGAACAGACCATGCCATTATTTCCATCTTCTCCTTATTCTAGACTGCCTCCTCTATTTCTCTGAGGCCTTTCTGTTATTGGCTCTCTTTAATAGCAACCAAGAGTATACAGGATGTTGTCATACATGTTGTACCATTTAATCCCCACAACACCTCTCCCTAGTTCCTTTCCCCATGCCTGGCCTATAGTGGTCATCTAAATATTTGTTGAATTAATGAATGATCTGTGTTGCTGGGAAAACAAAGAATGCCTTATTTGCAGGGAGATCAGGCCCTAATTTCTGTTTTTTAAGATGAATTTTAATGTTTTTTTAAATTTTCATAAATTACAGCTCATCTATAACGTATTACTAACTTTAACTATTAATTTATAATAATATAGTTCATTCTGTATGAATGACTGTACTATAAGTATGAACCTGATACTTTCAAGTGAATTATTGTTTAAATCATAGGTACAATTATATCAAAACATCACTAAAAAGTAACAATTAAAAATGAAAAGTTAGTATTATCTATTATCTCACATTGCCTCCAAAACACAAATCCAGATATTTTTAGCTTTGGGTGTCCACTGCACATAGTTAGATGACTATTTTATAATACTTCAATGCCACTTCTAGAATTGCATCAAACAGCATGTTTCAGCCTAGATGGTGCCATATTATTGTTTTGTGCATTTTGGTGGCCCTTTATATTAGCAAAGAGCATGACAATCATATTCATTAGTATTTCTGCAAAGCCCTCCTGTGAGGTAGCTCAGCATTACTGAAGTCAAGCATAAAAATAACTGTGCACTTATCAGGAAGATGCTGATAGGATCCAAATGAAACATCAATGAACACTAATGCACGATATTCAAAATGGTACAGTTTCTCTAGATACATTTCAGTAGAACTATCAAAACCTCTTTCCATGTCACTGGAATTTCCAACCCTAGAAATGAACCCTAATTTTGAAGGAAATAAGTGATTATTATATTAGCTCTTACTTTAAATGTTAGGCTTTATGTTACTATTTAAAACTCAAGCACACAGAACTCTAAGTTTATGAAGGCAATGTTTAAATCAGTATTTCACATGTGATAACTCATTTGCATTCAGAGCAATCTTCTAACAGTCAGATTAAGGTAAAAATTAGATTCTCTTGGGGCAGAGAATCTGAATTATTCAATTAAATGGATTTAAGATGGATGGCCTTAAATTGCCTGGAATTTACTATCTTAAAGATCAAATTTTAGTTAATTAGCCAAAACCATTCACCTATCATCACCTATATTCAGACCAGCACACTCCAAGAATCTGTTCTGATGGAAGAGAGAGCTCCAGTCCATAAACCACTGAAAGAAAGATAGAGCAAACACGAAGAAGTGAAGTGAAATTCTTAGTATCCATTAGGGATTGTATATGGCTGCAAAGAAAAGAAAGCTGACTACGAACACTTAATCTAATACAGGCTTCTTTCTCTGATGTAACCGGAAACCTTAGAGGCGGGCACCTGGTTATATGCAGGCTCCATGATGCCATCAAGTACTCAGGTTCCCCCTGTCTTTTTGCTTCACCAGACTCCACATGTGGCCTCGGTCTCATAGTTCAAGATGGGGGCTCTACCTCCAGCCTCTCACCCTTGTTTCAGACAAAAAGAAGGAAGAGGAGGAGGAGGAGAAGGCATCAAGAAAACAAGACTTTTCAGTAACTGCCCAGCAGACTCTTCAACAGATTTCCACTTAGCCTCACTAGCCAGAGTCCTCCACCCAGCTGCATGGGAGATAGAGAGTAATGTTCTTGTTCTTTTTAGAACTGGGCATATTGCCGTCCCAAGTAAAACTGATGTTCTGGTAATAATGAAAAAAGGATGAATGGCTATGAGGTGGGAACTAGCAATATCCACCATACCAGTTGTTTTCAATGTGAATTATAGAGACACATGAGTGTATGGTGCAGAGAAAGTACATGCCGAGTAGTGATGAGAACAACTGGAGGAAGAAGAGCTGGTGCTAGAAAGGTTTCCTGGAGGTAACCACCCCTTCATGTAGCCTCACGGGTTGTTATAAGATCTCAAGTTGGAACCATGTATGTAAAGTGCCCTGTATAATTGTGATGAAGGTGGTAAACTTTATGTAGAGTGTATTTTAAATTCCCCTGTGTGCACAAGGAGCTATATTCAAGAATGTTCATTCCAGAATTATTTGTAACAGCCAAAATTTGGAAAAAACCTAACTGTCCACCAACAAAAGAATAGATAAGTTTTGGGTTATTCATAGTATGCAATACTTGACAACAGTTAAAATAAGTAAAATTTGACAAAGCTGGGTTGTAGGTACTAAGGTATTTCTCATATTATTCATTGTTTTTCTATATGATTGAAATATTTCATAATTTTATAAATTAGCAAAATAAAATGAAATAAAACTTAGGCAGTGTTTCTCAATATTTGGTCCACAAACCACCTGCATCAAAGTCTCTGAAGGTATATGTTAAAATGCAGATTCCTGGGGCCCCTCCCAGGCCTAGTACCAGAAACTCCAGGCCTGGGCCCACCAGTCTGTATTTCAAACAAGCCACCAGGTGATTCCTAGAGGACCACGGACACAGGGTTTGGGAGAGGAAGAGTTTAGCGGAAAACAGAAATTGAGAAGACCTCTGGGCTGGAAGAGGGCTGACACTATCGTACATCTCAGAGGCTGGAGTGGATCACACGAGCTGCCACTGCTCCACACACGCAAGGAGGCAAGGTCAGTGGTGAGCAGGACCTATTAGTTTGGATTAAACTGTGAGGAATGGAGAGCCCAAATATCAGTGGCTTAAACAAGCAAGCCTTGCATTTCTGGCTCATGTGGAAGGAGTCTGGAGGTAGTCAGTGCAGAGTGGGTGTAGCTCTCCACAATGTTAGGAACTCTGGTTTGGTCTATGCTGTTGCTCTGCTGCGCTCGGCATACCATGCCTGCCTTATAACCTAAGATGACTATTGAGCTTCGGCCACCATGACTTCATTGCAACCAATAGGAAGGAGGAAAGAAGAAAAAGGGCATATCCCCTCCCATTAAGGATACTTCCTGAAAGTAGAACAAACCACTTTGGCTCACATCCAGAATGTAGTCACATGGCCAGACCTAGCTGGAAGGGAGACTAGGACATGTTGTCTTTGGTAAGGTACCCAGCTAAAAATGGACGTAGCAGCCTCTGTCATAGAGGGCTGGGGGTTAATAGCCTATAAAAGCTCAGCTGCAAAGACCCAGGAAGCTGCTATGAAGACTCCAGGATCAGCGCAATGCCGGTCAGGTGATTTCTGGCAGAGCATGGAGGCCAGATTCTCGCTTTTCAAAGTGTGGTCCTCGGGCCAGCAGCATCTACATCACCTGGGACCCTGTTAGAAATGTAAACTCATGCCCCATCCAGCTCTACTGAGCCAGAATCTGCATTTTAACATGATCCCCAGCACTGGGCTAGAAGATCTCAGAGAAGAGAAGGGTTAGAAACTGGGGAGGCTTGTAGCATAGGACAAGGACTAGAAGTGTGAGTGTCCTGGGTACAGTATGGTTGGGCTCCTGTGAGTCTGCGAGCCTCCTATGGAAGTGAACGCAGAGGCAGGCCAGAGAAGTCAGAGTTCAGACTTGACTGGGGGATGTGAGTGGAAGAGGTGGCCAGCAAAGG
This sequence comes from Ceratotherium simum simum, assembly GCF_057802395.1. NCBI lineage: Eukaryota > Metazoa > Chordata > Mammalia > Perissodactyla > Rhinocerotidae > Ceratotherium > Ceratotherium simum. The sequence continues at coordinate 29,526,434 of NC_141928.1, read as the reverse complement.
AGAACAAGGAAGAGGGGGAAGAGAGACAGGAGAGAAACTTCAAAAAAACATAGCCTTGAAAACACACTTTAAAAGAGTACCAGTGAAATAAATTCAAGAGCCCTGCATTGTAGACTAGGCAGCACTTAATCCTCACAACACCCCTGAGTGGAAGGAACTCTTGATTCCCATTGGAGGTGATGAAACAGGTTCAGAAAGGTTGACTTGCTGGATATTAACATAGCTTACAAGAATACTTTGTAGAGATCTGGCCAGTTTCCAAAGCACTATTATATATATTATCTAATTTAATCTTCACAATTACCCTATAAAGTAAACAGAAAGTGGCTCTTATTTTAATTTTTTAACTAAGGAATTCCAGGACTTTTGATTCTTGGTCCAATTTTTTTTTTCCATTTTTCTTTCCTGTTTTCCTGACACATGATGATACTGAAGAAGGGATGGGGGGGAGTGTGGAGTTCACGGGACCTGAATTTAACTGTGTGAGAGTCTAGCCCTGTGACAGGCATATAGTAGACCCTCTAATGTAACTGATATTGTTGTTATAATTACAACGATTGGTTTTGTTCAAGAGGAAAGTAATATTACAAAAGTAGCTTAATGGAGTGAGGAGTACAGAAGCCAGATATGGAGGGGAAATTTGAAGATATTGGGTCAGCAACAGGGAAGGAATTCTAAATAATGCTGCAGAGCAGACTTGGGAGCCTGACAAGCTGAAGCCACTTGCCAGCCCTGCTACTTCTTAAAATGGTGATATTGGGCCAACTACTTACCATCATCTGCTTTCACATCCTCATTTTCAAGATTGAGATAAATAATACTTTATTGGGTAATATTATGAGAATTAAATGAGATAAGGTATATAAGATGATAAGCCCAACACTCAGAAGAAAACAAATGTTCAATAATTATAGCGATTATTAAATCTGGTTATGGATGGAAGAGTGGAGTGAGGTGGAAATTAAGGCAGTAGTTGGTTCAAGTGGTCACTAAAGTAAAGAAGAAAATAACCTGCATAACTGTTCATCAGTTCATATACTTAATTTATATCAACTTTAAATTTAGAAAAAGATACCCCCCCTTCCTCAGGCCCACAGACTTTACCCACTAATTACAATTAATTTGCCTTCTGATGATGCTGTATTCATGACTGATGCTTCCAAGCTGTGTATTTTTAAATTCGTGTATTTCTCACAACTGTACTTCGTAACTCTGAATCTAGCAAATGAATACAAAACAAATAGTCATAGCTCTTTACCTTAAATGGTCATGAAGTGAAAGAAGTCAAGGGAAGAACGCCAACAAACTCTTACTGTCTCATTTATGAGAAGCTTTGGCACAGCTTATGAAGGTGACAGATGGTCTGCTTCCTAGAACCTTTTTGTTCCCCCTGGAAAATCTATATTTTTCTTTAGTATATTGATTTCTTGTTATAAAGCAGGAATGGCTACTAAATATCTTTATTTGGGAGCTGGTGGGTGCCAGAATATGAGAGGGAAAATGCATCAGTACTTAAAGGAGAGTTGATGGGATGAGTGGAGGACTTGAGAGAAGGTGGTCTATATCTGGGAAATTATTTACAATTTGACTGAAGGACAGAGAGACTTGCCAGAGGAAAAAAAAAGGGGCAGTAAAAACCATCCATTGGATGGTTTTCCATCCATTTTTCCATTGGATGGAAAAAACCATCCAATCCCAGGTAAACCATTTGACAGAGGTGGAAGATACCTTAATAGATGACCAGCTGGCTCATCTCATCTCTCTCTTTGGCTTGTAGCACAGTGGAAAGATTCAGTATAACAAATTATAGAATATATGATAGTGAACCAGCTAATGCAAACTAATAACAAATTGAAGTTTTCTTTCCTGTTTTGATGAAGGTGTACTGATTTCTCTTTTGGGGTGGGGTTGGATCTTCACTACCAAAATATAACTGGAAATTCAGCTGACTGATTATGAACAATGTCCCAAACACCACTTACTCAGCAATACAAACAACACTTCTGTAGTGTATTTATAGTCTGAAAGCATGCTCACCTGCATCATCTCATTTTATCTTATAAATAACTCTGTGAGGTAAGTGCCATTATCCTCATTTTATACTTTGGAAGACTGATGTTTAGAGAAGGTAATTAGCAGTATCCACACCCAGGTCAGTCTTACCATACTACCTTTCTTTGGCTCCTCCAATAAATATAGTTCCCATAAAGAGCTTTTTGGGGACCCATCTCTGCCAAGCATCCCCTAGGTTTCAATAACGTTTTTCCCTCCAGGCCAATTCTATGGCCCCTGACATCTCTCAAAGGTCTTAACAACGCACTTGAGGTCTCTTGGGGAACCTGGAATGAGGGCAGGTGCTAGGAGTGGGACAGAGCAGTGCAGTCCTACCAGCAACTAAGCTGCAGGCTCCCTGGGCTTCGGGGGACCCTGTGTCCTTGGTGCCTCACTGTTTCTCTGCAGCTCACAACTCCTGCAGCACCTTCTCCTATGTCCCCTTAGAGCACCTGGGCTGCCCTCCAGCCATCCCAAGTATCCCATCCTTCAAAAGGTTCTCTTCCATCTCCCTTGGGAGATCTCAGCCAGTGGTTAGGAGGGTAATCACTTATTGCAAATTGCTATCTCCTTGACAGAATTTCTGACATGGGGAACAAACCGTCTCGGGAAAGGGGGTCTTCCTTAACCACACCAATACGTGCTCCTTCATTTGCGGGCAGAAAGCCTCCAGACTTGAAACTACTTCTCCATTTCCTCCTCCTCTGATAACTTCCTCGTCTAGGGGAAGCTCTTCTATCATCAGTAATCAATGAGCTTAGAATTGTGCCTACACACAGAGGAGAGGAAGCAGCCTTGCCTCAGCTTGGCAGTGCAAAGTAATGCCAGCTACAGCTAGACAGACTAGAGTAGTTACTAGCTAGTATACAGATTTGCCTGTATGTGAATGCAGACAGCACCACTTGCTAGCTGTGGTACCTTGCACAAATTACTTACTTGCTCTGTGACTCAGTATATGCACCTTTAAATAGGGTAATAATAGTACCTATGGAGTGGTGATGAGGATTAAAAGTGCCGTATATGTAAAGTGTTTAGAACAGTTCCTATAACACAGAAAAGCTATACGGATTAGATAAATTGAATTTTTAAAATTATCTACTTTTAAAGGTATCTGCTCTACACTAGGTTCTTTACATCTGAAATTCAGATGTCAGCTAGAGTTATCCTGGCCCTTCAGATGCAGACAATAAGTGGTTTAGATCTCCCTTTCTATGGATTATGGAAAAACCTAATAATCTCCCCAAGAGTTCTTTGAATTCCCAAGTGTACCTTACATTTCTTGATTAGCTCAGGCTCTAATCACCAGCTTCTTCAGACTTATTCTGTTTGGGGATTGTTGTGTTGTTCTGCACTTGTGTCCCACAAATGTTTAACTCAAATTAATATCCACATAAAACTTATCAAGGCATTCACATGTGTAGTAACCTTTAGTGAACCTTTGGGGAAAGGGAGGGTTTATGCTACAACAACCCAATCAATTTTTTTTTTTTTTAAAGATTTTATTTATTTATTTTTTCCCCCCAAAGCCCCAGTAGATAGCTGTGTGTCATAGCTGCACATCCTTCTAGTTGCTGTATGTGGGACGCGGCCTCAGCATGGCCAGAGAAGCAGCGCGTCGGTGCGAGCCCGGGATCCGAACCCGGGTCGCCAGCAGTGGAGCGCGCTCACTTAACCACTAAGCCACGGGGCCGGCCCCCCAATCAATTTTCAAGTCAGTATCAGTCATTCCCATTCTTTATAAAGTCTTTGGCCAAGTCCACATCTTCAAATCCGGCCTCCTGCCAAATCCCTTAATCATCCTCTCTCTTCCTTTTCCCTACTATCTCTCCTCCTCAAATCTTCACTCCCAGACTGCCTGAGATTCCAAATTCTTCTTGTTCCATTATGTAGACAAATCCATTAAGCTCTCTCCAACCCACTACTTTTTTTAAAAAACCTGGCTAAACCCTTAAATGCCATCACTTCAGCCACACAAAAACCTTGCTGAAGATTTGGAATTATCCTTTGTAAGACCTTATTAAATTATTGGCCAAAGACTAAATTCATCCTTGCTCCGTGTTTGTATGGGGGTGGCAAACAGGGAGAAGAGGGCTAGTAAACATACATTATCTCAACTAGTTCTCACAGCAATGCTGCAAGATAGTTCTGATTCTCCCCATTTTATAACTGGGAAAACTGAGGCACAGAGAAGTTAAGGAATATACCCAAGGTCATCTAGCTGGGAAGGGATGACACAGTCAAGACCATGTGGGTCTGGCTCGAAGTCCGTCACTATTTTCACTACATCACACTGCCTCATATGCTGTGCTTGGCCTTGGGAATCTAAAGTGCACAAAGGTGGTGGCAGAGATCAGAGGAGCCAAATGCAGCTCCTCCCTGGGCCCCTCATCTTGGACAACCCCTAGCTGTGCTCCTGGCTGCCATCTTACCGTAAGTGTCCGTGTCTTCATTTATGGTGCCCAGACCAGAGCCCAGCCTTCCAGATGGGATCTAACTAGCACACAGCAGAGCACTTCATTTTTTACCCTGGATTTATAGTCACGCAACAAGAGGTCCCTTTGCTTCTTGAACTCACATTTCATTGATAATTCATCCTGAGTTTTCAGCCAACAGAAACCCCTAAAACAAAGGTCCTCCTTGAGCTTTGGAGTCAATCCCAGGGTAAATCCTTGCTTCACCACTTCCTGTGAGAACTCGAACAACTCACCTCTCTTTTTTTAGGCCCTAGTTTCCTTGGCTGCTCTAAAAGAGACAATATTGTTATTTACCTTATAAGGTTGTTACAAGAATTAAATGAATTAATGCATGCAAGGTGCCAATGCAGTCCCTGGAACACTGTCAAGTTCAATAAACATTAACTGTAATAATAGATAAATCGGATCTCTCCATTTCTCCATCCCCCCCACCTCCATGCGTGCCCAAGTACACATATACACACACACACACAAACCCATTATTGGAAGGCACTCTGCTAAAGCAGAAGGCCTGGCCTTAGAAACCCTGGATTCAGTTTTATTGTGTGCTAGCTGTGTGACGTCGGGCCACACGTTCAACCTCTCTTAGCCACAGTTTCTTACTCTGCAAAATGGAAACGATAATTTTGTACTCACTTAACTCACAGCGTTATAAGAATTATACAAGGTAGAAATATAAAGAAGCTCCGTATTTATTGGTACCTTATTTCCATTCCCCTCATAAAGTATGTTACTAGTTTTTCTTTTAACTAAGTTCAGGACTTGATACTAATTGCTGTTAAAACATGTAGACTCATTTAGGATTTATCATATTAGTATTGTTCTAAATGGTTTTTCTATGTTCAGCTTTCACATTTTTTTTCTCATGTGATGATACATTTATCTACTCGTGAGTTTTAAAAATCTATTCATATTAAAATGAAAGCATAGGAATCCTATCCCCACTAGCTACAAATTTTTTTTTACTAATTAAGAATGAATCTGTACTAATTGGTTGCATTATATACTATGATGGGGGCATTGGCAGAGTCAGAGAAATATAATTTGGGGTGGGTGCCCTCACTAAATGACCTACATACTTAACCTTAAATGTTAATGTCTTGAGACAGTTACACGACATTTCAAAGAAACCCAGAAAACCTCAAAATGTCTAATCATGGAACAAACTTGTAACTTTGATGGTAATTCAGCATTCCTCGCTGGGCCTGTCTGAAATGGAGGACACATGACACTATGGAATTGAAAATCTTAGGATTCATCACCTAATTTTAGTGCTGAAGGGCCTGGGGGATCATCAGGACTGACCCCTACATCTTACAGGTGAAGATATTGATTCTGGAGAGGGAAAAGGACCTGTCCCAAATCACTCCAGTCGGTGGCACAGCCTGGACGAACCACGTCGGCCTCCACTCGTTTGAGATTGTTAACTGAACTGCAGGAACCAAAGGCAGGGAGAGAGGGGGACAGGCCACAGGAAGAAGAGGTATATTTGCAAACATCTGGTTCTTATTCCTCATCCTAGACCGTGTTCCCTGCCCCTAATGAGTGGTATGTCAGGAGAGGGAGGACCCCTGGAACAGAAGAGACAACAAGGAAAGCCTTCACCCAGGGTTGTGTGGTTGGGAACTCAAAACCTCGCCAGACGGTTAAAAGCGTTTCAGCGAATGTGGTTTCTCCGGGCGAGGAAGCCCTTCCCTCCCCCGCGCTGCGCCCCGCCCGCTGCCCGGCAGTAACCCCGAGGCGTGCTGCAGCCCCGGCTATCTTCAGCGTAGCCGTTTGGGAAGAGGAAAAAGAGAATGTGCTCTTTTTCACATCAAACCAGGTCCTTAGGTCCGGGGCCTCCCTGACAGAAATGGGAACGTGAACTTTCCGCCCACGTGGCTTTTCCACGGCGTGGGCTCCATTCGGAAGCCCAGGCTTCTTTTCTAACTGCCTTTTGGGGGAAGAGGAGAGGAGATGGGGGAGATGTTAGAGCTGAAGAGTGGCCAGCTGTGGGCGAAGGGGGAGTGGGAAGACAACAGACGGGGCAAAGGGGAATAAGAAGTAATGGGGTGCGCCGGACCGTGCCTTAGCGGTTAAGTGAGCGCGCTCCGCTGCTGGCGGCCAGGGTTCGGATCCCGGGCGCGCACCGACACACCAATTCTCGGGCCATGCTGAGGCTACGTCCCACCTACAGCAACTAGAAGGGATGTGCAGCTATGACATACAACTATCTACTGGGACTTAGGGGGGAAAAATAAATAAATAAAATCTAAAAAAAAAAAAAGTAATGGGGTGTTGGGGCAGGGGACGCGCGAGGGTGATGGCTCAGAGGGCATCGGTCGCGCCGCCAGGCCTGAGAATGTGCCCAGCCCCGCCAAACCTAGAAATTGGGACACATTCGCAAAGCCCACACCCTTTATTTCAGAGGGGAATGGAAAGCACCAAAAAATAACCGTGCTGGACACCTCGCCTCGGCAGGGAGCGAGCTGCGCGCAGGCGCGGGGCTCCGCGTCTGCCCTCGAGTTACCCGGCGCCGATAGCCGGCCGAACTGGGTGAAAGGTAACTAGCAGGCGCTGCTCCCGGCGACGGCCAAGGCGCGCGTGCGCGGCCGGGCGGGAGCCGGTCAGCGACTATTTCCGTCCTCGCCAAGTCTCTCCGGGTCTGCGCCTCTGCGAGCTGCGGGTGTGACAGGGGACAGTGCAGGAAGCGATGGGGTGCGGGGCATCGAGCTGACTTGGAAAATTCTTGTCGCTCAATCCTCCGTGGGGAAATGAAATCCAGGAATGGTGCGGGGGAGAGAACCACTTATTGGGTGCCGTTTGTGTGCCTCACACAGTACTGCGTTATTTAATTCTCGGAACCCTTTGAAAAAGGCCATATGGCCTCCATTTATGAAAGAAGAAACTGAGGCACAGCGAGTTCATGTAACGTGCCCAAGGTCATCCAATCAATAACGGGCAGTTTCCACAAATAGCCTCTGATTCGAGGTGGGGTATTTTTTTGGTGTTTGTTTTTTTGCCCTAGTGCTAATAACTGACGTGCAGCACATTATACAAGGCACCCTCATAGTCATCACTCCTTCCATCCTTACCTGAAACCTATGAGGTAGGTACTATTACTATTTCTCTTTCGCACATGGGGAAACTGAGGCTCAAGACAGTTGTTCTGGGATCACATAGATATTAGCAGAGTTGGTATTTCGTGTCTCATTTTAGAGGGATAAAAAGGTCAAAGCTCAAGATCAGGTTCCCCCACCCTCTATCCTGCAGACCTATGGAGAATATGAGAGCTTCAAGCTCTAGGGGATGAGTGGCCCAGGCCATGAGGAAGACAAGAGGTTCTCATCATTGGAGGTCTCCTTTGACTGCAGGTTTGCATTACGGAATTACAAAGTGACCGCCCCTTCTAGGAGACAGTTGGGTTATTAGCTCCTTAAGAGCAGGGACAGAGTGCACCGCTCATGGTTTGTTGAACTTCGTGTTTTGTTGGGTGAGCTTATGATGGAATGAACGCATTTCAACCCCAGACTACCCTACAGGGAAGCTGCAGTTGTGTGTGGCAATGGGTGAAATTCCAGCTTTCTTGTGACTTTTCCTGGATGAGGGCTCTTACGTCCATTCAGCAAACATACTTAACTGTGTGCACACAGCTGGAGACGAGGATGGGAGCTTCAAAGGGCAGGAAGGCCTTGCTTCTCCTGAAAATTCCATTCTGAGTCCTAGATATCTGGGGGTTAGCTCACCTCCATGCACATGGAAGCCATAGGGTTTCCTGCGAGGCAAGAAGTGTATCACCCAGGGAGGGGCACAGGACAAAATCACACCCCTCCCACCCCTCCCTGCCCTTGGTGCCCCAGCTGTTCCTCAGAGTCACAGAAACAAAAGCAGCTCTCCTCGCCTGAGGAGGCCTTGGAAACAAGCAACTACCAAAAGGGAAATGCAAGGGAAGCAGAAAAAGCTACAGAGCAGCTGGTCAGCCCCCTCCCACCCTCATCTCTTTCCAAGAATCCCCTCCCTTGAGTGTCCAGTCAGGGAATTGGAATGTCACTGCCTTGTGCTGAAAGACTGTGTTGCTGCTCAGGCTGATAAAGACAAAGGCTGCAATTGGACTGTCTTTTGCCCTAAGGTAACCCTGCCTTGCAGCCTCGCGGAGGTGACTAGGGGAGATCACGTGCAGCCCGATGCTGTCAAGATGCCGCTGTGAGCTGCCTGCCTGCTGGTGTTGGCAGGAAGAAAGCTGCTCGGGGACTTACATCATCATCCTGTTGAGAGGTTCATGTGCTGAGAATTTTGGCCACACTGGGCCCTTTGCTAGACACTTTTACTTGAATTCCCACATGATCCTTCACAACCCTATGCAGTAAGTGGTGTGATCCCCTTTTTGCAGAGGATAAAACCGAGGCTCTTGAGGGGGTGAGTGATTTCCCCACATCACACAACCAGTATAAGGCATGGCTGAAACTCAACTCCTTTCACTGCTCTAAGCATTGAGGGTACCTACCCAATGGGGCAGGTACTTGAAGCTGGTTGGAAAAACTGTCCCTAGGTTTCTCACTTTCTTCCCTAATTATCCCACAGATATTTTAGTAAAAATGTAAAACAAGTGAAATTCCATGCCTTACACACAGTTAAATAATAAGTGACTTAACAGAGGAATGAATGAATGGATGAATGAAGGTGGAGAATGAGATGGGATGAAGTGCCTAGAATTGTGCCTGGCACATAGTAGACACTCAATAAATATTTCCCAAATTAATTAATAAAGGAAGAAGAAGAAATCTGTAATGGAAGAATTTCAACGTGAGGTGCAAATATTTTAGGAAAATAATTTCCCAGCCTTAAGCTCACAGATAAAGTTTATAGTCCTGTTGGAATTTGAAATTCTTCTTTTTGAATTATTGGTGAAAGGTTTACTGGCCCCAGGAGGCTATCAGTAGATATACAGAAAGTAAAGGTAGTCAAGCCCTGGTCCACAATCTCCTTCCTGTTGAACTGCCTGTCATGGTGCTTCTTGGGTGTGATTTGTGCTTCTTGCTTCTATCAATAGGGAAGGGCTTTCATTCCATTTAGTAAGAGAGAGTACTCTTTATGAAGCACTACATAGGTTACAAAATGCATAAGATACGGTCCTTGCTCCCAAGTGGGGAAAACATGACATTTGGAGTCAAACCTCCCAGGTTTGAGTCCCTGCTCTTGCAATGGTGTATACTTAAGCACATTATTTAACAGCAATCCTCGGTTTTCCCATATATAAAATGGGTACAAAATTACCTCACAGGGTAATTTTAAAGATAGATATCAAAAAAATTTAATAATATATAATATATTAAATAAGGGAGGGATTGATAAGTGGCAAATGCTATTAATTTCATTTTATTCAGAGAGAGTACGAGGAGTGTTGTCCCAGGCACTAAGCCTAGCCCTCTCCAGGGAGGGAACTGAGAGCTGTACACTTGAGACCTAAGAAGGATTATGGGCTGAAGGGTTTCCAGGCAGCATGGAGTATGGAGGAGCAGAGTTTCACTGCCCTGAAACAGTGTAGGAGCTAGGCAAGTGCCTCTTGGGCATTGTGCCTGAGGCTTGGGACTGTCTGCCTCTTTCCTACTGAGATATAGGTATGTCACTTGAATGCAGTGGCTGCAGGAGGAAGGAACATCCCAGAGCAGCTGAATCCCGTGAGAACTCTGCTATCTGTGCTCACTGGGCCACTGCCCTGCTCAGGTCAGCCTGAATTCGTGGCAGTCAGCATTTATTGAGCCTTTGCTGGATGCCAGGCCCTAAAAATTCAAAGCAGACCTGATACAATTATAAATAGGTAAACACAGAATGATCTGAGGGTTTAAGAGGGGAGAAACCTAGCACACTGGGGAATGAAAAGTTCCCAAGGAGGTGGCCTTTGGCTGAGATGTGAAGGACGGAACCTATTTTGTCTGGGATAGGAAAAAACAAAATGGGTTTATATCTTTTGGTAAAAAAAAAAAAAAAAGAAAAGCAAAAAACCAGTAGAATCCCACTTTGGCCATACCAAATGCTTTCTTTGATTTACCCAAAGATTTTAGAGGACTGGAAAGAATGAAAACACTAGGAAACGCATCTTGGTCATCTTGAAAGGAAAGTGAGCAGCTAAGGCTTCATAGCCCAGGTTTGACTTGTTTACCAGCTCTGTGGCCCTGGCTTTACAGCCCAGGTTTGACTTGTTTACCAGCTCTGTGGCCCTGGTCAGTCACCTTCCCTCTATGCCCGTTTCCTTTATAAAATAAGGACTCTCGTACCTAACTCACAGCATTGTGGGGTTTGGATGAGATGATGAAAGTAAAGTATCCACTATGATACCAGGGATGTCATATACTCTGGAGAAGCAGTAGCTTCTTTCTCGCTCCCCACTAGATGGAAGGTCAGAGGTCAACAGGGCTGGGCTCATTCATTTGCGTTGAGCCACACAGCCTCTTTTAAAATTACAGGCCCAAGAAAGACTTCAGAACATCTTCCTAGACTCAGAAATGTCTGCTTTCTTCCTTCTTATCTATAGAAAGCCTTGTGCCAGTGTCGACCTCTTGGGAAAAAAGCAACTGTGTTAATTAAGCAAAACCCTATTCTGTCTGAAGACTGTAATTACCCTTCCGTGTAGATGTCTTGCCTTGAGACTTGCCCTGTTCCCGGGCGTAACCTGTCAGAGCCCAGCCTCCTTGGGGTGGAGGTGCAGAAGCGCTGGGATCTTAAAATCCGTCCACAGAGGACAAACTCTGGTCCCCCTGGAAAGTTGTTGTAAATAATTAGTGTGAGCCCGTTTCTTTCCCTAGCCTCATGGCAATTCCAAGGACAACAAGACAGAGGAAAGCCAAGTCTTGAGGTGTTTCCTGAATAATCCAAAATGCTCAAGCGTCAAGGAATTTCTCCACACAGCATCCAAGTCTAACCCATTCTGCTCTTCGTCCTACTTCACGCTTGAATACACTGTAGTGGGTACACAGAAAATTTTAATTCCCAAAGTTTTTTTTTTCCAGAGTTAATTGTCACTGGGAAAAATGGTCAAGGCTATAAAAAAGAAACAAGAGGTCTGAATTCAAGCTAAACCCATCTCAGTGGTTTAACGTCCTTTGGGGGAACCAGCAGCCAGTCATTCTGAGAGCTTAGAAGCAGAGCCAGGTGACTGCGGTCCTGACTGTTTCCACCTCTGACACGACATGCAGCCTTAGCTAAGTCATTTTCCTTCTCTGAGCCTCAGTTTCTGCACCTGTAAACTCAGAGGTTCGGGTTGGTTGATCCTTAGGTTCCTTTCTAATTATTAGTCACCTCTGGTATGTATCTGGAGTTATGCTACCTGCCTCCAAAGCAGAGAGTTTTGAAACTAGAAGCCAATATTTCAGAAACCTCAGGAAAAAAAAGACCGTAAAATACTGATATTTGTTGAAATTCAAGCACAAACACCAATCACAATCCACTAACAGTCCAATTCATGAAAATATGTATTTGAGAACAATGAAAGCACTACTTAGTTCTTTGCCAAAAGTTAAACTAAATTTAACTTTTTTTTTTTGCTAAATTTATTTTATTTTGGTGTGTTGAGTATATTTTTTAAAGGAAGCAAGCACATTTTATTAAAAGATAACACTGTGCCAACTTTTATTACGGGAAACAATGAATTTGCTTACCTTTCTGCACCTATATGTAAGGAATGAGGACTTTTAGAGTCAATACTAGGAAGAACAATGAGTATATTGATGAATGAACTTTTTTTACGTGAACAAAACTAGAAAATGGTTGAGTTGGTGTAGTGGACACTGTGGGTGCCCTGTTGGTTCCTGTCTATCCCCCAGCTGCTGTGAGTGTTGACTGCTAATGGCTCCCAGAAAATTGCCCTCCACAGAATGGGAGCTGACTCTCCCAGGAGGTTATGTTCCCCTCACCCTCAGCCTATGGCCAAAAACCGATTGATAAAGGGTTAAAATATCTGGTACCTCATCTCAGGATGGGACCAACTCTGCAAGGTGATTTATGCTCCAGAGCTCCCCGTGGGTCAGCCCACAGCTAGACTTGACCTGACGTGACACCTTTACCTGACTTGACCTTCCCATCCTGCTTCCTCATTCCCTTACAGGTTTCTTTGGTGAGCACTCCCTCAATCACTCGTACCCAAATCCCTGTCTCAACCTCTGCTTCTAGGACGCTTGACTTAAGACAAGAATGTGTGTTATTATGAGTGGCCAGTAATGAAAACTCCATTTAAATTTTCTTCATTTATTCATTTATCCCATCAATATTTATTGAATTACCTAGTATGTGTTAGACACCATTTCAGATTCTGGAGATACTTATAATGGGCAAGACAAACATTGCCTCTGCAATAAACAACAATAAATTTTATTTTATAGTGGGGAGACACACTCATGATAAATAAAACAAAATAATCATATTAAAAAATGAACACGATATTTAGGATTATTATAGAGTTTTTTTTTAACTGTTTCTTGATCATGTGCTATGATCATTAAAGAAATGTTTAAAATTCAAATATGTATTTTTTCTGTTGTATAAGCCTTTGACTCAATGATTCTATATCAAGGAATTCACTGTACAGATATACCTGTACCTCTGCTTAAAGACATATAGACAAAGCTGTTTATGGTAACATTGTTTGTAATAGCAAAAGATATGAAACAACTTAAATGTCCATCAGTAGAGGATAGATTAACCAATTATGTTCCACCCATACTAGGGAATACTATGCAGCCATTAAAAAAGAATGTGGTAGCTGTATATTTACTAATGTGAAATGATCTCCAAGATGTATTGCTAAGTGAAAAAGGGGGAAGTATAAAACAGTGTTTGTAGTATTCTTCCATTTGTGAAGGAATGAATGTGAATATACACACACACAACTCTTACACCACAGAATCTCTGGAAGGATACACAAGAAACTTAATAGTGTTGTTTCTATGAAGAGGAACTAGGTGTCTGGATTTCTTTTCATTTCATATTTAATTTTATAAATATGTGCATGTATCATTTAATAAAAACCAGTTGAGGGGCTGGCCTGGTGGCGCAAGTGGTTAAGTGCGAGCTCCACTGCGGGGGCCTGGGGTTCGCCAGTTCGGATCCCAGGCGCGCACCGACGCGCTGCTTGGCAAGCCATGCTTTGGCGGCATCCCATATAAAGTGGAGGAAGATGGGCACGGATGTTAGCCCAGGGCCAGTCTTCCTCAGCAAAAAAAGAGGAGGATTGGCAGATGTTAGCACAGAGCTGATCTCCCCACACACACACAAAAAAAAACCAGTTGAGTTAAAAAGTACTACATATTTAGTGTAGAAACCATACAATATACAGAAAAATAAAAATCACTTATAACCCCACCTTAGTCTAAAATACACCATTGTTTATATTTTGGTGTATTTTCTTTTGGTCTTCCTTCTATTTGAAGACATAAAGTTTTTCTTATAATGTGGATGTATAGATTTGTATTCTGATTTTTTTGACTCAGTATTATATCCTAAGTATTTTCCCACATCAATAAATTTTATTCTAAAATATCATTTGTAATGGCTGTTTAGTTTTCCACTGTATAAACATACAATAATTTTTTAATCAGTTTCCTATTAATGGCCATTGAGATTGTTTTATGTATTTTGCTATTGTATAATCCTGCTAGACAACTGTGAATACCTCTTTGTAATTGTTCCCTTAAAATAGATTTCTAGATGTGGATTTACTGGCCAAGGGAAATGGATATTTTTAAAACTTACAATAATGAAATATTAAATTGTCCTCCCCAAAGTTTGTATCCAGCAGTATATATGAGCGTTAATGAGCCCTCACTAGCACTGAATACAATAGGCCCTTGGCATTCTTGAGTTTATCATTCTCAAATTTCCACTCCTTGGGAGATTCCCAGAAGGTTCATGACAGGTAGTAATTGGTAATTGGTTGAGACAGGACTGGCTAAGAAGCTCGCTCCGCACCCAGTAAGTCTAGCTGAGGGTCCAGAGTCTGCAGCAGGGCCTTGCTGACTTCATCCTGCAGTGTGGCCACTTCCGATCACTGCTCCATCTGTCCTCACATTACTGGGCAGCAGTGGTCATTGGCACCCATTAGTACTTAATTGGAAGCTCTGATTGGCTGTAATATGTCTTTAATGAAAATGAGAAAATGAAATATTAGTAATTAATAATTAAATACAGTTTGTTTGGTATGCAAAAATTTTCCAGAACCTCAGGTCTTCAGAAAAGAAGCACTTTCAAATGTTATGAAAAGAATGGAAATGTTTGACCAGCTTTGGATTAGATGATACCCAAGTTCCCTTCCAGTTCCAATGTTCTGTGAGATTGAGGAGGAAATATGGATATTAAAGAAAAACAACTCCATGAAATATCAGAGCAGAGCATTTATATTCCAAGAGTAATCAAAACACTATTTCTTTGTTAAATAGTGCAAACAAGTTTAATTTGAAAAACCGATAATCAAATGAGAGTCAGTGGACTTTACTATTAAAAAATCTTCAAGTCAAAAGCAAAAGGGCCTTAGAAATGCAATTTCATGGTTGATTTTTAACACATTAATATTGTGCTGGAGAATAATCACATAGAGTTCTTACATAGTGCCTGTCAAAACATCTGAACTGCTTTATAAACGTTCTCTTCATTCTCCAAAGCAGTTCTGCAATTTTGGTGACCAGGATAAATGCAGTCAACTTGGATTCTTTAATAGCAAGAAAGAAAAAAATGAGAGGAAGGGCAGGGTCTGTCTTATTTCCCTTGCTATGAGCCATTTCTAGCAAAGAGCTGGCACATGATAAAAGCTCAGTAAACATTTGTTCACTGGATGAAAAATTCACCAAGGTGCTACTGGACCCTGGCAAAATCTCTATTCAGCTGCCCTCTATCCCTAATGTAAGTTTAATATAATGTAATGTCAACCAATGCAATTAATCTTAAATAGCCATATGTAGTAGTGCTTGTAACTGCTGCTAAAGTGAAACAACTTTTTTAAAACTCTGTGACCATAGGAACTATAATCCTATGCATTCCAATTTCACTTCATCTTCTCATCAGTTCTAATAATCCTTGTCCTGCTCAGAGTTTGCATTATATTTTGCACATATATAATGATTCAGATTCTTACCCAGACATTCTTGGCAAAATAAAGAAGCTCGGATTTAAAGTCAAGTTGTGAATTAAGGATTTTTATTCAGAGGTAGGTGAATGACTTCTGGTAACCCTGACTGATCTTAACTTTGGGAGCAGCCCCACCCTCCAGTTCATTGTGCAATGGGGAAGTGGTTTGCTGAGCAGGCCTACACAGAAAAGGCAAAAACTGTATTGTCTATTAAATGTGTGAGTCATATCCCTTGCTCTTGCTCAAGAAGAACTGTATCTTAAACAAATGATGGAATGCCCGGGCCAGACACTGCTGGGGTTTCAGAGATGAGTAAGATGCAGTTCCAGCAATCATATGACCGAGGCCCTGCATGAAGGGGTGGGAGGGTAAATTAAAAAGAAAAAAAAATCACTCACAAATAATAACTATGATTCAAGGCCAAATGTGATCAGAGCACTCAGTTCCCACCAGAGGGAAAAATTATTTCCAGTTAGAAGATCAAAAGATTTCATGAGAGAAATGTTGTTAACATTGGAATTCCCCACTTTCTATAAGCATTTATTGAGCTCTGCTCTTCTCCAGACTCGGTGCCAAGCACTGAGGATTCAGATAGTGGCACATCTATGCTCATGGAAAAGCTCTCAGCCTAGCCAGGGAAGAGAAACTTATAAAAAGAAAAATCTTAACCCATCCCCACCCCCCACCCTCCTGCCCTAGAAAATGCTGTTTTAGGAAAAAGAAGAAAATGCCATAGGAGCACAGAGGATTAAGCAGTTAGTTCTGCCTGGGGACTGTGACATCACAAAAAAAGGAGTAAATAAGAGTTTGTAAGAGAACCGACATTTGACCATCCACAGGGAAGTAGATACTTGGCTTGAGGCCTTACATGCATCCATCTGCTTGATTCTCACAAAAACCCGTCAAAGGCATTTACTATTTTCCCTACTTTACAAATGGAAAAACTGCAGCTTAGAGTTTCAATAACTTGAAAGTTGCCTAAAGTCACACAGCGCAAAGAAGCAATGGGAATTGAACTCTGGGTTCTGTTGGCTATGTCCAATTGCCCAAAATGCAAGGGAAGAAAGAAATTTGTTCTAAGAGCTTGATCACAAGCCAGGAAGCAGGACAGCCAAGCTCTTTTTGGGAGA
This sequence comes from Ceratotherium simum simum, assembly GCF_057802395.1. Classification (NCBI taxonomy): domain Eukaryota; kingdom Metazoa; phylum Chordata; class Mammalia; order Perissodactyla; family Rhinocerotidae; genus Ceratotherium; species Ceratotherium simum. The sequence goes on along the minus strand of NC_141928.1, from coordinate 29,509,686 downwards.
TAACACACAGTACAGATTTTCCAGAATACAGACTGCCTAACAGTTCAGAAGATGGCTGTATCATAATATATATAATTCTTCCTTGAGACTGGCTGTTCTATTGTTTCCAAAGTTTTGCCATTCAAAGGAGCTAACACCACTAACACAGAAAAAGGGGATAGGAAGTGATGGGGAAGAGGAGGGTAGCTATTTAGATGTAGTAATAAACAAGATCTCCCTCTGAAGAGGTGGATGGGCATTTAAAGTCCACATTATTCCAAATGTGGTAGGAAGCCAGAATATTTTGAAAATATAAATAAGAAATTTTATAATATCCTCTAAAATTTAAATGGGGATATTACCACTGACAGTATTTTGTGGTATTTCCTTTCAGTTTTTTCTTATGTATATAAATAAGATGAATAAATATATTTTTAATGTTTTACTCTTTCAAACTTATGATCATACTGTACAGGGGTTTGTACCCTATTTTTATAACTTCCTATTTTAATATAATTTCAAATGTTTCCTACAGAAAAGTTGCAAGAATAGTGCAAAGAACTCACCCATACATTTTGCCTCATCTGTTTTATAATTCTATCTATGTATGTGTTTACATTTATGCATATTATTTGGTATGAACCATCTGAGAGCAAGTCGGAGACATCAGTGTGTAATTCCTAAAAATAAGACCATTGATTCTCTTATATAACCACGGTACAGCCATCAAAATAAAAAAATTTAACATTGATGCAATTCACAGTCCATAATCTATATTCAAATTTCATCAGCTGTCCCATAAATGTCCTTTATAGATTGTTTTTTCTTGGTCTAAGATCAAATCTTAGGTGCATTTAATTCTCATAACTTTTAATCTCCTTTAATTTGGAATAGTTCCTCACCTTGTTTGTGTGTGTTTCTTGACCTTCATATTTTTGCAGAATACAAGTCAGTTATTTTGCACAATGTCCTTTGATTTGGATTTGTCTGATCAGATTCAAGTTTTGCCTTTTTGACAGGAATACCACCAAAGTCATGCTGTATCCTTCTCAGTGCATCTAACCAGGAAACAAATGATATTGGTTTGTTAACTTTGATCACTTTGTTAAAGTGGAGTCTGCCAGTTTTCTCCACTCTGTGACTATTTTTCCCTTTAAAATTAATAAATGGTTTATGAAGAAATACTTTGAGATTAGGTAAATATTCCATTCCTCATTAAACCTTCACCCACTAGTTTTAGCATCCATTAATGATTTTCTATCTCCATCATTCCTTCTATATTTAATTGGCATTCTACTGAAAGAACTCTCCTCTTTTCTGATTTTTTATATATTTACTCATTTATTCATTTATTGATATAAGTATGGCCTCATAGATTTTAATTTTATTTAATGGGTTAAAATTCATTACTATCATTATTTATTTTGATGCACAAATTGTCCCATATTTGGCCTGTGGGAGCAAGTTGGCTTCTGTGTCCTGTTATGTTCCTGCTTAATTAATTTAAGAAATTTCTTACATTCTGGTACAAGATGATCCAGATTCATCTTGTGCTTCCCCGACCCAATCCTAGAATCTGCTATTTCTTCAAGGAGCCTTAGTTCCTTTTATTGGAAAATGGTATTTAGAAACCAAGTTCTGGTGCTAGGTGTGCTCATTGTTACTACATAGTCATTTCTCTAGGCCCTCTCAACAGACAGAGCTAGAAAATATCTATATCTATCTACCTACAATTATTTCTATATATAGTTATAATTTTTCTATATCCATCTATCTATACATAATATAATACACATTAAATATATATATTTTAAAAACATGAATTCAAATTAATACCTCCAGTTCCAATCCAACACTTCAGAGTACACTCTCAACTTCCACCTATTCACATTTGTAACTCCCTTCTTCAACAGTGAAAAAACTGTCTTCCATTATCCTCAATATAGTTACTCACTTACTTAAGCCTAGAATACACAGAAAGTAGTTCAGAATTGCTAACTCATACCACTACAAAAAGCAAATCTGTTGACTAGAGTTTAATATTTGTTTATAGTTCTTTTTTTTTTTTTTTTGGTGAGGAAGATTGACCCTGAGTTAACATCCGTTGCCAATCTTCCTCTTTGCTGAGGAAGATTGTCCCTAAGCTAACATTTGTGCCCATCTCCCTCTATTTTGATGCCGCCACAGCATGGCTTGATGAGCGGTGCATACGTCCACGCCCGGGATCTGAACCAGCAAACCCTGGGCTGCCAAAGTGGAGCACACGAACTTAACCACTATGCCACCGGGCTGGCCCCAGTTCTTTCTTTTTTTTTTGAAATGCATTCAGTGTGTGACATAGACAGTGAAATGCATAAATATTGCATGTACAGTGTAACGAGTTCTGACAACTCTTGTTTCCTATTTTCAACCCCATATAAGCAATTTCTTATGTCATTAAAGGCTTTTTCAAAAAAGTGAATGTTTTTTAGCTGGTTATTATTCTATAGTATGGATGTATTGTAATTGATTTTGCTATTCCTTATATTTAGATAATTAGTTTTCAATGTTTTCTATTAAAAGCAGTGCTACAATGAATATCCTATTAACACTGGTACAAAGAGAATGCAATATCACTATGTAAGCTATAGTTACGATGCCATTCCTTTACTGAAAGAGATATTTGTCGAATGAATTAAACTTGCAAGATTTGAAGATATCCAATTGCTACTCCCACAGCTAAATTGGTTCTGGCCCAGTGTATTAATTTCCTAGGACCACTATATCAAATTACCACAAACAGTTGACCTAAAACACTAGAAATTTATTCTCTCACAGTTCAGGAGGTCAGTACTCTGAAATCAAGGTGTTGCCAGGGTTGGTTCCTTCTGGAGGCACTGAGGGAGAAACTGCCCCATGTCTCTCTCCCAGCATCTGAGGGTTGCTGACAATCCTTGGCGTTCCTTAGCTTGTAGCTGCATTACTCTAATCTCTGACTCCATCACCATGGAGTCTTCTCTGTGTGCCTTCTTCTCTGTGTGTCTTCACTTATAAGGATACCAAGTCATTGGATTTAGGGCCAACCTAAATCCACTATGCCTTTATCTTAATGTAACTAATTATATCTGCAAAGACCCCATTTCCAAATAAAGTCACATTCTGAGGTTCCAGGTATACATGAATTCTGGGGAGACACTATTCAATCCAGTATGCCCAGCAAATGGCTTGCCCCCTTTGCAACTCCATAATCCCTTATCTGAACTCTTGGGACTAAATGATTTTAGATTTAGATTTTAGAAAGGAAATATAAGATATACACCATATATTACATAATACCGCAGTGAGGTCTGGAGTGGCACCTCAAAATCAAACATATTACTATTTCTGCAGTGAATCATATACACATTCATACTGAGTGAGAGAAATAAAGACAATATATAGTTTTGAGATAGGTAACTAGGTAGACATGAGCAGGGAATCATAGCTGGAGACCTTGCTACAGCGTCTTGCTGGCATCCTACAAGATGCAGAGAAAGGGGAACTGAGACCCTGCTGGCGCCGCCACCGGAGTCTGAGACCTTCAACCATGACGATAAAAGTAACGAGAGCATGAACAACACATACAAAGCCTTCTGCTATACACCTCTAGAGGACACTGACCTTTCTTAAATTTACATACAAATTCCATATGCATTAGCCCCCTTCCACAGGAGAAGACTGCCATGAAAGTTCCAGAGATTCCCCTAGAAGGTCAAGAACACCCCCTCCCGACGTGTGGGTTGAGGAAAGACCATTATTGGCGGATAACCAGATAACGCTAATTCCCTCTAAACAGCCCAAATAAAAATAAAACTAACCCAAGACACAGGGCAGATGCCCACTCCTCACTTGGAGTGTATCTGACCTTTCCTCTAATAAATCTTAGCTTGCTTGCTGTTGCCGCTGTGTCGGTGTCTGAATTTCTTTCTTAGGCTGAACAAGAACCTGGGCAATCGGACTTTTCAGTCTGGTTACAGTTTCAAGTCATTTCATGTCTAACCTTGCTGTCAAATAAAAATACATTTTTTAAAAAATTTTCAGAGCTTTGGGGATTTCAGAATTGCAGATTCTGTGGTCCTAAATTTGAGCTCACTTTCAGGTAGCAATGTTAAAAGTCCAAGTCAAAAATCTACCCATTGTTGGGCCGCCCCATGGCTTAGCCGTTAAGTGCACGCGCTCCGCTGCTGGCGGCCCAGGTTCGGATCCTGGGCGCGCACTGACGCACCGCTTCTCCGGCCATGCTGAGGCCGCGTCCCACATACAGCAACTAGAAGGATGTGCAACTATGACATACAACTATCTACTGGGTCTTTGGGGGGAAAAAAAAAAAGGAGGAGGATTGGCAATAGATGTTAGCTCAGAGCCGGTCTTCCTCAGCAAAAAGAGGAGGATTAGCATGGATGTTAGCTCAGGGCTGATCTTCCTCACAAAAAAAAAAAAAAAGCTACCCATTGTAGTAGTATAAAGCAAATGGTCCAAGTCCATCAACCTATGTGTACAAATTTGGTCACATTACCATTCGTACCTGATATTCACCAGCTCCAAAACCATTTCTACTCAAGTAGGATTTCCAATACATTGGAAAGCTCTCTACTCCTCAGGTACTTCTGGACTATCCCAGGTTGGGCAGTTGTATGTACCCATAGCACCATTCTAGACATTTGCCAGCATAGCAACTGAGTCAAGAATCTTCAGCTGAGAATCAACATGTAGAGGCCCTCCTCTTAGATGACTCTTGCTGTCCTAATCTGCAGCTGTTCTGTGTTCCTGGAACCCGAGCCCATTCCCATCACCATCCTCTCCCATTTCCTCAGTGCCAGTCCCTGGAAACCAATAATGCTTTTATGAAATGAGAAGGGAAGTGTGGCCCCTTCCTGTGATAAGCTCAGTTAGAGGTTGTCCCACACGTGGCTTCTAAAGTATTACAGAGTTTACTGAAAGAACTCTTCCGGTTTGTTCTCACAATCGCTTTTCTCTACAAATTGTACTCTTGGTTCAGGGTGGGTTGTTCAGTGTATTAGTTTCTGTTTGTTGCTATAACAAATAACCACAAACTTAGTGGCTTAAAACAACACAAACTCATTATCTTACAGTTCTAGAGGTCAGAAGTTTGAAATGGGTCTTATGAGCTAAAGTCAGTGTGTCCACAGGGCTGTGTTCCTTTCTAGAGCTCTAGAGGGGAATGTTTCTTTGCCTTTGCCACCTTCTAGAGGCTAGAACAGCATATTTCTCAGTCAAATCTTTCGAAATTTTATTCAGATTCTCTTCAAGTTTTCTTTAATTCAGATAATATTCTCAGATTTGATGGAATGGATGAAGACCCCTGGCTCTCTCAAACAACAACACAGAAAAAACACTTTTATTTGTCAAACAATTTCCAATTTACCCTCACAAAAACCCAATTAAATACATAGAACAAGATTTTTATTCCCATTTTACAGTTAACAAAACTGAGGCTCTGAAACATTAAGTCCTTTGATCAAAGTTATATTATTAGCAAGAAGATATCTACTCTGTCAAATCATAAAGAAGCCAAAGGAAAAAAAAGAAATCATCAAAAAAAGCAAAATTATGAAATTAATTATAAAATATAATAAAATAAAATACAAAATGAGTGTGCTGATGTTGGTATTGTACACGTAACACGTCAGGACAACTGTAAAACAGTTGAGAAACTATAAAACCATGACCTCAGGGCCCTCGTGCTTCCCCCAGTTTGTCCTTCTTCCTCCTCCTAATCCCTCAACCTTTTTCTAGCCCTAGCACCTTGCCCTCATCTTGCCCTTTGATTTCTGAGAATCCTTTTAGAACAGCAATGTCCAATAGTAATATTATGCAAGGTCATACATATAACTTTAATTTTCCCTGTCCCACATTTTAAAAAGTTAATTTTAAATTGACTTTTAATAATATATTTTATTTAACCCAATATAGTTAAAATTTATCAATTCAATATATAATCAATATTAAACATTAATAAAATGTTTCCATTTTCCTTTTGTTCTAAGCCTTAATTCAAAACCCAGTGTATATTTTATATTTACAGCACTTGTCAATTTGAATTAGCTGCATTTCAAATGCTCAGTAGCCACATGTGGCTAACAGCTACCATATTGGATACCGCAGTTCTAGGGCCCAACATATTCCAATTGTACCTCCTTTCTCTCTTTCAATCTGACTTTTACTCTCATGTTCTCAGTTAAAACTCTAGTTGCCTTTTGTCTAAGACATCTATTAGTGGCTCTAACAAAAGTAATTCAATAAATATGTGAGTGTTAATAATCTTCTCTTTGGTTAAAGGAATCGGGTTCTTTTCTATTTAGTTTCTCCTTCTCTCTTGGCTGGGCCAGTTCCTGAATTTTGAGAAGCAGAATCTGTAGAATGGGTAGAGATATATGACTAAGAAGCAGAGAAAGAACTTAACAAGATATCAAGTTGAATTACATAAGAGCTGGGATATAGTGGGATGAGGGGACACAGAAGAAAACAGAAATTGAGGACATTATGCCAAGTGAAATAAGCCAGTCACAGAGAGACAAATACTGCATGATTCCACTTATATGAAGTATCTAAAGTAATCAGATTCACAGAAGAAGAGAGTAGAGGGGTGACTGCCAGGGACTGGCAGAGGGGAGAATGGGGAGTTGCTGTTCAATGTGTATAAAGTTTGAGTTATACAAGCTGAAAAGGTTCTAGAGATCTGCTGTACAACATTGTGTTTATAGTTAACAATACTATACTGTGCACTTAACAATTTTTAAGAGGGTAGATCTCATGTTATGTGGGTATTTTTTGTCACAACTAGAAGGAGGAGGAAGAGGAGATCCAGGAGGAGGAGGAGAAAATGGAGCCAGGGCTAAACGAGGAATATGAAAGGTTGGCATTTGAGAGACTCCAGAACAAATTCAGGGTATAAGAGAATTGGGGGTAGAGGAAGTTTTGTGTTTTTTTTTCCCCCTTTTTCTCCCCAAAGCCCCAGTAGATAGTTGTATGTCATAGTTGCACATCCTTCTAGTTGCTGTATGTGGGACGCCGCCTCAGCATGGCCAGACAAGCAGTGTGTCCCTGCGTGCCGGGGATCCGAACCCGGGCCGCCAGCAGCAGAGTGCACGCACTCAACCGCTAAGGCACAGGGCCGGCCCCTAGAGGAAGTTTTTGAAAAGTGCACTAGGAATTGGATCCTGTTCAATATTCCATAACAGACTTGCATAAAAAACAGAATTCACTTTTAACAGCTTTTAGAGGAACTCTTGTTTCTTCTTTAAATGTGACTGTGGATAAAATGAGTGGCATGGACTTCAGGGATTTATTAGGGTTACATATATATTATGTCCTATTCTAGAATTAGCATGGTATAACGGGGGAAAAAGAGCAGGCTCTAAGTCAAGTTGTACAGGCTGTAAGTGCCTCTGTCTATTACGAGCTCTGTAACTTTGGCCAAGTATTTGGGCCTCTGTTTCTTCAACTAAAACCTGGGGGTCATAATATCTACCACATAAGGCTGTTAGGAGGCTTAATATGAACGAAATTACAAGCACCTATAGAGGATCTGACACATAACAGCTATGCAATAATTATAATTCCCTTTAGAATGAACCCACACCAGGGAACCTGTTAGGGTTGCAAGACTCCAAACTTCAGAGATCATTCTAAAGCTTAAGGAAAAGGACTACATTAACTGCTTCTCCAAAATGGAAGCAAGAGATTGCTCAAGTGCTCTAAATTTTGCAGTCTCATTGTAGTTCAATCCCCTAAAGCTTTTTTTTTTTTTTTTTTTTTTTTTTTTTTAAAGATTTTATTTATTCAGTTTTTTCCCCCCAAAGCCCCAGTAGATAGTTGTACGTCATAGGTTCACATCCTTCTAGTTGCTGTACGTGGGACTCGGCCTCACGTTGGACGGAGAAGTGGTGCCTCGGGGCACTCCCGGGATCCGAACCCGGGCCGCCAGCATCAGAGTGCGCGCACTTAACCGCTAAGCCACGGAGCCGGCCCCCCCTAAAGCTTTTTAAGTTTAAAAGTTCCTTTGTGCAAATTAAAATTCCAATTAGTTACTATTTTTTCACCCATCAGATTGGCAAAAATCGAAAGACTAATAACACATTGTAGCCAAGAGTGTGGAAAAATGTGCACTTTCATACATTGCAGTAGGCAGGACAAAACAGCACAACCTCTGTGTAGCATAATTTGACAAGATCTATCAAAATTTTAAATGTACAAATCCTTTTACTAGTAATTTAGCTTACAGATATACCCCCATATGTTGAAATAATATATGTATAAGGATATTTATTGCAGCATTGTTTATAATACCAAAAGCTTGTAAACAACATACATATCAGTTAAACTGAAACTGGTCAAATAACATGTGACACATGCAGACAATGGATGCTATGCAACATTTAACAAGAATAAGGCAGCTCGTATACCAAGATAGAAATATCTCCAAAATACATTGTTAAAAAAAATTCAGGTGTTGTGCATGAATACTAAGCTACCATTTGTGGGGGTGGGGGGGTGGGGGAACACATATGTATGCGTTTCAAAATGCAAAGACAATCTCTGAATGCACACACCAGGGACAGGTAACAGTGGTATCTCTGGAGAGAAAAACTGGGCAGATAGCAGACTGGGGCAGGGTGTGGGGGACTTACTTCACTTTCACACACTGTACCTTTGAATTTTTTTCCTGTGCATGATTTATCTATTAAAAATAATAAGCTAACACTTAAAAAAAAGAAAACACAGTGTGGAACTATGTATAATTTCGAGTGGGAAGGCTGGGTTCAAGCTGCTATTTACTGCCAGGATGATCTCAAATAAGTGATTTCCCTCTCTGAGTGTTTGTTTCTTTGGAGAAATATAGGGATAATATAATATTCTTGGGAGGACAGTTGAGATATTGGATATGATATTGCTTATAAGTAATAAAATGTTCCCGTGTGTCTAAGTATAAAGCAGGGGAAAACCCAGCTGCCCCCAGATGGGGGCATTACGCAGACTGGAACTGAGACGCACACCTTGGGTTGATGTCACAAAGGGTCTTGGAAGTTTAAGAGCAGAACATGTGACACTGCAGTGGTTCCAAACCTTGCTACTATATTGAGATGAAATGGGGAGCTTTGTGAGAAATTCTGTCTCCCACCCATTCAAGTTAATGGGTCTGCACAACGCCTGCTCCATCAGGTGATGAGTGTGCATCCAGGTCTCCGAACCACTAAGAGAGTGGCAGGAGCCTTACACAGTTAGTCATGGAATGTAGGTTCACACCCGGTTCTTGCCGAGACTGTGTAACCTTGGGCAAGGTAATTCACCTTTCTGGGCCTTAGTACCCTCAGCAGTATAAGTAGCAAGTTAAATGTCCATATCCTTTTACCAGCTGTAATCTCTGAAGAGCTTTATGGTCTGAATGTCCTGGGATTCTCATTCCTGTCCGCTGGTGCCACCTATGAAGAAATCCCTGTCCAGGACAGTTGGGAGATCTAAGAGGGGACAGAGACTGTGTGCTAATGGTATAAATAGGAATGCTCCTAAGATTCAGCACTGACAAAAAGGGCAGTGCCAGGTATCTGGAGATGCTGCTCTGATGGGCAGTAGAAGCAGCTATGAGCCATTTTAGCACTACATGGAACTTTGTATTTCAATTCACCTGAACCCGATTCTATCTAGAAATCTTAACAGCTGGGCAACCTTATTAAAAGTCATGGATCAACCTCCCCTGCCCATTCTTGGTTAATGATCTAATCTTTAAAACTCTGGCTCTGGGCTGGCCCCGTGGCTTAGCGGTTGGGTGCCCGCGCTCGGCTGCTGGTGGCCCGGGTTTGGATCCCGGGCGTGCACTGACGCACCGCTTCTCCAGCCATGCTGAGGCCGTGTCCCACATGCAGCAACTAGAAGGATGTGCAGCTATGGCATACAGCAACCTACTGGGGCTTTGGGGGAAAATAAATAAATAAATAAAATCTTTAAAAAAATAAAACTCTGGCTCTGAAACTGAATTGGTTAAGGATAATATGCCATTGACTCATTCATTTATTTATTTAATACTTAATATCCAAATATTTGTTGAGCACTTACAATTTTCCAGCTACCTGTGTCCATGCCTGCAAAGAATTATAAGTGTGAATAACATTCTCTACTAATCAAGAAGTAAAATAATGTAGGCATACAGATGGCCAAGAGGTACATAAAAAGATGCTCAACATCACTAATCATCAGGGAAATGCAAATCAAAACCACAGTGAGATATCACCTCACACCTGCTAGAATGGTGATTATCAAAAAAACAAGAAATAAGTGTAAGGATATGGAGAAAAGGGAACTCTTGTACACTGTTGGTGGGAATGTAAATTGGTACAGTCACTATGGAAAACAGTATGGAGGTTCCTCAAAAAATTAAAAATAGAACTACCATATGATCTAGCAATTCCATTTCTGATATTTATCTGAAGAAAACAAAAACATTAACTCAAAAAGATATATGCACCCCCATATTTATTACAAGCATTATTTACAATAGCCAAGATATGGAAACAACCTAAGTGTCTATCGATGGATGAATGGATAAAGAAGATATGGTATATATATACACTGGAATACTATTCAGCCATTAAAAAGAATGAAATCTTGCTACTTGCAACAACATGGAGGGACCTTGATGGCATCTGTGAAGAAGTGAAATAACTCAGATAGAGGAAAATACCATATGATCTCACTTATATGTGAAATCTGAGGGAAAAAAATAACGAGCTCATAGATACAGAGAATGGATTGGTGGTTGCCAGGGGGGTGGACAAAATGGGTGAAGGGGGTCAAAAGGTACAAACTTCCAGTTATAAAATAATAAGTCATGGGGATGTAATGTACAGCATGGCAACTATAGTTAATAATACTGTACTGCATATTTGAAAGTTGCTAAGAGAGACCTTAAAAGTTCTCATCACAAGAAAAAAAAGTTTTAACTATGTACGGTGATGGACATTAACTAGACTTATTGTGGTGATCATTTTGCGATATACACAAATATCAAATCATTATGTTGTACACGTGAAACTAATATAAAGTTATATGTCAACTGTACCTCAATTTAAAAAAATCTTTTTAAAAAGAAGTAAAATGCTGCTGATATTTATTCAGCCACAGGTTCTCTTCGGGAGAACCATTGCTTTTGACTGTAAGAAAACTATATGGGAAGGGTTAAAAAGCATGCAGCTTCTAGAACTAAAACCAGGAGCTCAAACAATGTCCTTGAGCTGCCCGCCTCTCCTTCCACCTCTCAGCTCTACTTTGGCCTTGTTCTCTCCTGCAGCGGAAAGAGCCACAATGGCTTCTGCAGCTGGTGCTTACATCATCCACATAGCCTGCACCTCAGAAGAAGACACTTCTGACTTGCCTGATAGCTCCAAGAAAAAACTTCCAGTTTGGGTCATGTGCCTGCCTCTGAACCAATCATTGTGACCAAAGGGATGTAATTGCCTGATTGGCCAAACTTGGGCCTGGGGTGAGCTAAGCCCCACCCAAACAACGTGGAAAGGGGGAACCAAAAAGCTGTGTACCATCAATAGTCAGGCTGGGTGTGGAAAAGGAGAGAGATGAGGAATAGCAGCTTTCACAAGGAAAAAGCAGCCAGCCTGAGTCCACTGGTCTGGGGGTGTAGGAATTAAAAGGCAGCATTGCAGGGCCTGAAAATTGATCTCAGAGCTGAATGAAAAAATCATTGTGGTTCCATAGCAGCGTTAAGCACCACACACTTTAAATTCGCAGATAGTCTCTCAGGGCATCTAATGTGGGGCCCAGAGCAAAGCTATGGACCACTACAAGCAGCCACAGGGATACATCAAGCAGTCTTTCTCGAAGTTGACAGATGCAATCTTCTCTTTTGCTTCAGACCCTGAGTCTTAACCACAATTTGCCATCACCTCAGCCATTGATTGCTTCTCAAAATTTCCCCCTGTCCAACACATCTGAAGGAAATGATACACTTCTATCTGTAAAATGGCTATTATATCAGTGATTTGGGAGGGAAAAGATGGTAAGATTTTTCAGAGGTAAAAGGCATGCCCTAGGCTGCTGTGGCAGGGATATAAGGATGCTGAGGAGAGGGAAGAGAGAATTAAATTTTTAAAAAGACCCAGGGTGGGCCGGCCCCATGGCTTAGCGGTTAAGTGCACGCGCTCCGCTGCTGGCAGCCTGGGTTCGGATTCTCCGGCCATGCCAAGGCCGTGTCCCACGTACAGCAACTAGAAGGATGTGCAACTATGACATACAACTATCTAGTGGGGGGCTTTGGGGGGTGGGGAAAGGAGGCGGATTGGCAATGGATGTTAGCTCAGAGCCGGTCTTCCTCAGCAAAAAAGAGGAGGATTAGCATGGATGTTAGCTCAGGGCTGATCTTCCTCACAAAAAAAAAAAAAAAAAAAAAGACCCAGTGATTCTGCTATACCCAGTTAGGAAGGCATTCCTCCCTCTCCCCTATGTTGCAATTGAGAATCAACATTGTTCTAAATACAGAATATTAACCCTGTGAGTTATCTCCCATGACACTACCCACCTACTCATGGCAATTGCCAACAATGCAGCCACTCATAACACAATCCAAATCTCAATACGTCCAATACATCCAACATATCCCGTGGATGGGGACACTTGCAAACACAATGTTAAATTTCTTAACATTATGCCCACCCTCTGACCCCGTAAGTCTACTTCTTGGAATTAACTCTAAAAGAAATGGAAATAATTCTATTATTATCCACAGAAAGAGCTTTATAGATAAGATTTTCATTAATGATTTACATATAATAATGAAAAAATGAAGCAGACTAAATTCCTAGGAAGAAAATGATGATAGCTGCTAACTGATTAAACACTAACCATGCATCAGGCTCTCTGCTCATCAACTCATCTAACCGGTTTAATTCTCACAACAATCCAGTGAGGTTCGTATTATTTTTATTTTATATATTTATTATTTTACAATTAGGAATTCAAGGCACATTGTAGCAAATACAGATTTCAGTTTTATGCAGTGATTAAACGTAATAATTACAAAGAGCTTGTAATAACAAAAATTATTAGGTAGAAATATTAAGTGGAAAAATAAATAGATGGTATAATATCAATTACATACTAAAAGGGACTTGAAAATATATTAAAGTATTACCAATGGCTGTCCTTGGATGGTGAATTACCTTCTTCTGTGTAATTTTCTATATTCTCTAAACTGTCTATAATGAGCATGATTGATTTTTAATATTAGTAAAAATAAAACAAATTGTTGAAAAGTTAACTTCACGGACACTAAAGTGTTACAGTGAATATCCCTGGGTGGGTGGAATTGTGGGTTTTGTTCTTCTTTGTGGTTTCTTATTTTCTGGCAATAAATATCCATTGTTTGAGAAAAGAGAAATAATAATAAAAGAAACATAATTAAAAAATTAAAAAAAAAAGTCACTTGAGACTCTATAAATCCAACAATTCATTCAAAAGTTTCCTTCCCCATCCCCTTTGCCATCCACCTCTTTGTAACTTAATAGACCATCATCAGTTTTTGCCTCATAGAAAGTCATCCCTTGCAGCACTGTAAGCCACAAACAGCAGGAAGTCACATTCACTGAGCCATGCATTTGCAAAATGCATGAAGTCAGGAGTTGGTGTGAGCCATAACCGTGGTCTGCAGAAATGTTTTACCAGTGCATCATAAATGTGGGTGGTATGACTGAGGACAAAGAAACTTTCAAGTCTTTTGAAAAAGAAGAGTATTCAACTTTCAGAAGCGAACAACATAGAGGATTTAAAAGATTCTGGAAATAAGAATCTTCCATAAGATCTCCCCATTCCCAGCCAGTGAGGTGCAGTTTTTGTGGCACAGGAAAGGGCAGATCCTGGGGTCACACAGTCATTTATACCACCAAGAAACAGGTAGATCTTCCTCCCACACTCCCTCCTCAATATGACCACCTTAGCCCAAGCACTGGTCATCTCTCACCTGGATTACCATGTCCTCCTCACCAGTCTCAACACTTCCACTCTTTCTTCTCTCTAACCTTTTCCTCACAGAAAAGCCAAAGTGATTATTTAAAATCATAAATAGACCATTTCACCCCCCGCTTAAACCTTTAATGGCCATCCCATTCCATGGCAAATAAAATGCATACTCTTGTCCCTGGTCTAGGAAATCCCAGAGGGTCTGAGCTGCCTTCTCTCCACCCTCATCCTGGGCCACTCTGACTTCACCAGCTTCCCTGTAGCCCCATGGGAGTCCTTCTGGTTCCTCGCGTATGGCAAGCTTTTTCCCACTACAGAGCCTTCAAACCAGCTGTGGCCTCTGCTGGAAGAACTCTGCCTTCTCTTTTCAGATAAATGTCAGCTCCTTTGAAAGGCCTTTCTGACCACCCAATCTAAGCAGCTCTCCTCCTCCTGACTCTGCCCTCAATATTCTCTACCATTGCACCCAATCATTTCCTTCATAGCACTTGTCACCATTTGTAACTATGCATTTCTACCTTGTTTTGTTTACTTGTTTATTGTCTGCCATCCAGAGGGTAAGCCCCATAGATGGCGTACTTACCATTGTATTACTTCCCAGTGTGATTCTAGAGTAATGCCTGGCACTTAGTAGGCCCTCCCCCCACCAAAAAAAAAACCCTTGTTGAATGAATGAATGAACTCAGGTCTACCATTTATTCATTATGTGTCCTTGCACAGTTCACTTAACCTCTCTAGGACTCAGTTTCTTCACCTGTACAATAAGAATACTACTACCTATCTATGGAAAAATGCTTGTAAAATGTCTGGCACAGTATCTGTACAGAGCAGGCTCTCCTGAAATTATGGCTCTCATAATTTTGCTCTCGTGAAGGTTATGGGCTGGGAAGTTCATAGAAATTCCACTTTATCTTGTGAACTGATAGGCAAAACTTGTTCCTCTAATTGGTGATGTTGAAAAAAAAAAAAAGCACAGTGCCAGGCACAGAATGGATGCTTGATAAATATCTGATCAATGAATCAACTGTAAGCTAAAAACTTTAAAATTTTAACCTTTATTTATTTATTTATTTTTTAGGAAGATCAGCCCTGAGCTAACATCCATGCCCATCTTCCTCCACTTTATGTGTGACACCACCACAGCATGGCCTGACAAGCGGTGCGTCGGTGCGTGCCCGGGGTCCGAACCCCGGGCCGCCAGCAGCGGAGAGCGTGCACTTAACTGCTACGCCACAGGGCCGGCCCCCTAAAATTTTAACCTTTAAAAAGCTCACCATATGCATTGTTTACGATTTCAAAGTTGAATACAACTTAAATGTCAATCAATAGAAGAGTAGGTAAATTAGTCTAGTATATCCATACAATGGAACTGTGTCCCTACATAGATTGGGGCATAAAATCTATTAGTTTTTGGCATCTATAGACAAAATCACCAAGGCATGAAGAAAAGAGGAACCTTAACAATAAACAAGTGAATTTACTTTAAGAAAACAAGAAGTACATTTTTGTACTGATATGTCCAGATTGGCTGTGAACCACCTTCAGATTTATAAAGGGAGCTTGGGTACAATGAGCATTATTCGAAGAATCAAGGCCTAGCTTCTCTCCTCTTGGCTCTGGCATTAAGAAGCTACTTGACCTTGGGTAGGTCCCTTCCTCTCTCTCAGCCTCATTTTATAAAATGAAAGGCTTGGACTAGATGATCCCTAAGGTTCTGCTGATTCTAGCATCCTGCGAGTTTAACACATTATTTGCTATTCACAGCCCTCATTGTCAACCATCATTTCCTAATTAATAATGATGGTTTATCTACATTGCTTAACTTCATGAAATAATCACTGATACTCTATCTGATGGTGGAGGAACCCAACTGGGGTCTTTAAATGCGGTAAACAAGGCATTACTCTGCCATCCTAATTTTTTATAATCCAAAATGTATGTTTGCAATCTAGAGTATAAGCTCAAATGACTGTCTGTATAATTTAGACAGCCAAATTCAGAAATCTTAAATTTTCCAGGTTGATACTCTACAAGATAGTAATTCACCAGATAACTACCAGATAACTGCCAATTCTTACCAGTGATATTACATCATAATCTTTTTACTCCTAATATAGTAACAATTACCAAGTACTCAAACCATCACCTGTAACTTGTAGCAGTATAGAACGGTGCAAAGAACGCAGCTTCAATGTCAACCAGGATTGGGTTCAAAACCCAGCTCAAGTCTTAATTACTGTAAGATTTTGGGAAAGTCCCTTAACTCCATGAGCTTCTGTTTCCTGTAGAATGTCTCCTTCAAAGGGCTGTTGGGACTATATTAAGTGACATTTATAAGGCACCAGCCTTATTGCCTGGTATGCAGTTTCCTTTTTCTATTGAAAACTGGGCTCTACTATGGTTTCCCTTTATGGAAAGGCAGATGGAAGCTCAGAGTAATGGTAGCCCTATCCCTGCCACAAACCAACTCCAGAGCCCAACACCTGAGAAGTCAGCATTTCCTGGTTCTAAATCTTAGTGTAGAACCATCGTTGGTTTATACTCATGCTACAAGAAGAGTCATTCATCTGTCTTACATTTCTGAGCACTTACTCTGAGCACTTAATCACTAATCTGGCTGCTGGGGATTAAAATAGGAGTAAGATACTTTCCTTTAATGAAGCTACAGGTTAGTGAGGGAACACTAAAACACACACACATGCACACACAAACACACACACACAAAATGCAGCATGATAGATGGTATAAATGGAGGTATGATGAATACTCTGAGAACATTAAATCCTTCCTGAGTATTTGAGAAAGGCCTCACCGAGGAAGGACATTAAACTGCTTCTTTGAGGATAAACAGGAATTCACTATATAAAGAAGGGAATTCTAGGTAGAGAAATAGTATTCTCAAGGCCACAAAAGCTCTAGTGACTAAAATTGGGTGGGAGTAGTGTAGAGTGACACGTGGAATGCTGGGAAGTAAAACTGGAAAGGTGTGTATGATGAGGCAGATTGTGTCTTTAAAATAAATACTCTGAGAGCAGGGTATTTCCAGAATAGGAGCAGAAAGAAGGAACTACACCAGATAATTGCAGTAATCCAGGCCAAGTAAAAGGTCTGAACGTAAGCACTGGCAGTGGGAATGGAGAGAGGAAAATGGATTCAAGAAGCATTTAAGAGACAGAACAAACAGGATTTGTATTTGACTGTATTGTGTTTGCCTGTTTGCTTCTTTTGCTGAACTGCACTGCTTATATTCATGGCCATAACTTAATCATATTTGTGTTTCCTGTTATGGCATAGTATCCTTACCAGTCAATGGTAAGGAAATGTCTACTGAATGAATGGTGCAGGGTGAAGGAGAAGGAAGTGTTGAGGATGGCTGCAGATTTTTTAGCTTGCATATTTGGATGGTTGATTGAACTAAAAAAGTAAAATACAAGAGGAAGAACAGCTTGGGGTAAGGAAAGGACTTGAGTCCAGTTTAGGACATGTATGACATAACTGTGGGACAACCCACATTTGGATATCTAGAGTTGGGACTCTAGAGAGAGGCATGGACTAGTAAATTGGTTTGGGAATTATGGGAGAGGGCAATGCTCAGGGAATGGGGCAAAGAAATCAGACCTCCCATGAACAGATGGAAATTTGAGTCTCTCTTACTAGACTTTCCAAGCTCTCCTCTTTTTTTTTACTACCTACCTGTGCTCTTCCTCCTACCCTTATCGGGGTACCAGCTCAACCCTCCTTGGATGCCTTCAGACTCAAATTCCCAACGTGGATCTCAGGAGAAACAACCCAATCAATCCTGCAAGGCTTCTATAACTCTCTCTTCTTACTCATGATCCAGTCATTATAAATTCTTGATATGATAGAAGACTTACATCCATCCCCTCCACCACTCCTTTCCATCCTTAGCACTCCCATGGTTTTCCAGTTGATTAAGAAACTCACAAGGCATAACACAAGAAAGAGAACTGGGAAGCCCAGTTTCACAAGAGTAGAAATCATAAGTTGTCCGGAACAGCAAAATATACACTCTAAAACTTCCTATACAGAAGCAGGAAAATTGATGTTCAATGGCAATAACAATAAAAGGGTAATAGATCATCAATGGCCCACTACTCCACTCTCCCTGATCAATCAAAAATTAGCCTCCGACTTCAAGCACTCTCAGAGATCTCAACTTTGATATAAAAAGTAAGATGATTTAACCTTGTCAATTATAGGTTTCCATGTGATTCTCTAGCTCATAAAAATAATATGACTTTACATTTACCAGAGAACATTTTATTTCAGCAAAAATCATATTGCTTTAATAAATTTATTCCACTGTACCTCAAACCATCTCTTGCTGGCAAAGAAAGAGCATAGGTGGTTATCTCTAATCCTGTTGGACAAACCTAGCCACAGAGTTATCAAACAGTGGTCTAGGTTGCATATCAAGACAGCACGAGATTAATATCTCAAAACTCAAATCAGAGGCTGAACACCTGGTTCAATACTTTGCCCACTAAGCCAGGCTGCCTTCTGTCTTCCAGTGTTCCTAAGCAACTACCACCCATAAAAATCATCTTAAAAGAGTCTTTTGATTAGAAGAAAGAAAGAAAAAAAAGACCCTTTAAGAATCTTAAAGAAAAGGAATCTAAACATCTATGATTAGGAAGCCAAGACCCAGACAGGTTAGGTGATTTGTCCAAAGTCATACAGATATTGAGAAACAGAGCTAGGTATAAGCACTGAACTTTTAATTCATTTTGCAAACATTGTGGCTCTTGCTATTTTTATAAAAATCATAATAATGCTTAACATTTACTAACTGTGTATAAGTATGTATTAAATTGCCAAACAGTTGATCTAAGCATTTCTATGCATTAATTTATTTAATCCTATGATTATACTCATTTGACTGATGAAGACACTGAGTATTAGAATAGGGTAAATAATTTGCTTAAAGCTACATAGCTAGTTAAGTAAAGGAGACAGAATTTGAATCCAGGTCTGTATGATTAAGTCCAAGTTCTTCACCACTATGAAATGCTACCCACAACGTCACAGAATTTCAGAATTTGAAGGAAGCTTATTGATCATCCTTCTCAATCCTCTATTGCATCCATGAATGATCCTCTACAGCTCTGATACATAATGATCCAACCTTTGCTTGAACACCCAGTGGTAGAAAATTTACTGTCCAGGAAGGCACTTCATGTTATTTTACAGCAACTGAAATTCATTTCCCTGAGCCCTCTACTCACTGGTGCAAGGTCTGGATAATAATGGAGCACTGTCCCCAAAGGACTTTAGAAAGGACCGGGAAGGAAAGAGATGGCAAATCCAAGGACAGCAAGTTTAATTTATGTGGTCAATATGCAAAAAGACACAACCTTTCTAGTTTTATTTCTCTCTGATCTCATGGAGATATTAACCCAGCAACGATTCAAAGAAAGTATTCCAATGTGTAAGGAAAACTGAAATCCTCAGTAACAGAAAGTAAACATCAGCCGTTTCCTGTGCCACGCACAATTCACAAATCCTGAAGGACTATCCAGGGACAGGTGGAGGCTTTCTCAGCAGTGGGTGTCCATAACAGCTTTCCAGTCACTTCCTGAAGAGAATACAGGGATACAGCCTCCAAAATTCATCAATTGGTAGTGGATATTTTTTGAAAGCCATCTGGCTTAATTTGAAAGTTAACTGAAACCTGCTGATGGAGTATGAAGACTCTCTAGTGGCTCATAATTACAAGATACAACTAACACCCCACATTTCATTCTCTCCTTTTGCTCTTTCTTTAGAGGCATTAATGTGCCCATGATGGGGCTTGGAACAACGCTCAGAGTGTGTATAAATGTGTAATAGCACATAACAGACCTAATAACACTGGGGCTGGGAATTAGAATTAGTTTTTCTCCAGTTTGGGTTTGAGGGTCTTTGAAGAATTTTATCTAGAAGAGAATAATCACTAGTATGTTAAAGCTAAATGGACTGCTTAATGGTTACAGAGTTTCTGCTTGGGGATAATAAAAAAGTTTTGGAAATAGTTGTGATGGTCACACAACATTGTGAATGCAATTAATGCCACTGAATTATATACTTAAATGGTTAAAATGACAAATTTATATTATATACATTTTACCACAACTAAAAAAAATTAACAATGCAATGTGCCAAAAATCATTGAATGGTACACTTCAAGGAGGTGACTTATATAGTATGTGAATTACAGCTCAATAAAGCTACTGAAAAAAATGAAACCTCTAAAATTTAGTCCCAGAATCTCATTTTATAATTGAGGAAATAGAGGCCCAGAGAGAAAAGGGACTCTACAAAGGTTTTACGTGTTTTTTCATGTTAAAAAATACTTCATTTTAATTACATTATCGTATTTTACCACAATAAAAAAATACTTCATTTTGTATTTTGTAACAGAGAGACTCGTAGAAATCCACTGCATCTTAATAAAACTTAATGAATAAAATTGTAAAATATGATTGACTTATTAAGATTTTCTTGGTCCCCAGACTGTTGGAAGATGTCTTAAATAGGAAATATCTGAATAACTTCTCTTTAATAATAAGCTGTAAGACCACTTGAACTCCAAGATAAAAGAGAGAAATTGCAGTTCCCTAAGAAGAGAGGAAAACATGCCCACTTACACCCTAACTGACACTTTACAAAGAACCATGAGGTCTTTGGCCTCCAAGCCTTTGTCAGATGAGTGTCACTAGGCCCCAAACGGTGTTGACCAAAAAGAGGCCCATGAACACCGCCCCGCCATGAACACACCCCATGAACAACTTACACATCAATGGTTAGTCAGAAAATAAAGAGCTTATGAGCCAAGCGAAGAGCTGAGAAACCTTCCTCAATAATTCAAGCTAAAAAAAGAAATAGTCACATAGGAAAATAAAATGGAAAGTTCAGCAAAACCTCCTGAGCTGTTTGACTAGCCCAAGAATTCTCAGCAGGAGTGTCCCAGTATACTTAGGTGTAGAGGTTGGTTGAGAGATGCCTCATTGCTATTAAGGATTAAGATACACATGTTTGAAACTCACTTCTTTTTTTAAAAAATAAATAATTCCTGTGTAACCTACATAAAGCTAAGCCACCACATTGCCCAGTCTCTACATAAAGTTACACTCAATGATCCAATATAAACATGACAGAATGAAAGTGTATATTAATCTTCACTCCCTCCTCAAACCCAAATAAATTGATATTAAAGGAATAAAAAAGTTTGTTTTTTTTTTTTGAAAAAGAAAACTCATAAGAATAAAGATGCTGGGAAAGAATAAGGATGAAAGAGACCATTGATTTTTTTTTTCAGTGAGGAAGATTGGCCCTGAGCTAACATCCATGCCAATCTTCTTCTATTTTGCATATGGGACGCTGCCACAGCATGGCTTGATGAGCCATGTGTAGGTCTGCGCCCAGGATCGGAACCCGCAAACCCCAGGCTGCCAAAGAAGAGCATGAGAACTCAACCACTACAGCGCTGGGCCAGCCCAAGACCACTGAATTTTTAGAAGATAAAAAGCAAATAGAGATGCTTTTTCCTCAGTGACTTACCAAACCAGGGGAAATTGCCAAGATACTGCAGAGGGGGATATTGATAACATGTGAACTTATTTTTCTAATAATTTTTTTTTCCCAGGAAAGCCTCAGGACTTGGAAACATCAGGAATGGCAGTAGGGATTGGTTCTAAACCTGTATGCAACTTCCACTTCCTCTTAGGATGCAGAAAGCTGCAAAAAAAAAAAAAAAAAAGGATTTCCCCCACTTTTTTAAAAGGCACATAATCTTAAAAAAAGATTACATTTTTTGATACATCAAAGAGCTTAGGTCACAAGGCAACTGAGTAACATGAATTCCAAATAAATTCCTCCAAGGAGAAATAAGACCCATAAACTATTTGCTTTTGGCAGAGAATGGAAAAAAGTGGTGGTTGTCATATAACCAGATAAAAAGAAATCAACTAAAACGTTAATGAACTGTTAAAGGGCAAGTAGGGGGGTAACATCTCAGCTTGGAATAGCTGGAGGTCCCAGACACAAAGGGAGTGTCTCTTCTTTGTGGGCCTCTACTGGGTTGTGTTGTTAATCGGCTCTTTCAATCTGAAAACTCTTGTTCTTCAGTTCTGGAAATTTTTCTTCTATTATGTTTTTTATATTTTTCTTCCATCCATTTTCTCTGTTTGCTCATCTTGGATGTCAGACTTCTTGGACTGACTCCCAAATTTTATCATTTTTCTCTTTTCCGTTTCTTTCTTTTCTTTTCTCAAAAGATTTTTTTTCAATTTTGTCTTTCATATTTTCTACTGAATTTTCAACTTCAGTCTGCAGGAAAGAGTTAACATAGCAGGCCTGATGTTGCTATCTCTAGGAGGTTTAAGGATGCACCTAGAAACTTGGCCTCTGGTATGCACCAGCGCTACTAAGTGATAAGGTTGTTTTGTGTGCCTGGGGCACTGAATTCTGTTCTATCAGCCTGCCTAAATCATTTGTGCAAACAATGTGATTTGGGATGAACACCTGCTTTCCTTGTGAGAGTGTGGAACTTTAGTAATTGTGGCTGGTTGCACAGGCAGAGAGTGTCTGAATGACCAACAATAAAAACCTTGGACTCTGAGTCTTAAGAGGGCTTATCTGGGCAAAAACACTGCACACTTTCCTACATTTCACTGCTGAAAGCCAAAGCATGTTCTGTGTGACAATCCCACGCTATCCAGAGGGAAAACCTGGGAAGACTGGGCTGGCTCCTCCAGACAA
The DNA here is from genome assembly GCF_057802395.1 of Ceratotherium simum simum. Lineage (NCBI taxonomy): Eukaryota > Metazoa > Chordata > Mammalia > Perissodactyla > Rhinocerotidae > Ceratotherium > Ceratotherium simum. The sequence continues at coordinate 29,486,946 of NC_141928.1, read as the reverse complement.
TTCCTGATTTCCCCCTGGCTGATCATGCTCTGTATCCTTTTGCTGTAATAAACAATAGCCATGATTACAACTGCCTCTGAGTCTGAGTCCTGCTAGAGAATCCACTGAATGTGTGGGTAGTCACGGGAACCCCCAAAACCTTTGGCTACCATATTTTTTTTATTTCTGTGTGTTCTGTTTTGTTCTCTGATTGTACCTCTTTTTTAAAAACATAGCACTCTGCTCTTGCTTATGGGATGCAATATCTTCTCTTCCCTCTTAGAGAATTTTAATTCTAAGCTCTGAAGGTATTGCTCCATATAGTGTCTTTTTTCCCCTTCTACTTGGTTTGGTCTCTCTTTTTAACGTTGGAGGCTTTCCTTAAATATTCTGCGATACTTGATTGTCCATTCATAGTTAATGATGGGGAACTAAAAAGCTGATGGACACTGTGTTTGCATGGCTAAGGCTTGTTAAATGGTAGGCTTGACTGTTGGGCAAGCTGGCTTTCTTCACAGGGAGTGTCAGTATATATAAGCCTTTCACCTGGAAACAGTTTCTCCAGAAAAGAATCCTTTCATTTTCTCCGTGTGAAGTACATGCAGGGCTGCTGGATTTTTGTGACTAGAGTAGGCAGTGGTTTTCAAACTTCAGTGCACATCTGGACATATGTATATGGGCCTCTTGCTCTGGGGCCAGCAAGTATTTGGGATGGGCCTCGCCCATAGATGTCTGCCCCTAGACTCCCAGCTCCTGATATGTAGACCTCTCCTGCTTCCTCCAGGGTGGCCATTCCACCCCAGTTTGGCACAGACCCCTATCTCCTTCTTGTGGCCCCAAGGACTGTCTGCTTTCTACTCTCTTGAGCTGTATGCCCCCTCTCTAGGCTGCCTCCCACTCTTACCCCTGTCAGACAGATCAGAACGCAGCCTCCTTTGCTTCCCCCATTCTCTGCTTCCCCAAAATAAGCCCCATTTTACATAAGTATACTGCTAATCAAGTCAGGGAAACAGAAGAATGGCAAAAACAACAAATGTGAGACCAAGACAGAGGTTTCTGAACTCTTACAAAGTTCTGGAAATTGTTGCCCTTGATTTACAGTTCCTAATTCTATTGGCTCCAGCCCCACCTTGCCACCTCCTCCACCCCATACATACTGTACTGTAAAAGTAAAAATAAAGAATAACCTTTTTTTCTTATTACACAATATAAAGTTATAGTAGAAAATTACAGATAACCTTCCCCATTTCCCACAATATACACCTGCTCAAATGGAAATTTAAGTCATCCATAAACCTCCACCCACTACTGTTAACATTTTGGTGTATTTCTTTCCAAGCTTTCTTCTCTTCAAGAATGTTGATTTACCCACATATATAATACATATTTTGCAAAACTGGGATTGTACTGTGTGTATTTTTTGTAACTTCCCTTTTTATTTAATAAATTATAGGCATCTGCCTAGATAAACAAATATAATTCACAAGTCCATTTTCATTATATAGATTTATCATAATTTATTTAGCTAATACCACATTGATGGACATTTAAGTTGTTTTCAATTGTTTGCTGTTATAAATGTTGCAAGAGTTAGCATACTTCCATAAATGTCTGCACATTTGCCTGATGTTAATCTTAGGTAGGGAAATCTAGAGAAATCTAAGACAAGGTGTACTAATTTATACCCAGTCAACAGTGGCCCCTTTTGCTGCATCATTGCTAACACTGCGTATGAGTATCCTTTTAAGTTTTGATCAACTGATGAGCAAAAATTACATTTTATTTGTATATGCATTTCTTTGATATTGAATATGTTTCCACAAGTCTATTGGTCACTTATCTTTCTTTGTGACTTGCTTGTTCCTGCCCATTTTTCTATTAGGATGGTCAGTTTTTTTCCTTTGTAACAATTCTTTGTGTACTAAATATATTAACATTTAGTCTGAAACATATATTGTGAATTTCCCCCAGTTTATCATTTGTCTTTTTATATGCCTCTGGCACTTATCAACAGTTAGAAGATATAGACTTTTCCTAGTCAAATCTGTCCACCTTTCCCTTTATGATTTCTGCCTGTGGTGGGCATTCTTTAAAAAGGCCTTCATTCCCTCCCACCCCTGCCAAAACATTTATCAAGATTTACTTCCAGTACTTTTATCCTTTCATTTGTTTACATTTAAATCTTTAATTTATCTGGATTTATTCTAGTATATGGTGTGTGTATTAGTCAGGGTTCTTCAGAGACACAGAAGCAATAGGATGTGTGTGTTGAGAGAGAGAGAGAGTGATTGATTTTAAGGAATTAGCTCATGTGATTGTGGGGGCTGGCAAGCCCCAAAATCTGCAGAGCAGGCTTGCACCTGGAGACCCAGAGGAGCGTTGATGCTGCAGCTTGAGAATGAAGGCTGTCTGCTGGCCAAATTCCCTCTTCCTCCAGCGATCTCAGTCTTTTTTTCTCTTAAGGCCACCAAGTAGATGTGGTCCACTCACATCATGGAGGGTAATCTCCTTTACTCCAAGTCTATTGATTTAGATGTTAATCTCATCTAAAAAATACCTTCACAGAGACATCTACACTGTGGTTGGATGAAACATCTGGGTACCATGGCCCAGCCAAGCTGACACATAAAATTAACCATCACAGTGTGAGTCAGGGATCTAACTTTATCTTTGCCCTACTCTTTCTGAAAGTGGGCCCCACGAAGACCTGATTCCTTCATATTCTCTTCTTTTATTCTGAGGGGGCTAAAAGCAGGTGTTCAACAAATTTCCTTCTCTCTCTGAGTCCAGCCTTCTCTTCTCTAGATCCTGCAGATGTCTTTTCAGGCCCCTAGATCTCAAATGACAAATAGAGAAGAGTTGTGGGTATTATCCAGCGTCCTCTTGTCTCCAAAAGTGGAAAGCTTGAGCCATAGCAGATGAAAGGCATGCCCCATGCTGATATCTGCAGGGATCTTTGCCCATGACGCTTCCCCTGTAGAAATAGCCACAAACATGTTAAGTTTCTACTTATCTTCACACTCTAGCAAGCCCCCAGCCCTTGTTTCTCAACTACAAAGCAGGAACCAAAAGCTGTAGTGCTTCCTAGCCAGGACATCGTGAGGACATGAGAGCCACAGTGAAAAGTTCTTCCTAAACATATGACATTATTATTATTAATAAGCACTGGCCATTAACTATGAGAGCTTCAGATGAAAAGTTTCACAACCATGCCAGAGTGTCATATAGGATGAGGATTATAAGCTCCTAAGTGTTTTACACTTGTCTTGTGATCAAAATAGGAAAGTCTTTACATATAAACTATTAAAAAATTTAGATGCCCCTTTCAAGGTGATTAATCAGGTCTGAATTTCCTTCAGACTCTATGATCACACTGAAGATTCACACCCTGGTCTGTCTGCTCCAGAACTCTCGGCTTTTGCCCCCCTGGCTTGGCAGGAATTTGCATGTGAGGCCAGTCCTAGCTCTGAGTGTGAAGGACCAGAAGTGGAGCATCATCTTTTGCATTTTGGAGGGCGCTAAATGCCAACTCCCATTACATGGGGCCCAGAATGGACTCTGGGACATTGGTAGCATGCCAGGCTGCCAGTCTTCTAGTCAGGCAAGTCAGCCAACCTGCAACAAATGCTGCCTGGTCTAGCTATTTAGAACTGAATAATTGGCACAGACATAAATGCCTGCTCACTTGCATTTGGTGCCCCCATCTGAATTTTAATTCTTTCATTATACCACAGAGCATCCTTTTTAAAGGCCCAGATCTTCCCATAATAATTAGGTCCTTCCTAAAGTACCAGGAAGGTTGAATTATTCTTCACACCTCCCTCATCTGGCTGCATTTAAATAAAGTGATATTTACTTTCTGAGTCAACTAGAAGAAAAGAGATAAGTAAGGCTCAACTCCCTTTTCAAAAGTGCATACAACAGTTCTACAAATGCCTCCTGCTGTCTAAGTGGCAGAGATGTGCCTTCTTGAACGCCACAGGAGGGGAGCCTTGAAAAATCAGACTTTTGGTGTGTGTTTCCCAGTGAATTGAGGCACTAACAGCCCTGGGAGGCTCTTTAAGGTTGTGGCAGTGTAGTTTGCGTGTGCCATGATAAAGGGTTCTATTGCTGCTTCAGTGCATTTATAAGCCCTTATTGAGACAGCAGGTGATTAGAGAGGAAAGGAATCCTGTTCAGTGTATTTTTTTAAATCCTTTGGAAAGTTGTCTCTAAGGAGCCAGGCTACATAGAAATGTAATTGTGATTCTCATCAGGCTGAGACTCAGTAACAGAGAGCCAGAATAATGGGTTTTATACAAGCCATTTATTCATTCATTCATTCATTTTTGATTCATTAATTCCTTTACTGAGTGCCTCTGTTATGTACCAGGCTCTGAGTAGGATCCAGTTCCTGTCCTCAATGAGCTGAAAGTGTTTGTATGGGGAGTGGTTTGTGGGAGCAGAGAGCAGAGACAGACAAGGAAATAGATTATTAATACAGTGTGATAATTACTAAAACAGCAGTGGGTATAAGTACCAAAATTCAGATGGGAAGAAGTTATTAGGAATGGTGCCAGAGTAGGGTGGGAAGAGAAGGAAAGGCTTTACAGAGGACAGCAAGGTTTAGCTGAGTCTTGAATGTGAGTAGGAGCTTGTCAGGCAGATGAAGAAGGAGGCAGAAAAGAAAGAAAGGCACTCACATCAAATATAGGAAAATGTACAAGACAGCGGGGAAGGGCCGGCTCCGTGGCTTAGCGGTTAAGTGCGCGTGCTCTGATGCTGGCGGCCCGGGTTCGGATCCCGGGCGCGCCCCGAGGCACCACTTCTCCGTCCAACGCGAGGCCGAGTCCCACGTACAGCAACTAGAAGGATGTGAACCTATGACATGCAACTATCTACTGGGGCTTTGGGGGGAAAAAAATGAATAAATAAAATCTTTAAAAAAAAAAAAAAAAAAAAGACAGCGGGGATGTAAAACAACATGGTGTATGTAGGCTACTGTGGGCTAGCCTGCCTATACATTGGGAACATGGAGAAGGGGACAGCAAAAATGAGACTAGAGATAGTCAGGGGCCAGATCTACAAGGACCTTCAATACCATGGAACATACACCCCTAAGGCAACATGTCCAATAAGCTGTACTCTGGAACTTGAAGTCACTTGGCACAAACCATGGCTACCTGCATCTATCCGTTCATTAAGACCTATGAGCCAAGCAGATCCCCCAAAGAGCCAAGGGTATGGCACATTCATCGTTTGACCTGGTTAATATGCTAATAAAGTATGGAGAGGGACAGGCCCAGGGCCAATGCCCCAGAGCAGCCACTGGGGACCTGCTTTCTTATCACTATCCATCCATTAATTGGTATCCACTGGATACAGTTACACAGCCACTACATGATCCCTGTACCCAGCCCATCTTTCCACATTTTGCCTTCAATGATGTCACAAGAGACATGACTTGCTGTCATCTGGATATTCTGTGCTCACTCTACATCCCTACTCAGCCATTCTAATGGCCTTAATCAAAAAAGGAAATTAGATTACTCTGGCATGACCTGTTATACTGAAACGTTACTGGCTTAGAGGGATTGCTGCTTAATTTGTAAGCACTCATAAGCTATTAGTAGAATAATCTTTCGTGGAATTTTGCCTAGGACTGGTGCCAAACTCATGAATTCATAGTTGATGGAGGGCCGGCCCCGTGGCTTAGCGGTTAAGTGCACGCGCTCTGCTACTGGCGGCCTGAGTTCGGATCCCGGGCGCGCACCGACGCACCGCTTCTCCGGCCATGCTGAGGCCACGTCCCACATACAGCAACTAGAAGGGTGTGCAACTATGACATACAACTATCTACTGGGGCTTTGGGGGAAAATAAATAAATAAATAAAATCATAGTTGATGGAGGGGGAAGGGAAAAATTAATTGTATTTCCTAAAAATCAAGATATTTGCCCACCCTTAGTCCTCCAGTATGATTTCTATTTTCTATGAGTCCCTCAGATTATCAACAGTGGTTCTATGGTTTTAGCAGCAAATCTCCCAATAGCTATATAGTGATTTGTTAGTCCAGAAGACGTGGACTCTTTCAGGACAGCTCTTACCCCATTCCTCCCCTCTCAGGGGCTTTAGACCCCTTTATCAGTTTGTTCTAGTCTTTTTAGTCAGAATAGCCTTGTCCTTGACAGAGAAGAAACAGCATAATTGGAGTCACCCATTAATATTTCTGGTTCTTTCTTTTGTTCTGTCTCTTGAACAGATGTTATGTGTTCTTGGTGACTCTAACTTTTTTTTTTTAACTTTGGCTTGCTCAGAGCATTAACTCTCATAGTCCATACGTTTTGTTTCAATGTTTAACAGTCCTCAACAATCCCTCGTATGACTCAGATTGAGTTCAAATGTTTGGTTTCAGGGACCACCAATTGTCTCTTTGAACTCATCCTCTTCTTTTTTTGTTTTTTTGTGAGGAAGATCAGCCCTGAGCTAACATCCATGCCAATCCTCCTCTTTTTTGCTGAGGAAGACCAGCCCTGAGCTAACATCTATTGCCAATCCTCCTGCTTTTTTTTCCCCTTTTCTCTCCAAAGCCCCAGTAGATAGTTTTGTATGTCATAGTTGCACATCCTTGCTATATGTGGGACGCCGCCCCAGCACGGCCGGACAAGTGGTACGTTGGTGCACACCCGGGATCCGAACCCGGACCACAAGTAGCAGAGTGCGTGCACCCAACCGCTAAGTCACAGGGCCAGACCCTGAACTCATCCTCTTCTGTACAATTCCGCTTCAGTATGTCTTTTTTGTATTACTTGAGTATAAAGATAGATTTAGGGTTGAGAAGACAGATTATCTCTATGGACCTGAGTCTCTTAATTTATAAAATGAAGAACTCAGATAAGATGACTTCTAAGGTCCTTTCCAATCGGAAAGTTCTATAGCTCCAAAAAACTGAAGGGAAGGAGAAGAGAATTTATGGAAAACCTATCCCAGACTAGGCACTGTGCTAGACTCAACACTTGTGACTTCATTTAATGCAGCCAACAATCTTACGAGCTGGCCCTATTTGGCAGATAAGGAAGCTGAAGTTCACAGATATTATGTACCTTGTCCAAGGTCACAGAACTATTAATCCTAAATAAGGGGCAGAGTAAGAATTCAAATATTAATCCATCTACATCACTCAACTGGGGAGATTTTGTCCCCCAAGGAACATTTGGCAACGTCTGGAGACATTTTTGGTGGTCACACCTAGGAAATTGTTACTGGCATCTAGTGGGTAGAGGCCAAAGATGCTGCTAAACATCTTACAATGCACAGACAGCCCCACAACAAGGAATTATCTGGCCCAAAATGTCAGTGCAGAGGTTGAGAAACCCTAATCTAGATAGCAGATCCAAATGATATGCAAATAATCTGTCACTTTTCAAAATCAGGAAATATTAATTAGTCATTGTTACACACAGTTTTCTATCTAAAGACCCCCAGCCACAGAGAAGAACAAACACATATCCCCAAAAGGGACATGGTCATTGTCCAAGTCTGAGAATTTTTCACTGTATTCCATAATATGCCCACAATTATGTAACAGAAAACAAATTTTCAAAGGCTTTCCTCTCAAATCTTTGGGCAAAACCCTGGAAGACACAATATGCTTATCCTATGGCTTCACATACCCACTGACTCACTACTCAAATGCCATGAGTGTGGGAGCCCCACCTTGAAAAGCATGTCTTTAGATGGTAAGAAGGAATAAATTGTCTATTGGCAAAACCAGCCATCTCTTGAAGGTCTCTGACAGCAAAAATTATAGCTCTGAATGTAAAAGTGTTATAAAAGAGAAGAGATAAAAGAGTTGAATACGAGAAAAGACCTCAAAATCATCCACTTTGCCCGTTTCAATTTAGAGATGAGAAGGCCAAAGCCCAGAGAGGTCAAGTGACTTGCCAAAAACACACAGAAAGTAATGGGCAGGTCTAAAGATCACACAGCACTCAACACTGATTAAAAAATTATTTCTTGAGCAAATAAATCAGCCCAGACCAGAAGCCCAGTCTTCTAATGCATAGTCCAGTGTAGCAGACCCTGTCCACTGCCTAAGCAACAGCCACTTCCACACACATAGACTTTGTTCAGATATTAGGCAGACAGCAAAGTGCTCAGGAAAGGTAAGACTCACCCTTCTCCAGGTGATGAATCACCTAAGCCAGTCATGGTAATCGCATTCCTATTTGTCAGTGACTGGTTTAGGAGAGAACCCATGACATAGCTATGGCCAGTGAGACTTTAAAAAGTGAGTGCCTTTATGGAAAGGAGGCCCTTTTTTGCTGTCACACCCAACTTCCCACTTTGAAAGTAGTCTTGAGAGAACACAATGCTTGCAGCTATCTAGGGCAGCCATTTTGTCAGCCAGAGGCCAAAATTCCAATACACTATGGATACAGAATAGAAAGATACAAAAACCTGGGTCTATGATAATGTGGAGCTACTGAATCAGACTTTGAACTGCCTACTTCCCGTCTTATTGCCACAACAAATATCTGTAAGATTTAAGGCACTGCTAATTGAGGTTTCTATTGTTTGCAGCCAAGCACATCCTAACCAGTACAGGCCAGTACCTGTAACGGAGTGATTTCAAGAATGTCTTCTTGCTCCATTTAATCTTTAAAATTTCAGTTCATAAGTTATCCCCACTTCCCCTAGTGAGAGTTAATCATTCTCCACTCACTGGGGGTGCAACAGAGGATACGGGATACAATTCGGACTAGATGAACTATAAGGCTGTACAAGCAATGAGCTTCTCTAACACCAAGACAGTTTAGGGTAGTTATTAAGGGTGTCAGATTTACAGCCAGACTGCCAGGGTTCAAATGGCTTCTCTAACCGCTACTAGCTGTGTGATCTTGCGATATTTCAGCTTCCATTTTCTGATGTGATAATTATGGGTTAATATTGGGATAATCTGTACAAGAAATAAATGAAGCATCGGTGTAAAGCACTTAGAAGAGTGCCTGGCAAAAGTAAAGGCTTACTATATACTTGTAATAATGATCTGCTGCCATTAAGTAACATTTACTTTGAGGTAACTAGTTACCTATTCAAAATGGAAGGAGGAGGCTTCTGTTGCTTGCAGCCAAACTACCAGGGAGAAGTGGTATTATCAGTCAGGAATTTTAGTTGTAAACAAAATCATTTGACCTAGTTTAAGCAGAAAAGAGATTTATTAAAGGCTATTAGGAAACTCACAGAATGCCTGAGAAGGCCAAAGGTTATGGTCCCAGGAATAACCCCCAAATCACACCACAGAGCTGCCCCAGGGAACGTAACTGCCACACCACTGGGTAGAGACACCAGCTCACCTCATCAACGCAGGCAGGGTCTGGAGGTCATCTCTAACACCTCTGCCTCTGATCCCTCCAGGAACTGCATCCACCTGTGACCACCATCACCAAAGTGGATTTTGTGGCAACCCTTCTTTGTGTCACTAGCATCCAAAACAATTCTAGTATCTCTGATTAGTGGAGTTTGATTCCTGTGCCTGGATGCTGGCTGCAAGGGAAGCTGAGAAGGCAAGTTTCTGGGCTTTCCCTTGGGTTGACATGGACCTAAAAGGTGGAGAATTCTCCCAACCAGCTAAGTATGTAAATTAAGGATGTCTAGACTGTTAAAGAGTAAAATTAGTTTAATCATCATCCTGATGTCAGGAAGAAGTAAAGGAGAGGGAGATGTAATTTGGGAGCTCCACCCTCTACCCAGCTACCCAAGCAAGAAACCTCATTGCCACCTGGTCTCCTCTTACCTCCCGTGTTAAGTCCTACGAGTTTACTCTTGAACTTTCTGGTGTCTGATCTCTCCCTCCATCACTGCTGCCCTGGTGTAGGCCCTTATCAGTTCTCACCTGGACTGCTAAAATAGCCACCTAACTGGTCTTCCCACCTCCAGTCTGATTCCTCACACTGCTTGAAGAGTAATGTTTGTGAAGCACAAGTCTGATCATGTCACTCCCCTACTTAAAGGGTTTAATGATTCCCATTGCTCACAGGATAGTATACAAAGCTCTTCATTACCTGAGCCTGCCCATCTTCCCAGCTTCATCTCCTGCCACATCCCAAATACACCCTGGTGCAGGGGCACATACCTCAGCCACAGGAACTTACCGGAATCCATTATGATGTTTTTTTGCTCCCCTTGATTTCCTTTTGTTTCTTGTGCCTGGAGTTCTGCCCCATCTCCACCTATGAAATTCTCCTTTTCACTTATGGCCAGGTGAGTGTCACCTCCTCTGTTCCCAGAGAGAATTTGAGACTCTTTTCTCTGTAGCATTTCATCTGCAGCATCTTGCACATAAGTCTCCCACAACATCCATCTTGCAGCATCTTGCACATAAGTCTCCCACAACATCCATCTTGCATTGTGCTTCTGGCTTGATTCCATGGATGTTCCTTCTCTAGATCATGAGCATCTTACGGGGATGGGTCTGATTTCAGCACTCACTGAGCACTTACTGCCTGGCTGAATGGATGATGGTTGGAGCACATAACCAAACAGGTAGCAACTTGGATTTGATCTGACCTCCCTTCATAGAGTATTCTAAGGTTTTTTTGGGAGGCAGGAGAGGGTGGAATTTAATTGTAATAAATGAACTGGATTAGGTAGGTTTGATGTTACTTGAATCAAATGGCCCATTAGAGACAGATGATTGGTAGACTGATGGATAGGTAAAATGACACCTTTCAGAATATCCTAGTTTTAAAATAGAGGTTTTTGAAATTTCATGTCTCAAACTACTCCTTTTATACAAACACAAAATTCATAACCTTAACATTTTAGTAAAACTACTGTGTTGACTGATATTTTCAATACTTCATTGCATCAGCAGCTGGACATGTGCCCATTATCAGGAAGCAACCTACCTAAGAAGCCCTGTAAAGTGCTTTGAGTTCTGAGAGGAAAAACCTCCCAGTGTGCAGAGTTAGGACAATTAGAATTAAGACTGTGTTTGTGTCAATGCTCAGGACCCACAGGAGCAGTGACTTTTGCCTGTTTTGTTCACAGATGTATGCCAAGTGCTTAGAATAGTACCTGGTACATAGTAAACCCTCAATAAATATTTGTTGAATGAGTGAATGGATAAAGAGCTTGCATTCAAGATGGAGACTTTCTCTAAATTCATTGAACTTACAGCTTTACATCCACTGAAATACAGGGATAGAATTTCCAGGATCCAGAGAAGCTAAAGGAGAGCGATGGGGGTTGCTTTAGTAGTTCAGCTGGTCAGGGAAAGCCTGTCTGAGGCAGGTACACAGGAGCAGAGACCTGAACGATGCGAGGGAGGGAGCCACAAGTATCTGAAAGAACAGTGTCCAGCTTCCCCTACCCCCACCCCAATGACCCGCCTAGCAGTTACATTATTAAGACACAAAAGTGCATCTTATTCTCACTTGCACAGCTCCCCTTGGAGATCTGCTTTAATTTCTTTTTTTTTTTTTTTGCATCAGTAAATTTATTCCAAGTAAGAATTTTACACAGACACCAGGCATATTATTTCCACACAAAATCCAGCATTGTAATAATATTTAACACTTTGGCCATGAAACTCAAAGATATTTGAAAAACTTCTCAAGGTGTCTATTTTAAGTCACTGAATTCTTTAATATTTGTAATCCATGCTTGCTCAATTGTAATTTTTAAAATTGTATTGTTCATCGTACTTATTGCAGTATTCATTATGCTTATTATATATATTTAAAATATCTTTTCTAAAATTTTACGTTCTCCAAAAAATAACTTTTTAGTAACTGAAAATATCCATATGTAGCTCTAAACAGTACTATTGTAAAACGAAAAATGTGTTTCATGTATCAGGCGCTCAAGCCACACTATTCCTAATTACAGATACAACTGACATCCAGGTTATAAATAGCGCTCTTACACTCTCTATTCCTATTTTAATACACCAACCACTACTTCACTAATGGCCCAGAGTTTTCTCGCAACAGACTCTCCACAGATTTGGGCTATAGTTCTTCCTCTTTACAATCCCCAAAGGACCTTCCTGAGTGTATCAGAAGGTGTACTTCCACCTCAGGTGAAGAGGCTAAATAAAGCGAAGTCTGGGCACCTTCTGCTGGAGTTGTGAAAAAGGCCCAGGACACCAAATTGAAAAGGGTTTTGACCAACAGCGGGATGTGTATGCGCCTCCCCAGATCAGTCCGCACAACACCGCACACACATTGACCATAACGTCGTGCCTCCCGAGCGCCGGGGCAATTCTCTGGTAAAAAGAATGTTAGCCAGTTTACTTCGACTGTAACAAAGCTGTTACCATAGCTTTGTCCACTGTTCAAGACTTCAAAGTTGATGTCTCCATATTTATAAAGTTTGGAAGACCACAATCCTGCTGGGAGCTGAACTTTTGAGGAGTCCAAGGAGAAGATTGGTAAGTAGAAGTGCCCCAGATGGCTCACTCCAAACTGTATCTCAGACCCGTCTTCGGTCTTCATATAAGGGCACTGAAAGATCCCTGCCTTACTGATCAAGACGTCCAGGCTGGGCTCGTCCTCAGCATCTCCTGACAGAAGGCGCGCACTGAGTGCAATGAGGCGAGATCAAACTCGACAGCAACGAGCTGCCCACGCCCCAGCCCCCTCCCCGCCCCAGCCCCGGGCCGGGTGGAGCCGCCGCCCCGCCTCCTCCTCTGCACGCAGTCCCAGCAGCCGGTGATCACCCGCCCCCTCAAGCGCAGCAGCTCGGCGCGACCCAGGCCGCAGTTCATCCCCTCATCAGCACAGTCTTCCGGTGCATGAGGCTGGAGCCCTGCCTCCAGGCAGCCGCTGCACGCTGCGCCCCAGGAACCACTGGGTCGCCAGCCAGAGGGCCCCAGCCAGTGCGGCCAGTAGTGCCGCCACTGTAGCCACTTCCATAGACGCTGGGGCCGAGGGCCCACTGGCCCCTCTTTAATTTCTAAAATAATTCAGACATGAGGGAGAGGGGGTTGATGCTCCTCCAATTAAGTTGGTCTTAAAATCCCCACTAAATGCCCTATGGCAGTTCAAAGGCCTCCCTGAGATTCCATGGCTCCCCAGGGGCTCGCAACATTCCAAGGGGCTGTCTTGGATCATATTTCCACAGCTGTGGTCTCCAAGTTGACCCAGGTGTTCCACGAAGTGCTTTCCACAATGCCACCCTCCCCACAGGCACACACACACAAACCCACTCACACAATGATTCATGAATATTGATCAACTCTAGCGAAGATTGAGGCGTGGCGAGGAAAGGAGGTTGAAGTGGTTTGCCTCACTTAAAAAACAAACTCGACATTAAACATGTGGCCTCCCTATTTAAAATGCCTTTTGGGCACCCCACCACAGGGGGCTCTCCACTGGCCCATCAGCCCACAGGGTCCTTTACACCATCTTCCCAGCTTCTCTTGGTCCCTCGGTGCCCCCCCAGCCCGCCCTCTTCTTTCTCTGTTCCTCACCTCATCATCCCTCCTGCCTCTTTGTTCTTGGGAGCAAAAGAACAAATTTTCCTTGTCTTCTACAGAGCTGTTTGGCCAGCATCTTTTACTGCCTGGGTTTCTGCTCTCTCACATCCTACCCAGGCAGATTCTCAAGGCATTTCTAGAAGAGTATCACCCAGGAGCAAACTCATAGTGCCAGCTGTCTGATACATTTTTTCACTTTGTTACACCAGGGAATTACAGTATCAGTTCTACTGTGGGGATCAACATGGAGGAGCACTGAGGAGGGGGACCCAAACCAGTCTTGGAGGAGGTGTTGAGAGGAGGGCTTTGCAGAGGAGGTGACAACTGAAGGAGGAATAGGAGTGAGCATGGCAAGAAGGGAGATGGCACAACCCAGTGAGCTTGGAAAATTTAGCATTTCATACAGCAGAACATGCACATGGAGAGGGAAAGCTAGGGAGGTAAGCAGGGCCAACCCATGAAATTTAATGCCTTAGCTAAAGGGTTTTAACTGTATTCAGAAAGCAATGTGGAGCCAGTCAAGGATATTGAGGGCTAACACAAATAGATTTGCACTTTTTTTTTTCTTTCTAAAAATCACTGCAAGGACCCCATTGAGGATGGATAGACTGGAGGAACGGAGAGAGCCTAGCGGCAGAGTGCCCATGTACTGTGGAAGGGAGACACAGTGCCAGACTGTTGCTGTGGAGATGGAGAAGAGGGGACTATCAGAGAGCTATGGACAAGGTAGACCGGACACAACTAGGTGACTGACTGGGCAGTGAGCCAGGAGGATACAAGGATCAGAGTGAGGATCAGGATCAGAGTGAGGATCAGGATCACAGCAGGTTTCCAGCTGGGTGGCTGGTAGATGGTGTGGCCATCTGCTGGGAGGTGGGACACAGACAGAACCACAAACAGGTTTGAGGGCAGCTGATGGATCCATTCCCTCTAGACCTTCCTGCTCATGGTGACCTGATGGGCTCCCAGCCTGTGGGACATCTGTTCCTCCCCCATGCCTGTCAGCTGCAAGAGGAACTGCCACCTCCCCTGAGCTCTGTGCCAGCTGCAGCTGGGTATCTTTGAGCACTTCCTCTCTTGGCTGGTGGCTGGTGGCCTGCAGCCTCAGAGAGGGGAGGCTGGAGCAGCTGAGCAGAGGGAAGAAGGCACAGAAGGCTCTGTGAGGAACTCTGAGCTGTTTAATGGCTGTGTGACTCCACGCAATTCACTTACCCTCTCTGAGTCCTAGATTCTCTATCTACAACTTGGTGATGGGGAGAATACTTACTTCAGACATGTGTTTTAAGGATTTCACATAATGCATGTGGAAGTGATTCTGGAAGTGATTCTGTAAAGTGTAAAATCCTGTAAGGGGAGTGAAGGGAACTAATACTTGTGGGTATATGAACTAAGATTCTCCACCCACTGCTGCTCCTCTCAAGGAAGATCTGGGGGCCATGGATATGGTTTTTCTGGAAGTTTCAATTCATCTTCATTGACTCAGAGTCCCTTTGTAGTGAAAACAGGCCCTGGGAGGAGGAGAATGCACCATTAGCATGGTAATGTCAAGGTTAATGTTCCACAACATGTAGGGTCAAAGTCACTTTAATTGGAAGAATTTCATGTTATACTGGACTGTATGATCTTCATAAGTAAATAATTTTTGTACAGACATTTGCCCTAAGTTTAATCAAGACAAAAGCAGGCTCAGTCGTTACTGACAGACAGAAACCAAACCAAAGTCCAGTTCTCACCCTCCCCCCAGGCCACCCCCAGGAAGCCTAGCCCATTGCCCACCCACGCTACTCCCTGTAGCATTAGCAGGAGCCTGGGAAGAGAAAAGCTCTGTTCACATCCAGCTGCAGCCTGCAGTGCACAGTCTTGCAAGACACAAGGGACCAGGTACTGGGACTCTGTCATGCGGGGAAGAATAGAGTATCTGGAGGGAGGAGACACAGAGGAGGTCGTAAAAGGGGGTTGTGGGGGGAGAACAAGTGAAAATTGGGGATACAAATTTGGGGGAACAGGGGAGCACCCAGGTGGGACCTCCTTCAAATGCCTTAACAGTGAAACTTGTCCCCACCCCTCAAGGGATGACTTAGCCAGAGTCCCAAATCTCTGTCCTCCATCCTGAGATTCTTTGCAGGGATTTATATGCTCTTTGGTAAGAGAACAGCTCATACCTCCAGCAAAACTCTGTGAGAACCCTGTTTTAGGAAGCTGGGCCTCGCCTGTACCTAATCTCCTGGCAGAAGCTCCCTGCTGCCTTTGGGGATTTCTAGGCAGAAAGGATTAAGGAGCAGCAAATGCCAGTCCCAGCCTGGAGACACTGAGCCAGTCTCCTTGTTCCCCAATTTGGTAAAAGATACTCGCAGTGGGACAGACAGGAAGGCTCTCACCCTTTCTACATAGGACAGTCCAGCACACTGGGGAACACTGCCCTCCCTTTAGGGATGAAGAGGGTCAGAGGAAGAGTCCACATGAGCACCATCTCTTTTTTCCCTTAAAACTCCTTCCCCACCCCAAAATACACACACACACACACACACACACACACACACACACACACCACAAATGCTGCTGCTGCCACTACCACCTCCACCCATGACACCAAGTTCCACCCCAATAACTGGAAATGGCCTTCCCCCAGGAAACATCACTGTCTCCCACAGCTCCCTGGGCCTGGCCCTGTGGTGGCTCAGGGAAGGGGAGACCCTGAGCTGCCCCTGCCCAGAGGAGCTCTCAGTGTTGTGAGACAGTTCTAGAAGCATGTGACAATGACCTGCCCTCAAAGAGCATCTCAGTTCTGGGGTTCTGGGACCCCTCCAAAAGACCCAACAGTCCTCCCCACTCCGTCCCGGGAAGTGGGTGCCTGGGAAGAGGGAATGTTCCCAGGTGGCAGAGGGGGTGTGTGGGGAGCCCTAGGGGGGAGAGGGAGCAAAGAGAGGCTCCCCGACACTCTGATTATTCCTACGCCACCAGGGGCCTCAAGCCTCCCTCCCCCTGCCTAGCTGCCAGCCGTCCTGGTTGCCAGTGACAGCTCAGTGACTGGAGATGGTCAGTGTGGCTGGAGGAAACCCACAGGGTGACCGCTAGTAACCCAGCTACACGTGACGGTGGCCAGCTGCCAGTCGGCTCCCTCCTGGAGGCTTCCAGCGGGTAGCAGCTCTGAAGTCAGACAGGCAGTGGCTCCTGGGCTGTCCCAAGGGGATAGTAAGTCCAGGGCCTAAATGCCAGACTGGCTTCTAACACCCACCTGGATAACAGGCTAAGTCCAAGCAGGACTTCCTAAAGGCCCCTGGGTCTCAGGCCAGCTGGTGTGTCTAGACTAGAAAAAACAGAACATGCGAAGCTTACTCACTCCCAGCTGAAGCCGATGGAACAACAGTTCACAAAGCAGTTTCCATTCCATTATGTCATTTCACCTGCCTAACAACCCAGAGGAAGGTTCTGCTGACTCCGACCCTAGGCATGCTATTCCGCCTCTCCGTGCCTCAGTGACCGTCTTTGTAAATTGGGGAGAATAAAAGTGCTTATAGCTACGTGTTCTTTCTAGCTATGTGTTCTTGGCAATGTATTTAACTCCACCGTGCTTCAATATTTCTCATTTGTCAAATGGGGTTAAAAATAGAACCAACCTCATGGGATAGTTGGGAAAATTAAATACGTTAATTCAGTTAATAAGTTAAATAAGTTAAAACAATGGCTGACTACACAGAAAGTGCCCAGTAAATGCTAGCAACTATTATTATTTCTGTTATTATTAATCATAGGATTGTTATGAGGATTAACAAAATAACAGCAGCTGACATTTGTTGCATATTAACCATGTTTCTGGCACTGGACTCTGTCTTTATAGGAATTACCTTGTGGACAATGTTGCGTTCATGCTGAGTGCAGGACCCAACACATAGAGAACCCTCAATAAACGGCAGCCACTATCATAATTCACCCTCTCTCCCATTCTGCAGAGGAGGAAACTGCTCAGAGGTTTAAAGACTTGTCCAGGGCTACAAAGCTAATAAGTAGGAGCACTTCAACTTGAATCCAGGACTTCTGGAAAACAGATCTTCACAATCCTACAACCCTCACCTCCTCCCTTTGCCTGGTCCTCAACATTTGCTCTGTAGCTAAAGCTGGTTTCCCTTCAAGAAAGCTGCCAGAGGACATATCTGCTGCTCAGCTGGAAGGCACCGAGGCCGCTCTGCACACAGCTGCCATCAGCGCCTGCACTGGGAAGGGCTGAGCTTGCCTCCTGATGGCCTTTCCCCTGCAGGAGGCAGCATCCAGGCTCCAGCAGGCAGATGTGTGCAAAGGAATGAGACGGGGTCATGGACATTCCCAGGAAGCAGACCTGACCCCAACTCCAGCTCTGCCCTTCTATCCAAATGTCCCTCTGCTGAGATTCTGTGATAGAGCCCACCAGAAAAGAGCTCTAAGTCCTCCCTAAATTGAGCAAAACCAGTCCACAACCAGCACCAGCCAGCTGGAGGGGTGACAGGTGTTTGCCCGCATGTTACATCTCACAGGCAATGTTTCACTGAAGACATGACTTCTGGACTGTGGGCAAGTCACTTCCCCTCTCTAGGCCACAGTTTCCTCTTCTGTAATATTAAAATACTAAGACTCATCTAGTTGGGTTGCTCTAAGGACCAAATGAGAGAATGAGTATCAGAGCATAGGGCCTGGCACCCAGTAACACAAGCAGGAGGGGCGTTGGCACACAGTACATACTCCACAAACGCTCACTGAACAGCTGAAATCTGACAGTCCAGAGCACCAAGGTGCACAGTGTAAAGGGGGCATGAACAGCGTGGGGTGAAGAACATGAGGACGTGAGACCTCGGCCTCTACTGAAGGAAGAATAAAAGCATGTGCATGATGCAGGTGGCTCCGACCTGGAGAAGGACACTTTCCTGAGACTTTACAAAACTCCACTTACCACAGATGGTAGAGAAGCTATGTGGCAGAAGGCACAGATGACAGCCACAGGGAGATGCGAGCAGTGAGGCAACAAGGAAGCAATGGAGCTGTCTTTACATTTGATACCCAAATATTCATAGCATGAGCTGGTCCTTGTCAAGGAACAGACATGCACTGAGAAGGAGCAGGGGCAGTGGTGTGCTGGGGCTGCCATGTATCTGCTCACAAGAGCCAACTGTTAAGTTTTCAGAACTTTTGCTAACTGGTTGTTACACATGGTTATTAAATATTATTAAAAATTATATAGGGGCCGGCCCCGTGGCTTAGCAGTTAAGTGCGCACGCTCCGCTGCTGGCGGCCTGGGTTCGGATCCCGGACATGCACCAGTGCACCGCTTCTCTGGCCATGCTGAGGCCGTGTCCCACATACAGCAGCTAGAAAGATGTGCAGCTATGACATACAACTATCTAGTGGGGCTTTGGGGGGAAAAAAATAAATAAATAAATAATTATATAAACTTGCAATTAAGTAAATGATATTAAAAGCAATGATAATAAATACTCAAAACTCATCACTTCTATTTTACTATATTTTACTACTATCTATGCTCTCGAGGTTAGTTATATCAATGATATCTGTATAAAAGAAATACTATATCATAGTGTGCTACTGCACATTTGTTCCCAAGCCCATGTTCAGTGACATCACATTTTAACTTGCAATCAGCCATACAGTATTTACACCACAGAAATGGGCAAAGCTACAAATCACAATCCCCTCCCTGCCCTGGAGAGCTGGTTGTTAGACATTTACCAGCACACCACTGACAAAGAGCCTCCCCACTGTTCCAATGCCTCCAAGGGAATGGGATTTTGTGAGACTTTGAGTCGTGCTGTGTTTAATGCTTAGGTTGTGTTTTCTCTGTTAATTAAATCTCTTTCCACAACTTTGTGTTAAGAATGCTTACAGGGCATTTCATGAGGCTAATGGTCCCAGGAGTACTGAAAGGGTACATTTCTGCAATGACTCATACAATGTGGGGGGCTTCATGAAGTGTGCTGCTGGAATGAAGTTACGCAGAAAGACATCAAAAAAAGAAGATAAACTTAGAGCCTTTTCTTGTCCTCCTTAACCCTCAGAACATTCCTGCAAGTATTCAGTTAAATAAACAGTTATTCCATACTCACCACAGTCAAGGCCTCAGGCCAGAGGGAGAGAAGGAATACACATAGTCCTATTCTTAGGAAACTTGCAGCATGGTGAGGGGAGCACTCTCTCTCACCATCACATTGAGGCCTATGCTGGCCTCCCTATTTTAAATTATAGCTCCCCGCTCCCCAGCATTCCCAATCCCCCTTACTCTTTTTTCCCCCATAACCCTTGTCACTTTCTAAAATACTATATAATTTACTTATTTTTCATGATTGGATTTACTGTCTTTCTTCCTCTTGTAGAATGTAAGCCCTCAGGGGCAAGGATTTTGGTTTGGTTTGTTTCAGTGCCTCGCATATAGTAGGCCATCAATAAATATCTATATATATTTTTTTTTGGTGAGGAAGATCGGCCCTGAGCTAACATCTGCCAATCCTCCTCTTTTTTTTTTTTTTTTTTTGCTGAGGAAGACTGGCCTTGGGCTAACACCCATGCCCATCTTCCTCCACTTTATATGGGACGCCACAGCATGGCTTGACAAGCGGTGCATCGGTGCGCGCCCGGGATCCGAACCGGCAAACCCTGGGCCGCCACAGCGGAGCGTGCACACTTAACCGCTTGCACCAGCAGGCCAGCTCCCATCAATAAGTATTTTTTGATATTTATACCTAATATACTAGAAATACAAATTCCAGTTTGTGCTCCCCCACTTACTATGTGACCCTGGGCAAGTCACTGTACCTCTCTGAGTTTCAGGTCCTCATACGTGAACTACAAGATTTGGACAAGGCTACCTCTAAACTGGACAATGAAAAACTCAAAATTCAATGAGTCTCTACTAGACATGCCATTGAAGGTATGTCTGCGACATCCATAGCCACTTCTACAGGAAACTGTCTTTCTGCAGCCCCCAGCCCCCGACAGCCATGCTCTGAATTCCACCGTGCAGCCATCTGGCTTCCTCTAAACCCTTAACTCCTCTCTCCTGCCATACCAGCATGAGCACCTGACCCCAAGGCAGACAGAGGCTTACTATAAGGCCAAGGAGAGAGATCTGCCCAGAAAGACAAGACTGCACCAACCTAATTCCACCCTTAAGAATTTAAATTGGGAAATACAGATAGAATCAGGCAGTATACAGACGCTTAAAGGTCACAAGGTTGAGACAAACTGTAGAGGCCACAATTAGCCATAAATGAACCAAGTCAGAAGTCAGCAAAAACCACGAGGTAGAGAAAAGACACAGAGTATATAGAGAGGAAGATAGTTTTTAGCAAAAAGAGAAGTGTGCAGACACAGAGAAGCAGACCTAAGGGACGGTACGTGTGGCGTTTCTGGGGAAGTACTTTAGAGAAGATCCTTAAAGTCTGCTGCTGAGACCCTTAGAGGCGCTGGTCCACCCTCCACCTCCAGTGCCATACAGTTTGGCCCTATTTTGACTGCTGTTCTTCACTTTCCACGAGATGGTCTCCCCTTTGCCCCAAAGCCTTTCTCGGACTAGCGTGACCAAGTCTCTATGCATTGCAACCAAAAGAACCCAATTCAGAGACTGAGGGCAAGCCCCACAGACAGTCTGTGCTTGATTGAGTCTATGTCCTAGGAACTTGTCTCAATGGCTTGTGTGACTCTGCACCTGTTGACCTCCGATGGGGCACTGCTCAGAAATGAGGTGGACCTATTTCATACAATTTCCTTACAAGATCTAAACAAGGAATAAGATGGTTTGGGAATGCAATAGGAGGAAAGAGACTGAACGTTTATTTAGCTCCCACTGCCTGCAGGGCACTATACTAAGTGTATGTCACTTCATCTTTGCTGCAACCCTATAAGGTAGATATCACACCCATTTTGAGGTTTATTGATAAAATGGAGCTTTCAAGAAGTGATTTTTTTTTCAAGATTTTATTTATTTATTTTCCCCCAAAGACCCAGTAGATAGTTGTATGTCATAGCTGCACATCCTTTCAGTTGCTGTACGTGGGACACGGCCTCAGCATGGCTGCAGAAGCGGTGCATCGGTGCGCGCCCGGGATCCGAACCCAGGCCGCCAGCAGCTGAGCACGTGCACTTAACTGCTAAGCCACGGGGCCGGCCCCGGATGAATAACTCTTTAACATTAAGATGTCAGTGACATCCTAATGCCTTGCCTGCCTACATATCACCAACACAAGCCAGGATGGAAGTTTGAAAAAAATTAAATGAATCTGCATTATCATTCTGGAAATGAGATGACTTGATTTTCAGTGGTCCATGGGAACATCACCAACTCTCATCCCCCTCTCATTTTTCCTCTCTTTGCCTTACTCGGCTACCTAACACTAAATCTACTCATGTCTCTGCCTGTGAGGTCAGCCTCCCAAATCAGTTCCCACTTCTGATAGGAGCAGGAGGTATTATCAGTAGCCTGTGTTCCCTCCCTCAATCCTATGAGTTTAGAAATTAGTCATACTCCCAGATCCAAGATCTGGTGTCCTAGCCTCAAAACCACTGGGCTTCCAAGATCCCACCAACCAGAGACCTGCATCATTTAGGAATAATAATAATGCAGGCTTTTAGGTTAGACAGACTTAGAGTTAAATTCCAACTCTGTCACTTGCCCTTGCACAGGGACACTGTATTAGTCAGAATGGAATAAGCAACAGTGATAAAAACTTAGCAACCTAAGAAAATTTATTTCTCATCACAACACATGTCCAACACAGGTTAGTGGAAAGCAGTGCTCCATACAGCCACTCAAGGACCCAGGCTGAAGGAGGCTGTATCTTGTAATGTCACCATCACAACACATGGTCTTCAGGAACACTAAGACAGTAAAACAAGGCTAAAAGGTCAAGCTTGAATTTTTCACCATGCTATCATGGAAAAATGACACAATTGCGCTTCTGTTTATGGTCCATTGGCTAGAACTGGTCACATGGCCCTAACTACCTGCAAGGGATGAGAAAAGCATACCCTTCCATATGCCCGGGAAGTGGAGAGAACTGGATATGGCTCAATAACTCTACTATAGCCAGTATCACAGTATGTGATTTGTAAGCTTCCATTAAGCTAGTGGAAGACCCTGTAGTTGGTGTAACTACTCATCAGAGGACTTCATCCCCGCTTCTCCCTCACCCTCAATGGCATCCACAGTGAACTGGCTTATGTCCAGGGCCCTTCTTCCTGGTCAGTCTTGCTTTACTTTCCTGCCTGTCCACCTCCAAGCTTGAGGCCTGCCCCGAGAAAAAATCTGTAAGACAGGAGGTTTCATGTCTTGTCCAGCTCTTGTCAGTTCTTCTTAAGACCAGTCTATCAATGTTTTTAGCAGTGAAGTCATTTTCAATCTTCAACTTCTTGGGGGCAAAGGGGCCAAACAATCCACAGTCACAATAAATTTACTGCTGAAGATACAATCACTCAGCTGTCTTAAGGAAGTGATCGAATATGCAGAAAAGGATTATGTACAAAGATGCTTATTGAAGCACTGTTTATAAGACAAAAACACTGGGAAAAACCTAAATGTCCAGCAAAGGGGAAAGTGTATAAATATAAATCATCCACTGATGGATATACTGGTTCTGTCTGCCAAGTTCATCAGGGTAAAAACAAAAGACAAACTCAGATTATTTATTGTGATGGAGTTAACTGGCAGCTTCCCCGTCACTGTGGGTCACAGTGTGACCTGCTCTCATTTTGTCTGCCCTGCAATTATATTTTCCCAAGTGGATTTTACTGGGTCATTTTAGGGCCATTCTATAGAGAGCATCTCTATCGAGCAGCCTATACATAGTTGGACAGCCTTTGCCAGTGCATTGGTCCCCAATCTAATCAGCTGTGTTTACGGGAGCAGCTAGCTCTCCTTGCAAGTAAGGAAGGTTGTTCTGGTCTCTAATGAATCCCCCTTCAGTCTGTCTAACTCAGTGGAATATTATGCAGTCTTTAAAAATGGTATTTAACAAAAGTTTTTAAAGAAATGGGGAAATATCCAGGAAATACTATAAAGTTTAAAAATATTATAAAGTTTAACCTATAGTCTGACACATGCTACAACATGCATGAATTTTGAAGACATTATGCTAAGTGAAATAAGCCAGTCACAAAAGGGAAAATAATGTATGATTCCACTCATATAAGATACCTAGAGTGGTCAAAATCATAAAGACAGAAAGTAAAATGGTAGCTGCCCAGGGCTGGAGGGAGGGGGTAATGAAGAGTTATTATTTAATGGATCCATAATTTCAGTTTTGCAAAATGAAAAAAGTTCTGGAGATGGATGGTGGTGATGGTTACACAGTAATGTGAATGTACTTAATACCACTGAACTGAACACTTAAAAATGGTTAAAATGATCAATTTTGTTATGTATATTTTACCACAATTTTAAAAACTGAATCTATAGTATCATCTCAAGTGTGTGTGTGTGTGTGTGTGTGCGCGCGCGCGCGTGTGCGTGTGTGCCTAGAGCTCTGCCTTTGGTAATGAGGAGAAGATGCTACAGTTTCTTCCCAAATGTTCTTCCTTTAGCTAGTGCAAAGACTGGCAAACTACAATCCTCCAGCCAAATCTAGCCTCCCATTTGTTTTTGTAAACTAAGTTTTATCAGAACACAGTCTTGCCCATCATTTACCTATTATCTATGGCTGCTTTTGTGCTACAATGGCAGAGTTGAGTTGAGAGACAGTATTGCCCAGAAAGCCTAAAATATTTACTATCTGGCCTTTCACAGAAAAAGTTTGCTGACTCCTGCTTTAGTGCATTGAGGGGATACAGGTAGGCCAGAAGAATGATCAAAACTTTAGTGTGGGTTCCAAGTCCTATATTTCAAACCAACAGAGTCCACAGGCCTGGAGATTCCAGAGTTGATGTCTCTTCTCTATTCAATTGTTCTCTAACTTCTCAACAGGCTCAGAGCCTTCATTCTAGACTTGCAGGACACCCCATGAGGCTACCCTGGACCCTACAGGTGAAGGAGACAAAAGGAAAAGAGGCTCTCATGGTGGATCTGATTCGTTCTCTTCCTGGACTTGTATTGCCCAAGACCTTCTTCAGTTACCCACAATGTGGAATGTACTAGAAAGCAGGGGGAAAGGACATCATGTCACATTTGCAAACACAGATATAGTTTAGAAATCTGGAAGGATGTGTACCAAAAAATTAACTGTGATATCTCTGAGTTGTGAGATTATGGATAATTTTTAAATTCTTCTCTACAAATTTTTATATTTTATGATTTGTTACAATGAGCATGCATTGCTTTTATAATCAGAAAATTAAGTTATTTTCATATTTTAAAAATTAGTAATGGAGGGCCGGCCCCGTGGCTTAGCGGTTAAGTGCGCGCGCTCCACTGTTGGCGGCCCGGGTTCGGATCCCGGGCGTGCACCCACGCACCGCTTCTCCGGCCATGCTGAGGCCGCATCCCACATACAGCAACTGGAAGGATGTGCAGCTATGACATACAACTATCTACTGGGGCTTTGGGGGAAAAAATAAATAAATAAATAAAATTATTTAAAAAAAATTAGTAATGGAAATAAACAGGAGCATGGCAGGTTGAAACTCAGGGAGAATCACATGGGAAACATTTCAGCAGGGTCAGAAATCTGGGTAACAATTAGCCAATCTGCTTGTTTTCTTGACCTAAGCTCTTCCCAGAAAGAGCTGAAATCTGGCAAGCCCAATATTGTCGTGGCATGTTCAGCCACATGGCCCATAAATTTCATCTGTGTTGGCATTCTCTGGTCTGCTGAGAACTCCTGTGCCCTCTAGGCCTTTAAAAGTAGCTTCTACGCTGCCACATACTTTTTTTCTCTTTTTAAAGGCCACAGACATTGGTTCTGCAGAGCTGAAAAAGTGAGACAGACCTGAGTCAGACATGGTCTCTGCTTCTTAGCTGAGCTTGGACCAGTTACTCTCCTTTATAAAAGGGAAGTAATCCCACCTTCAGGAGGAGAAATTCTCCACTCCTCTGCCCACATACCTTCCTCCTCTCCTAACACTAACCTGAATTGTAGATGGTGACTAGGTGGGTTCAAAGCTCATGTAGACTGGCAGCCCTCCTCTCCTGTTCCTCCTTCCTGGGGGTAAGAGTGAACAAAGGAGCAGGGCCTTCTCCCACATGGAAGGAGGCAAAACCACTTTGCACTCATTCCTTTGATTACCTGTGAAGTAGCCGGTAACAGAGTGGTCACATCCTAAGATTTGGGTTTAAATTTAGGGAGAGGAAAAAAGACTTTAAAGACCTCGCCTTGCCTATATCACAAGGATTTGCACTAGGTTTTGGACACAAGCCTAGATATTTTCTTTATATTATAAAATCAAGACATGTTTCTTACAAAATTTGAAACAATGTCACCTTAATCCATTAAACCCCACCAGTACTCCTTCCAATATCTACCTCACAGAACTATAGAGATGGGATAAAGCAGCTCATACAAACCTAGGTCCATAGTAGAAGCTTAGTATCGAGGAGCTTTTTCTTTCTCCTCTTCCTCTTTCTCTTCTTCCTTCCTTCCTCCTCCTCTTCCTTCATTCTGATCTTAGAACCCTTCCTCTAATCACCACAGCATTTATCACATTGAATTATAAACACCAAATTTACTAGACTTTGAGTACCTAGGAGGACTGAGCTGTATTTTTCTCATTCACCATTTAATTCCCAGAGCACAATGCCTGGTATAGAGTAGCTACTCATTTAATATGGGACAAACTTAAACAATGAATATATGAAAACATAATGGCTTGTCACACTGACTCCCTAAACCTGTTCCTCCCATAGTATCTCCCATCCAAATTAATAGCAACTCAATCTTTCCAGTTGCTCGGGCCAAACATATAGTTATCCTAATGCCTCCCATTTTCTAATAATTCATACACAATCCACCAGCAAATCCAGTTGGCTCAAGTTATATCCAGAATGCAACAATTCATCACTGCCTTCACTGCTACCATCACTGCTAGGGCCAACATCTTCCCTAGAGTCCATTTTCAGCACAACAGCTAAGGGATCCTTTAAAAATGTTGGTCAGGTCAGCTTACTCCTCAGTTCAAAACATTTCAGTGGTTCCTCATTTCACAAAGATAAACTAAAGTTCAGTTCCAGAGTCCAAGCCTGAGAGCCAGCTTTCTAGGGCCACTCCTGATACCAATTGTCTTAGTCTGGCTTCCCCCTCAAAAGCAGAGCCTGGGGGCTGGCCCCGTGGCTTAGCAGTTAAGTGCGCACGCTCCGCTACTGGCGGCCCAGGGTTCAGATCCCGAGAGCGCACCGATGCACCGCTTGGACTCCGGCCATGCTGAGGCTGCGTCCCACATACAGCAACTAGAAGGGTGTGCAACTATGACATACAGCTATCTACTGGGGCTTTGGGGGGAAAAAAAAAAAAGGAGGAGGATTGGCAATAGATGTTAGCTCAGGGCTGGTCTTCCTCAGCAAAAAGAGGAGGATTAGCATGGATGTTAGCTCAGGGCTGATCTTCCTCATAAAAAAAAACAAAAAGCAGAGCCTGACACAAGAGCTGTCAGGGAGTGAGAGTGAGGAACTGGAGGGAAAGAAACAGAAAGGAAAAGCCAAAGTGTTATCAAGTTGGTCACCACTTGGAGGATCCGGACCTTAATCCTACTAGCACCTTCTGAGGAGGCATATAGAATGTGACACACAAGAGAGGAATTGCCCAAGAGAGGAAGGTTGGGGTGGGAGTGGGGGAGCTTTATCCATCAGCTGCCACTCCCTGTTGTCAACGGTTACCCCATAGGGTGTTAAGGACTTCATACCTCCAGGCTGTATATTGTGAGTGCCAGACAGATTTCCATGGGAAATGGGGAGGTAGGGGGAGGCAGAAAGCAAGAGATGCTCAGTGCAGCTGAGGCCAAAAGCTGTCAGGTTACACCTGTGCAAAGTTGGTTGCCACAGCAATGGGATAAAAAGTGGGCCACGTCTGCAAACATTTTCTGTAAAGGGCCAGATAGTAAATATTTTAAGCTTTTCAGGCCACATATGGTCTCTGTCACATATTTTTTTTTTTTTTAATTTGGGTTTCCAATACATTCTTTTTCCATTTTATGGTTTTTATTGAGGTCACACTGGTTTATAACATTGTGTAAATTTCAGGTATACATCATTATATTTCAGCTTCTGTATAGACTGCGTTGTGTTCACCACCAAAAGTCTAGTTTCCATCCCTCACCACACCTATGTACCCTTTACCCCTTTTGCCCTCCCCCAACCCCGTTCCCCTCTGGTAACTACCAATCTGTTCTCCTTATCTATGTGTTTGTTTATCTTCCACATATGAGTGAAATCATATGGTATTTGTCTTTCTCTGTCTGACTTATTTTGCTTTGCATAATACCCTGAAGGTCTACCCATGTTGTTGCAAGTGGCACGATTTCGTCTTTTTTATGGCTGAGTAGTATCCTATTGAATACATATACCACATCTTCTTGATCCATTCATCCGTTGATGAGTACTCGGGTTGCTTCCAAGTCTTGGCTATTGTGAATAATGCTGCAATGAACACGGGTTTCAGATATGGGCTAAGGGTTTTTGAATTAGCATTTTCATGTTCTTTGGATAAATACTCAGAAGTGGAATAGCTAGATCATATGGTATTTCTATTTTTAATTTTTTGAGCAATCTCCATACTGTTTTCCATGGTGGCTGCACCAGTTTGCATTCCCACCTGCAGTGTAGGAGGGTTCTCTTTTCTCCATATCCTATCACTTGTTATTTCTTGTCTTTTTAATAATAGCCATCCTGACAGATGTGAGGTGAAATGTCATTGCAGTTTTGATTTGCATTTCCCTAATAATTAGTGATGTTGAACATCTTTTCATGTGCCTGTTCGCCACCTGTATAGCTTCTTTGGAAAAATGTCTGTTCACATCCTCTGCCCATTTTTTGATCGAGTTGTTCATTTTTTTGTTGTTGAGTTGTTTCAGTTCCTTACATATTTTGGAAACTGACTCCTTATCTGATATATGATTTGCAAATATTTTCTCCCAGTTAGTGGGTTGTCTTTTTGTTTTGTTGATGGTTTCCTTTGCTGTGCAGAAGGTTTTTAGTTTGATGTAGTCCCGTTTGTTTGTTTTTTCTTTGTTTTCCCTTGCCTGAGGAGACATGGCATTCAAAAAGTTACTGCTAAGATTGATGTCAAACAGCATACTACCTATGTTTTTTTCTAAGAGTTTTACAGCTTCAAGTCTTATATTCAAGTCTTTAATCCATTTTGAGTTAATATTTATGTATGGTATAAGATAAGGGTCTACTTTCATTCTTTTGCATGTGGCTGTCCAGTTTTCCCAACATCATTTATTGAAGAGACTTTCATTTCTCCATTGTATGTTCTTGGTTCCTTTGTCGAAGATTAGCTGTCCATCGATGTGTGGTTTTATTTCTGGGCTCTCAATTCTCTTCCATTGATCTGTGTTTCTGTTTTTCTGCCAATACCATGCTCTTTTGATTACTATAACTTTATACTATATTTTGAATTCAGAGAGTGTGATACCTCCAGCTTTGTTCTTTTTCCTCAGGATTGCTTTCGCTATTTAGGGTCTTTTGTCATTCCACATACATTTTAGGATTATTTGTTCTATTTCCATGGAAAATGTCATTAGGATTCTGATTGGGATTGCATTGAATTTGTAGATTGCTTTAGGTAATATGGACATTTTAACTATGTTTATTCTTCCAATCCATGACCATGGAATATCTTCCCATTTTTTATGTCGTCTTCAATTTCTTTAAATAATGTCTTATAGTTTTCAGTACATAGATCTTTCACCTCCTTGGTTAAATTTATTCATAGATATTTTATTCTTTTTGTCACAATTGTAAATGGGATTGTATTCTTGATTTCTCTTTCTGCTAGTTCATTGTTAGTGTATAGAAATACAACTGATTTTTGTATGTTGTGTACCCTGAAACTTTACTGTATTCATTTATTATTTCTAATAGGTTTTTGGTGAATTTTTCAGGGTTTTCTGTATATAGAATCATGTCATCTGCAAATAGTGATGGTTTTACATCTTCCTTTCCAATTTGGGTACCTTTTATTTCTTTTTCTTGCCTAACTGCTCTGGCTAAAACTTCCAATACTATGTTGAATAAGAATGGTGAGAGTGGTCATCTTGTCTTGTTCCTCTTCTCAGAGGAATAGCTTTCAGCTTTTCACCATTGAGTGTGATGTTGGCTGTGGGTTTGTCATATATGGCCTTTATTATGCTGAGGTACTTTCCTTCTATACCCATTTTATTGAGAGTTTTTTTATCATAAACGGATGTTGAATCTTGTTAAATGCTTTCTCTATGTCTATTGAGTTGATCATGTGATTTTTATTCTTCATTTTGTTAATGTGGTCTATCACACTGATTCATTTGCAGATGTTGAACCATCCCTACATCCCCAGAAAAAATACCACTTGATTGTGGTGTTTAATCCTTTTAATGTATTGCTGTATTCGATTTGTTAAAATATTTTGTTGAGGATTTTTGCATCTATGTTCATCAGCAACATTGGCCTGTGATTTTCCTTTTGAGTGTGTGTGTGTGTGTGTGTGTGTGTTGTCCTTGTCTGGTTTTGGTATCAGGGTAATGCTGGCCTTGTAAAATAAGTTATGAAGCATCCTGTACTCTTCAATTTTTTGGAAGAGTTTGAGAGGGATAAGTATTCAATCTTCTTTGAATGTTTAGCAGAACTCACCAGAGAAGCCATCTGGTTCTGGACTTTTGTTATTTGGGAGACTTTTCATTATCGTTTCAATCTCTTTACTTGTGATTGGTTTATTCAGATTCTCTATTTCTTCTTGATTCAGTTTTGGCAGACTGTATGATTCTAAGAATTTATCCATTTCTTCTAGGTTATCCAATTTGTTGGCATACAGCTTTTCATA
Organism: Ceratotherium simum simum; assembly: GCF_057802395.1. Taxonomy (NCBI): domain Eukaryota; kingdom Metazoa; phylum Chordata; class Mammalia; order Perissodactyla; family Rhinocerotidae; genus Ceratotherium; species Ceratotherium simum. Next base: position 29,456,587 of record NC_141928.1, on the reverse strand, counting down.
ATATTCTCTTATAATCCTTTGTATTTCTGTGGTATCCATTGTAATTTCTCCTTTTTTACTTCTGATTTTATTTATTTGAGCCTTCTCTCTTTTTTTCTTAGTGAGTCTGGCTAAGGGTTTTTCAATTTTGTTTATCTTTTCAAAGAACCAGCTCTTAGTTTCATTGATCCTTTCTATTGTTTTTTAAGTCACTATTTCATTTATTTCTGCTCTGATTTTTATTATTTCCTTCCTTGTACTGACTTTGGGCTTTGTTTGTTCTTCTTTTTCTAGTTCTTTTAGATATAGTGTTAGATTGTTTATTTGAGATTTTTCTTGTCTTTTGAGGTAAGCCTGTATTACTATAAACTTCCCTCTTAGTACTGCTTTTGCTGCATCCCATAAGTTGTTGTATGTTGTATTTTCATTTTCATTTGTCTCCAGGTATTTTTTGATTTCTCCTTTGATTTCTTCATTGATCCAATACTTGTTCAGTAGCATGTTGTTTAGTCTCCACATATTTGTGACTTTTCCAGCTTTCTTCTTGTAGTTGATTTATAGTTTCACAGCACTGTGGTCAGAAAAGATGCTTGATATGATTTCAATCTTCTTAAATTTATTGAGGCCTGCCTTGTTTCCCAACATATGCTCTATCTTGGAGAATGTTCCATGTGTACTTGAGAAGAATGTGTATTCTGCTGCTTCTGGATGGAATGTTTTATATATACCTATTAAGTTCATTTGTTCTAGTATTTCATTTAAGGTTACTGTTTCCTTATTGATTTTCTGTCTGGATGATCTATCCATTGATGTAAGTGGGGTGTTCAAGTCCCCTACTATTATTCTGTTGCTGTCAATTTCTCCCTTTAGGTCTGTTAACAGTTGTTTTATATACTTTGGTGCTCCTATTTTAGGTGCAAATATATTAATAAGTGTTATGTCTTTTTGGTGGAGAAAATATCTCTTTTATCATTATATAATTTTCATCTATGTCCCTTTTTATCTCTTTTGGCTTGAACTCTATTTTGTCTTATATAAGTATAGCTACACCCACTTTCCTTTGATTGCCATTCGCTTGGAGTATCATATTCCATCCCTTCACTCTGAGCCTATGTTTGTCTTTAGAGTTGAGATGCGTCTCCTGGAGGTAGCATATTGTTGGGTCTTGTTTTTTAATCCATCCAGCCACTCTGTCTTTTGACTAGTGAATTCAATCCATTTACATTTAACAATTTATTTATTTATTTATTTATTTCCCCCAAAGCCCCAGTAGATAGTTGTATGTCATAGCTGCACATCCTTCTTTTTTTTTTTTAAAGATTTTATTTATTTATTTATTTTTCCCCCAAAGCCCCAGTAGATAGCTGTCTGTCATAGCTGCACATCCTTCTAGTTGCTGTATGTGGGACGCGGCCTCAGCATGGCTGGACAAGTGGTGTGTCAGTGCACGCCCGGGATCCGAACCGGAGCTGCCAGCAGCGGAGCGCACGCACTTAACCGCTAAGCCACGAGGCCGGCCCTGCACATCCTTCTAGTTGCTGTGTGTGGGATGCAGCCTCAGCATGGCCAGAGAAGCGGTGCATTGGTGCACGCCTGGGATCCGAACCCGGGCCGCCAGCAGCGGAGCGCATGCACTTAACCGCTAAGCCATGGGGCTGGCCCAATCCATTTACATTTAGAGTGATTATTGATACCTGAGGGCTTAATACTGCCACTTTGTCTTCTGTTTTCTGGTTGTTCTTTATTTCCATTTTTTTCCCCTTGTATTTCTAGCTGCCATTTCAGTTTGATGATTTTCTGTGATGTTTTTCTCAGTTTCCTCTTTATTTATGATTTGTGACTCTGCTCTGATTTTTTGTTTTATGGTTACCATGAGGTTTATAAAAAAGATCTCATACAGAAAGACAAACACCATATGATTTCACTCATATGTAGAAGATAAACACATGGATAAAGAAAACAGATTAGTGGTTATAAGAGGGGAAGGGGGAGTGGGAAAAAGGGGTAAAGGGGTATACATGTATGGTGACAGATAAAAACTAGACTATTGGTGGTGAACATGATGCAGTCTATACAGAAACTGATATATATAATAATGTACACCTGAAATTACACAATGTTACAAACCAATATGATCTCAATAAAATAATTAAAAAAAAAAAAAAAAGATCTCAGGGTGGCTCCATGGCCTAGTGGTTGAGTTCAGCATGCTCCACTTCGGCAGCCTGGGTTCAGTTTCCAGGTGTGGACCCACAACACTCATCAGTGGCCATGTTGTGGCAGCGACCCACATACAAAATAGAGGAAGACTGGCACAGATGTTAGCTCAGGGCAAATCTTCCTCAGCAAAAGAAAAAACAAAGATCTCATACATTAGATAGTCTTTTTTCAGCTTATAGCATCTTATCTCCATTACCCTCTGCAAGTTCCGTCCTTTTCCTCTTCCCCTTCTATGTTTTTGTTGTCACAAATTATCCTTTTTTATGTTGTGAGTTTGTTACCAAATTAAAGTGGTTATAGTGAATTTTGGTGTTTTCTTTCCTTTTAGCCTTTATGTTATAATTAAGTGTTTACTATCCTATTCTGATATAGAGCTGCAATTTTCTGATTCTGTCTATTTATTACCTTGCTCAAAGCTTTGTAAACCTTGCCTTTTTGTTTCCAGTAGGAGGGCTCCTTTCAACATTTCTTGTAAGGCATGCCTAGTGACAATAAACTCTCTCAGCTTTTGTTTGTCTGGGAAAGCCTTTATTTCTCCTTCCTATCTGAAGAATAACTTTGCCGGATAGAGTACTCCTGGCTGATAGATTTTTTTCTTTCAATATCTGGAATATATCATTCCACTCTCTCCTAACCTATATAGAGTATCTGCTGAGAAATCCACTGATACCCTGATGGGGGTTCCTTTCTGAGTTATTTTCTCCTCTCTGGCTACCCTTAATATTCTTTCTTTGTCATTGACTTTTCACAGTTTTAATATAATATGCCTTGGAGAAGGTCTTTTTGCATTGAGATAATTAGGAGTTCTATTAGCTTCATGTACTTGTATATCCAGTCCCTTCCCCAGGTTTGGGAAGTTCTCAGCTATTATTTCTTTAAATAAGCTCTCTGCTCCTTTCTGCCTCTCTTCTCCTACTGGGACACCTATTATCCTTATGTTCCTTTTCCTAATTGAGTTTGATATTTCTCATAAAATTTCTTTATTTTTTTAAAAACTTAGCTCTCTCTCCTCTTCCACCTGAATCATTTCTATATTTCTATCTTTGAGCTTGCTAATTCTTCTTTCCATATGATCTGCTCTATTTTCAATGCTTTCTCTACTTTATTGTTCATCTCTTCGTGTTCTTCATCTCCAGAATTTCTGTTTGGCTTTTTTTTGAAGAGTTTCAATGTCTTTGGTAAACTACTCCTTCTGTTCATTAATTTTATTCCTGAGCTCACTGAACTGTCTTTCTGAGTTCTCTGTAACTCAAGTTTCTTCATGACAGCTGTTTTGAATTCTGTCAGTTAGACTGTAATCTTCTGTGTCTTCAAGTTTGGTTTCTGGAGAGTTGTCATTTTCTTTCTGTTCTGCTGTGTTACTGTAGTTCTTCATGGTGCTTGATAAGTTTTTCCTCTGCTGGCACATTTGTGGTAGTAAACACCTTTCTTATTTGGGTAAGGCTTTGGATGCTCTCCACATTGCTGGAAAGACTGGTGCCACTGCTGGGGGAGGGGGAGGAAGCTGGGTTACTGGCACCGCTCTGTGTCCTGAAGCTTCTGGACAGGTGCACCACCCGCCACCACTGAGGTGGGGGAACAGGGGCTAAGCCATGAGTGCCATGTCTGTTCCTGCAGGATCTAGCCACTGGTGCACGAGCTGGTGTGAGGATCCATGTTTTGGATCGCCATTGCCAAGGGAGGGCAAGGGGGCTGCTCCCCTAGTTCCACTACCTCCTGGAGGCCTAGCCTACCCACCTTCAGATGTATAGATGCACAGATCTCTCAGGCATTCTGGTTGCTGTGTAGGGAGTCCTTTGTTGGTCAATGGATGTTCAACTGGTTGTAACTTAGAGAAGAGAGACAAAGGGAACAACTCACTTCACCATGATGCTCACATATTCTTCTCTATCATTTTACAATCCTTTAAAAATGTAAAAAAAACAAAAAACAAAAAGCATTCTTTTTTGTGTGCCTTATGAAGACAGGCCTTGGCAAATTTGACCAGTGGGCTGTACTTTGCCACCCCCTGGCCAAGAGGATATGAGGCCTCTCTTGAGAGAGACCTTCCCTGACCACCTTGTTTATGAGTGCACCTACCCCTTACCCCTCTTGATCTCCTTTCTTGCTTGATTTTTCTCTTTAATATTTATCACTTTCTAAAATGTTATATATAATTTACATATTGATTTAGTTTATTTTCTGGATTCTTCAATAGAACGTAAGCTCCATGCATGCAGGGTTTTTCATCTGGTTTGTTCACTGCAGTATTCCAGTATGAGTGCCACAGTAAATTCTCAATACACTTTTGTTAAACAAATTAAAATAACACAATAGCATGCTTGTGTTTAGCACTTTACAAATGATGAGAGTCTCTGACACACATTTTAATATCTATTTTTGTTTAATTTTAACAATCACCCTTTCAGGTAGGCATAGCAGGTACTATTACCTTTATTTTGAAAATAAAGAAGAGAGGTTAAGCAATGAAGACAGCATTGGAATAGAAGAAAAATCAGGGACTTTGGGTCATATAGACCTGGCTTTGAATTCTGGCTCTAACACTGTGTGATCTTGCGTAATCTCTTTGCAATCAGTTCCTTACCAGTGAAATGGAGATTATAATTCTTCCCTTACAAGGCTATGTGAAGATAAATGAAATAATATATTTGGGGAGGGGACCGGCCCCATGGCGTAGCAGTTAAGTGCACGTGCTCTGCGTCTCGCGGCCCAGATTCAGATCCCGGGCGCACACCAAGGCACCACTTGTCAGGCCACACTGTGGCGGCGTCCCATATAAAGTGGAGGAAGATGGGCACAGATGTCAGCACAGGGCTAATCTTCCTCAGCAAAAAGAGGAGGATTGGCATGGGTGTTAGCTCACGGCTGATCTTCCTCACAAAAAAAAAAAAAAAGAAAGAAAAGAAAAAATATATCTGGGGAAATAGTAGTAGTATTTAATGCAGAAGTCATAAATTGACAGCCCTTGAACAAGAGTGTAGGCAAGGGCTTTGAGCCCAATACTTACATCTTTATGTTCAGTTCCACAGGAAGGTAACAAAAAACACCAGTCTGCAAATTCTAGCCCCATCCATAGGAAGAAAGGGCACAAACACATCTTTACTGTCCACAGGCACCATTTACACCACCTACACCACCGCCCTCAGGCTGAGTTTTGTTTGACTGGTTAGTTTGGTTTTGTCTACAAGTATGTTAAAAGACAGTTTCTTTAGGCAGGTGTTCAGCTAGGTTGCAAAATAAGCTGCTTCTTGCCAGTTGACTTAATCTAGCTTGATGCATTTATTGAAACTGTCTGCCCTCTGTAGACATTTTGAGTTCTATACCCCTGGCTTAGTGTTAAGAGTTTTCGGCAACAGCCAGACAGAGATTTGAATCTTGACACTACCACTTATTTAATCTCTCTGAGCTTCAATTTCTTCATTTATATGAAACTAGGGTATTTTTGCCTCCCTAATGCCATGTACTCTAAAGTAGAACACTTGAGACCCCAGTTTGTAATACTTCCAGGCCAGTCCCTTTTCTGATTTTCCAAAGGGACCCCAGCCTGCAGATGTGTGAAGGAAATGAAGAGCTAGTTCTGTTTGCTCTCAAGGCTGTAGTCTACAACAGAAATCTCAGCATTCCAAAGAGATGCCTGCAATCCTTGCTGCTGCCACTGCTGGTGCCAGAATAGGTACCCCTGGAGCTTATGGTGGTTAGTTCCTAAATATGACCTCCACACACAGTGATCAATTATTACTCTGGATATTCACTCTCTTTCCTTAAATCTGGACAGGCCTCGAACAAACTTTTGACCAATATATGTGGCCAAAGTCATGCTGTGTGTCTTCCAAGGCTAAGTTATAAGAAATGATGCAGCTTCCATCTGAGTCCCTTGGAAAATACATTGGGAAAGCTAGCTTTCCTGTTAGAATTCTAACAACTCTGGGACAACCATACCATGAGGAAGTCCAAGCTACCCATGTGAATATGCCCTGTGAAAGAAATTCAAGCCCTGGTAGACAGCTCCAGATTTGCTCCTATTCAATAGTCAACACCAACTTGCCAGACAGAGAATGAAGAAGCCATTTGGACATCCAACTCACTTGAGCCTTCAGATGACTCTGGCTCCAACCACCATCTCTGACTGTTACTGCATGACAGACCATAAGCGAGAACTTTCCTACTTAGCCCAGAACAATGAGAGGTAGTAAAAAGGCTGTTATTTCAAGCTACTCTGTTTTGAGGAGGTTTGATATCTAGCAATAGATAATGAGTACAGGACTGTACATACTATTGTTGCCTGCACAACTGAAGCCACATGGCTGGGGCCAAGCTTCTGCTTCCAGTTGCTTCCAGCATAGCTGGTAGAAATTCTTGCCCAGAGGACACTGTTCCTCAAAAGGCAAAAGAGGATGACTCTTCTCTCTGCATCGTACTTGAACAAGGTTACCTCATGACAAAACTGCCTTGGGCTTCCAATGTTACAAATCCTTCAAACCATTCCTCCCACCATTTCTCCAGGACATAGCCTGTCACCAGGATTGCTGGGTTGGAACAGGTTCTGGGATCCACTGCCAAACTGAGTGTATCAAGCAGAGTCACAACAGAAAATATATGGTACTTTCAAATTAGAAAAATAAAGAACTATTTACAGTGTAGAGGTGTAGAGGACCCATAAGGAATAAGGGTGTAACCTCAGACTAATAATCCTAGTGGAATGTTACTACCTCTCTGTCCATAAGGATGAGAGGAAGGAGCAGTTAATGAAACGTGAATAGAATCATGCAGAGAAGGCCACTTTGAGAGGAACTGTGTCCTTCAGTCTAGAGATGTAGCCAGCTCTAGTAACACTTCAGGGAACGAGCCAGAGGAAAAACTATCAAGACCTCCTTCCCATCCTCTCCCTCTGATTTCCTGCTAGAGCTTTTCATTGGCCAAAATCAAGCAGAAGCTAGAACACAAGGAAGTCCATTAATGTATTTTATTAGTCTATACAGGTCAGCTTCTTGGGGCTGAGATCAGGATGGAAAAGAGCAAATGGAAGATATCTGGCACACAGACCTGGAACCATCACTACCTACCCCCTCAGCCCAATAGTTCATCTCTTTCTCTCCTAAGAGACTCTCTTAGGAGTCTCAATGTCACTCCCTGCCAATCAGATGCAACCCAACAGCTTTCAATAATTTTGGCTCTTAGATAAGAAGGGTTCTGAATCCTTTCCCTCCCAAAAGGCCCCTGGGTTCCTTATCCAAGTTCGTCCACCCCCATCTCCAGTAATTTTAAAGCTTCAATCACTTTTCTCGCCCTGATATCCTCTCCAAAAAACTTTAAGCACAGAACATTTCTGGCAGGCTAGCCAAGGAACTAATTATTGTGGTTATAGTAGGTTTGAGTTGGACAGAAACTTCTTTTTTGTGTGTGTGTGTGAGGAAGATCAGCCCTGAGCTAACATCCATGCCAATCCTCCTCTTTTCGCTGAGAAAGACCGGCCCTGAGCTAACATCTATCGCCAATCCTCCTCCTTTTTTTCCCTTTTTCTCCCCAAAGCCCCAGTAGATAGTCCAGTAGATAGTTGTATGTTACAGTTGCACATCCTGCTAGCTGCTGTACATGAGACATGGCCTCAGCATAGCCCGACAAGTGGTGGGTTGGTGCACGCCCAGGATCCGAACCCGGGCGGCCAGTAGCGGCATGTGTGCACTTAACCGCTAAGCCACAGGGCCAGCCCCTAGACAGGAACTTCTAATCATCACCTCTTCTGTTCTGTTTCAAAAAAAATGTCTTTTTGCCATGACCATGTGTTACTTTTTATAACTAAAGTAAAATGAGAATAACAACACCTGTCTCATAGAGGAGAATTAAATGAGATCGTGGATAATTCACTGTTGGACACACAGCAAGTGCACAGTTAATGACATTTTTCTTCTACTCTTCCTCATCTTTAAGTGACTTGCCCAAAATCACAGTAAGGGCTCAGATTTGACTTCAAAGTTCTGGATTTAAGTATAACGCACTTTCCACTACATCACACTTTCTTTAATCATGTCAACAAAATCATTTCTTCCAACAAATACAGGAAGAAATGTGACACCCAAGGCCCACTGACCTTTGTGTGCCTGTAGACACCAAATAAACTTATTTAAATCATATTGCTTCTACAATTAAAAAAAAAGTTACAGAAACCTTTCTTGTAGCACTGCAAAGCTGTATGCTTGTCACTTTATCCCTCTGAGTCTCAGGTCCCTTCTTATCTTATAGGGCTACTGTGGGGTCTAAAGGCAGGATGTTCAGGAAAGCACGTTGCGTTATTACTATTACAGAACCTACAACCTCCTAGTTAAGATCTTTTCGAGTGGGAATCTATCCTGTTTTAAGAGGGTAAGATTGGAAATTATGGAAATCATACTTTTAGCTTTAAAAATAAGACAGATAGGCCGGCCCCAGGGCTTAGCGGTTAAGTGCATGCGCTCCCCTACTGGCGGCCAGGGTTCGGATCCCGGGTGCGCACCAACGCACCGCTTCTCCGGCCAAGCTGAGGCCGCGTCTCACGTACAGCAACTAGAAGGATGTGCAGCTATGACATACAACTATCTACTGGGGCTTTGGGGGAAAATAAATAAATAAATAAACATTAAAAAAAATAAATAAATAAGACAGATAAATCAGAGCATAATTCTTTACAAATAATTTTCACTTCGCAGAAAGACAGGTTTTTCTGATTGTTTTTCAAAAATATTTTGATTCATCCATAATTTTCAGGAATACACATTTTGCTTAAAATGAGGTGTCAGAGTTCTAGAACAGAGGCCTGGGAGATGCGCTGAGCTCCAGGAACTTCAAGAATAGGAACAAGGGAAAGCAGACCATTACTTGAATTCCTGTGGCCCTGAAGAAAGGCAGGGCAAGGAGGTGAGACCAGGATGGCTAAAGAGAAATGCCAGGGTCAGGGAAGTGCCACCTCCTCTAAAAGTGGTTTAAGAGTGACACCTCATTCACCAAACCTGATATTCCAAGCCACAATTGTCCTCTTAACCCCTTTTATCAAAAAACTCCCTCTCAGTCTTCTGGAAGTTCTTTCCAATGGAATGTCTTTCAATTAAAAAGCAAAGACAATGAACATAAATGATTTAGTTTCTAGAAATTTCCTTTGCCTATTACTTTACTGGAAACCATTTATTCTTCATAAACACACTTCAGTGGCCATAGATGCTTTCCTGGTCAATGCACTGCAAAACTGCTGGAGTCTGTTCAGTGTCCCACCACCCTTACAGATGCTGTTTCTGCTCTCAGACCCTCAAAGGTTGTTGCAGAGCAGGGATATAGGGAGATGTTGAAGGGACATTATATTAGTTCTCTCAAAGGCAGGTTGCCCTTTGTAGTGTGACAGCCCCTGTCTTCACATTCCCTTAAGGGGCTGAATCACTGGGAAGGAATCATCTGATGCTACACACATAAATACCCCTCTCTAGTAAACCCAAGACAGGCTCCAGATCAGGGCTCAGCTCCTCCTTCCTTCTCTCTGCCTAACTGGGACATTCTGTCCATAGGAATGGGGAAACCTTGGTTTCTGTTCTGTTTAGAAGCTTTTATTAAATTATTCATTAACTAAAATATATTATATATATATATATTTATATATATTTGGCCCCTGTGCTTCAATCTAACAGGGAAGACAGACAATTAAATAACTACAAAACAAAATTATAATGTTATAAGTGGGAAATACAGGGAATGACAGAAGCTCATAGGAGGACCACCAACTCTAAAGGGGTGGAAAAAGCCTCCTAGGGGAAGTGTCCTTTAAGCTGAGTCCTGAAGAATAAGTGGAACTTATTTAGGGGTGTGTGTGTGTGTGTGTGTGTGTGTGTGCGCGCGTGTGCTGAGGGTGGGGAAGCAAAAAAGAGTGTTCCAAGAAAGAAAGTGGCATGTATGAGGACAAAGTCAAGAAAGGACAGAGATTTTAAGAAATGGGAAGGATTGAGTATGACTGGAATATACCATTGAGGTAGAGATGGACAAGGCAAGAGATGAACTGGACAGGTAAGCAAAGACCAGTCTCTCTTTCTCTTCCTCTCTGGATGCTTTCATATATTTGTTTATTCAATAAATATTTATTAAGTTCCTCACATTTGCCTATTAATGGGAGATCATGAAAGGCCTTGTAAGCCAGGTTAAGAAATTTTGTCTTCATTCTAAAGGCAGTGGGGTAACACTGAAGTATTTTAATCAAGACTAAGCTAGTGTCCTGGCCAAGCTGGTATCAATCACCAAGACCCTTTTAGGTTTTTCCTGAGGGAAACCTGGGAAATTATCACTCAGATAGGATACAGGAGCCTTAGCAGAGTGCAGAGAACATACCATTCTGGGATTCTCACTACACTATGATAAAGGAAACATCTAGTGAAAATGTAGGTTAGAGACAACTATGCTCCCTGCTTTCCTTGATCAGGGACTTCCTGGGAGACTTGAGGTCCCAGAACAGGAATCTCTTAGGACATCTCCTAGGGTTGAGGTTCCCAGAGGCACCCAGAGTATCTTTGTTATTGGGTGCATAAACTTTTAGGATTGCTATGTCTTCTTGATGAAATGACTCTTTTATTATTAGCAAATGACCTCTTTATCCTTGGTAATATTCTTTGCTCTAAAATCTACTTTGTTTAACACTACTTTAGCCACTCCAGCTTTCTTTTGATAGTATTATATTGGCATATATTTTTCCATGCTTTTACTTTTAACATATTTATGTCTTCATATTTAAAGTGGGTTTCTTTTAGACAGAATACAGTTGGATTTGCTTTTTAAATCAAATCTGACAATCTCAGTCTCTTAATTCCGTGTTTAGACCATTTACATTTAACATGACTATTGATATGATTGGGTTTAAATCTACCATCTTGCTATTTGTTTTCAATTTTTCTCTTTGATTCTTTGTTTACTTTTTCCTCTTTTTCTGCTTTCACTTGAATTCATTGATTTTTTTATGATTCCCTTGTATCTCTTTTGTTGGCCTATTATACCGCTTTGCTGTGTTATTTTATTCATTACCTTAGGGTCTATAGTATACAGCTTGAATTTATCATAGTCTACCTTCTAGTGATATTATATCATTTCACATATAGGAACCTTAAAACAATATATTTCCATTTATCCCCTCCTGAAGAGGAGTTTCTTGGCAACAAATTATGTAAGGAAAAAACTAATAGAATTTCAAAAAAATGTATTAATCCAATATCACAGTTAGAGACTTTAACATCCCTCTATCAGAAGTGAACAGATCCAGCAGGCAGAAAATCAATAAGGGCATAGTCAAACTCAACACCACCATCAATGGACTGGATATAACTGACATCTATAGACTACTTCATCCAACAACAGCAGAATACACATTCTTCTTCAAGCTCACAGGGAACATTTACCAAGATAAAACACATTATAGGCCATAAAACACATCTTAACAAATTTAAAAGAACAGAAATCATACAATGTCTGCTCTCATATCACAATGGAATTAAACTAGAAATTAATGACAAAAAGATAAATGTAAAATCCCCAAATATGTGGAGATTAAACAACACACTTCTAAATAACACATGGATCAAACAAGAAATCTCAAGAGAAATTTAAAAGCATTTGGAACTAAATGAAAGTGAAAACACAACTTATCAAAATTGTGGGATGTAGTGAAAGCAGTGCCCACACAGAAATTTATAGTATTGAATGCCTATATTGGAAAAAAAAGATCTAAAATCAATAATCTAAGTTTCCACCTTAGGAAACTATAAAAAGAAGAGCAAATTAAATCCAAAGTAAGCAGAAGAAAACAAATAATAAGAATTAGAGCAGAAATCAATGAAACTGAAAACAGAATATCAATAGAGAAAAATCAATGAACCCAAAAGCTGGTTCTTTGAAAGGATCAAGAAAATCAATAAGCCTCTAGCCTGGCTACCTAGGAAAAAAAACAAAGAGAGTACACAAATTACTAACATCAGAAATGAAAGAGGTAACATTACTAACAAATCTATGAACATTAAAAGGATAATAAAGGAATACTATGAACAATTCTATGCCCACAAATTTGATAATCTAGATGAGATGGACCAATTCCTTCAAGGACATAATTAGCCAAAACTCACAACAAAAAAGAAAGACAATCTGAATAGGCCTATATCCATCAAAGAAATTGAATCAGTAATTAATAAGCCTTCCAAAAAAAAAAAAAAAGCACCAGTCCCATATGGGTTCATTGGTGAATTCTACCAAACATTTAAGGAAGAAATGATACCAGTACTCTACAAACTCTTTTAGATAATAAAAACAGAGGGAATACTTCCTAACTCATTTTAGGAGGCCAGCATTACCCTAATACCAAAACCAGACAAAGATATTACAAGAAAAGAAAACTATAGACCAATATTTCTCATGAACATAGATGTAAAAATCCTCAACAAAATATTAGCAAATAGAATCCAACAACATATAAAAAGAATTATACACCATGACCAAGTGAGCTTATCCTAGGTATGCAAGGCTGGTTCGACACTTGAAAATCAATTAATGTAATCCATCACAACAACAGGCTAAAAAAGAAAAATCCCATGATCTTATCAATAGATGCAGAAAAAGTATTGACAAAATCCAACATCCATTCATGATAAAAATTCTCAGTAAACTAGGAATACAGGGGAACTTCCTCAACTTGATAAAAAATACCTACAAAAAACCCACAGCTAACATCATATTTAATGGTAAGAAACTCAAAGCTTTCCCACTAAGATCAGGTACAAGGCAAGGATGTCCCCTTTTACCACTCCTTTTTAACACATACTGGACGTTCTCGCTAATGCAATAAGACAAGAAAAGGAAATAGAATGTGTACAGATTGAGAAGGAAGAAATAAAGCTCTTTACTTGCAGATGACATGACTGTCTATGTAGAAAGTCTGAAAGAATCAACAAAAAAAAAATTCTGGAACTAATAAGTGATTACAGCAAGGTTACAGGTTAATATACATAAGTCAATCATGTTCTTATATACCATCAATGAACAAGTGAAATTTGAAATTAAAAACACAATACCATTTACATTGGCACCCCAAAAAGTGAAATACTTTGGTATAAATCTAACAAAATATGCACAAGGTCTATATGAGGAAAACCGCAAAACTCTCATTAACAAAATCAAAGAAGAACTAAGTAAGTGGAGAGATATTCCATGTTTGTGGATAGAAAAATTCAATATCGTCAAGATGTCAGTTCTTCACAACTTGATATATAGATTCAATGCAATTCCAATCAAAATTCCAGTGAGTAATTTTCTGGATATTGACAAACTCTAACATTTGTATGGAAAGGCGAAAGACCCAGAATAGCCAACACAATACTGAAGAACAAAGTTGGAGGACTGACAGTACCCAAACTCAACACTTACTATAAAGCTACAGTAATCAAGACAGTGTGTTATTGGCAAAAAAATGAACCAAAATATCAAAGGAACAGAATAGAGAGCCCAAAAATAGAACCCCATAAATATAGTCAACTGACCTTTGACAAAGAAGCAAAGGCAATATAATGGAGAAAGATAATCTTTTCACAAATGGTGCTGGAACAACTAGACATCCACATGTAAAAAATAAACCTAGACACAGACGTTACACCCTTCACAACAATTAACTCAAAGTGGGTCAGAGATCTAAATGTAAAACAACACAAAACTATAAAACTCCTAGAAGATAACATAGGAGAAAACCTAGATAACTTTGGGTATGGCAATGATTTTTTAGATACAACATGAAAAGCATGATCCATGAAAGAAATAATTGATAATCTGGACTTCATTAAAATAATAACTTCTGCTCTAAGAAAGACAATGTCAAGAAGATGAGAAGACAAGCTTAGACTGGGAGAAAATATTTGCATAAGACACATCCAATAAAGGACTGTTATCCAAAATATACAAAGAACTCTTAAAACTCAACAATAAGAAAACAAACAACCTGATTTAAAAAAATGGGTCAAAAACCTTAACAGATACCTCACCAAAGAAGATATACAGATGGTAAATAAGCATGTGAAAAGATGCTCCATATCATATGTTTTTAGAGAAATGCGAATTAAAACAACAACACAATACCACTATACATCTATTACAATGGCCAAAATCTGGAACACTGACAACACTAAATGCTGGTGAAAATGTGGAGCAACAGGAACTCTCAGTTATTGCCAGCAGGAATGCAAAATGGTATAGCCACTTTGGAAAAGAATTTGGCAGTTTCTCACAAAACTAAACCTACTCTTAGCATATGATCCATCAATCACACTCTTGGTTATTTATCCAAAGGAGCTGAAAACTTATGTCCACACAAAAACCTACACACAGATGTTTATAGCAGCTATATTCATAACTGCCAAAACTTGGAAACATCCAATATGTCCTTCAGCAGGTGAATGGATAAATTGTAGTACATTCAGACAACAGAATATTACTCAGTGCTAAAAAGAAATGAGTTGTCAAGCCATGAAAAGACATGCAAGAAACTTAAACTCATATTACTAAGAGAAAGAAGACAATCTGAGAAATCTACATACTATATGTTTCCAAGTATATGACATTCGAGAGAAGGCAAAAATATGGAGACAGTAAAAAGATCAGTGTTTACCAGGGGTTGGGGGTGGGGTCGGGAGGAATGAATAGGTGAAGCACAGAGAATTTTTAGGACAGTGAAAATACCTTAATGATACCATAATGATGGACACGTATGATTACACATTTGTCCAAACCAACAGAATGTACACCAAGAGTGAACCATAATGTACTCTATGTACTTTGGGTGATTATGATATGTCAATAGGTTCATCAATTGTAAGAAATGTACCACTCTGGTGGGAGATGTTGATAATAGGGAAGGCTGTGAATGCGTGGAGTCAAGCAGTATATGGAAGTCTCTGTACCTTTCCCTCAATTTTACTGTGAACCTAAAACTGCTCTAAAAAAGTAAAACCTTAAAGAAAAATAAAATAAAGTGGTCCCATAGCTCATTGATGCTTTGTTTGTTTGTTTTGCAGTCTTCTTTTCCCTGAGTATTTCATTTTGGATACTTGCTTTTGCTATGTCTTCAAGTTCACTAATCAATTCTTCTGCAGTGTCTAATCTGTTGCTAATTCCATCCAATGCATTTTTCATATCAACTATTATAGTTTTCATCTCTAGAAGTTCCATTTGGGTATTTTTTTATATCTTTAATATCTCTACTTAGTATGACGAATTTTTACTCTAGCTTCTTTAACATATGGAATACAGTTATTATAACTGTTTCAATATCCTTGTCAATTAATTCTATCATCTATGTCATTTCTGGGTTGGTTTTTATTGGTTGATTTTTCTCTTCATTATGGGTAATATTTTCCTGCTTCTTTGTATGTTTAATATATTTTCATTGGAGGCCGGCCCCGTGGCTTAATGGTTAAGTGCTCTGCTACTGGCGGCCCAGGTTCGGATCCCGGGCGCGCACTGACGCACCGCTTCTCCGGCCATGCTGAGGCCACATCCCACATACAGTAACTAGAAGGATGTGCAACTATGACATACAACTATCTACTGGGGCTTTGGGGAAAAACAGGAGGAGGACTGGCAATAGATGTTAGCTCAGAGCCGGTCTTCCTCAGCAAAAAAAGGAGGATTAGCATGGATGTTAGCTCAGGGCTGATCTTCCTCACAAAGAAAAATATATATATATATTTTTTTTTTTTTTCATTGGATGCCAGACATTGTGAATTCTACTTTGCTGTACCATGGATATTTTTGGAGTCCTATAAATATTTTTGAGCTTTGTTCTGGGGTGTCATTAAATTACTTGGAAACAGTTTGATCCTTTTGGGTTTTGCTTCTAATCTTTGTTGAGCTGGACCAATGCAACATTTATCCTAGGGCTAATTTTTTTCCATTACTGAGGTAAAACTATCCTGAGTACTCTATTTGAAGCCCATAAATTATGTTGTTTTCTACTCTAGCTGATGGGAACAAAAACTAGTAGAATTGGACAGTCTCAGTCAAAATCTTGGCTCTACCACTGACTATCTGCACAATTTTAAGCAAGTCACTTAATGTATTTGGGTCTCAGTTTCTTAGTCTATAATGTCAGGGATCAAAATAAGTAACAGATGAAACCTCTCATCAAGGGCTGTTAGTAAAGTCCATTTATTTTTCCTCTTTATTATTCTTCCTTTCCAATAGTGAAACTGTTAATCCTAGTTGTGAAGAAGGACATACCTTAAATATTTATTCTGTACCCTTAACCTACTCTTCTAGCATCATGTCCTACTATTCCTTTCATTTATCCACGCACAGTGAGTATTTATATTCCTCACACTGGGTTGATAGCTTAGGGGACTCACAGAGTAATAAGACTCTCTCTAGTAATAAGTTCTACTCTCAGAAAGCTTACAGTTCAGAAAGTATGTCCAGTACTCTGGTGATTCTGAAGTCCCTTCTTCCCATCAAGTTCTCAGGCAGATGACACTAGGTACTTGAAGCATTTTAAGGAGAGGACAGGACTGGAAGATGGGCCAGATCTCAGAGCTGCCTGAGTAATTAACTGCATAGGATCAACTGAGTGGACAATGGATGGTGCCCAATGATGAGGGCAGAAAACATCATCCACGTGTATGTTCATGGTACAGCAGGGCCGCAGGTAATAGACTGGGGAGTGGGCAGCCTAATGGAGTGGTCAGATAACCAGGACAGCAGAAACCAAAGCTACAGGGCCATGGCTTCAGGAATATTATGGGAGCCCAGGAAACATGGAAGTTTTTAGATCTAAAAGGGGTGAAGACAAGCTACCTGCCTCTTGTTCAGACTGGGCTGGACAGTCTGAGCCTTCAAATACAGTGATGAATAAAGCAACTGTCAGGAGCTGAGGATGAAACAGAGGCTCACACACTAGGTCTCTACTCATGCTTCCCCTGGAATGCCTGTCCATATCTTTCTCATATTTATAACCCAGCCCATATCTCTCTCTAACAGAAAGCCAACAGGACATGATTTACTTTTCTGAACCTTTAATCATCCTGCCCTGTACCTCTTATAGGGCAGTGAATTTTGCTTTTCATTTGTGGACATGATTTGCTGCAGTTTATATTATAAACATCTTAGGGACAGTAATTACTTTTTTATGAGTTCTAATCCCATCTCTGCATAGAGCTACATAAAGCTGAACAGTTCCTTTAGCCTCTCTGAGCCTGGTTCCTCATCTGTAAAATAAGCATAACAAAACCTGCCTTCCCTGTACCTCCTGGGGCTGTTAAGTGCCATCAAAGTCAGACTTACTAATGTACTTCATAAACGGTGCTGTCTTAGGCAAATGTGACTAGAGATGGGGACACTGAGGCACTAAATATATTTAAGAAACTTGCTGAGTAGGTCCCTGAGCAAATAATGGCAGAATTAAAATGAGGCTGCCCATCCTACTCCCAACTCCACTCCTCTCTAAGAGCAATGTTAAGAGCATGGGCTCTGGAGCCAGACTGCCCGGGTTCTGTGCCAGCCCTACTCCTTATGAGCTTTGGGCAAGTTATTGAACATTTCTGAAGGCATATTTCTTATTCACTTTTATATCTCCCAGGTGCATAATTGGCATCCAGTATCAAAGGACCAGAGCAGTGCCTAAGGAAGCACAGGATCAATATCATGTTACTATCCTAACTGACCATGTCATGAGCATGTCACCTAACCTCTCTGGGTGACTAGTTCCTCATCTATAGCTCAAGGCCTTGGATTAAATAAGCTCTTTTTAAATTCTCTTATATAATACTTTAAAGTTCATCTAATTAATCATCTTAAAGGTCTGTTTTATACTTTATAGTAGAGACTATTATTTTGGTTAAAAATAAAAACTTGAGTGAGTGCAAGTATATTTGAAGAGTAAAATCTTGCTAAGCCTCTTACTAGCTTCGTAACCTTGGCAAAGTTAAGCTCCCTGAGACTCAATTTCCTCCTTAGTAGCTACACATTATAGAATTGTTGTGAAGACTAAATATTTTAAAAACCTAACACAGTAAAGAGCAATGGTAGCCAGAAACGCCAACCAGTAATTACAATGTAGCTTTAAAAATTAATTTTTTTAAATGGATTTTAAAATCAGTCTTCACAGGCCCAATATGTTGAAATACTAGTTCATTCACATTTACATTATCAGCCACTAAGAATTTACTTGGGAATCCACTCTTCTCTCTCTTTGTTTGTGTCACTCTTTCTTCTGGAAAACCTTCCCTTCTCCACCTGATGAACTCCTAGTCACCCTTCATTGCCCAGATCAAATGTCACTTCCTCCAGTGTCTTCCCCTCATCCCCTGGGCAAATAGAAGCTTCCTAGTGCCACATACTTCTATGACAAGAGTCATCATGTGTCATTTCAAATACCGCATATCTTTATGAGTATGTCTCCTCTACTAGACCATGAATGCCTTTCAAGGACAAGGATGAGCACAGGGCTTGGCACATGGTAGGTGCTCAATATATTTTTTATTGTTTGAATGAATGCATGAAAACAAAAGTAATTCTTCTGCTTTTAGCTGCTATTTAGTAAATTCACTCATTATTTATAACAAGAATAAAGGGCAAGTTAGAGACCTTGTGTAATTATACAGGCTCAGGTGCAAGCTAAAAAAAAACTAACCAGAGTTTTCTAGAAATTCAATCTCAGATAGAAATAGGAAAGATTTTAGTGATGGTTACTGCCTCATGACCAGAAAAAAAAATCCTGAAATAGAAGAATTCCAGCTCTACATGCTGTTTTTAAAAACATCAGAAAAGCTTCCAAACTCTTGGGAATCACATGGCTCATCTTTTCAAGTCAAGGCAAACAAGAATAAGAACAAACCCAGGATTAGTAGACTATAAGTGCCACCCAAGCAGGCTTAAAGTTTCAAACAAGTTAAATGGAAAACCATGATTTGGCCTATTTTTTAAGAAAATTATAACTCTGTTGCTCAATTATGGACGTCTGAAAACTTAAGCTGAATCATACACATTTATATTCTGGGATCTATTTTCCCAAAATGTAAGGAGTTCAAAAGTTTGAACAGAGCAGGTTTCTAGCCATCACTAATTACCATGGGGACCTTGGGTAAGTTATTTTATCTTTCTGGGTATTAATTTTGTTTATTGAAAAATGAAAGCATTGGAATAGACGATTTTCAAAGTCCCTTTTGACTCTCAGCAAAGTCACAGAAAAGGAGAAGCACAGGGTGTCATTTGGAATGAAGAGAATTAGTATCAGCCAACATGATATGTTTTGAGAGTCAAGAAGGAAGAGCCTTCATGCAAAAATATCTCTATCCCAGTAGGACCAAACCCCACAAGTTAAGTGGTAGGGAAGCAGTGGAAGACACAGAGGCTTTGGAATCAGCAGACCTGGGCTCCAAACCCAACTCTACCACCAGCTTTCTGTCAGTGAGCAAGTTACTTAATCTCTCGGAGCCTCCATCTTCTCATCTGTGAAATGGTAGTGTTCAGTCCACATTCTATTTTCCAGGGTAGATCAGTGGTGGTCAAAGCACAGCAGAGCTCTGAGAGTGGCAGGCCTCCCCAGCCTGCAGGGTTAGTAATTAGGCAGCAAATAATGTGTTTGGATTACCAGTCTCTACTCCAACAAGAAGCAGGATGAGAGGAGACCTACTGCCTTCTAAACTTCCCTAGAAGAATGGACTTACTCTGACCCCTCCAAAAGCCCAGCTCCACAGAGAAAATGAACCCCTCCCAGGTCCAGCCAACATCATAATTACAGTTAATCATCTCCAGATAATAGAGTTGACTATAATTTTGTTTTAACTGAGTTTGTAGATTTTTCTGAACCTGCCATTCCATCTCTCCCTGCCAATACCTCCACCAAATTGAGAGTTGACTATAATAATATGTTAAAAGGCGATTTTATGGGTTATTTTCCTTTTGTTCAATGGATGTCAGAGAAATCTCCTTTAATGATCAACACTTACTTGTAACAGTTGTCATAGCTAGAAAAAGAACTTCACGTGGAAGTTCCAAATGGTACCAAATAGAAGAAGTCTCTCATTGACTGTACTTACTAAATCATAATGCTCATTTTTCATTCTTAACCACCATTTATACAGAGGTTTTTGTTGAAGTTTGGCTAATAAATTTTCATCATTCTTGATGCCAATAAATTTTCATCATTCTTGATGCCAAAAAATTATTCCTACAAACAAATTAGAAGGGATTGCATATTTATATTTTTTAACAAATAGATTCAAAACCCACCAAAACTATTTGGGAGATTATTAAACATATTGGAAAATTATGTTTCCAAGTTTATTAAGTATGCAAGTGTCAAACGTATATAATTTCCAAAACTAAATGATATAACAATAGAAACACTCCCCAAGAGCCATTTTCAAGAATGCCCTCTGGGTTTCTTTTATTTTATTTCTTTCTTTCTTTTTCCCCCAAAGCCCCAGTAGATAGTTGTATATCATAGCTGCACATCCTTCTAGTTGCTGTCTGTGGGACGCAGCCTCAGCACGGCCAGAGAAGCGGTGCGTCGGTGCGCACCCGGGATCCGAACCCGGGCCGCCAGCAGCAGAGCACGCACACTTAACTGCTAAGCCAGGGGGCCGGCCCTGGGTTTCTTTTAAAAAGCAGTTTGCTTCTCATGATTAAATGTCACTTTTACCTTGAAGAGACAAGCTATTTAATCTGTGCTTATTTTTCTTTTAATTTATCTGCTAGGTTGCACACTACCAACAACCACTTGTTATCATAAAAAAGGTCAATAAATTGGAGATTTGTCTTTAACTTCAAAACCTTTTTAAGTTCTTTGACACAAGATAAACAGTGAACCTCCATCTTCAGGGCTATTCCTCACTCATTATAAAGCAGGGGTCAGCAAACTACAGCCCTTGGATCAGATCCAGCCCATTTGTTTTTATAAATAAAGTTTTATTGGAACACAGCCACATTCATTCATTTACATATTGTCTATGGCTGCTTTCACCCTACAATGGCAGAGTTGAACAGTTGTAACAGAGACCATATGGCCTGCAAAGCCTAAAACATTGACTACTTTCCTCTTCACAGGAAAAACTTGCCAACCCCTGCTATAGATCATTATAAAATTTTTACTATTAAAGGTTCTGTTTCACAAGATTCACCACATCTTTATTTCTGGAATTTTAAACACTATGGCTTTGAATTCTTTGTTGCAATAGCTACCTATGAATGATGCAGTGATTAGATTTCTCTTGTGGTTCTGTCCCTCTAGCCTTACCCCTTCTTTTATTAAAGAAGGCATTAATATATTTATAATTAATATCTTCCTTCCAGGATATCTTTTCCTCAGTGGAGAGAGAATACTTTTTCATGTATTTCATTACTGAAACAGAATCTAGCAAATATCATAAACTGAGATAAGTTAGGAACAGCTGTACTTTCATCCAGTCATATCAGAAACTTTCCACACTATCAAATCTATCCTAATGCTTGTTCTTCAGATCATCAGTAATGTTTTCTATGCATCTTCCAATGATATCTGCTGACAAAGGAACACATTTTTGCTTATTATTTAGCCAGTTTTTACCATGGCAGAAAAACAAGTGTTTCCTTAATAGTATGTAGGTTTTTAACTTCTGTTCTTACACACACAAAAAAAGTTACTGAAATTATATTAAGTGAATTTGAGCATTGCCTGACTAAAACATCACTGCAAAATAGCTGTAGAGATCTGACCTTCATGCTCTGGATGCTTCGTTTCTAAATGTCACAATACTTGTGACAGCTTCCTGGATAAAACTCAGGCACAAGGTACACTTTGGGACAATGTCTATTGTTAATGGTATTAGATTTAAATCCATAATTTAAAGAGGCTCCATGAAAATTTCTAATTTTTTGGACTACTTCTTGTCAGATCTGACTAGACCATCATTGTTTTATCTCTTAACACGGCTGACAAAGAACTCGTAACAGGAGCAGAAGTGCTTGCTCGGCCATTTTCTCATTGTTTCCTTGTGCTTCCATTAATAGGTATTATCTTCAATTCACAATTTCTTTACAGATATCTTTTTAAGCCTTTTATTCATTTTGTGAGGGTTACTTTAGTTAAAGTTAAAACTAGATAATATACTACTCTCGGAATCCTCATCATAAACTGCAATATAATCACAGTATGCTGAAAGCCAACACCCACAAGAAAACAACTTGGTCAAGCCTTCCATGTTGTGGAAGCCTATGTCTTCCCTCAGAGCACTGTGTGAAGTACACTTGACATTTGACCCATGTGAAGGCACCACTGTCAATTTATGTATTATATGTAAGTAATACTTAATTTTTCTTATTTTTTAGATATACACATACAGAGGTCATAGTATTTTTTTCATACCCCAGTGGATTGTCTCATGCACTCTACTTTGGAGACCACTGTACTATACAATGATTCTGCCATTCAAAAAAGTACAATATGCAGAACAAGGGAGGTGAGAGTTATTTTGTTAATACTTACTGAGCACCTGCCATGTACAAAGAAAAACAAAAAACAACAACAGTATATCAGGTGCTATATGAGTACTACAAAGATGAAACAAAATAAATCATACATAGATCCTGCCTTCAATTTCAGTCATTCATTCATTTATTCATTCACTCAGCAAACATGGACTGGATGTCTTCTAGTTCCAAGTATGGGGCTAGGCACTAGGGTTTGGTGGCATGGTGATTTTCACTTCAGACATGGCAAACCATTCAGCCAACCTGAGTTAGCATGAACAGATTGATATTACCAGGGAAATTTTCCATTTTTTGGCTGCCCAGAATTCATTCTCCCTTCCTAGCAGCACTCCAATTTCCTTTTGGGTAACTACCTCTCCCGCAGTGGGAAACACTGAACCAAGCTGAAATTACAGGATCAAAGATACCATGAATAAGGAGAAGTGCATGTTCTGCAGAGAGAAGACCAGAGTGGACTGAGCAGAGAAAAGAGACCAAAATGTCTCAGAAAAAGAACAGTTTTATTACCTTACTCTCTATTTCCCTTCTGCAGACCCTGTAAGGCCCAGCTATACTTAATTTCTTCTCCATAAACATCTATAACATTGCCTCACTGTCCAGGACATGGGGTGTTGTAACCATATAATAAACATACCATTTTGCTTGAGTTAATTTGAATGTTTCTCTTCCTTGCAACCAGTCTCTAATTGAAAATAATTTGGTCCCAGGAAGAGGAGTTACAAACAACAAACACTCAGAGAAAATTAAGAATGATTATTGTAGAAGAACTATGACGTTCTCCTCCCTTCCCATCACTCCAACCTAGATAAGGAGCTAAAAGTTTGAGATATACAACAGAGAATCAGCTGGTTAAACTTTTCCTTGAGTCTCCAAGCAACCTTAAGCAAAGTATCATTAGAAAGAGGAAAGAAAAAACTCAGTTCCAGATTGCCTGACTTGAAATAGACTGAGAAAAAGATCAATTTATTGCTATCCCAGCTTGGGGGGTCTGGTATGGAAACTCCTCCCCATGATTTCATTGAGAATCTAGGGGTCCCCTTTAGTCTAATAATTTTAGTAGAAACACTATAAGGGGTAGTTAGCCAGTGGCAGATATAGATTTACAGTATAAGCTGGTATGCTCGGGATTGCTTCTGCTGGAAGAAAAGCTTTTGAGGATGTCTAAGGTCAAATGATCCAGGTTTCATGAAGAATGAACACTTGATCTTCAAAAGTCCTGGGGATAGGCAATGTAAGGCTTTTAATCCTATGAAAACTGCATAGTTAGCTGGCAAGGTTTCTGATCCAATATGACTCCAGGGCCCAAAGACAAGGCCCATCACAGGAGTCCTCTCAACTCACTTGTCCAGATTTTTCAGGTGGTAGCCCCACTCTTGAACCCCTTTTCCGACTCTGGGTCAATGGCCCTTCTTACTTTCTCACCACATCCCTTTCATCCTTTCACATCTGAAGGCTTATTTCCTCTTGCCCCCAACCCCCTCACTAAAGGCCTCAATGACTAGACTCAGGATCACCAGAAAGAACTTTTATGGCCAAGGAAAAATCAAAGCAGGGTAAGAAATCCACCCCCACCCTTCCTCAAAAGCATGAAAGCACTACTGAAACAACAGTCTTCAAAATACTATTGCCTAAATCTCTATTTCCTGCAGAGGAAGGAAAAGGTATATATATTCTATTTGGGGGAAGGTGTCCACTACTCAAAAATGAGTTGAATGATTCCTTGTAATTCAAAATAAAGACAAAAAAGTCTGGGTTTCTATTTTAATACAAATTGAACAAATAAATATATGTAATCTTATTGAAAAGCCCTTTCTGCCTGCAGACAATCAGTTAAGTTCCGCTAACATAAATGCTTTTATTGAAAAAGACTAGCATTCTAGATATTGGAATGGGGGTATCTGAGAGGAACCAGAGGGACTGAGAAAGCTTGACCTCTAGGCCATGTATAAGTACTTCACTTTGGTAAGATTCCTTCTAGTTGGGAGAATCTGAAGCTACCATATCGTGTCTAAGAAACTCCTTCTTTTGTCAGAGAGGTGAATCTTTGCTATCCCTGTTCAATAGGAGGTAATGTTTATCATAGAAAAATTACCACTGCATATTGTGTCCCCTTTTTTCTCTTTTCTAAATTCGAGGTTTTCATTGTGGGTATCACATTCCTCAACTAGACATGGGTTGCTGAACCAAGAGAAGTCACATTCAAAGCTGCTTGAGAAGAAGGAAGATCACCCAGAGATTTGGACTTGGAGCTAAATTAGCTGGTAAAGACTACAAATTGTTTTTGCTTTGGGGAGGCGGTGAATATATTCTAGTGATCTGTATGATGGCTGTGTTATTTTGGCCTGGAACATTTTTGGAATATTATTTGTAAGACGAGAGTTTGTATTAGTCTGAGTAGTCAAGGGGTAGATAACAGTAGACGGTGGTAAAATATTTTCCCTCCCAGGAAGCTTTCATATGTTCCTTCTATTAAAAGATTCCACTACTCTGGCCATGCGCTGGGCAAATGATCCAGGTCTGGCCAATTCTCCCGGCAATAGTAATGGTTCAAGGTGCACCATGGGACACAAGCAAAACCAACTAGAATTCTTCATCAAGACTGAAATAGAGACTCTGGGAGAAAGGTATTTTTTTCTTTTCTCTGAGGTTTCTAAGCTAGGACTACCAGCAGCCATGTCCATACGGAAAAGTAGGAGACAATGACACCAACACACAAAGAGGAGCAAATGCAAGTAGAGACAATAATGAGAGGAGGAGAAAGAATTCCTGGTTGTATGGAGGCCTTAGCTCTAGTCCCTGAAGCCTTGATTCTTACAGTTCTTCCTTCAGTTCTGTGAACTACTCTATCCCTGCTCTGTGATCCAGAAAACCACCCACCTTGCCTGTGGAAGCTAGTTTAAATTGGCTTCCATCACTTTAAAGAGTCCTTACTAATAAATGCCCAGAATTATGTGGTACTCAGAGAAATAAACAAAAGTTTAGTTTTTTTTGTTGTTTTTTCACCAAAACTGTAATACATGCCTAGGGTAAAAATTCAAACAGTACACAAAGGTATATTATGTAATTATAAAATAAGTCTTCCGCCTACCACCCCCAGAGCCCCTCTGCAGAGGCAAAAACTGTTAACAATTTCTTGTGTATCCTTCTAGGAATTTTCTTGAATTAACTTTATAGCACTCTAAAGGGACAGGAGGGAAGGAAGGGAGTAAGATATATGGTTCCCAGATCTAGCTCATCAAAGCAGAGATGTATCAATATTATCTCTATTTTTTCCCTTTTCTGATTATAATGAGTTTAAATTTGCAGTTGTAAGACTGTCTTACCATGAACTTTTATGTTTTATATTTTCAAGGAAAATCTCAACAGGGAAGTACTAGCTAATGAGTTTTGTTTTGTCATCATGTAGGGCTTTTACAGCATACTTTAAAACACCCAACATCTTGAAACAATTAACAAAACCATTGAACTTCACAGAAAGTTGGTTTGTTTTTTTAAGGCCTATAAACATAGAGAAATTTATTTTTAACTCTGTATCCATGCTGCCTAGTTTGAGATTTCTCTCCTGCAAAATAATCAAGAGATCAGACAATCTATGCTGTCACTATGGTTTCATTTTTTTTGTCTTTAAATTTGAGGGGCAAAAGAAATTGCTAAAAGACCATATTTAAAGGTACTGCTGATTAAAATACATTATGCAAGTAGTTACACAATACACACACATATGACCAAAAACAGATGCTGCACAACACCGTGAATGTATTAAATGCCATTGAATTATTCACTTTAAAATCGTTAATTTTCTATTATGTGAATCTCACCTCAATAATAAAAAAAAAATGATGCTTAAGAGAGTTTGACATTTTGTAAAGCAAATCTAAATTAAAAGATTTTTTAAAGTCATCATTTATGACAAAAATAAGAACTAACCTTTGTTGAGAACCTACTCTGGGCAAGACTGTGCTAAAAGTTTTCTGATAAACAGTAGACATAATAAGTAGATTATTATAGTATGTTAGAAAGGATAGCTACAATGAGGAAAGAAGTAGAATAGGGTAAGAAAGATTAGAATAGACAGGGGGCAGGGGACAGTGTTAAATAGGGTGGTCCTGGTAGGCCTCATTGAGAAGGTAACATTTAAGAAAAGACTCAAAGAATGAGAGGGAGTTGATCAAGCTGATATCAGATTTCTGGGAAAAGAACATTCCAGGAAGAAGGAAGAGCCAGTGCAAAGGCCTTGAGGTAGTGAGAACATGTGGGACATGACTAACATGTTCAAGAAACAGCAAGGTCAGCATGACTAGAATGGAGTAAACAAAGGAGAAAGTGATAGGAGATGAGATCAGAGAGGCAATTGAGGGCCTGAAGCCCTTGGAGGCCATGATGAAGACTTTGGCTTTTACTCTGAGTAAATTGGGAAGCCAAAGCAGACTTTAAGAGCCATGGCTGAAACTGAAGACTATGCTGAGAATAAACTGGAGGGAGGGAAGAAGAGGGGGCAATGGTAGAATCAGAGAGACCTAGTAGGAGGCTATTTCTGTACCCCAAGTGAAAGACAATGATAGCTATGACCAGGAAAGTAAAAATAGAGATGGTAGAAATGGTCAGATTCTCAATTTATTCTGAAAATGGAGCTCACAGAATTTCTGATAGATTGGATATGAGGTGTGAAAGAAAGAGAAGAGTCAAGGATGAGTTCAAGGTTTGGAACTTGAACAACTGAAAGGAGAGAGGTGCCATGCACTAAAATGAAGATGGCTTTGAGTGAAGCCAGTTTGAAAGAGGGATGGGCAGTGGGAGGGGAGGGGGCAAGAGTAATGATCAGAAGTTCCGTTTGGGACAAGTTGGATTTGAAATGTCTATTAGAGGGCCGGCCCCGTGGCTTGGCGGTTAAGTGCGCGCACTGTGCTGCCGGCGGCCCGGGTTCGGATCCCGGGTGCGCACTGACGCACCGCTCCTCTGGCCATGCTGGGGCCGCGTCCCACATACGGCAACTAGAAGGATGTGCAGCTATGACAGACAACTATCTGCTGGGGCTTTGGGGGAAAAATAAATAAATAAAAAATCTTTAAAAAAAAAAAAAAAAAAGAAATGTCTATTAGAAAAACCTGAAATGTCTATTAGAAAACCAAGTAGAGATATCTGAAAGAATTGAGGTGGCTTTTGGAAGTCTTGAGCTATTCAGTCCCTAAGCCTCCTTATGAAGCAATAATATTTAATTATGGTGATATCTATCAAACCCAATGCTTTTTTTTTCCCTAAAGATCAAAGTCCTGACCCCGATCTACTGTCAAATTGTAACATGGTTTTTCCTTACTTCTCTTCACTTTGCATCCCCCTGCTTGTTTTTCTAGATGGAAACATTAATTTATTTGAGCCAATGTGTATCACTCTTTTTAAAAAGATGCTACTGCAACTTACTGCTATTTTAAGAAAACTATGACTAAATCTTTTACAATTACGTTAAAAGAGTCTATAAATGGTGGTTGTCGAGGTTTATTTTCCCAGACTGTACAAGAGATCTAGCCCAGTGAAGTGTGACACCTCCCAAAAGGAACCTAGCCTCTTATGACTGGGATATATCTGACATGAGTTAGAACAACTATATTCAGTCTCCTAGGAGGCAATATTTGGAATCTGACTGAATGTGGGTAAGAAAATTGGTAATAATAGAGACAAGATGAATCAATAAAAATTACCCCAACCATTAATCCGTAGTTTATGCAATTAGTTTCAAACTTTCTTCCACACCAAACCTCTTAAAAAACAAAAACACAATACAATGAAACCAAATGGATTTTCAGCTTGGGTATGCACAAGGCACTGTGAGCATCTCACAGCCATGCAGAGCAGGCAGAGCAGACAAAGCAAAATTCTGGCCCTGGATGTACACAGCCCGATCTTCAGCAGAAGGAACAGGCCCAGCTGCAAAGGCAAATACCAGGCTGGCAGCCAGATGAGTGAGGCACAATGGCCAAAGGACAAGGCACAAAGCCCAAGCATGATTGAAGCAACTGGTCCAATCAAATGAGTGGAGCACAAAGGAGAAGAATCCAAGCGTCCTGTCTGCTCTCCCTAGGCAGGCAGGCAGGCAGACAGGTGGGAGGTTATTTGTCATCAAATTGTCCACGTGCAGCAATAGACCGGTATACAGATCCAGTTCCAGTCCCAGGGAGAAGAGTTGGCAAGTGCCACATAGGATGTCAGAGCCCAGTCCCAGGCTGAGTTCAGTGCCAATGTCCAGTCCTAAAAGGGGACAGCGACTTTGGGCAGGAGAACTAGAGATCAGGTATAAGCCAGATCTGTGGTTTGGGCCAACAACGGACAGGGAGAAGGACAGATGTCACTTGGAAAAATATGTCACTAGACCATCAAACCCCAAGTTCAGGTGGATGACAGGCCACCAGGTCCTACCAATGGCACTGAGGTGGTTGATCTACTTCCTACCTGAATTGGTTTGGACTCAGAAATAGGGAGGTGGGGGTGGGGAGCAGGGGCAGAGATGGAGGGCAATTGAAAGTGAAATGCATCAATGGGCCCAAAAGGGAGCAGCTGGGCAACATAAAGACATGGAAACTGAGGCAGGAGACCAATAGGTTTGAGTTATTCTGCTTGCTCATGCATCATGCCCCCTCTGATAGAGGTGCTAATGGGAAAGAAATGGTTACAATTGAATACCCACTTGGAAATCTAAGGGGGTAACATTAAGAAATATTCATTCCACCAACATTTATTGAGCACCTACTATATTCATAGCTCTTGCTTTCGAGCATGCAAAATGCCACAGACATGATGTCTGCCCTCAAGTATCCTACAGTACAGCAAGCATGATAAAAGATCCACAAAAATAACCATGTGATAAGTCCTAGCCAAATGCTGTGGAGCACAGATGAAAAATGAAGCCAGTCAAAAGAACAAAAAAGTCTCATAAGCTTCTTAGGAAGAGACCACAGCCATTTTTGCCTGGACAACACAATTCTAGCTGTTGTTCTATCAAAGATTTCAATAGCCTCCATGTGGTACCAACTGCATCTAACTCTAGGTCTGAAGTCACAGCCATTCTGAGTTTAGCCACATCCACCTCAACTATCTTTAAGTCTTGGGCATTGTGGTCTTATAACAGAGGGAGCCCAAAACTCCGTATAACAGGACTGAAAATTCCTAGCTCTGTCACTTACTACATAAGTAGCCATGTCCACATTTCCTAACCTGCCTGAACTTCAGTTTTATTCCCCATAAAGCAAGAGTAAAGACAACACATACTTCAAAGGGCTCTTTCAAGGATTAAGTGAAATAATGTATGTGAAAGTGTTTTGTGAACTGAAAAAACACATCATTTTAATGGGGTCCCAACTTGAGCCTAAACTGAGTTCAGCCCTACCTGATGTGTTTGATGAACTGGTACATGGGGTGTGGGGAGTCACTCCACGTGAGGATGAGGAAGTGTTTTTACTTATATGCCAGAAAAAGGGACAAAGATGGGTGGGAAGCTTCAGACACCTATGCCCAGCTGGCACCAGGGCCGAAAGTCAGAGCTCAGTGGAGAGAAGGCCTCCATGCGGAAGCTGAGGGAGCTGTTTCCACCAGGCGACACTACTGCTTTAGGGCCTAATGACCAACTAAGATGCAAAGTAAGGCAGGAGTGGAGGGGCTGGCGGGTACAGGTGGGAAGGAGTGAGGTGGGGAGCGCTCTTCCCAGCACAGGGAGAACTCCAGAGCATTCAATGCTGCCTAGTCACCTGGAGAGTTTCCACATGAGGGGAAAGTATTCTTGGTGCAAACATGAGCACATAAGGCACCCACCACACCTCACTCCCAAGCTGCCAAGTGATCAGAGATATTGCCAAAATGAGTGTGAGAGGAAGAATGAAAGCAGTACTTGCGAGCGGCCATGAACTGCTCCTAGCGGACGAAGTCTCAGAGGCAAGAGTCAGCAATATATAGGTCATTGCCCCTAATATGATCCCAACAGTGATACTCACAGGTTGGTGAGGCCTGGAGAAATTCAAGTCACATCATTACGAGGTTAGACTGAGTGTTCGATGCCATGTGAGTTCAGGTGCCTTTATATGCCGTTTCTAGTCACTTCTATTGCTTCGTTTTTTCATTCTCAGGGAGCCTGAGAATGGAGGTGTGTTATCCAGGAAAGCTAGAAGTGCCTTCTCTTGATGAAGACCACCCAAAAGTGAGCCAAGGCATTGGAAAGCACCCAACTTATGCTTTCAACAAATGCTGCTGAAATCAGCTGTGGCATCCAGTAAACCATTTCTCCTGGCTCTCATCTCAGTGTTTCCAAGTCCGGAAGAAGAGGGAAGGGCAGGTAGAAGGATGTGTGA
Source organism: Ceratotherium simum simum (assembly GCF_057802395.1). Lineage (NCBI taxonomy): Eukaryota > Metazoa > Chordata > Mammalia > Perissodactyla > Rhinocerotidae > Ceratotherium > Ceratotherium simum. The sequence continues at coordinate 29,425,559 of NC_141928.1, read as the reverse complement.
GATTATGACATGGGAGCTGCATGGTGGGTTGGCAAAGGAGAGAACAGAAACAACAACTGTATGCCAGCAAGAAAATGTGAAACATCCCTTTTAAGTGGAGATGGAGGTGGAAGGACAGTGCAGGGAGCTAGGGGCAAAAGTGAGCCAGAGAAAACAAAATGCATCCCCTCTAAAGATACGGCAGGAGGTCTGGCCAAGGGTGGGGACGCTGGGTTTTTATTCCTTCCCTGCAGCCCACCCCCATTAAGTCTAGAATTCTGGGTCAAGCATCTCAAGGGGTGCCTCGGACGTGCCCAGCATTGGACATACCACACAGACGCCTGCATTCACTCAACAAGGAGAGAGTAAATAATTCATCCAAGGTCTGCCAAGATAGCTCTCTGGCACTATAATGCTCTCTGAGGTTGAAGGTTGGCTCTTGCCAGACAGGGAGGAGCCCAGCAAACAACAGAGGTCTCCTTAGCAATTTGGGATCTCTGTCCAAACGCCAGCTCACAGGCCACCCTGACCAGTCCAGCAGTATCTGTGTCCCTCCAGTATGCCTTGGCTCAGCTTCATCCAGCAAATTGCTGCCTCTGACAGAGTTGATGCTCATTTCCCTGGCCCATACTGGGTGCCAATCATGGTTCTGAATAAAGGAGACATGGCCCCTGACTGCCTTGGAAGAGCTCAGTCTTAGGACAGATTAGGTGGGAGGTGTCAAACCCATGGGTCCCAAAATGGGCAGTGAGTGGCTAATGGGTGAGTGGACAAGTGTAGGTTTGGGGAGAGAGTGGGGTTTCATGGAGGTGGAGTTATTTCAGAGGAGTTTTAAATAGTAAGCCGGAGCTCACCAGGCAGGAAAGGAAGTAAAGAGGAATAACTAACTTTGGTAGAGCTTACTATGTGCCAGGCAACGTGAAAAGAGCATTTCAGGCAGAGAGAATAGCACGTACAGTCTTAAAAATGTGAAAGTGCATGATATATTTATAGAAGGTGAACTCTGTGTAGATAATGATTAGTGCATTGTCGAAGCTGTCAAAAGATAAGGCTAGAAAGGCAAATAGGAAGTGAAAAGGCCCCCAAAATTTAAAAAATACATATATTTATGCATAGGTCTAGAAAGATAAATACCAGTATGCTAACACTGGTTATGGTGATGAAGATTCTGGTGAGTTTCATATTTACTTTTTTAAGTATCTATGTTTTTTTTCCTTTTCTTTTTCACCAACAAAAAGAAAAGAGGCTGAGGAGGTGGGCGGGTCTGAATAACATCTTAGAAAGTGCGCACTTGATTCTTCAGGCACTGGGGAGCCACGGAAATTCTCTGGGGGAAGACTGAGTCATCAAGAACTGCTAAGGTGGGAGGCCCTCGGTGACTGACTTCATCCATCTTTCCCCAGCACCGTCTTCCTTGTGCCACCTGCAGACGCAGAAGTCAAGCCTGTAGGATTAAACCTCTCAGGCCATGAGATGGGAGGCCGCCGGCAATGAGCAGAGGCACAGTCAATGGGAGCGCATTTGTCTGTCCACACAGAGTCCGCAAAACTTGACAGTGGGCACAAAACAACCTGGCTCTGCCCCAAGCACAAAAACAAGAGGGAAAAAAGGACAGGTGGCAAAGCATTCACAAAAGCTAGAAAAAAAGGCAGATTATTTTTTTCTACAATGTAGGACCTTTTATTCCTAGAAAATAAAATCCTGTCTGAGCAAATGCCAGGAAAACGATTAAGGGCTCAATTTAGACTGGGAGGCTTGGCCGGGCACTGCTGAGCAGAGAGCTAAACAATGTCAGCCCCACTCTCTGTGCACATCACGTTTGGGGTGAGTGGCCCAAGCCCCAGCCAGGCCTCTCGCCGCCAGTTTCGCAAAATTACAGTTAAGCTTTGGCCACTTGGTTTCAGTTAAAAGGACTGTGTGGAAGGAAGGATAAAAGGCTGTTGCGTGTAGACTAGCTACTGCATCTGAGGACTGAGAAGAGATGCAGGATGGTGCCGGGCCCTGCAGAAACACTTCTTCTCTGCGGTTCTCAGGCTCTCCAGCCTGACCCAGGAAGGGCACGAGATGAGGGAGCAGTGTGGGCTGGTTTTGGAGTTAGACAGGCCTGGGCTGAAGCCTCCATTCTACTGCTCATGGGGAACTTTAGGCGAGATTTTAATTTCTCCAAGCCCCAGTGTCTTCATCTATAAAGTAGAGATAGTAATTTATAGAATTATTGTGGGGATAAAATAATATGATATATATAAATTAGGCAATAAAGTAGGCTCTTAGTAGCTAGTAATTTCTTCCTTTCCCTTTTTTTCTCCAGGACCTCCTAAACCAAAGATTCGTGGTGCAGTGGGAAAAGCATGAGATTAGAGGTTGGGAAACTAGTGTCCTAGTCCTTGGTCAATTACTAATGAGCTGTGGTGGCCTTGGGCAAGTCACTCAGTCTCGCTGGGCCTCACTTTCTCCTGCTGAAAAATGTGGGTCTTCGATTAAATAATCTCTAAGGGCCCCTTCTAGCCAGCTCTGGTGGTCTAGTGGTTAAGATTCAGCACTCTCATCTCTGTGGCCCAGGTTTATTTTCTGGTCAGGGAACCACACCACCCATCTGTCAGTTGTCATGCTGTGGTGGCAGTGTGTTGCTGTGATGCTGAAAACTATGCCACCAGTATTTCAAACACCAGCAGGGGCACCCACGGTGGGCAGGTTTCAGCAGAGCTTCTAGACTAAGACAGACTAGGAAGAAGGACCTGGCCACCCACTTCTGAACCAGCCATGAAAATCCTATGAACAGCAGCGGAGCATTGTCTGATAGAGCACCGGAAAAGGAAGGTGAAAAAAGACCAAGCAGGGTTCCACTCTGCTTACACAGGGTCACTAGGAGTCAGAATCGACTCCACGGCACTACCAACAACAAAAGGCCCCTTCTATCTCTGACTTTCAATATTAATTATAATAACTACTACCATTAAGCAGTTGCTATGTGCCAGGCATGTTGCTCAGCAATGCATATGCATTACCTTATCAAGTATGATTATCCCTATTCTACAAGTGAAGAAAATGTGGTTTACAAGAGCTTAGGAACTTGTCCCAGATTGCATTGCTAGTAAGGACAGGCCAGGAAGTGTTTGCCCTGACTTACTTTTTTTAACTAATTAACGTATCTCCAGGGTTCCAAGTCTTTTTACTGAACAGGTAATAAAATCCAACCACTCTGCAGGCTCTAGGTCAGGTTTACACAGCTGCCTATTCTTGGAACTGTAGCTGGGATTTCAGGCCTGAGGAATACTGATCCACTTGTAGCAGCGTGAAACAGGCCCCACAGAGAGAGAAACTCATATCAGGAGGTGGAAAGGAGGTGCTACAAATGAAAGTCCTGGGGCTTTCAATCGGGCCAGAGAGAGGGCATTGTGGTAGGGACCCAGGGAGCTAGGCAGACAGGCAGTTGTCAGCCAAGTGAGCAAGCAGTCAGCAGTCAGGGTCAGCACAGCAAGGCTGGCAGAGGCCTCTCAGTGGCCAAACACGAGTTCAAGCAAAGATGTAGACCATCTGGACTACAGCACTGGAGAGTAAGTGGGCAAGAGGGAGAGCTGTGACTCGGTAGCCAGCTGTTCTCCCTGAGGACACAAGGGCTCAGTCTGACTGGCAACAAGGAGACTCAGGAAGAAATATCAGAGCCCAGAACCCAGGAAGGGAACCCAGGCCATGAAACTCAGGGCTGAGTAAGTGATGGTTGCTAAGCCCTATATCAATTGTCTATTGCTCCATGACAAAGTGCCCAAAAACTCAGTGGTTTAAAACAACAAAGATGTATTATTTCTCACAATTTTGCAGGTTGCCTGGGCTCAGATGGGCAGTTCTTCAGCTCCATGTAGTGTCAGCTGGGTTCACTCACGTGGCTACACTCAGCTAGGAGCTCAGCTGGGGCTAGACCATCAAAGATGGCTTTACTCACGTGTCTGGCAGTGGGTGCTGGCTGTCAGCTGAGACACCTCAGTTCTTTGTCACATGGCCTCTCATCTTCCAGGGCCTCTCTCCAGATGGTCTCTCCACCAGAATAGCCTGGACTTCTTTACATGACAGGTGGCTTCTAAGAGGGCAAAATCAGAAACAGGTCAATATACAAAGAATCAATTGTATTTCTTTATACTAGCAATGAACAATTTGAAACTGAAATTTTAAAAACAGTACCATTGGCAATTCCAAAACATGAAATACTTACGTATAAGCTAAAAACTATAAAACACTGATGAAAGAAATTTTAAGAGAGTTAAATACATGGAAAGATGTAAATACATGGAAAGTTAAATACATGTTCATAGATTGGAAGACTCAATATTGTTAATATGTCAATTCTCCCCAAAGTGATCTCTAGATTTACGGAAATCCAAACATTATTCCAATCAAGGATGAAAGTTTTACAGATATTTACAAGCTGATTTTAAAAAAAGGCAAAGGAACTAGAATAGCCAAACCAATTTTGAAAAAGAACAGCAAGTGAATTCTTAAAGATTTTTTTATTTATTTTTTTTTCCCCCCAAAGCCCCAGTGGATAGTTGTGTGTCGTAGCTGCACATCCTTCTAGTTGCTGTATGTGGGACTCGGCCTCAGGATGAACGGAGAAGTGGTGCCTCGATGCGCACCCGGGATCCGAACCCGGGCCACCAGCATCGCAGCGCACGCACTTAACCACCAAGCCACAGGGCCGGCCCGCAAGTGAATTCTTAAACAACTTCTAGTACATCCATACAATGAAATATCATTGAACAATAAAAATGAATGACAGACTGAAGTACACAACAACTTGGATAAATCTTAAAGGCATTCATTATTCTAAGTGAAACAAACTAGACTCAAATTTTATATACTATATGATTCCATTCATATGCCATTCTGTAAGAGGCAAAAATATAGGAACTTACTATAATCAAGACCATGTGTATTGGGGATAGGATAGATAGACAGATCAATGGGACAGAATAGAGAGGCCAGGAAAAAAACACATATGGTCAACCGATTATTGACAGAGGTGCAGAGACAGTTAAGTAGAAAAAGGGTAGATATTTTAACAAACAGTGCCAGAATAACTGAACATCAATATACAAAAACATGAATCTTGACCAACACTTCATACCTTGTACAAGATTTAACAAAATTATAGATATAAATGTAAAATTAGAAAACTTTTAGGGGCTGGCCCGGTGGCACAGCAGTTAAGTTCGCACGCTCCGCTTCAGTGGCCCAGGGTTCACAGGTGCAGATCCCAGGCGCAGACCGACGCACCACTTGTCAAGCCACGCTGTGGCGGCATCCCATATAAAGTAGAGGAAGATGGGCACGGAGGTTAGCCCAGGGCCAATCTTCCTCAGCAAAAAAGAGGAGGATTGGCAACAGATGTTAGCTTAGGGCTGATCTTCCTCACAAAAAAAAAAAAGAAAACTTATAGGAGAAAATATTTGTGACCTTGCGTTAGGCAAAGAGTTCTTAGTAGGTCAACAAAGCACAATATATAAAAGAAAAACATTGATAAATTGGACTTAAAATTAAAAATTTTGCTCTATTAAAGACATTGTGGAAGACATCATTCTGGAAAAGGCAAAAATACAGGGGCATAGACTAGATCAGTAGTTGCCAGGGGCTAAGAGTTGATGGAGGGTTTGACTACAAAGAGGTAGTATCAGGGAATTTTGGGGAGAAAACTCTTTATATTCTGACTGTGTTAGTAGTTACATGACTTTGTGTACTTGTCAAAATCACAAAACTATACAACAACAACAAAAGTAAATTTTACTGTATGGATATTTAAAAATATATATATATCTTAAATAAAATTCAGCCAAAAAAATATCAAGTCAATATTCTTCCAGACCCACCCTGGAGAGAATACCGAGTATTATCCCCATAGCAAACAAATATTTTGAAATGTTCAACCTCCCTGTTAATAAAAAATAAAGATTTAATCTAAGAAATGCTATTTTGCCTCTCCATTACACATATTTAGAAACTTTTAATAATACCCAGTACTGGCAAAGGTATGATAAAATGGGCACAATCAAATGCAATGAGTAGGCATGTGAATCGGTACATCCTTCTTGGAAGGCAAAATGGCAATACGTATCAAGAGCCTTAAAAGTGTCCTTACCCCTTGGAAAAGTAAAGCCACTTGTAAGAATCAATCCTCAGGAAATCATCAGAGATTCAGATGAGGATCTTTATCTTTTCCGCATTGAAACGCTATCTCCCTCATCACAGGGATAGATGTGCAGCGGGTCCTAAACAAATGGTGCCGACTATCTGGATGGCAACTGACTTCCCTAAAACATCTGCTTCCAGCCAGGAGCCTAGCAGGAAGAGAAGCTTTCTACCACTTGGGCCTGTTTGATCAGGATGCTGCTTCTATGTAACAGCGTTCAATGATCCTCTACACTCACTGTGAATGACTACAGCAGTGGTTACATTCCTAATGAGTTAGCAAGTGATGCCCCTGGCCATGCCCATAGAGACAGCAGGGATCCTCATCCAGACTGACTGCTTCATGAGAGACAAACCTAGGAGACCAGATGGGAGACAATCAAAGAGGCAAGAGAGTTGCTTCAGCAAACACTGGGGACTGCTGGGAAAGCCAGGGAATTTGGGCTGAGAGGACACTTCAAGATGGAGAAAGACCCTGACATAGGACACAGGGTCTAGGCCTTATGTCCAGACCCTACCAGTGATGCCCATGCCCTAATAACAATTGCTTTCTTTAATCTCAGCTAATGTTCCATTAATCCCCTTGCTCTGTTATTATCTGGACACTGCAACTCCACTTCCCAACTCTAGCTGAGTGGCTGCCTTCTACAACAGCCTCTGCCCTGGCCACAGTGCTTCAGGGACCCTGTCAGTCCTGCTACCTGGCCTTTCTCCTCTGCCCCCAGGCTCCTCCAGCCCTGACCCTACCCACCATCTACCCCACGCACACCTTTCACGCTCCCTTAGACATTACAACAGGCACTGTGCGGGCTTGATTGATGGGACCAAGCTATTGAGGAAGCAAGGAATCTTTCCATAATAGTGTCTGTTAAATTGGAGAACACTGATTCTGTATACTGACTGTAATGACAAGAGTGACCATTCCTAACATTTATTGAGTAAACACTCACTGTGTGCTAGGCACTGTGCCAAGTGCTCTACATGCATTATAAATTATTACAATTTAATTCATACAGCAATATTATGAGGTGGGTACTGGTATTATCATTATTAACATCCTCATTTTACATAGAAGGAATTGAAAGCTCAGAAAGGAATTTTCCCAGAACAAGAGGGCTAATAAGCAAACCAAAAATTTAACTTTCAACACATTTAGGAAGTATTAATAGAGGCCAGATGATACTATGCTAGGCATGTGGGCTGTAGGGTGAACAAGACAGATCCAGTTCCTGCCCTCAAGAAACCCACTGTCTAGTAGATCAGGTAAACCTCTACAGCTGCCCTAATTAGCCACAGAGCAAGGATTCAAAGGCATGTTTTCTATGCCAAAGCCCAAGCATATACATACAACGCTTTCTGCCTCTCTCTTACTGGAAATAGTCTCTTGCTGAGAAACATAAAGTCCTGGAAGTTCTTGGGCTGAAGTGAGCTACATACCTGTATGACCAAGTGTTGACAATGAGTATATATTGTGTATGAAAGTACAGGACACATGGAATGTTTTTTTAAGGCTTTGCTCAAATGTCACCTTCTCTATGAGGCCACACTAACCATGTGCCTCCTATCAGTACTTTCAACCTGTCTTTCCTTGCTCACTTTTTCCATCATACTTATCACTTTCTTTTATAACATATTATTTATCATGCCTATTGTTCACTATGTGTTTCCTCACACTTTAATATAAGCTCCCCAGGGGCAGAGAATCCTTACCTGTTTTGTTCACTGAGTTATCCCCAGTGCCTAGACCAAGCCTGACACACAGAAAGTACCCAGTAATTATTTTTCGTGTGAATCAATGAAGGTGAAAATTATGTACAGGTTTAGCAGACAGATGGTGCTAATTACACGGAAGCCAAGACCTGGAAAGAAGAATCGAGCGGGGAACTAAGTTCCCAGTCGGTAGGATGAGAGTTAACCTCCTAACAGTCAAGAGAGGTGTGCAGGGAGAACCAGAAAGGGATGGCCAAAGCAGATCACAGCTAGAAAGCAGGAGACTCTGCAGGAGGTGGAGTGGCTATGCTTCTCTGTACTCAGAAGCACGTCAGATCTCTGACAGCCAGGAAGCCAGGGTGGATCAGGAAGTGTACGGCCATCTGTGTTCTGCAAGAATCCAGGGAGTCAGGGGGTCAGATGAGCAGTCAGGGTTTGGGGATCAAAGCAGGCAAAGGCTGAAATCCAGGAAGTCTGGAAGGGCAAGATAATAGTACCCATCCACCAAAACACAAAGAAGAGCTTAATCTGGAGGCAGGGAGTGTGGGAGCTAAGGTTGCTTTCAAGTTTTCTCCCAGGAGGTGTGTGGTCCTTAGGACTGCAGGAGTGAGCAGGGAAGGGGGTATGGTTTAATGGTATGCTACAGCTACAAAGAGCTGATTGTGCTCTCTCTTCCCAGCTTCAAGTTTAGTGGCTTCACATCTGTAGCATAAAATTGACCATGGTGGAAGTATTGACACCATGGAAATTGGCAAATGCTATAAATCAGGGATTGTTTGCTTGTTTGTTGGGTAGCTAGTTGTTCAGTTTACCAGCACACCACTGGTATAGTTTATCATAGAACTGAGGCTGCAGACAGGCTCTGCTCCTGGCTGGAAGAAGGGGATGGAATTGCAGGTAGGTACTTAGGCTAAGGCACACTCCATGGAAAGCACCTGTGCCCTTGGGTAACTGCAGATAGAGCAAGGAACCAACTTAAAAGAACCCTTCCCTGGGGTCCTCCTATTCACTATAGAACTTACACAGGGATTCTTTTTCTTAAATTTGGAAACCAGAGATTCATTTGAACCCATTTATTCGTGCATTCAACAAGTACTGATAGAGGACTATCATGTGCTAGGCTAGCACTAGACTGTAGGGGGAGCAAGACAGATTTGTTCCTATCCTCATGGAATTTATTACCTAACATAGAAGACCACAAATTATGGCCCGAGGGCCTCATGTGGCTTGTGACCTCTTTTAATACAGCCTTCAAGTTAAGGATGGTTTTTACATTTTTTAAAAGATTATAAAGAAGAAGGAAGGGGAGGAGGGATAGAGACCACGAGTGGCCTGCAAAGCTGAAAATATTTACTATCTGGCCCTTTACAAAAAAAGTTTGCCAACCTTTGGTCTAGCAACTGAGATAAACCTTACTCCTACAGCTCCCCTAATCAGACGTTAAAAAGGCAAGGTTTGAGCCAGGACTTGGCCTGAGGAAAGAACCACAAGTAGAGGAGGTGATGCTGACACTTACAAGAAGTGAGGCTGGATGTCTCCTGGGCTACAGCTCAGTGTTAGCTGATCAGAAATGTGTATTTGTGGGGCTGGCCTGGTGGCGCAGGCAGTTAAGTGCGCGGCGCCCGGGGTTCGCTGGTTCGGATCCCGGGTGCACACCGACGCACCGCCTGGCAAGCCATGCTGTGGCGGCATCCCATATAAAGTGGAGGAAGATGAGCATGGATGTTAGCCCAGGGCCAGCCTTCCTCAGCAAAAAAGAGGAGCATTGGCAGATGTTAGCTCAGGGCCAATCATCCTCACAAAAAAAAAAAGAAAGAAAGAAACGTGTATTTGCAAATATTTGGCTGGGTGGGCCAGAGGCTAAGACTGAGGCATAAAACTTGAGCTCAAGGAGAGTACAGGTTGGGGGTCAGTCCAAGAACACAAGAGGGAACAAAGTCAGATGACCCTAACTGGAGTGAATAGTGAAGGGAGAAATCAATAACAATAGCTAACTCTTCTAGAATGCCTACTATGTACCACATGCTGTTCTAAGCACTTTACTTATATTAACGCATTTAATCCTCCCAACAGCCCTATGAAGTTGGTCCTACTATGACTCCCATTTGACAGATGGGGAAACTGAGGCACAGAGAGGTGAAGTAACTTGCCAACAATCGCATAGCTAATAAGTAATAAAGCCAGGATTTAAAACCAGATAATCTATTTTTAGGATCTTAATCACAGACAGACTCGTAGAGGAAGGAAGGAAAGCAAGCAGAAAAGAAGAATGGAAGAGTGTGGTGATAAGCTGCATCTGAACCCAAAGGATGAACAGGGAAAAGCAGGTCCAGGCCACAGTCAGAGGCAACAGTGAGCATTTCTGAAATCCCTCGACAATCATGGCGGAGCCTTCTCTGTGCCAGGCTCTGAGCCAGATGTTGAGGATACAGAGATGACGCCGACTCGAGCTAGAGGGGAGGCAGTGACAAGTAAACGGGCAATGCTAATACAGTCTGGATTAAGTCCTATAGATGACTGTTGGGCCCAGCAAAGAAAGAAACTCCACCCAGTAAACTTGGGAGCTGCGCCAGTAAGCTTGGAGCCAGGTGCAGGGAGGGATGTGGAGCTTGGGCTGCCTAGTGTCACCTGGATGAACCACCTCCAGAATAGGTCGCAAAGAGAAAGGGCTCAAAGGACAGGTCAGGGCCGGCCCAGTGGTGTAGTAGTTAAGTTTGCGCACTCTGCTTTGGCGGCCCGGTGTTCGGAGGTTCGAATCCCGGCACAGACCAACACACCACTCATCAAGCCATGCTGTGGTGCTGTCCCACATACAAAATGGAGGAAGATGGGCACAGATGTTAGTTCAGAGCCAATCTCCTCAGCAAAAAGAGGAAGATTGGCAATAGATGTTAGCTCAGGGCCAATCTTCCTCACCAAAAAATATAAATAAATAAATAAATTCTATATATTAAAGACTTAAATGGAAAAAAAAAATTTTTTTTTAAAAAGGACAGATGAAGGGACCACTGGAGAGTCCAACAAACATCCTGTGCCAGAAGAGAGAAGCAAAGGCATAAATCCTGAAGAAGGTGGCTCAAAAGCCCAGCAGCTATTAGAAATAGGGGAGGAGGAGCAGGCAGCTAGGGAGCCCAGATCACCCAGCAGAAGCCAGAACAGAGCAAGCAGAGATGGCACAAGGGGACCTAGGCAGGTCTAGGTCTTCATACCATGCAGCCTTCCCTACCTCACAGCTTTATCCCTCATCTTATTTCCTAACACAGCCTCTCCACCAGCCTTATGAACCAGGAACTTGGTGCCCCCTAGTGCTGGGGAAGACCCGTGCAGAGTTAAGTATTTGATGCTAACACTCTTCCCAGGATGAGCTAATAGCCTTCCTCTAAAAGAAAGTGTCAGACTCCCTTTCTCACTCACATTTCTCCCCAGCAACATTCCACCCAGAGCTTAAGGCTGCAGGTGACCTGGCAATGCTGGTGACTTCACCATTCTCCTTCTGAGAACTGAAGTGACTCAGCAGTCATTAAGACCAAGATAATAGTGCAAGTCATCAGCAGTTCTTTGCAGGGCAGAGAAATGTCAGGGTTGTTGGGTGCCTGAATGGAGCCGCAGGTCCTGGAGTTAATATAGCAGAAAAAAATGACAGCGTACAGAGTTGCAGGCTAGTCCAACAATTATCAAGTCCCCAGGGAGCAACAACCAATAAAGACTTGTTGATTCTGCTCTAACAATAGGAAGGGTGGTATGCTAAACCATAGTTCTTCCTTCCTGATTTTCAGCATACGACCAACATGCCTATACAGAGCATTATGGTGCACACAGTTGCTGCTGTGCTATTATATTGGACATCCGTGGGACTGTTTGCCCAGAACTCCCTCCTCCTGGGAAGTACTCACCCCACCCCTACCCACATGGCATCTTCCTATGTGGCCTTGTCTTCCCCCACACATTTGATCAGTCAGGGGTGAGCACTTGACCCAAGGTGGGCCAATCAGAGCCCTTCCTTGGATTCTCCCAACTGGAACAAGAGAATCAGTCTCTCTTTGGTGGTGGAAGTTGAAATATGTAAACTTTAGGAGCTTTTAGTAGCTACATTTACAGCCAAGTAGAGAAATACTGTCTGCAGGAGAGAAGATTAAAATGCAGAGAGAAGCAGAAGTCAGGGAGATAAAAGAGATGCTTGGCAACATCCAAGTCTAGGTACCTGGTTGTCCCTGAGGCCAAGTTCCTGCACTTTGGTTATTAGATTGGTTATTGGATTCCATGAGCAAGTAAATTTGTTTTCTGCCTAAGCTACTTCCAGCTTGAGTTTCTTCTAATTGGTTATAAACAGTGTCTGAATCAACCTAGACTTCTGGTGCCAAGGACTATGTGGCAGCAAGGAAAAAGCAGAGCTCTCCAGAATGCCCCTAAAGAATTCCCTGCTTTGCTCTCTTAAAGAGGGTGCCAGTGTGTAGTGGCAGTCAGTCCCCAGCCCAGCCAGACCACACCAAGTCCAACATGTAAGGAACAAGAAGCATCACCTTCTCCACGCTTATCCACACCTCACAGACCCATGCTTGCTCTAGCATCTCTCTAACTGCTCATTTGCTCAGGCACTCCAACTGCTGTCTACTTGGTCTGTTGCTCTGCATTCCAACTGTTTCATTCCCGACTATTTCTTTCCTTTTACCATGTCTTTGAAGTATTCAAACCTTCCAGCTGGCAAGCTAAGTTAGCCTCTGCCACACAGCATCAAGGGCTGAGCCTAGGTAAGCACAGTCAATCAGTAAATGTTCAATGGTACAGCATAGACTAGAACCACCACAGAAGTCAGAAAAGGAAAAAATCAGTGTGGGGTCTTGTAGAACAAATGACCTTGAATTTGGAGAGATAGAAAGTACATTCCAATCTGGAAAAGATAAACAAAGACATTGAAGCAGAAAAGAGCTTGGGAACAAGAAGACTGGAGACCAGAAATGAGCCTGCCTGGAGTGACTGTTATCAGAATGGGATCAGCATTTACCTGAGAGATAAAATGTAGTCAGATTACACAGGGTCTTAACAATAAAGCAGAGGAGATTAGACCTGATATGTAGGCAGGTATTATGGTAGGTGTTTGATCACAGAAAAGAGAAAAATGATATTTTAGCTATGTATTTCTCATAGAGGATGAGAGAGAGAGCATGTCCCTAGTTTACAAAGAAGACAAAAGAGGGTACAATTCTCTTATTCTCTCTACCAAAAGCATTCTTCTTTTTCCTAAAGGATTCATCATTGATTATTTTGAGACTTTTTGCTGTTGGGGACTGTTCAACAGAGAAATTTAGAAAATACAGACAGGCAAAATAAAAAATGAAAGTTCTCCCAAAACTTCACACACAAAATAAGCATTAAGACATTTATATACATCTTCCCAGAATGATTTACTATATATTTATATATACACACTAATAAAAATTGATTTATGTTATAAAATATGTTTCTTCTGACTTAGCAATATATTTCCCATTGGTTGCTTTTGAGTGGTAAGTTCCTCTATTATATTTAAAATATTATTTGATTCAAAAAAATTAAGTTTACATGTACCTTTTTAGAATTTTATTCCACAGCTCAGATCAGCATTTTCCTAAATTTGTTCTTGCAACAGTTAGAGCTATAAGATATTCTGCCCCAAATAAGGGGGTTATGTTTAGGAGAGGCTTCATCCCTCATGGAAATTAAAAGTTCTTAGGTGTCCTACAATGAACTGATCAAAGCTAAATAAAGTTTGCTCCAGAAAATATCTTCTCAATGAAAATTCATCAATATTAGTATAATTCTCATTGAAATTAATGTATTCAGAAATAGAGAGTTCAAAACACAGTTCTGGTCAAAATATCCTACACCCAACAAAATCATCAAATGAAGCCCCACTTGCTAGGACAATGGTGATTGCCCCATCACCGGAGGAGGCCAGCAATGGCCTCATGGCCACTTCACAAGGACATAGAGACCAGAATTCAAGCATCTGCTTGAAGTTTGATACAGAATTGCTGAGACCTGTGAATATTCATTGAGAGCATTAAAAAAATCTTTCAAATCCAATCACTCATTTGCCAGCCTCAAGCAAGCCATTTCTCCTCTCCAGGTCTCAGTGTCTTCATCCTGAAGAAAGGTCTTTGTGTGAAACCAGGGCTGCCATCCAACTCTGGCCCACAATCACTAGATCCCCTTGGGGTCCCTTTCAACAGTGACATATTCACACCCCCCTGGTCTCCTCGTCTCCTAACTTCCACAGCCTCACTCAGGACCTCCATTCTTTCTCTTTGTGGAGGAAGAAATGGTATAAGCAAACAAAATCAAGAGTTGCTCACGTGTGCACACAGAGCATAAACCCAACAGCTGGAAAACAAAGAAAGTGGGTGAAAGGTGAAGTTGTTTTGCTGAGTGGGTGTCAGAGGTCTGCGTACAAATCCACAGGGAGGATGAAAGCTCCCCAGAGGGCTAACACTTGCTCTGAAAAAGCTGTACACAGAACTTTCATCCCAGCAGCCCAGCCTCACATCCCCTAGCTGGTTTCTTCTAAAAGGCCTAGAAGCAAGGAAAGTCTTGCTTGTTTTTTTTCCCCAGGAAAACAAACAGAAGTTTAAAAAAAAAATTTTTTTTAAGAGAGTAAGGCTCAATCAGAAAGAGATGCTCCTTCCTCCTCAGGAAAAAAACCCTCAGCTGTTCCACTGCAGCCCCAGGGCCCCACACGATTTGGCTGCTCTGAACCCCAGGAACGGTCTTGTTTTGTGTGCTCCTCAGAGCTCAAAGAAACCAATTCTGTGCCCTTCTTTCCTCCTGGTGTTGAACAAGAACAAGGGGAAGCTAAAGGGGATTTTATCTGGGATGTTTTGTAATGTGGAATAAAATATCTTTGAGTGGTAGTCACTTCTTGAGGTGACCTTCCACCCATCCTCCCGGCAAAAATTAAATCTAATTAAGTCTAAGAAAGGCACAGAGCTGAATCCCCGGCTGAACCCCTGAGGATAGGCACTCTGCTCTGAAACCCCCAGGGGTCCTCACTGGCTGCAGAACCGAGCCCATCACTTGTGCCTGAATGAAGTATACAAATTCAACAAGCAGTCTAATATTTTTGGTGCAGTGCCTGAGATCTAGTGTTCCTTTTGTCCATAAAGGCTGTCACTTGAACCTACTGTAAGGTTGGCTGGTTCTGTCACCGTGATATCCTTATGTCCACTTTAGAGAGAACCTGTAAGGCTAGTCCTAGTGCCTAAGGCAGAGAATGGGTCTTCCCCAAAGCCTTAAGAACCAGTTGTAGGACTGTTCTTGTACCTGCTGGCTAATAAACACTCACAGCTTTAGCGGAATTTTGTCTAAGACCTCACCTGGTGTGGAGGTTGTAAAGAAGGGGATCTATAGCCCCCACCAACCTGTAACCACCAGAGGTATGGAGACCAACTCATCCTGGTTTGCCCAGGACTTTCTCAGTTTTAGCACTGAAACTCCCATGTCCCAGAAAACCCCACAGTGCCAGGCAAACCAGGACATTGGTCACCACGTATCTACCAAAAGAATTTCCCAATTGCTCAATGCCAAATTAGCTTGAGTCAGTGTAAAATATCTTGTTTCCCTTCAAATAGCTTCTACAGGCTTAAGTTTCCAAAGGACTAATGTTTTCCTTAAGGACTAAGGGAAAAACGAGGTCTAGAGCCTTGCTACTCAAAGTGTGGTCCACAGATCAACAGCATCTATATCTCCCAGGAGCTTGCTATAAATGCAGAGTCTCAGGCCCCACCTCAGACCTACTGAATTAAAATCTACAATTTAGCAAGGCCTCCAAATGAGACTTTGCACAAGGGCTCCATGCACTCACCCAGAGTCATTTATTGTTTCCGGGTGTGAGGGATGGGAAATAATCTGGGAAAGCAGGTTGGGGAGAGACTGTGGAAGCCCTTGAATATCAGACTGAAGTATTAGCCCTGTATCTTCCCTACTCTCTCTCCTCTCAAGGCTCAGTCAGCTACTAAATCCTTTTTTATTTTCTGAAAGCTAAAGCCCCTCTCTCCCCCTGGCCTCGTCGTCTGGCAGCAGCTGGACTCCCACAGTGCTAGCTGAGAAGGGGGAAGACCCTCCCCCAGCGCTGCATTCAAGTTCAAGCTCTTCTCTCCTGGGACCTTTGAAGGGTCAGAGCCCTGTGTCTTTGGCTTTGGGAACTCAGTCTCTGACAGGGGAAGGCAGAAGAGATAGCCAGAAGTTAAAGGGATGCAGAGCAAGGATCTCTGTTTCCAAATGAAAATTTAGCAAAATGAAGAAAAATGAGAAGTCTGGAGCAATTCTCTTCCATTCTGAGACATAATATGGAGTACTGGTTACTTAATCACTTTGTGCATTGGTATCCTAAGCCACACAATAGGGATAACACTTGTACCAACCTCATAGGTTGTAACGATTCAGTGAAGTAATGCATGCAGAGCTCTTAGATCAGTGCCTAGATCCTACCAGGAGCTCCCTAGAAGGTACTGTCTTGAATTCAACAATTGCCTCTGTCATAATGTGGGAGTTGGAGACATGACTTGCTGAGTGGGGAGCTGGGATGCGGCAGCCAGCCTCCAAGTCCACCCAAGGGACTGTCATCATAGATGCTGGCATTTGCAAATACATTATTCTTTGCTACTTAACATGGTCATCAAATACAGAATGCTAATCAATCAAACACAGGGTGAATTGAGACTTACTGTGTATATTAGTCAGGGGACAGTCAGAGAACCAGAGCCATGATGAGTGATACAGAATAAAGGATGTATTATAGCAGTTAGACTTCAAGCAAAATTGGCATACTACACAGCCACCACACTGTGTATCCCTAGCTTGGCTGGTCAATTTTGAGAACTTCACCAAAAAACTCTTATTCCATATACGACTAAAGCCCAGGAGGCCTCTCTGGGAAGCCTTTCCTTTAGTCCCTCCCTCTTGGAGGCATATCACACACCGCCCTTGGTACACAACTCCAATAGAACCTTATTACTTGTGTTCCAACTATTTGCGTCCACCTCCCCCCCTGGACTCTGTAAGCCCCTTCAGGCCAGAAGCTGTGTTTCATCTCTGTTTCTCCAGCTCCTGGCACGGCTCCTGTCGTATGTTACATCAGACCATGTGAAATCACTGCTATTTTATCACCTTTGATCCGCAAAAAATTGCAATTCCATAAATTTCAGAGTATTAGGAGGCACTGGGCAAATGTGTGCCAAATAAATGAACACAGGACAACCAAATACCCACAAATCCTGGTAAGCATCAAAGAAAGAAAATACTTCAGGTTTTGGTGTGGCCTCAGGCTCCTTTTTACATACCTCAATTATCTTTGTACTCCTGAATGTGGAGGTGCCAATGAGTGATTCCCAACAGGTCAAACACACAGATTTTGCACCATTTTCATGTTTCTGGAGCTTGGCAGTGTCTCCACACAGAAGATGAATGATTCCCCAGGGGTCAAATGCAGTTTTCTGTACCGTTTTAGTGTTTTTGGAGGCTGGCAGTGTCTCCACACAGCTGATAAGTGGCAGATTCCGAGAAGGATGAGATTAACTTCTGAGATGGCAAGAGTCCAAGATGGCTCAGAAGCAGGTGCCGAACTCCGCTTGACTTTCAGTCCCAGCATTGCGGGACAGCAAGGAGCCTCAGAGGTCATGGATCTCAACCATATATCACTTGGAACTGAAAATTAACAGATGCAAAATAACTTTTTTAAAAATCAAGACGTGTCAGTGAAAGGGCGTTTAAAAAATAAGAGGAAAGCAAGAAAGGAAGGAGGTAGCTGGTTACAAACTCCTCAGCACTAGGCAGGTGCACCTGCCAAACACAGCCCTTGGCTTCTACTTCTTCTGGTTCTAAGAGGTCTAAAATTGTGGGGTTTGTCAGGCTCCACCATCCAAACGGACCCCAGCGGCCACCATTTGAAGTTGCAGAGAGGCCTGAGTTGGTGGGTCAGGGAGCGGCTGTTCTGAAACTGCAAAAAAAAGAAAGCTCCAGAGAAACATTATCCATGGAGATGTGCTCCTGCCTGGGCCCAGCCCTGCAATTCCCTGGGTTCTGGCCTCCCTCCTTTCCCCCTTCCCGCTCCTTAGTCCCCATCTCCCCTGACCATCCCTGCCCCCTGCCCTTGGGTACGTGATGATTTGACTCTGGGCCTCCAACCTGGGTCCTGCCTTTTGGGCCTGCCCTAGTTATGGGGACAGGAAAAGTGAGCTAAGAGGAGCTAGTTGCCTTAAACAGGCTACCTCACTTCAACTTCACAACAAAATGCTGAGAGGTAAGGATTACTAGCATCCTTTTAAAGATGAAGAAAAGTTAGGTAATCTGCCTAAGGTTACACAGCTGCTAAAGGATGAAAGAGGAATCAAAACCCATTTGTATCAGGGGGCCGGCCCGATGGTGCAGCAATTAAGTACGCAAGCTCGGCTTCAGCGGCCCGGGGTTTGCAGGTTCGGATCCTGAGCACGCACCAATGCACCGCCTGTCAAGCCACGCTGTGGCGGCGTCCCATATAAAGTAGAGGAAGATGGGCACGGATGTTAGCCCAGGGCCAATCTTCCTCAGCAAAAAGAGGAGGATTGGTAACGGATGTTAGCTCAGGGCTGATCTTCCTCACACACACACAAAAAACCCATTTGTATCAGACTCCAAGGCCATATTCTTTCTACTATGCCACACTGCCTCTCTTTCCATGCATCCTTTCCACCTTTCCTGGAGTCTCATGTGCAGGGTCCTCACCTGATATTCATTCTGACTCCCTCGTCAACCTACAATTCATCCCTTCATCTCCAGCAACTTCCCCTGCTCAGACTCCAGCCAACTCACAACATCTTCCAAGATAGAAGAGCTGCCCACCATTTGTAATCCACAAATGAAGTGAGGGCACCCCTGATCACACCTCACCTGCCTTCCTTGAGTTCCCACTGCTACAAGAAGGGTCCAAATATCTCATCGTGGCATAACTGCGATTCACAATGTGGCCCCTACAGGTCCCTCTGGGCTCACCTCTCACCTGGCTCTTCTATCTTCTCCTTTTTCCACCAGATTTCAACTACACTAAATCTCCTCCCTGAACAAGCTGACTCCAAGACCAAGCAGACATCCGGATGGCCTCCAGTACTTATTGTAATAAGATGGAGAGCTTTTTTTTCTCCTCCCCCAAGTCCCAGTACATGATTGTATATCCTAGTTGTAAGTTGTTCTAGTTCTTCTATGTGAGCCACTGCCACAGCATGGCAACTGACAGACAGGTGGTGTGGTTCCACGACCAGGAAGCAAACCTGGGCTGCTGAAGCAGTGAGCACCAAACTTTAATCACTAGGCCATCAGGGCTGACTCAATGGAGAGCTTTTTATTATCTTGGCATCTGGTACTAGAATTTCTCTTTGGGCAGAACCATGTTTATTGGAAGAATTTCTTGATAACCCCCACTGGTGCAGAAGTTGAGGTCCCAAGGGTCCCAAGTGTGGGTAGTCTGCAGGCTGGGCTCTCCAGAAGTAGATGCTGAGATGGAGTTTGGGGTGCAAGATATTTATTAGGCCAACTCAAATGTACATCAACTGATGAATGGATAAGCAAAATTTAGTATATTTTTATTTCTATACTACATTTTGGAATATTATTCATCCATAAAAATGAAATACTGAAACATGCTATAACATGGATAAACCTTGAAACCATTATGCTAAGTGAAAGCAGTCACAAAAAGCCACATATAGTATGATTCCATTTATATGAAACATCCAGAATAAGCAAATCTATAGAGACAGAAAGTACATTAATGGTTGCCAAGGGCTGAGGGAGAAGATAATGAGGAATGACTGCTAAGGTGTATGAGATTTCTTTCTTGGGAGTCATGAAAATATTCTGGAAATAGCAGTGATCGTTGTACAACTTTGTGAATATATTAAAAACCACTGAGTTGTACACTTCAAAGAGTGACTTTATGGTATGTAAAATTATATCTCAAAGCCTTTTTAAAAATATATTTATTAAGGGGCCGGCCCCATGGCTTAGTGGTTAAGTGCAAGTGCTCCACTACTGGTGGCCCAGGTTAGGATCCTGGGCGCCCACTGATGCACCGCTTCTCCGGCCATGCTGAGGCCACATCCCACGTACAGCAACTAGAAGGATGTACAACTACGACATACAACTATCTACTGGGGCTTTGGGGAAAAAAAAGGAGGAGGATTGGCAATAGACGTTAGCTCAGAGCCAGACTTCCTCAGCAAAAATAGAGGAGGATTAGCATGGATGTTAGCTCAGGGCTGATCTTCCTCACCAAAAAAAAAAAAATATATATATATATATATATATATATATATATTAGGGGTCGATACCTATGAAAAGGAGGAGGAGGAGGCAGGATTGGGAGAGGAAGAATCTGACCTGTTAGCTGACCCAACAGAGCCTCAGCTAAGCAGGCTGGGAGC
Source organism: Ceratotherium simum simum (assembly GCF_057802395.1). Lineage (NCBI taxonomy): Eukaryota > Metazoa > Chordata > Mammalia > Perissodactyla > Rhinocerotidae > Ceratotherium > Ceratotherium simum. The sequence goes on along the minus strand of NC_141928.1, from coordinate 29,405,265 downwards.
TCCAGAGCAACTAGTTCCCATCAGACTGTCTCACATGAGGTTGAACTGGCCCAGGCTTTATACCCCCATCTCACTCAGTCATTGGATGTGGGTCACCCTGGGAATGGTGTGACTTTGGGGAAAGTGGCAGCCTGCTGCTGAAGTAGACCCTGAAGGAGCTAACAGTGGGAGACTGTCTGCTGACCCACTCCTTGGAGCTGGGCAACAAGTCCTTCTTAGAAGAGAGTCTGGGTGTAAATACCCTGCAGGCCACTAAGGAAGGAATGCGACAGTTGTTCCAGAAAGGAAAAAGAAGTTGACAGAAGAAAAAGGAGTGAGTGAGACAGAACCAGTGAGATGGCAGAAAGCTGTGCCGTACACAACAGGATCCCACCTTATAACTCCTCACATTGTCACCTAAATTAAGGCACAGACTATAGACCCTTAACATTTTGTCAAATAAGTAATTCTACTCTAACACTCTACCTTTTGCTCTTAGGCTTTCACTTCTCCCTGAGTTCCAGCTACCTGGAGCATTTACTCAACAAAATTTTTTTTTTTTAAGTTTTGTAGGAGAGGAGAGCATCTCCTTTTATCCTTCTCTTCATAGCCTTGTTAAAAGACATTAACGTTAAGGTATAATTTATGAATTAGAGTCAACACTATGCTTAAAATCTACGAACAGTGGTGAACAAGAGGACCAGTGAAAGAAAAAACAAGAGGAAGTCTACCACCAAAACCAAGTTGGACTTAGTATCAGGCGTTGTCTATTAGCTTTTCATAAAAAGCACATCTGGAAAAGCTGCAAGAAGGACTGTATTTCACATATTGTTTTTGGTTAAAACAAGAACAATGGGAAAACCAGCAGGGAAAAATGTAAACTCAGACATCTAATAATAAAAACTTACTTTTGCAAAGGTGCTTTCCATATATCATCCGATTTAGTCCTCTCAACAACTCCCTAAAGTAGGGAGTCCAGAATTATTACTAGAATCATCATTTTATAGGTTAAACTGTAACGTTCAGAGTTTAAGCAACTGGCTCAAGTTTACACAGCAACCAACTAACGGCACCAGGACTTGCCCCCAGAGCTAGTGACTCCAAATGCAATACTCTTTCCATGACTGCACCATGCTGTAGCACAACTGCCGCCACTTCCCTACCTTCTGTGCCCAGAGAAGTAACCATGAGCGAACAGAGAGAAACCTGCTCGCAATTCAAATGCATTTTCCATGAGGCCACAGCCATTTGAGGATTAACTTCCTAGAGGAAGTTTTTCATTAATTAGCATGGCTTTCAGACAACAAACAGAATGAACAGAACTACCTTCTAACTAACTCCAGGGATGAAAGAACTCATTTGTGTGTGGTCTTCAAAAAGTTAAACAGTAAAACCCCAGATAGGCAACCAGTGACCATTTTTAACCCCAGCTATGGCAGGAAGAGGAATTTTAGATAGCAAGATAGAGGACGAAATCATTGAATAAACGGCTTCTATAGAACAGAGTATCATTCAGCCCAGAGTTTTCCCTTCCCAACAAAAGTCACTACAACCACCCTGGGAAATCCAGGGCACTCATGGGCAGTGATGGTAGACACATTTACAGAACTGGAGGAGAGTGATACATCCAGCATTGATACGGATTGTGCAATTAGCAATGAAGAAGAGACAAGATTCCTTGGACAAAAAATATGTTTGAGAAAATAGGACTCAACCAAGTTAGATGGATTTCTTTATTCCAGGACTTCCCAAGAAGGCAATAGCTTATGCAGCAATTTGAGAAATGGTAAGTTGGAGCAATAAATATAGTTGGTGTTGTTTGTAACAAATGCAGAGAAAACCTGATCATTCTGGACTAGTATGACAAATACATGGCTTGTTCATTTCTCCCTCCACCCCCATGGCAGGCATGACTAATTAATCATGTACTCTTTGCCACTGATTCAGATACAGCCTCATAATCTTTAAAACAGCACTCCAAGAAACTGCTACTAGTTATACATAAATGCATTATCAGCTTTGAAACAAAAAAGCCTGGCATAAACTAGCATGGGATGAAGAAATAGACTAGATATTCTTCAGAGTGCAATGGATGAAGAGCACCCAGATCAGGAAAACCTGCTAGGTAACTCCGACAGGAGGAGTTAAGGGACCAGGTGTCATTATATCCTCCACACCTAGCACAGTGCCTGACATATGGTAGGCTCTGGATATGTTTGGTTAACTAATGAGTTAACTCCAAAATCATATGGTAGTGATGATTTTACATAGTCCGTAGTTACTATATATGTATATTAGCCGCTAGGAAAAACGTATATAATTGTTCCCTATTATGGGCTCAGTTTCTTTCTCAGCTATTCTTTCTGCTATCTTTATAATAATCCTAATAAAGAACCTCATCCAGTTTAAAGAAGCACTGTTGGGGCCGGTCCCGTGGCGTAGTGGTTAAGTGCACCCATTCCACTGCTGGCGGCCCGGGTTCAGATTCAGGGCACGCACCAACGCACCACCTGTCAGGCCATGCTGTGGCAGCGTCCCACGTAAAGTGGAGGAAGATCGGCATGGATGTTAGCTCAGGGCCAGTCTTCCTCAGCAAAGAGAGAAGGATTGGCATGGCTGTTAGCTCAGGGCTGATCTTCCTCACACACAAAAAAAATAAAAAAATGAAATAAAGAAGCACTGTCACAGATTAGGCACCTCAAGAAACTCAAAGGTGGGTTTGGAAGCAGTTAACTGTTTTTCCAAGTTGTTTCTTTGCCTTTTCTGTGTTATTGAGATGTAACCACCAACCCTCCTGAAACTGACCAAGCGAGAAACTCAAGGGAGACCTAACCACCAACCATCCTGGAACTGACCATGCCTCACCACAAGAGCTACGCCCATGACCTTTGCCTTATTTTTAATGCAAAGATCTCTGCAGGAGGAGCTTAGGCCTCATTATGTGGAAACATATTCCCCAACTGAGCCTGTGCAAGCAAATACCCGCCTCACCCTTTTGAATACTCATTCCCCAACCAAAATAAAAATTCCTGCTTCCCTTTGTTCAGGGACGCCATGACTTTGGAAACAATTTCTCATGGGCTCCTATTTGCTGCAAATATACTTTGCTTTGTGAGACAACTTCCACTGGTGTAGAGTCTTACTTAACTTAGCAGGAGGCGAGCCCACTTGGTTTGGTAATAGCGTCAGGAACCACAAAGGCTATAACACCAACAGACCTTGGTCTGAATTCGGAATCTACACTTATTTGCTATATAACCTTGAGAGAATTACTCCACCTCTCTGAGCTTCAGTGTCATCAATTGTAAAAAGAGGATAATAATACCTACCTTATGGGGTTGTTATGAGAATTAGGGATTTACTATGCAAAGCAACTAATACAGCTCCTGGTTCTTTTCCTATTTATGCCTCTCCTTGTTTCCAAAAGGATTTAAAGTGGCTTAAAAAGTAAACTACAGGGGCTGGCCCGGTGGCACAGCAGTTAAGTGCACACACTCCGCTTTGGTGGCCTGGGGTTCGCAGGTTCAGATTCTGGCGCGGACCGACGCACCACTTGTCAAGCCATGCTGTGGTGGCGTCCCATATAAAGCAGAGGAAGATGGACATGGATGTTAGGCCAGGGCCAATCTTCCTCAGCAAAAACACGAGGATTGGCATCGGATGTTAGCTCAGGGCTAGTCTTCCTCACAAAAAACAAAAAAAAGTAAACTACAATGAAGTAAAAAAATTTAAATAAAGAGGTAAAAATTTCACAGCAAAGGGAAAACAAGCATCGTAAAAAATAAGAGTAAACAAGGAGTGAGTTACAGCATCTTGCACATAGTAGGCATAAAATAAAATGGTGGTGGTGGTGGTGGCGGTACTAATTTGTTTGTACTAATTTATTAGTTTGTACTAATAACATTAGTCATCATTGCTGCTGCCGTCATTTCTGCCTGGGGAATTCCATTGATCCTTCAAGTCACCATCTGGAGACTAGCCCTACCAGATAGTAAACATAACATAAAACCTCTAAAATTAAAACAGTACGGTACTGGTACATGAATAGACAGACCAAGAGAACAGAACAGAATGTCCATACAAGATTTTAGTATATGATAAAGTTGCATACGTATGTTCATAAAGTTTACGATAAAGTTTAGTCTATGATAAAGTTGCAAGATTTTGAAGACTTCAGATAAAGATGTAGAAACTAAAGCAATGAAAAGTTAAGCAACAAGTTCACAGAGCTAGTAAATTATACAACTGGGATTTGAATGCAGGCATCCTGATTCCAGAGTCCATTTTATTAACCACTAAACAACAAAAGCAAAATGCAGACTAGAAAGACTAATACGCTGCCTTTGGGGTAAAAAGAAGGGAAAAAGAAAAAAAGCTTATTTATGTTTGCTCATGTATGCATACAGAAATTCTGGAAGGATATGCAAGAAACTAATAGCAGCAGTTGGGAGAGCATGGGGATGGGCAGAAGAGTAATGGGGGTTGTGGGAGATATATAAATTTATAAATTTATTTTAAAATATATGCATATACATTTGAACTATATGAATGTATAACATGATCCAAAACTAAAATAAATGCAAAAATAGGAAGAAAATGCTCACCCTGGGCAAGCCTTTTCTGACCCGCCTCCCTCCCATCCCACCAAGCATAGTAAGCCCACTCCTCTTCTATGTCCCTGTATCACCTGTGCCTACATTTTTTCTGGCAAATATCACGTTGCTCTGCCTTCATTTATGCTCCACTCCCCTGCTCACCTCGCACCCAGCCAAGGTGTGAGCTCTTCAAAGACAGGGTTCTGTTTCCTTCATTCCTGTATCCCCAGCAGACGGTGCAGTCCCTGACGTGTGGCAAACATTCAGGACATGGAGAAGTGGAAGTGGGAAAAGAGAAGTGAGGCCAACCAGCCAAGTTTGTGGTATTAGCACTGTAGAAAGGGGAATCAACTGGGTCCTCCATGTAACAATGGGAGTCTGAAGAGGAAGTGAAGAAAGAGGAAAATACAACAAGCCTTGCAGAAAAGGTGTACCCAATCAGCTAACGCAAACAGGTAAAAAGTTACTGTGGGTCGGTGCTAATTACGAGGAAAGGAGGAAGGAGAACCCCCAGCTGAGGAAGAGGTGAGAGCTGAGACCGGCCCTGGAAGGGCAGGAAATGGAGCACACGACTGAGACCCCAGGAGCCAGGGCTCCCGGCCACAGGAGCTTCAGCTGAAGACTCTCCGCCCCTCTGATGACTGAAAATGGGGCAGAGGGCATGTGAAAGATTGACACTGGAGGAGACTCTGAACTTGTATATGCCGACCACACAGTCGGTCTGTTGCTTTCTGTTCATTTCAACTCTTTGCATACACTCATCTGAGGGCTGAAAAAGAGTTCCACATCGGGTCAGGGATGTATTTTCCCCAGCAGAATACATCTCAGATTCCATAGGAAGGAAATTGGCCCACTCCAGGCAGACCACACCCACCCTCTGCAAAGCTGGGCATCTGTAACTGTGCATATCCTTATACTATGAGCCACAGGAATATATTGTTATTTGATTGTGTTAATCATCAAAACCACAGATTCAACAGTCCTTATTTTAGAGATACACACTAGAATTGGTACAAGTGAAGTGAAACAGTGGCTGGGATTTGCTTCAAAAGAATAGCAAAGTAATATGTAAAAATATGAAACTTGGATTGTCCAAACAGTAGCCCTTAGGAAGACAATGTGCTTTATGTTAAGAATGCTTCCCCCTAAGAGGCAAGCCAGTTAAATGAAAAAAGTAAAATCCTGAATAACTATAGGAAGTGTTTGCGGGAGGAAATTTTATTTCATTGCCTCAGCCCTAAGTGGCATTAGCAAATACTGCAAAGTAATGAAAGAGGTCATTAGCAAAGAGCTAGAAACACCTTCCAACATTATGGAAAAAATTCTGACATCTTAATTATATTCTGCCACCTAGTGACAAAGGAAATTTAACATACTTACTTAGCCAGGCTCCAAGAGCAGAGAGGGCTGCCCGCCACCACCTGGACACCAGAGCATGGCCTGACCACTCGGGGACAAGCCTAACCCCGCAAGCATTTGGTGCCCGGCGTCCTCGCGCTGCTTCTGCTCGCAACTCAGAAGACGCTGCAAATACGGTCAACAGCCGAAGGAACTGCTCAATCTGTGGCCGACAGACTTCACACGGAGCCAGAAGGTCCACCCTCTGCCACTAAACACAGTCCACTGGCCCCTTTGCTACCTCCTGCCCATTGCTAAGGGCTTCAAGGGGAAACAAACAGCAAGACTGAGAAGACAAGCGGAAGCTGGGCATTTTAATCCTGAAGTTCTACTGTGAGGAAGGAGAAGCACGAGTAAATGCTTTTACCGCCTTCCTGGGAAACGGGATAACTTTTACTCACAAATCTTTGAGATCAGACAAGATGACGGGCACAAAAACTATTAATTCCCAAATATAAACTGAAAGAGTGGACGTTTTAAAACTGCATTCAGGTTCAATCGCACGCGCCCACCTTCCTCTCAGCGAGCTTCGCCTGACTGGACGGCGCCCCATAATGCATTGCGAGGCGGGTAGGCGGCTGGGGGTGATCCATGGCCGGAAGTAGAACCGTGGCCGCTCTGGCACTCGAGACCATCGAGTTTCTGTGCAAGTAATGGACTCCACAGGATTCTTCAGAGGGCTTGGGATTTTCCTTTGTCGGTCTTCCGGCTGTGTCAGTTTGTGGAAGACCATTCGTGTTACAGTAGTGGCATTTAATACGGAATTTGATCCTGTACAGAAACTCTTCGTTGGCAAGATTAGAGAATATAAATCTAAGCAGCCAGCATCTTGAGGACCTATTATATTGGCCCAGAGGATCAGCAAGAGCTGGAGAGGGAGCGTTTTTAAGCTTAAACAGATGTACAGTAAGGCAGATATAAATATGTTCATTAACTTCAAATTTGAAGACCCCAAACTTGAAAGCATCGAAAAACCCCAGCCCTGAAGAAATAACATAAAATTAATCTGGTTATTTGTTATATATGGATTAGTTGTACAACTAGTAAGTATCAGACTAAACTTATGTTTCACAATTGTAAAAAAAAAAAAAAAGTGCAGGGCCAGCCCCATGGCTTAGCGGTTAAGTGCACATGCTCTGCTACTGGGGGCTCCGCTAGTGGGGGCCCGGTTCAGATCCCGGTTGCGCACCGTCGCACTGCTTCTCCAACCATGCTGAGGCCGCGTCCCACATACAGCAACTAGAAGGATGTGCTGTGACATACAAATATGCACTCGGGCTTTGGGGGAAAAAAGGAGGAGGATTGGCAATAGATGTTAGCTCAGAGCTGGTCTCCCGCAGCAAAAAGAGGAGGATGAGCACGGATGTTTGCTCAGGGCTGATCTTCCTCACACACACACACACACACACACACACACACAAAAAGGTGCATTCAAAGTTATTCATCTTAGATTTATTTCTAGCCCCCATCTTACCCCCTGCAAAGGATGTAAGGGACTTAAAGCAAGAACATACATAATGAAATTTCAAATTATAAATTAAAGCAGAAACCAAAACCATGTAAAAGTAGAACATAAACATAACAGTTATAAGGAAAAACATAGCTGAAAGACAATTCAGTGATAAGAATCATCTGGAGAGAATTTGTTACCAAAATATTGATATTCTAGGAACTTGCTGCTCGAATTGGGGTCACAGGACCAACAGTATCAACATCACCTGGGAGCTGTTCAGAAATTCTGAATCTCAGGCCCTACCCCAGACCTAGTGGATCAGAATCTGCCTTTCAACAAGATTCCCAGGTGACTTATAAGTACATGAAGTTTGAGAAGCGCTGGTCTGGCCCTGCCCCCCATCCCCCCCATGCCCCACCCCCCATCCCCCAACCTAAGACTGAGATTCGGGAGAGCTGTGTGGAGCTCAGGAACCTGTAGTTTTTTAAGCACTCAGAGCTGTTTCTTATTAGGCAAGTTAGGAAATAGTGCTGTAGGTGAATATCAAGTATAGTTTTGAGCTTCCTGGTATACAAAGTAAAATCAGAAAAAAGTAAGCATAGGGGGCCAGCTGGGTGGCGCAAGTTGTTAAGTGCACGTGCTCCACTGCGGCGGCAGGGGTTTGCAGGTTTGGATCCCAGGCTCGCACCAACGTACGGCTTGTTGAGCCATGCTGTGGCCAGTCCCATATAAAGTAGAGGAAGATGGGCACGGATGTTAGCCCAGGGCCAGTCTTCCTCAGCAAAAAAGAGGAGGATTGGCATCGGATGTTAGCTCAGGGCTGGTCTTCCTCACAAAAAAAAAAAAAAAAAGTAAGCGTAATTAGTTCCTCAATGGGAAGCCAAGCATTTTAAGAAATTTTTCCTGTGGGACCTTAAGAATTAAGCACATAATGATCCAGTGGAAAATGTTCTCAATGATTTTTTTGTACCATATATCGCAGCAAATATAATTCTATTATTTCTTATAAATTAATAATTATAATAATAGTATAAATAATAATTATACAATTATTATATAATTATATAAAATTATAGTACTAATTATAATTTCTTATAAATTAATTATTTGGTTATTTCTTATAAATTAATAAACGCTGAAGGTTTAGCATCAGAATAAAGCCTCAATGAAGGCAGTTCTGAGGTAGGGTTAAGCTGATTGTCTAAGTCATAGATCAGCAAACTACCACCCTGCTTTCTAAATAAAGTTTATTAGAGCACAGCCATGCTCATTCATTTACATATTGTCTGTGGATGCTTTCACACTATAATGGCAGACATAAGTAGTTGCAACAGAGACCAAATGGTCTGCAAAGCCTAAAATATTTACTATCTGCCCTTTACAGAAAAAGTTTGCCAACCTGTGCTATGTATGAATTACCCAGGGGAGAACACGGCTTTTAGCCTTTCACGATCATCACTTCTCCCAGCAGGCTTCTGATAGGAATTAGAGATTGTACAGTGATGGAGGTGTAAGAATTCATTTTTTGGATTATTGGTTGATAAACTGCCACTCAAAAAGAAAAAAGGCCAGACTTGTTAAGTTTGCCAATTTCCATGGTATAAATCAAGGTTTTTCAACCTCAGCACTATCAATGTTTTGGGCTGGATAATTCTTTGTTAAGGGGGGCTGTCTTTTGCATCATAGGATATTGAGTAGCATCCCTGGCTTCTACCCACTAGATGTCAGTAGCAACTCCCCAGTTGTGACAACAAAATATGTCTCTAGAGATTGCCATATGGCCCCTAGGGGGCAAAATTGCCCTCGTTGAGAACCAATGGTGTAAATACTCCTGCTATGACCAATTTCAAGTTACCAACTTGACATCACTGACCATGGATGTGGGAAGAGATGTGCACAGTCTTACAAGCCAGAGAACCATCTCAAGCATACCACTGGGTGAGAACATACTTAAAACAGGTAGTAATGTCCTCGCCCTATTTTAAAGATTGAGGTACCTAGCCAAGATCTCCACTTGAATCAAAAGTTACCCCTTCTCGTCGGCCCCGTGGCTTAGCGGTTAAGTGCGCAGCTCTGCTACTGGTGGCCTGGGTTCGGATCCTGGGCGCACACCGACGCACTGCTTCTCCGGCCATGCTGAGGCCATGTGCCATATACAGCAACTAGAAGGATGTGCATCTATGACATACAACTATCTACTGGGGCTTTGGGGGAAAAAAAAAAGCTGTGTGACCTTGAACAAGTTCCTTAACCTCATCAGGTCCCAGTTAAAAAAAAAACAAAACAAAAAAAGTTACCCCTTCTCTACAGAGATGAATCTATTGGCAATTTTTTTTTCTTCCAGTGGTGGCCTGGATCCCTCCACACAAAGTTAGGTCACACAAAGCATGGTTGAGATTATTCTGAACTAGAAAATATCCAAAGGTGATGTTAACAGTCACCCCAATGGTTATTTTTTTTTCCCCCCAAAGCCCCAGTAGATAGTTGTATGTCATAGTTGCACATCCTTCTAGTTGCTGTATGTGGGACTCGGCCTCAGCATGGCTGGACAAGCGGTGCATCAGTGCGCGCCCGGGATCCGAACCCGGGCCACGAGCAGCAGAGCGTGCGCACTTAACCGCTAAGCCACGGGCCGGCCCATCCCCGATGGTTATTAAAAACTCTCAATAATGTATCAGTGAATCATGCGGCTTCCCAGTGGATTTGGCAGGATGAATTAGCCCCAAGAAAACTGAATGGTTGGACTTGTTATATAGATTTGGGTTCAGTTTTATTGTAATTGTTTTTGTTTTGTTATTTATTTAAATAAATTTTGGGAAATGTTTGCTTTGGAATACTTTGCATCAAAAGCACTGACAATGGGGGGGCCAGCCCTGTGGCACAGTGGTTAAGTTCAGCGTACTCCACTTCAGTGGCCTGGGTTTGCACGTTCAGATCCCAGGTGTGGACCTACACCACTCATCAGCCATGCTGTGGCAGCAACCAACATACGAAATAGAGGAAGATTGACACAGATATTAGCTTAAGGCAAATCTTCCTCACCAAAAAAAAAAAAAAAAAAAACACTGACAATGGTTAATTACTCAGAACCAATTACTGAAGCCACTCTTGGGCCATGACATTAAAACTATATCATCAGCACCCAGGAGGACTGTTACCCTCCTGTTCTGGGAGGGCAGGCATCCACATTTACGTACGGTTTCAGGTCATTAGGATATAAGACTATTTCTATTGTGGGGGAAGATGGGGTATGGCCCTCTGCCCTTTCCCTTAAGGTTCTTCTGGCTGGCCAAATAATTAACAAGACAGGTTAGCAGGAGAAAATAATACCAAGTTTAATAACATGTATACATGGGAGAAACCAGGGACACTGGGTTTCTCAACACAGTAGCAGAAATTCTCATCTTAAATACCATCTTCAGCTAAAGACAAAGGAGGATGTTGGAGATGGGGGGTGTCAGTTACAGGAGATTACCATTAAAGCACAGTAAACAAGAGTAAGGTTATTATGCAGATTTAAGTCCTCACCTTCCACATTGATAAGTTTCTAGAAATGAGGTCGTCCCCCTTCTTCCCAATACAGAGGGGGAGATATCTTTACAAATGGAGATTTCCCTTATAAATGTGAATGCTTGTCTGGCAACTCCTCGCAGGGCCATCCAGAGAATGTGGCCAGAGAGACAGAACTTCCAATAAGATGGGCCTGTTGGTGCCTTTCCTATTGTAACATCTATTTTACATTATATTACAGCCATCAGATAGAAGATCTGTCCCAGGAAGGAGTTACTATGTCAAATTCTTTAGTGGGGGAGGTCAAATGTCCGTCAGAGAAAACAATCAAGGTAAAGAGATATATTTCAGGGTGGCCAAATCTTGATCTCCCACACTATCAATCCTGAATTCTTTAGCAGTATCAAAATGCAGATTTTATAGAATCATCAATAACAGAGTGTCTATATTGAGTTCATGATACTTAGAGTGACAGACCAATGGAAGGTCAATAAAGGCTGCAGTTATATTATTCTTGCATATTTCTGCATAATGATCAATGTTACCATTTCTGAGATTTCCTTTCCTCTTCCTAGCTGTGGCCTCCCTGGGTTCCTTGGATGATTAAAGAGACCAAAAGCAGTTTGGATCACAGAATCATAAGAATTTTATCCACTTTGTGATAGCCCCTGGTATCATGTGATTGACAATGTAACCAATTAAACCCATCTCTAAATTCTAAAGATGCACACACGCATGTGCATTCACACACACACACACACACACTCTGAACCATCTACAAATTTGAAGTTCACCTCCAGGCTGGAGGTACTACTGTTCAAGGGTCTCATCTGATTATTTCACCTTCTTATGGGATCTTGGCATCTTGTGACATAGTGTTAACACCTACTCACAAGCATCGAAAAAGTATTCAGGTGGATCTCAGTGCTCCCAACATCTTGGTATCAAGATATTACTTAAGTTTTCATGTCTTCTCCTATAATAACAATAAATAAGATAAGTACCAAAATCTATACATCAAATTTGGGAAAATTGAAGAATCTCAACTTGCATTAGACAGGATAAGTACAAAAAACAGAGATGTTCTAATTATCATAAGGTGACCTTATACAGTGATTTTACATACATGAGCCTGCTGTTACTGCTCTGCTCAGAAACGTCCACAGCTCCTTAGCTTCATTGATTTAAACATAAACTTCTCAGATCCTCCACAATATTGCCTCAATTTATTTTTCTAAGCAGTTTTTCCATTTTTATTACCCAAATATAGGTAAACACCTTTTCAAAAAAGTCTCAAAAAATTCAGAAGTGTGTAGAAAAAAATGTGGTAGCCCCACTTTAGCCTCCCCCACTCCGTTCTCCAGAGGTGACCACTCTCACCAGTTTAGTGGGTATCCAGTCAAGTCTCCTTTTAATGCATTTACCGTATATATGTATGAAAATATGGAAGTCTGTTTTTATAAATGTAACATAAATCCTAACATAAGTCGTATAACTGTCCAACCTCGTTTTTGAGCAGAGCAGAGCAGTATTGTTTGGACAGATGCCAAATACTATGACACATATGGCATTATTACTTAACAATATGCCTTACCTTCCCTTTCAAAATGTATAGATCTGCCTCGTTCTTTTTAAGGACAAACTGATACTCATAAGGTGGATGCTTTAAAGTACAGGACCATCATCCTTTATATGCAATTCCAGATTCCAAAACATTCTGAAAACTGAAAGTTTTTGGAAAGTTTGTAGCAAACATTTAGTGGTAAAATTTGACCTTAATTGACATGAAGCTTTTTAGACATTTTGTTTATCTCATTTAGTAAATAGTCATGATTTTCATGGCAGAAATAATGTGTTTGATTAGAGGGTGTTGCCCCAGACCCCACTAATGATGTTGCATAATAAACAACCAAAAATTCTGAATTATGAAACACATCTGCCCCAAGAGTTTCAAACAAATGATTGTGACCCTATAGTTTGGGGGTTTGAGGGGGTGTGTATGTTTGCAGTTTCTTAAGAAAAGTTTATGAAATATGTAAAACTTACTACTACTAATTAACATTTATTGTGTGCTTATTATATACCAAACACTGTTCCAATGCTTTCCATAAACTAATTAATGCAATCCTCACAACAATACTATAGTGTAAGTAGTATTATGATCTGCATTTTACAGATAAGAAAAACTGAGTTGCAGAGAGGCTAAGTAATCTGTGCAATTTCTACAGTTAGTAATTCACGCAGCTAAAATTGAATCTAAATCAGTTTGGCCCCAGAGTGTGTGCACTCAACCCATCGTGCTATTTTGCCTTAATGCCTTCTGAGAATAGTATAGCAAACATCTAATTAGATCTTAACATTTTGCCCCATTTGCTTGACATCATTTAACAAAAATAAAATCTTACAAATATAATAGACACCCTTTTGTATTGCTGTCCAATCCCATTCCCCTTCCTTCTGTCTTCAGTTTGGTGTTTATCATGGTATGCATTTTTTTGTACTTTTATATAACAACTTATAGTATTGTCTTTCATATTTTAAACTTTACATATAGCAGGGAGGGGGATGCAACTGAAAAAAGACTCATAGGACTTCAAATTACTAGTGTTCTGTTTCTTAAATTAGATAGTGAGTGTATGAGTGTTCATTTCATTGTCACTCTTTAAACTGCACATGTGTTTGCATTTGGTGTTTTATATGCACGATGACTTTAAAAGTTTTAAAGAAGGTTAGTATTAACATAAATAATATTGTAATATTAAATATTGTACCCATTTATTCAATCAAACACTAGTGTTGCTCTGAAGGTATTTTTTAGATGTGATTGCCATCTATAATCAATTGACTTTATATAAAGGAGATTATCTGACATAATCTGGGTGAGTCATATCTAATCAGTTGAAAGGCCTTAAGAACAGAGCTGAAATTTCCCTGAGGAAAAGATATTCCATCTTTGGACTGTAGCATCAGTTCCTGCCCCAGAGGTTCCAGCCTGCCCTTCGTGACAGCCTGCCCTACAGATTTCAGACTTGCCTAGTCAGCCCTCACAATCAAGTAAGCCAATTCCTTGTAATGAATTTTTTTATATTCACACATATCATACTGGACACACATCCTGCTATATATCCTACTAGTTTGTTTCTCTGGTGGAACCGTGACTGATACAGGACAGAAAAAATTATTGGTAGATAATAGCCAAAAACTTCCCAAATTTAGTGAAAAACATTAGGTCACAAATCCAAGAATCTCAACAAACCCTGAGTAGGATAAACAAAAAGAACACCACACCTAAAAGAGTTCAAAGCCAAAGATAAAAAAGCACCTCATCAACTCACATTGATAGGACACATGGAAGAGAATCAGATCTGGAGTGCATTCTGAACTGTTCTGTAGGGCTTGAAGCGGCAAGCCCACCTGGAGAGACTTGCAGAATTCCTAAGGCACTGGTCTAATTTAAATAATCTAACTTGGAGAAGTAGTTAGATCCTGAGGTAAATTCAAGCCCTAAGGGTAAGTGGTACTTCCTCCAAAATGGGGAGAGATTTAGATGTTGAAGGTTTAAAGAAAGAAACATACCTTAGGATGGGATCAAGGGTAGGAACTGGTATTAAGTGCCAAGATACAATGCACCTCCCAATACTCTCTCCCAGAACTTAACCTACCCAACCAGTCACAGAGAGAGCTGGACAACCACTGTTCTCCCCCGCATCTCATGCCCTCCAAAGGCTTACTTTGTGGCAGAGTACAGAAAGCCTGCATTCCCAATAATCTACTAGCTTAGGAAGAAAGAAGGAAAAAGGTGCTGAGCCACCATAATGGGTCCCTTTGCCCAAGCTCAACAATCATGTAAATTACTCTTCCTCTCTTAGGAAGAACAAGAAAAGAGATAGAAATGTTCTACCATGGTTGTGGAGTGGAAATTTTTTCCCCTCTATAGAAATATGGGGAGTGAGGAACAAATTGGTCTCATCTCCCAACTAGATTGTAAATTTCTTAAAGTCCAGGAAACTGACTTAATAAACTTCTGCATCTATCACAGTTTGGAGCAGAGAGCTGGACATACAGTAAAGAGTGAGCAAATATGTATCAACTTGACCATTCCGTACCAAATGTGTGTGTGCTATAAAGACTAAACATAATTTTAATGTATTCTAATTTTACCTAATATTTGAACAGTGATATACAGTTTATAAAACATTTCCGTATACATTATCTCATTCAATCGTCAAAGCAACAGAAGCTGGGTGCCTGAGGGTTACTGTAAATATTCAATAAGAACATGATTACCTTTTGACCTTGCTCCCAACACAAGAAGTAGATGAAAAGAAGCTAATCTTGTCAATTTATTGTTTTCTCGTTTAACCTGAGGGGTGACTCAAGGGTCACAAGGATTTATGAGTTTGTTTTGCAGAAGAAAAAGAATGCCTCCAAGGAAGTTATGATCAACAGATAACCAGCCCCTTGCTGCTGTTGATGCACAGAAGTCGGATTGCCCAAGGACTTATCTGGAGTGAAAGAAACGTAGATTAGCCCTTTCTTTCTCCAAAACTCCTCCTGCCAAGCCCCTTGGCTCTATAAAACCCCCTGCTTTCTTCTCTTGTTAAGGAGGATTTGACAGAACCTATCCTCCTGCCTTCTCATTTTGGCCAATTTGAATAAATCTTTCTCCATCTCCAAGCAAGTGTCTCAGTGATTGGCCTACTGCACATCAGACACACGAACTTGAGATTAGGAGGTTCTGTATCATAACCAGTATTATGAATGAGGAAAATGAGGCTCAGAGGGGAGATACCAGTTGCTCAAAGTCATACAGCTAATAAGAACCTGAGTTGAGACTCAAATTCATATGATCTGTCTCAGATCCAAGTCTATCTCCTTGTGTTTTTGTGGTTTTGTTTTGTTTTGTGAGGAAGATCAGCCCTGAGCTAACATCCATGCTAATCCTCCTCTTTTTGCTGAGGTAACATCTATTGCCAATCCTCCTCCTTTTTTTCCCCAAAGCCCCAGTAGATAGTTGTATGTCATAGTTGCACATCCTTCTAGTTGCTGTATGTGGGACGCGGCCTCAGCATGGCCAGAGAAGCGGTGCATCACTGTGCACCCAGGATCCGAACCCGGGCCGCCAGTAGCGGAGCGCGTGCACTTAACCGCTAAGCCACGGGGCCGGCCCTCCAAGTCTGTCTCTATCATCATACCATGACTACTTCACTATTGCTATTTCTTTGTTAGGCATTTTGACCTCCTTAAAGAAGAGGAGAATGTTGCACATGAAGTCTGAGCCAGCAGCTGTATCCCCAGCTGTCTGAAATGCCTCCACCAGGTTTGGCAACAGCTGTCTCAGCTTGACTTCTCACTGGGTTCCTGTCAGAGCCCCACCTTGGGGAATGACAAGTTTAATGAAGAAAAATCCAACCTTCCACCTGAACTCCTAGCTTTGTAAATGCAACTGACATCTGACAGGCTTGGAGGCACTCACGATAGGGAATGGGGTGACCCCAGCCTCTCAGCTCATAGATTATATGTTTGGCAGCTTTCTCTGCAATTGGCTGGCAACTTTTGTGCCTTCTCCAGATCTTACTTCCTGGTCCCAGTGGTAATTTAGATGCAATTAAAACAAACACTTACTAAGTATTTCCTATATACCAGGCACTGGGGATATACAAAAAGATGAGTAACATACCATTCCTGCCTTGGGGGCACTCAAAGTCCTATAGAAGAGTCAGAAACTTTACACTGCCATTATTTCTATGGAGACAATACCCATTGCCATGGCAAATGGGCCCCTTTTGAAAAGAGAAACTCTAGTGAGACTGCTCAAAAAATTAAATACCATGTTGACTATTTTGTTTGGCAGGAACAACAAGCTCAAATGCCAGCAAGAATCTCAGAAGGGCAAAGGGGATTGAAGAGCTGTGGAAGTGGCACTTTGAAATTAGTATTTGAGAACCAGAGCCTGGTTTTTTAATTTATTTATTTTTATTTTTTTTTTTATTTTTATTTATTTATTTATTTTTCCATCAAAGCCCCAGTAGATAGTTTATGTCATAGCTGCACATCCTTCTAGTTGCTGTGTGTGGGACGCAGCCTCAGCATGGCCGGAGAAGCGGTGCGTTGGTGCACACCCAGGATCCGAACCCAGGCCGCCAGTAGTGGAGTGCGTGCACTTAACCGCTAAGCCACAGGGTTGGCCCGAGCCTCATTTTTTTAATCTTAAAGAATAAGACAGTGATCAGCATGAGCAAAAGCTATGTGAAAGCATGTGGTATTTTAGGGGAAAACAAACAGGGCTGTATCTTTGGAGGACAGGGTACAGGAGGTGAGATGAGAAAGAAAGGTGGTGAAGAGGCTTCAGTCTCACACCAAAATGTTTAGAATATATTCTAAATGGAGCTATAAAGATTTACAAGTTGGGCTTGAGTGAGCATGAGTAGGCATGTGATTTATGAAAATGATGCTAGCACTTAGAAGAGAAACAATGTTGGGAGACTAGTCAGAGGAAATGTTAGAATGTCCCAAGTGAGAGATGATGAGGGCCTAAACCAAGGAGGTTGTAGGGGAATAGAATTCTCTACCTGAAAATGTCTCTCTTTGGATTGATTATTTTTAAGAACAAAAGAATCTGGCAGAAACTTTGACCTTCCTCCTAACCTTCTAAAAGAATTTTTAGACAGAAGGCCTGTTCCAGAAAGGAGCTCTCGCCATATATAACTATAATACAGTATAAACTAGGTGTGGTAGACAGGGAGGAACCTAGCAAGGCCCATTTGATCAAAGTCCTCTCCATGTCTCATTGTCTTTGCAAGGCATGGCAAACATTTGTTTAGCAAACATTTGCTTCCCCATCTCCCTGTGTATTGCCTTCCTCCCCTTTGAAGTCCCAAACCACACCCCCCACATCCTTCTTTGTCTTCAGCTGAAGATGGTGTTTAAGGTGGTGACTTCAGCCATTTTGGTGAGTTACTAAGTTTTCCTGGGTTTCTCCCTTGTATTCATCTTATTAAACTTTGATTTTCTCTTGTTATTCTATATCATGTTAATTTAATTCTTAGACCAGCCAGAAGAACCTAGAAGGGTAGAGGAATATTTCTTCCTCCCCTACAAGGTGGAAATGGAAAGAGGCAAAGAATCAGAAAGATCATTTGGAAGTGGAATAGTCAGGTCTGGGTCAAAGAGAGGTATAAGATATCTAGCCATGTGACTGGGCACTAGGGAAGGTCTGAACTGAGATAGGAAACCCAGAAGAAGAGGTGAAGGAGATGGTTCAAGGGGAAGCTGCTGAATTTGGTTTAGGCTTGCCGTGCTCAATGTGAAGTACATACAGACATCCCAGTGAGGACACTTCATGGGCAGAAAGAAAGTATAGCCCAGGAGTGGAGCAGGCTCACAGATTAAGCCATGAAAGTGCATGAGACCAGGAAACGAGCATAGAGAGAAGGAAAACATGTGAAGGACAAGGCCCTCAGGAACACTGACATTTAAGACACAGATCAGGAATCAAAAGCAGGAAACAGAGAGCAGTCACAGGAAATAAAAGGAGTACCCAGAGACAGCCAGGGCAGAGAAGGAAGGGTGAGCAATAGAAGCAAAAACTGCAGAGAGATCATAGAAGATTAGAGCTAAAATGGGACCTCTGGATTCCCTCTGGAAATTGATAGGTCATTAGATTTAGAAGGAAAAAAAACAGGAGAGGAATAGATGAAATAAGATTGGCAAAATGTTGATCATTATTAAAGCTGAGCCACAGGTACAAGGGTGTTCATTATAATACTCTACTTGTGTACATGGTTGAAGATTATTTTCCAAATAAAAAATTGAAAAATTAAAAACAAATTAATACATAAAAAGAATAAAATAAGGTGTCGTTATTGGCTTCTACAATGAGGGTTTCAGTTGAATATTGAGTAGCAAATAAAAAACAAAGAAGCGGGGCAGCTAGTACTGAATGTCGTATTTTGAGCTTTGTTGGCAATGTGATATAGAGTTGGGGAGGAACTGGACCTTGTGCTTGTATCATTCATTCAGTGTCACTACAGGAAACAGATACACTCAAATTAGGATGGTTCCCCTCGCGTTGAGTAATGGGAGTATTTCTGGTGCAGGAGCAGGGTGTAGGGAAAGCACAAGGAATACTGCGTAACCCTGGTGCTAGCAACAGTGGGGTGTTACCACCCTTTATCATGCAATCTCCGTGGAATGCAGCAATAAGCATGTGTTTCTCGTGGTTGTGTGGGTTGACTGGAGGTCAACTGGCTCAGCTGGGGGCTCTGCTACAAGCTGGTGGCCAGCTGGGCTTGCCTCCTCTCCAAAGATCAAGCTCTGATCTGTTCCACATGGGTTCATTCTAGGGCTCATACTGAAGAGGCAGCAGTGCCCAGGAGAAGCTCTTCTCATGGAGATGGCGGAGGCACAAAAATGGCACACAGAAACATAGCATGCTTCTATAGGCCTGGGCTTGAAACTCACATAAACAATTGGTTCCAGTCACATTCCATTGACTAGAGCAAGTCATAGAGCTAAGCCCAAGGGCAGGAGACAACATACTCCTCCTTTTATGAAAGTAATTGTCACCGGTGTATGGCCTAAGTGGCTCGAAGGAAGGCTTAAAGGTACTTAACACTTCCTCAAGGTTGTTTTTCAGAGTTATGTTAGAGATACCATCATCAACTGGCCTGAACCAGACTGAGCCCCACTGCAAGAGCAGCACCTGTGTAGAGAGCTCGGCGATGACCTAAAACCGCCCTCTGCCTAATTTTAATACTAAAATCTCTGCTCCAGGAGGAGCATAAGCCTTATTAGCATCACATGCAATGTATGTGAGAACATGTTTTCACACTGTGCCTGCGCAAGCTAATACCCACCTCTACACGTGATGATAAAACTTCCATTTTAAATATTCATTCCCCATCTGAAACAAAGGACACCTGCTTCCCTTTGTTCAGAGAGCCACAACTTTGGAAATGATTCCACATGGTCTATTTGCTACAAATAAATTTTACTTTGTGTGATAACTACTTCTGGCGAAGGCTCTGATTTCAGCTCACCAGGAAATGGACCCACTTTGGTCCAGTAACATAACTACAAAGTCACATCAGGCAAAGAGCATGGATACCAGAAAGGGCAAAGAATTGGGGCCAATAATTTAATCTATCGCATGTCCTAGGATCAAGGGAGGGAGTGCTTAGCAGAAGTCAGAAAGAGTCGTGAGAAGAGGGCCCCCTTGAGAGGAGCTCTGACTTTCCATCTGAGAGAGCCTGAGGAGATCCCACAGGGAGGACACTGGGGGAATAAATATCCTGACCTACCCTGGGTCTCCTGCCCAAGCTTCTCACCTGCTGGACCCAGCTGCAACCCAGAAAGCAAAGGAGCTTTCTTTTTTTTTGTTTTTGTGAGGAAGATCAGCCCTGAGCTAACATCCATGCTAATCCTCCTCTTTTTGCTGAGGAAGACCGGCTCTGAGCTAACATCTATTGCCAATCCTCCTCCTTTTTTCTTCCCCAAAGCCCCGGTAGATAGTGGTATGTCATAGTTGCACATCTTTCTAGTTGCTGTATGTGGGACGCGGCCTCAGCATGGCCAGACAAGTGGTGCATCAGTGCGCGATGATCCGAACCCGGGCCGCCAGTAGCCGAGTGCGAGTACTTAACCACTAAGCCATTGGGCCGGCCCAAAAGAGCTTTCTGATGGGGTCCAAACAGGTCTGCCTCTCAGGGCAGGGAGCAGTGTGGGGAAGAGTGAGAGCAAGTCTGGTGGGACCAAAAGAGGATATGGACACAGCACTGGTCAGCTACTAGAAGAGCACAAAGTGAAGGCAGATGGGCAGGCTTGTAGGAGAGGCTCAGCATGTTAATAAAACCCTCATCTTCCTCCAGTACAGCCCAGGAAAATGCGGAACCTGGGAGCTCAGAAGTTGCAGGAGATCCTCTAACCGGCCACACTGCCATCCTGGGCATCTGATCCAGGGGGATGGGCAGGCACTAAGCCCTAAGAGAGAGGTTTTTCCTCTCACAAGGCAGAGGCACAGCTGGAGGTGGAAACAGGCAATTAAGACTGATTGTCTGACTCAGCAATAAAATCAGGCTGCTACAAATAATGATAGTCAAGGGGCGGCAAGTTGCTGGTGGCAGCAAGAGCAAGCAATCAGCGTGGAGATTGACTCTTGAAAGGACCAGAGAAGAGGCTCTGTGTCCAAGGGCTCCAGGGAGCCACCTCCAAAAGGGCACCTTTTACTGAGACCAACCAACACTCCCCCAGTAGGCTGTAAGGAAGCTCTTAATGTTTGTGCTGGTTATGTTTCTGGAGACAAATTAATATAGAATGGAGCCAAAGTAATAATAACAATTGACAGTAAATTTTTAAACACAATAAATATATTATTTTATAAGCAAAGAATCTTTACTACTGGGAGGGGGATTAAAATGAGCCCCTCGAACTAAGTTCTAGATTTTTATATCCAGAGCCCCAAATCAGGGCTACTTGCTTTATGAGGTCACAAAAAAAACTGAAGTATTGCCCCAAGCAGGCCTTAGAAAGGCAGACGTTAGATTACAGTCATCAAGAGCGTGGACTCTGGAGTAGACCACCTGGATTTGTTAACAGTGCTCTGGGTTCTTGTCGTTCCCCAGGATAGAAATCAAGAGAGACCACAGGCAGGAGTGAGGAGTTAGAAAGTTTATTAGCTTGTGCACAAGGGAGCCAATCACGAATAAGGGAGGAAGGGAGAGAGAAGCGAGTGGCTCCCCAAACAGCCGTACTGTGGGGTTTTTATCAGGCTGGGGCGGGGGATTGATACTGAACCTCTTAATCTCAAATTCGTGTGCCTGATGCACAACAAGCCAAACATTGAGGCATCTGTGCTTGGAGATGGAGAAAGGTTTATTTGAATTGGCCAAAATGAGTAGGTGGGAGCTTGGATTCTCTCAAATCTACCTCCTCAAGAATGGAAAGCAGAGCGATTTTATAGAGCTAAGGGGCTTGGCAGGAGGAGCTTTGGGGAAACAAAGGGGTCACTCCCTATAAGCTCTTGGGCAATCTGACTTCTGGGCTTCAATGGCTGCTGATGGCCAGCCATCCAGTGATCACAACCTCCCCAAAGGCATTCTCTTTTTTCTGTAAAACAAGCTCACAAATCCTCTAGACCCCTGAGTCACCCCTCAGGTTAAACAGGAAAACAGCAAATTGACTTAATATCTACAGCAACCCTCAGGTACCTGGCTTCAGGATGTGTCTTCCGTCATGGCATGCAGAGGTGGGGTTGTGCTTGCACCTGCACTCAGGATGTTACTACATGCGTTGCATGTATCATTAGCATGCTAGCTCTCCACCCCTGGGTGCGATTTTTACTATGGTAATGAGGCAAAGGTCACTTTCAGCCAACTCCTGGGTGCTAGGGTGCATGCATAAGCCAGGGAAAGTCCTGAGGCTGTGGAATGTGGATCTTGGTGGTCTCGCTCTGATTCTCCTAGCTTGCTGGTTGGTTAGAGCCTTATCTTGTTAGGTCAGGTGCCTTGCAGTTTCAAGGTAGACGACTCTATCTCGTTAGGCTGGTTCCTGTCTCAGATTCAAATCCCAGCTTGGCTGTTTACTCAAACTTTGAGCCCCAGCGAGTTACTTAACTCTGTGTCTCGGTTTCCCCATCTATAAAATGGAGGTGATAATAATACAGCCTAGAGTTGCTGTGAGTTTAGTGAGTTAATAGATGTCAGCACTTCCTAGGTGTTGGGTACTTAGTTCATGGTATTTGAAGGTTAGCTCTTATTATTATTGGCCCCACTCAGCAGACTCGGGGACAGTCCCCTGCCCCAGATCCAGACAGCATCCCTATCTTCTGCCACCTCACCCTGTGTCACAGGTGGGAGCCTGGGGATAGAGTGTTCCCACCTCTATCTGAGCCTAGCTTTCACCTTGGTTTCAGCTCAGCACCGAGCACCTGTGAGCCAGGATTGCTCTATCACCTAAGGTGGAACCCAGGGGAAATTTCCTTTCTCATGTGCGCTCTGACCATCCCATCCAGCATGGACTTAAGGTTGATGAGAACAATTAAAGGAGCATGAAAGAGGTGCTAGCAGCTGAAATAAATCAGCATTCTAATGGAAGGCATAACAAACCTACTAGAATGACTTTAGTCCAAGGAAAAGGAGGGATTTGACAAAGGCAGTTAGCTCCCTGTGGCCCATACTTCCTGAGTGGTTGAGGCTCCCTGTGTCCCTGAAGCTTTCTGTCTCTGAGCTTTTGCAGGTTGGAGTCCCTCCTTCTTTCCCTCACGCCCTTCTTTCTCCTTCTTCACCTTTCCTTCTATCCCTTCTCCCCGAGCTCCCTCTCTCTTTCTTTTCAAAACCTGCTATACATTGGTTTTTATATACACTTGGCCCTTGGCTGTCTGAGGATCCATAGTTCTCAGTACATAATTTTTTTCCTTTCAATTACAACACCTGGGATCTATTTCAGCTCTGTCACTAACCCACTGTATAATGTTCAGCAATAATAATAGCAAACATATATTATGCTTAATGTGTGTCACTCACTCTTCTAAGTTCTTTATGTATGAAATTAGCTCATTTAGTTGTCAGGGCTACCCTTGAGGTAGGGATTTTTATTACCATTATCTTCATCTGTGGTAAACTAGATTATTATTTACCAAATATTTTGGTTTCCCTCCCTGCGGTGCTCCTGCCTATAGCAGATTTAAACATCTTCACCCCGTTGGACCAAGAAATGACTGTATAATTTTCTTTAGCCAATAAGATAAGGGCAGAAGTGTCATGTGTCATTTCTAGGAAGAAGCTTTAAAAACCAGTGTGTGTGGGGCCGGCCTGGTGGTGTAGTGGTTATGTTTGCATGCTCTGCTTCGGCAGCCCGAGGCTCACTGATTCGGATCCTGGGCGCGGACCTACACACCACTCATCAAGCCATGCTAAGGCGGCATCCCACATACAGCAACTAGAAGGTTGTACAACTATGACATACAACTATCTGCTGGGTTTGGGGAGAAAAAAGGAAAGAAGCAGGAAGATTGGCAACAGATGTTAGCTCAGGGCCAATCTTCCTCAAACAACAAACCAACCAACCAGTGTGTGCTTTGCCATGTCCCCTTTTCACTGTGCCATGATGACTGGCAGTGTCCCAGTGAGTGGCTGCTCTGTCAGCCTGGGTCTGAGGATGAAAGCAACATGGAGCAGAGACATAGCCAACTCACGAAGGACATGCGGTGTGAACAAGAAGGGAGCATTTGTTGTTGCCCGTCATTGAGATTTTTGGAGTTGTTTATTACTGCAGCATAACCTCATCTATCCTGACTCACAAATGCCCATTTTCAGGTAAGGAAACAGAAGCACATTTAGCATGTGTCAGGGAGTCTGGCTCAGATCTGAGCTCCTAACTGCTACACTGCGTGACCTCTGTGAGCCTCAATTCCTGGTTTGTGAGGTAGAGTAATCTGCACCCACGTTGAAAGCAATGACTGCTGTTTCTTTCAGTCCCATCCATCTGCTTCTCACACATTCCATCGCCTGCTTTCTTTTTAGCTTTAAACATGTTAGGCATATTTATGTTACAGCTGATGCTGGTTAGACTCAAGGGAACTGGCAAGTTCACAGCTGCCTATGGATGTTCCCATCATGTTTATAAGCCGAGATCCCTACTTTCCGTGTTCCCAGCTCAGGACCACCTGAAGGAAAGACATGCCAAACCTCTTCTCCTCACCAGGCTTCCTACCTTGGGTGTTTTGGGAGGGATGATGATTGCTTAATACTTGCATTTATTAAGTAACTGCTATGCTCCAACAACTATTCAAATACGATTTCTAATTCTTTTTGTTTGTTTGTTTGCTTTTGTGAGGATGATTAGCCCTGAGCCAACATCTGTCACCAATCCTCCTCTTTTTGCTCAAGAAGATTGGCCCTGGGCTAACATCCGTGCCCATCTTCCTCTACTTTATATGGGAAGCCACCACAGCATGGCTTGACAAACAGTGTGTAGGTCTGCGCCTGGGATCCGAACCTGTGAACCCTGGGCTGCCAAAGGGGAGCGCACGAACTTAACCACTATGCCACAGGGCCGGCCCCTATGATTTCCAGCTCTTAAAGCCACACTACAAAGCAGGTATTATTCCCATTCTTCTTGGCGAGGAAACTGAGGTCCAATAACACTAAATAAGGTGTCTAAGGTCACACACCTAGTATGTTTTAGCCTCCTGATTCCACTTCAGAGCCATCTGACACTAAAGCCTGTGTTCTCTCCACCAGCCTGTTGCAGCAAGCACTGCTCCAGCTGCTCTTCTGGTGCGTTCTCATTTATCATTTGTGACCTTGGAGATATCTCTGTCTTTCAGTATATTCTATGCTAAATAATATTTAAAATACTTCTGAAGAAGGAAGTAAAGGGGCAGTGAGCTGAATCTAGGCAAATTCCTAGGAAAGCCTTAATGTAACAGGAAAACAGAGTCTTGAAAAACAAATAAAATGGCCTTAGCAGTTTGAGGTTTTGTATTTAAATAATAGGACCGAGCACAGTGCTGAGGAGTCTTTGATTCAAATCTTTCTGAGCAACATTAATGCAGCAAACCTCCAAGGGAGGCATCCCAATTAGCCCTATTTTCCAGACGATCAGACTGGGACCCTAAAGTCCGATTTCCTGCCCCTGGTGCTTACCTTGGGACAAAATTATCCCTATTGAGAAGCTATGCACCAAATACCACAAGTACAAATAATTCCCTAATTTTTCCAACAGGTCTACGTTGAGCCATTGATCTTCATTGTGCTTCAATAAATATTTTTTCCTGATAAGGAGCCAATTTGTAATCCAAAGCCAGACATTTTCAGGCCTGGGCTCTTTTAAAAAAAAAACTGTATCATCATAATTATTATTATTTGCTATTGCCATCTGGGTCGCATTTTAAAAAATAAAAGGCTTTCTTGTGCTTCTGGAAGCTACTTCGTCCGGAATACTATGTCCTCAAGACACCCCCTCACAGCATGGCCTCACAAATAGCAAGTCATTAGTGTAGACTTCTCAAAACACTTTCTGCTACATAATCCTATTTTCAACAAAACTCCCAAATCGTAATACCCCCTTATTCACACAGCTGCCATTTACAAGGGCCTACAATATGCCATGCCTAATGCCAGAAGCTGTGAAGAATGCAGAGCTATGCAAGGCACAGTGCCCTCACCCCTCAGTCTAAGGGCATTAAATAAAAATTAGTACTATTATGTGATGTTAAAATTTGGAAGCCATGGAGAGTATTTCACTTTCCAGAGGGAAATCAAGGTTTCTTCTACTCTGCCAAGCCTTGTTGTGCCCCCACAACCAAGGAAAATGGTGTTGGTATGGATTGATCAGGCTTAATATTTCTTGGAACACAGTGCGAAGAAGTGGTGCTCTTGGTGTGAGAAGGAAGGAAAGGAAAGTGCTAGGGCCTCCTGGGGCTCTTTCTGGCCCCTCTTTGCAATCTTCTCACTCCCTAGACTAGAGAGTAAGAGAAGCCTGGGGCTACCTGCCCCCTCCGAAGGACCTTCTGTTTCCCAGAGTGGAACCTAAGGGAAGGCCACTAGGTCAGCCTAGGCTGGCAAGATGCATGCTTGCAATTCTTCAGGAAATGACATTAGGGTATGAGTTGTTAAGAAAAATTATCCAAAATGTGATAAGTTCAAGAGAGTGCAACCTGTCCCTTCAATGTCATACTGAACCATTGTTTAACAGGCCTGTCCAAGAAATATTTAATTTCTCATGAGAAGGTACCATTCTATGACTTTGCTATTGACTATTAATTAAGGCTCAGACTTGGTGACAGTGCATTTTAACTTGTAGATTTGTGACTAGTAGAGATGCAAATGATTTCTGCCTAGTAGATAAGATAACCCCAAAGGTTGTGGTTTTATTGCCTGGTAGGACATTCAACCAGTTTTGTATCTAACCCAGTGATATTATTCTTATGTTCCCTTTTTAAAATTGTCTGCAAGTATCCTGTCCCTCAAATACTCTTTGAACCAGCTTTACCATCTTAATGGTTCCCACACTAATTAATGAGTTAAATAAAATCTCTGATGTGTTTATTCTATATTTTTAAGAGAGCCATGTTTTCAACTTTTGAAATTTATACTTTGAGAGAGACCAGAGATCATTTGAGTGGTAGGGAGAATTCCTTTACCTGGCTTTGTCATCTGGCATTTGTGTCCCTTGGGAACCTCAAAGGGGAGTAGCTGTGGCGGGAAAGGACTCCAGTGTTGGGATCTTAGGTTCTGGTCAAATACCACCCCTATGTCATCTAGTCAAAACCACAAGCAATATATTATAAAAAGCAGAAGTCTAAAATCAAATTATGTGCAACAAAGTAAAGTACTATTGGATAATAACCCAAAATATAAAATAAATAACCGTGAATTCAAACCGATATAAATAAACAATTGAATAAATAAATTAATGGGGGAGAAGAGACAAATCTCCTGGGCAGAAGAATTTCAAATAATTTACATAGGTACTCTGCCCTTAAGGAGGGGGAGCATATCTCCCCACTCCATGTGTGGGCTGCACATGACTTTCTTCCTAAGAGTACAGTATGAAAAGTTCAAAAAAAGAGTAAATTTACAGTGGAGAAGGCTGGTAAACACTAACTCAGCCAGATGATCCAGGTTAACATCAACAGTGATAAGAGACCAACTTGCTTTAACTATACTCAGTAAGTTGTCTGTTTGCAAAAGTAGTTATACAATGCATTAGTAAAACCCACCCTATAGATAACATCTCTGACACTTGGGTCACCATGATAATGGGTGCTTAAGTTTTTCAGGAACTGAGAGTCGACTCCTTGTCCAGTTCAGGCTGGTTAAGACCACCAGACTCATCAACTGGGCCTGCATGGATGACTGATAGGTGACTCTTTGACATCAATGAGCTGAAAACTCTACCCTCAGATCATGCAAATGCTGCCATTTTGTGAACATGTCCTATGAAGAGCCATGAAGCTTGACTACACTTGTGTAGATCATCAATTCCCTCACTTCTCCTTACCTCCAATCATCTATTCCCACACTTCAGACTACCCTGCCCCCTTATCCCATAAATACCCCTAATCCCCATTTTTGGAGAGGCTGATTTGAGATTTGTTCTCCCATCTCCTCGCTTGGCTGCCTTGTGAATAAACACTTTCTCTGCTGCAAACTTGCTGTCTCGGTGTTTGGCATAATTGTGCAGTGGGCAAAACAAACCTGGTTCAGTAATATGATGTCATGAATATGGCGCTTTACCTCTGTAGTCTTCCTCCCCAAAATATATAACTCTGGTCTAATCATGAGAAAACATCAGACAAATCCCAACTGAGGGACATTCTACAAAATACCTCACCAGTACTCCTCAAAACTTTAAAGATCATCATAAACTAGGAAAGTCTAAGAAATTGCCACAGCCAAGAGGAGCTTAAGGAGACATAACTACAAAATGTAATGTGGCATCCTGGATGGGATCCTGGAACAGAAAAAAGAACGTTACAGAAAAACTGAAGAAATCCGGACAAAACATGGACTTTAGTTAACAATAATATGTCAATATTGGTTTATTAATTGTGACAAATGTACCCTACTAATAGATGATAATAATAGGATAAAATGGATGTGGGGCATATGGGAACTCTGTATTATCTTCATAATGTTTCTATAAATCTAAAACTGTTCTAAAATAAAAAGTTTCTTTAAAAATAAATAATAATATCACATACAGATTTTTAAAAAAAATCAGATTAACCTGATTTGACTCCCAATTCCACAGCTTATTGACTATGAACTTGGATAAGTTACTTAATGTTTCTAAGTCTCATCCATAAAATGATGGTAATATTATCTGCTTCACGAGATTGTTATGGGGCTGACATGCAAAAACACCTGGTTCTCTCCACTTTGACTTTAGGTCTATTACAATGCACTTGAATGAACCTGGCAGGGGGAATGCACTCTTTTGCCTGGAAACAGATCTCCTTTGTACCTTCTTGAAACACTCTTTAGCAGTGCCAGGTACAGGGCCCACCCAGCACAAAGCTGAATAAGTGTAACCTCGATTCCCAAAATACAGTTCTAGTGCCCCTGCCCCTGTCTCTGAGGTTCTTGACCTACCAAAAAGAAAGGGTGGTGTGCAAAATGTGGTTGAGCCTGCCTGTGCTTACAGAGAAGAGCAAACCCTGAGTGGAGTATGGTGGGGGAGGGGCTGTCTTCACTTAGATTAAGCCTGAGGGTATTTGGAGGGTGATTAGCTAAGGAGACCAGCCAAGCTTCTTCCCCAGGAACTTCTGTTTGGATGGGAGAGTCAAACAGCACACATCGGGCTTGGAATTTGTTGGAGCAGGCTGCTGGGCAAAGCTGGGGTGCTTCCTGGCATGCCTTTCTGGGCCATGAACTGGGCAGTGGGAAGATGTTAGTTAGATGTTTGATAATGTGGGGGATCAGAATTTGTCACCCCAAAATGTGTCTCTTTGGCTTGATTATTTTTAAGAACAAAAGGCTCAGGAAGAAACTTTGACCTTCCCCCTAACTGCCTACAAGAATTTAAGATAGAACGCCTGGGCTGGCGTCATGGCTCAGGGGTTAAGTGCGTGCGCTCTGCTACTGGCGGCCCAGGTTAGGATCCCAGGCGCGCACTGACACACCGCTTCTCCGGCCATGCTGAGGCCACGTCCCACATACAGCAACTAGAAGGATGTGCAACTATGACATACAACTATCCACTGGGGCTTTGGGGGAAAAAAAGGAGGAGGATTGACGATAGATGTTAGCTCAGAGCCGGTCTTCCTCAGCAAAAAAAGAGGAGGATTAGCACGGATGTTATCTCAAAGCTGATCTTCCTCACACACACACAAAAATGATAGAAGGCCTGTTTCAGGAAGGAGCTAATATCATAGATAACTGTAGTATAATAAACTAGGTGTCATAGACAGGGAGGAACCTAGCAAGGCCCATTTGATCAGAGTCCTCCCCATGTCTCATTGTCTTTGCAAATGGCAAATATTTGTTTACTAAGCATTTACTTTTCCATCTCCATGTGAATTGCCTTCCTCCCCTGGGAAGCCCCAGACCACGACCGTCAACATCCTCCTTTGTTTTTAACTGAAGATAGTATTTAAGGTGGTGGCTTCAGCGATTCTGGTGAGTTACTCAGTTCTCCTAGGTTTCTCTCATGTATACCTGTTGCTAAACTTGTTTGATTTTTTTCTGTTATTCTATCTCATGTCAGTTTAATTCTTAGACCAGCCAGAAGAACCTAGAAGGTAGATGAATATTTCTTCCTCCCCTACAATAAGCTGTCCCTGATAAGTTGTCCCTTTTTCTTATCCTGCTCATGTTAATGCTGTTACTGTGTGCAATAGGTTTCTCACTGCACATTTTAGGGAACTTTGGATGTGGTGGAACTGGTCAGTTGGATCTGCTTTACTCTAAAGAGAAGAGACTCCTGTGCTAGGTTGGCATCAATATTTCCACAGTTTTGTTAACCAGGATTCAGACAACCAGATCCTTTCTCAGAAAGGGAGTTGTACTTACACATGCCTGTTTTATCAGAGATCTACACCAGAGGGCAGTATGGGTGCTCTGTGCTGGAGACACACTTTTCTCCTAGAGAGTACAGCTGAGTAATGGGTCTTCTCTGGGTGTTTTCCTGAGTAATGAAAGAGGAAGGTAGGTGTATTCATTTTCTATTGCTGTGTAACAAATTACCAGAAAGTTGGTAGCTTAAAACAACACCTATTTGTTAGCTGGCAATTCTGAGAGTCAGAAGTTGATCGCTTTCACAATCACAGATACAAGGCAACAGTAGGTGTGTCTGGCTGGGAGAAGTGATTCAGGAAACTAGACTATTTACATTTGAGCCATAGACTTGGCTAGTGAATTCTCTCATGCTACAGCCATTTTAGTCAAGGAAAAGAAAAGGACGGGATTCAGAGTGCTTGTGAAGAGTGCCAAAGAGCAGCTGAATTGGGATTTTGCTAGGTTTGCAAACTTTCCTGGGTGTTCCTGAAATCTGACTTCAGATCAAAGTTTCATTTCCTATAACAGGATACTTGGGACTGTGTTCAATACATCAGCACACTGAAATTTTTCTAAGTCTCGGAAAAAAACCATCCTCACACTAGAACCTTTCTTCTATGATCTAGACTCCCTTGAGGCTGCTCTTTAATCTCTTTTCCAAGCTACCCAGGAAGATCAGGGCTTCAAAATGCAAAAACAGCCAAAATCCTCCCTCCACTTTCCATTGCTGTTGCAATAGACCTATAAATTTTACTTTGGCTTAAAAGGAGGGCACAAGCAGAATTGGGTTTAGTTGTACTGTTCCAGCCTACGACACAGAGAACTTGAAGACTGCCTTTCTCTTCTTAACTTTCTCAAACATGCTGCATTTTCACTTATAAAGAGTAGAAGCAGGGCTGGCCCCGTGGCTTAGCAGTTAAGTGCGCACGCTCCGCTGCTGGCGGCCCGGGTTCGGATCCCGGCGCGCACCGACGCACCGCTTCTCCTGCCATGCTGAGGCAGCGTCCCACATACAGCAACTAGAAGGCTGTGCAGCTGTGACATACAACTATCTACTGGGGCTTTGGGGGGAAAAAATAAATAAATAAAATCTTTAAAGAGTAGAAGCAGCTGAAGTTAGGTCTGTGTTCTCTCTTGGCTGGAGACTTTTTTTACGACCAACTTTGTTAACCAGTAAGGAAGCTTTACTTCTCTCTTACTTGGTATTTAAGATATATGGTGTTCCGCTGTGGAAATTTGGTGAAAAATCATGTGCATTTAAGTAGTACCTTTGGTTCCAAGATGTCAGGAGAGGCCGGATACCTCTATGTCAGTAGATCTTGGGATCCAGTTACCAGGCAGTCACAAGAGAAAGAGAGTGTGAATGGGCTCTTTAAAGAGAAAGAGCAAAGGCTCCTCTTTCTGCCTCTCCGAGTAATAGTCCCATTTATGGGATACGGTTGTTAATCTACAACAGGAAAGGGATGCTAAATCTGGTGAAGAGTGGAAAAGATATTACAATAAGGGAAAAGGATTTAACCAATAAATACTTTGTGGGGAAAAGGCTTATTACTCTGAGTTGACTTTGAGACATTTCATTGCCTACTTCTGTGCTGCCAGCTGGCTTCACACGGAAAATAAAGTCTCCAAAAATACTTTGTGTAAGATTGTTGTTTGTCTTCATTAATTTTCCCTGGTGACCCCGAGTGAGACCACCTCATAAGGAGAGGTAGAGTCCCAGGACAGCCATCTAGCCACTCACTGAATTACCAACGGCCAAATTCTCACAAATAGCCAGTTACCCACTGCTTCCTTTTTGGCAGCCTTGCCTATGGTTGAGGCTACACCCTACTTCCCTACCAAACCTGACTTTGTATTTCTCACTTGTATCTGTGCATTCCCACTCAGAAACCAAGCTGTCCTTGGCCAATGGCACTGTCAGTCCCTATGCCAAAACATAGCAGGCACTTAAGATTCCTTAACTAAACACAACACTGCCTCCTTTATTTCCAAATTATCATTTTCTCTCAGCTGGATGGGATGTATTCCTTCCTTAATGTAGATACAGTTTTCTCTGACTCTGTACCAGGACTTGCTACATGAGTAAAGACAAATTATCCCCACTTTCAATGACATTGCCCCACCTAGGTGTCACATACTTGTAAAGATCCTAAGCATTCATTTTGTTAAACCCACCTTGAGAATAGTTATTCATTAAGCTGTTGCTCCTCAGTTCTAAATGGACATTGGGCTTATTTAGGCCCTTTCTGACAAGTAGACTATCAAAGCATATGGCTCTTTTCTTTACTGACACCACAGCATCTCTCCTTCAGGTTGACACCAGAAAAAACACTTTAAACCTCTAGACACATGAGGGCCCTGAGGAGAGGGAGGAGAGAAGAAGAAAAGGCCAAAAAAGAGGTAGAGTATATTGGAAAAAATGAGATTATGCTGAGAAATAATCCCAAAGCAGACAAATGCCAGGTATAAGAAAAATGTTATTGGCATTCTTGCCTTTCAAAATTTGAACAAACTAAGTGCCCAATATTAGAGGAATGTTTAGGTAAATTACAATCTATCCGTGCAATGGAATATTGTGCAGCGATTAAATGTTTATTTTGAAGAATGTGTTGCAGCAAAGAAAAAATGTTTATGTAAAGATAAGTGAAAAAAAGCAAAACAGAAAATCATATTGTGCTATAATCTACTCATCAATTTGTGTGTCTGTACTACCTTTAGACTGAGAGAAGGGTAAGAATGTGGAGGCAGTCAGATCAAGGGTAGAACCCTGAGGAACCCTGATATCTATGGAATGTTCCAGGAAGGGGCACCTTCAAAGGAGACAGAAAAGATGAAGCAAAGAAGCCATGAAAACGAGTGAACCAAGAGAGCACGAGGTCACAGAAGCTGGGAGAAGATGGCATGTCCAAGGTTGGACACCCTATATCCATTACCACACCTAGTCCTTAGCAAAAGTGGGAGATCCTATTATAACCATTTTGCTATGAGCAAACTTTGAGCAAAGTTTCAAGAGGAACTTAGCAAGTTGGACAACATCCCAGGATAAGGGAGAGAAAGGATTTGAGCTGAGGTCTGCCTCTAAGCAAAGCCCATGCTCTCTGCTTTACGCCAGGCTGCCTCCCTGCCATGTTAGAAATATCTCCTGAGTGTATGAGGTCATGGTTTATGAGGGAGCAGTCAGTTGTATGTTCTGTTCAATAAGTACACTTCTGCTGCAAAGACAGAAGTGGCGAAGAAGGTGAGAGATTGGACCCCAGGGTAATGGATTAGGATGGGGATTGCAAACACTGTTGCCTACAGAGAGGGGAAGTAGTGTGGCAAACTGGAGCATGCACACACTGTCTCAAGGGGGCACAAATTCAGGAATGTGACTCACTGTTGTCAGATATTCCAATTTGTTTAGAGAAGGCAGAAATCTGGATTTTATCTTTCTCTGTGTCATTTTCAATTTTTAAATGTTGGCTTTTTTGTATGTGTGTGTGAGGAGATCAGCCCTGTGCTAACATCCACCAATCCTCCTCTTTTTTGCTGAGGAAGACTGGCCCTGGGCTAACATCCATGCCCATCTTCCTCCACTTTATATGGGATGCTGCCACAGCGTGGCTCGACAAGCCGTGCGTCGGTGCGCGCCCGGGATCTGAACCAGCGAACCCCAGGTAGTTTGTCTTCAGGAACTACACCTTTAGTTGTGCTCATTCTATGCAGAGCCAATCCCAGGCTAGGAGGAAATCCCTGAGCAGGCCTGGGGCGGAGAGGTGGGAGGGGGAGCTTCTCTTTCCATCTTCCTTCCCCGGCTTCTCTCATTGGGCCTATCACTCAACTTTCCATGATGAATGCTTTGTTGGGTTCTGTTCCATGGAGTTACAGGAGCATGGAGTGTCTCTCATCAGAGCCCTTCTTTTCTAGGAAAATAAATGGCCAGCTCTCTGGAGTTGGGGATTTTTTATGTAATGACTTTCCTCTACGAGATTTATTGCAGCAGCTTTGTGAGAGATTTGTAGTAAGTAGTGTTCGGGCTGTAGGTCTTAAATCCTCAATGCCACAGTCATAACTCTGCAGGAAGGAAATGATAGAAGATCACAGTAGCTAATATTACATTATGATGATACTGTCTCCGCAAAAATGATTGCCGTCTTGCTGCTGCTGTCTTACTTAGGAAACGTGAGCTCTTCAAATGTGCTTGAGATATCTATCCCGGTGGTGCTTTGTGAGATCCAGAAGAACCTGCAGACAAGGGGAAGAGAGCAAACATTTACTGAGTGTCTACCACTCTCCTTTTCACATATGGGGAGACTGAGGCTCAAAGAAAGTAAATAATTTTCCCAAGGACCCCAGCTGTAAATCATCTCTGATTTCAAAGCAGATCTTGTTCACCATGCCACGTGGAACATATTTTTACATATAAGAGAATGTCTAATGAATCAAAGTTGATAGGAGTGAATGATGAAATATTTTTTATCATTTTAGGTTTAAACTGAATTGATTTCACTTTTAGACTTAGTGTACAGTGTACGGGAAGTCCAGGAGATAAACAGTCTAAATGACACCATGAAGAAACAATCAGACAAACCCAGACTGTAGAATAAAGACAATCATTCCGGTCACTTCACAAAGTCAATGTCATGGTGAAAAATGTCAGAGTACTCTTCTAGATTAAAAGAGATTGAAAAGACAAATTAACAAATGCAACATATAAACCTTATTTGGATCCTGGTTCCAAATGGAACTATACAAGATATTTTGAGAACAACTGAGGAAATGTGAATATGGACTAGATGTTAGATGATATTAGAGATTATTATTAGTTTTCTTGAGTGTGATAATGGTATTGTGGTTATGCAGGAAAACAACCTTATTCTTAGGAGATATGCGCTAAAGTATCTAGGAGTGAAGTATCATGATGTCTGCCCTTTAATTTCAAGTAATTGATGAAAAATTATGTGTATCTGTATGTGTAAAATATCAATTGTTGAATCTAGGTGGTGAGTATGTAGGTATTCACTATACTATTCTTTCAACTTTTCTGTGCATTTAAATTTTTCATAGTATAAAGTGAAAATATACAAATTTTAAAAACTTGATTGGATTAAGTTGCCTCAGAATGATGGAGAGGGGGCTGCGCTGAATAGGGTAAAAGCATTTTGAAATTCCTTTAGAAGATCAAAACTATGGGCAAACTTACATAGCTTAGATTATGTAATTCTAGAATAGTAAATGTAAGAAATATTTTAAAAGGATAAGTGTATATAATTATAGCCATGTAAAAATACATTTGCAGGTAGACAAGAACTAGAAATATATCTGTTAGGTTAATGGAACTAGAGGTGATCTTTTTAAAAAAATTATGTACTCTTGCTACATCATCTTTTCTATTAATATAATCATCAAAAAGTATGCTCATAGACCAAGATAGAAAAAGATCATAACTCTTTTGCTATGGTGTGGGGTTATAGATGAATATTTTTCTTTTAAGAGTCATCTTTGAATCCCATTGCAAAGAAATATTCTGCATTTTTATAATCTGTAAATGCACTGAATTTATTGCGTTACTAAAAGCAAATCATTGTGGAAACTTCAGCTCCATAATTCTAGCATGGTTAAAAAGATCTGGGAAGGGGCTGGCCCAGTGGCCCGCTGGCCCAGTGGCCCATTGGCCCAGTGGTCAAGTTTACACGCTCCACTTTGGCAGCCTGGGGTTCTCTGGTTTAGATCCCGGGCTCGGATCTACAGACCACTCATTAAGCCACACTGTGGAGGCATCCCATATACAAAGTAGAGGAAGAGTGCATAGATGTTAGCTCAGGACCAATCTTCCTCACCAAAAAAAAAAAAAAAAGATCTGGGAAAAATAACAATAAGTGAAAATTAAATTGTTAAAAATACAAAACAGCTTCAGAAAGCTAGAAGTTTGGGTCATGAATGGCCAAACAAATAGTTTCATCTAAATTAAGAACAACTGTCTAAAACAGGGGTCTGTAAACACAGGCTGGCCACTTGTTGTTGTAAATAAAGTTTTGTTGGAACACAGCCATGCTCATACATT
Source organism: Ceratotherium simum simum (assembly GCF_057802395.1). Taxonomy (NCBI): domain Eukaryota; kingdom Metazoa; phylum Chordata; class Mammalia; order Perissodactyla; family Rhinocerotidae; genus Ceratotherium; species Ceratotherium simum. The sequence goes on along the minus strand of NC_141928.1, from coordinate 29,368,785 downwards.
TATGTATTGTCTATGGCTGCTTTCACGTTACAATAGCAGAGTTGAGTGGTTTTGACAGAGACTGTGTGGCACGCAAAGCCTAAAATATCACTCTCTGGTCCTTTGTGAAAAGTTTGCCAAACCCTAGTCTAAAGTATATATGCATATGAAAAAGATTAAACGAGAATATGGAAAAGTAAAGTTGATTTATTATGGTGACCATATTGTTGTGATTATTTATTCACATTCAAAAAATTTACATTGCTATAATGTGGTTTGTTCATTAAATACATATTTTAAGGAAAAAATAATTGAAGAGACATTACTGTTTTAAAATGCGTGAAATGTGATGGGAGAAGCAAATAGCAAATACATATTATATAGTTATTAAAGCCTGACGTGGAAATTCTAATCCTTAGAGCTGAGCCAAAGAAAATAATCAGAAGTACACGGGGACATTACCAAGGTAATTCTCATAGGATTGTTCATAATAACAAAATAGTGGAAATAACAGGGTGGCCATTAAATAAATGATGATGTGTCTATATGATGGAATATTACACAATCACAAAAAATGATACTCTTTAAAAAAGCATTTATTACTTTTGTAATAAGAAAAAAATATTTTTTAAAGGAGAAGATAATGGAAAATGTTCATGATAGTGATATTTAAGTAAAATAAATTACAGAACATTTCAAAATATCTATTTATAAGTATTAGCTACATAAACTTACAAATATATAGAAAAATGTCTGGAAAATGCAAACTATCCCATCAACAGTAGTTTAGGGGCTGGCCCCGTGGCTTAGCGGTTAAGTGCACACACTCCGCAGCTGGTGGCCCCTGTTCGGGTCCGGGCGCCCACTGCTTCTCCGGCCGTGCTGAGGCCACGTCCCACATACTGCAACTAGAAGGATGTGCAGCTATGACATACAACTATCTACTGGGGCTTTGGGGAAAAAAAGAAAGGAGGAGGATTGGCAATAGATGTTAGCTCAGGGCTGGTCTTCCTCATAAAAAAAAAAAAAAAGGATCCAGAAAATGTCAAAATATTAAGTGTTGCTTCTGGGTGATGGCATTGTGGATGATTCTTGCCTTATCTTTTTACACTTATTTCTATCTTCCTGATCTTTCTACAATGACCATATGTTACCTGGATAATCAAGAAATGATTTTAGGGCGGTCCGGTGGTGCAAGCGGTTAAGTGTGCGCGCTCCGCTGCAGTGGCCCGGGGTTCACCGGTTCGGATCCCGGGCACGCACCGACGCACAGCTTATCAAGCCATGCTGTGGCGGCGTCCCATATAAAGTGGAGGAAGATGGGCATGGATGTTAGCCCAGGGCCAGTCTTCCTCAGCAAAAAGAGGAGGATTGGCAGATGTTAGCTCAGGGCTGATCTTCCTCACACACACACACAAAAGAAATGATTTTAAAGTAAGAATTTGTTAAAATAAATTTTTAAAGGAAAAGAATATTATTATAGCTACTACCAATCCATGTTACTAGACTTTTGAATCCCTTTACCTCTGTCTCTGTCTCTGTCTCTCTCTGTCTCACACACACACACACAAACACAGTAATTCCTGACAATAATAATGACTTCTACTATTAAACTCTACTAGGTCATCTATTTCTGTCTCACACTTCCTGGCCTCCATCTCTCACAACTTCGCAAAATCTTATGTATCATTTGAAACCTATGTGTGAGAGAGAAAGGAGGAAGAAGACAAAAGCACAGGCACATATTACCTGCAAGGCTCCTGATATTATGGAAAGGATAAAATACTCAAGTCCTTACAATGGCCAACAAGGCGTACATGATTTGCACTCTCCCCACTCACCGCTACCCCCCGACACACACACTACTCTGATCGCATCTCTCACCACTCTCTGCATCACTCTTACATTTCCTTCAAGTCCCCACTCAAATTTTATCTTATCATGGACACCTAACTTGGGCTTTCACCAACTCCACAGACTTGGTTTCAAGGTATAATCAAAATATGCTTTATTAAGGCTGAGTGAAACTATCATAAAAATGAAAAATTGCTGTGATAGTCAGCTCCCAAGATGGCCTCCTGACATTCACACCTTTGGATAGTCCCCTCCCACACTGAATAGAGCTTATCTGTGTAACCAGTTGGATGCTGCAGACATGACAGACTGTAGCTTCCAAGGCTAGGTCATAAAAGACATTGAAACTTCCACCTTGTTCTCTTGGATCACTAGCCCTGGAGGAAGCCAGCCACCATGCTAGGACACTCAAGGAGCCCTACAGAGGGATCCATGTCGTGAGGAACTGAGGCCTCCTGCCAACATCCAGCATCGACTTGCCATTCATGTGTGCAAGCCACCTTGGAAGCAAATTGTCCAGTTCCAGTCAAGCCTTCATATGACTACCATCCTGGCCAACATTTTGACTAAAATTTCTTCAGTGACCTTGAGCCAGAACTACCCAGCTAAGCTGTTCCCAAATTCCTGACCCACAGATACCATGAGGGATAAAAAAAAATCCTTATTGTTGTTTAACCCACTAAGTTTTGGGGATAATTTATTACACACCAGTAGATAATTAATACACTCACTAACCTAACTCTCAAACTCTTTTAATCCATATAGCTCTAATTCCTTTAAGTGACCCACCCATCCACACAAATCCATACAAACTCAAGTAAAGAAATAGACCACTGTCCCTGGGATTTGTCCAACATACCACTTTACACATCTTCTGGGCCACTCTTTTCTTTTCCTACTTCCCTATGTCTCTAAGCCCCATCTGTCTCTACATCTCAGTGAATAATACTCACCCCAGGCCTATTACGCTCTTAAGGCAGGTTTGGGGCAGATTTCAATCTCCACCCTCTCCCATGATTCTATTATTCTCCATCCAGAACCTCACCCTAAAATCTCAGGGAGGAGACATTTCTCAGTTTTGCCCCCTCCCCTCAGGATCCAGGCAATGTAGGCTGGCCATACCTACCCAGCCTCCCCTGGGGACAAGGATTGAACAGTTTACATGGGAAGTTTATCTTAATGAGTCTCAGTCAACCTGCTGGGTAGATCAGATTTCACAACCCAAACTACTGCTAGGATAGACAGCAATCCCCTCTCCACCAAGGAAGAACAATTTTCAGGTAGAAGAGGGTCAGTCTTGCCCTGACTGTTTCATCATCAGTGTTCTTTAGTTCTCTCTCAGCACACTTCTACTTTCATCATCTACTTCAAATTCCATCGAGAAGCATCCTCAGTATGTACAGAATGAGCCCCTAATTCTAAGAGACATCATGTGTGTGTATCTGTATGTATGGTGTGTATGTGTGTCTGTATGTATGGTGTGTGTGTCTGTATGTCTCTGGGTGCATGCATGTTGTATGTATGTCTGCATTGTGTTTTATGTATATCTATGTCTGTGTATGTCTGTATGCGGGTGTGTATATCTGTATATATACTTTGTGTGTGAGTATGTTGTGTGTATCTGTATGGATGTCATGTGTGCATGTGTGTTGTGTATATCTGTATTATTTTGTGTGTCTGTTGGGTGTATGTGTTTGTGTGTATGATACGTGTGTAATGTGTGTGTGTGCTTGAGCATGCATCCAGCTTCACCAGCCTGGGATTTGTACAATTTCCTTCCGCAAGGACACCTAAAACACAACAGATTCTTAATTTTGATAAGTGTACCACAGTTATGTAAGATGTTGGCATTAGCTGTATACAGAGTACACAGGAATGCTTTTGTAAATCTAAAATATTTCAAAATAAAAAGTTTAAAAAAACAGTTGCCCAGATTAGCAGAAAATTCAAACTTCCCCTCTTCCTTAGGTCTAACACTTCCCAGGGGTGCTTAAGTTTTGTCCAAAGGCGCCATCCTGGTTGTGACTTCCTCCAACTGGAGTTGGAACCAGGCCTGATGCCTGCACAACCACAGCCCAGACGGACAGCTCTCTAACTCAACAAGTTGGCATTCCTACTTGCTAAGCCTGTAATGTGATCACCAACGATTCAGATCCCCTTTCAGACTTGTATACTAAAACATTTAAAAGAAGATGAAAATACAAGAGAATTCTTAGAAAAAGACAGAGGGAAGAAGTACAAATTGAAGGGCCAGTGGCTGATTCAGGCCATAACTGCATTTTTAAGGGAGCAGGGGGTAACACGGGCCTTCTGCTCGACTTTGATTCTGAGAATCTAGGCTGGGCAAAGGGGAGGGCCCAGAGGAGGAGGAGCAGAAAGCTGCCTGCTTAGTGGACGTGGGTCTTAGATATTCAAATCCTCCCTAGACCTGTGTGTGTTGCCATGGGCTTGACATTTTACAGATGGCTATTTGGGGTTTCAATATTTTTCCCTCTACCCCCACCCCACAAGTCAATTAAGACTTCTTTGGGGAACAGTGGGTCTGCCCTGCCCTGCTAGGCTGGAAACAGTGTTCGGCTCCTGGGGGGAATATGGTCTGTCCTCGCTCTCAGCTCACTAAGCAACCTGTTGACGAGCTTGTAATTACCAGAACTGTGTGCTACACAATGAATGTTCTTGGGGATTTTAATGATCGAAGTGAATGAATATGCTTCAACATTTGGAAACATGCTTGCGAAGAATAATTGCTTTAAAGTGTTTCATAAATTGTTGCTAGGAGACCACATCAAGATGGGCCTTTTTACTTACAACTTGAAGTTCAACTGGCAGGAAATTCTCCCATTCAAAATATAGATAAGCAAACAGAACAATTCAAAAAAGAAAGAAAGAAAGACAGAAATTTACTGGCTGTTAGAGAAAATCTTTCCCCCGAAACAAAATGGAGAACAAGAAGCAAGACGATGTTGATGGCAGGTATGAACTTGCATCTCAGTTCTTACTAGTTATTTGATCTTGGGCAATTCTTTTAATGTCTTTTAGTCTCAGTTTTATTATCTGAAAAATGGGGCTATCAATAGCTCACTCATAGGATTAGAGATAACAAACATGTGAACGTACTTAGTACGTAATACTCAATATTTAGTTTATTTAATTATTTATACTCACTTGTTCCAAAACATTCTGAGGGAGCTTACGGAATTATGTCCTGTTTTAGTTTCTGTTCCCCTCAAAGTAGCCCCTGACGCAAGCAATTGGGTACAGGTGGCTATTTGGGAGTTAATGCCAGGAAGTTCAAGTGAGACAGTGAAGAAAGTAAGAATGGGAAGGGAGAAAAGTCACTAAAAGGTGCATCAATGAGCAGGAAAGTCCATTACAGATCAATCCTGCTGGGAACCCTCTGAAGAACCATGGAGAACACATCTCAGAATTCTCCTGCTGAGGGATCAGGAAGCTCAGGTATATATCCCTTGACTCTCGTCTCTCAGCGCCTCCACAATGCCCTGAGAAGTGTGTAATTTGGGGAGGAACAGAAAAAGACCCTCAGGAGGAGAAGCAGGAAACCACAGGCACATGAGGTGGGAACCTGCCAGTGCGCCCAAGAACTATCCCACTCCAGCTGCGTGTGAACTCAGAGGTGGGCCAAATGGCTATGGGGTGGAGCATCAATGAATTCTGCTACACGTAGGATTCAACAAGGTAAAATTAGTTAATGAAGAAATCAAGATCAAATAAAACAGGTGCTCTGTAAATGTTGCTGAATCTATCAAAAGGTTATTTTGTAGAAGCCTGGCTGTCATGACTGATAATATTTTTTTCTTTTTTCTAGACTCCAATCAACCAAACAGCCTGGAACTTGAGCAAGGGTACCATATTAGGGTGGACAATAAATGGTTGAGCAAATCCCTTATATACAACAGTCCCTTGTTGACCAAGATCTAGGGGATCTGAAACATTCTTATGGGGTTTAACTAGGGCTGGACTTTAGGCTTCAAGCATTAAATTTGAACTTTGGGCATCAAACTGTATTTGGAAATTACATCCCATTCTGCATGGGTCAGGAAGGAAGTACTTCAGCTGCTTCCGTGTCTAGCAGTCTCTCCCTTGCCCGACAACCATTTGCCATCTGGATCACTAGCAAGTCAGGCAAAGTTCAAACTTGGCACTCCCTAGTGTGGAGAAGCAAAAGCAGCTAAATGTTACCCTCCAAAGTTTTCTTAGCATGTCTGTTCCCCATTCAGCCCTGAGAAGAGCTTTAGGGGCACCATGATGTCCCCACAGGAATGGAAAGCCATTTTGATGGCATAGACAGGAAGCAAGGGGATAAGGCAGGGCAGTACCCCAGGAGGGGTAAGAAAGGCTGGCAATCCCTCCCTCCAGCCCCCCAACCTCCAGCTCCCCTGCCAGGAATCAGCAAGATAAGATTGTTACCACCCAAAGGGGGTCGTCTGCCCACTGCAAGACATGCCAATAGTCAAGAGGTAATGTGGTAGGAGAGAAAGGGTTTTATTACAGCTTGCTAGCAAGGGAGAGGATGGCTGATTAATGTCCGAGAGAACCATCTTACAGAACAAAGATTCCAGGCCACTTATATAGGGGGCTGGTCTCTGGTGTGTGAGGCATCTGGTCTTAGTTCCTGATAATCTTTTGTTTTGCTGGATATGTATCAGATACCGGAGCAATGCCCTATACCCAGATCTTTCAGTTGTCATTGATGATGGCTATCAGCATATACGCTCTGCCTAGGGGTCATCACATTCCTAAGGATCTCAAAAGAACAAAGTTATTGACTTATAGCAGCTGGGAGGGGCCATAAAATCTACAGAGCATGTATATCTCCCAGAGGGTGCATATCCAGCTGTAGTTAATCAGAGGTCATTCAAAGTTACAGTATGGTTTCTTTTATACAGTATGGCTTCCCTTATGTCAACCTTGTGTTGAGCTGGTATCAACATATGGAAAGGAAAGAAGGAGGGAAGTCAGGAAGGAGGGAAAAACAAGCAGGAGAGAGAGAACCAGACATTATACGCCTCCTGATGGAAGAACACAACACCACTTACAAAGCAGTCTGGCTGAAAAATTGAACTTGAGTTTGATCAAGACTCTAGTTTTAACTACCGATGTACAAGAAATGCAGAGGTTGGAGTAACATGTTAAATGCCACCACAGGGATGAATGCAAAATCCAGGCTGTGGGAAACTCTACAGAACAAACAACCAGGTTTCAAGAAATAAAGATAAACCTACAGAATAAAAGATATATTAACTAACTGCAATGTGTGGATCTTATTTAAATGATAAGGATGATTTTAATCTTCATTCAAACTATTAAAAAATTATGAGTTTATGAGAAACTAAATTTGAATACTGATTTTTTTTTTTGTGAGGAAGATCAGCCCTGAGCTAACATCCATGCTAATCCTCCTCTTTTTGCTGAGGAAGACCGGCTCTGAGCTAACATCTATTGCCAATCCTCCTCCTTTTTTTTTCCCCCCAAAGCCCCACTAGATAGTTGTATGTCATAGTTGCACATCCTTCTAGTTGCTGTATGTGGGATGCGGCCTCACCATGGCCGGAGAAGCGGTGCATCGGTGCGCACCCGGGATCCGAACCCGGGCCGCCAGTAGCAGAGAGCATGCAATTAACTGCTAAGCCACGGGACCGGCCCTGAATACTGATTGAATATTATGATATTATGAATAATATCATGATATTGTTAATTGCTTGGGTCATGTGATAATGGTATTTTAAAATAAAAAGAGTCCATATCATTTATTTTTTATTTTTTTATTTTTTTAAAGATTTTATTTATTTATTTTTTCCCCCCAAAGCCCCAGTAGATAGTTGTATGTCACAGCTGCACATCCTTCTAGTTGCTGTATGTGGGACGCGGCCTCAGCATAGCCGGAGAAGTGGCGTGTCGGTGCGCGCCCGGGATCCGAACCCGGGCCGCCAGCAGCAGAGCGCGAGCACTTAACCGCTAAGCCACGGGGCCGGCCCAGAGTCCATATCATTTAAAGATCCATAATTAAATATTGATGGTGAAATTAAATAATGTCTGGAATATTCTTTAAAAAGAATGCAGGAGTTGGGAGTGGATGATCAGGCTTGGTCATGAGTTGATGATGGACACCTGGGGCTCTTAAGCTATTTTTGTCTAGTTTTGGGGGTGTTCGACATTCTCCATAATAAAAAGTTAAAAATACGAAACAGGGCCAGCCCCAGTGGCCTAGTGATTAAGTTCAGCGCACTCCACTTCAGCAGCCCGGGCTCAGTTCCTGGGCACGGATCTATGCCACTTGTCTGTCAGTGGCCATGCTGTGGTGGCAGCTCACATACAAAAAGAGGAAGACTGGAAACATGTTAGCTCAGGGCAAATCTTCCTCAGCAAAAAAAAAAAAAAAAAAAAAAAAGTACAAAACAACAAAACCCAACAGGAAAGTGGGCTACCTTCAGGACATGACCAGGAGGCACATGAAATGTTTCAGCAAGAAGTGTATTTTGGATCTGAGGATGTATTCTGCTTGTGAGGAAGCTTTGGTTTTTCAGCTCTGAAAAGGATCAGGGTGAAAAACAGAGTGGGGGGAATAGGATGCAACTTCTCAGATTGATGCTGGATCTTAGGGATCCAGCCCCCTGCCATGTGGCCTTCACTCCACTCTGAGGGGACCCACCTTAGGTTTTTCATTAAAACAAGTTTTCCACCCCAGACATGTGAGAGTGCCAGGAGTTACTCCTGCAGGCCTGGCTACGTTTGTGATTATGATGGACGTGGAGTGGAATTCATAAAAGAATTTGATGGGGCCGTGGCATAATGGTTGAGTTCAGCACACTCCACTTCAGCCACCCGGGTTCGCAGGTTCAAATCCTGGGTGCGGCCCTATACCACTCATCGGCCATGCTATGGCGGCGAACCACACATAAAAAAATAGAAGGAGACTGGCATGGATGTCAGCTCAGGGCTAATCCTCCTCAAGCAAAAAAAGAGGAAAATTGGTGGCAGATGTTGGCTCAGGGCCAATCTCCCCAGGCCAAAAAAAAAAAACGAAAAAAGAATTTGGAGCCGTTTACATTTCATTACACTAAAACTACATCAGGAAGCTAAAAAAATTACCAAGAAAATAGTATTATAATAATAACAGTCATAATAATGGCAGCTAACATTTATTGAGAAATGACTTTAGGCTAGGCACTAAGCTACACACTTTATATGTATCATTTATCACAATATCCGTTTGATTACTATCCCTATTTTACAGATAAGGAAAGTGAGCAGTAGAAAGGTGATGTCACTCATCTAAGGTCGCATAGCCCAGATGTAGCTGAGCTAGAATTCAAACCTGCTATATGAGTTTGCTAGGGCTGCCAGAACAAAGTATCACAGACTGGGTGACTTAACAGAAATTAATTTTCTCACAGTTCTGGAAGCTAGAAGTCTGAGAGCAAGGTGTTGGCAGGGTTGATTTTTCTAAGGGCCATGAGGGAAGGATTTGTTCCAGGCCTCTTTCTCTTCCAGGCACAGCCATTTTGATCTCTGAGAATCTCATCACCTGCCTCAGCTCCCCTGATTCTCATGCCTCTGCCCTTTTGCACAAGCTAACCCCTCTACCTGGAAGGCCTTTCCTCACACATCTGCCTAATTCCTCTTCATCTTCCAAAGCTGACAGCAAGGACCCCCTCCTTAGGGAAGCCTTCCCTAACCTGCCAGATTCTTTTTTTTTTTTTTTTTTTTTTTTTTGTGAGGAGATCAGCCCTGTGCTAACATCTGCCAATCCTCCTCTTTTTCTGTTGAGGAAGATTGGCCCTGGGCTAACATCCGTGCCCATCTTTCTCCACTTTATATGGGACGCCGCCACAGCATGGCTTGCCAAACATTGCGTCGGTGTGCGCCCAGGATCCGAACTGGCGAACCCCGGGCCGCCGCAGGGGCGCTTAACTACTTGCACCACCAGGCCGGGCCCCCTGCCAGATTCTTCTGAGCTTCTCTAATGCCGTAGTTTTGTTACTGTGTCCTAAAAATCTCTCATCCAGAGAGAGGGGAGCAATGTCTTAATCCCTATGGAATCTCCAGCAATGGGCCTGGCACCTCACCATGTTGAGGAAATGTTGGACAATTTCATCCTCTGCCTCACTCAGATCCCATAGCATGGGCACACCCCTGAGTGGTGATTGTTTACCTGGACCTTGAACAATCCCTGCAGCCTTGTCCTTCAGCCTTTATAAGTTGTTGGTTTCCATTGTCTAATCATCCTCTGACTTGTAGCTGCCCTAGCCCTGGGCACCATGCCCATTTCTTCAAGCCTGCTGGTACCCTAAGCCTGTCATGTCACAGTATGATAGAATAATCCTCCTTTTACCTGCCTCCACCCAGTGCTCCTTCTCTATCACAGTGTAGAGGAGTAGGACAGTGAGTGTGTGTGTGTGTGTGTGTGAGAGAGAGCGAGAGAGAGAGCCAGATTGGCTTAAGCAAAAAAGGGATGTCATGGGCTTATGAAAGTGAAAAACTCAGAGATAGTGTTCAGCTTCAGTGCAGATACCAGACTCAACCTCTTCACCAATCTCCACAAGATAATCATGGATACTAAACATTTCCTTCCTCTGGCATATTTTACCAAAGATTCATGCATCCCCACGAAGGGTTACATTGTGCAGTAGGCATCTCTCTGCTGTTGCATTGTGTGCACTCGTCCCTCCATCCTCCCGCTCTCCCCCTTCTCTGCCCTCTCTTAGGAGCAATACAATTCCTCTCCCTGTCTCATGCAAAGCAGTTGAGCAGACATTGTTTCTTGATGGAGAAGGCCCTTGGGACTTCACCTTCCACCCCAACTGTCACTTCAAAGTATTTCTTCTAATCAAATAGAGAGCTCTCCCTAAGAGAGTTCTGGTGACCAACATTTTCTCCACCTCATTACTTGTCAGGCCTCACAGTTCTGCCATTTGGCTGTGGATAAAGCTTGTACCTCAGGCCTCAAACCAGAAGAGTTCATGATTAATAGAGCAGAGGGCTTACTCACAGGAAAGCGTCCCTTGGGCCAGGAGCCTGTCCGATTCATCCCGCTGAGTAACCACAGTGTCTGGCACGAGTAATGGATATTTTATACTGTTTCTGGAATATGGAGTAGTTTGAGTGACTAACCAGCATCTTTTATGAGTCAGGGAAAAGATGACGCACAACACATGGAGAAAAGCAAGGCCTAGAAGGGCCTAGAAGGGCCAGAGGCCAGGCAAGATGTACTCAAAGGGAGTCATTTACATGTCCTATCTTGAGTGGAAGGTGACTTCCTGTACCTAGAAAATGTGCCCATTTCTCTGTTTGGTGCTGTCTGTAACTATATATTTCCTTTATATACTTGTTTTTTATTTCATCATATATCCTATAACTACATATACATATCTCTGTTTTTATTTCATTCGTTTTGGAAATACAAGCCTGTAGGAGCTATTTTAAGGGAAATCAAGATGTTCTGAACTGACCCAAGCTAATTTGGCCACTCAGCAACTGCCAGGCTCTTTGGGTAAATATCAGTAGCCTCTATGCTTACAGCTGGGTGGTGGCATCCATCCTCTACCTTACAACCTCCACACCAGGTGAGGTCTCAGACCAAATTCTGCCAAAGCTACAAATGTTTGCTAGCCAGCAGGAACAAGAACAGTCCTACAACTGGGTGTTGCGGCTTTGGGGACCCATGCTCTGCCTTAGGCACTAGAAGTAATGCACATATGATTGGTTCTAAGGTGGACACAAGATGATGACAGGACGAGGCAGCATTTTGTAAGGTCAAGTCAGCCTTCACAAAGGAGAGATGCACAGGGAACACTAGACCTCAATTGCTGTACAAAAGTCTGATTACTGAGCATGCTGGAGCCATACACTCATTCACGCTAGAGCAGTGGGGCTTCTATCTTTCTAACCAACAGTATGTCTTGGACCATCGCTCATTTCATCTGTTCAAAAATATTTCTAATATTCCTTGTATGAATTTAAAAACCTTCAAGTGAGATTTTGATAAGGATATTTGAAGTGTTATGTAGCCATCTTTAGGGAGTTAATTCCTGATAAGAGAATTTCAAAAGCTAACTACCCATCCCAGTGTATATATTAGAGGTCACTTGTACACATATATATTACACCATGTGTAAAAAGTATCTGTAAAGTAAATGACCATGCAGACAATGTAACATTGAAAAATAGTGTCTATTTCATGATAAGACAGGAGTTGCAGGGTTATAAGGAGAAAGTAAAAGGCCCCTTTTGGTAGGGACAGCAGCAGGAATCCAAGTGAGAGAACCTCAGGGAAACGGAGAAGAGGCACAGATGGGGCTGGAGTCTGGCTGAAGGTCTGCTGATAATCCATTAACCATTAAATGACTTAAACATTAAATGACTTGTGTTTGTTTTCATGTTGGAGGCTGTTCCATCCTCCCTGGACTTGAAAGAACTAATTTCATCCCTCCTTTTATAACTCCCCTTTTTAGAAGGCGTGGTTTATTCTCCTGCTGTCAGCACAAATGTAAAAATTAGGAACACATCTGATTGCACCTGTAGTTACCCACTTGTAGCCGCAATTAGCCATAAGCACTCTCCAAAAATGGCAATAGCAGTTAAGCATGCCTGCAATTAAGTAACTGTGGGCATCATTAGTTGCATCGTTAGTCACATGAGTAACTTTTATGGTCGCCATGGCTACCTTCTGATACCAAATTACCCGTCCAGTGAGGGAGCACTTGGGCTGAAAACTGACCCCCCACCACTTCTCCAATTTTGTGAAAATTGTGTGCTTTTTTCTAATTATTTCACACAACTGAATGGGCAATATTTGCAAATACAAACTATTTATGTCAAACCAAAAAGAAATGGTCACTCTGGGCCCTGTGTGTTATCTGTTAATCATTTTTTTTTTCATTTGACATACAACAAAGCAAAGCTAGCTTTTTTTTTCCTGGAAGAATAACTCACTTGTGGTATCTAGGTGACAACATAATCTTTCATTTGTATACTCTGTCCAATAAAGAAGGTGTATTTTATACCATAGTTATCATTTCCCAATTTGAATACCTGCTACAAATTTTCAATTGGAGAGCTTTACTTCCTGTTCGAATTGAAATGATTAGATCTTTTTTCCCCAGAGGGTTTTAATCTGAAAGGGAAATGGGCCCAGACCTAGGAGGATAGTTCCTGCTTGGAGAATGATGATCTGTGGAAATGTCATTGAGAAATGTATTCATATTGAATCACCAGCCTGAGAATGAGACATCGTGTTCTTCCATATCCCAGGAAATATATATTCATGTACTAGATCAGAGTAGGGTAGGGAGATGCGTGTTTTAATTTATATTTATTTATATAATAATTTTAAGATGCTTGATATAACAAGAGATTAATCATTCCTTACTAAGTAGCATGTTTCAGATTTACCCATCCCAGAGATGAGTAGCTAGGACCAATCAACCCCACTTATGTGTTTAGAAAGTATGGAATAAACAGCTGAATAGCTCAGGATCCCTCATCTGTCTATTGGCCTCATTTGCCATTTGAAGAGAGGAAAGAGTCTATCAGGATTTCTGACCCTGGTAACTTTGAATAAAGAAGAAAATCTGTCTCCAGAGCAGTGCTGTCCATCAGAATTTTCTGTGAGGATGGAAATGTTCTATATCTGCACTGTCCAATATGGCAGTCGCTGCCCACATGTGGCTAGTGTGTGCTTGGAATGGGACTAGAATGACTGAGGAACAGATTTTAAATTTTATTTCATTTCAATTAATTTAAATTTAAGTATCTACATGAGGCTAGCGGCTATCATACTGTACAGTGCAGCTCTAAATATGGCTACAGCCAGAAAAAGGAGTCAACAGTGGCTCCAAATATGATCAAAGTGTGATAAACGGACAGCAAAGTATTTGAATCCAAAATCCCAGGCCATGGTTTTGGCTTCACTGCCTCTTAGCTCTACGACCTTGGAAAAAACACTTGTTTCTTAGCCCAAGTTACATTTTAAAGATATCATGCTGATGGTAGGGTGGTGACTGGAGAAAAATCAGAGATCACGATGAACCATCTTGTCTTCCTGTTGCCTGGGTGTCTACGGAAGACTGTTCAGGAGAAGCGAGATGGCAAATGTTCTTACACGAATTAGGACCCTCTGCACTACAAGTGGCAGAAAAACCCAACCTAAACCTACCTTAAGCAAAAAGGGACATGATGGGTTCACATCTTAACCCTTAGATCTAGTGCTGGCTTCAGGCAAGTGGATTCAGGATTCAATTGAAGTCATTTGGATTTAGTTTCTCTCCAATCTCTTGGCTCAGCCTTGTGCTATGCTGGCTGCAACCTTGGGTTCTATATGAAATATGGTAGCAGCAGGCCAAGTCCCTATGAACTCTCAAATCTACCTTCAGGGTAAATATCGAGAGTCTCTGTTGCACATGTCTTATAAGATTCTTCGTTATGGCTCATTGATTCTGAAACAACTAACTAGCCATATCTGAAGTCCATGGTCCCCTCTGGAGCCTGGAGTTGTCTCAGCCATACCCAAGCCACAAGGACTGAGAATGGAGGAAGGGGAGTTTCCCAGAGCTAAAGCAGAGTACTTCTAGGAGGAGGGTGAATTGATGCACCGAGGCAGGAGGCAGAAATCAACGGACATCCTCTAGAGTCCTGCTTCCAGGACTTTGAAAGACAAAAACTCTGACCCCTTGAGTAATCACAGCAGAAATCAATCCAAGTCAATTAAATTCAACTCATTTCAACAAACACACCCTAAGACTACCTGGGAACCTTCTGTTTCTAAGCAGATGCATGCGGTAGCCATGAAAAAGTATCTGGTTTTGGAAATGTATCTGGCCTTCAACTTTCGTACATAATATTGCTTATACAACAGATCAGAGTTAGTATTTTCCACCAGCTGGGTTCTGGGACTTTGTATCCTTTAAGGATTGTGCAAAGAATGGGCAATAGTTCTTCAGAGATTCAATTTCCACTTGACTGAATGATGTGAGTGGCAGAGATCCCAAAGGTCATTCATTCATGCTGATAATACTGCTTGGAAACCCCAAACACATTCTGCCAGTTTGCCTTCTTTACTCCCTGCTATTCTAGGAGGAAAAGGAAGAATTGGGCAGTAAAGTAGCTCTGTTTGTTTATTCGTTCAACAACAATGGCACTACTATGTGCCAAGAACGGTGGTGCTGAAATGGTTGGTGCTGAAAGAGCCATCAAGAAAGCCAGATATTGTAGGAGAGTGTTGTAGGCAGAAAAAGCACTGGGTTTCAAGTCAGAAGACCTGAGTTCAAGTTCTGACTTTGCCTGTAATTATCACTGTGATGTGGAGACAAATGTCTCATTTGGAAGCTTTCTAAAAATCTCTTAAATTGGAAAACTCTCTGATTCCATGAAAGGTTAGATCCCCATTAGCATGACTAAGGCTTGCTGCCTGACCTTTGAGAACTAAAAGAAAAACACTCCCTCACCCTCAGAATTCAGCACACATACCTCCTCTGGGATTCAAGCTGAGAGGATCAAATTAAAGTAGGGGACACAAAAGGAGTTTTTCATTAACTCTTAGAAATTGTTTTTCTCCTTGGGACCAGCTCATTATGAAAGAATCCCAGGGAGCCAGGACACACCCCTACTGCAGGGTGGGGTTCAGAGAAAGAATGGTCTGGCAGAATGAGCAGGAATTTGCCAGCTGGAGGGGCATGGAAGGACATTCAGGCCCTTGATAGGCCTGGGGCAAGACAGACTTGAAGCTGGAGGCTGACAGCAGTGGTGATCGTTTGCCCCTCTGGATCCCCAGGCCTGGGAGTGAAGGAAGGCTGGTTCCCCAGAGGTCACACTTTTCCCAGGTTGGCTCTGCATATCTGCAGTCTCAAGTTCTCTGAGTTCCAGAATCCTGTATCCAATTGCTTATCTAAGATCTCTATGAAACGTCCACCCTGCAAGCAAGCTGGAGCAAGAGCCATGGGGTCCCAGTGTTCTTGGCCTGCTATGCCTTGGACAGAGGCTCCACCTATATGTGGAAGCTGGGCGGAGAAAGGGAGCCATTGACTCTCAGCCACACTCACCAGAGCCAGAGGATGAGAAATACTGGTGGCCTGTCCTTCTATATCCCTTGACTGAGAGATAAAAGTGATACTGAACCTCTTAATCTCAAGTTTGTGTGCCCGATGCACCATAAGCCCATCACTGAGACAATGATGCTCGGAGACGGAGAAAGTTTTATTTGATTTGGCCAAAATGAGAAGGCAGGAGGATAGGTTCTCTCAAATCTACCTTAACAAAAGGAGAAAGCAGGGGCCGGCCCAGTGGCTTAGCAGTTAAACGCGCGTGCTCCGTTGCTGGCGGCCCAGGTTCGGATCCCGGGCGCGCACTGATGCACCGCTTCTCCGGCCATGCTGAGGCCGCATCCCACATGCAGCAACTAGAAGGATGTGAAGCTGTGGCATACAACTCTCTACTGGGGCTTTGGGGGAAAAAATAAATAAATAAAATTAAACAAAAGGAGAAAGCAGGGGTTTTTACAGAGCTAAGGGGCTTTGGTGGAGGAGTTTCAGAGAAACGAAGGGGAAATCTGTGAGGCCGGCCCGTGGTGCAAGTGGTTAAGTGCGCATGCTCCGCTGCGGGGGCCCGGGGTTCGCCGGTTTGGATCCTGGGCGCGCACCAACACACTGCTTGGCAAGCCATGCTGTGGCGGCGTCCCATATAAAGTGGAGGAAGATGGGCACGGATGTTAGCCCAGGGCCAGTCTTCCTCAGCAAAAAAAAAAAAAAAAAAAGAGGAGGAGTGGCAGATGTTAGCACAGGGCTGATCTCCTCACAAAAAAAAATAAATAAATAAAGGGGAAAATCTGTGTTTTTTCACTCCAGATAACCCCTTGGGCAATCTGACTTCTGGGCATCAAGGGCAGCTGGGGGCTGGTTATCTGTTGATCATAACTTTTTTGGAGGCATTCTTTTTCTTCTGCAAAACAAGCTCACATATCCTTGTGACCCTTGAGTTACCCCTTAGGTTAAACAAGAAAACAGTAAATTAACAAGATTAATTTCTTTTCGTCTGTGTCTATGTTGGGAACAAGGTCAAAGGGTAATCATGTTCTTTTTTTTTTAATGAGAATATTTTTATTTTTATTTTATTTATTGTTTTTGTGAGGAAGATCAGCCCTGAGCTAACATCCAATGCCAATCCTCCTCTTTTTGTTGAGGAAGATTGGCCGTGGGCTAACATCTGTGCCTATCTTCCTCTACTTTATACGGGACGCCACCACAGCATGGCTTGACAAGCAGTGTGTTGGTGCACACCCGGGATCTGAACCTGTGAACCCCGGGCAGCTGAAGTGGAGTGCACACACTTAACTGCTGAGCCACCAGGCCGGCCCAGGGTAATCATGTTCTTCTTGAATAATTACAGTAACTCGCAGGTACCTAGCCTCAGGAGGAAAAAGAGCTCCATTTTTCCTGGTGATACCTTCCCAGATTGGAGCTTCTGTCATCAAGCTGAGGTGGGAAGAGGGGAAAGAGCAGGTTGTATCGCAGATTCTTGCTGTTCTTATCAAGATCTAATAGATTTTCTTAACAAATGTTTCTTCATTTGCTATATGTCCTTAGGACAATTTCCAGAGATTTTAATCATTGGGATATATATATAAATAAATAAAATGTTCGCTAGTTATGACTGTTTCTCTGAGGAGTTGGTCCATACTGCTCCTCCATCACTGTTCCAGAAATGGAACTCCTGAGGGATTTAAAGAGGGGTTTTAAGCATGATCAAAAGATCCTTCTGGCTGTTGGGTGGAGGATGGATCAAAGGGAGATCCGAGTGTAAGCAGACATGTCAGTTAGGAGATAAATGGAGCTGTCCAAAAGAGACAAAATAGTGGCTAACATGGTGGTGTGGAGACGGTGAAATGGACAGGGACCATATCTATCTTTTGTTCATTATTGTAATCTTAGCACCTACCACATTAGTAGATACTCAATAAATATTTGTTGAATGAAAGAATGAATGACTACTGCCAACTTTCAGCTTTGGAATTAAATTTACACATTTTCAAGCTTTCTATTATTGACTTCCCTTTTACTCTGATTCTGGAATATGGCAAGACTCGTTTTGTGAAAAGGGATGAAAAATTATAGTAGGAATTCTGGTGTATCAAGAAGCCTTTGTGTATACACAGATAGTCATCTCATCTGAAGCAGGAAAGCTTCACAGAAGAGAGGACATTTGATCAGGGCTTGAAGGATAATGCTGATGATACTATGAAGGAAAAGGGGGTAAATTTCAGACTCTGCTGACTACTTTTTTGAGGAAAGAAACATTTTAATTAGCAGAGAGCCTCTGGAATATTGGCTGCATTTGTTATCCTAATAAATTTATCTTTGTCTTTTCCTCCATTCTTAAGTGTAAATTAAGGAGGTGAGTGATCTGATCTATACAGATCCAGCCAGCTCTAACATTCTAAAAGTCTATGTGTCCATGAATGGAAATCTGGAAGGAATAAATTATGAAAGGAACAAAATGGTCTTCCTACCAGATGCTAAACTTGAACCAGGACCATGTGTTTATTTGGAATATATGTTGTGTTAAAAAGAAACAACAGGCCCAAAATGGAGTCACTTGTGCTAAGCAAACCAAGACTTAAAACCTAACCTAACTGTAGTTAGAACCTTCTCCAGGAATGTAGTATTAACTGCTCCGTGTGGAATTTTCTGGTCAACATTAATAAGGTAATCCTTTCCATCCTCCAAAGGAAGATGAGGTAATCTGTCACATAGACCTCTTCCATCCCCCATAGGTAAATTATCTAAACCTGAAATAATCTTTTTTGTTTATAACTTCCTTGTCTTCCCTTTAAAAACCTTTCCCTTTCTGTAGCCCTTTGGAGCTCCTCTCTATTTGCTAGATGGGATGCTGACCAAATCATGAATTATTCAGTAAATCCAATTAGATCTTTAAAATTTACTCAGTTGAATTTTGTTATTTAACAGCTATTTCCCTCTTACACTTGAACTTCACATCCAAGGAACTATAGTTTAGAAGAGAATAGCGTAAATATGGTTTTATTGAGCAAATCATCATTATCATGGTCACTGGCAGAGATTTAAAAAATTAAGTAACATTTAAATAAATAAACACTAGCCAAATCTGCTGCCCTCTTCCTGTATTTGTTTGATTTCTAATAATGATTTCTATTTTCAATTACTTTTTAAACGTATTTTGGAAGTCAATGAATTCTTTGAAAATCTTATGAAATATATGGGCACCTTTTGACACACACATAGGAAAATGCACATATCCACAAAGTAATGAATGCAATTTGAGGAGGTTCCCCACACCTTAAGAGCCCTGGGTTCCAGAGTAAGTTTATATTGTAATTTACAAAAGGCATTCTTAAATCTTGTTTGACGTTTATAACTCTGTGAGTGAAGCAATATTGGCCCCATCTTACATATAAAGAAACTGGACCGCAGAGGGGTTAACTACTCATCTTTTTCCAGGAAGGTAAGAGAAAGCACTAAGGATGCTTTGCCCCCACCCCCTAGCATGTAGATAGTCTCCCAAGGCAAAGAGGAGGGACATCAAAGCCCAAGTCCTGCCCAAGATTGATTCCCAAAGGAGAGATTCCTTTATCCCAAAAAAGATGGGGCACCAAAGGTTTACACCTCTCCCCTACTTCATGGGCTGCAAGGAAATTGCCTTGTTGCTGAGGCCCAGGTTGAGGTGGGAAAGATTGAAAAGTCATAACAATAACCTACATTCAAAGTTGCAGCCTTCGATCACGTCATTGAATTTGGGTGGTCCAAAAAATTGCAACTTCTGAATTTATTTTAAAATGGTTCTGAATTGGCAATGACTTGGAGGATCTGGCAGAATCAAATGTATATCCTCTCTAGAGGAAAATACCTTCATCCTAGACCGCAAAGGATTCCATGTATAATTTTCAAATATATGAGCAGCACACAGTCAAAACTAATCAAGCACACAAGCAAGGCACCATGAGCAAGAACCTTTAGAAACAGTAGAACAAACAGACAACGTAAATAGACTTGCAGATTTCTGATGTGAGAATTATGAGACCCAGGCTATAAAATAATTATGCCTACTATGTTGTAGTTTTAATAGCTTGGGAAGGGGTATTTTAAAAATATTCCTGGAGAGGGGCCAGCCCGGTGGCGCAAGTGGTTAAGTGTGCGTGCTCTGCTTCGGTGGCCCAGGGTTCACAAGTTCGGATCCTGGGCGTGCACCGATGCACCATTTGCCAAGCCATGCTGTGGTGGCGTCCCATATAAAGTAGAGGAAGATGGGCACAGATGCTATCTCAGGGCCGATCTTCCTCAGCAAAAAGAGAAGGATTGGCAACGGATGTTAGCTCAGGGCTGATCTTCTTCACAAAAAAATAAAAATAAATAAATAAAAAATTCTTGAAGAAAGCTTACTTCCAATTAGAGAAAAAGAATAAGGAACAGGAAATTATAAAAAGTAACCTAACATGTTTGAAAAAGAACCAGAAAGTATGTCTATAAATAAAAATTACAATGACCAAAATTGAGCACTCCGTAATAGCTTAAATATAATTGAATACAGAATAAACGAACTAAAAATAGGTCAGAAGAAGTTACCCAGAATGTCACATAAGAGATAAAAATATAGAAAATATGAGCATTAAGAGACATGGAGGATAGAATGAGAAGTCTGATATACATTTTGAAGCTCCAGAAAGAGAAAGAGACAGGATGGTTGGTATGCCTCTTATATCTCTTTATTTTTTATTATAAAATTATTTAAGCATACATGAAAGAAAAAAGTAGAGAGAATAGTACTATAAACCCCATATGCCCATCACCCAGATTCCACAATTATTAAGATTTTACCACATTTGTTCATTTTCTTTCTTTCTCTTTATGTCTTTGCTGATATATTTTAAAGCAACTCCCAGAGCTCATATCATTGCCCCTAGAAGGAATATTTGAATATTGAATGGCTGAGAATTTTCCAAAACTAATAAAAGATACCATCCACACAGATTCAAAAATTTCAACCATTCCTAAGCAGGATAAACAAAAAGAAATTCACATCTGGACACTTTGTACAGAAACCACAGAATACCAAGACAGAGAAAATCTGAAAAGCAACCCAGGGCTTACATAACTTGCTCAAGGCCATGTGGTTAATAAATGGCAGTCAAACCTCCCTTCGGAATCATTTAGTTCTAAATTCAGCATCTTTCCTCCATACTGCATTAAGCCCCTACACTATAAGCCGCTTGCTCAGGTACCATTCAAAGAGTTGATGTATTTACAGCCTCCGTCAGCATTGGGACCAGAAGAACTAACACTCAGTCCTTTACTGGTTGTTTTTCCCTAAGGATTAAGATTAGGCAGGGACTTTAGAGCTCAATGACATTGTGTCTTCATTTTATAGATGAGAAAAATGAGTCTCAAGTGAAGAGACATGCTGAGGATCCCACAGCTGTCATATCATTGCCTGGATATCCAGGAAGATTACACTTGTGATGAAAACTGCTAACCACGTCCAAAATTTCTGGAGAGAGCAAGCTACAAGGAGAAATTTTTAAAAAGATAGGAAAAAATATTCCATCTGTTTGGAGAAAGTTGGGCTGTGTAAGTATTTCTTTCTTTCATTTCCTAATGAAAGGAATTGGATGTCCTTTAAAAAAAGCAGTCAAAGTAAATGAATGCCTTTTTCCTGGGAAGGTTAGGAGCAATGAAAGAATTGGTAGAATAAAAGCCACTAGCAGCTGAGGGTTAAAGCAGACATGAGTGACGACAATAAAGCAACATGTAATTCCAGCCTAGTTCATCCATTGTTGGAAAGTGTGAATTGTATAGAACCTTTTAATCAAACTTTGTATGGAAGACCAATGATTTGAAGATTCACCAAAAATTCACCAACATTTAAAAAAAAATTATTTTATTGAGGTCATATTGGCTTAAAACATTGTGTACATTTCAGGTGTACATTATTATATTCCAGTTTCTGTATAGACTGCATCGCGTTCACCGCCAATAGACTCGTTTTTATCTGTCACCATACACACGTGTCCCTTTACCCCTTTCGCCCCCCCCACACCAACATTTTTTAAAATAAATTTTTTTCAAATTTTTAGAAGATTTCATATCTTAGAAATTTCACGTTCATGGGCTGCCCCCGTGGCTTAGCGGTTAAGTGCGCGCGTTCCGCTGCTGGCGGCCTGGGTTCAGATCCCGGGCGTGCACCAACGCACCGCTTGTCCAGCCATGCTGAGGCCGCATCCCACATACAGCAACTAAAAGACTGTGCAGCTATGACATACAACTACCTACTGGGGCATTGGGGGAAAAAATAAATTTAAAAAATTAAAAAAAAAGAAATTTCACGTTCTTATTATAGAAATTTCAGAAGATGTTGAAAAATATACACATTAAAACAAAGATCATCACTAATTCATTAACTGAGTTACCATTAGTAATGCATTATTGTTTCCTTCTCATCTTTCTTCCTTATGCATAAATATGTTTTTACAACTATCACTGTAATAAATATCCTCATCCATAAATCTTTGAAAACAATTTTGCTTATTTCCTTTGACTATATTCCTAGAAGTGAAGTTATAAAGGAATAAAATAGCACAGTTGTTAGGGGATTGGGCTTTTAGTCAAACAGAGCTGTATTTGAATACCAGCATTGCCACTTAAGAGCTCAGGCTTATAACCTTGAGCTACTTATATAACTTCTCTAGGTCTCAGTTATCTTCTCTGGAAAAAAAAAGAAAAAATGAAAAATGTGAAAAATAAACCTACTTCATAGGTTCATAGTAAGGATTAAAATAATGGAATGAATGTACAGCTCCTGGGATACATACAATAAGCGATCAATAAATGATTATTATTGTTGTCCTTGGATAACATGACTATAGGGGCTTTTATTGCCTTTTGTATACATTTTTTATACTTTTGTATATTTTCTAAATTAAAAATCATCTATTGCTATTATTTCAGAAAAACATCACTCTTCTGAAAAGATTATGCTACTTCTTTATGGGGGAATTAAGTCATACTTCCATGTTTTTGTTTTTCTCTCTCTCTGCAACACAAAAGTAAAACTCTAGAAATCTCTCTGGTTTCAAAAGACGTGTAGAGAAATAATAATAGCTGACACATGTTCAGAGCTTACAATATGCCAGGAACTTTGCAGTGGTGTGCCAAGGGCGGGGCAGTGGGGGTGGTGGCCCTGGTGCAATAATAGAGGGTGCATTGTCTGTAGAGAATCTTAATAAACAGTCAAGCCTAGTCTGTCTGCTTTTATTATCACCATGTGCCCACAATTTTAAACAATGTCAGTGATAAAATGCTCTTCCCTAAAACATCTTTGGTTGGTCTACCTTCTAAACTGTTGAGTTTTAATAATATGTGTGTGTGTGTGTGTGTGTATATATATATAATGTAATATGTATATACAAACTTATAGGCATATATTTATTATATAATATGTATATATAGATACATATGTTTATTATATGACATGTGTACATAATACTTATTATATAACGTATATACAGTCATGCGCCACATAACGTTTCAGTCAATGATGGACCACATATATGACAGTAAGTTTAGTACCATGTAGCCTAGGTGCGTAGTAGGCAATACCATCTAGGTTTATGTAAGTACACTCTATGATGTTGCACAACAACAAAATCACCTAACGAGGTATCTCTCAGAACGCATCCCCAACATTAAGCAACTCAGGACTGTATATATATTTCAAATGTTTATTCCTTATCTCTTAATAAACTTGTATTCTGAATGGAAGTTAACCCAGAGAACTCCCTAATTACACAGTCACCCTTGACACATGTGGACACAGCATCAAGGGTTTGCTTCAACAGTAAGTTCATAATGGTCAGAAATTGTTCAAGCTCGCTTAGGCATTGTTCGTGACTCCATCCCCTGTGGTATGATATAGCCCCACATTTAAACAGTAACTATAAATAAACAATGATAGCACCGTTGTTCTAAAGATGAAGAAACAAAACTGGAGTAATTGAATTCAGTCATTCTATGTGACAATTTGTCTTTTTAAATTAAAGTTTAAAACTTAAAAGAGTAAAATTGTGAACCGTAAGGTGTATTACCTTGTTTTGTAAGTATATTTTGCTTCACACAAAACATACATTTTAGTTCTTAAAAATTAAACTTATTCTTTCTAATTAATTGTTTTGAAACTAAAGGATAAATTAAGAAAATGAATATTACTGATAATAATTTTGTCATCTAGAGGAGTGAGTTAAAAATGATCCCCTCCAGGTGTCAGACATGCCAGGTACACCACTGTAACCTTGCAAAGTGCTCTCTCACATTTAATAATCACGATGCTGTGTCACAGACGAGGACACAGGTGCTCAGGGAGCTTACGTAACTTGCACAAGGTCCCACAGCTAGTAATTTGCCAAGCTGGTTATCAAACCCACATTTGTCTGACTCCAGAGCCCGAGACTGCAAACAGCGTGTCGGGATATTTGAGTTGCTAAGAAGACAGCAAGGAAGGAATAAAAGTTGTCGCACTTCAGGCTCCTTTTGAAAAAGGAAACTTGCTTAGGGGAGTTCGTTACTTTTGCCGTGAACGCTGGCTCCTAGATTGTAAGTTATCTCTACTGACACTCTCCTAAATAATTGCCCAGAGGCCTGAGAGCATTTACGCATCTTCCCATAGGAAACAATTTACTTTCACTTCCCAGGAGAAAGAGGGCCATTAAGCTTCTAAATAAGACATTTTTTCCTACTACCTGGTCACTTTAATAGATGTTTAATTTTTTTTTTCTAAGTAACATTAAAATAATATAGAGGACCTATTCTCAGAGTTTAGTAGAGGCTACAATGATGAACCAAATGGGCTTTCTCAATAGGCTGATACCTGAAGGCTTCGGTGCTCACTCTATATTAATATGCCTTGACATTTACGTCCTAGAGAGGCTCCAACATTTACAGTGTTTTTAAATGCAAAACTGCTCTCAAGCCACAACTTTTAATTCCACTGTGACATTATTCTTTCCTTTTACCCTAAGTCATGAATGAGTTGTGCTTGGAAACACATGAAGAAAATTGCTGATATCAGGAAAAAGACTGGTAATATAATCAGAACTTTAATGCTAGAAGTGTTGCAATCAGGTTACTGAAGTCTTTCCCCTGGCAAAATGTCAACTAGGATTTTCAGTGAAGTCTCCCTATGGATGGACTTATATCCTAGGAAAACACTTGTGTGACAGACAGAGGGGCAGAAGGAGAAATAATAAGAATTCAGGCTCATACACTCGTTGAGGGAGCGTTACATGTCGTGAATATTCTCATACTTCCATCTTCACAGTGATCTAATGCGTTTTATTCATCCCTATTTTATAGATGGGAAAACTGCTCTCAGCAGACAGGGGAAGGGACTTGCCCAAGGATTCACAACTAGTAAATGGCAAAACGGGTATGCAAACCCTCCTGTCTCAAGTCTGGGGATCTTCCCATGATGCTACAGCTGCCTCCCACGCCATGGCCACTTCTTTCCCCAAAATGGCCTAATGAAGTTATGGGGAAAAAAATGCAGTGGTTAAGAACATGGGCTTTGGAGTCAGACAGCTGGCGTCTGGATGCCAATCCTGATACTTAACAGCCATGTGACGGTGGGCAAATTATTACCACATAGAGCAGTGACAGTAATGTTTACCAAATATCCCATTTCTCCCACAGTTCCTCCCCTTTACTGTCATGTGAGGACATGTGACTAGTACTTGCTAATGAAATGAAACCAAAAAAATGTGTGTCATTTCTGGGCTTGAAGCAGTGAAAAATCCTTGGGTAATTATCCAATTCTTTCTTCTCTGCGAGAAGTTGAAAGACCTCAAGTTACACAGGATGCAGCTAAAATATCTTCGAGCCTCCATAAGCCTGGGTACCTGAATGACTATGTGGAGCAGACACTACCATCCCACCTCTTCCCAGCTGGGCCACCTGCTGTGTCATATATACACTGTGAAGGCCAAATAAATCTTTGTTCTATTAAACCACTTAGATTTAAGGGTAAATTTGTTGCAGCAGCAGAATCCAGTCTATCAAGACTATTTTTTTACACCTCATTTTCCTAATCTCTAAAATAGTGATAATAATTTTTACTTAGTAGAATTATTGTGAGAATGCAATAAGATTCTTATAGGCCACAGCTGAATATATTGTTAAACTAGCAAGAGGCAGGAGGAAAGAGTTCAATATATGGCAATCTTGGTGAATTATTGTCTCTATTTTTTCCAAAAGTAAAGGAAAATAAGCTATATAATCTCCAAAGATTCCTTGCCATCACATGCAATGTTCTGCTACTACTCACCTCTAAATTTCTCTCTGACTTCAGAATTTGGTCATTCGGTTGTTTGACCCCAATTTATTGGTGACTATTCTGTGTCAAATGTTGTGCTAGGATCTGACCTCGAGGACAAGTCATAAGAAGAGATGATCTGGATTTTCTCTAAATTCAAACTGAAGACAGAGCATGTATTTTCTGGGAATAGAGAGAAGATGGTCTGGAGAACTTTGGCATAGTCCCTCTTTCCTACTTTTGAAGAAGCCATAAAATGAAACTCTCCAGGAGGGAGTGTGGGGAGGCTGCTGACAGTCATGAAACGGCCCTTGGGAGGTGAACAGTGTGTCATTTCTGCTTTAGTACTCTTTTTAAATGTCTTTCTACATCCCTGCAACTAGCTGAGGGGGAGTAAGAGAGCAAAGCTGTCAGACCAGCAGCATCTTAATTATGGAATTAGAAATATTTTATGCAATTGACACAGCCTCTACTAAATTACATAGTATTAGGGAAAATGACGCTGACTAGTGTCAATGAGAAAGGAAGAAAGGGGTTCTGAGAAAGAACAGGTGGATTTTGACAGTTTGTCCAATAAAATAATAATAGTTGGGGGTAAAAAAAAACATTAAAAACCAGGCTAATGCTATAATTTTCATTGCCTGACACACATCTCTTAACAGGACTTGAGGGAAGCTGGGAATGACTGAAGCTAAGCTTCAAATTGCTAGTCCAGCCAGCCCTCACAGCCTCCCCGCCTCCCTTTCTCCTTCCTTTTGTTCTGCAGTACCGCACTAGAAGACAAACTATTGGAGCACTTGGGAAGTGAGTGAGTTGGTGGTCAAGTCTGGCTTAATTCCCAGGTAGTCTATGTCCTTTGCTTGGTGGGAGAAATATCAGTTAGTATCCTTGAAGTGGTACCTTGGTATTTTCAAAAAGTTCAGTTACTTCCCATGGCCTAGTAATTTCCTGTCAGGCACAGGAGCATCTGGTTCTACAAGAATTGAGGTCCATTGAGAGCATCCTGAAGACTGAAAGCTTTGGTAAGAATGTGGAGGACTCCTGTCAATCACACTTAGGCATAATTTTGCTGAAATGAGCAGGGGAGTTGATGAGTAGGGGCAACAGCTTTAGCACCTACTGTTTTTATTATTTAATCTCTCCTTCCTCTAGACCTCTCTGTAAGATATCATCATAGTAATATTTTTAAAGCAAAAAACTCCCTCTGTTACCTATTTGCTCCAAATCCTCTGCTCCTCTTGTCTGTAGGAAGTACAAACTCCAAGGTCTATGGATGCTAGGGGGTAATGTAGGTGGGAGAAGCTAGCCCCCATCAGAAGAGACTTTGGAGAGTCTTGGGAACTGTGGCAAACTGTAGAGCTAGTGGCAAGATCTCCCATCCTACATATTCTCCTTATAGTGTGACATCGATATTTCTTCCATCAGGGGTGTGGTGGGGGTGGCATCTATGGTCCCTTCCCTTGAATCTGAATGGGCCTGTGACTATAACAAAAGTCATACTACATGCTCTCTGAGGCTAAGTTATAAAAGGTAATGCAGTGTCAGCCTGGTCCTCTTGGGATGCTCACTCTTGGAACCCAGCCACGATGCTGCAAGGAAGCCCAGGTCACACAGCAAGGCTCCCTGTAAGTATTCTGGTTGACAGCCAATAGCTGGCATCAACCACCAGGCATGTGAGGGACGAAACTCTGAGATGACTCCTGCCCCATCCACGGTGTGTCGGCAACCCCATGAGAGCCCCCACGTGAGAACTGCCTGCCCGAGCCTACCCAGTCCCCAGTACCGTAAGAGATGATCATAAATCACTGTTGTTGTCTTAAGTCAAGAAGTTTCAGTTTGGTTTGTGATGCAACAATAGATATTTTGGGACATCCAACAGGTCTCATTCTTTTCTAAGCCCGCATCTTTGCATAAGTCATTTCATGCCTGCAAACTCTCTTTTTCTCCCCCATCTTCACTTATCGAAAACCTACCTGTTGTTCAAGGACTAGCTCAGTGCCACTTCCTCCATGAAGCCTTTCCTAATCATCACATTTAATAATGATCTATTCTTTCTCTGTCCTCTGGACACTTTGCATAATTTATCCATAATTAAAAGGTCATTTGCGAGGACCTCTTCCCCCTACAGTCATTTTATTAAAATATTTTAATATAGTTTAAAAAACAATATTTTTTTATAATTTTAATATAGTTTAAAAAATATTGTTTGTCAAAACTACAAACAATACAGAAATCTAGAGTTCAAAAAGTGTTTCCCTTCTGTCTTGGTCTACCTCACCCCAATTTACTCCTATCTCCTCTCCAAAGGTAACTGCTCTAACAGAGTGGTGCATATTCCTCATAGCCTCTTCTACAAATACACACACACACAATATTTGCATAAACAGGATTCCATCATAATGCTGTTTTGTAAACTGCTTTTTTAGTCGATGGTATATTGTAGTTATCTTTCCATATCAGTAAATACCAATTTACCTCATACTTTTTAATAGCTGTACAATACTTCCTATCATTTAACCAATTATTTCACCAATATTCTACTTATAGAAATTTGGGTCTTTCCCAATTTTTCCTTATTGAAAGCAAGACTGTATTGCTGTTGGATACGTTCCTAGGAGAAGAATAGCCGAGGTAAAAGAAAGACATCTTTTAAATTTTGATATAAATTCTTAAATTCCTCTCCAGAAAGAGGTAACTGTATCCCCATCAATAGTACATGAGAGTACTGTGACCTTCTCTGACATCAAATATTATTAAGCTTTTAAATCTTTGCCAACTTGTTAGGTGAGGAAAGATAGCTCCTAATTTTTTAACTTACAGTTTTATTGTGAGTGAGGTCGAGCAGCATTTCACATTTTATGAGTCTGCATTTCTTTCACTGTTGATTTTGCCTTCTACGTCCTTTTTCTATGGGGTGTTTTCAGTTTTTTTGTTTTTAATAGGAACTTTTTGCATATTATGGATAATAACTATCTTAGTCTGTTCGGGCTCCTATAAAAAATACCATAGACTGGATGGCTTATAAACAACAGAAACTTATTTCTCACGGTTCTGGAGGCTGGAAGTCCAAGATCAGGGTGCCAACATGGTTGAGTTCTGGTGAGGACTCTCTTTTGGGTTTCAGACTGCCAACTTCTTCCTGTGTCCTCACGTGGTGGAAGGGGTTAGGGACCTCTCTGAAACTTCTTTTTTTTTTTTAATTTTATTTATTTATTTTTTCCCCCAAACCCCCAGTAGATAGTTGTATGTCACAGCTGCACATCCTTCTAGTTGCTGTATGTGGGACGCAGCCTCAGCATGGCTGGAGAAGCGGTGCGTCAGTGCGAGCCCGGGATCGGAACCTGGGCTGCCAGCTTCGGAGTGCGTGCACTTAACCGCTAAGCCACGGGGCCGGCCCTCTGAAACTTCTTAATAAGGCACTGTGGGAGATCAAGATTTGGCCACCCTGAAATATATCTCTTTACCTTGATTGTTTTCTCTGACAGAACTTTGACCTCTCCCACTAACCGTCTAAAGAATTTGACATAGAAGATCTGTTCCAGGAAGGAGTTACTATCTGATGGCTGTAATATAACGTAAAATAGATGTTACTATAGGAAAGGCACCAACAAGCCCATCTTATCAAAAATTCTGTTTCTCTGGCCACATTCTCTAGATGCTCCTGCAAGGAGTTGCCAGACAAACATTTACATTTATAAGAGAAATCTCCATTTGTAAAGGTATCTCCCTCTCTGTACTAGGAAGAGAGGGGGATGACCTCATTTCTAGAAACTTATCAATGTGGTAGGTGAGGCCTTAAATCTGCATAATAACCTTATTCTTGTTTACTGTGTTTTACTGGTAATCTCCTGTAACTGACTCCCCCCACCCCCAACATCCTCCTTTGTCTTTAGCTGAAGATGGTATTTAAGATGAGAATCTCTGCTGTTGTGTTGAGAAACGCAGTGTCCCTGGTTTCTCCCATGTATACATGTTAGTAAACTTGGTATTATTTTCTCCTGCTAACCTGTCTTGTTAATTATTTGGCCAGCCAGAGGAACTTTAAGGGAAAGGGTAGAGGGGGATTCTCCCTCTTCCCCCACAGCACTAATCCCATTCATGAGGGCTCCATTGTCATGACCTAACCACCTCCCAGAAGCCCACCTCCTAAAACTATCATCTTTGAGGGTTAGGATTTCAACATGTGAATTTCAGGGGACAGAAATATTCAGACCATAGCAGTAAACCTTTTACACATCACTTTGCAAGTATTATTTATCCATTTGTCGGTTGTGTTTATTTATGGTACCTTTTGCATCCAGGAGTTTAAAAATGTTTATGTGGTTAATCCTATCTGTCTTTTGCTAAGGTGTTAGACTATAGTGTCTTCCAGCGAAAAGTCATCTATACTTCCAATATGCTATACTTCCAATAAATATATTTTATTCCAGAGGTTTTACAGAAAAAAGCCAAACCATTTTTGAAAAAAATAATCATTTAATATTTCAGATAACCTTTCCTTTGAGACATTCTAGACATTCACAAACCTAAATTCCTAGGAACACATTGACAAAATTCATCTATTCATTGAAGAAATATTTATGACACATTCCTGGATACCAAGCTCTTTTCTAGGCTTTTGGTGCACAGTGAGAACTTGTCCAGTGGAGATAGGCTATAAAGGTTAACAGGGAAAAAATGAAATATAGCATTTTTTACGAACAAAATAAATGGATCTCTGTGGACCTCCTCTGAGCTTATAGAGCATGTACACTCATTCCTCTCATTACATTTAATCTATACTCTAATTCTTGATGTAAATGTCTTTCTGCCTCACTAAAATGTAAACGACTTAAGGGCCAGGAATGTACCTCATTCATCTTGAATCCTTGGCATTTAGCTAGGTATCTGGCTCATTATAATGGCTCAAGAACTATATTGTTAAATAAATGGATTTCTCTACAAGTTGCCTCTTTCCTTCTCCAATGAATATTCAAAATTCTGCCTCCTTCCTCACCCCATCACCTCAAAATAAAAATCAACACTAGTTTTATGTCGGAAATAGCTCAAATCCCTGAGGACTGATGTTTGCACAAGTGATACTTAAACATGCTTAGCTCATAAGGAGGACTCAATTAAAAAATTATTGAGGGGCTGGCCCCGTGGCTTAGCGGTTAAGTGCACACACTCCACTACTGGCGGCCCGGGGTTTGGATCCCGGGCGTGCACCGACGCACCGCTTCTCCGGCCATGCTGAGGCCGCGTCCCACATACAGCAACTAGAAGGATGTGCAACCATGACATACAACTATCTACTGGGGCTTTGGGAAAAAAAAAACAAAAAAAGGAGGAAGATTGGCAATAGATGTTAGCTCAGAGCCGGTCTTCCTCAGCAAAAAAAAAAAAAAAAGAGGAGGATTAGCACGGATGTTAACTCAGGGCTGATCTTCCTCACCAAAAAAAAAAAAATTATTGAATAAATGAATAACTACAGATTAAAAAAATGTCATTCAGAAAAGTAATAGGAGAAATGGTATCCCCCTCCAAACACAAGTTCACAGCCAGCATTTTTAGAGAACTTCTAAGTTTTCTGATCTTACAGTGAAAATCCTAAATAAAAGCCAGAGTTATTAATTAACTCTGGAGAAACATCAACGGTACAAGTGTGGGCAGAAACAAAGTTGCAGAGCTAAGGATTTATGATTTTCGCCAGAGTCTTGCTGGGAACAACGTTGTCTTTTTCTGACACTTGCCTGAGTTCAGGGAAGCTCTTTTCAGGGGTTTCTAACTTCAAGGCTTAACTAGGGGGCTGAGATACATTTCCATCTTCTCAACTAGAGACCTGCTCTTGCCTCTCTGGTAATGAATGAACAGTTACGGCCCTTGGTTACAATTAGTTTTGGCTTTTGGAGCATTTCCCAGGGGTGATATGCGAATGCTTCTTCGAGGAGGAGGTTGTGAGGCAGATCTGGAAGCTGGAGCTCTGCTGAAGCAAATGTGCTCTTGTGGGATGTAGCTGTGAACACAGTATGTGCTAAAATGTAAATAACACAGCCAAAGCACCAAATGCCATTTTTTCCCCTAACTTAGAGGACTATTCTGAGCAGTTTTAGACATACATACATACAGATGCATTTATATTTCTGTTACCTAAAACCTGAAATCATGGGAGCAATGAGTCAGGCTTTATTAAAATCGTTGGAAAGACCATTAGTTCAGTGTTTTCCCTCAATGAGCGACCAGCACCAAGCCTTCCATCTGAAACTGGAAACACTGGAATTCGCATGGCCAGTCATGCAATACTAGCCCACTGGGAAGCGTTTCTGGCCGGCTCAGCTGGCGACCTGCTTTTACTTTGCAGCACCAAGACTGATAGACCTTGTAATTTTATCCTGGTTAGTGTAGATGCTGTTCTTGCATAAGTTTTTACAACCTTCTCTTTTTCTCAAAAGAAAAAGAAAAACAAACCTAAGCCCTTGCTAAGTGGCTTGCCTCTATGACACCTCATGGTGGTGAGATCTGTACCCTGATCATTGGCTTGAGAAAAAAAATTCCTTTTCGCAATTTCTGAATTTGCTGTAGTTTAATTTCATTGACTGCTGTATGTGCTTGTTTATGAGAAAGAGTGAAAAGCAACTGTAATTTGCCCCCTTCTAAATCATCCCTTTTATGAGGCTTCTTTGGGGGGGGGGGGAAGAGAGGGGGATGGGAAAGAGGCTCGTTCTTGGAAGGTACAGAATATCAATTCAGGAGCCGCAGGTAGTTTCTCTCATGCTAATGATGAGGTATAATTTTAAAACATCACATTTATATTCATATATGGCGCATACATACATAATTAGTATATTTACAAAGCACCTTGTAGAATCTTAGAACTCCTAGCTCCATTAACCCTTAAAGGGAAAACTGAAGTTCAGATCAGTCAAGCACAATGGAATGTGCTCCCTTTCAATTATTTTCACCCATCATCCTTGTCTAGGAAAGAGATCTCCAAAAAAGTGAAATACATTTTTTTTTCTGAAGCACTGCCATAGTCTGTTCCGTATTTATCTGCTTCTGCAGTTCTAATTACAAAATAAGCACTAGTTACTACATGGAATAACTACACTAGCCAAAAAGATTTTTATAATCTGAGAGAAATGCTCCCATACTGACTCTGCTAAGAGAAACAACTCCTCTTTCCTTGATTATAAAGAGGGAAGACAGATGGCTTCTTGTTTAAGACTGTAATTTTACTTTCAGCCTCCTCCCTCAGTTAAAAACAAGATGTACTTTGAGGCTTTGAGGGAAAATCTTAAGGGAAGGGTTTTTATTCCTGGCAGCATTGAATAATTCAACAAACATTTGAGAGGGCTGAAGGAGATACAAAGGAGAAAACGCTTTCCCTTGTTCTCAGGGAGTTTATAATCTAATTGTGGAGTTTACAATCAGAATTGGGACTACAGCCATTAAAGTTTTATTTTTTCACTTCTATTTAATGGCCTAATGGTTACTGGTAACACACAGGATTCACCAACCCAGCAGTATGATGGACCCTCTGATCAAATTGAAAAAGAATGCAGAGGAAGAATTAATGATCTCAGGTAGTACTTGCTGAGTGTTTACCAACCTACTAAATGCTTTCTTATTTAATCTTGACAACAGCTCTTCCTGGTCATCCCTATTATTCTCCTTTCACAGAGGATGAGAATGAGGTTTAGAGAAGTGATTCATCTACAGCCACAGACCTAGGAAATGGTATTGGAACACACCAACTAGGAATTCTTCTCTGGCCTTTTCTTTGGCTGTTCCCAGGTTCCCATTTTGACTTTGCTTAGATTCCCTTTCAGTGTACTAAAGTCAACTTACTTCTGTGCTATTCCCTGCCTTAGACTTTGAGTAATCTTTAAAACTCGCTTTTATTTGGCTAGGCCTTCTAGAGTCTCACCGCCTGGCATCTTTGCAAATAAAATTTTTTTTTTTTTTGTGAGGAGATCAGCCCTGTGCTAACATCCGCCAATCCTTCTCTTTTTTTTTTGCTGAGGAAGACAGCCCTGGGCTAACATCTGTGCCCATCTTCCTCCACTTTTATATGGGACACCGCCACAGCGTGGCTTGCCAAGCAGTGCGTCGGTGCGCGCCCGGGATCCGAACCAGCGAACCCCGGGCCGCTGCAGCGGAGCGCGCGCACTTAACCGCTTGCGCCACCGGGCCCGCCCTGCAAATAAAATTTTTTTTTCTTTTCAGATTCTGTCTTTGAAATATTCTTTGACAGGATGTAATGAAACATATAAAAGGCTTATAGTAGCGCCTGGTACGTGGTTCTCTTAATATGAACCCTGATCTTGAGCTTTATTCCTGCCACCTTTTAACTGTTCTCGTCTCACACTATTTCCCAAGGACTCGGGGTTGTAAATTTCTTGACGGTAGTGACCACGCCTACTCTAACCAGCTGCTACCCCACAGTGTATTAATGTAGCAACAAGGACTTGTAAGAGAGCAGAAACTTTGTCTCTTTTGTTCGCCTCTTTATTTCCAGTGCCTACAAGTTACTGAAACTTAGTATGTTCTCAGTAAATATTTTTAATATGAATGAATGAATACGCGCTTGTTTTTTTGTGGACTATCTTGTATAAGAAAGTTTAGTTCAGATCCAATACGTCTGTAAATTGAGAGACCTGGAGAACGTTCCGCTTTTTCCCTATTTTGGCTGTTTATAACAATTTCGACCTTGGGTGCATTTCATTAGGCTCTTAGTCCCCTTCAAGGCTCAGTTTCTACATCAGCAAAATGGGACCAGTAGCAAGAGATGCTTGTTTCTCCTCGTCTTCTATCACGCACTCCTTCTCCAGGGAAGGTTTATTGTGTACGCTTTCCTCTGGATAAAAAAGCAGCCGTCGGAGCAGTAAAAAGCCATTCGGCTCTTCGAGTTGCGCGCCCAGTGGGGCTAGAGAGCAGCTCCGCATGCCTCGCCTGTGCCTCCCGGGTCCGAAAGCAACCCGGCCCCATTTCGGCTGCGAACCCGCCCAGCCCTCGGGTGCCTCAGCCCCGGGCGCCCTCTCGCCCCGAGGCAGCGCTCTGCCTCGGTGCCACGGCTAAATGGGCTCGGCATCGCGCAGGCTCCCACGCGCGCCGAAGTGCCCGGCCTCGTTTCGGCCGCCGCCGCCCCGCCGCCCGCGCGGCGCTGCACTGGGGGCGGGGAGTCTGATGGGAGAAGCGCGCGGCGCTGAGGAGGCGGCGGCCCGGGAGAGGGAGCGGGAGAGGGACTGGGCGCGGGAGGCGGGAGGCGGGGGACAGGGGGAGGCGCCGCCGCCGCCGCCGCCGCCCGCCCCTTTCCGCTGGGGAGCAGCTGCAGCAGCAGGAGCGGAGCAGGAGCCGCGCAGCCGCCGCCGCCGCCGCCGGGGGATGTGGCCGGCGCCCGCCCCGAGCCGCGCCGCCGTCTGAGTACCAGCCGCCGCCCGCGCCGCTGCCGCCGCCGCCGCGCCGTGCGGGGCCAGGCCGCGCCCTCCTCGGGCGCCCGCCGGCTCGCATGCCGAGGGGCTCCGGGGCGTAGCTGCGCGCCCGGCGCCGCCTCCGGGCTCCTCCGGCCCCGCCATGGGCTGCTGCAGCTCCGCCTCCTCCGCCGCGCAGGTGAGGGGCCCCCGCCTCCCGGCCGCCCGCCGGGATGCCTCCCCCGCGCCGTGTCGCGGGCGCCCGCCGCCGATGCCTCCCGCTACCCGCGAGCCTTCCTTCAGCCACATGCACTCCAGAGACCCCCCCCCCCGCCTGTCCCGCCGATGCCCCCGCGCTGGCTCGGCGGCTGCCGACCCGCGGGCGCCTCTGCGCGGCCCCCAGTGCGCGCCCAGCAATCCCCGGCCCCTTTCCGACTTGGCCTCCTCCTCCCGGTCACACCTGAGCGGCCCGTCCCGCCCGTCTGCAGGTAGAGGCAACACAGGCGCCTTCTCTCTGCCCAGGTGGCACCCTTCCCTTGTCTTCCGGGCCTTGCTCCTCTCTTGCCACCTCCGTGGAGTCTTCCCCGTCCCCAGCCACCGACTATTTCCTGTGCTCCCGGGAGGAGTACCCCCAGCACGGGCTCTTTGCCCCTCTCCCACCTTATTCCCGCTTTCGCTCCATTACATATTCTGCCCCTTGTCCCTTGCCCGCCGCCCCCCGTCCGGGTTCAAGTGTTTAAGCGGGTCCTGGAGCCCTTGCCTGGCCCACTTCCCAGATCCCACCCGCTCGCCTCTCACCCCATCCCCCGCTTGTGCCTTGACCCCGGGCACCGCGGCCTCTTCGCCGACCGAGGCCCCTGCGGGAGCGCCGGGACGGGGCTGGGAAGGAGATTGGGCGCGGGGTGGGTGACGGGAGCGTTACGGAAACTCCCTCTTTGTTGCCAGTGTAACAGGAGGAAGAGGTGCCGAATTTAGTTTTTCTGTGGGCACTGGCTGAATGTTGTCGCTGAGGGCTGAGATGCAGAGATTTCTCCCAGCTTCCACCCTGCCCCCATCCAAATTTTGCTAACCTCCCTCTCCCTTGCCAATCCGAACCCTTAACCTGGATGGAAATGTTTAGACAACTGTATAAGGATCAAATGTAATAGGACTTGACTGCTGGCCGCTAATAACTGAGAGGACCTGTTTGTAAATTACCTAATTTAGTGGATTAGTGAGTGTATTTACAAATAAGATAAAAAGCAATCAGGAATACTGCATCAAACTGTCTGGTGGTGGTGTATAAAAAATAGGCTCCGACAACGCCTGGGATGTAATCTCACAGTTTCATTAGCGTAGAATTTAACTGTAATCCTTGATTTGTTTGTTTTGGGGAAGAGACAAGGGCTCTTGTATTTAGAAATAAGGCTGGTCGGTTCTTGGTGAAGAAAGATGCTAGTTTGGGAAAAAAATTCCTCCAGAGATCTAGCATCTGTGATAATGCCAGAAGTGTTTTGCTGCTGCTAAATGACTATATATAACTCAGTTTTAAATAACCTGCATACTTGTTCTGAAAACCTGAGATCTGTTAGAGAGAAAATGACTAGAATTGCAGATGGATGGAGGACATTTATGTTTTATGAAGTACATATCCATCCTGTTTGTCTAGTTCTTTTTCTGGGTGTTTGCTTATCCTTGTGGGTTTTCTTTTTTCTTTTTTTCCCTACTAGGATCATAGGCTGATTGGTTTAGGTAGTTAAACCTTTCTATTGAGTTAGAATAG